>NC_053036.3:372041187-377201187 GCF_002575655.3 Aegilops tauschii subsp. strangulata
TACTAAGAGAAGTTTGATGATTGATGATTGTTTTGAGATATGGAGGTAGTGATATTAAAGTTGTGCTAGTTGAGTAGTTGTGAAATTGAGAAATACTTGTGTTGAAGTTTGCAAGTCCCGTAGCATGCACGTATGGTAAACGTTATGTAACAAATTTGAAACATGAGGTGTTCTTTGATTGTCTTCCTTATGAGTGGCGGTCGGGGACGAGCGATGGTCTTTTCCTACCAAACTATCCCCCTAGTGCTTGGTTTTTGATGACTTGTAGATTTTTGCAATAAGTATGTGAGTTCTTTATGACTAATGTTGAGTCCATGGATTATACGCACTCTTACCCTTCCATCATTGCTAGCCTCTTCGGTACCGTGCATTGCCCTTTCTCACATTGAGAGTTGGTGCAAACTTCGCCGGTGCATCCAAACCCTGTGATATGATACACTCTGTCACACATAAACCTCCTTATATCTTCCTCAAAACAGCCACCATACCTACCTATTATGGCATTTCCATAGCCATTCCGAGATATATTGCCATGCAACTTTCCACCGTTCCGTTTTATTATGACACGCTTCATCATTGTCATATTTCCTTGCATGATCATGTAGTTGACATCGTATTTGTGGCAAAGCCACCATGCATAATTTCATACATGTCACTCTTGATTCATTGCCTATCCCGGTATACCGCCGGAGGCATTCATATAGAGTCATACTTTGTTCTAGTATCAAGTTGTAATCATTGAGTTGTAAATAAATAGAATGTGATGATCATCATTCATAGAGCATTGTCCCAATAAAAAAAGAAAAAAAGGGAAAAAGGCCAAATAAAAAAAAGGCCCAAAAAATAAAAAAAATAAAAAGGGACAATGCTACTATCCTTTTTCCACACTTGTGCTTCAAAGTAGCACCATGATCTTCATGATAGAGAGTCTCTTGTTTTGTCACTTTCATATACTAGTGGGAATTTTTCATTATAGAACTTGGCTTGTATATTCCAACGATGGGCTTCCTCAAATGCCCTAGGTCTTCATGAGCAAGCAAGTTGGATGCACACCCACTTAGTTTCTTTTGTTGAGCTTTCATGCATTTATAGCTCTAGTGCATCCGTTGCATGGCAATCCCTACTCCTTGCATTAACATCAATCGATGGGCATCTCCATAGCCCGTTGATTAGCCGCGTTGATGTGAGACTTTCTCCTTTTTTGTCTTCTCCACATAACCCCCATCATTATATTCTATTCCACCTATAGTGCTATATCCATGGCTCACGCTCATGTATTGCGTGAAGGTTGAAAAAGTTTGAGATTACTAAAGTATGAAACAATTGCTTGACTTGTCATCGGGGTTGTGCATGATGAGAGCATTCTTGTGTGACGAAAATGGAGCATGACTAAACTATATGATTTTGTAGGGATGAACTTTCTTTGGCCATGTTATTTTGAGAAGACATAATTGCTTAGTTAGTATGCTTGAAGTATTATTACTTTTATGTCAATATTAAACTTTTATCTTGAATCTTTCGGATCTGAATATTCATACCACAATTAAGAGGGTTACATTAAAAAAATTATGCCAAGTAGCATTCCGCATCAAAAAATTTGTTTTTATCATTTATCTACTCGAGGACGAGCAAGAATTAAGCTTGGGGATGCTTGATACGTCTCCAACATATCTATAATTTTTGATTGCTTCATGCTATATTATATTCTATTTTGGATGATTAATGGGCTTTACTAAGCACTTTTATATGATTTTTGGGACTAACCTATTAACCCAGAGCCCAGTGCCAGTTCCTGTTTTTCCCTTGTTTCAGTGTTTCGAAGAAAAGGAATATCAAACGGAGGGGGGAACCATCACCGGTGGCCATCTTCATCATCCCGGCGCTCTCCATGACAAGGAGGGAGTAGTTCACCCTCGGGGCTGAGGGTATGTACCAGTAGCTATGTGTTTGATCTCTCTCTCTCTCGTGTTCTTGAGGTGGTACGATCTTGATGTATCGCGAGCTTTGCTATTATAGTTGGATCTTATGATGTTTCTCCCCCTCTACTCTCTTGTAATGGATTGAGTTTTTCCTTTGAAGTTATCTTATCGGATTGAGTCTTTAAGGATTTGAGAACACTTGATGTATGTCTTGCATGTGCGTATCTGTGGTGACAATGGGATATCACGTGATTCACTTGATGTATGTTTTGGTGATCAACTTGCGGGTTCCGCTCGTGAACTTATGCATAGGGGTTGGCACACGTTTTCGTCTTGACTCTCCGGTAGAAACTTTGGGGCACTCTTTGAAGTTCTATGTGTTGGTTGAATAGATGAATCTGAGCTTGTGTGATGCATATCATATAATCATAACCACGGATATTTGAGGTGACATTGGAGTATCTAGGTGACATTAGGGTTTTGGTTGATTTGTGTCTTAAGGTGTTATTCTAGTACGAACTCTATGATAGATCGAACGGAAAGAATAGCTTCATATTATTTTACTACGGACTCTTGAATAGATCGATCAGAAAGGATAACTTTGAGGTGGTTTCGTACCCTACCATAATCTCTTCGTTTGTTCTCCTCTATTAGTGACTTTGGAGTGACTCTTTGTTGCATGTTGAGGGATAGTTATATGATCCAATTATGTTATTATTGTTGAGAGAACTTGTACTAGTGAAAGTATGAACCTCAGGCCTTGTTTCCTAGCATTGCAATACCGTTTGTGCTCACTTTTATCATTAGTTACCTTGCTGTTTTTATATTTTCATATTACAAAAACCTATATCTACCATCCATATTGCACTTGTATCACCATCTCTTCGCCGAACTAGTGCACCTATACAATTTACCATTGTATTGGGTGTGTTGGGGACACAAGAGACTCTTTGTTATTTGGTTGCAGGGTTGCTTGAGAGAGACCGTCTTCATCCTACGCCTCCCACGGATTGATAAACCTTAGGTCATCCACTTGAGGGAAATTTGCTACTGTCCTACAAACCTTTGCACTTGGAGGCCCAACAACGTCTACAAGAATAAGGTTGTGTAGTAGACATCAAAGTTCCTTTTGGCCAGTAGACGTTGGACAGTTTACTCACCACGGCTCCCCCGCACTCCATGTGCTGGCCATCCACCACCTTAAGCTTCACGTTGAAGACTTTGAGCCACAGCCTGAAGTGGGGTTGGATGCAGAGGAAGGCCTCACACATGATGATAAATACCGAGATGTTGAGGAAGGAGTTCGGGGACAGATCGTGAAAATCTATCCCATAATAGTACATCAGCCCGCGGAAGAAAGGGTGGAGTGGGAACCCTAGTCCGCGGAAGAAATGAGGGATGAATACCACCCTCTCGTTGGGCTTCGGCGTGGGGACAACTTGTCCCTCGGCCGGCAGACGGTGGGCAATTTCCTTCACCAAGTATCCGGCCGCCCGAAGCTCAGTAATGTCCTCCTCCTTGACAGAGGAGACCATCCACTTGCCCTGACCTCCGGATCCGGACATGGTTGAGTGCTAGCTCGAGTGGAAAGGAGATGAGAACTTGGGCGCTGGAGCTCGAGATTGGAAGGGCGGAGATATAGAGAAGGCGTGAGAGAGGAAGAGGGAATCCTTATCCCTTATAAAGGCAGCGAATATTGAATGCCTCCCCACTCACCTTAGAACTCGCCTATTCCCAAGGGCCGTATAAACGGCGCGGTTGGGTTACCCATGCCCGCATTGATGAGAATCCCACGATAAGGGGGCACGATCTCTGCTTCGACAAGACGTGCCAATGGCAACCGCGTCTCGGGACGTGAAGCGTCGGACACGAAACGACCCGGAATTATGACCGGTCGGACGTGATGTCATGCTACCAAAATGTGTCAGCGGATTGGACTCATGCAAAATTATATTCTCTCTGTATGGTGTGTGTGACAGGTCCGGATACTATCATCGCGTCCGAAGACTATCTTAGAGTTCGGATAAAAGGGAAACCGCCTTGCAATGCCGAAAACGATCTGTGCGCCGGACTCCTCGTCATTGAAGCCAGGTTCAAGGGCTACTGAGGGAGTCCTGGACTAAGGGTCCTCAGGCGTCTGGCCTGTTATCCATGGGTCAGACTGATGGGCTGTGAAGACATGAAGGCTGAAGACTGTACTCGTGTCCGGATTGGACTCTCCTTGGCGACCAATTATGAAGATTCCTTCTTATGTAACCAACTCTATGTAACCCTAGATTCCCCCGGTGTCTATATAAACCGGAGGGTGTAGTCCGGAAAGGATATACTCATTACCATAGTCATATAGGCTAGACTTCCAGGGTTTAGCCATTACGATCTCGTGGTAGATCAACTCTTGTAATACTCATATTCATCAAGATCAATCAAGCAGGAAGTAGGGTATTACCTCCATAGAGAGGGCCCGAACCTGGGTAAACATCGTGTCCCCTGTCTCCTGTAACCATTGATCCTAGACGCACAGTTCGGGACCCCCTACCCGAGATCCGCCGGTTTTGACACCGACAGCCCCCCTCCTCATTCTTCTTCTTCTTCCTTGCCCCCCCCCCTAGATGGGAGGAGAGTTCCCCCTCTGGTCCATGGCCTCCATGGCAGCGGAGGGGCAGGAGCCCCTCCGAGATTGGATATGTCTCTCTGTTCTCTTCTGTATCGCGTTCCCCAGATCTGGCTGAAAATCATTTCTTATATTCCGGGAGATCCGTAACTCCGATTGCAATGAGATTTTAACACGTTTTTTTCCGGATATAAGCTTCCTTGCGCCCGAAGTAGAGCACCAACCGACGTACGAGGTGAGCAAAACCCACCACCACGCGCCTGGCCCCTAGGGCGTGCCCTGGTATCTTGTGGGCACTATGGGCCCCCGTTTGCGTTGATTCCAAGTCCCAAAAATCACGTATATTCCAAAATAATTCTCCGTAAAATTTTATCGCGTTTGGATTTCGTTTGATATGGATTTTCTGCGAAACAAAAAACATACAAGAAATAGGTTAGTCCAATAAATCATATAAAATATTGCCAAAAGTATGTAAAAGTTGTATAATATTGGCATGAAACAATCAAAAATTATAGATATGACAGAGACATATGAGCTCTCGATGCTCTGCGCGCCGACCATCAACAACGTCCTCGTCACCAAAAAACTCATCGATGGTGGCGTGGGGCTCAACGTTCTCTCCGTCGAGACGTTCGAGACGCTCCAAGTGCCATACGACCAGCTCCTCCCCACCAAGCCCTTCTCAGGGGTGACCGATGGCTCCACCGTCCCGATAGGGCAGATTCACCTCCCTGGCACCTTCGGCAAGCGCGACAACTACCACACCGAGCTCATTGATTTCTACGTTGCTCACATTCGCCTCCCATACAATGCCATCCTTGGGTATCCGGCCCTCGCCAAGTTCATGGCGGCAACTCACCATGGCTACAATGTCCTCAAGATGCCGGGAAGTATTGGTGTCATCACAGTCGCTTGCGACGAAAAGGATGCGGTGTGCTCCCTCGAGCGTGCCTACCAAGCTGTGGCAGTCGAGAACTCAGATGGTGAGGGTGCCATCCTGCCTCCTAAGGCCATCCCCAAGAAGAAGAAGCAGCTCCTCTCAAAGGCCCGTCAGGAGGTGGGGGCGCCCAACGGCCATGCTTCAGGCCCTGTGCCCACTGCTGGGGCGCCTTTCCCTCTCGCATAGGAAGGCGCGCCCAACGCCCCTCTCAAGACGGGCTATGGGGCTCTCATCTGGAGGGCCTCTGGCCTGATTAGCGTCGCGAGGGAAGCATTCAGGCACCACATGGGGGCGTGCTTCGGCGTGCCCCTCCGTGAGCAAGGCGCAAGGCGCCAGGCGCTCAGGAGTTGATCACCAAGACGATCGAGGAGCTTTAGGAGACGCGAGCCATCGTGACGAGCGTCGCCCTGCATCATCCAGTGCAGCTGCCACCCCTGACATGGGTAGCGAGATGCGCGTCTGCGTCAACATCCCAGGCCTCAACAGAGCTACTTCTCAGGAGCTCTTCTGGCCGTCCCTTGTTGGCCGGAGTGGGGGCTACCCCTGCAGCTACGTTCGCATGCTGTTCGGCTTGCTGAACGAGGCTGCCTCACACCAGCGCGTCCGGCGGCTCACGAGGCCAGGCGCCAGGCGATCTCGATGGAGGAGGTGCCGGAACCTCGCGAGCCCCCCGGACCTCTGGAGCCCCTCGAGCCTCAGGAGTCGGCTGGCCCGTGAGGAGCGATCTCTGCAGCATGCGTCTTTAGCTACTCCGATGCTTCTACAACGACGGTGCCAGGTGACTTTTGGTTTGTTCAGTTGAGGGCGCCCCTCGGGCAACAGTATCCTCAAGCTGTCAGGGCCCGCCCCTACAGCATGTATCGTTTTGCGCATGTATGAGATATGGCTTCGCACTTTTATGAATTGCTTGATATTGCAACTTGCATGTCTGGTGCTTCGCCACCATGAATGTTGTGCGCCCTCACAAACCCGCCCACGACCGCCTCATGATTAAGGACTGGCACGGCGTCTGGGCTCGGGTTCGTCCCTGCAGCGTCGCTAAACCCTAGTGGCCGAGCTCTGTCTCGCGGGCCAGCTCCCGTGCACGTCACCTCCCGTGGTCCTTGGTACCTTGTTCTCACATGAGCTAATCGGGAGTGGATGAGTCAGGATACGTGACCCGGTGCCTCGCCATCGCGGGAGCTGCGCGCCGGTTGTCTTTCTTTAGGATTGTTGCATGAGAAGATTGGGCACGGCGTCTATGCTCGGGTCCGTCCCTGAAGTGTCGATAAACCCAACGACTGAGCTCTGTCTGGCGGGCCGGCCCCGTTCACGTCACCTCCTAGGATCGTTGGTGTTTGGCCTTCTCATGCGATGTCCTCTAGAGATTCACTCAGCACAGGTTACCTCAACATCTCGCAGGGTTCTTATAGGCACCCCGCACCAAAAATTCAGGCGCAACCCGCCTTGAGGTAGGGCCTCGTGAGTCTCGCGCTGGCTCACGAGTGCCCAGATACACCTCCTCCAGTTTTGTCGTGCAAGCCACGTGTACGAACGGGGCTGTACACGCCCCGGAGTCTCCCCCTGAGGGAACTCCCACCCACGCACCAGTGGAAGCCCCATGCTCCGCGCTAGCAGACGACACGGTCGAGGAGCGACTATGCCCACGCACCAGTGGAAGCCCCATGCTCTGCGTCGGCGGACGACACGGTCGAGGAGCGGCTATGCCCACACTAAAGTGGAAGCACCATGCTCCGCGCTGATGAATAAACAACAAAGGGCACTGTAGCGGCTGCAGCAACCTCAGGAGGGACTCTAGTGCAAGTGGGAGACTGAAGGAAATATGGCCTAGAGGCAATAATAAAGTTGTTATTTATATTTCCTTATATCATGATAAATGTTTATTATTCATGCTAGAATTGTATTAACCGGAAACTTAGTACATGTGTGAATACATAGACAAACTAAGTGTCACTAGTATGCCTCTACTTGACTAGCTCATTGAATCAAGGATGGTCAATTTTCCTAGCCATAGACATGAGTTGTCATTTGATTAACGGGATCACATCATTAGAGAATGATGTGATTGACATGACCCATTCCGTTAGCTTAGCATTCGATCGTTTAGTATATTGCTATTGCTTTCTTCATGACTTATACATGTTCCTATGACTATGAGACTATGCAACTCCCGAATACCGGAGGAACACTTTGTGTGCTACCAAACATCACAACGTAACTGGGTGATTATAAAGGTGCTCTATAGGTGTCTCCGATGGTACTTGTTGAGTTGGCATAGATCAAGATTAGGATTTTTCACTCCGATTGTCGGAGAGGTATCTCTGGGCCCTCTCGGTAATGCACATCACTCTAAGCCTTGCAAGCAATGCAACTAATGAGTTAGTTGTGGAATGATGTATTACGGAACGAGTAAAGAGACTTGCCGGTAACGAGACTGAACTAGGTATTGATATACCGACGATCAAATCTCGGGCAAGTAACATACCGATGACAAAGGGAACAATGTATGTTGTTATGCGGTTTGACCGATAAAGATCTTCGTAGAATATGTAGGAGCCAATATGAGCATCCATGTTCCGCTATTGGTTATTGACCGGAGACGAGTCTTGGTCATGTCTACATAGTTCTCGAACCCATAGGGTCCGCACGCTTAAAGTTCGGTGACAATTGATAATATGAGTTTATGTGTTTTGATGTACCGAAGGTAGTTCGGAGTCCCGGATGTGATCACAGACATGACGAGGAGTCTCGAAATGGTCGAGACGTAAAGATTGGTTTATTGGACGACTATATTCGGACACCGGGAATGTTCCGGATGGTTTCGGAGAAAACCGGAGTGCCGGAGGGGTTACCGGAACCCCCGGGGGAAGTATTGGGCCTTAGTGGGCCTGAGGGGAGAGAGAGGGCAGCAGCCCAGGTGGTGGCCCCCCCCATGGGGAGTCTGAATTGTACTAGGGGAGGGGGCGCGGCCCCTCTTTCCCTCTCCCTCTCCCTCTCTTTCCTTCCCCCTTCCCCCTTCCTAGTAGGACTAGGAAAGGATGAATCCTACTCCTACTAGGAGGAGGATTCCTCCTCTCCTTGGGGCGCACCAAGGCCGGCCGGCCTCCCCCCTTGCTCCTTTATATACGGGGGCGGGGGCACCCAAAGACACACAAGTTGATTGTTCCAAGCCGTGTGCGGTGCCCCCCTCCACCATAATCCACCTCGGTCATATTGTAGCGGTGCTTAGGCGAAGCCCTGCGTCAGTAGCAACATCATCACCATCATCACGCCGTCGTGCTGACAGAACTCTCCCGCGAGCCTCTGCTGGATCAGAGTTCGTGGGATGTCATCGAGCTGAACGTGTGCTGAACTCGGAGGTGCCGTGCGTTCGGTACTTGGATCGGTCGGATCGTGAAGACGTACGACTACATCAACCGCATTATCATAACGCTTCCGCTTTCGGTCTACGAGGTTACGTGGACAACACTCTCCCCTCTCGTTGCTATGTATCACCATGATCTTGCATGTGCGTAGGAATTTTTTGAAATTACTACGTTCCCCAACAGTGGCATCCGAGCCAGGTTTATGCGTAGATGTTATATGCACGAGTAGAACACAAGTGAGTTGTGGGCGATACAAGTCATACTGCTTACCAGCATGTCACACTTTGGTTCGGCGATATTGTTGGATGAAGCGGCCCAGACCGACATTACGTGTACGCTTACACGAGACTGGTTCTACCGACGTGCTTAGCACATAGTTGGCTGGCGGGTGTCAATTTCTCCAACTTTAGTTGAATCGAGTGTGGCTACGCCCGGTCCTTGCGAAGGTTAAAATTGCACATACTTGATGAAATATCGTTGTGGTTTTGATGCGTAGGTAAGAACGGTTCTTGCTCAGCCAGTAGCAGCCACGTAAAAACTTGCAACAACAAAGTAGAGGACGTCTAACTTGTTTTTGCAGGGCATGTTGTGATGTGATATGGTCAAGACATGATGTTAAATTTATTGTATGAGATGATCATGTTTTGTAACAAAGTTATCGGCAACTAGCAGGAGCCATATGGTTGTCGCTTTATTGTATGAAATGCAATCGCCATGTAATTGCTTCACTTTATCACTAAGCGGTAGCGATAGTCGTAGAAGCAATAGTTGGCGAGACGACAACGATGCTACGATGGAGATCAAGGTGTCGCGCCGGTGATGATGGTGATCATGACGGTGCTTTGGAGATGGAGATCAAAGGCACAAGATGATGATGGCCATATCGTATCACTTATATTGATTGCATGTGATGTTTATCTTTTATGCATCTTATTTTGCTTAGTACGGCAGTAGCATTATAAGATGATCTCTCACTAAATTTCAAGGTATAAGTGTTCTCCCTGAGTATGCACCGTTGCAAAAGTTCGTCGTGCCGAGACACCACGTGATGATCGGGTGTGATAAGCTCTACGTTCACATACAACGTGTGCAAGCCAGTTTTGCACACGCAGAATACTCGGGTTAAACTTGACGAGCCTAGCATATGCAGATATGGCCTCGGAACACTGAGACCGAAAGGTCGAGCGTGAATCATATAGTAGATATGATCAACATAGTGATGTTCACCATTGAAAACTACTCCATCTCACGTGATGATCGGACATGGTTTAGTTGATATGGATCACGTGATCACTTAGATGATTAGAGGGATGTCTGTCTAAGTGGGAGTTCTTAAGTAATTTGATTAATTGAACTTTAATTTATCATGAACTTACAACCTGATAGTATTTTGCATGTCTATGTTGTTGTAGATAGATGGCCCGTGCTGTTGTTTCGTTGAATTTTAATGCGTTCCTTGAGAAAGCAAAGTTGAAAGATGATGGTAGCAATTACATGGACTGGGTCCGTAACTTGAGGATTATCCTCATTGCTGCACAGAAGAATTACTACGAGATGAGACGACTTCATTCTTGGCTTTCATCCCTACGCTTAAGAAAGATAAGGGATTGGATTTCATACCTTTTATTTAGAGCTCCGTCGTTCCGCCTGGAAGCACCGCTAGGTGCCAGACCCGCTGCAGAAGCAACGCCAGATGTTATGAACGTCTGGCAGAGCAAAGCTGGTGACTACTCGATAGTTCAGTGTGCCATGCTTTACGGCTTAGAACCGGGACTTCAACGACGTTTTGAACGTCATGGAGCATATGAGATGTTCCAGGAGTTGAAGTTAATATTTCAAGCAAATGCCCGGATTGAGAGATATGAAGTCTCCAATAAGTTCTACGGCTGCAAGATGGAGGAGAATAGTTCTGTCAGTGAGCATATACTCAAAATGTCTGGGTATAACAATCACTTGATTCAACTGGGAGTTAATCTTCTGGATGATAGTGTCATTGACAGAATTCTTCAATCACTGCCACCAAGCTACAAGAGCTTCGTGATGAACTATAATATGCAAGGGATGGAAAAGACAATTCCCGAGCTCTTCGCGATGCTAAAGGCTGCGGAGGTAGAAATCAAGAAGGAGCATCAAGTGTTGATGGTCAACAAGACCACCAAGTTCAAGAAAAAGGGTAAAGGGAAGAAGGGGAACTTCAAGAAGAACAACAAGCAAGTTGCTGCTCAAGTGAAGAAGCCCAAGTCTGGACCTAAGCCTGAGACTGAGTGCTTCTACTGCAAAGGGACTGGTCACTGGAAGCGGAACTGCCCCAAGTATTTGGCGGATAATAAGGATGGCAAGGTGAACAAAGGTATATGTTATATACATGTTATTGATGTGTACCTTACTAATGCTCGCAGTAGCACCTGGGTATTTGATACTGGTTCTGTTGCTAATATTTGCAACTTGAAACAGGGACTACGAATTAAGCGAAGATTGGCTAAGGACGAGGTGACGATGCGCGTGGGAAATGGTTCCAAAGTCGATGTGATCGCGGTCGGCACGCTACCTCTACATCTACCTTCGGGATTAGTTTTAGACCTGAATAATTGTTATTTGGTGCCAGCGTTGAGCATGAACATTATATTTGGATCTTGTTTGATGCGAGACGGTTATTCATTTAAATCAGAGAATAATGGTTGTTCTATTTATATGATTAATATCTTTTATGGTCATGCAACCTTGAAGAGTGGTCTATTTATATTGAATCTCGATAGTAGTGATACACATATTCATAATATTGAAGCCAAAAGATGCAGAGTTGATAATGATAGTGCAACTTATTTGTGGCACTGTCGTTTAGGTCATATTGGTGTAAAGCGCATGAAGAAACTCCATACTGATGGACTTTTGGAATCACTTGATTATGAATCACTTGGTACTTGCGAACCATGCCTCATGGGCAAGATGACTAAAACGCCGCTCTCCGAAACTATGGAGCGAGCAACAGATTTGTTGGAAATCATACATACTGATGTATGTGGTCCGATGAATGTTGAGGCTCGCAGCGGGTATCGTTATTTTCTCACCTTCACAGATGATTTGAGCAGATATGGGTATATCTACTTGATGAAACATAAGTCTGAAACATTTGAAAAGTTCAAAGAATTTCAGAGTGAAGTGGAAAAACATCGTAACAAGAAAATAAAGTTTCTACGATCTGATCGTGGAGGAGAATATTTGAGTTACGAGTTTGGTCTTCATTTGAACAATGCGGAATAGTTTCGCAACTCACGCCACCCAGAACACCACAGCGTAATGGTGTGTCCGAACGTCGTAATCGTACTTTACTAGATATGGTGTGATCTATGATGTCTCTTACTGATTTACCGCTATCGTTTTGGGGTTATGCTTTAGAGACGGCTGCATTCACGTTAAATAGGGTACCATCTAAATCCGTTGAGACGACACCTTATGAACTGTGGTTTGGCAAGAAACCAAAGTTGTCGTTTCTTAAAGTTTGGGGCTGCGATGCATATGTGAAAAAGCTTCAACCTGATAAGCTCGAACCCTAATCGGAGAAATGTGTCTTCATAGGATACCCAAAGGAGACTGTTGGGTACACCTTCTATCACAGATCCGAAGGCAAGACATTCGTTGCTAAGAATGGATCCTTTCTAGAGAAGGAGTTTCTCTTGAAAGAAGTGAGTGGGGGGAAAGTAGAACTTAATGAGGTAATTGTACCTGCTCCCTTATTGGAAAGTAGTTCATCACAGAAATCTGTTCCTGTGACTCCTACACCAATTAGTGAGGAAGCTAATGATGATGATCATGTAACTTTAGATCAAGTTACTACCGAACCTTGTAGGTCAACCAGAGTAAGATCCGCACCAGAGTGGTACGGTAATCCTGTTCTGGAGATCATGTTACTTGACCATGATGAACCTACAAACTATGAGGAAGCGATGATGAGCCCAGATTCCGCGAAATGGCTTGAGGCCATGAAATCTGAGATGGGATCCATGTATGAGAACAAAGTGTGGACTTTGGTTGACTTGCCCGATGATCGGCAAGCCATCGATAATAAATGGATCTTCAAGAAGAAGACTGACGCTGACGGTAATATTACTGTCTACAAAGCTCGACTTGTTGCAAAAGGTTTTCGACAAGTTCAAGGAGTTGACTATGATGAGACTTTCTCACCCATAGCGATGCTTAAGTCCGTCCGAATCATGCTAGCAATTGCTGCATTTTATGATTATGAAATTTGGCAAATGGATGTAAAGACTGCATTCCTGAATGGATTTCTGGAAGAGGAGTTGTATATGATGCAACCTGAAGATTTTATCGATCCAAAGGATGCTAACAAAGTGTGTAAGCTCCAGCGATCCATCTATGGACTGGTGCAAGCATCTCGGAGTTGGAATAAACGTTTTGATAGTGTGATCAAAGCATATGGTTTTATACAGACTTTTGGAGAAGCCTGTATTTACAAGAAAGTGAGTGAGAGCTCTGTAGCATTTCTAATATTATATGTGGATGACATATTATTGATTGGAAATGATATAGAATTTCTGGATAGCATAAAAGGATACTTGAATAAAAGTTTTTCAATGAAAGACCTCGATGAAGCTGCTTATATATTGGGCATCAAGATCTATAGAGATATATCAAGACGCCTAATTGGACTTTCACAAAGCACATACCTTGATAAAGTTTTGAAGAAGTTCAAAATGGATCAAGCAAAGAAAGGGTTCTTGCTTGTGTTACAAGGTGTGAAGTTGAGTCAGACTCATTGCCCGACCACTGCAGAAGATAGAGAGAAAATGAAAGATGTTCCCTATACTTCAGCCATAGGCTCTATCATGTATGCAATGCTGTGTACCAGACCTGATGTGTGCCTTGCTATTAGTTTAGCAGGGAGGTACCAAAGTAATCCAGGAGTGGATCACTGGACAGCGGTCAAGAACATCCTGAAATACCTGAAAAGGACTAAGGATATGTTTCCCGTTTATGGAGGTGACAAAGAGCTCGTCGTAAATGGTTACGTCGATGCAAGCTTTGACACTGATCTGGATGACTCTAAGTCACAAACTGGATACGTGTTTATATTGAACGGTGGAGCTGTCAGTTGGTGTCGTTCTAAGCAAAGCGTCGTGGCGGGATCTACGTGTGAAGCGGAGTACATAGCTGCTTCGGAAGCAGTAAATGAAGGAGTCTGGATGAAGGAGTTCATATCCGATCTAGGTGTCATACCTAGTGCATCGGGTCCAATGAAAATCTTTGGTGACAATACTGGTGCAATTGCCTTGGCAAAGGAATCCAGATTTCACAAGAAAACCAAGCACATCAAGAGACGCTTCAATTCATCCGCGACCAAGTCAAGAAGGGAGACATAGAGATTTGCAAGATACATACGGATCTGAATGTTGCAGACCCGTTGACTAAGCCTCTCTCACGAGCAAAACATGATCAGCACCAAGACTCCATGGGTGTTAGAATCATTACTGTGTAATCTAGATTATTGACTCTAGTGCAAGTGGGAGACTGAAGGAAATATGCCCTAGAGGCAATAATAAAGTTGTTATTTATATTTCCTTATATCATGATAAATGTTTATTATTCATGCTAGAATTGTATTAACTGGAAACTTAGTACATGTGTGAATACATAGACAACCTAAGTGTCACTAGTATGCCTCTACTTGACTAGCTCGTTGAATCAAAGATGGTTAAGTTTCCTAGCCATAGACATGAGTTGTCATTTGATTAACGGGATCACATCATTAGAGAATGATGTGATTGACATGACCCATTCCGTTAGCTTAGCATTCGATCGTTTAGTATATTGCTATTGCTTTCTTCATGACTTATACATGTTCCTATGACTATGAGACTATGCAACTCCCGAATACCGGAGGAACACTTTGTGTGCTACCAAACATCACAACGTAACTGGGTGATTATAAAGGTGCTCTATAGGTGTCTCCGATGGTACTTGTTGAGTTGGCATAGATCAAGATTAGGATTTTTCACTCCGATTGTCGGAGAGGTATCTCTGGGCCCTCTCGGTAATGCACATCACTCTAAGCCTTGCAAGCAATGCAACTAATGAGTTAGTTGTGGAATGATGTATTACGGAACGAGTAAAGAGACTTGCCGGTAACGAGACTGAACTAGGTATTGATATACCGACGATCAAATCTCGGGCAAGTAACATACCGATGACAAAGGGAACAATGTATGTTGTTATGCGGTTTGACCGATAAAGATCTTCGTAGAATATGTAGGAGCCAATATGAGCATCCAGGTTCCGCTATTGGTTATTGACCGGAGACGAGTCTTGGTCATGTCTACATAGTTCTCGAACCCGTAGGGTCCGCACGCTTAAAGTTTGGTGACAATTGATAATATGAGTTTATGTGTTTTGATGTACCGAAGGTAGTTCGGAGTCCCGAATGTGATCACGGACATGACGAGGAGTCTCGAAATGGTCGAGACGTAAAGATTGACATATTGGACGACTATATTCGGACATCGGAAATGTTCCGGATGATTTCGGAGAAAACCGGAGTGCCGGAGGGGTTACCGGAACCCCCCGGGGAAGTATTGGGCCTTAGTGGGACTGAGGGGAGAGAGAGGGCAGCAGCCCAGGAGGTGACGCCCCCCCCATGGGGAGTCCGAATTGGACTAGGGGAGGGGGCGCGGCCCCTCTTTCCCTCTCCCTCTCCCTCTCTTTCCTTCCCCCTTCCCCCTTCCTAGTAGGACTAGGAAAGGATGAATCCTACTCCTACTAGGAGGAGGATTCCTCCTCTCCTAGGGGTGCACCAAGGCCGGCCGGCCATCCCCCTTGCTCCTTTATATACGGGGGCGGGGGGCACCCAAAGACACACAAGTTGATTGTTCCAAGCCGTGTGCAGTGCCCCCTCCACCATAATCCACCTCGGTCATATCATAGCGGTGCTTAGGCGAAGCCCTGCGTCCGTAGCAACATCATCACCATCATCACGCCGTCGTGCTGATGGAACTCTCCCGTGAGGCTCTGCTGGATCGGAGTTCGTGGGACGTTATCGAGCTGAACGTGTGCTGAACTTGGAGGTGCCGTGCATTCAGTACTTGGATCGGTCGGATTGTGAAGACGTACGGCTACATCAACCGCGTTATCATAACGCTCCGCTTTCGGTCTATGAGGGTACGTGGACAACACTCTCCCCTCTCGTTGCTATGCATCACCATGCTCTTGCATGTGTGTAGGATTTTTTTTGAAATTACTACGTTCCCCAACAGTTCTAGCAAGTTATTACAAAACATAATGTTCCATAGGTTCAAACAAAAGTTCTCACGCCTCCGCTAGGCACGATGAATGTTGCAGGGTCAAACTAGGAAGGAGAAACGTCGTCGCCTTGGTCGCTGCCGCCGCTTGCCTGGGGAAGCCCGTCGTTGATGATGTTGCCACCATCTTCGCCCCTGGCCTCCGCTGCCGCGGGGGCGGGGATGCAGAGGAACTTCCCCAGTAGGGCGTCCACTTTCCCCTTCATGGCCTCAGCGGCAACGATGCAGGTCTCAGGAGCCACCGGTTTGATCAGCGTGCCGAGGTCGAAGCTTGGGTCCCGGAGGTGGAGGTAGCTGAAGACGCGCGTTGCGGCCGAGGTGAAGACCGCGCAGCACTCCCCCTCCACCCAGGAGTCCACCCCAGCGGCGACGCCCTCGAGCGCCTTAGAAAGCTCGGAGAAAAGCCCAACGAGGCCGTCTTCTGGAGTCGCCAGCGGCTTTTCGTACCCTCCCTCGTAGATGGAGCGCATCGCCTCGCGAGACCTGAGCTTGAGGGAGACGAAGGCTTCGCGTTCCACGGCCGCCGTTTTCTCAGCGGCGGCGAGGGTCTTCTCCCTGGCCTCCAGCTGGGCCGTCATCTCAGAGACGAGCTAGGCGTGGGACGCCTGGGCCTTGTCCACCTCCTCCTTCAGCTTGCCCAGGCGGTCCCGCTTCATGGCTTGGTCGGCGGTCGCCTGGACCAGCCTGGCGTCGCAATAGGCAAGCGTCGCCTCACGGGCCTTGAGATCCTCCTCTTGATGTTGAAGTCATTGGGTGTGGGCAACCTGCTCCTCACGGAGAGCGTTCAGCTCGGCCTCCGCCTTGTTGCAGCACTCCTTGGCGGACGCTACGTCAGCCAGCATCGCATCGCGAGCTCCCGTGGCTTCCTGGGCCTCCCTCTTGCTCTCTGCGGTGGCGGCCTTGGCCCGGCCCCAGGCCGTCCTAGCGGACGTGTTGGCTTGGAGCCACCCCGAGATCAGCCCCATGCGCTCCCTCACCCGGCACCTATCGGCGTCTTGGAGGTCGGCCCGGAGCTGATCAAGCGCGGCGTAAGCTTCCTCCAAGGCCCCGGGCCTAACAAGGGGCCCGCAGTCCGCGAGCACAAGGGCCTGGGGAGGAGGCAGCACCGATGCGTGGGCTAGCATCACCGCTATGGAGGCAGCCGCGGGAGCAACTGGTGGCATTGGAGCCTCCGAACCCCCCGCGGGCGCGACGGGGATGGGCGGCTCCGGAGCTCGCTAGCCCGCGGAAGCAGACTCCTCCTGAGGTTCCACTACCATGCCTTTGGGGGCCCGTTCCGTCACGAGGTCAGAGCCGCCACGGCTTTGGCAAGTGGTGGCGCCTCAGGGGTCCCGGCATCCTCCTTCCTCTTCTTCACCACGGCGTCCACCCTGGTCGTCAAAAAGGGAGCGTTGTGGGCACGATATCAAGAGGCGCCAACGGAAACAAGGTAAGACACTCGTCAGGGGTGATGTACACCCTCTTCCTGGCCAGGACCGGGGCACCTTCGACCTTCTTGGGCCCAGTCTTGGCCGCGTCTTGGGGGTTGGCGGGGCGCATGATGGCCGGCTTCGGTGCGGCACCGACGGTCGGCGTTGCAGAGGCGCCACCGCCCTATCCTTCTTCGGGGTCGCCTGACCCGGTCTTTGCAGGGCCCGGGGCCGCCCGAGGCGTGGCCCCGGACCTCGTGATGACCCCGGTGGAGTGCGGGGACTCCACGACCGAGGACTCGATGGTGTCTTCATCGTCGGTGAGGCCACGGAGGAGCTCGCTCTGGGACGGGGGAGATATCTCCGCTACGTCATCCTCGGTCGCCTCCGAGTCCTCCTCGCCCTTCCCGCCCGTGTCGTCGTCGGAGGACACCGGCATCGGGGAGTTGGGGAGCTCGGGCGACACGAGCCCCATCTCGTTGAAGACAGGCATGGCGGCGACCAACCCCTCCTTGTCGGCGCGACGGTACAGCGGCACATAGGCCTCCCAGAGGTCTCCTGGGTCGCTCTAGAGCAGGGTGTTCATGGCCTTGTCCAGCTCCTCGTCCGTCAAGCTTCCAGAGCGCAGCCGGATGTCGTCCTCCGCGCCCTAGAACTCCCACATGGGGCGCGAGTGGGCTTGGAGCGGGACCAGACGTTGCGTCAGGAACTCCTTAACGAGCATGCCTCCCGTCAGCACCCTGGCCTCCAAGTCCGCGGTCATCTTCCTCAAGACAGGCGCGGCCCGGGGGTCGGTGAACTTCTCGTGACCCCACCCGTCGAGCTTCTCCGGCAACTCGGTTGGCAACTCCAACCGCTTGTTGAGGCCCTTGGCGTCCATGAAGACCCACCGGTGTCGGAAGCCGTCCACCTTCTTCCCGGCCCTCATGAGCATGTTGTTCTTGTGGACCGTGGCGAAGGATATGCAGCCGGAGCGCTGGGTGGGATCGTGCATCTACAAATAGAAGAAGTGCTGGAGGAGCGGGACGGAGGGCTTCACGCCCACGAATGCCTCACAATAAAAGGCAAAGATGGACAGGAGGAGTATGGAGTTGGGCTGAATATGCAGGGCCTGGATTTGGTAGTGGTCGAGGACGGCGGTGAAGAACCCGGAGAAGGGCGGGACGAGCCCCGCGAAGACGCTGCGGAGGAAGAAGGGGTAGAGCGTCCGTGCCAAGGTCCTCCGCTCAGCGGAGCCCGCCAGGAGGATGGTCTCCTTCCACTCGTTATCATCGCTCGCCGTCAGCGGGAGCGCAGGGCAAGATGCTTCTCCTCAGTGACGGAGGACGTGCCGAGAGCTGGCGCAGGAGAGGAGGAACTCGCGACCGGTGCGGCAGGTTTCGCCTTCCCCGACTCTCTCGGATCTTGGAGGAAGAGGTGCAGAGGGAAGGAGGAATGAGGTCGGATCTGGAGATGCTCTCGGCTGGGAGAAAGGGGATCTCGAGCAAGGCGAAGAGAAGGCAATGATGGCTCGGTAGCAGGCGCCAGTCTTTTGTTAGCCTGGGCTGTTGCCGAGGCGGCATGGGGAAGTGGAGACGCCCACGTCCCATCAAGCGCCACGCGTCAGCCTGGTCCGCAGGCGATTGGGGCCCGCGGCGCTTCACCCTTGCCTTTGGCTTCGCCTCGAAGCCAAGTCCGACTGTGCCTTGGGCCCGGGGCTACTGTCGGCATTTTGGGAACCAGGGTACCCAGACTTGCCTGCCTGCGGCCCATGGCGTGGTTCCATCAACGGCCTAGTACGGCTCATCTATAAGACTATCAAGACAAGACCCTCACGAGGGGCCAAGCCTCGTGAGGCGGACGACGCCAAGACCTCCTGAGGGAGCGGCCTCCCCAGGCTGCTCCTGAGGAGCGGAGATTCCTATGCAAACGCCCAACCTCATGAGATTGCGGTGACGCAAGCCATGACGACCAAGGCCAGGCGGGCGCAAAGAAGATAGTTCCCTCTTTGGTGCTAAGGAGGCAAGCGCAGGTGTGGGTTCCCGAGGAGTCAGGCAAAGGTTTCCGTTCCTGTGCAACAAGACCAAGATCGCCAGGACGGCAGGACAGATGTCATCACCGAGCCCACCGCAGCGTCACAACTAGAAGCTTTGCAGGCGAATACCACCTTTTGTCAGGATAAGATGTACTACTTGTCCCCTTTCAAATTGGTCACTGTGGGATCCCTTCCAGCCTACATTTTGGAGGAAGAGGACTGATGCCACTATAAGTATAGGTTAGCCACCACCATAGGGGGGTCCCCCCGATCCGAAACCCCTCGACCCATTCCCCCACCAGAGCAGACCTCGTGAGGTTGTTCATCCCTTGTACTTGTTCATCCTCAGCCCCTCGTGAGGCCAATCCACCACAAAGAAGGAGTAGGGTTTTACACCGCAAGGTGGCCCAAACCTGGGTAAACTACCGAGTTCATCTTCTTCCTTGTTCATCGAGCTAGGTCATGGGACGATGGGTTGGATAGGTTGAGCTCTTCGTACACGCCCTAGAGTTCGAACCTTTCTTGGGTCTGCGGAGCCCTGAATCCGACAATCATGGCGACACGTGCGCGGGCCGCCCGCCTACGAGGAGCGGTGTGGGCGGCGATGACGTTCCACACAGCTGGCCCACTCCCCTTGGCTGGCGTGGTGGAGCCGTGTGGATGCCCTGTGCACCACCTTCTGACTAGAATTATGGTCATTTTGGGGGAACATTGTAACATCCCAAATTTTCAATTTGGAATGTTATACATTAGGTCATCATTGCATATCATATTTTATTGCATTTTGGTTTGATCCTAGAAATTCTACACAACTCAAGGACCCACAGAGAGAGTTGGGAATTTCGTTATTTTTCATATTTGAGTTTTCTCGAATTTTGAAAAGAGGATCGTTTGATTTTAATTATTTTCTCTTCGAATATTTCTTTTATAAAAATAAAAGAGAGAGGATAAAATGACTTCCTCAAATAAAGAAATATTGGAGATTTAATATTAAAATCAAATAAGAATTTTATTCCGAGTTTTATCGCTATTTTATTTGAATTAGGAAAAATATGCGTTTTTCAAAATTGCATTAGAGTCCCAAATAAATGTTCACCTTGTCCGGTAGATTTTTAGAGGACGGAGAAAATTTATTTCAGGATTTTTGGAGTCCGTTTAGTATTTCTTTTATTCGTTTTTCTGCGCGGAATTATTTAAAAAAAAGTCAACCGACTTACCGGGCCGTGTCCGACCGGGACACTGCGCCCGGGCGGCTTTATAAGCCGAGCGCGACCCCGCCGAGGCCCAAGTCGCCCACCCCGCCGAAACCCTAGCCCCGCCGCCCGCCGCCGCCGCGCCGCCCCGTCGCCGACCCGCCGGAGCCGCGTCGCCGCCCCGCCACCCCGCCGCCGTCACCGGAGTTCGCCGGAGTCGCTGGAGCTCGCCGCCGCCGCCGGTTGGTTTTCTTTGCCGGTTCGGTTTTTTTGGGTAAAACCCTAGATGCGTTTTTTAACTAGATCGGTTTTATTTTTTTCGGTTTAGTTATTTAGCGAACGCCCGTTCATTCGTTCGTTTTAACGAACGATTTTCACCGTTTAGCCGCTGACAGCGAACGTTCGTTCGTTAGCCTGTTCGTCAGTTTTCCTTTTTCTCGGGATTTTCGCGATTATTTTCGATCGCGATTTCTGACCCGATTTTCGTTTTAGTTTAACTTTTCGCTCGTTTATCGGAATCAGGCGATTCAAGCGCCTAGAGTTTCGTCTTGAAGCCCTCTTTCTGTTTAATCAGCTTAAACAAGTTTTTGCTACTGTAAAATTTGACTTTAGTCCAGATTAGTAAACGAAGCTTGTTTCTTTCGCAGTTTGAGTTTAGTTGCTCCGTTTGATTTGATTCTTTTTGCAAACCGGAGCTCTTAAGTTGAACTTTCCGGTGAGATATTCTTATTTGAGTTTTACCCGTGCATATTTGCTTGATTTCTTATTGTATGCTTGTTTGTTTGCGATAGAGTACCCGGAGTGCGAAGCGTGTTACTACGAGTCTCTAGGTTTCACGAATCATCAGCAGGGCAGGTAACACTTTGATCATACCTCTTTACTACCCAGTTTTATTGCATTAGATCAACCCTCAAACAATTGCATGGTTAGGATATGATTTAACTTGTGGGTTTGGGAAGTAGATGAGGTAGTGCCTACTCACCTGTTTATTATCAAACCTATGGGAGTTACTTCTACGTTGCTTATATTGCTATGCTATGCTCGTAGACGTGGTTTGGGTTTGAGTGTATTCATGACAGATGCGAGTATTGTTAATTAATGGTTAACTTAAGGTGGCAACTTTAATACACATCTGGGTGGATTGAGGCACCTGGGGAACCTAGTGTTGCCTGTACTTTTGGAAATCCCGGGGTACCGTGTGATTCTCCTATGGACTGCCACCCAGGCTCAAAGGGATCATAAGATTATTCATGCTAGAAACTTCCGTGTGCAGCCACATGCCATTATGGGCTCTGGCATAGTTGAGTAAGTTGTGGTAAACCTTTCCATGATGGGCTAGCAGATGTAGGGGATTGTAGGTGTACCGGCCTATCTATCGGTTAAGGGGGCCTCTTCGGAAAGACTGTGTCTCGGTCATCCGTTTCTCAAACATTATGTAGTGCGAGAAATCCAACGGAGGAGATCGAGTCTTGTGGGGAAAAGTGCGCCAACCTCTGCAGAGTGTACAAACTAATCATGGTTAGCCGTGTCCCCGATTATGGACATCTTGAATATCTAGTTCTTGGATTATCATGTGGATCTCATCACTCTTAATATAATTTGATTGGGTTTAATGATGATGCCTAATTGGGATTGAGTTGGGTGAACCTTCTCAATGTTTAACAACTACCATGATAGTTAAATAAAATTTATTCCTTTGTTGTAGGAAAAAAATTGGCTTTCCGCAAAACTTATTAACCATACAGCCTCCACCAGCCATATATGCATGTAGTGATAGCATTATTCTGTTCATTACTCTCTTGTGTTACATTGCCAGCATATTCCATGTGCTGACCCGTTTTCGGGCTGCACCGTTCATGTTGCAGACTTTTCAGACGACGAGTAAGGAGCCTTAGGTCGTTGTCTTTCACTCAGTGATGTCGTTGGAGTTGATGGACTCACTTTATCTTCCAAGCCTTCCGCTGTTATCGTATTAGATGGCCTTAAGCCATATTTATTGTAATAAGTTCTCTTTTGAGACATTCGATGTAATAAGTGTGTGATTGCTACTCTATTATAAATCCTCAAGTATTGTGCGTGTTAGCATTACCGATCCAGGGATGACACTGATGCACAGAGATCAGACTGTGTAAGGTCTGGTCGCTACAAGATGGTATCAGAGCACACGCTGACTGTAGGACACGACCACTAAGCTAAAGCCCTAGATCACTACTCTCTTCTCATTTCTGAATCCTCTCCATTTTCTACTCTTTAGGATGGCGGACGCAAGGAACAAGTTTGCACAACCGGATGAAGACACGCCTTTTGGACGCCACTTGAGGAAGTCACTAGGTACCTGAACATCGGAATACCAAGCTTCACCGGGACTGACAACGCCACTTTACCAAAAGAGGAGCGCTGGATGATTCAAGTTCAAGTTCCAGGAAGGACATTCACGCAAGTCACTGAGCCCATAGAGTTTTCTTTTGATGCACCAACCTGGACTCTAGGAAAGAGTATGGCAGCCCACATCACCATGGGACGCATTGGAGATGTTTACCACAAGGATCTTAAGGATACTATCTACCAGATTTGTGGGCGCCGAGATGAGAAATGGGAGATGATCAGCACCAGGAAGGATAGATCCATTGCAGCTTTCATCCAGGAGTTAAACCAGCACATTCGACGCCAGGAGAACCAGATGTGCGCAGGCATGACAGATTTGAAGAAGGCGATGACAAGGATCACAGAGCTGGAGGAAGTACTCAAGTCTACACGCGATGGATATGAAGAGGAAATCGCAACACTATTGGAGAAGAATGACGACCTGGTAAAGAAGATCGAAGTATTCGTGGGAGATCCCGCGCCAGGAGGAGAAGACGACGATTCCACTTGCCCGGAGAACTACATCATCATCGACGACACCGACTCGGACCCCGACGATAGTGATGATGACTATGTTGATGAAGCTGGAGCGGATATCATGGAGTCTTCAACCGATCAATTTTTCTAGTCGACCACCATATCAGTAGTAGTATTCCACCATGTATATAGTATAGTCCGAGCACTTTTGTAACGATAGTTCGAGACCGATTGTATGCCCTTGCTTGATTGATTGAGTGATATGATTGTGTTTGTCTCATGTGCATATGGGTAGTGTTTTCCCCCTAGACCTCATTCTACTCTATTTTCTCACCTTTTCTAAACCCAGCAGATGCCTCCGAGATGCGACAATGGATTTGCTTTCCCACCGGAGCTCACTCAGTTGATCCAGCAGCAGAATGCATTGATGCAGATACTAGTCCAGAATCAGAATCAGGGGAACAACAACAACCCACCACCACCACCACCTATTGATCACTTAGCCCGTTTTCTAAGGCTGAATCCGCCGGTGTTCTCTAGTAGCACCGAGCCGATAGTTGCAGATGATTGGCTCCGCAAGATTGAAAGGGAGTTGACCACTGCAGGATGCATAGATGCTGAGAGAGTGCGTTTTGCCGCACATCAGCTTGATGGACCCGCAACATCATGGTGGGAGAATTTCACAGCCACTTACCCCATCGACACTGTTACATGGGACCAGTTCCAGCAGGCTTTTCGCACTGCCGATGTATCAACATGAGCTATGGCCATGAAGAAGCGTGAGTTTCGCAACTTACGCCAAGGAGGACGCACCGTTGGCCAGTATGTGGATGACTTTAGTAAGCTAGCACGTTATGCCCCAGATGACGTCGCTACAGATGCAGCTAAGCAGGAGAAGTTTCTGGAAGTACTGAATGATGAGCTGAGCATGCAGTTGATGGTGGCAAATTTCAATAACTACCAGGAGTTGGTAGATAGAGCTCTCGTGATTGAAGGGAAGCAGCAGTAGATTGACAACCGCAAGAGGAAGTATGGACAAGGGAAGTATAATTCTGGAGCTCAGCAGAGACCCCGTTTCACCCCGAACTTGGGAGGACTTGTCCATAACCATGGAGGCCGCACTCACAATGGAGGAAGTTCACACAACCATAGTAGCTCCAAGAACGGGAATGGTAATGCAGGAAGCAACGGACAGAACCGTTCCAACCCAGCAACGCCAGCCAAGAAAGATCTAAGTCACGTTACTTGCTACAAGTGCCAGAAAACTGGACATTACGCCAATGAATGTCCTAAAGCTAAGAATGGAAACGGCAATGGAAGTTCTGGGAAGAAGCCCAACCCTTTCAACAGGGGACAAGTGAACCACGTTAACGTGGAGGAGGTTGAAGCCCAGCCAGATGCAGTAATAGGTAAGTTTTTGGTTAAGTCATTTACTGCAGTCGTTCTTTTTGATACTGGTGCATCGCATTCATACATATCAAGAGGATTTGTGGATAAGTATAAACTGCCCACCAAAGTTCTTAGTACACCTTTGTTAGTGAGCTCGCCAGGAGCAGAGTATACGGCAAGCCAAGGATGTTTTCAGATGCCATTGACCATAGGTAGGCATGTTTTCCCCTCAGATTTGATAATTTTGGAGTCGCAAGGTTTGGATGTGATTCTGGGTATGGATTGGCTCGATGTATGGAGGAAACATCGATTGCGCCAGTAAGTCGATTTTGCTCACCACCCCAGAAGGAAGAAGGATCAAGTATGTATCCCGGCATGTGCCGAATAGGACGCAAGTAAATTCCTTATCAGGAGTTGTACAGGAGGAAGTGCCAGTAGTGAAGGATTTCCCGGATGTATTTCCAGAAGAGTTGCCAGGCATGCCACCCGATAGGGACATTGAATTTTTGATTGAGCTTTTGCCAGGCACAGGGCCAATATCTAAGAGACCGTACAGGATGCCCGCAAAGGATTTGGAGGAAATTAAGGAGTTACTGGATAAAGGTTATGTTCCCCCAAGTTCGTCACCTTGGGGATCACCAGTGCTTCTAGTTGAGAAGAAGGATGGATCGTTGAGGATGGTTGTTGATTATCGTGGATTGAATGAAGTAACGATCAAGAACAAGTACCCACTGCCGATGATCAATGATTTGTTTGATCAGCTGCAAGGAGCTAAAGTGTTTTCCAAGATCGATCTGCGATCAGGGTACCACCAGCTGAAGATTCGAGAGCGGGATATACCTAAGACAGCTTTTACCACGAGGTACGGGCTATATGAGTATACCGTTATGTCATTTGGCCTGACTAACGCACCTACCTATTTTATGAACATGATGAATAAGGTGTTTATGGAGTTTTTGGATAAGTTCGTCGTGGTGTTCATTGATGATATTTTGGTCTACTCGAAGAATGAAGAGGAGCATAAGGAGCATTTGCGTTTAGTACTTGGGAAGCTTAGAGAACATCAGCTATGCGCCAAGTTCAGCAAGTGTGAGTTTTGGCTGAAGGAAGTTGGATTCCTTGGACATGTTATATCCGGAGAAGGAATAGCAGTAGACCCTACCAAAGTTGTCACTGTGACAAATTGGGAGGCACCCACGTCAGTTGGAGAGATCCGGAGTTTTCTTGGACTCGCAGGATACTACCGGAGGTTCATTGAGAATTTCTCGAAGATTGCAAAGCCTATGACGGAGTTGTTAAAGAAGGACACCAAGTTCAAATGGACTGAGGAATGTGAGGCCAGTTTTCAGGAGTTGAAGAAACGTTTGGTTACATCACCAGTGTTGATTCTGCCAGATCAACGCAAGGATTATGAGGTGTATTGCGACGCTTCTCGTCGAGGACTTGGAGCCGTACTTATGCAGGAGGGAAGAGTTGTTTCATATGCCTCACGACAGCTTAAACCCCATGAGTTGAATTACGCTACCCATGATTTGGAGTTAGCAGCCGTAGTGCATGCGTTGAAGACTTGGAGACATTTTCTCATCGGAAACCATTATGAGGTATACACGGATCACAAGAGTTTGAAGTATATCTTCACGCAGAAGGAGTTGAATCTCAGGCAGAGGAGATGGTTGGAACTCATTAAGGATTATGATATGAAGTTACATTATCATCCCGGAAAGGCTAACGTAGTAGCCGATGCGTTGAGCCGCCAGAGTCATGTCAATACACTCATGACCGGAGAGTTACCCAAGGAGTTAGCAGAGGATCTTCGCGAGCTATGTTTGGAGATAGTTCCGAGAGGCTATGTAGCAGCATTGGAGATTCAATCTACTTTGATGGATAGGATCAGAGAAGCTCAGAAGACGGACAAGGAGATTGCCGAGATAAAGGAAAGGATGAGCAAAGGAAAGGCTAAAGGATTTCGTGAGGATGAGCATGATACCTTATGGTTTGAGGACCGCGTTTATGTGCCTAATGATCAGGAGATCGAGTCGTGGGGAAAAGTGCGCAAACCTCTGCAGAGTGTACAAACTAATCATGGTTAGCCGTGTCCCCGGTTATGGATATCTTGAGTATCTAGTTCTTGGATTATCATGTGGATCTCATCACTCTTAATATAATTTGATTGGGTTTAATGATGATGCCTAATTGGGATTGAGTTGGGTGAACCTTCTCAATGTTTAACAACTACCATGATAGTTAAATAAAATTTATTCCTTTGTTGTAGGGAAAAAAATTGGCTTTCCGTAAACTTATTAACCATACAGCCTCCACCAGCCATATATGCATGTAGTGATAGCATTATTCTGTTCATTACTCTCTTGTGTTACATTGCCAACATATTCCATGTGCTGACCCGTTTTCGGGCTGCAACGTTCATGTTGCAGACTTTTCAGACGACGAGTAAGGTGCCTTAGGTCGTGGTCTTTCACTCAGTGATGTCGTTGGAGTTGATGGACTCACTTTATCTTCCAAGCCTTCCGATGTTATCGTATTAGATGGCCTTAAGCCATATTTATTGTAATAAGTTCTCTTTTGAGACATTCGATGTAATAAGTGTGTGATTGCTACTCTGTTATAAATCCTCAAGTACTGTGTGTGTCAGCATTACCGATCCAGGGATGACACTGATGCACAGAGATCGGACTGTTTGAGGTCTGGTCGCTACAAACGTGAGGCTTTTTTGCCGTAACTTCCCGTAAATGATGGTTGTTGTAAAGATAGGAGAGCCGTTGGAGATGCTCTAGTATAGTGCCTCTCATAATATATGAATGTTGATGCAGTTGTGTTTACTAAGGATGGTGCAGGAGCCACAACAACCATCTTGAGAGATTGTAGAAGTACATTCCTAGCTGCCCAATGCAAGTATATTTAGTTTGCTGCAAATGTGATGACCATCGAAGCAATGGCGACGAGGAACGACTCAGTTTTGCTAACGCTATGGGTATTAATCGAGTGAAAGTCGAGTTAGACTCGCATAATGTGATTAACTTCTATAATAGTCAATCTTAATGGGGGATGTTGCATCGGCTATCTTTGTGGAGTGGTGGACGTAGCTTCTTTAACCGGGAAGGTCTCTTTTAAACATTGTTTTCGTTGTGCGAATCAAATAGCGCATGTCCTAGGCAAATTTAGTTGTAGTAATAAGACTTTTATTAGTTGGATTGATGGGCCTCCGGCATGTTTCGTGCTTGTGAGTGATGTAATTTTGTCTACAAGCTTAATAAACCTAGCCATGGTGAGTAGGGCATCTTGGAGACCGAGCTTCATGGAGCCCTTTATTTAAAAATTCAAATTCAAAATTTTTAGTTTTAAAAATTCTGAAAAATATACACATGTATGCAAGGATGTAATGTGTATGTGTGAAAAAATTTAGGATTGAATTGCGAGCTGCAAAAAAAAAAAATCATGGACTTTGAGGATGAAACAATACATATGCTAAAAAGCCCAGATTTTTTAGCTCACATTTTAGTGTATTTCGACCTGAAAATTTGCACACATTATGTATCTAGGTATATGTGTATTTATTTTCAAAACTTTTTTAAACTAAAAAATTTGAATTTTGAAGTTTTCAAATAAAGGCCTGGCATTTTTGTAGCCATGATGGTTTTTTCTAAAAAAATGCTTCCAAAAGGGACGCGTCCCTATCCGTCGTTCCTGCTCGCGAGCGCAACGGCTCGGTCCACGGCACGCGGTGCGGCCGACCTTCGAATCCGCTTGATCTCCTCCTCACCACAGGGACGTTCGCTGCGCTACAAGTACGGGGCGCCGTGGCCGCGGCCGCGGGTGTCCCCTCTTCTCCTCTCCTCCCTGTCTTCCCTTGTTCTTCTTCCCCAACATTTGCTTCGCGAGGTATGCTTCTTTTCTTTTTTGGAATCATTATCGGTATTGTCTATGGCGCGCGCAAGATTTGGGGACACTAGTGCAATTTTGAGGGGAGGTTGTTTATATCCGTACCATAGCAGATGCGGCAAACCAAATTATTTTTTGTTCTTTTTCTAGGTACAGCAGCTGAGGCAGCGAGCAAGGCCATATTGGCAAAGAGTGGGCCAGCGGACTGGTAAAGAACGATCCGTTCCAATCCACTGGATGCAGGCTATCTTCAAGCATCGCTGGTCTATACAGGATGAGTTTGTCTTAAGGATGCTAAGATCCATCATCCATGAGCCATGAAATGAACCAACTAATTTACCCAACTCAGCCGGTAAATCCACTTACATTTTCCTGTGCCGTTATTGTTATCCACAATAGTTGAACCTTTGGGGCGTATGGTGAAAAGTAAATCCACTTACATTTCATTTACATGTCCACTTATACTTTCGTCTATCCTTGAATCTAGATCCGGACGCTTAATGATCATTTCCATCTTGGCCTCACCACTGGACTGTTAACTGTCACAATTGTTTTTGTCCTTGAAATTGCGAGTTTGTGCAATCATAATCTCAAACCCTGTAGTTGAGTTCCATGCACTTATCAGTTCACCCAAAAACCTTAATCTGTTGACGAAACCCGAGCAATCCATCTTCTATGCTTCGCTAGTGGTTGGATCAATCCATTCCTTGTAGCATGGGATTACTCCTCATTAAAATGCCGTTATACCACCTTGTGCTGGTGTTTAGTGCTTACAACCAGTAGTGATATTTAGGGGTGAAAATGGCTAGGACCAATCATTTCTGAATCCAGTGGTATAGGATATGTTCATAGGCTTTTTACACCCGCACACTATCTGCCCCTATTCCAAATCCGGTGTATGGGATATGGCATAGGATATAGTATTGCTAATGTCTGGCAGAATAAGACTATCCAGTTTTCTAGCTTGATTATCAGGCCCTCCAAAATGGTAGTATCCATTTTTTTTTGTAGAATTTTAACTGTGCGCTTGTAATCTCTGGATGGTACCTTTATTTATGAGATGGTGCGGCTGCCTGCCGGTGTTTTATTTGTGAATGTTTACTTTTCCCTTCGTTCCATAGTGTAGTACATGTAGATTTTTTTTCAAAAGTTAAACCTTGACCAAGTTATAGAAAAATATGTATATCTACAATACCAAACATAAAAAAAGACGAAAATATGCCTCATGATATATCTAATGATATGTATCTGGTATTCTACTAGATGTAGATATTTTTCTCTATAAACTTGGTCGAAGTTTGACTTTAAAAAAAATCTATATGCACTACATTATGGAATGGAGGAAGTACCGTCTAGTGTTTACTACTCCCTCCATTAGTTCAAATTGAACGATTTGAACTACCAAAACGTCATATCCTACCTCCATCCCAAAATTCTTGTCTTAGATTTATCTAGATACGGATGTATCTAACACTAAAACGTGAATAGATACATCCGTATGTAGACAAATCTAAGACAAGAATGTTGGGACGGAGGGAGTATTTAGGAACGGGTACATGTCCACTGTCTAATACTTTTTACTTGCTCAGTTTGTACATTTTTTCCCTGTAACATGTTAATTGTTATAGTGCTTTGTAGTTCTGTTTACTGTGTGCTCATGCTGTTTTGTTGGAAATATGCTGTTTATATGTGTGCATTGTCTGCCTTCTATAGGAGAAATACCTCCAAAAGCTTAGGAGGTGCTCAAAAATAGCAACCGAGCACAGATGTCACTAGAAGTTGAGAAACCACTGTTCATCGAGACAACCAAACGGCTTGAGCGCCAAGACTCACTTATTGGTGATGCGGAGAAGGTCTCTAATATCAAAGGCCATGGTTCCGAGGTCTGCTTCACACACAACTTGGTTATGATGCAGCAACCATGTTCCTCCAGGTTATAGTTTGACAGTAATGTGCCTTTTGGCTGACACAGGGAAACTGGACACAAGTACTGCATCTTGCATTTCAGAGCATCGGCATCATTTATGGGGATGTTGGGACATCGCCGCTCTATTGTTACTCGAGCACCTTCCCTAACGGCGTCAAAGACAAGGATGATATCTTGGGTGTCCTCTCGCTCATCCTATACACCCTCATCCTTTTACCGATGATCAAGTATGTCTTCATCGTGCTCTATGCAGATGACAACGGAGATGGTAAGCTGATATTTTTGGAATATTGACATGTCAAGCTGGAGTACTTACTATGTCTTCTCTGCACATTGCTATTACAGGTGGCACATTTGCGCTCTACTCACTTATATCGCGGTATTCAAAGATAAGGCTGATCCCAAACCAGCAGGCAGAGGATTCAATGGTGTCGAATTACAGCATAGAATCACCAAGCTTATCACTGAAGAGGGCACAATGGTTGAAGGAGAAGCTTGAGTCCAGCAAGGCAGCCAAGATTGGCCTCTTCACCATCACAATCCTTGGCACATCCATGGTGATGGGTGATGGGACCTTGACACCAGCAATTTCTGGTAGCAAAAGTAGCAGAGAGTCATCCGTAGGTCATATTGTGATTGCTTTTCGGAATACTAATGCATTCCTTTTCACGTGTTTCTGCAGTGCTCTCTGCAGTGAGCGGGATCAAAGAGAAAGTGCCAAGTTTAACTGAAAGTGTGTGAAAAAATAGTTTCTATCATCACTAATTAGTCAGTACCCAGATTTAATCACATCTGAAGTGTATGTTGCATTTCTTGTACAGCACAGATAGTCTGGATCTCGGTGCCTATTCTGTTCATGCTCTTTTCAGTCCAGCGTTTTGGGACAGATAAGGTCGGGTACTCCTTTGCTCCGATCATCTCGGTGTGGTTCGTTCTTATTGCTGGCATTGGAATATATAACATTGTAGTGTATGAGATCACTATTCTCCGAGCCTTCAATCCTATGCACATACTATATTACTTCGGAAGAAATGGGAAGGAAGCATGGATTTCACTAGGAGGTGCTATCTTGTGTGTTACAGGTAAACCTTTTGATGAAAAATGCATTTTAAAAGAGAACCTGTAGCCTGCAATCTGAATGCACTGCCTTATGGTACAGGTACAGAGGGTATGTATGCGGACCTAGGACATTTCAATATCACGGCCATTCAGGTAATTGCCGCATTGCTTCTTGCTTCAACGTGTTCTTTTACTCTAGATCTGTTTTCACGGTACTAGCAATTTTCGTCGCACAGGTCTCAGAACATAAATATCTTACAGCGGTTTCTGTACTTACCTAGATAAGCTTTAATGGTGTCTTGTTCCCTTCGGTGGCACTATGTTACATGGGGCAAGCAGCATATCTGAGGAAATTCCCAGAGAATGTTGCAGACACCTTCTACAGATCTCTCCCAGGTATAAACAACTTAAACTACAGTTTTGCTCCTTATAAGGGAGTTAGTTTGTGATTCTCAAAAGAAACGATTGCCTCTCTGTAACAACAATGCAGCACCAATGTTCTGGCCAACCTTCACCGTTGCCATTCTTTCGGCTATAATTGCAAGCCAAGCTATGCTCTCTGGCGCATTCGCTATCCTGTCCAAGGCCCTATCTCTTGGTTGCTTCCCCAGGGTTCGGGTTATCCATACCTCCAAGCATCACCAGGGGCAGGTGTACATTCCTGAAGTGAATTTTCTGATGGGACTGGCTAGTGTTATAATCACGATCACCTTCAGAACTACCACCGAAATCGGGAATGCTTATGGTAAGTTTACGAGGCTTTTAGTACTCCCTCCGTCCGGAAATACTTGTCGGAGGAATGAATGTATCTAGATGTATTTTAGTTCTAGATACATCCATTTTTATGCATTTCTCCGACAAGAATTTCTGGACGGAGGGAGTAGAACATTAGGCACGTTTACTGATTTGATTATGTTGATGCACAGGGATCTGTGTCGTGACCGTCTTCTCAATCACCACCCATTTGATGACTATCGTGATGTTGCTCGTGTGGAAGAAAAACATCATCTTCATCCTGTTGTTTTACGTTGTGTTTAGTTCCATAGAGTGGATCTACCTGTCTTCAATACTGTCAAAGTTCATCCAGGGTGGGTACCTGCCATTCTGCTTCGCGCTTGTCCTGATGGCCCTAATGGTAACATGGCACTATGTGCATGTCATGAAGTACTGGTACGAGCTTGACCACATCGTCCCCATTGATGAGGTGACGGCACTGCTTGAGAAGCATAATGTGCAGCGGATCCCTGGGGTGGGCATCTTGTACTCGGAGCTGGTGCAAGGTATTCCCCCGGTGTTCCTGCGGTTGGTGGAGAAAATTCCATCTGTGCACTCTATCTTTTTGTTCATGTCGATCAAGCACCTACCCATCCCTCATGTGGCACCTGTGGAGCGGTTCGTCTTCCGGCAGGTTGGTCCAAGGGAGCATCGGATGTTCCGGTGTGTTGCACGATATGGTTACAGTGACGGGGTAGAGGATTCAGGTCAGTTCGCGAGGTTCCTAGCGGAGAGGTTGAAGATGTTCATCGAAGATGAGAATGCATTTGCAGTGGAGAAACCGGAAAATGAGGATACTGACTCTCCAAGCGGAGTTTCGGAAGGTCAAACGAAGCCGAGGAAGTCCGCACGATCTGTACACAGCGAGGAGGTGATAGAGCCGCCAATGAACAACCATGTAGGGAGGATTAGTTCCTATTCTCTTCAGACGATTGAGGAGGAGAAGCAGCTGATTGACGCAGAGATGAAGCGAGGGGTGGTTTATCTGATGGGGTCAGCCAATGTGATAGCAGGACCTGAATCACCCACCTTAAAGGTGGTCGTGGTAGACTATGTTTATTCATTCTTGAGGAGGAACTTGGCAGAGGGTCACAAGGTGTTGTCCATTCCTAAAGATCAGCTGCTCAAAGTTGGGATCACATATGAGATATAGAGATGTTAACAAAAGCATGAGGTGATCAGACTAGTCTAAACATTTCTGTAGCATTATGTTGATCTCAAAGGGTACAGTGCCGTTGCTCATTTGACCAAATAGCATTGAGGCTTAGAGTTTTGGCAGGTAGAGTATGTTAGTTTTGTATAAGTAGAATGGAAATAGGAGTTCGACTAGTGTGTTTATTCATGTTCTTCAAGTTGTCCATGAGCACGCGAAGTCATAATTTCATGTTATCAAGGCGAGCAAAAGAAAAATTGTCCTGCTATATATGGATTTTAATGATGCAGAGATGATCATTTCCAGAGGATTATTCAAAACTAAAATCCTGGTCCAATCATGTAAACGAATTGTTTTTTGAGCATCATATTAGCATTAAAATTCAAAGTTATTGGTAAATTGCTGCTTGAATCAAAGCTAGCCCTGAAATGGGATAATAATACTCATGTCTCTAAGTTGATGCCCTGGGAGGAATGTCCTTAGGGTATCTCCCAAGCTGGTCTGCAAATTTGCTCCGACATCCATCCGCATACAGGGGGGACCAGTACGCAGACATGAACTGGACGGCCATCCAACGCTGCCTGCATACATTTCAACAACTATTTGAACTAATCGGACGAAATTCGTGCAAGCACGGCGGATTTCATATAAACTGAATGAAATTCATTATATTTCGAACATTTTTCATATAAACCGGATTAAAACCTACTCTAAACCTAATCTAAATGATCGCCGGCGCTCGCCCCCCATGTCCGGCCATGAGCCCTGAGAACTAAAGCTCCGGCTATTGCCTTCTCCTTCTCCAGTTCCATCTCGGTGCTCTCCAGTTCCTCCTCCGGAGCACCGGGAAGTGAAGATGTCTGCCTCCATGTCGCCACCAAGCGGCTAACCGCTCGTCGATGTCCAGCTCACCAAGCTTGGCTTCAATGGGAGGGGAAGAGCGGTGGCCTTCATGGGAATCGAGCGTCGGCGACCTACTATGCACTACTCTTCTTCGCTGTCGGCGGCGCCCCCGGACGTGTCGGCTTGATGGTCGTGGAGACGGGGCGGAGCCAGCGATGTCCTCCTCCTCGTCGCTCTTGCCCCACACCTTGTTCGATGCCTCATCAAACTCCTTATAGGCGGCCTCGAGTTTCACCTGATACTGACGGTATCGCCAATGGTTGCTGCGGATCTCACAGGCGGAGCGGTACGAGTCGAGCAATGCCGCCTGCTCTGCCACGTCTATGTCCGGCGCGATCGCCCTGCCGGCGGCGAGCTGTGATGTCTACTATGCAACTTTATTCTTGTAGACTCGTGTTGGGCCTCCAAGCGCAGAGTTTTGTAGGACAGTAACAATTTTTCCTCAAGTGGATGACCTAAGATTTATCAATCCGTGGGAGGTGTAGGATGAAGATGGTCTCTCTCAAACAACCCTGCAACCAAATACAAGAAATCTCTTGTGTCCCCAACACACCCAATACAATGGCAAATTGTATAGGTGCACTAGTTCGGCGAAGAGATGGTGATAAAAGTGTAATATTTATGGTAGAAATATATTTTATAATCTGAATAAATAAAAACAGCAAGGTAGCAAATAGTAAACAAGCACAAAAATGGTATTTCAATGCTTGAAAATGAGGCCTAGGGTCCGTACTTTCACTAGTGCAATCTCTCAACAATGCTAATATAATTGGATCATATGACCACCCCTCAAAGTGCGATAAAGAATCACTCCAAAGTTCTTATCTAGCGGAGAACATAAGAATAAATTGTTTGTAGGGTACGAAACCACCTCAAAGTTATTCTTTCCGTTCGATCTATTCAAGAGTTCGTACTAAAATAACACAAAGCTATTATTGCCGTTCGATCTATCCTACAGTTCGTACTAAAAAAACACCAAAGCAAATTCATATTCATAATACTCAATCCAATACAAAGAACTTCAAAGAGTGCCCCAAGATTTCTACCGGAGAAACAAAGACAAGAACGTGCATCAACCCCTATGCATAGATTACCCCAATGTCACCTCGGGAATCCGCGAGTTGAGTGCCAAAACATATATCAAGTGAATCAATACGATACCCCATTGTCACCACGAGTATTCAATTGCAAGACATATATCAAGTGTTCTCAAATCCATAAAAGTATTCAATCCGATAACAACGAAATCTCAAAGGGAAAACTCAATTCATCACAACAAGATAGAGAGGGGAAAACACCATATGATCCGACTATATTAACAAAGCCTGCGATACATCAAGATCGTGCCATCTCAAGAACACGAGAGAGAGAGAGAGAGAGAGAGAGAGAGAGAGATTAAACACATAGCTACTGGTACAAACCCACAGCCCCGAGGGTGGACTACTCCCTCCTCATCGTGGTGGCCGCCGGGGTGATGAAGATGGCCACCGGAGATGATTCCCCCCTCCGGCAGGGTGCCGGAACGGGTTCTAGATTGGTTTTCGGTGGCTACAGAGCCTTGCGGCGGTGGAACTTCTGATCTAGGTTCACCTGAGGGTTTTTGGAATATTTGGGATTTTATAGGGCAAAGAGGGGGTGCGGGAGGCCAGCGAGGTGGGCACAACCCACCTGGGCGCGCCTAGGCCCCCAGGCGCGCCCTGGTGAGTTGTGCCCCCCCTCGGGGCACCCCCAGGTGCTACTCTGGCCCATCGGGAGTCTTCTGGTCCATAAAAAATCCACAAAAAGTTTCGCGGTGTTTGGACTCCGTTTGATATTGATTTCCTGTGATGTAAAAAACATGCAAAAAACCGCAACTGGCACTTGGCACTATGTCAATAGGTTAGTACCAAAAAATAATATAAAATGATTATAAAACATCCAAGAATGATAATATAGCAGCATGGAACAATCAAAAATTATAGATACGTTGGAGACGTATCAAGCTGCTCCTTCGCCTGCTGGTGCTCCTCGAGAAGCTGGAGGTTGTAGGCCGCGTTGGCTTGCGCCGTCCGAAACTGCTCCTCCCTCTCCTCTCGCACCATGTCCATGTAATGGTCACGAACCTCGCCGATTGTCATGCTGCAATGCACCGGCGAGGAGGGTGGCGTCGGCTTGTCCTCCATGGTGACATCGTCGGACTCCGCCGGTCAGCCGACAGCAATGGCGGCCATCTCCTTCTTATGCTCTGATGACAGTCCGTCCTAGAGAGCTTTGGAGCGCGAGGAGGCCATGGTGGGGGTGGTGCGAAGAGGAGAAAGGGACCAGAGGAGGATGACTATGGCTGGTCGGGGCTGAAGTTTATATAGCGGGCGAATGGCAATGGTGGGCGGCAGACGGACGAACGGATGGCACCGGAGTAGGTTCCTTGGCAACCGCGTGTCATTAATGTGGGCGGCAGACAGATGGCCGGCCGTGGTGTCATTTGAACGCGGAGTAGTCGCATGCACTAGGAAGCGACGCTCTCTCAACCGACACGCCACTTCAATGCCGGCGCTGGTGAGAAGTCGCGCCCGCTCTGGGCGGGCATGAACGCGACACAGAAGCTCTGGAGAGTCGCTCACCGTTTCGGATGGTAAGCGCGCGCGGGCGAGTGGGGGGTTTGGGTGGGCCAGGGAGGTCATACGCGGGCGTGAGAACGGTCCGGACTCCCGTAAAGCCCCTCCCCCACCCACTTTGTTTTCAGAAACCTTCTAGATTCTACTGAAGGTGGTACGTTCATGAGGATAACACTTGGAGAAGCCACCAAGCTTCTTGATAATATGACCGCTAATTATTCCCAATGGCACACCGAGCGCGCGCCAAGTGGTGCAATTATCGACATGAAGGAAGGTAATATACGATTCCAGTTTCCCTTAAAGAAAGGTATGTAACATTTTCATAGAAAAATAATTAGATCTCGTTACGTATCTATCATGAGAGCCACATATGATTTATCCATAAAAGATGATAAAACTTGATAGATTGCATTATGCCTAGCTAGAGGGCATTAAACAATAGCGCTTGTTGGAAGGCAACCCAATATGTATTCTTTGCTTTTATTTTTATTGAGTATGTCAACATGATTATTGCTATTGTAGTAATTGCGTAAGTATCTTTTCTTTTATTTTCTTTTTGAGCCAAGTTAGACCTTTGGGGCGTTGCAAATGTTTGTTTATTAGGTTCTGTGCAAAAATAGTAACTTTTGCATCAAGTATTTTGATTTTGATTTTTTACTGAAATGTAATAAAATCCTGAAATGTTTACAAAATACCAAATTACAATTTTTCTGTGACTTCCTAATTTTTTAGAATTTTTGGACTTGTAGAAGTATGATAATTAATCATATCTTGAAGTACTATTCTCTTTTTTGATAGATTATGTTTTATTTTCTTTGTTTGCTTGCTTTAAAGCTCCCATCGCATATATTGGGAGATATAAATAGCGGAAATGATATAATACAGTGGACATTATTTGGGAATGATTATGAATCTTGTCTTGACAGTACATGAGTGAATGATTTATTTTTATGAATCTTGCTTTGGACCATCGAGGTTGATGTATGGGGATATTGAACAATCGGTCCCTAATCCAAAATCATCTCCATCGTAGCAGTGAAGACCACTAATAAAAGCTAAATACTAGGGTGATTCAATCAGATGGCAAATTTATACATAGCATGAGCAAGCACATGAAGGAAAAATTTAGAAAAATACATAAGGCACAAAGGGCACTCTCTAGTGGCCTAGGAATCCATGTGGCCCTAAGATGCTAGAAGGACTTGCTTTTTCCGGTCTAAAGCTAATGAATTTGGCCTTACCTCACGCTAGTGTCTGCTTCAAGGCGGTTGAACCGTGGAGGCCTTCGTATGAATTTGAAAGTGCGTTATATCGACTAGACGGGGGGGTGAATAGGCGATTTTTACAAGTTCGTCACTGAGGAATTTCAAGGTGAGGAAATTCCTAAGCAACGAACTACTTAGCAGCGGAATAGGTACTCAGATGCATGCATAACAGAATAGTAGCACAGTCATCATGATGAAATGAAACATACATAGAGTACAAGTAGCGTGTAAACAGGATAAGCAGGCTGAAGACAAAGTGACTGAAGCATTAGGATTGAGGAAAATTGAGAAAGTCTTCAGTCAAAGTCTTCAATCAGTAGCAATCAAGTTCATCAACACATGAATGAGGAAATGAAAGGGTTGCAGAAATAGAACCAGTAGCTTGGTGAAGACGATGATTTGGTAGAACAGTTCCAACTGTTGTGACAGTCATACGTCTAGTTGGAGCGGCTAGGTATTTAAACCTGAGGACACACAGTCCCGGGCACACAGTCCTCACCGTATTCTCCTTGAGCTAAGATCACACATACCTCGCCCAATCACTCGTGGTAACTCTTCAGGTGGCTTCCAAACCTTCATAGACTCGGTCACTCGGCGATCCACAATTCCTCTTGGATGCTCTAGACCATGACGCCTAACAGTTTGGAGGATACACAGTCCTCAAAGGTAACAAGCATCAGTTCCACACAAGAACAATCTCTTCAGTGATGCTCAATCACTTTGGGTTTGTAGGTGTTTGGGTTTGGGTTTTCCTCACTTGATGATTTTCGCTCAAAGTCCTCGGAGGATGGGATGCTCTAAATGACAAGTGTCAGTTTCTCTCGGAGCAGCCAACCAACTAGTGGTTGTAGGGGGGGCTATTTATAGCCTAGGGAGCATCCTGACATGATAAGAAATAAATGCCCTTCAATGATATAACCGTTAGGTGGGTAGATATTTTGGGACAGCTGGCGCGTAGCACAACAACGGTCGGAATTTGAGCTATCAAATTCTTCAGGGCTATCATGTTCATCACTTGTAGGCCATCCGCAGTGGCGAATTCCTAACTCCTCAGTCAGAACAAATTCCTTAGAGAACAGACGATCTTCGTCTCTGTCACTAAAGAAATTGACTGAACTGTATGAGATTTCCAATGGCTTCACTCGAAAGGATTGGGTAGGTGTAGGATTTTGATATGAGCATCACTTGGAAACTTTTCCTTAGTTTTACCTCGACCCCCTTTAACAGTACGGTGTTTCCTATGACTCAATAAAGAGAAAATGAAACTACGAAAACAAAAGTCTTCACACTTCATAATCCTCGCATGAATATCAAGTCTTCACGGTCACACCAATTTCTTCACTTTCAAAGTCTTCATGAAAACCAAAGTCTTCAGCTGAAGACATTCATTCTTAGGGGTCGACTTTCATCGTAAATATCAAACATCCTCATAGACTTATAGACCTGTGTACACTCACAAACACATTAGTCCCTTAACCTATAAGTCTTCAATATACCAAAACCACTAAGGGGCACTAGATGCACTTACAATCTCCCCCTTTTTGGTGATTGATGACAATATAGGTTAAGTTTTCAACGGGGATAAACATATGAAGTGTAAATACTGATTTTGAGGAATTTGATTACAAGATATAGAAGAACTCCCCCTAAAGATGTGCATATTTGAGGAATTTGCTTTGAATGGCAAATGCACATTGTAGAGTAGAATCATGGAGATATCCCCCTATATCTTGTAATTCATACACACATTTAACATAAGATATGAAGAATTTGAAATGCATGAGGAAATATGGTGTCTGATGAAATTCAACATGCGTGCATTAACGTACTTGAGGAAATAGCATGCAGAAGACAGAGCAAAAGTATCAGACCACCATAGGATTTAAGTTTACAACTCGGTCAACAAACACTTCAGAAGAACAAGAGTTGTAACTTAACAAAAAAACGCCCATATATATAAGACCCGCTTGAAGACTAACTCAAATCCCCCCCTTTGTCATCAAATGACCAAAAGGGACGAAAATGAGGACTAACGCCCCTGAAGAGTATCATCAAGATGTCGATGGAGGAGCGCCAGCGTTGTTGGGGTCATCCGTTGGAGTAGGGCCTGCCGCGGTGTCGTTCAAATCTTCGGCTTCATCTGTTTCGCGCGATGAGGAATATGAGCTTGCAACCAGATGAGGAACTTTGACCTTCTTGAATTTCTTCGAAGGTGGCTGAGACCAGTCAAAGTCCTGTTGAAATTCCATCTCCTTGAGTTCTTCAGCACTGTAGAGATTGGACAGAATGGCCCAAGTGCGGTCAAAGACTTCATGCAATTAGTAGTGGTTCTTCTTCACAGTATTTTGAGTGACTGTCATGTTCTGAAGAATTAAACCAAACTGACGCTTGACCCACTTGTGATTTCTGTCAACTTTCTGATGTAGACTGAGGAGAAGCTCACGGGTCAGTCATCACACGCGGAGCAGTGGCTTGAGGATATTGCTTTGAAGCATTTGCGGCAGAATCATGTGTGGCAGAGTCATCATTGGTGGAATATGATGTAGCTTTACAAAATTTTCCATCCAGTGGACGAGTGCCTTCATCTATAACAGCAGCCTTGCCCTTCTCATCAGCTGAGGAAATGGTCCTTTTGAGGACTTCAATCGAGGGCAAATAGCTGAGATGATTTTCAAAGTCAGCCTTGTAATGAATTGAAGACCTTGATCAGATGAATTTCATGATCCAGGGAGCATAAGGCTTCAACTCAAAAGGTGACAAAGCAGCATTGGCCAAAGTCCTGATGAAGAAATCGTGATAGTTGATAGGAATACCATGAATGATATTAAATAGCAGATTCTTCATTATGCCAACAACCTCTTCTTCATCTAAGTTGTGGCCCTTGATTGGACTGAGGGTTTTGGTCGATATGCGATAAACTATCCTTGGAACATAAAGCAATTCCTTGACGAGGAATGTGGTCCTTGTGAGCTTGGCCAGGCTTCAATGGCTTCATCAACACTTGCATTAGATGATTTGAGAGTTCAGGTTCAGCATAGATGAGCCTTGCACCTTCAGTGGGAGGACTGACTGGGACGGCGTGAAGCAATTCAGAGGCCGGAGCTTTATAGTGAGTGTTTTCGATCATCCAGTCAAGCACCGATGAATTCACATTTTCAACATTGCCAGTGATGTGCAGCATGACATAGAACTGAAGAATTAGTTCTTCATTCCAATCGCATATGTCGGTGCAAAAGTTGAGCAGCCCAGCATCATGAAGAGACTCCATATCCACATGAGGAATTTGCTCATGGTCAAAAATCTTGTCCTTATCAAACAACAGTGAGGAATAGAAATTCATCTGGCTGGCAGTCCAAAAACGCTTGTGACAAAGTCGAGCAGAGTCATAAGGATTGTAGTCAGAGAAGAAATGATGCTCAGCAAAGAAATCATCAGCTTTGAATTTCTGCTTCTTGGTGTGAGGATTCTGTGGCTTGGGATGAAGATTTGCAGTTCAAGTCTTCACAGCTGAAAGGATCGATATAGTTGACTAGAGGGGGGGGGGGGGTGAATAGGCAACTGACAATTTTTAGCTTTTCTTTACCAAATTAAACTTTGCATCAAAATAGGTTGTCTAGATATGCAACTAAGTGAGCAACCTATATGATGCAACGACAACAAGCATGCAAGTAAGTAAGAGAAACAACACAAGTAAACTAGCGAAAGTAAAGGAACAAGATAACCAAGAGTGGAGCCGGTGGAGACGAGGATGTGTTACCGAAGTTCCTTCCTTTTGAAGGCAAGTACGTCTCCGTTGGAGCGGTGTGGAGGCACAATGCTCCCCAAGAAGCCACTAGGGCCACCGTATTCTCCTCACGCCCTCACACAATGCGAGATGCCGTGATTCCACTATTGGTGCCCTTGAAGGCGGCGACCGAACCTTTACAAACAAGGTTGGGGCAATCTCCACAACTTAATTGGAGGCTCCCAACGACACCACAAAGCTTCACCACAATGGACTATGGCTTCGCGGTGACCTCAACCGTCTAGGGTGCTCAAACACCCAAGAGTAACAAGATCCGCTAGGGATAAGTGGGGGAATCAAATTTCTCTTGGTGGAAGTGTAGATCGTGGCCTTCTCAACCAATCCCGAGCAAATCAACAAGTTTGATTGGCTAGGGAGAGAGATCGGGCGAAAATGGAGCTTGGAGCAACAATGGAGCTTTTGGGGGAAGAGGTAAGTCAACTTTGGGGAAGAAGACCCCTTTATATAGTGGGGGGAACAAACCAACCGTTACCCCCCCTCTGCCCCGAAGAGAGCGGTAGTACCGCTGTGCCAGCGGTACTACCGCTTGCAACACTAAGCGGTACTACCGCCCAAAAGCGCGGTACTACCGCTTGGTCCACAGCGGTACTACCGCGGAGGGAGGACGGTACTACCGCACAGGAGCGGTACTACGGCCCCCCACAGCCGCGGCCAGTACCGTAAAACCCGACACGAAAAATGAGCCCTCGAATCGAGGCGGTACTAGCACGAGACCAGAGCGGTACTACGGCTTGGGGCCACCAGCGGTACTCATGCTCTGGAGCGGTACTACCGCGCCCAGAGCGGTACTACCGCTTGTGGCACCCAAGCAGTACTACCGCTCCGTCCCGCGGTACTACCGCTGGGACCAGAGATAGCACACACACGGAGCTACTAGCGGTACTACTGCTCTGGGCGGTACTACCGCTTGTACCACCCAAGCGGTACTACCGCTCTGGCCCGCGGTACTACCGCTGGGACCAGAGAGGGCACAAAGAAAGGAGAATCCAAGCCCATCAACGAAACGTAGAGGCTCGGAGGGAGGGGCAAAGGAAGTGACGTGATGATTCCGCCCTAGCCTTTCCAAAGCGGACCCCCTCTTGATAGTACGGTGATCCCTATGAAACTAGTCCACCAAACTAATCCGAAAGGACTACACCGTCTTCGCTTTAAGTTCCGAGGGGAGGATATCGTCTCGAGCCCAAAAGAATGAATCTCTGAAAAACACTCAACGCACACGATTAGTCCGCAAAAGCATTGTCATCAATCACCAAAACACCTTAGGGATAAATATGCCCTTACAATCTCCCCCTTTTTGGTGGATTGATGACAATACGGGATTTGCACAACTGGGAAAAATCAAATGGCATAAGCAAACCCCAAGTCTCTAAAATATAGACGGGCTCCCCCTAGATGTGTGCCATCAAGATAGGTGCTTTGAGCTGCACGACACACATACTAGGATCAACACTCCCCCTGTATTTTAGAGACCAACAACCTAAGCGAGAAACAAGATAGCAGGATATATAACATAATTAAGCATATAACTCAAGAGATATCAAATGACTAGAGACAAAGATAAAGATATAATAATGATAGGGTAGCATATGTCTCACACCATATGACGCGAACTAAAGTCTTACGGAACACAAAACCAAGCAAACGCAAGTTCCAAGCAAAACACAAGGTATCACATAACGAAAGCACAAAGGCAAAGACACACTCGCAGACGCAAATCCCTAAACTCTCTCCCCCTTTGGCATCGAGACACCAAAAGGGGCAAAGAGCGAACCTACGGCTCCAGGTGAGAGCATCAGGACTCTGCGTGATCATCTGCACTGCCGTCCACGCCCGGAAACTGCTCGGCATCGGAGTCGGTCCACGGACAGTGCTGCTGGATCCACTCCTCCTCCTCAGTAATCTGACCCTCTGAGCCGCTAGTGACTGTCGCACCCATCTGACGCATCAGTTCCTTGTGTCGTCCTCTTGCCTTCTTCTCAGCCACATGAGTCATGTACTGACCATGAGACTCCATGCAGAACAGCTTCTTCATCTTGTGTTTCAGCTTCTTTGCCCAAGAGGGCTCTGCTACAGAAGGCTCTGTCCCAGGTGGCACATACTCCTCATCATCATCCCCGGTACCAGCCTCGTCCTCGGTCTCCATGGCAGCAGCAGAAGATGGAGCTCCAGATCTACCCCAGTTATCCTTCTTCCTCAGACGCTTGATCTCATGAGAGACCAACTCTCCCGTCTCCAGCTGCTCATCAGGATAGGTACGTCTCCAGGCCCTCTCAATAAGCAACATGATGAACGGACCATAAATTGGGCACTTGCGCTCAGAGACAGCCGCCAAAAGCTCAGACCACATGACATGAGAGATGTCCAGAGACTCGCCGGTGTTTACGTCCTTCTCACGCTGGCAGAAGAGAAGCATGTCCACAAGGTAAGAGTGCACCATGTCCAGATTCCCAATGCGAGGGAAGAGAGTCTCGCGGAAGATGCGGTGAAGGATGTCCAAATAGGTAGACAACTCATAGGTTTCCTTCCTGGTCTCAGGGTGGACCTTCCGAGTACAGTAGGGCCAGAGAGCTTGCTTGTGAGTGGAGGTGGTATTCTGGTGAGGACGAAAACCAACTGGAGTCTCAAGCCCTTGATCTTCCACCTCAAGCAGCCCCATGAAGGCCTGCCACTTGACAGCTAGCACCTTTCCATTTGTCATCCAAGTCAGAGTCCTGTCTGCGTCAGTCCCTAGGTGAACAGTGGCAAAGAACTGTGCCAGCAAATCTGCATCAAAGTCTTTGTTGAACTGCATGATCCTGAGAATGTTCAACTGAGAGCACATCTGTAGAGCATCACCAAAGTACTCAGGGTCCTTCTCCATGGCATCCGTGTTGATGGAATGAACATTGACATAGAGATTCTTCTTGGCTTTGATCACATCAAAGTATGTGGAATACTGAAACCGGTTCCAGAACGGGCGGTTGACAAGATTGGGTTCTTGTTCTTCCTCATAGGGGTTGCGCCTTCGCTTGTCCCAGAATTCCCTGCTAGACATCTCAGTCACTTTCCTGCCACTTGGCTTTGGTCGGCTGGCAATCTTCTTCGTGCGAGGAGGATTAGCACTTGAGGAAGCACCCCCTGCCGGCTGTGGAGCACTGGAAGAACCACCTGCAGGCTCAGATGAGCGGTACCGCTTCGACGTTGAACGCCCAGGGTTGACACGACGGACTTGCTGCTCAGGATGTTCATCACCTGGAACCAAACACACGGACACAAGAAACAACCAGTAGAAACGATCAAAACCAAATAAACACAACAAAGATGGATCAACATGTGGTAGGAAACAATGGAACTGGGCATCCAGCGGTAGTACCTTGCCTGCTCAGCGGTAGTACCGCTTATCCTCATAAGCGGTAGTACCGCTCCTTGGAGCGGTAGTACCGCTCCAGCGGTAGTACCGCGCCATATGGGCGGTAGTACCGCTCGAGACGGGGCACGGCGGATCCCTACTTCCGTGGTCAGATCCGGCACTACTGGGGATGCCAAATTCAAAAATAAACCTACCAAACATCAATCCAAAGAGTCTAGTTGCCTTCTCCAACCTACTCAAGCCTAGATTTGGCCAAAAATCTAGAGATGCAACTACTATTGCCCCTAAAACGCAAGATCTGAAAACTAGACACGAAGAGAAGAGGAACGGGGGCAATACCGGCATCCATGGCAAGAGAACAAGGTGGGGATCGACTCCACCGAAGGAAATGGAGAGGAATGGTCCGGAGACGGAGGGCCGCCGGAGCCTTCCCGCGGCGAGATGGCGCTGGAGAGAGGAAGAGGAACCAGGGGACGAAGCAAATGGGTATGGGGTGGAGGAAACCACCCTTGCCCACGACTTAACCCCCTGGCCCCGCCCCTCAGCGGTAGTACCGTGGTGAGGGGCGGTAGTACCGCTTAGCCGAATAGGCGGTAGTACCGCCCTGTTGAGCGGTAGTACCGCTCCAGCGGTGGTACCGCTCCTTCACAACGGTAGTACCGCCCAGCGCAACACAGACTAGACTCTACACACATGGTGCAAAACGAAAGACGGGAAACAATGGCAAGAAGACCAACAAGAGCACTAGCAAGAGAACAAGAATCACACACCTCTATACGAGAGGGCGGTGGCCGAGGCCACCTATGTTTGAGTCACTTGGTATGGCACCGCGAAGAATTATCCTTGGGCCCATGACCAAAGCTCGCCTATGAAGCACTAGTACCATCAAAAATGGCTAATGTGGAAGAGTGAGATTAGTTTATGCATTGTGGGGGGAGGGAAAGTTCATTGAGAGAACAACACTCCCCCTACGTCCATGCCTACACCTAGACAAGAAAGCACAAAGAATGTGAGGGGTGTGCAAAGGTTCAAACCACATTGCTCGAATCAATGATATTTAGCTCATGCCTTAACTCGCGAAATCTTGCTTCATCCAATGGCTTCGTGAAAATATCTGCAAGATTATCATGAGTGTTGACATAGTTGAGCTCGATCTCCCCTCGCCTAATATGATCCCGGATGAAGTGATACCGAATCTCAATATGCTTTGTCTTGAAGTGTTGCACCGGGTTGAGAGAAATCTTGATAGCACTTTCATTGTCACACCAAAGAGGCACTTTGTCACAAATGACACCGTAATCCTTTAAAGTTTGCCTCATCCATAAGAGTTGTGCACAACAACTTCCGGCCGCCACATACTCCGCTTCAGTGGACGAGAGAGACACACAACTTTGCTTTTTGGAAGACCAACTTACCAAAGAGCAACCAAGAAATTGGCACCCTCCGGAAGTGGACTTCCTATCCACTTTGTCTCCCGCCCAATCGGAGTCCGAAAAACCTACAAGCTTGAAGTTTGCTCCTCTTGGGTACCATAGGCCAAAGTTTGGGGTATGAGCCAAATATCGAAAGATTCGCTTGACCGCCACAAAGTGGCTTTCCTTAGGTGCGGCTTGAAACCGTGCACATATTCCCACACTCAACATGATATCCGGTCTAGATGCACAAAGGTAAAGCAAGGATCCAATCATAGAGCGATATACCTTTTGATCCACCGCTTTACCATTGGGATCAATGTCAAGTTGGCACTTGGTGGGCATTGGAGTGGAAGCCGGCTTGACATCACTTAGCTTGAATCTCTTTAGCATGTCTTGAGTGTATTTGGCTTGGTTGATGAAGGTTCCTTCTCTTCTTTGTTTGATTTCGAATCCGAGAAAGAACTTCAACTCTCCCATCATAGACATCTTGAACTTTGAGGTCATGAGAGCGGCAAATTCTTCATTGAATGCTTTGTTAGGGGAACCAAAAATAATATCATCAACATATAGTTGGCACACAAACAACTCCCCTTTGACCTTCTTAGTAAAAAGAGTGGGGTCGATTTTCCCGATTTCGAATCCACGATCTTGTAACAACTCCGTAAGATGCTCATACCACGCACGTGGGGCTTGTTTAAGGCCATAGAGCGCCTTGTGGAGTTGATACACATGATCGGGGAAATAGGGATCTTCGAACCCGGGGGGTTGTTTGACATATACCAACTCATTTATGGGACCATTAAGAAAGGCACTCTTCACATCCATTTGTTGCAAAGTGAAATTATGATGAGAAGCATAAGCAATCAACAAACGAATAGATTCAAGACGAGCAACGGGGGCAAAGGTTTCACCGTAGTCGATACCCTCGACTTGGGAGTAGCCTTGTGCCACTAGACGAGCCTTGTTGCGAACAATGATTCCCTGAGCGTCTTGCTTGTTCTTGAATATCCACTTGGTTCCAATGACATTATGATTCCCGGTTGGCCTTGGCACTAACTTCCACACTTGGTTATGTTCGAAGTTGTTGAGTTCTTCATGCATGGCGTTGAGCCAATCCGGGTCCTCAAGCGCTTCATAAACCTTTTGGGGTTCGACACAAGAAACAAACGCATGATGTTCACAATAGTTTGCTAATTGTCTACGAGTGCTTACCCCCTTTCTTAGGCTTCCAACCACATTCTCCATGAGATGACCTTTGGTGGTGAGCTTGGAAGCGATCTTAGCGGCACGACGCTCCAATTCCTCCTCGGAAGTGAAGTGAGGAGGGGTAACTTGATCATCTCGAGCATCGTCTTGAGCTTGTTCTTGATCTTGAACTAGCTCGAAGGGAAGAACTTGACCTTGGGCATCATTTGGTGGATCACCAACATCTTGAGGTTGATCTTGCCCTTGATCTTGTTCATGAGGTTGAGGGCCTTCACTTTGTTCTTCGGAAGCGTGTGGGTCTTGGGTTGGTGATGGCTCCACTTGATTGGAGCATTGTCCTTCTCCTTCGGCCACAAGGGGTTCCTCAACGGGTAGGATATAACCAATACCCATTCTTCTTATGGCTTGGGGAGGAATTTCATCACCTACATCACAAGTACCACTTTGCTCCACTTGGGAACCGTTATTTTCATCCATCTCCATGTTACACGTCTCCTCAATAAGTCCCGTGGACTTATTGAGAACACGGTAAGCATGGGAGTTTGTAGCATAACCAACAAATATGCCCTCATGAGCTCTAGTCTCAAATTTAGACAAACGAACACCTTTCTTGAGAATGAAACACTTACACCCGAACACCCGAAAGTACTTGAGGTTGGGCTTGTTCCCGGTGAGGATCTCATATGGAGTCTTGTTCAAGCCTTTGCGAAGATAGAGCCGATTTGAAGCATGACACGCGGTGTTGATGGCTTCGGCCCAAAAGTTGTATGGAGACTTGAACTCCGCCATCATGGTCCTTGCCGCATCCATCAACGTCCGATTCTTCCTCTCCGCAACACCATTTTGTTGAGGGGTGTAAGGTGCCGAATATTGATGCTTGATCCCCTCATCACTGAGAAACTCATCCAAGGTGTAGTTCTTGAACTCGGTGCCGTTGTCACTTCTTATTGTCAAGATCTTTGTATTGTGTTGACGTTGGGCTTCATTTGCAAAGTCAATGACTGTTTGTTGGGTCTCACTCTTCCTCTTGAAGAAATACACCCACGTGTATCTAGAGTAGTCATCCACAATTACCAAGCAGTACTTTCTACCCCCAAGACTATCAAAGGATGGAGGCCCAAAGAGATCCAAATGAAGGAGCTCCAACGGCCTCTTCGAGTAAATAAGAGTCGTGGGAGGGTGAACCTTCTCATGAAGCTTTCCTTCGATACAAGCACTGCAAGCACGATCTTTGGCAAAACTAACGTTCGTTAGTCCACGGACATGGTCCCCCTTGAGAAGACTTTGCAAAGATCTCATATTGACATGGGCTAAACGGCGATGCCACAGCCACCCCACGTCAACTTTAGCCATTAGGCATGTCGCGGTCTTAGTGGGTTGCTCCGAAAAGTTAATCACATAGAGACCGTTCTCGACATGCCCAACAAAGGCTACTTTAAGAGTCTTGCTCCACAAGAGGGCCACGGTATCAATATCAAAGAAGGTGGCAAAGCCCATGATAGCAAGTTGACGAACGGAAAGTAAATTGTATGCAAGGGACTCAACTAGCATGACCTTCTCGATCGTGAGATCATGAGAAATGGCAACTTTGCCGAGTCCCAGTACCTTAGAAGACGAGGCATCACCCCACTCGACATTGGTGGGCATAGATGGATTCTTGTGCACGTCCACCACCAAGTCCTTGCTTCCGGTCATATGATTTGTAGCTCCACTATCGAGCAACCATGATCCCCCACCAGAAGCAAACACCTACAAGAGATCAATGCTTGGTTTTAGGTACCCATTTTGTAATGGGTCCTTTGATGTTAGCAACAAGGGTCTTAGGAACCCAAATAGACCATTCAATGTACTCATGAGGAGAACCAACGAATTTGGCATAAACATGCCCATCACTAGCACGGCATAACACATAAGAAGGATTAAAGTCGCCGGCTTTGTTGGAAGGAGTGGCATTGCTCTTCTTGACACCTCCACCCTTCGCATTGTTCTTCTTCTCCTTGGAAGTACCCTCTCCCTCCTTCACAAAAGTTTGCATGAGAGGAGGAGGTCGCTTGGTCTTGTCATTCTTCTTCTTGTTCTTGGGATTGGGTGCGAACCCAATCCCCTCCTTGGCCACAACTTCCTTTTGATTGCTCAAGAGGTCGTTGAGGTTCTTCTCACCTTGTATGCATGACATGAGGCCTTTCTCAAGTTGCTCCTTTAGCTTAGCATTCTCCTCAACAAGATGCACATGCTCACAACACGGGTTAGTAGCATTTGCATTATCAATTAACACCATATGAGGAAAGGTGGCTTTCTCCTTTGTTAGCTTCACTTGGAGTTGATCATGAGACTCCTTGAGGCTAGCATGAACGCCCTTCAAGACTTTGTGAGCCTTGTCGAGGATGCCAAACTCCTCTTTGAGTCTAGCAAGATCAACCCCAAGTATAGCCTTCTCGGAGTTTAGGACACGAGACACAACAAGAGCATGATCAAGATCCTTCTTTAACTTAGCATGATCATCGTTGTATGACTCCTCAAGAGCCAAACGAAGACCACGCTCTTCGTCAAGAGCATTGGAAAGATCCGAAATCTCATCGGCATAGTCACGACTATGCCCCTCCATCTTAGAGATGGTATCTTCGTGAGCCTCGATCATGTCATTGGCTTCACCAAGTTGTTCCAAGAGAGCAACGAAGTGCTTCTTGGATTTTCCCTTGAGTTTACTCATAAAGATCTCAAACTCATTTTCCTCCACATTTGTTCCCTCATGTTCATCAATACTATCCGTCGAAGAAGGATGATTAATGATGGTAGTTTTGATGTTGGAGGTTACCTTATTGGTGGCTTTAGCCATGAGGCACTTGGCGGTGATGTTCTCATTGGGTGAGTCGAAGAGAGACACCCGTGGAGTCTTGGCAACGGCAACGGAGGCCATGGCAACCGACTCACTATCTTCATCATCGTCATCATCCTCATTGTACTCTTCTTGAACCACCAACGCCTTGAAGGGAGTCTTCTTGGTGAAGTTGCTCTTGTTGGGGAACGACTTGGCCTTGTCTTTTCTAATGAGCTTGCCACCATTGTCTTCCCTCTTCTCGTAAGGGCATTCCGCAACAAAGTGGCTCACATTGCCACAATTGAAGCAAGTCCTCATCCGTTGCTTGCCCTTTGCGCCACTTGAGTTGCTTTTGTTGAAGTTTGGCCTCGTGTTCTTCTTGCTCCAAAATTGCCTTGACGCAAGAGCCATGTGTTCATGATAGGCATACTTCGTATCTTCGAGGTTGCCCTCCTCTTCTTCCTCTTCATCCTCTTCCTCCATACTAGCCTTGGCCTTTAGAGCAAGGTTGGGCTTCTTTACTCTTTGAGAGCGAAGGACCGCATTGTCGGCGGTCTTGTCCAAGATGCTCATAGCAACAAACTCATCCAACACTTCACTTGATGACAAAGTGTGGAAGTCCGGCCTTTGACGAATTACAGAGGACATGGCTTTGTGGTAGGGCATCATTGCCTTGAGGAATTTGCGCTTGATCCAATTGTCATCCGTGTCCTTACTTCCATGATCTCGGAGAGAGACCGCAAGTTTGGTTACTCTCCGAAAAAGCTCACGAGGTTCTTCATCTTCTTTCATTGCAAACTCGTCGGCTTCATCTTGCACCACTTCATAGTTGGAGCGTTGAATGCTTGCGCTTCCCCGATAGAGGGAAACAACTTGGAGCCAAGCATCTTTGGCCACGGTGTAAGGCCGGAGATGAGGAAGATCTTCGGGCGGGATTGCTTCTTGGATGATGAAGAGAGCATTCTCATTGAATTGATGATCCACCACTTCTCTAGGAGTGAAGTTGCTTCGGTCATGCGGATAAAAACCTTCTTCAATGATTCTCCAAAGGTTAGTGTTCACATGATTTAAATGACGCTTAAAACGATAGACCCAAGAATCAAAATCTACATTCTTCTCAATCTTAGGGGCCGGGCCGGCATGATTCAAATGAGTGGAAGGAAGTGGTCCACCATAGACGGGTGGAGGTTCCACATGGGCAAAGATGCCGGTGCCATTTTTATCACTAGAACAAGGAGCCTTCTCGCTCGAAGCTTCCCCCTTGTCGGAGGTAGCATCCGTCACTTTGTTAGCGGGATCACCCACTTTCAACGGTGCGGTTGTAAGTTTAAGCCCTTCTAAGAATTTATTCAACATGCTTTCGACCTTGGTCGTCATGGAGGTTTTCAATGTGTCCAACGCCACATTGAATTCCTCACGAGAGACCGCGGTTCCCCCATCTCCCGTAGACGAGACAGGATTTTCACCGGAGTGCTCCTCCGCACCGTCTACGACGTCAACCATACTCTTTGGACGGTAAAGTCCTTAATAAAGAGACGAGGCTCTGATACCAATTGAAAGGATCGATATAGTTGACTAGAGGGGGGGGGTGAATAGGCAACTGACAATTTTTAGCTTTTCTTTACCAAATTAAACTTTGCATCAAAATAGGTTGTCTAGATATGCAACTAAGTGAGCAACCTATATGATGCAACGACAACAAGCACGCAAGTAAGTAAGAGAAACAACACAAGTAAACTAGCGAAAGTAAAGGAACAAGATAACCAAGAGTGGAGCCGGTGGAGACGAGGATGTGTTACCGAAGTTCCTTCCTTTTGAAGGCAAGTACGTCTCCGTTGGAGCGGTGTGGAGGCACAATGCTCCCCAAGAAGCCACTAGGGCCACCGTATTCTCCTCACGCCCTCACACAATGCGAGATGCCGTGATTCCACTATTGGTGCCCTTGAAGGCGGCGACCGGACCTTTACAAACAAGGTTGGGGCAATCTCCACAACTTAATTGGAGGCTCCCAACGACACCACAAAGCTTCACCACAATGGACTATGGCTTCGCGGTGACCTCAACCGTCTAGGGTGCTCAAACACCCAAGAGTAACAAGATCCGCTAGGGATAAGTGGGGGAATCAAATTTCTCTTGGTGGAAGTGTAGATCGTGGCCTTCTCAACCAATCCCGAGCAAATCAACAAGTTTGATTGGCTAGGGAGAGAGATCGGGCGAAAATGGAGCTTGGAGCAACAATGGAGCTTTTGGGGGAAGAGGTAAGTCAACTTTGGGGAAGAAGACCCCTTTATATAGTGGGGGGAACAAACCAACCGTTACCCCCCCTCTGCCCCGAAGAGAGCGGTAGTACCGCTGTGCCAGCGGTACTACCGCTTGCAACACTAAGCGGTACTACCGCCCAAAAGCGCGGTACTACCGCTTGGTCCACAGCGGTACTACCGCGGAGGGAGGACGGTACTACCGCACAGGAGCGGTACTACGGCCCCCCACAGCCGCGGCCAGTACCGTAAAACCCGACACGAAAAATGAGCCCTCGAATCGAGGCGGTACTAGCACGAGACCAGAGCGGTACTACGGCTTGGGGCCACCAGCGGTACTCATGCTCTGGAGCGGTACTACCGCGCCCAGAGCGGTACTACCGCTTGTGGCACCCAAGCGGTACTACCGCTCCGTCCCGCGGTACTACCGCTGGGACCAGAGATAGCACACACACGGAGCTACTAGCGGTACTACTGCTCTGGGCGGTACTACCGCTCCGGAGCGGTACTACCGCTTGTACCACCCAAGCGGTACTACCGCTCTGGCCCGCGGTACTCCCGCTGGGACCAGAGAGGGCACAAAGAAAGGAGAATCCAAGCCCATCAACGAAACGTAGAGGCTCGAAGGGAGGGGCAAAGGAAGTGACGTGATGATTCCGCCCTAGCCTTTCCAAAGCGGACCCCCTCTTGATAGTACGGTGATCCCTATGAAACTAGTCCACCAAACTAATCCGAAAGGACTACACCGTCTTCGCTTTAAGTTCCGAGGGGAGGATATCGTCTCGAGCCCAAAAGAATGAATCTCTGAAAAACACTCAACGCACACGATTAGTCCGCAAAAGCATTGTCATCAATCACCAAAACACCTTAGGGATAAATATGCCCTTACAACAGCCTCTTGACGCACAACCTCTGGAGCCACAGGCTGAGGAATTTCAGGAGCTGTTTCATCAGCAGCAGCCTTGGCCTCCATTTCTTCAGCACTAGCGGCTGGAACTTCTTCTGGAATAGAAAGAAGTGAAGCTTGACGTCCTTCAGAGCCCGTATGTATTTCTTCAGTTTGGACTGGGGATTGAGGAAGTTGATGCAGAGGGGTTGTCAGAGGTGAATTGGGATGATGACTTTCCCAATAGTGATCATTCAGAATAGGAGTTGTTGACCCAATATCCACATCTTCATCTTCTTCGTCAATTTCTTCAAGGACCGCCTCTTTAGTTGTGAACTGAGGCATGGGCGATGATACCAGCGGAGTAGAAGGGATATTATCCACTTCAATTTCTTCATCCAACTGCTCTGAAGAAGCAGCAGAAGGATTTTCCTCATCACTGTCATCTGGAATGACATATTCCTCACCAAAGGGAACAATCTCCTTTGATGGCATGCTTGATATCGGAACAACATCAATTGGGTTCTCGAATGAGCTCGTCAAATTCTTCACTTTCTTAGGAGCTGAAGATTCTAAGGTTGTAGATGCTTTCCTTTTCTTCACAGCTGCCTTCTCTGCAGCTTTGGTCTTCTTCGCTTCTGATGCAGAATGAAGGTTGATGCTTTTCATCTGTGATGACTTTGCAGGAGGAGCAGATGAAATAGGTTCAGTTTCTTCAGGGGCAACTGATATAGTTGCCACAGTTGCCCTGGCATGTTCAGTTTCCTCGGGCGCAGTAGTAGATGCTTCAACTGACCTGGCTTGTTCTTCAGGTGCAACATTGGAGGTTGCCCTGGCAGTTTCTTCAGTGGCTGGAATTTCTTCAGCAGCCCTGGTGCTTTAATTTTCTTCAACAGTCTGATTTTCATCAGCTGTGCTTGCATGTTCTTCAGTAGGCTGAGCAGATGCCTCAGCCTGAGGAATTTCATGTTGCGATGAAGCTGCAATATTTGGTGTAAACCCTTCGCCAGTTTGACGAATCTGACTTTGGCTCCTAGCAAATCTGCATGATATGCGTCGAATTCATCATTGAGTGCTTTGATCTCATTCTGCATGGTCACAAGTTCTTCAGGAGACATTTTCACAACATTTTTCTTCAGAAAACGCTCCTTCTTGTATTGAGCTTTCTTCACTTGCCTGTCCTTCTCGAATTTCCATTTTTCTTCGCCAATAAAGGCCGTCAACATATGACTTTGGCCAGGAGTGAGGTTGAAATCAGGCAGAGGGGTGTTGGGATCCTTGTGCCATAAATCAATGAATCCTAGGATCAACTTTGGATCCAGCAGAAGTGGCACTTCACTGCCTTTGGCTCTAGCGGCCCTTTGTTGTCTATCTCTGATGATTTCAGCCAGTTCTTTATCATCAGCTTCGTCTTCACTAGACGGTACTTGAAAAGCAACCTGCTTTTTGTGAGGACTTGGCCTTGTGCCTCGTCCAGCAGTAGCCTTTTTCTTTAGCAAGGTTGGACCGGTTGAGGACTGTGGAGGGGCTGAAGAACTTGCAGAAGCTCCTGAAGCAATAGATATTCCAGTGGTCCTTTGGCAAGAGGCAAGATGCGCAGGTGCCGAGGACTTTGCAGCAATTGCTGAGGATTTTGCAGTGGGGACTGGAGCTCCCTTTGAGGAAGTAGCTTGAGGAACAGGCAGTGAGGGCATAGAAGAGCTTGGCTGTGAGGGCATAGCAGCTGAGGAACCTGGCTTGCACTACAAAAAAAGACACATCCGTGACATTTTTGGGCCGAACGAAATTTTTTTCTGTCATACATATGACACTTCTATGACGATAATTGTGACAAAACTCGGTACCATCATAGATGTGGTAGACTCCTACTTCTATGACAAAAAATCATGACAAAAAATGGGCTTTTCGTCCTGGGCGGGCCGGAGACGCAGCTGCATGACATTCTTTGGGCCGTCCATGACGGAAAAAACCGTGGTAGAAGCGAGGGCGAGGAAAATTTTGGGGAGTTCCCGGTTACGGTGGGAGGTCGGGGGCCGAGCGATGCGCATTTCTCTCGTACACGTACGCGCGTGTGTGCGAAGTGTTGGCTCTAACTGAACCCGAGCGAGGCGTTGGGCTCTAACTGAACCCGAGCGATTGCACTGCAGGCTACGCGTTACTGAACCCGAGCGATCGATCGATGGCTGTTAACTGAACCCGATCGAGCGATTCTTTTTCTTCGCTACTGCTGCTAACTGAAGCCGATCGATGCTGCCTCTGGGATGAACAGTGAGCGTTGCGGGGGGGGGGGGGGGGGGTTTGGATGAACAGTGAGCGATGGCGTTGCCTCTGGATGAACAGGACCTCGTGGTGTGGTGGAGGGCTGGATGAACAGTAGACGGTGGAGGGGTGCCCGTGGAGGGGTGGTTGAACAGGACCCCGTGGTGTGGAGGGCTGGATGAACAGTAGACGGTGGAGGGGTTCCCGTGGAGGGGTGGTTGAACAGTAGCCGGTGGAGTAGCGCGCGGTGGAGGCTGGATGAACAGGAGCCCGTGGAGGCTGGAGGAGGTCGACGGTAGGCCATGGAGGCTAGAGGAGGTCGAGGTGGAGATGAACAGTATCCCGTGGAGTCCCGTTTTGCGGTACGCCACACCCCTCCCGATGAACAGGACCCCCGTTTCGACCGTAGGAGGCCCGTTTCGCCCGTTTTGCGGTACGCCACACCCCTCCCGATCAACAGGACCCCCGTTTCGACCGTAGGAGGTCCGTTTCGTCCGTTTTGTGGTACGCCACACCCCTCCCGGTCAACAGGACCCTCGTTTCGACCGTAGGAGGTCCGTTTCCTCCGTTTTGCGGTACGCCAGACCCCTCCCGATCAACAGGACCCCGTTCCGAACGTAGGAGGTCCATTTCCTCCATTGTGCGGTACGCCAGGCCTCATTTCCATCGCCTGTTCCGTCCAAGCCCTCCCGATGAACACGGCCACGCATTCCGTTCTGACCCAGCCGGTTGGCTCCCACGCGTTCCGTTGCCTCCCGATGAACATGACGCATTATGTTGCCTCCCCATGAACACGACGCATTCCGTTGCCTCCCCATGAACACGACGACGACGTTGTTTCTCCGTTCCGACCCAGCCATGTATACGAGCCCTGGCCGTACGTATGCGCGAGTAGGCGTTCGAGACCCCGCCCGTATGTACACATATGTGGCCGTATTTTCTTTCTTGCACCCTGGCCGTTGTACGTACGTGTACATGCTACGTGCGCGCCTCTACTACGACACGTACGCGCCTCTACTACGACACGTGCGCGCCTCTACATCCACTAGTATATATGTACGTACATGTTCGCGACCAGAATGACAACGCTACGTACGCTTCGACCAGGTGGGTCCCGACTGTCAGGCACTTCCTTGCCTGCGAAGATGTAGCTGGTGGGTCCCAGCAGTCAGGGGGGCGAATCGTTTTTTTGCCCGGACGCACTTCCTTGCATGCGAAGATGTAGCTGGTGGGTCCCAGCAGTCAGGGGCAAACGTTTTTTCGCAAAATACGGTGGCCCGTCCGGTGGGTCCCCGCTGTCAGATGGAGGAATAATTATTTTGCACGTAATAAGGAGGCACTTCCTTGCTGCGGCCGTGGACCCAGCTGTCAGCCTCTCCACGTACAGTCCACGTCCGATGGAAGCCGTTCCTTGACCATGTTGACCACGCCGCGCCGAGAGCACCGGGGCGGTGGACGACGGCGAGGCCTAGGAAGGGGACGTCGCGGAGCCGGGGAAGACGCGGTAGTGGATGCCCACGCGTAGAGGAGTACGAGGGTTCGTTGCGGTGTGAGGCTGCCGTCGCCGCAGAATAACAGGGGGTGTGGGTGAGTAGAGGGATGGCCTGGCCAGCGGTGGGAGTAGTAGGGGGCGGTAAGGCCTCCGCCACATCGCAGCCGGCCACGGGAGGCAGGAGCACGAGGCACGACCGGCGCTGGTTTGGGCGGCTGGAGCAAGAAGACCAGAGGTTGAAGAAGCACTACGGCCGTTGGATGGACATCGTACGGTCACTGGAGCTAGAATCATGCATATTGACTAAGTTGACAAAGCCCTCCGTCCCCGTCAACTTAGTAGGCCCACAAGTCAGCCTACCACTATACTGGGTCCCAGCTAACAGGGGGAGTATTCATTTTTTTGTGCGTAATAAGGAGGCACTTCCTTGCGTGCGAAGATATAGCTGGTGGGTCCAAGCTGTCAGTGGCGGTAACGTTTTTTTCATGAAATACAGAGGCCCTTTCGGTGGGTCCCTGATGTCAGGTGGAGGAATCATTATTTTGCGCATAATAAGGAGGCATTTCCTTGCGTGCGGCCGTGGACCCAGCTGTCGGCCTCTCCACGTACAGTCCACTTCAGATGCATGTCGGTCGTTGACCACGTTGACCAGGCCGCGCCGAGAGCACCAGGGCGGTGGACGACGGCGAGGCCTAGGAAGGGAACGACACGGAGGCAGGGAAGACTCGACAGTTGTTTCCCACGCGGAGGGGAGTACGACTGTACGAGGGTTTAATGGTTCGTCTGCCGTCACCGGAGAATAACAGCAGGTGTGGGTGAGTAGAGGGATGGCTAGGCCAATGATGGGAGTACGGTGGGGCGGTGAGGCCTGCGCGGCAGCAGAGCCAGCCGCGGGGAGGAGGGAGAAGGCAGCCCCGCCGGCGCTTGTTTGAGCGGCTGGAGCAGGAAGAGCAGAGATTGAAGAAGCACGACGGCCGTTGGATGGCCATCCAACAGTCACTGCTTGTGCGTCAACCTTGTTTTTAGGAAATCCTCAAATCTGTGGAAAACAGCATATAGCCCATCTGCCATTATTTCTAATAATTTACAGCCCATTTGCTAATTATTAAGGTTTTTTTGGAGCCTATATTCTTTTTGTTAGCATTACAGCCCATATTGTGGCCACGGTTAAAAAATTATAGGAAATTTTGCATATTTTGGTGCGGTCCGAACTGTTTTTAATCCCAAAATTTTGACTCACATTCAAACTGATTTTAAAAAGAAATGTATATCAATATAAAATCCAACAAATTCTCCACGCATAAAAATTAATGTAATATAAAATCTCGAAATGAAAAAAAAAGATATTTGAAACTAATTGCCGGTTTGATGTGTTTTAAAAATGTACAGCCCATTTCTCATTACTGATGGGCCATTTTCTCGGCCAGCCGAATGAAAACTCTCCTCGTCTTGAAAGATTTGCAGCCCAACGGGCCTAACAAAGCGACTTGGAAAATCACAAAAAACTGGGTTGTGGCCGTGGACCCAGCTGTCAGCCTCTCCACGTACAGTACTCTTCCGATGGAAGTCGTTCCTTGACCACGTTGGCCACGCCGCGCGGAGAGCACCACGGCGGTGGACGACGGCGAGGCCTAGGAAGGGGACGACGCGGAGCCGGGGAAGACGCGGCAGTGGAAGCCCGCGCGGAGAGGAGTACGAGGGTTCGCTGGTTCGGCTGCGGTGTGAGGCTGCCGTCGCCGCAGGGCCTGGCCAGCGGTGGGAATAGTAGGGGCGGTGAGGCCTCTGCGGCAGCACAGCCGGCCATGGGAGGCAGGAGCATGCGGCACGACCGGCGCTGCTTTGGGCGGCTGGAGCAAGAAGACCAGAGGTTGAAGAAGCACTACGGCCGTTGGATGGACATCGTACGGTCACTGGAGCTAGAATCGTTCATATTGACTAAGTTGACAAAGCCCTTCGTCCCCGTCAACTTAGTAGGCCCACAAGTCAGCCTACCACTATACTGGGTCCCAGCTAACAGGGGGAGTATTCATTTTTTTGTGCGTAATAAGGAGGCACTTCCTTGCGTGCGAAGATATAGCTGGTGGGTCCAAGCTGTCAGCGGCGGTAACGTTTTTTTCACGAAATACAGAGGCCCTTTCGGTGGGTCCCTGATGTCAGGTGGAGGAATCATTATTTTGCGCGTAATAAGGAGGCATTTCCTTGCGTGTGGCCGTGGACCCAGCTGTCGGCCTCTCCACGTGCAGTCCACTTCAGATGCATGTCGGTCGTTGACCACGTTGACCAGGCCGCGCCGAGAGCACCAGGGCGGTGGACGACGGCGAGGCCTAGGAAGGGAACGACACGGAGGCAGGGAAGACTCGACAGTTGTTTCCCACGCGGAGGGGAGTACGACTGTACGAGGGTTTAATGGTTCGTTTGTCGTCGCCGGAGAATAACAGCAGGTGTGGGTGAGTAGAGGGATGGCTAGGCCAATGATGGGAGTATGGTGGGGCGGTGAGGCCTGCGCGGCAGCAGAGCCGGCCGCGGGGAGGAGCGAGCAGGCAGTCCCGCCGGCGCTTGTTTGAGCGGCTGGAGCAGGAAGAGCAGAGATTGAAGAAGCACGACGGTCGTTGGATGGCCATCCAACAGTCACTGCTTGTGCGTCAACCTTTTTTTTAGGAAATCCTCAAATCTGTGAAAAACAGCATACAGCCCATCTGCCATTATTTCTAATAATTTACAGCCCATTTGCTAATTATTAAGGTTTTTTTGGAGCCTATATTCTTTTTGTTAGCATTACAGCCCATATTGTGGCCACGGTTAAAAAATTATAGGAAATTTTGCATATTTCGGTGCGGTCCGAACTGTTTTTAATCCCAAAATTTCGACTCACATTCAAACTGATTTTAAAAATAAATGTATATCAATATAAAATCCAACAAATTCTCCACGCATAAAAATTAATGTAATATAAAATCTCGAAATGAAAAAAAAGATATTTGAAACTAATTGCGGTTTGATGTGTTTTAAAAATGTACAGCCCATTTCTCATTACTGATGGGCCATTTTCTCGGCCAGCCGAATGAAAACTCTCCTCGTCTTGAAAGATTTGCAGCCCAACGGGCCTAACAAAGCGACTTGGAAAATCACAAAAAACTGGGTTGTGGCCGTGGACCCAGCTGTCAGCCTCTCCACGTACAGTACTCTTCCGATGGAAGTCGTTCCTTGACCACGTTGACCACGCCGCGCGGAGAGCACCACGGCGGTGGATGACAGCGAGGCCTAGGAAGGGGACGACGCGGAGCTGGGGAAGACGCGGCAGTGGAAGCCCGCGCGGAGAGGAGTACGAGGGTTCACTGGTTTGGCTGTGTTGTGAGGCTGCCGTCGCCGCAGGGCCTGGCCAGCGGTGGGAATAGTAGGGGGCGGTGAGGCCTCCGCGGCAGCACAGCCGGCCACGGGAGGCAGGAGCATGCGGCACGACCGGCGCTGCTTTGGGCGGCTGGAGCAAGAAGACCAGAGGTTGAAGAAGCACTACGGCCGTTGGATGGACATCGTACGGTCACTGGAGCTAGAATCGTTCATATTGACTAAGTTGACAAAGCCCTTCGTCCCCGTCAACTTAGTAGGCCCACAAGTCAGCCTCCCACCAAGGTGGGTCCCAGCTAGCCGGGGGAGTATTCATTTTTTTGTGCGTAATAAGGAGGCACTTCCAGTGGGTCCGAGCTGACAGCGGGGGGAACGTTTTTTTCGCAAAATACGGTGGCCCGTCAGGTGGGTCCCAGCAGTCAGGGGGCAAACGTTTTTTTCGCAAAATACGGTGGCCCGTCCAGTGGGTCCCTGCTGTCAGTTGGAGGAATCATTATTTTCCGCGTAATAAGGAGGCACTTACTTGCTGCGGCCGTGGACCCAGCTGAGACTCTCCACGTACAGTATTCTTCCGATGGAAGTCGTTCCTTGACCACGTTGACCTTGCCGCGTTCCGTTGCATGCATGCGTCCATGGGCGTGGTGCGTCCCCACTGTCAGCCTCTCACGTACAATCATCTTCCGATGACTCTCGGTTGTTGACCACATTGACCATACCGTGCCGAGCGCACCCAGACTGGAACGACCCGGAGATGGGGAAGACGGGGCAGTGGAGTCGCAGATGGAGAGGAGTGGGAAACTTCACTGGTTTGGGTGCACGGCAGCACAGCCGCGGTGCCGCCCACGGGAGACAGGAGCAAGAACAGAGGTTGAAGAAGGAGCACGGCTGTTGGATTAACATCCAACGGTCCAGCTGCTAGAATCATTTGTTGATTAAGTTGACAAAGCCGTGCGTACACGTCCGCTTAGTAGGCCCACAAGTCAGTCACCAAATCTGACGGGTCCCAGCTGTCAACGGGATGAATAATTTTTTTCGCAAAACAAGGAGGCACTTCCTTCCGTGCGAAGATACAGCCGGTGGGTCCCAGCTGTCAGGTGGAGGAAACATTTTTTCAGCTTAATAAGGAGGAACTTTCCTTGCGTGCGACCATGGACCTTGTGGGTCCCAGCCGTCAGGCTCTCCACGTACAGTCCTCTTCCGATGACTCTCGTTTGTTGACCACGCCGCACCGAACGCAGCGACGCGGTGGACGACGGCGAGGCCCGGACGGGAACGACTCGAAGATGGGAAAACGCGGCAGTGGAGTCGCAGATTGAGAGGAGGAGAAGGGTTATAACTGGTTCTGTTACGGCGTGGGGCTGTAGTCTGTGGAGAATAACAGGAGATGTCGAGGGGTGGAGGGATAGCTTGGCCGGCGGTGGGGTAGCACTTCGCAGCGATGCGTGCTAAGCAGAGCCGCTAGCCGCCGGAGGCCGGACCAGGCGGTCCCGGCGACGCTGGAGGAAGAAGACGAGAGATTGAAGGTGCATGCCGGTCGTTGGATATAAATCCAATGGCTGTGGATGACACAATCATTTGTTGACCAAGTTGACAACGCCCTGCGTAGGCTTCGACCTATTGGCCCACATGTCAGCCTGCACAAATGTGGCATATATTTAACACATGTTTTCTAGAATGTACAGTCCATTTGCTGGGCTGGGTGAACAAATAATTTCGCGTCAATCAGGCCCATTTATATTTTCTAAGAAATCCTAGCCCATTTGCACTTCCTTGAAATACACGTATTAGGTGGGCTCGTTATATATATAATGTTATGTTAGAAGGAGCAATTAATATCAAAGAATAAACCGGAGAGGCACATTATATATATATATATATAATTAAGAAATTAGCGAGTTATTGCTCAAAATAAAAATGAGCGCGTTATTATTAAATTGGTCCTTAAAATTTTTGCAAGCTTTTGTACGCAATCACCAGGATTTTCCTTGCCTGTGAGTCAAAAACAACCAGGATTTTCCTTGCCAACTTCCGTTAAACATTTACTTTTATAAGTTAATAACACGTGGGATGTTTTTATAATGTATATATAAGTCTCTATAAAATATACAATAATAGTAATAATATAAATATATATAATGTGGTTAGAAGGGAAAACATAAATTGGACACAACATTACTTTTATAAGAGACCTGCGTTTTATACCCCACACTAGGCATACTAACAAGTTCACACACAAATACAACAGAAAAGGTAAACATTCATATCAAACTCAGGTTCACAGGACACGTTCATATTCATAGCCAACATTCACTATCAAGAACTCAAAAGATTCATATATACACAAGCTCAACATATCTATGCATCCAAATGATTGATAGATCACACGACAATATTCATACATAATTCACAAAAAGATTCAGATATACACATGTTCAGTATGTTTATGCATCCAAATGATTGAGATCACAGCCAATATGATCCATGGACGAACTTTAATTACCTAGGGTACAGACTGATAAATGGTGTTCAATTGGAGGTACTTCTTGCTAAAATTAGTTCTTGTACGAGTAAAATTAGTCCACCAAAATCGAGCATCCCTGTTGGCACATATATTGAGAGAGTGAGATTACTGTAATAGTGGGACTGGTTGATGAAACATACACTAACAAATAGAAGCACCCTCATTATCTTAATGGGTAAAGTTAGCAACATAGTAGTCTTACTTAAAGAGAGGTATTAGTTTATTTAATCAGTGCCAATTAGCTCAACTCAACACTCAAAGCATTGCCATTTATCATAGGTTGCAAAACTTTAACATGCAAAGATAAAGGAGTTTCTCATGACAGTAGCACGATACAAATAGAGATGACAGCAAACTAATATGGATGAAGGCCTTAGGCCCGTACCAACCTGAGAAAAAAAAGCTTATTCATGTAGTCCCATAAGAGATGATAAAGCACTCACTGGAATCACACAATAGTATATATTTTTGTGCACTTCAAATGTATGGTTGAAATCACTCTTGTTTACCAGTGCTGAGATTATATCGAAAGATTATCAAGAACTTCCAGCAGAGTTAAAGCACTGGCTGGGATACAGTTCATTGTATTGTCTTGTGTAGTTCCACTAAAATGTATGATTGGCACAACATGATCCATGTTTGCACAAGTAGGAACAAGGTGAAACCTTCATTAGCTTAGTGAGAAAGGATAGGAAGACATTAGCATATTACTCAAACAGTAGCATCAAATTCATGATGGACAATACGCAAAACATTGCCTCATTGAACCAATGGCAATAAATTGACATGCAAAACAATAGCACTATTATGTCATGACACTAATAATATTCCCTCCCTGCTCCACCACATGATTCACCTCCATAGACAAACATACACACGTACATGATTTAGCATAGGGTCCTACTAAAGATTTGTTTAACTCCAACAGGAAAATTAGGCAGTAATAAATTAGTGGTACTTAAGTACTCCTAATTAATTAAGTGAGACAGCAGAAGTGGAAGGGCTCCCTGGAGGATCGTCTCACATGTAAGGTAGTCATTGCCAGAGCCCTTGAATGGCCTCGACTGAGGCCTCTGGCTTCAGCAAGATCGCCTTGGCACTGTTTATTCTTCTTCTTCTTCCTCTTCATGCTCTGTTTCTCTTTCTCCTCACCAGTTGGTGAAACCAAGTACATGATTGGCCTTCTAATTCGGAATTGGTTTTGTCAGTGAGGGAGTACAAGTGTACTAGTAAAAAACAGCATTATTTTCTCATGGCAGTCGGGGAAAATAGAGATGAACACATGCATTAAATATCATTCTTACCTAAAGGAAGGTTATGGCACCAATATGGATGATGAGGATTGGAACACAGATCTCCCTTTGTGCAGTTCCACCAAAATGAACCAACTGTTCCATTCTGACATTCCAGTTAAACAACACAAAAGTCACTTCTTTTAAGAAGAGTTTTGTGTAGTGCACCAAAAGGTCACAACAGCAACCAGGTGAATTGGATATCCCTGTTTGCACAAAAAGGCACAGAGGAAACAGTCAGAGTCTCAAACAATTACAGGCAAAAACATTTGGCTAAACTTGTCATGGCTTATAACAGTGGCATGGCTTCATTTTTACCAGGGACATTAGATTAAGAACAGCTAAGGCTGCGTTCGGTTCACAGGTTTGGTGCAGGATTTTCGTAGGAACACAATTCCTACGGTATTCTTTCCCTTCCAACCGTTCGAAACACGGGAAAGGTGAATAGTGTTTCATAGGAAAGCTGGTCTGGTAGTACTAATTCCATAGGATTAGAAACATTCACGCGCTGCTCATTTTTTGGGCGAAAGCCCGAGGTAGGCGCTCGGTGCCATGCGTTAGACAGGTTGTTGTGTTGTGTTGCCGGAATAAAAAAATCAACCTATGTGTGGTACGTGAGGTGAGGACAAGAGTAGTCACTGTGCAGCTGAATAAACAAATAGCATCTCATACTGCCAAGCATGCTACTCTAAAAAAACAAATATGTACATTTCGTAGTCCATCCGAACACATTCTCTTGAGAGTTTCCTCCGGTTCGCTGTTCCATAGTTTTATACCTACATTCCTTTCCTATTCCTCTATTTTCATCAAGACCTATGTTTTCTGCCCCTTTATTCCGAACGGAGCCTAAATATTTGGTATAAGGGCATGGGACAATGGGTACACCAGCAGTCCAGCACCATGTACGTAAACAGGGGCATAAAGTGGTGATTCATAGTTTGTTGCCCCGAGAAACAAACATCCAAGAAACATATCTGGGTTGGTCCCATTTTTGTTCACTCTAGCCACCTACTCCTATGTGTGGATAGCAAATCTAGTCCTGGTCATACCACTGTGTACAGCGTTACCCCTATATTTCCCTTTTCGACCAAGAGACCGGTTGGATGACCAGTCTGTACTACTTATACCCCTTTCCTTCCTGTTTGTACCAAGTCCGATGTACATACTAAATTCCCCCACCCCCACTTTATTTCTTGTTTGAACCAAGTACTCCCTCCGTCCGGAATTACTTGTCATCAAAATGGATGTGTCTAGAACTAAAATACATCTAGATACATCCATTTCAATGACAAGTATTTTCGGACGGAGGGAGTACAAGATTCGACTCCATGAAGTAGATTTACCTCTAACAATAGAAAAAAATATGTGACGTTGGACCATCCGATCGAGAGGGGCTGAGAGGTAGAAAATGATGCACATGCAGCGACGTAGCAAGCTGGGGAAGTAGAGCTAAGGCTGTTTCGAACGAAGATATACCTGAAGGTCGTCGGGATGTGGATAGGTGGGCGGCGGGAGGCCGGATCCGCCCACAGGCAACGACGAAGGGATCGGAGGACCTCCCGCGTCGGCGCTCGGTCAGAGATAACGGTGCGGCCGGCAGTGGGTCTCCTCCCTCGCTGTCGACGACGGCCTAAACGCTGCCCCTCCTCCCCTTCACCGGCGGAGGGGGATACGTCCGGATCTATAACCAGTGGTGAGGATAGAAAGCCAGTGTTTTTTGAAGGGAGAAAGACAGTGTTACTACCCCTATCTTGTTTATATCTGGAGAGGATGAGAGTGTGTGCATAGAGCAACCCTAGCAAGCAAGCGCGGAGGCTCCGGCCTATATATACGTAGTGGGGTAGTTTTCCTTTTTCACTCCATCAAAACAATCATTTAAAATTGTGTACTACTACATGCCAGGTCGCAGTTTTTTTTAGTTGTTGATTGTTTTTTGAGATAGCTACCCGCTTGTTCCAAGTGGTGTTACAGTGTGCCAGGTCGCACTTTGTATCGTTCAAGTCTGGTACTACAAGTCCCTCCATTAAATGAACAACCACCCCCTCGTAAAAATTGTGAACAAGCCCACGGCTAAAATTAGCGGAAACGTGGGTTGCCCCAACATGCATTATTATTTATATTTTCTACTCCCTCCGTTCCTAAATATAAGTCTTTTTTATAAGCCACACCTAAGACAAGGATTTTTTTATTAGCAGTGAACCCCACATGTCATAGACACAAAAATTGTGGCAAGATTCCCTTAGGCAAGCCAAAGTGTGTCTAACAATTTGAGCAAGTCAGGTTAGGCAAGTGTGGGAAAAATAATGTGGCAACATAAGACAAACATAGTCACAATCCAAACAGCCCCGTAATTTTTTGTGACATGCATGAAAATTTGGTTAGTTAAATTTATAGTCAAAATTTGGCAAGGTGCATCAAATCAACACATGCAAGTATCAAAAGGAAAGTCACGGCATGCATGCATGCGTTGTACTCCCTCCGTTTCCAAATATAAGTCTTTTTAGATATTGCAACAAGTGACTACATACGAAGCAGAATATGTCTACTCCTACATACGAAGTAGCCCATTTGAAATGTGTAAAAAGACTTATATCGAGTGCAGTGCTTTGATGTGTCGCGTCAACTCGTACAAGACCGAGAAATTTGATTACTACAACGCCCTCTCCCTCACGGACTGAGCTCCGGTGCCTTAACTGCACCTGCCTTTGGCTGCATGACAGGAGGGCCAACCACCTGTTGGGCCCACCTGTCATAGACGCAAAGGCAGGAGCAGTAAGTAGAAGCTTTCGCTACACGCTATCCCTCCCGCACGAGGAGGACGGACATGCAGCAGTGGATTCGATACTGTAGAAGTAGGAGTAACATCATTGTTTGTCTTCTCGAAGAGGCGAAGAGCCAAGCGCAACCCGAACATGGCAGTTGCGAACGCTCGCGTGGTGCGGTTCCTCGGATTACTAGCCAGGCTCTTGCATGAGACAAAATTGCTATTGTTTAACAATTAAACTCCATTATCCATTGGTTGATACTCATTCTACATAGGTCCACGCGCTTAGCACCGTTTCCTCCTGGGGTCACCAATGTTTATTTGTTAATTAATAGCATTGCATGCAATGAACTAGCCATTGCAAGTCATTAAAAGCATGCACACCTCTCATCTCTTATTGGTTGATATGTCAAGAAACAAGAAACAAGGTAGAAGTTAATGCACCGTGCCTAAGTGTTTTGGGACTATTTGATTTTCGTAAGATGACTTACACACCTAGACGGAGGGAGTAGTATAGCCCTGTAAACCGGAAAGGAGTATTTGCCTTTCTAGGGATTTCAACAAGTGACTAGACTACACCGTGTGTAGTACTCCCTCCCTTCTGGTTTATAGGGCTCAAATCTCAAATCTCATGAACCAAGGCATTTTGCGATTGGAGGAATGTATCTCGTACTTTACAAAACTACCCTAATTAAACTCATGCATTAATTACGTAGTTCTCTCGTTTTCCTCTCCGCCTTGGTCGCGGTGCACAATATTGAGCACTCCTATATGACTAGCCGCTCTATCTACATGCGGGACATTTCAAAGCATCCGGGCCCGCGTGCCATCCACCAAATCACAGCGAGGTGCTACAGTTGAGACTCACCTGTCACCCCGGTGTGGCCGTCATGACCCATCATATCACAAAACCCACACCTTTACCAGCAGTGGTAAGGTGGCCTCCAAGTTGGACTGGACGAAGCAACCATCATTTCACTGGAACGCTCGTTCAAGCCCTTTCTTCCCTTTCTTGAAGAAAACCTCACTCTAGGCTACTCACTTCTGCCATTTTTCTTCTGTACCGACGAAGGAAAGGTGGGCGAATCAGTTATGCTGCTATATTTTCGTTCCAAGAATCTTCTTTTTGCGAAGCACCGACCGATTCTCACATCCTATTCTTTTCCCGTTTTCATTGCGATTGTGGTTTCCTTTTGATTGTTTTTTGTTTGTTAGTTCATTGATGGATCCTGGAGCACTAGGCAAAGAGTTGCCGGCGGACAACCCACTGGAGACAGCGATCTCCAGGAAGCGAGCACCGACCAACGAGTTGACCATGTTGGCGGGCCAACCCATGGAGACGAAGAACTCCAAGAAACAAGCACTGGCCAAAGAGTTGAGGACGTTGGCGGACGAACTCCTCAAAGAAAGTTGGAAGAACAGCAAGGGCCCCACCGTGCCTACCCCAGGAACTCTGATTGCCACCTATGTGAGGCTCAAGACCGAGTTTGAGGAGATAGTCGCCGTTGAGAAGCAGTATTCCCCTGGCAAGGTGATGGCCCCCATCGAGGACGAGGAGATGGCCCCCGGAGGGATGAGATCCCCCGGTGAGCTGCACAAGGTAAAAAATAATGGCTTATTACCATAGTTGTGGTTTTTGATTATTTGCAATGTGCTTGCTAATATGTTAGGGTTGTGCAGGTGCCGGTGGACGTCCTTGATGATTCCGATGTCGTGGCCCATCCTATTGGCATCGCCCCGGAGATCGATTCCAATGCCGCTGTCCATCCTGTGGACATCGCCCCAGAGATCGATTCTGATGTCGTGGTCAGTCCTGTGGACATCGCCCCAGAAATCGATTCCCATGCCGCTGTCCGTGCTGTGGTCATTGCCCGAGAGATCGATGACAAGAAATAGTTAGTCGCGCTAATCCTTCAGGGTAGTTTGCATTGCCATGTGTTTAATTACCAGAACGATGCGTGTTATCAAACCATCTTAGGGCTAGTGCACTGTCTTGTGTGGGCGGATCTTGCTACTTTTGTTTGATAGTGAATCATGCGATGAATCATGCGAACCCTCTCCGAGTTATGGAAACAGATGTATCCTCACCAGCTTTTGATGTAATATATGGCATGCTTAGATGTAAGTTTGAACTGTTTATCATATCAGCAGGGCTTGTTTGATGATTCTTGGTGTTAGTAGGCTAGCTACTGTGCGAGCTATAGTACTTGCAAAACACTCACCGAAGAGAAACGTTGGGGCTGATGAGCTCGTGGTACGCTTATACTTATCCCTCGTCGATCGACCAATAGCCCTAGCTCCTAAAATTGTAGGCTTAGCGATCGATCAGACAATAGTCGACATACATTCAGGCCTCATTTGGTTCATAGGGTAGGAAAATCGTAGCAAAAGTACAGAGAACGTGCAACACAAAATCATAGCAGTGCAGAGACGTACTCCCTCCGTTCCAAAATAGATGACCTAGGCGGGCTAGTTTGGCCTAGTGGGTTTCACTGATATGACGTGGTACAGTGCCGTCCAGTCTTCGCGTGTGGTAGCAGTATTGCGGGTACAGTAAGTTTTCTTGAAGAAGCGGAATTCAACGAAGTCATGATGGTTCCTACGTCCGAACAACCTACAGTGGGAAAGGTTGGGCCTGCGATACGACCGGGGTAGACCAGGATAATTTTGTGCATGGCAGGTGGACCAGGATGGTCGACGTCCCACATGTCGGCGACTAAAAGTATTCTTTCCGATATAGAGGACGAGCAACGAGTATTCATTGTTTATTTTTTATGAAAGCTATTGTCTCCACTGTTACAACGGAGGAGTGTGAAACACGGTAGCCCAGTGAACTTGGCATGTGCACCACTCCCTCCTTCCTCATGTAATGCCCAGGTTATAGCTTTTTCTCACTTTCTCTCTATCTATTTCCTCTCAAATGTTTTTTACCTTTCTTTTTTAAGACACAATTGTTTTTTATGCCTTTTTTACAATTATTATTTTTATACCTAGGAGCACGTGTAGAGACGGGCTCTTGCAGAGCCCACTCCTTGACTTTGTCAATGCCTCTCTCTCCTCCACATAAGGAGTACTACTTGCTATGCATGCATGCGGCGGGCAGCTAGCGTCTTGAGGGGCCAGGGCGGTGAGAGCGGGCTCCGGAAGCGGTCCGGACTCCAGCATGGCCCACCTCACATTATCACCATATATTTCTTGGAGTCCGTGCGTGGCGGGCGGGCGATCTCTTCTCCCTCCCCCGTTTCTCTCTTCTCAGCCGATGCCCGCCGAGCGATTAGATTTCGGCTATCGACGGTTTATTCAATTACGGTCCCACATGTCAGTGAAATTGCAAGACAACGCGTGTCCCCTCTGGTGAGCGGCGTGCGAGCCGGACTGTCGGGGTTGCGACGTATGAGTCGTAAGTGTGCCGCCTTTTCCTTTAGAACTTGCGAAGCGTAACATTTTCGCGCGATCGATCGATAGAAATCCAGGAAAAAAATGACGAGGGCGGTGCTTTCCCGTTCGTTAGGCGGGCTAGTTCGAGTGATATGACGTGCTACAGTGCCGTCCACTTGCTCCATTTTTATGTAAGCAAGAGTTTACACTCTTACGCGGGAGGAGTGCGAAACACCGCGGATCTGATTTTGATCGAGGGATAACTGTTCCCTGCCAAATAATGGAGGATTGTTAGCGATTATAGCATGATAGTTAGGGCATCTCCAGCGCTGGCCCACAAATTTACACCGGCATCTGTCCGAGGACACTGATGGATGCCATCCGATGCTGCCCGCATACCTTTCGACAACTATATGAACTAACCGGATGAAATTCGTGCAAACAAAGCAAATTTCAAATTAACCGGATGAAATTCATTACATTTCAAAAACTTTTCCTACAAACTGGACGAAATTCATTACATATTTTGCACAAACCGTACTAAAACCTACTGTAAACCTAATCTAAACGATCCCCAGCGCCCGACCACCATGTCCGGCCATGAACCCGAGAAAGCCGGCCATTGCCTTTGCCTCCTCCTCATCCGCCTCGATAACCTCCTCCTCCGGAGCACAAGGTTCTGAAGATTTCCGCCTCCACGTCGCCGTCAAGCGGCTAATCAGCCACCGATGTTTACCCCACCAAGCTTGGCGTCGACTGAGTGGAGTAGCGGTGGCCTTCCCGGGACCAGAGCGGTGATGACCTACCGTGTACTACTCTTCCTCGCTGCCGGCTGCGCCTGCGCACGCGCGCCGGCTTCGTGGTCGTGGCGGCGGAGGGCGGCCGGGGGGGTGCCGGCGATCTCCTTCGTTTGCTCTTGCGACAGTACGTCGAAGAGAGCTTTGGAGTGCGCCCGGAGCGAAGCCGCCAATGTCCCTCGTCTGCTCCTACGACAGTACGTCCAAGAGAGCTTCGGAGCGCCAGGAGGCCATGGTTGAAGTGGTGCCGACAGAAGGAAGGGACCGGAGGAGAATAAGTGTAGGTCTTTGGCTATGGCTGGGAGCTGGGGCTCAAGTTAATATAGCGGGCGAATGGCAATGAGCCGCAGCAGACGGATGGACAACTGGCGCCGGAGTAGGTTCGTCGGGCGTGAATGCGGACGCTGCTTCAGTGACTTAACTGCAGATGCGTTTGGGTTACTGACATGTGGGCCCAACGGGCATCTGGCCCACATGTCAGTGACACACCAATTGCACCTGCAGTTAAGTCCGGTGAATGCGGCATTGACATTCTGGAGAGACGGTGACCGTTTCAGGCGGGAAGCGCGCGCTAGCGATGGAAGGGGTTTCGGTGTGAAGTGGCACTAAGGTCGGTCGCTCACGATAGTACATACTCCGTACCATACTACCATAGTACCCTCTCTAGCTTAGGCTGTTTTATAGATGGTCGTTGTGATGGACGATATACATGAGCAAGGCGGTCCGAGTATGACCGTTGGTGTTGAGCCAGGTGAATACATGCTCGGCGTTCGCGTAGGCCTCCATCAAACGTCTAAACAGTAATGTCAGGCACCGCCGGGGTGCACAGGTGATGGGCTCGCCGTTTGCGTTGCGCCATGAGCAGGACTTTGATTTAGAGGGCGACGTGCATGCATTAGCATGCTTTGACAGCGTGAGCGTGAGTGTCTTACGCGAAGTATTTCATTTTCATTTGGCTGACGAGGGTGCGTTGCAGCGACGAGTCCATGGTTTGATTCCCCACATACCCATAATTTTGGTTTTTACAGTATTTCTTTCTCCATTGACAGGTAGGCCCGCGTAGATAGATAAAGAACACGAGCTGATGAGGCGCATGCGGACTGTTTGACTGGTCAACCAGACAAATACGGAGCTATACGCTGAGCTAGTGACCGTATAATCACCATATCTCGTATACAATGATCAAAGTGAGCTATCAAGAAAAGTTCGATGACCGCCAATGCATTTTACTCGGTAATAAATGACCAGGATTGAAGGGGACTGTTTTTATTTCTTTCTCCACTGATAGGTAGGCCCACATAGATAGATAGATAAAGAACACGAGCTGATGAGGCGCATGTAGGCTGTTTGACTGGTCAACCAGACAAATATGGAGCTATACGCTGAGCCAATGACCGTATAATCACCATATCTCATATACAATGATCAAAGTGAGCTATCAAGAAAAGTTCGATGACCGCCAATGCATTTTACTCGGTAATAAATCACCATATCTATGCGGACTGTTTGACTGGTCAACCAGACAAATACGGAGCTATACGCTGAGCTAGTGACCGTATAATCACCATATCTCGTATACAATGATCAAAGTGAGCCATCAAGACAAGTTCGATGACCGCCAATGCATTTTACTCGGTAATAAATGACCAGGATTGAAGGGGAATCCAAATTTGCTTCGTCTTCAGTCCTTGAGCTCTTGACAAACCAATGCACTATACGGTTGTCCGGCCACTCCACCCCAGAGCTCTCACCAAGCGTCGTTCATGCCACCGCGCCGCACACTAACCGGTAAGGCAGCGATGCATCCCGCCGCGCCGAGTTCCTCGCCGCCCACGACCGCACACAAAATGGTAGGGAAGCGATGGCATCCCGCCGTGCCGAGTTCATCGCCGCTCGCGACCTCACAACTATGTGGGAGGAATTTGAAGATGCCAAGGCCGAATGGGCGGTAGAGCAAGAGGCGGCCAAAGCCGCACAGAGGGAGCGGAAAAGTCAGAAAGCACTCAAGAAAAGAGAGGCCCGCCGCCGCAAGAAAGAAAAGGACGCACGCGCTGCTGCGGAGAGGTCGGCGAAGATCCAAGCACGGTGGGGTGTCGCCGACAAAGCCGAGAAGGAGAACGACGGCGTGTGGCCAGCATGTGAGAAGTAGTAGTACTAGTAGTTAGTGTGTGTGTGTCTGTGTCTGAGTACGAGCATGTACCAATACTACTAGTTACTACTGTAGTTTTTAGAGCAAATTACCAGTACATTAGCCTAGACTAAATGGAAAAATTCCTATCCTAAGCATCAAATGGCATCTCTTTCTCTATAGGAATTGAGATGCATGTCATCTCACTTCCTATGATTTTCATATTCCTATCCTATGAACGAAAGGAGGCCTCTGTTGGAGTAACTACTGTAGCTAGCAGTACTGCTGGTACAGTAGTTTTCTTCAAGAAGCGGAATTCAACGAAGTCATGATGGTTCCTTCGTCCGAGCAACTTCAAAGTGGGAAGTGGGCCTGTGATTTGACGGCTCATTAGTCATTGTTACTGCGGCGCGACGACCTGGGTGACTCTCCCTTGGAGTTCTGCATGCATGGCAAGTGGACCAGGATGGTCGACGTCCCACATGTTGGCGAACGGAAGTATTCTTTCCGATATCGAGGAGCAAGGAAACCGCGTGGTATAGTATCACTGCTGATTGGTTCGCAAAAAATAGTATCACTGCCAATTTATAATTATTTTTTATTTCTGATGAATGCTAGCATTTCAACTCTTACAATGAAGGGTGCCAAACACGGCACGTGCTGGATGTCCGACACGTCAGCGAAAGGAGTGGGACATGAACAGCATGGTAGAGCCCAGCGTAAAAAAACAGCGTGGTAGAGCGTCTCCACTTCTTCCACTTCTAGGTCGGAGACCACACGTAGTAGTACTTAGTGGTATGAACGATACAAAGTGCGACCTTGAGAGAAAGACATGTCTAGTTGGAAGGTCTCGGGGCATACATGTAAACAATTATAAAAGTTAATATGTGCCTCCAACTAATATAGTAGTAGTAGAGTACTTAGGCACGTACTCCATAACATCACCGTGCATTGCGCGTACAACATTTAGTGGTAGTACGTAGTAAGAGACAAATACCGCCCAAGAGTTCCCTTCTCGACCTACTTTTGGGTGTTTGGTAGAGTGTATGGAGGGTGCATGAGTCCACACTAGTTTAGCACAAATACACTAGAAGCATGCATGAAGAGAGCATGCATGAAGAGGGGTGTTGAGTTGAGCATGCATGAAGAGGAAACAACTATGCTGAGACGAGAACGCAACCAAACACACCCTATATGCCACGCATGTTCATACCATTTGTGCCTTTCTACTTCACTTACTGCGCTACATTACTCAGGTTCGTACGTCCACTCCTGGGTACATGTCCGTCTCGTAGTTCCAGTCCCACGTGTTCTTCATATAGATGGAACGATCCTTGCATAACACGCGCACCTTGATGCTAGATGTCTCGCGTGTTGGCAAAAGGATGAACAAAGCTCACGTAAAAAATAGAGTGGAAGAACATAGATTCCGGACGATCGAGAAGGAGCAAGGAACCTCGTGGTGGAGCGTCTGCACTCATAATATTTAATATTATTCAACGATATAAAATTAACCAATCATCTCCACAGTGGACTGGAAGAGTACGAAACACGGCACCCAGTGTAGTTACATCATACTAGTACATGGCTAACCCACGCTATCACCATATTGTTTGGCTTCCGTGCGGCACCTATCTCTAGTAATCCAGTAGCCTGTATCGCTTCTCCCTCCTCGTCTCTATCAAAGTGCGGCGGGCTGGCGTTTCTGTCGTCTATTGAGGTCGGTTAACTATCACATGTTAGCGACATGCCAAGAGCATTCTAAAAAAATTCCTTTCACGTTCCGTTTTCAAAAAGAAAAAAATCATTTCACGTACAAATTTGCATGTATGCTTTCAGCAACTTGCATGTCCTATACTGCTCCTGTTTGATACTCTAACTTAGCTAGAGGTTAGACTAACTCATGACTAACCCTGAACTAACTGTAGCCAAAGAGGTGTTTGGGTGACAGGGTTAGATTGACAATAAATGCACTTCATGGAGAGAGAAAAATGATTTTTCAATGGTCCCAATGAGAACTATCTCCAGTTAGCACCTTTTGGGTGGGATAGTTTTTTTTGGTGGGTTCGGTGCAACCTGCTCCAATTTAAACCCTCATGCTTGGATACTTTAGGGCTATTTGAGCCCCAACTAGCTCAAACTAACTCTAACCCATGGATCCAAACAGGGCCTATGGCCAGTCTCGACGCGGAGCAGTCGCGTGCACCGGGAAGCGGCGCTCTCTCGGCCGTGGCGCCACTTCAAAGCCGGCGCCAGTGAGAGGTCGCCTCCGCTCTGGCCGGGCATTAATGCGGCACTGACGCTCCAGGGCGACGCTGACCGTTTCACGCGGGAAGCGCGCACTGGCAAGGGAGTATAGGTTTTGAACCGTTTCAGGTGTAGTACTGGTAGTTTGCAAAACTACTCAATTATTGCACTCAGTTTCCTAAGAAATTGTGGTAAAAATGTTACTCCACAGCCCGCTTCCCTTCTCCTTCCTCTTCCACCGCCCGCGCACGTCTGCGGGAAGCGACCGGTCAACCCTTATATAGGAGTGCTAGCACAAAAAGATGCATGCATGACCACTAAAATTTCCATATTAAAGCGCCGCTCCGGCGGGAGTATGGCGTATGTTGTTACCTTCGGCCGGCCCATGGCTACCGGGCGACGGCGACCAGAGAAGAGGCGGCGGGAGGGGAATGAATGCAGCTACTGTTTGGGTTCGCCTTCTGGCTTAAATAAATGCGCAGCATCACGTGTACCCGCGGGTGCACAAATTGTAACATATGTGTCTGCTTAAGTGGGCGTCACGTAACTGGTGTGTGTGTGAGAGAGATTCTGAGAGATAGAGTGCGTGTGTGCGACTCTACTCTTCGGACATGTACTCAACCTTTTGCATCGGGATATAAGTATAATGGTATTTACTTTAGCTAGTGATTTACGTGTCCATGTTAACGTGGTTGTGTCAAAAAAATGTCACTTCCTGCTCGTGATTTGCGTTATATAATTACAAGCAAGATTCTCGTGCATTGCACGGAACATCAATATGCATTTTTTTACAGAACACCTGTTGTGATTGACCCATGCAGGAGTAATCCCATGTGTAAAAACTAATGATATCTCAAGAATTTTATCGGAAACCTGGTATCTCAAGAATGTCATGAAAAAAATGAAAGATGAGAGATAAGGCGAGGAGGAGTGGAGCGTGGTGGTGACTGGTGGTCGGAATGGGCGGAGGCATGGGGATGGACGGCGCCGGAAGGCGGCAGCGGCCACCATGCATGCTAGATTGTTCCAGAGACTTATTCCTTTTTTAATTGCTGAGCAATGAGGTTGCGGGAGATAATGATGTGGAGAGAGGTGCGGGTATCTTTTGTAAAATTATCATAGTTTGCTTTCTATCCTCAGATATAGATCATACGGTCTGTATTACAAGATGGCAGGCACACCATCACCGCCAACTCGTTTTTTTATAAGGGTACAGATGATAAGTTTGCTGACTACTAAAGTAAAGTGGAATTTGTCCATGTTATGCAAGTAAATAAAGGTGATTGTTTATCATACGGGTAAGGTTGGATGAAGGGTGGTAGGAACAAATGCTCCACCTAGAGCATGTGTGTGTGAGATGGAGTTTTAGTGTGTGTGGGGGGTGTGTGTGTGAGAGAGAGAGAGAGAGAGGAGAGAGAGAGATGGAGTCTGAGTTTGTGTGTGTGTGTGTGAGAGAGAGAGAGAGAGAGATGGAGTCTTAGTGTGTGTGTGGGGGGTGTGCATGCGTGCGTGTGTGTGTGTGTGAGAGAGAGAGATGGAGACTTAGTGTGCGTGTGTGTGGGGGGGTGCGTGCGTGCGTGTGTGTGTGTGTGTGTGTGTGTGTGTGTGTGTGTGTCGCGGGGTCCTCTATGGAGGATGTAATTTAAGTGTGCATGGCTTCATCATAGAGAGGTGATGTGTATGGCAGAGGCCACCAACGATGGGGTGCGAGAGAGAAAATGCCCGTAGAGAGGGAAGAGAAGGTGTGTGCGTGTGAGAGGAGTCGACATCGAGAGAACGTGTTTGTTCGAGAGACACCGAGGAAGACTACTATATATCGATGGTGCATGTAGGCGGGAATTAAACAAAGGGATGGTCTTATTGGTTTCGGGGATATAGGGGAAGAGTGAGAGGCGGGGGGTAGCTAGAAGGAGATTGTTAAGTGTGAGTGTGTGTTTTACCCATCCAGGCGGAAGTTATGTGCACAAAAGAGGAGAACGATTCGATGTGGCGTTAGGATTGAGGGTAATTAAACGTATGGAGACATAGAGACCTTGAACGTGCATGTGTGAGAGGTATACATGTATACGTGGGATGTGTGTGTGTGCGCGCGCATATGATCGAGATAAAAGAAAGAAGACATAAGTCATAAGATCAACGACATGGGAGAGACGGATCGGTATGACAATATGCATGCATGTGAGAATGCAGGGAAGAAGGCCCGACAATTGAGCATGTGTTTTTATCTTTAAGAGATAGTGGCGTGGGCTGGAGCATGCATCTATGGCGAGCAGAGGGAGTGAGGCGCAACGATTGTGCAAAAGAGACCAACCTATAAATGCATATGTATGGAGAGACATATATAGTGTGGGTGATAGGAAGCAAGACTCCGTGCGAGAAAGAAATGTTGACGGAGAAACTATAGATAGATACAGAGATGGAGATGCTAGCTAGAGGGACATCCGCTAGTTTGGGTGTTGGAGATGACCGTCAGGTGGTTCAAAGGGTGAAGTTATATATGTGTGTGAGAGGGCACTTGACTGCATGTAGAGAGAAACATATGTAGTGTGCGTGATAGGAATCAAGAGTGAGGGCGAGAAAGAAGGTTGATGGAGAAAATGATAAATAGAAAGATAAAGATGCTAGCTAGTGTGCGTTAGAGATAGGAGTCGAGTGGATCAGAAGGCTGGGTTATGTGTGTGGGTGTGAGAGAGATAGAGAGAGGGTGCATGTGAGTCACATACAAACAGATATCAGAGAGAAATGAGATCCAGAGAGACAGAGTTTTGTGTCTGCGAGAGAGAAAGATATTTCACAACAAGAGTGATAGCTAGAGAGACATACGAGGGAACGCAAGATATCTCTAGGGAGAGAGGGTGTGTGTGAGCGACATACAAGAGAACAATGGAGAAATATGAGACCCTGGGAGACAGAGTTTGTGTTTGTGTGTGAGAAAGAGATATTGAAGAGGAAGAGTCGTAGGTTCTCATATCTAAGGAGCGAAAGACATCTCTATATGAGGGGTGTGCGAGTAGCACACATGGGAATAGTAGACAGAAATGAGACCCCGGAAGACAAAGTTTTGTGTTTGTGTGAGAGAAAGAGATTCCACATGGAGAATCATAGTTAGAGACACATAGCAGGGAGCGAGATATACTTAGAGAGAGATAGAGTGATGAAGGTCGAGGGGGAGAGTACCGTCAGTGTGTTACGAAGATAAAAGATCATTGTCGACATACAGGTAGCACGAGAGATACCTGAGAGACGATGAACGCGTATAGGTCCAGAGAGATAGTCCTATATAAACATGAGTGATAGCTATATGAGACGAATATCTGGATTAAAGGGGATTCAAATATTTAAACTGGAGATCATGACATCGATAATATCATAACGCAAATTGGTGTATCAAACATGCATATTCATTTGAATTTGGGCACACGTGTAATGTTATATAGTTTATCAATATTGGTGATCCATAGATTCTTGAATTACAAACAATGCATGGTTTATATGCAATTAATGTCTAAACGGGATTACACTATATGTTGCGTGTGTGAAACACATTATACATGTTTGAGAAGTAAAAAAAACCCGCATGAAACACACATTAATTGGAGACAGTTAGAGAGGAATGCATACATTGGATTTCAACATAAAGTGGTTTCAAATATTTGAAAATCCAAATTGATGGATACAACCTTATGAATCTGAGATCATGCCATTTGTAAACCATATTTATGTATAAATGGTGTTGTGCTTTTGAAAGTATATATAAAAAATGATGTATATAGAATGTAATTCCAATTGAAAATAGATCCCGCCCGAAAAAATAGAATACAAACGGGATTCGAATTGAGTTCGCACGGTAAACGTGCACTCTGCAAAATTTGAACGAAGCGGGGAAAGTCGCAGTAACCGCCCGAAATCAAAATCTGCGAGATGGAAATCACTACTGCCTATCCCTGCCATGCAAAGCCTATCTGCTGGATTTCTATAGGTTTCGATAGGGGTAGGTTTGTAATTTCACCCAAACGTGACGTAACCGCCTCTCACCCAGATTCATACACGGTGGGCGCCAAAACACAGTGTGTCCTCGGCCGAAATCGACTCCCTCCCCGATTCATATTCATACACGGTGGGCGCCAAAAACAAACTCTCGTCGGCAAATATTCGGTGTATGCGAGATTACCGTCCTATCCCCAACCGACTAATGTTGCTGTGATGTAGTAGAAATTTGAAACGGGGGCCAAGTTTGTAAATTTCCTCGCATTTGAGACAAGCGCGCCTTGAATACATGGTTCCCCCCTTCCTCTCTACCTCCCTTTTCCCCATTCGTACTCCGTGGGTGCCAAAACACCCTCTCCACCCCACCCTCCTCCGTCCGCCGCCGTCCGCCACCCCATCCACCGCCGTCCTCCTCCACCATGCCGGAGCTGATACCCCAACGCCGCCGTCCATTACAAGAGATCGACCTCTCTCATCCACGGCTTTGGACCGGGATCCTTGCATCCCGTCCTCTCGCTTCATCCCCGTCGTCGTCCACCTTGTCGGCGCCGCTCTTATGACCGTCTCGTCCACCGCGCCCCGCCGCCACCGTCTACCCTCCTAGATCTGCTTCCACGCCACCGACAGCCATCGCTACCGCAGCACCGTCAAATTCTCAGCAGATGCGTACACGGCGCCGCACCAGAGGCGGTACTCTTTCGTATCTGCTCAACTTATTTATCGCAGCAAGAAAATAGATCGCCACTGCTTTACTCTGATTTCTTGTCTTGGTTGCGAAGTTGCCTTTGTCCGGTTTGCACCTTCAGATCCGCCATGGCACGCTCAACACTATACTCCCAATGCTTATGGTTTTTCCCTCTTATATTCCACACTAGTTAAATCACAGTAGACTAAATTTCAAAATTGGGTCAGTCGATTTTTCAGAGCTCGGCGGAGTTCGCCGGTGCGATCGAAGGGGCTCGGGTGGTTGTGGGGCCTCGCCGAACGAAGAAAACATGACGCGGGTGGGGGTTGGGGCGGGGGTGGGGGTGGCGGAGGAACACGGGCGGTGGGGGCCGGTGGTCCGGCCGGCGGCCCGTGCGGTGTTCTGTATGGGAAGAATCAGAGACGAGGAAGAAGAAGGGTTAGGAGACGTAGGATCTTCATCCAACCGCCTGAAATGGTTGAGAGACAGCTGGGAGTTGCATTCTTAATGCGCTCTGGTTCATCATGTGTGGGCACTGCGCAACCAACATTTTATTATCCAAAATCTGCTTGCTCTTCTTTACCATGTTCCTCTTCCGTTCTTCTTTAATATGTACTCTCTCTATTCCTAAATACAAGTCTTTGTATAGATTCCACCATGGACTACATATGGAGCAAAATGAGTGAATCTACACTCTAAAATGTATCTGGATACATCTGTATGTGATCCATAGTGGAAATCTCTACCAAGACTTATATTTTGGAACGGAGGGAGTATGATAGTAGTACAGTATGTTCCTTGTACTGAAGATGAGCAGGGACATTTGCAGTGTAGAGGTCTATACGGTCGGTTGTGATGGACACTTTGAGCCTCTTTGAATCGTAGGATCTTGTAAACATAGGAATAGGATTTGTAGTGGCCTGCCCACTTGAATCCTATAAGAATAGCAAGGAAATGTGGGGACTTGTGTCGCCTTTGAGAGTTACACTGATATTAACAGTACCGCACCTTCACTTGAAGAGAGCTGGTATCCGAAGCCTTTCTAGCCGTACCGGCAATACTAGCACATATATTCCAGCAAGTTCCACTTTGCTGATTTTACTCTGATGCTTAAGGTTTTTCCGTTATATATGCACTATGATCTGTGTAGCTGCTTTGTGTCGCACTAGCAGCAGTCCACTCTTGAAGCTAAACACTGCAATGACTTACAAAATTGGCACCAAGGCATTGAGTGCCATTCTGGATGCAATGAAACTCATACGCTCCCCACCTGTTGATTCTTGTTCAGAATATGATCCTAATGACTATTCTAACCTCGAGGAGTCAAAGGCAGATGGCCTGTCCTGTTCACCCATCAAGGTGCCTGTTCTAATTTGGCAATGTTTTATTGATTGCGGGTATCTTGCATATGTTGTCTTGCATTTCTTCTACTTTGTTGCACCGCCATCTGCTTAGTTTACTCATCATATATGTCGAGATGCCATGCCCATCCATTAACAATACATATTCCATCTGTCATCATACCATGTTTTTCCACTCAAATGCTGTTCTTGTGCATCAGACATCAAAAAGGAAGAGGGTGATTGCCGAACCTGAAGGAGCACCAGCAAAGTCCTTGAAAAACATGGTGGTGCCGGAGAAATCAGACAGCACCCCACTTATATTGGTTGTACAACCAGTGACACAAAATGTAGGACCGACTCCAGCAGACTGTACCCATATTTCACTGGCCACACCACTAGCCCCACCACACAGGACTTGCACTCCAGCAAAAGGTATACCGATTTCATTTGCCATAGCACCAGCTGTACCACAGAAAAATCCCACTCCAGCAAAAAGTACAGCAAGTCCACCGGCCGAAGACCTATCCCAACTGCAGAGACAGCCAATTCCTGCAGATTGGAACCCCATTCCATTTATTCCCAGTTTAAAAGACAATGCTTTCAATGTTGTTAGGGACTACGTGCATATATTCCCATCATGGGAAGATTATTGTGAAGACAAACACCATTTTCACATCTTCCTGTCCAACTTACGTGTAAGTGCTATTATTCATGGTTATTATTTTCATGTTTTCTGCTGATTGAACACATCAATGATTTACATTACATTGTTGTAACTAGGCGAGGGTCAATCTGGATAGTCATGACGAGCAAAGCTTGCTTGTGCTTTTCAAGGAAGCATTGCAGCAGTATCGGTGTTACCTGAGGAAATCACACTTTGATGGCAAGTCTAAAAACGAATTTCGGGTGAAGTCTCCTGTGCTAAATTTAGAAGACATTGAATGGAAAAACCTTGTTATGCACTGGTCTCGTTCCCAGGATGAGGTACTGTCTATGAAATCACATGACAATTTGAACTTCTACTTTTCCGCATGTGCCTTACGGATCTTTTTTGCAGGAAATCTGCTCGAAGAAGAATTCTGGTTTGACAAGAATGACAGGATATCGCAAATATGCTGCCCGCTGCTTTGCTCTTGTTAGTACATGTTTTCCTGTATCACTGTACTTGCATACGTACCTGGTTCATTATGTGACAGCAGTATGCATGATAGCTTGCTTATCAATTGTTCGCTCCAAATTATCTGATCTGTATGAATGGTTACATTAGTGTAGAATATATCCAATGCCAATGTTTTTTTAGCTCTGCATTGTTCTTGTAAGTACATGCTGTCCTTTATCAGTGTACTTATAATGACAGGTAGTTGTTCATGTACAATCACTCTGCAGCTTATTTTCCTTTGCCCTCCATTTTTTACACATCAGATCTATATTTACTCTTACCATAAGGTTGGTACTGAAGAAGTTTAGTTGTGCATTGCTCTTGGCTGTACCTTTTGCCTGTATCGCTGCACTTACATTTATAGCTACTTGGTTATGTAGCATCACTCTTCATCTTATCTTAAATATTCTCCATTTTTCGTATATTATCACATCTATATTTACTCTTAACAAAATGTAGAATAAAGGCAATGCTTTTGAAGAATATTCTGTGGTAAACTTCTTGAATTGCCCCCCCATCAGCATGGACAAGGCCTTTATAGAGCCTGTCTTCACCAATAATGTAAGTTTGTCCATCCCAAGCCTTCAAACTTTGTTGTATATATTTGGTTAGGCATGACTGCAACAGCTGTTTATTTTTGGTGTTTGCATCAAATTGCTTGTTTAAAGTTTATTATGTAGTTCATAAACAAAAGTTTGTCCTTTCTCAATTTAAGTTTTCAGTTGTACAACCAAGTTCCTTCTTCATACCATGTAAATTAAACTATACAGAGCAAGTGATCTTCTTTTGCACTGCATGTATGCTTCTGTTCTTCATCCGTAATCCAGTGGTGTGGTGAACCTACCCACTACAGCACAATGTCATATTCTGCAATGTCTTAACTATGAACAATGTCATATCATTCTACTATTATTTAAACCGTCTCTTTATTTGCCAATCTGAAATGGTGTAAATTGACAGCACACTAACCATTGATACTTATGAGTTCTTGATCTGTAATCCAGTGGTGTCGTGAAGCTGCCAACTCCTTCACAATGTCATTTCCTGCCATGTCTTGACCTGAACAATAGCATATTGTGTTAATGCAATTTTAAACTATGTCACTTTATTCGTCAGTAAGAAATGTGATGAATTGTCAACACTGATACTTTTATGTGCAAAACCTGTCATCTGTCTGCTTGTTTATCTTTCAGAGTGAGGAAGATATAAGTGTTGAACAAGCGCAGTCTCATCATCTTGCTCAGCTGCTTGCGCTGCAGCTCCCCAGCAGGGCTAACCTTTCTTGAACTCTATTGAAGTGCTGTCGGTATTGTATATTATTTTGTCGGCGTGTTTATTTGCACTGGTGGCGATCTTTGATGCCCAGTGTATGTAATCTACTGTCTGCTTGTGCTTTATTATCATAGTGGCGAACTTTGATGCCCAGTGGATGTAATATGCCGTAATTTCTTTATTGTATAGTCTAGGTTTTTTCTTATTCACGATGCTGCAGTTATTTTACTGTATATATATCCTGTCTTCGCAGTAAACCAGCCAAACCGTAAAATTATGGTACATAATCGGGCCGTCATGCAATCACGATGTTGGTTGGGCCTGAAACGTGTCGAACAGCTCACGGGCCAGCAGCAGCCCGAAATGAACCCCGGCCCATGATTGTGCGAATCAAATCACGGGCTTTTAACAGGCCAAAATTGTCTCGGTCCTTGTTTGGCCCAATCAGATATCGGCTGCGAGCAGGCCGGATGCAAACCGGGCCGTAGTTAGGCCCAACTATATGACGGGCTTTTAACAGGCCAAAATTAATATAGGGCCAAAATGTTAAACGGGCCTTTAACAGGCCAAAACTAATATCAGGCCGAATTACTAAGTGGGCCTTTAGCAAGTGGGCCCAAAAGCATAGTGTCCAGTTGACGGGCCGAATCTGATATGGGCCATAATTGAGCCCAAAGCCTCTTAAAGGGCCGGACATGATCTGGGCCGTAATTTGGCCCAGAACGTGGTAGGCTTTTAACGGGCCGGATCTCATATGGGCCACTATTAGGCCCGGAGCGTGGCAGGCCATTAATGGACCGGATCAAATATGGGCCGGCATTTGGCCCAAAACATGGCAGCCAGTTAATGGGCCGGCCTACTAGGGTCCTCAAAATCTTGTGGGCCTACAGCTGGGCCGGCCCATTAATGTCAGCGAAATCTCGTGGGCCTTTAGCTGGGCCAGCCCATTATGATCCGCAAGAATCTTGTGGGCCTTTACCTGGGCCGGCCCATTATGGCACACAAAAATCTTGTGAGCCTTTACCTGGGCCGGCCCATTATGGCCCGCAAAATCTTGTGGGCCTTTAGCTGGGCCAGCCCATTATGGTCCGCAAAATCTCGTGGGCCTTTAGCTAGGCCGGCCCATTATGGTCTGCAAAATCTTGTGGGCCTTCAGTTGGGCCGGCCCATTTAAACTTGATGGGCCGGTCCACGTGTCAACATATCATAGGCGCGTCTCGCCCATTGGATGAGTGACACCTGTGCCAACGCGGACTTGACACGTGTCTCCTCCAGCCAATGATGATTTTACACGTGGAAAATCCCCATTGGTCGGGGCTATTAACGGGTTATCGGATCCAAAACCCGACCCGATAGCTTAACGGCGTTCCGTTACGGTGGATGCCACGTGTCGGTCACCCTTGACGAAAGCACTTCTGTGACGCGCGATTTATCGTCATGGAAGTGGACACTTCCGTGATGATAATTTTGGTAATGTCATGGAACACTTCTGCGACAGCACAGGTATGACTATCTTGATTCTGTCATAAATTTGTCATGGATGTACATGCATGACAAAAAACGCGACCTACTGTGACAAACACGTATCATCACGGAAGTGTATTTTTTTGTAGTGTTGACAGCAGGTTTCTTTGGCATGGCCTTCTTAGGCTTGCTAGCAGAGGCCTCAGCAGCGGCAGAAGCAGAGTCTTCATTGAATTTCTTCACTAGTTCTTTGGCCATTTTGGCTAACTTAGCTTGCCGCTTGGCCCATTCTTTTGGAAAATCCTCACGACGCTTGATGCTAGTGGGATCAGCTTCTTGGCCTGGTGCCAATGGAGGTCTTGGGCATCTGCGAATTTCTTCATGTACTTTGGAGTCACATATCTATACTCCCTCCGTTGTCTGGCCCATCTCCTCTCTATCCTCTGAATGCGCACTTTGCGCTCATTCTTAGAGCATCTCCAGCCGCGCCCCCAATAGGCCCCCCAGGCGTTTTTCTGTGCCGGCGCCCAAAAATCGGCCCAGTCGCGCCCCCAGGAGCCCGTTTCTCGCTGGTTTGGGCCGAAACTAGCGCCGGCGGGCCCAGGCCGAACCTGGCGCGCTGGGGGCGCCCGGGGGCGCCGGGGCGAGCGAATATGGCGTGAAAGAGCCGCGGGCCCGCCGAGTCAGCGACACTCGCCTCGTCGTCCTCACAACGCCTCGGTTTCCCACGAGGAATCAATGGCAAGGCTGCTACCGGTCAGCCTTGCCATTGATTCCTCACGGGCGGCCCGGCGACGCCTCCCCTCCCGCCACGCGTACACACGGCGCGGCGCGCGGATATAAAAGCAAGGCCTCCCTCCTCGCCTTCGGCCACACCCGCCCATCGCCGCCGCCGAGCCCTGCCTCTCTCCAGCCGCCGCCGATGTTCCTCCCCTCTACTCTCTCCCCAAGCCCATCCAATGGCTGAGCGGTTCCTCGGCGATGGGGCGGCGTCCAACGGCTTCGGCCGCCGCTCGCTCCATGAGTGGGAGGCATACCTCTTCTTCGAGGCGAACATCCCGGCGCCACCAGACATGCGCGCTGGGCCGACGGGGTGGAGACTCAGCGCTAGAGGAGTCCCCATTCCCTGGTGCCCGACGTCGACACGCGCCCTGACCTCTTCGCCACCGAGGTCGACCGCGTGCGGGCGTCGTTGACGGACGAGCAGCACACCCTCCCGCAGTACGCCGTCGACAACCACGTGTCGTGGGCCGCGTACTTCCAGCGCCGGCAGGCGCAGCGGCTGGCGTCCACCAACGGGGCACCGGTGGTGGGCGGTGTCAATAACAGTGAGGGGCGACGCCTATGGTGGGGCGCCCCCGGCTGCACACTCCACGAGGTACTCCAATACCTCGAGGGCGGCAATGACCCGCCGTTCGCATACCCTACCGCGACAGCCGCCCCGGTCCCCCACCGGAGCGCCGGGCAATGGATGCCCAGGAGATTCAGCTCCTCGTCTTCCTCCTCTCACTCCTCCTCCCACTCCTCCGGCTCGCCGGCGGTGTTCGGCGTCAAGGCCAAGCCCGCAGCGGAGACGCCGCTCGGCCGGCACACTAGCAGCGCCGGCATCGTCATCAACGAGGGCGGCGGGCGCACCTCCTCCTTGGCTCCTCCGCGCTACGTCAAACCGAAGACGGAGCCGGGGCTCGCCGTCGTGAAGACGAAGCCAGAGCCCGCCGGCGGCGTCAAGGAGGAGCTCGACACCGCGGCGGCCTTGAAGTGGGCGCGTGACGACCGGGCGCAGACGGAGCTGGAGCGCCAGTGCCTCGCCTACGAGTGGTTCGCCGCTCGGTGCCATGGTCGGGATGAGGGAGGCCTCGTCATCCTCGACGACAGCGACGATGACGCGCCGCCGCCATCGGTCCGCCAGGGCGCCGCCGGGCAGGGGTCCAGCAGGGGCGGCCGCGTCCAGGAGGAGAAGGCCGACGAAGATGATGGCGAGCATGGCGGCGATGTCGGCGACTTCGCCGCGCTCAGCGACTTCTTCGTCCCGTAGTTGTAGTTGCGGCTTTTTTCAAATAACTTTGTTATGTGATGTCGAATATTTGTATTTGCCGAACTTTAGCCGAATATTTGTCCAAATTTGCCGAACTTTGCCAAATTCCTTTTTTTTAAACGGTGTCTGGGGGCGACCCTGGGGCCGGCGGCTGGGAACCTGCTCGCCCCCACGCTGATTTTAGCGTCGGCTCGCCCCGAGGCGACGTTTTTACGCGCCCCCGGGGGGGCAACGGCTGGAGATGCTCTTAGTCTCCTTGCCATGAGTTGCTTCATCTGGAGTACAGTACCCTGCATAGATATCATCAAGGATCTCGAAAGCAATATTCACTTCTGGTCTCTTTCCTCCCTTCTGAGGTCTTTTACCATCAGCCATATTCTTCAAGTGGGGATTTTGAACAATCGAATTTTCTGACGAGGTATGCAATTTGTCTTCAAGGAACGCTGCAAATGAGTTAAGTTGATGAGAACCTAGAGATTCAGCAGCGGACATGTGTACCTGTGAACAGAATATAGGTGCGAAGAATTTGGAGAGATCATATGCATTCTCAGAAGTTTTTCAAAACAAACAAGTTTGAGGAATTTGACCAGGGGTGTCTTGAGGAATTTCACTAAGCGTTCCTAACTTAGATTCCAGAGTTGTATAGATTGAAAATCCACACAATTGAGGAATCTTGAGGAAAAACGTTGCTTAGAGAAACAAATCAAGAACAGATGCAAGTTGGTGTTTAAGGACATGAAAGTTGAAGAATAAACACCTTTTGAAGATTTTGTGGAAATCATCAGAGTCACCAAGGGCTGTAAAATAGATTTTAGTTACCCTTGACGAAGAACACGACGAACTGGGAGTTGAAGTGGAGAAGTTCGTCCGTTCAGATCTTCCACGCCCTAACTTGGCGGCGGAAGACAGCTACGGCGGTGGCGGAGTGAAGATTTTCGCGGCTGGCGCGAGTACGACGGCGACGAGGTCGAGGCAGTCAAGCTCTTCCTCACCGGCTACGATGGAGAGTAGCGGCGGTGCTAGGTCAGAGAGCTCGAGCGAGGGGAGTGAGATCGAGTGGAGCAAATGAGGTCTGAGCAGGGCGAGGGGTATTTATAGCCGAGGTGAAAAACCGCTCGTCCGAGGAAAATGGACAAACGTGCCCCTGGCCCTTCTCATCCTAGCGACATGTGTCACCCACGTACTGTGAAGTGGAGATCGTGTTAGATCGTGGGTGAATAGAATAATCTCATTGTGGGATGCGGAACGGTTTGAGCGGCAAAAGCCAAAAATTCGGATAAGAATAATTTAATGTTTCATTTGCAAATTCTTCAGCTGACAAGGACACAGTGAAGATTTTGAACGGGTTTCAAATAGAACGCATATGAAGAATTTGTGAATAGACTGGATTGAGTTTAGCATAGAGGGGGACGGGTCTGATCACATTCACTTAGGTAAAAAGTCAACTTGAAGAATTAGCAATAAGTGAATGTTGTAGAGGACTGAAAAACTCAAATATATATATAGTCAATGAAGAGCACAGTCGGAAAGAGTGAAGACTTTGCAAAGCTAAAGAATTTGAACAACTGAGGAATTTCAAAACAGAAGAAAAACTTAAATTGAAGATTTTCAACTTTTGTTGGTGGCGTGACCCACCGTATATGAATGATGATTTCAGACGCCGCGTACAAGTGTCGTAGGGCTCTGAGAATCAAATTCTTTGTTAATTTCTTCACACTTAGAGGGTTAGTCTTCATTGATTGAAGAAAAACGTCACTTCATGTGTTGCACATCTAAGTCATCAATTTTCCATAAGTGTTAGGATGTGTGTCCTTTTCAAAGAACATTCAAAGATTCTAAGATATTTAGCTCACACCGCAACTTGCTAAATCTCTTCTCATCCAAGGGCTTTGTGAAGATATCGGCTAGCTGTTCTTCATTCTTCACGTCCTCAATAGAGATGTCGCCCTTCAACACATGATCTCAAAGAAAATGATGACGAATCTGGATGTGCTTTGTCTTCGAGTGCTGAACTAGGTTATGAGCAATCTTGATGGCACTCTCATTTTCACAGAAGAGAGGCACATTCTTCACGTTGATGTCGTAGTCCTTGAGGGTTTTCTTCATCCATAGTAATTGAGCACAGCACGAACCAACAGCAATGTACTCAGCTTCAGCAGTAGAGAGTGATACGCAGTGCTGCTTCTTCGAGGACCAACATACCAAGGATCGTCCGAGGAAATGGCATGTGCATGATGTTGACTTGCGGTCCACATGATCACCAGCATAGTCAGAGTCAGAATATCCAATGAGATCAAAACTCGAGCCCTTGGGATACCATAATCCAAGTGTTGGAGTGTGAGCTAGATATCGAAGAATATGCTTCACAGCCTTATGGTGTGATTCCTTCGATGTAGCTTGAAAACGGGCACACATGCAAATACTAAGCATAATATCTGGCCTAGATGCACATAGATACAATAAAGAGCCAATCATGGAGCGGTATACCTTTTGATCAAAGTCTATACCATTTTCATCAGCGCATAGATGGCCATTTGTGGGCATAGGGATTTTGACGCCTTTGCAATCTTGCATGCCGAATTTCCTCAACACATCCTTGAGGTATTTCTCTTGAGAAATGAAGATGCCGTTGCGCTGTTGATGAATTTGAAGACCTAAGAAGAATTTCAATTCTCCCATCATAGACATTTGATATTCCTCACTCATCATATAGGCAAATTTGTCACTGTAATGTTGGTTAGTACAGCCAAAGATAATATCATCAACATATATTTGGCACACGAATAATTCATCATCATAGGTTTTAGTGAAAAGAGTTGGGTCAAGTGAACCGGGTTTGAAGCCTTTCTTCATGAGGAATTCCTTCCAAGTATCATACCATGCCCAAGGGGCCTGCTTGAGGCCATAGAGAGCCTTATTGAGTCTGAAGACTTTGTCAGGATGCTTAGGATCTTCAAAACCTGAGGGTTGAGCAACATATACTTCTTCCTCAAGCTTACCATTGAGGAATGAACTTTTCACATCCATTTGATATAAGATGATATTATGATGGTTAGCATAAGCAAGCAATATGTGAATAGCCTCAAGTCTAGCAACAGGTGCAAAAGTTTCATCAAAATCAATTCCTTCAACCTGTGTGTAGCATTGGGCTACAAGTGGAGCCTTATTCCTCACCACAAGGCCATTTTCATCTTGCTTGTTACGGTAGATCCATTTGGTACCGTTGATATTGTGCTTGCGTGGGTCTGGTCGCTTGACGAGTTCCCAGACATTGTTGAGCTCGAATTGATGTAGTTCCTCTTGCATCGCTTGAATCCACTCAGGCTCCAGAAATGCCTCATCAACTTTGGCGGGCTCTGTGATAGAGACAAAAGCAAAGTGCCCACAAAAGTTAGACAAATGAGAAGCCCTTGAGCGTGTGAGAGGACCTGGTGCGTTGATGTTGTCGATGATTTTCTCAATCTGCACTTCATTTGCGACGCGAGGATGAGCAGGTTGACGACGTTGATTGGGCTCAGCATTTTCCTCAGAGCCATTTTCCTCAGGTGCACCAGCATGATGTTCTTCACGTTCTGGAATGACTTCTCTAGCAGATTCTTCGGTAGGAATGACATCCTCAGTAGCCTTGAACTTGATGGACTCCTCAGGAGACATTTCATCTAGCACAGGAGGTAGGTGCTCTCTTTGCGAGCCGGTAGTTTCATCGAACCGCACGTCTACAGTTTCAACAACCTTGTGGTGAAAGGTGTTGAGGACTCTGTAGGTGTGCGAGTCCTTTCTGTAACCAAGCATAAAACCTTCATCTGCATTCGGTGCAAATTTAGAATTGTGATGAGGATCTCTAATCCAACATTTAGCACCGAAGACTTTGAAATAACTCACATTGTGTTTCTTGTCAGTGAGGAGTTCATATGAGGTCTTTTTGAAGAATTTGTGAAGATATACCCTATTGATGATGTGGCACACAGTATCAAATTGCCTCAGGCCAGAAGCGAGGAGGCGTCTTGTATTCATCAGGCATAGTGCGAGCCATCTCAACAAGAGTCCTACTCTTGCGCTCCACGACGACATTTTGCTAAGGAGTATAAGGATCAGATAACTCGTGAGTAATACCAAGTTCATCAAGATAGTCATCAAGACCAGTATTCTTGAACTCGGTCCCATTGTCACTCCTAATGTGCTTGATCTTCACACTGAAGTTTGTTGAAGCCCTCAAGGAAAATCGTTTGAAGACTTCCTGCACTTCAGTTTTGTAAGTGATGATATGCACCCATGTGTAACAAGAATAGTCATCAACAATAACAAAGCCATATAAAGATGCAGCATTAGTGAATGTGGCATAGTGAGTAGGGCCTAAGAGATCCATGTGAAGCAATTCAAATGGACAAGTGGTAGTCATGATAGTCTTCGAGGGATGCTTGGACTTGGTCATGTTTCCAGCCTCGCAAGCTCCACACAGATGGTCCTTGAGGAATTTGACACCCTCAATGCCAATGATGTGCTTCTTCTTCGTGAGTGTGTGCAAGTTTGTGACGCCCAGATAATTAAGCTACAGCAAATCTCTGCTAATGACGCCACGTCACCGCTGTTACTGTTGATAAACTCGCATTGATTCAAATCACCGTTCAAATTCAAATTGTAAAATAAAGTCAAATAAATTATTTCTTCAAGCAGTAAACTAAAATGTTCAAAGTGTGACAAATAATCCCTTGATATTTGTCATATTGGAACCAACCTCTCTTGAATTCCCAAAATGCCCCTGGGACTTAATTTTGGTCCAGCAGCAATTAAATTGTCCTTTTCAATTTCTAAAAACGCTTGAACAATTCCTTTGGTCCTGAAACTTTTTAGGCAACACCACAATGTTGTGCCTGAATTATTTGCCAAGCTTCACATTCAACAAAAATCATTTGATGCCTTGATTCTATCCAAAACAGTACCTATCCTTTATAACAGAAAAGTTTCTATATATAAAAAAAAAAGAGAAAGCCCCCCCCCCCTCAACTGGGCCGACTGGCCCAGCTGGCCACCGCGCCCCCCTTGGGCCTCAACCCACCTGCCCGACCCTGGCCGGCCCAACTCCCTCCCCTGGCCCAACCGGTGCCTACAACCCTAGGCTCTAACCCTAACCCCCCACGTACCCCACTCCCCCTCTCGGTCCACTCCTCCCCTCCCACGATCCCGATCTGGATCGGGACCCCGCCTCCCCGACGACGACGCCCGGCGCCTCCTGCCGCCCTCGTCATCGGACGCCCCATCACCGGACCCCCCTTCTCGCCGACCCCCTCTCCCCCGACCCTCCTCTGCTCGATCCCGCCTGGATCGAGGGGGAAGCAACTCCGACGTCGCCGCCACCCGACTCCCGCCGTTGCCGGCCCCGCCAATCGCCGCCGCCGCTCGAAGACCCGCCCCCTCGTCGGACGCATCATCCTCCTCCTCGGACCCCCCTCAACTGATCCTGGATCGCGGGAGGGGCTTGATCCCGCGCCGCCCCGCGCCTCCGTCGCCGGCACCCAACCCCGGCGCCGCCCTCGCCGGACACGCCGCCTCGTCCTCTCCCTCGCCGGACCTCGCCGAACCTCCCCGAGCCCTCTGCCTAGACCCCACACTCCCGCGGTGAGCTCCTGCGCCGAACGCACCGTCCCCTGTCCCCCCTTCCGACCTCGTCGACGTAGCCACCAGCGCCCGGTCTCGCCAGGTCGCGCTCGCGCCTGCCGGACTTGCCTCCCGCGCTAGCGCCCTGGCCTCGCCGCGCCTACGCGCCACGCGCGCGTGCAAGCCCGCACCTGCTCGCGCCTCTCCGCCCTCCCCGCCGCTCGCCCGTACCTCTGCGGCACTCGCCGCGCCGCCCTACTCCGGCCAGCCGCCGTGGCCGGCGCCCTCTGGTGGCCTCGTACACCAAATGGGCGCCCACGCCCGGCGCCCGCAACCGCGTGGCCGCACCCGCCCCGCTGGGCTGGCCTGGTGCCACGGCCAGCGGGCCCCACACCCTGCCCTTTAAAAAAAAGGGGTTTAAAAAAATAAAATATATGTTTTTCTTAATATTTATAATAATTAAATTAATTAATTAATTAGTTTAATCTGGTTTAAATAGGCTAATTACCTAGTTTAACTAATTACACTAGGTAGTTAATCAAATAGTCTATGACAGGGGGGCCCACCCCCCTGTTGACCAGTCAAACGTTGACTGGTCAACTGGGACCCCCTGGCCCACTTGTCAGCCACTGGGTACAGTTCTGTGTACCCTGTGCTGGGTGCGCTTAGCATTTTAGCAATTATTTTCGAATTAATAATAATTTCAAAAAATGTTTAAAACTTTGAAAAATAATATAAAATAATTCATAACTTGGATGAAAAAGTTTTCTACATGAAAGTTGCTCAAAACGACGAGACGAATCCGAACACGCGGTCCGTTCGTCCGCCACACGTTCCTAGCATATCGAACATGCAATTTTTCCCCTCCGGTTCATCTGGCTAACAGACGTCCGGAACCGGGAAAACTTCCCCAGATGTTTTCCCCCTTCGCCAGTATTGCCTAACGCTGTGTTAGAACACGTCTAGCTCTGCCCGTTGTCCTGTTATGCACTTGCTTGTATATATTTATTGTTTCTTCCCCCTCTTCTCTTCGGTAGACCCCGTGACGGCTGCTGATGCCGCTGTGATCGACTATGTCGACGACGACCCCTTCTTCCCTTTCAGCAGAGCTTCCAGGCAAACCCCCCCCCCCTTGATCATCCTGATATCGCCCATTCCATTCTCTCATGCTTGCATTAGATTTTGCTACTGTTATTGATTGCTCCTATTCTGATGCATAGCCTGCTTTTGTATCTGCTATTGTTACCTACCTGCTTATCCTAAACTGCTTAGTATAGGTTGGATAGTGATCCATCAGTGACCTCCACCTTTTCCTTGTTACCCCGATTCATCATCGACCACTCGATCAACGTGATCGACGACCAGAGCCCGACACCTCACATCACATCACGCCCCTTTTGTTACTCGACTCTGCAGAGCTACTATCGAGTGCCGAGGGTGATCCCTCATAACGCACTCCTGATGATAATTCTGTAGTGTAGCTATTCGGTCGTGGTCATCGAGGGTGATTTCCTCTTTCACCATTCCTGATACGGCTCTGTCGTGCAACACCTCAAGTGTGAACCTCGAGGGTGGTCCCTCTTACGTTCACCTTGATGATTACATTGAGTGGAATCCACCGGGGGTGATTCCTCGGGTTTTCCCCTTGATGTCTGGACACACGGTTACCTTGACTTTACTTGAGACCTTGGTGGAAGTCGGGCGGGCCCGGAGAGCACCTGCAAGATGGTTACGAGGCACGGCCGGGCCGGCAAGCCGCCCCCGAGTGGGCTGGGCTAGCCCTTGTCGTATTTCCTCGAGACGGGGCGACGGGGTCACATTATCGTGAGTCTCTGCTCGTCTCCGCAAGCTAATAATACACTACGTTTGGGTATTTGTTCTGAGTTGGCCTTTGGCCTTTACGCACTAACCACCACGCGAGAATAGTTATGGTCCTCGACATCGCAGTATCAGCTGAAGCTTTGTCAGACGTCCAGTTCAGCATTGTGGCCGGGCCGGATCGCGCCATCCAGGCAGAGGTGGTGCTAGTATCCCCTTGCGCACAACGACCCGGAGTGCAACGGGCGATGGGCCCAGACCCCGGAGTGCTTAGGATGTAGACCGGCGGGGACCTCTCTACTGAGCCTAGGTAGGGCTACGACGTGTTGATTTTTTTAGGCCGGGCATTGACCCAGAAAAGTGTGTCCGGCCAGAGTAATCAAGCGTGTTGGCAAACATGGTGCACCCCTGTAGGGAAGATCTTTATTCGAATACCGTGTCCACGGTAATGGATGTTCAGACTTATATCTTGATCTAATACAACTAGAAATGGATACTTGAGATATGTGGCTCTGGGATTGCTTTCTCGCAGGGAGTCGAGGAAGGATCTCTTGGCATTATTGCTACAACATGCTTGATAATCAAACTGCTATTCTTTACTCTTCTACATGCTGCAAGATGCTTGGAGCTGCTTGAAGATGCTAGTCTTCGATAGGTAAGGCCTTCCCCCCTATTCTGGTATTCTGCACTTCAGTCTACAGATACAACCCCTCCTTTGATACCAATGCATACTTAGTATAGATCTGATGCTTGCGAGTACTTTGGATGAGTACTCATGGTTGCTTTGCTACCCCTTTCCCCCTTCTTTCTTCTTTCCGGTTGATGCAACCAGATGGTGGATCCTTGCAGCCAGATGCCACCGCCAACGGATTTTGCTACATGGAGACCGCCGACGACCAGGAGTAGTTAGGAGGTCCCAGGCATGAGGCCTTGCCTCTTTGATCGTGTTGCTTTTGTGCTAGCCTTCTTAAGGCATCCTTGTTTAACTTATGTCTGTACTCAGATATTGTTGCTTTGGCTGACTCTTGTGTATCGAGCTTGTATTCAAGCCCTCGAGGCCCCTGGCTTGTAATATGAAGCTTGTATTATTTCTATTTGTGTCTAGAGTTGTGTTGTGATATCTTCCCGTGAGTCCCTGATCTTGATCATACACATTTGCGTGTATGATTAGTGTACGGTCGAGTCGGGGGCGTCACAAGTTGGTATCAGAGCCAACTACCTGTAGGAACCCCCTTTCCAACTCCTTGGCCGAAGTTGAGTCTAGTCTTTGAAAATCTGATTTTCTAACATGGTTGTGTGGCTTACGGGCCCATGTCGCCATTGGGTGGTATTAGGATCTTTTACTCCTCGTCTATACTTTGGGACTCTGATCTCTCTTCTATTCAGGTTAAATGATTTTGCTAACTCTAACTCTAGGTTCTCGTAAATACTTTCTCCCGGAGAGCCCCTCACTTCACATGATTGCTTGGTGCACCAGAAGACTCTGAAGATACTCTCCGATGTTTTCCCGAGACCCTTATGCCCTTCGCCGTTGCGATCCCTACCACCGATAAATCCTTATGGGTAACTACCTACATTGTCGTTCATACCTTCATCCCCAGTTGCTCTTGTTATTACACGATGTCCTGAAATACTCTTTGATGTTCCGAGAATACTTTATGCTTAATGCCCTGCAGTTCCTTCCCGCATGAATAACCCTATGAATAATTCCTCACACCTTTCGAGGATTTTTTCATTCCTAGTTGATCAAGTGATTCACAAGATACTTTGGAATACTATCCGATCTTCCGATAATCCTCTCCAACTATTGCTCTGCAAATACTTGTCTGCTTGCATTATGGAAATTTTCCATATGTCTGGCAATATTCAGTAGTATCCTTTATCATCTTTATTTTGAACATTTGATTCGATATGCTTGTGAATGCTTGCAATCATGATTCACAGTTAGAATTCTTCCCTTCGGCTCGGACGTCACCCAGGACATGAGCTGGTGTTCGACAAATCAAGCCTTGATTGATTGTCATTCTAAGTCTGTTCAACCTATCCATCCTTAATCAGAGTGTTTGCTTCTGATCCCTTGATTTGGAAATCATAATTCCTTTGCATTTGAGCTTGAATTAGTTAGTTGTTTCTATAGTCTGATCTCCTTGCATTCTTTCTTCTTTTGGTTGAGTACCGATGCTCACATCATATCCCTTGGGGACCACCAGGTCCTTGCTGGGTTTTATCCAACTGCGTCCTTCATATTTAGTAACCTTGTGAGCCTTTCCTCGGATACATAATGCCTTTGGTAAATTGTATCCCCGCTCTTGTCAACCATACTCTGCTTCCGGGCTTGAGCTATTTACTCGTGAAGTTTATGATATATGTTCCTAAGATGCCCCGATGGGTTGAACTTATGTCTTCCCTAAATCCGTGTGAACTCGGAAGTTATGCGGGTTATACTCTACTGGCTTTTCGCCAGGTAAAATTTCAACACTACAACTTCTTCGAATGCGAGGAGTGAATGGAAAGTTGTACATTAGAGAAGTGGGAGTCGACCTTGGACTTTGTGTTCATGCCCATGGACCCGATGTGGAACTTATCTTGGAAGCTTCTTGTTATGATAATAATCCCCTTGTGATAAGTTAATCTGGTATCTATGTTTGGTCCTTCACAACCGTGGTTCCGACCATATTTTTCTTCTTTGATCCCATTTCTCAGATGAGTTAAAGTACTTGTCTTTTGCAGGTCTTTTCACCTGTCCAACCTCTATTCTGTTCTACCTTCAAGTATTACCCTCTGGTATCTTGAGAATATCACGGAACTACATAACTTATTATGAGTTCTTCATCAACTATTATTTCTTATCGATTCCAATTGTCCACAGATTCTGAGTTGTTGGACACTCGAGAACACCGATAACTGATTCGAGTCTACACTTTCCCTTCCATTGTTTTGTTTAAACTTTCTTGTAACCTATCATATCTGAGTAGTGATAATTTCCTGCTTATGTAAACACCTCGGTGTACAAACTCTGTCAATAAGACCTTGTTACTATTGTTGATGACATTCCGGTAGCCACCGATGGACGAGAACTTTTCCTATTGGTCCACCTCGTCTTAACAAGCAGGAAAATGGTTCTCTTCGTCCCTCGCCCTTGGTATCGACGTTGTTGGCAATGTAATTGATAGGCTATCCTCTGACCTGCCTTGCTATCATGACCGTGCAAAATGTTAGCACCCTTCCTGTTTTCAACCCACATGGTGGGCCCATAACCCACAGTTCCACAGGATCGAAACCTGACTCTCCTGTACATCCCTGTTTTCCAAAATTGTTCCTCGCACTTGACTTCGTATGTAAATTACTAACCACATTCCTAGTGATCTGTTCTGGTATCAAACGCAATACTTATTCTCATTGTTCTGAACCCCTTTTCACCCTCTGTTTCAGGCAACGAGCGATTGCCTACCCGGTTGAACCTTCTTATTGCACCTTCTTATCTTGCTCTCGATGACTTTCTTAAATTTCAACTCAAGAGATGCATTTATGCCACGTTCAGTGAGATAGCCCACAGGTACCTATCTTGTGATGAGCTCCGTCCTTCTCGAGTCTTTCCCCCTTACTTCACCACGTAAATCTCGGGACGAGATTTCCTGTAGTGGAGGAGATTTGTGACGCCCGGATAATTAAGCTACAATAAATCTCTGCTAATGATGCCACGTCACCACTGTTACTGTTGATAAACTCGCATTGATTCAAATCACCGTTCAAATTCAAATTGTAAAATAAAGTCAAATAAATTATTTCTTCAAGCAGTAAACTGAAATGTTCAAAGTGTGACAAATAATCCCTTGATATTTGTCATATTGGAACCAACCTCTCTTGAATTCCCAAAATGCCCCTGGGACTTAATGTTGGTCCAGCAGCAATTAAATTGTCCTTTTCAATTTCTAAAAACGCTTGAACAATTCCTTTGGTCCTGAAACTTTTTAGGCAACACCACAATGTTGTGCCTAAATTATTTGCCAAGCTTCACATTCAACAAAAATCATTTGATGCCTTGATTCTATCCAAAACAGTACCTATCCTTTTTAACAGAAAAGTTTCTATATATATATATATATATAAGGAGAAAGCCCCCCCCCCCTCAACTAGGCCGACTAGCCCAGCTGGCCACAGCGCCCCCCTTGGGCCTCAACCCACCTGGCCGGCCCAACTCCCTCCCCTGGCCCAACCGGCGCCTGCAACCCCAGGCTCTAACCCTAACCCCCCATGTACCCCACTCCCCTTCTCGGTCCACTCCTCCCCTCCCACGATCCCGATCTGGATCGGGACCCCGCCTCCCCGACGACGACGCCCGGCGCCTCCTGCCGCCCTCGTCATCGGACGCCCCATCACCGAACCCCCCTTCTCGCCGACCCCCTCTCCCACGACCCTCCTCTGCTCGATCCCGCCTGGATCGAGGGGGAAGCAACTCTGACGTCGCCGCCACCCGACGCCCGCCGTTGCCGGCCCCGCCAATCGCCGCCGCCGCTCGAAGACCTGCCCCCTCGTCGGACGCATCGTCCTCCTCCCCGGACCCCCCCCCTCAACTGATCCTGGATCGCGGGAGGGGCTTGATCCCGCGCCGCCCCGCGCCTCCGTCGCCGGCACCCAACCCCGGTGACGCCCTCGCCGGACACGCCGCCTCGTCCTCTCCCTCGCCGGACCTCCCCGAACCTCCCCGAGCCCTCTGCCTAGACCCCACGCTCCCGCGGTGAGCTCCTGCGCCGAACGCACCGTCCCCTGTCCCCCCTTCCGACCTCGTCGACGTAGCCACCAGCTCCCAGTCTCGCCAGGTCGCGCTCGCGCCCGCCGGACTTGCCTCCCGCGCTAGCGCCCTGGTCTCGCCGCGCCTACGCGCCACGCGCCCGTGCGAGCCCGCACCTGCTTGCGCCTCTCCGCCTTCCCCGCCGCTCGCCCGTACCTCTGCGGCACTCGCCGCGCCGCCCTACTCCGGCCAGCCGCCGTGGCCGGCGCCCTTTAGTGGCCTCGTACACCAAATGGGCGCCCACGCCCGGCGCCCGCAACCGCGTGGCCACACCCGCCCCGCTGGGCTGGCCTCGTGCACTGCCAGTGGGCCCCACGCCCTGCCCTTTAAAAAAAGGGGTTTAAAAAAATAAAATATTTTTTTTAATATTTATAATAATTAAATTAATTAATTAATTAATTAGTTTAATCTGGTTTAAATAGGCTAATTACCTAGTTTAACTAATTACACTAGGTAGTTAATCAAATAGTCTATGACAGGGGGCCCCACCCCCCAGTTGACTAGTCAAACGTTGACTGGTCAACTGGGACCCCTTGGCCCACTTGTCAGCCACTGGGTACAGTTCTGTGTACCCTGCGCTGGGTGTGCTTAGCATTTTAGCAATTATTTTCGAATTAATAATAATTTCAGAAAATGTTTAAAACTTTGAAAAAATAATATAAAATAATTCGTAACTCGGATGAAAAAGTTTTCTACATGAAAGTTGCTCAGAACGACGAGACGAATCCGAACACGCGGTTCGTTCGTCCGCCACACGTTCCTAGCATAGCGAACATGCAACTTTTCCCCTCCGGTTCATCTGTCTGACAGACGTCCAGAACCGGGAAAACTTCCCCGGATGTTTCCCCCTTCGCCAGTATTGCCTAACGCTGTGTTAGAACACGTCCGTTTGTCCTGTTATGCACTTGTTTGCTATGTATTTATTGTTTCTTCCCCCTCTTCTCTTCGGTAGACCCCGTGACGGCTACCGATGCCGCTGTGATCGAATACGTCGATGACGACCCCTTCTTCCCTTTCAGCGGAGCTTCCAGGCAAGCCCCCCCTTTGATCATCCTAATATCGCCCATTCCATTCTGTCATGCTTGCATTAGATTTTGCTACTGTTATTGATTGCTCCTATTCTGATGCATAGCCTGCTTTTGTATCTGCTATTGTTACCTACCTGCTTATCCTAAACTGCTTAGTATAGGTTGGATAGTGATCCATCAGTGACCTCCACCTTGTCCTTGTTGCCCCTTCTTCATCATCGACGACTCGATCAACGTGATCGACGACCAGATCCCGACACCTCACATCACATCGCGCCCTTTTTGTTGCTCGACTCTGCAGAGCTACTATCGAGTGCCGAGGGTGATCCCTCATAACGCACTCCTGATGATAATTCTGTAGTGTAGCTATTCGGTCGTGGTCATCGAGGGTGATTTCCTCTTTCACCATTCCCGATACGGCCCTGTCGTGCAACACCTCAAGTGTGAACCTCGAGGGTGGTCCCTATTACGTTCACCTTGATGATTACATTGAGTGGAATCCACCGGGGGTGATTCCTCGGGTATTCCCCTTGATATCTGGACACACGGTTACCTTGACTTTACTTGAGACCTTGGTGGAAGTCGGGCGGGCCCGGTGAGCACCCGCAAGATGGTTACGAGGCACGGCCGGGCCAGCAGGCCGCCCCCGAGTGGGCTAGGCTAGCCCTTGTCGTATTTCCTCGAGACGGGGCGACGGGGTCACATTATCGTGAGTCTCTGCTCGTCTCCGCAAGCTAATAATACACTACAGTTTGGGTATTTGTTCTGAGTTGGCCTTTGGCCTTTACGCACTAACCACCACGCGAGAATAGTTATGGGCCTCGACGTCGCAGTATCAGCCGAAGCTTTGTCAGACGTCCAGTTCAGCATTGTGGCCGGGCCGAATCGCGCCATCCAGGCAGAGGTGGTGCTAGTATCCCCTTGCGCACAACGACCCGGAGTGCAACGGGCGATGGGCCCAGACCCCGGAGTGCTTAGGATGTAGACCGGCGGGGACCTCTCTCCTGAGCCTAGGTAGGGCTACGACGTGTTGATTTTCCGAGGCCGGGCATTGACCCAGAAAAGTGTGTCCGGCCAAAGTAATCAAGCGTGTTGGAAAACATGGTGCACCCCTGCAGGGAAGATCTTTATTCGAATACCGTGTCCACGGTAATGGATGTTCAGACTTATATCTTGATCTAATACAACTAGAAATGGATACTTGAGATATGTGGCTCCGGGATTGCTTTCTTGCAGGGAGTCGTGGAAGGATCTCTGGGCATTATTGCTACAACATGCTTGATAATTAAACTGCTATTCTTTACTCTTCTACATGCTGCAAGATGCTTGGAGCTGCTTGAAGATGCTAGTCTTCGATAGGCTAGGCCTTCCCCCCTATTCTGGCATTCTGCAGTTTAGTCCACAGATACAACCCCTCCTTTGATACCAATGCATACTTAGTATAGATCTGATGCTTGCGAGTACTTTCGATGAGTACTCACAGTTGCTTTGCTACCCCTTTCCCCCTTCTTTGTTCTTTCCGGTTGATGCAACCAGATGGTGGATCCTTGGAGCAAGATGCCACCGCCAACGGATTCTGCTACATGGAGACCGCCGATGACCAGGAGTAGTTAGGAGGTCCCAGGCAGGAGGCCTTGCCTCTTCGATCGTGTTGCTTTTGTGCTAGCCTTCTTAAGGCATCCTTGTTTAACTTATGTCTGTACTCAGATATTGTTGCTTCCGCTGACTGTTGTGTATCGAGCTTGTATTCGAGCCCTCGAGGCCCCTGGCTTGTAATATGAAGCTTGTATTATTTCTATTTGTGTCTAGAGTTGTGTTGTGATATCTTCTCGTGAGTCCCTGATCTTGATCATACACATTTGCGTGTATGATTAGTGTACGGTCGAGTCAGGGGCATCACAAAGTTCCTCGTGCCAGCATGACCTAGTCGTCGATGCCATAACCAGCCTTCTGAAGCTTTTGCAAGTAGACATGTGGCAGGCTGTGGTCCTGTAGAGAAATCAACAATATACAAGTCTCCTCTCCTAAATCCTTCGAAGACTTCGGAATGGTCAGCTTCCATGATCACAACACAATGATACTTGCCAAAGACGACAACCATATCAAGATCACAAAGCATTGAGACAGACATGAGGTTGAATCCTAAGGACTCGACAAGCATGACTTTGTCCATGTGTCGATCCTTAGAGATCGCAACCCTACCTAGACCCCAATACCTTGCTCTTGCCTTTGTCTGCATAGGTGATATGCTTCAGATGCAATGGGGATAAAGCAGTGTCCATCAATAAGTTCCTGTCACCAGTCATGTGATTTGTACATCCACTATCGAGGACCCACTCAGTAGCTTTGGGTTGATCATCCTGCAGATGAATTAGTGCAGCTTACGAACTCATATACTTCATCAGTGAAGAATATGACATCAAATTCATCAGTTTGAATTTCATCAAGCAATACAACAGATATAGCAGTATGAGGACGTGAGAAATGAATATTCATATCTTCATGGTTAGCTTGCGTCCTTTCAAGCATACTCAGGTCTCCAGCAAATTCTTCAGACGTTCAAGTTCGTCTGGAGGCCTGACCCTGCATAAGAGATTAGTTCTTTTTCTTCACCACCCACATCTGGAGGGGTGGCAAAGAGTTCATCATTCTATGAGCTCCATATGAAAAAGGTGGCATAGAAGCCAGTCCACTTTGTTTCACAGGAGAGGGGTTAGGTAAGCATATGAATAAGCAAAGAAATTCTTCGAGGACTTATGAACATGATGATTTGAAGAATAATGCACATATTCATAGCCCTTAGGCTTTCCCTGCGAAACAGAAGTGTTAGCACGATGATGTTCATATGAGGATTTGGATCCATATGAGGAACTTGATCCACGTGAGGAATTTGGTCCATATGAGGACTTGAATCCATATGAAGAATTTGATCTGGGGTTCCTATTCTTCATAGGTGGTGTCATGATGACATTCACCTGAAGACTTTCAAGGCACCTTTTGGGAACCCAGATTTTCTTCATAGGAGGACCGTTCCTGCAGTTAGTTCCAACATATCTAGCAAATACTTCACCATTCTAATTTTTGAACAGTTTATAGTTGGAGTCAAATGAATCATCAGATGAATGTGAAGATTGACAAGTAAAGCCAGATAAAGTGGATGGATCTACGGGAGGTCCTTTCGCAGCGACCCATGAGGTTTTGGGATATTGCTCAGGTTTCCAGTAGGTCCCATCAGCATTGAGTTTCCTCTCAAAGGCAAAACCCTCTTTTCCTAGGCTTCCTGTTGAGGATCTGCTTTTTAAGCACATCACAAAGAGCCTGATGCCCTTTGAGGCTTTTGTACATGCCTTTCACATACAATTCCTTCAACCCTGCATTGTCAGTGATACTTGTGGTATCCTCAGATGAGGAGTTTGTGGCCACAGAGATAGTTGAAGAATTTGCAGCAATAGAAGCATTTGAACTTTCAGGTGAAGAATTAGCAGATTCATGTTCAATGCATTTCAAACATGGTGGAATGAATTCATCCTGAGCAGAACTGATATGTTGAGCAAGCAATGAATCACAGTCCTTCTGAAGATCTTCATAACTCACCCTTAGCTTCTCAAGATCTTGCTTTCTTTGAAGAAATCCATAAGAAAGCTTCTCATGGTCGGCCAAGAGAGTGTTATGATGACTCTGAAGGTTATCAAACTTAGACTGAAGTCTCTGAAGATTTTCAGTCAGAGTTTGAGTTTGATCCATTTCTTGACCCAACAGGTCATCGCTTTTGTCTAGCATATTTTGAACCTTTTCCAAAGTTTTTTGTTGTTTAGTGGCAATAGAAGCAAGCTTGGTATAGGTAGGTCCAAAATCATCATCACTAGACTCGGATGAGGAACATTCGATTACCTTGGCACCTTTTTCCATGAGGCATGGTGCAGAAGATGATGGTTCAGATTCGAAAGTCATCGTCTTGAGAGATTCCTTGAAATCCTCAAACCAGGGATCATGACGAGTTCGATGACCTTCATAGGCATCAGAAATTCGGTCCTAGACAAGCTTTGCATTGCAGAGATGCATAATGTTCCTGAACTGATTTCTGGATAAGCAGGAGCAGATGATATCCTTCGCCATAATGTCAAGTCGAGTGTACTTGCGAATATCATCAGCCTCCTCCATCTTGCAAAGATCAGTAACACCAATCTCAGTGACGGTCCACAGCTCGCTGATCATCGCCATGAAGCGCTTCCTCATCATGGCCTTCCACTTGGGGTAATCATGACCATCAAAGATGGGGCATGTCACTTTCTTCATTCCTGCAGTCGACATAACTAAAACTCCAGGTGGTTAAACCAAAATCACACAGAACAAGGGAGCACCTTGCTCTGATACCAATTGAAAGTGTGTTATATCGACCAGAGGGGGGTAAATAGGCAATTTTTACAAATTCATCACTGGGGAATTTCAAGGTGAGGAAATTCCTAAGCAATGAACTACTTAGCAGCGGAATAGGTACTCAGATGCATGCATAACAGAACAGTAGCACAGTCATCATGATGAAATGAAACATACACAGAGTACAAGTAGCGTGTAAACCGGATAAGCAGGTTGAAGACAAAGTGACTGAAGAATTAGGATTGAGGAAATTGAGAAAGTCTTCAGTCAAAGTCTTCAATCAGTAACAATCAAGTTCATCAACACATGAATGAGGAAATGAAAGGGTTGAGGAAATAGAACCAGTAGCTTGGTGAAGACGATGATTTGGTAGACCAGTTCTAACTGATGTGACAGTCGTACGTCTGGTTGGAGCGGCTAGGTATTTAAACCCGAGGACACATAGTCCCGGACACACAGTCCTCACTGTATTCTCCTTGAGCTAAGATCACACAGACCTCATCCAATCACTCGTGGTAAGTCTTCAGGTGACTTCCAGACCTTCACAGACTCGGTCACTTAGCGATCCACAATTCCTCTTGGATGCTCTAGACCATGACGCCTAACCGTCTGGAGGATACATAGTCCTCAAAGGTAACAAGCGTCGGTTCCACACAGGAACAATCTCTTCAGTGATGCTCAATCACTTTGGGTTTGTAGGTGTTTGGGTTTGGGTTTTCCTCACTTGATGATTTTTGCTCAAAGTCCTCGGATGATGGGATGCTTTAAATGACAAGTGTCAGTTTCTCTCGGAGCAGCCAACCAACTAGTGGTTCTAGGGGGCGGCTATTTATAGCCTAGGGAGCAGCCCGATATGATAAGACATAAATGCCCTTCAATGATATGACCGTTAGGTGGGTAGATATTTTGGGACAGCTGGCGCGTAGCACAGCAACGGTCGAAAATTTGAGCTATCAAATTCTTCAGGGCTATCATGGTCCTCACTTGTAGGCAATCCGCACTGGCGAATTCCTAACTCCTCGGTCAGAACAAATTTCTCAGAGAATAGAAGATCTTCGTCTCTGTCACTGAAGAAATTGACTGAACTGTATGAGATTTCCAATGGCTTCACTCGAAAGATTGGGTAGGTGTAGGATTTTGGGATGAGCAACACTTGGAAACTTTTCCTTAGTTTTACCTCGACCCCCTTTAACAGTACGGTGTTTCCTATGACTCAAGAAAGAGAAAATGAAACTACGAAAACAAAAGTCTTCACGCTTCATAATCCTCGCATGAATATCAAGTCTTCACGATCACACCAATTTCTTCACTTTCAAAGTCTTCAAGAAAACCAAATTCTTTAGCTGAACACATTCATTTTTAGGGGTCGACTTTGATCGTAAATATCAAACTCCTCATAGACTTATAGACCTGTGTACACTCACAAACACATTAGTCCCTTAACCTATAAGTCTTCAATACACCAAAATCACTAAGGGACACTAGATGCACTTACAGAATTCAAGATCCATGTGCCACATTAATCTAGGTCAAATTTTGATGTTGTGTCCAGAATTCAAGATCCATGTGCCACATTAATCTAGGTCAAATTTTGATGTTGTGTCTACATCGGCATTCCACGACGAAGGATCTACTCTATTCTAGTTGGGGTATGGAATTCCAATCTAAGCAATATTTGCATGGCCACCAGTCCAAGATTGATATTGGATGGTTGATGATCGGCTTCAATGACGATGCATTCAACTATGCTGTCAAGGACCAAATACCATCTCCCATCTACTACTCGACGACATGGCGAAACGGGTATCGAGTGAAATTTTAAAATCTTGGAATAGGCAGGAATGGATGCCTCATCGGAATATAGAGATCAACTTTGGTGCCTTGATGTTGGTGGCCTTCTTTTCACGCCCCTGTCAACCAACGGCGCGACCTAGTGATAGCGATAAACCTATCATTTGCACGTAGTGCCATAGGAATGATGTGGTGTTCAACAACAAGCCTCCAGGTGCAAACACCATCTGTAATATGATTCATTCTAAAGCGAAACACTGGATAAGAGGAAGGATATGTATGGTTAGCCCAAACTTTCCCTAACAAATACATTGCTAGTCAAAATTGACTAACTATTTTCTTGCCCATGAGTTGGTCAACATTGATAAAAAAACATAAACAAAAATGACCATTAAGCCATTGGCATGCCAAAAAATAGCAACCAACCAAAGATGGACCAATTTCGAGCATAATTGGTTTGGTGCCAAAAATTGGCAATGCCAATGTTTAGCATTGTGCCAAATATTGGCTACTAATTGGTTGGTTACCAAGTTATCTTGCCTATCTCACATAAAGTTGTCAATATTTGGCAAGTATTGGTATTGCTAATATTTGGCAATGCCAACATTTGGCTAGCCAAATATTGGTGGCAAACCAATCATGCTAGGTCACAAAGTTGGTAGGATAAGTTTTGACTAAACGCACCCCAAACATGTTTAGAGGTAGTTAGTCTTGGCTTTTATCAGGTCGAGCGGTTGCATGGATGAACACCAGCTAACTAAACTTGTAGTAATCGAATTGCTAGGCTAGCGAGGGCGTTGTAGCTGATGTGTGGCCTTCTTCTTTTTATGTGATAATACATCAACCATGAGGTGTTCAAGAAAAAAAAACTATTAAAGACCAGAGTATTATTGTTTATTGTTCAACGAATTAGGGTTCTCCAATGTGTGAAATATATAGGTCTTAAGCAATGAAATAACCTTAAGACCCTGTTACAAATATTGCAGAGGAAGGTCTTAAGCTAAACTTCAAAAATCGGGTAATAACACTAAGACCAAGCCACAAGGAATAGAAAATTAATTTTCTTCTCCTCTCTCTCCATCCCCTAGAAAAGAAATAGAGTGTGAACATGAGTAAGTAACATGCACATGAGTCCGTCTAAAGACCCAAAACCGATCTTACACACTGTGGGATTTTAAGCTAGCTATAGCAAATGTGATGGTGCAACAATGTTCTGTTACATGAGGTTTCAGGGGTGCAGCACAAGCTGTGCTAGCTGATTTTAACCTTTTCTTTCTTTCTTCTGGGTAATAAAATCTAGTTCTTCTTCGCAAAAAAAAAACTAGTTCTTTCATTCCTCAAAAAGAATAGTTCTTTCATAAACGGGAAAGAACTTAAGTCATGGAGCTTGAAAATTGATATGGTCTCTTGTTTTCGATGAGTGAAAGACGTGATTAATCTTTCTGATCAGACACAATTTTGAGAGAGAGACCGTGATTTTGGCCTACTAAGTGCATCTCCAACACAGCTCATCAAATCTTCCCTATATTCGGGACCAAATAGTCCGGACACTTTTAGGTCTCCGACGCTATTCCTTAATTGTCCGAACGTCCAAAATTTCTCTATACTATCCACAAATCAAGCGGAGCTCTAGAGGAGTCTGAACTGTCCACAAACAGCGCTAACGCAGCCTCAGGTGGGTTGTAATGGGGAGTATCATATACTAGTATCATGTATATGATACTAGTGTATGATACTATCTCCATAATGCATAGTATCATATATTAGTATCATGTAATACTTTATTTATTGTCATGCATGACACATAGTAGCATAGCATTTATTATGATACGGTATGATGATATAATACTCAACCCTCTCTTTCTTTATTTAATTTTATGACACTTCATCAAAATTGCCTAGTTGGCATGCATGATGCTAGCTATGATCAGCCTCAGACCCTACTACATATCTTTTTTTTGCCTCTTATCTCTTCTCTCTTCATTGCATAAAGGGCGAATAAATATGAAATTAGAGCAACTCCAACGGGCCGACCCAAAAGGACGCGCATTTGTCCGCTTTTTGTCCGTTTGGGTCGGCCACCCGCCCGGCGTCCGCCCAGTTTTGCATTTGGGTCGGCAGTGCTCCCAACGCCGACCCATTTCATGCCCGCATTCAATTTTTAAATAAAAAGGGCCCGCGGCCGATCATGCCAGCGGCCATGTCTCATGCCGGCACCATGCCAGCGCCGGCATACAATGTCGGCTTCAGAAAATATCACCACAGTTCATGCTGGCGCACTCGCCAGCCGGCCGGCACACATGCCAGCACACAAAAAAGGGTGGGACTTTAGTTCGACCACGCCATAGCGGCTCCCGTGGTCATGCCGGCATACAAAAAAGATGGCCCTCGCCGCCATAGATCACTCGTCGTCGAACTTGAGCATGTCGGCCTGCATCTTCTCGAACCACGGCCTCTTCCTTGGCGACACGGTGTTGAGATCCACCTTCATGATCTCCACCCCGGTCATCATGCTCGCAAGAGCCACTTCTTTCACCTTGGTCTTGGCGTTGGCAGCCTCGATCTCTAGCATCTTGGCTTGCTTCTCCGCCTCGAGCTCGAACATCTTGGCTTGCTTCTCGGCGTCAAGATCAAGCCTCCTCCTTTGGATCTCCATGAAAGCATCCATTTGCTCCGCCTTGAAATGCCGGCGCTCCTCCTCCCTTGAGTCCTTCTTATTCATCATGCCGTCCACGCTTGCGATCAAGGCGTTGGTGGCCGCATCTTGCTTGTCCTCCTTCTTGGAGTTGGTCTTCCCCCGCGGCCACGCGTGCTCACAAATTGGTAAGGTGGAAACTTCTTGCGCTCATGAAACTCTCGGTGCACACGAGTCCAAAAGGTCGAATGCTTTTGCTCGGCGCCCGTCTTTGGGTCTTGTCCAATGTCTCACCAACACTCGCAAAGAAGCTTGTCCTCGGCAGCTGTGTACGTCTTCGTGCGCTTGCTCTTGCGCTTCGGCTTAGGACCGGCAGCTTGGTTGGCGAGCTCGTCCTCAAACAAAGGCTCCACTTTGATGTCGCACTCGTCCTCTTCCTCTAGCCCATAGTCGTCCGGGAACTCGTGGTCGAGGGGGAAGCCGTCCAGGTCGATGTCGACCTGATCACGCATGAAGGTCGCCTGATCGGGATCATAGCCAGCGGCCGGCGTGAACGCCCCGTGGCCGTCCTGGCTTTGTGTCTCATCGGGATCGTAGCCAGCGCCCGGCGCACCACCCTCGAAGATGAGGTTTTGCATGTAGTCCTCGTCGACGGCGGACGACATTTCCTCGAACAGGTTACGGGCGTCCGGGAGCCCGCCGGCCGAAGTCTGCCGCGCGCGTTTCCTCGTGCCGCCGGACGACGAGCCACCGACCACCGGGGTGGCATTGAGGTCGATGGGCGCGGGCGCGGGCGTGGAAGGCGCGACCACGCTCACGTCGGGTGAGCACTCCCCGGAGAGGCGGGAGGCCTGCGGGTAGACGTGGAAGCCGGGGACCCGGTTGCAAGCCGACGCGCGGGGTGAGTCGGGCAGCACCATCCGAGGAAAGGCCGACGAGCCGGTGCTGGCCACGGCGACGGCTGCTTGGACGAGGCTGTGATGGCTAGGGTTTACCCCTAGCATGTAGAGCGCCCCCCTCGTTGCCGCCACGACGCGGGCGTTGGTGAACTCCTGCTGCGCGGCGGCGACGGCTGCGGCCTGCGCGGCGGCCTCATCCCTCGCGTCCGCGGCGTGCCTCCGGCCCTTCCTCTTGGCCGACTCCCTTGCCCGTTGTTCGGGCGTCAGCGCCTTCTTCGGCTTGGTCGCGGCGGCGGTCTTGCGCGGGGCACAAGGCTTGCCTTTCCCGGAGGGGCGACGGCGCCGGACGAGGCGAGGGAGGCGAGGCCGGCGGCGGCGTCGAGGTCGAGGTCGATGGCGTCCTCCATGGCTGGTTGGGGGGCGGGGGCGCGCGCGGGCGGGAGTGTTTTTGGGGAAAATAGGGGGAAATGGTGGTGGCTGCCACCGACCGGCGGGCCCGGGGAGAGGAGTAGGCGCACGCGCGCGCGTCCGTCTCGTGTCCGCGCCAACGCAAATCCGGCTCAAAATTAGGCCAGAAATGGGTCGCACGCGGACGAAAAACGGACGCGCATCCATTTGGGTCGGCGCGTTAAGCCGCCACTTTTGTCCACGCGATCCAAACGGACGCGAGCGGACGAAATGGGTCGCCCCATTGAAGTTGCTCTTATGAGGTATAAAGTTGAATGACCGGCGTCCGCTGTCCATGGACACATCCGGACATTTGAGCATGGCCGTTTGGTGAATATTGTTGGAGGACCTGTTGCCTGTTCTTGGTTCAACTCCGGCTGCAGGCTCGCACACAAGGAGCCAAAGAGGAGCGGGGTGTCGCTCTCCGTGCTCTCTCGGGGAAACCGCCCATCAGAAAGCTCCACCACGCGACCAAAATGCTCCCAGCTTTCGGTTCTCTGGAATCATCGCATGCCAAGTTTAAACATACATTTCCATTCCAACAAGCGCCGAGTTTAAACATACGTTTCCATCCCAACAAGCGCCCGGACAGCACGAATTCCGGAGCTTCTGAACATAGCCACAAAGTATGCTACACTAGTGATCTTTATGTTCGACAGGAGATACATCTAAAATAGGAAAAGGAAAGGAAAGATTTCAAGCACGTTTTTTTAATGAAAATGATACTTTTTTTCTAACTCATTTAACACAAATGCAAGTAACTGGCCTTGTAAAACCAACGAAGTGTAACTCTTGGTGGTTTGTGGCCAATCCTAGATGAGCTACACAGCAATATCCAAACCCATAACCATCAATTTTCTTCCTTATTACTGAAACATTGCGCCAGGTAGTTAAGTAAAACCAATCGTATCAGTACACAGGGTTCATACGAAGGACAACGACTAAAAAATGTGGCCAGCGTTTGTCACATCTAGCGGATCTCTCCATTGTCATTACCCTTCCGCCGTCTCATGCCTGCACTTTTAAGCATAATCTACTCTTGATCCTCCATCAGTTCCTTCGTTTGATTGTGACATTGTCTCCTAGATATAATATACTGTACATACACGTCACAGAATTCACGTCGACAATGACAGGCTAGTAAGTTTATACCCTCCCAGAGTAAGATGCCTGATGCGCTTAATCCTCTCTTGTCGGTATTTATAATGTGTACAGCTTCTAACCTGTAAAAAAAGTGACATGAAAGTTAATATCTTCCTAATGTTAATATGACCCTCCAGCTGTTCCAGTGGTCTCAAAAACTATTAGATCAATCAACTAGATAACAATAATATAAAATAATTGAGGAAACAATATATATTTGGCTGTTTAATGGCGAATGGTGAAGCTACAGTTCCTGATGTTGACAGAAAAGAAATTGACCTCTCCTATTCATTCCCTCATGCTTAAATCAGCGCTCTCCTCTCTTGGAGTACATCCCAACACCAGAAACTGAGCTGCCAAACAATGTCTCAGACATCTGAGGAAGAGTCTCTATTCAACTTCCGGCAGCAACAGAAGCTGGCACTCTGTGAAGCAGCACTGAGCAAAGGCAACCCCATCATCCATGCAGGGAAAAAGAGACGAGGTCATCCTGGCCAACCAGGTAAGGTAACAGTTGTAGCACATATTGTTTCAGTATTTATGAGTTCAACCCATACTTTCAACTACCACAAAGGCAAAAACATGATGGCACGAAAGATGGATCCAGGCATAATCCAAGTATAAACTTTAACTCTGCCAACATGGAGTGGTTCTCATATAAAGATGATAGAATGCTGTCATAATATCAAGTTGATTAGAAACGTGCGTATAAAGACAGATTATGATATTAGCGAGTCTGAACAATCACTTGTAAACAACCTACTTTCACTGCTGAACTATTGTTTTTACAGTCCAATCCTGTCATGATTCACCCCAGGGCTAATTTATTTCACGGGTAATAAATAGCTCTAAGCCATGCAGCAACTAATCAAACACATAGCATTCAAACAGTTTGTTGTTAGGTGAAATGACGGATGAAAGTAGGATGCGGACGGGAGCAACAAATCTGTTAACATCACCCATCTGTTCATCTTGTTCATTGTGCAGATCCAGATGCAGAAGTAGTTGCATTCTCACCCAAGACATTATTGGCAACAAACAGATATATATGTGAAGTCTGCCATAAGGGTTTCCAGAGAGACCAAAACCTTCAACTCCATAGGAGGTGTCACAACTTACCATGGAAGCTCAAGCAGACAAGCGGCACCGACGCTAAGAAGAAGGTGTATATTTGCCCTGAAGCCACCTGCCCTCACCATGATGCAACCCGTGCTTTGGGTGATCTAACAGGGATAAAGAAGCACTACTCAAGGAAGCATGGCGAGAAGAAATGGAAGTGTGAAAGATGCTCTAAGAAATATGCAGTCCAATCGGACTGGAGAGCACACACGAAGATATGTGGCACCAAGGAGTACCGCTGTGATTGCGGAACAATATTCTCAAGGTATTTTTCTCATCAATCAAGAACTATAATGCACAACAGGCTCTTAAATCCTGGAGTTGTCTGGTATTTCAACAAGTAGATATTTCAGCTAGATTAATTGTTGATTATGACTGCTCCAAATGTGATATTCAATACCCCTGAGGGCCTTTTTGGTTTGCAGTATTCAAAAAGCACCGGAATAGGAAAATCATAGGAATAGGATGTCATGGCATTTCAAATCCTACAGAAATCAAAAGTACAGGGGATTTAGTATTAAGGCTATTTGGTTTCACCATTTGGAAAACACTAATTTTCTAGAGATTTGAGTGGATATCATAGTTGTCATAGACTCGAAGAAATTTTCCATGCAATCTAACCTCTTGCGAGGAATCCTATGGAATTGTAGTGTACAAAAGCAATCCATAGGAATTTGGGAGGATTCATTCCTTTGAATCAGATGAACCTAAAGGAAAATTTCATGTGGATTAGAATCCTACGAAATTCTTAAATAATCCTTTGACCTAAAAGAACCGTGTTTTCACCAGCTAGAAATTCAATTACAAAAACAAAACAAGCAAGCATCAATTTCCCACACTTGGTGCAAACATAGGATTGAATCATATATAGTTTATTTTCTGCCATGCATGCTACCTAGCATGCATAGATCCACCATCCGTTTCACCTGAATATCCTTGCCACTTTTTTTTAGTTTTGTCAAAGAATATCTTTGTTTCTAAGTGTTACATGATGTTTTGCCAAGTTGTTCTTGTTTCAGAGTGAATCTCAAACACAATAAGCTGGGAATCCTAGTAGAAAAACATTTCCCTACCTTCTCCAGGCAATCTACACCACATGAGTGAACAATCACAAGTGTAACCATCTGAAATGCCGATATTTACAAACTGACATTTCTTTCCGTTACAATATTGTTACAGAAAGGACAGCTTCATCACACATCGAGCCTTCTGTGATGCATTAACTGAAGATAACTCCAGAATCAACCAAAGCCTTGCTGCCATGGTGGGAAGTTTGCACGGCCAACAGCAGTGCATCTTTCCGCACACGATACCTGGTGCAGACTCTTCCCCAACTGATGCAGCCGGAAACTTCTCTGGTAATGACCAGAGTTCAGACGACCATCTGGGGTCTTTATCACCTTATACTTTCATCCGAAGGTCCACTTCATTGTTCTCCAACCAGATGATATTACCACACGATTCTGGCACTCTAGCAGATGGGAGTGAACCAAGCTCTCCTTACATGTCCATGAGCTCTCCATACATGTCAGCCACAGCCCTGCTACAGAAAGCAGCAGAGATGGGAGCAAAGACCAGTGAAGATCCTACCACGCCATTGCTTCTGAAAGGTTTCCCGAACTATTTCACCACCAAAGGTCACATTGGAATATCTTCTGGCATCCTAGGGACCCCAATAGCTAATAGTGATAGAAAGAAGACTGCTGAAGACAACAGCTCCTACATGAACTCAACATGGACTGGTAGCTGCATGAGACCTCCTAATGCAGTGCCTTGGATCGGACTACCACCATTTTCCATGGGGGCAGAAAATAGAAGCTCTATCATGGTTGACGCGGATCATATGCAGCAAAATGCGCATGAGACCATTTTTGGGGTTAGAGATGTGGGACTAACGCAAGACTTTCTAGGTTTAGGAGGCCATGGTAATGCCGAGATGCACGATGACACCTACAATGGGGAAATGGCATTAAGCTATTCAAATGAGCAGCAGAAATCTGAGCAAGATATCTACTCCTACCATCAGTAGTCTCATGAATCTATAGACCCATTTGGGATTCATAAGCACAATAGTTTACTTACAACAAATAGTTTCAGCTTATGTTATCGACTGAAGTTCCTTCAATAACATGTACTACGATATAAACCTTTATTATTTAAGTCAAAATATGGCTAGAAGATGATTTCATGAAATTCTGAAAACTGAGCTGAAACAAAACTGACACGGCCAGTGTGGCTTTACAGAAATCTGGTATTGCATTCAATAAGAATAAAGTTCAGTGCAAAATTATAATTGTGGATGCTGGAATAAAGAGTGCAGAACATGTATTTGACTGAACAATAATTAATAACCAGAGTCTGGAATGTTATGACTTCAATGACAAGCGACATGTGAGCAACAAAAAACAGAGCTGCTTCTCAAATGAGAAAGCAACAGAATACATTTTTATCTGCTTCAGTAAAATACATGCCTCAAATGACAATGCTCACAGCATACTGGATCCGGAAGCAGCAAAACGCTGCCATCTTCAACAGAGAGGCTCAATGTCACTCACCAAGCTGTTGCGACACAATACAGGCAGACAACAGTTTGTGGGCCAGTACAAGGGCTTCAGGCGTCACTACTGGCAGAGCTTAGTGCTCAGGGGTGTCAGGTGTGGCATCATCTGCTGGGGTTGTGATCCCTATTCTTAGGCTTGTAAAAAAAACTTATATTTCTATCAATGCATCAAGACAAAAGCTTTAGTGTTTCCTCGCAAAAAATGCATGCCTTTACAAAATGTGGGGAGAAATGGCACCTCTTCAAACATATCTTTTCAGCACAGAAAAGAATAAAAAGGCATAATCCTCTAAAGGTTTTGGTTGATCTTCATGTACCATCACGATGCCGCTGGGACATAAATAAGGCATCTGTCCCAAAATAAGTGTCTCAACTTTGTACTAACGTTAGTACAAAGTTATACTAAACTTCAGACACTTATTTTAGGACGGCGAGAGTAGAAAATATTCTCCACAGAAAAATTCACCAAGATACAAACCATTGTTAGACTGTTAAATGTAGGAAGGCGTACAACAGATACCACACTGAAAATTCCACATATGAGGCTTACATAACTGATCACGCTTCATGCCTCCATCCATCACGTGCTCTTGAGCCATTCCCGGAAATAAGCTTGCATTTTATCTCGGTTTGCCGCATTACCAACATTAACAGTGGGAATTACCTTTTGAGGTCTCAGAAACTAACCAGAAAAATATTATCCTATAGTTAGAAAACATCGCAGCAAAGACTAACAATGTAACGACAGTTTGGGGATTTACCTTCAAAAAGTCCCTAAGCTCGCTGAAACTTGAGTGCTCGCTATAAGGTACACCTACAAGGAGAAGAAATTACTTTAACAGAACTCATAAAGGGGCAGAAAATGTATGCAAGTTTGGAAATGCTGAACATGTACACCTGACACAGATTGGATAAGAATGAGGTTAATCATCATATTACAGTTAAAAATCTGAATTTGAACCACATATGCTTTTTATACGGTTCAGCTTCTGGCTTAAAAGGATAGTTCATTTTAAGGTTCAACAAAACACATAATCCATGTAGGACGGCCTAATATAGGGTGCATAAGATGTGGTTTAATTTCTGAAAATGAATTTGGTGGTTACCTACCTTCACATTAATAAAGCAAACACGGACGGAAAATACATTATCAGCTCTAACAAATCCTACCATAGATTGTAACTCTGCCTCTAGAGCTAGGTTTAATTAAGTCAAGCTCCTTTCCAGCTGCCTCAGAAAAAGTCCAACCTGATAAAAGATTAGGAAAGAGAACTAAGAATTATGCAATCACAAATTATGGAATACAGAATTTATCTCCTAGAGATCATTAACCTGTAGGTCGAAAAGCCAGCACAGCTAGAAATCTTTGGTCAAGAGTCTCCAAGTACTTCTTCAAGTTCTATTAAAAGCTACTTTCTGGTGAGAGATGTTACTAGATAAAGCCAGTAAGCCACAAAATTTAATTTAATCAGATATTCATTTCCAACCTCATGTTGCAGTGATGCAAGGGGCAGAACATGAAGTGGTGAACTTTGATTGCATGAACTTATCCTTTTGGACAAGTCTGGCCAGCCAAATGAGTGAAGAATCCGCCTTCGTGATGCATCAGTGTATATAGGGACCTTTAAAGAATATACAAAAATGTCTTACTCCCTCCATTTTTATATACAAGGCCACAATCTCATATTACAGGTACCAGGATAAAATTTAATACATGCTTTGCAAGCTAGCTTTTCTTTTCGTTTACTAGGATCATTAATACGCCACATGCATGCAAGAAAACTGATTGGAGGAAGAGCTGAGTGTCATTATGACTGCATGCATGCATGCAAGTTTTAAACAGGTTATTAGTCCGAGGAAATATCATAAATTTTTGCCTCGATTACTATTGGTGGCCTTGTATAGATGCAAAATGTATATTCCATAGTGGCCTTGTATAAGTAAATGGAGGGAGTATCTGAGAACTAAAAGACGCTCATGGCCATTCCAGACAGCACAGCATTAGGAAATACTACTTGGCAAGAAAGACAGCAATAAATAGTAAAATCCCAGCTATACAGTACCTCTAAAGCTTGAGAAATTGCTAGATAGACATTCTCTTTCCCGATGCTATATGCCCCAACAACAATAAGTGTTTTTGGTTGCTTCTTTAGATACCTTTGAGCTGTCCTGACAACAAAATCAATAACATCCTCCTGTGGTGGAAATCTGAAACAGCTATCAGGTTAGCAAAGTAAACATTATAGAGGAAATGCTTAATTTCAAGGTTGTGAGCTGACTTGTATTTTGGATTGCAATATGTTGTATCCAGATAAAGCAAACTTATGCGGCCAGTTTGGAGGAGTGGGTGCAATTGCATTGATTTTGATGCTCTAAAATCCCCAGTGTGGAGATAGGTCTTGCCATCACTAAGACGAAAGTGAATTAGGGCTGCACCAGGGCAATGATTGGCCTCCAAGAAGGTAACCTTCACTCCGTCGATGACATACTCAGTATCAAGCTCCAAGGGACAAACATACCTGCAAACATCAATTTGCCACTCAGTAGTTGGTACTACTGCTGCTGCTGTTGGTGGTAGAGAATAGGAGAGGTCATCATCAAACACTCCGAAAAATGAAGCCTTACGCAGAGTCAATTGATAGTAACATCTTCACCAGGCGTGCAGTGAGTGCAGTACAATAGATAGGACCACGACACCACTTCTTGGTTAACCCACCGTAATGATCACAATGGAAATGGCTGAGAAAATAAGCAGAGCACCCCTCAACTGCTCCATACCGAAATGCGTCCACCGTGAACGGCGTACCTAGATCCAATTTAAAGATGCATGAAAAGAACAAATCAGTGACATCAAGCATGGTTAGCGTTCAATATGGTAGTAGTAAACTAATTAAATCACTACAGCAGCTCATCAATGGATCTTAGTGACGCAAATACGCGGCCATAATCCCAACCGTGAGTGCAGGAATTACCGGGAATCTTCTTGTAGAAGGGGCAAGCGACGGGCTTCCTGGACGCCCCGTTCTCGTCCGAGCCTCCCCAGCGCCGCTTCCTACCGGGCCAAGCACCAGAAGGAGAAGGAGAAGGAGAGGAGGAGGAGGCCCGAGCCCCAACAGGGGCCCCCTGCGCCGCCTCTTCCCGCGGCGGCTTCTCGATTCCCCACGCCTGGAAGAGGTTCTTCTGAACCTGCGGGCCGCAAACTTTCTGCGCCATTCCAGCGGCTGGCTTCTCGATCCCCCACGCCTGGAAGAGATTCTTCTGAACCAACGGGCCGCACACTGTCTCTATTGTTCCAGCGGCTGGCCTCCTCCGATGAGAAGGAGGGGCTTGCAGGGAGGACCAGTCGATGCCGCTGCGGTAGAAGTCGTCGGCGAAGCTGCTGGTGGTGGCTGCGGTGGGGGGTGACGCGGGGAAACCGTTGTCGTCGAGGTCATCCGAGATGGGCAGGGTGAGGTCGGTTTCGGCGTCGCCGGCGATAGCGGCGGCCATCGCGGCTGGGGTCGCAAGGAGGGTTTGAAACGAGCGGCGGGAGTGGGGAGGGAGGAAGAGGAACGGGGAGGAGTGGCCTGGGGTGGGAAACGAATAGGGTGTGGTGTGAACGCGCTGCGGCGACTGCCGATCGTCCGATCAGTTTTTGATCGACGATCCAGCGTCGCGTCCTTGGTTCGGTCTGTGGTATCTCTATCTCTATCTCTACTTATACTACCTAAAAAAAACGCAAGGTTCCGTCTCTCCTCTTACGTCGTACCTTTCATCGAACCCTCCTCCCACTCGATCGCGTCTTCCCACATTGGTTTTTCTCTACTACCTAAAAGAAACGTAAGGTTCCGTCTCCCCTCTTACGCCGTACCTTTCATCGACCCCTCCTCCCACTCGATCGCGTCTTCCCACGTTGGTTTTCCACTGAAAAAAACTCAAACAGAATCCACAGCCCTCCCTCTTTCTCCCTCTCGCTCCCGAATCCACGGTCTCCCCCAATCGGTTCCCCTGGCGCTACCCCTCCCATGGTCGTCGCCACCGATCATGTGTCGCCATCGAATCCAGCGTCGCCCTCCCCCTTCTCTTCCGATCTCGTGAGCTATAGGGTAGATCGGCCTCCTCCCTATCCGGGTAGGGTTCCCACCTGTGGCCTCGCCCCTACCCCGTTCCTGTCGCCTAGCTGTGGCAGCCCCCGCCAAACACCACCACCACCAGCTATCGGCACGGGGCGCGGTCGTCCAGCCCCAACCTGCGATCCTTCCTAGATCGACGACGGAGACCCCGATCTGAAGGGATCCACAACCACGACAAGGAAAGGGGCACTCAAGTCGTCCACCAGTGCCTGCTCTCTCCCCCGACGTGACGGACGAGATCTGCCGAGCACCACCGAGACTGGCCAGATCGGGATCGCAGCTCTCCTTTCAGTCATCCCCTGATTGAACCGCTGCCTACATCACGAGCAGCAACTTTGTGACTTCCTCTTGACAGAGGCCAAGCCATGGCTGCCGGGGTCCAAGTCAGTGTGCGCTGCGAGCTCTGAAGCAGCGCGCGCGTGAGCACTGCACCAGACCATGCCACCTCCCTGAAATCTAACCCCATCAGTCCGACACGACCTCCGCCAGCAGCTCCATCACATCTCCGTTTTTCTCCGCGGGCTAGCGAAAACCTTAATCTTCTGCAGGAGGTCTCCTAGCACCGTCCACTTTCTTCTGTGGCCAGCGGACATGATTTTCCTTTTTTTCTGTGCCTTTTTATTTTAATTGTTGTTGCCCCGTTGAATTCTGCAGAGGAAGCACAAAGAGGCTTTTAGAACAGTCCAGGAGTTCATGGCAACCGGCTGCTGTTGCATGCAAGAAATACTACCCTGTTTGCAGAACCAATGGATGTCGAGTAGTGCAACTGAATTAGTGCAGATATTCAGAATTTTACAAAGGAAATTTGTATGTACTACCACCTTCAATAATACTTCCTCCGTCCGAAAATACTTGTCATCAAAATGAGTAAAGAGAAATATATCTAGAACTAAAATACATCTAGATACATCCATTTTTATCCATTTTGATGACAAGTATTTCCGGACGAAGGGAGTACATAATGATACTGAATTGCTGATTGAACCAACCACAACTATATTATGATAATGATACTGAATTGTTGTAATTTGGTTGTATGCTCAAAATTGTAAGCATTCTGCTTTATTTAGGGCTTGTACGGATGTACAAGCAAAGCTATTCGAGATCTGTCACAGTGGAATTATTAGCCCTTTCATGCCCCTGCAAATAGTCCTTTGCATTCTGTTTTTCTGTCCTCTCTCTATTATCTCTCTTTGCTCCGACATGTGTTTATATCTGTGTACAAATTTTACAAGGAAATTTAGCCCTGGGGTCTTTGATATATGTACATCAAAGGAAGGTAAATGTTTTAGCTGGTGCTGACATCGAAGGAGCAGCAGCAGGTATAAACCATCTAGAGTTGGGTTTGTCGATTAAAAACACACATGTAATTCTCATATGATACTTTCATCTATTCTCTAATTTACTTGTAGTATGAAATTCGTCACCAATTTTTCTTTAGGAGAAAATGCTTGCTTGAGAATTTAGGAGATGAGGGCTGGAATTATTATGATATTGAGAAAGGATATGTTGCCTTAGTTAAGAGCTTTCAGTTCATGATGTGATCAACCTCTTTGTTGTCACTCTTTTAGACTTACATCGGGCATTGAGATAGAATAAAGGTGTTTTCGTCAGTTTTTTAAGAAAATTTATAATTTGTATTGTTCTTATGCAGAAATCACAGTGTTTTATATCGATTGCAAGTTTTTGTCAAGCTGCTAAATTTTACTTGTATAAATTTTCTCTCAAGATAAGCTTTTGCAATGTACTAATTTTTTTTCTTGCTACTCATTGTGATTTTGAAGAAGGGACTCAATGGACCGAAGGGAAGAAAGAGAAAGGAGCCAGAAGGGAGAAGTTGAGAACACGACATAATCTTTAGATTAACTTATATTTGAAAATCAGTTCAGCTTTTACCCGCAAAAAAATCAGTTTACCTTTAATGATTGCGATGGATAAAACAAGTATATTTTGTAATTGACATAGCACACCTTAGTCGAGTGGACCCACCAACGTTGAATTCGATAGGTCATTTAGTATGAGTAGGAAACACTTTGCTGCAAGATTCTTCACCATTGAGCACAATTCATTACATTCGATGGCCTGCAGACTGTATATATGCTGGCTAATCATGCATGCACCTCTCCAACTAAAGAATTACAAGATGGTGTGCTTGTTCTATGTCCTGCAGTATTTGGTGTGTAAGATTCATGGTGTAGTAAAGATGTCTGAAGTTTAGTAGCAGTTCCCAGTAGACCATTTTCTACAACAATATTTCTTTTGTAATCCATATAAGTAATACTCATGTGAAAAAAAGTAGGTGTATGAGCAGTTGTAACTTGCATTTTATAGTTCAACACCTTAGGGTCTCCACAATATTCCATTCAAGTTATTTTCACAGTGATTTTCTTGCAGATCATAAATTTACATATGTTTACATCATTGCTCATGTGTAGATTGTATTTTGTGTTCTTTTGTAGGGGTGCCTGATGCGCTTTTAACAGTGGCATATTTGTGTTGTGGAGACAGGTAGCGGATGGAGGAAGAAGGACTTTTGAGGGAAAAAGCCTACAATGTTTTCCTGAAAAATCGAAGCATGATTTATGCGTGCGGATTCTGAAGGGACACGCTTACACAATTAGTGTGTAACAACCAAAATATTTTTACACCCGTAGCAACGCACGGGCAATTACCTAGTTTCGTACTATACCAAATGCGGATGCGAGCATTAAATATTAATTTGGGTGGCGCATTCTTTGTTCCCATTTTATTTTGCATGCTGGCTTAAGGGTATGTATGTCAGTGTTATTTTTATTTCTTTTTAGAAACAAACATACACGCACACCATATCCATATGAACATCTTTGAGAAACTGACGCAGATCTTTATATTGCAAAGTCGCCTCGTACACGTCATGCTTGAGGGGCACACAATACTATTGAAAGAGTAGTGATGGAAAGCGTGCAATAAATTCAAGAAAATATGATCACCTGGCGCAAGTCTAGGACTTGAATCCGTGTGGGCAGATTTAATTACAAGCAAGTTGGTGTTTTGTGTGAAACGCATCAGAAAGTTAATAAAGTTTGTCATCTTCGTAGTAGGCTAGGTTTAGGAGGTTGGAGGAGCAAAATTTTAAGGAGTTATCCTAAAAGGGAGCCTAACTCTCTCAAATATACTTGACCAACACCACTTCTTAGGATAATTTTTGGCTGCTCCCCGTCCCGCCCGAGGCGTCATCTCTTCTCGCCAGCACCACCAAACCTTGCCGTCACCACCGTCGTTGCCTTCTATGCCAGGCGGAATGAAAACGGAAGCTGACTTTGCAACCCCGCTGGCTCAACATCGTCGGAATCAACCCTTCCACCGCCGCGCGTGCCAAGGAAGAGGTTGGGACAAAAAAACTTACTCCAGACCGCCGCGCCAGCATCAAAGGCCGGCGGCAAGGCCTCAACGGTTGCGGCGATGCCCTAGCGCCCTCCCGCTGTTCCGATCAACGGCAAGCGAGCAAGGTAGCTGGCGGAGGCGATCACCGAGGCAGCGCGAAGAAGAAGAAGGTTGCGCCGACGCCCACACCACCTTCTTCTCATTCGATGGATCATAGCCCCACTCCGGCCAACCCTACACCTCCGCAGGCCGGATTGGCCGCCGCGCCCGCAACCAACTGCTCAATGAAATGCCATAGGTAAATAAATTCCTTTTCTTTTTCGGCCAAAACATTGATGGTGGTTTGCGGCTGTGGGGTTTGAGCTTGTTGTTGTTCATTGTAGCGTGGAGGGTATGCTCAAGTTTCATGTCTCAATTGCATTCGTCACATCCAAGGCCTCGACGATCTCAATCATGATAGTGCTAGGTATGCTCAAGGAGAACAATGATCCGGATGTGGAGGAGGTCGAAGATCCCATGGATACTCAAACAATAATTTGAAATGTATGTGATATAAGGATTCGACTAGGTCCAGACACCGTTTAACTCCTCAAATTATGAGTTAAGTATAAGGAGTTAAGATATAAGGATCAGCTAGAGATGCGCTAAGGGTTTTGCAATTATCTACGTGTGGTCAACCAGCACAGTATTTCTTGCTTACATGCAATTTGCAGATGGAAAAGATGAAATTACAAAATATATCAAAGATGCAGGTTTTATTTTAATTTCAAAGGCGAAAAATTATTTCATTTGCAGATTACCTTATAGCAGGGTTACAAAGGTATTCATGCAGAAAAAAAAATAGAATAACAGATTGAAGATTGATGAATTACTCAACTAGGCAAGGCACATCATGCACAGTAAAGTTAAGTAAAACATTTCGTTCCAATGTTTCTTTACATCAGAAATTGTTGCCTTCCAGGCTCTGTCGATAAGTGTACAAATGATAATTATCAATACAACAATAAATAACAAGACATGTACACACAATATAAGCTAAAAAAGCAATTGAATCATCTACAATCCTTTAATAAGAAATAATCCTGGTGATTCAGGCGGCTGTTCATGTGATTTATGCCTGTAACTTCATATGAGAACCAGCGTCCTCAAGGAACTTTTGGAATCTGTCTGTAAACTGTCATGTTTAGATCTAATGTACTCTCCATGGACGTTCTTATTCAATGAATATCTGATCTGTACTTTCTGTGAAAGACTGCAGAGCCAGCCTCCAATTTCACGAATCTTTTCCCTGGCTCTGCGAAGAATCCACCTGACCCCATAGAGTCTCTGCGTAGATCTTCTCCTCTTCTTTCTCTTCAGGACAGCAGTCAGATAGTTCAACCACATGCTCGTCATCTTCATCTGGTATATCCTCGTCAGTCTCTTCCGACAAGTCGCTCTGCGGAATACAAGCTTCGGCCATGGCTTGTCGCATAGCCAGCGGTGTCGCAGGCCTATCACTGTACTTGTATTGTGGTGCAGGGATGACAAATGGAAGGGATATGCCATCAATCCCATGCCTCCTTCCATTGCCCTCCTTTGACATGCCTGGCGGCGGGGCAATGAGAATGATGCCCAGCTCATAGTTGCAAATGTGCAGCCTTGACCCAGAAGGAGCTCCTCTGGTGGCATCAGTAGGATTCGCTTTGGACGTAGGGCGCAACGGTTGTCCCCAGGCAGCTGGGCTGAAATTGTGAGATCCACAGTAAGTCCAGCCAAATGAATGGCCACCTAACCGAGACCGGAATCGCCTCTGAGCAACCTGGTATAGAGTATGATGTCAATATTGTAACTGGGGTTCATTAGTTAGCAACATCCATATTGGGGATGATGATTAAAGTTAGCCTCTAGTTCTACTAAGCTGACCACTCCATTGACCTGTTGAGGGTGAGAGAATTATTTTCATCATTGTGAATTCCTTTCCCCCATTATCCATTAAATCGAATTGTTATATAATAATTTTTCCTTGAATCATCATCCTCCCTAATATAGATGTCGCCTAAGACCTACATATGCTATCCACCTCAGCATTAACAAGAGAAGGCAATGAATATTTACGCTATGATATTGAGCATACCTTAACATGCATAGGATGCCCTATCCTATCATGTGGATGTGGGATTGCATCATGAAATATGCCGGTAGATCTCAATCTTTGCCACGTTTTCTGTAAAAATGGAGTATATGAGATGGGTAGAAGTAAAACCATATGCTCGCTGTCATGGGCTTTATGCCTTGTAATATGCTCGCTGCCCGGCTTGAACCCTTCCCTAACTTAAGTCTCTAGATATGCCGTGGGCTTTTGGTATGTTTCGTGTAACAGCTGTCCTATCGCTACTCTGCCTGTTGTGGGCTTTATTAATTTAAAGCCGGACGCCCCCAGCGTCTTCGTTCTAAAAAAAAACCCATAAAATATAACTTATGCCTTCTTTCTTCAACCACCAGACTACAATATTCTGGACAGGATATTATAATGGAAGAAAAACTATTCCCACTGCAATGTATCTGCTATACAAGGAACACCTCTAAGTCATTAATATCCTTATCACTTGCTTCTCCAACTACAGAGATGTGTGTCGCCTATTTCATTGTGCACAGCTACATAATTCATTGAACTAAAGCATCCCAGATTAATATGCAACTTCATCCTGAAGGAAGTAGCTAGGCCATAGGAACTTCAAATATGATGTGAATGTGTCATGAGCTCTTTAACCGATAAAATAAGCACATAATCAAAATTTTGGAAAGAGAAATCAACCTCAGGTAGAGAAAGCAAATATCTGGACAACTGAATTCCACAAGCCGCGCTTTTCACCCTCTCAATTGTTGGAAATAACAAACTGATTGATGGCTTCTTTAGCTCATGGCCTGCTGTCCAGCCACCCCACTAGGAAGATCGAGGAACATGGAAAATGAATGTCCATGAATAATGAGTAAAAAGCCAGGAAGTTACTGAGATGGTGTGGTTCATGGGGCAATTAAATATTACCTCTGGATCAGATTCTTCGGAGTCAACATCGTGATTGGATCGTTTACCTGTCGCTGAAGCGAAGTGTGCAATGAACTGTGGATTAATAGAAGTCCCGATGGATGAAGCACCTATAATATAATTCGAAATAAACGTGTTCAGTTAAAATCCCATATTAAGATGATTGGCTTCCAGTAACAAAAGAAAGATGGTTTTACTCACTGTACATAAAATCAGTCTCCAGTGTTTCAGGCCACTTAAAGTGTGACAATACCTGTTGCAGAACAATGCAGATCATAGTTTAAGACAATGGGTTACTAAACATAGCAGGGGGCAAAGGATTAACTTAGACAGTCACTAAGTAACTTAGGAAACTTTAAACACAAGCTGATAAAAGGAGGCATGAAATCCCCGTGAAAAAAATACGAGGCAAGAAGAATAAACGCTGAATTTCCTAGTCAGTCTATTTAAGAACTAACAGAATCATATTGGATAGAGTGCGCACGCGGAACAGTGGGGACTGGGGAGACAATTAAACCAGAAAGACACTATCGCATCTATCCTATACTATTTGTAATTCTCACAGGATTTTCATGGAGTAATTTATCATATATATTGGCAAGTCATATACAAACGATAATTCAACTTACGCCAATGATACTTGAACGAAATAAAATATGTAAGGTGGTATGAAACCGAAGAATAGAAGACTGTTCCCTTTAAATGGTGGCAAAAAATTAATGTGAGCTACGTCAATCACCTGATAGTGCTATGGAGCTACGAATTTCAAGTATCCCAGAGTAAGTATTACCACTAATTTAACAAAAAATATGGAATAGTAAATTATGTTATCAAACTTTAGTTTGGTTTATTACCTCTTCTAACCGCCAAAGCCCAGGGCTTCTTTTCAGGCACGCTACTAGTGAGCACAATGAAGGAAGATGCTCATCCTGGATCAGCCCTGAAATTTGAGAAAACTCTGGACCCTGAATTTCATAGAAAGAGTTTAAGATCAGCATGGGTTTCTCAAAACTACTGCAAAGATATCAAGAGGCATCTTGAGATCTTCCTACAATACCTTTGATACATACATAAGCAACTGCACTTTTGTGTTAGTTGCTCCAAATGCAGCTTCCAGGGCTTCTCTAGGGTAGATAAATCCAGAAAATTTGAAGAAGCCCGTGTCGCTAAGGGGAGATACCCATTTCGCAACCTCTCTAGGCAAGAAACCAAGTTGGACAGAATCTGCTTCGGGGCATTGGACATGGGTATTGATTAAAATAACAGAAAGAAAAGCAAATATGTTGATTTGCACATGAATCATGAAACACAAAGCACATCAGGATGCAAGTTAACATGCAGTAAAAGTTACACATTTTGAGGTTTGCATGTACCTTCCTCACAAAATTTATCCAGATCAGCAACAAGGACACTCACAGCATTAGCATCTGCAGGTATATTTGTATTTCTTTTCAAGATCACTTCTGTAGTTCCATGCATGTTTCCACGGCATTTTCCAAGAAATACAGACAAGGCTTTCAGTTGTGAACCGGCATCAGATGGTAAGTGAAACCGATGGGATAAACCAACTACAGATGTTTGCACAGAACCAAGGAATATTCTATGTGAAGATTTTGTATGTATAATCTGTTTTTCCTGCATAAATAATCAATAGTGTCTGGTCAGGGAATAGGTCGAAACTATTTTAATGAAGAACTAGAAGTTAGGACAAGTGTTTCTACTTGAGAATGTACGCAAATCATAGATAGCATGTTGTTTAGTTGAATATAGTTTATATGTTTAGTTATTCTTCCTAAGGGCTTCAGTAAACAAGAAAATATACATCACATATTATATCAGTAATAAGAGTAGACTTACTGAAAGGCAATAATTGGACTCCAAATAACAAGGACTTGGCATATACAACCCTGGTACTGAAGCAACAAGGTACCCACCAGCTCCTTCAAAATCATACTTTGCTATCTCATTTATCCAATATGCTTGGCTAGGGACTTCATTGATAAGGGATCCTATGAATGAAACTAACTGAGCAGCAAAATCAGATTTTGGTCCCTCGAATGCACTAAAAAGACCTGAATAATCGGGGGATGTCCTACGGGGAAAGTCTTGCCACCACACTGTGTTTGTTATGAGATGCCACTGCACAAAGTATAGTTTACTTTCAGTAAGAGCATAGTAACAGAAATCACCAGCAAAAAAATAAAGAGTTCAAGACAAGGCATTATGGCATGAACTGTAACACTGACCTGTCTAGGTGCCAAGTTAGCTGAAGAAATAATAACACGCATGCTGTCCTCTCTCTGTAACACTATGAGCTTTGGATGGTGGCATGCAACTCCTTGATTCTTCCTATCCTTTCCAAATGCTATCACTTCTGGAAATCGGGGGTATCTTAAAGGCAAAATACACATCAACAAATCAGTATTAATCCTCCAGGAAAGTTATGCTTATCTTGTTTTGATCTACCATAAAGCTCAGCAAATACTGCAAACTAAGATGCTGTATCTGACTTGCCTACACCCTATGGATTCAAAATATGAAAGCATGAGATATTATAGCTTGCAAGATTTTTTGGGTTGCCACTTACACTAGAAGTAAATTAGGATGGTTTTCGAAAGGGGCTGCAGTTCTATTTTCACTGTTCGCACTCCAGCATCTGTCCTTGTTGTGGCATGCTATTGTTACTGGCAGGTACTGGGGAATCTTACAGTAGTCCAGGAACCTGAGAGATGTACATCAATTAGGACTTCCATGGGGAATTTAATCATGGATCTCAACATGACAAAGGGGAAAATTCAACAGTGGAGAGAGCACACACCAGGAAATGTCAGAGGTGAACGTTGCGATAAACACTCGCAACAAGCTGCCAATAGGGTGGAGAAGCTGTGGAAGGGTCACTCCACTGCGTTGCTCCGCTCGCATTTCAGGTCTTATGCTGGTAAGGCGGTTCAGGAAGAATGTGCTCCCGTCTGAGTAGCGACCCTCCGTGTGATGCTGCTCTACATTCCCATTGCTGCATCCTTTGAGCTCTACATTGCTGCATCGTTTGCTTCTTTGAGGCAACTGAACTGTATCTTCGTTTGTAACATCGGGTTGGTGTTCCAATCTGTTTTGATCAGAATTGCATTCTTGTTGCCGCAAATTATCCTGAGGAACAGAGTTAACTGGATTTTCCTGGCACAATAAACCACCCCCTTCTCTCGCTTTTTTCACTCCAGCATGTGCACAGTGTGAATCCCTCAAGAAAGAAAGAGGGTCCTGGCTCTCCGAGATCGCTCTTAGCCGCTTCCGGAGCGACTCTGCCCTCAGCACAAGAACCTCCTCGCAGGACCCCGGTACCTTGTCACCCCTTTCGCAAGCGACAAATTTCTCCGCCACAAATCCGTACCTGGAGCCGAGGAGGAGCAGCGAGACCTCGTCGCCCACGGCCAGATCGACCGGGCCGCCGCCGCCGTGGAGGGGCAGCCCATTGACGCGCACGGCGTCGGGACTGGAGAAGCAGTGGGTGAGGCGGAGGACGCAGCCAGAAGTGCTGAGCAGAAGATCGCGGCGGCGGCAGCGCCTGCGGCGACGCGCAGGGGACGCGATGAGGCGGAGGCGGTAGCCCCGGCGGCGGGAAAAGGAGAGAGAATAGAGGCGGTCGGAGCGGAGCAGGAAGAGCGACGCGGCGGGGCCGAGGAGGCGGAGATGGAAGTAGCCCAGGCCGCCAGGAGTAGATGGGTCGCCGTGGTGGTTGCTGGGTGGCGCCTCCACCGCCATGAGGTGGGAGGGACGGAACTGGGAAGGGGAGAAGAGCCGGCGGCGGGAAGGTGAGCCAGGGATTTATATTTTGTACCTGTTCCCGCCATTTGTTTTGCACGAGTATATATACATGAGATTTTTGTTCCGAAATACTCATAAGATGATTATTACAGAATATGCCCTCTCTCCAACACCTAGCGAAGAGAGGGAAACGGACTTAATTGTAATGAAGATTAAGAACTGCATAGTACATATACAGGAACTAAGGGAGTTGTGTGCAAGAATGCCAGGCGACTCCTTGGCTCCTTGCAGGGGAAGGAATCCCTCCTTCCGAGGGAAGATTGCCATGATGCAAACAGGCAAAATGCTGCGAGAGCACACGACCTTTGAAAATTGCCTCAACCTGTCCAGATACACTTTCCACGAATACATAACACCGAGGAAACTAAAACATGAAACTTCTTTTCTACTCCCTCGGTCCCACAATATAAGATGTTTTTTTAAGAGTGGATTTTTGGAACATGGGTGCATTGGAGGACTTTATTATAAATAGTTTAAGAATCACATTTAAAATTAAAAAAAAAAAAAGAAAAGAGTTCTACATGATCATATGGATGGATATTACACATGTGTAAAGTTTGGCGATAAAATAAGTAAGCATTTGAGCTATGTAAAAATGATAAAATGACGATATCTAAGTAATGAATAATACATGCACTATTCATCTTTCCAAAATCACGATTTTGTCATTTGTGTGTAACTCACTTGGTTACTTATTTCATCATCAGAATTTCCTCTTGTGTAACATACATCAATATGTACATGTGGAATATTTTTTTGGAATTTTTTTAAACTTCAAAATATCATTTTGACACTATTCAAAATATAGGGCTCCAATGCACCCGTCCACCAAAGTGACTTTTTGGAACGTCTTATATTGTGGGACGGAGGGAGTACTATATAATCAAGCAGCTGTGTGTAGTTGTCACATTATAATTGTACATTCTGCATTTCATACATAAAGAGATAGGATGATGCCCTATATTATTGGCTAGCCAAATGAATGCAGTGACATGGTGCACTCATAACAATTTATTCTATTTTCGAAGTTTGGCACTTGAATAAAGTAAGGTGGCCGTCAGGTATGTCCCAGAACTCGAACCTAGACGGGCAGGAGAAGCGCGGCATTAGCGCCTCTTCAGGAATACCCGGTTCCACTCACACATATCATTATTCATAATAGATAGGTGTAGGTATGCTGCGGTAATCTGGTGTGGTGTACTTCAGTTACCAGGCTAATATCTTCTCTTCAGCAGAAATATGGCACGCTGATGCGGCTTGTCGCTGCCTACTTGTGCCACACGGCATATCTGTCTCCACATGCCGCCAGCTTCCACTCTGGGTCGCTTGGGCACCAGGGGCCCTCTCCGATCTTCATGCACAACTTATCATCGATTATTGCCGAGTACAGATTTGAGCTTGCCTCCAAAATTTTGACAGCTGAACGACTATGTATGTCTTGGGATTTCCTAATCTCCATCTGGGTACACAAAATAATATTCAAAGTTTAGGGCAAACAGCTGTCATAGATGTATGCTAGAATAGATTGGTATGAGCAGAATACCAGTTTTGCTATTTCATCGTGGAAAGAATCTCCCCAATCAAAGAAATGATCGTAGAACACTGTGGGGATTCCAGGGTGCGTAAGTATATAAGCATATCCCTGAAAGACAATTATTTGTGCATGTGTTTAGTAAATGACTAACAGTTATATCTCCGAAGAGAACAGCTGGCTTGTTCTAAAGCAAATGATGCGGAAGCGTCTGTTGACACACAATTCACTTCTATACTAGTTCCAGCTGCAGCAGCATGGTCAGTGGTCACATCTTGAAACAGACTAACAGTTTATCTAGATCAAGTCAGATACAATATGGGTGAAATCTTTGTCTATTCAAATATAAACATGTGATCCTTATTGATGATATCTGTCTTGAAATTCTTAATGTGACGAACAACTTTTTGATAACTACGATCATTATTTAACTGGCGTCAGGGTTTTATAAAATCATCATCGTTGTATAAATTGACGTCGAACATGCAATTCACTTCTAACGAAAACCAGTGCTATGGATAAGTAGTGCAAACAACTGATGGCATACCTCCATGACATGATCAGATGGAAATGGCCAATGGCCCTGAAATAATAGAACTTCCAATTAGATGTGCTTAATAGCACCCTATGAACAATTCCAAGCAAATATTAACTTGGAAAAGTTAGCCTTGAGCAAAGAAGGGGGGAAAGATGGACCTGAGTTGACCCTGTGTCATGATTTTCAATAAATGTAACTGATCTTGAAGGCCACCACCCCATCACACCAGGCGGCTTTTCTTCAGGGTCGCGCAAACGCCACAACTCTCCTTTCACAGCCTCCTGCTCCAGCAACACCAAACTGGTCAAACTAATCACCAAAGACTCGTTTACTCCTGTAGAACCATGATCATTTCTAACCTGAAGAATACCCTTTGTTGTGAAATCAAACGCAGCGCAAAGTCCTCCAGTGCTATCTATCCAATTGATAATTCTCTGCCTATGTTTATCTGTAAAAAATGAAAGATGTTGCTTGTATATCTTTATTTGGTTTCATCAATATGACAAATGCGTGGAGACAATCTGATGTAGTTACAGAACTGCCTTGCATTCGTAGTAGTAAATTAAACCTTCCATGCCAAGAACGGTTCAGAGAGATGGGCAGACAAATGAGAGGAAACCAAGACAGTGGTAATAATATTCATGGTAGTCAGTCAAGGGATTGGTCTTAAGAGTACTTTGGTTAGAAATTACATCATTGTGGCATAGTAATCAGTACAGATGCCATTACATATCTCTTACCCTGATTGTAGCTCAGACGGTTGTCAGAGGGGGCATATTCACAGCTGTCCCAGTATTCCCCCACTGCAAAAAGAGGCTTTGATTCCTCAATGTATTCTTTCACAAACTTTGAAGCATAACTGCACTAAACAGAAAATGTGGCAAATCAGCACATTCACAATGCAAAATATGGCAACAGTAGTCAATTTGTTTGTTTCATAATAGTATGTTTCTAGCCAATTGACTATTTACCCTTTTGTGAAATCAAAGCGGAAATCTTGAAAACCAATGGTTTCCCGAAGCCAGATCAGCCATTCAATAATATCCTTCCTTACAAATGGCTGGGTATGATCTATGTTGGGAACCCCATCAAAGTTATCACCAGTACTTTTGTTCCCCTGATAAATAAGTTGCACCAAAGTTGAGTAATGCTTAATAACAGTGCTTAGCCATCAAGGTATGGTGATAAGTAAAAGGCTGTACAAAATAGGAATATCTTGCACAAACCAAGTCATACTTATCCATCACTATAAGTCTAAGTAGAACTCCAGGTCGATAGTACCCTAGTCATTGTGTTTATACGGGGGTTTCTTTTTGTTCTTTGTATTCTTTATTCTTAGTCTTTGTAAAATGGCTACCTTCCCACCAGAACAAGATGTAACAGCATGTTCGTCCCATGATATTGGGATACCATCATAACGATTATACATCCCAGTTGATCCTTTAGTAGTTCCAACTCGATGGTTAATAACTACATCAGCCATAGCCCTTATATTGTGGTCATTCATGTTCTGAATCAACGAATTTAGCTGCTGAAGAGAACCATAACAAGAGTCAAGGCTGTACAGGTTCTGTGGCAGATAGCCTGTGGAGAAACACATCAGTCAGACTTTCTGCAACTATTCTTTTGATAAAAAAGAGTAATGGTGAACTCATGACTAGCTTACCTTCTGGAGATAACGATTGTGTCGGTGGAGGCAACCATACTGATGTAAACCCAGATTTAGCAATGTCGGCAACTCTGCCCTCTAAATTACTCCACCAATTGTGTTTATGGGACTCCCAGTTAAAAGCCTGACACACAAAAGATATGTGAGAGAACTCGTACTTGTTCATTAAATGAGCTTTTCTGTATTCATGTAAGGCACTACTCCTGTTGCCATTATCATAAGGGAAATAATCATAGCTTATCTTGAATTGGTGAGTGAAACATGTCAAGCTAAATGCAAATTACGACGATGCACAAATGCATGCTCACCAAGACATGACGCAACCTTAAGACCACAAGACCAACTACTATAAGCAATAGCTTCTTTCCCATTTGTACTTTGCACAAGGAGCAAAATAACTCAAACTAAACAGAAACTAAATGCTAGATTACCCTGATACGTCATTGAGTTTCCACACCGATGCCGATCAGATACATCCGAATAATTATCGGTAAGAATGAAATTATTTCTGTTTTATAGTAATTGAAAAAAAGTTATGTGGTGCAGCTTACAGAACACTCTTATTGGCTGTGGTTTCACAGCAAGTGAGCACATATCCTGATATCTATCGATTGGAATGAACAGTCTCTAAGTCCAGTCGCATTTCTAAGATCCATATCTCTGGATTTGATACACAGCATGATACGAAATACATGCTTAGACATATTCTCACCTGCAATAGGATTTCCCTCCCATTCTTAATGATTCCGCCTGGCAAAGAAAATGCCACAAAGCAACCGCATACCAATCAGGAGCTCAAACAAATAACCAAAACAACATGCTGCAAGAAGATGTAAGTTTACGTCGTGATTACCATTGCCAGCTGCCTGTTCTTGGACAACAGCATCGGAAACCTGCACAATTTCGTCATTTCAGGGGCATCAGAACAGGCTCAGTCGTCAGATAAGACGAGCACACAACCTTGTAAAATGTTAAAGCACAACAGTGGCGCACTCACCACCTGGCCCATTAAAAGTCTCAGCCTCAACAATGCGCCAAGTAAGCAGCGAAGGACTATACGATGCCGTCACAATATCATAAACGTAGCGGAGCTCGGCAGGGGGGCGGATCTAACGTAGGGTTTGGGGTTCTGTTGAACTGTTGAACCCCCAAAATTACTGGAAACCCAACTGCAGTTAGAACTCCACGATGACCATGCTGCAAACGAGACCGCGGCGAAAGGAATGGGTCGATATCAGTCCCGGAAAGAAATACGTGGATTGGACTGCTCACAGAAGGGGGAAAAAACAGAACAATCCAAGCAGGTTAGGGGTTCGTCACCAACAGAAGAAATCGACCAGACCAGGTGGATCTCCTCTCCTCGGAAGTTCGGTAGAGCGGGTTATGTGGATGGCGACGACTATAGAGAGAGAAATCCTTCGAGTTGGCGTGCTTCGCCCGCTGGACGGAGCCCTGGAGGCTTGTTCTTTTTTCTTTTTCTTTTTTTGAGTGGACCCTGGAGGCTTGTTCGTGCGGAGGAGTGAGGTTGGGGGAAGAAGAGGAACAGCGCTCCGTGCTGTCCCTCCCCAATGGCGATTGGTGAGAGGTCAATCGGTACTTTTTCTAATTCTCAAAAAACAAAATCGGTACTTTTACCCCCAAAAAAAATGTGTATGGCTTCACAAAAAACGTGCATTCAAACTTTGGTAACTTTACAATTGATATGTACAAAATGTTAAGATATGTAACTGAAAATCACTTTCTCATGGCAAAAATAAATCATATTTTTTTTCAAACTTATACGCACACAAACAAAAAAAACTGTTGAATTTAAATGATGAAATTGTATCAATATTTAAAATGACATATATAATTGCGAATTGAGGGGGATTTTGGTGCTATGATCTTTATGTTGCCTGGAAAATTTAGGACCCATGTGGCAATATTCTAGAATGATGATAAAAAAATGGCTGAAATGGTACGATTTCTTAAATCTCACACAAAACCATGTACGGATTTGCAGGCAATGCTTCACAAAAGTATAGATTCTTTTTAAGATAAATAAGATTCATCGTCCAAGGAGCCAGGGATTTTTTTTAGTGGTAAATTCATTTCTTCGGTCCAAAAGCTCTCAACTCTCATAATAAGAAGACAAAAATGGGATAAAAATTCTACATGGTCCTTCAAAAGTACATACTTCAACCCAGGCCGGACATTAAACATTTCTAATTGTTGCATACTATAAGTAATTGTCAATGATTTTAACAGTTGCTCTTATGTATACATACATGCATGGGCACGGTCGCACGGACGGCACGGGTGATTGCCGATCTAACTCCTCCGCTTCCTGGCCAGTAGCTCGCTCCCTCCCCGCTGCCGGATAATGCCGCCGGGCAAAGCCCCTATGGGTGACGGTGGCGGCGGGGTCCAGGCGGTTCTATACTCGGTAATGGCGGCGACATACGACAACGGATTTGAAGCGATGTACATGCAACGGCAACAGCACATGGTGCAGCAGCCACGATCCGCACTGGCGGAGAGGCATTGTAGCAGCAGGGCGGCGATCCAGGCATGGTGATGACCTCCGGCTCTTTGTTCTGCAGCGAGCCAAGCCTCCATGATGGTGTGTGTGGGCTGGACATGGAGTTAGTCGTCTGTCAGCAATTCCCGTGGATTCGACGGCTTGGTGCGAGCATGATGGCGGTTATGCGTGTGGCAGCCGGTTGCATCGCTCGCGCCACTGCATCCTATAGAATTGTTAAGCAGCAATGGCTCAAGCGCTGGATCCGGCCGGCCGTGCGGACTAGTTCATCGGGTGGATACTCATGAGGGGTGGATCTGCTGATCTAAACATGGCGGCACCGGCCTGCCCTCGGGAGTGGACGCCGAAAACTCTCCAGATCTGGTGGTTATTGCGGGTGGCTTGTACTCGCTATGTTGTGAGATGCTGACGGAAGGCTCTTTGTGAGTTTTGGCGGCTTCCACTTCGGCATGTTTGCTTTCAATAGCGAGATGCAACCTATGAACAACGGTTTGACATGGAGGAATGGTTGTGCAGCGGTGGCAGTGGGATTATTGACACAACAAATGTAGTTGTTGGGATTGCGAGAAGTGGCGGATACAACACATGATTGACTTCGATTTGTTGGTGCTTCTCGAGTACCCAGTCTGGAGCTCCGAGGTGAAAACCCAAGGTATGAACCGAGTTGGTTTTACCTGGCAATTGCGATGTTTTTGTGTCGTAGCCTTGCTGAAGGCATTGCTCGGGTATGCTCAGACTTGTTCTTTAGGGTGGAAACTTAGAATCTGGCCTTTGGTGGTTGGATCTGGTAATGGCGGTGCTTGAGCATCGCTCCCTCCCAGAAGGGATTATCGTCGAAGAATCTTTCTTGTTGTCCTTGTGGTGTCGGGATAAGATCGATGCGGATTTAGTCGTTTTTGTAGGTGTCGATCGCTGCATTGGTTGCTTCTGTCTTTTCTTTTTCCTCACTTAGGCAAAACTTTGGTCTAATATGACTTTGTTATTTGCGGGCGTGTTTATTTGTGTGCGTTGGTGTTGGCTGTGCGCATCCTAACTATGCAAAGGTCGGGTGTGTACTCATTGTCTTTGTTGTTGGAAATACGCCCTAGAGGCAATAATAATTTGGTTGTTATCATATTTCTTTGTTCATGGTAAATGTTTATTATTCATGCTAGAATTATATTGATCGAAAACTTAAATACATGTGTGAATACATAAACTACATTATATCCCTAGTAAGCCTCTACTAGACTAGCTCGTTGATCAAAGATGGTTAAGGTTTCCTAACCATAGGCATGAGTTGTTATTTGATAACGGGATCACATTGTTAGGAGAATGATGTGATGGACAGACCCAACCGTAAGCTTAGCATCAGATCGTATCACTTAGTTATTTGCTACAACTTTCTTGATGTCAAGTATCTGTTCCTTGGACCATGAGATCATGTCACTCCCGGACATTGGAGGAATACCTTGTGTGCTATCAAGCGTCACTTCGTAACTGGGTGATCATAAAAGTGCTCTACAGGTATCTCCGAAGGTTTTTGTTGGGTTGCATGGACCGAGATTGGGATTTGTCACTCCATGTGACAAAGAGAAATCTCTGGCCCTCTGTAACACCCCCAGTGTCATGCTACAGTGACTCACACTAATGGTGCCGTGTAATCAAGTTTTAACTAAGCCAAATTGCCACTTGATAAAAGTCAAAGCCAATTTCAAATAAAATTAAGTCAAATAAAGTATTTCTTCAAGTAGTAAAACAAAAATGTTCATAATATTGCAAAAATTCCCAAAGCTATTATAAAAATAAAACCAACATTAATTGAGACTCCAATAATTCCGCTAGCTACATTTGAATGACCCAACATCACCCTTCCATCACTTTTAAATTCAAACAAAAATCAAATGATTTCAAATGAGGTTCAAACTTTTTGTGGCAGTGCCAATTAATGCAATTTAAATTATGTGGCAAGTTGCATATTTTACAAAAGTCATTTGGTGGTCAAAAGAAATTGCAAACATAAGCTAAGAAAAAAAAACTGAAAAGAAATGGAAAAGGCAAAAAGCCCCTTGCCCCTGGGCCTTAGGCCACAGGGATAGGCCCTGCCGGCCCGGCCCAGCAACCCCCATTGTCGCCTTCCTCTCCTCCCCCCTCCACTGTTCGTCCGACCAGGCGCCACCCGACCACCTCACCGGCCTCGCAGGGAGGGGATAAGGATGCCAGCTCCGCGGCCTCCTCGGCCCCCTCTCCCACTTGCCCCCACTCCCTCTCTCCCTCTTTGTCTCTCCTTCCCGAGCGCCGCCATGGACGCGCCACTGGCGTAGCCATAGCCACCGTCCTCCTCTCGCTGTTCCAACCGGTCCGGCAGCCTCCTCGCGCTCGTCCTCATCGCCCCCGTGCACTCGTTTGTCCGGAGACGCACCAAGACGACGCGTCTAACCCCGCCTTCCCCTTCGGTCGCCGGAGATCACCGCCACCGCACCGTCCTCTTCATGAAGGAAATATGCCCTAGAGGCAATAATAAAGTTGTTATTTTATATTTCCTTATTCATGATAAATGTTTATTATTCATGCTAGAATTGTATTGATCGGAAACCAAAATACATGTGTGAATACATAGACAAACACTGTGTCCCTAGTGAGCCTCTACTTGACTAGCTCGTTGATCAAAGATGGTTAAGGTTTCCTAACCATGGACATGGGTTGTCATTTGATAACGGGATCACATCATTAGGAGAATGATGTGATGGACAAGACCCATCCGTTAGCTTAGCATATTGATCGTTCAGTTTTATTGCTATTGCTTTCTTCATGTCAAATACATATTCCTTCACTATGAGACTATGCAACTCCCGGATAACGGAGGAATGCCTTGTGTGCTATCAAACGTCACAACGTAACTGAGTGATTATAAAGATGCTCTACAGGTATCTCCGAAGGTGTTTGTTGAGTTGGCATAGATCGAGATTAGGATTTGTCACTCCGAGTATCGGAGAAGTATCTCTGGGCCCTCTCGATAATACACATCATAAGAAGCCTTGCAAGCAAAGTGACTAATGAGTTAGTTGCAGGATGATGTATTACGAAACGAGTAAACAGACTTGCCGATAACAAGATTGAACTAGGTATGAAGATACCGACGATCGAATCTCGGGCAAGTAACATACCCAGGCCCGGCCCTGATGGGGGGCAGGGGGCGGCTGCCTCAGGGCCCTTAATCCAGGGGGCCCAGCTAGCTAATTTGTATGGTGACATGGTTATTGCGTATGGCCCGAAGCAGTAATATTATTAGGAAACAGCAGGCCCATGGGACGAACGATGATAGCCACGCCGCGAGGTCGCGGGACGAGATCTTCCCTGTGCATCTATAGATCGATCCATCTTCCAATTTTTCCGATCGATCTGCATCTCTCTTTCTCCTGAACACTAGTTGTTTCTAATCGCTCCCTAGCAAGCTCACCCAATCGCTAGTGCTAGGGGCTAGCAAGCCTCTTTGGCCAGAGACAGAGGACACCGCATCGCAGGAGATGACAGCCATCCAAGGGGAGGCGTCGTCGATCGTGTCCACCAGCGATCGTGTGATTCCAATCCATGGGGAAAAGGTATGTCTCCATCTTCAAGAAACATATGGCCTATGTGATTTTATCATATAGTGGGTAAAGATTTATAAAATACAATATTATGTCTCCATTATTCTAATAGGGTTATTAATAGTCAATTGATTAAATACTTTTTAGGGATATATATAATCTGAGCATTGACCTTTGTGAGTTCAACGTGATAATCGATATGATTTTATTGAGTTTGTCTAGTACCTTTTTAACTTCGCACCAGTTTTTGAATTAGTAATTTCTTCTTCAAATTTTATCACATTTATGTCATTCAAATATGCATTAAAAATACATTAGAAAAACAAATTAAGGTTGTATGCACAAATTATTTTATATGGATACCCTTTTACTAATTAAAATGTGCTTGTTGGTAACATTTTATATATACATATGTCAATCATTTTTTTAGAATTTATATTAGGGGCCCCGGTTTATAGTTTTGCCCCGGGCCCCCGGATTTTCAGGACCGGGCCTGAACATATCGATAGACAAAGGGAATTACGTATGTTGTCATAACGGTTCGACCGATAAAAGATCTTTGTAGAATATGTAGGAGCCAATATGAGCACCAGATTGCGCTATTGGTTATTGACCGGAGAGTGTCTCGGTCATGTCTACATAGTTCTCGAACCCGTAGGGTCCGCACGCTTAACATACGATGACGATTTAGTATTATATGAGTTATGTGATTTGGTGACCGAATGTTGTTCGGAGTCCCGGATGAGATCACGGACATGATGATGAGTCTCGAAATGATCGAGAGGTAAAGATTGGTATATAGGATGATAGTATTCGGACACCAGAAGTGTTCCGGAGTGTATCGGGTATTTATCGGAGTACCGGAGGGGTTACCGGAACCCCCGGGGAGAATATATGGGCCATATGGGCCATGAGAGGGGAGCACACAATCCCACAAGGGGTGGCGCGCCCCCCTATGGCAGGAGGCCGAGTGGGAGAAGGAAAAGAGGGGGTTCGCCCCCCCTTCCTTCTCTCTTCCCCCTTCCCTTTTCTTCTCCGATGAAAAAAGGCAGGTGGCGCCACTTGGGGCGCCCCCTGGCTGCCTCTCCTCCCCTCCCACCTATATATATGTGGGAAGGGGGGCGCCTAGAACACACAACATCAATTGTTAACCATGTGCGGCGCCCCCTCCACAGTTCACACCCCTGGTCATATTCTCGCGGTGCTTAGGCAAAGCCCTGCGCGGATCACTTCACCATCACTGTCACCACGCTGTCGTGCTGATAGAACTCATCTACTACCTCGACACCTTGCTGGATCAAGAAGGCGAGGGACGTCACCGAGCTGAACGTGTGCAGAACTCAAAGGTGTCGTACGTTCGGTGCTTGATCGGTCGGAGCTAGAAGAAGTTCGACTACATCAACCGTGTTGTCAAACTCTTCCCCTTTCGGTCTACGAGGGTACGTAGACACACTCTCCCCCTCGTTGCTATGCATCTCCATGGATAGATCATTGTGTGTACGTAGAAAAAAATTGTTTTTCCATGCAACGTTTCCCAACAGTGGCATCCGAGCCAGGTCTATGCGTAGATGATATGCATGAGTAGAACACAAAGAGTTGTGGGTGGTGATAGTCATACTGCTTAACACCGACGTCTTATTTCTATTCGGTGGTATTATGGGATGAAGCGGCCCGGACCAACCTTACATGTCCACGCACATGCGACCGGTTCCACCGACAGACATGCAACTAGTTTTGCATAATGGTGGCTGGCGGGTGTCTGTTTCTCCTACTTTAGTTGAATCGAATTTAACTACGGCCGGTCCTTGAAGAAGGTTAAAATAGCAAACTTGACGAAACACCGTTGTGGTTTTGATGCGTAGGTAAGAACGATTCTTGCTAGAAACCCGTAGCAGCCACGTAAAACTTGCAACAACAAAGTAGAGGACGTCTAACTTGTTTTTGCAGGGTATGTTGTGATGTGATATGGTCAAGACATGATATGATATACATTACTGTATGACATGATCATGTTTTGTAAAAGTTACTGGCAACCGGCAAGAGCCTTATGGTTGTCTCTTTGTTGTATGAAATGCAAACGCCATGTAATTGCTTTACTTTATCACTATGCGTTAGCGATAGTTGTAGAAGCAATAGTTGGCGAGACGTGAAGGAAATATGCCCTAGAGGCAATAAAGTTGTTATTTATATTTCCTTATATCATGATAAATGTTTATTATTCATGCTAGAATTGTATTAACCAGAAACTTAGTACATGTGTGAATACATAGACAAAACAGAGTGTCCCTAGTGTGCCTCTACTTGACTAGCTCGTTAATCAAAGATGGTTAAGTTTCCTAACCATAGACATGTGTTATCATTTGATGAACGGGATCACATCATTAGAGAATGATGTGATGGACAAGACCCATCCGCTAGCTTAGCATAATGATCATTAAGTTTTATTGCTATTGCTTTCTTCATGACTTATACATATTTCTCTGACTATGAGATTATGCAACTCCCGAATACCGGAGGAACACCTTGTGTGCTATCAAACGTCACAACGTAACTGGGTGATTATAAAGATGCTCTACAGGTGTCTCCGAAGGTGTTTGTTGGGTTGGCATAGATCAAGATTAGGATTTGTCACTCCGAGTATCGGAGAGGTATCTCCGGGCCCTCTCGGTAATGCACATCACTATAAGCCTTGCAAGCAATGTGACTAATGAGTTAGTTACAGGATGATGCATTACGGAACGAGTAAAGAGACTTGCCGGTAACGAGATTGAACTGGGTATGTTGATACCGAGGATCGAATCTCGGGCAAGTAACATACCGATGACAAAGGGAATAATGCATGTTGTCATTGCGGTTTGACCGATAAAGATCTTCGTAGAATATGTAGGAACCAATATGAGCATCCAGGTTCCGCTGTTGGTTATTGATCGGAGATATGTCTCGGGCATCTCTACATAGTTCTCGAACCCGTACGGTCCGCACGCTTAACGTTCGATGACAATTTGTATTATGAGTTATGTGTTTTGGTGAACGAAGTTTGTTCGGAGTCCCGGATGAGATCACGGACATGACGAGGAGTCTTGAAATGGTCGAGAGGTAAAGATTGATATATTGGAAGGTTATATACGGACACCAGAATGGTTCCGAAGAAGATCGGGGATTTTTTGGAGTACCGGGAGGTTACCGGAACCCCCCGGGAAAGTTAATGGGCCTCATGGGCCATAGTGGAGAAGAGGAGGCAGGCCACGGGAGGTGGCGCGCGCCTCCCCCTTTCCCAATCCGAATTGGACAAGGGGAGGGGGCGCGGCCCCCCTTTCCTTCTCCTTCTCGCTCCTTTCCCCTTTCCACCTCTCCGTTGGAAGGAAAGGGGGGCGAATCCTACTAGGAACGGAGTCCTAGTAGGACTCCGCCCTCTTGGCGCGCCCCCCTTGGGTCGGCCTCCTCCTCCCCCTCCTTTATATACGTGGGCAGGGGCCACCCCAAAGGGCAACAGTTTTTTCTTAGCCGTGTGCGGTGCCCTCCTCCATAGTTTACTCCTTCGGTCATATCGTCGTAGTGCTTAGGCGAAGCCCTGCGTAGATCATATCACCATCACCGTCACCACGCCGTCGTGCTGTCGGAACTCTCCCTCGACCCTCTACCGGACCAAGAGTTCGAGGGACGTCATCGAGCCGAACGTGTGCTGAACACGGAGGTGTTGTACGTTCATTACTTGGGTCGGTTGGATCGTGAAGACGTTCGACTACATCAACCGCGTTAACATAACGCTTCCGCTTTCGGTCTACGAGGGTACGTGGACACACTCTTCCGCTCTCGTTGCTATGCATCTCCTAGATAGATCTTGCGTGAGCACAAGAAATTTTTGAAATTGCATGCTACGTTCCCCAACAGTGGCATCTGAGCCAGGTCTATGCGTAGATGATATGCATGAGTAGAACACAAAGAGTTGTGGGCAATAATAGTCATACTGCTTACCACCAACGTCTTACTTTGATTCGGTGGTATTGTTGGATGAAGCGGCCCAGAGCAACATTACATGACCGCGTTCATGAGACTGGTTCTACCGACGTGCTTCGCACACAGGTGGCTGGCGGGTGTGTGTTTCTCCAACTTTAGTTGAATCGAGTTTGACTATGGCCGGTCCTTGTTGAAGGTTAAAACAACACACTTGATGAAAAATCGTTGTGGTTTTGATGCGTAGGTAAGAACGGTTCTTGCTAGAAGCCCGTAGCAGCCACGTAAAACTTGCAACAACAAAGTAGAGGACGTCTAACTTGTTTTTGCAGGGCATGTTGTGATGTGATATGGTAAGACGTGATGAGATATAAATTGTTGTATGAGATTATCATGTTTTGTAAAAGTTATCGGCAACTGGCAGGAGCCTTATGGTTGTCGCTTTATTGTATGAAATGCAATCGCCATGTAATTGCTTTACTTTATCACTAAGCGATAGCGATAGTCGTAGAAGCAATAGTTGGCAAGATGACAACGACGCTACGATGGAGATCAAGGTGTCAAGCCGGTGACGTTGGAGATCATGACGGTACTTTGGAGATGGAGATCAAAGGCACAAGATGATGATGGCCATATCATGTCACATATTTTGATTGCATGTGATGTTTATCCTTTATGCATCTTATTTTGCTTAGTACGGCGGTAGCATTATAAGATGATCCCTTACTAAATTTCAATGTATAAGTGTTCTCCCTGAGTATGCACCGTTGGTATAGTTCGTCGTGCCGAGACATCACGTGATGACCGGGTGTGATAAGCTCTACGTTCACATACAATGGGTGCAAGCCAGTTTTGCATGTGCAGAATACTCGGGTTAAACTTGATGAGCCTAACATATGCAGATATGGCCTCGGAACACTGAGACCGAAAGGTTGAACGTGAATCATATAGTAGATATGATCAACATAGAGATGTTCACCATTGAAAACTACTCCATCTCACGTGATGATCGGACATGGTTTAGTTGATATGGATCACGTGATCATTTAGATGACTAGAGGGATGTCTATCTAAGTGGGAGTTCTTAAGTAATATGATTAATTGAACTTTAATTTATCATGAACTTAGTACCTGATAGTTTTTGCATATCTATGTTGTTGTAGATCAATGGCCCGTGCTACCGTTCCATTTTAAAGCGTTCCTAGAGAAAGCTAAGTTGAAAGATGATGGTAGCAACTACACGGACTAGGTCCGTAACTTGAGGATTATCCTCATTGCCGCACAGAAGAATTACGTCCTGGAAGCACCGCTAGGTGCAAGACCCGCTGCAGGAGCAATTGCGGACGTTATGAACGTCTGGCAAAGCAAAGCTGATGACTACTCGATAGTTCAGTGTGCCATGCTTTACGTCTTAGAATCGGGACTTCAAAGACGTTTTGAACGTCATGAAGCATATGAGATGTTCCAGGAGTTGAAGTTAATATTTCAAGCAAATGCCCGAGTTGAGAGATATGAAGTCTCCAACAAGTTCTATAGCTGCAAGATGGAGGAGAATAGTTCTGTCAGTGAACATATACTCAAAATGTCTGGGTACCATAACCACTTGACTCAGCTGGGAGTTAATCTTCCTGATGATAGTGTCATTGACAGAGTTCTTCAATCACTGCCACCAAGCTATAAAGGCTTCATGATGAACTATAATATGCAAGGGATGGGAAGTCTATTCCCGAGCTCTTTGCGATGCTAAAGGTTGCGGAGGTAGAAATCAAGAAGGAGCATCAAGTGTTGATGGTTAACAAGACCACTAGTTTCAAGAAAAAGGGCAAAGGGAAGAAGGGGAACTTCAAGAAGAACAGCAACCAAGTTGCTGATCAAGGGAAGAAGCCCAAGTCTGGACCTAAGCCTGAAACTGAGTGCTTTCTACTATAATGGGACTGATCACTGGAAGCGGAACTGCCCCAAGTATTTGGCGGATAAGAAGGATGGCAAAGTGAACAAAGGTATATTTGATATACATGTTATTGATGTGTACCTTACTAATGCTCGTAGTAGCGCCTGGGTATTTGATACTGGTTCGGTTGCTCATATTTGTAACTCGAAACAGGAGCTACGGATTAAACGAAGATTGGCTAAGGACGAGGTGACAATGCGCGTCGGGAATGGTTCCAAGGTCGATGTGATCACCATCGGCACGCTACCTCTAAATCTACCTTCGGGATTAGTTTTAGATCTGAATAATTGTTATTTGGTGCCAGCGTTGAGCATGAACATTATATCTGGATCTTATTTAGTGCTAGACGGTTATTCATTTAAGTGAGAGAATAATGGTTGTTCTATTTATATGAGTAATATCTTTTATGGTCATGCACCCTTGAAGAATGGTCTATTTCTGTTGAATCCCGATTGTGGTGATACACATATTCATAATATTGATGCCAAAAGATGCAAAGTTGATAATGATAGTGCAACATATTTGTGGCACTTCCGTTTAGGTTATATTGGTGTAAAGCGCATGAAGAAACTCCATGCAGATGGACTTTTGGAATCACTTGATTATGAATCATTTGATACTTGCGAACCATGCCTCATGGGCAAGATGACTAAAACTCCGTTCTCCGGAACAATGAAGCGAGCCAGTGACTTATTGGAAATAATACATACCGATCACTACTGCAGGATGCTGCTAACGCGACACTACGATCAGAGACCCTTCGACAAAACTGTGTGCGATGCAATAATCGCAAACGGTGGTGTAAAAAAACCTTCAAAAAAGGTGCAAAACGTTTGCGATGGAGGATGCATCAAACACGGTTCAGATTTTAGTTGCGTGTGCGATGCAGGGCTTACGTTCAGTTCAATTAACTGTATGCGATGAGGAGGAACAAAAGAAACGGGCAGCCAGATGAAGGTGTGTGTGATATACGGCATGCGGTTCACTCGGATGAACTGTTTGCGTTGAGACAAGAGAACAGAAACGGTTCAACTTAACAAGATGTGTGTGATACGCGGCAAACAGGTCAGTAATCGGAAACGTGTGCGAAGACCGATAACAACACAGACGATTGCTGCTAACAAGCTGTGTGTGTTGTGAGCAAACGATTGCTGGTATACAATTGTGATTGATTGATTAAAACATCACCGACGGGTTCCATTGTTTAGTCCGTGTGCGATGTGATTTTCTTTGTCCGTGCAACATCTACGCTCTGTCTACAAAGCATCAACATATATACTTAGAAAGACAGCATTGCATAACCAAATTAAGCATACAATTACACAAGTGACTACACACATAACATTTCCACACACCAAAGTAAGCAATTACATGCATACTAAACTAGGAGAAACGAGGATATAATCATCTACTTATTGTTGCGACGACGCTTGCCATTGCTCTGCTTCCGGCTGGATCCCTGGCCGTTTTGGGGAAGGAGGCACTTCCTCATGTCAACGATCCACCTGTACATGTCGTAGCTCGTGTACGCCTCCTTGGCCGTGTACACGACGTGAGCTTTATTGAGTTTCTCCATCCAGGCCGAGTGTCAGGCATGCTTGTCCTTGTTGCACGAATTCTTCATGTCTCTGTAGTAGGGGTCGATGATGGCCTCGGCGAGGTGAACCAGTGAGTCCTTCTCATGCTCCTTGCTGCCCCAGATCTTGTATTGGCCTTGGATGTCGACAAGATTCTGGCAGGCGATGCCTGAATTCTCGAGCGCCTTTACATCGCTGGTGATGTCCACCGTAGCGAACATGTAGTGGGGGCTGTTGACAAACCTGGCGAAACGCTCGCAAGGCCTTGTGGCCAGGCAGTAGTGGTAGACGAGGACGTGGTGGCGCACGCACATCTAGGCGACGGCGACCTTGGGATGAGACCCGGCACGAGCGCGGGTGTACTCAAGGTCGAACCCGACCACCTTGTACTTCTCCTCGGCAAGCAACAACTCCATGATGTGGATGGAGTGCTCCACCCAGACTGGGTCGTTGGTGTACACCACCGAGAGGTCCATGAACCTTCTGTGGGTGTCCACCACGGCACGCATGGTGAACTGCTGCTCGTCGTCGGCAGCCGCTCGGAGCGCCATTGGAGCCACGCAGGATACCCTCTAAGAAATTCTCGTGGTGGGTGTGCTTCTTGCAATGGTGGGGCGCGTTCGAAAGGTTGAAGAGACACAAGGGTTAAATGACCGCTATAATAAATGGGGGCCGGTCGGCCTGTAATCGTCACGTCTTGTCACGGCGTTCATAGCGGAGGATTCCAATGCACGCTTGACAACACCACACCGCACGTGTGGGCTCGAAGAGGCGCCAAATGTATCATCGGTGAGCCTGTTCCCGCGCTACCACGTAGTTTACCGCGCAAGCTTCCCGCCCGGCTAGTTTGGCCACGCGTCGGCTAGAAGAGGGACAAATCGTGGGTGTTTATTGGCAAAAAGCTTTGTAAAAACGAAGTGTGTGGAATGACTTCGGTCATAAGTTTACCTGTGGGTGATGAGGTCAAAGTTACACAGAAGGGTGATGATGGACACTCGAGTGCGATAATTAATTATGCGCTCTACAGGGCATGCGGTGGAAGAAACCAACTGTGTGCAATAACGTCGAAGATCGCAGTCGAGTTAGCTATATAGATCGTGTGCTGTGAGATTGACAAGGTAAACAGATTCGAGAATGGTTAATAAAATCTAAGACCATTGCATATTAAGGTCAAAATAGTGCTACCAATATACGAGTCTCATACGATGCCATTTCAATGATTGTACCACAAAAGCTCAAAATATTACAAGGTTCAAATTCCAGAGTTATATGGCTCAAATTCAAAGATTACAAGGTTCAAACTGATATTAGAAATGAAATTCAGCTCATCAACTGCAAACGCTCACGCTAATCCGCTGAACATGGATATCAGAGAGGTTCAAAGTAATATTACCACTTCTAAGTCTGGTTTCATAACCTCACAATTTTTGCAAAGGGGTCAGCCACTGAGAAGTCATGTATGGGGTTGACACGATGACTTCTGATTACTCTGTCATCTGAAGTTCCAAAATGAGATGCAACATTTTTGGAGCCTATTCCATTCTGCCACAGGCGCCGGCGCTGATCAACAAACCATTCATTTTTGTGAAATAAATGTAGGGAAAACCTCATTACCTTTTTTTGACCAGTGAAAACAGCAGGAGAGCCTCCTACTGTTGCTTTTTTCTTTATTTCTTTAAAATGTTAACCATTGGTTAACATTATAGATAAGGGCTGTTTTACATGGCTTTAAAAAGAACTCGGAAGGTGCTAGACTAGCCTATGTAAAACAAGATATTACAAAGATAAAGAGTTGCTAAAGCCTTCTAACAAGGTTAATTTTTTAGGGTTGATCCTGTAACCCAAGATCACAAAATCTTCCTTGAGTTTCCTCAGCCACTCAGCATGCGTGGCTGCCTCTCCATCAAAAATCTCTCTGTTGCGTTGCTTCCAAATATTCCAGGAGGCCAATATGGTTATCTCTTTGAACAAAGGTCCCTGCCACCTTGCCCTTGCTCTGAGAACAAAGAACTTGGTGAATATAATCTCCGGTAAGGTCCCTCGGTAGGAGTTCAAAGTAATTTCTGAGAGATGCAGATCTAGGCATTTGACGTGATTGTTATATTGTATCACATTATCCACCACTGGGCCTAATCTTATCTACAAAAGAAGAAAACGTGTTAGTGCCTACATGCAGTTTTGAACACTACTACAGGCCTATTTGGTTTGCAGGATTTGTAAAATGCACTAACATGCCATCTTCGATCTGACATGATTAACATGGGCATTTGATTACATTCTAGAAAAATGTAGCCTTCTTCACTAGAGGTTGGAGTGGATGAAAAGTCCCTAATAAAACTAGTACAGATGAATCCAAATGAGAGATGCTTATTGATTGTAACCATATGGATCAAGCAACCAATATGGGGGGGACATGTATGTACTAAAATCCTCCAAAAGAATCCTTCAGAAATCGTAGTACATTGTCATTGTAAACTTGGAAAAAGGTGTCACAAATCGAACTCCCTTATGGTTAACATTTAACAGGAAAGGAGCATCACCTCAATATATAGCTTCTCCAGGCACGGAAAGCATCCCAAGAAACTGTCAACTTGCTCCAGGTTGGGGCTGATAGATTCTAGTTCCAAGACCTTCACTGTGCGCAGTTTCGGGGTCAAGCTTGTCGGAATCATTTTCTGAATGACAGACGAACAGACATCTTCAAAATTAGAAATAATGTTAATTTTTAGAAGAAGAGGTAGAAGGTGGCCGTTGTACCTGAACGGGTGTGGATCCAATAAGAAGTTCGGAGTATTTGTCAGATGAGTAGCCCACCACTATTAATTTTGGCGCAGAAATGACATTGATTCTTGTTGGACCTTCTTGATCAATTACAAGTAATCTCTCAAGTGCAGGTGTGTCCTCAATGACCATACCATGGTACACATCTTGTGATGTCTTCCTGCCACACCAGCAACACACATAAATAGTCCGGAGAGTCATGGAGGTGATGTGGAAGGTACTCAGCCCATTGATCGCCTGAAGATGAAGGTACTCGAGTGCAGTACAGCCACGGAGCAGGTGCTCCATGTCACTGTTTGAGAGGCAGGCGACGACGAGCTCGAGGTGCTTCAGTCATGGTAGAATAAGAGCGGGTGCGTCGTTAAGGGGGGATGTCAGTTCCTAAACTTGCCGACGTGCAGCGTGGGCGCGAGGCGGAGCGTGGACGTTGGCAGCGAGCGCATATGCCCATCATCAAAGTGAGATCCTCGAGCTGATCTAGGGCGGGGGATCGAAACCAGTCGTCAAGGTTGGCTCGGTCCTTGCCGTTGGAATGGAACTTGCCCATTCTAAGGCCTCTGGTTGGGCCAAGGTGACCGCCGAGGATCTTGGAGAATGCATCCAAGCTTTGCGATAGCCATGGCCAAGCTCGTGGGTGTCGATGAGGTCGAGAGGGCTGGAGTTCCATAGGGGGCGCCACCGCCGGCAAAGGACGGTTGTCCGTGCCCCATATTTGATTGGGAGGAGGGAGATGATGACTGTCAACATATCATCGGGGAGGCTGCTGATGAAGTCTAGGCCTGCTGGAGTCGCTTGCGGTTCTAGCTCGCCCCGCCTCCGCTTGTTGGCAGCCCTGTTCTCCACCTCCGGTGTCTCCTTGTCAGCGGCGCTTTCTGATAGAAATGGGAGTATAGGGAATATTTAGTTAAAACAGGGCAATAGAAAAGTGTATTGGTAACTAGAAGTTATTAGGTAGGATATAGTAAGAAAAGGGAATAACAATTGGTTGCTTAAATACTACACAATTCATTTGACATTGCTGGGTAAGTCAACATGCAGATAGTTGAAAAGAAAACTTACTTCGAACAAAGTCTGGACGGATGATATCATCGGGGAAGTTAGCATATATCTCATGACCACGCCCTTTTATGTGCAGTGCAATTCTAGTGCCAGCTTTCAATTCATAAAACTTAGAAATTTCTTTCCAAAAGCCAGTGCCAAAATAGGAGTCACCACGTTCATCAAGTCTTACAGTAGCAACGATTGTAAATCCATGGTTTGTGTGCAGTATGACATCCCTGCAGTCTTGATTTATGTAAAGGGAAAGATTGTGCACTACAGATTCTGTTGCATAGCAAGGGACGCGCTGCAAAAAGTGGTAGGATTGTTAAAGAAAATATGGTAACATGCAAATATGGGCCCAAATTGAAAGAACTGTACATCAGTCGAAATCGAAGGACAAAAATCTATAATTAAACAGATAGGGTAAACATGATGTCATGGAAATATGAGAGTAATCGAAAAAACAATACATCATTAATTTGCCTAATATAGAAAGAAGAGGGGGAAAATCCCCTTTGACGTGTATGGTGCATGTGGCACCTTTTATCCAAATGTAGTAATATTTATAATATGTTCAGGAAAGTAGGCCATGCCAGCCGATTTAGGGTGAGATTGAACATACCGCGCGCATCCTCAAGTCATCTAGTACGGTGAGATGGAATGTCTGGCGGAGGCTGCAAGGTCCTGATGTGTATGAACGAAAGAAAACCCTCAAATCAGCTCGAATAAAAATGAATTCACGGCAATTTTGGTCGGGTGATTAAAGGAGGCAGATGAACTGGGATAAGAGATGAGATAATATCTCATCAAATTAGTTACCTTGTTGTCCATGAGAAAGAACCCTCGGTACGGCAGATTCCCCAACCGAGCGGAGCTGGGTCGAATGCGAGTAGCGTCGAGAAAGTCGATGGTGATAGGTGGCGGCAAGCGGAAGTGGAGAAATGCGGTGGGCTTTGCCGACAGCCTGGCGGCTCTGGCAGGCATCGAGCTAAGTGGTTACCGCCGCGATAGGCGGTGCCATGCATAGACGCGGAGGAGCTTGTCAGGTGTGAATGGGGACCAGAGGGGGTGGCTTGCGGGGTGAGGGTTTTTGTGATGTGGGGATGGTGAGGGTTTTCTTTTTTCTTTTTTGAATTGGGTGGTGAGGGTTTTCTATCCCACAAAGAATTTTGGAGGCGACAGTTTGCTAGAGCCAACCGTGTGTGATTGACGCAACATGCAAATGAAAGTCATTGCACACGGTTCCAATTTTGGGAACCGTGTGTGATTGATGTACTACCTCCGTCCTGGTTTATTGGTCCCCTTTGTAATTTTTACCAAATTTTGACCAAATATTTAACTAAGAAATGTTTATGCATGTCACAAAAAATTATATCATTGAACACTATGCTCAAATACCCATCCAACGATATAATTTTTGCTGACTTGCACTAACATTTTTCAGTTAAACCTTTGGTCAAAATTTAACACAAATTACAAAGGGGACCAATAAACCAAGACGGAGGTAGATTCCATCAACCGAACTGATTGCATCCATATCCCACGGTTAGACATAAGTAAACATAGATTAAACATACTCAGACATAGATAGTGAGTGTACACGTACACAAGCACAGTTCAACCATAAGTACATAGTTCAACCGTCATTAAGCATAGTCAAGTGTACATAGTTCCATTCCACATCTCATCTCACATGTCGGCACGATCCTGAAGCTTCTCCAGGTACTCGGCATACGCGTCGTGCGCCATCCTGCGAGAATACTTCTGCTTGAAGGAGCCAACGGCCCGTCCTCTTGCATGCGCCAGAACACTTAGATACGCGTCATGAAGCTTGTGGTTGCAAAATGGGCATCGATAGCCGCCGTTCCAGGTCCTAATACGCCTGTTATGCTTTCCCGCATAAAGCTCCCTCAATATTTGCCTCTTGTACCTCCTCTGGTCATCTTCATCCTCGCTATCCACATCGTCAGACAGCACCTATACAAATAGTAAAACAAATTTGGCATCAAATCAATGTTTACATGTCGTGAAGTAGGATTAGGAATTTATGGCTATTTATTTATACATATCCAGAGATTATGGTTCGATTTTTAAGCACAATCGTCTATGTACAGACAAATCTTGAAGAAAATAATGGCACAAATATATGTAGGTCATTCAAAATCAATTGTCAAGTCCTGGCTAGGAATTATTAGCACGAACACTAACCCTAGTCGGATTACTAGCAGAAATCATTTGCACAGATGAAACAACTAATCACTTATCACTTGTACCATTCAAACAATCAATACACTACACGGATCTAATGAAACTTACTCAGATTTCATGGATTGGGAGAACATAACCATAGGATTTCTATTCCAAAAAGGGGGAGGCAGGAGTAACCAGAGAAACCCTATGATCTATTTGACACATAAATGGGTATAGATGACTAACCAGCTGTCCGTCGTCGTCAGAGTCGTCGCCGAAGTGGTCGTTGGAGTCATCGCCGGGGTCATCACCAGAGTCGATGTGGAACTCCACCTCCAGCCGTGGAAGCTCGACGCCGTCAATGACGTCAGGGTGCAGCGATAACTCGCCGGCAGTGACGACAACCTCTGTCTCCATCTCCATGCCGTGCTCCGGTGCTTTACCAGGCCCGGCGTCGCCACTCCCTCCGATGGGGCGCTTCGGCGACATCCTCATACACTGACGGCTTTGAGGACTGAGAGCGGCGTCGAGGATGCAAGCGGAGAGAGAGGATTGTGTGTGTGGCGAGGATGGGGGGTGTGGCTGCTCGGGCGCACCATTAATATGGAGTAGTGGGAGTTGTGGGAGAGAGGCGGGCGGCGGTCAAACCGATGGCTCGCCTCCCGGTGAGCCTGCGCACCGGACTGCTGGCATGCCTACCAAAGTTTCACACAGCTACTCGCACGCCTCCCAATGACATTGCGCAGCGACCACGCCTCCGTCAATTCACACACCTGCACGCACGCCTCCTGGTCTGCCTACGCGGCGGACTGCTCGCATGCGTCCCGTCAACTCACACCTGCTCGCACGACACACGGGTCGCGTGGCGGCACGTATATTGTTTTTCTATTTGGATGATTAATGTTGCCGCTTTATTGCTTAACCGAAGCATGGCACGTATCCATTATTGGTCAACGCTCACGGTTTGAATAAATAATCCATTTGGGATATTGGTTCCCAATTATTAATAATCTCCCGTTTGTAATTAGATTAAGATTACATCAAAACTAGTCTCAAATTTGACAAAAAAAGTACAATGCCACTTTGTATTGGTGTCCATATGACAACATGATAAGTTTCATGAACTTCAAATAAGTTTTGGATGTACTATAATTTAAAAATCAAGATTCTCAATGTTTGAAATTTGTTGCACGGGGGTACACATGCACCCAGTGAGACACATGTGTTTTTGCAATCCATTTAGGTGCACTGTTACGTGTGCATGTAGCTCAACTTTGACTTTTGCACATTATACCCGTAGAAAATCAATCAATTAATGTACTAAAACTTCTTAATGATCTCTTTTTTTTGGAAATTAAAACGTCCCTCCTTTGGTAACATATGTTCACCATGGGATAATTAATTTAACATGCATCGTAGTTGCGGTGGATTCGCGGTGTGTGTGTGGGTGTGTGCGTCTGGGGGGTGGCGGGTGGCTCGCAGTACACTACGAGTTGTGAGCCACCGTGTGGGTTGGCCGTTTTGTTAGGCAGGCCGGTGCCACATCTGAGTCGTGAATTCGTTATTTAAGACATTACACAACCCTTTCATACATACATGTTTTGGCCACATGCATTCGATGGTTGTCCTACACGACAGTCGATACTCGCATGTGACGCTTTTTGTGGGCCCACGAGGTCGTCGTCCATCACTTTGACGAACAGCCGGCAGTGAGGTTAATTTGACTAGCAAGGTAGAATCTTTTTTGTTTGTGTTATGGTGGTATATAGTACGCGTCGAAGAGGTGGGAGGGGACTAGCATATATACTATACGTACGCGTCCGTGAACAAGTACACCTCACGCAGTGTCGGGACTTTTCAGTTTCCGAGGCAGGTGCCACATCAAAATTGTGAAATTGGCTATTCAAACATCACACAACACCTCTTTGGGCCACATGCATGTATGCGGTGGTTATCCTAGCTAGGACACTCACGTGTGATGCTTCCATCTGTGGGCCCACGAGGCCATCCTTGATGCATGCATGCATCACTTTGACCTACATTGGGAGAGGTTATTTAATTTCACCATCAATGAGGATTCTTTTTGGGTTGTACGTATTACGGTAGGAGCATATAGTATGCGTCAAAGAGGGGGGAAGGGGACCATCATATGTAGTACGCTTCATGAACCTCGCTCTGTGTGGGTGCATGGTTTACGGTTTTTGAGGCATGTGGCACATCAAAGTTGTGCATTTTGGGTATTCAACATATATATGTTTGGCCCACATGCAAAGCGATGGTGGTTGTCCTCTCGCACCCACTTAAGCGGTTATCAGCGATATCGATGCTTTCCATCTGTGGGCCCGCTTGGTCCATCACTACTTTTTGCCTGACAACGAGAGAGGTTAATTTGACTTAGGAGGGGATTATTATTTTTGCTTGTAATACGGTATATATATAGGTCATGCTCTGGGATGACATGCATGATATAGTTTGAGCACACACACATGCTTGTGTACGCATGAATCCCTCCCATCGAGTCGAAGTGGCTAGTACAACGACACGTCATGAACCGATCTCGCTCTGTGTGGGAAGTGTACGATTTTTGACGCACGCCCACATCAATGTTGTGGAATGGTATTCAAACATGCATGCACACATCACCTCCATACATATGCATGTAGTGGTTGCCTTCGAACGGTACACTCCCTCGCGTGGTTATCGGCGACAAGCCTATATATTCATGGGCCCGCGTGGACATCCATGATCACCTTGACTGACAACAAGATAGGTTACCATGGCGGATTCTTCATTTGGTTCGTGTTATCGTAGTACAGGTCATGGTGAGATTCAGACCTAATTAAGTTTGAGCGCATATACTATGCACTCATGCATGCATGAATCCCCGCCGTCGGCTTGAAGTGCGGTGTAACATACACATGCATCGTCAACCTAACCCTCACTCAGTGCGGGGATTTCTAGTTCGAAATCACGGTGCCACATCAAAGTTGTTCCATTGTGTACTCAAAAACACACCTCTCCATACATATGTTTGGGCCACACGCATGTAGTGGTTGTCTTTGGGGACTAGCTACTTGCGTGATTATTGGCGAGCTAGCCCATCTCCGGGGTCGCATGGACGGCCATCACTTTGACCAACAACAAGAGAGAGGTTGTACGACCAAGGTGGATTATTCTTGGTCCATTTTATGATCCATCTTGGTGAGATATGCCTCTCTGGCCCGCCGACTGAAAGTGTGTGTGTGTGGGGGGGGGGGGCTGACTTTGCTAGGTGAACCTCGGTTGGGGGGCATGCATTCATAGCTTAGGATTCCCTTCATGCCGACACGAGGGGGGGCTGCTAGCTACTTCGCACTTTGTAGGTGAACCTCGGTTGGGGGGGGCATCCATTCATAGCTTAGGATTCCCTTCGTGCTGACACGAGGGAGGGGGCTGCTAGCTACTTCGCACTTTGCTAGGTGAACCTCGGTTGGGGGGGAGGGGGCATGCATTCATAGCTTAGGATTCCCTTTGTGCCGACACGAGGGGGGCAAGCAATACCGCGTGCTTTGCGAGATAGGTGCCACATCGAAGTTGCATTTGGTATTTGAAAATCAAACCACCCTTTTCATACATAAATTTGGTCCACATGCAAGTGTGTTCGTGTTTGTGTTCTGACCCTCTCCCGCGTCATTTTTCGCCAAATTTATGAACATTAGACAAGTCGGATGACGCAACAGACACGGTTCACTCAAACTAACCATGTGCATTGGCTCCACGAGGCTTCCCCTCTCAAAAATATCTACCCACCGGCAGCTTTTTTCTGTTTGATAACACACGGTTATTGTGTTTCGGCCGTGTGTGATGTTTCCTGTTCCCAATCCTGCCTGCATCCCTCGAAAATATCTGCCCGCCTCGAGGGTTTTTCTATTTCATAACACACGGTTGTTATCTCCAGACCGTGTGCGATGCACCATCATCAAAATTTTCAATAGGCCCGGCATTTCACTCCCGCGTAGTAAAATTTTCAGTACCCGTGTCATTTCCTCAAACACCCCCCCACACACACACCCTCCCTCGCTCGAAACCCTAGCAAGGTCCCCGCCGCCGCCGCCGCAAGGCCTCTATTGTCAACATCTGCCGGTTTGCCCGTGCAGCTTACCCACCGATCTCCATACCCAGGCTGCCCTGAGTTTCTTAGATGACGCCTGCCAAACGCCCCCTTTCCCATAGATCCCCATCCCCATCCCCCACTCTAGAGCGTCGCAGCCTAAGCCCGGCTACGCTTCCTGTGGAGCTCGAGGAGCGACTGGCCCAAAAGAGGTGTATCACGGTCTCTTCGCCCGACATCGCCGAGGAAGCTGACGACCATCACTGCTGAGGAAATCTTTAACTGGTAGCTGCTCAGTTGGCTGGCGAGTAGGGGATTAATAGGCTAATTGGCAAGTTAATCAGCCATTTAATCAATTAATCGGACGATATATCGGTTTATCAGCTACTCGGTGATCCTATGAGTAGGTATTAATCAGCAAGTTAACTGGTTAATTGGACAAATTCTTGAACAGGGACGACCATTACTGGCCGGAGACACTCAATCAGCGGGCTAGAGTATGCGGGTACGTCGCGGACGCCGGCTACGACATCGAGGTCGGTGACAGCGACAGTCTGAGGCAGGCTATGTCACAGGTTAAGTCGCCCACCCCCAACCCCTCGGGTTCAACCACCATCGATCTCAACCATGGCCCCGCCGCTGATCTCCTCTGGCTCGTTGTCAAGAATTTGCCATCCTACATCGCCACTCGAGCCCCTTTTGTCATTTCTAAAGGACACATTCTACGATGCTGGCTTGGGATCCACAGCTTCCAAGTCAGACCTTATCGACGGCGACCACGAGGAGGGCACCCTCTCCGGCTCTTCCAAGGTTAAAGATCCCATCTGCTCTTCCAAGGGGAAAGCGCCCGTCTGCGACATCAGGGAGGGCACCCTACAGCCGTGCTCGTCCAAGGGGAAGGAGCCCATCTATGACAACATGGAGCGCATCCAGGGTCTGTGCTCTTCCCACGGGAATGAGCCCATCTGTGACAAGTGAGGAAACCCATGATTTGTTTTGCCGTGCCTCTTCATAGGGGGAAACCCATGATTTGTTTGTCGAGTCCCCTTTGTAGTGTAGTGAGAATATGTCCAGTTTTAATTGCTATATTTGGTTGTTTGTAGTATGCCTTGTTTATTTCAGTTGTTCACAATGTGATGCTCTATATGTGCAATTATTTACTGTGCAGTACATTTCGTCAATCCAGTTTAAACATACCGATAGGAATGCATATATTTGCTTGCTGTTAAGCCTGTTATAGCTAGCATATGCCTCTTTTAAAGTTTTTTGATTGTTTGGTTGTTTGTAGTTAGCATATGTCCAGTTTCAAATGCTATCTTTGGTTGTTCGTAGTATGCCTTGTTTATTCCAGTTATTCACAACGTGATGTTCTATATTTGCAAGTATGAACTATGCAGTTCAATTTCATCAGTACCAGTTTCAATAATACCACTATGAATGACTACATTTGGTTGCTGCATCTTGTAGTTAACATGCCTTTCCATTTTTATTTAACAATAACCAGTGTACTTAGACCGGCACAATACTAGTTTGAATGACTATGTTTGCTTGTTCTTAAATGTTAGGCCTATTGCAGTTAACACACCTTTCCACTTGTTTTGCTTTACTAGTGTGCTTAAACTTGCACATTGAAGCTATCTTTTGGAGATTATTTTGTCTGCCATGGATAATTTTGGTTCATGTTTAGCCTGTTGTGCTTAACATGCTTCTCGATGTACCTACACAGGACAATTTTGGGAACGACTGCTATTTTCCATCGAGGTTAGTTTCGTCCCATGGCTTATATATGCTCACTGTTCAGGATATCGGTAGCTGGTACCATATAGGCCGGGGGCTGATAAGGGACTAATCGGTGAATCGGACTTTTAACCGAATATATCTGCAACCCATTTATCGTTAGGTTAACTAGGGCCATATGTAATATATCTGAGGCTACATAGCAACATGCACTGTACTTAATGTCTAAATATGCAATCCTAGGCTACATAGCAACAAGGAAGAGTGTTACATTAATGTTCTGATGATGTCTAGATATACGTAGAAGAGCAGCAGCAGCAGCAACAACAACAACACAACCCTGACTCAACTTAGTTAGAGGTTAGAGTTAGTTTCTAGCTCATGACTAACCCTGAACTAACTCCATCCAAAGAGTTGTTTGGATGGTAGGGTTAGATTGACAATAAATGCACTAGGAGAACTAGCTCCAATTAGCACCTCTTGGGTTGGATAGTTTTTTTGGGTGGGTTATAGATGCAACTAGCTCAAACTAGCCCTCATGTTTAGATATACTTTAGGGCTATTTGAGCCCGAACTAGCTCAAACTAACTATAACCCAGGGATACATCAGCAGTTAATCAGCTGATAAATTGTAAGAATGCAATAAACTCCTTCTGGCCCATAATATAAGATGTTAATTCATCTAATATGTGAGTATATTGGATGTTATAAGATATTATAAAATAGTGTTGTACTACATCATTGTGCAATTGATGTTTAGCTTCTAATATTAACTTGGTGCTTTTAGGTACATATGTCATTGGTAAAGATCCGCGCTTCGACCTTTTCTGCGTATGGGGCAATGAGATATCGATGAACCAGCAACAAGTGGGGAAGCCGATAAAGATTATTAGTAAAATGAGTCCAAAGATGGCAATTAAACTATTTGTTTACACTTTATCCAAGACAACAACGAACTGCAGGATGGTAAGTAAGAACTCTGCAGCCTTCTTTTTACTGCCCATAATGAGTTGTGTTAGATGACAATGTCTGAATCTTTTTTCCTTTGCAGTGGTTGCCAAAGCAGTTTACTCAAGATTACCTCTCAAACTACATGATTGGTGGGCATGCAAAGGTTAAAGTATTTCTACCAGAACACGATGATTATCTAGATGTTTTCATGAAGACCGTGAAGGATGGGCGGTGGCCATCACAAGGGGTTGGACTAGAGTCGTGTGTGCCTTCTGCATGGAGGAGGGCACAATATGGGCATTCGCATTCCGCTTCACCTTGTTCAGCAACCAGAATGTATTTCGCCTCTTTCTTTACCGTCTTTAATAGTACAAGTATACAACTATGGTTCATTATTCTTTATTTGGTTCTTATGTAATTCTTGAACATACGTACCTATGAATCGAATAACGCAATGGTTGTTTGAACCTGATGGATATGAATAAAGCTATAGCATACATTCAAATTCAAATTCGGTACAATTTGAAATAACAGCAATTAAATTACGGTGAAATTACGCTCTCCAGGTCATTACGGCACACACGGTTGGTAAAACACAAACGTTTGCGATATACACCATAATCCGAGACGGTTCACAGAGAGGAAACGTGTGCAAGCATGCACACAGTTGTAACATCCCAAATTTTCAATTTGGTATGTTATACATAGATCATCATTGCATATCATGTTTTATTGCATTTTGACAAATCCTCGATAAATCCTAAGCAACTCAAGGACCCTCGGAGAGAGTTGGGGATTTTCTCAAATTTTCATATTTGATTTTCATCAAATAATAAGACGAGGATTTTGGTTTTAATTATTTTCTCTCCGGAAAAATATTTCATTTTAAAAATAAATGAGAGGAGAAAATATGACTTCTCCAAAACAATTGAAATACTGGAGGTAAAATGTTAAAATCATTTATTGGAATTTATTTGGATTTTATTTGCAATTTTTATTGCATTAAAAATATTGCATGTTTTCAAAATATTTATTTTGTGTTAAAAAAATGTTCACCCTATTCTAGATTTTCTAACAAGACAGGGAAAATTTATCTTATAATTTTTGGACTTTTATTTATTTTTCTACGAATTATTTTCCGCGGAACGTTTAAAAAAAAACGCGCGCGCCCGCCGGGCCGAGCCCAGCCGCGCCAGGCCGCCGGCCCACCTCACGCTCCCTCTCCTTCGCCAGCATGCGCCGCCGCCGCTGTGTCCATGGTGGACACGGGAGTCCGAGCCCGCGCCGCCGGAGCTTGCCCCTCCTCCAAGCCGAGCTCTCCTCCCTTCCCCCTTTATATACCCCCCTCTTCTCTCCTCTCATCTCGCCGCCGCCCGCCTTGCCCGCCTTGCCGCCGCCGGACCGAGCCCGAGCCCGAGCCGCCGCCGAGCCGCCGCCGTTTGCCGCGCCCCTCGCCGCCCTCGCCCCTCGCCGCCGGAGCCCCGCCGGAGCCCCCGCCCCGACGAGGTACTGCCCCGTTCGTTTTGCCGGTTTTCTAAAAAAAACCATTCGTTTAAAAAAACCTAGATCGGTTTTTTTCGGTTTTATTATTTTGCGAGCGTTCACCGAACCGTCCGTTTTAACGAACGCGTTCGTCGGTTTTTCTCTGTTAACGAACGTCCGTTCTTTAACCGTTCGTCCGTTGTTTCTTTTTCGTCGGATTTTTCTGCGATTATCTCAGATTCGATTTCTGATCGAATCTTCGTTTCTGTTTAACTTCTCGCTCGTTTATCGGAATGAGGTGATTCAAGCGCCTAGAGTTTCGTCTCGAAATTCTCTTTCCGTTTAACCTACTCAAACAAGTTTTTGCTACAGTAAAATTTGACCTAGATCCAGATTAGTAAACGAAGCTTCTTTCTTTCGCCGTTTGACTTTCGTTGTTTCTTTCGAGTTGATTCTTTTTGCAAACCGGAGTTCTTAAGTTGAACTTTCTGGTTGGATCTTTCATTCGAGTTTTACCTGTGCATTAGATGAGTACTGATTGTATGCTTGTTTGTTTGCGATAGAGTACCCGGAGTGTGCCGCTTGTTACTTCGAATCGCTAGGTTTTGCGGATCATCAGCAAGGCAAGTAACACTTTGATCATACCCCTTTCATACCCAGTTTTTATTGCATTAGATCTATTCCTCAAACATTGCATGATTAGGATCTAATTAAATTGTGGGTATTGGGAAGTAGTTGAGGTAGTACCTATTACCTGTTTTATTTATCAAACCCTTGGGAGTTACTTCTACGTTGCTATATATTGCCATGCTATGCTCGTAGACGTGGATTGGGTTTGAGAGATATTCATGACAGATGTGAGATTGTTAATGGTTTACTTAAGGTGGCAACTAAAACTCACATCTGGGTGGATTGAGGTACCTGGGTATTCCAGGATTGCCTGTTTTTCTTTTGGACCGCCACCCAGGTTCAAAGGGATCATGAGATTATTCATGCTAGAAACTTCCGTGTGCAGCCGCAAGCTATTATGGGCTCTAGCATAGTTGACTAAGTTGTGTGAACTCTTACAGTGGTAGACTAGCAGATGTAGGGGAAAGTAGGTGTAACTGTCTACCCATACGTAAGGTGCAAACACTTCTGAAAGACTGTGTCTCGGTCATCCGTTACTCAAACACCATGTAGTGCGAGTAATCCAACGGAGGAGATCGAGTCTTGTGGGGAAAAGTGCACAAACCTCTGCAGAGTGTACAAACTAATCATGGTTAGCCGTGTCCCCGGTTATGGACAATTTGAGTATCTAGTACTTGGATTATCATGTGAATCTCATCACTATGTTACCTCTAATTAATTTTGTTGGGTTATTGATGACATTTAATTGGGATTGAGATGCTGTCAACCATCTCAATGTTTCACAACCACCATGATAGTTAAATAAAATTTATTCCTTTGAAGTAGGATAAAATTGGCTTTTCGCAAAATTGTAACCATAGAGCTTTCCACCAGCCATATATGCATGTAGTATAGCATTATTATTGTTCATTATTCTCTATGTGTTACATTGCCAGCATATTCTATGTGCTGACCCGTTTTCGGGCTGCAACGTTTCATGTTGCAGACTTTTCAGACGACGAGTAAGGTGCCTTAGGTCGTGGTCTTATACTCAGTGATGCCGCTGGAGTTGATGGACTCACTTATCTTCCAAGTCTTCCGCTGTTATCGTTTAGATGGCCTTAAGCCATATTTTTCATACTTAATCTCTTTGGAGATATTCGATGTAATAAGTGTGTGATTGCTACTCTGTTATAAATCCTCCATTTGCACTGTGCGTGTCAGCATTACTGATCCAGGGATGACACTGGTGCACAGCAGCACAGACCATTTGAGGTCTGGTCGCTACAAAGTTGGTATCAGAGCACACGCTGACTGTAGGACACGACCACTAAGCTTAAGCCCTAGAAAGCTTCTCTCTTCTCATTTCTGACCCCTCTCCACTTTCTACTCTTTTAGGAATGGCGGATGCAAGGAGCAAGTTCATGCAACCAGATGAAGACACGCCATTTGGTCGACACTTGAAGGAAGTCACTAAGTACTTGAACATATGAATACCAAGCATCACCGGAACCTACAACGCCACATTACCTGAAGAGGAGAGCTGGAAGATTCAAGTTCACATTCTAGGAAGGACGTTTGTGCCAGTTACTGAACCCATAAGATTGGTTTTCGAAGCACCAACCTGGAGTTTAGGGAAGAGCATGGCCGCACACATCGCCATGGGACGCATTGGAGAAGTCTACCACCAGGAGCTAAAGGATACAATTTACCAAATTTGTGGACACCGAGACGCGCAATGGGAGATGATCAGAACCAAGAAGGATGGATCAATTGCAGCTTTCATCCAGGAGCAGAACCAACATATTCGTCGCCAGGAGAACCAGATGTGCACGGACAAGGAAGAACTGAAGAAGGCATTGACGAAGATCAAGGAGCTCCAAGAAGAACTCAAGGCTACACGCGAGGATTATATGGAGGAAATCATCGCACTAGTTGGGAAGAATGATGACCTGGAGAAGAAGATTGGAGTATTCATGGGAAATCCAGTGCCAAAAGCAAAGGATGACGAATGCACTTGTCCGGATAACTACATCATCATCGACGACACTGACTCGGAACCAAGTGAAGACGACTTTGTTGATGAAGCTGGAGCGGACATCATGGAGTCTTCGACGGATTAGAATTTTATTAGACCACCATATCAGTAGTAGTTTTCCCCCATTTAATAGTATAGTTCAAGCACTTTGTAACGCTAGTTAGATCGATTGTTTTGCCTTGTTTGAATTGATTGAGTGATATTGATTGTATTTGTCTCATGAGCATATAGGTAGTGTTTTCTCTCTAGACCTCATTCTATTCTTAACTCTCATCTTTTCTAAACCTATCAGATGCCTCCGAGACGCGACACCGGATTTGTTTTCCCACCAGAGATCACCCAGTTGATTCAGCAGCAGAATGCCCTGATGCAAGTGTTAGTGCAGAACCAAGGCAACAACAACAACAACAACCCACCGCCACCACCACCTGTTGATCACTTAGCCCGTTTCTTGAGGCTAAACCCGCCGGTGTTTTCCAGTAGCACCGAGCCGATTGTTGCAGATGATTGGCTCCGCAAAGTTGGAAAGGAGTTGACCACTGCAGGATGCACAGATGCAGAAAGAGTGCGTTTTGCCGCACATCGGCTAGATGGACCCGCAGCATCATGGTGGGAGAATTATACAGCCACGCACCCTATTGACACCGTCACATGGGACCAGTTTCAGCAAGCTTTCCGTACAGCACATGTTTCAGCAGGAGCTATGGCTATGAAGAAGCGTGAGTTTCGCAACCTACGCCAAGGAGGACGCACCGTAGGCCAGTATGTGGAGGATTTCAGTAAATTAGCACGTTATGCACCAGATGACGTTGCCACAGATGCAGCCAAACAGGAGAAGTTTTTGGAAGGACTGAATGATGAGCTGAGTATGCAGTTGATGGTAGCAACTTTCAACAACTACCAGGAGCTGGTAGATAGAGCTCTCATGATTGAAGGAAAGCAACAACAGATTGAAAATCGTAAGAGGAAGTATGGACAAGGGAAGTATAACTCAGGAGCTCAACAGAAGCCTCGTTTTGCCCCGAAGCCGGGAGGACAGTTTCAGCATACCCATGGAGGAGGTAGTTCGCACAACCATAATGGCTCTAAAAATGGTAATGGGAATGGAGGAAGCAACGGACAGAACTGCACCAACCCATCTACCCCAGCCAAGAGGGACCTGAGCCAAGTCACTTGCTTTAAGTGCCAGAAGAATGGACATTATGCCAATGAATGTCCTGAAGCCCAAAATGGAAATGGCAATGGAAGCTCTGGGAAGAAGCCGAACCCGTTCAACAAAGGGCATGTGAACCACGTGAGCATGGAGGAGGTTGAAGCTCAGCCTGATGCAGTAATAGGTAAGTTTTTGGTTAAGTCATTTACTGCAACCGTTCTTTTCGATACTGGTGCATCGCATTCATACATATCAAGGGGATTTGTGAATAAGTTTAAGATGTCCACCAAAGTTCTCAGAACCCCTATGTTAGTAACCTCGCCAGGAGCAGAGTATATGGCAACCCAAGGATGTTTTCAGATACCATTGGCCATTGGTAGGCATGTTTTCCCCTCAGACCTCATAGTTTTGGAGTCGCAAGGTTTGGATGTGATTTTGGGAATGGATTGGCTATCGTTGTATGGAGGAAACATCGATTGTGCCAGCAAGACGATTTTGCTTACCACCCCGGAAGGAAAAAGGATCAAGTATGTATCCCGGCATATGCCGAAGAGGACACAAGTAAATTCCTTATCAGGAGTTGTACAGTAGGAAGTACCAGTGGTGAAGGACTATCCGGATGTATTTCCAGAAGAGTTGCCAGGCATGCCACCAGATAGAGACATTGAGTTCTTGATTGAACTTTTGCCAGGCACAGGGCCAATATCTAAGAGACCGTACAGGATGCCCGCAAAAGATTTGGAGGAAATTAAGAAGCAGATCAAGGAGTTACTGGATAAAGGCTATATTCGCCCAAGTTCGTCACCTTGGGGATCACCAGTACTTCTAGTGGAGAAGAAAGATGGATCGCTGAGGATGGTTGTTGATTACCGAGGATTGAATGAAGTGACCATCAAAAACAAGTATCCACTGCCGATGATCAATGATTTGTTTGACCGCCTACAAGGAGCTAAAGTATTTTCCAAGATCGATCTACGATCAGGATACCATCAGTTAAAGATTCGAGAGCAGGATATACCCAAGACGGCATTTACCACCAGATATGGATTGTATGAGTATACCGTTATGTCATTTGGTCTGACTAACGCACCTGCCTATTTCATGAACCTGATGAACAAAGTGTTTATGGAGTTTTTGGATAAGTTCGTCGTGGTGTTCATTGATGATATTTTAATCTTTTCCAAGGATGAGGAAGAGCATGAGGAGCATTTGCGATTGGTACTTGAGAAGCTCAGAGAACATCAGTTATATGCCAAGTTCAGCAAATGTGAATTTTGGCTGAAGGAAGTTGGATTCCTTGGACATGTTATTTCTGGAGAAGGAGTAGCAGTGGACCCTGCCAAGGTTGATACAGTGACAAGTTGGGAATCACCCACGACAGTTGGAGAAATCCGGAGTTTTCCTGGACTCGCAGGATATTACCGGAGATTCATCGAGAATTTCTCGAAGATTGCTAAGCCCATGACTGAGTTATTGAAGAAGGACACCAAATTCAATTGGACTGAGGAGTGTGAATCTAGTTTCCAAGAGTTGAAGAAACGATTGGTTACCTCACCAGTGTTGATTCTGCCAGATCAACGCAAGGATTATGAAGTTTATTGCGACGCTTCTCGTCGAGGACTTGGAGCAGTGCTTATGCAGGAAGGAAGAGTTGTGTCATATGCTTCACGACAACTTAAACCCCATGAGAAGAATTATGCTACGCATGATTTGGAATTAGCAGCCGTGGTGCATGCATTGAAGACATGGAGACATTTTCTCATCGGAAACCATTGTGAGGTGTACACCGATCACAAGAGTTTGAAGTATATTTTCACGCAGAAGGAGTTAAATCTCAGACAGAGGAGATGGTTGGAGCTCATTAAAGATTATGATATGAGATTGCATTATCACCCTGGAAAGGCTAACGTAGTAGCAGACGCGTTGAGCCGCAAGAGTCATGTCAACACCCTCATGACAGGAGAGTTACCTCAGGAGTTAGCCGAGGACCTTCGCGAGCTATGTTTGGAGATAGTCCCAAGAGGCTATTTAGCGACATTGGAGCTTCAGTCTACCTTGATGGAAAGGATCAGAGAAGCTTAGAAGACAGACAAGGAGATTGAAGAGATAAAGGAGAAGATGAGCAAAGGAAAAGCCAAGGGATTTCGTGAGGATGAGCACGATACCTTATGGTTTGAGGACCGTGTATATGTGCCAAATGATCCGGAGATCAGGAAGTTGATTTTGCAAGAAGCCCATGATTCACCGTACTCGATTCACCCAGGGAATACCAAGATGTATTTGGATTTGAAGAATACTTTCTGGTGGACCGGAATGAAGAAGGATATTGCAGAGTATGTAGCAGTTTGTGATGTGTGTCAGAGAGTGAAGGCAGAGCATCAGAAGCCAGCAGGATTGCTACAACCATTGCCGATACCCGAATGGAAGTGGGATAAAATAGGCATGGATTTTATCACAGGATTACCCAGGACTCGTTCAGGCTATGACTCAATATGGGTTGTAGTCGACCGTTTAACGAAAGTGGCTCATTTTATTCCAGTGAAGACCACTTACACCAGTGCTAAGTTGGCAAAGATATACATGACCAGGATCGTATGTTTGCATGGAGCTCCGAGGACCATTGTATCAGACAGAGGAACCCAATTTACCTCGAAGTTTTGGAAGCAGTTACATGAAACATTGGGAACCAGGCTGGAATTTAGTACAGCTTTTCACCCGCAGACAGATGGACAGACCGAGAGAGTCAACCAGATTTTGGAGGACATGTTGAGAGCTTGTGCCCTAGATTATGGATCTAGTTGGGACGACAATTTGCCATATGCGGAGTTTTCATATAACAACGGTTATCAAACCAGTTTGAAGATGGCCCCTTTCGAAGCTTTGTACGGAAGGAGGTGTAGAACACCGTTGTTATGGGACGAAGTTGGAGACCATCAGCTGTTTGGACCAGATTTGATTAAGGAGTCTGAACAGAAAGTAAGGTTGATTCGCGACTGGCTCAAGGTAGCCCAGTCCAGGCAGAAGAGTTATGCTGATTCTAAACGAAAAGAGACAGTTCACGAAGTCGGAGACCGAGTGTATCTTCGAGTATCACCACTTCGAGGAGTGAAGCGCTTTGGAGTTAAGGGAAAGTTAGCGCCCCATTTTATCGGACCATACAGAGTTGTGGAACGTATGGGAGAAGTTGCCTACAAACTGGAATTGCCCGAAGGATTGTCTGGAGTTCATGATGTGTTTCACGTTTCCCAGTTGAAGAAGTGCCACGCAGAGATGGCTGAGATACCACTAAGAGATACTGTGCCACTGGAAGCGATTCAGCTGGAAAGTGATTTGACCTATGAGGAGAAACCAGTTAAGATTCTTGAGTATGCCAGCCGAGTTACCCGCAGCAAGGTCATCAAGTTTTGCAAAGTCCAGTGGAGTCACCACACGGAAGATGAAGCCACCTGGGAGCGAGAGGAAGATCTACGGAAGGACCACTCCCACCTGTTTTCTAGCCAACCCGAATCTCGAGGGCGAGATTCATCTTAAGGGGGGTAGGTTTGTAACATCCCAAATTTTCAATTTGGTATGTTATACATAGATCATCATTGCATATCATGTTTTATTGCATTTTGACAAATCCTCGATAAATCCTAAGCAACTCAAGGACCCTCGGAGAGAGTTGGGGATTTTCTCAAATTTTCATATTTGATTTTCATCAAATAATAAGACGAGGATTTTGGTTTTAATTATTTTCTCTCCGGAAAAATATTTCATTTTAAAAATAAATGAGAGGAGAAAATATGACTTCTCCAAAACAATTGAAATACTGGAGGTCAAATGTTAAAATCATTTATTGGAATTTATTTGGATTTTATTTGCAATTTTTATTGCATTAAAAATATTGCATGTTTTCAAAATATTTATTTTGTGTTAAAAAAATGTTCACCCTATTCTAGATTTTCTAACAAGACAGGGAAAATTTATCTTGTAATTTTTGGACTTTTATTTATTTTTCTACGAATTATTTTCCGCGGAACGTTTAAAAAAAAAACGCGCGCGCCCGCCGGGCCGCGCCCAGCCGCGCCAGGCCGCCGGCCCACCTCGCGCTCCCTCTCCTTCGCCAGCACGCGCCGCCGCCGCCGTGTCCATGGCGGACACGGGAGTCCGAGCCCGCGCCGCCGGAGCTTGCCCCTCCTCCAAGCCGAGCTCTCCCCCCTTCCCCCTTTATATACCCCCCTCTTCTCTCCTCTCATCTCGCCGCCGCCCGCCTTGCCCGCCTCGCCGCCGCCGGACCGAGCCCGAGCCGCCGCCGAGCCGCCGCCGTCGGACCGAGCCCGAGCCCGAGCCGCCGCCGTTCGCCGCGCCCCTCGCCGCCCTCGCCCCGAGCCGCCGGAGCCCCCGCCCCGACAAGGTACTGCCCCGTTCGTTTTGCCGGTTTTCTAAAAAAAAACCATTCGTTTTAAAAAAAACCCTAGATCGGTTTTTTTCGGTTTTATTATTTTGCGAGCGTTCACCGAACCGTCCGTTTTAACGAACGCGTTCGTCGGTTTTTCTCTGTTAACAAACGTCCGTTCTTTAACCGTTCGTCCGTTTTTTCTTTTTTGTTGGATTTTTCTGCGATTATCTCAGATTCGATTTCTGATCGAATCTTCGTTTCTGTTTAACTTCTCGCTCGTTTATCGGAATCAGGCGATTCAAGAACCTAGAGTTTTGTCTCGAAATTCTCTTTCCGTTTAACCTACTCAAACAAGTTTTTGCTACAGTAAAATTTGACCTAGATCCAGATTAGTAAACGAAGCTTCTTTCTTTCGCCGTTTGACTTTCGTTGTTTCTTTCGAGTTGATTCTTTTTGCAAACCGGAGTTCTTAAGTTGAACTTTCTGGTTGGATCTTTCATTCGAGTTTTACCTGTGCATTAGATGAGTACTGATTGTATGCTTGTTTGTTTGCGATAGAGTACCCGGAGTGTGCCGCTTGTTACTTCGAATCGCTAGGTTTTGCGGATCATCAGCAAGGCAAGTAACACTTTGATCGTACCCCTTTCATACCCAGTTTTTATTGCATTAGATCTATTCCTCAAACATTGCATGATTAGGATCTAATTAAATTGTGGGTATTGGGAAGTAGTTGAGGTAGTACCTATTACCTGTTTTATTTATCAAACCCTTGGGAGTTACTTCTACGTTGCTATATATTGCCATGCTATGCTCGTAGACGTGGATTGGGTTTGAGAGATATTCATGACAGATGTGAGATTGTTAATGGTTTACTTAAGGTGGCAACTAAAACTCACATCTGGGTGGATTGAGGTACCTGGGTATTCCAGGATTGCCTGTTTTTCTTTTGGACCGCCACCCAGGTTCAAAGGGATCATGAGATTATTCATGCTAGAAACTTCCGTGTGCAGCCGCAAGCTATTATGGGCTCTAGCATAGTTGACTAAGTTGTGTGAACTCTTACAGTGGTAGACTAGCAGATGTAGGGGAAAGTAGGTGTAACTGTCTACCCATACGTAAGGTGCAAACACTTCTGAAAGACTGTGTCTCGGTCATCCGTTACTCAAACACCATGTAGTGCGAGTAATCCAACGGAGGAGATCGAGTCTTGTGGGGAAAAGTGCACAAACCTCTGCAGAGTGTACAAACTAATCATGGTTAGCCGTGTCCCCGGTTATGGACAATTTGAGTATCTAGTACTTGGATTATCATGTGAATCTCATCACTATGTTACCTCTAATTAATTTTGTTGGGTTATTGATGACATTTAATTGGGATTGAGATGCTGTCAACCATCTCAATGTTTCACAACCACCATGATAGTTAAATAAAATTTATTCCTTTGAAGTAGGATAAAATTGGCTTTTCGCAAAATTGTAACCATAGAGCTTTCCACCAGCCATATATGCATGTAGTATAGCATTATTATTGTTCATTATTCTCTATGTGTTACATTGCCAGCATATTCTATGTGCTGACCCGTTTTCGGGCTGCAACGTTTCATGTTGCAGACTTTTCAGACGACGAGTAAGGTGCCTTAGGTCGTGGTCTTATACTCAGTGATGCCGCTGGAGTTGATGGACTCACTTATCTTCCAAGTCTTCCACTGTTATCGTTTAGATGGCCTTAAGCCATATTTTTCATACTTAATCTCTTTGGAGATATTCGATGTAATAAGTGTGTGATTGCTACTCTGTTATAAATCCTCCATTTATACTGTGCGTGTCAGCATTACTGGTCCAGGGATGACACTGGTGCACAGCAGCACAGACCATTTGAGGTCTGGTCGCTACAACAGTTGCCGTTTCCAAAGCGTGTGCGATGTAAGACAATATCACAAATGGGGCGGGCAAACTAAATGTTTGTGATAGTTGCCTTTTTCGTACACGATTCGCAACCATGAACTGTTTTTGATGAAGTATGCATCGTAAACGTTGCACCATAGAATAGTGTGCGTGATAGTTGTCGTGTACGATGATGTTACGACGGTCCGACATTTCGTAATCCTATCCGACACTCGTACAACGATTAGCTAATCTTCTTAATTAGTTATCACATACGGTTTGGGACAAGCTAGCGAATGTGTGTGATTGTATGCTTATCATACACGTTCTATAATAGTGAACCGTTTCTGATGGGTCGCGCATTGCAAATGTAGCACCACCGAATATCGACTGTGATGGCAATGCGAGCACAAATGAGTAGGAGTACTATATATGCATCTTGGCTCCCTATCCCCAACGATTTCTGGTTCGTGTGGGAAGGACCCCCGTATCGCCCGCACTCACTTGGCGACGGTTCCAAATGCCGTCATGGAAAGGGGTTAAAAACCGTTTGTATAGCACCGACGCGTACTAGTGGATGTATGTGGTCCGATGAGTGTTGAGGCTCGCAGCGGGTATCATTATTTTCTGACCTTCACAGATGATTTGAGAAGATATGGGTATATCTACTTAATGAAACACAAGTCTGAAACATTTGAAAAGTTCAAAGAATTTCAGAGTGAAGTGGAGAATCATCGTAACAAGAAAATAAAGTTTCTACGATCTGATCACGGAGGCGAATATTTGAGTTACGAGTTTGGCCTTCATTTAAAACAATGTGGAATAGTTTCACAACTCACGCCACCTAGAACACCACATCGTAATGGTGTGTCCGAATATTGTAATTGTACTTTATTAGATATGGTGCGATCCATGATGTCTCTTACCGATTTACCACTATCGTTTTGGGGTTATGCATTAGAGACAGCTGCATTCATGTTAAATAGGGCACCGTCTAAATCCGTTGAGACGACACCGTATGAACTGTGGTTTGGCAAGAAACCTAAGCTGTTGTTTCTTAAAGTTTGGGGTTGCGACACTTATGTCAAAAGGCTTCAGCCTGATAAGCTCGAACCCAAATCGAAGAAGTGCGTCTTCATAGGATACCCTAAGGAAACAATTGGGTACACCTTCTGCCACAGATCCGAAGGCAAGATCTTTGTTGCCAATAATGGAACATTTCTAGAGAAGGAGTTTCTCTCGAAAGAAGTGAGTGGGAGGAAAGTGGAACTTGATGAGGTAATTGTACCTTCTCTCGAATTGGAAAGTAGCTCATCACAGAAAACCATTCCCGTGATGCCTACATCAACTAGAGAGGAAGCTAATGATGATGATCATGAAACTTCATATCAAGTTACTACCGAACCTTGTAGGTCAACTAGAGTACGATCCGCACTAGAGTGGTACGGTAATCCTGTTCTGGAAGTCATGTTACTAGACCATGGCGAACCTAGCCCAGATTCTGATAAATGGCTTGAGGCCATGAAATCTGAGATAGGATCCATGTATGAGAACAAACTGTGGACTTGCCCGATGATCGGCGAGCCATAGAGAATAAATGGATCTTCAAGAAGAAGACTCACGTTGATGGTAATGTTATTCTCTACAAAGCTCGACTTGTCGCGAAAGGTTTTCGACAAGTTCAAGGAGTTGACTATGATGAGACTATCTCACCCGTAGCGATGCTTAAGTCTGTCCGAATCATGTTAGCAATTGCCGCATTTTATGATTATGAAATCTGGCAAATGGACGTCAAAACTGCATTCCTTAATGAATTTCTTAAAGAAGAGTTGTATATAATGCAACCAGAAGGTTTTGTTGATTCTAAAGGTCCTAACGAAGTGTGCAAGCTCCAGCGATCCATCTATGGACTGGTGCAAGCATCTCGGAGTTGGAATATACGCGTCGATGAGGTGATCAAAGCATATGGTTTTATACAGACTTTCAGAGAAGCCTGTATTTACAAGAAAGTGAGTGGGAGCTCTATAACATTTCTAATATTATTTGTGGATGACATATTGTTGATTGGAAATGATGTAGAATTTCTAGATAGCATAAAAGGATACTTGAATAAGAGTTTTTCAATGAAAGACCTCGGTGAAGCTGCTTATATATTGGGCATCAAGATCTATAGAGATAGATCAAGACACTTAATAGGACTTTTACAAAGCACATACCTTGATAAAGTTTCGAAGAAGTTCAAAATGGATCAGTCAAAGAAAGGGTTCTTGCATGTGTTACAAGGTGTGAAATTGAGTCAGACTCAATGCCCGACCACTGCAGAAGATAGAGAGAAAATGAAAGTCATTCCCTATGCCTCAGCCATAGGTTCTATCATGTATGCTATGCTGTGTACCAGACCTGATGTGTGCCTTGCCATAAGTCTGACAAAGAGGTACCAAAGTAATCCAGGAGTGGATCGCTGAACAGCGGTCAAGAACATCCTAAAGTACCTGAAAAGGACCAAGGATATGTTTCTCGTTTATGGAGGTGACAAAAAGCTCGTCGTACATGGTTACGTCGATGCTAGTTTTGACACTGATTTGGATGACTCAAAGTCACAAACCGGATACGTATTTATATTGAATGGTGGAGCTGTCAGTTGGTGCAGTTCCAAGCAGAGCGTCGTGGCGGGATCTACGTGTGAAGCGGAGTACATAGCTGCTTCAGAAGTAGCAAATGAAGGAGTATGGATGAAGGAGTTCATATCCGATCTAGGTGTAATACCTAGTGCATCGGGTCCAATGAAAATCTTTTGTGACAATATTGGAGCAATTGCCTTAGCGAAGGAATCCAGATTTCACAAAAGCACCTAACACATCAAGAGATGCTTCAACTCCATCCGTTATCAAGTCAAGGAAGGAGACATAGAGATTTGCAAAATGCATACGGATCTATATGTAGCAGACCCATTGACTAAGCCTCTTCCACGAGCAAAACATGATCAAAACCAAGACTCCATGGGTGTTAGAATCACTGCACTGTAATCTAGATTATTGACTCTAGTGCAAGTGGGAGACTGAAGGAAATATGCCCTAGAGGCAATAATAAAGTTGTTATTTTATATTTCCTTATTCATGATAAATTTTTATTATTCATGCCAGAATTGTATTGATCAGAAACCTAAATTCATGTGTGAATACATAGACAAACACTGTGTCCCTAGTGAGCCTCTACGTGACTAGCTCGTTGATCAAAGATGGTTAAGGTTTCCTAACCATGGACATGGGTTGTCATTTGATAACGGGATCACATCATTAGGAGAATGATATGATGGACAATACCCATCCGTTAGCTTAGCATGTTGACCGTTCAGTTTTATTGCTATTGCTTTCTTCATGTCAAATACATATTCCTTCGACTATGAGATTATGCAACTCCCGGATACCGGAGGAATGCTTTATGTGCTATCAAATGTCACAACGTAACTGGGTGATTATAAAGATGCTCTATAGGTATCTCCGAAGGTGTTTGTTGAGTTGGCATATATCGAGATTAGGATTTGTCACTCGGAGTATCGGAGAGGTATCGCTGGGCCCTCTCGGTAATACACATCATAAGAAGCCTTGCAAGCAAAGTGACTAATGAGTTAGTTGCAGGATGATGTATTATGGAACGAGTAAAGAGACTTGCCGGTAACGAGATTTAACTAGGCATGAAGATACTGACGATCGAATCTCGGGCAAGTAACATACCGATAGACAAAGGGAATTACGTATGTTGTCATAACGGTTCGACCGATAAAAGATCTTCATAGAATATGTAGGAGCCAATATGAGCATCCAGGTTCTGCTATTGGTTATTGACCGGAGAAGTGTCTCGGTCATGTCTACATAGTTCTCGAACCCGTAGGGTCCGCACGGTTAACGTTCAATGACAATTTAGTATTATATGAGTTATGTGATTTGGTGACCGAATGTTGTTAGGAGTCCCGGATGAGATCACAGACATGAAGAGGAGTCTTGAAATGGTCGAGAGGTAAAGATTGGTATATAGGATGATAGTATTCGGACACCGGAAGTGTTCCGGAGTGTATCGGGTATTTATCGGAGTAACGGAGGGGTTACCGGAACCCCCGGGAGAATATATGGGCCATATGGGCCATGAGAGGGGAGGACACCAGCCCACAAGGGGTGGCGAGCCCCCACTATGGCAGGAGGCCGAGTGGGAGAAGGAAAAGAGGGGGTTCGGCCCCCTCTTCCTTCTCTCTTCCCCCTTCCCTTTTCTTCTCTGGTGGAAAAAGGCAGGGGGGCGCCACTTGGGGAAACCCCAAGGATCCTACTTCGGGCGCCCCTGGCTACCTCTCCTCCCCTCCCACCTATATATATGTGGGGAGGGGGTGCCTAGAACACACAACATCAATTGTTAGCCATGTGCGGCGTCTCCCTCCACAGTTCACACCCCGGGTCATATTCTCACGGTGCTTAGGCGAAGCCGTGCGCGGATCACTTCACGATCACCGTCACCATGCCGTCGTGCTGACAGAACTCATCTACTACCTCGACACCTTGCTGGATCAAGAAGGCGAGGGACGTCACCGAGCTAAACGTGTGCAAAACTCGGAGGTGCCGTACGTTTGGTGCTTGATCGGTCGGAGCTAGAAGAAGTTCGACTACATCAACCACGTTGTCAAACGCTTCCGCTTTCGGTCTACGAGGGTACGTAGACACACTCTCCCCCTCGTTGCTATGCATCTCCATGGATAGATCATTGTGTGTGTGTAGATTTTTTTTGTTTTTCCATGCAACATTTCCTAACACTTCAGGGCACCCCGAGCCCGCTGCCATCCCCTACAGCCCCACCATGAGCACCGCATCCAACCTCCTCTCTCCGCCCTCTCCTTTTGTAGCCGTAGCTCGCCACCATCGTGTTCGTGCTCCGGCCACCGCCATGGCCATGGATCTCCATGCTCACCGCCACGCTCTGCGTGAACTAGCCGCTGTGGCATGTTCCCCGTGAACCACTGCTGCCGCCTGGCTAGCTAGTTTGCCTGCTCGCGTTGTGTTTTGCCAATTCCTAAAATTTGGCGCCGTCTGTCGTCGTTGTGGCGCCCGTTTCCGGCTGCCTCCACCCCTGCCACTGACCTCACCCGACACGCCGCATCGTGGGCGTCCCGTAGAGCTTAACCGCGGGTCCAGAGGCCCTTTGTAGGCAAATCCCGGCCCCCTGCCGTGCGTGCCACCGTGAAATATGGTCGCCGGAGTTGCTCCGATGACAACGCTGAGGTGGCCGGCCACGTGGCCCCCTCCGGGTCACTGGCAAAGGGCCCAACGGGCCCAGTTGACCAATGTCAACGGCTGACTAGGCAGCGCCAGTCACTGCCAGTGGGTCCAGTTGACTGGGTTGACCCGGTCAACCCTGCTGACTGGGCAGCCTGGGTAAGTGACATGTAGCCCCCACGCTGATTAAACATTTTATAAATAATTAATCTGCTAATTATTATGTTAATTAAAATTGTTATTTAAACAGTCACTGAGAGTGGGTATCACCTAGCTAATTAAATTAATGCACTGTTTAGCCCACTGAGTATGACATGTAAATTTTTGAAAAATCATATAGAATAATTTATAACTCGGATGAAAATAATTTATAAATGAAAGTTGCTCAGAAAAATATAGCGAATCCAAATATGCTGCCCGTTCATCTGTCACAAGCCTCTAGCATGATGAACCTGGATCCTTCCCCTTTGATTCATCTGTCCAAAAAATGCCAAACGCAGGGAAAACACTCCCAAATGTTTTCCCGCTTCCCGTGTAACATGTAGCACGGCGTTAGGTCACCCCTAGCACTGCATATTGTCATGTCATGCATCATGATGCACTTGTTTTCTTTATATTTATTTTTTCTTCCTCCTCTTCTCTCCGGTAGACACCGAGACTGACGCTGCTCCAGAGTACGACCACACCCCTGATGTTCAGCCACTCTCAGCAAAGCTTCTAGGCAATCAAAAACCCCTTGATCATTCCTATATCGCCCATTTTCTTCTCTCTCGTGCTTGCATTAGATTTTGCTACTGTTGTTCATTTATACCTATTCTGATGCATAGCCGATTTTGTAACCTGTTATTGTTACCTTACCTGCTTATCCTATATGCTTAGTATAGGTTGGTTAGTGATCCACCAGTGACCCCTCACCTTGTCCCTGTTTCCCTGCTTTATGACCAACGACTCGATCAACGTGATCTACATCCAGGACCCGACACATCACCTCACTACCCCTTAGTTGTACGACTCTGTAAGTTACTATCGAGTGCCGAGGGTGATACCTCGTATAGCACTTATGATGAGATCTATGTAGTGTAGTTAATTGGTCGTGGTTTATCGAGGGTGATTCCTCCTTCACCACTCCAGATAACGACTCTGTCATGCAACACATCAAGTGTGAACCCTCGAGGGTAATTCCTCCAAGTTCCTCTTGGCAGATACATCAAGTGGAATCCATCGAGAGTGATTCCTCGGATTCCCCCTTGGCGATTCCCCCTTGGTGTTATGAACACATGGCTACTTTGACTTTACCCCAGAACCATGATGAAATTGGGTCAGGCCCAAGGGGTACCTGATACGTCTCTAACGTATCTATAATTTTTGATTGTTCCATGCTATTATATTATCTGTTTTGGATGTTTTATATGCATTAATATGCTATTTTATATTATTATTGGGAGTAACCTATTAACCTAGAGCTCAGTGCCAGTTTCTATTGTTTTCCTTGTTTTTGAGCTTCACAGAAAAGGAATACTAAACGGAGTCCAAACGGAATAAAACTTCACGATGATTTTTCTTGGACCAAAAGACACCCAGGAGACTTGGAGTTCAAGTCAGAAGAGGCCACGAGGTGGCGACAAGGGTGGAGGGCGCGCCCAGGGGGTAGGGCGCGCCCCCTACCTTGTGGGCCCCTCGTTAACCCCCTGACCTAGTTCTTCCTCCTATATATTCACATATATTCCCAAACCGCCAGAGGCATCCACGAAAACACTTTTCCACTGCCGCAACCTTCTGTTCCCGTGAGATCCCATCTTGGGGCCTTTTCTGGCATCCTGCCGGAGGGGGATTCGATCACAGAGGGCATCTACATCAACTCTATTGCCCTTCTGATGAAGCGTGAGTAGTCCACCTCAGACCTACGGGTCCATACACTACTAGGGAAAACCTTATACATAGAATCTTAGCAGCAGGGCGGTACAGGAAGAGGCGCTACTGCTAATTAGCAATAGCGCGTGAACAAAACAGGCACTACTGCTACTCACTTAGCAGTAGCGCGGCTCGGTGGAACCACACTGCTACTAAAATTGACCGACAGTTCCCACCACCCTAAGTTTAGTAATAGCGCGCTCTTGCTAACCGCGCTAATGATAAATTAATAGTAGTAGCGTGCTTTTTTGGGTGGTGCTACTGCTAATTTTGAAACTGGCCACATGGCGGGCCCCGCTTATCAGTAGCACATATGCCAGAAGCGCGCTGCTGCTATGTCATTAGCAGTAGCGCGGTTTACGACCAGCGCTACAGCTAAGCCGCAGCATATACCACCTTTTCCCTCCCCTCCCCCATCATCTCTTCCTCACTTTCCCCTACCTCCCACCTCCTCTCTCCCTCACTTTGCTTCTTCTTCACTACTTCTCCCCCTATTAGTCTCCTTCTTCTACCTACCTTTCTCTCTCTTTATTACTCCTAGCTAACTACACCACCTCCATTAATGCATCTCCTTTCTCTTTTTCCTCCCCCTCCACTAGTTGAAGTTATCTCCTCCCAAACTAGCTAGCTAGGTAGATGTAGCATTTAGTGAAGTGACCTATATACCCCCTAACTAGATCTAGCCTTGTCAAGAAGAGCTTTGTCCACTTTTGATCTCCCTACTACATCATCATCTCCACCGTGTGCTCGATCTCGAGATAGGTGATTAAAAATTTATGCTTTTGCAAGAATGGAAATATGTGTATGTGTGTGCGATATGACATAATCGGGCGATATGATGAAAATTGTGTGTGTGGCATGAGTTGACGCCGAATTGTGCTTGTGAGTTGCCTATGTTTTGCTGAAATGTCGATTTATTTCTGTTTCAGCGAATTCCGGGCAAACTCTAGATCTATATGTCCTATTTTTAGGGAAGGTCATGCTGAATTTTTGTATGACTTTGATGCATGCATGCCTTTTTATAATCAATTTGTTTATTATTATCGTGCAGACGTTCATGATGGTCAGTGGAACGATGGTGGACAGGTGGTTGCGGTCGGCGGTGTAGGACATGAAAGAAAATAACCCGACAGAGGTTTTATGTCTGTGTCAAAGATGCAAAGGAATAGTTTGGCTCGACCCCTATGACGATGGTCGTGTCGAAGCACACCTACTCATGACTGGTTTCATGGATGGCTACACTTGGTGGATAATTAAAGATGAGGATGAGGATGTTGAGGACGCCGACAGGGCAGGAAATGACGACACAGGGAAAGATGAAGAGATGATCGATAATGGCGGCGGGGAAGAGGCCGGACATGGCGGTGAAGAAGGGGCCGGATATGGCAGAGGAGAAGGGGCTGGACATGGTGGCGGAGAAGGGGCCGGGCATGGCGGCGGAGAAGGGGCCGGGCATGGCGGCGGAGAGAACATGGACTCCACGCCACAGAGTTCCTCGATACTAAGTTCAATCGTGCGGGACCCTCATGTTCAAGCACTGCTTCGCAAGGAGATGAGTACTGAGAGAGCTGCTTCTAGAGAGGAGGCCAAGATGCAGCAACTGGTGGTAGACTCGAACACTCCATTGTATGATGGTTGCAATCCTGAGGTGACCCGCTTGAGTTTCACCCTCCAACTCCTGAAGACGAAGGCTAAAAACAAATGGACCGACACTAGCCTCGATGAGCATCTCAAGTACCTAAAGGATGTTCTTCCCGCGGGGAATCTATGTCCTACTAGTGTGGATGAGGCCAAGAAGATCGTGTGCCCTCTTGATCTGCCGCATGTTAGATACCATGCGTGCATCAACGACTGCATAATTTATTGGAAGGAGCATGCGGAAAAAACAAGCTGTCCGGTGTGCAATGCTTCTCGATACAAGAAGGCCGGGAAGAAATCTCCCCAGAAAGTTGTATTGTACTTACCGATCACTCCCCGTCTCCAGCAGTATTTCGTAGATCCCAAGGAAGCAAAGCTCATGCGCTGGCACGTGGAGAGGAAGAAGCCCGACGATGGAGACGATCCGAAGCTGAGATACGTCAAGATGGAAGCCAGTGGAGAGCATTGAACGGCGAATATCGGTATTTCGAATGTGATGCAAGGAACATCGTGCTCGACGCGTGTACCGATGGCATGAATCCCTTTGGCAACCAGAACACCAACCATTGCACATGGCCCGTGTTTGTATGGATGTACAACCTCCCCCTGGTTGTGCATGAAGTCGAAGTACGTTCACATGAGCATGCTGATTCAAGGACCGAAACAACCGGGAAATAATATTAATCTGTATCTGGGGCTACTTCAAGAGGAGTTAGACATGTTATGGAAAACACCGGCCAAGACATGGGACGCCAGCAAAGGCGAGTATTTCTACATGAGAGCCGCGCTGATTATGATGGTGCACGACTATCTTGGTTACGGATATGTCACAGGCCAGGTGTGCCATGGATATTGCGGATGCACGCGGTGCATGGATGATATGACGTCTCAGCAGCTAACGTCAAGGAAAGATGGCGGGTCTGGGAAAATCGTGTACATGGGGCATCGAAGATGGCTCGAGAAGGACGACCCGTGGAGAAATCATGGAGATATATTCAATGGTCACACTGAGCATCGAGGACCTCCACGTAAGCGGAGCGGCGCCGAAATTGATGAGCTATTAAAAACTAGGAATAGCACCCCGCGCCAGGAAAGACGATGAAAAAGGCGCCGGAGCCGCTGCTGAAGGTATGGAAGACGAGGTCTGTGTTCTGGGACTTGGAGTACTGGCACAAACTCGACACACCTCATTGCCTTGATCAAATGCATATCTGTAAGAATGTCCTTGAGAGCTTGCTCGTGACACTGATGAACATGCCGGATAAGACCAAGGATGGGCTAAAGGCAAGAAAAGACTTGCAAGATTTGAAAACCAGGGAAGATCTGCACATGCCGCCCCGTAAAAAGTTAGACGAGATAGAGACGGAGACAAAGGCGGGGGAGAAGAAGGGCAAAAAAGTATAGGAAGAGGATTATTGCCCCCCTTCTTGCTTCACCTTAAGTCCGGCTGAGATCGATCAATTCTTTAAGTGCCTTACTGGAGTCAAAGTTAGTTCTGGTTACTGTGGCAAGATAAGCAGATATCTAGACACGAATAAGAAAAGTTCAGCGGGATGAAGTCCCACGACTGTCATGTGATGATGATGCAGATACTACCTGTTGCCCTTAGAGGGATAATGGACAAGCACGTCCGTGACACACTTATTGGTCTCTGCAACTTTTTCGACGTCATCTCTCGAAAGTCGATCAGTGTGAAGCAGCTCCGAAGGCTACAAGAAGAGATCATTGTGATACTGAATAAGCTTGAGATGTACTTCCCGCCCGCGTTCTTTGACGTCATGGTGCATCTGTGTGTCCATATTGTGGACGACATAATAGACCTGGGGCCGTCATTCCTGCACAACATGATGCCGTTTGAGAGGATGAATGGGATCATCAAAGGATTCATTCGTAACATGTCCTATCCAGATGCAAGCATCGTCCAGGGCTATCTGACACAAGAGTGCATCTCTTTCTGCGAGAATTTTCTATATGCCGCAGACCAGCCGCCTGGTGTTGGTGTTAGTTTGCCTGTTAACAAGCACGATGGGAGGCTCGAATGAGAAGGTCACTCCAACGGTCGCAGGGAACTGCACGTGGCATACTCAAATCGACGCAACGACTTTGACAGAGCAAACTTGGTAGTGCTACAAGCACCGCGCAAAGAAATTATCGCAAAGAAGTATCGTGATCGGGGGGTATGCAGGACAGACGCTGAAGTTACTAGAGAGCACAACTCCAATTTCCTACATTGGTTCAAAGATCATATTATTGCTAATCCCCGGAAGAGGGCTCTAAGGACGGATTGCTCATATACGCCTTAGCACATGGCCCCTCACCCTACCTCGTCACCTATCAGGCGTACGATATCAATGGATACACGTTCTACACAGAGGCCAAAGATATGGACAATGATGATCAGAACTCAGGGGTGACGATGGAATGCACGACCGGCAGCGACAATGGCGCAACTGAGAGATTTTACGAAAGGGTTGAGGAGATCTGGGAGCTTGACTACTCTGGACTGCACAACGCGACAATGTTCCGTGTCAGATGGGCTAAGAATGTCGAAAGAGAAAACCGGTATTTCACTATCATGACTATACCCGACGCCAAGAGTGCTACCGTGAATGCTATCGCAAAAAACGAGCCATGGGTACACGCTAAGCACGTGACATAATGCTTCTTCATAACCAACCTGTGCAATCCCAGCCGTGTTGTCATGAGGAGAGGCAAAAGGAACATCATTGGAATGGATGGAGTCGCCAACGAGGAAGACTACGACCAGTACGAAAACCCAATGAGGGAAGATGACGATGACAATGAAGTATACGTCAAAATAAGAATCAATACTACATTACCTAAGAAAGATCGTACTCCATGGAAAAGGAAAAGTCACAATGAGGGGCTCAATTATTCTTCAACGAACAAGAAGGGAAAGAAGGTCACTCAAAAACGAAAACGTCAACGCTGAGGAACCGTTATCGGTCAGATGATGTAATTTACATGTTCCTATTTTGTGTACACACTTAGCCATTATGCATGGGTCAAATGATGTAATATATATGTTCCTATTTTGTATACAACTTAACCGTCAAATGATGCAATATATATCGCCTTAGTTATATACATTGTATCACCTTCCCTTTGTTTACTGCTCTCGGAAAAAAGGAAAAGAAAAGAAAAGAAAAGGGAGAGAAAATAAAGGAAAAGAAAATAGAAGAAACAAACAGGAAAACTGCTATAGGTACTGGTTATAGTAGTAACGCTTTTCTGAAAAAGAGCTATAGCTAGTCAAGTTAGCAGTAGCGCTGTACTGGTAAACACGCTATAGCTACCTGCGATAGCAGTAGCGCTTTATGACTAAATGCATTATAGCTAAGTTAGCTATAGCGGGTTTTACGGGAACGCGCTACTGCTCCCTCGACTTAACCCCCCAAATCCCCACTCTCTGCTTCTTCCCGCCTCTGCTTTCCCCCCCAAATCCCCACTCTCTCTTCCCCTGTCGTCGCCGCCGGAGCCCTGCCATCACCGCACCCCTGCGCTCGCCCCCGATGCCGGCGCTCGTCTCCATCCCGACGCTCGCCCCCGACCCCGGCACTCACCCCCGTCCCGGCGCTCGCCCCCGTCTCCCCCGACCCCGGCGACCCTCGGTATCGTGCCGTCTCCCCTGACCCCGCCTCGTCTCGGTGCCACGCCGTCTCCCCCGACCCCATCTCTCTTTCTTCCCTCTATAAGCCCTCTCCCCTCCCCTCTTCTATGCTATTTAGTGCTAGTTAGTATGAAACAGTATGAACCCTAGGCTATTTTTTAGTGTAAGAAAAAACAGAATTGATTATATAGGTTTCTTGCATTTTTTAGTTAAAGTAATTGTTGCTATTTAAATTTTATAGTGCTAGTTAGTTAATTAGAATTAGTATGAAACCTAGGACAAATTAGTTAAAGCAACTATTGCTATTTAATTTTTTTAGTTAAAGCAATTGTTGCTATTTAAAAAAACAGAATTTGAAGTGGACAGATTAGTTAAAGCAATTGTTGCTATTTTTTAGTTGCAAATTTGAAGTGGACATGTGATATGTGGACATGTGATCTGGACAGGTCATATTTGGAATTTGGACATGTCATTTGGACATGTGATATTTTGGACATGTCATATTTGGAAAATGATGATTATGTGCAGGGTAAATGATCCGAGTGGCCTATGTTTCGCCGGAATGTTGATTCATTTCTGTTCTGGTGAATTTCAGGCGCTCGATATGTCCACCTTTTAGCAAAGGTCATAACGAAATTTAAGGGACTCCCTTTGGGCCAGTGGCTGCAATATGGACGTGTGCATGGCGCCGGAGACGGCGCCACATGGAAGGTGTTTTACAACGAGGGCCCAGAGGCCAAGAAGCAGAAACAAAAGTTTAGTCAGGTGGACATCGACGAGAAGGTGAAGCTTGCATTCGAGAAAAAAGCAGCCGAGGACGCGAAAAAATAGCGGAGGAGAAAAATGAGTTGCTACAAGAGGCAGTCAATGCAGCTGTAAATGCCTGCAAAAATGATTTTGCTACTAACTTGGTCCTGGCTATCATCAACTGGACAAAGGAAAATCCAGACAAGATGGTACATGATTTCCCCATGCCCAGCTTCGTCACGAGCAACTCCATGAACAGCACCACCGCACCATCACCTGCTCACGGAACCGAGCCTGCTCTCGCACCCGCACCCGCACCCGCACCCACTCATAGCAGCCCGTCCTCGGTCTCTGGCGTGCTAGGTGGGCCTTCGTCTTTGGCTGAGCTGACGCCCTCATGGTAATTACATGTCGCACCAACATATATATCTAGAATATTCCATTTTCGTTGCCTTTTGGATGTTTTACGCCGCAGACATGTGTTTGCAGGACGGCGAAACCCCGTGCACCGTACTCTACTTGATCAAAGGCCAGAAGGTGGATGTGAGAAAGGGGGTGATAACGAAGCCCTTGGAACTCATGTTCCACAACCAGCCGATGCCCGCTGGGCACTTCAGGGCTACCTTGTCGAGTGTGAAATCGGGGCACAAGGATTTGCCTCCTCCAGTACGGCTAGGGGGAGAGGACGACGAGACCCCCCTGCGGATTGAAAGCTACAAGGGTTGGGTGCTGCTATGGCCGAAGAATCTTCTTCGTCTGGAGCCGGCCGAGAGCACACCAATAACCACACATGAACAAGCATGTATGGAGACCACCACCCCGCCTACGCAATTACCAGCTCCTGTAGTGTCGGGTGAGAGCGACGGATGACGTGATGAAGGGGGTCCAATAGTGGCTGATGTAATCGGCCCTGTAGAACAAAGAATGGATGATGAGATGGAGGAGACAGAGGACCCAATGAGTTTCCTCAATACAGGCGCCTATGACGGTGACTTAGATACGATGAGTCAGCCATATGACGAATCAGGCTATCAGCATGCTGATGAGGATATGGATGATCTGCTCGGGCACGAACGTCCTAGCAGGGATTGCAAGAAGTCTCTCTTCATGAAATCCTCACAGGACACGCCTGAAGATGCCGCCTCAACATAGGCTCAACTAGCCGGGGGTCATACAGTGCTTAGCCCGGCAACACTGGGGCAGGGGTTAAGGAAGGGTCTGGAAGGTGTGCCCAAGAAAAAGGAGAGGAAGAGACCGGGGAAGATAGGCTCAGCTGCCTACAAACAAGCCAGAGCACAAAGCAGCCAGACGGGGGATTTTGAAGAGCGTGTACCCATCAAAGGTGCGTCCATGTTCCATGTCACGGGCGAGCCGATGCTACCGCCGAAACCGCTGGAGGCACTATCAGGGGATCTCAAGAGACTGCACGACCATGTGATGTCGACTGAGAAAAGCCTACTAGCCTCGAAGGATCCAGGATATCCGACATACGCAGCTCGTGTGCCTGAGGGGAAGTGCTACGTCTACACACGGCCCGCGGAGGTGTTCTTCCTGCGGTTTGACCATATCTTCGAGATGTTTCTGGCAAGGCAGCTCGATTTTACAATCGTCTGCCTTTTAGCGCTACATATGAGCTCCATCACGAAGAGAGAAGAAGTCTTGCAAATCTATGTGGCGGATCCGTACTACATGCACGAGTCCTTCTTGAGTCTCAGCGACTTTGAGCGTGAAACTACTAGGGAGTACCTCCAAAACTTCATGGTACAAAATAATGACCAAGAAATTGTCCTCCTGCCTTATCATCCAAAGTAAGTCAGTTCCGGACAACCCTTTCGTACGTTTCAATCATTCCTTCTCGCTCATATGGAGAATAATTTGAGGTGTTTTTTTCGCCGCAGTAACGGGCGCGCCTTCCTTATCGTTCTTTACCCGCGAGTCTCCCACGTCGTGTATTTCGACCTTACTAGAAACTATGAGAAGAAGGACTACACCCACATAATGAATATTCTAGATGATGCTCTCCAAGGCTTCAGCATTAGGGGTGGCCACCTACAGATCAGGAAACAAAGGAACAAGAAGTTGGGTTTCTTGCATAAAACTAACTTCTGCTGCATCCATGTCCCAAAACCAAGCAAGAAAGATGGATTCTACCTCCTCCATCTCATGACTGAGTTCAACACGGATCACAAAAGCTTCGCATGACAAGCAGAAACGATGATCATATCCGCAAGTGGGTAGAATCTCATGGAGAAGCAGATTATAAACTTACAGATGACTTCTTTCGCATCCAAAGGGACATTGCGACGATCATCATGAAAGAAGTCGTCGATGAGAAGGGGATGTTCCACCACAGCCCTATATCGCGAGCTGACGTCCAAACTCGCATAGGCATGCAACATCATGACCTCACACCATTCAAGAAGCTAGGGTCCATCCTTGATGATATGGAAGGATGGAACTTCTAGTGATTTACGATGCCGATGATGATGATATGTGTCGATTGAACTTGTATACTTTCTGTAGCGATGAAACTTTGTGATGTCCACGGTCCCTGCCGAACTTGCGTAACGCTACTTTGTTAGTTTGGGTACGATGACCTACGTACCTCTAGTTAATTAGTTTGCGTACTATATGTTGCATCTAGTTGCTAACCCTTTCTTTTTCGTGTTGCTCTAGTATATTTTGTTGCATATGATTGTACATTCTCTTGATGAAGATGCATCTCTAACAGGTATCTAGATTCTTGATGGCGAAGAAGCAGTGCTATGCCATGTACAAAGGGAAGGTTCTGGGAGTGTACGATGAGTGGCCTGAGTGCCAGGCGCAAGTGGATGTGGTCTCGGGTGCCAGCCATAAAGGCTTCAAAAGCAGACAAGAAGCATAAGCTAGTTACTTGAGGTTCACGCTAGCGCGAGAGAGGACTCGTAATCGCGGCCTCATGTACTGCATAGTTCCGCTCTTACTCATAGTGATAGCTCTTCTCGCGTATATCATTGTTTAGATGGATGACGATGTAGTTGCAAGTATTCAAGACTTGTATCACTATTTTTGAGATGATGACGAGAGACCACTTTGTGTTGGATGATGATTATGATGATTACATGATTTGATGAGACTATTTGTATGTATATGCTATGATTACATTTGTATGTGTTTGTATGTGTATGATATGCTAGAGATTATTGTATAATGCTCTAAACAAAATTCAGCAGCACAAAATATGGAGCATAATTTTTTTCAGAAACTAATAATAGTAGCGCGGGGTATGGCTTTAGCAGCAGCGAGTTCTTATCAGTAGCGCTCTTTCTTCAAGGGCACTACAGCTATTAGCAGCAGCGCGTGTTGGAGACCGACACTGCTGCTATCCCTCGATAGCAGTAGCGCGGGTCGAACCGCGCTACTGATAAGAGTTAGCTGTGCCCGCGCTACTACTAGGCATTTAACCCGCGCTACTGCTAGACTTTTCCCTAGTAGTGATAGTTAGTAGCTAGATGGCTTCTTCTCTCTCTTTGATTCTCAATACCATGTTCTCCTCGATGTTCTTGGAGATCTATCCGATGTAATACTCTTTTGCGGTGTGTTTGTCGAGATCCGATGAATTGTGGATTTATGATCAGCTTATCTATGAATATTATTTGAATCTCCTCTGAATTCCTATATGCATGATTTGGTATCTTTGTATTTCTCTTCGAATTATCGGTTTGGTTTGGCCTAATGCGTTACTCTGTTCTTATGAACTTAATACTCTAGATGCATGCTGGATAGCGGTCGATGTGTGGAGTAATAGTAGTAGATGCAGAATCGTTTCGGTCTACTTGACACGGACGTGATGCCTATATTGCATAATCATTGCCTTGGATATCGTCATAACTTTGTGCCTTTCTATCAATTGCTCGACAGTAATTTGTTCACCCACCGTATTATTTGCCTTCATGAGAGAAGCCTCTAGTGAAACCTATGGCCCCCGAGTCTATTTTCCATTATATTAGTTTCTGATCTACTATTTTGCAATCTTTTATTTTCAGATCTATAAACCAAAAAACCCAAAAATATTTTATCTTTTGTTTAGTTCTATTTATCTATCTCTTTCAGATCTCACTTTTGCAAGTGATCCTGAAGGGATTGACAACCCCTTTATCGCGTTGGGTGCAAGTGTTTGATTGTTTGTGCAGGTATTGGTAATTTGTGCGTTCTTCTCCTACGGGATTGATACCTTGGTTCTCAAACTGAGGGAAATACTTATCTCTACTTTACTGCATCACCCTTTCCTTTTCAAGGGAAAAACCAACACAAGCTCAAGAAGTAGCAGGAAGAATTTCTGGCGCCGTTGCCAGGGAGATCTACGCCAAGTCAAGACATACCAAGTACCCATCATAAAAGTTAAAACTCTCATCTCTTGCATTACATTATTGGCCATTCGCCTCTCATTTTCCTCTCCCCCACTTCTAAAACGATTTTTGAAAAGATTTGCCTTTTTTCTTTCTCCCTTCTTCCGTTCGTCTTCTCGTTTGCTTTTTGTTTGCTCGTGTGTTATATCGCTTGTCTTGCTTTCATGGCTAGTCCTCCCATCATTGTTAGCACTCCCGATAATGAAGTCCTTAATTTTAAGCAAAGGGAGGGGGGAAATTTAAAGGATGCTTGGTATAGAATTTGTAATGCTCAGAATAGATCTACTTGAAAGCAAACTACTGCCGTTCTCATTCGCAATTTTTATGTGGGCATTACTCGTTGGAATAGATATGTTCTAGATACCATTACCGGGGGGAATTTCTTGGGGAGCCATACTTTTGATTCTTATAATGCTATGATAGATTTGTTAGGCCCACCACCTCTTATGATAAATGGAACTATTTTAACCTTGGAACATGTGATGCAAAGGCTTGATATTATTGAGAATAAAATTGATACCGTAGAGTTGATTGAAAAAAGATTCATAATCAGATTACTCAATATGGATCTAAGGTAGGAGTTACTTCAAAGAATCTTAGGGAAAAGGAACCCATAGTTATTGAAAAGATAGATCTAGATTCTGCTAGAATTGGCTAACTAGAAGATATTACTACCAACTTAGGTTCCGCTTTTTCCTCTGTTAAAACGACTCAAGATTTTCCTTCCACTAAGGCTGCAAAGTTTATTTATGTTCCTAAGAATAAGGGTGAATCTTCTAGTAAAGGTAACGAAGATCTCAAAACAATAAGTGTTCACTCTAACCTTTTTGATATTATTAAGGAACCAATTGCGACAAGTGAATTTCCTGATTTATTGCCTAGGAGTTTGATCATTGATAAAACCGAAGAATCTCCTAAGGATTATAAGTGTGCAATCGAGGAATTGCATACCAAAGATGACAATACCTAGATCCATGTTTATGCCTAGCTAAGGGCATTAAACAATAGCGCTTGTTGGGAGGCAACCCAATTTTATTTTTGTTCTTGCTTTTTTTGGTTCTGTTTTTCAATAAATAATTCATCTAGCCTCTGGTTAGATGTGTTTTTGTGTTTTAATTAGTGTTTGTGCCAAGTAAGACCTTTGGGATGGCTTACGGTGATAGTTGATTTGATCTTGCTGAAAAACAGAAACTTTTGCACCTAGCAAAATAATTTTCATAATTCACAGAAGCGTGCTTTTGTTCTGAATTTTTTACAAAAGATTGATATAGAAATTGCCCAGTTTTCCCTAATTTTTCAGAATTTTTGGAGTTACATAAGTATTCAAAGTTCTCTGATTGCTACAGATTGTTCTATTTTTGACAGATTTTGTTTTATTTGTGTTGTTTGCTTATTTTGATGAATCTATGGGTAGTATCGGGGGGTATGAACCATGGAGAAGTTGGAATACAGTAAATATTACACAAATATAAATAAAGAATGAGTTCACAACAGTACCACAAGTGGTGATTTATTTTCTTATACTAACGGATCTCATGAGATTTTCTGTTGAGTTTTGTGTTGTGAAGTTTTCAAGTTTTGGTTAATGGACTATGGAATAAGGAGTGGTAAGAGCCTAAGCTTGGGGATGCCCAAGGCACCCCAAGGTAATATTCAAGGACAACCAAGAGCCTAAGCTTGGGGATGCCCTGGAAGGCATCCCGTCTTTCGTCTTCGTCTATCGGTAACTTTACTTGAGGCTATATTTTTATTCACCACATGATATGTGTTTTGCTTGGAGCGTCTTGTATGATACGAGTCTTTGCTTTTTAGTTTGCCACAATCATCCTTGCTATAGACACCTTTTGAGAGGGACATGCATGAGTCCTGATTTATTAGAATACTCTATGTGCTTCACTTATATCTTTCGAGCTAGGCAATTTTGCTCTAGTGCTTCACTTATATCTTTTTAGAGCACGGTGGTGGCTTTATTTTATAGAAATTTTTGAACTCTCATGATTCACTTATATTATTTTGAGAGTCTATCTAAATAGCATGGTTATTTTCTTAGGTTATGAATTTAGTCCTAATATGATAGGCATCCAAGAGGGATGTAATAAAAACTTTCATATAAAGTGCATTGAATACTAAGAGAAGTTTGATTCCTTATGATTGTTTTGAGATATGAGGATGGTGATATTAGAGTCATGCTAGTGAGTAATTGTGGATTGGTAAGAATACTTGTGTTAAAGTTTGTGATTCCCGTAGCATGCACGTATGGTGAACCCTTATGTAACAAAGTCGGAGCATGATTTATTTATTTATTGTCATCCTTTGTGTGGAGGTCGGGATCACGCGATGGTTAACTCATACCAACCCTTCCCCTAGGAGCATGCTTGTTGTACTTTGTTTCGATGACTAATAGATTTTTGCAATAAGTATGTGAGTTCTTTATGACTAATGTTGAGTCCATGGATTATACACACTCTCACCCTTCCACCATTGCTAGCCTCTCTAGTACCGCGCAACTTTCGCCGGTGCCATACACCCACCATATACCTCCTCAAAACAGCCACCATACCTACCTATTATGGCATTTCCATAGCCATTCCGAGATATATTGCCATGCAAATTTCCACCATTTTGTTTATTATGACACGCTTCATCATTGTCTTATTGCTTTGCATGATCATGTAGTTGACATAGTATTTGTGGCAAAGCCACCCTTTACAATTATTTCATACATGTCACTCTTGAGTCATTGCACATCCCGGTACACTGCCGGAGGCATTCATATAGAGTCATATTTTGTTCTAGTATCGAGTTGTAAGTAAATAAAAGTGTGATGATCTTCATTATTAGAGCATTGTCCCATGTGAGGAAATCAAAATAAAAGAGGCCAAAGAAGCCAAATAAAAAAGGAGACCAAAGAAGCCATTCAAAAAAATGAGAAAAAAGAGAGTAGGGGCAATGTTACTATCCTTTTTCCACACTTGTGCTTCAAAGTAGCACCATGATCTTCATGATAGAGAGTCTCCTATTTTGCCACTTTCATATACTAGTGGGAATTTTTCATTATAGAACTTGGCTTGTATATTCCAACGATGGGCTTCCTTAAATGCCCTGGGTCTTCATGAGCAAGCAAGATGGATGCACACCCACTTAGTTTCTTTTTGAGCTTTCATAAACATAAAGCTCTAGTGCATCTGTTGCATGGCAATCCCTACTCACTCACATTGATATCTACTAATGGGCATCTCCATAGCCCGTTGATATGCCTAGTTGATGTGAGACTATCTCCTTCTTTTTGTCTTCTCCACAACCACCATATTCTATTCCACCTATAGTGCTATGTCCATGGCTCACGCTCATGTATTGCGTGAAAGTTGAAAAGGTTTGAGAATCTAAAGTATGAAACAATTGCTTGGCTAAAACCGGGGTTGTGCATGATTTGAATACTTTGTGTGATGAAGATGGAGCATAGCTAGACTATATGTGTGACGCCCCCGATTCAATCGTACACTAATCATGCACGCAAACGTGTACGATCAAGATCAGGGACTCACGGGAAGATATCACAACACAACTCTAAAACATAAATAAGTCATACAAGCATCATAATACAAGCCAGGGGCCTCGAGGGCTCGAATACAAGTGCTCGATCATAGACGAGTCAGCGGAAGCAACAATATCTGAGTACAGACATAAGTTAAACAAGTTTGCCTTAAGAAGGCTAGCACAAACTGGGATACAGATCGAAAGAGGCGCAGGCCTCCTGCCTGGGATCCTCCTAAGTACTCCTGGTCGTCGTCAGCGGGCTGCACGTAGTAGTAGGCACCTCCAGTGTAGTAGGAGTCGTCGTCGACGGTGGCGTCTGGCTCCTGGGCTCCAGCATCTGGTTGCGACAACTAGGTAGAAGGGAAAGGGGGAAAAGAGGGAGAAAGGCAACCGTGAGTACTCATCCAAAGTACTCGCAAGCAGGGAGCTACACTACATATGCATGGGTATATGTGTAAAGGGCCATATCGGTGGACTGAACTGCAGAATGCCAGAATAAGAGGGGGATAGCTAATCCTGTCGAAGACTACGCTTCTGGCCACCTCCATCTTTCAGCATGTAGAAGAGAGTAGATGGTAAGTTCACCAAGTAGCATCGTATAGCATAATCCTACCCGGCGATCCCCTCCTCGCCGCCCTGTTAGAGAGCGATCACCGGGTTATATCTGGCACTTGGAAGGGTGTGTTTTATTAAGTATCCGGTTCTAGTTGTCATAAGGTCAAGGTACAACTCCGGGTCGTCCTTTTACCGAGGGACACGGCTATTCGAATAGATAAACTTCCCTGCAGGGGTGCACCACATTTCCCAACACGCTCGATCCCATTTGGCCGGACACACTTTCCTGGGTCATGCTCGGCCTCGGAAGATCAACACGTCGCAGCCCCACCTAGGCTCAACAGAGAGGTCAGCACGCCGGTCTAAATCCTATGCGCGCAGGGGTCTGGGCCCATCGCCCATTGCACACCTGCACGTTGCATACGCGGCCGGAAGCAGACCTAGCCCCCTTAATACAAGCGCGAGCTTACAGTCCAATCCGGCGCGCGCCACTCAGTCGCTGACGTCAAAAAGAGCTTCGGCTGATACCACGACGCCGAGTGCCCATAACTGTTCCCGCGTAGTTGGTTAGTGCGTATAGACCAAATGGCCAGACTTAGATCAAATACCAAGATCTCTTTAAGCGTGTTAAGTATCCGTGAACGCCGACCAGGGCCAGGCCCACCTCTCTCCTAGGTGATCTCAACCTGCCCTGTCGCTCCGCCACAAAGTAACAGTCGGGGGCTGTCAGGAACCCAGGCCCACCTCTACCGGGATGGAGCCACCTGTCCTTTCAGCCCCCTCACCAGAATCACTTGCGGGTACTCAACGAGCTGACCCGACTTTATTCACCACATGTGTCATGTATATAAAGTATATAGCATATACCCGTGATCACCTCCCTAGTGATCACGGCCCGATAGTATAGCATGGCAGACGGACAAGAATGTAGGGCCACTGATGGAACACTAGCATCCTATACTAAGCAGTAGGATAGCAGGTAAGGGTAACAATTGTAGCAATAATGACAGGTTATGTAGCAGAATAGGATTAACCGAAAGCAGTAACATGCTACACTACTCTAATGCAAGCTGTATAGAGAAGAATAGGCGATATCTGGTGATCAAGGGGGGGCTTGCCTGATTGCTCTGGCAAGAAGGAGGGGTCGTCAACAGCGTAGTCGGTCGGGGCACCAGCAGCGGCGTCGGTCTCGTAGTCTACCGGAGAGAAGAGGGGGAAGAAACAATGAATACAATGCAAACAGATGCATAACAATGGATGACATGACAAAGCGTGATGCTAGGTGTGCCCAAACGCGGTAGTGGTGATACCGGAGAAGGGGGGAAACATCCGGGAAAGTATTCCCGGTGTTTTGTGTTTTCGGACAGATGAACCGGAGGGGGAAAGTTGCGAGTTCAATATGTTAGGGATGTGTGGCGGACGAACGGGCTGCGTATCCGGATTCGTTTCGTCATTCTGAGCAACTTTCATGTATAAAGTATTTCCATCCGAGTTACGAATTATTTTATATTAATTTTTAAAGTTTTAATTCAATTTTGAAATTAACAGATTTTAATTAATTATAAAAGGTAATTATTGGGTCAGCGTGACATCAGCATGATGTCAGCAGGTCTACAGGTTGACTAGGTCAACCCTGGCACGTGGGGCCCGTTTGTCATAGTCTCAGGTTAATTAAACATGGTTAATTAGTTAACTAGAATGATTAGGTTAATCTAATACAAAATTAATTAAGTTAATTAATTATTTAATTAATTAATATTTTTATTTATTATTTATTTTTAATTTTAAAACTTCTTTTTTATTAAAGTTTAGGGGCTGGGCCCCACTTGTCATAGGGCCAGTGGGGGCCTTGGCGGGCATGTGGGTAGGCGGGCGAAGCCACAACCCGATCTCGCGCTGCAGGGCGTGCGGGCGCCCGACAGGGCGCCGTAGGGAGCAGCGCACGGCGACGGGCACGGGGGTTCCCGGTGGCCGGCGGGCGGCGGCCGGAGGCGAGGCGCGTCGGCGCGGGACGACGGGGTCGTAGCGTGCACAGGCAGGTCGGCCAGGGGGTGCGGTCGGCGCGAGGGGCGACGGGCATGACCGGACAGAGAGGCGCGCGGCCAGGGCGCGGCTCGACCGCGGTGAGCGCGCGTGCGCGCGGTAGAGGAGGCCGGGGCGTCGCGAACGGCGCCAGCGACAGAGGGAAAGAGGGAGAGGAGGGGTCCTCACGGCGGGTCGTAGGGTTCGGGGGCAGCGGGGCGCGGGGAGGAGGACGGAGACGAGGCGACGCGGGGAGGAGGCGATGAAGGCGTCCGGCGAGGTGGTCGTCGGTGACGAAGGCGGCGGGGCGCTGAGCAGCTTCGGGCGGCGGCTCGTTGTACCGCGTCGGGGGCGAGGCGGGGCGGTCCGGTGATGGGCGGTCGAGGACGAGGCGGCGATGTCCAGGGCGACGGCGTCGGAGCCGGGCCGGCGTGGTGGCTCCGGCTTCGAGCGGCGGGGCGGCGTCGGGCGTCGAGGGCGCGGTCGCGGTCTGCGCGGCGAGGGGAGTCGTCGAGGGAGAGGGGACGGGGGCGCGAGAACGAGGGCGGGGGCCGGCGAGGCGGCACCGGGCGATGGCCACGGGGGCAGCCCCGATCCGATCTGGATCGGGGGGGGGGAGGGAGAGACGAGGGAGTGAGGGGGGAGTGGGTTGGTTCGGTTAGGGTTTCGGGGTGGAGTGGGGGGTTATGGGGAGTGGGGGTGGGCCGGCTAGGTTAGTGGGCTGGCCGGTTAGCTGGGCCGTGGCCTAGTGGGGAGGGGGGGTTCTCTTCTTTTATCTTTTTTTTGTTTTTTGTTTTGTATTTCCTTTTCTTTTATTTATTTCTCTTTTCTGTTTTAATTCATTTTATGTATTTAGGTTTTTATAAAAGCATGGTTCCCTCACCATAAATACCTAAGCATTTATTTGCACACTCCGAACATTTTAGTTTAACATTTTGAAAACTTTTGTTGTTTGCCTCGAATTCAAATTTGAATTTGAATCGTTTTGAACTAACGCGAGATTTGTCAACAGTAACGGAGGTAACATGGCACCATTAGCGTGGGATTACTGTAGCTTAATTACCCGGGCGTCACAATTCTCCTCCACTACAAGAAATCTCGTCCCGAGATTTAAGAGGAGGACTAGAGGGAGAAGGTTCTGGTTACGAATCTCTAGCGAGTGTTCTCGGTCTTGGTTGCTCTTCTCGAAGAGGCCGATCCATAACCTTGATGTCTTCATTTCTCTGCTTCAAGTTCTCATGATGAAGTTGGCATCCTTTCTTTGGGAACTCCATCGTACTTACGAAAGAATAAAGGGGCTGGGAGAACAGACCTTTGCAAGGTTGACTAACTTGTTGATAACATCGGGGAAGGTGGGGGAAGTAACTCTCGAATTAAAAACCTTTAGAAAATATCGAGAGTAAGGCAAGAAGGTGTCATGAGAAGTTTCAAGCGGCAGGCAATCGTTCGATGCCTGAAACAGAGTGTGAAAGGGGTTCAAAGCAATCGGAATAAGTATTATGTCTGATGCCAGTATAGATCAGTAGGACGGTGGTCCGTGAATTACATACGAGGCCACGCGCGATGAATAAATTTGGGAACAGGGGGTGCACAGGAGAGTCAGGTTTTGATCCTGTGGAACTGTGGGTTATGGGCCCACCATGTGGTTAAAGTAGGAAGGGCGGTGACATCTTGCACAATCATGATAGCAAGGCATGTCAGAGGGTAGCCTGTCAGTTATATGTCATCAACATCATCGGTACTGAGGGCGAGGGACGAAGAGAACCATTTTCCTGCTCGTTGAAACGAGGCGGACGAATAGGCAAAGTTCTCGTCCATCGGTGGTTACCGGAATGTCACCAACAATAGTAACAGGGTCTTACTGACAGAGTTGTACACCGAGGTGTTTGCACAAGCAGGGAATTAATATTGCTTAGATCATAATGATCACCAGAAACGTTAAACCAACCAATGGAAAGGAAAATATGATTATCAGATTAAACAGAACAATGGAAAGGAAAATGTGTTTAAACACATATTTCAGGGGTATATCCTTCCCAAGGACAATGGTTAGAAGAGAACCATTTAGGTTAGGGAAGAGGAAGTTCATGACATTACCCAAACAACGGTGTTTGAATAATTGATAACGAAAATTTAGCATTGTGCTTCAAATGTTTTTATTGAAGATCGGAGTACCACAGACATGCTTCGAGATAGCATTGACATGGTCATTAGGTAAGATCAAGCTATGGACACACAAAGGATCCATCAGGAACAACTTATAGAGTAAGTCTTACAATTTCCTCATGGAAGAATAGCTAACCTTGCTAAAAAGGTAAACTTATAACAATAGGTCCTCCGGCCAGGTGTGTTAGGCATGACATCACCTTACCGGGTCATAAATAGACCAATGTTATAACTCTTGGAAATATGTTCCAACCATCATATCTGACCGAGATTCAGATCTGATTGGTGTCAGGATAACTCAGACTCAGGATGCCTAAGAAGAAAGGTGCAAGACAAATTGTCGAAACGACATCGAAGATTCTCGGGAGATGAACTATGGAAGCGAGTTCCGAACAAGGGTTCATCATTAAATCAAGGAGAGGTGAGGAGGTGACTGATTGACTCAGCGACAATCCATTGAGATTTCCAAAAGATGGATTTCCACAACTATGTGAACAAGGAGATAACATTAGCTAGATCGAATGACTTAATGATGTATGCTCGAGGAAAACATACACAGTTATACATTGGTTGAAATGTGCACCCGAAATATGGGCTAGGTAGCACGATCAATGTTCGAATGATGATTCATTAAGCCATAGACGTAGAATGAAACTATAGACCAATAACTTCAAAGCAATAGGGTTGCTAGAAGTTTAGAATTTACACATCACAGACCATTTGTCGGTATTTCGTTTAGAAACAACACGGGGACCAAGAAAGAATGGTGATGGTGAGAAGTATCACTGTACCAAGAATTCTTAAGAGGTGGAGTAATGCCCATGACATTCTTGACATCAAAGATGATAATACTCCACGGTAGAACATAACATAAGTTGGATAGCAGGGAAATCAAGATACAACACAAAATATGAACAAGTTTGTGTTGGGGGGAGGCAAGAATGTTGTCGATGATAACACAATTCATCGAGGGGCAAGGATGGTATTTCTGATCTTGAATTTTGACACACAACTTGGAAGAAGTCAAATTGTTGACAATGATCACGACAAATTTGTCGAGAGGTTTTCAAGAAGATGTAATTGATCGACGTTGACATCAAGTCAAAGGAATGATGAAAGTGAAAGGTTATTGGAACCACGGTTAGGACACAAACTCGAAATCAAGTTTGCTGTTCAAGGAGAAGTGATATGACGAGGAAGATCGATTGTAAGATTAGCTCACCGTCGCAATTTGTGCTCCGGGAAGAAGGACCCGGTAGCACAGTTAAAATTTAGCACGATAATGATATAGCCAATCAGGCTAGGAATGACGTGATCGAGTACAAACTCGCAAGTAAAGAAGATTACTAAGAGTTGTTTAATCGCGACGCGGACTCGATTCAGTTATCAATGTCCTTGAGTGTTTAATAACTTGAAGCCCGTGAAAAACTGTAATCAATGAGAATGTAGTACTTGATGAAGAACTCATAAGAAGTTATGCTGTTCTGTGATAATCTCGAGATACCAGGGGGGTAATACTCGACGACAAACCAAAGTAGAGGTTGGACCGGGGTATTGCTCTGCAGAAGACAAGTGCTTAACTTGTACGAGAAATGGTATTTAAAGGAGAACATGGTCGGAACCACGATTGCAAAAGGCCATATCCCAGATATAAGATGAACTTATACCAAGGGAATAATTAATTTAAGAGAAGCTTTTAATGATAAGATCTACATCGTGTCCATGGGCATGAACACAAAGTTCAAGGTCGACTCCCACTTCTCCAATGCATAACCTTTCATTCACTTCTCGCATTCGATGAAGTTGTATGGTAGAAAATTATCTGGTAAAATACCAGAAGGGTATGGCTTGTGAAAACCTTCAGGTTCATACGGTTTTTAGGGAAGGTATAGGTTCAATCCATCGGGGCATCTTAGAAACATATACCTCAAACTTCAAGAGTAAAATCACCAGCTCAAAAGTAGAGTATGGTTATCAAGCAGAGGATACAAATTACCAAAGGCATTATATATCCATGGAAATGATCACAAGGTTATTGAATATGAAGGACACTGTCGGATAATAACCCAACAAGGGGTCTTGTGGTCTACAACGGAGCTGATGCGAGTATCGGTACTCTATCAGAGGAAGAAAGAACGAAAGGGCATTGGACTATAAAAACAACTGAGTAATTCAAAGCTCAAATGCAAAGGAATTATCATTTCCAAATCAAGGGATCAGAAGCCAATGGTCTGATTAAGAATGGATAAGTTGAATAGACTTAGGGGTACAATCGACGGCAATTTGATTGGTCGATAACCAGTTCACGTTTCAAATGACGTCTGAGCCGGAAGGATGAATTCTAGGCTCTGATTGAGGATTGCGAGCATTCGCAACAAATTGAATCAACGGACTCAAAATGATAATGACAAGAGATGCCAATAAGATTACAAGACTTAAGATTAATCATAATGCAAGTAAGCAAGAATTTCAAGAGCAAAAGGCTCCTGAGGATTTTCGGAAGATCGAATGGTATTTTGAACACTTTTGTGAAATACTTGAATCAACTGGGGATGAGCGGATACTCGGTAAGTGCGAGAATTATCCGTAGGGGTATTCAGGTGACAAAGAACAGCAAGGCAGTAAGCTCAAAGGATTCTCGGAACAACAGAGAGAATTTCGGGGTATCTTGTAATAACAAGATCAACTAGGAAACATTGTATGAATGGCGAGTATACGTGGTTATCCATAGGAGTTTATCGATGAAAGGGAATTGCAAAAGCGATGAACACAAGTTCTCGGGTTATCAGCGGAGAGTATCTTCAGGGTCTTCACGTGCAGCAGACGATCATCAGTAATAAGGGGCTCTCCGGGTCAAAGTGATAACGAGATCCTAATGTTATATTTAGCAAAATTCACTTAACCCGAATAGAAGAGAGACCAGAGTCCCAGAGTATAGACAAGGAGTAAAAGATCCTAATACCACCCAATGGCGACGTGGGCCCGTAAGCCACACAACCATGTTAGTAAAACTTTTTCAATGACTAGACTTGACTTCGGCCAAGGAGTTGGAAAGGGGGATTCCTACAGGCAGTCGGCTCTGATACCAACTTGTGACGCCCCCGATTCAATCGTACACTAATCATGCACGCAAACGTGTACGATCAAGATTAGGGACTCACAGGAAGATATAACAACACAACTCTAAAACATAAATAAGTCATACAAGCATCATAATACAAGCCAGGGGCCTCGAGGGCTCGAATACAAGTGCCCGATCATAGACGAGTCAGCGGAAGCAACAATATCTGAGTATAGACATAAGTTAAACAAGTTTGCCTTAAGAAGGCTAGCACAAACTGGGATACAGATCGAAAGAGGCGCATGCCTCCTGCCTGGGATCCTCCTAACTACTCCTGGTCGTCGTCAGCGGGCTGCACGTAGTAGTAGGCACCTCCGGTGTAGTAGGAGTCATCGTTGACGGTGGCGTCTGGCTCCTGGGCTCCGGCATCTGGTTGCGACAACCAGGTAGAAGGGAAAGGGGGAAAAGAGGGAGAAAGGCAACCGTGAGTACTCATCCAAAGTACTCACAAGCAGGGAGCTACACTACATATGCATGGGTATATGTGTAAAGGGCCATATCGGTGGACTGAACTGCAGAATGCTAGAATAAGAGGGGGATAGCTAATCCTGTCGAAGACTACGCTTCTGGCCACCTCCATCTTTCAGCATGTAGAAGAGAGTAGATGGTAAGTTCACCAAGTAGCATCGTATAGCATAATCCTACCCGGCGATCCCCTCCTCGCCGCCCTGTTAGAGAGCGATCACCGGGTTATATCTGGCACTTGGAAGGGTGTGTTTTATTAAGTATCCGGTTCTAGTTGTCATAAGGTCAAGGTACAACTCCGGGTCGTCCTTTTACCGAGGGACACGGCTATTCGAATAGATAAACTTCCCTGCAGGGGTGCACCACATTTCCCAACACGCTCGATCCCATTTGGCCGGACACACTTTCCTGGATCATGGCCGGCCTCGGAAGATCAACACGTCGCATCCCCACCTAGGCTCAACCGAGAGGTCAGCACGCCGGTCTAAATCCTATGCACGCAGGGGTCTGGGCCCATCGCCCATTGCACACCTGCACGTTGCGTACGCGGCCGGAAGCAGACCTAGCCCCCTTAATACAAGCGTGAGCTTACGGTCCAATGCGGCGCGCGCCACTCAGTCGCTGACGTCAAAAAGAGCTTCGGCTGATACCACGACGCCGAGTGCCCATAACTGTTCCCGCGTAGTTGGTTAGTGCGTATAGACCAAATGGCCAGACTCAGATCAAATACCAAGATCTCGTTAAGCGTGTTAAGTATCCGCGAATGCCGACCAGGGCCAGGCCCACCTCTCTCCTAGGTGGTCTCAACCTGCCCTGTCGCTCCGCCACAAAGTAACAGTCGAGGGCCGTCAGGAACCCAGGCCCACCTCTACTGGGATGGAGCCACCTGTCCTTTCAGCCCCCTCATCAGAATCACTTGCGGGTACTCAACGAGCTGACCCGACTTTAGTCACCACATGTGTCATGTATATAAAGTATATAGTATATACCCGTGATCACCTCCCTAGTGATCACGGCCCGATAGTATAGCATGGCAGACGGACAAGAATGTAGGGCCACTGATGGAACACTAGCATCCTATACTAAGCAGTAGGATAGCAGGTAAGGGTAACAACTGTAGCAACAATGACAGGTTATGCAGCAGAATAGGATTAACCGAAAGCAGTAACATGCTACACTACTCTAATGCAAGCTGTATAGAGAAGAATATGCGATATCTGGTGATCAAGGGGGGGCTTGCCTGATTGCTCTGGCAAGAAGGAGGGGTCGTCAACAGCGTAGTCGGTCGGGGCACCAGCAGCGGCGTCGGTCTCGTAGTCTACCGGAGAGAAGAGGGGGAAGAAACAATGAATACAATGCAAACAGATACATAACGATACATGACATGACAAAGCGTGATGCTAGGTGTGCCCAAACGCGGTAGTGGTGATACCGGCGAAGGGGGGAAACATCCGGGAAAGTATTCCCGGTGTTTCGCGTTTTCGGACAGATGAACCAGAGGGGGAAAGTTGCGAGTTCGATATGTTAGGGATGTGTGGCGGACGAACGGGCTGCGTATCCGGATTCGTCTCGTCATTCTGAGCAACTTTCATGTATAAAGTATTTCCATCCGAGTTACGGATTATTTTATGTTAATTTTTAAAGTTTTAATTCAATTTTGAAATTAACAGATTTTAATTAATTATAAAAGGTAATTATTGGGTTAGCGTGACATCAGCATGATGTCAGCAGGTCTACAGGTTGACTAGGTCAACCCTGGCACGTGGGGCCCGTTTGTCATAGTCTCAGGTTAATTAAACATGGTTAATTAGTTAACTAGAATGATTAGGTTAATCTAATACAAAATAAATTAAGTTAATTAATTCTTTAATTAATTAATATTTTATTTATTATTTATTTTTAATTTTAAAACTTCTTTTTTATATTAAATTTTAGGGGCTGGGCCCCACTTGTCATAGGGCCAGTGGGGGCCTTGGCGGGCATGCAGGTAGGCGGGCGAAGCCACAACCCGATCTCGCGCTGCAGGGCGTGCGGGCGCTGAGGGCGCCCGACAGGGCGCCGTAGGGAACAGCGCACGGCGACGGGCAGGGGGGGTTCCCGGTGGCCGGCGGGCGGCGACCGGAGGTGAGGCGCGTCGGCGCGGGACGACGGGGTCGAAGCGTGCACAGGCAGGTTGGCCAGGGGGTGCGGTCGGCGCGAGGGGCGACGGGCATGACCGGACAGAGAGGCGCACGGCCAGGGCGCGGCCCGACCGCGGTGAGCACGCGTGCGCGCGGTAGAGGAGGCCGGGGTGTCGCGAACGGCGCCAGCGATAGAGGGAAAGAGGGTGAGGAGGGGTCCTCATGGCGGGTCGTAGGGTTCGGGGGCAGCGGGGCGCGGGGAGGAGGACGGAGACGAGGCGACGCAGGGGAGGAGGCGATGAAGGCGTCAAGTGAGGTGGTCGTCGGTGACGAAGGCGGCGGGGCGCTGAGAAGCTTCGGGCGGCGGCTCGTTGTACCGCGTCGGGGGCGAGGCGGGGCGGTCCGGTGATGGGCGGTCGAGGACTAGGCGGCGATGTCCAGGGCGACGACGTCGGAGCCGGGACGGCATGGTGGCTTCGGCTTCGAGCGGCGGGGCGGCGTTGAGGGCGCGGTCGCGGTCTGCGCGGCGAGGGGAGTCGTCGAGGGAGAGGGGACGGGGGCGCGAGGATGAGGGCGGGGGCCGGCGAGGCGGCACCGGGCGATGGCCACGGGGGCAGCCCCGATCCGATCTGGATGGGGGGGGAGGGAGAGACGAGGGAGTGAGGGGGGAGTAGGTTGGTGTTGGGGAACGTAGTAATTTCAAAAAATTTCCTACGCACACGCAAGATCATGGTGATGCATAGCAACGAGAGGGGAGAGTGTTGTCCACGCACCCTCGTAGACCGACAGCGGAAGCGTTATCACAACGCGATTGATGTAGTCGTACGTCTTGACGATCCGACCGATCAAGTACCGAACGTACGGTGCCTCCGAGTTCTACACACGTTCAGCTCGATGACGTCCCTCGAACTCCGATCCAGCCGAGTGTTGAGGGAGAGTTTTGTCAGCACGACGGCGTGGTGACGATGATGATGTTCGAAACTGCCAGGCACGGACTAAAAGCTTTTATCAGGGATTCCCGAGTCAAACGACTACCATACGGAACAAGGTCGATGAGTCGTGAAATCACGATTGATTGAACGACGAGGAAGACCGATCACGCAAAAACGGATGGCACCGACGCAGGGCTTCGCCTAAACTCCGCAATGGTATTATCGAGGTGTAATATGGTGGAGGGGGGCACCGCACACGGCTAAGAGATCTCAAGGATCAATTGATGTGTCTCTGGGGTGCCCCCCTGCCCCCGTATATAAAGGAGCAAGGGGAAGGAAGCCGGCCAAGGGGAGAGGCGCGCCATAGGGGGGAGTCCTACTCCCACCGGGAGTAGGACTCCTCCTTTCCTTGTGGGAGTAGGAGAAGGGAAGGGGGAAGGAGAAAGAAGGAAGGGTGCGCCCCCCTTCCCTAGTCCAATTCGGACCAGACCATGGGGAGGGGTGCGGCCACCTTTTGAGGCCTTTCTCTCCTTTCCCGTATGGCCCATTAAGGCCCAATACGAATTCCCGTAACTCTCCGGTACTCCGAAAAATACCCGAATCACTCGGAACCTTTTCGAAGTCCGAATATAGTCGTCCAATATATCGATTTTTACATCTCGACCATTTCGAGATTCCTCGTCATATCCCCGATCTCATCCGGGACTCCGAACTCATTCGGTACATCAAAACTCAATAAAACTGTCATCGTAACGTTAAGCGTGCGGACCCTACGGGTTCGAGAACTATGTAGACATGACCGAGACACGTCTCCGGTCAATAACCAATAGCGGGACCTGGATGCCCATATTGGCTCCCACATATTCTACGAAGATCTTTATCGGTCAGACCGCATAACAACATACGTTGTTCCCTTTGTCACCGGTATGTTACTTGCCCGAGATTTGATCGTCGGTATCTCGATACCTAGTTCAATCTCGTTACCGGCAAGTCTCTTTACTCGTTCCGTAACACATTATCCCGCAACTAACTCATTAGTCACAATGCTTGCAAGGCTTATAGTGATGTGCATTACCGAGTGGGCCCAGAGATACCTCTCCGACAATTGGAGTGATAAATCCTAATCTCGAAATACGCCAACCCAACAAGTACCTTTGGAGACACCTGTAGAGCACCTTTATAATCACCCATTTACGTTGTGACGTTTGGTAGCACACAAAGTGTTCCTCCGGTAAACGGGAGTTGCATAATCTCATAGTCATAGGAACATGTATAAGTCATGAAGAAAGCAATAGCAACATACTAAACGATCGAGTGCTAAGCTAACGGAATGGGTCAAGTCAATCACGTCATTCTCCTAATGAGGTGATCCCGTTAATCAAATGACAACTCATGTCTATGGCTAGGAAACATAACCATCTTTGATTAACGAGCTAGTCAAGTAGAGGCATACTAGTGACACTCTGTTTGTCTATGTATTCACACATGTATTATGTTTCCGGTTAATACAATTCTAGCATGAATAATAAACATTTATCATGATATAAGGAAATAAATAATAACTTTATTATTGCCTCTAGGGCATATTTCCTTCAGTCTCCCACTTGCACTAGAGTCAATAATCTAGTTCACATCGCCATGTGATTTAACATGAATAGTTCACATCACCATGTGATTAACACCCATAGTTCACATCTTTATGTGACCATCACCCAAAGGGTTTACTAGAGTCAGTAATCTAGTTCACATTGCTATGTGATTAACACCCAAAGAGTACTAAGGTGTGATCATGTTTTGCTTGTGAGATAATTTTAGTCAACGGGTCTGTCACATTCAGATCCGTAAGTATTTTGCAAATTTCTATGTCTACAATGCTCTGCATGGAGCTACTCTAGCTAATTGCTCCCACTTTCAATATGTATCTAGACCTAGACTTAGAGTCATCTAGATTAGTGTCAAAACTTGCATCGACGTAACCTTTTACGACGAGCCTTTTGTCACTTCCATAATCGAGAAACATATACTTATTCCAGGAAGGATAATTTTGACCGCTGTCCAGTGATCTACTCCTAGATCACTATTGTACTCCCTTGCCAAAATCAGTGTAGGGTATACAATAGATCTGGTACACAGCATGGCATACTTTATAGAACCTATGGCCGAGGCATAGGGAATGACTTTCATTCTTTTTCTATCTTCTGCCGTGGTCGGGTTTTGAGTCTTACTCAATTTCACACCTTGTAACACAGGGAAGAAACTCTTTCTTTGACTGTTCTATTTTGAACCATTTCAAAATCTTGTTAAGGTATGTACTCATTGAAAAAATCTTATCAAGCGTCTTGATCTATCTCTATAGATCTTGATGCTCAATATGTAAGCAGCTTCACCGAGGTCTTTCTTTGAAAAACTCCTTTATGCTTTGCAGAATAATATTACATTATTTCCAATCAACAATATGCCACTTACATATACTTATCAGAAATGTTGTAGTGCTCCCACTCACTTTCTTGTAAATACAGGCTTCACCGCAAGTCTGTATAAAACTATATCCTTTGATCAACTTATCAAAGCGTATATTCCTACTCCGAGATGCTTGCACCAGTCCATAGATGGATCGCTGGAGCTTGCATATTTTTTTAGCACCTTTAGGATTGACAAAACCTTCTGGTTGCATCATATACAACTCTTCTTTAATAAATCCATTAAGGAATGTAGTTTTGTTTATCCATTTGCCAGATTTCATAAAATGCGGCAATTACTAACATGATTCAGACAGAGTTTAAGCATAGATACGAGTGAGAAACTCTCATCGTAGTCAACATCTTGAACTTGTCGAAAACCTTTTTGCGAAAATTCTAGCTTTGTAGATAGTGACACTACTATCAGCATCCGTCTTCCTCTTGAAGATCCATTTAATCTCAATGGCTCACCGATCATTGGGCAAGTCAATCAAAGTCCATACTTTGTTCTTCATACATGGATCTCATCTCAGATTTCATGGCCTCAAGCCATTTTGCGGAATCTGGGCTCACCATCGCTTCTTCATAGTTCGTAGGTTCGTCATGGTCTAGTAACATAACCTCCAGAACAGGATTACCGTACCACTCTGGTGCGGATCTTACTCTGGTTTACCTACGAGGTTTGGTAGTAACTTGATCTGAAGTTACATGATCATCATCATTAACTTCCTCACTAATTGGTGTAGAAGTCACAGGAACAGATTTCTATGATCCAATAAGGGAGCAGGTACAGTTACCTCATCAAGTCCTACTTTCCTCCCACTCACATCTTTCGAGAGAAACTCCTTCTCTAGAAAGGATCCATACTTAGCAACGAATGTCTTGCCTTCGGTTCTGTGATAGAAGGTGTACCCAACTGTCTCCTTTGGGTATCTTATGAAGACACATTTCTCTGATTTGGGTTTGAGCTTATCAGGATGAAACTTTTTCACATAAGCATCGCAACCCCAAAATTTTAAGAAACGACAACTTTGGTTTCTTGCCAAACCACAGTTCATAAGGCGTCGTCTCAACGGATTTTGATGGTGCCCTATTTAACGTGAATGCAGCTGTCTCTAATGCATAACCCCCAAAACGATTAGTGGTAAATTGGTAAGAGACATCATATATTGCACTATATCCAATAAAGTACGGTTAGGACGTTCGGACACACCATTATGCTGTGGTGTTCCAGGTGGCATGAATTTGTGAAACTATTCCACATTGTTTTAACTGAAGGCCAAACTCGTAACTTAAATACTCTTCTCCATGATCAGATCGTAGAAACTTTATTTTCTTGTTACGATGATTTTCTGCTTCACTCTGAAATTATATGAACTTTTCAAATGTTTCAGACTCTTGTTTCATTAAGTAGATATACCCATATCTGCTCAAATCATCTGTGAAGGTCAGAAAATAATGATACCTGCTACGAGCCTCAATATTCACCGGACCACATACATCTGTATGTATGATTTCCAAGAAATCTGTTGCTCTCTCCATAGTTCTGGAGAACGGCGTTTTAGTCATCTTGCCCATGAGGCACGGTTCGCAAGCATCAAGTGATTCATAATCAAGTGATTCCAAAATCCCATCAGTATGGAGTTTCTTCATGCGCTTTACACCAATATGACCTAAACGGCAGTGCCACAAATAAGTTGCACTATCATTATTAACTTTGCATCTTTTGGGTTCAATATTATGAATATGTGTATCACTATGATCGAGATCCAACAAACCATTTTCGTTGGTGTGTATGACCATAGAAGGTTTTATTCATGTAAACAGAACAACAATTGTTCTCTAATTTAAATGAATAACCGTATTGCAATAAACATGATCAAATCATATTCATGCTCAACGCAAACACCAAATAACACTTATTTAGTTTCAACACTAATCCCGAAAGTACAGGGAGTGTGCGATGATGATCATATCAATCTTGGAACTACTTCCAACACACATCGTCACCTCGCCTTTTACTAGTCTCTGTTTATTCTGCAACTCCCGTTTTCGAGTTACTACTCTTTAGCAACTGAACCAGTATCAGTTACCGAGGGGTTGCTATAAACACTAGTAAAGTACACATCAATAATCTGTATATCAAATATACCTTTGTTCACTTTTACTAGTCTCTGTTTATTCTGCAACTCCCGTTTCGAGTTACTACTCTTAGCAACTGAACCAGTATCAATTACCGAGGGGTTGCTATAAACACTAGTAAAGTACACATCAATAATCTGTATATCAAATATACCTTTGTTCACTTTGCCATCCTTCTTATCCACCAAATAGTTGGGGTAGTTCCGCTTCCAGTGACCAGTCCCTTTGCAGTAGAAGCACTTAGTCTCAGGCTTAGGACCAGACTTAGGCTTCTTCACTTGAGCAGCAACTTGCTTGCCATTCTTCTTGAAGTTCCCCTTCTTCCCTTTGCCCTTTTCTTGAAACTAGTGGTCTCGTCAACCATCAACACTTGATGTTTTTCTTGATTTCTACCTTCGTCGATTTCAGCATCACGAAGAGCTCGGGACTTACTTTCGTCATCCCTTGCATACTATAGTTCATCACGAAGTTCTACTAACTTGGTGATGGTGACTAGAGAATTCTGTCAATCACTATTTTATCTAGAAGATTAACTCCCACTTGATTCAAGCGATTGTAGTACCCAGACAATCTGAGCACATGCTCACTAGTTGAGCGATTCTCCTCCATCTTTTAGCTATAGAACTTGTTGGAGACTTCATATCTCTCAACTCGGGTATTTGCTTGAAATATTAACTTCAACTCCTGGAACATCTCATATGGTCCATGACGTTCAAAACGTCTTTGAAGTCCCGATTCTAAGCCGTTAAGCATGGTGCACTAAACTATCAAGTAGTCATCATATTGAGCTAGCCAAACGTTCATAACGTCTGCATCTGCTCCTGCAATAGGTTTGTCACCTAGCGGTGCATCAAGGACATAATTTTTCTCTGCAGCAATGAGGATAATCCTCAGATCACGGATCCAATCCGCATCTTTGCTACTAACATCTTTCAACATAATTTTCTCTAGGAACATATCAAAAATAAAACAGGGAAGCAACAACGTGAGCTATTGATCTACAACATAATTTGCAAAATACTATCAGGACTAAGTTCATGATAAATTCAAGTTCAATTAATCATATTACTTAAGGACTCCCACTTAGATAGACATCCCTCTAATCCTCTAAGTGATCACGTGATCCATATCAACTAAACCATGTCCGATCATCACGTGAGATGGAGTAGTTTCAACGGTGAACATCAATATGTTGATCATATCTACTATATGATTCACGCTCGACCTTTCGGTCTCCATGTTCCGAGGCCATATCTGTTATATGCTAGGCTCGTCAAGTTTAACCTGAGTATTCCGCGTGTGCAACTGTTTTGCACCCGTTGTATTTGAACGTAGAGCCTATCACACCCGATCATCACGTGGTGTCTCAGCACGAAGAACTTTCGCAACGGTGCATACTCAGGGAGAACACTTATACTTTGATAATTTAGTGAAGGATCATCTTATAATGCTACCGTCAAACAAAGCAAGATAAGATGCATAAAGGATTAACATCACATGCAATCAATATAAGTGATATGATATGGCCATCATCATCTTGTGCTTGTGATCTCCATCTCCGAAGCACCGTGCTTGTGATCTCCATCTCCGAAGCACCGTCATGATCACCATCGTCACCGTCGCGAAACCTTGATCTCCATCGTAGCATCGTTGTCGTCTCGTCAATCTTATGCTTCTACGACTATCGCTACCGCTTAGTGATAAAGTAAAGCATTACATGGCGATTGCATTGCATACAATAAACCGACAACCATATGGCTCCTGCCAGTTGCCGATAACTCGGTTACAAAACATGATCATCTCATACAACAAATTATATCACATCATGTCTTGACCATATCACATCACAACATGCCCTGCAAAAACAAGTTAGACGTCCTCTACTTTGTTGTTGCATGTTTTACGTGGCTGCTATGGGCTTAGCAAGAACCGTTCTTACCTACGCATCAAAACCACAACGATAGTTTGTCAAGTTGGTGCTATTTTAACCTTCGCAAGGACCGGCGTAGCCACACTCGGTTCAACTAAAGTGAGAGAGACAGACACCCGCCAGTCACCTTTAAGCAACGAGTGCTCGCAACGGTGAAACCAGTCTCGCGTAAGCGTACGCGTAATGTCGGTCCGGGCCGCTTCATCTCACAATACCGCTGAACCAAAGTATGACATGCTGGTAAGCAGTATGACTTATATCGCCCACAACTCATTTGTGTTCTACTCGTGCAAAGCATCAACGCATAAAACCAGGCTCGGATGCCACTGTTGGGGAATGTAGTAATTTCAAAAAATTTCCTACGCACACGCAAGATCATGGTGATGCATAGCAACGAGAGGGGAGAGTGTTGTCCACGTACCCTCGTAGACCGACAGCGGAAGCGTTATCACAACGCGGTTGATGTAGTCGTACGTCTTCACGATCCGACCGATCAAGTACCGAACGTATGGTACCTCCGAGTTCTACACACGTTCAGCTCGATGACGTCCCTCGAACTCCGATCCAGCCGAGTGTTGAGGGAGAGTTTCGTCAGCACGACGGCGTGGTGCCGATGATGATGTTCCACCGACGCAGGGCTTCGCCTAAGCTCCGCAACGGTATTATCGAGGTGTAATATGGTGGAGGGGGGCACCGCACACGGCTAAGAGATCTCAAGGATCAATTGATGTGTCTCTGGGGTGCCCCCCTGCCCCCGTATATAAAGGAGCAAGGGGAAGGCAGCCGGCCAAGGGGAGAGGCGCGCCATAGGGGGGAGTCCTACTCCCACCGGGAGTAGGACTCCTCCTTTCCTTGTGGGAGTAGGAGAAGGGAAGAGGGAAGGAGAAAGAAGGAAGGGTGCGCCCCCCCTTCCCTAGTCCAATTCGGACCAGACCATGGGGAGGGGTGCGGCCACCTTTTGAGGCCTTTCTCTCCTTTCCCGTATGGCCCATTAAGGCCCAATACGAATTCCCGTAACTCTCCGGTACTCCGAAAAATACCCGAATCACTCGGAACCTTTACGAAGTCCGAATATAGTCGTCCAATATATCGATTTGTATGTCTCGACCATTTCGAGACTCCTCGTCATATCCCCGATCTCATCCGGGACTTCGAACTCCTTCGGTACATCAAAACTCAATAAAACTGTCATCGTAACGTTAAGCGTGCGGACCCTACGGGTTCGAGAACTATGTAGACATGACCGAGACACGTCTCCGGTCAATAACGAATAGCGGGACCTGGATGCCCATATTGGCTCCCACATATTCTACGAAGATCTTTATCGGTCAGACCGCATAACAACATACGTTGTTTCCTTTGTCACCGGTATGTTACTTGCCCGAGATTTGATCGTCGGTATCTCGATACCTAGTTCAATCTCGTTATCGGCAAGTCTCTTTACTCGTTCCGTAACACATCATCCCGCAACTAACTCATTAGTCACAATGCTTGCAAGGCTTATAGTGATGTGCATTACCGAGTGGGCCCAGAGATACCTCTCCGACAATTGGAGTGACAAATCCTAATCTCGAAATACGCCAACCCAACAAGTACCTTTGGAGACACCTGTAGAGCACCTTTATAATCACCCATTTACGTTGTGACGTTTGGTAGCACACAAAGTGTTCCTCCGGTAAACGGGAGTTGCATAATCTCATAGTCATAGGAACATGTATAAGTCATGAAGAAAGCAATAGCAACATACTAAACGATCGAGTGCTAAGCTAACGGAATGGGTCAAGTCAATCACGTCATTCTCCTAATGAGGTGATCCCGTTAATCAAATGACAACTCATGTCTATGGCTAGGAAACATAACCATCTTTGATTAACGAGCTAGTCAAGTAGAGGCATACTAGTGACACTCTGTTTGTCTATGTATTCACACATGTATTATGTTTCTGGTTAATACAATTCTAGCATGAATAATAAACATTTATCATGATATAAGGAAATAAATAATAACTTTATTATTGCCTCTAGGGCATATTTCCTTCAGTTGGTTCGGTTAGGGTTTTGGGGTGGAGTGGGGGTGGGCCGGCTAGGTTAGTGGGCTGGCCGGTTAGCTGGGCCGTGGCCCAGTGGGGAGGGGGGTTCTCTTTTTTTTTTTCTGTTTTGTATTTCCTTTTCTTTTATTTATTTCTCTTTTCTGTTTTAATTCATTTTATGTATTTAGGTTTTTATAAAAGCATGGTTCCCTCACCATAAATACCTAAGCATTTATTTGCACACTCCGAACATTTTAGTTTAAAATTTTGAAAACTTTTGTTGTTTGCCTCGAATTCAAATTTGAATTCGAATCGTTTTGAACTAACGCGAGATTTGTCAACAGTAACGGAGGTAACGTGGCACCATTAGCGTGGGATTACTGTAGCTTAATTACCCGGGCGTCACAATATGATTTTGTAGGGATAGCTTCCTTTAGCCATAGTATTTTGAGAAGACATGATTGCTTTATTAGTATGCTTGAAGTATTATTGTTTTTATGTCAATATTAAACTTTTATTTTGAATCTTATGGATCTGAACATTCATGCCACAATGAAGAAAATTGCATGGATAAATATGTTAGGTAGCATTCCACATCAAAAAATGCTTGATACGTCTCCAACGTATCTATAATTTTTTTATTGTTCCATGCTATTATATTATCTGTTTTGGATGTTTTATATGCATTAATATGCTATTTTATATTATTTTTGGGACTAACCTATTGACCTAGAGCCCAGTGCCACTTTTTGGTTTTTTCCTTGTTTTTGAGCTTCGCAGAAAAGGAATACTAAACGGAGTCCAAACGGAATAAAAGTTCACGATGATTTTTCTTGGACCAGAAGACACCCAGGAGACTTGGAATTCAAGTCAGAAGAGCCACGAGGCGGCGACAAGGGTGGAGGGTGATACGTCGCCAATGTATCTATAATTTTTGATTGTTCCATCCTGTTATATTATCATTCTTGGATGTTTTACAATCATTTTATAGCAACTTTATATCAATTTTTGGGACAAACATATTGACATAGTGCCCAGGGCCAGTTGCTGTTTTTTGCTTGTTTTTTACTTCGCAGGAAATCAATACCAAACGGAGTCCAAACGCAGCGAAACTTTTTGGTGATTTTTTCTGGACCAGAAGACACCAGATGGGCCAAAGATGTACCAGAGGGGTGCCCCGACGGGGGCACAACCCACCTGGGCGCGCCTGGGGGCCCAGGCGCGCCCTGGTGGGTTATGCCCACCTCGATGGCCTCCCGCACCGCCTCTTTTCTCTATAAATACCACAATATTCCAGAAACCCTAGGGGAGGCAACGAAAATCAATTCCAGCCGCCGCAAGTTCCAGAAACCATAGATCCAATCTAGACACCATCACGGAGGGGTTCGTCATCCTCATTGGTGCCCCTCCGATGATGCGTGAGTAGTTCATTGTAGACCTACGGGTCCGTAGTTAGTAGCTAGATGTCTTCCTCTCTCTCATTTGATTCTCAATACAATGATCTCTTGGAGATCTATTTGATGTAACTCTGTTTGCGGTGTGTTTGTTGCGATCTGATGAACTTTGAGTTTATGATAAGATCTATGTTTTTATCCATGAAAGTTATTTGAGTATTTTGATCTCTTATATGCATTATTACTTATAGCCTAGTATTTCTTCTTCGAATCTTTGGTTTAGTTCGGCCAACTAGATCGATTTTTCTTGCCATGGGAAGAGGTGCTTTGTGATGGGTTCGATCTTACGGTGCTTGATCCCAGTGATAGAAGGGGAACCGACACGTATGTATCGTTGCTATTAAGGATAACAAGATGGGGTCTATTTCTACATAAATAGATCTTGTCTACATCATGTCTTCGTTCTTATTGCATTAATCCGTTTTCCATAAACTTAATACACTAGATGCATGCTGGATAGCGGTCGATGTGTGGAGTAATAGTAGTAGATGCAGGCAGGAGTCGGTCTACTAATCTTGGACGTGATGCCTATATAATGACCATTGCCTAGATATTGTCATGATTATTTGAAGTTCTATCAATTGCCCAAGAGTAATTTGTTTACCCACCGTATGCTGTTTTTCTCGAGAGAAGCCACTAGTGACATCTACGCCCCCGGGTCTCTTCTTTATTATATATGCCTTTGAGATCTATTTTTATTTGCTTTTATTTTCAGATCTATTAATCCAAAAACACAAAAATACCTTGCTGCAATGTTTATTTATTTATTTTAGCTCGCATTCCCGCGAGATCTATTTATCCAATCTACTACAATTTTACCTATCTTTTTACCTGTGAGGGATTGACAACCCCTCTCTTACGTCGGGTTGCAAGTATTTGTTCTTTGTGTGCAGGAACTGTTTACGTGGTGTTGCATGGTTCTCCTTCTGGTTCGATAACCTTGGTCTCATCACTGAGGGAAATACCTACCGTAGCTATGCTGCATCATCCCTTCCTCTTTGGGGAAATACCGACGTAGTTCAAGCCACATCAAAAGGAATTTCTGGTGCCGTTGCCGGGGAGGATCAAGTCAAGATAGTCTCCCGTCAACGTGCAAATTTCTTGTACCGTTGCCGGGGAAACGTCATCAACATCTACCAGGTTCCTAATCACAAATCTCATCTCCTTACAATTTACATTATTTTCCATTTGCCTCTCATTTTCCTCTCCCCCACTTCACAAAAATTTGCCGTTTTATTCGCCCTCTTTTTCCTTCGCCATTTTTCACGTGAGATCTCTTGTTTGCTATCTCTACTTATGTTACCATGTGCCTACTATTTGCTTGCATCTTCGCTTGCTAAAAATCTATTGATATGGATCCTCATCTACTTGCTAATCTTTTCAAAAGATCTGATTATGATGAACCAATTGCTAGTGAATTGAGGTCACTAGATTATCTTTATGAAGTTTTGCTTGAGATTTATGAATATGAAAGTGACGAAGTGTTAAACGAAGGAATTTATAAAGTGATTCATGATAGCTCCTTGAATGAAAAGCATGATTGCAATGATGTTATCATAAATTCTATTAATTTCAATTGTGTTAGTGATATGCAAAACCCCAACCTTGGGGATGCTTGTTATGTTATGTCCACTAATTATGGCAACGATCATGATTGGGGTGATAATGATTCTTATGATCTTGAAAATTTATTTGAACCTCATGAGAATATGTTATTGATAATAATTTTTGCAATAGTATTGAAAGTGAGTTTGGACGAGTGTCAATTTTAGGGGAAATAATCCCACATATTTGGAGAGTGTTCAATCTTGTGAAATTTTTGATAAAAGTGGGCATGGAGAGGTCATGGCTTTATTTGATGATAATCCCACTATTTTGGAAGAGTGTCAACTTTGCATGCATTTGGATCATGAAGAGAAAATTTTATGTGATGGTTATATTGTTGAATTTGATTATGATCCCACATGGAATTATTATTGTAGCGACCAGACCTCAAACAGTCTAGTCTCTGTGCATCAGTGTCATCCCGGGATCGGTAATGCTGACACGCACAGTACTTTGAAGGATTTATAACAGAGTAGCAATCACACACTTATTACATCGAATAGTTCAAGAGAACTCAATACAATAAATATGGCTTAAGGCCATCTAAAATACGATAACAGCGGAAGGCTTGGAAGATAAAGTGAGTCCATCAACTCCAACGGCATCACTGAGTATAAGACCACGACCTAAGGCTCCTTACTCGCCGTCTGAAAAGTCTGCAACATGATACGTTGCAGCCCGAAAACGGGTCAGCACATGGAATATGCTGGCAAAGTAACACATAGAGAGTAATGAACAGAATAGTGTTATCACTACATGCATATTTGGCTGGTGGAAAGCTCTATGGTTACAGTTTTGCGAAAAGCCAATTTTTCCCTACCACCAAGGAATAAATTTAATTTAACTGTCATGGTGGTTGTTAAACATTGAGAAGGTACCTCCAACTCAATCCCAATTAAGAACGTGATTAACCCAATCAAATTAAATTAAGTAACATGATGATGAGATTCACATGATAATCCAAGAACTAGATACTCAAGATGTCCATAACCGGGGACACGGCTAATCATGATTAGTTTGTACACTTTGCAGAGGTTTGTGCACTTTTCCCCACAAGACTCGATCGCCTCCGCTTGATTTCTCGCACTACATGGTGTTTGAGAAACGGATGACCGAGACATAGTCTTTCAGAAACACTACTCTTTACTCCGGGTGGACAGTTACACCTACTTTCCCCTACATCTGCTAGCCCACCTCTTCAAGAGGTCATGTAACCTACTCAACTATGCTAGAGCCCATAATAGCTTGTGGCTGCACAAGGAAGTTTCTAGCATGAATAATCTCATGATCCCTTTGAGTCTGGGTGGCGGTCCATAGGATGATCACATGGGTACTCCAGGATATCCAAAAATACAGGCAACACTGGTTTCTCCAGGTGCCTCAATCCACCCAGATGTAAATTAAAGTAGCCACCTTAAGTTGAACGATAAATTAATAATCTCACATATGTCATGAAGAATTCACTCAAACCCAATCCACGTCTACGAGCATAGCATAGCAATATAAGCAAACGTAGAAGTAACTCCCAAAGGTTTGATAGTAAACAGGACAATAGGTACTACCTCATCTACTTCCCAAAACCCACATATTAATCAGATCCTAATCATGCAACTGTTTGAGGATTGATCTAATGCAGGACAATTGGGTGATGAAAAGTATGATCAAAGTGTTACTTGCCTTGCTGATGATCCGTGAAACCTAGAGACTCGTAGTAGCACGCTTCGCACTCCGGGTACTCTATCGCAAACAAACAATACATACATAAGCAATCAAGCAAGGGTGCACGAAATAAAACTCAAAATAAGAGATTTAACAAGAAAGTTCAACTTAGGAACTCCGGTTTGCAAAAAGAATCAATTCAAACGAAGCAACGAAGGTCAAACGGCGAAAGAAACAAGCTTCGTTTACTAATCTAGATCTAAGTCAAATTTTACAGTAGCAAAAACTTGTTTGAGTTGGTTAAATGGAAAGAGAATTTCGAGACGAAACTCTAGGCGCTTGAATCGCCTGATTCCGATAAACGAGCGAAAAGTTATACTAAAACGAAAAACAGATCGGAAATCGCGATCAAGAATAATCGCGGAAAATCCGAGAAAAAGAAAAACTGACGAACAGGCTAACGATCGAATGTTCGCTGTCTGTAAAAAAAAAACGAAAACCGTTCGTTAAAACGAACGAACGAACGGGCGTTCGCTATTTAACTAAATCTGAAAAAAATAAACCGATCTAATATAAAAAAAACGCATCTCGGTTTCGAAATAAAACCGAACGGTTTTTCGAGAAAAACCGGCGGCTACCTCGGTTCGCGTGACGGCGGCGGCGGCGAGCGGCTCCGGCGGGTGGCGGCGGGGCTCCGGCGGGCGGCGGCGGGGCTCCGGCGGGTGGCGGGTCGGGCGGCGGCTAGGGTTTCGGGGCGGCGGCGACTTGGGCTGAGGCGGGGCTTGGGCCGCGGCTTTAAAGGCCGGCCGGGCTGAGGTGTCCGGGTCGGACACGGCCGGTAAGGCGGTTGACTTTAAAAAAAAATTGGACGTGCAGAAAAAGTAATAAAAGAAATACTAAACGGACTCCAAAAATCCCGAAATAAATTTTCCCCGTCCTCTAAAAATAAGCCGGACAAGATGAACATTTATTTGGGCCTAAAATGCAATTTTGAGAAACGCGTATTTTTCCTAATTCGAATAAAATCAAATAAAATCCAAATAAAATCTAATATTTGTTTTTAATATTTTTCCTCCAATATTTCATTATTTGTGGAGAAGTCATTTTATCCCCTCTCATATATTTTGATATGAAATATTTTCGGAGAGAAAAATAATTAAAACAAATGATCCTATTTTCAAAATTTTAGAGAACCCAAATATGAAAATAACGAAACCCCCAACTCTCTCCGTGGGTCCTTGAGTTGCGTGAAATTTCTAGGATCACAAATCAAAATGCAATAAAATATGATATGCATGATGATCTAATGTATAACATTCCAAATTGAAAATTTGGGATGTTAGAAACCTACCCCCCTTAAGATGATTCTCGCCCTCGAGATTCGGGTTGGCTAGAAAATAGGTGAGAGTGGTCCTTCCGTAGATCTTCCTCTCGCTCCCAGGTGGCTTCATCCTCTGTATGGTGACTCCACTGAACTTTGCAAAACTTGATAACCTTGCTGCGGGAGACTCGGCTGGCATACTCAAGAATCTTAACTGGTTTCTCCTCATAGGTCAAGTCACTATCCAGTTGAATCGCTTCCAATGGCACTGTATCTCTCAGTGGTATCTCAGCCATCTCTGCGTGGCACTTCTTCAGCTGAGAAACATGGAACACATCGTGAACTCCCCACAATCCTTCGGGCAATTCCAACTTGTAAGCAACTTCCCCCAGACGCTCCAAAACTTTGTATGGTCCTACAAAACGTGGCGCTCTTCCCCTTAACTCGAAAGCGCTTTACTCCTCGAAGTGGTGATACTCAAAGATAAACTCTGTCTCCGACTTCGTAAACTGTCTCCTTGCGTTTAGAATCCGCATAACTCTTCTGCCTGGACTGGGCTACCTTGAGCCTATCGCGAATCAACTTCACTTTCTGTTCAGACTCTTTAATCAAATCTGGTCCAAACAACTGGCGGTCTCCAACTTCGTCCCACAACAACGGTGTCCTGTACCTCCTTCCGTACAGAGCTTTGAAAGGGGCCATCTTCAAACTAGATTGATAACTGTTGTTGTAAGAGAACTCTGCATATGGCAAATTGTCGTCCCAACTAGATCCATAATCTAGCGCACAAGCTCTCAGCATGTCCTCCAAAATCTGATTGACTCTCTCGGTCTGTCCGTCTGTCTGTGGATGAAAGGCTGTACTGAACTCTAGCCTGGTACCCAAAGTCTCGTGCAACTGATTCCAAAAATTTGAAGTAAACTGGGTTCCTCTATCTGATACAATGGTCCTCGAAATTCCATGCAGACATACGATCCTGGTCATGTATATCTTTGCCAACTTAGCACTTGTATAAGTGGTCTTTACTGGGATGAAATGAGCTACCTTCGTCAAACGATCGACTACAACCCATATCGAGTCATAGCCTGAACGAGTCCTGGGCAATCCTGTGATAAAATCCATGCCTAGCTTATCCCACTTCCATTCAGGTATCGGCAATGGTTGTAGCAATCCTGCTGGCTTCTGATGCTCTGCCTTTACTCTCTGACATACATCACAAACTGCTACATACTCCGCAATATCCTTCTTCATTCCGGTCCACCAGAAAGTATCCTTCAAATCCAAATACATCTTGGTATTTCCTGGGTGAATCGAATATGGTGAATCATGGGCCTCTTGCAGAATCAACTTCCTGATCTCCGGATCATTGGGCACATAAACGCGGTCCTCAAACCATATGGTATCGTGTTCATCCTCACGAAATCCCTTGGCTTTTCCTTTACTCATCCTTTCCTTTATCTCAGCAATTTCCTTGTCTGTTTTTTGAGCTTCTCTGATCTTATCCATCAAAGTAGACTGAATCTCCAATGCTGCTACAAAACCTCTTGGAACTATTTCCAAACATAGTTCACGAAGATCCTCTGCTAACTTCTTGGGTAACTCTCCGGTCATGAGCGTGTTGACATGGCCCTTGCGGCTCAACGCATCGGCTACTACGTTAGCCTTCCCTAGGTGATAATGCAATCTCATATCATAATCCTTAATGAGCTCCAACCATCTCGTTTGCCTGAGATTCAACTCCTTCTGCGTGAAAATGTACTTCAAACTCTTGTGATCCGTGTACACCTCACAATGGTTTCCGATGAGAAAATGTCTCCATGTCTTCAACGCATGCAGTACGGCTGCTAACTCCAAATCATGTGTAGCATAATTCAACTCATGGGTTTTAAGCTGTCGTGAGGCATATGAAACAACTCTTCCCTCCTGCATTAGTACTGCTCCAAGTCCTCGACGAGAAGCGTCGCAATATACTTCATAATCCTTGCATTGATCTGGCAGAATAAACACTGGCGCTGTAACCAAACGTTTCTTCAATTCCTGGAAACTAGCCTCACATTCCTCAGTCCAAATGAATTTGGTGTCCTTCTTCAACAACTCCGTCATAGGCTTTGCAATCTTCGAGAAATTCTCGATGAAACTACGGTAATATCCTGCGAGTCCAAGAAAACTCCGGATTTCTCCAACTGTCGTGGGTGCTTCCCAATTTGTCATAGTGTTAACCTTGGTGGGATCTACTGCTATTCCTTCTCCGGATATAACATGTCCAAGGAATCCAACTTCCTTTAACCAAAACTCGCACTTGCTGAACTTGGCATATAACTGATGTTCTCTGAGCTTTCCAAGTACCAAACGCAAATGCTCCTTATGCTCTTCTTCATTCTTCGAATAGACCAGAATATCATCAATGAACACTACGACGAACTTATCCAAAAACTCCATAAACACTTTGTTCATCATGTTCATGTAATAGGCAGGTGCGTTAGTTAGGCCAAATGACATAACAGTGTACTCATATAGCCCATACCTTGTGGTAAAAGCTGTCTTGGGTATATCCTGCTCTCGAATCTTCAACTGGTGGTATCCTGATCGCAAATCAATCTTGGAAAATACTTTAGCTCCTTGTAGTCGGTCAAACAGATCATTGATCATCAGCAGTGGGTACTTGTTCTTGATTGTTACATCATTCAATCCACGATAATCAACAACCATCCTCAACGATCCATCTTTCTTCTCCACTAGAAGTACGGGTGATCCCCAAGGTGACGAACTTGGGCGAATATATCCTTTATCCAGTAACTCCTTAATCTGCTTCTTAATTTCTTCCAAATCCTTAGCGGGCATCCTATACGGTCTCTTAGATATTGGCCCAGTGCCTGGCAAAAGCTCAATCAGAAACTCGCTGTCTCTATCCGGTGGCATGCCTGGCAACTCCTCTGGAAATACGTCAGGGAATTCCTTCACCACTGGTACTTCCTCCTGGACAACTCCTGATAAGGAATTCACTTGAGCCCTCTTCGGCACATGTCGGGATACATACTTAATCCTTCTTCCTTCCGGGGTAGTAAGCAAAATCGTCTTACTGGCGCAATCGATGTTTCCTCCATACATCGATAGCCAATCCATTCCCAAAATCACATCCAAACCTTGTGACTCCAAAACTATTAGGTCTGAGGGGAAAACATGCCTACCTATGGCCAATGACAACTGAAAACATCCTTGGCTTGCCATATACTCTGCTCCTGGCGAGGTTACTAACATAGGTGTTCTAAGAACTTTGGTGGGACACTTAAACTTATCCACAAATCCCCTTGATATGTATGAATGTGATGCACCAGTATCAAAAAGAACGATAGCAGTAAATGACTTAACCAAGAACTTACCTATTACTGCATCAGGCTGTGCTTCAACCTCCTCCACATTAACGTGGTTCACCTGTCCCCTGTTGAAAGGGTTCGACTTCTTCCCCGAGCTTCTATTGCCATTTCCATTCTTTGCTTCTGGACAATCAGTGGCATAATGTCCAGTCTTCTGGCACTTGAAACAGGTAACGTGGCTTAGATCCCTCTTGGCTGGGTTTGATGGGTTGGTACGGTTCTGTCCGTTGCTTCCTCCATTCCCATTGCCATTCTTGGGGCCGCTATGATTGTGCGAACTTCCTCCATTGTGATTGTGACCTCCATGGTTATGCTGAAGGTGTCCTCCCGAGTTCGGGGTAAAACGAGGCTTCTGGTGAGCTCCTGTACTATACTTTCCTTGTCCATACTTCCTCTTACGACTCTCAATCTGCTGCTGCTTCCCTTCAATCATGAGAGCTCTATCTACCAACTCCTGGTAGTTGTTAAAAGTTGCCACCATCAACTGCATGCTCAGCTCATCATTCAGTCCTTCCAGAAACTTCTCCTGCTTAGCTGCATCCGTAGCAACGTCATCTGGGGCATAACGTGCTAACTTACTAAAATCCTCCACGTACTGGCCAACGGTACGTCCTCCTTGGCGTAAGTTGCGAAACTCACGCTTCTTCATGGCCATAGCTCCTGCTGAAACATGGGCAGTACGGAAAGCTTGCTGAAACTGGTCCCATGTGACAGTGTCAATGGGGCGAGTGGCTGTGTAATTCTCCCACCATGATGCTATGGGTCCATCAAGCTGATGTGCGGCAAAACGCACTCTCTCTGCATCTGTGCATCCTGCAGTGGTCAACTCCCTTCCAACCTTGCGGAGCCAATCATCTGCCACAATCGGCTCGGTGCTACTGGAAAACACCGGCGGATTCAGCCTAAGAAATCAGGCTAAGTGATCAACAGGTGGTGGTGGTGGGTTGTTGTTGTTGTTGCCTTGGTTTTGAACTAGCACTTGCATCAGGGCATTCTGCTGCTGAATCAACTGAGTGATCTCCGGTGGGAAAACAAATCCGGTGTCGCGTCTCGGAGGCATCTGATGGTTTAGAAAAGATGAGAAAATATAATAGAATGAGGTCTAGAGGGAAAACACTACCCATATGCACATGAGACAAACACAATCATATCACTCCAATCAATTCAAGCAAGGCATACAATCGATCTAACTATCGTTACAAAGTGCTTGGACTATAATATACACATGGTGGAATACTACTACTAATTTGGTGGTCTACTAGAAAAATTGCTCAGTCGAAGACTCCATGATATCTGCTCCGGCTTCATCCTCCAAATCATCCTCACTGGGGTCTGAGTCGGTGTCGTCAATGATGATGTAATTCTCCGGGCAAGTAGAATCGTCATCATCTCCTCCTGGTGCTGGGTCTCCCATGAAAACTCCTAGCTTCTTTGTCAAGTCGTCATTCTTCTCCACTAGTGCGACGATTTCCTCCATATAGTCCTCGCGTGTAGCCTTGAGTTCTTCCTCCAGTTCCATGATCCTAGTCTTTGCCTTCTTCAGTTCTATCATGTCTGCGCACATCTGGTTCTCCTGGCGACGAATGTGCTGGTTTAACTCCTGGATGAAAGCTACAATAGATCTATCCTTCCTGGTACTGATCATCTCCCATTGCTCGTCTCGGCGCCCACAAATCTGATAGATAGTATCCTTGAGATCATTGTGGTACACTTCTCCAATGCGTCCCATGGTGATGTGGGCTGCCATGCTCTTTCCTAGACTCTAGGTTGGTGCATCAAAGGAAAACTCTATGGGCTCAGTGATTGGCGTGAACGTCCTTCCTGGAACTTGAACTTGAATCATCCAGCGCTCCTCTTCTGGTAGTGTGGCGTTGTAGGTTCCGGTGAAGCTTGGTATTCCGATGTTCAGGTACTTAGTAACTTCCTTCAAGTGTCGTCCAAAAGGTGTATCCTCATCTGGTTGCGCGAACTTGTTCCTTGCATCCGCCATCCTAAAAGAGTGGAAGAAAGGACAGGAGTCAGAAATGAGAAGAGAGTAGTGATCTAGGGCTTTAGCTTAGTGGTCGTGTCCTACAGTCAGCGTGTGCTCTGATACCATCTCTGTAGCGACCAGACCTCAAACAGTCTAGTCTCTGTGCATCAGTGTCATCCCTAGATCGGTAATGCTGACACACACAGTACTTTGAAGGATTTATAACAGAGTAGCAATCACACACTTATTACATCGAATAGTTCAAGAGAACTCAATACAATAAATATGGCTTAAGGCCATCTAAAATACGATAACAATGGAAGGCTTGGAAGATAAAGTGAGTCCATCAACTCCAACGGCATCACTGAGTATAAGACCACGACCTAAGGCTTCTTACTCGTCGTCTGAAAAGTCTGCAACATGATACGTTGCAGCCCAAAAATGGGTCAGCACATGGAATATGCTAGCAAAGTAACACATAGAGAGTAATGAACAGAATAATGCTACCACTACATGCATATTTGGCTGGTGGAAAGCTCTATGGTTACAGTTTTGCGAAAAGCCAATTTTTCCCTACCACAAAGGAATAAATTTTATTTAACTATCATGGTGGTTGTTAAACATTGAGAAGGTACCTCCAACTCAATCCCAATTAAGAACGTGATTAACCCAATCAAATTAAATTAAGTAACATGATGATGAGATTCACATGATAATCCAAGAACTAGATACTCAAGATGTCCATAACCGGGGACACGGCTAATCATGATTAGTTTGTACACTCTGCAGAGGTTTGTGCACTTTTCTCCACAAGACTCGATCGCCTCCGCTTGATTTCTCGCACTACATGGTGTTTGAGAAACGGATGACCGAGACACAGTCTTTCAGAAACACTACTCTTTACTCCGGGTGGACAGTTACACCTACTTTCCCCTACATCTACTAGCCCACCTCTTCAAGAGGTCATGTAACCTACTCAACTATGCTAGAGCCCATAATATCTTGTGGCTGCACAAGGAAGTTTCTAGCATGAATAATCTCATGATCCCTTTGAGTCTGGGTGGCGGTCCATAGGATGATCACACGGGTACTCCGGGATATCCAAAAGTACAGGCAACACTGGTTTCTCCAGGTGCCTCAATCCACCCAGATGTAAATTAAAGTAGCCACCTTAAGTTGAACCATAAATTAATAATCTCACATCTATCATGAAGAATTCGCTCAAACCCAATCCACGTCTATGAGCATAGCATAGCAATATAAGCAAACGTAGAAGTAACTCCCAAAGGTTTGATAGTAAACAGGACAATAGGTACTACCTCATCTACTTCCCAAAACCCACATATTAATCAGATCCTAATCATGCAACTGTTTGAGGATTGATCTAATGCAATACAATTGGGTGATGAAAAGTATGATCAAAGTGTTACTTGCCTTGCTGATGATCCGTGAAACCTAGAGACTCGTAGTAGCACGCTTCGCACTCCGGGTACTCTATCGCAAACAAACAATACATACATAAGCAATCAAGCAAGGGTGCACGAAATAAAACTCAAAATAAGAGATCTAACCAGAAAGTTCAACTTAAGAACTCCGGTTTGCAAAAAGAATCAATTCAAACGAAGCAACGAAGGTCAAACGGCGAAAGAAACAAGCTTCATTTACTAATCTGGATCTAAGTCAAATTTTATAGTAGCAAAAACTTGTTTGAGTTGGTTAAACGGAAAGAGAATTTCGAGTCGAAACTCTAGGCGCTTGAATCGCCTGATTCCGATAAACGAGCGAAAAGTTATACTAAAACGAAAAATAGATCGGAAATCGCGATCAGGAATAATCGCGGAAAATCCGAGAAAAAGAAAAATTGACGAACAGGCTAACGATCGAACGTTCGCTGTCTGTAAAAAAACGAAAACCGTTCGTTAAAACGAACGAACGAATGGGCGTTCGCTATTTAACTAAACCGGAAAAAATAAACCGATCTAATATAAAAAGACGCATCTCGGTTTCGAAATAAAACCGAACGATTTTTTGAGAAAAACCGGCGGCTACCTCGGTTTGCGTGACGGCGGTGGTGGCGAGCGGCTCCGGCGGTTGGCGTTGTCGGGCGAGAGGCGGCAGGGCTCCAGCGGGCGGCGGCGGACGGCGGCGGGGCTCCGACGGGTGGCGGGTCGGGCGGCGGGGCGATGCGGGGCGGCGGCGGCGGCTAGGGTTTCGGGGCGGCGGCGACTTGGGATGAGGTGGGGCTTGGGCCGCGGCTTTAAAGGCCGGCCGGGCTGAGGTGTCCGGGTCGGACACGGTCCGTAAGGCGGTTGACTTTTTAAAATAAAATAAAATAATTCAGACATGCAGAAAAAGTAAGAAAAGAAATACTAAACCGACTCCAAAAATCCGGAAATAAATTTTTCCTGTCCTCTAAAAATAAGCCGGACAAGATGAACATTTATTTGGGCCTAAAATGCAATTTTGAAAAACGCGTATTTTTCCTAATTCGAATAAAATCAAATACTTGTTTTTAATATTTTTCCTCCAATATTTCATGATTTGTGGAGAAGTCATTTTACCCCCCTCATATATTTTGATATGAAATATTTTTGGAGAGAAAAATAATTAAAACAAATGATCCTATTTTCAAAATTTGAGAAAACCCAAATATGAAAATAACGAAATCCCCAACTCTCTCCGTGGGTCCTTGAGTTGCGTGCAATTTCTAGGATCGCAAATCAAAATGCAATAAAATATGATATGCATGATGATCTAATGTATAACATTCTAAATTGAAAATTTGGGATGTTACAATTATGAGAGAGGAAAATATGGTTGTAGAAATTTTCATGTTACTAAATTACCTCTTGTTATGTTGAGATTGTCAATGTTTTATTCCTCTCCTTTGCATATGCTAGATATTTCTTATCTTGATAATTTGTTTTCTTACAAAATTCCTATGCATAGGAAGTATGTTAGACTTAAATGTGTTTGTCACATGTTTTATGATGCTCTCTTTGCGTTTCAATTATTATCTTTCATGTGAGCATCAATAAAATTATGCCTAGCTAGGGGCGTAAAACGATGGCGCTTGTTGGGAGGCAACCCAATCTTTATCTTTTTGCTTTTTGGTTTTCTTGCTTTTCTACAATAAATATATAAATATACCTCTTATTAGATGTGTTTTTGTGTTTTAATTAGTGTTTGTGCCAAGCAAAGCCTTTGGGATCATCTTGGGTGATAGTTGATTTGATCTTGTTTTAAAAGAGAAACTTTTGTGCTCGGAAAAATAATTTTCATAAATCATAGAAACGTGTTTTTGCTCTGATTTTTTTACACAAGATTGATATACAAATTGCCCATGTTGTCCTAATTTTTCAGAATTTTTGGAGTTACATAAGTATATGAAGTTCCATGATTACTACAGACTGTACTGTTTTTGACAGATTATGTTTTCTTTGCGTTGTGTGCTTATTTCGATGAATCTATGGTTTGTATTGGAGGGTATGAGCTATAGCAAAGTTGGAATACAGTAGATATAATGCAAAAATAAAATATAAATGGGTTTGCAATAGTACTTATGGTAGTGATTTGCTTTGTTATACTAACTGATCTCACGAAGGTTTTGTTGAGTTTTGTGTGATTGAAGTTTTCAAGTTTTGGGTGAGATCACGATGGATGAAGGAATAAGGAGTAATAAGAGACTAATCTTGGGGATGACCATGGCATCCCAAGCTATTATCTAAAAGAGAAGCAAGCAACTAAGCTTGGGGATGCCCCGAGTGGCATCCCCTCTTTCTTCTAACAACCATCGGTATTTTACTTGAAGCTATATTTTTATTCGTCACATATCATGAGTTTTGCTTGGAGCGTCTTGTATGATATGAGTCTTTGCTTGTTTCGCATTTTGTTTTAAGTCATATATCTTGCTGGACACACCTATTTGAGGGAGCCAAATTATGCCATGACTTGTTAAAATTGCTCTCTATGCTTCACTTAAATCTTTATGAGCTATGGAATTGCTCTAGTGCATCACTTATATCTTTTTGAGCACAGTGTGCTTTATTATTTTAGAAGAAATTCGCTCATGCTTCACTTATATTAATTTGATAGTTAGTAAATCTTTTAAGAAATTCTCTCTTGCTTCACTTAAATTATTTTGAGAGAAGAAATTTTTTATGCTCATGTTATTCACTTAGATCTGTTTGAGCTATCAAAAGCAACATATGAAATTAGTGCCAAAGTGATAGATATTCAAGCGGGATATAATAAAAACTTTCATGAAGATCATTGGACAAAATAAGCTTGATTTCTTGTAATACTTTTGCGATATGTTGATATAATATGTGAGTCATGTTGATGAGTAATTATGATTTAGTAAGAATATCGGTGTTAAGGTTCGTGATTCCCTATGCAAGCACGAAAGTCAATAGTTATGCAATGAAATTATATCCTATTTGTGGTACATTATTCGGTGTTATTTATGCTTAATGCTCGCTTATGAGGCTTTTCGTTTCTTGGTTGGATGCTTCCCATTCTTTTGCTAGCCTTCATTTGCACTAAGTATGATCAGTACTTGTGCATCCAAAATCCTTAAACCCAGTTTTGCCACATGAGTCCACTATACCTACCTATATGCAGTATTTCCATGCCGTTCTAAGCAAATTTGTATGTGCCATCTCTAATTTTCAAAATAAATTTCCTTTGTGTGTGCTCGTACCACTCATGAAACAGTAGGGGGTGGCTAATATTTTTCCATGCTAGATGTGTTATTCTCAAGATGAGTGTTTATTCACTTGTCATTGCACGAGAGGACGACAAAGGTATTAGGGATGCCCAGTCCCGAAATGAAAAATGAATTTACTTTATGTTGTCAAATAATAAATTCCTTGGAAAGTGTTGGTATGGACGGCACCCGTGGATTCGGTTTGCCGTGGAATGTGAATGTATGGTGGAAAAAGGAATAAACTTTATTTTTTGTTTGGGAACCGCCTATGATATATCTAGCATGGAAAGTATTGGGAACTACTCGATCGTTTTCGTTGACAGGAAAAGCATGCCACCCAAAATGTTTTATCTCTACCTTTTTCCCTTTGAGCTCTGGCACCTCTACAAATCCCTACTTCCCTCTATGAAGGGCCTTTCTTTTACTTTATGCCATTTTTATTTTTATTTGAGTCTCCATCTTCTCTTATAAAGCACCAACTAAGGGGCACTATGATCGTACTTGAGCATTGGGTGTAGCTAATATGCGAGTGTGTTTCATGAATGGATCAATGATTGAGCATAATGTGCTAGGGATAACTTGCTTTAGTGTTGATATTTTGAAAGACGTGGTTGCTTGTTGATATGCTTGAGTATTGAAATCTTCATGTCAAAACTAGACTATTGCTTTGAATCATATAAAAGTCCAAATGTCCATGCTACAAAGAAAAGAATATGTGATGAACATGTTAGGCAGCATTCCACATCAAAAATTCTGTTTTTATCATTTACCTACTCGAGGACGAGCAAGAATTAAGCTTGGGGATGCTGATACGTGTGCAATGTATCTATAATTTTTGATTGTTCCATGCTGTTATATTATCATTCTTGGATGTTTTACAATCATTTTATAGCAACTTTATATCATTTTTTGGGACTAACCCATTGACATAGTGCCCAGGGCCAGTTGCTATTTTTGCTTGTTTTTTACTTCACAGGAAATCATTACCAAACGGAGTACAAACGCAGCGAAACTTTTTGGTGATTTTTTCTGGAACAGAAGACACCAGATGGGCCTACCAAAGGGGTGCCCTCAGGGGGTACAACCCACTTGGACGTGCCTGGGGGCCCAAGCACACCCCGATGGGTTATCCCCACCTCGGTGGCCTCTCGCACCGCCTCTTTGATCTATAAATACCCCAATATTCCAGAAACCCTAGGGGAGGCAATGAAAATCAATTCCAGCCACGCAAGTTCCAGAAACCATAGATCCAATCTAGACACCATCACGGAGGGGTTCATCATCCTCATTGGTGCCTCTCAGATGATGCGTGAGTAGTTCATTGTAGACCTACGGGTCCGTAGTTAGTAGCTAGATGGCTTCCTCTCTCTCATTTGATTCTCAATACAATGGTCTCTTGGAGATCTATTTGATGTAACTCTTTTTGCGGTGTGTTTGTTAGGATCCGATGAACTTTGAGTTTATGATCAGATCTATGTTTTTATCCATGAAAGTTATTTGAGTCTTTTGATCTCTTATATGCATGATTACTTATAGCCTCGTATTTCTTCTTCGGATCTTTGGTTTAGTTAGGCCAACTAGATCGATTTTTCTTGCCATGGGAAGAAGTGCTTTGTGATGGGTTCAATCTTACGGTGCTTGATCCCAGTGACAGAAGGGGAACCGACACGTATGTATCGTTTCTATTAAGGATAACAAGGTGGGGTCTATTTCTACATAAATAGATCTTGTCTACATCATGTCATCGTTCTTATTGCATTACTCAGTTTTTCCATGAACTTAATACACTAGATGCCTGCTGGATAGCGGTCGATGTGTGGAGTAATAGTAGTAGATGCAGGCAGGAGTCGGTCTACTAATCTTGGACGTGATGCCTATATAATGATCATTGCATGTATATCATCATGATTATTTGAAGTTCTATCAATTGCCCAACAGTAATTTGTTTACCCACCGTTTGCAATTTTTGTCGAGAGAAGCCACTAGTGAAATCTACGGCCCCCGGGTCTCTTCTTTATTATATTTGCCTTTGAGTTCTATTTTTATTTGCTTTTATTTTCAGATCTATTAATCCAAAAACACAAAAATACCTTGCTGCAATTTTTATTTATTTATTTTATCTCGCGTTCCCGCGAGATCTATTTATCCAATCTACTACAATTTTACCTATCTTTTTACCCATGAGGGATTGACAACCCCTCTCTTACGTCGGGTTGCAAGTATTTGTTCTTTGTGTGCAGGAGCTGTTTACGTGGTGTTGCGTGGTTCTCCTACTGGTTTGGTAACCTTGGTCTCATCACTGAGGGAAATACCTACTATAGCTGTGCTGCATCATCCCTTACTCTTTCGGGAAATACCGATGTAGTTAAAGCCGCATCAAAAGGAATTTCTGATGGTGTTGCGGGGAAGGATCAAGTCAAGATAGTCTCCCATCAACGTGCGAATTTCTGGCGCCGTTGCCGGGGAGACATCATCAACATCTACTAGGTTCCTAATCACAAATCACATCTCCTTGCAATTTACACTATTTGCCATTTGCCTCTCGTTTTCCTCTCCCCCACTTCACAAAAATTTGCCGTTTTATTCGCCCTCTTTTTCCTTCGCCTTTTTCACGTCAGATCTCTTGTTTTCTATCTCTACTTATGTTACCATGTGCCTACTATTTGCTTGCATCTTTGCTTGCAAACATCTATTGATATGGATCCTCATCCACTTGCTAATGTTTTCAAAAGATCCGATTATGATGAACCAATTGCTAGTGAATTGAGTTCACTAGATTATCTTTATGAAGTTTTGCTTGAGATTTATGAATCTGAAAATTGTGATGAAGTGTTAAACGAAGGAATTTATAAAGTGATTCATGATAGCTCCTTGAATGAAAAGCATGATTGCAATTATGTTATTATAAATTCTATTAATGTCAATTGTGTTAGTGATATGCAAAACCCCAAGCTTGGGGATGCTTGTTATGTTATGTCCACTACTTATTGCAATGCTCATGATTGGGGTGATAATGATTCTTATGATCTTGATAATTTATTTGAGCCTCATGATGAATTTGTTATTGATAATAATTTTTGCAATAGTATTGAAAGTGAGTTTGGACGAGTGTAAACTTTAGGTGAAAATAATCCCACATATTTGGAGAGTGTTCAATCTTGTGAAATTTTTGATAAAAGTGGGCTTGGAGAGGTCATGACTTTATTTGATGATAATCCCACTATTTTGGAAGAGTGTCAACTTTGCATGCATTTGGATCATGAAGGGAATATTTTATGTGATGGTTATATTATTGAATTTGATTATGATCCCACATGGAATTATTATGGGAGAGGAAAATATGGTTGTAGAAATTTTCATGTTACTAAATCACCTCTCGTTATGTTGGGATTGTCAATGTTTTATTCCTCGCATATGCTAGATATTTATTATCTTGATAATTTGTTTTCTTATAAAACTCCTATGCATAGAAAGTTTGTTAGACTTAAATGTGTTTGTCACATGTTTTATGATGCTCTCTTTGCGTTTCAATTATTATCTTTCATGTGAGCATCAATAAAATTATGCCTAGCTAGGGGCGTAAAACGATAGCGCTTGTTGGGAGGCAACCCAATCTTTATCTTTTCTATTTTTGGTTTTCTTGATGTTCTACAATAAATATATAAAGATGCCTCTGATTAGATGTGTTTTGTGTTTTAATTAGTGTTTGTGCCAAGCAGAGCCTTTGGGATCATGTTGGGTGATAGTTGATTTGATCTTGTTGAAAAACAGAAACTTTTGCGCTCAGAAAAATAATTTTCATAAATCACAGAAATGGGCTTTTACTCTGAATTTTTACACAAGATTGATATACAAATTTCCCACGTTGTCCTAATTTTTCAGAATTTTTGGAGTTACATACGTATACGAAGTTCCCTGATTACTACAGACTGTTCTGTTTTCTTTGCGTTGTGTGCTTATACCGATGAATCTATGGTTTGTGTTGGAGGGTATAAGCTATAGCAAAGTTGGAATACAATATATATAATACAAAAATAAAATATGAATGGGTTTGCAACAGTACTTATAGTAGTGATTTGCTTTGTTATACTAACTGATCTCACAAAGGTTTTTGTTGAGTTTTGTGTGATTGAAGTCTTCAAGTTTTGGGTGAGATCACGATGGATGAAGGAATAAGGAGTAAGAAGAGACTAAGCTTGGGGATGCCCATGGCATCCCGAGCTATTATCTAAAAGAGAAGCAAGCAACAAAGCTTGGGGATGCCCCGAGTGGCATCCCCTCTTTCTTCGAACGACCATCGGTATTTTATTTGGAGCTATATTTTTAGTCATCACATATCATGAGTTTTTCTTGGAGCATCTTGTATGATATGAGTATTTGCTTGTTTTGCTTTTCTTTAAGTCATCTATCCTTGATGGACACACCTATTTGAGGGAGCCAAAATTATGCCATGACTTGTTAAAATTGCTCTCTATGCTTCACTTAAATCTTTATGAGCTATGGAATTGCTCTAGTGCTTCACTTATATCTTTTTGAGCATGGTGTGCTTTATTATTTTTAAAGAAATTCTCTGATGCTTCACTTAGATTTATTTGAGAGTTAGTAAATTTTTTAAGAAATTCTCATGTTACTACCTATGTTACTCCCACTGTGGGTAGTCTGGCTATAAGGAATAGAATAATATATATGTGCTTATTAGTTCGAGGAAAGAGAAGAGAAGCGGGCTCTTGGTTAGTAGAGCCAGCTGCAACAGGAGACCCAAGACACTTTGTGAGGATGTAAGGTGGGCCAATTATTGATAGACTAGTACGTATATAAAACTTATTATTGTACATACCCGCTAGCAGGTTGGCTGTATATGACATGGCAACTTCTTATAGCCGGTCCTTGGTTGTATTATTAATCATGATCTTAGTGAGGTAGCTAGTATATCATAGACAACTAGCTAGTATCAGACTAGCCACAGTGGGAGTAACTTGAGCAGTAACACCGACTCCAACTCAACAAACTTGCTTATGTGGCAATAAGTTAATGAGGAGAGAGATAGTTTCAGTAACTTAGATAGTTACTGTAGCATCACATGTCCCAATGCAATATGAGTCTGTAACCTAAGAAATGAAACTTTGCATGACACTACACTTATGTTACTACCCATTATGAAGGTAGTAACATATATAGTCTAGGGATATGTGTATGTTACTAGTGTACTACTCTCCATTGTGGCTAGCTAGTCTCATACTCCCTCCTTTCCGTTTTAGCTAGGCTGGTTGTAATGGTATTATCATAAGCGGTATCATGCATGCCAACTAGACTTTCTGGATGATGTGGCACACAAGAGAGGATGTGGTATCTCATATCATGACACCGTGTCATATTACATGTTGTACTACTACTTTGTGTGATTAGTAAGGCAACCTAAGATGTTAACTTATGATACTATGCATTACGGAAGTAGCTAGTATCCTAGCTACACTATCATATATATGCATGATACTACTAGTATATATGATACTCCCCATTACAACTAGCCTTATAGGGCTCAATTCAAAAATCTCACTAACCAAGATAGATGGTGAGTGGTGGAATACCTTTTGTAGTTTGCAAGAACACCCAACTAATGCTTTTGTTTTCCTCAAAAATTTATGTTTTCCAATGTATTAATTGCAATACATGCATGCATATATAAAGTACATGCATTGGTCAACTTTCTCTTAATACTTGCATGCAATGATTTAATGCACCTTGGAATCTGGACATGTGATGGGGAACAACCAAATTGAGCCTTATAAAATGGAAAACTAAAATTTTGAGATAAGCCTATAAACCGAAAAGGCAGGAGTATATATGCATGATACTAGTGTATGATCGGCAATACCTCCGTAATGCGCGCATGCATAGTATCATGAGTTAGTATCTTAGGTTCCTTATTAATTACCATGCATGACACAAAGTAGTACAACATTTAATATGATACGGTATAATGATATGAGACCACACACCCTCTCTTTCATCATTTAACCGTGTGCCACATCATCCAAAAAGTCTAGTTTCCATGCATCATACCGCTCGATACTCCCATATTATGACCAGCCTTATTAGGATGGCCATAGTGGGGGTATCATAGCCGGTATCATGCACCCGGGAATAGAAAATACAATGATGTGGCAAAGAAGCAGTAACATAGGTAGATACCGTAACATATATATATATATATATATATATATATATATATATATATATATATATATATGTATAATAAACGCTATACTACTTTGTGTCATGCATGGCCATAAATACGGTCATCTATGAATATACTCCCTCCGTAAACTAATATAAGAGCGTTTAGGTCACTATTTAGTAATCTAAACGCTCTTATATTAGTTTACAGAGGGAGCTAGTACTACTCTATTATACTATATATGCGCTATGAAGGTACGTACGTAGTATCATACACTAGTATCATATGCATGATACTATATATATATATAGTACTATATGATACTCCCCACTATATAAGGCTGGCCATAGTGGTGGTATCATAGCCGACGATGTCATGCACTCAGAAATAGCAAGTATGCTGATGTGGCAAAGAATTAAATATATATAAAGAGGGTTAGAGTAACATATAGTTGGTAGATACCGTATCATGTTAAATGCGATGCTAATTTGTGTCATGCATGGCAATAAATATGATCTATATATGATACTATACTCTATGTATTATACTATGCGCTATAATTAATTAAAGGTAGTATCATATGTACTGTATATTCATGATACTAGTATATGACACTCTCCACTATACTCATGATTTCTTGCCGTGGAAAAAAATTGGAGGCAAAATGATGAACTCATGTTTTCATTCGAACAAAAATATGATGTTAGGTAATGTAAATGTTTTCAAAGAGCACACGGTTCACTCACGAAAGCCGTGTGTCCACTAAACCGTGGCCGATTCACCCCTACCCCTCCGCCACGCGCGCGATCTGAGTTGTGCGTTCTGATTGGCCAGAACCCAAACCCCACGGATCATACGTCTGCACCGTTGGATTCTCCTTCATCGAACGGCGATCCTCATCCCTTTCGACAACACATGTACATGTTTTCAAATAGCCCCTCCAAAAAATGTTTTCAAATAGCACACAGTTCACACACGAAAGCCGTGTGCCTACCAAACCGTGGCCGATGCCCCCCTCGCTGCGCATGCGATCTGAGTCGTGCATTCTGATTGGCCAGAACCCAAACCCCACAGATCGTACGTCTGCACCGTTGGATGCTCCCAGATCGAACGGCAATCCTCATCCCTTTCGACAGGAAATGTAGTCCGGCTAGGAATTGATTTATATGCCAACATGCATGGTAAATGCCAAAAAATGTCTTACATATAGCACACGAGACCTGAAATGCGCCAGCAAATCAAACCCGTGGTAAAATTGTGATTGGTTTACGTGCGAAAAATTTAGATGATAAACAATGGACTCACGTCTTCATTTCAAAATTACTACATCTTCATTTCAAATGAAATTATTCTGTTTGTGCACACGAGCGCTTAGAGGCAACCGTTTGCATAGGCCTTTCCGCGCACGCGGCGACTGGGGATATTTTTCACCCTTTTCACCTAGGCCGCCAACACCCCCCCACCGTCCGCCCGCGTTTCACTTAACTAGTCCACCCAATCTCGTTCGCCAGCTCCCCCCTCCCCCAGATCCACAACAGAACCCTCTCCGGCGCCGCCGTGCTCACCCCGGCCGTGTGCCCGCTCTTAGGCGTCAAGCCTACCTCCACTGCCGTTCCCAACACGTGGCGGCCCGCGCCTCGCCGTCTTCGTTTGCTCGCCAGCCACCCTCGAGCATATCGATGCAGTAACCTTTTCCTCTCCTGTGGTCCGGCCGGGTTTGCATTAAGAAGCCTGTTAGTTACTGCTCTCCATCGCGGTGAGGCATATTTCCTCGCAATCCCTCTTCCAATTTCGTTCTGTATCTTCCCAAATTGGCTATAAAATAGCGGAGAGCATATATATGTTCATTATCTACCTTCCTTACTACATATAAGCTGTATTTGTTCCAATAAGTTACTGCCTATTTACAGATCGCGGGCGCCCGAGTCACACAAACTTAACAAATTAGCAGTACATTTTCTAAATTATTGCATGTCATGTTTAGAAAGCTTGATACCAAGTTGTTAGTTTTATGCTTATCCTCCTTTCCCGAGTTTCGCATGTGTTCTCTATAGATGCCGGGTAGCAGCGACAGCACTCATTCAGGCCATGTATCTTCATATGATTCGGACAACCCTAGGTCTTCAGCAGATTGTGAGGGATCAAGTAGTCTTGAACGGGATAGAGCTGCAGCAATTACCCTTCCAGTCAGGACACAGAGGAATGCTCCAAGGAAGCCCACACACCAGCCTAAAGGTGTATATGAAGTAACGGAGATTGATTTTAAGTCCTGGGCTCCAACTAAACCAGATAAAGCACGCATGAGGTTCAGGAGTGTGTGTGGATTTGTTGGCAGGGCAAGGCTCAACAATAATCTGCCGGGGTTTCAGAAGGCTGACATAGAAACACGGCGAAGGATAGTTCGGGAGATCATGGATCACTTCAACGTTCCAGAGCAGTGGAGAATGCAGGTGGAACACGCTGCACTGAAGAAGGCTAGGGATGCTTGGAGAAACTGGAAGCACGTGCTATACAAGAAGTACTTGAGTGAAGGCAAGGACCCAATCCCCGCATACCCCCAAATTACAAAGGCAGTCTGGGTAGAATTCAAAAGGGTCAGGGCAACTCCAGAGTTTGCTGCGAAGAGTTGCAAGCAATCGGAACTTCAGAAGAAGAACATACTGCCCCACCGTATGGGTGTGGCAGGATACTATGACATGAATTTGATATGGGAACATGAGGACAAAGAAGCAGTAGCGGCGGGTGGGAGTCCGGCCTTTAGTGAAATCAAGGGCGAACGCGCCAGAGACTACTTGCGGGCACGTGCAAAGAGGCGTGATGACGGAGAATGCATTGTTTGAAAAGTTGAAGAAGGAGATTTATCTGGCTGTTTGAAAGGATGTTGTTCAATGATGATGATGCAAAAGGCTCTAACACTGACAGATAGCTAGCAGATGGGAGGGGAGGCGGGCATGGATGATGCTGCTTATTGCGCGACAACACTGCACAAGAGTAGCTGTGCATCAGCTGACCCCAGCGACACTGAGACTGCAGCTGCTTGTGATGATGCTATATCTGATCTATCTGGAATGAAAGACAGACTGAAGGGCGTGCTTACACATTATGAAGGTACATTAAAATATGCAATAGCCTGGGTTTGCCCACCCTTCTTGGAAGATGGCCTCTTCTTGGACAATGTGTCACTGAAGCCGGGCTGTGTGAAGTGCTACGTGACTGAAGTAAAGCCTGGATTCAATGAATTTGCCCTGAAGAATGTCCTAGGAGACTTCGATGACAAAGGACCTTGGGAGAAACACTGTTACATCACATCCAGTGGCCACGAAAGGAAATAGACTTCATCGATGAGATTCCTGAAGCCCCGCCAAGAGCAACCATTGTCACCCCTCAACCGGTGAGGCTCTCCTTGCCAGAGCAGCTCTCGCGGGCTGATGCATCAACTTGTGATCAGCCGTACCGACTTTGTGGCATACAGGCCATGTCATCCTCCGCCCCAAAGGAGCCAGTGGCAAGGCCTACAATTGCTGATGACGCACCACCGGTTCAGATGCCGGCCACTGAAGCAGCGGGGGGAGACCCAGCTGCAGCACATGCTCAGCAGACCAACCTGGTGGAACAGACTCCTAAGCAGTCTGATGCTTCGGAACCGCCTGCTAAGCAGTTTGTAGGTCCAGAACCGACTGCTCATACCAATACGTCAGCACTTCCTGCTCAATAAACCAACGCGTTGGCACGGCCTCCTCAGCACACCGACAAGTTGGCACCACCTGCGCACAAACCCGACATAGCTTCAATGCATGGTCAGCAGTCCGATGCCTCTGCTCCTACAGCCCAGCAGTCCGTCACTGCAGCACCGCCAGCTCAGCGGTCCGGCATAGATAAACAGTCTGCTAAGAAGTCCGTCCAAGCTTCACCGTCTGCTCGACAGTCTACCGTGCAGGCAACCAGCCGTTCTGCCAGAAATGCTTCAAGTACCAAGAAGGAAGTGGCCAAAAAGGCTACACCCACGACCACGAGGAAGCGCAACAGGAAAGTGAAGAGGAAAGAGAACGATTGCCTCTTAATTAAAGCACTCATCACCCAGAACCAAATTAACAGCAGCTTGTTCGAATCGGGGAGTAATATTATTTCTGACGCCATGGATGATGAACAAGTAGAATTGTTGCTTGCTAAAAGAAAAGCAGACGTACTTGAAGCACGCAATTACGTCCATGGCCAGCCATTTCTTGTTGGCGAATACTTTGATAAGTGTAGCTCCAGTTGCCGCGAGTTACATGAATATTGCATGGATCAAATGTCAGAAGGTCATTACCATTTGCTAGTCCACTACAACAGAGATCATTTCCGACACGATGCTAGTTCCATCATTGTGAGTTTCGAGGACTTACATCTCTTCTTCAACTTCAACGTGCTCGATGCCACTCTTGTTAGATGCGTGATTTTGTAAGTACTTAACAAACTCTGATCAACTTCTCCATACAAGGCTGTAAATGATAAACAGCTAACTGCATTTTATTCTTCTCAGGGGATTGAACGCGCAGAGAAAACAAAGTCAGAGTGTGTATTTCATAGATCCCGCATTAGCAAATGGCACAACATTACATGAAAAGGACCGACGGGACTGGGCCGTTAACACGGTCGTCCGTATCTTCGAAAACATGTCCCATGCAGAATCATTTCTCTGTCCATATCATGAAGGGTAAGTCAAGTAAACAACCACGCATACAGTGATTGTCTTTCAGATTTCGACATCATTCGTAAGTTCATGTAGCAATCACTGGATATTGGTATTCATTGTTCCAAACAAGAACACAATTTACTACATCGATTCTCTCAGAGAGTCAACAAACGCTCAGGATCTGACGCCTCTTCAGCAATTCTTGGATAGGTATTGAATTCTATGATGTTGAAATTAATTTGCATTCATATCTGGTTCAATAATTGATGTTGTCAAAATTCATCATCATTTGCAGTGTGCTCGCATTGTGGGAAACTAAAACAGGGAACCTATTCAAGAGGAAACTACCTCTGTAGCACGAGATCATTTCTCCGGTAACACACCGAAATCCATTATTTTCAGAAAATTTATCCAACAGTTTCCAAATACCTTTCCTTACGCTAGTCAAATGTTCAAGCTTCTAAATAAACCTCTTTCTATTTTGTCCAAAGAAAAAATAATACATCTAACACCGGTTAGGTTGTTCCTAACAGGACAAATACATGACTAATTTTGTACAAAAAATTTCAGTGTCCTCAGGAAGAAGCAGGGAGCAAACTTTGTGGATACTATGTTTGCAGACACATGATCTCCATCTGCAAATCCGCTGATAGTTGTGACGATCCTCGCGAATTAGTACCAGTAAGTCTGTCTTAATTAATATCTTCTACTCCACCCATATGGCACATTCTGATCTTAAAAATACTGTAGCTCATCTTAAAACCGAGGACCCCTGAACCGCTCCCGGCTGGTGAATTGCTGATGGTTCAAAGATTTATCAGCGACTCCATCCTGGATCACTGCAGCAATGCCACTGGTGATAATGAAGATTTCAGCATGCGTTCTCCTAAAACATTGAGTAAGAGTTAGCCACTAAACATATAACGCATGGATCCATTATTTTCCATCTGATGAGGTCTTCGTAGTTTGTACACTATGATTAATTATGTAATGCATATATGTGTGGACAAATCATTGGAATTTAGCTACCATATGTTCAATTGCAATTGTTGCGAAATCTGATGAATGTTCTTCCTGTGGACACTATTTGTTCAATTGAATATTGTGGCGAATTTGCTTTTTGCGTGCCGATTCAAAATGGGATATTTTTGTTTATTTGTTCAATTGAATATTGTGGCGAATTTGCTTTTTGCATGCCGATTCAAAATGGGATATTTTTGTTTTAACCTGGCAATTGCTCCGCACACAGTTCAACTAAATGAGTGTGTGCGATCCACATCGGAAAGCATACGTCAATCGTATTGGAACCGTCGGTGATACACAACAGATCGCAAACGATTCACAGTGCTACTACGTGTGCGTAGGTTCTTTGGAACCGTTTGTGATATCGCGTTATCGCACACGAGAACTTGGAGTAAATCGTGCCCAATGCAAAATACAATCCCAGTCGTATTTTTTTCAGGAAACGTGTGGGATCCCAAACGAAAAGCACACGTCACTCTTGCGGCAACCGTCCGTGATACCTAACAAATCACAAACGGTCTGCAGCACTTGTATGTGTGCGAAGGGGCTCCTGAACCGTTTGTGATAGAACATTATCGCAGATGGTAATTGTTGGAAAACGTGTGCGATGGAGTCTAGCATGGCAGACGGGTTACACAAAAAACTCATGTGCGATAGGGCACAAATCACACACAGTTCATATGTTGGCCTGTGTGCCTTACATACTGTTTCCCAAACGGTTCGTTACGACAGACCGTATGGTTTCATTGTGTCATTAGAAACGCTTAATCACCGATACCACACGTGCGAAAGAATTTAGTGTGTGCTGCATTGCACATGATTACATTTTGGAAGGCCTCTGGATCACTGTTCCATATCCCCGACGGTTTCTAGGTCGTGTGGGAAGGACCCCCTATCGCACACACTCACTTGGCGACGGTTCCGAAGGCCGTCGCGGAAAGGTGTTAAAAACCGTTTGTTTAGGACCGATGTGCACCAGTGTGATATAATATGCGAGTCATGTTGATGAGTAATTATGCTTTAGTAAGAATATTGGTGTTAAGGTTTGTGATTCCCTATGCAAGCACAGAAGTCACTAGTCATGCAATGAAATTATATCCTACTTGTGGTACATTATTCGGTGTTAGTTATGCTTAATGCTCACTTATGAGATTTTTCGTTTCTTGGTTGGATGCTTCCCAATCTTTTGCTAGCCTTCATTTGCACTAAGTATGATCACTACTTGTGCATCCAAAATCCTTAAACCCACTTTTGCCACATGAGTCCACTATACCTACCTATATGCGATATTTCCGTGCCGTTCTCAGCAAATTTGTATGTGCCATCTCTAATTTTCAAAATAAATTTCCTTTTTGTGTGCTCGTACCACTCATGAAACGGTACGGGGTGGCCGATATTTTTCCATGCTAGATGTGTTATTCTCAAGACGAGTGTTTATTCACTTGTCATTGCACGAGGGTACGGCAAAGGTATTAGGGATGCCCAGTCCCGAAATGAAAAATGAATTTACTTTATGTTGTCAAATAATAAATTACTTGGAAAATGTTGGTATGGACGGCACCCGTGGATTCGGTTAGCCGTGGAATGTGAAAGTATGGTGGAAAAAGGAATAAACTTTATTTTCCGTTTGGAAACCGCCTATGAGATATATAGCATGGAAAGTATTGGGAACTACTCGATCGTTTTCGTTGACAGGAAAAGCATGCCACCCAAAAAAATTTATATCTACCTTTTTCGCTTTGAGCTCTGGCACCTCTACAAATCCCTACTTCCCTTTGCGAAGGGCCTTTCTTTTACATTATGCAATTTTTATTTTTATTATTATTTGAGTCTCCATCTTCTCTTATAAAGCACCAACTAAGGGCCACTATGATCGTACTTGAACATTGGGTGTAGCTAATATGCGAGTGTGTTTCATGAATGGATCAATGATTGAGCATAATGGGCTAGGGATAACTTGCTTTAGTGCTGATATTTCGAAAGACATGGTTGCTTGTTGGTATGCTTGAGTATTGAAATCTTCATGTCAAAACTAGACTATTGCTTTGAATCATATAAAATTCCAAATGTCCATGCTACAAAGAAAATAATATGTGATGAACATGTTAGGCAGCATTCCACATAAAAAAAATTCTATTTTTATCATTTACCTACTCGAGGACGAGCATGAATTAAGCTTGGGGATGCTGATACGTCTCCAACGTATCTATAATTTTTGATTGTTCCATGCTGTTATATTATCATTCTTGGATGTTTTACAATCATTTTATAGCAACTTTATATCATTTTTTGGGACTAATCTATTGACATAGTGCCCAGGGCCAGTTGCTGTTTTTTGCTTGTTTTTTACTTCGCAGGAAATCAATGCCAAACGGAGTCCAAATGCCGCGAAACTTTTTGGTGATTTTTTCTGGACCAGAAGACACCAGATGGGCCAAAGAAGTACCAGAGGGGGTGCCCAGAGGGGGGCACAACCCACCTGGGCACGCCTGGGGGCCCAGGCGCACCCTGGTGGGTTATGCCCACCTCGGTGGCCTCCCGCACCGCCTCTTTGCTCTATAAATACCCCAATATTCCATAAAACCCTAGGGGAGGCGATGAAAATCAATTCCAGCTGCCGCAAGTTCTAGAAACTATAGATCCAATCTAGACACCATCACGGAGGGGTTCATCATCCTCATTGGTGCCTCTCCAATGATGCGTGAGTAGTTCATTGTAGACCTACGGGTCCGTAGTTAGTAGCTAGATGGCTTCCTCTCTCTCATCTGATTCTCAATACAATGGTCTCTTGGAGATCTATTTGATGTAACTCTTTTTGCGGCGTGTTTGTTGGGATCCGATGAACGTTGAGTTTATGTTCATATCTATGTTTTTATCCATGAAAGTTATTTGAGTCTTTTGATCTCTTATATGCATGATTACTTATAGCCTCGTATTTCTTCTTCGAATCTTTGGTTTAGTTAGGCCAACTAGATCGATTTTTCTTGCCATGGGAAGAGGTGCTTTGTGATGGGTTCGTTCTTACGGTGCTTGATCCCAGTGACAGAAGGGGAACCGACACGTATGTATCATTGCTATTAAGGATAACAAGATGGGGTATATTTCTACATAAATAGATCTTGTCTACATCATGTCATCGTTCTTATTGCATTACTCCGTTTTTCCATGACCTTAATACACTAGATGCATGCTGGATAGTCGTCGATGTGTGGAGTAATAGTAGTAGATGCAGGCAGGAGTCGGTCTACTAATTTTGGACGTGATGCCTATATAATGATCATTGCCTGGATATCATCATGATTATTTGAAGTTCTATCAATTGCCCAACAGTAATTTGTTTACCCACCGTATGCTATTTTTCTCGTGAGAAGCCACTAGTGAAATCTACGGCCCCGGGGTCTCTTCTTTATTATATTTGCCTATCTATTTTTATTTGCTTTTATTTTCATATCTATTTATCCAAAAACACAAAAAATATCTTGCTGCAATTTTTATTAATTAATTTTTATCTCGCGTTCCCGCGAGATCTATTTATCCAATCTACTACAATTTTACCTATCTTTTTACCCGTGAGGGATTGACAACCCCTCTCTTACGTCGGGTTGCAAGTATTTGTTCTTTGTGTGCAAGAGCTGTTTACGTGGTCTTGTGTGGTTCTCCTACTGGTTCGATAACCTTGGTCTCATCACTGAGGGAAATACCTACCGTAGCTGTGTGGCATCATCCCTTCCTCTTTGGGGAAATACCGACGTAGTTCAAACCGCATCAGAGGGCGCGCCCCCTACCTTGTGGGCCCCTCGTGACCCCCTTGACCTAGTTCTGCCTCCTATATATTCACATATATTCCCAAACCGCCAGAGGCATCCACGAAAACACTTTTCCACTGCCGCAACCTTCTGTTCCCGCGAGATCCCCTCTTGGGGCCTTTTCCGGCATCCTACCGGAGGGGGATTCGATCATGGAGGGCATCTACATCAACTCTATTGCCCTTCCGATGAAGCGTGAGTAGTCCACCTCAGACCTACGGGTCCATAGCTAGTAGCTAGATGGCTTCTTCTCTCTCTCTTTGATTCTCAATACCATGTTCTCCTCAATGTTCTTGGAGATCTATTCGATGTAATACTCTTTTGCGGTGTGTTTGTCTAGATCCGAAGAATTGCGGATTTATGATCAACTTATCTATGAATATTTGAATCTTCTCTAAATTCTTATATGCAGGATTTGGTATCTTTGTATTTCTCTTTGAATTATGGGCCAACTAGATTGGTATTTCTTGCAATGGGAGAGGTGCTTAGCTTTGGGTTCAATCTTGTGTGATTTCATCCAGTGACAAAGTAGGGGTAGCAAGACACGTATTGCATTGTTGCCATCAAGGATAAAAAGATGGGGTTTTCATCACATTACTTAATGCATTACTCTGTTCTTATGAACTTAATACTGTAGATGCAGGCAGGAGTCGGTCAATGTGTGGAGTAATAGTAGTAGATGCAGAATTGTTTTGGTCTACTTGACATGGACGTGATGCCTATATAGCATAATCATTGCCCTGGATATCATCATAAATTTGCGCTTTTCTATCAATTGCTCGATAATAATTTGTTCACCCACCGTATTATTTGCCTTCATGAGAGAAGCCTCTAGTGAAACCTATGGCCCCCGGGTCTATTTCCATTATATTAGTTTCTGATCTACTATTTTGCAATATTTTATTTTCAGATCTATAAACCAAAAAACCCAAAAATATTTTATCTTTTGTTTAGTTCTATTTATCTATCTATTTCAGATCTCACTTTTGCAAGTGACCGTGAAGGGATTGACAACCCCTTTATCGCGTTGGGTGCAAGTGTTTGATTGTTTGTGCAGGTATTGGTGATTTGCGTGTTCTTCTCCTACTGGATTGATACCTTGGTTCTCAAACTGAGGGAAATACTTATCTCTACTTTGCTGCACCACCCTTTCCTCTTCAAGGAAAAAACCAACGCAAGCTCAAGAAGTAGCAGTACCCGCGAGTGATGTGAAGTCGGGTTGACCCGGAGGGTACCCGCGAGATAACTACGCGGCACGGCCAGGCATTCCCAGCCCTTGCCATAAGTCCATGAGACGGGACGATGGGACCACATATCGTGGATCATTGATCGTCTCCACGCACTCCCAAGACACTAACGGTTTGGATATGTGATCCGAGTAGGCCCCTGGCCTTTTTGCATTGACCACCACACAGGAATAAGTATGGGCACTTTGCATCGTACGATTCTTCCGAAAGCTCACTAACGTCAGCGGTTTAGCGGAGAATCATCATAAAAAGAAAATAAAGTTTCTGCGATCTGATCATGGAGGTGAATATTTGAGTTACGAGTTTGGCATCATTTAAGACAATGTGGAATTGTTTCACAACTCATGCCACCAGGAACACCATAGCGTAATGGTGTGTCCAAACGGCGTATTCATAATTTATTGCATATGGTGCGTTCTATGATGTCTCTTACCGATTTGACACTATCGTTTTAGGGTTATGCACATTAGGGGCAGCCGTATTTACTTTAAATATGGCACCATCTAAATCCGCCGAGACGACACCGTGATACATCTCCAACATATCTATAATTTTTGATTCTTTCATGCTATTATATTAACAATCTTGGATGCTTTATATGCATTTATATGTTATTTACATCATTTTTTGGGACTAACCTATTAACCTAGTGCCTAGTGCCAATTCTTGTTTTTTGCTTGTTTTTGGATTTTTAGAAAATCAGTACCAAACGAAGTCCAAACACGATGAAACTTTACGGTGATTTTTTCTGGACCAGAAATGACCCTAGAAGCTCAGGAGGAGGCCACAAGCCTTACGGGAGAGTCACGAGCTCACCAGGCGTGCCCTAGGGGGTAGGCGCACCCCCTGAGCTCGTAGCTCCCACACAACTCCATTTGACCTAATTCCACCTCCATAAATTTCCAAATATTCCAAAACCAATAGAGAGCCACCTGAAACACTTTTTTTGCCACCGCAAGCTTCTGTTCTTTCACGATCCCATTTGGAGGCCTTTTTTGATACTCTACCGGAGGGGAAATCGACCACGGAGGGCTTCTACATCATCCTTGCTGCCTTTCGTTGATAGGTGAGTAGTTCACCACAAACCTACTTGTCTGTAGCTAGTAGCTACATGGCTTGTTCTATCTCTCTGATCTTCAATACCATGTGCTCCTCGATCTTCTTTGAGTTCTATCCAATGTAATCTTCTTTTGTGGTGTGGTTGTTGGGATCTGATGAATTGTGGGTTTATGATCAATTTATTCATTGAAAGTAATTGAGTCTTTTCTGAACGTTATTATACATGATTGTTATAGCTTTGTATTTCTCTCCGATCTATCCGTTTGGTTTGGCCAACTAGATTAATTTATTTTCAGTGGGAGAGGTTCTTTGTAATGGGTTCAATCTTGCGGTGCTCTATATCCCAGTGACATAGTAGGGGACAAGACACGTATATCTACTGTTGCCATTAAGGGTAAAATGACAGGGTTTATTCATATTGATTGGTTTTACTTTGTCTACATCATGCCATCTTGCTTAAGGCATTACTCCATTTGTCATGAACTTAATACCATATATGCATGCTAGATAGTGGTCGATTGGTGGAGTAACAGTAGTAGATGCAGGCAGGAGTTGGTCTACTTGTGTCAGACGTGATGCCTATATACATGATCATTGTCGTGAATAAGGTCATAACTATGCGCTTTTCTACCAGTTGACCAATAGTAATTTGTTCACCCACCGTATGCTATGTGTTCGAGAGAGAACCCTCTAGTGAAAACTATGGCCCCTTGGTCTACTTTAGTCATATTATAAAATCCAAACATACTTTGTTGCAATTTATTTACTTTTATTTTACTTTGCAATTTATCCGTCTACCTATACAAGATTTGATCCTTGCAAGTAACGAGTTCAAGGGGATTGACAACCCTCTTGCCCGCGTTGGGTGCAAATATTTGCTTTTGTGTGTGTAGGTGCTGAAGATGGGAATTTGAGTGGTTCTCCTATTGGTTCGATAAACCTTGGCTCTCACTGAGGTAAATACTTATGTTTACTGTATTGCATCTCCCCTCTTCGGGGAAAATCCCAACGTGGCTCACAAGTGTTGGGGAACATCGCATGGAAAAAAAATTCTACGCACACGCAAGATCTATCCATGGATATGCATAGCTACGAGAGGGGGAGAGCATCTTCATACCCTTGAAGATCGCTACGCGGACGCGTTTATCAATGCGGTTGATGTAGTCGTACACCTTCACGATCCGTCCCGATCAAGTACCGAACGTACAGCACCTTGGCGTTCAGCACACGTTCAGCTCGATGACGTCCTCGCCTTCTCGATCCAGCAAGAGAGGCGAAGTAGTAGATGAGTTCCGGCAGCACGACAACATGGTGACGGTGGTGGTGAAGAACAGTCTCCACAGGGCTTCGCCAAGCACTACAGAAACTATGGCGGAGGATAAACTAGAGGGTCAGGGTTGCCGGCACACGGCTTGGTGAATCTTGATGTGTCTTGGGTGCTAGCCCTACCCCTCTATTTATATGTTGATCCTTGGGGTCGAAACTTGGAGTAAAAGCCTCCTCAAAGTCGGTTTTGCCCGAAAGGCAAGAGTCCTTCTTGGATTCAAGGCCCAGACGCCAGGGTTCCCGGTGTCTAGCCCCAGACGCCAGGGTTCCTGGCGTCTGGCCCGTGGCCTCCGCAAAACTTCCGTTTGCACTTTCCAAAACCCTTGTGGGCTTTACCCCTTGGCCCAATAAAGTGTTCTCGTGCCCAAAAATTTCGGGAAACATCTGAAACCCCTTCTGGTGAATTTTGGAACTCTTCCGGAGACCAAACACTATTATCCCATATATTAATCTTTACCTTCGGACCATTCCGGAGCTCCTCGTCATGTCCGTGATCTCATCCGGGACTCCGAACAACATTCGGTCACCAACATACATAACTCTTATAATACTATATCGTCAACGAACGTTAAGCGTGCGGACCCTATGGGTTCGAGAACTATGCAGACATGACCGAGACGCTTCTCTGGTCAATAACCAATAGCGGGACCTGAATGCCCATATTGGTTCCTACATATTCTACAAAGATCTTTATCGGTCGAACCTTTATGACAACATATGTAATTCCCTTTGTCCATCGGTATGTTACTTGCCCGAGATTCGATCATTGGTATCTTCATACCTAGTTCAATCTCGTTACCGGCAAGTCTCTTTACTCGTTCTGTAATACATCATCTCGTAACTAACTCATTAGTCATTTGCTTGCAAGGCTTCTTATGATGTGTATTACCGAGAGGGCCCAGAGATATCTCTCCGATACTCGGAGTGAAAAATCCTAATATCGATCTATACCAACTCAACAAACACCTTCAGAGATACCTATAGAGCATCTTTATGATCACCCAGTTATGTTGTGATGTTTGATAGCACACAAGGTATTCTTCCGGTACTCGGGAGTTGCATAATCTCATAGTCGAAGGAATATGTATTTGACTTGAAGAAAGCAATAGCAATAAACTGAACGATCATTATGCTAAGCTAACGGATGGGTCTTGTCCATCACATTATTCTCCTAATGATGTGATCCCGTTATCAAATGACAACACATGTCTATGGTTAGGAAACCTTAACCATCTATGATCAACGAGCTAGTCTAGTAGAGGCTTACTAGGGACACGGTATTTGTTTATGTATTTACACATGTATTTAGGTTTCCTTTCAATACAATTCTAGCATGAATAATAAACCTTTATCATGAATAAGGAAATATAAAATAACAAATTTATTATTGCCTCTAGGGCATATTTCCTTCTGTCTCCCACTTGCACTAGTCAATAATCTAGATTACATTGTAATGAATCTAATACCCATGGAGTCTTGGTGTTGATCATGTTTTTCTCGTGGAAGAGGCTTAGTCAACAGGCCTGCTACATTCAAATCCATATGTATTTTGCAAACTTCTATTCTTCATCCTTGACATATTCACGAATAGAGTTGAAGCGTCTCTTGATGTGTTTGGTTCTTTTGTGAAACCTGGATTCCTTCGCCAAGGCAATTGCTCTAGTGTTGTCACAAAAGATTTTCATTGGACCCGATGCACTAGGTACTACTGTTGGGAGTCGTAGCATAATTTAAAATTTTCCTACGCTCACCAAGATGCATCTATGGAGTCTACTAGCAATGAGGGGAAAGGAGTGCATCTACATACCCTTGTAGATCGCGAGCGGAAGCGTTCCAATGAACGTGGATGACGGAGTCGTACTCGCCGTGATCCAAATCACCGATGACCGAGTGCCGAACGGACGGCACCTCCGCGTTCAACACACGTACGGTGCAGCGACGTCTCCTCCTTCTTGATCCAGCAAGGGGGAAGGAGAGGTTGATGGAGATCCAACAGCACGACGGCGTGGTGGTGGATGTAGCGGGTCTCCGGTAGGGCTTCGCCGAGCTTCTGCGAGAGAGAGAGAGGTGTTGCAGGGGAGGAGGGAGGCGCCCAAGGCTGTAGGTTGCTGCCCTCCCTCCCCCCTTTATATAGGCCCCCTGGGGGGGGCGCCGGCCCTGGGAGATGGGATCTCCAAGGGGGGGCGCCGGCCAAAGGGGGGAAGGGGTTGCCTTGCCCCCCAAGGCAAGGGGGAAGCGCCCCCCCTAGGGTTCCCAACCCTAGGTGCATGGGGAAGGCCCAAGGGGGGCGCCCCAGCCCACTAAGGGCTGGTTCCCTTCCACTTTCAGCCCACGGGGCCCTCCGGGATAGGTGGCCCCACCCGGTGGACCCCCGGGACCCTTCCGGTGGTCCCGGTACAATACCGGTAACCCCCGAAACTTTCCCGGTGGCCGAAACTTGACTTCCTATATATAAGTCTTCACCTCCGGACCATTCCGGAACCTCTCATGACGTCCGGGATCTCATCCGGGACTCCAAACAACTTTCGGGTTTCCGCATACACATATCTCTACAACCCTAGCGTCACCGAACCTTAAGTGTGTAGACCCTACGGGTTCGGGAGACATGCAGACATGACCGAGACGCCTCTCCGGTCAATAACCAACAGCGGGATCTGGATACCCATGTTGGCTCCCACATGTTCCACGATGATCTCATCGGATGAACCACGGTGTCGAGGATTCAATCAATCCCGTATGCAATTCCCTTTGTCAATCGGTATGTTACTTGCCCGAGATTCGATCGTCGGTATCCCAATACCTTGTTCAATCTCGTTACCGGCAAGTCTCTTTACTCGTACCGCAATGCATGATCCCGTGACTAACGCCTTAGTCACATAGAGCTCATTATGATGATGCATTACCGAGTGGGCCCAGAGATACCTCTCCGTCACACGGAGTGACAAATCCCAGTCTCGATCCGTGCCAACCCAACAGACACTTTCGGAGATACCCGTAGTGCACCTTTATAGTCACCCAGTTATGTTGTGACGTTTGGCACACCCGAAGCACTCCTACGGTATCCGGGAGTTGGACGATCTCATGGTCTAAGGAAAAGATACTTGACATTGGAAAAGCTCTAGCAAACGAAACTACACGATCTTTTATGCTATGCTTAGGATTGGGTCTTGTCCATCACATCATTCTCCTAATGATGTGATCCCGTTATCAATGACATCCAATGTCCATAGTCAGGAAACCATGACTATCTGTTGATCAACGAGCTAGTCAACTAGAGGCTTACTAGGGACACGTTGTGGTCTATGTATTCACACATGTATTATGATTTCCGGACAATACAATTATAGCATGAACAATAGACAATTACCATGAACAAAGAAATATAATAATAACCATTTATTATTGCCTCTAGGGAATATTTCCAACAGTCTCCCACTTGCACTAGAGTCAATAATCTAGTTACATTGTGATGAATCGAACACCCATTGCGTCCTGGTGTTGATCATGTTTTGCTCTAGGGAGAGGTTTAGTCAACGGATCTGCTACATTCAGGTCCGTATGTACTTTACAAATATCTATGTCTCCATTTTGAACACTTTCACGAATGGAGTTGAAGCGACGCTTGATATGCCTGGTCTTCCTGTGAAACCTGGGCTCCTTCGCAAGGGCAATAGCTCCAGTGTTGTCACAGAAGAGAGTCATCGGGCCCGACGCATTGGGAATCACCCCTAGGTCGGTAATGAACTCCTTCATCCAGACTGCTTCCTGTGCTGCCTCCGAGGCTGCCATGTACTCCGCTTCACATGTAGATCCCGCCACGACGCTTTGCTTGCAACTGCACCAGCTTACTGCTCCTCCATTCAAAATATACACGTATCCGGTCTGTGACTTCGAGTCATCCAGATCTGTGTCGAAGCTAGTGTCGACGTAACCCTTTACGACGAGCTCTTCGTCACCTCCATAAACGAGAAACATATCCTTAGTCCTCTTCAGGTACTTCAGGATATTCTTGACCGCTGTCCAGTGTTCCATGCCGGGATTACTTTGGTACCTTCCTACCAAACTTACGGCAAGGTTTACATCAGGTCTGGTACACAGCATGGCATACATAATAGACCCTATGGCCGAGGCATAGGGGATGACACTCATCTTTTCTCTATCTTCTGCCGTGGTCGGCCATTGAGCCGTGCTCAATTGCACACCTTGCAATACAGGCAAGAACCCCTTCTTGGACTGATCCATATTGAACTTCTTCAATATCTTGTCAAGGTATGTACTCTGTGAAAGACCAATGAGGCGTCTTGATCTATCTCTATAGATCTTGATGCCTAATATATAAGCAGCTTCTCCAAGGTCCTTCATTGAAAAACACTTATTCAAATAGGCCTTTATACTTTCCAAGAATTCTATATCATTTCCCATCAATAGTATGTCATCCACATATAATATGAGAAATGCTACAGAGCTCCCACTCACTTTCTTGTAAACACAGGCTTCTCCATAAGTCTGTGTAAACCCAAACGCTTTGATCATCTCATCAAAGCGAATGTTCCAACTCCGAGATGCTTGCACCAGCCCATAGATTGAGCGCTGGAGCTTGCATACTTTGTTAGCATTCTTAGGATCGACAAAACCTTCCGGCTGCATCATATACAACTCTTCCTTAAGGAAGCCATTAAGGAATGCCGTTTTGACGTCCATCTGCCATATCTTATAATCATAGTATGCGGCAATTGCTAACATGATTCGCACGGACTTCAGCTTCGCTACGGGTGAGAAAGTCTCATCGTAGTCAACCCCTTGAACTTGTCGATAACCCTTAGCGACAAGTCGAGCTTTGTAGATGGTCACATTACCATCCGCGTCCGTCTTCTTCTTAAAGATCCATTTGTTTTCTATGGCTCGCCTCTCATCAGGCAAGTCAGTCAAAGTCCATACTTTGTTTTCATACATGGATTCTATCTCGGATTTCATGGCTTCTAGCCATTTGTCGGAATCCGGGCCCGCCATCGCTTCTTCATAGTTCGAAGGTTCACCGTTGTCTAACAACATGATTTCCATGACAGGGTTGCCGTACCACTCTGGTGTGGAACGTGTCCTTGTGGACCTACGAAGTTCAGTAGCAACTTGATCCGAAGCTTCATGATCATCATCATTGACTTCCTCCCCAGTCGGTGTAGGCACCACAGGAACATTTTCCCGCGCTGCGCTACTTTCCGGTTCGGAAGGGGTGACTATCACCTCATCAAGTTCCACTTTCCTCCCACTCAATTCTTTCGAGAGAAACTCCTTCTCTAGAAAGGACCCGTTCTTGGCAACGAAGATCTTGCCTTCGGATCTGAGGTAGAAGGTATACCCAATAGTTTCCTTAGGGTATCCTTTGAAGACGCATTTTTCTGACTTGGGTTCGAGCTTTTCAGGTTGAAGTTTCTTGACATAAGCATCGCATCCCCAAACTTTTAGAAACGACAGCTTAGGTTTCTTCCCAAACCATAATTCATACGGTGTCGTCTCAACGGATTTAGACGGTGCCCTATTTAAAGTGAATGCGGCAGTTTCTAAAGCATAACCCCAAAATGAGAGCGGTAAATCGGTAAGAGACATCATATATCGCACCATATCCAATAGAGTGCGATTACGACGTTCGGACACACCATTTCTCTGAGGTGTTCCAGGCGGCGTGAGTTGTGAAACTATTCCACATTTCCTTAAGTGTGTACCAAATTCGTGACTTAAATATTCTCCACCACGATCTGATCGTAAGAATTTTATTTTCCTGTCACGTTGATTCTCAACTTCACTCTGAAATTCCTTGAACTTTTCAAAGGTTTCAGACTTGTGTTTCATTAGGTAGACATACCCATATCTACTTAAATCATCAGTGAGAGTGAGAACATAACGATATCCTCCGCGAGCCTCAACACTCATTGGACCACACACATCGGTATGTATGATTTCCAATAAGTTGGTTGCTCGCTCCATTGTTCCGGAGAACGGAGTCTTGGTCATCTTACCCATGAGGCATGGTTCGCACGTGTCAAATGATTCGTAATCAAGAGACTCCAAAAGTCCATCTGCATGGAGCTTCTTCATGCGCTTGACACCAATGTGACCAAGGCGGCAGTGCCACAAGTATGTGGGACTATTGTTATCAACTTTACATCTTTTGGTATTCACATTATGAACATGTGTAACATCACGTTCGAGATTCATCAAAAATAAACCATTGACCAGCGGGGCATGACCATAAAACATATCTCTCAAATAAATAGAACAACCATTATTCTCGGATTTAAATGAGTAGCCATCTCGAATTAAACGAGATCCAGATACAATGTTCATGCTCAAAGCTGGCACTAAATAACAATTATTGAGGTTTAAAACTAATCCCGTGGGTAGATGCAGAGGTAGCGTGCCAACGGCGATCACATCGACCTTGGAACCATTCCCGACGCGCATCGTCACCTCGTCCTTCGCCAGTCTCCGTTTATTCCGTAGTTCCTGTTTTGAGTTACAAATATGAGCAACCGCACCGGTATCAAATACCCAGGAGCTACTACGAGTACTGGTAAGGTACACATCAATTACATGTATATCACATATACCTTTGGTGTTGCCGGCCTTCTTCTTGTCCGCTAAGTATTTGGGGCAGTTCCGCTTCCAGTGACCACTTCCCTTGCAATAAAAGCACTCAGTCTCGGGCTTGGGTCCATTCTTTGACTTCTTCCCAGTAACTGGTTTACCGGGCACGGCAACTCCCTTGCCGTCCTTCTTGAAGTTCTTCTTACCCTTGCCCTTCTTGAACTTAGTGGTTTTATTCACCATCAGCACTTGATGTTCTTTTCTGATCTCTACCTCAGCTGATTTCAGCATTGAATATACCTCAGGAATGGTCTTTTCCATCCCCTGCATATTGAAGTTCATCACAAAGCTCTTGTAGCTTGGTGGAAGCGACTGGAGGATTCTGTCAATGACCGCGTCATCCGGGAGATTAACTCCCAGCTGAGTCAAGCGGTTGTGCAACCCAGACATTCTGAGTATGTGCTCACTAACAGAACTATTCTCCTCCATTTTACAGCTGAAGAACTTGTCGGAGACATCATATCTCTCGACCCGGGCATGAGCTTGAAAAACCAGTTTCAGCTCCTCGAACATCTCATATGCTCCATGTTTCTCAAAACGCTTTTGGAGACCCGGTTCTAGGCTGTAAAGCATGCCGCACTGAACGAGGGAGTAATCATCAGCACGCTGCTGCCAAGCGTTCATAACGTCTTGGTTCTCCGGGATTGGTGCGAACGCTTGGTTCTCCGGGATTGGTGCTTCACCTAGCGGTGCTTCTAAGACATAATCTTTCTTGGCTACTATGAGGATGATCCTCAGGTTCCGGACCCAGTCCGTATAGTTGCTGCCATCATCTTTCAGCTTGGTTTTCTCTAGGAACGCGTTGAAATTGAGGACAACGTTGGCCATTTGATCTACAAGACATAGTGTAAAGATTTAAGACTAAGTTCATGATAATTAAGTTCATCTAATCAAATTATTTAATGAACTCCCACTCAGATAGACATCCCTCTAGTCATCTAAGTGATACATGATCCGAATTTAACTAGGCCGTGTCCGATCATCACGTGAGACGGACTAGTCAAGATCGGTGAACATCTCCATGTTGATCGTATCTTCTATACGATTCATGCTCGACCTTTCGGTCCTCCGTGTTCCGAGGCCATGTCTGTACATGCTAGGCTCGTCAAGTCAACCTAAGTGTATTGCGTGTGTTCCGAGGACATGTCTGTACATGCTAGGCTCGTCAACACCCTTTGTATTCGAACGTTAGAATCTATCACACCCGATCATCACGTGGTGCTTCGAAACAACGAACCTTCGCAACGGTGCACAGTTAGGGGGAACACTTTTCTTGAAATTATCATAAGGGATCATCTTACTTACTACCGTCGTTCTAAGCAAATAAGATGCAAAAACATGATAAACATCACATGCAATCAAATAGTGACATGATATGGCCAATATCATTATGCTCCTTTGATCTCCATCTTTGGGGCACCATGATCATCTTCGTCACCGGCATGACACCATGATCTCCATCATCATGATCTCCATCATTGTGTCTTCATGAAGTCATCACGCCAACGATTACTTCTACTTCTATGGCTAACGCGTTTAGCAACAAAGTAAAGTAAATTACATGGCGTTATTCAATGACACGCAGGTCATACAAAATAATAAAGACAACTCCTATGGCTCCTGCCGGTTGTCATACTCATCGACATGCAAGTCGTGATTCCTATTACAAGAATATGATCAATCTCATACATCACATATATCATTCATCACATCTTCTAGCCATATCACATCACATAGCACTTGCTGCAAAAATAAGTTAGACGTCCTCTAATTGTTGTTGCAAGTTTTTACGTGGTTTGTAGGTTTCTAGCAAGAACGTTTTCTTACCTACGTATGACCACAACGTGATTTGCCAATTTCTATTTACCCTTCATAAGGACCCTTTTCATTGAATCCGTTCCGACTAAAGTAGGAGAGACAGACACCCGCTAGCCACCTTATGCAACTAGTGCATGTCAATCGGTGGAACCTGTCTCACGTAAGCGTACGTGTAAGGTCGGTCCGGGCCGCTTCATCCTACAATGCCGCCGAAACAAGAAACGACTAGTAGCGGCAAGAAGAATTGGCAAACTCAACGCCCACAACTGCTTTTTTTTACTCGTGCATAGTAACTACTCATAGGCCTGGCTCTGATACCACTGTTGGGAGTCGTAGCATAATTTAAAATTTTCCTACGCTCACCAAGATGCATCTATGGAGTCTACTAGCAACGAGGGGAAAGGAGTGCATCTACATACCCTTGTAGATCGCGAGCGGAAGCGTTCCAATGAACGTGGATGACGGAGTCGTACTCGCCGTGATCCAAATCACCGATGACTGAGTGCCGAACGGACGGCACCTCCGCGTTCAACACACGTACGGTGCAGCAACGTCTCCTCCTTCTTGATCCAGCAAGGGGGAAGAAGAGGTTGATGGAGATCCAACAGCACGACGGCGTGGTGGTGGATGTAGCGGGTCTCCGGCAGGGCTTCGCCGAGCTTCTGCGAGAGAGAGAGAGAGGTGTTGCAGGGGAGGAGGGAGGCGCCCAAGGCTGTAGGTTGCTGCCCTCCCTCCCCCCTTTATATAGGCCCCCTGGGGGGGGGCGCCGGCCCTGGGAGATGGGATCTCCAAGGGGGGGCGGCGGCCAAAGGGGGGAAGGGGTTGCCTTGCCCCCCAAGGCAAGGGGGAAGCTCCCCCCTAGGGTTCCCAACCCTAGGCGCATGGGGAAGGCCCAAGGGGGGCGCCCCAGCCCACTAAGGGCTGGTTCCCTTCCACTTTCAGCCCACGGGGCCCTCCGGGATAGGTGGCCCCACCCGGTGGACCCCCGGGACCCTTCCGGTGGTCCCGGTACAATACCGGTAACCCCCGAAACTTTCCCGGTGGCCGAAACTTGACTTCCTATATATAATTCTTCACCTCCGGACCATTCCGGAACCTCTCGTGACGTCCGGGATCTCATCCGGGACTCCGAACAACTTTTGGGTTTCCGCATACACATATCTCTACAACCCTAGCGTCACCGAACCTTAAGTGTGTAGACCCTACGGGTTCGGGAGACATGCAGACATGACCGAGACGCCTCTCCGGTCAATAACCAACAGCGGGATCTGGATACCCATGTTGGCTCCCACATGTTCCACGATGATCTCATCGGATGAACCACGGTGTCGAGGATTCAATCAATCCCGTATGCAATTCCCTTTGTCAATCGGTATGTTACTTGCCCGAGATTCGATCGTCGGTATCCCAATACCTTGTTCAATCTCGTTACCGGCAAGTCTCTTTACTCGTACCGCAATGCATGATCCCGTGACTAACGCCTTAGTCACATAGAGCTCATTATGATGATGCATTACCGAGTGGGCCCAGAGATACCTCTCCGTCACACGGAGTGACAAATCCCAGTCTCGATCCGTGCCAACCCAACAGACACTTTCGGAGATACCCGTAGTGCACCTTTATAGTCACCCAGTTACGTTGTGACGTTTGGCACACCCAAAGCACTCCTACTGTATCCGGGAGTTGCACGATCTCATGGTCTAAGGAAAAGATACTTGACATTGGAAAAGCTCTAGCAAACGAAACTACACGATCTTTTATGCTATGCTTAGGATTGGGTCTTGTCCATCACATCATTCTCCTAATGATGTGATCCCGTTATCAATGACATCCAATGTCCATAGTCAGGAAACCATGACTATCTGTTGATCAACGAGCTAGTCAACTAGAGGCTTACTAGGGACACGTTGTGGTCTATGTATTCACACATGTATTACGATTTCCGGACAATACAATTATAGCATGAACAATAGACAATTACCATGAACAAAGAAATATAATAATAACCATTTATTATTGCCTCTAGGGCATATTTCCAACAATTACACCCAGATCAGATTGAACTCCTTTATCCAGACTCCTTCATTTGCTGCTTCCGAAGCAGCTATGTACTCTGCTTCACACGTAGATCCTGCCACGACGCTCTGCTTGGAACTGCACCAACTGACAGCTCCACCATTCAATATAAATATGTATCCAGTTTGTGACTTAGAGTCATCCGGATCAGTGTCAAAGCTAGCATCGACGTAACCATTTACAACGAGCTCTTTGTCACCTGCATAAACGAGAAACATATCCTTGGTCCTTTTCAGGTACTTCAGGATGTTCTTGACCGCTGTCCAGTGATCCACTCCTGGATTACTTTGGTACCTCCCTGCCAAACTTATGGCAAGGCACACATTAGGTCTGGTACACATCATAGCATATATGATAGAACCTATGGCCGAGGCATAGGGAATGAATTTCATTTTCTCTCTATCTTCTGTAGTGGTCGGGCTTTGAGTCCGACTTAATTTCACACCTTGTAACACAGGCAAGAACCCTTTCTTTGACTGGTCCATTTTGAACTTCTTCAAAACTTTATCAACGTATGTGCTTTGTGAAAGTCCTATTAAGCGTCTTGATCTTTCTCTATAGATCTTGATACCCAATATATATGCAGCTTCACCGAGGTCTTTCATTGAAAGATTCTTATACAAGTACCCTTTTATGCTATCCAGAAATTCTACATCATTTCCAATCAACAATATGTCATCCACATATAATATCAAAAATGCTATAGAGCTCCCACTCACTTTCTTCTAAATACAGGCTTCACCGCAAGTCTGTATAAAACCATATGCTTTGATCACCTCATCAAAGCGTATATTCCAACTCCGAGATGCTTGCACCATTCCACAGATGGATCGTTGGAGCTTGCACACTTTGTTAGCACCTTTAGGATCGACAAAACCTTGTGGTTGCATCATATACAACTCTTCTTTAAGAAATCCATGAAGGAATGCAGTTTTGACGTCCATTTGCCATAATCATAAAACGCGACAATTGCTAACATGATTCGGACAGACTTAAGCATCGCTACGGCTGAGAAAGTATCATCATAGTCAACCCCTTGAACTTGTCGAAATCCTTTTGCGACAAGTCGAGCTTTGTAGATAGTAACATTACCATCAGCGCCAGTCTTCTTCTTGAAGATCCATTTATTCTCTATGGCTTGCTGATCATTGGGCAAATCCACCAAAGTCCACACTTTGTTCTCATACATGGGTCCTATCTCATATTTCATGGACTCAGGCCATTTATCGGAATCTGGGCTCATCATAGCTTCTTCATAGCTCGTAGGTTCACCTTGGTCTAGTAACATGACTTCCAGAACAGGATTACCGTACGACTCTGATGCGGATCGTGCTCTTGTCGACCTACGAGGTTTAGTAGTAACTTGATCTGAAGTTTCACGATCATCATCATTAGCTTCCTCTTTAGTTGGTGTAGGCATCATGGGAACGGTTTTCTGTGATGTGCTACTTTTCAATTCGAGAGAAGGTACAATTACCTCATCAAGTTCTACTTTCCTCCCACTCACGTCTTTCGAGAGATACTCCTTCTCTAGAAAGGTTCCATTCTTGGCAACAAAGATCTTGCCTTCGGATCTGTGGTAGAAGGTGTACCCAATTGTTTCCTTAGAGTATCCTATGAAGACACACTTCTCTGATTTGGGTTCGAGCTTATCAGGCTGAAGCCTTTTGACATAAGTGTCGCAACCCCAAACTTTAAGAAATGACATCTTAGGTTTCTTGCCAAACCACAGTTCATACGGTGTCGTCTCAACGTATTTAGACAGTGCCCTATTTAACGTGAATCACTACCAAAAATACACTTCCGTGATGATATGTGTTTGTCACAGTAGGTCGCGTTTTCTGTCATGCATGTACATTCATGACAATTTTATGACACAATCAAGATAGCCATACCTATGTTGTCGTAGAAGTGTTCCATGACAATACCAAAATTATCATCACGGAAGTGTCCACTTCCATGACGATAAATGGCGCGTCATGGAAGTGTTTTCGTCAAGGGTGACCGACACGTGGCATCCACTGTAAAGGGTTGCCGTTCAGTTATCGGGTTCCGGTTTGGATCCGATAACCCGTTAACAGCCCTGACCAATGGCGATTTTCCACGTGTAAAATTCTGATACGCCGGAGGATCCATGTGTGAGCTCAGCCTTGGGACAGATGTCATCCAGCCAATGGACGGGACGCGCCTATGATAAGTCGACACGTGGCTCGCCCAATAGAGGTCCATTCAGGTGAAGAGGCCGGCCTATTTGACTTGGTCAAAAGGTAGCGGGTCGGCTCACGGAAAGCCTGTTAACAGCCTGTTCGCATATAACCCGTTTACAGCCCGCTAACTCACGACTCGTTATGGTCTATCCGAATTGGGCCCAGTAGCGTCATCTAGGCCATTCAATATGATTCTAGCCCATTGTAACTTCCGGCCCATGTAGGGCCTGTGACGTCTTTCGGCCCACACGAGGCCCTTCATAACTCTGGGCCCATTAAAGGCCCGTGGTGAAACTAACCTACAATGAACAATGTATCTCTTTACACCCATTAACGACCCATTATTGCGGTGGGCCGTTTCCAGCCCGTGTTACCTTTCGGCCTTCTAAGGGCCCATTTATTATTGGGCTCATTTCAAGCATTCGGTTACTTACGGCCCGTTACTGGCCTGTTCCGCTTGTGGGCCAAATTCAGCTCGTGGTTACAGTCGGCCTTGTTTATGGCCCGTTAACCCGTTTGACTTTGGGTGTTTGGACATATTTGGAAATGAGAAAGTGGCTGAGGGTTTTGGAGCAATATCATTAAGCACTTTGAGCAAGTAGACCATTAAGCAACACCTCATCCCCTTTTAATAGTATTGGCTTTCCTATGGACTCAATGTGATCTTGGATCACTAAAATGAAAAAGAAAAGTCTTGAGATTTTGCCAATCTTAGTCCTTAGCATTTTGAAGGGGTTCCACATCCTCTTGTCCATGCCACGCCATTGTTGAACTTTCTGAAATATACTAGATAAAGATATTAGTCCAACAAGAGATATGTCGACATTAATTACCAAAATCACCCAAGGAGCACTTGTGCTTTCAATCTCCCCTTTTTGGTAATTGATGACAACATACATCAAAGCTTTAGATAAAGATATGAAGAGTAACAAGTAAAGCTTTGGAAAGACATGTAACATGCATAAGCTCCCCCTTCATGTATGCAATCATGTAAAGATGGAATATGAGAACATGTGAATGCATAAGCATGTCAGAGCAAGCAATGAGTTACATGTATCTTGGCTATATGTATCAGAGCAAATGATGTAGATAAAGGAAGTGTACCTTCATGTTCATGAGTCCTTCTTGCAAACAATATGTACATCAGCAAGAGATCATCATGCACATGAGTGTGATGCATATACTTACCTTGTGGTCTTGAGCTGGCTTTGGAAGAGATGAACTCGAGAAAACATGGTTAGATAACACAAGAACACACTAATTAAAGCAATTACAGGGAACCACAAGAGTACCAAGACTGGGATGACATGTAATGAGTGAGTACTTAGTACTTCATTTGGATATAGACATGTCCCCAAAAATTAAAGATATGAAATGAATTCCAAAGATTTTCTTCCCCTAGATATGAACTCTTTCTCCCCCTGAATCTGATATTGGATAATGGGAGAAGGTATGGTAAGAGAAAATCAATATATTAACATGTCTTTCCCCTCTTAAAGACATGTGACTCCTCCCCTCTATTGTTAACAAGCATCTGGAGAGGCTAAGATGTGCTTTCTCTCCCATGTGATAAGCTTTGATGTGCTCTCTCTTCCCCTTTGACATCAATATCCAAGAAGGAAACTTCTGGAGTACGAGTCAAATAGGTTCGGTCCTTGAGACACATTACAAAGCAGCATGTAGTTTATGATGCGGGTAGAGGATAAGAACCATTGAGTGGAGTTGGAGAAGAGAAGAAATATGCAATGAAAAAAATCTCAGCAGTGAAATCGGTAACGCTGATCCGTTTTCATCGGTGACACCGAGTTGGCAGTGTCAGGGATGATGCATATCGGTCCGACCGGGTTAGTCTGCGCCGGTTGTACCGATGAACGGTCTACAAGTAATCCCTGTAGTTCGGTCTAGCCGATAGGCATGAATCGGTGAGTCCAAGTTCAATGTAGAGGAAAAATCTTGTCAACTTAGCTCACTAGACAAATTAAATTTCACAAGGATTTGCAGGGAATTTACTAAAAGATTTGCAGTGAATTAGATGCAGAGAATGCGGAGAAACACACAAAAGAAAAAAAGTTCTAGATGAAGTTTTTTTTGAAAAGGGGAACAAGATAGCAAGAACCATATGCAAAAACACAAAGCAAAGAAACACTAGAGAACTTCATCTAGAAGGGGTCAGCGACAAAGTCACCTATGTTAGAGTATATTGACTGAGGAGTCAAGTGATAACACTTGATCGTAGGTCATACTCATCGTTTAAGCTCAAAACGGGGTTACCATTTTTCGTTTAAGCATTTTGATGTATTCACATCTCGTTGAGTTGCTTTGACTCATGACTTGGGTCAAAGCTTCTCTAAGATGGAATAACATACCTTGGGTTGTGTTGATCTTGGTCATGCAGTTGAACTTGCGTTGGATGCTCAAGGTTGATGTAGTTCATCAAGAGTTGAGAGCAGCACTTGTAGTTTGAGTTCATCTTCCTACATGGGTTAGTTTTTGCAAGGAAGAGCACTTGCGTATCCAAAATGACAGTCATGAAACCTGATACCAAATGAAATTTGGTATATATAAATTGTCAAAGGATATGTCGAGTGGATTCATCCTTCCTTGTATTCAATAACCATATAGTAGAAACTTTGTGATGTAGAGATTGCTCAAGATGTGAGTGGCTTGCAATCTCATGGATTTGGGCTCATCCAAGTACCTACAAGGGTTAGATTGCATGCAAGGGTACAAGTATAGATCCAAGACATGTGACTATCATCATAAGAGAAATATCAAGGATTAGTCAAAAAGGCTCATACCTTGCATGTATCCAAAAAGAGTTTCTACTCCAAGTTTGAGGCATCAATGATATTCAATTCTCCTCTCAAAAGGCAAAATACTTTCTCATCAAGCGGTTTGGTGAATATATCTGCCAATTGCTTATCGGTATGAAGATGCTTAAGATTGATGTCTCTTTTAGCAGCATGATCTCGAATGAAATGATGACGAACTTCAATATGCTTAGTTTGAGAATGTTGCATGGGATTGTGAGCAATCTTAATAGCACTTTCATTATCACAAAGCAATGGAACATGTTTCACATATATCCCATAATCCTTAAGGGTTTGGGTCATCCAAAGTAATTGAGCACAACATGATCCGGCGACAATGTATTCCGCTTCGGCGTGGATAAGGATACCGAGTTTTGTTTCTTGGAGGACCAAGACACAAGAGATCAACCAAGAAATTGACAAGTACCCGAAGTGGACTTTCTATCAACCTTGTCACCGGCATAGTCCGAGTCGGAGTAGCCAACAAGATCAAAGGAAGACCTCTTAGGATACCAAATGCCAAAGTTTGGTGTATGAATTAAATATCTCACTATCCTTTTCACAGCCTTAAGATGACATTCTTTAGGGGCCGCTTGATATCGTGCACACATGCACACACTTAGCATAATATCGGGACGCGAGGCACATAGATATAACAATGAACCAATCATAGAGCGGTAAACCTTTTGGTCAACCGGTTTTCCATCCTTAGTCAAGTCAAGATGTCCACTAGTAGGCATGGGTGTTTTCATACCTTTGCTTTCTTGCATGTTGAACTTCTTGAATAAGTCCTTGGTATACTTTGTTTGGGAAACAAAGGTACCCTTCTTAGTTTGCTTGATTTGTAAACCAAGAAAGAATTTGAGTTCACTCATCATAGACATCTCAAACTTCTCTGACATTAGCCTTCCAAACTTTTCACTAAAATGAGGGTTAGTGAAACCAAATATGATATCATCCACATAAATTTGACACACAAATAATTCACCATTAACCCTTTTAGTAAAAAGTGTAGAATCAGTTTTCCCAATTTCAAAGCCTTTTTCAATGAGAAACTTTGTCAAGCATTTATACCATGCTCTGGGAGCTTGTTTAAGACCATAAAGAGCTTTGTGAAGTTTGTAAACATGATTAGGTTTCTTGGGATTAACAAAGCCGGGAGGTTGTTGAACATAGACTTCCTCCTCAATTTCTCCATTTAGAAAAGCAATTTTTATGTCCATTTGATATAACGTAATGTCATGATGATTAGCATAAGCAAGTAGGATGCGTATGGACTCAAGTCTAGCAACGGGGGCATATGTCTCACCATAGTCCATACCTTCGACTTGAGTGTAGCCTTGGGCGATGAGACGGGCCTTGTTGCATACAACTTGTCCACCTTCATCTTGCTTATTCCGAAACACCCATTTGGTTCCAATGACATTGTGCTTCTCATCGGGATTTTCAACAAGCGTCCATATTTGATTCCTCTCGAAATTGTGTAGCTCTTCATGGATAATGTTCACCCAATCCGGATCATCAAGAGCTTCTTCAACCTTCATAGGTTCAATACTAGAAATGAATGAGTAATGTTCACAAAAGTTAGCCAAACGAGTTTTAGAGTGAGTAATTCTCCCGGTTTGAATATCATCAAAGATTTGTTCGACAGGATGGTCTCTTAAGACTCTTGCTCTAACTCGGGAGAGCTTTTGTTTGGGTCGGGGTGGAACATCCTCTTCATTATCTTCTTCTTCTTGTTCTTCTTCATTGTTGTTGGCATTGTTGTTCTCTTGTGGAGGTGGAGAGGGAGGTCGATGAGGTTCATCTTGTTGTACTTCCTCGTTTCCTTCGTCTTGACGTGTTCCACTTGTGGATGCCTCCAAGTCAACTTGTGGTTCACCTTGTCGTGAAGTTGAGGCTTCCAATTGAACGGACGAGGTACTCTCCTTCACCTCTGTTGGGTGAATCTTGCCAATAGACAAGTCTTGAATTGCTTCCGATAGATCTTTATCTCCTACACTAATTGGCACTTGCTCTACTTGCGAGCCGTTAGATTCATCAAACCTCACATCTACCGTCTCTTCAACCTTTCGGGTGAAATTGTTGTAGACACGGTGAGTGTGAGAGGTTGAGCCATAACCGAGTAGGAAACCTTCATTAGAGTTAGGGGCAAATTTCGAACAATGATGCTTATCAAGAATGTAACACTTTGAGCCAAATACTTAAAAGTATCCAACTTGGGGTTTGTTACTGATACGTCTCCAAGGTATCTATAATTTTTTATTGTTCCATGCTATTATATTATCTTTTTTGGATGTTTAATGGGCTTTATTATACACTTTTATATTATTTTTGGGACTAACCTACTAACCAAAGGCCCAGTGCAAATTGCTGTTTTTTTGCCTATTTCAGTGTTTCGCAGAAAAGGAGTATCAAACGGAATCCAAACGGAATGAAACCTTCGAGAGAGTTATTTTTGGAACAAACGTGATCCAGGAGACTTGGAGTGGACGTCAAGGAAGCAACGAGGCGGCCACGAGGCAGGGAGGCGCGCCCCCACCCTCGTGGGCCCCTCGTGGCTCCACCGACCTACTTCTTTCGCATATATATACTCATATACCCCGAAAACATCCGAGAGCACCACGAAACCCTATTTCCACCGCCGCAACCTGCTGTACCCGTGAGATCCCATCTTGGGGCCTTTTCCGGCGCTCCGCCGGAGGGGGAATCAATCACGGAGGGCTTCTACATCAACACCATAGCCTCTCCGATGATGTGTGAGTAGTTTACCATAGACCTTCGGGTCCATAGTTATTAGCTAGATGGCTTCTTCTCTCTCTTTGGATCTCAATACAAAGTTCTCCTCGATTCTCTTGGAGATCTATTCGATGTAATTCTTTTTGCGGTGTGTTTGTCGAGATCCGATGAATTGTGGGTTTATGATCAAGATTATCTATGAACAATATTTGGTTCTTCTCTGAATTCTTATATGTATGATTTGATATCTTTGCAAGTCTCTTCGAATTATCAGTTTGGTTTGGCCTACTAGATTGATCTTTCTTGCAATGGGAGAAGTGCTTAGCTTTGGGTTCAATCTTGCGGTGTCCTTTCCCAGTGACAGCAGGGGCAGCAAGGCACGTATTGTATTGTTGCCATCGAGGATAAAAAGATGGGGTTTATATCATATTGCTTGAGTTTATCCCTCTACATCATGTCATCTTGCCTAATGCGTTACTCTGTTCTTATGAACTTAATACTCTAGATGCATGCTGGATAGCGGTCGATGTGTGGAGTAATAGTAGTAGATGCAGAATCGTTTCGGTCTACTTGACACGGACGTGATGCCTATATACATGATCATGCCTAGATATTCTCATAACTATGCGCTTTTCTATCAATTGCTTGACAGTAATTTGTTCACCCAATGCAGATTATGCTATCTTGAGAGAAGCTACTAGTGAAACCTATGGCCCCTGGGTCTATTTTCCATCATATAAGTTTCCGATCTATTTTATTTTGCAATCTTTACTTTCCAATCTATATCATAAAAATACCAAAAATATTTACCTTATTATCTCTATCAGATCTCACTTTTGCAAGTGGTCGTGAAGGGATTGACAACCTCTTTATCGCGTTGGTTGCAAGGTTCTTATTTGTTTGTGTAGGTACGAGGCGATTTGCGTGTATCCTCCTACTGGATTGATACCTTGGTTCTCAAAAACTAAGGGAAATACTTACGCTACTTTGCTGCATCACCCTTTCCTCTTCAAGGGAAAACCAGCGTATGCTCAAGAGGTAGCAGTTACCGGTGAGAAGCTCATATGCCGTTTTGTCGAGAAGCTTGTGAAGATATAGTCGATTTGTTGCATGATAAGCTATCTCAACCGCTTCACCCAAAAGTGTTTTGGCGTCTTGTATTCATCAAGCATCGTTCTCGCCATCTCAATGAGTGTTCGGTTCTTCCTCTCAACAACTCCATTTTGTTGAGGTGTGTACATAGCCGAGAACTCATGTGAAATCCCTTCTTCATCAAGAAAGGTATCCACATTGGCATTCTTGAACTCCATTCCGTTGTCGCTACAAACCTTCTTGATCTTCACTTGAAATTGATTTTGGGCCTCCCTAGCGAAGTTCTTGAAGATCTTTTGCAACTGCGATTTATCATCAAGAAAGAACACCCACGTAAATCTTGAAAAATCATCAACAATGACCAATCCGAACGAGTTACCATCAAGACTCTTGTATGCGTTGGGACCAAAAAGATCCATATGAAGTAGCTCGAGCGATCTTCTCGTAGTCATAATGTTCTTCATGGGATGACTTCCTCCAACTTGTATTCCTGCTTGACAAGCACTGCAAAGTGTATCCTTGTCAAATATGACATCTTTAACACCAAGGATATGATCACCTTTAATAAGCTTATCAAGATTTCGCATGCCCACATGACCTAACCTTCTATGCCACAACCAACCTTTAGAAGATTTAGCATTAAGCAAGTTCTAGGTTGAGCTCTTTTAGTGAAGTCAACAATGTATAGATCACCTCTACATATACCGGTAAAGACCATATTATGGTTATCTCTTTGAAACACTTGGCAATCTACTTCAGTGAATAGAACATTGAAACCGAAATCGGCTAGTCTAGATACGGAAAGTAAATTGTAGCCAAGAGATTCAATGAGCATAACATTTTGGATGGAGCTGTCATGTGAGATGGCCACCTTACCAAGGCCAACCACCTTACCCTTTAAGTTATCACCAAAGGTGACATACTTTTGGGGACCATTATTTTCAGCAAGCTCTCGAAACATATCCTTATCTCCGGTCATGTGATTGGTACATCCACTATCAAGAACCCATTCCTTTCCTCCAGCCATGTAACCACGAAGGTTAGCCATAAGACCAAAGTGTCTCATTGACTCATCAAGATCAAAGTCACTATCATCATCCTCGTCATAATACCCGTCTTGTGATTGATCATCACCTAGAGAGAGTGATTCATTAGATTTATGACCATGAAAATGTGCATCTTTATGAATTCTAATGACTTGAGAGATGATGCTACTAATGACTCCCACATCTCCTTTGGCACGCATGAGGTCACGAAGCTCAAATAGACAATCATCAAATTTAGGATCACTAGGTTTCATTTTATGAAAAGCAATGGACTTTTGAAGAATCTCATCTACATTTTTCAAAGAATAGTTTGGAAAGCGTTCCTCAAGATATCTCCATATAGTATAAGCACATTCAAATGTAGGCAAGCATACAAGCAAATTTCTAGGCAATCCTCTAATGATAAGATTAATAGCTCTAAGATTGTGGGTCATGTCAAGATACTCATCGGGGGTAGGATGCAAAGGATCAATAGGAGGCGCACAAGGGCTAGTAATATACTTGTTCAAATTATATTCATTGAAAATCTCAGGCATCTCATTTTTCCTAGCACTATAGAACTCCCCATCAAGAATAGGTACTCTGCGTCTAATACTCCCAATCGTAGACTCACCCATCTTCCTCCAATGGTGATTAAACCAAAGCATTGGAGACCAATGCTCTGATACCAATTGAAAGGATCGAGAAGAGGTGTCTAGAGGGGGGTGATTAGACCCTCAACAAGCAAAAGTAGTAGTTTTTAAGTTCTTCAAGTTGAGATGGAGTTTTAGCACAAGATTAAGCATTCTCAATACATTTCAAGCAAGCATGGCAAGAGTATAAGCAGCGGAAAGAGTAAAGCATGCAAATTGCAAGTAAAGGGATGGGATTGGAGTGTGCAAACGCAATGAAGACATAGAGATTTTTGGCATGGTTCCGATAGGTGGTGCTATCGTACATCCACGTTGATGGAGACTTCAACCCACGAAGGGTAACGGCTGCGCGAGTCCACGGAGGGCTCCACCCATGAAGGGTCCATGAAGAAGCAACCTTGTCTATCCCACCATGGCCATCGCCCACGAAGGACTTACCTCACTAGGGTAGATCTTCACGAAGTAGGCGATCTCCTTGCCCTTACAAATTCCTTGATTCAACTCCACAATCTTGTCGGAGGCTCCCAAGTGACACCTAACCAATATAGGAGACACCACTCTCCAAAAGGTAATAGATGGTGTGATGATGATGAACTCCTTGCTCTTGTGCTTCAAATGATAGTCTCCCCAACACTCAACTCTCTCTCACAGATTTGGCTATGGTGGAAAGAAGATTTGAGTGGAAAGCAACTTGGGGAAGGCTAGAGATCAAGATTCTTGTGGTAGGATTGGAATGTCTTGGTCTCAACACATGAGTAGGTGGTTCTCTCTCAGAAAATGAGTAGTGGAAGTGTAGGCACGTTTTGATGGCTCTCTCTTGAATAGAGAAGGGGGTGGAGGGGTGTATATATAGCCTCAACACAAAATCCAACCGTTACACACATTTGATCCAACTCGGTCAGACCGAATAGAAGAACTCGGTGAGACCGATTCAGTTCAAAATGTGAACATTAGGAATCTCGGTGGGACCGACATGATCAACTCGGTGGGACCGATGTGCTAGGGCTAGGGCAAAACCTCATCTCGGTGTGACCGATTGCATGAACTCGGTGAGACAGATTTCAGCAATGAGTTAATAGAGAGTTGGTCAAGCAAACTCGGTGGGACAGATTGCACATTTTGGTGAGACCGAAATAATTACAACAGGTAATAGAGAGTTTGCAAGGCCATCTCGGTGAGACCGAGATCCGTACCGGTGAGACCGAATTGTCTAGGGTTTCTGGCAGTGGCTATGTCAACTAAACTCGGTGGCGCCGGATAGATCAAATCGGTGGGGCTGAGTTTCACTTTGGGTTTTGGACATATTCGGAAATGAGAAAGTGGCTGAGGGTTTTGGAGCAATATCACTAAGCACTTTGAGCAAGTAGACCATTAAGCAACACCTCATCCCCTTTTAATAGTATTGGCTTTCCTATGGACTCAATGTGATCTTGGATCATAAAATGAAAAAGAAGAGTCTTGAGCTTTTGCCAATCTTAGTCCTTAGCATTTTGAAGGGGTTCCACATCCTCTTGTCCATGCCATGCCATTATTGAACTTTCTGAAATATACTAGATAAAGATATTAGTCCAACAAGAGATATGTTGACATTAATTACCAAAATCACCCAGGGAGCACTTGTGCTTTCATCGTTATAGTACGGCCCATGTTTGGCCAATCGATCATGTAGCCCGTAGAAGGCCCATTGATTATACGGCCCATTGAAGGCCCATGGATTTATACGGCCCATAGGAGGCCCATGGTCACTACAGCAGGTAGCAGGACCATGGTTACAACGGTCCATATGTTGCCCATGGTTATTGTGGCCTAGTTATAAAAAATAGGTTATTGTGGCCACTAGAAAAAACGCGGAAAAAGACGCAATGACTACAAGCAAACAACTAAACAAGACAATAAGGAAATAAATAAGCTAGCAACTAACGCTAGGCTATTACGGCTATTACACATATTACATCCACTGGGCATCAAAGTTCACCACTAGTGCAAATATAAGGAACAAAGCAGCATATCACATACACTGGTTGTCAAAGTTGGCTACCAGTGCAAATAAACGCTGCAGCAAAACAAGTCCAGAACTGAAACCACTTCAGAAGAGCTCAAGAAACAATATCCTGGGTACCCAACCTGCTGGCAAGATGCTTAGCAAGCTTATTAACTTTCTTTTGTTTGGCGCTTAAATCCTCCTGCGCTTGCTATTGCACCAGAAAGTATGCATCTGAATTTTGCAGGGACTTCCTCAGTCCTTCGGCTTCCTGTCGCAACACATCTGATCGATGTCTTTCAACTTGAAGTGGAGACTCTAGAAGCTGAACTGATTCGGGCAGAGAGTTCGAAGAGCTTGTGCGAGCAGTAGTGGCTAGTAACTCGAACACTACATCAAGACAGGACTTAGGGATTGTCTCACTGTCTTCAATATAGTTTTATCAGCTTTCTTGGAGACCAACAGGGATGTCTCACTATCTTGAACCTCATCTGCATTACTTCCTTTACCACTGCATAACGGGGTACTCTTCTCTAATATTTTGTCCGCATTCTAAAAGAGAAACAAGCAGACACATCACAGGTTTACCATGTTGTATATGAAACTCATTTTGGTAAACCAGTTCAGCAGTAAGGTGGATAGTATAACAACATGAAGCAAACATATATCTATGTACTATGGTCACTGTATGGCCTATATCATTCTAGTGTATGTTGTCAAATCAAGATAGAGACAGTTCAAATCATATATGTTTAAGACAAAGCAGCATAGACAAAATATAAGTGCGGGAAACCACACAACATGACATGAGAACATAACTGTTTATTCAATTGAAACTTAAATCAACATAGAGCAAGTTACAACTGCAAACCAGTTAAAGAAACAGGTCTAAACATACCTGTTGCGCCATTGGAGTTTCAATTGCATCCTTCAAATTTGAAATTAGTTGGTATAAGTAAATACAGTAATGCAAGAGCAAAGGAGTGTGAACCATAGCTAAGGAACCTGACCTGAGAACAATTCTTCTTCTGCTTTAAGCGTTGAGTTGGGGTTCAGAGTGGTGGTCCTCGTGCTTTGGGCACTGCAGTTTCCTTACTAAATGCTCGTGTTTGGGTGCTCTGTGGTGGAGACGATGTTGTGTCAACTGGAACTGGGTTACAATCTGCTGGGGTTGGGGTTAGAAGAGGTGTAGCTGGTTGTTTGTCGAACTGGGTAGGGGTACAATCGGCAAGAGTCTGGGTTATGTGTGGTGGGGCTGGTTCTTGGGCAAGTACAACCGTAGTTCTATCTGCATCGACGGGTAGCACTATCTTTTCTGAAGACCATGTTTTTACTCCCTTAGATACTGCCATCACCCCTCCAATTCAAATGGCTAATAAACAAGAAAAGTAATTGAATGTACAGACATTGTATGATAGACAGGTGCAATGGATAGTGGAGAATAAAAGAGGGCATGAAATAATTCACATTTATGTTGTGTAATCAAACAACATAGCATGACACAATTTCAAATATATGATGGCTAACTAAACAGGATAGCATGACACAATTTCACATATATGATGGCTAACTGAACAGGATAGAATGACATAATTAAAAATATGATGACTATGTAAACATGATGACATGATATAACTATATGATGTGTCTATTAAAGTGGTTGGCATGCTATAATTCACATACATGCCGTCTATGGAAACTAGATGGCATGATCGAATTCACAGATAGAATGAAAAATTCAAAATACGATGACTATGTAAACATGATGAGATGATATAACTAATATGATGTCTTTATTAAATGGGATGGCATGGCGTAATTCAGATACATATTGTCTATGTAAAGATGATGGAATGATATAATTCAAATACTGTATATGATTTATGTACTAAGCAAGTAAGCAGATGGCAATCACATATATGATGTCTAAACTAAGCAGATGGCATTCGATATTTGTATATGATGTAAAAACTAAGCAATGCAAGACAACATATGCATGATATGAGTAATATAGCCCTGCCAAGTTTGAGCATACACCTCAAGGGGAAAATAGGACTGGTCATCTGTCTCTGAATCCTCCTTTGAGGAGCTATTTGTAACCCGCAAGATATCTGCTTCAGCAGGTAGCATTGTTTGCTCTGAAGACCTTGTTTCCACTCCGGATTTTTCCATCACCAACTCAAATGGCTGATGCACAGGAAGAGTAGTTGAATATAAGAACATTGTCGACAAATGGTATACTTGATACAAAAAAGGATGACATGATATAATTCACATATATGATGCTTGGCTAAACAACATGTCATTGCATAATTCACATACATAATGCCTTGCAACAAGATAGCATTGCATAATTCACATATATAATGCCTTGCAACAAGATGGCATTGCATAATTCACATATATATGGTAATTAGACATTAAACAGGTGGCATTCACACAAAGAATGTCTAAACTAAGCAAATGACATAGCAAGGCAAGACACCATATGCATGATATGAGCATGATAACCATGCCAAGTTAAGAGCATACACCTCGGGGGGGGGGATAGGACTGGTCATATGTCTCTGAATCCTCCTCTGAGGAGCTATCCATAACCAGCAAGATATGTGCTTCGTGAGATAGCACTGTCTGCTCTGAAGACCTTGTTTTCACTCCAGATTTTCCATCACCATGTCAAATGGCTGATGCACAGGAAGAGTAGTTGAATGTGTTGGGGAACGTAGTAATTTCAAAAAAATTCCTACGCACACGCAAGATCATGTTGATGCATAGCAACGAGAGGGGAGAGTGTTGTCCACGTACCCTCGTAGACCGAAAGCGAAAGCGTTAACACAACGCGGTTGATGTAGTCGTACGTCTTCACGATCCGACCGATCAAGTACCGAACGCACGAGACCTTCGAGTTCAGCACACGTTCAGCTCGATGACGTCCCTCGAACTCCGATCCAGCTGAGTGTTGAGGGAGAGTTTTGTCAGCACGACGGCGTGGTGATGATGATGATGTTCTACCGACGCAGGGCTTCGCCTAAGCACCGCTACGATATTATCGAGGTGTAATATGGTGGAGGGGGGCACCGCACACGGCTAAAAGATCGTTGATCAATTGTGTGTCGAGAGGTGCCCCCCTGCCCCCGTATATAAAGGAGCAAGGGGGAGGCCGCCGGCCAAGGGAGGAGAGGCGCGCCAGGAGGAGTCCTACTCCTACCGGGAGTAGGACCCCCCCCTTTTCCATGTTGGACTAGGAGAGGAAGGGGAAAAGGTGGAGGGAGGAAGGAAGGGGGGCGCCGCCCCCCTCTCCTTGTCCTATTTGGACTAGGGGGGGGGGGAGGGGCACGCGGCCCTGCCCTGGCCTCCTCTCCTCTCTTCCACCTAGGCCCAATAAGGCCCATTAAGTTACCGGGGGGTTCCGGTAACCTCCCGGTACTCCGGAAAAATCCCGATTTCACCCGGAGCACTTCCGATGTCCAAACATAGGCTTCCAATATATCAATCTTTATGTCTCGACCATTTCGAGACTCCTCGTCATGTCCGTGATCACATCCGGGACTCCGAACAACCTTTGGTACATCAAAACATATAAACTCATAATATAACTGTCATCGTAACGTTAAGCGTGCGGACCCTACGGGTTCGAGAACTATGTAGACATGACCGAGACACCTCTCCGGTCAATAACCAATAGCGGAACCTGGATGCTCATATTGGTTCCTACATATTCTACGAAGATCTTTATCGGTCAGACCGCATAACAACATACGTTGTTCCCTTTGTCATCGGTATGTTACTTGCCCGAGATTCGATCGTCGGTATCTCTATACCTAGTTCAATCTCGTTACCGGCAAGTCTCTTTACTCGTTCCATAATACATCATCCCGCAACTAACTCATTAGTCACAATGCTTGCAAGGCTTATAGTGATGTGTATTACTAAGTGGGCCCAGAGATACCTCTCCGACAATCGGAGTGACAAATCCTAATCTCGAAATACGCCAACCCAACAAGTACCTTTGGAGACACCTGTAGAGCACCTTTATAATCACCCAGTTACGTTGTGACGTTTGGTAGCACACAAAGTGTTCCTCCGGTAAACGGGAGTTGCATAATCTCATAGTCATAGGAACATGTATAAGTCATGAAGAAAGCAATAGCAACATACTAAACGATCGAGTGCTAAGCTAACAGAATGGGTCAAGTCAATCACATCATTCTCCTAATGATGTGATCCCGTTAATCAAATGACAACTCATGTCTATGGCTAGGAAACATAACCATCTTTGATTAACGAGCTAGTCAAGTAGAGGCATACTAGTGACACTCTGTTTGTCTATGTATTCACACATGTATTATGTTTCCGGTTAATACAATTCTAGCATGAATAATAAACATTTATCATGATATAAGGAAATAAATAATAACTTTATTATTGCCTCTAGGGCATATTTCCTTCAGAATGTACTTACATTGTTGACAAAAGATTTTCATTGGTCCCGATGCACTAGGTATGACACCTAGATCGGATATGAACTCCTTCATCCAGACTCCTTCATTTGCTGCTTCCGAAGCAGCTATGTACTCCGCTTCACACGTAGATCCCGCCACGACACTTTGCTTAGAACTGCACCAACTGACAGCTCCACCGTTCAATGTAAACACGTATCCGGTTTGCGATTTAGAATCGTCCGGATCAGTGTCAAAGCTTTCATCAACGTAACCATTTACGATGAGCTCTTTGTCACCTCCATAAACGAGAAACATATCCTTAGTCCTTTTCAGGTATTTCAGGATGTTCTTGACCGCTGTCCAGTGATCCACTCCTGGATTACTTTGGTACCTCCCTGCTAAACTTATAGCAAGGCACACATCAGGTCTGGTACACAGCATTGCATACATGATAGAGCCTATGGCTGAAGCATAGGGAACATCTTTCATCTTCTCTCTATCTTCTGCAGTGGTCGGGCATTGAGTCTTACTCAATCTCACACCTTGTAGTACAGGCAAGAACCCTTTCTTTGCTTGATCCATTTTGAACTTCTTCAAAACTTTGTCAAGGTATGTGCTTTGTGAAAGTCTAATTAAGCGTCTTGATCTATCTCTATAGATCTTGATGCCTAATATATATGCAGCTTGAGGTCTTTCCTTGAAAAACTCTTATTCAAGTATCCCTTTATGCTATCCAGAAATTCTATATCATTTCCAATCAGCAATATGTCATCCACATATAATATCAGAAATGCTACTGAGCTCCCACTCACTTTCTTCTAAATGCAGGCTTCTCCAAAAGTCTGTATAAAACCAAATGCTTTGATCACACTATCAAAGCGTTTATTCCAACTCCGAGAGGCTTGCACCAGTCCATAAATGGATCACTGGAGCTTGCACACTTTGTTAGCTCTCTTTGGATCGACAAAACCTTCCGGTTGCATCATATACAACTCTTCTTCCAGAAATCCATTCAGGAATGCAGTTTTGACATCCATTTGCCAAATTTCATAATCATAAAATGCGGCAATTGCTAACATGATTCGGACAGACTTAAGCATCGCTACGAGTGAGAAGGTCTCATCGTAGTCAATCCCTTGAACTTGTCGAAAACCTTTCGCAACAAGTCGAGCTTTATAGACAGTAACATTACCGTCAGCGTCAGTCTTCTTCTTGAAGATCCATTTATTTTCAATGGCTTGCCGATCATCGGGCAAGTCAACCAAAGTCCATACTTTGTTCTCATACATGGATCCCATCTCGGATTTCATGGCCTCAAGCCATTTTGCGGAATCTGGGCTCACCATTGCTTCTTCATAGTTCTTAGGTTCGTCATGGTCTAGTAACATAACCTCCAGAACAGGATTACCGTACCACTCTGGTGCGGATCTTAATCTGGTTGACCTACGAGGTTCAGTAATAACTTGATCTGAAGTTTCATGATCATTATTATTAACTTCCTCACTAATTGGTGTAGGTGTCGCAGAAACTGATTTCTGTGATGATCTACTTTCCAATAAGGGAGCAGGTACAGTTACCTCATCAAGTTCTACTTTCCTCCCACTCACTTCTTTCGAGAGAAACTCCTTCTCTAGAAAGGATCCATTCTTAGCAACGAATATCTTGCCTTTGGATCTGTGATAGAATGTGTACCCAACAGTCTCCTTTGGGTATCCTATGAAGACACATTTCTCCGATTTAGGTTCGAGCTTAACAGGTTGAAGTTTCTTCACATAAGCATCGCAACCCCAAACTTTAAGATACGACAACTTTGGTTTCTTGCCAAACCATAGTTCATAAGGTGTCATTTCAACGGATTTTGATGGTGCCCTATTTAGAGTGAATGCAGCCGTCTCTAAAGCATAACCCCAAAACGATAGCGGTAAATCAGTAAGAGACATCATAGATCGCACCATATCTAGTAAAGTACGATTACGACGTTCGGACACACCATTACGTTGTGGTGTTCCGGGTGGCGTGAGTTGCGAAACTATTCCGCATTGTTTCAAATGTAGGCCAAACTCGTAACTCAAATATTCTCCTCCACGATCTGATCGTAGAAACTTTATTTTCTTGTTACAATGATTTTCAACTTCACTCTGAAATTCTTTGAACTTTTCAAATGTTTTAGACTTATGTTTCATTAAGTAGATATACCTTTATCTGCTCAAATCATCTGTGAAGGTGAGAAAATAACGATATCCGCCACGAGCCTCAATATTCATCGGACCACATACATCTGTATGTATGATTTCCAACAAATTTGTTGCTCTCTCCATAGTACCGGAGAACGGTGTTTTAGTCATCTTGCCCATGAGACACGGTTCGCAAGTACCAAGTGATTCATAATCAAGTGATTCCAAAAGTCCATCAGTATGGAGTTTCTTCATGCGCTTTACACCGATATGACCTAAACGGCAGTGCCACAAATAAGTTGCACTATCATTATTAACTCTGCATCTTTTGGCTTCAACATTATGAATATGTGTATCACTACTATCGAGATTCAACAAAAATAGACCACTCTTCAAGGGTGCATGACCATAAAAGATATTATTCATATAAATAGAACAACCATTATTCTCTGATTTAAATGAATAACCGTCTCGCATCAAACAAGATCCAGATATAATGTTCATGCTTAACGCTGGCACCAAATAACAATTATTTAGGGCTGAAACTAATCCCGAAGGTAGATGTAGAGGTAGCGTGCCGACCGCGATCACATCGACTTTGGAACCATTTCCCACGCGCATCGTCACCTCGTCCTTAGCCAATCTTCGCTTAATCTGTAGCCTCTGTTTCGAGTTGCAAATATTAGCAACAGAACCAGTATCAAATACCCAGGTGCTACTGCGAGCATTGGTAACGTACACATCAATAACATGTATATCACATATACCTTTGTTAACCTTGCCATCCTTCTTATCCGCCAAATACTTGGGGCAGTTCCGCTTCCAGTGACCAGTCTGCTTGCAGTAGAAACACTCAGTTTCAGGCTTAGGTCCAGACTTGGGTTTCTTCTCTTGAACAGCAACTTGCTTGCTGTTCTTCTTGAAGTTCCCCTTCTTCTTCCCTTTGCCCTTTTTCTTGAAACTAGTGGTCTTATTGACCATCAACACTTGATGCTCCTTTTTGATTTCTACCTCCGCTGCCTTTAGCATTGCGAAGAGCTCGAGAATTGTCTTATTCATCCCTTGCATGTTATAGTTCATCACGAAGCTCTTGTAGCTTGGTGGCAGTGATTGAAGAATTCTATCAATGACGCTATCATCCGAAAGATTAACTCCCAGTTGAATCAAGTGATTATTATACCCAGAAATTTTGAGTATATGTTCACTGACAGAACTATTCTTTTCCATCTTGCAGCTGTAGAACTTATTGGAGACTTCATATCTCTCAATCCGGGCATTTGCTTGAAATATTAACTTCAACTCCTGGAACATCTCATATGCTCCATGACGTTCAAAACGCCGTTGAAGACCCAGTTCTAAGCCGTAAAGCATGGCACACTGAACTATCGAGTAGTCATCAACTTTGCTCTGCCAGACGTTCATAACTTCTGGTGTTGCTCTTGCAGCAGGCCTGGCATCCAGCGGTGCTTCCAGGACGTAATTCTTCTGTGCAGCAATGATGATAATCCTCAAGTTACGGACCCAGTCCGTGTAATTGCTACCATCATCTTTCAACTTTGCTTTCTCAAGGAACGCATTACAATTCAACGGAACAACAACACGGGCCATCTATCTACAATTAACATAGACAAGCAAGATACTAGCAGGTACTAAGTTCATGATAAATTCAAGTTCAATTAATCATATTACTTAAGAACTCCCACTTAGATAGACATCCCTCTAATCCTCTAAGTGATCACGTGATCCATATCAACTAAACCATGTCCGATCATCACGTGAGATGGAGTAGTTTCAATGGTGAACATCACTATGTTGATCATATCTACTATATGATTCACGCTCGACCTTTCGGTCTTCGTGTTCCGAGGCCATATCTGCATATGCTAGGCTCATCAAGTTTAACCTGAGTATTCCGCGTGTGCAACTGTTTTGCACCCGTTGTATTTGAACGTAGAGCCTATCACACCCGATCATCACGTGGTGTCTCAGCACGAAGAACTTTCGCAACGGTGCATACTCAGGGAGAACACTTTTATCTTGAAATTTTAGTGAGAGATCATCTTATAATGCTACCGACAATCAAAGCAAGATAAGATGCATAAAAGATAAACATCACATGCAATCAATATAAGTGATATGATATGGCCATCATCATCTTGTGCTTGTGATCTCCATCTCCGAAGCACCGTCATGATCACCATCGTCACCGGCACGACACCTTGATCTCCATCGTAGTATCGTTGTCGTCTCGCCAACTATTGCTTTTACGACTATCGCTACCGCTTAGTGATAAAGTAAAACAATTACATGGCGATTGCATTGCATACAATAAAGCGACAACCATATGGCTCCTGCCAGTTGCCGATAACTCGGTTACAAAACATGATCATCTCATACAATAAAATATATCATCATGTCTTGACCATATCACATCACAACATGCCCTGCAAAAACAAGTTAGACGTCCTCTACTTTGTTGTTGCAAGTTTTACGTGGCTGCTACGGGCTTAGCAAGAACCATTCTTACCTACACATCAAACCACAACGATAGTTTGTCAAGTTGGTGCTGTTTTAACCTTCGCAAGGACCGGGTGTAGCCACACTCGGTTCAACTAAAGTGAGAGAGACAGACACCCGCCAGTCACCTTTAAGCAACGAGTGCTCGCAACGGTGAAACCAGTCTCGCGTAAGCGTACGCGTAATGTCGGTCCAGGCCGCTTCATCTCACAATACCGCCGAACCAAAGTATGACATGCTGGTAAGCAGTATGACTTATATCGCCCACAACTCACTTGTGTTCTACTCGTGCATAACATCAACGCATAAAACCAGGCTCGGATGCCACTGTTGGGGAACGTAGTAATTTCAAAAAAATTCCTACGCACACGCAAGATCATGGTGATGCATAGCAACGAGAGGGGAGAGTGTTGTCCATGTACCCTCGTAGACCGAAAGCGGAAGTGTTAACACAACGCGGTTGATGTAGTCGTACGTCTTCACGATCCGACCGATCAAGTACCGAACGCACGGCACCTCCGAGTTCAGCACACGTTCAGCTCGATGACGTCCCTCGAACTCCGATCCAGCCGAGTGTTGAGGGAGAGTTTCGTCAGCACGACGGCGTGGTGACGATGATGATGTTCTACCGACGCAGGGCTTCGCCTAAGCACCGCTACGATATTATCGAGGTGTAATATGGTGGAGGGGGGCACCGCACACGGCTAAAAGATCGTTGATCAATTGTGTGTCGAGAGGTGCCCCCTGCCCCCGTATGTAAAGGAGCAAGAAGGAGGCCACCGGCCAAGGGAGGAGAGGCGCGCCAGGAGGAGTCCTACTCCTACCGGGAGTAGGACTCCCCCCGTTTCCATGTTGGACTAGGAGAGGAAGGGGGAAAAGGTGGAGGGAGGATGGAAGGGGGGGCGCCACCCCCCTCTCCTTGTCCTATTCGGACTGGGGGGGAGGGGCATGCGGCCCTGCCCTGGCCTCCTCTCCTCTCTTCCACCTAGGCCCAATAAGGCCCATTAAGTTACCGGGGGGTTCCGGTAACCTCCCGGTACTCCGGAAAAATCCCGATTTCACCCAGAACACTTCCGATGTCCAAACATAGGCTTCCAATATATCAATCTTTATGTCTCGACCATTTCGAGACTCCTCGTCATGTCCGTGATCACATCCGGGACTCCGAACAACCTTCGGTACATCAAAACATATAAACTCATAATATAACTGTCATCGTAATGTTAAGCGTGCGGACCCTACGGGTTCGAGAACTATGTAGACATGACCGAGACACCTCTCCGGTCAATAACCAATAGCGGAACCTGGATGCTCATATTGGTTCCTACATATTCTACGAAGATCTTTATCGGTCAGACCGCATAACAACATACGTTGTTCCCTTTGTCATCGGTATGTTACTTGCCCGAGATTCGATCGTCGGTATCTCTATACCTAGTTCAATCTCGTTACCGGCAAGTCTCTTTACTCGTTCCATAATACATCATCCCGCAACTAACTCATTAGTCACAATGCTTGCAAGGCTTATAGTGATGTGTACTACTAAGTGGGCCCAGAGATACCTCTCCGACAATCGGAGTGACAAATCCTAATCTCGAAATACGCCAACCCAACAAGTACCTTTGGAGACACCTGTAGAGCACCTTCATAATCACCCAGTTACGTTGTGACGTTTGGTAGCACACAAAGTGTTCCTCCGGTAAACAGGAGTTGCATAATCTCATAGTCATAGGAACATGTATAAGTCATGAAGAAAGCAATAGCAACATACTAAACGATCGAGTGCTAAGCTAACGGAATGGGTCAAGTCAATCACATCATTCTCCTAATGATGTGATCCCGTTAATCAAATGACAACTCATGTCTATGGCTAGGAAACATAACCATCTTTGATTAACGAGCTAGTCAAGTAGAGGCATACTAGTGACACTCTGTTTGTCTATGTATTCACACATGTATTATGTTTCCGGTTAATACAATTCTAGCATGAATAATAAACATTTATCATGATATAAGGAAATAAATAATAACTTTATTATTGCCTCTAGGGCATATTTCCTTCAGAATGTACTTACATTGTTGACAAATGCACTACGTAATGAAAAAAAGGATGGCATGATATAATTCACATATAAGATGACAGGCTAAGCAGGATGGCATTGCAAAATTCACATATATGATGCCAGGCTAAACAAGATGGTATTGCATAATTCACATATATGATATAAAAAGTAAACAGATGGCATTCACACAAAGCATGTCTAAACTAAGCAGATGACATTTTTAATGTATAAAGTAAGCAATGCAAGGCGCCATATGCATGATATGACCAACATCAGCATGGCAAGTTAGAGCAAAGACCTCAGGGGGTAAATAGGAGTGGTCTGCTCCCTCTGAATCTCCCTCTGAACAGTTGTCATCCTCTTGATTACAATCTGGAATGGGGGAGGGGGCTGCCTTTGCGCCCACCATGGAGCGATGTCTGCATGAAATTTTATTGCCACACAAGGCTCGTCTCTTTTGCTCTACATGTTCAGTACTATTGTGTACAATAACTGACATGCATGGGAATAAAATAGTGAAATTATGTAAGGAGTGCATGCAGAAATCTAGAGTGATGGTAGCAACCTGTGGACAAACCCAAAACCAGTGATAGCAGACAGATAATAGCTGCCGTTAAAAAATACAGATAATGGCTCCTTTACTGTTTGTTTCCCACCCAACATGAAAGTCATAGTAGACACCCGAGATTAACCAGGTAGTAAACAGATAATATCAATTGCTGCGCCGATATGTACCCCACAACCATTTAAAAACTTAAGTTTGAGCATTAGTTTGGAGCTAACTCGGAGTCTAACAGGGGAGGAGGGTGATAAAGTAGCAGGTAATATTAAGGATGCATAACGTAAGTAGACACGAAAGGGTGCGATCTCTCTTGCGGACCCGTGTAGTCCTCAAGGTCATCTGCTCAGTTGATGATGGTAATGCAGTTGTGGTGGCTGCCGGCGGCGTGGAAGAAGATCTGAGGCGGTGAAAGACAGTCTGGAGGGAGGATCCCTGCTGTGATGGACCCTTCCGTTGTTGGAGCAGCTGAGCTGGGGTGGACGACGGCGCGGCAGGAGCGGATCAAACCACACAAGGTTTTCTTCGAAACCTATCTGTAACAAAAGTAATTCTGTAAGGGCTCGTTTGAATTGGAGGATTCTAACAACGTAGGGATAGGAAATACACAGGAATATGATAGGAATGCATGTGCAAAATAGAGCATTTGCAAATACAGGATTTCTGTCAATCTGGGTGTTTGGTTCATAGGAATGCAAAAAAGCATGGTCAAATTAAGTCAAACCACGAGAAAATGTAAAGTTGTAATGCTATTATGCTACTATCACTTAGTCTTGTTCTTCATGAATAAGAATTTAAAAAGGAGGGCCATGTGGATATTAAAATTCCTACAATTTTTCTTTGAAAGAGACACTAAAGGAACAAATAATAATTTGGACCCAGGCCACTGCCCTACTAGCTAAACTCCCAAGCCCATCTACACATGCACAACTCCAATGCGCAGAAATAAATAATGATGGTTTTCGAGAGAGTCCATCACGGATAGCCAACTTGCCTAGTACCCACTGCTTGTCATATAGGAGAAACTAATCATATTCCTCATTACTACACGTGCTAAGTGGACAATATATATAACCTGTAAAGTAAAAAAAACAATGCAACAAGTGTACAACCTCTATGGTGAAGCCATGTCGATCCCAGCATCATTGGGTTGGTAGCTGAGGATGCTGAGCATGCTGGGGCTGATGTGGCTGTCGAAGGAGGGGAAGAAGATCTTAGGTGTCTGGAGGTGGAGTCGTGCTTGCTCGTGTCGAAGGAGGGTACTGCTCCGCTGTGATGGAGGGTTACATTGTTGGAGCAGCTCCGGTGAGGTGTACGACGGCGAGGCTGAAGTAGGACAAGAGAGACAACGTTAACCTGAAGTGGTATTTTAATAGCATCTACAATAGATGATGTAAATAAAATACATCACCAAAAAGTGCTAGGTGTAAAATATATCAGCCGCTCATCTCTGAACTTAACTGCCGAAACTGAATTTAACTGTTGAAACTGAATTTTGCTGTCGAAACTGAATGCACTAGTAGCAGAAAAGCAGTGCACTAATAGTTTTGGCCACTCGAGCACTAGTGGCAAAGGAGCAGTGATCTAAATCGGTAGCCGCTCCAGCAGGGAACGTACTACCAGAGAGCAGCCGGGGCCGCTGGTCCTGCAGCAGCAGTAGCGGCGCCCGGAGCAGCAGCGTGTGCGAGAGCCGGGGCAGCTGGTCATGTAGCAGCATCTTGGGTAGCAGCAACAGGGACTCGAGTGAGAGCCGGAGCTGCTGCTCTTACAGCAGCAGCGTGGGCAAGAGTAGAGCAGCAGTGCAAGCAAGAGCAAGAGTAGCAGCAGGAGCTAGAGCAAGAGCAGACGAGGCAGGGGACTGAGAGCAAGAGCAGAGCAGCAGCGCGAGCGAGGGCCAAAGCAGCAGCAGCACGGCCAGCGAGAGCCGGAGTAGCAACAGCTCCTACTAATGTGGACGTCACCGCCGAGGGATCGACGACATGGAGGAAGTGGCCGGCGACGCCACCGTAGATGGAGTCGTGCCATAGCGTCCTCGGACCGAGCGCCGGCAGTACCGTGAGATCGAATCAAGAAGAAAAAGCAGCGATTACTGTAGAACCTTTTTGGTGGTGCCGATTAGGCCTGAGCTTCATCCCAGGAACCGGTGATGGTGCTGCTCTTCTGGTGGTGCAGGTGAAGACGGCGCCGTTTGAATGTAGGTGGAGCGATAGACGAGGCGAACATCGGGGCAGCTCCTTGGAGGTGGAGGACGGGGTGGCTGAATCGGCGGGACGACGAGATCGGTGGCGGATCCTCATTCGGTGCGGTGGATGAGGGACGTCGAGCTATTGCGGTGGGCGATGTCGTTGGGGAAGAGGCTCCGTCTGGGTGGCGGATGGAGGAGGGTGTGGGGCTTCGCAGGTTTTCGCAGCCTCGGTGTACGAATGGGGGCGGAGGGGATGGGAGAGGGAACCATGGCTTAGGGACGCGCTTGTCCGAAATGCGGGGTAAGTTACGAAAATAGCCCCACCGATTTGAACTAGGTGGTTCTTTCGGTTCAGGGGTATCACGGGAATTTCACGTCTCGGGATTTTGCAGGAGGTGGGAGTTTTCGCACGCATTATAATTTTGGGATAGCAAGGCGCGGGTTGAGATGGAGGGAATTTTAGGAGCACAACGAGACAAACAGATATCTTAAAATTTCGGGATAACAAGGCACGGGTTGAAATTTCCGGACAAGCCTAACGTGTATACTATACCAAATCAATTCGCACTTTCCTTGACGAAAAAACAAAAAAGAAATCAATTCGCACCACACAAGAGAGTCTAGTCCCGTGTACTATACCGAATCAATTCGCACTACAAATGCCATTCAAAACTTTGAATACATGTTATGTTCAATTAAAATATTTCGCTACGTGTATAATGCATACAACCTGCTACTCAAATGAACATTTTAGTGCATTTCAAACGTATATACTACCTTCAATATGAACTAAATTTGAATTCGTTTCTCTATTTGAATAAGATCTACAATCATGATTGTTGTCAAGTTAAACCATTTGAATTCATTTCTCTATTTTAATATGATCTACAATCATCATTATTGTCAAGTTAAACCATCCTTTGTATATTATCTTCACAGCACACCACATGATTACTATCGAGTTAGATATGAACTATGTGTACTATATGAACTCGAACTCGATTTTTTGAATCCACTTTATGTTGATTTCAAATCAGAGTACATTTCAAGCTCTAGCTAGATCTTCATAATCTAAACCATGTCGCATATGTATAATGTGTTTATCACATAATGTATGGTGCCCCGCCCCCTACGCCTACAAGTATTTAGCTGTGAGTTGCAAATGCCACACATTATCAACAAATTCAAATAAAATGTGAGATGGTCGATATATAGTATGGTTTAGATTGTTTGATATTTAGTTGTGAGCTGCAAATGCCACATATTATCACAAAATCAAATAAAATGTGAGATTGTTCGATATATGGTATGGTTTAGATTGTTCGATATTTAGCTGTGAGTTGCAAACGCCACGCATTATCACATTATAGTATAACATGTCCAAAACCACACCACGCGTATCACTGCTATATTCATGCATGCATAGGTTTATAACACTACGATCTCTTATTCAAATATATGAATCCACTTTCATATCGAATTATGATCTTTGTTAGTCTCTTACAACCACACAATCCTCTAACCTTTGTAGCTAACCCTAACTTTCTCTCGTGCATGCACACGCCCTCCCCCTCCCTCAACATTCTATCCATCGCGCACATTCATTTTTTTTCTTTAGGTCGTTCTCCCATGGTCTCCACAACTCCTTCTTTCCGACACACACCGATCGGTAAACCTCTTTAGCGATGTCTGCCTACCACATACACACACACTTTCCATCTCCTCATTTCTCTGTCCATGCCTCGTGTCTCTCATACGGTCCCACACACATGTAAACTCTCGCCCCTCTTTTCATCGATCTCACAATCGCACACTCCTCCCCCTATCTAGCTAGTAGGCCTCTCGCACCACCTCCTAGCTCCATCTCTCTCTCTCTCTCTCTCTCCATCCGTCTCTCTGGGCCTTATAGTGGGAGATCAGTCGGCGTACATCCATTCGTTCGAGGCAAATAGCTAGCTAGGTCTACCTCATTAGTTATGTCTCTCCCTTCTTCTGACACACAACAATTGATCTATCGATCTAGTTAGGTCTACTTACCAAACACATGGTCCCCCTTCATCATCCATGCATGCCTCTCGACACATCTATCATGCACACGCACACACAGAAACACATCCCCACTCTTCTTGATATTGGAGTTGTACCCTCAATTTGTCCAGTAGGCCTCTCCCACCATCTCCGAGAAGCAACTCCACGACCCCTCGGCACTCTTCCTCTCTCTCTCTCTCTCTCTCTCTGTCCAAACCTATTTCCCATCCTTCACTTATGTATGGATGTCGACCGATCTCCCTCAAGACATGGCTATGTCTCTCCTTCTCAACACATATACGAGTCGACCTACCTCTCTAGTTAGGTCTCTGCCTCCCCCCACACACACTGATACATCAAGCGCTCTAGTCATGTCTCCCCGCCACACACAAACTTGCCCTCTCCCCTCTGATGTTCCGGTAGGTTAGTCGCCCTATATCTTTGACGTGCACACACACATTTTCGATGGCTCTCTTCATCGATCTCGCACCCAGACACTTGATCCTCTCTTCGACTCTATCGATATGTATGACCCCTCCCTCTCTTCTCGTGGATCGCCCCCTCTATATATGATATAGATAGGCCTCTATTTCACACACATCGCATGTGTCACATTTTTGTTTGACACATCATCGACACATATTCCCACAAATACATTCACGAAATCACCTCACCCCCATAACAAAAAACACTCACGAACTCACATGGCATCTCTCTCGGTTTGTATCTCTCTCTCTCACACCCACGGAGGTGGGGGACGTGCACGAAGAGAAGAGGTGCACACACAGCGCACATACTCCCGTATCTTTCCCAACCACACCTGCGCGGGTACACGGTGGAGCTCATTTCTGTACGAGAAGGCAGCCCACGTGGTAATTTGACACAAGTACCGGTTGTCCATTTGATGGAGGATCATGTACTGCAGGTGAACAAACAAATTGCCACTTGATGCATTATTTAAAAAAGAGGCAAACCATGTGGGGCCTACCTTAGAGGCAAGGCTATATACACTGGAGATGCTCTTTACTACTTTTGATGTGTCCCGTCAACTTGCAGAACGAGGAGAAGCTTGCTTAGTACACCCTCTCCCCTGCCCACGGGCACGGTGGCTCACAGAGTCGCAGGACGAGGAGAAGCTTCTTACTTTTTTTTGAGAATCACCGGGGGGGGGGGGGGGGGAGCTCCCCACCTGAATATATTACTCAGAAGCCATCGAGGCAGCAAGCACATAATTACACAGGCACGACGCAGCGTGCAGAGAGGTAGGAACACCAAGAGGAGACGTCCTCCTTGTCACATGTTGCCATGAGATGATGTGACTAGAGATCCAAGTCAGAAATAAGGGCACTGAGGGTTATTACAGAACATTGATCAATATTTCTAAACAACATATCATTACACGCTGCCCAGATCTTTCATAGGAGTGAAATGAGGACCGGTGGCCATGCCTTGTGCGGAAGGTGATGGGGTAGAGGAGTATCCCAAAGGTCAGTGATGTCGTCCGTCGGAGGCAGGATACCCATGCGCTGCCAGACCCGGCTAGCAACTGGACAGGTGATGAAGAGGTGCATGGAGTCCTTAGGTAACATAGCACATCGAGGGCATGTGTTAGTGGAGATGATCTGCTTGTGAGCAAGGTTAGCCCTGAGGCGGTCCTTGAAGAGGAGCCAAGCAAAAACATTTATCTTGCATGGAACCTTGGAGCATCATATGAGGGGAGCAAAGGGATTGTTGTCAGGCCTGGCCATGAGTGCACCGTACGCGTGCTTGGTGGAGAAGTCATGTCCTCAAAGTAGAAACCTTTGGTCTTCCTCTGCCGAAGGAACGAAGTCCCGCAAAATAGCCAACAACGAACAAGCTCTTGCTCTGCCAGAAGGGAGAGACGGTTACGGAGGTTAGCTTCTAAACCATAATGCAGTATATTAGACACCTTAACCAGCTGAAGGGTGGAGTGGGAGAAGAGGTGGGGGAAGGATGAGGCTAGAGGCATTGGGGTTAACCAAGTATCAAGCCAGAAGTAAGTATGCGACCCACTGTTTGTTAGGACGAACGAGATTGTCTGCAAGGTGGGGATTTGCTGAGCAATGGTGCGACAGAGGAAAGAGGTTTGTGGGGAAGAGGAGACTACTGCGTTTGGGTGTTGAAGATCTAACCACTCTAGCCAAGGGGCCGAGGCAGAGGTCAAAGCCTTGGCAGCGAATTTCATGAGTAGGTAATTGTTCTGAATATGAAGGTTTTTTTAGCCCTAGCAGACCGCCATATTTCTTCGGACACACACGTTTTCACATGCAATAAGGCACTGAGCTCCTGAACATGAATCCTCTCCCGCCTAGAAGAAAGCCCTACGGAGGGAGTCTAGGGTTTTGAGGACCTTTTTTGTAATGCGGAAGACCGACATGAAGTATGTGAGGAGGGATTCTAGGACCGCGGAGATGTGAATGAGACGATCACCTTTGTCTAGCAGTTTGGCTCGCCATCGTGTCAGCAACTTGCGAGAGTGTTCTAACAGTGGATCGAAGGCACCTTTGTGAAGCTTGCTTACTATGCCTACGCCCGCTCCCTCGCCCACGCGCGCGGTGGCTCGCAGGACAAGGAGAAAATTTTACTACTCCCTCCGTTAGACGTATATATACTCCTCGTCCCTACCTTAGTTAGAGAGATTATCATTTTGTTTGAAATATATGTCTTTTAGCAGATTTCAATATGAACTACTAGTACATACTCCAAACACTGATCTATATAGACGTATTTTAGAGTGTAGATTCACTCATTTTGCTCCGTATGTAGTCCATATTGAAACGGACGTAGTAGTACGCACTCTCCCTCACCCCTCGCCCCTCCACCCTCGCCCACGTGGTGGACGTGCAGCAATTCATTCGGTCTCAGATAGCCAGAACCATATACTGTAGTACCATCATTGCTTGACTTCCCAAAGAGGCGAAGAGCCAAGTGCAAGGTTAATATTTTTGAGATGCCAAGCGCAAGGTTTATAGGAGAACGAGCAGCAGTAGTACTAGTAGTACATACTGTATGAGAGTCTCTTCTTACAAAACGTGCTAGACCTAGTGGACCTCATTGTTGCAATGGGAGTATCATAGATGGCACGATTCAGAGTGGTGGGCAGCGGGAATAATATTCTGAGCTGCTTAGTCTTAAACCCCATGAAGAAGTCCCATCGAAAGGAATAGCCATCCTCTACACATGCTCCTATGTCAAATGAGTAAATGAGACAAAAAGAGAAAGAGATAAAGTAAAAAAAAACACCAGCCTTAGAGCCAGCCCTATTGTATCAGCGAATGATATTTCTATGTCGTGATTGACATGGCTATCTTATTAACCATGCTGTGGAGGTAGCAGCGGATTTTTATTTATTTGCGGAGGCAGCAGCGGATGGATATTCAACGAGGAGTGAAATGATGGCTGCTTCCTCGGTTAAACATAGAGAAAGGTGGGCCTCATGATTTGATGGCTCATTAGTCATTATTATTGCCTATACTCTTTTCCCATAATAACCGCGTGGTAGAGTAGTTGGCTATACTTTTAATAACCATGCTCGAAGAGAAGAGGTGCACGCACCCACACACGTACTAGTAGCACTCTTTGCATCTTCCCCAACCACACACGTGAGACGGTGGAGCTCATTTTTGTACGATGACGCAGCACACGTGATAATTTGACGCGTCTAGTAGCACTTAATGGAGGGTTGGGAACCACGCATGAAAAGTGCCGCGTTATTTAGAAATAAAGTTTTTTTCTTCAGTGGCGCATACGCAGTATAAATAGGTTCATATGGAGAGAAAAAGAAATCGCTCCAATATATATACATAGCCAGGAGCCTACACGGTTGCTTGCTGGGGTTGCTGTCTTCACACTCTCTCGTACAACACGATTGTGGCCACATCTCTACCATCCAGGAGGATCACGTCCGCCGGGGGAAGGGGTGGATGCTTTGTGTAGATGCGTTCACCGTCACCGACAGCGAAAACCCACTGTCGGCGCGTCCCGATCAGGGGTCCCCGCCATTCTCTCTCATAAAGCTGGTGTGGTTGCATTCGCCCCTTGCTCACTGCCGCGACGTGGGAAGTTGCCGCCTCCCGCCGCCCTCCTCTAAGCTAGCTACATCTCGACATCCCTCAGGTACAACTTCCTTTACAGCCAGCTTGCACCACTGCCCCAGCTGCCCACATCGCTCCATGTGGATATTTCTCTACTTCTTTGCCCCGCACGTACCTCTACTGGCTTCTACTGTATTTTTGACGCGTTTATGTCTCATAAAAACTAGTCCCACTAGTCTTATTCTAATCACACTTCAATTTCTTTGCCATAGGGATGCTCAGCTCGATTTTAGTGAAACTGCACAAAATGATCCGATGGTCAAAGGGTTGGAAACTTCATTCCTTCGAAAGGTTCAACCTCACCACCAAATTAAAGCATGTTTAGGGTTTAGGGTTCAAGGCCTAGGGACTGCTTGGATCCTTTTTTCTTTAGCTATCTCTGTTCCAAAATAAGTGTCAACTTTAGTACAACTTTTTACTAAAGTTGGCATAAAGTTGAGAAAATTATTTTGGAATGGAGGGCGTATTGGCTATGATCTGTGAATCATTGAGATGCAGTAGCATGCATGTTAGTTTCCTTTGTATTTGATGGAATGTTGCAACGGGGCAACCTTGGATGCAAGATACATGAAACAGAAGCCGAAAGCTACATATCATTGTACATTTTTCATTGCTTTCATGTTTTCGCTGAGCTGCCATGTTTTCGCTGATTTCGCACTCCTCCACTGCAAGAGTGGAGAAAATTGTAAAGAGTGGACACGCTCTACCTCCTTTCACCAAAATGTGGGACATCCAACATCCGGTGCACGTGTCATGCACCAAAGTAAAGTGTATAGTTCAAGTGAGACCCAGCACCGTCGTACCACCTCAGTAATAGTAATGACCAATGGGCCATCAAATCACATAGACCCAGCAGTAAGTTGGACGGACAAAGCAACCATCTTGTTGAATCCGCTTCCCCCTTCAACACTTGCGCCAGTGAGAGGTCGAGTCCGCTCTGCCCGGCCATGAATGCGGCACCGATTCTCTGAAGCGGCGCTGACCGTTTTGGGTGGAAAGTGCGCGCAGGCGATGGAGGGGCCTTGGGTGGGCCAGGGTGGTCAGTCAGGAGCGGGCGTGGCAGCTGTCTCGACCGGACGCCCGAAAACGAGAGGATGCACCGACTCTCGCGGCTTCGTAGTTACTACACACCATCTCTCTGTAGGTCGATGTGTCGCTCTCTTTAACACACACACACGCACACACATGTTCATAGAATAGGAATATCGTGGGAGTGGGAAGCAGAAGTGAGATAAATGGAGTACGTACAAGAAGAGAAGAGGTACACGCACGTCCGTCGGAGACATAGACGCTGCCTCTCATTATAGCGTTTAGAAGACATAAAAAAAGAAGCCAATAATATTTATTTTTTGTTGTCATGTATTAGCAGTTTACTACCTCCTGGCTAATCTCTTTTTCTTTGTTTTACCATATTATTATAGTCTTATTTTCACTTCTTTCCACCACATGCTCACATTGGAGTATGGTGCAACCCACCTTTCTGATATTTTAACCGTGTGTGGTTCAGTTGTTGTTCACTTCGGAGGGTCGTGTAGCACACGTGAACGATAGTAAGCGCGACCGGGAGGTGTGCAGTGTTAATTGCAAGTTGACTCCTTCGAGCGTTAAATATTCTTCATGTATTAGTGTTACCCTAGTATTTTTCCTCACTATGTTAAATAAAGAGCTCCGTTTCATGCACAATTTATAATGATTTTTATGGAGAGAAAAAGAAAACCACTCCAACTATATACGTTGCAGCCTCAGCACTTGTTTTCTAGGGTTTGCTCTCTTCACACTCTCTCTCCACTATATACATACACGCTAGAGCCTCAGCGCTGTAGTTGCCCTCTTCACACTCTCTCACCCTCTCCAGATCTAAACAAGACTGCATTGGCCTCTCTCTCTCTCTCACTCCCCTCAGTACTGGTCAAAGAGCTGGAAGGATCCCGTCTGCCGAGGAAGGGAAGGAGGCTTAACACTGTCGCCGTCGCGAGGGAGGGAATCCACTACCGGCGCAGCTGTTCTCTTTCACCCAGCGGCGATGCGGGAGGGCCTCTGGCAGCCCACTGAGCCACACCCCGAGAACCTTAAGGTATAATTTACTTGATCCACATGCATTGCTCTAGCTGCATGTGGATTTTTCCGCTTCTGCACTCGAATCTAGGTGTTGGATCAAACAGGAAAGTAGTGGGGAAAGTTGTATAGCATGAATCTAGGACGTGGTTCAAAGAGGAAAGGAAGGGGGAAAGTAGTACAGACTGGCTATCCAGCACCTATGTTGGTCGAAAAGGGAAAACAATGACAAACGCAGTACGCACATCTGTAACGAACTGATCTTTCTATGGGTGGGGGACAAGGCTGTAGAGTTTGAGAAGGACTAGATTTGCTGCCCTCACATAGGGAAAGGTGTCTAAAGATAACAAAACTGGGACCAACACAAATATGCTCCTTGGTTGTTTGTTCTTTGTTGCAACAGATTGTGCATCACCCCTTTATACATCGGTAGATGCACATGGTGCTGGTGCGTCCACTGTCCCATACAACTCTTTAGCTGTTGTTAATCTAATAATGCCGCTGGAAAATTGAAGCAATGCCACAGTTAAAAGCAAATTACATGCTTAACGAATTTTATTGTTAATATAATCTCTCTGTTAATATGAATCAATGCCACTGTTTGAGAAATTCTACTGTCTTGCTTTCTTTCCCATTTAGATAAGTAAGATGCTTCTTTTTGTGGGCTGCTGTGTCATCCACCGTTATTGACCAGTAATTGTTTCCTTTGCACCTCTGTGTAAACAGGGTTATGTACTTCACCTCGTTGCTATTGCGGCCTTTTGTTGCACTACACAAAACACTTTTGCTTTAACAGTGTTTTGTGCAGTTCAACCAAAATGTCACACCGACAACGTTGCTTGATTGCTTGATCTTAGTTGTTGGGGATATAACTATTGGGTTAACCCGCCCAGGAGGGGCCGGGTTAAGTCCCTGGCGGTTTATCAAGACAAAGCCCATGAAGACGCTTAAGGCGGTAGTCTATTATGCAGACCCTTAAAAGGCCCGGAGCCCAAAGGCGACTTAAGGCCCAAATAATTGTAAACCGTCATATATGTGTAACTTGCATGATAAGGCATGTGCAATTATTCTCCGGGCCGGACACATTGTTTATGAGCCGGCCGGGACTCTGTAAGCCGCTGGGCATCAACCTGTATATATAAAGGGACGACCCGGCGACGACTTAGGGCAAGAGAGAACATATCGAAAGCTAGGTCAAGCGTATTCGCTCCCTGGTAATCGAGACATAAGCAATACCACCTCAAACTGGATTAGGCCTTTACCTTCAGCGCAAGGGGCCGAACCAGTATAAACTCCCGTGTCCTTTGTCCCGTTTAACCCCTCTAAGCTAACCTGGTGCGATGGCTCCACGACTAAGTCCTCACACTAGGACATTTGCCGTGCTAAACCCAAGACAGTTGGCGCCCACCATGGGGCCAGCGCACGATGGTTTCGAGTTCTTACAGGGCAGCTTCGAAGGGATCAAGGGATACACTGTGGGCCGGATGACCAAGAGTCGTCGCGGCAAGCTCTACATCGACGACGCAGGATGGGGCCCCGAGGTCGGCTCAATCGAGTATGGGTACCGGGTCCCCTTCGGCGGAATTCACGTCTTCACCGGCAAGATCGGTGAACCGGGCCCTGAGCCGGACACCTTCACCGACCTCTTCGAAACGGCTCAGCGTGCACGACCCGCCGGGGTTCAACCTGCCGTGAAGCATGCCTTCGTTGGATTCATCCATGGGGGAGAATTTGAGGAAGGATCCATGTCTGGCAGTGAGACAACCATCTATTCTGATGGTGAGTCATCCACGGGCAAGACTACTTCGTTGTACCAACTGCAGGATGGCAGGCTTGGGGGCTGTTCCGATGGCGACAGTATTCCGGACCCCTATGAGCCGCCGAACCGGGTCGCGATCTTCATGGCCGGTACACAATCAGTGCAGAATTCTTCGACTACAGCAGCAATGGTTTCTGGGTCAACAGCGGCGACGGCGGCCGGGGCAGGAGGCCCCGCGTGCTCGCTGGCTCAGGTCTTGTACGACTTATTAGATGCTTTGACAACACTACTGACAGCGGCGGTTAACCCAGCAAACCAAGATCAGCACAACGCGGAGGTTGCCAAGTTGCGAGATCAGATAGCTCAAGCCAAGGAGGACCTGGCAGTCGAGGATGCGAGGATGACGGTGGAACGAGCGGTTCTGGAGGCTCAGGCACAACGGATCCAGGCTGATTCCTTCTAGCTCTCATTGGATCAGAACGCTTCAAACGACGTCATGCGGAGAAGGCACCAAAGTCATCTGCCTCCGGTTTACGAGGCGAGGAACCTCTTCAACACTCCTGGAGCGGGGACCAGTGACCCGCCAGGGGTAAACCGGGTAGTAGCCGCGCCTGGGACTGGAACGCCGATTCAGCCATGCACGACGGACCCGCCTCATCAGAATAATATCCCATCACAACACGTGCCAACACCATCGGGTCATTACTCTAACCCTTTGGACAACATGATCGCTACGGCGTCACGATTGGCGGCTCTCCCAGTTGAAGGTGAGTCTCCAAGTACAGTTGAAACGCGGAGGGCTAGAGAGCTCCTTCAAACAGCATTAGTGCAGCAGGAGGCTTATTCCTACAATCGTGAGAGGATCCATTCAACCCCTCGCCCAAGCCGGAGTTATAGCATACACATGGACTCCCCGGCGGTGTCAAGCAGCGAGCAGCGTCGTAACCCGCCCCGTGGACATAACCCGCCCCATACGACTCAGGCCCTGATGGATCAGGATAGAGCACATCGCGAGGCTGAGCCGGCAGCTCAGAACACAGCTCGTCAACCGTCTCCGGTTTATCCGACAACTTCGGTGGAGTTAGGCGTGACTTCCAGATCCTTGGGAGTACCATGTTTAGTACCGGCTCTACATAACGTACGTCTGCCCAAGGATTTCATGGGTCCTCGTAAAGTGCCCAACTACACAACTGACTTACCCCCTGAAACGTGGGTTGAAAGTTATGAGATGGCAATGGAGTTATTGGACGTCGATGATGCTGCATGTGCTAAGTATTTCACCATGATGTTGGAAGGAACAACTCGTACCTGGTCAAAGGGGCTACCAGCCAACTCCATTGGATCATGGGCCGAGTTAAGGGCCCAGTTTATCCAGCAGTTCAAAGACATGTGCAAGCAGCCTATGTCGATTGTAGACTTGGCTGCCTATGTGCAAGAAGAGGGTGAGTCGACAACCCATTGGGTGCGCCAGGTCTCAGCAATTCTGCACTCGTCGGATCGTATCAAGGCTGATTCGGCAGTCGTAATGTTGGAAAACAATTATCGTTTCATACCCCTGAAGCAAAAATTAGGGCGACTCAAACGGCACTGCAATGACATGGGGACGCTCATGGCGGCTCTGGTTAAATATGCCGACTCTGATAGTACCAAGGACCCTGAGTCAGATGGGGAAAAGATGGGTAAGGGAAAGAAGAGTAGCAGCGCCAAGGGCCAGCCCAATAACCCGGCGAGTCAAGGGAGCAATGGTAAGCGCAAGGCTGATAATAATTCTGATTTTGTGGCTAATACCAATACGCAGAATAATGGCCAGCGTCGTAAGGGAAAACCACCTCCTCGGACGGGAGGATCAGGGGTCAATCTTGAGTGGCTGCTAAATCAGCTCTGCCCAAAGCATGGCACGCAGGAAAGACCGTCTAGTCACCTTTGGAAGGACTACCATACTATGAAGGAGTTCAAAAATTCCAACTTGTTCCAAGACAATCATGTACCAGGCGGCGGCTCAGGTTCCGGTTCTCATGGCCCGGGTTACGGTGGTGGCGGTTCCAATTCCGGTTTTCAGGGTCACCAAGGCAATCAGGGCGGTTATCATCAACAGTCCGGTCAGGGGAATCAGCAACAACAATCTGGATATCAGAGTAACCCGAAGCAATTGAGTAGTGGGAAGTACCACGTCTTCACCACAAATTTATGCAAGCGGGATCAGAAGCTCCATAAAAGGGTTGTAAACACTGTTGAGCCGGCAGTTCCCCGTTACTTACAATGGTCTGAGTAGCCCATTGTGTGGAGTCATGAGGATCACCCCCCCGGGTTGACAATCCGGGTCACTTGGCTTTGGTGGTAGCGCCTCAGGTTGGAGGATATAAATTCACTAAGGTACTCATGGATGGGGGTAGCTGCATCAATATCCTTTATTATGAAACCTTCCGTCACATGGGGTTGACTGATAAAAATCTTAAGCCATCAAACACTACCTTTCACGGTGTAGTGCCTGGTAAGTCGGCATACCCGGTTGGTAAAATAGCTCTGGAGGTTGCATTTGGGGATGACTATGATTCCAGGTCTGAGACATTGACCTTTGAAGTGGTGAAGATCAAGAGCCCTTATCATGCCTTGTTCGGACGGCCGGCTTATGCTAAGTTCATGGCAAGGCCTTGTTATGTTTATCTGCAGCTCAAGATGCCGGGTCACAAGGGGACGATTACAGTGCATGGAAGCCGGAAGATTTCTTTGGAATGTGAGGAAGGTGACGCAGCTTATGCTGAGTCTGTCTGCGCAACAGAGGAGTTGAAGTTTTATAAAGACAATGTTGACGCGACAGATATGACATCTTTGAAAAAGCCAACGACAGAGCATGACCCGGTTTTGAAGTTTAAATCGGCAGACGACACCAAGCTGATTGATTTCGTTCCCGGCGATTCATCCAAGCAGTTCAGCATCAGTGCTAATCTGGATCTGAAATAGGAAAGCGCGCTCATCGAGTTCATCCATGAGAACCGGGACATCTTTGCATGGAAACCTTCTGACATGCCAGGTGTACCGAGAGAACTCGCTGAGCACACTCTTAATATTGATCCCAAGTTTAAGCCAGTCAAGCAGTTTCTTCGTCGTTTTAATGAAGAGAGGCGTAAGGCCATCGGTGAAGAGGTGGCCCGGCTCTTGGCGGCTGGGTTTATTGTTGAAGTCTTTCATCCTGAGTGGTTGGCTAACCCAGTGTTGGTGCTTAAGAAGAATGGCACTTGGCGTATGTGTGTGGACTACACAGATTTAAACAAGGCTTGTCCGGCTGATCCTTTCGCTCTCCCTCGTATTGACCAAATTGTTGATGCTACGGCGGGTTGTGAGCGTTTGAGTTTTTTGTATGCTTATTCTGGTTATCATCAGATCAAGATGGCAGTTAAGGACCAGGAGAAGACAACTTTCATCACTCCGTTTGGAGCCTTCTGCTATGTGTCCATGCCTTTTGGGCTCAAGAGTGCCCAGGCGACATACCAGCGGTGTGTGCAAAACTGCCTTCATAATGAAATCGGGCGCAATGTTCATGCTTATGTGGATGATATTGTGGTAAAATCCAGAAAGAAGGAAACCCTGATAGATGATTTAAAGGAGACCTTTGACAATCTCCGGGTTTATAAGATGATGCTTAACCTGGCCTAGTGTGTTTTTGGTGTGCCAGCTGGTAAGCTTTTGCGTTTTCTGGTTTCCAACAAAGGCATTGAGGCTAACCCAGAGAAGATCAAGGCCATCACTTCTCTGGCTAAGCCGGCGTGTGTTAACGATGTTCAACGTCTGGCAGGTCGTATTGCGGCCTTAAGCCAGTTCATAAGCCGGCTGGGTGAAAAGGCTATACCGCTGTACCAGATGATGAAGAAAACAGATCACTTTGCTTGGAGTGTTGTTGCTAATCAAGCATTTGAGGATTTGAAGAAACAGATGGCTGAGCCGCCCGTTCTGGTTGCTCCCATTGATAAAGAGCCGTTGCTGTTGTATGTGGCTGCCAACAGCCGGGCTGTCAGTGTAGCTATTGTGGTAGAGAGGAAGGAGACAGGCAAGGAATACCCAGTTCAGCGGCCCGTGTATTATATCAGTGAGGTTCGTATTGAGTCCAAACGGCGGTATCCACATTGGCAGAAGCTTGTCTATGGGGTTTTCATGGCTAGCCGAAAGCTTAAGCAGTATTTTCTGGGTCATCCTATCACTGTGGTTAGTTCTGCCCCCTTGGGGGATATCATTCAAAATAGAGAAGCCACAGGTCGGATAGCCAAGTGGGCCATTGAGCTTGGGCCTCATGGTTTAAAATATGTGCCCCGTACAGCCATCAAGTCTCAAGCACTTGTTGATTTTATCAATGATTGGACATAGCTGCGGATGCCTGAGGAGAAGCCGGATAACACGTATTGGACTATTCACTTTGATGGATCCAGGCAGTTGGAAGGCTCGGGGGCTGGAGTTTTATTAACTTCCCCACGAGGTGATAAGTTTTCTTATGTTCTCCGGTATGTTCCCTTGTACTAACAATGCAGCTGAGTATGAGGCTTTGCTTCATGGCCTTCGGATGGCTAAGGAGATGAGCTTAAGCCGAGTGAGGTGATTCGGCGATTCAGATCTGGTAGCTCAGCAAGTTTCTGGCACTTGGAATTCTAAGGATCCACTCATGGCGGCTTACCGTCGAGGGGTTGATGCTATTGCGGGTCACTTTAAGGGTTATCAAGTTGAACATGTTGATCGCAGGAAGAATGAAGCGGCCGATACTTTAAGCCGGTTAGGGTCTCAGCGTAAGCCGGTACCGCCTAACACTTTCCTGGATATTCTACATAACCCTTCTGTCAAATTACCTACAAAGGAAGATCTGGCTATTCCTGACCCAGAAGCGCAACTCATGGCTGTTCTTCATGAAATTCTTGATTGGACAGTCCCATATCTGGCTTATATGACCCGAGGCGAGTTACCTGAGGATGAAACTTTGGCCAGGAAGATAACCCGGCGATCTAAGTCAATGACTATCGTTCATGGAGTGTTGCATCATCGCAGTGTCACAGGGGCATTTCGATGTTGTGTTTCTCCAGAGGAGGGCTGTGAGATTCTGCGTGAAATTCATGAAGGTGATTGTGGCCATCATGCCGGCTCTAAATCCCTTGTGGCTAAGGCTTTTCGTCATGGGTTTTATTGGCTGACGGCTCACGCTGATGCTGAGGATCTAGTAAGTAAATGTGATGGTTATCAGAAATTCTCCCGACGAGCTCACATGCCGGCTCAAGAATTGAGGATGATTCCAATTACTTGGTCGTTCGCAGTCTGGGGGCTTGATATGGTTGGACCTTTCAAAAGGTCCAAGGATAAAAAGATACACCTCCTGGTGGCAGTTGACAAGTTCACAAAGTGGGTTGAGGCAGAGCCGGTCAGTAAATGTGACGCAGTGACGGCGGTTCAATTTATTAAAAAGGTGATTTTCCGTTTTGGTTTCCCCCATAGTATTATAACTGATAATGGCACTAATTTGTCCAAGGGTGCCATGAAAGAATTTTGTCAACGTGAGCATACCCGGCTTGATGTGTCATCAGTAGCTCACCCCCAGTCCAATGGACAAGCCGAGAGGGCCAATCAAGAAATCTTGAGAGGCATCAAGCCCCGGCTTATTGTTCCTTTGCAGAGTACGCCAGGTTGTTGGTTGGAGGAGTTACCTTCTGTGTTATGGAGCATCAATACTACCCCCAACAGATCTACGGGTTATACGCCTTTCTTCATGGTTTACGGGGCAGAGGCAGTTCTCCCCAATGACATCCGTCATGATTCGCCTCGAGTGGCGGCTTATGTTGAAGCTGATAATGAGAAGGTGCGTCAGGATGCACTTGACTTGTTGGATGAGGAGCGTGACCTCGCGGCGGCTCGTTCGGCGATTTACCAACAAGATCCGCGCCGTTATCATAGCCACCGGGTTAAAACCAGAACCTTTCAAGAAGGTGACCTGGTGCTCCGGCTTATCCAGGATCAGACGGATATGCACAAGTTATCCCCACCTTGGGAAGGACTCTTTGTGGTCAGCAAGAATCTGAACAATGGCTCATACTACCTTATCGATGTTCGAGAACACAAGGATTCACGTAAGTCGGAGGAGGAGACCCACCGGCCGTGGAATATTGCTCATCTTCGGCCTTACTATACTTGAGCCACCGGCTCTTCCAATGTACATATCATTACAGTGTATATATCATGATGATTATAATAAAGCCGACATCCCTAGTAAATCAGGGCCTCTATCGTTTCATTTCAAGAATAATGAGTCTTTTTTATTACAAAAAGATCACTTGGGGGCTTCCTGTTCAAACATAGGTGTATTCACCAAAGAGAACATAGCATTACTACCCTCTTGATCCGGCGCAACGCCGTTCTCACAAATCACTTGGGAGCTTCCTGTTCAAACATAGGTGTATTCACCAAAGAGAACATAGCGTTACTACCCTCTTGATTGGCGCAATGCCACAATTATGGTCACTTGGGGGCTTCCTGATCGTATTCGAATCATAGCTGTGAATATCCCTCTTGATCGGCGCAATGCCACAATTATGGTCACTTGGGGGCTTCCTGATCGTATTCGAATCATAGCTGTGAATATCCCTCTTGATCGGCGCAATGCCACAATTATGGTCACTTGGGGGCTTCCTAATCATATTCAAATCATAGCTATGAATATCCCTCTTGATCGATGCAATGCCACAATTACGGTTATTTGGGGCTTCCTGCTCGTATTCGAAGCATAGCTGTAAAACATCCCTTTTAACCGGCTCAATACTAACACATATGGCCTTTGAATATCCTTCTCGGTCTGGCTTATATTTGTCTTGGCAGCCTTTGAAGGCTGTGTTTTCTTCCTTGATTTGTTTTTTGGAACATTTTTTGGATTTATCTTGACGTATGATTTAACAATGATTCAGGCCATGTAGCCTCAATTATTACAACTCATATTTGAGCACATCTGAGGTTCATGATAACCTGGCCTGGCTTTCGACGATATGTCGCCAGCAGATGATATTAAGTAATCAGAAGTATTGTCTTCTAAGTATTGGGTTATCACCCTAACTACTTTGGTATGGTAAGCCGACAGTTTAATCACATATCAAAGGTATGATGTTTTCTTATTAAAGGTCATGATTAAATTAACCCTGGTTATGGACTATCTTTAGCCACCAGTGGTTTTTGATGTGGTATTATGACCCGTCCTGCGGTAAACCGCCAGGACCTTTGTCATGTTTTTGTGTGCAGGTACAATAATAAAATCTGACGCACACAATTGATGGAATCATAAACATCCGTGGCAGATCTTCAAATATTGCCGCCTTAAAAGTATCACACAGAACAAGACATGGACGATGGCATGGTAGATTAAGAGTTTAACTAAAGCCTATTACAATGGCACCAAGTGCCCCACAGGAATAATTGTTTTAGCAGTTTTCACAGAAAGCAGATGTTAAGCCGGCCAACGGCTTACGACTCCTAGTCTTGTTGTGTTGAAGGTTGTGGCTCGTCCGACACCGGTTCATCTGCCTCCTCTTCACCCAATGGCTGGAAGTTAGTGGTCGATCCCAGTTAATGCTCTAAATACAGCTTCATCACTTATAAGTGTGGATGGATCAACATCAGGGGCATAAGTGTGCTTACGGATCAGCGGAGTCAGGTCTGGAGCATCATGAGTCGGCGCTTTCACCTTCTTATTGTTGGCATCATAAACCGGTTGGTAATGGGTCAGATCAGTTTCTTCAGCTAGTTTGCTAGCCAAAGTACGCATTTCCCTCGTAAGAGCGGCGAAGTCATCTGCAGTAAAGGGTGACCCATCTTCTTTTATGCTCCGGCAGCCATTGGCCAAGTCTGCCGGTTCAAGATCAACTAGCCATGCTTTGGCCCGGGTTAGTGCAGTAAGGGCACCGGCTCGGGCAGCTGATTTTTTCAACTCTTCAATCCGTGCAGGCAACATAGATAGCTTGTCCAACGTATCCTTGATAAGGGTTGGAGCTGGTTTGTTGTGAGCAGCTGTGCAGATCACCCACTGCGCACCAGTGTACAGCTGTTCTATAAGCGTATATGCAGCTTTCAGTTTTTTCCGCATGTCTGTGCCAAGATGGGTAACCCCGGATCCTGTGTCATCAAGAATGTGGTAAGCCGGGAGCATATTGAAATAAGCATATGTTCAGAAATTAAAAAGGTTATTTTACCAAAAATGGCAACAGTCATGGCGTTAATTTACTGTTTTAAGCCGGTAAGCTCTGAAGATACCGGCTCAAGGGCCACTTCAGCATCTTCAGCCCTTTTCAATAGAGCTGTTTTCTTTGTCTCCCAACCTGCTTGTTCAGCCTTGAAGCTTTCTTTCAATTTCTCCATTGCTGCTAAGGCACTACTCAGTTCATCCTTGGCCTTGGAGGTTTCTGCTTGTTGAGACTTGATGTTTTCTTGAAGGTCGGCGACTTGTGTTTCTTTGCTGCTAAGTTCAGTCTACAAAAGTACACAGTATATAAGATGGCAATAAGTCTAATTGAAGTCCCAAGCATAATACAAGTATTATGCTTGGCACTTGGGGGCTAATGTCTATTGCTTCTTCAAAACATTGGTGAAGTCCCAAGTACAATACAAGTATTCTACTTTGCACTTGGGGGCTAATGTGTATTGCTCTTCAAAACATGGTTTCATTTGCTGACCCGAACAAATAATGATGATCCAGCTTATGAATGTTTGACTGGGATTATGGATTTTTACAAAATGTTTAATCTCGACTTAGCATATTTGTTAAGCCGACCCTTGGGGGCTACGGGAATTGATTTATGCAGCTGTTGAAGTTTACATCACATATTATTCTCGTCATGTCCAATAAACTTGGCGGCTAGGGGGAAGGATATTCAGGTAACAAGGAATTGAAGTATTTACCTCATAGCGCTCCTTCATCAGGTTCACTAAGCCGGCTTCAAAGTCACGGCTGGTGTACAGACGATTTAAATAGCCTGAAAGGAGATCTTGAGCGCTGAACTAGGTGTAGCTCTCTAAGTCTACTTTCCACTTGCCTTTATCCTCAGCAGAAATTTCTTCTTTGGCTCTGTGCCTAGATAAGACAGTAGGACGACCCGGAGTTGTGAACCCATGACCAGTAATGGTAACATCATCATCATCCTTTTCTTCTACCGGCTTAACAGGACTGGCTGATCTGATGGGGCTTGGTGGATTCGTGTCAGACGGGTTAACATTCATCGGATCAATGTTAGCATTGTGATCTTCTGGTGGTAAATCATCAAAAATATTATTAGCAATTGGGTGAGAAAGTTCTGGTTGTTGTTTTCCCGATTCAGGCGGGTTGGAGTCATCGACCGGCTTACTCAATTTTGCTTTCTTACTAGGTTTAGCCTGGCCCCTGAAAAATAAGAAGTAAAAAGAAGTCAAGGTGATGATCAAGCATAAAAGTTGGAATAATTGAGAATGATCTTACCCAGGTATAGTCTTGAAAGCTGGAATTTCTGTTCCTGTTGACTCGCCAGAGGAGGAATGAGAAGTCCCCTGGTAGTTTGAATCAGACGGGTTAAGAGGTTGACGAAAATAACCCGCCTTGGGGTAAAGTATGTCAGAAATATGTAAGACCTCTGGACGACGTTTGCGAAGCGGAGTGTTTGGTAAGCCGGAAGAAGTAATCACATTGCCGCTATGCCGGGTCATGCAGCGAGCTTCATGTTGTTGTTTCTTCAAAAGAAAGTTTGGATCCAAGTGAGCTAGAGGGTGAGAAAAGCTTACTTTCCGGCTTGCTTGTCGGGATTTTGGTATTGGCAGAGGTTCTGAGCCGGAAGAAAGAATAATTACCTCTGCGTCACCTGCACGGCTAACTTCTGCATTGTCCTGGTAACAATCATTGTCAATGAGATGTATAAAAAAGGAGCCATGAGAATCAAGTTCTACCTCTGACTCATGATCATCATCATCATCATCATCAATGTTTAACTCGGCGGACTCGGTAGTCTTCTTCTTGGTGGTTTTCTTGATGGCCTTGGTTTTCAGACGAGCCATTTTTGCCGGTTTATCCTGTGTTCTCCTCTTCCAAAATGGATCATCAGCCTGTGAAGATTGAGAAGATCATAAGTAGATATCAAAATATGGATTAAGCATAAGAGGGGAAATTCTTACAGCTGGCGGCTGGTTGAAAGAACAGAACGAACTAAGTCCGATTTTGCTGCACTCTTTCACAGATTCATTTAGTAGCTTCTTGGTGGCCTCAGTGATTTCTGCATCAGACATCTGAATGTTACAATGGCGTTGAGGGTGGTTTACATCACCAGTATATTCACACATTAAGCCGGGGCGGCAGCTTAATGGCAAGATGCTCCAAGATATCCAGCACCGGGAAAAGTCGACGCCAGTTAAGCCGTTGGCCATAAAGGCTCTAAGCTTTGAAAAGGCTGGTGCGTGTTTGGCCCTTTCCCTCAAGTTGAGCCGTTGGGGGAGCAGATGTGTGTTGCTAAGTCGGTGTTCACGGTAACCCGGCAGAGGATTCTCACCGTCTGGAGATGTACCTTGACAATAAAACCAAGTTTGGTTCCAGTCTTTGGGATGACTATGCAGTTTAGCATGAAGAAAGCTGACATCCTTCCTCTTCTAAATGGAGACTCCACCAAGTTCTTGACATGGCCCATCGACAAACTCTGTTTGGCGGTTCAAGTAATAGAATTCCCTGAATAAGTCAACTGTAGGCTCCTATTGAAGATAAGCTTCGCAAAATACTTGGAAGTTGCAGATATTGGACACGGAGTTAGGTCCGATGTCTTGAGGGTGAAGTTGAAGGAAATGCAACACATCATGGAAATTTTTTGAGCTGGGTGGACTGATTCCTCAACCCAAGTGGTCAGCAAAAACAATTATTTCTCCATGTTTGGGTTGAGGAGGAATTTCCCCACCAGGAGCTCTCCAATGGATGATCTCTTTTTTGGCTAAAGCGCTAGTAGCAACAAAGTTGTTCAAATCTTCTTCGGTAACCCGGGAATTGACCCAATTTCAAGACGTATATGTCTTAGCCATCTTACCAATGATCTGAAAGAAAGGTTAAGCCGGTTCAAGGTTACATGATTAAGCCGGCTTATGGTTAACAGGGAAACAATAAAGAAGCATATATAGGCGTTAAGCCGGAGATTGACATTGCAGAGTTACAAGGAACCATTGGCGGCTTAAAAGGGGACTAATGATACCTGGCGGGTTACTATTTCTGAGTTAAGCCGCCCATACAAATATTGAAAGGACAGATCTGGGGATGAAAAATCTAAGTGCTGAGAAAAACAGGTTTCGCAGATTGGTGTTATGATTTCGTGTCTACCGCATTTCAGTTAATACAAAAATATTCAGACCTAAAATATCAATGCTTGAGCAGTTCATGGTCCAGATTGGTTTTCTAATACAGAGGAGATATTCTAAATAATAAAAAGGATTGCTACGTCTGGTACGGCATACGGGGAGCACCAAGTTCAAATCAAAGAGGAGGGTTATAGCCAAGAACAAGGACGAACCACGATGAATGTCGAAGAACCCTAATGAGATCTATAATAAAGGAGGAAAGGAAGATGTACCAGGGCTGATGCGCAGCGGAGGTGCGCGGACGAAATCTGGACAAGGTCAGGTTGATGCGGCGACCGTTGTCAAGGCAGAAGCGAAGGTCGATGGTCGCAGCGGAGCTCGAGGGTTCGGGCGTCGCGAGGAAGAAGACGAAGATGAAGAGGCAAGGGGGGAAAAGGAAAAGGGACCCCTGGCCCTATTTATAAGGAAGATGGATAAGTGACAGGCGCGGAAATCAAGGAGGCCAAAAAACGAATGTGACCGGTACAGATGCCGCATTTTTCAGAGATTCATTAAAGAGAAGATTTATTAAAATTTGGGCCTTGTGCAATATTAATGATAGATGACGTCATGGCGGGTTATCAAGAACTTAGAAGATGACGTCATGGCGAGTTACAAGATTTGCAAAGATAATGAGGAAGGCATTTTTCCTAAGTGTTGAAGATTGATATGAACAAGTTCAAATCAACCTGGGGCCTAATGTTGGGGATATAACTATTGGGTTAACCCGCCCAGGAGGGGCCGGGTTAAGTTCCTGGTGGTTTATCAAGACAAAGCCCATGAAGACGCTTAAGGCGGTAGTCTATTATGTAGACCCTTAAAAGGCCCGGAGCCCAAAGGCGACTTAAGGCCCAAATAATTGTAAACCATCATATATGTGTAACTTGCATGATAAGGCATGTGTAATTAGTCATCAGGCCGGACACATTGTTTATGAGCCGGCTGGGACTCTGTAAGCCGCCGGGCGTCAACCTGTATATATAAAGGGATGACCCGACGGCGAATTAGGGCAAGAGAGGACATATCGAAAGCTAGGTCAAGCGTATTCGCTCCCTGGTAATCGAGACATAAGCAATACCACCTCAAACTGGACTAGGCCTTTACCTTCACCGCAAGGGGCTGAACCAGTATAAACTCCCGTGTCTTTTGTCCCGTTTAACCCCTCTAAGCTAACCTGGTGCGATGGCTCCACGACTAAGTCCTCACACTAGGACATCTGCCCTACTAAACCCACGATATTAGTGGAACTGCACAAGAGGAGATATGACTTCCTATCTATGTCGGCAAATTTGTTTCAGATCTTCTTGTGAGTTCTTTGAATTCCGTGTCATGAGAGGTCAGTAATGTCCTTCTTCCACATGATTGTGAAGTGTGCTTTCATGTGTTCTGCTACTTATACGGTAATTTTTGTTGATTTTAGTGAACTCCACAAAAGGAGACCAGACTTCCAATCTGTATGTGCACCGTAATATCCCATTGAGGTAAGATAATGATATTTCACAACTGTTGGCCTGTATTTTGCTACTGTCATCAGAAAAGTAATGTTGTTGTTTAGTGCTATACTTGTGCTCCCTAATTGACATGCCAAATCTTACATTGAAGGCGAAGCTTGTTTGTTATCAAACCAAGTGATGAAGGGGAAGAACAAGCGGAAGAAGAACAAAAATCAACTCTCGGTGCTGTAATGAAGCACTGGAACTGTGATGACACAAGTAATGATTTAGTTCTGCAACTTAATTTATTGCTATGGCTGGAACGAGCAATTGTTTTGCCACTGTGATTTGATGCCACTCTTAATGTAATTATCTCTACTTGTGCAAATAGGGATCTTGTTTGAAGATAATATATATTTTAGTGGAACTGCACAAGAAGATGTTGAAAACATTAAACTAATCGAGGAGTTTATAGTAAGCATGACAACCACACTAGATATAATAACGGATGGTTTAGGAGAAGTGCTTCATCTTCATGCTCTACACAATAAGAGTCCTAACAAAGGTTGGTACCAGCCCATGGATTTCATCCATATGATTGAGCTTTGTCATCTTTATTGGTGTTGTGCTACTTTTTAGCTACTCTCATGAGAAACTGGTATTGTTTCGCATGTTAGTCTAAGGCTGCTAATAAATTGATGCAGCGGTTTGCCACCGTTATAGCCACTGATAAAATTAAGTAATAATACAGTTCGAGTTGAGCTACTGTGTTTGGTATCATATCATTTCCTATGAGGATAATGAGGAGATGCATCTCTTTGTGACTGTACATTTCACCAGTTACTCCCTTTGTTAATGTAATGGGTGTTTTAAATATTTCCTTTCCTTTTTTTCGAGCAAGCAGGGATGCTAGCATTTAGTTGTTCTCTTGTCTTTGCACAATAGGATCATCCTCCTCTGAAGAAGAATACGGAGTATGTGAAGTGCCTAGTTCCGATTATGCCAGGACGAAGAAGCCCAGACTACCTTCTCATCAGAAGGAGCAGTTGAAGGATGGTTACATTACTCCCCACAAGACCAAACTAACTTCAGCTCAGAAGGACTCACAAATTTCCATCTTTTTTGCTGTGATGGGCAAGTACAATGTTATTCTAGGATTCTTTCTGGTGAGTTCCATTTTTTTAAATGTGTTCTCTGCATGGACCATGTAGGTGCCTGTTTAAACTGTAAATTCATAATACAGTTTGCTTTACTAATCATTTTTTTGTATTTATGCAAACAGGGGTGCTCAGTTTGATTTCAATGGGAACTGCACAAAACGTTCTGATGGTTCGGGCCCATTATACTTCATCATGCACAATACATCGAATGTTCTCGAATCATTCATTTCCACCTCCAGCCACAACATTAGCTACAAGAAAGGAGGTGCCGATATGTTCAAGGCATTGCAACATATAAAGGCGAAATCATACAAGCTACGCGAGAATTTGGTTAAATTTGGTTGAACTGCGCAAAAAGAATAGTTGTTTTATTTAGCACGAGGTGCCATGTCAATGTCCGAACTGATGGTAAACACCGCCCATTCCACAATCATAGGCATTTGATATTTTGGAAAGGGAAAACCTTGTCAAAGTTTGCTCATTGATGTATGAAAAAACACACGCATTTGATATTTTGGAATGGGACAACCTTGTCAAATTTTGCTCATTGATGTTAGCAAGAAGACATACGTTTGATATTTTTGAATGGATGCCCTTTGCTGTCAGCAGCATCGATCGATTTTTCTTTACTCTTTAGTTGTGATGTAAATATTGGCTCTGACATGTGAATCACTGAGATGCATAATCATCGATTGTCTTGAATGTTCTCTATGAATTGCCAGGCCTGTGAGTTTGATTGCAATGTATAGGCACGCTAAAAAGCTGCTCAAACTTTTTATACGTGTGAAACTGCTGCAAACGAGGTGATCACCGTGTGTCCTGGGAATAATGCTAGTACGTATTCATGTTCATCCAATGCCAGTGATACAAGAATTCGAACTAATCGAACTAAATTCGTTCATACACGGCCGGATTTCATATAAACATGCCGGATTTCATTACATTTCATACATTCTTCAACTAAAAAGGGGTGCGCTGGAGGTATAATTAATTAACCTAATCTATGATCTTCGGCGACCGTTTCCCGTGTCCGGCTGAGCCGAACGGAAGCTTCCTCTCCAGCACAGCTCTCCGACTACACGTCGCTGCCAAGAAGCTAATCGGTCGTCAGTGTTCAACCTGCCAAGCTTGGCTCAACTGGAGGGTAGCAGCAGTGGCCTTACTTGGACCCGAGCGGCGGCGACCTACCGTGTTCTACTCTTCCTTGTTTTCTGTGTGGTGCGGCCTCGTTGGCAGCGGGGCGGGGCCTCGACGGAGCCGGTGATGTCCTCTGTCTCGTTGCCAGCGGGGCGGTGCCTCGGCGGAGCATGGTAAATCCTCCCCCTCGTTGTCGGCAGGGCGGGGCCTCGGCATAGCCGGCGATGTCCTCTGCCTCATTGTTGGCGGGGCGGGGCCTCGGCGGAGCAGGGCCTCGCCGAAGCCGGCGAAGTCCTCCGCCTCGGTGCCGGCGGGGTGGGGCCTGGGCCAAGCCGGCGGTGTCCTCTTCCTCATTGTTGGCAGGGTGGGGCCTCGGCGGAGTAGGGCCTCACCGAAGCCGGCGAAGTCCTCCACCTCGGTGCCGGAGGGGCGGGGCCGGCATTGTCCTCCGCCTCGTTGTCAGTCTCGCTAAACAGCGCCTCGCCGGCTTCATCGCCCTCTTTGTAGATGGCCGCAACCTCCGCCATCCGCATGCGGTACCACCAGCGCGTGAGGCGGCTCTCACGGGTGGAGCGGTACGACTCGAGCAGCGCCTCCTGCTCCGCCCGCTCCACGGTGATCTGCTCCTCCGCCTGCAGGTGCTCCTGGGGGACATGGTGGTTGTAGGTGGTGTCGGCTTGCGCCTCCCGGAACTGCTCCTCACGCTTCTGCCTCGCCATGTCCATGTATTGGGCACGGTCCTCGCCAATGGTCATGGTGCAATGCACCGGCGAGGATGGTGTGGAGGAGGGCCTACTAAGTTGACGCGTATGCAAGGCTTTGTCAACTTATAGTCAACACATGGTTCTAGCAGCAGTGGCTGTTGGATACCATCCAATGGATGTCGTGCTTCTTCTTCAATCCCGGATATTCTTGCTTCAGCCAGCGGTACTGCCTACTACCGCCTCCCGTGGCCGTCTGTGCTGCCGCACAGGACTTACCATCCCACCCTACTCCCATCGTCGTCCAGGCCATTCCTCTACTCACCAACACCTCCTGTTATTGTCCGGCGATGGCAACCTCACACCGCAGCCAAACCAGTGAACCCTCATACTCCCCTCCGCGTGGGCATCCACTTCTATGTGTTCGCCGGCTCCGGGTCATTCCCTTCCTGGGCCATGCCATCGTCCATCGCGTTGGTTCTCTCAGCGCGGCGTGGTCAACTTTGTCAACAAACGACAACCATCGGAAGAGGCATGTAGGTGGAGTGGCTGACAGGGACCCGCATGACCCATGGCCACATGCGAGCAAGTCCCTCCTTATTATGCGAAAACAAATGATTTATCCCCCTAACAAGTTTGAGCCACCAGCTACATCTTCGCACGCAGTGAAGTGTTTCCTTTATTACACGGAAAAAAGTTACCTCTCCCTGACAGCTGGGACCCACTAGCTTTATTATCATCCATTTCGCGAAAATATAGATTGTACCAAAGATGCTAAATTGTTTTATTTTTATTCTAACTCAAAAAAGAAGAAATTAAAAAACCAGAAAACATCTTCGCACGCAAGGAAGTGCCACCTTATTACGAGCAAAAAAATGATTCCCCTGCTAGCTGGGACCCACCAGATTTGGAGGCTGACTTGTGGGCCAACTAAGTTGACGCGTATGGGCTTTGTCAACTTAGTCAAAACGATTCTAGCTGCACTGTCTGTTGGATGTTAAATCAACGGCTGTGCTGCGTCTTCAACCTCTGGTCTTCTTGCTCCAGCCGCCCAAACCAGGCCCGTCGTACCACCTGCTCGAGCCTCCCATGGACGACTGTGGTACCATGCAGGCCTCACGGACCGACCATACTATGACTGGTCAGGCATTCCCTCTACTCACCCACACCCGTGTTATTCTCCAGCGACGGCAGCCTTACGCTGCAGCTGAACCAGTGAACCCTCATACTCCCCTCCACGTGGGCATCCACCCGCCTCGTCTTCTATGGCTCCTCGTCGTTCCCTTCCTAGGCCTCGCCGTCGTCCACCGCCTTGATGCTCTCGGTGCTTCGTGTCAACGAGGTCAATGAACGGCATCCATCGGAAGTGGACTTTAGGCTGTGAGGCTGACAGCCGGGACAACCATCAAAAGTGCAACCACCAGCTACATCTTCGAACACAAGGAAGTGCCTCCTTATTACTCGCAAAATAAAAATGATCCCCCCTGACAGCCGGGACCCACCAGCTATATCTTCACACGCAAGGAAGTGCATCCTTATCCTCCTTGACAGCTAGGACCCACCCGGTCGAAGCGTACATAGCGTTGTCGCGAACATGTACATACATACTGGTCGATCGGTCTCTCTGCAATGATGAACCGTGGCCGAGCAAGCAGTGACATGTGTAGTAGTAGAGCCCCCGACATAGCAGTTTAGGCAGTTCCTTCTAAGCCGTGTACATGTACGTACAACCACATGCCAAAAAATACGACCACATACGTGCATACGGGCGGGGTCTCGAATGCCTACTTGCGCATACGTACGGCCAGGGCTCGTGTACATGGAGAGGCTACGGATGGCAGCAACAACGTCCTGTTCATCGGGCAGCCAGCCGGTTGGGTTGGAACGGAGAAACAACGTCCTGTTCATCGGGAGGCGATAGACTGGGTTAGAATGTGTCCTGTTCAACGGGAGCCAACCGGCTTGGACGAAATAGCCAAAACGGGGTCTGGCATACCATAGTACAGAGGAAACAGCCTTCTGTTCGACCGGCTACGGTTGAAATGGCATCATGTTCATCAGGAGGGGTGTGGCGTACCACAAAACAGAGGATACGGACTTGTGTTGGAGGGCTACGGTCAAAACGGGGGTCCTTTTCATCTGGAGGGGTGTGGCGTACCGCAAAACGGAGGAAACGGACTTGTGTTGGAGCGCTACGGTCGAAACGGGGGTCCTGTTCATCGGAGGGGGGTGGCGTACCGCAAAATGGCCGCGGGCTACTGTTCACCCACCGTCGACTTGCTTCAGCCTCCACCTGCATTGTTCATCCACCACGTCCCCCTCCTGCATCCACTAGCTACTGTTCATCCATGGGCTACTGTTCATCCAGCCCTCCACCGGCTACTATTCAACCAGCCCTCCACGGGGTCTTGTCCATCCACCCCAACCAGCTCGGCTGTGGCGGCCTCCTCTCGGGGTCCTGTTCATCCAGCGGCAACGACCTATGTACTACCACGGGGTCCTATTCATCCAACCCCCACCGGGAACTGTTCATCCAACCCCAACCACGTCTCGACTCGTTCAACCAACCCCCATGTTCACTGTTCATCAAGAGGCAGCAGGTTCAATCAGCTTCAGTAAGCAGCAGCAGCAGCTATCGATCACTTGGGTTCAGTTAGCAGCAGTAGCGAAGGAATCGCTCGGGTTCAGTTAACAGCCAAGGGATCAATCGCTTGGGTTCAGTAACATAGCTAGTGCAATCGCTCAGGTTCAGTAAGCGAATGCCTCACTTGGGTTCAGTTAGAGCCCAATGCCTCACACACACGCGCATACGTATACAAGAGAAACTCGCATCGCTCGGCCCTGACCACCCACCGTAACCAAGAACTCCCCGAAATTTTTCTCGCCCTCGCTCATACCACGATTTTTTCCATCATGGACGGCCCAAAGAATGTCATGCAGGTGCTTCTCCGGCCCGTCCAGGATGAAAGGCCCATTTTCTGTCATGATTTTTTGTGATAGAAGTAGGAGCCCACCACATCTATGATGATACCGGATTTTGTCACAATTATCGTCATAGAAGTGTCATAAGCATGACAGAAAAAATTGCGTTCGGGCCAAAATGTCACGGATGTGTCTTTTTTTAACGTGAATGCGGCTGTCTCTAATGTATAACCCCAAAACGATAGTGGTAAATCGATAAGAGACATCATAGAATGCACCATATCTAATGAAGTACAGTTACGACGTTCGGAGACACCATTACGCTGTGGTGTTCTAGGTGGCGTGAGTTGTGAAAAAAATTCCACATTGTTTTAAATGAAGACCAAACTCGTAACTCAAATATTCGCCTCCGCGATCAGGTCGTAGAAACTTTATTTTCTTGTTACGATGATTCTCCACTTCACTCTGAAATTCTTTGAACTTTTCAAACATTTCAGACTTGTGTTTCATCAAATAGATATACCCATACCTACTCAAATCATCTATGAAGCTCAGAAAATAACGATACCAGCCGTGTGCCTCAACACTCATTGGACCGCATACATCGCTATGTATTATTTTTAATAAGTCATTAGCTCGCTCGATTGTTCCGGAGAACGGAGTTTTAGTCATCTTGCCCATGAGGCATGGTTCGCAAGTATCAAATGATTCATAATCAAGTGATTCCAAAAGCCCATCAGCATGGAGTTTCTTCATGCGCTTTACACCAATATGACCTAAACGGCAGTGCCATAAATATGTTGCACTATCATTATCAACGTTGCATCTTTTGGCCTCAATATTATGAATATGTGTATCACTACAATCGAGATTCAACAAGAATAGACCACTCTTTAAGGGTGCATGACCATAAAAGATATTATTCATATAAATAGAACAACCATTATTCTCTAACTTAAATGAATAACCATTTCGTAATAAACAAGATCCAGATGTAATGTTCATGCTCAACGCGGGCACCAAATAACAATTATTGAGGTCTAAAACTAATCCTGATGGTAGATGTAGAGGTAGCGTACCGATGGCGATCACATCGACCTTGGAACTATTCCCAACGCGCATCGTCACCTCGTCATTAGCAAATCTTTGTTTATTCCGCAACTCCTGTTTCGAGTTACAAATATGAGCAACCGAACCAGTATCAAATACCCAGGTGCTGCTACAAGCATTAGGAAGGTACACATCGATAACATGTATATCAAATATACCTTTGTTCACTTTGCCATCCTTCTTATCCGCCAAGTATTTGGGCCAGTTCCGCTTCCAGTGACCACTCCCTTTGCAGTAGAAGCACTCAGTTTCAGGCTTGGGTCCAACTTTGGGTTTCTTCCCAGGAGTGGCAACTTGCTTGCCATTCTTCTTGAAGTTCCCTTTCTTTCCCTTGCCCTTCTTGAAACTAGTGGTCTTGTTAACCATCAACACTTGATGCTCCTTCTTGATTTCTACCTCCACGGCCTTAAGCATTGCGAAGAGCTCGTGAATTGTTTTGTTCATCCCTTGCATATTATAGTTCATCACGAAGCCTTTGTGCTTGGTGGTAGTGATTGAAGAACTCTATCAATAACACAATCAACTAGAAGATAAACTCCTGTCTGAGTCAAGTGATTATAATACCCAGACATTTCGAGTATGTGTTCACTGACAGAACTGTTCTCCTCCATCTTGTAGCTATAGAACTTGTTGGAGACTTCATATCTCTTGACCCCAGCATTTGCTTGAAATATTAACTTCAACTCCTGGAACGTCTCATATGCTCCATGACGTTCAAAACGTCTTTGAAGTCCTGGTTCTAAGCCATAAAGCATGGCACACTGAACTATTGAGTAGTCACCAGATCGAGCTTGACAGACATTCATAACATCTACATCAGCTCCTGCAGCAGGTCTGTCACCTAGCGGTGCATCATAGACATAATTCTTCTTTGCAGCAATGAGGATAATCCTCAAGTTACGGACCCAGTCCGTGTAGTTGCTTCCATCATCTTTCAACTTAGCTTTCTGTAGGAACACATTAAAATTCAGTGGAACGGTAGCTCGGCCCATTGGTCTACAACATAGATATGCAAAACTATAAGACTAAGTTCATGATAAATTAAGTTCAATTAATCAAATTACTATTGGACTCCCACTTAAATAAACATCCCTCAAGTTATCTAAGTGATACGTGATCCAAATCAACTAACCCATGTCCGATCATCACGTGAGATGGGGTACTCATCAATGGTGAACATCTCTATGTTGATCATATCTACTATATGACTCACGTTCGACCTTTTGGTCTCCAGTGTTCCAAGACCATGTCTGTACATCCTAGTCTCGTCAAGTTTAACCCAAGTATCCTGCATGTGCAAAACCATCTTACACCCATTGTATGTGAATGTAGAGTCTATCACACCCGATCATCACCAGGTGTTTCGAAACGACGAACTTTAGCAACGGTGCATACTCGGGGAGAACACTTTTGTCTTGAAATTTAGTGAAGGGATGATCTTATAACGGTACCGTCGTTCTAAGAAAAATAAGATGCATAAAAGATAAACATCACATGCAATCAAAATATGTGACATGATATAGCCATCATCATCTTGTGCTTTTGATCTCCATCTCCAAAGCATCGTCATGATCTCCATTGTCACCGGCTCGACACCTTGATCTGGTCGTCTCGCCAATTATTGCTTCTACAACTATCGCTAACGCGTAGTGATAAAGTAAAGCAATTAAATGGCATTTGCATTTCATACAATAAAGAGACAACCATAAGGCTCCTACTGGTTGCCAATAAATTACAAAACATGATCATCTCATACAATAACGTATATCACATCATGTCTTCACCATATCACATCACAACATGCCCTGCAAAAACAAGTTAGACGTCCTCTACTTTGTTGTTGCAAGTTTTACATGGCTGCTACGAGCTTCTAGCAAGAACCGTTCTTACCTATGCAGAACAACAATGGTGATTATCAAGTTTGCTGTTTTAACCTTCTTCAAAGACCGGTCGTAGTCAAATTCGATTCAACTAAAGTAGGAGAAACAGACACCCGCCAGCCACCTTTATCCAAAACTAGTTGCATGTCTGTCAGTGGAACCGATCTCATGTACGTGGACATATAAGGTTGGTCCAGGCCGCTTCATCACACAATACTGCTGAATCAAAATAAGACATTGGTGGTAAGCAGTATGACTATCACCGCCCACAATTCTTTGTGTTCTACGTACCCTCATAGACCGTAAGCATAAGAGGAAACTATGGCGGAGGATAAACTAGAGGGTCGGGGTTGCCGACACACCGCTTGGTGAATCTTGATGTGTCTTGGGTGCTAGCCCTACCCCTCTATTTATATGTTAAGCATTGGGGTCAAAACTTGGATTCCAAGCCCATACGCCAGGGTAAAAGCCTCCTCAAAGTCAGTTTTTCCTGAAAGGCAAGAGTCCTTTCTCGGATTCCAGGCCCAGACGCCAGGGTTCCCGGCGTCTGGCCCAAGACGCCAGGGTTCCTGGCATCTGGCCCCATGGCCTCCGCAAAACTTCCTTTTGTACTTTCCAAAACCCTCGCGGGCTTTACCCCTTGGCCCAAATAAAGTGTTCTCGTGCCCATACATTTCGAGAAACATCCGAAACCCCTTCGGAGACCAAACACTATTATCCCATATATTAATCTTTACCTCCGGACCATTCCGGAGCTCCTTGTCATGTCCGTAATCTCATCCGGGACTCCGAACAACATTCGGTCACCAACATACATAACTCATATAATACTATATCGTCAACGAACGTTAAGCGTGCAGACCCTACGGGTTCGAGAACTATGCAGACATGAACTAGGCGCTTCTCTAGTCAATAACCAATAGCGGGACCTGGATGCCCATATTGGTTCCTACATATTCTACGAAGATCTTTATCGGTCGAACCTTTATGACAACACACGTAATTCCCTTTGTCCATCGGTATGTTACTTGCCCAAGATTCGATCGTTAGTTTCTTCATACCTAGTTCAATCTCGTTACCGGCAAGTCTCTTTACTTGTTCCGTAATACATCATCTCGTAACTAAATCATTAGGCATTTGCTTGCAAGGCTTCTTATGATGTGTATTACCGAGAGGGCCGAGAGATACCTCTTCGATACTCGGAGTGACAAATCCTAATCTCGATCTATGCCAACTCAACAAACACCTTCGGAGATACCTGTAGAGCATCTTTATGATCTCCCAGTGACGTTGTGATGTTTGATAGCACACAAGGTATTCTACGGTATTTGGGAGTTGCATAATCTCATAGTCGAAGGAATATGTATTTGACATGAAGAAAGCAATAGCAATAAACTGAACGAACATTATGCTAAGCTAACGGATGGGTTTTGTCCATCACATCATTCTCCTAATGACGTGATCCCGTTATCAAATGACAACACATGTCTGTGGTTAGGAAACTTTAACCATCTTTGATCACCGAGCTATTTTAGTAGAGGCTTACTAGGGACACGGTATCTGTTTATGTATTCACACATGTATTTAGGTTTCCGGTCAATACAATTCTAGCATGAATAATAAACCTTTATAATGAATAAGGAAATATAAAATAACAAATTTATTATTGCCTCTAGGGCATATTCCCTTCAACAAGTAGAAAGAAGAATTTCTCGCGCCGTTGCCGGGGAGACAACATCAAATTCTTATCAAGTACCTACACACAAACTATCATCTACTTGCTTTATGTTTTATTTGCCTCTCTTTTTCATCTCCCTGCACTTCTCATAAAAATCAAAAACACAAAAATATTTTTGTTTGCTTGCTTGTCGCTATGTCTTGTCCTACCATTCCTCCTCTCTCTCCCCAGATTTTGAGGTTCTTTACTACAAACAGTAACAAGGGGAAAATCTAAAAGATGCTTCATTTAGAATAATGGAGTCTTATCGTATTTGTACCATAAAAGGTGATATAAAAATCTTGCTTAGAAACTTTTATGTGGGTCTCACTATGCCTAATAGACAACTCCTGGATTTTGCTACTAACGCATATTTTGTTGGAAGTGATGCTAATGTTGCTTATGAAATAATAGAGGGGATAGTGGGGATCCCACCGCCACAACAGGGATTCAACTATACTCAGGAAGGAATCCAAATCTTGGAAAATTGGGGGATATGCAGAAAATTTTGGTTGAGTTACAAAAGTCTAATGAGCCACTTAAAACCCTTAGTGCAAATCTCAATTGAATGAATTCCCTTCTTACCGTGTGCAATAAAAGGCTTGATACCCTAGATAATAAAATTGCCTCATTCCCTGAAATTAATGGGAAGCGTAAATAACCTCCAGTCTTGAGAAAATCCCGCCTACGATGGTTAAAACTAACGATGACAATACTTGAAACAATGCCTTACACCTAGCTAGGGGCGTTAAACAATAGCACTTGTTGCGAGGCAACCCAGTAGTTATCTTAATTTTTGGCTTTTAATTTTTGTTTTGTGAGTTGACACAATTATCACTATTGTTATGATTGTGTTTTTATGTTTCGATTAGTGTTTGTGCCAAGTAAAGCCTTTGGGATGATTTGGTTGATAGTTGACTTGATTATGTGAAAAAACAAAAAACTTTTGCGCACAGTACTGGAATTATTATAATTCACTGGAACGTGACAAAATTCTGATTTTTATTACACATGATTGATATACAAATTGTGCATGGTCTCCTATTTTTTCAGAGTTTTGGAGTTACAAAAGTATAATGTTTTTTTAGATATCATTATAGACTGTTCTGTTTTAGACAGATTTTGTTTGATTGCATAGTTCGCTTGTTTTAATGATGCTATGGATTATATCGGGGGGTATAAGTCATGGAGAAGTTAGAATATAGTAGGTATGATGCAAGAATAAAATATGAATGGATTCATAACAGTACCTAAAGTTCATGATTTGCTTATTATACTAAGGGATCTCACGAGGTTTCTGTTGAGTTTTGTGTGCTGCAGTTTTCAAGCTTTGGGTGAGATCACGGTGGATGAAGGAATAAGGAGAGGCAAGACCCTAAGCTTGGGGATTCCAAAGGCACCCCAAGGTAATATTCAAGGAAGTCCCAAGCGTCTAAGCTTGGGGATGCCCCAGATGGAATCCCCTCTTTCGTTTATAATCTATCGATATATTACTTGGAGCGATATTTTAAATATTCATCGCATGATATGAGTTTTGCTTGGAGCGTCTCGTATTATAGTAGTCTTTGATTTGTTTTACTTTAGATTGCCACAATCATTGTTCGCTTCACACACCTTTTGAGAGGTACACACATTTATTCATCATTTGATAGAATACTCTATGTGCTTCACTTATATCTTTTCAGCTAGGAAGTTGCTCTAGTGCTTCACTTATATCGTTTAGAGCATGGCGCTGGTTATATTTTAAAGAAATAGTTGCACTCTCATGCTTCACTTAAATCTTTTTGAGAGTCTAATAAATAGTAATGGCAATTTGCACAGGTTATAAGACTAGTCCATAAAGGATAGGTATTCAAGGGGAATATAATAAAAACTTTCATCACCAAATATGATAAGTTTGATTCCTTGCAGTAGATTTGCGCTATTAAGATGGTAATATGTGGGGGGTACTAGTGGATGATTTTGGTTTAGTAAAAATATTGATGTTAATGTTTGTGATTCCCGAAGCATGCACGTATAGTCTCTAGTTTTCTTTATGAAGTTGGGGCATGGTTTATTATCGGGTGTCTACCTTATGAGTGGCGGTTGGGGATGAGCAATGGTCTTTTCCTACCAATCTACCCCTCTAGGGGCATGCAAGTAGTACTTTTCTTTGAGGGCTAATAGGCTTTCACAATAAGTATGTGAGTCCATGGATTATACGCACTCTAACCTTTCTGCAATTTGTTAGCCTCTTCGGTATCATGCATTGCCCTTTCTCACCTCGAGAGTCGGTGCAAAATTCGCCGGTGTAAAAGCCTCCTTATATCTTCCTCAAAACAGCCACCATACCTACCTATTATGGCATTTCCATAGCCATTCTGAGATATATTGCCATGCAACTTCCACCGTTCCGTTTTCATGACATACATTTTCATTTTCATATTGCTTTGCATGATTATATAGCCGACATAGTATTTGTGGCTCAGCCACCATTCATCATTATCATACATGTTATGCTAGATCATTGCACATCCTGGTACACTGCCAGGGGCATTCATATAGAGTCATACTGTTCTAGATATCGAGTTGTAAGTAAATAGAAGCATGATGATCATCGTTATTAGAGCATTGTCTCAGTGAGGAAAGGATGATGGAGACTATGGTTCCCCCACAAGTCGAGATGAGAATCCGAACGAAAAAAGAGAGGCCAAAAAGAGCCCAACAAAAAATTGAGAGAAAAAGAGAGAAGGGGCAATGTTACTATCCTTAAACACACTTTTGCTTAAGAGTAGCACCATGTTTTTTATATAGAGTCTCCTATGTTGTCACTTTCATATACTAGTGGGAATTTAACGTTATAGAACTTGGCTTGTATATTCCGATGATGGGCTTCCTCAAATGCCCGAGGTTTTCGTGAGCAAGCAAGTTGGATGCACACCCACTTACTTTCCATTGAGCTTTCATACACTTATAGCTCTTAGTGCATCCATTGCATGGAAATCCCTACTCCTCGTGTTGACATCAATTGATGGGCATCTCCATAGCCCGTTGATTAGCCGCGTCAATGCAAGACTATCTTCCTTTTTTGACTTCTCATTATTAATCTCTACCACCGCATTCTATTCCACCCATAGTGCCATGTCCATGGCTCGTGCTCATATATTGCATGAGATTGAAAATGCTGAAGCGCATTAAAAAGTATGATCCAATTGCTCGGCTTGTCATCGGGGTAGTTCATGATTAATACTTTATGTTAGGAAGACTAGGCATGACAAGCTATATAGCGTTCTTTAGCATTGTTTATTTTGAAAGGCGTGATTGTTTGTTAGTATGCCCGAGTATTGATGTCTTTATATCAAATGATAGACTATTGCCTTGAATCACTTAGTTCTTAATATTTATACACATGTCAGGTAGCATTTCACATCAAAATTCTGTTTTTTATCATTTACCTACTCGAGGACAAGCATGAATTAAGCTTGGGGATGCTTGATATGTCTCCAATGTATCTATAATTTTTTATTGTTTCATGCTATTATATTATCAGTCTTGGATGCTTTATATGCATTTATATGTTATTTTATATTATTTTTTAGGACTAACCTATTAACCTAGTGCCCAGTGCCACTTCCAATTTTTTTGTTTGTTTTTGGCTTTTCAGAAGATCAGTACCAAACACAATGAAACTTCACGGTGATTTTTTCTGGACCAGAAGGGACCCTAGAATGTTCAGAAGGAGGCCAGAAGCCTTACGGGAGAGTCACGAGCTCACCAGGCGTGCCCCCTAAGCTCGTGACTCCCACGCAACTCCGTTTGAATTAATTCCACCTCTATAAATTCCCAAATAATCCCAAACCAACAGAGAGCCACCTGAAACACTATTTCCGCCGCTGCAAGCTTCTCTTCTTCAGTGATCCCATCTGGAGGCCTTTTCCAGTACTCTGCCGGAGGGGGAATCGATCACGGAGGGCTTCTACATCATCCTTCTGCTTTCTGATGATGCATGAGTAGTTCACCATAGACCTACGGATCCATAGCTAGTAGCTACATTGCTTCTTCTCTCTCTTTGATCTTCAATACCATGTGCTCCTTGATATTCTTGGAGTTCTATCCGATGTAAACTTATTTTGCGGTGTGTTTGTTGGGATCTGATGAATTATGAGTTTATGACTAGATTATTCATTGAAAGTAATTGAGTCTTTCTAAACTTTATTATGCATGATTTTTATAGCTTTGTATTTCTCTCTGATCTATCCGCCTGATTTGGCCAACTAGATTGATTAATCTTCAATGGGAGAGGTGCTTTGTAATGGGTTCAATCTTGCGGTGCTCTATATCCCAGTGACATAGTAGGGGACAAGACACATATTTGTATTGTTGCCATTAAGGGCAGAACAACGGGGTTTATTCATATTGATTGGGTTTACTTTGTCTACGTCATGTTATCTTCCTTATGGCGTTACTCCGTTTGTCATGAACTTAATACCATAGATGCATGTTGGATAACGTTCGATTGGCGGAGTAATAGTAGTAGATGGTGGCAAGAGTCGGTCTACTTGTGTTAGACGTGATGACTATATACATGATCATTGCCATGAATCACGTCATAACTATGCGCTTTTCTATAAATTGCCCAACAGTAATTTGTTCACCCATTGTATACTATGTGTTCAAGAGAGAAGCCTCTAGTAAAAACTATGGCCCCCGGGTCTACTCTAACCATATTATAAAATCCAAAAATACTTTGCTCCAATTTATTTACTTTCCAATTTATCCATCTAGTTATACAAGACTTGATCCTTGCAAGTAACGAGTTCAAGGGGATTGACAATCCTCTTGCCAGTGTTGGGTGCAAGTATTTTCTTTTGTGTGTGCAGGTGTTGAAGACGAGAATTTGCATGGTTCTCCATATTGGTTCGATAAACCTTGGTTCTCATTGAGGGAAGTACTTATCTCCACTGTACTGCATCTCCCCTCCTCTTCGAGGAAAATCCCAACGCAACTCACAAGTAGCACATTGTATGAGTTATGGTTTGGCAAGAAACCTAAGCTATCATTTCTTAAGGTTTGGGGATGCGACGCTTATGTCAGGCTTCATCCTGATAAGCTTGAACCCAAAGCGGAGAAGTGCATCTTCAGGATACCCTAAAGAGACTATTGGATACACCTTCTACCACATATCCGGGGGCAAGATCTTTGTTGCTAAGAATGGGTCCTTTCTTGAGAAGGAGTTTCTCTCGAAAGAAGTGAGTGGGAGGAAAGTAGAGCTTGATGAGTTAATCATACATCCTCTCGAATTGGAAAGTAGCACATCACAGAAAGAAGTTCCTGTGATGCATGCACCAGCCGGAGAGGAAGCTAATGATGATGATCATGAAACTTTGGATCAAGCTAGTACTGAACTTTGTAAGTCATCCAGGGTATGTTCTGCACCAGAGTGGTATGGTACTCCTCTCCTGGAAGTCAAGTTGTTAAACAACGGCGAACCTACGAACTATGAAGAAGCAATGATGATCCCAGATTCGAACAAACGGCTTGAGGCCATGAAACCTGAGTATGTCATCCACATACCCGCCACATCCCTCTAACATAATGAACATTGACATTTTGCCTCTGGATCAATATACTGAAAAATACCTGGATACATTAGAGCATATCATCATCTCATTTTTCCATGCCATGCATTGTGTTGCATTTGTATGCCTTATATTTATTTGTTTCTTCCCCCTCCTTCCTCTCCGGTAGACCCCGAGACTGCCGCTGCATCCGAGTACGACTACGTCGACGATAACCTGTCCTTCTCGGCAAAGCTTCCAGGAAAGCAAAACCCCCTTGAGCATCCAGATATCTCCCATTCTTTCTCTCCTATTCTTGCATTAGATTTTGCTACTGTTGTTGTTCTGGTAGATCCTATTGTGATGCATAGCCTGTTTTTGATAACCTGCTATTGAGACTTTATCTGTTATCCTATCTGCTTAGAATAGGTAAGTTAGTGTACCGTCAGTGGCCCTACTCCCTTGTCTGTGTTGCCATGCTATACTATCTCGGTTGACCGAGATGATGGATCATTGTACTGAGACCAGAACACCCCTAAAGGCCCTTACAATTGTATGAGTTTGCATAGCCTCACCAAGTGTGATCTACCGAAGGTGATTCCTTGTATTTCACTCTCGATGACGACTCTGTAGTGTAGCACATCTAGTGCGAGCTACTGAGGGTGATTCCACATATTTCACTCTAGGTGATGACTCTACCGTGCAGTATATCAAGGTAAACCTATCAAGGGTGATTCCTCTGGTTTCACCGTGATGGTACGGACCTGAACTCGGACTGTTACAATGATAAAGATGGGTCGCCACCAAGGGTACCCATGAGAGATAATATGGTGGAACGATAGGGCAGGTGGAGACCACCTAGGAGAGAGGTGGGTCTGGTCCCTAGTCATGGTCCATGAGTAACCTTGTCAGAGCGATGACCCTGATCGTCTCCGCGAGATGCTAATAATACACTAACGGATTTGGGTATTTGATCTGAGTTGGGCTACATGCCTTTACGCACTAACTGCCACGCGGGATAATGTTATATGGGACCCTCTGCATCGTAAGTTCCTTTAGAAAGCGATCCAGATGTCATAGTTCAGAGATGCGGGCTGATTGTTGGGGTGGGCTGGTTACGCCTACTTGTGTATACAGAGGCGCGCCTGGGCCCCGACCAGTCTCGTGACGTGAAGGAGTACTTAGGGTGATGGGTGTCGGTGTCAAAACCGGCGGATCTCGGGTAGGGGGTCCCAAATTGTGCGTCTAGGATCGATGGTAACAGGAGACGGGGGACACAATGTTTACCCAGGTTTGGGCCCTCTCTATGGAGGTAATACCCTACTTCTTGCTTGATTGATCTTGATGAATATGAGTATTACAAGAGTTGATCTAGCACGAGATCGTAATGGCTAAACCCTAGAAGTCTAGCATGTATGACTATGGTAATGAGTATTCGGTCCTATAGACCTAACCCTCCGGTTTATGTAGACACCGGAGGGATCTAGGGTTACACAAAGTCGGTTACAGAGAAAGAAAATCTTCATATTTGATCGCCAAGCTTGCCTTCCACGCCAAGGAGAGTCCCATCCGGACACGGGTGAGAGTCTTCATTCTTCGTATCTTCATAGCCCATCAGTCCGGCCCATGGCTAACAGGCCGGACGCCCGAGGACCCCTTAGTCCAGGACTCCCTCAGTAGCCCCTGAACCAGGCTTCAATGACGAGGTGTCCGGCGCGCAGATTGTCTTCGGCATTGCAAGGCGGGTTCCCCTTTCCGAACTCCAAGATAGTCTCTGGACGAGAGATGTGTCCAGATCTGCAACACAAATACCACACACACAGCCGTAGAGAGTATAATACTTCACGAGTCCAATCTGCTGACAACTTTTTGCCACGTGACATTATGCTGGCTTGGTCTTTATTTCGAACCGTTTCTTGTCCTGTCGTTCCACGTTTCGAGGCGTGGCCTCTATTGGCACGTCTTGTCAAAGCAGAGATCGTGTCCCCTTATTGCGGGATTCTTAACAACACGGACGTGGGTAATCCAGCCATCTCTTTGGTAGGATTCCTTGGGAATAGGCATGTTTTAAGGCCCGAGAGGAGGCGTTTCGATATTCACAGCCTTTATAGAGGGGTACAGACCCGCCCTTCTGCTCTGCGCTTGCTCCTTCTTCAGCTTTCCCCACCTCGAGCTCTAACACCTGGGCTTCAATCACCACGAACCTCGATCATTTCCGGCTCCAGCCTTCAAGGCTGGTGGGTGGCTTCTTCTGTTACAGAGGAAGACATCGCGAAACTACGAGCGGCAAGATATCTGACCGCGGAAATCTTCCACCGGCTCCTTGCTAAAGGGCAGGTTATTCCTACCCCTAGATCCGGTGAGAGGGTCGTGTTTATCTCCCACTTCCTCCGAGGTTTAGGGTTTGCTCTCAATCCCTTTGTTCGTGGGCTCATGTTCTATTACGGGCTAGACTTTCACGATCTGGCCCCGAACTCCTTCCTTCTCATATCGACATTTATCGTCACGTGCGAAGCTTTCCTCCGAATCCCTCCACACTTCGGCTTATGGCTGAACACCTTCAATGTGAAGCCGCAGGTGATCGAGGGGAGACAGGCGGAGTGTGGTGGTGCCACAGTGAGCAAGCTTACTAACGCTTCTTGGCTAAAAGGATCCTTTACAGAATCTTCAAATTTATGGCAGCAGGAGTGGTTCTATATCACCGAGCCTCGTGGTACCAAGTGGGCCGCTGCTCCTGCGTTTCGATCTAGCTCTCCGACTCAGCTCGCGTCGTGGATCAATAAGGGGCTAGACTGGGGATCAATTGATGAAGTGCGAACTCTGCAGAGCCGCATCCGAAGTCTCCTCAAGAGGGACATCGATCTTATCATTGTGGTTCAAGTAATGCTAGTTCGCCGGACTCTACCATGCCAACGGCTTCCACCCCGAAGGTATATCAGGCACTGCATCCGGGGGAATCAAAATTCCGTCGTCCGAAGACAAAAGTGAAGGAGAAGTCAAGGTACCTTCTCCCCAGGGTAAGAAAAGGGGCGCCTCCGAAGATTGGGAGGAAAAGGCCCCCAAGTGAGGCAAGATGCCATCGTCGGGCGGCTCAGGCTTGGAAGACGACGTTGTCGCACAGTTCCATAGTGAGGATAAGCCTCTGGCCAAATCGTAAGTTGAACAAGGGAGTTCTTAAACATATCTCGTTCCTTTCCCGCTACCAAGGTAACATTGGGAATATATATTTTGCAGTCTGGCATACCGTCCTCTTCAACAATCCTCCTCCTCGGGGGACCTTCTTCGGGAGATGATGGAGAGCGAAACGCCTCCACCAATCTCCTCGCCCAATAAGGCGGATGACTATGAAGTGTCGTCCCGGAGGGTCTCCCCCGATCAGCAAGCAGTGCGGGGGATGAAGAAGACATCACCCGGAGGTGATACTCCAGTCGCCCATGGTTCGGGGGCCAACAATGAAGGCCCCGAACAATCTGTTTTACAACCGGAGATGATTGTAGGGATGAGCAAACGGGTTCCTTCAAAGGGAGGCCGTGCTCCAACGGCGGCTTCCGAAGACCTGGAAGCACCGGATATATTGACGAACATGCTGCGACAAGCGTCCGTCTCAGAGGAACACCGTACCGTGATGGGTACGGTTGTTGAGAGGGTTCTGTCCGTGAAGAGCGGTTTGCATGAAGCCTTCACGAGCCTGCTAAGAGGCTTCGAGGTTTGTGATGTAATATTTTCAACTGCGTTTTATTCGCAAAATGCACCTGTATATAGGTAGTAGCCCCTGAGACTCGAATTGGCTTCCCAAGGGAAGCGATCAGAGGATCAAAAGAGATATGCTCAGGGAATGACGTGATTGAATTGGAACACAGGCAATTTCCCCATCAGTGACCGCCCGGACTACAGAAGTCACCGAGCTTCAGCGGAAGCTAGATGTGGCGAGTGAGGACATCACACTTATCCATAAGGGTCTTGACGAGTCACAAGGTATGTATTTGGGGCAGTCATTATATGCACTTGCTTATAATATAAGCGGGACGTGAAGGAGTGTATGCTAAAATATGCATAACAGCAGATGGTGCTACGGCGGTTGAGGTTCTTCGGGCGGAGCTATTCCGGGTCAAGGAGCAGGCCTGGTTTAGTAATGCGGCTGCCGAAAAGGCATCGGCCGAATTGAAGGCCGAACAGGCTGCTCGGCGTCAGGACGAGGAGAAAATATCCAAGATGATGCGTGAGCTCGAAGGTGCCGCTAGACGCGTTGAATTCCTCGAGAAGGATAATAAAGCAAAAGCGGCTGATCTTGATAAGGCCTTACGAGAGGCAAAAGAAGTGCGGTCCGAGTCTAGAGCGGCTCGGGAGGAGATCCGGCAAGCTGGGGAGATCGCGGCTGGTAAGCCCTTTTTATTGCAAACTAAGTTCGGCGATCCGAGTTATACCCCGCTTAACCAAGTGTGGAGTTCTCCAGACGCGTTATTGGACTTGCCGAAGAGTGCGGCCGATGCGGCGTAGTTTTACCAAGCGCAAGAAGGATATACAACGGAGAAGCTTTTCTGGTCACAATTCGGTGCATCGAAGCGCCCACTATTGCTAAACGAACAGATGGCCCAATAGGCCGAGCTTCACAGGCTGTCCGGTGCTGTCATGAAGGGCGTCGTGGTCCGGCTGTGGCCGACCGAGCCAGTTCCGGATAGTGTTTTTTGTTTGGTGCAGCGACTTGCTGACGCGGTGCCGCGTATCGATGCTGTGAAGCGATCAACGTGCATTGAAGGTGCACGGATGGCCTTTGCCCGTGTCAAGACATACTGGGCGAAGATGAAGGCCACCGGTGTTGCAGCGAAGAGGCCACCCAAGGGCAAGGATCGTCACGCGCCAGAGCACTATTTCGAGGATGTCTTAGAGGGTGCCCGCTTAATAGAGGGTCAATGCTCGAAAGATGTAATTTTCGAGTGAATTGTATGAAAATTATAAAAGAGAATATTATAATAAGGCTAGTTTCTTTTTAGTTTCGCCAAAAACTTATATTCCTCCTGTGCGGCCGTTTTTATATAATCTGAAAGTTTTCCAGTCGCCGGCTTCAGCCCCCTCGTAAAAAATATGGTGGTGTTTGAAAAAACATTTGATCACTCTTGACCCAACGTCTTGGTCCATTAAGGAGGTGTCAATGAGGCGAACTAGGCAATCGGACTATGGGGCATTAACACTTTCACTTAGCCATAGGAGTTTTATGGTGGGTCTACGATATAGCCCCTGGTATGCACGCGGCTTATTCCAATATGGTGCGTTGCATATGTGACCTGAAGAAAAGGTCCTTCATATAATATGGAGGGATTCGCGACAGATCCCGATAAGTCATCGAGTGGTTGACCAGCTCTCGCCGCATCATGACAGTCAGTTTTCAGCTTTCTCTACTGAGGTGCTTGACTAGATGAACCAGAAGCACAATCGTAGTAGTTCTCCCTTTACTACCTTAGCCCATAGAGCGGAATGTACGGTAGCAAGCACAGGAGCCGGGCAACCCAACTATTGACCCAAGACATGATTCAGAGCTGATGCATATAAGGCTAAACTCGTGACGCCGAGGTATGCTATAGAGCTATTCGGACTTTGTCGGCAACTCATTTGTTCTCATCCCCAGCCCCTGGCAAGTTATGCCGAGGTGTGAAAACATCCCAAGGAGCAAGATTCAGCTCTTTAGAAAAAGGCGAATGCTGAATACAGATTGTGTTCATTGGGACCTGAGTGATGTGCCAATCGTTATGTTACAGATAAAAACGCCACGGCCCCGGCTATTTGACATGCCAGGGGTCGAAGGCTGAGGAAAAAGGCACCTTACAGGTTCGAAATATAGAGTGCGGTCTACAAAAAGTTATTTTGGACCTCCTGTCGCACGTCTGCGTCGCCTGTCCTCGGTTAAGGGACTCCTTTGACGAGAATGGCCCTTGGATAAATGTAGGAACCCGAACTCCGATAGGGTCCGTGAGATAACCAGCCTCTGAGTCACCTGTGGAGGGAACATAAGAAAGAAAAAGGTAGTTAGAAGAAATAGGAGAGGCTGTGGAAGTGCTTGTTAGTCCTTTCGTATTGTGCTTCCGCCGATGCCCAGGGTATTTCAAGTGCATAATTATGTATGCGTAGTACCAAATTCGCAGGCGTTTTAGGTGAACGGCGGAAGCCGAATTGCTATTCCAATATGGACATTAATCGGTCATGTTGAATGGAGACCGGCGGCTTAATGGCCGATGAGGTGTGCGGTGTGACAGGGCCATTGTGCAGTTCGGCTGAGTTAGCCGTGGCGTGCTCTTCTGTATGGAGGGAGTGTTTCCTATGTTCCCCTGTAGGGGTGTGCGTCACATATGCCATGTTCACTATTTTTACTTCGGGGGGAAACTGATTTTGACCCTTAGTAATTGTTTGGTGAGTTTCTTCGTTGCCGCTATCATCGGGCGGCCTTTTCCCCTTGTGTCCGGTGTTGAGCTTGCCGGCCTGCTTGAAGACCCAACAGCTTCTGTTGGTATGATTGGCTGGTTTGTCGGGGTGGCCATGAATCTGGCAGGGCCTATCCTGTATCTTGTCTAAAGCGGATGGTCCGTCCTTGTTTGCCTTGAATGACTTTTTCCGTTGACCGGGTTTGGGACCGATGAATCCAGCATTGACCGCTGTGTTGTGCATTTTTTCATTGTGTTTGTGCTTGCTGCGTCGCGGCTTGCCATTGCCGCCTCGCACTTCGGACGTGCCCGAGTCGCTGGCACTGCTGCTTTTACGAGCCAGCCAGCTGTCTTCGCCCGCGCAAAAGCGGGTCATCAGAGCGGTAAGGGTTGACATGGATTTTGGTTTTTCTTGTCCGAGGTGGCGGGCGAGCCATTCGTCTTGGACACTGTGTTTGAAGGCCGCTAGGGCTTCCGCGTCCGGACAGTCGATGATTTGGTTCTTTTAACTAAGAATCTAGTCCAGAGCTTCCTGGCTGACTCTCCGGGATGTTGGACAATGTGACTTAAGTCATCGGCATTTGGTGGCCATACATATGTTCCTTGGAAGTTGTCGCAGAAGCCGTTTTCCAAGTCCTCCCAGCTATCGATAGAGTTTTCCGGCAGACTTTTTAACCAGTACCGAGCTGGTACTTTGAGTTTTAGTGGTAGGTATTTAATGGCATGGAGGTCATCTCTGCGAGCCATATGGATGGAGAAGAAAATCCTCGATCCACACCGCGGGGTCAGTTGTTCCATCGTATGATTCGATATTCACGGATTTAAACCCTTATGGGAATTCATGCTCCATTACTTCATCAGTGAAGCAAAGTGGGTGTGCGGCGCCTCTATATTGAGCCACGTCGCGACGTAGCTCCGATAGAGTCCGTCTGCGGTTTTCGGCCCAGGTGCGACTAGGTTTGTCACGTCCGAATAGATAGCCATCGTCGCGTGTCCAAGCATGTCCTCGCGATTCGTAGATCGATCTGGTATGTCCTGTTCTACTGTCCTGTCGAAGGTCATATGTAGAACCCCGGGCTGTCTTATCTCTGTTTTTTCATTGCGGTGGGGCGGGCTGCTGTTCGGCTTGGGTTGCCGTTTTATCTCGACCGCATTGTGGTTGGTCGGCCGCATTGTCCCGACCATGTGGTATAAGTTCTGTTGCCTCCTCGTCGAACTTAGGTAGCAATCTACGCTTCGGGTAACACTTGGTTGGGTGCTTGAGGCCATATTCTTCGGCTGCTAGGATGTCTGCCCATCTATCGTTGAGCAGGTCTTGGTCGGCTTGAAGCTGCTGCTGTGTCTTTTTCAGGCTCCTTGCAGTGGCTATTAGCCGGCGTTTAAAGCGCTCCTGCTCTAGAGGTTCCTCAGGTACGATGAAATCCTCATTGCCGAGGCTCTCCTCATCCTCAGAGAGTGGCAAATAATGACTGTCCTCCGAGTCTTCACGTGTGGCCTGTTCATCGGGGCTAACGTGTCGGTTTCTTTGTTCCTCCTATTCGGAAGTTATCTCAACAGGGCCTTCATTGTTTTCGGCATCGTCCAGAGTATTATTTTCTCCGGTGCCACTATTGTTGTTTTCGAAACGACGTGCCTTAGAGCGGCCGCGGGAGCGCCGGCATTTGGGCTGTGTCTTAGGGGGTTTATCCTCAACTGGATCTTCTTTGTCGTCGTCGTTAGTTTCTTTAGGTGTATCTGAGGGAGTCCTGGACTAAGGGGTCCTCGGGCATCCGGCCTGTTATCCATGGGCCGGACTGATGGGCTGTGAAGATACGAAGGCCGAAGACAATACCCGTGTCCGGATTGGACTCTACTTGGCGTGGAAGGCAAGCTAGGCGACCTATTATGAAGAACAATACCCTCCTATGTAACCGACCTCATGTAACCCTAGATCTCTCCGGTGTCTATATAAACCGGAGAGCATAGTCCGGATAGGACAGATTCATTACCATATACTCATAGGCTAGACTTCTAGGGTTTAGCCATTATGATCTCGTGGTAGATCAACTCTTGTAACACTCATATTCATCAAGATCAATCAAGCAGGAAGTAGGGTATTACCTCCATAGAGAGGGCCCGAACCTGGGTAAACATTGTGTCCCCCGTCTCCTGTTACCATTGATCCTAGACGCACAGTTCGGGACCCCCTACCCGAGATCCGCCGGTTTTTGACACCGACATTGGTGCTTTCATTGAGAGTTCCACTATGCCGTTGGCAAAGGACTCGATGGCCCCTTCGATCGTCAGTAATGGCGTGGTCCAGGGAGAAACCTTCCTCCCCGGACAGATCTTCGTATTCGGCGGCTTCGCACTGCGGGCCAACTCGCTTGGCCATCTGGAGCAGATCGGTAGTTACACCCCTGGCCACCAGGTCAGGTTCGGAAGCTTAAACTACGTCGCGGATATCCGTGGAGACTTGATCTTCGAGGGATTTGATACCGCGGCGATCGCTCCCCCTTTCTCCGATGAACATGACCTAAATCTGTCATCAGGGCACACCCAGGAGATGGATCATGCTGCAACGGCCTCAGTACCAAAGCAGATCGCGCCCTCCGAGGCCATAAAGTCCCCGGCGTTGGAGCCGCACACGGACTCGACATCCTGCAATGCTTGCATCAACGGAACCCGGACTCGTTTTCGGCCGCACGTTTCGGACCGGATACACCTGTGGACACCGAGCTGGATCGGTTGTCGATTTTTGAATTTAGCGCCGCGGACGTCTTCCAGCATTCGCCTTTGGGTGACGTACTAAATTCTTTGAAGAACTTGTCCTTGGAGGAAGACTCACAGCCGAACTATGTTCGGTTCAAGCTAGAGGCGGACGACGAGGAATTTTGCTTCCCACCCGCCACCCACTTCATAGCCGCCGTCGACGACTTAACCGACGTGCTTGACTATGGCTCCGAAGACATCACCGGTATGGACGACGATGCCGACAATGAGCAAGGCCAAGACCCGCCATTTACTGGACGTTGGACGACCACCTCTTCGTACGACGTATACATGGTTGATACACCCAAGGGATCTGGCGACGACAAAGAAGAGCCAGATAAGAATAAAACTTCCGAGACATAGTCCAAGCGCCGGCGCCCCAAACGCCATTCTAAGCCTCGCCGCTCAAAGGACATCAATACTGGTACCGGAGAAAATAGCACTTCGGGCGATGCCAAAAACAATGAAGACCCTGTCGGAGCTGCATCCGAATAGGAGGAACATGACGACAGGCAAGACAACCCCGATGAGCAGGCCATAGAAGATGACTCGGGGGACGATTGTTACCGTCCACCCTCCAAAGAGGAGACAAGCCTCGGCAACGAAGATTTCATCGTGCCTGAGGACCCTCTGGAGCAGGAGCGCTTTAAGCTTCAACTCATAGCCACTGCAAGGAGCCTGAAAAAGAAGCAGCAGCAGCTTCAAGCTGAACAAGATCTGCTCGTTGACAGATGGACTGACGTCCTGACAGCGGAAGAATACGGCCTCAAGCGCCCAACCAAGAGCTACCCAAAACGCAGACTTCTACCTCAATTCGATGAGGAGGCACCGGAGCACACATCTCCCCCACGTAATGCGGAACGACCACCACGTGGTCGAGACAGGGCGGCTGACCGGCCACCACGCGGTCGGGATAATGCGGCAATTTAGGCCGAACAACAGACCGCCCAACCGCCCCGCAAAAATAAAGACGGAAGAATTCGGGGTCACACGTATGACCTCCGGCAGACCCTGGACAGTAGAGCAGGACATACAAGATCGATCTACGGATCGCAAGAACGTGCCTCGAGGCACGAAGACGGCTACCTATTCGGATGTGACAAACCTAACCACGCCCAGTCCGAATGCCGCAGACGAACTCCATCAGAGCTACGCCGTGACACGGCACGATACAGAGGTGCCGCACACCCTCTCTGCTTCACAGACGAGGTGCTGGATCACGAATTCCTCGAGGGATTCAAGCTCGTCAATATCGAATCATACGACCGCACAACCGATCCCGCAGTGTGGATCGAGGATTTCATCCTCCACACCCACATGGCTCGAGGAGATGATCTCCACGCCATTAAATACCTCCCACTCAAGCTCAAAGGGCCAGCTCGGCACTAGCTTAACAGCATGCCTGAAAATTCTATCGGCAGCTAGGAGGACTTGGAAGAAGCTTTCCTAGACAACTTCCAAGGAACTTATGTCCGGACACCAGACGCCGATGACTTAGGCCACATAGTTCAACAACCTGGAGAATCAGCCAGAAAATTCTGGACTAGGTTCCTAACCAAAAAGAACCAGATCGTTGACTGTCCGGACGCCGAGGCCTTAGCACCCTTCAAAGACAGCATCCGTGACGAATGGCTAGCACGCTATCTCGGCCAAGAAAAGCCGAAGTCCATGGCAGCCCTCACGGCACTCATGACACACTTTTGCGCGGGAGAGGACAGTTGGCTGGCCCGTAGTAACAACACAGCCAGCGAGACAGGCCCCTCGGAGGCCAAGAATAGCACTGGTAAGCTTCGGCGCAATAGACACAAATGCCGAAGCAATGACAACAACACCGATGACGCCACAGTCAATGCCGGATTCACTGGCTCTAAGTCCGGCCAGCGGAAGAAGCCCTATAAAAGGAACAATGAAGGACCTTCCAGCCTGGACCGTATACTCGACCATCCGTGCCAGATACACGGCACCCCGGACAAGCAAGCCAATCATACCAACAGGGATTGTTGGGTTTTCAAGCAGGCTGGCAAGCTAAATGCCGAAAACAAAGAAAATAGATCACAAAATGAGGACGAGGACGAAGAGCCCCGGCAGCCGAACACTGGGGGACAGAAGAAGTTTCCCCCTCAAGTCAAAACGATGAACATGATATACGCTACACACATCCCCAAAAGGGAGCGTAAGCGAGCACTCAGGGACGTCTACATGATAGAGCCAGTCGCTCCCAAATTCAATCCATGGACGTCATTTCCGATCACTTTTGATCGTCGAGACCACCCAACCAGTATCCGTCATGGCGGTTCGGCCGCATTCGTCCTCGACCCAATCATTGACGGATTTCACCTAACACGAGTCCTAATGGACGGTGGTAGCAGCCTCAACCTGCTCTATCAAGACACAGTTCGGAACATGGGCATTGACCCCTCATGAATCAAACCAACAAAGACTACCTTCAAAGGAGTCATACCAGGCATCGAGTCCCACTGTACGGGCTCAATCACGCTGGAAGTAGTCTTCGGTTCTCCGGACAATTTCTGAAGCGAGGAGTTAATCTTCGACATCATCCCATTCCGCAGCGGCTACCACACACTACTCGGACGAACAACGTTTGCTAGATTCAACGCAGTGCCACACTACGCTTACCTCAAGCTCAAGATGCCTGGTCCATGCGGCGTCATAACAGTCAATGGCAACACGGAATGCTCCCTCCGAACAGAGGAGCACACCGCCGCCCTAGCAGTAGAGGTACAGAGCGGCCTTCTCAAATAGCACCATAGTGCGGCTGCCGAGCCCTAGGACACCGTCAAGAGGTTCCGAACTACACTGCAGCAGGACAGCAAGGCTCGTCAAGAGCTTGACTAGCAATTCGGCCTCCGTCCCAGTCCCGATGAAGCAGTGGCATTCGTACCACACGTACATAATTACGCACTCGGAATTCCATGGACACCGACGGAGGCACAAGCTAACCCGATATCTACAGTTCGGCTAGACCGACCCCGGACACACTTTTTCCTTTCTGTTTCAGGTTCCTTTTCCCGCGAGCCTGATCTCCAGCCCCTTCGAAGGATCGGCATACAAGGGGGGCATGCAGCATAGGTGCGTAGGGTAACCTCCATGCGTCCTTCTTGACGGTATTTTTACTTATTGCCCAGGACCCGCACGCTGCTCCTTCTTGATCCCGGCATGATAAATAGTGCGGGTTCTTACCGCACTATTTGTATAAGATACGCCTTGACGTATCAATTCAGTTATAAAAAAATGATTTGCGGCCCAGTTTCTGTGGTTTTCGCTTCTTACTTCATTTTATTTCGATCTGCTTATCAGCTACATCAGTTCTCTTTTGTATGTTTATTCGTCAGGGGCTGCTTATCGCTCCATAACACGGCAACAAAGACCGAACACTTCTTGTATACAAGTTCGGCACCCCGAAATTAGCATTATATGCATTGGCTCCGAATCATGTCTTTGGTCAATAGTTGGGTTGCCTGGCTCCTGTGCTTGCTACCCTACGTTCCGCTCTATCGGCTAGGGTAGTAAAGGGAGAACTACTACGATTGTGCTCTGGCCCTGACCGGATGAGCACCTCAGTAGAGAAAGCAGAAAACTGACTGTCATGATACGGCGAGAGCCGGTCAGCTGTTCGAGGGTTACAAAATCGTTGGAGATTTTTTCTGCGTCACGCGAAGGGTCGGCACTCCTCGATCAGATGCTGACGGCACCCTGGCTTGGACCAGGGCCTACGCACTTGCTTAATTATAAAACTCCTATGGCTAACTGAGGGCGTTTAAGCCGTATAGTCTGATTGCCATGTTCGTTGCGCTAAACAACTCCTTCAAGGACCATATAATTGGATCAAGATTGTTTAGATCCCATCCCGAACACCTCCGTACTAACTACATGAGGGCAGAAGCCGACGACTGGCCAACCCTTAGATTGCATATAACACGACCGCACAGGAGGAAACAATTTAAAGCATAACGAAATTACATTACAAAACAAGCTTTGTCTTTATAAATACAAGGCAACAGACAACATGAATGTATTCATTCGAAAATAGTGTCCTTCGAACATTGAGCTGCCACAAGTCGAGACCCTTCTATCACATCCGCAAAATATTTCTCGGGGTGTGCGGTGCTCCTTGCCCTCCGGCGGCCCGTTGGCAACTTCAACAGCGTTCATCTTCGCCCACCACATCTTGCAGTGAGGGAAGGCCATACGGGCACCTTCAATACAGGCTGAACGCTTGATGACGTCCAGCCGCGGACAGGCTTCCGTTAGGCGCCTCACGAGTCCGAAGTAGCTGCCGGGCATAGCTTCGGCTGGCCATAGCCGGATTGTCAAATCCTTCATGGCTAGTTCGGCCACCCGGTGCAACTCCACTAGCTGCTTTAGCTGATCGGTGAAAGACACGGGATGCCCTGGCGCCGCATACTGCGCCCAGAATAGCCTCTCCGTAGAACCTCCTCCTTCAGCTCGGTAGAAATCTGCAGCGTCCGATACGCTGCGTGGTAGATCCGCAAAAGCTCCTAGGGAACTCCGAACCCGGGTTAGTAAAAGGTACTGCCTCTCCGCATACTTGCTTTGCATCTTAAAAGCCTTACCCACCGTGATTTTCCTGGCTTCCTGGATCTCCTGAATGATGGCCTGGGTCTCATTCCACGCGGTCTCCGCGCCCTGACGAGCCTTGGTGAGTTCGGCCTCTTGAGCCGACACATCATTCTCCAAGGTCTCACATTTTTTCACTCCATCCTGGAGCTCCTGCTGGATTTCCTTGACACGGGCCTCCAGTTTCTTACGGGCGGCTTGCTGCTGGACAGCCTTCTCCTCGTCCTCGCCCAGGGCCTTCCTCAGGGCCTCGACCTCGGTCGCGGCCCCTGCATACATTTCGACATTACAGTCAATACAGAGCGTCTCCGCTTTCCGAACACACAGCAAGACGTTACTTACCTTGCCTCTCCTGCAGCCGCACTCTAACCTCGCCGAGCTCGTTCTCGGTCCGCTCCAGCCTCTGCTTTAGTTCAGAGATTTCGGCAGCATGTGAGGTCGCGGCCAACAGCGATGCCTGCTCATGCACACATATCACGTCAGTCTCGTACACTCGAGGATTGATCCTCTGTCTGGCTCCTCTTACCGAGCACCAGACAGTGTCTCAGGGGCTACTGATTATATGGGGTTTTTTTCTCTGTTATTTACCTCGAAACCTGTCAACAGGTTGCTGCAGGCTTCGTTCAGTCCGCTCTTGGCGGACTGAACCTTCTCAATCACCACGCTCAAAAGAACACGGTGCTCGTCCATAACGGAGGCGCCTCGTAGCGCCTCCATAAGGTTATTCGGCGCCCCTGGATGGACAGGGGCCACCGGCGGAAACGGTGCACCCCCCTCCTTCAAAGGGGGCTGCCCGCCCGACTCCGGAGCCATATTGGTCTCCGGAATCGTATCCGGCCGAGGGCCAAGCTGGATGCGGCCCTCTTCGCCAGTTTCCATGGGGATCATCTCCCCCATGTGTCCGGCAGTGGAGGCTTCACCTTGTGGCGCCACCCGAACAGCGTCCTGGGTTCCTTGCCGGCTCGGATCGGCCCTCCGAGACAGCGCCTCAACGTCGTCACTGGCCCCGGGGGAGTAAGCAGGTGGTGGCGACTGGCTCGCCATCTCCGACGGAGCCAACGAACTTCCAGACAAGGATCGCTAGGTTAGGTCGCAGGCCGGACTACAATAGTACAATTAATTACGTCAAGACAATGGAGAGAAAAGGCTGGATGTGCGCATAAATAAGCTGTGTCACTTACGATGCGGCCTGGGGCTTTGTGCAGGGGCGCCGTTCCGGACTACTGTCAACGTCCCACGCGGTGTTGACCGCCGGAACGCCCTTCCCCTTTTTAGGCGCCTCCGCCTCCAGATGCGCCGGAGCCGCCCTCTTCTTCTTCCTCTCCTCAAGGGGAGGATTGTTTTCTTCTTCCTCCTCTCCCCCGTCATTGTCTTCAGGGACAGAGGAATGAGTTTCGTCATCTTCGGACGCCGCGTCTGAAGTACCCTTACGGCGGAGGCCGCTCTTGGCCCCCTTTGCCTTCTTGGCCTTCTTCTCCGGCGCCTTATATGGCGCCGGTACTAGCATCTCCGCCAAGCGCGGGATGACTGGTTCCTCGGGCAGCGGAGCCGGACACTAGATCCGCTTCGCCCTCTCCGTCCAGTCCTGAAGGAGCAATAACGAAAGCCCAAACATCATCCTCGAAAAAATTAGGTTGAAGACTCGTTCGAAATAACATACCTTGCTGGCGGGGTGTGTACAATCGTGACCACGGTCCGAACCCGTGGCCGGTGGTTTCTCATTGCCCTTGAAGAGCAATTTGCATGCGCCCTCGTGCGTAGTCTCGAAGAGCCTCGCCAGGGTCCGGTGCTTATTTGGATTGAACTCCCACAGCGGTCGGCTTCGGTGCTGGCATGGAAGGATCCGGCGAACTAACATCACGTGGATCATGTCAACCAGCTTGACGCTCTTGGTTACCATGCTCTGAACGCGCGTCTGCAGCGCTATCAGCTCGTTAGGAGAACACCAGTCAGGACTTTTCTTGACCCAGGAGGTGAGTCGCATAGGAGCGCCGGAGCGGAATTCGGCAGTTGCGGTCCAGGTGGTGCTGCGTGGTTCTGTGATGTAGAACCACCGCTTCTGCCAGTCCTTTACCGTATCCACGAAGGTGCCTTTGGGCCAAGAGACGTTGGACAATTTGCTCACCATTGCCCCTCCACACTCCGCGTGCTGGCCATCCACCACCTTCGGCTTCACGTTGAAGACATTGAGCCACAGCCCAAAGTGGGGTTGGATGCGGAGGAAGGCCTCACACACGACGATAAACACCGAGATGTTGAGGAAGGAATTCGGTGACAGATCATGGAAATCTACCCCGTAGTAATACATTAACCCGCGGACGAAGGGGTGGAGTGGAAACACTAGCCCACGGAAGAAATGGGGGAGGAATACCACCCTCTCTGTGGGCTCCGGCGTGGGGACGATCTGTCCCTCGGCCGGTAGGCGGTGGACAATCTCCTTCGCCAAATATTCGGCCGCCCGGAGCTCAGTAATGTCCTCCTCCGTGACGGAGGAGACCATCCATTTGCCCTGACCACCAGATCCGGACATGGTTGCTTGAGTGGAAAGGAGATGAAAACTTGGGCGCTGGAGCTTGAGATCGGGAAGGCGGAGATGGAGAGAAAGTGTGAGAAGAGGAAGAGGGGGTCCTTATCCTCTTATAAAGGCAGTAGACATTAAACGCCTCCTCGCTCGCCTTAAGACCCATCTATTCCCAAGGGGCTGTGTAAACGGCACGGTTGGGTTACCCATGCCCGCATTGACGAGAATCCCGCGATAAGGGACACGATCTCTGCTTCGACAAGACGTGCCAATAGCAACCGCGTCTTGAAACGTGGGACAAACGGTTCGAAATTACGACCGAACGGACGTGACGTCGCATTACAGAAAGTTGTCAGCGGATGGGACTCGTGTAAAATATATATATTCTCTCTGCAGTTGTGCAGGGTGTTTAACATGTCCCATACAATCATCGTGTCCGAAGACTACCTTGGAGTTCGGAAGAAGGGGAACCCGCCTTGCAATGCCGAAGACAATCTGCACGCCGGACTCCTCGTCATTGAAGCCAGGTTCAAGGGCTACTGAGGGAGTCCTGGACTAAGGGGTCCTCGGGCGTCCGGCCTGTTATCCATGGGCCGGACTGATGGGCTGTGAAGATACGAAGGCCGAAGACAATACCCGTGTCCGGATCGGACCCTACTTGGCATGGAAGGCAAGCTAGGCGACCTATTATGAAGATTCCCTCCTATGTAACCGACCTCATGTAACCCTAGATCTCTCCGGTGTCTGTATAAACCGGAGAGCATAGTCCGGATAGGACAGATTCATTACCATATACTCATAGGCTAGACTTCTAGGGTTTAGCCATTACGATCTCATGGTAGATCAACTCTTGTAACACTCATATTCATCAAGATCAATCAAGCATGAAGTGGGGTATTACCTCCATAGAGAGGGCCCGAACCTGGGTAAACATTGTGTCCCCCGTCTCCTGTTACCATCGATCCTAGACGCACGGTTCGGGACCCCCTACCCGAGATGCATGGTTTACTTGTTTTCTAGTTTCTATGCCTTATATTGCTCAATATAAATTGTAGAAATGATAGGGTACAGTAGTCATTGTGTGAGAACAATTATGAATCTTGTCTTTGACAGTACCAAAGTGAATGGTTTGCTCTTTATCATACTAACCTATCTCACGAAGTTCCGTTAAGTTTTGTGTGATTGAAGTTTTCAAGTTTTGGGTGAGATGTCGATATGAGGAGAATAAGGAGTGACAAGACCTTAAGCTTGGGGATGCCCAAGGCACCCCAAGGCAATATTCAAGGAAGATCCAAGCAACTAAGCTTGGGGATGCCCCGGAAGGCATCCCCTCTTTCGTCTCCAACATTGTCGGTAACCTCACTTGGAGCTACATTTTTATTCGTCACATGATATGAGTTTTGCTTGGTGCGTCATTTTATTTTGTTAGAATTTGCTTGCTGTTATTTAGAATAATGTTTTACATCTTTTATTTCAATAAAAATGTCAAGTATAGCCTTTTCCATGCTTATCTTGCAAGTATATGAGTTGCTGTTCAAAACAGAAAGTTTATCGATGTTGCAAAAATTCCCTAGAAAAGTCAGAATATGATAAATTGTTGAAGCCATGCTTATCTTGCAAGTATATGAGTTGCTGTTCAAAACAGAAAGTTTATCGATGTTGCAAAAATTCCTAGAAAAGTCAGAATATCATAAATTGTTGAAACTTCTTGCAAAATAAGATATGATAAATTTTCTACAGTGTGGTACATTTTCATAATTTTTGGAGTTAAAGAAGTTTTGATACTCTTGCATTCTTTACAAACTGTACTGTTTTGGCAGATTGCTGTTATGTTTGCATTGTTTGCATATGTTTGCTTGTTTAAGGATTCTATTTGAGGATAGGAGTATTAAATATGCAGAGGCATTTAGTATGCAATGTTGAATAATAATTTTAGTGATTTTCTACAGTAGATAAAGATAAGGTTTTTGCATAGGTTTATACTAACTTATCTCACGACTTCTGTTTGAGTTTTGTGTGGATGAAGCTTTTGAGATCTAGGAAAACCGTGATTTGAGAGGAATTAAGGAGACACAAAAGCTCAAGCTTGGGGATGCCCAAGGCACCCAAAGATAATATTTCAAGAAGTCTCAAGCATCTAAGCTTGGGGTTGCCCCGGTAGGCATCCCACCTTTATTCTTCAACAATTATTGGTTAGTATCGGTTGAGCCTAAGTTTTTGCTTCTTCACATGATGTGTGCTATTCTTAGAATGTCATTTTATTTTGTTTTTGCTTTCTGTTTTAATAAAATACTTAGACTGAAAGTTTTTGAATAAGAGAGAGTCCTCAAATAGCTACCTATTTACTTAACTACTCGCTTGATCTTCACTTATATCTTTTGGGAGTAGTTTGTCATTTACTCTTTTGCTTCACTTATATCCTATGAGTAAATTGTTGAAAAAATTGAATGTCATGAAGTTGAAATCATATCATGCCTAGTGGTATCTTCACATTGGGTATCTTTTGAAGCTTGACAATCACAATATTGATCATACAAGCAATTCCTGAATTATTACCATAAGGAGGAGAACTTTCACATGCAAATACACTATCCTGGAAATATTTTGTGATTTTGAGCCCCCATCAAAATATTATATGCCAAAATTGTTGATGTTGGACAAGGAAGACAACGTAATGGTTTATGTTTGTTCATATTCACATAGAAGTTATATTGTCATAGATCCTTCAACATGTGGTGCTTGCCCCCATCTTTGCTAGCTAAAAATTCCGCACCAAGTAGAGATACTACTTGTGCATCCAAAAAACCCTTAAACCCAAATCTTTTTTTCAAGAGTCCACCATACCTACCTGAGGATTGAATAAGATCCTTCAAGTAAGTTGTCATCGGTGCAATAAGTCAATAAAAATTCTTCTAAAAGTGTTAGATCATTTTGTGTAAGAGAAAATTGAGCGTTGTACGAACTTGTGATGGCAAAGAATAAAAGCGACATACTGCATAATAAAGGTTTCTATCATAAGGGGCAAGATAACATGATGTTCTTTTGCACTAAGGGGTTGAGCATACCAACAAATAAGTGCATGGCAACCTATGCTTCCCTCCGCGAAGGGCCTATCCTTTACTTTTATGTATTTACTTTTATGCAAGAGTCAAAGTTTTTCCCTCTATTCCTTTTTATTTTTCTCCTTTGGCAAGCATCATGTGGTGAGGAAAGATCTAGGCACATATGTCCAGTTGAATATGGGTAGCATGAGTTATTATTGTTGACATCACCCTTGAGGTGAATACGTTGGGAGGCAAAACAATAAGCCCCTATCTTGCTATGTGTCCGGTTGAAACGTTTTGCTCATGTGTATGCAGTGAGTGTTAGCAATCATAGAAAACTATATGATGGTTGAGTATGTGGAGCTCTTACTTAAACTCTGTTGAATAAGTTGAATTACAATTGCTTGGTGACTGAGAACATAGGTTGTTGAGTTTCAAGAGAATTCATTGTTTGAACCTTAACATGTGAATTGGTGGCTACTTTAACATGAGAAGTTTTATAAAAAATAATTGTTGTTATGATGCTAGGAAAAGTGATTGAAATTGTCATTGATCAAACTTATGCACTTTGCTACCATTCACTATTCATAAATTATTTCTTTTATCATTTACCTACTCGAGGACGAGCACGAATTAAGCTTGGGGATGCTGATACCTCTCCAACGTATCTAAATTTGTGAAGTATTCATGCTGTTATTTTATCATTCCTAGATGTTTTACAATCATTTTATAGAAACTTTATATCATTTTTTGGGACTAACCTATTGACCCAGTGCCCAGTGCCAGTTGCTGTTTTTTTGCTTGTTTTCTACATCACAGGAAAATCAATATCAAACGGATTCCAAACACCGCGAAACTTTTTGTGTATTTTTTATGGAGCAGGAGACCACCAATGGGCCAGAGCAGCACCTGGGGGGTGCCCCGAGGGGGCACAACCCACCAGGGCGCGCCTGGGGGGCCAGGCGCACCCAGGTGAGTTGTGCCCACCTCGGTGGCCTCCTGCACCCCCTCTTTACCCTATAAATTCACAAATATTCCGAAAATCCTCGGGGTTAACCTAGATCAGAAGTTCCGCCGCTGCAAGCCTCTGTAGCCACCGAAAAACAATCTAGACCCCGTACCGGCACCCTGCCGGAGGGGGGAATCATCTCTGCTGGCCATCTTCATCATCCCGGCGGCCACCACGATGAGGAGGGAGTAGTCCACCCTCGGGGCTGAGGGTTTGCACCAGTAGCTATGTGTTTAATGTCTCTCTCTCCCTCTCTCATGTTCTTGAGATGTCACAATCTTGATGTATCGCGGGCTTTGTTAATATAGTCGGATCATATGGTGTTTTCCCCTCTCTATCTTGTTGTGATGAATTGAGTTTTTCCCTTTGAGATTTTATTGTTATCGGATTGAAGACTTTTATGGATTTGACAACACTTGATATATGTCTTGCATATGAATACTCGTGGTGACAATGGGGTATCGTATTGATTCACTTGATATATGTTTTGGCACTCAACTCGCGGATTATCGAGGTGACATTGGGGTAATCTACGCATAGGGGTTGATGCACGTTCTTGTCTTTGTTTCTCTGGTAGAAATCTTGGAGCACTCTTTGAAGTTCTTTGTGTCGGATTGAGTATTATGAATCTGAAATTATTTGGTGTTATTTTTGTACGAACTCTTGGATAGATCGATTGGAAAGATTAGCTTCGAGGTGGTTTCGTACCCTACAAATAATTTCTTCTTATGTTCTCCGCTAGACAGGAACTTTGGAGTGATTCTTCATGGCACTTTGAGGGACGTTATATGATCCAATTATATTAGCATTGTTGAGAGATTGCACTAGTGAAAGTATGGACCCTAGGCCTCATTTTCAAGCATTGCAATACCGTTTTTGTGCCCGTTTACTATTTGCTACCTTGCTGGTTTTATTTATTCATATTATAAAAATATATTTCTACCATCCATATTACACTTTTATCACCATCTCTTCGCTGAACTAGTGCACCTATACAATTGCCATTATATTGGGTGTGTTGGGGACACAAGAGATTTCTTGTATTTGATTGCAAGGTTGTTTGAGAGAGACCATCTTCATCCTACGCCTCCCACGGATTGATAAACCTTAGGTCATCCACTTGAGGGAAAATTGCTACTGTCCTACAAAACTCTGCGCATGGAGGCCCAACATGTGTCTACAAGAATAAAGCTGCGTAGTAGACATCAATGGACTTGGCTGATAACCGCAGGCCATTGAGAACAAATGGATCTTTAAGAAGAAGACTGATGTTGATGGTAATGTCACCGTCTATAAATCTTGACTTGTCGCAAAGGGTTTCTGACAAGTTCAAGTGGACTACGATGAGACTTTCTCACCCGTAGCGATGCTTAAGTCTGTTAGAATCATGTGAGCAATTGCCACATATTTTGATTATGGAATATGGCACATGGAAGTCAAAATTGCATTCCTTAATGGTTTCCTTAAGAAAGAGTTGTATATGATGCAACCAAAAGGTTTTGTTGATCCTAAGGATGCTAACAAAGTATGCAAGCTCTAGCGATCCATCTATGGACTCGTGCTAGCATGACAGAGTTCTAATATATGCTTTGATGATGTGATCAAAGCTTTTGGTTTCATTCAAACTTATGGAGAAACTTGTATTTTACAAGAAAGTGAGTGGGAGCTCTCTATCATTTCTAATATTATACATTGTCGGGGAAATGACACCTATGTGATCCCTGGAATCCCTTCTACGGTTGGCGGGCGCGGGGTTGTGAGAAGAGCAGGTTTAGGAGCTAGCACAAAGATCGTTTACCGAGGTTCGGGCCGCGAGGATGCGTAATACCCTAGTCCTACTTTGGTGTGTATTTCAGAGTGTTCTTGAGCTCTCGAACTAGCTATGGTGGCTGCGTAGTTCCAAAGAGCCGAATCCCTCTCCAGTATGCCTCGGGCCTCCTTTTATAGTCGAAAGGGGCTGCCACAGTGGCACACAGGAGGTGGAAAGGTCTATAGTATTGTGAGCTTATCGCCCGCATTACAGGACAAGACGCATTTAATGCATCGCTTAGGTGTCCCCTTGCTTTATATTGGACGGGAATGGGGCCCGTCCCGTCCGTCGCCGCCCCGCCTTGCTTCAACACACGCCCGGGCCAGCGATGCGTGCGGTGCCATGTAGGCAGGCAGGCAGCTGAGTTGGCGCGGTGGTAGGGTCCTCACGAAGACCTGCATGCCACCACGCAGTTGCTTGCTGGGTCGGTGTAGAGGCCGCCCGTCGCCACGCAGGTGCCTGCCCAGCTGGGTGAGCTAGCAGCTGCAGGGGAACGACGGTGGTATCTTGGCAGACGTGGGCCTGGCTGCGGCCCCGCTGGTGTCCTCGGCAAGAGTCTTGCCGGGGGCCCGGCAAGGGTCTTGCCGTGGCGTTGCAGTCGTCCCCGGCAAGGCGCTTGTCGGGGGTCTTGTGGATTTCCTCGGCTAGGATCCCACCGAGGGTCGCTGTCTTCTGGTCCTCATCTGATCCTGTGTATTTATGATCTTGACAAAGATCTACATGCCACCACGGAGGTGCCTCCCGAGCCCTGGTTCCAATGTAGTTGTTGACGGTGTTTGGAACCCTTGGGCTCAAGGGTGGCTCGCTCTGCTGGCGTTGGGCAAGTTGCCCCGGCAAAGCTCTTGCCGGGGCCGTGGAGATCGTCCCGGCAAGGGTGTTGCTGGGGGGGTCCACCTCGCCCCTTTGCTCTTTGTGTTTCTGATCTTGGCGTTGCCTTGTTCGTCCTGTGCTTCGGTTTCCCTCCGGCTTCCCTCCTCTGCCTTGTTAAGTGTGGCTGCGGGTGCGGCTCTGACTGCCCATGCACAAGTAAAGGGGTCAAAAGGAGAGCCCCTACTTTTGTACACCGACAGGAGCCCCCGGGCCTGGGCCACACATAAGCGCGGCGCATTGTTGGGCTAGGCCCAGAACGGTGCGCGGGCAGGTGGGGCAGATTTTACCGCAGTAACTTTTTTGGCCGCTGCGCTTCCCCACGACCTGCGTTGAACGTGCGATGTGGAGGGTCGTTCGTGACGTGGGGGTCATGCGTGGGGCGGTTCCCGCACGCATGCATCACATCGCAGTTAATGGGAAAAGAGGCGGCTCGCGCCTTCCCCGTAAAAAGGAATAACCACGGGCGCGCGGATCATTTTACCCCCTGCGCCTTCCCCAATCTTGGAACCGCCGTCCCCTTCTTCCTTCCTCTCGAGCTTTTGCTCCTGCTCGCCGCCGCTGCGCCTTTGTCTTCCCCGACCGCCATGGCGCCCAAAACCAGCAGAGGCAAGGGGGTGGCCAAGGACGCCGGGGAGAAGGAGCCGTCGGAGAGCGAGTTGGCGGTGCGGCGGACGCAGCACGCCTACTTTTCGTCAACGCGGTCGAACTCTGGGACTACTTCAAGCACCTATGGAGGTGCAAGACGGGAAGCAAGACGACGGGGCATCCGGCCACGCGCGTCATCCCCGCCACCTTCGCCGAAGCCAGCCCGAATCGGTACCCATTCTTCGTCGACTACTTTTCTTGCGGCCTTTGGCCCCCTTCTCTGATTTCTTCAGCGACATCATGCACACCTACGGCTTCCACCTTCTGGATTTTACCCCAAATGCCGTGGCGTGCATGGCTCTTTTTGTGCACCTCTGCGAGGGCTTCGTCGGGGTGCATCCCAACATGGCGCTCTTCCGCCACTACTTCTTCCCTCGGATCCAGAAGGGGGCGCCATTTCCGGTTGTGTCGCCTGGATCCCAAGGTCCAAGGGGACATACCCGGAGGGCGCTCAGAAGGAGAGGTGGGAGGAGTGGCGGGGCCGGTGGTGCTGGATTGAGGAGAAGGATCCACCAGCATTCTGCGAGGTTCGCCAGGCGCCGCCGGTCCGCAGAAACGACTGGAGTGATGTCGATGTCAACGACAAGAAGCTCACGGTTGCCACCACCAGGATTCTTCTTCTCATCGAGGCCGGGCTCACCCTTGAGATGATCGGGGCGGATTTCATCCGCCGCCAAATCGCTCCGCTGCACAACAAGGGGAGGCCGGCCTGGCTCTTCACGAACGCCGCCGATATCATGAGGCTCCGCCCCGGCCTGGACCACAACCTCACGGTGATGGGGCACGCCCACTTCTGTCAGCGGCTCTTCCAGCTCGACGTGAACCGCGACGGCAAGGGCGAGCGGTCCGGCAAGGCCGTGAAGGCCGCCGCGAAGGACGGCAAGGTCACCAAGGGGCCCTTGTTTGGGTTGCCGGTGGGCGTGGTCCCGCTGAGCAACAACTCACGCCGAAACGACATCATCGCCATGATGCCGGAGTTCAACACGCACGGCCTCGTCCCAAGTTGGGCCGAGCCGCCGGCGGATCAGGTGCAGGAGTGTTTTGACACCTTGGAGGAGAAGTACGTCCACGCCGAACCACAGCTCGTCCAGGACACCACCCAGGTGGAGCTGGACTACATCGCTGCCAGGGCGGCGGAGGCGGAGCTCGCCAAGGAGGCCGGCAGCGCCGGCGGCGTGGAGGACAAGGTACCTGAGGGTGAGTGACGACCTGTTCGTCCACCTCCCAGGGACGGCGAGCACCGGGGCGCCCGTCGAAGGGGAGGTGTTCGATGATGAAGTGCTCGCCGCCGCCGGGCTTGAGGTTGTTGATGAGCTGAGCGCCGATGGCGGTTCCCAGGAAGAGCGGCTCCTCTAGGCCATGGGCGCCAACTTTCAGAAGCTCCGGGCGCTTCACCGCACTTGCCTGGAAAAGGCCAAGTCCAGGATGGCGGTGGTGGACAAAGCGGAGGTGGACCTCGAGGGGCGTGTTGCCAAGGCGCAGGCTTGGTTCCGCCAGGCCCACCAGGACCTGAAGGCCGCCCAGGATGCGCTGGCTGAGCACGACCTGGCGCTCGTCATGAAGCAGGCCGACATCGAGAAGGCCCATGAACTGGCGAAGCAGGAGGCCGCTCAGCACCAGCAGCAGGCCGCGCTAAAGTCCCAGGAGGAGGACCTTGCCGCGCGCGAGAAGAGGCTCGCCGCAATGCTCCATGGCAAGGACGAGGAGGTGGAGAAGCTTGTCGTGCAGCAGACCCAGGAGTTGGAGCAGAGGCACAAGGAGGCACTCGATGCCCCAGGCTCTGGCTCACGCCGGCAAGGTAAAAGAGCTGGAGGTGGAGCGGGATGGGCTGAAGGATCAGGCCCTGAAGCTGGCCAAGGAGAAGGACATGCTCAACGGTGCCCTGGTGGAGGCGCAGGGCGCAGTCCTCGGCAAGGCTGAGCAGCTCTCCAAGGCCAACGACTCCATCAAAGACCTGAAGCCGAAGCTGGAGGGTCTTGAGAAGATGCTTTCGGAGGCCAGGGCCCGGGAGGAGACCCTGGCCAGGGATCTGGAGGCCGAGAAGCAGTAGAAGAAGAACAAAGCCGCCAACCACAAGGACTTTGTGGAAGGTGAGAACCGCTGGATCGGTCGCCTCGAAGACGTCGCCGGCAGGATCACCATGCAGTTGGCCACCATGGGGATGCCAAATGTGAGGTACACCCCGGAGCACAACGTGAGCCCCAACGCCAAGCTGACCCTATTCTTCGAGGGTGTTCTTGGAGCCCTGGAGCATTTCCGCTCCACCAGGATGACTTTCCTGGCCAATGAGGCCCGGAGGCTTTGCCGGGGTGCCATGACCAACGTTCTCACCAAGGTGGCATACTGGAATCCCAACCTCGACTTCGACGCTGCTGTGGAGAGCTTGCCGGAGGATATGGACCTCGCGCCGCTCAGGGAGCATATCGAGCCCGTCATCAGTGGCATCGATGGAATCCAAAGGGTAGAGGGATAGCGCCGGGACTAGGCACCCCGTTTCTTATCGCTGCTGCAAGTTCATTACAAAGACAATTTTTATCTCTAGTTAGAACCGCAGCAACAATTGATGTAATATAACTCTGCAGCACTTTTGATATTATGCATGTTACTTTCCTGTTCAATCCCCTCTTTGTATGTTCACCCTACGTTAATCGGGTAGGCTTGCCGGCGCATAAACCCAGGGCGCGCCGCCTTGAGGACGGATCCTCAATAGCCTGCCGGGTGTGCTTGCTACCAGGCAAACCACCTTACCACTCTCAACGCGGCCGCTCGAACTGTCGAGCTTGACTCGAGTCAGAATCGAGAGTGTTGCCAATTGCGGAAGGCTACCGTGCCGTTCTCGACGCGGACGCTTAAGCTGTTGAGCGGACTCGAAACAGAGTAAGGGCGTTGCCAATAGCGGAATGGCCCCATTGCGTGCAGGTTTTCCATACAAAGGACGAGATCTCCGAGGGGAATAACCTTATATAAGAAAGAAATATTTAAAGTTCGGCATGACTTAGCTCTCCTGTCGCCGCACTGGCGCCCTTCGCGCTTGCAGGCGGCGCCATTCTCTTGACCGTCTTCTTCTTTAGAAGTCATGGCCACGAGGAACTGCTAAGCTGGCTGCTAAACCAGATTATCACAACTGCGCCCCCTACCTGGCGCGCCAAAGATGTCGGGGAAACAACACCTATGGGATCCCTAGAATCGCTTCTACGGTTGTGTCACGACCGGATTTTTGGGATATAAATTCCCAGAAAAACGGCATGTGCGCTCACCAGCCCCAGGATTACTGTTAGCTGATGAGGTACCAACTTGATACAAGAATTCCAAGCAAGGAACAAAAATATGTAGTACAAGACCATTTAGGCCTGGGAGTACAACACTTGGTTTCTAATGGTTGAGGGCGGAAGCGGTTGGAAACATCTGCGTCTATGGGACTCCATTTCCCACAAGAACAGCTGACCAGGATAACTCCTATCTTCGCGAGGCTGCACACGTCAACACGTAGGCTCCGAGGGTGTCACCGCGATGCATACCTCCACGCAAGGCAATCTGGCCAAGACAATAGCCAGGGACAAGCCAGTGAGTACGTTTGAATGTACTCGCAAACATTAAGAACACGGGTATAATATATCAAACATGCTCCGGGTTAAATAAAAGATCACGCATCTGCCACGAAGAATACGAAAGACCAAGATGCACCCATGTGGTAAAAATAATTCAAAGTAAAAATACTGGGTGCCAAGCGAGGGTCTGAATGACGCCTCGAGTGGAAACTGCAGAATAGTAATACTGGTGCCAAATGAGTGTCTGAAAGACTCCTCGAGCGGAAAATGCAGAATAGTAATACTGGTGCCAAACGAGTGTCTGAAAGACTCCTCGAGCGGAAAATGCAGAATTAATAATGCCGCAGTCAGGCGTCGGGGCGACACCACATAAAGGGCTTATAAAAGATAAATGAACAACAAGCATGCCGCAGTCGGGCGTCTGAGCGACACCACAGAAAGGGCTTATACGAGAATACTCACAGTGAATATCCAGGAGGTAGAACCGTCCCAGGGATACTCAATAATATACATAAAATAAATGGTTAGTCCATAATAATAAAGATCATAATCCAAAGGTGCCATAATCATAAACAATATTTAGTACAGTCGTTTCTCCATTCGAAAACCGATAATTCAGTCAAGTCGTTTCTCCATCCGAATACCGTTACTGAGCTCTAGTTAAACCGTTCTCCATCCGAATACCGTTACAGAGTTCTAGTTAAATCGTTCTCCATCCGAATACCGTTATCAAGATTCAACTCAGACTGTGGTCCTACTCAAGAACATGACTATCCGACAGGATATATCCTCTGCAGAGGGAGTACCATTTTCCACGAGTAACGGGATTACTCAGTCCCTCGGGACTAATTCCGTCTACGGTCTTTTGATTGAAAACACGCCTGACCTGCACACACCAGCTTAACTCACCAGTGCCTGGAATCACCCATGACACCTGCCAAGCAAAACTCTAAGTGGGGAGGCTACAACCTCGACGTAGCATGGGATCACAAAATTTATACCGCGCGCAAACTGGGGAAGCTATCCCCTTCGGCTACAATCGAAAACACCCATGCCCCCGGACCGAATGACAGGCTTTAATCCGTGGCCACGGGACCTTCATCACGGCCTCTCTGTATGGTGTGTGCTTTGGAAAGGGGTTGACAACCTACTGAACCATACCCTGTCCCCTGCAGGGACAAGTGGTGGTACCGACAAAAGGAAGCTACTGAACAAGACTCGGTCTACAACCGACTCAGGTGATCCAAGTATCCACCAACAATATTACCACTAGTGAAATAAATCACCACTCCTCGAGCCTTACCATGCTATGCCGGGCATACTCGTCACAACGAGGGATTAGGGACAAGCTCGTGTCTACCCAAGACCACGACTTTCCCGCTTCCTACCGGTGTGCAAGAGAAGCTCACGAGGGCGATCCAAATCCTCAGGGTATCCATTGCTGGCCACAAACAACTCCAAAGTGCACTCATGCACGAGACTACATCGATACATAAACTGTCACTTATACTCCAAGACAAAAGGTGCTGTGATCGTATCCAAACACCACAACAAATATTATGCCAGAGTTCAGAAATGCTTGCCTTCAAAAGTATGCAAAGGATGCACTTATTGGAAGCTCTCCTTTTCCTCCAAAAATCCTATTTTGCAAAATACACAAATACAAATATTTCAAACACAGTACCAAAACCTGTCTCAAATATTTTTGAAATAAATCTTAAAATAAACTAGATGAAATTTGAGAGAGGTAGGAAAAAGAATCAACTCATTTGGAGTTTTATTTTAAAAGTTATAGCCAGTCAAAGTTTGGTCAAATCTGTTTTTAAATAAAACCAGAAAAAAAGGAAAACGCTTCGAGGGAAATACGCTTACGCAGCAGGGAAAGCGCATTCGGGGTTTTGCGCCTCCACTTAAACAGAGAGAGGGCGCTGCGCGAGTCACTGACAGTGGGTCCAGAGGGCCCACTGGTCAGGTTTGACCGTTCCTTCCCTCCTTCTCTTCTCTTCTGCCCGACGGGAGCGGGGCTCCGGCGATCGCCGGCGACGGACGGCGGCTCCTCGAGGGCATCTGCGGGCGGGGATGGAACGGCTAGACCGAGGCGGTCCTCGGGGTGGTTGCTGGGTCGTCGGAGGTGGAAGGAATCGCCGGCGGCGAGCTCCTCGGCGGGTGAAGGCTACGGTGGTGAAGTGACTATTGTGCTCCGGTGGTCTCCGATCGAGTTTGGGCAGCTGGGCAGCTCCACAAGACTACGGGGAAGCTTCTGGTGGTGCTGGTTGGGCGAGAGGGTGGCCGGTTGCGACGAATCGCACCGGGGCTTGGCGGCGGCCGAGCTGGCCGGAGTTGAGGGAGACGGCCACCACAGGTCGATTCACTACGCGGGAAGCTCTACGAGGAGTGCCTGAAGTCGCGTGAGTGCTCGGAGGGGCTCGGGGACCCTTTATATAGCGCTCGAGGCAGGTTCCCGTGGTGGCAGAGGATAGGATCGCCAGCGACCGCTTTCCTGTAGGCGCAGGGCATCTTGGCGGCGACGAACGCGTTCCGATAGGCAGGAGGATAGGCACGAGCGATTCCTAGGGGCAGCTGGCGCGCAGGCGCGGTCTGGGCGGTGCCGAACATGGCAGAGGCCGCTGCCGACGCCGGCGTGCCGCCAAGGGCGCGGCCAGCGGCGCAGCCGGGCACCAGAGGGATCGTGGAGCAGGGGGCGGCTAGTGCGCGGCTCAGCGATGCAGAGGGACCAGGGTCGGGTCACGTCGCGTGCGGCAGTGCGGCGTGTCGGCGTAGTGCGCGCGCGTGCAAAACGTGCGCTCTGGGCGCGCCCAGAGCACGCACGGCACCTGTTCGACGCAATGCCAGTGCGCTCTAGAGCGCGAGGGTGGAGCTGGCAAAGCACAGATCGAGGGTAGGGGTGGCTAGGCACTCTGTGGACAAGGTTGATAGGCCAGGGGTTCAAGTCCACAATGCAAACCAGAGAGCTTGCCAAAACTGACTGTGCACCCCAGGTGTTCGACAGAATGTCAAGTGCACTTAGGCAACTCTTGGAGTGGCCAAAGTCTCCAGATCAGTGTCTCTTTAGATACAGGAGATGGTGGTGAGATTAGTTTGGCAAAAACAGAAAGTTGATAGTGCAAGTTTTGCAAAACTCCAGTTCTGGACAGAAAACAGAAGGGTTTAGAACATGCACTTCAAAACCTCCAATGAGCCCAATCTCCTGGACTTAAGAGTTTGGTAGGGAGGGCTACAAGTAGGAGGAAGCTCAGGGTCACTAGAGCAAGGAAAAATATGGTTGCAGTACAAATCACCAAATTGGACCAGAATGCAAAAGAGGTTGATCCACTCAAATTTTTCAAAGAACATCATTGGGTTTTTGCTTGAAGATGAATTGTATGCATCCACTGTCATCTCCAAACACTTGGAAGAATTTTTGAAGAAAAATTTAAATGGGTTGCAGTGTAAAAGTGCCTACTGGACCAGATTGGAAAAATTGGTGTAGAGCTCAAAATCTCCAATGGCCAGAAGGTATCTTTGCATAAAAGTGATGTGGAAACATCACATGACATCCCCAAATTTTGGTGGAATTTTTAAAAGCATTTGTCAAAAGGTTGTAGTGTAAATAGGCCCCAACTGCAAAAGGAAATCATTTTAAAGAGATAAAGCTTTTTGAATAAATAAATCTTGCAACATTTAAATCCACTGATAAATAATGGTTTTATTATAGAGAGAAATCAAGTCCAACAATACCTTTGAAGGTTTCTCCCACTAGAGGCAAAAATCCAAAATCACAAAAGGTAAAACTTGACAAATTGGAAAAGTTTTATTTCCTGGCAATATTTTAATAAACAAAATAAGGCCAAAAATTTTGGGGTGTCACAGGTTGGCGGGTGCGGGGTTGTGAGAAGAGCAGGTTTAGGAGCTAGAACAAAGATTGTTTACCCAGGTTCGGGCAGCGAGGATGCGTAATACCTTAGTCCTACTTTGGTGTGTATTTCAGAGTGTTCTTGAGCTCTCGAACTAGCTATGGTAGCTGCGTAGTTCCAAAGAGCCGAATCCCTCTCCAGTATGCCTCGGGCCTCCTTTTATAGTCGAAAGGGGCTGCCACAGTGGCACACAGGAAGTGGAAAGGTCTACAGTATTGTGAGCTTATCGCCCGCATTACAGGACAAGACGCATTTAATGCATCGCTTAGGTGTCCCCATGCTTTATCGGGGACGGGAATGGGGCCCGTCCCATCCGTCGCCGCCCCGCCTTGCTTCGACACGCGCCCGGGCCAGCGATGCGTGCGGTGCCATGTAGGTTGGCAGGCAGCTGAGGTGGCGCGGTGGTAGGGTCTTCACGAAGACGTGCATGCCACCACCCAGGTGCTTGCTGGGTTGGTGTAGAGGCCGCTCGTCGCCACATAGGTGCCTGCCCAACTAGGTGAGCTAGCAGCTGCATGGGAACGGCGGTGGTATCTTGGCAGACGTGGGCCTGGCTGCGGCCCCGCTGGTGTCCTCGGCAAGAGTCTTGCCGGGGTCCCGACAATGGTCTTGTCGGCGTTGCAGTCGTCCCCGGCAAGGCGCTTGTCGGGGGTCTTGTGGATTTCCTCGGCTAGGATCCCGCCGAGGGTCGCCGTCTTCTGGTCCTCATCTGATCCTGTGTATTTATGATCTTGACAAAGATCTGCATGCCACCACAGAGTTGCCTCCCAAGCCCTGGTTCCAATGTAGTTGTTGACGGCGTTTGGAACCCTTGGGCTCAAGGGTGGCTCACTCTGCTGGTGTTGGGCAAGTTGCCCCGGCAAAGCTCTTGCCGGGGCCGCGGAGGTCGTCCTGGCAAGGGTCTTGCCGGGGGGTCCACCTCGCCCCTTTGCTCTTTGTGTTTTTGATCTTGGCGTTGCCTTGTTCGTCCTGTGCTTCGGTTTCCCTCCGGCTTCCCTCCTCTGCCTTGTTAAGTGTGGCTGCGAGCGCGGCTCTGACTGCCCGTGCACAAGTAAAGGGGTCAAAAGGAGAGCCCCTACTTTTGTACACCGACATACATGGACGACATATTATTGACTGGAAATGATATAGAATTTCTGGAAAGCATAAAGGGTTATTTGAACAAGAGTTTTTCAATGAAAGACCTAGGTGAAGCTACTTACATATGAGGCATTAAGATCTATAGAGATAGGTCAAGACGTCTGATAGGACTTTCACGAAGCATATTGATAACCCACAAGTATAGGGGATCATTTGTAGCCTTCTTCGGTAAATAAGAGTGTCGAACCTAACGAGTAGCTAAAGGTAGAACAAATATTCCCTCAAGTTCTATCGACCACCGATACAACTCTACGCACACTTAACGTTTTCTTTACCTAAAACAAGTATGAAACTATTTTGCAAGAATAAAACTACGAGCACTTTGCAAGAATAAAACTACGAATAAAGTGCAAGGTAATAAAAGTAGATAGCTTTTGTCAACAAGAAAGTAATTTGTCCCTAGGCAATCAATAACTAGACTGGTAATCATTCTTGCAATTTTATATGAGGGAGAGGCATGAGCTAGCATACTTTCTCTACTTGGATAATATGCACTTATGATTGGAACTCTAGCAAGCATCCACAACTACTAAAGATCATTAAGGCCATAAAACCCAACCATAGCATTAAGTATCAAGTCCTGTTTACTCCCATACGCAATAGCCCACTTACTCGGGTCTGTGTATTCTGTCACTCACGCCAGCCACTATATGCGAATTATAAATGTATTTCAACACCCTACAGTGGGGATCCCTCATGTTTTCCTGACACAGAGGGCACCGTAGGATAGCACCATAATAAAATATACACTCAAACCAACCACGATCATCAATTAGCCATAGGACAAAACGGATCTACTCAAACATCATAGGATAACCACATATCATTGGGAAATAATATATAGTGTTGAGCACCATGTTGAAGTAGAGATTACAACGGGGAAAAGAGAGGTTACACCGCTGCATAGAGGGGGAGAAAGTTGGTGTTGACGGTAGCAAGGTTGTTGATGTAGATCGCCGTCACGATCCTTCCCCGAGCGGCACTCTGGCGCCACCGGGAGAGAGGGGAGAGAGCCCCCTCCTTATTCTTCTTCCTTGGCCTCCCCCCTAAATGGGAGGAGAGTTCCCCCTCTGGTCCATGGCCTCCATGGCGGCAGAGGGGCCAGATCCCCTTCGAGATTGGATCTCTCTCTCTCTCAATTATCTTCTTTTTTCGCGTTTCCGTTTTCTGGCCGAAAACCGTTTCTTATATTCTGGGAGATCCGTAACTTCGAGTGTGCTGAGATTTAAACATGATTTTTTTCGAATATAAGCTTCCTTGCGCCCGAAGTAGAGCTCCAACCGACACTACAGGAATCAACAGATTTGCCGTCTACCCACTCTTTGTCGTCCGCTAGCTGACGACAAAGGTAGGCTTTGCCATCAGCCACCAGAAAGCGGACATCAAAGAGGTAGTGGACGGCAAAGGTAGGCTTTGCCATCAGCCATCTCTTTGCCATCCGCTAGCGGACGACAAAGAGGGTGGGTGGCAGGTTAACGAGAACGACCTAACGGCCAATTTCTTTGCTGTCCGCCAACAAACGGGAAAGAAAGTGGCCGTTTTAACAGCTGTTTCCCTCCCACCCAACCCCACTAGGTAAGCTCTGTGTCGTCTGCTAGGAGATGACAAAGAGCTGTGACCTAGCAGAAAAGGGGCCGCACCCACGCCCCCACCCCTCTCTCTCCCCTCTCTCTCTCCTGGCCCTCACCACCCGCGCCGCCGCCCCCGGGCCCGAGCCTTCGCCACTCCCGACCACCGCCCCACCTCCCCGCCCCCTCCGCCCCGGCTCGCCGCCCCGCCCCGTCCCCGCTTGCCACCCCGCCCCCGCCGCCCGGCCTGCCTCGGCCTGCCGCCCCGCCGCCCGCCGCCTCCTCCACCACCGTCGAAGCCAAGGTGAATTTTTTTGTACTGTTATTTATGTCTAGGTTAGGTTTTATTAATAGGTTTAGGTTAGTGGTAGGATTAGGTTAGTGCTAGGTTTAGGTTTAGATAATTAGAAAAAGAAAAAAATTGAAAAAAGAAGAAGAATAAGTAGAAGGAGAGGAAAAAGGAAAAAAAGGAAGAGGGTCGTGGATCGCCGGTCGCCGAGGGGATAGATGGTGGAGCCAGTGGGTCCCGCCGGTTCTGACGCCCATGCCGAGAATCCCCCGGTCCGAGTGCTGACCCGTCGACCGTGCGTCGGCATACCAGAGGGCGCCCGGGGACGAGCGGATTAGGGGGTTCCTCAACGTCGATGGAACCCAAAATAGCAAGTATCGTCGGTGAGATACATGTGGCCGTCGGTGTCGAACACTACATCCATGTCCCACAAGTGACGCCGGCGTCCGGCGTCCCGCAGCAACAGTTCTCGGGGTTGATGGCGGTCGAACACCTTTGCGGATTTGTCTTGCAGCCTCTGTGATGACGATTAAAAGCCAAGTATTGAAACTTGAAACACCCAAACTGACTCAAGTCGGTTTGGTTGTTTGAAGTTTCAAAACTTGGCTTTAATCCTCATCGTAGAGGCTGCCTGACAAATTCGCCAAGGTGTTCGACCGTCATCGGCCCCCAAAACTATTGCTGCACGCGGGACGCCGGGCGCTAGCGTCACTTGTGGGATGTGGATCTAGTGTTCAACGCCAAGTGCCACCTGTATCTCGCACCGATGATACTTGCTATTTAGGGTTCCATCGACGCCGAGGAACCCCCTAACCCACTCGTCCTGTTGTAAATATTTAGTGAGGTTGACAGAAAAAATAATATTGCTATGTTACTCATCTTTTGATTTAAAAGTGCAGTTTTTTCGTCGTTGCGAGGGTCTAGTGTTCGACGAGCTCCGCCCCTGCGTTCGTGGGTGAGCACAAATGACATCTCCTCCTCCCCCCTTCATTTGCTCTGTTCCGGTCTTCGTGCCGATGAAACTTGCTAGCTATAGGTGTCTTCAATCATCAGTATGCGTGACCAGTATGCGTCTCCCGTTCGAAAGGGTTACATCTATAAATATGCATGCATTTGCATATTTATAGCCGTGATTCTTTCGAATTGTCCAACGCTATCCATGGACATCCCGAGTATGTGTAGATTGGGTTCGTTTTCCCATATGCTCTGCTTCGGATCCGATGCAGAATTTTCATCAGTGCCTCCCTGTTGTTCTCCGGGTACACATCCTCTCTACTTATTGTCGAGACGTGTATCAGGAGAACAGCGGGGAGGTGCTGCCGAAATTTTGCGTCGGATCCGGAGCAGAGCATGGGAAAACGAACCCAATATACACATACTCGGGTGGGATTAGGACCTATCTTTACCTATTAGCGTCTAGGTTGCATGGACGTAATAAAAGTGACAAACTCCATTAACTGATGAATATATACATGCTGATATATATATATATATCTTATGTGTCCAGTAGCTAGGCAAGATGAGTGATCATGCGTGGATGTACACCGGTCACACTAGTCAGAAAGACATGACCATTGAATGGTTAACAAAAACCAAGGGGTTTCTGAGAGCCGCATTTGCAAATTGCCAGAGGACAACATGGTGCCCCTGTGCCGGGTGCAACAATTGTCACAAGAGGACAGAGGATGAAATGGGAAAACACCTGCAGAAGAGGGGTTTTACGCCAGATTATACGGTGTGGACATTTCATGGCGAGTCTGCCTAATGTGCCAGAGCTTAGGTGCTTCATCGTCGCACCGCCGAGCATGGTACCGGGATGCAAGACATGGTGCAAGACTTTGATGATGCTTGGGATTCGGACGATGAGATGGAGGAATCTGCAAAGGCCTTCAATGAAATGTTGGAGTCTTCAAAACATCCTCTCCACGAGCACACTGAGCTTTGTCAGCTGGATGCCATCTCACAAATAATGGCTCTGAAGGCTCAATTCAACTTGGGCAGAGAATGCTACGACGCAATGATGACAGTATTTGGACGTTTTCTACCCAAAGGCCATGTACTACCTGCAAACCTGTACCAGTCAGACAAAATCCTCCGTGCTCTTAAGATGCCCTATGAGAAGATACATGCCTGTGAGAAAGGATGTGCCTTATTTAGGCTTCAGTATGCGGACTTGAACTATTGTCCCATTTGCATGTCATCCAGGTATGTTGTGGTGGACAACGGTATGGGTGAGAAGATGCAGACCAAAATCCCCGTTAATGTTCTTTGGTATATGCCAATTGTACCAAGACTTCAATGACTTTTCATGGTCGAAGAGACGGCCAGACAGATGACATGGCACAAAACGGGCAAAGAACCCAACTAGATGCAGATGGGAAGCTGATGATGGTGCACACATTGGACGGTGAAGCATGGAAGCGCTTCGATGCATTACATGATGACAAAGCAGCAGATCCGAGGCATCCTCGAGTCACCATCAGCATGGATGGGTTCAGTGTGTTTGGTCTGACGGCAGCCCAATACAGTTGTTGGCCCATATTTGTCTTTCCACTCAATCTCCCCCCGGACAGATTATGCAAAGAAAGAACATTTTCCTAATGTTGATAATTCCAGGGCCCAACTATCCGGGGAAGAATATGAATGTGTGCATGCAGCCGCCGAAGGATGAATTGCAAGAAGCCTGGGATAATGGGTTCAAGACATACGACTCCTTTAGCAAACGGAACTTCATAATGCGTGTCTGGTACATGTACTCGACGCATGGCTTGCCGACGTATGCGCTATTCATTGGGTGGTGTGTGCATGGAAGGTTCCCATGCCACACATGCAAGGGAGCTCTTGAGTTTCGTTGGCTTCAGGCCGGTCACAAGTTTTCTTGCTTCGACATGCATAGACAGTTCCTGGATCCTCGCCATAAGTTCAGGAAAGACAACAAGAACTTCATGAAAGGTAGAGTTGTCAAAAACTCTGCACCACCTGCGTTGACAGGCCAAGAGACCCTGGATCAGTTAGACGCTCTCGAGCCAGATCCAGAGCGTCCAGGGTATTTCAAGGGGTATAATTCGAAACACGCCTGGACTCACAAGTCATGCTTGTGGTATCTGCCTTACTTCAAAGACCTCCTTTGCCCACACAACATCGACGTGATGCACACTTAAAAAATATCGCCATGGCACTTTTTGGTACATTGTTCGGCATAGAGGGGAAGTCAAAGGATAATACTAAGGCTAGAGTCGATCTGGAGGTGCTATGTGATAGACCGTTACAAAACAAGAAAGAACCGAAAGGAAAGCAGAACTGGACGAAGCCAAAGGCATGGTTCAATCTTGGAAGGCCAGCTATGAGGGAAATTATCTTGTGGGTGAAAAATCAGTTGATGTTCCCCGATGGGTATGCAACGAATCTAAAGAGGGGAGCGAGTCTTGATAAATTGAAGATATTTGGTCTCAAGAGTCATGATTGGCACATATGGATTGAGCGAGTAATGCCGGTGATGTTGCGTGGCTTCATCCCTGAGGATGAATGGCTAGTACTGGCAGAGCTGAGCTATTTCTTCCGTGTTCTTTGTGTGAAAGAACTATTGCCTGGCCTGCTAGAAGAAATGGAGAGTTGGTGCTGGAGTTGATCTGCAAGTTAGAGAAGATCTTTCCGCCGGGCTTCTTTGAGCTAATGCAGCACTTGATTTTGCATCTCCCAACCGAGGCAAGATTGGGGGGGCCCGTGCAAAATCATTGGTGCTACGCAACTGAGAGGATGCAGAAGACGCTATGAGCAAAATGTAAAAATAAACGTAGAATTGAAGCATCGATGGCTGAGGCATTCATTACTAAGGAGGCGGCAAACTTCGTGACAACACACTATGAAGCCAAAAATCATCATTTGCATAATCCGAAGCCTCGGTACAATGCTGACGACCCTAAAAAGGGTGGATCCAACCTCAGCCTATTCAAAGGGGATCTCGCACCAGCCGGTGCTTCTAATTCCTTAATGTTGGATTTTGAAGAATGGTAGATCATTCCATTGTATATCTTCACCAAACTAACAGAAGTGCGGCCGTACATCGAGTAAGTTCTCAGTACATTGTTTCGCAACTTCTAATTCCTTTGAACTACTCTTATTCCCGGATAAATTTGATACATACGATACATCGCCAAATTCTCGTATGGAGCGGTGATCCAAAAGGATTCCGTCGAAGAGTATGAGCTTCTGGCAAAGCATGGAGGCGGCTATCCCGGTTTCATCTCTTGGTTCAAACAAACGGTAATTTCCATTAGACCATTTCATTTCTTTATCTAATTTGTCGCTAATGCAACAATCCCTTTCGTATTAAACTTGTAGACTAATTCAGAGTTTATGGACGCCGAATTGAGACAAGTCGCTTATGGTTTTGACTTTAAGGCCCGTTCATTTGACAAGTACGACATCAATGGGTATCGATTTCGTACCTATGGCAAAGAGCTATCTATGGCGACCGAAAGTCTACAAATTGTTGTGTCTCTGCTATCGGTGAAGGAGATACCGAGTATTATGGAAGAGTTGAAGCAATTTATGAACTTCAATTCTATGGTGCAAACCCACCAAACGTCGTAGTCTTCAAATGTTATTGGTTCCAACCGAAGGAGACTAGAAGGACACATGGACATATAGGGCTAGTGGAAATCAAACAAAGCACCCATTTGGATGTTCCCGATGTCTATATTATGGCTCAACAGGCAACCCAAGTTTTCTATCTACCGTGGGCCTGTCAAAGTGATCCAAATCTCAATGGTTGGGATGTCATTTATGAAGTGCCGCCATGTGTTAGACCACCTCCCCCAATTAAGAGGATTATGAACCTCACATTAACCCAGACACATATGAAGGAGAATTCTTCCAAGAAACACGTCTTTCCAAAAAACGTTTCAAGAACCGCTCTACTTCACCCCAGAACATTGAAGTAGACAGCGACAGTGAACCCGACTTCACCCCTGAGCCGAAACAAGAAGAGCCTGAACTAGAAGAGGTTACTGCTGCAGATGACCTGTCAATGCTTGACCGATTACGTAAAGGTGGCCTTCCACATGATGATGCATTATTAATGATGATGATGAGCATGTCATTACTGATAGTGATGATGATGATGCATTTATTGATCCCGGGGCATTTATTGAACCCGACGATCCAGATTATTATTAGGTATTCAATTTTTTATGTTGTACTTGATTAATATAGTTACTTGTATGATTTATATAGTTACTTGTATAATTTCTTACTTTGTATGATTATTTCTTATACGTAGTGCCATGGTCTTGATGTCCGTCCCTGCCAGCCCTCGCCCGCTTTATGATTCGGATGTGGTAAATTCTCTTTTATAACTATTTGTTGCATTTTGCATTTATTACAATTATGGCCATCAAGTTGACATAGAGATATTTTAATCTAGGAGGTATGTGAAACGGAATTTGAAACCGACCCTCTTGTCAACAAGTTAAATTTAGTTGAAAAAGAAAATGAGTATTTGAAAGAAAAAATTGAAAGAATTGAAGAAGAGAAGATGACATTGGAGTTGTATGTTGCCGATGTCGTCGATGATCAGAAGATGAAGATGAATGCGATGCGCTTGAAGATGGATGCAATGCACCTGAAGCTTAAGAAGATTAGAAAATATGCCATTGATAATGAGGCTTGGTATCATTACGCAATTGGATCAATTGTTACCTTAGTTGCGATCTTCATCGCATTTGTTGTGATGAGGTTAAGTTTTCTCTAGTGTTCTGCTTAACAAATGCATACTTAGCTTATTTTCTTCCTAAATGGCATAATTACCTAAGTTAGATAAAAAATGAGCTTTACTTACGTAAGTTGGCTCAAAAATGGCATCATCACCTAGATTACCACAAAAATGACCTATACTTACCTTATTTTTCTCCAAATTGACATAATAAGCTTTGTTGACCTATACTTTACCTAGGATAGCTATAAAATGACCTATACTTAGCATTTTTCCTCCTAAATGACTTAATATGCTTAGTTAGCTAAAAATGGCATAACTACCTAGGATAGCTCAATAATGATCTATACATAGCTTACCTAGTTCATTTATGACATAATTAGCTTACTTAGGTAAAAAAAATGGCATAACTACCTAGGTTAGCTCAAAAATGACCTATACTTAGCTTCTTCAGTTCATTTATGACATACTTAGCATACTTAGGTCAAAAATGGCATGATAATCTTTGTTACCTCCAAAATGACATAGACTTAGCATATTTTCCATGAAAATGACATAATAACCTTACAAAGCTCCAAAATGACCTAAGTAGCTAGCTTAGCTCTAAAATGACCTACACTTAGCATTTTTACCTAGCTTAGCTAAAAAATGGCATTTTTACCTACCTTAGTTAGAAGAAGAAGATAAAGAAGAGGAGAGGAGAAAAAGAAAGAGAAGAAAAATTCTTCTTCTTCTTCTTCTAGCTAGTCTTCTTCTTCTTTTTCTTCTTCTTCTTCTAGCTAGTCTTCTTCTTCTAGTCTTCTTCTTCTTCTTCTTCTAACTTTCTTCTATCCCAATTTGAAGATTTGCTTTCGATGAGGAAGCTTGCGTTGATGGAGTCTACTCTTCTCCTTGTGCTTCCTTTTTGTTTTGTTTTTGTAGGATGAACAATGTGAAACTTGCTACCTATATATGTATGTATGGATGAAACCATTGTACGCGCGTTGATGGATATGTTGGCTAGCTATATATGTTGCATATGGACTTTTGATTTGGTATGTATATGTGTTGGATGATCATATCCATATGGCAGGGATATGATTTGGTATCACTACTTCAGGATGCTGCTAACGTGACACTACGATCAGAGACCCTTCGAGCAACTGTATGCGATGCAATAATCACAAACGGTGCTGTATGAAAACCGTCAGAAATGTATAGAACGTTTGCGATGATGGATGCATCAAACACGGTTCAGGTTTTAGTTGCGTGTGCGATGAAGGGCATATGGTTCAGCTCAATTAATTGTTTGCGATGAGGAGGAATAAAAGAAACGGGCAGCCAGATGAAGGCGCGTGCGATACACAACATACAGTTGTCGGGGGAAACGACACCTATGGAATCACTGGGATCCCTTCTACACTTGGCGGGCGCGGGGTTGTGCAAAGAGCGGGTCTGGTAGTTAGCACAAAGATCGTTTACCCAGGTTCGGGCCGCAAGGATGCGTAATACCCTAGTCCTGCGTTGGTGTATATTTGAGTGTTCCTGAGCTTTCGAACAGGCTGTGGTGCGTGCGTAGTCCAAAACACCTATAGACAAAAGGGGTTGCCACAGTGGCATACATGAGGTGGAAAGGTATACAGTGGCTAAGTTTATCCTCTAGCACTGTCGGACAAACGCATTTAATGCGCTGCCGGCGTGCCCTCTTTGCTTTATCGAGGACAGCGAGGAAGCTCGTCCCAGCTGTCGCCGCCTCACCTGGCTCCGACGTGCGTCTGAGCCGATGAGGCATTGTAGCGCCACGTTGGCTGGCTGCTGGGCTGGTGCGGCGGCAGAGTCTTCACGAAGATCTGCATGCCACCACGCAGGTGCTTGCTGAGTTGGCCTGGAGGCCGCGCGTCGCCACGCAGGTTCCTGCTCAGCTAGTTGGGCTAGCAGTATGGGAACGGCGGTGGAGCCTTGGCAGACGTGGGCCTGGCTGTGGCCCCGCAAGTGTCCTCGGCAAGGGTCTTGCCGGGGCCTCGACAAGGGTCATGCCGTGGCATCGCGGTCGTCCCCGGCAAGATCGGATTTCCTCCGCTAGGATCCCGCCGAGGATCGTCGTCTTCTGGTTCTCATCTGATATTGTGTGTGTCTGATCTTCACAAACATCTGCATGCCACCATGGAGGTTCCTCCCGAGCCTTGGTTCCACTGTGGTTGATGGCGTTGGAACCCTTGGGCTCAAGGGTGGCGCGCTCTGCTGGCATTGGGCAAGTTGTCCCGGCAAGGCTCTTACCGGGGCCGCGGAGGCCGCCTCGGCAAGGGTCTTTCCGGGGGAGTCCGCCTCGCCCTCTTGTTGTTTGTGTCTCTGGTCTTGGTGTTGCTCTGGTTGTCTTGTGGTTCTGCTTCTCCCTTTGCCACGCCAAGGGTGGCCAGGGGCGTGGGGCTGCGACTGCCCGTGCACAAGTAAAGGGGTGCAAAAAGGGACCCCTACTTTTGTACACCGACAGGAGCCCCCGGGCTGGGCCACATATGAGCGCAGAGCGTTATTGGGCCAAGCCCAGAGCAGTGCGTGGGCGCACGTGCGGTGGAGTTTTTACCGCGGTAACTCCCCCGCCCGCTGCACTTCCCCACAACCCACGTTGAACGTGCAACGTGGGAGTCGTGCGTGACGTGGGGGTCATGCGTGGGGCGGCCGCTGTGCTCATGCGTCACATCGCGGTAAATGGTAACGAAGCGGCCCGCGCCTTCCCCATAAAAAAGGAGGAACTGCAGGCGCGACGCCCATTTACCCCCTATGCCTTTCGCAATCTCAGAACTGTCGCCTCTCCCTTCTTCCTTCTCAAGTTCCTGCTTCTGCTCGCAGTTGCCGCCTCCATTGCCCTCGACTCGCCCCCCTCCAGCTTCCATGGCACCCAAAACCAGCAGGGGCAAGGGAGTGGCCAAGGACGCCGGGGAGAGGGAGGCGCCGGAGAGTGAGTTGGCGGCGCGGTGGATGCAGCTCGCCTACTTTCCTTCGACGATTGATGCGGTCCACCTCCGGGACTACTTCAAGCCCCTGTGGGGGTGCAAGACGAAGGGGCACCCTGCCACGCACATCATCCCAGCCGGCTTCGCCGAGGCCGGCCCGAATCGGTACCCATTCTTCGTTGATTACTTTTCCTGTGGGCTCTGCCCCTTTCTTCGATTTCTTCAATGACATCATGCACACCTATGGCTTCCACCTTCTGGATTTTACTCCAAATGTCGTGGCGTGCATGGCTCTTTTTGCCCATCTTTGCGAGGGCTTCGCCGGGGTGCATCCCAGCACGACTCAGAAGGAGAGGTGGGAGGAGTGGCGGAGCCGGTGGTGCTAGATTGAGGAGGAGGACCCGCAGGAGTTTTGCCGGGTTCGCCAGGCGCCGCCAGTTCGTAGGAATGATTGGAGCGATGTTGGTGCCAAGGATGAGAAGCTCACAGTCGCCTCCACCAGGATTCATCGTCTCACCATGGCCGGGCTCACCCTTGAGATGATTGGGGCGGATTTCATTCCTCGCCGAATCGCCCTGCTGCATAACTAGGGGAGGCCGGCCTGACTTTTCAGGAACGCGGCTGACATCATGAGACTCCGCCCCGGCTTGGATCACAACTTCATGGTGATGGGGCATGCCCACTTCTGCCAGAGGCTTTTCCAGCTCGACGTGCATCGCGACGGCAGGGCTGAGAGGACCGGCAAGGCCGCGAGGGCCGGCAAGGTTGCCAATGGGCCCTTGTTTGGGTTGCTGGTAGGGGTGGTCCCGCTGAGCAACAATTCTCGCCAAACCGACATCATTGCCATGATGCTGGACTTGAACGCGCACGGCCTTGACCCAAACTGGGCCGAGCCGGGGGCGGATCAGGTGCAGGAGTTCTTCGACACCCTGTCGGAGAAGTATGTCCGTGATGAGCCATTTCTTGTCCGGGATACACCAAGGAGGAGCTGGATTATATCGTCGCTAGGGCGGCGGAGGCGGAGCTCGCTCGGGAGGCCGGCAGCGCTGGCCACATGGAGAATGAGGCCGAGGCGGCCGCGGAGGAGAAGGAGCTCGCCGGATGGGTGGGGCCTGCCGGAGAGGCCAGCAGCGCCGACACCGGGGCCCGTCTCATTGAAGATGTGATCGATGAGTCGACCGAGGAGGAGGCCGAGGCTGACGACCCTCCGGCCTTGGAGAAAAAGCGTGTCCTGCGACAGGCCAGCTCCGGCGAGCCGGTCCGGCCCGGCAGGACCGAGCAGCGGCAGGAGATCCAGGGGTAGTCCGTGCGCCTGATGAGGGCCGCGGCAGCAAAGAAGGTGGTGAAAGCCGCGGTGGCGAAGAAGAAAGCGGCTGCCTCTTCTTCGTCCAAGCGTCCTCGGACTCCGCCCGCTTCTCCTCCTCCCGCGGACGTCGACACAGAGGTCATCTTCGATTTTGGGTCTCTCAGCCCAAGGAGGAAGAGGAAGCCAGTGGAGGAGGAGGTGGAGGAAGAGTAAGTATCTTGCCCCACTTCCGCATTATCCCCTGACCTTACTCCTGTGTCATCTTTCCTTAACCTGGTGTTGTCTTCATAGGGACACGAAGACGTTGGCGCAGAGGGCGGCGAAGAGAGCCAAGGCCTCGACGGGCGACAAGCCCCCTGCGGGTACTTCGAGTACGCCGTTGGTGGTAGGGAGCAGCCCGGAGAGCAGCCCTCGACGCAGCCCCCCGCTTCAGCCCCCAGCGTGAGTCCATCACTCACTCCTCCATCGACCTTGGGGGTGGATCTTTGATGCTGATTTTGCCAGGTTTCGCAGGAGAGGAACGGCAACAGGAGGAGCCATCGAGGGCTTCCCCCAACGTGCCCCCCCCCCTCGACCACGCCACCCCGAGGGGCGTCCCCGGCAAGGGCATCCACCGTCGAGCCCACGCCCATGGAGGAGGAGGAGACGAACTTGGGCACTGGTGGTTCCACCCCGGCAACGAACGTTGGCGGGGAGGGCGCCACTTCTTCCCAGCCCGGTGCAGGTAAGTTTGCTCACTTCCCGTCCCTGTCCTTCCTTCTTTTTCTTGGGCCTTGACCTTGGCTCCGCCTCATTCCCTTTCTTGGTGCCCAGACCCTTCCTCGGCGGACCAGGAGGACATCGACACTGTCATCGAGGATGTCGCCAGGGACGCTGAGGCCGAGGCCAACAAGATCGCCACCGAGGAGGCCTCCAAGACCACTGCTGAGGATGCCGCCAAGGGGCCCGACGAGGAGGCCGGCAAGGCCGTTGCCGAGGAGGCCGGCAAGGAGCCTGCCGGGGAGGCCGGCAAGACCACTGCCGAGGAGGGGATGGCTGATGATCAGCCCTCCTCCTCTGCTGCCTCCGACTCGGGCAAGTAGCTGAAGGTGGGCAGCGATCTATTCGTCCACCTCCCAGGGACGGCGAGTACCAGGGCACCCACGAGGGGGAGGTGTTCGACGACGAGGTGCTCGCCACCGCCGGGCTTGAGGTTGTTGACGAGCCGAGCGCTGGCGACGGCGGTTCCCAGGAGGAGGAGCTCCTTAGGGCCATGAACGCCAACTTCCAGAAGCTCCGGGTGCTTCCCCGTGCCCGCCTGGACAAGGCCAAATCCAAAATGGCGGCGGTGGGCAAGGCGGAGGCAGACCTCGAGGGGCGTGTCGCCGAGACGCAGGCTTGGTTTTGCCAAGCCCATGAGGAGCTGAAGGTCACACATGACCAGCTGGCCGAGCGCAAGCTGGAGCTCGTCATGAAGCAGGTCAACATCGAGAAAGTTCAAGAGAGGGCGGCGGAACAGGCCGGCAAGGATGAGGCCGCTCGACACCAGCACAGGCCAAGATGAACTCCCAGGAGGAGGAACTTGCCGCTCGTGAGGAGAAGCTCGCCGCGACACTCCGCGGCAAGGATGAGGAGGTCGAGAAGCTTGTCGTGTAGTGGACCCAGGAGCTGGAGCAGAAGCACAAGGAGGCACTCAATGCTCAGGCCCAGGCCCACGCCGGCAAGGTGAAAGAGCTGGAGGTGGAAAGAGACGGGCTAAAGGACAGGCTCTGAAGGTGGCGAAGGAGAAGGACATGCTCAACGGTGCCTTGGTGGAGGCGCAGGGCGTAGTCCTCGGCAAGGCTGAGCAGCTCTCCAAGACCAACAACTCCATCAAACACCTTAAGCTGAAGCTGGAGGGTCTCGAGGGGACGCTCTCGGAGGTCAGGGCCCGGGAGGAGACCCTGGCCAAGAATCTGGAGAAGGAGAGGCAACTGCGGAAGAACGACGACGCCAACCACGAGGATTTTGTGAAGGGCGAGAACCTCTAGACCAGCCGCCTTGCAAACGTCGCTGGCAGGATCACCACGCAGCTGGCTACCATGGGGATGCCGCACGTGAGGTACGCCCCAGAGCCGAATGCGAGCCCCAATGCCAAACTGACCCTATTCTTCGAGGGTGTTCTTGGAGCCCTGGAGCAGTTCCGCTCCAACAGGGCGGCCTCTCTGGCCGATGAGGCCTGGAGGCTTTGCCGGGGTGCCATGACCAAAGTCCTCACCAAGGTGGCGTACTGGAACCCCAACCTCGACTTCGATGCCGCACTGGAGAGCTTGCCGGAGGGTGTGGACCTTGCGGCGCTCGAGGAGCGTATGGAGCCCATCATCAGCCGCATCGACGGAGTTCGGAGGATCGAGGGCCAGCGTCGGGACTACGCACCTCGTTTCTTATCGCCGCTGCGAGTTCAAAACCAAGACAGATTATCTTAAGTTAGAACCGCAGTGATTATTTGATGTAATATAACTCTGCAGTACCCTGAAACGATGCATGTTATTTTCCCGTTTGATCTCCCTTTGTATGTCCACCCTACGTTAATCGGGTAGGCTTGCCGGCGCGTAAACCCAGGGCGCGGCGCCTTGAGGACGGATCCCCAGTAGCCTACTGGGTGTGCGTGCTGCCAGGCAAGCCATCTTACCGCTCTTACGCGGCCGCTCGAACTGTCGAGCGGACTCGAGACAGAACGAGAGCGTTGCCAATTGCAGAAGGCCACCCTGCCGCTCTCGATGCAGCCGCTCGAACTGTTGAGCGGACTCGAAACAGAGTAAGGGCGTTGCCAATAGTAGAAGGGCCCCATCGCATACAGGTTTTCCATACATAGGGCAAGATCTTCGGGGATGATAACCATAGATCTAAAAAGGAATTGCTCAAAGTTTTGCATGACTTAGCTTTTCTGCCGATGCGGGAGCGTTCACTGCATCTATCGATGATGCCGCTTGTTTGGTCGCCTTCTTCCTTAGAGTGGCGACCACCATGAAGCCGCTGCTCCAACCAAACCAGATTTCCACAACTGCGCCCCCTACCTGGCGCGCCAAAGATGTCGGGGGAAACGACACCTATGGAATCACCGGGATCCCTTCTACGGTTGGCGGGCGCGGGGTTGTGCAAAGAGCGGGTCTGGTAGTCAGCACAAAGATCGTTTACCCAGGTTTGGGCCGCAAGAATGCGTAATACCCTAGTCCTGCTTTGGTGTATATTTGAGTGTTCCTGAGCTTTCGAACTAGCTGTGGTGCGTGCGTAGTCCAAACGATCTGAATCCTTCTCCTGTACGCCTCGGGCCTCCTTTTATAGACAAAAGGGGTTGCCACAGTGGCACACAGGAGGTCAAAAGGTATACAGTGGCTAAGTTTATCCTCTGGCACCATCAGACAAACACATTTAATGCGCTGCCGACGTGCCCTCTTTCCTTTATCGGGGACGGCAAGGAAGCTCGTCCCAGCTGTCGCTGCCTCGTCTGGCTCCAACGCGCGTCCAAGCTGATGAGGCGTTGTAGCGCCACATTGGCAAGCTGCTAGGCTGGCGCGGTGGCAGAGTCTTCACGAAGATCTGCATGCCACCACGCAGGTGCTTGCTGAGTTGGCCTGGAGGCCGCGCGTCGCCACGCAGGTGCCTGCTCAGCTGGTTGGGCTGGCAGCTGTATGGAAACGACAGTGGAGCCTTGGCAGACATGGGCTGGCCTTGGCCCGACAAGTGTCCTCAGTAAGGGTCTTGCCGGGGCCTCGGCAAGGGTCTTGCCGCGGCATCGCGGTCGTCCCCGGCAAGGATCTTGCTGGGGGTCTTGTGGATTTCTTTGGCTAGGATCCCACCGAGGATCGTCGTCTTCTGGTTCTCATCTGATCTTGTGTGCGTCTGATCTTCACAAACATCTGCATGCCACCATGGAGGTGCCTCCCGAGCCTTGATTCCACTGTGGTTGATGGCGTTGGAACCCTTGGGCTCAAGGATGGCGCGCTCTGCTGGCGTTGGGCAAGTTGTCCCGGCAAGGCTCTTGCCGGGGCCGCGGAGGCAAGGGTGTTGCCGGGGGAGTCCGCCTAGCCCTCTTGCTCTTTGCGTCTCTAGTCTTGGCGTTGCTCTGGTTGTCTTGTGGTTCTGCTTCTCCCTTTGCCACACCAAGTGTGGCCAGGGGCGTGGGGCTGCGACTGCCCGCGCGCAAGTAAAGGGGTGCAAAAAGGGACCCCTACTTTTGTACACCGACAACGGTTCACTCGGATGAACTATTTGTGATTAGGAAACACAAAAGAAACGGGCAACCCGATCAAGGTGTGTGCGATGTACAGCATACTGTTCACTCGGATGAACTGTTTGTGATTAGGCAAGAGAACAGAAACGGTTCAATATAACAAGATGTGTGTGATACGCGGCAAACAGGTGTGTAATCAGAAATGTGTGCGAAGACCGATAATAACATAGACGATTGCTTCTAATAAGACGTAGGTGATATGCTCTGTCTACACAACATCTATTGGCCATTGTGGGATGGGCGGTCATCCGGATACGCCATAAGGATGCGGAGAGACATTCCTATCAGCAAGGACTAGCTGTTCCACCGGTAGCTCATGTAAGAAAACTATCAAGTTAAGTGTGCTCAGGCTGGAGCAGCCATCAGATGGGTGACTGGATGGGAAGTTGTGTTGATGTTAAATTAACTGATAGGATGGGTCATTTCGGTCAAATGACCGAAATGACCCATTCCCTCAGCTAATTTAGCCTCGAGGTCCTTGTTTTTTATTTTTAACACATGTTAAAGAAGGTCTACTGCATTACTTTTTGACAATGTGCGGTACGTGGCATATAGTTGATCCATCCGACCTGTTTGTGATGGAATAGGCCGTGTGTATTGTGGGCAAACGCTTGCTAGTATTCAACCATTTGGGATTGATGAATTCATCTCCGACGGGTTCCCTAGTGTGGTCCGTGTTCATCTGATCATCATCTACTTCTTGTGCTAGCTGATGTTCCTTCTATCCTAAGTTTCCATTAATTGATGGCGTTTTATGAACACGCCACTGTTTCCCGCCATTTCCTCACCCGTTTCCCGCCACCCTGCTATATTGCGCATGTCGGGACCCCGATTCCAAGTCACACCGATCTAGCCTGTAACACCTCATATCACTTTGCGGCCTCACGCACGGTACTCCCACGGGTGTCGCCTTACCATGGCCCGGGACCGTTTGCGCCTTCTGGCTCACGTATATGACAGTGTCGCTAGCATCCATATGACAGAGAACCCGGGCGACACGGCTAGTCGTGAACCCAAAGCGGCACTAACGTATGGGGACAGGCATACATGAATCAACATCGAACGTGTCGGTCAGCAGCGTGCGAATCCGGGCTGTAGCACTGGGCTAACAGGACTCCGGGAACCCGGGCTGTAGCAGGCTAGGCAGGACTCCGGATGTCACCGCGTGACATTTCCCCGAAGGGACAGACACAGGAACGATATGAAACACATGCCGGCCAGTCAAGTGTCCAGAGCAGTAGTGCTGGGCTAGCAGGACTCCGGTGGACCGGGCTGTAGCGGACTACTATGGCTCAAGGAGGCACTAGACTACATTTCCCCATAAGAGAGGCTGCTAAGGATAGACAACTAGATTGTCGGATCCCACACATACCAAGCATTTCAATCATACACACAATATGCTCGATATGTGCAAATACAACATGGCATCACAACAAGACTCTACGACTCAGAGTATTTATTCATTAGGCTCCGAAGAGCAAGATATTACAAACATGGGTCTCATGACCCAACATTCAGAGCATACAAGTCAAAGCACATGCGGAAGCTTAACATGTCTGAGTACAGACATCTACAAATGAAAAAGGCTGAGAAGCCTGACTATCTACCAGATCCTGCCGAGGGCACAAGATCATAGCTGAGGTAACAAGCTAAATGTCGAAGTCCACACGGAACTACTAGCGAGACTGACGTCTCTCTGCAAAACATAAAATAGGCAAACGTGAGTACAAATGTACCCAGCAAGACTTACATCAGAACTAGCTACATATGCATCGGTATCAACAAAGGGGGATGGTGGAGTTTAACTGCAGCAAGCCAGCTTTGACTCGAAGGCTATCCTAACTACGACTGCAAGCAACTCTTTTGAGGTGGCGCACACGAGTCCACATATTCACCATATCAATACACCACTATGGATCCGCTCCCGTCTCCCTACGAGAACGCCATCCATAGCACTCACGCTTATCTTGCGCATTTTAGAGTATCCACTTTCACTTGTCTATGAACTGTACAGGCGACCCAGAAGTCCTTTACCGTGGACACGGCTATTCGAATAGATCATATTAACCCTGCAGGGGTGTACTTCGTCACACACGCTCTCGCCACTTACCACCATGTACACCTCGTGTACCTCGGCAACCTTCAAGCGGAAGCCTCGCGAGGGAGTCGGCCACGACCTGACTAACCACACAAGTCTCTCGTCCAGGTTTATCGCCTATTCGGGTTCCATCCGCAAGGAGATCCGGCCGGGGTGTCGCTCACGGCCCCAAACGATGTGAACAGGGTTCCCAAGCCCACCTCGACGGATGGATCTACGCTTGGTACACCGTGCCACGATGCCTAGTCTGTCCCAAGCCCACCTGTACCGGGTACCACTTGGTAGACTACTAACACAACCTACAAACACCAGAAACTAGTTGCAACTCCTGGACAGAGATCAAGTTGATTAATAAGTCGAGAGGGGTCGAGTTACCGGAACCCAATGTGTGGTAGTAACTGTTCATGGATCACAAACACAGAACTCAGTTCCTGAGGACGGTTTCAATGAGACAACCCACCATGTACTCCTACATGGCCTCTCACCGCTACCTTTACCAAATCGTGTTCACACACTTAGCTCTCACACAGTAGGACATGTTCACAACTTTCCAATTCATTCCCGATGAATCAGACCTGACACAACTCGAAGCAATAGCAGGCATGACAAACAAGCATGAATGAGTAGGCACATCAGGGCTCAAACAACTCCTACTCATGCTAGTGGGTTTCATCTATTTACTGTGGCAATGACAGGTCATGCAGAGGATAAGGGGTTCAACTACCGCAGCAAGTAACAGATGAATCGTTGTTGTCCTAATGCAGTAAAAGAGAGCAGGAGCGAGAGAGTGGGATTGTATCGTAATGAACAAGGGGGTTTTGCTTGCCTGGCACTTCTGAAGATGGCATTGAGTCTTCATTAGTGTCATCGATCACAACGTCGGAGCAGCGTCTACCGAGAGGGGACAATTACCGGCAAACAAGGAAAACCAATCAATGCAATGCAACAATATGATGCATGAATGTGACATGGCAATATGCTGTGAATTGAGCTAATGCAGCTGGCAACAAGTGCAAGGGAGTCCATTTGAACCAAGGGTTCAAATGCAAACTCTAGTTTGAGCATTTAAAATGCCATTTGAATGTTTTCACTTATACAGCAGGTATAAGTTGGTTTTTCATGCATGAAAGTGGTACAGATGGATAGATTAGATTTTTCTGATCATTTTTCATATATAACTTGTTTGATTTGGGGCTACGGTTGAATTTCCATGAATTTTAGAAGTTTGCACCATTTTCTGGAATTTCCTGAATAAGAATAAATCCAGAAAAAGAGTTATTGCGTCAGCATGATGTCAGTGTGACATCATGAGTCAACTGGGGCGGTCCAGGTCAAACCTGACACGTGGGGCCTGCATGTCAGTGTCACATCTAACTAACTAAATTAGTTAACACTAATTAAATGCTAAGGCTAAACAAACAGGGGCATGGGCCCACCTGTCATAGGCTCAGGCCAGTCAAACCCCGGTCCACCGGGGTCAACCCACCGGAGTTGACCCGCGGCTCATCGCCGGCGAAGCCAGAGACGGCGGAGACGTTCGGGTTTGCATCTCCGGCGACCAAAGGGGCGGATGAGGGCATCTACGTGGAGCTGGGACTCGCCCGCATCCATCTGTGCAAATGGCAGGGGCTGAGGTGGCCCGGGCTCACCGGAGGCAAGCTCGCGGCGGTGGCCGGAGTTCGGGCCAGCACGGGCGCGGGGCTATGCTTGGCGAGCGAGCGATCTGAGGGGCTGGGCGGGCTCCTGGAAGATCCATGAGCTCGAGGTCGTGCTCGGACGTGAGTTCGGTGACCTGCAACGACGACGGCGACAGGCGCGGCGGCGGGAGCTTTGGCCGCGGTGGCCAGGGGGACTAGAGGAGGGATTCGACAGCGGGGGGGAGAGGGGTTGGGAGCAGGAGCTCACAGGGATGCGGTAGAGAAGGTCAACGTGCTCGGGGAAGCGTCGGAGGCGACGGATTGACGACGGCGATCTCGGCGCCCGTCGATGGTAGATGATGATGATGGCGTCACTGCAGTGCTTCCCGGCTTGCTTGGCTTGGTAGAGGTGACAAGGACGACGGCACGGAGCTCATGGGCATGTCGGAGGGGCGAGGGGGTGGCTGTGGCCGCGGCGGTGCACGGCGGCGCTCCCTGACGCGTTTGGGTGCGAGGTGGGGAGAGAGCAGAGAAGGGGAAGGAAGCCGAGGGAGAGTGAGAGAGCGGTTGGGGGCTGCGTGGCGACTCCAGGGTCGTCCAGGGGAAGCGGCAAGCAGGAGCTGGCGGAGAGCGGGCGCGCGCGGGGCGACCACGCGCCCAGTCCTTCTGGCAGAGGAGGAAGATGACAAGGGGGGGCACTGGTGGGCTGGGCTGGCCACTTGGGCGGCAGGTAAGCGCCAGGTAATTCCTCTGTCACTCTTTTCTTTAATTGTTTCTGTTTTCTATTTTCTGTAATTGTGTTTGGCTTTATTAAAAATGCCAGGGCATTTCCAAAAATCATGAAACTGCTCATGATCACTGTTGGAAATATATCCTCCAGTAAACATTTTAGTTTATGATTATTTGAGCATTTAAAATATTTAATAGCATTTAAATGCCCAAATGCAAATAGAGTATGATTAATCCAGAGCCCAAATATGTCATGGAAAAATGTGCATCACCTCTGATTACTGTTTCCAGCATTTTCCAAGAATGATGAACATTTTTGAAAACCATTTGGATTTACTGGAAATATTTTGGTTGAACCTACTGAATTCCTTTAATGCTAGGGTTTAGGCAATCCCCATTTCAAGTTTCTTTCAAAGTTTAAACATGATGCACACATGAAGCTAGCCTAGTGCAATATGAGAAGCTAGGGATGTGACAACTCACCCCCACTAAACAAAAATCTCGTCCCGAGATTCAAGCGTAGGGTAAGATGAAAGGGGAACGCAAACTAACATAATCTTCACGATCCAATTGTTCTTCTCGAAGATGTTAATTCATTGCATCATCTTGATCTTGACATCTTCTTTCGAGAGCTTCATCCAACTATGATGACGGAAGAGAGGAAAACTCTACAGGATTGATCTTCTCGAAGATCGAGCTATGCAAGATCAACTCGCGGAATGAGATGTGGAAACATCTCGAGTTGAGACACAAAACACGTCGAGAGGGATGGAAGAACAAACGATGAGGTTTGATTTGGTGGGCAACAATCCCACGCTTAGATAGTATGGTGCATGGGTTCCAAAGCAGTGAGGAGTTAATTGCCATGACTCCATAACGGGGCACCTTAGGAAAGGTGACTCGTAGAATTATTCCCTTAAGTGGCAAAAAGAATTACTTTTGATATAGATATCATTGAAACTCTTTATGCCAGCCTAAGGCAATCACAAATGATCGTTCGAGGGAGTTCGGGGGAACGACACACTCGGGCTAGAATGGACGATGTGAACTACCTTGTTGAAGACAACGAAATGGATGATTTGCTTATCATCGGGGATGGATGGGACCCATAGTAGGACCACTTTGAAGATGATCCTAAGCAGTAATTACTGAGGTGCAAGCTGGGAACAAAATGCAAATGATGGGAATGATTCTAGTAACTGGGGAGAAACCCAACAGTAGAGAGTGATTCCACTATTGGAAAAGTTATAACATAACCGATGAAATGTGGGCCAATCCCAGTTAGTGCTCACGATGACACCTAATGCTTGCGCGTGCTCTCAAGAACTTGAGCATTTCCATATTCATCAAGGTTTTACCAACATCCGTGCCGAGGATCCTGGCAACACATCATACTACCATGATGAACGGTGATGGAGGATGCAGGTGCAAAGGAGGACAACACTTTCTCAGATTTCACCTTAGCAAAGCCAAGGGAGCAAAATCTGGATGATCGACCGAGAAACATTTAGCACTCCGCTTCTAATGTTCTCCTTGATGTTCTAGCGTAACCCATTAGATGTGGTTTGGTATCTTGAACCTCAAGTAGTAGGTCGGACTTCAGGAGCACAAAAATCCATAAGGAACTCTTGGGAAATGTTCCAACCATCGTGTCTGCCTGAGATTCAGATCTGGTTGGTGTCAGAATGTTCCAGACTCATCCAGTCTAGAGAGAAAAATGAAAGTTTGCAACACAAATCGACGAGATGACGTTGCGAGATTCTCGGGAGATGAACTACGATAGTAAGTTCCAAAACATGAGTTGGTTCTGCTACAAACATGTGAACACGTTGTCCCAGACAAGCATGCTCACATGGTAGTCTTACAATGAAACACTACCGAGTTTTGGTTAGGAACCATCAACAAGGATGTCGAAGTCCTTACATAAGTCCGGATCCTAAGAAGGAACTTCTTCTCCTTGAACAAATCAATCAGTGGCTTGGTGTGCTAGGAAACACATATGGAATGGAGGCGGCCAACCTATCAAACCATAGAGTACTTTGCACATATGCGTGACTAACTTGGGATGATTCCAGAGGAAGCAAAAACAAGCTCCCTCGAATTCACGGCGGCAACTTGCATCGATTGCACGTGAACTTAGAGGAAGTCACTACTTTCATCCAAACATATACTTCATGAACGGGGCATGAAGAAAATGCTTACACAAGTTTCCAACACTAGCTGGATGTTCAACACGAATCATGGAGGAGACAAAATGCTGCTGATGGGCTCAACAACAACTCATCGGAATTTCCATATCACTGGACTTCCACCATCATGTGAACATGATGATAGCATTGGTCAGACCAAAGGATGTAATGGTGTATGCTCGAGGAATCAACCACGAGTAAGACAACATTACGAACATCGTTGGTTCTGATTTGACTTGACGATAGCCCATACTCAAGTCAAAGTTTTGACAAGGCAATAGATCCAACAACTGATCACGAGGACCAATCGATGGAGATATCATCTTTCTTCAACACACACACAAAAGATATCCCTTAAAATGAACTAAGCTAGGCAAGCTTTTATCTTCCAACTCTCCAAGTTGCTGTTCAGCTTAACCAACTAGCTCAGGGGTATCCAACACAGATTCTTGGAGAAAGAGTGGTTTATAGGAAAACCATTTGATCACGAGCTCAACATAGCGGTCAGGTGACAACCTGGTGATACTTCTGAGAAGATATTCGGAAAATCACGAACCACCGATATGTTACTAAGCTCGAGAACAATCTTGCTTTTCAGGGCAAAACGATGTGACCAAACAAGAAAGGGATTGATACAATGCTAACTCTTGATCAAAGGGTGCACCAGGAAAAATGGACTAGGTAGCACGATCAACCTTAGGATGTGATTCAGTAACCAACACGCTAAGAGTGAGAGTATTGCCATTAACCACCAAGCAACGAGTTGCTCAGAGTGTTGATTTCACACATCACGGTTCACTTGTCGGTATTCCGGTTGTGACAACATGGGACCGAGGAATGAATAATGATGGCGAGAGGTATCACTGCATCAGGAATTCATAAGAGGTGGTGCAATTCTCATGACATTCTTGACATAAAGATGGTAACACTCCAAGGTAGAACAGAGCAAAAGCTGGATTGGCATTTTGATCTGCGGAATACAACTACTTTGACCCAATCCTAGAAATGGACGAGGTACTAGAGTTTGTTTCTCCTAGTCATTCCGGATCAGAATGGCTTGACAGACCACAAGAATAATAGGCATCGATAACACAAATGCACAATTACTCCTGACTATCAATTGATAGACGAGGGCCGGAATACAGCTAAAGAGGGACAACCCAAAAGAACATATGATTATCTGGTTAGTATGTCGAACAAGTTCAACATATTTCTTCCGGATAACCCATGCAGAAGGAGAAGGACTGGCAGATTCACAATGTGAATGGAGAACTCGTCATGAGCACTTTGGTTGTGATCTTTCGGTTCAAGAGAACTTCTGCCATAAGCAGTTCATGGTATTGGAAGAACGATATACCACGGACCTCGAGGGCTAATGCAAAGGTTACTAATATCTTAAGGAACTAGCAACACTATCAACATGAAGTAAGTAGGTGAATCTCGAGTTCAAGAACCCAGGAGTAGAATGCCTACTAACTAGCTGGCATCACGGGATGCTTTCGAGAGTAATGGCCAGAATCATCACACTGGGGATGCAAGCATTGCTAGATTGCTAAGTGGTCCTCTAAGACACCTAGGTCATAATAATAACTCCAACGTATATGTCAAGGCAACAGAGTACCTCAACTCAACGATTAGTGTGGTTAATCTGGCCCAAAGGGACGCAAAAACAGAGGGAAAGGATTTTGCAAATGCATCAGATTGTTTAGAAACCTAGGATGACTCGGACAGCATGACGGCTGTAAATGCTCAAAAAGAATTGAGACATCCTGCAAAATGGTGGCATAACCACCCAGAATCACAATATCAAGGTTCCGAGATCAACTGTCAACACACGGAAGTAGTAGAAACTGAACTGAGGCTTCAGACCAACAATCCTACGAGTCTACGGATTAGTAACACGTGATCCTGATAGAAAGATGAGAAGCCTAGTTCTTAATCCCCGTAGAAGAGAAGAGGGTGACTCAGATCAGAAGGGCATAAGGTAAAGGAGTAAAAAGAGCCTTACGTTCCCTTCCACAATCAATTCCCTTATATAACTAAAGCATTTCTAGACTCAACTTCGACCAGTTTGGCTTCGTAAACCTACAGGCAGTCAGGCTCTGATACCAAAGCTGTCGGGACCCCGATTCCAAGTCACACCGATCTAGCCTGTAACACCTCATATCACTTTGCGGCCTCACGCACGGTACTCCCACGGGTGTTGCCTTACCATGGCCCGGGACCGTTTGCGCCCTCTGGCTCACGTATATGACAGTGTCGCTAGCATCCATATGACAGAGAACCCGGGCCGACACGGCTAGTCGTGAACCCAAAGCGGCACTAACGTATGGGGACAGGCATACATGAATCAACATCGAACGTGTCGGTCAGCAGCGTGCGAATCCGGGCTGTAGCACTGGGCTAACAGGACTCCGGGAACCCGGGCTGTAGCAGGCTAGGCAGGACTCCGGATGTCACCGCGTGACATTTCCCCGAAGGGACAGACACAGGAACGATATGAAACACATGCCGACCAGTCAAGTGTCCAGAGCAGTAGTGCTGGGCTAGCAGGACTCCGGTGGACCGGGCTGTAGCGGACTACTATGGCTCAAGGAGGCACTAGACTACATTTCCCCATAAGAGAGGCTGCTAAGGATAGACAACTAGATTGTCGGATCCCACACATACCAAGCATTTCAATCATACACACAATATGCTCGATATGTGCAAATACAACATGGCATCACAACAAGACTCTACGACTCAGAGTATTTATTCATTAGGCTCCGAAGAGCGAGATATTACAAACATGGGTCTCATGACCCAACATTCAGAGCATACAAGTCAAAGCACATGCGGAAGCTTAACATGTCTGAGTACAGACATCTACAAATGAAAAAGGCTGAGAAGCCTGACTATCTACCAGATCCTGCCGAGGGCACAAGATCGTAGCTGAGGTAACAAGCTAAATGTCGAAGTCCACACGGAACTACTAGCGAGACTGACGTCTCTCTGCAAAACATAAAATAGGCAAACGTGAGTACAAATGTACCCAGCAAGACTTACATCAGAACTAGCTACATATGCATCGGTATCAACAAAGGGGGGTGGTGGAGTTTAACTGCAGCAAGCCAGCTTTGACTCGAAGGCTATCCTAACTACGACTGCAAGCAACTCTTTTGAGGTGGCGCACACGAGTCCACATATTCACCATATCAATACACCACTATGGATCCGCTCCCGTCTCCCTACGAGAACGCCATCCATAGCACTCACGCTTATCTTGCGCATTTTAGAGTATCCACTTTCACTTGTCTATGAACTGTACAGGCGACCCAGAAGTCCTTTACCGTGGACACAGCTATTCGAATAGATCATATTAACCCTGCAGGGGTGTACTTCGTCACACACGCTCTCGCCACTTACCACCATGTACACCTCGTGTACCTCGGCAACCTTCAAGCGGAAGCCTGGCGAGGGAGTCGGCCACGACCTGACTAACCACACAAGTCTCTCGTCCAGGTTTATCGCCTATTCGGGTTCCATCCGCAAGGAGATCCGGCCGGGGTGTCGCTCACGGCCCCAAACGATGTGAACAGGGTTCCCAAGCCCACCTCGACGGATGGATCTACGCTTGGTACACCGTGCCACGGTGCCTAGTCTGTCCCAAGCCCACCTGTACCGGGTACCACTTGGTAGACTACTAACACAACCTACAAACACCAGAAACTAGTTGCAACTCCTGGACAGAGATCAAGTTGATTAATAAGTCGAGAGGGGTCGAGTTACCGGAACCCAATGTGTGGTAGTAACTGTTCATGGATCACAAACACAGAACTCAGTTCCTGAGGACGGTTTCAATGAGACAACCCACCATGTACTCCTACATGGCCTCTCACCGCTACCTTTACCAAATCGTGTTCACACACTTAGCTCTCACACAGTAGGACATGTTCACAACTTTCCAATTCATTCCCGATGAATCAGACCTGACACAACTCTAAGCAATAGCAGGCATGACAAACAAGCATGAATGAGTAGGCACATCAGGGCTCAAACAACTCCTACTCATGCTAGTGGGTTTCATCTATTTACTGTGGCAATGACAGGTCATGCAGAGGATAAGGGGTTCAACTACCGCAGCAAGTAACAGATGAATCGTTGTTGTCCTAATGCAGTAAAAGAGAGCAGGAGCGAGAGAGTGGGATTGTATCGTAATGAACAAGGGGGTTTTGCTTGCCTGGCACTTCTGAAGATGGCATTGAGTCTTCATTAGTGTCATCGATCACAACGTCGGAGCAGCGTCTACCGAGAGGGGACAATTACCGGCAAACAAGGAAAACCAATCAATGCAATGCAACAATATGATGCATGAATGTGACATGGCAATATGCTGTGAATTGAGCTAATGCAGCTGGCAACAAGTGCAAGGGAGTCCATTTGAACCAAGGGTTCAAATGCAAACTCTAGTTTGAGCATTTAAAATGCCATTTGAATGTTTTCACTTATACAGCAGGTATAAGTTGGTTTTTCATGCATGAAAGTGGTACAGATGGATAGATTAGATTTTTCTGATCATTTTTCATATATAACTTGTTTGATTTGGGGCTACGGTTGAATTTCCATGAATTTTAGAAGTTTGCACCATTTTCTGGAATTTCCTGAATAAGAATAAATCCAGAAAAAGAGTTATTGCGTCAGCATGATGTCAGTGTGACATCATGAGTCAACTGGGGCGGTCCAGGTCAAACCTGACACGTGGGGCCTGCATGTCAGTGTCACATCTAACTAACTAAATTAGTTAACACTAATTAAATGCTAAGGCTAAACAAACAGGGGCATGGGCCCACCTGTCATAGGCTCAGGCCAGTCAAACCCCGGTCCACCGGGGTCAACCCACCGGAGTTGACCCGCGGCTCATCGCCGGCGAAGCCAGAGACGGCGGAGACGTTCGGGTTTGCATCTCCGGCGACCAAAGGGGCGGATGAGGGCATCTACGTGGAGCTGGGACTCGCCCGCATCCATCTGTGCAAATGGCAGGGGCTGAGGTGGCCCGGGCTCACCGGAGGCAAGCTCGCGGCGGTGGCCGGAGTTCGGGCCAGCACGGGCGCGGGGCTATGCTTGGCGAGCGAGCGATCTGAGGGGCTGGGCGGGCTCCTGGAAGATCCATGAGCTCGAGGTCGTGCTCGGACGTGAGTTCGGTGACCTGCAACGACGACGGCGACAGGCGCGGCGGCGGGAGCTTTGGCCGCGGTGGCCAGGGGGACTAGAGGAGGGATTCGACAGCGGGGGGGAGAGGGGTTGGGAGCAGGAGCTCACAGGGATGCGGTAGAGAAGGTCAACGTGCTCGGGGAAGCGTCGGAGGCGACGGATTGACGACGGCGATCTCGGCGCCCGTCGATGGTAGATGATGATGATGGCGTCACTGCAGTGCTTCCCGGCTTGCTTGGCTTGGTAGAGGTGACAAGGACGACGGCACGGAGCTCATGGGCATGTCGGAGGGGCGAGGGGGTGGCTGTGGCCGCGGCGGTGCACGGCGGCGCTCCCTGACGCGTTTGGGTGCGAGGTGGGGAGAGAGCAGAGAAGGGGAAGGAAGCCGAGGGAGAGTGAGAGAGCGGTCGGGGGCTGCGTGGCGACTCCAGGGTCGTCCAGGGGAAGCGGCAAGCAGGAGCTGGCGGAGAGCGGGCGCGCGCGGGGCGACCACGCGCCCAGTCCTTCTGGCAGAGGAGGAAGATGACAAGGGGGGGCACTGGTGGGCTGGGCTGGCCACTTGGGCGGCAGGTAAGCGCCAGGTAATTCCTCTGTCACTCTTTTCTTTAATTGTTTCTGTTTTCTATTTTCTGTAATTGTGTTTGGCTTTATTAAAAATGCCAGGGCATTTCCAAAAATCATGAAACTGCTCATGATCACTGTTGGGAATATATCCTCCAGTAAACATTTTAGTTTATGATTATTTGAGCATTTAAAATATTTAATAGCATTTAAATGCCCAAATGCAAATAGAGTATGATTAATCCAGAGCCCAAATATGTCATGGAAAAATGTGCATCACCTCTGATTACTGTTTCCAGCATTTTCCAAGAATGATGAACATTTTTGAAAACCATTTGGATTTACTGGAAATATTTTGGTTGAACCTACTGAATTCCTTTAATGCTAGGGTTTAGGCAATCCCCATTTCAAGTTTCTTTCAAAGTTTAAACATGATGCACACATGAAGCTAGCCTAGTGCAATATGAGAAGCTAGGGATGTGACAGCGCATAGGCGGCGCGCGACGCACGGAGGCGACAAGCGCAGCCTGTAGCACATCCACCTTTTCCAAGCATGCCAACCCTCCAAAGCGCCACTTCTGCCATCAACCTCATCAACGAGGAAAACGAGCAGGCACCACGGCCCGTCAGGCCGAGGCGCTCCCCGGCAACGCGATGGACAAGGTCGTGGTGCGCGTCATCGCCAGGGTTGAGCAGACCTTTGGCGCATGGCGCTTGAGCGCCGCGGATCAAGATAGGCATGTCAGCGCCGACAGGCTGCAGCTCGCCGCACAACATGATCGATGGCGCGCCACAGAGCAAGCTAGGCACGTCCGCGCTGATAAGCTGCGGCTCGCCGCACGGCAAGACCGTTGGAGCACCGCAGAGCGAGAGGCGCGGCGCGCCGCACAGCAAGAGCGGATCCATCGACGCATGCCTGCTGTCGACACGGTGTCGCAGCTGGGTACACGTCTCGTCAGTACCCCCATTCCTCGCCAGGAGTGGGCAGAGGCCCTTAGCGCCGTACTTGCACCAGAGGCCGGCCGCGCCGTACTTGCACCGGACGCCCGCCGCGCCGTTCGCATGGGTGGCGCCGTTCGCCTTCTCCGCGGCCCGCTGGATGCCAACGCGCTGGTCCGTAGGATCGACCTCCTCGTTGGCCCAGGTGTCCACCTAGGCGTAGCAGAGGAACATGGCGGTCGCATCCTCGAGCTGGTGATCTTCGATGAAATAGCCAACTTGGAGCTCGAGATCGCGCTCCAGATGTACCGCGAGCGTGTCGACCGCTTGGACAAACGCCTCCACGAGTTCAGGCAGAGCCAAGAGCTACCGTAGGCAAGGGCTGCTGGTCATGGTCTCATGGACGCATTTTATTTTGAAAAGTCGTTTCGACGTGGATAGCTATGTATTCACAGAAATCATATTATTGCTCTGTTTCAATGTGTGTACTCTGTTTTCCATTCTTATATGTTCTGTTTCAATGTGTGTATACGCTTTCCATTCTGTATATGTGGATGATAACAGCTAGATTCAAATTAGTATACAAAAACAGAAAGAAATGGAATTCATAATATACATATATATATATTAATTGTTCATTAGTTCATCACAGAATATATATATATATATAATATCATCACATATACGTGATGATACTTAAACAAATAATCCTTCCTGTGCATAAAATTGAAAACGAATAATACTAAAACAAATAATCCTTCCTGGGGCCAGTATTCCGGCAGCCCCTCGCCAGCAGCTCCCTGGTCGCGGCGTCTTCCCAGTGCAGAGGCAGTACTCCGACTGCTCCGCCTCGCAGCGCTTGACTTACCGATCTGCCTCTTGCTGGCGGACGCGCGCGGCCGATCTTGCCATTTGATTGGGCGCCCACTAGAGCTCCTCGTCGGTGGCACACTGGAACTTATCGGCCCACCTCCACGCTGAGGGAGTCCTGGATTAGGGGGTCCTCGGACAGCCGAACTATATACTTTGGTCGGACTGTTGGGCTATGAAGGTACAAGATTGAAGACTTCGTCCCGTGTCCGGGTGGGACTCTCCTTGGCGTGGAAGGCAAGCTTGGCAATTCGGATATGTAGATCTCCTCCCTTGTAACCGACTCTGTGTAACCCTAGCCCCCTCCGGTGTCTATATAAACCGGAGGGTTTAGTCCATAGGACAACAACAATCGTAACCATAGGCTAGCTTCTAGGGTTTAGCCTCTACGATCTCGTGGTAGATCAACTCTTGTAATACTCATATCATCAAGATCAATCAAGCAGGAAGTAGGGTATTACCTCCAACGAGAGGGCCCGAACCTAGGTAAACATCATGTCCCCCGCCTCCTGTTACCATCCGCCTTAGACGCGCAGTTCGGGACCCCCTACCCGAGATCAGCCGGTTTTGACACCGACATTGGTGCTTTCATTGAGAGTTCAACTATGCCGTCACCATAAGGCTTGATGGCTCCTTCGATCATCGGCAATGATGCGATCCAGGGTGAGATTTTTCTCCCCGGACAGATCTTCGTATTCTGCGGCTTCGTACTGCGAGCCAACTCCCTTGGCCATCTGGAGCAGATCGAAAGCTGCGCCCCTGGCCATCAGGTCAGGTTTAGAAGCTTGAACTATACCGCCGACATCCGCAGAGACTTGATCTTCGACGGATTTGAGCCCATGTCAGGTGCGCCGCACAGTCACAACGAGCATGACTTAGCTCTGCCGCCGGACAGTGTTCAGGCGATCACACCTGCGGCTACTCCGGCTCTCAATCCGGAGCAGATCGTGTCGTCCGAGGAAGGGTGGATAGACCCCGCCACGGAGGCTGCACACTTAGCGGCGGTAGAGCCGAATGCTGACTTCACCCCTATGAGACCTGCGCTGCCGGACACCTGGATTCGTCCCCGGCCACGGGCTCTGAACCGCCTGCGTCCGTGCCTGTCGAATCTGATTGGGCACCGATCATGGAGTTTTCCTCTGTGGATATCTTTCAGCACTCGCCACTGGGCGACGTGCTAAATTCATTAAGGTCTCTCTCCTTGTCTGGAGACCCTTGGCCGAACTATGTCCGGCTGGAGTGTGAAGCGGATGACGAAGAAATTTGTTCCCCACCCACCACCCACTTAATAGCCACTGTCGACGAATTAACCGACATGCTCGATTTCGGCTCCGAAGACATCGACGGTATGGACGACGATGCAGGAGACGAACAGGAACCACCGCCCACAGGGCGCTGGACTGCCACCTCATCATATGATATATACATGGTGGACACCCCCAAAGAAGGCGATGGTGAAAAGGCAACAGAGGATAATCCCTCCAAGAAGCAATCCAAGCACCGGCATCAGCGGCGCCGCTCTAAGTCCCGCCATAGCAAAAGCAGCGATACCGGCATAAGAGACAATAACGCTCCGGATAGTGCCGAAGACTATGGCAATCCCTTCCAGCCAGGCCTTGAGCGGGAGGATGGGCAAGCTAGCCCTCAAGAACAGGCAGCAGACGGAGAATCAGAGGATGACAATTACATGCCTCTCTTCGAAGACGAGGTGAGCCTCGGCGACGAAGAATTTATCGTGCCTGAGGATCCCGTCGAGCAGGAGCGCTTCAAGCGCCGGCTTATAGCCACGACAAATAGCCTGAAGAAAAAGCAACAACAGCTTCGAGCTGACCAAGACCTGCTAGGGATAGATGGACCGAGGTCCTGGCGGCCGAGCAATACGAACTCGAACACCCAACCAAGAGTTACCCAAAGCGCAGGTTGCTACCCCAACTCGAGGAGGAAGCATTAAAACCTACATTACCAGCGTACGATGTGGCTGATCGGCCACCTCGCGGCCGAGACAGAGTGGCATATCAGCCCAAAGTTCAGCCCGCACCCCGCCGCCATTCAAAAAAAACACCAAGGCCCGGGGCAACACGCAGGACCTGCGAGACGTATTGGACAACAAAGCAGGACATACAAGATCGATCTACGGATCATGGGGCACGCCCCAACGCGTGACGATGATCGTCACGCCGGATACACTAAAAGCAAATCCGGCCGGGCCGAATACAGCAGACAAGACTCGTATGAACTGCGTCGCGACATAGCCCGACAGAGAGGCGCCGCACACCCCCTATGCTTCACAGACGAAGTGATGGATCACGAATTCCCAGAAGGATTTAAACCCATGAACATAGAGTCATATGATGGTACTACACACCCCGCGGTATGGATCGAGGATTTCCTCCTCCACATCCACATGGACCGCGGTGATGATCTACATGCCATCAAGTATCTCCCACTAAAACTCAAAGGACCAGCTCGGCATTGGCTGAATAGCCTGCCAGCAAACTCCATTGGGAGTTGGGAGAATTTGGAAGATGCATTCCTTGACAACTTCCAGGGCACTTATGTGCGACCACCAGACGCTGATGACTTGAGCCACATAACCCAACAGCCAGGGGAATCGGCCAGGAAATTCTGGACTCGGTTCCTAACTAAAAAGAACCAAATTGTCGACTGTCCAGATGCCGAGGCCTTAGGGGCATTTAAGCATAACATCCGTGACGAGTGGCTCGCCCAACACCTCACCCAAGAGAAGCCGAAGACCATGGCAGCCCTCACGACACTCATGACCCTCTTTTGCGCGGGCGAAGACAGCTGGCTGGCTCGCAGCAATAACACATCAAGAAATCCTGGCAGTTCAGACGCCAAAGACAGCGGCGGCAGACCACGTCGCAACATACACAAGCGCCGCAACAACGGCGACAACGCCGAAGACACAACACTCAATGGCGGATTCAGTGGCTCTAAATCCGGTCAGCGGAAAAAGCCGTTCAAAAGAAGCAATCCGGGCCCGTCCAGTTTGGACCACATACTCGATCGCTCGTGTCAAATTCACGGCACCCCCGATAAGCCAGCCAATCACACCAACAGAGAATGCTGGGTGTTCAAGCAGGCCGGCAAGTTGAACGCCGAAAACAAGGAAAAGGGGCTGCATAGCGACGACGAGGAGGAGCCCCGGCCGCCGAACACAGGAGGACAGAAGAAATTTCCTCCCCAAGTGAAAACGGTGAACATGATATACGCAACCCATATCCCCAAGAGGGAACGGAAGCGCGCACTAAGGGACGTCTATGCGATGCAGCCAGTCGCCCCAAAGTTCAACCCATGGTCTTCTTGTCCGATCACTTTCGATTGCATGGACCACCCCACTAGTATTCGTCATGGCGGTTCGGCCGCATTGGTTCTTGATCCCATCATTGATGGATTTCACCTCACTCGAGTCTTTATGGATGGTGGCAGCAGCCCGAACCTGCTTTATCAGGATACAGTGCGCAAAATGGGTATAGACCCATCGAGGATCAAACCCACCAAAACCACCTTTAAAGGTGTCATCCCAGGTGTAGAGGCCTGTTGCACGGGCTCAATCACACTGGAAGTGGTCTTCGGATCTCCGGACAACTTCCGAAGCGAGGAGTTAATCTTCGATATCGTCCCCTTTCGCAGCGGCTATCACGCACTGCTCGGACGAACCGCATTTGCCAGATTCAATGCGGTACTGCATTATGCATACCTCAAACTCAAAATGCCAGGACCACGTGGGGTTATAACAGTTAATGGAAACGCAGAACGCTCGCTCCGCACGGAGGAGCACACTGCGGCCCTCGCAACAGAAGCGCAAAGCAGCCTTATTAGGCAAACCGCCAATTCGGCAAAAAAGACCCCGGACACCTTCAAGTGAGTCCGGGGTACCCCGCAGGAGGATCGGCAGGCACGTTTTGAGCTCGCCTAGCAATTCGGCCTCCGTCACAGTCCCAGTCAAGCGGCGGAATTTGTGCCGCGCGTACATAACTATGCACTCAAGATACCATGGGCATAGGCAGAGGCATGACTATGGCACGGCCCACAATGCGGCTCAACCGCCCCCGGGCACGTATACCTTTACCATTTTTTCTCTTTCAGGACCTTACTCTCTGGAAGACCTCTCCGGCAGTCTGATTGTTGACTCATTGCGGGAAGGAAATACCAAGGAAGCAAGACACTCTGACGTACAAGGGAATCCCCAGGTGGTCTCTGATAACGATCGAATACCTGTTTTACATACCCATACGCAGCCTGCCCTTGGATAGGACATGTCAAATAGTCCTATTTCTTGCTTATTGCACTACTTGTATCCGTACGCTTTGACGTATTACTTAAATAACAATGCATAGCGTTAGCCTATTATTGCATTTCTTTTTTTCCTTGTCTGCTTATTTGCGACTAATTGCACCCGTACATTCTGGTACGACCAGTGCGCCAGGGGCTTCATGTACCCCATAACACGACGTGAAAAGTCCGAACACTTTCGACAGTGCGGCACCCCGAACTTATAGCATTTTATGCATCAGCTCCGAATCATGTCTTGGGTCAATAGTTGGGTTTGCCCGGCTCCCATGTTTTGGTACCTTACGTTCCGCTATATCGGCTAAGGTAGCGCTGGGAGAACTACTGCGATTGTGTCCCGCTTCTTCCGGACGAGCACCTCAGTAGAGAAAGCCGAAAACTGACTGTCATGATGTGGCGAGAGCTGGTCGCTGTTCGAGAGGTCTCAAATCCTTAAAGAATTTTTCCGCTTTGGGCGAGGAGTCGGCCTTGTCCGATTTAGGCGTATATAGCGCCCCAAATTCGGCCTTCCGAATACTAGGGGCTTCGCCAAAATTTAAAATTGTAGACTTCTATGGCTAAGTGAGAGTGATAAAGCTTTATAGTCCGATTGCCTGGTTCGTTGTGCTGAACACCTCCTTCGAAGGACCCAAAATTGGGATAAAGAGTGATCAGGGTTATCCCGAACACCTCAGTACTAGTTACATGGGGGCAGAAGCCGACGACTGGCCAACTCTCAGATTTTATAAACGGCCGCACAGAAGGTAATATTTTAAATTAACAAGCGTTACATAGCGCACATGAACTCGTTTCATATTACAAGATCACATGAGTACATTCATTCAAATATTACATCCTTAGCACATTCCTCCGCCACAAGGCAAGCACCCTTCAGGACACTGTCATAATACTTTTCGAGGTGGCGATGCTCCTTGCCCTCTGGCGGCCCCTCCTTCACCAGCTTTTCGGCGTCCAACTTCGCCCAGTGCACCTTCGCCAGGCAAAAGCCCTACGTGCACCCTCGATGCAGATGAACCGCTTTATGACTTCAGACCGTGGGCAGGCATTCACAAGCCGCCTCACCAGACCGAAGTAGCTACCAGGCAGGGGCTCGCCAGGCCCGATCCGGACTATAAGACTCTTCATGGCTTGTTCGGCCGCCTTGTGAAGCTCGACCAGTTGCTTCAACTGGTCGCTCAAGGGCATTGGATGTCCGGTCCCAGTATACTGAGACCAGAACAACTTCTCCGTCGAGCTCCCCTCCTCATCCCGGTAGAACTCCGTGGCATCCGACACACTGTGGGGTAGATCTGCAAACGCTCCTGGAGAGCTTCGAACTCGGGTAAGTAAAAAGAAAGTTTCCTTCACATGCTTGCTTTGCATAATGAATGCCTTACCCGCCGCTATCTTCTTAACCGCCTCAATTTCCTGGAGGGCCTTTTGGGCTTCAGCCTTGGTATGTTGTGTGTTTTCGAGGGCCTTCGCAAGCTCGGACCCTTGCGTCTTAGAGTCAAGCTCCAAGGACTCGTGTTTCTTGATGAGAGCCTGGAGCTCTTGCTGCACCTCGCCTACTCGGGCCTCTTGCTTCTCTCGCTCGATGCGCTCCTTTGCCGCTTTGTCTTCGGCCTCGGATAGCACCTTCTTTAGGGCCGCCACTTCGGTCGTGGCCCCTAGCAAAATTCATGACGATCCTATTATTCCAAAACCAAATTTTTCTTTATCAATATTCAGACGGGGTGTCACTTACCTTTGTTCTCTTCGAGCTACCTCTTGGTAAGGCCGAGCTCTTCCTTGGACCGCTCAAGGTCCCGCTTCAGTGTGGCGACCTCCGCAGTACGAGCGGCGGCGGCCAGCAGTGAAGCCTGCTTATTCACATAGACACATTCTGATTAGACTCCTGCGATTATTATTCGATCCTCTATTCGGCCTTTCTTCGCGAACGCCAAACAGAGAATCAGGGGCTACTGTCTATGCTGTAACATTTTCTTACAATTTGATTACTTACCTCAAAGCCTGTTAGGAGGCTGGCACAGGCTTCAGTCAGTCCGCTCTTAGCGGACTGAACCTTCTTGACTACCGCACTCATAATAGTGCAGTGCTCTTCGTCAATGGAAGCGCCGCGAAGCGCTTCCAGCAAGTTGTCCGATGCCTCTGGATGGACAGAGGCCATCGGCACAGACGGCTTGCCCCCCTTAGCGAGGGGTTGCCTGACAGAATCCGGAACCACTGGAGGTTCCGGCACCGTATTCGGCTGGCGGCTAGACTTGCTGCCCCTGGCGTTAGGGCCCATGTGAGTCTTACCCCTCGTGCGCCCAGCTCCTGGAATGTCGCCTTGGGGCGCCTCCGTAACTGTCTCCCTTGGTTCAGTTCCCTTTGAGACAACACTTCGGCGTCGTCCGTAGGGCGGGGGGAGGAGGCGGTCGGGAGTGAATCGCTGTTCATGTCCGACGGTCCCAAAGAACCATCCGACGAAGATACATCGATATGGGCTTGGGATGGACTGCATAATCATGTTTGGCATGATAAGAAGCAGTACAATAAAACGTACCAAGAATTATTATGGTATCCGGATACTCACAAATTCGCTAGGGGCTTGTCCCAGGGTAACCATTCCTCGTCGCTGAAAGCGGCCGTCGTGGAGCAGTCCGGGAGGAGGGTCCTTCCCTTCTTGGACCCTTCGGCCTCCCCTGATGGGGCGGCCTTCCTTTTCCTGTCCCCCCGGCTGGGGGGGAGAACTTTCCTCTTCCTCCTCCTCGTCTTCGTGGGAGGAGTGCGCCTCGGTGTTTTCGGACGATGAGTCCGATATAACCTTGCGCCGGAGACCTTTCCTGGTCCCCGTGGCCTTCTTCTCCGGCACCTCATAAGGCGCCGGAACCAGCATCTCCGTTAGGAGAGCATCTGCTGGATCTTCGGGCAGGGGGGCTGGACAATCGATCTGCTCCGCTGTCGCTACCCAGTCCTGTTAAATGGCGTGGAGGCTTAGATCCCGCGCATGGTTATACTGGGAAAAGAACATCTCATGAGATATAGAAGACTTAACGGATTGGCAGGGCGCTTTGCGCTGAGTCCGCGGTCCTCGGTAAGGGGAGGAGGTACCTCGGCGCCCTTGAACAGCACCTTCCAGATGTCCTTGTGTGTCATGTCAAAGAGCTCTCGCAGCGTCTGGTGCTTAGCTGGGTCGAACTCCCACAAATTGAATGCCCGTCCTTGACACGGGAGGATCCGGCGGAAGAGCATGACTTGGACCATGTTGACAAGCTTGATCTTCTTGCTTATCATGTTTTTGACGCAGGTCTGGAGTCCGGTCAGCTCCACCGATGAACCCCAGGATAGGCCCTTCTCTTTCCAGGAGGTGAGCCACATGGGGATTCCGGATTGAAATTCGGGGGCCGCCACCCAGTTGGTGTCGCGCGGCTCGGTGATGTAGAACCACCCCGATTGCCACCCCTTTACGGTCTCCACATAGGAGCCTTCGGGCCAGGTGACGTTGGGCATTTTCCCACCATGGCGCCTCCGCACTCCGCTTGCTGGCCGACCACCACCTTCGATTTAACGTTGAAGGTCTTCAGCCACAGCCGAAGTGGGGCTTGATGCGGAGGAAGGCCTCGCACACGACGATAAACGCCGAGATGTTGAGGATGAAATTGGGGGCCAGATCATGAAAGTCCAGCCCGTAGTAGAACATGAGCCCACGGACGAACGGGTGGAGGGGAAATCCCAGCCCACAGACGAAGTGGGTAAGAAATACCACCCTCTCATGGGGTTCTGGAGTAGGGACGATCTGCCCCGCATCTGGTAGCCGGTGCACGATATCTGCGGCCAGGTATCCGGCTCCCCGGAGCTTTGTAATGTCCTCCTCCGTAATGGAGGAGACCATCCACTTGCCTCCCGCTCCGGACATGCTTGGAGTGGTCTTGAGGAGAAAATGCGAACTTGGGCGCTAGAGCTCTAGTGCGCAAGAATGGATGAGCAAGGAAGAAGAAGGCGTGGGTGAAAAAGATGAATCCTTGTCCCTTTATAAGGGCGGAAGAAACTATGCGCCTCCCCACCTACCTGGTAAACTTGCTTATTCCCCAAGTGCCGTAATTGATGGTGCGGTTGGGTTACCCACACCCGTATTGATGAGAATCCCATGATAGGGGGACACGATCTCTGCTTCGACAAGGCGTGCCAAGAAAACCGCCTCGCAATATGTCCATTAGCTGGTTGGGAAAAACGGTTCGAATAATGACCGGGCCGTGGCGTGATGTCACGCTATGAAACTTGTCAGCAGATTAGATTTGTGGAATATTATACTCTCTACAGAGGTATGTGGAATTTATTTTGCAGAGCCAGACATGATCCTTGTGTTCAAAATCTTCTATGGAGTATTCGGAGGAGGAACCCGCCTTGTAATGCCGAAGACAATCTGCGCGCCGGACTCATCGTCATTGAAGCCTGGTTCAGGGGCTACTAAGGGATTCCTGGATTAGGGGGTCCTCGGACAGCCGGACTATATACTTTGGCCGGACTGTTGGGCTATGAAGATACAAGATTGAAGACTTCGTCCCGTGTCCGGGTAGGACTCTCCTTGGCGTGGAAGGCAAGCTTGGCAATTCGGATATGTAGATCTCCTCCCTTGTAACCGACTCTGTGTAACCCTAGCCCCCTCCAGTGTCTATATAAACCAGAGGGTTTAGTCCATAGGACAACAACAATCATAACCATAGGCTAGCTTCTAGGGTTTAGCCTCTACGATCTCGTGGTAGATCAACTCTTGTAATACTCATATCATCAAGATCAATCAAGCAGGAAGTAGGGTATTACCTCCATCGAGAGGGCCCGAACCTGGTAAACATCGTGTCCCCCGCCTCCTGTTACCATCCGCCTTAGACGCGCACTTCGGGACCCCCTACCCGAGATCCGCCGGTTTTGACACCGACACACGCAGCGACGAGGCGCCCAGTGCCTATGACCTTCCTCGCGAAGTACCCGCCTTCGTACACCTCCTCGGCACGATGACGCGCCCGCCCCGAAAGCTCCGCCGCCTCCTTTTTCCAGGCGGCATCACAGGCTTCACAGGCCCCCTGGTACCTGGCTTCCTCCTCCGCCATCTCCTTCTTGAATGGCACTTGCCTGGCTTTCCCAGCCGGCGGCAGCGACTTCCACAGACAAAGATTGTACTGGCCCCAAAACCAATCCAAATTTGGGGGGTCCGGCGCAACCTCGTCAGGCGGCGCATAGGGGTCCTCGTCGCTGCTAATCAAGTGAGCGTCCTCGGGGGGCGGCGACTCCTCGTCGGCGCATGGGCAGACCGGCGGCGCCATGGCAGAGATTTGAGAGAGAGAGAGAGAGAGAGAGGAGGATGTAGATGAGAATCCAGGCGGGATAACGTGAGCAAGGTAGTATTTATTGGTGGCCGGAAATCTAGATCGACGGGGACAGTACTCACGCCGTTCACCGGAATTTATGAGTACTGTAGTTTGAATTACACATGATTCTCGCAGCAAAATCCGTGTGTGAACATAATAGCTCACGCTTTCCAATACAGAACCATGTCTGATTAATGATCCCCGCCAATCACCTACCAAACCTTGAGCCACGAGATATAGTGCCAATCGTGTGGGGGCCGGTTTTCTTGCCAGAACCTTACATTTTCTTTTTTGAACACCAGATATTTACATCATCTGATGATTTTTTAACTCGCACACAAGTACACAAAAATATGATTTTTCAAACTGTTATGGTTAGGCGTTGCATGTAGATGTAGTTCAAATTTGAATTACGGTCATTAAATGGTTAGAAAATCACTTAAATGTCTTTAAAAGGTCAAATGACCCCCGAAATTGTCCAAATTTTCACATGACAGCTGTATTAGTGCATGTTAAACGTAGGAAAAAATTTGAAGGCCGTAAGAGGAAGCTATCTCCTGTCCATCATCAAACATGCATTGTTCCCTCTCGGAACCACGAACCTTCTAGTGAGTTTCTCCGGTTTGTGAGGGGTGTGTGTCCAAACTTTCATCAAACAGACCAATTTTTTTACCACATCATCTTGGTGGTATGACATTAAATGAAGCAAGGTTTCATGTTTTTCTGATCATTTTTAATTTTTTGGAATTAAAATGCCATGGCATGCACTCCACGCATGTGCCCATGCCTTGAGACCAATAAGTTTGAAAATTCCTTCTAATTTACTGCACATGGAATTAACTCGTACACAAGTACACGAAAATATGATTTTTCAAACCGTTATGGTTACGCGTTGCATGTAGATGTAGTTCAAATTTGAATTACAGTCATTAAATGGTTAGAAAATCACTTAAATGTCTTTAAAATGTCAAATGACCCCAGAAATTTTCCAAATTTTCACATGACAGTTGTATTAGTGCACGTTAAACGTAGGAAAAAATTTGAAGGCCGTAAGAGGAAGCTATCTCTCGTTCGTCATCAAACATGCATTGTTCCCTCTCGGAACCACGAACCTTCTAGCGAGCTGCTCCGATTTGTGAAGGGTGTGTGTCCAAACGTTCTTCAAACATGCCAATTTCTTTACCACATCATCTTGGTGGCATGACATTACATCAAGCAAGGTTTCATGTTTTTCTGAGCATTTTTTAATTTTTTGGAATTAAAATGCCATGGCATGCACTCCATGCATGTTCCCATGCCTTCAGACCAATATGTTTGAAAATTCCTTCTAATTTACTGCACATGAAATTAACTCAGAAACAAGTACACAAAAATATGATTTTTCAAACAGTTATGGTTAGGCGTTGCATGTAGATGTAGTTCAAATTTGAATTATGGTCATTAAGGTTAGGAAATCACATAAATGTCTTTAAAAGGTCAAATGACCCCAGAAATTTTCCAAACTTTCACATGACAGTTGTATTAGTGCATGTTAAACGTAGGAAAAAAATTTGAAGGCCGTAAGAGGAAGCTATGTCTCGTTCGTCATCAAACATGCATTGTTCCCTCTCGGAACCACGAACCTTCTAGCTAGTAGCTTCGGTTTGTGAGGGCGGTGTGTCCAAACGTTCGTTAATCATGCCAATTTCTTTACCACATCATCTTGGTGGCATGACATTACATCAAGCAAGGTTTCATGTTTTTCTGATCATTTTTTTATTTGCTGGAATTAAAATGCCATGGCACCCCATGCATGTGCCAATGCCTTGAGACCAATATGTTTGAAAATTCCTTCTAATTTACTGCACATGGAATTAACTCGCACACAAGTACACAAAAATATGATTTTTTTCAAACCGTTATGGTTAGGCGTTGCATGTAGATGTAGTTCAAATTTGAATTACGGTCATTAAGTGGTTAGAAAATCACATAAATGTCTTTAAAAGGTCAAATGACCCCAGAAATTTTCCAATTTTCACATGACAGTTGTATTAGTGCATGTTAAACGTAGGAAAAAATTTGAAGGCCGTAAGAGGAAGCTATCTCTCGTTCGTCATCAAACATGCATTGTTCCCTCTCGGAACCACGAACCTTCTAGCGAGTTGCTCCGGTTTGTGAGGGCTGTGTATCCAAACGTTCGTCAAACATGCCAATTTCTTTACCACATCATCTTGGTAGCATCACATTACATCAAGCAAGGTTTCATGTTTTTCTGATCATTTTTTTATTTTTTGGAATTAAAATGCCATGGCACCCCATGCATGTGCCCATGCCTTGAGACCAATAAGTTTGAAAATTCCTTCTAATTTACTGCACATGGAATTAACTCGCACACAAGTACACAAAAATATGATTTTTCAAACCGTTATGGTTAGGCGTTGCATGTAGATGTAGTTCCAATTTGAATTACAGTCATTAATAGAAAATCACTTAAATATCTTTAAAATGTCAAATGACCCCAGAAATTTTCCAAATTTTTACATGACAGTTGTATTAGTGCATGTTTAACGTAGGAAAATTTTTGAAGGCCGTAAGAGGAAGCTATCTCTCGTTCATCATCAAACATGCACTGTTCCCTCTCGGAACCACGAACCTTCTAGCGAGCTGCTCCGATTTGTGAGGGGTGTGTCCAAACGTTCGTCAAACATGCCAATTTCTTTACCACATCATCTTGGTGGCATGACATTACATCAAGCAAGGTTTCATGTTTTTCTGATCATTTTTTAATTTTTTGGAATTAAAATGCCATGGCATGCACTCCATGCATGTGCCCATGCCTTCAGACCAATATGTTTGAAAATTCCTTCTAATTTACTGCACCTGAAATTAACTCGCACACAAGTACACAAAAATATGATTTTTCAAACCGTTATGGTTAGGCGTTGCATGTAGATGTAGTTCAAATTTCAATTACGGTCATTAAATGGTTAGAAAATCACATAATTGTCTTTAAAAGGTCAAATGACCCCAGAAATTTTCCAATTTTCACATGACAGTTGTATTAGTGCATGTTAAACGTAGGAAATAATTTGAAGGCCGTAAGAGGAAGCTATCTCTCGTTCGTCATCAAACATGCATTGTTTCCTCTCGGAACCACGAACCTTCTAGCGAGTTGCTCCGGTTTGTGAGGGCTGTGTGTCCAAACGTTCGTCAAACATGCCAATTTCTTTACCACATCATCTTGGTAGCATAACATTACATCAAGCAAGGTTTCATGTTTTTCTGATCATTTTTTTATTTTTTGGAATTAAAATGCCATGGCACCCCATGCATGTGCCCATGCCTTGAGACCAATATGTTTGAAAATTCCTTCTAATTTACTGCACATGGAATTAACTCGCACACAAGTACACAAAAATATGATTTTTTCAAACCGTTATGGTTAGGCGTTGCATGTAGATGTATTTCAAATTTGAATTACGGTCATTAAATGGTTAGAAAATCACTTAAATGTCTTTAAAAGGTCAAATGACCCTAGAAATTTTCCAAATTTTCACATGACAGTTGTATTAGTGCATGTTAAGCGTAGCAAAAAATTTGAAGGCCGTTAGAGGAAGCTATCTGCCGTCCGTCATCAAACATGCATTGTTCCTCTCGGAACCACGAACCTTCTAGTGAGTTTCTCCGGTTTGTGAGGGGTGTGTGTCCAAACTTTCATCAAACAGGCCAATTTTTTTACCACATCATCTTGGTGGCATGACATTAAATCAAGCAAGGTTTCATGTTTTTCTGATCATTTTTTAATTTTTTGGAATTAAAATGCCATGGCATGCACTCCATGCATGTGCCCATGCCTTGAGACCAATATGTTTGAAAATTCCTTCTAATTTACTGCACATGGAATTAACTCGCACACAAGTACACAAAAATATAATTTTTTTCAAACCGTTATGGTTAGGCGTTGCATGTAGATGTAGTTCAAATTTGAATTACGGTCATTAAGTGGTTAGAAAATCACATAAATGTCTTTAAAAGGTCAAATGACCCCAGAAATTTTCCAATTTTCACATGACAGTTGTATTAGTGCATGTTAAACGTAGGAAAAAATTTGAAGGCCGTAAGAGGAAGCTATCTCTCGTTCGTCATCAAACATGCATTGTTCCCTCTCGGAACCACGAACCTTCTAGCGAGTTGCTCCGGTTTGTGAGGGCTGTGTGTCCAAACGTTCGTCAAACATGCCAAATTCTTTACCACATCATCTTGGTAGCATCACATTACATCAAGCAAGGTTTCATGTTTTTCTGATCATTTTTTTATTTTTTGGAATTAAAATGCCATGGCACCCCATGCATGTGCCCATGCCTTGAGACCAATATGTTTGAAAATTCCTTCTAATTTACTGCACATGGAATTAACTCGCACACAAGTACACAAAAATATGATTTTTTTCAAACCGTTATGGTTAGGCGTTGCATGTAGATGTAATTCAAATTTGAATTACGGTCATTAAATGGTTAGAAAATCACTTAAATGTCTTTAAAAGGTCAAATGACCCCCAAAATTTTCCAAATTTTCACATGACAGTTGTATTAGTGCACGTTAAACGTAGGAAAAAATTTGAAGGCCGTAAGAGGAAGCTATCTCTCGTTCATCATCAAACATGCACTGTTCCCTCTCGGAACCACGAACCTGCTAGCGAGTTGCTCCGATTTGTGAGGGGTGTGTCCAAACGTTCGTCAAACATGCCAATTTCTTTACCACATCATCTTGGTGGCATGACATTACATCAAGCAAGGTTTCATGTTTTTCTGATCATTTTTTAATTTTTTGGAATTAAAATGCCATGGCATGCACTCCATGCATGTGCCCATGCCTTCAGACCAATATGTTTGAAAATTCCTTCTAATTTACTGCACATGGAATTAACTCGCACACAAGTACACAAAAATATGATTTTTTTCAAACCGTTATGGTTAGGCGTTGCATGTAGATGTATTTCAAATTTGAATTACGGTCATTAAATGGTTAGAAAATCACTTAAATGTCTTTAAAAGGTCAAATGACCCTAGAAATTTTCCAAATTTTCACATGACAGTTGTATTAGTGCATGTTAAGCGTAGCAAAAAATTTGAAGGCCGTTAGAGGAAGCTATCTGCCGTCCGTCATCAAACATGCATTGTTCCTCTCGGAACCACGAACCTTCTAGTGAGTTTCTCCGGTTTGTGAGGGGTGTGTGTCCAAACTTTCATCAAACAGGCCAATTTTTTACCACATCATCTTGGTGGCATGACATTAAATCAAGCAAGGTTTCATGTTTTTCTGATCATTTTTTAATTTTTTGGAATTAAAATGCCATGGCATGCACTCCATGCATGTGCCCATGCCTTGAGACCAATATGTTTGAAAATTCCTTCTAATTTACTGCACATGGAATTAACTCGCACACAAGTACACAAAAATATAATTTTTTTCAAACCGTTATGGTTAGGCGTTGCATGTAGATGTAGTTCAAATTTGAATTACGGTCATTAAGTGGTTAGAAAATCACATAAATGTCTTTAAAAGGTCAAATGACCCCAGAAATTTTCCAATTTTCACATGACAGTTGTATTAGTGCATGTTAAACGTAGGAAAAAATTTGAAGGCCGTAAGAGGAAGCTATCTCTCGTTCGTCATCAAACATGCATTGTTCCCTCTCGGAACCACGAACCTTCTAGCGAGTTGCTCCGGTTTGTGAGGGCTGTGTGTCCAAACGTTCGTCAAACATGCCAATTTCTTTACCACATCATCTTGGTAGCATCACATTACATCAAGCAAGGTTTCATGTTTTTCTGATCATTTTTTTATTTTTTGGAATTAAAATGCCATGGCACCCCATGCATGTGCCCATGCCTTGAGACCAATATGTTTGAAAATTCCTTCTAATTTACTGCACATGGAATTAACTCGCACACAAGTACACAAAAATATGATTTTTTTCAAACCGTTATGGTTAGGCGTTGCATGTAGATGTAATTCAAATTTGAATTACGGTCATTAAATGGTTAGAAAATCACTTAAATGTCTTTAAAAGGTCAAATGACCCCCAAAATTTTCCAAATTTTCACATGACAGTTGTATTAGTGCACGTTAAACGTAGGAAAAAATTTGAAGGCCGTAAGAGGAAGCTATCGCCCATTCGTTATCAAACGTGCATTGTTCCCTCTCGGAACCACGAACCTTCTAGCGAGTTGCTCCGGTTTGTGAAGGGTGTGTGTCCAAGTCTTCGTCAAACATGCCAATTTCTTTACCACATCATCTTGGTGGTATGACATTACATCAACCAAGGTTTCATGTTTTTCTGATCATTTTTTTATTTTTTGGAATTAAAATGCCATGTCACTCCATGCATACGTATGCATGTGTCCATGTCGTGAGACCAATATGTTTGAAAATTCCTTCTAATTTACTGCACATGGAATTAACGCGCACACAAGTACATAGATATGATTTTCAAACCGTTTTGGTTAGGCGTTGCATGTAGATGTAGTTCAAATTTGAATTATGGTCATTAAATGGTTAGAAAATCACTTAAATGTATTTAAAAGTTCAAATGACCCCTAGAATTTTCCAAAATTTCAAATTACAATTGTAGTACTGCACGTTAGACGTAGAAAAAATATGAAGGCCGTAAGAGGAAGCTATCTCTCGTTCGTCATCAAACATGCGTTGTTCCCTCTCGGAACCATGAACCTTCTAGCGAGTTGCTCCGGTTTGTGAGGGGTGTGTGTCAAAACTTTCGTCAAACATGCCAATTTCTTTACCACATCATCTTGGTGCCATGACATTAGATCAACCAAGGTTTCATGTGTTTCTGATTTTTTTTGGAATGAACATGCCCTGTCACTCCATGCATATGTATGCATGCATGTGTCCATGTCGTGAGACAAATATGTTTGAAAATTCCTTCTAGTTTACTGCACATGGAATTAACTCACACACAAGTGCACAAATATGATTTTTCAAACTGTTTTTGTTAGGCGTTGCATGTAGATGTAGTTCAAATTTGAATTACGGTCATTAAATGGCTAGAAAATAACTTAAATGTCTTTAAAAGGTCAAATGACCCCTAGAATTTTCAAAAATTTCACGTTAGAGTTGTAGTAGTGAACATTAGACGTAGAAAAAAAATTGAAGGCCGTAAGAGGAAGCTACCTCCTGTTCGTCATCAAACATGCATTGTTCCCTCTCGGAACCACGAGCCTTCTAGTGAGTTGCTCCGGTTTGTGAGGGGTGTGTGTGTCCAAACTTTCGTCAAACATGCCAATTTTTTTTACCATATCATCTTGGTGGCATGACATTACTTCAACCAAGGTTTCATGTGTTTCTGATTTTTTTTGGAATTAACATGCCCTGTCACTCCATGCTTAATTGTGTCATAGCCGTTAGACCAATATGTTTGAAAATTCCTTCCTATTTACTGCACATGGAATTAAATCGCGCACAAGTACACGAAATATGAGTTTTCAAACCGTTATGGTTAGCTGTTGCATGTACATGTAGTTCAAATTCCAATTACGGTCATTAAAAGGCTAGAAAATCACTTAAATATCTTAAAAGGTCAAATGACCCCTGAAATTTTCCAAAATTTGACATGACAGTTGTATTAGTACAACAAAATTTCTCGTTCATTTAAAACACCATCCGTTGGCACCTTACTCCAAATTCGTCTTTCATAGGTATTAAAAAATATCTACAACATCACACACAGTTGTTTTCTAGGAACCGTTTGCGATGAAAAATATCTGGGTCTATTTAAGTCTCCCTCCTTAAGCTTCGCCGGCTCATCTGCTCTAGTGCCGGCAACCCCTGAATCCATGAATCCCGATCCCCATTCCCGCACCCCTTCTAGAAAAGATGACGCTTCGTGAAGGCCCGTACGATGGTCCCTCCCCCCCGAGCGCCGCCGCCTGCGCCGAGAGCGCGGACGCCTATGCCGATAGTGTCGCCGCATCCGCATTCAGCACGGCCGCTTCCGCCGAGAGGGCGTCTGCGGCGGCCGATAGGGCAGCTGTAGCAGCCGAGACGGCTGCTGCTGCTGCTGCGACGGCAGCTGCAAACGCCGAGACTGCTCGAGCTGCCGTCCATGCCGCTGATGTCGCCCTGGCCCGGGTCAAGGCCATCCACGCCAAGATCGAGGATGCACACGCCGAGATATTCCAGGCCACCTCGGACTCCAGCATGCAACCCACGTCTGAAAAGGCGGCGGTGGCCATGGAGCACTTGCTTCCTCATGTGGTCGCCGAGCTGGAGCTGGAGATGCAGGAGGCGGCGGAGATCGAGGAGCGCCGGGAGGAGGAGTTTTGCGTGGCCGAGGTCGAGGTAGAGAAGAGTCTGTCCGTCGAGGAATCGGCGGTGGAGTACCAACGCGAGCTCTGGCGTAGCCACTACTATGAGTACTACAACCTTGAGGGCGGCGCCGAGGACGAGGACAAGGACGAGGACGCGGTCGACTTCAGCAGGGGGACGCGGAGCCCACCAACGGCGGCATGTCGCCAGGACAAGTCATCGACGTCTCATCTCACACCGGCGATGCATAGGCCGGCGCGGCGGCGGATTTGTTAAAATTATGCGTACTTAGGCTTTGTTTTTAATGCTGGTCTTTTGTTAGAGAAATGTTTAGGTTAACTGGCTTTGTGTAATTACTAAAATTGCTCGATTTAGTAAGTGTGGTCTGTCTACTGTACGCTCTTTTGTGTGCCCAAATTAGCAAGCGATGTTAAATTATGCAATGATGTACCCGGGGAAATTTCCACCAAAATTTGAATTATCAAACTCATCCCATGCGCGTAAAGCAGAAGAATCGTTTGCGATGCACACAATCGTTCAAAGTTAATGGTCCGGCGGCACCACGCGCAAAGTTTCCCTCCACATTTCCAAAATTTTGGCCTACCGCAAAAATATCTATCCCCGCCCCCCCTTCCCCACCCCCTTTTGTCCCCGACCACAAGTCACATTTCCCGTGTTTCCTCCTTCCTTCCTTGCTAAGCTATAGCCGCTTTGTCGCTCTCGCCATCTCGCATCCTACCGCCGGGGTCGCCATGGTCTTCTTCAACGACCTCTCCAGCGGTTCCTCCTCCGGCGAATACTCCTTCACCACTCGGGTATGCCTCTCTTCTCTCTCTCGGGCTATGACTTGGAATGAAGGATTTTTACCTGGTGGTCAATTTGAGTCATTTCTTCCTCTTGTAGCTTCCTAGGACCATCAGTGGCAACAAATGGAGCAGGGTGGCTGAAGATCTATCTGCTCATTGTCACCATCAATCTCCATGCGTGAAGCTAGTTGCGTTTGATTCTGTGGACAGTGGGAGGGAGTTTCTGGCATGTGCAGAGAAGATTAGATCCTCTTTCGTTGTTACAAATCATTTGTTAGATGTGATTCAGACACTGTCACGGTCCCAACCCTTTCATACCACACCTTCAACCAAACGCATCCTAAGACAGTGTCACAGTTTGTACCTAGTATATTAAATTGTTGCCATCTCATCAGCGGTGCCACTAGAAAATTATTTGGCACCGCTTCAGCAGTTTGTGCAACCAACTTTGGTCCACACATCCTAGTAGCCAAGCAGTGAAACACTAAATCTTTATGGCACGAAGGAACTGGGCATCGGAGCAACTACGTGCTCCGGAGTCCGGGTCCCTAATTGTTTTTCTGCTGCATCGGCTTGCCAGTGTAGGGCACCGGTGCGAGATGTAGCAATAGTTGTCTTTACCCCAGTTTTGGCATACATAGTGGACGGCCTTAGTGCTATTAGTTCTATGTTACTAAATTTGTGCATGTACACACCTGTTAGTATCAATTTGCTGTCATCCAAACACTGTCGCTATACTGTTGCAGTTATATTTACCTTCCTCATAAAATGTTCAATTTGTTATTTATTGTACATGAGTAAGAACTTCTAGCGTCGTTGTAGTTAATTATAGCTTCTGATGTTCCAGAATTTGGTTGTTTTCTTAGTACCAATTATTTCATTTGCACATTGATCTTTTTGAGAAGATATGTCATAATTAACATGTTTCTTCAGTTTTTCTAAATAAGCATTGGTGATTTTCTAGGTTGCTATAAACCCATTTCCCCTACAATTGTTACTGATCTAGTTTTAAATATTATAGGATGAACGGAAGTGTTCTTACTTGGAGTGGGTTGATGAAGAGTGGCCACCGTCTTTGAAGATGTGCCTAGCGAAGCTCTGGAGCATGTATGAGGAAGAGAACACACGTAGGCTTAGAGAAAGTCTTGTCAACACTGAAGCATATTTCAAGATGCGAAATAAAAAGTTGAAGGTGGAGAATGAGCTCAGATTTTTTTAAATCAGACTTTGCTAAGATGGTGTTGGCGAAGGAGGAGGCACTTTCCCAGTTGGCCCGTGCAAAACGGGTTCTTACTGAACTGAAAGCAGAGGTGGACAAGACGAGCCTGGATGATCTCGATTTGGGAAATGATTATATTGTTCTTATGAAGTTGAACTAGCTATATGTTGTACTATGTTGTTTTCATGTAGCTACCATACTGTGATGTTATAATATATTTATGTGCCTGATATGAAATTGGCAAACAGCTGTTCGATATGAAATGTGAATTTGCGTAATACTGGAATTATTACTTGTAAACTAATAAACCTGCTAAATGTGTCATGGACCTTTGCAAACGGTTCTAGCAGTAAAAGCGCTTGCGATGGATAGCCCAATGCCACACAGTTTTCTTCATCAGATCGTGTGTGATATAGTTGGTAAAAGCAAACAGTTAACCAAGGCAGACCGTGTGTGATAGTTACACCTTTCACACACGAGCCTACACCTAAAACTGTGTGGGATGTACATCCGAACAGAAACGTTTTGCCAGGATTGACTGTGTGGGATGTACATAAGAACGGAAACATATTCCTTGAATTGATTGTGTGTGATATACATACGAATGGAAATGATTTTCTGGGATTCACCGTGTGGGATGTACATACCTATGGAAATGATTTTCTCGGATTACCGTGTGGGATGTACATGCCTACAGAAATGATTGGGTTTCAATGCCTCGCCCGATCGCACACGGCCCCAGCCTGGGTCCCGGGAGGGCCTATCCCCGACGATTTCTGGGTCGTATGGGAAGGACACCCTATCGCACACACTCACTTGGCGATGGTTCCAAATGCCATCTCGGAAAGGGGTTAAAAACCGTTTGTTTAGGACCAACGTGCACCATTGTATGTATATGTGTTGTTATGCTTGTTGAAAGTTTTCTCATATGTGTGTGTATATATATATATATATCTGTGAAATTCTGTGAAATTGAATGAATTTAAGAACAAAACAGGGGTTGTACAGGCTCTTTGCCGTCTGATGGCAGACGGCAAAGAGCTTTGCCATCAGCCAGCAGATGGCAAAGCTGCCATGTGGCAGCTACCTGTGCAACCTGGGGTGCACTGGGCTGGCCTATTTGGCAGCTTTGCCGTCTGCTGGCAGACGGCAAAGACCTTGGCATCTTTACCGTCTGCCAGCAGACGGCATAGCTTGCCACGTGGCAGCTATCCCGGGGCATCTGGGCAAGCATATTTGTGCACTTTGCCGTCCGCTGGCAGATGGCAAAGATGCAAAGGTCTTTGCCGTCTGCCAGCAGATGGCAAAGCACGCCGTTAACCCCCTAACGGACCTAACCTGCCATGTGTGTCATCCAGGCTCTTTTCCATCTGCTGGCGAATGGCAAATACCATTTCATCTTTGCCGTCCGCCAGCAAACGACAAAGTGCCCTTTGCCGTAGCTTATTCAGCCGGACATGTTGTCGTCTGCTAGCTGACAGCAAAGGCCTTTGCCGTCCGCCAGGCATGCTTTTGCCGTCAGCCATGCCAGACGGCAAAGTGCCTGATTCCTGTAATGCGACGTACGAGGTGAGCACAACCCACCACGGCGCGCTGATATGTCTTCAACGTATCTATAATTTTTTATTGTTCCATGTTGTTATATTACCATTCTCGGATGTTCTACAATCATTTTATAGCAACTTTATATCATTTTTTGGACTAACCTATTGACATAGTGCCAAGTGCTAGTTGTTGTTTTTTGCTTGTTTTTTACTTCGCAGGAAATCAATATCAAATGGAGTCCAAACACCGCGAAACTTTTTGGAGAATTTTGATGGACCAGAACACCCAGGATGGGCCAGAGAAGTACCAGAGGGGTGCCCTGAGGGGGGCACAACCCACCTGGGCACGCCTAGGGGCCCAGGCGTGCCCTGGTTGGTTGTGCCCACCTCGGTGGCCTCCCGCACCGCCTCTTCACGTTATAAATTGTCAATTATTACAAAAACCCTCGGGGTAACCCTAGATCGGAAGTTCCGCCGCCGCAAGCCTTTGTAGCCACGAAAAACTAATCGGGAGCCTGTTCCAGCACTCCGCCGGAGGGGGGAATCATCACCGGTGGCCATCTTCATCATCCCGGCGGCTGCCATGATGAGGAGGGAGTGGTGCACCCTCGGGGCTGAGGGTTTGTACCAGTAGCTATGTGTTTAATCTCTCTCTCGTATTCTTGAGATGGCACGATCTTGATGTATCGCGGGCTTTGTTAATATAGTTCGATCATATGGTGTTTCTCCCTCTCTATCTTGTGTTGAATTGAGTTTTCCCTTTGATATTTTGTTTTATTGGATTGAATACTTTTATAGATTTGAGAACACTTGATGTATGTCTTGCTATGAATACCCGTGGTGACAATGGGGTATCATATTGATTCACTTGATATGTGTTTTGGCACTCAACTCGCGGATTCCCGAGGTGACATTGGGGTAATCTATGCATAGGGGTTGATGCACGTTCTCGTCTTTTTTTCTCCAGTAGAAATCTTGGGGCACTCTTTGAGGTTCTTTGTGTTGGATTGAGTATTATGAATCTGAAATTGTTTGATGCATATTGTATAATCAACTCACGGATACTCGCGGTGACATTGGAGTATTTGTTGGGGAACGCAGTAATTTCAAAAAAATTCCTACGATAACACAAGATCTATCTAGGTGATGCATAGCAACGAGAGGGGAGAGTGTTGTCCACGTACCCTCGTAGACCGAAAGCGGAAGCGTTTAGTAACGCGGTTTATGTAGTCGAACGTCTTCGCGATCGAACCGATCCAAGTATCGAATGCACGGCACCTCCGCGATCTGCACACATCCAGCTCGGTGACGTCCCTCGTACTCTTGATCTAGGTGAGGCCGAGGGAGAGTTTCGCCAGCACGACGGCGTGATGACGGTTATGATGATGAAGTTACCGACGCAGGGCTTCGGCTAAGCACTGCAACGATATGACCAAGGTGGAATCTGTGGAGGGGGGCACTGCACACGGCTAAGACAACTGTCAACTTGTATATCTATGGGGTGCCCCCCTCCCCCGTATATAAAGGAGTGGAGGAGGGGAGGGCCAGCCCAAGGGGGGGAGTCCTACTCCCAGTAGGGGTAGGTTTCCCCCCTTCCCTAGTAGGAGTAGGAGAAGAAGGAAGAGGAAGAGGGAGAGAAGGAAAGGGGGGCCGCCCCCCTCCCAATTCGGATTGGGCTTGGGGGGGGGGCGCACCCCCACCTTGGCCGCCTCCTCCTCTCTTCCAATAAGGCCCAATAAGGCCCATTGACTCCCCAGGGGGTTCCGGTAACCTCCCGGTACTCCGGAAAATGCCCGAACACATCCGGAACCATTCCGGTGTCCAAACATAGCCTTCCAATATATCGATCTTTATGTCTCAACCATTTTGAGACTCCTCGTCATGTCCGTGATCACATCCGGGACTCCGAACTACCTTCGGTACATCAAAACACATAAACTCATAATACCGATCGTCATCGAACGTTAAGCGTGCGAACCCTACAGGTTCGAGAACTATGTAGACATGACCGAGACTCACTTCCGGTCAATAGCCAATAGCGGAACCTGGATGCTCATATTGGTTCCTACATATTCTAGGAAGATCTTTATTGGTCAAACCGCATAACAACTTACGTTGTTCCCTTTATCATCGGTATGTTACTTGCCCGAGATTCGATCGTCGGTATCTCAATACCTAGTTCAATCTCATTATCGACAAGTCTCTTTACTCGTTCCGTAATGCATCATCTCGTAACTAACTCATTAGTCACATTGCTTGCAAGGCTTATAGTGATGTGCATTACTGAGAGGGCCCAAAGGTACCTCTCCGACAATTGGAGTGACAAATCCTATTCTCGATCTATGCCAACTCAAAAAACACCATCGGAGACACCTGTAGAGCATCTTTATAATCACCCAGTTACGTTGTGACGTTTGATAGCACACTAAGTGTTCCTTCGGTATTCAGGAGTTGCATAATCTCATAGTCATAGGAACATGTATAAGTTATGAAGAAAGCATTAGCAATAAACTAAACGATCATAGTGCTAAGCTAACAGATGGGTCAAGTCAATCACATCATTCTCTAATGATGTGATCCTATTCATCAAATGACAACTCATCTCTATGGTTAGGAAACTTAACCATCTTAGATTAACGAGCTAGTCAAGTAGAGGCATACTAGTGACACTCTGTTTTGTCTATATATTTACACATGTACTAAGTTTCCGGTTAATACAATTCTAGCAAGAATAATAAACATTTATCATGATATAAGGAAATAGAAATAACAACTTCATTTATTGCCTCTAGGGCATATTTCCTTCAGTCTCCCACTTGCACTAGAGTCAATAATCTAGATTACATAGTAATTATGATCTGACCTCAGACGGTCAAATCTCTGTGCATAAGTGTCATCCCTGGATCGGTAATGCTGACACACACAGTACTCAAAGGATTTATAACAGAGTGCAATCACACACTTATACATCGAATGTCTCAAAAAGAGAACTTATTATAATAATATGGCCTAAGGCCATCTAATTAAAATAACTGCAGAAGCATCGAAGATAAATGAGTCCATCAACTCCAACGGCATAGCTCAGTGCACGACAATGACCTAGCACACGAGAAGGTTCCTCCAACCCAATTAAACAGTAATTACCAGCCCGTCAAAATTAATTTAGAGTGATGAGATCAAATCAATAATTCAAGAACCAGATACTCAAGATGTCCATAACCGAGGACACATCTAATCATGATTAGTTTGTACACTCTGCAGAGGTTTGCACACTTTTCCCCACAAGACTCGATCTCCTCTATTGGATTTCTCGCATTTCATGATGTTTGAGATATGAATGACCGAGACACAGTCTTTCAGAAGCATTAACTCTTTACTCTGGGTAGACAGTACCACCTACATCCCCTACATCCCCTACATCTGCAAGCCTACCACTGAAAGAGGTCACGCGACATACTCAACTATGCCAGAGCCCATAATGGCTTGTGGCTGCACACAGAAGTTTCTAGCATGAATAATCTTATGATCCCTTTGAGCCTGGGTGGCGAACCATAGGGTAATCACACGGGTACTCCGGGATATCCTAGGACAACACTGGATTCTCCAGGTGCCCGGGCAAACCAATCCACCCAAATGTGTATTAAAGTAGCCACCTTAAGTTAACCATTAATTAACAACTCTCACATCTATCATGGATCACTCAAACCAAACCACGTCTACGAGCATAGCATAGCAGTATAAGCATAGCGTAGAAGTAACTCCCAAGGTTTGAAATAAAGGACAATAGGCTCTACCTCATCAACTACTTCCTAGTACGCACATGTTAATCAGATCCTACTCATGCAATGTTTGAGGATTGAAACTAATGCATAAAATGGGTATTAAGGGATATGATCAAAGTGTTACTTGCCTTGCTGACGATCTGCAAACCCTAGAGACTCGTAGTAGAACGCTTCGCACTACGGAAATTCTATCGCAAACAAACAATAACATACATAAGCACTCTAGCATAGATGCAAAGGTAAAACTCAGATGAGAAAGTCCAAACTGAAAGTTCAACTGAAGTGCTTCCATTTGCAAAAAGAATCAATCAAATCGGAGCTGCGAAACTGAAACTACGATCAAAAGAAGTCTGAATTCAAATCTGCTTGAAACCAAATTTTAAATTTTCAAAACCATGTTCAAGTTGATTAACTGGAAAGAGGGGTTCAAGACAAAGATTTTGGCGTTGGTTTCACTGGATTTGGACGAACGGTTAAAAAGTTGCGGGGGTTTAAAGATCAGGGCTAATCTGCGATAAAAATAATCGCGGATAGGTCCCTGGCCAAAAAAAAAGAAAAAGACTAACGAACGAACGTTCGTTATCAGAGATAAACGAACGAAAACATTCGGGAACAGAGGCGTTCGGGTGAATGTTCGCTAATTAGCGGACCCGAAGAAAAAAAAAGATCTAACCGATCCAAACAAAAAAAAACGGGCGACGGCGGCGGTTTTTACCGGTTCTTCGAAAAAACTAGCGGCGGCGACGCGAGATCCGGCGAGGCGGGGCTGCGGCTTGGGCGGCGGGGCTGCGGCGGTGGTGCGGCGTCGGCGGGGTGGGGCGACGGCGCAGCGGCGATGGAGCAGCGGCGGCGGCGGCGGGGGCCTCGGCCTATTTAAAGGCCGGGGGGCGGCGGCGTGGCTTGTGCGAGGGGCCGGCCTGGGGTGGAGTCCGCCTCGGACTCCCCCTCGGCGTCCGTGCCAAGCACGGCGGCGGCGGGAGGAAGGCGGCGCGGCGCGCTGGGCCGCGGCGTGCTCGGTTGGGCCTTCGGCCCAGTCTGGCGGGAAGTTTTTTATTTTTTAAATAAGTTCGTCCGAATAAAAATCCTAAAAAATATTAAAGAAATTCTAAAAAATGCCAAAAACAATTTTCACCGTCTAAATAAAATATTTAGAACAAAGTGAACATTTTTCTGGCCTGGAAATGCAATTTTGGAAAATGCATATTTTTTCTAATTCTATAAAATAGCAAATAAAATGCAAATAAATATTTATTTGATTTAAAAAAATTCATCCAATATTTCTCTCTTTTTGAAGAAGTCATATTATCTTCTCTCTTTTATTTTAATACTAGAAATATTTGGAGAGAAAAATATTAAAACCAAATTGATCCTCTTTTCAAATTTGAAAAATTCAAATATGAAAATAAATGAAATCCCCAACTCTCCCCTTGGGTCCTTGAGTTTCTTAGGATTCCTAGGATCACAACCAAATTGCAAATAAAAATATGATATGCATATGATGACCTATGTATAACATCCAAATTGAAAATTTGGGATGTTACAAACCTACCCCCTTAAGATGAATCTCGCCCTCGAGATTCGGGTTGGCTAGAAAATAGGTGTGGGAGGTCTTTCTGTTGGGGAACGTAGTAATTTCAAAAATTTCCTACGCACACGCAAGATCATGGTGATGCATAGCAATGAGAGGGGAGAGTGTCGTCTACGTACCCTCGTAGACCATAAGCGGAAGCGTTATAACTATGCGGTTGATGTAGTCGTACGTCTTCACGATCGACCGATCCTCAGCACCGAACATACGGCACCTCCGCGTTCAACACACGTTCAGCTCGGTGACGTCCCACGAACTCACGATCCAGTAGAGCTTCGGGGAAGAGCTTCGTCAGCACGACGGCGTGGTGATGGTGATGATGATGCTACCAATGCAGGGCTTCGCCTAAGCACCGCTACGATATTACCGAGGTGGATTATGGTGGAGGGGGGCACCGCACACGGCTAAGAGATCAATGATCAATTGTTGTGTCTTGGGGTGCCCCCTGCCCCCGTATATAAAGGAGCTAGGGGGAGGCGGCCGGCCAAGGAGGAGCGCACGCCAAGGACTCCGAACTACCTTCGGTACATCAAAACACAAAAACTCATAATACAGATCGTCACAGAACATTAAGCGTACGGACCCTACGGGTTCGAGAACTATGTAGACATGACTGAGACATGTCTCCGGTCAATAAACAGTAGCGGAAACTGGATGCTCATATTGGTTCCTACATATTCTACGAAGATCTTTATCGGTCAAACCGCATAACAACATACGTTGTTCCTTTTTTCATCGGTATGTTACTTGCCCGAGATTCGATCGTCGGTATCTCAATACCTAGCTCAATCTCGTTACCGGAAAGTCTCTTTACTCGTTCCGTAATGTATCATCCCGCAACTAACTCATTAGTCACATTGCTTGCAAGGCTTATAGTGATGTGCATTACCGAGAGGGCCCAGAGATACCTCTCCGACAATCGGAGTGACAAATCCTAATCTCGATCTATGCCAACTCAACGAACACCATCAGAGACACCTGTAGAGCACCTTTATAGTCACCCAGTTACGTTGTGACGTTTGGTAGCACACAAAGTGTTCCTCCGGTATTCGGGAGTTGCATAATCTCATAGTAATAGGAACATGTATAAGTCATGGAGAATGAAATAGCAGTAAACTAAACGATGAAGTGCTAAGCTTACAAAATGGGTCAAGTCAATCACATCATTCTCCTAATGATGTGATCCCGTTAATCAAATGACAACTCATGTCCATGGCTAGGAAACTCAACCATCTTTGATCAACGAGCTAGTCAAGTAGAGGCATACTAGTGACACTATGTTTGTCTATGTATTCACACATGTATTATGTTTCAGGTTAATATAATTCTAGCATGAATAATAAACATTTATCACGATATGAGGAAATAAAGAATATCTTCATTATTGCCTCTAGGGCATATTTCCTTCACTTTCTGTAGGTCTTCCTCTCGTTCCCAGATGGCTTCATCCTCGGTATGGTGGCTCCACTGAACTTTGCAAAATTTGATGACCTTGTTGCGGGTAACTCGGCTGGCAAACTCAAGAATCTTGACGGGTTTCTCCTTGTAGGTTAGGTCACTGTCCAACTAAATTGCTTCCAGGGGCACTATATCTCTCAAAGGAATATCGGTCATCTCTGCATGGCACTTCTTCAACTGGGAAACGTGGAACACATCATGAACTCCTGACAATCCTTCGGGAACTCCAACTTGTAGGCCACTTCTCCCATACGTTCCAAAACTCGTTATGGTTCTACAAATCTCGGGCTAACTTTCCCTTAACTCCAAATCGTTCAACTCCTCGCAGTGGTGACACACGAACATATGCTCTGTCTCCGATTTCATAGACTACCTCCTTGCGTTTTGAGTCTGCATAACTCTTCTGCCTGGACTGAGCTACCTTCAGTCTATCTCGAATCAACTTAACCTTCTCTTCAGTCTCTTCGATCAAATCTGGTCCAAACAATTGGCGGTCTCCAACTTCATCCCACATTAACGGTGTCCTGCACCTTCTCCCATACAAAGCTTCGAAAGGGGCCATCTTCAAACTAGCCTGATAACTGTTGTTGTATGAGAACTCCGCGTAAGGTAAATTATCATCCCAACTGGATCCATAATCTAGTGCACAAGCTCTCAACATGTCCTCCAGAATCTGATTGACTCTCTCGGTCTATCCATCTGTCTGCGGATGAAAAGCTGTACTGAACTCTAGCCTAGTACCCAAAGTCTGGTGCAGCTGATTCCAAAACTTCGAGGTAAACTGTGTTCCTCTATCTGATACGATGGTCCCCGGAACTCCATGCAGACATACGATCTTGGTCATATATATCTTGGCCAACTTTGCACTCGTATAGGTGGTGTTCACTGGGATAAAGTGAGCCACTTTGGTCAAATGATCCACTACTACCGAGATAGAATCATACCATGACCGGGTCTTGGGTAATCCGGTGATGAAATCCATGCCAAGTTTGTCCCACTTCCATTCGCGTATCGACATAGGCTGCAGTAATCCTGCTGGCTTCTGGTGTTCTGCCTTCACTCTCTGACATACATCACATATGGCTACATACTCGGCAATATCCTTCTGCATACCTGTCCACCAGAAACGTTCCTTCAAATCCAAATACATCTTGGTGTTTCCGGGGTGAATCAAGTATGGCGAGTCATGAGCTTCCTGGAGCATTAACTTCCTGATCTCTGCATTATTGGGTACATATACACGGTCCTCAAACCATAAAGTTTCGTGCTCATCCTCATGAAAACCCTTGGCTTTTCCTTTGCTCATCTTCTCCTTTATCTCAGCTATTTCTTTGTCATCCTTCTGAGCTTCTCGAATCTTTCCCAATAATGTTGACTGAACCTCCATTGCTGCAACAAAACCTCTTGGAACTATCTCCAAATGAAGTTCATTGATATCGTCAACTAACTCCTTTGGTAATCCTCCGCTTACGAGGGTATTGACATAATTCTTCCGTCTCAAAGCGTCTGCTACGACATTGACCTTTCCGGGATGATAGTGCAGCTTCATATCATAATCCTTTATAAGCTCCAACCATCTCCTCTGCCTGAGATTCAGCTCCTTCTGAGTGAAAATGTACTTCAAACTCTTGTGATCCGTGTGCACATCACAACGGTTTCCAATAAGAAAATGTCTCCAGGTCTTGAGCGCATGCACTACGGCTGCTAACTCCAAATCATGCATGGCATAATTAAACTCATGCGGTCGAAGCGGACGTGAGGCATATGAAACAACCCTTCCGTCCTGCATAAGTACACCTCCAAGTCCTTGGCGAGAAGCATCACAATACACTTGGAAATCCTTGCGTATATCCGGCAGAATTAGCACTGGGGCTGTAACCAAGCGTTTCTTCAACTCCTGGAAACTGGCCTCACATTCATCCGTCCATGTAAACTTAGTGTTCTTCTTCAACAACTCCGTCATAGGTTTCGCAATCTTGGAAAAATTCTCAATGAATTTCCGATAATATCCCGCGAGTCCTAGAAAACTGCGGATCTCTCCAACTAAGGTGGGTGCCAACCACTCAGTGACTGACTGAACCTTGGTAGGGTCTACTACTATACCTTCTCCCGATATAACATGTCCAAGGAATCCAACTTCCTTCAACCAAAACTCACATTTGCTGAACATGGCATATAGGTGATGTTCCCTGAGCTTCTCGAGAACTAATCGCAAGTGCTCCTTGTGCTCCTCTTCATTCTTCGAGTATACCAAAATATCATCAATGAACACCACAACAAACTTATCCAAGAACTCCATGAACACCTTATTTATCATACTCATGAAATAGGCAGGGCATTTGTCAATCCAAATGACATAACTGTGTACTCATATAGCCCATACCTTGTGGTAAAAGTTGTCTTAGGTATATCATGTTCTTGGATCTTCAGCTGGTGGTATCCTGATCGCAGATCGATCTTGGAGAATACTTTAGCTCCCTGCAGCTGGTCAAACAAATCATTGATCATTGTTAGTGGGTACTTGTTCTTGATCGTCACTTCATTCAATGCATGATAATCAACAACCATTAGCAACGATCCATCCTTCTTCTCAACTAAGAGCACTGGGGCTCCCCACGGCGACGAACTTGGTCGAATGTAACCTTTCTCCAATAACTCCTTAATCTGCTTCTTAATCTCTTCCAGATCATTTGCAGGCATCCGGTATGGCCTCTTCGATATTGGTCTGGTGCCTGGCAACAGCTCTATCAAAAATTCTATATCTCGATCCGGCGGCATGCCTGGTAGTTCCTCTAGAAATACATCCAGGTACTCCTTCACTACAGGCACTTCCTCCTGAACAACTCCTGAGAGGGAATTTACTTGGGTCCTCCATGGCGTATGCCTGGATACATACTTGATCCTTTTTTCCTCCGGGGTGGTGAGCAGTATTGACTTACTAGCACAATCAATGTTTCCTCCATACTTCGATAGCCAATCCATGCCTAGTATTATATCCAATCCTTGTGACTCCAAAATTATTAGGTCGAAGGGGAAAACATGGCTACCAATGGTTAAGGGTAACCGATCACACCATCGGCTGGCCATATACTCTGCTCCTGGCGAGCTTACTAACATGGGTGGCCTAAGGGCTAAGGTGGGTAACTTAAAATTGTCCACAAATCCCCTTGATATGTATGAATGCGATGCACCAGTATCAAAAAGAACGAGAGCGGTAAATGACTTAACCAAAAACTTACCGATAACTGCCTCTGGCTGCTCTTCAACCTCCTCCACGTTGATGTGGTTCACCTGACCTCTGGTGAAGGGATTGGGCTTCTTCCCAGAACTTCCATTGCCATTACCATTCTTGGCTTTAGAACACTCAGTGGCGTAGTGCCCGGTCTTCCAGCACTTGAAACAAGTAATGTGACTTAGATCCTTCTTGGCGGGTGTAGAGGGGTTGGAACGGTTTTGATTGTTGTTTCCCCCATTCCCATTTCCATTCTTGGGGCCACTATGATTATGCGAACTTCCTCCATTGTGAGTGTGGCCTCCATGGTTATGGTGGGTATGTCCTCCCGAGTTCGGGTAACGAGGTCTCTGCTGAGCTCCTGAATTGTACTTACCTTGACCATACTTCCTTTGCGGCTCTCTATCTGCTGCTGCTTCCCTTCAATCATAAGAGCCCTGTCTACCAACTCCTGGTAGTTAGCAAATGTTGCTACCATCAATTGCATGCTCAGCTCATCATTCAGCCCTTCCATAAACTTATCCTGCTTCGCAGCATCTGTGGCCACATCATCTGGGGCATAGCGAGCTAACTTACTGAACTCATCCACGTATTGCCCCACAGTACGATTTCCGTGGCGTAAGTTGCGAAACTCACGCTTCTTCATGCTCATAGCTCCAGTTGAGACATGTGCAGTGCGGAACGCTTGCTGAAACTGATCCCAAGTGACATTGGCTATAGGGAAAGTGGTTGTGTAATTCTCCCACCATGAGGCTGCGGGTCCATCCAGTTGGTGTGCGGCAAAACACACCTTCTCAGCATTTGTGGAACCTGCGGTGGTCAACTCCCTTCCAATCCTGCGTAGCCAGTCATCAGCAACAATCGGCTCGGTGCTACTGGAAAACACCGGCGGATTCAACCTCAGAAAACGGGCTAAGTTGTCAACTGGAGGTGGTGGCGGTGGGTTGTTGTTGTTGTTGCCTTGGTTCTGGACTAGCAACTGCATCAAGGCATTCTGCTGTTGGATCAACTGAGTGAGCTCCGGTGGGAAGACAAATCCGGGGTCACGTCTCGGAGGCATCAGATGGGTTTAGAGGGGAGAGTTTAGAATAGAATGAGGTCTAAAGAGAAAACACTACCCATATGCACATGAGACAAACACATTCATATGACTCCACTCAATTCAAACAAGGGCATACAATCGATCTAGCTATCGTTACAAAATACTCGGACTACTACTATATACATGGGGGAATACTACTGATAATATGGTGGTCAACTTGAAATTTTGATCGGTGGAAGACTCCATGATATCCACTCCAGCTTCATCTTCATAATCATCGTCACTACTGTCGGGGTCGGAGTCGGTGTCGTCGATGATGATCTAGTCCTCGGGACGGTCGTCATCTCCTCCTGGCGCGGGGTCTCCCATACTCCTAGTTTCATCTTCAGGTCTTCATTCTTCTCCAGTAACACTGTGATTTCCTCCTCATATCCATCACGTGTAGACTTGAGTTCCTCTTCAAGCTCCATGTTCCTGATCATCACCTTCTTCAGATCTATCATGCTTGCGCACATTTGGTTCTCCTGGCGGGGAATGTGCTGGTTTAACTCCTGGATGAAGGCTGCAATGGACTTGTCCCTCCTGGTGCTGATCATCTCCCACTTCTCATCTCGGCGCCCAAATATCTGGTAGATGGTGTCCTTAAGATCCTTGTGATAAACTTCGCCGATGCGTCCCATGGCGATGTGAGCTGCCATGCTCTTTCCTAGACTCCAGGTTGGTGCATCAAAGGAAAACTCTATGGGCTCAGTAACTGGCGTGAATGTCCTTCCTGGAACATGAACTCGAATCATCCAACGCTCCTCTTCTGGTAAAGTGGCGGTGTAGGTCCCGGTGAAACTTGGTATTCCGATGTTTAGGTACCTAGTGACTTCCTTCAAGTGTCTTCCAAAAGGTGTGTCTTCATCCGGTTGAGCAAACTTGTTCCTTGGGTCCGCCATCTATAGAGTGGAAAATGGAGAGGAGTCGGAAATGAGTAGAGGAGAGTGACCTATGGCTTATCTTAGTGGTCGCGTCCTACAGTCAGCGTGTGCTCTGATACCATCTTGTAGCGATCTGACCTCAGACGGTCAAATCTCTGTGCATAAGTGTCATCCCTGGATCGGTAATGCTGACACACACAGTACTCGAATGATTTATAACAGAGTGCAATCACACACTTATTACATCGAATGTCTCAAAAAGATAACTTATTATAATAATATGGCTTAAGGCCATCTAATTAAAATAACTGCGGAAGCATCGAAGATAAATGAGTCCATCAACTCGAACGGCATAGCTGAGTGCACGACAACGACCTAGCGCACCTTACTCTTCGTCTGAAAAGTCTGCAACATAATACGTTGCAGCCCGAAACGGGTCAGCACATGGAATATGCTGGCAAAATAACATTGTAGAGCAATGAACAAGATAAATGCTAACACTACATGCACATATAGCTGGTGGAGGCTCTATGGTTATCATATTTTTGCGCAAAGCCAATTTTTCCCTACTACAAAGGAATATATTTTATTAACTATAAAATTGGTTGATAAACATTGAGAAGGTTCCTCCAACTCAATCCCAATTAAACAGTAATTACCAGCCCGTCAAAATTAATTTAGAGTGATGAGATCAAATCAATAATTCAAGAACCAGATACTCAAGATGTCCATGACCGAGGACACAGCTAATCATGATTAGTTTGTACACTCTGCAGAGGTTTGCGCACTTTTCCCCACAAGACTCGATCTCCTCCATTGGATTTCTCGCACTTCATGATGTACACTCTACAATGTTTGAGGATTGAAACGTATGCATAAAAACTGGGTATTAAGGGATATGATCAAAATGTTACTTGCCTTGCTGACGATCTGCAAACCCTAGAGACTCGTAGTAGCACGCTTCGCACTCCGGAAATTCTATCGCAAACAAACAATAACATACATAAGCACTCAAGCATAGATGCGAAGGTAAACCTCAGATGAGAAAATCCGAACTGAAATTTCAACTGAAGTGTTTCAATTTGCAAAAAGAATGAATCATATCGGGGCTACGAAACTGAAACTACGATCAAAAGAAGTTCGAATTCAAATCTGCTTGAAACAAAATTTTAAATTGTCAAAACCATGTTCAAGTTGATTAACTAGAAAGAGGGGTTCGAGACGAAGATTTTGGCATTGGTTTCACTAGATTCGGACGAACGGTTAAAAAGTTGCGGGGGTTTGAAAATCAGGAGCTAATCTGCGATAAAAATAATCACGGATAGGTCCCTGGCCGAAAATAAAATAAAAAGAAAAAGACTAACGAACGAACGTTCGTTATCAGAGACAAATGAATGAAAACGTTCGCGAACAGAGGCGTTCGGGTGAACGTTCGCTAATTAGGGGAACAAAAGAAAAAAACCGATCTAAACAAAAAACCAAAAAAACAGGCGACGACTGCGGTTTTTACCGGTTCTTTGAGAAAAAGCGGTGGCGGCGAGGCGAGATCCAGCGAGGCATATTTTTTCGCAGATTCAATAAAATAGCAAATAAAATGCTAGAAATAAAATGCAACTAATTCAATAAAACAGGTCATGATATGCATATTTTTTCTAATTCAATAAAATAGCAAATAAAATGCAACTAAAATATTTACTTGATTTAAAAAAATTTCCTCAATATTTGTCTCTTTTTGAAGAAGTCATATTATCTTCTTTCTTTTATTTTAATACTAGAAATATTTGGAGAGAAAATATTAAAACCAAATTGATCCTCTTTTCAAATTTGAAAATTTTAAATATGAAAATAAATGAAATCCCCAACTCTCTCCTTGGGTCCTTGAGTTGCTTAGGATTCCTAGGATCACAACCAAATTGCAAATAAAAATATGATATGCATATCATGACCTATGTATAACATCCAAATTGAAAATTTGGGATGTTACAAGTAATGATTCTAACACCCATGGAGTCTTGGTGCTGATCATGTTTTGCTCGTGAGAGAGGCTTAGTCAACGGTTTGCAACATTCAGATCCATATGTATCTTGCAAATCTCTATGTCTCCCTCCTTGACTTGATCGCGGATGAAATTGAAATGTCTCTTGATGTGCTTGGTTCTCTTGTGAAATCTGGATTCCTTTGCCAAGGCAATTGCACCAGTATTGTCATAAAAGATTTTCATTGGACTCGATGCACTAGGTATGACACCTATAATGGATGTGAACTCCTTCATCCAGACTTCTTCATTTGCTGCTTCCGAAGCAGCTATGTACTCCGCTTCACACGTAGATCGCGCCATGACGCTCTGCTTGGAACTGCACCAACTGACAGCTCCACCATTCAATAAAAATACGTATCCGGTTTGTGACTTAGAGTCGTCCGGATTAGTGTCAAAGCTTTGCATCGACGTAACCGTTTACGATGAGCTCTTTGTCACCTCCATAAATGAGAAACATATCCTTAGTCCTTTTCAGGAATTTCAGTATGTTCTTGACCGCTGTCCAGTGATCCACTCCTGGATTACTTTCGTACCTCCCTGCTAAAAGAATGGCAAGGAACACATCGGGTTTGTTACACAGCATCGCTTACATGATAGAACCTGTGGCTGAGTCTAACTCAACTTCACACCTTGTAACACAGGCAAGAACCCTTTCTTCGCTTGATCCATTTTGAACTTCTTCAAAACTTTATCAAGGTATGTGCTGTGTGAAAGTCCAGTTAAGCGTCCTTATTTATCTCTATAGATCTTGCTGCCTAATATATAAGCAGCTTCACCGAGGTCTTTCATTGAAAAATTCTTATTCAAGTATCCTTTTATGCTATTCAGAAATTCAGTATCATTTCGGATCAACAATATGCCATCCACATATAATACCAGAAATGCTACAGAGCTCCCACTCACATTCTTGTAAATACAGGCTTCTCCAAAAGTCTGTATAAAACCATATGCTTTGATCACACTATCAAAGCGTATATTCCAACTCCGAGAGGCTTGCACCAGTCCATAAATGGATCGCTGGAGCTTGCAAACTTTGTTATCACCTTTTGGATCGACAAAACCTTCTGGTTTCATCATATCCAACTCTTCTTCAAGATATCCATTAAGGAATGCAGTTTTGACATCCATTTGCCAAATTTCATAATCATAAAATGCGGCAATTGCTAACATGATTCGGACGGACTTAAGCATCGCTACGGGTGAGAAGGTCTCATCATAGTCAACTCCTTGAACTTGTCGAAAACCTATCACAACAAGTCGAGCTTTGTAGACAGTAACATTACCGTCAGCGTCAGTCTTCTTCTTGAAGATCCATTTATTCTCTATGGCTTGCCGATTGTCAGGCAAGTCAACCAAAGTCCACACTTTGTTCTCATACATGGATCCCATCTCAGATTTCATGGGCTCAAGCCATTTTGTGGAATCTGGGCTCATCATCGCTTCCTCATAGTTCGTAGGTTCATCATGGTCAAGTAACATGACCTCCAGAACAGGATTACCGTACCACTCTGGTCCGGATTTTACTCTGGTTGACCTACGAGGTTCGGTAGTAACTTGATCAAAAGTTTCATGATCATCATCATTAGCTTCCTCACTAGTTGGGGTAGGAATCACTGGAACTGACTTCTGTGATGTACTACTTTCCAACTCGGGAGAAGGTACAATTACCTCATCCAGTTCTACTTTCCTCCCACTCACTTCTTTCGAGAGAAACTCCTTCTCTAGAAAGGATCCATTCTTAGCAACGAATATCTTGCCTTCGGATCTGTCATAGAAGGTGTACTGTCACATCCCTAGTTCTGGTAATGCCTAGTGCTAGCATCTGGTGTTGCATCATGTTTAATTTTTCCAGAAAGTTGAAATGGGGATGGCAGAAACCCCTAGCACCACTTAATCCAACTAGGGTTACTAAAATACTTTTACAATGAACTTGAAATGCCCTTCTAAAATGTTCATCATCTTTGCCTTGGTCTAGAACCTCTGACAAAACTGGTTCACATTTTTCTAGGACAACATTGGGTCACTGAATTAAATCATACCTTATTTGCATTTGGGCATTTAAATTTTATATATTATTTTAAATGTCTAAATATTCATGAACTGAAATGTTTGCTGTTGGAAATAATCCAAACAGTGGCCACAAGCAGTCTCATGATTTTTGAAAATGCTCTGGCATTTTTAATAAATCCAAAACAATTATAGATAATAGAAAACAGAAAGAATTAGGAAAGAGAGAGAGAGAAGCACTTACCTGGCTTACCTGTCACAGCCCAGCTGGCCAGCCCACCTGGCGGCCCAGCTCATTGGCCCCCTGCCAGTCATCAGCTACCTCCCGCCAGAGCAGGCAGGCAGCTGCCTGTCGGCCGCGCGCGCCGCCCTGGCCACCTCCTGCTTGCCACCAAGGCGCTCCTGAGCTCCCTTCGTGCACCACAGAGACGCCCCAATCCCCCTGGACACCTCACTCCTCCCCCCTTGCCCTCTCTCTCTCCTCTGATCGCCATGGCCGACGCTGCCGAGCGCTCGCCGCCATGAAGCCGCAGCCACCGCCGCTCCCTCGTCGCCTAGACGTGCCCACGAGCTTCCCCGTCGTCCACTGCACCGAGCCAGCCGAGCCTCGAGCGCTCACACGCCCCGGAGATGCTTCCCTGACCTCGCATCGCCGTTTGTCCGCCGGAGATCCCCCTCGCCGGCCTGCTCATCTCCGACCTCCCCCGAGTTCGCCGTCCGTCACGCCCGACTCGCCGTGAGCTACTGCCCGTAGTTCCCCTCTCCGCTCTCGCTCTTGCACGCCGTAGCCACCGCGCCACTCACACCCGAACGCCGGCCGCCGCCTCGAGCTCGTTTCCGGCAAGCTCCGGCCACCCTAGCTGATGCTGCTTGCTGCAACGGGCGCGGGTGAGCCTCAGCTCCCCGTAGCCGCTCTCCGCCGTCCGTTTGGTCGCCGGAGCAGCGAGCCCGAGCACTCCGCCGCATCTGCTGTCGCCGGCGGGGTTGACCCCGCTGACCAGGGGTTTGATCTCCCCTGGGTCGCTGACAAGTGGGCCATGGCCCCAGCTAATCCTAGTTTAGTTTTTAATTAAGTTTAATTAACTCGACTGACATTTTTAGCTAGTAGTAGTTTAACACTAGTTAACTTAGATAGTTAGTTAGACACTGACGTGTGGACCCCACACGTCAGGTTTGACCTGGACCGGCCCTGTTGACCGCTGACATCACAGTGACGTCATGCTGACGCAGTAATTCTTTTCTGGAATTTTAATAAATCTTAAATGGTTTATTTATTTCAGAAAATGTTATAAACTTCTAAAAATCATATAAAATCAACCGTAACTCCAAATGAAATAAGTTATATATGAAAAATGATCAGGAAAATCCAATCTATCCATTGGTACTAGTTTCATGCATGACAAAGAAACTTAACCTTGCTGTTTAGATCAAAAATAGTAATGCATTATATGAGCTCATAACTTGAGTTTGAATTTGAACCCTTGGTTCAAATAAGCTCAAACCCTTGTTCTAGTTGCATTAGCTCAAATCACAGCATGTTGACATGTCATGATCATGCATCATATTGTGCATTGCATTGATTGTGTTCTTTCTTTGTTGCCGGTGTTTGTCCCCTCTCAGTAGACGTGGTTTCGACGATGAGATCGATGACACTGATGAAGAACTATACTATCTTCAGAAGTGCCACGCAAGCAAAAAACCCCTTGTTCATTCTGATACAATCCCACTCTCTTGCTCCTGCTCTCTTTTACTGCATTAGGACAACAACGATACAACTGTTACTTGTTGCGGTAGTTGAACCCCTTCTCCCTTGCATGACCTGTCATTGCCACAGTAAATAGATGAAACCCACTAGGATGAGTAGGAGTTATTTGAGCCCTGATGTGCCTACTCATTCATGCTTGTTTGTCATGCCTGCTACTGCTTAGAGTTGAGTCAGGCCTGATTCATCGGGGATGAATTGGAATGGTGATGAACATGTCCAACTGTGTGTGAACACGATTTGGTAAAGGTAGCGGTGAGAGGCCATGTAGGAGTACATGGTGGGTTGTCTCATTGAAACCGTCCTCCGGAACTGAGTTCTGTGTTTGTGATCCATGAACAACTACTGCCACGCATTGGGCCCAAAACCAATGGACCCTCTCGACTTATTAACTGCCCCTGTCCTTTGTCCGGGAGTTGCAAGTAGTTTCTGGTGTTTGTAGTTTGCTGGAGGCCATGCGCAGCGCTGACCCGAGGGGTGGGCTGTGATGCGGTAGGCATGTGGCACGGTGTACTGGGCGCCCGTTTGGTGTCTCGAAAACCCTGCACACATCGTTCGGGGCCTTATGTGGAAACCTCGGCCGGACTCCCTGCGGATGGAACCTGAATAGGCGATAAACCTGGACTAGGGACTTGTGTGGTTAGTCAAGTCGTGGCCGACACCCTCGCTGGGCCTCCGTTTGAAGGTTGCCGAGTACATGTCGTGTAAATGGCGATAAGTGCTGAGAGCGTGTGTGAAGAAGTACACCCCTGCAGGGTTTACATCATCTATTCGAATAGCCGCGTCCGCGGTAAAGGACCTCTGGGTTGCCAATACAGTTCATTGACAAGTGAAAGTGGATACTCTAAAATGCGAAAGATAAGCGTGAGTGCTATGGATGGCGTTCTCGTAGGGAGACGGGAGTGGATCCATAGTGGTGTATTGATATGGTGAATATGTCGACTCGTGTGCACCACCTCAAAAGAGTTACTTGCAGTCGTAGTTTAGGATAGCCACCGAGTCAAAGCTGGCTTGCTGCAGTTAAACTCCACCACCCCCTTTGTTGATACCAATGCATATGTAGTTAGTTCTAATGTAAGTCTTGCTGGGTACATTTGTACTCACATTTGCTTAATTTATGTTTTTGCAGAGAGACTTCAATCTCACTAGTAGTTCTGCGTGGGCATCGACGTTTAGCTTGTTACCTTAGCTACGTTCTTGTGCCCTCTGGAGGGTCTTGTAGATAGTCAGGCTTCTCAGCCCTTTTCATTTGTAGATGTCTGTACTCAGACATGTTAAGCTTCCGCATGTGTTTTTGGCTTGTATGCTCTGAATGTTGGGTCATGAGACCCATGTTTGTAATATCGCGCTCCTTGGAGCCTATTGAATAAATACTTGAGTTGTAGAGTCATGTTGTGATGCCATCTTGTATTTGCACATATCGAGCATATTGTGTGTATGATTATTGAAATGCTTGGTATGTGTGGGATCTGACAACCTAGTTGTTTATCCTTGGTAGCCTCTCTTACCGGGAAATGTCTCCTAGTGCTTCCACTGAGCCATGGTAGCTTGCTACTGCTCCGGAACACTTAGGTTGGCCGGCATGTGTCCTTCTTCGTTCCCGTGTCTGTCCCTTCGGGGAAATGTCACACGGTGTCTACCGGAGTCCTGTTAGCCCAGCTGCTACAGCCCGGATTCACTCGCTGATGACCGACACGTTCGTTGCTGGGTCATGTATGCCTGTCCCTGTAAGTTAGTGCCACTTTGGGTTTACGACTAGTCATGTTGGCCCGAGTTCTTTGTCATATGGATGCTAGCGGCACTGTCATATACGTGAGCCAAAAGGCGCAAACGGTCCCGGGCCAGGTAAGGTGGCACCCGTGGGAATACCGTGCGTGAGGCCGCAAAGTGATATGTTGTGTTACATGCTAGATCGGTGTGACTTAGGATCGGGGTCCTAACAGCTTTGGTATTAGAGCCTGACTGCCTGTAGGATTACCAAGCCAAACTGGTCGAAGTTGAGTCTAGAAATGCTTTAGTTATATAAGGGAATTGATTGTGGAAGGGAACGTAAGGCTCTTTTTACTCCTTTACCTTATGCCCTTCTGATCTAAGTCATCCTCTTCTCTTTTACGGGGATTAAGAACTAGGCTTTCTATTCTTTCTATCAGGTTCACGTGTTACTAGTCCATAGACTCTTATAGGATTGATAGTTTCAAGCCCCAGTTCAATTCCTACTACTTCCGTGTGTTGACAATTGATCTTAGAACCTTGATATTGTGATGTTGAGTGGTTATGCCACCATTTTGCAGGATGTCTCAAATATGTTTGAGCATTTACAGTCGTTATGCTGTCCGAGTCATCCCAGGTTTCTAAATAGTCTGATGCATTTGCAAATCCCTTCTTTCCATTCTCGATGTTCCTTTGGGCTAGATTAACCACACTAATCGTCGAGTTGGGGTACTCCGTTGCCTCAGCGTATATGTTGAAGCCATTATTATGGCCCTAGGCGTCTTAGAGAACCACCCAGTAGTCTAGTAATGCTTTTATATTCCTAATGTGATGATTTTGGCCATCATTCTCGAAGGCATCTCGTGATGTTATTTAGTTAGTAGGTATTCTATTCCTGGGTTCTAGAACCTGAGATTCACCCTACTTACCTCCTGTTGATAGTGTTTGCTCGTTCCTTTAGGATATTAGTAACTTTGCGATAGTCCTCGAGGTTCGTGGTATTTTCCTCTTCCAAATACCATGAGCTACTTATGGCAGAAGTTCCTCGTTGAACCGAAAGATCGCAACCAGAGTGCTCTTGATGAGCTCTCGATTCTATGTTGTGACTCTGCCAGTTCTACCTTTCTGCATGGGTTATCTGGAAGAAATATGTTGAACTCGTTCGACATGCTAATCTATGCATCCACAACTCATAAAGTTATATGTTCCTTGAGTTGACCCTCCTCAGTTGTATTCCGACCCTAGTCTATCAATTGATAGTCAGGAATAGTTGTGCATTCGTGTTCATCGATGCCTATTATTCTTGTGGCCTGTCAAGCCGTTCTAGTTCAGAATGACCAGGAGAAACAAACTCCAGTACCTCATCCATTTCTAGGATTGGGTCAAAGTAGTTATATCCCACATATCAAAATGCCAATCCAGCTTTTGTTCTGTTCTACCCTGGAGTATTACCATCCTATGTCAAGAATGTCATGAGAATTGCACCACCTCTTATGAATTCTTGATTTAGTGATACTTCTTGCCATCATTATTCATTCCTCGGTTCTGTGTTGTTGTGACTGGAATGCAGACAGTGAACTGTGATGTGTGAAATCAATACTCCTAGCAACCCCGTTGCTTGGTAGTTAATGGACAATAATCTCATTCTTAGCGTGTTGGTTATTGAATCATCATTCTAAGATAGATTGTGCTACCTAGTCCTTATTTCTGGTGCACTCTTTGATCAATGAGTTAGGATTATTCAATCCCTTGCTTATTTGATCATATCGTCTTGCTCTGAAAACAAGATTGTTCTCGGTCTTAGTAACATATCGGTGGTTCGTGATTTTCCGAATATCTTCTCGGAAGTATTACCAGGTTCTTCCCTGACCGTTATGTTGAGTTCGTGATCAGGTTGGTTTCTTATGAACCACCCCTTCTCCAAGAATCTATGTTGGTTACCCCTGAACTAGTTGGATACGCTAAACAGCAACTTGGAGAGTTGGAAGATAAAAGCTTGCCTAGCTTAGTTCATTTTAGGGTATATCTTGTATGTGTGTTGAAGAAAGATGATATTTTCATCGATTGACCCTCGTGATCAGTTAATGGATCTATCATTTTATCCAATCTTTGATTTGAGTATGGGCTATCATCAAATCAAAGCAGAACCAACGATATGCGTAATGTTTTCTTACTCGTGGTTGTTCCCTCGATGCATACACCATTATATCTTTTGGGTCTAACCAATGCTATCACCTTGTTCACATAATTGTGGAACTCCACTTATATGGAAACCTGGACGAATTGTTGTTGAGCCCATCAGCAACATTGTTATCTTTTCCATGATTCATGTTGAACATCCAGCTAATATTGGAAACTTTGTAACCATTGCCTTCATGTTGCGTTCATGAGGTATATGTTTGGTGCAAGAAGTGGCTTTCTCCAAGTTCACGTGCATTAGGTGCAAGTTGCCGTCGTGAATTTGAGAAAGTTAGTTTTGCTTCCTCTGGAATCATCCCAAGTCAGTCATGCACGTGCGAAGTATACTATGGCTTGACAGATTAGCTACCTCCATCCCATTGGTATTTCCTAGCACACCAAGCCATTGATTGATTGGTCCAAAGAAAAGAAGTTCATGCGCTAATCCTGAAGGGCCCGGACGGACATGCACAAGACTTCGTTATCTCAATGATGGTTCCCAATCAGAACTCGGCAGTGTTTTATTGCAAGACTACCATGTGATCATGCTTGTCTGGGACAACGTGTTCACATGTGTGTAGCAGAACCAGCTCATGTTTTGGAGCTTACTATCGTAGTTCATTTCCCAAGAATCTCGCAACTTCATCTCGTCGATTTGTGTTGCACACTTTCTTTTCAGACATGTTGTGTCTGAAGTATCCTATCACCAATCAGATCTGAATCTCAGGAAGATATTGTAACACCCACGATGCGGCTATATCTCCCACGTGTCGAGGCACGACTTAGAGGCATAACCGCATTGTGGTTTTGTCGCAAGAAGGGTCATCTTCACACAATCCCATGTAATGAACAAGAATGGGATAACGAGAGTAAAGCCTCTAATGGTAAAACAAGACCAGCAAAGCCACCCGAATGTGCCGACAAATCCCGATAGGAGCTGCACATATCTCGTTCTCAGGGCACACCAAATGGGCAAGACGTCGGGTTGGCATAGACCCTGGTTGCCCAGGGGGCGCCGGACATCGCCCAGTTTGGGCCAGCACTCGAAGGAGCACTGGTCCGGGGGTTTTAAATAAAGATGACCCTCGGGCTCGCGAAAACCCAAGGGAAAAGGCTTAGGTGGCAAATAGTAAAACCAAGGTTGGGCATTGCTGGAGGAGTTTTATTCAAGGTGAACTGTCAAGGGGGTCCCATAAATCACCCAACCACGTAAGGAACGCAAACTCAAGGAACATAATACCGGTATGACGGAAACTAGGGCGGCAAGAGTGGAACAAAACACCAGGCATAAGGCCGAGCCTTCCACCCTTTACCATATATATAGATGCATTAATTAAATAAGAGATATTGTGATATTCCAAAATATCCATGTTCCAACATGGAACCAACTTCAACTTCACCTGCAACTAGCAACGCTATAAGAAGGGCTGAGCAAAGCGGTAACTTAGCCAAACAACGACTTGCTAGGAAAGGATGGTTAGAGGCTTGACATGGCAATATGGGAGGCATGATATAGCAAGTGGTAGGTAGCGAAGCATGGCAATAGAGCGAACAACTAGCAGAGCAAAGATAGAAGTGATTTCGAGGGTATGGTCATCTTGCCTGCAAGGTTCTCAGAGTTGTCGAAAGCTTGATCCTCGTAAGGGTACTCAACAGGTTCCTCGTTCACGAACTCGTCTCCCGGCTCTACCCAAAACAAGAACACAAGCAACGGAACCACAATCAATCACGGGAAATGCACAAGCAACATGATGCAAAACATGTATGATATGCGGGATATGATATGCGTGCTCCGGAGGAAAAATGATGAACAAGGCAGTAACTTGGAAAACCAAGCATGCCACTAGAAAGATGAGATGATTTCGGTCAAAATCGATATAAAGATCACCGGAAACGGATGCACGGTTTGCAAATGGCAATCAAAACAAGAATGTCACGAATCTGTGATTAACAGCATGATAGCACATAGAATGCAACAAGTAACAATGCTACAGCATTCCAACATAGCAAAAAGGCATATGGCAGTAATCTACAGGTGATTCTTGACAAAAGATGAACACTGAGCTACGGCTAGATCACAACACAACAGGTTCAAACAAGCATGGCAATAGTGCAAAAGATATCAGGTTCACAGACCGTGAAATTACTGGACATGGCTGAAATAGCATCAGGTAGCAATGTTCAGAGCACGAAATCAACATGCTACAGGAACTTAACATAGCAAAACAAGTCATGGCATGAATCTACTAAATGCATATGACAAAAGTCCCTTACTGACCATAAGCCAAAAGGACCAGAAGATATGATGGCAACCATGTAAACATAGCAAGTTTCGTTAACAGGTTTCAGACTTGGCAGAAAACAGAGAATGGCAGAATCAATAATATGAAGGCATCTTTGTGAGCTTGATGCACTCATCACAAAGCAATGTATAACAAAAAAAGCACACCTACAGCAAGATGGCATATTTAGGAAGCTATCCATGGCAATATCAAGTACATAGCATGTATGAAACAACTACAACAACCTTCGCAAAATTGAATATCATGTTAAGAATCTGCCAGAAATATTTTATAGCAAAAGTAGAGCAAGATTGAGTCATTCTATGGCACTCCACAATTGCAAACAAGGGCATGAATGGATCAATTACAACAATATCTACAAAACATCCTTATTGAACATCTCCAAAAGGAGCATGGATCTCTCTGTAGCCACATGGGTACATAGCAACAAAATAACAGCAGTCACAGACTGTAAAATTACGTCTCTGAAATCAGAAACATCATGAGGCCTAGTTTGCATGCTTGTGCTAGTCACCGCAGAGATCACAAAAATACATGGCATACACCTCTGTAAGGATGGCATGGCATACATCAAAACACATGTAGAGCTCATGCCCATAAGATGCACAGATTAAATGCAACAAAAATAACAAATCCTCAAGTTCTGATGAGTAACAGCAGATAACAGCAACTAGCACTCTTGCACCAGAGATTTGGGCATTAAGATGGACTCAAATGAACATGGTGCAATGGAACAATATGAAGAACATCTCGAGACAAACGTTTTGATATATTACACGCACTAAACGGAGCTATATGCAGTGAGTTATGATGCAATGAACAGAGGCATGTATTGTAAAATCTTCAGGACTTGAGAGATATTTTGGAAGGGGGGAAAGTCAACCGAAAGTGGAACTGGATCGGGCTCTGGCGCTCGCCGGCGATGGAGCTGGCCGGAGCAGTGGGGAGACGGCGGCCGGCGGCGTTGGAGAGGAAGGAGAGGCGAGGGAGAGGAGCCGGAGCTCGGGGCGGCGACGGGCGCGACAGTCAGCGAGAAGGAGCGCGGCGGTCGGCGACGTGGCGCGGCGGCCGGCGGTGATGGCGCGCGGCAGCGGCGGCGGGGTCACACAGGAGGGAGGCGAGGCGCCCGGGCGGCGCTCGGGCTAGGCGGCGGCGCGCGGCTCGGGCCGCGGGCGAGGAGGCACGGGCCCGCGGGGGCGGCGTACGGGCCCGGCGGGCCGGCGGCGCGGGGAACGGCGCGGGGCCACATGGCGTGCTACGGCTGGCTGCGGGCGGCGGCGGCTGGTTCGTCCGGCGGCGCGGAGGGAGCGGGGCTAGGGTTCGGGTGGTTTTTGCCCGAGATTTTGGAGGGGGAAGGGATATATATAGGCATAGGGAGCTAGGAGACTCTAAACGGAGTGCGGTTTTCGCCCACACGATCGTGATCGAACGACCTAGAGCATGGAAGAGACTTAGAGGGGTTTTGGGCTGTTTGGAGGGGGGTTTTGCTGCAACACACAACAGGACTTTGCGGTTACCCGGTTAACCGTTGGAGCATCAAACGACCTCCGAATGGAACGAAACTTGACCGGTGGTCTACCGGTGGTATACCAAGGCCACTTGGCAAGCCTCGGTCCATTCCGAGAACGTTCAACACCCGCTCACGAAACGAAACAATAGGGGTGCGCCGGGGGAGGTGGGAGTGCCGGATTGCAAAACGGACAACGGGGAAAATGCTGGGATGCAAAAGACGAACACGTATGCAAAATGAGATGCACATGATGACATGATATGAGATGCATGACATGAACAAAATGCAAAACGAAAAACAAAAACCCGACCATGAAGGGAATATCATAACACATAGCCGAAAATGGCAAGAGTTGGAGTTACAAATATGGAAAGTTACATCCGGGGTGTTACAACACTCCACTACTACGGGAGGATCTCGTCCCGAGATCTAGGACTGAAAGAACTCCGGATATTCAGAACGGAGGTGGTCCTCGCGTTCCCAGGTGGCTTCTTGGTCGGAATGGTGCGACCACTTCACTTTCAGGAATTTGATTGACTTGTTGCGAGTCTTGCGCTCAGTTTCTTCAAGAATAGCAACGGGGTGCTCATGATAAGACAGATCTTCTTGGAGGTCAATCTCTTTGAAGTTGATGGTGCGCTCAGGCGTCTTGAAGCACTTGCGGAGCTATGACACGTGGAACACATCGTGCACGTTCGCAAAATTGGAAGGAAGCTCAAGTTGATAGGCGAGGTTGCCTCTTTTGCCAATGATCTTGAAAGGACCCACGTATCTAGGGGCAAGCTTCCCTTTGATACCGAAGCGACGAGTGCCTTTCATTGGAGAGACGCGGAGGTAGACATGGTCTCCGATCTCGAAAGCCACATCACAGTGCTTACTATCATAGTAACTCTTCTGGCGCGATTGCGCGGCTTTGAGATTTTCACGGATGACTTTACACATTTCTTCAGCCTCTGTGATTAAGTCATTGCCAAGAAGTTGGCGTTCACCAGTCTCTGACCAATTGAGAGGAGTACGGCACTTTCTGCCATAGAGAATCTCGAATGGGGCCTTGCCCGAACTCGCTTGGAAGCTGTTGTTGTAGGAGAATTCGGCATATGGAAGACAATCTTCCCATTTCATGCCAAAGGAAATGACACAAGCCCTGAGCATATCTTCAAGAATTTGATTGACTCGCTCGACTTGGCCACTAGTTTGAGGATGGAAAGCTGTGCTGAAACGAATGTTGGTGCCCATGGCCTTCTGGAAGGAGTCCCAGAACTTAGATGTGAAGATGCTTCCACGATCTGAAGAAATCAATTGTGGAATGCCGTGCAAGGAGACAATCCTGAAGGTGTATAGCTCTGCCAACTGAGCTGCTGTGATAGATTCTTTGATTGGAAGGAAATGAGCCACTTTAGTAAGCTTGTCAATGACAACGAAGATAGCATCATTTCCGCGCTTGGACTTGGGAAATCCAGTCACGAAGTCCATTTCGATATGATCAAACTTCCATTCTGGGATAGCAAGAGGTTGGAGGAGACCAGCTGGTCGTTGGTGTTCTGCTTTCACTCTTCGACAGACATCACATTCATTCACGAATTGAGCGATTTCTCGCTTCATTCGAGTCCACCAATACGACTGCTTGAGCTCATGGTACATCTTCGTACTTCCAGGATGAATGGAAAGAAGAGAATTGTGCGCTTCGTTCATTATGACCTTCCTTAGATCAACTTTAGGAACCACAATCCGGTCCTCGAAGAATAAAGTGTCTCTGTCATTAATGCGATAGCACTTGTATTTGGTAAGACCCTTATCGATACCACGTTTCACCTTCTTCACCATGGCATCCAGGAGTTGTGCCTCACTAATTTGATCTTCCAAAGTAGGAGAGACTATGAGGTTGGCAAGAAAGCCTTGAGGAACAACTTGGAGATTCAGCTTGCGGAAAGCTTCACAAAGATCCGGTTGGAATGGCTTGAGAATTAAGCTATTGCAATAAGCCTTCCTGCTCAAAGCATCTGCAATGACATTGGCTTTGCTTGGAGTATATTCAATACTCGGATTGTACTCTTGAATCATTTCGACCCATCGAGTTTGCCTGAGGTTGAGGTTGGGCTGAGTGAAAATGTACTTGAGACTCTTGTGATCGGTGAATATGTCCACTTGTCTTCCTAACAAGAGATGTCTCCATGTTATTAATGCATGGACAACTGCCGCCAACTCAAGATCGTGAGTGGCGTAGTTCTTTTCGTTGGGCTTCAACTGACGAGAGGTATAGGCCACAACTTTCTTCTCTTGCATTAACACAGCACCGAGACCTTGGAGAGAAGCATCACAGAAAACTTCGAAAGGCTTGGATTCGTCAGGAGGAGTTAAGACAGGAGCTGTGACGAGTTTCTCTTTGGGAGTGTTGGAAGCAACGTCACACTCAGGAGACCAGACATAATTCACATGCTTCTGGAGGAGATTGGAAAGAGGCTTTGCAATCTTAGAGAAATTCTCAACGAATCTTCGGCAATAGCTTGCAAGACCAAGAAAACTGCGGAGCTGCTTGACATTCTGAGGAGGTTCCCAATTCACAATTGCGGACACCTTCTCGGGATTAACAGCGATGCCCTTGGCAGAGATGATGTGACCAAGGTAAAGAACTTCATCAAGCCAAAACTCACATTTTGAAAACTTCGCATAAAATTGATACTCTCTGAGTTTGTCGAGCACCAATCGCAAATGTTTGGCATGATCCTTCTTATTCTTGGAGAAGACCAAGATATCATCGAGATACACCAGGACGAATTGATTGGTATAGGGGTTGAAGATGAAATTCATCATCCGAGAGAATGTTGGAGGAGCATTGACAAGGCCGAAAGACATGACGGTATATTCATAAGAACCAAAGCTTGTTCTGAATGCTGTCTTGGGAATATCTTCTTCACGAATGCGAATCTGATGATAACCCATACGAAGGTCAAGCTTGGAGAATACTTTAGCACCTTTAAGTTGCTCGAATAGCTCATTGATGTTGGGAAGTGGATACCTGTTCTTGATTGTCTTCTTGTTCAATGGACGGTAGTCGACACAAAGTCGTTCCGTGCCATCCTTCTTCTGGACAAAAAGAACACCACAACCCCATGGAGATGAACTCGGTCTGATCAAACCCAGAAGCTCTTGTTCATCGAGCTGTTTCTTCAATTCCTTCAACTCCTTGGGTCCAAGCTTGTATGGACGCTTGCAAACGGGTTCAGTGCCAGGCTCAAGATCGATAACGAACTCAACTGGCCGGTGAGGAGGCATACCGGAAGCTCTTCCGGAAAGACATCTTGGTACTCACAAACGACTGGAATTTGAGAGATGGCATTCAATTCGCCCTTCTCATTGAGAGAAAACAACCGAATGGTTTCATCACGAGCGGCATAAATAATCACATCCTCAGAAGAGTGTGTCAATTGAATTTCCCTGGCAGCACAATCAAGTTGAGTCTTGTGCTTAGAAAGCCAGTCCATCCCGAGAATAAGATCAATATCCGAGTCACCAAGAACAATTGGAGAAGACAGAAATTTATAGTTTCCCATCTTGATGGAAACATCCGGAACCACCAAACTAGAACTCAAACGTTTACCCGGAGAAACAACATCCATGGGTTTACCCAGATGTGAACAAGTGAATTCATGCTTGGCAAAGAACGGTCTTGACATGAAACAAAGCGAAGCACCAGTATCAAATAAGACTTTAGCAGGAATATCATTAAGTAAGAGATTACCCATTATCACATCAGTAGATTCCTCCGCTTGAGCTGCATTCATCATGTTCACCTTTGCAGACTTGGGATTATGCTTGACCACTGCATTGCTGGAAGATCTGACAGGAGGAGGAGGCGGAAGGCGCCTTTGATTGAAGCACTTGTTAGCATAGTGACCTTTCTGCTGACACTTGTTGCAAGTCACCTCTGAGAGTGGACGATGATAAGGAGCATTCGACTTTGGAGCTTGATTCTGAGACTTGTTCTGATAGCCGGAGTTGGAAGAGTGGGAAGATCCATGGCCACCTTTGTTCTTCTGCTGGTAAGGCTGACGAAACGGAGGAGGAGGAGGCAACCAGAACTTCTGTTGCTTAGCAGCCACAAGTGAGGAAGAAGACTGAACTGCGTCCCTGACTCTCTTCTTAGAAGCCTCACACTTGAGCTGAGTAGCCTCTTGCTTCAGTGCCATGTTATAGAATTGATCAAACTGAGTAGGCTCAACAAGAACGAGAGCTAACTGCAGATCCTCTCTAAGGCCACCTCTGAAGTGATAGATCATGCTCTTTTCATCCGGAACGTCTTGTTTAGCGAAGCGAGCAAGTTTCTGAAACTGGATGTTGAATTGATACACAGACATGTTGCCTTGCTTGAGATTGCGGAACTCCTCACGCTTGCTCTCAACAACACTTTGTGGAATGTGGTGCGCTTTGAAGTCCCGACAGAAGTCAGTCCAAGTGATCACACGACCTCCTCTGGAATCTTTGTATTGTTGATACCAATCAGCAGCTTGGTCCTTGAGCTGAAAAGAAGCGAACTTGACATAGTCCTCAGGCCTGACATTGCTACATTCAAAATGCTTGTTGATGTCCATGAGCCAATCATCGGCATCTGTGACCTCGGCACAGTAGCTGAAAGACTTGGGCTGATTTGTGAGAAACTGGTTGAGGGTAGCGAAATGAGGCTGATTGTTGCCTTGGCCTTGATTTCCCTGATTGCCTTGCCCTTGGGTGCGTTCTTGCAAGAGTTGCAGAATCATCTGAGCATTGGCGTTGGTGGCTGCCATGATAGCTTGCCATGCCTCCGGAGGCGGAGGTGGTGGTGGAGGGTTCGCCTGACTCCCTTCATTGCGTTCCGGATTCTGACGCGTTGGCGGAGCCATCCTGAAGAGGGTGACATCCGTTAGCATCTTGATAGACAAATAGACAAGTTGAATCAACGGATAGAAATTGCAACATATAGTCTTCACAATAAACATTCGAACGAGGATGAACGAATGAATTCCATAGTAAATCATCACACTTCCATTAAGTTGAGAAGCCACTTAGAAAAAGGTATGGAATCAACATTTGACTTCGAAGCAACTCGAATACCACAATTCAAAACAAAACAAAGTATTGGCTTGCAGAATAAGCCGGAACAAACATATGATGGAGATTTCGTCCGAAGTTTTCGTGGTGGGGCCCACACGGGCTCAATCGTACAGCACCATCATGTACAAGGCAGTGCACATGACATACGAAGCGTCCCCGAAACGGCATAGCCAAGGACTCTTTAAGACACTACGAGACCACTGTAAAACCAACCGTGGAAAGGCGGACCACTAGACGTCGAACCCCAAACTCATATCATGCGTCTGTCGGAAAGATATCCTAGGAGCTACTTGAATTCCCACTTATAAACTCCCGAAACTTTCTGGTTATGCAATCTGGTGTTGGGGATACAGGGGACACAAAATATATCACCCAAACTAGCAATCCCTAGATCCAGCTGTATCCATCCGTCAACACATAACAAAGAAACCTTCGGAAATCGTGTACCTCAACCTTCGAAAAGCATCCGTTATACGAGTTATGGCAATACTCCCGAACTCCCGCCCCAGTACTGGGTGGCGTCGAGGTGATCTCACCAACAACTGCATAAAAGAGATTTCGATGTCGGTGAAACTCAGGTATTCCAGAACTGCAACGATAAAATTGTGACGACAACACCTCGGAGCACAACTCCCCGGGACACTGCCACAACCCCTAAATGTCAGGAGGCACCAAGAACAATGTTCTCGTCACAAAACCATCGGAACGATTCTAAGATACCCGCGTGATCCTAAATTTTTTTTAGTGAAATTTGAGGAGAGAAGAGTCAAAACTTCTACGTTAGGAGGCCTCACCAGAGCGACGAAGGGACTGAGGAGTAAAAGAATCCTACTCTCCGATATATATAATCCTAAGACTCAAAACGTTTTTATTCTAGACTCAACAACGCCAGCGATTCGATCAAGCAGGGGGCTCCTAAGTTGGGGATGGCTCTGATTACCAACTTGTAACGCCCACAATGCGGCTATATCTCCCACGTGTCGAGGCGCGACTTAGAGGCATAACCGCATTGTGGTTTTGTCGCAAGAAGGGTCATCTTCACACAATCCCATGTAATGAACAAGAATGGGATAACAAGAGTTGGCTTACAATCGCCACTTCACACAATACATAAATATAATTCATACATCATCCAAAATACACACATAGACCGGCTATGGTCAAATCCCAAATGAAAATAAGATAACCCCAAATGCTAGATCCCCGATCGTCCCAACTGGGCTCCACTACTGATCATCAGGAAAAGACACATAGTAACGACCACGTTCCTCGTCGAACTCCCACTTGAGCTCGGTTGCATCATCTGCACTGGCATCGTCAGCACCTGCAACTGGTTTTAGTAGAATCTGTGAGTCACGAGGACTCAGCAATCTCACACCCGCGAGATAAAGACTATTTAAGCTTATAGGAAAGGATGGTGTAATGAGGTGGAGCTGCAGCAGGCACTAAACATATATGGTGGCTAACATACGCAAATGAGAGCGATAAGAGAAACAACGCAACGGTCGCGAAGCTAGAAATGATCAAGAAGTGATCCTGAAACTACTTACGTTCATGCATAACACAAACCGTGTTCACTTCCCGGACTCCGCCGAGAAGAGACCATCACGGCTACACACGCGGTTGATGTATTTTAATTAAGTCAAGTGACAAGTTCTCTACAACCGGACATTAACAAATTCCCATCTGCCTCATAACCGCGGGCACGGCTTTCGTAAGATAATACCCTGCAGGGGTGTCCCAACTTAGCCCATTATAAGCTCTCACGGTCAACGAAGGATAAACCTTCTCCCGGAAAGACCCGATCAGTCTCGGAATCCCGGTTTACAAGACATTTTGACAATGGTAAAACAAGACCAGCAAAGCCACCCGAATGTGCCGACAAATCCCGATAGGAGCTGAACATATCTCGTTCTCAGGGCACACTGGATGGGCAAGACGTCGGGTTGGCATAGACCCTGGTTGCCCAGGGGGCGCCGGACATCGCCCAGTTTGGGCCAGCACTCGAAGGAGCACTGGTCCGGGGGTTTTAAATAAAGATGACCCTCGGGCTCGCGAAAAACCAAGGGAAAAGGCTTAGGTGGCAAATAGTAAAACCAAGGTTGGGCCTTGCTGGAGGAGTTTTATTCAAGGCGAACTGTCAAGGGGGTCCCATAAATCACCCAACCACGTAAGGAACGCAAACTCAAGGAACATAATACCGGTATGACGGAAACTAGGGCGGCAAGAGTGGAACAAAACACCAAGCATAAGGCCGAGCCTTCCACCCTTTACCATATATATAGATGCATTAATTAAATAAGAGATATTGTGATATTCCAAAATATCCATGTTCCAACATGGAACCAACTTCAACTTCACCTTCAACTAGCAACGCTATAAGAAGGGCTGAGCAAAGCGGTAACTTAGCCAAACAACGGCTTGCTAGGAAAGGATGGTTAGAGGCTTGACATGGCAATATGGGAGGCATGATATAGCAAGTGGTAGGTAGCGAAGCATGGCAATAGAGCGAACAACTAGCAAAGCAAAGATAGAAGTGATTTCGAGGGTATGGTCATCTTGCCTGCAAGGTTCTCAGAGTTGTCGAAAGCTTGATCCTCGTAAGCGTACTCAACGGGTTCCTCGTTCACGAACTTGTCTCCCGGCTCTACCCAAAACAAGAACACAAGCAACGGAACCACAATCAATCACGGGAAATGCACAAGCAACATGATGCAAAATATGTATGATATGCGGGATATGATATGCGTGCTCCGGAGGAAAAATGATGAACAAGGCAGTAACTTGGAAAACCAAGCATGCCACTGGAAAGATGAGATGATTTCGGTCGAAATCGATATAAAGATCACCGGAAACGGATGCACGGTTTGCAAATGGCAATCAAAACAAGAATGTCACGAATCTGTGATTAACAGCATGATAGCACATAGAATGCAACAAGTAACAATGCTACAGCATTCCAACATAGCAAAAAAGCATATGGCAGTAATCTACAGGTGATTCTTGACAAAAGATGAACACTGAGCTACGACTAGATCACAACACAATAGGTTCAAACAAGCATGGCAATAGTGCAAAAGATATCAGGTTCACAGACTTCGTGAAATTACTGGACATGGCTGAAACAGTATCAGGTAGCAATGTTCAGAGCATGAAATCAACATGCTACAGGAACTTAACATAGCAAAATAAGGCATGGCATCAATCTACTAAATGCATATGACAAAAGTTCCTTACTGACCATAAGCCAGAAGGAGCAGAAGATATGATGGAAACCATGTAAACATAGCAAGTTTCGTTAATAGAGAATGACAGAAACAGTAATATGAAGGCATCTTTGTGAGCTTGATGCACTCATCACAAAGCAATTTATAACAAAATAAGCACACCTACCGCAAGATGGCATGTTTATGAAGCTATCCATGGCAAGAGCAAGTACATAGCATGTATGAAACAACTACAACAACCTTGGCAAAATTGAATATCATGTTAAGAATCTGCCAGAAATATTTTATAGCAAAAGTAGAGCAAGATTGAGTCATGCTATGGCACTCCATAATTACAAACAAGGGCACGAATGGACCAACTACAACAATATCTACAAAACATCCTTACTGAACATCTCCAAAAGGAGCATGGATCTCTCTGTAGCCACATGGGTACATAGCAACAAAATAACAGCAGTCACAGACAGTAAAATTACTATCTGAAATCAGAAACATCATGAAGCCTAGTTTGCATGCTTGTGCTAGTCACCGCAGAGATCACAAAAATACATGGCATACACCTCTGTAAAGATGTCATGGCATACATCAAAACACATGTGGAGCTCATACCCATAAGATGCACAGATTAAATGCAACAAAAATAACAAATCCTCAAGTTCTGATAAGTAACAGCAGATAACAGCAACTAGCACTCTTGCACCAGAGATTTGGGCATTAAGATGGACTCAAATGAACATGGTGCAATGAAACAATATGAATAACATCTCGAGACGAACATTTCAATATATTACATGCACGAAACGGAGCTATATACAGTGAGTTATGATGCAATGAACAGAGGCATGTATCCTTGGTAGCCTCTCTTACCGGGAAATGTCTCCTAGTGCTTCCACTGAGCCATGGTAGCTTGCTACTGCTCTGGAACACTTAGGCTGGCCTTCATGTGTCCTGCTTCGTTCCTGTGTCTGTTCCTTCGGGGAAATGTCACGCGGTGTCTACCGGAGTCCTGTTAGCCTAGCTTCTACAGCCCGGATTCACTTGCTGATGGCCGACACGTTCGTTGTTGGGTCATGTATGCCTGTCCCTGTAAGTTAGTGCTACTTTGGGTTTACGACTAGTCATGTCGGCCCGGGTTCTTTGTCATATGGATGCTAGCGGCACTGTCATATACGTGAGCCAAAAGGCGCAAACGGTCCCGGGCCAGGTAAGGTGGTACCCGTGGGAATACCGTGCGTGAGGCCGCAAAGTGATATGATGTGTTACATGCTAGATGGGTGTGACTTAGGATCGGGGTCCTGACATGTACCCAAAAGTCTCCTTTGGGTATCCTATGAAGACACATTTCTCCAATTTGGGTTCGAGCTTTATCAGGTTGAAGCTTTTTCACATAAGCATCGTAGCCCCAAACTTTATGAAACGATAACTTGGGTTTCTTGCCAAACCACAGTTCATAAGGTGTCGTCTCAACGGATTTAGATGGTGCCCTATTTAACGTGAATGCAGCCGTCTCTAATGCATAACCCCAAAACGATAGCGGTAAATCAGTAAGAGACATCATAGATCGAACCATATCTAATAAAGTAAGATTACGACGTTCGGACACACCATTACGCTGTGGTGTTCTGGGTGGCGTGAGTTGCGAAACTATTCCGCATTGTTTCAACTGAAGACCAAAATCGTAACTCAAATATTCTCCTCCATGATCAGATCGTAGAAACTTTATTTTCTTATTACGATGATTTTCCACTTCACTCTAAAATTGTTTGAACTTTTCAAATGTTTCAGACTTCTGTTTCATCAAGTAGATATACCCATATCTGCTTAAATCATCTGTGAAGGTCAGAAAATAATGATACCCGCCACGAGCATCAACACTCATCGGACCGCATACAATAGTATGTATTATTCCCAACAAGTCCGTTGCTCGCTCCATTGTTCCGGAGAACAGAGTCTTAGTCATCTTGCCAATGAGGCATGGTTCGCAAGCATCAAGTGATTCATAATCAAGTGATTCCAAAAGCCCATCAGCATGGAGTTTCTTCATGCGCTTTACACCAATATGACCTAAACGGCAGTGCCACAAATAAGTTGCACTATCATTATTAAACTTATATCTTTTGGCTTCAATACTATGAACATGTGTATCACTACTATCAAGATTTAGAAAAAATAAACCACTCATCAAGGGTGCATGACCATAAAAGATATTACTCATATAAATAGAACAACCATTATTCCCTGATTTAATTGAATAACCGTCTCGCATCAAACAAGATCCAGATATAATGTTGATGCTCAACGCTGGCACCAAATAACAATTATTTAGGTCTAAAACTAATCTCGAAGGTAGATGTAGAGGTAGCGTGCCGACGATGATCACATCGACTTTGAAACCATTTCCCACGCGCATCGTCACCTCGTCCTTAGCCAATCTTCTCTTAATCCATAGCCCCTGTTTTGAGTTGCAAATATTAGCAACAGAACCAGTATCAAATACCCAGGTGCTACTGCGAGCATTAGTCAAGTACACATCAATAACATGTATATCAAATATACCTTTCACTTTGCCATCCTTCTTCTCCGCCAAATACTTGGGGCAGTTCCGCTTCCATTGACCAGAAGTAGAAGCACTCAGTCTTAGGCTTAGGTCCAGACTTGGGCTTTTTCACTTGAGCAGCAACTTGTTTGCCGTTCTTCTTGAAGTTCCCCTTCTTCCCTTTGCCCTTCTTCTTGAAACTGGTGGTCTTGTTAACCATCAACACTTGATGCTCCTTCTTGATTTCTACCTCCGCAGCCTTTAGCATCGCGAAGAGCTCGGGAATTGTCTTATTCATCCCTTGCATATTATAGTTCATCACAAGGCTTTTGTAGCTTGGTGGCAATGATTGAAGAACTCTGTCACTAACACTATCATTAGGAAGATTAACTCCCAGTTGAGTCAAGTGGTTGTGGTACCCAGAAATTCTGAGTATATGTTCACTGAAAGAACTATTCTCCTCCATTTTGCAGCTATAGAACTTATTGGAGACTTCATATCTCTCAATCCGGGCATTTGCTTGAAATATTAACTTCAACTCCTGGAACATCTCATATGCTCCATGACGTTTAAAACGTCATTGAAGCCCTGGTTCTAAGCCGTAAAGCATGGAACACTGAACTATCGAGTAGTCATCAGCTTTGCTCTGCCAGGTGTTCATAACATCTGGCGTTGCTCCTGCAGCGGGTTTGGTACCTAGCGGTGCTCCCAGGACGTAATTCTTCTGTGCAGCAATGAGGATAATCCTCAACTTACGGACCCAGTCCGTGTAGGTTCTACCATCATCTTTAAACTTAGCTTTCTCTAGGAACGCATTAAAATTCAATGGAACAACGGCATGGGCCATTTATCTACAACAACATAGACATGCAAAATACTATCAGGTACTAAGTTCATGATAAATTAAAGTTCAATTAATCATATTACTTAAGAACTCCCACTTAGATAGACATCCCTCTAATCATCTAAGTCATCACGTGATCCATATCGACTAAACCATGTCCGATCATCACGTGAGATGGAGTAGTTTTCAATGGTGAACATCACTATGTTGATGATATCTACTATGGTTCACGCTCGACCTTTCCGTCTCAGTGTTCCGAGGCCATATCTGCATCTGCTAGGCTCGTCAAGTTTAACCCGAGTATTCTGCATGTGCAAAACTGGCTTGCACCCGTTGTATGTGAACGTAGAGCTTATCACACCCGATCATCACGTGGTGTCTCGGCACGACGAACTGTCGCAACGGTGCATACTCAGGGAGAACACTTATACCCTGAAATTTAGTGAGAGATCATCTTATAATGCTACTGCTGTACTAAGCAAAATAAGATGCATAAAGGATAAACATCACATGCAATCAATATAAGTGATATGATATGGCCATCATCATCTTGTGCCTTTGATCTCCATCTCCAAAGCACCGTCATGATCACCATTGTCACCGGCTTGACACCTTGATCTCCATCGAAGCATCGTTGTCGTCTCGCCAACTATTGCTTCCACGACTATCACGACCGCTTAGTGATAAAGTAAAGCAATTACATGGCGATTGCATTTCATACAATAAAGCGACAACCATATGGCTCCTGCCAGTTGCCGATAACTGTGTTACAAAACATGATCAGCTCATACAACAATTTATATAATCACGTCTTGACCGTATCACATCACAACATGCCCTGCAAAAACCAGTTAGACGTCCTCTACTTTGTTGTTTCAAGTTTTACGTGGCTGCTACGGGCTTCTAGCAAGAACCATTCTTACCTACGCATCAAAACCACAATGATTTTTTGTCTAGTTTGTTGTTTTAACCTTCAACAAGGACCGGGCGTAGTCACACTCGATACAACTAAAGTTGGAGAAACACACACCCACTAGCCACCTATGTGCGAAGCACGTCGGTAGAACCAGTCTTGCGTAAGCGTACACGTAATGTCGGTCTGAGCCGCTTCATCCAACAATACCGCAGAATCAAAGTATGACATGCTGGTAAGCAGTATGACTGTTATCGCCCACAACTCTTTGTGTTCTACTCGTGCATATAACATCTACGCATAAGCCTGGCTCTGATGCCACTGTTGGGGAACGCAGTAATTTCAAAAAAATTCCTATGATCATGCAAGATCTATCTAGGTGATGCATAGCAACGAGAGGGGAGATTGTTGTCCACGTACCCTCGTAGACAGAAAGTGGAAGCGTTTAGTAACGCGGTTGATGTAGTCGAACGTCTTCGCGATCCAACCGATCCAAGTACCGAACGCACGGCACCTCCGCGATCTGCACACATTCAGCTCGGTGACGTCCCTCGTACTCTTGATACAGTTGAGGCCGAGGGAGAGTTTCGTCAGCACGACGGCATGATGACGGTGATGATGAAGTTATCGATGCAGGGCTTTGCGTAAGCAATACAACGATATGATCGAGGAGGAAATCTGTGGAGGGGGGCACCGCACACGGCTAAGACAACTGTCAACTTGTGTATCTATGGGGTGCCCCCCTCCCCCGTATATAAAGGAGTGGAGGAGGGGAGGGTCGGCCCTCTCTATGGCATGCCCAAGGGGGGGAGTCCTATTCCCAGTAGGAGTAGGTTTCCCTCCTTCCCTAGTTGGAGTAGGAGAAGAAGGAAGAGGGAGAGGGGGAGAAGGAAATGGGGGGCGCCCCCCTCCCAATATGGATTGGGCTTGGGGGGCGCGCCCCCACCTTGGCCGCCTCCTCCTCTCTTCCACTAAGGCCCAATAAGGCCCATTGACTCCCCGGGGGGTTCCGGTAACCTCCCGGTACTCCGAAAAATGCCTGAACTCATCCGTAACCATTCCGGTGTCCAAACATAGCCTTCCAATATATCAATCTTTATGTCTCGACCATTTTGAGACTCCTCATCATGTCCGTGATCACATTCGGGACTCCGAACTACCTTCAGTACATCAAAACACATAAACTCATAATACCGATCGTCATCGAACGTTAAGCGTGCGGACCCTACGGGTTCGAGAACTATGTAGACATGACCGAGACTCACTTCCGGTCAATAACCAATAGTGGAACCTGGATGCTCATTTTGGTTCCTACATATTCTATGAAGATCTTTATCGGTCAGACCGCATAACAACATACGTTGTTCCCTTCGTCATCGGTATGTTACTTGCCCGAGATTCGATCATCGGTATGTTACTTGCCCGAGATTCGATCATCGGTATCTCAATACCTAGTTCAATCTCATTACCGGCAAGTCTCTTTACTCGTTCCGTAATGCATCATCCCGTAACTAACTCATTAGTCACATTGCTTGCAGGGCTTATAGTGATGTGCATTATCGAGAGGGCCCAGAGATACCTCTCCGACAATCGGAGTAATGTATATGGTTACGAAACGATCATAGTGCTAAGCTAACGGATGGGTCAAGTCAATCACATCATTCTCTAATGATGTGATCTCGTTCATCAAATGACAACTCATGTCTATGGTTACGAAACTTAACCATCTTTGATTAACGAGCTAGTCAAGTAGAGGCATACTAGTGACACTCTGTTTTGTCTATGTATTCACACATGTACTAAGTTTCGGTTAATACAATTCTAGCAACAATAATAAACATTTATCATGATATAAGGAAATATAAATAACAACTTTATAATTACCTCTAGGGCATATTTCCTTCAGTATCTAGGTGACATTAGAGTTGGTTGATGTGTATCATATGGTGTTATTTTAGTATGAACTCTTGGATTGATCGAACAGAAAGAATAGCTTTGTGTTATTTTAGTATGAACTCTTGAATAGATTGAATGGAAAGAATAGCTTTGAGGTGGTTTCATACCCTACAAACAATTCCTTCTTATGTTCTCTGCTAGGTAAGAACTTTGGAGTGATTCTTCATCGCATGTTGAGGGATGGTTATGTGATCCAATTAGATTAGCATTGTTGAGAGATTGCACTAGCGAAAGTACAGACCCTAGGCCTCATTTTTAAGCATTGCAATACCGTTTGTGCTCCATTTTATCAATTGCTACCTTGCTGTTTTTTATTGTTTCTATTACAAAAATCAATATCTACGATCGTTACTACACTTTTATCACCATATCTTCGCCGAACTAGCGCACCTATACAATTTTCCATTGTATTTGGTGTGTTGGGGACACAAGAGACTCTTTGTTATTTGGTTGCAGGGTTGTTTGAGAGAGCCCATCTTCATCCTACGCGTCCCACGGATTGATAAACCTTAGGTCATCCACTTGAGGGAAAATTGCTACTGTCCTACAAAACTCTGCGCATGGAGGCCCAACACGAGTCTACAAGAATAAATTTGCATAGTAGACATCACGCGCCTGGGCCCGGGGCATTCCCAGGTGTCTTGTGGTGGATGTGAGCCCCCGTTTGCGTTGATTCCAAGTCCCAAAAATCACATATATTCCAAAATAATTCTTCGTAAATTTTTATCGCGTTTGGACTACGTTTGATATGGATATTCTGCGAAACAAAAAACATGCAAAAAACAGGAACTGGCACTTGGCACTGGATCAATAGGTTAGTCCAATAAATCAAATAAATTGTTGCCAAAAGTATGTAAAAGTTGTATAATGATGGCATGGAACAATCAAAAGTTATAGATACGACGAAGACGTATTAGCATCCCCGAGCTTAATTCCTGCTCGTCCTCGAGTAGGTAAATGATAAAAAAGATAGTTTTTGATGTGGAATGCTACCTAGGATAATCTTGATCATATATCTAATCATGGCATGAATATTAAGACATGAGTGATTCAAAGAAATAGTCTATAATTTGACATAAAGACATCAATACTTGGGCATCCCAACAAACAATCATGTCTTTCAAAATATCAATGCTAAAGAACGTTATCCCTACAAAATCATATAGTCTTGTCATGCTCTGTCTTCTTAACACAAAGTATAAATCATGTACTACCACGGTGTCAGCCAAGCAATTGGTTCATACTTTTTAACGCGCTTCAGCATTTTCACTCTCACGCAATACATGAGCGCAAGCCATGGATATAGCACTATGGGTGGAACAGAATACGGTGGTAGAGATTAATTTGGAGAAGACAAAAAGAAAGATAGTCTCACATCGAAGCAGCTAATTAACGGGCTATGGAGATGCCCATCAATTGATATCAATGAGAGGAGTAGGGATTGCCATGCAATGGATGCACTAAGAGCTATAAGTGTATGAAAGCTAAATATGAAACTAAGTGGGTATGCGTCAAACTCTACTATGAAAAATTCCCACTAGTATATGAAAGTGACAACATAGGAGACTCTCTATATGAAAAACATGGTGCTACTTTGAAGCACAAGTGTGGAATTAGCATGCCCCTTCTTCTTCTTCTTCTTCTTTTTTTCCTCTTTGAATCACGGTCTCCATCATCCTTTCTTCACTGGGACAATGCTCTAATAATTAATAATGATGATCATCACACTTTTATTTACTTATAACTCAATATTACAACACAATACCAATAAGAAAGTATGACTCTATATGAATGCCTCTGGCAATGTACCAGGATGTGCAATGATCTAGCGTAGCAAAGATATCAAAAAACAGACAAGCCATGGAAATATCATGCTAGCTATCTTAAGATCATGCAAAGCAATATGGCAATGAATGCTCAAGTCATCAAAATGTAAGCGGTGGAAGTTGCATGGCAATATATCTCAGAATGGCTATGGAAAGACCATAATAGGTAGGTATGGTGGTTGTTTTGAGGAAGATGTAATAAGGCTTATGTGTGATAGAGCATATCATATCACAGGGTTTGGATGCACTGGCAAAGTTTGCACCGACTGTCGAGGTGAAAAAGGGCAATGCATGGTACCGAAGAGTCTAGCAAATTGCGGAAAGGTAAGAGTGTGTATAATCCATGGACTCACATTAGTCGTAAAGAACTCATATACTTATTGCAAAAGTTTATTATACCTCGAAGCAAAGTAGTACTACGCATGCCCCTAGGGGGAGGTTGGTAGGAGTTAACCATCACGCGCCCCCGACCTTCACTCAAAGATAGACAATCAAGGATAAATTGTGCTCCAACTTCCCGGCATAACGAGAGACTATACGTGCATGCTTCGGGAATCACAAACCTTAACACCAATATCCTACTAAACACGATCATCCACTAGTACCTCCCATATATTATCATCTCTATATCGCAAAACTATTGTAAGGAATCAAACATATCATATTCAGTGATCCACAAGTTCTATGTAGGATTTTATAACTAACCATGCAATTGACCAATTCCTGTTGACTCTCTGAATAGATATAAGTGAAGCATGAGAGTTTAATTCTTTCTACAAAATATCATGCACTAATAAATATAAGTGAAGCAAAAGAGCATTGTACGAACAACGGTTTTCTATGTGAAGAGAAACAGACAATCCAAACTACAAATAATATAAGTGAAGCACATGAAGCATTCTATAAAGTCATACTCAAAAGATTTATGTGAAGTGCAATGAGCATTCTATAAATCAACCATGGACTATCTCATACCATCATGGTGGATAAAATAAAAGTGAAAACTAAACACCAAAGACGCTCCAAGATTTGCACATATCACATGAACAAAACAAAAACCAAAACATATCGATACTTGTTGAAGAAAGATGGGATGCCTTCCGGGGCATCCCCAAGCTTAGATGCTTGAGTCTCCTTGGATATTTACTTGGGGTGCCTTGGGCATCCCCAATCTTGAACTCTTGCCTCTCCTCCTTCTCCTCATATCGAGACCTCCTCGATCTTTGATCACTTCATCCACACAAAACTTAAGAGAAAACTGGTGAGATCCGTTAGTATAATAATGCAAATTACTACTCTAAGTACTGTTGCAAACCAATTCATATTTTGTTTTTGCATTGTAGCTACTGTATAATAACTTCTCCATGGCTTATACCACCGAGACAATCGATAGTTTCATCAAAACAAGCAAAACAATGCATCAAAAACAGAATTTGTCTTAAACAGGACAGTCTGTAGCAATCTGGACATTTACCTTACTTCTGTAACTCCAAAAATTCCAAAAATTAAGGACAACATAAAAAATTTGCATAGCAGTACTGTCTAAAAATTTCAGAAACTTTTGACGTTCCAGTAAAAAATGCAAATTCACGCACTACAGCCAAAGTTTCTGTTTTTACACCGCACATACCAACAAGCAATCTAATCATCCTAAAGGAAAATCTTGGCACATTATTTTTATTATAGAATGGATTTGTACAAAGGGGATAATTATTTATGTGAGAAACTTCCATGAAAATTTTACATTGTTTCCATGAGCATGAACACAAGTGTTCAAGGTCGACCCTCACTTCTCCAATGCATCACCTTTCAATCGCTTCTCTTTTTTAAAAAGTTTTTAGGTTCCCCTCTATATTCTTTGTTTTTTAACTTTATAAAAGCACTCAATAGAAATAGATGACTCTCTAAAACTTCCGGGTTGTCTCCCTGGCAGCGCTTTCTTTAAAGCCATTAAGCTAGGCATAAAGTGCTCAAGTAATGGATCCACCCGAATCCCAAGGTATATCAAAGCCAATTTTAACTAGCAATGATTTGAAATTTAGTAGTGAGCACAAAGCAACATATATCATGCAATGACGAAGTCTAACTCTCTTCCTATCCATCGGCATGTCATATAAGAACAATTCATGCACATCAAGTAAAGGCTAATGCATAGTATAAGCAGTTTCTTGCAATTTTATCGTGTTGGAAACATAGAGAGGTGGAGATTTATTTCCTCTCTCATAATATTTGAAAATAGGAGCAGCAAGCACATGCATATTATATTCATCAAAATCATCATGTGCAACGGTAAAAGGCAACCCATCAATGTAATCCTTAATAAGTGCAAACTTCTCCAATATAGTGTAGTTTGGGGAATTCAAAAAGATAATAGGACTATCATGTGTGGGTGCAATAGCAACAATTTAATTCTCAACATTAGGAACTATAGCAAGTTCATCTCCATAAGCATAATTCATATTGGCATCAAGGCCACAAGCATAGCAAGCATCAAGTTCATCAAAAAGGGATATTTCAAAAGAAACAATGGGTTCATAGCAATGATCATATCATTCATCCTTCGGTAAGCACGAAGGGAAATTAAACAATAATGTATGAGTTGAAGAGTTACTCTCATTAGAAATGGGCACGGGTAACTAATCCGCTCTTCCTCCTTTTGTTCTTCGCTCTCCTCATCATCTTTTTCATCCAATGAGCTCACACTTTCTGCAATTTCTTCTTCCATGGACTCCTGCAAAATATTAGTATCTTCTTGGACAACAGAGACTTAGTGATAAAGCAAACAAGCACACACGAGAATATTCATGCCACACTATTGCTCCCCGGCAACGGCGCCAGAAAAAGGTCTTGATAACCCACAAGCATAAGGGGTCGTTTGTAGCCTTCTTCGATAAATAAGAGTGTCGAACCCAACGAGGAGCTAAAGGTAGAACAAATATTCCCTCAAGTTCTATTGACCACCGATACAACTCTACGCACACTTAACGTTTGCTTTACCTAAAAAAAGTATGAATCTATTTTGCAAGAATAAAACTATGAGTACTTTGCGGGACTAAAACTATGAATAAATTGCAAGGTAATAAAAGTAGATAGCTTTTGTCAACAAGAAGTCATTTGTCTCTAAGCAATCGATAACTACACTAGTAATCATTCTTGGAATTTTATATGAGCGAGAGGCATGAGCTAACATACTTTCTCTACTTGGATCATATGCACTTATGATTGGAACTCTAGCAAGCATCCACAACTACTAAAGATCATTAAGGTTGTAAAACCCAACCATAGCATTAAGTATCAAGTCCTCTTTACTCCCATACGCAATAGCCCACTTACTCGAGTCTGCGTATACTGTCACTCATGTCACCCACTATAAGCGAATTATAAACGTATTGCAACACCCTACAGCGGGGATCCCTCACGTTTGCGCGACACAGAGTGCACCGTAGGATAGAACCATAATAAAATATACAGTCAAACCAACCACGATCGTCAATTAGCCCATAGGACAAGATGGATCTACTCAAACATCATAGGATAACAACATATCATTGGGAAATAATATATAGTGTTGAGCACCATGTTTGAGTAGAGATTACAGCGGGGAAAAGAGAGGTTACACCGTTGCATAGAGGGGGAAAAAGTTGGTGTTGACGGTAGCAAGGTTGTTGATGTAGATCGCCGTCACGATTCTTGCCCCGGTAGCACTCCGGTGCCACCGGGAGAGAGGGGGGGAGAGCCCCCCCTTCTTCTTCTTCCTTGGCCTCCCCCTAGATGGCAGGAGAGTTCCCCCTCTAGTCCATGGCCTCCATGGTAGCGGAGGAGCAAGAGCCCCTCCGAGATTGGATCTCTCTCTCTCTCTGTTATCTTCTGTTTTCGCGTTTCCGTTTTCTGGCCGAAAACCGTTTCTTATATTCTGGGAGATCCGTAACTCTGATTGCGCTGAGATTTGAACACTGTTTTTCCCGGATATAAGCTTCCTTGTGCCCGAAGTAGAGCTCCAACCAACGTACGAGGTGAGCACAACCCACCACGGCGCGCCCGGGCCCTGGGGCGTGCCCAGGTGTCTTGTGGTGGCTGTGGGCCCCCGTTTGCGTTGATTCCAAGTCCCAAAAATCACATATATTCCAAAATAATTCTCCGTAAATTTTTATCATGTTTGGACTTTGTTTGATATGGATATTCTGCGAAACAAAAAACATGCAAAAAATAGGAGCTGGCACTGGGCACTGGATCAATAGGTTAGTCCAATAAATCATATAAATTGTTGCCAAAAGTATGTAAAAGTTGTATAATAATGGCATGGAACAATCAAAAATTATAGATACGATGGAGACGTATCAAACATACCTTGATGATACGTCTCCAATGTATGTATAATTTTTTATTGTTCCATGCTATTATAGTATCAATCTTGGATGTTTATTATGCAATTATATATCATTTTTTGGAACTAACCCATTAACCTAGTGCCCAGTGCTAGTTGTTGTTTTTTTTGCTTGTTTTTGGCGATCAGTACCAAATAGAGTCCAAATGCTACGAAACTTTTTGACGATTTTTTCTAGACCAGAAGGGACCCTAGAATCTTTGGGAGAAGACGTGCAGAGACACGAGGGAACGACAAGCCCGCAGGGCACGCCCCAGGGGAGCGTGCGACCCCAAGCTTGTGGGCCCCTTATGGCACCTTTTGACCTAATTCCACTTCTATAAATTCCCAAATACTCCCAATACATGAGAGAGCCACCAAAAAATACTTTTTTCGCCACCGCAAGTTTCTGTTCTTCGGAGATCCCATCTCTAGGCCTTTTCCGGTACTCTGCTAGAGGGGGAATCAATCATGTAGGGCCTCTACATCAACCTTGATGCCCTTCCGATGATGTGTGAGTAGTTTACCATAGACCTAAGGGTCCATAGCTAGTAGCTAGATGGCTTCTTCTCTCTCTTTGATCTGGAATACGACGTTCTCCTCGATATTCTTGGAGATCTATCCAATGTAATCCTTTTTTGCGGTGTGTTTGTTGGGATCCGATGAATTGTGGGTTTATGATCAGATTATTCATGAATATTATTCATGAATTTGTCGGATCACGGGTTCCGGCAAAACCCTTAAGGTTCGAACTCTGGGGTGCGCGCGAAGTTCTTTCCCCCCTACCGATCCACGCCCTAGCTTGCTAAGATCTCGCGGACGAACTCGACTAACTCACAACACTAAAGACACAAGATTTATACTGGTTCGGGCCACCGTTGTGGTGTAATACCCTACTCCAGTGTGGTGGTGGTGGATTGCCTCTTGGGCTGATGGTGAACAGTACAAGGGGAAGAACAGCCTCCTGAGGTTGAGGTGTTCTTGTGCTCGGTGAGCGGCTAAGGGTTGACTCAAGATCAGACGCCCCCTACTATGGTGGCTAGTCCTATTTATGTAGGCCCTGGTCCTCTTCCCAAATATTGAGCGGGAAGGGAGCCAACAACGGCCAATTTGAAAGGGGACAGCTAGTACAGCTTATCCTGACAAAAGCGGTCTTCGCCTGCAAAAGGCTCTGGTGGTGACGCCGCCTTGGGCTCCATGGTGACCTCCTTCTTATCGTACTGCTGGTCTTGGTCTTGTTGTACCGATATGGAAACCTTTGCTTGACGCCTCGGTACTCTGCGCCTGCGCTTGCTCCCTTAGCACCAAAGGGGAAACAAGGACACTGCGCGCGCTGGCGCCTGCCTGGCGCCCGCCTGATCTTGATCGTCATGGCTCACATCATGAGAACCTCGCAAGGTTTGCCCTGCCTTGATCTCTCCGCTCCTCGCGAGGCAATCTGGTGAGGCCGCTCCTGAGGAGGTCTTGTGTCGTCCGCCTCGCGAGGCCTGGCCCCTCGCGAGGGTCTTGAACGCCTCGTTGATGAAGATGGGCCGTACAGGCCTGCTAGCACAGCCACGCCGTGGGCCGCAGGCAGGCAAGTCTGGGGACCCCCGTTCCCAGAACGCCGACAGTAGCCCCCGGGCCCAAGGCTCGCTCGGGCTTGGCTTCGAGGCGAAGTCAAAGGTCAAGTACGGAGTGCCGCGAGCCCCAAAAGCCTGCGGCCTTGATCGACGCGTGGCGGTGATTGGACATGGGCGTCTCCGCTTCCCCACGCTGCCTTGGAATCTGCCTGGCTATGCGGCGCCCGCAACCTACACAGTTATTCTTTCATCGCCTGCGCCATTCTTCCCCGATTCCTCTGCTTCCCCGAGACTCTGCTCCTCCTCCCAATCTGGCCTGCGCTCTGCCCACTCCATCGCCATGGCGCCTGTCATGCCCAAGATGCGACCCTATCCTGAAGGAACTCGAAGGTTCCACCAAGGATAGAAGCGCATCTTGAAGACGCTTATGCAAGGTTGATATCATTACATCAACATTACATAATAGATGGGGATACATAGAAGGCATACAAATGCCGCAAGAATACATCAATACATCATACACAAGATCAACATCCGACTACGGATGAAACACAAACGGAAACTCAAACGACATCCACCCTGCTAGCCCAGGCCGCCGACCTGGAACCTATCCCCTGATCGAAGAAGAAGCAGAAGAAGAACTCCAAAACAAGCAACATCGCTCTCGCGTCATGATCATCGCAAAACTTGTACCTGCAACTGGTGTTGTAGTAATCTGTGAGCCACGAGGACTCAGCAATCCCATTACCATGGGTATCAAGACTAGCAAAGCTTAAAGGTTAAGGAAGGGGTAAAGTGGTGAGGTTGCAGCAGCGACTAAGCAATGTATGGTGGCTAACATACGCAAATAAGAGCGAGAAGAGAAGCAATGGAACGGTCGTGAAACTAGCAATTATCAAGAAGTGATCCTGAACTCCTACTTACGTCAAACATAACCCATAAACCGTGTTCACTTCCCGGACTCCCCCGAGAAGAGACCATCATGGCTACACACGCGGTTGATGCGTTTTATTTAAGGTCAAGTGTCAAGTTCTCTACAACCGGATATTAACAAATTCCCATCTGCCACATAACCGCGGGCACGGCTCTCGAAAGTTTATACCCTGCAGGGGTGTCCCAACTTAGCCCATTATAAGCTCTCACGGTCAACGAAGGATATTCCTTCTCCCGGGAAGACCCGATCAGTCTCGGAATCCCGGTTACAAGACATTTCGACAATGGTAAAACAGAACCAGCAAAGCCGCCCGATGTGCCGACAATCCCGATAGGAGCTGCACATATCTCGTTCTCAGGGCAACACCGGATGAGACATCCTACGAGTAAAACCAGACCTCGAGTTTCCACGAGGGGGCCCCGCAGTCTACTCAGTTCGGACTAGCACTTAGAGAAGCACTGGCCCGGGGGGTTAAAATAAAGACGACCCTCAGGAGCGCGACTCCCAAGGGAAAAAGGCTAGGTGAGGCAAATGTAAAACCAAGGTTGGGCCTTGCTGGAGGAGTTTTATTCAAAGGAACTGTCAAGGGGGTCCCATAAATCACCCAACCGCGTAAGGGACGCAAAATCAAGGAACATAACACCGGTATGACGGAAACTAGGGCGGCAAGAGTGGAACAAAACACCAGGCATAAGGCCGAGCCTTCCACCCGTTACCAAATATATAGATGCATTAATTAAATAAGAGATATTGTGATATCCCAACATAAACATAAACCAACATGGAGGAATCTTCATCTTCACCTGCAACTAGCAACGCTATAAGAGGGGCTGAGCAAAGCGGTAACATAGCCAAACAATGGTTTGCTAGGAAGGGTGACAAAGGTTAGAGGTTCATGGCAATTTGGGAGGCTTGAAGAGCAAGTGATAGGTAGCGCAGCATAGCGATAGAACGAAGCAACTAGCATAGCAATGATAGTAATGAGATCCAAGGTGACGGTCATCTTGCCTGAAATCCCGCTAGGAAGAAGAACGAGTCCATGAAGAAGATGAAACCACGAAGACGAACCAAGCGTAGACGAACGAATCCTCACGATTGCAACGAAACGGGAACTATCGAGAAGAAGCACACAACATGGTAAACACACCACACATGAACAAGGCATGATGCTCAACCAAGTATGATGCATGACAAGGCTACATGAAGCTACTCATGACAAGAGATGATGCGTACAAGAACAACACATCAAAGCAAGTTTAAATGAGGCCGGAAACAACATATAACAATTCCGGTAAGTCCTCATATGCAAATTTCAAAATTGGTCCAGATCTGAATAAACTTTATGTTCGAGTTGTTAAACAGCAAGTTAAAAAGCACCATGATGATCTACATGAAATTCTAGTCAAGTTATATATGAAGTTCATTAGATTCGGAGCTACGGCCTAGAAGATATGAGCAAAATAAGTTAAACATGGCATTGATGCAAAATGCATTCAAACATAAAGCAAACACACTCAAAACAAGGATGCAACACGGGAATATGCAACTACATGCAAAACTAAGCAAGTTTCATATAGAGCATGCTCAAAACGGAGCAACGGTGCAACACATACACTCCAAACAAGACATAGCAACAATCTGTCCAAAACAGCAACTAGGCATCTTGCAAGCATCAAAACAATATACTACAGCACCTCAACATGATAACAAAAGGCATGGAAATGATGTACGGGTAAAGAATGACAAAACATGAACACTGAGCTATCTCCAGAAACCACTACAACATGCTCAAAAGGACATGGCAAGATTGCAACTAAAAACAGATTCACAGACTTGGCAGAAATCACTGGACATGGCAGAAATAACATCAGGTTGCAAAGTTTAGAGCTATAAAATAACATGCTACAGGAACATATCATGGCAAACAAAGCCATGGCGTGAATCTACTAATTGCATAGAACAAAAGTCTCTTACTGAACATGAGCCAAAAAGGCACAGAAGATATGATGGCACCCAGGAAAACATAGCAAGTTTTATTAACAGCTTCAGACTTGGAAGAAAACAGAGCATGGCAGAAATAACAATAAGTAGGCATGTTGGTGAGCTTGAACCACTCACCACAGAGCATTTCATGGAATGTGAAGTCAACCAACAGCAAGAAGGCATAAATATGAAGCTAAAAATGGCAAGATCATAGTCATAGGGTGCATGAATCACTAGCAAAACACATGTCAAAATTGAACTTCATGTTAACAGTCTGACAGCAACATTACTTAGCAAGTTTGGAGCATGGTTACGACAAGCTAACGCAGGCTATAAATGCAAACAAGGGCATGGATGGGTAGAACATAACATGTTTAACAAAACATCCTTAGTGAACATCTCCAGATCAGACATAGAATGACTTGTAGCAGCAGGTTTACATGACATCACAACATAACGACTCAGACTTAGCAGAAATGACCAAGTCACAGAAATCAGCAACATCATGGAGGCTACTTTGCATGCTTGTGCTAGTCACCACATAGACCACAAAAATATAAGACAAGCACGGTAAAGATGGCATGATGTAGTTCAAAACACATGTAGAGCTCATGCTCATAGGATGCACACACAAAATGCAATGAAAAAGACAAATCACCAAGTTCTGATGACAGACAGCGGTTAACATCATATAGCACTCTTGCAACGATGATTAGGGCATCAAGATGAACTCAAACAAGCAGGGCACGGTGGAACAAAATTACGAGCATCTCACAGTGAACATTTCGATATATTATATGCACAAATCGGAGCAGCATGCATCAAGTTATGAGGATTAAACATGCACACATATTATGAATCTCCTGGGACTTGGCTAAATTCTGAAGAAAAAAAACGAGTGAGCGCACGATAGCTAAAATGCGACCGGGGCGGGATTTGGACGGGACTCACCATGGGCTTCAGCCCAGGACGGAGAGGACGAGGCAGGAGGCCGTGGCTCGCTGGCGCGCTGGGCCTCGGAGCTGGGCCTGACGCGGATGGGCCGGACGGGGCCCACGAGCGGACGCTCGTCCTCCCGATCCCGCCTGGATCGGGGCAAGGGCGGCGGCGGCTCCGGGAGGAAGCCCGGCGAGGGGAGGTTCGCCGGCGAGCGGGACGGGCGGATCCGGGCGTGGCGCCCCCGGATCCGGCGATGATGAGGTTGGATGGCGACGTGGTGGTGAGGGGCGGCGCAGGCGGCAAAGTTCGGCGATGGCGGCGGGGGTCGCGGGCGCCGGCGGGACGGCGAAGGCGGCGGCTGGACGGGAGCGGGGCGGCGGAGGAGGCGGTGCCGCGACGCGGAGGACGGCGAGGGCTAGGATCCGGCGAGGTCTCGGGGTCGCCGGCACAGCGAGGAACGACGGCGGTGGCGCGGGCGAGGCGGGCGCCTCGGGCCCGGTCGCGGTTGGGGCGGGCCTGGCCCGGGCCTGGGCGGGCCGGCGGCAGAGTGGGGAGGCGCGGGGACACGTGGCAAACCCTGAGTGGCCGCGGGTGGCGGCGGGATTTGTCCGGCGCGGGAGCGGACATGTCCGGCGGCGCGAGGGGAGCGGGCTAGGGTTTGGACTGCGCGAAATTTCGGGGAGGGACACATATTTATAGGTAGAGGGACCTAGGAGAGTCCAAATGAGGTGCGATTTTCGCCCACACGATCGTGATCGAACGAACGAGAGCATGGAGGGGGTTTTGCTGGGTTAGTGGGATGATTTGAAGGGGTGTTGGGCTGCACAAAAGAAGGGGTTTCGGGCTACGCGGTCAACCGTTGGGGCATCAAACGACCTCCAAATGAAACGAAATTTGACGGGCGGTCTGTCGGTGCTATACCAAGGCCACACGGCAAATCTCGATCCATTCCGAGAACGTTTTTCTCCCGCTCACGAAAAGAAAACAGAGGGGTGCAACGGGCACGTGCGAGAGTGTCGGATCGCGAAACGGACAACGGGGAAAAAGACCGGATGCAAGTTTTGAAAAACATGATGATGCAATGCAGATGATGACATGGCAGAATGCAACACGCAAACAAATGACATGGTAACAATGGCGAATAACTAGAAGACACCTGGCGCATCGGATCCGGGGCGTTACAGCGCCGAAACAAGCTGACAAGGGGAAGAAGCCTCTATCTTCTGCCGGCGCGCCTTCGGTCGTCGAGCCCGCGGTTGGCCGATCGCTGGTGCTCAATGACGAGGACATGGGCAAGGTGCACCCCATGCTCGCCTCCAGTTTCAATGAGTGGGGGAAGACGACGGGTTGGCCGGCGTCTCATGCTCGTATTGATCGGGCAGCCACCGAGGTCCCAATCTTCATCGATGCTCTTTGGGCTGGCTTGGTCCCCCTTTCTCTGCCTTCTTCAACGCAGTGCTTGAGCATTATCAGATCCACATGCTGGATCTCGACCCTCAATCTGTGAGTCTTCTTGCCGTCTTCACCTTTGTTTGCAAGGCCATGGTGGGCATTGTCCCCTCCGTGGCCCTTCTTCGCCACTTCTTCTTGTTGCACCTGACGGATCCCCGGCAGAGCTTGGGATGCGTGAGCTTTCTGGCTGTGGCTACGATGGCAGGCGCGGGGATCGATTTCGAGCTTCCCCCATCTATGAGCGAGTTTCGGACACAGTGGGTATTTGTCAATGCCGGAGTGCTCAGCCCTATGCTCCATTCTTCATTGGCGCCTACCATTCCCAACCCTGGTTGGGGCCATGAGAAGCTCACGAGCCCCTGCCTTGTCCCCGTCTGGTTCAGGCTGAAGAGGCTAAAAGACAGCGGCGTGACCGCGCCCATGGTGGTGAAGGAGTTCGTTAGGCGCCGAGTCGCCCCGCTTTAGCACCATTCTCGCCCGATGTGGGGCTTGCTCAACAGTCAGGACCATATGAGACTTCAGGAGTCCGGGCTTCCTCTTGAGATGCGGTAAACTGTGCTCGAGGTCCTGACGGGCGTCACATCGCCAGACGACATGCTCGGGAGGAGCTGCCTGCTGTACCGCTGCAGGAACAAGGCAGAATTCGTGGAGCACATGCCTTCCTTCGATGCGTGGGGGCTGCGCCCGGTCGGCCTAGTGGGGCCTCGCGAGAGCCCCGTCAAGGTGGTTCCCTTCTTTGTCACTGGTGCCGAGCTCATCCTGAATGTGGCTGCAGGGGGCGAGCACCGCCGGAGGTTGGTGGCACGAGTGCTGAGGTGCAGATGCCGCCTAGGGCTCTTGGGGCGTCGTCCTCAGGGACTCATGATTCTTCCTCTGGGATGTCGGTCGCTGAGACGATGCAGCACGCGGCTCCCGAGGCCGAAGCTCCGGAGGCCTCGGGAGGTCGCGGTGAGACGGTGCCCGACTGCTCTCCGCAGCCCGGCACCCCTGAAGTTATCCCCTCGAGCACTTCTCCGGCTGCACCCCGTGCCGGCCGCCACGTCCAGCGCTTCGGTCGGCTTTGCATGGACTTCGAGGAGCTCCGCAAGAGGAAAGGATCTCCGAGCAGCAGTGGTATCTTCGGGCCGTTGAAGCGATGAAAGTACATCGCCGTCAACGAGTAAGTACTGCACCATGTGATTTCTTGATTGGTGCTTCCCTCCCTGACGTTGGCTCTTCAGGACCCCTTCCATCAGGGCCGCTGTGTCCCCCTAGAAGCAACCTCCGCTTTCCTCGACTCGCCCACTGGCCTTGAGCGTCCCGAGCCTGCATGTCGTACCTGAAGCTGGGCCGGCTGGAGAGGTGCGCTCGTCTTCATGGTGCTTCGAATCCGTGGCCTCGTCGTCCTTCCTCCACGGCCTGGCCTGGTGCTTGGCGGGCATGCCCAGGGCCCCTCCTCAAGTCATGGACCGCAGCTGGTTGGCTTCAGTCTTCGGCTCCCCTTCAAGCAGCGAGCCCCGACCGGCTAGGGCCCCTCGCGGGGCCTGGCTGGCGCCTAGGGCAGCACCAGCCCCCAGCCCCTGCCGAGAGGGGGTGCGCCGCTTCACGTCCCGCCTGCAGCCCCTATGGCGGAGGACGAGGTGGGCCGTGCGCTGGAGTTCGAGTACGGGCGGAGCGTCGTTCATCATGAGCTCTTCCAGGAGGCGATGGGCGCGATGAACTGACTTGGTGAAGAACTTGTGGACGTCGACGCACGCCTCAAGGCTGAGGGTCTTCAGCTGGCGGAGGAACGACGTAAGCTGAAGGTGGCCATCAACCTTGGCCGTTACTAGCGTGATCTTGATAATCTGAAGGCCGAGGCGTCCCTCAAGGTTTCCCGTGAAGCTTGTTCCCGAGCTTTGGAGGAGGCTCGCAAAGCTGACCGCCGTCACGAGACCGCAGAGAAGCGCGCGTGGGAGCTCTAGGCCTAGAGCGCATCCCTGGAGCAGCAGGGGGAGGCGTGCAAAGCCGCCCTTGTGTCAATGAGGGGGCACCCGCCAAGGAGGAAGAGATCTGGAAGCTTGAGGAGGCGATGGCGTTGGAAGCCGTGGAGCGCAGCCTCGAGCTAGAGCGGTTGGAGACGAGGGAGCGTCAGGTCGTCCAAGCGGAGGACGCCGTCGATGCGCGCGAGGCCAGGGCTCAGGAGGAGGTTGATCGCCGAGTGGCCGAGGCTCGCACGGATCTTGAGGGTAGGTATGACTTGGGGTTGAAGCTTGCAGGGACGGAGGATGCGGGTAGGGCCGCTGCCCTCAGGCTCAAGTTGGCTGAAGTGGAGAGGCGCGAGGAGGCTACGGCAGCCGCCCTGGTCACAGCGTAGGCGGAATTGGCCTCTTCCCGCGCCGAGCTGCCCTCTCTTCAGAAGCGGGTTGATGGCGCCGAGTCCGTTGCGCGGCAGAATAGGGAGGAAGTGCTTCAGCGGCGGACGCTGGAGCGTGAGCACACCCCCATGCTCCAGGACGTTAGGGTCAGGGCCAACGCGGCGTTAGGCCACGTCTGGGACGAGAATGCTCCGCACCCACACTCGAATGACTACGCCAGTCATCTGCGCTTCTTCGCTGACGTGGTGACACGCCTGGAAGCTCGGTCCGATAGGGCTCGGCAGCTCGTGGAAGACAGGAGTCATGGCCTGCTCAGGCGCGCGTTTTCCCACGTCTTCAGCCATCTTCGAAACTCTGACCCCGACTTCGACTTTGACGCCGCCATTGCCCCCGTACCCGCGGCCGTCCGAGGTGACCTAGCGCGGTGGGTGGAGGACAACGTGGACGCGCTGGTTAGGGCCTTCACTTCTGAGGATGACGCGGTGGTGGTCGCGGCAGACGAGGGCGACGTGGTTGACAACGGCGACGCCGGCGCCAGCGAAGGTGGAGGCGACGCCAACGATGGTGACAGCGACACCAGCGGTGCGTCTGAAGATGACATGGGGGATGCGGCGAGCGATATATCCGGCTGATCCCACGTTTCCTGCTTTTGACCCTGTAAAAACTTGGGAGCGGCCCCTAAAGACTGTAAGAGCATTTTGAGAGGGGGAGCCCCTCATGTAAACAAACCGCTGCTTTTATTCTTTTATGTCAAGTCGGGTATGCGTCTTTGCGTGCCCGCGAGTCCGATGGAGGGTTTTTGGTATGGCTTACCTTAGCCAGCGCATGTCCCGAGCTGGGTCGCGGGGTCGTGCGTTTCCGAGGCTCCTGAGGGGCCTGCCGATCCTTCCGAGGCGGCCTCGTGAGAGGTAAGCATCTGTTGTGATGCTGGCACGTGCGTGGCACGCGTGTGCCTCGCTTAGTCCCGCTCGCGAGGGGCTCGTGAGGGGAGGCAAATGGCGTGAGCTCCAAATAAGGCGAGAACCGAAAAGCAAGAAATCTCTCGAACGAGAAAAGGCACCACCGCGCGCACCAATGAAAATTCAACTTCAGCTTAAATCCAACTCCAAAAGGCAAGGCTACAAAAAAAAGGGTTCAAAGCAAATGGCCGCGTTCGGCACCTAGTCTAGTCTTCTTGTCTTCAAGTCTTCTCACCAGCGCGGACCTAAGTGCTGCCACTAGGGTGTGGGAGGGAGCCCCCGAGGCCCGAGGGCGGCTCTTCGGAGACTCTGGGGCGTGTATAGCCCCACTCATTATTATGTGAGAGTGTCACGGGCGGCGATCTTCACAGGCGTGAGCCTTACTTCATATGGCCAGACGAGGGCCCCGCCTTGCGCCTCCCTCGGCCCCGTTGGGAGCGACCGGAAACCAGGACGCCACCAAAGGGGCAAAGGGGACGCTGGCGGCGCCCTCGGCGACCACGGGTCCTCTGCCAGGGGTAGGCTTCTCAGCACCTCCCCAGCAGAGGGCCTACCCCCGGGGAGCGCCTTGCTCCGTGCGACGCGGCGAGGGATCTGGCTCCCGACCCCTCTCCTGCAGCCCCCAGCGCGATCCCCCTGGCGGAAGGGAGGTCACCAAGCTGGGGCCGCCAGCCGTTGTAGTGACCTGATCCCCCTGCCACTCATGATTAGCGTAAGCTTGCTCCTGAGGGATTAGTGGTACCCTATATCTGTTATCGATGACGCAATTGGCGGGGCTCTCTGGCAGCTCCTAACGCCTCCTCCTCCCAACCTGGCCTGAGGAACGAGCCAGGGTCGTTCTCCGGCGTGTACTCCTGGTCCATCATGCGTGGCACATAGGCCTCCGAGGTCGCCGCCACGAAGACCTCGCCGAAGTGCCCCACGCTCCATGTTGCCCGGCCCGTCATGCTGTTCTGACGATGGCAGGGCGGCGCTCCGATGGGGCCGTACACAGCAGCACTTGTGCCCGCACCCAACTGGGGTGGTGCGGGCACGGTAGGGCGCCCTCCACCATGGGTCATGTTGACGTCGACGAGGCCCCCGGGTGTACCCGGGAGCACGCGGGCGTTGCGTGGCTTGCCGTGGGGCCCAGCCGCTGCCTGAGGCGTGAGCTGATAGCAGAAGGGCAGCGCTCCCGTGGCCGCTGCGTCCAGTAGCTCGGCGACGAGTTCCAGCAGCGCATCCGGGCCGCTCTCCATTAGTCGGCACCGCAGCAGCTCCCGCGCCATTGTGAGTGCTGCCCGGATGTTCGCCTGCTCCCGCCGGGTGTGTGGCGCCGTTGCTGCAGAGTGGCTTGCGGCCCTTGCGGCAGGTCGCGCTTGTCATGGCGTGAGGGTGGACGGCGCCTGGCCGCGCCGCCCGCGCTCAGCAGCGTTAGGTGGCGCCCGCGCTGCCTGGAGCGCGGGGTTGAGGTCTTCCTGGACAGACGGCGCCACCCGGACGGGCCAGGCCGCCCAGCGGTCGGTGCCAGCCCTCGGGTCGCCGGACATCGGAACCGCGGAGCGTCGGCGGATCGACTGGTGGGGAAGAGACTCCGGCGCACCCCTACCTGGCGCGCCAAATGTCGGATCACGGGTTCCGGCAAAACCCTTAAGGTTCGAACTCTAGGGTGCGCGCGAAGTTCTTTCCCCCCTACCGATCCACGCCCTAGCTTGCTAAGATCTCGCGGACGAACTCGACTAACTCACAACACTAAAGACACAAGATTTATACTAGTTCGGGCCACCGTTGTGGTGTAATACCCTACCCCAGTGTGGTGGTGGTGGATTGCCTCTTGGGCGGATGGTGAACAGTACAAGGGGAAGAACAGCCTCCTGAGGTTGAGGTGTTCTTGTGCTCGGTGAGCGGCTAAGGGTTGGCTCAAGATCAGATGCCCCCTAATGTGGTGGCTGGTCCTATTTATATAGGCTCTGGTCCTCTTCCCAAATATTGAGCGGGAAGGGAGCCAACAACGGCCAATTTGAAAGGGGACAGCTCGTACAGCTTATCCTGACAAAAGCGGTCTTCGCCTGCAAAAGGCTCTGGTGGTGATGCCGCCTTGGGCTCCATGGTGACCTCCATCTTGTCGTCCTGCTGGTCTTGGTCTTGTTGCACCGATATGGAAACCTTTGCTTGACGCCTCGGTACTCTGCGCCTGCGCTTGCTCCCTTAGCACCAAGGGGGAAACAAGGACACTGCGCGCGCTGGCGCCCGCCTGATCTTGATCGTCATGGCTCACGTCACGAGGACCTCATGAGGTTTGCCCTGCCTTGATCTCTCCGCTCCTCGCGAGGCAACCTGGTGAGGGCGCTCCTGAGGAGGTCTTGTGTCGTCCGCCTCGTGAGGCCTGGCCCCTCGCGAGGGTCTTGAACGCCTTGTTGATGAAGATGGGTCGTACAGGCCTGCTAGCACAGCCACGCCGTGGGCCGCAGGCAGGCAAGTCTGGGGACCCCCATTCCCAGAACGCCAACATTATTCATATTGATTACTTTGTCTACATCATGTCATCTTGCTTAAGGCGTTACTCCATTCTTTATGAACTTAATACTCTAGATGCATGCTGGATAGCAGTCGATGTGTGGAGTAATAGTAGTAGAGAGAGGCAGGAGTCGGTCTACTTATCTTGGACATGATGCCTATATACATGATCATTGCCTTGAATATCGTCATAACTATGTGCTTTTCTATCAATTTCCCAACAGTAATTTGTTTACCTACCGTATGTTAATGTTCAAGAGAGATTCCTCTAGTGAAGAGTATGGCCCCCAGGTCTATATTTATCATATATTAAAATCTAAAAATACCTTGCTGAAATTTATTTACCGTTATTTTATTTTGTGTTTTCGTTTATCTATCTACCATTATGAGACTTCATCCTCGCAATTAACCGCCGCGGGGATTGACAACCCCCTTGACCGCGTTGGGTGCAAGTATTTGTTCTTTTGTGTGTAGGTGTTGTTCACGAGGGTTGACGGCAATACCATCCTTGGAGATTACATGACCAAGGTAGGTGACTTCGGGTAGCCAGAATTCGCACTTGGAATACTTGGCATAAAGTTGATGATCTCGAAGCTTTTCCAGAACAAGGCGAAGATGTTCAACATGTTCTTCTTTGTTCTTGGAATCAACAAGGATATCATCCAGATAAACCATGACGAACTTGTTGAGGTATACCATGAATGTATAGTTCATTAGACGAGAGAATGTACCTGGAGGACTGGTCAAGCCGAAGGACATGACGGTGTACTCGTAAGAACCATAACGAGTGATGAAGGCGGTCTTGGGAATATCCTCTTCACGAACATGGATCTGGTGGTAACCCAACCTCAAGTCGAGTTTAGAGAATATCGATGAACCAGCCAGTTGATCATACAGATCATTGATCCGAGGAAGGGGATATTTGTTCTAAATTGTAGCTTGGTTGATAGGACGGTAGTCTTGGACCAAACGATTCAATCCATCCTTCTTCTTCACAAAGAGAGAAGGTGCTCCCCAAGCAGAAGAACTTGGACGAATGAAACCACTTCGAAGAGATTTGTCGATTTCCTCCTTAAGCTCAAGGAGTTCATGAGGTGGCATCTTGTAGGGTCGTTTGGCGATAGGAACGGTGCCTGGTTTCAAGTCAATGACGAACTCAACAGCGCGAGCAGGGGGTATTCCTGGGAGTTCTTCTGGAAAGACATCTTGGAGGTCGCGAATGACCGGAATGTGTTCAATGCCCTCAAGAGGTGCTACGTTCAACGCATTCAAGGCATAAAGCCGTGCTTCAGCATTTTGAACAAGTCGAGCATGATAGCTTACTATCTCATTAGAAGGATGTAGGAGGTGAACGGTTTTAGTGGCACAAACCATAGAAGAAGTATGGGCTTTCAACCAATCCATTCCCAGAATGAGGTCAGTACTGGAAGACTTCAGGATAATGGGAGAGGCATGAAACTCTAATCCTTCAATCTCAATGACGACGTTGTGGCTAACCAGGGTGGTTCGACAGTGGCCCGCGGGGGTGTTTACCACTAATGGAACATGCATCTCTTTGTATTTAATGCCATGCATGAATGCAAAATCTTCTGATATGAAAGAATGTGATGCTCCTATATCGAATAAAACAGCAGCTGGTACTGAATTAACGAGGAGAGTACCCATCATAGTAGCAGCCTGGTCTTGAGCTTCATGCAGATCAATGTTGTTAGCCTGACCACGACCATAAGGCTTGGCAGGAAGAGCCAGTTGGTTCTGATTCTGAGGACAGTTTCTGGAATGGTGACCTGGAAGGCCACACTTGAAGCACAGACCATCATTGGGGTTGGAAGCTGGAGCTCGGGGTGGTGCAGTCCGAAGAGGTTGCCTCGGTGGTGGACGAGGCAGGCGAGGTGCAGCATAAGACTGTCTTGGAGCAGGTGCAGTTGGACGGTACATGCTATGGGGGATCCAGATATTTCGCTTCTGCGATGCTGAGCCCGAAGATGAGCCAGCGTCACGGTTGCGCCTGAGAGATCCTTGATGTTCCCGAAGACCAGTCTCAACCTGGATAGCCTTGTTCAGCAAGGTGGCGAAGTCGGCAAAGTCATGAATGAGCAGTGCTAGCTTGATATCAGGGTGAAGTCCGTCACGAAACTTATCCTGTCTGCGAGCGTTAGTAGCAATGTCTTCTTCGGCATAGCGGGACAAGTCCTGTTGAGGATATAACCATTAGAGTCACCCGCCCAGAAGGGGCCGGGTTACGTCATAATGATCATCACGTGAAGCCCAGTACCAAGCTTGAGGATGGCGGTTCAGTAATGGGCTTAAGACCCGGAGGCGGCTTAAGGCCCGTAGTGATAAACCGCCGTTATGGCAAGACTTGTAGTGTAAGGCAAGAATAGTTAAGAGTCCGAGCCGGACACTGTTATAAGCCGGCTGGGACTCTGAGAGCCGCTAGGCGTCAACCTCTCTATATAAAGGGATGACCCGGCGGCGGTTCAGGACAAGAAACATCAGATCGGTAGCCAGGCATAGCGGTTAAGCTCCCTGGTCATCGAAACCCTAAGTAATTCCACCTCAACTGGAGTAGGCTTTTACCTTCACCGTAAGGGGCCGAACCAGTATAATCCTCGTGTCCTTTGTCCCATTTAACCCCTTTAAGCTTCCTAGCTGCAATGGCTCCACGACTAAGTCCTTGCACGAGGACATTTGCCGTGACAATTCCACGGCAGTTGGCGCCCACCTTGGGGCCAGCGCATGGTCGATTTGAGTTCTTGAAGGGTAGCTTCGAAGGGCTCAAGGGATACGCTGTGGGCCGGATGACCAAGAGTCGTCGCGGCAAGCTCTACATCGACGATGCAAGCTGGGGCCCCGACGCCGGCTCAATCGAGTACGGGTATCGGGTCCCCTTCGGCGGAATCCACGTTTTCATTGGCAAGATTGGCGAGCCGGGCCCTGAGCCGGACCTCTGCGCTGACCTCATCGAGACGGCTCAGCGTGTGAGACCCGCCCGGACTCTGCCTGCCTTGAAGCGTGCTTTCGTGGGATGCATCCATGGAGGACTCTCTGAAGGATCTGGATCTGGCGATGAGACGGCCGCTCGCTCTGACGGCGGGTCGTCCACAGACGAGACCAACTCGTTATATCAACTTCAAGATGGCAGGCTCAGGGGCGGCTCCGATGGCGACAGTATTCCGGACCCCTTTGAGCCGCCCAGCTGGGTCGGGATCTTCATGGCCGGCGCACAACCTGTTCAAAACCCCGCTGCTAGGGCAGGAGGCCCTGCACACTCGCCGGCTCAGGCGCTGATGGATCTCACAGATAAGATGACAGCCCTGTTAACTGCTACGGTCGTACCAGCGGATCAAGCTCAGCATGATGCGGAGGTGGCACGGTTAAAGCTGGATATAGTGAGAGCCAAGGAAGATCTAGCAGCGGAAGGGATCAGGATGGCTGCAGAGCGGGCGGCTCTCGACGCCCAGACTCAGCTGATTCAGGCGCAGTCTTTCCGGCTCACGATGGATCAGAACGCATCCAATGAGATCATGAGAAGGAGGCATCAAAAGGCTCAATCTCGACTCCCTCCAGTTTACGATCCTCGAAACCTTTTCAACACGCCGGGTGCAGGGCCCAGTAACCCGCCAGAGATCACGGCACCCGGGGCTGGAATGCCGCTTCAGCCGCAAGTGATGGGGCCTCCCCGTGTGAACACTACCCCGCCTCAGTACGTGCCAATACCACCGGGTCATTATGCCAACCCGTTGGAAAACATGGTCGCCGCGGCGGTGCGACTGGCGGCTCTCCCAATCGATGGCGACTCTCCAACGGCGGTCGAAACCCGCCGGGTCAGAGAACTTCTTCAGACGGCTCTAGCGCAACAGGAGGCATATTCATATAGCCGGGACAGGATTCATTCAACCCCTCGTCCAGGCCGGAGCCCAAGTTATAGCAGACACATGGTCTCAGCGACCGGCTCAAGCAACGTCCGGTGCCATGACTTGCCAGCGGGCCACGGCCCGGCTCATAGCGGAGCCTTTAACGCGGTAGACCAAGACAGAGCACGACAAGAGGCGGAGCAGGCGCCTCAGTTAACGGCTTACCAGCCACTCCCTGCTTATCCGACGGCTTCTATCGACGCGGGTATACCTACGAGGACTGGAGGCGTCCCTTGTCTAGTGTCGGCTCTCCGTAATGAACGTTTGCCCAAGGATTTCAAAGGACCTAGGAAGGTACCTAATTACACGGCTGATTTACAACCCGGAGCATGGATCGAGAGCTACGAGATGGCTATGGAATTACTGGAGGTTAGTGAAGCGGCAATGGCCAAATACTTCACCATGATGTTGGATGGGACTGCCCGCACTTGGTTGAAAGGACTGCCGCCTAACTCCATCGGGTCATGGGCCGAGCTAAAAGCCCGGTTTATCCAGAACTTCAAAGATACATGTAGGCAATCTATGTCCATTGTGGATTTGACTAACTGCAAACAGCAAGAGGGCGAGTCTACAACCCATTGGGTTCGCCGGGTCAAAGAGATAATACATTCATCCGATAAGATGGATGCCGGCTTTGCAGTCTTAATGTTGGAGCAGAATTGTCGTTTTGCGCCCCTGAAGATGAAGCTCGGGCGGCTCAAGCGCGATTGCAATGATATGGGTACGCTGATGGCGGCTCTGGTCAAGTACGCCGACTCTGATAGTACCAAGGATCCGCATCGGATGATGAAAGGACAAGGAAGGGAAAGAAGAACGGCAATGGCAAGGGCCCTCAGCATAACCCGGCGAACCAGGGAGGTAACAAGCGTAAGGCTGATGGCAGTATGGAGTTTGTGGCCAACGCCAATTCACAGGGTAACAACCACCGACGTAAGGGGAGACCACCTCCCCGAGCCGGCGGGTCAGGCCCGACGCTTGAGCAGTTGTTGAATGAGCCTTGTCCAAGGCATGGCTCTAGGGAGAAGCCGGCCACTCATCTATGGAAGGACTGCGCAATCATGAAGGCCTTCAAAAATTCCAATGCTTTTAATGGCAACAATGGCCCGGGCGGCGGCTCAGGCGCCGGCGGTTTTCATGGCCCCGCTGGCGGCTCAAATCCCAATTCTCAGAATTTCCAAGGGGGTTTTAATCAGCAATCTGGCCAGGGTAATCAGCAGCAGCGGGGGGGGGGGGTACCAGACCAATCCAAAGCAGCTCAATGGTGGACAGTATCATGTGTTCACTACCCGCCTGTGCAAGCGAGATCAGAAGCTTCAGAAGAGGGCTGTAAATGCTGTTGAGCCGGCGATTCCCCGCTATTTAAGATGGTCTGAGCAGCCTATCATATGGAGTAGGGAAGATCACCCTCCCTGGGTCGATAATCCGGGTCACCTGGCCTTGGTGGTGGCCCCTCAGGTTGGGGGATATAAATTCACTAAAGTGCTCATGGACGGAGGCAGCATCATCAACATCCTCTATTATGAGACCTTCCGTCGTATGGGATTAACTGATAAGAACCTCAGCCAGTCCAATACTGTTTTCCATGGGGTGGTGCCCGGTAAGTCGGCGTATCCAGTCGGTAAGATCGAGCTGGAAGTAGCCTTTGGAGATGAGTACAACTGCAGGGCGGAAAAACTAACCTTTGAGGTGGTTAAGATAAGAAGTCCGTACCATGCTTTATTTGGGCGGCCGACTTACGCCAAGTTCATGGCACGGCCGTGTTACGTGTATTTGCAGCTCAAGATGCCGGGTCACAATGGGACCATTATGGTTCATGGCAGCCGAAAGATAGCCTTGGAGTGTGAGGAACGTGACGCGGCTTACGCTGAATCTGTTTGTGCAACAGAGGAGTTGAAGTTTTACAAGGACAATGTTGACCCGGCAGATATGACGTCTTTGAAAAAGCCAACCATGGAGCATGAGCCGGTAATGAAATTTAAGTCAGCTGATGAGACTAAACTTGTTGACTTTGTTCCAGGTGACTCATCTCAGCAGTTCAGCATCAGTGCCAATCTGGATCCGAAATAGGAAGGCGCGCTCATCGAGTTCATCCGTGAGAACAGGGACATCTTTGCATGGAAACCTTCTGACACGCCGGGTGTACCTAGAGAACTCACTGAGCACACCCTTAATATTGATCCAAAATTTAAGCCGGTCAGGCAATTCCTCCGCCGGTTTAATGAGGAGAGGCAGAAAGCCATTGGTGAGGAGGTAGCCCGGCTCTTGGCGGCCGGGTTTATTATTGAAGTTTTTCATCCAGAATGTTTAGCTAACCCGGTAGCCCGGCTTTTGGTCCCTTTGCAACGGACGCCGGGTTGTTGGGTAGAGGAGTTACCTTCCGTGTTATGGAGCATCAATACTACTCCTAACAGGTCTACGGGTTACACACCTTTCTTCATGGTTTACGGAGCTGAGGCGGTCCTCCCTAGCGACATCCGTCATGACTCGCCTCGAGTGGCGGCTTATGTCGAGGCGGATAATGAGCAGGCGCGTCAAGAAGCTCTTGACTTGTTGGATGAACAACGTGACGTAGCAGCAGCTCGCTCGGCGATTTACCAACAAGACCTGCGCCGCTATCACAGCCGTTGGGTTAAGTGCCGGGTCTTTCAGGAAGGTGATTTGGTGCTCCGGCTTATCCAGGATCAAACAGATGCGCACAAGTTATCCCCACCTTGGGAAGGGCCCTTTGTGGTCAGCAAGAACTTGCACAACGGGTCATACTACCTTATTGATGTTCGGGAGCACAGAGATTCACGTAAGTCGGAGGAGGAGACCCGCCGGCCGTGGAACATAGCTCAGCTTCGGCCTTATTACACTTGAGCCACCGGCTCTCATAATGTACATATTTCTAGAGCCATGTATATATTGTGATAAGTAATAAAGCTGGACCTCGGTCCTTTCCTTTCCTCCAAAGGTAAATGTATCATTGTTATTTTCATCGGAACATTACATGGCCATTTGGAGGTTGATCCGGCTCATGATTGTATTCGAATCTAGTCGCCAAAAATATGGTCACTTGGGGGCTTCCTGTTCAAACATAGGTCGTATCCGAACCAAAGAGAACATAGCTGTCGATACCCACTTGATTGGCAAATTGCCGAGCTCATTGGGGAGTTTTTATTGATCATATTTGAATCATAGCTCAACCCCCTTTGGGAACCGACGTGGATCGTATTCGAATCAGCGTCGTTAAACAACTCTCAAGGTCATTTGGGGGCTTCCTGTTCAAACATAGGTCGTATTCGAACCAAAGAGAACATAGCTGTCGGTACCCTCTTGATCGGCAACGCCAAAGCCACTGGGGGCTATATGATCGTATTCGAATCTTAGCATAACCCCTTTGGGACGGTTCTCTGGTCGTATTCGAATCAGAAGCCTCCAAATTTTTGACATCTTTTTGTTGCAATCAAGTTCTTTTGATCATATCGGAAGTATTCAAGGGTGGTTCTACTTCCACCGGCTTAACCTTGATTAATAATGTTAATGGCATATAATAAGCATTATAAGTGCTGGTGAGCCAGAGTTCTCCACCTTAGTATTCGGGTTATATAAACCGGAGGTATATTTGAAGGCTCGCAAGTATGCTATTATGGTATCTCGGAGATATAATTGAGAGCCGGTTTATTATGACTTTGATTCGTATTCCGGGTTATATGACTCTCCGTGCGGTAGGCCGCCTGGAGACTTGTGATTTGTTTTCCATGCAGGACAATTAAAGACAGCTATTTCAAACTTAAGAAAAGCAGAGGATCAAACATAACCCGGAAGCATATAAAGGAGCAGTTTACATGGAGTTAAGCACTACACATGTGCACGATGGCACGACAAAATTAAGTGTTCATCCTACTCTGTTACATGACTCCTCGAGTCCAAAAGGTGGGGCATCGTTTTTTAAAGACATCGTATGAGCCGCCTGCGAGATCAAGGGCGTGGTTGGCCTGAGGTTTCCGGGTCATCCCTCTCCGCTCCTCTGGCTGTGTCCATGACCTGGAAGGTTGATGATTTCCAGTCAATGCCACTCAAGGCTTCAAATTGAGCCTCATCATCAATTAACCCGGCCGGGTCAACTTCAGGGGCGAAGGTATGCTTACGAGTGGGAGGGATCAGGCTGACTGCTTCATAGCATGGAGTCGGGATCCTCTGATTCTCCGCGTCATAGCCTGGTTGATACTTGGTAAGGTCTGTGTCATTCCCAATCAAGGTGGCCACCGGGCGCACGCTCTTCACACAGGCGGCGAAGTCTTTCTGGTCAAAGGGGGTGCCGTCTTCTTTCAGGCTGGGGTATCCAAGAGCGATGTCGGCCGGGTCTAGCTCCGGTAGAAACGCCTTGGCCCGGCTCAGAGCAGCTATAGCTCCGGCTCTTGCAGAAGCCCGTCTCAGCTCTTGGAAGCGTTCAGGAAGTACGGCAAGCCGCCTAAGTACGTCTGCCAGGTGAGTGGGAACCTCGTTTGACAGAGCCACAATGGCTAAGGCACGCTGTGACCCGGTGTAAAGTTGCTCTACCAAGGTATAAACCGCCTTCAGCTTGGTCAACACGTTCTGATTGAGATTGGAACTTCTGGGACCTGCATGACAAAGTCAGGTGAGCTGATGGCAATGGTGTGGTTTATGGGAAATGAATGGTGTAAACTAGTTAGAAGCTTACAGAGTAACTTACCAAAGATTGCAGAGACCATCTGAGATACATGACGTTTTAAGCCGGAAAGTTCGGCGGTTCTTTCAGTAAGAGCGGCCTCCGCTTGTTTGGCCCGGCTAAGCAAGGCAGTCTTCTCATCCACCCAGGCTTTTCTTTCTGCTTCAAACTTTTTCTCCAGCTTCTCTTGTGCAGAAACACTGAATTCAAATTTGGCATTGGCCTTTTGGGCTCACTTTCCTGAGTCTTCAGACGGTTCTTCAGATCAGAGATTTCCGATTCAAATTTCTTACAGGCGGCCTGTACGATTTCTGGGTTACAGTTTGGGTGATTATCATGCAACATTAAAGTCCCAAGCACTTTGCAAGCAAAGACACTTGGCACTTGGGGGCTAATGTATGTTGAGAAGCTCTATTTACAGTGCCGGTTCATGAAAATAAGTCCCAAGCACTTTGCAGACAAAGGTACTTGGCACTTGGGGGCTAATGTGTAAAGCTGTTCAGCTACTTGATTAAAGTAAGGAAAGAACCGGGTCAACTATGCTGTTTAAGCCGGCCCTTGAGTGGTACTAAGTAAGGCGGTTTTCTTGCAGTAGTTATTAAGTCGGTATTAAGTCTACAACATATTTTATCACAAGTCATAGACTTGGGGGCTGGCATGGTAAGGGTAACTATGGAGTAAGCAAGGGAATCACACCTCAGATTTTTGCTGGATTTGTTTCACCATGTCAATTTCCAGGTCCCGGCTGTTGTGCACTTGATTAACATAGCCGGAGACAATATCTCCAATGCTCAAATTAGCATAGTCAGTGATATCCAGCCTGGCCCTGCGGCGTTCCAGCAGTTCTTCCTTGGCAGAGCATCTAGCTAACACAGTGGGTCTCCCCGGCTCGACAAACTCTGTCCGGGTGATTACAACGTCCGGATCATCGGCCGGTTGAGCCGGGCTGGGGATCTCCGGGTTATTAGAGCCCTCCATGACTTGTTCTTCAGATGGATCAGTGGTGGTTTCAGGAGCTGAGGCAGACGGCGGCTCATGAGCAGAAGCCTCCGGTTTAGTTAGGACCGACTCTTCGGCCGGCTTATTTTTCTTCGCCCTCTTGCTGGGCTTTACTTGTACACTGAAAGTCAAAGAGTTAGTGCAAAACCATGAGTAAGATAAGCACAAAGTAACTGATCATCATTACCCGGGAGCGGTCTTGAAGGCCGGCAAGCTAGACTGCATTGAGTCGCCGGAGGAAGGTGAAGTTCCCTGGTAGTTTGAATCAGAAGAGTTGAGTGGTTGACGAGTGACGCCCGCCAAAGGATGAAAAGGATATAAGTCGGAGATAACCTCAGTCCGTCGCTTCCTTGTTGCTTCGGGTAAGCCGGAGGAGAGGTCTGCGTCTTTGCTGGTCCGGGTCTGCCTCCGGCTCTCATAAATCTGTCGCTTCAAAAGAAATTGAGGATCTTGATAAGCTAAAGGATGTGAAAATCTTACTTTCCGGGTTACTCTTCGAACTTTCCGCCTCGGCAAAGGCTCGGAGTCGGATGAAATTATAGTTACCTCTTCATTCACCTCGTGACTTGTTCCAGTATCCTCCTGCTGATAATCCGTGTTAATAAGATGGTTAAAAAAGGAGCCTAAAGAGTCAAGAACTACCTCTGACTCAGAGGTGTCTTCCAGACGAAGCAGGTCCGAGGCGCTAGGTTTGCTCCCCTTCTTACGGGGAGCGGCTTTCCTGGTGGCTTTTTTAACTTTCCTGGCCTTTTTGGCAGCTTCATGGTCATACTTAACCTTCCAGAATTTATCATTAGCCTGTAAAATACAACAAAGATTAGTAAGCTAAGACAAAATCGTTAAAATGAATGGAGAAGTATTCAGGTCAATGGTTTACCGCAGGAGCCGGGTTAGTCTTGCAGAAAGGGCTTAAGCCCACTCTCCCGCAATCTGCCAGGCTCTCGTTCAGAAGCGACCTGGTTGTATCGTCAATAACGTCCTCAGGTAAGTCGTCTGGACTGTGTCGTAGAGGATCATCTTTCCGGCCTGTGTACTCACACATCAAGCCGGGGCGGCGGCTTAAAGGAATCACCCACCAGGCAACCCAGACCCGGACCAGATCAATACCATTTAAGCCGTTCCCCAGAAGAGCTTTGATTTTGTTGATGGTGGGTGTAAGTGGTTGACGTTCAGCTTGAGATAATTTTTCTGGCAAGGGGTGATTTGATTCCAGACGCAGGGCGCGAAAGCCGGGCAGAGGGTTCTCGTCAGCCGGAGAAGTGTCTTGGCAGTAAAACCATGTCTGGTTCCAATCTTTGGGGTGGCTTGGCGGCTCAGCATAAGGAAAGAGACAATCTCTCCGTCGTTGGATTGAGATTCCACCAAGTTCCAAGCTAGGCCCGTTGGCACATTCATTCTGGCGGTTCAGGTAAAATAACTCCCTAAAGAGTAGCAGGCTGGGTTCTTCTCCAAGGTATACCTCACTGAACACTTGAAAGTTACAAATGTTCGACACGGAGTTGGGTCCAATGTCTTGAGGTCACAGATCGAAAAAGTGCAGAACATCTCTGAAGAATTTTGAGCCAGGAGGAGCAAAGCCCCGGCTCATGTGGTCAGCAAATATGACAACCTCTACGTCCTTTGGTTGAGGTCTCTCTTCGGACGGGTCAGGAGCTCGGTAGGACATGACCTCCTTCTTAGGCAGGTAACCCGTTTTTACGAAGTCATCTAAGGTGCTATCAGTAACGTTGGATCTCACCCAGTTGCACGTAATGGGCGCTTTGGGAGCCTTGGGCGGCATTGTGGAAAATGGAAGCCTATGACAAAAGAGAATTCCCGGTTCAAATTTAAGCCGGAGGAAGATTTCAGTTCAGTATTCAAGATGGCGGTTTATGAAGGGGCCTAATGATATATGACTAACTGTGCCAGGTTATCTAAGCTGCCGTGGATATCTTAAGCAATTTAAGTTATTTAACTCTATTGTGAGTGAGCCGGAGATTTCACAAAGCATGGTCTCTTTTAAGCCGGCGATATGAGCCGCCATGGCTAACAGATGCAGTTTTTTGTCTAAGTGTTGCACAAACAAGTTTCACAGATTGCAGGGATTACTTTGGATCAAACGATCGTCCAGAAAGGAAAAATTTCTAGACCTCAAAAACTGATACAGAGGAGTTCATAAGCTCTAAATGAGGTCTTTTTTCGGGCAAAAGGGATCTACTAGCATAAAAATGGGTGAGAAATTACTACCGCAGGGAGTCTGTACCGTTTTCGGATCAAAAGGAGCCTCGGTGGAGGAACTGTGAAGAAATCGAGATGAAACTACAAAGAACAGGGAAGAAGCATGGAACCCTAATGCGAATCTACTGTACGGAGTAGCAAGGACTTACTGGTGCCGATGAGCAGCGGAGGTCGCCGCCGTTTCTCTGGACCGGTTCAGGATGATGCAGCGGCCGAGGCAGAGGAAGACGAGGGGCGCGGCGGCGGCGGAGCTCGAGCTCTGGGGCGTCAGAGGAGGAAGATGATGGATCGAGAAGAGTGACGAAAGGCTTATGGGCCAGGCCTATTTATAAGGGACGGCTGGTAAATGGGCACGAGAACCGAGGAGGCTGAAGACATGATTATCTTGCCGCAGAAACGCCTCGATTCTCGGGATGGTCATTAAGATAAGATTCGTTGGGATATGACAGAATAAAAAATGAATTTAATGGAAGATGACGTCATGGCGGGTTACCAAGAATCCAGAAGATGACGTCACGGTGGGTTATAACCTTCGCACAAGCAGAAGCCGGAAGATTTTCTCTTAAAGGTATTGAAGATGGACATGAACCGGTTCAAATCAATCTGGGGCCTAATGTTGAGGATATAACCATTAGAGTCACCCGCCCAGAAGGGGCCGGGTTACGTCATAATGATCATCATGTGAAGCCCAGTACCAAGCTTGAGGATGGCGGTTCAGTAATGGGCTTAAGACCCGGAGGCGGCTTAAGGCCCGTAGTGATAAACCGCCGTTATGGCAAGACTTGTAGTGTAAGGCAAGAATAGGTAAGAGTCCGAGCCGGATACTGTTATAAGCCGGCTGGGACTCTGAGAGCCGCTGGAAGTCGACCTCTCTATATAAAGGGACGACCAGGCGGCGGTTCAGGACAAGAAACATCAGATCGATAGCCAGGCATAGCGGTTAAGCTCCCTGGTCATCGAAACCCTAAGTAATTCCACCTCAACTGGAGTAGGCTTTTACCTTCACCGTAAGGGGCCGAACCAGTATAATCCTCATGTCCTTTGTCCCGTTTAACCCCTTTAAGCTTCCTAGCTGCGATAGCTCCACGACTAAGTCCTTGCACGAGGACATTTGCGGTGACAATTCCACGACAAGTCCAGTAATTCCCGCTGATAAGCATCAACTGCCTTGTTGCCTTGGGTGAGGTTGCGAAACTCGCACTTCTTCATGTCCATGATTCCCTGAGGAATGAAGCAGGCACGGAAAGCAGCTTGGAAATCCGGCCAAGTGATGACCGTTCTAGCAGGTAGGGTACGCCTGTGGCTGTCCCACCATTGAGCAGCGGGACCCTTCAGAAAGAATGATGCAAAGGTGACATAGCTAGCAGGGGCCACACTAGCAGACTCCATTTCATACGTGATGTGGCAGAGCCAGTCATCAACATCAAGGGGCTGAGTTGAGCTGTAGTAAATAGTTGGGTTGAGGCGCATGAAATCTTGCAGAGTTACTGGGGCTGGCTGCTGATTCATGTTGGGGCGAGGAAACTGAGCCATCATTCCTTCCATGAACTGGCGATTCAGTTCAAACTGCTGCATCATTCCGACCATGAGTTTAGGCGGTGGTGGAGCGTTGCCACCACGGCCACAACCACCGGGTCTAACCATCCTGCTAACTTGTAACAGGGGTAGTTCAGCATCGAGCATTTGTAACGACAAGGATCATTCATGATGAACCATGCATAATGAAAGAGGTACGATGGATACCACATAGTAGTCAACACGACAGTGTGGGTACTATTCAAAATACTATTCTAAGGAAAAACTATGGCATATCCAACTTTAGGGTGAATGTGGTCACGGGATCCTAATGTTAGAGTTAGTAAATTTGTTTAACCCGAATTGAAGGGAGATCAGAGTCCAGAGTATAGACGAGGAGTAAAAGATCCTAATACCACCCAATGGCGACGTGGGCCCGTAAGACACATAGCCATGTTAGTATAAGTTTTGTAGTGACTATACTTGACTTCGGCCAAGGAGTTGGAAGGGGGGCTACCTACAGGCAGTCGGCTCTGATACCAACTTGTGACGCCCCCGATTCAATCATACACGCAAATGAGTACGATCAACATCGGGGACTCATGGGAAGATATCACAACACAACTCTAGACACAAATTAAAATAATACAAGCTTTATATTGCAAGCCAGGGGCCTTGATGGCTCGAATACATAAGCTCGAATACACAAGAGTTAGTGGAAGCAACAATATCTAAGTACAAACAAAAGTTAAACAAGTTTGCCTTAAGAAGGCTAGCACAAAAGCAGCAATGATCGAAAAGGCAAGGCCTCCTGCCTAGGAGCCTCCTAACTACTGCTGGACGTCGGCGGCCTCCATGTAGTAGTAAGCACCCTCGTGGTAGTAGTAGTCATCATCGACGGTGGTGTCTGGTCCTGGGCTCCACTATCTGGTTGCGACAACCAGAAAGAAAGGAAAAGGGGAAAAGTGGGAGCAAAGCAACTGTGAGTACTCATCCAAAGTACTCACAAGCAAGGATCTACACTACATATGCATCGGTATCGATGAAATGGGTAGTATCTGTGGACTGAACTGCAGAATGCCAGAAGAGAAGGGGAAAGCCTAGCCTATCGAAGACTAGCATCTTCAAGCAGCTCCAAGCATCTTGCAGCATTCAAAAGAGTATAGAATAGCAGTTTATATTTAGCAAACATCTTGTAACATTAGCGCCCAGAGATCACTTCCTCGACTCCCTGCGAGGAAACAATCTCGGAGCCATCATTTCCAGTACATGCCTCAGCATCTAGTTCCAGTTGTATCGATCGGGATACAACTCCGAGCGTCCGTTACCGTGGGCCTGACTATTTGAATAGATCAATCTTTCCTGCAGGGGTGCACAAACTTACCCATCACGCTCGATCAACTCTGGCCGGACACACCATCAGGCCATGACCGGCCTCGGCCGATCAACACGCTGTAGTCCTACCTAGGCTCAACAGAGAGGTCACACGCCGGTCTACATCCTAAATGCGAAGGGGTCATGGGCCAATCGTCCTTTGCAATCCTGCGGTTGCAAGGACGGACGGGATCAGTCCTGCCTACCTCCTTATACAAGGTAGGTGCTTACGCGGACCACCTGGGCGCGTGCCGCTCAACTGTGGCGTCTGGTGAGCTTTCGGGAGAATCATACGACGTAGAGTGCCCATACTTATTCCCGCGTGGTGGTTAGTGCGAAAAGGCCAAAAGGCCTACTCGGATGAAATATCCAAATCGTTAGTGTCTTGGGGGTGTCGTAACGATCAATGATCCATGATATGTGGTCTCGTCGCCCCATCTCATGGACTTGCGGCAAGAGCTAAGAATGCCCGGCAGCGCCGTGTGAAAAACTTGCGGGTATCCTCCAGATCAACCCGACTACACATCCACTCACGGGTGCCCCTCAGGGCCAACCCGATGTCATCATGGTTCTGTGGTAAGTCAAAGTAACCGTGTGTCCAGAACAGCAAGGGGGAAACCTGAGGAATCACCCTCGATGGATTCCCACTCAATGTATCCATCAAGGTGGACTTGGGAGGAATCACCCTCGATGGTCCACACTTGAGGGGTTGCACGACAGAGTCATTATCGGGAGTGGTGAGGGAGGAATCACCCTCGATGACCATGACCGGATAGCTGCACTACAGGGTTAACATCAGAAGTGTTGATGAGGTATCACCCTCGGTGCTCGATAGTAACTCTGGAGAGTTGTACAACTAAGGGGGTGATGTGCGGTGTCGGGGCCTGGATGTCGATCACGTTGATCGAGTCATCGAACATAAAGCAGGGCAACTGGGACAAGGTGGGAGTCACTGATGGATCTCTAACCAACCTATACTAAGCAGTTTAGAATAAGCAGGTAAGGTATGAAAGCAGGTAACAAAAACAGGCTATGCATCAGAATAGGAGCAAACAATAACAATAGCAAAATCTAATGCAAGCATGAGAGAGAATGGAATGGGCGATATGAGAGTGATCAAGGGGGGGCTTGCCTGGAAGCTATGCTGGAAAGGAAGAAGAGTCGTCAGTGACGTAGTCGATCACAGGGGCATCATCAGCCTCGTGGTCTACCGGAGAGAAGAGGGAGAAGAAACAGTAGACACAGTGCAAACAGATGTATTACTAAGCATGACATGACGATATGCAGAGCTAGGGTTGACCTAACGTAGTGGTACACGTTGTAGACACAGGGGGAAAACATCCGAGGATGATTTCCCGACGTTAGATGGATTCCGGACAGATGAAATAGAGGGGACAGTTCCATGTTTAGCATGCTAGGGGCATGTGACAGATGAACGGACCGCGCATTCGGATTCGTTGGATTTTTCTGAGCAACTTTCATATACAAAACTTTTTCATCCGACTTAAGAATTATTTTATATTAATTTTATATGTTTTAAACAATACTATGTAATTGTTATTATTTAACTTAATTCAAAAAGAACAGACATATGACGCCAGCCTGATGTCAGCAGTCAACCCAGCCAGTCCAGGTCAATCCTGACGGCTGTGTCCCACCTGTCATTGACAGTGGGTTAAACAGAGTTAAAAACTAATCTGAACATGGTTAGTTAAACTACTCAGCCCACATGTCAGTGTCTAATTATTAACTAAATTAACTTAATTAATTTCGTTGATTAGGGGGGTGGACCCCATCTGTCAGTTGCATGGGCCGGTCCAGTCAGGGTGGTGGACCGGGTGAACTGGCCGGCCGGGCCCCTCGGGCCCACAGGTCAGTGACCCAGGGGGTGGCCCCAGGCCGGCCACGTCGACGTGCGGCGTTGATGCGCCGGCGGCGACCTCCAGGACAGCGGCGCGGCTCGTCCACGGTCGAAAAACGGCCACTGGGGACCGTTCGAACAGCCGCGAGCACCTACAGGTGCAGGGGCGGCGCGCTTCCAGCTGGGGAATCAGTGGGTTCGAGGGCTGGCCGTAGTGGCACCAACGACGAGCAGGGGTAGCAGCGGCGTTCGCGAGCGCGTCAGGAAAAGCCTACGGTGCGCCAAATAGGCCGTGGCTGGTCGCGTTCGAACGCGGCTTGATCGGTGGCACTGGCTCGAGCTGAGTTGGCCGAAGGCGGCCGCTACGACTACAGCAGGCGGTGGCGGAGCTTGGGCCTTGACGGGGACGGCTCTAGGGAGTACGGCGAGCGGCTCCGAGGGGCACGTTGGCCTCCTAGGAAGTTCAGGAGCGCAGTGTGCGTCGCGGGCGCGAGCGGGGCTAGCGGTGGCTGCGGCGGCAACATGAACGGCGGCAGCGAGCTCGCGGTTGAGCCGCGAGGCAAACCTCGAGCAACAAAACAAAAGGGGAAAGGAGGGAAGCGAACGGCTGCTCACAGCGGTGATGGGGAGCTGATTGGGGAGGCGTGGGATGCGGTGACGGCGACGGAGTCGACGTCGAACTCCGGCGGATGCAGAGTAGGAAGTTGCTTCGATCCCTCTACGGTGGTGGCTCCCGGTCGCACTGGTGGTCGGGGTCGCTGAGGGAGACTTGGATTCGGGGCTCCTCAGGTGTCCGGCCTATTTATGTATGGGTCGGGCTGATGGGCTGTGAAGATACAACGAAATATCATTCCCCGTATTCGGGTAGGACTCCTGGATGCGTGGGCGGCAAGATTGGAGTCCTGATGTACTGTTTCCTTCCCTTGTGAACCCACTTTGTACCCCTCTGGTGTATATATAAACCAAAGGCTTTAGTCTATAGGGGCAATTAGAATTCATATAGGCTAGACATCTAGGGTTTAGCCATTACGATCTCGAGGTAGATCAACTCTTGTAACCCCTATACTCATCAAATACAATCAAGAAGGACATAGGGTTTTACCTCCATTAAGAGGGCCCAAACCTGGGTAAACATCGTGTTCCCTATGTCCCTTGTTACCTTCGATCCTCAGACGCACAGTTCGGGACCCCCTACCCGAGGTCGGCCGGTTTTGACACCGACATTGGTGCTTTCATTGAGAGCTCCTTTGTGTTGTCGATAGAAGGATCAATGCCTCGCCTTGTCATTAATGATGATATCACTTCTGGAGGGGCCCTAATTCCAGGACAGGTCCTCCAGCTCGGCGGTTTTACCATGGATGCCCGCCCGGCCGTCAAGCCAACGGTGTCCCCCACAATCGCCAGACATCATCTCTCATCAGCCTCGAACACTCCGAAAAGATGGATCTGGCAGATGTCTCGTTTTTAAATGAGCTGCTAGATCGCATTGTCGCCCTGGGGGTTGCAACAGACTATGATCGGATTGGGCTTAAACCCGACCAGAGGGAAATCAAATCACCGCCGGTCACCCATCTGGTAGCGGTCATTGAGGAACGAGCCGAGAACGAGTCCTCCCCCAAGTTAAAAACCAGTTGTGTTCGGATCTCCGAGCCCTGCGAGCCGGATACCCATCCCCGGGAAGAGACTGTACGTCCTCCGAACACAGGACCAGGCATTGAGCTCGGAAGTCCTCAGGACCTTCCCAATCTTTAACTGGTGAACTCGGAGATTCTTCGAGCTCCGGACTCAATCGTGGATCGGGACGCGGATTTCAGCCCGCCCACCCACCACAATCAATATTCCCCAAGTAATTCAGGTCCTCCAGACATATGTGACCTAATGTATGTACGACAGCAACCTCAGGAAACGGTCCATCACTTCTGGGTCAGGTTCCTCCTTGTTAAAAATAAGATTAAAGATTGCTGCGACAACGACGCGGTTTCAGTTTTTTGTCGCAACTGTACGGACGAGGGAATTCTCAATGCCCTCAACCACCGCCGAATACTGCACTTTGTAGATTTGGCACACATAGTACAGAAGTATTGTGCAATGGAAAGCGCCTGGAAAGCCCAGACAGCCCAGTAGGAACCTCCTGCCTTTAAGCAGCCCACCAGACGGACAGAAAGGACGCACCCTTACGGGGCACCAGATAATCAGCCTATTGACAAGAAAATCAAGCCCTTCACGGGACATAGAACCGTCCTTGACGAATTTATCGACAAGCCATGTTAGATACACACGACACCGAGTACGGAACCAATGCATAGCCTTCGGGCATGCTGGTTACTCCGGCAGGTGGCCAAGAGCGGTGAGGTCATCCTCACCAATACTACCCCAGAGAAGAACTCTTGGCAGGATGACGATCTCTATGTCTTTACGGTCTTCGAGACCTTTTCTTCAAATAATCGGCACAAAAGGGCGCTCCGCGACCTGGCCAAAGTTAACCAAGTAGCCGCAATAAATCCTTGGAATGATACGACAATAACTTCCACTGCCGACGACAAACCAAGGGCCCGATCAGTCCGAGCACCATCAGCCTTGGTCCTAAACCCAATTGTGGACCGCTTTCGACTCAACAAAGTGCTCATGGACGGCGGCAGCAGACTGAACCTCATCTACGAAGATACGCTCAACAAAATGCAAATGGACAAGAGTCGCATCGAGCAAAGCAGTACCACCTTTTGAGGCATTATCCCCAGTCGAGAAGTACGATGCTCGGGGAAAATTAAACTTGATGTAGTATTCGGCACGCCTAAGAACTACAGGTCCGAAGAGTTGCTCTTCCACGTGGCACCTTTCAATAGCGGATATCACGCCCTGTTGGGGCGAGATGCCTTCACACGCTTTCAAGCCATACCCCATTACGGGTACATGAAACTCAAAATGCCAGGGCCCAATGGAGTTATCACAATCACCAGTGATCCGGATATAGCACTCTGCACCGAAAACAAAACCGCATCCTTGGCCCTCGAGGCACTATCCGAGGCCCTCGCGGCCGAGGAGCTAACCACTCTGCGTTCTACAGTGGACAAAGACGATGTAATCCTCGACAAGAGGCCCAAATCCACATCTTTCAAACCAGCAGATGAAATAGTCAAATTTCAAGTGCACCCGACGGATCCAAACAAAACAGCATCCATTGGAGCACACCTGGATCCAACGATCGACGTCGCCCTCCGAGCATTCCTACGCGAAAATTGGGACATTTTTGCCTGGCATCCTTTGGAGATTCCCAAAATCCCACGACGACTGGCCGAACATAGCCTCAACATAATAAAAGGGTTCAAACCAGTCAAGCAAACGCTGCGGCATTTTCCGGAGCCCAAACGACAAGCTATGGGCGAAGAGCTAGCCAAACTACTCAAGGCCGGGTTCATTAGAGAAATCAAGCACCCAGACTGGCTAGCCAATCTGGTCATGGTACCAAAGAAGGACAAATCCTGGTGCCTCTGCGTCGATTTCAAAGACCTCAATAAGGCTTGCCCTAAGGACCCCTTCCCGCTGCCCCGCACTGACCAAATCATTGATGCGACCGTAGGTCATGACTCATTGTGTTTCTTCGACGCATACTCCATCAAATTAAGATGAAGGAGTCCGACTAGGCCGCAATGGCATTCATTACCCCGTACGGGCCTTTCTGCTTCAACACTATGCCTTTCGGGCTCAAAAACGCTGGTGCCACTTACCAACGATGATTCCAACATGTCTGGAAAAAAATTTGGAAAGACAGTGGAGGCATATGTAGATGATGTAGTCATCAAGACTAAACGTGTCGAACCATTGGTGGACGATCTATGCCTCACATTCGACAACCTCCGAACATATGACATACAGCTCAATCCGGAAAAATGTGTCTTCGGCGTTCCAGCCGGAAAACTACTAGGGTTCATTGTTTCCAATAGAGGAACCGAAGCGAACCCAGCCAAAATCCGAGCCCTGTCACAATTGGCAACACCAACAGACTTAAAGCAGATCCAAAAACTAGCTGGGTGCGTAGCAGCTTTGAGCCGCTTTATCTCCCGATTGGGAGAAAAGGTGCTGCCACTTTATCGACTGCTCCGATGCATCGACCACTTTGAATGGACGGATGCGGCTACAGCCGGATTGGAAGAAATAAAAACTTTGTTAGAAAGCAACCCAATCCTTGCCACACCAAGTGTTGGCGAACCTATGTTGCTCTACATATCTGCGACTCACCAGGTGGTGAGCGCCGTACTCGTCGTCAAACGAGAGGAAGAGGGACACAAATTCCCACTCCAGAAACCAGTGTACTATGTATTGGCGGTCCTTACACCATGCAAATCTCGATACCCACACTATCAAAAGATAGTGTATGCGGTCTTCATGGGATCCTGGAAGCTGCGGCACTACTTTCAAGAGCGTTCGATCACGGTGGCATCCGAGGTACCACTCAATGACATCATAAATAATCGGGATGCCACCGGCCTCATAGCCAAATGGGCCATCGAGCTCTCACCATTTTAAATAACATACAAGCCACATCGAGCTATTAAATCTCAGGTGTTGGCCGACTTTGTCACCGAGTGGACGGAAGCCGAACTCCCTAAAGAGTACGGCACATACTCCAACTAGGTAATGTACTTCGATGACTCTAAAATGTTAGCTCGATTGGGGGCCGATGTCATCTTAACATCCCCTACTGGGGATACAGTCCGCTACGTATTACAGATCATGTACACGAACTCCAACAACGCGGCCGAATACGAGGCACTACTACATGGTCTCTGAATGGTTGTTTCTGTGGGCATACAACGCCTAGAGGTGCGTGAGGATTCGAACCTCGTAATATCCCAAATAAATGGAGAATTCAATGCAAAAGATCCAAAGATGGTGGCATACCGAAACACCGTACTCAAAATATCAGCTCGATTTGAGGGGCTCGAGTTCCATCATGTTGCTCGAGACAGTAATCAGGCAGCGGACATCCTCGCTCGAATGGGCGCTAAACGCGACCCCGTCCCGCCTAACACCTTTGTGGAAAGGCTCTTCAAGCCATCCGTGGTATGGAAGACGAGAGCGGAAATACTAGTCCAGAGCCGATCATACCCCCAGATGCCGATACCTTCCTGGCCTACCTTAATAGGCAGGAGCTCCCTGATGACCAGAATGAGGCCCGTCGCATAGTTCGACGCTCTAAAGCCTACAAAGTTCACGAAGGTGAACTCTACAAGAAAAGTACTACTGGAGTCCTTCAAAGATGTATCTCCGAAGAGGAGGGATGACAGCTCTTGGCTGAAATACATGTTGGTCTTGGTGGCCATCATGCTGCAGCTTGGGCCCTCGTAAGCAAGGTCTTCCGTTCAGGTTTCTTTTGTCCAACGGCCCGAGCAGATGCACAGGCCCTTGTACAGCGTTGTGTAGGATGTCAGCTTTTCGCCAATCAAAGTCATATGTCGCCCACTGCCTTAAGAACAATCCCCATTACTTGGCCTTTTGCGGTCTGTGGGCTTGATATGGTCGGACCCCTTAAAGGGGGAAGCCACAAGAAGAAATATTTGTTGGTCATGGTGGATAAATTCACTAAGTGGATAGAGGCCAAACTAGTAAAAATGGCTAAAGCTGGGCCAGTGATCAACTTTATATCCGGCGTTGTCCTCCGTTATGCTGTCCCGCACAGCATCATCACTGACAATGGCTCTAACTTCACAGCCGATGAGGTGAAAAATAGGTGTGCTAATCTGGGCATTAAGCTCGATTACGCCTCCGTATATCACCCTCAAACAAACAGTCCGGTCGAACGGGCTAATGGCCTGACAATGAGCGGCATCAAACCCAGGCTAGTGCAATCCCTACGGGAGTCAGATAAACAATGGGTCGAGGAACTCGATTCCGTACTCTGGGGACTGCGGACTACACCCAATCGCACGACCGGATACACACCCTTTCTATGGTGTACGGCGCAGAGGCTATCCTGCCCTGCGACATTACTCATGACTCACCTCGAGTGCGCATGTATGAAGAGAGAGAGGCTGAATTCGATCGGCAGGACGACCTAGATGGCCTAGAGGAAGGGCGTGACATTGCAAAAGCCCGTTCCGCATTTTATCACCAACAGGCTCGGCGATACCAAAGCAGAGAAGTGCGGTCCAAGACTTATAATGTCGGCGAACTCGTTCTACGCCTCCCTGAGAAGAAAAAAGATAAGCTCAAACCAAAATTGTCGGATTTCGGGTTCCGGCAAAACCCTTGAGGTTCGAACACTGGGGTGCACGCGAAGATCTCTCCATACCTAATCACGCCCTCAGCCTCACCGCGATCTCAAAGGCTTAGCTCGACGAACTCGCAACACAAGAGACACGAGATTTATACTGGTTCGGGCCACAGTTGTGGTGTAATACCCTACTCCAGTGTGGTAGTGGTGGATTGCCTCTCGGGCTGAGGATGAACAGTACAAGGGAAGAACAGCCTCTTGAGGGGAGGTGTTCTTGTGCTCGATGAACTTGTGTGGGTGAGGATGATCTGAATCAGTTGCCTCCTACTGTGGTAGCTAGTCCTATTTATAGAGGCCTTGGTCCTCTTCCCAAATATTGAGCGGGAAGGGATGCCACAACGGCCAGTTTGAAGGGGGGCAGCTAGTACAAGTTATCCTGACAAAATTAGTCTTCGCATGCCAAAGGCTCTGGTGGTGACGCCGTCTTGGGCTCCACGGTGAACTTCGCCCTACCATCCTGCTGGTCTTGGTCTCGTTGCATCGATATGGAAACCTTTGTCTGATGCCTCGGGACTCCTCGCCTGCTCTTGCCCCTTTGGCACCAAAGAGGAAACAAGGACACTGCGCGCGCTGGCACCCGCCTAGCACCAGTCGTCATGGCTTGCGTCACTTGAACCTCTCGAGGTGTCCCTTGCCTTGATCTCTCCGCCCCTCGCGAGCCATCCTGGTGAGGCCGCTCCCGAGAAGGTCTTGTGCCGTCCGCCTTGCGAGGCTTGGCCCCTCGCGAGGGTCTTGAGTGTTTTCTGGTGAAGATGGGCCGTACGGGGCCGCTGGTGGAGCCACGCCATGGGCTGCAGGTAGGCAAGTCTGGGGACCCCCGTTCCTAGGATGCCGACAGTAGCCCCCAGGCCCAAGGCATGCTCGGGCTTGGCTTTGAGGCGAAGCCAAAGGGCAAGTGCGGAGTGTCGCAGGCCCCAACAGCCTGCGGCCTTGGTCGACGCATGGCGATTGATTGGACGTGGGCGTCTCCACTTCGCCACGCTGCCTCGGCAACTGCCCGACTTGACGAGTCCCTGCTGCATGCAGAGAAATATCATCATTACCTGTGATCGCGGGGATCGCCGGTTGGCCTTATCCTACTATAAATGAGGGGGCGGAGCCCCCGTTGCTCATATCTTCTTGCTCCGCCCACTTCTTCTTCCTTGCTCCATAGCTTGCAGCGACCCCCATGGCGCCTACAAAAAGGTTCTCGGCCGCGGAGAAGGGGAAGGCTCACCAAGAGGGGCCCGGCTCCCCGCCGCCCAAGCGTGGGCGTGGCCGTCCCCGCAAGAACGCCGCGACCCTCGCCGCGGCTCCTCGCTGCCGCGGCGGTGCCTCTTCTCGGGGTGAGGCTCGTCTGAATCGTGGCAGCCCCGTCGACGAGGGGAGGCGCGCCATGGTCGCACGGCCTCCTCGGCCGTGCTTTCACTCGGCAGAGGTGTTGCCAGAGTTCGTCGTTTGGTCAGAGAATCCGGCCAGCACCTGGCTTCAGCTCCTGCGCTTCTTTGCCGGCGAGCTGCCGACCGTAGGTCCAGGCGGGTTCTGGCTACAGGCAGACGGCTGCTGCAGCAAGGCTTCGTGGGTCGCGGTCGAGGTCTCCGTTGCTGGCAACGTGGCCCTGGCCCGCGGCTGGCAGACGTTTACCCGCGCGCGCGGCCTGGCAGGCGGTGCACCCTCCACTTCAAGTACGACAGCAATGCGACCCTCTACGTGAGGGTGTTCGGAGAAGACGGTCGCCACGTCGGGTGCTGCCCCGAGGACAACAACGGCGACGAGGTGCTTGGCCTTGGCGATGGTCGAGATGAGGGCAAGGACGACCTCACGCCCAGCTACGGCGGTTCTCCCTCCAGCGACAGCTCCAGCAGCGGCAGCTACGACCAGCCGCCGCGCTCGCTTCGAAGGTGGCAGCGGGTCGTCTCGCTGTCGCGCCTCAGTGAAACACGAGGAAGGGTTCGGCTGAGCTCAGCAGAGCGCCATGGGTCCGACCTCTCGAGCCGCTGCAGAGGCACGCGCCGCTTTTGTTTTGTTCTTCCTTTTCTTCCTACATTAAGAGAGAGACGAATATGGCGCCCGCGGGGGCGTGCAGCAAACTATCATTTACAAGTTGTTATGCTATGTTTATTGTTCCTGTGTTGCATCGCAATATCAATTTCTTATATAGGCACGTAGGGATAACTTAGCTTGTCGCGCTTGAAGTAGTTTCCGCCTCACGAGGCGCGCATTCCTCAGTACCTGGCGAGGCGTTTAGGAACTGCAAAAATTTGTTAGTTAGGGGATTCCGAGCCCTGGTCGCAGGCGCCGCCGGCTGTGACCCAGCGCCTCGCATCGCGGTACCCGAGAGGCACGGATTAGGAGAGGAGCGCCAGCTTGCGGCTCGAACGAGGGTGCCTCATGAAAAATAGACAAGACGCTCACGAGGGCAGCTGTCCAGCCCCCTCGCGAGGGACGCGAGAGAGAGTACAAGTCAAGCAGAGAACCGAAGGCAGAAACAGAGGCAGAAGGCGATGAACAAGACCGGAAAGGAACACCAGAAAGCAAATTTCGATTAAAGATGGGCAAGCCAACTACGGAAAGCAAATGAAAAGCCGCGTCCGGCACCTAGTCTATTCTTCTTGTCTTCTCACCAGCGCGGAGCTAAGTGCTGCCACTAGGACGTGGGAGGGAGCCCCAGAGGCCCGAGGGCGGCACTCCTGAGACTCCGGGGCGTGTACAGCCCCACTCATTATTACGTGAGAGTGTCACGAGCGGAGACCTTCACAGGCACTGGGCCTTCTTCACAGGCACTGGGCCTTTCTTCAGGGGTAGAACTTCCAAAGGTGCTGGATGTTCCAGGCGTTCTGGATGGGTACCCCGTCCTGTGTCTCCAGGCGCGCGGCGCCAGGCCTGGAGACGTGGGCGACCCTAAACGGGCCCTCCCACATGGGTGAGAGCTTGTGCAGCCCTTCCCTGGAGAGCACCTGCCTTAGGACGAGGTCACCCACCTCGAGCGTCCTGGAGCGGATGTTGCGGCAGTGGTACCGTCGCAGCGCATGCTGATATCTTGCCGCTCGTAGCGTGGCTTCACGGTGGCGTTCCTCCCCCAGCACGAGGTCCATCCCCCGCATGGCGTCCTGCTGTGCCTCATCAAACGCCAGGACCCGCACGGAGCAATGTTTGACCTCGTGAGGGAGAACCACTTCTGCTCCGTAGACAAGGAAGAATGGGGTCTCGCCCGTTGGCTTGGTGGCTGTAGTGCGGATGGACCACAACATGGACTGGAGCTCGTCGTGCCAGCCCCTGCCGCAGGCCTCGAGCTTCTTCTTGAAGGTCCTGGTCTTGAGGCCTCTCAGGACCTCCGCGTTGGCGCGTTCAGCCTGACCATTGCTCCGGGGGTGCGTCACCGAAGCGTAGCAGATTTGCGTTCCAAGGTTAGCACAATACGTCTTGAAGAGATTGCTAGTGAACTGCGAGCCGTTATCGGTGATGATGCGGTTGGGGACCCCAAACCGGCTCACAAGACCCTTGATGAACTTGACCGCGGAGCCGGACGGGATGCTGCGGACGGCTTCTACCTCTGCCCACTTGGTGAACTTGTCGATGGCGACGTAGAGGTAGCGGCAGCCCCCAGGCGCTCGAGGGAACGGGCCCAAGATATCCAGACCCCTAACCGTGAACGGCCACGAGAGTGGGATGGTCTGGAGGCCCTGAGCCGGCTGATGGATTTGCTTGGCGTGGAACTGACAGGCCTCACAGGACTTCACCAGCTCTATCGCGTCGTTGAGTGTCGTAGGCCAACAGAACCCGCTGCGAAACACCTTGCCGATGAGGGTCCGCGACGACTAGTGGTGGCCGCAGTCCCCGTCGTGTATGTCGGCTAGCAGCTCTTTCCCTTGCTCCCTGGAGATGCAATGCAGGGAAACGTCATTTGGCCGCTTCCTGTACAACTCACCGTCCTGGATGCAGTATGCTGTGGCCTGTCGGGCCACACGCTCCGCGTCCTCCTCCTTTTTCGGCAGCGTCCCTTGTGTCAGGTATTCCTTGAATTCCTTGGTCCAGCACCCCTCCTGAGGCTCGAGCGCCAAGAGCAAGCGTGCTCTCGAGGCAGGTGGTTGAGGGAGCTCCTCCCGAGGCAGCGCTGTTCTTGAGAGTGGCGGTGTTGCTGATGGTTTGAAGAGCCGCTCCTCGAAGACGCCAGGCTCTTGGGGTAGCCGCTTGGACGCTCTTCTGGCGATGTCGTCGGCTTCCTTGTTTGTGTCATGGGGCACATGCTGCAATTCCAGGCCCAAGAACTACTTCTCCATCTTGCGTACCTCCGCGAGGTACGCCTCCATGTGCTCGTCCTTCGGCTCATATACTATGTTGGAGAAGTTGACGAGGAGCTGCGAGTCGCCCTTGATGGTGAGACGCTTCACCCCCAGGGCCACTGCAGCCTTGACGCTAGCTATGAGGCCCTCGTACTCTGCTATGTTGTTGGAGACCTTCTCGCCCTGCTGGAAGCAGAGCTGCACGGCGTAGTAAAGCTTGTCTTGAGTGGGTGACATGAGCACTGCTCCAGCCACCGCGGCCTGGCGCGCGAAGGCGCCATCGAAATACATGACCCAGCTGCCTGGCGCTTCACTCCCCGGTGAGAGGGACGGATCCTCGCCTTCTTCGAGCCCCGGGGCGTCCGTCCATTCTGCCATGAAATCAGCGAGCGCGGCTCCCTTGATGACCCTGGTTTGCTGAACTCCAACTGAAATGCCTGCAGCTCGATGTTCCACTCAGCGACTCTCCCAGCGGAGTTGGGGCTCCTAAGCACCCTCTCTAACCGGTAGGCCGACACGACCTTGATGGGGTGGCCTTGAAAGTAGTGCCACAGCTTGCGCGAGGCCACCAAGAGTGCGAGCAGGAGCTTCTGAGGCATGGGGAACCGCGCCCTTGCGTCCCGCAACACCGTGCTGACAAAATACACAGGGCGCTCGACGAGGGCTAGTGTGTTGACGTGGCTCGCGGCTTCCGGAGGTTGGGGTGCCTCCTGAGACGATGAAACCCCCAAAGCCTGGTCGCTCGTTGGGGCCTCTACAGGCTCAAGTGCGCCGTCTTGCTGAGCCTGGTTCTTTGCTGACGTCGCTGCAGCCCTCGCGGAGCCCTCTTGGTCTTGCGCCACTCCGGCTGAGGGAGCGGCTTGGCGCGACGCATCCCTGACCCGGCGCTCCTCCCGGACCGCCACCAGAGCTGCACTGGCGGAGTATGGGTGGCGGCAAGGTACAACACCAGGAGCTCGAGAGTTCGGGGCACCACCATCACTGGGGGGCTGGTCAGGTATCTCTTGAGGTCTTGAAACGCTTGTTCGGCCTCCGGAGTCCACTCGAATGGGCCCTCCTTCTTCATCAGCTTGAAGAATGGTAGGGCGCACTCTCCCAGCTTGTAGATGAAACGCCCCAACGCAGTCACGCGATCGGCAAGCTTCTGCATCTCCTTGAGGGTTTGTGGTGGACTCATGTCTTCGATTGCCTTCACCTTCTCTGGGTTCGCCTCGATCCCTCTATGGAACACGAGGAAACCTACCAGCTTGCCGGAAGGGATGCCAAACACGCATTTCTCTAGGTTGAGCCGCAAGTCCACCCGGCGCAGGCTTTCGAAGGTCTCCTCCAGGTCCTGAATTAAAGTCCTCGCCTCCCGAGACTTCACCACAATGCCGTCGATGTAAGCTTCAGCGTTCCTCCCAAGCTGCCGACCCAGGGCGATGTGCATCAGCCGTTGGAAGGTTGCGCCCGCGTCGCGCAGCCCGAACGGCGTGCAGGTGTAGCAGTATACCCCACACGGGGTCAGGAAGGCCGTCTTCTCGACATCTTCTACTGCCATCTTGATTTGGTGGTAGCCTGAGAATGCATCCAGGAAGCACAGCAGGTCGCACTCGGCAGTGGAGTCGACAATTTGGTCAATGCGTGGGAGCGGGAACGGATCTTGGGGGCAGGCCTTGTTGATGTTAGTGAAGTCGACACACATGCACTTCTTTCCGCCTTTCTTGGGCACAACGACGGGATTTGCCAACCATTCAGGGTACCTGACCTCGCGAATGACACCTGCTGCCTCCAGCTTGCGGGTTTCTTGGACAATGAAGGACTGCTTCTTCGTGGACTGCCGCCGCGCCCTCTGCTTCACAGGGCGTACATTGGGGCACACCTTCAGGTGGTGCTCAATCACTCCCCTTGGGACCCCTACCAGCTGATCGGACTCCCAGGCGAATACTTCCTTGTTTGCGCGCAAGAACTTCACTAATGCCTCCTCTTGATCGGGTTCGAGGTTGGCACCTATGGTGAAGGTAGCCCCCGAGGACCCATCTTCCTCGACCGGCACCTGCTTGCTTTCCGCCCGGTCTTGAGTAAACAACTGCTTCTTCTTGGTTGGTGCGGCTTTTTTAACCTTGTAGGTGCCCGCGTCAGCCGGTTGCGCCGCCGCGGCGGTCTTGAGGGCAAGCTTGAGTACCGTCAGAGCCTCCTTAGTGTCTCCCACTATGGTGAGGACGTCCTTGCTCCCAGACATCTTCATGAGGTTGTAGGCCGGATGGGTCGCCGCCATGAACTGAGCCAGAGCCAGGTACGCGAGAATAGCGTTGTACGGGAGGCCGATGTAGGCGATGTCGAAGTCGATCAACTCGGTGCGGTAGTTGTCGCGGGTGCCGAAGGTCATGGGAAGACGGATCTGCCCCAGGGGGCTGGAGGAGCCGCCTCCGAGGCCGTAGAAGGGCTTGCTGGGGCGGAGCCGCTCGAGTGGTATGTGAAGGAGGCTGAAGGCCTCCACCGAGAGCACGTTCAGGCCGGCGCCGCCGTTGATGAGAGTCTTGGTGACGGCTACGTGGCAAATGGTGGGCGTGCAAAGCATTGGGACCACGCCCGAGCCGACGGTGGTGACGGGGTGGTCTCCCGTGTCGAAGGTCAGGTTGACCTTGGGCGCCGCCCAACCGGGGGGAGCCCCCTGCCGTGCGGAAACGGCGCTGATCTGGCGAAGGAACGGCTTGACGTGGCGATCCGAGGGCGGTGCTTGTGAGCCGCCGAGGAGGGCCACGACCGCGTGGGGTGCTGGCGCCACGAAGCGCGTGGCGAGGAGGTCGCGCAACTCTTTCCAAGATGCCACCGTGGATCCGGGGAGGTTGAGAAGCCAGGCATGGGGCACGCCAGTGAGGGCCATGGGAAGCCAGTTGGCCTTGACCTTGTCGTCGCCCCCGGCCTTAAGGACGGCCTCCTCGTACGCCAGCAGGAAAGCCACCGGGTCCACCGCGTCGTCGTAGCGCGGTGGCATCTCCGGCTTGAACTTGGGCGGCCACTGTACATGTCGTAAGGCGGGGGCCAAGGCTCGGAGCCCCCTGGCCCCGCCGCTGGCATCGGTCGTCGGAGCGGGAAGCGCGGCGCCTGCCATGGGGGCGAAGCGCGGTGGTGGCGAAGCGCGGATCGACGGAAGGAAAGCTCCGGCACACCCCTACCTGGAGTGCCAAATGTCGGATTTTGGGTTCTGGCAAAACCCTTGAGGTTCGAACACTGGGGTGCGCGCGAAGATCTCTCCCTACCTAATCACGCTCTCAGCCTCACCGCGATCTCAAAGGCTTAGCTCGACGAACTCGCAACACAAGAGATACGAGATTTATACTGGTTCAGGCCACCGTTGTGGTGTAATACCCTACTCCAGTGTGGTGGTGGTGGATTGCCTCTCGGGCTGAGGATGAACAGTACAAGGGAAGAACAGCCTCGTGAGGGGAGGTGTTCTTGTGCTCGATGAACTTGTGTGGGTGAGGATGATCTGAATCAGTTGCCTCCTACTATGGTGGCTAGTCCTATTTATAGAGGCCTTGGTCCTCTTCCCAAATATAGAGCGGGAAGGGATGCCACAACGGCCAGTTTGAAGGGGGGCAGCTAGTACAAGTTATCCAGACAAAAGTAGTCTTCGCGTGCCAAAGGCTCTGGTGGTGATGCCGTCTTGGGCTCCACGGTGACCTTCGCCCTGTCGTCCTGCTGGTCTTGGTCTCGTTGCATTGATATGGAAACCTTTGCCTGATGCCTCGGGACTCCTCGCCTGCGCTTGCCCCTTTAGCACCAAAGAGAAAACAAGGACACTGCACGCTGGCGCCCGCCTGGCACCAGTCGTCATGGCTTGCGTCACTTGAACATCATGAGGTGTCCCTTGCCTTGATCTCTCCGCCCCTCGCGAGCCATCTTGGTGAGGCCGCTCCCGAGGAGGTCTTGTGCCGTCCTCCTCGCGAGGCTTGGCCCCTCACGAGGGTCTTGAGTGTTTGCTGGTGAAGATGGGCCGTACACGGCCGCTGGTGGAGCCACGCCGTGGGCCGCAGGCATGCAAGTCTGGGGACCCCCGTTCCCAGGACACCGACAAAAATGGAGGGTCCTTTTATCATAGATGAAGTTCTCACAGGAGGGGCCTATCACCTTCTTAATGCATCGGATAATCTTCTAGAGCCGAATCCATGGAACGCTGCTCGGCTCCGAAGATTCTACGCATAAGTTCGGCATGGTTATTTTTCCTTTTTTGTCTCCTCTTCATTTCTTTTTATTTCCTCATCTTTGTATGATTCCCAGGGAATGTTCGGATAGGCAGAACACTTAAGGAGTACACATCCTAAAATGTATACACCCCATGTCGCCTGGGGGCTTCTTTGACCGAAGCTTATTATTATCCAGAGCCTGGAGCTCACAATGTTTACGTCGTTTGTTCATATACACTCTTTTTTCCATTATATGCACCTCTATGACTTAAGTTTTTGCCAAGCTGGGTTGCCTTGCTCCTGTGTTTATGCCCTACGTTCCCGATTTGTTCGGCTAGGGCGTAAAGGGAGCACCTCTACGATTGTTACAACCGGGTAATCAAGACCTATACCTCAGACGGGTGAAGCCGAAAGCTAGCGTTCTTAAGAGAATAATTGGTCGGCAATCAAACGATAGATTGTTACATTCTGGTAACTCTTCAAACATACAGGAAAGTTGTTTCCGTACTACGGACCAAAGCCTAGGCACGCATAATTAAAGCATGCCAACCCAAGGAAAGGAACCCTTAACGGAACTATTCTCCTTGGAAGATGTTTCTTACATATGTAATATAACATACATCTCGAACTAAATTTTTTGTCTGTTCGAGCACAATGACTGGGTTGCCTGGTTTTTGGACATAGTGAATGCGTCTTTTCATTCCAAATAGTATCTGGAAACACTCCACCATTTTGGTTCGGAGGTTAAAGCCGAAAGCCTTTGATGACAAACTTTCCACATGTTCGGATAAAGGTACAGGTTGATCATAAAGTACATTAATACATTGAATCAAATACCTATTCCTTATCTATTCCATCGATAAGACTGTCTAACCTACAGTCGTCCTGCGAATACTTCACAGCTATCACTACTTGGTCATACACCAAATTCAATGGAATTTCTTTCTCATCTAGTCCCTGCGGTCCCACTCGGGCCATATGATTCGTATCTAGCTTGGTGAAGTGTGTTTTCACCATGGCCCAGGCTTCTCATGCGCCTTCACAGCAGGCGGATGTCTTCCATAGCTCAAAACGGCGTCGGGCACCTCTAAACAGGTTTGCCAAGCCCTCCATACTTTCTAGAGGGGTATCAGATGGCTATAATGGCTTGACCATACTCTTCATGGCTTTCCGGGCCCGAGCATGTACCACAGACAGTTCCTTCAGCACGTCGCCTTGAAATCCGGATACTTCTTCTTCCGGCTGACAAGTTAATAGACCTGCAGCAATAGAGTCTTGATGTTCCGAATTATGGACTAAACATGAGCCCCTGTGATGGTTTTAAAAAAAGAGGAAGACATACCGAACATACCGCCCTTCAACTTCTCATTTTCTTTCCAAGCGGCCGATAACTGAGCCTTTAAGCTCTCTCTCTCTCTCTCTCTCTTCGGATTGTTTGTCTTTTTCCTCCTCGTGTTTTTTCTTCCCGGGCGTGCTCATTGCAGCCTTTTTTGTTTCCGCCAGTTCAGCGGTGACGGCATTTAGCTGCGTCTTGTTTGTCTTTAGCTCCTGGGATAGCGCAGTATTCTTCTCTTTAAGAACCTGCGGGTCATGTCGATCCTTAAATCGGTTTGCCTCACCGCTTCAAGTCTCGGAGGCTACTGGCATATGACTAACAAAATTGCATAAATTTTTACCTATATATCCTTTGAGAATAGCTGAGTGACTCCGGCAAGTCCGTCTCAAGCGGCTCGGATATATGCATCCACCGAGCTGAGTGCGGTAAATTCTTGCTCAGAAAAGTCCGGAGCACGCATGGCCTCTTTCAATCGACGGTGATTCATCACGCTCTCCACCTCGGAATTCGTGACAGATACGTCGTCCGAATCCTCATGAGGCGGCGAAACTGGCATTGCATCGGTCCTCGTCCTAGTTGGCGAGTCTGGCACCGGATTGGCTGACATTCGGCTAGCAGGGCGTTTTCCCATCGTCTGCCGTGTGTTTCTCCTCACATCAAGGATAAAAGGAGACTTTAAACAATCCGGACTCGTGCTCAGGCATGTATTAAGAGGACATACCTCTTGGAAGACTGTGAGGTTTCTACAGCGCTCCCGGCCACCTTTCGTTTTGGACGACTACCCTGCGTAGGGGCCGCCCTTGAGGAGGTACGGTCCGCCGAGCGCCGATCATATTAAAGTCCGGATCCGTATAATGGACAAAGGTGCAAGTAGGGACTACTTTTCAAAATCCCTCCGAATACTTACGATGGAGAAGGGATAGGGGCGGGGCTACTCGGCGGTGATAGCCACTTCCGAGCCGTCAAGGCTCGCTTGATAAAATACCCCATCATCGAACTCTATGTAAATATCCGGATCCTCGCGAAAGCCAGGGTCTCCGTCGCACTTGCGATCTTCTGGCTGTGGGGCAGGACAGTGAACGTCCTCGATCATCTTCCGCCATGACTGTTTTAACAAAGAACAAATTGTATTAGCATGCCGTGACAGCAATAAGGCAGCACAGGCAATCGAATTCTTACCCATTCAATGGGGTTGTACATGGAGTAACCTTCCCGACAGTTTAAGAGGAGGAAGTCTTCCTTTTCGCCCTTATATAGATCGATCAAAATCACGGCCAGTTCGGCCGGGGTATTCGGACCCTTGCATCTGTAACGAGACGCGTCGTCTTCTCCGTTGTAGCACCATAAAGGAGTTACCCTGGACTAGAGAGGCTGGACGCATCTTTTTATTGCAATGGCCATAACCTCGATTATCGAGAGCATGGTATTGGCCAACAATCTGACCTTGCTGACTAATATTTTTATTTCCGCGATGTCCTCCTCCTTGGGACTTCGGGGCCGCCAGTTAGGGCGCTTCTTTAGAGGAGCGCTGGAAATTCAGGGAGGCCGCGCCAAACTGGGTCCGGCAGTGGGACGTCGTCCATATAGAACCACTCCGAAGACCATTGTGGGTATATCTCTTTGGGAGTTCCTACGAGGTATCCGGATCCGGCTATACGCCATACTTCGGCACCGCCCACTTCAAATATAGAGCCTCCACGATGGCGGGGAACAAGGCAAAATAACTTCCTCCATAGTTCAAAATGGGCCTCGATGCCTAAGAACAGTTCGCAGAGGGCAACAAAACCTGAGATGTGCAGAATCGAACTTGGGGTAAGGTTGTGCAGTTGAATGCCGTAAAATTCCAACAGGCCCCTAAGAAAAGGATGGATTGGAAATCCTAGGCCCCGCAACAGAAATGGGACGAAGCACACCCTCTCGTCCTTATTGGGGTTGGGGAAATTTTCAGCCATCACGTCATTGCCGATTGAGGCTAATCCCGCTCGAACGAAGACTAGATCTGCGAGGGGAAGATAGCCCTGCGTTTAGAGTCGACTCAATTGAAGATGAGGTACTGAGCAGCTCTGCCAATCACCCTCTTGAGGGCCATGGGGGCACGAAGAAGAGCCGGGGCCACTGGCCATGTTCGAAAGCTTTTTTTTTCGTAGCTAATCTTGACGATTTTTCTTTGCGCGATGTGAGATGGCATTTGGGGATCTAACCTCCTTATATAGATGCCGCTCGAGCATGATGAAGGGCTTATTTGCAAAAGATCATGGACCGTTCGCATTCGCCCGGTGCATGGAAATCGAGGCGACAACAGGAAGGAATCATAAAGGCAGAGCATAGGGGTCAAAACCAGACTGTCGTCAGTCCGAAATATGGTGAAGAACCCGCCTTGCAAAGCCGGAGACATAAGCTGGATACTACCTCATCATTGAAGGCAAGTTCGGGGGCTACTAAGGGAGACCTGGATTCGGGGGTCCTCAGGTGTCCGGCCTATTCAAGTACGGGCCGGGCTGATGTGCTGTGAAGATAGAACGGAAGATCATTCCCCGTATTCGGGTAGGACTCCTGGATGCGTGGGTGGCAAGATTGGAGTCCGGGATGTACTGTTTCCTTCCCTTGTGAACGAACTTTGTACCCCTCCGGTGTATATATAAACTGAAGGGTTTAGTCTATAGGGGCAATCAGAATTCATATAGGCTAGACATCTAGGGTTTAGCCACTATGATCTCGAGGTAGATCAACTCTTGTAACCCCTATATTCATCAAATACAATCAAGCAGGACGTAGGGTTTTACCTCCATTAAGAGGGCCCGAACCTGGGTAAACATCGTGTTCCCTGTGTCCCTTGTTACCTTCGATCCTCAGACGCACAGTTCGGACCCCTTACCCGAGATCGGCCGGTTTTGACACCGACAGTTGCAGTAGTGGATGTCGTTGGTGCGGCTGGACACGGTGGCACGTCGAGGAGGGGCCGGTGGCTATGCGGGCGAGCAAGCGGAGGAGACGGCAGTGGAGGCCATGGCGGAGAGGAGAAGCAGCAGTGTGTGGGGGAAGGGGATCTGAGTGGGGAGGCGGAGAGGGAGAGTAGGGGGAGTGGGCGAGTGGGGAGGGAGCCCGAGGCGTCGGGGCTGCCCTTATCCCCTCGCCGGCGTCATGGCAGTACGGGGTGACGCGCCCGGTCCGGCGGGGACGCGCCCCGGTTGGAGGAGAAGTTGATACGTCCATTTTGCATCATGTTTTCTTACTGTTATTTATAATGTTTTTATCCATAATAATGCTTTTTGGAGTAATTCTAATGCCTTTTCTCTCATAATTTTCAAGGTACACACCAAGAGGGAGAATTCCGGGAGCTAGAAATCTGGACATGAAAAAGCTACGTCAGGCCACCTATTCTGCACAACTCCAAATGAGCTGAAACTCCACGAGGATTGTTTTTGGAATATTTAAGAATTATTGGAGACAATAAACACCAGAGGGGGCCACCAGGTGGGCACAACCCACCTGGGCGCGCCAGGCCCCCCTGGCGCACCCTGGTGGGTTGTGGCCTCCTCGGCCCACCACCGGTGCCCATCTTCTGGTATATAAGTGATTTTACCTAGAAAAAATAAGGAGGAGGCTTTCGGGACGAAGCGTCGCCGTCTCGACACGGAACTTGGGCAGGAGCACGTTTGCCCTCCGACGGAGCGATTCTGCCGGGGGAACTTCCCTCCCGGAGGGGGAAATCATCGTCATCATCATCACCAACAACTCTCCCAACTTGGGGAGGGCAATCTCCATCAACATCTTCACCAGCACCATCTCATCTCAAACCCTAGTTCATCTCTTGTATTCAATATTGTTACCGGAACTATAGATTGTTGCTAGGGGGTGACTAGTAGTGTTAAATACATCTTGTAGTTGATTACTATATGGTTTATTTGGTGGAAGATTATATGTTCAGATCCATTATGCCTATTAATACCCCTCTGATCATGAGCATGTTCATTGTTTGTGAGTAGTCACTTTCGTTCTTGAGGTCACGGGATAAATCATGTTGCATGTAATCATGTGAATTTGATATGTGTTTGATATTTTGATGGCATGTATGTTGTGATTCCCTTAGTGGTGTCATGTGAACGTTGACTACATGACACTTCACCATATTTGGGCCTAAGAGAATGCATTGTGGAGTAGTAAATAGATGGTGGGTTGCGAGAGTGACAGAAACTTAAACCCCAGTTTATGCACTATTCCGTAAGGGACTGATTGGATCCTAGAGTTTCATGCTATGGTTAGGATTTATCCTTAATACTTTTCTCGTAGTTGCGGATGCTTGCGGGAGGGTTAATCATAAGTAGGAGATTTGTTCAAGTAAAAACAGCACCTAAGCACCGGTCCACCCACATATCAAATTATCAAAGTAGCGAACACAAATCAAACCAACATGATGAAAGTGACTAGATGAAATTCCCGTGTACCCTCAAGAACGCTTTGCTTATCATAAGAGACCGTTTTGGCCTGTCCTTTGCCTCAAAAGGATTGGGCTACCTTGTTGCATACTTATTGTTACTATCGTTTCTTGCTCATTACAAATTATCTTGCTATCAAACTACTCGCTACTTACAGTTTCAGCACTTGCAGACATTACCTTACTGCAAACTACTTGTCATTTCCTTCTGCTCCTCATTGGGTTCGACACTCTTACTTATCGAAAAGAGATACAATTGATCCCCTACACTTGTGGGTCATCAGGAGTGAGGAAGGGGATCGATCGCGTGGGGGAAGGTAGGCCGGCTTGCTGTGGTGGGACGAGTCCCAGGGGGCAGGGGCTGTGGCCCTTCTCCCCCCTTTTTTTAAACAATTTTTCTTTTCTTTTTAAACTTTATGTTTTCCAAAACTTTTCAAAACCAAAATAGTTTTATAAATATAAAACTTACACCTAAAATATCATCATGTTTTAGGCTACTGCCACAATTAGTTTAGCATCTAAAAAAACAGGTTAGCATTTTTACAAATTAAAAAGGCAATTAAAACATTATTTTAGCCACAGTTTTATTTAGCTTAGGGCATTTAAATACCAATTAAATAGTTGGTTCACCACCAATATTAACAAGTGATTATTTTCCATATGATGAACATTTTTTTCATGTTTGAGCAATTTAGAATTTCACTTAGAATTTGAATTTGAATGGAATTTCAAATGGGATTTTGATCAAAGTGACTAAGCATTATTATAGCAAAATGATTAGCTTGATCTCAGGGATTACTGTAGCATCATTACATAGGGGTGTTACAGAAAATAACTAACCCTGAATAATGCACCATAAGTAGGATATAACTTCGTTGCATAACTATTAACTTTATGTGCATGCAAGGAATCAAATTTATCATATCCATTGATCTATATGATTTTTTTTATTATATCCCCCTTGGATATCCATCACTTTGGGACCAAATTCATATCATGTGCAAATTACCATTGCTATTATCAACTCTCAAAAAGATATAAGTGAAGCATGAGAGTGCAAGTATTTCTTTAAAATCTTATCAACTCTCAAAATAATATAAGTGAAGCATGAGAGTGTATGTATTTCTTTAAAATACAATCTTATCAACTCTCAAAATAATATAAGTGAAGTATGAGAGTGTATGTATTTCTTTAAAATACAATCTTATCAACTCTCAAAATAATATAAGTGAAGCATGAGAGTGTATGTATTTCTTTAAAACATAACCACCACCGTGCTCAAAAAGATATAAGTGAAGCACTAGAGCAACTGCCTAGCTCAAAAGATTTAAGTGAAGCACAAAGAGTATTATGACAAATCATGATAACATGTGGCGCTCTCAAATAAGTGTGTTCAGCAAGGATGGTTGTGACAAACTAAAAAGCTAACAAAGCAAAGACTCATATAATACACGACGCTCCAAGCAAAACTCATGATATGTGACGAATAAAAATATAGCTCCAAGTAAAATATCGATGGTCGTTAGAAGAAAGAGGGGATGCCTTCTGGGGCATCCCCAAGCTTAGTTGCTTGGTTCTCCTTGATATTATCTTGGATTGCCATGGGGCATCCCCAAGCTTAGGCTCTTTACACTCCTTATTCCTTCATCCATCGTTATCTCACCCAAAACTTGAAAACTTCAATCACACAAAACTTAACAAAACCTTCGTGAGATCAATTATTATAAGAAAGCAAATCACTACTCTAAGTATTGTTGCAAACCCATTCATATTATTGTATTATATCTATTGTATTCTAACTTTACCATGGCTTATACCCCCCGATAGTTGGTAGAAGAAAGAGGGGATTGTTGTGGTTCTAAGTCTGACAGTAGAATGGGGGGTAGGTATGTAGAGGCAAGATCCTAGCTATGGAGAAGCTATACGCACGAGTTTTACGAGTTCAGGCCCTTCTCGGAGGAAGTAACAGCCCTACGTCTCGGAGCCCGGAGGCGGTCGACTGGATTATATGCGTGTGTGTTACAGGGGGTGCGAACCCTTGTGCATGTGGAGGGGGGTGACTTATATAGAGTGCGCCAGGACCCCGGCCAGCCCACGTTACAAGGGCTTTAAGGTACATCAAGAGGGGGGCGTTACTGGTAACGTCCGTAATAAAGTTTTATAAATGGCTATTAAGTCTAGGAGTTAATGCTCGATCGTTGCTGTGTAGAGTGACTTTAGGTCTTCTGTCCGTCGAGTGTTTCTTGTTACGGTCGAGTGATCTTGATTCCTCCGAGTGGAAATGTTTTTGGTCAAGTGGGTGATGGTACCCCTCGAATGCTTCTGGCTTTAGAGTGATGTCCTTGGGGAGGGTATTTAGGTCAGGCCTGCGACCCTACCCTAGGTACATGTCCTCATCATTAGCCCCCGAATGGATCAGGGTTTGAGTGGAGAAGGAGTTGAAAATACTTCCGACTCATTTTTCGTGCTTCGGGTGTGTCTTGTTTTGGATCAACGAACCGAGGTGGTGACACCAACTTCTTTTTCAGTCGCCTTGATCCATTCCTGGTTTTGTCGAGTGAACTTTTGCTGGAAGAGGTCCGAGTGCTAATGTGGTGGGGATCTTTCGTGTGACAAGTTGCTCTGCTGCCCGCGGATCTCGCGGGATTCGAATTTCGGGAAGTGCGCGGGGCAGAGGAGGCCGCAGTAATCGGGCTGGATAAGGCAAGGCCGCCTCAATTCCCGCGCCACCTTTTTTGCCATGTATCACACGCCCGACTGTTGCGGGATTTGATAAGATTGCCCGGGCCTACAGGTCAGTCACTCGGAAGCAACCCCATATAAGGCGCCGGACCGGGGTTTTTGAACAGTGCGTCCTCATTCTTCTTCTCTCTTCTCAGTTATCCCCACTACGCCTGCTCCTCCTCCAGCGCCGCCACTCCGCTCGAGCTCCGTTCGCGGCGATGGGGAAAGAAAAGATGGTGGCTCTGGAGCGCGCGAAGAAGGCGACGGCGAAGGCGAAGGGAAAAAAGTCCAGCCGGGGCGGATCCTCGTCGTGGTCCGGTTTGCCGCGCGGCTGGATCCAGGGCGACTGGATCGGGTCGACGATCAGTCAGGATAACCTCGACGATCTGGCGGAGGAGGGGCTGATTCCTCACGGATCGGCGCGGCTCCCGGAGGATGAGACCGAACCTCGACCGCGGCAAGGTGAGTGCGTCCTCCTTGCCACTCACATCGACCGTGGATTTTCTCTGCCTCCGCATCCTTTTTTCGGGCTTTCTTGGATTTCTTTGGAGCACAACTTCATCACTTTTCCCCCAACACCATCATATATCTTGCTGCTTTCGTGTCTCTGTTCGAAAACTTCTTGGGTTGTCGACCACACTGGGGTCTCTTCAAGCACATTTTCACGTGTCGCTCCCAGTCGGTCAAAAAGGCTAACCCGAGTGACGAGAGGACTCAGGTGATCCAGATGTGTGGGGGTCTTGGGATTCAGATGAGGGGTAAGAGCTCTTTCCCAGCCATAACTCTTCCTGAGTCAGTACGAGGATGGCAGTCGACCTGGTTTTACTGCAAAGACCAGCCGACTCCAGGTCAGTCGACTGGACTTCCTCCTTTTTCTATGGCTCGCGTAGAGAAGCCCTCCGCCTTGAAAGTGACTCCAGGGGAGAAAGCGGAGGTGAAAGTGCTGGTTGAGCGAGTGGTCTATCTCATCCGTGAGGGTGTAACTGGAATGGATCTGCTGGAAGTCTTCCTCAGACGATGCATTCAGCCACTTCAAGCCCGCGACCATCCGATGTGGATGTATTCGGGCATTGAAGATTCCACTCGAGTGCACCCAGAAGAAGTTGACGAGGATACGGTGGAGAAGTGGTTCAAGACTATCACTGGCAACAAGGATAACCCCGGAGTAGCCAGGAGAATCCCTCCACTTGACCAATCCTACGAACCAGACAAGGTCCAATTCTGAATTACTGAGTGTCATCTTGATTTAACATGCAACTGTTTATGCTTCACCGACTGACTTTCACTACAAAAAAAAGACACATCCGTGACATTTTGGGCCGAACGAAAAAAAAATTCTGTCATACATATGACACTTCTATGACGATAATTGTGACAAAACCCGGTATCATCATAGATGTGGTGGGCTCCTACTTCTATGACAAAAAATCATGACAGAAAATGGGCTTTTCGTCCTGGGCGGGCCGGAGACGCAGCTGCATGACATTCTTTGGGCCGTCCATGACGGAAAAAACATGGTAGAAGCGAGGGCGAGGAAAATTTCAGGGAGTTCCCGGTTACGGTGGGAGGTCGGGGGCCGAGCGATGCGCGTTTCTCTCGTACACGTATGCACGTGTGTGCGAGGCGTTGGCTCTAACTGAACCCGAGCGAGGCATTGGGCTCTAACTAAACCCGAGCGATTGCACTGCAGGCTACGCGTTTCTGAACCCGAGCAATCGATCGATGGCTGTTAACTGAACCCGATCGAGCGATTCCTTCGCTACTGCTGCTAACTGAAGCCGATCGATGCTGCCTCTGGGATGAACAGTGAGCGTTGCGGGGGTGTTTGGATGAACAGTGAGCGGTGGCGTTGCCTCTGGATGAACAGGACCCCGTGGTGTGGTGGAGGGCTGGATGAACAGTAGACGGTGGAGGGGTGCCTGTGGAGGGGTGGTTGAACATGACCCCATGGTGTGTAGGGCTGGATGAACAGTAGACGGTGGAGGGGTGCCCGTGGAGGGGTGGTTGAACAGTAGCCGGTGGAGTAGCGCGCGGTGGAGGCTGGATGAACAGGAGCCCGTGGAGGCTGGAGGAGGTCGACGGTAGCCCGTGGAGGCTAGAGGAGGTCGACGGTGGAGATGAACAATATCCCGTGGAGTCCTGTTTTGCGGTACGCCACAGCCCTCCTGATGAACAGGACCCCCGTTTTGACCGTAGGAGGTCCATTTCGTCCTGTTTTGCGGTACGCCACACCCCTCCCGATCAACAGGACCCCCGTTTCGACCGTAGGAGGTCCGTTTCGTCCGTTTTGCGGTACGCCACACCCCTCCCGATCAACAGGACCCCCGTTTCGACCGTAGGAGGTCTGTTTCGTCCGTTTTGCGGTACGCCACACCCCTCCCGATCAACAAGACCCCGTTCCGAACATAGGAGGTCTGTTTCCTCCGTTGTGCGGTACGCCAGGCCTCGTTTCCATCGCCTGTTCCGTCCAAGCCCTCCCGATGAACACGACCACGCATTCCGTTCCGACCCAGCCGGTTGGCTCCCACGCGTTCTGTTGCCTCCTGATGAACATGACGCATTCTGTTACCTCCCCATGAACACGACGCATTCCGTTGCCTCCCCATGAACACGACGACGATGCTGTTTCTCCGTTCCGACCCAGCCATATACACGAGCCCTGGCCGTACGTATGCGCGAGTAGGCGTTCGAGACCCCGCCCGTATGTACACATACTTGGCCGTATTTTCTTTCTTGCACCCTGGCCGCTGTACGTACGTGTACATGCTACGTGCGCGCCTCTACTACGACATGTACGCGCCTCTACTACGACACGTGCGCGCCTCTACATCCACCAGTATATATGTACGTACATGTTTGCGACCAGAATGACAACGCTACGTACGCTTCGACCAGGTGGGTCCCGACTGTCAGGCACTTCCTTGCCTGCGAAGATGTAGCTGGTGGGTCCCAGCAGTCAGGGGGCGAATCGTTTTTTTTTTTGCCCGGACGCACTTCCTTGCGTGCGAAGATGTAGCTGGTGGGTCCCAGCAGTCAGGGGCAAACATTTTTTCGCGAAATACGGTGGCCCGTCTGGTGGGTCCCCGCTGTCAGATGGAGGAATAATTATTTTGCACGTAATAAGGAGGCACTTCCTTGCTGCGGCCGTGGATCCAGCTGTCAGCCTCTCCACGTACAGTCCACGTCCGATGGAAGCCCTTCCTTGACTACGTTGACCACGTCGCGCCGAGAACACCAGGGCGGTGGACGACGGCGAGGCCTAGGAAGGGGACGATGCGGAGCCGGGGAAGACGCGGCAGTGGATGCCCACGCATAGAGGAGTACGAGGGTTCACTGGTTCGCTGTGGTGTGAGGCTGCCGTCGCCGCAGAATAACAGGGGGTGTGGCTGAGTAGAGGGATGGCCTGGCCAGCGGTGCGAGTAGAAGGGGGCGGTGAGGCCTCCACCGCATCGCAGCCGGCCACGGGAGGCAGGAGCACGAGGCACGACCGGCGCTGGTTTGGGCGGCTGGAGCAAGAAGACCAGAGGTTGAAGAAGCACTACGGCCATTGGATGGACATCGTACGGTCACTGGAGCTAGAATCGTGCATATTGACTAAGTTGACAAAGCCCTCCGTGCCTGTCAACTTAGTAGGCCCACAAGTCAGCCTGCCACTATACTGGGTCCCAGCTAACAGGGGGAGTATTCTTTTTTTGTGCGTAATAAGGAGGCACTTCCTTGCGTGCGAAGATATAGCTGGTGGGTCCGAGCTGTCAGCGGCGGTAACATTTTTTCGCGAAATACAGAGGCCCTTTCGTTGGGTCCCTGATGTCGGGTGGAGGAATCATTATTTTGCGTGTAATAAGGAGGCATTTCCTTGCGTGCGGCCGTGGACCCAGCTGTCGGCCTCTCCACGTACAGTCCACTTCAGATGCATGTCGGTCGCTGACCACGTTGACCAGGCCGCGCCGAGAGCACCAGGGCGGTGGACGACGGCGAGGCCTAGGAAGGGAACGACACGGAGGCAGGGAAGACTCGGCAGTTGTTTCCCACGCGGAGGGGAGTATGACTATACGAGGGTTTACTGGTTCGTCTGCCGTCGCCGGAGAATAACAGCAGGTGTGGGTGAGTAGAGGGATGGCTAGGCCAGCGATGGGAATACGATGGGGCGGTGAGGCTTGCGCGGCAGCAGAGCCGGCCGCGGGGAGGAGGGAGCAGGCAGTCCCGCTGGCGCTTGTTTGAGCGGCTGGAGCTGGAAGAGCAGAGATTGAAGAAGCACGACGGCCGTTGGATGGCCATCCAACAGTCACTGCTTGTGCCTCAACCTTTTTTTAGGAAAGCCTCAAATCTGTGGAAAACATCATACAGCCCATCTGCCATTATTTCTAATAATTTACAGCCCATTTGCTATTTATTAAGGTTTTTCTGGAGCCCACATTCTTTTTGTTAGCATTACAGCCCATATTGTGGCCACGGTTAAAAAATAATACGAAATTTTGCATATTTCGGTGCGGTCCGAACTGTTTTTAATCCCGAAATTTCGACTCACATTCAAACTAATTTTAAAAATAAATGTATATCAATATAAAATCCAACAAATTCTCCACGCATAAAAATTAATGTAATTTAAAATCTCGAAATGAAAAAAAAAGATATTCGAAACTAATTGTCGGTTTGATGTGTTTTAAAAATGTACAGCCCATTTCTCATTACTGATGGGCCATTTTCTCGGCCAGCCGAATGAAAGCTCTCCTCGTCTTGAAAGATTTGCAGACCAACAGGCCTGACAAAGCGACTTACTTGGCAAATCACAGAAAAAACTGGGTTGTGGCCGTGGACCCAGCTGTGAGCCTCTCCACGTACAGTACTCTTCCGATGGAAGTCGTTCCTTGACCACGTTGACCACGCCGCGCGGAGAGCACCACGGTGGTGGACGGCGGCGAGGCCTAGGAAGGGGACGACGCGGAGCCGGGGAAGACGCGGCAGTGGAAGCCCGCGCGGAGAGGAGTACGAGGGTTCACTGGTTCGGCTGCGGTGTGAGGCTGCCATCACCGCAGGGCCTGGCCAGCGGTGGGAATAGTAGGGGCTGTGAGGCCTCCACGGCAGCACAGCCGGCCACGGGAGGCAGGAGCAGGCGGCACGACCGGCGCTGCTTTGGGCGGCTGGAGCAAGAAGACGAGAGGTTGAAGAAGCACTACGGCCGTTGGATGGACATCGTACGGTCACTGAAGCTAGAATCGTTCATATTGACTAAGTTGACAAAGCCCTTCGTCCCCGTCAACTTAGTAGGCCCACAAGTCAGCCTCCCACCAAGGTGGGTCCCAGCTAGCCGGGGGAGTATTCATTTTTTGTGCGTAATAAGGAGGCACTTTCGGTGGGTCCGAGCTGACAGCGGGGGGAACGTTTTTTCGCGAAATACAGTGGCCCGTCAGGTGGGTCCCAGCAGTCAGGGGGCAAACGTTTTTTTCGCAAAATATGGTGGCCCGTCCAGTGGGTCCCTGCTGTCAGTTGGAGGAATCATTATTTTCCGCGTAATAAGGAGGCACTTACTTGCTGCGGCCATGGACCCAGCTGAGACTCTCCACGTACAGTATACTTCCGATGGAAGTCGTTCCTTGACCACGTTGACCTTGCTGCGTTCCGTTGCATGCATGCGTCCATGGGCGTGGTGCGTCCCCACTGTCAGCCTCTCACGTACAGTCATCTTCCGATGACTCTTGGTTGTTGACCATGTTGACCACACCGTGCCGAGCGCACCCAGACTGGAACGACCCAGAGATGGGGAAGATGGGGCAGTGGAGTCACAGATGGAGAGGAGTGGGAAACTTCACTAGTTCGGGTGCGCGGCAGCACAGCCGCGGTGCCGCCCATGGGAGACAGGAGCAAGAACAGAGGTTGAAGAAGGAGCACGGCTGTTGGATTAACATCCAATGGTCCAGCTGCTAGAATCATTTGTTGATTAAGTTGACAAAGCCATGCGTACACGTCCGCTTAGTAGGCCCACAAGTCAGTCACCAAATCTGACGGGTCCCAGCTGTCAACGGGATGAATCATTTTTTCGCAAAACAAGGAGGCACTTCCTTCCGTGCGAAGATACAGCCGGTGGGTCCCAGCTATCAGGTGGAGGAAACATTTTTTTTCAGCTTAATAAGGAGGAACTTTCCTTGCGTGCGACCATGGACCTCGTGGGTCCCAGCCGTCAGGCTCTCCACGTACAGTCCTCTTTCGATGACTATCATTGTTGACCACGCCGCACCAAACGCAGCGAGGCGGTGGACGACGGCGAGGCCCCGGACGGGAACGACTCGGAGATGGGAAAACGCGGCAGTGGAGTCGCAGATTGAGAGGAGGAGAAGGGTTATAACTGGTTCTGTTGCGGCGTGGGGCTGTAGTCTGTGGAGGATAACAGGAGGTGTCGAGGGGTGGAGGGATAGCCTGGCCGGCGGTGGGGTAGCGCTTCACAGCGATGCGTGCTAAGCAGAGCCGCTAGCCACCGGAGGCCGGACCAGGTGGTCCCGGCGACGCTGGAGGAAGAAGACGAGAGATTGAAGGTGCATGCCGGCCGTTGGATATAAATCCAATGGCTGTGGATGACACAATCATTTGTTGACCAAGTTGACAACGCCCTGCGTAGGCTTCGACCTATTGGCCCACATGTCAGCCTGCAAAAATGTGGCATATATTTAACCCATGTTTTCTAGAATTTACAGTCCATTTGCTGGGCTGGGTGAACAAATAATTTCGCGTCAATCAGGCCCATTTATATTTTCTAAGAAATCCCAGCCCATTTTGCACTTCCTTGAAATACACGTATTAGGTGGGCTCGTTATATATATAATGTTATGTTAGAAGGAGCAATTAATATCAAAGAATAAACCGGAGAGGCACATTTTTTATATATATAATTAAGAAATTAGCGAGTTATTGCTCAAAATAAAAATGAGCGTGTTATTATTAAATTGGTCCTTGAAATATTCGCAAGCTTTTGTACGCAATCACCAGGATTTTCCTTGCCTGTGAGTCAAAAACAACCAGGATTTTCCTTGCCAACTTCCGTTAAACATTTACTTTTATAAGTTAATAACACGTGGGATGTTTTTATAATGTATATCTAAGTCGCTATCAAATATACGATAATAGTAATAATATAAATATATATAATGTGGTTAGAAGGGAAAACATAAATTGGACACAACATTACTTTTATAAGAGACCTGTGTTTTATACCCCACAGTAGGCATACTAACAAGTTCACACACAAATACAACAGAAAAGGTAAACATTCATATCAAACTCAGGTTCACAGGACATGTTCATATTCATAGCCAACATTCACTATCAACAACTCAAAAGATTCATATATACACAAGCTCAGCATATCTATGCTTCCAAATGATTGATAGATCACACGACAATATTCATACATAATTCACAAAAAGATTCAGATATACACATGTTCAGTATGTTTATGCATCCAAATGATTGAGATCATAGCCAATATGATCCATGGACGAACTTTAATTACCTAGGGTACAGACTGGTAAAGTGTGTTCAGTCGGAGGTACTTCTTGCTAAAATTAGTTCTTGTACGAGTAAACTTTCGAGTACATAAGAGGCAGCACAGACAATCTGAACTTTGCTTGTAGGTTTATCCTCAAATACTGGCCTCGTGCCGAGGGAGGTTTGAGCAACTTGGCCACTACTTTCATCCAACTAGTTTACTGGCTCATATTGGTCCTATATCTCGCCAAAATTCTACATTGCAGACGAGAAAGGAGGCGGTTGAGAAAATGAACCACTCAAATTTTTTGTGCAGTTCAACTGAAATGGAGCATCCTTCGCGTGCAGACTGATTAAGTGCCAGATGAATATACGCATCAACCAACTTGTCTGGAATCTTTAGACTCCATGCCATATAGTTTGCTACCATATGTGCCGATAACCAAAAGGCACAAGTTGGGACCAAAGCCTGGACTGCGTTTTTCTGGGCTATGCACCAAGCAATATTTTTGGCGTTCACCCTCCTAATACTTGGAGTTTGACAATTGGTTGACGCCAGTTGATACTCGAATGAATATAGGCACTTCTTGTCAACATCGATGCTTCTCTGAATGAACTTTGGAGTACATAGCAGCAGCATAAGTACCTGTCCATCTGATCATTTTGTGCAGTTCTACTGAAATCACCCGATGTAATGATTTGCCTGCGAGTTCAGGCTCCAAATTACTCCTTCATGAAATCAGCAAACAGTAGCACAATACCAAATTACCAATACATATGACAGGCACAATAATCAGGATAAAGACCAGTACCAACCTGTGTGAGGTAGCATATCAATTACTATTTCCTTTGACTGGAAGCCGAGATAAGCCAAGCGACTGACAGCAAAGGAAGAAAGCAAGCGGAGATTAGCGACTGACAGGAAAGGACGGAAGCTGTCGAGGCAATGAAGCACCCAAAGTTTTTGTGCAGTTCCACCAAAATCGAGCATCCCTGTTGGCACATATATTGAGAGAGTGAGATTACTGTAATAGTGGGACTAGTTGATGAAACATACACTAACAAATAGAAGCACCCTCATTATCTTAATGGGTAAAGTTAGCAACATAGTAGTCTTGCTTAAAGAGAGGTATTAGTTTATTTAATTAGTGCCAATTAGCTCAACTCAACACTCAAAGCATTGCCATTTATCATAGGCTGCAAAACTTGAACGTGCAAAGATAAAGGAGTTTCTCATGACAGTAGCATGATACAAATAGAGATGACAGCAAACTAATATGGATGAAGGCCTTAGGCCCGTACCAACCTGAGAAAAAAAGCTTATTCATGTAGTCCCATAAGAGATGATAAAGCACTCACTGGAATCACACAATAGTATATATTTTTGTGCACTTCAAATGTATGGTTGAAATCACTCTTGTTTACCAGTGCTGAGATTATATCGAAAGATTATCAAGAACTTCCAGCAGAGTTAAAGCACTGGCTGGGATACAGTTCATTGTATTGTCTTGTGTAGTTCCACTAAAATGTATGATTGGCACAACATGATCCTTGTTTGCACAAGTAGGAACAAGGTGAAACCTTCATTAGCTTAGTGAGAAAGGATAGGAAGACATTAGCATATTACTCAAATAGTAGCATCAAATTCATGATGGACAATACGCAAAACATTGCCTCATTGAACCAATGGCAATAAATTGACATGCAAAACAATAGCACTATTATGTCATGACACTAATAATATTCCCTCCCTGCTCCACCACATGATTCACCTCCATAGACAAACATACACACGTACATGATTGAGCATAGGGTCCTACTAAAGATTTGTTTAACTCCAACAGGAAAATTAGGCAGTAATAAATTAGTGGTACTTAAGTACTCCTAATTAATTAAGTGAGACAGCAGAAGTGGAAGGGCTCCCTGGAGGATCGTCTCACATGTAAGGTAGTCGTTGACGGAGCCCTTGAATGGCCTCGACTGAGGCCTCTGGCTTCAGCAAGATCGCCTTGGCACTGTTTATTCTTCTTCTTCTTCCTCTTCATGCTCTGTTTCTCTTTCTCCTCACCAGTTGGTGAAACCAAGTACATGATTGGCCTTCTAATTCAGAATTGGTTTTGTCAGTGAGGGAGTACAAGTGTACTAGTAAAAAACAGCATTATTTTCTCATGGCAGTCGGAAAATAGAGATGAACACATGCATTAAATATCATTCTTACCTAAAGGAAGGTTATGGCGCCAATATGGATGATGAGGATTGGAACACAGATCTCCCTTTGTGCAGTTCCACCAAAATGAACCAACTGTTCCATTCTGACATTCCAGTTAAACAGCACAAAAGTCACTTCTTTTAAGAAGAGTTTTGTGCAGTGCACCAAAAGGTCACAACAGCAACCAGGTGAATTGGATATCCCTGTTTGCACAAAAAGGCACAGAGGAAACAGTCAGAGTCTCAAACAATTACAGGCAAAAACATTTGGCTAAACTTGTCATGGCTTATAACAGTGGCATGGCTTCATTTTTACCAGGGACAATAGATTAAGAATAGCTAAGGCTGCGTTCGGTTCACAGGTTTGGTGCAGGATTTTCGTAGGAACACAATTCCTACGGTATTCTTTCCCTTCCAACCGTTCGGAACACGGGAAAGGTGAATAGTGTTTCATAGGAAAGCTGGTCTGGTAGTACTGATTCCATAGGATTAGAAACATCCATGCGCTGCTCATTTTTTGGGCGGAAGCCCGAGGCAGGCGCTCGTTGCCATGCGTTAGACAGGTTGCTGTGCTATGTTGCCGGAATAAAAAAATCAACCTATGTGTGGTACGTGAGGTGAGGACAAGAGTAGTCACTGTGCAGCTGAATAAACAAATAGCATCTCATACTGCCAAGCATGCTACTCTAAAAAAACAAATCTGTACATTTCATAGTCCATCCGAACACATTCTCTTGAGAGTTTCTTCCGGTTCGCTGTTCCATAGTTTATACCTACATTCCTTTCCTATTCCTCTATTTTCATCAAGACCTATGTTTTCTGCCCCTTTATTCCGAACGGAGCCTAAATATTTGGTATAAGGGCATGGGACAGTGGGTGCACCAGCAGTCCAGCACCATGTACGTAAACAGGGGCATAAAGTGGTGATTCATAGTTTGTTGCCCCGAGAAACAAACATCCAAGAAACATATCTGGGTTGGTCCCATTTTTGTTCACTCTAGCCACCTACTCCTATGTGTGGATAGCAAATCTAGTCCTGGTCATACCACTGTGTACAGCGTTACCCCTATATTTCCCTTTTCGACCAAGAGACCGGTTGGATGACCAGTCTGTACTACTTTCACCCCCTTTCCTTACTGTTTGTACCAAGTCCGATGTACATACTAAATTCCCCCACCCCCACTTTATTTCTTGTTTGAACCAAGTACTCCCTCCGTACGGAATTACTTGTCATCAAAATGGATGTGTCTAGAACTAAAATACATCTAGATACATCCATTTCAATGACAAGTATTTTCGGACGGAGGGAGTACAAGATTCGACTCCATGAAGTAGCTTTACCTCTAACAATAGAAGAAAAAATATGTGACGTTGGACCATCCGATCGAGTGGGGCTGAGAGGTAGAAAATGATGCACATGCAGCGATGTAGCAAGCTGGGGAAGTAGAGCTAAGGCGGTTTCGAACGAAGATATACCTGAAGGTCGTCGGGATGTGGTTAGGTGGGCGGCGGGAGGCCGGATCCGCCCACAGGCAACGACGAAGGGATCGGAGGACCTCCCACGCCGGCGCTCGCCAGAGATAACGGTGTGGCCGGCAGTGGGTCTCCTCCCTCGCTGTCGACGACGGCCTAAACGCTGCCCCTCCTCCCCTTCACCGGCGGAGGGGGACACGTCCGGATCTGTAACCAGCGGTGAGGATAGAAAGCCAGTGTTTTTTGAAGGAAGAAAGACAGTGTTACTACCCCTATCTTGTTTAGATCTGGAGAGGATGAGAGTGTGTGAATAGAGCAACCCTAGCAAGCAAGCGCGGAGGCTCCGGCCTATATATACGTAGTGGGGTAGTCCTTTTTCACTCCATCAAAACAATCGTTTAAAATTGTGTACTACTACATGCCAGGTCGCAGTTTTTTTAGTTGTTGATTGTTTTCTGAGATAGCTACCCGCTTGTTCCAAGTGGTGTTACGGTGTGCCAGGTCGCACTTTGTATCGTTCAAGTCTGGTACTACAAGTCCCTCCATTAAATGAACAACCACCCCCTCGTAAAAATTGTGAACAAGCCCACGGCTAAAATTAGCGGAAATGTGGGTTGCCCCAACATGCATTATTATTTATATTTTCTACTCCCTCCGTTCCTAAATATAAGTCTTTTTTATAAGCCACACCTAAGACAAGAATTTTTTTATTAGCAGTGAACCCCACATGTCATAGACACAAAAATTGTGGCAAGATTCCCTTAGGCAAGCCAAAGTGTGTCTAACAATTTGAGCAACTCAGGTTAGGCAAGTGTGGCAAGTGTGGGAAAAATAATGTGGCAACATAAGACAAACATAGTCACAATCCAAACAGCCCCGTAATTTTTTGTGACATGCATGAAAATTTGGTTAGTTAAATTTATAGTCAAAATTTGGCAAGGTGCATCAAATCAACACATGCAAGTATCAAAAGGAAAGTAACGGCATTCATGCATGCGTTGTACTCCCTCCGTTTCCAAATATAAGTTTTTTTAGAGATTGCAACAAGTGACTACATACGAAGCAGAATATGTCTACTCCTACATACGAAGTAGCCCATTTGAAATGTGTAAAAAGACTTATATCGAGTGCAGTGCTTTGATGTGTCGCGTCAACTCGTACAAGACCGAGAAATTTGATTACTACAACGCCCTCTCCCTCGCGGACTGAGCTCCGGTGCCTTAACTGCACCTGCCTTTGGCTACATGACAGGAGGGCCAACCACCTGTTGGGCCCACCTGTCATAGACGCAAAGGCAGGAGTAGTAAGTAGAAGCTTTCGCTACACGCTATCCCTCCCGCACGAGGTGGACGGACATGCAGCAGTGGATTCGATACTGTAGAAGTAGGAGTAACATCATTGTTCGTCTTCTCGAAGAGGCGAAGAGCCAAGCGCAACCCGAACGTGGCAGTTGCGAACGCTCGCGTGGTGCGGTTCCTTGGAGTACTAGCCAGGCTCTTGCATGAGACAAAATTGCTATTGTTTAACAATTAAACTCCATTATCCAATGATACTCATTCTGCATAGGTCCCCGCGCTTAGCACCATTTCCTCCTGGGGTCACCAATGTTTATTTGCTAATTAATAGCATTGCATGCAATGAACTAGCCATTGCAAGTCATTAAAAGCATGCACACCTCTCATCTCTTATTGGTTGATATGTCAAGAAACAAGAAACAAGGTAGAAGTTAATGCACCGTGCCTAAGTGTTTTGGGACTATTTGGTTTTCGTAAGATGACTTACACACCTAGACGGAGGGAGTAGTATAGCCCTGTAAACCGGAAAGGAGTATTTGCCTTTCTAGAGATTTCAACAAGTGACTAGACTACACCGTGTGCAGTACTCCCTCCCTTCCGGTTTATAGGGCTGAAATCTCAAATCTCATGAACCAAGGCATTTTGCGATTGGAGGAATGTATCTCGTACTTTACAAAACTACCCTAATTAAACTCATGCATTAATTACGTAGTTCTCTCGTTTTCCTCTCCGCCTTGGTCGCGGTGCACAATATTGAGCACTCCTATATGACTAGCCGCTCTATCTACATGCGGGACATTTCAAAGCATCCGGGCCCGCGTGCCATCCACCAAATCACAGCGAGGTGCTACAGTCGAGACTCACCTATCACCCCGGTGTGGCCGTCATGACCCGTCATATCACAAAACCCACACCTTTACTAGCAGTGGTAAGGTGGCCTCCAAGTTGGACTGGACGAAGCAACCATCATTTCACTGGAACGCTTGTTCAAGCCCTTTCTTCCCTTTCTTGAAGAAAACCTCACTCCAGGCTACTCACTTCTGCCATTTTTCTTCTGTACCGACGAAGGAAAGGTGGGCGAATCAGTTATGCTGCTATATTTTCATTCCAAGAATCTTCTTTTTGCGAAGCACCGACCGATTCTCACATCCTATTCTTTTCCCGTTTTCATTGTGATTGTGGTTTCCTTTCGATTGCTTTTTGTTTGTCAGTTCATTGATGGATCCTGGAGCACTAGGCAAAGAGTTGCCGGTGAACAACCCACTTGAGACAGCGATCTCCAGGAAGCGAGCACCGACCAACGAGTTGACCATGTTGGCGGGCCAACCCATGGAGACGAAGAACTCCAAGAAACAAGCACTGGCCAAAGAGTTGAGGACGTTGGCGGACAAACTCCTCAAAGAAAGTTGGAAGAACAGCAAGGGCCCCACCGTGCCTACCCCAGGAACTCTGATTGCCACCTATGTGAGGCTCAAGACCGAGTTTGAGGAGATAGTCGCCGTTGAGAAGCAGTATTCCCCTGGCTAGGTGATGGCCCCCATCGAGGACGAGGAGATGGCCCCCGGAGGGATGAGATCCCCGGTGAGCTGCACAAGGTAAAAAATAATGGCTTATTACCATAGTTGTGGTTTTTGATTATTTGCAATGTGCTTGCTAATATGTTAGGGTTGTGCAGGTACCGGTGGACGTCCATGATGATTCCGATGTCGTGGCCCGTCCTGTTGGCATCGCCTCGGAGATCGATTCCGATGCCGTTGTCCATCCTGTGGACATCGCCCCAGAGATCGATTCTGATATCGCGGTCAGTCCTGTGGACATCGCCCCAGAAATCGATTCCCATGTCGCTGTCCGTGTTGTGGTCATTGCCCGAGAGATCGATGACAAGAAATAGTTGGTCGCGCTAATCCTTCATGGTAGTTTGCATTGCCCTGTGTTTAATTACCAGAACGATGCATGTTATCAAACCATCTTAGGGCTAGTGCACTGTCTTGTGTGGGCGGATCTTGCTACTTTTGTTTGATAGTGAATCATGCGATGAATCATGCGAACCCTCTTCGAGTTATGGAAACAGATGTATCCTCACCAGCTTTTGATGTAATATATGGCATGCTTAGATGTAAGTTTGAACTGTTTATCATATCAGCAGGGCTTGTTTGATGATTCTTGGTGTTAGTAGGCTAGCTACTGTGCGAGCTATAGTACTTGCAAAACACTCACCGAAGAGAAACGTTGGGGCTGATGAGCTCGTGGTACGCTTATACTTATCCCTCGTCGATCGACCAATAGCCCTAGCTCCTAAAATTGTAGGCTTAGCGATCGATCAGCCAATAGTCGACATACATTCAGGCCTCATTTGGTTCATAGGGTAGGAAAATCGTAGCAAAAGTACAGAGAACGTGCAAGACAAAATCATAGCAGTGCAGAGACGTACTCCCTCCGTTCCAAAATAGATGACCTAGGCGTGCTAGTTTGGCCTAGTGGGTTTCAGTGATATGACGTGGTACAGTGCCGTCCAGTCTTCGCGTGTGGTAGCAGTATTGCGGGTATAGTAAGTTTTCTTGAAGAAGCGGAATTCAACGAAGTCATGATGGTTCCTTCGTCCGAACAACTTACAGTGGGAAAGGTTGGGCCTGCGATACGACCGGGGTAGACCAGGATAATTTTGTGCATGGCAGGTGGACCAGGATGGTCGACGTCCCACATGTCGGCGAATGAAAGTATTCTTTCCGATATAGAGGACGAGCAACGAGTATTCATTGTTTATTTTTGATGAAAGCTATTGTCTCCACTGTTACGACGGAGGAGTGTGAAACATGGCAGCCCAGTGAACTTGGCATGTGCACCACTCCCTCCTTCCTCATGTAATGCCCAGGTTACAGCTTTTTCTCACTTTGTCTCTATCTATTTCCTCTCAAATGTTTTTTACCTTTCTTTTTTTCAGACACAATTGTTTTTATGCCTTTTTTAGAATTATTTTTTTATACCTAGGAGCACGTGTAGAGACGGGCTCTTGCAGAGTCCACTCCTTGACTTTGTCAATGCCTCTCTCTCCTCCACATAAGGAGTACTACTTGCTATGCATGCATGCGGCAGGCAGCTGGCGTCTTGAGGGGCCAGGGCAGTGAGAGCGGGCTCCGGAAGCGGTCCGGACTCCAGCATGGCCCACCTCACATTATCACCATATATTTCTTGGAGTCCGTGCACGGCGGGCGGGCGATCTCTTCTCCCTCCCCCGTTTCTCTCTTCTCAGCCGACGCCCGCCGAGCGATTAGATTTCGGCTATCGACGGTTTATTCAATTACGGTCCCACATGTCAGTGAAATTGCAAGACAACGCGTGTCCCCTCTGGTGAGTGGCGTGCGAGCCGGACTGTCGGGGTTGCGATGCGTACGAGTCGTAAGTGTGCCGCCTTTTCCTTTAGAACTTGCGAAGCATAACATTTTCGCGTGATCGATCGATAGAAATCCAGAACAAAATGACGAGGGCAGTGCTTTCCCGCTCGTTAGGCGGGCTAGTTCGAGTGATATGACGTGCTACAGTGCCGTCCACTTGCTCCATTTTTATGTAAGCAAGAGTTTACACTCTTACGCGGGAGGAGTGGAAACACCGCGGATCTGATTTTGATCGAGGGATAACTGTTCCCTGCCAAATAATGGAGGATTGTTAGCGATTATAGCATGATAGTTAGGGCATCTCCAGCGCTGGCCCACAAATTTACACCGGCATCTGTCTGAGGACACTGATGGATGCCATCCGATGCTGCCCGCATACCTTTCGACAACTATATGAACTAACCGGACGAAATTCGTGCAAACAAAGCAAATTTCAAATTAACCGGATGAAATTCATTACATTTCGAAAACTTTTCCTACAAACTGGACGAAATTCATTACATATTTCGCACAAACCGTATTAAAACCTACTGTAAACCTAATCTAAACGATCGCCGGCGCCCGACCACCATGTCCGGCCATGAACCCGAGAAAGCCGGCCATTGCCTTTGCCTCCTCCTCATCCGCCTCGATAACCTCCTCCTTCGGAGCACAAGGTTCTGAAGATTTCCACCTCCACGTCGCCATCAAGCGGCTAATCGGCCGCCGATGTTTACCCCACCAAACTTGGCGTCGACTGAGTGGAGTAGCGGTGGCCTTCCCGGGACCAGAGCGGCGGCGACCTACCATGTACTACTCTTCCTCGCAGCCGGCTGTGCCCGCGCACGCGCGCCGGCTTCGTCGTCGTGGCGGCGGAGGGCGGCCGGGGGGGTGCCGGCGATCTCCTTCGTTTGCTCCTACGACAGTACGTCGAAGATAGCTTTGGAGCGCGCCCGGAGCGCAGCCGTCGATGTCCCTCGTCTGCTCCTGCGACAGTACGTCCAAGAGAGCTTCGGAGCGCCAGGAGGCCATGGTTGAAGTGGTGCCGACAGAAGGAAGAGACCGGAGGAGAATAAGTGTGGGTCTTTGGCTATGGCTGGGAGCTGGGGCTCAAGTTAATATAGCGGGCGAATTGCAATGAGCTGCGGCAAACGGATGGACAACTGGCGCCGGAGTAGGTTCGTCGGGCGTGAATGCGGACGCTGCTTCAGTGAATTAACTGCAGATGCGTTTGGGTTACTGACATGTGGGCCCAACGGGCATCTGGCCCGCATGTCAGTGACACACCAATTGCACCTACAGTTAAGTCCGGTGAATGCGGCATTGACATTCTGGAGAGACGGTGACCGTTTCAGGCGGGAAGCGCGCGCTAGCGATGGAAGGGGTTTCGGTGTGCAGTGGCACTAAGATCGGTCGCTCACGATAGTACATACTCCGTACCATACTACCATAGTACCCTCTCTAGCTTAGGCTGTTTTATAGATTGTCGTTGTGATGGATGATATACATGAGCAAGGCGGTCCGAGTATGACCGTTGGTGTTGAGCCAGGTGAATACATGCTCGGCGTTCATGTAGGCCTCCATCAAACGTCTAAACAGTAATGTCAGGCACCGCCGGGGCGCGCAGGTGATGGGCTTGCCGTTTGCGTTGCGCCATGAGCAGGACTTTGATTTAGAGGGCGACGTGCATGCATTAGCACTTTGACAGCGTGAGCGTGAGTGTCTGACGCGAAGTATTTCATTTTCATTTGGCTAACGAGGGTGCGTTGCAGCGACGAGTCCGTGGTTTGATTCCCCACATACGCATAATTTTGGTTTTTACAGTATTTCTTTCTCCATTGACAGGTAGATGAGGCGCATGCGGACTGTTTGACTGGTCAACCAGACAAATACGGAGCTATACGCTGAGCCAGTGACCGTATAATCACCATATCTCGTATACAATGATCAAAGTGAGCTATCAAGACAAGTTCGATGACCGCCAATGCATTTTACTCGGTAATAAATGACCAGGATTGAAGGGGAATCCAAATTTGCTTCGTCTTCGGTCCTTGAGCTCTTGACAAACCAATGCACTATACGGTTGTCCGGCCACTCCACCCCAGAGCTCTCACCAAGAGTCATTCATGCCACCGCGCCGCACACTAACCGGTAAGGTAGTGATGGCATCCCGCCGCGCCGAGTTCCTCGCCGCCCACGACCGCACACAAAATGGTAGGGAAGCGATGGCATCCCGCCGTGCCGAGTTCATCGCCGCTCGCGGCCTCACAACTATGTGGGAGGAATTTGAAGATGCCAAGGCCGAATGGGCGGTAGAGCAAGAGGCGGCCAAAGCCACACAGAGGGAGCGGAAAAGTCAGAAAGCACTCAAGAAAAGAGAGGCCCGCCGCCGCAAGAAAGAAAAGGACGCACGCGCTGCTGCGGAGAGGTCGGCGGAGATCCAAGCACGGTGGGGTGTCGCCGACAAAGCCGGGAAGGAGAACGACGGCGTCTGGCCAGCATGTGAGAAGTAGTAGTACTAGTAGTTAGTGTGTGTGTCTGTGTCTGAGTACGAGCATGTACCAATACTACTAGTTACTACTGTAGTTTTTAGAGCAAATTACCAGTACATTAGCCTAGACTAAATGGAAAAATTCCTATCCTAAGCATCAAATGGCATCTCTTTCTCTATAGGAATTGAGATGCATGTCATCTCACTTCCTATGATTTTCATATTCCTATCCTATGAACGAAAGGAGGCCTCTGTTGGAGTAACTACTGTAGCTAGCAGTACTGCTGGTACAATAGTTTTCTTCAAGAAGCGGAATTCAACGAAGTCATGATGGTTTCTTCGTCCGAGCAACTTCAAAGTGGGAAGTGGGCCTATGATTTGACGGCTCATTAGTCATTGTTACTGCGGCGCGACGACCTGGGTGACTCTCCCTTGGAGTTCTGCGTGCATGGCAAGTGGACCAGGATGGTCGACGTCCCACATGTTGGCGAACGGAAGTATTCTTTCCGATATCGAGGAGCAAGGAAACCGCGTGTATAGTATCACTGCTGATTGGTTCGCAAAAAATAGTATCACTGCCGATTTATAATTATTTTTTATTTCTGATGAATGCTAGCGTTTCAACTCTTACGACGAAGGGTGCCAAACACGGCACGTGTTGGATGTCCCACACGTCAGCGAAAGGAGTGGGACATGAACAGCGTGGTAGAGCCCAGCGTAAAAAAACACCGTGGTAGAGCGTCTCCACTTCTTCCACTTCTGGGTCGGAGACCACACGTAGTAGTACTTAGTGGTATGAACGATACAAAGTGCGACCTGTAGAGAAAGACACGTCTAGTTGGAAGGTCTTGGGGCATACACGTAAACAAATATAAAAGTTAATATGTGCCTCTAACTAATATAGTAGTAGTAGAGTACTTAGGCACGTACTCCATAACATCACCGTGCATTGCACGTACAACATTTAGTGGTAGTACGTAGTAAGAGACAAATGCCGCCCAAGAGTTCCCTTCTCGACCTACTTTTGGGTGTTTGGTAGAGTGTATGGAGGGTGCATGAGTCCACACTAGTTTAGCACAAATACACTAGAAGCATGCATGAAGAGAGCATGCATGAAGAGGGGTGTTGAGTTGAGCATGCATGAAGAGGGAACAACTATGCTGAGACGAGAACGCAACCAAACACACCCTATATGCCACGCATGTTCATACCATTTGTGCCTTTCTACTTCACTTACTACGCTACATTACTCAGGTTCGTACGTCCACTCCTGGTACATGTCTGTCTCGTAGTTCCAGTCCCACGTGTTCTTCATATAGATGGAACGATCCTTGCATAACACGTGCACCTTGATGCTAGATGTCTCGCGTGTTGGCAAAAGGATGAACAAAGCTCACGTAAAAAATAGAGTGGAAGAACATAGATTCCGGACGACCGAGAAGGAGCAAGGAACCTCGTGGTGGAGCGTCTGCACTCGTAATATTTAATATTATTCAGCGATATAAAATTAACCAATCATCTCCATAGTGGACTGGAAGAGTACGAAACACGGCAGCCCAGTGTAGTTACATCATACTAGTACATGGCTAACCCACGCTATCACCATATTTCTTGGCTTCCGTGCGACACCTATCTCTAGTAATCCAGCAGCCTGTATCGCTTCTCCCTCCTCGTCTCTATCAAAGTGCGTCGGGCTGGCGTTTCTGCCGTCTATTGAGGTCGGTTAACTATCACATGTTAGCGACATGCCAAGAGCATTCTAAAAAAAATTCCTTTCACGTTCCGTTTTCAAAAAGAAAAAAATCCTTTCACGTACGAATTTGCCTGTATGCTTTGAGCAACTTGCATGTCCTATACTGCTCCTGTTTGATACTCTAACTTAGCTAGAGGTTAGACTAACTCATGACTAACCCTGAACTAACTATAGCCAAAGAGGTGTTTGGGTGACAGGGTTAGATTGACAATAAATGCACTTCATGGAGAGAGAAAAGTGATTTTTCAGTGGTCCCAATGAGAACTATCTCCAGTTAGCACCTCTTGGGTGGGATGGTTTTTTTTGGTGGGTTCGGTGCAACTTGCTCCAATTTAAACCCTCATGCTTGGACTATTTGAGCCCCAACTAGCTCAAACTAACTCTAACCCATGGATCCAAATAGGGCCTATGTCCAGTCTCGACGCGGAGCAGTCGCGTGCATCGGGAAGCAGCGCTCTCTCGGCCGTCGCGCCACTTCAAAGCCGGCGCCAGTGAGAGGTCGCCTCCGCTCTGGCCGGGCATTAATGCGGCACTGATGCTCCAGGGCGACGCTGACCGTTTCACGCGGGAAGCGCGCGCTGGCAAGGGAGTATAGGTTTTGAACCGTTTCAGGTGTAGTACTGGTAGTTTGCAAAACTACTCAATTATTGCACCCAGTTTCCTAAGAAATTGTGGTAAAAACGTTACTCCACAGCCCGCTTCCCTTCTCCTTCCTCTTCCACCGCCCGCGCACGTCCGCGGGAAGCGACCGGTCAACCCTTATACAGGAGTGCTAGCACAAAAAGATGCATGCATGACCACTAAAATTTCCATATTAAAGCGCCACTCCGGCGGGAGTATGGCGTATGTTGTTACCTTCGGCCGGCCGATGGCTACCGGGCGACGGCGACCAGAGAAGAGGCGGTGGGAGGAGAATGAATGCAGCTACTGTTTGGGTTCGCCTTCCGGCTTAAATAAATGCGCAGCATCACGTGTACCCGCGGGTGCACAAATTGTAACATACGTGTCTGCTTAAGTGGGCGTCACGTAACTGGTGTGTGTGAGAGAGAGATTCTGAGAGACAGAGTGCGTGTGTGCGACTCTACTCTTCGGACATGTACTCAACCTTTTGCATCAGGATATAAGTATAATGGTATTTACTTTAGCTAGTGATTTACGTGGCCATGTTAACGTGGTTGTGTCAAAAAAATGTCACTTCCTGCTCGTGATTTGCGTTATATAATTACAAGCAAGATTCTCGTGCATTGCACGGAACATCAATATGCATTTTTTACAGAACACCTGTTGTGACTGACCCATGCAGGAGTAATCCCATGTGTAAAAACTAATGATATCTTGAGAATTTTATCGGAAAACTGGTATCTCGAGAATGTCATCGAAAAAATGAAAGATGAGAGATAAGGCGAGGAGGAGTGGAGCGTGGTGGTGACTGGTGGTCGGAATGGGCGGAGGTATGGGGATGGACGGCGCCGGCAGGCGGCAGCGGCCACCATGCATGCTAGATTGTTCCAGAGACTTATTCCTTTTTTAATTGCTGAGCAATGAGGTTGCGGGAGATAATGATGTGGAGAGAGGTGCGGGTATCTTTTGTAAAATTATCATAGTTTGCTTTCTATCCTCAGATATAGATCATACGGCCTGTATTACAAGATGGCAGGCACACCATCACCGCCAACTCGTTTTTTATATGGGTACAGATGATAAGTTTGCTGACTACTAAAGTAAAGTGGAATTTGTCCATGTTATGCAAGTAAATAAAGGTGATTGTTTATCATACGGGTAAGGTTGGATGAAGGGTGGTAGGAACAAATGCTCCGCCTAGAGCATGTGTGTGTGAGATGGAGTCTTAGTGTGTGTGGGGTGTGTGTGTGTGTGTGCGCGCGCGCGCGCGTGTGTGTGAGAGAGAGAAAGAGAGAGGAGAGAGAGATAGAGATGGAGTCTTAGTTTGTGTGTGTGAGAGAGAGAGAGATGGAGTCTTAGTGTGTGTGTGGGGGGTGCGTGCGTGCGTGTGTGTGTGAGAGAGAGAGAGAGAGATGGAGTCTTAGTGTGCGTGTGTGTGGGGGGTGCGTGGGTGCGTGTGTGTGTGTGTGCGCGTGTGTGTGTGTCGCGGGGTCCTCTGTGGAGGATGTAATTTAAGTGTGCATGGCTTCATCATAGAGAGGCGATGTGTATGGCAGAGGCCACCAACGATGGGGTGCGAGAGAGAAAATGCCCGTAGGGAGGGAAGAGAAGGTGTGCGCGCGTGAGAGGAGTCGACATCGAGAGAACGTGTTTGTTCGAGAGACACCGAGGAAGACTACTATATATCGATGGTGCATGTAGGCGGGAATTAAACAAAGGGATGGTCTTATTGGTTTCGGGGATATATGGGAAGAGTGAGAGGCGGGGGGGTAGCTAGAAGGAGATTGTTAAGTGTGAGTGTGTGTTTTACCCATCCAGGCGGAAGTTATGTGCACAAAAGAGGAGAACGATTCGATGTGGCGTTAGGATTGAGGGTAATTAAACGTATGGAGACATAGAGACCTTGAACGTGCATGTGTGAGAGGTATACATGTATACGTGGGATGTGTGTGTGTGCGCGCGCGCATGATCGAGATAAAAGAAAGAAGACATAAGTCATAAGATCAACGACATGGGAGAGATGGATCGGTATGACAATATGCATGCATGTGAGAATGCAGGGAAGAAGGCCCGACAATTGAGCATGTGTTTTTGTCTTTAAGAGATAGTGGCGTCGGCTGGAACATGCATCTATGGCGAGCAGAGGGAGTGAGGCGCAACGATTGTGCAAAAGAGACCAACCTATAAATGCATATGTATGGAGAGACATATATAGTGTGGGTGATAGGAAGAAAGACTTCGTGCGAGAAAGAAATGTTGACGGAGAAACTACAGATAGATACAGAGATGGAGATGCTAGCTAGAGGGACATCCGCTAGTTTGGGTGTTGGAGATGACCGTCGGGTGGTTCAAAGGGTGAAGTTATATATGTGTGTGAGAGGGCACTTGACTACATGTAGAGAGAAACATATGTAGTGTGCGTGATAGGAATCAAGAGTGAGGGCGAGAAACAAGGTTGATGGAGAAACAGATAAATAGAAAGATAAATATGCTAGCTAGTGTGCGTTAGAGATAGGAATCGAGTGGATCAGAAGGCTGGGTTATGCGTGTGGGTGTGAGAGAGATAGAGAGAGGGTGCATGTGAGTCACATACAAACAGATATCAGAGAGAAATGAGATCCAGAGAGACGGAGTTTTGTGTCTGAGAGAGAGAAAGATATTTCACAACGAGAGTGATAGCTAGAGAGACATACGAGGGAACGCAAGATATCTCTAGGGAGAGAGGGTGTGTGTGAGCGACATACAAGAGAATAATGGAGAAATATGACACCCTGGGAGACAGAGTTTGTGTTTGTGTGTGAGAAAGAGATATTGAAGAGGAAGAGTCGTAGGTTCTCATATCTAAGGAGCGAAAGACATCTCTGTATGAGGGGTGTGCGAGTGGCACACATGGGAATAGTAGAGAGAAATGAGACCCCGGGAGATAAAGTTTTGTGTTTGTGTGAGAGAAAGAGATTCCACATGGAGAATCATAGTTAGAGACACATAGCAGGGAGCGAGATATACTTAGAGAGAGATAGAGTGATGAAGGTCGAGGGAGAGAGTACCGTCAGTGTGTTACGAAGATAAAATATCATTGTCGACATACAGGTAGCACGAGACATACCTGAGAGACGATGAACGCGTATAGGTCCAAAGAGATAGTCCTATATAAGCATGAGTGATAGCTATATGAGACGAATATCTGGATTAAAGGGGATTCAAATATTTAAACTGGAGATCACGACATCGATAATATCATAACGCAAATTGGTGTATCAAACATGCATATTCATTTGAATTTGGGCACACGTGTAATGTTATATAGTTTATCAATATTGGTGATCCATAGATTCTTCAATTACAAACAATGCATGGTTTATATGCAGTTAATGTCTAAACGGGATTACACTATATGTTGCGTGTGTGAAACACATTATACATGTTTGAGAAGTAAAAAAAACCCGCATGAAACACACATTAATTGGAGACAGTTAGCGAGGAATGCATACATTGGATTTCAACATAAAGTGGTTTCAAATATTTGAAAATCCAAATTGATGGATACAACCTTATGAATCTGAGATCATGCCATTTGTAAACCATATTTATGTATAAATGGTGTTGTGCTTTTGAAAGTATATATAAAAAATGATGTATATAGAATGTAATTCCAATTGAAAATGGATCCCGCCCGGAAAAAAAATAGAATACAAACGGGATTCGAATTGAGTTGGCACGGTAAACGTGCACTCTGCAAAATTTGAACAAAGCGGGGAAAGTCGCAGTAACCGCCTGAAACCAAAATATGTGAGATGGAAATCACTACTGCCTATCCCTGCCATGCAAAGCCTATCTGCTGGATTTCTATAGGTTTTGATAGGGGTAGGTTTGTAATTTCACCCAAACGTGACATAACCGCCTCTCACCCGGATTCATACACGGTGGGCGCCAAAACACAGTGTGTCCTCGGCCGAAATCGACTCCCTCCCCAATTCATATTCATACACGGTGGGCGCCAAAAACAAACTCTCTCGGCAAATATTCGGTGTATGCGAGATTACCGTCCTATCCCCCACCGACTAATGTTGCTATGATGTAGTAGAAATTTGAAACGGGGGCTAAGTTTGTAAATTTCCTCGCATTTGAGACAAGCGCGCCCTGAATACATGGTTCCCCCTTCCTCTCTACCTCCCTTTTCCCCATTCGTACTCCATGGGCGCCAAAACACCCTCTCCACCCCACCCTCCTCCGTCCGCCGCCGTCCGCCAACCCATCCACCGCCGTCCTCCTCCACCATGCCGAAGCTGATACCCCAACGCCGCCGTCCATTACAAGAGATCGACCTCTCTCATCCACGGCTTCGGACCGGGATCCTTGCATCCCGTCCTCTCGCTTCATCCCCGCCGTCATCCACCTTGCCGGCGCCGCTCCTACGACCGTCTCGTCCACCGCGCCCTGCCGCCATCGTCTACCCTCCTAGATCTGCTTCCACGCTGCCAACAGCCATCGCTACCGCAGCACCGTCAAATTCTTAGCAGATGCGTACACGGCGCCGCACCAGAGGCGGTACTCTTTCGTATCTGCTCAACTTATTTATCGCAGCAAGAAAATAGATCGCCACTGCTTTACTCTGATTTCTTGTCTTGGTTGCGAAGTTGCCTTTGTCCGGTTTGCACCTTCAGATCCGCCATGGCATGCTCAACACTATACTCCCAATGCTTATGGTTTTCCCCTTTTATATTCCACACTAGTTAAATCACAGTAGACTAAATTTCAAAATTGGGTCAGTCGATTTTTCAGAGTTCGCCGGTGCGATCGAAGGGGCTCGGGTGGTTGTGAGGCCTCGCCGAATGAAGAAAACTCGACGCGGGTGGGGGTTGGGGCGGGGGTGGGGGTGGGGGTGGCGGAGGAACACAGGCGGTGGGGGCCGGTGGTCCGGCCGGCGGCCCGTGTGGTGTTCTGTATGGGAAGAATGAGAGACGAGGAAGAAGAAGGGTTAGGAGACGTAGGATCTTCATCCAACCGCCTGAAATGGTCGAGAGACAGCTGGGAGTTGCATTCTTAATGCGCTCTGGTTCATCATGTATGGGCACTGCGCAACCAACATTTTATAATCCAAAATCTGCTTGCTCTTCTTTACCATGTTCCTCTTCTGTTCTTCTTTAATATGTACTATCTCCATTCCTATATACAAGTCTTTGTATAGATTCCACCATGGACTACATACGGAGCAAAATGAGTGAATCTACACTCTAAAATGTATCTGGATACATCTGTATGTGATCCATAGTGGAAATCTCTACCAAGACTTATATTTTGGAACGGAGGGAGTATGATAGTAGTACAGTATGTTCCTTGTACTGAAGATGAGCAGGTCGGTTGCGATGGACACTTTGAGCCTCTTTGATCCGTAGGATCTTGTAAACATAGGAATAGGATTTGTAGTGGCCTGCCCACTTGAATCCTATAAGAATAGCAAGGAAATGCGGGGAGCTGTGTCGCCTTTGAGAGTTACACTGATATTAACAGTACCGCACCTTCACTTGAAGAGAGCTGGTATCCGAAGCCTTTCTAGCCGTACCGGCAATACTAGCACATATATTCCAGCAAGTTCCACTTTGCTGATTTTACTCTGATGCTTAAGGTTTTCCCGTTATATCTACACTATGATCTGTGTAGCTGCTTTGTGTCGCACTAGCAGCAGTCCACTCTTGAAGCTAAACACTGCAATGACTTACAAAATTGGCACCAAGGCATTGAGTGCCATTCTGGATGCAATGAAACTCATATGCTCCCCACTTGTTGATTCTTGTTCAGAATATGATCCTAATGACTATTCTAACCTCGAGCAGTCAAAGGCAGATGGCATGTCCTGTTCACCCATCAAGGTGCCTGTTCTAATTTGGAAATGTTTTATTGATTGCGGGTATCTTGCATATGTTGTCTTGCATTTCTTCTACTTTGTTGCACCGCCATCTGCTTAGTTTACTCATCATATATGTCGAGATGCCATGCCCATCCATTATCAATACATATTCCATCTGTCATCATACCATGTTTTCCCACTCAAATGTTGTTCTTGTGCATCAGACATCAAAAAGGAAGAGGTTGATTGCCGAACCTGAAGGAGCACCAGCAAAGTCCTTGAAAAATGTGGCGGTGCCGCAGAAATCAGATAGCACCCCACTTATATTGGTTGTACAACCAGTGACACAAAACGTAGAACCGACTCCAGCAGACTGTACCCATACTTCACTGGCCACGCCACTAGCCCCACCACACAGGACCTGCACTCCAGCAAAAGGTATACCGATTTCATTTGCCATAGCACCAGCTATACCACAGAAAAATCCCACTCCAGCAAAAAGTACAGCAAGTCCACCGGCCGAAGACCTATCCCAACTGCAGAGATGGCCAATTCCTGCAGATTGGAACCCCATTCCATTTATTCCCAGTTTAAAAGACAATGCTTTCAATGTTGTTAGGGACTACATGCATATATTCCCATCATGGGAAGATTATTGTGAAGACAAACACCATTTTCACATCTTCCTGTCCAACTTACGTGTAAGTGCTATTATTCATGGTTATTATTTTCCTGTTTTCTGCTGATTGAACACATCAATGATTTACATTACATTGTTGCAACTAGGCGACGGTCAATCTGGATAGTCATGACGAGCAAAGCTTGCTTGTGCTTTTCAAGGAAGCATTGCAGCAGTATCGGTGTTACCTGAGGAAATCACACTTTGATGGCAAGTCTATAAACGAATTTCCGGTGAAGTCTCCTGTGCTAAATTTAGAAGAAATTGAATGGAAAAACCTTGTTATGCACTGGTCTCGTTCCCAGGATGAGGTACTGTCTATGAAATCACATGACAATTTGAACTTCTACTTTTCCGCATGTGCCTTACGGATCTTTTTTGCAGGAAATCTGCTCGAAGAAGAATTCTGGTTTGACAAGAACGACAGGATATCGCAAATATGCTGCCCGCTGCTTTGCTCTTGTTAGTACCTGTTGTCCTGTATCACTGTACTTGCATACATACCTGGTTCATTATGTGACAGCAGTATGCATGATAGCTTGCTTATCAATTGTTCGCTCCAAATTATCTGATCTGTATGAATGGTTACATTAGTATAGAATATATCCAATGCCAATGTTTTTTTTAGCTCTGCATTGTTCTTGTAAGTACATGCTGTCCTTTATCAGTGTACTTATAATGACAGGTAGTTGTTCATGTACCATCACTCTGCTGCTTATTTTCCTTTGCCCTCCATTTTCTACACATCAGATCTATATTTACTCTTACCATAAGGTTGGTACTGAAGAAGTTTAGCTATGCATTGCTCTTGGCTGTACCTTTTGCCTGTATCGCTGCACTTACATTTATAGCTACTTGGTTATGTGGCATCACTCTTCATCTTATCTTAAATATTCTCCATTTTTTGTATATTATTACATCTATATTTACTCTTAACAAAATGTAGAATAAAGGCAATGCTTTTGAAGAATACTATGTGGTAAACTTCTTGAATTGCCCCCCCCCCATCAGCATGGACAAGGCCTTGATAGAGCCTGTCTTCACCAATAATGTAAGTTTGTCCATCTCAAGCCTTCAAACTTTGTTGTATATATTTGGTTAGGCATGACTGCAACAGCTGTTTATTTTTGGTGTTTGCATCAAATTGCTTGTAGTTCATAAACAAAAGTTTGTCCTTTCTCAATTTAAGTTTTCAGTTGTACAACCAAGTTCCTTCTTCATACCATGTAAATTAAACTATACAGAGCAAGTGATCTTCTTTTGCACTGCATGTATGCTTCTGTTCTTCATCCGTAATCGAGTGGTGTGGTGAACCTACCCACTACAGCAGAATGTCATATTCTGCAATGTCTTAACTATGAACAATGTCATATCATTCTACTATTATTTAAACCGTCTCTTTATTTGCCAATCTGAAACGGTATAAATTGACAGCACACTAACCATTGATACTTATGAGTTCTTGATCTGTAATCCAGTGGTGTCGTGAAGCTGCCAACTCCTTCACAATGTCATTTCCTGCCATGTCTTGACCTGAACAATACCATATTGTGTTAATGCAATTTTAAACTGTGTCACTTTATTCGTCAGTAAGAAATGTGATGAATTGTCAGCACTGATACTTTTATGTGCAAAACCTGTCATCTGTCTGCTTGTTTATCTTTCAGAGTGAGGAAGATATAAGTGTTGAACAAGCGCAGTCTCATCATCTTGCTCAGCTGCTCGCGCTGCAGCTCCCCAGCAGGGCTAACCTTTCTTGAACTCTATTGAAGTCTTGTCGGTTTTGTATATTATTTTGTCGGCGTGTTTATTTGCATTGGTGGCGATCTTTGATGCCCAGTGTATGTAATCTGCTGTCTGCTTGTGCTTTATTATCATAGTGGCGAACTTTGATGCCCAGTGGATGTAATATGCCGTAATTTCTTTATTGTATAGTCTAGATTTTTTCTTATTCACGATGCTGCAGTTATTTTACTGTATATATATCCTGTCTTCGCAGTAAACCGGCCAAACCGTAAAATTACAGTACATAATCGGGCCGTCATGCAATCACGATGTAGGTTGGGCCTGAAACGTGCCGAACAGCTCATGGGCCGGCAGAAGCCCGAAATGAACCCCGGCCCATGATTGTGCGAATCAAATCACGGGCTTTTAACAGGCCAAAATTGTCTCGGTCCTTGTTTGGCCCAATCAGATATCGGCTGCGAGCAGCCCGGATGCAAACCGGGCCGTAGTTAGGCCCAACTATATGACGGGCTTTTAACAGGCCGAAATTAATATAGGGCCAAAATGTTAAACGGGCCTTTAACAGGCCAAAACTAATATCAGGCTGAATTAATAAGTGGGCCTTTAGCAAGTGGGCCCAAAAGCATAGTGTCCAGTTGACGGGCCGAATCTGATATGGGCCATAATTGAGCCCAAATCCTCTTCAAGGGCCGGACCTGATCTGGGCCGTAATTTGGCCCAGAACGTGGTAGGCTTTTAACGGGCCGGATCTCATATGGGCCACTATTAGGCCCGGAGCGTGGCAGGCCATTAATGGACCGGATCAAATATGGGCCGGCATTTGGCCCAAAACATGGCAGCCAGTTAATGGGCCGGCCTACTAGGGTCCTCAAAATCTTGTGGGCCTACAGCTGGGCCGGCCCATTAATGTCGGCAAAATCTCGTGGACCTTTAGCTGGGCCGGCCCATTATGATCCGCAAGAATCTTGTGGGCCTTTACCTGGGCCGGCCCATTATGGCACACAAAAATCTTGTGGGCCTTTACCTGGGCCGGCCCATTATGGCCCGCAAAATCTTGTGGGCCTTTAGCTGGGCCAGCCCATTATGGTCCGCAAAATCTCGTGGGCCTTTAGCTGGGCCGGCCCCATTATGGTCCGCAAAATCTTGTGGGCCTTCAGTTGGGCCGGCCCATTTAAACTTGATGGGCCGGTCCACGTGTCAACATATCATAGGCGCGTCTCGCCCATTGGATGAGTGACATCTGTGCCAACGCGGACCTGACACGTGTCTCCTCCAGCCAATGATGATTTTACACGTGGAAAATCCCCATTGGTCGGGGCTGTTAACGGGTTATCGGATCCAAAACCCGACCCGATAGCTTAACGGCATTCCGTTACAGTGGATGCCACGTGTCGGTCACCCTTGACGAAAGCACTTCTGTGAGGCGCGATTTATCGTCATGGAAGTGGACACTTCCGTGATGATAATTTTGGTAATGCCATGGAACACTTCTACGACAGCACAGGTATGACTATCTTGATTCTGTCATAAATTTGTCATGGATGTACATGCATGACAAAAAACGCGACCTACTGTGACAAACACGTACCATCACGGAAGTGTATTTTTTTAGTGTTTGTCTTGCTTGTTTTCTTCTAGGCCTTTGCTGAAATGTATTCGATGCCCAACGGAGAGCAGGAGCAGGACCCGGAGGGGGAGGCAAGCGGAGGTGAAAGCGGCGAGTGGCACTCTGACGGACAGGGGGACGAGGAGAGCGACGACCCCAGTGACGAAGAAGAGGTCGACTCTCCTCCCCGCAGGGAAAGGCGATCCAAACTTACTCACGACCTGGCGAGCGCCCGTGACAAGGCGACCGTTCAGACCGGGCAGTCGTCAAAGCGTCCTCGGACGTCCTCTCCGGCACCAACTGAAAAAGCTCCAAAGTAGTCCAAGGTTGTAGTGCAGAAGACTCGGAAGGCGCTGCCGAGAATCAGAATTGACGTTCCTGTTGCTTCTGCATGAGTGTTCTTCGCTTTTACTCGACGTTCTGTGCTGTTTATTTTTCCCTTGGTTTGACCGAATGAATCTTGAAACTGGCAGTGCCGCTACCTCTGGGACCTCTGCTTATAAGAACGAGGATGAGGAAATGGAAGATGCGGTGACCTCCAATCTGGGTACAATCCTCGTGATTTTGTCTTTGATTTGTCGATTGAACTGTGATATATCCAATCGGGTGATGAAACTTTGGCGACTGATCTTTTTACAGCCCTCAACGTCATTGACCTCCCCGACGACGATGAGGACGAGCCACAGAGGCCCTTGGGGAGAAGAAATAGGAAAACGTCCGCTGGCAAGACGCTTCAATCGACACCGGTGGCAGAACCGGTAATTCAGGACGCGGCGATGCCAATCGGACTTCCGTCTCCTTTGCCATACCGCTATCGAGTGCTCGGCCTTCCGCGTCGGCTGCACAGACTCCCGCCGATCCACCTTCACTTTTTGCTACACATCACGTCCCAGAGGACCAAGTGGGTGCTGCAAAAGAGGCTATACGCCAGACGGGCATTATGATGGAGAAGATGAAGATGGTGCGGGAAGCCAGCCAAGCTGCTTATGATGCCAGCTCCGCTCTCCAGAGCAACGTCCAGGTTAGTAGATCGTCGACTGACTCTTCTGGCTTGTTCTGTTAGGATATGGTACCTAAAAACTTTCTTTCCAAGAATCTTTGCATCTGTCTGCGCCTTATATCTGTACACCCACTGGGTGTTTTGATTTGTCACTGAATGGATTCGCACTTTGAGCTGATAATGTTGTTGCCGATTGAATCTTTTGACCAGTGGGTTGAGCTGATAATGTTGTTGCCGATTGAATCTTTTGACCAGTGGGGGCACGCTGAGTGCACCCACTGGGTGTAGTCCCCGAGACTATAATTGACTGCGGGCAGTCGACTATAGTCTGAGCATCAAAATTTGAATTTCTTCACTCGGTCTGGTCGGGCCATGTCGAGTGGAACTTTGAACTAGTGGGGGCACGCTGAGTGCACCCACTGGGTGTACTCCTCGAGACCATAATTGACTGCGGGCAGTCGGCTATGGTCTGAGCATCAGAATTTGAATTTCTTCACTCGGTCTGGTCGGGCCATGTCGAATGGAACTTTGAGTCAGTGGTTTTTTTTGCACTCGTGCTGGAAAGGCCTTGTCGAGTGTAAACTGAACCAGTGGGGGCACGCTAAGTGCACCCACTGGGTGTAGTCCCCGAGACTACTGTTGGATGTTTGATTCGGAAGTAGTCTTAGAATTTGTTGGCTTTATCTTTTTACCTCTCCGAAACAGCCAATCTTTTCACCAGTCGACTGACCTGTTCTTTGGTTGCAGAAATCTTGTGATCTTGGAGCTCGTTTTCCTGACCTGGAGAATCAGCAGATTCAGCTCAACCTCGATCTGGAGCTGGCCAAGACAGAACTGCAGAAGGCCAAGGATGACGCCGCTGGTAAGGATGACCTGTCGACTGAGTTTTCCCTGAACCGGATTTCATTCTGCTTTTTCTGAATCCAACATTATTTCTTTCAGAGAAACTGAACCAAGCTCTGGCAAAAAAGGATCAAGATCTGGCGGCCGCGCAGAAAAAAGCTGATGAGAAAACTGCGCTCGCTGAACAGAAGTTGGCTTCAGTCGGCAAATTGGAGGAAGAAAACTCAAGGCTGAAAACTGCCCTTGACGAAGTCAATAAGGAAGCGAATCGCCTGAAGAAGGACAAGGAAAATCTGAACGAGAAGATGGAAGTTATTGCCCGCAGGAGGAACGATCTGGAGAATTATCTGGGAAGCCTTGCTAAGAAGTTGTTCGTCATGCTTGAAGGTGTTTCCTTTGATCCGACTGGTTTGTTCTTGTCGACTCGACATATGATCATTGGCTTACCCTTGAATTGTGTATGCAGAGTTTTGCTGGGACTTCGAGGAAGAGACCGGGCGAATTGAACCAAGCTTGGACCCCATCAACTCTCCAGTGAAGGATGAAGCTGCCATGAACGTGCTCCGACTGGAATCCCGCATCACTGGTGTTGTCGATTATCTCGCCCGACTGAAAGTTTTGATGTCGCGGATTGACACATCTCTCTGGCCCATGGCAACACTTCAGAATGACCTCGAGTGTATGATGGCTCGGCTCAATGAAGCTCCCAGTCGAATTCAAGAATGGAAGAAGTCTTCTGCCCGGTGCGGCGCTGATGTGGCTCTATCTCTGGTTCGCGTCCACTGTCGAGAAGCTCAGGAAGAGAAGCTGGCGGCGATTAAAGTTGCTAACACCAAGAGGCACAACTTCCTGTCCTTCATGGAGACTTTCATTGCTGCCGCCACTCGGATTGCTGACGAGATCGACCTGGACGAATTCGTCGAGCCTGCCAGCCCTCCACCTGCGGAGTGAACAAACTTTTATGCTCTGCCTTAAATTTGCCTCGGAATGCCGAGTGATTTTGTAACCGTTAAACTCCTTCAGGCTGAATGCCTGAGTACTTTGATCCGTGGTCTTGAACTTTAGGATTTATCTCTGAATATGCTTGTATTTGTCTTCGAGTGGAATTTGTTCTTCACACGGAATAATCTTCGTGCTTGAGATGCAGCTCTGAGGTTGATGCTCCAGTCGACCCGCACCTCGTCATCCTTGCGGATAAGGGTGGAGCGCACGTTGTCCTTGTAGCACAGCTCCGAAGGAGAAGGTTGCAGCCGACCCGCACCTCCTCGTCCTTGCGGATAGGGATGGAGCGCACGTTGTACTTGTGGCGCAGCTCTAAAGGAGAAGGTTGCAGTCGACCTGCACCTCGTCGTCCTTGCGAATGGGGATGGACTTCGGACTTAGGCGAGTACTAGACTGCAGCTAAGCCCCCGAGTGGGAGGGTTGCTCACCACTCGGTAGGATTTTTCAAACTTAGGCGAGTACTGGACTGCAGCTAAGCCCCCGAGTGGGAGGGTTGCTCACCACTCGGTAGGATTTTTCAAACTTAGGCGAGTACTGGACTGCAGCTAAGCCCCCGGGTGGGAGGGTTGCTCACCACTCGGTAGGATTTTACAAACTTAGGCGAGTACTGGACTGCAGCTAAGCCCCGAGTGGGAGGGTTGCGCACCACTCGGTAGGATTTTACAAACTTAGGCGAGTACGGGACTACAGCTAAGCCCCCGAGTGGGAGGGTTGCTCACCACTCGGTAGGATTTTACAAACTTTGGCGAGTACTGGACTGCAGCTAAGCCCCCGAGTGGGAGGATTGCTCACCACTCGGTAGGATTTTACAAACTTAGGCGAGTATGGGACTGCAGTTAAGCCCCCGAGTGGGAGGGTTTCTCACCACTCGGTAGGATTTTACAAACTTAGGCGAGTACGGGACTGCAGCTAAGCCCCCGAGTGAGAGGCTTGCTCATCACTCGGTAGGATTTTACGGACTTAGGCGAATACTGGACTGCAGCTAAGCCCCCGAGTGAGAGGCTTGCTCATCACTTGGTAGGATTTTACAAACTTAGGCGAGTACTGGACTGTAGCTAAGCCCCCAAGTGAGAGGCTTGCTCATCACTCGGTAGGATTTTACGAACTTAGGCTAGTACTGGACTGCAGCTAAGCCCCCGAGTGAGAGGCTTGCTCATCACTCGGTAGGATTTTACAAACTTAGGCGAAACAGATTCGCAGCTAAGCCCTCGAGTGAGAGGCTTTCTCACCACTCGGTAGGATTTTTCAAACTTAGGCGAAACGGATTCGCGGCTAAGCCCCCGAGTGAGAGGCTTGCTCACCACTCGGTAGGATTTTTCAAACTTTAGGCGAAACGGATTCGCGGCAAAGTCACCCACTGGGGGGTTTCAGACGCAAACAAAAGCAACAACAACCATTTAGGAAGACTGTAAAGCTCATGTCTTTGATAAACAAACTACAAAGGTATTTCTTATTACATCTCATCTGAATGAGTACTTAAGTATAAAAGGGGCGGAGCAGCTCCACGTTCCAAGCTCGTGGCTCGTCTTTCTGATGCTCGACATTGTAAAGATGGTATGCTCCATTGTGGAGAACTCTGGTGACAATGAAGGGACCTTCCCAAGCAGGGGCGAGCTTGTGTGGTTTCTGCTGATCCACTCGAAGAACCAAGTCTCCCTCTTGAAAGGCTCGGCCCCTCACATTTCTGGCGTGGAATCGACGCAAGTATTGCTGATAAATGGTCGACCGTATTAAGGCCATCTCTCTTTCCTCCTCTAGGAGATCGACTGTGTCCTGCCGGGCCTGTTCTGCTTCGTCTTCAGAGAAGAGCTCGACTCGGGGTGCATTGTGAAGCAAGTCACTCGGTAGAATAGCTTCAGCTCCATAAACCAAGAAGAATGGAGTTCGGCCAGTCGACCGATTGGGAGTTATCTTCAATCCCCAAAGAACTGATGGAAGTTCATCGACCCAGGCGCCTGCTGCGTGCTTGAGATCACGCATCAGTCGGGGTTTCAGTCCTTTGAGAATCAAGCCATTTGCTCTTTCTGCTTGTCCATTCAACTGGGGGTGGGCGACTGGAGCATAGTCGACTCGTGTGCCTTGGGAAGCACAGAAGGCTCTGAACTCATCAGAATCGAAGTTTGACCCGTTGTCAGTGATGATGCTGTGCGGAACTCCATATCTGAATGTCAATTCTCTGATGAAGCTGACGGCAGTACTGGCTTCAAGATTCTTGATAGGATTGGCTTCAATCCATTTGGTAAACTTGTCGACTGCTACAAGCACATGAGTGAAGCCGCTCCTACCAGTCCTCAGGGGTCCAACCATATCCAATCCCCAAACAGCAAAGGGCCAGACGAGTGGAATAGTCTTCAGGGCTGACGCAGGCTTGTGGGACATATTGGAGTAAAACTGGCAGCCTTCACATTTGTCGACTATATCTTTCGCCATTTCATTTGCTCGCGGCCAATAAAATCCAGCTCGGTATGCTTTGGCCACAATGGTCCGAGAGGACGCATGGTGACCACAGGTCCCCGAGTGGATGTCGTTGAGGATCACTCGACCTTCTTCTGGTGTTATGCATTTCTGGCTGACTCCGGTTACGCTTTCCCTGAACAGTTGTCCTCTTATCACAGTAAAGGCCTTGGATCGACGGACGATCTGTCTAGCCTATTCTTCATCCTCTGGGAGTTCCTTCCTAAGGATATACGCAATGTATGGCACTGTCCAGTCGGGAGTGATGACCAAAACCTCCATGATCAGGTCGAGCACGGCTGGGACTTCGACTTCAGTCGGATCTGTGGCACTCTTAGGCTGCGGGGGCGCTTCAGTGAAAGGATCTTCTTGAACTGAAGGTGTATGAATGTGTTCCAAAAACACGTTGCTGGGAATGGCTTCCCTCTTGGAACCTATCTTTGCCAAATCATCGGCTGCTTGATTTTTCAGTCGAGGTATATGATGGAGCTCTAACCCCTCAAACTTCTTTTCCAACTTCCTCACCGCATTGCAGTAACCAGTCATAGCTGGGCTTCTGACGTCCCACTCCTTCATCACTTGATTGACTACCAAATCTGAGTCGTCGTAGACCATGAGGCGACGGACGCCGAGTGAGATGGCCATACGTAACCCATATAAGAGTGCTTCATATTCCGCTTCGCTATTGGAGGAATCAAAGTGAATCTGGAGAACATATCTGAGCTTGTCTCCTCGGGGGGATACCAGTACCACCCCAGCACCGGAACCATTCAGCATCTTGGAACCATCAAAGAACATGGTCCAGTGCTCCGAGTGGACTTGAGTCGGCAGTTGCTGTTCGATCCACTCGGTGAGGAAATCTGCTATTGCTTGGGACTTGATAGCTTTCTTCGCCTCAAACTTAATATCCAAGGGAAGAAGTTCAATCGCCCACTTTGCCACTCAACCAGTTGCATCTCTGTTGTTCAGAATCTTTGATAATGGAGCGTCGCTGACGACTGTAATGGAGTGGTCAGAGAAATAATGTGCAACCTTCTTCGTGGTCATATAAATCCCATAAACAAGCTTCTGATAATGTGGATATCTTTGCTTTGATGGAGTCAAAACTTCAGAAACATAATATACTGGGCGCTGAATTTTATAGGCTTTTCCTTCTTCTTCCCGCTCGACCGTAAGTACTGTACTGACGACTTGTCCAGTGGCTGCAATGTAAAGCAGTAAAGGCTCTTTGCTGATTGGGGCAGCAAGCACCGGCTGGGTGGAAAGCAGGGCTTTGAGCTCTGCAAATGCTGCATCAGCTTCAGAAGTCCACTCAAACTTATCAGACTTCTTCATCAGTCGGAAAAGAGGCAATGCCTTTTCACCGAGGCGAGAAATGAATCGACTCAAGGCGGCCAAACAACCTGTAAGCTTCTGGACATCGTGCACACGCACAGGGCGTTTCATTCGGAGAATGGCACCAACTTTCTCTGGTTAGCGTCGATCCCCCGTTCGGAAACGAGGAAACCGAGTAATTTTCTGCCCGGAACTCCGAATGTGCACTTTGATGGGTTAAGCTTGATATCATACCTTCTGAGGTTGGCAAAAGTTTCAGCAAGGTCAGCCAACAGGTCGGAACCTTTACGTGACTTGACCACAATGTCATCCATGTATGCTTCCACATTCCGACTGATTTGAGTGAGTAAACACTTCTGAATCATCCTCATGAATGTGGCTCCAGCATTCTTCAGGCCGAATGGCATGGTGACATAACAGAAGCACCCAAATGGAGTGATGAAAGTTGTTTTTATCTCATCGGGTCCATACAGTCGGATCTGATGATACTCGGAATAAGCGTCCAAAAAGGACAAGCGCTCACACCCTGCAGTCGAGTCGACTATTTGATCGATGCGGGGGAGAGGAAAATGATCTTTCGGGCAGGCCCGATTGATATGCTTGAAGTCAATGCACATGCGAAGTGAGTCGTCCTTCTTGGGGACCATGACAACATTGGCTAGCCACTCGGAGTGGTAAATCTCTCGGATAAACTCAGCTGCTAGGAGCCGAGCCACTTCTTCACCGATTGCTTTTCTCTTCTGTACGGCGGACCGTCGAAGATGTTCTTTGACTTGTTTCACTTTTGGGTCGACTCGCAAACGGTGCTCAGCCAGCCCCCTGGGAACACCCGGCATGTCAGAAGGTTTCCATGCAAAGATGTCCCAGTTCTCACGGAGGAACTAGATGAGCGCTTCTTTCTATTTGGAGTCGAGTGTTGTCGAAATGTGAGTCGGAGCAGCATTGGGATCGGTCGGGTGAATATGAATCGGCTTCGTTTCACTAGACGACTGAAATGATGAATCCATGGCAGGCTTCTTAGCTCGCAACAAATCACTCGGATCTGCATTTTTTTGATACTCCTGCAATTCCACTACTGCCATTTGCGCATCGGCGATCTTTGAGCCCTTCTGGAAGCACTCTTCTGCCTTCTTTCGATTGCCAGTGATAGTGATCACTCCTTTAGGACCAGGCATCTTCAATTTGAGGTAAACGCAACATGGTCGAGCCATGAAACGTGCATAAGCCGGCCTGCCCAGAATAGCATGATAAGCACTCTGGAAATTCACAACTTCAAACGTCAACTTTTCTTTGCGGTAATTCTTGGAATCACCGAAAACCACATCGAGGGCGATCTGGCCGAGTGACTCAGCCTTCTTGCCAGGAATAACTCCATGGAAACTCATATTGCTTTCACTGGGTCTGGACATCGGAATGCCCATTCCTTTCAAGGTCTCCGCATATAGTATATTAAGGCCACTGCCACCATCCATCAGAACCTTAGTCAACCGAGTGCCTTCGATGACTGGGTCGACCACCAACGCTTGCCTCCCAGGGGTGGCTATGTGTGTTGGGTGATCAGACTGGTCGAATGTAATGGCAGTCTGAGACCACTTCAAATAACTGGGCGTCGCCGGAGTGACCATGTTCACTTCTCTGTTGATGACTTTCAGTCGACTTTTTCTCTCAGCATCAGCAAAATCATCAGAGTTGAATTGATGTGGGGGTAACCATCATCGTCCTCTTCCTTATCCTCAACTGTCTGATTCTTTCTCCTTCTCTTTGGGCTGTTTCTCTCGGAATTGCTAGATTAGGAGCCGACATTGTCGAGTGGTATTTTTCGGGTAAATGAGATTACCCTCCTCATCCTTTTTGGTGTGAATGTGGCATGGTAAATCCAACACATCATTTCCATCTTGATCTTTTACTTTCTTGGGGTTCCATGGCCCTTTGGGCTTCCCCTTGAACTTTCCTTGAGTCACGGCTAAGGCTTCCCCGGGAGCAGCTGGCTCGGCTTTGCGCTTCTGCTTCCGACTGGAGTTCCCTCCCCCGGTTTCGTGGGTGACTGTTTTGTGCTTGCCACTCTGGAGCCGATCCTCCTCTTCACCATTAGCATACTTGGTGGCAATTTCCATCATTCGACTCAGAGACATATCTCCGGTCCGACCGAACTTCTGACTCAATTCTCGATACTTGACGCCTTCCTTGAAGGCACAAACTGCTTGGTGATCAGACACATTCTCCATCGTGTGGTGCAACGTGATCCATCTCTGGATATAATCTCTCAAAGTTTCATTCGACTTCTACACACAAGAATATAGCTCTGTTAACCCTGGTGGCCGTTTGCATGTACCTTTAAATGTTCTGACAAACACTCGGGCAAGCTCTTCCCAGCTATAAATACTTCCAGGTGCTAACTGATTCAACCATGCTCTGGCCGAGCCCTCTAACATCAGAGGAAGGTGCTTCATGGCCACTTCATCATTGCCACCACCAATCTGCACAGCCACTCGGCAGTCCTCAAGCCAAGTGTCAGGCTTGGACTCACCAGTGAACTTGCTGACTCCAGTCGCCAACCTGAAGTTGGGAGGAATCACTGCTGCTCTGATGGCTCTGCTGAAACACTCGGGACCTGAAACATGCACGCTGCTGCTGGTCGGGTAATCTCTATCGTGGCCATCTCTGTGTGCTCTATTCCTGTCAACCAGACCTTGAACGAGAATGGATGTCGCGTCAAAGCCCGGCTCCCGGGGGTCGACTGGAATCCTTCGCCCACCACTGTGAGGGCGCCTGTCATCGTGTTGCCGAGGCGCGTATGACCCACTCCTTGGGGAAGGAGTGGGTACTCGACGACGATCATACTGCTCACGGTTTCTGTACTGATCCTGTCGATCTCCACGTCCCTCACGCCTTGGAGGTGATCTTGGGCTCTGAGCCGACTGAACTGTGTCTGCCATTACAGATCTACTATGAATCCTATTCTGAGACTGTGACACTGTTGTGTTCTGCTCCCCCGCCGCCCGGAGCAAAGCCCGGATCTGCATCAAACCCCTACCAGCCTCCGACTGGGAAGGCTGAATCGACTCTGCTATTCGGGCAGCAGCTGTGAGATTCTGGATCGGAGTTCGATATACCTGGGTTGGAGGCGGAAAAAGTTGTCGTCGACTGGATTCAGGAACTCGCTGCCGAGCACGCTCGTCGAGTGCGTGCTGGAGATTCTCCAGTCGAGTGCGCTTAGCCAAGTTGGCCACGCACCTCCTCCAAGGCCCGGGCCTCGGGGGTTTCTCCAACGATAGGAGTGTGAAGTGCATCCATGTTACGGCGGCGAAGCTCTTCCCTCTGCTGCGAAGAGAGGGGTCGGAGCGGTACTCCTCGTGGACACGCGACGGATCGCCTCCGCCATCACCACCGTCGTCGCGGGGGAAGCCAGGAGGACTGCACGGTCCGTTGACCATCAGGACTTCCACCACAGGGTCACTGCTGTCGCACTCGGATGCGGTCTCAACGGAGCCAGTCGACAGATCGAACAGGCCGTAGAGAGTTTCGTCGGGCTCGATTGCCGCGACTTGGGGGGTGGCCGACTGGCGAGCCACCGCGTGCCTCACCCACCGCTGGAGCCTCGACCGACCGGAACGCTTGTGCCGGCGGGCAGCAGGGAGTGAATACGCCACCGGAGCCGACCGATACTGGGTCGACGGCTGCCGCAGGAGGACGTCGCGGACGCACGCGCAAAAGTGCGTTGCCCTGCGGATGGGGAGCGCCTCGACGTCGAGTGGAGCTTCTTGGAGCCAAGCGGAGTCGTCGGCGATGAACACGAGCGCGCCGAGACGGATCTCGCGGCCCTCGGCCAATCCTCCGCCTGAAACCATGCTGATGGGGATCAGAAAAATTGCAACTTCTCCAACAAGTCGCTAAGACACCTGCCCCATGGTGGGCGCCAACTGTCGTGGTTCTAAGTCTGACAGTAGAATGGGGGTAGATATGTAGAGGCAAGATCCTAGCTATGGAGAAGTTGTACACACGAGTTTTACGAGTTCAGGCCCTTCTCGGAGGAAGTAACAGCCCTACGTCTCGGAGCCCGGAGGTGGTCGACTGGATTATATGCGTGTGTGTTACAGGGGGTACGAACCCTTGTGCATGTGGAGGAGGTGGCTTATATAGAGTGCGCCAGGACCCCGGCCAGCCCATGTTACAAGGGATTTAAGGTACATCAAGAGGGGGGCGTTACTGGTAACGTCCGTAATAAAGTGTTATAAATGGCTATTAAGTCTAGGAGTTAATGCTCGACTGTTGCTGTGTAGAGTGACTTTAGGTCTTCTGTCCGTCGAGTGTTTCTTGTTACGGTCGAGTGATCTTGATTCCTCCGAGTGGAAATGTTTCTGGTCGAGTGGGTGATGGTACCCCTCAAATGCTTCTGGCTTTAGAGTGATGTCCTTGGGGAGGGTATTTAGGTCAGGCCTGCGACCCTACCCTAGGTACATGTCCTCATCAGGGATGCCTTCTGTGGCATCCCCAAGCTTAGTTGCTTGGGAGTCCTTGAAAATATTACCGTGGGTGCCTCGGGAATCCCCGGGCTTAGGCTCTTGCCATCGTGATCTCACCCAAAACTTGAAAACTTTAATCACACAAAACTCAACAAAACCTCGTGAGATCCGTTAGTATAATAAAGCAAATCACTACTTTAAGTATTGTTGCAAATCCATTCATATTTTATATTTTCATTATATCTACTGCATTCTAACTTCTCCATGGCTTATACCCCCCGATATAATCCATAGTTTCATCAAAACAAGCAAAACAATGCATCAAAAACAGAATATGTCAAAAACAGAATAGTATGTAACTCCAAAACTTCTAAAAATTAGGACGACGTGGGAAATTTGTATATCAATCATGTGTGAAAAACTCAGGATTTTATCACACTCCATTAAATATTAACAATTCTTCTACTGGACGCAAAAGTTTCTGTTTATGCGCAGAATCAAAGCAATTATCACCCAAATCATTCCAAAGGCTTTAAACAATAAAACACAATCAGAATAGTAGAATAATTGTGTGCTTATTGAAAAGCAGAAAAAGATAGCTATTGAGTTATCTCCCAACAAGCTCTTTCTTTATAGCCATTAAGATAGGCTTGAGATTTTATTGATGCTCACATGAAAGATAATAATGAAACACAAAGAGAGCATCATAAAACATGTAACAAACACATTTAAGTCTAACATACTTCCTATGCATAGGAATTTTATAAGCAAAAAAATTGTCAAGACAAGCAAAACCTAGCATACGCAAGGAAGAAGAAAGAAACAATAGCCAGCTCAGTATAACGAGAGGTAATTTAGTAACATGAAAAATTCTAAAACCATATTTCCCTCTCTCATAATAATTACATGTAAGATCATAACCAAATTCAAAAGTATAGCTATGATATAAAAAAAATATCTTCATGATCCACATGCATAGAAATTTTATAATCTTCCAAGATAGTGGGATTAACATCAATTAAAGGCGTGACCTCTCCAAACCCACTTTGATCAAAAAAATCATAAGATTGAACACTCTCCAAATATGTCGGATTATTTTAGCTAAAGTTGACACTCTTCCAAACCCACTTTCAATATTATGGAAAATATTCATTATCAGGCTTAAATAAATTTTCAAGATCATAAGAATCGTTATCACCCCAATCATGATCATTGCAATAAGTAGTAGACATAATAAAATTATCATCCCCGAGCTTGGGGTTTTGCATATCATTAACACAATTGACATTAATAGAATTTATAATAATATGATTGCAATCATGCTTTTCATTGAAGAAGCTATCGTGAATCACCTTATAAATTTCTTCTTTTAACACTTCATCATAATTTTCAGATTCACGAATTTCAAGCGAAACTTCATAAAGATAATCTAGTGCACTCAACTCACTAGCTATTGGTTCATCATAATTGGATCTTTTAAAAATATTAGCAAGAGGATTAGGATCCATCTTAATTTTTCTTATTTATTTTTCTGTACTTAAGTGTTGGCATCAAGGCAAAAAGCAAGCAGACAAGCAACCAAGCAAAAAGGCAAACAAAAAATATTTTTGGGTTTTTGTAAAAACTTTTTAGAAGTGGGGAAGATGAAAATGAGAGGCAAATGGCAAATAATATAATTGCAAGGGGATGAAAGTTTATGCGAAGATACTTGATAGTTGTTGATGATGTCTCCCCAGCAACGGCGCCAGAAATTGTTCCTACTACTTGTGATCTGCGTTGGGATTTCCTCGAAGAGGAGAGGATGATGCGGTACAGTAGAGATAAGTATTCCCCTCAGTTATGAAACCAAGGTTATCAATCCAGTAGGAGAACCAAGCAATGACTTGTGAACAACACCTACACACAACAACAAATACTTGTAATCCAACATGAACAAGGGGTTGTCAATCCCTTGACGATTACGAGCAAGATTAAATTGTATAGTTTTTGATAGATAGATTGGACAAAAGTACAAAATAAAATAAATGAAATAAAATTGTTGGTATTTTTTGTTTTAATATATGATAAAAGATAGACCCGGGGGCCATAGTTTTCACTAGAGGCTTCTCTCTTGAAAATAGCATACGGTGGGTAAAAAAATTATTGTTGGGCAATTGATAGAAAATAATTATGATGATATCCAAGGCAATGATCATGTATATAGGCATCACGTCCGAGGCAAGTACACCGAAACGATTATGCATCTACTATTATTACTCCACACATCGACCGCTATCCACTGGTGCGCGTCGGTCCTAAACAAATGGTTTTTAACCCCTTTCCGCGATGGCATTTGGAACCGTCGCCAAGTGAGTGTGGGCGATAGGGGGGTCCTTCCCACACGACCCAGAAACCATCGGGGATATGCCCTCCTGGCACACACGCTCGGCAAAATGACTTCGTGGCGAGCGCTCAAATACGGAAATGCGTACAGTAGAGTTAAAAAAATACAATTATATGGCAAAATTGTTTACGCTCGCAAGTACATCCCACACAGTCAGTCCCCGCTAAAACTTTTCGTTCGTATGTACATCCCACACAGTCGCTCCAAGGAAAATGTTTCCGTTCACAGGTACATCACACACAATTTTTCCCGTTAAATCGTTTGCATTATTGAATGTATCACACACGGTCCGTAGAAGAAACTGTATGGCAAAGGTTGTCCATCACACACAGGTTTCATGTGGTAAACGTTGGCGCAAGGTGACCTAACGCAAACAGTTTTCAAGAGAAAGTCGTGTGTGATTGTTCATTGATCCAACACGGTTTATTCCTAGAAACTGTGTGCGTTGCCTGAGGTCATCACCCACGGTAATTTTTTCAACAACCGTTTGCAATAGCAAGACCCAATTAGCACACTAATAATCCATTAGCAGGCTAATTATCCGATTATTCATAATCCATTTGTTAATCTAATTGACATTTCATATTAAGCACACAATATATTTCATTTCCATATTAAGGAAGCAGAATTTCATAATTGAAATACATCAGAGTACAACATGATATAGCTTCAGCACTCGGCTACCCCATTACACAACTGCACCAACAGCAAGATCCACATGCAACATGTAGAACCTTTCGAAATTAGCATCACGGTATATAGAAAGATGCATCTCATCTGGAAAACTGCTAAAGAAGAAGGCGAATATTGAGCCTTCATTCATGTTGAAGGTCTTTGCAACTTTAGGCCAGTGCCTGTTGATGATTGACTATCCGTCCTTCATCCTCTTCAGGAACACTTCAATATTAAACCATGGGTGTTGTATGAAAACCTTCCTCGCCTCCTGACCATATAGGTGGTTTGAGAGGTAATCATCAGTGAACTGCTTTGGAAAGGCCTGAAAACAAGGATGTGCATAAATATCTTCTCTATATTGGAAATGGGGCAAAGGAATAAAAAAGGCAAGGTATAATAGTTAGTACCATCTTGTAGTGAACTGATGTCTTCTTCATTGTGCAGACAAAGATCTTGTTGTTTTTTGTTGCTAATTTCTTTATCCTAACAATCTTTCTGAGTTTCTTGATTTGATTGATATTCATGGACAACTCATTTCCCCATATGCAAAAAGGGTCGAACAGTGGGTCAAAATCTCTGACGGCAGGAACTACATGTGCAAGACCAAATTGTTAAAAACCAAAATATTAGAATGGTTCCTGCAATTGGACAATAATGTGCTATTAGACAACGGACCATGCACGTGCTAACCTCGATTGTAAACCTCAGTGCTTCCCATTGTTTCACTGCAACACATATAAGGTAGTTAGTCATCAGGTTAAGTAAGGGTCCGCATGCTATCAGTAAAATATGTTGATGAAAAATAAGCACATTGCAGATTCATCAGATTAATTCAAGCCACACGGAAAACCCATTTACCCAAACCAAGCATGATTAAGAACTAGGAAATATAACACTTGTATATGTTTCTCATGTATTAAGTGCAGCCAAATTCGATTTATTCCTCACATGCACAACAATACAAAATTATACCCACGACAATTGGACATCGCATTGCAGAATTGAACCAAGCAGTTAACTAAACACCACAACAAATGAACCAAACATTAACTAAGCACCACATTGCACAATATAACATACTCCTAATAGAAGATCAGACAGTTAACCAAACAGTTAACTACAGCCAATTGTAGCAATTGTATTTGTTTCTCATGTATTTACTACAGCCAAATTCAATTTATTCCTCACATGGTATACAATAACAGAATGCACCCACAATTTTGTAAAGATAAATTCCATTTCTTTCTCACATGGAAGACAATACAAAATTGCAGCCTGAAGAATTGAACATCACATTTGCAGAATTGAACCAAATAGTTAACTGAAGACGACAACTAATTAACAAAATAGTTAATAAGTGAGCACCACACTGCACGACATATAGAACATATACACTAGAGCAACAGATTGCATGGTAAAATTAGATAGCACAATTCACTAGAATTTGTGAAGGAAAGGCAGGAGCAGCACACGCAACGGGTAAACCGAGCATGCTTAACCGCGTACCTAGAAAATGGCAAGGTGCTCCTCCAAGATCTAGGGGACGGCACGAATGGCAGCGCTTATTTGGTGGAGGGATCGGTGATTTGGGTGGAAGGTGTTGCGCTCGCGCCGGCGGTCAGGGCATGTGGGATGTGGAAGGAGGAGGAGGATGGGGGTCGGGTGTGGATTACCTGCCTGGATAGACGAGGCCGAGCAGCGCGAAGGAGGGTCACTGACGAGGAGGCGGCGCTGCAAGCAAGGAGTAAAGGTTTCAACTTGGAAAGGAAGGCGGAAAGAGAGGAAATGTGGCTTTTGGTAAGGGGGAGGGGCGGGGAGGTAGATATTTCCGCGGAAGCCGAAAATTTGGAATCGTTCAGCGAAAAAACTGGCGCGGAAAGTGTCATCAGACATGGTCCCTTATTCAGAACTGTGTACGATATGTGGACATCACAAATGATTCAGATAGCTTAACCCGTGTGTGATGAGTTTGAATGTCAAAAGTTTTGGTTCGAATTTCCATGGTTACAGTGGTTATCCATGTCATTGCATAATTTGGGTACACAAAGGAGACTATAGCACACCCACACTTCTTAATCGAGCAAGTTCAACAATTAAACAGAGCTAGCTGACCTAAACATTACTCTAACAAATTAAAGACCGGCGCTCTTAATTAAACAAAACAAAGAGTACTACTAAGGCTGGTGCTCGTCGATCTCCGCCGCCGCATCCATGTCCAGCTCGCGCCCGACGGCCTCCTGGGGAAGGGGCTCATGGCATCCATCGAACCATACTCGGCAAGCATCTCGCCATCCGCATCTGCCATCTCTTTGGAAAAGGCCGCCACGAGCTGGGCATGGGCGGGCGCAATCTGGGCTTGGACGGGCTCCGTCGTTGCAAGGTATGCGGTGGAGGAACGGACGGCTGCTCGAACGCTCTCGGTGATTGGCAGCTCTTTGGTCGTGGGTTGCCGACCATTGTCGGAGAAGCTTCGTATGATTTGTGTGGTGACCGCCGGCAGCTAGGCGTGGGCGGCCTCCATCAGGGCTAAGGTCGTCACTGCAGAACGGATAGCTGTTGTGCCGCTCTCGCCAGTTGATATCCCCGAGGCAGATGTTGCTGCCGCCACCTGAGAAGCAACAGTGGCTGTTTGGGCTGCCTTTGCCGCCCGATCGCAGATTGCGGCCGCGCTCATGCACCTTGTTAGCACGCGCATGGCGGCTGCGGCCGCGCTCTCGCCGGAGTGCGCCACTGAAGTTTCCCTCACGATGCGGGTCCACGTGCCCATCTTTCACCGGCAACGATTGAACAGTGAAATGATATTTGGGGAGCGAGCTAGTGTGCTTGAGACGCTGACTGTGGACTCTAGCCGACGCACCTTCTCGCGTAAGCCATAGGCGTACTATACACCGACTATGCTCCAGGATATTTTGTGCTGCATCTCACACGGTTGCTGATAATAAACTGTGTGTGATCTACTTGATTTTTCATCTTGATTTGAATTACATAACGGGGTCACATTGGCAATGGACGGTGTTTAAATTTCTAGACCTTTTATCTGGAGTGAACATGCAACTATATGTGTGTCATAAAAGAATTGGAATTATTCAGGGTTCGTTTGAACATTTTATACATTAAATTGGTTTTCTAGCCATTTCAGGTGAACAATTCAAAATTAAACTACATGCACATGCTCTAGTGCATATAAATTGGTTGAAAAATCAAATATGTGTCCTTGGGTGCATGCTTAGGTCCCATGCAAGAATGGGAATGAATTTCAAACACTAGGGCACCATTGATTGCCGGCAAAACATTGAGATGCCTGGTTTTTAAATTATAGTAAATCCAAAACTCGTCTGAAATTCATGAAACTTGGCATGCTATCATGGAGCAGCATCAACATGCCGTGGTAAAAAATTTGTCCCATTTTTGGGGCAGGTTTGGGTATATGCTTCTCACAAACCGGAGCTTCTCACAACAAACATGATGGTTTTCGGTAGGGAACGTCCCACCCTTGGGGACGAAACGATATCCATTGCCTCTTATTGCTTTCAAATTTTTTCTTGTGTCAACATAGAACAACGGGAGTGTTGTGTGAATTTTTGTGATTTTTCGGGGTTCGTTTGAACATTTTTATGCATTAACTGAGTTTTCAATGCATTTTATGCATAATTCAAAATTGAACTACATGCACATGCTCCAATGCATATAAATTGGTTGAAAAATCAAATCTGTGTCCTTGGGTGCATGCTTAGGTCCCATGCAAGAAATGGGATTGAATTTCAAACACCAGGGCACCGTTGATTGCCGGCAAAACATTGAGATGCCTGGTTTTTAAATTCTAGTAAATCCAAAACTCGTCTGAAATTCATGAAACTTGGCATGCTATCATGGAGCGGCATCAACATGCCGTAGTAAAAATTTGTCCCATTTTGGGCAGGTTTGGGTATATGCTTCTCACAAACCGGAGCTTCTCATAACAAGCATGATGGTTTTCGGTAGGAAACGTCCCACCTTTGGGGACGAAATGATATCCATTGCCTCTTATTGCTTTCAATTTTTTTCTCGTGTCAACATAGAACAAAAGGAGTGTTGTGTGAATTTTTGTGATTTTCCGGGGTTCCTTTGGACATTTTTATGCATTAACTGAGTTTTCAATGCATTTATGTGCATAATTCAAATTTGAATTACATGCACATGCTCCAGTACATATAAATTGGTGGAAAATCAAATATGTGTCCTTGGGTGCATGCTTAGGTCCCACGCAAGAAATGGGAATGAATTTCCAACACCAGGGCACCGTTGATTGCCGGCAAAACATTGAGATGCCTGGTTTTTAAATTCTAGTAAATGCAAAACTCGTCTGAAATTCATGAAACTTGGCATGCTATCATGGAGCGGCATCAACATGTCGTGGTAAAAAAATTGTCCCATTTGGGGCAGGTTTGGGTATATGCTTCTCACAAACCGAGCTTCTCACAACAAAGGAACGTCCCACCTTTGGGGACGAAACGATATCCATTGCCTCTTATTGCTTTCAAATTTTTTCTCGTGTCAACATAGAACAACAGGAGTGTTGTGTGAATTTTTGTGATTTTTGGGGTTCGTTTGGACATTTTTACGCATTAACTAAGTATTCAATGCATTTATATGCATAATTCAAATTTGAACTACATGGACATGCTCCAGTGCATATAAATTGGTTGAAAAATCAAATATGTGTCCTTGGGTGCATGCTTAGGTCCCATGCAAGAAATGGGAATGAATTTCAAACACCAGGGCACCGTTGATTGCCGGCAAAACATTGAGATGCCTGGTTTTTAAATTCTAGAAAATCCAAAACTCGTCTGAAATTCATGAAACTTGGCATGCTATCATGGAGCGGCATCAACATGTCGTGGTACAAATTTTGTCCCATTTGGGGCAGGTTTGGGTATATGCTTCTCACAAACCGGAGCTTCTCACAAACCGGAGCTTCTCACAACAAGCATGATGGTTTTCGGTAGGGAACGTCCCACCTTTGGGAACGAAACGATATCCATTGCCTCTTATTGCTTTCAAAAAAAAATCTCGTGTCAACATAGAACAACAGGAGTGTTGTGTGAATTTTTGTGATTTTTCAGGGTTCGTTTGAACATTTTTATGCATTAACTGAGTTTTCAATGCATTTATGTGCATAATTCAAATTTGAACTACATGCACATGCTCCAGTGCATATAAATTGGTTCAAAAATCATATCTGTGTCCTTGGGTGCATGCTTAGGTCCCATGCAAGAAATGGGAATGAATTTCAAACACCAGGGCACCATTGATTGCCGGCACAACATTGAGATGGCTGGTTTTTAAATTCTAGTAAATCCAAAACTCGTCCAAAATTCATGAAACTTGGCATGCTATCATGGAGCGGCATCAACATGCCGTGGTACAAATTTTGCCCCATTTGGGGCAGGTTTGGGTATATGCTTCTCACAAACCGGAGCTTCTCACAACAAGCATGATGGTTTTCGGTAGGGAACGTCCCACCTTTGGCGACGAAACAATATCCATTGCCTCTTATTGCTTTCAAAAAAAATCTCGTGTCAACATAGAACAACAGGAGTGGTGTGTGAATTTTTGTGATTTTTCGGGGTTCGTTTGGACATTTTTATGCATTAACTAAGTTTTCAATGCATTTATGTGCATAATTCAAATTTGAACTACATGCACATGCTCCAGTGCATATAAATTGGTTGAAAAATCAAATTTGTGTCCTTGGGTGCATGCTTAGGTCCCATGCAAGAAATGGGAATGAATTTCAAACACTAGGGCACCGTTGATTGCCGGCAAAACATTGAGATGCCTGGTTTTTAAATTCTAGTAAATCCAAAACTCGTGTGAAATTCATGAAACTTGGCATGCTATCATGGAATGGCAGCCGACATGTTGTGGTATTTTTCGTGTCCATTTTGAGGGAAGGCGCACTCAAATAATGACAGCGAACAAAGACAATTGGAAAAATAGCTGCCACTTTAATATCTCAAACGTTTGTATAATTCAAACCATGTGCATTCTGTTAACCATTCACGTGATGCCACATGTCTTGGTTTTAATGGCTGTAGGAGGTGTCGTGCGGAGAGCTGCTTGACCTTGACTGAACGGGAGGCGTGCGAGCGCCGTCCGGTGTGCAGGCTGACCGAGAGGCGTGCAAGTTGTCCTCGAGTGCGCAGGCTCACCGGGAAGCGTGCGAGTTGTACGCTGCGTAGGCTCACTGGGAAGCGAGCCCTTTGACTTCCATGGCCGCCCGCCTTGTTCGCATCCTCTCCATTAATGGCGCCCAAGCCGCAGTTTAATTTGCTTTTAAATATAAAACACTCATCGCAAAAATTTTAGTTAGAACACCCGTATGCAAACCGACAGCTTCCCCAGGAAGCCAAGAGAAAATGTGCCGAGTAGGATTTCTGCAGCTCTTGATTGCAAACGTTTTAGATAGAACACCCGTATGCAAAGTGAGAGCAGCGCAGGATTTGTGCATCCCTTCAACGCAAATGGTTGTTTTGGATGACCCGTGTGCAACCACGTACAAACAATTTGGTAAGATTTGTCAATCCTTGTGACACTGCGATTTGTCAAAATATGAAGCTAAAAATCACTAGCAGTATCTAATTTTGCAACTAAAATTCAGTAATTAAGCATAGATTTCATTCATAGATTAAGCAGTCATTCTTAATTTATACAAACAGTTCAACTCGACAGCTGAACCGACCAAACTTTTCCCCAATTGTTGCCAACCACGTACTGAAATAGCTAGTTCAACTATATATACTAGCTAATTTTAAGTACGTTGTACAGTTCCACCACATCTATAGTCAGATGAACTGAACAAAATAGCCCCTAAATACTACTACTACCACTACTACTGCGGAGGGGCTTTGTACTACTTCCGGCTGCCTCTCCTCTGCTGAGCGCGCTCAGTAAGAGGCAGAGGAGGAGGAGCCTACCGACGAGCTGGGCAACCGCAATGCGGTGCCTGCCGCTGTTGCAGCTTCAGCGACGCTCACCTCGAACGCCCTCTGCCGCTCCAGACGACCCCTCTCGAAGCGGTGGTTCTCCTCGTAGATCTCCTGATTCCTCGCCTCTGAGGTGGCGTGTGCCGCGGCCACGGCAGCGGTAAGGCTTTTTGCATGCTCGACGAGGCGCTCCTCCTCCTCCCGCAGGAACTCGATGTAGCGTGCAAGGTCGCTGACGCACGTGCGGGCATCCACGTCCGCCTCCCACCTTCGGGAGACGGTGGTGGAGCGGGTGATGACCCTGGCGGTCGACGGTGGGCTGGCGGCCACGGCGGCCGATGACGGGGTGGCGGCCACGACCACCACCTCCCGCCTTCGGGCCGCGGTGGCGGAGCGGGTGATGGCCACAGTGGCCGGCAGTGGGGTTGCGGCCATGATGGCCACCTCCCGCCTTCGGGCCGCGGCGGAAGAGGGGGCAGTGGCCCTGGCTTTCAACGGTGGTGTGGCGGCAACGGCGGCCGGCAACAGCTGCCGACGGGCACCGGCGGCGGAGTGTGTGGTGGGTGTTCTACGCACACCCAACAGGGACGCCACGCGCACTACACTACGCCGGGGACTGCGCCGCCGCCGCGGTGTAGCCTCCCAGCTGGAGCTGTCCTCTGATGACGGCGGAGTGGCTGAGTGACGACGACGGACCGGTGCCATTGGCAATTGTGGGAGAAGCAGACGAGATAAGCTACAGGGATGGAGGGGAAAATGCGACGCAGGACTCGCCGGCCGTGAGGGTTTTTATAGCAGGCCTGTAAGCATTGGGATTTTGGGGGATTTCACCGAGTCGGGCGGGAAGCTTGCGCGGGAACCTGCGAGGTTGCACGGGAACGGGCTCACCGACGATTCATTGGCGCCATCGTTTGTCCAAAAGAACGCCCCCGCGCGCTGCGCAAGCTTGCGTTGTAAGCCGTCTGCGGCAGTGGGGTGACAAGACGTGCGAGAGGAGGACGGAAGGCCACGTACACATACGGTTAATAAAAAAACATTTGCGATTTAATTACCTACTATACCACCGTCCTGGTTTATAAGTATGATTTAACTAATAAAATACGAATGCATGTCGCCAAAGATTATATAGTTGGATTTGTATTTGAACATAGTTTCCAATTATATAATTTTTAAAACATGCATTAACATTTTGTTGGTTAAATTTGAGGGCAAAGTATGGCACAGAATATAAAGGAGACTATAGACTAGACGGAGGTGGTAGCACACGGCCGCTCTCTACGCAGCGACGCAACTGTCGGCCGGCTTGTAGGCGACCATTTCCTGCGTGTTCAACTGCTCTATGTGTGTGGTTGCTTGTGGTTCAGGCGGCCGCGACGCGCTCTGCTCGCATCCCGCCGCGCGCACTCTGCTCTCGCATCCCTCTGGGTGCTCTGCCCTCGTCCCTCCATGCGTGCTGCCAGTGTTTGGGGCCGGCACACGATCACGCACGTTCGTGTGCAAGCGGTTGCGCCGGGCGCGGCGCGATGATGCAGTTACCCGCTGCAAAAACTGCCATGCAGACGCGCCGAGACCATGCCACCCGGCCCCCTTTTATTCCTGCGGCCATTTACCTTCATCTCTCGTCTCACACGACACAATAAGCACACCCACGAGGACACATACAGAGAGGACATCCAGCGGTTCCAATGGCGCTCCCCGTGGCTCCAATGGCGCTCCCAGCAGCCGACGACGACAACGGCGGGCAGTTCACCACGCATCACGTAGTGGACACCCACGTGAGGGGGAAGGCCCTCTCCGTGGTGTACATGAACGATCCGGTCTCGATGGAGAGCTCCATCCAAACTATGGAGCAGTTCCTTGCCGAGGACAACTACCGAGTGGTCGGCTTCGACCTCGAGTACACCATCGGTCGTGCCGGGCACGATCAGAAGGTTGCCGTTGCCCAGTTGTACGTGCGACATGATGTCCTCGTCTACCACTTCCACCTTGCCACAAGGCCTTGCGAGCGTTTCTCCAGGTTTATCAACAGCTCCGAGTACAGTTTCGCTATGGTGGACACCACCAATGATCTAAAAGCGCTCAAGGTTTCGGACTTGAAATGCCCGAATCTTGTCAACATCCAGCACCACTACAAGGTCTGGGGCAGCGACCAAAACAAACTGAACTCCCTGGTTGACCTCGCCTCGGCCATCATCGACTCCTACTACGCGAAGATGAAGGAAGAGAGCAATAAGGACAAGAACGCCTGGCACAGTGTGTGGCATGAGAGACTGGATGAACAACATGTCAAGTACGCGGTCATGGACGCGTACACAAGCTACAAGATGTACAGGCGGATCGTTGACATGAGGAACTGTCTTCTTCTTGACCCAGACAAGGGATCGAGCCACATAGCAGTGGCGGGAGCGTCACAAGAAGTAAATGACTAGACGATCGTTTCTCCTACTTTAGAATGCATGCAATTGTTTATTGAGGTGTGTGCGAATGATCTGTATAGTCACTTATGTAATTGGATGTTTATTTCAGTTATATATATATACATGTCATTCTACTGTAGACAGAGCAATTCACATGGCTTATTAGCATAAATCGTCTGTGTTATTATTGGTCTTCACACACATTTCTGATTACGGACCTGTTTGCCGCGTATCACACACACCTTGATCTGGCTGACCATTTCTTTTGTGTTTCCTAATCACAAACAGTTCATCCGAGTGGACTGTATGCTCTATATCGCACACGCCTTCATCAGGCTGCCCGTTTCTTTTGTTCTGCCTCATCACAAACAGTTCATTGAGCTAAACCGTATGCCCTGCATCGCACACGCAACTAAAATCTGAACCGTATTTGATAGCTCCGCCATCGCAAACGTTTTGCACCTTTTTGATGGTTCTTTTATAGCACCGTTTGCGATTATGGCATCGCACACAGTTTCATCGAAGGGTCTCTAATCGTAGTGTCGCGTATGGACCATCCTGCAGTAGTGATCCAGCATGCATCTAGTGTATTAAGTTCATGGAAAAATGGAGTAACGCCTTAAGCAAGATGACATTATGTAGACAAGATAAACTCTCGTATGAAATAAATCCCATCTTTACCCTTAATAGCAATGATACATACGTGTCATGTCCCTTTCTATCACTGGGATTGACCACCGTAAGATCGAACCCGTTACAAAGCACCTCTTCCCATGGCAAGATAAATCAGTCTAGTTGGCCAAACCAAATTAATAAATCAAAGAAGAAATACGAGGCTATAACAATCATGCATAAAAGAGTTCAGAGAAAACTCAATATTCATGGATAGATCTGATCATAAACTCACAATTCATCGGATCCCAACAAACACACCGCAAAAATTCATTACATCGAATAGATCTCCAAGAACACCGAGCAGAACATTGTATTGAATATCAAATAGAGAGAAGAAGCCATCTAGCTACTAACTATGGACTCATAGGTCCATGGTAAACTACTCACGCATCCTCGAAGGGCAGCAAGGATGATGTAGAGCCCCCTCCGTGATTGAATCCCCCTCCAGCAGAGTGCTGGAAAAGGCCTCCAGATGGGATCTCATGGTTCTCGAACTTGCGGTGGCGGCGAAAGTATTTCGTGGACTCCTTTGTTGGTTTCATGATTTTAGAGAATTCATAGAGGGGGAGTTAGGTCAAACGGAGCCACATGGGCCCCACAAGCCACCAGGGCACGCCCTGGTGCCTTGTGGGCCCACGGTTCATCATCTGGTCTTCTCCTGAAGCTTCTAGTTTCTCTTTTGTCTAGAAAAAAATCTACAAAAAGTTTCATGGCATTTGGACTTCGTTTGGTACTGATATTCTGCGAAACCAAAAACAAGCAAAAACAGCAACTGGCACTAGGCACTATGTTAATAGCTTAGTCCCAAAATATGATATATATATATATATAATTGCTTGAAAGTGTATATAAGACATCCAAGATTGATAATATAATAGCATGGAACAATAAAAAATTATAGATACGTTGGAGACGTATGAATTTGCGACGCTCAAAATAGATCAACTCGTAAGCAATCTACTACCGTTCTTCTTCGCAATTTTTATGCGAGTTTTACTACTTGGTATAGATTTGTGCGAGACACTATTACCGGATGGAATTTCTTGATTAGTCACCCTATGGATGCTTTCAATGCTATGGGAAATTTAGTGGGATCACCACCTATCATTATTAATGAAACGACATTGACTTTGGAGCATGTTATGCAAAGGCTAGAAGCTATTGAAAATAAAATGCCTACCGCAGAGCATATTGAAAATTTGGATAAAAAGATCCACAATCATATTAGAATGGTTTGAAAAAACCGCTAGAGATCCTATTCATGATGAAATCCATGTTTTATATATGCAGACCTCTATGGTGATGATTCGGAGTTTGAAGTTATGAATGCTAAAATTACCAAACAAAGTAACTTCAACTATTTAAGCTCACCTACTGCAGAAGTAGAATTTGAGAGTATAGAATTAGTGAGGAAAGTTTTTGAAGACTTGATCCAAAAGGATTTCGAAGATGACAATACTCGAAAACAATGCATTATGCCTAGCTAGGGGTATAAAACAATAGTGCTTGTGGGGAGGCAACCCAACAGCTATCTTAAATTTTTGCTTTTTTCTATTTTTTGTGTGATGACTTAATTATTGCTACTGTAATGATTGTGTTTTTATCATTTAATTAGTGTTTGTGCCAAGTAAAGCCTTCGGGACGATTTGGATGATAGATTGACTTGATTCTGTGAGAAAAAGAAACTTTTGTGCTCGGTGCTAGAATTTACATTTATTACGGGAACGTGATAAATTCTGAATTTTTTACAAATGATTTATGTACAAATTGTCCATGTTTTCTTAATTTTTAAGATTTGTTGGAGTTACATAAGTATTGTTTCTGTTCATATCATTACAGACTATTATGTTTTAGACAGATTATGTTACTATTGCATAGTGTGCTTATTTTAATAATACTTTAGATTATATCGGGGCTTATAAGTCATGGAGAAGTTATAATGCAGTAGGTATTTGTTGGGGAACGTAGTAATTTCAAAAAAATTCCTACACACACGCAAGATCATGGTGATGCATAGCAACGAGAGGGGAGAGTGTTGTCCACGTACCCTCGTAGACCGTAAGCATAAGCGTTGTGACAACGCGGTTGATGTAGTCGTACGTCTTCACGATCGACCGATCCTAGTACCGAAAGTACGGCACCTCCGCGATCTGCACACGTTCGGCTCGGTGACGTCCCACGAACTCACGATCCAGCAGAGTGTCGAGGGAGAGCTTTGTCAGCACGACGGCGTGATGACGGTGATGATGAAGCTACCGGCGCAGGGCTTCGCCTAAGCACTGCAACGGTATGACCAAGGTGGATTATGGTGGAGGGGGGCACCGCACACGGCTAAAAGATCAATGGTCAACTTGTGTGTCTATGGGATGCCCCTGGCCACGTATATAAAGGATGGAGGGAGGAGGAGGCCGGCCCTCATAGGGCGCGTCCAAAGTGTGGAGTCCTACTAGGACTCCCTAGTCCTAGTAGGATTACACCTCCCACATGGAATAGGAAAAAGGGAAGGGAGAAGGAGAAGGAAGGAAGGGGACGCCCCCTTTCCCTAGTCCAATTCGGACCAGTCCATGGGGAAGGGGCGCGGCCACCCTTGAGGCCTTTCTCTCCTTTCCCATATGGCCCATTAAGGCCCAATACGAATTTCCGTAACTCTCCGGTACTCCGAAAAATACCCGAATCACTCGGAACCTTTCCGATGTCCGAATATAGCCTTCCAATATATCGATCTTTACGTCTCGACCATTTCGACACTCCTTGTCATGTCCCCAATCTCATCCGGGATTCCAAACAAACTTCGGTCATCAAATCACATAACTCATAATACAAATCATCACAGAACGTTGAGCGTGCGGACCCTACGGGTTCGAGAACTACGTAGACATGACCGAGACTCATCTCCGGTCAATAACCAATAGTGGAACCTGGATGCTCATATTGGTTCCTACATATTCTACAAAGATCTTTATCGGTCAAACCGCATAACAACATACGTTGTTCCCTTTATCATCGGTATGTTACTTGCCCGAGATTCGATCGCCGGTATCTCAATACCTAGTTCAATCTCGTTACCGGCAAGTCTCTTTACTCGTTCCGTAATGCATCATCCCACAACTAACTCATTAGTCACATTGCTTGCAAGGCTTATAGTGATGTGCATTACCGAGAGGGCCCAGAGATACCTCTCCGACAATCGGAGTGACAAATCCTAATCTCCATCTATGCCAACTCAACAAGTACCATCGGAGACACCTGTAGAGCATCTTTATAATCACCCAGTTATGTTGTGACATTTGATAGCACACAAGGTGTTCCTCCGGTATTCGGGAGTTGCATAATCTCATAGTCTGAGGAACATGTATAAGTCATGAAGAAAGCAGTAGCAATGAAACTGTAATGATCATAATGCTAAGCTAACGAATGGGTCTTGTCCATCACATCATTCTCCTAATGATGTGATCCCGTTCATCAAATGACAACACATGTCTATGGTTTAGGAAACATAACCATCTTTGATAAACGAGCTAGTCAAGTAGAGGCATACTAGGGACACTTTGTTTTGTCTATGTATTCACACATGTACTAAGTTTCCGGTTAATACAATTCCAGCATGAATAATAACATTTATCATGAAATAAGGAAATAAATAATGAATTTATTATTGCCTCTAGGGCATATTTCCTTCAGTCTCCCACTTGCACTAGAGTCAATAATCTAGTTCACATCGCCGTGTGATTTAACACCAATAGTTCACATCACCATGTGATTAACACCCATAGTTCACATCGTCATGTGACCAACACTCAAAGGATTTACTAGAGTCAGTAATCTAGTTCACATCGCCATGTGATTAACACCCAAAGAGTACTAAGGTGTGATCATGTTTTGCTTGTGAGAGAAGTTTAGTCAACGGGTCTGCCAAATTCAGATCCGTATGTATTTTGCAAATTTCTATGTCTACAATGCTCTGCATGGAGCTACTTTAGCTAATTGCTCCCACTTTTAATATGTATACGGATTGTGACTTATAGTCATCCAGATCGGTGTCAAAGCTTGCATCGACGTAACTCTTTACGACGAACTCTTTATCACCTCCATAATCGAGAAATATTTCCTTAGTCCTCTAAGGATAATTTTGACTGCTGTCCAGTGATCTACTCATAGATCAAAATTGTACTCCCTTGCCAAACTCAGGGCAGGGTATACAATAGGTCTGGTACACAGCATGGCATACTTTATAGAACCTATGGCTGATGCATAGGGAATGACTTTCATTCTCTCTCTATCTTCTGCCGTGGTCGTGGTTTGAGTCTTACTCAACTTCACACCTTGCAACACAGGCAAGAACTCCTTCTTTGACTATTCCATTTTGAACTACTTCAAAAACTTGTCAAGGTATGTACTCATTGAAAAAACTTATCAAGCGTCTTGATCTATCTCTATAGATCTTGATGCTCAATATGTAAGCAGCTTCACCGAGGTCTTTCTTTCAAACACTTCTTTATGCTTTCCAGAAAATTCTACATTATTTCCGATCAACAATATGTCATTCACATATACTTATCAGAAATGATATAGTGCTCCCACTCACTTTCTTGTAAATACAGGCTTCACCATAAGTCTGTATAAAACTATATGCTTTGATCAACTTATCAAAGCGTATATTCCAACTCCGAGATGCTTGCACCAGTCCATAGATGGATCGTTGGAGCTTGCATATTTTGTTAGCACCTTTAGGATCGACAAAACCTTCTGGTTGCATCACATACAACTCTTCTTTAAGAAATCCATTAAGGAATGAAGGTTTGACATCCATTTGCCAAATTTCATAAAATGTGGAAATTGCTAACATGATTCGGAAAGATTTTTAAGCATCGATACAAGTGAGAAAATCTCATCGTAGTCAACACCTTGAACTTGTCAAAAATATTTTTTGCGACAATTCGAGCTTTGTAGATAGTAACACTACTATCAGCGTCCGTCTTCCTCTTGAAGATCCATTTATTCTCTATTGCTCGCCGATCATCGGGCAAGTCAACCAAAGTCCATACTTTGTTCTCATACATGGATCCCATCTCAGATTTCATGGCCTCAAGCCATTTCGTGGAATCCGGGCTCATCATCACTTCCTCATAGTTCGTAGGTTCGTCATGGTCAAGTAACATGACCTCCAGAACAGGATTACCATACCACTCTGGTGCGGATCTTACTCTGGTTGACCTACGAGGTTCAGTAGTAACTTGATCTGAAGTTATATGATCATCATCATTAGCTTCCTCACTAACTGGTGTAGGAGTCACAGGAACTGATTTCTGCAATGAACTACTTTCCAATAAGGGAGCAGGTACAGTTACCTCATCAAGTTCTACTTTCCTCCCACTCACTTCTTTCGAGAGAAACTCCTTCTCTAGAAAGGATCCATTCTTAGCAACAAAGATCTTGCCTTCGAATCTGTGATAGAAGGTGTACCCAACATTTTCTTTTGGGTATCATATGAAGACGCACTTCTCCGATTTGGGTTTGAGCTTATCAGGTTAAAACTTTTTCACATAAGCATTGCAACCTCAAACTTTAAGAAACGACAGCTTAGGTTTCTTGCCAAACCATAGTTCATACGGTGTCGTCTCAACAGATTTAGACGGTGCCCTATTTAACGTGAATGTAGCTGTCTCTAATGCATAACCCCAAAACGATAGTGGTAAATCGGTAAGAGACATCATAGATTGCACTATATCCAATAAAGTACGATTATGACGTTCGGACACACCATTATGCTGTGGTGTTCCAGGTGGCATGAGTTTGTGAAACTATTCCACATTGTTTTAATTGAAGGCCAAACTCGTAACTCAAATATTTGCCTCTGCGATCAGATCGTACAAACTTTATTTTCTTGTTACGATGATTCTCTACTTCACTCTGAAAATCTTTGAACTTTTCAAGTGTTTCAGACTTGTGTTTCATCATGTAGATATACACATATCTGCTCAAATCATCTGTGAAGGTCAGAAAACAATGATACCCGCCGTGAGCCTCAACACTCATTGGACCGCATACATCGGTATGTATTATTTCCAATAAGTCAGTGGCTCGCTCCATTGTTCCGGAGAACGGAGTCTTAGTCATCTTGCCCATGAGGCATGGTTCGCAAGCATCAAGTGATTCATAATCAAGTGATTCCAGAAGCCCATCAGCATGGAGTTTCTTCATGCGCTTTACACCAATATGACCTAAACGGAAGTGCCACAAATATGTTGCACTATCATTATCAACTTTGCATCTTTTGGCATCAATATTATGAATATGTGTATAGGGATGAAAATGGAGTGGAAAGTCTCCGCTTTTCCGGAGAAAAAGTGGAAACGGAGAGGAAATATGAAAACGGAAACGGAAATTTGCAAAATGGAAATGGAAGCGGAATTTTTTATGCGGAAACGAAAACAAAAATGGAACGGTGTTTTCCGGTGGAACATACGTGGAAACGGAACTTTCCGTTTCCGTGAATATGGAATTTCCGTTTCTACTATAGGCCCATGACTGCTTTGTAGCCCAATTACCAAACAACACAATGACACAATGAGCAGACTGGATCATTTGAGGACCAACTTTTACTTCCACACACATTCTCAACTATTCACGATACGGAATTGTCATGTACTATTACAATACTACCCTATGTTGCCAACACAACCATATTATCATGTAGCCATGTTAACAATTTCTTAAATTTCTTTGTTTTTTGTGTGCATTTCTCTATGATTCAAGGGGGTTTTAAGTTCCGGTCAACACACCGTTCTGTTTTCGTGTCCGCTCTGTATTCGCTCCGTGTCTGTTTCCGATAGTATTTGTTTCCGTATTCATTTCTGGGGTTTCCATATTCGTTTCCGCTTCTGCAAAAAAATATGAAAACAAATATGGTAGCACCCAGTTCCGTCCGTTTCCACTCCGTTTTCATCCCTATATGTGTATCAACACGATCGAGATTCAATAAACCATTTATTTTGAGTGTATGACCATAGAAGGTTTTATTCATGTAAACAGAACAACAATTATTCTTTGACTTAAATGAATAACCGTATTGCAATAAACATGATCTAATCATATTCATGCTCAACGCAAACACCACATAACATTTATTTTAGGTTCAACACTAATCCCGAAGGTAAAGGGAGTGTGCGATAGTGATCTTATCATCCTTGGAATCATTTCCAACACACATCGTCACCTCGCCCTTAACTAGTCTCTGTTTATTTTGCAACTCTTGTTTCGAGTTACTACTCTTAGCAACTGAACTAGTATCAAATACCGAGGGGATGCTATAAACACTAGTAAGTACACATCAATAACATGTATATCAAATATACCTTTGTTCACTTTGCCATCCTTCTTATCCCCCAAATACTTGGGGCAGTTCTGCTTCCAGTGACTAGTCTCTTTGTAGTAGAAGCACTTAGTCTCAGGCTTAGGTCTAGACTTGGGCTTCTTCACTTGAGCAGCAACTTGCTTGCCATTCTTCTTGAAGTTCCCCTTCTTCCCTTTGCCCTTTTCTTGAAACTAGTGGTCTTGTCAACCATCAACACTTGATGCTTTTCTTGATTTCTACCTTTGTCGATTTCAGCATCACGAAGAGCTTGGGAATAGTTTCTGTTATCCCTTGCATATTATAGTTCATCACAAAGTTCTAGTAACTTGGTGATAGTGACTAGAGAACTCTGTCAATCACTATCTTATCTGGAAGATTAACTCCCACTTGATTCAAGTGATTGTAGTACTCAGACATTCCGAGCATATGCTCACTAGCTGAGCTATTCTCCTCCATCTTGTAGGCAAAGTACTTGTCAAAGGTCTCATACCTTTCGACATGGGCATGAGTCTGAAATACTAATTTCAACTCTTGGAACATCTCATATGCTCCGTGGCGTTCAAAACGTCTTTGAAGCCCCGATTCTAAGCCGTAAAGCATGGTGCACTAAACTATCAAGTAGTCATCATATCGAGCTTGCCAAATGTTCGTAACGTCTGCATCTGCTCCTGCAATCGGTCTGTCACATAGCGGTGCATCAAGGACATAATTCTTCTGTGCAGCAATGAGGATAATCCTCAGATCACGGATCCAATCCGCATCATTGCTACTAACATCTTTCAACTTAGTTTTCTCTAGGAACATATCAAAAATTAAACAGGGGAGCTAAATGCAAGCTATTGATCTACAACATAGATATGCAAATACTATCAGGACTAAGTTCATGATAAATTAAAGTTCAATTAATCATGTTACTTAAGAACTCCCACTTATATAGACATCCTTCTAGTCATCTAAATGATCACGTGATCCAAATCAACTAAACCATGTCCTATCATCACGTGAGATGGAGTAGTTTTCAATGGTGAAAATCACTATGTTGATCATATCTACTATATGATTCATGCTCGACCTTTCGGTCTCCAGTGTTCCGAGGCCATATCTGCATATGCTAGGCTCGTCAAGTTTAACCCGAGTATTCTGCGTGTGCAAAAGTGGCTTGCACCCGTTGTATTTGAGTGTAGAGCTTATCTCACCCGATCATCACGTGGTGTCTCGGCACGATGAACTGTCGCAATGGTGCATACTCAGGGAGAACACTTATACCTTGAAATTTAGTGAGAGATCATCTTATAATGCTACCGTCGAACTAAGCAAAATAAGATGCATAAAGGATAAACATCACATGCAATCAATATAAGTGATATGATATGGCCATCATCATCTTGTGCCTTTGATCTCCATCTCCGAAGCACCGCCATGATCACCATCGTCACCGGCGCGACACCTTGATCTCCATCGTAGCATCGTTGTCATCTCGCCAACTATTGCTTCTACGACTATCGCTACCGCTTACTGATAAAGTAAAGCAATTACATGGCGATTGCATTTCATGCAATAAAGCGACAACCATATGGCTCCTGCCAGTTGCCGATAACTATGTTACAAAACATGATCATTTTATACAATAAGATTTAGCATCATGTCTTGACCATATCACATCACAACATGCCCTGCAAAAACAAGTTAGACGTCCTCTACTTTGTTGTTGCAAGTTTTACGTGGCTGCTACAGGCTAAGCAAGAACCGTTCTTACCTATGCATCAAAACCACAATGATTTTGCGTCAAGTATGTGCTGTTTTAACCTTCAACAAGGACCGGGCGTAGTCACACTCGATTCAACTAAAGTTGGAGAAACTGACACCTGCCAGCCACCTGTGTGTGAAGCACGTCAGTAGAACCAGTCTCGCGTAAGCGTACACGTAATGTAGGTCCGGGACGCTTCATCCAACAATACCGCCGAATCAAAGTATGACATGCTGGTAAGCAGTATGACTATTATCGCCCACAACTCACCTGTGTTCTACTCGTGCATATAACATCTACGCATAAACCTGGCTCGGATGCCACTGTTGGGGAACGTAGTAATTTCAAAAAAATTCCTACGCACACGCAAGATCATGGTGATGTATAGCAACGAGAGGGGAGAGTGTTGTCCACGTACCCTCGTAGGCCGTAAGCGGAAGCGTTATGACAACGCGGTTGATGTAGTCGTACGTCTTCACGATCGACCGATCCTAGTACCGAAAGTACGGCACCTCCGCAATCTGCACACGTTCGGCTCGGTGACGTCCCACGAACTCACGATCCAGCAGAGTGTCGAGGGAGAGCCTTGTCGGCACGACGGCGTGATGACGGTGATGATGAAGCTACCGGCGCAGGGCTTCGCCTAAGCACTGCAACGATATGACCGAGGTGAATTATGGTGGAGGGGGCACCGCACACGACTAAAAGATCAATGATCAACTTGTGTGTCTATGGGGTGCCCCTGGCCACGTATATAAAGGATGGAGGGAGGAGGAGGCCGGCCCTCATAGGGCGAGCCCAAAGTGTGGAGTCCTACTAGGACTCTCTAGTCCTAGTAGGATTCCACCTCCCACATGGAATAGGAAAAAGGGAAGGCAAAAGGAGAAGGAAGGAAGAGGCGCCCCCTTTCCCTAGTCCAATTCGGACCAGTATATGGGTAAGGGGCGCGGCCACCCTTGAGGCCTTTCTCTCCTTTCCCGTATGGCCCATTAAGGCCCAATACGAATTCCCATAACTCTCCGGTACTCCAAAAAATACCCGAATCACTCGGAACCTTTCCAATGTCCGAATATAGCCTTCCAATATATCGATCTTTACGTCTCTACCAATTCGAGACTCCTCGTCATGTCCCCGATCTCATCCGGGATTCCGAACAAACTTCGGTCATCAAATCACATAACTCATAATACAAATCATCACAGAACGTTAAGCGTGCGGATCCTACGGGTTCGAGAACTATGTAGACATGACCGAGACTCATCTCCGGTCAATAACCAATAGCGGAACCTGGATGCTCATATTGGTTCCTACATGTTCTACGAATATCTTTATCGGTCAAACCGCATAACAACATACGTTGTTCCCTTTGTCATCGGTATGTTACTTGCCCGAGATTCGATCGTCGGTATCTCAATACCTAGTTCAATCTCGTTACCGGCAAGTCTCTTTACTCATTATGTAATGCATCATCCCGCAACTAACTCATTAGTCACATTGCTTGCAAGGCTTATATTGATGTGCATTACCGAGAGGGCCCAGAGATACCTCTACGACAATCGGAGTGACAAATCCTAATCTCGATCTATGCCAACTCAACAAGTACCATCGGAGACACCTGTAGAGCATCTTTATAATCACCCAGTTACGTTGTGACGTTTGATAGCACACAAGGTGTTCCTCCGGTATTCGGGAGTTGCATAATCTCATAGTCTGAGGAACATGTATAAGTCATGAAGAAAGCAGTAGCAATGAAACTGTAACGATCATAATGCTAAGCTAACGAATGGGTCTTGTCCATCACATCATTCTCCTAATGATGTGATCCCATTCATCAAATGACAACACATGTCTATGGTTTAGGAAACATAACCATCTTTGATAAACGAGCTAGTCAAGTAGAGGCATACTAGGGACACTTTGTTTTGTCTATGTATATGTACTAAGTTTCCGGTTAATACAATTCTAGCATGAATAATAAACATTTATCATGAAATAAGGAAATAAATAATAACTTTATTATTGCCTCTAGGGCATATTTCCTTCAGTATTATGCAAGAACAATCATGAATGAGTTTACAACAGTACCTAAAGTTTATGAGTTTTCTATTATACTAATGGAGCTCACGAAGTTTCTGCTGAGTTTTGTGTGCTGAAGTTTTCATGTTTTGGATGAGATCACGATGGATGAAGGAACAAGGAGGGGCAAGGCCCTAAGCTTGGGAATGCCCAAGGCACCCCAAGGTAATATTCAAGGAAGACCCAAGCATCTAAGCTTGGGGATGCCCCAGATGGCATCCCCTCTGTCGTCTACAATTCATCGGTATGTCACTTGGAGCTATATTTTAATTCATCACATGATATGAGTTTTACTTCGAGCGTCTTATGCCATAGTTTTGTTTTGATTGCTTGTTAGTTTTCCGCATTCATTGTTTGTTGTGCACACCTTTTGAGAGGGACACACATTCATCATGATTTGTTAGAATACTCAATGAGCTTCACTTATATCTTTTGAGCTATGCAGTTGCTCTTGTGCTTCACTTATATTTGTTAGAGCACGACGGTGGTTATATTTTATAGAAATGATTGCACAATCATGCTTCACTTAAATATTTTTGAGAGTCTATTAAATAGGAAGTGGTAATGAGCACGGGTTATAAGACTAGTTCAAGAATGATAGGTATTTAAGAGTGATATAATAAAAACTTTCATGTAGATCACTAAATATGAAATGTATGTTTTAATTACATTGATGTCGTAATATGAAAGGGTATTGTTCCATGATAATTGTTTAGTAGAAATATTGATATTAAAGTTTGTTATTAACTACTCATTTAAGTGTCTGACATGACATTGGTGGGGATGTTTGAGCATTTTTATGTCTCCCTGAAATCCTTGAGTGTTGTCTAAATCGGGGGTGGTCGATGGTTAACTCCTACCAACCTCCTCCCTAGGGGCATTCGAGTAGTACTTTGCTTCAAGGTCTAACAAAACTTCCAGAATAAGTATATGAGTTCGTTATGACTAATATGAGTTCATGGACAATTACGCACTCACCTATCCACATATTGCTAGCCTCTTATGTACCGTGCATTGCCCTTTCTCACCTCGAGAGTTGGTGCAAACTTTGCTGGTGCATCCAAACCCGGTGATATGATACGCTCTTATCACACATAAGCCTCCTTATATCTTCCTCAAAACAACCACCATACCTACCTATCATGGCATTTCCATGGCCATTCCGAGATATATTGCCATGCAACTTCCACCGTTCTGTCTTATGACATGTGTGTTCATCATCATATTGCTTTGCATGATCATACAGAGCTGACATGATATTTGTGGCAAATCCACCATTCATCATTGTTATACATGTTACGCTAGATCATTGCATATCCTGGTACATTGCGAGAGGCATTAATATAGAGTCATGTTGTTTCAATATATCGAGTTGTAAGTAAATAAAAGTGTGATGATCATCATTATTAGACCATTGTCCAAGTGAGGTAAAGAATGATGAAGACTGATGAGTCCTCCAAAATGTGGGGATGAGGTTTATGATATTGTTCTAAAGAAAATGAGAGAAAAAGAGAGAAGGGGCAATGTTACTATCCTTTTACCACACTTGTGCTTTAAAGTAGCACCATGTTCTTCATGTAGAAAGTCTCCTGAGTTATCACTTTCATATACTAGTAGGAATTTTTCATTATAGAACTTGGCTTGTATGTTCCGATGACGGGCTTCCTCAAATGCCCAATGTTTTCATGAGCAAGAAATTTGGATGCACACCCACTTAGTTTCATATTGAGCTTTCATACACTTATAGCTCTAGTGCATCCGTTGCATGGCAATCCCTACTCCTCGCATTGATATCAATCGAAAGGCCTCTCCATTGCCTAACGATCCATCGAGTTGATGTGAGACTTTCTTCCTTTCTGACTTCCCTTGTATACCTCTACCACTGCATTCTATTCCACCCATAGTGCTAATGTTCATGGCTCACGCTCATGTATTGAGTGGAGTTGAAAATGTTGAAGCGCATTAAAAAGTATGATCCAATTGCTTGGATTGATACCGGGGTGCTCATGACTTATATTTATGCGGTGAAGGCAGTGCCATGTCATGCTTACATAATTCAATTAGTAGGGATAACATTCATTGAGCATCGTATATTTTAAAAAAGTAATGATTATGTTCTTATATTCATGGATATTATTATGTTGATATCAATTACTTAATAGTTTTTCAATATTTATACCGTAAAGAGATTACATGTTAGGTAGCATTCAACATCAAAAAAATTGTTTTTATCATTTACCTACTCGAGGACAAGAAGGAATTAAGCTTGGGGATGCCAATACGTCTCCAACGTATCCACAATTTTTGATTGTTTTATGCTATTATATTATCAATCTTAGATGCTTTATATGCAATTATATATCTTTTTTGGGACTAACCTATTAACCTACTACCCAATGCAATTTGTTGTTGCTTGCTTGTGTTTGTCCTTTCAGAAAATCAATACCAAACGAAGTCCAAGAACAATGAAATTTTGTGGTGATATTTTTCTGGACCAGACGGGACCCTAGAAGGTTCAGGAGGAGGCCAGAATCCCTACGGGAGAGCCACAAGCACACACGGCGCACCCCTAGGGGCACGCCACCTAAGCTTGTGGGTCCCACGTAGCTCCTTTTGACTTAGTTCCACTTCTATAAATTCCCATAAATCCCCAAACCAACAGAGATCCACCCGAAAGAATTTTTCTTCTGCCGCAAGCTTCTATGCTTCCGCGATCCCATTTGGAGGCTTTTTCCGGTACTCTGCCGGAGAGGGAATCGATCACGGAGGGCTTCTACATCATCCTTGCTGCACCACCAATGATGTGTGAGTAGTTTACCACGGACCTACGGGTCTGTAGTGATTAGCTAGATGGCTTCTTCTTCTCTCTCTTCGATCTTCAATACAATGTTCTCCTCGGAGTTCTATTTGATGTAATCTTCTTTTGCGGTGTGTTTGTTAGGATCCGATGAATTGTGGGTTTATGATCAGACTATTCATTGAAAGTAATTGAGTCTTTACTGAACTTTATTATGCATGATTATTATAGCTTTGTATTTCTCTTCGATCTATCCGTTTGGTTTGGCCAACTAGAATTGTTTATCTTCAGTGGGAGAGGTGCTTTGTAGTGGGTTCAATCTTGCGGTGTCCTCACCCAGTGACAAAAGGGGTAGCGAGGCACGTATTGTTTTTTTGCCACGAATGGTAAAATGATGGGATTTAATCATACTACTTGGTTTTATTCAACATTATGTCATCTAGCTTAAAGCATTACTCTGTTTGCCATGAACTTAATACCCTAGATGCATGCTGGATAGCGGTCTATGGGTGGAGTAATAGTAGTAGATGCAGGCAGGAGTCGGTCTAGTTGTTAGAGACGTAATGCCTATATACATGATCATTGTCATGAATAACGTGATAACTAAGCGCTTTTCTATCAGTTGCCCAACAGTAATTTATCTACCCGCCATATGCTATCTTTATGAGAGAGAAGCCTCTAGTGAAAACTATGCCTCGGGTCTACTTTAATCATGTTACAAAAACCAAAAATATCTTGTTGTAATTTTATTACTTTTATTTTACGTTGCAATTTATCTATGTACTACTATCAGATTTAATCCTTGCAAGTAACGACTTCAAGGGGATTGACAACCCTCTTGCCCACGTTGGGTGCAAGTATTTTCTCTTGTGTGTGTAGGTACTGCTTACTAGGCATTTGTGTGGTTCTCCTATTGGCTTGATAACCTTGGTTCTCACTAAGGGAAATACTATCTACTACTATATTGTTTCACCCTTCCTCTTCGTGGAAAATCCCAACGCAGCTCAAAAGTAGCAGTGGCGCGGTGGAGGGGGAAAGCGAGCAAAAAGAGTTGGCTTGTGCAAAATTGAGGAGGACTAAGCAATGAGGGGCACAGAAATAGAAATCCCTATCCCAAATGGTTGGATATTCCTCTATCACTGGGATGAGGCAAAGTGTTTTGCTACAAAATATGGTAAAATTTAATGAAAATGTTTTCTCCAAAATAGTGAGTGGGAGGACAGTGCAATGAAAAGAAACATTGAAAATAGTCCTAGGATTACAGAATCTTCATAATCATGTCAATGAAAAGAAACATTGAAAATAGTCCCAGGATTTCTTATGTTGTGAATGTCTCTACATGAGATATAGAGATTTTGGTTGAACTTGCAGCTGAACTATATAGGTTGGGCAAACTCGTGCAGACCTTTATGGTTTGCAGATGAGAGATTGTTGAACAAACAATGAACCTATAATACACAAAGAAGCATTGATGGGCCCCGACTCTAGAATTGGCTATATGCCAAAATAATCCAAGATAGTATCCACATACATAATTCAAGGTTAGACCTTGATGAACCCTCCGGAAGACTTAGAGTCTAAATATAGTAACAGATCTATAAACTGAAAAAGATAAAAATATTAATGCTTGACTTATTGCAAATAGTTTATGACAAGATCAAGAAGTTGACTATGATGAGATTGCTCATCATAGCAATACTTAAAGTCAGTTCATGTTAAACTAGCAATTACTAAATATTTCAATTATGACATATAATAGATGGATTTCAAAATGATTCCCATGAGATGGAAATAGAACCAAGGTTGTATATATGATACGGTCCAAGGTAATTTTGTTGATCCAAAGGATGCTAGTAAGTGTGCAAACTTTAAGAGATCCTATAATGATCTGAAGCAAGCATAGTGGAGTTGGAACATTCGTTCTGATGAAATGATCAAAAACTTGATTTCATCGAGGAAAGCGAAGATTCTTGTGTTTATAAGAAAGTAAGTGGGATCATAATAATATTTCTAAACACACATTGTTGATTGGAAACAATATTCTTGACACACATTGGGACTTCACTAAATAGTTTTCAGTGAAGTACATAGGCAGCCTTGGTATTAGGCATTATAATCTATGGAGATAGTAGTGCCTAATCAATCTTAGCCAAAATACATATTGACAAGATACAAAAGCAGTTTAGTATGAAAAATGCCAAGAAGAGTTTCTTGTTGAAGTCACATGGAAGGAGTTTTAAGCAAGAATCGATATCCTGAAATACTGATGAATGAAATGCATGATTTAATTCACACTTGTGTTGATCATATTCCATGGCTTGTAAACAACGAGATATGTCCTGTACTCCAAGTCAGTTGTTAGGAAAGTTACCAGATTGATCAAAGTGTTGATCACAGGACAACAGTGAAAATGTCGTTAAGTGCAAAGACAGCATGTTTCTCACATACGAAGAAAATGAAGAGATTGTTGTAAGGAGTTACATCAATATAGTCTAGTTGTAAGTAGTACACAAATCTACATTGGTGCTCTAAGTGATTTTCGATTTCAATTAAGTGATTTGTATTACACAATAATTGATGGCACAGTAAGTTGGAATTTTTCCAAGAAAGTTACTATGGTGAATTCTATAACAGTGGGCTGAGTATGTTGTCGCTTTAGAAGCAACATTTGGAGGGTGATGAATCAAAAGTTCATTTATGAACTTAATATGGTTTCTAGATAGTTTGTGCCAATGGAACACTGTTCTGAATAGTGGTTCCATAGCTCCGTCTAAGGAATTAAAGGTCCCGCTAGTGATTCAATATATATAAAGCCAGTTTCACACAAATTATGAATTCTTGTGAATGCATGATAGATGCGTAGAAATGGAAATAATACACACAGATCTGAACTTGTCAAGATCTAATAGGATGAAGGTTGTACCATAAGTAAAGCATGGACAAACACTGGATTGCCAATAGTGTAAATGAAAAAATGTGCTAACTAGGTGATTGAATCTAGTGTGAGTGGGAGTGTGTTGGAAATATGCCCTAGAGGCAATAATATTGTATTATTTATTTCCACATTTATAATTAAGAGTTTATATTCTATGCTATAGTGTTATGATCCTGACACATGCGATTCAATGGAAAACTCATTAGCACGTATGGAATGATAAACGATAAAACCTGAAACCTAGTCTCACCTCTAGGACTAGCTCAAGTGTTGTTTGTCTTCATGTTTTTGGATCTTGAGATATCATTAACTGTAACAATAGTACGAAATTAACTTTGAGAGTATGACGTTAGAAGAACGATCACATTGAATTGACCCAACTTGTTTGTTATATTTTGAGATACTATCATCACAGGTCAATCATTATAACACAAAGAGTTAACGTATGCTTTAGTTCCTTAGACCATAAGAGTATTGTAGTCACTTCTTACCGTACGATGTACTTTGGGTTGCTCAAACATCATCGGTAAATCGGTGATCATAACGATAACTTACAGGTACATCGGAAAGTTTGACAAGGGACTAGATATCTCAAGAGTGTGATTTGATCCTCCGATGATGGAGAGATATTCTTAGGGCCCTCTCGTGCAACGGCATCCATCATCGTCTGGCCATACACAGGTGACTTGGTCATGGGGATGCTGGAACATGTCAACAAGAAAGAAGAACCAAAACCGTAACGAGGAGACCAGTACAGTGAGCATGAGAATGACTCAATAGGATACCTATATATACCACCTCGGGTTTTGTAAAGTATCGCGAAGAAAAGGGAATATCACATGATAATCAAAGGTTAACTCGAATATGAATTTACAGATTTAATGTGCGCACATGGGTTGCGCCAGTAATAGTACACAAAAAATTACGATTTCCCGGATGGGATTTGAACCTTCATAGAACTGAAACAACAATAAAAGAATTAAAACAAAAATAATAAATAATATGCACTATAGCATGGGCCTTGCGGCCGTAGCTAGTCTAGTAGTGCGACCCAGTTCAGGCCCAATCAGGCTCCAATAACAATTTCATTCTGAGTCATCGACGAATACTCACTCATAGAGGGAAGCCTCCACCAAGATCCAATATATCCGGACCATATTATATTCCTATCGTATGAATGAAACATAGTTTGAAAAAGGCGAGTAGACAAGTAGTGACGAAATGCTTCAGGGAGTTGAAAATAAGCATAGATCTGGAGATTCCCAAATAGGTCAACATTCTGAAGTTTAAGATCAAACATTCGGGCAAAAAAGGGGTGAGCTCCCCGTTCCTGGTTTTCCTATAACTGAATTCCGAGGAACCAAAAGAATCCAATGAGTCTAAAGGTTCTTTCGTAACTCCCATAAGTTTTCAGTAGTGGCTCCGTTTCGTGACTCATTTCATAGGGAAGCCAAAAGTGGCTACCCCACGAATTCACTATTTCTAAACGAGTCATGAAGGCAATTACGAACATACTTTTTCTCCACGTCGGATCCATAATAGGATCAAACCAACCGAGTTATCCTGACCTTTTTTTGTGCATCATCCTAGTAGAGTATTTGTATCTATGTCAATTAAAGGGAGTAAAAATCAATGAAAGTATTCAAAATTCAAGATTTGAGAATCGGTAGTCTTCGCTAATACACTTCCCCTCGGACTCATGAAGATTAATTCTGATGGGGGTCAAGGAGGATCTACTTAGACCTGTTAGTGGGGTATTGTATGCATAACTACATAAATGCTAGGGAGTTGTTTCTTGCTTTAGAAGGCAATATTAACAGGTGTGTGCTACTTTACATATAGAAGCATTATTGCAAATTATCGTATATGTTGCCTTTGGTGAAAGAATTAAAGCTCATATTGATTAACTAGCAGAGTAATTTCACAAAGTAGGAGTAATTTCCAAAGTGTGCTTCTCTTGTCATGACATGTCTTATTCGGCAGGGTTTCTCACAATTTTTATTACGAGAACAAAAATATTTCATGTTTAAGCTAATTTGCCAAAGTTATTTCTTTTGTAATTCCATGCGTTGTGACTTGATAGGTGTCTGATCAATGTAATGGGCTATATTAGCAGCGATTCGACTAGGCATGCATATTGATTTTCCATCACAGAGGTGTAGGAATATAGTGATAACTATGGATTCATTTTTCGAGTGCTCCAGTTTGGCACCTTCCGTGCCACATAGGACACACAGTGCCCGAGACTACCCCCTCTTGGGTCTTGTCCCCGCAATGGTTGGCATGCTCACATGCTCGCTCACGCGTGTTGCATGTTTTCTTTCCATTTGACCGTTGAACCCATTGTCAAGTTGACCAGTTGTCCATTTGACCAATGGCAGTTGACCAGTTGAGTGTTGACTTTTTCCAAAAACGTTCATGAAAATGAAAAAAGACTGTGCATCTGAAAAAACCACAAATTAAAAAAAGTTCATGAATTTTAAAAAAAATTACGGGTTAAAAAAAGTTCCTGAATTTGAAAAAAAATCCTCACATCTGAAAAAAAAGACTGTGCATCTAAAAAACATGGATTTTAGAAAGTGCACAATCTTGAAAAATTGATCATGAATTTGAGATAGTTCACGAATTTAATAAAAAGTCCATGATTTGAAAAATGAAATTAAAAATAGAAGAAAAATCATCCAACTAAACACATAAAACCATAGAAAACCTAGCCAAACAAACAACCTAAAAGACCAGAAGCTACTAGAAGCTTTCCGAAACAAGAATAAAACCGGACACCGGCGTGAGCTTCTCGCTTGCGTAACTCCTTATGCGGCCTGGCCCATAAATAATTTATCGAACATGGGGGATGTGCGCTGTGTACGAGTAAGCTACTATCTGGTTTTATATATCTCAAAAAAATCTAGCAGGCACATTAAGCGCCGAATTTGGACTGGCCTTTTTGTGGGACGTAAATAACATTATTCCTCATATGATAGCCATGTCATTTACAATATATGGAAGAATAAAGTCAGGGCCATTGGAGCCCGAAAATTCAGATAAACTAAGACTAAGCAGTGCTTTGCTAAACAATCAACAACAAGATTGGTTTCCCTTCCGCAATTAACAAAGCTGACATCTGAAAAGTGCATCGCTAGCAGACTAGTCTTGGTGATGATTGGCACATCGGGACCCATGTAGGCATCAAGGTCTGAAACTACGTCCGACACATTCAAACTATCTGATTCAATGATTATATTGGAGCACCCGATATTTGAAGCTATGATAAGTCCATATAGAATAACCTTTATTTCTGTATGCCTCTACATTAATTTCACACAACCCAACTTAGGTTTCTTCCATATTTGATCAGATTTTCGAACTAGCTGATTTGGAGTATTTGCATGGATGAAGTTTGTGCCCAATACCTGAATTGACACAACCATCTTATCAGGAGGTTGCACGGGCTCTCCTTTCACCGCTTGCCTCCTCTGCCACCAGATATACCACATGGCAACAGGTATCAACTCTGTCGTCGGTATTTCATGTACCATAATGTGAAGTTGTAGGAGTATCTCTAAGTTAATAGAACCAGACCGGTGCTGAGCTACCGCATGCCTGATAGTTTCTTCAAGATTGAGTGCAGACCATACCTCGTTTGCCCTCGTGCATGTGAAGATACAGTGTTGGACATCCTCGAGGCCAACTTTGCACAGCGGGCATTGTGGAATCAGGGATATGTGTCTAACCGCAAGGACTCCGAAGCAAATGTAAAATGCCCGTAAGTACCTTCCATCTGAAGTGCTTCATCTTCCCCGGGGTTCTCAATTGCCATAATTCCTTCCAAGTTGGGTCGATTTAAGACCTCCCGGGACAGCCTGAACGAGCAAAGTGGTTTTCGGACCGGTGGTTGAACTCCACGTGGTAGGCCAAGTGTACGGAGAAAGTACTTGGTCTAGTAAATTGCCATGCTAAAAATCTTTTACTGGTTCAACGTGTAAGGGGATTTGTTGTATTCTGTACACATCAACATGTAGAAAGATGTCATGCAGGAGTTCACAATCCCACTGACCCGTATGCGGATCGATTAATTCCTCCACTTTGGACAACGTTGTTCCTCCTCTTGGGGTAATAATTTTCCTTCACCCGCTAGCAAGAATCCAGGGATCATCCCAAATGTTAATATGTGATCCCGAACCGACATGCCAAATGCACCTTCTCTTGAAAGTTTGGATACCCGCGACGGTACTCTGCCATGTAAACAATGAACCCTTTTTTGTTCCAGCACTCAATATATCACCACTGGGGTAATACTTGGCTTTCAATACTTGATCCAAAGACAGAAAAGATGGAAGAAAAGAGATGGAAGTATGTGATGTATAGGGCACATTCACAACCCAACATATATATACGAAACTTATTCACATTGTCGGGCGTATATTAGCGCGCGGCGACTATATCTTGCATTAAGCGAGACAGAACGATCACTCGCGTTGAGCGCTGTAGTAACATGCCAGCCTAACAGCGGACACTGAAAAGAAATAGGAAGAGAAAGAAAAGAGAGCACCCCGGAGGATTCAAACCTTCGTCTCCTAGTTAATCGTGAGGGCAGCTAGGCACTGCGATAGATACATGTTCAAGAATACGTGGTAGGTCGGGCCTTCTTAAGTCGAAACAAGTCGTGTTTCCACTGTTTCTTTTCCGTTGTTTCCAGGTTTTTCTTTTCTTTTCTTTTTCACTGTTTTCATTGGGGTTTTCTTTTCTTTCCTTTTTTGTTTTTCTTTATTACTTTCTAGGATTTGACTAGGTTTTTCCTTTTTTTTCTTTTTTGTTTGGTTCTCTTTATTTCTTGTTTTTCATCCGTTTTTGTTTTATTTTTTCGTCTTCTTTATTTTTTGTTTGGTTTTCTTATTTCTTCTCTGTTTTTTGCTTTTCTTTTCGTTTTTCTTTTGAGTTTTCTATATTTTAGTTTCATTCTACCTTTTTCGTATATGTTAGCAACATTTTTCTAAGACACGTCTCACATTTTTCCAATACAAATTTAACATTTTTTAATACATGGTCAACATTTTTTCAATACACATTTTTAACATTTTTCAAATGTTGGTTAACATTTTTCAAATACAAGATTAACATTTTTTGGATATATGGTCAACATTTTTCGTATACACACTTTTAAACTCTTTGATATGTTTGATTAACATTTTCTCAAATACAATAAAAAATTTCCTATGAACACTTTTAAACTTCTAAACATGTTTTCAAATACAAGATTAATATAATACATGGTAACCATTTTTTCTATGCACATTTATCATTTTTTCAAAAGCTTGATTAACATTTTCTAAATGCAATATTAACATTTTTTGGAACAAATTGTCAACATAATTTGAATACACATTCAACATTTACCAAATGCTTGTTAACATTTTTCAATACTTGTTCAACAATTTTTCAAATGCTTGACTAACATTTTTTTATACATGATAAAAAAATCAACATTTTTGTAATACATGGTCAGTATTTTTTCTATACACATTTAAAAAATTCAAATGCTTGATCGTCATTTTACAAATAATTGTTCAACATTTTTTTTCAAATGCATGACTAAAATATTTATATACATGATCAAGAAATTAAATCACTTTTTAATACATGGTCGGCATTTTTTCTATAAACATTTAACATTTTTCAAATGCTTTGTCTAAATTTTTTAAATACTTGTTCAACATGTTTTTCAAATGCCTTGATTAATATTTTTATATACATGATCAAAAGATTTCATCAGTTTTTAATATATGGTCAACATTTTTTGCATACGCATTCAAGATTTTTCAAAATATTATGTAAAGTCTATTTTGCAATATGTTTTTTTAGAATGTTTAAAAGTGTAAACAAAAGTAAAAAAAGAAATCAAAAAGATATAAAAACGTGAAAAAAAACGAGGCAGTGTACTACCGCGAACTGGGCCGGCCCATATTCTCGCGCGCTAGACATAGATGCTGGAAAAATCTATTTGACGCACAATGCGTCAAACTGTCGACGAATCGCACAGGGGATGCGACTAGCGAGCTATTTCGGCCGGCCCATCTGTAGCGAACGTAAAGGTTCCGGTTTGGGGAACCTTTTAGAGGATTCCCAGCCGGCTCTTACTGGTTTTGGGAACCATCTAGAAGGTTCCTGAACCGTTTTTTTTTCTTTTTTTACTCTCTGTTTTTTCTTCTTCCCTTTTCTGGTTCTTTTTTCTATTCTTTTCGTTACTTTTTCTTTTCTTTCAGTTTTCCATTTCAAGTTAATTTCTCTTTTCAACAAATTTTCTTTCTTTCGTTTTGTATTTATTTTTCTTTTCTTCTCTTTTTTTCAAGCTTTTCTCAAAGCATTCATGTTTCCAAAAAATGTTCAGTTCTCGAAAAATTGTTCTCAAAATTTAAAAATTGTTCTCATTACACAAAAAAGTTCAACGCTTTCAAAATTTAGAAAATTTATCGGAATTCAATTTTTTGTTCACGTATTCAAAAAAATTCATGCTTCCAAATTTGTTCGGGATTTCCCAAAATTGTTCTCTGTTTCAAAATTTGTTCTCAAGAGTCAAAAAATGACAGTGCTTCGAAATTTGTTCTCCGTTTCTAAATTTGTTCTCAAGACTCAAAAAATGTTCGTGCTTTAATTTTTTTCACAAATTCCAAAACGTTCTTGTTTTCAAAAATTGTTCTCATTAGACAAAAAAGTTCAAAACTTTCGAAAATCAGAAAATGTACCGGATTTCAAAAACAATTCCAGGTATTCAAAACAAATTCACGCTTCCAAATTTATTCGGGATTTTGCAAATTTGTTCTCCGATTTAAAATTTGTTCTCAAAATTCAAAAAATGTTCGTGCTTTAAAAAATTGTTCATGCTTCGAAATTTGTTCTCCAAATTTGTACAGAAATTCAAAACTTTCCGGTTTTGAAAATTTGTTCACAAATTCGAAAAATGTTTGAAGTTTTTAGAAAATGCCCCTATTGTTCAAGATTTGTTCACAAATTCATAAAATGTTCATATTTTGAAAAATATGTTCACAAAGTCGAAAATTGTTCACTGTGTTTCAAACTTGTTCGTGATTGTCATAAATCGATCGGTATTAAAAAAAGGTTCCTGTTTTTCAAGATTTTTTCAGAAATTCAAAAATGTTGATGCTTTAAATATCGTTCACAAATTCAAATATTTTTCACATTTTATAAAAAAGGTTCCTGTTTTTCCAAATTTTTACACATCTTCGAAAATATTTGTTTAAAAATTCCAAAAAAATCACAACTTTTCAAATTCGTGCGTGCTTGGCAAAAATGTTCGTCATTTAAAAAAATTATTTAGTATTTTCAAGAAATGACTAAGAAAGGGAAAATAACCCGATTAGGCGATTTATCTAGTGTTAAAGTATTTGCGTTGCCTATATACCACTAAGACTCGTAAGCCGCCGTGGCTAGCTACCTGTCTTTGCAGCACAGGGATCGTGAGATCGAATCGTGTGTGACGCTCTGCCTTTTTCTTACTCTTTCTACACTCAGCTCATGCGTGGGCCGGCCCAGTTGGAGTACTGCCCTATGCGAAGCCCCGACTTGCGCTCCCGTATATGAGCCTATCGTGCCCGTGGACAACAATTGAAGAACCCGAATCCGTGAGTCTATAGGGCCTTGGGCAAGCCTTGGCTCCGAGCCTTCAAAATTTGGTTCGGTTGTGCAGTTCGTGCCGAAAACAAAATGGAAAGGTCCACTTTCAGCATCTATAACAAGAAGGAGTGCAAACGGTCGTAGACCTCTCTGTCGATCTCACATTTAGAGAGATGAACGTTAAGCGAGCGTGTAAATCCTTTATAATATTATTATTAGTTTATCATAAAATGTCAGTCTCAACGCACGGCACTTTGATTTGCACATTCCAAGACGAGGTTTCCTTGTCTTTTTGTCAACGGCTTTGAGAGCCAGCCAGGCGGGCATAAACAGCCGGGCACTGGAGCTTCATCAAGCTTTTCACAAGGGAAAGGCGGAAAAGATACGCTAGCTCTATCCTCCAAAATAAAAGAGGACACGCTAGCTCCCATGTACGCCTCCACCAAGAAGCGATCATCACGAGAGAGAGAGGCAGCGCACTGTTGGGTCAACAGTACCAGCAACACGCATGCAGGCAGGCAGGCAGAAGATCACCACCAATGGTGGTACTGGGACGCGTGCACAGCTTTTGCATCTTTCCCGGAAGCTGGCCAGCCCTGCACGACACGACGCCGCTGCCTGTCAGTAACAGCAGCTCCATGACCATACCCAACGATCGAGTACATCCGTGGACGCTTTTGTTCCCTCCACTCCACTTTTAATTAGTACTGTAGCTGCAACCCCATCATAATCAACGGCGCCACTGGGTGAAGGAAATGGGAGGGAATCGAGCCCCCCCCCCCCCCCCCCCCCCCAAAATGGATCCATCCGTAGACCGCCACTAGCTCCGTCCGCACCATTCCATAATGCGTGATCTATCCATCATCATTGTTATTCATTAGGCGGTCAGGTAGCTCAGTATTAGGTTGGTAGGCAGATAGAAAGATCATTATTTTCCAACAACAAAGTAAAGAGAGGCGGCATGCAATGCAAAGATCACGGTGGCGTTGCTGTTGATGATGATGGGTGGTGAGGGGTGACAGTGCATCCTATCTTTTGGCGGCATCAAGTCTCGGACATGCCATATACCGCTGCTTTTGATTTTATTTTATTTTTAGTTGAGTATCGGTGCTTTTGATTTATATAAGTGGGGTGGCATCAGCGCACGAGGCTGAACAGGGGTAAAATGACGGAATCATGCTGGAGAAGTAGTGGAGAGAACACGATCGAGATCTATCATCGTTCCCGGCAACATCACCGACCACAAGACATCACTTTTAGCAGCAACTTTTGGCCCGAAACCCAGATTTGTTTGCTTGTTTTAGTCTCATGAGTCATGAGTGGGAATAGGCATCGATCACGGGCTAGCTGCTCCCACCAAGACCAAGGTGCATGGTGATGGATGGATGGATGGATGGACGGACGAGGTGCCTTTTCCTTGTTCCTTGCTTTTCGGTGCTCCCGAGTTCTCATTTCATAGGCTGAAGCTGAAGATGAACTGAACGACAAGCAAGGCTCGGCCTGAATAAAGACCACTCACGTCGGGGTCCTTTTCCATCTCTTTACGACAAGGAGAGGAGAGGGCACACAGTCACAAAACTCCACCGGTGCCGCGTCGACCCAGATCAAGATGCGCGCCTCGTCGGTTGATTGATGATGATTCCTGGCGGGCGTCCTGCCTGGATTCGCACAGCACACCGTGTCCGTGTCTCGCGCTTCAGCCGGGCACATGCCAATGCCAGGCCCCATACACGACTCGTCTCTTTTCTTCTTCTTTTCCCATCGCGAATCGATGCTTGTGACATGGACGCGGGCCACACGCGCCAGCATAAAGCAACCACCGTATTCGTACGTCAAAGCGTCTACAGTCGCAATGGACAAATCTGGACCTTCAAACACCCGCGGACGCGTCCACAACGGTCTTCAAATTATGTCGTCCACATCATCAAAATTGAACACGGAAAGGGAGAAGACAAGGACAAATCAGACCCCGGCCCTCGCGTCGTCCCTCAGGCAACTCGGGGCGATTAGGGATCCGTCGTGCCGCCTCCCCTCCACCGCCCTTCGTCTCTCGCTGTCATCGGGGACGGCTGCCGGGAATGCCCGCATGCGCGCCGGGGAAGGTGGCGGCGGGGATCTTGGTGATCGGATCGATCTCGCGTACCAGAGACTCGATTGGAGGCCTGCGGTTCCTGGGGCAGCGGGTCGCTGGTGGAGTCCGGCCACGGCGCGATGCTCTATTGCGTCATATCTGGAGGTTCCCCTTTGTCCTGTTGCCTCTTTGGACGTCCTGGTGGCTTGCGTCTGCCGGCCCCGGTGGTGGTGAGACTTGGTGGTGTACTTGGGGTCCGAGGGAAACCTTGGCCGGTCTGGCCGGCTCGGCGGCGGCGATGCCCAAGGGCGCCGTTTTCTTCCATGGAGGCGCAGCTGAGGTCCCAATCTACCCACACCGATCCCCTGCCCGGGTGAAAACCTTCAATCCTCTTCGGATTTGGCGGCAGCGGCGCTGTTCGCGTCGTGACCTTAACTGGGGTGTCGTCAGGGGCCTTGGGGCTCGGTTGGGAGTGTAAAGGAACTGTAGGCGGAGGGGATGGGACCAGTGACAGCAGGTGGTGTTTGCGAAGGAGGAGCGACGTGGCATCTCGCACGTCGATAGCGGCATGGAGCAGCGGGGTCTCGTCGCTGGGCATGTGTAGATAGACGAGCGCAGGATGGTGGCGTTGTCTGGCATCGTGGTGGCGTCGACGACTGCTAGGCCGGTCAAGGTTGATGCGTCAGTACCACTCTGAAGAGGGATCGGTGGTAGTTGGCGGCTGCGGCCTCTGAGACCGCGCCGGGCCGGTGTGTGCCTCATACCCGGCATTATGGTTTGGTTTGGGCCTCCGGTCTTAGATGTTAGGCTTTGCTGCGAGGTTTGTTTGGTATTAGGCTTGTACTATCAGCATCCCTTTATCAACTGGATATGAGTAGCGACAGATGTTGCCAAGATGGTGGCTTCACACTTACTGATGTATTATTTTGTATGGTCTTTGTGAATAATTAATAAATTGGCTGCATGCATCGCCCAGATGCAGAGGCTGCGGGTCTTCCTTCTTTTCAAAAAAATTCTCATATCCCGTACATAATATCCATACTAAACATGCGACGTGGAACTAAACAACATAGATCATCGAACAAACATAGAATCAAACATAGAAATGCACATTCAGATCACCAAAAGATCACCAACGGATCTCCAAAAAATCGCCAAAGTTCACATAATTCACATAAACGACCGACAAGTTTAAATTAGATTACTAAGAACTTCAAACTAAAGACGTAGATGGCGGAGCTTCACTCCGACAACGGAGGCAAGACAAGACAGTTCGTCAGATGAAGGGGCTCATCGTCCTCTCCGACTTCGACACCGACAACGGCGACGGTGACCACGACAGCTGCACCTACTCCGCAGATGATCAAGACCCTCCACCAGTCGCGGACGCTTACAGCCATGTCTTGCCTCCGCTTTGATACGTCTCCAACGTATCTATAATTTATGAAGTATCCATGCCAATATATTATCATTCTCAATCATTTATATCATTTTTTGGGATGACATAGTGCCCAGTGACAGTTGCTGTTTTTTGCTTTTTTTTACATCGCAGAAAATCAATATCAAACGGAGTCCAAATGCAGCGAAACTTTCGAAGATTTTTTTGGACCAGAAGACAAACAGTGGGCCAGAGAAGCACCTGGGGGGTGCCCCGAGGGGGGCACAACCCACCAGGGCACGCCTGGGCCCCCAGGCGCGCCCAGGTGGGTTGTGCCCACCTCGGTGGCCTCCCGTACCCCCTCTTCGCCCTATAAATCGTCAAATATTTCAAAAACCGTCGGGAGAACCCTAGATGAGAAATTCCGCCGCCGCAAGCCTCTACAGCCACAAAAAAACAATCTAGACCCCGTTCTGGCACCCTGTCGGAGGGGGAAATCATCTCCGGTGGCCATCTTCATCATCTCGGCGGCCACCATGATGAGGAGGGAGTAGTCCACCCTCGGGGCTGAGGGTTTATACCAGTAGCTATGTGTTTAATCTCCTCTCTCGTATTCTTGAGATGGCACGATCTTGATGTATCGCGGGTGAAAGGATCGATATAGTTGAGTAGAGGGGGGCGAATAGGCAACTAACAATTTTTAGCTTTTCTTTACCAAATTAAAGTTCTGCATCAAAATAGGTTGTCTAGATATGCAACTAAGTGAGCAACCTATATATGATGCAATGACAACAAGCATGCAAGCAAATAAGAGATATAACACGAGTAAACTTGCGAAAGTAAAGGGACGAGATAACCAATAGTGGAGCCGGTGAAGACGAGGATGTGTTACCGAAGTTCCTTCCTTTTGAGGGGAAGTACGTCTCCGTTGGAGCGGTGTGGAGGCACAATGCTCCCCAAGAAGCCACTAGGGCCACCGTATTCTCCTCACGCCCTCACACAATGCGAGATGCCGTGATTCCACTATTGGTGCCCTTGAAGGCGGCGACCGGACCTTTACAAACAAGGTTGGGGCAATCTCCACAACTTAATTGGAGGCTCCCAACGACACCACAAAGCTTCACCACAATGGACTATGGCTCCGCGGTGACCTCAACCGTCTAGGGTGCTCAAACACCCAAGAGTAACAAGATCCGCTAGGGATAAGTGGGGGGAATCAAATTTCTCTTGGTGGAAGTGTAGATCGGGGCCTTCTCAACCAATCCCGAGCAAATCAACAAGTTTGATTGGCTAGGGAGAGAGATCGGGCGAAAATGGAGCTTGCAACAATGGAGCTTTTGGGGGAAGAGGTAGGTCAACTTTGGGGAAGAAGACCTCCTTATATAGTGGGGGGAACAATCCAACCGTTACCCCCCACACCAGCCCCGCAGAGAGCGGTACTACCGCAGGAGGCAGCGGTACTACCGCTGATCACAGCGGTACTACCGCTCCCCTGGGCGGTACTACCGCTGGGCCCAGAGCGGTAGTACCGCGGTGGTCAGGGCGGTACTACCGCATACGAGCGGTACTACGGCCCCCACTGCCGCGGCTAGTACCGTAAAACCCAACACGAAAAAAGACCGTTCGAATCGAGGCGGTACTAGCACGAGACCGCAGCGGTACTACAGCTAGAGGCTACCAGCGGTACTATGGCTCTAGAGCGGTACTACCGCTCTCAGAGCAGTACTACCGCTTGTAGCCATAAGCGGTACTACCGCTCCGGCCCGCGGTACTACCGCTGGGACCAGAGAGGGCACACTGAGAAGAGGAACGAGCCCATCATAGAAGCGGAAAGGCTCGGAGGGGGGCAAAGGAAGTGTACGTGATGATTCCACCCTAGCCTTTCCAAAGCGGACCCCCTCTTGATAGTACGGTGATCCCTATGAAACTAGTCCACCAAACTAATTCGAAAGGACTACACCGTCTTCGCTTCAAGCTCCGAGGGGAGGGAATCGTCTCGTGCCAAATGGATGAATCTCTGAAAACACTCAATGCACACGATTAGTCCGCAAAAGCATTGTCATCAATCACCAAAACATCTTAGGGATAAAAATGCCCTTACAATCTCCCCCTTTTTGGTGGATTGATGACAATACGGGATTTGCACAAACGGGAAAAGACAAAGGACATAAGCAAACCCCAAATCTCTAAAATATAGACGGGCTCCCCCTAGATGTGTGCCATCAAGATAAGTGCTTTGGACTGCACGACACACATACTAGGATCAACACTCCCCCTGTATTTTAGAGACCAACAACCTAAGCGAGATTCAAGAGAGCAGGGTATATAACAATATAAGCATGCAACTCATGAGATACCAAATGACTAGAGACATAGATAAAGTATGATAAGGATAAGGTAGCATATAAGGTAGCATATGTCTCACACCGTATGACTGGAACTAAGGTCTTACTGAACACAAAACCAAACAAAGCACAAGGTAGCAAACACAACGAAAGCACAAAGACAAAGACACACTCGCAACACAACGATGCAAATCCCTAAATTCTCTCCCCCTTTGGCATCGAGACACCAAAAGGGGCAAAGAGCTAACCTACAGCTCCAGGTGAGAGCATGCTGAGGATCTCGAACATCAGGACTCTGCGTGATCATCTGCACCGCCGTCCTCGGCCGGAAACTGCTCGGCATCTGAATCGGTCCACGGAGTGCTGCTGGATCCACTCCTCCTCAGTGATCTGACCCTCAGAGCCGCTGGTGACTGTCGCACCCAACTGACGCATAAGCTCCTTGTGACGCCCCCTTGCCTTCTTCTCGGCCACATGAGTCATGTACTGACCGTGAGACTCCATGCAGAACAACTTCTTCATCTTGTGTTTGAGCTTCTTTGCCCAAGAGGGCTCTACCGCAGAAGGCTCTGTCCCAGAAGGCACATAATCCTCATCGTCATCATCGGCATCAGTCTCGCCCTCGGTCTCCATGGCAGCAGCAGAAGATGGAACTCCAGATCTAGGAATGCCCCAATTATCCTTCTTCCTCAGACGCTTGATCTCATGAGAAACCAACTCTCCAGTTTCCAGGTGCTCATCAGGATAGGTACGTCTCCAAGCCTTCTCAATGAGCAACATAATGAACGGACCATAAATCGGGCACTTGCGCTCAGAAATAGCAGCAAGAAGTTCAGACCACATAACATGAGAGATGTCCAAGGACTCGCCAGTGTTTGCGTCCTTCTCACGCTGGCAGAAGAGAAGCATGTCCACGAGATAAGAGTGTACCATGTCCAGATTCCCGATACGAGGGAAGAGAGTCTCGCGGAAGATACGGTGAAGGATGTCCAGATAGGTAGACAACTCATAGGTTTCCTTCCTGGTCTCAGGGTTGACCTTCCGAGTACAGTAGGGCCAGAGGGCTTGCTTGTGAGTGGAGGTAACATTGTGGTGAGGACGAAATCCGACTGGAGTCTCGAGCCCTTGATCTTCCACCTCTAGCAACCCCATGAAGGCCTTCCACTTGACAGCTAGCACCTTCCCATTAGTCATCCAAGTCAGAGTCCTGTCTTCATCAGTTCCTAGGTGGACAGTGGCAAAGAACTGAGCCAGCAAATCTGCATCAAAGTCCTTGTTGAACTGCATGATCCTGAGAATGTTCAACTGAGAGCACATCTGAAGGGCATCACCAAAGTACTCAGGGTCCTTCTCCATAGCATCCGTGTTGATGGAATGAACATTGACAAAGAGGTTCTTCTTAGCCTTGATCACGTCAAAGTAGGTGGCATACTGAAACCGGTTCCAGAACGGGCGATTGACAAGGTTGGGTTCTTGGTCTTCCTCATATGGGTTGCGGCGACGCCTGTCCCAGAATTCCTTGCTAGTCATCTCAGTCACCTTCTTGCCACTTGGCTTCGGCCTGTTGGCAGTCTTCATCTTGAGAGGAGGATTGGCACTTGAGGAAGCACCCACTGGTGGTGGTGGAGCACTGGAAGAACCACCTGCAGCCTCAGATGTGCGGTGCCGCTTTGACGTTGAACGCCCGGGGTTGACACGGCGGACTTGCTGCTCAGGATGTTCATCACCTGGAACCAAACACATGGAATATGGATCAACATGTGGTAGGAAACGTTGGAACTGGGCATCCGGCGGTAGTACCGTGCCCACACAGCGGTAGTACCGCAACAGCGGTAGTACCGTGCCTCCACAGCGGCAGTACCGCGCCAGATGGGCGGTAGTACCGCCCGAGATGGGGCACGGAGGATACCTACTGCCGTGGTCAGATCCGCCACTACCGGGGATGCCAAATTCAAAAATAAACCTACCAAACATCAATCCAAAGAGTCTAGTTGCCTTCTCCAACCTACTCAAGCCTAGATTTGGCCAAAAATCTAGAGATGCAACCACTATTGCCCCTAAAACGCGAGATCTGAAAACTAGACAAGAAGAGAAGAGGAACGGGGGCAATACCGACATCCATGGCAAGAGGACGAGGTGGGGATCGACTCCACCGAAGGAAATGGAGAGGAACGGTCCGGAGACGGAGGGCCGCCGGAGCCCTCCCGCAGCGAGATGGTGCTGGAGAGAGAGAGGAAGAGGAACAAGGGGACGAAGCAAATGGGTATGGGGAGGAAACCACCCCTTCCCACGACTTAACCCCCTGGCCCCGCCCCTCAGCGGTAGTACCGTGGTGATGGGCGGTAGTACCGCTCAGCGGTAGTACCGTGGTGATGGGCGGTAGTACCGCTCCAGCGGTAGTACCGCGCCTTCACAACGGTAGTACCGCCCAGCACAACTCAAAACAAGACTCAACACCTATGGCACAAAAAGAAAAGAAGGGAAACGACGGCAAGAGGAGAAAACCAACACAAAGCAACCAGAGCACCAGCACGAGAACAAGAACCACACACCTCTACACGAGAGGGCAGTGGCCGAGGCCACCTATGTTTGAGTCAATTGGTATGGCACCGCGAAGAATTATCCTTGGGCCCATGACCAAAACTCGTCTTTGAAGCACAAGTACCATCAAAAATGGCTAATGTGAAAGAGTGAGATTAGTTTATGCATTATGGGGGGAGGAAGAGTTCATTGAGAGAACAACACTCCCCCTAAGTCCATGCCTACACCTAGACAAGAATGCATGATGAATGTGAGGGGTGTGCAAAGGTTCAAACCACATTGCTCGAATCAATGATATTTAGCTCATGCCTTAACTCGCGAAATCTTGCTTCATCCAATGGCTTCGTGAAAATATCTGCAAGGTTATCATGAGTGTTGACATAGTTGAGCTCGATCTCCCCTCGCCTAATATGATCCCGGATGAAGTGATACTGAATCTCAATATGCTTCGTCTTGAAGTGTTGCACCGGGTTGAGAGAAATCTTGATGGCACTTTCATTGTCACACCAAAGAGGCACTTTGTCACAAATGACACCGTAATCCTTTAAAGTTTGCCTCATCCATAAGAGTTGTGCACAGCAACTCCCGGCCGCCACATACTCCGCTTCGGTGGACGAGAGAGACACACAACTTTGCTTTTTAGAAGACCAACTTACCAAAGAGCAACCAAGAAATTGGCACCCTCCGGAAGTGGACTTCCTATCCACTTTGTCTCCCGCCCAATCGGAGTCCGAATAACCTACAAGCTTGAAGTTTGCTCCTCTTGCGTACCATAAGCCAAAGTTTGGGGTATGAGCCAAATATCGAAAGATTCGCCTGACCGCCACAAAGTGGCTTTCCTTAGGTGCAGCTTGAAACCGTGCACAAATTCCCATACTCAACATGATATCCGGTCTAGATGCACAAAGGTAAAGCAAGGATCCAATCATAGAGCGATATACCTTTTGATCCACCGCTTTACCATTGGGATCAATGTCAAGTTGGCACTTGGTGGGCATTGGAGTGGAAGCCGGCTTGACATCACTTAGCTTGAATCTCTTTAGCATGTCTTGAGTGTATTTGGCTTGGTTGATGAAGATTCCTTCTCTTCTTTGTTTGATTTCGAATCCGAGAAAGAACTTCAACTCTCCCATCATAGACATCTTGAACTTTGAGGTCATGAGAGCGGCAAATTCTTCATTGAAGGCTTTGTTAGGGGAACCAAAAATAATATCATCAACATATAGTTGGCACACAAACAACTCCCCTTTGACCTTCTTAGTAAAAAGAGTGGGGTCGATTTTCCCGATTTCGAATCCACGATCTTGTAACAACTCCGTAAGATGCTCATACCACGCACGTGGGGCTTGTTTAAGGCCATAGAGCGCCTTGTGGAGTTGATACACATGATCGGGGAAATGGGGATCTTCGAACCCGGGTTTTTTTTGACATACACCAACTCATTTATGGGACCATTAAGAAAAGCACTCTTCACATCCATTTGTTGCAACGTGAAATTATGATGAGAAGCATACGCAATCAACAAACGAATAGATTCAAGGCGAGCGACGGGGGCAAAGGTTTCACCGTAGTCGATACCCTTGACTTGGGAGTAGCCTTGTGCCACCAAACGAGCCTTGTTGCGAACAATGATCCCATGAGCATCTTGCTTGTTCTTGAATATCCACTTGGTTCCTATGACATTATGGTTCCCGGTTGGCCTTGGCACTAATTTCCACACTTGGTTATGTTCGAAGTTGTTGAGTTCTTCATGCATGGCATTGAGCCAATCCGGGTCCTCGAGCGCTTCATAAACCTTTTGGGGTTCGACACAAGAAACAAACGCATGATGTTCACAATAGTTTGCTAATTGTCTACGAGTGCTTACCCCCTTTCTTAGGCTTCCAACCACATTCTCCATGAGATGACCTTTGGTGGTGAGCTTGGAAGCGATCTTAGCGGCACGACGCTCCAATTCCTCCTCGGAAGTGAAACGAGGAGGGGTTACTTGATCATCTTGAGCGTCGTCTTGAGCTTGTCCTTGATCTTGAACTTGCTCGAGGGGGAGAACTTGACCTTGGGCATCATTTGGTGGATCACCACCATCTTGAGGTTGATCTTGCCCTTGATCTTGTTCATGAGGTTGAGAGCCTTCACTTTGTTCTTCGGAAGTGTGTGGGTCTTGGGTTGGTGATGGCTCCACTTGAGTGGAGCATTGTCCTCCTTCTTCAGCCACAAGGGGTTCCTCAATGGGTAGGATATAACCAACACCCATTCTTCTTATGGCTTGGGGAAGAATTTCATCACCTACATCACAAGTACCACTTTGCTCCACTTGGGACCGTTATTCTCATCAAACTCCACGTTATACGTCTCCTCAATAAGTCCCGTGGACTTAATGAGAACACGGTAAGCATGGGAGTTTGTAGCATAACCAACAAATATGCCCTCATGAGCTCTAGACTCAAATTTAGACAAACGAACACCTTTCTTGAGAATGAAACACTTACACCCGAACACCCGAAAGTACTTGAGGTTGGGTTTGTTACCGGTGAGTATCTCATATGGAGTCTTGTTCAAGCCTTTGCGGAGATAGAGCCGATTTGAAGCATGACACGCGGTGTTGATGGCTTCGGCCCAAAAGTTGTATGGAGACTTGAACTCCGCCATCATGGTCCTTGCCGCATCCATCAACGTCCGGTTCTTCCTCTCCGCAACACCATTTTGTTGAGGGGTGTAAGGTGCGGAATATTGATGCTTGAACCCCTCATCACTCATCCAAGGTGTATTTTTTGAACTCGGTGCCGTTGTCACTTCTTATTGTCAAGATCTTTGCATTGTGTTGACGTTGGGCTTCATTTGCAAAGTCAATGACGGTTTGTTGGGTCTCACTCTTCCTCTTGAAGAAATACACCCAAGTGTATCTTGAATAGTCATCCACAATTACCAAGCAATACTTTCTACCCCCAAGACTATCAAAGGATGGAGGCCCAAAGAGATCCAAATGAAGGAGCTCCAAAGGCCTCTTCGAGTAAATGAGAGTCGTGGGAGGGTGAGCCTTCTCATGAAGCTTTCCTTCGATACAAGCACTACAAGCACGATCTTTAGCAAAACTAACGTTCGTTAGTCCACGGACATGGTCCCCCTTGAGAAGACTTTGCAAAGATCTCATATTGACATGGGCTAAACGACAATGCCAAAGCCATCCCACGTCAACTTTAGCCATTAGGCATGTCGCGGTCTTAGTGGGTCGCTCCGAAAAGTTAATCACATAGAGACCGTTCTCGACATGCCCAACAAAGGCTACTTTAAGAGTCTTGCTCCACAAGAGGGCCACGGTATCAATATCAAAGAAAGTGGCAAAGCCCATGGTAGCAAGTTGACGAACGGAAAGTAAATTGTATGCAAGGGACTCAACTAGCATGACCTTCTCGATCGTGAGATCATGAGAAATGACAACTTTGCCGAGTACCAATACCTTAGAAGACGAGGCATCACCCCACTCGACATTGGTGGGCATAGATGGAATCTTGTGCACGTCCACCACCAAGTCCTTGCTTCCGGTCATATGATTTGTAGCTCCACTATCGAGCAACCATGATCCCCCACCGGAAGCAAACACCTACAAGAGATCAATGCTTGGTTTTAGGTACCCATTTTGTAATGGGTCCTTTGATGTTAGTAACAAGGGTCTTAGGAACCCAAATGGACCATTCAATATACTCATGAGGAGAACCAACAAATTTGGCATAAACATGCCCATCACTTGCACGGCATAACACATAAGAAGGATTAAAGTCGCCGGCTTTGTTGGATGGGATGGTATTGCCCTTCTTGACACCGTCACCCTTCGCATTGTTCTTCTTCTCCTTGGAATCACCCTCTCCCTCCTTCACAAAAGTTTGCTTGAGAGGAGGAGGTCGTTTTGTCTTGTCATTCTTCTTCTTGTTCTTGGGCTTGGGTGCGAACCCAATCCCCTCCTTGGCCACAACTTCCTTTTGGTTTCTCAAAAGGTCGTTGAGGTTTTTCTCACCTTGTATGCATGACACAAGGCCTTTCTCAAGATGCTCCTTCAACTTAGCATTCTCCTCAACAAGATGCACATGCTCACAATAAGGTTAGTAGCATTTGCATTATCAATTAACACCATATGAGGAAAGGTGGCTTTCTCCTTAGTTAGCTTTACATGGAGTTGATCATGAGACTCCTTGAGGCTAGCATGAACGCCCTTCAAGACTTTGTGAGCCTTGTCGAGAATGTCAAACTCCTTTTTAAGTCTAGCAAGATCAACCCCAAGTTTTGCCTTCTCGGAGTTTAGCACACGAGACACAACAAGAGCATGATCAAGATATTTCTTTAACTTAGCATGATCATCGTTGTATGACTCCTCAAGAGCCAAACGAAGACCACGCTCTTCGTCAAGAGCATTGGAGAGATCCGAAATCTCATCGGCATAGTCACGACTATGCCCCTCCATCTTAGAGATGGTATCTTCGTGAGCCTCGATCATGTCATTGGCTTCACCAAGTTGTTCCAAGAGAGCAACGAAGTGCTTCTTGGATTTACCCTTGAGTTTACCCATAAAGATCTCAAACTCATTTTCCTCCACATTTGTCCCCTCATGTTCATCAATGCTATCCGTCGAAGAAGGATGATTAATGATGGTAGTTTTGATGTTGGAGGTTACCTTATTGGTGGCTTTAGCCATGAGGCACTTGGCGGTGATGTTCTCATTGGGTGAGTCGAAGAGAGACACCCGTGGAGTCTTCGCAATGGCAACGGAGGCCATGGCAACCGACTCACCATCTTCATCATCGTCATCATCCTCATTGTACTCTTCTTGTACCACCAATGCCTTGGGAGGAGTCTTCTTGGTGAAGTTGCTCTTGTTGGGGAACGACTTGGCCTTGTCCTTTCTAATGAGCTTGCCACCATTGTCTTCCCTCTTCTCGTAAGGGCACTCCGCAATAAAGTGGCTCACATTGCCACAATTGAAGCAAGTCCTCACTCGTTGCTTGCCGTTCGCGCCACTTGAATTGCTCTTGTTGAAGTTTGGCCTTGTGTTCTTTTTGCTCCAAAATTGCCTTAAAGCAAGAGCCATGTGTTCATGATAGGCATACTTCGTATCTTCGAGGTTGCCTTCCTCTTCTTCCTCTTCATCCTCTTCCTCCATACTAACCTTGGCCTTTAGAGCAAGGTTGGGCTTCTTTACTCTTTGAGAGCGAAGAACCGCATTGTCGGCGGTCTTGTCCAAGATGCTCATAGCAACAAACTCATCCAACACTTCACTTGATGACAAGGTGTGGAAGTCCGGCCTTTGAAGAATTACGGAGGACATGGCTTTGTGGTAGGGCATCATTGCCTTGAGGAATTTGCGCTTGATCCAATTGTCATCCGTGTCCTTACTTCCATGATCTCGGAGAGAGACCGCGAGTTTGGTTACTCTCCGAAAAAGCTCACGAGGTTCTTCATCTTCTTTCATTGCAAACTCGTCGGCTTCATATTGCACCACTTCATAGTTGGAGCATTGAATGCTTGCGCTTCCCCGATAGAGGGAAACAACTTGGAGCCAAGCATCTTTGGCCATGGTGTAAGGCCGGAGATGAGGAAGATCTTCGGGTGGGATTGCTTCTTGGATGATGAAGAGAGCATTCTCATTGAATTGATGATCCACAACTTCTCTAGGAGTGAAGTTACTTCGTTCATGCGGATAAAAACCTTCTTCAATGATTCTCCAAAGGTTAGTGTTCACATGATTTAAATGACGCTTAAAACGATAGACCCAAGAATCAAAATCTACATTCTTCTCAATCTTAGGGGCCGGGCCGGCATGATTCAAATGAGTGGAAGGGAGCGGTCCACCATAGACAGGTGGAGGTTCCACATGGGCAAAGATGCTGGTCCCATTTTTACCACTAGAAGAACGAGCTTTCTCGCTATTAGCTTCCCCCTTGTCGGAGGTAGCATCCGTCACCTTGTTAGCGGGATCACCCACTTTCAACGGTGCGGTGGAAAGTTTAAGCCGTTCTAAGAATTTATTAAACATGCTTTCGACCTCGGTCGTCATGGAGGTTTTCAATGTGTCCAACGCCACATTGAATTCCTCACGAGAGACCGCGGTTCCCCCATCTCCCGTAGACGAGACCGGATTCACACCGGAGTGCTCCTCCACACCGTCTACGACGTCAACCATACTCTTTGGACGGTAAAGTCTTTAATAAAGAGACGAGGCTCTGATACCAATTGAAAGGATCGATATAGTTGACTAGAGGGGGGGTGAATAGGCAACTAACAATTTTTAGCTTTTCTTTACCAAATTAAACTTTGCATCAAAATAGGTTGTCTAGATATGCAACTAAGTGAGCAACCTATATGATGCAATGACAACAAGCATGCAAGCAAATAAGAGATATAACACGAGTAAACTTGCGAAAGTAAAGGGACGAGATAACCAATAGTGGAGCCGGTGAAGACGAGGATGTGTTACCGAAGTTCCTTCCTTTTGAGGGGAATTACGTCTCCGTTGGAGCGGTGTGGAGGCACAATGCTCCCTAAGAAGCCACTAGGGCCACCGTATTCTCCTCACGCCCTGACACAATGCGAGATGCCATGATTCCACTATTGGTGCCCTTGAAGGTGGCGACCGGACCTTTACAAACAAGGTTGGGGCAATCTCCACAACTTAATTGGAGGCTCCCAACGACACCACAAAGCTTCACCACAATGGACTATGGCTCCGCGGTGACCTCAACCGTCTAGGGTGCTCAAACACCCAAGAGTAACAAGATCCGCTAGGGATAAGTGGGGGGAATCAAATTTCTCTTGGTGGAAGTGTAGATCGGGGCCTTCTCAACCAATCCCGAGCAAATTAACAAGTTTGATTGGCTAGGGAGAGAGATCGGGCGAAAATGGAGCTTGCAGCAACAATGGAGCTTTTGGGGGAAGAGGTAGGTCAACATTGGGGAAGAAGACCTCCTTATATAGTGGGGGGAACAATCCAACCGTTACCCCCCACACCAGCCCCGCAGAGAGCGGTACTACCGCAGGAAGCAGCGGTACTACCGCTGATCACAGTGGTACTACCGCTCCCTCGGGCGGTACTACCGCTGGGCCTAGAGCGGTACTACCGCGGTGGTCAGGGCGGTACTACCGCATACGAGCGGTACTACGGCCCCCACTGCCGCGACTAGTACCGTAAAACCCGACACGAAAAAAGACCCCTCGAATCGAGGCGGTACTAGCACGAGACCGCAGCGGTACTACAGCTAGGGGCTACCAGCGGTACTACGGCTCTAGAGCGGTACTACCGCTCTCAGAGCGGTACTACCGCTTGTAGCCATAAGCGGTACTACCGCTCCGGCCCGCGGTACTACCGCTGGGACCAGAGAGGGCACACTGAGAAGAGGAACGAGCCCATCATAGAAGCGGAAAGGCTCGGAGGGGGGCAAAGGAAGTGTACGTGATGATTCCGCCCTAGCCTTTCCAAAGCGGACCCCCTCTTGATAGTACGGTGATCCCTATGAAACTAGTCCACCAAACTAATTCGAAAGGACTACACCGTCTTCGCTTCAAGCTCCGAGGGGAGGGAATCGTCTCGTGCCGAAAGGATGAATCTCTGAAACCACTCAATGCACACGATTAGTCCGCAAAAGCATTGTCATCAATCACCAAAACATCTTAGGGATAAAAATGCCCTTACAGCGGGCTTTGTTAATATAGTTGGATCATATGGTGTATCTCCCTCTCTACCTTGTTGTGAATTGTGTTTTCCCTTTGAGATTTCGTTTTATCGGATTGATACTTTTATGGATTTGAGAACACTTGATGTATGTCTTGCTATGAATACCCGTGGTGAGAATGGGGTATCATATTGATTCACTTGATATTGGTTTTGGCACTCAACTCGCTTATTCCCGATGTGATATTGGGGAAATCTATGCATAGGGGTTGATGCACGTTCTCGTCTTTGTTTCTCCGGTAGAAATCTTGGGGCACTCTTTGAAGTTCTTTGTGTTGGATTGAGTATTATGAATCTGAAATTGTTTGATGCATATCATATAATCAACTCACGGATACTCGCGGTGACATTGGAGTATCTAGGTGACATTAGAGTTGGTTGATGTGTATCATATGGTCTTATTTTAGTACAAACTCTTGGTTAGGTCGATTGGAAAGAATAGCTTGGTGTTATTTTAGTATGGACTCTAGGATAGATTGATCAGAAAGAATAGTTTTGAGGTGATTTCGTACCCTGCAAACGATTTCGTCTTATGTTCTTCGCTAGATAGGAATTTTGGAGTGATTCTTCATCGCACTTTGAGGGATGGTTATATGATCCAATTAGATTAGTATTGTTGAGAGATTGCACTAGCAAAAGTACGGACCCTAAGCCTCATTTTCAAGCATTGCAATACCTTTTGTGCTCCATTTTTTGAATTGCTACCTTTACGGTCACTTGCAAAGGTGAGATCTGATAGAGATAGATAAAACAAAATAAAAGATAAAATATTTTTGGTTTTTTTGGTTTATAGATCTGAAAATAAAGGATTGCAAAATAGTAGATCGGAAACAAATATGATGGAAAATAGACCCAGGGGCCATATGTTTCACTAGAGGCTTCTCTCTTGAAGGCAAATAATACGGTGGGTGAACAAATTACTGTCGAGTAATTGATAGAAAAGCGCAAAGTTATGACGATATCCAAGGCAATGGTTATGCATATAGGCAACACGTGTGTGTCAAGTAGACCGACTCCTGCCTGCATCTACTACTATTACTCCACACATCGACCGCTATCCAGCATGCATATAGAGTATTAAGTTCATAAAGAACGGAGTAACGCCTTAAGTAAGATTACATGATGTAGAGGAATAAACTCAAGCAATATGATGAAAACCCCATCTTTTTATTCTCGATGGCAACAATTCAATACGTGTCTCGCTACCCCTACTTTATCACTGGGTGAAATCACGCAAGATTGAACCCAGAGTTAAGCACCTCTCTCATTGCAAGAAAAACCAATCTAGTTGGCCAAACCAAACCAATAACTCGAAGAGAAATACAAAGATATCACATCATGCATATAAGAATTCAGAGAAGATTCAAATAATATTCATAAATAAGCTGATCATATATCCATAATTCATCGGATCTGGACAAACACACCGCAAAAGAAGATTACATCAGATAGATCTCCAAAAACATCGAGGAGAACATGGTATTGAGAATCAAACAGAGAGAACAAGGCATCTAGCTTCTAGCTATGGACCCGTAGGTCTGAGGTAAACTACCCATGCTTCATCGGAAGGGCAATAGTGCTGATGTAGATGCCCTCCGTGATCGAATCCCCCTCCGATAGGATGCCGGAAAAGGCCCCAAGATGGGATCTCACAGGAACAGAAGGTTGCGGCGGCGGAAAAGTATTTTTGTGGCTCTCTCCGAGGGTTTTGGAATATATGTGAATATATAGGACGAAGAGGTAGGTCAGGGGACTCCCGACGGGGCCACAAGGCAGGGGGGCGCCCCCCCTAGGGCGCGCCCTCCACCCTTGCCGCCGCCTCGTGGGTCTTCTGGCTTGGACTCCAAGTCCTCTAGGTGTCTTCTGGTCCAAAAAATCATCATAAAATTTTTATTCCGTTTGAACTCCGTTTGATAATCCTTTTCTGCGAAACACAAAAACAAGGAAAAAACATAAATTGGCATTGGGCTCTAGGTTAATAAGTTAGTCCCAAAAATAATATAAAATAGTATAATAATGCATATAAAAATCCAAAATAGATAATATAATAGCATGAAACAATCAAAAATTATAAATACATTGGAGATGTATCAGCGACGCAGGAGCTGCGACGACGCTCCAGATTCGGAGCTGTCGCCAGTCTCCAGCTTGGAGCGCTCCAACGCAATGCGGAGGGCCATCTCCTTCTCGTAGTCGAGCTCGAAGCGGGAGTCGCTGTCGGAGCTGGACATCTTAGTGGATGGGATCAAAATCAAGGAGGGAGAGGAGAGGACGGAGTGAGAGAGAGTGAGCTAGGGTTCGTAGCGAGGCGCCCCGATTGGGGTTTTTGTGAAACAGCTGTGGAGTCGGTGGTGGGCCGGGCCTGTCAAGCGGACGCGCCCTATATCCAGCCTATATTTGGGTTGGATATGAGGGATGCCGGTCAGTCCGTGTGTTTGTCTGCGGTTTGAGAGGTCAGGTTGTGTCGGGTTTTTTTTTACCGGCAGGTGATTGGACGGCCTGAACGGGTATGAGAGGTCCGGCTGTAGATGCTCCAAAGCCTTATATTACCTGCAACGATGCGATTGATCCGATCCGACGGACAACCTCACCTCTTACTGAGAAGCTTTCGTTTTCGTGGTGCCGGTCATGGCGCAAGCCGACCAACAGCTGCATCAGGGCATGTACAATGCATAGCCCGAGGGTGATGTCTCGCATGCCATGTAGGATCGGATATCAGGTAAAGTAGGTTCGGATAGGAAAGCGGGGTCCTCTGAAGGAGGCGGGTGCTTGGAGAGAAAAAGATGATCCGGTGTCAAAAGTTGAAAATGTTGGAGTGAAAAGTAGAGATGCATCTATACTGAAGTCTTTATTTTCTATTTCTTAATTAGGTTTACTAAGTGGTAACTTGCATTGAGCAAAATAAATAAATATAGGATATCTCAAACTACTTGTTATCATGGGACATCTGTATTCACATGCCATCCTTGTACGTGCCCTCGTATCATACGGCAAACCGATTCCGTTGGGATAACTATTCGGATGCGGTCGACCCGTCCATCCATGGAACCAAAGAAATCGCGTGCTTTACCGTAGCCGACCAGCCGATCGCTCATCTTCTTTTCTCCCCTCCCAAAGCGTCAAACCAAGATGCCACCGATCCAAGCAAAGCAACAACAATTATACTGAACGAACGAACGCAACGCATCTTAAAGTGGTGGTTAAAGGTGGCGGGAGAATATATATATCGTGCTTGTGCCTAAACGAGAAGTACACTCAAGTGGCCGAAAGCATCTGTGCCTGGCTACCTACGGGGCCGGCCGGCCGGACGGACGGACGAATCCATTCCTGTGGTCTCGTGATGAATGTCCAACCCGTCGCTGTCTAGCGTTTCAACCATACCATGAGAGGAACCTGCGCCGAGTTGTCTATTCCAGGTAGTATTATCAAACAAACGATTGCACTACCGAGATTCTTGTGTTACCAGTACCAAAGCCCTTTTCCGACTAGTGCATGAATCAGTCCACACGTAAAGCACGATCAAGAACAGTTGAAAAGACATATGGGGAGAGATCTGTTGACACAACACCCCCTAGATCATGGTTAACCAAAATAGCACCTTCTAGATTTTCCGTATAGTTGATACGGCTGAGAGAATCCTATCTTTTTTATATGGTCATTTCCGGTGGTGGATTTAGCCCAATAGGCTAAGGTTGGCCGACAATAAAATTCATATAAATATCTTTCTTTTTCTCTTTATATAGAGTCTCTTTGGAAATCTCAGCAACCCTTTCCGTCTGCCCTCTAGATTCGTCAAAAGTCACTTCACGTCGATCATACAACTTATCATATTTTACTCCTATAAAGTATGATGGAGTACCCGCCTTCTTGATGCTCGCGACTGCCCTCAACATCGCTCGTTTCATGCACGCCTCGCAAGTTTCCCGTCGTCCAATCTCCCCGGGAGATAAGCACCCAACCGATTTCCTCGGGGATCCATACACATGAGCCGCAGGCGCGCTTGGGCCATCTTTTGTGTTGCTTTTCGTTACTCCTGCGTGGGCCATCTTGTGCATTGCTCCGCGAGCGTCGGGTGAGGGCCGGTTGGCTCGCCAGCGTTGTTCGTCTCCTGCGGGAGTGTTTGCCTCTCATGAGATGGGTACGCGCGTGCCTCGTGATCGGCATGTGAGCGCACCATGCTTGCTGCCTGTTCCCCTCGGCCTACATGTCTGGTTGCGTCCCACCAGGACCTCGTCTGGCTAAGGTGGTCCAACAGTAAAATTCATATAAATTTCTTTATTTTTAAAGATTTTATGGTATAAAGTCTCTTGGGAAATCTCAGCGGCCCATCCCGTCTGCCCTCTAGATTCGTGAAAAGTAATTTCACATTCATCGTACAACTTACCATATGAAAACTAAGAAAAACTACTAGAGGCGCCATATTGTCAGTCTTCATAACATGTATGGAGTGCCCTCCATAATATATGAAGGAAAAGATTCATAAATAGAGCCTTCAAGTATTTTCCAGTCCTCTATCTCCCCTTGCGTTCCATTCTGAATATCTCGATACAAAGCTATAAAGCCGAACGTCCTATTAATTGTATTCCATGGCAATCTCAAAACTACGAAACGTTTTAAAGCTTGCTTTTCCTTTTTTGTGTAATTTTAAGACTTGTCGTCTTTGTTGTAAACTCAAACTCATATTTTAGATAGATTTATGCTAAATAATCATTTGTGGTTGTCGGGTGGCAAAATATGCAAAAAAAATGTATTAGGTACATGACAATTTTACAAAACAAAATTTTAAAGTTGTCACCAAGGTAAAGTTTTGATTGAATTTGCATGCAATTTTTACTTTCATGCACCATTTCCAAATTTTCCAAGTGTCCATGGCAATTTTTACTTTCATGCACCATTTCCAAATTTTCCAAGTGCCCATGACAAATCTACTGTGTACACTATTGCAAGTTTATTTAAAAAAACATGGCAATTCTTTCTTTTTTGTACCATGCCAAATTTGCCAAGTGTCTGTTGCAAACCTAGTATATACACTATGATAAAATTCATGTCATGCTTGTTTTCTAGACATGGCAAGTTCACACATTTCCGTAATGTTCGCACGACAGATTTATGAATTTTCAAACTTGTCAAATGGCAAATTTTACACATTTTCGTAGTGCCCATTGTTGGCTCAAGAATTTACGGTTATTTGCAAAATGTTTTCGCTTGGTTTTCATCAGATTCACACTTCTTGTCGATTATTTCTAATGCTAATCCTTCAATAGAGAAGAAAAATCATTTTCCCGTTGTTTGACAGGAAATATTGCATCTAGAAGAAACCAAGGAGAATTACGAGAAATCAGAGCAAATGGAGCAACTTTCATGTTAAAGGCCAAGCCACCAGGCGAGACAGAGCAAAAGACGGCCTTCCATGCGAGCACTCCCGCTCGCATGGTTGCTCGTATGAGGTGCCTACAGCCCCACCACATCTATACAAACACTTTCATGAAGGGGGGGGGGGCAATCAGAGAACCCTAGCCGCCGCTACCACTACCAGGACAGAGAAGAGATCCGGAGAACCATCGGGGATCTTCATAGTTTTGGTCCTTTCATCTCCATAATTGGTGTAAGAGGAATTCCAAGTTGTGAGATCGAGTTGTAAACTCTATTCATACTTATCTGGAGATCAAGACTTGTTGGATCATTTTCTTCTATTGTGGATTGTCACGATATTATCGAGATGGTTTTCATATGTTTATTCTCTCGTATGATTGGATATTCCCTTATGACAAGTGAGTAATTCCCTCTGTGTGTGGGAGATGTACGTGAGTGGTAAGATACATTTGTGTCTGATCTATATGTCGTCATTTGTGTTTGTAGTCTGGTGATATGCCTAGTAAGTTGTTACACTGTCGTGAACTCTATGCCTGTTGTCCAATTTAAGGGCCCAGGCAACACGATCTAAAGATCTAAACCAGTAACACATTTTTTTGAACGAACCATTAACACATATTGTTTAGGAAATCTGTGACCTTTGACGTGACATGTGAAGACATCTATGAGGATCGAAGACAATATGAGATAACAGTGATCCATTTAACTTAATGCTTGGTTTTGGTCCAAGGACCTTAATTGTGTACATGACCACTCCGTGGCAACGGTGAAGATGGACCATTATATGGAACATAATCCCGCGAGGAGGAGTTACATAACCTTAGAGTGAACCGCCTACCGAACACACAAATCAAATACTATATTCATGATACAGGGTAACTACTATTACCATCAGACAAGCACGCTTGATGTATACCATGAACAAAATTCTCTCCGCGCCTTGAAGGAAATATGCCCTAGAGGCAATAATAAGTTGTTATTTTATATTTCCTTATATCATGATAAATGTTTATTATTCATGCTAGAATATTATTAACCGGAAACTTGATACATGTGTGGATACATAGACAAAACACCGTGTCCCTAGTAATTCTCTACTAGACTAGCTCGTTAATCAAAGATGGTTAAGTTTCCTAACCATAGACATGTGTTGTCATTTGATGAACGGGATCACATCATTAGGAGAATGATGTGATGGGACAAGACCCATCCGTTAGCTTAGCATAATGATCGTTCAGTTTTATTGCTATAGCTTTCTTCATGTCATATACATATTCCTTTGACTATGAGATTATGCAACTCCCGGATACCGGAGGAATGCCTTGTGTGCTATCAAACGTCACAACGTAACTAGGTGATTATAAAGATGCTCTACAGGTATCTCCGAAGGTGTTTGTTGGGTTGGCATAGATCGAGATTAGGATTTGTCACTCCGAGTATCAGAGAGGTATCTCTGGGCCCTCTCGGTAATGCACATCATAATAAGCCTTGCAAGCAATGTGACTAATGAGTTGGTGTTGGGGAATGTAGTAATTTCAAAAAATTCTTACGCACGCGCAAGTTCATGGTGATGCATAGCAACGAGAGGGGAGAGTGTTGTCCACGTACCCTCGTAGACCGAAAGCGGAAGCGTTAGCACAACGCGGTTGATGTAGTCGTACGTCTTCACGATCCGACCGATCAAGTACCGAAAGCACGACACCTCCGAGTTCAGCACACGTTCAGCCCGATGACGTCCCTCGAACTCCGATCCAGCCGAGTGTTGAGGGAGAGTTTCGTCAGCATGACGGCGTGGTGACGATGATGATGTTCTACCGACGCAGGGCTTCGCCTAAGCACCTGTAAGGGCATATTTATCCCTAAGGTGTTTTGGTGATTGATGACAATGCTTTTGCGGACTAATCGTGTGCGTTGAGTGTTTTTCAGAGATTCATTCTTTTGGGCTCGAGACGATATCCTCCCCTCGGAACTTAAAGCGAAGACGGTGTAGTCCTTTCGGATTAGTTTGGTGGACTAGTTTCATAGGGATCACCGTACTATCAAGAGGGGGTCCGCTTTGGAAAGGCTAGGGCGGAATCATCACGTACACTTCCTTTGCCCCTCCCTCCGAGCCTTTCCGTTTCGTTGATGGGCTTGGATTCTCCTTTCTTTGTGCCCTCTCTGGTCCCAGCGGTAGTACCGCGGGCCAGAGCGGTAGTACCGCTTGGGTGGTACAAGCGGTAGTACCGCTCCGGAGCGGTAGTACCGCCCAGAGCAGTAGTACCGCTAGTAGCTCCGTGTGTGTGCTATCTCTGGTCCCAGCGGTAGTACCGCGGGACGGAGCGGTAGTACCGCTTGGGTGCCACAAGCGGTAGTACCGCTCTGGGCGCGGTAGTACCGCTCCAGAGCATGAGTACCGCTGGTGGCCCCAAGCCGTAGTACCGCTCTGGTCTCGTGCTAGTACCGCCTCGATTCGAGGGCTCATTTTTCGTGTCGGGTTTTACGGTACTGGCCGCGGCTGTGGGGGCCGTAGTACCGCTCCTGTGCGGTAGTACCGTCCTCCCTCCGCGGTAGTACCGCTGTGGACCAAGCGGTAGTACCGCGCTTTTGGGCGGTAGTACCGCTTAGTGTTGCAAGCGGTAGTACCGCTGGCACAGCGGTACTACCGCTCTCTTCGGGGCAGAGGGGGGGTAACGGTTGGTTTGTTCCCCCCACTATATAAAGGGGTCTTCTTCCCCGAAGTTGACTTACCTCTTCCCCCAAAAGCTCCATTGTTGCTCCAAGCTCCATTTTCGCCCGATCTCTCTCCCTAGCCAATCAAACTTGTTGATTTGCTCGGGATTGGTTGAGAAGGCCACGATCTACACTTCCACCAAGAGAAATTTGATTCCCCCACTTATCCCTAGCGGATCTTGTTACTCTTGGGTGTTTGAGCACCCTAGACGGTTGAGGTCACCGCGAAGCCATAGTCCATTGTGGTGAAGCTTTGTGGTGTCGTTGGGAGCCTCCAATTAAGTTGTGGAGATTGCCCCAACCTTGTTTGTAAAGGTTCGGTCGCCGCCTTCAAGGGCACCAATAGTGGAATCACGGCATCTCGCATTGTGTGAGGGCGTGAGGAGAATACGGTGGCCCTTGTGGCTTCTTGGGGAGCATTGTGCCTCCACACCGCTCCAACGGAGACGTACTTCCCTTCAAAAGGAAGGAACTTCGGTAACACATCCTCGTCTCCACCGGCTCCACTCTTGGTTATCTTGTTCCTTTACTTTCGCTAGTTTACTTGTGTTGTTTCTCTTACTTACTTGCGTGCTTGTCGTCGTTGCATCATATAGGTTGCTCACTTAGTTGCATATCTAGACAACCTATTTTGATGCAAAGTTTAATTTGGTAAAGAAAAGCTAAAAATTGTTAGTTGCCTATTCACCCCCCCCTCTAGTCAACTATATCGATCCTTTCAATTGGTATCAGAGCCTCGTCTCTTTATTAAGGACTTTACCGTCCAAAGAGTATGGTTGACGTCGTAGACGGTGCGGAGGAGCACTCCGGTGAAAATCCTGTCTCGTCTACGGGAGATGGGGGAACCGCGGTCTCTCGTGAGGAATTCAATGTGGCGTTGGACACATTGAAAACCTCCATGACGACCAAGGTCGAAAGCATGTTGAATAAATTCTTAGAAGGGCTTAAACTTACAACCGCACCGTTGAAAGTGGGTGATCCCGCTAACAAGGTGACGGATGCTACCTCCGACAAGGGGGAAGCTTCGAGCGAGAAGGCTCCTTGTTCTAGTGATAAAAATGGCACCGGCATCTTTTCCCATGTGGAACCTCCACCCGTCTATGGTGGACCGCTTCCTTCCACTCATTTGAATCATGCCGGCCCGGCCCCTAAGATTGAGAAGAATGTAGATTTTGATTCTTGGGTCTATCGTTTTAAGCGTCATTTAAATCATGTGAACACTAACCTTTGGAGAATCATTGAAGAAGGCTTTTATCCGCATGACCGAAGCAACTTCACTCCTAGAGAAGTGGTGGATCATCAATTCAATGAGAATGCTCTCTTCATCATCCAAGAAGCAATCCCGCCCGAAGATCTTCCTCATCTCCGGCCTTACACCGTGGCCAAAGATGCTTGGCTCCAAGTTGTTTCCCTCTATCGGGGAAGCGCAAGCATTCAACGCTCCAACTATGAAGTGGTGCAAGATGAAGCCGACGAGTTTGCAATGAAAGAAGATGAAGAACCTCGTGAGCTTTTTCGGAGAGTGACCAAACTTGCGGTCTCTCTCCGAGATCATGGAAGTAAGGACACGGATGACAATTGGATCAAGCGCAAATTCCTCAAGGCAATGATGCCCTACCACAAAGCCATGTCCTCTGTAATTCGTCAAAGGCCGGACTTCCACACTTTGTCATCAAGTGAAGTGTTGGATGAGTTTGTTGCTATGAGCATCTTGGACAAGACCGCCGACAATGCGGTCCTTCGCTCTCAAAGAGTAAAGAAGCCCAACCTTGCTCTAAAGGCCAAGGCTAGTATGGAGGAAGAGGATGAAGAGGAAGAAGAGGAGGGCAACCTCGAAGATACGAAGTATGCCTATCATGAACACATGGCTCTTGCGTCAAGGCAATTTTGGAGCAAGAAGAACACGAGGCCAAACTTCAACAAAAGCAACTCAAGTGGCGCAAAGGGCAAGCAACGGATGAGGACTTGCTTCAATTGTGGCAATGTGAGCCACTTTGTTGCGGAATGCCCTTACGAGAAGAGGGAAGACAATGGTGGCAAGCTCATTAGAAAAGACAAGGCCAAGTCGTTCCCCAACAAGAGCAACTTCACCAAGAAGACTCCCTTCAAGGCGTTGGTGGTTCAAGAAGAGTACAATGAGGATGATGACGATGATGAAGATAGTGAGTCGGTTGCCATGGCCTCCGTTGCCGTTGCCAAGACTCCACGGGTGTCTCTCTTCGACTCACCCAATGAGAACATCACCGCCAAGTGCCTCATGGCTAAAGCCACCAATAAGGTAACCTCCAACATCAAAACTACCATCATTAATCATCCTTCTTCGACGGATAGTATTGATGAACATGAGGGAACAAATGTGGAGGAAAATGAGTTTGAGATCTTTATGAGTAAACTCAAGGGAAAATCCAAGAAGCACTTCGTTGCTCTCTTGGAACAACTTGGTGAAGCCAATGACATGATCGAGGCTCACGAAGATACCATCTCTAAGATGGAGGGGCATAGTCGTGACTATGCCGATGAGATTTCGGATCTCTCCAATGCTCTTGACGAAGAGCGTGGTCTTCGTTTGGCTCTTGAGGAGTCATACAACGATGATCATGCTAAGTTAAAGAAGGATCTTGATCATGCTCTTGTTGTGTCTCGTGTCCTAAACTCCGAGAAGGCTATACTTGGGGTTGATCTTGCTAGACTCAAAGAGGAGTTTGGCATCCTCGACAAGGCTCACAAAGTCTTGAAGGGCGTTCATGCTAGCCTCAAGGAGTCTCATGATCAACTCCAAGTGAAGCTAACAAAGGAGAAAGCCACCTTTCCTCATATGGTGTTAATTGATAATGCAAATGCTACTAACCCGTGTTGTGAGCATGTGCATCTTGTTGAGGAGAATGCTAAGCTAAAGGAGCAACTTGAGAAAGGCCTCATGTCATGCATACAAGGTGAGAAGAACCTCAACGACCTCTTGAGCAATCAAAAGGAAGTTGTGGCCAAGGAGGGGATTGGGTTCGCACCCAATCCCAAGAACAAGAAGAAGAATGACAAGACCAAGCGACCTCCTCCTCTCATGCAAACTTTTGTGAAGGAGGGAGAGGGTACTTCTAAGGAGAAGAAGAACAATGCGAAGGGTGGAGGTGTCAAGAAGAGCAATGCCACTCCTTCCAACAAAGCCGGCGACTTTAATCCTTCTTATGTGTTATGCCGTGCTAGTGATGGGCATGTTTATGCCAAATTCGTTGGTTCTCCTCATGAGTACATTGAATGGTCTATTTGGGTTCCTAAGACCCTTGTTGCTAACATCAAAGGACCCATTACAAAATGGGTACCTAAAACCAAGCATTGATCTCTTGTAGGTGTTTGCTTCTGGTGGGGGATCATGGTTGCTCGATAGTGGAGCTACAAATCATATGACCGGAAGCAAGGACTTGGTGGTGGACGTGCACAAGAATCCATCTATGCCCAGCAATGTCGAGTGGGGTGATGCCTCGTCTTCTAAGGTACTGGGACTCGGCAAAGTTGCCATTTCTCATGATCTCACGATCGAGAAGGTCATGCTAGTTGAGTCCCTTGCATACAATTTACTTTCCGTTCGTCAACTTGCTATCATGGGCTTTGCCACCTTCTTTGATATTGATACCGTGGCCCTCTTGTGGAGCAAGACTCTTAAAGTAGCCTTTGTTGGGCATGTCGAGAACGGTCTCTATGTGATTAACTTTTCGGAGCAACCCACTAAGACCGTGACATGCCTAATGGCTAAAGTTGACGTGGGGTGGCTGTGGCATCGCCGTTTAGCCCATGTCAATATGAGATCTTTGCAAAGTCTTCCCAAGGGGGACCATGTCCGTGGACTAACGAACGTTAGTTTTGCCAAAGATCGTGCTTGCAGTGCTTGTATCGAAGGAAAGCTTCATGAGAAGGTTCACCCTCCCACGACTCTTATTTACTCGAAGAGGCCGTTGGAACTCCTTCATTTGGATCTCTTTGGGCCTCCATCCTTTGATAGTCTTGGGGGTAGAAAGTACTGCTTGGTAATTGTGGATGACTACTCTAGATACACGTGGGTGTATTTCTTCAAGAGGAAGAGTGAGACCCAACAAACAGTCATTGACTTTGCAAATGAAGCCCAACGTCAACACAATACAAAGATCTTGACAATAAGAAGTGACAACGGCACCGAGTTCAAGAACTACACCTTGGATGAGTTTCTCAGTGATGAGGGGATCAAGCATCAATATTCCGCACCTTACACCCCTCAACAAAATGGTGTTGCGGAGAGGAAGAATCGGACGTTGATGGATGCGGCAAGGACCATGATGGCGGAGTTCAAGTCTCCATACAACTTTTGGGTCGAAGCCATCAACACCGCGTGTCATGCTTCAAATCGGCTCTATCTTCGCAAAGGCTTGAACAAGACTCCATATGAGATCCTCACCGGGAACAAGCCCAACCTCAAGTACTTTCGGGTGTTCGGGTGTAAGTGTTTCATTCTCAAGAAAGGTGTTCGTTTGTCTAAATTTGAGACTAGAGCTCATGAGGGCATATTTGTTGGTTATGCTACAAACTCCCATGCTTACCGTGTTCTCAATAAGTCCACGGGACTTATTGAGGAGACGTGTAACGTGGAGTTTGATGAAAATAACGGCTCCCAAGTGGAGCAAAGTGGTACTTGTGATGTAGGTGATGAAATTCCTCCCCAAGCCATAAGAAGAATGGGTATTGGTTATATCCTACCCGTTGAGGAACCCCTTGTGGCCGAAGGAGAAGGACAATGCTCCAATCAAGTGGAGCCATCACCAACCCAAGACCCACACGCTTCCGAAGAACAAAGTGAAGGCCCTCAACCTCATGAACAAGATCAAGGGCAAGATCAACCTCAAGATGGTGGTGATCCACCAAATGATGCCCAAGGTCAAGTTCTTCCCTTCGAGCTAGTTCAAGATCAAGAACAAGCTCAAGACGATGCTCGAGATGATCAAGTTACCCCTCCTCACTTCACTTCCGAGGAGGAATTGGAGCGTCGTGCCGCTAAGATCGCTTCCAAGCTCACCACCAAAGGTCATCTCATGGAGAATGTGGTTGGAAGCCTAAGAAAGGGGGTAAGCACTCGTAGACAATTAGCAAACTATTGTGAACATCATGCGTTTGTTTCTTGTGTCGAACCCCAAAAGGTTTATGAAGCGCTTGAGGACCCGGATTGGCTCAACGCCATGCATGAAGAACTCAACAACTTCGAACATAACCAAGTGTGGAAGTTAGTGCCAAGGCCAACCGGGAATCATAATGTCATAGGAACCAAGTGGATATTCAAGAACAAGCAAGACGCTCATGGAATCATTGTTCGCAACAAGGCTCGTCTAGTGGCACAAGGCTACTCCCAAGTCGAGGGTATCGACTACGGTGAAACCTTTGCCCCCGTTGCTCGTCTTGAATCTATTCGTTTGTTGATTGCTTATGCTTCTCATCATAATTTCACTTTGCAACAAATGGATGTGAAGAGTGCCTTTCTTAATGGTCCCATAAATGAGTTGGTATATGTCAAACAACCCCCCGGGTTCGAAGATCCCTATTTCCCCGATCATGTGTATCAACTCCACAAGGCGCTCTATGGCCTTAAACAAGCCCCACGTGCGTGGTATGAGCATCTTACGGAGTTGTTACAAGATCGTGGATTCGAAATCGGGAAAATCGACCCCACTCTTTTTACTAAGAAGGTCAAAGGGGAGTTGTTTGTGCCAACTATATGTTGATGATATTATTTTTGGTTCCCCTAACAAAGCATTCAATGAAGAATTTTCCGCTCTCATGACCTCAAAGTTCAAGATGTCTATGATGGGAGAGTTGAAGTTCTTTCTCGGATTCGAAATCAAACAAAGAAGAGAAGGAACCTTCATCAACCAAGCCAAATACACTCAAGACATGCTAAAGAGATTCAAGCTAAGTGATGTCAAGCCGGCTTCCACTCCAATGCCCACCAAGTGCCAACTTGACATTGATCCCAATGGTAAAGCGGTGGATCAAAAGGTATATCGCTCTATGATTGGATCCTTGCTTTACCTTTGTGCATCTAGACCGGATATCATGTTGAGTGTGGGAATATGTGCACGGTTTCAAGCCGCACCTAAGGAAAGCCACTTTGTGGCGGTCAAGCGAATCTTTCGATATTTGGCTCATACCCCAAACTTTGGCCTATGGTACCCAAGAGGAGCAAACTTCAAGCTTGTAGGTTTTTCGGACTCCGATTGGGCGGGAGACAAAGTGGATAGGAAGTCCACTTCCGGAGGGTGCCAATTTCTTGGTTGCTCTTTGGTAAGTTGGTCTTCCAAAAAGCAAAGTTGTGTGTCTCTCTCGTCCACCGAAGCGGAGTATGTGGCGGCCGGAAGTTGTTGTGCACAACTCTTATGGATGAGGCAAACTTTAAAGGATTACGGTGTCATTTGTGACAAAGTGCCTCTTTGGTGTGACAATGAGAGTGCTATCAAGATTTCTCTCAACCCGGTGCAACACTTCAAGACAAAGCATATTGAGATTCGGTATCACTTCATCCGGGATCATATTAGGCGAGGGGAGATCGAGCTCAACTATGTCAACACTCATGATAATCTTGCAGATATTTTCACGAAGCCATTGGATGAAGCAAGATTTCGCGAGTTAAGGCATGAGCTAAATATCATTGATTCGAGCAATGTGTTTGAACCTTTGCACACCCCTCACATTCATTGTGCTTTCTTGTCTAGGTGTAGGCATGGACGTAGGGGGAGTGTTGTTCTCTCAATGAACTTTCCCTCCCCCCACAATGCATAAACTAATCTCACTCTTCCACATTAGCCATTTTTGATGGTACTAGTGCTTCATAGACGAGCTTTGGTCATGGACCCAAGGATAATTCTTCGCGGTGCCATACCAAGTGACTCAAACATAGGTGGCCTCGGCCACCGCCCTCTCGTATAGAGGTGTGTGATTCTTGTTCTCTTGCTAGTGCTCTTGTTGGTCTTCTTGCCATTGTTTCCCGTCTTTCGTTTTGCACCATGTGTGTAGAGTCTAGTTTGTGTTGCGCTGGGCGGTACTACCGTTGTGAAGGAGTGGTACTACCGCTGGAGCGGTACTACCGCTCAACAGGGCGGTACTACCGCCTATTCGGCTAAGCGGTACTACCGCCCCTCACCACGGTACTACCGCTGAGGGGCGGGGCCAGGGGGTTAAGTCGTGGGCAGGGGTGGTTTCCTCCACCCCATACCCATTTGCTTCGTCCCCTGGTTCCTCTTCCTCTCTCCAGCGCCATCTCGCCGCGGGAAGGCTCCGGCGGCCCTCCGTCTCCGGACCATTCCTCTCCATTTCCTTCGGTGGAGTCGATCCCCACCTTGTTCTCTTGCCATGGATGCCGGTATTGCCCCCGTTCCTCTTCTCTTCGTGTCTAGTTTTCAGATCTTGCGTTTTAGGGGCAATAGTAGTTGCATCTCTAGATTTTTGGCCAAATCTAGGCTTGAGTAGGTTGGAGAAGGCAACTAGACTCTTTGGATTCATGTTTGGTAGGTTTATTTTTGAATTTGGCATCCCCGGTAGTGCCGGATCTGACCACGGCAGTAGGGATCCGCCGTGCCCCGTCTCGAGCGGTACTACCGCCCATATGGCGCGGTACTACCGCTGGAGCGGTACTACCGCTCCAAGGAGCGGTACTACCGCTTATGAGGATAAGCGGTACTACCGCTGAGCAGGCACGGTACTACCGCTGGATGCCCAGTTCCATTGTTTCCTACCACATGTTGATCCATCTTTGTTGTGTTTATTTGGTTTTGATCGTTTCTACTGGTTGTTTCTTGTGTCCGTGTGTTTGGTTCCAGGTGATGAACATCCTGAGCAGCAAGTCCGTCGTGTCAACCCTGGGCGTTCAACGTCGAAGCGGTACCGCTCATCTGAGCCTGCAGGTGGTTCTTCCAGTGCTCCACAGCCGGCAGGGGGTGCTTCCTCAAGTGCTAATCCTCCTCGCACGAAGAAGATTGCCAGCCGACCAAAGCCAAGTGGCAGGAAAGTGACTGAGATGTCTAGCAGGGAATTCTGGGACAAGCGAAGGCGCAACCCCTATGAGGAAGAACAAGAACCCAATCTTGTCAACCGCCCGTTCTGGAACCGGTTTCAGTATTCCACATACTTTGATGTGATCAAAGCCAAGAAGAATCTCTATGTCAATGTTCATTCCATCAACACGGATGCCATGGAGAAGGACCCTGAGTACTTTGGTGATGCTCTACAGATGTGCTCTCAGTTGAACATTCTCAGGATCATGCAGTTCAACAAAGACTTTGATGCAGATTTGCTGGCACAGTTCTTTGCCACTGTTCACCTAGGGACCGACGCAGACAGGACTCTGACTTGGATGACAAATGGAAAGGTGCTAGCTGTCAAGTGGCAGGCCTTCATGGGGCTGCTTGAGGTGGAAGATCAAGGGCTTGAGACTCCAGTTGGTTTTCGTCCTCACCAGAATACCACCTCCACTCACAAGCAAGCCCTCTGGCCCTACTGTACTCGGAAGGTCCACCCTGAGACCAGGAAGGAAACCTATGAGTTGTCTACCTATTTGGACATCCTTCACCGCATCTTCCGCGAGACTCTCTTCCCTCGCATTGGGATTCTGGACATGGTGCACTCTTACCTTGTGGACATGCTTCTCTTCTGCCAGCGTGAGAAGGACGTAAACACCGGCGAGTCTCTGGACATCTCTCATGTCATGTGGTCTGAGCTTTTGGCGGCTGTCTCTGAGCGCACGTGCCCAATTTATGGTCCGTTCATCATGTTGCTTATTGAGAGGGCCTGGAGACGTACCTATCCTGATGAGCAGCTGGAGACTGGAGAGTTGGTCTCTCATGAGATCAAGCGTCTGAGGAAGAAGGATAACTGGGGTAGATCTGGAGCTCCATCTTCTGCTGCTGCCATGGAGACCGAGGACGAGGCTGGTACCGGGGATGATGATGAGGAGTATGTGCCACCAGGGACAGAGCCTTCTGTAGCAGAGCCCTCTTGGGCAAAGAAGCTGAAACACAAGATGAAGAAGCTGTTCTGCATGGAGTCTCATGGTCAGTACATGACTCATGTGGCTGAGAAGAAGGCAAGAGGACGACACAAGGAACTGATGCGTCAGATGGGTGCGACAGTCACTAGCGGCTCAGAGGGTCAGATTACTGAGGAGGAGGAGTGGATCCAGCAGCACTGTCCGTGGACCGACTCCGATGCCGAGCAGTTTCCGGGCGCGGACGGCAGTGCAGATGATCACGCAGAGTCCTGATGCTCTCACCTGGAGCCGTAGGTTAGCTCTTTGCCCCTTTTGGTGTCTCGATGCCAAAGGGGGGGAGAGTTTAGGGATTTGCGTCTGCGAGTGTGTCTTTGCCTTTGTGCTTTCGTTATGTGATACCTTGTGTTTTGCTTGGAACTTGCGTTTGCTTGGTTTTGTGTTCCGTAAGACTTTAGTTCGCGTCATATGGTGTGAGACATATGCTACCCTATCATTATTATATCTTTATCTTTGTCTCTAGTCATTTGATATCTCTTGAGTTATATGCTTAATTATGTTATATATCCTGCTATCTTGTTTCTCGCTTAGGTTGTTGGTCTCTAAAATACAGGGGGAGTGTTGATCCTAGTATGTGTGTCGTGCAGCTCAAAGCACCTATCTTGATGGCACACATCTAGGGGGAGCCCGTCTATATTTTAGAGACTTGGGGTTTGCTTATGCCATTTGATTTTTCCCAGTTGTGCAAATCCCGTATTGTCATCAATCCACCAAAAAGGGGGAGATTGTAAGGGCATATTTATCCCTAAGGTGTTTTGGTGATTGATGACAATGCTTTTGCGGACTAATCGTGTGCGTTGAGTGTTTTTCAGAGATTCATTCTTTTGGGCTCGAGACGATATCCTCCCCTCGGAACTTAAAGCGAAGACGGTGTAGTCCTTTCGGATTAGTTTGGTGGACTAGTTTCATAGGGATCACCGTACTATCAAGAGGGGGTCCGCTTTGGAAAGGCTAGGGCGGAATCATCACGTACACTTCCTTTGCCCCTCCCTCCGAGCCTTTCCGTTTCGTTGATGGGCTTGGATTCTCCTTTCTTTGTGCCCTCTCTGGTCCCAGCGGTAGTACCGCGGGCCAGAGCGGTAGTACCGCTTGGGTGGTACAAGCGGTAGTACCGCTCCGGAGCGGTAGTACCGCCCAGAGCAGTAGTACCGCTAGTAGCTCCGTGTGTGTGCTATCTCTGGTCCCAGCGGTAGTACCGCGGGACGGAGCGGTAGTACCGCTTGGGTGCCACAAGCGGTAGTACCGCTCTGGGCGCGGTAGTACCGCTCCAGAGCATGAGTACCGCTGGTGGCCCCAAGCCGTAGTACCGCTCTGGTCTCGTGCTAGTACCGCCTCGATTCGAGGGCTCATTTTTCGTGTCGGGTTTTACGGTACTGGCCGCGGCTGTGGGGGCCGTAGTACCGCTCCTGTGCGGTAGTACCGTCCTCCCTCCGCGGTAGTACCGCTGTGGACCAAGCGGTAGTACCGCGCTTTTGGGCGGTAGTACCGCTTAGTGTTGCAAGCGGTAGTACCGCTGGCACAGCGGTACTACCGCTCTCTTCGGGGCAGAGGGGGGGTAACGGTTGGTTTGTTCCCCCCACTATATAAAGGGGTCTTCTTCCCCGAAGTTGACTTACCTCTTCCCCCAAAAGCTCCATTGTTGCTCCAAGCTCCATTTTCGCCCGATCTCTCTCCCTAGCCAATCAAACTTGTTGATTTGCTCGGGATTGGTTGAGAAGGCCACGATCTACACTTCCACCAAGAGAAATTTGATTCCCCCACTTATCCCTAGCGGATCTTGTTACTCTTGGGTGTTTGAGCACCCTAGACGGTTGAGGTCACCGCGAAGCCATAGTCCATTGTGGTGAAGCTTTGTGGTGTCGTTGGGAGCCTCCAATTAAGTTGTGGAGATTGCCCCAACCTTGTTTGTAAAGGTTCGGTCGCCGCCTTCAAGGGCACCAATAGTGGAATCACGGCATCTCGCATTGTGTGAGGGCGTGAGGAGAATACGGTGGCCCTTGTGGCTTCTTGGGGAGCATTGTGCCTCCACACCGCTCCAACGGAGACGTACTTCCCTTCAAAAGGAAGGAACTTCGGTAACACATCCTCGTCTCCACCGGCTCCACTCTTGGTTATCTTGTTCCTTTACTTTCGCTAGTTTACTTGTGTTGTTTCTCTTACTTACTTGCGTGCTTGTCGTCGTTGCATCATATAGGTTGCTCACTTAGTTGCATATCTAGACAACCTATTTTGATGCAAAGTTTAATTTGGTAAAGAAAAGCTAAAAATTGTTAGTTGCCTATTCACCCCCCCCTCTAGTCAACTATATCGATCCTTTCAATTGGTATCAGAGCCTCGTCTCTTTATTAAGGACTTTACCGTCCAAAGAGTATGGTTGACGTCGTAGACGGTGCGGAGGAGCACTCCGGTGAAAATCCTGTCTCGTCTACGGGAGATGGGGGAACCGCGGTCTCTCGTGAGGAATTCAATGTGGCGTTGGACACATTGAAAACCTCCATGACGACCAAGGTCGAAAGCATGTTGAATAAATTCTTAGAAGGGCTTAAACTTACAACCGCACCGTTGAAAGTGGGTGATCCCGCTAACAAGGTGACGGATGCTACCTCCGACAAGGGGGAAGCTTCGAGCGAGAAGGCTCCTTGTTCTAGTGATAAAAATGGCACCGGCATCTTTTCCCATGTGGAACCTCCACCCGTCTATGGTGGACCGCTTCCTTCCACTCATTTGAATCATGCCGGCCCGGCCCCTAAGATTGAGAAGAATGTAGATTTTGATTCTTGGGTCTATCGTTTTAAGCGTCATTTAAATCATGTGAACACTAACCTTTGGAGAATCATTGAAGAAGGCTTTTATCCGCATGACCGAAGCAACTTCACTCCTAGAGAAGTGGTGGATCATCAATTCAATGAGAATGCTCTCTTCATCATCCAAGAAGCAATCCCGCCCGAAGATCTTCCTCATCTCCGGCCTTACACCGTGGCCAAAGATGCTTGGCTCCAAGTTGTTTCCCTCTATCGGGGAAGCGCAAGCATTCAACGCTCCAACTATGAAGTGGTGCAAGATGAAGCCGACGAGTTTGCAATGAAAGAAGATGAAGAACCTCGTGAGCTTTTTCGGAGAGTGACCAAACTTGCGGTCTCTCTCCGAGATCATGGAAGTAAGGACACGGATGACAATTGGATCAAGCGCAAATTCCTCAAGGCAATGATGCCCTACCACAAAGCCATGTCCTCTGTAATTCGTCAAAGGCCGGACTTCCACACTTTGTCATCAAGTGAAGTGTTGGATGAGTTTGTTGCTATGAGCATCTTGGACAAGACCGCCGACAATGCGGTCCTTCGCTCTCAAAGAGTAAAGAAGCCCAACCTTGCTCTAAAGGCCAAGGCTAGTATGGAGGAAGAGGATGAAGAGGAAGAAGAGGAGGGCAACCTCGAAGATACGAAGTATGCCTATCATGAACACATGGCTCTTGCGTCAAGGCAATTTTGGAGCAAGAAGAACACGAGGCCAAACTTCAACAAAAGCAACTCAAGTGGCGCAAAGGGCAAGCAACGGATGAGGACTTGCTTCAATTGTGGCAATGTGAGCCACTTTGTTGCGGAATGCCCTTACGAGAAGAGGGAAGACAATGGTGGCAAGCTCATTAGAAAAGACAAGGCCAAGTCGTTCCCCAACAAGAGCAACTTCACCAAGAAGACTCCCTTCAAGGCGTTGGTGGTTCAAGAAGAGTACAATGAGGATGATGACGATGATGAAGATAGTGAGTCGGTTGCCATGGCCTCCGTTGCCGTTGCCAAGACTCCACGGGTGTCTCTCTTCGACTCACCCAATGAGAACATCACCGCCAAGTGCCTCATGGCTAAAGCCACCAATAAGGTAACCTCCAACATCAAAACTACCATCATTAATCATCCTTCTTCGATGGATAGTATTGATGAACATGAGGGAACAAATGTGGAGGAAAATGAGTTTGAGATCTTTATGAGTAAACTCAAGGGAAAATCCAAGAAGCACTTCGTTGCTCTCTTGGAACAACTTGGTGAAGCCAATGACATGATCGAGGCTCACGAAGATACCATCTCTAAGATGGAGGGGCATAGTCGTGACTATGCCGATGAGATTTCGGATCTCTCCAATGCTCTTGACGAAGAGCGTGGTCTTCGTTTGGCTCTTGAGGAGTCATACAACGATGATCATGCTAAGTTAAAGAAGGATCTTGATCATGCTCTTGTTGTGTCTCGTGTCCTAAACTCCGAGAAGGCTATACTTGAGGAGTCATACAACGATGATCATGCTAAGTAAACGGGAGTTGCATAATCTCATAGTCATAGGAACATGTATAAGTCATGAAGAAAGCAATAACAACATACTATACGATCGAGTGCTAAGCTAACGGAATGGGTCAAGTCAATCACTTCATTCTCCTAATGATGTGATCCCGTTAATCAAATGACAACCCATGTCAATGGCTAGGAAACATAACCATCTTTGATCAACGAGCTAGTCAAGTAGAGGCATACTAGTGACACTCTGTTTGTCTATGTATTCACACAAGTATTACGTTTCCGGTTAATACAATTCTAGCATGAATAATAAACATTTATCATGATATGAGGAAATAAATAATTACTTTATTATTGCCTCCAGGGCATATTTCCTTCAGTCTCCCACTTGCACTAGAGTCAATAATCTAGATTACACAGTAATGATTCTAACACCGATGGAGCCTTGGTGCTGATCATGTTTTGCTCGTGGAAGAGGCTTAGTCAACGGGTCTGGAACATTCAGATCCGTATGTATCTTGCAAATTTCTATGCCTCCCACCTGGACTAAATCCCGGATGGAATTGAAGCGTCTCTTGATGTGCTTGGTTCTCTTGTGAAATCTGGATTCCTTCGCCATGGCAATTGCACCAGTATTGTCACAAAAGATTTTCATTGGACCCGATGCACTAGATATGACACCTAGGTCGGATATGAAATCCTTCATCCAGACTCCTTCATTTGCTGCTTCCGAAGCAGCTATGTACTCCTCTTCACACATAGATCCCGCCACGACGCTTTGTTTAGAACTGCACCAACTGACAGCTCCACCGTTCAATGTAAACACGTATCCGGTTTGCGATTTAGAATCGTCCGGATCAGTGTCAAAGCTTGCATCAACGTAACCATTTACTATGAGCTCTTTGTCACCTCCATAAACGCGAAACATATCCTTAGTCGTTTTCAGGTATTTCAGGATGTTCTTTACCGTTGTCCAGTGATCCACTCCTGGATTACTTTGGTACCTCCGTGCTAGACTTATAGCAAGGCACACATCAGGTCTGGTACACAGCATTGCATACATGATAGAGCCTATGGCTGAAGCATAGGGAACATCTTTCATTTTCTCTCTATCTTATGCAGTGGTCGGGCATTGAGTCTTACTCAACTTCACACCTTGTAACACACGCAAGAACCCTTTCTTTGCTTGATCCATTTTGAACTTCTTCAAAACTTTGTCAAGGTATGTGCTTTGTGAAAGTCCAATTAAGCGTCTTGATCTATCTCTATAGATCTTGACGCCCAATATATAAGCAGCTTCACCGAGGTCTTTCATTGAAAAACTCTTATTCAAGTATCCCTTTATGCTATCCAGAAATTCTATATCATTTCCAATCAGCAATATGTCATCCACATATAATATCAGAAATGCTACAGAGCTCCCACCCACTTACTTGTAAATACAGGCTTCTCCAAAAGTCTGTATAAAACCAAATGCTTTGATCACACTATCAAAGCGTTTATTCCAACTCCGAGAGGCTTGCACCCGTCCATAAATGGATCGCTGGAGCTTGCACACTTTGTTAGCTCCCTTTGGATCGGCAAAACCTTCCGGTTGCATCATATACAACTCTTCTTCCAGAAATCCATTCAGGAATGCAGTTTTTACATCCATTTTCTAAATTTCATAATCATAAAATGCGGCAATTGCTAACATGATTCGGACAGACTTAAGCATCGCTACGGGTGAGAAGGTCTCATCGTAGTCAATCCCTTGAACTTGTCAAAAACCTTTCGCAACAAGTCGAGCTTTATAGACAGTAACATTACCGTCAGCGTCAGTCTTCTTCTTGAAGAGCCATTTATTTTCATTGGCTTGCCGATCATCGGGCAAGTCAACCAAAGTCCACACTTTGTTCTCATACATGGATCCCATCTCAGATTTCATGGCCTCAAGCCATTTTGCGGAATCTGGGCTCACCATCGCTTCTTCATAGTTCGTAGGTTCGTCATGGTCTAGTAACATAACCTCCAAAACAGGATTACCGTTCCACTCTGGTGCGGATCTTACTCTGGTTGACCTACGAGGTTCAGTAACAACTTGATCTGAAGTTCCATGATCATCATCATTAACTTCCTCACTAATTGGTGTAGCCGTCACAGGAACCGGTTTCTGTGATGAACTACTTTCCAATAAGGGAGCAGGTACAGTTACCTCATCAAGTTCTACTTTCCTCCCACTCACTTCTTTGGAGAGAAACTCCTTCTCTAGAAAGGATCCATTCTTAGCAACGAATATCTTGCCTTCGGATCTGTGATAGAAGGTGTACCCAACAGTCTCCTTTGGGTATCCTATGAAGACACATTTTTCCAATTTGGATTCGAGCTTATCAGGTTGAAGCTTTTTCACATAAGCATCGCAGCCCCAAACTTTAAGAAACGACAACTTTGGTTTCTTGCCAAACCACAGTTCATAAGGCGTCGTCTCAACGGATGTCGATGGTGCCCTATTTAACGTGAATGCAGTCGTCTCTAAAGCATAACCCCAAAACGATAGCGGTAAATCAGTAAGAGACATCATAGATCGCACCATATCTAGTAAAGTACGATTACGACGTTCGGACACACCATTACGCTGTGGTGTTCCGGGTGGCGTGAGTTGCGAAACTATTCCGCATTGTTTCAAATGTAGACCAAACTCGTAACTCAATTATTCTCCTCCACGATCAGATCGTAGGAACTTTAGTTTCTTGTTACGATGATTTTCAACTTCACTCTGAAATTCTTTGAACTTTTCAAATGTTTCAGACTTATGTTTCATTAAGTAGATATACCCATATCTGCTCAAATCATCTGTGAAGGTGAGAAAATAACGATATCCGCCACGAGCCTCAACATTCATCGGACCACATACATCTGTATGTATGATTTCCAACAAATCTGTTGCTCTCTCCATATTACCGGAGAACGGCGTTTTAGTCATCTTGCCCATGAGGCACGGTTCACAAGTACCAAGTGATTCATAATCAAGTGGTTGCAAAAGTCCATCAGTATGGAGTTTCTTCATGCGCTTTACATCGATATGACCTAAACGGCAGTGCCGCAAATAAGTTGCACTATCATTATCAACTCTGCATCTTTTGGCTTCAACATTATGAATATGTGTATCACTACTATCGAGATTCATCAAAAATAGACCACTCTTCAAGAATGCATGACCATAAAAGATATTATCATATAAATAGAACAACCATTATTCTCTGATTTAAATGAATAACCGTCTCGCATCAAACAAGATCCAGATATAATGTTCATGCTCAACGCTGGCACCAAATAACAATTATTTAGGTCTAATACTAATCCTGAAGGTAGATGTAGAGGTAGCGTGCCGACGGCGATCACATCAACTTTGGAACCATTTCCCACGCGCATTGTCACCTCGTCCTTAGCCAGTGTCCGCATAGTCTGTAGTCCCTGTTTCGAGTTGCAAATATTAGCAACAGAACCAGTATCAAATACCCAGGTGCTACTGCGAGCTCTGGTAAGGTACACATCAATAACATGTATATCACATATACCTTTGCTCACCTTGCCATCCTTCTTATCCGCCAAATACTTGGGGCAGTTCCGCTTCCAGTGACCAGTCTGCTTGCAGTAGAAGCACTCAGTCTCAGGCTTAGGTCCAGACTTGGGTTTCTTCTCCTGAGCAGCAACTTGCTTGCTGTTCTTCTTGAAGTTCCCCTTTTTCTTCCCTTTGCCCTTTTTCTTGAAACTGGTGGTCTTATTAACCATCAACACTTGATGCTCCTTCTTGATTTCTACCTCCGCAGCCTTTAGCATTGCGAAGAGCTCGGGAATCGTCTTATCCATCCCTTTCATATTATAGTTCATCACGAAGCTCTTGTAGCTCGGTGGCAGTGATTGAAGAATTCTGTCAATGACGCTATCATCCGGAAGATTAACTCCCAGTTGAATCAAGTGATTGTTATACCCAGACATTCTGAGTATATGCTCACTGACAGAACTATTCTCCTCCATCTTGCAGCTGTAGAACTTATTGGAGACTTCATATCTCTCAATCCGGGCATTTGCTTGAAATGTTAACTTCAACTCCTGGAACATCTCATATGATCCATCACGTTCAAAACGTCATTGAAGTCCCGGTTCTAAGCTGTAAAGCATGGCACACTGAACTATCGAGTAGTCATCAATTTTGCTTTGCCAAACGTTCTTAACGTCGTCAGTTGCATCCGCAGCAGGCCTGGCACCCATCGGTGCTTCTAGGACGTAATTCTTCTGTGCAGCAATGAGGATAATCCTCAAGTTACGGACCCAGTCCGTGTAATTGCTACCATCATCTTTCAACTTTGCTTTCTCAAGGAACGCATTAAAATTCAACGGAACAACAACACTGGCCATCTATCTATAATCAACATAGACAAGCATGATACTATCAGGTACTAAGTTCATGATAAATTGAAGCTCAATTAATCATATTACTTAAGAACTCCCACTTAGATAGACATCTCTCTAATCCTCTAAGTGATCACGTGATCCAAATCAACTAAACCATAACCGATCATCACGTGAAATGGAGTAGCTTTGAATGGTGAACATCACTATGTTGATCATATCTACTATATGATTCACGCTCGACCTTTCAGTCTCAGTGTTCCGAGGCCATATCTGCATATGCTAGGCTCGTCAAGTTTAACCTGAGTATTCCGCGTGTGCAAAACTGGCTTGCACCCGTTGTAGATGGACGTAGAGCTTATCACACCTGATCATCACGTGGTGTCTGGCACGACGAACTTTGGCAACGGTGCATACTCAGGGAGAACACTTTTATCTTGAAATTTAGTGAGAGATCATCTTATAATGCTACCGTCAATCAAAGCAAGATAAGATGCATAAAAGATAAACATCACATGCAATCAATATAAGTGATATGATATGGCCATCATCATCTTGTGCTTGTGATCTTTATCTCCGAAGCACCGTCATGATCACCATCATCACCGGCGCGACACCTTGATCCATCGTAGCATCGTTGTCGTCTCGCCAATCTTATGCTTCTACGACTATCGCTACCGCTTAGTGATAAAGTAAAGCATTACAGGGCGATTGCATTGCATACAATAAAGCGACAACCATATGGCTCCTGCCAGTTGCCAATAACTCGGTTAGAAAACATGATCATCTCATGCAATAAAATTTAGCATCATGTCTTGACCATATCACATCACAACATGCCCTGCAAAAACAAGTTAGACGTCCTCTTCTTTGTTGTTGCAAGTTTTACGTGGCTGCTACGGGCTTAGCAAGAACCGTTCTTACCTACGCATCAAAAACCACAACGATAGTTTGTCAAGTTGATGCTGTTTTAACCTTCGCAAGGACCGGGCGTAGCCACACTCGGTTCAACTAAAGTTGGAGAAACTGACACCCGCCAGCCACCTATGTGCAAAGCACGTCGGTAGAACCAGTCTCGCGTAAGCGTACGCGTAATGTCGGTCCGGGCCGCTTCATCCAACAATACCGCCGAACCAAAGTATGACATGCTGGTAAGCAGTATGACTTATATTGCCCACAACTCACTTGTGTTCTACTCGTGCATATAACATCAACGCATAAAACCTGGCTCGGATGCCACTGTTGGGGAACGTAGTAATTTCAAAAAATTTCCTACGCACACGCAAGATCATGGTGATGCATAGCAACGAGAGGGGAGAGTGTTGTCCACGTACCCTCGTAGACCGAAAGCGGAAGCGTTAGCACAACGCGGTTGATGTAGTCGTACGTCTTCACGATCCGACCGATCAAGTACCGAACGCACGGCACCTTTGACTTCAGCACACGTTCAGCCCGATGACGTCCCTAGAACTCCGACCAGCCGAGTGTTGAGGGAGAGTTTCGTCAGCACGACAGCGTGGTGACGATGATGATGTTCTACCGACGCAGGGCTTCGCCTAAGCACCGCTACAGTATTATCGAGGTGGACTATGGTGGAGGGGGGCACCGCACACGGCTAAAAGATCACACAATCAATTGTTGTGTCTCTAGGGTGCCCCCTGCCCCCGTATATAAAGGAGCAAGGGGGAGGTGCGGCCGGCCAGGAGGGGGCGCGCCAGGAGGAGTCCTACTCCCACCGGGAGTAGGACTCCCTCCCTTTTCCTTGTTGGATTAGGAGAAGAGGGGGAAAGAGGTGGAGGAGAAGAAGGAAAGGGGGGGCGCCGCCCCCCTCTCCTTGTCCTATTCAGACTAGGGGGAGGGGCGCGCGGCCCTTGCCCTGGCCGCCTCTCCTCTTCTCCACTAAGGCCCACTATGGCCCATTAACCCCCGGGGGGTTCCGGTAACCCCTCCGGTACTCCGTTAAAATCCCGATTTCACCCGGAACACTTCCGATATCCAAATATAGGCTTCCAATATATCAATCTTCATGTCTCGACCATTTCGAGACTCCTCGTCATGTCCGTGATCATATCCGGGACTCCAAACAACCTTCGGTACATCAAAACATATAAACTCATAATATAACTGTCATCGAAACGTTAAGCGTGCGGACCCTACAGGTTCGAGAACTATGTAGACAAGACCAAGACACGTCTCCGGTCAATAACCAATGGCGGAACCTGGATGGTCATATTGGCTCCCACATATTCTACAAAGATCTTTATCGGTCAGACCGCATAACAAAATACGTTGTTCCCTTTGTCATCGGTATGTTACTTGCCCCAGATTCGATCGTCGGTATCTCAATACCTAGTTCAATCTCGTTACCGGCAAGTCTCTTTACTCGTTCCGTAATACATCATCCCGCAACTAACTCATTAGTTGCAATGCTTGCAAGGCTTAAGTGATGTGCATTACCGAGTGGGCCCAGAGATACCTCTTCGACAATCGGAGTGACAAATCCTAATCTCGAAATACGGCAACCCAACAAGTACCTTCGGAGACACCTGTAGAGCACCTTTATAATCACCCAGTCACGTTGTGACGTTTGGTAGCACATAAAGTGTTCCTCCAGTAAACGGGAGTTGCATAATCTCATAGTCACGGGAACATGTATAAGTCATGAAGAAAGCAATAGCAACATACTATACGATCGAGTGCTAAGCTAACGGAATGGGTCAAGTCAATCACATCATTCTCCTAATGATGTGATCCCGTTAATCAAATGACAACCCATGTCAATGGCTAGGAAACATAACCATCTTTGATCAACGAGCTAGTCAAGTAGAGGCATACTAGTGACACTGCGTTTGTCTATGTATTCACACAAGTATTACGTTTCCGGTTAATACAAATCTAGCATGAATAATAAACATTTATCATGATCTAAGGAAATAAATAATAACTTTATTATTGCCTCTAGGGCATATTTCCTTCAATTAGTTGCAGGATGATGCATTACGGAACGAGTAAAGAGACTTGCCGGTAACGAGATTGAACTAGGTATGAAGATACCAATGATCGAATCTCGGGCAAATAACATACCAATGACAAAGGGAATAACGTATGTTGTCATTACGGTACGACCGATAAAGATCTTCATAGAATATGTGGGAGCCAATATGAGCATCCAGGTTCCGATGTTGGTTATTGGCCGGAGATGTGTCTCGGTCAGGACTACATAGTTCTCGAACCCGTAGGGTCCGCACGCTTAAAGTTCGATGACGATCGGTATTATGAGTTTTTGTGTTTTGATGTACCGAAGGTAGTTCGGAGTCCCGGATATGATCACGGACATGACGAGGAGTCTCAAAATGGTCGAGACATAAAGATCGATATATTGGACGACTATATTCGGACACCAGAAGTGTTCCTGGTTGTTTCGGAGAAAACCGGAGTGCTGGAGGGTTAACGGACCCCCCCCGGAGAAATAATGGGCCTTATGGGCCTTAGTGGAGAGAGAGAGGGCTGGCCTAGGGCAGGCCCCCCCCCCTCTGGTCCGAATTGGACTAGGAGAGGGGGGGCGACGCCCCCCTTTCCTTCTCCCTCCCCCTTCCTTTCCCCCTCCTAGTAGGAGTAGGAAAGAGGGGAGTCCTACTCCTACTAGGAGGAGGACTCCTCCTCCTGGCGCGCCCTACAGGGGCCGGCCGGCCTCCCCCTTGCTCCTTTATATACGGGGGCAGGGGGCACCTCTACACACAAGTTGATCTGTTGATCTCTCCCAGCCGTGTGCGGTGCCCCCTCCACCATAATCCACCTCGATCATAGCGTAGCTGTGCTTAAGCGAAGCCCTGCGTCAGTAGCATCATCATCACCGTCATCACGCCGTCGTGCTGACGAAACTCTCCGGCAAAGCTTTGCTGGATCGGAGCTCGCGGGACGTCATCGAGCTGAACGTGTGCTGAACTCGGAGGTGCCGTGCGTTCGGTACTTGGATCGGTCAGATCGTGAAGACGTACGACTACATCAACCGCGTTGTGCTAATGCTTCCGCTTTCGGTCTATGAGGGTACGTGGACACACTCTCCCCTCTCGTTGCTATGCATCACCATGATCCTGTGTGTGCATAGGATTTTTTTTGAAATTACTACGTTCCCCAACACTTCTAGCAAGAACCGTTCTTAACTACGCAAACATCACAATGGTGAATTATCAAGTTTGATGTTTTAACCTTCTTCAAGGACCGGCCATAATCAAATTTGATTCTACTAAAGTAGGAGAAACAGACACCCGCCAGCCACCTTTATGCAAAACTAGTTGCATGTCAGTCCGTGGAACCGGTCTCATGTGCGCGGACATATAAGGTTAGTCCGGGCCGCTTCATCCCACAATACCGCCGAATTAAGATAAGACGTTGGTGGTAAGTAGTATGACTATCACCGCCCACAACTTTTTGTGTTCTATTCATACATATCATCTACGTATAGACCTGGCTCGGATGCTACTGTTGGGAAATGTTGCATGGAAAACAAAAAAAGTTCTACGCACACGCAAGATCTATCGAAGGAGATGTATAGCAATGAGAAGGGAGAGTGTGTCTACGTACCCTCGTAGACCGTAAGCAGAAGCATTTAGTAACACGGTTGATGTAATCGAACCTCTTCGTGATGCAACCGATCGAGTACCGAACGTACGACACCTCCGCGTTCAGCACACGTTCAACTCAGTGATGTCCTCGCCTTCTTGATCCAGCAAGATGGCGAAGTAGTGGATGAGTTCCGGCAGCACGACGACGTGTTGACGCTGGTGGTGATGCTATCTCCGCAGGTATTCGCCTAAGCACTACAAAAATATTACCGAGGGACGAAACTATGGAGGGGGGCGCCGCACATGGCCAAGAGATTGCCGTCGTCCTGTGTGGCGACCCTTCCCACATATATATAGGTGGGGGGAGGAGGGAGCAGCAAAGGAGGCGCCACAAGTAAGCCGAATCCTACTTGGGTCTCCCCCAAGTCCCCTTTTTTAGGTGAGCAGGGAAAGACCCGGGAGGGAGCCCCCCTTCCTTTCTCCCATGAGAAGGGAAAGGCAGGAGGGGCTAGCCCTCCCCCTTTCCTTCCCTAGGGCCAGCAGACAGGGAGAGGGGCGCGCCAGCCCCCTTGTGGGCTGGTGTGTCCCCCCTTGGCCCATTATTGCCTGTAGGGCATATTTCCTTCAATTGTCGCATGACAAATTTTGGATTTTGTTAAGTTAAAATCAACTTGACAATTCTTACATGTTTTTTCGTCTAAAATCAACTTAACAATTCTTACATAACCATGGTAAATTCTTTTTTGGTAAACTTTTGACCATTGGAAAATTATTATTTACACCATGGAATATTTATTCAACTAACCATAGTAAAAAAATAGCATGGCAAATTACTTTTGAACATACCATGGCAATCATACCGACCATGGCAAATTATTTGAAGATACCATGGCAATTTATCTAGCTATTTTTCACATTTTGCCTTCAGTTTTTTTGCCACTATCTTACAAAATGATTTTTTTTGGTAAATCTGGCGATGTGATGACAAGAAACAATTTTCAAGATTTACAATGCTTTTTCTGAGAAAAAATATCCTTTAATTTCCGATGTGGCCATTACAAATTTTCTAGCTTTCCATGGATGTATTGGTAAACACGTTTCTTTTTTTAATAAACACCCAAATTTTTATAATTTTTGTCATGATGTAGAAAAATATTTCTTATGTTTAAAGTTGCCATCGGACTATTCATGTTGTTACAATTTAGATCATGAGAAATGTAATTTATGTTTGTATCATGAATTTTTCATCTTTTTGTTGATAGCAATTTTTTCTTCCAAAAACTAAGTTAATGGGGATTACCATGTTTTCTCCGCGAGCTACATGTGCCATCTAAGGGTCGTGCGAACCACCGCTATCACGAACGCTCAAAGGAAACGGGGTGGTTCGCTTGTTCGAAGCTCACGGGGCGAACGAATCGTTCATTCGAGTCCCCTCCCAATTCTAACGCCAAATCAGTGTTGACGTCCATAATAAAAATATTATTTATTATTTAGGTAGGGAATTGCTCACGGACGGCACACACTGGCAAATCTATATTTTTGTCGGCCAAATCATCTCTCTTCTTTTTATCCTTCAAACTTATTTGTTCTTTTTGCCTGGAAAATTCTCTATGTTTGTATTGTGGGGAAAAAGATTATTTGTTTTCTCTTGTTAGTTTTGCAGAGGGAGTTGGATGTGAGATGTATTCCGATGCTTGTTGGGCGAGTGAGGCTGACGGGAGGGGGCGTTCTGCCACCTATCAATTTTTCCATGCCATTGTTCAAAGGAAGAAGTAGACTGCGCTAAGATGAGAAGGTTTTTCTCTACTGAGGAGCAAGAAAAAGGGCAAAAGGGGTTAGTTTAGTGCAGGCCATAAGTCGAGGAGGAGGAAGGCGAAGCATGTCGAGTTGGAGGAGGGGGAGGGGTACCAACGCTTATGGTATTCGTTCGCTCGCGGTCGTGCCCGGTGTGAACATTTGTGCAAGGGATTCTAGAGAGGTAACATCACCGCTATATTCCCTTTCAGAGTACTCCCTCCGTCGGGAAATACTTGTCGGAGGAATGGATGTATCTAGACGTATTTTAGTTTTAGATACATCCATTTTTATGCATTTCTCCAACGAGTATTTCCGGACGGAGGGAGTATTTCGCAGCATCATCAGTCTGTTGATGAGCTTGCTACTCTCCTGGCACCTTTGTGACCAGTGAGAAGATTTTTGCTGTATTTCTCTCCTGCTAAATCAAATGAAAAGCCAGCAAGACGCTGGATCTTTAAAAAAAAGTCACCGCTATATTAGTGTCCTTGACTGTGCTAGATGTCCTAGGGCATGACAATTGCGAAAGGGAAACGTTTCCCTGCGGCGCGCCGGCGGAAACGCTCCGCCGATCGCGTACGCTTCGTTCGATCGAGGGCGATCGTGTGGCCCGCGTGTGGACTCATCCTCTCAGCCCCACACGCTCAACCCCACATCACCCTTCCACGCGCTCGCAGAACGCATCACTATGGGCCCCACGCCACCGCTGTTCCCCATCGCTCCTTTCTTATCCTCATCTCCTTTCTTCATTTTTCCCCAGTCGCCTCTGCTTCAGACTATCAAATTCACCATGACGCGCATCCCAGCTCTCTCTCGTCTACTCTACGCCTCGCCAGCCGCCGGACACCTACACCCAAAGCCAACCCACAGCCCCAACGTCCACCCCACAGCGCGAGCGACCACGACGGGGGGCGCTCCTGCTGCTGCGACCCGGGGCGATGCGCAGGGCTCATGGCACGACGGTGGATGAGGGTGCTCGTGGCCACGTTAGTTTTTGCTGGAACCGGCGAACCATTTTGCTACAACCGTTTTTGGTTTTTGTTACTACCGGTGTTTTGATGCATTTGTGCTACATCCATCTCCATGACATCGGTGTTTTTTCAGTCGATTTTTTTGCTACAACCATGTTATGAATTTGTTGGAACCGAAGATAATTTTTGCTGGAACCGGCTCATGTTTTTGCTACCACCCACCCCACCCAAAATCTGCTCCCACCATATTTTTGCTGGAACCGGCTAACGATTTTGCTACGACCGGCCAGGATTTTTGCTGGAACCGGCCAGGATTTTTGCTGGAACCGGCTCTGCAGTTGCTGCAACCGGCAAGACGACGTGCCCGCTGGAGCTGGAGCTATAGCGCGCTCACCGGCGATGTGGTTTTTGCTGGAACCAGCATATTTTTTTGCTGGAACCGGCTAGTTACTTTGCTACAATCAGACTTTGGGGATTTTTGCTGCTATGTTTATTTTTGCTGGAACTAGTGTCAAATTTTGCTGGAACAGGCTATTCCTTTGCTACAAGCGGATTTTTCTGATTTTTTGCTGCTATGGTTGTTTTGCTAGAACCGGTCAGCGGGGATGGTGACCGTGTTGGAACCGGGCAACAGGGATGCTGGAACGATCGGTAGTTTTTGCTTCTACCAGTAGCATTTTTTGCTGGAACCTGCATGTTGAGTTTTTTGCTGGGACAGAAGTGTTTTTGCTGTAATTGATTTTCGCTGGAACCTGCATTTTTCTTTGCTGGAACTGGCTCATGGGATTGCTTCCACCGGCGAGGTGGTGCTCGCGCTGATTTTTTTGCTGGGTGGCAAGGGCGGAGACTGTGTTCGTAATTTTTTTGCTGGAAACAGCAATTGATTTTGCTGGAACCTGCCAAAACAGAGATATTTTTTTGCAGTTGTCCAGCAGGGCGAGCGGCCACGGCGGGCTCCGCCTGCGAGCCGGCGGGCAGCCCGATGAGCCGGCGATCGGTGGCGGTGAGCCAGCGAGCGGCGGGGTGGGGGCTACGCGCAAACCACCGCAGAGGATATGGTGGATCTGAAGCGAGGAAGAAGGGGACACGCGTGGGGATACTCGCTGAATCGTGCGGTCCTAGGGACACTAATCGTGCGGCTGCGCGGGGACCGGCCGAAACGTTTGGGCCGGTGCGCCGGCGCCTAGCGCTGCCCATTGCGAAAGATTTTGGTGACAATTTGTGTTGGCCAAAGATGGCAACTCCGTTTAGTTCTGTTTTCGTCAGAATTTGTCGTGCTTGTAAACTGAAATTGCCATCCTGATTGCCCTAAGAACGTTGGCAATTGCATCTCTTCTAGCGAACTCAGCTGAATAGCACTACCGAAATTTGGGTGAGTACGGATGGTAGAACAAAAATGGGTTCTGTGCGGAAAAAAATGACTTGTGAGTTGGAGGAACCTCGTGGGAAGCAGCAAAAATCCCTCGTGAACTCGGAAAACTTTCACGCGTTCATGTCTCCGGACCGCGTGCCGATGGACGTACGTGGACTGCCCAAAAATATTCAGCGGCCCATCAATACTACTACTCCCTGCACGGAATTTCGTGAGGCCCACTTTCCAACACAGGCAAAAGCTTCGTATGCTTTCCCCCTCCTCCTCCTCCTCCTCCTCCTGCCACTACTAGCATGGCTCCTTTATCTCTGCAGGGAAAAGTGAGCACTTCCCGCCCTTTATTCCAGTCACCTGCGTTCCGATCTGCGAGGGACCAGCATAGCATAGCTTTGTGTAACTGTAAACACGCACCAATCTCTAATCCTCTGTAAAGAAAGGTACTACTAAAGCAAGCTATTCTCCCTCTCCGGGACGCACTAGCTAATTTATAGCGGATAGTAGTACCTTTCTACGATATATAAGATTTTTATTCTGATTTACTCTAGTACTACTAGTTAGATAAGGCGATGCGGTTGTGTTGTGCTCCCACCCAGCGACGTGGACTTATACTGCGAATATAAACTTGACAAGTAAACAAATGAATCCCATCATCATGGCCCTCGTCCAAGTCCACATTGAGCTCTCTCCAAATATAAACTTAACATATCCTAGAAGAAAATTTTATGTTCATGGTCCACTCAAAGGCAGAACTCGAGGAGTGGAGTGGAGTGGGAACCAAGATGGGTTAAATTTTTCGTGGGGGAATCATATCTTAACATCGAATCCACTATCACGTGTTGCCGTGTTGGCCCAGCACGTATTGCACCTGCGTAACCAACAAAAAGTGCCAAAGTAGCAAAGGGGTCTGCTTTAAAATATTTGATTATGTCAAGGAGATTGGAGCCTTCAGATAGGGAGTAGGGAGTCGGTCAGTCGCAGAAACCATTAGCGCACGCAGGCAGAGATCATTGGTCTACCCAAACCGTACGTACTCCGAATTATAATTGTCAAATCCGGCCAGCCAACTCGAAGCCAAAAGGCGCTCAGGATAGTTTACTGCTCCCCACGCCCAAAAGCAAAGCAGCTCACCCGGGCTGACAAGCAAGGCCTGGCCGTAGGCGTAGCCGTAGCCGTGGTGCATGCGAAAGCAGAGCACAGCAGCGACCACTGCAGGAACAGAATAAAGATGGCCAAAGTAGTGGAAGGACATCACAGATGCTCGACGACCCTGTACTGCACTACCACTGCTATACGCCTACTCGTCCAGCATAGCACGAATAACGAATAGCTAGGTCGAAAGTGCGTGCAGCAAGCTACTTAGTGTCCGCTGTGGAGGGGTACAGCTAGTCAAGCAGTAGTATCACTCCATTGCGGAAAGGTGAAAAGACGGGCGGCGATCCGATCCATTGTGTACGTCGGTTTCTTGCTCCTGTTGCTTTGCTATGTCACGCTTCACAAGGGAGAGAAGAGATGCAGTGCAAAGATGGAAAAGGAGCAAAGCCCATGGTGGTGGTGGACTGGACTGGACTGCCAACTCCGGCTTTAACACGTCCTTGGGCCGCCCGCTTTCTTTTTTCTTTTTCTACACAGGCAACAGTGCCCCCTGTCACACGGTTCGAGCTGGCCAAAAAGGCGAATGCGTAGGCGGAGCAAAAGTGCAGTAAATTACTCGGAGTGATGCAGGGGTCGGTACCAAAGTGGCCACGGATGATGGCTTAAAAGTGCTCAAAGTAGGCTTATCTTTACCGTACTCTAATCTACTCCACTCTCTGCTCTAGCCTCTAGGTAGAGCTAGTGCTGTGGTGCCGGCCGTTTCACGCGCCACCGCCCATGCATGCATGTCCCCGACTGCTGCATGCACGCACGAAACGAATCATGCACCTGCGCACGCCAGGCCTACCCAAGCTAGCCCAGCCGTATCGAGACGCGCGCACCACCCGTCGCTTTGCTCTCTCTCCTCTCCTTTGTCTCTTTTGCTGCGTTGCTTCCCCAATAATTTTGCTCCCCGTCAGTACCGTACGAGCTGGTTAGTAGCGTTTCATCAAACATAGTACGTACACCGCTCAAATAAAATAAAACGTACGTTCTCCTACTATACCTTGTAAATTTCGCGGAGTTTGCCATCAGCCCATCACCACAGGTAAAAACGATGGCTGGCTGGCGGTTGAGACCAAGCAATTACTCTCGCTCCTTGGGCAAAAACATGGACGTTGACGTACCCCTGCCGTGCCGCAAGTGAAACGTTCAATATACTGTCGTGGTTTCACGCGCCGGACGGGTCAAATCCGTGCAGACAATCCAAATCTGTACCTGCCTGCCAATTTATGCGCTGCGGGCAAACCGACAGTGGGACTGGCCGGCCACATGACAACTCACCCGTACGGTCGAGGCGGATGCGATGCGTGCGGATCGACAGGCGTGCGTGGGCACAGTTGTACAGGACAGGTTTAGACTGGTCAAGATCGACGGGATCGACGGGCATAAAAATATTGATGATGCCCAAGTAGAACTACTACGATCCGGCGGGTATACTCAACATAGCATAGCATCTTTTTTGAGAACAGCAAGTGTGGCAGTAAAATATTGCGATCACGCAGCAATCTTTGCACACGCATCGAGCAATCACAGGGAAACAACACGGTTTTAGTGCCAAATACTGGTGTGTAGATTTTTTTTCCCAAGGACGAAACAACTTTTAACTCGGGAAATTTCGCCACCCACATACTCGTACTACTAAGGTTAGTTCAGAACATTAACAGGCAACCTACCTATAAAGAATAAAAAAACTAGTCTAGGATCTACACGCAAATTCCAACATTTAGAGTATCATGGCCTGATCACGTGACGCTTGTGCAACACTGCTGAAGCCCACATGCAGCAAAAACAAAAACAAATATCGTAGAACACGACACGGACGACGAGCTCGGCCGCGCGACGTACGTCCACCGTCGGCCCACCGGGCCGCATGTCCTGGAGTTGGATGGTCAGGAAAGGAGGACATGGAGCGAGGCGTTCTTGGTGGCCGCGCACACGGGGCAGGTGTCCACGGAGGGCTCGCACGCACCGCACAGGGACAGGTGCCGGCACGGGAGCAGCAGAACGCAGGCGTCCGCCTGACCGCAGGCCTTGCACGACGGAGCCGCCGCGACCGCCTTGGACGCCGCGTCGTCGGCGTTGTCCCCCGCTGGGGTCTCGAAGCAGCAGGACTGCGCGTCGTCGGCATCGCCCTCAGCAGTCCCGGCGACAGCGCAGGGGGGCTGCAGCAGCTGGTCCAGCGTCGTGCGGAGGCCGGCCGCGACGGCCTCGTGGCTCTTGGCGACGCCGAGCCACGCCTGGCCCTCTGCGGTCATCTGCCGGAGCCACTCCTCCAGTTCGCCGTTGCGGTAGCGCGCGCGCTCCAGTTCAGCCTCTACGGCCTGAAGCCGCCCCGCCGCAGCGCGCTCCACAGTAGCCAACGCGGCCCTCGCGTGTCGCCGGCGCGCCTCCTCAAGCCCCGCGCGAATTCTCTCGGTCTGCACAACAGACGTAGAAAGCAAGTGAGATACCGTTCGACCGAACCGATCGACAAACCGACTCCAATCGCGAAGAACAGGAGGCGCACGGGCATACCTCGAGCCGGATGAGCGCGTCCATCTCCACGCCCTGGTTGTAGAGCAGCGTGTTGAGGCCCGCGGCATTGGCCACCCTCCCGCTGGTGGAGGCCGCGCCGGAGCCGACCGCCCTGCTCTGCGCATCGCAAGGCAGCATGAGTCCGTGCATCGCCGCCGCCTGCTGCAGAACCAAGCGCTGCCGGGCAAGGTCGGCGAGTCCCGCCGGCTCGTCCCCGGCCATGCGCGCCCGCTTCCTCGGCGCGAATCCGTAGTTGTCGTTGCATGTGAGCTCGCTTCGCGGGAGATCGCTGAGCACCGTGTTGTTCCCAATACACGCCACCGCGGCTTGCTCGTCCAGGAACTGGGAGTTACCCGGCGCCGAGGCATCCATGGACCTATAGGCCTTGAGGTCGTGGGGGAAGGCGTGGGAGAGGAACCGCGCCTGGACAGCCATTGCGGCCACACCAGCACCGCTATGTATCTTGTCTGGGAGAGGGCGAGGCGGAGAAGGCAAGGTGTCCGACGCAAAGGACGACGACGATGCGTGAGGAGTTGGGAGTGGGGGCGGAAACGGCTGGGGAGTTGTGATGGATAGAAAGAGAGATGAACGGGGAGGAGGCGTGGAGGAGGGGGGCGGTTATATATACGGCGTGGGTGCGGGGAAGACACGTTGGGTTGGGTGTGTGGGTGTGGGGGGCCTGCAAGGGGACAAAAGCTGTCTGCCTCTTGTTTATTTTGACGGGGAAGGGAGGCAGCAGCCACAGCGGATGGGTTGGACGGATGCGATGCCATATCTCCCTATCTTTTCCGCGCCTGCCTTTAATAATGCCTATCGTTTACGGTGTGGAATGCTTTTCCTCTTTCCTGCTCTCTTTTTCCTGCCCCGTTTTTTGTTGCCTGCCTGCTTGATTCGTCGTGGAGAGAGTGATGTGAGATGCGGGGGAGGACGGTGGCGGTCCGGGCGGAGGTGGGGGTTGCATGATGATAATAAAGGTGGGCCACTCCTCTGCTCTCGGTGCTTTGACGTTTTCCTTTCCTTTCTCCCTCATTTCCGATGGCTACGCTGCTTCTGCAATTTACGATACGGCCTACAAGCATTTATTAATAGCTACAGTAATGTATTACTCTACTCCCTCCGTTTTTATTTACTCCGCATATTAACTTTGGTCAAAGTCAAGCTTTATAAACTTTGACAAAGTTTATAGACAAAAATATTAACATGTACAATAACAAATCAATATCATTAGATTCATTATTGAACGTACTTTCGCATCATATAGATATGTTATTGTAAATATTTATATTCTTTGCTATAAACTTGGTCAAACTTTACGAAGTTTGACTTCAGTCAACTCTAATATGCAGAGTAAATAAAAACGTAGGGAGTACGTACGTTTCAGGAAAAAAGTGCGACTGTAGTTTTATTTATTAAAGCCGACAGTAATTTACACTCTTCAATATAGCGTGGCTTTGTGTGGTTCATCAAGCAGGCACGGGGACGTGTTATTCACGCAAATTTCAACTAGATTTTTTCGAAAAATAAACAGCCCACCTGAAAGAAATGTTTATCAATTCAGCTCTACTACTCAGAAGTGGACTAGCGTAGGCGCCGAATAAATGTTGAGTATTTTTAGATACTGATCAGTTTCAACGGCACAGGCCACGGAGATGCGAGAATTAAGGTGCAGACCCCCCCACCCACACACAGCCTACCGTCGTACTAGTGGCGTGCCATTGAATGCGGGGCCGCATTATTATTCACGCCTCCTCTCGTCGGTCACAGGTTTGAATACGCCCCCCGAAACGTCAAGTGCGTGACCGTGATGCTCCCCCACAACCGGATCTAGAAATTACTACTTACACCAAACCAAACCGCAGTTAGATGCGCGAATCACGGCCACCGGTAATTAATCCCGGACCCATGCCAGGCACAAAACACCAGGGCCGGTAGCCTGCCCACATTTGGTTTCAAATAAGTCGCTAATTTATAAGTCGAAAAGTAAAAAAAGTGATTTATTTTACCAAACAGACCCAACTTATAAGTCATAACTTACTCCACCCCAACTTACAACTTATAAGGCTACGCACAGTGGGAGTATTATAGGTAGTAACATCACACATATCTAGATAAAATAGATGATGTGACAAACAATAAATGAAGAAATGCAGGAAAGTGGTAACATAGCTAGTTATTAGTAATATGAGTAACATCACACATATCAAGGCAAAATGAGTCTATGGCCTAATAAATAAAGTGTTGCATGTCACCACACATATATATTACTCCCCACTATAGAGGTAGTAACATAGACTAGTAACATGTGCATGTTACTAGTCTAAGTCACCCCTTTTACATGGGTTCCACCATCTTTACATAAAAAAACAAGGTAAAAAGATGTAGTTAAGTCACTGGTTTTAAGTCACCTGACTTATAAGTCGGGTGACTTATTGAAACCAAACAGGCCCTTACGTCTCGTCCATCTATATCTCGCGTGTGGTGGTGCAGTCCGTTTGTCGTCCTTGCTCCCGGGCCTTGAAGGCCCGTGCTCGTACCGACCAGCCCCGTCGGTCCGTCCTCGTTGGCACGGCCTGTGTCTGACCGGCCAGGGCAGGCGCGCGGGCTGGACCAGGCACGCATGCATGCCTTGCCTGCACTGCAGCCACCCACCACGCAAGGAACACCAGTCAATGCACCTGCCACCGCTGCTGCGTGCGGCCGTGCCCGCACCGCACGCATTAACAACGTCCCAACGGGAATAGCGTGACGAGAGGCAGCGCTGCTGTACCTCTGCGATCTGCCCACCGCCGCGCCGGCCAGGCACACTGCATCGGCCGGACACCGGCCCTACGTGCTACTTCCTCTGTTCCTAAATATAAGTCTTTCTAGAGATTTCAATAAATGACTACATACGAAGTAAAATGAGTGAGTCTACAATTTAAATTATGTCTACATACATCCATATGTAGTTTGTATTGAAATGTCTAGAAAGACTTACATTTAGAAACGGAGGGAGTACATAGGTCTAGCAGCACCATCGCGCGGTCACCATGCAGACGAAGGACGCCATTACTCGCAAGACATTGTAGTATGCATGCGCGGTTGTTACCGCATCAAGTAAAAACCCAGTGCTCCCACAGCCACAGGGATTTCGTACGTAGTAGTACTCTAGTTGACAGAGTTAATGACACTGCCCGTCCTTTGTTACTAGCTTGATCAGCGCTACCTGCTCGGCTCAATAACTATTAACTGCAACCCTGTTACGTGGTCGTAGTAGGAGTACTACGTTTGCAGGGTCCCCCGAGCGGTCGCGATCTCGCCCATAACGCAGCACGATCGGTCCTTGGAAGAGCACTGTGTAGCTCGCGTACATTGCTGGCCATGGCCCTTGGCCTCGGAAAGCCCAGAGCTAAGCTACGTGCCTATCCGTATCGATCCACATCAATCAGTGAGCGATGCAGATTAGGTGCACAGTTCACGCAAATGATGCGGTACTGGCTAGCCTGTGCATCGTGGATGCATGCATGGGTCTGGCGTCGCCGTACCCCGGCGAACCAGCAAGCCGCAATGATCATGATGGTTTTCACGACGCCCATGCCGACGCCACACGCGCCGGTGGTACGTGTACGGTTCTCGGGCCGCTCCCCCGGTGCCGTGCACAGTTGGCGCAGTCGGTCACACATGCTCATCACATGCATGCGTATGACGCACCGATCCACCGCACAGCGTCTAGCTGGCCAGCAGCAGCGAGCTGTAGCCGTAGCTGTGTGTGTATGTGCGTGCATGCATAGTGGGTTGACACGTCCAATTAATGGGCCTGGCCTGCTCAGTTTTGGGGCGCGTACGTACGTACTCCAGGACTATGCATGCGAATAGGGTTTTCTTTTCTTTTCTTGTCAAAAGAAAAGTTAAAACCCAAAGCGACTACTACCACGCCAATAGGGATCGGATGCGATGGGGAAGCAGCAGCAGCTATCCATCATCACGTACTGGTACGATTCGTTGCTACAGCGAGCCTACAGAGGCACACAGGACACAGCAATGGCTGTGGTGGACCAGAGCCTGTATACACGGACGCACAAATTAAGCAAGCAGTACTGTACCAGTTGATCGCGCACAGCCTTCTGACCCCACCACACCTATCGTTTTCTTCTTGATTGAAAGAGCAGAGAGAGGTGGATCGAGGCGGCTCTCTGTGCATTGCATTGCGCTAACTCCAGGACTGCACGAGACAAGGCGCCGGTCGGTCCGGCCCACCCACCCAGACCCATCGCCATGCATGCATCCTTGGCCCGTCGTGCTGGTCCCGGGGGTCCTCTGTGCCGATAATCAAGGCGGGAACTGTCCACGGAATAGCATGGCATGCACGGTGCCAGCTAGCTGTGCAACGGTTGACACTGCTACGCGTAGGTAGTACATTTCCTGTTTCGTGGGCCATGGGCCAGGCCTATTCAAAGCCCTTCGTCTCTCACACGCAGACTCATCACACATAATATTATCACAGCCTCTCCACTTTAAAGCATCTACGGCCGGACTACCCTAAAAAAGAAAATCTACAGCCGGACAAATCCGAAATCTCAAACGCCCGCGGACGCATCTGAATGGCCCATCGTATATCATGTCTGGCATCCGTATATGTTAAATAAGGACTCTCAAATTCTTACACGTTCATTATACACAAACATGTCATACGTAAATAATAAATGTTGGTACCAAGAATACATAATTTTTACATAAAATTTATTTTAAGTGTACAATTTAAACATCAGCCCTTTGGTTTTCACTGTGGGTCTTTCACATATGCTCTACAAGATCATTGACTAACTGCGCGTTCACATGATCATTTTGAAGATTCTAATGCATCTTTAGAAAGTTCATAAGCTGAGTTGCATCTTGATCTTTCGGGATTTGAACTTGTTCTTCGCGCGCTTCAAAATCATTGCTTTGGTCAACACCATCACCCTCATTCTCAACAATCATATTGAGCAAAATAACAAAATATGTCATGAGCTGCCACAAACTTTCGGATACCTACAACATTCAAGCTCCACGAACAATTACCCAACGAGCTTGAAGCACTCTGAATACCCTCTCCACATCCTTCCTACCTGCTTCTTGCATTGTTGCAAAGTTGCTTTGTTTCTTGCCCAGTGGTTCAGATATGGTCTTCACAAACACCGTCCACTAAGGATAGATGCCATCCGCAAGATATTATCCCATGTTGAAGTCACAGCCGTCGATGGTGTAATTGCACGGGGGCGATTCCCCATTACAAAGCCTCCTGAATATCGGAGACTGTTAAAACATGTTGATGTCGTTGTGAGAACACGACATTCGAAAGAAAGCACTGCAAATTCATAAGTCATGTGATGCCACTGCTTCTAGTATGATTGTGACTCTTTGGTATGCCCTTGATACATTTCCAGCAAAACCTTTGGGGCAGTTCTTCCATTGCGAATGCATGCAATCAATTGATCCGAGCATTCATGAAAACCCTCTAGCCTCTCTAATAGCCAACAACTTTTCTGTGTTCTGCACATTTAGTTCTCTCAGGTACTTTGCTGCAAACACCTGCACCATGATGCGGGCAAAGTTGATAGTAGTCTTCAGGCATGTGCTCTCCCCCATCCTGACCATCTCACCAACGGCTTCTACGACTGTACCAGGTGTAAGCATCCTTCGAGCAGCCATGCATTTCTGCTTACTACAGAAAGATAGTTGCTGCAGCATTCCCTTGTGAGCTTGAAGTAGTCATCATGTGGCCCCACTCCCTCCACATTGTACAAAAACAATGGTTTCTGCATGCGAAAATGGCGACGAAACCATGTATCATCCGGGAAAGTTGTGTTCGAACCAAAAGAGTGCTTCTGCAGTAGCCGTGATCTGTACACCCTATCTCGATTGATCACTCTTCTCCCTTTACAGTGTTTTTTCTAAACTAGAAGGGACCCTAGAAGGTTCAAGAGGAGGCCAGAAGACCTACGGGAGAGCCACTAACTCACAGGGCGCGCCCTGGGGGTAGGGTGCGACCCTGAGCATGTGGGACCCATGCAGCTCCGTTTGACCTAATTCCACCTCTACAAATTCATATATATTTCCAAACCAACAGAGAGCCACCCAAAACACATTTTCCGCCGCCGCAAGCTTCAGTTCTTCCGCGATCCCATGTGGAGGCCTTTTCCGATACTCCGTCGGAGGGGGAATCGATCACGGAGGGCTTCTACATCATCCTTGTCGCCGTCCGATGATGCGTGAGTAGTTCACCACACACCTGTAGGTCCATAGCTAGTAGATGGCTTCTTTTCTGTCTTTCATCTTCAATACAATATTCTCCCCGATCTTCTTGGAGTTCTATCCTGTTTAATCTTCTTTTTCGGTGTATTTGTTGGGACCCGATGAATTATGGGTTTACGATTAGATTATTCATTGAAAGTAATAGGTTCTTTTCTGAACTTTATTATGCATGATTGTTATAACTTTGTATTTCTCTCCGATCTATCCGTTTGTTTTGGCCAACTAGACTGATTTATCTTGAGTGGGAGAGGTATTTTGTAATGGGTTTAATCTTGCGGCCTCCTCACTGAGTGATAGAAGGGGTAGCGAGGCACATATTGTATTGTTGCCATTAAGGGTAAAACGACTAGGTTTAATCATATTGCTTATATATCATGTCATCTTGCTTTAGGCGTTATTCTGTTTGTCATGAACTTAATATCATAGATGCGTGTTGGATAGCGGTCGGTTGGTGGAGTAATACTAGTAGATGCATGAAGAAGTCGGTCTACTTGTCACAGGCATGATGCCTATGTACATGATCATTGCCATGAATACGTCGTAACTATGAGCTTTTCTATCAATTGCCCAACAATAATTTGTTTACCCACCGTATACTATGTCACTACTGTAGGATGCTGCTAACGCGACAAATGAATCAGAGAACCTTCGACAAAACCGTGTGCGATGCATGAATCACAAACAATATCGTAATAAAGTCGTCGCCAATAACATGAACTGTATGCGATCGCGGAGACATCAAGCACGGTTCAGATTAGAGTTGCGTGTATGATACATGGTATATGGTTGATCCATATGAACTGTTTGCGATAAGCGAGAACAATAGAAATGGTCAGCCAGATCAAGGTGTGTGCGATATACCGCACATAGTTCACTCGGATGAACTGTTTGCGATTACCCAACACAACAGAAACGGCCAGCCAGATCAAGGTGTGTGTGCGATAGACGACATACAGTTCACTCGGATGAACTGTTTGCGATATGCCAAAACAACAGAAACGGTTGAACTTAACAAGATGTGTGTGATACCGGTAAACAGGTCAGTGATCAGAAATGTGTGGGAAGACCGATAGCAACACAGATGATTGCAGCTAATAAGCCACATTTATTGTTGTCAAACGCTTGTTGGTATAGAATTGTCAGCGATTGATGAAATCATCGCTGACGGGTTGCCTAGTTTAGTCCGTGTGCAATGTGATTTGCTCTGTCTACAGAAGAACAACATATATAACCAAAATTAAACATCAAATTACATAAATGACTATACAAAACATTCGCACACACCTTAACCAAAAATTGCATGCATTCTAAACTAGGACAAACGATGATCTAATCATCTACTTCTTCTGACACTACCACGACTGATGTGTGGCTTGATCCCTCGCCTGGGGCTAGACGAAGGCACTTCCTTATGTCAAAGATCTGCCTGTACATCTTGTAACTTGTGTACGCGTCCTTGGCCGCATACTTGGCGTGTTCTTCATCCAGTCTATGCACCCAGGTACTGTGCCAGGCAATCTTGTCCTTCTTGCACTCATCCTTCATGTTCTTGTCCTAGGGGTTGATGATGGCTGAGGCGAGGTCAACCAGGGAGTCCTGTTTGTTCTTCATGCGGCCCCAGACCCTGTAGTGGCCACGGATGTTGAAAAGCTTCTGGCAGGCCAAACCCAAAATCTTGAGCGCTTTTAGATCGTTGTTGATGTCCACTGCAGCGAAACTGTAGTCGAGACTGTTGATAAACCTGGCGAAATGCTCGCAAGGCCTTCTCCCTAGGCAGTAGTGGACTAGTGGTAGACGAGGACGTGATGGCGCATGCACAACTGGGCGACGACAGTGAGCATCATGAAATTAGTGATGGAGGATGGTTGATGATGATGACGGCATCGAATCCCCCTCTCCGGGGCCCCAAACAGACTTCAAATCAACCCTCACGACGAAGAACAGGAGGTGGCGGCGGTTGTGTATCATAAAACGCGATCATTCCTTCTCTTTGATTATTTTCTGGACGAATAGGTACTTATGGAGTTGGAGCTAGGTTTGCGGGAGATGCCAGGGGCCCACAAGCCTGGTAGGCGCGCCCTGAGGGGTGGGCGCGTTCCTGGGCTTGTGGCGCCCTGGTGGCCCCCCTCTAAAATTTATCTTCGCCGGTATTTTTTGCATATTCTGAAAATAATCTTCGTAAAGTTTCAGGTCAATCGGAGAACTTTTTTCCCATACAAATTTGGGTTCTTTCTAATCATGATCAATTGTTTGTTGCTATCAGTTCCGATGAGTCAAACATCCAGCAATTGATTTTTGCGATTCCTGATTGAGGTAAAATTAAATACCTCAATCTCTCTTGGGGTCCTACGGTTGACTTTAGAGTCTACTCGAGTATGTCACTCAAGACGAACCTGCTGGAGAAGATATCTCTTCTTAGAGGAAAGATCAACCACTTGTATTTCCCCTTCAAGGTGTCTAATATGTTTCTGCACAAAAATAACACCATGGCAATTCTGTTGAAAATTGTGTGAGTCTCGGTTAGTTCCATTCAAATCATGCAAATTAGAGTGCAAAACAAGAACAAAAGTTTTCGGAGAAGTAGATACATTTGGGACGTATCAACTAGCACCCATATCACATAAACCATGATAAGAATGATCTCCTATTTTAACAGAACAATAGGCATGCCAAGAATAGGTTTGTTTTTATGTATAGGATCAGGTTTAGCAATCCTAGTTGATTCCTCGCAGAAATAAATGACATGTCCATCAATATTATCAATCAAAAGATCTTTAATCATTGCTACATTAGGTTACACACTAATTTGTTCAGAGGTTCTAGGTGTTTTAATATTACTTTTATTAACCACAGTTGAAGCTTTAGCATGTTCCTTAATCCTAACAAGGAAAACTGCTTTCCCAATATAAGCAGTAGGCACAACTGGATCAACATTATAAATGATTGTTTCATCAGCTATAACAAGTTCCTCTAACATTTCTTCAATAGGTGGATGAAACTTAAACCACTTCTCCTTAGGGAGATCAACATGAGCAACAAACGATTCACAAAAGGTAGCTACTATACTATCCCAGAGTCAATTTCATATTTAATACTAAACTTATGAAAAGCATATCTTTCCATAAAAGATTTAACACATCAAAATCAAGATTTATACCTGACTCTTTACCTTTGTCAATTTCCCAATCTTCATAGTTGCACTTAATTATTTCCATAATACCCCTTTTGAATTCAATATTTTGTTCATAAAAGAACCAGTAGAAGAAGTATGAAGCATGAATTGATCATTATGAGAAAGCCGAGCATAATTTTTTTGTATAATTATTTCTCTTGAGAGGCCCATGATTGGGGCATGTATGCATCATGTATTTAATCCTCCCCCAAGCTTGAGCGATAATTTCTCCTTCACGAGGCCAAAAATTATATATATAAGTCCGATCACGATGAACCAAATGCATAGGATAAAACTTCTGATGAAATTCCAGCTTCAGTCGGTTCCAATCCCATGTTCCAGTATCATCCAATAGCCTATACCAAGTCAATGTCTTTCCCTCTACATATAAAGGGAATACCTTCTTTTTAACTCCATCCTCGGATAAATCTGCAAGCTTAAACAATCTACAAATTTCATCTACATATATCAAGTACATATCAGGATGCACTGTTCCATCTCCTGCATAAGAATTAGCTAGCAGTTTCTCTAACATACCCGAAGGAATGTCCTAATAAATATTTTCAGTAGGTTGTGGGGCAACCCTTATTGCCTCCGGTCGAGGTGAAGATACCCCAAACAAACCCCTCAAAGGATTATTTTCCATAGTGATAAGTGACAGAGAATTTCAGCACGAAATAAAAATGTTCCCTTACCAAATTCCACTTACCAAAGGTGCTTCACTCGCCGGCAACAGTGCCAGAAAAGAGTCTTGATGACCCACAAGTATAGGGGATCAATACTAGTCCTTTCAACAAGTAAGAGTGTCGAACCTAACGAGGAGCAGAAGGAAATGATAAGCAATTTTCAGCAAGGTATTCTGTGCAAGTACTGAAAGTAGCGGTGATAGATAGTTTTGTAGAAAGATAATTTGGAACAAGTAACAAGTAGCAATAGTAACAAAGGTGCAGTAAGGTGGCCCAATCCTTTCTATAGCAAAGGACAAGACGGAAAGGTCTCTTATATAAAGCAAGGTGATCTCGAGGACACATGGGAATTGTCGTCTAGTCACGTTCATCATGTTTAGTTGATTAGGTTCTGTAGCGATCCGACCTAGACGGTCAAATCTCTGTGTATAAGTGTCATCCCTGGATCGGTAATGCTGACACACACAGTACTTGAAGTATTTATAACAGAGTTCAATCACACACTTATTACATCGAATGTCTCAAAAGAGAACTTATTACAATAATATGGCTGAAGGCCATCTAAATAAGATAACAGCGGAAGCTTCGAAGGTAAATGAGTCCATCAACTCCAACGGTATAGCTGAGTGCACGACAACGACCTAGCGTACCTTACTCTTCGTCTGAAAAGTCTGCAACATGATACGTTGCAGCCCGAAACGGGTCAGCACATGGAATATGCTGGCAAAATAACACTATAGAGCAATGAACAAGATAACAGCTGTCGCTACATGCATATATGGCTGATGGAGGCTCTATGGTTATCATTTGCATAAAGCTAGTTTTTCCCTACAACAAAGGAATATATTTTATTTAACTCCAAAGTTGGTTGATAAATATTGAGAAGGTTCCTCCAACTCAATCCCAATTAAACAATGGTAACAACTCAACAAATTTATTAAGTAAGAGTGATGAGATCAGATCAATAATTCAAGTACCAGATACTCAAGATGTCCATAACCAGGGACACGGCTAACCATGATTAGTTTATACACTCTGCAGAGGTTTGCGCACTTTTCCCCACAAGACTCGATCTCCTCCGTTGAATTTCTCACACTACATGGTGTTTGAGAAACGGATGACTGAGACACAATCTTTCAGAAGCATTAACTCTTTACTCTGGGTAGACAGTACCACCTACACCCCCTACATCTGCTAGCCTACCACTATGCCTTTGAGCCCATAATGGCTTGGGGCTGCACACGGAAGTTTCTAGCCTGAATAATCTTATGATCCCTTTGAGCCTAGGTGGCGAACCGTAGGATGATCACACGGGTACTCCAGGATATCCCAGGATAACGCTGGATTGCTCCAGGTGCCCAGACAACCACTAGGTGCTCCAGGGTGCCTCAACCAATCCACCCAGATGTGTATTAAGGTAGCCACCTTAAGTTTAACCATTAGTAATACTCTCACGTCTGTCATGGATCTCTGAAACCCAATCCACGTCTACTAGCATAGCATAGCAGTATAAGCATAACGTAGAAGTAACTCCTAGGGTTTGAAATAAAGACAATAGGTTCTACCTCATCAACTAGTTCCCAATACCCACATGTTAACAAATCCTAACCATGTAGTGTTTGAGGATTGGAACTAATGCATAAAAACTGGGTAACAAAGGGTATGATCAAAGTGTTACTTGCCTTGCTGACGATCTGGAAACCCTAGTGACTCGTAGTAGCACGCTTCGCACTCCGGAAACTCTATCATAAACAAACAATAACATACATAAGCACTCAAGCAGGAGATGCAAGGGTAAAACTCAAATAAAAAGATCCAAACTGAAAGTTTAACTGAAAATCTTTGATTTGCAAAAAGAATCAATCGAATCGGAGCTACGAAACTCAAACTACGTTCAAAAGAAGTTCGAATTCAAATCTGCTTGAAACCAAATTTTAAATTGTCAAAATCATGTTAAGTTGATTATCTGGAAAGAGGGGATCAAGACGAGGATTTTGGCATTAGTTTCACTGGATTTGGACGAACGAGCAAAACGTTGTGAGTGTTTGAAGACCAGGGGCTAATCTATGATAAAAATAATCGCGATAGGTCCCTGGCCGAAAATAAAATAAAAAGATAAACCTAACGAACGAACGTTCGCTATCAGAGACAAATGAACAAATACGTTCGCTAACAGTGACATTCGAGTGAACGCTCGCTAATTAGCGAACTCGAAAAAATATGATCTAAACCGTTGAACCGAAAAGAAAACCGACAAAACCCTAAAAAACGATCTAGGTTTTATACATAAAACCGGCGAGACGGCGGCGGCTTGCTGCGCGGGCGGCGGTGCGGTGGCGGGCGGCGCAAGCGACGGCTGCGGTGGGGCGAGGTGGGGGAGGAGGCGGCGGGGCGGCGCCTTATAAAGGCCCAGGGGGCTCGGCGGCTTGGGGAAAGGGGCGGCGGCGGCGAGGCTCGGGACTCTGTCCCGAGTCGGATGAGGAGGCGGCGGTGGCTGGTGGGCCGGCCTGCTCGGCTGGACCGTCGGCCCAGTCGGGCTGGAAGAAGTTTTTTTTTAATAAAATTCCGCCCAAATAAAATAAAAAAAATTGTAAAAATACATGAAACAATTTTCACCGTCTAAACCTAATATTTAGAACAAAGTGAACATTTTGTGGCCTAAAAATGCAATTTTTAAAAATGCATAATTTTCTAATTCAAATAAAATAACAAATAAAATACAAATAAAATATAAATTTGATTTTAAAATTTCTTCTCCAATATTTCTCTCTTTTGAAGAAGTCATATTATCTTCTCTCTTTTATTTTTAATATTGGAAATAGTTGGAGAGAAAAATATTAAAACCAAATTGATCCTCTTTTCAAATTTGAGAAAAATTCAAATATGAAAATTTGTGAAATCTCCAACTCTCTCCTTGGGTCCTTGAGTTGCTTAAGATTTCTAGGACCACAAGCAAAATGCAAATAAAATATGATATGCATATGACCTATGTATAACATCCAAATTGAAAATTGGGATGTTACACGTTCGCTACTTTCATAATTTGATATGTGGGTGGACCGGTGCTTGGGTGTTGAACAAGCAACCCACTTAGGATTACCCCCTATCGTAAGCATCCGCAACGAAAGAAGAATTAAGATAAATCTAATCATATCATGAAACGTATGGATCCAAATCAGCCCCTTACGGAATAACGCATAAACTAGGGTTTAACCTTCTATCACTCTAGCAACCCATCATCTAGTTATTATTCCACAATGCCTTCCCTTGGGCCCAAGTATGGTGAAGTGTCACGTAGTTGACGTTCACATGACACCACTAAAGAAAGCAACAACATACATATCATCAAAATATCGAACGAATATCAACTTCACATGATGACTTATAACAAGACTTTTCACATGTCCTCAAGAATGAAAGTAACTACTCACAAATAGTATTAATGTTCAAGATCATAGGTGCATTGAATATGCTTCAGGATCTGAACATGTAATCTTCCACCGAATAAAGCAACTAGTATAAACTACAATATGTAATCAACACTACTAACAACCCACAGGTACCAATCTAAGGTTTTGGGACAAAAATTGAATACAAGAGATGAACTAGGGTTTGAGATGAGATGGTGCTGGTGAAGATGTTGATGAAGATTGGTCCTCCCACGATGAGAGGATCATTGGTGATGTTGATGGCTTCGATTTCCCTTTCCCGGAGGGAAGTATCCCTGACGAAATCGCTCCGCCGGAGAGCAAAAGTGCTCCAGCCCAGGTTCCGCCTCGAGACGGTGACAGTTCATCCCTCTACTTGACTAGCTCGTTAATCAAAGATTGTTAAGTTTCCTGACCATAGACATGTGTTGTCATTTGATGCACGGGATCACATCATTAGAGAATGATGTGATGGACAAGACCCATCCATTAGCTTAGCATAATGATCGTTAAGTTTTATTGCTATTGCTTTCTTCATGACTTATACATATTCCTCTGACTAAGAGATTATGCAACTCCCGAATACCGGAGGAACACCTTGTGTGCTATCAAACGTCACAACATAACTGGGTGATTATAAAGATGCTCTACATTCGTCTCCGAAGGTGTTTGTTGGGTTGGCATGGATCGAGATTAGGATTTCTCACTCCCAGTATCGGAGAGGTATCTCTGGGCCCTCTCGGTAATGCACATCACTATAAGACTTGCAAGCAATGTCACTAATGAGTTAGTTGCAGGATGATGCATTACGGAACTAGTAAAGAGACTTGCCGGTAACGAGATTGAACTAGGTATAAGGATACCGACGATCGAATCTCGGGCAAGTAACATACCGATGACAAAGGGAATAACATCTGTTGTTATTGCGGTTTGACCAATAAAGATCTTTGTAGAATATGTAGGAACCAATATGAGCATCCAGGTTCCACTGTTGGTTATTGACCGGAGATGTGTCTCGGTCATGTCTACATAGTTCTCGAACCCGTAGGGTCTGCACGCTTAACGTTCGATGACGATTTGTATTATGAGTTATGTGTTTTGGTGACCGAAGTTTGTTCGGAGTCCCGGATGAGATCACGGACATGACGAGGAATCTCGAAAGGGTCGTGAGGTAAAGATTGATATATTGGACGATGATATTCGGACACCGGAATGGTTTCGGAATGGTTCGGGTATATTTCGGAGTACCGAGGGGTTACCGGAACCCCCCGGGGAAGTATTGGGCCTACATGGGCCTTAGGGGGGAGAGAGAGGGGAGCCCGCAAGGGGTGGCGCGCCCCCTCCAAGGGAGTCCGAATTGGACAGGGAGGAGGGTCGCGGCCCCCTTTTCCTCTCCCTCTCCCTCTCCTTCCTTTTCCCCTCCGATGAGAAAGGAAAAGGGGGGGGCGAATCCTACTAGGTGCGGAGTCCTAGTAGGACTCCCCCCATGGCTCGCCCCCTTGGTGGTTGGCCTCCTCCTCCCCTCTTTATATACGGGGGCAGGGGGGCACCCCAAAGCACAACAGTTATTCTCTTAGCCGTGTGCGGTGCCCCCCTCCACAGTTTACTCCTCCGGTCATAGCGTCGTAGTGCTTAGGCGAAGCCCTGCGCGGGTCACATCACCATCACCGTCACCACGCTGTTGTGCTGACAAAACTCTCCCTCGACCCTCTGCTGGATCAAGAGTTCGAGGGACGTCATCGAGCTGAACGTGTGCTGAACTCGGAGGTGCCGTACGTTCGGCACTAGATCGGTTGGATCGTGAAGACGTTCGACTACATCAACCGCGTCAACCTAACGCTTCCGCTTTTGGTCTACGAGGGTACGTAGACACACTCTCCCCCTCTCGTTGCTATGCATCTCCTAGATAGATATTGCGTGATCGTAGGAAAAAAATTTCAAATTGCATGCTACATTCCCCTACAGTGGCATCCGAGCCAGGTCTATGCGTAGAAGATATGTACGAGTAGAACAAAAAGAGTTGTGGGCGATAATAGTCATACAGCTTACCACCAACGTCTTATTTTGATTCGGCGGTATTGTTGGATGAAGTGGCCCGGACCAACCTTACATGACCACGTTCACGAGACCAATTCCACCGACAGACATGCAACTTGTTTTGCATAAAGGTGGCTGGCGGTGTCTGTTTCTCCAACTTTAGTTGAATCAAATTTGACTACGGCCGGTCCTTGTTGAAGGTTAAAACAACACACTTGAGGAAAAATCATTGTGGTTTTGATGCGTAGGTAAGAATGGTTTTTTCTAGAAGCCCGTAGCAGCCACGTAAAACTTGCAACAACAAAGTAGAAGACGTCTAACTTGTTTTTGGAGGGCATGTTGTGATGTGATATGGTCAAGACATGAAGTGATATAAGTTATTGTATGATATGATCATGTTTTGTAAAAGTTATTGGCAACTGGCTGGAGCCTTATGGTTGTCGCTTTATTGTATGAAATGCAATCGCCATGTAATTGCTTTACTTTATCACTGTGCGGTAGCGATAGTTGTAGAAGCAATAGTTGGCGAGACGATAACGACGCTACGATGGAGATCAAGGTGTCAAGCCGGTGACGATGGAGATAATGACGGTGCTTTGAAGATGGAGATCAAAGGCACAAGATGATGATGGCCATATCATGTCACATATTTTGATTGCATGTGATGTTTATCTTTTTATGCATCTTATTTTGCTTAGTACGGCGGTAGCATTATAAGATGATCCTTGATGAAATTTCAAGGTATAAGTGTTCTCCCTGAGTATGCACCGTTGCTACAGTTCGTCGCGCCGAGACACAACGTGATGATCGGGTGTGATAAGCTCTACGTTCAAATACAACGGGTGGAAGACAGTTTTGCACGTGCAGAATACTCGGGTTAAACTTGACGAGCCTAGCATATGGAGATATGGCCTCGGAACACTGAGACCGAATGGTCGAACGTGAATCATATAGTAGATATCATCAACATAGAGATATTCACCATTGAAAACTACTCCATCTCATGTGATGATTGGACATGGTTTAGTTGATATGGATCACGTGATCATTTAGATTACTAGAGGGATGTCTATCTAAGTGGGAGTTCTTAAGTAATATGATTAATTGAACTTTAATTTATCATGAACTTAGTCCTCATAGTTTTTGCATATCTATGTTATTGTAGATCAATGGCCCGTGCTACCATTCCCTTGAATTTTAATGCGTTCCTAGATAAAGCTAAGTTGAAAGATGATGGTAGCAACTACACGGACTGGGTCCGTAACTTGAGGATTATCCTCATTGCTGCACAGAAGAATTACGTCCTGGAAGCACCGCTAGGTGCAAGGCGTGCTGCAGGAGCAACTCCGGACGTTATGAACTTCTGGCAAGCTAAAGCTGATGACTACTCGATAGTTTAGTGTGCCATGCTTTATGGCTTAGAATCGGAACTTCAAAGACGTTTTGAACGTCATGGAGCATATGAGATGTTCCAGGAGTTGAATTTAATATTTCAAGCAAATTCCCGAGTTGAGAGATATTAAGTCTCGAACAAGTTCTATAGCTGCAAGATGGAGGAGAATAGTTCTGTCAGTGAACACATACTCAGAATGTCTGGGTAACATAACCACTTGACTCAACTAGGAGTTAATCTTCCGGATGATAGTGTTATTGACAGAGTTCTTCAATCACTGCCACCAAGCTATAAAGGCTTCGTGATGAACTATAATATGCAAGGGATGGAAAAGACAATTCCTGAGCTCTTCGCAATGCTTTAAGGCTGCGGAGGTAGAAATCAAGAAGGAGCATCAAGTGTTGATGGTTAATAAGACCACTAGTTTCAAGAAAAAGGGCAAAGGGAAGAAGGAGAACTTCAAGAAGAATAGCAAGCAAGTTGCTGCTCCCGGGAAGAAGCCCAAGTCTGGACCTATGCCTGAAACTAAGTGCTTCTACTGCAAAGGGACTGGTCACTGGAAGTGGAACTACCCCAAGTATTTGGCGGATAAGAAGGATGGCAAAGTGAAAGGTATATTTGATATACATGTTATTGATGTGTACCTTACTAATGCTCATAGTAGCGGCTGGGTATTTGATACTGGTTCTGTTGCTCATATTTGCAACTCGGAACATGGGCTATGGATTTAACGAAGATTGGCTAAGGACGAGGTGACGATGCGCGTCGGAAATGGTTCCAAGGTCGATGTGATCGCCTTCGGCATGCTACCTCTACATCTACCTTCGGGATTAGTTTTAAACCTGAATAATTGTTATTTGGTGCCAGCGTTGAGCATGAACATTATATCTGGATCTTGTTTGATGCAAGACGGTTATTCATTTAAATCAGAGAATAATAATTGTTTTATTTATATGAGTAATATCTTTTATGGTCATGCACCCTTGATGAGTGGTCTATTTTTGTTGAATCTCGATCGTAGTGATACACATATTCATAATATTGAAGCTAAAAGATGCAAAGTTAATAATGATAGTGCAACTTATTTGTGGCACTGCCGTTTAGGTCATATTGGTGTAAAGCGAATGAAGAAACTCCATGCTGATTGGCTTTTGGAATCACTTGATTATGAATCACTTGATGCTTGCGAACCATGCCTCATGGGCAAGATGACTAAGACTCCGTTCTCCGGAACAATGTAGCGAGCCACTGACTTATTGGAAATAATAGATATTGATGTATGCGGTCTGATGAGTGTTGAGGCTCGCGGCGGGTATCGTTATTTTCTGACTTTCACAGATGATTTGAGCAGATATGGGTATATATACTTAATGAAACATAAGTCTGAAACATTTGAAAAGTTCAAAGAATTACAGAGTGAAGTGTAAAATCATCGTAACAAGAAAATAAAGTTTCTACGATCTGATTGCGGAGGCGAATATTTGAGTTACGAGTTTGGTCTTCATTTGAAACAATGTGGAATAGTTTCGCAACTCACGCCACCTGGAACACCACGGCGTAATGGTGTGTCCGAATGTCGTAAGTACTTTATTAGATATGGTGCGATATGATGTCTCTTACTGATTTACCACTATCGTTTTGGGGTTATGCTTTAGAGACGGCTGCATTCACGTTAAATAGGGCACCATCTAAATCCGTTGAGACGACACCATATGAACTGTGGTTTGGCAAGAAACCTAAGCTGTCGTTTCTTAAACTTTGGGGTTGCGATGCATATGTGAAAAAGCTTCAGCCTAATAAGCTCGAACCCAAATCGAAGAAATGCGTCTTCATAGGATACCCAAAGGAAACTGTTGGGTACACCTTCTATGACAGATCCGAAGGCAAGATATTCGTTGCTAAGAATGCATCATTTCTAGAGAAGGAGTTTCTCTGGAAAGAAGTGAGTGGGAGAAAAATAGAACTTGATGAGGTAGTTGTACCTTCTCTCGAATTGGAAAGTAGTTCATCACAGAAATCAGTGCCAGTGATGCCTATACCAACTAGTGAGGAAGTTAATGATGATGATCATGAAACTTCAGATCAAGTTACTACCGAACCTCGTAGGTCAACCAGAGTACGTTCTGTTCTGGAAGTCATGTTACTAGACCATGATGAACCTACGAACTATGAGGAAGCGATGATGAGCCCAGATTCCACAAAATGGCTTGAGGCCATGAAATCTGAGATGGGATCCATGTATGAGAACAAAGTGTGGACTTTGGTTGACTTGCCCGATGATCGGCAATCCGTAAGAATAAATGGGTCTTCAAGAAGAAGACTTGAAAGATCGTGGATGTCGCCTAGAGGGGGGGGTGAATAGGCGCTTTAAAATAATTACAGTTTAGGCTTGAACAAATGCGGAATAAACCTAGCGGTTAATTTGACAAGCACAAAACCTACAACAACTAGGCTCACCTATGTGCACCAACAACTTATGCTAAGCAAGATAAACAACTAAGTGATAGCAAGATATATGACAAGAAACAATATGGCTCTCACAAAGTAAAGTGCATAAGTAAAGGGTTCGGGTAAGAGATAACCGAGGCACGCGGAGACAACGATGTATCCCGAAGTTCACACCCTTGCGGATGCTAATCTCCGTTTGGAGTGGTGTGGAGGCACAATGCTCCCCAAGAAGCCACTAGGGCCACCGTAATCTCCTCACGCCCTCGCACAATGCAAGATGCCGTGATTCCACTAAGGGACCCTTGAGGGCGGTCACCGAACCCGTACAAATGGTAACCCTTGGGGGCGGTCACCGAACCCGTACAATTTGGCAACCCTTGGGGGCGGTCACCGGTACCCGTCAAATTGCTCGGGGCGATCTCCACAACCTAATTGGAGACCCCGACGCTTGCCCGGAGCTTTACACCACAATGATTGAGCTCCGAACACTACCAACCGTCTAGGGCGCCCAAGCACCCAAGAGGAACAAGCTCAAGGGCACCAAGCACCCAAGAGTAATAATCTTCTCAACTTGTAACTTCCACGTATCACCGTGGAGAACTCAAACCGATGCACCAAATGCAATGGCAAGGGCACACGGAGTGCCCAAGTCCTTCACTCTCAAATCCCACCGAAGCAACTAATGCTAGGGAGGAAAAAGAGAGGAAGAACGAGAAGGAGAACACCAAGAACTCCAAGATCTAGATCCAATGGGTTCCCCTCACATAGAGGAGAAAGTGCTTGGTAGAAATGTGGATCTAGATCTCCTCTCTCTTTTCCCTCAAAAACTAGCAAGAATCCATGGAGGGATTGAGAGTTAGCAAGCTCGAAGAAGGTCAACAATGGGGGAAGAACACGAGCTCAAAGGATAAGGTTCATTGGGGAAGAAGACCTCCTTATATAGTGGGGGGAACAATCCAACCGTTACCCTCACTACAACCCCACAGAGAGCGGTACTACCGCTTGGCCAGCGGTACTACCACTTGCCCCTATAAGCGGTACTACCGCTCCCCCTCGCGGTACTGCCGTTGGGCCCAGAGCGGTACTACCGCGGTGGCAGGGCGGTACTACCGCAAACGAGCGGTACTACGGCCCCCACTGCCGCGGCTAGTACCGTAAAACCCGACACGAAAAAGACCCCTCGAATCGAGGCGGTACTAGTACGAGACCGCAGCGGTACTAAGGCTGGGGGCTACCAGCGGTACTACCGCTTGTAGCACCCAAGCGGTACTACCACTCTGGCCCGCGGTACTACCGCTGGGACCAAAACTGCCATAACTTCTGCATATGAGCTCCGAGTTGAGCAAACTCAAGCTTGTTGGATAGAGGAAGACGAGTAGCATCAAAACAGCGACTGTTTATAGTAAGAAGAGGCAGGGGAGGTATGCCAACAAATAGAGGAGTGAAACCTCCAACCGAGAAGAACCGGCATAACCTCCAACATCGAAAACATCATAGAAGATGCGAGTGAACTCCGTTTTCGATGAACTCGAGCTTATCATCAAGATGACCATAAGCTCCAAAACTCACAAAGAAAAGAACCAAACAAGAACCAATAAAGATGATGCAAGGATGCAATGGTTTGAGCTCTCTACGAATGATACGATCAAGCTACTCATCGAGAGCCCCCCTTGATAGTACGGCAATCGATCCTATAACCCGGTCTCCCAACTATCATCATGAGACCGGTAAAATAGAAAACCTATCAAGGGCAAACCTTTGCCTTGCACATGGTCCACTTGAGCTAGATGATGACGATCTTGACTCCCGCAAGTTGGACCACCTTTCTTGGTTGCGTTGGCTCGATGAAGACTAGTTGATTGCTCCCCCATGCTCCACTATGGGTGAGCCACTCTTCCGCACATCTTCACAAGTCCATTGTCACCACAATGGACGGCAAGCTTCAAGCATTTGATCTCTTCATGATGCTTCACTTGAACTTGCACATCGCAACATCTTCACAAGTCCATTGTCACCACAATGGACGGCAAGCTTCAAGCATTTGATCTCTTCATGATGCTTCACTTGAACTTGCACTCCGCAACCTAACCCCACAAAGAACTCTCACGAAGATCATTGGTTAGTACACAAAGCGTAATTGACAATGCTTACCACACCATGGGATCGCTTGATCCCTCTCGGTACATCTTCTACGCTTTGTGAGTTGATCAAGTTGATTCACTCTTGACTTAGTCTTGATCAACCATGAATCTTTTCAACTCTCTTCATTTGGATGATGTCTTTAAGATATACATGAATGATCACACAATCTTCTTCTCCAAGACATGCTTGCAATAAGCTCAACTCTCACATGACCAATTTTTGGATAATTCCTTAATAACACCTTGGTCACCACATAAACTCCTTGAAACCAACACATGAACTTCAAGAAATGCCTATTGAAAAATCCTTCAAATATAACTCAAGGCAACCATTAGTCCATAGAGATTGTCATCAATTACCAAAACCAAACATGGGGGCACCGCATGTTCTTTCAAGACTGACACTGATGGTAATGTTACTATCTACAAAGCTCGACTTGTTGCGAAAGGTTTCGAGAAGTTCAAGGAGTTTCTACGATGAGACTTTCTCACCCGTAGCGATGCTTAAGTCTGTCCGAATCATGTTAGCAATTGCCGCATTTTATGATTATGAAATTTGGCAAATGGATGTCAAAACCGCATTCTTTAATGGATTTCTTAAAGAAGAGTTGTATATGATGCAACCAGAAGGTTTTGTTGATCTTAAAGGTGCTAACAAAGTGTGCAAGCTCCAGCGATCCATTTATGGACTGGTGCAAGCCTCTCGTAGTTGGAATATATGCTTTGATAGTGTGATCAAAGCCTATGGTTTTATATAGACTTTTGGAGAAGCCTGTATTTACAAGAAAGTGAGTGGGATCTCTGTAGCATTTGTAATATTATATGTGGATGCCATATTGTTGAATGGAAATAATACAGAATTTCTGGATAGCATAAAAGGACACTTGAATAAGAATTTTTCAATGAAAGACCTCGGTGAAGCTGCTTATATATTGGGCATCAAGATCTATAGAGATAGATCAAGACGCTTAATTGGACTTTCACAAAGCACATACCTTGATAAAGTTTTGAAGAAGTTCAAAATGGATCAGTCAAAGAAAGGGTTCTTGCCTGTGTTTCAAGGTGTGAAGTTGAGTCAGACTCAATGCCCGACCACTGCAGAAGATAGAGAGAAAATGAAAGTCATTCCCTATGCTTCAGCCATAGTTTCTATCATGTATGCAATGTTGTGTACCAGACCTGATGTGTGCCTTGCTATAAGTTTAGCAGGGAGGTACTAAAGTAATCCAGGAGTGGATCACTAGACAGCGGTCAAGAACATCCTGAAATACCTGAAAAGGACTAAGGATATGTTTCTCGTTTATGGGGGTGACAAAGAGCTCGTCGTAAATGGTTACGTCGATGCTAGCTTTGACATTGATCCGGATGACTCTAAGTCGCAAACCGGATACATATTTATATTGAATGGTGGAGCTGTCAGTTGGTGCAGTTCCAAGCAGGGCGTCGTGGCATGATCTACGTGTGAAGCGGGGTACATAGCTACTTCGGAAGCAACAAATGAAGGTGTCTGGATGAAGGAGTTCATATCCGATCTAGGTGTAATACCTAGTGCATCGGGTCCAATGAAAATCTTTTGTGACAATACTGGAGCAATTGCCTTAGCGAAGGAATCCAAATTTCAGAAGACAACCAAACACATTCAACTCCATCCGCGATCAAGTCAAGGAGGGAGACATAGAGATTTGCAAAATACATATGGATCTGAATGTTGCAGACCTGTTGACTAAGCCTCTTCCACGAGCAAAACATGATTAGCACCAAGACTCCATGGGTGTTGGAGTCATTACTATGTAATCTAGATTATTGACTCTAGTGCAAGTGGGAGAATGAAGGTAATATGCCCTAGAGGCAATAATAAAGTTGTTATTTATATTTCCTTATATCATGATAAATGTTTATTATTCATGCTAAAATTGTATTAACCGGAAACATAGTACATGTGTGAATACATAGACAAAACACAGTGTCCCTAGTATGCCTCTACTTGACTAGCTCGTTAATCAAAGATTGTTAAGTTTCCTGACCATAGACATGTGTTGTCATTTGATGAACAGGATCACATCATTAGAGAATGATGTGATGGGCAAGACCCATCCGTTAGCTTAGCATAATGATCGTTAAATTTTATTGCTATTGCTTTCTTCATGATTTATACATATTCCTCTAACTATGAGATTATGCAACTCCCGAATATCGGAGGAACACCTTGTGTGCTATCAAACGTCACAACATAACTAGGTGATTATAAAGATGCTCTACAGGTGTCTCCGAAGGTTTTTGTTGGGTTGGCATAGATCGAGATTAGGATTTGTCACTCCGAGTATCAGAGAGGTATCTCTGGGCCCTCTCGGTAATGCACATCACTATAAGCCTTCCAAGCAATGTCACTAATGAGTTAGTTGCGGGATGATGCATTATGGAACGAGTAAAGAAACTTGCCGGTAACGAGATTGAACTAGGTATAAGGATACCGACGATCGAATCTCGGGCAAGTAACATACCGATAACAAAGGGAATAACGTATGTTGTTATTGCGGTTTGACCGATAAGATATTCGTAGAATATGTAGGAACCAATATGAGCATCTAGGTTCTGCTGTTGGTTATTGACCGGAGATTTGTTTCGGTCATGTCTACATAGTTCTCGAACCCGTAGGGTCCGCACGCTTAATGTTCGATGATGATTTGTATTATGAGTTATGTGTTCTGGTGACCGAAGTTTTTTCGGAGTCCCGGATGAGATCACGGACATGACGAGGAGTCTCGAAATGGTCGAGAGGTAAGGATTGATATGTTGGACGATGAATTCGCACACCGGAATGGTTCGGGTATATTTCGGAGTACCGAGGGGTTACCGGAACCCCCCGGGGAAGTATTGGGCCTACATGGGCCTTAGGGGAGAGAGAGGGGAGCCCGCAGGGGGTGGCGCGCGCCCCCTCCAAGGGAGTCCGAATTGGACAAGGAGGAGGGGGCGCGGCCCCCTTTCCCTCTCCCTCTCCCTCTCCTTCCTTTTCCCCTCCGATGAGAAAGGAAAAGGGGGGGGGGGGCGAATCCTACTAGAAGCGGAGTCCTAGTAGGACCCCCCATGGCGCCCCCCCTTGGTAGCCGGCCTCCTCCTCCCCTCCTTTATATACGGGGCAGGGGCCACCCCAAATCACAACAGCTATTCTCTTAGCCGTTTGCGGTACCCCCTCCACAGTTTACTCCTCCGGTCATAGCGTCGTAGTGCTTAGGCGAAGCCCTGCACGGATCACATCACCATCACCGTCACCACGCCGTCATGCTGACGAAACTCTCCCTCGACCCTTTGCTGGATCAAGAGTTCGAGGGACATCATCGAGCTGAACGTGTGCTGAACTCGGAGGTGCCGTATGTTCGGTACTAGATCGGTTGGATCGTGAAAATGTTCGACTACATCAACCGCGTTAACGTAATGCTTCCGCTTTCGGTCTACAAGGGTACATGGACACACTCTCCCCCTCTCGTTGCTATGCATCTCCTAGATAGATCTTGTGTGATCGTAGGATTTTTTTTAAATTGCATGCTACGTTCCCCAACACGCTCTCCCCGCCTCATACTCCTTATGTTCATTGATCTCCTTCTTCCTTCCCTCACCACTTCTTTGCGTGCTCATCTAAGAGGCATGCATGCGCCAACATAATACTCGAATCCTCCGTGTCTCGAGTAAGTTGCAATCACTCCTTCTCAAGCTCTATTGATACAAAAGTCTGGGCCATCTCGAGCTCCCATTTGAGACACCTCTCTTTCTCTTTCTCTCTCTCCCTCTCTCTCTTATCCAACCCTGTCTTCTCCCTCTCAATTTCCAACTTGTTTCTTTCAATTTGCAACTTTTGGTTCACTCTCTCTCCGTCCCAATCAATCCTTTCATTTTGTGCATTCAACATGAGTTTGTAACTCTCCTCTTTCTTGTTCTCCCTTGAGGAAAAAATGGTCATCTATGTGGTGGACAATTTTGTCGCTGGGCGTCACGGGTGGCCCTTCTCCCGTTTGTTGCCCATCGCTTGCCGGATATTCTTTGGCACGATGGCTTTTCTATTCCCCCTACAAATTCTCCCTCTGCCTCATCCAACCCAATTGATTGGTGGGAGCTTGAACCATCATTATTTCACTTACTGGCCTTAATATCATCCACAAGTTGTATCCACTTTGATTTGCCATCCAATAGCACCCAACAACGGCAAAAACTAAATGGATTTGTCTCTGTTCGTTGGTACATAGTGGCTGCCACCACCATCTACTAATCAATAAAGTACAACAATGAGAATGCAACAAATAAACAAGCAATTCAAATGGTGAGAAAAATGAAGCAATTCAACTTACGTGAGTTAACACTCCAATCCCACTTTGAGGGCGGCCAATCACTTGTGCATAATAGTCGACATACTTGTTTAGTTCCCCTTGAATGATGGACCATCGATGTTAGAGAGGCGCCATATTGCGGGTGTAATGACATGATGTGGCTCCGCATATTCTTTGTGTTCGTGAGAATGTTTCCAAAAAATTGATGCAATGAGATATGTAGCTAAATGATTCGATGGCCTATGGAAGGTATTGATCGGAAAGGAGCAAAAAAATTACCGTGTCCTACTGCAGGATTCCTTGAAACATAATGTGGGCAGACCAGGTGTCGGCGCTGCCCGGAGTCCGCTCCCGCTGCAGTTGCGACGCGTCACAGATATTCTCCTTCGTCACCTGCGTTGGCGAAAAATAGTCCTAAATCGCCCATCTGTCCGTTGGATTGCCGTCGACCACGAGCGGGGCGGGCGGAGCCTTCCTTGTCGGCGGCAAGATGGACAATGTTTGGGTGCCCGGGCGCGGCGGAGCAGACACATCCTCCTCGAGGTACACGACATCGACCAAAACTCCTTGCAACACCGCCTTCCTTTCGCGCTGCCTCCTTCACACGATGTTCTCTGGCTTGCAACTCGACTGCATGGAGGGCATCCCCATAGACGAAGCCGAGCGAGCATCCGTGGCGGTGGTGGGGGGCTGTGTAACCGGCGCCAACATATAGGGCGGTAGATGGAGGCCGGTGGCGCTGATATGGAGGAAGGGTGGACGACGAAGAGAGCTCATACGCGCGAAATGGTCGATGGAGGGCGGTGGATTTGGTGCGTTTGATGGATTTGGTTATTTTGGTGCAATTTGAGGTGGGTTTGGCCTGTCTGGTCCGACGTGGCGGACGCGCCGGGGCGCACCTATGCCGCCCCATATCCTCCCCAGATTTGGGCTGGATATGGGGGGTGCCAGTCAGCCTTGGTGTGAAGGGTCAGTATGGGACACCCGTTGGGTCGGGTTTTTGTGACCGGTCAGTGACCGGACCGTTCGCCCAGGCGTATGAGGGGGGTTGGGGAGCATGGATGTAGATGCTCCTATGAGAGCATCTCTAGAAGATCCCCTAAAACGCCCCGACCCGGAAATTTCCGGTCGATAATGCTATTTTGGGCTTTTTGTTGGCCCGAACAACCACCACATATCTGCCTCGCCAGGATAAATATCCGGCGCACCGGATAAGGACCCCCTCGCCCACTGTATGAAAGGTACCGGGGGACATATAGGGTTATCCTTCGTGACCCCCTCCGCCGCTAGGATTAGCCAAGTCTGGCGACCAATTTCTCGTCCCTCTCCGCACTATTTTCTCAAAGTCCAGCAGATCAATGGTCTTCTGATCCGGCCGCGGCCGCCACAGCCTCGCGCACATGATGCGGAGGCTGGAAGCTCGAGCAACATCGTGTCGCAGAGCGACGCGGACGACGAGCGCAAGGCGGCGCGGTCCAAGTAGGCATGGGACCGTGGCCGGCTCTCCACATCGAGGACGCCCCGCATTGCAACGAGCTCGATCCATGAAGCCTAGAGTTTTGGGTTTCGTTTATCTAGGGTTTGGTTTGTAATTTGTATGAACTTTGTTTGTTCTTTGTCTTCGTTTGTAAACTGTGTTTGATGAACTGCTGCGTGATCTCACTGAACAAATTCTCGTGCGAAGTAGGTTTTTGAATTATCGAGTACCGTTTTGCGTATCGGTTTCGCCTGACGAATTTGAAACCCGTAAAACATGCTAGAGATGCTCTGAAGCAAATATGCGCATAATATTAACTTGTTTTTGCACTTACCAATCGAGGAAGAAGAATCCACCCGCTTGCCGTGATAGTGAAAATTCGGCAGGTGGGTGCCAAAATTATCCATCAATTGCGGGCAGGGATGTCGCTGGCCCAAGATCGGCAACCATGAATCCCTGCAAGTGGTGGGGGCACCAGGCGGTTGCCACATAGCCGGTTGGCCCTTCTCTCTCTTGATGCCTTTTGGGTAGGATAATCCGTACATTGTACGTCACCTTTTAAGATGCAGATGACAGTACGCCATGCATGCATGCTGCCTGCAAGCAATTGCGACTGCAAATTTCTGCATCTGCGCACAGTAGTACTCCTCTTGTTATTGCAGTAGCCCTGTCGGTCACCCCCACAGGCACAGACAGCTTTCTCACTCAATCTTTGATGACCCACCCACGCCTCCTGTCCTGAGTTGGCAGATCCACGCGAGATGCATGCACTGCACTGATGTTTGCGCCTTCTTTGCGGGTTACCTTTCCTTTGGTGGAGGTAGCAATGCTCCGTGCTTGTCTATCTCACAGTGGCAGAGATTTGTCTAGCTTTTCACCTTTTCCGTGACTGTCAAGGCCTTGCAGCGTGCAGCAGGCTCAGGATTGTGGGGAACACTCAGCCTTGGGCAGACCATGCACCACCCAGCAGGGCCCACTAGTATAATTGTGAATATGGGCAGTAGTATTAAAATACTACTCCTACTACTTCCAGCAGTGGCAGTAGGAGAAAGCAGTGGCCGTAGGAAGGAAGGGAGATTGCAGTGCATGCATGCTCTGCTGTCATGCCATGCAGCTCGCCCTGCCCTACCCTGCCCTGGAGAGCGCGCGGTGGCCTACGGACGTGATGCATGCATGCACTGCTGACGTGCGGGCATGGCCATGGCGAGCTGCTTGCTTGGAAGCAGTTTGCGGCTAGCTGATTCTGCAGTTCCATGTCGCCGTTCGTGAAAAAATTTGCTTGCATTTCTTTTTCTTTCAATGGCAATTAGTACTGTATAAAAATATGGCCTTGGAGTATGCACTCTACCTCCCTGCGCGGTGACCTGTGAGCATTGGATGCAGTCTTCCTACCGCTCATTTCTTTGTGCAGAGCATGCGTCTAGTCATGGCACGTAGTACCAATCAGGCACGCATCGAGATTTTCATTTGCCACACATGCCGACGCACTGTACCATGACGGGGGCACCGCACGCATGTGGTGGACCGGACCGGACGGGTCGATCATTGATGGACGGATGTTACAGGCATGGACATCTACGAACCGGAGCGAGGACAGAGCGTGAAAGCTAGCACAGAGAGCGCCGGGTCAAGGGACAGCGGAATCCGAGCGCGGGCACGCCCAGCTAGGGATTCCATCGAGCGGTCAGTGTCAAAATCCCAAAAGACGCACGCAAGGATGCTCGGTTGGAAGGAGAGAAAGGGAGAGAGCTGGGCACATGCTCGCATGGGACGCGTCTGCGCAGCTGCTGTGGTGTGGTCTCCGACGGGCGACGGACGGGAGGGAGGAGCTACCGTGTCAGACAGACACAAGAGTGCAGCTGCCCAGCTTCCTGCTCGACCAGGGCATGTATAGTAGCCATCGCAAGCACACTGGCCACTACTCTACCCTGGTGGTGGTGGTGGTGGTGCCTTGCCCGGGTGGTTTTGGCACGGTGAACCACACCGTCTCTGTGGTGCTGTTCCATACCTACCGGGGCGAGTGGAGATCATCATCAGACGAGGGAAGTAGAGTGGCTGGGCGTGGCGCTTTGCCCGGCAGGCGCAAAACCAAAGTAGTACTCCTGATCAAATCGGTCATCGCCTGTGCCTCCTCAATCACCGCTCTCCTCTGACGCATCCACGTGGTTTGGCTAAAACATCGGTCGTACGAGTACGTAATTACTGTACTACTACCACGAGATGGCCGCATGTTTGGGTGGAGGAAATTGATTTAAGAACCAACATTCAGTGCTATAATCCGATTACATCTTAGCTCCAATCCATTGTGTGACTACGTTGACATGATTACTCATGAGTGAGTCTCGCTTGTAGGTGCACAGATGTCTAAGAGCAATTGCAACGCGGCGGCGACACCTTCTGTGCGCGCGCATCCGTTTGGATCGCAACGAACAGAAACCGTGGCCCAACGCGTTGATGAAAACAGACGAGCGTCTGCTTTTTGTCTACGCATGATCCATTTCACGCTCAATTTTGAGCCGGGTTTGCAACGGCGCGGACAAGGCATAGACGCGCGCGACGCCCGCCTTATACTCGCCTGACCCGCCAGTCGATGACACATTGATCATTCTCCTCCTCTCCCATCCACAACCAAGACATTCGGTCACCCACCCTCGCCCGGTTTTGGCCCGTTGGACGTTGCCCAGGCCGCCGCCCGCACCCACACACCTCCCCCAGCAGCACGCCACACTCGTCGGGCGCTTTTGCTGGCGTTGGTGGCTTGTTTTCGCCTTCGTCGTAGCACTCGCACGACCACGCCACCCCCTCGCCTCTGTTGGGGCCGAAAACGCTCCAAGCCCGGCGACCTCGCTCGACGGTTGCCGGCTTGCCGCCACTTTTGCCTTCACGTCGACATGCCTGCTGCCTGGTCTGGGAGAGGCACAAGGCTCTTCACCGGCCAGCTTCTTCCACCACGCCCGCAAGGTACAAATGAATAGTGACGGTGAGTACTTTTTCAACAACTTCATTTGCGATACGGACGATTCGTCGCCGGACGATGAGGAGTTTGTGGTTGCTACTTTGGTCGTCCAAGACCACATTGCTAGACAACGCAAATGTTTAGGGGCTCGATCGCGGGCCATGCTCCGGCGTTGAATCGCAACAGAGAGAGCGGCCATTGCCTACTTTGGAGAGACTACTTCAAGTCCTCTTCCCCACTCTTCAAGCACATGCTATTCCGACGTCGCTTCCAGATGGCTAGACATGTGTTCAATCATATTCGGGAGGGGGTGGTGGCATACGATGATTATTTCGTATGCAAGGAGGATCCCTTGGGAAAGGTTGGCATCTCCTCTTATCAGAAATGTGTTGCAGCTATTCGGATGCTTACATATGGAATGCCCGGTGATCTTATTGATGAGTCTGTCCGCATGAGTGAGTCCACATGCCTAGAATCCATGTACACTACAAGGCTGTGGTAGCAGTGTTTGGCCTACAGTACTTGAGAGAGCCAACTGCTGCAGATACTACCCAGTTGTTGGCAATCAATGCAGATAGGGGCATTCTGGGGATGCTTGGTAGCATATATTGTATGCACTCGAGGTGGAAGAATTGACCATCTGCTTAGCATGGACAGTATAGGGGCCATGTCAAAGCTTGCACTATCATACTTGAGGCCATGGCTTCACAAGATCTTTGGATTTGGAACTCTTTTTTGGCATGGCCGACTCTCACAATGACATCAACATGCTTAAGCATTCTTCGATGTTCCGAATGTTGGAAATATGCCCTAGTGGCAATAATATTGTATTATTCATTTCCATTTTTATAATTAACAGTTTATATTCAATGTCATAACTGCTATGATCCTGGATAAGCGATTCAGTGGGAAAAACTCATATGCACGTGTGAAATGATAAACAGTTAAACTGATTCCTAGTCTCACCTCTAGGACTAGCTCAAGTGTTGTATGTGATCATGTTTTTCGGACCTTGAGATACCGATAAGTGTGACGATAGTCCCAAAACAACGTTGAGAATATGATGTTGGAAGAACAATCATATTGAATTGGCCCAACTTGTTTGTTATACTCTGAGATACTATCGTCACAAGTCAATCATTATAACACATAGAATTAACGTATGCTTTAGTTTATGACCATGCGAGTATCGTAGTCACTTCTTACCGTACGATGGACGTTGGGCTTGCTCAAGCATCATCTATAACACAGTGATCATAACAATAAGTTACAGCAATATCAGAACATTTGACTTCGGACTAGATAGCTCAAGAATTGGATTTGCTCCTCCGACTATGGAGATATATTCTTAGGGCCCTCTGGGTGTGAAGGCATCCATCATCGTCTGGCCAGACACAGGTGACTAGGTCACAGGGATGCCAGAACGTGTCAATGAGAAAGAACAACAAAACAGGTACCAAGGAGACCGGTATAGTGAGCATAATAATGACTCAAGAGGATACCGATATATCTCAACTAGGGTTTTGTAAATTGTTGCGAAGCAAATGGAATAGCACATGATAACCAAAGGTTCACTCGAATTTCATTCTTGTTTTCATATGGATAAATATGGATGTCCATTGTCCCACTATTGATAATTGAACAAAAGGGAGTTTTATTCATGTCTATGTGTTACAGAACCTAGATGGTCACACACTTAACGTTTAGTGATTTGTTAGAGAATTAAAATTTAAAAGACAATGGCAGAAAGGGCACCAAAAGAGATTCGGATAAATCTGGAAGTGTTCTAGATGTTCTCGGAAATGTTCTGAGAGGTACCGGGAGGTTTAGGAACCTTTCAGAGGTCCCTGGTGCATGGCTTCCTTGACTGGGCCAAGTAGCAAGGCCCATAGGGCTTTAATATGATGCACTAAGGGCTAAATTTGGGGGCAAGCTGGAAACGCCAAGGCCCATGGCGTTTTAGGAAACACCACCCCGTTTGGCGGTTCGGGCTTGGATCCACGAAGGAATCTTCTTTGTGATCGAAAACCAACTTTGGAGAGGATTCCTCCCAAAGTTACGATCCTTGGGCTCCATATATATATAAAGGGGTAGGGGCAACTCAAAAGTTACATAAAATCTCTTGGAAGTTGCTCTGGTACTGCCCCGCACCCAGTTTCTCTCTCGCGTCTAGTTGATCTAGACGTCGACGCTGCTAGGATACTTCTCCCTCTAGTTTTTAGCGGTTCTTAGCTCTGGATGGTGAAGCTCTACTAAACCACTACTTCGTTATGTGTGCAAACTATAGAGGCATTATGCTTTTGGTGCTTGTTCGAGGGACCGTTCATGGGACGGTTCGAGGGACTTCAAGTTTGATCTACGCCAACTCTTTTTCCGCTGCAACTTTACTTGGGAACGATCTGGTCTAAACCTATAATGCGTCTTCATAGTGTTCCTGGGATCGTGATCGTAGGGTGAATTTTTTGTGTTGTAATACGTTTCCCAATAGTGCCATCATGAGCGGTTCTATGAGTAGATGCAGATTTCGATCTATACCACATGCAATTGTGAGGGTTGATGTTCTTGTTTATGCTTAGCTCGAGTGTTTCTTTGGTTCAGTTCATTGGCAGGATGATATAACTTTCTACAAACTGCTGACAATCGATTGACTCTGGTTGTCAACGATCTGCTAACAGTTCTATGGGCTACAACATAGTCAAGAATAGTGAACTGTTGCAAACATGAGAGGGCAATGAAAATGGTTGATCTTCACGGGGGTCACGCGTATTGGCGAAGTTTAGTGTGGGGCTAGAGCTTTTTAATTAAGTCTCTTCTCTCACACATACTGCAAACTTAATCTGGAAAGACGAATTATCACACCTTAATGGTGGACCTAGGTAGTTAGCATTCTCCGGAAACCCTAGAAGCCACATAAATTAAAATATGCCAAACCTATTAGAGGACATCTAACTTGGTTTTGCAGGATGCATGCGACGTGTTGGATCCAAAGGATTATCGTCTCAACCTCGTCATTTTATTTTTCTCGACGGGAGTGACACACATGCTATGGAGACCTTCGAGGACCATGAAATCATCCCGTGAGTCAAGGGCTATACCTTATCAACATATTATGAATTAGCTGAGCTGTTTATCCCTTTTTTGATTGCACCCTTTTGATTGCATGGTAGTCAATTATTAGGCTGATCTCTCGCTAAAAATATCAAGTTGTTAGTGCTCTTCCTAGTGTAGCAACCATCTATAACACGTAGCTTTTCAGGTTACTTCATGTGCACATGAGTACGAACGGATTGTGAGGTGTAAGGCAGGTGAAATTCAGAAGACGGAAGCACTCAGTTGTCTTGAAGTTCTAGCAGGATAGTCCCGAGCTTGGTGCACAAAGCATCAAATGATGAACAACAGTCATATGGAGATATGATCGGCAAGTTTGCCTACCGGTTATGTTGGAAATATGCCCTAGAGGCAATAATATTGTATTATTATATTTCTATTTTCATGATTAAGAGTTTATATTTCATGCTATAACTGCTATGATCTTGGAATATGTGATTCAGTGGAAAACTCATATGCACGCGTGGAATGATAAACTGTAAAGAATAGGTTCCTAGTCTTGCCTCTAAGATCAACTCAAGTGTTGTTGGTGATCACATTTTCCGGATCTTAGGATATCGTTAAGTGTAACGTAGTCCAAAAACAACATTGAGAGTATGATGTTAGAAGAACGATCATATTGAATCGACCCAAACTTGTTTGTTATACTTTGAGATAATATCATCTGAAATCAATTGTTATAACATGGAGTGTTAGCATATGTTTTAGTTCCACAGACCATGAGAGTACCGTAGTCACTTCCTACCATATGGTGGACTCTGGGGTTGCTCAAACATTAACGACAACTTACAGGTCTATCAGTAAGTTTGACAAGGGACTAGATAGCTCGAGAGTGGGATTTGCTCCTCCGACGATGGAGAGATATTCTTAGGGCCCTCTCGGTGTGACGACATCCATCTTCGTCTGGCCAGACATAGGTGACTACGTCACGGGGATGTCATCAACGGGAAATTATAACAAAACCGGTAACGAGAAGAATGCTATCATATGCATATGGATGATTCAGGAGGGTACCGACACACCTTGGGTTTTGTAAAGTATCACGAAGCAATGGGAACAACACATTATGACCAAAGGTTCACTAGAATATTGTCCGTGTAATCATAGGGATCGATACGGACGTCCATAGTTCCCCTACCGGTCATTGAACAGAGGGGTTTAGTTCATGTCCATGATTTACCAAACCTACGGGGTCACAAGCTTAAGGTAATCACAATCTGTTGAGTGTTAGTAGGTGCTACTTGTGAGCTACATTGGGATTTCCTTCAAGAGGATAGGATGAAGCAAAACAGTAGAGACAAGTATTTCCCTCAGTTAAGAACCAAGGTTATCAATCCAGTAGGAGAACCACACAGAACCTCGTTAGCAGCATGTGCACACAAAAAAGCAAATACTTGCACCCAACGCAAACAAGGGGGTTGTCAATCCCCTCGGTGGTTATTTGCAAGGACAAAATATCGTAGTGGTAGGAAAATAAATAAATTGCAAAATAAAATAGAAATAAATAAAAATGCAGCAAGGTATTTCTGGATTTTATATATGACAAAAGTAGACCCGGGGGTCATAGTTTTCACTAGAGGCTTCTCTCTCGAGCACATAAAGTATGGTGGGTGAACAAATTAATGTAGGACAATTGATAGAAAATCTCATAGTTATGAAAATATTCAAGGCAATGATCCTATATATAGGCATCATGCCCGAGACAAGTAGACCGACTCCTTCCTGCATCTACTACTATTACTCCACACATCGACCGCTATCCAGCATGCATCTAGGGTATTAAGTTAATGAAAACTGAGCAACGCCTTAAGCAAGATAACATGATGTAGACAAAGTAAACCCAATCAATATGAATAAACCCCATCTTTTTATCCTTAATATCAACAATACAAATTTGTGTCATGTTCCTTTCTGTCAGTGGGATTGAGCACCGCAAGATTGAACCTATCACAAAGCGCCTCTCCCATTGCATGAAAAATCAATCTCGTTGGCCAAACCAAATCAATAGACCAGAGAGAAATACAAAGCTATAAGAATCATGCATAAAAGAGTTCAGAGAAGACTCAAATAATATTCATAGATAATCTGAACATAAACCCACAATTCAGCGGATCCCAACAACACACCGCAAAACAAGATTACATCGAATAGAACTCCAAGAACATCGAGGAGAACATTGTAATGATTATCAAAGAGAGAGAAGAAACCATCTAGCTACTAGGTATGGACCCATAGGTCTGTGGTAAACTACTCACGCATCATCGGAAGGGTAAGAAGGATGATGTAGACGCCCTCTGTGATCGATTCTCCCTCCGACAGGGTGCCAGAAAAGGCCTCCAGATGGGATCGCGGAAGACCAAAAACTTGCAGCAGCGGAGAAAGTATTTCGGGTGGCTCTCTGATGTATTGGGAATATTTAGGAATTTATAGAGGTGGAATTAGGTCAAGAGGTGCCATGAGGGACCCACAAGCCTGGAGAGCACCCCCTTGTCTTGTCGCTTCCTCGTGACTCCCCAGGTCTTCTCCCGAACCTTCTAGGGTCCCTTGTGGTCCAAAAAAAATTAACCCAATTTTTTTCTCTGTTTGGACTCTGTTTGATATTGATTTTATGAAAAGCCAAAAATAAGCAAAAAACAGCAACTGGCACTGGGCACTAGGTTAATAGGTTAGTCCTAGTAAATGATATATAATTGCATATAAAGCATCCAAGATTGATACTATAATACCATTGTACAATAAAAAAAATATAGATACGTTGGCGACGTATCAATCGGATGAGAGTATCAAGGATTTACTTGTGGAATTTTTCATTAATATTCAAAATGTTTTCGTGAGGAACCGGAAGCGTTTCGGGGTCACCGGAAGGGTTCCGGAGTTTATCGGGCAATACCGGGTATTACTGATAAATTATATATAGGTGGAAAATGTTTCCGGAGATGTTAAATTATTTATAAAATGCTCTAGTAATTGTTACAGGGTTATTATATTTAATCTAATATCGACGGGCCTTAAAAGGCGAAGTGTTGGAAGGCAACTTGGGCCAGCAAGGCTTAAGTGGAGGTAGCGCCCCCCTTTCCTAGGACGGGAGGCCGAATTGGAATAGGGGGAGGATTACTCCTCCCCATCTTGGCCGGCACCCCAAGGAGGGACTTCCCCTCCTTGGTGGCAGCCCTTCCTCTCCCCTCAAACCTATATATACTAGAGGATTTTGTCCATTGAGACACACAAGTTTTTGAGCCTCATCTAGTTCTAGGTGATCCAAATTGACTAATTAGAGCTATACCTAGTTCCCCTAATCATCATAATTAGAAGCCCCGTGTGGTTCTAATCTCCTCTAACTAGCTCTGGACGGCGAAGCGCTGCCAGATCATGAAGACCGTACGCTTCCAACCAAGTAGAGAGGCCGTGCTTTCGGACTTTTGTTTGAGGGATCGTTCGAGCGCGGTTCGCGGGATCATCATCGATGGTTCGAGGGAATCCAAGTACGACCTACATTGATCGTCTACTTCTGCTGCACTCTGGAATCGGTAATGTTGTTGATCCAGACCCTATATGCATCTTTATATTGTTCCTGGGTGATCGTAGGGTGATTTTTTTATTTCTACTATGTTACCCAACAGTGGCATCATGAGCGGTTCTATGAGTACATGGAGGTTTCGATCTAGATCACATGTGGATGTGAGGGTTTGATGTTCTTGCTATGCCTCCATCGAGTGTTGCTTCGGTTCAGTTCATTGACAACATGATGTCGCTTTTACAAGTTTCTGACAATCGATCGGCTCTGGATGTCGATGATCTGCTAACCGTTCCTTGGGCTTCATCATAGTCAAGAATAGTGAATCATCACTTATGCAAGAGGGCGATGAAGATGAATAATCTTCTAGGAGGTCATGCGTATTTGATGAACTTTAGTGTGGGGACAAGATTTTTAATTAAGTCTCTTCTTTCGCACACCCCGAAAGTTAATCTAGCAACAAGAATTATCGCCATGATGGTGTGCGTAGGTAGGTAGTGTTATCCGGAAACCATAGAAGCCATGTAATTAAAAATTTCCAAACCGATTAGAGGTGGTATAGCCTTCGTCATGATAATGAGTTTTTGTATGAGATGGTTATATATTGTAATGTTAAGTGTCTTGCGTGTAACAGCATGATGGCTGGCGCCACAGGATTTCCACCTTAATGTAATAGATCTAGAGATAGCCTAGAGGTTACACGGAGAACCCGGAGCTTCATCAGGCATAGGAGAACAAAATTGGTGCCACGATAGTGTTTTTTTCAAAATTGTCGCCACGATAGCGATTCCGGAGAAAACTTCATGCTATTATGAATTGCCTGAAAGTTTTATCCCTTTTGTTGTTTACACCCTTTGATTGCGCAGTAGTCAATTATTAGGGTCATCTCTCACTGTAAATATCAAGTTAAAAAGGTGCTCTTCTGAGTGTTTTTACCATCTATGACACATAACATTCCGGTGTGCATCATTTCCACATGAGTACAAATGGGTTATGAAGTGTAAGATGGGTGGATGGTCAGACCATGTCAGTAGATAACACTTGGTTGTCTTGAAGTTCTGGCAGAATTGTTCTGAGCTCGGAGCATGACGCATTGAAAGATGAACAAGAGTCTGATACGTTTCCAACGTATCTATAATTTTTGATTGTTCCATGCTATTATATTATCTGTTTTGGATGTTTTATATGCATTAATATGCTATTTTGTATTATTTTTTGGGACTAACCTATTAACCTAGAGCCCAGTGCCAGTTCCTATTTTTCCTTGTTTTAGAGTATCATAGAAAAGGAATATCGAACGGAGTCCAAACGGAATGAAACTTTCGCGATGATTTTCTTCGACCAGAAGACATCCAGAGGACTTGGAGTACACATCAGGGAAGCCACGAGGCGGACGTAAGGACGGAGGGCGCGCCACCACCCTTGTGGGCCCCTCATGACTCCACCGGCCTATTTCTTCCACCTATATATTCTCAAATATTCCAAAACCTACCAGGAGAGCCACGGAAACACTTTTCCACCGCCGCAACCTTCTGTACCCGTGAGATCCCGTCTAGGGGCCTTTTTCGGCGTCCTGCCGGAGGGGGATTCGATCACGGAGGGCTTCTACATCAACACCATTGCCTCTCCGATGAAGCGTGAGTAGTTTGCCTCATACCTACGGGTCCATAGATAGTAGCTAGATGGCTTCTTTTCTCTCTTTGCTTCTCAATACCATGTCCTCCTCGATGTTCTTGGAGATCTATCTGATGTAATACTCTTTCGCGGTGTGTTTGCCGAGATCCGATGAATTGCGGGTTTATGATCAGCTTATCTATGGATATTATTTGAATCTTCTCTGAATTCTTATATGCATAATTTGATATCTTTGCAAGTCTCTTCGAACTATCGATTTGGTTTGGCCAACTAGATTGGTTTTTCTTGCAATGAAGAAGTGCTTACCTTTGGGTTCAATCTTGCGGTGCTCGATCCCAGTGACAGAAGGGGAACCGACACGTATTGTATTGTTGCCATCGAGGATAGCAAGATGGGGTTTTCATCATATTGCTTGAGTTTATCCCGCTACATTATGTCATCTTACTTAATGCATTACTCTGTTCTATGAACTTAATACTCTAGATGCAGGCAGGAGTCGGTCGATGTGTGGAGTAATAGTAGTAGATGCAGGCAGGAGTCGGTCTACTTGATACAGACGTGATGCCTATATTCATGATCATTGCCTTAGACATTGTCATAATTTTTTTCTTTTCCATCAATTGCTTGGCAGTAATTTTTTACCCACCGTAATATTTTCTATCTTGAGAGAAGCCTCTAGTGAAGCCTATGGCCCCCGGGTCTATTTCCATCATATAAGTTTCCGATCTACAATCTTAGTTTCGGATTTACTTAGTTTGCAATCTTTTACTTTCCATTCCATAAACCAAAAATACCAAAAATATTACTTTACCGTTTATCCATCTCTATCAGATCTCACTTTGCAAATAACCGTGAAGGGATTGACAACCCCTTTATCGCGTTGGGTGCAAGTTGGTGTTTGCTTGTGTAGGTATTCGGTGACTTGTGCATTGTCTCCTACTGGATTGATACCTTGGTTCTCAAAAGCTGAGGGAAATACTTACTCTAGTTTGCTGCATCACCCTTTCCTCTTCAAGGGAAAAACCAACACAAGCTCAAGAAGTAGCAGGAAGAATTTCTGGCGCCGCTGCCGGGGAGATCTACGACAAGTCAAGACATACCAAGTACCCATCATAAACTCTCATCTCTTGGATTACATTATTTGCCATTCGCCTCTCGTTTTCCTCTCCCCCACTTCTAAAACGATTTTCGAAAAGATTTACCTTTTCTTCGCCCCTCTTCCATTCATCTTTTTCGTTTGCCTTTTTGCACGTTTGCTATCTTTGTTTGTGTCACCATGTGCCCTTTATTTGCTTGCATCTTCGCGTACTAAAAATCTAAGTTTATGGATCCTCATGCACTTGCTAATATTTTTAAGAGACCCAATTATGATGAACCAATTGCTAGTGAGTTTTGTGCACTACATTATCTTTATGAAGTTTTGCTTGAAATTCATGAATGTGATAATTGTGGTGAAGAAACTTATGAAGTGATTCATGATAACTCCTTGAATAAAAAGCATGATTGCAATGGTTTTACTATAAATTCTATTGATGTCAATTGTGCTAATAATATGCAAAACCCTAAGCTTGGCGATGCTAGTTTTGCTATGTGCACTACTTGTTGCATTGATCATGATTGGGGCGATTCTTCTTATGATCTTGAAAATTTATTTAAGCCCCATGATGAATATGAGATTTACAAGAATGTTTGCAATAATATGGAAAGTGGGTTTAGAAGAGTGTCAACTTTAGATCCCATGTATTTGGATAATGTTCAATCTTATGAATTTCTTGATAAAAGTGGGTTTGGAGAGGTCATGACTTTATTTGATGATGATCCCACTATTTTGGAAGAGTGTAAACTTTGCATGCATGTGGATCATGTTGAGAATATTTTATGTGATAGCTATATTGTTGAATTTGATTATGATCCTACATGTAATTATTACGAGAGAGGAAAATATGGTTGTAGAAATTTTCATGTTACAAAATTACCTCTCGTTATGTTGAGATTGCTATTGTTTCATTCTTCTTCCTTGCATATGATGGTTTTTGCTTGTCTTGATAATTTGTTTGCTTATAAAATCCCTGTGCATAGGAAGCATGTTAGACTTAAACTTGTTTGTCACATGCTACATGATGCTCTCTTCGTGTTTCAATTGTTATCTTTCATGTGAGCATCATTGAAATCTCAATACCTAGCTAAGGGCGTTAAACAATAGCGCTTGTTGGGAGGCAACCCAATTTTATTTTTGTTTTTGCTTGTTAGGTTCTGTTTTGCAATAAATATTTCATCTAGCCTCTGGTTAGATGTGGTTTTGTTTTTTAATTAGTGTTTGTGCCAAGTAAGACCTTTGGGATAGCTTACGGTGATAGTTGATTTGATCTTGCTGAAAAACAGAAACTTTTGCGCTCAGTCCCAGAATTGTTAAAAATCATAGAAGCGTGATAAAATAATAATTATTTTTGCAGAGGATTAATAAATACATTGCTTAGGTTGTCCTAATTTTTCAGAATTTTTGGAGTTTCAGAAGTATTTGAAATATCCAGATTGCTACAGACTGTTCTGTTTTAGGCAGATTCTGTTTTCTATGTGTAGTTTGCTTATTTTGATGAATCTATGGCTCGTATCGGGGGGTATGAACCATGGAAAAGTTGGAATACAGTAGATATTAAACCAATATAAATAATTAATGAGTTCACAACAGTACCAAAAGTGGTGATTTATTTTCTTATACTAACGGAGCTTATGAGATTTTCTGTTGAGTTTTGTGTTTTGAAGTTTTCAAGTTTTGGGTAAGGGTTTGATGGACTACGGAATAAAGAGTGGCAAGAGCCTAAGCTTGGGGATGCCCAAGGAACCCCAAGGTAATATTCAAGGATAACCAAGAGCCTAAGCTTGGGGATGTCCCGGAAGGCATCCCCTCTTTCGTCTTCGTCTATCGGTAACTTTACTTGAGGCTATATTTTTATTCACCACATGATATGTGTTTTGCTTGGAGCATCTTGTATGATTTGAGTCTTTGCTTTTTAGTTTGACACAATCATCCTTGCTGTATACACCTTTTGAGATAGACACGCATGAATCGTGATTTATTAGAATACTCTATGTGCTTCACTTATATCTTTTGAGCTAGGAAAATTTGCTCTAGTGCTTCACTTATATTTTTTTAGAGCACGGCGGTGGTTTTATTTTATAGAAATTGATGAACTCTCGCACTTCACTTATATTATTTTGAGAGTCTCTAAACATCATGGTAATTTGCTTTGGTTATAAAATTAGTCCTAATATGATAGGCATCCAAGAGTGATATAATAAAAACTTTCATATAAAGTGCATTGAATACTATGAGAAGTTTAATTCCTTATCATTGTTTTGAGATATGAAGATGGTGATATTAGAGTCATACTAGTGAGTAGTTGTGAATTTGATAAATACTTGTCTTAAAGTTTGTGATTCCTGTAGCATGCACATATGGTGAACCGTTATGTGATGAGGTCAGAGCATGATTTATTTATTGATTGTCTTCCTTATGAGTGGCGATCGGGGACGAGCGATGGTCTTTTCCTACCAATATATCCCCCTACGAGCATGCACGTAATACTTTGCTTCAATAACTAATAGATTTTTGCAATAAGTATATGAGTTCTTTATGACTAATGTTGAGTCCATGGATTATACGCACTGTCACCCTTCCACCATTGCTAGCCTCACTTGTGCCGCACAACTTTCGCCGGTACCATACACCCACCATATACCTTCCTCAAAACAGACACCATACCTACCTATTATGGCTTTTCCATAGCCATTCCGAGATATATTACCATGCAACTTTCCACTGTTCCGTTTATTATGACACGCTCCATCATTGTCATATTGCTTTGCATGATCATGTAATTGACATTGTATTTGTGGCAAAGCCACCGTTCATAATTATTTCATACATTTCACTCTTGATTCATTGCACATCCCGGTACACCGCCGGAGGCATCCACATAGAGTCATATTTTGTTCTAAGTATCGAGTTGTAATTCTTGACTTGTAAGTAAATAAAGTGTGAGGATCTTCATTATTAGAGCATTGTCCCATGTGAGGAAAGGATGATGGAGACTATGATTCCCCCACAAGTCGGGATGAGACTCCGGACAAAAAAAAGAGGCCAAAAAAAATGAGAGCAGGCCCAATAAAAAAATGAGAGAAAAGAGAGAAGGGGCAATGCTACTATCCTTTTACCTCACTTGTACTTCAAAGTAGCACCATGATCTCCATGATAGAGAGTCTATAATGTTGTCACTTTCATATACTAGTGGGAATTTTACATTATAGACCTTGGCTTGTATATTCCAATGATAGGCTTCCTCAAATTTCCCTAGGTCTTCGTGAGCAAGCAAGTTGGATGCACATCCACTTAGTTTCCCTTTTGAGCTTCCATAAACTTATAGCTCTAGTGCATCCGTTGCATGGCAATCCCTACTCACTCACATTGATATCTATTAATGGGCATCTCGATAGCCCGCTGATACGCCTAGTTGATGTGAGACTATCTCCTTCTTTTTGTCTTCTCCACAACCACCGTCTATTCCACCTATAGTTCTATGTCCATGGCTCGCGCTCATGTATTGCGTGAAAGTTGAAAAAGTTTGAGAACATCAAAAGTATGAAACAATTGCTTGGCTTGTCATTGGGGTTGTGCATGATTGAAATATTTTGTGTGATGAAGATGGAGCATAGCCATACTATATGATTTTGTAGGGATAATCTTTCTTTGTCCATGTTATTTTGAGAAGACATAATTGCCTTGTTAGTATGCTTGAAGTATTATTGTTTTTATGTGAATATTAAACTTTTGTTTTGAATCATACGGATCTGAACATTCATGCCACAATAAAGAAATTACATGGATAAATATGTTAGGTAGTATTCCACATCAAAAATTGTATTTTTATCATTTACCTACTCGAGGACGAGCAGGAATTAAGCTTGGGGATGCTTGATATGTCACCAACGTATCTATAATTTTTTATTGTTCCATGCTATTACATTATCTGTTTTGGATGTTTTATATGCATTAATATGCTATTTATAATATTTTTGGGACTAACCTATTAACCTAGAGCCGAGTGCCGGTTCCTATTTTCCCTTGTTTTAGAGTTTCGCAGAAAAGGAATATCAAACGGAATGAAACTTTTGCGATGATTTTTCTTGGACGAGAAGACATCCAGATGACTTGGAGTACACGTCAGGGAAGCCACGAGGCGGCCATAAGGACAGAGGGCGCGCCCTGGGGGGTAGAGCGTGCCCCCACCCTTGTGGACCCCTCGTGACTCCACCGACCTATTTCTTCCGCCTATATATTCTCAAATATTCCAAAACCTACCAGGAGAGCCACGAAAACACTTTTCCACCGCTGCAACCTTCTGTACCCGTGAGATCCCATCTAGGGGCCTTTTTCGGTGTCCTGCCGGAGGGGGATTCGATCACGGAGGGCTTCTACATCAACACCATTGCCTCTCCGATGAAGCGTGAGTAGTTTACCTCAGACCTACGGGTCCATAGCTAGTAGCTAGATGGCTTCTTCTCTCTCTTTGATTCTCAATAACATGTTCTCCTTGATGTTCTTGGAGATCTATCCGATGTAATACTCTTTTGCGGTGTGTTTGCCGAGATCTGATGAATTGCGAATTTATGATCAACTTATCTATGAATATTATTTGAGTCTTCTTTGAATTCTTATATGCATGATTTGCTATCTTTGCAAGTCTCTTCGAACTATCGATTTGGTTTGGCCAACTAGATTGGTTTTTCTTGCAATGGGAGAAGTGCTTAGCTTTGGGTTCAATCTTGTGGTGCTCGATCCCAGTGACAGAAGGGGAACCGACACGTATTGTATTGTTGCCATCGAGGATAACAAGATGGGGTTTTCATCATATTGCTTGAGTTTATCCCGCTACATCATGTCATCTTACTTAATGCGTTACTCTGTTCTATGAACTTAGTACTCTAGATGCAGGCAGGAGTTGGTCGATGTGTGGAGTAATAGTAGTAGTGCAGGAAGGAGTCGGTCTACTTGATACGGACGTGATGCCTATATTCATGATCATTTCCTTAGATATCATCATAACTTTGCGCTTTTCTATCAATTGCTCGGCAGTAATTTGTTTACCCACCGTAATATTTTCTATCTTGAGAGAAGGCTCTAGTGAAACCTATGGCCCCCGGGTCTATTTTCTATCATATAAGTTTCCGATCTACAATCTTAGTTTTGTATTTACTTACTTTGCAATCTTTTACTTTCCGTTCCATAAACCAAAAATACCAAAAATATCACTTTACCGTTTATCCATTTGTATCAGATCTCACTTTGCAAATAACCGCAAAGGGATTGACAACCCCTTTATCGCTTTGGGCGCAAGTTGGTATTTGCTTGTGCAGGTATTCAGTGACTTGTGCAATGTCTCCTACTGGATTGATACCTTGGTTCTCAAAAGTTGAGGGAAATACTTACTCTACTTTGCTGCATCACTCTTTCCTCTTCAAGGGAAAAACCAACACAAGCTCTAGAAGTAGCAGAGTCATATGGAGATATGATTGGCAAAAGTTTGCCTACCGGTCAAAATTCTAGTCATCAGTGATGTCCACATCAATGGCTGAGACTAAGATCAGGATCTTGAATCGGTTACTATCAATTATGAGATATATTGATCTGAGTGGGAGTGCACTTTATATTTAAATTGTTTAAACACTAGTGCACTAATTAATTATGAATCATGTCTAAATATATTTGTGTTTATCATTGTAGATGAAATGGCTCGTGATATGTTTAACTTAGCCCCTATGTTAGAGAAAGAAAAGTTGGCTATGTGGATTGGATCTGGAACCTGAGATTTGTTCTTAGGAGTGCAAAGAAGGAGTGTGTGTTGGATCAGCCCCTAGGTGATCCTCCGGCAAAGGATGCACCAAAATAAGTTGTGGATGCTTTCACTGTTCGTAGTAATGACTATGAGTCAGTCCGGTGCCTCATGTTCACTTGCATGGATCCTAAACTACATAAATGTTTTGAACGTTCTACCACTCAATTCATAATTGGGATGTTCTGTACAAGAAGCAAGCAAGGTTCGAACGTTTTGAAATAACCAAGGCCTTGATTGAATGCGAGATGGTAGAGGGTGAGGGAGTCCTGGACTAGGGGGTCCTTGGGTTGCCGGCCTATCTCTTGCGGGCCGGAAAGTTGGGCCGCGCTACATCCGGACCGAAGACCTTTGGTGCCTTGGTGTGTACCCCAGGTCAAGATGGAAGATTGGGCATCCTTGTTCCTTCTATGTAACTGACTATGTATAAACCCTATTACCCCTGGTATCTATATGAACCAGAGGGTTTAGTCCGTAGAGGCTAAGAGAATGATGTCGCTTGAACTACGTTGGTACTTCCCTAAAGAGGAAGGGATGATGTAGCACAACTACGGTAGGTATCTCCCTCAGTTATGAAACCAATGTATTAGTCCAGTAGGAGAACTAAGCAACACTATGTAAACGGTACCTGCACACAAAGAACAAATACTTGCAACCCGACGCTTATGAGGGGTTGTCAATCCCTCTACAAGTAACGGCGCCAGAAATTTTCAAGTTGATGGGATAAATTTGTGATAGATTGGATAAATAGATCTTGATAAAACGCGAAATAAAAGATGCAAATAAAAAGTGTAGCAAAGTGTTTTTGGGGTTTTGGAATAATATATCTAAAAATAAAAGTGAATAAAAATATATCTCAAAGAAAATATGACGGAGTATAGACCCGGGGCCCGTAGATTTCACTAGTGGCTTCTCTTAAGAAAATAGCACACGGTGGGTAAACAAATTACTATTGGGCAATTGATAGAAGATCGAATAATTATGACGATATCCAAGGCAATGATCATTATATAGGCATCACGTCCAAGATCAGTAGACCGACTCCTGCCTGCATCTGCTACTATTACTCCACACATTGACCGCTATCCAGCATGCATCTGGTGTATTAAGTTCATGGAGTAACGGAGTAATGCAATAAGAATGATGACATGATGTAGACGAGATCTATTCATGCAGGAATAACCCCCATCGTGTTATCCTTAATAGCAACGATACATGCGTGTCTTGTTGCCCCTTCTGTCACTGGGAAAGAACACCGCACGATCGAACCCATCACAAAGCACCTCTTCCCATGGCAAGAAAAATCGATCTAGTTGGCCTAACTAAACCAAAGAAACGAAGAAGAAATGAGGCTATAAGTAATTATGCATATAAGAGATCAAAGAAAATTCAAATAATATTCATGGATATAGATCTGATCATTAACTCAAAGTTCATCGGATCCCAACAAACTCACCGCACAAAGAGTTACATCAAATAGATCTCCAAGCGACCATTGTATTGAGAATCAGAAGAGAGATAGGCCATCTAGCTACTGCCTACGGACCCTAGGTCTACTGAACTACTCACGCATCATCGGAGAGGCACCAATGAGGATGATGAACCCCTCCGTGATAGTGTCCAGATTGGATCTCGTGGTTCTAGAACTTGCGGCGGCTGGAATTGTGTTTCGTTGACTCCCCTAGGGTTTTTGGAATATTGGGGTATTTACAGGGCGAAGAGGCGGTGCGGGAGGCCACCGAGGTGGGCACAACCCACCAGGGTTCGCCTGGGCCCCCAGGCGTGCCCAAGTGGGTTGTGCCCCCCTCAGGGCACCCCTCTGGTACTTCTTTGGCCCATGTTCCTTCTGGTCCATAAAAATTCTCCAAAAAGTTTCGCTGCGTTTGGACTCCGTTTGGTACTGATATTCTGCGAAGTAAAAAACAAGCAAAAAAAGCAACTGGCACTCGACACTATGTCAATAGGTTAGTCCCATAAAGTGTATAAAGTTGCTATAAAATGATTGTAAAACATCCAAGAATGATAATATAACAACATGGAACAATAAAAAAACTCTAGATACGTTGGAGACGTATCAGAGAACATCTATAATCCTACGAGCCTAGGGTTTAGTTCATCTGATCTCGTGGTAGATCGACTCTGTAATCCTCATATACACAAGCAATATAATCAAGCATGATGTAGGGTTTTACCTCTTAGAGAGGGCCTGAACCTGGGTAAATACTGTGTCCCACGTCCCTTGCTCCTCATCGATCCAAGATCCACAGTTCGGGACCCCCTACCCGAGATCCGCCGGTTATGACACCGACATTGGTGCTTTCATTGAGGGTTCCGCTGTTCGAACGCCGGCGGGATCGATGGCCACCCACGCCAGGGATATCTCAGCTCCTGGCCGGGCTCTTGCGCGCAGCGACATCAAACCGCATACTGATCCATCCAGCCTCCTAGGCCAGGATGGAAGCTTCACCCCCGGTCAGAAAATCAGGTTTGGGAGTTTAGAGTTCACCGCCGACTCCCGGGGAGATCTTACTCCAGCAAAGCCACTAGTTCCCCTCAAGAAATCTGCTAATCCTGACGTTTTGACTTCAGGGATGGAAACCGATGATATGCGGAACCTGGCCCTAGATCCGGATTCCGTCGGAATAATCGGGAAGGCGCCGGCCGAACACCACCCGGGTGCAGCCACAAACAACCCCAGAGTGGCCACACTGCGAGACAGCCCCGAACACTCGGGTAACATGGACCTGACGGATCTCTCGTATGTAAACAATCTGCTAGATTGGATTCAGGCCATGAGAGTCTCGATTGGCGAATCTTTGGTCTACGACCGGATTGGGCTCAAGCCCGACAACATGGAGATTTACACCCCGCCCGTCATGCACCTCATTGCCACCATTGAAGAATTGGCTGAGGGTTCGCAATCACTAAAGCTAAAAACAATTTACATCCGGATCAATTATCAGGATTCGAGCGTGGAACCCGGCGATCGCCCCGAAGAGAGTCCGAAGCTAAACTCCGACCTAAAACACGACTTTGAGTCCGTGTCGCCACCCGCTAACAATACACATGCCGGATGCACTATCCCATGTGCTTCAGGGATCGCGGATACCGCCGCTAGAGTTCTGGACACACAACCTAGGGCAATGCGGAATTTTTTCCCACCCGCCCCCCATGTCGCGTACTCCCCAGACAATTCGGGACCTCTGGACATCTGGGATTTGATGTACGTAAAACAACAGCCTGGAGAAACTGTCCACCATTACTGGGCCAGATTCCTCTTTGTAAAAGAAAGGCTCACAAGTCACTGCGACTAAGAAATCCGTGACCAAGAAATAATAGCAATTTTTCGGTCTAACTGGCGAGATGAAGGGATTTTGAACACCCTCGCCCACTGACATGTGCAATGCTTCACCGAGTTATCGGACCTGGTGCGCAAGTATTGCGTCATGGAAAGTGCCTGGCAGGAACATCAAATACACGTGGAGTCAAACCATGTCAAACATTCGAGCAAAACTCGAGAAAAGCACGCATACGCACGGCGATCGCCTGAACATGAACCGGCCGGGGAAAAGGAACAGATCTCTCGCCGGACCCAGAACGGTCCTCGACGAGCTACTGGATAAACCATGCCCCATACACTCGGCCCTGCTAAACACAAATCCAACTCACAGGCTTCGAGCTTGTTGGGTTGTCCGACAAGTTGCCAAGAGTGGCGAAGCCATACTCCGCCTTCAACCCGCCAGTAGAAGATCATAAACACCTTCGTTTGGTGACAACATCGTCCTAACTATTTACGAAACTTTCTCCTCGAACAATCAAAGGAAAAGAGCCCTTCGAGAGCTCAGCCAAGTCCACCAGGTTACAGCAGCAAGCTCCTGGACGGACACGCCAATCACCTTCGACGAGGAGGATGAACCAAGGGCCCGCCCCATCCGAGCACCCGCTGCATTAGTCCTCGACCCCATCATGGACGGCTTCAGATTAAGGAAGGTCCTTATGGATGGAGGCAGCGGCCTAAACCTCATTTATGAGGACACCCTCAACAAAATGCAATTCGACATATCTCGAGTCGAGCACTACATTTCGGGGAAATTTCCCCGACAAAGAAGCGCGCTATTCCAGACGAGTCACTCTGGACGTAGTATTCGGCACTCCGGAGAACTACATGACTGAGGAACTGCTTGATACCACGCCCTATTGGGGCGTGACACATTCTCTAGGTTCCAAGCTATACCTCATCACGGGTACATGAAACTCAAAATGCCAGGGCCCAATGGTGTGATCACAATAGCCAGTGACCCGGATAGAGCCCTCTGAGCCGAGAACAAAACAACATCTCTCACCCTCGAGGCACTATCCGAAGCTCTCGCGCCCGAGGAGTTAACCACACTCCATACAATCGTGGACAAGGATGACGTCACCCTTAGTAAAAGACCCAAGTCCACATCCTTCAAACCAGCGGATGAAACTGCCAAATTCCAAGTGCATCCGATGGACCCGAATAAAACAGCAACCATCGGAGCCCAGCTGGATCCGGCAGTTGACGAGGCACTACGTGCATTCCTTCGCAAGAATTGGGACATATTTGCCCGACACCCTTCTGACATGCCAGGTATCCAGTGCAGGCTGGCAGAGCATAGTCTGAACATAATTAAGGGCTTCAAGCCAGTTAAACAGACGTTGCGCCGATTTTCTGAACCCAAGCGTCAAGCCATGGGGGAAGAATTAGCTAAACTACTCGAAGCCGGATTCATCAGAGAAATCAAACACCCCGAGTAGTTGGCGAATCTGGTCATGGTACCGAAAAGGACAAGTCCTGGCGGTTGTGTGTCGATTTCAAAGACCTCAACTAGGCTTGCTCCAAGGATCCCTTCCCTTTGCCCCGAATAGACCAGATCCTCGATGCCACCGTTGGACATGACTCGTTATGTTTCCTTCACGCCTACTCGGGGTATCACCAAATCAAGATGAAGGAGTCCGACCAACCAGCAACTGCGTTCATTACACCCTACGGACCATTCTGCTTCAACACAATGCCCTTCGGGTTAAAAAACAAAGGCTCAACATACCAACTCATGATTCAAACATGCCTAGAAACCCAAATTGGTAAAACAGTCGAAGCATATGTAGACGACGTGGTCGTCAAGACAAACGCATTAGTCAGTTGGTAGACGATTTCGTCAGACCTTTGAAAATTTGAGAACATATGATATACGGCTTAACCCGGATAAATGTGTTTTCGGAGTTCCCGCGGGAAAGCTGCTCGATTTATTGTCTCCCATAGAGGGATAGAGGCCAATCCGGCTAAAATCCGAGCTCTGTCCCAGCTAGCAATACCTACATAGCTCAAGCACGTCCAGAAGCTGCCCGGTTGCGTTGTAGCCTTGAGCCGTTTCATCTCTCGTCTCGGTGAAAAGGCCCTGCCACTCTATAAACTACTCAAAAAGACCAAAAATTTCAAATGGACAGATGAGGCAACCGCCGCTCTAGAGGAGATAAAAATTCTACCCGCAAGCAATCCTATTTTGACACTACCTAGCATAGGCGAGCCTATGTTGTTATACATCTCCGCCACGAACCAGGTCGTGAGCGCTGTCCTTGTCGTAGAACGAGAGGCAGAAGGACATAAGTTCAGGGTGCAGAAGCCTGTCTATTACGTATCATAAGTGCTCACCCGTGTAAATCCTGATATCCGCACTATCAGAAAAATGCCTACACAGTTTTTATGGCACCCCGCAAGCTCAGACACTACTTTCAAGAGTGTTTTGTCACTGTGGCATCCGAAGTGCCCTTGAATGACATTATCAATAAAGGGATGCCACAAGTCGCATCGCCAAATGGCCCATAGAGCTCCTGCCCTTTGAAATTGTGTACAAGCCATGCCGAGCTATTAAGTCTCAGGTACTAGCCGATTTTCTAGCCGAATGGTCGAAAGCTGAGCTTCCTCAGTAATACAGTACATACTCACCCTGGACAATGTACTTTGGCAGTTCCAAGATGTTGGCCGGACTGGGGGCTGGCGTAATCCTTAAGTCCCCCACTGGCGACAGTATTAGGTACATATTGCAAATCATGTACACAAACTCCAACAACACAGCCGAATATGAAGCCCTGTTGCATGGTCTTCGGATGGCAATGTCAATGGGTGTTCAGCGACTCGAGGTGCGGGGAGATTCCAACCTCGCCATCTCCCAAGTCAATGGCGAGTCTGACGCCAAAGACCGAAAAATGGCGGCATACCGAAATGCCGTCTTAAGAATATCAGCCCGGTTCGAAGGGTTAGAGTTCCACCATGTCTCTAGAGACAGTAACCAAGCCGCGGATACCTCGCCCGTATGGGCGCTTGATAGGTCTCCAACGTATCTATAATTTTTGATTGTTCCATGCTATTATATTATCTGTTTTGGATATTTTATATGCATTAATATGCTATTTTATATTATTTTTGGGACTAACCTATTAACCTAGAGCCCAGTGCCAGTTTCTGTTTTTTTCTTGTTTTTGAGTTTCGCAGAAAAGGGATATCAAACGGAGTCCAAACGGAATAAAACTTTACGATGATTTTTCTTGGACTAGAAGACACACGTAGGACTTGGAGACCAAGGAAAAGGAGTCCCAAGGCGACGGCAAGGGTGCAGGGCGCGCCCCTGGGGGGCCTGCCTTGTGGGTCCCTCGGAGCTCCTCTAACCCTATTCGTCGGCCTATAAATAACCCAATATTCCCAAACCATCAAAAGCGTCCACAAAAATACTTTTCCGCCACCGCAAGCCTCTGTTTCCGTGAGACCCCATCTTGGGGCCTTTTCTGACAATCTGCCGGAGGGGGATTGGACCACTGAGGGCATCTACATCAACCCGATTGCCCTTCCGATGAAGCGCGAGTAGTTTACCTCAAACCTACGGGTCCGTCGCTAGTAGCTAGATGGCTTCTCTCTCTATGATCTTCAATACCATATTCTCCTCGATGTTCTTGGAGTTCTATCCGATATAATATTCTTTTGCGGTGTGTTTGTCAAGATCCGATGAGTTGTGGATTTATGATCAGATTATCTATGAATATTAGTTGAATCTTCTCTGAATTCTTATATGCATGATTTAATATCTTTGTATTTCTCTTCGAATTGTCGGTTTGGTTTGGCCAACTAGGTTGGTATTTCTTGCAATGGGAGAGGTGCTTAGTTTTGGGTTCAATCTTGCGGTATCCTCACCGAGTGACAAAGTAGGGGTAGCGATGCACGTATTTGTATTGTTGCCATTAAGGATAAAAAGATGGAGTTTTCGTCATATTGCTTGAGTTTATCCCTCTACATCATGTCATCTTACTTAAGGCGTTACTCCGTTCTTATGAACTTAATACTCTAGTTGCAGGCAGGAGTCGGTCGCTGTGTGGAGTAATAGTAGTAGATGCAGAATTGTTTCGGTCTACTTGAAAAGGACGTGATGCCTATATGCATAATCATTGCCTTGGATATCGTCATAACTTTGCGCTTTTCTATCAATTTCTCAACAGTAATTCGTTCACCCACCGTATTATTTTCCTTCAAGAGAGAAGCCTCTAGTGAAACCTATGGCCCCTGGGTCTATTTTCCCATATATATTTTCAGATCTATAAACCAAAAAACCCAAAAATATCTTGCTGCAATTTATTTACTTTTATTTTATGTTTTAGTAATCTTTTATATCTATCTTTATCAGATCTCACCATTGCAATTGACCGTGAAGGGATTGACAAACCCTTTATCGCGTTGGGTGCCAGTGTTTGATTGTTTGTGTAGGTTCATAGATTGGAGACTTGCTTGTGCCTCCTACTAGATTGATACCTTGGTTCTCTAACTGAGGGAAATACTTATCTCTACTTTGCTGCATCACCCTTTCCTCTTCAAGGGAAAAACCAACACAAGCTCAAGAAGTAGCTGCGCTAAACGCGACCCTGTCCCTAAAAACACCTTCCTAGAGCCGCTTTTTAAGCCATCCGTGGTGTGTCAGGATGGGGACCAGGATGCAGCCATCAATGGGCCCGAAAAAATCGTCCCTCCGACCATTGAGCCAGATGACGACATCATTGGTGGCTCAGTAGTTGAAGAAACCGCTTCGGCTCATGAGGTCATGGCCGTAATCGTACCATGGATTGAGCCTTTCCTTGCCTCCCTTTTACGGTAGGAGCTCCCCGACGATCAGACCGAGGCACGACGTATAGTCCTGCGCTCTAAAGCCTACAAGGTCCACGAGGGCGAGCTATACAAGAAAAGCACAACTGGAGTCCTACACCGGTGCATATCGGAAGAAGAGGGGCAACAACTTTTGGCTGAGATACACGCTGGCATGGGCGGTCACCGCGCGGCACCTCGGGCCCTGGGAAGTAAGGCTTTCCGAGTAGGGTTTTTCTTGCCCATTACCCGCACGGACGCCCGTACTTTAGTCCAACGTTGTGTTGGATGCCAGCCTTTTGTAAATCAAAGCCATATGCCCCCACGGCTCTCCGGAGTATACCAATTACCTGGCCTTTTGCAGTCTAGGGGCTGGACATGGTTGGACCAATTAAAGGGGGAACCAAGAAAAAGAAATACCTACTGGTTATGGTTGATAAATTCACTAAGTGGATTGAAGCAAAGCTAGTAACCTCAGCAAAGTCCAGACCAGTTATCGACTTTATATCCGGCGTGGTACACCATTACGGTGTCCCACACAGTCTCATCACGGATAATGGATCCAATTTCACGGCCCAGGAAGTCAAGGACTGGTGTGCTGCTATGGGCATGAAGCTCGACTACGCTTCAGTGTACCACTCGCAGACCAACGGACAAGTTGAGCGGGCCAACAGGCTAATCATGAGTGGCATAAAGCCTTGCCTGGTCCGTTCTGTGAAACGTTCTGATTGTCACTGGGTGTAGGAACTTGACTCCGTACTATGGGGACTGCACACTACCCCCAACCGATGAACGGGATACACACCCTTCTTCATGGTGTACGGTGCAGAAGTGGTCCTCCCTTGTGACATCATTCATGACGCACCTCGAGTACACATGTATGAAGAAAAAGAAGCTCAGTTGGATCGGTAGGATGACCTGGACGCCTTAGAAGAAGAGCGAGACGTAGCTCAGGCTCGTTCTACATTTTACCAGTAGTAGGCTCGACGCTACCACAGCAGGGAGGTTTGGGCGAAAACGTACAACGTTGGAGAACTCGTCCTCTGCCTCCCTGGGAGGCAAAAGAATAAACTCTCGCCTAAATGGAGGGCCCTTTCATAATCAATGAAGTATTAGAAGGAGGAGCATATCATATTCGCAACCCGGCCGACGACCGCCTTGAACCAAACCCCTGGAATGCAGCCCGGCTCCGACGCTTCTACAGCTAGTACGGCCACGTCAGTCCACTATCCCTTTCCTCATTATAAATTTCTTCTCTTTATTCCTGGGGAGTTAGCATCTCCCGGGCCCTGTTCGGATAAACCGAACTATGTCTAGGCCCTTTTTATTGCACATTTTCAAATGTAATACCTAGATTTTACCTGGGGCTCCTATAAATCAGTCAATTAATATTTTTTGGTGCACGTAATCGTCTTTGTCGTGTTTGCACTCTCCCGAATACTTTTCAGCCATCATATGCACCGATTTGACTTAAGTTTTTGCCAAGCTGGGTTGCCTGGCTCCTGTGCTTACCGCCTACGTTCCTGATTGTTCGGCTAGGTGGTAAAGGAAGCACCTCTGCCATTGTTACGACTGTACATACCTCAGACGGGTGAAGTCGAAAGCTAGCGTTCTTAAGAACATAATGGGTCGGCGATGAGGGAGACCATAATAATTTAGGTGCTCATCGCCAACACTAGGGGATTCAGCCCCCGCACCGATTCGTATTCGCATACTTTGGGTATCCGAATAGGACGTCTCTATCTAGCATGACAAACCTGAAGAAAGGAACCCATGGAGGAACTATTTTCTTCAGAAGATGTTTCTTACATTAAAAAGTAATATAACATAACTCTCCGCACGCGTTTTTGTCTGTTCATACCAAAAGGCCGGATTGCCTAGTTACCCAAAGTGATTTCTGTTTACCCCAGGTCACATAGTACAGAAACACTCCCTGAAAATTGGCCAGGGAGGCAAAAGCCGATGGCTGGTTAAGACAACATTTTATAGTACGGATCGAGATCGTTTGATGTAAAGTACATACATACATAGAATCAAACACATCACTCTTTGTCCACACTGTCTATTAAGCTATCTAAAGCACAATCCTGTTGGGAGAATCAAGCTGCAGACATCACTTTGTTATAAACCAAATGAAGTGGTATTTCTTGCCCATCCGGTCCTACTGGTCCAACACAAGCCATCTACTTTGACTCGAGTTTCGTGAACCGGGTCTTCACCATGGCCCATGCTTCTCATGCCCCCTCCCAACAAGCTGGTATCTTCCATATTTCAAAGCGTCGCCGAGCTCCCTTGAAAATTCACCAGTTCGGCCATATCATCCGGCGCCACTTCGGTCGGCCATAGCGCTTTGACCAAGTTTTTCATCACTTTTCGAGCTCTCTCATGAACCACAGACAGTTCCTTTATAAGATTTCCGCCAAAGGTATCGGCCTCATCTCCGGGCCGTCCAGTCAGGAGACCTAGCATAATACACGGCATGTTTTAAAATCATGCACTACACATGTCTATGTACATCCAAAGCTTATATAGCACTTACTGAACATGCCGCCTTTTAGTTTTCGGTTCTCTTCGAGCGCCTGCGCCAACTGGGTTTTCAAACTCTCCAGTTCCTTGGCCTACTGCTAATTCCCTGCCTTTAGTTTGTTGTTCTCCTCCTGGCTTCGTTTCAGGAACCGAAGACTGGCTTCATGATGTAAATCGGCATACCATTGAGATGCTCTCGCAGCATCCAGGCTCTTTCATAGTTGCCCTATGGATTCAACTGCTATAAGGATATCCTGTGTCAAATAGGGTACCCGGGGTATAATTTATGCACATTCTTTAAAGCAAAAGCATATTTTCCTGACCACGTGCTTCACTGGTGAACTTTTTCACCGCCTCCAGTTCGGCTTTTGCATTAGCCAACTGCTTCCGGTTCAAATCAAGGTCCTCGGTCAATTTTTTGTTCTCGTCCCTTGAGGCCTGCAGAAACCATGACAACATGTTGTTACAGACCCTTAATTTGACCTTTCTGCCCGAATCAAGGCTCGGGGGCTACTAGGTCAAGCATGTATGTCCGGTTGTTAAAACTGACCACTCACCTGCATATTGCTCGATAAAATACTGGCAATCCCCTCAAGGCATGTTCGGGCTGCTTCAAGGTATGCATCTACAACATTAAACGCGTTGAATTCCTGATAAAAAATGACATGACGTAGGATGCCTTCCATCGTCGATGATGCATCACACTTTCAACTTCGGAATTTGTGACTAAAACATCCTCAAGGTCCTCCAAAGGTTGGCCCGCGGTGGAACCCCCTGCGTGGACCCCTGCTAGGGCTGAAGATACCCGATTGCGCCCCGACGCCTACTTGAGGTCTTCGGGCAGTGGGGGTGGTGTTTTTCTCCTGCAGGCCCTGGGGAATATCATTATGCCATGATCATAAATTATATTACCTTTTTTCGAAGGAATGGTGGATGTGCCCCCGCGACTGCTTTGCACTTAAAGGCTCCGTTGTTGGCTGGGGTCGGCACCACTCTTGTTAGTGTTCGGCGCGAGGTACGGTGACCCTTGGGAGTAGAAGTCAGCGTACTCGGAGTGGCGTGAGGCAAATGCCTCGTTTGAGAGGGGGCCTTCTTGCTACTTACGGCGGAGGAAGGGAGGGGCCCGGGGTGGTCGGCTATAAGGGCCACCTTGGAGCCATTGAGGCTCTCCTGCAAGAAAACCCCGTCCTCGAAGTCAACGAACGTCTCCGGGTCCTCGTTGAATCCCGGGCCGTCGGTGCCAGAATGGTCCTCCCGTTGGGGGGATGGGCAGCTGATGCTCTAAACCTGGCGTCTCGTGTTCTGTTTGGAACGAACAATATGGCCGGTTAGTATCCAGACGTCATGTTCGAACTGTAGTACATGCATATGCTTACCCATTCAATGGGATTGTGGTCAGAGTAGCCATTCCAGTTCCTTGGGCGGGCGAACTCCTCTTCCTCTCCTTTGAACAAATCTGCCAATATGGCCGCCATTGCTGCTTGGTTGTCCTTTCCCTGTCGCTTATAGCGGGTTGCATCGTCTGTCCCGTTGTAACACCACAAGGGGTGCATCCTTTGCTGAAGAGGTTGGACGCATCGGTCGATGGTTGCGACCATCACGTTAACCATAGTTAATTTGCTGTGGGCCAGCAGTCGCACCTTGGCAGCCAGGCACTGTACGTCGGGGGACTCTGCTTGTGAAGGGCCTTTTGGTCGCCACTTGTACCCCTTCTTTGGCGAATCATCTGAGTACTCGGGCAGACCTCTCCGAACAGGCTTAGACAGGGGGACGTCTCGGAGGTCCATTCTTCGGAATCCTTCTTTGGGGTCCCGATACTTCGGCCCCACCTTCCTCAAAAATTGATCCCCCGTGGGTGCGAGGGAGAAGGCAGAAATACTTTCTCCATAGCTCGAAGTGAGCTTATCAACCCAAGAACATCTCGCAAAGGGCAACAAAGCCAGAGATATGCAATATTGACCTGGGGGTAAGGTGGTGGAGTTGGATCACATAAAACTCTTACAGGCCTCTCAAGAAAGGATGAATGGGGAATCCAAGACTTCTTAGGAGGAGGAAACGAAACATACCCTCTCGTCCTTACTTGGGGTGGGGAAATTCTCCGCGAAAGCTTCGCCATTCATGAAAGTCAATCCGGTATGAACAGGGATGAGATCTGCACCTGGGAGATACCCCCGTCGCTGGAGATCACACAGTTGAAGGCGGGAGACTGAGTAGCTGGACCAGTCGTGCGGGAGTTGCCTGTGAGGGCGTGAGGATGATCCGAGGGTGCGTGCCATTCGTCCTGGGGTTTTTTCTAGACAAGATCGAATTTCTTGCTTGGTTGTGGATGGGCCGCTCGATGTGCCTCTCACCTATTTAATAGGTGTATCCTCTGGTACCGGAAGGGTGTTTTTTGTAGAAAAAAAGGTAGCAAGACTGTCCACCTCCTGGTGGACGTGCGGAAATCGAAGGTCACCCCTGATAGAATTGATGATGGGGGCCACTATTACTTGGCGGGTTAGAAATTCATCGGCGACCGAACTATCATACCAGCCGAACAGGTAAAAGATGAAGAACTCACTTCACAAGTCGAAGACTTTGGGCTGCACCGACCTATCGTTGGTTGTAAGTTCTGGTGTTGGAGGCTAGTTCGGGGGCTACTGAGGGAGTCCTGGACTAGGGAGTCCTCGGGTTGCCGGCCTATCTCTCGTGGGCTGGAAAGTTGGGTCGCGCTATATCCGGACCGAAGACCTTTGGTGCCTTGGTGTGTACCCCATGTCAAGATGGAAGATTCGGCGTCCATGTTCCTTCTATGTAACCGGCTATGTGTAAACCCTAGTACCACTGGTGTCTATATAAACTAGAGTGTTTAGTTCGTACAGGCTAAGAGAACATCTATATCCTACTAGCCTAGGGTTTAGTTCATCTGATCTCGTGCTAGATCGACTTTGTAATCCTCATATACACAAGCAATATAATAAAGCAAGACGTAGGATTTTACCTCTCAGAGAGGGCCCGAACCTGGGTAAATACTGTGTTCCACGTCCCTTGCTCCCCATCGATCCAAGATCCATAGTTCGGGACCCCCTGCCTGAAGGAAATATGCCCTAGAGGAAATAATAAAGTTGTTGTTTATATTTTCTTATATCATGATAAATGTTTATTATTCATGCTAGAATTGTATTAACCGGAAACTTAGAACATGTGTGAACACATAGATAAACAGAGTGTCACTAGTATGCCTCTACTTGACTAGCTTGTTGCATCAAAGATGGTTAAGTTTCCTAGCCATAGACATGAGTTGTCATTTGATTAACGGGATCACATCATTGCAGAATAATGTGATTGACTTGATCCATTCCGTTAGCTTAGCACTTTATCGTTTAGTTTATTGCTATTGCTTTCTTCATGACTTATACATGTTCCTATGACTATGAGATTATGCAACTCCCGAATACCGGAGGAACACTTAGTGTGCTATCAAACGTCACAACGTAACTGGGTGATTATAAAGATGCACTACAGGTGTCTCCGATGGTGTTTGTTGAGTTGGCATAGATCGAGATTCGGATTTGTCACTCCGAGTATCAGATAGGTATCTCTGGGCCCTCTCGGTAATGCACATCACTACAAGCCTTGCAAGAAATGTGACTAATGATTTAGTTGTAGGATGATGCATTACGGAACGAGCAAAGAGACTTGCCGGTAACGAGACTGAACTAGGTATTGAGATACCGACGATCTAATCTGGGGCAATTAACATACCGATGACAAAGGGAACAACATATGTTGTCATGCAGTTTCACCGATAAAGATCTTCGTAGAATATGTAGGAACCAATATGAGCATCCAGGTTCCGCTATTGGTTATTGAACGGAGATGAGTCTCGGTCATGTCTACATAGTTCTCGAACCCGTAGGGTCCGCGCACTTAACGTTCGGTGACGATCGGTATTATGAGTTTATGTGTTTTGATGTACCGAAGGTTGTTCGGAGTCCCGGATTTGATCACGGAGATGACGAGGAGTCTCGAAATGGTCGAGACAGAAAAATCATTATATTGGATGGCTATGTTTGGACATCGGAATGGTTCCGGGTGAGTTCGGGCATTTACCGGAGTACCGGGAGGTTACCGGAACCCCCCGGGAAGTATATGGGCCTTATTGGGCCATAGTGGGAGAGAGTAGAAGGGAGCCTAGGAGGGGGCGCGCCCCCCTCAAGCCCAATCCGAATTGGGTGGGGGGGCCGGCCCCCCTTTCCTTCCCCCTCTCTCCCCCTTCCTTCCTCTCCTAATCCAACCAGGGAAGGGGGGGGGGGTTCCTACTCCCGGTGGGAGTAGGACACCACTTGGGCACGCCATAGAGGGTCGGCCCTCCCCCTCCTCCACTCCTTTATATATGGGGGAGGGGGGCAGCCCACAGACACACAAGTTGACAGTTGTCTTAGCCGTGTGCGGTGCCCCCTCCACAGATTCCACCTCGGTCATATTGTTGTAGTGCTTAGGCGAAGCCCTGCGTCGGTAACTTCATCATCACCATCATCACGTCGTCGTGCTGACGAAGCTCTCCCTCGACACTCAGCTGGATCGAGAGTTCGTGGGACGTCACCGAGCCGAACATGTGTAGATCACGAAGGTGCCGTACTTTCAGTACTAGGATCGGTCGGATCGTGAAGACGTACGACTACATCAACCGCGTTGTTATAATGCTTCCGCTTTCGGTCTACGAGGGTACGTGGACAACACTCTCCCCTCTCGTTGCTATGCATCACCTAGATGGATCTTGTGTGTGCGTAGGAAAATTATTGAAATTACTGCGTTCCCCAACACTACCTAAGATCCGCCGGTGTTAGGGCATGTCTCTCTCTAAGTTGTTTTGGTGATTGATGACAATACATTTGCGGACTAATCATGTGCATTGAGCATTTCAGATATTCATTCATTGGCATGAGACGATTCTTTCCCCTCGGAGCTCAAAGTGAAGACAGTGTTGTCTCTTTCGTTTCAGTTTGTGGACTTGAGTCGTAGGAGACACCGTACTATCAAGAGGGGGTCCGCATCGGAATGGCTAGGGTGGAATCAACACGTAAACATCCTTCTCGCACCCCCAGCTCCCTTCCGCTTTCGTGGAGTTTGCCGTTATCGCGGAAGTGGCATAAGAGAGGCGCCAACGGTAATACAGCTTATAGCCACATGTGATAGTACCACCTGTTCTCAGCAGTAGTATCGCCCATGGCCATAAGCCGCAGTACAGCTCCGGCTCCACACTGGTACCACTTCGACTTGAGACCTGCGCGTCTTGTGTCGGGTTCCGCGCAGTAGCAGCGGAAGTAGGGGCGGTAGTACCGCTCACAAGCAGTAGTACCGCTCCTACCACCGCTGCTGGTGCCGCCCGGGCACTCTCTCTCCTGCCCCTTCTCCTGTGAGGCCTCTGCTCACAGTCTCCGCGGGAGTACCGCTGGGTGGCACGGTAGTACCACTGCAGGCAGCAGTAGTACTAAGCCTCTCTCACGAGCAAAACATGATCAGCACCAAGACTCCATGGGTGTTAGAATCATTACTGTGTAATCTAGATTATTGTCTCTAGTGCAAGTGGGAGACTGAAGGAAATATGCCCTAGAGGCAATAATAAAGTTGTTATTTATATTTCCTTATATCATGATAAATGTTTATTATTCATGCTAGAATTGTATTAACCGGAAACTTAGTACATGTGTGAATACATAGACAAACAGAGTGTCATTAGTATGCCTCTACTTGACTAGCTCGTTGAATCAAAGATGGTTAAGTTTCCTAGCCATAGACATGAGTTGTCATTTGATTAACGGGATCACATCATTGGAGAATAATGTGATTGACTTGACCCATTCCGTTAGCTTAGCACTTGATCGTTTAGTTTATTGCTATTGCTTTCTTCATGACTTATACATGTTCCTATGACTATGAGATTATGCAACTCCCGAATACCGGAGGAACAATTAGTGTGCTATCAAACGTCACAACATAACTGGGTGATTATAAAGATGCTCTACAGGTGTCTCCGATGGTGTTTGTTGAGATGGCATAGATCGAGATTAGGATTTGTCACTCCGAGTATCGGAGAGGTATCTCTGGGCCCTCTCGGTAATGCACATCACTATAAGCCTTGCAAGCAATGTGACTAATGAGTTAGTTGCGGGATGATGCATTACGGAATGAGCAAAGAGACTTGCCGGCAACGAGATTGAACTAGGTATTGAGATACCGACGATCGGATCTCGGGCAAGTAACATACCAATGACAAAGGGAACAACGTTCGTTGTTATGCGGTTTGACCGATAAAGATCTTCATAGAATATGTAGGAACCAATATGAGCATCCAGGTTCCGCTATTGGTTATTGACCGGAGATGAGTCTCGGTCATGTCTACATAGTTCTCGAACTCGTAGGGTCCGCACGCTTAACGTTCGGTGACGATCGGTATTACGAGTTTATGTGTTTTGATGTACCGAAGGTTGTTCGGAGTGCCGGATTTGATCACGGACATGACGAGGAGTATCGAAATGGTCGAGACATAAAAATTTATACATTGGATGGCTATGTTTGGACATCGGAATGGTTCCGGTAAGTTCGGGAATTTACCGGAGTACCGCGAGGTTACCGGAACCCCCCGGGAAGTATATGGGCCTTATTGGGCCATAGTGGGAGAGAGGAGAAGGGAGACTAGGAGGGGGCGCGCCCCCCTCAAGCCCAATCCGAATTGGTGGGGGGCCGGCCCCCCTTTCCTTCCCCCTCTCTTCCCCTTCCTTCCTCTCCTAATCCAACTAGGGAAGGGGGGGATTCCTACTCCCGGTGGGAGTGGGACTCCCCTTGGGCGCGCCATAGAGGGCCGGCCCTCCCCCTCCTCCACTCCTTTATATACGGGGGAAGGGGCACCCCATAGACACACAAGTTGATAGTTGTCTTAGCCATGTGTGGTGCCCCCCTCCATAGATTCCACCTCGGTCATATCGTTGTAGTGCTTAGGCGAAGCCCTGCGTCGGTAACTTCATCATCACCGTCATCACGCCGTCGTGCTGACGAAGCTCTCCCTCGACACTCAGCTGGATCGAGAGTACGTGGGACGTCACCGAGCCGAACGTGTGCAGATCGCGGAGGTGCCGTACTTTCGGTACTAGGATCGATCGGATCATGAAGACATACGACTACATCAACCGCGTTGTCATAAGGCTTCCGCTTTCGGTCTACGAGGGTACATGGACAACACTCTCCCCTCTCGTTGCTATACATCACCATGATCTTGCGTGCGCGTAGGATTTTTTTTGAAATTACTACATTCCCCAATAGTGGCATCCGCGCTAGGTCTATGCGTAGATGTTATATGCACGAGTAGAACACAAAGAGTTGTGGGCGATAATAGTCATACTGTTTACCAACATGTCATACTTTGATTCGGAAGTATTGTTGGATGAAGCGGCCCAGACTGACATTACGTGTACGCTTACGCGAGACTGGTTCTACCGACGTGCTTCGCACACAGGTGGCTGGCAGGTGTCAGTTTCTCCAACCTTAGTTGAATCGAGTATGACTACGCCCGGTCCTTGTTGAAGGTTAAAACAACACACTTGACGAACAATCATTGTTGTTTTGATGCGTAGGTAAGAACGGTTCTTGCTCAGCCCGTAGCAGCCATGTAAAACTTGCAACAACAAAGTAGAGGACGTCTAACTTGTTTTTGCAGGGCATGTTGTGATGTGATATGATCAAGACATGGTGCTAAATTTTATTGTATGAGATGATCATGTTTTGTAACATAGTTATCGGCAACTGGCAGGAGCCATATGGTTGTCGCTTTATTGTATGAAATGCAATCGCCATGTAATTGCTTTACTTTATCACTAAGCGGTATCGATAGTCGTAGAAGCAATAGTTGGTGAGACGATAATGATGCTTCGATGGAGATCAAGGTGTCAAGCCGGTGACGATGGTGATCATGACAGTGCTTTGGAGATGGAGATCAAAGGCACAAGATGATGATGGCCATATCATATCACATATATTGATTGCATGGGATGTTTATCCTTTATGCATCTTATTTTTCTTAGTTCGGCGGTAGCATTATAAGATGATCTCCCACTAAATTTTAAGGTACAAGTGTTCTCCCTGAGTATGCACCGTTGCGAAAGTTCGTCGTGCCGATACACCACGTGATGATCGGGTGTGATAAGCTCTACGTTCATATACAACGAGTGCAAGCCAGTTTTGCACATGCAGTATACTCGGGTTAAAATTGACGAGTCTACCATATACAAATATGGCCTCGGAACACTGAGACCGGAAGGTTGATAGATATGATCAACATAGTGATGTTCTGTTGGGGAACGTAGTAATTTCAAAAAAATTCCTACGCACACGCAAGATCATGGTGATGCATAGCAACGAGAGCGGAGAGTGTTGTACACTTACCCTCGTAGACTGAAAGTGGAAGCGTTATGACAACACGGTTGATGTAGTCGTATGTCTTCACGATCCGACCAATCCAAGTACCGAACGCACGACACCTCCGAGTTCAGCACACGTTCAACTCGATGACGTCCCACGAACTCCGATCCAGCAGGGCTTTGCGGGACAGTTCCGTCAGCACGACGGCGTGATGACGGTGATGATGATGCTACCGACGCAGGGCTTCGCCTAAGCACCGCTACGATATTACCGAGGTGGATTATGGTGGAGGGGGGCACCGCACACGGCTAAGAGATCAATGATCAATTGTTGTGTCTCCAAGGCCTTCCCCCTCCCCGTATATAAAGAAGTGGAGGAGGGGGAGGGGGCCGGCCTCCTATAGTGCGCCCCATGAAGAGTCCTACTCCCACCGGGAGTAGGACTCCCCCCTTCCAAGTAGGAGTAGGAGAGGAGAAGGAATGGAGAGAAGGAGAGAAGGAAAGGGGGGCGCGGCCCTCCCCCTCCTTGTCCAATTTGGACTAGAGGGGGAGGGGGCACGCGGCTGCCCTGGCCGCCCCTCCTCTTCTCCCACTAGGGCCCATTAGGCCCAATATACTCCCCTGGGGGTTCCGGTAACCCCCCGGTACTGCGGTATATGTCCGAAACCGCCCGGAACACTTTCGGTGTCCGAACATAGTCATCCAATATATCAATCTTTACGTCTCGACCATTTAGAGACTCCGCGTCAGGTCCGTGATCATATCCGGGACTCCGAACTGCCTTCGGTACATCAAAACAGAAAAACTCATAATACCGATCATCACCGAACTTTAAGCGTGCAGACCCTACGGGTTCGAGAACTATGTAGACAAGACCGAGACACGTCTCCGGTCAATAACCAATAGCGGAACCTGGATGCTCATATTGGCTCCCACATATTCTAAGATCTTTATCGGTCAAACCGCATACCAACATACGTTGTTCCCTTTGTCATCGGTATGTTACTTGCCCGAGATTCGATCGTCGGTATCTCAATACCTAGCTCAATCTCGTTACCGGCAAGTCTCTTTACTCGTTCCGTAATGCATCATCCTGCAACTAACTCATTAGTGGCATTGCTTGCAAGGCATATAGTGATGTGCATTACCGAGAGGGCCCAGAGATACCTCTCCGACAATCTGTGTGACAAATCCTAATCTCGATCTATGCCAACTCAACAAGTACCATCGGAGACACCTGTAGAGCACCTTTATAATCACCCAGTTACGTTGTGATGTTTGGTAGCACACAAAGTGTTCCTCCGGTAATCGGGAGTTGCATAATCTCATAGTCATAGGAACATGTATAAGTCATGAAGAAATCAATAGCACTAAACTAAAACGATCAAGTGCTAAGCTAACGGAATGGGTCAAGTCAATCACATCATTCTCCTAATGATGTGATCCCGTTTATCAAATGACAACTCATGTCTATGGCTAGGAAACATAACCATCTTTGATCAACGAGCTAGTCAAGTAGAGGAATGCTAGTGACACTCTGTTTGTCTATGTATTCACACATGTATTATGTTTCCGGTTAATACAATTCTAGCATGAATAATAAACATTTATCATGAAAAAAGGAAATAAATAATAACTTTATTATTGCCTCTAGGGCATATTTCCTTCAGTCTCCCACTTGCACTAGAGTCAATAATCTAGATTACACAGTAATGATTCTAACACCCATGGAGCCTTGGTGCTGATCATGTTTTGCTCGTGAGAGAGGCTTAGTCAACGGGTCTGCAACATTCAGATCCGTATGTATCTTGCAAATCACTATGTCTCCCACCTGGACTTGATCGCGGATGGAATTGAAGCGTCTCTTGATGTGCTTGGTTCTCTTGTGAAATCTGGATTCCTTTGCCAAGGCAATTGCACCAGTATTGTCACAAAAGATTTTTGTTGGACCCGATGCGTTAGGTATGACACCTAGATCGGATATGAACTCCTTCATCCAGACTCCTTCATTTGCTGCTTCCGAAGCAGCTATGTACTCCGCTTCACACGTAGATCCCGCCACGACGCTTTGCTTAGAACTGCACCAAGTGACAGCTCCACCGATCAATATAAATACGTATCCGGTTTGTGACTTAGAGTCATCTGGATCAGTGTCAAAATTTGCATCGACGTAACCATTTACGACAAGCTGTTTGTCACCTCCATAAACGAGAAACATATCCTTAGCCATTTTCAGGTATTTCAGGATGTTCTTGACCGCTGTCCAGTGATCCACTCCTGGATTACTTTGGTACCTCCCTTCTAAGCTAATAGCAAGGCACACATCAGGTCTGGTACACAGCATTGCATACATGATAGAGCCTATGGCTGAAGCATAGGGAACATCTTTCATTTTCTCTCTATCTTCTGCAGTGGTCGGGCATTGAGTCTGACTCAATTTCACACCTTGTAACACAGGCAAGAACCTTTTCAAAACTTTATCAAGGTATGTGCTTTGTGAAAGTCCAATTAAGCGTCTTTCATTGAAAAACTCTTGTTCAAGTATCCTTTTATGCTATCCAGAAATTCAATATCATTTCCAATCAACAATATGTCATCCACATATAATATTAGAAATGCTACAGAGCTCCCACTCACTTTCTTGTAAATACAGGCTTCTCCAAAAGTCTGTATAAAACAATATGCTTTGATCACACTATCAAAACGTTTATTCCAACTCCGAGATGCTTGCACCAGTCCATAGATGGATCGCTGGAGCTTGCACACTTTTCTAGCATCCTTTGGATCGATAAAACCTTCAGGTTGCATCATATACAACTCTTCTAGAAATCCATTCAGGAATGCAGTCTTTACATCCATTTGCCAAATTTTATAATCATAAAATGCGGCAATCGCTAACATGATTCGGACGGACTTAAGCATCGCTATGGGTGAGAAGGTCTCATCGTAGTTAACTCCTTGAACTCGTCGAAAACCTTTTGCAATAAGTCGAGCTTTGTAGACAATAACATTACCATCAGCGTCAGTCTTCTTCTTGAAGATCCATTAATTTTTGATGGCTTGCCGATCATCGGGCAAGTCAACCAAAGTCCACACTTTGTTCTCATACATGGATCCCATCTCAGATTTCATGGCTTCAAGCCATTTCGCGGAATCTGGGCTCATCATCGCTTCCTCATAGTTCGTAGGTTCGTCATGGTCAAGTAACATGACCTCCAGAACTGGATTACTGTACCACTCTGGTGCGGATCTTACTCTAGTTAACCTACGAGGTTCGGTAGTAACTTGATCTGAAGTTATATGATCATCATCATTAGCTTCCTCACTAATTGGTGTAGGAGTCACAGGAACAGTTTTCTGTGATGAACTACTTTCCAATGAGGGAGCAGGTACAGTTACCTCATCAAGTTCTACTTTCCTCCCACTCACTTCTTTCGAGAGAAACTCCTTCTCTAGAAAGGATCCATTCTTAGCAACAAATGTCTTGCCTTCGGATCTGTGATAGAAGGTGTATCCAACAGTTTCCTTTGGGTATCCTATGAAGACACATTTCTCCGATTTGGGTTCGAGCTTATCAGGTTGAAGCTTTTTCACATAAGCATCGCAGCCCCAAACTTTAAGAAACGAATACTTTGGTTTCTTGCCAAACCACAGTTCATAAGGAGTCGTCTCAACGGATTTAGATGGTGCCTATTTAACGTGAATGCAGCCGTCTCTAAAGCATAACCCCAAAATGATAGCGGTAAATCAGTAAGAGACATCATAGATCGCACCATATCTAGTAAAGTACGATCACAACATTCGGACACACCATTACGTTGTGGTGTTCCGGGTGGCGTGAGTTGCGAAACTATTCCGCATTGTTTCAAATGAAGACCAAACTCGTAACTCAAATATTCTCCTCCATGATCACATCATAGAAACTTTATTTTCTTGTTATGATGATTTTCCACTTCACTCAGAAATTCTTTGAACTTTTCAAATGTTTCAGACTTATGTTTCATCAAGTAGATATACCCATATCTGCTAAAATCATCTGTGAAGGTGAGAAAATAACGATACCCGCCGCGAGCCTCAACATTCATCGGACCACATACATCAGTATGTATGATTTCCAACAAATCTGTTGCTCGCTCCATTGTTCCGGAGAACGGCGTTTTAGTCATCTTGCCCATGAGGCATGGTTCGCAAGTACCAAGTGATTCATAATCAAGTGATTCCAGAAGTCCATCAGTATGGAGTTTCTTCATGCGCTTTACACCAATATGACCTAAACGGCAGTGCCACAAATAAGTTGCACTATCATTATCAACTCTGCATCTTTTGGCTTCAATATTATGAATATGTGTATCACTACTGTCGAGATTCAATATAAATAGACCACTCTTCAAGGGTGCATGACCATAAAAGATATTATTCATGTAAATAGAACAACCATTATTCTCTGATTTAAATGAATAACCGTCTCGCATCAAACAAGATCCAGATATAATGTTCATGCTCAACGCTGGCACCAAATAACAATTATTCAGGTCTAAAACTACTCCCGAAGGTGGATGTAGAGGTAGCGTGCCGACCGCAATCACATCGACTTTGGAACCATTTCCCACACGCATCGTCACCTCGTCCTTAGCCAATCTTCGATTAATCCGTAGTCCCTATTTCGAGTTGCAAATATTAGCAACAGAACCAGTATCAAATACCCAGGTGCTACTGCGAGAATTAGTAAGGTACACATCAATAACATGTATATCACATATACCTTTGTTCACCTTGCCATACTTCTTTTTCGCCAAATACTTGGGGCAGTTCCGCTTCTAGTGACCAGTCCCTTTGCAGTAGAAGCACTCAGTCTCAGGCTTAGGTCCAGACTTGGGCTTCTTCACTTGAGCAGCAACTTGCTTGCCGTTCTTCTTGAAGTTCCCCTTCTTCCCTTTACCCTTTTTCTTGAAACTGGTGGTCTTGTTGAGCATCAACACTTGATGCTCCTTCTTGATTTCTACCTCTGCAGCCTTTAGCATTGCGAAGAGCTCGGGAATTGTCTTATCCATCCCTTGCATATTATAGTTCATCACGAAGCTCTTGTAGCTTCGCGGCAGTGATTGAAGAATTCTGTCAATGACACTATCATCCGGAAGGTTAACTCCCAGTTGAATCAAGTGATTGTTATACCCAAACATTTTGAGTATATGCTCATTGACAGAACTATTCTCCTCGATCTTGCAGCTATAGAACTTATTGGAGACTTCATATCTCTCAATCCGAGCATTTGCTTGAAATATTAACTTCAACTCCTGGAACATCTCATATGCTCCATGACGTTCAAAACGTCGTTGAAGTCCTGGTTCTAAGCCGTAAAGCATGGCACACTGAACTGTCGAGTAGTCATCAGCTTTGCTCTGCCAACCATTTATAACATCTGGCGTTACTCCTGCAGCGGGTTTGGCACCTAGCGGTGCTTCCAGGACGTAATTCTTCTGTGCAGCAATGAGGATAATCCTGAAGTTACGGACCCAGTCCGTGTAATTGCTACCATCATCTTTCAACTTTGCTTTCTCAAGGAACGCATTAAAATTCAACACAACAACAGCACGGGCCATCTATCTACAACAACATAGACATGCAAAATATTATCAGGTACTAAGTTCATGATAAATTAAAGTTCAATTAATCATATTACTTGAGAACTCCCACTTAGATAGACATCCCTCTAATCATCTAAGTGATCACGTGATCCATATCAACTAAACCATGTCCGATCATCACGTGAGATGGATTAGTTTCAATGTTGAACATCACTATGTTGATCATATCTACTATATGATTCACGCTCGACCTTTCGGTCTCAGTGTTCTGAGGCCATATCTGCATATGCTAGGCTCGTCAAGTTTAACCCGAGTATTCTGGGTGTGCAAAACTGGCTTGCACCCGTTGTATGTGAACGTAGAGCTTATCACACCCGATCATCACGTGGTGTCTCGGCACGACGGACTTTCGCAACGGTGCATACTCAGGGAGAACACTTATACCTTGCAATTTAGTGAGAGATCATCTTATAATGCTACCGTCGATCTAAGCAAAATAACATGCATAAAAGATAAACGTCACATGCAATCAATATAAGTGATATGATATGGCCATCATCATCTTGTGCCTTTGATCTCCATCTCCAAAGCACCGTCATGATCACCATCGTCACCGGCGCGACACCTTGATCTCCATCGTAGCATCGTTGTTGTCTCGCCAACTATTGCTTCTACGACTATCGCTACCGCTTAGTGATAAAGTAAAGAAATTGCATGGCGATTGCTTTTCATACAATAAAGCGACAACCATATGGCTCATGCCAGTTTCCGATAACTTGGTTACAAAACATGATCATCTCATACAATAAAATTTAGCATCATGTGTTGACCATATCACATCACAACATGCCCTGCAAAAACAAGTTAGACGTCCTCTACTTTGTTGTTGCAAGTTTTATGTGGCTGCTACAGGCTGAGCAAGAACCGTTCTTACCTACGCATCAAAACCACAACGATATTTCGTCAACTATGTGGTGTTTTAACCTTCTCAAGGACCGGGCGTAGCCACACTCGATTCAACTAAAGTTGGAGAAACTGACACCCGCCAGCCACCTGTGTGCTAAGCACATCGGTAGAACCAGTCTCGCGTAACCGTACGCGTAATGTCGGTCCGGGCCGCTTCATCCTACAATACCGCCAAATCAAAGTGTGACATGTATGGCTCCTGCCCACAACTCACTTGTGTTCTACTCGTGCATATAACATCTACGGATAAACCTGGCTCGGATGCCATTGTTGGGGAACGTAGTAAGTTCAAACAATTTCCTACGCACACGCAAGATCATGGTGATGCATAGCAACGAGAGGGGAGAGTGTTGTCCACGTACCCTCGTAGATCGAAAGCGGAAGCGTTATGACAACGCGGTTGATGTAGTCGTACGTCTTCATGATCCAACCGATCCAAGTACCGAACGCATGGCACCTCCGAGTTCAGCACACGTTCAGCTCGACGACGTCCCACGAACTCTGATCCAGCAGAGCTTTGCGGGAGAGTTCCGTCAGCACGACGGCGTGATGATGGTGACGATGATGCTACCGACGCAAGGCTTCGCCTAAGCACCGCTACGATATTACCGAGGTGGATTATGGTGGAGGGGGGCACCGCACACGGCTAAGAGATCAATGATCAATTGTTGTGTCTCCAAGGGGTGCCCCCCTCCCCGTATATAAAGGAGTGGAGGAGGGGGAGGGGGCCGGCCTCCTATGGCGCGCCCCATGAGGAGTCCTACTCCCACCGGGAGTAGGACTCCCCCCTTCCAAGTAGGAGTAGGAGAGGAGAAGGAAGGGAGAGAATGAGAGAAGGAAAGGGGGGCGCCGCCCCCTCCTTGTCCAATTCGGGCTAGAGGGGGAGGGGCGCGCGGCTGCCCTGGCCGCCCCTCCTCTTCTCCCACTAGGGCCCATTAGGCCCAATATACTCCCCGAGGGTTCCGGTAACCCCCCGGTACTCCGGTATATGTCTGAAACCTCCCGAAACACTTCCGGTAACTGAACATAGTCGTCCAATATATCGAACTTTTTGCCTCGACCATTTCGAGACTCCTCGTCATGTCCGTGATCATATCTGGGACTCCGAAATGCCTTCGATACATCAAAACAGAAAAACTCATAATACCGATCGTCACCGAACTTTAAGCGTGCGGACCCTACGGGTTTGAGAACTATGTAGACATGACCGAGACACGTCTCCGGTCAATAACCAATAGCGGAACCTGGATGCTCATATTGGCTCCCACTTATTCTACGAAGATCTTTATCGGTCAAACCGCATAACAACATATGTTGTTCCCTTTGTCATCGGTATGTTACTTGCCCGAGATTCGATCGTCGGTATCTCAATACCTAGCTCAATCTCGTTACCAGCAAGTCTCTTTACTCGTTCCGTAATGCATCATCCCGCAACTAACTCAGTAGTGGCATTGCTTGCAAGGTTTATAGTGATGTGCATTACCGAGAGGGCCCAGAGATACCTCTCCGACAATCGGAGTGACAAATCCTAATCTCGATCTATGCCAACTCAACAAGTACCATCGGAGAAACCTGTAGATCACCTTTATAATCACCCAGTTACGTTGTGACGTTTGGTAGCACACAAAGTGTTCCTCTGGTAATCGGGAATTGCATAAGCTCATAGTCATAGGAACATGTATAAGTTGTGAAGAAAGCAATAGCAGTAAATTAGAACGATCAATTGCTAAGCTAACAGAATGGGTCAAGTCAATCACATCATTCTCCTAATGATGTGATCCCGTTAATCAAATGACAACTCATGTCTATGGCTAGGAAACATAACCATCTTTGATTCAACGAGCTAGTCAAGTAGAGGCATACTAGTGACACTCTGTTAGTCTATATATTCACACATGCATTATGTTTCCGGTTAATACAATTCTAGCATGAATAATAAACATTTATCATGAAATAAGGAAATAAATAATAACTTTATATTGCCTCTAGGGCATATTTCCTTCATGTTCACCATTGAAAACTACTCCATCTCACATGATGATCGGACATGGTTTAGTTGATTTGGATCACGTGATCACTTAGATGATTAGAGAGTCTATATAAGTGGGAGTTCTCAAGTAATATGATTAATTGAACTTTAATTTATCATGAACTTAGTCCCTGATAGTATTTTGCATGCCTATGTTGTAGTAGATCAATGGCCCGTGCTACTGTTCCTTTGAATTTTAATGCGTTCCCAGAGAAAGCTAAGTTGAAAGATGATGGTAGCAACTATGCGGAATGGGTCCATAACTTGAGGATTATCCTCATTGCTGCACAGAAGAATTACGTCCTGGAAGCACCGCTAGGTGCAAGACCCGCTGCAGGAGCAACGCCTGACGTTGTGAACGTCTGGCAGAGCAAAGCTGATGACTACTCGATAGTTCAGTGTGCCATGCTTTACGGCTTAGAACCGGGACTTCAACAACGTTTTTAACGTGGATGTTCCAGGAATTGAAGTTAATATATCAAGCAAATGCCCGGATTGAGAGATATGAAGTCTCCAATAAGTTCTACAGCTGCAAATGGAGGAGAATAGTTCTGTCAGTGAGCATATACTCAAAATGTCTGGGTATAACAATCACTTGATTCAACTGGGAGTTAATCTTCCTGATGATAGTGTCATTGACAGAATTCTTCAATCACTGCCACCAAGCTACAAGAGCTTTGTGATGAACTATAATATGCAAGGGATGGATAAGACAATTCCCGAGCTCTTCGCGATGCTAAAGGCTGTGGAGGTAGAAATCAAGGAGGAGCATCAAGTGTTGATGGTCAACAAGACCACCAGTTTCAAGACAAATGGTAAAGGGAAGAAGGGGAACTTCAAGAAGAACGGCAAGCAAGTTGCTGCTCAAGTGAAGAAGCCCAAGTCTGGACCTAAGCCTGAGAGTGAGTGCTTTTACTGCAAAGGGACTGGTCACTAGAAGCGGAACTGCCCCAAGTATTTGGCGGATAAGAAGGATGGCAAGGTGAACAAAGGTATATGTGATATACATATTATTGATGTGTACCTTACTAATGCTCGCAGTAGTGCCTGGGTATTTGATACAGGTTCTGTTGCTAATATTTGCAACTCGAAACAGGGACTACGGATTAAGCGAAGATTGGCTAAGGACGAGGTGACGATGCGCGTGGGAAATGGTTCCAAAGTCAATGTGATCGCCGTCGGCATGCTACCTCTACCTTCAGGATAAGTTTTAGACCTGAATAATTGTTATTTGGTGCCAGCGTTAAGCATGAACATTATATCTGGATCTTGTTTGATGCGAGACAGTTATTCATTTAAATCAGAGAATAATGGTTGTTCTATTTATATGAGTAATATCTTTTAGGGTAATGCACCCTTGAAGAGTGGTCTATTTTTGTTGAATCTCGATAGTGGTGACACACATATTCATAATATTGAAGCCAAAAGATGCAGAGTTGATAATGATAGTGCAACTTATTTGTGGCACAGCCATTTGGGTCATATTGGTGAAAAGCGCATGAAGAAACTCCATTCTGATGGGCTTTTGGAATCACTTGGTTATGAATCAGTTGGTACTTGCGAACCATGCCTCATGGGCAAGATGACTAAAACTCTGTTCTCCGGAACAATGGAGCGAGCAACAGATTTATTGGAAATCATACATACTGATGTATGTGGTCCAATGAACATTGAGGCTCGCGGCGGGTATCGTTATTTTCTGACCTTCACAGATGATTTGAGCAGATATGGATGTATCTACTTGATGAAACATAAGTCTGAAACATTTGAAAAGTTCAAAGAATTTCCGAGTGAAGTGGAAAATCATCGTAACAAGAAAATAAAGTTTCAACGATCTGATCGTGGAGGAGAATATTTGAGTTACGAGTTTGGTCACCATTTGAAACAATGCAGAATAGTTTCGCAACTCACGCCACCCGGAACACCACAGCGTAATGGTGTGTCCGAACGTCATAATCGTACTTTACTAGATATGGTACGATCTATGATGTCTCTTACTGATTTACCGCTATTGTTTTGGGGTTATGCTTTAGAGACGGCTGCATTGACGTTAAATAGGGCACCATCTAAATCCGTTGAGACGACACCTTATGAACTGTGGTTTGGCAAGAAACCCAAGTTGTCGTTTCTTAAAGTTTGGGGCTGCGACGCTTATGTGAAAAAGCTTCAACCTGATAAGCTCGAACCCAAATAGGAGAAATGTGTCTTCATAGGATACCCAACGGAGACTATTGGGTACACCTTCTATCACAGATCCGAAGGCAAGACATTCGTTACCAAGAATGGATCCTTTCTAGGGAAGGAGTTTCTCTCGAAAGAAGTGAGTGGGAGGAAATTAGAACTTGATGAGGTAACTGTACTTGCTCCCTTATTGGAAAGTAGTTCATCACAGAAATCAGTTCTTGTGACTTCTACACCAATTAGTGAGGAAGCTAATGATGATGATCGTGTAACTTCAGATCAAGTTACTACTGAACCTCGTAGGTCAACCAGAGCAAGATCCGCACCAGAGTGGTACGGTATTCCTGTTCTGGAGGTCATGTTACTTGACCATGACGAACCTACGAACTATGAGGAAGCGATGATGAGCCCAGATTCCATGAAATGGCTTGAGGCCATGAAATCTGAGATGGGATCCATGTATGAGAACAAAGTCTGTACTTTGGTTGACTTGCCTGATGATCGGCAAGCCATCGAGAATAAATGGATCTTCAAGAAGAAGACTGACGCTGACGGTAATGTTATTATCTACAAAGCTCGACTTGTTGCGAAAGGTTTTCGACAAGTTCAAGGAGTTGACTACAATGAGACCTTCTCACCCGTAGCGATGCTTAAGTCTGTCCGAATCATGTTAGCAATTGCTGCACTTTATGATTATGAAATTTGGCAAGTGGATGTAAAGACTGCATTCCTAAATGGATTTCTGGAAGAAGAGTTGTATATGATGCAACCTGAAGGTTTTATCGATCCAAAGGATGCTAACAAAGTGTGCAAGAAAGTGAGTGGGAGCTCTGTAGCATTTCTAATATTATATGTGGATGACATATTGTTGATTGGAAATGATATAGAATTTCTGGATTGCATAAAAGGATACTTGAACAAGAGTTTTTCAATGAAAGACCTCGGTGAAGCTGCTTATATATTGGGCATCAAGATCTATAGAGATAGATCAAGGCGCTTAATTGGACTTTCACAAAGCACATACCTTGATAAAGTTTTGAAGAAGTTCAAAATGGATCAAGCAAAGAAAGGGTTCTTGCCTGTGTTACAAGGTGTGAAATTGAGTCAGACTCAATGCCCGACCACTTCAGAAGATAGAGAGAAAATGAAAGTCATTCCCTATGCTTCAGCCATAGGTTCTATCATGTATGCAATGTTGTGTACCAGACCTGATGTGTGCCTTGCTATTAGTTTAGCAGGGAGGTACCAAAGTAATCTAGGAGTGGATCACTGGACAACGGTCAAGAACATTCTGAAATACCTGAAAAGGACTAAGGATATGTTTCTTGTTTATGGAGGTGACAAAGAGCTCGTCGTAAATGGTTACGTCGATGCAACCTTTGACACTGATCCGGATGACTCTAAGTCACAGACCGGATACGTATTTATATTGAACCGTGGAGCTGTAAGTTGGTGCAGTTCTAAGCAAAGCGTCGTGGCGGGATCTACGTGTGAAGCGGAGTACATAGCTGCTTCGGAAGCAGCAAATGAAGGAGTCTGGATGAAGGAGTTCATATCCGATCTAGGTGTCATACCTAGTGCATCGGGTCCAATGAAAATCTTTTGTGACAATACGGGTGCAATTGCCTTGGCAAAGGAATCCAGATTTCCCAAGACAACCAAGCACATCAAGAGACGCTTCAATTTCATCCGCGATCAAGTCAAAGAGGGAGACATAGAGATTTGCAAGATACATATGGATCTGAATGTTGCAGACCCGTTAACTAAGCCTCTCTCACGAGCAAAACATGATCAGCACCAAGACTCCATGGGTGTTAGAATCGTTACTGTGTAATCTAGATTATTGTCTCAAGTGCAAGTGGGAGACTGAAGGAAATATGCCCTAGAGGCAATAACAAAGTTGTTATTTATATTTCTTTATATCATGATAAATGTTTATTATTCATGCTAGAATTGTATTAACTGGAAACTTAGTACATGTGTGAATACATAGACAAACAGAGTGTCACTAGTATGCCTCTACTTGACTAGCTCGTTGAATCAAAGATGGTTAAGTTTCCTAGCCATAGACATGAGTTGTCATTTGATTAACGGGATCACATCATTGGAGAATAATGTGATTGACTTGACCCATTCCGTTAGCTTAGCACTTGATCGTTTAGTTTATTGCTATTACTTTCTTCATGACTTATACATGTTCCTATGACTATGAGATTATGCAACTCCCGAATACCAGAGGAACACTTAGTGTGCTATCAAACGTCACAACGTAACTGGGTAATTATAAAGATGCTCTACAGGTGTCTCCGATGGTGTTTGTTGAGTTGGCATAGATCGAGATTAGGATTTGTCACTCCGAGTATCGGAGAGGTATCTCGGGGCCCTCTTGGTAATGCACATCACTATAAGCCTTGCAAGCAATGTGACTAATGAGTTAGTTGTGGGATGATGCATTACGGAATGAGCAAAGGGACTTGCCGGTAGTGAGATTGAACTAGGTATTGAGATACCGACGATCGAATCTGGGGCAAGTAACATGCCGATGACAAAGGGAACAACGTATGTTGTTATGCGGTTTGACCGATAAAGATCTTCGTAGAATATGTAGGAACCAATATGAGCATCCAGGTTCCGCTATTGGTTATTGACCGGAGATGAGTCTCGGTCATGTCTACATAGTTCTCGAACCCGTAGGGTCCGCACACTTAACGTTCGGTGATGATTGGTATTATGAGTTTATGTGTTTTGATGTACCGAGGGTTGTTCGGAGTCCCGGATTTGATCACGGACATGACGAGGAGTCTCGAAATGGCCAAGACATAAAAATCGATATATTGGATGGCTATGTTTGGACACCGGAATGGTTCCAGATGAGTTCGGGCATTTACCGGAGTACCGGGACCCCCCGGGAAGTATATGGGCTTTATTGGGCCATAGTGGGAGAGAGGAGAAGGGATCCTAGGAGCGGGCGCGCCCCCCTCAAGCCCAATCTGAATTGGGTGGGGGGCCGCCCCCCTTTCCTTCCCCCTCTCTCCCCCTTCCTTCCTCTCCTAATCCAACTAGGGAAGGGAGGGGGGAATCCTACTCCCGGTGGGAGTAGGACTCCCCTTGGGCGCGCCATAGAGGGCCGGCCCTCCCCTCCTCCACTCCTATATATACGGGAGAGGGGGGTACCCCATAGACACACAAGTTGACAATTGTCTTAGCCGTGTGCGGTGCCCCCCTCCACAGATTCCACCTCGGTCATATCGTTGTAGTGCTTAGGCGAAGCCCTGCGTCGGTAACTTCATCATCACCGTCATCACTCCGTCGTGCTGACGAAGCTCTCCCTCGACACTCAGCTGGATCGAGAGTTCGTAGGACGTCACCGAGCCGAACGTGTGCAGATCGCGGAGGTGCCTTACTTTCGGTACTAGTATCGGTCGGATCATGAAGACGTACGACTACATCAACCGCGTTGTCATAACGCTTCCGCTTTCGGTCTAGGAGGGTACATTGAGAACACTCTCCCCTCTCGTTGCTATGCATCACCTAGATGCATCTTGCATGTGCGTAGGAAAATTATTGAAATTACTGCGTTCCCCAACACTACCTAAGATCCGCCGGTGTTAGGGCATGTCTCTCTCTCTAAGTTGTTTTGGTGATTGATGACAATACATTTGCGGACTAATCGTGTGCATTGAGCATTTCAGATATTCATTCATTGGCATGAGGCGATTCTTTCCCCTCGGAGCTCAAATTGAAGACAGTGTAGTCTCTTTCGTTTCAGTTGGTGGACTTGAGTCGTAGGAGATACCGTACTATCAAGAGGGGGTCCGCATCGGAATGGCTAGGGTGGAATCAACACGTATACATCCTTTTGCACCCTCAGCTCCCTTCCGCTTTCGTGGAGTTTGCCGTTATCATGGAAGTGGCATAAGAGAGGCGCCAGCGGTAGTACAGCTTATAGCCACAAGCGATAGTACCGCTTATTCTCGGCAGTAGTATCGCCCATGGCCAAAAGCGGCAGTACAGCTCCGGCTCTGCACTGGTACAACCTCGACTCGAGACCTGCGCGTCTCGTGTCGGGTTTCGCGGCAGTAGCAGCGGAAGTAGGGGCAGTAGTACCGCTCGGAAGCAGTAGTACCGCACCTACCACCGCTGCTGGTGCCGCCCGAGCACTCTCTCTCCTGCCCCTTCTCCTCTGAGGCCTCTGCTCATAGTCTCCGCGGGAGCACCGCTGGGTGGGACGGTAGTACCACTGCAGGCAGCGGTAGTACCGCTCCCCTCAGCAGTTGTACCGCTTTGTGCGGGCTGAAGTGGGGATAACGGTTGGATTGTTCCCCCTCTATAAAAGGGGGTCTTCTTCCCCAAGAAGACACGCCTCTTTACCCCCAAGCTCCATTGTTGCTCCAAAGCTCATTTTCGCCCGATCTCTCTCCCTAGCCAATCAAACTTGTTGATTTTCTAGGGATTGGTTGAGAAGGCTCGGATCTACACTTCCACCAAGCGAAATTTGATTCCCCCCACTAATCCCTTGCCGATCTTGTTACTCTCGGGCGTTTGAGCACCCTAGACAGTTGAGGTCACCACGGAGCCACATTCCATTGTGGTGAAGCTCCATGGTATCGTTGGGAGCCTCCAATCAAGTTGTGGAGATAGCCCCAACCTTGTTTGTAAAGATTCGGTCGCCGCCTTCAAGGGCACCACTAGTGGAATCACGGCATCTCGCATTGTGTGAGGGCGTGATGAGAATACAGTGGCCCTAGTGGCTTCTTGAGGAGCATTGTGCCTCCACACCGCTCCAAGGGAGACGTACTTCCCCCAAAGGGAATTAACTTCAGTAACACATCCTCGTCTCCATCAGCTCCACTGTGGTTATCTCTTCCCTTTACTTTGTGCAAGCTATTATTGTGTTGCATCCTTTGCTTGCACTTTATGTTATTGTTTGCATCATATAGGTTGTTCACCTAGTTGCACATCTGGACAACATATTTGTTGCTAAACCTAATTTGTTAAGAAAAGCTAAAAATTGGTAGTTGCCTATTCACCCCCCTCTAGTCAACCATATCGATCATTTCAATTGGTATCAGAGCCTCGTCTCATTATTAAGGGTTTCAACACCCGAAGAGTATGGTTGACACCGGGGAGGAAGTGCCCGAGGCCGTGGAGTTGACTTCGATCACTCAAGACGACCAAAGTCAAGTCCATAATTAAAGAATTACTTGAGGTATGAAATCCACTCCCGACCCCTTGCTTGTGGTTAATCCCACGTCATCGGAGTCGGAGGCCAATTCCGCCAAGGAAGGGGCTAAAAGTACTCATGTTCCTTTCCCTCATGATAAGAATGGGACGGGAACCTTTGCCTTGGTTCCCCCTCCCCCGGTCTATGGAGGACCGGTCCCCACAGCTCGCATTAATATTCATGGTCCTCCTCCCAAGCTTGTTAAGGGTGATTTTGCTAGTTGGGTCTTCCACATTAAGTCTCATTTGAATCATTGCTCAACTAACGTTTGGAGAATCATTGAGCAAGTCTTCTACCTGCATGATCCAAACAACTTCACCCCAAGAGAAGAAGTGGACAATCAATACAATCACTCTGCTTTGTTCATCCTTCAAGAAGCGGTCCCCCCGAAGACCTAGCGCACCTACGACCTTTCAATCGTGCAAAGGATTGTTGGGAGCACATTGTTTCTATGTACAAGGGGAGCTCAAGCATCCAATGGTCCAACTTTGAAGTGGTCCTTGATGAGGCCGCTGAATTTGTGATGCTTGAAGATGAGGATCCACGTGATCTTTACCGGAGGGTGACTACTCTTGTGGTTGCTCTCCAAGACCATGGAAGCAAGGATACGGATGACACTTGGATCAAGCGCAAGTTCCTCAAGGCCATCATGCCATTCAACAAGGCCATGTATTCCGTGATTCGACAAAGGCCGGACTTTCACACCTTAACCTCAAGTGAAGTGTTGGATGAGTTTATTGCCATGAACATCATGAACAAGACCGCCGATAATGCTCTTGCTCGTGTCCGGTCAAAGAAAAGCACTCCCACCCTTGCTTTGAAGGCCAAGGCCATTCCGGATGAAGAAGAGGAAGAAGAAGAGGAGTGTGGCCCCGAAGACACCAAATATGCTCACCATGAGCACATGGCTCTTGTGTCAAGGCAATTTTGGAGCAACAAGAGGAACTCAAGGCCCAACTTCACCAAGAACAACTCAAGTGGGTCAAAGAACAAGCAATGTGTTAGAAATTCCTACAATTGTGGCAATGTGAGTCACTTTGTGGTGGATTTCCCCTACGAGAAGAGGGAATACAATGGTGGAAAACTCATTCACAAAGATAAAGCCAAGTCCTTCCCTAGCAAGAACAACTTCACCAAGAAAACTCCTCCAAAGGTCTTGGTGGCACATGAAGAGTACCCCTCCGATGATGATGAGGAAGATACAAGTGGAGAAGGAATGGCAATGGCAACCATTGCCATTGCTACATCTTCTCCCTCCAAGGTGTCTCTCTTCGGCGCCCCCTACGAAAACACCATTGCCAAATGTCTCATGGCCAAAGGTATCAACAAGGTAACTCCTAACATCAAAACCACCATCATTACTACTCCTTCATTGTTAGATTGTGTTGATGATAGTGAGGTGGAGAAAGTTGATGAGAATGAGTTCACCAAGTTTGTGAGCAAGCTCAAGGGTGAGTCCAAGAAGCACTTTGCTCTCTTGGAACAACTTGGTGAGGCCAATGATATCATTGAGTCGCACGAGGATACTCTCTCCAAGTTGGAGGGGCATAGTCGTGACTATGCCGATGAGATTGCGGATCTTTCCATTGCTCTAGAGGAAGAGCAATATCTTTGTTTGACTCTTGAGGAGTTACACAATGGTGATCATGCCAAATTGCAAAAAGATCTTGATCATGCTATTGTTCTTACTTGTGTCCTTAAAACCGAGAAAGTCGCACTTGGGGTTGGCCATGATAGACTCAAGGAAGAATTTGATACGCTTGACAAGGCTCACAAGGTCTTGAGGGGTGTTCATGCTTCTCTCAAAGAGTCTCATGATCAACTCCAAGTGAAGCTAACCGAGGAGATTTCCACTTGTCCCCCCTTTGTTCTAATTGATAATGCCCATGCTACTAACCCCTGTTGCAAGAATGTGCATCTTATGGAGGAAAATGCTAAGTTGAAAGAGCAACTTGAGAAGGGTCTTGTAACTTGCATACAAGGCGAGAAGAACCTCAATGACCTTTTGAGCAATCAAAAGGAAGTTGTAGGAAAGGAATGACTTGGGATTGTACCCAAGTCAAAGAAGAAGAAGAAGAAGAGCAAGACCAAGCAATCTTTCCCGCTCAAGGACACCTTTGTCAAAGCAGGTGAGGGTGCTCATGAGAAGAACAACAACAAGGAAGTGGGTGGTAATTCCAAGAAGGGGAAAACCGCCCCTAGCAATGAACCGACGACTTTAACCCCTCTTATGTGTTGTGCCACGCTAGTGATGGGCATGTTTATGCTAAATGTGCTGGTTCTTCTTATGAGTACATTGAATGGTCTATTTGGGTTCCTAAGACCCTTGTTACTAACATCAAAGGACCCATTAAAAATGGGTACCTAAATCCAAGCATTGATCTCTTGTAGGAGTTTGCTTCCGGCGGGGTGTCATGGTTGCTCGATAGTGGAGCAACAAATCATATGACCGAGAGCAAGGACTTGGTGGTGGATGTGCATCCAATTCCATCTATGCCCACCCATGTCCAATTCGATGATGCTTCAACTTCTAGGGTATTGGGGCTTGGCAAGGTGGTCATCTCTCAGGATTTATCTATTGAGAAGGTCATGCTTATAGATAAGGTCATACTTTCCGTTCGTCAACTTGCACTTATGGGCTTTGCAACATTCTTTGATCTTGATACCGTGGCCCTTTTGTAGAGCAAGACTCTTAAAGTAGCCTTTGTTGGGCATGTCGAGAACGGACTCTATGTGGTGAACTTTTCGGAGCGACCGAGTAAGACCGCGACTTGCCTAATGGCTAAAGTTGATGTGGGCTGGCTTTGGCATCGCTGTCCAGCCCACGTCAATATGAGATCTTTGCAAAGTCTCCTCAAAGGGGACCACGTGCGCGGACTAACAAATGTGAGTTTTGCCAAAGACCGTGCTTGCAGTGCTTGTATTGAAGGAAAGCTTCATGAAACGGCTCACCGTCCATCGACTATCATCTACTCAAAGAGGCCCTTGGAGCTCCTTCACATGGATCTCTTTGGTCCTCCATCCTTTAATAGTCTTGGTGGAAGAAAGTATTGCTTGGTGATTGTGGATGACTACTCAAGATACACATGGATATAGTTCTTCAAGAGGAAGAGTGAGACTCAGCAAACCGTCATCAACTTTGCAAATGAATGTCAACGTCAACATGAAGCAAAGATCTTGATGATTAGAAGTGACAACGACACCGAGTTCAAGAACTACACCTTTGATGAGTTTCTTAGGGACGAGGGGATCAAGCACCAATATGCCGCACCCTATACCCCTCTACAGAATGGTGTGGCGGAGAGGAAGAACCAAATTTTGATGGATGCGGTAAGGACCATGATGGCGGAATTCAAATCTCCATTCAACCTTTGGGCCAAAGCCATGAACACCGCATGTCATGCTTCCAATAGGCTCTACCTCCGCAAAGGCTTGAACAAGACTCCATATGAGATACTTATAGGCAACAAGCCCAACCTCAAGTACTTCCGGGTGTTTGGTTGTAAGTGTTTCATTCTCAAGAAAGGCATTCATTTGTCTAAATTCGAACCTAGAGCTCAAGAGGGCATATTTGTTGGTTATGCTACAAACTCTCATGCTTACCGTGTTCTCAACAAGTCCACCGGACTAATTGAGGAGATACGTAAGGTGTAGTTTGATGAAAATAACGGCTCCCAAGTGGAGCCGAGTGGTCTTTGTGATGTAGGTGATGAAATTCCTAACCAAGCCATAAGGAGAATGGGGATTGGTCAAATACTCCCCATTGAGAAATCCCTTGTGGCTGAAGGAGAAGGACAATGCTCTACTCAAGTGGAGCCATCACCTATGCTAGACCCACATGCTTCCGAAGAACAAAATGAAGGCCCTCAACCCAATGAACGAGATCAAGGGCAAGATCAACTCCATGGAGATGGTGATGCACCAAAGGATTCCCAAGATCAAGTTCATGCCTCTGAGCGCCCTCAAGATCAAGAGAAAACTCAAGGTCAAGAGCAAGCTCAAGATGGTGCTCAAGATCAAGAGCAAGTTCGAGATCAAGAACAAACTCAAGAAGGTGCTCAAGATCAAGAGCAAGCTCAAGATCAAGAGCAAACTCAATATGGTGCTCAAGATGTGCAAGATGATCCTCAAATGCCCATCGGAACTTTTGGAGCATCGTGCCGCTAAGGTGGCTTCCAAGATCAATCATCAACAACATGTCATGGAGAATGTGCTTGGAAGCTTGAGAAAAGGGGTAACTACTCGTAAACAATTGTCAAACTTTTGTGAGCATCACGCGTTTGTTTTGTTTGTTGAACCCCAAAAGGTACATGAGGCTCTTGATGATGTGGATTGGCTTGAATCTATGCACGATGAACTCAACAACTTTGAGCTCAATCAAGTTTGGGAATTAGTGCCAAGGCCAATGGAGGAACATAATGTCATCATGACCAAATGGATCTTCAACAACAAGCAAGATGCGAACGGTCTGGTTGGTCTAAACAAGGCAAGATTGGTGGCACAAGGCTACTCCCAAGTTGAGGGCATTGACTACGGTGAAACCTTTTCCCCCGTTGCACGTCTTAAAACTATTCACATGTTGCTTGCATATGCATCTCATCATGATTTTAAATTACAACAAATGGATGTGAAGAGTGCATTCCTTAATGGTCCATTGAATGAGCTGGTGTATGTCAAACAACCTCTGGGATTCGAGGATCCCAAGATCCCCACTCATGTATACCAACTCAAAAAGGCGCTCTATGGCCTTAAACAAGCCCACGTGCATGGTATGAGCACCTTACCGAGTTGTTACAAGATCGTGGGTTTGAAATTGGGAAAATCGATCCCACTCTTTTTACTAAGAGGGTCAAAGGGGATTTGTTCATATGCCAACTATATGTTGATGATATTATTTTTGGTTCTCTTAACAAATCTTTCAATGATGAGTTTGCCGCACTAATGACCGAGAAGTTTGAGATGTCTATGATGGGAGAGTTGAAGTTCTTTCTCGGGTTCGAAGTCAAGCTAAGAAGAGAAGGAACATTCATCAACCAAGCCAAGTATACCCAAGACATGCTCAAGAGATTCAAGCTAGATGATGTCAAGGCGGTCAAGTTCCCCATGCCCACCAAATGCAAGCTTGACAGTGATCCCAATGGTAAAGCAGTGGATCAAAAGGTATATCATTCCACGATTGGATCCTTGCTTTACCTTTGTGCATCTAGACCGGATAACATGTTGAGTGTGGGAATTTGTGCATGGTTTCAAGCCGCACCTAAGGAAAGCTACTATGTGGTGGTCAAGCGAAGCTTTCGATATTTGGCTCATACCCCAAACTTTGGCTTATGGTACCCCAAAGGAGCAAGCTTCGATATCATGGGTTACTCGGACTCGGATTGGGCGGGGGACTATGTGGAGAGGAAGTCAACTTCCGGAGGGTGCCAATTCCTTGGTCGCTCTTTGGTGAGTTGGTCTTCGAAGAAGCAGAATGGTGTGTCTCTCTCGTCCATCGAGGCCGAATATGTAGCAGCCGCAAGTTGTTGTGCTCAATTGCTATGGATGAGGCAAACTTTAAAGGATTACGGTGTCACCTATGACAAAGTGCCTCTTCTATGTGACAATGAGAGTGCTATCAAGATCTCTCACAATCTGGTGCAACATAGCAAGAGGAAGCATATTGAGATTTGTCATAATTTCATTAGGGATCTTGTGGAGATATGGAGATCATCTACATCAACACTCAAGAGCAACTAGCAGTTATTTTCACCAAGCCTCTCGATGAAGCAAGATTTCACGAGTTAAGGCATGAGCTAAATATCATTGATTTGAGCTGTGGCTTGAATCTAGGCACACCCCACCGCACTAATCCTTATATCTTGTTCTAGGTGTAGGCATGGACATAGGGGGAGTGTTGTTCTCTCAATGAACTCTCCCTCTCCCCATTATGCATAAATCGATCGCTTCTTTCACATTAGCCATTTTTAGGGTACTTGTGCTTCAAAGATGAGTTTTGGTCATGGGCCCAAGGTTAAAATCTTCGCGGTGCCATACCACTTGACTCAAACATAGGTGGCCTCGGCCACCGCCCTCTCCTTCAAAGGTGTGCGGTTTTCCTTTTTCCTCTAGTTGGTTTGGTCTATGTTTTTGTTGTGTTTTGCTTCTAGTCTCTCAGTGGGTGCATCTCCGGTTGCTGGCTGTGTTTTTCTCTTTGAGTTGCACCCTAGGCTCATCTCAGTGTTTTATTTTGTTGGAGCTTGGATTTTTGTTTGTTCTGTCTCGACGAGTTCTTGCTGGGCGGTAGTACCGCTCAGGACGGGTGGTACTACCGCTGAATGGCATCATGCGGAACTACCGTCTACCCGAAGCGATACTACCGCTATGGGGCGGACTGGGGGGTTATGATACGGGCAGGGGGAGTTTTACTCCCGCATGCCCATTCGACTCGCCCCGCCAGTTACTCTCCTGCTCCAGCGACGAACTCGCGGCGGAAGGCCGCCACCGGGCCGCCTTCTACAGGCCATCCTTCGCATTTCCTACCGGTGGAATCGATCCCCACCCCTTCCTCTTGCCATGGATGCTGGTATTGCCCCCGTTCTTCTTCTCGTTGTTTCTAGTTTCTAGATCTAGGCTTTTGGGGCAATAGTCTTAACATTTATTGATTTTTGGCCAAATCGAGGCTTGAGTAGGATGTTGAAGGCTGCTAGACTCGTTGGATTGATGTTTGGTAGGAGTAGTTTTGAATTTGGCACCCCCAGTAGTACCGGATTTAGCCGCGGCAGTAGTCAAACCGCCGTCCTCCGCCTCGGGCGGTACTACTGCTCCCCTGGAGCGGTACTACCGCTTGTAGGCAGTAGGCGGTACTACCGCTGGCTAAAAGCGGTCCTACCTCTGGGGATGCCAGCCTCCATTCTTCTTGTACCAACCATCGATCTTTGTTGCTTTTCTGCTAGCTTATGCTTGTTTTGTTGGCTTTCTTTGCTGGTGTTTGTGTGGTTCCAGGTGATGGCACTTCGGATCCCCCCTCCGTCGTGTCAACCCTGAGCGTCCTGGAGGATCAAAGCGCGATCGCACCTCTGTGGCAGCTACTGCATCTTCAAGTGTTCCTCCAACTCAACCCAAGCCGCCTTCCAAGAGCATTGCGAAGAAGCCCAGGTCTGTGACAGAGATGACTGCTAAGGAATTCTGTGTGGCACGTCGCCGCAACCTGTATACTCAAGATCAAGATCCAGCTCTTGTCAATCATCCCTTCTGGAACCGGTTTCAGTTCTCTATCTTCTTTGATGTGCTCAAGGCAAAGAAGAATCTCTATGTTGATGTCCGCTCCATCGACATTGGGTATTTGGAGAAGGATCGTGCCTACTTTGGCGAGGCACTGGATATGTGTGCTCAGTTGAACATTCTCAAGATCATGGAGTTCAACAAAGATTTTGATGCAGAGATGGTGGCTCAGTTTTATGCCGCGGTCCACCTTGGCACTGATGACGAAAGGACTTTGACTTGGATGACAAATGGCAGACTTCTCTCAGTCAAATGGAAGGCGTTCATGGAATTGTTGGGTGTTGAAGACCAAGGACTTGACAACCCAGTTGGCTTTCGTCCTCACAAGAATGCCACTTCTACTCACAAGCAGGCTCTTTGGCCATACAACACTGTGAAGATTCACCCCGTAACGAAGAAGAAGACTTATGAGCTATTTCCTTTTCTGGACATCCTTCATCGCATCTTCAGAGAAACTCTTTTTCCTCGCATTGGGAACTTGGATATGGTCCATTCGTACCTCATGGATATGTTACTTTTTTGCCAACATGAGAAGGACAACAACACAGGAGATTCCTTGGATATTTCTCATGTCATGTGGAGCTCTTCTCTGCCATCACTGAGCGCAAGTTCCCCATCTATGCCCCTACCTGATGTTGCTCATTGAGAAGGCATGGGCGCACACTTATCCCGCTGTCTTGCTGGAGACCGGTGACTTGGTCTCTCACGAGTTTAAGCGTCTGAGACAGAAGGAGAACTGGGGCACTCCTATTCCAGAGACTGAGATTCCTTTTGGTGCTGATGAGGCTGAGACTGAGGATGATGAGGACTATGAGCCCTCTGGTGTGGAGCCCTCATGGGCAAAGAATCTCAAGCGCAAGATCAAGAAGCTTTTCTGTGGAGTATCACGGGCAGTATGTGGCCAATGTATCTGAGAAGAAGTCAAGTAGTCGTCAAAAGGAGCTTATGCACTAGCTTAGTGGTACAGTTAATAGTGGGTCTGAGGGCAAGATCACAGATGAGGAGGAGTGGATTTCTCAGCACTGCCCCTGGACGGATTCAGAGTCTAAGCATCCCACTGCCGATGACGGAGATGCGGGTGACCACGTGGGGATGTGATGATGGAGATCTTCTCCTTTGCTACCACCTATGACCATAGCAGCACACGTTGCCCTTTTGGTGTCTCGATGCCAAAGGGGGAGAGAGTTTAGGGATTTGGCGCGTTGCGAGTGTTTCTTATTTGCCTTGTCTTTCTCTCTCGCAAACTCTTTTATCGTCGTTTGCTTTTGTTTGGTTTGTGTCTATGAGACCTGGTTACCCTATCATATGGTGTGAGACATATGCTATCCTATCCTATTATTTATCTAATGCATGTCTAGTTCCTTGGTAGTTTGTGAGATGCATGCTCAACTTATGTTTATACTATGCTCACTTACTACTCCTTGCATCCTAGCACATATGTCTCCTTTAGATGCAAGTGTTGTCAGGCTATAAAATATAGGGGGAGTGTTGATCCTAATGTGTGTACTTTGCTTTCCAAATGCACTCCTAATTAAGTGCACACATCTAGGGGGAGCTCGTCTATATTTTGTAGTCTATGGAGTTTGCTTATTTTCTTGTTTTATCTCTATGCAAATCCCGTGTTGTCATAAATCCACCAAAAAGGGTGAGATTGTTTGGGCATGTCTCTCTCTAAGTGGTTTTGGTGATTGATGACAATACATTTGCGGACTAACCGTGTGCATTGAGCATTTCAGATATTCAGTCATTGGCACGAGACGATTCTTTCCCCACGGAGCTCAAAGTGAAGACGGTGTAGTCTCTTTTGTTTCAGTTGGTGAACTTGAGTCTTAGGATACACAGTACTATCAAGAGGGGGTCCGCATCGGAATGGCTAGGGTGGAATCAACACGCACACTTACTTTTTGCACCCCCAGCTCCCTTCCTCTTTCGTAGAGTTTTCCGTTATCACGGAAGTGAAATCAAAGAGGCGCCAGCGGTAGTACCGCTGGGCAAGAGCGGCAGTACAACTTATAGCCACATGCGGTAGTACCCCTTGTTCTCAGCAGTAGTACCGCCCATGGACATAAGCGGCAGTACAACTCCGGCTCCGCACTGGTACCGCCTTGACTCGAGACCTACACGTCTCGTGTCGGGTTCCGCGGAAGTAGGGGCAGTAGTACCACTCGCAAGCGGTAGTACCGCACCTACCACCGCTGCTAGTGCCACACGGGCACTCTCTCTCTTCTGCCCCTTCTCTTTTGAGGCCCCTGCTCAGAGTCTCCGCGGTAGTACCGCTGGGTGGCACAGTAGTACCGCTGCAGGCAGCCGTAGTACCGCTCCCCTGAGCAGTAGTACCGCTCTGTGCGGGCTGAAGTGGGGATAATGGTTGGATTGTTCCCCCTCTGTAAAAGGGGGTCTTCATCCCCAAGAAGACCCACCTCTTTTTCCCCAAGCTCCATTGTTGCTCCAAAGCTCATTTTCGCCCGATCTCTCTCCCTAGCCAATCAAACTTGTTGATTTTCTAGGTATTCATTGAGAAGGCCCGGATCTACACTTCCACCAAGAGAAATTTGATTCCCCCCACTAATCCCTTGCGGATCTTGTTATTCCTGGGTGTTTGAGCACCCTAGACGGTTGAGGTCACCTCGGAGCCACATTCCATTGTGGTGAAGCTCCGTGGTATCGTCGGGAGCCTCCAATCAAGTTATGGAGATAGCCCCAACCTTGTTTGTAAAGGTTTGGTCGCCGCCTTAAAGGGCACCACTAGTGGAATCACGACATCTCGCATTGTGTGAGGGCGTGAGGAGAATACGGTGGCCCTAGTGGCTTCTTGGGGAGCATTATGCCTCCACACCGCTCCAACGGAGACGTACTTCCCCCAAAGGGAAGGAACTTCGGTAACACATCCTCGTCTCCACCGGCTCCACTTGTGGTCATCTCTTCCCTTTACTTTGTGCAAGCTTTATTTTGTTTTATCTTTTGCTTGCACTTGTTGTTGTTGTTTGCATCATATAGGTTGCTCACCTAGCTGCACATCTAGACAACCTATTTGTTGCTAAACCTAATTTGTTAAGAAAAGCTAAAAATTGGTAGTTGCCTATTCACCCCCATCTAGTCAACCATATCGATCCTTTTAGCCGGTTTTGACACCGATAGAGGGTTCCTCAATGAGTGAGCATATAGGAAGCTCGTTGTCTATGCTAATAGACTGGCTTCTCTGGAATTTGGAATTCCTCTGACACTCGGTACATATATTGTGCTTGCTTCACTCCCCCATGTTACAGTGGTTTTATCATGAATTATAACATGAACGGGATGGAGCAAAGTGCAAACGAGTTGTTCGCTATGCTCAAAACTGTGGAAGCTGGGATGCAGAAGAACAAACAAGTTTTCATGATCTACAAGACCACTAGTTTCAAGAAGGGAAAGGCCAAGAAGAAGTCTACTGGTGCCGGTAAGACCGTCTCTCAGAAGAAGAACAAGGGCGGAACCACTAAGGAGACTGAATGTTTGTACTGCAAACAGTAGGGACACTGGAAACACAACTGCAAGAAGTACTTAGCGGATAAGAAGAAGAACGACTCTTTCGGTAAAGGTATAAAAGTTATACAAAGTTAATATTATTCTAGTTGATTGATTTTCTATATATCATGTGTATTTGATACCGATCGGTTGCTTTTGTGTGTAAACCGACACAAGAACTACAGAAGGCCGCAAGTTGAGATGGAATGAAGCCGTGATGCAAATCAGGATTGGTGATGGGGATCATTACTCAAGAACGTTGAAGTCATGCTTTAGTTTATCTTCAAGATATATCTTAGGATCGAATAATAGTTATTTTGTTCTGGAGTTGTGTAAGACAATATGTTTTTGATTATGCGCCGGATTTTCCTATGAGTTTAAAATAGTGGTCATTCAAATTGTTATAAGAATTTTTTTGCATTTACCTCTATTATTGGTAGTTTATTCATGAAATCTTGAATTAATAGATTTATAAGATTAATGCTAAACGTCTTGAGAAGACTGAGAAAATACCACTTAAATGTGGCACTTCTTGGTTAAATCGGAAAATTCTTCATATAGATGAAGTGTTGGAATACATAGTGATGTATAAGGTCCGATGAGCAATTCGGGACGCGGTGAATTATTTTGCTTGATTAATGATTTAAGTAAATCTTATTACTTGATATAAATCTAAAATATTTGAAAGGTTCAAATAAATTTCATGCCGAAGATAAGAATCATTGTGAGAAAGATAAAAGGACGTTCAATCATGAAGAAAAGTGATCTAAGTCATGAGTTTAGAAAAACACTCAGATAATTGTGGAATTATTTCTTGCCGATATGTTTTTATTATTTTGGGGATATGAACTTGAAACAACAACATATACACCGAATAGAGCACCGTCTTATAATCCGGCAAGACAACACCTTATGAGTTATGGAGTACAGAATCGAGAAAAATGCTAATTTGTAGGCGATCCCAAAAGCGTAATTGTGTATTCCTTCTACCAATTGTTCAAAGTACAAAATGTTTGTCACAAAGAATGAACACTTTCTCGAGAAGGAATTCTCTTGTTAAAGAAGTAAGTGGGAGGATAGTGCAGCTTGATAAGATTATTTAATCTCTTGTAGAAGTAAAAGGAACTAAAAACCAGATTTTGTTTAGAAAGTTGTCCATACAACTAAGACATGAGTTACTACACCGGTTGCAAAACTCTAGTTAAAGCTTGCAACTAAACTGCGTAGACTAGGAAGAGTTAATGAACCTTCTGAATAATCTCACAATGAGATATTCATCTTAGAAGTAAGTGAACCTGCGCACTACAAGGAATAGGTTCCTAGTCTCACCTTTAAGACTAGCTCAAGTGTTGTTGGTGACCACATTTTCCGGATCTTAGGATATCTTTAAGTGTAATGGTAGTCCTAAAACAACATTCAGAGTATGACGTTAGAAGAACGATCATATTGAATCAACCCAAACTTGTTTGTTACATATGAGGTAATAGCGTCTGAAATCAATTGATATAACACAGAGTGTTAGCATGTGTTTTAGTTCCTCAGACCATGAGAGTATCCTAGTCACTTACTACCATACGGTGGACTTTGGGGTTGCCCAAACGTCATCAGTAACACGATGATCATTACGACAACTTAGGGCCCTTTTGGTGTGACGACATCCATCATCGTCTGGCCAGACAGACATGACTACATCACGGGGATGCCGGAACACATCAACGAGAAAGAACAAAACCGATAACGAGAAGAACGATATAGTGAGCATATGGATAACTCAAGAGGATACCGACACACCTCGGGTTTTGTAAAGTATCATGAAGCAAAGGGAACATTACATTATAACCAAAGGTTTACTCGAATGTTATTCGTGTAATCATATGGATCGATATGGACGTCCACGGTTCCACCATTGGTCATTGAACGAAGGGGTTTCGTTCATGTCTATGATATACCGAACCTAAGGGATTACAAACTTAAGGTAATCACAATCTACTGAGTGTTAGTAGGACAATATCAAGGATTTATTTGTGGAATTGTTTCATTAATATTCATAATAGTTTGGAGAGGAACCGGAAGTGTTTCAGGGTAACCGAAAGGGTTCCAGATTTTATCTGGCAATACCGGGTATTACCAATAAATTATATATACGTGGAAACATTTTCGGATATGTTAAATTATATATATAATGCTCTAGTAATTGTTAGAGATATTTTATATTTGTTGGGAATCGTAGCAGAATTTTAAAATTTTCCTACGATCACCAAGATCCATCTATGGAGTATACTAGCAACGAGGGGAAAGGAGTGCATCTACATACCCTTGTAGATCGCGAGCGGAAGTCTTCCAATGAACGAGGTTGATGGAGTCGTACTCGCCATGATCCAAATCATCGATGACCGAGTGCCGAACGGATGGCACCTCCGCGTTCAACACACGTACGGAGCACCGACGTCTCCTCCTTCTTGATCCAGCAAGGGGGAAGGAGAGGTTGATGGAGATCCAGCAGCACGACGGCATGGTGGTGGATGTAGCGGGATCTCGGTAGGGCTTCGCCAAGCTTCTGCGAGAGGGAGAGGTGTTGCAGGGGAGGAGGGAGGCGCCAAAGGCTGTAGTATTGCTGCCCTCCCTCCCCCCTTTTATATAGGCCCCCTGGGAGGGGGGCCGGCGGCCTGGAACCCATCTACATGGGGGGCGGCGGCCAGGGGGGAGACTTGCCCCCCAAGGCAAGTGGGGCGCCCCCCCACCCTAGGGTTTCCAACCCTAGGCACAGGGGGGAGGCCCATGGGGGGCGCCCCAGCCCACTAAGGGCTGGTTCCCTTCCCACTTCAGCTCATGGGGCCCTCCGGGATGGGTGGCCCCACCCGGTGGACCCCCGGGACCCTTCCGGTGGTCCCGGTACAATACCGATAACCCCCGAAACTTTCCCGGTGGCCGAAACTTGACTTCCTATATATAATTCTTCACCTCCGGACCATTCTGGAACTCCTCGTGACGTCCGGGATCTCATCCGGGACTCCGAAAAACTTTCGGGTTTCCGCATACTCATATCTCTACAACCCTAGCGTCACCGAACCTTAAGTGTGTAGACCCTACGGGTTCGGGAGACATGCAGACATGACCGAGACGCCTCTCCGGTCAATAACCAACAGCGGGATCTGGATACCCATGTTGGCTCCCACATGTTCCACGATGATCTCATCGGATGAACCACGATGTCGAGGATTCAATCAATCCCGTATGCAATTCCCTTTGTCAATCGGTATGTTACTTGCCCGAGATTCGATCGTCGGTATCCCAATACCTTGTTCAATCTCGTTACCGGCAAGTCTCTTTACTCGTACCGTAATGCATGATCCCGTGACTAACTCCTTAGTCACATTGAGCTCATTATGATGATGCATTACCGAGTGGGCCCAGAGATACCTCTCCGTCATACGGAGTGACAAATCCCAGTCTCGATCCGTGCCAACCCAACAGACACTTTCGGAGATACCCGTAGTGTACCTTTATAGTCACCCAGTTACGTTGTGACGTTTGGCACACCCAAAGTACTCCTACGGTATCCGGGAGTTGCACGATCTCATGGTCTAAGGAGAAGATACTTGACATTGGAAAAGCTCTAGCAAACGAACTACACGATCTTTGAGCTATGCTTAGGATTGGGTCTTGTCCATCACATCATTCTCCTAATGATGTGATCCCGTTATCAATGACATCCAATGTCCATAGTCAGGAAACCATGACTATCTGTTGATCAACGAGCTAGTCAACTAGAGGCTTACTAGGGACACGTTGTGGTCTATGTATTCACACATGTATTACGATTTCCGGATAACACAATTATAGCATGAACAAGAGACAATTATCATGAACAAAGAAATATAATAATAACCATTTATTATTGCCTCTAGGGCATATTTCCAACAGTCTCCCACTTGCACTAGAGTCAATAATCTAGTTACATTGTGATGAATCGAACACCCATTCCGTCCTGGTGTTGATCATGTTTTGCTCTAGGGAGAGGTTTAGTCAACGGATCTGCTACATTCAGGTCCGTATGTACTTTACAAATATCTATGTCTCCATTTTGAACACTTTCACGAATGGAGTTGAAGCGATGCTTGATATGCCTGGTCTTCCTGTGAAACCTGGGCTCCTTCGCAAGGGCAATAGCTCCAGTGTTGTCACAGAAGAGAGTCATCGGGCCCGACGCATTGGGAATCACCCCTAGGTCGGTAATGAACTCCTTCATCCAGACTGCTTCCTGTGCTGCCTCCGAGGCTGCCATGTACTCCGCTTCACATGTAGATCCCGCCACGACGCTTTGCTTGCAACTGCACCAGCTTACTGCTCCTCCATTCAAAATATACACGTATCCGGTTTGTGACTTCGAGTAACCCTTTACGACGAGCTCTTCGTCACCTCCATAAACGAGAAGCATATCCTTAGTCCTCTTCAGGTACTTTAGGATATTCTTGACCGCTGTCCAGTGTTCCATGCCGGGGTTACTTTGGTACCTTCCTACCAAACTTACGACAAGGTTTACATCAGGTCTGGTACACAGCATGGCATACATAATAGACCCTATGGCCGAGGCATAGGGGATGACACTCATCTTTTCTCTATCTTCTGCCGTGGTCGGGCGTTGAGCCGTGCTCAATTGCACACCTTGCAATACAAGCAAGAACCCCTTCTTGGACTGATCCATATTGAACTTCTTCAATATCTTGTCAAGGTACGTACTCTGTGAAAGACCAATGAGGCATCTTGATCTATCTCTATAGATCTTGATGCCTAATATATAAGCAGCTTTTCCAAGGTACTTCATTGAAAAACACTTATTCAAATAGGCCTTTATACTTTCCAAGAATTCTATATCATTTCCCATCAATAGTATGTCATCCACATACAATAAGAGAAATGCTACAGAGCTCCCACTCACTTTCTTGTAAACACAGGCTTCTCCATAAGTCTGTGTAAACCCAAACGCTTTGATCATCTCATGAAAGCGAATGTTCCAACTCCGAGATGCTTGCACCAGCCCATAGATTGAGCGCTGGAGCTTGCATACTTTGTTAGCATTCTTAGGATCGACAAAACCTTCCGGCTGCATCATATACAATTCTTCCTTAAGGAAGCCGTTAAGGAATGCCGTTTTGACGTCCATCTGCCATATCTCATAATCATAGTATGCGGCAACTGCTAACATGATTCGGACGGACTTCAGCTTCGCTACAGGTGAGAAAGTCTCATCGTAGTCAACCCCTTGAACTTGTCGATAACCCTTAGCGACAAGTCGAGCCTTATAGATGGTCACATTACCATCCGTGTCTGTCTTCTTCTTAAAGATCCATTTATTTTCTATGGCTCGCCGATCATCGGGCAAGTCAGTCAAAGTCCATACTTCATTTTCATACATGGATCCTATCTCGGATTTCATGGCTTCTAGCCATTTGTCGGAATCCAGGCCCGCCATCGCTTCTTCATAGTTCGAAGGTTCACCGTTGTCTAACAACATGATTTCCAGGACAGGGTTGTCGTACCACTCTGGTGCAGAACGTGTCCTTGTGGACCTACGAAGTTCAGCAGTAACTTGATCCGAAGCTTCATGATCATCATCATTAACTTCCTCCCCAGTCAGTGTAGGCACCACAGGAACATCTTCCCGCGTTGCGCTACTTTCCGGTTCGGAAGGGGTGACTATCACCTCATCAAGTTCCACTTTCCTCCCACTTAATTCTTTCGAGAGAAACTCTTTCTCCAGAAAGGACCCGTTCTTGGCAACGAAGATCTTGCCTTCAGATCTGAGGTAGAAGGTATACCCAATAGTTTCCTTAGGGTATCCTATGAAGACGCATTTCTCCGACTTGGGTTCGAGCTTTTCAGGTTGAAGTTTCTTGACATAAGCATCGCATCCCCAAACTTTTAGAAACGACAGCTTAGGTTTCTTCTCAAACCATAATTCATACGGTGTCGTCTCAACGGATTTCGACGGAGCCCTATTCAAAGTGAATGCGACGGTCTCTAAAGCATAGCCCCAAAATGAGAGCGGTAAATCGGTACGAGACATCATAGATCGCACCATATCCAATAGAGTGCGATTACGACGTTCGGACACACCGTTTCGCTGAGGTGTTCCAGGCGGCCTGAGTTGTGAAACGATTCCACATTTCCTTAAGTGCGCACCAAATTCGTGACTTAAATATTCTCCACCACGATCTGATCGTAAGAATTTTATTTTCCTGTCATGTTGATTCTCAACCTCACTCTGAAATTCCTTGAACTTTTCAAAGGTTTCAGACTTGTGTTTCATTAGGTAGACATACCCATATCTACTTAAGTCATCAGTGAGAGTGAGAACATAACGATATCCTCCGCGAGCCTCAACACTCATTGGACTGCACACATCGGTATGTATAATTTCCAATAAGTTGGTTGCTCGCTCCATTGTTCCGGAGAACGGAGTCTTGGTCATCTTACCCATGAGGCATGGTTCGCACGTGTCAAATGATTCGTAATCAAGAGACTCCAAAAGTCCATCTGCATGGAGCTTCTTCATGCGCTTGACACCAATGTGACCAAGGCGGCAGTGCCACAAGTATGTGGGACTATCGTTATCAACTTTACATCTTTTGGTATTCACACTATGAATATGTGTAACATCACGTTCGAGATTCATCAAGAATAAACCATTGACCAGCGGGGCATGACCATAAAACATATCTCTCATATAAATAGAACAACCATTATTCTCGGATTTAAATGAGTAGCCATCTCGAATTAAACGAGATCCAGATACAATGTTCATGCTTAAAGCTGGCACTAAATAACAATTATTGAGGTTTAAAACAAATCCCGTAGGTAGATGCATTGGTAGCGTGCCGACGGTGATCACATCGACCTTGGAACCATTCCCGACACGCATCGTCACCTCGTCCTTTGCCAGTCTCCGTTTATTCCGCAGTTCCTGTTTTGAGTTACAAATATGAGCAACCGCACCGGTATCAAATACCCAGGAGCTACTACGAGTACTGGTAAGGTACACATCAATTACATGTATATCACATATACCTTTGGTGTTGCCTGCCTTCTTGTCCGCTAAGTATTTGGGGCAGTTCCGCTTCCAATGACCATTTCCCTTGCAATAAAAGCACTCAGTCTCAGGCTTGGGTCCATTCCTTGGCTTCTTCCCAGTAACTGGCTTACCGGGCGCGACAACTCCCTTGTTGTCCTTCTTGAAGTTCTTCTTACCCTTGCCCTTCCTTAACTTAGTGGTTTTATTCACCATCAACACTTGATGTTCTTTTCTGATCTCCACCTCCACTGATTTCAGCATCGAATATACCTCAGGAATGGTCTTTTCCATCCCCTGCATATTGAAGTTCATCACAAAGCTCTTGTAGCTTGGTGGAAGCGACTGAAGGATTCTGTCAATGACCGCGTCATCCGGGAGATTAACTCCCAGCTGAGACAAGCGGTTGTGTAACCCAGACATTCTGAGTATGTGCTCACTAACAGAACTATTCTCCTCCATTTTACAGCTGAAGAACTTCTCGGAGACTTCATATCTCTCGACCCGGGCATGAGCTTGGAAAACCATTTTCAGCTCTTCGAACATCTCATATGCTCCATGCTTCTCAAAACGCTTTTGGAGCCCCGGTTCTAAGGTGTAAAGCATGCCGCACTGAACGAGGGAGTAATCATCAGCACGTGATTGCCAAGCGTTCATAACGTCTTGGTTCTCTGGGATGGGTGCTTCACCTAGCGGTGCTTCTAAGACATAATCTTTCTTGGCAGCTGAGGATGATCCTCAGGTTCCGGACCCAGTCCGTATAGTTACTGCCATCATCTTTCAGCTTGATTTTCTCTAGGAACGCGTTGAAGTTGAGGACAACGTGGGCCATTTGATCTACAAGACATATTGTAAAGATTTTAGACTAAGTTCATGATAATTAAGTTCATATAATCAAATTACTCAATGAACTCCCACTCAGATAGACATCCCTCTAGTCATCTAAGTGAAACATGATCCGAGTTAACTAGGCCGTGTCCGATCATCACGTGAGACGGACTAGTCAAGATCGGTGAACATCTCCATGTTGATCGTATCTTCTATACGACTCATGCTCGACCTTTCGGTCCTCCGTGTTCCGAGGCCATGTCTGTACATGCTAGGCTCGTCAAGTCAACCTAAGTGTATTGCGTGTGTTCTGAGGCCATGTCTGTACATGCTAGGCTCGTCAACACCCGTTGTATGCGAACGTTAGAATCTATCACACCCGATCATCACGTGGTGCTTCAAAACAACGAACCTTCGCAACGGTGCACAGTTAGGGTGAACACTTTCTTGAAATTATTATAAGGGGTCATCTTACTTACTACCGTCGTTCTAAGCAAATAAGATGCAAAACATGATAAACATCACATGCAATCAAATAGTGACATGATATGGCCAATATCATTTTGCTCCTTTGATCTCCATCTTCGGGGTACCATGATCATCTTCGTCACCGGCATGACACCATTATCTCCATCATTGTGTCTTCATGAAGTTGTCACGCCAACGATTACTTCTACTTCTACGGCTAACACATTTAGCAATAAAGTAAAGTAATTTACATGGCGTTATTCAATGACACGCAGGTCATACAAAATAATAAAGACAACTCCTATGGCTCCTGCCGGTTGTCATACTCATCGACATGCAAGTCGTGATTCCTATTACAAGAATATGATCAATCTCATACATCACATATATTATTCATCACATCTTCTGGCCATATCACATCACATAGCACATGCTGCAAAAACAAGTTAGACGTCCTCTAATTGTTGTTGCAAGTTTTTACGTGGCTTGAATAGGTTTCTAGCAAGAACGTTTCTTACCTACGTAAAACCACAACGTGATGTGCCAATTTCTATTTACCCTTCATAAGGACCCTTTTCATCGAATCCGTTCCGAGTAAAGTGGGAGAGACAGACACCCGCTAGCCACCTTATGCAACTAGTGCATGTCAGTCGGTGGAACCTGTCTCACGTAAGCGTACGTGTAAGGTCGGTCCGGGCCGCTTCATCCCACAATACCGCCGAAACAAGATAAGATTAGTAGCGGCAAGAAGAATTGGCAACATCTACGCCCACAACTGCTTTGTGTTCTACTCGTGCATAGTAACTACGCATAGGCCTGGCTCATGATGCCACTGTTGGGAATCGTAGCAGAATTTTAAAATTTTCCTACGCTCACCAAGATCCATCTATGGAGTATACTAGCAACGGGGGGAAAGGAGTGCATCTACATACCCTTGTAGATCGCGAGCGGAAGCGTTCCAATGAACGAGGTTGATGGAGTCGTACTCGCCGTGATCCAAATCACCGATGACCGAGTGCCGAACGGACAGCACCTCCGCGTTCAACACACGTATGGAGCAGCGACGTCTCCTCCTTCTTGATCCAGCAAGGGGGAAGGAGAGGTTGATGGAGATCCAGCAGCACGACGGCGTGGTGGTGGATGTAGCGGGATCTCGGCAGGGCTTCGCCAAGCTTCTGCGAGAGGGAGAGGTGTTGCAGGGGAGGAGGGAGGCGCCAAAGGCTGTAGTATTGCTGCCCTCCCTCCCCCCTTTTATATAGGCCCCCTTGGAGGGGGGTGCCAGCCTGGAACCCATCTACATGGGGGGCGGCGGCCAGGGGGGAGACTTGCCCCCCAAGGCAAGTGGGGCGCCCCCCCACCCTAGGGTTTCCAACCCTAGGCGCAGGGGGGAGGCCCATGGGGGGCGCCCCAGCCCACTAAGGGCTGGTTCCCTTCCCACTTCAGCCCATGGGGCCCTCCGGGATGGGTGGCCCCACCCGGTGGACCCCCGGGACCCTTCCGGTGGTCCCGGTACAATACCGATAACCCCCGAAACTTTCCCGGTGGCCGAAACTTGACTTCCTATATATAATTCTTCACCTCCGGACCATTCCGGAACTCCTCGTGACGTCTGGCATCTCATCCGGGACTCCGAACAACTTGCGGGTTTCCGCATACTCATATCTCTACAACCCTAGCGTCACCGAACCTTAAGTGTGTAGACCCTACGGGTTCGGGAGACATGCAGACATGACCGAGACGCCTCTCCGGTCAATAACCAACAGCAGGATCTGGATATCCATGTTGGCTCCCACATGTTCCACGATGATCTCATCGGATGAACCACGATGTCGAGGATTCAATCAATCCCGTATGCAATTCCCTTTGTCAATCGGTATGTTACTTGCCCGAGATTCGATCGTCGGTATACCAATACCTTGTTCAATCTTGTTACCGGCAAGTCTCTTTACTCGTACCGTAATGCATGATCCTGTGACTAACTCCTTAGTCACATTGAGCTCATTATGATGATGCATTACCGAGTGGCCCAGAGATACCTCTCCGTCATACGGAGTGACAAATCCCAGTCTCGATCCGTGCCAACCCAACAGACACTTTCGGAGATACCCGTAGTGTACCTTTATAGTCACCTAGTTACGTTGTGACGTTTGGCACACCCAAAGTACTCCTACGGTATCCGGGAGTTGCACGATCTCATGGTCTAAGGAGAAGATACTTGACATTGGAAAAGCTCTAGCAAACGAACTACACGATCTTTGAGCTATGCTTAGGATTGGGTCTTGTCCATCACATCATTCTCCTAATGATGTGATCCCGTTATCAATGACATCCAATGTCCATAGTCAGGAAACCATGACTATCTGTTGATCAACGAGCTAGTCAACTAGAGGCTTACTAGGGACACGTTGTGGTCTATGTATTCACACATGTATTACGATTTCCGGATTACACAATTATAACATGAACAATAGACAATTATCATGAACAAAGAAATATAATAATAATCATTTATTATTGCCTCTAGGGCATATTTCCAACAATATTTAGTTGAATATCAATGGGCCCTAAAAGGCCAAGTGGTGGAAGGCAACTTGGGACACCAAGGCCCAAGTGGAGGTGGCGCCCCCTTTCCTAGGATGGGAGGCCGAATTGGACTAGGGGAGGATTCCTCCTCCCCCTCTTGGCCGGTGGCCAAAGGAGGGACTTTCCCTCCTTGGTGGCAGCCCCTCCTCTCCCCTCAAACCTATATATACTAGAGGATTTTGTCCACTCAGACACACAAGTTTTGGAGCCTCCTCTAGTTCATCTAGTTCTAGTTCTAGTTGGTCCTAGTTGACTAATTAGCGCTAGAACTAGTTCCTCTAATTCTCATAATTAGAAGCCATGTGTGGTTCTAATCTCCTCCCTCTAATTCTCCGGCAAGGATTAGCTCTCAACGGCGAAGCGCTGCCGGAACATGAAGATCATACGCTTGCAACCAAGTAGAGAGGCCATGCTTTCAGTCTTCCGTTGAGGGATCATTCGAGAGCGGTTCACGGGATCGTCATCAATGGGTCGAGGGACTCCAAGTATGATCTACACCGACTTGTCTACTTTCGATGCACTTCGGTCGTTGATCCAAACCCTAGATGCATCTTCATATTATTCGTGGGTGATCGTAGGGCAATTTTGTTTCTACGACGTTACCCAACAGGTTGAAGTTCACGTCATCAGTGATGTCCACATCGATGGATGTTAATAAGATCAGGTCTTGAATCACTCACTTTCAAATATAAGAGATATTGAATTGACTGGGAGCGCACTTTGTATTGAAATTGTTTAAACACTAGTGCACCTTAACTATGAACAATGTATAAGTGAAACTTGTGTTTATCATTGTAGATCAATGGCTGGCAACACTTTCAACTTAGCCCCTATGTTAGAGAAATAAAAGTTAGCTACAAATGGTGGAAACTATGCGGATTGGATCTGGAACCTGAGATTTGTTCTAAGGAGTGCTAAGAAAGATTATATGTTGGATCAGCCCCTATGTGATCCTCCTATGCCAGGTGCGTCATAGGAAATTGGAGACATTTATAGGGCTCTTAGTGATGACTATGAATCTGTCCAGTGTGTCATGCTGACCTGCGTGGCTCTTGAGTTACACAAACATTTTGAACGGTCCAGTGCATAATTTATAATTGGGTCACTGGATGCTCTATACAAAAAGCAGGCAAGGACCAAACATTTTGTAATAACCAAGGCCTTGATTGAATGCAAGATGACATAAGGTTTCTCAATGAGTGAGCATATAGTAAAGCTGACTGGCTATCTTGATGGACTTGCTGTTCCAGAATTTAGAATTCCTCCAACACTCGATACAGATATTGTGGTTGCTTCACTTTTCCCATCTTACGATGGGTTTATCATGAATTACAACATGAATGGGATGGAGAAAAGTGCAAACAAGTTCTTTGCTATGCTGAAAACTGCAGAAGCTGGAATGCAGAAGAACAAGCAAGTGTTGCTAGTCAATAAGACCGCCAGTTTCACGAAAAAGGGCAAGTCCAAGAAAAAGTATACTGGCGCTGGTGTGACCGTCTCCTAGAAGAGGAACAGGGGTGGAGCCAATAAGTAAACTAAGTGTTTGTACTGCAAGCAAAAGGGACACTAGAAATGCAAGTTCAAGAAGTACTCGGCAGATAAGAAGAATGGTTCTTGCGGTAAAGGTATAAAAGGTATACAAGTTAATGTTATCGATATTCTACTTGCAAATAATTCCTGTAAGTCACGGGTACTTGATACCGGATCGGTTGCTCACATTTGCAACACTATACAGGGACTGCAGAAAGTTTGCAGGCTAGAAAAGAATGAAGTCGTGATGCGTGTCAGAAATGGTGATGGGATCACTACTCAAGCCGTCAGAGTCATGTCTTTAAATTTACCATTAGGATTTCTTTTAGAACTTAGTAATTTTTATTTTATTCTGAAGTTGTGTAAGAACATTATCTCTGGATTGTGTTTAATAAATGACGGTTATTCTTATATGTCTGAGAACAATGGTTGTTCAATTTATTATAAAAATATGTTTTATGGATTTGCCCCTATTGTCGGTGGTTTATTCATTTTTGATCTTGAATGTAAAAAAGAAATCAATAGCATTAATGCTAAATGACTTAAGAAGAATGATAATACCACTTACATGTGGCACTGCCATCTTGGTCACATCGGAAAGAAATGTATGCAAAAACATCATAAAGATGGTGTGTTACCGTCCTTGGTGTGTTACCGTCCTTTCAATTTGAATCATTTGACACATGTGAGGCTTGTCTGATGGATTAAATGCCTAAGACGCCCTTCATAGGTCATCCTGAATGGGCGGGTGAACTATTGGAAGTAATACATGGTGATGTATGCGGTCCGACAAGCACACCTGCACGCAGTGGATACTTATACTTCGTAACCTTCAATGATGATTTGAGTCGGTATGGTTATATTTTCTTAATTAAACATAAGTCTAAAACAATTGAAAAGTTCAAAGAATTTCAGGACAAAGTTGAGAATCATCATGGCAAAATATAAAATTTCTATGATCAGATCATGGACGAGAATACCTAAGCATGAGTTTAGCAAACATCTTAGTGATCATGGAATTGTTTCACAACATACTCCTCCTGGAAGTCCACAGAGAAACAGAGTATCTACTAGTAAGATGCCCGTGCATTGCATGGAACATCAAGATGCATTTTTTACAAAACACCTGTTGTGATTGACCCATGCAGGAGTAATCCCATGTGTAAGAACTAATGATATCTCGAGAATTTCATCTAAAAAATGATATCTCGAGAAAGATGAGAGATAAGGTGAGGAGGAGTGGGGCGTGGTGGTGACTGGTGGTCGGACTGGGCTGAGGCATGGGGATGGACGGCGCCGGCAGCGGCCACCATGCCAGATTGTTCCAGAGACTTCCTTTTTTAATTGCTCAGCAATGAGGTTGTGGGGGATAAGGATGAACGATGCAAGGCCTTATTTGTAAATGTGGAGAGAGGTGCGGGCATCTTTTGTAAAATTTTCATAGTTTGCTTTCTATCCGTCAGATATAGATCAGACGGTCTATATTACAAGATGGCAGGCACACCATCATCACCAACTCAGTTTTTTATGAGTAGAGAAAAGGCGTAACAGAACCTTGTTAGATATGGCAAGGTTAATGATGTCAGTTACCGATCTGGATTTATCATTTTGGGGATATGCACTTAAAGCAGCAACATATAAACTGAGTACCGTCAAAAGCGTGTTGAGTCGACACCATATGAGTTATGGAAAGGCAAGAAACCCAATTTGTCGCATCTCAAGATTTGGGGTTGTGATACTTATGTAAAGCATTTACAACCAAATAAACTCGCCCCCAAAGTAGACAAGTGTTACTTTATAGATTATCAAAAGAAATATTGGGTATTTCTTCTACCAAAAGTACGATGACAAAGTGTTTATTGCAAAGAATGGATACTTTCTCGAGAAGGAGTTTCGAAGAAAGACCTATGCGAGACAACTTATATATTGGGCATTAAGATCTATAGAGATAGATCAAGACATTTAATAGCACTGAGCCAAAGCACGTACATTGGCAAGGTTGTAAAAAGGCTTATAGTGGAGAATGCCAAGAAAGGTTTTCTTACAATGTCACATGGCACAACACTTAGCAAGAATCAATGTCCCAAGACAATTGATGAGCATGTGCAGATGAGTGGAGTTTGATATGCCTTGGCAATTGGATCCATCATGTATGCTATGATATGTAAAAGACCAGATGTTTCTTATGCGCTAAGTGTTAGTAGCAGGTACCAAAGTGATCCAAGATTGGACCACTAGGCAGCTGTTAAATATATTCTTAAGTGCCTGAGGAAAAAAAGGACATGCTCCTTGTGTATGGAGGAGATGAAGAGCTCGTTGCAAATGGTTACACCGATGCTAGCTTCATGACTAATATAGATGACTATAAATCTCAATTGGGCTATGTTTTCACTCTTAATGGTGGTGTTGTAGTTTGGAAGAGTTTCAATAGAACACTGTTGCAAATTGTATGACAGAAGCATAATATAATGCGACTTTAGAAGCTTCGAAGGGGGCAATCTGGATCAATAATTTTCTTGAAGAGATTGGTGTGGTCCCAAGTGCGATGAACCCAATGGCACTTTATTGTGACAATCATGGTGTCGTTTCTCTAGCAAAGGAACCAAGCTCCCATATGAATAAAAGACATATCGAACGCAAGTATCACATTGTTCGATAGCATGTTGAGAAAAGGTTTGTGAAAGTACTCAAGATTCACACGGATTTGAATGTTTCAGACCTGATGACAAAGCCTGTACCATGAGCAAAGCAAGAGCACCACCCGATAGCCATTGGTATTAAAGAAGCTATGTAACCAGATTATTGACTCTAGTGCAAGTGGGAGTCTGTTGGAAATATGCCCTTGAGGCAATAATATTGTATTATTTATTTCCATGTTTATAATTAGGGTTTTCTATTTCTTCGCCCTAGTTCCTTAGCAATACTCAGTTTTGCCCCGCCTCCTTAACATGCCACGCTTTTCCACTCCTTTCTTCACCCCAGCCTCGCAAATGCCCAGACGAAGCCTTTCTGTTGGGTCAAACTAGTTTTGACCGTTACCTGGGTGGGTTCCAAACGAGTGGGCCTAGGATGACAGCCCGACGAGTGGGCCCACCTAAACACCTTGGCGCTGCTCAGTGTGGGTTTTAAGTAATTGGGACGGCCTGCTCTATGCGGGTTTTAAGTGCAAACAATATCTAATACCTTTTTGAATTTCCAATCAACTTAATAAATTCATAAAATTTTAATTTTAAATCTAGTTCAGTTGGTTCAAGTTCCTAAATTCATCTTATGTTTAGTCCTATTTATAGCAAATTTGTTGAATGTTTCGGATAATCATTTCTGACCCAGGCTCATCTACACCCGGTCAAGAAAAATTCACAAAAAAAAATCAATTGTTGTTTTGCATGGTAGATAATTTGACGCGTGAGGTGTGCTCAAAATGTCAAATCATTTGAACATATGAGTAGCTCTCAGCAAAAAAGACAAATTAAGTCAAAGCAGTACACGAACACTAAACTTTTTTACAGAACACAAATTTGTCTTTTTTGTCGAGAGCTACTCAGATGTCCAAATGATATGAAATTTGGAGCGAACCTCTCGCACCTAATTATCTACCATGCAAAAAAATATTTTTTTAATTTCTAGAATTTGTTTTGAATTTTTCTTCAGCGTGGGTACAGATGAGCTTGAGCACCGAATCGCCGTTCTCTAAATCTTTCAAATATTTTGTGGATACTGCATACAATCCTACATGAGGTTTTGAAAATGATTTTTTCCAATTGTTTGGACCAAATTATAACACACTTGTAGTGCAATTTTGAATTATTTTCTTCAAATGTCATGAAATTCATATAATTAATGTAATATAGCAAAAAGCTCAAAAATTCAAAATCTTTTGGCAATATGGTCTACTTTTTTTGAAAATTGGATAATTGATTTTTTGCATCTTATTTGTGCTACTTGCTTCACACACAAGAAATACCTCTTTTGGCACTTGAAAAATAAAAAAATATTTTTTACAACAAAATGTCATAGTTTATCATTTATCATGGAAAGTAGTACACATAAAAGGACTCCATGCAAAAGGATTACATTTTTTGAATTTGATTTCATTTTCATTCACTTTTGCAAAATGGGGTTAACATTGTCAACATCGCTATTCATAGAAAGGGGTTAAATCTTTCATCTTCTTTGTGAATACTACATATAATTCTGCCTAAGTACCTTCAAATGATTTTCCCACTTTTTGTAACCAAACTATGACACAATTGTAGTTCAATTTTGAAATACTTTTGATAAATGTCCAGAAATTCAGTAAATCAATGGAATATAGCAGAAAACTTAAAAACTCAAAATCTTTTGGTAGTTGGCCTCCAATATGGTCCATTTCATGTGAAAATTGCAAAGGTTCAATTTTCTGTCCTATTTGTGGTACTTGCTTCACAAAAAAGACCATTTTTGGCACTTGAAAATGATAAATTTACTTTTATAACAAGATATTGGAATCTCCCTTTGGAAATCTTGTTTGGCATGGTAAGACCCATGTTTGTGCTAAATATCATCACCTTATATATAAATATGACATGGATATAGCCGTGAATTTGGTCATTTAGCTTGAAAGCCATGAACCTTTTAAATGGTAGTCCATTTTGTGCACACTTTTTAAAAATAATTATAGTATTCCTATTTTATTATTTTTCCTAGAAATTAGTACACATAAAAGGCTCCATGCAAAAGGATTGCATATTTTGACACTTTTTTCATTTTGTTTCACTTTTTGCAAAATGGGGTCAACATTGTCAACATGGCTATTCATAGAGAAGGCTTGAATATTTGAATTTTTTTGTGAATACTGCATATAATCGTACCTAAGTACCTTAAAATGTTTTCTCCACTTTTTGTGACCAAACTATAACACACTTGTAGTTCAATTTTGAATTACTTTTGGTAAATCTCCAGAAATTCATTTAATCAATGGAATATAGCAATAAAGTTAAAAAAAACTCAAGATCTTTCGGCAGTAGGCCTCCAATACGGTCCATTTCATGTGAAAATTGTAAAAGTTCAATTTTCAATCTTATTTTGGTACTGGCTTCACAAAAAAAGTCATTTTTGGCACTTGAAAATGATAAATTTACTTTATAACAAAATTTTGGAATCTCCCTTTGGCAACCATATTTGGCATCGTAACTCGTAAGCCCCATGTTTGCGCCAAATATCGTCACTTTATATGGAAATATGACATGGATATGGTCCATTTCATATGAAATTTGCAAAATTTCAATTTTCAGTCTTATTTTTGGATTGTGGCGGCCAGAGTCGGGGACGACGCGGTCAATTCAGTTGTTACACTACACCAAAGTACATACGATTCACATGGATGGAAGAGAAAGCTCAGCTACACCTGCGATGAGCAGAAAATTCATAAAAAATAATAGAATAGTTCAAAAAATTCTTATTTTTTGCATGGAAAATAATTTGGTGCGTGAGGTGTGCTCCAAATTTCAAATCATTTGGACATGTGAGTAGCTCTAGGTAAAAAGATAAATTTGGAGTCTAACGAGGTGATTCGGTGCCCAAGCTTAGCTGGAGCCGTGATGAGCAGAAAATTCACAAAAAATAGTAGAAAAATTCAAAAAATTGCAATTTTTTGCATGAAAGATAATTTGGTGCTTGAGGCCCTTCAAATTTAAAATCATTTGGACATGCGAGTAGCTCTCGGCAAAAAAATACGAATTTGGAGTATGTGAAAAAGTTTATTGTTCATGTATTTTTCTGACCGAAATTGCCAAGAGCAACTCATGTGTCCAAATGATATGAAATTTGGAGCGCAACTCACACACTAAATTGTCTTCCATGCAAAAAATGTTTGTTTATATTTTTTTAGTATTTTGCTTGGATTTTCTCCTCACCGGGTGCAGATGAGCCTCAATAAATGGATATTCTGAGAGAGTAGTGGGTTTGTTTTTTAGCAAGGGCCATTGACATGTTAACATTTTAAGCGGCCCCACACGTGAGCATTTTTAATGGTCCCACTCATCATGAACTCATCCATCTAACGGTCATCGACCTTGCATCGTTGGAATGCTTCACTTGGCCTTCTGTGAGCAGATGGTGGAGTGGGGAGGGGAAAAGTGAGCAAAGTTAGTTGGCTTGGACAAAACTGAGCACAACTAAGGAACTAGGGGCACAGAAATTGAAATCCCTTACAATTAAGAGTTTATATTCAATGCTATGACTGCGATGATCCTGGAATATGTGATTCAATGGAAAACTCATATGCACGTGTGGAATGATAGACGGCAAAACCCGATTCCTGGTCTCGCCTTTGGCACAAGCTCAAGTGTTGTATGTGACCATGTTTATTGGATCTTCGAATATTGTTAAGTGTGACGATAGTCCCAAAACAACATTGATAATATGATGGTGAAAGAATGATCATATTGAATTGACCCAACTTGTTTGTTATACTTTGAGATACTATCATCACAAGTCAATCGTTGTAACATAGATAGTTAATGTATGCTTTAGTTCCTCAGACCATGAGAGTATCATAGTCACTTCTTATAGTACGATGGACTTTGGGGGTTGTTCAAATGTCATCTGTCACACGATGGTCATAATGACAACTTATAGGTACATCGGAAAGTTTGAAAAGGGACTATATAACTCAAGAATTTCTACCTTGACTGGACTAAGTAGGAAGGCCCATAAGGCTTTAAGATGATGCACTAAGGGCTAACTTTGGGGGCAAGTCAGAAACGCCAAGGCTCATGGCATTTCTGGAAACACCATGGCTCTTGGCGTTCCGGGAAACGGCACCGCGAAGGACTCGTCTTCGTGATCCAAAATTGACTTTGGAGAGGCTCCCTCGCCAAGATACGACCCGAGGGCTCCAAATATATATACAAGGGTAGGGGCAACTAAAAAGTTACATCAAATCTCTTGGAGGTTGCCCTGCTTCTACCCGGCGCCCATTTTCTTTCTCGCGTCTAGTGGATCTACACATCGACACCACTAGGCTACTTATCTCTCTAGTTTTCTCAGCGGTTCTTTGCTCTGGATGGCGAAGCTCTGCTGAACCACTACTTCCGCACATGTGCAAACTATACAAGCATCGTGCTTTCGGTGCTTGTTCAAGGCACCCTTCGTGGGATGGTTTAAGGGATTTCAAATTTGATCTACGCCAACTCTTCTTGCATTGCTACTCGTAGTTTGTAAAGATCCAATCTAAACCTATCATGCATCTTCATAGTGTTCCTCAGATCGTGATGGTAGGGTGAAATTTTTGTTTTCTACTATGTTTCCCAACACTCAAGACTTGCAAAAGGCAACTTCCTAGAGGTTAATGCTGAGATTAATGGCCACCACTATAGCAAAGGATACTACCTAGCTGATGGTGTCTATCCTCAGTGGACTACTCTTGTGAAGACAATCCCGAACTCGATAGGAGAGAAGAGGCATGGATTTTCCCCAGCACAAGAGAGTGGTTGGAAGGATGTGGAGGTGCTCTTCGGTCTTGATGGGACATCATTCGGTATCATGCTTAAACTTGGAGCACCAAAAAGTTGTAGGAGGTGATGACTTCTTATGTGATCATTCACAACATGATCCTAGACGATGAGCATGATAATGATATCTTTGACCAAAGGTTCCATTTTCAGGGTCAAATGTTGTCCCTGAGCAAGGAGGACCAGCAACATTTGCATGGTTCACTCAATTTTATCATGAAAATGTGATTGGCCAATTCACATTCAACTTCAAGATGATTTGGTTGAGCATATATCAGCTCACCTAGGAAACCATTAGATGTATCAGCTCTTTTTCTTTGAAATGTATTTCTGAAAATTTAAATTTCATTTGGTTTGTAAACTAAGAGATTTTTATTTGGTTGTAAAACAATGATATTTTTATTAGGTTATCAGGGCTTTTTCATTATGTAGTTAAAAAGACGGTGGTTACTCCTGCATCCGAATTTCACTAGAAAGACTTGAAGCATCTCATCAAATTTGTTGGCAAAATCGACTCCCTTACTAAGCGGTTTCATGCTCGAGGCCAAGTTGGAATATGTGTGCCAGTGGTGCATACCTTGAACAGGATGAATTTGAAAATTAACAAAATTATGGTACAAAGTCTTTTATGTTAAATATGCCCTTAGTGAACTTTTGCTTCAAGTAGTGTCACAATTGTTTCATTTATCTTTTAACAGATGTTGCTGCCTTGAGTTGTTCCTGCATTGATGCCCATATGTGGTCCAATAACACTAGCTATTAGTCACAACAAGAAGTTCATAGCAAGATACATAATAAACCCTAGAATTGGAACCATTCACATTACTAAATGGGAGGCTGTGATGGAAATGCGTCCGCATTTGAAAGTGGGTGCCAATGTTATGCTGATGTTGTATGAAGGCACTGAAGGGCTTTTCCTGTTCATTGACGACTTGCTATGATGCAGTTTCGGGACAATGATTTCCTGAAATCCTGATTGTTAAGTATTGTATGTCAAGTTGTGTATGCGGAGTAGCACTTAATTATGTGTGGATGGTAAGGTTGTGAAGCATTGCGTTAATTAATAGCTTATGTACTGAAACCGGTTTTATCTATGTGGTACGATACGCATGTCATGTCTTCTGAACACTATCAGGCTGCAGCACTCCTGTAAATTAAAAAAACTAATGATACCTGAATTGCAAATGCTAACGCGTATGCCTCTATTAGTAGAAAGTTTTAGTGCTACACAACATTGATTTCACTTTCACTGAAATTAGCTTGAATTTCAGACATTACAGTACACACAAACTTACTAACCATTCAAACACATTATTTTAAAAGCATTGCAAAGACTAAGGCGAACATAGTTCAACCCCTCCGAAAATTGTGGCACGATGCGACACCATCTGATAGACCGATACAAGACCTAATAGTACAAACTATTATAGCAAACTAGTATAGCTATATGGTCATGGCGTAGTTGTGGGCACGGCCACGGTCACCGTGTAGTTCTGTCCACGGCCATGGCCACCACGTAGTTCTGTCCAAGGCCATGGTCAGCGCGTAGTTGTGGCCATGGGCTCATGGCCACGGTAACGCCTAGTTGCTGTCAAGGCCACGGCCGTCACTGCCACGGCCATGGCACCCGCCGTTGACAGTGAAGTTGATCCATCCAGGTCCAGCACCACGACTGGCGGCACCGCCACCTCCGCCCAAGAAAAAGTTGCGGCGTCCGCGACCTCGATCCACTTCGCAAATTCTTCCGCGCCATACTCCTCGTCCTCCTCCATCTCGTTAAGCGTGGGCGCGGGCACAGGCGCTGGCACAGGCACGTGCACGGGCTCGGGCGCTTCCATCTACACGGCCTCCGCCTCCATCTGAGCAACCTCCTCCAGCAACTTGTCCATCTCTGCCCACAAGGGGGACAGAGGGTCCTCTTCCTGCTACTCCTCAATGACGCCAAATTAGAAGACTAGGGGTGCACCATGGACGAGGTGTTTGTGCTAGGTTAGAGATGGCAATGGTGCGAGAGAAGGACAACTGCTATCTTGTAGCCAGCATCAGGCGAGCTCGCCATTAAGGTTAGGTGGTTGGATAGGAGGCCGGAGGGGTGGTCAAAGGTTGCCGTAGTCTGATTTTACTCCTTCAGTACGCACTGACTACCACGGCAGCCGCACAGGTGATACGTCCATTTTGCATCATGTTTTCGTACTGTTATTTATGATGTTTTTGTGTATAATCATGCTTTTTGGAGTAATTCTAATGCCTTTTCTCTCATAATATGCAAGGTTCACACAAAGAGGGAGAATTCCGGTAGCTGGAAATCTGGAACTGAAAAAGCTACGTCAGGCTACCTATTCTGTACAACTCCAAATGAACTGAAACTTCACGAGGAATTTTTATGCAATAAATAAGAATTATTGGAGTAAATAACTACCATAGGGGGCCCACCAGGTGGGCACAACCCACCTGGGTGCGCCAGGGAGCCCAGGCGCGCCCTGGTGGGTTGTGCCCTCCACGGCCCACCTCCGGTGCCCCTCTTCTGGTATATAAGTCATTTTGACCTAAAAAAATAAGGAGAGAAATTTCGGGACGAAGCGCCGCCGTCTCAAGGAGGAATTTGGGTAGGAGCACTTTTGCCCTCCGGCGGAGTAATTCTGCCGGGGGAACTTCCCTCCCGGAGGGGGAAATCATCGTCATCATCATCACCAACAACTCTCCCATCTTTGGGAGGGCAATCTCCATCAACATCTTCAACAACACCATCTCTTCTCAAACCCTAGTTCATCTCTCGAGTTCAATCTTTGTACCGGAACTATAGATTGGTGCTTGTTGGTGACTAGTAGTGTTGATTACATCTTGTAGTTGATTACTATATGGTTTATTTGGTGGAAGATATGTTCAGATCCATTATGCTATTTAATACCCCTTTGATATTGATTATGATTATCATTTGTGAGTAGTTACTTTTTTTCTTGAGGTCACGGGAGAAATCTTGTTGCAATTAATCATGTGAACTTGATATGTGTTCGATATTTTGATGGTATGTATGTTGTGATTCCCTTAGTGGTGTCATGTGAACGTCATCTACATGACACGTCACCATATTTGGGCCTAAGGGAATGCATTGTGGAGTAGTTATTATATGATGGGTTGCGAGAGTGACAGAAGCTTAAACCCTAGTTTATGCGCTATTGTGTAAGGGACTGATTTGGATCCAAAAGTTTAATGCTATAGTTAGATGTTATCTTAATACTTTTCTCGTAGTTGTGGATGCTTGCGAGGGGGTTAATCATAAGTAGAAGGTTTATTCAAGTAAGAACATCACCTTAGCACCGGTCCACCTACATATCAAATTATCAAAGTAGTGGACACAAATCAAACCAACATGATGAAAGTGACTAGATGAAATTCTCGTGTACCCTCAAGAACGCTTTGCTTGTCATAAGAGACTGTTTTGGCATGTCCTTTGCCTCAAAAGGATTGGGCTACCTTGCTGCACTTTTTCTACCATGACCGTTACAAATTATCTTGCTATCAAACTACTCGTTACTTATAATTTTAGTGCTTGCAGACATTACCGCTGAAAACCTCCTGTCATTTCCTTCTGCTCCTCGTTGGGTTGAACACTCTTACTTATCGAAAGGACTACGATTGATCCCCTATACTTGTGGGTCATCAAGGCTCTTTTCTGGCGTCGTTGTCGGGAGTGAAGCGCTCTTCGTAAGTGGAAATCGGTAAGGAAAAATTATTACTACGTGCTGAAATTTATTGTCACTTGTTACTATGGATTAAAATCCTTTGAGGGGTTTGTTCGGGGTGTCTTCACCTTGACCGGAACCACAATTAGTTACCCCTCAACCTACTGCACCTACTGAAAATATTGGTTATGAAATTCCTTCGGGTATGATAGAACAACTTCTAGCTAATCCTTATGCAGGAGATGCAACCGAACATCCTCATATGCACTTGATATATGTGGATGAAATTTGTGGATTATTTAAGCTTGTAGGTTTACCCGGAGATGAAGTTAAGTAGAAGGTATTCCCTTTATCTTTGAAGGTAAAAGCATTAGCATGGTATAGGCTATGCGATGATATTGGATCATGGAATTGGAATCGATTGAAATTGGAATTTCACCAAAAAAATATCCTATGCATCTAGTTCATCGTGATCGGAATTATATATATAATTTTTGGCCTTGTGAAGGAGAAAGTATCGCTCTAGCTTGTGGGAGGCTTAATTCAATGTTATACTCATGCCCCAATCATGAGCTCTCAGGAGAAATTATTATTCAAAAATTTTATGCTTGGCTTTCTCTTGATGATCAATCCATGCTTGATACTTCTTGCACTGGTTCCTTTATGAAGAAGACTATTGAATTCAGGTGGGATATTTTAGAAAGAATTAAACGCAACTCTGAAAATTGGGAGCTCGATGAAGGTAAAGAGTCAGGTATTATGCTGAAGTTTGATTGTGTTAAATCTTTCATGAATACCGATGCTTTTCAATTTTAGCACTAAATATGGACTTGACTCTGAGATAGTAGCCTCCTTTTGTGAATCATTTGCTACTCATGTTGATCTCCCTAAGGAGAAGTGGTTTAGATATCACCCACCTATTAAATAAGAAATTAAAGAACCGGTAATATAAAGATGAAGCTATTATTTTTAATGTTGATCCAGTTGTTCCTACTACTTATATTGAAAAACCACCTTTCCCTGTTAAGATAAAGGAACATGCTAAAGTTTCAACTATGGTTAACAAAAGTTATATTAGAACTTCCAAACCTGCTGAACAAATCAAAGTGGAACCTAGTGTTGCTATGGTCAAAGATCTCCTGGTGGAAAATATAGATCGACATGTTATTTACTTCTGTGATGAAGCTGCTAGAATTGCCAAACCTGATGAAAAGGATAAACATAGACCTGTTGTTGGCATGCCTGTTATATCAGTCAAAATAGGAGATCACTATTATCATGGCTTATGTGACATTGGTGCTAGCATGAGTGCTATTCCTTTTACCTTATATCAGGAAATTATAAATGACATTGCACCTGCTGAAATAGAAGAGATACATGTTACTATTGAACCTGCTAATAGAGACACCATCACACCACTTGAGATTGTTAGAGATGTTGAAGTCTTGTGTGGGGAGAAAAATATCCTACTGATTTTCTTGTTCTTGGTTCCCAACAAGATGACTTTTGTCCCATTATCTTTGGTAGACCCTTCTTGAACACCGTCAATGCTAAAATAGATTGTGAGAAACAAACTGCCGGTGTTAGTTTTGGTGATGAGCCTCATGAGTTTAATTTTCCAAGTTTAGTAGAAAGCATCATAAGAAAGAATTGTCTAGTAAGGATGAAATAATTGGTCTTGCTTCTATTGTTGTGCCTCCTACTGATCCACTAGAACAATATTTGCTAGACCATGAAAATGATATGCATCTGCATGAAAGAAATGAAATATATAAGATTTTCTTTGAACAACGTCCTCTGCTTAAACATAATTTGCCTGTTGAAACTCTAGGAGGCCCCTCTCCACCCAAAGGTGATCCTGTGTTTGAATTAAAACATTTGCCGGACACTTTGAAATATGCTTATCTTGATGAGAAAAGGATATATCATGTTATTATTAGTGCTAACCTTTCAGAACATGAAGAAGAAAGATTATTGAAGGTTCCGAAGAAGCACCGAGCTGCTATTGGATATACTCTTAATGATTTAATGGGCATTAGTCCCACTCTCTGTCAGCACAAAGTTAATATGGAGCCTGATGCTAAACCCGTTGTTGATCACAAACAATGTTTAAATCCTAAAATGAAAGAAGTGGTAGGAACTGAAATATTGAAGCTTCTAGAAGCAGGTATAATCTATCCTATAGCTGATAGTAGATGGGTAAGTCCCGTTCATTGTGTCCCTAAAAAGGAGGTATTACTGTTGTTCCTAAAGATAAAAATGAACTTACTCCACAAAGAATTGTCACTGGCTATAGAATAGTAATTGATTTTAGAAAATTAAGTAAAGCTACTAGAAAAGATCCCTCTACCTTTTATTGATCAAATGCTAGAAAGGTTGTAAAAGCACACACATTTTTGCTTCCTTGATGGATATTCCGGTTTTTCTCAAATACGTGTCTCACAACCCGATCAAGAGAAAACCACCTTTACTTGCCCTTTTGGAACTTATGCTTATAGTCGTATGCCTTTTGGTTTATGCAATGCACCTGCTACCTTTCACAGTTGTATGACTGCTATATTCTCCGATTTTTGTGAAAAGATTGTTGAGGTTTTCATGGATGATTGTTCCGTTTGGGGAACTTCTTTTGATGATTGCTTAAGCAATCTTGATCGAGTTTTGGAGAGATGCGAGCAAACTAATCTCGTCTTAAATTGGGAGAGGTGCCACTTTATGGTTAATGAAGGTATTGTCTTGGGGCATAACATTTCTGAATGAGGTATTAATGTGGACCAAGCTAAAGTTGATGCAATTGAGAAAATGCCATGTCCTAAAGATATCAAAGGTATTCGTAGTTTCCTCGGTCATGCTGCTTTCTATAGGAGGTTTATTAAAGACTTCTCTAAAATTTCTAGGCCTCTTACAAATCTTTTACAAAAGGATGTTCCATTTGTTTTTTGATAATGATTGTGTAGAAGCCTTTGAAACACTTAAGAAAGCCTTGATTTCTGCACCTACTGTTCAACCACCTGATTGGAACTTGCCTTTTGAAATTATGTGTGATGCTAGTGATTATGATGTTGGTTCTGTTCTAGGACAAAGAATTGATCAGAAATTAAATGTTATCCATTATGCTAGTAAAACTCTGGACACTGCTCAACGAAATTATGCTACTACTGAGAAAGAATTTTTAGCAGTTGTGTTTGCTTATGATAAATTTAGATCTTACATTGCTGATTCTAAAGTGACTGTTCACACCGATCATGTTGCTATTAAATATCTTATGGAAAAGAAAGATGCTAAACCTAGACTCATTAGGTGGGTTCTTTTGCTACAAGAATTTGACTTACATATCACTTATAGGAAGGGAGCTGAGAACCCCGTTGCTGATAACTTGTCTAGGTTAGAAAATATTCTTGATGACCCACAACCTATTAATGATAGATTTCCTGATGAACAATTACCTGCAATAAATGTTTCTCATAACACTCCTTGGTTTGCTGACTATGCTAAATACATTGTAGCTAAATACATACTGATAATCCTCAAGTGCAAGGAATCATCATAGCACTTTCCAAAGGTGGAAGTGATAAGTATGGAGTGTCGAACCCACAAGGAGCTAAAGGTAAGATCAATATTCTCTCAAGTCCTATCTGTCACTGATACGACTCTACGTACACCGAACGTTTGCTTCCAACTAGAAACGAGAAATAAAAATACGTTGTGGGTATGAAGTTGATAACTTTGCATGATATCGGAGAACTAAAATATAAAAGTAGGTGCTGTTAATATAAAGTTAGAATATATTACTAAATATTATAAATAGCGAGTGCGAAATAATGATGGATCGGTGTGCGGACTTGTCCTAGGCAACTGTTAACAAGATCGGTAATCATTATTGCAATTTCATATGAGGGAGAGGCATAAGCTAACATAATTTCTCTTCTTGGATCATATGCACTTATGATTGGAACTCTAGCAAGCATCTGCAACTACTGAAGATCATTAAGGTAAAACCCAACCATAGCATTAACATATCAAGTCCCCTTTATTCCCATACGCCATGACTCACTTACCCGTGTTTATGCTTCTGTCACTCAAGCAACGCAGACAATAAGCAAACCATGAACATATTGCAAACCCTACAACGGGGATCCCTCACGTGTGCCCGGCATGGAAGGAACCATAGGACAACACCAAAATAAAACATGCAACTCAAACCAATCTATATCATCAATCAACCCAAAGGACAAAAGAAATCTACTCAAAACATCATAGGATGGCAACACATCATTGGATCATAATATGTGGCATAAAGCACCATGTTCAAGTAGGGGATTACAACGGGGTGCGGGAGAGTGGACCGCGTAAAAGAGATGAGGATGGTGATGATGATGGTGACGTTGATGAAGACGATCACCGCGACGATGATTCCCCCGATGGCACTCCGGCGCCACCAAGAGAGAGGGGGAGAGGTTGTCCCCTTTGTGCTTCCTCGTCCATGGCCTCCCCCTTAGATGGGGAAAGGTTCTCCCTCTGGTCCTCGGCCTCCATGGCGATGGTGACCCCTCCGGCTTCCTCCTCCATGCCTCCAGTGATATTGGCCCCTCCGGAGGGTCCCCGAGAGGGCCTAGATTGGTTTTTCGTGGCTATAGAGGCTTGCGGAGGTGGAACTCCTGATCTAGGTTTTGTTCTGGAAGTTTGGGAATATATAAGAGGTATTGGGGTCGAGAACAAGTCAGGGGGACCCACGAGGCAGCCACAAGGTCGGGGGGCGCGCCCCCACCCTTGTGGTGGCCTCGTGGCTCCTCTGGTGCATCTCCGACACTCCGTGGGCTTATTTTGGTCCAAAAATAATCTCCAGAAATTTTTAGGTCAATTGGACTCCGTTTGATATTCCTTTTCTGCGAAACCCAAAAACAAGGAAAAAAAACAGAAACTGGCACTGGGCTCTGGGTTAATAGGTTAGTCCCAAAAATCATATAAAATATCAAATAAATGCATATAAAACATCCAAGATAGATAATATAATAGCATGAATACTTCATAAATTATAGATACATTGGAGACGTATCAGCATCCCCAAGCTTAATTCCTGCTCGTCCTCGAGTAGGTAAATGATAAAAGAAATAATTTATGAAGTGTGAATGCTAGCAAGTGCACAAGTTTGATCAATGATAGTTCCAAACACTTTTTATAGCATCATTATATATCATAAACAGTAGCTCATCTCATAAAACTTCTCATGATCAAGTAACAAGCTATTCACAAATTAAGGTATAGACCATAAACTTTCTTGAAAACTAACAAACTATGTTCTCGGTAGTCAAACAATTGCAATTCATCTTATTTTCAGGAAGGGTCTATGTAAGAGCTTTGATTTAGAAAATTCCACATACTCAACTATCATTTAATCTTTCACAATTGATAACACTCACGTGATATTTATGGGTTCAAAGTTTTAATCGGATAGAGAGAAAGATAGGGGCTTATAGTTTCGCCTCCGAACCTTTTACCTCAAGGGTAATGTCAACAATAATACTTCATGAAAACCTACATCCGAGTGGATATATATATCCGGATCGCTCCAACACATGGTGCTTGCCAAAGGAAAAAGTGTAAAAAGGAAAGGTGATGATCACCATGACTCTTGAATAAAGGTAGAAGGTAAAAGTAAAAGATAAGCCCTTCGCAGAGGGAAGCAGAGGTTGTCATGCGCTTTTATGGTTGGATGCACAAAATCTTAATGCAAAATAACGTCACTTTATATTGCTGCTTGTGATAAAGAGCTTTATTATGTAGTCCATCGCTTTTATTTCTTCCATATCACAAGTTTGTATAAAGCTTATTTTCTTCACACTAATAGATCATACATATTTAGTGAGCAATTTTTTTGCTTGCGCCAATGAGAACTTACTTGAAGGATCTTACTCAATCCATAGGTAGGTATGGTGGGCTCTCATGGCAAAACTGGTTTAAGGGATGTTTGGAAGCACAAGTAGTATCTCTACTTGGTGCAAAGAATTTGGCTAGCATGATGGGGAAAGGCAAGCTCAACATGTTGGATAATCCATGACAATATAACTTCTATTCGGATATAAGAAAACATAACTCATTATGTTCTCTTCCTTGTCCAACGTCAACTTTTAGCATGTCATATTTTAATGAGTGATCACAATGACAAAAGATGTCCAAGATAGTATATTCATATGTGAAATCTCTCTTCCTTCAATATTCTTTCATGAATTGTTCAAGTGACCAATGTTGAGTTTGCTAACTTTCAATAAATTTTACCACCTATACTTCTTATAAGTGAAGTCATTACTCTCCATGGGATAAGCATATGAAGCATATAAAATTTCATATCTATGATATTCAATTCATTTAACCATTTACTCATAGGATATAAGTGAAGCACGCGAGTAAATGACAAACTACTCCATAAAGATGTAAGTGAAGAACATTGAGTAGTCAAGTAATTAACTAGCCATGGGAGGACTTTCTCTCATTCAAGATTTCAGATCCAATGATTTTATTCAAACAGCAAGTAAAATGAAAGTACGCTCAAAGCAAAACACATATCATGTGACGAATATAAATATAGCTCCGAGTAAGGTATACCGATGGTTTTGATGACGAAAGAGGGGATGCCTTCCGGGGCATCCCCAAGCTTAGGCGCTTGAGTCTTCCTTGAATATTATCTTGGGGTGCCTTGGGCATCCCCAAACTTAGGGTCTTTCCACTCCTTATTCTCCTCGTATCGATATCTCACCCAAAACTTGAAAACTTCAATCACACAAAACTTAACGGAACTTCATGAGATGGGTTAGTATGATAAAGAGTAAATCATTCACTTTGGTACTGTCAAAGACATGATTCATAATTGTTCTCACACAATGCCTACTGTACCATATCATTTCTACAATTTATATTGAGCAATATAAGCCATAGGAACTGGAGAACAAGCAAACTATGCATTGAAAACGGAATCTATAAAAAACAGAATAGTCTGTAATGATCTGAATAAAAACCATACTTCTTCTACTCCAAAAATTCTGAAATATGAGGACAACATAGACAATTTGTATATCAATCTTCTGTAAAAAGTGAGAATTTTTCAGCACTCCAGTAAGTTTAAAGAATTCTGTGACTTGGCGCAGATGTTTCTGTTTTTGCACAGAATCAAGTCAACTATCATCCGCACTACCCGAAGGCTTTACTTGGCACTTTATTGGAACAAAAGATATAAAACATGATTACTATAGTATCTTAATCATGTGTACAGATAAAAACAGTAGGTATAAATATTGGGTTGTCTCCCAACAAGCGCTTTCCTGTAATGCCTTTTTAGCTAGGCATGATGATTTCAATGATGCTCACATAAAAGATAAGAATTGAAACATAATGGAAGCATCATGAAGAATATGACTAGCACATTTAATTGTAACACACTTCCTATGCATGGGGATTTTGTGAGAAAACAACTTATGGGAACAAGAATCACCTAGCATAGGAAGGCAAAACAAGCATAACTTCAAGATTTTCAACACATAGAGAGGAAACTTGATATTATTGCAATTCCTACAAGCATATATTCCTCCCTCATAATAATTTTCAGTAGAATCATGAATGAATTCACAATATAGCTATCACACAAAGTATTCTTTCCATTATCCACAAGCATAGAAATTTTACTACTCTACACATAAGCAAATTCATTCTCATGAATAGTAGTGGGAGCAAACTCAACAAAATAACTATCAAGTGAGGCATAGTCCAATTGAAATTTTAAATCAAGATGACAAGTTTCATGGTCATCATTATTCTTTATAGCATACATGCCATTACAATAATCATCAAAGATCGCAACTTTGTCCTCATAATCAATTGGAACCTCTTCCGAAATAGTGGAATCATTACTAAATAAAGTCATGACCTCTCCAAATCCACTTTCATAAATATTATAAGATTCAACACCCTCCAAAATAGTGGGATCATTACTTCCTAAAGTTGACACTCTTCCAAACCCACTTTTATCAATATAATCATCATAAATAGGAGGCATGCTATCCTCAAAATAAATTGGCTCATAAAAAATTGGGGGACTAAAAATATCATCTTCATCAAACATAGCATCCCCAAGCTTAATTCCTATGATAATTTTATTCATACTCTAAAAGGTATAAGTGAAGTTCGTACAACATTCTACAAATAGTATATATTTACCAACATCCAAGCTCAAAATATATAAGTGAAGCACACGAAGCATTCTATAAAGTCGTACTCAAATGATTTAAGTGAAGCACAAAGAGCATTCTATAAAGACATACTCAAAAGATTTAAGTGAAGCACAAAGAGCATTCTATAAATAAATGAATGGCTATCTCACACTAGCATGGAGCAAAAAGGAAAAATAAACTCAAAAGACTCATATCATGTGAACAAAACAAAAACCGAGGTATACCAATAATTGTTGAAGAAGAAAGATGGGATGCCAACCGGGTCATTCCCAAGCTTAGATGCTTGAGTATCCTTGAAATATTTACTTGGGGTGCCTTGGGCATCCCCAAGCTTGAGCTCTTGCCTCTCCTTGTTCTTCTCATATCGGTAACTCCTCGTTCTTCGAACACTTCATCTACACAAAACTTGGTGAGATCCATAAGTATAATAAAGCAAATCACTACCTTTAGGTACCGTTGAAAACTCATTCAAATTTCATATTAGCATTATATCTACTGTATTCTAACTTCACCATGGTTCATACCCCCCGATACAACCCATAGATTCATCAATATAAGCGAACAACACATAGAAAACAGAATTTGTCAAGAATAGGACAGTCTGTAGCAATCCGAATATTTCGTATACTTCTGTACCTCCAAAAATTCTAAAAAATAGGACGTTCTAAACAATTTGCAGAGCAGTAATGTGTAAAAGTTTCAAGATTTTATCATGCTCTAGTGAATTTAAACAATTCAAACACTACAGCCAAAGTTTCTGTTTTTCTGCAGCACACACCAAACAAGCAATTTAAACATTCTAAAACCAAACCTAGACACAATATTTTTATAATACAATGAATATATACAGAGGGATACTTATTTGTGAGAAACTTCCATGAAAAATTCTATATTGTTACCATGAGCATGAACACAAGTGTTCAAGGTCGACCCTCACTTCTCCTGGAGACTATATGATGGTTGAGAATGTGGACTTGCCAAAAAGGCTCCGATACATGACCCTTCCTGAAAAGGTGATGAATTGTAGTTGCAAAGTTGACTGAGAACATAGTTTGTTGGTTTTCAATAGAGTTTATGCTTTATACTTCGATGTTATGATGAATTGTTACTTGTTCATGAGAAGTCTATGATAAAAGTTCTATGATAAAGTTTTATATTAAAGTTTGTTGCTGTTATAATATTATAAATGATGCTTCTATGTCTGTACTTTGTTTTTATCGACACCTCTCTCTCTAAGCATGTGGACATGTTTTTCGATTTCGATTTTCGCTTGAGGACAAGCGAGGTATAAGCTTGGGGGAGTTGACACGTCCATTTTCCATCATGTTTTTCTACTGTTATTTATGATGTTTTTATGTATAATAATACTTTTTGGAGTAATTCTAATGCCTTTTCTCTCATAATATGCAAGGTTGACACAAACAGGGAGAATTCTGGCAGCTGAAAATCTGGACCTGAAAAGCTACGTCTGGCTACCTGTTCTGCACAACTCCAAATGAGCTGAAACTTCACGAGGACTTTTTATGCAATAAATAAGAATTATTGGAGCAAATAACTACCATAGGGGGCCCACCAGGTGGGCACAACCCACCTCGCTCCCAGGCACGCCCTGTTGGGTTGTGCCCTCCTCGGCCAACCTCCGGTGCCCCTCTTCTGGTATATAAGTCATTTTGACCTAGAAAAAAATAAGGAGAGGACTTTCGGGATGAAGCACCGCCGTCTCAAGGCGGAACTTGGGCAGGAGCACTTTTGCCCTCCGGTGGAGCGATTCCGCCGGGGGAACCTCCCTCTCGGAGGGGGAAATCATCGTCATCATCATCACCAATAACTCTCCCATCTTGGGGAGGGCAATGTCCATCAACATCTTCAACAACACCATCTCCTCTCAAACCCTAGTTCATCTCTTGAGTTCAATATTTGTACCGGAACTATAGATTGGTGCTTGTGGGTGACTAGTAGTGTTGATTACATCTTGTAGTTGATTACAATATGGTTTTTTTGGTGGAAGATTATATGTTCACATCCATTATGCTATTTAATACCCCTATGATCTTGAGCATGATTATCATTTGTGAGTAGTTACTTTTTTTCTTGAGGTCACGGGAGAAATCTTGTTGCATGTAATCATGTGAACTTGATATGTGTTCGATATTTTGATGGTATGTATGTTGTGATTCCCTTAGTGGTGTCATGTGAACATCGACTACATGACACTTCACCATATTTGGGCCTAAGGGAATGCATTGTGGAGAAGGAATTAGATGATGGGTTGCGAGAGTGACAAAAGCTTAAACCCTAGATTATGCGCTATTCCGTCAGGGACTGATTTGGATCCAAAAGTTTAATGCTATGGTTAGATGTTATCTTAATACTTTTCTCGTAGTTGCGGATGCTTGCGAGGGGGTTAATCATAAGTAGGAGGTTTGTTCAAGTAAGAACAACACCTAAGCACCGGTCCACCCACATATCAAATTATCAAAGTAGTGAACACAAATCAAACCAACATGATGAAAGTGACTAGATGAAATTCCCGTGTACCCTCAAGAACGCTTTGCTTATCATAAGAGACTGTTTTGGCCTGTCCTTTGCCTCAAAAGGATTGGGCTACCTTGCTGCACTTTTCCTACCATTACCATTACTTGATCGTTACAAATTATCTTGCTATCAAACTACTCGTTACTTATAATTTCTGTGCTTGCTGAAAACCGCTTGTCATTTCCTTCTGCTCCTCGTTGGGTTCGACACTCTTACTTATTGAAAGGACTACGATTGATCCCATATACTTGTGGGTCATCAACAGGCGCCCGCAAAGCCACGTATTCCTGTGAGAATGTCTGATGTGGCGTGGTCGCTCGCCTGAACGTTGGCCGCATACACGCCTCCAGGGCGCCTGCAAACATGCCTCCACGACGCCTGCAAACACGCAACCTGTCCTCCCATGAATGTAGCCTGCACAGACACTGACGCGTGTCCGTTTCCTGATAACGTCTATGGAAGCGAGTGGTCGTGGGTTCAAATCTCATGGACTAATTTTTCTATTTATATTTCCTGCAATAATCCATTCAAGATTACTAGGGACAGTGAATGTATTCTGTGACACTGAAAATTGTCCTAGAAAATACACTTTCCTAGTGACGGTAAAAACGTCGCCTAAATTAGTCCAGAACATCACCAAAGTTGCCACACAGAGCCACGGTGGGGCAAAATCAGCTAGTGACGGTGACCGTCATAGAAAATGATTTTAGGCGACGGTTCCTGTTTCGTCGCCAGGTTTTTTGTCACTGAATAGACGAAATTTTGTAGTGTCAGCTTAACCAAATATTCCTTCTTGCTGGCCTTCGGGCCTCTAATCATATCTGCAACATAGGCCAGCTCCTCAACAGTTGGTTCATATCCATTGTCATCATAGTGCATCACTTCTTTGGTTTGAGACCCTTTATCCTTCTTGGGGACTGCTTGAATAATCTCAAACGCCATTCGTGATATTTTGGCAGCTGCTGTAAAACGATGATGGCAATTATACTGTACGTACTTGGTATTGTACAAAGAAATTAAACCAATAATTTTTATATTTTCAACACAATTTAATCCAGAGCAAACGCAATATGAAAGGACAATATCACTGAACTATACAAAGATGCGATCAAAGTTTTGGACAAACAATTTCAATGTAGAAAAAAATTTGTATAAACAAGAAGCTCATCAAAAAAGTAAAAGGAGTAATTAGTCTGGAGATTATATCTTATCACCTTTCATTTAATTATACATCCTACCCATGCTATAAAATCCCGACCATAATAGAACCCGATATAGAATGACCTGCAGTCCTAACTCGGATAAGAACCCTAAAAGTTAGTTCTACTACAAGTAACACAATCTTAGAATGCATCTCCAACTCAAGAAGGAACTAAGCGCGCAGATCTAGACGCATGTGTAGATTTAATGTGGGGTGTGAGGGTGTGACCTCATCATTTAAGGTGGGGTATTGGAGTACTTTTACGTTCGGATAGGCTGGAGTCCATTGAAATGTCGTCGTTCATGTTCTGCACCACAAGGGGAGCGAACGATTTGTAGCGGCGGAGCTAGAGCGACAAGAAGGGGGAGGGGAAGGATGTAGGTTATAAAACAAAAATGAGGAGGCGCTTCATTTCCTGGAAGGATATGTGGTCACTGCTAAAAGTATAGTCTCTATTTAAGGAGTGGGTGGGCCTAATCTAGCGGGCCTTTTAAATGTACTCGAGGGAAGGAATTTTTGGGAGGACGAGGAGGCAAGGGTGGAGCGTCGGCTAGAGCAGTCGGCCCTGGGGATGCGTGTTTTCTTTGCCTCGATCCCTCCCCATGAGTTCGAGGAGATGTTGCGGGTGTTGGCAACCATGTTGTCGGTACTAAAACCGGCAGACTTCGGGTAGGGAGCCCAAGTTGTGGATTTTGGATCGATGGGTAACAGGGAACAAAGTGGACGGTATTTACATAGGTTCGGGCCCTCACGAAGAGGTGAAATGCTATGTCATGCTTTGATTGTATTAATGATGATGTATCGAGTACAGGCTTGCCGCAAGATCATATGTTGTGTTCTAACCCTAAGGTGAGTAATGATGAATATGTCTCTGTGGACTAAAACCCCTCAGTTTATATAGGTGCTGAGGGTATCTAGGGTTACAGATGGTCGATCGCCAGCTGGGGAAACACATGCCAATAGCTGAAGCAATCCTTGGGGTACACGCCAAGTCTTCGGTAGAGTCCATCTTCACCACGCCAAGCTTCGAGGCTTCTGGAGTTCTTCCTTATGAGATCGGTGGGCCATAAGCTTGGCCCATGGACTGCGGGCCAACTATTTTTGTACCCCTTAGTCCAGGACACCGTCAGTAGCCCCTAAACTTGTCTTCAGAGTTGGGGACAATATTTTTTCTCGGACGGATGTCTTTGGCTTGATAGGCGAGTTCCTGCTCCCGGTGTTTGTTTATATGAACCCTAGGTATTCTTTGTGCGAAGCAATTCTATGGACTCTCCCTCTAACAGGGCAGCCCATCGACCGCGTGCCTCAAGAGCCATGCTTTGTCAACCGAGGTCTTTTAGATAGCTTAGCCTCGAAGGCTTGCTACTTGAGTGTGAACAATATTTATATCCTGACAACTTTTCCGAAGCGTCACCACTTATATCAAAGCGAGTCAGTTAATGTTACTCAAATCGCGGTCCGAGGCGGTTTTCTTATTGGCGCATCTCATCAAGGCAGAGATCATGCCCCATATTTTGGGGGATATCAACAAGATTTGTTTCATCCCACGCATTCAAGTTGGGAATGAGTGATTCAAGTTTTCGTTCGCTGGGAGAACCTCCCTCCCCCCTAGCAAACAGAACAACTTGACATGCCGCAAAGGCCCACATTGCCATTACGTATGAAAAAAATTGTGAGGCACCGAAAAAAAATTGCCAAGAAAAAATATTTCTATACAAATTACATAGTACACAAATGTATTTTTTGCCGTGATTTTAAGAACACAAAAGATTTATAAAAATTCATATAAAATATGAATATATATATATATATAATGACTCCACTTTGCACGCAAATATATAAAATTGATGTGGTAGTTTATATGAAACTATGCATGGTCTAAATGGTAAAATTATAATGCTGGTTATATTAAAAAATGAGATGGGCTAAAAAATAAAATTGCCATGGCCTAATCCGATATACCTAAGAAGTTCGTTCCCACTATCTTTATCTTAACATGCAGAATACCCACCTCATCACATATATCCCACACATGCCACCTCCCATTTAAATACACATGCAATACATCCACATCATCAAGCACATGGAATCAATCAACTTTCCACTTTTCACCACATGCACACCCTCCACATCATCAAGCACCCATGTAACCATTCAACTTTCAACTTTTCACTTTCTGCCACACGCAAGCCCTCCAGATCATTTTTTTATTTCTAAATAATAAATAATTGAAATTGAATGTCACAAGACACTATAACATGCATCCACCCTCCATTTACCTCTAGGTTGAACGTGGTGTCGTACAATTCTCATATATTCTAATTTCATTTTTAATAAGTTTTTTCTAGAAAATTAGCAACAACGCGTGTTGCTTTTTTCTAGTTCATAAAAATGCCATGCAACGTATGATAAACTACCATGAAATAATTAAAACTACCATAGTTTAATATATATTTTTATAAAAATGGCATGGTCTACAAAAACATTTGAATTTCCATGACCCAAGTAATAAAAGTGGCATGATAAAATTTCCTTTAAATAAAAATAAAAAATAGCCATGGCCAAAATTATAAGATTTCCATGCTACCTATAATAAAACAGTCATGTTATAATTAATAAAGGTGCCATGCTCCCCACAAAATCAAAATTTCCATGGCCTAATTTGTAAAAATACCATGCTACATATAATAGAACTACCATGGCCTAGTTAAAACTACCATAGACAAATTAGAGTATAAAATGCCATGGACTAAAAATAATTTCCATGACCCAAGTAATAAAAGTGTCATGGCACATACAATGCAACTACCATGGCCTAATTAATGAAATTGCCAACCTACAATAGAAGTACCATGTTCTTATTAATAGAAGTGTCATGCTACCCACAAAAAATTTGCATGGCATGATTTATAGAAATGGCATGCTACCAATAAATAAAACTACCATAGAGTAATTAATATATAAAATGTTGTAGTCTTTTTAATATAATTACCATGCTTTACATAATAGAAGTGCCATTATACCTACAATGAAACTACCAAGCCCTACTTAATGAAAATACCATGGTATAAAAAATATACCATTATTTCCAAACTAGGAAAACAAATTACAAAAAAATGACATGGCAAAAATAAGAATAGTTTTACCTAGTACAAATTTGTCATGCACATTTTTATGTGAAAAAAATATCATATACCTATAACATGTTAGTCTAAGGAAATGCTAGCCCCCCTTGAACACTTTTGTCAGGAAAAGCACACTGTCCTGTATCCTAGAACAAAAAGTACATTTTCCATGTCCATAGAATAGTTTCTTCTTAAAAATGCCATAGACTAAAATACATAAGACTTTTCAACCAAATTGCCATGTTCTAGATAACATGTACTCCGTATGAGGGAAAAACTGTGACAAAATAGTGTGACAAATCTACAGAATGTTCAACAATTAGCCATGATCTACTCAAATGCCATCTTGTGTTTCAATTTGCCATGAACAAAAACAGTGGTATAATTGCCAAGTTATACACCAATTTTGTTCTTAGGAAATTGCCATGGACCAAGAAGCAAAAATATTTTTCACACAGTTTTGTGGTGAGTGTTAGCAAGCATAGAAGACTATATGATGGTTGAGTATTGGACTTGCCAAAAAGGCACCGATACGTGACCCTTCCTGAAAAGGTGATGAATTGTAGTTGCAAAGTTGACTGAGAACATAGTTTGTTGGTTTTCAATAGAGTTTATGCTTTATACTTCGATGTTATGATGAATTCTTACTTGTTCATGAGAAGTCTATGATAAAAGTTCTATGATAAAGTTTTATATTAAAGTTTGTTGCTGTTATAATATTATAAATGATGCTTCTATGTCCGTATTTTGTTTTTATCGACACCTCTCTCTCTAAGCATGTGGACATGTTTTTCGATTTCGGTTTTCGCTTGAGGACAAGCGAGGTCTAAGCTTGGGGGAGTTGACACGTCCATTTTCCATCATGTTTTTCTACTGTTATTTATGATGTTTTTATGTATAATAATGCTTTTTGGAGTAATTCTAATGCCTTTTCTCTCATAATATGCAAGGTTGACACAAACAGGGAGAATTCTGGCAGCTGAAAATCTGGACCTGAAAAGCTACGTCTGGCTACCTGTTCTGCACAACTCCAAATGAGCTGAAACTTCACGAGGAATTTTTATGCAATAAATAAGAATTATTGGAGCAAATAACTACCAGAGGGGGCCCACCAGATGGGGACAACCCACCTCGCTCCCAAGCGCGCCCTGTTGGGTTGTGCCCTCCTCGGCCAAACTCCGGTGCCCCTCTTCTGGTATATAAGTCATTTTGACCTAGAAAAAATAAGGAGAGGACTTTCGGGATGAAGCACCGCCGTCTCAAGGAGGAACTTGGGCAGGAGCACTTTTTCCCTCCGGCGGAGCGATTCCGCCGGGGGAACTTCCCTCTCAGAGGGGGAAATCATCATAATCATCATCACCAACAACTCTCCCATCTTGGGGAGGGCAATGTCCATCAACATCTTCAACAACACCATCTCCTCTCAAACCCTAGTTCATCTCTTGCGTTCAATCTTTGTACCAAAACTATAGATTGGTGCTTGTGGGTGACTAGTAGTGTTGATTACATCTTGTAGTTGATTACAATATGGTTTTTTTGGTGGAAGATTGTATGTTTAGATCCACTATGCTATTTAATAGCCCTATGATCTTGAGCATGATTATCATTTGTGAGTAGTTACTTTTGTTCTTGAGGTCATGGAAGAAATCTTGTTGCAAGTAATCATGTGAACTTGATATGTATTCGATATTTTGATGGTATGTACGTTGTGATTCCCTTAGTGGTGTCATGTAAACATCGACTACATGACACTTCACCATATTTGGGCCTAAGGGAATGCATTGTGGAGTAGTTATTAGATGATGGGTTGCGAGAGTGACAGAAGCTTAAACCCTAGATTATGCGCTATTCCGTCAGGGACTGATTTGGATCCAAAAGTTTAATGCTATGGTTAGATGTTATCTTAATACTTTTCTGTTAGTTGCGGATGCTTGCAAGGGGGTTAATCATAAGTAGGAGGTTTGTTCAAGTAAGAACAACACCTGAGCACCGGCCCACCAACATATCAAATTATCAAAGTAGTGAACACAAATCAAACCAACATGATGAAAGTGACTAGATGAAATTCCCGTGTACCCTCAAGAACGCTTTGCTTATCGTAAGAGATTTTTTTGGCTTTTCCTTTGCCTCAAAAGGATTGGGCTACCTTGCTGCACTTTTGCTACCATTACCGTTACTTGATCGTTACAAATTATCTTGCTATCAAACTACTCGTTACTTTAATATCTGTGCTTGCTGAAAACCGCTTGTCATTTCCTTCTGGTCCTCGTTGGGTTCGACTACACATGAGCAAAACCATCATATGTATGTTGTGATTCCCTTAGTAGTGTCATGTGAACGTCGACTACATGACACTTCACCGTATTTGGGCCTAAGGGAATGCATTGTGGAGTAGTTATTAGAGATGGGTTGCTAGAGTGATAGAAGCTTAAACCCTACTTTATGCGCTACTTTGTAAGGGGACCAATTTGGATCCAAAAGTTTAATGCTATGGTTAGATTTTATCTTAATACTTTTCCCATAGTTGTGGATGCTTGCGAGGGGTTAATCATAAGTAGGAGGTTTGTTCAAGTAAGAACATCACCTAAGCCCCGATCCACCCACATACCAAATTATCAAAGTAGCGAACACGAATTAAGCCAATATGATGGAAGTGATATGGTGAAATTCCCGTGTACCCTCAAGAACGCTCTGCTTATTATAAGAGACCATTTTGGCCTGTCCTTTGCCTCAAAAGTATTGGGCTACCTTTCTGCACTTTTGTTACCGTTACCGTTACTTTCTCGTTACAAATTATCTTGCTATCAAACAACTTGTTACCGACTATTTCAGTGCTTGCAGTTAATACCTTGCTGAAAACCGCTTGTCATTTCCTTCTGCTCCTCGTTGGGTTCGACACTCTTACTTATCGAAAGGACTACGATTGGTCCCCTATACTTGTTGGTCATCAATCAGCAGCTGTCCTCTTGACTGTCTCAACTATCAAACTACTGACCTTGAATTTCTGTGGAGTGTCAAACAGATGGAGCAAGTTGATGGAGTGGCCACGGATCATCTTATCATCTCCGGACTTGGGCAAAAGAATGTGCCTCAAGATAGTATTGCTAGTGGCCAACCTGGCAAGAAAATGCTTCATAGATCCAAGCTTATGACTTTCAACATCTTTGGCAGGAATGGGCTTGTACATGTTACTCGGGATCACCCATACACATCAATGTCATTCTCTTCTTCCTCGGGATCACCAAGAAGTTCAGCCCACTCATAGATAGTTGACTGGTATCTAGCTCCCTTAGTCATCCATACAATCCTCCCATCTGGATAGAAATGAGTCGTGGAGTAGAATTGCATGATCATCTCATCATTCCACCTGGTGAGCTTTTTCCTAACAAACTCGTAGACACCTGCACTCTTGAAGCTCTCATGAATGTGGGGGAAATAGTCTTCATTTGCATCAATATATTTCCCGTCCACCCACTTCATGTCACTGTCTATAGGCTTCTTGTCAAGCAACGCAGTCTCTTAGAAATCCTGTTGCTCTCTGGTGTGAAAGTGGTAATCACAAGCAGTCATCCTCCTGATAGAATATGGAGCTATCTTCCTACACTCTTGCAGACCTTTGTCCTTCATGAGCATCATGTTATCGGCTACTGGATGAGCATTTCCATTATCTGGAATCTTTGGCTTCAACTTTCCAAGCACTAGTGCCTCATCATCAACATCAACCTCACGCACTGGGGCCTTGTTCTTCTCAGCAGCAGAGATGTTCCTGGTTGACCTCATAGGAGCAGGTGCTTTGGGCTCGGACTTGGGCTTGGAGGGAGCAGCAGACTTCATAGCATCTGACATGAGCTTCTGAGTCTTTGCTGGAGGTGCAGTAGGTTTCTCCTACTCATCATCATCTTCCCTCATGGAAGGCTTGCCAATGACATGTGCAGTTGTCTTTCTTGGCCTCTTCTTCTTGCTCGCATCAGCTTCTGCATCACTTGGCTCCTCAAGTGTGAATGTCGTAGTTACTCTTGGAGGTGTGGTCTTGTTTGCCTTCGACAGAGGGGCTTTCCTTACAGCAGTCTTGTCCTTGGCACTTGGCCTGGTGCTAGCAGAAGTTCCATATTCTTTCCTTAGCACAGCCTTTTTCTTGGGTGTAGCCTCATCTGCCTCAAAGTCTTCATCTTCATCATCAGAATTCGTCTTCTTCCTAGTCCTTGTGGCAAACTTTGGCAGATTGCTAGGAGTGCTCATGTGCCTTTATCATAGCTTTCGACTGGACCAGATCCCTCACTGAGATCAACATTCTGCCTTGACATGTTGTGACTGTCACTGCCACTTGACATCTTACAAGCTGACCCTGTGAATAGATAGGGATGGGTAGAGTAGATGAGTTATCACAAAAAGTAGATGATTTTTTTGAAAAATTTGAGTTCAAATCTTAGTTCTAGGTTTTCACAGAATTCATTTCAGAGCTACCGAGTTGGTCATTTTGGTGACACCGAAGACAACACAGAACCAAAACACTTCCTTTCAGTTAGACCGAGATGTGGTTCTGTGACTTCGAGTTGCTAGGGTTTCACTAAAATTTTACTTTCGGTCTCACCGATTCACACTTCTCGGTGGCACCGAGATGTACTAGTGCAATGGCCAGGGCCAAATCGGTGGAACCAAGAATTGCTAATCACTCGGTCTGAGATGCTTTCGGCGGAAACCTAAACCACAATTTTTTGCTTGAATCTATCCTGAGGAACTGATCTGGTGGATAGGGGAATCTCATTCGTGGCAAGATAAATGGCAAAACCCTTGTGCATTGAATCGCAAAAGTGAAGCACGAGGGGATCAAATCTCACCCTAACTTGACGGAGATCCTCTATGGTGGCAATGGCGGGGCGGATTGCCGTTGACGGTGACCGACTCCTACGGCGAGGGCTTGCTGGAGACGAGGGCGATGATACGGAGATGAGGGAGCGGCAGCAAAGGGATGTGGACTCATGACGTTTGAAGAAATTTTCAACGCACGGTCACGCTGGATATATATACCCGTGTATTGTCGGTGGCACGAGTAGAAAAAATCGGTGGCACCAAGATGTATAAGTGGTCGTTACAGCAAATCGGTGATGCCGAGTTGGTCTAATTGGTAGCACCGAGATTAAAACCTAGATCAATCTAAATGATTTCGGTCCGACCGAATTTGAGTGAGTTGGTCCAACCAAAATGCATGAAGAAGGTTTTGGAAGTCAGCCCTTGTCGGATCGGTGGCTCCGAGTGCTTCTCACCCGGAGGGTCCGAAAGGAACTTATTCAATTTTTTGGATATAGCATGAAAAGAATTTGAGACAAGAAAAGCATAGATAGCTAGAGAAGGTTCTTAGGCATTCTTGTACATCCACTTGGTCAACAAAAACCAAGACAATCAAAACAACCAATGGATGTCCTCGAATAAAGAAAGTATGCAAATCAACATACTCACACAATAAAGTATCAAATGAAATATGTGTCAAACATGCACAACCAATTCTAGCATTTATCAAGCAATTAGCGCTGACTAGCTCATCTGTATATGAGTATGTTGACTTAGGATTCAAATGAGAACATTTATCATAGGTCATACTCATCGTTTACGCACGAGTGGGCTTACCACTTTTACATAAAGCATTAATGTGTTCACACCATTAGAGTTGCTTTAGCTCAATGTTTAGAGCAAATCTCCCCCTAGATGTGTGATAATCCTCAAGTGCAAGGAATCATCGTAGCAATTTCCAAAGGTGGAAGTGATAAGTATGGAGTGTCGAACCCACAAGGAGCTAAAGGTAAGATCAATATTCTCTCAAGTCCTACCTGCCACTGATACGACTACGTACACCGAACTTTTGCTTCCAACTATAAATGAGAAATAAAACTACGTCATGGGTATGAAGAGGATAACTTTGCATGATATCGGAGAACTAAAATATAAATAGCGAGTGTGGAATAATGATGGGTCGGTGTGCGGAATTATCCTAGGCAATTGTTAACAAGATCGGTAGTCGTCATTGCAATTTCATATGAGGGTGAGGCATAAGATAACATACTTTCTCTTCTTGGATCATATGCACTTATGATTGGAACTCTAGCAAGCATCCGCAACTACTAAAGATCATTAAGGTAAAACCCAACCATAGCATTGAAGTATCAAGCCCTCTTTATCCCGCACGCAACAACCCCCTTACTCGGGTTTATGCTTCTGTCACTCAAGCAACCCACTATAAGTGAATCATGAACGTATTGCAACACCCTAAAGCGGGAATCCTTCACGTGTGCACGGCACGGAAGGCACCATAGGAGAGCACCAAAATAAAACATACAACTCAAACCAGTCTATATCATCAATCAACCCAAAAGACAAAAGAAATCTACTCAAAGCATCATAGGATGGCAACACATCATTGGATCATAATATGTGGCATAAAGCACCATGTTCAAGTAGGGGATTACATCGGGGTGCGGGAGAGTGGACCGCATAAAAGAGATGAGGATGGTGATGATGAAGACGATCACCGCGGTGATGGTTCCCCCAATGGCACTCCGGCGCCAATAAGAGAGAGGGGGAGAGGTTCTCCCCTTTGTGCTTCCTCCTCCATGGCCTCCCCTTAGATGGGGAAAGATTCTCCCTCTAGTTCTTGGCCTCCACGGCGATGGTGACCCCTCCGGCTACCTCGTCCATGGCCTCCGGTGATGATTGCCCCCTCCGGCAGGGTGCTAGAGTGGGCCTAGATTGGTTTTTCGTGGCTACAGAGGCTTACGGTAGCGAACTCCCGATCTAGGTTTTCTTCTGGAGTTTTTGGGATTTATAGGAGTGTTTGGCGTCGGGGACAAGTCAAGGGGACCCACGAGGCGACGGCAAGGACGGGAGGCGCGCCCTAGGGGGGTGGGGGCACCCCCACCCTTGTGGTTAGCCCGGGACTATTCTTTGGTATCTTTTCGCTCCAGTATTTTTTATATTTTCCAAAAATATTCTCCAAAAATTTTCAGCCCATTCCGAGAACTTTTATTTCTGCACAAAAACAACACCACGGTAGTTGTGCTGAAAACAACGTCAGTCCGGGTTAGTTCTAATCAAATCATACCAAAATCATATAGAATTGTTGTAAACATGGCATGAGTACTTCATAAATTATAGATACGTTGGAGACGTATCCATGTGATATCCCCCCAAAGAGGGATGAACTAACCTTCGGTTTTGTCGATGATGACTTCACGTAGACAGTGAAGATGTGGATGCTCAATGTTGATGTAGTCCATCAAGAGTTCGGAGAAATCTTTTGGAGTTTTGCCCTTTCGATACCTACATGGGTTAGTCCCATAAGTATCATACAAGGATATCCATAGACATAGAGTGAATTGCACATATGATGATGTCCATGAAAGCACTAGGTTACCTTGTCCCTTGTCTTACAAACAAGAGGGTTTTTGACTCCATGAACTAGTGCAAGATATTAAAGTTGATTGCACAAGTCCTTGCCAAAATGGATATGAGTGAAGTACGTTGGCGGAGTCAACCTCAAGAACACTCTAGTTCTTCTTCTTTGGGACCCACGTCAACTTGATGGAAATCCCTGGAGTTGTAGTTTAACTTGATGAAGTAGAGCTTGACGTAGTCTTGGGAACCCACTTGACCATGGCTTTAGGAGCTTCATCAAATGAGTCAATCTCTTCTTGAAGCTTGTCCTTGCCTTTTAGCTTGTGGTCTTGTGGTGGAAGATCATCTTGAGCTTGTGTTCCCTCAAAATAAGTGGGATCATACTTCTCATGTTGAAGAACAAACTTCATCTTAGGGTATTGATCTTCTTCCCATTCAACTCCATTGGCATTGACTTTCGTTCAAAACCAACACCTTAACTCTTCTGGTGTCTTCCTTGCTTGCGTAAAATTTCCTCAAATTGCTTACTCCCGGCAAGGCTCTTGTAAACACCTTTCTCTATGATTCCCTTCAATAAGCTATTTTCTTACTCAAGCGTAACTTGGCTAAGAGAATCATTAGTGGAATCAAGAGAACTACTAGAAGCAACAATATTGGATTTAGCATGGTTATTATTACTACTAGAAGAAGAATCTTTCTTGCTCTTGTTGCTAGATTTTACTTGTTGTATATAAGTAGACAAGAGAGACGTTTGGCAATGTAAGAAGCATAGAAACTCATGCTCTTGCTCTAAATTTAGCTTCTCGAAGCGTAGCTTCTCATGAGTTCTTAGGAGCTCTCTATGATCCTCTTAAGTTGTTTGATGAGCTAACTTAAGAGTGTTTAGTTCTTTACTTAGACGCTCAATCTCCTTCTTATCATTGTCATTCGTTTCATCTTGATTAGCATGATTACTAGCAAGTTCATCATAGTTTTCATCACTAGTTTTGACAACAAGTAAATCATCATCACCTAGAAAATCATCTTCATCACAATTGAAATCAAGATACTCAGGGTGTGATACCTTGGGGCCTTTAGCCATGAAGCATCTGCCAATTCCTTCATTTGGTGAATCAAATATGTCGTGGGAGTTGGATGATACTAGAGCAAGTACGACATCACTTTCATCTTGAGTATATTCGGAGTCGGAGTGATAGCTTCTCTCAGAGTAGTTGTCGGAGTTGCAACCGGAAACCCATTCACAAATATGATCTTGATGTCTTCGTCTTCTGTAGCTCTTTGATGACTTGTCTTTTGATGTCGCTTGAAGCTACGTCGGTATTTCCCCAAAGAGGAAGGGATGATGCAGCACAGCGGCGGTAGGTATTTCCCTCAGAAATGAAACCAAGGTTATCGAACCAGTAGGAGAACCAAGCAACACAACGAAAACAGCCCATGCACACAAATAACAACACCTCGCAACCCGACGTGTTAAAGGGATTGCCAATCCCTGTCGGGTAACGGTGCTAGAAACGGTGCGTGGACGGGAGAAAGTTGTAATAGATTGAATAAATAGATCGCAAATAAAATAAAGTGCAGCAAAGTTTTTTTATTTTTGGTTTAATAGATCTTAAAATAAATGCAAAGGAAAAGTAGATCACAAAGGCAAATATATGAGAAAGAGACCCGGGGGCCGTAGGTTTCACTAGTGGCTTCTCTCGAGAAAAATAGCAAACGGTGGGTAAACAAATTACTGTTGGGCAATTGATAGAACTTCAAATAATCATGAAGATATCCAGGCAATGATCATTATATAGGCATCACATCGAAGATTAGTAGACCGACTCCTGCCTGCATCTACTACTATTACTCCACACATCGACCGCTATCCAGCATGCATCTAGTGTATTAAGTTCATGGAAAAATAGAGTAATGCAATAAGAACGATGACATGATGTAGACAAGACCTATCTATGTAGAGATAGACCCCCATCGTTTTATCCTTAGTAGCAACGATACATACGTGTCGGTTCCCCTTCTGTCACTGGGATCAAGCACCATAAGACCGAACCCACTAAAAAGCACCTCTTCCCATTGCAAGATAAACAGATCAAGTTGGCCAAACAAAACCCAAATATCGGAGAAGAAATAAGAGGCTATAAGAGTCATGCATAAAAGAGATCAAAGAAACTCAAATACTTTCATGGATATAAAAGGATATAACTGATCATAAACTCAAAGTTCATCAGATCCCAACAAACACACCGCAAAAGATTTACATCATATGGATCTCCAAGAGACCATTGTATTGAGAATTCGGCGAGAGAGAGAGAGGAAGCCATCTAGCTACTAACTACGGACCCGAAGGTCTACAAAGAACTACTCACGCATCATCGGAGAGGCACTAATGGAGGTGGTGAACCCCATCCGAGATGGTGTCTAGATTGGATCTGGTGGTTCTCGACTCTGCGGCGGCTGGATTAATATGTCGTCGACTCCCCTAGGGTTTTGGGAATATTAGGGTATTTATAGAGCAAAGAGGCGGTCCGGGGGGCACCCGAGTTGGGCACAACCCACCAGGGCGGCCTGGGCCTCCTGGCGCGCCCTGGTGGGTTGTGCTCTCCTCGGGGCACCTCCCAGGCGCAGCTAGGGCCCATTATGTTCCTTCTGGTCCAAAAAAATCTCCGTGAAGTTTCGTTGCATTTGGACTCCGTCTGATATTGATTTCCTGCAATGTAAAAAAATAAAGAAAACAACAACTGGCACTTGGCACTATGTCAATAGGTTAGTACCAAAAAATGATATGAAATGACTATAAAATGATAATAAAACATCCAAGATTGATAATATAACAGCATGGAACAATAAAAAATTATAGATACGTTGGTGACATATTCCATGCTGTTATATTATCAATCTTGGATGTTTTATAATCATTTTATAGTCATTTCATATCATTTTTTGGTACTAACCTATTGACATAGTGCCAAGTGCCAGTTGTTGTTTTCTTTATTTTTTTACATTGCAGGAAATCAATATCAGACGGAGTCCAAATGCAACGAAACTTCACGGAGATTTTTTTGGACCAGAAGGAACATAATGGGCCCTAGCTGCGCCTGGGAGGTGCCCCGAGGGGGCACAACACACCAGGGCGCGCCAGGAGGCCCAGGCGCGCCCTGGTGGGTTGTGCCCACCTCGGGTGCCCCTCGGACCGCCTCTTTGCTCTATAAATACCCCAAAAATACCAGAACCCTAGAAGCGTCGACGAAATGTTCATCAAGCCGCCGTAGAGTCTAGAACCACCAGATCCAATCTAGACACCATCACGGAGGGGTTCACCACTTCCATTGGTGCCTCTCCGATGATGCGTGAGTAGTTCTTTGTAGACCTTCGGGTCCGTAGTTAGTAGCTAGATGGCTTTCTCTCTCTTGCTGAATTCTCAACACAATGGTCTCTTGGAGATCCATATGAAGTAACTCTTTTTGCGGTGTGTTTGTTGGGATCTGATGAACTTCGAGTTTATGATCAGTTATATCTTTTTATATCCATGAAAATTATTTGAGTTTCATTGATCTCTTATATGCATGATCTCTTATAGCCTCGTATTTCTTCACCGATATTTGGGTTTTGTTTGGCCAACTTGATATATTTATCTTGCAATGGGAAGAGGTGCCCGGTAGTGGGTTCGATCTTACGATGCTTGATCCCAGTGATAGAAAGGGAACCGGCACGTATGTATCGTTGCTACTAAGGATAAAAATATGGGATCCCCTTCTGCCGCAATAGATAATGGATCTTGTCTACATCATGTCATCGTTCTTATTGCATTACTCCGTTTTCCATGAACTTAATACACTAGATGCATGCTGGATAGCGGTCGATGTGTGGAGTAATAGTAGTAGATGCAGGCAGGAGTCTACTAATCTTGGACGTGATGCCTATGTACTGATCATTGCCTGGATATCGTCATAATTATTTGAAGTTCTATCAATTGCCCAACAGTAATTTGTTCAGCCACCATTTGCTATTTTCTCGAGAGAAGCCACTAGTGAAACCTACGGCCCCCGGTCTTCTTTCCCATATATTTGCCTTGCAATCTACTCTTTCTTTGCGTTTTTATTCAGATCTATTAAAACAAAAATACAAAAATACCTTGCTGCATTTTATCTCTATTTATTTTATTTGGTGTTCGATCTATCAATCTACTACAATTTACCTCACATCCGTTTGCCTATTTTGAGGCGTCGTACCCCGGAAGGGATTGACAACCCCTTTAACACGTCGGGTTGCGAGGTGTTGTTGTTTGTGTGCAGGTGCTGTTTATGTTGTGTTGCTTGGTTCTCCTACAGGTTTGAAAACTTGGTTTCATCACTGAGGGAAATACCTACCGTCGCTGTGCTACATCATCCCTTCCTCTTGGGGGAAATACTGACGTAGTAGCTGCAACCATCACATATCAACAAGCAACCAAGTCTTTCAAAATATCTACGCTAAAATAAGTTATCCCTAGCCCATCATGCTCAATCATTGATCCATTCATGAAACACACTCGTATACTAGCTACACCCAATACTCAAGTGCGATCATATTGTTTCCTAGTTGCTTATTTTATAAGAGAAGATGGAGACTCAAATTCAAAATAAAAATTTCATAAAGTAAAAGAAAGGACCTTCGCAGAGGGAAGTAGGGATTTGTAGAGGTGCCAGAGCTCAAAGCGAAAAACTTAGAGATAAAAACATTTTGGGAGGTGTATCCATCCCACCAACGAAAACGACTTAGAGTTCCCAACACTTTACATGCTAGATATATCATAGGCGGTTCCCAAACAGAAAATAAAGTTTATTCCTTTTTCCTCCATACTTTCACTTTCCATGGCTAGCCGTATCCACAGTTGCCCTCCATACCAACACCTTCCACGGAATTTATTATTTGAGTACATAAAGTAAACTCATTTTTTTTCTGGACTGGGCATCCCAAAAACCTTTGCCTTACTCTCATGTAATGACAAGTGAATAAACACTCATCGTGAGAATAACACATCCAGCATGGAAAATATTAGCCACCCCTCACCGCTCCGCGAGCGAAACGAACACACAAAAGAGAAGTTTATTGAAATTAGAGATGGCACATGCAAATTTGCTTAGAACGGCAAAAGAATACCGCATATAGGTAGATATAATGGACTCATGTGACAAAACCGGTTTAAAGGATTTTGGATGCACAAGTAGAGATCATACTTGGTGCAAAATTAAGGCTAGCAAAAGATTGAGAAGCGACCAACCAAGAGACAAATAATCTCATAAGCAAGCATCAAGCATAATTAACACCAAATAATGCACCACAAGTAGGATATAATTTCATGGCATGACTATTGACTTTCGTGCTTGCATAGGGAATCACAAACCTTAACACCAATATTCTTACTAAAGCATAATTACTCATCAACACAACTCACATATCACATCATCATATGTCAAAACTATTACTAAGAATCAAGTTTATTTTGTCTAATGATCTTCATGAAAGTTTTTATTATATCCTTCTTGGATATCTATCACTTTGGGACTAATTTTCATGTGTTGCTTTTCATAAGCTCAAACAAATATAAGTGAAGATCATGAGCAATTTTTTTTCTTTCTCTCAAAATAATTTAAGTGAAGCAAGAGAGAATTTCTTCAAAATTTTACTAACTCTCAAATAAATCTAAGTTAAGCAAGAGATCATTTCTTCAAAAGTACTAAAGCACACCGTGCTCAGAAAGATATAAGTGAAGCACTAGAGCAAGCCCATAGCTCATAAAAAAATTAAGTGAAGCATAGAGAGCAATTCTAACAAGTCATGAAATAATTTTGGCTCTCACAAATAGGTGTGTCCAGCAAGGGATCAAGACTTAAAACAGAAAATAAAACAAGCAAAGACAATAATCATACAAGACGCTCCAAGCAAAACACATAGCATGTGACGAATAAAAATATAGCTTCGAGTAAAATACCGATGCTCGTTAGAAGAAAGAGGGGATGCCACTGAGGGGCGTCCCCAAGCTTAGTTGGTTGCTCATTTTTGGATAATAGCTTGGGATGCCGGGGCATCCCCAAGCTTAGGCTCTTCTATCCTTCCTTCATCCATGGTAAGATAACCCAAAACTTGAAAATTTCAATCATCCAAAACTCAACAAAACCTTCGTGAGATCCGTTAGTATAAGAAAGCAAACCACTACTATAAGTATTGTGTCAAACCAATTCATATTTTATTTTTGCATTATATCTACTGTATTCCAACTTTTCTATGGCAAAAACTCATCAAAGAAAACCATAGAGCCATCAAAATAAGCACACAACACAAAGAAAATAGAATCTGTCAAAACAGAACAATATGTAGCAATCTGACTATTTCGAATACTTCTGTAACTCCAAAAATTCTGAAAAATTAGGACGACCAGGGTAATTTGTATATTAATCCTCTGCAAGAAGAATTGGTATTTTATCACGCTCTGGTGATTTTTAACAATTGTTTTCATGAGCGCAAAAGTTTCAGTTTTCCAGCAAGATCAAACAACTATCACCCAAGAAGATCCTAAAGGCTTTACTTGGCACAAACACTAACTAAAACATAAAACACAATCATAACAGTAGCATAATTGTGCAAACCATCAAGAACAGAATGCAAAAAGAGAAAATAAATTTTATTCATTGGGTTGCCTCCCAACAAGCGCCATAATTTTACGCCCCTAGCCAGGCATAAGGTTTCAACGGTGCTCACATGAAAGATAAGAATTGAAACACAAGGGGAGCATCATGAAACATATGACAAACACATTTAAGTTGAAAAATACTTCCTATGCATAGGAATTTTATAAGCAAACAAATCATCAAAACAAGATATATCTAACATATGCATGGAAGAAGAAAGAAACAATAACGAACGTGATGTCTACTACGCAACCTTCTTCTTGTAGATGTTGTTGGGCCTCCAAGTGCAGAGGTTTGTAGGAGAGTAGCAAATTTCCCTCAAGTGGATGACCTAAGGTTTATCAATCCGTGGGAGGCGTAGGATGAAGATGGTCTCTCTCAAACAACCCTGCAACCAAATAACAAAGAGTCTCTTGTGTCCCCAACACACCCAATACAATGGTAAATTGTATAGGTGCACTAGTTCGGCGAAGAGATGGTGATACAAGTGCAATATGGATGGTAGATGTAGTTTTTTGTAATCTGAAATTATAAAAACAGCAAGGTAACTAATGATAAAAGTGAGCACAAACGGTATTGCAATGCTTCGAAACAAGGCCTAGGGTTCATACTTTCACTAGTGCAAGTTCTCTCAACAATAATAACATAATTGGATCATATAACTATCCCTCAACATGCAACAAAGAGTCACTCCAAAGTCACTAATAGCGGAGAACAAACGAAGAGATTATTGTAGGGTACGAAACCACCTCAAAGTTATCCTTTCTGATCGATCTATTCAAGAGTCCGTAGTAAAATAATACGAAGCTATTCTTTCCGTTCGATCTATCCTAGAGTTCGTACTAGAATAACACCTTAAGACACAAATCAACCAAAACCCTAATGTCACCTAGATACTCCAATGTCACCTCAAGTATCCGTGGGTATGATTATACGATATGCATCACACAATCTCAGATTCATCTATTCAAACCAACTCAATGTACTTCAAAGAGTGCCCCAAGTTTCTACCGGAGAGTCAAGACGAAAACGTGTGCCAACCCCTATTCATAAGTTCACAAGGTCACTGAACCCGCAAGTTGATCACCAAAACATACATCAAGTAGATCACGTGAATATCCCATTGTCACCACAGATAAGCACATGCAAGACATACATCAAGTGTTCTCAAATCCTTAAAGACTCAATCCGATAAGCTAACTTCAAAGGGAAAACTCAATCCATTACAAGAGAGTAGAGGGGGAGAAACATCATAAGATCCAACTATAATAACAAAGCTCACGATACATCAAGATCGTGCCAAATCAAGAACACGAGAGAGAGAGAGAGATAGATAAAACACATAGCTACTGGTACATACCCTCAGCCCCGAGGGTGAACTACTCCCTCCTCATCATGGAGAGCGCCGGGATGATGAAGATGGCCACCAGTGATGGATCGCCCCTCCGGCAGGGTGCCGTAACAGGGTCCCGATTGGTTTTTGGTGGCTACAGAGGCTTGCGGTGGCGGAACTCCTGATCTAGGTTTCTTTCTGGGGGTTTCTGTATTTATAGGATTTTTTGGCGTCGGTCTCACGTCAGGGGGGTCTCCGAGTCATCCACGGGATAGGGGGCAAGCCCAGGGGGTAGGGCGCGCCCTCCACCCTCGTGGATGGCTCGGGACTCTTCTGGCCCAACTCTTTTACTCCGGAGGCTTCTTTTGGTCCATAAAAAATCATCAAAAATTGGCACGTCAATTGGACTCCGTTTGGTATTCCTTTTCTGTAAAACTCACAAACAAGGAAAAAACAGAAACTGGCACTGGGCTCTAGGTTAATAGGTTAGTCCCAAAAATCATATAAAATAGCATATAAATGCATATAAAACATCCAAGATGGATAATATAATAGCATGGAACAATAAAAAACTATAGATACGTTGGAGACGTATCAGATCTCAATATAACGAGAGGTAATTTAGTAACATGAAAATTTCTATGACCATATTTTCCTCTCTCATAATAATTGAATGTAGGATCATAATCAAATTCAACAATATAAATATCACATAACACATGATCCACATGCATGCAATGTTGACACTCTTCCGAAATAGTGGGATTATCATCAAATAAAGTCATGACCTCTCCAAGCCCACTTTTATCAAAAATTTCATAAGATTGAACATTCTCCAAATATGTGGGATTAATATTAGCTAAAGTTGACACTCTTCCAAAGCCACTTTTACTATTATCGGAAGCATATTCATCATGAGTTTTAAATAAATTTTCAAGCTCATAAGAATCATTATCACCCCAATCATGATCATTGCAATAATTAGTGGACATAGCAAAACAAGGATCCCCAAGATTGGGGTCTTGCACACTAACACAATTGACATTAATAGAATTTATAATAACATCATTGCAATCATGCTTTTCATTCAAGGAGCTATCATGAACCACTTTATAAATTTCTTTGTTTAACACTTCATCACAATTTTCAGATTCATAAATCTCAAGCAAAACTTCATAAAGATAATCTAATGAACTCAATTCACTAGCGATCGGTTCATCATAACTAGATCTCTTAAAAAGATTAGCAAGTGGATGAGGATCCATATCAATAGATTTTTAGCAAGAAAATAGAAGACACATGGTAACACAAGTACAGATAGCAAACAAGAGATGTGACGAGAAAAAGGCGAACGAAAAAGAGGGCGAATAAAACGGCAAATTTTTGTGAAGTGGGGAGAGGAAAATGAGAGGCAAATGGCAAATAATGTAAATTGCGAGGAGATGAGATTTCTGATTAGGAATCTGGTATATGTTGAAGATCCTCCCCGGCAACGGCGCCAGAAATTCCTTTTGATGTCGCTTGAAGCTACGTCGGTATTTCCCCAAAGAGGAAGGGATGATGCAGCACAACGGCGGTAGGTATTTCCCTCAGAAATGAAACCAAGGTTATCAAACCAGTAGGAGAACCAAGCAACATAATGTAAACAGCCCCTGCACACAAATAACAACACCTCGCAACCCGACGTGTTAAAGGGGTTGTCAATCCCTTTCGGATGACGGCGCCAGAAACGATGCATGGACGGGAGAAAGTTGTAATAGATTGAATAAATAGATCGCAAATAAAATAAAGTGCAACAAAGTTTTTTTGTATTCTTGGTTTAATAGATCTGAAAATAAATGCAAAGGAAAAGTAGATCGCAAAGGCAAATATATGAGAAAGAGACCCGGGGCTCATATGTTTCACTAGTGGCTTCTCTCGAGAAAAATAGCAAACGGTGGGTAAACAAATTACTATTGGAAAATTGATAGAACTTCAAATAATCATGACGATATCCAGGCAATGATCATTATATAGGCATCACGTCCAAGATTAGTAGACCGACTCCTGCCTGCATCAACTACTATTACTCCACACATCGACCGCTATCCAGCATGCATCTAGTGTATTAGTTCATGGTAAAATGGAGTAATGCAATAAGAACGATGACATGATGTAGACAAGATCTATCTATGTAGAGATAGACCCCATCGTTTTATCCTTAGTAGCAACGATACATACGTGTCGGTTCCCCTTCTGTCACTGGGATCAAGCACCGTAAGATTGAACCCACTACAAATCACCTCTTCCCATTGCAAGATAAATAGATCAAGTTTGCCAAACAAAACTCAAATATCGGAGAAGAAATATGAGGCTATAAGAGATCATGAGTAAAAGAGATCAAAGAAACTCAAATACTTTCATGGATATAAAAAGATATAACTGATCATAAACTCAAAGTTCATCAGATCCCAACAAACACACCGCAAAAGAGTTACATCATATGGATCTCCAAGAGACCATTGTATTGAGAATTCAGCGAGAGAGAGAGAGAGAGAGAGAGAGAGAGAGAGAGAGAGGAAGCCATCTAGCTACTATACCCGAAGGTCTACAAAGAACTACTCACGCATCATCGGAGAGGCACCAATGGAGGCAGTGAACCCCATCCGAGATGGTGTCTAGATTGGATCTGGTGGTTCTGGACTCTGCGGCAGCTGGATCAATATTTCGTCGACTCCCCTAGGGTTTTGGGAATATTGGGGTATTTATAGAACAAAGAGGCGGTCCGGGGGCACCCGAGGTGGGCACAACCCACCAGGGCGTGTCTAGGCCTCCTCGGAGCACCCCCAGGTGCAGCCAGGGCCCATTATGTTCCTTCTGGTGCAAAAAAAAGCTCCTTGAAGTTTTGTTGCATTTGTACTCCGTCTGATATATATATTTCGTGCGATGTAAAAAACATGCAGAAAACAGCAACTGGCATTTGGCACTATGTCAATAGGTTAGTACCAAAAAATGATATAAAGTGACTATAAAATGATTATAAAACATCTAAGATTGATAATATAACAGCATGGAACAATAAAAAATTATAAATACGTTGGAGACGTATCAACTTTCCTTTCCGAATCTTTGCTTCTTCGAGAGGGTCTTCGTTCATAATGATCGTCTCTACTCTTCTCTCTCTTGGAGGTGATTCATCTCTTCTACTTCTCCTTTTTGGTGAGTCTTTTCTTTTCTTGTAGGGAGTTGTACACTGATAACCCACAAGTATAGGGGATCGCAACAGTTTTCGAGGGTAGAGTATTCAACCCAAATTTATAGATTCGACACAAGGGGAGCCAAATAATATTTGAAGGTATTAGCAGCTGAGTTGTCAATTCAACCACACCTGGAGATTAATTATCTGCAGCAATGTGATCAGTAGCAAAGTAATATGATAGTTTTGATAATGGTAGCTATAGCAAGGGTAACGGTAACAGTGATAGCAGTAATTTTGTAGCAAGTGTAACAGTGATGATAGCAGTAGTAACTTAGCAGAAACAATATAAGATAAATTCGTAGGCATTGGATCGGTGACTTGTTGGATGATATTCATCATGAGACAGTTATAACCTAGGGCGATACGGCACTAGCTCCAGTTCGTCAATATAATGTAGGCATGTATTCTGTAAATAGTCATACATGCTTATGGAAAGAACTTGCATGACATCTTTTGTCCTACCCTCCCGTGGCAGCGGGGTCCATATTGAAAACTAAGGGATATTAAGGCCTCCTTTTAATAGATAACCGGAACAAAGCATTAACACATAGTGAATACATAAACTCCTCAAACTACGATCATCACCGGGAGTGGTCCCGACTATTGTCACTCCGGGGTTACCGGATCATAACACATAGTAGGTGACTACAACTTGCAAGATCGGGTCTAAAACATGGATATAATGATGATAACATATATCGTTCAGATCTGAGTTCATGGCACCCGGGCCCAAAGTGACAAGCATTAAGCATGGCAAAGTCATAGCAACATCAATCTTAGAACATAGTGGATACTAGGGATCAGGCCCTAACAAAACTAACTCGATTACATGATGAATCTCATCCAACTCCTCACTGACCAGCGAGCCTACCAAGGAATTACTCACTCCCGGTGGGGAGCATCATGGAATTGGCGATGGAGAAGGGTTGGTGATGACGAAGAACGATGACCCCCCTCTCGGGACGCCCAAACGGACTCCAGATCTGGCCTCCCGATGGAGAACAGGAGTTGAGGGCGGCTCCGTCTCGTGGATCACGATAATTGTTTCTCCCTGATTTTTTTTTGGAATAATGTGATTTTATAACGTCAGTTTCAGGGTCAGCGGGGCGCGCCAGGAGAGGGGGGCGCGCCCTGGTGGGTTGTGCCCACCCAGGTGCCCCTCTCAGGTAGGTCTTGGCTCCAGAAATTCTTATTTATTATATAAAAATTCCTCACAAAGTTTCGTTCCATTCCGAGAACTTTTATTTCTGCACAAAAACAACACCATGGTAGTTCTACTGAAAACAGCGTCAGTGTGGGGTTAGTTTCATTCAAATCATGCAAATTAGAGTCCAAAACAAGAGGAAAAGCATTCGGAAAAGTAGATACGTTGGAGACACCCTAGACTCACGGGGATGGAATTTAAATCCTTTGACAAATGATTCAGTTAGAATGTGGCGTTGTTTGCACTTATCTGAAAAATAGGGACCGTGACCGGCATTGTGAACATATTGCTCAAATTCCTCCTTAATGCCCACATGCACCATATAATCATCGCAAGGCCATAAGCATGTTTTGGTGGCGGCATCTCGTGTGGCACTTTCACTTGGTTCAACATAAGACCGGCGAGCGGAACTGTCACTAGAAGATGCCCCCGAGGATCTGCTCGTCGAAGAACTCCTTCCAAATAGGTTCATTATGTTCGCGTACAATTTTCTGAAATAAAATTGGGTGACAAAATTTTTTCAACAAAACTTTATTAAATTGATAGCAACTACTCATAGGGATACATAGAGGCCATAGCAAGCATTCAAACTACTTAGAACTCTAAGAATTCAACATGCAAGCTCATCTACAGTAGCACCAAGAGTAGCTAATTATTCAAAATATAAACCATTAAAACAAAAACTAATTGGACAAATGGTTGAGTCACATACCAAGCAACAATCCCCTGAAACAGTTCCAGAAATGGAGCTTCGAGCAAAGAGATTGAAATCCGCGGGTTTGAGAGCAAGAACATGGGAGAGAGAGCAATGGCTATTTTTTCGGAGGTAAGTGATGATGTGGTGTGAAGGAATAAGTGAGGGGGGCCACGTGGGGACCACAACCCACCAGGGGGCGCCTGGGGGTCCTGGCGCACCCAGGTGGTTGTGCCCACCTCGTGCACCTCCTTCTCATATTATTTGCACCCGAAATTCAAAAATATTCAGAAAAAAATCATATTAAATTTTCAGGGCATTCTGACAACTTTTATTTTTGGGTCATTTTTATTGCATGGGAAATTCAGAAAACAGACAAAGCATGGCATTTTATTTTATTTAACTAATAAAAACAAAAAACAAAAAGCAGGGAAAAAGGTAGTGCTTACTAAATTCATCAACTTCATACCGCTCAAAAAATGATTCTTTAATAAGGTTGATCAGGTCTTATTAACAACCACTTTCGATTAGCATGAAACCGAAGAACTTTCGTAAATCACTATGTTACCTCAATGGGGATATGAATGTCCCCAACAATAAGCATTTCATATTTCTTTTTGACAGTAGGTAGAGGTATTTGAAAACTTCCAATAGTGATTGTCGGAGACTTTTCAATAACATTAATACCATTCACTTGGAATTGTTTCTTCGGAAAGTGCACCGTATGCTCATTACCATTGATATGAAAAGTGACCTTGCTTTTATTGCAATCAATAACAACCCCTGCAGTATTCAAGAAGGGTCTACCAAGGATAATCGACATGTTGTCGTCCTCAGGCATCTCAAGTATAACAAAGTCAGTCAAAATAGTAACGTTAGCAACAACAACGGGCACATCCTCACAGATACCAATAGGTATGGCAGTTGATTTGTCAACCATTTGCAAAGATATCTAATGTCGCTTGAAGCTACGTCAGTATTTCCCCAAAGAGGAAGGGATGATGCAGCACAACGGCGGTAGGTATTTCCCTCGAAAATGAAAACAAGGTTATTGAACCAGTAGGAGAACCAAGCAACACAACGTAAACAGCCCCTGCACACAAATAACAACACCTCACAACCCGACGTCTTAAAGGGGTTGTCAATCCCTTTCGGGTAACGGCGCCAGAAATTACATGTTGACGGGAGAAAGGTGCAATAGATTGAATAAATAGATCACAAATAAAATAAAGTGCAGCAAAGTATTTTTGTATTTTTGGTTTAATGGATCGGAATAAAAAGTGTAAATAAAATAGATCGCAAAGCAAATATATGAGAAAGAATACCCGGGGGCCGTAGATTTCACTGGTGGCTTCTCTCGAGAAAGATAGCAAACGGTGGGTAAACAAAATACTGTTGGGCAATTGATAGAACTTCAAATAATTATGATGATATCCAGGCAATGATCATTACATAGGCATCACGTCCAAGATTAGTAGACCGACTCCTGCCTGCATCTACTACTATTACTCCACACATCGACCGCTATCCAGCATGCATCTAGTGTATTAAGTTCATGGAAAAACGGAGTAATGCAATAAGAACGATGACATGATGTAGACAAGATCTATCTATGTAGAGATAGACCCCATCATTTTATCCTTAGTAGCACCAGGAGAGGGGGGGCACGCCCTGGTGGGTTGTTCCCACCTAGGTGCCCCTCCCCGGTAGGTCTTGGCTCTAGAAATTCTTATTTATTATATAAAAATTCCTCGCAAAGTTTCGTTCCATTCCGAGAACTTTTATTTCTGCACAGAAACAACACCATCGTAGTTCTGCTGAAAACAACGTCAGTCCGGGGTTAGTTTCATTCAAATCATGCAAATTAGAGTCCAAAACAAGAGGAAAAGTGTTCCGAAAAGTAGATACGTTGGAGACGTATCATACACTCATTTGAATAGTGTCTGGGTCACAATTATGGCAAATGCGATCACGACTACAATATCTTTTCTCATTGCAGGACCTTGACTTGGAGCTTGTCTCTTTGCTTCTACTCTTGTAGAATTTGTTGAAGTTATTCACCATTAAGCTCAATTCTTCATTGGAGACTAGCTTATCACTTGATGTTGTAGGAGCATCACTTGAAGCTTAGTATGCACCACTTGAGTTGTTGTGGAGCTCTTCCTTATCCTTGAGTGACATCTCATGAGCAACAATTCTACCAATGACTTCCGTTGGCATGGATCTTTGTAGTTGGGCATCATTAGGATCAATGTGCACACGGTATCATATTTGCCATCCAAAGCTCTAAGGATCTTCTTAATGATGAATTTGTCGGTCATCTCTTCACTTCCTACGCCGGCAATCTCATTTGTGATGAGAGCAAGCATAGAGTACATTTCGGCGACTCCTTCACGATCCTTCATCTTGAACTTGTCAAGTTGACTTTGAATCACATCAAACTTGGATTCCTTGACGGACTCGGTACCTTCGTGCATATCAACCAAAGTATCCCAAATTTCCTTTGCATTCTCAAGGCGGCTGATTTTGTTGAATTCTTCGGAGCACAATCTATTGAAGACAATATCACAAGCTTGAGCATTGTATTGCAACATCTTCAATTCTTCTGCGGATGCTTCACTATCCGGTTCTCTACCATCTTCAAAGAATTCACCTTGCAAGCCAACACAAACAACAACCCAAACGGCGGGGTTATGACCAAGAATATGCATTTTCATCTTATATTTCCAACTAGCAAAATTTGTACCATCAAAGTAAGGACCTCTACGGTGGTAGTTACCCTCACTAGACGCCATTCTCTCCTAGGTTGTGAAACCAAGGCTATGATCACCAAAGCAATAGAAATCAAGGCTTACGGAGACCAAATCTCTGATACCACTTGTAGGATCGAAAGTATGTCTAGAAGGGGGTGATTAGACTACTTGACCAAAGAAAAATCTATCATTTTCCCAGTTTTAGTTGTGGGCGGATTTTAGCAATTATGACAAGTCAAGCAATCAACCTACACATGCATTCTGAGAGTATAGCAGCGGGAAATAAAACATTGCACATGAAGGTAAAGGCAAGGGTTTGGAGAAGGCAAACACAATGGAGAAACGAAGATTTTTGGCGTGGTTCCGATAGGTCGTGCTATCGTATGTCCACGTTGATGGAGACTTCAACCCACGAAAGGTAATGGTTGCGCGAGTCCGCGGAGGGCTCCACCCACGAAGGGTCCATGAAGAAGCAACCTTGTCTATCCCACCATGGCCATCGCCCATGAAGGACTTGACTCACTCGGGTAGATCTTCATGAAGTAGGCGATCTCCTTGCCCTTACAAACTTCTTGGTTCAACTCCACATCTTGTCGGTGGCTCCCAAGCGACCCCTAACCAATCTAGGAGACACCACTCTCCAAAAGGTAATAGACGGTATGTTGAAGATTAACTCCTTGATCTTGTGCTTCAAATGATAGTCTCCCCAACACTCAAGTCCTTGTCTATGGTGGAAGAAGGATTTGAGTGGAAAGCAAGTTGGGGAAGGCTAGAAATCAAGGTTCAAATGGTAGGAATGGAGTCTCTTGATCTCAACACATGAGTAGGTGGTTCGCTCTCAGAAAATGTGTGGTGGAAGTGTTGGCATGTTCTGATGACTCTCTTGCTTGGCAAGCGGAGGGTGGAGGGGTATATATAGCCTCCACACAAAATCCAACCGTTACAAACTTTTGACCCATCTCGGTGGCACCGATCAGAAAACTCGGTGGCACCGATCTGTACAAAAATATGAACGTTAGGAATCTCGATGGGACCGACGGGAACAACTCGGTGGGAGCAATGTGCTAGGTCTTAGGGCAAACCTCAACTCGGTGGCATCGATTGCATCAACTCGGTGAGACAGAAGTGAAGAAATGAGGCAACAGAGAATTAGTCAAGCCAACTCGCTGGGACCGATTGCAACATCTCGGTGAGACCGAAGTGAATGCAACAAGTTACATAGTGCCGGCAAGGCCATCTCGATGGGACCGAGATCCATATTAGTGGAATCGAATTGTTAGGGTTTTGGCAGTGGCTAAGTCCAGATGAAATCGGTGGCTCCGGGTAGGAAATATCGGTCGGGCCGAGTTGGAATTTAGGGTTTGGGACATATTTGGATAGAGAAAGTGGCTGAGGATTTTGGAGCAATATCACTAAGGACTTGAGCAACAAGACTATTAAGTAACACCTCATACCCTTTTAATAGTATTGGCTTTCCTATGGACTCAATGTGATCTTGGATCACTTAAACAAGAAAGAAGAGTCTTGAGCTTTTGCCAATCCTTGTCCTTAGCATTTTGAGGGTCCACATCTCTAGTTCTTGTCATGCCAATCATTGAACATGCTGAAATATTTATCTTAAAGGAACATTACTTCAATGATATATGTTGTTATGAATTACCAAAACCACCCGGGGATTAGTTGCACTTTCACACGACCTCTTCCATGGCTGCAGTCGCCAGAGGAGACGACATCATGGTGGCGGTCCACACACCTCGTAAACCTCGTCGAGATGCAGTGAGGGGCCTCCTCGCCACGCGGAGGATCCACGGTGTTAGGCAGTGCGGGCGCCGGGCACAGCCTCCCATTGCGGAAGCCGGCGAGGGGGCCAACGCAGGTCGCCGGAACGCTCCCCTCTCTTTATATCCGCTCTCTCTCTCTCCCTCCCTCTGTGTGTGTACCGAGGGGGTGGGGATGTGAGAGGATCAGTGCCGGAGTTAAACAAAGTGGACGAGACGCGTTCGCATCGAGTAGGTTCCCAACGAGCGGGTTGCAGTCTTTCACATGGCAACTCAGATTGCATTAAGATTAGTTTTTTTGATGCAACGGCTTACGAGAAGTTCGTTCGGTAATGTAAAAAATCTAATGTTTTCCATAAAACATTTCCTAATGAAAAATGTGCAGCCAAAGGGGCTCGAACCAGCGACCTGTAGCTTTCAAGCATGCGCGATTAATCAACAGGGCGGATATAATTTGTTGATAAGAATGGATTTCTATATTGAGACCACTTTTATATATTTATTAGACAACTTTTTTTACTTATAAGTGTTGCACATGTTTTTCGTAAATCATAAGTATTTTGTTTCCTAAAAGTATATCAACATTTTCAAAAACATGAAAACATTTATATATTGCATGAATATTTAACATTATTACACATTTATTTAAATACATTTAAATAAAAATTTATGTAATTTTAAAACATTAATGTGGTTTTGAAAATGTTAAATATATTGAATTAAATGTTAACATAGTTTAAGCATTCACCTTTTAAATAAAATATGTAACCATTTGAAAATTACATTAATCTCTACTATTAAAGGGGATTGAACGTCGTGATGGTTCGACCTCCTCTCGTAGTTCAACCCCCTTCTATCTCTAGCTATCGAAAGTCCTCCCACCGCTTCTTCCATCCCTGCCCGAAAAAAAGCGAAAAAAACCACAACCCTCGAACGCACGATCCCACACCCACGCAGCCTCGTCGCCACTCGCACCCCATGGCACCCGATCCCGTCTCTCTCCCGGCTCCTGAGAAAAAATGTCTCCTGCTGTCGCCTCCTCATCCGCCCCGCGGTCGCGGTCCTGGCCGTCGGCGCTGGGATCCAGTCCCATGAAGAAATTCTCTACTCCTCCCTCTTATCTGTACCACTCTAGATTGCGTCCAACCAACGGCGAGCTTGGCGGCGGTGCAGAAGGAGAGCGTCAGTATGTCGGCGCTAGAGTACTAACCCTGGGGGTGGTGTGCCCCTATCCCGGCCCCCTGCTGCGATCTTGAGAGCCATCATGCCGTCGGCGCCCATCGCGAACAATTAAGGCTCCTCTGTTGGGGTAGTGGTTGCAGAGGCTGGTGAAGAGCCTCAGCTGTGGTGAGGATGATGACGCACAGCGGGGGCGGGAGCGGAACCACGGGGATGGTTCCAAGGAGCCGCTAGCCGGGGGCGGGAGCGCGAGCACGGGTACGGGTCCGAGAGCAGTCGGCTGCCCACGAAGACATCGTGGCGGTGCTCGATGGTGCGAACGAGCTAGATGAGGCGGCGGCAGTCCGCCATGGATGATGTGAGGGCGTGGTATGGGGATGGATTTTGGGGGATCTAGCTGCTGATTGGTTAATCCACTAACTGAAACTGATTATAGTTTATCTCTGGTTTGTGTTTCTCTGTGGTACACTCGTGTTGCAATTGGCAGGACCAAATTGGCAGCGACAAAGCACGAGCTACCAACCTTCTCTGCTCTCCTGCTACAACAAGGTACCAAATTGAAGCTGTCACCGCGACCACAATCCCCTCTCACGTGCAGTATGATGGACACCCACAAGGCTGAGAAGTCAGCGCAACAGAGCTTATGCAGCCGGACGCTAATCCGCAATCAAGAGAAGATGACTGGTACACTCGTGGCTCATCTTATTTGTGTAATTGATTGTTTTGTTAATTTTTTCCCCATGTGAACCGTAATAGAGGTACTACGGCCAACATGGTCCATGCTGCTAAGGCCATGGTGGAGAACGTCAGCACCGTTGTGCCTGTTGTGCACTTTGTGCTGCCCATATGAGACTACATCTCCCTTCGCTGACATCTCTGTTGCATGATATTGACTGAATTCATAGGCAATTCTTCACCAATCCCACTGTATGTTTGTCATATATCTAGATTCAATTGATTGATGCTGACAAACACGTTTCATAGGCAACTCGACCAAATCGAATCGTTATCACAGCACCGCTCTTTGATTTATTTTCATTGTTCAATCCTCTGTTGACTTGCTATCAGGTCCTAATTTCTAAAAGATGATTCTATTTTAGTTATGTTTTGTATTGTACTATCAAAATAAACAAGTTTATTTATGGCGTATGGTGAAGGCTAGAAGATATGCAGGGAACAATGACTCTGAATATTCTTTCGGTTATGATAATTGCAAAATAGAGGAGCTACATATAGAAGAGTAGAATCAGTTTCTTATTTTACCTTTACTGCGGACCGTTAAAGAGCACTTTAAGTTTCTTATTTAGGTTGTGCACCTTAACCCTGAATGTGATGGAATAATGTTGAAATTACCTAACTGAATTGCAATCATGTTTTGGCTTTCATGCAGGCTGGTGCAGTGCTGATGGGAGGTAGATGACCACGGTGGAGATGGTGGAGAGGAGCAGAAAATGCATGGTAAACTTGCTCCATTGTGCTTGCACTCAAGGGGCATCTATGCCAACAGCGTCACGTGTGTCTAAAAAAGCAGGGGGCTGGGGGAAACCAATCAACAGGTGAGTTAGATCCTTTTTAGTTCCAGGACACCATTTTACGGCAGCGAAGAGTAGCAAAACTCATGGTATTGTTGCTGTTAATAGAAACATGCTTTTTTTTGTTAATATTTGTATGCACTAACGATTGCATTTTTTTTGTGCCGTCCTAATGTAAGAACTGAAGCAATAGCCCCTTTCATGTTCTATTTTTTCTCTTTTCAGATATCACATTTTCTATCAGCGTACATATATATATGCAACGTGTGGTTATTACAATTATTACAGGTTGTTTGGTTATTAGCTAGCAATCTGTGGTAGTAATTGCACTTCTGCCAAGTACATGGTAATGACTAGAACAAGCATCAATTGTGTAAATTATTGATCAATCTTGTCTGGCCGTAGGGTTCCTAATCGACGTTCTCAGGTATCTTATTTTGTCGCCTCTACTTACTTTCACCCTAAGCGAGAAGATTACTTCAAAAATTATTCCAGTATTGTAGAGCTTCTTATATTTTTCTTCCTTTGGGCATAGACAAGCATTCACAATGAATACTATTATATGGAGTACATGTCTGCAGTTAGCATGGATCATCTGGTTAGTAGACAAAAGTTCTGGTTTCAGTGTTAATTTCCTAAGTGTATCATCATTATCGATGATTGGTTACCGAAGGGCACCCCTCTTTTGTACTCACATGATTATCTTAATGCAAAGAATTTTTTTTTCAAATGAGCCACAGAGCCAAATGAAAATTCCATGAACGAATTGAGGGTGGATGTCAACCTTATTTCTCCAGGGGATGGAGTGGAGATTGAGAAACATAGCTAGATGGGAGAAACGGGAAAACTTTGATAAATTGTTGTATGGAAACATAGCTAGATGTACATACATTTACCCCATGGACAATTGAGAAACATAGCTAGATGGGAGAAACGATGACAAGTATATTGTATGGAAAAGAAAACATAAGCCAATATTTTATGGGAATGGTGCTCTAAGCAGAGAGGTTGTTAGGGCTACGGGAGGGCAACGACCCTCTCTTGAACTGATGATGAGGGAGAGCAAGGCTGATTGTGCATTCAACGATGATGGTGAGACAACTAGCACTTCATAAAAATATCATGTTCGGAATCTTTGGCCAGATCGGCTGTGACTGCATTTCAGCGATGGACCTTTGTTGTATTTCAGTTTCCTCATACTGTTATCGCAATATAGTAATATGCTCTTTTGTAGCAAGTGCAAATGGTTATATGTTTGAATCATCAACTAGCATGTCAAGAATGTGAGAAGTCAGTGAGAACAAGAAACTATCATTTGTGATAGTTGTTGGATTGAATAGCCATTTCATTATGGGTATGCTTCCGATTTGCACTATTTTTTATTAATCCTTTTCTCTTTCATGAAAATTTGCAAATCAGTAACGCACAATGTGCTTCTTATATTACTTTTTTCTCATGTAGGTAAATGCTCCTTCGCCAATAAGTATACAATTTGAATCTTTTAGTCGCGATTTGTATGATGCCTTATAGACATTTATGTTGTATACAGTTGTAGCTGAATTTTCAGATGATATACTGAACTATATGCTAGGGCAAGGAAGCTAGGGACGAAAAAAGGAAAGTTACTGTACTAGAGGACCATAGGAATGTGATATTTGACGAAACACTAAAAAATCTGAGCCATGCAGCTTTGGTGCAGTGGCCAGAAGACATAATGGTTAGAAATCAGTTCGCACGTCTATAGGTGAGGAAATCTCACATTTATCAATTTATGGAAGGGGGCAGATATTTGCATTCAAATGTTTTTTCTCAGTATAGGAATAATAAGGGTGATGTAGCATTGTAGTTTCAAATGAAGTAATGTTATACTCCCTCTGTAAAGAAATATAAGACTGTTTAGATTATTGCCTATTATTTGATCTGTCATTTTCTGTGAAATAGTACTTCATTATGATTTGCTACATATTGAATTTTCTTGGTGTTAATATTATGTTTGTAAAGAAGTGTGATCACTATATGGTCTACTGATTTTAACTATAATCAGTTTTACCTTACCAGATTTAGGTTTTGACAGCTGGAAAGTTGCCACATGAGTTCAAGTCGCGTGAGGGTTAAATTAAGTGCACATATTTTCATCTCCATGAGTTTCATCTGACAAGTGGCAACAGGTTGGGTTCACATTTTATAACGTTGTCTTCGTAATTTCTTGCAGATGGTAGAGCAAAATCAATGAGAAGCCGTGTTGAATGGTATTTTGACTAGCCGCAAAAAGAAAAGGAAAGGACAACTTATTGTAAACCTGCAGATACAATATCTGGAAAATTAAGATTAACTCTCCACCAGTATTATTTATCCATTTGGTTAGTCATTATCATGCGATCGGTATAGAGCCACCAGATATGTTTTTCAAGGTTTGTTCTTTTACAGCTGTATCTTCTTGCACACAACCACTTCTTTAAAGGGCTTAGCTTAAGCTGATTGGTTTCTTGTATGAACATTAGGATTTTACAACATTAGATTCAATTCTATGACGGAGCTTTTGCCCATAGAAGATGCTTAAGCAGTAGGTGTTGTACATTTTTTCATCCTCTCATGTAACTCTATATAATATTCAATTCTACTATGAATACTGGGTACTACAATTTGTATTTACGTATTTTTGTATTGAGACTTGCACTCAAAGATTATTGCCTTAAGTGCATCTTTCATTTATTATGAATAAGTTTAATACGCCATCGTCTTTAGTGGTAGGTCAGAACATTACATTCGCAATTCATACATTCAATAAACCATCATCTCCCACGAGAAGTGAGGATTATTTTATGTAGTTGCTAAACTTTTTAAACGAGGAGCCAAGTCCAAGTGATAGTAAGGCGAGATGACCAAATTCGAAAGAGGCTAATAACTTGTAACGATAAGGTGGTCAAGGAGACACAAGGACTACTGAGGAGAAAATAAACGTGGTAGAATCATTATTGGTTGTTTGACATACCTTTTTGAATTACAACTTTTTTTCTCAAGGTATATTCTTTTGTTATCGCGTGGCAACGCACGAGCATTCGACTAGTAATTTACTTATCTCATTTGAACAGGAAACATCATCGGGCGGTTTGGGTAGGCATGCACGTGGGTTGGTACTATTTTTTCTTCTAATATGATTTGTGTTGTACCAAATTTTAGCACCAGTGCTGTAATTGACCTTGCCGAACCGTTGTGACATGATATTTAATTTTGAAAATCTCCTTTTTGACCAATTTGAAAATCTCATTGCAAGGACACCAACTGTGAAAATATATCTGTTAATCGGGTTCGCTACTGTAGTCCAACGATCAAATAAGCCTAACACGAGGTTTTAGGTTGCCACTCCATCGGAACGACCCAAAGCCATACTGTACTAGAAATCAAGTGGACTAGATGAATATGGTTTCTGTGGTGATAAGATAAATGGTGACGTAGCCCGTGCAAGAAAGGGAACGGCGAACGAAGAGCGATGGTGAACCGCTGCTGATGCGTACGACCAAGCAAATATGTGAAGTCGTTCTCGGTCACTACTTGCCGATGGCAATTGCTGTATTTTCCTCGTCCCATCTGTTTACTTATAAATTACTCCATCCGTTCCAAAATAGATGACTCAACTTTATACTAACTTTAATACAAAGTTATTATAAAGTTGGGTCAACTATTTTAGAATGGAAGGAGTATGTATCTGTGGGTGGATGTTGCTTGCCTAGCTTGCAGATAATAACAAAACGCTTATCTCGCGGCGTCACACTAGTGCACGTTCCTTTATGAGCATTGCTCTGGTTTTTTAAAATGGTACAGACGCAGACGCACATGTTATCACTATGAGCGCCTTTGAGAGACTGAACCGGTACATAGTCTTCAGATTGATGAAGTTGTCACAGATACCTTCGTAGTCGACGGAAACGTCTTCTTCCACCGAACGCACCTCGCCGGAAGACCAGAAATAAACTCAGAATAATGCGAGCAAGTCCAAGTTGGGGAGTTGGAATCTTGTGTTTCAACTTGTATATGGTTGTGGCAATCATAAACTTGAAAATTATGTGATAGCAACCGAATCAGTGGTTGGGATAAATGCCAGCGAAGTAGAGAAGTTTTGCACTTACACTATTCAGAAGAGAATAATATGTTTTTGGTTCCTCAAGTTCCCAAAAATATAGTGGTCCCTCAAGATTTTTTGATAGACATTTGGTCCTTCAAATCTCAAAACCGGATAAATTTTGTCCAAAACCAGATTTTGACCGGCTTGCCTAGGTTTGATTGATGAACAGTAATTTGACAAAATAGCAAAAGAATTCAAAAAAATCTGAAATTCGTGGCAACCAAGATGCTTGGGTGAGCTAGGTGCGTGAAAATTTGTGTGGTGTTCCGAAATTAGAGCAGCTCGTGGCAAAAAAAAAAAAAATTGGCTCACGGCAAAAAGCCAAAATTGTTTTTTTTTTCTGCTAGAGCTCCTTGGATGTTCTTTTACCACAAAAATTTACAGGCGCCTAGCATCCCCAAGCATCTTGGTTGTCACAAAACTTCAGATTTTTTTACTAAACTTGTTTGCTATTTTTTTTCGAATTTACTGTTCATCGGTCAAACCTGATCAATGTGGTCAAACCCAGTCAGCGTGCTCAAAATATGATTTTGGACCAAACTTATTCGGTGTTGAGACTTGAAGGACCAAACGTCTAACAAGAAATCTTGAGGGACCAAGCCTTTACTTTTGGAAATTTCGAGGGACCAAAAACATACTTTTCTCTCTTAGGAATTAACAGTATGTGTGCAAATTAACGTAACAATTGTATAGCCATTCCTTGGAGCCGTAGAGCACCTAATATCGGTAGAAAAATAATCATTACCTGTTGCCATAATAAAAATCAGAACTTCTAAAATTTCTTTTGTAATTTTTGATTTGTATCGTTTATGGTAGGATCATTTGAGTTCGGGATCAAAATGATGCTATCGCTCTAATATTTCTTTTTTTCGTGAATACGCTTGAGAGCGTATCATTGCATTTATAGAAGATAGAAAGTACAAGGAAGCATCCTAGCCACGTACACCATATGGCGTGGTCGGGACGCTAGATGAGCAGAAGACAAATGGGATGCTCAGTCCCAGATGTGACAACTCAGGTTACACGTAAAACCCTATCGTGGCCCTTGACTCCGGCAGCAACCCAGGAGCAAGCCTTGTCCTTGATCGCCAACAAGAGTCGAGGAGGAAAGCATGTTTTTTGTCGAAGATGACCGCGTTGTTGTCACACCAAACGACCAAGGCGTGAGAATAGCAATGGAAGCCAGTCCATACCGAATAGGTGACGGGGAACCACCAAGCACAACGGACACCCAAACGAAGTGGCTCGAAGATCCATCCGACGATGGGATCGAAGGGCATCACCAAGAGAGGATGGCATGCCAAACAGACCCGAGAGAATACTGTGACGCCCCCGATTCAATCGTACACTAATCACACACACAAATATGTATGATCAAGATCAGGGACTTACGGGAAGATATCACAACACAACTCTAGACACAAATTAAAATAATACAAGCTTTATATTACAAACTAGGGGCCTCGAGGGCTTGAATACATAAGCTCGAATACACAAGAGTCAGCGGAAGCAATAATATCTGGGTACAGACATAAGTTAAACAAGTTTGCCTTAAGAAGGCTAGGACAAAAGTAGCAACGATCGAAAAGGCCAGGCCTCCTGCCTGGGACCTCCTAACTACTCCGCGAAGCCGAACTCCATGTAGAAATATCCTCGCGATCCTCTGGCTCCTGGACTCCATCATATGATCGCAATAACCGGGAACAGGGGAAAAAGAAGTAGCAAAGAAACCGTGAGTACTCATCCAAAGTACTCGCAAGCAAGGATCTACACTACATATGCATCGGTATCAATGAATTGGGTAGTATTGAAGAAAATATGCCCTAGAGGCAATAATAAAGTTATTATTTATATTTCCTTATATCATGATAAATGTTTATTATTCATGCTAGAATTGTATTAACCGGAAACTTAATACATGTGTGGATAAATAGACAAAACACAGTGTCCCTAGTAAGCCTCTACTAGACTAGCTCGTTAATCAAAGATGGTTAAGTTTTCTAACCATAGACATGTGTTGTCATTTGATGAACGGAGTCACATCTTTAGGAGAATGATGTGATGGACAAGACCCATCCGTTAGCTTAGCATAATGATCGTTAAAGTTTTATTGCTATTTCTTTCTTCATGTCATATACATATTCCTTTGACTATGAGATTATGCAACTCCCAGATACCGGAGGAATACCTTGTGTGCTATCAAACGTCACAACGTAACTAGGTGATTATAAAGATGCTCTACAGGTATCTCCAAAGGTGTTTATTGGTTGGCATAGATCAAGATTAGGATTTGTCACTCCGAGTATCGGAGAGGTATCTCTGGGCCCTCTAGGTAATGCACATCATAATAAGCCTTGCAAGCAATGTGATTAATGAGTTAGTTGCGGGATGATGTATTACGGAACGAGGAAAGAGACTTGCCGGTGAAGAGATTGAACTAGATATGTAGATACCGACGATCAAATCTCGGGCAAGTAACATACCGATGACAAAGGGAATAACGTATGTTGTCATTGTAGTACGACCGATAAATAAAGATCTTCATAGAATATGTAGGAACCAATATGAGCATCCAAGTTCCGCTGTTGGTTATTGACCGGAGAGGTGTCTCAGTCATGTCTACATAGTTCTTTAACCCGTAGGGTCCGCACGCTTAACGTTCGATGACGATTTTGTATTATATGAGTTATGTGATTTGGTGACCGAATGTTGTTCGGGGTCCCGGATGAGATCACGGACATTATGAGGAGTCTCTAAATGGCCGAGAGGTAAAGATTGATATATAGGACGATGGTATTCGGACACCGGAAGTGTTCTAGGGGTACCGGATACATATCTGGTCACCGGAAGGGGTTCCGCGCATCCCCCCGGCAACTATATGGGCCTAATGGTCCAAAAGTGGGACAGACCAGCCTCTAAGGGGCTGTTGCGCCCCATGTAGGCCAAAATAGGGGGGGAAGGAAAAAAGAGAAGAGAGAAAGGAAGGGGAGGGATTCGGCCTCCCCCTTCCTTCTCTCCCCCTCCACCTTCCTCCCCCTTCTGGGAATTATGGTAAGGGGGGAGAATAGGATTAGGGCCCCAAGTAGGATTCCTCTTACTTGGGCGCCCCCTTGGCTGGCCCGTCTCCCTCCCACCTATCTATATGAGGGGGGAGGCGCCTAGAAGATACACCTACGATTGTTAGCTGTGTGCAGCGCCCCCCTCCACAGTTTACGCCTCCGGTCATATTCACGTAGTGCTTAGGCGAAGCTCTGCGCGGATCACTTCACCATCACCGTCACCACGCCGTCGTGCTAACAAAACTCTCCCTCGACACTTCGCTGGATCAAGAGTTCGACGGACGTCATCGAGCTGAACGTGTGCAGAACTCGGAGGTGTCATACGCTCGGTGCTTGATCAGTCGGAACGAGAAGAAGTTTGACTACATCAACCGCGTTGTAAACGCTTCCGCTTTTGGTCTACGAGGGTACGTGGACACACTGTCCCCCTCTCGTTTCTATGCATCTCCTAGATAGATCTTGCGTGGGCATAGGAATTTTTTTTAAATTGCATGCTACGTTTCCCAACAAGTATCTGTGGACTGAACCGCAGAATGCTAGAATGAGAGGGGGAGAAGCGAGTCCTATCGAAGACTACGCTTCTGGCAGCCTCCATCTTGAAGCATATAGAAGAGAATAGCCGGTAAGTTAACCAAGTAACATCGTATAGCATAAACCTACCCGACGATCCTCTCCTCGTCACCCTGTGAGAGAGCGATCACCGGGTTGTATCTAGAACTTATCTTGGTGTGTTTTATTAAGTATCCGGTTCTAGTTGTCATGAGATCGGAATACAACTCCAAGTCGCCATGTTACCGTGGACACGGCTATTCGAATAGATAAACTTCCCTGCAGGGGTGCACCACATTCCCCGGCATGCTCGATCCCTCGGGCCAGACACACTTTCCTAGGTCATGCCCGGGCTCGGAAGATCAACACGTCGCAGCCCTACCTAGGCCCAACAGAGTCGGCACGCCGGTGTAAATCCTAAGCTCACAAGGGTCTTTGGCCCATCGCCCGTTGCACTCCTGCACGTTGCATACACAGCGGTGAGCAGACCTGGCAGCCTCCGTTCCAAAGGAGGGTGCTTTACGCGGTCCAACCCAGCGCGCGCCGCTCTGTCGCTGACATCTGGAAAGCTTCGGCTAATACTACGACACCGGTTGCCCATATCTTGTCCCAGATGGTGGTTAGTGGGTATAAGGCCAACGACCCAACTCAGATCAAATATCCAAATCTCGTTAAGCGTGTTATTTTGAAATAACCGCGGACAACGACCAGAGACCAGGCCCACCTCTCTCCTGGGTGGTCACAACCTGCCCTGTCGCTCCGCCACAAAGAATCACTAAAGGGCTGTCGGGAACCCAGGCCCATCACAACCTGGATGGAACAACCTGCCCCTTCAGCCCCCACTTTCGTGAATCACTCGCGGGTACTCTGCGAGCCGACCCGACTTTAGTCACCACATGTATCAAGTATAGTATGTATGTATGTACCCGTGATCACCTCCCGAGTGATCACGGCCCGATAGTATAGCATGGCAGACAGACAAGAATGTAGGGCCAGTGATGATAAAGTAGAATCCTATACTAAGCAATTAGGATAGCAGGTAAGGTCCCAACAACAGTAGCAACAAGGACAGGTTATGCAGCAGTATAGGATCAAACCGATAAGTAACAGCTACACTACTCTAATGCAAGTAGTAGAGAGAAGTAGGTGATATCAGGATGATCAAGGGGGTTTTGCTTGCCTGGAAGCTTTGTCGAGAAGGAGGGTCGTCAACACCGTAGTCGATCGGGGTAGCAGTGGCGTCAATCTCAAAGTCTACCGGAGAGAAAAGGAGAGAGAAACAATGATACAATGCAAATAGATGCATGACGATGCATGACATGACAATAAGCAGTGCTAGGTGTGCCCTAATACAGTACTAGGCGATACTGGTGAAGGGGGAATACATCCGGGAAAGTATCCCCGGTGTTTGGCATTTTCGAACACGCGAACCGAAGGGGATGGTTCCATGTTCGCTATGCTAGGGACGTGTGGCAGACGAACGGACTGCGTATTCGCATTCATTTCGTCTTTCTGAACAATTTCATGTACAAAGTATTTTTCATCCGAGTTACGGATTATTTTATATTAATTTTCAAAGTTTAATAACTTTTTCGGAATTAACAGAATTAATATAATTTGAAAATGCAATTATTGTGCCAACAGGACATCAGCATGATGTCAGCAGGTCCATAGGTTGACTAGGTCAACCCTGGCATGTGGGACCCGTACACCATTGTCCCAGTTTAACTAAAAGATTATTAGGGTTAATTAACATAATTTATCATGTTAATTAATAGGATTAAATAGGTCAATTGATCCATTTAATTAATTAAATGATTGATTTAATTATTATTGTTTTTCATATATCTTTTTTTTCTTAAAAAACGTTCTCAAGGGCGGGCCCCAGTTGTCATTTGGCCAGGGGGCCTTAGCGGGCGTGCGGGCACTAGCAGACAGCAGGCGGAACCGGGCGACGGGCGCCAGCCTGCCCGACAGGGCTCTGCGGGGCGAGCCTGGCAGGGCTAGGCGGGACGCCGGCGGCCACCACATGAGCGGTAGCAGCCGCAGGTGAAGAGGAGCAGCGGCAGAGGGCGGCGGGCATCGGGCGCGCTGAGCTGGGGAGGGCGCGTGATGGGCGCCGCGGCGGGCGGAGATGGGCGCAGGGGGGAGCGGAGCGGTGGGTGGCGGCGAGCGCGTGGTGGTAGGGGCAGAGCGGGCCGCGGGACGGCGCGGGGCGCAGCCGCAGAGCGCGCGCGGGCGAGGGGTCGTGGCTCGGGGTGGCCGGCGTGTGGCCGGATGCGGCCACGGAGAGGTGGGACGCGCATGCATGTGGTGAAGGTGAGTAGCGGGATGGTTCTATGTTTGTTATGCTAGGGACGTGTGACAGACGAACAGACTGCGTATTCGGATTCGTTTCGTCTTTCTGACCAACTTTCATGTACAAAGTATTTCAATCCGAGTTACACATTATTTTATCTTAAGTTTCAAAGTTTTATAACATTTTTGGAATTAAAAAATATAATTATATTCGAAAATGCAATTATTGTGCCAGCGTGAGATCAACATGATGTGAGCAGGTCCACAGGTTGACTAGGTCAACCCGGGCATGTGGGACCCGTTCGTCATCGTCCCAGTTTAACTAAAAGATTATTAGGGTTAATTAACAGGATTTATCAGGTTAATTAATAGGATTAAATATGTTAATTAATTAATTTATTAATTATTTTCATTATTATTGTTTTTTATAAATCTCTTTTTCTAAAAAATATGTTCTCAGGGGCAGGCCCCACTTGTCATTTGGCCGGGGGGCCTTAGCAGGCATGCGGGCACTAGCGGGCAGCGGGCGGAACCAGGCGACGGGCGCCAGCCCGCCCGATAGGGCATTGCGGGGAGAGGCTGGTGGGGCGGGGCGCTGCGCCAGCGAGGCGTCGGCGGCCACCACATGAGCAGTAGCAGCCGCAGGAGAAGAGGAGCAGCGACAGAGGGCCGCGGGCATCGGGCGTCGGGCATCGGGCGTTGGGCGCGTTGAGCGGGGGAGGGCGCGCGATGGGCGCCGCTGCGGGCGCAGATGGTCGCAGGGGGAGCGGAGCGGCGGGAGGTGGCGAGCGCACGGTGGTCGGGGCAGAGCGGGCCGTGGGACGGCGCGGGGGCGCAGCCGCAGAGCGCGCGCGGGCGAGGGGCCGTGGCTCGGGGTGGCCGACGCGTGGCCGAACGCGGCCAGGGAGAGGCGGGACGCGCACATGTGGTGAGGGCGAGCAGTGGGCGGGCTGGGCAAGCGCGTGCGCGGTGGCGCGCCGAGCGGGGCGAGTCACGGGCCAGTGAGGCTAGTGCGTGGGGCGAGGCGAGAGGGACCGCGGCGTGGTGCAGGGAGGGGGCAGAGAGGAAAGGGAGCGGGGCCCACCCCCAATGCAGCGAAGGGGGTCGGGATCGGCCGGTGAGGAGTAGGCGGGGGATGGGGCGACGCCGGCATGGTCGGCGGCGGCAGGGTGCAGACCCAGGAGGAGCAGGGCGAGGGCGCCGATGCCCCGATCTCGATCTGGATCGGGCGAGGGACGCACAACAAGGAGTGGGCAACGTGCGGGGTGATGTGGGGGCGAATGGGGAGGGGGTTAGGGTTCGATGGTGGACCGGGGTAAGTAGGGGGCGGCCTGGGCTGGCGTGGTTGGCCCGGTGGCCAGCAGGGCCACGGCCCAGCAGGGGGAGGTTTTCTTCTCCATTTTATTATTTTTGTTTGTTTTCTTTTGTTTTGCTTTTCCTTTTCTGTTTTTTGTTTTATTTCTCTACTGTTTTCATTTAAGGTTTCTTTTATGTTTGTTTTATAAAATACCAAGTTAGCACCTAAATTGGTATTGCTAATTAGGCCTCTGCCACAATTATTTTGGCACACTACTGATTCAGTTATATTATTATAATATTATAAAAAGCATTAAATTAATTGTTTTGCCCTCATTTTTGGTTATTTTAGTGCATTTAAATATTATAAGAAATGTTGGTTTCTCCACCATTATTACTCATGAATTATTTGTCATATTTAGAACATTTTAGTTTTAATGTTTGAAAATTTTTATTGTTTAACTTTATTTTAAAATTGAATTTGAACGGGATTTGAGTTATCGCTAGATTTAACAATAGTAATCACGGTGATGTGGCATCATTAGTAGAAGGTCACTGTAGCTTAATTATCCGGGCGTTATAATTCTCCTTCACTACAAAAAATCTCGTCCCGAGATTAAAGAGGTGGAGTAAGGGGGAACGTTCTGGTTACGAAATTCTAAAGAGTCTTCTTGTTCTTGGTTGTCTTCTCGAAGAAGTTGATCCCTCTCATTGATGCCTTCCTCTCTGCTTTAGGTCAGTATGATGAAGTCGTCATCCTTTCTTCGGGAACTCCATTGTACTTACAAAAAGGTTAAGGGGTAGGTTCGGAAGAACGGACCTCTACATGGTTGCTTATCTAGTAGATAACATCGAGGAAGTTGGTGGAAGAACTCTCGATTTGAAACTTAAGAAAATATCAAGAGTAAAGTAAGAAGGCATAATGAGAAGTTTCGAACGGGCAGGCAATCGTTCGATGCCTGAAACAACGCGTGAAAGGGGGGTGCGGAGCAACAAAAACATATTGTGTCTGATACTAGAATAGATCATCCCTAGGACGATGGCTTGTTAGTTACATGCGAGGCCAAGCGTGAGGAATAACTATGGAAACAAGGGTGTACAGGAGAGTCAGGTTTCGATCTTGTGGAACTGTGGGTTATGGGCCCACCATGTGGGTTAAAACTGGGAACGGCACTGTCATCTTGCATGGTCATGATAGCAAGGCATGTCGGAGAATATACTGTCAATTATGTGGGCAACAACATCGGTACCAAGGGCGAGGGACGAAGAGAACCATTTTCCTGCTCGTTGAACGAGGCGGACCAATAGGCAAAGTTCTCGTCCATCGGTGGTTACCAGAATGTCATCAACAAAAGTAATAGGATCTTACTGACAGAGTGGTACAACAAGGTGCTTACCTAAGTCGGGAATTATCACTCCTCAACTAAGTCAGATTACAACAAAGGTTAAACAAAACAATGGAAAGGAAAATGTGATTATCAGATTAAACAGAACAAGGGAAAGGAAAATGTGTTTAAACACATATTTCAGGGGTATATCCTTCCCAAGGACAAGCAGATCATGATATCCATGACAGGATATAACGTAGAAAACCCTTTAGGAAAGGGGAGAGAAATTTCATGACATTACCCACACAACGGTGTTTGGATAATTGATAAAGAAATTTTAACATTGTGCTGTCAATGCTCTTGTTGATGTTTGAGTACCACAGTCATGCCTCGGGATAGCATTGACATGGTCTTCAAGCAAAGGTCAGACTTTAGATACACAAAGGATGCATCAGGAACAACTCACGGAATATGTCATACAATTTCCTCATGGAAGAATGGCTAGCCTTGCAAAAAGAGAAACTATAACAATAGGTCCTCCGGCCAGGTGTGCTAGGTGATACGTCTCCAATTTATCTATAATTTTTTATTGTTCCATGCTATTATATTATCTGTCTTGGATGTTTTATATGCATTTATATGCTATTTTATATGATTTTAGGGACTAACCTATTAACCTAGAGCCCAGTGCCACTTTCTGTTTTTTCCTTGTTTTTGAGTTTCGCAGGAAAGGAATATCAAACGGAGTCCAATTGACCTGAAACTTTTCGATGATTGTTTTTGGACGAAAGGAAGCCCCCGAAGTAAAAGAGTTGGGCAAGAAGAGCCACGAGGCCTCCACAAGGGTGGAGGGCGCGCCCTACCCCCCTCCCCCAAGGCACACCCTCCGACCTTGTGGGCCCCTCGTGGACTCCCCTGACTTGTTCTCGACGCCAACACCTCTTATATATATCCCAAAACCTCCAGAACAGAACCTAGATCGGGAGTTCCGCCATCGCAAGCCTCTATAGCCACCAAAAACCAATCGGGGCCCTATTCCGGCACCCTGCCGGAGGGGTAAACAATCACCGGTGGCCATCTTCATCATCCCGTCGCTCTCCATGATGAGGAGGGAGAAGTTCACCGTTGGGGTTGAGGGTATGTACCAGTAGCTATGTGTTTGGTCTCTCTCCCGTGTTCCTAATTTGGCACGATCTTGATATACCGCGAGCTTTGTTATTGTAGTTGGATCTTATGATGTTTCTCCCCCTCTACCTTCTTGTAATGGATTCAGTTTTCCCTTTGAAGTTATCTGATCAGATTGAGTCTTTAAGGATTTGAGAACACTTGATGTATGTCTTGCACTTGCTTATCTGTGGTGACAATGGGATATTCACGTGATGCACTTGATGTATGTTTTGATGATCAACTTGCAGGTTCTATGACCTTGTGAACTTATGCATAGGGGTTGGCACACGTTTTCGTCTTGACTCTTCGGTAGAAACTTTGGGGCACTCTTTGAAGTTCTTTGTGTTGGTTTGAATAGATGAATCTGAGATTGTGTGATGCATATCGTATAATCAAACCCGTGGATACTTGTGGTGACATTGGAGTATCTGGGTGACATTAGGGTTTTGGTTGATGTGTATCTTAAGGTGTTATTTTAGTACGAACTCCACGACTGTTTGTGATACTTATAGGAATAGCCCAATAGATCGATCAGAAAGAATAACTTTGAGGTGGTTTCGTACCCTACAATGATCTCTTCGTTTGTTCTCTGTTATTAGTGACTTTGGAGTGACTCTTTGTTGCATGTTGAGGGATTGTTATATGATCTAATTATGTTATCATTGTTGAGAGAACTTGCACTAGTGAAAGTATGAACCCTAGGCCTTGTTTCCAAGCATTGCAATACCGTTTTCGCTCACTTTTGTTACTAGTTACCTTGCTGTTTTTTATTTTCAGATTACAAAAACCTATATCTACCATCCATATTACACTTGTATCACCATCTCTTCGCCGAACTAGTGCACCTATACAATTTACCATTGTGTTGGGTGTTTTGGGGACACAAGAGACTCTTTGTTATTCGATTGCAGGGTTGTTTGAGAGAGACCATCTTCATCTTATGCCTCCCACAGATTGATAAAAGGTCATCCACTTGAGAGAAATTTGCTGTTGTCCTACAAAACTCTGCACTTGGAGGCCCAACATGAGTCTACAAGAAGAAGGTTATGTAGTAGACATCAAGCTCTTTTGTGGCGCCGTTGCCGGGGAGGTTAGTGCTTGAAGGTATATCTTTAGATCTTGCAATTGAATCTTTTAGTTTCTTGTTTTATCACTAGTTTAGTTCATAAAAGAAAACAACAACAAAATGGAATTGAGGTTGCCCCATATGCTTCATCTTTTTAATATCTTTCGTGAAAATGATGGAAAGGAAAATTTTGCCAAAGTGTTAGAAGAAGAATGCATCAAAATGTTTGGCACTAAATCTTTGAATGATGAGCATGATTGCAATGTTGTTAGTATGAATTCTATGAATATCCATGATGCTAATGATATGCAAGGCCACAAGCTTGGGGATGTTATGTTTGATGAAGATGATATTTTTAGTCCCCCGAGTTTTGATGAGAAAATTTACTATGAGGAAAGCATGCCTCCTATCTATGATGATTATTGTGATGACATGTATGCTATAAAGAATAATGATAACCATGAAACTTGTCATCTTGGTTTTAATTTTCAATCACATAATAGTTATTTTGTTGAGTTTGCTCCCACCACTCTTCATGAGAATAAATTTGCTTATGTGGAGAGTAATAAATTTTCTACGCTTATGAATCATGAAAATGATGCTATATGTGATAGTTATATTTTTGAATTCATTCATGATGCTACTGAAAATTATTATGAGGGAGGAATATATGCTTGTAGGAATTGCAATAATATCAAGTCTCCCCTCTGTGTGTTGAAAATCTTGAAGTTATGCATGTTTTACCTTCCTATGCTAGACTTAAATGTTCTAGTCATATTCTTCATGATGCTCTCTTTGTGTTTCAATTCTTATCTTTTATGTGAGCATCATTGAAATCATCATGCCTAGCTAAAAAGGCACTAAATAAAAGCACTTGTTGGGAAACAACCCAATATTTACCCCTACTGTTTTCATGTGTTCACATGATTAAGCTACTGTGTTAATCATGTTTTATAGCTTTTTTTCAATAAAGTGCCAAGTAAAGCCTTTGGGATAGTGCGGATGATAGTTGACTTGATTCTGTGCAGAAACAGAAACATTTGCTTCCAGTCACAGAAATGTTTAAATTCACTGGAGCGCGATAAAATTCTGAAATTTTTACACATTATTGGTATACAAATAGTCTACGTTTTCCTAATTTTTCAGAATTTTTGGTGTAACAAAAGTATGGTAGTTGATCAGATCATTACAAACTATTCTATTTTTGACAGGTTCTGTTTTCAATGCATAGTTTGCTTGTTTTAGTGTCTGCATAGCTTATATCAAGTGATACAAATTGTGGAAATGATAAGGTACAGTAGCCATTGTGTGAGAATAATTATGGATCTTATCGTGACAGTACCAAAGTGATTGATTTGTCTTTATCATACTAACCCATCTCACGAAGTTCCGTTAAGTTTCGTGTGATTGAAGTTTTCAAGTTTTGGGTGAGATATTGATATGAGGAGAATCAGGAGTGGCAAGACCCTAAGATTTGGGATGCCAAAGGCACCCCAAGGTAATATTCAAGGAATACCCAAGCAACTAAGCTTGGGGATGCCCCGTGAAGGCATCCCCACTTTCATCTTCAACACTATCGGTAACCTCACTTGGAGCTATATTTTTATTCGTCACATGATATGAGTTTTGCTTGGAGCGTCATTTTATTTTAGTTCAATAAAAAGGCCAAGTATAGGGACGCGGCTAATCTGCACCCGAGCTCAAATGAGCTCGGGTGAACAGTAAAACTGAAAAAAAATTCAAAAAATTCCAATTTTTTTTGAGAGAAACATTGACAAAAGTTCTAAGTGCGTGCAAAAATTCGTCATGAAATCACATTCCTAGAAGGCGTGGCAAAAAAAACAAAAACAGTACTCTGAAAAAAGTTACTTTCAAACGCATTTTGAAGCACTGAATTTGTTTTTTTTGCCACGCCTTACAGGAATGTGATTTCACGATGAATTTTTGCAGGCACTTAGGACTTTTGTCAATGTTTCTCTCAAAAAAAAATTGGAATTTTTGGAATTTTTTTTTTCGATTTTACTGTTCATGCGGGAGCATATGAGCTCGGGTGCAGAATGGACTTTTCGCAAGTATAGCCTTTACCATGCTTATTTTGCAAGTCCATATGTTGGAGTTTTGAAAACAGAAAGTTTTCTACCATTGTGTGAACTGTTTAAAAATGTCAGAACATGATAAAATCTTGAAATTTTTACACGGTATGATATGATAATTTTTCTACAGTATGGTAATTTTTCAGAATTTTTGGAGTTAAATAAGTATGAATGTTCTTGCATTCTTTACAGACTATCCTATTTAGACAGATTGTTGTTATGATTGCATTGTATGCTTATGTTTGCTTGTTTAATGATTCTATTTGAGGATGGGAGTATTAAATATGCAGAGGCATTTAGTATGCAATGTCAAATAATAATTTTAGTGATTTGCTACAGTAGAGAATGATAAGGTTTTGCATTAATTTATACTAACTTATCTCACGAGTTCTTGTTGAGTTTTGTGTGGATGAAGTTTTTAAGATTTAGGGAAACCGCGATATGAAAAGAATTAAGGAGACACAAAATCTCAAACTTGGGGATGCCCAAGGCATCCCTAGTTCATATTTCAAGAAGTCTCAAGCACCTAAGCTTGGGGATGCCCCGGTAGGCATCCCGCCTTTCTTCTTCAGCAATTATCGGTCAGTTTTGGTTGAGCCTAAGTTTTTGCTTCTTCACATGATATGTGATATACTTTAAATGTAATTTTATTTTGTTTTGCTTGCTGTTTGAATAATATCCTAAGATCTGAAATTCTTAAATGTTAGAGAGTCTTCACACAGTTACATAATTATTTGACTACTCATTGATCATCACTTATATCTTTTGGAGTAGTTTGTTATTTCCTCTAGCGCTTCACTTATATCTTTTTAGAGCATGGCGGTTGTTTTATTTTGAAGAAATTGTTGAACTCTCATGCTTCACATATATCATTTTGAGAGTCTTAAACAGCATGGTAATTTCCTTTGGTTATGAATTTAGTCCTAATATGATGGGCATCCAAGAGGGATATAATAAAAACTTTCATATAAAGTGCATTGAATACTATGAGAAGTTTGATTCCTTATGATTGTTTTGAGATATGAAGATGGTGATATTAGAGTCATGCTAGTGAGTAGTTGTGAATTTGAGAAATACTTGTGTTAAGGTTTGTGAGTCCCGTAGCATGCACGTATGGTGAACCGTTATGTAACAAAGTTGGAGCATGAGATATTTTTTGATTGTGTTCTTTATGAGTGCCGGTCGGGGACGAGCGATGGTCTTTTCCTACCAATATATCCCCCTAGGAGCATGCGCGTAGTACTTTGTTTCAATGACTAATAGACTTTTACAGTAAGTATGTGAGTTCTTTATGACTAATGTTGAGTCCATGGATTATACGCACTCTCACCTTTCCGCCATTGCTAGCCTCTCTAGTACTGCGCAACTTTTCGCCGGTACCATAAACCCACCACATATCCTTCCTCAAAACAGCCACCATACCTACCTATTATGGTATTTCCATATGCATTCCGAGATATATTGCCATGCAACTTTCCACCGTTCCCTTTATTATGACACACATCATCATTGTCATATTGCTTTGCATGATCATGTAGTTGACATCGTATTTGTGGCAAAGCCACCGTTCATCATTTTTTATACATGTCGCTCTTGATTCATTGCACATCCCGGTGCATCACCGAAGGCATTCACATAGAGTCATATTTTTGTTCTAGTATCGAGTTTTAAGTAAATAGAAGTGTGATGATCTTCATTATTAGAGCATTGTTCCATGTGAGGAAATAAAAAACAGAGAGAAAGGCCAAATAAAAGAAGAGAAGTCCCAAAAAAAGAGAAAATAAAAAAAAATAGAGAAAAAGAGAGAAGGGACAATGTTACTATCCTTTTTGCCACACTTGTGCTTCAAAGTAGCACCATGATCTTCATGATAGAGAGTCTCCTATGATATCATTTTCATATACTAGTGGGAATTTTTCATTATAAAACTTGGCTTGTATATTCCAAGTTTTTCCTCAAAATCCTAGGTCTTCATGAGCAAGCAAGTTGGATGCACACCCACTTAGTTTTCTTTTTGAGCTTTCATAAATTTATAGCTCTAGTGCATCCGTTGCATGGCAATCCCTACTCACTCACATTGATATCTATTAATGGGCATCTCCATAGCCCGTTGATACGCCTAGTTGATGTGAGACTATCTCCTTATTTTTGTCTTCTCCACAACCACCGTATATTCCACCTATAGTGCTATGTCCATGGCTCACGCTCATGTATTGCGTGAAAGTTGAAAAGGTTTGAGAACATAAAAAAGTATGAAACAGTTGCTTGGCTTGTCATCGCGGATGTGGATGATTTGAATATTTTGTGTGATGAAGATGGAGCATAGCCAGAGTATATGATTTTGTAGGGATAAACTTTCTTTGGGCATGTTATTTTGAGAAGACATAATTTCCTTGTTAGTATGCCTGAAGTATTATTGTTTTTATGTCAATATTAAAATTTTGTGTTGAATCTTACGGATCTGAACATTCCTGCCACAATAAAGAGAAATTACATGGATAAATATGTTAGGTAGCATTCCACATCAAAAATTCTGTTTTTATCATTTACCTAGTCGAGGACGAGCAGGAATTAAGCTTGGGGATGCTTGATACGTCTCCAACGTATCTATAATTTTTTTATTGTTCCATGCTATTATATTATCTATCTTGGATGTTTTATATGCATTTATATGCTATTTTATATGATTTTTAGGACTAACGTATTAACCTAGAGCCCAGTGCCAGTGCCAGTTTCCGTTTTTCCCTTGTTTTCGAGTTTCGCATGAAAGGAATATCAAACGGAGTCCAATTGACCTGAAACTTTCCGACGATTGTTTTTGGACCAAAAGAAGCCCCCGAGGTAAAAGATTTGGGCCAGGAGAGCCACGAGGCCTCCACAAGGGTGGAGGGTGCGCCCTCCGACCTTCTGGGCCCCTCGTGGACTGTGACGCCCCAGATTCAATCGTACACTAATCATACATGCAAATGTGTACGATCAAGATCAGGGACTCACGGGAAGATATCACAACACAATTCTAGACACAAATTAAAATAAATCAAGTTTTATATTACAAGCCAAGGGCGTCGAGGGCTCGAATACACAAGAGTCAACGGAAGCAACAATATCTGAGTACAGACATAAGTTAGACAAGTTTGCCTTAAGAAGACTAGCACAAAAGCAACATCGATCGAAAAGGCAAGGCCTCTTGCCTGGGAGCCTCCTAACTACTCCTGGTCGTCGACAGTCTCCACGTAGTAGTAGGCACCCTCGGGGTAGTAGTAGTCGTCGGTGGTGTCGTCTGGCTCCTGAGCTCCACCATCTGGTTGCGACATTCGGAAAGAATGGAAAAGGGAGAAAAGAGGGAGCAAAGCAAACATGAGTACTCATCCAAAGTACTCGCAAGCAAGGATCTACACTACATATGCATCAGTATCAATGAAATGGGTTGTATCTGTGGACTGGTCTGCAGAATGCCAGAAGAGAAGGGGAAAGCCTAGCCCATCAAAGACTAGCATCTTCTGGAAACCACCATCTTGCAGCAACAGGAGGGAGTAGAGTAGTATAACATAAGTCATATTTATGTTGTTGTATCAACGCTCCGGGATCCTTTCTCGACTCCCGAAGCAACATATCCAAATCATGCCTCAGCATCCAGTTCTAGTTGTATCGATCGGGATACAACTCCGAGTGTCCGTTACCATAGGATAGGCTATCGATAGATGTTTTGTTCCCTGCAGGGGTGCACCAACTTACCCACCACGCTCGATTACCTACGGCCGGACACACTTTCCTGGGTCATGCCCGGCCTCGGCCATACAATACGCCGCAACCCGACCTAGACTTAATAGAGAGGTCAGCACGCCGGACTAAACCTATGCCCCTAGGGGTCTTGGGCCATCGCCCCGGGAACTCCTGCACGTTGCGAGGGTGGCCGGTGAGCAAACCTAGCTACCTCCTTAAAAGGGCAGGTGCTTAAGCAGTCCAACCCGGCACGCGCCTCTCAGTCGCATGACATCTATTAAGCTTCGGCTGATGCATACGACGTAGAATACCCATTCTATGCCCACGTGATGGTTAGTGCTATTAGGCCAGAGGGCACTCGGATCAAATATCCAAATCGTAGTGGTTGGGAACGCGCGGTAACAAGCAGAGACTCACGAAATATGTGACCCCGTCGCCCCGTTTCTAGGACTTGCGGCAAGGGCTAAGAATGCCCGGCCATGCCTCGTAATTATCTCGCGGGCACCCTCCAGGTCAACCCGACTCCTCATCACTCACAAATATGCTCGCGCGGGTACCCCTCAGGGCCGACCCGTCTTTAGTAACATGGTTCAGTGTAAAGTCATAGTAACCATAGTAACTATGTGTCTAACACCAAGGGGAACCCTGAGGAACCACCCTCGATGGATTCCACTCGATGTAATCATCATGGCGAACGTAAGAGGAACCACCCTCGAGGTTCACACTTGAGGGGTTGCACGACAGAGTCGTATCGGAAGTGGTTAAGGCGGAATCACCCTCGATGACCACGACCGAATAGCTACACTACACGGTTAACATCAGAAGTGTTGATGAGGTCTCACCCTCGGCACTCGATAGTAACCAAGTAGTGTTAGAGGCATCTGACAGGTAAACGGACCGCGTATTCGGATTCGTTGGATTTTTCTGAGCAACTTTCATATATAAAACATTTTCATCAGATTTACAGTTTAATATCTTCGATTTTCTAAAGTTTTAAAAGTTTTCTGAAATTATTTAAATCAACAGAATTAACAGAAAAGGAATATGATGTCAGCATGACATAGAGATGATGTCAGCAGTCAACAGCTCCACTGACCAGGTCAAACCTAACCAGTGGGGCCCATATGCCAGCCTCTGTTAATTAACAGAGTTTATATTAAACTAATCTAAGGTTAAATAGCTACTAGGCCCCACATGTGAGTGACTAATTAGGTTTAACTAATTAAGTTTATTTCTAAAAACGTTTGACTAACCTAATTAGGGGTGTGGGCCCCATTAGTCAGTGGCTGGGGAATAGTACCCCATGTTGACTGTGGTCAACCCGGTCAAACAGAGGCGCAGGGGCCCACTGTCAGCGGCACTAGGCGGGCCCCACGCCATGCCAGGTCAGGGCCGGCGCCGGAGGAGCTCCGGCGAGCGCGTCCGCGGCGGTTTCTCGCCGGAGTTCGCCGCGATTTTTGCTACAGAGTTCCAAATCGCGCGCCGTGACTTGTGTTCGAACGAGTGCAGAACGCCGCGTCCAACGCGGGTGGTCACGCGAGCTGGGATGGCCGGAGTCGTTGCCGGCGACATGGACGGCGGAGACCCGAGGCACGGCGAGCAAAACAAGCGGTGCTGAGCACGTACGGTGTCTACGTGTGCGGGCAAGCATGATGGACACGCTTGCGCGGGCGTTCGGTCACCGGAACGTGGCCGGCGACGAGCTCGGCGGTGGCGAGCTCGAACATGTGGGGAACGGCACCTACGGGCGCGGCAACGGCGGGAAGACGGAGGGGAGTGAGGCGAGGCTCACCGGGTGGTTACGTAAAGCCCCTGGAAGGTTAGTAGCACCAGCAGGCGTCGCCGGAGTCGAAGGGGATCGCCAGAGCAGAGGCAAAAGGAGGGCGGCTCGATCCGCTGCCTGCGGTGCTCCCCTGGTTGCGCTCGCGGACGGGGATGAGGTAGTCGACGACGGCGGAGCTGATAGGCATGGTGGCGAGGCGAGGCGACGACGGTGGCGCGCTCGGACGAGATCGAGGGCGAGCGAGAGAGCGAGGGAGAGGAGGGGAAATGGATGAGGACGCCAGGGGGAGTGGGGCTGGCTAGGGTTAGCGGGAGGGTCAAGTAGGCGCCGGAGAGTGGCGGATGGCCGCCCCGTGGCCGATCTGAGCCGTGGACGTCACACGGGCGTCCACCGAGCTCTGATGAACAGAGGTAGGGGAAAACCCCAAATGGGCTGGGCCGTGGCACTATAGAACTAGAGGCCCAGCCCCACAGTAGCGTTTAGGCCTTTTCTATTTCTTCTTTTCTGTTTTAGCTTTTATTTATTAACAGAGAGAGAAAGGGAATTATTTGGCCAACTATTTCACTTAGGAAAAATTTGGGAGGTGTCCCATTAAATCCTTGGTGATTATAGATAGTGCCACAAATATTTTGGAGACCAAAGAAATTCATTTGGTATTTTTCATAAATAGGATAGCATTTAAAAATGCTGAATTGGTGCTGTTATAATTGTTAATGCTCATCTTTGCACAAAAGTGATGTTGTGTTCCTTAACAAATAATTGTTATGGAATTTTTGACAAATGATGAACATTTTTCCAGCAACCTTTGAGCAACTTCAAACTTCACTTGAATTTGAATTGACTGGAATTTCAAATGGGATATTGAACAAAGGTGATTAAGCACTGTTTGGAAAAATGATTACTTTAATCACAGAGAGTTACTGTAGCATGACACTGGGGGTGTTACAAATCTCCTCCACTACAAGAAATCTCGTCCCGAGATTTAATGGGTGGAGTAAGGGGGAAAGACCCGGGAAGGACGGAGCTCAACACAAGATAGGTACCTTGGGGCTATCTCAGTGAAATTCAAGAAAGACATCAAGAGCAAGGTAAGAAGGTACAATAAGAAGTTTCAAGCGAATGAACAAATGATCGATACCTGAACAACGTGTGAGAAGGGGGTTCAGTGTATCGGGTATAGATAATCTCTCGGAGGGTGGCTCGTGATAACTCACAAAGCCAGGAGCATATGATACTTCGAACTCAAGGATATACAGGAGAGTCAGGTTTCGATCATCTAGAACTGTGAGGGGGGTGTCGATCAAAAGTAGGGAGAACGGTGGCATCTTACCGGTCACGGCAACAAGGTATGTCAGAGGATAGCCTGTCAGTTTTGTCGGCGACAACATCGGTACCAAGGGCGAGGGACGAAGAGAACCATTTTCCTGCTCGTTGAACGAGGAAGACCAATAGGCAAAGTTCTCGTCCATCGGTGGTTACTGGAATGTCATCAAAATTAGTAACAGGGTCGTACTGACCGAATTGTACCTCGAGGTGTTTTCATAAGCAGGGAATTATTTCTGCTTATATCATCCAGATCATAAGAAAGGTTAAACAAACCAATGGAAAGGAAAAAAGATTAATTGATTATTCAAATTAATCGATGGGAAGGAAAATGTGTTTAAACACAACAATTGGGAGTATATCCTTCCCAGGGAAAAAGCGGAGCAGGAAATACATGACAGGACAGCAGGTTCAAAAGCATTTAGATAATGGGGCGAGGGAAGAATCATGATATTACCCATACAAATGTATGAGGGTAACTGAATGAGAAACATTTCGTATTATGCTTCCGATGTTCTTGTAGATATTCGGAATACCACAGTCATGCTTCGATGCAGTAACGATATGGTGTCAAGTAAAGATTGGGTTCGAAGATCTCAAGAGATACCGAGAAACAATTCCAAGATTATCCCAGAACTTAAGGAATAACCAAGCACAATCAGGTCTGTGTTGGCAGAAAATCAAGATGTCATCGATGATATCACAAATCATCGAGGGGCAGGGATGGTATTTCTAGCCATGAATTCAATTGACATCTCTGAAGAAGCCAACGTGTTGATGGTGTGATAACCCACAAGTATAGGCGATCAATTGTAGCCTCTTTCGATAAGTAAGAGTGTTGAACCCAATGAGGAGCTAAAGGTACAACAAATATTCCCTCAAGTTCTATCGACCACCGATACAACTCTACGCACGCTTGACATTCGCTTTACCTATAACAAGTATAAAACTAGAAGTAATTTGTAGGTGTAACGGGATCGGTTTGCAAGAATATAAAGAGCACGTAAATAAAAACTAGGGGCTGTTTAGATAAAGACACAATAAAGTTAGTATAGTGAGTGTGGAAAAGTGGTGGTAGGAGTTGTGAAATTGTCCCTAAGTAATTGACTACTTTACTAGACCGATAGCAAGTTTTATGTGGGAGAGGCCACTGCCAGCATGTCATCCCTGACATGGAATTCTATGCACTTATGATTGGAACTATTAGCAAGCATCCGCAACTACTAATGTTCATTAAGGAAAAACCCAACCATAACATTAAGATATATTGGTCCCCCTTCAATCCCGTATGCATCAATTTCTATGCTAGGTTGAAGCTTCTGTCACTCTTGCCCTCCAATACTTAGTCCTATCAACATACAACTAACCCTATGGTGTGATCCACGCGCGCGCTCATATGATGGGCACCAAAAGACAACAACATAACCACAAGCAAATTAAACCAATCATAGCAATTCACCAATTACCGATAGGACAACGAAAATCTACTCAGACATCATAGGATGGCAACACATCATTGGATGATAATATGAAGCATAAAGCACCATGTTCAAGTAGAGGGTACAGCGGGTTGCGGGAGAGTGGACCTCTATAGATAGATGGGGGAATGTGATGAAGATGTTGGTGAAGATGATGGAGGTGTTGGTGTAGATTGCGGTGACGATGATGGCCCCGGCGGCGTTCCGGCACCACCGGGAGAGAGGGGGAGAGGGGCCCCCTCCTTCTTCTTCTTCTTCCTTGACCTTCCCCCTAGATGGGATAAGGGTTTCCCCTCTGGTCCTTGGCTTCCATGGCATGGGAGGGGCGAGAGCCCCTCCGAGATTGGATCTGTCTCTCTGTCTCTCTCTGTTTCGGCGCTCTCCGATTCTGCCCTTTCACCGTTTCTTATATTCCTGGAGATCCGTAATTCCGATTGGGCTGAAATTTGGACACGATTTTTTTCCGGAGATTGGCTTTCTTGCGGAGAATGAAGGGCACCAACCGCCTTACGGAGTGGCCACGAGGGCCCAGGGCACGCCTGACCCCCTGGGGCGCGCCCCTCACCGTCGTGGGCCCCTCGGGCATCGTCTCGCGTTGATTCCACTTCCCAAAATTCACATATATTCCAAAAAAATCTTTGTCAGTTTTTATCCCGTTTGGACTCCGTTTGATATGGATTTTCTGCGAAACGAAAAACATGCAACAAACAGGAATTGGCACTAGGCACTAGATCAATATGTTAGTCCCAAAAATAGTATAAAAATTTGCCAAAATTATATGAAAGTTGTAGAATATTGGCATGGAACAATCAAAAATTATAGATACGACGGAGATGTATCAGCATCCCCAAGCTTAATTCCTGCTCGTCCTCGAGTAGGTAAATGATAAAAAAGATACTTTTTGATGTGGAATGCTACCTAGCATAATCTTGATCATGTAATCTAATCATGGAATGAATATTAAGACACGAGTGATTCAAAGCAATAGTCTATCATTTGACATTAAGACAATAATACTTCAAGCATACTAATAAAGCAATCATGTCTTTTCAAAATAACATGGCCAAAGAAAGTTATCCCTACAAAATCATATGGTCCGGCTATGCTCCATCTTCACCACACAGAATATTCAAATCATGCACAACCCCAATGACAAGCCAAGCAATTGTTTCATACTTTTGATGTTCTCAAACCTTTTCAAAGTTCACGCAATACATGAGCGTGAGCCATGGACATAGCACTATAGGTGGAATAGAATATGATGGTGGAGGTTGTGTGGAGAAGACAAAAAGGAGAAAGTCTCACATCGACGCGGCTAATCAACGGGCTATGGAGATGCCCATCAATTGATGTCAATGCGAGGAGTAGGGATTGGCATGCAACGGATGCACTAGAGCTATAAATGTATGAAAGCTCAACAAAAGAAACTAAGTGGGTGTGCATCCAACTTGCTTGCTCAGGAAGACCTACATTTGAGGAAGCCCTTTGTTGGAATATACAAGCCAAGTTCTATAATGAAAAATTCCCACTAGTATATGAAAGTGACAAAAAAAGAGACTCTATATCATGAAGATCATGGTGCTACTTTGAAGCACAAGTGTGGAAAAAGGATAGTAGCATTGTCCCTTCTATCTTTTTTTCTTCTTTTTTTATTTGGCCTTTCTCTTTTTTGGGGACAATGCTCTAATAATGGTGATCATCACACTTCTATTTATTTACATCTCAATGATTACAACTCGATACTAGAACAAAGATATGACTCTATATGAATGCCTCCGGCGGTGTACCGGGATGTGCAATGATCTAGCATAGCTAAGATATCCAAAAACGGACAAGCCATGAAAATATCATGCTAGCTGTCTTACGATCATGCAAAGCAATATGACAATGATGAAGCGTGTCATGATAAACGGAACGGTGGAAAGTTGCATGACAATATATCTCGGAATGGCTATGGAAATGCCATAATAGGTAGGTATGGTGCCTGTTTTGAGGAAGATATAAGGAGGCTTATGTGTGATAGAGCGTATCGTATCAAGGGGTTTGGATGCACCGGCGACGTTTGCACCAACTCTCGAGGTGAGAAAGGGCAATGCACGGTACCAAAGAGGCTAGCAATGATGGAAGGGTGAGAGTGCGTATAATCCATGGACTCAACATTAGTCATAAAGAACTCACATACTTATTGAAAAAAATCTATTAGTCATCGAAACAAAGTACTACGCGCATGCTCCTAGGGGGATAGATTGGTAGGAAAAGACCATCGCTCGTCCCCGACCGCCACTCATAAGGATGACAATCAATAAATACCTCATGCTCCAACTTCGTTACATAGCGGTTCACCATACGTGCATGCTACGGGAATCAAAAACTTCAACACAAGTATTTCTACAATCCACAACTACCCACTAGCATGACGCTAATATCACCATCTTTATATCGCAAAACTATTGCAAGGAATCAAACATATCATGTTCAGTGATCTACAAGTTTTATGTAGGATTTTATGACTAACCATGTGAATGACCAGTTCCTGTCAACTCTGTAAATAGATATAAGTGAAGCAAGAGAGTTTAATTCTTTCTACAAAAGATATGCCCACGCTCTAACAAATATAAGTGAAGCAAAAGAGCCTTCTACAAATGGTGGTTTTCTATGTGAAGAGAAACAGGCAATCCATACTTCAACTGATATAAGTGAAGCACATGAAGCATTCTATAGAGCCATACTCAAAAGATATAAGTGAAGTGCAATGAGCATTCTATAAATCAACCATGTAATATCTCATAACAGCATGGTGCATCAAATAGAAGTGAAAACTAAATGCAAAAGACGCTCCAAGATTTGCACATATCACATGAACGAAACGAAACCGAAAACATACCGATACTTGTTGAAGAAAGATGGGATGCCTTCCGGGGCATCCCCAAGCTTAGACGCTTGAGTCTCCTTGAATATTTACTTGGGGTGCCTTGGGAATCCCCAAGCTTGAGCTCTTGCCTCTCCTCCTTTTACTCATATCGAGACCTCCCCGATCCCCGAACACTTCATCCACACAAAACTCAACAGAAAGTTCGGTAAGATCCGTTAGTATAATAAAGCAAATCACTACTCTAAGTACTATTGCAAACCAATTCATATTTTGTTTTTTCATTGTAGCTACTGTAATATAACTTTTTCATGGCTTAATCCACTGATAGAAATTGATAGTTTCATCAAAGCAAGCAAACTATGCATCAAAAACAGAATCTGTCTTAAACAGGACAGTCTGTAGTAATCTAAACATTAACCATACTTCTGGTACTCAAAGAAATCTTAAATAATTACTAAAAATAAAAAAATTGTATAGAAAGACAGTGCAAAAAGTTTCAGAACCGTTTGACGTTCCAGTAAAAAATGTAAAATCGCGCACTACAGCCAAAGTTTCTGTTTTGCACCACATAAACCAACAAGCAATGTAAACATCCTAAAGGCAAATCTTGGCACATTATTTTTATAATACAATGAAATTGTACAAGGGGATAATTATTTTTGTTGAAAAGTTTTTGTAAGTAAGATTCACAAAGTTTCAGTGAGCATGAACAAAGTTCAAGGAGCTCTCCCACTTCAACAATGCTTGTCTCTCTCACTTTCACTTTCCTTTTTGAAAAGTTTTGGGTTCCCCTCTATATATTTTTGTTTCTAAACTTTATAAAAGCATTCAAAAGAAATAAATGACTCTCTAAAACTTCCGGGTTGTCTCCCTGGCAGCGCTTTCTTTAAAGCCATTAAGCTATTCATATAGTGCTCAAGTAATGAATCCACCCGGATCCCAAGGTATATCAAAGATAATTTGAATCAACTATGATTTGTAATTTAGTAGTGAGCACAAAGTAACATATATCATGCAACAATGAAGTCTAACTCTCTTCCTATGCATCGGCATGTCATAAAAGAACAATTCATGCACACATAGTAAAGGCCAATGCATAGTATAAACAGTTTCTTGCAATTTTATCGTCTGGGAAACATAGAGAGGTGGAGATATAGTTCCTCTCTCATAATAATTGCAAGTAGGAGAAGCAAGCACATGCATATTATATATATCAAAATCATCATGTGTAGTAGTAAAACGCAACCCATCAATATAATCCTTAATAAGGGCAAACTTCTCCGATATAGTGTAGTCGGGAGAATTCAAAAAGATAATAGGACTATCATGCGTTGCTACAATAGCAACAATTTCATGTTTAACATAAGGAACTATAGCAAGTCCATCTCCATAAGCATAATTCATATTGGCATCTTGGCCACAAGCATAGGAAGCATCATCACAAAAGGATATTTCAAAAGGATATTTCAAAATAATCAACGGGATGATAGCAATTATCATGGCATTCATCCTTCGGTAAGAACGAAGGGACATTAAACAATGTATGAGTTGAAGAGTTACTCTCATTAGAAGGTGGGCACGGGTAGCTAATCCGTTGTTCCTCCCTTTGTTCTTCCCTCTCCTCATCATCTTTTTCATCCAATGAGCCCACAGTTTCATCAATTCCTTCTTCCATAGACTCCTCCAAAATATTAGTCTCTTCTTGGACAGCGAAGACTCTCTTAATAAAATCATCAATATCGGAATTGAATTCATAATTCTCATAGCAATATTTAAGAAGCAAAATTTTCAGGTCTATAAACAACATCATCAAGATTTTCACACTCTTTAAACAAAGATTCAATTTCATAAGCACCCATAAAAGCAACAAATTCTTCTATTTGTTCCACATCATAGTAATCATATATACCATTAGCATAAGAAGCTAAGGTTTCATTATCATTAAATTTGCATGAAAAGGGAAGGTGTGGAGCCTTCATCCTAGAGCAACAAGTATAATCATATCTCAAGCATAGTTGCCGAGCATACCAATGCAACATATGAATTTGATCCCATAATAGTTTCCCTTTTTGAGTCAAGCGATAATCCCTAGAGTATTCACGTTGATCCAACGTGTCTCCCATTATATAATTGAATGGGGTTTTCTCGGGATTACTAAAGTAGTGCATAATATCTTTCACATAATGAGCATCGAGGGTTTTAGGAGGTTCCCCATCTCCATGAGTAGCAAGTACACCTATTTTTTTGGTATTTCGTGTTCCATATCCATAACTAAAGACAGAGAACAACTTAGAACAGAAAATAAAAACTACTTAGTGATAAAGCAAACATGCACACACGAGAATATTCACCCCACGCTATTGCTCCCCGGCAACAGCGCCAGAAAAAGGTCTTGATAACCCACAAGTATAGGGGATCAATTGTAGCCTCTTTCAATAAGTAAGAGTGTCGAACCCAACGAGGAGCTAAAGGTAGAACAAATATTCCCTCAAGTTCTATCGACCACCGATACAACTCTACGCATGCTTGACATTTGCTTTACCTATAACAAGTATTAAACTAGAAGTACTTTGTAGGTGTAACATGATAGGTTTGCAAGAATATAAAGATCACGTAAAAAAACTAGGGGCTGTTTAGATAAAGACACAATAAAGTTAGTATAGCGAGTGTGGAAAAGTGGTGGTAGGAGTTGTGAAATTGTCCCTAAGCAATTGACTACTTTACTAGACCGATAGCAAGTTTTATGTGGGAGAGGCCACTGCTAGCATGTCATCCCTGACTTGGAATTCTATGAAGTTATGATTGGAACTATTAGCAAGCATCCGCAACTACTAACGTTCATTAAGGTAAAACCCAACCATAGCATTAAGATATATTGGTCCCCCTTCAACCCCGTATGCATCAATTTCTATGCTAGGTTGAAGCTTCTGTCACTCTTGCCCTCCAATACATAGTCCTATCAACATACAAATAAACCTATGGTGTGATCCACGCGCGCGCTCATATGATGGGCACCAAAGGACAGCAACATAACCACAAGCAAATTAAACCAATCATAGCAATTCACCAATTACCTATAGGACAACGAAAATCTACTCAGACATCATAGGATGGCAACACATCATTGGATAATAATATGAAGCAAAAAGCACCATGTTCAAGTAGAGGGTACAGTGGGTTGCGGGAGAGTGGACCGCTGTAGATAGATGGGGGAAGGTGATGAAGATGTTGGTGAAGATGATGGAGGTGTTGGTGTAGATTGCGGTGACGATGATGGCCCCCGCGGCGTTCCGGCGCCACCGAGAGAGAGGGGGAGAGGGCCCCCCTCCTTCTTCTTCTTCCTTGACCTTCCCCCTAGATGGGAGAAGGGTTTCCCCTCAGGTCCTTGGCTTCCATGGCATGGGAGGGGCGAGAGCCCCTCCATTGGATCTGTCTCTCTGTCTCTCTCTGTTTCTGCGCTCTCCGATTCTGCCCTTCCACCGTTTCTTATATTCCCGGAGATCCGTAACTCCGATTGGGCTGAAATTTGGACACGGTTTTTATCCGGATATTGGCTTTCTTGCGGCGAAAGAAGGGCACCAACTGCCTTACTGAGTGTCCACGAGGGTCCAGTTCTACATCGGGTCCATGGGCATGAACACAAAGGTTCAAGGTCGACTCCCACTTCTTCAATGCATAACCTTTAATTCACTCCTTGTTTTCGAAGAAATTGTAGTGTAGAGGATTTGTCTGGCGAAGTACAAGAAGAGTAAGACTCATGAGAACTCTCGGGTTCACACGGATTATGTAAGGCATAAGTTCAACCCATCGGGGCATTTTTACGAATCTATACAACCATCAACCAAGCAAAAGATACGAGTTCGAAAGCAGAGTATCAAAGTCAAAGTAGATGATACAATTTACCGAAGGTATTATGTATCAGGGAAAAACTCACAAGACTTTGGATGTGAAGGACACTGTCGGATAACAACCCAACAATGGATCTGGCGATTCACGACAGAGCTGATGTGAGTATCAGTAATCAATCAGATGAAGAAGGGGACACAAAGGCATCGGCTTATAGAAACGTCTGAATGATTCGATGCTTGGGTATAAAGGAATTATGATTTCAAGACGAAGGATCAGAAGCAGAGCCTCTGATCAAAAGATGAGTAAGTAGAATAGACTTAGAGGTGTACCGATCAAATCTGGATTGGGCAAGAACCAGCTCATATCTGGAAGGGTGTTTGAGCCAGAAAGAAAATTTCCAAAGATTAATTGATGATTGCGAGTATTCGCACACACGCTGAATCCATAGGAAAAAAAATTACAATCACAAAGAATTTTAAAGAATATTGCTACACATATGGAATTAATCCTAATGCAAGCAAGCAAGGAGAATCAAGAGCAATAGGCTGCAGAGGATTTTGAAATATCAGATAGCATTTTCAGGTATTTTGGAAGCATATGAACAACTGGGGATGAACGAACCCAGGTTAAGTGAATTAACCGCAGTGCGAAAAGAAGCTGCAAAGCAGAAGGCACAAAGGATTCTCGGAACAACGAAGAGTACTAGGGGTACATTGTAATAATATGAGCAACTGGGATGGAGGTACAAGCAGCAAGGATGTTATTCACGGAGATTATCAGTGGTCCGGAACTGCAAGGCAATTGGCACAGTGTCTCGAGAAACATCAAGGAGTATCTGCTGAATCTTCTGGCGAAGCAAGCGATCATCGATAATGTCGGGGCTCTTTAGGAGGAAGTGGCTACAAGAACCTAATGCCAGAGTTAGTACAATGTTTAACCCGAATAGACGAGAGATCAAAGTCCCAGAGTATGGACGAGGAATAAAAGATCCTAATACCACCCAATGGCGACGTGGGCCCGTAAGCCACACAGCCAAGTTAGTAAAACAGTTTTGGATGACTAGACTCAATTTCGGCCAAGGAGTTGGAAAGGGGGACCCTACAGGCATTCGGCTCTGATACCAACTTGTGACGCCCGTGATTCAATCGTACACTAATCATACATGCAAATGTGTACGATCAAGATCAGGGACTCACGGGAAGATATCACAACACAACTATAGACACAAATTAAAATAAATCAAGCTTTATATTACAAGCCAGGGGCCTCGAGGGCTCGAATACACAAGAGTCGGCGGAAGCAACAATATCTGAGTACAGACATAAGTTAGACAAGTTTGCCTTAAGAAGACTAGCACAAAAGCAACATCGATCGAAAAGGCAAGGCCTCCTGCCTGGGAGCCTCCTAACTACTCCTCGTCATCGACGGTCTCCATGTAGTAGTAGGCACCCTCGGGGTAGTAGTAGTCGTCGGTGGTGTCGTCTGGCTCCTGAGCTCCACCATCTGGTTGCGACATCCGGAAAGAATGGAAAAGGGAGCAAAGAGGGAGCAAAGTAACCGTGAGTACTCATCCAAAGTACTCGCAAGCAAGGATCTACACTACATATGCATCAGTATCAATGAAATGGGCTATATCTGTGGACTGGACTGCAGAATGCCAGAAGAGAAGGGGAAAGCCTAGCCCATCGAAGACTAGCATCTTCTGGAAACCACCATCTTGCGGCAACAGGAGGAACTAGAGTAGTATAACATAAGTCATATTTATGTTGTTGTATCAACGCTCCGGGATCCTTTCTCGACTCCCGAAGCAACATATCCAAATCATGCCTCGGCATCCAGTTCTAGTTGTATCGATCGGGATACAACTCCGAGTGTCCGTTACCGTAGGACAGGCTATCGATAGATGTTTTATTCCCTGCAGGGGTGCACCAACTTACCCACCACGCTCGATTAACTCCGGCCAGAGACACTTGATTGGGTCATGCTCGGCTTTGGCCAAACAATACGCGGCAACCCGACCTAGGCTTAATAGAGAGGTCAGCACGCCGGACTAAACCTATGCCCCCAGGGGTCTTTGGCCATCGCCCCGGGAACTCCTGCACGTTGCGAGGGCGGCCGGTGAGCAGACCTAGCTACCTCCTTAAAAGGGCAGGTACTTACGCAATCCAACCCGGCGCGCGCCGCTCGGTCGCATGACGTCTATTAAGCTTCGGCAGATGCATACGACGCAGAACGCCCATACTATGCCCACGTGATGGTTAGTGCTATCTGGCCAGAGGCCCCTCGGATCAAATATCCAAATCATAGTGGATTGGGAACGCGCGGTAACAAGCAGAGACTCACGAAAGATGTGACCCCGTCGCCCCGTCTTGAGGACTTGCGGCAAGGGCTAAGAATGCCCGGCCACGCCTCGTAATTATCTCGCGGGCACCCTCCAGGTCAACCCGACTCCTCATCACTCACAAATATGCTCGCGCGGGTACCCCTCAAGGCCGACCCATCTTTAGTAACATTGTTCAGTGTAAAGTCATAGTAACCATAGTAACTGTGTGTCTAACGCCAAGGGGAACCCTGAGGAACCACCCTCGATGGATTCCACTCGATGTAATCATCAAGATGAACGTAAGAGGAACCACCCTCGAGGTTCACACTTGAGGGGTTGCACGACAGAGTCGTATCGAAAGTGGTTAAGGCGGAATCACCCTCGATGACCACGACCGAATAGCTACACTACAGGGTTAACATCAGAAGTGCAGATGAGGTCTCACCCTCGGCACTCGATAGTAACCAAGTAGTGTCGAGCAACTAAGGGGAAAGTGATGTGCGGTGCCGGGGCCTGGTCTTCGATCCCGTTGATCGGATCTTCGATGATGAAGCAGGGGCAACAAGGACAAGCTGGGGTCACTGATGGATCACTAACCAACCTATACTAAGCAGTTTAGTATAAGCAGGTAAGGTACAACAACAGATACAAAAGCAGGCTATGCATCAGAATAGGAGCAAACAATTACAGTAGCAAAATCTAATGCAAGTGTGAGAGAATGGAATGGGCGATATTGGGATGATCAAAGGGGGGGGCTTGCCTGGAAGCTCTGCTGAAAACGAAGAAGTGTCGTTGTCGACGTACTCGATCACCGGGGCATCATTAGCCTCAGGGTCTACCGGAGAGAAGAGGGGGAAGAAACAGTAAATATAAAGCACACAGATACATTACTAAGCATGACATGACGAAAATCAGAACTAGGGTCGACCTAACGTAGTGCTGCACGAAATAGGTGAAGGGGGGAAACAACCGGGAATGTTTTCCCAGTTCCGGACATGTGTGAGACAGATGACCAGAGGGGGAATGTTCCATGTTCAGATAGTTAGATGCATCTGACAGGTAAACGGACCACGCATTCGGATCCGTTGGATTTTTCTGAGCAACTTTCATATATAAAACATTTTCATCGGAGTTACGGTTTATTATCTACGATTTTCTAAAGTTTTAAAAGTTTTCTGAAATTATTTAAATCAACAGAATTAACAGAAAAGGAATATGACATCAGCATGACATAGAGATGACATCAGCAGTCAACAGCCGCACTGACCAGGTCAAACCTAACCAGTGGGGCCCATATGCCAGCCTCTATTAATTAACAGAGTTTACATTAAACTAATCTGAGTTTAAATAGCTATTGGGCCCCACATGTCAGTAACTGGTTAGGTTTCACTAATTAAGTTTATTTCTAAAAACGATTGACTAACCTAATTAGGGGTGTGGGCCCCATTAGTGAGTGGCTGCGGAATAGTACCCCGTGTTGACCGTGGTCAACGCGGTCAAACAGAGGCGCAGGGGCCCACTGTCAGCGGCACTGGGAGGGCCCCACGCCATGCCAGGTCAGGGCCGGCGTCGGAGGAGCTCCGGCGAGCGCGTCCGCGGCGGTTTCTCGCCGGAGTTCATCGGGATTTTTGCTACAGAGGGCCAAATCGCACACCGTGACTTGTGTTCGAACGAGTGCAGAACGCCGCGTCCAACGTGGGTGGTCACGCGAGCTGGGATGGCCGGAGTCGTCGCCGGCGACATGAACGGTGGAGACCCGAGGCACGGCGAGCTCGCAAACGGTGCAACGGCGAGCAAAACGAGCGGTGCTGAGCACGTATGGCGTCTACGCGTGCGGACGAGCATGATGGACACGCTTGCGCGGGCATTCGGTCACCCGAACGTGGCCGGCGACGAGCTCCGCGGTGGCGAGCTCGAACAAGTGGGGAACAGCACCTATGGGCGCGGCAATGGCGGGAAGACGGGGGGGAGGGAGGCGAGGCTCACCGGGCGGCTACGTAAAGCCCTTGTAAGGTTAGTAGCAGCAGCAGGCGTCGCCGGAGTCGAAGGGGATCGCCGGAGCAGAGGCGAAAGGAGGGCGGCTCGATCCGCTGCCTGCGGTGCTCCCCGGATTGCGCTCGCGGACGGGGATGAGGTAGTGGACGACGACGGAGCTGATAGGCACGGTGGCGAGGCGACGAGGGTGGCTAAGTGAGCGCGGCGGCGAAGCCACGGTGGCGCTCGGATGAGATCGAGGGCGAGCGAGAGAGCGAGGGAGAGGAGGGGAAATGGATGAGGACGCCTAGGGGAGTGGGGCTAGCTAGGGTTAGCGGGAGGGTCAAGTAGGCGTCGGAGAGTGGCGGATGGCCGCCCCGTGGCCGATCTGAGCCGTGGATGTCGCACGGGCGTCCACCGAGCTCTGATGAACAGAGGTAGGGGAAAACCCCATATGTGCTGGGCCGTGGCACTATAGAACTAGAGGCCCAGCCCCACAGTAGCGTTTAGGCCTTTTCTATTTCTTCTTTTCTGTTTTAGCTTTTATTTATTAACAGAGAGAGAAAGGGAATTATTTGGCCAACTATTTCACTTAGGAAAAATTTGGAAGGTGTCCCATTAAATCCTTGGTGATTATAGACAGTGCCACAAATATTTTGGAGACCAGAGGAATTCATTTGGTATTTTTCATAAATAGGATAGCATTTAAAAATGCTGAATTGGTGGTGTTATAATTGCTAATGCTCATCTTTGCACAAAAGTGATGTTGTGTTCCTTAACAAATAATTGTTATGGAATTATTGACAAATGATGAGCATTTTTCCAGCAACTTTTGAGGAACTTCAAACTTCACTTGAATTTGAATTGACTGGAATTTCTAATGGGATATTGAACAAAGGTGATTAAGCACTGTTTGGAAAAATGATTAGTTTAATCACAGAGAGTTACTGTAGCATGAGACTTGGGGTGTTACATGGACTCCCCTGACTTGTTCTCGACACCAACACCACTAATATATCCCAAAACCTCCAGAACAGAATCTAGATCGGGAGTTCCGCCGTCGCAAGCCTCTGTAGCCACCCAAAACCAATCGGGACCCTGTTCCGGCACCCTGCTGGAGGGAGAAACCATCACCGGTGGCCATCTTCATCATCCCGGCGCTCTCCATGACGAGGAGGGAGTAGTTCACCCTCGGGGCTGAGGGTATGTACCAGTAGCTATGTGTTTGGTCTCTCTCTCATGTTCCTGATTTGGCACGATCTTCATGTACCGCGAGATTTGTTATTGTAGTTGGATCTTATGATGTTTCTCCCCCTCTACCTTCTTGTAATGGATTGAGTTTTCCCTTTGAAGTTATCTTATCGGATTGAGTCTTTAAGGATTTGAGAACACTTGATGTATGTCTTGCATGTGCTTATCTGTGGTGACAATGGGATATTCACGTGATCCACTTGATGTATATTTTGGTGATCAACTTGCGGGTTCTGTGACCTTGTGAACTTATGCATAGGGGTTGGCACACGTTTTCGTCTTGACTCTCCAGTAGAAACTTTGGGGCAGTCTTTGAAGTTCTTTGTGTTTGTTTGAATAGATGAATCTGAGATTGTGTGATGCATATCGTATAATCAAACCCGCGGATACTTGTGGTGACATTGGAGTATCTAGGTGACATTAGGGTTTTGGTTGATGTGTATCTTAAGGTGTTATTTTAGTATGAACTCTAGGGCAGTTTGTGACACTTACTGTAGCGACCCGACCCGAAATCGGTCAAGTCTCTGTGTAGCTGTACCATCCCAAGATCATGCTGGCACACACAGTACATTGATGCAAAGATTCAAAGTTCAATCACACATGAATTTATTACACGATTCTCATATCGAGTCTTTATTACATCATAATAAATTCGGCCGAAGGCCAACTCATGAGAAATAAACTAAATAAAGCTGCGGAAACATAGACAAATAGCGAGTCCATCCGACTCCATAGGGCAATCGCCAAGCATGGATCGTAGCCTCACTCCTGGTCGGAAAACTCCTCTGCAACATAAGACGTTGCAGCCGTGTAGGTCAGCATTTTGAATATGCCGGCAAGTCATGAAGAGAGAACAACAATAAAATTACTAATACTATATGCAATTTGGCTGTGGGGCTCTAAGTTTCATTGTTTTGCGAAAAAGCCGGTTTTTCCCTACAACAAGGACTTGTTTGCAATTACTACAAAATGTTGGTAGTTATTGAGATGGTTCCGCCAACCAATGTCTCGTTCCCAATTATTAAATAACCCCTCAATTAGTTTATTAAGTTCGGTGTTGAGATTTCCGAAATACTCCAATCCCAGAGGCTCATTTGTCCGTAGCCGGGGACACGGCTAATCGATTAGGTTGTTACTCTGCAGAGGTTTGTGCACTTTACCTGCAAGAATCGTTCCCTCCTTTAAGTCTTCGCACTGCCTGGTGTTTGAAGACGGGACGAACGAAACAGGGTCTTCCGAAGAGTTCCTCTGGGCCACTGCCGGTGCCCATCCAATCCTACCGTTCTTCTACATCTCGTAGCACCGTCCGGCCAGAGTCACGCCTAGGGTCGACCAAGCCAGAGCCCATAATGGCTTGCGGCTGCACAGGTAAGCTTCCGGTCAATGGGGTATCCATCCGTCTCTTCATGGCTGGGTGAAGCTTTCCGCAAGATGTCATGGCGCTTCTCCATGCATCCCGGCCATCCGCTGGTTTCTCCAGGGTGCCCGTCAACCGTCCTCCACCCAGTAGTGAATTTTGAAGTCCATCTTGAGCTTGACGTCATGGGGTTGTCATCATCTTGACTCTCGCATCTCCCTTATGAATCACTCATCCAACCCCGTCTACTAAAGCATAGCAATCAACTACATCGTCCCGGGCATCGGTAACAAGGGAGAAGGGTTCATCCTACCTCATGATACTACTCAAGAACATAACTTAACAAAATTCTCCTACTGCATGCATGGTGGGGAGGTATAACTCTAATGCAATAAAATCATAGGTATTGTAAAAACATGATCAAATGACTTGCCTGGCTGACGGTCTTCGAAAGCTAGCGACTCGTAATAGCAGGCTTCGCACTCCGGAAATTCTACCGAGTCAAACAATAGCACAAATAAGTATAGCACAATATAACATAACAGCAAGTTGAAGTAAAACACCCAAGCACTCAAACCAAAACCAAAGAAAAAACTCGGAGAAAGCAAATCAAGGTTTTCATCATATCAAGCAACAACTAAGAAATAGTTTTACACAACTAAAACTTTTCTTAACAGAACCTAAGCATTGGTTTTGCTAACTAACAGAAGGGAAAACATCATACAAACTAGTAGCAAAAAGAATCACATCAAAAGCTATTATAGAACTCCTATTATGCCTAAAACAATCCTAGGAAAGAAAATAAATAAAAAATTATTCTACCGTAAATAAAAGTTCCTCCTCTGTAGCTACAGAAACTAATCTAAAATAAACTATAACATAATAAAAATAAAATTATTTACTAACTAGAACAGTAGGAAACAGTAGCTAGCTAAATAAACAAGAAAAACTTGATTTCGACATAAAACTAATTGTTTATTAAATCTAAAATACCCAAACAAGTTCCTACTGCTAGGCATGGTCAAAACTAAGCAGTAGCAAAAAGAATCACTAAAAATAATAATCCTAACTCAATTTATGGCAGAAAAACTAATCTGTCTAAATATAATATAAAACTATTTCTAATAATTTAAACATGGCTAAACATATTTTCTACAGAAACTTCAACAAATTTGCAAACTAACGAAAAAAAGAATCAACTAAAAATAATAAATAACCTAAAAGATATAGATTTTTCAAGATTGGAACTATTCTGTTAAAAACAGAAACGAAAAATTAAACAAAAAAATAACTAAGGCGCTAACGGGCCGAAATAGTGAGCGTTCTAAAACTAAACAGCGCACATGCGTTGAATAGGCTAGTACGCTTACGGGTTAGAAAAAAAAACCGATCGGGCCGGTCTACACTAAACCGTAACTAAACCAGAAATAAGCCGTAAACTAAACCGTACAAAACCGATCTAGTACAAATAAACCTAACCCTTCGCTAGTCTAATCTAGGCCTTTGATTGGAAATCGGATGGTGGTGGGGAGTCCGGTGGCTTACAGCGGCGGTCGACGGCGAGGTGGGCTCGGGCGTTGGTGGCGGGGGTGCTCCGGTGGTCCGAGGCGGCGGCGGAGTCGACGGGCGGGTGCGGCAGCTCGAGGAGGAGACTCTGGTGGAGTCGTCGGAGGTCGGGGACGTCAGAGTGGATCGGGGCGAGCTCGGGTGAGCTCCTGCTCCGGCGGGCGGCGGACGAGCTCGGGACGATGGCGCCGGGGGCTCCTGGACAGGGAGATGATGTCAAGGCGGTGCGGCACGAAGTGGAGGTTCGGGTGAAGATGCTTGGAGGGGCAGAGGGTGCTCACCGACGGCGTAAGTGGCAGCGAACCGAGGTGGCGGCGGCGAGATGCGAACGGAGATGGCGACGGCTCTGGTGGGTTTCGGGCGTAGGGTTTAAGGGGTTCGAGAGAGGAGGGGCTTGGCCTTTTATAGGGTGTAGTCTTGGGCGAGGGGGCGTCTCGGGATCACGATCCCAGGAAGATCAGAACCGCGGTGCGCTCTGGACGTGCTCTGGTTCGGTTTCCTGAGCGAGGGGTTGGGGATGAGGGCGGGCCCCGCGGTCAGTGAGACAGAGAGGGGGAGAGGCGCGACGGGCGACCGAGGGCGAGGGGGTTCGGGCATCGGGCGCTGGGGGCAGGCCGGCTCGGGCGTTGGTGGGCTGCGCCTGGCCCGCTGGTGGGCTGCGCTCGGCGCTGGCTGGGCCGGTTGGCCGGGTGGCGCCTGGGGCTTTCCCTTTTTTTTGAATTAGAGAGAAGGGAAAATATAGAAAAATATATATTATTTTATATAGGACATATATATACCAAAATTATCAGGGGAATTAATCCTACAACGTGGACATTTTTCCAGAGGTAAAACTCAAATAAAAAAAAACAATTTCTGGAAATCCCAAATAAAATTTGAATTTGAATTCAAACTTTTTGGCAATACTTTTCTTCTGACATTTTTTTGGAGTGTCATGTTAACTCCTCTCATACTTTTGATCAAGTATTTGTCAGGGATATTTGAAATAAATTTCAATGCCAAATCAAGTTCAAATTCACAACAAAAACTCAACTGCCTCTGAAATTATTCAAATGTCACTCAATTCAAACAATATGCATAGATGCTTAGCTATAATTGTAAAACATTCCAAATTGAAAATTTGGGATGTTACACTTACAGGAATAGCCCAATAGATCGATGAGAAAGAATAACTTTGAGGTAGTTTCGTACCCTACAATGATCTCTTTGTTTGTTCTCCTCTATTAGTGACATTGGAGTGATTCTTTGTTGCACGTTGAGGGATTGTTATATGATCTGATTATGTTATCATTGTTGAGAGAACTTGCACTAGTGAGAGTATGAACCCTAGGCCTTGTTTCCAAGCATTGCAATACCGTTTTTGCTCACTTTTGTTACTAGTTACCTTGCTGTTTTTAATTTTCAGATTACAAAAACCTATATCTACCATCCAGATTACACTTGTATCACCATCTCTTCGCCGAACTAGTGCACCTATACAATTTACCATTGTATTGGGTGTGTTGGGGACACAAGAGACTCTTTGTTATTTGGTTGCAGGGTTGTTTGAGAGAGACCATCTTCATCCTACGCCTCCCACAGATTGATAAACCTTAGGTCATCCACTTGAGGGAAATTTGCCGCTGTCCTACAAAACTCTACACTTGGAGGCCCAACACGAGTCTACAAGAAGAAGATTGTGTAGTGGACATCACTAAGCATGACATCACCTTGCCGGGTCATATAGAGAGCAACGTTATAACTCTTGGAAATATGTCCCAACCATCATATCTAACCGAGATTCAGATCTGATTGGTGTCAGAATACCTCAGACTCAGGATGCCTGAGAAGATAAAGGGTGCAACACAAATTCATGAGATGACATTGCAAAAGTCTCGGGAAATGAACTATGGAAGCGAGTTCCGAAACAAGAGTTCATCATTAAACCAAGGAGAGGATGAGGAGGTGGCTGAGGGACTCAGCTACAATTCATCAAGATTTCCGACAAGACGGATTTCCACAATTATGTGACCAAGGAGATAACATTAGTCAGATCAAATGATATAATGATGTATGCTCAAGGAAAACATGCATAATTAATCATTGGTTGAATGGTGCACCCGTAATATGGTCTGGGTTGCAGGACCAACGTCAGAATGGTGATTTAGCAAGCAGCACACTAAATTGGAATTGTTGTCCATTAACTCAGAAGCAATAGGGTTGCTAGAAATATTAAATTCTCACAACAGAGTTGACGTATTGGTATTCTCGGTTGAACACGGGGAGTAAGAACAGAATGGTGATGACGAGAAGCATCACTATACCAAGAATTCTTAAGAGGTGGAGCAATTCTCACGACACCCTTGGCATAAAAGACAGTAATACTTCAAGGTAGAACATTGTTGGGGAACGCAGTATTTCAAAAAAAATTACCTACGATCACGCAAGATCTATCTAGGAGATGCATAGCAACGAGTGGTGAGAGTGTGTCCACGTACCCTCGTAGACCGAAAGCGGAAGCGTTTAGTAACGCGGTTGATGTAGTTGAACGTCTTCGCGATCCAACCGATCCAGGCACCGAACCTACGGCACCTCCTCGTTCAGCACACGTTCAGCTCGATGACGTCCCTCAGGCTCTTGATACAGTTGAGGACGAGGGAGAGTTCCGTCAGCACGACGGCGTGGCGACGGTGATGATGAAGTTACTGGCGCAGGGCTTCGCCTAAGCACTACGACGATATGACCGAGGTGTGTAACTGTGGAGGGGGGCACCGCACACGATTAAGAGAAACTTTTGTGTGCTATTGGGGTGCCCCCTGGCCACGTATATAAAGGAGGGAGAGGGAGAGGCAGTCGGCCCTAGGGGGCGCACCAAGGTGTGGAGTCCTACTAGGACTCCTTAGTCCTAGTAGGATTCCACCTCCCACACGGAGTAGGAAAGGGGGAAGGGAGAAGGAGAAGGAAAGGGGGGCCGGCAGCCTTCTCGTAGTCCTAATCGGCCTCCTGCCCAAGGGGGGGCGCACCAGCCCCTTGTGGGCTGGTGTGCTTCCCTCTTATGGTCCATAAGGCCCATAACTTCTCCCGGGGGGTTCCGGTAACCTCCCGGTACTCCGGAAAAATGCCCGAATCACTCGGAACCATTCCGATGTCCAAATGCAACCTTCCAATATATGAATCTTTACCTCTCGACCATTCGAGACTCCTCGTCATGTCTGTGATCTCATCCGGGACTCCAAACAAACTTCCGTCACCAAATCACATAACTCATAATGCAAATCGTCATCGAACGTTAAGCGTGCGGACCCTACGGGTTCGAGAACTATGTAGACATGACCGAGACACATCTCCGGTCAATAACCAATAGCGGAACCTAGATGCTCATATTGGCTCCTACATATTCTGCGAAGATCTTTATCGGTCAAACCGCATAACAACATACGTTGTTCCCTTTGTCATCGGTATGTTACTTGCCCGAGATTCGATTGTCGGTATCCTCATACCTAGTTCAATCTCGTTACGGGCAAGTCTCTTTACTCATTCCGTAATGCATCATTCCGTAACTAACTCATTAGTCACATTGCTTGCAAGGCTTATAATGATGTGTATTACCGAGAGGGCCCAGAGATACCTCTCCGATACACTGAGTGACAAATCCTAATCTCGATCTATGCCAACTCAAAAAGCACCATCGGAGACACCTGTAGAGCATCTTTATAATCACCCAGTTACGTTGTAACGTTTGATAGCACACTAAGTATTCCTCCAGTGTTCGGGAGTTGCATAATCTCATAGTCAGAGGAACATGTATAAGTCATGAAGAAAGCAATAGCAATAAAACTAAACGATCATTATGCTACCTGGTGATTTACAGATGAGTATGACCCATGAAAACTTTTTGGGTTCACACAAATTAAGGAAGGCATAGGTTCAACCCATCGGGGTATCTTCGAAACATAGACCACAAGCTTCAAGAGTAAATATCACCGGCTCGAAAGCAGAGCATGGTTAGCCAAATCAGAGAATATGATTTACCAATGGCATTATGTATCAGGGAAAGAACTTCCAGAGTGATTGAATATGAAGGACGCTGTTGGATAAAATCCAACAAAGGATCCGGTGGTCCTCATGGAATCTGATGCGAGCATCGGTACTCAACCAGAGGAAGAAAGAAGGCAAGGAGGTCAGATTAAAGAAAAAACAGACTATTTCAAAGTTCAAATGCAAAAGAATTATGATTTCCAAATCAAGGGATCAGAAGCAAACGCTCTGATTAAGGATGGATAAGTTGAGTAGGCTTAGGGGTACAATCGATGGCAATTAGATTGGTCCAGATCCAGCCCATGTTTAAAATGACGTCTGAGTCGGAAGGATGAATTCTAGGATCTGATTGAGGATTGCGAGCATTCGCAACATATTGAATCAACGGACTCAAAATGATAATGACAAAGGATGTCAATAAGATACCAGACTTATGGGATTAATCATAATGCAAGCAAGCAAGAATTTAAAGAGCAATAGGCTGTTGAGGATTTTTGAAAGATCGAATGGTATTCCGAATACTTTTGTGAAATACATGAATCAACTGGGGATGAGCGGATACTCGATAAGTTCGAGAAATTATCCGTAGGGGTATTTAGGTGGCAAAGAACTGCAAGGCAGTAGGCACAAAGTATTCTCGGAACAACAATAGAGAGAATTTTGGGGCATCTTGTAATAACAAGAGCAACTGGGGATGAAGGTATGAACGACAAATATAGGTAGTTATCCATAAGGATTTATCGATGGTAGGGATCGCAACGGCGAAGGGCACAAGGGTCTCGGGAAAGCATCAAAGAGTATCTACAGAATCTTCTGGTGCACCGAGCAATCATCTTGAGTGAGGGGATCTCCTGGAGGAAGTAGTTACGAGAACCTAGAATCAGAGTTAGTAAAATCATTTAACCCGAATAGAAGAGAGATTAGAGTCCTAGAGTATAGGTCGAGGAATAAATATCCTAATACCACCCAATGGCGACGTGGGCCCGTAAGCCGCACATCCATATTAGTAATTTTTCGTCAATGACTAGACTCAACTTCGGCCAAGGAGTTTGTAAGGGGATTCCTACAGGCAGTCGGCTCTGATACCAACTTGTGACGCCCCCCATTCAATCGTACACTAATCATACACACCAATATCTATGATCAAGACCAGGAACTCACGGGAAGATATCACCACACAACTCTAGACACAAATTAAAACAATACAAGCTTTATATTGCAAGCCAGGGGCCTCGAGGGCTCGAATACATAAGCTCGAAGACAAAAGAGTCAGCGGATGCAATAATATTCGGGTATAGACATAAGTTAAACAAGTTTGCCTTAAGAAGGCTAGCACAGAAGTAGCAACGATCGAAAAGGCAAGGCCCCCTGCCTGGGACCTCCTAACTACTCCGCGAAGCCGAACTACACGTAGAAACATCCTCGGGATCCTCTGGCTGCTGGACTCCATCATATGATCACAATAACCGGGAAAAGGGAAAAAGAAGTAGCAAAGCAACCATGAGTACTCATCCAAAGTACTCGCAAGCAAGGATCTACACTACATATGGATCGGTATCAATGAATTGGGTAGTATCTGTGGACTGAACCGCAAAATGCTAGAATAAGAGGGGCAGAAGCTAGTTCTATCGAAGACCACGCTTCTGGCAGCCTCCATCTTGAAGCATATAGAAGAGAGTAGCTGGTAAGTTAACCAAGTAACATCGTATAGCATAAACCTACCCGACGATCCTCTCCTCGTCACCCTGTGAGAGAGCGATCACCGGGTTGTATCTGGAACTTATCTAGGTGTGTTTTATTAAGTATCCGGTTCTAGTTGTCATGAGGTCGGAATACAACTCCAAGTCGTCATGTTACCGTGGACACGGCTATTCGAATAGATAAACTTCCGTGCAGGGGTGCACCACATTCCCCGACACGCTCGATCCCTCTGGCCGGACACACTTTCCTGGGTTATGCCCGGCCTCGGAAGATCAACACATTGCAGCCCTACCTAGGCCCAACAGAGATGTTAGCACGCCGGTCTAAATCCTAAGTGCGCAGGGGTCTTGGGACCATGGCCCGTTGCAATCTTGCATGTTGCGTACGCGGCCCGTGAGCAGACCTGGCAGCCTCCATTACAAAGGAGGGTGCTTTACGCGGTCCAACCCAGTGCGCGCCACTCAGTCGCTGACGTGTGGAAAGCTTCGACTGATACTACGACATCGATTGCCCATATCTTGTCCCACGTGGTGGTTAGTGCGTATAAGGCCAATGACCCAACTCAGATCAAATATCCAAATCTCGTTGAGCATGTTATTTTGAAACAACCGCGGACAACGACAAGGACCTGGCCCACCTCTCTCCTGGGTGGTCACAACCTGCCTTGTCGCTCTGCCACAAAGAATCACTCGGGGGCTGTCGGGAACCCAGGCCCATCACAGCCTGGATGGAACCACCTGCCCCTTCAGCCCCCACTTTTTTGAATCACTTGCGGGTACTCTCCGAGCCGACCCGACTTTAGTCACCACATGTATCAAGTATAGTATGTATGTATGTATGTATGTATGTATGTATGTATATACCCGTGATCACCTCTCGAGTGATCACGACCCGATAGTATAGCATGGCAGATGGACAAAATGTAGGGCCACTGATGATAAACTAGCATCCTATACTAAGCATTTAGGATAGCAGGTAAGGTATCAACAATAGTAGCAACAAGGACAGGCTATGCAGCAGTATAGGATCAAACCGATAAGTAATAGCTACACTACTCTAATGCAAGCAGTAGAGAGAAGAATTAGGCGATATCGAGATGATAAGGGGGTTTTGCTTGCCTGGAAGCTCTATCGAGAAGGAGGGGTTGTCAACACCGTAGTCGATCGGGGCAGCAGTGGCGTCAGTCTCGAAGTCTACCGGAGAGAAAAGGGGGAAGAAACAATGAATACAATGCAAACAGATGCATGACGATGCATGACATGACAAATGCGGTGCTAAGTGTGCCCTAACGCGGTACTAGGCGATACTGGTGAAGGGGGAAAACATTCGGGAAAGTGTCCCCGGTGTTTGGCATTTTCGGAAAGGCTAACCTGAGGGGGATGGTTCCATGTTCGCTATGCTAAGGACGTTTGGCACACGAACGGACCGCGTATTCAATTCGTTTCGTCTTGGTGAGCAACTTTCATGTACAAAGTATTTTCATCCGAGTTACAGATTTTTTATATTAAATTTAAAAGTTTTATAACATTTTTGGAATTAACAGAATTAATTTAACTCAAAAATGCAATTACAGTGCCAGCGTGACATTAAATGATGTCAGCAGGTCCATAGGTTGACTAGGTCAACCCTGGCATGTGGGACCCGTTTGTCATTGTCTCAGTTTAACTAAAAGATTATTAGGGCTAATTAACAAGATTTATCAGGTTAATTAATAGGATTAAATAAGTTAATAAATTCATTTAATTAATTAATTTAATTATTATTATTATTTATATATCTTTTTTCTTAAAAACTTTCTCAGGGGCGGGCCCCACTTTTCATTTGTCCAGGGGGCCTTAGGGGGCATGCGGGCACTAGCGGGCAGCGGGCGGAACCGGGCGACGGGCGCCAGCCCGCCCGACAGGGCACAACGGGGCGAGGCTGGCGGGGCGCCGGCGGCCACCGCACGAGCGGCAGAGGGCCGCGGGCATCGGACGCCGGGCGCATTGAGCGGGGGAGGGCGCGCGATGGGTGATACGTCCCCAACGTATCTACAATTTATGAGGTATTCATGTTGTTATATTATCATTCTTGGATGTTTTACAATCATTTTATAGCAACTTTATATCATCTTTTGGGACTAACCTATTGACCAAGTGCCCAGCGCCAGTTGCTGTTTTTTGCTTGTTTTTTACATTGCAAGAAATCAATATCAAACGGAGTCTAAACACCGCGAAACTTTTTGTGGATTTTTTATGGACCAGAAGACATCCAGTGGGCCAGAGAAGCACCTGGGGGTGCCCCTAGGGGGGCATAGCCGCCAGGTTGCGCCTGGGGGCCCAGGCGAGCCCAGGTGGGTTGTGCCCACCTCGGTGGCCTCCCGCACCCCCTCTTTCTTCTATAAATTGCCAAATATTCCAAAAACCCTGGGGGTAACCCTAGATCAAAAGTTCCGCCGCCGCAAGGCTCTGTAGCCAAGAGAAACCAATCTAGACCCTGTTCCGGCACCCTGTCGGAGGGGGGAATCGTCATCTGTGGCCATCTTCATCATCCCGGCGGCCACCACGATGAGGAGGGAGAAGTCCACCCTCGGGGCTAAGAGTTTGTACTAGTAGCTATGTGTTTAATCTCTCTCTCTCATGTTCCTGAGATGTCATGATCTTGATGTATCACGGGCTTTGTTAATATAGTCGGATCATATGGCGTTTTCCCCTCTCTATCTTGTTGTGATGAATTGAGTTTTCCCTTTGAGATTTTGTTTTATCGGATTGAATACTTTTATGGATTTGAGAGCACTTGATGTATGTCTTGCATATGAATACTCGTGGTGACAATGGGGTATCATATTGGTTCACTTGATATATCTTTTGGCACTCAAATCGCGGATTGCCGAGGTGACATTGGGGTAATCTACACATAGGGGTTGATGCACGTTCTTGTCTTTCTTTCTCCGGTCAAAATCTTGGGGCACTCTTTGAGGTTCTTTGTGTTGGATTGAGTATTATGAATCTGAAATTATTTGGTGTTATTTTAGTACAAACTCTTGGATAGATCGATCGAAAAGAATAGCCTCCAGGTGGTTTCGTACCCTACAAACGATTTCTTCTTATGTTCTCCGCTAGATATTAACTTTGGAGTGATTCTTTATCGCACATTGAGGGATGGTTATATGATCCAATTATATTAGCATTCTTGAGAGATGCACTAGCGAAAGTACGGACCGTAGGCCTCATTTTCAAGCACTGCAATGTCGTTTGTGCTCTGTTTTATCAATTGCTACCTTGCTGTTTTTTTATTGTTCCTATTACAAAAATCAATATCTACAATCCATATTACACTTGTATCACCATCTCTTCGCCGAAGTAGTGCACCTATACAAATTACCATTGTATTTGGTGTGTTGGGGACACAAGAGACTTTTTATTATTTGGTTGTAGGGTTGTTTGAGAGAGACTATCTTCATCCTACGCCTCCCACAGATTGATAAATCTTAGGTCATCCACTTGAGGGAAAATTGCTACTGTCCTACAAAACTCTGCGCTTGGAGGCCCAACACGTGTCTACAAGAATAATGTTGCGTAGTAGACATCAAGCTCTTTTCTGGCGCCGTTGCCGGGGAGGTGAGTACATGAAGGTATATCTTTAGATCTTGCAATTGAATCTTTTAGTTTCTTGTTTTATCACTAGTTTCGTTCGTAAAAGAAAACTACAAAAAAATGGAACTGAGGTTGCATCATATTATTCATCTTTCTAATATCTTTCGTGAAAATGATGGAAAGGAAAATTGTACTCAATTGAGAGAAGAAGAATTCAATAAAATGTTTGACAAAAAATCATTGAATGATGAGCATGATTGCAATGTTGTTGGTATGAACTCTTTGAATATCCATTGTGCTAACGATGTGCAAAGCTATAAGCTTGGGGATGCTATATTTGATGAAGATGACATTTTTAGTCCCCCAAGATTTGATGTGCAAATTTGTAATAATGAATGCATGCCTCCTATTTATGATGATTATAGTGATAATGTGGATTTGGAGAGGTCATGACTTTATTTAATGATGAATCCACTACATTGGAAGAGGTTGCATTTGACTATGATAAAAAAGTTACTATCTATGATGATTATGGTGATGACATGTATGCTATATTGAATAATGATAACCATGAAACTTGTCATCAAGATTTGAATTTTCAATCTCATGATAGTTATTTTGTTGAGTTTGCTCCCACTACTATTCATGAGAATAAATTTGCTTGTGTGGAGAGTAATAAATTTTCTATGCTTATGGATCTTGAAAAGAATGCTTTATGTGATAGCTATATTTTGAATTCATTCATGATGCCACTGAAAATTATTATGAGAGACGAACATATGCTTCTACATATTTCAATAATATCAAGTTTCCTCTCTTTATGTTGAAAATTTTGAAGTTGCACTTGCTTTGCCTTCCTATGCTAGTTGATTCTTGCTCCCATACAATTTTTGCTCACAAAATCCCTATGCATAGGAAGTGGGTTAAACTTAAATTTGCTAGTCATATGCTTCATGATGCTCCCGTTATGTTTCAATTCTGTACTTTTATGCGAGCATCATTGAAAGCATCATGCCTAGCTAAAAGGCATTAAAGAAAAGCGCTTGTTGGGAGACAACCCAACACATTCACCTACTGTTTTTGTGTGTTCACATGATTATGCTACAGTAGTAATCATGTTTTATCACTTTTGTTTCAATAAAGTGCCAAGTAAAGCCTTTGGGATAGTATGGATGATAATTGACTTGAATATGTGCAAAAACAGAAACTTTTGCTTCCAGAAACAGAATTGTTTAAATTCACTGGAACGTGATAAAATTATGAAATTTTTACAGATGATTTATATATAAATTCGCTGTCCTAATTTTTCAGAATTGTTGGAGTAGCAGAAGTATGGTTGTTCTGCAGATCGTTACAGACTGTTCTGTTTTTGACAGATTCTGTTTTCGATGCATAGTTTGCTTGTTTTCTAGTTTCTATGGCTTATATTGCTCAATATAAGTTGTGGAAATGATATGATACAGTAAGCATTGTGTAGAAACAATTATGAATCTTGTCTTTGACAGTACCAAAGTGAAATGGTTTTGCTCTTTATCATACTAACCTATCTCACGAAGTTCCGTTAAGTTTTGTGTGATTGAAGTTTTCAAGTTTTGGGTGAGATGTCGATATGAGGAGAATAAGGAGTGACAAGACCCTAAGCTTGGGGATGCCCAAGGCACCCCAAGGTAATATTCAAGGAATATCCAAGCAACGAAGCTTGGGGATGCCCCGTAAGGCATCCCCTCTTTCGTCTCCAATATTATCGGTAACCTCACTTGCAGTTATATTTTCATTCGCCACATGATATGAGTTTTACCTGGAGCATCATTTTATTTTGTTAGGATTTGCTTGCTGTTATTAAATTAACATTTTGCATCTTTCTTTTCAATAAAAATGTCAAGGATAGCCTTTACCTTGCTTATTTTGCAAGTATACATGTTGCCGTTTCAAAACAGAAAGTTTATCGTTGTTGCAAAAATTCCCGAGAAAAGTCAGAATGTGATAAAATGTCGAAACTTTTTGCACAATAAGCTCTGATATATTTTCTACAGTGTGGAAAATTTTCATAATTTTTGGAGTTAAATAAGTATGGATCCTCTTGCATTCTTTACAGACTGTACTGTTTTGGCAGATTGCTGTTATGTTTGCATAGTTTGGATATGTTTGCTTGTTTAATGATTCTATTTGATGATAGGAGTATGTAGAGGCATTTAGTATGCGATGTTGAATAACAATTTTAGTGATTTGCTACGGTAGAGAATGATAAGGTTTTTGCATTGGCTTATACTAACTTATCTCACGAGTTCTTATTGAGTTTTGTGTGGATGAAGTTTTTGAGAATTAGGGAAACCGTGATATGAGAGGAATTAAGTAGACATAAAAGCTCAAGCTTGGGGATGCCCAAGGCATCCCAAGATAATATTTCAAGAAGTCTCAAGCATCTAAGCTTGGGGATGCCCCGGTAGGCATCCCACCTTTCTTCATCAACAATTATCGGTTAGTATCGGTTGTGCCAAAGTTTTTGCTTCTTAAAATGAGTTGTGCTATTCTTGGAATGTCATTTTGTTTTGTTTTGCTTGCTGTTTTAATAAAATACTTAGATCTTGAAGTTTTTAAATAAGGGAGAGTCCTGAAATAGCTACCTATTTACTTAACTACTCGTTTGATCTTCACTTATATCTTTTTGGAGTAGGTTGTCATTTACTTTTGTGCTTCACTTATATCCTATGGGTAAATTGTTGAATGAATTGAATATCATGAAGTTGAAATTATATCATGCCCAGTGGTAGCTTCGCATTGGGTTTAGAGAGTGAAAGCTTTTGAAGCTTGACAATCCAATTTTGGTCATACAAGAAATTCATGAATGATTACTATAAGGAAGAGAACTTTCACATGCAAATATACTATCTTGGAAATCTTTTGTGATTGTGAGCCCCCATCAAATTATTATATGCCAAAATTGTTGACGTTGGACAAGAAATACAACATAATGATTTATGTGTGTTCATATTCACATAGAAGTTACATTGTCATAGATCCTTCAACATGTGGTGCTTGCCCCCATCTTTGCTAGCCAAAAATTCCGCACCAAGTAGAGATACTACTTGTGCATCCAACAACCCTTAAATCCAAATCTCATTTTCAAGTGTCCACCATACCTACCTAAGGTTTGAGTAAGATCCTTCAAGTAAGTTGTCATCGGTGCAATAAGGCAATAAAAATTGCTTCTAAAAGTGTTATATCATTTAGTGTAAGAGAAAATTGAGCGTTGTACGAACTTGTGATGGCAAAGAATAAAAGCGACAGACTGAATAATAAAGGTTGCCATCATAAGGGGAAATATAATGTGACGTACTTTTGCACTAAGGGGTTGAGCATAAAAACAAAAAGCACATGGCAACTGTAAGTGCATCTAGTGCCACCCCTAGTTGGTTTTGGAGTATTGACGACAAACCTGGTTGAGGGACTAATGTGTTTGTGAGAATTGCAGGATAACACAGGTAGTAGTCCCTCATTGATTTGGTTTACCTACCGAAGATGACCCCTAAAAATGTGTGAAGACATTGAAGACAATGGTGGTATGTGAAGATATTCACATTGAAGACTATGACATGAGAAGAAATCGCATGAAGACTTTGGAGCGCGAAGACATAGTTGTTTCGTTGTTTCATTTTCTTCTTTGTTGAGTCATAGGAACCACCGTACTGTTAAGTGGGGTCCAAGTGAACAAAGTCAGAGTGACTGAAGTGATGCTCAACCAAATCCTATGTCTTCGAGCGAAGACAATGAGAGCAAATCTTATCCAGAGGTGGACGAGTCAGCTTTACTTGTAGCCCAAGTCAAGCTGCCGCGTGTGTTTGAAATCTGACCGTTGGAACACGTGTCAGTTCCTTAGTGACCCAGGGTCATTTCGGACAAATCAGGTCGGGTTCCCTAGTGACTATAAATAGCCCACCCCTACACCATAAATTGGTGGCTGCTCAGAGTTAGTGCTCGACTTTTGTCGTTTGAGAGCAAACCCACCTCCGAAGCTTTTGAGAGAGAGAAATCCTTGCGAGGACAAAGCCCAAAACACCCAGAGCCAAAGAGTGTTAGGCATCACTGAAGTCTTTCTGTCCGCGTGACCTGAAGACTTGTTACACTTGAGGACTGTGAATCCTCCAGCTGGTTAGGCGTCGCGTTCTGAGCATCCAAGAGTCATTGTGGATTGTCGGTGTACGAAGTATGTGAAGGTTTGGAAGTCTACCTTGAAGACTTACCAGAGTGATTGGGCGAGGACTGGGTGTCCTTAGCTCAAGGGGAATAAGGTGAAGACGCGGTCTTCTGAGTTAAATCTCAGCCTCCCTAACCAGACGTACAGTTGTCACAGCAACTGGAACTGGTCCAACAAATCCTTGTCCTCACCAAGCGACTGGTTCTATCTTCTTCCTCTCTTTACTCACAGTTTGTCTTCGTGAAGTCATTGCCTGATTGCATTACCTGTTTGACTTCACTGTGTAACTACTATTGTTGTTTGGCTTCATACTATCTTCCATCCTGATCTTTACTACCTAGCTCCTATTAGTCTTCGTGCTTTCACTTCATTGAATACTTAACTATGGCTTGCCTAGTGTAGTCTACCTTCCGCTGCAGGTCAATAGGTTCATTTCTATTGTTTGTCTTTGAAACTTCCATGTTTTGAAGACTTTCATAAAACTCACCTATTCGCCCCCCCTCTAGTCGATAACTAGCACTTTCAATTGGTATCAGAGCAAGGTACTCCCTTGTTCTGTGTGATTCGGTTTAACCACCTGGAGTTTTAGCTATGTCGACTGCAGGGATAATCAAAGTCTCCGATGCGTGCCCTGTCTTCGATGGCACTGAATATCCCTACTGGAATAATAAGATGCGCATGCATCTTGAAGCCATTGATGTCGACCTCTGGTATGTCGTTAAGAACGGCGTTCCCAAGACCGCTGAAGTTGTCACCCCTGCTGATGTCAAGCAGTTCGTTCAACTGGATTCTACTGCCAAGAACATCATCTGTGGTCATCTGACCAAAGGACGGTATGGCCGTGTGAGTGCTCTGGAAACGTCGAAGCTAGTCTGGGACTGGCTCTCCAAGGTCAACGAAGGCGTCTCAACCCAGAGAGATCAAAGGATCAGTGTTCTTCGCAACCTCTTCAACCGCTTCAAGAGAAACGACAATGAGAATGTCCAGCTCATGTTTGATCGCCTCGCTGACATCACAAATGAGCTTCGTGCTCTCGGCGCCACTGAGATCACCAAGCATGAAATCGTCAAGACACTCCTGAGACCACTTGATAGCTCATTCGACACCCTTGCCCTGATGATTCAAGAATGCCCTGACTTCAAGACACTCGATCCGTCTGACATACTTGAGAGGCTCAACACACATGAGTTTCAGCTATCTGAGAAAAGAGATATCTATGGTCCCAACTATGGCCGAACTCGCGCTTTGAAGGCAAAGGCTGTTTCCTCATCTGAAGAAGAATCTGACTGCAGTTCTGGTGATCCTGAAGACATTGGAAAGGAGCTTGCTACGCTTGTGAAGAAGTTGCAGAAGCTCACTAAAAAGAAAGGCTTCAGAAAGTCTTCACGATCCAGCTTAAGAAATGATGAAGCTTCCACTCATGACCACAAGAAGAGAACATGTCACAAGTGCAAGAAACCTGGACACTACATCTCTGAGTGTCCACTGTGGGACAATGAGAACAACAAGAAGAAGAAGAGCAAGGAATATGATTCTGATGACTAGAAGAAGAAGAAATCCTCAAAGTCTTCTTCCAAGTCTTCGTCCAAGTCTTCATCACACAAGAAGAGCTCATCCGGCAAGGCTCGTGCTTTTGTTGGCAAGGAAAGGGATTCAGAGGAGGAGTCTACTTCTGAGGAGGTGGAGGTGGAGTCTGAGGAGGAGTCCGACTCTGGCGTTGCAAGTCGGGCTCTAGCTACAGCCTACGTTGCCAAGGCCATCTTCAACACTGAAGACAATGGCTCCGTCACCAACGCTGATGTTAATGACAAGGACGACTCCGCTCTCACCTACTGCTTCATGGCACGTGGTGCCAAGGTAAACTCACGCAATGTCTACTTTCAAACATCAAGTGAAGATGACTCTGATTGTGAATCCAAACCCAGCTACAAAACACTTGCTAAAGTTGCAACTGAACAACAGAAAGCTATGGAACATACTCAAAAACTGTTAGACAAAGTGTCGTGGAATTGTCATGGCAGATGTCCTCGTGCTAGGACTTAGTCGTGGAGCCATCGCAACTAGGAAGCTTAAAGGGGTTAAACGGGACAAGGAACACGGGGGTTATACTGGTTCGGCCCCTTACGGTGAAGGTAAAAGCCTACGTCCAGTTGAGGTGGTATTGCTTATGGTTTCGATGACCAAGGAGCTTGATCACTATGCCTGGCTCTCGATCAGATCTTACTTGTCCCTAAACCGCCGCCGGGTCGTCCCTTTATATAGAGAGGTTGACGCCCAGCAGCTCTCAGAGTCCCGGCCGGCTCATAAGAGTGTCCGGCTCGGACTCTCAACTATTCTTGCCTTACACTACAAGTTCTACCATAATGGCGGTTTGTAACTACGGGCCTTAAGCCATCTCCGGGTCTTAAGCCCATCTTTGGCCCGTCGTCTTCAAGCTTGGCGCCGGGCTTCGCGTGATGACCACTATGAGTAACCCGGCCCCTCCTGGCGGGTGACTCTAAGGGTTATGTCCTCAACATTAGGCCCCAGATTGATTTGAACTGGTTCATGTCAATCTTCAATTCCTTTGAGAGAGAGAGAAATCTTCCGGCTTATGGTCGCGTGAAAGCTTATAACCCGCCGTGACGTCATCTTCTGGATTTCTGGTAACCCGCCATGACGTCATCTTCCATTAAGTCCATTTTTTTACTCCACCATATCTGCAACGGATCTTATCTTTAATTGCCATCCCGAAAACCGAGGCATTTTTATGGCGAGATAACCATGCCGTGGCCTCCTCGTTTCTCGCGCCCACTTATGAGCCTCATCCTATAAATAGCCCGGCCCACGAGCCTCTGGTCACTCGTCGCCTCCATCTTCTTCCTCCTCTCGCCACTGTGCTGTCGCCCGAGCTCCACTCCGCCGCCGCCGCGGGTCTCCTAGTCTTCCCCGACTCCGGCCGCTGCATCAACCTGACGTGTCCAGAGAAAACGGCGGTGACCTCCGCGACTCACCAGCACCCGTAAGCCCTTGCCACTCCATAGAGTAGATCCACATTAGGGTTCTTTGCTGTTCTTCCCGTGTTCTTCGCCGTTCATCACGAGCTCTTGATAGATTTCATTATTACCACCCTTTCTTGATCTTTATACTGTATAGAACTGTTGTGGTAGTTGTTTCACACCTGTTCCCAATGTACATAGATCCCTTTTCATTGCATAAAGGCTCCGTTCGAAACTATGAACTTCTTATGCGTCTGTTTTAGGTCTAGAAACTTTCCCTTTCCAGTCGATCGTTTGATCCAGAATAATTACTGTGATCTGTGAAACTTGTTTGCGCCACACTTAGTCAAAAATTGCATCTGTTTAGCTATGGCGGCTCATATCTCCGGCTTAAAAGAGGCCACACGGTGTAGAAATTCTGGCTTATTCATAATAGGGCTTTAGACAACCGGAATTACTGACGATGCCCTCAGCGGCTTAGATAACCCGATGCATTTAGCTATATGTCATTAGGCCCCTTCATAAGCCGCCACCTTAAACATTGAACTGTAAACTTCCTCCGGCTTATAATTGAACCGGACATTTCCTTTTATCATAGGCTTCCGTCTTTCACAATGCCTCCCAAAGCTCCCAAGGCTCCCATCACGTGCAACTGGATGAGATCCAATGTTACTGACGAAACCTTAGCGGACTTTGTGAAGACGGGTTACCTGCCCAAGAAGGATGTCATGTCCTACCGTGCCCCTGACCCGTCGGAGGAGAGACCGCAACCAAGGGATGGGGAGGTGGTGATATTTGCAGATCACATGAGCCGGGGCTTCGCACCGCCCGGCTCAAAGTTCTTTAGAGATGTGCTGAATTTCTTTGATCTGCGGCCACAAGACATAGGACCCAATTCTGTGTCAAATATATGCAACTTCCAAATATTCTGCGAAGTCTATCTTGGAGAAGAGCCCAGCCTGCTGCTCTTTAGAGAGCTATTCTATTTGAACCGCCAGAACGAGTGCGCCAATGGGCCGAGCTTGGAACTTGGTGGAATCTCCATTCAACGATGGAGAGATTGCCTTTTTCCTTACGCTGAGCCGCCAAGCCACCCGAAGGACTGGAACCAGACGTGGTTCTACTGCCAAGACACTTCTCCGGCTGACGAGAGCCCTCTGCCCGGCTTTCGTGCCGCGCGTCTGGAGCCAAGTCACCCTCTGCTGGATAAGCTAACTCAAGCCGAGCGTCAACCTCTGATCCCCACCATCAACAAAATTAAGGCTCTCCTGGGAAATGGCCTCAACGGCATTGATCTAGTCCGGGTCTGGATCTCTTGGCGGGTGATCCCTTTGAGCCGCCGCCCCGGCTTAATGTGTGCTTACACGGGCCGGAAGGATGACCCTCTGCGGCACAGTCCCAATGATCTTCCTGAGGATGTTGTGGACGACATGACCAAGTCTCTCCTGAATGAGAGCTTAGCCGACTGCGGGAGAACCGGCATGGCCCCCTTCTGCCAAGCTAACCCGGCTCCGGCGGTAAGCCACTGACCTAAACACCTTGGTTTTCCTTTGAATAGTTCCCATCCGAACTTTAAGAAATCTTTGTTGTATGTTTCAGGCTAATGACAAGTTCTGGAAGGTCAAATATGACCATGAAGCGGCCAAAAAGGCCAGGAAGGCTAAGAAAGCCGCCAGGAGAGCCGCCCCTCGCAAGAAGGGAAGCAGGCCTACTGCCTCAGAGCTGCTTCAGCTAAGCGATAGCTCCGAGTCAGAGGTAACCCCTGAATCTGTAGACTCTTGTTTTTGTTTCCGCTTTTCTGCTGTCTTTTGACCACCTTATTAACTTGATTATCCACAGGATGACACCGGAGCAAGTAACCCGGTAACTGAAGAGGTAACTATACTTTCCTCCGACTCGGACCCCTTGCCAAGGCTGAAAGTCCGAAGAGTAACCCGGAAAGTAAGCTTTTCGCATCCTTTAGCTTATCAAGATCCTCAATTTCTTTTGAAGCAACAGATTCATGAGAGCCGGAGGCAAACCTGGGCCAGCAAGGATGCAGACCTCTCCTCCGGCTTACCCGAAGCATCAAGAAAGCGCCGGACTGAGGTTATCTCCAACTTATACCCTTGTCATCCTTTAGCGGGTGTCACTCGTCAACCGCTCAATTCGTCTGATTCCAATTATCAGGAAACTTCACCTTCCTCTGGTGATTCTATGCAATCGAACATGCCGGCTTTTAAGACCGCGCCCGGGTAATAATGATCATCTTATGTTGTACTTATCTTACCCATGCTTTTGTACTAACCTTTTGTCCTTTCCGTGCTCAAGCAAAGCTCAGTAAAAGAGCGAAGAAGAATAAGCCGGTCGAAGAGCCGGTCTTGGCTGAGCCGGAGGTTTCAGCTCAAGAGCCGCCAGCTGCCTCTGCTCCTGAAGCCACCGCTCCAACCGACGAGCCAATCGCGGAGACTTCTGCTAACCCGGAGACCTCCAGCCCGGCTCAGCCGGCCGATGACCCGGACGTGGTAATCACCCGGACGGAGTTTGTCCAGCCGGGGAGACCCACTGCGCTGGCTAAGTGCTCTGCCAAAGAAGAGTTGCTAGAGCGCCGCAGGGCCAAGCTGGATATCACCAACTACGCCAACCTGAGCATTGGAGATATCATCTCTGGCTATGTCAATCAGGTGCACAGCAGCCGGGACCTGGAGATTGACATGGTGAAGCAGATACAGCAGAAGTCTGAGGTACCACTATATTGCTTACTGCATAGTCATCTTTACCATACTAGCCCCCAAGTCTACTACTTATGATAGAATATGTTGTAGACTTAACTTCCGGCTTACTTCCATGAACTGGTAATTTGTAGATAGAAACTTTCGACATGCATTAGCCCCCAAGTGCCAAGTGTCTTTGCTTGGAAAGTGCTTGGGACTTTAAAGTTGCATAATAATTATTCATACTATAACCCGGAAATTGTACAGGCTGCTTGCATGAAACTTGAGGCTGATATCTCTGATCTGAAGAACCGCCTGAAGACTCAGGAAACTGAGACCCGGAAGGCCAACGCCAAATTTGAATCCAGTATTGCTGCTCAAGAAAAGCTGAAGAAGAAGTTTGAAGCTGAAAGGAAAACTTGGGCCGAAGAGAAGGCTGCTCTGGTAAGCCGGGCCGAACAGGCGGAGAAGGCTCTGACGGAGAGAACCGCCGAACTCTCCGGCTTAAAGCGCCATGTGTCACAGATGGTCGCCGCAATCTTCGGTAAGTCATTCTGCCGGCTTTGAACAAGTTTACAGTCTTTATGCCTCCTAACTCCCATCATTGCTAGCGGCTTATCTTACTTTGTTAAACAGGTCCCAGAAGCGCCAACCTCAATCAGAACATGCTGACCAAGCTGAAGGCCGTGTACACCCTGGTGGAGCAACTCTACACCGGGTCACAGCGCGCTTTGGCCGTGGTGGCCCTATCCAATGAGGTTCCGACTCACCTGGCGGACGTACTTCGTCGGCTTGCCGTTCTTCCTCAGCGTTTCCAAGAGCTGCGACGGGCCTCTGCAAGAGCCGGAGCCATAGCTGCTCTGAGCCGGGCCAAGGCTTTCCTTCCAGAGCTAGACCCGGCTGACATTGCACTTGGTTACCCCAGCCTGAAGGAAGACGGCACCCCCTTCGACCAAAAAGACTTTGCTGCCTGTGTGAAGATCGTGTGCCCGGTGGCCACCCTGATTGGGAATGACACCGATCTGACCAAGTACCAGCCAGGCTACAAGTCACAAGTCTTTAGGTGGTTTACCGCACTGAGAATGATCCTAAGGCTACTCCTACGATGCGGCTATATCTCCCACGTGTCGAGGCACGACTTAGAGGCATAACCGCATAGTGGTTTTGTCGCAAGAAGGGTCATCTTCACACAATCCCATGTAATGAACAAGAATGGGATAAAGAGTTGGCTTACAATCGCCACTTCACACAGTACATAAATATAAATCATACATCATCCAAAATACAATCATATAGACCGACTACGGTCAGAATCCAGATGAAAATAAGACAACCCCAAATGCTAGATCCCCGATCGTCCCAACTGGGCTCCACTACTGATCATCAGGAGAAGACACATAGTAACGACCACGTTCCTCGTCGAACTCCCACTTGAGATCGACGCCATCATCTGCACTGGCATCGTCGGCACCTGCAACTGTTTTGGTAGAATCTGTGAGTCACTAGGACTCAGCAATCTCACACCCGCGAGATCAAGACTATTTAAGCTTATAGGAAAGGATGGTGTAATGAGGTGGAGCTGCAGCGGCAAAAGCATATATGGTGGCTAACTTGCGCAAATGAGAGCGAGAAGAGAAGCAACGGAACGGTCGTCATCTAGCAATGACCAAGAAGTGATCCTGAACACCTACTTACGTCATTCATAACTCAGGCCGTGTTCACTTCCCGGACTCCGCCGAGAAGAGACCATCACGGCTACACACGCAGTTGATGTATTTTAATTGGGTCAAGTGACAAGTTCTCTACAACCGGACATTAACAAATTCCCATCTGCCTCATAACCGCGGGCGCGGCTTTCGAAAGATAATACCCTGCAGGGGTGTCCCAACTTAGCCCATCATAAGCTCTTACGGTCAACGAAGGATAAACCTTCTCCCGGAAAAACCCGATCAGTCTCGGAATCCCGGTTTACAAGACATTTCGACAATGGTAAAACAAGACCAGCAAAGCCCCCGAATGTGCCGACAAATCCTGATAGGAGCTGCACATATCTCGTTCTCAGGGCACAACGGATGAGCCAGACGTCGGGTTGGCATAGACCCTGGTTGCCCAGGGGGCGCCGGACATCGCTCGGTTTGGGCCAGCACTCGAAGGAGCACTGGTCCGGGGGTTTAAAATAAAGATGACCCTCGGGCTCGCGAAAACCCAGGGGAAAAGGCTTAGGTGGCAAATGGTAAAACCAAGGTTGGGCCTTGCTGGAGGAGTTTTATTCAAGGCGAACTGTCAAGGGGGTCCCATAAATCACCCGACCGTGTAAGGAACGCAAAATCAAGGAACATAATCCCGGTATAACAGTAACTAGGGCGGCAAGAGTGGAACAAAACACCAGGCATAAGGCCGAGTGAAAGATCGTGGATGTCGCCTAGAGGAGGGTGAATAGGCGCTTTAAAATAATTACGATTTAGGCTTGAACAAATGCGGAATAAACCTAGTGGTTAATTTGACAAGCACAAAACCTACAACAACTGGGCTCACCTATGTGCACCAACAACTTATGCTAAGCAAGATAAACAACTAAGTGATAGCAAGATATATGACAAGAAACAATATGTCTATCACAAAGTAAAGTGCGTAAGTAAAGGGTTCGGTTAAGAGATAACCGAGGCACGTGGAGACGACGATGTATCCCGAAGTTCACACCCTTGCGGATGCTAATCTCCGTTTGGAGCGGTGTGGAGGCACAATGCTCCCCAAGAAGCCACTAGGGCCACCGTAATCTCCTCACGCCCTAGCACAATGCAAGATGCCGTGATTCCACTAAGGGACCCTTGAGGGCGGTCACCGAACCCGTACAAATGGCAACCCTTGGGGGCGGTCACCGAACCCGTACACTTTGGCAACCCTTGGGGGCGGTCACCGGTACCCGTCAAATTGCTCGGGGCGATATCCACAACCTAATTGGAGACCCCGACGCTTGCCCGGAGCTTTACACCACAATGATTGAGCTCCGAACACCACCAACCGTCTAGGGCGCCCAAGCACCCAAGAGGAACAAGCTCAAGGGCACCAAGCACCCAAGAGTAATAAGCTTCTCAACTTGTAACTTCCACGTATCACCGTGGAGAACTCAAACCGATGCACCAAATGCAATGGCAAGGGCACACGGAGTGCCCAAGTCCTTCTCTCTCAAATCCCACCGAAGCAACTAATGCTAGGGAAGAAAATGAGAGGAAGAACAAGAAGGAGAACACCAAGAACTCCAAGATCTAGATCCAAGGGGTTCCCCTCACATAGAGGAGAAAGTGATTGGTGGAAATGTGGATCTAGATCTCCTCTCTCTTTTCCCTCAAAAACTAGCAAGAATCCATGGAGGGATTGAGAGTTAGCAAGCTCGAAGAAGGTCAACAATGGGGGAAGAACACGAGCTCAAAAGATAAGGTTCATTGGGGAAGAAGACCCCCTTTTATAGAAGGGGAAAAATCCAACCGTTATGTGCTCAGCCCACATACGAGCGGTACTACCGCTCCACGAGCGGTACTACCGCTCTGGCGGAAGAAGCAGGGAAAAGGAGCAACCAAACATGAACCTTGGGGCGGTAGTACCGCTTATAAGCGGTACTACCGCGCAGCCCAGCGGTACTACCGCTAGAGGTCAGAACACGGGACCAAAAATGCAGTAGCGGTACTACCGCCCGACCGGGGCGGTACTACCGCCCGACCGGAGCGGTACTACCGCTTACAGGCGGTACTACCGCCCTCGGGGCGGTACTACCGCTTATAGGCGGAACTGCCGTGCCTTACTGACGTGCAACTACTGCAAAACTCGACACGAAAAATGCAAGACCCAAAATCGAGGCGGTACCAGCGCGGAACCGTAGCCGTACTACCGCTTATGGCCATAGGCGGTACTACCGCGTTGGACAGCGATACTACCGCTTGGGGCGATAAGCGGTACTGCCGCTCTGGCCGCGGTACTACTGCTATGAAACCAAAACTGCCATAACTTCTGCATATGAGCTCCGAATTGAGCAAACTCAAGCTTGTTGGATTGAGAAAGACGAGTAGCATCAAAACAGCAACGGAACGGTCATCATCTAGCAATGACCAAGAAGTGATCCTGAACACCTACTTACGTCATTCATAACTTAGGCCGTGTTCACTTCCCGGACTCCGCCGAGAAGAGACCATCACGGCTACACACGCAGTTGATGTATTTTAATTGGGTCAAGTGACAAGTTCTCTACAATCGGACATTAACAAATTCCCATCTGCCTCATAACTTCGGGCACGGCTTTCGAAAGATAATACCCTGCAGGGGTGTCCCAACTTAGCCCATCATAAGCTCTCACGGTCAACGAAGGATAAACCTTCTCCCGGAAAAACCCGATCAGTCTCGGAATCCCGGTTTACAAGACATTTCGACAATGGTAAAACAAGACCAGCAAAGCCCCCGAATGTGCCGACAAATCCCGATAGGAGCTGCACATATCTCGTTCTCAGGGCACAACGGATGAGCCAGACGTCGGGTTGGCATAGACCCTGGTTGCCCAGGGGGCGCCGGACATCGCTCGGTTTGGGCCAGCACTCGAAGGAGCACTGGTCCGGGGTTTAAAATAAAGATGACCCTCGGGCTCGCGAAAACCCGGGGGAAAAGGCTTAGGTGGCAAATGGTAAAACCAAGGTTGGGCCTTGCTGGAGGAGTTTTATTCAAGGCGAACTGTCAAGGGGGTCCCATAAATCATCCGACCGTGTAAGGAACGCAAACTCAAGGAACATAATCCCGGTATAACAGTAACTAGGGCGGCAAGAGTGGAACAAAACACCAGGCATAAGGCCGAGCCTTCCACCCTTTACCAAAATATATAGATGCATTAATTAAATAAGAGATATTGTGATATCCCAACATATCCATGTTCCAACATGGAACAAACTTCAACTTCACCTGCAACTAGCAACGCTATAAGAAGGGCTGAGCAAAAGCGGTAACTTAGCCAAACAACGGTTTGCTAGGAAAGGGTGGTTAGAGGCTGACATGGCAAAATGGGAGACATGATATAGCAAGTGATAGGTAGCGAGCATGGCAATAGAGCGAACAACTAGCATAGCAAAGATAAAAGTGATTTCGAGGGGTGGTCATCTTGCCTGCAAGGTTCTCAGAGTTGTCGAAAGCTTGATCCTCGTAAGCGTACTCAACAGGTTCCTCGTTCACGAACTCGTCTCCCGGCTCTACCCAAGACAATAACACAAGCAAACGGAACCACAATCAATCACGAGAAATGCACAAGCAACATGATGCAAAACATGTATGATATGCAAGATATGATATGCGATGCATATGCGTGCTCCGGAAGGAAAATAATGAACATGGTGCAATTGAACAAAATGTAGAGCATCATGAGGCGAACAATTTGACATATTACACGCGCGAATTGGAGCTATATGCAAGGAGTTATGCAACTATGAACAGAGGCACTTATCGTAAAAATCATATGACTTGGCAATTTCGGGAGGTGGTTTCCGGGAAAGTCAACGTACACAGAAACTGGATCCAGATCGGGAGCTCCTCGAGCTCGGGCTCGGTCGTCGCCGGAGTTGAAGCTCGCCGTGGCTCCGCTCGAAGGAGGAGGAGAGGAGGCCGGCAGGGAAGGAGGAGACCGGAGGGGGGCGGCGCGGCAGCACCGGCGGGCGGCGGCGCCGCCGGGCCTGCGGGCGGCGACCGGAGTGTGGCGGCGGCGGCGACGGTAACCGGCGGCAGCGCGCGGGCGAGGCGGCGGCGGCCGAGCCGGCGGGGCGCGGGCGGCAGTGAATGGGTCGGCGGGCTCGCGGGCCGGCGCGGTGGAGATGGCGGCGGCGACACGTGGCGGCGCGGGAGAGGTCGGCTGCGGCGGCGGACGTGTCCGGCCGACGGCGGACGCGTCCGGCGGCGCGGAGGGAAAAGTCTAGGGTTTCGTCTGTGGGAAAAATTCGGGGTCTCACATATAAATAGGTAGAGGGAGCTGGGAGGCTCCAAATGAGGTGCGGTTTTCGCCCACACGATCGTGATCGAACGACCTAGAGCATCGAAGAGAGTTTGGTGGGTTTTGGGTTGGTTTTTGAGGGGGGTTTTGCTGGACACACAAATAGACTTTGTGGATGCCCGGTTAACCGTTGGAGTACCAAACGACCTCCAAATGGAACGAAACTTGACCGGTGGTCTCCGGGTGGTGTAATAAGGCCACTTGACAAGCCTCGGTCCATTCCGAGAAAGTTTGACACCCGCACACGAAAGAAAACAAGAGGGATGCGCCGGAGGAGATAGGAGCGCCGGATTGCAAAACGGACAACGGGGAAAATGCTCGGATGCAAGAGACGAACACGTATGCAAATGCAATGCACATGATGACATGATATGATATGCATGACAAGACAAAATGCAAAACGAAAGACAAAACCTGACCACGGAGGAAATAACATAGCACGTAGCCAAAAATGGCAAGAGTCGGAGTTACAAATATGGAAAGTTACATCCGGGGTGTTACATCATACCTATAACCCGGAATATGAATCTAAGTCACCAAAGACTGGCCCTCAATTATATCCTTGATGTAACCATAATAGCATACTTACAGGCCTTCAAGTATACCTCCGGTTTATGTAACCCGAATAATAAGGTTGGTACCTCAATTCCGGTTTACCAGTTTTGATAATGCTTATTGTGTGTGACTAACACTGTGAATCAAAGTTAAGCCGGCAAAGGAAAAGCTGCCCTTGCACACTGTTGATGTGACCAACAGAACTTGTTATAAGTCAAAAGATCAAAAAATTAGGGGCTTCCGGTTCGAATACGACCAGAGAACCGTCCCAAAGGGGTTAAGCTAAGATTCGAATGCGATCATATAGCCCCCAGTGGGTTTGGCGATGCCAATCAAGAGGGTACCGACAGCTATGTTCTCTTTGGTTCGGATACGACCCATGTTTGAACAGGAAGCCCCCAAATGACCTTAAAAGTTGTTTAACGATGCTGATTCGAATACGATCCACGTCGGTTCCCAAAGGGGTTTGAGCTATGATTCAAATATGATCAAAGAAAACTCCCCAATGAGCTCGGCAGTTTGACAATCAAGTGGGTATCGACAGCTATGTTCTCTTTGGTTCGAATACGACCTATGTTTGAACAGGAAGCCCCCAAGTGATTATATTGCGTACGGCTAGATTCGAATACGATCATAAGCCGGATCCACCTCCAAGTTACCATGTGATCTTGTAATGGAAACAACACATTTACCTTTGGAGGAGAAAAAGGACAGAGGTCCTGCTTTATTGCTTATCATGATATATACATGGTTATAGAAATATGTACATTACGAGAGCCGGTGGCTCAAGTGTAATAAGGCCGAAGCTGAGCTATGTTCCACGGCCGACGGGTCTCCTCCTCCGACTTGCGTGAATCTTTGTGCTCCCAAATGTCAATGAGGTAGTATGACCCGTTGTGCAAATTCTTGCTGACCACAAAGGGCCCTTCCCAAGGCGGGGATAGCTTGTGTGCATCTATTTGATCTGGGATGAGCCGGAGCACCAGATCACCTTGCTGGAAGACCCGGGACTTAACCCGGCGACTGTGATAACGGCGCATGTCTTGTTGGTAAATCGCTGAACGAGCTGCTGCCACGTCACGCTGTTCGTCCAACAAGTCAAGAGCATTTTGGCGCGCCTGTTCATTGTCCGCCTCAACATAACCCGCCACTCGAGGCGAGTCATGACGGATGTCACTGGGGAGGACTGCTTCCGCTCCATAAACCATGAAGAAGGGCGTGTAATCATTAGACCTGTTAGGAGTAGTATTGATGCTCCATAACACGGAGGGTATCTCCTCCACCCAACAACCCGGCGTCCGTTGCAAAGGGACCAAAAGCCGGGGCTTGATGCCTTTCAGAATCTCCTGATTAGCTCTCTCCGCTTGACCATTGGATTGAGGGTGAGCCACTGATGAAACATCAAGTCGAATATGCTCTCGTTGACAAAACTCCTCCATGGCGCCTTTAGACAGATTGGTACCATTGTCAATTATAATGTTGTGTGGAAAACCAAAGCGAAATATCACCCTCTTCATGAACTGAACCGCCGTGGCTGCGTCACACTTGCTAACCGGCTCTGCTTCAACCCACTTTGTGAATTTGTCAACTGCCACCAAGAGGTGGGTCTTTTTATCCTTGGACCTTTTAAAAGGTCCAACCATGTCAAGCCCCCAGACCGCAAACGGCCAAGTAATTGGAATCATCCTCAGCTCCTGAGCCGGCACATGAGCCTGTCGCGAGAACCGCTGGCAACCATCACATTTGCTGACCAAGTCCTCCGCATCAGCATGAGCCGTCAGCCAATAAAAACCATGATGGAAATCCTTGGCCACAAGGGATTTTGAGCCAGCATGATGGCCACAATCTCCTTCGTGAATCTCACGTAAGATTTCTTGACCCTCTTCAGGGGAAACACAACGCTGGAATGCTCCCGTAACACTGCGGCGATGTAGCTCACCATTGATAACAACCATTGACTTAGACCGCCGGGTTATTTGTCTGGCCAAAGTTTCATCCTCAAGCAAATCTCCCCGGGTCATGTAAGCCAAGTATGGCACCGTCCAGTCCGGGGTGATGTGGAGAGCCGCCACCAACTGTGCCTCCGGGTCAGGGACAGCCAAATCTTCCTCTGTAGGTACCTTAACAGAAGGGTTATGCAAGATGTCCAGGAAAGTATTAGGCGGCACCGGTTTTCGCTGAGAGCCCAGCCGGCTTAATGCATCAGCCGCCTCGTTCTTCCTGCGATCGATGTGCTCTACTTGGTAACCCTGAAAGTGTCCAGCAATGGCATCAACTTCACGGCGATAAGCCGCCATGAGAGGGTCCTTGGAATCCCACTTGCCTGATACTTGTTGAGCCACTAAGTCTGAGTCGCCGAAACACCTTACCCGGCTCAAGCTCATCTCCTTAGCCATCCGAAGACCATGGAGCAAGGCCTCGTACTCAGTCGCATTATTAGTGCAAGGAAACATCAATCGTAGCACATAATGAAACTTGTCACCTTTAGGAGAAGCCAATACAACTCCAGCCCCGAGCCCTCCAATTGCCTGGACCCATCAAAGTGAATAGTCCAATATGTGTTATCCGGCTTTTCTTCGGGCACTTGTAGCTCTGTCCAATCGTTGATGAAATCCACCAAGGCTTGAGATTTAACAGCAGTGCGTGGTACGTATTTCAGACCATGAGGCCCGAGCTCTATCGCCCTCTTAGCCACTCTTCCTGTGGCTTCTCTGTTTTGGATGATATCTCCAAGGGGAGCAGAACTGACCACAGTGATAGGGTGACCCTGGAAATAATGCTTAAGCTTCCGGCTTGCCATGAACACACCATAAACAAGCTTCTGCCAATGTGGATACCGCTGTTTGGACTCGATGAGCACTTCACTGACGTAATAAACCGGATGATCCTTACCCTCTTCCTTGCGCTCCACCACCACAGCCACACTGACGGCCCGTGTGTTAGCAGCTACATACAGTAATAAAGGCTCCTTGTCAACCGGAGCAGCAAGGACCGGGGGCTCCGCCAGCTGTCTCTTCAAATCCTGAAAAGCAGTATTACCAGCATCATTCCAGACAAAGTCATCAGTTTTCTTCATCAACTGGTACAATGGCATGGCCTTCTCACCCAAACGGCTTATAAACCGGCTTAAAGCAGCGATACGACCCGCCAGGTGCTGGACGTCGTTTATACACGCCGGCTTAGCCAGAGAGGTGATTGCCTTGATCTTCTCCGGGTTAGCTTCAATGCCTTTGTTAGAAACCAGGAAACCCAAGAGCTTGCCTGCAGGAACACCAAAAACACACTTGGCCGGGTTAAGCATCATCTTGTAGACCAGGAGATTATCAAAGGTTTCTCTCAGATCATCTATCAAGGTTTCCTTCTCTCTGGACTTAACCACAATATCATCCACATATGCATGAACGTTGCGCCCAATCTGGTTATGAAGACAGTTCTGTACGCAACGCTGATAAGTCGCCTGTGCACTCTTGAGTCCAAAAGGCATAGACACATAACAGAAGGCTCCAAAGGGAGTGATGAACGCCGTCTTCTCCTGGTCCTTAACTGCCATTTTAATCTGATGGTATCCAGAATAAGCATCCAAGAAACTTAAGAGCTCGCAACCCGCCGTAGCATCAATGATTTGATCAATACGAGGAAGGGCAAAAGGATCAGCCGGACATGCCTTGTTTAAGTCCGTGTAGTCCACACACATCCGCCAGGTGCCATTCTTCTTGAGCACGAGCACCGGGTTAGCTAACCACTCTGGGTGAAAGACTTCAACAATAAACCCGGACGCCAAGAGCCGGGCCACCTCTTCACCAATGGCTTTCCGCCTCTCTTCATTAAACCGCCGAAGGAATTGCCTGACCGGCTTAAATTTCGGATCAACATTGAGTGTGTGCTCAGCGAGTTCTCTAGGTACACCTGGCATGTCAGAAGGTTTCCATGCAAAAATGTCCCTATTCTCACGGATGAACTCGATGAGCGCGCTTTCCTATTTTGGATCCAGATTGGCACTGATGCTAAACTGCTGAGATGAATCACCTGGAACGAAATCAACAAGTTTAGTCTCATCAGCCGACTTAAATTTCATTGCCGGCTCATGCTCCGTAGTCGGCTTTTTCACAGAGGTCATATCTGTTGGGTCAACATTGTCCTTGTAAAACTTCAACTCCTCCGTTGCACAAACAGATTCCGCATAAGCCGCATCGCCTTCCTCACACTCCAAGGCCACCTTCTGGCTGCCATGAACCGTAATGGTCCCATTGTGACCCGGCATCTTGAGCTGCAAATATACGTAACACGGCCGTGCCATGAACTTGGCGTAAGCCGGCCGCCCAAATATGGCATGATACGGACTTCTTATCTTGACCACCTCAAAGGTCAATTTTTCCACCCTGTAGTTGTACTCGTCTCCAAAGGCCACTTCCAACTCGATCTTACAACCTGGATAAGCCAACTTACCAGGCACCACACCATGGAAAATAGTATTGGACTGGCTGAGGTTCTTATCAATCAACCCCATACGACGGAAAGTCTCATAATAGAGGATGTTGATGCTGCTGCCTCCATCCATGAGCACCTTAGTGAACTTATATCCTCCCACCTGAGGGGCCACCACCAGGGCCAAGTGACCCAGATTATCAACCCGGGGAGGGTGATCCTCCCTACTCCACACAATAGGCTGCTCAGACTATCTTAAATAGCGTGGAACCGCCGGCTCAACCGCATTCACAGCCCTCTTATGAAGCTTCTGATCTCGCTTACACAGACTGGTGGTAAATACGTGATACTGTCCACCGTTAAGCTGCTTTGGATTGGTCTGATAACCCCCCTGCTGCTGTTGATGACCCTGGCCAGACTGCTGATTAAAGCCCCCTTGACCGTTCTGAGGATTAGAATTTGAGCCGCCGCCCGGGCCATGAAAACCGCCGGCGCCTGAGCCGCCGCCCGGGCCATTGTTGCCATTAAAGGCATTGGAATTCTTAAAGGCCTTCATGATTGCGCAATATTTCCATAGATGAGTAGCTAGCTTCTCCCTGGAGCCATGCCTTGGACAAGGCTCATTCAACAACTGCTCAAGCATTGGGCCTGAACCGCCGGCTCGGGGAGGTGGCCTCCCTTTACGTCGCTGGTTGTTACCCTGTGAGCTAGCATTGGCCACAAACTCCATGCTGCCATCAGCCTTACGCTTGTTACCTCCTTGATTTGCCGGGTTATGCTGAGGGCCCTTGCCATGGCCGTTCTTCTTTCCCTTCCCTGTCCTTTCATCATCTGAAGCGGGGTCCTTGGTACTATCAGAGTCGGCGTACTTGACGAGAGCCGCCATCAGCGTACCCATGTCATTGCAGTCGCGTTTGAGCTGCCCGAGTTTCATCTTCAGGGGCAGGAAGCGACAATTCTGCTCCAACATCAAGACTGCAGAGCCGGCATCCATCTTATCAGATGAATGTGTTATCTCCTTGACCCGGCGAACCCAATGTGTCGTAGACTCACCCTCCTGCTGTTTACAGTTAGTCAAATCCACAATTGACATAGACTGCCTACAGGTATCTTTAAAGTTTTGTATGAACCGGGCTTTCAGCTCAGCCCAAGACCCGATGGAATTCGGCGGCAGCCCTTTCAACCAAGTGCGGGCAGTCCCATCTAACATCATGGTGAAGTACTTGGCCATCGCCGCTTCGCTGACCTCCAGCAATTCTATGGCCATCTCGTAACTCTTGATCCAGGCCCCGGGTTGTAAATCAGCCGTGTAATTAGGCACCTTCCTAGGTCCTTTGAAGTCCTTGGGTAGACGTTCATTGCGGAGAGCCGGTACTAAGCAAGGGACGCCTCCAGTCCTCGTAGGGATACCCACGTCGACGGAAGCCGTCGGATAAGCCGGGGGTGTCTGGTAAGCTGTCAACTGAGGAACCTGCTCCGCCTCTTGCCGTGCTCTGTCTTGGTCTGTTGCGTGAAAGGCTCCGTTATGAGCCGGGCCATGGCCAGGTGGCAAGTCACGGCGTCGGACATTACTTGAGCCGGTCGCCGAGACCATGTGTCTGCTATAACTCGGGCTCCGGCCAGGACGAGGGGTTGAATGGATCCTGTCCCGGCTATCAGAGTATGCCTCTTGCTGCGCCAGAGCTGTCTGAAGGAGCTCCCTGACCCGGCGGGTTTCGACCGCTGTCGGAGAGTCGCCATCAATTGGGAGAGCCGCCAGCCGTGCCGCCGCGGCGACCATGTTTTCCAACGGGTTGGCATAATGACCCGGTGGTACTGGCACATACTGAGGCGGGGCAGGGTTCACCCGGGGTGGCCCCATCACTTGTGGCTGAATAGGTGTCCCAGCCCCGGGCACTATGACCTCCGGCGGGTTACTAGACCCTCACCTGGCGTGTTGAAGAGGTTTCGAGGATCGTAGACCGGAGGGAGTCGAGATTGGGCCTTTTGATGCCTCCTTCTCATGACCTCATTGGATGCGTTCTGATCCATCGTGAGCCGGAAGGACTGTGCCTGAATCAACTGACTCTGGGCGTCGAGAGCCGCCCTCTCCGCAGCCATCCTGATCCCTTCCGCCGCCAGATCCTCCTTGGCTTTCACTAGATCTAACTTTAACTGCGCCACCTCCGCGTCATGCTGAGCTTGATCCGCCGGGTCAACCGTGGCAGTCAACAGGGCCGTCATCTTGTCCGTGAGATCCATCAGCACCTGAGCCGGCGAGGGCACCGGATTTCCTGACCCGGCGGCAGGGTTTTGAACAGGCTGTGCACCGGCCATGAAGATTCCAACCCGGCTCGGCGGCTCAAAGGGGTCCGGGATACTGTCACCGTCGGAACAACCCCTGAGCCTGCCATCTTGAAGTTGATACAACGAGTTTGACTCATCTGTGGACGACTCGCCGTCAGAGCCGGCGGCCGTCTCATCACCAGATCCAGATCCATCAGAGAGCCCTCCATGGATACATCCCACAAAAGCATGCTTCAAGGCAGGTAGGGCCCGGGCGGGTCGTGCGCGCTGAGCCGTCTCGATGAGATCGGCGCAGAGATTCGGCTCAGGGCCCGGCTCACCAATCTTGCCAATGAAGACATGAATTCCGCCGAAGGGGACCCGGTACCCGTACTCAATTGAGCCGGCGTCGGGGCCCCAGTTTGCATCGTCGATGTAGAGCTTGCCGCGACGACTCTTGGTCATCCGGCCCACAGCGTATCCCTTGAGCCCTTCGAAGCTGCCCTTCAAGAACTCAAATCCACCGTGCGCTGGCCCCACGGTGGGCGCCAACTGTCGTGGAATTGTCACGGCAGATGTCCTCGTGCTAGGACTTAGTCGTGGAGCCATCGCAACTAGGAAGCTTAAAGGGGTTAAATGGGACAAGGAACACGGGGGTTATACTAGTTCGGCCCCTTACGGTGAAGGTAAAAGCCTACGTCCAGTTGAGGTGGTATTGCTTATGGTTTCGATGACCAGGGAGCTTGATCGCTATGCCTGGCTCTCGATCAGATCTTACTTTTCCCTAAACCGCCGCCGGGTCGTCCCTTTATATAGAGAGGTTGACGCCCAGCAGCTCTTAGAGTCCCGGCCGGCTCATAAGAGTGTCCGGCTCGGACTCTCAACTATTCTTGCCTTACACTACAAGTTCTACCATAATGGCGGTTTGTAACTACGGGCCTTAAGCCATCTCCGGGTCTTAAGCCCATCTTTGGCCCGTCGTCTTCAAGCTTGGCGCCGGGCTTCGCGTGATGACCACTATGAGTAACCCGGCCCCTCCTGGCGGGTGACTCTAAGGGTTATATTCTCAACACAAAGCGATGACCTGTTGGACGCGGAAATGACCCGATCTCAGTCCTTAATTGAAGACATAAAAAATCTTCACTGTTAAGTACCAGGAACTTGAAAGTCGTCATGAAACGCTCTCAACAACTCATGAAAAGCTTTCCTATGATTATCTTCAAAGGAAGCAAGAACTTGAGAAATTGAGAGCGGCTCATGAAGATCTTCAAAAAGAGAATATGTCACTTCGCGCTCAACAGAACAGTCCCGCTCAGGAAGGATTTGAACCACCATGTCTAAAATGCCTTGAGCGTGATAACGCTACTTCTGTTGCTGAATGTTCTACTGCTGCTACTGTTGCAATATCTTCAACTTTTGATGTGGTAACTAACCCCTCTGCTGAGGATACCACTACTATTGCTGATGAAAATGCTAGGTTGAAGACATTGCTTGAGACAGGGATGTACAAAAGTCTCAAATGGCATCAGACAATGTGCGATGTCCTCAAAAAGCAGATTCTAAACCGAAACCCTAGAAAAGAGGGTGTTGGGTTCGAGAGGAAAATGAATGTTGATGGTTCTTGCTGGAAGCCTGAGCAGTACCCCAAAACCACATGGGTTGCTGCAAAGGGACCTTCAGTGGATCCATCCACCTTATCTGGCTTCACTTGTGCTAACCCAAATATCATTGATGAATCCTTTGATGCAAACTATAAATTGTTTAAGAATCAGAATGGTGAAGTGTTTGCCAGGTATATTGGTACTAACTGCAGGAATGGGCCACCTATGAAGAAGATATGGGTACCCAAAAGTTGTCTTGAGAATCTTCCTGTGAATGTCGTCATGACACCACAAGGTAAGAAGACAAACCCCAGACCCAAGGCTTCAAATGGTCCAAAGGCTTTATACAGACACAGGAATCACCTAAGTCACCCTAACGCCAATGTTTTGAAGGGAAATCATACTCAGATGTATGAATATGAGCGTGTTTCTTCAAACCGCTATGTTCATAAGACCAAGAACTTTTCTGCTTATTCATATGAGTATTATTCTCCTCCTGCAAGGCTATTTGCTAGGGCTCCAATGCCGAAGTTCTCAGATGCTGCACTTAGACTCATTGCTTCGAAGCCACCCCTAAAAATGTCGGTGGTTAAGAAAACTTAACTCTCTTTTGCAGGGAAAGGTCTCCAGCCGGAAATCAAAGGCGTCTGATGCTAATGCTGGGGACCTAAAACATCTTGTGGGGCGCAAGATAAAATGCCCAAATGGTCTTACTATGTATTTTGTTCCTGAATCGCTTGCCAATAATCCTATCTGTCCTAATCTTGATCTGAGCTTTGATAATACTCTTGTCCGTAAAATGTTTATGCTTAACAATACTCTTGGTGAAGCCTATCCCCCTAACTGTACTGTAGGGTAAGACACCTCATGCTTCAGAATGGATTATGGGCAGCGGATGCACTAATCATATGACTGGTGATCGAAGTCTTCTCATGGACTCAACCTTACATCCATCTTACAAGAGTCACATCACATTTGCTGACACTGGTAAAAGCAAGGTATTGGGTCTAGGTAGAGTTGTTGGAAATATGCCCTAGAGGCAATAATAAATGGTTATTATTATATTTCTTTGTTCATGGTAATTGTCTATTATTCATGCTATAATTGTATTGTCCGGAAATCGTAATACATGTGTGAATACATAGACCACAACCTGTCCCTAGTAAGCCTCTAGCTGACTAGCTCGTTGATCAACAGATAGTCATGGTTTCCTGACTATGGACATTGGATGTCATTGATAACGGGATCACATCATTAGGAGAATGATGTGATGGACAAGACCCAATCCTAAGCATAGCATAAAAGATCGTGTAGTTTCGTTTGCTAGAGCTTTTCCAATGTCAAGTATCTTTTCCTTAGACCATGAGATCGTGCAACTCCCGGATACCGTAGGAGTGCTTTGGGTGTGCCAAACGTCACAACGTAACTAGGTGACTATAAAGGTGCATTACGGGTATCTCCGAAAGTGTCTGTTGGGTTGGCACGGATCGAGACTGGGATTTGTCACTCCGTGTGACGGAGAGGTATCTCTGGGCCCACTCGGTAATGCATCATCATAATGAGCTCAATGTGACTAAGGCGTTAGTCACGGGATCATGCATTGCGGTACGAGTAAAGAGACTTGCCGGTAACGAGTTTGAACAAGGTATTGGGATACCGACGATCGAATCTCGGGCAAGTAACATACCGATTGACAAAGGGAATTGCATACGGATTGATTGAATCCTTGACACCCTGGTTCATCCGATGAGATCATCGTGGAACATGTGGGAGCCAACATGGGTATCCAGATCCCGCTGTTGGTTATTGACCGGAGAGGCGTCTCGGTCATGTCTGCATGTCTCCCGAACCCGTAGGGTCTACACACTTAAGGTCCGGTGACGCTAGGGTTGTAGAGATATATGTATGCGGAAACCCGAAAGTTGTTCAGAGTCCCGGATGAGATCCCGGACGTCAAGAGAGGTTCCGGAATGCTCCGGAGGTGAAGAATTATATATAGGAAGTCAAGTTTCGGCCACCGGGAATGTTTCGGGGGTTACCGGTATTGTACCGGGACCACTTGAAGGGTCCCGGGGGTCCACCGGGTGGGGCCACCTGTCCCGGAGGGCCCCGTGGGCTGAAAGTGGAAGGGGACCAGCCCTTAGTGGGCTGGGGCGCCCCCCTTGGGCCTGCCCCCATGCGCCTAGGGTTGGGAACCCTAGGGGGGAGCTTCCCCCTTGCCTTGGGGGGCAAGGCACCCCTCCCCCCCCCACTTGGCCGCCGCCCCCCTTGGAGATCTGATCTCCCAAGGGCTGGCGCCCCCCCAGGGGTCCTATGAATAGTGGGGGGAGGGAGGGCAGCAACACACAGCCTTGGGCGCCTCCCTCCTGCCCTGCAACACCTCTCTCTCTCTCTCGCAGAAGCTTGGCGAAGCCCTGCCGGAGACCCGCTACATCCACCACCACGCCGTCGTGCTGCTGGATCTCCATCAACCTCTCCTTCCCCCTTGCTGGATCAAGAAGGAGGAGACGTCGCTGCACCGTACGTGTGTTGAACGCGGAGGTGCCGTCCGTTCGGCACTCGGTCATCGGTGATTTGGATCACGGCGAGTACGACTCCGTCATCCACGTTCATTGGAACGCTTCCGCTCGCGATCTACAAGGGTATGTAGATGCACTCCATTCCCCTCATTGCTAGTAGACTCCATAGATGCATCTTGGTGAGCGTAGGAAAAAATTTAAATTATGCTACGATTCCCAACAGTGGCATCATGAGCCAGGTCTATGCGTAGTTACTATGCACGAGTAGAACACAAAGCAGTTGTGGGCGTTGAGTTTGCCAATCTTCTTGCCGCTACTAGTCTTTTCTTGTTTCGGCGGCATTGTAGGATGAAGCGGCCCGGACCGACCTTACATGAACACTTACGTGAGACAGGTTCCACCGACTGACATGCACAAGTTGCATAAGGTGGCTAGCGGGTGTCTGTCTCTCCTACTTTAGTCGGAACGGATTCGATGAAAAGGGTCCTTATGAAGGGTAAATAGAAATTGGCAAATCAGGTTCTGGTCATACGTTGGTAAGAAACGTTCTTGCTAGAAACCTACAAACCACGTAAAAACTTGCAACAACAATTAGAGGACGTCTAACTTGTTTTTGCAGCAAGTGCTATGTGATGTGATATGGCCAGAAGATGTGATGAATGATATATGTGATGTATGAGATTGATCATATTCTTGTAATAGGAATCACGACTTGCATGTCGATGAGTATGACAACCGGCAGGAGCCATAGGAGTTGTCTTTATTATTTTGCATGACCTGCGTGTCATTGAATAACGCCATGTAAATTACTTTACTTTGTTGCTAAACGAGTTAGCCATAGAAGTAGAAATAATCGTTGGCATGACGACTGCAAAAAGACACAATGATGGAGATCATGATGATGGAGATCATGGTTTTATGCCGGTGACGAAGATGATCATGGTGCCCCGAAGATGGAGATTAAAGGAGCATGATGATATTGGCCATATCATGTCACTATTTGATTGCATGTGATGTTTATCATGTTTTTGCATCTTATTTGCTTAGAACGACGGTAGTAAGTAAGATGATCCCTTATAATAATTTCAAGAAAGTGTTCACCCTAACTGTGCACCGTTGCGAAGGTTCGTTGTTTCGAAGCACCACGTGATGATCGGGTGTGATAGATTCTAACGTTCGAATACAACAGGTGTTGACGAGCCTAGCATGTACAGACATGGCCTCGGAACACACGCAATACACTTAGGTTGACTTGACGAGCCTAGCATGTACAGACATGGCCTCGGAACACGGAGGACCGAAAGATTGAGCATGAGTCGTATAGAAGATACGATCAACATGGAGATGTTCACCGATCTTGACTAGTCCGTCTCACGTGATGATCGGACACGGCCTAGTTAAACTCGGATCATGTTTCACTTAGATGACTAGAGGGATGTCTATCTGAGTGGGAGTTCATAATCAGATGAACTTCATTATCATGAACATAGTCAAATAGGTATTTGCAAATTATGTCATAGCTTGCGCTTTAGTTCTACTGGTTAAGATATGTTCCTAGAGAAAATTTAGTTGAAAGTTGGTAGTAGCAATTATGCGGACTGGGTCCGTAAACTGAGGATTCTCCTCATTGCTGCACAGAAGGCTTATGTCCTTAATGCACCGCTCGGTGTGCTGAACCTCAGCGTCGTCTGTAGATGTTACGAAACATCTGACATACACGTTTTGATGACTACGTGATAGTTCAGTGCGGTTTAGAATTGTGGCACCAAAGACGTTTTTGAAACGTCGCAGAACATGTGAGATGTTCCGAAGACTGAAATTGGGATTTCAGACTAGTGCCCACGTCAAGAGGTATGAGACCTCTGACAAGTTTCTTAAGCCTGCAAACTAAGGGAGAAAAGCTCAATCGTTGAGCGTGTGCTCAGATTGTCTGAGTGCCACAATCGCTTGAATCGAGTGGGAGTTAATCTCCCAGATGAGATAGTGATCGTTCTCCATAGTCACTGCCACCAAGCTAGTAGAGCTTCGTGATGAACTATAACATATCAAGGATAATTATGATGATCCTTGAGCAATTCGCGATGTTTGACACCGCGAGAGTAGAAATCAGAAGGAGCATCAATTGTTGATGGTTAGTAAAACCACTAGTTTAAGAAGGGCAAGGGCAAAAGGGATACTTCATGAAACAGCAAGTCGTTTGCTGCTCTAGTGAAGAATCCCAAGGTTGAACCCAAACCCGAGACTAAGTGCTTCTGTAATGAGAGGAACGGTCACTGAAGCAGTACTACCCTAGATACTTGGTAGATGAGAAGGCAGGCAAGGTCAACAGAAGTATATTGGATATACTTTATATGAATGTGTACTTTACTAGTACTCCTAGCAGCACCAGGGTATTAGATACTGGTTCGGTTGCTAAGTGTTAGTAACTCGAAATAAAAGCTGCGGAATAAATGGAGACTAGCTAAAGGTGAGATGACGATATGTGTTGGAAGTGTTTCCAAGGTTGATATGATCAAGCATCGCATGCTCCCTCTACCATCGAGATTTGGTGTTTGCGTTGAACATGATTGGATTATGTTTACCGCAAAACGGTTATTCATTTAAGGAGAATAATGGTCACTCTGTTTATTTGAATAATACCTTCAATGGTCTTGCACCTAAAATGAATCTCGATCGTAGTGATACACATGTTCATGCCAAAAAGATATAAGATAGTAATGATAGTACCACATACTTGTGGCACTGCCACTTGAGTCCTGTTGGTGTAGAACGCATGAAGAAGCTCCATGTAGGTGGATCTTTGGACTCACTCATTTTTGAAAAGATTGAGACATGCGAACCATGTCTATTGGTATATATGCATGAAGAAACTCCATACAGATGGATCGTTTGGACTCACTTGATTATGAATCACTTGAGACATGCAAATCATACCACATGGGCAAAATGACTGAAAGTCCTCGTTTTCAGTGAGATGGAACAAGGAGCAACTTATTGGAAGTAATACATTTTGATGTACGCGGTCCAATGAGTGCTGTGGCATGCAGTGGACATCGTTATGTTCTTACTTCACAGATGATTTGAGTAGATGCTGAGTGTACTTACTTGATGAAACACTAGTCTGAATTATTGAAAGGTTCAAGTAATTTCAGAGTGAAGTTGAAGATCGTCGTGACAAAAGGATAAAATGTTTGTGATATGATCATAGAGATGAGTATCTGAGATACGAGTTTGGCACACAATTGAGACATTGTGGAAAGTGTTTCACAATTAATACCGCCTGGAACACCATAGTGTGATGGTGTGTCCGAACATCATAACTGCACCCTATTGGATATGGTGCATACCATGATGTTTCTTATCAAATTACCACTATCATTTATGGGTTAGGCATTAGAGACAACCGCATTCACTTTAAAAGGGGCACCACGCAATTCCGTTGAGACGACACCGTTTATAGAAACCTAAGTTGTCGTTTCTTAAAAGTTTGGGGCTGCGATGCTTACGTGAAAAAGTTTCAGGCTGATAAGCTCAAACCCAAAGCGCATAAATGCATCTTCATAGAATACCCAAAACAGTTGGGTATACCTCCTATTTCAGATCTGGAAGCAAAAGTAATTGCTTCTAGAAACGAGTCCTTTCTCGAGGAAAAGTTTCTCTCGAAAGAATTGAGTGGGAGGATGGTGGAGACTTGATAAGGTTATTGAACCATCGCTTCAACTAGTATGTAGCAGGGCACAGGAAGTTGTTCCTGTGGCACCTACACCAATTGAAGTGGAAGCTTATGATGGTGATCATGAAACTTCGGATCAAATCACTACCAAACCTCGTAGGACGACGAGGATGCGCACTACTTCAGAGTAATGCGTGATCCTGCCTTGGAAGTCATGTTGCTAGACAACTATGAACCTACGAGCTATGGAGAAGCGATGGTGGGCCCATATTCCGACGAATGGCTCGAGGCCATGAAATCCGAGATAGAATCCATGTATCAGAACAAAGCATGGACTTTGGTGAACTTGCCTGATGATCGGCAAGCCATTAAGATAAATGGATCTTTAAGAAGAAGACGGACATGGACGGTAATGTTACCGTCTATGAAGCTCGACTTGTGGCAAAGAGTATTTTCACAAGTTCAAGGAGTTGACTACAATGAGTTTTTTCTCATCCGTAGCGATGCTTAGGTCCGTCGGAATCATGTTAGCATTAGCTACATTTATGAAATCTGGCAGATGGATGTCAAAACAAGTTTCCTTACCAGTTTTTCGTGAGGAAAGGTTGTATGTGATACAATCAGAAAGGTTTTGTCGATCCTAAGGATGCTAAAAGGTATGCTAGCTCCAGCGATCCTTCCATGGATTAGAGCAAGCATCTCGGAGTCAGAATATACGCTTTGATGGGGTGATCAAAGTTTTTGGGTTTATACAAAGTTTGTTAGAAACTTGTATTTACAATAAAGTGAGTGGGAGTGCTACAACATTTCTGATAAGTATATGTGAATGACATATTGTTGATCCGAAATGATGTAAAATTTCTGGAAAGCATAAAGGGTTGTTTAAAAGGAGTTTTTCAAAGGAAGACCTGGATAAAGCTGCTTACATATTGGGCATCAAGATCCATAGAGATAGATCAAGACGCCTGATGATACTTTCAAAAGATAGCACACCTTGACATGATTTTGAAAGAGTTCAAAATAGATCAGCAACGAAGGAGTTCTTGGCTGTGTTACAAGGTGTGAGTATTGAGTGAGACTCAAGACCTGACCACAGCGGAAGATAGAGAAAGGACGAAGGTCGTCCCCTATGCTTTAGACATAGGCTCTATAGTATGCTATGCTGTGTACCGCACATGTAGTGTGCCTTGCCATGAGTTGGTCAAGAGGGTACAATGGTGATCCGGGAAAGGATCTCATGACAGCGGTCGAACTTATCCTTAGTACCTAGTGGATTAAGGAATTTTCTCGATTATGGAGGTGGAAAGGAGTTCGTCGTAAAGGGTTACGTCGATGCGAACTTTGACACTAATCCGGATGACTCTGAGTAGTAAACCGGATTCGTATAGTAGAGCAATTATTTGAAATGGCTCCAAATAGCGCGTGGTAGCATCCACAAGATGACATAGATATTCGTAAAGCACACGGTTCTGAAAGGTTCAGACCCGTTGACTAATAACCTCTCTCACAAGCATAACATGACCAAACCAGAACACATTGAGTGATAATCACATAGTGATGTGAACTAGATTGTTGACTCTAGTAAACTCTTTAGATGTTGGTCACATGGTGATGTGACCAGTGAGTGTTAATCACATGGTGATGTGAACTAGATTATTGACTCTAGTGCAAGTGGGAGACTGTTGGAAATATGCCCTAGAGGCAATAATAAATGGTTATTATTATATTTCTTTGTTCATGGTAATTGTCTATTATTCATGCTATAATTGTATTGTCCGGAAATCGTAATACATGTGTGAATACATAGACCACAACCTGTCCCTAGTAAGCCTCTAGTTGACTAGCTCGTTGATCAACAGATAGTCATGGTTTCCTGACTATGGACATTGGATGTCATTGATAACGGGATCACATCATTAGGAGAATGATGTGATGGACAAGACCCAATCCTAAGCATAGCATAAAAGATCGTGTAGTTTCGTTTGCTAGAGCTTTTCCAATGTCAAGTATCTTTTCCTTAGACCATGAGATCGTGCAACTCCCGGATACCGTAGGAGTGCTTTGGGTGTGCCAAACGTCACAACGTAACTGGGTGACTATAAAGGTGCATTACGGGTATCTCCGAAAGTGTCTGTTGGGTTGGCACGGATCGAGACTGGGATTTGTCACTCCGTGTGACGGAGAGGTATCTCTGGGCCCACTCGGTAATGCATCATCATAATGAGCTCAATGTGACTAAGGCGTTAGTCACGGGATCATGCATTGCGGTACGAGTAAAGAGACTTGCCGGTAACAAGATTGAACAAGGTATTGGGATACCGACGATCGAATCTCGGGCAAGTAACATACCGATTGACAAAGGGAATTGCATACGGATTGATTGAATCCTCGACACCGTGGTTCATCCGATGAGATCATCTTGGAACATGTGGGAGCCAACATGGGTATCCAGATCCCGCTGTTGGTTATTGACCGGAGAGGCGTCTCGGTCATGTCTGCATGTCTCCCGAACCCGTAGGGTCTACACACTTAAGGTCCGGTGACGCTAGGGTTGTAGAGATATATGTATGCGGAAACCCGAAAGTTGTTCGGAGTCCTAGATGAGATCCCGGACGTAACGAGAGGTTCCGGAATGGTCCGGAGGTGAAGAATTATATATAGGAAGTCAAGTTTCGGCCACCGGGAAAGTTTCGGGGGTTACCGGTATTGTACCGGGACCACTGGGTGGGGCCACCTGTCCCGGAGGGCCCCGTGGGCTGAAAGTGGAAGGGAACCAGCCCTTAGTGGGCTGGGGCGCCCCCTTTGGGCCTCCCCCCATGCGCCTAGGGTTGGGAACCCTAGGGGGGAGCTTCCCCCTTGCCTTGGGGGGGCAAGGCACCCCTTCCCCCCCACTTGGCTGCCGCCCCCCTTGGAGATCTGATCTCCCAAGGGCTGGCGCCCCCCCCCCCCCCCAGGGGTCCTATAAATAGTGGGGGGAGGGAGGGCAGCAACACACAGCCTTGGGCGCCTCCCTCCTCCCCTGCAACACCTCTCTCTCTCTCTCGCAGAAGCTTGGCGAAGCCCTGCCGGAGACCCGCTACATCCACCACCACGCCGTCGTGCTGCTGGATCTCCATCAACCTCTCCTTCCCCCTTGCTGGATCAAGAAGGAGGAGATGTCGCTGCACCGTACGTGTGTTGAACGCGGAGGTGCCGTCCGTTCGGCAATCGGTCATCGGTGATTTGGATCACGGCGAGTATGACTCCGTCATCCACGTTCATTGGAACGCTTCCGCTCGCGATCTACAAGGGTATGTAGATGCACTCCATTCCCCTCGTTGCTAGTAGACTCCATCGATGCATCTTGGTGAGCGTAGGAAAAAATTTAATTTATGCTACGATTCCCAACAAGAGTTGCAATCTCAAAGGATCAGCACATGGATAAAGTGATGCTTGTTGAATCCCTTGGTTTCAACTTGATGTCTGTCTCTATGCTTTGTGACTTGAACATGATTGTGATATTTGGAAAATATCGTTGCCTTGTACTAATGGAATCTGACAAGTCTCTAGTCTTTGAAGGGTATCGAAAAGAAGATTTGTACATGGTAGATTTCTCAGCAGGACCACATCTTGCCGTATGTCTTCTAGCAAAGCTTCAGAGTGCTGGCTCTGGCATCGGAGGCTAGGGCATGCTGGCATGAGGAACTTGCACACTCTCGCAAAGAAGAAGCACGTCATAGGCATCGAGGGTGTCAAGTTCAAGAAAGATCATCTGTGCGGTGCCTGTGCAGCTGGAAAGATGATGAGGGCCAAGCATCCGTCAAAGACAATCATGACGACATCTCAACCCTTCGAGTTGCTACACATGGACTTATTTGGCCCTACTCACTACTCTACTCTCACTACTACTGCTTGTCTCTACGGCTTCGTCATTGTTGATGATTATTCAAGATATACTTGGGTGCACATAATCCTATACAAGACTGAAGTGCAGGATGTATTCAGACGCTTCGCCAACCGTGCCATGAACAACTATGGCGTCAAGATCAAGCATATTAGAAGTGACAACGACAAAGAGTTCAAGAACACCGGCCTCGACCTTTACCTGGATACATTGGGAATCACTCATGAGTTCTCAGCTCCGTACACACCTCAGCAGAATGGCATCATGGAGCGCAAGAACAAAACACTCATTGAGATGGCTCGGACAATGCTTGATGAATACAAGACTCCAAGAAAATTCTGGCCCGAAGCCATTGATACTGCATGCCACGTCATCAACCGTCTTTATCTTCACAAGCTTCTGAAAAAGACATCCTATGAACTCCTAACTGGTAAGAAGCCAAATGTCAGTTACTTCAGAGTATTTGGTGCTAGGTGCTGGATCAAGGATCCACATCACACTTCAAAATTTGCACCGAAAGCACATGAAGGTTTTATGCTTGGCTACGGAAAGGATTCGCACTCCTACAGAGTCTTCAACCTCTTTCACTATAAAGTGGTTGAAACTGTAGATGTGCGGTTCGATGAAACTAACGGCTCGCAAAGAGAGCACCTGCCAAATGTGATAGATGAAGTTCCACCTAGTGAATCCATCAAGCTTATGGGAACTGGAGAAATCATACCGTCTGAAACTCAGGCTGAAGAGGAACTTATCATTTCTGCACCTAATCAACCTGAAGACAATGCTCAGCCTGAAGACAATCCTCCTAATGATGACACTGATCAGCAAGAGCAAAATCTTCGTCCAGTTCATCCTCGTGTTGCAAATGAAGTACAGATTGAGAAGATAATTGATAGCATCAATGCACCTGGTCCACTCACTCGTTCTAGAGCAACACAACTAGCAAATTTCTGTGGGCACTTTGCATTTGTCTCAATATCAGAACCCAAGAAAGTTGCTGAAGCCTTCATGGAACCTGAATGGATTCAAGCTATGCAAGAAGAGCTTCAACAGTTCAAGCTGAACAATGTGTGGGAACTAGTCAAGCGTCCTAACCCTCGCAAGCACAACATAATAGGCACCAAATGGATATATCGCAACAAGCAAGATGAGCATGGTCAAGTTGTCAGAAACAAGGCTCGTCTCATTGGCCAAGGATACACTCAAGTTGAAGGGATTGACTTCGATGAAACATTCGCTCCTGTGGCTAGGCTTGAAGCCATTCGCATACTGCTAGCCTACGCAAATCATCACAACATCCTTCTGTATCAAAAGGATGTGAAGAGTGCTTTTCTCAATGGCAAGATTGAATAAGAAGTGTATGTTGCACAACCACCTGGCTTTGAAGATCCAAAACATCCTGATATGGTATACAAGCTCAACAAGGCATTGTATGGCCTCAAACAAGCCCCTCGCGCTTGGTATGACACACTCAAAGACTTCCTGAAGAGCAAAGGCTTCAAACCTGGTTCCCTGGATCCCACACTCTTCACGAAGACATATGATGGTGAACTGTTTGTGTGCCAAATATATGTGGATGACATTATCTTCGGCTGCACTAACCAGAAATACAGTGATGAGTTTGGACACATGATGCAAGAGCAATATCAAATGTCCATGATGGGTGAGCTGAAGTTCTTCCTTGGTCTTCAAATTCGTTAGCAGAGCAACGACATCTTCATATCTCAAGAGAAATACCTCAAAGACTACCTGAAGAAGTTTGGAATGCAAGACTGCAAAGGTTACACGACGCCAATGCCAACCAAAAGTCATCTGGGTCCTGACGCCAATGGTAAAGAGTTCGATCAAAAGGTATACCGCTCCATGATTGGTTCTTTACTTTATTTATGTGCATCTAGGCCAGATATAATGCTTAGTGTTTGCATGTGTGCCCGATTCGAAGCGGCACCAAAGGAATAGCATCACTTAGTTGTGAAGCGAATTCTTCGATATTTGGCTTACACCCCAACACTAGGATTATGGTATCCAAAGGGCTCAGAGTTTGATCTAGTTGGATTCTCGGATGCCGATTATGCTGGTGACAAGGTGGATCGCAAGTCTATATCAGGCACATGTCACTTTCTGGGACGATCACTTGTCTGTTGGTCTTCAAAGAAGCAGAACTGTGTATCTCTCTCCACTGCTGAATCTGAATACATTGCTGCTGGATCTTGCTGCGCTCAGCTTCTATGGATGAAGCAAACACTCAAGGACTATGGCATCCATCTGAAACAAGTACCACTCTACTGCGACAATGAAAGCGCCATCAAGATTGCCAACAACCCAGTTCAGCACTCGAAGACAAAGCACATTGAAATTCGTCATCACTTTCTCAGAGATCATGTCATGAAGGAAGATATTGATATCATACACGTCAACACTGAAGAGCAATTGGCAGATATCTTCACAAAGCCCTTGGATGAGAAAAGGTTTTTCAAGTTGCGGTGTGAGCTAAATATCTTGGAATCCTTGAATGTCCTGTGATTAGGCACACATCCTAACACTTATGTATGTTGATGACATAGATGTGCAACACACGATGTAATGTATGTCTTCAATCAATGAAGACTTACACTCTGAGTGTGAATACATTAATGCGGAATTTGACTTCGGAGCGCCACGATAATTGTGCGTCGTGTCTGGGTCTAATACTTCCTATACGGTGGGTAACGCCACCACCAAATTATTGTTTGAAGCGTTTTCTCCTGGCGTTACATTTGCTAAGTCTTCGCATTTGATTTATCTTCAACATTGATCTGTCTTCCTGATGATTTTCACCTTGATGATTTAGTCTTACTCAGAATATACATATATTTGTGTTCTGTCCTCTACAGCATTCACTTATAGCTATGTCTTCTCATTTGAATCTTTTGGACTAAGTGAATGTGATTGGACCCTAACCTCTCTATGCTTCTACCTCAAATTCTATCTATCCAAATCATATGCATTCTATTGAAACTGTCGTATGTCTTCTCTGCGTCCTTGTCAGCAGAAGATACGGAGACAAACATTGAATCTGGTTTAAATGCTAAATCATTTTTGCCCGAAACCCGGAGAAGCCGGAACGACCACCCGACAGTTCAGGCGTGCGTGGGAACATGGAACAACTTCCAATGTGTTGCATGTTCGCCACGTGTCCCTCAGATGTGAACCGCCAGGGGCACCTGGGTAATTGCGTTGTGCTGCCCCTCTCCCTACAAATTCTCATCACATCGCGGTCAAAATCTTTCTTCCACCTCTCCACCTCGACAAACCCTAGCGCCACCGCTAGCTCTCGAAGACGCCGGTGACGAAGCGCTTAGCTGCCGCGACCTCACCGACGCCGTCCTCACGCCGGCTGCGGACATCGTCTTCTCCGCCTCCGCCGTAGGTGTCCTCCGTCACCAAGTTAGGGCACGGAAGATCGAACTGCTCGGCCTCCTCTCTACCCCGTCTAGCAGTTCATCGTGTGGGAATTAAAACTCACTTTTTACCGTCTTTTTGATCTGTTTGATTCATCTTTCCTTACCAAAAGTGGTTTCTGCCTCCACAAATTTGGATCTATCCTATTCTGCATCTCATAACAAGCCTAGGGTATTCACTTATGCTTCCCACTTAGTTAGATTCCTCACTTGTACCTATTCTTGGATTCATACAAATCTGGAACCAACTCTCAACATATAAGTGAATGTCTTCGCGCTATGAGGTCAATGTCTTCAAACTGATTTATCTTCAAAATCTTCTGAGAATGCATATGACCTCGTCCCCTTCCCTCACATCTCTAATGTTGTCACACGTACATGTCCGTGGGAGAATCCCTTGGCTCTCATAGTCTGCATTCATTTGCAGAGTTCTTACAACATCACATCAATTCTCCCGAAGCTAGTTCTTGTCTGACCAGCAGACGGAAGCCTTTGACAGCTTTGAAGCCATTCAGTCTGAACTTCATGGCCACAGAAAAGGCTGCAAGGAAGGGAGGGAGGCAACGTCGTGGGGGCACATCAAGGGATTTGCCACCAAATCTCTATGAGTTGTACAAGACTAATCCAGAAGAGGATTACAATCAACGCAAAACTCGAATCCAGTGGATTCCACGGTATTGGGCCGAGCAATGGTTCAAATACCGATTCGTGACCCGGGAATATGCTGAGAAGAATGCCATCAAGAGTCCTTGGGGTGATATTCTCTTTCGAAATCTTCAACCCAAGAACAGAGCTGAAGTTATTGCTCAGGGTTTCTATCGCTGTATGGTCCGTGGACCACAGCCTGCCAATGCCGACCCATCATCATTGTTGTGGTGTCGTGACGATAATCTTTTCAAGCGCAACTTTCAGCATGCAAAGGCATCGGCCAAAGAGAACAAGAAGAGTCTTGGATGCAATTTCAACCCAGATCCTTCTGCTCCGCGGGCTGATGGCACACGTGATGCCAATCCCAATGCCATCGGCCCCTTCGACAACTTTGATGGTCTCCTCTCCTATATCGCTGCTCAGAGGGCCACAGTGGATCAGTCTGGAGATGAAGCTGATTCTGATGAAGCTCCTGCTCCGCCGAAGCCTCAAAAGCAGAAGAAACCCAAGGCTTTAAAGCCCTCCACTACACAAAGAGCTTCGCGTGCGAAGCCCTTGGCCACTGCTCCTCCTGCACCTAGTGTGCATTCTGAAGATCTTTCTCGCATATCCAAGACTGACAAGAAGAAGAAGCCCATGCAGATTACCGGTCAAGCACTAACCCCAGCTGCAGTTCTGAGGAATGAGAACGAGGCCATTGATCTGTCTAGTGACGACGATCTTGGCGATGATGCTCTCGAGCTGCTGATAAAGAGCAAGCAAGAGGCGGAAATCTTCAACAATCTTCCCTTTTCGATGTGGACATCCTGAACAAGTCCATTGATGAGTGGTTTCACAGCCCAAACCTCAGTTTTGATGATCTTCAGCTCCCAATCGGCCTCAGCGTCTCCTTTCATGGAGCCATTGCTCCTGAGCTAGCTCTAGCTCAGAGAATTGTTGAACTGAAGCACAAGATTGACTATGGAAAAGCCCAGTTCAAGAAGCATATGGCCAAGCTCAGTGTGACTGATGTCCAAAACTTCAAGCAAATGATGCATGAGCTCAAGGAGGCGTTTCACAAGAAACGTGACGAAGCTAAAGGTTCACGAGAGCGCATGAAGCTCCTCGCTGCCAAATGTGTTCAAGCTTACAATGAAGCCGAGAAGCGCAAGGCACTTGGGCGTCCTGGCATCGACCCCAAGATGGCTGCCAAGCAGAAGAAGCCTACTGTGGCCCCAGCTGAAGCATCCAGGCAGGAAGAACCTCGCATTGTCTTCCCTGCCAGCCTGACAGGCTCGAAGCCTAAGGTTCCCATAGTAGCTTCAGATCTCAAGAAAACAAAGTCAGCTGAAGCCGAAGCCAGAAAGCGAAAGTCCAAGAACACCACTGACGATGCTCCACCGACCAAGAAGAGAAAAACCAAGAAGAAAGTCCAGGCTGCTCCCACAGAGCCCCTTGTCGTCGAGCCAATCTCAGTTGCTCGTCTTGTGTCCACACATCAAGAGCGTCGCTTGATCATTCACGAGCCTGCTACCACAGAGGCTCCTGAAGCTCAAGAAGATCCAGCTGTTGACCACACCGCAGCTGAAGACATTGGTCCCCAAGACAAAGTAGATGATGATGAAGTCCTTCCTCAGATCGAGCACCAAATGGTATCATCGCCTGTTCTCACGAACAGCGAACTCATCAGCATTGGTCGTCCTTTGACGCCAATTTCTCAGGATGATTCATGGGCTGATCGCCCTCAAGACTCCCCCCGTGAAGAAGAATCACCAAGTACTCCTCCAACTCAAGTCACCCCTCCCGTGCGTGATGATGATGATGACTTTGGGGCCCAGCCAACTCCCTCTCCACAAGCGTCGCCCGTATTTCACAGGCTTCGCAAAGGACCAAGGCCCCAAGTCACTCTTTCGAATGTTCCAGAAGGAGAAGAGCGCCAACACTCAGTATCACGCAAGTGTTTCCTGAAGCCACTCCAACTGCGAACGACTCAGAGTTTGAAGCCAAAGCTGTTGAAGACATTCTGGCTGCATCAGCCGATGAACAAGAAGAACCCCGTCAAGAAGAAGAACGTCTTGCTACACCCCTGTCCAACCCAGAAGTTGTTCTCGAGGAGAACGTGCCTGACCCTCCAGCTACTCAATGGAGGTTGAAAACATTGAGGCGGCCACCAACACAAATAATGACGCCAATGACGTTGTCATGGCTGAAGCATATGTGGCGCCTGAAGTCAAAGTGGCGCCTGAAGTCAATGCGGCGCCAGAAGTTAATGCACCTGAAGTCAATATTGCACCTGAAGCCATTATACCACTTGCAGCTCACGTCAATGTCGATGCTCCTGTACCGCCTCCAAGGCCACACACTATCGAGCTGGCATTTGATCGTGGCCAACCTGTCATGGTTCGCTGGCCCATTCTGGTTCCTCCTCCTGCTCCCGGACCTCAATTCGACTATCATGTGGAGCACAGGCCTCAGGTCCAGAAGCCAAAACCTAGGGTGCCAAGGTTTCCAGGTACTACAACACCACCATGATCTTTCAATGTGAATGGCTTCATTGCACACAACACCTTCTTTGACAGCGACAAGAACCCATACTGAAGGCCAAGAATTTCATCTGATCGGTTCTGGAGCTATCAGCAGCGCAGTTACTACTCATGTGTTCTTTATGATCAAGGGCGCATCTTTCCCCATATGCGTCTAGACTGTGAAGCTATTGCCGGGCTGCCCTACTTAGAAGAAGCCCTTGACTGTTTCCGAGATGCTGGTCTGCTACAATTTGTTACTGATAAAGAGCACTGGAACGAAGAGCTTCTGCTGCAATTCTATGCTACCCTCCACATTCGCGGCTACAACAGGGATCCGAAGACATGGATCCTCGAGTGGATGACAGGCAATATACATCACGAAGCCAAAGCTCCGGATATTATTGAGCTCACTGGCCTGCCCACTCTAGGTGAACTCTTTGAACCTGGTTGTCAGCTTCACCGCAATGCTTTGGAGAGCATCTTCCAGAAGCCTGAGCCCAACATGAGCCCAATGCTGAGCATGATGAAGCCACTGCCTCGCGACGCTGAATATCCCCGGGAATTCTTTGTTGAAGACCTAGAGTATCTGCCCCGCACTATTTATCATATTATCAGGCGAACTCTTTGGCCTATCTAGGGACATTCTCCTGCAGCGAAGCTTGAAGGAGCAATGAACAGATTGGTTTTCTATATCTTCAATGGCATCAGCTTCAATGCTCAAGACTTCTTCATCAGGCAATTGGCTGCATCAAGCTCTGATATCTTTGGTCTGAAGTTCTACGCTCCATGGGTTATGCGCCTTATCAAGCTTCATTCTGGTGTCAACTATCAGCCGTCTGCACGCAACCATTTGATATTCTTCCCAGAGGTTGATATGTCTGTCGAAGCCATCTACCCAGAACCTACCAAGGAGCATGTTTATCTTCACAACACCGATTATCAAAGCTTCACTCAGCCCATTGAAGGAGTTCTGGCTGCCACTCGTGTTTATCCTTTGGCTGGCAATACACGTGCACCTCATCGTGCCCATACTGAAGCCACTAAAAGCACAATTTCCCAAAGGCCTCGGAAGCGATCTCATGTTCTCAACGACCGAGAGCTTCTCGTCGCCCTGCATCAAAAACAGGATAAGCATCACTACTGGCTGAAGCGTCAGATGCAAAGCCTCTTGGTGGATGTCAACCGCTTTCGCAATCTTGCCACCAAGAATGCATTTGTCACTCATGAGACCTATAGGAGGTCGTGGAAGAGTCTGACTTTGCTCAGTGCTGAAGCTGATCTTCAAGATGAAGGCTTCACCGAAAGATTCAAGTTTGATTCCACTCCTCCCAGGAATGTTGTCCTGCGTTGGACTCCCTCACTCGAAGACTCTGAGTACTCTTCCTCCGCAGCAACAGTTAATGCCAGAGTCATTGATGACGAAGATGATGCTACTTCACCACCTCCTGTTGGAAATATGCCCTAGAGGCAATAATAAATGGTTATTATTATATTTCTTTGTTCATGGTAATTGTCTATTATTCATGCTATAATTGTATTATCCGGAAATTGTAATACATGTGTGAATACATAGACCACAAAGTGTCCCTAGTAAGCCTCTAGTTGACTAGCTCGTTGATCAACAGATAGTCATGGTTTCCTGACTATGGACATTGGATGTCATTGATAACGGGGTCACATCATTAGGAGAATGATGTGATGGACAAGACCCAATCCTAAGCATAGCATAAAAGATCGTGTAGTTTCGTTTGCTAGAGCTTTTCCAATGTCCAAGTATCTTTTCCTTAGACCATGAGATCGTGCAACTCCCGGATACCGTAAGAGTGCTTTGGGTGTGCCAAACGTCACAACGTAACTGGGTGACTATAAAGGTGCACTACGGGTATCTCCGAAAGTGTCTGTTGGGTTGGCACGGATCGAGACTGGGATTTGTCACTCCGTGTGACGGAGAGGTATCTCTGGGCCCACTCGGTAATGCATCATCATAATGAGCTCAATGTGACTAAGGCGTTGGTCACGGGATCATGCATTGCGGTACGAGTAAAGAGACTTTCCGGTAACGAGATTGAACAAGGTATTGGGATACCGACGATCGAATCTCGGGCAAGTAACATGCCGATTGACAAAGGGAATTGCATACGGGATTGATTGAATCCTCGACACCGTGGTTCATCCGATGAGATCATCGTGGAACATGTGGGAGCCAACATGGGTATCCAGATCCCGCTGTTGGTTATTGACCGGAGAGGCGTCTCGGTCATGTCTGCATGTCTCCCGAACCCGTAGGGTCTACACACTTAAGGTTCGGTGACGCTAGGGTTGTAGAGATATATGTATGCGGAAACCCAAAAGTTGTTCGGAGTTCCGGATGAGATCCCGGACGTCACGAGAGGTTCCGGAATGGTCCGGAGGTGAAGAATTATATATAGGAAGTCCAGTTTGGGCCACCGGGAAAGTTTCGGGGGTTACCGGTATTGTACCGGGACCACCGGAAGGGTCCCGGGGGTCCACCGGGTGGGGCCACCTATCCCAGAGGGCCCCGTGGGCTGAAAGTGGAAGGGAACCAGCCCATAGTGGGCTGGGGCGCCCCCCTTGGGCCTCCCCCCATGCGCCTAGGGTTGGGAACCCTAAAGGGGGGGAGTTCCCCCTTGCCTTGGGGGGCAAGGCAACCCCTTCCCCCCTTGTGGCCGCCGCCCCCCCTTGAGATCCCATCTCTTGGGCCCCCCCCCAGGGGGCCTATATAAAGGGGGGAGGGAGGGTAGCATACAACAGCCTTGGGCGCCTCCCTCCTCCCCTGCAACACCTCTCTCTCTCGCGCAGAAGCTCGGCAAAGCCCTGCCAGAGAACCGCTACATCCACCACCACGCCGTCGTGCTGGTGGATCTCCATCAACCTCTCCTTCCCCCTTGCTGGATCAAGAAGGAGGAGACGTCACTGCATCGTACGTGTGTTGAACGCGGAGGTGCCGTCCGTTCGGCACTCGGTCATCGGTATTTTGGATCACGGCGAGTACGACTCCGTCATCCACGTTCATTGGAACGCTTCCGCTCGCGATCTACAAGGGTGTGTAGATGCACTCCCTTTTCATCTTGGTGAACGTAGGAAAATTTTAAAATTATGCTACGATTCCCAACAGTGGCATCATGAGCCAGGCCTATGCGTAGTTACTATGCACGAGTAGAACACAAAGCAGTTGTGGGCGTTGAGTTTGCCAATTCTTCTTGCCGCTACTAGTCGTTTCTTGTTTCGGCGGCATTGTAGGATGAAGCGGCCCGGACCGACCTTACACGTACGCTTACGTGAGACAGGTTCCATCGACTAACATGCACTAGTTGCATAAGGTGGCTAGCGGGTGTCTGTCTCTCCTACTTTAGTCGGAACGGATTCGATGAAAAGGGTCCTTATGAAGGGTAAATAGAAATTGGCAAATCACGTTGTGGTCATACGTAGGTAAGAAAACGTTCTTGCTAGAAACCTACAAACCACGTAAAAACTTGCAACAACAATTAGAGGTCGTCTAACTTTTTTTTGCAGCAAGTGCTATGTGATGTGATATGGCCAGAAGATGTGATGAATGATATATGTGATGTATGAGATTGATCATATTCTTGTAATAGGAATCACGACTTGCATGTCGATGAGTATGACAACCGGCAGGAGCCATAGGAGTTGTCTTTATTATTTTGCATGACCTGCGTGTCATTGAATAACGCCATGTAATTTACTTTACGTTGTTGCTAAACGCGTTAGCCATACAAGTAGAAGTAATCGTTGGCGTGACGACTTCATGAAGACACAATGATGGAGATCATGGTGTCATGCTGGTGACAAAGATGATCATGGTGCCCCGAAGATGGAGATCAAAGGAGCATGATGATATTGGCCATATCATGTCACTATTTGATTGCATGTGATGTTTATCATATTTTTGCATCTTATTTGCTTAGAACGACGGTAGTAAGTAAGATGATCCCTTATAATAATTTCAAGAAAGTGTTCACCCTAACTGTGCACCGTTGCGAAGGTTCGTTGTTTCGAAGCACCACGTGATGATCGGGTGTGATAGATTCTAACGTTCGAATACAACGGGTGTTGACGAGCCTAGCATGTACAGACATGGCCTCGGAACACACGCAATACACTTAGGTTGACTTGACGAGCCTAGCATGTACAGACATGGCCTCGGAACACGGAGGACCGAAAGGTCGAGCATGAGTCGTATAGAAGATACAATCAACATGGAGATGTTCACCGATCTTGACTAGTCCGTCTCACGTGATGATCGGACACGGCCTAGTTGACTCGGATCATGTTTCACTTAGATGACTAGAGGGATGTCTATCTGAGTGGGAGTTCATTAAATAATTTGATTAGATGAACTCAATTATCATGAACTTAGTCTAAAATCTTTACACTATGTCTTGTAGATCAAATGTCCAACGTTGTCCTCAATTTCAACGCGTTCCTAGAGAAAACCAAGCTGAAAGATGATGGCAGCAATTATACGGACTGGGTCCGGAACCTGAGGCTCATCCTCATAGTAGCCAAGAAAGATTATGTCTTAGAAGCACCGCTAGGTGAAGCACCAATCCCAGAGAACCAAGACGTTATGAACGCTTGGCAGCAGCGTGCTGATGATTACTCCCTCGTTCAGTGCGGCATGCTTTACAGCTTAGAACCGGGTCTCCAAAAGCGTTTTGAGAAACATGGAGCATATGAGATGTTCGAGGAGCTGAAACTGGTTTTTCAAGCTCATGCCCGGGTCGAGAGATATGAAGTCTCCGACAAGTTCTTCAGCTGTAAAATGGAGGAGAACAGTTCTGTTAGTGAGCACATACTCAGAATGTCTGGGTTGCACAACCGCTTGTCTCAGCTGGGAGTTAATCTCTCGGATGACGCGGCCATTGACAGAATCCTCCAGTCGCTTCCACCAAGCTACAAGAGCTTTGTGATGAACTACAATATGCAGGGGATGGAAAAGACCATTCCCGAGGTATATTCAATGCTGAAATCGGCGGAAGGGGAGATCAGAAAAGAACATCAAGTGTTGATGGTGAATAAAACCACTAAGTTCAAGAAGGGCAAGGGTAAGAAGAACTTCAAGAAGGACGGCAAGGGAGTTGCCGCGCCCGGTAAACCAGTTACTGGGAAGAAGTCAAAGAATGGACCCAAGCCCGAGACTGAGTGCTTTTATTGCAAGGGAAGTGGTCACTGGAAGCGGAACTGCCCCAAATACTTAGCGGACAAGAAGAAGGCCGGCAACACCCAAGGTATATGTGATATACAAGTAATTGATGTGTACCTTACCAGTACTCGTAGTAGCTCCTGGGTATTTGATACTGGTGCGGTTGCTCATATTTGTAACTCAAAACAGGAACTACGGAATAAACGGAGACTGGCAAAGGACGAGGTGACGATGCGCGTCGGGAATGGTTCCAAGGTCGATGTGATCGCCGTCGGCACGCTACCTCTGCATCTACCCACGGGATTAGTTTTAAACCTCAATAATTGTTATTTAGTGCCAGCTTTGAGCATGAACATTGTATCTGGATCTCGTTTAATTCGAGATGGCTACTCATTTAAATCCGAGAATAATGGTTGTTCTATTTATTTGAGAGATATGTTTTATGGTCATGCCCCGCTGGTCAATGGTTTATTTTTGATGAATCTCGAACGTGATGTTACACATGTTCATAGTGTGAATACCAAAAGATGTAAAGTTGATAATGATAGTCCCACATACTTGTGGCACTGCCGCCTTGGTCACATTGGTGTCAAGCGCATGAAGAAGCTCCATACAGATGGACTTTTGGAGTCTCTTGATTACGAATCATTTGACACGTGCGAACCATGCCTCATGGGTAAGATGACCAAGACTCCGTTCTCCGGAACAATGGAGCGAGCAACCAACTTATTGGAAATCATACATACCGATGTGTGTGGTCCAATGAGTGCTGAGGCTCGCGGAGGATATCGTTATGTTCTCACTCTCACTGATGATTTAAGTAGATATGGGTATGTCTACCTAATGAAACACAAGTCTAAAACCTTTGAAAAGTTCAAGGAATTTCAGAGTGAAGTTGAGAATCAACGTGACAGGAAAATAAAATTCTTACGATCAGATCGTGGTGGAGAATATTTAAGTCACGAATTTGGTACACACTTAAGGAAATGTGGAATAGTTTCACAACTCACGCTGCCTGGAACACCTCAGAGAAATGGTGTGTCCGAACGTCGTAATCGCACTCTATTGGATATGGTGCGATCTATGATGTCTCTTACCGATTTACCGCTCTCATTTTGCGGTTATGCTTTAGAGACTGCCGCATTCACTTTAAATAGGGCTCCGTCGAAATCCGTTGAGACGACACCGTATGAATTATGGTTTGGGAAGAAACCTAAGTTGTCGTTTCTAAAAGTTTGGGGATGCGATGCTTATGTCAAGAAACTTCAACCTGAAAAGCTCGAACCCAAATCGGAAAAATGCGTCTTCATAGGATACCCTAAGGAAACTATTGGGTATACCTTCTACCTCAGATCCGAAGGCAAGATCTTCGTTGCCAAGAACGGGTCCTTTCTAGAGAAGGAGTTTCTCTCGAAAGAATTGAGTGGGAGGAAAGTGGAACTTGATGAGGTGATAGTCACCCCTTCCGTACCGGAAAGTAGCGCAGCGCGGGAAAATGTTCCTGTGGTGCCTACACCGACTGGGGAGGAAGTTAATGATGATGATCATGAAACTTCAGATCAAGTTACTGAACTTCGTAGGTCCACAAGGACACGTTCCGCACCAGAGTGGTACGGCAACCCTGTCCTGGAAATCATGTTGTTAGACAACGGTGAACCTTCGAACTATGAAGAAGCGATGGCGGGCCCGGATTCCGACAAATGGCTAGAAGCCATGAAATCCGAGATAGAATCCATGTATGAAAACAAAGTATGGACTTTGACTGACTTGCCCGATGAGCGGCGAGCCATAGAAAACAAATGGATCTTTAAGAAGAAGACGGACACAGATGGTAATGTGACCATCTACAAAGCTCGACTTGTCGCTAAGGGTTATCGGCAAGTTCAAGGGGTTGACTACGATGAGACTTTCTCACCCGTAGTGAAGCTGCAGTCCGTCCGAATCATGTTAGCAATTGCCGCATACTATGATTATGAGATATGGCAGATGGACGTCAAAACGGCATTCCTTAATGGCTTCCTTAAGGAAGAGTTGTATATGATACAGCCGGAAGGTTTTGTCGATCCTAAGAATGCTAACAAAGTATGCAAGCTCCAGCGCTCAATTTATGGGCTGGTGCAAGCATCTCGGAGTTGGAACATTCGCTTTGATGAGATGATCAAAGCGTTTGGGTTTACACAGACTTATGGAGAAGCCTGTGTTTACAAGAAAGTGAGTGGGAGCTATGTAGCATTTCTCATATTATATGTAGATGACATACTATTGATGGAAAATGATGTAGAATTCTTGGAAAGTATAAAGGCCTATTTGAATAAGTGTTTTTCAATGAAGGACCTTGGAGAAGCTGCTTATATATTAGGCATCAAGATCTATAGGGATAGATCAAGACGCCTCATTGGTCTTTCACAGAGTACATACCTTGACAAGATATTGAAGAAGTTCAATATGGATCAGTCCAAGAAGGGGTTCTTGCCTGTATTGCAAGGTGTGCAATTGAGCACGGCTCAATGCCCGACCACGGCAGAAGATATAGAAGAGATGAGTGTCATCCCCTATGCCTCGGCCATAGGGTCTATTATGTATGCCATGCTGTGTACCAGACCTGATGTAAACCTTGCCGTAAGTTTGGTAGGAAGGTACCAAAGTAATCCCGGCAAGGAACACTGGACAGCGGTCAAGAATATCCTGAAGTACCTGAAGAGGACTAAGGATATGTTTCTCGTTTATGGAGGTGACGAAGAGCTCGTCGTAAAGGGTTACGTCGACGCTAGCTTCGACACAGATCTGGATGACTCGAAGTCACAGACCGGATACGTGTATATTTTGAATGGAGGAGCAGTAAGCTGGTGCAGTTGCAAGCAAAGCGTCGTGGCGGGATCTACATGTGAAGTGGAGTACATGGCAGCCTCGGAGGCAGCACAGGAAGCAGTCTGGATGAAGGAGTTCATTACCGACCTAGGGGTGATTCCCAATGCGTCGGGCCCAATGACTCTCTTCTGTGACAACACTGGAGCTATTGCCCTTGCGAAGGAGCCCAGGTTTCACAGGAAGACCAGGCATATCAAGCGTCGCTTCAACTCCATTCGTGAAAGTGTTCAAAATGGAGACATAGATATTTGTAAAGCACATACGGACCTGAATGTAGCAGATCCGTTGACTAAACCTCTCCCTAGGGCAAAACATGATCAACACCAGGACGCAATGGGTGTTCGATTCATCACAATGTAACTAGATTATTGACTCTAGTGCAAGTGGGAGACTGTTGGAAATATGCCGTAGAGGCAATAATAAATGGTTATTATTATATTTCTTTGTTCATGGTAATTGTCTATTATTCATGCTATAATTGTATTATCCGGAAATCGTAATACATGTGTGAATACATAGACCACAAAGTGTCCCTAGTAAGCCTCTAGTTGACTAGCTCGTTGATCAACAGATAGTCATGGTTTCCTGACTATGGACATTGGATGTCATTGATAACGGGATCACATCATTAGGAGAATGATGTGATGGACAAGACCCAATCCTAAGCATAGCATAAAAGATCGTGTAGTTTCGTTTGCTAGAGCTTTTCCAATGTCCAAGTATCTTTTCCTTAGACCATGAGATCGTGCAACTCCCGGATACCGTAAGAGTGCTTTGGGTGTGCCAAACGTCACAACATAACTGGGTGACTATAAAGGTGCACTACGGGTATCTCCAAAAGTGTCTGTTGGGTTGGCACGGATCGAGACTGGGATTTGTCACTCCGTGTGACGGAGAGGTATCTCGGGGCCCACTCGGTAATGCATCATCATAATGAGCTCAATGTGACTAAGGCGTTGGTCACGGGATCATGCATTGCGGTACGAGTAAAGAGACTTGCCGGTAACGAGATTGAACAAGGTATTGGGATACCGACGATCGAATCTCGGGCAAGTAACATGCCGATTGACAAAGGGAATTGCATACGGGATTGATTGAATCCTCGACACCGTGGTTCATCCGATGAGATCATCGTGGAACATGTGGGAGCCAACATGGGTATCCAGATCCCGCTGTTGGTTATTGACCGGAGAGGCGTCTCGGTCATGTCTGCATGTCTCCCGAACCCGTAGGGTCTACACACTTAAGGTTCGGTGACGCTAGGGTTGTAGAGATATATGTATGCGGAAACCCGAAAGTTGTTCGGAGTCCCGGATGAGATCCCGGACGTCACGAGAGGTTCCGGAATGGTCTGGAGGTGAAGAATTATATATAGGAAGTCCAGTTTCGGCCACCGGGAAAGTTTCGGGGGTTACCGGTATTGTACCGGGACCACCGGAAGGGTCCCGGGGGTCCACCGGGTGGGGCCACCTATCCCGGAGGGCCTCGTGGGCTGAAAGTGGAAGGGAACCAGCCCATAGTGGGCTGGGGCGCCCCCCTTGGGCCTCCCCCCATGCGCCTAGGGTTGGGAACCCTAAACGGGGGAGTTCCCCCTTGCCTTGGGGGGCAAGGCAACCCCTTCCCCCCTTGTGGCCGCCGCCCCCCCTTGAGATCCCATCTCTTGGGGCCGGCGCCTCCCCCAGGGGGCCTATATAAAGGGGGGAGGGAGGGCAGCATACAACAGCCTTGGGCGCCTCCCTCCTCCCCTGCAACACCTCTCTCTCGCGCGCAGAAGCTCGGCAAAGCCCTGCCAGAGAACCGCTACATCCACCACCACGCCGTCGTGCTGCTGGATCTCCATCAACCTCTCCTTCCCCCTTGCTGGATCAAGAAGGAGGAGACGTCGCTGCATCGTACGTGTGTTGAACGCAGAGGTGCCGTCCGCTCGGCACTCGGTCATCGGTGTTTTGGATCACGGCGAGTACGACTCCGTCATCCACGTTCATTGGAACGCTTCCGCTCGCGATCTACAAGGGTATGTAGATGCACTCCCTTCCCCTCGTTGCTAGTATACTCCATAGATGCATCTTGGTGAACGTAGGAAAATTTTAAAATTATGCTACGATTCCCAACTCCTCCAACTTCGGCGCGTATCGACACTGCACCAAGTTCTTCTGCACCACCGAACCTCAACGACAACCCTGCTGCTTCACCTACTCCTCATGGGAACGAGTAGAGGCTCTATGTCTTCAAAACTTTTTGGTCCTTACTGACAAAAGGGGGAGAAGCATATGAGTTGATAGTCTTCAAGCGGGTCCATATGGGTGGATGCTATACTTTTGCCAAGTGTTTACAACTCTCGCTTTTGATACATTTGGTTCCTTGAGTTGTAACACTTAAACTTGATGGTCGTCTGCTACTTTCTCTGCTATTCTATGATGCGATGATAAATTCCGCATGTGTGATGATAAATCCCGCACGAAGTCATATTGTAGACGTCCATTTTTCATTATGCATATCATTATCCTCGTTATATCTTTTATGCATGATGAATTGTCTTCATAAGTTGAAGAGGATCTCCACAAGTACAGCCTGCCATGTGCATTTGCATTCCAAAAGCAAAATACATATATGCACACCTTCATGGGGAGCCTTTTGCTACTTATGAAGACAATATCTTAATCCTTTACAATTTCACATACTTTTATCCCCGTTGAAAACTTCAACCAGTTTGTCATCAATCACCAAAAAGGGGGAGATTGTAAGTGCATCTAGTGCCACCCCTAGATGGTTTTGGAGTATTGACGACAAACCTGGTTGAGGGACTAATGTGTTTGTGAGAATTGCAGGATAACACAGGTAGTAGTCCCTCATTGATTCGGTTTACCTACCGGAGATGACCCCTAAAATGTGTGAAGACATTGAAGACAATGGTGGTATGTGAAGATATTCACATTGAAGACTATGACATGAGAAGACATCGCATGAAGACTTTGGAGCGCGAAGACATAGTTGTTTCGTTGTTTCATTTTCTTCTTTGTTGAGTCATAGGAACCACCGTACTGTTAAGTGGGGTCCAAGTGAACAAAGTCAGAGTGACTGAAGTGATGCTCAACCAAATCCTATGTGTTCAAGCGAAGACAATGAGAGCAAATCTTATCTAGAGGCGGATGAGTCAGCTTTACTTGTAGCCCAAGTCAAGCTGCCGCGTGTGTTTGAAATCTGACCATTGGAACACGTGTTAGTTCCTTAGTGACCCAGGGTCATTTCGGACAAATCAGGTCGGGTTGCCTAGTGGCTATAAATATCCCACCCCATACACCATAGACTGGTGGCTGCTCAGAGTTAGTGCACGGCTTTTGTCGTTTGAGAGCAACCCACCTCCGAAGCTTTTGAGAGAGAGAAATCCTTGCGAGGACAAAGCCCAAAACACCCAGAGCCAAAGAGTGTTAGGCATCACTGAAGTCTTTCTATCCGCGTGACCTGAAGACTTGTTACACTTGAGGACTGTGAATCCTCCAGCCGGTTAGGCGTCGCGTTCTGAGCATCCAAGAGTCATTGTGGATTGCCGGTGAACAAAGTCTGTGAAGGTTTGGAAGTCTACCTTGAAGACTTACCAGAGTGATTGGGCGAGGACTGGGTGTCCTTAGCTCAAGGGGAATAAGGTGAAGACGCGGTCTTCTGAGTTAAATCTCAGCCTCCCTAACCAGACGTACAGTTGTCACAGCAACTGGAACTGGTCCAACAAATCCTTATCCTCACCAAGCGACTGGTTCTATCTTCTTCCTCTCTTTACTCACAGTTTGTCTTCGTGAAGTCATTGCCTGCTTGCATTACCTGTTTGACTTCACTGTGTAACTACTACTGTTGTTTGGCTTCATACTATCTTCCATCCTGATCTTTACTACCTAGCTGCTATTAGTCTCCGTGCTTTCACTTCATTGAATACTTAACTATGGCTTGCCTAGTGTAGTCTACCTTTCGCTGCAGGTCAATAGGTTCATTTCTATTGTTTGTCTTCGAAACTTCCATGTTTTTAAGACTTCCATAAAAATCGCCTATTCACCCCCCCTCTAGTCGATAACTAGCACTTTCACCAACCTCGGCTTCCCTCTGCGAAGGGCCTACCTTTTACTTTTATGTATTTACTGTCATGCAAGAGTCAAAGTTTTTCTCTCTATTCCTTTTTATTTTTCTCTTTAGGCAAGCATCATGTGGCGAGGAAAGATCTAGGCACATATATCCAGTTGGATATGGCTAGCATGAGTTATTATTGTTGACATCACCCTTGAGGTAAATACGTTGGGAGGCGAAATTATAAGCCCCTATCTTTCTATGTGTCTGGTTGAAACGTTTTGCTCATGTGTATGCGGTGAGTGTTAGCAATCATGAAGACTATATGATGGTTGAGTATGTGGAGCTCTTACTTAGACTCTGTGGAATAAGTTGAGTTGCAATTGTTTGGTGGCTAAGAAATAGGTTGTTGAGTTTCAAGAGAATTCATTGTTTGAACCTTAACATGTGAATTGGTTGCTACTTTACCATGATGAGTTTTATGAGAAATATTTGTTATTATGATGCTAGGAAAAGTGATTGAAATTATCATTAATCAAACTTATGCACTTTGCTAGCATTCACATGCCATAAATTATTTCTTTTTTCATTTACCTACTCGAAGACGAGTAGGAATTAAGCTTGGGGATGCTGATACATCTCCAACGTATCTATAATTTATGAAGTATTCATGCTGTTATATTATCATTCTTGGATGTTTTACAATCATTTTATAGCAACTTTATATCATTTTTTGGGACTAACCTATTGACCCAGTGCCTAGTGCCAGTTGCTGTTTTTTTGCTTGTTTTTTACATCGCAGGAAATCAATATCAAACGGAGTCCAAACACCGCGAAACTTTTTGTGGATTTTTTATGGGCTAGAAGACATCCAGTGGCCCAGAGAAGCACCTAGGGGGTGCCCTGAGGGGGGCGCAACCCACCAGGGTGCGCATGGGGCCCAGGCGCACCCAGGTGGGTTGTGCCCAACTCGGTGGCCTCCCGCACCCTCTTTGCCCTATAAATTCCCAAATATTCCTAAAACCCTGGCGGTAACCCTAGATCAGTAGTTCCGCCACTGCAAGGCTCTGTAGCCACGAGAAACCAATCTAGACCCCGTTCCGGCACCCTGCCGGAGGGGGGAATCATCATCGGTGGCCATCTTCATCATCCCGGCGGACACCACGGTGAGGAGGGAGTAGTCCACCCTCGGGGCTGAGGGTTTGTACCAGTAGCTATGTGTTTAATCTCTCTCTCGTGTTCTTGAGATGTCACGATCTTGATGTATCGCGGGCTTTGTTAATATAGTCGGATCATATGGTGTTTTCCCCTCTCTATCTTGTTGTGATGAATTGAGTTTTCCCTTTGAGATTTCGTTTTATTGGATTGAATACTTTTATGGATTTGAGAGCACTTGATGTATGTCTTGCATATGAATACTCGTGGTGACAATGGGGTATCATACTGATTCACTTGATATATGTTTGGCACTCAACTCGCGGATTCCCGAGGTGACACTAGGGTAATCTACGCATAGGGGTTGATGCACGTTCTTGTCTTTGTTTCGCCGGTAGAAATCGTGGGGCACTCTTTGAGGTTCTTTGTGTTGGATTGAGTATTATGAATCTGAAATTATTTGATGTTATTTTAGTACAAACTCTTGGATAGATCGATCGGAAAGAATAGCTTCGAGGTGGTTTCGTACCCTAAAAACGATTTCTTCTTATGTTCTCCGCTAGATAGGAACTTTGGAGTGATTCTTCATCGCACATTGAGGGATGGTTATATGATCCAATTATATTAGCATTGTAGAGATTGCACTAGCGAAAGTACGGACCCTAGGCCTCATTTTCAAGCATTGCAGTATCATTTGTGCTCTCTTTTATCAATTGCTACCTTGCTGTTTTTTTATTGTTCCTATTAGAAAAATCAGTATCTACTATCCATATTACACTTGTATCACCATCTCTTCGCCGAACTAGTGCACCTATACAAATTTCTATTGTATTTGGTGTGTTGGGGACACAAGAGACTTTTTATTATTTGGTTGCAGGGTTGTTTGAGATAGACTATCTTCATCCTACGCCTCCCACGGATTGATAAACCTTATGTCATCCACTTGATGGAAAATTGCTATTGTCCTACAAAACTCTACGCTTGATGGCCCAACATGTGTCTACAAGAATAAAGTTGTGTAGTAGACATCAATGGGCATCGCGGAGGGCGGAGATGGGTGCAGGGGGAGCAGAGTGGCGGGAGGCAGCGAGCGCGGTGTGGTCGGGGCAGAGCGGGCCGTGGGGTGGTGCGGGGGCGCAATTGTAGAGCGTGCGCGTGGGCGAGGGGCCGTGGCTCAGGGCGGGCGGCGCATCGCCTGACGCGGCCAGGGAGAGGAGGGACGCGCGCGCATGTGGTGAGGGCGAGCAGCGGGCGGGCTGGGCGAGGCGAGGTGCGGGCTGGGCGAGGCGAGGCGCGGGCCAGTCAGGCCAGTGCGTGGGGCGAGGTGACAGGGACCGCGGGGAGGTGCGGGGAGGGGCAGAGAGGAGAGGGAACAGGCGCGAGGCTCACCCCCGATGCAGCGAAGGGGGTCCGCGTGGGTTGGGGTGGGCCGGTGAGGAGGAGGCCGGGGAAGGGGCGGCGCTGACTTGGTCGATGACGGCAGGGTGCAGACCTGGGTGGATGGGGCGTGGGCGCTGATGCCCCGATCCCGATCTGGATCGGGGGAGGGAGGCAGAGGGAGGAGTGGGCGACGTGGGTGGGGGAGAAGTGGGGGCGAATGGGGAGGGGGTTAGGGTTCGGCGGTGGACCAGGGGGTAAGTAGGGGGCGGCCTAGGCCGGCCTGGTTGGCTCGGTGCCAGCTGGGCCTTGGCCCAGCAGGGGAGAGGTTTTCTTCTCCATTTTATTATTTTTTGTTTTCTTTTCTTTTGCTTTTGTTTTTCTGTTTTTCTTTTATTTCTTTACTGTCTTCATTTAAAGTTTCTTTTATTTTTGTTTTATAAAATACCAAGTTTGCACCTAAATTAGTATTACTAATTAGGCCACTGCCACAATTATTTTGGCACACTACTAATTTAGGTATATTATTATAACTTTATAAAAGGCATTAAATTAATTGTTTTGCCCTCTGTTTTGGTTATTTTAGTGCATTTAAATATTCTAAGAAATATTAGTTTCTCCACCATTATTACTCATGAATTATTTGTCACATTTAGAACATTTTAGTTTTAATGTTTGAAAACTTTTATTGTTCAACTTTATTTTAAGTTTAAATTTGAACGGAATTTGAGTCATCGTGAGATTAACAATAGTAATCATGATGATGTGGCATCATTAGTAGAAGGTTACTATAGCTTAATTATCTGGGCGTTACAAAACGCAGACAACTAAGATATGAACCAACAGCCCAGCTCGTGAGAGCAAAGAACACATGATTGCTCGTGTGGCAGGCCTCGGCATGTGAGGTGATATGCGGTCCAACATCTATTTAGGGATGCTAATTCTGCGAAGAACTTCACCGAAAGGGGGCACAGGTATGCCAGATCAGGCGCCAATGATCAGACACAATAGATCGCAAAAAAGTGTGTCATGGCAGGAGGTCGTGGAGTTGACGCAATTGTCAGTCCATCCCCAACGAATTGTGTCGGGCTGAGAGGTAAGCTCTGCCAGCTGTAACCGGCGCCACATGTCCACATACTCGAGGGTGGCGGTCGGGCTAAGCGAGCCTTGGATGTATAAGATCCAATCACGACTCAATCCGTGATCGCCGCCTCCTGATAGGCACAAAAGCCATCTGGAAGGGCGTGAGCTCGAATTTCGAAATGTCGTTCTTTTGAAAATGAGAGCCTACTCACCCGGTCTGGTGAAGAGTGTACATTTGCCTTTACAATTTGTCAAAAAAAGAGTGTACTTCTATTTTCACAATGCATTTTAAAGTAGAGAAAATGTTTCTCTCTCATCACATGATAATCAAGACCAATAACATTATATACATGGTTTCCTTAATTTTTACATGCACTTAGCTCATTGTGGATCGAGTAATTAAAGAGGAGAGAGATGGTGGCTTGCACATTTTAATATTTTATATATATATATATATATGTATGTACACTTTTCACCGGACGAAAGGAGTACATACTAGAAGCTACTCAAGTTAAATGGATATATATGCGTTAAGACGAGGACACGCAGGAGCCGAGGTGCCTTCCCTACCCTAGCCGCCGCAACGCCTGGCGACTAGGGAGGCGATTTTCTTCCTCCGATCTCAGCCGGCCAGGGCGTTGGCCCCCTCTCCCTCCGGCTGCTCTGGTGGCAGGAGGGAGGGGGACCCCGTTCCTCCGCTCTGTAGTTAGGTTTTGGATTTGTAGGTCGTGGTGCGTCGTTGGGGTGATAGGAGCGGCGCCCGGATGAATAAATCTGCCTCAGCTTCACTCCCACACCGGCGGTGTCCTTCATGGCGGCGTCTTGGAGTTGATGGCATCGTGTGTTTGCCGATCCTTCAGATCGACTATGTTAGGGTTCATGGATGGTGTCGGCGAGGCGGCGGCGGCGACTCCATCAGGTGTGTCTCTCCTTCTGCTCTGTCCCGTTGATGTGGCGTTGTCTCCGACGTCATGGTGGAGCAGGGAGGTTTTATCGTCCAGGAGTACGCGCAGACGGTTGTCTGCGCAAGTGGCAGCTGGAAGATGGTGCATCCCGTGCTGGGTTTGTGGTTGTTGGCTGACAGTTCTGGTTTCCTCCTTCGACGTCGTTGTCGTGCAGGGGTATCAGATCTAGAGTTCGATGGCGTGTCCGGGGACATGTTGCCCCGGTCTGATTCTTTCAACGGCAATGGTTTTGCTTCTGGCAAACTACTTTCGAGGTCCGTAAAGCTGCTGATCAGCGATGGAGTCGCGTCGAGCTCGGGTGAAGAGGTGATCTGTTTTCCTTCCCTTTGGTGGCCGCTTCGGTGGTGTCGGAGGAGAGGAACATGCGCTGGTATTTTGCATAGGATTATCCTATCTTTCCAGTCTTGTAATGTTGGTGCTTACGTACCTTGTAACCGGATCTTTATTTTATAAATGAGACACGTATTACCATGCAAAAAAAGTTAAATGAATATTTCATACGGGAATTCTAAATTTTCACAAAAAAAGGAGAATCCTACGAAATTATCTTGGAATTCCTCAAGTTAAATAAGGCCTCCAGGCAGGGGTGCCATATTTTTCATTTTATTTTGAGATAGCAACCCGTGGCATTTCCTCTTTCTTACTTATTTAAGTTGAGCCGTGTCCTATGTGCACCCAACCATCGTCCCATCTATATCTATACCAATATAAAAAGACTCAAACGGGTAGATCCAAACCATTTTGACCGGCAAACCATGTTATCTAATGGTTCAAATCGCTTCAATGTTGAACACCAAACATGTTTAACGCTCTAATTACCCACCACTGCCATTGGTTATAAACATATTTTGACTCAACGCTATCCTTTGAAATCTGTCATGTAATTAATATCCTACCATTCCTGAGAAAAAGTAATTGTTATCTTACCAAATACCAACGTGCAACAGATATATCTTACTACTTAATATAACGTGCAACTAATATCCTACCAAAGAGCATGGTTAATAGAAGAGCCGGTTGCTGGCTCTATACTCATGCCATGTTATATATAGCCTTTGTAAAAAAGTTTCTCATATAATAAGCCTGGCTGTAAGTTGGCTGTAGCAATTAATGTTTGCATGCATGGGTAAGAAGGCAGATGCATTTGATTGGAAGTGAGAAAGCAGCGCCCAGCTTTGAGTGCTTTACATGGGCTGCATGCATCCTTTTCCCTCGTGTATAGTGCTAGAGCCCGGCGCTTGCTGCCTTTCTTCTCTCTCCTTTGACTAGTATTTTTGCTGACCTGGACATCTTATAGCCTGCTGACTCAACCTATTATATTTGATAAACGTGCATTGCACGTATATTATTACTCCCTCCGTTTTCTTTTAGTCTGCGTCTAAGTTTTTCTCATTTTTCTCCTTTTAGTCTGCGCGCTAGCTTTTTACCCCTCGTTCTTCCAAAACTGCCCTTCATTTTTAGCTGTGCAATTCGTATGCATTAATTACTTGGAAGAAAGAGGGCATGCATGCAGTGGTCGAGCACCCTTGGCAGCATGCATGCGGGGCGTGGGGAACGAGGAGTGAGGAAGGCAGCCAATCAACGGAAATGCAGTTACAGCTGCGCAACAAAATCGGTCATGGAGATCAAGGCAGATCACACGCCAGCTCATGGGTAAAACAGTCCAGATTTTTGCTTCCTCAGCTCTCCTTGGTATCCGTGATTGCTCTTAGGCGCAAACTAAATAAAAATGGAGGGAGTACTAGTATAGTACTACGTAATAACTTAACAGAAAAAGGCAGGCGGTGGTGGTCCCACCTGGCACTGATTACCGAGAAGCGCCACACACGCGCACCTGCACACGCATCCGCCACTCGATAGGAGAGAAGAATGATCAGAGACGGTGGATCCCACGCACATACTACTATATCGAAAACGAATAGAGTCACATGATATTGTCGAGTGAGCAGCACCTCCTCCTCCTCGCTTGGCTACACCGTCGTGGTCGCAAGTTGCACGCCTGCCTGGTGCATATCCTACTGGAAATGGAACAGCCAAACCAAAGATGTGACGGGAGGGGAAGGAATACGTGTACTTTGTTGTCGTTTCGCGTCGAGGACAAGGAGCGAGCGCGGTGCCGTGCATGTATCGCACTGCGCCTGCTGTAGTTTTCGCGGCGAGTGAGGCGAGCGCAACACCTACTAGTGAATGAACGAATGAAGGCGTACAGATCCTGTCGACAAGCGACGGTCACATGCCTCGACCACATGCTTTGTGCGGTGCATGCATAATTGTGCAAGTAGGAGCGTCCGTGACGCCACGATCCATCTATATCTATACGGACGGAACAATGGCTGGACTGGACACGCTGGTCCACGGCGCTCATCACCTCGTGCCATCCATTGCCCTTTTCTAGAGCTTGCCGAACAAGATGGCCTGGCCTGATAGGTCTTGGATCATGTGATCATCTCCCTGCGGATCGATGTGTGCACATGTCGTCCCAGAGATAGAGATTTTTTTTTTCGAAGATCCCAGAGATAGAGATGGTAGTATACTAGTCACTGTAGGAAGATTAGCATGCGAGAAGATTTTGTATCATCGAGTCAAAGCACCACTAGATGACAGAGTAAATTGCAGAAAACCACCGCTTCAAAAGCTAGGTTAGCAGAAAACATTGCGCTGCATTTTTTTGTAGAAAACACAAGTCTTGTGTAATTGTTTTGCAAATATCACTCATCAGAGAATTTGGCTCTATTGATCGCGTTTGTGACAGATGGGGCCTGCTAGTCAAGCTGACATGGCACCAATTTCTCACACCATTACGTTGACTTGTTTTGCTGGATGTGGAGCATGCTTGTTAGTGTAATACTACCTTTCTTTTCTCTCGTTCTCCTCTCCTCCCTAATTTCTTTCTCTCTCTCTCTCTCTCTCACTCTCTCTCTCGTCGCACCCGCGCCATGGAGCTCCATGGAGGAGCGGCGCTGCCGGCCAACGCCATATCACCGGAACTCCGCGATCATCGCCGCCATTAGCCCGCGCTCGCCTAGATCCGGCAAGAACCGAGCCGCTGCAACCTTCCGCTTCCGGTTCCGCCCTTCCGGTCCGCGCGGTAACGGCGACGACGACCTCTGCCTCGGCCAGGGGCAGGACGGGCTCCGTGTGGAAACGGCGGCCTCTACCACGGCCGGAGGCGGGACGGGAGGCGGGCCTCGCGCGGGACGCGCTGTGGGCATGCCCGGCGTCCACTGCTGCCCTCATGGTCTCGTCCGATCAATTGACCTCAGCAACACGAGGATGGCGATGGCCGCGTGGGAGTCATCCTCAGCAAGGCCTTGCCCGAGGCCGCTGCCCGGGTCCTCAACGCGACAATGATGGCGGAGGCCTCTACCTCAGCTGGGGGCGGGACGGGCGTGTGCGTTCGCGCCCTCACCTGTGCGTCGACCTGGGTGGTGAAGATAAGACGACCAGATTTGTTTACTTTTTTCTTCTAATGACAGGTGGACCTCACAGGACCACACATGACGATAACATTACGAAACGTCGCCGTTAGAATATGAGGCGTTAAGCGGTGCAATGTTAGCCTAACAGCAGGCCCCATCATTCATAAACGCGATTGTTAGAATGGATAGAGAGGGATTTGATGGAATCGATGTTTATTGCTTGAACCTATATATATACATCCGGTCTATTCTGCTAATATTAGCAGAATAGTCATTCTGCTAACACTTCCGCACTGCACGCTCAACACAAGTGTGCGTTATTGTTTGAAGCAAGAGCACTGCACTATTGTGGCGAGTGAACTTCCCGTCGCAAAAAACTGCACGCAGTTTTTTTGGTACTATTTTCGCTCCAGTTTATAAATCGTTCGTCGGAACGAGGCGTGTAATATACCGTTGCAAAGCTATGGATTAGGCGCAACTCCGTCATGTAGAAATTTTTTCGAGATTCCTCACGGTTTAAGAGCAGTTTTAAAAACGGTGCAGCAAACGACGAGTGGCAGCGAGCGTATTTTTGCGTTTTTTTCTAAACCGCTCGTTCGAAACGAAGCAAATGATACGCCGTTCAAAAGATATCATCGAGGCGCAACTTTTTCATATGTATTTCTTTCTCTAATTTGTTATTGTTTAAGAGCAGATTCAAATTTACTAAATCGTGAAATTCTGTTTTTTAATTATTATTATTTTTGCAATTTGTTGGTACTATTTTTGCTTCAATTTGTTAACCGTTTGTCGAAACGAGGCGTGTGATACGCCATCAGAAAACTACGGACGAGGCACAACTGTCATATGCAGAAATAATTTTGAGACTCCTTATGGTTTTAAGTTAATTTTGAAAATGATGCGGCGGACAACGAGTGACAGCGGCCTTTTTTCGCGAAATTTTTACAAATCGCTGATCCAAATGATTCAAATGACATGCCATTGGAAAGATTTTGACGAGACACAACTTTTTCATGTAGAACACTCTCTCTAATTCCTTACGGCTTAAGAGCAGTTTTGAATTTACTGAAACACGGACACTCTGTTTTTCTTGATACCAAAATCGACGTGTGTACTGCATCAGGCAGAAGAATGCACTGCTCCAAACTGAAAACCACACTGCATCAGACGGTCAAGTAAACTTCATGGTTTCTTTTGCCATTTTTCTAATAAAATTATGAACGAGAGTGGACCGCAGAGACGATGGAAGTGAACCACATCAATTTGTGTCAAATTGTCCTTACTCAAACTTCTTCAACGAACAAGAAAGTGAAGAGCATATGTTTTTTAAATACATTTGTTTTTCAAAATGAAGTGCACTACAGAGTCTTTCGAAGTGGACTTTTTTAAGATCGGAGGGTACTGCATTTCCCTCTTTCCGGCCAGTGGACTACATTACATTACATTCCCCTGGATTGCAAAAGTAACATAGTGGACTACATTACATTTGTTTCTATAATGCACTGGTCCCCCGCTCGTGAGTGGTAGGAGAAATTATACATGGGGAGTGGAAGGTGGCAGTGCCATGGGGGATTTGGATCCAGTGTGACAAACTTCACGACGTGTCCCAGTGCACTTCTCTGGAACATGATGCTCGGTGTTCTGGACTGCTTTGGTGACCTGCCAAACTGCATCAGGGGCACTCGGCACTGATCGCACAGGAGCGCAGTTCACATATTCTTTTTTTTATGTTCTTCCCCCTCCTCCAAAAAATTGGCAAACCGCAAGAACATGAATAGCAAAGTGTAATGTGCTTAATTTTTCGTATCAAAAATAATAAAAGTAAACTGAACAATAAACAAACAAATTGAGGTTTGGGCATTTTTTCCAAGTAACATACTGCAAGCGAGATCATGAAAACCAAACGAACTGCACACAAGTGCACGATGGCAGTGAAGCAAGTAAAATGCATGGCACAAGCATCCACACTGCAGCGTCGCACAAACGGAAACCGAACTCCCACATGCCAGGGAACTGTATGCCCATCGTCCTCTCAAGTCGCTGTGTATTGCACGGATGACCCAACCGAGCTGAAGTGAAGAGCAACCTGCACTGCTCGCCCGGAGCCATTGAACTACAAGGCGCTGGTGTCGTCTACGACGACGGCGTGGACAGCACCGTGATCGAGAAATGGGGTGGCAAACTGCTATGCGGCAAGGTGTGCACTGCACGCGCAAGAGGAGGCATGATGGAGTTGACCCGGGGGGGCTCGTTGTCGTGATGACCGCCCTGGCCTTGACGCTACAGTGGTGGGACGCGATGAGAGTGCACCACGGCCTCCACCGGAGTGCACTGCAGCTCAGAACTCCACCATGCGAGCTGCCCAGCTGTTTTGCGATGCATCCTGCAACAAAGAGGTAGCCAGGGCACGGGGTGTGTGTGTGTGCTGCGGCCAAACCAACGAAATAGATCGGCCATGGCTGCGACCACCTCGAAGGACAAAAAACGAAAAACGAACCGCATACCCGTGTTGCTCCAACCGCTAGCAGCTCTCCGGCGTACTGCATGTCCACACCGAAGTAGGACTTTGTTGGTGCCGAACTGAAGTGGACACTGGTGGTGGCTCGCTGTCAGCCTCTGGCGGCGCTTGCGCGCGGGGGGGAGGGTGGATGTGATGGAGACGATGGCCTCTCGCCGGAGCCGAGGCGGAGCTCAGTGAGATGAGGAGGGGCGATGCGACCAGGGTGACCAGATCTGAGGCCGGTGCTGCCAGATCCGAGCTTGGTGTGGAGGAGGTCGCCCGCGTGGTGGTCGACCCGGACTACGCCGGCTGGATGTGGCAGTGGGGCATCGCGGGGGGCCACCGCAGCCTGGCTCCGGCAGCGGGGCGTTACGAAGGGCCGCCGCGGCCTGGCTTCGGGAGTGGGGTGTCGTCGGGTGGCGTCGCAGCTTGGATCCGGCGCCAGGACGTTGTGGGGGCCCGCCTCAGCCTGGATTCGACTGAGGCTCGTGCTAGGAGGTTGCCGGGGGAGGGCTGGCTCGCCGGTGAGGAGAGGAAGGCCGCGGGCTGGGCTGGGGCGCAGGAATCGGCGCCGGTTGCGGCAGTGGGGGAAGAGAGGGAGGTGGCGCGATGGTGGGGAGGAGGAGAGACGAGGAAGGTTGGTGGGTGGGCTCACGCCAGTTTGGGACACCTAGGTGCTGGGCACCTTGCCTCTTCATCGTTGGATCGTGTTCAGCGATTGATTTGGAAACCAATAAAAATGCATCAATTGCTAGTTAATTTGGCACGCTTTAATTCGTGGACTGTCCCATGCGTGCATGTCACGTGATAAAAAGGCAGGGTATTAATATGTAGGTCGACATTTATTACTTTCTTATATAGCATGTATTTTGCCCTTGTATAACAGATCAAATTAGGAATGGGTACGTATGACGCAAGATTTCATTTGATATATACACACCCTGAGGATGCACATAATTTTGGTAGTAAATATTGCATACCCATATTAGATAGTTAGAAAATAAAATAAAACATAAATAGTTTTAAAAATAAATTATTGGGTATATACGTACCCGCATGTGTACATAATTACATGAGTAGGTATTAGATACCCGTATTTGTACATAATATCGTTAGTAGGTTTTTTTTATGGTATCGTTAGTAGGTATTAAATACCCATATATTTACATAAATTATTGGGCATATACGTACCCGATATGTACATAATTTCGTTAATAGGTATTAAATACTCATATTAAATAGTTAAAAAAAATAGAACGTAATAGCTCAGAGAATAATTTACTGGGTATACATACCGCGTATGCACATAATTTTATTACTAAGTATTAGATACCCGTATTAGATAGTTAGGAAACAAAAATACGCGTATTAGATACTCATAGTAGTTCAGAAGAAAATAAAATATTACTTTGATTTATTGTATGGCAAGTCTTGCATGCCTAATAGTTAAAAATGAACATAAAATGTAAACACGGAAAGTCTTGCATGAAGAATAATTAGGAAACAAATCAAACATTCATTGTGCGGCTGTACATATCTAAAACAATCAAGGTGCCCGGGCACCTAGGTGTCCCAGTTAATTTACCTATATATATATATATATATATATATATATATATATATATATATATATATATATTGATCAACTTGGAGTACAAGACAAACTAAAATACTTCATAGTCTATCATGTGTTTCCAATCTAATCATGATACTCAGCGTCCCCCCGCAGTCACAACAGCAGCGGCGCTGACGGTGCGACTGGAGAAGAATCCGAAGGTAAGGGGATCCCTCCCAGTCGTAACGGTCGATGCATCACGGAAGTCGTGGCTGGAGTGGAAACCGACGAGGTTGCTCAAGCAAGGCGGTAGCTCTTTGTGCCATTGTCGAGGTAGAGCGTAGGGTGGTGTAGCCGTGGTTGAGGTAGCTGTGCAAAGAACATCGTGGTCGATGTCGAGTCAGGGTAGCCGGTGTCGAGGATGCTGCCGTGGAACCACGGGTGCAAGGAGGCACCGAGTTAGTCATGGGCGAAGTGGTGTCGAAGTAGGGGTGCGCCGGGAAGAAGTGGTTGTTGACGAGGCATCGCATCAGGTTCACCGAGCCCGTGGACTCATCGTGGACGAAGGCACGCATCGGTGTTGCCAGCACCGGGCATGCGTAGACGAACCAAGTCGATGTTGACAATGCGCCGTGCCAGGCTTGCCAGGCCTAAGAACACACCGGGGACGATGGCACACGTCGGTGTTGCCAGCACCACGCATGCATAGAGTCAGAGGGGCCAGCAGAGAGGGACTCAACGACGGTTGCGACGCCAATCGACATGGGGCCTATGTCGCCAACGGTGGTCGGAGTAGACGAAGTGGTCGAGGAAGATGATGACGACGCTGGCGATGAGTTGATGTTGGACAAAGACGAAGGGGGTGGACGGGTAGCGCGGCTCGGGTGAGCGAGTGGCAGCGGCCCAGAGGAAGCAGAGCGGCGGCAGCGGCCTGAGAAGGTGATGGTGGCGGCGGCTAGGTTAGGAGTGTGGCGGCGGTGCTCGAAGTAGGCGAGAAGAACCCAACAGCGTGACGAAGACCGGCGCGGACGGTGGCATGGTGTGACGCATACCACGAGAAGTCAACGTGCGGGGATGAAGGAGTGGACCATGGGCCGCGGCGCGACGGCCCGACGCAGCGGCAGCAGGCAGGTCGGGGCGACGGCGTGGATCACGGACCGCGGCAGAGCATGGGTCGTGGTCCGAATGGGCGGTGTACCGGCGGCTCGTGGGTCGGGGCAGCCGCTGGGAGAACCTGTGGGCGGCGGTGCTACGACCCAATGGGGCGACTCAGCGGTAGCCCGATGCTCGATCGGAGGAGGGGCGCGCTGTACTCGGGATAGTATTCACGGGACCTGCAGAGGCGCGCGCCACCTACGGGCCAGATCGGTCGCATGGCGTAGATGAGGCGGATCATGGGCGGGCGGGTGATCAATCTGATTGCGCACGAGGTCGAGGACGCCACCCGATGGAGACGGGGTGGTGATGGAGTCCAAGATGAAGCCGGCGGCGACGGTCAGCGTGGGAGAATGTGCGGACGAGCGCATTAGCACCGGCACCGGGCTGCCAATGCAGTGCCACGCCCGGCAGTGAGACCCGAGCGACCAACATAGCAGCGGCGCCCGAGCTTGAGGTAGCCGACGAGCCCAACATAGTCGGTAGCCGGCCTGACACAACCGGCGACGAGGCTGGCGAGGTAGACCGCAGGGCCGCCGTGCAGACGCAGCGGAGGCGGGTGGTGATAGAGAAGTCCTGGCCAGAGCAGGTCGACGACAACCGACGCAGGGCGATGGCAGGGCAGACGCGCAGACGATGGCCGTGATGGGCTGCCTTGTCGCGCGTGGCTGTCGGGTCGGAGAAGAGGCCGGCCGGTCGCCCCGGTTCGGAGTAGAGGCGCGCTGGAGTCCACAGCGGCGGTAGGCGACGCAAACCAATCTTAGATCGGAAAATCAAAAAGGAAAGTGATACGTCTCCGTCATATCTATAATTTTTGATTGTTTCATGCCAATACTTTACAACCTTTATATACTATTGGCAACATTTTATATCATTTTTGGGACTAACATATTGATCCAATGCCCAGTGCGAGTTCCTGTTTGTTGCATGTTTTTTGTTTTGCAGAATATCCATATCAAACGAAGTCTAAACGCGATAAAAATTTACGGATATTTATTTTGGAATATATGTGATTTTTGGAAGGTGGAATCAACGCAAACGGAGGCCCACAGGCTCCACTACCTACTAGGGCGCGGTGATGCCTAGTGGGCACACCGTAAGTCGGTTGGGCTCTTCTTGAGCCGCAAGGAAGCTTATATCTGGAAAAAAACGTGTTAAAATTTTAGCGCAATCGGAGTTAGGGATCTCCGGATATTTAAGAAACGATTTTCGGCCGGAAAAGAAAACCGCGAAAGAGAAGAGAACAGAGACAGAGAGATCCAATCTAGGAGGGGCTCCCGCCCCTCCACCGCCATGGCGGCCATGGAACAAAGGAGGGACTCTCCTCCCATTTAGGGGGGCAAGGAGCAAGAAGAAGGAGGGGGCTCTCTCCCCCTCTCTCCCGGTGGCACAGGAACGCCGCCAGGGCAATCATCATGAAGGCGATCTACACCAACAACTTTGCCGCCGTCATCACCTACTCTCTCCCCCTCTATGCAGCGGTGTAACACCTCTTATCCCCGTTGTAATATGTACTTAAACATCGTCCTTAATGCTACATATTATTATTCGATGATGTGTTGCCATCTTATGATGTTTGAGTAGATCTGTTTTGCCCTATGGGTTGATTGATGAGCGTGATTGGTTTGAGTTGTATGTTTTATTTTGGTGCTGTCCTACGGTGCCCTACATGTCGCACAAGCGTGTGGGATTCCCATTGTAGGGTGTTGCAATACATTCATGATTCACTTATGGTGAGTGGCGAGAGTGACAGAAGTTTATACCCGAGTAAGATGGTTGTTGCGTATGGGAGTAAAGAGGACTTGATACTTAATGCTATGGTTGGGTTTTACCTTAATGATCTTTGGTAGTTATGGATGCTTGCTGGAGTTCCAATCATAAGTGCATATGATCCAAGTACGGAAAGTATGTTACCTCATGCCTCTCCCTCATGTAGAATTGCAATAATGATTACCGGTCTAGTTACGATTGCCTGCGGACAAAATACTTCTCTTGTGTTATAAAAATCTTTCTACTAAACAACTAACTATTATTATCTCCCAAAGTACTCCTAGTTTTATTCTTGCAAAGTAGTTCTAGCATCACACCTACAAAATAGTTTCATACTTGTTCTAGGTAAAGTGAACGTTAAGTGTGCGTAGAATTGTATCAGTGGTCGATAGAAGGAAATACAAATCCTACTTTTAGCTCCTTGTTAGGTTCGAAGCTCTTATTTATCGAAAAAGCTACAACTGATCCCCTACACTTGTGGGTTATCAAGACATTTTTCTGGTGCCGTTGCCGGGGAGCAATAACGTTGGGTGAATATTCTCGTGTGTGCTTGTTTGCTTTATCACTAAGTTGTTCTTATTTTGTGTTGTTGTTTTCTATCTTTAATTATGGGTAGGAAATGTAAAATACCAAAAAAATTAGTTGTACCTGCTAAACCAATGGTTGAAGAACCACCCAAAATCTAGCATATTGGTATACTTGGATCATCTTTGATCCCTATGTGCTCGTGCTGAAAACCCAACTAGCTTAGTTGAGGGAAAATCATTTTATGAGCATGCTCATTTTGTGCGACGCCGCTTATCTCAAACAGGGAAACTTTTATGGCATCATATTAATAATATGCATGATGCTTGGAATTTATGCGAAATACATGATTTTACCTGTTATTCTAAAGACCCTAAGAAACACCTTCCCTGCCGATGTGAGTTTAGTGATAATGGAATCGTATCTTCTTATGCTAAAGGTGCTTATAGATACTACTATATTGAACAAATTGAAGAGTTTGTTGCTTTTAAGGGATGCTTATGAAATTGCTTCTTTGATTGAAAAGTATGATGCTATTCTTTACAGATCTGAAATTTTTTCCATACTTAAATATTGCTATGAAAACTATGCTTCTAATGCTTATGTTGACGCCTCCGTTGTCCAAGAAGAGACTAATATTTTGCAGGAACCTGTGGAAGAAGAAATTGATAAAACTGTGAGCTCATTGGATGAAAAAGATGAGGAGGAGAACGAAGAACAAAAGGAGGAAGAGCGGACTAGCTACCCGTGCCCACCTTTTAATTAGAGTAACTCTTCAACTCATACATTATTTAATTTCCCTTCGTGCTTACCAAAGAATGAATGCTATGATGATTGATGTGGTCTCATTTATTCGTTTGAAATATCCCTTTTTGATGCAATTGATGCTTGTGGCCATGTTGCCAATATGAATCATGTTTATGGAGATTGACTTGCTATGGTTCCTTATGTTAAGAATGAAATTGTTGCTATTGCACCCATACATGATAGTCCTATTATCTTTGTGAATTCTTCCAACTACATTATATAGGAGAAGTTTGCGCTCATTAAGGATTATATTGATGGGTTGCGTTTTACCGTTACACATGATGATGTTGATGAATATGATATGCATGTGCTTGCTGCTCCTACTTGCAATTATTATGAGAGAGGGACTACATCATCACCTCTCTATGTTATCAACACAATAAGATTCCAAGAAACTGCTTATGCTATGTATTGGCCCTTACTTGATGTGCATGAATTGTTCTTTTATGACATGCCGATGCATAGGAAGAGAGTTAGACTTCGTTGTTACATGAGATATATTACTTTGTGCTCACTACTAAATTAAAAATGGCTTTGATATACATTGGGATCCGGGTGGATCAATTACTATGCCTAGCTTAATGGCTTTAAAGAAAGTGTTGCCAGGGAGACAACACGGAAGTTTTAGAGAGTCATTTACTTCTGTTGTGTGCTTTTATAAAGTTTAAAAACAAAACAAATATAGAGGGGAACTTTATTTTTAAAAAGAGAAGCGATTGGAAGGTTATGTCGGGGTTATGATACTGACAATGAGTACTAGGGGTTCGAATAAGGGGCAGAGCCTAGCTACAACGTAGGTGTAACACATCGTGTTTAACAAGTTCAGGCCCCTCACTCGGTGGAGGTAAAAGCCCTACGTCTCGTGCCCTGAGGCTTGCTTTGATTTGATGGGTAGGATTACAAGGTTGAACGTGCCCGGCTATGGAGAGGGGTGCGGCTTATATAGAGTGCGCTGCAGCCCCATGTCTCCCACGCCACCGTGGCAATTAATGCCATTGAATGAGGCAGTTACTAGTGTAATGAGCATATACTATAGCAGTTACAGGTAACGGTAGTTATAACTCTATTTAGTAGACGACTAAGGATCCCGCGACCGTTGTAGCTCCCACGACGCCTTCTTGCCCTATACGTCTGAGTGATTGATCATCCGCCGAGTGACGTGTGGTTGTCCGAGTGCTGTAGAGCCGTCCGAGTGATCCTCCTATTGTATGCATCCGAATGCAGGCATGGTCCAGGGACCTAGTAATGATGGTAATGGGCCCCATGTGGATCCCAAATGATGGGTTCTTGACCCTACTTGTAACAGGTGACCACATCATTAGCCCCCGAATCAGTTGGGATTTTGTAGGATAAACAAACCAACCCTCTGGTTGAGTCCGAGCGCTGCAAGGACACTGGGAATATGTTTCCAAACCGTGATTTGTTGTTCCTTGGACGAAATCACAACGGATTCTAGACTTTAGTTTTGCGTGGGTGACCAGGTATTGTTGGTCGTCGAGAAAAACCCGGTGACATTCGTTTTGTCTCTCGGAGGAGATAGACTAGAGGCCCGAGTGTAGGCATGCCATTATAACTCAAGTGGCGACGCCGACGCGTGGTCTGACTCTCTGGAGAGATGCCACTCCATGTCCCAGAGGAAAGTCAGCGTAGGCCTGCTACGAGTCCAGGTTTACGAGTCATGCGCCTTGGAGCCTACCAAGAGGGCCAAGTGAACCCGTAGAGGGGCGTCAAGCTCGTCACATAACGATCCTAAAGAAGACAGTCGGGTGTTTAACGTGGCCGAGTGCACGGGTCCCCCGGAGGGTGGTCAGTCGGACTGACATGCGCCCTTTAGGAAAGGAATCGTTGGTAATCAATCGGATTGATCTTCCTCGAAAATCTTGGGATTTGAATTCGTGCCCTCGAGCACTGAAGCGTTAACGTCGTGAGTTGGTGGGAAAGTGGGAGTTGTGGCTCCTTGATTTGCGCGCACGATCCCTGCCACGTGTCGCACCTGTCCTGTGCAAAGCCTTGCCGTGCGGGCCGTTGATCCTGGGATTCGCAGTGAGAGATCTGGCCGGATATTTTGTCTGCTGGTATAAAAGATTCGGCGGCAGAGCTCCGGCCCTCAGATCCCCTTTCTTTCATCTCGACACCTCCGCTTTTCATCTCCACCTGAGTGCACGGCGATGGTGAAAGGCTCGACGGTGAAGGCGGAGAGGGCGAAGAAGGCGGGGAAGGCCACCTCTTCTGGCTCGGGTGCGGTGGTCGGCGGTGCGTAGGAGGAATGACTCCCTTTGCGTGTTTTCGCTCGGCGATTGGAGGATTTGGCGGAGGAGGGACTGATCCCAGACGACGGGTGGCGTCGCCCGGGCGCGGGGGAGATCGAACCGGCGCCTGATGAGGACGAGCGTGTCTTGCTCGTCACCCACGTTGAGCGAGGTTTCTCGATGCCTCCCCACCCTTTCTTCCGAGCATTCCTCGATTTCTTCGGTGCTCAACTCCATCATCTTCCTCCCAACACCATTATTTATCTTTCGGCCTTCATTTCCCTTTGTGAGAACTTCTTGGGTTGCCACCCCCACTTGGGCCTCTTCAAATACATCTTAACCTGTCGGTGAAGAAGGACTCGCCGACTGGTGAGAAAACCCATGTCACCCAGCTATGCGGGGGTCTGGGTATCCAAGTTCGCGGGGGGGGGGGGGGGTCTTTTCCCAAAATGAGTTTCCCCGACTAGATTAAGGGGTGGCAGGGAACCTAGTTCTACTGCAAAGACGTCCCCAGCGCCAACAGCCAGTCGGGCCTCCCGCCGTACTCAACCGAGAGGGTACGAGCTCCGCCGACCCTCACCGTGGAGAAGGAGGAGAAGGTGGGCATCGACATCTTGTCCAGCGTGTTGATCGGAGTTGTGAACACTGGGGTGAATTGTATGGACTTGCTGGAGACTTTCTTCAGTCGGCGCATCCAACCACTGCAGGCAAGGGCTCACCCCATGTGGCTGTATGAGGGGCCGGGTGATACGTCTCCAACGTATCTATAATTTTTGTTTGTTCCATGTTGTTATATTATCATTCTAGGATGTTTTACAAGCATTTTACAATCATTTTATATCATTTTTTGGGACTCACCTATTGACATAGTGCCAAGTGCCAGTTGCTATTTTCTACTTGTTTTTTACATTGCAAAAAATAATTATCTAACGGAGTCCAAATGCAACGAAACTTTTTGGAGAATTTTTATGGACCGAAACACCCAGGATGGGCCAGAGCACCACCTGGGGGTGCCTCGAGGGGGGCACAACCCACCAGGGCGCGCCTGGGCCTCCAGGCGCACCCAGGTGGGTTGTGCCCACCTCGGTGGCCTCCCGCACCCCCTCTTTACCCTATAAATTCCCAAATATTCCGAAAACCATCGGGGTAGACCTAGATCAGAAGTTCCGCCGCCGCAAGGCTCTGTAGCCACCGAAAACCAATCTAGACCTCGTTCCGGCACCCTGCCGGAGGGGGGAATCATCTCCGGTGGCCATCTTCATCATCCTGGCGGCCACCACGATGAGGAGGGAGTAGTCCACCCTCGGGGCTGAGGGTTTGTACCAGTAGCTATGTGTTTAATATCTCTCTCTCTTGTGTTCTTGAGATGTCTTGATCTTGATGTATCGCGGGCTTTGTTAATATAGTCGGATCATATGGTGTTTTCCCCTCTCTATCTTGTTGTGATGAATTGAGTTTTCCCTTTGAGATTTTGTTTTATCGGATTGAATACTTTTATGGATTTTAGAACACTTGATATATGTCTTGCAATTGAATACTCGTGGTGACAATGGGGTATCGTATTGATTCGCTTGATATATGTTTTGGCACTCAACTCATGGATTCCCGAGGTGACATTGGGGTAATCTATGCATAGGGGTTGATGCACGTTCTTGTCTTTGTTTCTCCGGTAGAAATCTTGGGGCACTCTTTGAAGTTCTTTGTGTTGGATTGAGTATTATGAATATGAATTTGCTTTGCCGTTATTTTAGTACGAACTCTAGGATAGATCGAACGGAAAGAATAGCATTATGTTATTTTAGTACGAACTCTTGAATAGATCGAACGAAAAGAATAGCTTTGAGGTGGTTTCGTACCCTACAAACAATTTATTCATATGTTCTCTGCTAGATAGGAACTTTGGAGTGATTCTTCATCGCACTTTGAGGGATGGTTATATGATCCAATTATATTTGCATCGTTGAGAGATTGCACTAGTGAAAGTACGGACCCTAGGCCTCATTTTTAAGCATTGCAATACCGTTTTTGTGCCTGTTTACTATTTGCTACCTTGCTGTTTTTATTTATTCAGATTATAAAAATATATTTCTACCATCAATATTACACTATTATCACCATCTCTTCCCCGAACTAGTGCACCTATACAATTTACCATTGTATTGGGTGTGTTGGGGACACAAGAGACTCTTTGTTATTTGGTTGCAGGGTTGTTTGAGAGAGACCATCTTCATCCTACGCCTCCCATGGATTGATAAACCTTAGGTCATCCACTTGAGGGAAAATTGCTATTGTTCTACAAAACTCTGCGCTTAGAGGCCCAACACGCGTCTACAAGAATAAAGTTGCGTAGTAGACATCAAGCTCTTTTCTGGCGCCGTTGCCGGGGAGGTGAGTGCATAAAGGTATATCTTTAGATCTTGCAATTGAATCTTTTAGTTTCTTGTTTTATCACTAGTTTGGTTTATAAAAGAAAATTACAAAAAATGGAATTGAGGTTGCATCTTATTATTCATCTTTATAATGTATTTCGTGAAAATGATGGAAAGGGAAATTGTGCTCAATTGATAGAAGAAGAATTAAATAGAATGTTTGCTATAAATGATGAGCATGATTGCAATGTTGTTAGTATGAATTCTTTGAATATCCATTATGCTAATGATATGTAGAGCCATAAGCTTGGGTATGCTATGTTTGATGAAGATGATACTTTTAGTCCCCCAAGATATTATGTGCAAATTTGTTATAATGATTTCATGCCTCCTATTTATGATGATTATAATGATGAAAGTGTATTTGGAGAGGTCATGACTTTATTTAGTGATGAATCCACCATTTTGGATGATGCTTCAATTGACTATGATAACAAAGTTGCTATCTATGATGATTATGGTGATGCCATGTATGCTATAAAGAATAATGATAACCATGAAACTTGTCATCATGATTATTATTTTCACTCACATGATAGTTATTTTGTTGAGTTTGCTCCCACTACTATTGATGAGAATAACTTTTCTTATGTGGAGAGTAATAAAATTTCTATGCTTATGCATCATGAAAAGAATGCTTTATGTGATAGTTATATTGTTGAATTCATTCATGATGCCACTGAAAAGTATTATGAGGGAGGAACATATGCTTGTAGGAATTGCAATAATATCAAGTTTCCTCTCTACGTGTTCTAAATCTTGAAGTTGCACTTGTTTTGCCTTCCTATACTAGTTGATTCTTGCTCCCATGAATTGTTTGCTCGCAAAATCCCTATGCATAGGAAGTGGGTTAGGCTTAAATGTGCTTGCCATGTATTTCATGATGCTCTTGTTATGTTTCAATTCTTATCTTTTATGCGAGCATCATTGAAACGTTCATGCCTAGCTAAAAGGCATTAAAGAAAAACGCTTGTTGGGAGAAAACCCAACACTTTTACCTACTGTTTTTGTGTGTTCATATGATTATGTTAGTGTAGTAATCATGTTTTATTGCTTTTGTTTCAATAAAGTGCCAAGTAAATCCTTTGGGATAGTGTGGATGATAGTTGACTTGAATCTGTGCAAATACAGAAACTTTTGCGCTTAGTGCAGGAAATTTGTAAATTCACTGGAACGTGATTTTGATCTGATTTTTTTTACAGATGATAGATATACAAATTATCTACGTTGTCCTAATTTTTTAGAAATTTTGGAGTAACATAAGTATGGTTGGAGTACAGATTGCTACAGCCTGTTTTTTTTTGACAGATTCTGTTTTCAATGCATAGTTTGCTTGTTTTCTAGTTTCAGTGGATTATATTGCTCAATATAAATTGTGGAAATGATATGCTACAGTAGGCATTGTGTGGATACAATTATGAATCTTGTCTTTGACAGTACCAAAGTGAAACGGTTTGCTCTTTATCATACTAACCTATCTCATGAAGTTCCGCTAAGTTTTGTGTGATTGAAGTTTTCAATTTTTGGGTGAGATATCAATATGAGAAGAATAAGGAGTGACAAGACCCTTAGCTTGGGGATGCCCAAGGCACCCCAAGGCAATATTCAAGGAAGATCCAAGCAACTAAGCTTGAGGATGCCCTGGAAGGCATCCCCTCTTTCGTCTCCAACATTATCAGTAACCTTACTTGAGGCTATATTTTCATTCATCACATGATATTTGTTTTGCTTGGAGCGTCATTCTCTTTTGCTAGGATTTGCTTGTTGTTATTTATAATAATGTTTTGCATCTTTATTTTCAATAAAAATGTCAAGGATAGCCTTTACCATGCTTACTTTGCAAGTCTACTTGTTGCTGTTTGAAAACAGAAAGTTTATCGGTGTTGCAAAAATTCCCCAGAAAATTCAGAATGTGATAAAATATTGAAATTTTTTGCACAATAAGCTCTGATAAATTTTCTACAGTGTGGTAAATGTTCATAATTTTTGGAGTTAGGGAAGTATTGATACTCTTGCATTCTTTACAGACTGTACTGTTTTGGCAGATTGTTGTTATGTTTGCATATGTTTGCTTGTTTAATGATTCTATTTGAGGATGGGAGTACTAAATATGCAGAGGAATTTAGAATGAAATGTTTAATAATAATTTTAGTGGTTTGCTACAGTAGAGAATGATAATTTTTTTGCATTGGTTTATAGTAACTTATCTCACGAGTTCTTGTTGAGTTTTGTGTGGATGAAGTTTTTAAGACTTAGGGAAACCGTGATATAAAACGAATTAAGGAGACACAAAAGCTCAAGTTTGGGGATGCCCAAGGCATCTCAAGATAATATTCCAAGAAGTCTCAAGCATCTAAGCTTGGGGATGCCCCCGTAGGCATCCCACCTTTCTTCTTCAACAATTATCGGTTAGTATCGGTTGAGCCTAAGTTTTTTGCTTCTTCACATGAGTTGTGCTATTCTTGGAATGTCATTTTGTTTTGTTTTGCTTGCTTTTTTAATAAAATACTTAGAACTGAAAGTATTTAAATAAAATAGAGTCCTCCAATAGTTGCCAGAGAGGCTAGGTAAGCGGCACTCACATCCCGTCAACGAAGCTCTTTTCTATGGAATTGCTCCTGATCTTCACTTATATTTGTTTGAGCTTATCAAAAGCAACATATGAAAATTAGTTCCAAAATAATAGATATCCAAGAAGGATATAATAAAAACTTTCATGAATATCATTGGACAAAATATGATGATATGATGATGTGATATGTGAGTCATGTTGATGAGTAATTATGCTTTAGTAAGAATATTGGTGTTAAGGTTTGTGATTCCCTATGCAAGCACGAAAGTCATTAGTCATGCAATGAAATTACATCCTACTTGTGGTGCATTATTCAGTGTTAGTTATGCTTAATGCTCGCTTATGAGATTATTTGTTTCTTGGTTGGTCGCTTCTCAATCTTTTGCTAGCCTTCATTTTGCACTAACTATGATCACCACTTGTGCATCCAAAATCCTTAAACCAGTTTTGCCACATGAGTCCACTATATCTACCTATATACGGTATTCTTTTGTCATTCTAAGCAAATTTGTATGTGCCATCTCTAATTTTCAAAACAAAATTCTCTTTTGTGTGCTCGTACCGCTCGCGAGGCGGTGAAGGGTGGCCGATATTTTCCATGCTAGATGTGTTATTCTCACGACGAGTGTTTATTCACTTGTCATTGCACGAGAGTAAGGCAAAGGTATTAGGGATGCCCAGTCCTGAAATGAAAAATTAATTTACTTTATGTTGTAAAATAATAAATTCCTTGGAAAGTGTTGGTATGGAGGGCAACCGTGGATTCGGCCGAAAGTGAAAGTATGGTGGAAAAAAGGAATAAGCCTTAATTTCTGTTTGGGAACCGCCTATGATATATCTAGCATGGAAAGTGTGGGGAACTCTAAGTCATTTTCGTTGGTGGGAAAAGTATGCCTCCCAAAATGTTTTTATCTCTAAGTTTTTAGCTTTGAGCTCTGGCACCTCTACAAATCCCTACTTCCCTCTGCAAAGGGCCTTTCTTTTAGTTTATGCAATTTTATTTTGAGTCTCCATCTTCTCTTATAAAGCACCAACTAGGAGGCACTATGATCGTACTTGAGCATTGGGTGTAGCTAATATGCGAGTGTGTTTCATGAATGGATCAATGATTGAGCATAATGGGCTAGGGATAACTTGTTTTAGCGTTGATATTTTGAAAGTCATGGTTGCTTGTTGGTATGCTTGAGTATTTAAGTCTCATGTCAAAACTAGACTATTGCTTTGAACCATATAAAAGTCCAAATGTCCGTGCTATAAATAAATATGATATGACATGTTAGGCAGCATTCCACATCAAAAATGCTGTTTTTATCATTTACCTACTCGAGGACGAGCAGGAATTAAGCTTGGGGATGCTGATACGTCTCCAACGTATCTATAATTTTTGATTGTTCCATGTTGTTATATTATCATTCTTGGATGTTTTACAAGCATTTTACAATCATTTTATATCATTTTTTGGGACTAACCTATTGACATAGTACCAAGTGCCAGTTGCTGTTTTCTACTTGTTTTTTACATCGCAGAAAATCAATATCAAACGGAGTCCAAATGCAGCGAAACTTTTTGGAGAATTTTTATGGACCAAAACACCCAGGATGGGCCAAAGAAGCACCTGGGGGTGCCCCAAGGGGGGCACAACCCACCAGGGTGCGCCTAAGCCCCCAGGCGCGCCCAGGTAGATTGTTCCCACCTTGGTGGCCTCCCGCACCCCCTCTTTACCCTATAAATTCCCAAATATTCCAAAAACCCTCGGGGTAGCCCTAGATCAGAAGTTCCGCCACCGCAAGGCTCTGTAGCCACCGAAAACCAATCTAGACCCCGTTCCAGCACCCTACCGGAGGGGGGAATCATCTCCGGTGGCCATCTTCATCATCCCGGCGGTCACCACGATGAGGAGGGAGTAGTCCATCCTCGGGGCTGAGGGTTTGTACCATTAGCTATTTGTTTAGTCTCTCTCTCTCTCGTGTTCTTGAGATGTCCCGATCTTGATGTATCACGGGCTTTGTTAATATAGTCGGATCATATGGTGTTTTCCCCTCTCTATCTTGTTGTGATGAATTGAGTTTTCCATTTGAGATTTTGTTTTATCGGATTGAATACTTTTATGGATTTGAGAACACATGATATATGTCTTGCAATTGAATACTCGTGGTGACAATGGGGTATCGTATTGATTCACTTGATATATGTTTTGGCACTCAACTCGTGGATTCCCGAGGTGAGATTGGGGTAATCTATGCATAGGGGTTGATGCATGTTCTTGTCTTTGTTTCTCCGGTAGAAATCTTGGGGCACTCTTTGAATTTCTTTGTGTGGGATTGAGTATTATGAATATCAATTTGCTTTGATGTTTTTTAGTATGAACTCTAGGATAGATCGAACAGAAAGAATAGCTTTATGTTATTTTAGTACGAACTCTTGAATAGATCGAACGAAAAGAATAGCTTTGAGGTGGTTTCGTACCCTACAAACAATTTATTCTTATGTTCTTTGCTAGATAGGAACTTTGGAGTGATTCTTCATCACACTTTGAGGGATGGTTATATGATCCAATTATATTAGCATTGTTGAGAGATTGCACTAGTGAAAGTATGGACCCTAGGCCTCATTTTTAAGCATTGCAATACTGTTTTTGTGCCCGTTTACTATTTGCTACCTTGCTGTTTTTATTTATTCAGATTATAAAAATATATTTCTACCATCAATATTACACTATTATCACCATCTCTTCCCCGAACTAGTGCTCCTATACAATTTGCCATTGTATTGGGTGTGTTGGGGATGTTAGAGTTATAATATAAGTCATGTAAACCCCTTTGTATTTATCCCGTAGTATAAGGGGTTTCCTGCATATGCACCACACCTGTACATGTATATATATCGGCCTATGGCCTCATGGGAATACAAGTTGCTTATTCCTAACATGGTATTAGGGCTAGGTCAATTTTTTGCACGCTGCAACTCGTGCTATTGATCCGTCCCGATCGAGTCGGCCGCTGCTGCTCCCGCTCGAAATCGCCGACCTCCTGCTCGAAGTCGTCGTCGACTGCGGCTGCTCCCACTCGAAGCTCCCTCCCGCTCGAAGCTCCCTCCCGCTCCCGCGGAGTCAGCCGCCGCCGCTCCCGCGGAGTCAGCCGCCGCCGCTCCCGCGGAGTCGGCCGCCGCTGCTCCCGCTCGAAGTCGCCGTCCTCCCGCTCGCAGTCGTCGACCGCGGCTGCTCCCGCCCGAAGCTCCCTCCCGCTCGAAGTAGGCCGCCGCCGCCGCTCTCCCCGTGCTCGGCCACCGCGACCTGCAGGCCTTCGTGCTCTCCCTCGCGCGCCCCCGTACCAGGCCCCACGCCCGCCCGTGCTCGTCCGCCCCTCCCGCGGCTGCCGTTCGCGCGTGGTCTTCCGCCTGCTGTTCGGTGGTTCCTCTGATTCCGGGTCTCTCCAAAAAAATGTCTGCTGCATCGGGCTATGTTTCTGTCCCTCGTTGTCCGGTGATCTTTGATGGTACTAACTACACCGAGTTCGCTGGCTTCATGCGCATTCACATGCCTGGCATCCGTCTCTGGGGTGTTCTTTCGGGCGAGGTCTGCTGTCCGCCCCGTCCGGTTCCTCCGGTGGCCCCTACTCCGCCGACTCCACTGGTTCTTCCTACGGATGCTAATCAGGCCGCCAAGGATGCGGCTAAGATTGCTGATGAGGCTGCTGATCGTGCCTATGATGAGCGGGCTTTGGCTTATGAGGAGGCTCTTCAGACGTATCATGGTGCTTTGTCTGTTTACACTCAGTGGCTTGATGATGATGCTCGTGCTGCAGCTGTTCTCACTGCTAGTGTTCTGCCTCAGTTTGCTTCTGAGTTTCTGGGTCTTCCTACTGTCTTCCAGATGTGGACCTGTCTTCGTCAGCGCTATGAGCCCTCTGGTGATGCCTTATATCTTTCTGTGGTTCGTCAGGAGCATGCTCTTCAGCAGGGTGACTCTACTGTTGATGACTTTTATGCACAGAGTTCTGCTATCTGGCGCCAGCTTGATTCTCTCCGCAGTGCTGGTTGTCGTACTTGCCCCTGCTGCCAGGCTGTCCAGGCCGATTTGGAGTTTCATCGCGTCTATGGGTTCCTGTCTCGGCTCCGTAGGGAGTTTGAGCCCCGGCGTGCTCAGTTGTTTGCTCGTGGCCGTATTTCTCTCATGGAGGTGCTTTCAGAGATTCGTGCTGAGGAGACTCGCCTACGTGGTGCTGGTTTGCTGGAGGTTCCCTCTGTGCTTGCTACTCGGGTTTCTTCCACTCCACCTGCTGCACCGCCCCACTCTCGCTCGAGTGCTCCGCCGCTCTTGCCCACTCCTTCTGGAGGCTCAGGTCGGCCCCGTTCACATTGTGACTACTGCAACAATGATGGTCATATTGAGTCCCAGTGCTACACAAAGCGGAAACACGTGCGCAAGGCGCGATCATCCTCCTCAGGGACTTCGTCATCTCCCTCGCCAGCTTCATCCATTGCTTTGACCGAGCAGGATATTCTGAGACTTAAGCGTCTGCTCGCGGCTTCAGGTTCTTCCTCGACGGGTACTGCTGGTTCTGTGACTGATGCTTCCCGCATTGAGCACCCGCCCTCTACACAGTCAGGTACATCCCCATGGGTTCTGGATTCTGGAGCTTCTTTTCATATGTCTTCTCATTCTTCCACTTTGTCTTCTCTTCGCTCGCTGGATTCTCCTGTTCATGTCTTCACTGCTGATGGTACTCCACTTTCTGTTGCTAGTAGAGGCCATCTTTCTACTCCTTCTTATTATGTTCCTGATGTTGCTCATGTTCCTCGACTTACTATGAATCTGTTTTCTGCCGGTCAACTTACTGACTCTGGTTGTCGTGTCATCCTTGATGTTGACTCTTGTTCTGTCCAGGATCGTCGCACGCACACTCTGGTTGGGGCTGGCCCTCGCCGCCGTGATTCTCAGGGTCTTTGGGAGTTGGACTAGCTTCATGTTCCTTCCGCTGCCACCACCATCGCCAGTTCCTCCGCTGCTGTCGCTTCTGTTACTGGTTCCTTCAAGCAGTGGCATCATCGACTTGGTCATCTGTGTGGTTCTCGATTATCGTCTTTAGTTCATCGAGGTCTTCTGGGGTCTGTCTCAGGAGATGTCTCTTTAGAGTGTCAGGGTTGCCGTCTTGGCAAGCAGATTCAGCTACCATATTCTCATAGTGAGTCAGTGTCTCAGCGTCCTTTCGATTTAGTCCATTCTGATGTATGGGGTCCGGCTCCTTTCACTTCGAAAGGTGGTCATAAATACTATATTATTTTCATCGATGATTTTTCTCGTTACACATGGATTTATTTCATGACTTCACGTAGTGAGGTGTTGTCTATTTATAAGCGTTTTGCTGCCATGGTTCATACTCAGTTCTCTTCACCCATTCGTGTTTTTCGTGCTGACTCCGCTGGTGAGTATATCTCTAAGATGTTGCGTGGTGTCCTTGCTGAGCATGGTACTCTTGCCCAGTTCTCTTGTCCTGGTGCTCATGCTCAGAATGGTGTGTCTGAGCGCAAGCATCGTCACCTTCTTGAGACGGCTCGTGCTATGATGATCGCCGCCTCTCTTCCGCCTCATTTTTGGGCCGAGGCTATCTCCACTTCTGTCTATCTCATCAACCTTCAGCCATCTGCTGCTTTGCAGGGTGGTGTTCCTTTTGAGCGTCTGTTTGATCGCTCTCCCGATTATTCGATGCTTCGCTTGTTTGGTTGTGTTTGCTATGTTCTTCTTGCCCCTCGCGAACGCACCAAACTGACCGCTCAGTCTGTTGAGTGTGTCTTCTTAGGCTACAGTGATGAGCATAAGGGCTATCGTTGTTGGGATCCTGTCGGTCGTCGGATGCGTATCTCTCGAGATGTGACTTTTGATGAGTCTCGTCCTTTTTACCCACGACCATCTTCCTCGGTCTTTTCCATGGAGGATATCTCTTTTCTCACTTTTCCTAACTCCCCTATCACTTCCGTCGCGCCTGTGCCTATTCGTCCCACTCCCTCTGCTTCTCCACCCCTCATCGATTCACCGGCACCATCTTCCCCGGTCTCCTCACCTAGCATGTCACCGGATTCTACACCTTCATCTCCGGTGACTTCTTCGTCGCCACCCCCTGATTCTACCTTGGCGATTCCTCCTTCTCTTGTTCCATCTCTTCTGCAGCATTACACTCGTCGTTCACGACCTGTGGATGCTTCCTTGGATGAGTCGTCCTCTTCCTCTCAGCCTACTTATGGCCTGCGTTCTCGTCCTCGTCCGCCTATTGATCGCTTTGGCTTTCCCACCGCTGGTGCTGCTGTTCTTGAGCCGACTTCTTACCGTCAGGCTGTTGTTCATCCTGAATGGCAGTTTGGGATGGCGGAGGAGATTGCTGCTCTTGAACGCACTGGTACCTGGGATCTTGTTTCCCTTCCTCCCGGAGTCTGTCCCATCACTTGTAAGTGGGTCTACAAGGTTAAGACTCGCTCCGATGGTTCTCTTGAGCGTCACAAAGCTCGTCTCGTGGCTCGTGGTTTCAGCAGGAGCATGGTCGTGATTATGACGAGACTTTTGCTCCTGTGGCCCATATGACCACTATTCGTACACTTCTTGCCGTTGCCTCTGCACGCCACTGGTCTATATCTCAGCTTGATGTTAAGAATGCCTTTCTTAATGGTGAGCTGCGTGAGGAGGTGTACATGCAGCCACCACCTGGGTATTCTGTTCCTGATGGCATGGTGTGTCGTCTTCGTCGCTCTCTCTATGGCCTTAAGCAAGCCCCTCGCGCCTGGTTTGAGCGTTTTGCTTCTGTGGTCACTACTGCTGGTTTTTCAGCAAGTGCTCATGATCCCGCATTGTTTATTCACCTTTCTCCTCGTGGCCGGACTCTTCTTCTTCTCTATGTTGATGATATGGTCATCACTGGGGATGACCCCGAGTATATTGCCTTTGTAAAGGCCCGTCTTAGTGAGCAGTTTCTTATGTCTGATCTTGGACCTCTTAGCTATTTTCGTGGGATTGAAGTCTCTTCTACCTCTGATGGTTTTTTTATATCCCAGGAAAAGTATATCCAGGATCTCCTTGCTCGTGCTGCTCTTTCTGACGAGCGCACTGTTGAGACTCCTATGGAGCTCAATGTTCACCTCCGTGCTACTGATGGTGATCCTCTCCCTGACCTGACGCGTTATCGTCATCTTGTTGGCAGTCTTGTCTATCTAGCTGTCACTCGTCCGGACATCTCTTATCCGGTTCATATTCTGAGTCAGTTTGTTTTTGCTCCCACATCGGTTCATTATAGTCATCTCCTTCGTGTTCTCCGATATCTTCGGGGCACGATCTCTCACCGTCTCTTCTTTCCTAGCTCCAGTTCTTTACAGCTTCAGGTCTATGCGGATGCTACATGGGCTAGTGATCCTTCTGATCGCCGTTCGCTTTCTGCTTACTGTGTTTTTCTTGGCGGTTCTCTCATTGCCTGGAAGACGAAGAAACAGATTGCAGTTTCCCGTTCGAGTGCTGAGGCTGAGTTGCGAGCTATGGCTCTTTTGACGGCAGAGGTGACTTGGTTACGGTGGTTACTTCAGGACTTTGGTGTTTCTGTCACTACACCGACTATGCTCTTATCTGACAGTACAGGTGCTATTAGCATTGCGCGCGATCCTGTGAAGCATGAGCTCACCAAGCATATTGGTGTTGATGCTTTCTATGTGCGCGCTGCTGTGCAGGATCAGGTTGTTGCTCTTCAGTATGTGCCTTCCGAGTTACAGTTGGCGGATTTCCTGACGAAGGCCCAGACTAGAGCACAACATGGCTTTTATCTCTCCAAAATCAGTGTTGTTCCTCCACCATGAGTTTGAGGGGGGGGGGGTGTTAGAGTTATAATATAAGTCATGTAAACCCCTTTGTATTTATCCCGTAGTATAAGGGGTTTCCTGCATATGTACCACACCTGTACATGTATATATATCGGCCTATGGCCTCATGGGAATACACGTTGCTTATTCCTAACAGGGGACACAAGAGACTTTTTATTATTTGGTTGCAGGGTTGTTTGAGAGAGACCATCTTCATCCTATGCCTCCCACGGATTGATAAATCTTAGGTCATCCACTTGAGGGAAAATTGCTACTGTCCTACAAAACCCTGCGCTTGGAGGCCCAACACGAGTCTACAAAGAATAAAGTTGCATAGTAGACATCACCGGGTGACTCCACTCGGGTGCATCCTGGAGATCTCACTGAGAAGGAGGTGGGCGCCAAGATGAAGGCCATCACCCGCGCTCGTGACAATCCGCACGGGGGACTCGGTAGGTGCCAGTCTCTGATTCAGTTGGATCAATTGCAGTTTATCTTCTGTATGATTGATCCTCAGGTTTGCATGTGTTTGCTTCTCAGGACTTCTAGAACTTGATCTCCCGGATCCCCATGGTGGACCACTCGCCTCAAGATGTGATGAGTGACACCAAGCAGTAGTACTCGGAGAGGTTCGATGATGATGAGAGTGATGATGACGACAACAACGGCGATGAGGAGAGTTCGGAGGAGGGGGAAGAGGCGGAGTCCTCTCCGTCTTATGGGCCCCCAAAAGAACCCCGCTCCAAGGCGCTGCATGCCCCAAGGGCAAGGCGGGAGAAACTCAACAGCCGGCTGTTTCTGGTCGAGCGACTCAGAGTTCCAAGCGTGCCTGCGCCGAGGCTGGGAGCTCGGTGGAGAAGCAGCCCAAGCTGCCCAAGCAAATCTCCTCCAAGCCTCGGAAGGCTTCCGTGCCGCGGATCTAGGTGGCAGTGCCTGTGGCCTCAAAGTAAGCGTTCTCACCGACTCCTTGTTCATTTTTATATTCATTCGGTTTCTGACCGAGTGTTATTTTGTCCTTGTAGCAACGACACTTCAACAACCTCGGCGGACCCGCACGCCCGCAAGCCCGGACTGAGTGATGTTGACGCGGCAAATGCCGCCACCTCTAAAGGTATGTTGTATTGATTGACTCACACGGTTATGCCTTCTCTAACTGAACTTTGATGATTTCTCTGATTTAAGGAGCCCCGCTCAAGATCATCCAGCTGGACGACGAAGTGCGTGCCGACCCGCTGAATCTAGTCACCGTCGGGGAGGGAGTGCCGTGTGCTGACACGCCGATGACGGACGTCTCTCCTCGCCAGATGGCCCGTGTTTCTCCGACAAAGGTCGCTGCCAAGACTGCAAGGCTGAGCCCTCTAGTTCAGAGCGGTTCGGCATCTTCGTCAGCGGTAGTGCCCCCCCGCGGGTTCTACCCAGACTCCTCCGAGTGGAGCGGCGGTGATCCGAGCTTCGAGGCCAACTCCTGCACCTCCATCAGCTCCAGCTACTTATTTCCCCCTGTACCATGTCCCAGAAGTTCGGGTGGGGGCAAGTAAGGAGGCGCTGATCCAGGTGGGTTTGATGTGTAGCCGACTGAAGGAAGCCTACGACGCCAGCGCAACACTGGAGACCAATGTTTGAGTAAGTACCATTGTGAGTATAATTTCCAGTCGAACTTTCTTCTTTTCTTGTAATAGGTTTCTTGCCAGTGGGTTTGCGCAGGGCACACCCACTGGGTGTACATGATCTAGTGGGGGCATGCTAAGTGCACCCACTGGGTATAGTCCCCGAGCCTCCTGTCGACTAGAATCAGTCGGCAGGAGTCTTTGATTGTAGAATGTTCTTATGTCCACTTGGAGTCTAGCCAGAGCATAGTCGAATGGACATGATCCAGTGGGGGCACGCTGAGTGCATCCATTGGGTGTAGTCCCCGAGGCTACCATTGACTGTAGCAGTCGCTGGTAGTCTTAGAGTCCTTTTTTTAGCTCATCGACGAGTCACTTTCTAGTGGGGGCACGCTGAGTGCACCCACTGGGTGTAGTCCCCGAGGCTGCTGTTGATCGCCGGCGATCAGTGGTAGCCTTTAGAACTTGTTATTAGGTGTTCAGGGCGCCCGACGACACCCGCTTACTTGGTGAATCGATAGGTAGGGTCTTCTTCATTGCTGACTCGGAAGTTAGCCGGATGGAGAAGATCATCTTGTGTTGTTGTCCTCTATATTCTTCATCACTGACTTAGGAGTCATCCGAGTGAGGGTGAGACAGAGGTTACTACAAGATCTGGTATTGATCGAGCTTGTTCCACTCGGTACTAAGGGTACTTTAGGATTTGGTACTGGTCAAGCTTGTTCCACTCGGTAGTGCACGGTCGACTCGGTAACCAGAACGTACTTGACAGTTTGGTATTAGTCAAGCTTGTTCCTCCTGGGAAGAGCACGGCCGAGTGAGGAGTCCACTCGGTAGTAAAAAGGTACTTGAGGATCTGGTATTGGTCGAACTTGTTCCTTCCAGTTGTGTCTACCCGGATACTTGTGACTTACTGCTTCTGGTTCCCTTTCAGGATCTTCCGGCTGACTATTTTCTATATGTTGCAGAGGACTTGCGAGATGGGATCCCACTATGTTGCAATGGAGAAGGAGGTGATAGCTCTTCGACTTGACCTAGAAGCTGAGAAACTTAAGAGTGCTCGATTGGAGCAGGGGAAGAAGGCCCTGGGAGGTAAGCTATTTCCCTTGAGTGGTGGCTAAATATTGTTCTTCTCCCTTGATCCAAATCATTTCACTCCGACGGAGTTCTTAGCGAGAATGCCCAACTCGCAATGAGGCTCAAGACTTCTATTTCTTTAGAAACCATGAAGCGGGTATTGGAAAACAAGGACAAGGACCTGGCGCTGGCCCAGAAGGAAGCAAAGACCAAGGCTAAACTCGCCGACGAGAAGCTGACTTCTGTCGGCAAGCTGGAGGAGGAAATCAAGAATCCCAGGGCTGCTGCCGAGGTTTGAACTTAGGAGAAGGTCAAGCTGGAGGAGAAGGTCACTCAGTTGACTGACAAGAATGATGCTCTGGAGGCACATATGGAGGAGGTATGCGAGGAGTTCAGTGAGAAGCTTTCCGACAAGTTCTTCTTAAGTTCAGTGAATTCTGTATGCGACCGAATCTTTCTTAGTCATTTGCTGATGCATTGACTTCTTCCAACCAGAGCATTGTTATAACAAGGAACTAGAGCTGTAGAGGATAGAGAGGGACTTGGACCCTACTCACTCACTCGTCGCTGACAAAGCAACGCTTGCCATTCTTCGACTTGAAGACCAGATAGAGAATGCATGCTATATCACTCGTACGAGAGGTGTTGCGGGTCGGATTGATGCGGAGTTGAAGCCAGGTGAAGAGACTCGAAAGGACCTGGAGTTGGTGATGACGAGGCTAAACGAGGTCCCTGCTCGGGTAAAAGCTTGGAAGAAGTCTGCCGCTTGACGTGGAGCTGATGTGGCGCTGTCACTCGTCCATGTTCATTGCAAGAACGTGGATGAGGAGAAGCTGAAGAACCTCCAAGTGGTGAACAAGAAGAACCTCAAGTTTGAGGATTTCATGGAGACTTAGCTGAAGCAGCCACTCGTATCACTGATGGGATCGACTTGGAGACCTTCGTTGATCCAGCCAGCCCTCCGCCTGAAGCTTAAAAACACTTGATTGAATTTGCCCCAGAATGTCGGGTGGTTGATGTAATGAAATACTTTGCTGAGCCTTGGGCTCGTTTTGCCTTGGAGACATTCGGATGGATTTAATTTTTATTTTGAAACCTTTTGCGCTTCTATTTGCTTCGTATTTTGTTTAACTTAGGAGAAAACTGGTTCGGGGCTAAGCCTCTGTGTCGTGGAATTGTCACGGCAGATGTCCTCGAGCTAGGACTTAGTCGTGGAGCCATCGCAACCAGGAAACTTGAAGGGGTTAATGTGGGACAAGGGACACGAGGGTTTATACTGGTTCGGCCCCTTACGGTGAAGGTAAAAGCCTACGTCCAGTTGAGATGGTATTGATTAGGGTTACGATCACCAGGGAGCTAAACTGCTATGCCCGGCTCTTGATCAGATTGTTCTCGTCCCTAAACCGCGGCCGGGTCGTCCCTTTATATAGGGAGGCTGACGCCCAGCAGCCCTTAGAGTCCCGGCCGGCTCATAAGAGTGTCCGGCTCAGACTCTCAATCATACTTGCCTTGCACTACAAGCTCTACCATAATAACGTTTGTAACTACGGGCCTTAAGCCATATCCGGGCCTTAAGCCCATCTCTGGCCCATCGTCTTCAAGCTTGGCTCCGGGCTTCTGGTAATGACCATTAGAGTAACCCGGCCCCTCCTGGCGGGTGACTCTAAGGTCTATATCCTCAACATTAGGCCCCAAATTGATTTGAGTCGGCTCATGTCAATCTTCAACCCTGCCGACAGAAAAAAATCTCCGGCTTACCATTCATGTGAAGGCCATAACCCGGCGTGACGTCATCCTCTGGACTCCGGATAATCCGCCGTGACGTCATCTTCCATTAAGCCCGTTTTTTACTGCACCAGATCCGCAACGGATCTTTGCTTTTACCGTCATTCCGAAAATCGAGGCGTCATGGGGGGAGATAACCACGCCGTGGTCTCCTTGAATCTCGCGCCCACTTAAAAGCTTGCCTTATAAATAGGCCGGCCCGACGGGCTTCTCTGCCACTCTTCTTCCTCCTCGCGCCGCTGCCTCTCTCACTGAGCTCGCACTCCGCCGCCGTCGTCTCGCCTCCGGTCTTCGTCAACCTTGGCCGCTGCATCACCCTGACTCGGACCAGATAAACGGCGGCGACTCCCGCACCTCTTCAGCTCCGGTAAGTTCTCACTACCCCGTAGAGTAGATCTACAGTAGGGTTCATCCACGTTCTTCGTGTTCGTCACCATTGCCCGCAAGTTCGGTAGTTCTCCTAGTTACTGCTCCTGCTTGATCTTAGGCCTGCATAGAACTAGTGCGGTAGTTGTTTTAAGATCCATTTCACACGCAAGTAGCCTTCCTTGTACTACATAAGAACCTTGTTCGAACCCAAGAACTCCCTCACTTCGGTTTCTAGGTCTAGAAATTTTTTCCTTTGCCCGACCATTTTGATCCAAAAAAGTTACTGCAATATGTGAAACCTGTTTTACCACACTTAGTAAAAACTGCAACCATTGAATCTTGGCAGCTTACAATTCCGGTTTAAAGAAACCACGCGCCGTAGAATCCTCCGGCTTTAAAGAAAACCATGCTTCGTAGAATCCTCCGGCTTAACTGTGGTAAGGCCGTAGATAACCAACTTATTCTGAATGCCCCTGCGGCTTAAATAACCCACTGTACCTGAGTATATATCATTAGTCCCCTTCATAAGCCGCCACCTTAGTTTTGAACTGTAGATCTCCGGCTTATAATTAACCCGGACATTTTTTCCTTTTTGTCATAGACCGCCAACTTTCACCATGCCTCCCAAGGCTCCCATCACTTGCAACTGGATGAGGTCCAACCTCACCAACGAGACCCTAGCCAATTTTGTTAAGTCCGGATATCTTCCTAAGAAGGAAATCATGTCCTACCGTGCCCCTGACCCGTCAGAAGAGAGACCACAGCCAAAGGACGGGGAGGTAGTGATTTTCGCAGATCATATGAGCCGGGGCTTCGCACCGCCCGGCTCAAAGTTTTTTAGGGACGTGCTCAACTTCTTCGACTTGCGGCCTCAAGATATAGGGCCCAACTCCGTATCCAACATCTACAATTTTCAAGTCTTCTGCGAGGTTTACCTTGGAGAAGAACCTAGTCTGCTGCTCTTCAGAGAGCTTTTTTATTTAAACCGCCAGAATGAGTGCGCCAACGGGCCAAGTCTGGAATTAGGTGGCATTTCCATCCAGCGGCGTAGGGACTGTCTTTTCCCTTACGCAGAGCCGCCGAGCCACCCCAAGGACTGGAACATGACTTGGTTCTACTGCCAAGATACGTCCCCGGCTGATGAAAGCCCGCTGCCCGGCTTTCGCCCAACACGTCTGGAGCCGACTCACCCACTGTCGGACAAGCTGACTCAAGCGGAGCGCCAGCCTCTGCTGCCTACTAACAGCAAAATCAAGGCCCTCCTGGGCAATGGTCTGAACGGAATCGACCTGGTCCGGGTCTGGATCTCATGGCGGGTGATCCCATTGAGCCGCCGCCCCGGCTTAATGTGTGAGTACACAGGGCGAAAGGATGACCCTCAGAGGCACAGCCGCAATGATCTTCCAGAAGACGTTGCAGAGGAGGAGACCAAAGCTCTTTTAAACGAGAGCCTGGCAGACTGCGGAAGGACCGGGTTAGCCCCCTTCTGCAAGACCAATCCAGCCCCAGCGGTAAGCCGCTGACTTTAACTTTTTATCTTCGTCTGCATATAACCTTCATCTGAACCGTTTTAAGAATTCATCATTGTATTTTTCAGGCTGATGATAAGTTCTGGCGGGTCAAATATGACCATGAGGCGGCCAAGAAAGCCAGGAAGGCGAAGAAAGCCGCCCCTCGCAAAAAAGGAAGCAGGCCTACTGCTTCGGAGCTGATGCAATTAAGCGACAGCTCCGAGTCAGAGGTAACTCCTGAGCATTTAAGTCCTTACTATATTCACTGTTTGTTGCTGTCCGCCTTATCAATACTTGCTCATTGACAGGATGACACCAGCGCAAGTAACCCGGTGGTTGAAGAGGTAATGTCACTTTCCTCCGACTCGGAGCCCTTGCCACAGCTGAAAGTCCGAAGGGTAATCCGGAAAGTAAGATTTTCACATCCTTTAGCTCATCAAGACCCTCAATTTCTTTTGAAGCGACAGGTTCACGAAAGCCGGCGTCACACCCGGACCAACAAGGACACCGACCTCTCCGCCGGGTTACCCGACGCAACAAGGAAGCGCCGAACTGAGGTTATTTCCCACTTGTACCCTTTTCACCCGTTGGCGGGTGTTATCCGTCAGCCACTCAACTCTTCTGACTCCAATTACCAGGAGACCTCCCCCTCTTCGGGTGACTCCATGCAGTCAAATCTGCCGGCTTTCAAGACCGCACCCGGGTAACAACAATCATCTCATGTTGTTCTGATCTTTACTCATATTCTTTGTACTAACCTTTGTTGTTCTTTCAGTGCCCAGGCAAAGCTCACCAAGAGGGTGAAGAAAACCAAGTCGGCCGGAGTGCCGGATTTGCCTGAGCCGGCGGTGACAGTCCAAGAACCGCCAGCTGCCTCCGCCCCCGAAGCCACCACTCTAATGGACACGGCACCTGAAGCCACCGCCCCAACTACCAAGGCAACGACCAAAGCTTCGGTTAACCCGGAGGCCTCCGGCTCAGCTCCACCAGCAGACGACCCGGACGTGGTAATCACCTGGACGGAGTTTGTTGAGCCGGGGAGACCGACCGTGTTGGCCAAGTGCTCCGCTAAGGGGGAGTTGCTGCAGCCCCACCGGGCGAATCTGGACTTCTCCAACTACAGCAACCTGAGCATTGGAGAGCTCGTCTCTAGCTACATCAGCCAAGTACACAAGAGCCGGGACGCCGAGGTCGCCATGGTAAACCAGATCCAGCAAAAATCTGAGGTATCCTTCTTCTATCTTCTTACTTACTGCATAGTTACCTTTGCCATGCTAGCCCCCAAGTCGACGACTTATGATTTGAATATGTTGTAGACTTAGGTTCCGGCTTACTCGATTGAGCCGGCTGTATGTAGATAGATACGTTCAATATGCATTAGCCCCCAAGTGCCAAGTGTCTTTGCTTGGAAAGTGCTTGGGACTTATATAGTAACTGCTCATGTCATAACCCGGAAATTTATACAGGCTGTTGGCAAGAAACTAGAGGCGGACCTTGCGGATCTCAAGAGCCGGCTGAAGACGCAGGAGATGGAGACCCGAAAGGCAAACGCCAAGTTTATATCTAGCATCGCCGCTCAAGAGAAGCTGAAGACAGAATTTGATGCTGAGCGGAAAGCCTGGGCCGAAGAGAAGGCCGCACTGGTGACCCGGGCGGAACAGGCGGAGAAGGCTCTCTCTGAGAAGACCGCCGAGCTCTCCGGCCTAAAGCACCAGGTTTCCCAAATGGTGGCCGCCATATTCGGTAAGTCGCCTCACCAGCTTTCATCAATGGTAGAATGTTTATATCTCATGATTCATCCTTGTCGCCGACTTACTTGATTCTGTTAAACAGGTCCCAGAAGTGCCAACCTCAACCAGAGCGTGGTCACCAAGCTAAAGGCCGTGTATACCCTGGTGGAGCAGCTCTACACCGGGTCACAGCGTGCCTTAGCTGTGGTGGCCCTATCCAACGAGGTGCCGACTCACCTGGCAGAAGTCCTGCGCCGGCTCGCCGTTCTGCCTCAGCGGATCCAAGAGCTGCGACGGGCTTCTGCGAGAGCCGGAGCAATCGCCGCGCTGAGTCGGGCCAAGGCATTCCTACCGGAGTTAGACCCGGCGGACATCGCCCTTGGCTATCCAAGCCTGAAGGAAGACGGCTCAGCTTTCGATCAGAAGGACTTCGCAGCGTGCGTGAAGGCTGTACGCCCGGTGGCCACCCTCATCGGGAATGACACAGATCTGACCAAGTACCAGCCGGGTTATGACGCGGAGAATCAGAGGATTCCAACCCCTCGCTATGAAGCCCTCAACCTGATCCCGCCGGCTCGTCAGCACACCTTTGCCCCGGAGATTGACCCGGCCGGTTTAATTGACGAGGAAGCCCAGTTCGAGGCTCTCAGCGGCATCGACTGGAAGTCATCAACCTTCTAGGTCTTGGGATCAGCCGGAGGAGAGGACAGGAACGAGCCGGAGATTTCCACTCAGCGGGCATCGTAACTCGGCTGTCGGTTTACCAAACAATGCTCCCCCTTGTTAGATTTAATGAGTTTTGTAATAAAGTAGGTGCAACAGTCTATCTCTGCCGTGCCATCGTGCACGTATTGAATGCCAAGGTCTTTTGAAGTTGTCTCTTTGATGTTTCTCCGGGTCATAATCATCCCTTTGTTTTTCTCAACCTCAAAGAGGTGCCTTTAAGTATCCTGCATAGAAAGGCAAATCACAAGTCTCGAGGCGGCTTACCGCCCTGAGAATCAGGTGTTTCGGATAGATAACCCGGAATATGAATCAAAAAAGACTGGTCCTCAATTATATCCTTAACACAGTCGTAATAACACCCTGAGCGGCCTGTAAGCATACTTCCGGTTTAGATAACCCGGGTAACAGGGTTGGTATCTTAACTCGGAGTTACCTGTCTTGATAACACCCATGGTGTTCAACTAACACTGTAAACCAAAGTTAAGCCGGCAAAGCGAGACCCGGCCGTACACACCTTGACATAATCAGAGTAAACTTGTGATAGAACATAGGAACTTAGGGGCTTCCGGTTCGAATACAACCAGAGACCTGGCCCAAAGGGGTTAAGCTAAGATTCGGATACGATCACATAGCCCCCAGTGGGTGTGGCGATGCCAATCAAGAGGGTACCGACAGCTATGTTCTCTTTGGTTCGAATACGACCCATGTTTGAACAGGAAGCCCCCAAGTGATTTCAAGAATTGTTTAACGACGCTGATTCGAATACGATCCACGTCGGTTCTCAGAGGGGTTAAACTATGATTCAAATATGACCAAAGGTAACTTCCCAATGAGCTCGACACTTTGCCAATCAAATGGGTATCGACAGCTATGTTCTCTTTGGTCGAATACGACCCATGTTTGAACAGGAAGCCCCCAAGTGACTTTACTGCTTATGGCTAAATTCGAATACGATCATAAGCCGGATCCTCCTTTAAATCATCATGTAATCTTGCAATAAGAACAACACGTGTATATTTGGAGGAGAAAAAAGGACAGAGGTCCTGCTTTATTGCTTATCATAATATATACATGGCTGAGAGAAGTACGTACACCACGAGAGCCGGTGGCTCAAGTGTAGTAAGGCCGAAGCTGAGCTATGTTCCACGGCCGATGGGTCTCCTCCTCCGATTTACGTGAATCTTTGTGCTCCCGAATGTCAATGAGGTAATATGACCCATTGTGCAAGTTCTTGCTGACCACAAAGGGCCCTTCCCAAGGCGGGGATAACTTGTGTGCATCTGTTTGATCCTAGATGAGCCGGAGCACAAGGTCGCCTTCCTGGAAGACCCGGGATTTGACCCGGCGGCTATGATAACGGCGCAGGTCTTGTTGGTAAATCGCTGACCGGGCTGCTGCCACATCACGCTGTTCGTCCAACAAGTCGAGAGCATCTTGGCGCGCCTGTTCATTATCCGTCTCAACATAAGCCGCCACGCGAGGTGAGTCGTGACGGATGTCGCTGGGGAGGACTGCTTCTGCTCCATAAACCATGAAGAAAGGCGTGAAGCGTGTAGACCTGTTAGGAGTAGTGTTGATGCTCCATAAGACGGAGGGCAACTCCTCCACCCAACAACCCGGCGCCCGTTGCAAAGGGACCAAAAGCCGGGGCTTGATGCCCTTCAGAATCTCCTGATTAGCTCTCTCAGCTTGACCATTGGACTGAGGATAAGCCACTGAGGAAACATCAAGTCGGATATGCTCTCGTTGACAAAACTCTTCCATGGCGCCTTTGGAGAGATTGGTGCCATTGTCAGTTATAATGCTGTGCGGAAAGCCAAAGCGGAAAATCACCTTTTTCATAAATTGAACCGCCGTGGCTGCATCGCACTTGCTAACTGGCTCAGCTTCCACCCACTTTGTGAACTTATCAACTGCCACCAAGAGGTGGGTCTTCTTATCCTTGGACCTTTTGAAAGGCCCAACCATATCAAGCCCCCAGACCACAAAGGGCCAAGTGATTGGGATCATCCTCAGCTCCTGAGCCGGTACATGAGCCCGTCGTGAAAACCTCTGGCAACCATCACATTTACTGACCAAGTCCTCTGCATCAGCATGAGCCGTCAACCAATAAAAACCATGACGAAAAGCCTTGGCCACAAGGGATTTTGAGTCGGCGTGATGGCCACAATCCCCTTCATGGATCTCCCGCAAGATCTCCTGACCTTCCTTAGGGGAGATACAACGTTGAAATGCTCCTGTAACACTGCGATGATGCAACTCTCCATCGATAACAATCATTGACTTAGCCCGCCGGGTTACTTGCCTGGCCAAAGTTTCATCCTCAGGCAACTCGCCCCGGGTCATGTAAGACAGATATGGCATTGTCCAATCTGGGGTGATATGGAGAGCCGCCACCAGTCGTGCCTCCGGGTCAGGGACAGCCAAATCTTCCTCCGTAAGCAACTTAACCGAAGGGCTATACAGGACATCCAGGAAAGTGTTAGGCGGCACCGGCTTTCGCTGAGAGCCTAGCCGGCTTAGGGCATCTGCCGCCTCGTTCTTCCTGCGATCAATGTGCTCTACTTGGTAGCCCTGAAAGTGCCCAGCAATGGCATCAACTTCGCGGCGATAAGCCGCCATTAGAGGGTCCTTAGAGTCCCACTTGCCTGATACTTGTTGAGCCACCAAGTCTGAGTCACCGAAGCATCTTACCCGGCTCAAGCTCATTTCCTTAGCCATCCGAAGACCGTGGAGCAAGGCCTCGTACTCAGCCGCATTGTTAGTGCAAGGAAACATCAATTGTAGCACATAATGGAACTTGTCACCTTTAGGGGAAGCCAATACAATGCCAGCCCCCGAGCCCTCCAACTGCCTGGACCCATCGAAGTGAATAGTCCAATATGTGTTATCCGGCTTTTGCTCAGGCACTTGTGACTCTGTCCAATCATTGATGAAATCCACCAAGGCCTGAGATTTAACAGCAGTGCGTGGCACATATTTGAGACCATGAGGTCCAAGTTCTATAGCCCACTTAGCAATTCTCCCTGTGGCCTCTCTGTTTTGGATGATGTCACCAAGGGGGGCAGAGCTGTCCACAGTGATGGGATGACCCTGAAAATAATGCTTAAGTTTCCGGCTCGCCATGAACACACCATACACAAGCTTCTGCCAATGCGGGTACCGCTGCTTGGACTCAATGAGCACTTCGCTGACATAATAAACCGGCCACTGAACAGGATGTTCCTTACCCGCCTCCTTGCGCTCTACCACAATAGCCACATTGACGGCTCGTGCGTTTGCCGCCACATACAGTAGCAAGGGCTCCTTATCAACCGGAGCAGCAAGGACTGGGGGCTCTGCCAGCTGCTTCTTCAAATCCTCAAAGGCGGTATTAGCTGCATCATTCCAGACAAAGTTATCAGTTTTCTTCATCAACTGATATAAGGGCATGGCCTTCTCACCCAAACGGCTTATAAAACGGCTTAAAGCAGCAATGCGACCCGCCAAGCGCTGAACGACATTTATACACGCCGGCTTAGCCAGGGAGGTGATGGCCTTGATCATCTCCGGGTTAGCCTCAATGCCCCTGTCAGAAACCAAGAAGCCCAAGAGTTTGCCTGCAGGAACACCAAAGACACACTTGGCCGGGTTAAGCATCATCTTATAGACCCGGAGATTATCAAAGGTTTCCCTTAAATCATCTATCAGGGTTTCCTCTTTTATGGACTTAACCACAATATCGTCCACGTAAGCGTGAACATTACGCCCAATCTGTTTATGAAGACAGTTCTGTACACAACGCTGGTAAGTCGCCTGTGCACACTTGAGTCCAAAAGGCATGGATACATAGCAGAAGGCTCCAAAGGGAGTAATGAACGCCGTCTTCTCCTGTTCCTTAACTGCCATTTCAATCTGATGATAACCGGAATAAGCATCCAAGAAACTTAGATGTGCACAACCTGCCGTAGCATCAATGATTTGATTAATACGGGGGAGGGCAAAAGGATCAGCCGGACACGCCTTGTTCAAGTCCGTGTAGTCCACACACATCTGCCAGGTGCCGTTCTTCTTGAGTACGAGCACCGGGTTAGCCAACCACCCTGGGTGAAAGACTTCAACGATAAACCCGGCCGCCAAGAGCCGGGCCACCTCTTCACCAATAGCTTTCCGCCTCTCTTCATTAAACCGCCGAAGAAACTGTCTGACCGGCTTAAATTTAGGATCAACATTGAGAGTATGCTCAGCGAGTTCTCTAGGTACACCTGGCATGTCAGAAGGTTTCCATGCGAAGATGTCCCTATTCTCACGGATGAACTCGATGAGCGCGCTTTCCTATTTTGGATCCAGATTTGCACTGATGCTAAACTGCTGAGATGAGTCACCTGGAACAAAATCAACAAGCTTAGTCTCATCAGCTGATTTAAATTTCATTGCCGGCTCTTGTTCTGTAGTTGGCTTTTTCAGAGAGGTCATATCTGTTGGGTCAACATTGTCCTTGTAAAACTTCAACTCCTCTGTAGCACACACAGATTTTGCATAAGCCGCATCGCCTTCCTCACACTCCAGAGCCACTTTCCGGCTGCCGTGAACCGTAATGGTCCCATTGTGACCCGGCATCTTGAGCTGCAAGTACACATAACACGGCCGTGCCATGAACTTGGCGTAAGCCGGCCGTCCAAATATAGCATGGTATGGACTTCTTATCTTGACCACCTCAAAGGTCAATTTCTCCACCCTGTAGTTGTTCTCATCACCAAAAGCCACTTCCAATTCGATCTTGCCGACTGGGTAGGCCGACTTACCAGGTACCACACCATGGAAGATAGTGTTTGACTGGCTGAGGTTCTTATCAACCAACCCCATACGGCGAAAAGTCTCGTAATAAAGGATGTTGATGCTGCTGCCTCCATCCATGAGCACCTTTGTGAATTTATATCCTCCCACTTGAGGGGCCACCACTAAGGCCAAGTGGCCCCGGTTATCCACCTGGGGAGGGTGATCCTCCCTACTCCACACTATAGGTTGCTCAGACCACCGCAAGTAGCGTGGGATCGCCGGCTCAACAGCATTCACAGCCCTCTTGTGAAGCTTCTGATCTCGCTTGCACAAACTAGTGGTAAACACATGATACTGTCCACCGCTAAGCTGCTTTGGATTGGTCTGATAACCCCCCTGCTGCTGTTGATGACCCTGGCCAGACTGTTGATTAAAGCCCCCTTGACCGCTCTGGGGACCAGAGTTTGAGCCGCCCCCCGGGCCATGAAAGCCGCTGGCGCCTGAGCCGCCGCCCGGGCCATTGTAGTTTTTAAAGGCTTTCATGATTGCACAATCCTTCCATAGATGAGTCGCTGGCTTCTCTCTAGAGCCGTGTCTCGGACAAGGCTCATTCAACAGCTGCTCCAGTGAAGGTCCTGACCCGCCACCTCGGGGAGGGGGCCTCCCCTTGCGTCGCTGGTTATTGCCTTGTGCGTTGGCGTTGGCCACAAACTCTAGGCTGCCATCTGCCTTGCGCTTGCCTCCTCCTTGGTTCCCCGGGTTAAACTGAGGACCCTTGCCATTGCCGTTCTTCTTTCCCTTCCCTATCCTTTCATCATCTGAAGGGGGATCCTTGGTACCATCAGAATCGGCGTACTTGACAAGGGCTGCCATTAGTGTACCCATATCACTGCAGTCGCGCTTAAGCCTCCCGAGTTTCATCTTCAGGGGCACAAAACGACAATTCTGCTCCAACATTAAAACTGCTGAGCCGACATCCATCTTGTCTGACGAATGTATGATCTCCTTAACCCGGCGAACCCAATGTGTCGTGGACTCACCCTCCTGCTGCTTGCAGTTAGTCAAATCCACAATTGACATAGACTGCCTACAGGTATCTTTGAAGTTTTGGATGAACCGGGCCTTCAGCTCAGCCCAAGACCCAATGGAATTCGGTGGTAGTCCTTTCAACCAAGTGCGGGCAGTCCCATCTAACATCATGGTGAAATACTTGTCCATGGCCGCCTCACTGACCTCCAGCAGCTCCATAGCCATCTCATAACTCTCGATCCAGGCTGCGGGTTGTAAGTCAGCTGTGTAATTAGGCACCTTCCTAGGGCCCTTGAAATCCTTAGGTAGACGTTCATTACGGATAGCTGGCACTAAACAAGGGACACCCCCGGTCTTGGTAGGGATACCCACATCAATGGAAGCCGTCGGATAAGCCGGGGGGGGGGTCTGGTAAGCCGTCAATTGCGGCACTTGTTCCGCCTCTTGCTGCGCTTGGTCTGCTGCGTAAAAGGCTCCATTATGAGCCGGGCCATGGCCAGGGGGCGGGTCATGGCGTCGGACGTTACTTGAGCCGGTTGCTGAGACCATGTGCCGGTTGTAACTCGGGCTCTGGCTTGGACGAGGGGTCGAGTGGATCCTGTCCCGGCTGTAGGAGTACGCCTCTTGCTGCGCCAGTGCTGTCTGAAGGAGTTCCCTGACCCGGCGGGTTTCAATAGCCGTCGGAGAGTCGCCGTCAACTGGTAGAGCCGCCAGCCGTGCTGCCGCAGCGACCATGTTCTCCAGCGGGTTATTATAATGACCCGGGGGTATTGGCACATACTGAGGCGGGGCAGGGGGCACCTGGGGAGGCCCCATCACTCGTGGCTGAATAAGGGGTCCAGACCCGGGCGCTATGATCCCTGGCGGGTTACTAGACCCTGCACCTGGCGTGTTGAAGAGGTTGCGTGGATCGTAAACCGGAGGGAGTCGAGATTGGGCCTTTTGATGCCTCCTTCTCAGGACCTCATTGGCTGCGTTTTGATCCATCGTGAGTTGGAAGGACTGCGCCTGGATCAGCTGAATTTGGGCATCGAGAGCCGCCCTCTCCGCAGCTAGCCTGATCCCTTCCGCTGCAAGATCCTCTTTAGCCTTCACTAGATCCAATTTTAACTGTGCCACCTCCGCGTCATGCCGAGCTTGATCCGCCGGGTCAACCGTGGCGGTTAACAGGGCCGTCATCTTGTCCGTGAGATCCATTAGCACCTGAGCCGGCGAAGGCACCGGGGTTCCCGCTCCAGCAGCGGGGTTCTGAACAGGCTGCGCACCAGCCATAAAAACTCCAACCTGACTTGGCGGCTCATAGGTCCGGAATACTGTCACCATCGGAACAACCCATGAGCCTGCCATCCTGAAGTTGGTACAATGAGTTTGACTCATCGGTGGCCGACTCGCCGTCAGAGCCGGCGGCCGTCTCATCACCAGACCCAGCTGGATCAGAGGGCCCTCCATGGATGCATCCCACAAAAGCGCGCCTTAAGGCAGGCCGGGCCCGGGCGGGTCGTGCGCGCTGAGCCGTTTCGATGAGATCGGCGCAGAGATCCGGCTCGGGTCCCGGCTCACCAATCTTGCCAATGAAGACATGAATTCCGCCGAAGGGGACCCGGTACCCGTACTCAATTGAGCCGGCGTCGGGGCCCCAGTTTGCATCGTCGATGTAGAGCTTGCCGCGACGACTCTTGGTCATCCGGCCCACAGCGTATCCCTTGAGCCCTTCGAAGCTGCCCTTCAAGAACTCAAATCCACCGTGCGCTAGCCCCACGGTGGGCGCCAACTGTCGTGGAATTGTCACGGCAGATGTCCTCAAGCTAGGACTTAGTCGTGGAGCCATCGCAACCAGGAAATTTGAAGGGGTTAATGTGGGACAAGGGACACGAGGGTTTATACTGGTTCGGCCCCTTACGGTGAAGGTAAAAGCCTACGTCCAGTTGAGATGGTATTGATTAGGGTTACGATCACCAGGGAGCTAAACTGCTATGCCCGGCTCTCGATCAGATTGTTCTCGTCCCTAAACCGCGGCCGGGTCGTCCCTTTATATAGGGAGGCTGACGCCCAGCAGCCCTTAGAGTCCCGACCGGCTCATAAGAGTGTCCGGCTCGGACTCTCAATCATACTTGCCTTGCACTACAAGCTCTACCATAATAACGTTTGTAACTACGGGCCTTAAGCCATATCCGGGCCTTAAGCCCATCTCTGGCCCATCGTCTTCAAGCTTGGCTCCGGGCTTCTGGTAATGACCATTAGAGTAACCCGGCCCCTCCTGGCGGGTGACTCTAAGGTCTATATCCTCAACACTCTGAGTGTGGAACTGATCCTCACTCGGATAGTTTTGAACTTAGGCGAAAGCTGGTTCGCGGCTAAGCCCCCGAGTGTGGAGCGGATCCTCACTCGGATTATTTTTTAACTTTGGCGAAAACTGGTTCATGACTAAGCCCCCGAGTGTGGAGCTGATCCTCACTCGGATTATTTTTTAACTTAAGCGAAAGCTGGTTCGCGGCTAGGTCCCCGAGTGTGGAGCGGATCCTCACTTGGATTATTTTTTTAACTTAGGTGAAAGATGGTTTGCGGTTAAGCCCCCCGAGTGTGGAGCGAATCCTCACTCGGATTATTTTTTAACTTAGGCAGAAGCTGGTTTGCGACTAAGCCCCCGAGTGTGGAGGGGATCCTCACTCTGATTATTTTTAACTTAGGCGAAAAACTGGTTTGCGGTTAAGCCCTTGAGTGCGGAGCGGATCGTCACTCGGATTTTGTTAACTGGTTCGCAGCTAAGCTGTAACGCCCCGGATCCGATGCGCCAGGTGTCTGCCAGTTATTCGCCATCCTTGCCGTGTCATTTGCTTGCATGTTGCATTTTGCCATGTCATCATCATGTTTTTCAAAACTTGCATCCGGTTCTTTTCCCCGTTGTCCGTTTCGCCATCCGACACTCTTGCACGCGCCCGTCGCCCCTCTCACTCCTTGTTTCGTGAGAGGGAGAAAAACGTTCTCGGAATGGCCCGAGATTTGCCGAGTGGCCTTGGTATAGCACCGACAGATCGCCCGTCAAATTTTGTTCTATTTGGAGGTCGTTTGATGCCCCAACGGTTAATCGCGTAGCCCGAAACCCCCTTCTTTTGTGCAGCCCAACACCCCTCCAAATCAGCCCTATAACCCAGCAAACCCCCTCCATGCTCTCGGTCGTTCGATCACAATCGTGTGGGCGAAAACTGCACCCCATTTGGAGTCTCCTAGCACCCTCTACCTATAAATATGTGCACCCCTTTCCAAATCGCAGACGAAACCCTAACCCCGCTCCACTCCGCCGCCGGACACGTCCGGATGCCACCGGACGAGTCTCCGCCACCGCCCGCAGCCACTCCGCAGCCGCCATGTGGCGACCCGCGTCTCCCTCCGCCGTCGGCCCGCGAGGCCCGCAGCAGGCCCGCCCGGGCCCGAGCACCCGTGTCGCCGCCCCGAGCGCCTGCGTGCTCCACCGCCCGGCGTCCCCTTTGCCGCTCGCCGTTCCCCGTGCCGCCCGGTCGCCCCCGCCGCCCTTCGCCGCTCCGCCACCTCGCCATCGTCGCCGGCGATCACGAGGCCGCGCCCCAACGCCGTTCGCCGCCTCCCGCCGACCCTCCTCACCAGATCCGGCGGCCCCAAGGCCGGATCCGCCTTCCTCGCCGCGCCCGCCGCCCGGATCCGCCGGCCGGCCACCTCGCCGGAGCGCCTCCTCCTGTACCTTGCCGGAGATCGCTCGATCCAGCCTCACCGCGCCGCCGTTGACTTTTGTCCTCGAGGTGGTGAAATTTTCTGCATTCTAGTGCACTATTCATCATGCCATATCTTTATGTGTGCTGCTCCGTTTATGCATATAATATATCGAAACGTTCGTCACGAGATGCTCTGCATTGTGTTCCATTGTTCCATGCTTGTTTGAGTCCATCTTGATGCCCTAATCATCGTTACAGAAGTGCTATATGATGTTAACTGCTGTCTATTATCAGAACTTGATGATTTGTCATTTTCATTGTATTTTCTGTGTGCATCCTATGAGCTTGATGTCTACATGTGTTTTGAACTACATCATGCCATCTTCATAGTGGTGCTAGTCTTGTATTTTTAGGATCTCTGTGGTGAGTAGCACAAGCATGCAAAATAGCCTCCGTGATGTTGCTGATTTCTGTGACTTAAGTCATTTCTGCCAAGTCTGAGCCTGTTATATTTTGTTGCCTTGTAAACCTGCTTCCAAAAGTCATTCTATGCATAATCTGGAGATGTTCACTAAAGATGTTTTGTTACACATGTTATGCTCTATCCATCCATGCCCTTGTTTGCATTTATAGCATGTTGTAGCGTGTTGTTATCTTGCTCTACTTTTGCTATAAAAATGTTCCTGGCAGATTGCTTACATGTTAATCAATTTTGCCATGGTTGATACTAGTGATACATGTACCCTATGACTATGCTATTGCCATGCCTAGCTTTATATTTGTGCCATCTTACTGCTGGTTACCTTGTCATGCCATGTAATGCTCTGTAGTGAGTGGTTCAAGCTCACCAACATGCCTACTTATCGTTGTTTCTGCCATGTCCTGTTATTTTCACAGTCTGAATCTGTCATATTACTTGCTATGTTTACATGGGTGCTATCATATCTTCTGTGCCGTTTTGGCTCGTGATCAGTAAGGGACTTTTGTTCTATACAATTAGTAGATTCATGCCATGCCTTTGTTTGCTATGATATGTTCCTGTAACTTGTTGTTTGATAGCTCCAAACCTTCCAACCTGATGTTATTTCTGCCATGTCCAGTGATTTCTGCCGTCTGTGAATCTATTATTATTTGCAATCTTGCCATGTCCTTTTGAGCATGTTCTAGTGATTTCTGGAGATAGCTCCGTGTTCATGTTTTGTCATGGTGTACCTGTACATCAGGTCCATGCCTTTTGTTTTCATGTTGAGGTGCGGTAGCATATTTTTATGATGCTTGCATTATGCCTAGTTGCTGTTATGAACAGATTGTTGTTATATCTTGTTTGGAGTGTATGTGTTGCACCGTTGCTCCGTTTTGAGAATGTTCTATATGTAACTTGATTAGAATTGCATGTAGTTTCATATTATGATGTTGCATCCATGCCTTGAGTGTGTTTGTTTGATGTTTGAATGCATTTTGCATCAATGCCATGTTTAACTTGTTTTGCTCATATCTTCTAGGCCGTAGCTCCGAATCTAATGAACTTTATATGTAACTTGACTAGAATTTCGTGTAGATCATCTTGGTGCATCTTAACTTGCTGTTTAAAAACTTGAACATAAGGTTTATTCAGATCTGGACCAATTTCGAAATTTGCATATGAGGACTTACCGGAATTGTTATATGTTACTTCCGGCCTCATTTAAACTTGCTTTGATGTGTTGCTCTTGTATGCATCATCTCTTGCCATGAGTAGCTTCATATAACCTTTGTCATGCATATTGCTTGGTTGTGCATCATGTCTTGTTCATGTGTGGCGTGTTTACCGTGTTGTGTGCTTCTTCTCGATAGTTCCCGTTTCGTTGCGATCGTGAGGATTCGTTCGTCTACGATTGGTTCGTCTTCGTGCCTTCATCTTCTTCATGGACTCGTTATTCTTCCTAGCGGGATTTCAGGCAAGATGACCGTCACCTTGGATCTCACTACTATCATTGCTATGCTAGCTACTTCGTTCTATCGCTATGATGCGCTACCTATCACTTGCTCTTCAAGCCTCCCAAATTGCCATGAACCTCTAACCTTTGTCACCCTTCCTAGCAAACCATTGTTTGGCTATGTTACCGCTTTGCTCAGCCCCTCTTATAGCGTTGCTAGTTGCAGGTGAATATGATGATTGCTCCATGTTGGATTATGTTTTTGTTGGGATATCACAATATCTCTTATTTAATTAATGCATCTATATACTTGGTAAAGGGTGGAAGGCTCGGCCTTATGCCTGGTGTTTTGTTCCACTCTTTCCGCCCTAGTTTCTGTCATACCGGTGTTATGTTCCTTGATTTTGCGTTCCTTACACGGTTGGGTGATTTATGGGACCCCCTTACAGTTTTCTTTGAATAAAACTCTTCCAGCAAGGCCCAACCTTGGTTTTACATTTGCCTCACCTAGCCCTTTTCCCTTGGGAGTCGCGCTCCTGAGGGTCATCTTTATTTTAACCCCCCCGGGCCAGTGCTTCTCTAAGTGTTGGTCTGAACTGAGTAGACTGCGGGGCCCCCTCGTGGAAACTCGAGGTCTAGTTTTACTCGTAGGATGTCTCATCCGGTGTTGCCCTGAGAACGAGATATGTGCAGCTCCTATCGGGATTGTCGGCACATCGGGCGGCTTTGCTGGTCTTGTTTTACCATTGTCAAAATGTCTTGTAACCGGGATTCCGAGACTGATTGGGTCTTCCCGGGAGAAGGAATATCCTTCGTTGACCATGAGAGCTTATAATGGGCTAAGTTGGGACACCCCTGCAGGGTATAAACTTTCGAGAGCCGTGCCCGCGGTTATGTGGCAGATGGGAATTTATTAATATCCGGTTTTAGAGAACTTGACACTTGACCATAATTAAAACGCATCAACCGCGTGTGTAGCCGTGATGGTCTCTTCTCGGCGGAGTCCGGGAAGTGAACACGGTTTTTGGGTTATGTTTGACGTAAGTAGGAGTTCAAGATCACTTCTTGATCATTACTAGTTTCACGACCGTTCCGTTGCTTCTCTTCTCGCTCTTATTTGCGTAAGTTAGCCACCATACTTTCTTAGCCGCTGCTGCAACCTCACCACCTTATCCATTCCTTTCCCTTTAAGCTTTGCTAGTCTTGATACCCATGGTAATGGGATTGCTGAGTCCTCGTGGCTCATAGATTACTACACACCAGTTGCAGGTACAGGTTATGCGATGATTATGACGCGAGAGCGATGTTTCTTGTTTTGGAGTTCTTCTTCTGCTTCTTCTTCGATTAGGGAATATGTTCCAGGTCGGCAGCCTGGGCTAGCAGGGTGGATGTCGTTTGAGCTTCTGTTTATGTTTCATCCGTACGCGGATGTTGTTCATGTGTTTGATGTATTGATGTATTCGTGCGGCATTTGTATGCCTTGTATGTATCTCCATCTATTATGTAATGTTGATGTAATGATATCCACCTTGCATAAGCGTCTTCAAGATGCGCTTCTATCCTTGGTGGGACCTTCGAGTTCCTTTAGGATAGGGTCGCATCTTGGGCATGACATAAGCTTTCTCACTTCTTCACCCACTGGAGGTGTGTTACTTTCCGAATGCAATTAATCCACTGAGTGAGATGCGACCATAGGTCGAACTAGACTATATATGGAAAAAGTGAGACTTTTATTCATCAAAGTTCATTCAGACTAACTATTACAACAGAGAAATTTTGTTCTAAGTGTAAAACTTGCGAGGCATATCTGGATTCCAAGCTCTGGGCTCTTCTATTCCTTTGGTGAAGTTGTACAGTCTGTATGCTCCATTGTGCAAGACCTTGGAGATGGTGACTGGTCCTTCCCAGGGGGCTGCTAGCTTGTGAGGTTTCTGTTGATCCACTCAGAGGACCAGGTCTCCTTTCTGGAAGGCACGCCCTCTGACGTGTCTATCGTGGTAGCGGCGTAAGTCCTATTGGTACAACATTGATCTTATAATTGCTAGCTCACGTTCTTCCTCCAGAAGGTCTAGGCCATCCTGCCTCGCTTCCTCGGCTTCAGCTTCTAAGTAAAGATCCACTCGGGGGAATTGTGGAGGAGGTCACTCGGCAAGACTGCCTCTAACCCGTACACCATGAAGAATGGGGTGCGGTTAGTGGATCGATTCGGGGTCGTTCGCAGGCCCGAGAGGACTGACTATCGTGGTAGCGGCGTAAGTCTTGTTGGTACAACATTGATCTTATAGGCGCTAGCTCGTGTTCTTCCTCCAGAAGGTCTGGGCCATCCTGCCTCGCTTCCTCGGCTTCAGCTTCTGAGTAAAGATCCACTCGGGGAGAATTGTGGAGGAGGTCACTCAGCAAGACTGCCTCTGACCCTTACACCATGAAGAATGGGGTGCTGTTAGTGGATCAATTCGGGGTCTTTCGCAGACCCGAGAGGACTGACGGTAATTTACTCACCGAGGCTCCCACTGCATGAGTCAGGGCATGCATGAGGCGGGGTTTCAATCCCTGAAGTATTAGCCCATTTGCTCTCTTGGCTTTGTCCATTTGCTCTCTGAGTCGAAGTTAGACCCGTAGTCAGTGATGATGCTGTGTGGGACTCCGAACCTGAAGATGATCTCCCTGATGAACTAAATCACAGTGGCCGAGTCCAACTTTTTTTCGGGTTTGGCCTCGATCTACTTGGTGAACTTGTCCACTGCTACCAACAGGTGCGTGAAGCCACTCGCCCCGGTCCGAAGGGGGCCGACCATGTCGAGTCCCCAGACAGCGAATGGCCAAGTGAGGGGGATAATCTTTAGGACGAACGCCGGCTTGTGCGACTGGTTTGCATAGAACTGGCACCCGACGCATTGATCCACTATGTCTCGGGCGGCCTCATTGGCTCGAGGCCAATAGAATCCGGCTCTGAACGCTTTAACAACCAAGGTCCGAGAAAATGCATGATGCCCGCATGTTCCCGAGTGAATCTTTTGCAACTCTAGGGATATGCATCGCTAAGTGGCCCAGCCGATCCAAAGCTTTCACCGTCATCGGCGGACAATCTGGCGGGCTTCATCTTCATCCTCTGGGAGCTCTTGCCGGAGCAAGTATGCTAGATATGGTTCAGTCCACTCGGGAGTGATGACCAATACCTCTTGGACCAGATCAATTACTACAAGAATGTCTATTTCAGTCGGATTGGAAGGTCCAACTGGCTGCGGGGGCTCTTCCACAAAAGGATCTTCCTTGATCATGGGCGAGTGCAAGTGTTCCAGGAACACATTCTTGGATACGGGCTACCGAGTGGAACCCATCTTGGCTAGGTAGTCAGCCGCTTGGTTCTTGAGGCGTGGAACATGGTGAAGCTCCAACCCTTCAAAGTGTTTTTTCTAATTTCCTGACGGCATTACAATAGCAGGTCATCGCTGGGCTACGGATATCCCATTCTTTCATGACTTGGTTCACCACTAAATCTGAATCGCCATAGACCATCAATCGGCGAATTCCCAGAGAAATTGCCATCCATAGTCTATACAAGAGGGCTTCGTACTCAGCTTCATTGTTGGAGGAGTCGAAGTGAATATACAATACGTAGCTGAGGCGATCGCCTTTAGGAGACACCAACACCACTCCGGCATCGGAGCCATGGAGCATCTTGGATCCGTCAAAGAACATCTTCCGGTGTTCGGGAACACTCGGGACAGGTTGCTCTTGTTCAATCCATTCGGCCAAGAAATCTACTAGGGCCTGTGACTTGATGGCCTTCTTGGCTTCAAACCTGATGTCCATCAGGAGGAGCTCAATGGCCCACTTGGCCACTCGGCCAGTGGCATCGCTGTTGTTCATGATCTCGGATAGAGGGGCGTTACTTATCATCGTGACCGAATGTTCTTGAAAATAATGCACCACCTTCTGCAGTTAGATAAATTCTGTAAACTAGCTTCTCATAATGCGAATACCTTTGCTTGTAAGGCATGAGGACTTCAGAGATGTAGTAGACCGGTCGTTGAAGCTTGAAGGCTTTGCCTTGTTCTTCCCATTCCACACTGAGGACCGTGCTAACAACTTGGCTCATGGCCGTGATGTATAAGACCAAGGACTCCTTGCTGCTCGGAGCAGCTAGCACCGGCTAGGTGGAAAGCAGAGCTTTAAGTTCTTGGAACGTAGCCTGTGCTTCGGGAGTCTACTCGAACCTGTCAGACTTCTCCATCAGTCGGTAAAGCGGCATGGCTTTTTCACCGAGTCGCGAGATGAATCTACTCAGGGCTGCTAGGCAGCCTGTGAGGCGCTGCACATCACGCAAACATTCCGGTTGCTTCATTCGGACGATTGCCCCTATCTTCTCAGGATTGGCATTGATCCCTCGTTCGAAAAGGAGGAAACCAATTAACTTGCCTGCGGGTACGCCGAATGTACACTTGGTTGGGTTGAGCTTGATGCCAAAAGCTCGCAAATTCGCGAAGGTCTCAGCAGGTCAATCAGGAGGTCAGAACCTTTCCTGGACTTAACTACAATGTCATCCATATAAGCTTCTACGTTCCGACTCATCTGCTTCTGTAAGCACTTCTGGATCATACGCTGGAACATGGACCCAGCATTTTTCAACCCAAATGGCATCGTGATGTAGCAAAAACACCCGAATCGGGTGATGAACGATGTTTTTATTTCATCAGGGCCGTACAGTGATCTGGTGGTACCCGGAGTACGCATCCAGAAATGACAACCGCTCACATCCAGCAGTAGAATCTACTATCTGATTTATGCGAGGGAGAGGGAAATGATCTTTCGGGCAGGCCCGATTGATATGCCCAAAATCTACGCACATTCGGAGAGACTTGTCTTTCTTCGGTACCATGACGACGTTGGCGAGTGCTACTTCTTGAGCTTGCGTTGGTTTTTACCTTGAAGAGGAAAGGGTGATGCAGCACTTTAGAGATAAGTATTTCCTCAGTTAAGAACCAAGGTATCAATCCAGTAGGAGAAACGCACAAGGCCCCAATAGATGCACCTACACAAACAATCAAACACTTGCACCCGACGCGATAAAGGGGTTGTCAATCCCTTCACGATCACTTGCAAAGGTGAGATCTGATAGATATAAATAGAACTAAACAAAAGATAAAATATTTTTGGGTTTTTTGGTTTATAGATTTGAAAATAAAAGATTGCAAAATAGTAGATCGGAAACTAATATGATGGAAAAATAGTAGATCAGAACTAATAAGATGGAAAGTAGACCCCGGGGCCATAGGTTTGTAGGATCGAAAGTATGTCTAGACGGGAGGTAATTAGACTACTTGACCAAATAAAAATTTAGCCTTTTCCCAATTTGAAGTCTTGGCAGATTTTAGCAACTTAGCACAAGTCAAGCAATCAACCTACACATGCAATTCTAAGAGTATAGCGGCGGAATGTAAATCATTGCATATGAAGGTAAAGGGGAGGAGTTTGGAGGGAGCAAACACAATGTAGACGGAGATTTTTGGCGTGGTTCCGATAGGTGGTGCTATCGTACATCCACGTTGATGGAGACTTCAACCCACGAAGGGTAACGGCTGCGCGAGTCCACGGAGGGCTCCACCCACGAAGGGTCCACGAAGAAGCAACCTTGTCTATCCCACCATGGCCATCACCCATGAAGGACTTGCCTCACTTGGGTAGATCTTCACGAAGTAGGCGATCTCCTTGCCCTTACAAACTCCTTGGTTCAACTCCACAATCTTGACGGAGGCTCCCAAGTGACACCTAACCAATCTAGGAGACACCACTCTCCAAAAAGGTAATAGATGGTGTGTTGATGATGAACTCCTTGCTCTTGTGCTTCAAATGATAGTCTACCCAACACACAACTCTCTCTCACAGATTTGGCTATGGTGGAAAGATGATTTGAGTGGAAAGCAACTTGGGGAAGGCTAGAGATCAAGATTCTTGTGGTTGGATTGGAATGTCTTGGTCTCAATACATGAGTAGGTGGTTCTCTCTCAGAAAATGAATGCTGGAAGTGTAGGTGCGTTCTGATGGCTCTCTCCACGAATGGAGGATGGGTGGAGGGGTAGCCTCCACACAAAATCTAACTATTACACACAATTTACCAAACTCGGTGGGACCGAATAGTGAAACTCGGTCAGACCGATATGGTTCCAAATGTGAACGTTAGGATTTTTGGTGGGACCGACATGATCAACTCGGTGGGACCGATTATGTTAGGGTTAGGGCATAACTTGATCTCGGTGAGACCGATTTCAGTAATAGGCAAACAGAGAGTTAGTCAGGCAAACTCGGTGGGACGAATCGCTCATTTCGGTGAGACCAAAACGTTATGAAAAGGAAACAGAGAGTTTGCATTGCCAACTCGGTGGGACCGATCACTCATCTCGGTTAGACCGAAACGTTATGAAAAGGAAACAGAGAGTTTGCAATCCCATCTCGGTGAGACCGAGATCCCAATCGGTGAGACCGAACTAATTAGGGTTTCTTGCTAAGGCTATGTCAAATGAACTCGGTGGCGCCGGATAGATCAAATCGGTGGGGCCGAGTTTGACTTTAGGTTTAGGACATATATGGAAATGAGAAATTGGTTGAGGGCTTTTGGAGCATATCACTAAGCATTTTGAGCAAGCAAGTCGTTAAACAACACCTCATCCCCTTTTAATAGTATTCGCTCTTCCTATGGACTCAATGTGATCTTGGATCACTAAAATGAAAATGTAGAGTCTTGAGCTTTTGCCAATATGTGTCCTTAGCATTTTGAGGGGTCCACATTCCTAGTCCATGCCATGCCAATCATTGAACTTTCTGAAAAGATTATCTTGAAAGAATATTAGTCCAATGAGCTATATGTTGTTAAGAATTACTAAAACCACCCAGGGATTAGTTGCACTTTCAATCTCCCCCTTTTTGGTAATTGATGACAACATATAGATCAAAGCTTCGACAAATGATAATAAGAATGAAATACATCGTCGCTTTGAGAAGTATGCGATAAAGAAGAGCTCCCCCTAAATTTGTGCATTATTTGAAATTTGCTTTTGAATGGAAATGCACAATCGATTAGGATCATGGGTTACTCTTCCATGTCACATACATCTTGTTGGAGCGCTCAAAATGATAGAATATGAAATATGCACTCATCACCAAGACAAGATGTGAATGATCATACATGAGAGATAGAGAATATCATCATCTAAGCACAAACATTAAAGTATGATATGATCAAGCACATGACCAAACAAGTATCTCACACTCACAAAAGTAAATTATCAAGCAAACAAGCAAGCAAATAAGTAGCAAGAGATAGCAAAAAGAAGAAAAGCTCCGTCTCTCGAAGCCTATGATCTATACACCCCCCCTTGGCAACAAGTTACCAAAAAGCTTGAAAATGCATAGTGCTATGCGGCGCTCTAAGCTTGATCTTCGGGAGGTGGCGTGGAGAGGAGTCCTGCAACAAAGGCATCTGAAGAGGTTGTAGGCGCTGGTGGAGTTGCAACTGGAGGGGCAACTGAAGCTGCGGCTGCAGGAGCTGAAGTTGTAGCTCTAGTGTCTGTCACTCGCACTGCTGCAGACCCTTGCCTTCTGGGAACCCTTTGATAAGCATCAGTAGTGGTCTTGTCACTCCTATCCTCAAGCTCTTCTTGGATCTTCTCCACAGAAGTCTGAATTTCTGTCACCTTGACATCCAAGTCATGAAGTTTTGTCTCAAAAATTCTCTCAAGACTCTCTTGACTCCGAGTCAGGGTGGCCAATCCTTTCTCAATCCTCAAAGTAGCCTGAATGAGATAGCCATGTTGATCTTGATTGGACTTGAGAAATATCTAGGAGGCCTCTTCAGCACTTGGCATCTTGGCTGCCTTCTCTGCTTTTGCTTTTTCTCTCTTCTCTTGAGCCTCTACTGATGTAGGATCTGAAGCATCCATAACAATTGTGTTGTCCTCACGATCAGGTCTCAAGGGGAGGTTCTCTTTGTCCAACAGATACATACCTTTTCCCATCTTGGAGTTGATGAGCATCTGAATGTGTGGAGCAAACCCACATGATCTCTTTTGATCTGCTGCAGTTCTCTTGATAGTTTCAACTATCAAGCTCATCACCTTAAAATTCTGTGGCACATCAAACAGTTGTAGCAAGTTGATGGAGTGGCCTCTGATCATCCTGTGATCTCCTGATTTGGGCAACGAGGTGTGCCTCAATATGGTGTTTATGGTGGCTAGTCCAGACAACAAATAATACACTGAGCCTAGCTTGTGTGTCTCCAAGGCCTTGTCAGGTATTTCCTTGTACATGTTGGCCATGGAGTTGTGATCTTTCTTGCGCTTGGCATAGACATCAATGTCATCCTCATGCTCTTCAGGGGCATTGATAAGCTTGGCCCACTCAGCAACAATAGACTGGTACCTTGTACCTTCAGTCATCCATACAATTCTCCCATCTGGGTAGAAGTGAGTTGTTGAATAGAACTGCATGATAAGCTCATCATTCCATTTGGTCAATTTCTGACCCACAAATTTGTCAACTCCATTGAGTCTGAAGCTCTCATGCACTCCAGGGAAATGATTTTCATTGCTATCAATGTACTTCCAATCTACCCACTTCATGTCACACACATGGGCTTCTTATCCAGGAGCACAGTTTCATAAAAATCTTGTTGTTCCTTTGTGTGAAATCTGTAGTCCACAACAGTTCTCCTTCATGCAGCATAAGGGTCTGATTGTCTCCACAATCTGAGACCTGCATCCTTTATCTCCTTCATGTTTTCAGCCACTGGATGATTATCATCATTATCAGGAATTTTTGGCTTTAATTTTCTAGGCACTTGGGCTTCCTCTTCTTCTTATTCCACTTCAGGCACTGGGGCCTTGTTTCTCTCAGCAGCAGGAATATTTCTAGTGCATCTCTTTGGTACAGACTTTGAAGCTTGAGCTGTAGCTTTGGGGGCAGGCTTGGTGAAAGTGCAACTATCCCTAGGTGGTTTTGGTAATTCCTAACAACATATAGCTCATTGAGCTAATGCTATTCTAAGATAAATATTTCAGGAAAGCTCAATGATTGGCATGGCATGGATTAGAAAGTGGACCCTTCAAAATGCTAAGGACAGAAGATTGGCTCAAGCTCAAAGCATAAGACTCTACATTTTCTATTTTAGTGATCCAAGATCACACTGAGTCTATAGGAAAAGCCAATACTATTAAGAAGGGATGAGGTGTTGCTTAATGAGGTTCTTGCTCAAAATGCTTAGTGATATGCTCCAAAACCCTCCACTACTTTCTCACATCCACATATGTCCCAAACCAAAAAGTCCAACTCGGCCCCACCGAAATTTCATATCCGGAGCCACCGAGTTCAGTTGACATAGCCACTGCCAAAAACCCTAGTCTTTTCGGTCTCACCGATAGGGATCTCGGTCTCACCGAGATGGGATTGTAATCTCTCTGTTTCCCTTCCTAACGTTTCGGTCAAACCGAGATGAGCGATCGGTCCCACCGAGATTGCAATGCGAACACTCTGTTTCCTTTTCGTAACGTTTCGGTCCAACCGAGATCAGCGAATCGGTCCCACCGAGTTTGCCTGACCAACTCTCTGTTTGTCTATTACCAAAATCGGTCTCACCGATTTTGTGTAATTGGTCTCACCGAGATTACGTTATGCCCTAACCCTAAATCGGTCCCACCGAGTTGACCTGTCGGTCCCATCGAAATGCGTAACGGTCACATTATGAACCAAATCGGTCTCACCGAGTTCTCTGAATCGGTCCCACCGAGTTTGATGATTTATGTGTAACGGTTAGATTTTGTGTGGAGGCTATATATACCCCTCCACCCACTCTTCATTCCTGGAGAGAGCCATCAGAACATGCCTACACTTCCAACACATATTTTCTGAGAGAGAACCACCTATACTTGTGTTGAGGTCAAGATATTCCATTCCAACCACATAAATCTTGATCTCTAGCCTTCCCCAAGTTGCTTTCCACTCAAATCTTCTTTCCACCAAATCCAAATCCTGTGAGAGAGAGTTGAGTGTTGGGGAGACTATCATTTGAAGCACAAGAGCAAGGAGTTCATCATCAACACACCATCTATTACCTTTTGGAGAGTGGTGTCTCCTAGATTGGTTAGGTGTTACTTGGGTGCCTCCGTCAAGATTGTGGAGTTGAACCAAGGAGTTTTTACGGGCAAGGAGATCGCCTACTTTGTGAAGATCTACCCTAGTGAGGCAAGTCCTTCATGGGCGATGGCCATGGTGGGATAGACAAGGTTGCTTCTTCGTGGACCCTTCGTGGTTTTGTCGCAAGAAGGGTCATCTTCACACAATCCCATGTAATGAACAAGAATGTGATAAAGAGTTGGCTTACAATCGCCACTTCACACAATACATAAATATAATCCATACATCATCCAAAATACACACATAGACCGACTACGGTCAAGATCCAAATGAAAATAAGATAACCCCAAATGCTAGATCCCCGATCGTCCCAACTGGGCTCCACTACTGATCATCAGGAAAAGACACATAGTAACGACCACGTTCCTCATCGAACTCCCACTTGAGATCAATCCCATCATCTGCACTGGCATCGTCGGCACCTGCAACTGTTTTGGTAGAATCTTTGAGTCACGAGGACTCAGCAATCTCACACCCGCGAGATCAAGACTATTTAAGCTTATAGGAAAGGATGGTGTAATGAGGTGGAGCTGCAGCGGCAATAAGCATATATGGTGGCTAACATACGCAAAAGAGCGCGAGAAGAGAAGCAACGGAACGGTCGTCATCTAGCAATGACCAAGAAGTGATCCTGAACTCCTACTTACGTCATACATAACTCAGACCGTGTTCACTTCCCGGACTCCGCCGAGAAGAGACCATCATGGCTACACACGCAGTTGATGTATTTTAAATTGGGTCAAGTGACAAGTTCTCTACAACCGGACATTAACAAATTCCCATCTGCCTCATAACCGTGGGAACGGCTTTCGAAAGATAATACCCTGCAGGGGTGTCCCAACTTAGCCCATCATAAGCTCTCACGGTCAACGAAGGATAAACCTTCTCCCGGAAAGACCCGATCAGTCTCGGAATCCCGGTTTACAAGACATTTCGACAATGGTAAAACAAGACCAGCAAAGCCACCCGAATGTGCCGACAAATCCCGATAGGAGCTGCACATATCTCGTTCTCAGGGCACACCGGATTGTCCAAGCTTCCGATAGGCCAGACCAGAGTTGGCCCTGGTGGCCACCGGCGACTGACAGGTTGGACCAATACTCAGAGGAGCACTGGCCCGGGGTTTAAATAAAGATGACCCTCGGGCTCTAGAAAACCCGGGGGAAAAAGGCTTAGGTGGGAAATGGTAAAACCAAGGTTGGGCCTTGCTGGAAGAGTTTTATTCAAGGCGAACTGTCAAGGGGGTCCCATAAATCACCCAACCGCGTAAGGAACGCAAACTCAAGAAACATAATACCGGTAAGACAGTAACTAGGGCGGCAAGAGTGGAACAAAACACCAGGCATAAGGCCGAGCCTTCCACCCTTTACCAAAATATATATATGCATTAATTAAATAAGAGATACTGTGATATCCCAACATATCCATGTTCCGACATGGAACCAACTTCAACTTCACCTGCAACTAGCAACGCTATAAGAAGGGCTGAGCAAAAGCGGTAACTTAGCCAAACAATGATTTGCTAGGAAAGGATGGTTAGAGGCTAACATGGCAATATGGGAGGCATGTTATAGCAAGTGATAGGTAGCGCAGCATGGCAATAGAGCGAACAACTAGCAAAGCAAAGATAGAAGTGATATCGAGGGGTGGTCATCTTGCCTGCAAGGTTCTCAGAGTTGTCGAGAGCTTGATCCTCGTAAGCGTACTCAACAGGTTCCTCGTTCACGAACTCGTCTTCCGGCTCTACCCAAGACAAGAACACAAGCAACGGAACCACAATCAATCACGAAAAAAGCACAAGCAACATGATGCAAAACATGTATGATATGCGAGATATGATATGCGATGCATATGCGTGCTCCGGAAGGAAAATGATGAACAAGGCAGTAACTTGGAAAACCAAGCATGCCACTGGAAAGATGAGATGATTTCAGTCGAAATCGATATAAAGATCACCGGAAACGGATGGACGGTTTGCAAATGGCAAGCAAAACAAGAATGACACGAATCTGCGATTAACAGCATGATAGCACTTAGAATGCAACAAGTAACAATGCTACAGCACTCCAACATAGCAACAAAGCATATGGCAACAAGAACAAGTACATAGCATGTATGGATCAACTACAACAAGCTTGGCAAAATTGCATATCATGTTAAGAATCTGCCAAAAATATTTTATAGCAAAAGTAGAGCAAGATTGAGTCATGCTATGGAACTCCATAATTGCAAACAAGGGCAGGAATTGATCAATTACAACTATATCTACAAATCATCCTTACTGAACATCTCCAAAATATGCATGGATCTCTCTGTAGCATCAAGTTTACAAGGCAACAAAATAACAGCAGACAAAGACGTGTCCGGCGGCGGAGAGGAAGCGGGTCTAGGGTTTATCTGAGAATGTTTTTCGGGAGGGTCACATATAAATAGGTAGAGGGAGCTAGGAGGCTCCAAATGACGTGTGGTTTTCGCCCACACGATCGTGATCGAACGACCTACAACATGGAAGAGAGTTTGGTGGGTTTTGGGCTACATCACAAAGTTTGATCAAGTCAGATTCGAACCACTCTGTGTGAGGAGCACTCGGAGTTCCTGATTCGTCATAGACTTAAACCTCCAAAACCTCTTTGTGCATCTCGGTCTGACCGATTCATCCTTTTCGGTCCTACCAAGATCACTAAGTTGATCTAGGGTTTTCAATCTCGGTGCAACCAATTAGAACCTTTCGGTCACACCGAGTTGCAGTAACTGCTTGCAGTTTTGCATCTCGGTGCCACCAAGTCGTTCCACTCGGTCACACCGACAGGGTCAGGTTATATATACTGACAGGCCAAATTTTGGAAATTTTTCCGAACCTCTTCGCCCGCGCGTAACCTGCTCTGCCTCCTCGGGTCTCCGGATCGTCCTCTCGTAGCCAGCGACCTCCCGCGCTGATCTCCGCCGCCGTCAACGGCATCTGCCCCGCTGTTGCCACCGTAGCAAGTTCGCCGCCGAACTAGGGTACGAACTTGATCTTTGTGCTAATCTATAACTCTGATTCTTAGCACATTGCTTTGCCATGATTCTTGCCACGTTTGAAATCATCATGTCTAGTGAAAACATCCCGTAAATTAGTTTTGGTTTGAAAATTTAGGGTTAGGTCTCCGCCGAATTCATCTCGGACCGACCGAGTTGTAGAAATCGGTCTCACCGATTTGGCTTAGGCCGGAGCACATGCGTTTTCGGTCTGACCGAAAATTACAAATCGGTGTGACCGAGTTCGATTCTGTGTGAAACCCTAGCAGTCTCGGTACCACCGAACTGTGACTCGGTCTGACCGAGTTCACTAGTTTAGGTTCCAAAAGCTGCTTCGGTATCACCGAGTTTACAAATTGATAGATCCGAAATGCTTTCTGTGAAGAACTAAAACTAAGTTTTTAAGTCATCTGTTTTGCAAAACTCCTGTACTTTGTGATGCTCATCTACTCTACCTCATCTATAACCTATTCACAGGGTCTGCTGTCAGAGTGTTTGCAGAGATGTCTGATCAAAGTGACAGCCAGAACAAGTTTGAACAGTAGGTGCAGATGAGTGAGGGTTCAGATCCCTCTAGCAGTTATGATGATGGCAGCAGGAGCACTCCCAGCAACTTGCCAAAGGCTGCCACTAGGACAAGGAAGAAGAGGACTTCTGATTCAGATGATGAGGACTATGTGGCTGTTGAAGATGAGGCCACTTCAAAGGAAAAGGTGCTGAAGAAAGAGTATGGCACAACTGCTGCAACAAAGCCTGGACTGAAAACAAAGATGCCAGCAAGAAGACAGCCCATGTCTAAGCCAAGAAAAGTTGCCACAGGTGAAACTATGAAGTTCACCATTGAATCTGAAGAAGAAGCAGCTGGTGAGGATAAGAAGAAGAAGAGGGCCAGAACCACTACTGCCAGAGTTCTTGGCAAGCCCTCAATGAGGAAAGATTCTGAAGAGGAAGAGGAAGAGGATGCTGCACGAGCACCCAAAACTCAAAAGCTTATGGTGGATGCAATCAGATCAGGGGCTGATCCATCTAAGCCCAAATCTACTCCCAAGGCTGCTGCTCCAGCTCCAAAGCCTAAACCCAAGAGAAGCACTAGAAACATCCCTGCTGAAGAGAAGAATAAGGCCCCAGTGCCTGAAGCTGCTGAAGAAGAAGAAGATGACTCTGTTGTATTGAGGAAGCTGAAACCCAAGATCCCCGACCACAATGATGCACACCCAGTTGCAGAGAACATGAAAATCAGGAAGGATGCAAGATTGAGACTATGGAGACAGTCTGATCCATATGCTATCAGGAGAAGAACTGTTGTGGACTATAGGTTTCACACTAAGGAATAGCAGGACTTCTATGAGACAGTTCTGCTTGATAAGAAGCCCATTGTGTGTGACATGAGATGGGTTGACTGGGAGTTCATCAAGGAGAATGAGGATCACTTCCCTGGTGTGCTTGATAGCTTCAAGGCATGTGGAGTTGACACTTTTGTTGCCCAGAAGCTCACCAAGTGGAATAATGAGCTCATAATGCAGTTTTACTCCACTGCCCACTTCTATCTAGATGGAAGGATAGTATGGATGTCTGAAGGTACTAGGTACCAGTCTACAGTTGAGGAATGGGCCAAGCTTATCAATGCTCCTGAGGAACATGAGGATGACCTGGATATTTATGCTGAGAAAAAGAAAGACCACAACACTATGGCCAACATGTACAAAGAGATCCCAGATGATGCTTTGGATACACATAAGTTTGGATCTGTTCACTTCTTGTTGTCTGGTCTGCCAACTATCAACTGGATCCTAAGGCACACACTGCTACCCAAGTCAGGTGATCCCAAGATGATCAGAGGACATGCCATAAACTTGCTGCACATATTTGATGTCCCACAGAAGTTCAAGGTCATGAGTTTGATTGTTGAGACAATCAAGAGGACTACTGCTGACCAGAAGAGAAGCTGTGGGTATGCCCCACACATTCAGGAGCTCGTCAACTCAAAGATGGGCATAGGCAAATATAGGGTAAGGAGCACCTGGCCATCTACCCTGAATTTGAAGACAACATAGTGGTGATGAATGAGAATGAACCATCTTCAGCTCAAGCACATGAGAAGAGAGAGAAGGCTAAAGTAGAGAAAGCTGCAAAGATGCCAACTGTAGAGGAGGCATCTCAGATATTCTTGAAGAGCAAGCAAGACCGGCTTGGATATCTGATCCAATCCACCCTGAGGATTGAGAAGGGCTTGGCCACCCTGACCAAGAACCAGGAGAGTTTGGAGAGGATCATTGAGCAGAAATTCTATGACCTAGATGTCAAAGTAAGAGAGATCCAAACTGCAGTTGAGCAACTTTAGGAGGAAGCAGACGAGAAGAAGGGCAAGTCTACCACAGATGCTTTTGCTAGAGTGCCCAGAGGATAGAGGTCTGCTACAGTGCCAATTCCTGACACTAGAGCTACAGCATCAGCACCAGCAGCTACAGCTCCAGTTCCACCTCCAGCAGCTACTCCACCAGCTCCAGCTACTTCATCTGAAGCCTTCGTCCTTGGAGTTCTCTCAACACCTCCTACCGAAGATCAAGCCTGAGAGTCATTTAGCACTATGCATTTTTGAACTTTTTGGTAACTTTTTGCCAAAGGGGGAGAAAAATGTTTAGATCATAGGCTTCAAGAGAGAGTGTTGCTTTTTTATCTCTCTTGCTATTTTAGTTGAAACTTTTTATTGTGTGCTTGTGTGAGATACTACTGTATGTCCTTGTGAGATACTTGTTTGATCATGTGTTTGATCATATGCTACCCTTAATGCTTGTTGGATGATATTATCTTTCATATCCTCTTATGATCATACACTTTGCTTGGTGATGAGTGCATGTTTTTAATTTCTATCATTTTGAGCGCTCCACCAAGATGTATGTGACATGGAAGAGTAACCCATGATCCTAATCGATTGTGCATTTGCATTCAAAAGCAAATTTTAAATAATGCACAAATTTAGGGGGAGCTCTTGCTTATCACATACTTCTCAAAGCGACGATGTTTTTCAATCTTATTTATCATTTGTCGAAGCTTTGATCTATATGTTGTCATCAATTACCAAAAAGGGGGAGATTGAAAGTGCAACTATCCCTGGGTGGTTTTGGTAATTCCTAACAACATATAACTCATTGAGCTAATGCTATTCCAAGATAAATATTTCAGGAAAGCTCAATGATTGGCATGGCATGGATTAGAAAGTGGACCCTTCAAAATGCTAAGGACAGAAGATTGGCTCAAGCTCAAAGCACAAGACTCTACATTTTCTATTTTAATGATCGAAGATCACATTGGGTCTATAGGAAAAGCCAATACTATTAAGAAGGCATGAGGTGTTGCTTAATGAGGTTCTTGCTCAAAATGCTTAGAGATATGCTCCAAAACCCTCCACTACTTTCTCACATCCACATATGTCCCAAACCAAAAAGTCCAACTGGGCCCCACCGAAATTTCATATCCGGAGCCACCGAGTTCAGTTGACATAGCCACTGCCAAAAACCCTAGTCTTTTCGGTCTCACCGAAAGGGATCTCGGTCTCACCGAGATGGTATTGTAATCTCTCTGTTTCCCTTCGTAACGTTTTGGTCAAACCGAGATGAGTGATCGGTCCCACCGAGATTGCAATGCAAACACTCCGTTTCCTTTTCGTAAGGTTTTGGTCCAACCGAGATGAGCGAATCGGTTCCACCGAGTTTGCCTGACCAACTCTCTATTTGTCTATTACCAAAATCGGTCTCACCGAGTTTGTGTAATCGGTCTCACCGAGATTACGTTATGCCCTAACCTAACGAAATCGGTCCCACCGAGTTAACGTGTGGGTCCCACCGAAATGCCTAACGGTCACATTATGAACCAAATCGGTCTGACCGAGTTCTCTGAATCGGTCCCACCGAGTTTGGTGATTTGTGTAACGGTTAGATTTTGTGTGGAGGCTATATATACCCCTCCACCCACTCTTCATTCGTGGAGAGATCCATCAGAACATGCCTACAGTTCCAACACATATTTTCTGAGAGAGAACCACCTACACTTGTGTTGAGGTCAAGATATTCCATTCCAACCACATAAATCTTGATCTCTAGCCTTCCCCAAGTTGCTTTCCACTCAAATCTTCTTTCCACCAAATCCAAATCCTGTGAGAGAGAGAGAGAGTTGAGTGTTGGGGAGACTATCATTTGAAGCACAAGGGCAAGGAGTTCATCATCAACACACCATTTGTTACTTCTTGGAGAGTGGTGTCTCCTAGATTGGCTAGGTGTCACTTGGGAGCCTCTGTCAAGATTGTGGAGTTGAACCAAGGAGTTTGTAAGGGCAAGGAGATCGCCTACTTCATGAAGATCTACCCTAGTGAGGCAAGTCCTTCGTGGGCGACGACCATGGTGGGATAGACAAGGTTGCTTCTTCGTGGACCCTTCGTGGGTGGAGCCCTCCGTGGACTCGCGCAACCATTACCCTTCGTGGGTTGAAGTCTCTATCAACGTGGATGTACGATAGCAGCACCTATCAGAACCACGGATAAAAAATCTGTGTGTCAACATTGCGTTTGCTCCCTCAAACTCCTCCCTTTACCTTCATATGCAATTGCTTTACATTCCGCTGCTATACTCTTAGAATTGCATGTGTAGGTTGTTTGCTTGACTTGTGCTAAGTTGCTAAAATCTGCCACGAACTAAAATTGGGAAAATGCTAGATTTTTATTTGGTCAAGTAGTCCAATCTCCCCCCTCTAGACATACTTTCGATCCTACACTTGGGCTTTGATGGAGCAGCCCCAGATTTGATGGAATCCCCCATCAGCTTTTGTGTCTTTGATGCTGGTGCAGCATCCTGTTCTTCCTCTTCCTCCTCTGATTGGATCATCATTGAAGGCTTTCCAATAAGTCTAGCCATTGTCTTTTTGACCCTTTCTTTCCTTTTCTTTCCTTCACCAGCAGCCTCTTCTTCATTTGATTTGGAGGCTTCAAGAGTTGAGGCTCCGGCCTTAGACATTGGCACTCTCTTGGCAGGAGCTTTCTTGTGCAGACCAGGTTTATTTGAAGCTCCAGTGCCAAATTCTTCCTTGACAACTTCCTTCGTAGAGCTGACCTCCTCCTTAACAACAACATAATCCTCATCCTCAAAATCTGAGTTCCTTTTCCTCCACTGCCTAGTAGCAGCCTTAGGCAGGTTGCTAGGAGTACTTCTGCTACCTTCATCATAGCTGTCAGAGGGACTAGTGCCCTAACTCATGTTGACTTGTTCCTCAGACTTGTTCTGGCTATCACTTTGATCTGACATTGCTGACTCTGCAAACTGAAAGCTAACCCTGTGAATAGATGTAGTTGAGATAGAGTGGATGAGCATCACAAAGTGCAGAGATTTTGCCAAATAATTGAGTCAAAAACTTAGTTTTAGTTTTCTACAGAAAGCATTTCGGAGCTACCGATTTGTTAAACTCGGTGACACCGAAGCAATATTAGAGTCTAAACTAGTGACATCGGTCAGACTAAGACACAGTTCGGTGACTCCGAGATTGCTAGGGTTTCACTGAGAATTGAACTCGGTCACACCGATTTGTAAGTTTTGGTCAGACTGAAAATCACAAGTGCAATGGCCTAGGCCAAATCGGTGAGACCGATTTCTACAACTCGGTCGTTCCGAGGTGAGTTCGGCGGAAACCTAACCCTAAATTTTCGAATCAAATCTAATCTAAAGGATGTTTTTGCTGGATAGGATAATCTCAAACTTGGCAAGAATCATGGCATTGTCTTCATGCTAAGAATCGGAGTGAGAAAGCACAAAGGATCGAACTCATACCCTAACTTGGCGATGAGCTCACTAAGGCGACAATGGCCGCGAAGATTCCCGTTGATGGCGGCGGAGACCAGCGGTAGGAGGTTGCTGGCGATAAGGAGATGATCCGGACACCTAAGTCGGCACAGCAAGATATGCGCGGGCGAAAGGTTTTGGAGGAATTTCCAAAATTTGAACCGTGGGTATATATATCCTGACCCTGTCGGTGTGACCGAGATGCAGAATCGCAAGCGGTTATTGCAACTCGGTGTGACCAAACTATTCAAATCGGTTGCACCGAGATTGAAAACCTAGATCAACTCAATGAACTCGGTATGACCGAAAGGAATGAATCGGTCAGACCGAAATGCATAGAGAGGTTTTGGAAGTTTAAGTCTATGATGAATCGGCGACTCCGAGTGCTCCTCACCCAGAGGGTTCGAACCTGACTTGATCAAAAATTGTGACGTAGCATGAATAGAGTTTGCGACGAGAAAAGCATAGATAGCTAGAGGGCGTTCTTAGGCATTCTTGTCCATCCATTTGGCAAAAGAAAAAGACCAAACAATCAAAGCAACAAATTGATGTCCTCGAATGATAAAAATATGCAATCAACATGCTCACACAATAATATGGCAAATGAAATATGTGGCAACGCATGCACAAACACTCTAGCCTCTATCAAGCAATTGGGATGACTAGGTCATCTATATATGAGTATATTGACTTAGGAGTCAAATGAGAACATTTGATCATAGGTCATACTCATCGTTTAAGCACAAGTGGGGTTACCACTTTTACATAAAGCATTGTTTTGTTCACACCATTAGGGTTGCTTTAGCTCAATCCTTAAGAGTAAAGTTCCCCCTAGATGTGATATCCCCCCTAAGAGGGATGAACTAACCTTGGGTTTTGTCGATGATGACTTCATGTAGATGTTGAAGATGTGGATGCTCAAAGTTGATGTAGATCATTTGGAGCAATCCTTTGGAGTGAGTTGCGCTTTCAATACCTACATGGGTTAGTCCCACAAGGAAGAAACAAGGATATCCATAGACATAGAGTGAAGTACACACAAGATGATCTCCATGAAAGCATTAAGTTACCTTGTCCCTTGACTTACCAACAAGAGGGTTTGTGACTCCTTGAACTAGTGCAGATATGAAAGTTGATTGCACTTGCCCTTGCCAAAATGAATACGAGTCAAGTATGTTGGCGGAGTCACCCTCAAAAACTCTCTAGTTCTTCTTCTTCGGGATCCACATCATCTTGATGGGAATCCTTGGGGTTGTAGTCATAATTGATGAAGTAGAACTTGATGTAGACTTGGGAAGCCACTTGACCAAGGCCTTTGGAGCTTCTTCAAATGCATCAATCTCCTCTTGAAGCTTGTCCTTGCCTTTTAGCTTGTGGTCTTGTGGTGGAAGATCATCTTGAGCTTGTGTCCCCTCGAAAGAAGTAGGATCATACTTCTCTTGTTGAGGAACAAACTTCGTCTTGGCGTATTGATCTTCTTCCCACTCAACTCCATTGGCATTGAACTTTCGTTCAAAACCGACACCTTGAATCTTCCGGTGCCTTCCTTGCTTGTGTACAGTTTCCTCAAATTGTTTACTTCCTGCAAGGCTCTTGTAAACACCTTTCTCTATAATTCCTTTCAATAAGCTATTTTCTTGCTCAAGTGTAACTTGGCTAAGAGAATCATTAGTGGAATCAAGAGAACTACTAGAAGCAACAACATTGGATTTAGCATGATTATTGCTACTACTAGAAGAAGAATCTTTCTTACTCTTCTTGCTAGATTTTACTTGTGGCATGGAAGTAGACAAGAGTAAATGCTTGGCAATGTAATAATAAGTTTTCTTACGGAGATCATCATTGATTGCTTTTAAGAACCCATGCTCTTGCTCTAGGTTGAGCTTTTCAAGGTGTAGCTTCTCATGAGTCTTTAAAAGCTCTTGATGATCTTCTAAGGTAGTTTCATGAGCTAACTGAAGAGTGTTTAGTTCTCTAGTTAGACGCTCAATCTCCTTCTTATCATTGTCATTCATTTTATCTTGATTAGCATGATTAATAGCAAGTTCATCATAGTTTTCATCACTAGAGTTGTCAACAAGTAAATCATCATCACCTAGCAAATCATCTTTATCACTATTGAAATCAACATACTCGGGGTGTGATACCTTTGGGCCTTTAGCCATGAAGCATCTTCCAATTCCTTAATTTGGTGAGTCAAATATGTCATAGGAGTTGGTTGACACAAGTGCTAGACCGGCAACACCTTCATCTTGAGTATATTGGGAGTCAGAGTGATAACTTCTCTCCGAGTGGTGGTCGGAGTTGGAACTGGATACCCATTCACCAACATGAGCTTGATGTCTTTGTTTTGTTTAGCTCCTTGATGACTTGTCCTTCCTTTCCGAATCCTTGCTTCTGCGAGAGGTTCTTCGTTCATAGCGATCATCTCTACTCCTTTCTCTTGGAGGTGATTCTTCCGTTTTGCTTCTCCTTTTGGGAGAATCTTCTCTTCTTTTGTAGGGAGCTGCACACTCATTGGAATAGTGTCCGGGTCTTCCACAATTGTAGCAATTACGCTCACGACTAGAAGATCTTTTGTCATTGTAGGACCTTGACTTGGAACTCCTTTCCTTGCTTCTACTCTTATAGAACTTGTTGAAGTTCTTCACCATTAATCTCAATTCCTCATTGAAGGCTTGTTTCTCACTTGATGATGTAAGAGCATCACATGAGGCTTTGTAAGCACCACTAGACTTGTTGTGAAGCTCTTCTTTATTCTTGAGTGATATCTCATGAGCAACAATTCTACCAATGACTTTTGGCTTGAGATCATTGTAATTTGGCATCATTTGGATCAATGAGCACACAGTATCATATTTTCACTTCCTAAGCCGGCAATCTCATTTGTGATGATGAATCTGTCGATCATCTCTTCACTTCCTAAGCCGGCAATCTCATTTGTGATGAGAGCAAGCCTAGAGTACATTTTAGCAACACCTTCACCATCCTTCATTTTGAACTTGTCAAGCTGACTTTGAAGCACATCCAACTTGGATTCCTTGACGGAGTCGGTACCTTCGTGCATATCAATCAAGGTATCCCAAATTTCCTTTGCATTCTCAAGACGGTTGATTTTGTTGAATTCCTCGGGGCACAATCCATTGAAGAGGATATCGCAAGCTTGAGCGTTGTATTGCAGCATTTTCAGCTCTTCCACAGTTGCTTCACGATTTGGTTCTCTCCCATCGAAGAATCCACCTTGCAAATCAATACACACAATAGCCCAAACGGCGGGGTTATGTCCAAGAATATGCATTTTCATCTTATGCTTCCAACTAGCAAAATTAGTACCATCAAAGTAAGGACCTCTACGATGGTAATTTTCCTTGCTAGATGCCATACTCTCTTAGGTTGTGAAACAAGGGCTATGATCACCAAAGCAATGAAAATCAAGGCAAATGGAGACCAAAGCTCTGATACCACTTGTAGGATCGAAAGTATGTCTAGAGGGGGTGATTAGACTACTTGACCAAATAACAATCTAGCCTTTTCCCAATTTTAAGTCTTGGCAGATTTTAGCAACTTAGTGAGACGTCTCCGTCGTATCTATAATTTTTGATTGTTTCATGCCAATATTATACAACTTTTACACACTTTTGGAAACTTTATATATGATTTATTGGACTAACCTGTTGATCCAGTGCCCAGTGCCAGTTCCTATTTTTTGTATGTTTTTGTATCACAGAGTATCCATACCAAACGAAGTCCAAATGCAATAAAATTTCACGGAGAATTATTTTGGAATATATGTGATTTTTGGGAGTTGGAATCATCGCAAACGGAGGCCCACACACCCCACAAGACACCAGGGTGCGCCAGAGGCCCCTGGCGCGTGGTGGTGGGTTGTGCCCTCCTCGAACGTCGGCTGGAGCTCTACTTCGAGCACAAGGAAGCTTATATCCGGAAAAAAATCATGTTAAAATCTCAGCGCAATCGGAGTTACGGATCTCCCGGAAATATAAGAAACGGTTTTTGGCCAGATTAGGGGAACGCGAAACAGAAGAGAACAGAGAGGGAGATCCAATCTCGGAGGGGCTCCCGCTCCTCTGCCGCCATGGAGGCCATGGACCAGGGGGGAACTCTCCTCCCATCTAGGGGGGAGGCCAAGGAAGAAGAAAAAGGAGGGGGCTCTCTCCCCCTCTCTCCCGGTGGCACCGGAGTGCCGCCGGGGCTAGGATCGTGACGACGATCTACATCAACAATCTTGCTACCGTCAACACCAATTCTCTCCCCCTCTATGCAGCGGTGTAACACCTCTTCCCCCCGCTGTAATCTCTACTTAAACATGGTGCTCAACTCCATATATTATTTCGCAATGATATTACAAATCACAAACTACACGAAAGTTGTCTCTTTATTATGGCTATCCTATGATGTTTGAGTAGATCCGTTTTGTCCTATGGGTTAATTGTGATCTTGGTTGGTATGATTGTATATTTTGTTTATGGTGTTGTCCTACGGTGCCCTCCGTCTCACGCAAACGTGAGGGGTCCCCGCAGTAGGGTGTTGCAATACGTTCATGATTCGCTTATGGTGGGTTGCGAGAGTGACAGAAGCTTAAACCCGAGTAGGTGGGTTGTTGCGTATGTGAGTAAAGAGTACTTGATACTTAATGCTATGGTTGGGTTTCACGACCTTAATGATCTTTAGTAGTTGCGGATGCTTGCTAGGGATCCAAGTAGAGAAAGTATGTTAGCTCATGCCTCTCCCTCATATAAAATTGCAAGAATGATTACCGGTACTTGTTATCGATTGCCTAGGGACAAATAACTTTCTTGTTGACACAAACCCTTTTACTAAACACTTAACTTTTATTATCTTGCAAAGTACTTCTAGTTTTACTCTTGCAAAGTAGTTCTAGCATCACAACTACAAAATAGTTTCATACTCGTTTTCGCTAAAGAAAACGTCAAGTGTGCGTAGAGTTGTATCGGTGGTCAATAGAACTTGAGGGAATATTTGTTCTGCCTTTAGCTCCTTGTTGGGTTCTACACTCTTATCTATCGAAGAAGGATACAAACGATCCCCTATACTTGTGGGTTATCACTTAGCACAAGTCAAGCAATCAACCTACACATGCAATTCTAAGAGTATAGCAGCGGAATATAAATCATTGCATATGAAGGTAAATGGGAGGAGTTTGGGGAGAGCAAACGCAATGTAGACACGAAGTTTTTTGGCGTGGTTCCGATAGGTGGTGCTATCGTACATCCACGTTGATGGAGACTTCAACCCACGAAGGGTAACGGCTGCGCGAGTCCACGGAGGGCTCCACCCTCGAAGGGTCCACGAAGAAGCAACCTTGTCTATCCCACCATGGCCATCGCCCACGAAGGACTTGCCTCATTCGGGTAGATCTTCATGAAGTAGGCGATCTCCTTGCCCTTACAAACTCCTTGGTTCAACTCCACAATCTTGACGGAGGCTCCCAAGTGACACCTAAACAATCTAGGAGACACCACTCTCCAAAAGGTAATAGATGGTGTGTTGATGATGGACTCCTTGCTCTTGTGCTTCAAATGATAGTCTCCCCAACACTCAACTCTCTCTAATAGATTTGGCTATGGTGGAAAGAAGATTTGAGTGGAAAGCAACTTGGGGAAGGCTAGAGATCAAGATTCTTGTGGTTGGATTGGAATGTCTTGGTCTCAACACATGAGTTGGTGGTTCTCTCTCAGAAAATGAATGTCGGAAGTGTAGGTGCATTCCGATTGCTCTCTCCACGAATGGAGGATGGGTGGAGGGGTATTTATAGCCTCCACACAAAATCTAACCGTTACACACAATTTAACAAACTCGGTCAGACTGATATGGTTCAAAATGTGAACGTTAGGATTTTCGGTGGGACCGACATGATCAACTCGGTGGGACCAATTGTGTTAGGGTTAGGGCATAACTTGATCTCGGTGAGACCGATCACATGAACTCGGTGAGACCGATTTCAGTAATAGGCAAACAGAGAGTTGGTCAGGCAAACTCGGTGGGACCGATCGCTCATCTCGGTTAGACCGAAACGTTATGAAAAGGAAACAGAGAGTTTGGAATCCCATCTTGGTGAGACCGAGATCCCTATTGGTGAGACCGAACTTATTAGGGTTTCTGGCTAAGGCTATGTCAAATGAACTCGGTGGCGCCGGATAGATCAAATCGGTGGGGCCGAGTTTGACTTTAGGTTTAGGACATATGTGGAAATGAGAAAGTGGTTGAGGGCTTTTGGAGCATATCACTAAGCATTTTGAGCAAGCAAGTCATTAATCAACACCTCATCCCCTTTTAATAGTATTGGCTTTTCTTATGGACTCAATGTGATCTTGGATCACTAAAATGAAAATGTAGAGTCTTGAGCTTTTGCCAATATGTGTCCATAGCATTTTGAGGGGTCCACATTCCTAGTCCATGCCATGCCAATCATTGAACTTTTTGAAAAGATTATCTTGAAAGAATATTAGTCCAATGAGCTATATGTTGTTAAGAATTACCAAAACCACCCAAGGATTAGTTGCACTTTCAAGGTTTCACTAGAGATTTCTCTCATGAAGGCAAATAATACGGTGGGTGAACAAATTACTGTCGAACAATTGATAGAAAAGCGCAAAGTTATGACGATATCCTAGGCAATGATTATTAAATATAGGCATCACGTCCGTGTCAAGTAGACCGACTCCTTCCTACATCTACTACTATTACTCCACACATCGACCGCTATCCAGCATGCATCTAGAGTATTAAGTTCATAAAGAACGGAGTAACGCCTTAAGTAAGATGACATGATGTAGAGGAATTAACTCAAGCAATATGATGAAAACCCCATCTTTTTATCCTCGAATGGAACAATGCAATACGTGTCTCGCTACCCCTACTTTGTTAATGGGTGAAATCATGCAAGATCGAACCCAAAGCTAAGCACCTCTCCCATTGCAAGAAACTAATCTAGTTGGCCAAACCAAGCCGATAATTCGAAGAGAAATACAAACATATAAAATTATGCATATAAGAATTAAGAGAAGATTCAAGTAATATTCCTAGATAAGCTGATCATAAATCCACAATTCATCGGATCTCGATAAACACACCGCAAAAGAAGATACATCGGATAGATCTCCAAGAACATCGAGGAGAACATGGTATTGAGAATTAAAGAGAGAGAAGAAGCCATCTAGCTACTAGCTATGGACCCGTAGGTCTGAGGTAAACTACTCACGCTTCGTCGGAGGGGCAATAGAGTTGATGTAGATGCCCTTCGTGATCGAATCCCCCTCCGGCAGGATGCCAAAAAGGCCCCAAGATGGGATCTCACGGGAACAGAAGGTTGCGGCGGTGGAAAAGTGTTTTCATGGATTCTTCTGAGGGTTTTGGAATATATGTGAATATATAGGAGGAAGATCTAGGTCAGGGAGTCACCGAGGGGCCCACAAGGTAGGGGGCGCCCTCCCCTAGGGCGCTCCCTCCACCCTTGCCGCCGGCTCGTAGCTCTTTTGACTTGCACTCAAAGTCCCCTGGGTGTCTTCTGGTCCAAGAAAAATCATCATGAATTTTTATTCAGTTTGGACTCCGTTTAGTATTCCTTTTCCGCGAAGCTCAAAAACAAGGAAAAACAAAAACTAGCACTGGGCTCTAGGTTAATAAGTTAGTCCCAAAAATAATATAAAATAGCATATTAACACATATAAAACATCCAAAACAGATAATATAATAGCATGGAACAATAAAACATTATAGATACGTTGGAGACGTATAAGCGAGCCACTCGGAGTGGTACACCTCTCGGATGAATTCAGCGGCTAAGAGCCGTGCTATCTCCTTGCCAATCGCCTTGCGCTTCTCGGTTGAAGATCACCAAAGATACTCTTTGTAACATCCCAAATTTTCAATTTGGAATGTTATACATAGATCATTCTTGCATGACATATTTTATTGCATTTTGTTTTGCGATCCTAGAAATTCTATGCAACTCAAGGACCCACGGAGAGAGTTGGGGATTTCATTATTTTCATATTTGAGTTTTCTCAAATTTTGAAAATAGGATCATTTGTTTTAATTATTTTTCTCTCCGAAAATATTTCATATCAAAATATATGAGAGGAGATAAAATGACTTCTCCACAAATAATGAAATATTGGAGGAAAATATTAAAAACAAATATTTGATTTTATTTGGATTTTATTTGAATTAGAAAAATACGCGTTTTTCAAAATTTCATTTTAGGCCCAAATAAATGCTCATCTTCTCCGGCTTATTTTTAGAGGACGGGGAACATTTATTTCGGGATTTTTGAAGTCCGTTTAGTATTTCTTTTCTTACTTTTTCTGCACGTCCGAATTTTTTTTTTAAAAAACTCAACCGACTCCGGGCCGTACCCGAGCGGGACTCTTCGGGCCGGCCTTTAAAAGCCCGAGACCCCGAGCCCCAGCGCCGCCAGCCCACCCGAAACCCTAGCCATCCGCGCCGCCACCCCGCGCCGCCCCGCCGCCCATCGTCGCCAACCACCGCCACCGGAGCCGTTCGCCGGAGCTGGAGGTAGCCGCCGTTTTTTTTATAAAACTGATCGATTTTATTTCGTAAACCCTAGTTTCGGTTTTGTTTAGATCGGTTCAGTTTATTTTTTTCGTTTATTTATTTTGCGGACGTTCGTCCGTACGTTCGTTTTAACGAACGGTTTTCGTCGTTTAACCACAGACAGCGAACGTTCGTTCGTTAGCCTGTTCGTCAGTTTTTCTTTTTCTCGGATTTCCGCGTTTATTTTCGATCGCGATTTCTGATCCGATTTTGGTTTCAGTTTAACTTTTCGCTCGTTTATCGGAATCAGGCGATTCAAGCACCTAGAGCTTCATCTCGAAACCCTCTTTCTGTTTAACCAACTCAAACAAGTTTTTGCTACTGTAAAATTTGACTTAGGTCCAGATTAGTAAACGAAGCTTATTTCTTTCACCGTTTGAGTTTCGTTGCTTCGTTCGAATTGATTCTTTTTGCAAACCGGAGTTCTTAAGTTGAACTTTCTGGTTAGATCTCTTATTTTGAGTTTTATTTGTGCACCCTTGCTTGATTGCTTATGTATGTATTGTTTGTTTGCGATAGAGTACCCGGAGTGCGAAGCGTGCTACTACGAGTCTCTAGGTTTCACGGATCATGAGCAAGGCAAGTAACACTTTGATCATACCTCTTTACCACCCAGTTTTATTGCATTAGATCAATCCTCAAACTATTGCATGATTAGGATCTGATTAATATGTGGGTTTTGGGAAGTAGATGAGGTAGTACCTATTGCCCTGTTTACTATCAAACCTTTGGGAGTTACTTCTACGTTTGCTTATATTGCTATGCTGTGCTCGTAGACGTGGATTGAGTTTGAGTGTATTTCATGACAGATGTGAGATTGTTAATTAATGGATCAACTTAAGGTGGCTACTTTAATTTACATCTGGGTGGATTGAGGCACCTGGAGAACCCAGTGTTGCATGTATTTTTGGATATCCCGGAGTACCCGTGTGATCATGCTATGGACCGCCACCTAGACTCAAAGGGATCATGAGATTATTCATGCTAGAAACTTCCGTGTGTAGCCACAAGCTATTATGGGCTCTAGCATAGTTGAGTAGGTTACATGATCTCTTGAAGAGGTGGGCTAGCAGATGTAGGGGAAAGTAGGTGTAACTGTCCACCCGGAGTAAAGAGTATTGTTTCTGAAAGACTGTGTCTCGGTCATCCGTTTCTCAAACACCATGTAGTGCGAGAAATCAAGCGGAGGCGATCGAGTCTTGTGGGGAAAAGTGCACAAACCTCTGCAGAGTGTACAAACTAATCATGGTTAGCCGTGTCCCCGGTTATGGACATCTTGAGTATCTAGTTCTTGGATTATCATGTGAATCTCATCATCATGTTACGTAATTTAATTTGATTGGGTTAATCACGTTCTTAATTGGGATTGAGTTGGAGGTACCTTCTCAATGTTTAACAACCACCATGATAGTGAAATAAAATTTATTCCTTTGTGGTAGGGAAAAATTGGCTTTTCGCAAAACTGTAACCATAGAGCTTTCCACCAGCCATATATGCATGTAGTGATAGCATTATTCTGTTCATTACTCTCTATGTGTTACATTGCCAGGATATTCCATGTGCTGACCCGTTTTCGGGCTGCAACGTATCATGTTGCAGACTTTTCAGACGACGAGTAAGGAGCCTTAGGTCGTGGTCTTATAATCAGTGATGTCGTTGGAGTTGATGGACTCACTTTATCTTCCAAGCCTTCCGCTGTTATCATTTTTAGATGGCCTTAAGCCATATTTATTTGTATTGAGTTCTCTTGAACTATTCGATGTAATAAGTGTGTGATTCCTACTCTGTTATAAATCCTTCAAAATACTGTGTGTGTCAGCATTACCGATCCAGGGATGACACTGATGCATGGAGACTAGACTGTTTGACGTCTGGTCGCTACAAAGATGGTATCAGAGCACACATTGACTGTAGGACACGACCACTAAGCTAAAGCCCTAGATCACTACTCTCTTCTCATTTCTGACTCCTCTCCTTTCTTCCACTCTTTTAGGATGGCGGATGCCAGGAACAAGTTCGCGCAACCAGATGAGGATACACCTTTTGGACGACACTTGAAGGAAGTTACTAAGTACCTGAACATCGGAATACCAAGCTTCACCGGAACCTACAACGCCACACTACCAGAAGAGGAGCGCTGGATGATTCAAGTTCAAGTTCCAGGAAGGACGTTCATGCCAGTCACGGAGCCCATAGAGTTTTCCTTTGATGCACCAACCTGGAGTCTAGGAAAGAGCATGGCAGCCCACATCACCATGGGACGTATTGGAGAAGTGTACCACAATGATCTCAAGGATACTATCTATCAGATTTGTGGGCGCCGAGACGAGCAATGCGAGATGATCAACACCAGGAAGGATAGATCTATTGCAGCTTTCATTCAGGAGTTAAACCAGTACATTCGTCGCCAGGAGAACCAGATGTGCGCGGACATGATAGAACTGAAGAAGGCAAAGACTAGGATCATGGAACTGGAGGAAGAACTCAAGGCTACACGCGATGGATATGAGGAGGAAATCGCAACATTGTTGGAGAAGAATGGCGACCTGACAAAGAAGCTAGGAGTTTTCATGGGAGACCCAGCACCAGGAGGAGATGATGACGATTCTACTTGCCCGGAGAACTACATCATCATCAACGACACTGACTCGGACCCCAGTGATGATGATTGGGAGGATGAAGCCGGAGCAGATACCATGGAGTCTTCGACTGAGCAATTTTTCTAGTAGACCACCAAAATTAGTAGTAGTATTCCACCATGTATATAGTATAATCCAAGCACTTTATAACGATAGTTAGATCGATTGTATGCCTTGTTTGAATTGATTGGAGTGGTATGATTGTGATTGTCTCATGTGCATATGGGTAGTGTTTTCCCTCTAGACCTCATTCTATCCTATTTTCTCATCTTTTCTAAACCCATCAGATGCCTCCGAGACGCGACACCGGATTTGTTTTCCCACCGGAGATCACTCAGTTGATTCAGCAGCAGAATGCCCTGATGCAAGTGCTAGTTCAGAACCAAGGCAACAACAACAACAACAACAACCCACCACCACCACCACATGTTGATCACTTAGCCCGTTTTCTTAGGCTGAATCCGTCGGTGTTCTCCAGTAGCACCGAGCCGATTGTGGCAGATGATTGGCTCCGCAAGGTTGGAAGGGAGCTGACCACTGCAGGATGCACAAATGCGGAGAGAGTGCGTTTTGCCGCACATCAGCTCGATGGACCCGCATCATCATGGTGGAAGAATTACACGGCCACTCACCCCATTGACACTGTCACATGGGACCAGTTACAGCAAGCTTTCCGTACTGCTCATGTTTCAGCAGGAGCTATGGCCATGAAGAAGCGTGAGTTTCGCAACTTACGCCAAGGAGGACGTACCGTTGGCCAGTACGTGGAGGATTTTAGTAAGTTAGCACGTTATGCCCCAGATGACGTTGCTACGGATGCAGCTAAGCAGGAGAAGTTTCTGGAAGGACTGAATGATGAGCTGAGCATGCAGTTGATGGTGGCAACTTATAACAACTACCAGGAGTTGGTAGATAGAGCTCTCATGATTGAAGGGAAGCAGCAGCAGATTGAGAGCCGTAAGAGGAAGTATGGACAAGGAAAGTACAGTACAGGAGCTCACCAGAAGCCTCGTTTTACCCCGAACTCGGGAGGACACCTTCAGCATAACCATGGAGGTCACAATCACAATGGAGGGAGCTCGCACAATCATAGTGGCCCCAAGAATGGCAATGGAAATGGAGGAAGCAATGGACAGAACCGTACCAACCCATCAACCCCAGCCAAGAGGGATCTAAGCCACGTTACTTGTTTCAAGTGCCAGAAGACTGGACATTATGCAACTGAATGTCCGGAAGCGAAGAATGGAAATGGCAATGGAAGCTCGGGAAAGAAGCCGAACCCTTTCAACAGGGGACAGGTGAACCACGTTAATGTGGAGGAGGTTGAAGCACATCCTGATGAAGTAATAGGTTTTTGGTTAAGTCATTTACTGCAATCGTTCTTTTTGATACTGGTGCATCGCATTCATACATATCAAGGGGATTTGTGGATAAGTTTAAGTTGCCCACCAAAGTTCTCAGAACACCTATGTTAGTAACCTCGCCAGGAGCAGAGTATATGGCAAGCCAAGGATGTTTTCAAATGCCATTGGCCATAGGTAGGCATGTTTTCCCCTCAGACCTAATAGTTTTGGAGTCGCAAGGTTTGGATGTGATTTTGGGAATGGATTGGCTATCGATGTATAGAGGAAACATCGATTGCGCCAGTAAGACGATCTTGCTTACTACCCCAGAAGGAAGAAGGATTAAGTATGTATCCCGGCATGTGCTGAAGAGGACTCAAGTAAATTCCTTATCAGGAGTTGTACAGGAGGAAGTACCAGTCGTGAAGGATTTCCCTGACGTATTTCCACAGGAGTTGCCAGGCATGGCACCGGATAGAGACATTGAGTTTTTGAATGAGCTTTTGTCAGGCACTGGGCCAATATCTAAGAGACCGTACAGGATGCCTGCTAAGGATTTGGAAGAAATTAAGAAGCAGATTAAGGAGTTACTGGATAAAGGATATATTCGCCCAAGTTCGTCACCTTGGGGATCACCAGTACTTCTGGTGGAGAAGAAAGATGGATCGTTGAGGATGGTTGTTGATTATCATGGATTTAATGAAGTAACAATCAAGAACAAGTACCCACTGCCGATGATCAATGATCTGTTTGACCGACTACAAGGAGCTAAAGTATTTTCCAAGATTGATTTGCGATCAGGATACCACCAGTTGAAGATTCGAGAGCAGGATATACCCAAGACAGCTTTTACCACAAGGTATGGGCTATATGAGTACACCGTTATGTCATTTGGCCTGACTAACGCACCCGCCTATTTCATGAACATGATGAACAAAGTGTTTATGGAGTTTTTGGATAAGTTTGTCGTAGTGTTCATTGATGATATTCTGGTCAATTCGAAGAATGAGGAAGAGCATAAGGAGCATTTGCGTTTGGTACTTGGAAAGCTCAGAGAACATCAGTTATATGCCAAGTTCAGCAAGTGCGAGTTTTGTTTAAAGTAAGTTGGATTCCTTGGACATGTTATATCCGGAGAAGGAATAGCAGTAGATCCCACCAAGGTTAACACTGTGACAAATTGGGAGTCACCCACGACAGTTGGAGAAATCCGGAGTTTTCTGGGACTCGCAGGATATTACCCGAGATTCATCGAGAATTTCTCAAAGACTGCAAAGCCTATGACGGAGTTGTTGAAGAAGGACACCAAATTCAAATGGACTGAGGAATGTGAGGCTAGTTTCCAGGAGTTAAAGAAATGTTTGGTTACAACGCCAGTGTTGATTTTGCCAGATCAACGCAAGGATTATGAAGTATATTGTGACGCTTCTCGTCGAGGACTTGGAGCAGTGCTAATGCAGGAGGGAAGAGTTGTTTCATATGCCTCACGAGAGCTTAAACCCCATGAGTTGAATTATGCTACACATGATTTGGAGTTAGCAGCCGTAGTGCATGCGTTGAAGACGTGGACATTTTCTCATCGGAAACCATTGTGAGGTGTACACGGATCACAAGAGTTTGAAGTACATTTTCACGCAGAAGGAGTTGAATCTCAGGCAAAGGAGATTGTTGGAGCTCATTAAAGGTTATGATATGAGATTGCATTATCACCCGGGGAAGGCTAACGTAGTAGCTGATGCGTTGAGCCGCAAGAGCCATGTCAACACACTCATGACCGGAGAGATACCCAAGGAGTTAGCAGAGGATCTTCGTGAACTATGTTTGGAAATAGTTCCGAGAGGCTATGTAGCAGCATTGGAGATTCAGTCTACTTTGACGGATATGATCAGAGAAGCCCAGAAGACAGACAAGGAAATTGCTGAGATAAAGGAAAGGATGAGTAAAGGAAAAGCCAAGGGATTTCGTGAGGATGAGCACGATACCTTATGGTTTGAGGACCGCGTTTATGTGCCCAATGATCCGGAGATCAGGAAGCTGATCTTGCAAGAGGCCCATGATTCACCATATTTGATTCACCCAGGAAATACCAAGATGTACCTGGATTTAAAGGAAAGTTTCTGGTGGACCGGAATGAAGAAGGATATTGCGGAGTATGTAGCAGTTTATGATGTATGTCAGAGAGTAAAGGCAGAGCATCAGAAGCCAGCAGGATTGCTACAACCATTGCCGATACCCGAATGGAAGTGGGATAAGCTAGGCATGGATTTTATCACAGGATTGCTCAGGACTCGTTCAGGCTATGACTCGACATGGGTTGTAGTCGATCGTTTGAAGAAGGTAGCTCATTTCATCCCAGTAAAGACCACTTATACAAGTGCTAAGTTGGCAAAGATATACATGACCAGGATCGTATGTCTGCATGGAGTTCCGAGGACCATTGTATCAAATAGAGGAACCCAGTTTACTTCAAGGTTTTGGAATCAGTTGCACGAGACTTTGGGTACCAGGCTAGAGTTCAGTACAGCCTTTCATCCACAGACAGACGGACAAACCGAGAGAGTCAATCAGATTTTGGAGGACATGCTGAGAGCTTGTGCGCTAGATTATGGATCTATTTGGGATGACAATTTGCCATATGCAGAATTCTCTTATAACAACAGTTATCAATCCAGTTTGAAGATGGCCCCTTTCGAGGCTCTGTACGGAAGGAGGTGCAGGACACCGTTGTTGTGGGACAAAGTTGGAGACCGCCAGTTGTTTGGACCAGATTTGATTAAAGAGTCTGAACAGAAAGTGAAGTTGATTCGCGATAGGCTCAAGGTAGCCCAGTCCAGGCAGAAGAGTTATGCGGATTCTAAACGCAAGGAGACAGTTTACAAAGTCGGAGACAGAGTTTATCTTCGAGTATCACCACTTCGAGGAGTGAAGCGCTTTGGAGTTAAGGGAAAGTTAGCACCACGTTTTGTAGGACCATACAAAGTTTTGGAGCGTATGGGTGAAGTTGCTTACAAGTTGGAATTGCCCGGAGGATTGTCGGGAGTTCACGATGTGTTCCATGTTTCTCAGCTGAAGAAGTGCCCCGTAGAGATGGCTGAGATACCACTGAGAGATACAGTGCCAGTGGAAGCGATTCACCTGGATAGTGATTTGACCTATGAGGAGAAACCAGTCAAGATTCTCGAATATGCCAGCCGAGTCACCCGCAACAAGGTTATCAAGTTTTGCAAAGTCTAGTGGAGTCACCATACCGAGGAGGAAGCCACCTGGGAGCGAGAGGAAGATCTACGGAAGGACCACTCTCACCTATTTTCTAGCCAACCCGAATCTCGAGGGCGAGATTCATCTTAAGGGGGGTAGGTTTGTAACAACCCAAATTTTCAATTTGGAATGTTATACATAGATCATTCTTGGATGACATATTTTATTGCATTTTGTTTTGCGATCCTAGAAATTCTATGCAACTCAAGGACCCACGGAGAGAGTTGGGGATTTCATTATTTTCATATTTGGGTTTTCTCAAATTTTGAAAATATGATCATTTGTTTTAATTATTTTTCTCTCCGAAAATATTTCATATCAAAATATATGAGAGGAGATAAAATGACTTCTCGACAAATAATGAAATATTGGAGGAAAAATATTAAAAAGAAATATTTGATTTTATTTGAATTAGGAAAAATACGCATTTTTCAAAGTTGCATTTTAGGCCCAAATAAATGTTCATCTTGTCCGGCTTATTTTTAGAGGACGGGGAAAATTTATTTCGGGATTTTTGGAGTCCGTTTAGTATTTCTTTTTTTACTTTTTCTGCACGTCCAAATTATTTTAAAAAAAGTCAACCGACTCCGGGCCGTACCCGAGCGGGACTCTTCGGGCCGGCCTTTAAAAGCCCGAGACCCCGAGCCCCAGCGCCGCCAGCCCACCCGAAACCCTAGCCATCTGCGCCGCCGCCGCCGCCCGCGCCGCCACCCCGCGTCGCCCCGCCGCCGCCAACCACTGCCGCCGGAGTTAGAGGTAGCCGCCGTTTTTTTTATAAAACCGATCGGTTTTATTTTGTAAACCCTAGTTTCTGTTTTGTTTAGATCGGTTCGGTTTATTTATTTTGCGGACGTTCGTCCGTACGTTCGTTTTAACAAACGGTTTTCGTCGTTTAACCGCAGACAGCGAACGTTCGTCCGTTAGCCTGTTCGTCAGTTTTTCTTTTTCTCGGATTTCCGCGATTATTTTCGATCGCGATTTGTGATCCGATTTTCGTTTCAGTTTAACTTTTCGCTCGTTTATCGGAATCAGGCGATTCAAGCGCCTAGAGTTTCATCTCGAAACCCTCTTTCTGTTTAACCAACTCAAACGAGTTTTTGCTACTGTAAAATTTGACTTAGGTCCAGATTAGTAAACGAAGCTTGTTTCTTTCGCCGTTTGAGTTTCGTTGCTTCGTTCGAATTGATTCTTTTTGCAAACCGGAGTTCTTAAGTTGAATTTTCTGGTTAGATCTCTTATTTTGAGTTTTATTTGTGCACCCTTGCTTGATTGCTTATGTATGTATTGTTTGTTTGCGATAGAGTACCCGGAGTGCGAAGCGTGCTACTACGAGTCTCTAGGTTTCACGGATCATCAGCAAGGCAAGTAACACTTTGATCATACCTCTTTACCACCCAGTTTTATTGCATTAGATCAATCCTCAAACTATTGCATGATTAGGATCTGATTAATATGTGGGTTTCGGGAAGTAGATGAGGTAGTACCTATTGCCCTATTTACTATCAAACCTTTGGGAGTTATTTCTACGTTTGCTTATATTGCTATGCTATGCTCGTAGACGTGGATTGGGTTTGAGTGTATTTCATGACAGATGTGAGATTGTTAATTAATGGATCAACTTAAGGTGGCTACTTTAATTTACATCTGGGTGGATTGAGGCACCTAGAGAACCCAGTGTTGCCTATATTTTTGGATATCCCGGAGTACCCGTGTGATCATGCTATGGACCGCCACCCAGACTCAAAGGGATCATGAGATTATTCATGCTAGAAACTTTCGTGTGCAGCCACAAGCTATTATGGGCTCTAGCATTGTAACGCCCGGATAATCATGCTACAGTAATCTCACGTTAATGATGGCACGTCACCTCTGTCACTGTAATTAATCTCGGGTTAAATCAAAACCGTTTCAAATTTAAATCCTAGATAAGTCAAACGACAAAAGTTTTCAAATATTAAAATAAAAATGTTCGGACTATGTCAATTATTGCATCGGTAATTATGGTGAAGTAAACACATTTTTCTAAAATGCCTAAATACTTTTAAATGAATTAAAACAGAAAAGAAATAATGAAAGAAAATACAAAAGAGAAAACAAACAGAAAGAGAAAAAAATAGAAGAATAGAACCCCCCCCACTGGGCCAACCGGCCCAGCTGCTAGCCAGGCCGCCCACCAGGCCGGCCCACCCCAGCCCTACACCTAACCACCCCACACCCGAAACCCTAGCCCCCGCACCCACTCCCCACTCCCCACTCGCCCTCCCCCACGTTCACTCCCCTCTCCCCTCGATCTGGATCGGGGAGGGCTCGACCCCGCCGCCGCTGCCTCACCTCGCCCCTGAATCGCCGCCGTCGCCGCGACGACCGCGTCGCCCGTCGCCACCACCACCTCGCTGAAGCCCCTCGCCTCCTCACCTCCTCGTCGTCCCGAGCCGAGGCCGCCGTTCCGGCGCCGCGCCCTCGACCCCGTCGCCCCGCCGCACTCGTCGCCGGCGACCCGAACGCCGCCCCTTCCTCGTCCCCCTCTCCGAGCCCGCTGCCCAGACCCCACGAACGCCGGTGAGGCCCTCGGCCTCTTCTCTCCCCTCGTCCCCGTACGCGCTCGCACGCCCCTGACCATCGCCTGTACGCGCACCGACCGCGCTCACCGCGGCCTCGCCTCGCCCGGCGTGCCGTCGCGTGCGCCCACAACCGCCCGCCCGCGGTGGCCTCGCACGCCGTCCGTTCGCCCCGCACCCTCGCCCCCGCACGCGCCCCTGGCCGCGCGTGGCCGCCGCTGCCCGTCCCCTGCTGCGGCTCTACTCCGGCGAAGCCGCCGCACGCCGTCGCTCGCCCCCCGCCTCCGCCTGCCGCGGCCGGCCGGCGAGCCTCGCCCCGCCATGCCGGGCTACGCCCTCTGCTGGCGCTGGCGCCCACGCGCCCTGCGCCCGTTACCCACTAGCACCCGCCCCGCGGTGGCCCTCTGGGCCACTGACTAAGGGCCCCACACCCCCCTGAGAACGTTAAAATAATAATAATAATAATAAATTAATATAAATAAATAAAGAAAGAAAGAAAATAAAAATAAATTTAATTAATTAATTAATTAACTAAATTAATTAAGTTAATTAATCCTGTTTAAACTAATATAATTAGTTAATTAATTTAACTAAACAGTAGTTAATTAACTAACAGTCACTCATAGGTGGGACCCACCCGTCAGGTTGACCAGGTCAACGGTCAACGTTGACTGCTGATGTCAGCATGACATCATGCTGATGTCATAAATCCATTTTCGAATTAAATTAAATATTTAATTAAATTCCAGAAATTAATAAAATCTTTAGAAAATCATATCTTTTAATCCGTAACTCGGATTAAAATATTTTCAACATGAAAGTTGCTCAGAATGACGAGACGAATCCGGATACGCAGTCCGTTCGTCCACCAGACCTCCCTAACCTATCGAACTCGCAACTTTCCCCCTCCGGTCCATCTGTCCGAAAACGCAAAACATCGGGAATGCTTTCCCGGATGTTCCCCCCCTTCGCCGGTACCACCTACTGTCGCGTTAGGACACACCTCGCACTGCTCATTGTCATGTCACGCATCGTCATGTTTATGTTTGCATTGTATTTACTGTTTCTTCCCCCTCTTCTCTCCGGTAGACTACGAGACCGGCACTGCTGCTGCCCAGTTCGACTACGGAGTTGACGACCCCTCCTACTTGCCAGAGCAACCAGGCAAGCCCCCCCTTGATCACCAGATATCGCCTATTCTCCTCTATACTGCTTGCATTAGAGTAGTGTAGCATGTTACTGCTTTCCGTTAATCCTATATTGATGCATAGCCTATCCTTACTACTACTGTTGTTACCTTTACCTGCAATCCTACATGCTTAGTATAGGATGCTAGTTTTCCATCAGTGGCCCTACATTCTTGTCCGTCTGCTATGCTATACTATCGGGCCGTGATCACGTGGCCGGTGATCACGGGTATATACTTATATACTATATACATGACACATGTGATGACTAAAGTCGGGTCGGCTCGTAGGAGTACCCGCAAGTGGACCTTGGTGGCGGAGCGACAGGGCAGGTTGAGACCGCCTAGGTGAGAGGTGGGCCTGGCCCTGGACGACGTCCGCGGTTACTTCGACATAACACGCTTAACGAGTTCTTAGTATTTGATCTGAGTCTGGCCATTTGGTCTATACGCACTAACCATCTACGCGGGAGTAGTTATGGGTATCCCGGCGTCGTGGTATCAGCCGAAGCCTTCGTGACGTCAGCGACTGAGTGGCGCGCGCCGGATTGGACTGGAACGCCACTAGGCTAGGTCTGCTTCCGGCCGCGTACGCAACGTGCAGGTGTGCATAGGGCGATGGGCCCAGACCCCTGCGTGCATAGGGTTAGACCGGCGTGCTGACCTCTCTGTTGTGCCTAGGTGGGGCTGCGACGCGTTGATCTTACGAGGCCGGGCATGACCCAGAAAAGTGTGTCCGGCCAAATGGGATCGAGCGTGTTGGGTTATGTGGTGCACCCCTGCAGGGAAGTTTATCTATTCGAATAACCGTGTCCCTCGGTAAAAGGACGACCCGGAGTTGTACCTTGACCTTATGACAACTAGAACCGGATACTGAATAAAATACACCCTTCCAAGTGCCAGATACAACCCGGTGATCGCTCTCTAACAGGGCAACGAGGAGGGGATCGCCGGGTAGGATTATGCTATGCGATGCTACTTGGAGGACTTCAATCTACTCTCTTCTACATGCTGCAAGATGGAGGTGGCCAGAAGCGTAGTCTTCGACACGACTAGCTATCCCCCTTTTATTCTGGCATTCTGCAGTTCAGTCCACTGATATGCCCCTTTACACATATACCCATGCATATGTAGTGTAGCTCCTTGCTTGCGAGTACTTTGGATGAGTACTCACGGTTGCTTCTCTCCCTCTTTTCCCCCTTTCCTTTCTATCTGGTTGTCGCAACCAGATGTTGGAGTCCAGGAGCCAGACGCCACTGTCGACGATGACACCTACGACACTGGAGGTGCCTACTACTACGTGCAGCCTGCTGACGACGACCAGGAGTAGTTAGGAGGATCCCAGGCAGGAGGCCTGCGCCTCGTTCGATCTGTATCCCAGTTTGTGCTAGCCTTCTTAAGGGAAACTTGTTTAACTTATGTCTATACTCAGATATTGTTGCTTCCACTGACTCGTCTGTGATCGAGCACTTGTATTCGAGCCCTCGAGGCCCCTGGCTTGTATTATGATGCTTGTATGACTTATTTATGTTTTAGAGTTGTGTTGTGATATCTTCCCGTGAGTCCCTGATCTTGATCGTACACATTTGCGTGCATGATTAGTGTACGGTCAAATCGGGGGCGTCACAAGCATAGTTGAGTAGGTTACATGATCTCTTGAAGAGGTGGGCTAGCAGATGTAGGGGAAAGTAGGTGTAACTATCCACCCGGAGTAAAGAGTATTGTTTCTGAAAGACTGTGTCTCGGTCATCCGTTTCTCAAACACCATGTAGTGCGAGAAATCAAGCGGAGGTGATCGAGTCTTGTGGGGAAAAGTGCACAAACCTCTGCAGAGTGTACAAACTAATCATGGTTAGCCGTGTCCCCGGTTATGGACATCTTGAGTATCTAGTTCTTGGATTATCATGTGAATCTCATCATCATGTTACTTAATTTAATTTGATTGGGTTAATCACGTTCTTAATTGGGATTGAGTTGGAGGTACCTTCTCAATGTTTAACAACCACCATGATAGTTAAATAAAATTTATTGCTTTGTGGTAGGGAAAATTGGCTTTTCGCAAAACTGTAACCATAGAGCTTTCCACCAGCCATATATGCATGTAGTGATAGCATTATTCTGTTCATTACTCTCTATGTGTTACATTGCCAGGATATTCCATGTGCTGGCCCGTTTTCAGGCTGCAACGTATCATGTTGCAGACTTTTCAGATGACGAGTAAGGAGCCTTAGGTCGTGGTCTTATACTCAGTGATGCCGTTGGAGTTGATGGACTCACTTTATCTTCCAAGCCTTCCGCTGTTATCATTTTTAGATGGCCTTAAGCCATATTTATTTGTATTGAGTTCTCTTGAACTATTCGATGTAATAAGTGTGTGATTGCTACTCTGTTATAAATCCTTCAAAGTACTGTGCGTGTCAGCATTACCGATCCAGGGATAACACTGATGCACGGAGACTAGACTGTTTGAGGTCTGGTCGCTACACTCTTTGATAGGCTTCGTTGCCGAATCGACACGGAGTCTGTGCTCGGCCAGTTCCGTGGGAATACCCAGCATGTCAGAAGGCTTCCATGCGAAGATGTCCCAGTTCTCATGGAGGAACTGGACGAGCGTGACTTCCTATTTGCTGTCCAGGGTGGTAGAGATGTTGGTCGGGGCAGTGTTCGGGTCTGGAGGGTTGATGTGCACCAGCTTCATCTCTCCTGCCGACTGGAAAGTAGATTCCATAGTCGGCTTCTTGGACTTGAAAAGTTCACTTCGGTCCGTCGCCTTCTTGTGTTCATTCAGCTCGGCCATCGCCATCTTCTCATCGGCTATGTGGGAGCCCTTCGATTGCCTGTGATGGTGATCATGCTTTTAGGCCCTGGCATCTTGAATTTTAGATATACGTTACATGGACGGGCCATGAAACGTGCGTTGGCAGGCCTACCCAGGATGGCATGGTAATCACTTTTGAAGTCTACCACCTCGAAAGTCAGCCGTTCCTTTTGGAAGTTCTTCTCTTAGCCGAACACGACGTCAAGAGTGATCTAGCCGAGTGTCTTGGCCTTCTTCCTGGGGATTACCCCGTGGAACTGCATATTGCTCTTGCTGAGCCGGGTCATGGGGATGCCCATCGCTGGTAAGGTGTCAGCGTAGATAATGTTAAGCCCGCTGCCGCCGTCCATCCGGATTTTGTGCAATCGGACTCTTCCCACGACTGGGTCTACTACCAAAGCCAGCCGCCCGGGAGTCGATATGTGAGCAGGATGGTCTGACTGATCAAACTTTACTGAAAGTCAACTATCCCTGGGTGGTTTTGGTAATTCCTAACAACATATAGCTCATTGAGCTAATACTATTTCAAGATAAATATTTCAGGAAAGCTCAATGATTGGCATGGCATGGATTAGAAATGTGGACCCCTCAAAATGCTAAGGACCAAGGATTGGCTCAAGCTCAAAAGCTCAAGACTCTACATTTTAACTTTAAGTGATCCAAGATCACATTGAGTCCATAGGAAAGCCAATACTATTAAAAGGGGATGAGGTGTTGCTTAATGAGTTACTTGCTCGAAATGCTTAGTGATATGCTCCAAAATCCTCAACCACTTTCTCATATCCACATATGTCCCAAATCAAAAGTCAAACTTGGCCCCACCGAAACTTTCTATCCGGCGCCACCGAGTTCAGATGACATAGCCACTGCCACAAAACCCTAGTGTTTTCGGTCTCACCGATAGGGATCTTGATCTCATCGAGATTGGATTGCAAACTCTCTGTTTCCTTCGTAACATTTCGGTCCAACCGAAATGAGCGATCGGTCCCACCGAGTTCGCAATGCGAACTCTCTGTTTCCCCTTCGTAACGTTTCGGTCCAACCGAGATGAGCGAATCGGTCCCACTGAGTTTGTCTGACCAACTCTCTGGTTAGCTTATTACCAAAATCGGTCTCACCGAGTTTGTGTAATCGGTCCCACCGAAATTACGTTATGCCCTAACCCTAATGAAATCGGTATCACCGAGTTGACATGTCGGTCCCACCGAAAATCCTAATGTTCACATTTTCAACTAAATCGGTCTGACCGAGTTTCATTATTTGGTCCCACCGAGTTTGGTGATTTGTGTGTAACGGTTAGATTTTGTGTGGAGGCTATATATACCCCTCCACCCACTCTTCATTCGTGGAGAGAGCCATCAGAACATGCCTACACTTCCATCATACATTTTCTGAGAGAGAACCACCTACTCATGTGTTGAGGTCAAGATATCTCATTCCAACCATATGAATCTTGATCTCTAGCCTTCTCCAACTTGCGTTCCACTCAAATCATCTTTCCACCAAATCCAAATCTGTGTGAGAGAGTTGAGTGTTGGGGAGACTATCATTTGAAGCATAAGAGCAAGGAGTTCATCATCAACACACCATCTATTACCTTTTGGAGAGTGGTGTCTCCTAGATTGGTTAGGTGTCACTTGGGAGCCTCCGTCAAGATTGTGGAGTTGAACCAAGGAGTTTGTACGGGCAAGGAGATCGCCTACTTCATGAAGATCTACCCTAGTGAGGCAAGTCCTTCGTGGGCGATGGCCATGGTGGGATAGACAAGGTTGCTTCTTCATGGACCCTTCATCGGTGGAGCCCTTCGTGGACTCGCGCAACCGTTAGCCTTCGTGGGTTGAAGTCTCCATCAACGTGGATGTACGATAGCACCACCTATCGGAACCATGCCAAAAATCTCCATGTCTACATTGCGTTTGATCCCTCCAAACTCCTCCCTTTACCTTCATGTGCAATGTTTTAGATTCCGCTGCTATACTCTTAGACTTGCATGTGTAGGTTGGTTGCTTGACTAGTGCTAAGTTGCTAAAATCTGCCAAGACTTAAAATTGGGAAAAGGCTAGATTTTTATTTGGTCAAGTAGTCTAATCACCCCCCTCTAGACATACTTTCGATCCTACAATTATCGGTGTCTTGGCCTAGTCGAGATATTTGGTGACAGTAGAGACTGCCATGTTGACCACTCGGTTAATCACCTTGAGGCGGCTCTTGCTTTCGATGAAAGCGAAAATCATGAGGACATTTTCCACGTTGGGGTACCCGGAAGTACCTCTGCCTCCGTCTTCGTTGTCTTCATCTTTTTCTCCAGAAGAATCTTGCCGCATCTCTTGCTTCACGAGTCGACACTCCCGAGTGGTATTGCTTGGGAAAGATCAAGTTGCCTTCCTCATCTTTCTTCATGTGAATCTGGCAAGGGTGATCGAGGATGTCGCTCTTCATGGTGACTTGCTTCTTTCCTTTCCAATCCTTCTTTTGCTTTTGGGATTAATTTTTTCCTTGGCTGGCCACAGCTGCGGCTTCGGCGTTCACTCCGGCATCTGCTTTCCGCTTGTGCTTTTTGCCCTTGTTCTCCGACTGATGTGCGTTGCCTACACGGCTCTTGCTACTCCTCAGTCTGTCTTCCTCTTCGCCATTGGCATACCGGTTGGCTATCTCCATAGTCCGACTGAGAGTCGGGGTCTCAGTTCAACCGAACTTCATGTTCAGCTCCCGGTATCTGACTCCTACCTTGAAGGCGCAGATTGCGTGGTGTTCGGTGACGTTCTCCACCGTGTTGTGCAGAGTGGTCCACCGATGGATGTACTCTCGGAGAGTTTCATTCTGCTTGTGCACGCAGTGCTGCAACTCGGTCAAACCTCCTGCTCTCTTGTATGTGCCTTCAAAGGTCTTGACAAACACTTTTGCCAGATCATCCCAGCAAAAGATACTACTCGACGGGAGCTGTGTCAACCAAGCCCGTGCGGAGCCTTCTAGCATCAGTGGAAAATGCTTCATGGCTACATTTTCGTTGCCACCGCTGATCTGGACTGCCACTCGGTAATCTTCTAGCCAAATTCGGGCTTGGATTCACCGGTGAACTTGCTGATTCCCGTGGCCAACATGAAGTTTTTGGGAATCTCAGCCGCTCCTTTATAACGGCTAAAGCACTCGGGACCTAATGGTACGGAACCACTCGGCACGTCATGCTCTTGGCCCTCCCGCAAGGCCCGGCCTCTGTCGACCAAGTTCTGATCGAGAACGGATCTCGCGTTGAACAACGGGTCTCGAGCGTCCCTCGATGGACGAGTCGGACTTGGCCTGCGGTCACCGAAGTGTGTCCGCCTGTCGTCGTAGGGCTGGCCCTGTATGCGGTATCTCGGGGTGGAGGCATCAGTGCACGATCGTAGTCGTCATTACGCCAGGGCGACGCGACTCGACCGCGTCCCTGATCTTCATGACGATCTCTAGAGGAAGAAGTAGCTCGGCGCCTGCCCGAGCCGAGTGGGCTGTGACCCGACTGGATGGTCTCTGCCCGCATGGATGCGCTATGGATCCGGTCTCTGGACTAGGACACCGCCGCATTCTGCAACAGTGTTGTTTTGAGGAGTGCCTGGATCTGACGAATCCCCTCTCCAGCCGAAGAGCCAGATGGTTGAATGGAATCCGTGACCCTAGTGGCGGCTGCTAGATTTTGCAATGGGGTACCAAGAACTTGGTACTAACGGGGCTGGTCACTCGAGTAAAGCTGATGCTTGTGCCGACTGGAGCTGGGTTGATGGCGCTCGCGCTCATCCAGCTCCCTCTGAATCCATTCGAGGCAATCATGCTCAGCCAAAGTAGCCAAGCGAGTCGACTCCATAGCTAGCGCCTCGGGAGTCGTTCCAGTGATGGGAGTGTTCAGAAGCTGATCATTTCAGTGACGGAGCTTGTCCCGCTGCTCCCGAGTGAGAGCTTGAGGCACATACGGCTCGTGCCCCGGGAAGCCACCGTTGGTGTTGACGTGGGACGCACCCGCGTGATCGTCTTCGGGTTCCGGGTAGCCCAGGGATACACGGTGCTCGGAGTTATCCACCATAAGGATCTCAGCGGCTGACTCAATGCTCTCAGACTCCTCCGAGGAATCGCCGAGTGATCCATTCGAGAGGTCGAGGGCGGGCTCGTCCAACTCGATAGCCGCCACTTGTTCCGCTGCTGCCTCAGTGGCGACAGCGTGCTTGATCCAACGCTGCAGCCGAGAACGCCTGGGGCGCTTGCAACGACGTACAACGATGGGATGGGAAACCACTCGGTACGGAGCCGAGGGCTGCCGGAGAAGGACTCCATAGGAAGAGGCTCGGAAGTGCGTCGCGCCGTGGATGGCAACGCCTCCATGTCCAGTGGGGCTCTGCATAGCCACGTTGAGTCATCGGCTATGAAGGAGATCGTCCCGATCGGATTTCGCCGCCGACTGACATGATGTTGATGAAGAAATCCACCAACACTATGAAGTTTTGCTAGACGCCTAGCCCCACGGTGGACGCCAACTGTCGGGGTTATGATACTGACAATGAGTACTAAGGGTACGAATAAGGGGCGGAGCCTAGCTACACGGTGTTTAACGAGTTCAGGCCCCTCACTCGGTGGAGGTAAAAGCCCTACGTCTCGTGCCCTGAGGCTTACTTTGATTTGATGGGTAGGATTACAAGGTTAAACGTGCCCGGCTATGGAGAGGGGTGTGGCTTATATAGAGTGCACTGCAACCCCATGTCTCCCACGTCACCGGGGCAATTAATGCCATTGAATGAGGCAGTTACTAGTGTAATGAGCATATATTACAGTAGTTACAGGTAATGGTGGTTATAACTCTATTTAGTAGACGACTTAGGATCCCTCAACTGTTGTAGCTCCCACGACGCCTTCTTGCCCTGTACGTTCGAGTGATTGATCATCCGCCGAGTGACGTGTGGTTGTCCGAGTGCTGTAGAGCCGTCCGAGTGATCCTCCTGCTGTATGCATCCGAATGCAGGCATGGTCCAGGGACCCACCTATGATGGTGATGGGCCCCATGTGGGTCCCAAATGATGGGTTCTTGACCCTACCTGTAATAGGTGACCACATCAGGTTATGCATTGGAGAAGTGAGGGTCGACCTTGAACACTTGTGTTCATGCTCATGGAAATAATGTAGAATTTTTTTCAAGGAAGTTTCTCACAAAAATAATTATCCCCTTGTCAAAATCCATTGAATTATAAAAATAATGTGCCAAGATTTGCCTTTAGGATGTTTAAATTGCTTGTTTGGTGTGTGCGGTGAAAAAACATAAACTTTTGCTGTAGTGCATGAATTTACATTTTTTTACTGGAATGTGCAAAAATTCTGAATTTTTACGCAGAACTTCTACGCAATTTTTTTATTTTTTCCTAATTGTTCAGAATTTTTGGAGTTAGAGAAGTATGGTCAATGTTCAGATTCCTACAGTCTGTTCTGTTTTTGACAGATTCTGTTTTTGATGCATTGTTTTGCTTGTTCTGATGGAACTATGCATTCTATCTGTGATATAAGCCACGGAGAAGTTAGAATACAGTAGGTATAATGAAAAATAAAATATGAATGGGTTTGGAACAATACTTAAAGTAGTGATTTGCAATATTATACTAACGGATCTCGTGAAGGTTTTGTTAAGTTTTGTGTGGATGAAGTGTTCGAAGATCGAAGAGGTCTTGATATGAGGAGAAGGAGGAGAGGCAAGAGTTCAAGCTTGGGTATGCCCAAGGCACCCCAAGTAAATATTCAAGGAGACTCAAGCGTCTAAGTTTGGGGTTGCCCCGGAAGGCATCCCTTCTTTCTTCAACAAGAATCGGTATGTTTCGGTTTTTGTTTTGTTCACATGATATGCGTAAATTCTTGGAGCGTCGTGCGCTTTTTATTTTTATTTTAGTGATTCACCATGCTGGTATGAAATAGTCCTTGGTTGATTTATGGAATGCTGATACGTCTCCAACGTATCTATAATTTATAAAGTATTCATGTTGTTATTTTATCATTCTTGGATGTTTCACAATCGTTTTATGGCAACTTTATATCATTTTTTTGGGACTAACCTATTGACCCAGTGCCGAGTGCCAGTTGCTGTTTTTTTGCTAGTTTCTTACATCGCAGGAAATCAATACCAAACGGAGTCCAAACATCGTGAAACTTTTTGTGGATTTTTGTGGACCAGAAGACATCCAGTGGGCCAAAGAAGCACCTGGGGGTGCCTCGAGGGGGGCACAAGGTGGGTTGTGCCCACCTCGGTGGCCTGCCACACCCCCTCTTTGCCCTATGAATAACCAAATATTCCAAAAACCCTCGGGATAACCCTAGATGAGAAGTTCCGCCGCCGCAAGCCTTTGTAGCCACTGAAAACCGATCTAGACCCCGTTTCGGCACTCCGCCGGAGGGGGAAATCATCACCGGTGGCCATCGTCATCATCCCGACGGCCACCATGATGAAGAGGGAGTAGTCCACCCTTGGGCTGAGGGTTTGTACCAGTAGCTATGTGTTTAATCTCTCTCTCTCTCTCGTGTTCTTGAGATGTCATGATCTTGATGTATCGCGGGCTTTGTTAATATAGTTGGATCATACGGTGTTTTGCCCTCTCTATCTTGTGATGACTTGAGTTTTCCCTTGGAGATTTCGTTTTATCGAATTGAATACTTTTATGGATTTGAGAGCACTTGATATATGTCTTGCAAATGAATACTCGTGGTGACAATCGGGTATCATTTTGATTCACTTGATGTATGTTTTGGCACTCAACTCGCGGATTCCCGAGGTGACACTGGGGAAATCTATGCATAGGGGTTGATGCACGTTCTTGTCTTTGTTTATCCGATAGAATTCTTGGGGCACTCTTTGAGGTTCTTTGTGTTGGATTGAGTATTATGAATATGAAATTATTTGGTGTTATTTTAGTACGAAATTTTGGATAGATCGATCGGAAAGAATAGCTTCGAGGTGGTTTCGTACCCTACAAACGATTTCTTCTTATGTTCTCCGCTAGATAAGAACTTTGGAGAGATTATTCGTTGCACGTTGAGGGATGATTATGTGATCCAATTATATTAGTATTGTTGAGAGTTTGCACTAGTGAAAGTACGGACCCTAGGCCTCATTTTCAAGCATTGCAATACCGTTTGTGCTCACTTTTGTTACTTGCTACCTTGCTGTTTTTTATTTTTCTTATTACAAAAATCAATATCTGCTATCATTATTACACTTTTATCACCATCTCTTCGCCGAACTAGTGCACCTATACAAATTCCCATTGTATTTGGTGTGTTGGGGACACAAGAGACTTTTTATTATTTGGTTGCAGGGTTGTTTGATAGAGACCATCTTCATCCTACGCCTCCCACGAATTGATAAACCTTAGGTCATCCACTTGAGGGAAAATTTCTACTGTCCTACAAAACTCCGCGCTTGGAGGCCCAACACGTGTCTACAAGAATAAAGTTGCATAGTAGACAACAAGCTCTTTTCTGGCGCCGTTGCCGGGGAGGTGAGTGCATGAAGGTATATCTTTATATCTTACAAGCGAATCTTTTAGTTTCTTATTTTATCACTAGTTTGGTTTATAAAAGAAAACTACAAAAAATGGAATTGAGGTTGCATCATATTATTCATCTTTATAATGTCTTTTGTGAAAATGATGGAAAGGAAAATTGTGCTCAATTGATAGAAGAAGAATTCTATAAAATGTTTAACAAAAAATCTTTGCTTGATGAGCATGATTGCAATATTGTTGGTATGAACTCTTTGAATATCCATGATGCTAACGATATGCAGACCCATAAGCTTGGTGATGCTATATTTGATGAAGATGATATTTTTAGTCCCCCGAGATTTGATGTGCAAATTTGTTATAATGATTGCATGCCTCCTATTTATGATGATTATATTGATGAAAGTGGGTTTGGAAGAGTGTCAACTCTAGGTAATGATCCCACTATTTTGGAGGATGTTGAATCTTGTTAGAATATTGAAAAAAGTGGATTTGGAGAGTTTATGGATTTATTTAGTGATGAATCCACTATTTTGGAAGAGGTTTCAATTGATTATGACAACAAAGTTGCTATCTATGATGATTATGGTGATGACATGTATGCTATAAATAATAATGATAACCATGAAACTTGTCATCATGATTTTAATTATCAATCCCATGATAGTTATTTTGTTGAGTTTGCTCCCACTACTATTCATGAGAATAATTTTGCTTATGTGGAGAGTAACAAAATTTCTATGCTTATGTATCATTAAAAGAATGCTTTATGTGATAGTTATATTGTTTAATTCATTCATGATGCTACTGAAAATTACTATGAGAGAGGAACATATGCTTTTACATATTGCAATAATATCAAGTTTCCTCTCTATGTGTTGAAAATCTTGAAATTGCACTTGTTTTGCCTTCCTATGCTAGTTGATTCTTGCTCCCAAAAGTTATTTGCTCACAAACTCCCTATGCATAGGAAGTGGTTTAGAATTAAATGTGCTAGTCATATGCTTCATGATGCTCTCTTTGTGTTTCAATTCTTATCTTTTATGTGAGCATCATTGAAATCACCATGCCTAGCTAAAAGGCATTAAAGAAAAGCGCTTGTTGGGAGATAACCCAACATTTACCCTTACTTTTTTTGTAGGTTCACATGATTATGTTACTTTAGTAATCATGTTTTATTGCTTTTGTTTCAATAAAGTGCCAAGTAAAGCCTTTGGGATAGTGTGGATGATAGTTGACTTGAATCTGTGCAAAAACGGAAACTTTTGCGCTCAGTCCAGGAATTTTGTAAATTCACTGCTATGTGCTTTTGATCTGAATTTTTTACACGTGATAGATACACAAATTCTCTACGTTTTCCTAATTTTTCAGAATTTTTGGAGTAGCAAAAGTATGGTTGGAGTACATATTACTACAGACTGTTCTGTTTCTGACATATTCTGTTTTCAATGCATAGTTTGGTTGTTTTCTAGTTTGTATGGCTTATATTGCTCAATATAAATTGTGGAAATGATATGATACAGTAGGAATTGTTTGGAAACAATTATGAATCTTGTATTTGACAGTACCAAAGTGAAATGGTTTGCTCTTTATCATACTAACCTATCTGACGAAGTTTCGTTAAGATTTGTGTGATTGAAGTTTTCAACTTTTGGGTAAGACATCGATATGAGGAGAATAAGGAGTGACAATACCCTAAACTTGGGGATGCCCAAGGCACCCCGAGGAAATATTCAAGGAAGATCCAAGCAACTAAGCTTGGGGATGCCCCGGAAGGCATCCCCTCTTTCGTCTCCAACATTATCAGTAACCTCACTTGGAGCTACATTTTTATTCGTCACATGATATGTGTTTTGCTTGGAGCGGCAATTTATTTTGTTATTATTTGCTTGTTGTTACTTAGAATAATATTTCGCATATTTCTTTTCAATAAAAGTGGCAATGATAGCCTTTGCCATGCTTATTTTGCAAGTCTACATGTTGTTGTTTTTAAACAGAAAGTTTATCGTTGTTGCAAAAATTCCCAAGAAAAGTCAGAATGTGATAAAATGTTGAAACTTTTTGCAAAATAAGCTTTGATAAATTTTCTACAGTGTGGTAAATTTTTAGAATTTGTGGAGATAGGAAATTATGTTGAATCTTTGATTTTTTTACATACTATACTGTTTTGGCAGATTGGTGTTATGGTTGCATTTTTTGCATATGTTTGCTTGTTTAATGACTCTATTTGAGGATAGGAGTATTAAATATGTTGAGGCATTTAGTATGCAATGTCAAATAGTAATTTTAGTGATTCGCTACAGTAGAGAATGATAAGGATTGCATTGATTTATACTGACTTATCTCACGAGTTCCTGTTGAGTTTTGTGTGGATGAAGTTTTTGAGATTTAGGGAAACCGTGATATGAGAGGAATTAAGGAGACACAAAATATCAATCTTGGGGATGCCCAAGGCATCCCAAGTTAACATTCCAATAAGTCTCAAGCATCTAAGATTTGGTATGCCCCGGTAGGCATCCCACCTTTCTTCTTCAACAATTATCGGTTAGTATCGGTTGATCCTAAGTTTTTGCTTCTTCACATGATGTCTGCTATTGTTGGAATGTCATTTTATTTTATTTTGCATGTTGTTTTAATAAAATACTTATATCTGAAAATTTTAAATAAGAGAGAGTCCTCACATAGCTATCTATTTACTTAACTACTCGCATGATTTTCACTTATATCTTTTTGGAGTAGTTTGTCATTTACTCTTGTGCTTCACTTTTATCCTATGAGTAAATTGTTGAATAAATTGAATGTCATGAAGTTGAAACTATAAGTTCATATCATGCCTAGTGGTAGCTTCACATTGGGTTTAGAAAGTGAAATCTTTTGAAGCTTGACAATCACAATATTGGTCATACAAGCAATTCCTGAATGATTACTATAAGGAAGAGAACTTTCACATGCGAATACACTATCTTGGAAATCTTTTGTGATTGTGAGCCCCCATCAAAATATTATATGCCAAAATTGTTGACGTTGGAAAAGGAAGACAATGTAATAATTTATGTTTGTTCATATTCACATAGAAGTTATATTGTCATAGATCCTTCAACATGTGGTGCTTGCCCCCCATCTTTGCTAGCCAAAAACTCCGCACCAAGTAGAGATACTACTTGTACATCCAAAAACGCTTAAACCCAAATCTTATTTTCAAGAGTCCACCATATGTACCTAAGGATTGAGTAAGATCCTTTAAGTAAGTTGTCATCGGTGCAATAAGGCAATAAAAATTGCTTCTAAAAAGTGTTAGATCATTTAGTGTAAGAGAAAATTGAGCGTTGTACGAACTTGTGATGGCAAAGAATAAAAGCAACAGACTGCATAATAAAGGTTGCTATCATAAGGGGTGATACGTCTCCAACGTATCTATAATTTTTGATTGTTCCATGCTATTATATTACATGTTTTGGATGTTTAATGGGCTTTATTATACACTTTTATATTATTTTTGGGACTAACCTACTAACCAAAGGCCCGGTGCAAATTGTTTTTTTGCCTATTTCAGTGTTTCGCAGAAAAGGAATATCAAACAGAATCCAAACGGAATGAAACCTTCGGGAGAGTGATTTTTGGAACAAACGCAATCCAGGAGACTTGGAGTGGACGTCCAGAAAGAAACGAGGAGGCCACGAGGCAGGGAGGCGCGCCCCCCACCCTCGTGGGCCCCTCGTGGCTCCCTTGACCGACTTCTTTCGCCTATATATACTCATATACCCCAAAAACATACGAGAGCACCACGAAACCCTATTTCCACCGCCGCAACCTTTTGTACCCGTGAGATCCCATCTTGGGACTTTTCCGGCGCTCCGCCGGAGGGGGTATCGATCACGGAGGGCTTCTACATAACCACCATAGCCTCTCCGATGATGTGTGAGTAGTATACCACAGACCTTCGGTTCCATAGTTATTATCTAGATGGTTTCTTCTCCCTCTTTGGATCTCAATACAAAGTTCTCATCGATCTTCTTGGATATCTATTCGATGTAATTCTTTTTGCGGTATGTTTGTCGACATCCGATGAATTGTGTGTTTATGATCAAGATTATCTATGAACAATATTTGAATCTCCTCCGAATTCTTTTATGTATGATCAGTTATCTTTGCAAGTCTCTTCGAATTATCAGTTTGGTTTGGCCTACTAGATTGATATTTCTTGCAATGGGAGAAGTGCTTAGCTTTGGGTTCAATCTTGCGGTGTCCTTTCCCAATGACAGCAGGGGCAGCAAGGCACGTATTGTATTGTTGCCATCGAGGATAAAAAGATGGGGTTTATATCATATTGCTTGAGTTTATCCCTATACATCATGTCATCTTGCCTAATGCGTTACTATGTTCTTATGAACTTAATACTCTAGATGCATGTTGGATAGCGGTCGATGTGTGGAGTAATAGTAGTAGATAAAGAATCGTTTCGGTCTACTTGTCGCGGACGTGATGCCTATATACATGATCATGCCTAGATATTGTCATAACTATGCACTTTTCTATCAATTGCTCGACAGTAATTTGTTCACCCACCGTAATACTTATGCTATCTTGAGAGAAGCCACTAGTGAAACCTATGGCCCCCGGGTCTATTTTCCATCATATAAGTTTCCAATCTATTTTACTTTGCAATCTTTACTTTTCAATCTATATCATAAAAATACCAAAAATATTTATCTTATTATCTCTATCAGATCTCACTTTTGCAAGTGGCCGTGAAGGGATTGACAACCCCTTTATCGCGTTGGTTGCAAGGTTCTTATTTGTTTGTGTAGGTACGAGGCGATTTGCGTGTATCCTCCTACTGGATTGATACCTTGGTTCTAAAAAACTGAGGGAAATACTTACGCTACGTTGCTGCATCACCCTTTCCTCTTCAGGGGAAAACCAATACATGCTCAAGATGTAGCAAGAAGGATTTCTGGCGCCGTTGCCGGGGAGGTTTACACCAAGTCAAGTCAAGAGTTGAATTCCCAGCAACTAGCCGATTTTTGGCGCCGTTGCCGGGGAGATCTACGCACAAGTCAAGACATACCAAGTACCCATCACAAACTTTTATCCCTCTCATTACATTATTTGCCATTTGCCTCTCGTTTTCCTCTCCCCCACTTCACCTTTGCCTTTTCTTCGCCCTCCTTCCGTTCGATCTTGTGTTACCATGTGCCTTCTTTTTGCTTGCATCTTCGCTTGCTAAAAGTTTATGGATCCTCATCCCCTTGCTAATCTTTTTAAGAGATCCAATTATGATGAACCAATTTCTAGTGATTTGAGTGCTCTAGATTATCTTTATGAGGTTTTGCTTGAAATTCGTGAATCTGAAAATTGTGATGAAGAAATTTATGAAGAGATTCACGATAGCTCCTTGAATAAAAAGCATGATTGCAATGATTTTACTATAAATTCTTTTGATGTCAGTTGTGCTAATAATATGCAAAACCCTAAGCTTGGGGATGCTAGTTTTGCTATGTCTACTACTTGTTGCAATGATCATGATTGGGGTGATTCTTCTTATGATCTTGAAAATTTATTTAAGCCCCATGATGAATGTGACATTGATAATAGTGTTTGCGATAATATTGAAAGTGGGTTTGGAAGAGTGTCAACTTTAGACCCCACATATTTGGAGAATGTTCAATCTTATGAAGTTTTTGATAAAAGTGGGTTTGGAGAGGTCATGACTTTAGTTAATGTTAATCCCACTATTTTGGAAGAGTGTCAACTTTGCATACATGTGGATCGTGTTAAGAATATGTTTTGTGATAGCTATATTCTTGAATTTTCTTATGATCCTACATGTAATTATTATGAGAGAGGAAAATATGGTTGTAGAAATTTTCATGTTACTAAATTACCTCTCTTTATGTTGAGATTCTATTGTTTCTTTCCGCTTCCTTGCATATGCTAGTTTTTGCTTGCCTTGATAATTTGTTTGCCTATAAGATGCCTATGCATAGGAAGTATGTTAGACTTAGATTTGTTTGTCACGTGTTTTATGATGCTCTCTTTGTGCTTTAATTCTTGTCTTTCGTGTGAGCATCCTTGAAATCGCATATTGCTTCAGTTTATCCCTCTATATCATGTCATCTTGCCTAATGCGTCACTCTGTTCTTATGAACTTAATACTCTAGATGCATGCTGCATAGCGGTCGATGTGTGGAGTAATAGTAGTAGATGCAGAATCATTTCGGTCTACTTGTCGCGGACGTGATGCCTACATACATGATCATGCCTAGATATTCTCATAACTATGCACTGTTCTATCAATTGCTCGACAGTAATTTGTTCACCCACCGTAATACTTATGCTATCTTGAGAGAAGCCACTAGTGAAACCTATGGCCCCCGGGTCTATTTTCCATCATATAAGTTTCCAATCTATTTTACTTTGCAATCTTTACTTCTCAATCTATATCATAAAAATACCAAAAATATTTATCTTATTATCTTTATCAGATCTCACTTTTGCAAGTGGTCGTGAAGGGATTGACAACCCCTTTATCGTGTTGGTTGCAAGGTTCTTATTTGTTTGTGTAGGTACGAGGCGATTTGCGTGTATCCTCCTACTGGATTGATACCTTAGTTCTCAAAAACTGAGGGAAATACTTACGCTACTTTGCTGCATCACCCTTTCCTCTTCAAGGGAAAACCAACTCATGCTCAAGAGGTAGCAAGGGGTAATATAACGTGACGTTCTTTTGCACTAAGGGGTTGAGCATACAAACAAATAAGCGCATGGCAACCTCTGCTTCCCTCTGCGAAGGGCCTATCTTTTACTTTATGTATTTACTTTTATGCAAGAGTCAAAGTTTTTCTCTCTATTCCTTTTTATTTTTTCCTTTGGAAAGCATCATGTGGGCGAGGATAGATGTAGGCACATATGTCCAGTTGAATATGGGTAGCATGAGTTATTATTGTTGACATCACCCTTGAGATGAATACGTTGGGAGGCGAAACTATGAGCCCCTATCTTTCTATGTGCCCGGTTGAAACGTTTTGCTCATGTGTATGCGACAAGTGTTAGCAATCATAGAAGACTATATGATGGTTGAGTATGTGGAGCTCTTACTTAGACTCTGTTGAATAAGTTGAATTGCAATTGTTTGGTGACTAAGAATATAGGTTGTTGAGTTTTAAGAGAATTCATTGTTTGAACCTTAACATGTGAATTAGTTGCTACTCTATCATGATGATTTTTTATGAGAAAGAGTTGTTATTATGAGGCTAGGAAAAGTGATTGAAATTATCATTGATCAAACTTATGCACTTTGCTAGCATTCACACTTCATAAATAATTCTTTTATCATTTACCTACTCGAGGACGAGTAGGAATTAAGCTTGGTGATGTTGATACGTCTCCAACGTATCGATAATTTATGAAGTATTCATGCTGTTATTTTATCATTCTTGGATGTCTTACAACCATTTTATAGCAACTTTATATCCTTTTTTGGGACTAACCTATTGACCCAGTGCCCAATGCCAGTTGCTGTTTTTTTGCTTGTTTTTTACATTGCAGGAAATCAACACCAAACGGAGTCCAAACACCGCGAAACATTTTGTGGATTTTTATGGACGAGAAGACATCCAGTGGGCCAAAGAAGCACCTAGGGGTGCCCCGAGGGGGCACAACCCACCAGGGCGCGCCTGGGGGCCCAGGCATTCCCAGGTGGGTTGTGCCTACCTCGGTGGCCTCCCTCACCCCCTCTTTGCCCTATAAATCACCAAATACTCCAAAAACCCTTGGGGTAGCCCTAGATGAGATGTTCCGCCGCCGCAAGCCTCTGTAGCCATTGAAAACCAATCTAGACCCCCATTCCGGCACTCCGCCGGAGTGGGAAATCATCACCGCTGGCCATCTTCATCATCCCCGCGGCCACCATGATGAGGAGGGAGTATTCCACCCTCGCGACTGAGGGTTTGTACCAGTAGCTATGTGTTTAATCTCTCTCTCTCTCTCATGTTCTTGATATGTCACGATCTTGATGTATCGCGGGCTTTGTTAATATAGTTCGTTCATATGGTGTTTTCCCCTCTCTATCTTGTGATGAATTGAGTTTTCCCTATGAGATTTCGTTTTATCGGATTGAATACTTTTATGGATTTGAGAGCACTTGATGTATGTCTTGCATATGAATACTCGTGGTGACAATGGGGTATTATATTGATTCACTTGATATATGTTTTGGCACTCAACTCGCGGATTCCCGAGGTGACACTGGGGTAATCTACGCATAGGGGTTGATGCACGTTCTTGTCTTTGTTTATCCGGTAGAAATCGTGGGGCACTCTTTGAGGTTCTTTGTGTTGGATTGAGTATTATGAATCTGAAATTATTTGGTGTTATTTTAGTACGAACTCTTGGATAGATCGATCAGAAAGAATAGCTTCGAGGTGGTTTCGTACCCTACAAACGATTTCTTCATATGTTCTCCGCTAGATAAGAACTTTGGAGTGATTCTTTTTTGCACGTTGAGGGATGGTTGTGTGATCCAATTATATTAGCATTGTTGAGAGTTTGCACTTGCGAAAGTACGGACCCTAGGCCTCATTTTCAAGCATTGCAATACCATTTGTGTTCACTTTTGTTACTTGCTACCTTGCTGTTTTTTATTGTTCTTATTACAAAAATCAATATCTGCTATCATTACTACACTTTTATCACCATCTCTTCGCCGAACTAGTGCACCTATACAAATTCCCATTGTATTTGGTGTGTTGGGGACACAAGAGACTTTTTATTATTTGGTTGCAGGGTTGTTTGGGAGAGACCATCTTCATCCTACACCTCCCAATGATTGATAAACCTTAGGTCACCCACTTGAGGGAAAATTGCTACTGTCCTACAAAACTCTGCGCTTGGAAGCCCAACACGTGTCTACAAGAATAAATTTGCGTAGTAGACATCAAATGCTCTTTGCACTTCACTTATATGTTTTGAGTATGGCTTTGTAGAATGCTTCATGTGCTTCACTTATATCATTTGAAGTTTGGATTGCCTATTTCTCTTCATATAGAAAACCATTATTTGTAAAATGCTATTTTACTTCACTTATATTTGCTAGAGCATGGGCAAGTCTTTTGTAGAAAGAATTAAACTCTCTTGCTTCATTTATACCTATTTAGAGAGTCAACAGGAATTGGTCATTCAGATGGTTAGTCATAAAATCCTACATAAAACTTGTAGATCACTGAATATGATATGTTTGATTCCTTGCAATACTTTTGCGATATAGAGATGATAATATGTGGGACGTACTAGTGAATGATTCTGTTTAGTAGGAATATTGGTGTTATGGTTTGCGATTCCCGAAGCATGCACATATACTCTCTCGTTATGCTATGAAGTTAGAGCATGATTAATTATTGATTTTATTTCTTTGCGTGGAGGTCGGGGGTACGCGATGGTTAACTCCTACCAACCTCCCCCCTAGGGGCATGCATAGTAGTACTTTGCTTCGAGGGCTAATAAACTTTTGCAATAAGTATGTGAGTTCTTTATGACTAATGTGAGTCCATGGATTATACACACTCTTACCTTTCTGCAATTTGCTAGCCTCTTCGGTACCGTGGATTTCCCTTTCTCACCTCGAGAGTTGGTGCAAACTTCGCTCGTGCATCCAAACCCCATGATATGATACACTCTATCACACATAAGCCTCATTATATCTTCCTCAAAACAGCCACCATACCTACCTATTATGGCATTTTCATAGCCATTCCGAGATATATTGCCATGCAACTTCCATCACCATCATATACATGACTTGAGCATTCATTGTTATATTGCTTTGCATGATCGTAAGATAGTTAGCATGATATTTTCATGGCTTGTCCATTTTTTTGATATCTTTGCCACGCTAGATCATTGCACATCCTGGTACACCACCAGAGGCATTCATATAGTCATATTGTTCTAGATATCGAGTTGTAATATTCAGTTGTAAGTAAATAGAAGTGTGATGATCATCAGTATTCATTATTAGAGCATTGTCCTAGTGAGGAATGGATGATGGAGACTATGATTCCCCCACAAGTCGGGATGAGACTCCGGACAAAATAAAAACAAGGAAAAAAAGAGCCCAAGAAAAAAAAAGAGAAAGAAAAAAGAAAAAAAGAATGAGAGAAAAAGAGAGAAGAGGAAATGTTACTATCCTTTTACCACACTTGTGCCTGAGAGTAGCACCATGTTTTTTATATAGAGACTCTCCTATGTTGTCACTTTCATATACTAGTGGGAATTTATCATTATAGAACTTGGCTTATATATTCCGATGATGGGCTTCCTCAATTGCCCGAGGTCTTGAGCAAACAAGGTTGATGCACACCCACTTAGTTTTTGTATTGAGCTTTCATACACTTATAGCTCTTAGTGCATCCGTTGCATGGCAATCAACACTCCTCGCATTGACATCATTTCATAGGCATCTCCATAGCCCGTTGATTAGCCGCGTCGATGTGAGACTTCCTTACCAATTGCTTGGCTGACACCGGGGTAGTACATGATAAATACTTTGTGTTAAGAAGATGGAGCATGATAAGGCTATATGATTTTGTAGGGATAGCGTTCTTTAGCATTGATATTTTGAAAGACATGATTGTTTGTTGGGATGCCTAAGGATTTATGTCTTTATGACAAATTATAAACTATTGCTTGGAAACACCCGTGTCTTAATATGCATGCCATGATTAGATTATATGATCAAGATTATGCTAGGTAGCATTCCACATAAAAAATCATCTTTTTTATCATTTACCTACTCGAGGACGAGCAAGAATTAAGCTTGGGGATGCTGATATGTCTCCGTCGTATCTATAATTTTAGATTGTTTCATGCCAATATTCTACAAATTTTATATACTTTTGGCAACATTTTATATTATTTTTGGACGAACATATTGATGCAGTGCCTAGTGCCAGTTTCCCTTTGTTGCATGTTTTTGTTTTTAAGAATATCTATATCAAACGATGTCGAAATGCGATAAAATTTTACGAAGATTTATTTTGGAATATATGTGATTTTTGGGAGGTGGTATCAACGGAAACGGCGGCCCACGGGCTCCATTACCTACCAGGGCGCGCGCTCCCCCCTAGCACGCGGTGATGCCTAGTGGGCACACCGTAAGTCGGTTGGGGCTCTTCTTCGGCCGCAAGGAAGCTTATATCCGGAAAAAAAAATAGTGTTAAAATTTCAGCGCAATCGGAGTTACGGATCTCCGGATATTTAAGAAAAGGTTTTCGGCCAGAAAACAAAAATGCGAAACAGAAGAGAACAGAGAGAGAGATTCAATCTAGGATGGGCTCCTGCCCCTCCGTCGCCATGGCGTTCATAGACCAGAGGGGGAACTCTCCTTCCATCTAAGGGAGAGGCCAAGGAAGAAGAAGAAGGAGGGGCTCTCTCCCCCTCTCTCCCTGTGGCGCCGGAACGCCGTCGGGGCAATCATCATGACAGCGATCTACACCAACAACTTCGCCGCCGTCATCACCAACTCTCTCCCCCTCTATGCAGCGGTGTAACACCTCTTCTCCCTGTTGTAATCTCTACTTAAACATGGTGCTTAATGCTACATATTATTATCCAATGATGTGTTACCATCCTATGATGTTTGAGTAGATATGTTTTGTCCAATGGTTTGATTGATGATCGTGATTGGTTTGAGTTGTATGTTTTATTTTAGTGTTGTACTATGGTGCCCTCCGTGTCACGCAAGCGTGTGGGATTCCCGTTGTAGGGTGTTGCAATACATTCATGATTCGCTTATGGCGGGTGGCGAGAGTGACAGAAGCTTAACCCGAGTAAGGGGGTTGTTGCGTATAGGAGTAAAGAGGACTTGATACTTAATGTTATGGTTGAGTTTTACCTTAATGATCTTTGGTACTTGCGGATGCTTGCTAGAGTTCCAATCATATGTGCATATGGTATAGAAAGTATGTTAGCTCATTCCTCTCCCTTATATAAAATTGCAATAATGATTACCGGTCTAGTTATCGATTGCCTACGGACAAAATATTTCTCTTGTGTTATAAAAATCTTTCTCCTAAACAACTAACTATTATTATCTCGCAAAGTACTCCTAGTTTTGTTCTTGCAAAGTAGTTCTAGCATCACACCTACAAAATAGTTTCATATTTGTCCTAGGTAAAGCGAACACTAAGTGTGTGTAGACTTGTATCAGTGGTCGATAGAACCTGAAGGGAATATAAATCCTACCTTTAGCTCCTCATTGGGTTCGACACTCTTATTTACCAAAAATACTACAATTAATCCCCTACACTTGTGGGTTATCAGAAAGCGACGATCAAAGCGATCAGCGGCAGAGAGAGAAATCCGAATTAAGCGATCGGAGAAAAAAGACTCTCTAGGGCAGCCGGGCAGCACGACGTGCGGGCGAATCCTACGTATGGGCGGCACGACCCCCATCGGCGGTCATGGAGGCTGACCATCCCAGGGGCGGCGCGGAGCAGAAGCGGCGGGCGGCGGCTAGATTTGGATCGGTTAGGCAGATATTATGTTGGAAGGGATAGAGAGGGATTGGTCAAATCGATGTTTATTGCTTGAGCCTCGCGGGCACTTGAGATTGAAAAGCTCAAGTCATAGTTGGCAGCTTGAGAGGAAGAGACCAGACGGGCCTACGACCTCCTTGCAAGCAAAAAACCTACCCTTTTTGCTTTATGTTTCTATCAATATATGTGTTGTTCTAAGACATACACGGTGTATTTCACAGTTAGTGAGGCTGGCCGGATGTCTTCGAAAGGCATCATGGTGAAGCTCAGTGAGCTACGCCAACTCACCCAATCGTCCATGGAGGAGATCTTCCAAGCTCTGTGGCTGAGGGAGTCTGTGCGGAGGGATTTAACCTCGCTAGCCAGCACCTTCAAGGAGCAATGGATGGAATCCAGACGTGGAAGGTGTCGGCCTGCCAAGAAGGTGCTCGGGAAGCATGGACAATGGGAAAGACCAATTAACGTTCTCTTCCAACCGAGGAACTTGCCAAGGTTGGTCCGAATGACATAAGGGGAAGGAAATCGAGGATAAGGTTAATTATGAGAATGTAGTGGGTGCCGCTCTTCTATCCGAGGAAGATTGCTGGCAAAACTAATTGATAAATGGACTAGAATGATTTTTGTACACAACCGAAGCTGGTTATGACATTTTATATTTGATACACCTTTAAATTTTGTCATTTTGTACTCACCTCTATAGTCTAAGTACTTCCATTAACCAACCATCGACTTCTACCTCCTCGGCCATGGATGAAGAGTGTTCCTGGCATCAGCCCGATTCCCCGGGTGATCCACTATGGAACAAGGCAATTCAGTCATTAGGTCAAACCATATAATTGAAATAAAAGATGGTTCCTCTATCGATCCCTTCTTCTTAGGTGTTGTGTTTACTTCGATCATGAACCAGTTTCTCGACATATCATCGAGGAACATTGTTCGGAGCTGGGCTCGGAAAGTAAGTTTAAACCTTACATTTGTACTTTGCATTGAAAGGTGAGAAATTTCCACTTCCATCGTGCCGACCAATTTCGTACCTCGAGGCCGCTAGCTTTCGGCCTCATCGACCTGAGGTACTTAACCAAGTTAACCATAGAATTAACAATCACATAGGTGCTCCCGTTACACCCTTAGCTGAACGTGCGGAAATGTAAGGGGTCAACATAGGAGCCATGCAACCTAGCTTGGAAAAAAAGTCAAGTCAAATTGATGCATATTGTGTCTTAAAAACGATGTAGGAACGGATGGACAATCGGAGTCGTTGTTATACCGCAATACTTCTCAGATCGTCTAATACTTTTGAGGAGTTCATGCCGAGCTGCTTCAAAGAGCCCCCGGTATGTACTGAGCAACGAGTGGTGTGCCATGAGATATCAGATTCTTTGATAGTTCCAAAGTGTTTTCTGCCGAGGAGCTTTAAAGAGCCACCAGTCTAGAGCAACGGCGTGCAATGTGTGGCCATGAGATGCATTGCGCGTGTCGTGTGATTTGGGTCAAGCCAGAAGGAGCCAAAGTTATTAGCATTATGATACATTGATTCGAACTTTATGTTGGAGAATAAACCTCCTAACTGAAATTGAAATACTAAAAAGGGCAAAGATAAAATATTCTGATAGCTGTGAAACCGGCGTAGCAGGGCGGCGTTCCACGGGTGCGGCTCCAGGCGATTTTCCTTAACGTTCCGGATATGATATGCCCCTCCAGTGAGCACCTTGTCGATGATGAATGGAGCATCCTAGGGCATGGATAGTTTATACTGATCTGGCTTGTCTGGATGGAGCCACAAGATGAGGTCTCCGACATTGTACGCCTTGGTTCGGACCTCGTGATTCTGATAGCGCCGTGCTTGTTGTTGGTAAAAGTTGAGCATGCTCCGGTGACGTCACGCTCCTCTTCGAGGGCATCGAGGTCATCCCGCCGACTTCGCTCGGCCTTCTGCTCCTCGTACATGCGTACTTGAAATGTGTCATGAATGAGGTCACTAGGGAGTATTGCCTATGCCCCGTAAACCATGAAGAATGTAGTATAGCCCGTAGATATCTTAGGTGTGGTGCGCAGGCCCGACAATACAGAGTCAAGCTCCTCGACCCACTTGTTATCGGCTCTTTCCAAAGAGCGAACTAGGTGAGGCTTGATGCCACTTAAAATTAAGTTGTTAGCTTGTTCAACCTGGCCATTGGTTTGCGGGTTATAAACCGAGGCATAGTCAAGCTTAATGCCTTGTTTGGCACACCAATCCCTTACCTCCTTGGCAGTAAAGTTGGAGCCGTTTCCATAATGATGTTGTGGGGCACCCCGTAATGATGTACTATGCCAGAAATGAAATCAATTACTGGTTCAGCCTTAGCTGATGTCACGGGTTTTGCTTCGATCCATTTGGTGAACTTGTTAACCATGACCAGGAGGTATTTATTTTTATCTGTTCCTCCTCAGAGAGGACCAACCATGTTGAGACCACGAGTCCTGAATGTAGTAATTGGTGCACGTAAACGAGAAATTAAGGAGGTCAAAAGGAAAGCAATAACAAGAAATATAAATTTTTAAGATGGATCAACAAATAAAAATTGTGGCTTAAAAAAACAAGAAATGGAGGCAATTCTTAGTCGTCTCTTAAGGATGTCGTCGCAGTATTCCTAGAAGACTGTCTCACAACCCACCGAATATTGATGGTGCATTATTGTTCGTCATGATACTTCTTCATGTGTCTTATGTCTCGGGTTTGATAATATGTCCTTTGGATGCTCATTTTAATATGTGGAATAGTGTTGTGACAATTGTAAAGTCTAATTTTTAATGAAAGTTATGATGACAATCTTTCATTTCAATTTTTTTGTAATTTAAATTAAAATCCGCCTACAACTTCAAACACTACATGATTTGAGGCTATCTAGTACCTATGACGGTACTGGTGACGGAAATGCAAGCCGTCACCAGCGTCTTGACCCCACTTGTAAGCACCTACGTTAGCACCGTCAGGACCCACATGTAATCAGGCATGTCAGCATATTCCGGCCCTGTATGTCCATACCTTTCACTGGTCAAAACCGACGCCCTACTTATTACCGAGGGGCACTGTTGGCGATAAAACTTACTTCGAGCCCACATGAAAGCAGCCACGTCAGCAACTGTTTGGCCCGTTTGTCATAATCTTTGACCAGTCAAACCGATGATTAGCTCAGTGGTGACGGAATACCATCACCGAAAATGATCTTACTTGACAGATTTGCGCACCATAGGTGACAATCTGGGTCGTCACCCAAAATGGTGATTTTTGCGACAAAATTGGGGCGGCACCGATGATAAGATTTATTTTTTGTGATGGCGCTTTGGTGACGATGGGGGTGACGGACGGAAAACATCACCATACCATATTCGGTGTCGATAATCCGTTTTACATGACACAAGTGGGCTATCACACAATAGTATCCCTTTGGCAGTGATTACTTTGAAGGTCATTGGCAACAAAACTTTGCTGGGCTATATATGCTTGCTCTTGATGCTTGCCTAGTTCTTTTGCACGAAACTCATAGGGCAGGAAATAGGTTACCTTAACTTCAGGAAAAACTAAGCATGACTGTTTTGCCATGCTTGTCCTGCCCTTTCTCAAGGATGCTTGCCTATTTTGATTTGATGGGTTCAGAACATACACCATTTGATTCTGTTTTGTGAACTGAAGCACTTTCACTCTTTGAACAATCCATCTTTTCAACAATTTTACTAATGGGCAAGACTCTGTTTTCTTTGGAGATTCAACACGTGTACTATTTGATTCAGTATTTTAATAACCAAATAACCTTTATTATCCGAAGCATCATTCTTTCTTTGATAATTTGTAAGGCATCTCGTCTTTTTCTAAATTCAACAAACATTTTAGTATGGCGAGCTTTTAACCTTTTCAGCCCAAATATCTTTCAGTAATGAATTATCGCCCAAAACTTTGCGATTGTGTGTGGGTGTATAATGTGCTGCAGTACTTGGTGATGCCATATGTACCGTTGTAGATCCAATTTTTTCTCGCCAATTCAATTTGTTGACAAAGTTTCATCATCTTTTAAAACTCTACCTTTTATTGCATCATAATTAGGAACCAAACTATTTCATTTTATTCAGGGCAAAGAGCAATCATCTCTTATTTTTGGCTGAACTCTTTTTAGACGCAGTTGCTCGCTTCTGGAAGCGATTGACCCATAATACATTCAAAATCTTTCGGTAGTGACTTGTAGGTATTGCTAAAATTATGCAGTTGAGTAGAAGATTTATGGTATTCTACCTTATTTGGTGAAGGCATGTGCACTCCTCCAGGATTTCTATTTATTAAGCTATGATTGTGAAGGTGCGAAGTAAAATTATGAATATCTCCAACTATGTACAGTGCTGAAAATTAGTACCATTAGGTATAATACTCATGTATGAACTCACGTATTGTGAATCAGTTGATGATGAACAGAATGGTGAAACGCTTTGTTGCATGCTATCAGGGATTCTAACATGGGGTGATTAAAAGTGATTAACCAAAGTCATCATGATTCTTCGGCATATTAATTTGTGGGGTTGTCGATGGATGAGATTTGGAGTGCATATGTTGCATGCTGCTAAAATTACAAGAAATTGAATATGGAGATTATTTTGTACCTACTCTTGCACGTAATTAGATGCATGGTTCATAAAAGTAGGGCTAGCTGATAGATTGTGACACCCGGGTAATTAAGCTACAGTAATCCCCTCCAAATGTTGCCATGTCATCGCAGTTAATTTTCTAAACCTCACTTTGATCCAAACCCGATTCAAATTCAAAGTTAAAATAAAGTCAAATTATTATTTCTTCAAACGGTAAAATAAAAATGTTCGGGCGGTTGAAAATATTCACTAGGTAATTAACATGTAGGAACCAACATTAAATAGATTTTTAAATTTCCCCTAGAAATAACCCGGAGAGCCCCTTATCACAGATGATCGACTGCTGCATCAGAAGATTCTGAAGATACCCTCTAAATTTCTCCCGAGACTTCGTGCCCGTCGTTTTTTGTAATTCCCTATCATCGATATATCCCTATGGATAAATACATACAGTCGCCATCCATACCTTCATTCCAAGTTGCTATGTTATTACTAGATACCACGGAATATTTTCCAATATCTCGAGAATCCTTTTTGCCTACTGTTAGCTCTTTTCAGCGTGAATACACCTGCAAATAATTCCTCACACTTATCGAGGATTCGTTCATCCCCAGTTGATCATGTGTTTCACAAAATTCTTTGAAATGCTATTCGGTCTTCCGAAAATCCTCAGCAGCCTATTGCTCTTGAAATTCTTGCTTTCTTGCATTATGGTTAATTCCATAAGTCTCGTATTCTTATTGACTTCCCTTGTCATTTTCATTTTGAGTCCGTTGATTCAATATGTTGCGAATGCCCGCAATCCTCAATCAGATCCTAGAATTCATCCTTCCGGCTCAAACGTCATTTTAAACATGAGCTGGTTCTCGACCAATCAAATTGCCGTCGATTGTGCCCCTAAGTCTATTCAACTTATCCATCCTTGATCAGAGCGTCTGCTTCCGATCCTTCGATTTGGAATCATAATTCCTTTGCATTTAAGCTTCGAATTATTCAGATGATTCCATAACCTGTTGCATTTGCATTCTTTCCTCTTCTGGTTGAGCACCGATACTCACATCAGATCCTTTGTGGACCATCAAGTCCTTTGTTGGATTGTTACCCGACAGTGTCCTTCATATTCAATAACCTTGTGAGCCTTTCCATGGGTATATAATGCCTATGGTAAATTGTATCCTCTGCTTTTGTGAACCATGCTCTACTTTCAAGCTTGTATTATCTACTCCGAAGTTTGTGGTATATGTTCCTAAGAGGCCCCGATGGGTTGAATCAACGCCTTCCCTAATCTGTGTGAACCCGAAAGATATCATGGGTCATACTTATCTGGTATTGCACCAGGTAAAACTTTTAACAACTAATTTCATTTTCGAAATACGAGAGGTGAATGGAAGGTTACGCATTGAAGAAGTGGGAGTCGACCTTGAACCTTGCGTTCATGCCCATGGACACGATGTAGATCGTATCATTAAAGCTTCTCTTCAATTAAATATTCCCTTGGTATAAGTTTTTCTTATATCTGGGATCTGGCCTTTTGCAATCATGGTCCCGGCCATGTTTTCCTTTTAAATACCATTTCTCGGACAAGTTAAAGTACTTGCCTTCTACAGATCAATACATCTCCGCCACCTCTATTTTGATCTGCCTTCGAGTACTACCCCCTGGTATCTCGAGCATATCACGCCATCACACTACATCTTATGAATTTCTGATGAAGTAGTACCTTTCCCTGTCATAGTCACTCCACGGGTTCTGGGTTGTCGTCAACCCAGAACACCGTTTAGAGAATCGAATCGACAATGTGATTCAATAACTCTAAGTAACTTTTGTTGCTTATGAGTTAAATAATCCTTCAAGCCATTCCTAGCCTAATCGATTATATAATTATCGTGCTAAATTTTAACTGTGCTACCTGGTCCATCGTCCCGGAGCACAAAATTTTGACGATGATCTAAGCCAACATCGATCTTCCACGTCATATTGTATTGCCTTCAACAACAACCTTGATTTCGAGTATGTGTCTAATCCTTGGTTCCAATAACCTTTCGCGTCATCATTCCTTTGACTTGTTGTCATCGCCGATCGATTACACCTGCATGAAATCTCTCGACAATTGTGTCATGATCATCATCAACATTTTGAGCTCCTCCAGGATATCAATCAAATACTTGATGGGAAATACCATCCTTGCCCCTCGATGATTGTGTTATCATCGACAACATTCTTGCCTTCCCCCAACACAAACTTGTTCATGTTATGGATGCAACTTGCTATCCAGCTTGTATGACATTCTACCTTGAAGTATTAATGTCCTTTATGACAAGGATGTTGTGAGGATTGCTCCACCTCTTAAGAATTCTTGGTATAGTGATACTTCTCACCATCACCATTCTTTCTTGGTCCTCGTGTTGATTCCAACTGGGGTACCAACAAGTGAACGGTGTTGTTTGGATCCTGCCCTTCCAGCAACCCTATTGCTTTGAAGTTAATGGTTGGCCGTTCATTCTTTGACTATTGATTATTGAATCACCATTCTGACACCGGTCGTGCACCTTTCAACCAATGTTTAATTGTGTATGTTTTCCTCGAGCATACTTCATTATATCATTTGATTTGACAAATGTTATCTCCTGATCCACATAATTGTGGAGATCCATCTTTTTGGATACCTCATTGAATTATCGCTGAGTCCATCAGCCACCTCCTCATCCTCTCCTTGGCTTAATGATGAACCTTTGTTCGGAACTCGCTTCCATAGTTCATTTCCCGAGAATCATATAATGTCATCTCGTCAATTGTGTTGCACCTCTTCTTCTCAGGCATCCCAAGCCTGATATATCCTAACACCAATCAGATATGAATCCCGGTAAGATATAATGGTTGGGACGCATTTTCCAAAAGTTATAACATTGGCCTTTATATGACCTAGTAAGGTGATGTCCTGCCTAGCACACCTGGCTAGAGGGCCTATTGTTACAGTTCTTCCTTTTAGCAAGATTATCCATTCTTCCATGAGGAAATTGTAAGACTTATTCTACAAGTTATTCCTGATGAATCCATTGAGTATCCAAAGTCCAACCTTTGCTTGAAGACCATGTCAATGCTATCTCGAAGCATGTCTGTGGTACTCCGATTTTCGACAAGAACATTTGATGCCCAATGCTAAATGTTTTCTTGCTCAATTATCCAAACACCGTTGTATGGGTAATTTCATGAAATTCCTCTCCCATTACCTAAATAGTTTTCTACTTTCTATCCTGTCATGGATATCATGCTCTGCTTGTCCTTGGGAAGGGTATACCCCTGAATTATGTGTTTAAACACATTTTCCTTTTCATTGTTCTGTTTAATCTGATAATCACATTTTCCTTTAAATTGTCTTGTTTAACCTTTCTCGTGGTTTATATGATCTAAGCAGTAATGATTCGTTGCTTATGTCAACAACCTGGTGTACAACCTTGTCGGTAAGACTGTGTTACTATTGTTGATGATATTTCGGTAACCACCGATGGACGAGAACTTCGCCTATTGGTCCGCCCTGTTTCAACGAGCAGGAAAATGGTTATCTTCGTCCCTCGCCCTTGGTACCATTATTGTTGCCGACATAACTGACAGGATATCCTCTGACATGCCTTGCTTACATTATCGTGCAAGACATCATCGCCCTTTCTATTTTTAACCCACATGGTGGGCCCATAACCCACAGTTCCACAGGACCGAAACCCGAGTCTCCTGCCCTATTTCCAAAGTTATTCCTCACGTTTGTCTTCGTATGTAACTCACGAGCCACCCTCCGAGGATCATCAATTCTGGTATCAGACACAACACTTATTTCCATTACTCTGAACCCCTTTCACACTCCGTTCATGCAACGAATGTTTGCCTATCCTCTTGAAACTTCTATTTTGCACCTTCTTACTTTGCTCTCGATATTTTCTTAAGTTTCAATTCGAGAGTAACTTTCCGCCACCTTCCCCGATGTTATTGACCAGATAGTCAACCTTGTAGAGGTCCGTTCTCCCGGAATACCCACCCGTTATTCTTTCGTAAGTACGATGGAATTCCCGAAGGAAGAATGCCGACTTCATTACGATGACCTGAAGCAGAGAATTGAAGACATCAACGTAATGGATTGACCTCTTCGAGAAGAGCAACCAAGAACGAGAAGATCCGTTAGAATTTCGTAACCAGAACTTTTCCCTTATTCCCGCTCCTAAATCTCGGGACGATATTTCTTGTATTGGAGGAGAATTGTGACCCCCGGGTAATTAAGCTACAGTAATCCCCTCCTAATGTTGCCATGTCATCACAGATAATTTGCTAAACCTCACTTTGATCCAAACCCGATTCAAATTCAAAGTTAAAATAAAGTCAAATTATTATTTCTTCAAACGGTAAAATAAAAATGTTCGGGCGGTTGCAAATATTCACTAGGTAATTAACATGTAGGAACCAAGATTAAATAGATTTTTAAATTTCCCCTAGAAATAATTAAAGCGGTCAAGCAGCACCTATTATGCCCCTTTAAAATATGAACTTATTTTCCAACAATTCCAAATAACCCCAAACTTTTTGGACAACACCCAAAATATCAGTATATAGTTATATGAGGAGTTTCAATGTTAACTAAAATCGTTTAGTATGTAAACTAAGTACAAAACAGTAGCTACATAAATAAAACAGTAAAGTAAATGGAAACGTACTAGTAAAAAGAAAGAAACCTAATCTACTGGGCCCCTTGGCCCATCTAGCAAAACGGCCCAAGCTAACCCCCACTTGCCTCCCACCTCTCGCTACAGGAGGCAGGGGTGCCGTGGCGGCCATCCGCCAGTGATGGCCGTGTGTGGCGACCATCCGCCCCTACCCCCGCCTATATAGTCGTCACCCGACACCCCCCGAACCCTACATCACCTCCCCTCTCCGCTTTCGCCCCTCTCCTCGCTCGAAGCCGTCGCCCGAGCTCGGCCGCCGCCGCGCCATCGACGTATTCGCGCACTGGAGCCACCGTTCGTTGTCCAGGAGATGTACATCGACATCCATGCCAACCCACACGAGCAGGAGCTTCACCAAGCCATCGCCATCGTCACTTCTTCGACCTCGGGCGTCGCCACAAGTCCCATCGATTCGCTCGACCTCGTCCCTCTCCGGCTACCTCGACCCCGCAACACGTTCGCGGTGAGAAACCTCACCGAACCCCTCTACAATTGCCTCGAATTCGAGCCGTATCGCGTAGCAATAGTCGCCGTATTCCGGCCGTAGTTTTGCTGCTCCGCCGCATCTGCTGCCGCAACTGCTCGCCCCATCGCGCCCTAATGTCTACTACACAACCTTCTTCTTGTAGACGTTGTTGGGCCTCCAAGTGCAGAGGTTTGTACGACAGCAGCAAATTTCCCTCAAGTGGATGACCTAAGGTTTATCAATCCATGGGAGGCGTAGGTTGAAGATAGTCTCTCTCAAACAACCCTGCAACCAAATAACAAAGAGTCTCTTGTGTCCCCAACACACCCAATACAATGGTAAATTGTATAGGTGCACTAGTTCGGCAAAGAGATGGTGATACAAGTGCAATATGGATGATAGATATAGGTTTTTGTAATGTGAAAATATAAAAACAGCAAGGTAACAAGCGATAAAAGTGAGCGTAAACGGTATTGCAATGGTAGGAAACAAGGCCTAGGGTTCATACTTTCACTAGTGCAAGTTCTCTCAACAATAATAACATAGATGGATCACATAACTATCCCTCAACATGCAACAAAGAGTCACTCCAAAGTCACTAATAGCGGAGAACAAACGAAGAGATTATGGTAGGGTACGAAACCACCTCAAAGTTATTCTTTCTGGTCGATCTATTCAAGAGTCCGTAGTAAAATAACACGAAGCTATTCTTCCGTTCAATCTATCATAGAGTTCGTACTAGAATAACACCTTAAGACACAAATCAACCAAAACCCTAATGCCACCTAGATACTCCATTGTCACCTCAAGTATCCGTGGGTATGATTATACGATATGCATCACACAATCTCAGATTCATCTATTCAACCAACACAAAGTACTTCAAAGAGTGCCCCAAGTTTCTACCGGAGAGTCAAGACGAAAACGTGAGCCAACCGCTATGCATAGGTTCATGGGCGGAACCCGCAAGTTGATCACCAAAACATACATCAAGTGGATCACGTGATATCCCATTGTCACCACAGATAAGCATGGCAAGACATACATCAAGTGTTCTCAAATCCTTAAAGACTCAATCCGATAAGATAACTTCAAACGGAAAACTCAATCCATTACAAGAGAGTAGAGGGGGAGAAACATCATAAGATCCAACTATAATAGCAAAGCTCGCGATACATCAAGATCGTGCCACCTCAAGAACACGAGAGAGAGAGAGAACAAAAACATAGCTATTGGTACATACCCTCAGCCCAAGGGTGAACTACTCCCTCCTCGTCATGGAAAGCGCCGGGACGATGAAGATGACCACCGGTGAGGGATCCCCCCTCCGGCAGGGTGCCGGAACAGGGTCCCGATTGGTTTTTGGTGGCTACAGAGGCTTGCGGCAGCGGAACTCCCGATATATTCTGTTCCCCGATGGTTTTAGGGTATATGGATATATATAGGCGAAAGAAGTCGGTCAGGGGAGCCACGAGGGTGGAGGGCGCGCCCAGGGGGGTAGGCGCGCCCCCTGCCTCATGCCTTTCTCGTTGCTTCCTTTACGTATACTCCAAGTCTTCTGGATTGCTTCCGTTCCAAAAATAACTTTTTCGAAGGTTTCATTCCGTTTGGACTCCGTTTGATATTCCTTTTTTGTGAAACACTAAAACAAGGGAAAAACAGAAATTGGCACTGGGCTCTGGGTTAATAGGTTAGTCCCAAAAATAATATAAAAGTGCATAGTAAAGCCCATTAAACATCCAAGATGGATAATATAATAGCATGAATACTTCATAAATTATAGATACATTGCAGACGTATCAGCATCCCCAAGCTTAATTCCTGCTCGTCCTCGAGTAGGTAAATGATAAAAGAAATAATTTATGAAGTGTGAATGCTAGCAGGTGCACAAGTTTGATCAATGATAATTTCAATCACCTTTTCTAGCATCATTATATGTCATAACAGTAGCTCAACTCATAGAACTTTTCATGATCAAGTAACAAACTATTCACATGTTAAAGTATAGATCATAAACTTTCTTGAAAACTAACAAACTGTGTTATTAGTCATCAAACAATTACAATTCATCTTATTTTCAGGAAGAGTCTATGTCAGAGCTTTGATTCAGCAAACTTCACATACTCAACTATCATTTAGTCTTCCATGATTGCTACCACTCAAAGCATATTTTTAGAACAAATAGTATTTATCGAACACGGAGAAAGATAGGGGCTTAATATTTCGCCTCCCGACCTTTTACCTCAAGGGTAATGTCAACAATAATAATTCATGCTCAAATATATTTGAATGGCCATATATGCTTAGATCTTTCCATCACATGATGCTTGCCAACTAAAGAGTAGGTTGGAATGAGAAGGAATACTACTGACTCTTGCATAAAAGTAAAAGATAGGCCCTTCGCAGAGGGAAGCAGGGATTTGCAGAGGTGCCAGAGCTCGAAGCAAAAAACAGAGATGAAAATAATTTTGAGAGGTATGCTTTCATTGTCAACATAACGACCAAGAGTTCCCAATATCTTCCATACTACATACATTATAGGCGGTTCCCACGCAGAAAGGTAAAATTTTTACTCCCCCTCCACCAACATTCACATTCCACGACTTGTCCGAAACAACGGGTGTCGTCCAACTATCAACATTCATGGGGGAGTTTGGTTTAAATTATTTGCGAATTTGTTTTTGATCTTTTGATCATAGGACTGGGCATCCCAGTTACCAGCCATTTTCTCGTGAATGATGAGCGGAGTCCACTCATCGTAAGAATAACCCACCTAGCATGGAAGATACTGACAGCCCCTAGTCGCTACATGAGCGATTCGGGCATACAAAACAGATTATTATTTGAAGGTTTAGAGTTTGGCACATGCAAATTTACTTGGAATGGCAGGTAAATACCGCATATAGGTAGATATGGTGGACACTCATGGAATAAACTTGGTTCAAGGATTTTGGATGCACAACCAGTATTCCCGCTTAGTACAGATATTTTGGCTAGCAAAGGATTCTAAATAGCAAGCACCACATGTTAGAGGATCCATAACAATATAACTTCTATACAAATATACCCAAGCATAACTCATTATGTTGTCTTCCTTGTCCAACTTCAACTAATTTGCCCAGGTTTGAAAATAATTAATGGGGCTCACAATCATAGAAGATGTCCAAGATAGTATATTTATATGTGAAATCTCTCTTCAATATTCTTTCATGAATTCTTCAAGTGACCAATACAATGTTTGCTAACCTTCAATAAATTTACCACCTCTACTTCTTATATGTGAAGTCATTACTCCCCATGGGATAAGCATATGAAACATATATAATTTCAGATTTATGACATTCAAATCATTCAACCATTTACTCATAGGATATAAGTGAAGCACATGAGTAAATGACAAACTACTCCAAAAAGATATAAGTGAAGATCAATGAGTAGTTAGATAATTATGTAGCTTTGTGAAGACTCTCTCTCTCATTTAAGAATTTCAGATCTTGGTATTTTATTCAAACAGCAAGCAAAGATAAAGAAAATAAAATGACGCTCCAAGCAAAGTAAAGTTACCGATAAACGAAGACGAAAGAGGGGATGCCATCCGGTGCATCCCCAAGCTTAGGCTTCTGGTTGTCATTGAATATTACCTTGGGGTGCCATGGGCATCCCAAGCTTAGGCTCTTGCCACTCCTTATTCCATAGTCCATCGAATATTTACCCAAAACTTGAAAACTTCACAACACAAACTTAACAGAAGATCTCGTGAGCTCCGTTAGCGAAAGAAAAGAAAACACCACTTCAAGGTACCGTAATGAAGTCATTATTTATTTGTATTGGTGTTAAATCTACTGTATTCCAACTTCTCTATGGTTTATAAACTATTTTACTAGCCATAGATTCATCAAAATAAGCAAACAACACACGAAAAACAGAATCTGTCAAAAACAGAACAGTCTGTAGTAATTTGTAACTAACGCAAACTTCTGGAACTCAAAAATTCAGCCAAAATAGGACGTCCTAAATAATTTGTTTATTGATCTGCTGCAATTGGAATCAATATTTTATCACGTTCTGGTCATGTTTAACAATTGTTTTCGTGAACAGAAAGTTTCTGGAATTTTCAGCGAGATCAAATAACTATCATCCAAGAAGATCCTATAGGTCTTACTTAGCACAAACACTAATTAAAACATAAAACCACATCTAACCAGAGGCTAGATGATTTATTTATTACTAAACAGGAGCAAAAAGCAAAGAACAAAAGTAAAATTTGGTTGCCTCCCAACAAGCGCTAACGTTTAACTCCCCTAGCTAGGCATGATGATTTCAATGATGCTCACATAAAAGATGGGAATTGAAACATAAAGGGAGCATCATGAAGAATATGACTAGCACATTTAAGTGTAACCCACTTCCTATGCATAGGTATTTTGTGAGCAAACAACTTATGGGAACAATAATCAACTAGCATAGGAAGGGAAAACAAGCATAACTTAAAGATTTTCAACACATAGAGAGGAAAACTTGATATTATTGCAATTCCTACAAGCATATGTTCCTCCCTCCTAATAATTTTCAGTAGCATCATAAATGAATTCAACAATATAACTATCACATAAAGCATTCTTTTCATGATCTACAAGCATAGAAATTTTATTACTCTCCACAAAAGCAAATTTGTTCTCATGAATAGCACTAGGAGCAAACTCAACAAAATAACTATCATGTGAAGCATAATCCAATTGAAAATTAAAATCATGATGAAAATTTTCATGGTTTTCTTTATTCTTTATAGCATACGTGTCATCACAATAATCATCATAAATAGGAGGCATGCTTTCATCATAATAAATTTGCTCATCAAAACTTGGGGGACTAAACATATCATCTTCATCAAACATAGAATCCCAAAGCTTGTGGCTTTGCATATCATTAGCATCATGGGTATTCAAAGGATTCATACTAACAATATTGTAATCATGCTCATCATTCACATATTTTATGCCAATCATTCTATGTAATTCTTCTTCTAGTACTTGAGCACAATTTTACTTCCCATCATTTTCACAAAAGACATTAAAAAGATGAAGCATATGAGGCAACCTTAATTCCATCTTTTTATAGTTTTCTTTTATAAACTAAACTAGTGATAAAATAAGAAACTAAAAGATTCGATTACAAGATCTAAAGATATACCTTCAAGCACTCACCTCCCCGGCAATGGCGCCAGAAAAGAGCTTGATGTCTACTACACAACCTTCTTCTTGTAGACGTTATTGGGCCTCCAAGTGCAGAGGTTTGTAGGACAACAGCAAATTTCCCTCAAGTGGATGACCTAAGGTTTATCAATCCGTGGGAGGCGTAGGTTGAAGATAGTCTCTCTCAAACAACCCTGCAACCAAATAATAAAGAGTCTCTTGTGTCCCCAACACACCCAATACAGTGGTAAATTGTATAGGTGCACTAGTTCGGCGAAGAGATGGTGATACAAGTGCAATATGGATGATAGATATAGGTTTTTGTAATCTGAAAATATAAAAACAGCAAGGTAACAAGCGATAAAAGTGAGCGTAAACGGTATTACAATGGTAGGAAACAAGGCCTAGGGTTCATACTTTCACTAGTGCAAGTTCTCTCAAGAATAATAACATAATTGGATCACATAACTATCCCTCAACATGCAACAAAGAGTCACTCCAAAGTCACTAATAGCGGAGAACAAACGAAGAGATTATGGTAAGATACGAAACAAAGAGGGGGAGAAACATCATAAGATCCAACTATAATAGCAAAGCTTGCGATACATCAAAATCGTGCCACCTCAAGAACACGAGAGAGAGAGAGAGAGATCAAACACATAGCTACGGGTACATACCCTCAGCCCCGAGGGTGAACTACTCCCTCCTCGTCATGGAAAGCGCCGGCATGATGAAGATGACCACCGGTGAGGGATCCCCCACCGGCAGGGTGCCGGAACGGGGTCCCGATTGGTTTTTCGTGGCTACAGAGGCTTGCGGCGGCGGAACTCCCGATCTATTCTGTTCCCCGATGGTTTTAGGGTATATGGATATATATAGGCGAAAGAAGTCGATCAGGGGAGCCACGAGGGGCCCACGAGGGTGGAGGGCGCGCCCAAGGGGGTAGGCGCGCCCCCCTACCTCATGCCTTCCTTGTTGCTTCCCTTACGTATACTCCAAGTCTTCTAGATTGCTTCTGTTCCAAAAATAACTTTCACGAAGGTTTCATTCCGTTTGGACTCCGTTTGATATTCTTTTTCTGCGAAACACTGAAACAAGGGAAAAAACAGAAACTGGCAATGGGCTCTGGGTTAATAGGTTAGTCCCAAAAATAATATAAAAGTGCATAGTAAAGCACATTAAACATCTAAGATGGATAATATAATAGTATGAATACTTCATAAATTATAGATACGTTGGAGACGTATCACGCCCTTCCGCTCCCCTGCGCTCGCCCGCGCGTGGCTTCGCTAGCGCCGCGCGCCGTGCCCGCTCCCCATGCCTCGTCCCTATACGTCTCCAGCTGCGACGCCCGTACGCGCCCGCCGGCTGCAGCCCAGGCCGCGCGCTCGCGCCGCATCTGGCCGCGCCCGCCTGCGCGAGGCCGCTCCCCGCGCGCGCCCTCCTGCTCGTGGCCGCGACCCCGCCGTCCCGGCGTTGAGCTCCACCCGCTACTGACGCTCGTCAGTGCCCCGCCCGCCATCTGCTCGCGCGCGCCAGCCCCCTGTCCTGCGCTCGCCCCGCCACACTCTCCTGCACCCCGCGCGCGTGTACTGCTGCTGCCTTGCTGCTGCTGCTCGACCGCGCCATTGCTGCCGCTGGTGCTCTGCTGCTCTATCTTGCTGCCGCAGTTGCTCCGTGCTGTTCACTACTGCTGCTCTATACTGATGCTGCTCTCTGTCGCCATTGCATGATGATGGGCATGGCCATGTCCATGGCCGAGCACTTGTGCGCGCATGTGTGCAGCTGGCTTGGGCAATTGCCTCCACAACCATCTAATTAGGGATCATAATTAGTGTAGCCTAACCCATGTTAGCACTAACCTGTCCATCAGTAGACACTACATGTGGGCCTCCACTGCTAAATTAACTAGATAAATAAATCTGTCAAAATATCTAGTCTATGGCATGCGGGCCCCTTTGACCCTGTTGGCCAGTCAACATTGACGGGTCAACTGCTGATCGTATCTGCTGACTGGATCCCCTGGCCCCACTATCATACCCTTGGCTAGCACAGCCCCGTGTGACAAAAGTATTAAGATACTTATTTTTGAATTAAAAATATTGTTGAAAATCTTTTAAAAACTAGAAATTCATAGAAAATAAACCGTAACTCGGATGAAAATATTTTGTATATGAAAGTTGCTCAGACCGACGAGACAAATCCGGATACGCAGCCCGTTCGTCCGCCACACAAATCTAGCATAGCAAACATGCAACTTTTTCCCCCTCCGGTTCATCTGTCCGAAAACACGAAACACCGGGGATACTTTCCTGGATGTCCCCCCCTTGCCGGTATCACCTAGTACTGCGTTAGGTCACCTCTAGCACCGTGTATTGTCATGTTATGCTTTGTGATACTTTGATTGCTCTGTTATTTATGTGTTCCCCCTCCGTTACTTCTTTCATGTAGACACTGAGACCGCTGCCGGTACCCCTGTGATCGACTACATCGACGATGAACCCTTCTTGCCAGAGCAACCAGGCAAGCCCTCCCTTGATCACCAGATATCGCATATTCTTCTCTCTACTGCTTGCATTAGAGTGGTGTAGCATGTTCCTGCTTTCCGTTAATCCTATCCTGATGCATAGCCTGTCCTTGCTACTACTGTTGTTACCTTTACCTGCAATCCTACATGTTTAGTATAGTATGCTAGTATTCCATCAGTGGCCCTACATTCTTGCCCGTCTGCCATGCTATACTATTGGGCCGTGATCACTCGGGAGGTGATCACGGGTATTTACTTATATACATAATGTATGATACCTTTGGTGACTAAAGTCGGGTCGGCTCGTAGAGTACCCGCGAGTGATTCACGGATTGGGGGCTGAAAGGACCTTTGTCCCGACGGCCCTCTGTGCGGATCTTTGTGGCGGAGCGACAGGGCAGGTTGAGACCACCTAGGAGAGAGGTGGGCCTGGCCCTGGTCGGCGTCCGCAGTTACTTCATAATAACACGCTTAACGAGATCTTGGTATTTGATCTGAGTTGGGTCGTTGACCTTATACGCACTAACCGCCACGTGGGACAAGATATGGGCAACCGGCATCGTGGTATCAGCCGAAGCTCTTTTTGACGTCAGCGACTGAGCGGCGCGCGCCGAGTTGGACTGGAACGCCTGCTCTTTTATAAGGGAGGCTAGGTCGACTGCTCACCGGCCGCGTACGCAACGTGCAGGAATGGGCGATGGGCCCAGACCCCCTGCGCGCATAGGATTTAGACCGGCGTGCTGACCTCTCTGTTGAGCCTAGGTGGGGCTGTGACGTGTTGATCTCCCGAGGCCGGACATGACCTAGGAAAGTGTGCCTGACCAGAGGGATCGAGCGTGTCGGGTAATGTGGTGCACCCCCGCAGGGAAGTTTATCTATTCGAATAGCCGTGATCCTCGGTAACAGGATGACCCAGAGTTGTACCTTGGCCTTATGACAACTAGAACCGGATACTTAATAAAATACACCCTTCCAAGTGCCAGATATAACCCGGTGATCGCTCTCACACAGGGCGACGAGGGGAAGATCACCGGGTAGGTTTATGCTATGCGATGATACTTGGTGAACTTACCATCCACTCTCTTCTACATGCTGCAAGATGGAGGCTGCCAGAAGCGTAGTCTTCGACAGGACTAGCTATCCTCCCTCTTATTCTGGCATTCTGCAGTTCAGTCCACCGATATTGCCTCTTTACACATATACCCATGCATATGTAGTGTAGATCCTTGCTTGCGAGTACTTTGGATGAGTACTCACGGTTGCTTTGCTCCCCCTTTTCCCTCTTTCCTTTCTTTCTGGTTGTCGCAACCAGAGGCTGGAGCCCAGGAGCCAGACGCCACCGTCGACGACGACTCCTACTACATCGGAGGTGCCTACTACTACGTGCAGGCCGCTGACGTTGATCAGGAGTAGTTTAGGAGGATCCCAGGCAGGAGGCCTGCGCCTCTTTCGATCTGTATCCCAGTTTGTGCTAGCCTTCTTAAGGCAAACTTGTTTAACTTATGTCTGTACTCAGATATTGTTGCTTTCGCTGACTCGTCTATAATCGAGCACTTGTATTCGAGCCCTCGAGGTCTCTGGCTTGTATTATGATGATTGTATGACTTATTTATGTTTTTAGAGTTGTGTCGTGATATCTTCCCGTGAGTCCCTGATCTTGATCATACACGTTTGCATGTATGATTAGTGTACGATTGAATCGGGGGCATCACAAGTTGGTATTAGAGCCGACTGCCTGTAGGAATCCCCTTCCACACTCCTTGGCCGAAGTTGAGTCTAGTCATTGCAAAACTTTTACTAACATGACTGTGTGGCTTACGGGCCCACGCCGCCATTGGGTGGTATTAGGATCTTTTACTCCTCGTCTATACTCTGGGACTCTGATCTCTTTTTTATTCGGGTTGAAATTTATTTACTAACTCTGACTCTAGGTTCTCGTAAACTATTTCCTCCCGGAGAGCCCCTTATCATAGATGATCGACTGCTGCATCAGAAGATTCTGAAGATACCCTCTAATGTTCTCCCAAGACTTCGTGCCCGTCGTTTTTTGTAATTCCCTATAATCGATATATCCCTATGGATAAATACATAAAGTCGCCATCCATACCTTCATTCCAAGTTGCTCTTGTTATTACTAGATACCACGGAATATTTTCCAATATCTCGAGAATCCTTTTTGCCTACTGTGAGCTCTTTTCGGCGTGAATACACCTGCAAATAATTCCTCACACTTATCGAGGATTCATTCATCCCCAGTTGATCATGTGTTTCACAAAATTCTTTGAAATGCTTCGGTCTTCCGAAAATCCTCAGCAGCCTATTGCTCTTGAAATTCTTGCTTTCTTGCATTATGGTTAATTCCATAAGTCTCGTATTCTTATTGACTTCCCTTGTCATTTTCATTTTAAGTCCGTTGATTCAATATGTTGCGAATGCCCGCAATCCTCAATCAGATCCTAGAATTCATCCTTCCGGCTCAGACGTCATTTTATACATGAGCTGGTTCTCGACCAATCAAATTGCCGTCGATTGTGCCCCTAAGTCTATTCAACTTATTCATCCTTGATCAAATATTGTGCTCACTAAATGATGTAGCAACAACAAACGAATTATTTGCATCTACATAAGTGAACTAAGTATTTATATTATCTTTGTAGATGGCAGCCTCTTGATGATGATCTCTTCTAGCAACAACGATCACAACCGTTAGAAAATTGGTCCGGAGCGAACTCGCTAAAAGACCGCTCGCACATGAGCATGTGGTTGTGTACCCCCGACGACGAGCACGATATGCAAGACAATGTCACCAGAGGAGCCTCGCTGAGAGCATGATACACAAGACAAACCGGCGAGGTCTTTTAGAGAACCAAAAATCCACATGCTTAGGAGGGACCCTGTCTGGGAGTGCGGCAGCTATGTACTGCCCTTTAGGGCCTTGAGATTCGCTGTCATCAAACACGAATAACAATGAAGAACGCGGAAGAGATAAAAGGTTAAAAGTAAAGGTGACATATTGGTTTGTCGATTGTGTGTTGTTTCAATCGGCCATCACCTCTGATGTATATAAGAGGCGACTGGACTTCCCGTACAATAAAAGCACTCATGTCCCGTCCAAAGAGTCAAATTTTAATCTAATTCGAATTGATAAGGCCTGAACTTCCAGGCTCCAGATGTATCAAATAGTCTTCTTGCACTGATTTTGGAGGTTGCATACGATCTCGGCCTAACATGACCCCCAAAACAAATGTATTTTCCTCAACGAGGCGACAACTTTCATTTTGCGCACTGTTCCACCTGCGATGACCTTGTGGTTGTATTTCTACGAGCAAATTGGTAAAAAGAAATACAAACCCAGTTTTTTTTGTGCACGACGCACAACTTTTTCTTGTAAGTCCCAGAATTTTTTGTGTTACCTCGGAACTTCCGGGGCAAACTTCTGCACCGCGCCGTTTTAGCTCTCGAGGTTGCATATGACCTTGGATGGAGATAATAAAAAAAGTGAAGTTGTTCACTTCGACAACACAAGAAATTTCAGTTTTACGACCTTTTCATTTGATGTCAAAAGTCTGATGTCACTATATGCATCTCCAAACTTGTCGTGTCCGAGCTTCGATTTGGGCTATCTTTACATCCATTCCTATATTCTCAGAGAGAGCGACATAATGATGAACTCCAATACCTAAATTGACCTCACCTTATTATGGGTTTAAACCATCCTTTGTGGTCATGTCATTCTTTGGCATCAACACTGCGACAACACCTATACACGGAGTACAGTGCAATTGAGCGTGCGTATCAATGAATCAATGGTACTACTCACGGGGCAACCAAGCAATGGAGCCGGAGTCCAGATTATCGGAGTGAGTCGCGTTCTTTGTTGCAGCTAGTTACTACTCCCTCCGATTATGTTTTAATTTGCATATAAAATTTGTCTGAAGTTAAAGTTTGTAAAGATTGACCAACTTTTTAGGAAGAATTTTTTTTTCAGGAATTCTAGGAATAATTTGTTCTAGGAAGAAATATTAAGATTCGTAATACAAAATCAATATCATTACATGCATTATGAAATTAATGTTAATACTATGTAACTTCAATATTATAGATGTGATACTTTTCAGATGCATTTGGTCAAAATTGGTGTAGTTTGATGTCAAACAAATTTTATTTGCGTAGGAGCACAGACTACGACTATAGGAGGGACTCGCGGGAGCCGTCGGCGATGGGCGAGCCCATGCTTTCTGACCAGCGCACCGCACCCGGAAAGGGAGCTTGACTATTAAATGAAGACTGTTAAATGGACAGATCTTATATGCGAACTAAAAAGAACCGGAGAGAGTACTAGAGAGTTTGCATTGTTCCGTTCGCCAGCTAGAGACGCTACACTAATAAGTAGCCGCCGTGCGTTGGACTTTGGGATGGCATGCATGCACATGCACATGCACATGCACATGCAATGCATGGGACGTACGGGAGATCTGGATGTCGATGTGCGCAGTACGCAGTACTACTAGCACGTATAGCGCGCACAGTCTGAGGCTGTAGAGTCGTGCAATGTATAGTATCTTATCGCCTCACAATCATCGTCACCGGCGTCGCAGTGTACGTGGCAGCACCGTCTGCGTGATTCCCAACAGTGCGTGGTGGGTTGCGTGACTGGCCCACACGTCACGCGTGGTGCCAGGCGTGTGACGCGCGATCATGCGTTATACTTCCTTCGTTCCTAAATATAAGTTTTTTAACATTTTAAATAAACTACAACATACGGATATATGTAGGTAGATTCATCATTTTTTTCGTATATAGTCATTTATTGAAATCTTATATTTAGGAACGCAGGGAGTAGATGGATGGATGGTTGGTGGTACTCCGTGCCGCGCCAGCGCCAGTACCGGAGACGCAGTGCATGCAGGTGCGCCCCGCAGAATGGTCGGTCGGTGCGGCGCCTTTACGGAGCGGGCGACTGTTACTTCCACCTTTCATGGCCGCCACGAGGAAGAGGAACGCAGCTGCCCCTGCCCGTGCCCGGCACCACTATAGTACCACTGTGGATCGTGGCTGCCGACGCCGCTCGATGAGCTGGTTTGGTGATGTGTGTGTGCGCGCGCGCCAAATAAGCTCCTTGTTTGCATTGCATGTGCTTGCTTGATCGGCGCCGAACATTAACTAGTAGGAGTACGTACCCCGCCCGTCGCTTGGACCCAGATCGATCAATCAGCGAGGGCAGTGCTCCGTCAGAGCTACACGAGGGCGGCCACTACTGTGCGCTCTTTCCGTGACCAGCAGGACAGGAGCAGGACCAGGCTGCTATCTAGATCCGGGTCTGCAGGGCGCGTCTTGAATTCTTGATCACTCGCTTGGCGTTTTCACAAGATGTGGAGCCGAACGTGTGGTGCCACCGCAAACCTGCGGCCTGTTTGATTCCAAATAAGTCATCCATTTATAAATAAAATAAATAAATAAACGACTTATTTTGCTAAACAGATCCAACTTATAAGTCACCCCAACTTATAAGTCATAAGTTGCTCCACCCCAACTTAAAACTTATAAGTCATCCCCTTTTGCGTGGGTCCCATCATCTTTACATTAAAAAACAAGATGGAAAAGTGTGGTCAGATGACTTATAAGTCAGGTGACAACCAAACATGCGTGACTTATAAGTCATTGGTTTAAGTCACCTGACTTATAAGTGGTGAGTTATTGGAACCAAACAGGCCCTTATTGAATTCAGCTGTTATCCTGCCCAAGAGCTTTGATTCACGCGTCTCCGTTCCCATCCTTTTTATCTTTTTTCTTTGAGAACGGGGCGTTGACCCGTTGGCTGGGCAGCTGAGGTTGCTGCCAGCCTACCCAAGTTCGAGTCCCGGCACGGACGCGCGGTGCACACGGAGTTTCTTCTATATAAAGAAAAGCCAACGAGGGTTATCCTTTTGATCTCATTTTTTTATTTTTTCTTTAGCGGCAGCCGTACGTACGTTGGGATCGCATCACGCAATCTGTTTCGTTGTTTGGTCGCCGCTACCAAGCTGTTCGTAGCGGACTTTTGACCGCAAATTACTGTATCTTTAGGTGCTGTAGATGTAGATGGATCTTTTTTTTTTTTGAGAGAATGTAGATGGATCTTTGGGACGGCCCTGCATGGATGGATCGTCGACCCATTATTTCCCCGGTCAGTTGCTCAACGTGCAGTGGCGTCACGTGTCCTCCCACCAGAGTGCCGCTTCAAGTCATGGCCTTTTCCGTAACCGCAAACGCGGACGCGTATAAAACCTCCCTCCCTCCCTCCGCATAGGTCTCCACGCCCACGACCGTCTCCTCATCCGTTTCCCTCTCCTCTCTCTTCCTTCGCCAAACCCGAAAACTAGCACGCCGTAGTACTTGGCCATGGCCGTGCAGGCGCAACACCTCTCCCACTCCTTCCCCCACGACCTCCACGCCTACAACAGCGTCAGTGCTCTGGAGGACGAGATGACGGGCGGCTCCCTCTTCTTTCCCGACAACCTCAAGCGCGGGCCGGAACTGGAGGGTGTTGGGAACACGCTGTTCGGCGACGTTCCGCGCGTCGATCCCACTTGGCACGACAGTATCACCCGCAGCCACGGTTTTGTGCAGAGGAAGCGGGCGCGCGTCGTCCCGGAGGCGCCTTCGTACTTGGAGAATCAGCGCGGGCAGGGGCTTGTGCCCGTCGGCGATGTGCTGACCAGGGCGGTGGGCTCCGGCACGGCGTCCACCAGTGGGAGAATGATCAATGCCGCCGGCCCGCCGCAGGACCTGCTCTCGCAGCTGTACCGTCAGGGCATGGAGATCGATGCAGTCCTACGACTCGAGGTACGTACCATCTTGTTCATGCACCGTTTCTCTTTCTATCTTGGTGATTGGGCTCGCGTTCTTGGTTTGATTGCACGGTGTATTGATTCGTGGTGATTCTGATGGACGTTCTGCAGACCGACCGCATGCGCGCGGGGCTGGAGGAGGCGCGGCAGGAGCACGTCAGGGCGCTGGTATCGGCGGCGGAGCGTGCTGCGGCGAGGCGGCTGCGTGCCGCGGAGGCCGCGCTGGAGCTGGCGCGCTGCCGCAACGCCAAGCTGTCAGAGAGGCTCACCCAGATTTGCGCCGAGGGTCAGGCGTGGATACGCGTCGCCAAGAGCCACGAGGCAGTCGCTGCGGGCCTCCAAGCTACACTCGACCAGCTTCTGCAGTCCCCTTGCGCTGCCGTCGCCGCCACCGGAGCGGATGGAGACGGCGACGCCGAGGACGCGCGGTCCTGCTGTTTCGAGACCCCCGCCGGCGACGACGCTGCGGCATCCAAGGCGTCGGCGGCGGCGTGCAGGGCTTGCGGCGAGGGCGAGTCGTGCGTGTTGCTGCTGCCGTGCAGGCACCTGTGCCTCTGCAGCGCGTGCGACGCCGCCGTGGACACTTGCCCGTTGTGCGCGACCACCAAGAACGCGTCGCTCCATGTCCTGCTCTCGTGATTGAAGGAACCAGTGGCCTCCTCCGAAACGGTTTGCGATAGGAAAGTCAGCAGGCTTGATCAACTTGCCCATGTTATCAAGCTACAGTGGGTTCAGTTTGCCGAAGAAATAGCAGTGCTTCAAGAATTTGGCAGCAGGTCATGTGGAATCTCAGCTCTCTAAAGAGACCCGCGTCTAAATGTACAAGTGGTTCCTGGAGTTTTGCAGAGCATATTACTTTCAGGAGCTGCCGGAATTAGCCAGAAAAACAAACTGTTGTGGGTTTGTTATTTCGGACAAGAATGGCAGGAACTGAATGCAATTTCAAATAGAGCGCCCTAGTTTGATTTTACCGTTTTCGTCTTCCAAGTAGGATTAGAGTGTATTTTGTTTAGGATTTCGACGTTTGCTGGCACAATATGGCAAATCGAATGTTTTTCATAATAATTTATGTTGCGGAGGATCATTTTCTTTATTAAGCAATGACAAATTCGGCATGTTCTATTCTTTGCTAGGATTTGCCATGCTTGCTCGTCATCCTCGCCACAACATAATTTGACATGAAAAAAGTACGATTTGCGATGCTCTCCTGGAACGTTAGTTTTGTTTTAACCTTTCCTTTTGTTCATGGCATAGTTTTCGGTTGTTGTGGGCACCTCCAATCAAGAAACCAAGGATAGTCATTTTTTGTGTTTGGCTAGAGCATCTATAATTGGACCCTCACTCCCCTGGACAGCCTCCACCCGGACCCAAGAGGACCCAAAAACGCTTTCAAACCCAGCCATCCCCACCCGGACCCAAGAGGACCCAAAAACACTACTCAACCGGACCTCCATGTGTTAGGCCAGCTCCACCGCGCGACCCCAAACGGACGTCCGTTTTGTCCGGATTTTGTTTGTTTGGGTAAGGCAATAAGGTCGTGTCCGGGCAGTTTCTGGGATGCGGTGGCCGTGTGCCCAACGCGGGGACGCATCTTGACCGCACTCTGTCCGCGTACATTTTTCTTTGCAAGCCTTTAATTTTTTTTCATCATTCATTTTTGGTACATGGGAATACATCATCAAATTTTGACTAGAAAGTAAGACCAAAGAAAACAAGAACCACAAGAATACATTTTAGAAGATATTCAACTTACATAACTGCTCCTCTAAGTTAGATTTCGATGCATTCATTGTTTATCTGCGGAGGAGGCTCGATCTTGCGTGCTTTTTTCTTCTTTGAGTCTAAAGAAGTAGAGATTGCTTCCTCGCATCTAGTCTCATGTCTATCCTCTAATCTAGCAACAAGTGCACTAGTCCCATCTCTAGCCTCTATGCTAGCTAAAAGTGCACGAACATCTACTAAATTGCGTTCTATCAATATATCGATGTACTCTTCTTCCTAATACCAAAACTTGCATCCATGCTACACAACAAAATTTGAAGTTAGCACAACTAGTCAAATCTAAGATCACAACGGAAGCTAAAAAAAGCACATACCCCATCGTTTAAGCACTTGATGAACACCCATCCGGAATGTTCCGGCATTGTAGACACGTGACGCACGACCTTCTTTGGGCAGAGGTCGCACTTAATGAGTGGCAACGGTGCGCCGACGAGCTTTTGGGCTAGCACCGAGCCCGGCCGATCGCCATTCGTGTATCTGCCGGCTGACCACCGACGGTGTAGATCCGAGCGGCTAGAGGAGGAGCAACTGCCTGCATGCGGCCTTGCGGCCCTGCCAGGGCCTTCCGACCCGGTGCCCGGCCAGTCCATGGCGCGGCGCGGCCTCCCACAGCCGGGCGAGCTCAAGACCGACCGGATCCGCCCCAAATCCGGCCGGCGGGTGCGCAAATCAGGTGGCCGTGGTTGGGTAGCTCGGGGGCACCGAGGGGAAGGGGCTGGGCTAGCGCGCGTCCGTGCTGCATAGCTGCAATGGCAGCGGTGGCGGCGGCGGCGGCGAGTGGAAGAGTGGGGAAAAGTGGAGGGGTGCGGCCGGAGGGAGGGAGGGGGCGGATAGAAAAAGGTTTCCCTGTGCCACCGACGGGCGGGCCAGGGGAGGACACGCGCAGACGGCCCGCCCGTCCGCGTGCTATCTGTTTCACCCCAAAAACGGCGCAAACTTGGGCCGGGGATGGGTCGAAAGCGAACAGAAAACGGACAAAAGTCCGTTTGCGCCCGCGCGCTAGGCCGTCTGATTCGTCCGTTTTACCCCAAACGGACGCACGCGGACATGATGGGGTCGCGCGGTGGAGTTGGCCTTATATGTCCGACAGTCTGGTGCCCTACAAACCAGATCTGTTGACTGGAGGGTTCGCTGCCTGCTCGAACAAGGAGATAGTTGTTCGGCTTGCGATCCGCCTGTCCCGGGTTGATACCCAAGCTCCCCGCCCGAGCCATTTTGGGCTTGGATCCAATGGCGATGTGTCCATCAGCAACTATAGGCTTGTGTCTGCGATCTCACCACTGCAAGCGCGTCGAATGGAGGTCCAGGAGCGTTGTGAACCTCTACCTGGTCAGCGACCCGAGCTTTCACTCCATCGGCGAGAGAGGCTCCGTGGATCCCCAGGTTGGGTAATTGTCCTAGCATCGCCGGTCTTGGAGTTCGATGCCAATGGCTCCAATGAACAAGGCCACAGATGCCCCGTATGCGGCCATTGTGGTGGAATGTCCGAGGTCGAGGCACAGCATGCCCACAGTAGAGCGCTCGTGCATGTCGCACCATGGAGGACGTATGATGTTGCCGGATCTAAGAGAAGCAGCAAGCCCGGACGGACCAAGCCCATGCGCCAGTGCCCTCACAACCTTCCATCGACGAGGACATCGACGGTGACACGTCCGACACGTCAAGCTTCGGCGCCGAGAAGATTCACCTTGACACATTCTAGTGGGTGATTATAGAAAGGCTTAGTGCTTCGATAGTTGCAAGTAGTTGTTTTTTTAAACAATTTATATTTAGACCGTATTTGTTTTCTTGCTTAGATTTGCAATGTATATAAGATTGTAAAATTGAACTTCAAGTGTAATAAGAAGTCAACAACTATTCAGCTAGTGCTTTTGATGTTTAAGTAAGAATTGCCTGATTTGCAATGTATATTAAGACCGTGCAATTAAACTCAAAGTATAATAAAAACTTATCACCTCTTATCTGACTTGTGTGTTGACTTCTAATCCAATGGGGCTCACTTTATGACAATTTGATGTTCTTGGAGGAATGGTACTGACAATTGTCGTAGGGGGTTGTTCTTTTCTTTTTCTTCCTCTGCCAACCTTGGTAACAAGGAAGGAAAAGAAGAAACAACCATCACCGACTCTCGAAATACCCGTGAGGGTGATTGTTGAGAGCTGGTTGAAGTATGCCCACTATTGTCGTAGGGAGTCACTGTTGTACTTCTCCTATGAGACAATGGTAAAGTAAGAGGGGAAGTACATTAGTGACCATCACTGACAGTCGAAATACCCGTGAGGAAGAGCCCACCATATATATACACCACCATGTGAGAGATGAGAGTTGTTGAAGGGAGTCTCGATGGACCGAAAGTCAACTCACATGCCTAATGATTAATTGATTAATTACTGTCAATCCAGTGGCAATGTAGGTGTCGTCATCTGTTCTGCTATTTCTTTTATACATGTTTGCATAATTTGTTGGCTCTTGAGTCCCATTGTGTGCTCCTTCTGTGTCTAGTATTGTTCCACGATTGTACTTAATTTAATTGCATGCTCCTTCTTTGTTGATTTTTCTAGGGCGTTCTCCATTGAGTCCACGTCTCCTCCTTGTCGCCAGGCCTCCCCTATCGCACCATCATCCTCCACTCCTCCGCGAGAGGAGACTCAAGGGCCTCCTCAATGGGTCGTGGTACGCACAGTAAGGACTATGGACGCCGTAGACAGATGGTGGGAGTGTTGGAAGGAGCTGAAGAGGATGGAGGCTCTCGCACATGAGAGCACAAACATGGCGGAGGACTTGTAAGTTTGCAAAAATCGCATGCTTAGTGAATTGAGAAATGCAGTAGGCGTAGTCCGATTAGTGGCCAATGATGAAGAGCGTGCATGGATGCCGGATCAGAGCAAACCATAATTGGTCCTAGGATGGCCACAATATGAGATGAAATCTCCGATTCGGGTTCAGAGAGCCCAAAGGGGATGTATGATGGGGCTAATGCCACCAAAAACACCCAACCCACCACCATGGAGGACGGATATGCCACAACCAGCACTGGTCGTCTGACGAGTAGGGCTTTCGAGAGTGTAGCTTTGAGAACATTACTATTTAGTATGCATTTTAATTAAGTGTGTTGAACTTATGTTAGATAATGTTCATCTATATTTTGCTATCCCAATAATGTGTCATGGAAGCATAATTAATCTTTTGGTTCATAAAATCTACCATGGCACCATATTGGGCTACAAAAGTGGCAGAAAACATAGTTAGAAAAAAATACTACTATGGTATATCTACTGCTATTTGAACTAGTTAATTAAATGAGTTGTACATTTGCACTGTGTGGTAGAACTTGAATGAAAGCTACCAATTGCACCTACAGGGTTGCATTACTTGGTTTGGCAGCAAAATAGGATCAAAATGCTGCGAAGCAATATAAATGATTTTATTTTTTAATTTAGGAAATTAAAATCAGCAGCATGTAAGCAGAAACCACCGCTGCTACTTTAATTCTTGATTAGCGGCATTCGTCAGGTGGACACGCAACTACTCCTTTACGAGTTAGCAACGCTTTGCATTAGAAAAGCTACTAAAGTAACACACACTAGCGGCGTCTGGTTGGAATGTTGCTAGCTATCACAGACTAGCAGCGTCCAGCCAGCACACTGGAAGTCTGAACTCACTAGTGGCGTCATACTAGCAGTGCGCACTAGGAACGCTGCCAGTCATCACTACTGAATGCCGCTAATTAGGGGTTTCCCTACTAGTGATATAGATTCTTAGAGGGGAGGGGGCTAAAACAAGGAGGGAAGGAATCCCTCCTGGGTGCGCCGGCCTAGGGGGTAGGAGGAGCCCTTTGCTACTTGTGAGTTGCGTTGGGATTTTCGCCGAAGAAGATGGGTGAAGCAATATAGTAGTTAATAAGTATTTCCCTCAGTGAGAACCAAGGTTTACCGAACCAAAAGGAGAATCACACAAATCTTAGTGATCAGTACCTGCACACACAAGAGCAAATACTTAGACCCAACACGGGCAAGAGGGTTCTCAATCCCCTTGAACTCATTTTCTGTAAGGATCAAATCTAGTAGTGGTACATAGATAAATTGCAAAACAAAGGAAAGGTAAATAAATTGCAGCAAGGTATTTTTGGTTTTACAAATATGTTAAAGATAGACCCAGAGTCCATAATTTTCACTAGAGGTTTCTCGCTCGAATAAATAGCATAAAGTGGGTAGACAAATTACTGTTGGACAATTGATAGAAAAGCGCATAGTTATGATGTTATTCACTGCAATGATCACGTATATGGACATCACGTCCGTGGCAAGTAGACCGAAATGATTCTGCATCTACTACTGTTATTCCACCAATCGACCGCTATCCAACATGCATCTATGGTATTAAATTCATGAAAAACAGAGTAACGCTTTAAGCAAGATGACATGATGCATACACAATAAAACCAAGAAATATCATTAAACCCCATCATTTTACCCCTAGTGACAACAAAATAAATACGTGGCTCGCTATGCCTTCTTTTACTGGGCGAGGACACCGCAAAATGTCACAAAGCACCTCTCTCACTGAAGATAAATCAATCTAGTGGCCAAATCAAATGGATAGATCAAAAAGAATTACAAAGCTATAACAATGATGCATAATAAATTCCAGAAAAGACTCAGTTACTTTCAATAAATAGTCTGATCATAAACCCACAATTCATCGGATCCCAACAAATAAACCGCAAAAGAAGATTACATCGGATCGAACTCCATGGAGATCATGGAGAACTTTGTATTGAAGATCGGAGAGAAAGAAGAAGCTATATAGCTACTAGCCATGAACCCGTTGGTCTGTGGTAAACTACTCACACATCATTGGAGGTGCAACAAGGATGATGTAGAAGCCTTCCATGATCGATTCCTCCTCCGGCAGAGTACCGAAAAATGCCTCCATATGGGATCGCAGAAGAAGAGAACCTTGCAGCGGCGGAAAAAGTGTTTCAGCAGGTTCTTTGTTGGTTTGGGATTATTTGGGAATTTATAGAGTTGGAATCAGGTCAAACATAGTTACATAGGACCCATGAGCTCAGGGGCGCCCCCTGGGGCACGCCGGGTGAACTCGTCGCTCTCCCGTAGCCTCCTCCCAAATGTTCTTGTGTCCATTCTGGTTCAGAAAAATCACCATAAAGTTTCATCGAGTTTGGACTTCGTTTGGTATTGATTTTCTAAAAAGCGAAAAACAAGCAAAAGACTGCGACTGGCACTCGCAACTGAGTTAATAGGCTAGTTGCAAAAAATGATATAAAATTTCATATAAAGTATCCAAGATTGGTAATATAATAGGATGAAACAATAAAAAATTATACATATGTTGGAGACGTATCAGCATCCCCAGGCTTAATTCCTGCTCGACCTCGAGTAGTTAAATGATAAAAATAGAATTTTTAATGTTTAATGCTACCTAGCATGTTTGTCATGTAATCTCTTTACGATATAAATATTGAGAATCGATGAAGTAACTGATAACAACATAATAATATCCATGTATATAAGAAACATAATCATTCCTTTTTTCCAAAAATACGATGCTTGTTGACCCACAAGTATAGGGATCGATCGTAGTAATTTTGATAAGTAAGAGTGTCAAACCAACGAGGAGGAGAAGGAAATGATAAGCGGTTTTCAACAAGATATTTTCCGCAAGCACTGAAATTATCGGAAACAGATAGTTTGATACCAAGATATTTCGTAACAACTAACAAGTAGCAATAGTAACAAAGGTGCAGCAAGGTAGCCCAATCCTTTTCATAGCAAAGGACGGGCCAGATATTTCTCTTGTAGCAAGCAAAGCGTTCTTGAGCACACATGGGAATCCATCGAGTCACTTTCATCATGTTTGTTTGATTCGTGTTCGCTACTTTGATAATTTGATATGTGGGGTGGACCAGTTCTTGGGTGTTGTTCTTACTTGAACAAGCCTCCCACTTATAATTACCCCCTCACAAGCATCGGCAACTACAAAAGAAGAATTAAGATAAATCTAACCATAGCATGAAACATATGGATCCAAGTCAGCCCCTTACGGAATAGCGCATAAACTAGAGTTTAAGCTTCTGTCACTCTAGCAACCCATCATATAATTACTACTCCACAATGCCTTCCCTTAGGCCAAAGTATGGTGAAGTGTCATGTAGCCGACATTCAGACGACACAACTAAAGGAAGCAACAACATACATATCATCAAAATATCGAACCAATACCAAATTCACATGATTACTTATAACCGGACTTCTCACATGTCCTCAAGAACAAAAGTAGCTACTCACATATGATATTCATGTTGAAGATCAGAGGGGTGTTGAATATCATTAAGGATCTGAACATATAATCTTCCACCAAATAAACCAACTAGCATCAACTACTAGATGTAATCAACACTACTAGCAACCCACAGGTATGAATCTGAGGTTTTGAGGCAAAGATTGAATACAAGAGATGAACTAGGGTTTGAGATGAGATGGTGCTGGTGAAGATGTTGATGAAGATTTGTCCTCCCACGATGAGAGGATCCTTGGTGATGACGATGGCTTCGATTCCCCCCTCCCGGAGGGAAGTTTCCCCGACGGGATCACTCCGCCGGAGAGCAAAAGTGCTCCTACCCAGGTTCCACCTCGAGACGGCGGCGCTTCGTCCCGAAACCGTCCTTTTGATTTTTCTAAGTAAAATGGCATCATATAGTAGAAGATGGGCATCGGAGGCCTGCTAGGGGCCCCACAAGTCCAGGGGCACCCTGGGGGTAGAGCGTGCCCCTAGTCTTATGGCTCCCTGGTGGGCCCCCTATTGATGTTTCTCTCGCCAATAAATTTTATGTATTCCAAAACAATTCTCCATCAATTTTCAGGTCATTTGGAGTTGTGCAAAATAGGTGTCTCCGATATAGCCCTTTGCGGTCCAGAATTTCAGCTGCCGGCAATCTCCCTCTTCATATGAAACTTGCAAAAATAAGAGAGAAAAGGCATAACAATAGTATTATGAAGTAAAATAACAGTCCAAATTGAAATAAATATAAATAGGAAAACATGATGCAAAATGGACGCATCAATGCTCAAAGAATGTTATCCTACTCATTGAATTATGTAAGCATGGCATGACTTCGCCTTCACCGCATAAGTATAAATCATGCACCCCGGTGTCAAACCAAGCAACTGTATCATACTTTTTTAACGTGCTTCAGAATTTTTAACTCCACTCAATACCTGAGCGTGAGACATGGATATTAGCGCTAGGGTGGAATAGAATGCGGTGGTAGAGATATATAGGTGAAGTCAAAAAGGAAGAAAGTCTCGCATCAAGTCGGTGGATCAATGGGCAATGGAGAGGCCCATCAATTGAATCAATGCGAGGAATATGGATTGCCATGCAACGGATGCACTAGGAGCTATAATTGTATGAAATCTCAAACTAAAACTAAGTGGGTGTGCATCCAACTTGCTTGCTCATGAAGACCTTGGGCATTTGAGGAAGCCCATCATCGGAATATAAAAGCCAAATTCTATAATGAAAAATTCCCACTCGTATATGAAAGTGATAACTTAGGAGACTCTCTATATGAAGAACATCGTGGTACTCTTAAGCACACGTGTGGTAAAAGGATAGTAACATTGCCCCTTCTCTCTTTTCTCTCACTATTTTGTTGGGCTCTTTTGGCCTATTTTTTCGTCTGTGGTTCACCCGGACTTGTGGGGGAATCATTGTCTCCATTATCATTTCCTCACTAGGAAATGCTCTAATAATGATGATCATCACACTTTTATGTACTTACAACTCGATGAACTGAAACAATATGACTCTATATGAATGCCTCTAGCAGTATACCAGGATGTGCATTGATCTAGCGTAACATGTATAGTAATGAAGAGCGGTTTCTTTCCCAAAAATATCATGTCAGCTCTATATGATCATGCAAAGCAATATGATGATGAACACACAAGTCATGTGATGGAACGGTCGAAGTTGCATGGCAATATGTCTAGGAATGACTATGGAAATGCCATGATAGGTAAGTATGGTGGATATTTTGAGGAAGATATAAGAAGGCTTGTGTGTGATAGAGCATATCATATCATGGGGTTTGGATGCACCGGCGAAGTTTGCAGCAACTCTCGAGGTGATAAAGGGCAATGAAGGGTACCGAAGAGGCTAGCAAATTGCAGAAAGGTAGGAGTGCATAATTATCCATGGACTCACATTAGTCATAAATAACTCATATACTTATTGCAGAAGTTTATTAGCCCTCGAAGCAAAGTACTACACGCATGCCCCTAGGGAGGAGGTTGGTAGGAATTAACCATCGCGCACCCCCGGTTATGACAACACTGAAGGATTTCAATCAGACATAAAAATGCTCAAGCATTCCCACCATGCCATGTCGGACACTTAAATGACTAGTTAATAACAAGCTTTAATATCTTACTTATAAATGATCATGGACTCATACCCTTTCATATTACAATATCAATATAATTAAAACAAACGTTTTATATTTAGTGATCTACATGAAAGTTTTTATTATACCTCTCTTAAATACTTATCCTTTTTGGATTAGTCTTATAACCCGTGCTCATTACCACTTCCTATTTAAATACTCTCAAAAACATTTAAGTGAAGTATGAGCGTGCAATCATTTCTATGAAATATAACCACCGTTGTGCTCTAACAGGTACTCCCTCCGTTCCAAAATAGACGACCCAACTTTGTATAAAGTTAGTACAAAGTTGGGTCATCTATTTTGGAACGGAGGGAGTATACGTGAAGCAATAGAGCAACTACATTGCTCAAAGATATAAGTGAAGCTCATAGAGTATTCTAACAAATTGTAATGAATGTGTGTCTTCTCAAAAAGGTGTGTCTAGCAAACAATGATTCTGGCAAACTAACAAGCAAACAAAATAAAACTATGGCACAAGACGCTCAAAGTAAAACTCATATCACGTGATGATAAAAATATAGCTCCAAGTAATATACCGATGAATTGTAGACGTAAGAGGCACTACAAAAAAACACTTCCGTGATGATACATGTTTGTCACAGTAGGTCACGTTTTCTGTCATGTATGTACATCCATGACGATTTTATGACAGAATCAAGATAGTCATACCTGTGTTGTCGTAGAAGTGTTCCATGACAATACTCAAATTATTATCCTCGAAGTGTCCACTTCTATGATGATAAATGACGTGTCATGTAAGTGCTTTCATCAAGGGTAACCGACACGTGGCATCCACCATAACGGGTTGCTGTTAAGCTATCGGGTCCAGTTTCGGATCCGATAACCCTTTAACAGCCAAGTCCAATGGCGAGTTTCCGCATGTAAAATTCTCATTGGCCATAGGGACCATGTGTCAGCTCCGCGTTGGGACAGATGTCAACCGCCCAATGGACAGGAGGCGCCTATTATACGTCGACACGTGGCAAGGCCGAACATCGGTCCATTTAGGTTTTAAAGGCCGACCCGGTCAAAATTAGCGGGCGGGCCCATTAACGGCCTGCTTGCAGACGGCCCATTGGCAGTTAAGGCCCGTTGGAATAGTGTCAAATCAGTCCGTCAATGACCCGTTCTAGATTTCGCATCATTGCGGCCCATGGTCACTTTTGGCCCGTTAACAATCCGCTAAGTATTTCGGCCGAATTACGACCCAGTGTGTTTTCGGCCTGTTAAAGGTCCTGCTACATTTGGGCCTATTTATTGCCTAATAAAAATTTCCGCCCACAAAAGACCGTGAAGGAATTTGGCCATATTCAGCCACGTCTGACATTCGGCCTGTCAGGGGCGCACTGTTAGATGTGGGGCACTTCTAGCCTGTTGTGTTTTTCGGCCTGTTAACGTCAGACGAAATCCATGGGCCATATGTGGCCCAACATCGCACTGGGCTATTAACAACCCATATACTTGCTGATACAAATCAAGCTCGCCCGCACTTCCGGCCTGGTAAAGGCCCGTGTAGTAGGTCGGCGCAATTACGACCCATCTGACTTTCGACCTGTGAACGATCCGCATTGTAAATGGGCCACCACGTGATGAGATACATTTCGGCCTCCTAATGACGAGTGGTTTATTTGGCACATTTCAGGCCCAATCATCTTTCAGCCTCATAAAAGTCCTGGGTATATTCCCAATTAAGGCCTAATCTGACTTTCGGCCTACTAAAGGCCCTTGTTCTTTATTGGACATATTAGGCCCGCGAGATTTTTACACATGTTAACGGCCTGCTGTTACTAAGGGCCCAAATTATGTTTGGCCTATTAACAACCCACTATGGCCACGTGCCTATCAAAAATGAGAAAGCTTACACTGATTTAGGCCCAGATTTTTTCTGTGGGCTACATGCCGATTAAGGCCCATAATCGTTGTTAACCCGGTTGGAATTGTGGGCTGGAGGAACGTTGGCCCGATGGACTCCTACGATGCTTACGGCTGAAAGAGGTCGATGATTCCAAATAGATTACTAAGATAAACCTATACCGTACAAAAATAACTTCATAATTTCTATGGCCTTTGGCAACACAATAAATGTTGTATCAAAACAAAATAAATTACAGCCATACAACAAAAGTCATGTTGGCATAAAAGTTTATAGTCCTTGCAAATAAATGCACCATCAGATGTATAGAAGCAAAGATCATTTGACCGAGTGCTAATGTTTCAGGCTGTAGAATTTGATGGAGCATAATGATCTTCCCCCTTTTTCCGCCATTGCTCTTGAACAACAAGGGAAATGTCTGTTAATCTGCTTACAACAACATGAATAAAAGTAGATAGATAGCATAGTGTATACAACAACACTAGATTAGACTAAGTCTCAGCCACTAAGCTCAATGACAGAGTCTTCATCACAAATTCCCTTGATCTTCTTCAGCTTGACCTTGTGAATTTCTTCAACTCTGGTAAGCTCAGCAATGGCTATCTCCATCTTCTTCTTCTCCATCTGCAAGCCATCCCTCTCCTGCATCATCTCAATCTTGTCCACCATAAGCTAGTTCTTATCCTTCTTGTGGTTTGGAATTCAGTCTTGAGCACATAGATATCCTTCTTGATTCCATTGATATCCCTATCCTTCTTCAGCTCATGCAACTTAGTCCTCAGGTTCCTGATCAGTTCTCCTTGTGCTTTCTGAATGGCCTTCATATCCTCAATGACATACTGCTTCTGGTCCAGCTACTTCTGCAAGCCTTCATTGTCCTTTGACACTATGTTCTTGTAAGTTTGTTGACGGTTCTTTTCCACTTGTTGCCTGAGCATTTTGTCAACTTCAACAACAAGGTCTATATACTGCAGGGTAGTAGTCTTAACCTACTCTTCAAGCTTAAGCACTATCTGTGCATCATCAACCCCTTCCTTAGTTCTAGCAACACAACAGTCTTCATATCTTGCCCAAATCTTCTGAAGAGATTTTTTTAGTAGTTTTAGGATACTCCATATCAACCCATTGAACATAGACACAACTGGCAATCTGCAAGACAAAAAAGTTACTTACAAAAGGTGAAATGGTTAAGCTATAGAGAAACAGAATACCTAAGCTACAGAGAAGCACATTAGTTAAGCTTCCGAGAGACAAGAAAATGTTGCATCAGTTAAGCTTCAAAGTATCTAAGTAGCTAAGCTACAGAGAAACACTTCAGTTAAGCTTCACATAAACAAAAAAAGTTACGCTCATTTTCCAAACAAATTTGATCATTAACCATTAGAATGCAGACATTCTGAGAAACACTTGGCTTGCATTAGGGCAAGTATTAACAATGTTGACATAGAGCAGTTTGTATGAGATTTCAGAGAAGAAAAGTAGGGCAATGATTGCAACTTACATCCTGACAACATCCATAAAACCTCCTTCCAGCTATGCCACCTTTGGATGCTATGAATTTCTTGGCTATTTTTCGGTGGTGGCACTCAACAGGGCCTGCCACTATCGTCTCCACATCGCCTTCAAAGTGTGAGTCGTTTATGGTTAGGATGGGTTGGATTGAGTTCAAAATGATATGAGAGTGGTCAAATACCCTAGATTCGGTCGAAATCATACCAAAACGAAATTCACCAATCTGAAACCCCTAATCCTAGGCTATAAAACAGAGAGAGTATAGGAGCATTACCTCCCCGGCGAAGTTGAGCATCTCATCGTCACTGCTCTCCTACCAGTTTGCCAAAGAAGGGCATTGCGGCGATGGCGGCGGCGCAGAGTGGAGCGAGGCAGAGTGAAACTAGAGGGAGCTTGTGGGCGAGTGGAGAGGGTGGGAACTGTACTATTTCCCTTTAGGAACGGGCCGACTAGCTCCGTCCCTATGGCTGTTAGCGGCCGTTAACGGCGCCGTATGATGACCCACAAGTATAGGGGATCAATTGTAGCTCTTTTCGATAAGTAGGAGTGTCGAACCCAACGAGGAGCAGAAGGAAATGACAAGTAGTTTTCAGTAAGGTAATGTCTGCAAGTGCTGAAATAGTAAGTAGCAGAGTAGTTTGATAGCAAGATAATTTGTAACGAGCACGTAACGATAGTAGTAACAAAAGTGCAGCAAGGTAGCCCAATCCTTTTGAGGCAAAGGACAGGCCAAAATGGTCTCTTATGATAAGCGAAGCGTTCTTGAGGGTACACAGGAATTTCATCTAGTCACTTTCATCATGTTGTTTTAATTTGTGTTCGCTACTTTGATAATTTGATATGTGGGTGGACCGGTGCTTAGGTGCTATTATTACTTGAACAAACCTCCTACTTATGATTAACCCTCCCGCAAGCATCCGCAACTACGAGAAAAGTATTAAGAATAAATTCTAACCATAGCATTAAACTTTTGGATCCAATCGGTCCCTTACGGAATAGCGCATAAACTAGGGTTTAAGCTTCTGTCACTCTTGCAACCCACCATCTAATTGCTACTCCACAATGCATTCCCTTAGGCCCAAATATGGTGAAGTGTCATGTAGTCGATGTTCACATGACACCACTAAGGGAATTACATCATACATACTATCAAAATATCGAACACATATCAAGTTCACATGATTACTTGCAACATGATTTGTCCCGTGACCTCACGAACAAAAGTAACTACTCACAAATAATAAACATGCTCATGATCAGAGGAGTATTAAATAGCATATTGGATCTAAACATATAATCTTCCACCAAATAAACCATATAGTAATCAACTACAAGATGTAATCAACACTACTAGTCACCCACAAGCACCAATCTATAGTTCCGATAACAAGATTGAACACAAGAGATGAACTAGGGTTTGAGATGAGATGGTGCTTTTGAAGATGTTGATGGAGATTGCCCTCCCCAAGATGGGAGAGTTGTTGGTGATGATGATGACGATGATTTCCACCTCCGGGAGGGAAGTTCCCCCGGCGGAATCGCTCCCTCGGAAGGCAAAAGTGCTCCTGCCCAAGTTCCGCCTCGAGACGGTGGCGCTCCGTCCTGAAAGTCTGCTCTTTATTTTTTCTAGGTCAAAATGACTTATATACCAGAAGGTGGGCACTGGAGGTGGGCCTGGGTGAGCAGAACCCACCAGGGCATGCCTGGGCTCCCTCGCGCGCCTAGGTGGGTTGTGCCCACCTGGTGGGCCCCATCTGGTAGTTATTTGCTCCAATAATTCTTAAATAATCCATAAAAAATCCTCGCGAAGTTTCAGCTTGTTTGGAGTTGTGCAGAATAGGTGGCCTGACGTAGCTTTTCTAGGTCCAAATTTCCAGGTGCCGGAATTCTCCCTCTTGGTGTGTACCTTGCAAATTATCAGAGAAAAGGCATTAGAATTAATCCAATAAGCATTATTATGGAGAAAAATATTATAAATAACAGTAAGAAACATGATGCAAAATGGACGTATCAACTCCCCCAAGCTTAGACCTCGCTTGTCCTCATGCGAAAACCGAAATCGGAAAACATGTCCACATGCTTCGAGAGAGAGAGGTGTCGATAAAAACAAAATACGGACATAGAAGCATCATGTTGATTATTATAACAGCAAAAAATTTAAACATAAGACTTTTATCATACACTTCTCATGAATATGTAACAGTTCATGACACAATTGAAGTATAAAGCAAAAACTCTATTAGAAATCAACAAACTATGTTCTCAGTCAACTTTGCAACTACAATTCATCATCTTTTCAGGAAGGGAAACGTGTCGGAGCCTTTAGGCAAGTCGACATACTCGACCATCATGTAATCTTCTATGATTGCTAACACTCACCGCATACAGATTAGCAAAACGTTTCAACCGGACACATAGAAAGATAGGGGCTTATAGTTTCGCCTCCCAACGTACTCACCTGAAGGGTGATGTCAACAATAATAACTCATGCTATTTATATTCAACTGGACATATGCGCCTAGATCTTTCCTCACCACATGATGCTTGCAAAGGAGAAAAATAAAAAGGAATAGAAGGAAAACTTTGACTCTTTGCATAAAAGTAAATACATAAAAGTAAAAGATAGGCCCTTCGCAGAGGGAAGCAGAGGTTGCCATGCGCTTATTTGTTCGTATGCTCAATCCCTTAGTGCAAAAGAACGTCACGTTGTATTGCCCATTAAGATGACAACCTTTATTATGCAGTCTGTCGCTTTTATTCTTTGTCATCCAAGTTCGTACAACGCTTAATTTTCTCTTACACTAAATGATCTCACACATTTAGGAGCAATGTTTATTGCCTTTTCGCACCGATGACAACTTACTTGAGGGATCTTGCTCAATCCCTTGGTAGGTATGGTGGACTCTTGAAAATAAGATTTGGGTTTCAGGACTTTTGGATGCACAAGTAGTATCTCTACTTAGTGCGGAATTTTTGGCTAGCAAAGATAGGGGCAAGCATCACATGTTAAAGGATCTATGACAATATGACTTCTGTGTGAATATAAACAGACATAAACCATTACGTTGTCTTCCTTGTCCAACGTCAACAATTTTGGCATATAAAATTTTGATGAGGGGTCACAATCACAAAAGATTTCTAGGATAGTATATTTATATGTGAATCTTCTCTTCCCTTATTAATTCTTTCATGAGTTGCATCATTGACTAATGCTATGTTTGTCAATCTCTAATAAAATTTTCTACTTATACTTTTCCTTATGTGGCGCTATCGCCTACCATAGGATTAGTATATGATCTTGTTAATTTATTCCTTTCTCTTTTTCTTTCTTATTTCTTTTCTTTTATTGCAAGATGAGAGTAAGAAAGCAAAAACTCAAACTAAACTTTATTATATAACTTGCACACGATTACAAGGATAGATCACTAAGCAAACTCTCAAAGAAGAAAGGATTGAACTAAACTTTTATTCATCTAAAGCAAAAGATCGAACTTAAATAACTAGAAGCAAAAAGATAGTGGGATGATACGATACCGGGGCACCTCCCCCAAGCTTGGCGGAAGCCAAGGGGAGTGCCCATACCCGATACTCAATTCTCCTTTGGTGGTGAAGAAGGTGATGGTGGTGATGAAGAAGAGATCTTGTCCTCGGATTTCCATGGCAGTGGTCCGCCATCATAGGAGGAAGAGTGAGTCTCACGGGTCCTGCAACTAGCAGCCAAATTCATACCTTTAAACCTCGCCTCATATTCAAAGACTTGGTTCTGGAGGCCATAGATCTGGCTTTGGAGGAAGTTGATTTGCTCGTTGAGGGTGAATACGATGTCCTTCATGGGCTGGCCATCCACCTTGAGATCATGTGATAGGTCCGTGATCATAAGGTGATTGGCATTGAGCCCACGCTCCACCATCCCCTTGCACCGGAAGACGTCTTGCTCCATAGCTTCAAGCCTGGCCTTCATGGTTCCCGTCCCCTTGGGACATGGCACATCGCGGAGGTGAAGCACCCCCTCATGCATCTGGATGATTTGAGGGTGCTGCACCACCTCCCAAAGATATGGGTTGATGACGTTCTTGAAGAACTTGTCCTTGGAGGAGCTTGAAGAGGCCATGGTAGATGGGGTCTGGCAGAAAACAACAAGGAAAAGAGAACAAAGGATTTTCTCCGCGATACGGTGGTTAAAAGGTTCGGGAAGTATATATAGATTTTTATCTTGGAGGACAAGCATACAGAAGACAAACGGAGTCCGAAAGGTGTCCCAGGTGGGTAGAACCCACCTGGGCGCGCCAGGCGACGCTTCCTGGAAGTTTCTTCATTTCCTAAATTTTTAATTCACTGATAAAAAATATTTTTGCGGATTTTTCGGAGTCCGTTTACCTACCGTATCACGTACCTCCTTATTTTCACGATTCTGGAGTGTTCCGGAAGAACTCTTTTATGTGTTCTTCCGGTGTCAAAGTTTGGATAATATTACTTTCAACATTAATGGGCGTACCTGAGATATAATGCTTTATTCGTTGTCCATTGACAACCTTCGGGTTAGTACCTTCAGAATTATTTACTTTGATGGCTCCAGACCGGTAAACCTCCTCGATGACATATGGGCCTTCCCATTTGGAGAGGAGTTTCCCTGCAAAGAATCTGAAATGAGAGTTGTACAAAAGAACATATTCTCTGACTTTAAACTCACGCTTTTGGATTCTTTTGTCATGCCATCTTTTAACTTTTTCTTTGAATAATTTTGCATTTTCATAAGCTTGGGTTCTCCATTCATCTAATGAGCTAATATCAAATAACCTCTTTTCACCGGCCAGTTTGAAATCATAATTGAGTTCTTTGATTGCCCAATATGCTTTATGTTCTAACTCAAGAGGCAAATGACAAGCTTTTCCATAAACCATTTTATAAGGAGACATACCCATAGGATTTTTATATGTTGTTCTTTAGCCCAAAGTGCATCATCTAATTTCTTAGACCAATTCTTCCTAGACCTATTGGCAGTCTTTTGCAAAATTAATTGTATTTCTCTATTGCTAAGTTCAACTTGGCCACTAGACTGGGGATGATAAGGTGATGCAATTCTATGGTTAACATCATACTTAGCAAGCATTTTACGGAAAGCACCATGAATAAAGTGTGAACCACCATCAGTCATTAAATATCTAGGGACTCAAAACCTTGGGAAAATAACTTCCTTAAGCATTTTAATAGAGGTGTTGTGATCAGCACTATTGGTTGGAATAGCTTCTACCCATTTAGTAACATAATTAACAGCAACCAAAATATGTGTATACCCATTAGAGGAAGGAGAAGGTCCCATGTAATTAAATCCCCAAACATCAAATGGTTCAACAACAAGTGAATAATTCATAGGCATTTCTTGACGCTTACCGATATTACCTATTCTTTGACATTCATCACAAGATGAGACAAACTTACGGGCATCCTTGAAGAGAGTAGGCTAATAAAATCCAGACTGCAATACCTTATGAGGAGTTCTATCTCCAGCATGATGCCCTCCATAAGCTTCGGAGTGACATTTCCGTAGGATTTGTCCATGTTCATGCTCAGGTACACAACGTCTAATAATACCATCTACTCCTTCTTTATAAAGATGTGGGTCATCCCAAAAGTAATGTCTTAAATAATAGAAGAATTTTTTTCTTTTGTTGGTATGTAAAGCTAGGTGGTAAATATTTAGCAACAATGTAATTAGCATAATCAACATACCAAGGAGTACTGCGAGCAACATTTATTGCAACTAACTGCTCATCAAGAAAACTACCATCAATAGGTAGTGGGTCATGAGGCACATTTTGAATCCTAGACAAATTATCAGCTACTAGGTTCTCAGCTCCTTTTCCATCAATGATGTCTAAATCAAATTCTTGTAACAAGAGAACCCATCGAATAAGTCTAGGTTTAGCATCCTTCTTTTCCATAAGATATTTAATAGCATCATGGTATGTGTGAATAGTTACTTTGGAATCAACAATATAAGGTCTAAATTTATCACAAGCAAACACAACTACTCAGAATTCTTTCTAAGTAGTAGCATAATTTCTTTGAGCACTGTCTAGAGTTTTACTAGCATAATATATAACATTCAGTTTCTTATCAACTCTTTGTCCTAGAACAACACCAACAGCATAATCACTAGCATCACACATAATTTCAAAAGGCGAGTTCCAATCAGGTGGTCGAACAATAGGTGCAGAAATTAAAGCTTTCTTGAGTGTTTCAAAGGCTTCTAAACAAACATCATAAAAAACAAAGGGAATATCCTTTTGCAAGAGACTAGTGAGAGGCCTAGAAATTTTATAAAAGTCTTTGATAAATCGCCTATAGAAACCAGCATGACCTAGGAAACTATGAATACCTTTTACATCTTTAGGACATGGCATTTTCTCAATTGCATCAACCTTAGCTTGGTCCACTTCAATACCTCTTTCAGAAATTTTATGACCCAAGACAATGCCTTCATTAACCATAAAGTGGCACTTCTCCCAATTCAATACAAGATTTGTTTGTTCACATCTCTACAAAACTCGCTCAAGATTGCTTAAACAATCATCAAAAGACTTCCCATAAACAAAAAAGTCATCCATGAAAACCTCAACAATCTTTTCACACAAATTAGAGAATATAGTAGTCATAGATCTTTGAAAGGTAGCAGGTGCATTACATAAACCAAAGGGCATACATCTATAAGCATAAGTTCCAAAGGGACAAGTAAAAGTGGTCTTTTCTTGATCAGGTTGAGAAACAGGTATTTGTGAAAAGCCAGAATATCCATCAATGAAGCAAAAGTGTGTGTGCTTAGATAATATTTCAAGCATTTGATCAATAAAAGGCAAAGGGTAATGATGTTTTCTAGTTGCTTTGTTTAATTTTCTAAAATCAATTACCATTCTATAGCCTGTAACAATTCTTTGTCGAATAAGCTCATTCTTATCATTAGGAACAACAGCAATACCTCCTTTCTTAGGGACACAATGAACAGGACTTACCCATCTACTATCAACTATGGGATAGATTATACCTGCTTCCAGAAGTTTTAATATTTCTGTTCTTACCACTTCTTTCATCTTCGGATTTAACCGACGTTGGTGATCAACAACGGGTTTAGCATCAGGTTCCATATTAATTTTGTGCTGACATAGAGTGGGACTATTGCCCTTTAAATCATCAAGGGTATATCCAATAGCAGCTCGATGCTTCCTTAAAACTTTCAATAATCTTTCTTCTTCATGTTCTGAAAGGTTAGCACTGATAATAACAGGATATATCTTCTTTTCATCAAGATAAGCATATTTCAAAGTGTCTGGTAATTGTTTTAATTCAAACACAGGATCACCTTCAGGTGGAGGTGGACCTCCTAGAGTTTCAACAGGCAAATTGTGTTTAAGCAGAGGACGTTGTTCAAAGAAAATAATATCTATTTCATTTCTTTCATGCATATGAAAATCATTTTCATGGTCTAGCAAATATTGTTCTAAAGGATCTGTAGTAGGCACAACAATAGAAGCAAGACCAATTAGTTCATCATTACTAGGCAATTCTTTTTCATGAAGCTTTCTACTAAACTTGGAAAAATTAAACTCATGAGACTCATCACCAAAACTAACACCGACAGTTTGTTTCTTACAATCAATCTTAGCATTAACTGTGTTCAAGAAAGGTCTACCAAAGATAATGGGACAGAAGTCATCTTGTGGGGAACCAAGAACAAGGAAATCAGTAGGGTATTTTATTTTCCCACACAAGACTTCAACATCTCTAACAATCCCAAATGGTGATATGGTGTCTCTATTAGCAAGTTTAATAGTAACATATATGTCTTCTATCTCTGTAGGTGCTATGTCTTTCAAAATTTCTTGATATAAGGTGTAAGCAATAGCACTCACACTAGCACCCATGTCACATAAACCATGATAACAGTGATCTCCTATTTTAACTGAGATGACAGGCATGCCAACAACAGGTCTATGTTTATCCTTTTTATCAGATTTGGCAATTCTAGCAGCTTCTTCTTAGAAGTAAATAACACGCCCATCCATATCTTCTTCTAAGAGATCTTTAACCATAGCAATACTAGGTTCTACTTTAATTTGTTCATCAGGTTTAGGTGTTCTAATATAGCTTTTGTTAACCACAGTTGAAACTTTAGCATGTTCCTTTATCCTGACAGGGAAAGGTGGTTTCTCAATATAAGTAGAAGGAACAACTAGATAAACATTATGAAGTATAGTTTCTTCTCTAATTGGTACCGGTTCTTTAATTTCTTCTTAAATAGGTGGGTGATTGCTACCTCTTGAGCACTGCGTTGGTTTTCCCTTGAAGAGGAAAGGGTGATGCAGCAAAGTAGCGTAAGTATTTCCCTCAGTTTTTGAGAACCAAGGTATCAATCCAGTAGGAGGCCACGCACGAGTCCCTCGCACCTACACAAACAAATAAATCCTCGCAACCAACGCGATAAGGGGTTGTCAATCCCTACACGGTCACTTACGAGAGTGAGATCTGATAGATATGATAAGATAATATTTTTGGTATTTTTATGATAAAGATGCAAAGTAAAATAGAAACAAAATAAAAGGCAATGGAAATAGCTTGTTGATGGGAGATTAATATGATGGAAAATAGACCCGGGGGCCATAGGTTTCACTAGTGGCTTCTCTCAAGAGCATAAGTATTACGATGGGTGAACAAATTATTGTTGAGCAATTGACAGAATTGAGCATAGTTATGAGAATATCTAGGTATGATCATGTATATAGGCATCACGTCCGAGACAAGTAGACCGACTCCTGCCTACATCTACTACTATTACTCCACACATCGACCACTATCCAGCATGCATCTAGAGTATTAAGTTCATAAGAACAGAGTAACGCTTTAAGCAAGATGACATGATGTAGAGGGATAAACTCATGCAATATGATATAAACCCCATCTTGTTATCCTCGATGGCAACAATACAATATGTGCCTTGCTGCCCCTACTGTCACTGGGAAAGGACACCACAAGATTGAACCCAAAGCTAAGCACTTCTCCCATTGCAAGAAAGATCAATCTAGTAGGCCAAACCAAACTGATAATTCGAAGAGACTTGCAAAGATAACCAATCATACATAAAAGAATTCAGAGAAGATTCAAATATTGTTCATAGATAAACTTGATCACAAACCCACAATTCATCGGTCTCAACAAACACACCGCAAAAGAAGATTACATCGAATAGATCTCCACGAGAGAGGGGGAGAAACATTGTATTGAGATCCAAAAAGAGAGAAGAAGCCATCTAGCTAATAACTATGGACCCAGAGGTCTGAAGTAAACTACTCACACATCATCGGAGAGGCTATGGTGTTGATGTAGAAGCCCTCCGTGATCGATGCCCCCTCCAGCGGAGCTCCGGAATAGGCCCCAAGATGGGATCTCACGGGTACAGAAGGTTGCGGCGGTGGAATTAGGTTTTTGGCTCTGTATCTGGTAGTTTGGGGGTACGTAGGTATATATAGGAGGAAGGAGTACGTCGGTGGAGCAACAGGGGGCCCACGAGGGTGGAGGGCGCGCCTGGGGGGTAGGAGCCCCCTACCTCGTGCCCTCCTGGTTGATGTCTTGGCGTAGGGTCCAAGTCCTGTGGATCACGTTCGTTCCGAAAATCACGTTCCCGAAGGTTTCAATCCGTTTGGACTCCGTTTGATATTCTTTTTCTGCCAAACTCTGAAATAGGCAAAAAACAGCAATTCTGGGCTAGGCCTCCGGTTAATAGGTTAGTCCCAAAAGTAATATAAAACTGTATAATAAAGCCCAATAATGTCCAAAACAGAATATAATATAGCATGGAACAATAAAAAATTATAGATACGTTGGAGACGTATCAAGCATCCCCAAGCTTAATTCCTGCTCGTCCTCGAGTAGGTAAATGATAAAAACAGAATTTTTGATGTGGAATGCGACTTGGCATAATTTCAATATAATTCTTCTTATTGTGGCATGAATGTTCAGATTTGATATGATTCAAGATAAAAGTTTAATGTTGACATAAAAACAATAATACTTCAAGCATACTAACTAAGCAATTATGTCTTATCAAAATAACATAGCCAAAGCAAGTTATCACTACAAAATCATATAGTCTGGCTATGCTCCATCTTCCCCACATAAAATATTCATATCATGTACGACCCCAATTTTGGCCAAGCAATTGGTTCATACTTTTAACGCGCTTCAGCCTTTTCAACTCTTACGCAATACATGAGCGCAAGCCATGGATATAGCACTATGGTGGAATAGGTATAATGGTAGGGGTTATGTGGGAAGACAAAAAAGGAGAAAGTCTCACATCAACGAGGCTAATCAACGGGCTATGGAGATGCCCATCAATTGATGTTAATGCGAGGAGTAGGGATTGCCATGCAACAGATGCACTAGAGCTATAAGTGTATGAAAGCTCAAAAAGAAACTAAGTGGGTGTGCATCCAACTTGCTTGCTCACGAAGACCTCGGGCATTTGAGGAAGCCCATCATTGGAATGTACAAGCCAAGTTCTATAATGAAATTTCCCACTAGTATATGAAAGTGACAAAATGAGAGACTCTCTATTATGAAGATCACGGTGCTACTTTCAAGCACAAGTGTGGTAAAAGGATAGTAACATTGTCCCTTCTCTCTTTTTATCTCATCATTTTTTTATTTGGGCCCTTTTCTCTTTTTTTTATGGCCTCTTTTTTTTAGTCCGGAGTCTCATCCCGACTTGTGGGGGAATCATAGTCTCCATCATCTTTCCTTACTTGGGACAATGCTCTAATAATGATGACCATCACACTTTTATTTACTTACAACTCATGAATTACAACTCAATACTTAGAACAAAATATGACTCTATATGAATGCCTCCGGCGGTGTACCGGGATATGCAATGAATCAAGAGCGACATGTATGAAACACTACAGGAATCAGGGAATTTGCCATCAGCTTATTCTTTGCCGTCTGCTAGCAGACGACAAAGAGGGTCTTTGCCGTCTGCTTTCAAAAAGCAGACGGCAAAAAACTAACTGATGGCAAATATATTGTTTGCCATCTGCCATTTCTTTGCCGTCGGCCAGCGGACGGCAAAGCTACAGAAGGCAGACGGCAAAGAGCCCAACTGGGCCCCACTGGACCCTGCGGCTGGTTAATCCAGACGGGCTGGCTGAAGCGGACGGCAAAGGTTCCAAAGGCAGACGGCAAAGAAACACTCACGGCAAAGAGAAAGCACAGCTCGCGGATCAATCACCTGGATCGATGAGTTGGCAAGATGTCAAACACACGTTCTGTCGGACGCATACCCCACACACCCACGATGCACGCGCCCCCACGGCAACACCCGCGCGCCCCACGCCCCCACTGCCTGCCTTATCCATCGGTCTCACCCACCCACCACTTCTCTCTCATCTCTCTTCCTGCTCCTGATCTCACCCACCTCACCACGTCTCTCTCTCATCTCCCTCCCTGCTCCCGATCTCACCTACCCGCCACCACCCGCCACCGCCCCGGCCCCGTCCTCGCCGGCCACCACATCGCCTGCCGGCCGCGGCCACTTCCGCCTTCACCCCCAGCTCCGTTGCCCCCGACCACTTCCCCCGTCGCCCCCGTAGGCCCGCCGACGCTCGCCACCACCTCACCGGCCGGCCCCGGCCTCGCTGGCCGCCATCTCGCCGGTCGGCCCCGGCCTCGCTGGCCGCCATCTCGCCCGCCGGCCCCGGCCTCGCTGGCCGCCATCTCGCCCGCCGGCCCCGGCCCGGCCCCCTCGCCCGTCCCCTCGGTGGCCTCCGTGCCCCGTCGCCCCCAGCGGAATCCGTGCCCCCTCGCCCCCGATGGCAGCAGCAGCACCGACGGCTGAGCTCCCGATGGCCGCCGACCACCTGTAGCCCCCGAAGGCCGCGTCCCGCACGCCCATCCGCGCAATCCAGGCCACCACGGACGCCCTCGCCGGCGAGCGTGTGGTGGGCGGCTGGGTCCGGGCCGGCCGCGTCCAGTGCGGCGGCACCATGGCCTTCGTGGCCGTCAATGACGACTCCTGCCACGCTAGCCTCTAGCTTGTCGTCGAGGCGCCCCGGAAGAGCAAGGACCGCCATCGATCTGGACGTCGAGGCCGGGGCGGTTGCGAGGATGAGGAGCGAGCTCACGTTCGCCAGGCACTTGTTCTTCCGGGTCACCACGCTGTTCATGTAAATGGAGTAATTTTGTGTAGATGGAGCAGATGCAAATCTATTCTGTGTAAATAGACTAATTTGGTATTGTGAAATTTGTTCATTTGTCGTCGATTGTTGGAACAAAGCTTATATGGATACTGTGGTGCACTTGGGCTGCTGGTTCACTATATTTTAATAAACAAAATCCTTTGATGTCTCTGATTTTAATAAACATGTAGATGGACATTTTTTGCCGTCTGTTATTAATCGGCAGACGGCAAAACATTAGTTTGGCAGACGGCAAACCATTAGTTTGGCGGACGGCAAAGCCTCTGTTACCTCCGTTAGCACCTAACGTGGCTAACACGTACTATTTGCCGTCCGCCACTTACGGCAAAGGCCTCTTTGCCGTCCGCTGCAAAAATCAGACGGCAAATAAGGTGTTTGCCGACCCTGTCTTTGCCGGAGCTGTTTGCCTTCCGTGGCTGACGGCAAAGCTCTTTGCCGTCCGCCGTCCGTGTCTTTGCCGTCTGCCATGGCAGATGGCAAAGAAGCTGATTCCTGTAGTGAAAGAATTATGAACGGTGGCTTTGCCGCAAATACAATGTCAACTACATGATCATGCAACGCAATATGACAATAATGGAGTATGTCATGATAAATGAAACGGTGGAAAGTTGCATGGCAATGTATCTCGGAATGGCTATGAAAATGCCATGATAGGTAGGTATGGTGGCTGTTTTGAGGAAGATATAAGGAGGTTTATGTGTGATAGAGCATATCATATCACGGGGTTTGGATGCACCGGCGAAGTTTGCACCAACTCTCAAGGTGAGAAAGGGCAATGCGCGGTACCGAAGAGGCTAGAAAATTGCGGAAAGGTAAGTGTGCGTATAATCCATGGACTCACATTAGTCATAAAGAACTCATATACTTATTGCAAAAAATTATTAGCCCTCGAAGCAAAGTACTACTACGCATGCTCCTAGAGGAAGGGTTGGTAGGAGTTAACCATCGCGCGATCCCAACCGCCACACAAAGGAAGACAATCAACAAATACTTCATGCTCCGACTTCGTTACATAACGGTTCACCATACGTGCATGCTACGGGAATCACAAACTCCAACACATGTATTTTTCAATCCCACAATTACTCAAATAGCACAACTATGATATTACTACCTTTATATCTCAAAACAATTATCAAGCATCAAATTTCTCATGATATTAATTAAAGCAAATTGCCATGCTATTTTAAGACTCTCAAAATAATATAAGTGAAGCATGAGAGATCAATAGTTTCTATAAAACAAATCCACCACCGTGCTCTAAAAGATATAAGTGAAGCACTAGAGCAAAAACTATATAGCTCAAAAAATATAAGTGAAGCACATAGAGTATTCTAATAAATTCCGAATCAAGTGTGACTCTCTCAAAAGGTGTGTACAGAAACGATGATTGTGGTAAACTAACAAATAAAGACTCAAATAATACAAGACGCTCCAAGCAAAACACATATCATGTGGTGAATAAAAATATAGCTCCAAGTAAAGTTACCGATGAAAGTAGACGAAAGAGGGGATGCCTTCCGGGGCATCCCCAAGCTTTGGCTTTTAGGTGTACTTAGATTATCTTGGGGTGCCATGGGCATCCCCAAGCTTAGGCTCTTTCCGTTCCTTGTTCCATAATCCATCAAATCTTTCACCCAAAACTTGAAAACTTCACAACACAAAACTCAGCAGAAAATCTCGTAAGCTCCGTTAGCGAAAGAAAACAAAACACCACTTCAAGGTACTGTAATGAACTCATTCTTTATTTATATTGGTGTTAAACCTACTGTATTCCAACTTCTCTATGGTTTATAAACTATTTTACTAGCCATAGATTCATCAAAATAAGCAAACAACACACGAAAAACAGAATCTGTCAAAAACAGAACAGTCTGTAGTATTCTGTAACTAACGCAAACTTCTGGAACTCTAAAAATTCAGCCAAAATAGGAAGACCTAGACAATTTGTTTATTGATCAGCAGCAATTTGAATAAATATTTTATCACGTTCTGGTGATTTTTAACAATTATTTTCGTGAACAGAAAGTTTCTGGAATTTACAGCAAGATCAAATAACTATCATCCAAGAAGATCCTATAGGTTAAACTTGGCACAACACTAATTAAAACATGAAAACACATCTAACCAGAGTCTAGATCAAATATTTATTCCTAAATAGAAGCAAAAAGCAAAAAAATAAAAATAAAATTGGGTTGCCTCCCAACAAGCGCTATCGTTTAACGCCCCTAGCAGGCATAAAAGCAAGGATAGATCTAGGTATTGCCATCTTTGATAGGCAATCCATAAGTGGCTCTCAGAATAGATTCATAAGGTAATTTTATTTTTTTCTAGGGAAGTGTTCCATGCCTTTCTTTAATGTAAATTGGAATCTAATATTCCCTTCCTTCATATCAATAATTGCACCAATCGTTCTAAGGAAAGGTCTACCAAGAATAATAGGACATGAAGGATTGCAATCTATGTCAAGAACAATAAAGTCTACGGGCACATAGTTCCTATTTGCAACAATAAGAACATCATTAATTCTTCCCATAGGTTTCTTAATAGTGGAATCCGCAAGGTGCAAGTTTAAAGAGCAATCATCAAATTCACGGAAACCTAATAAATCACATAAAGTTTTTGGAATCGTGGAAACACTAGCACCCAAATCACACAAAGCATAGCATTCATGATCTTTAATTTTAATTTTAATAGTAGGTTCCCACTCATCATAAAGTTTTCTAGGGATAGAAACTTTCAACTCAAGTTTTTCTTTGTAAGATTGCATCAAAGCATCAACGAAATGTTTGGTAAAGGCTTTATTTTGACTATAAGCATGTGGAGAATTTAGCACGGATTGCAACAAGGAAATACAATCTATCAAAGAGCAATTATCATAATTAAATTCCTTGAAATCCAAAATGGTGGGTTCATTAATATCTAATGTTTTGATCTCTTCAATCCCACTTTTATCAATTTTAGCATCAAGATCTAAAAACTCCGAATTTCTGGAACGCCTTCTAGGTAAAGGTGGATCATATTCAGTCCCATCGTTATCAAGATTCATATTGCAAAACAAAGATTTAATAGGGGACACATCAATAACTTTTAGATCTTCATCTTTATTTTCATAGAAATTTGAAGAGCACGCTTTCACAAAGCAATCTTTCTTAGCACGCATCCTAGCGGTTCTTTCTTTGCACTCATCAATGGAAATTCTCATGGCTTTGATAGACTCATTGATATCATGCTTAGGAGGAATAGATCTAAGTTTTAAAGAATCAACATCAAGAGAAATTCTATCAACGTTCCTAGCCAATTCATCAACTTTAAGCAAATTTTCTTCAAGCAAAGCATTGAAATTCTTTTGCGAATTCATAAATTCCTTAACACTAGTCTCAAATTCAGAAGGCATCTTATTAAAGTTTCCATAAGAATTGTTGTAGGAATTACCATAATTATGAGAGGAATTACTAGGATAAGGACTAGGATTAAAGTTTCCTCTATACGCGTTGTTACCAAAATTATTCCTACCAAAAAAATTCACATCCATAGGTTCATTATTATTCTCAATCAAAGTAGACAAAGGCATATCATTAGGATCTGAAGAAACTCTCTTAGTAGCAAATAATTTTATAAGTTCATCCATCTTTCCACTCAAAACATTAATTTCTTCAATCGCATGCACTTTTTTATTAGTAGATCTTTCAGTGTGCCATTAGGAATAATTAACCATAATATTATCTAGGAGTTTAGTAGCTTCTCCTAAAGTGATTTCCATAAAAGTGCCTCCCACGGCCGAATCTAAAAGATTTCTAGAAGCAAAATTCAATCCAGCATAATTTTTTTGTATAATCTTCCACAAATTCAAACCATGCGTAGGGCAATTACGTATCATTAATTTCATCCTCTCCCAAGCTTGTGCAACATGTTCATGATAAAGTTGCTTAAAATTCATAATATCATTTCTAAGAGAGATGATCTTAGCGGGAGGAAAATATTTAGAGATAAAAGCATCTTTGCACTTATTCCAAGAATCAATACTATTTTTTGGCAAAGATGAAAACCAAGCTTTAACACGATCTCTAAGCGAAAAAGGAAATAGATTCAATTTAACAATATCATTGTCCACATCTTTCTTCTTTTGCATATCACACAAATCAACGAAGCAATTTAGATGGGTAGCGGCATCTTCATTAGGAAGACCAGCGAATTGATCTTTCATGACAAGATTCAACAAAGCAACATTGATTTCACAAGATTCAGTATCGGTAAGAGGAGAAATAGGAGTGCTAAGAAAATCATTGTTGTTGGTATTGGTGAAGTCACACAATTTAGTATTATCTTGAGACATCGTGACAAACAAGCAATCCAACACACGAGCAAACAAGAAGCGAGCGAGAAAGAGGCGAACAGGAAAGAGAGGGCGAATAAAACGGCAAGGGTGAAGTGGGGAAGAGGAAAACGAGAGGCAAATGGCAAATAATGTAATGCGGGAGATAAGGGTTTGTGATGGGTACTTGGTATGTTGACTTTTGCGTAGACTCCCCGGCAACGGCGCCAGAAATGGCTCATTGTCGGGAGTCAAATATTGACTTGACTTCGCGTAAGCCTCCCCGGCAACGGCGCCAGAAATCCTTCTTGCTACCTCTTGAGCACTGCGTTGGTTTTCCCTTGAAGAGGAAAGGGTGATGCAGCAAAGTAGCGTAAGTATTTCCCTCGGTTTTTGAGAACCAAGGTATCAATCCAGTAGGAGGCCACGCACGAGTCCCTCGCACCTACACAAACATATAAATCCTCGCAACCAACGCGATAAGGGGTTGTCAATCCCTACACGGTCACTTACGAGAGTGAGATCTGATAGATATGATAAGATAATATTTTTGGTATTTTTATGATAAAGATGCAAAGTAAAATAGAAACAAAATAAAAGGCAATGGAAATAGCTTGTTGATGGGAGATTAATATGATGGAAAATAGACCTGGGGGCCATAGGTTTCACTAGTGGCTTCTCTCAAGAGCATAAGTATTACGATGGGTGAACAAATTATTGTTGAGCAATTGACAGAATTGAGCATAGTTATGAGAATATCTAGGTATGATCATGTATATAGGCATCACGTCCGAGACAAGTAGACCAACTCCTGCCTACATCTACTACTATTACTCCACACATCGACCACTATCCAGCATGCATCTAGAGTATTAAGTTCATAAGAACAGAGTAACGCTTTAAGCAAGATGACATGATGTAGAGGGATAAACTCATGCAATATGATGTAAACCCCATCTTGTTATCCTCGATGGCAACAATACAATATGTGCCTTGCTGCCCCTACTGTCACTGGGAAAGGACACCACAAGATTGAACCCAAAGCTAAGCACTTCTCCCATTGCAAGAAAGATCAATCTAGTAGGCCAAACCAAACTGATAATTCGAAGAGACTTGCAAAGATAACCAATCATACATAAAAGAATTCAGAGAAGATTCAAATATTGTTCATAGATAAACTTGATCACAAACCCACAATTCATCGGTCTCAACAAACACACCGCAAAAGAAGATTACATCGAATAGATCTCCACGAGAGAGGGGGACAACATTGTATTGAGATCCAAAAAGAGAGAAGAAGCCATCTAGCTAATAACTATGGACCCGAAGGTCTAAAGTACACTACTCACACATCATCGGAGAGGCTATGGTGTTGATGTAGAAGCCCTCCGTGATCGATGCCCCCTCCGGCGGAGCTCCGGAACAGGCCCCAAGATGGAATCTCACGGGTACAGAAGGTTGCGGCAGTGGAATTAGGTTTTTGGCTCTGTATCTGGTAGTTTGGGGGTACGTAGGTATATATAGGAGGAAGGAGTACGTCGGTGGAGCAACAGGGGGCCCACGAGGGTGGAGGGCGCGCCCTGTGGGGGTAGGCGCGCCCCCTACCTCGTGCCCTCCTTGTTGATGTCTTGATGTAGGGTCCAAGTCCTCTGGATCACGTTCGTTCCGAAAATCACGTTCCCGAAGGTTTCATTCCGTTTGGACTCCGTTTGATATTCTTTTTCTGCGAAACTCTGAAATAGGCAAAAAATAGCAATTCTGGGATGGGCCTCCGGTTAATAGGTTAGTCCCAAAAATAATATAAAAGTGTATAATAAAGCCCAATAATGTCCAAAATAGAATATAATATAGCATGGAACAATCAAAAATTATAGATACGTTGGAGACGTATCAGTGATATTTAAACCACTTCTCTTTAGGGAGTTCAACATGAGTAGCAAATGATTCACAAAAGGAGGCTACTATCTCAGAGTCAAGTCCATATTTAGTGCTAAACTTTTGAAAAGCATCGGTATCCATAAAATATTTAACACAATCATACTTAAGTTTAATACCTGACTCTTTACCTTCGTCGAGTTCCCAATCTTCAGAGCTGCGTTTAATTCTTTCCAAAAGATCCCACCAGAATTCAATAGTCTTCTTCATAAAAGAACTAGCACAAGAAGTATCAATCATGGTTTGCTCATTACGAGAAAGCCGGGCATAAAAGTTCTGGATAATAATTTCTCTTGAGAGCTCATGATTGGGGCATGAATATAACATTGACTTAAGCCTCCCCCAAGCTAGAGTGATACTTTCTCCTTCACGAGGCCAAAAATTATATATATAATTCCGATCACGATGAACTAGATGCATATGATAAATTTTTTGGTGGAACTCCAATTTCAATCGATTCCAATTCCATGATCCAATATCATCGCATAGCCTATACCATGCCAATGATTTTCCCTTCAAAGATAAAGGGAAAACCTTTTTCATAACTTCATCTCCGGGTAAACCTGCAAGCTTAAACAATCCACAAATTTGTTCCACATATATCAAGTGCATATCAGGATGTTTGGTTCCATCTCCTGCATAAGGATTAGCTAGCAGTTGTTCTATCATACCCGAAGGAATTTCATATTCAATATTTTCAGTAGGTGCAGTAGGTTGAGGGGTAGCTAATTGTGGTTCCGGATGAGGTGAAGATACCCCGAACAAACCCCTCAAAGGATTGTTTTCCATATTAACAAGTGACAATAAATTTCAGCACACTATATAAATGTTTCCTTACCAAATTCCACTTACTAAAGGCGCTTCACTCCCCGGCAACGACGCCAGAAAATAGCCTTTATGACCCACAAGTATAGGGGATCAATTTTAGCTCTTTTCAATAAGTAAGAGTGTCGAACCCAACGAGGAGCTGAAGGAAATGACAAGTAGTTTTCAGTAAGGTAATGTCTGCAAGTGCCGAAATTGTAAGTAGCAGAGTAGTTTGATAGCAAGATAATTTGTAACGAGCAAGTAACGATAGTAGTAACAAAAGTGCAGCAAGGTAGCCCAATCCTTTTGAGGCAAAGGACAGGCCAAAACGGTCTGTTATGATAAGCGAAGGGTTCTTGAGGGTTCACGGGAATTTCATCTAGTCACTTTCATCATGTTGGTTTAATTTGTGTTCGCTACTTTGATAATGTGATATGTGGGTGGACCGGTGCTTAGGTGCTGTTCTTACTTGAAAAAACCTCCTACTTATGATTAACCCTCCCGCAAGCATCCGCACCTACGAGAAAAGTATTAAGAATAAATTCTAACCATAGCATTAAACTTTTGGATCCAATCGGTTCCTTACGGAATAGCGCATAAACTGGGGTTTAAGCTTCTGTCACTCCGCAACCCACCATCAAATTGCTACTCCACAATGCATTCCCTTAGGAGCAAATATGGTGAAGTGTCATGTAGTCGACGTTCACATGACACCACTAAGGGAATCACAACATATATACTATCAAAATATCGAACACATACCAAGTTCACATGATTACTTGCAACATGATTTCTCCCGTGACCTCAAGGACAAAAGTAACTACTCACAAATGATAAACATGCTCATGATCAGAGGAGTATTAAATAGCATATTGGATCTGAACATATAATCTTCCACCAAATAAACCATATAGTAATTAACTACAAGATGTAATCAACACTACTAGTCACCCACAAGCACCAATCTATAGTTCCGGTAACAAGATTGAACACAAGAGATGAACTAGGGTTTGAGATGAGATGGTGCTGTTGAAGATGTTGATGGAGATTGCCCTCACCAAGATGGGAGAGTTGTTGGTGATGATGATGACGACGATGATTTCCCCCTCCGGGAGGGAAGTTCCCCCGGCGGAATCGCTCCGCCGGAAGGCAAAAGTGCTCCTGCCCAAGTTCTGCCTCGAGACGGCGTCGCTCCGTCCCGAAAGTCTTCTCTTTATTTTTTCTAGGTAAAAATGACTTATATACCAGAAGATGGGCACCGGAGGTAGGCCTGGGTGAGCACAACCCACCAGGGCGCGCCTGGGCTCCCTGGCGCACCCAGGTGGGTTGTGCCCACTTGGTGGGCCCCCTCTGGTAGTTATTTGCTGCAATAATTCTTAAATAATCCATAAAAAATCCTCATGAAGTTTCAGCTTGTTTGGAGTTGTGCAGAATAGGTGGCCTGACGTAGCTTTTCCAGGTCGAGATTTCCAGCTGCCGGAATTGTCCCTCTTGGTGTGTACCTTGCAAATTATGAGAGAAAAGGCATTAGAATTACTCCAAAAAGCATTATTATGGAAAAACATTATAAATAACAGTAAGAAAGCATGATGCAAAATGGAAGTATCACCGTCCCACGCTGTCGGCCAGCGCGTGATTGGCCACGTCAAAATGGTATTATTTTTCGCGTTCGGTGTTTTTTGCCACTGTCAAAGCTGTGATGCGGTGCAAAGTGTTACGTTGTATAAAGTGATGGTTTTTTGAGAGATACGACGCTAATACTATGGTGGTTCTAATTGTGCGCAGGCGGAAGGACGTCCGTGACCGACCCCATTTGCGGTTTAGGTGAAGCAAAAAAGACGTGAGACGCTGGCCTGCCAGGTGCGCCATATTGCCATTTTGCGAGAGCAGCTCTCCTGCGTCTATTTAAAAAAATCAAAGCAGGTCAAAGTAGCAGTCGGTGACACCGGATGAGGCAAAATTTCGTGTTTTGACCCTTTTGTCGTCTAAATTGGGGATCTGGCGCCTGTTTGAATTCTTTTCGAGATTTGACCCTTTTTCCTATCGCCAAGAGGCCCGGCGGTAGGATTACCTAGCCTACCGCCAGAACCTGCGGCGGTAGGAAAGTTATCCACGTCAGCAGCATTAACGGCCTCCGTCCCCCTCCATCCCACCCTACCGCCGCTGGTCCTGGTGGTAGCCTGTCCGATCCTACCGCCAGGGACCCTGGCGGTAGGGTGCGGGTAGTTATAAGCCGCGGGCCACCCCCGCCCCTCCCCCTTCTCCCCCAACCAGCCGCCCCAAGAACTGAGGAGTTCTTCCTCTCGCCCCCTCTCTCATCTCCTCCACTCCCCCCTCTGATCTTCGTCGTTTCTTCACCGTTTTTGCGGATCGAGATGGCCCTGAAGAAAGAAAAGTAAGCTCCTTCGATCCCTCCAATTAGTTTTAGTCAAACACCTTTCGATTCATCGCATTATTTGATTCAAATGCCTCCCATTTTTGAATTAGATTTAAACTTTTTGAACCCTATGATTGATTTAGATTGTTTCTAGTGGAGGAGATGAGTTAGATACGAACTCTAGGCAATAGTTGGTATGGTTTTGTGAAGATGAACCCTAGTTTTGTGAAGATGAACCCTAGTTCATATATGAACCATAGGATTTTTTTGATGTGATGCATATGAACCCTAGTTTTGTGAAGATGAACCCTAGTTCATATATGATGCATGTAGTGGATGTAATTGGAGAAATAATGTGGAACCCTCAAGATGAACCTAGTTCATATTTTTTAGTCTTAAAAAACTTTATTCAATAAGTGAAAGATGTTGATATGGTATGCTGCATTGTTAAATGTTGTTGAATGAAAGATGTTGGTTGAATATGATTCATTCGCATTGATCATTTATATTGGTTGGATATATGATAATTGATGAATGTTTGTTTAATAAGTGATAAATGTTAATTATTTTTTGATATGCTTATGCTTATGTTTATGCAATTTTTTTAGGAGGCCACCTCTTGCGGATGACATTGGCATCAAGTATAAAATGCTTGACCCTACGTTCGACAAGGGCCATCGTGCCCATTTCATTGAGAACAGAGTGGTAATTACCTTTCTTAAACCAAATCTTTCGAATCGATGAAAAAAAGTTACTAATTTTTTGGGTCTTCATTTCGACAGATGCTCCCGCCACTGCGGATGAGGGGTCACGGGATGACCGTGAAGATGGAGTACAACCAGCGGTACGCGCCTTTCTACAGGAGAGCCCGACTGCTGGGTTTCGTCCTGCAGTTCAAGCGCAAGCTGCCAACGCTTATCCACTCAACTCTCATGGCTTTGATCGATCGGTGGCGGCCAGAGACGCACAGCTTCCATCTTCCATGTGGGAAGATGACGGTTACACTCGAGGATTGGGGGATGATTACTGGCTTACCGCTCGAGGGTCATGCTCTCACAGGACGAGTGGAGAGGAAGAACTGGCACGATAGGGTTATCGCCCTCATCGGCGACTGCCCCCCCAGATAAGAAGAACCAGACTTTCGGCGTCCTGCTGCCCTAGCTCCTGAACTACCGGAGCAAGTGCCCGGAAGGTGCTGAACCCCGGGTGGTGGAGCAGTACGCCAGGGCCTACCTGTGGTATCTTCTTATGGAGGTAGTGTTTCCAGACTGCTCTGGGGACACTGCCCTCTGGATGTATCTCAACTTCCTGGCGGACTAGGATGCGGGTGACAACCCAGAAGTATAGGGGATCAATTGTAGCCTCTTTCGATAAGTAAGAGTGTCGAACCCAACGAGGAGCTAAAGGTAGAACAAATGTTCCCTCAAGTTCTATCGACCATCGATACAACTCTACGCACACTTAACATTCGCTTTACCTAGAATAAGTATAAAACTAGAAGTACTTTGTAGGTGTTGTTGGATAGGTTTGCAAGATAATAAAGAGCACGTAAATAAAATCTAGGGGATGTTTAGATAAATACACAGCTAAGTTAGCTTCAGTAGAGAGCTTTTTGTCACGAGAAAGTTATTTGTCCCTAGGCAATCACTAGACCGGTAATCATTATTGCAATTTCATTTGAGGGAGAGGCATAAGCTAACATACTTTCTCTTCTTGGATCATATGCACTTATGATTGGAACTCTAGCAAGCATCCGCAACTACTAAAGATCATTAAGGTAAAACCCAACCATAGCATTAAAGCATCAAGTCCCCTTTATTCCCATACACCATGACCCACTTATCCGTGTTTGTGTTTCAGTCACTCATGCAACGCAGACAATAAGCAAACCATGAACATATTGCAAACCCTACATCAGGGATCCCTCACGCTTGCGCGACACGGAGAGCACCATAGGACAACACCAATAATAAAACATGCAACTCAAACCAATCACGATCATCAATTAACCCATAGGACAAAACAGATCTACTCAAACATCATAGGATAGCCATACATAATTGGGAAATAATATATAGCGTTGAGCACCATGTTTAAGTAGAGATTACAACGGGTAAAAGAGGGGTTACACCGCTGCATAGAGGGGGGAAGAGTTGGTGATGAGGGCGGTGAAGTTGTTGGTGTAGATTGCGGTGATGATGATGGCCCCGGCGGTGTTCCGGCGCCACCGGGAGAGAGGGGGGGAGAGAGCCCCCCTTCTTCTTCTTCCTTGACCTTCTCCCTAGATGGGAGAAGGGTTTCCCCTCTGGTCCTTGGTCTCCATGGCGTGGGAGGGGCGAGAGCCCCTCCGAGATTGGATCTGTCTCTCTGTCTCTCTCTATTTCTGCGTTCCCAGATCTGGCCTTTCACCGTTTCTTATATTCCTGGAGATCCGTAACTCCGATTGGGTTGAAATTTGAACACGATTTTTATCCGGATATTAGCTTTCTTGCGGCGAAAGAAGGGCAGCAACCGCCTTACGGGGTGTCCACGAGGGTCAGGGGCGCGCCCCCTGCCTCGTGGCCCCCTCGGGCATCGTCTCACGTTGATTCCACTTTCCAAAATTCACATATATTCCAAAAACAATCTCGGTCAGTTTTTATCCCGCTTGGACTCCGTTTGATATGGATTTTCTGCGAAACAAAAAACATGCAACAAAGAGGAACTGGCACTGGGCACTGGATCAATATGTTAGTCCCAAAAATAGTATAAAAAGTTGCCAAAAGTATATGAAAGTTGTATAATATTGGCATGGAACAATAAAAAATTATAGATACGACGGAGACGTATCAGCGGGGTATAGCTGGGGGGCCGCCGGCCTCGCCTACCTATACCGTTCGGTAATGAATATCACATTGTTGGAAATATCACGGACGTGTGCTGCTTTGGATTTTGTCATCTTATCATCTATACTTGTTTTGTAGCTTGACGACGCAACCCAGAGGACGAAATCTACGTCTGGTATGTGTGGATGTGTATGGGGCCTCTCCATTTGGATGTGGGAGCGAATCCGGGTGGGGCGTCCGGAGAAGCTTAGAGCGCGTGCATGGACTGACTATGGCGAAGATGGCGACGATGCTCGATACCCGACCGCCGCATATGCTTGGGACGTGGTGGGTACAATCTCGGGTGAATCCAAGGCCTTGTACATGATCTTCGGCAACGAGCTTGATGCTCTGACACCTTTCCAGGTATAAGAACTAGATTTCAAATGTGGTCGACAACACTTTTACTTGAGCTTACCACTTTTGGTACAAGGTTAACTAGCGGCCGTATGTTGACGACAGAGAGTGGGGGTTCGAGCCGAACGCGATGTGCACGCAACACAGGCTTCTCTGGCGGTGCATCGTGCCCATGATTTGTGTCTATGTCGTCGAGTACCACTTGCGACAGCGCGTTGCCGCGCAATTTGGTAAGGCGCAACGTACACCACCAGGCAGCATCGTCAAAGATACCGGTGGCTACGACCTGCACTTGTGAGTACCACCGCCCGTTCTCGTCGTTACCAACTTTCGTTTTGATGTTTTACATTCTTCCTAATGGTGTTTTACATTCTTTCTTATGCTTTGCAGGATGAGCAGGAAGAAGAATAAGTCGATCACCGATTGGGGAGAGCAACATGCCAAATACGTGACTGAATGGAACCAGTGGAAAACTCGCAAAGATGTGGAGAGAAAAGTGATTGACTGGGAGGAGTACGTGGATCACCTGCTGTGGTACGACGATGGCATCAAGCATCATCTGCGCCTAAGGCCACAGTGGACGACAGTAGATGCCAAAGATCTGTACGACGACGACTCCGAGAATGAAGCCTACAATGACAGCATCAGAGAGCTACAAGGCAGATTTAGGGAGTATGGACCCATCATGAACAGAGTGGTAAGTTGTTTTTATCTGTTTTCAACCGACGGTTGGATGAAATCAACTTTAGTGCTAGTGACTCATTTTATTACATTGCAGTCTTCGGAGCTGAACAAAAGCATTTTTGATGCCTCTGATGCGCTTAGTTCTATCCCCGGGTCTCGAGCTAGTGAGAACATGTTTAGGGTAACGGTAAAGGTAACATGGAGTTCATTTTCTTAAGTTCATTTTCATTTTTAACAATAAAATTGATCCATATTACGCTTATTGTTTCGTTCTCATTGCAGAAGTTCATCAAAAAATGTCGTAAGCTTGTGGGCCTGCTTGGGTGTGCCACCTCCTCCGCTGATGTTTTTGCTCCTGCAGCACCGATGCGTAGGATGTGTGCTTGCTATGTAACCAACTTTCTTTGTTGAACCATCTTACCGTGAGCTATTCTTCATATATGTGATACATATGTTTCATGTTTATACATATTGAATTGTTATGTGCAAAAAATTGAAGACAAGAGAAGTTAGGAGGTCAAAAAATGTACTAGGGGCCTCCCCTAGTGCCAGGCCCCATGGCGGTAGGTTTGTACAGCATACCGCCACACCTTCTGGCGGTAAGGGGCCTCCGCCGCACGCCTGCCTCCTGTGACCAAAACTGCCACCAAATCAACGGTAGGGTTGCACACCCTACCGCCAGGCCTCATGGCGGTAAGACCCTACCGCCAAAGGCGCCGACGGTAGGATGTGCAACCCTACCGGCGTGGATTACGCATTCCTCGTCACAGAACGGGTGCCAGAGGCACCGACCCTACCGTCGAGCCCTACGGCGGTAGGATGTCTTACGCTACCGCCGGGGTCCCTGGCGGTAGGGTTTGGGCATTTATAAACCCCGCCACGCCGCCCACCCCACCCCACCCCCTTATCCCTCCCAGTCAGCCGCCCTTTATTTTTCCTCTCGCCCCTTCTCTCATCTCCTCCACTCCCCCTCGGATCTTCTTCATTTCTTCACCGTTTTTGCGGATCAAGATGGTGTAACGCACCGGAAGGAAGGGGGTTCGGGTAGGTGAGGGAGAGCGAGAGAGAGAGACTTGGAGAGGAAGAAGAAGCTGCTTAAGGAGGAATGATTGGGGATGAGGTTTACAACTAGTCACATCACATGCCAATGCCACAGCCGTCTGGCTCTTTTTAAACACTCCCTCTCCTCTCCTCTCACCCTCTAGCTCACACTTACAAGTGGGGCCCGATCCTTGCCACGTCATGCTGGACAAGTGGCGCACAAGTGGCTAGGCATGACATTCTCCCCTCCTTGAGACTGAGCCTCCTCTTGTGAGCTTGCGTCGTCGTCCTCCCAAATGGTCGCTTCAGGAAAGCGTTGGCGCAAGACGTTGAAGTCTTCCCAGGTGACTGCATGCGGTGAACTGTCGCCCCATTGCACCTTGATCTAAACGACTGGTGCATTGCCCCTCTTCATCATGCGTCGCTCTAGAATGCGCGTCGGGGCTGCGCTTGACACGGGGAGGTCAGGCACCCGCGGCAGCTCGGCGTACACTGGTGTGTAGTCTGGCGTGAACGGCTTCAACTAGGAGACGTGGAAGACTGGGTGCACGCGGCTGGACACGGGGAGGTCGAGCTTGTACGCCAGGAGCCCGATTTTCTCGACGATGGTGCATGGGCGGCTGGCGACGGACTGCTGCACGTACGGTTGAAGCTTCAGAAGAACCTGCTCGCCCACCTGGAACTGGCGCTCGGTGCGGTTGCGGTCGGCGTGCTTCTTGAAGCGATGCTGGGCGCGCTCAAGTAGGGCGCGGATGTGCACCGTGTGCGCAGCCCAGTCCATGTCGTCGCCGGTCGCGGCATCGCCAGGCCATGCCGTGGTCTCCCCCAAGTTGGCCTCCTTGCCATACAACGCCTTGAATGGAGTGCGGTTGAGCGACGAGTGGAAGGTGGAGTTGTACCAGAACTCCGCCATGGGCAGCCAGCGACGCCATTTGCTAGGAGTGTCGTGCATGGCGTATCGGAGATACAACTCCATGCACTGGTTCACGCGCTTGCTTTGCCCATCTGTCTACGGGTGGTAGGCGGTGGAGTAGAGCAACTTCGTGCCGGCGCCCGCGAGCAGCTCCCGCCAAAGATTGCTGGTGAACACCTTGTCGCGGTCGGAGACGATCGATGCCGGCACACCGTGGAGCTTGACCACGTTGTCCCAGAACACACGCGTGCCACCTGCGACGTGTGGAAGGGGTGGCGCAACGGGATGAAGTGGGCGAACTTGGTGAAGCGATCGACCACGACCATGATCGTGTCGAATCCCTCTAATGGCGGCAGCCCTTCGACGAAATCCATCGTGAGATCCTCCCAGGGCGTCGTGGGAACGGGCAGTGGTGCCAGCAGCCCGGCCGGCTTGGAGAGCTCATGCTTGGCTTGCTGGCAAGTGGCGCATTGCTGCACGAATTCCTCCATGTCGCGCTTGAGGCCGCGCCAGTCGAAGTGCTTGCGCACCCACTGGTACGTTGCGGTAGCGCCAGAGTGGCCGCCGACCGCACTGTTGTGGAGCGCGGCAATGAGCTTGGTGCGGAGCGCGGCATTGGCACCAATCCAGAGCCGGCCGCCGCGGCGGATGACGTCGTGGTGCAGCTCGTAGCCGTCGTCGTCTGGGCTGGTGATGGCGAGCTTTTGCAATCGCTCCTGTGCGTCCGGGTCAGCGGAGTAGGAGTTGAGAACCTCTTGGATCCAAGCCGGCTGGCATGCCGAGAGCGCGGCCAAGTCGAGCTGCTTGCCCATGCGGGACAAGGCGTCGGCGGCGCCGTTGTCGAGGTCGCGCTTGTACTAGAAGCGGAATTGGAGCCCCGCCAGCTTTGCCATGGCCTTGCGCTGCAGCTCCGTCTCCAAGTGCTGCTCCCCCAGGTTGCAGAGCGACTTGTGGTCGGTAAGGATGTCGAAGGGGCCGTGTTGCAAGTAAGGGCGCCACTTGTCGACCGCCATCATCACCGCCAAGAACTCCTTCTCGTACGTCGAAAGCTTCTGGTTGCGCAAGCCGAGAGCCTTGCTGAAGAACGCGACGGGGTGGCCCTCCAGGATGAGCACGGCGCCCACGCCCGTGTCGCACGCGTCAGTATCGATGGAGAAGGGCTTGTTGAAGTTGAGCAGGGTGAGCACGGCCGTCATCGTCATCGCCGTCTTGAGCGTTTCGAACGCGGCCTGCGCTTGCTCGTTCCAGGTGAAACCTTCTTCGTGAGGAGCTGCGTGAGCGGCTTTGCGATGATGCCGTAGTGCGGCACAAATTTCCTGTAGTAGCCGGTGAGCCCCAGGAAGCCGCGCAGCTCGGTGGCGTTCGTCGGCGTTGGCCACTGCTCCATGGCCTGGGTTTTTTCTGTCGAGATGACGTGCCCGAGGTAGTCGATGTGGTCGCAGGCGAAGCTGCACTTGCTTTCTTTGACAAACAGTTGGTGCGCGCGCAGAAGCTCGAAGACGATCCGAAGGTGCTTGATGTGTTCCTCCATTGTTTCACTGAAGACAAGGATGTCGTCGAGAAAGATGATCACAAATTTGCGCACGTACTTACTGAAGATCGCGTTCATGAGGCATTAGAATGTCGTCGGAGCGTTCGTCAGGCCGAACGGCATGACCCTGAACTGGAAATGCCCGTGGTGCGTCTTGAACGTTGTCTTGGCTTCGTCTTCTTCCCGCATACGAATTTGATGGTACCCGGCACGGAGATCTAGCTTGGAGAAGACTGCTGCGCCCGCGAGCTCGTCGACGATCGGTAGCAGAAACTTGTTTTTGATCATTGCATCATACAGACGACGATAGTCGACGCAGAACCTCCACGTCCCGTCCTTCTTCTTGACCAAGAGGACTGGCGCCGCGTATGGACTGACGCTGTGTGTGATCACGCCGGCGTTGAGCATTTCCTCGACCTGCTACTCGATTTCGTCCTTCTGAAGCGGCGACTAGCGGTACGGACGACTGTTCGCAGGGACTGCGCCTTCCACCAGGGTGAATGCGTGGTCGTACTGGCGATGCGGCGGCAAGCCCTGTGGGGTGGCGAAGACGTCGGTGAATTCCTCCAGGAGATCAGGGAGGGGCGTCTGGCTGGCGCACTTGCGCCGCGGTGGCGGCGCGCGCCCGCACGTATCCACCATGGCCATGGCCCAGACGTCGTTGCTGCGATCATCTTGCGCAGCTCATCGGGCTTGATCGCCTTGAGAGTGGTGGACGCCTTGGTGGGCACGCCGCGGAGCGTGACCTCTTCGCCGTCGTGGGTGAACTTGACCCACTTGTCCTGCCACTGGCACGTCATGGGGCTGTGCTGGGCGAGCCAGTTCATGCCCAGGATGCCATCATATGCGCCAATGTCCAGCTCGCGCATGGGTGTGGTGATCGTGCGCCCCTGCATCCACCACTTGAGCTTGGGCACGATACAGTTGCAGGTGAGACGGTCACCATTGGCAACGCGCACGTCCACCGGCGGCATCTCTTCAGTCGCCAAGTCAAGGCGGTCGACGAACGATTTGTTGACGAAGTTGTGCGAGCCGCCCGAATCGAGCAGAAGCAACATGACTTGGTTGCCCACAAGCGCACACAGGCGGATCGTGGTCGCCGAGTCCGTGTCGTCCAGTGCGTGCGACGAGAGGAGGCTGCATTCGGGCGCGTCCGAAGCTGGAGCAGGCGGCTACGCTGCTGGCCCTAGGTCGTCGAGCAGTTGCAAGGCGTGGATGGTGTCGTCCGAGAGCACCTCCACGTGATCGCCGATGTTGATGGTGAGCAGCTGGGCAGGTTGTGCACATCGATGCTCTCATGAGTAGCGGTCGCCGCACTTGAAGCATAAGTTGTTGGCGCGCCGGTAGTCGTGAAGTTGCCGCTCGCGCGCATAGTCGTCCGTTGGGGCGCGGTTGGGCGCGGCCGCGCGCGGCTGTGGTGGAGTCGGCGCCGGTGGGGGCCGGCCCGCTGGCGTGATGCATTGGCGCGCGTGCGTTGTGCCCAGTTCCTCCTCTTGAATGCGCGCCAACACGCACGCCCGAGTGATGCTCGAGGGCGCTTGGAGCCGAACCAGGGCGTGCAGCTCGTCCTTCAAACCCAGGATGAACTGGGTGACGAAGAACTTGGAGTTGATGGACGGATCGAGCGCGAGCAGGTGATACATTTGCTCGTCGAACGCCGTGCGGTACTCGACGACAGAGGTAGTCTGACAAAGTTGTAGCAGCTTGTGCATGACCACCTCGAACTCGTCGGTGCCGAACTCCTCCAGCACGGCTGATGTAAACAATTCCCAAGTGATGCCGCGATGTGTTTGACGAAATGCCTGCAGCCAGTACGCGGCCTGGCCTTCGATGTACAGAGCCGCGGTGGCCACCCAGTTGTGTGGTGCGACCTTGTAGAGCTCGAAGTACGCCAGGCAGCGATCCAGCCACAGGTATGGAGCGGAGCCGTCGAACTGAGGAAAATCGTGCTTCGGTGGCTTGTGGTAGTCGTTGCCGTGGTAGCCCGATGTCGGAGAGGGGACGGCAGCCGTAGCGGCGAAGCCGCCCTGAGGAGCCACTGGAATCAGCGGGGGGCGATGGTCTCCGAGGCGCGCCTGGGCGGACGCAGGGCGGACTGGGTCGACGGCCACGCGCGGCGAGTGCGGAGGCGGCGGGGGCGGTGGTGGGGGTTGTTGCGGTACGGCGGGCTGGTGTAGCACGGTCATGACCGAGCCCGATGGTGATGTCGAGCCCTCCACCGTCTAGCTGGTCGCGTCGACGTCCGCTTGGGTCAGATCGAGCTGCCGGGCGAGTCCGCGCATGTCCTGCGAGATCTGCGCGTTGAAGGCGGACTGAATCTCGATCTGCTTGCCATGGGCCGCCTTCTGCTCGTCCATATTGGCGAGGAGGGACTCGAGCATCTTGGTGATGCTGCTGTTGCCCTCGTCCATGGCGGCCAGCACCTGACGCGTCGCCGCCGAAGCTTTGGAGGGAGACGTTGCCTTGCTTGGAAGAGATCGAACCCCGCAACGGATTTTGGGTGTGCTTGCCGGAGCACACACACCGACGCGGTGGATGTTACCGATCTGCAACCAGCTCGACGGGGAGAAATGTTTTTGGGGCGATTTGGCTCTGAGTACCAACTGTAACGCACCGGAAGGAAGGGGGATCGGGTAGGTGAGGGAGAGCGAGAGAGAGACTTGGAGAGGAAGAAGAAGCTGCTTAAGGAGGAATGATTGGGGATGAGGTTTACAGCTAGTCACATCACATGCCAATGCCACAGCCGGCTGGCTCTTTTTAAACACTCCCTCTCGTCTCCTCTCACCCTCTAGCTCACACTTACAAGTGGGGCCCGATCCTTGCCACGTCACGTTGGACAAGTGGCGGACAAGTGGCCAGGCGTGACAGATGGCCCCGAAACGAGGAACGTAAGCTCCTCCGATCCCCCCCAATTACTTTGAGTCAAATCACTCCCCTTTTTGTAGCCTAAGAATGATTTATGTTCATGTTCATGTTAAAAATCATGATGAACCCTAGTTAATATGATGAACCTAGGTGATTGCATCTAGATAATACAAGTTAGGTGATGATCCTTCGTGATGAATCATGATGAACCCTAATTGATATTTTTTGACCACATGATGAACCCTAATACAAGTTGGGTTTTTTTGAAGGTGATGAACCCTAATTGATATATCTAGATAATACAAGTTAGGTTTGGAATTTTTGACCATATGATGAACCCTAGGTTTAGATTTTTTTGAAGATGATGAAACTTTGTGTGATGCATCCATATGTTTAGGTACGGAACCGTGGCGCAAGCATCGCCCATTCATCTCCAGCACAACCCGTCTGCCATGCCACTGTCGTACCTGTACGAGTCCTTCCCCGAGCTTCTGCAGTCGGTGGGGTCTGTCTCAGACGAGGTCCTAGAGGCGACGAGGGCAATACGGTGGCAGGAGAGGGCAGAGCGGATCTTCGACGATGTAAAGTGTTGGTCACAGAGTGTGAAGGAGTGGAAGAGAGTGATTGCAGAGATGGAGGCAGATCTAACTATCTCCCGTGTCCGCCAGGAAGGGAGCATTGAAGCTGCGAAGCAGCACTCCAACTGGGAGTTTCGCAATTTAGGCCAGAGAATCTACTTCAAGAGCAATGCGGAGGAGAGAGTCAGGATGCCGCCCCCAAGTGCATCGGCGTTCCAGATCATCAACTGGGGAAGGGTGGAGGCGAAAACTCCAGCGGGCAAGGCAAGGTGGGAGTGCTTGAACGGTCGGATGCCGACCAGCGTTCCGCCTCCGCCTGAACGGGTGGATCCGCTGCCATTTCTGTCCACGGCCAGGCCTAACATACAAGGAGCTCTCAAGATATCTGCCCGCTCTCTAAACTTGTCTGAAGAACTTGTTGCATCGTTTGTTGGCTTTGCGAGAGCTTTTTGCGAAACTACTTGCGTTAGTTGGGGTTGTCAAACTATGTGGGCAAATTTGCTATTTGCTACTTATGAAACTATGTGTAAACTGTTTGATATTTTGCTATGTGGAACCTTTATTGATATGTGAGCTCATATTTTGCTATTTGTGAAACTATATGAAACCTGTGATAAAACTTCAAAAAAAACAATCACTAAAACTTGTAAAAACCCAAACCCACAGGACCCTACCGCCAAGCTATCCGGCGGTAGGATATCATAACCTACCGCCAAGGCCTGCAGCTGTAGGGTGGTGCGCTGGACGTTAGGTAACGGCAGTGGGCCGTCCATGCCATCGCCAGAACCCCTGGCGGTAGGTTGCCTGACCCTACCGCTGAGCCCTGTGACGATAGCAAGAGAGTCAGATTAAAAAAAATCAAATGGAGGTCAGATCTCCAATTTACACCAAAAAAGGTCAAAACACGAAATTTGGCCACCGGATGAGCACGAGCTTGTGATGCGCAGGTTGACCGCGCGGGCGCACCGATCTCGATCTGCACGCCACCTATGGCTCACCAAAACCCAATGCGTACGTACACGTCCTTTGGAGCTTAGCCGCCAGAGCAGTGAGATGGAGGCCACGCGAAGCCGAGCTAGCTTTAAGGGTGGCACGGTCGTCGCCGTGTTGAACGGAGCCAGCTACGTATATGCCAGTGGAGTCTGTATATAATAGATAGACCAGATGCCATTCGAACTGGGCCAAATTGATCGTCAGGTAAGTATTTGTATCAACGATACGGTGCGGATCTGGCGAAATAAATAAATAAAGCGAGCTAACGTGGCGACAGGTAACGTGAATACGAGTACTAATAATTGGTTAGCACGTACTCTCTAGGTAACGACCGCATGCATGTCCATCACTTGCACCTGCCTACTTCAAACCCTCCATCACCCCAAAACAGGAGGCTTGTCGTCCAGCCCCTGATACGACACCACACGTGACGTCATTGGCGTCTCCAGCCAGCAACTGATTTGCGTGCTCCAAAGCAGAGCAAAGCGAGTTTTGTCCTCTATCGCGTGAATCACCAAGCCATTATTCAGTAGTAGTACAGTACGTATAATAGGGTACATATCATCTGGACCATGATTCCAAGCCGTACGGAAAGAGAAAGTTACCAGCACGACACGCCCATGTGGGGGCGCAAATACTAGTAGCAGGGCACGCCAACGACACGATCATAATCCGTGCATCTGGTCATACTAGCCATTTAGGCCAGCGTGTACGATGACTATGACATGAAGTACTGTAGGCGATGTTGCTGATACCTAAAAGTTTCAGCGCCTAATTTAGCTAGCTAGCTAGCTTGGCACTATCAATCATCCATTGTCTCGTCTAAGAGATGGTGATTGTGCCCCTAAGTTATAGGCCCACATGCCGTGGACCTTTCACTGCTGTTCAACTGGTCATGCCATGGCTGTCAAGGTGTCCAGCCAACGCAGCCATGATTCTGCAGATTTTCTTGTGTACAATACTGTACGTGGAAGACAGAAAAGAAGAATCATGTAAGCTCAACTTTGAAAATTAATTCACCCAGTCGACATGTGGGTGGTTGTTGCCACTCGTACAACGTGGAGTAGCTCCTCTCTGTACGGCGCAAACTATTTAGGCAAGGCATTGATTTATGGACCCTCCAGCATTTTCAGGCTCCATGTGTACGTAGTATTGACTGGTCCGCTCTCTTGGTGGGATGGCCAGGAGACCAGAATAAGGCCAAACTCCACCGCGTGACCCTATCTTGTCCGGATGCGTCCGTTTTGAGTAAAACAGACGAATAGCGCGTCTTCAAACGGACAAATGTCCGGATTCCGTCCGTTTTTGACCCATCCCCGGCCCAAACTTGCGCTCGGTTTGGGGAGAAATGGACGCGCGCGGACGGCCTCGACGCACGCCCTTGCCCCCCGTGGCCCGCCTGTCGGGGACACTAGCAGTCCCTTCGCTCCCAACGCTTCCACCCTCTTTCCCCGCCCCGCCCCGCCGCCGGCGCCGCCGCTATTCTCCGGCCGCCTCCTCACCGCGTAGCCCCCGGCCGTCCATACCAAACCAGGTCTCGACATGGCCACCACCACGCCCGCGCTTTCGCCGTAGTTTTGGCCGTGGACCGGAGGAGGTTTGGCCGTCGCCGTCTTTGCCGGTGGCAGAGGGGACACGACCGCCGGCGACGTACCACGGCGGCCGCGGCAGATTCCGACGTGAGCTCCAGAGCGGCCAGTAGCCGGCCGGCAACCACCCCTGCTGCGTCGAGGTGATCATCGTGGCCTCTTCGCCACCACGACCGCAAGGTGTTCGACATTTTGCCAACAAAGGTATGGACAGTGGATACGAGTTTTTCTTCCATCACTTCCTTTGTTCATCGGACGATTCGTCGTCGGATGATGACGATCTTGTGGTGGCTGCACTGGTCGTTCACGACCATATTCAACGGCAGCATCCTCGGTACAGGGGGTCAGTCCCTGGCCGTGCTCCTAACCTGAACCGCAACAGGGAGAGAGGCCACGCCCTGCTCTATGCCGATTACTTTTTCAACACCCCGCTCTTTAAGTCGGATAAATTCCGTCGCCGTTTTCGAATGGCAAGGCATGTGTTCAATCGTATCCGAGAGGGAGTGGTTGCTCATGACCCATACTTCGAGTGCAAGACGGATGCCCTTGGCAAGCTTGGATTCTCCTCTTACCAGAAATGCACCGCAGCCATCCGCATGCTTGCATATGGAATTCCAGGCGATCTGGTGGATGAGTATGTGCGTATGAGTGAGACAACATGTCTGATGTCAATGTACAAGTTTTGCCAGGCTGTGATCGAGGTGTTTGGCCCAGAGTACTTGAGGCAGCCAACTGCAGCTGATACAGAGAGATTGTTGGCGACCAACGCAGCTAGAGGCTTTTCAGGCATGCTTGGCAGCATATATTGTATGCACTAGAAGTGGAAGAACTGTCCATTTGCTTGGCAGGGCCAGTACAAGGGGCATGTCAACGCGTGCACTGTCATATTAGAAGCGGTGGCTTCGCAGGATCTTTGGATATGGCATCCTTTCTTCGGCATGGCAGGTTTCACAATGATATCAACGTGCTGCAGCGTTCTCCAGTCTTCGCAAGGCTTGCAGAAGGCCACTCCCCACCTGTCAAGTTTGAGATCAACGGCCACCAGTACAACAAGGTATACTATCTAGCTGATGGTATATATCCTCAGTGGTCAACTTTTGTGAAGACAATCTTGAAACCCCAAGGTGAGAAGAGAAAGAGATTTGCCCAAATGCAAGAGAGTGCTAGAAAGGATGTGGAACGTGCTTTTGGCGTGCTTCAATCCCGGTGGGGTATCGTTCGAAACCCTGCACTGTCATGGGATGAAAGGAAGCTTTGGGAGGTGATGACTGCTTGTGTGATCATGCACAACATGATCGTCGAGGACGAGCGTGATGAGAGTATCTTCGACCAAGGATTTGATTATCAAGGTGAAAATAATGAGCCCCTGCACCAAGACCCGGCCACATTTGAACAATTTGTGCAATTCCACCGTGAGATGCGTGATTGGCACAGTCATTTGAATCTTCAAAATGACTTGGTTGAGCACGTGTGGGATCACATTGGCAACCAATAGACGTATTGGTTCATTTTATGTTCAGTCAAGACAATTTCGATTTGGTTGTAAAACTTTTTTATTAAGGACAATTTCAATTGGGTTGTAAAACTATTTTAATTTTCAGACAAATATTTGGACGTGCAAACTAGTTGTGATGAGAATATGGGCATTTTTGGTCCTGACGGATAGGATGGGGCAAATGGATGCGGCCGCGCGCTGGGCGCACGGCCACCGCATCCCAGGACACGCCCGGACACGACCCCAAATCCCTATCCAAACGGACAGAATCCGGACAAAACGAACGTCCGTTTGGGGTCGCGCGGTGAAGTTGGCCTAATGTCCCTGTGCATCTGGTCTTCACAGCACTTGAATATGCTGGGCTGACGCCGCCGTACGCACCAAGGCAGGAAAGGAGGATGCATGTGTTCTGATTTCCAACGCACACCACCTTGGTTTGGCATATGCTTGCATGTGGTTTCTAGTCTAAACGCACGCCACCCTTCGTCCCCTGTCACCTCCATATTGAAATAAATCTGTTGATTTCGAGGTAGCTTCACTCGCAAAAAGTACAATAAAAGATCGTGGTAGCTTAAGCCTATAATGTCACCTTTTGTTGAGATGGAGGAATTAATAAAGTGAACAAGCGAATCTACTAGTACTCCTACATGCCTACAGAAAACAGCGGAGGGCCTGGAGTATGTATTCTGCCACTTCACCGGGACAAGGATATTTTGGCTAGATGTGGATCTAACGCAAAGCTAAAGTTATGGAGATCTGAAATCTTGAAAGTCTAGAAAGCAACAAATGATTGATTGATCTCTTTTACTAGTTAGTAGCGCGTGTTTTCCTTGCTTCCTGGCTGTATCGGAGACTGTTGTATTTTCGTTTATTTTAAATGGAAAGGGGCACGCCCGGTTAAAAAAAAAGTTAGTAGCGCGTGAACCATTTTCTATGCCAAGGACATGCAGCCAGTCGAGGTAATCCCTTTTGTGACTAGTCGGACCGTCCATAGATTATTTCTTGCGCAACTAACTTCCGTGTTGTGGTGCCTTTGCTTCCCCAGAGTTTCCAGCATCTGATCTCTGACATATAGGTGGTCGACCGGTCCCTGTGGATGTGACGAGTCACACCAAGCCCCAGTACTCGAAGGAGGACGATGATGAAGATGAGGAGAGTGATGAGGACGAGAGCACCAAGGAGGGGGAGGAGGCCGAGTCTTCGCCGTCATCAGATGGCCCAAGGGAGCCCCGCTCCAAGGCGCTGCATGACCTGAGTGTTAAGGCGGGAGGAGCTCAGTAGCCAACTGCCTCGTGTCTTATGACGCGTAGCTCGAAGCGTGGGCATGCTGAAGCGGAGAGCTCCGCCGAGAAGCAGCCCAAACCACCCAAGCAAATCGCCTCCAAGCCTCGCAAGGCCGATGTGCCCCGGATCAAGGTGACAGTGTTGGTAGCGTTGACGTAAGTGTTCTTTCCAAGTCTTTGTCCATTGTCATCTTGACTCAGCTGACGATCGAGTGATATCATGTTTTGCAGCAACGAGACATCGACGACGTCGTTGGATCCAAAGGCCCCCAACTTGGGTCAGGGCAAGACCGATGCGGCGGACGTCGCCACCTCCAAAGGTACGGCACACTGACTGATTTAGACTTCTGGATTTCCATCCAATTGACTTTTATTGATACATTAACCTGTGTGCTTGGGCAGCGCCGACTGAGATCATCCAGTTGGATTGCGACGATAAGGTCAACTCGCCCAACCCGGAAGCTAACAAGGGGGTGGCGACCAACGTTGATATGGGCATGTAGGAGGCCTCTGATGTGGTCACCTATTCCAGGTAGGGTCAATGACCCATCATTTGGAACCCACATGGGGCCCATCACCAACATAGGTAGGTCCCTGGACCATACCAACATTCAGATGCACACATCACGAAGTTCACTTGGACAACTCAAGGGCACTCGAACGATCACATGTCACCCGGCTGATGGATCGTCACTCAGACATAAGAGGGCAAGAGGACGGCGTAGGAGCTGCAATGGTCGAGGAATCCTAAATCACCCACTAAATAGAGTTATAGCTACCGTTACATGTAACTACTGTAGTAGAGGCTCATTAGACTAGTAACTGACTCATTCAATGATTTATTGCCTCGGCGGCGTGGGAGACATGGGGCTGCAGCACACTCTATATAAGCCGCACCTACTCCATAACCAGGCAGTGAATAATCTTTGTAACCATACCCATCAAATCCAAGCAAGCCTCAGGGCACGAGACGTGGGGCTTTTACCTCTGCCGAGAGGGGCCTGAACTCGTTAAACACCGAGTGTTACACCTGCGTCGTATGAAAGTGCAACTAATCCCTGGGTGGTTTTGGTAATTCCTAACAACATATAGCTCATTGAACTAATACTCTTTCAAGATGATCATTTCAGAAAGTTCAATGATTGGCATGGCCTGGACTAGGAATGTGGACCCCTCAAAATGCTAAGGACACATATTGGCCTTGGAGGGCTAAAGGGGTTGGCATGGGTGTAGTTAGATGGTGGGCTTCAGGGACAACTTGAGTTTCCAACTGAAAATATATATACTCCCTCCGTAAACTAATATAAGAGCATTTATATCACTATTTTAGTTATCTAAACACTCGTATATTAGTTTACAGAGGGAGTACATCACAAGCTGAAATATTGGGGGCCTGGTCCATCAAATTAATAGCATAACACAAAAAGGCAATGTTTGCATAATTGGTTTCTTTTTCACAACATGATCATATATGAATGTTCTTACTGAGTGACACATAAGCATAAAATCTAAAGACTCTACATTTTTATTTTAGTGATCCAAGATCACATTGAGTCCATAGGAAAAGCCAATACTATTAAAAGGGGATGAGGTGTTGCTTAATGGCTTGCTTGCTCAAAATGCTTAGTGATATGCTCCAAAATCCCTCAACCACTTTCTCATATCCACATATGTCCTAAACCTAAAGTCAAACTCGGCCCCACCGATTTGATCTATCCGGCACCACCGAGTTCATTCGACATAGCCACTGCCAGAAACACTAATCAGTTTGGTCTCACCGATAGGGATCTCGGTCTCACCGAGATGGGATTGCTAACTCTCTGTTTACCTTCGTAACATTTCGGTATAACCGATATGAGCGATCGGTCCCACCGAGTTCGCAATGCAAACTCTCTGTTTCCTCTTCGTAATGTTTCGGTCTCACCGAAATGAGCGATTGGTCCCACCGAGTTTGCGTGACCAACTCTCTGTTTGCCTATTACAGAAATCGGTCTCACCGAGTTCATGTGATCGGTCTCACCGAGATTATGTTATGCCCTAACCCTAACACAATCGCTCACACCTTGTTGACATGTCGGTCCCACCGAAAAGCCTAACGTTCACATTTTGAACTAAATCGATTTGACCGAGTTTCACTATTCGGTCCCACCGAGTTTGGTAAATTGTGTGTAATGGTTAGATTTTGTGTGGAGGCTATATATATCCCTCCACCCTTCCTCCATTCGGGGGAGAGCCATCAGAACGTGCCTACACTTCCAGCATTCATTTTCTGAGAGAGAACCACCTACTCATGCGTTGAGACCAAAATATTCCAATCCAACCACAAGAATCTTGATCTCTAGCCTTCCCCAAGTTGCTTTCCACTCAAATCATCTTTCCACCAAATCCAAATCTGTGAGAGAGAGTTGAGTTTTGGGGAGACTATCATTTGAAGCACAAGAGCAAGGAGTTCATCATCAACACACCATCTATTACCTTTTGGAGAGTGGTGTCTCCTAGATTGGTTAGGTGTTACTTGGGAGCCTCCGTCAAGATTGTGGAGTTGAACCAAGGAGTTTTTACGGGCAAGGAGATCGCCTACTTTGTGAAGATCTACCCTAGTGAGGCAAGTCCTTCATGGGCGATGGCCATGGTGGGATAGACAAGGTTGCTTCTTCGTGGACCCTTCGTGGGTGGAGCCCTCTGTGGACTCGCGCAGCCGTTACCCTTCGTGGGTTGAAGTCTCCATCAACGTGGATGTACGATAGCACCACCTATCGGAACCACGGGAAAAATCTTCGTGCCTACATTGCGTTTGCTCCCTCAAAACTCCTCCCTTTTTACCTTCATATGCAATGATTTACATTCCGCCGCTATACTCTTAGAATTGCATGTGTAGGTTGATTGCTTGACTTGTGCTAAGTTGCTAAAATCTGGCAAGACTTAAAATTGGGAAAATGCTAGATTTTTTTTTGGTAAAGTAGTCTAATCACCCCCCCCCTCTAGACATATTTTCGATCCTACAAGTGGTATCAGAGCATTGGTCTCCATTTGCCTTAACTTCCATAGCTTTGGTGATCATAGCCTTGGTTTCACAACCTAGGAGAGTATGGCGTCTAGCGAGGGAAATTACCACCTAGAGGTGCTTACTTTGATGGTACTAATTTTGCTAGTTGGAAGCATAAGATGAAAATGCATATTCTTGGACATAACCACGCTGTTTGGGAAATTGTGTGTATTGGCTTGCAAGGTGAATTCTTCAATGGGAGAGAACCTAATCGTGAAGCTACCACGGAAGAATTGAAGATGGTGCAATACAATGCTCAAGCTTGCGATATGCTCTTCAACGGATTGTGCCCCGAAGAATTCAACAAAATCAGCCGTCTTGAGAATGCAAAGGAAATTTGGGATACTTTCATTGATATGCACAAAGGCACCGACTCTGTCAAGGAATCCAAATTGGATGTGCTTCAAAGTCAGCCTTACAAGTTCAAAATGAAGGATGGTGAAGGTGTCGCTGAAATGTACTCTAGGCTTGCTCTCATCAGAAATGAGATTGCCGGCTTAGGAAGTGAAGAGATGCCCGACAGGTTCATCATCAAGAAGATCCTAAGAGCCTTGGATGGAAAATATGATACCGTGCGCACTTTGATCCAAATGATGCCCAATTACAAAGATCTCAAGCCAACCGAAGTCATTGGAAGAATTGTTGCTCATGTGATGTCACTCAAGGATAAAGAAGAGCTTCACAACAAGTCAAGTGGTGCTTACAAAGCCTCATGTGATGCTCCTACATCATCAAGTGAGAAACAATCCTTCAATGAAGAATTGAGCTAATGGTAAAGAACTTCAACAATTTCAACAAGAGTAGAAGCAAAAAAAGAAGTTACAAGTCAAGGTCCTACAATGACAAAAGATCTTCTAGTCGTGAACGTAATTGCTACAATTGTGGAAGACCCGGACACTACTACAATGAGTGTACGACCCCCTACAAAACAAGAGAAGAATCACATAAAAGGAGAAGCAAAAGAGATGAATCACCTCCAAGGGAGAGAAGGAGTAGAGATGATCGTTATGAACGAAAACCTCTCGCGGAAGCAAGGATTCGGAAAGGAAGGACAAGTCATCAAGGAGCTATACAAAACGAAGACATCAAACTCATGTTGGTGAATGGGTATCCGGCTCCGACTCCGACCACCACTCCGAGAGAAGTTATCACTCCGACTCCGAATATACTCAAGGTGAAGGTGTTGTCGGTCTAGCACTTGTATCAACCAACTCCTACGACGTTTTTGATTCACCAAATGAAGGAATTGGAAGATGCTTCATGGCTAAAGGCCCAAAGGTATCACACCCCGAGTATGTTGATTTCAATAGTGATGAAGATGGTTTGCTAGGTATGATGATTTACTTGTTGACAACTCCAATGATAAAAACTATGATGAACTTGCTATTGATCATGCTAATCAAGATAAAATGAATGACGATGATAAGAAGTAGATTGAGCGTCTAGCTAAAGAATTAAACACTCTTAAGTTAGCTCATGAAACTACCTTAGAAGATCATCGAGAGCTTTTAAAGACTCATGAGAAGCTACGCTTTGAAAAGCTCAACCTAGAGCAAGAGCATGGGTTCTTAAAAGCAATCAATGATGATCTTCGTAAGAAAAGTTCTTCTTACATTGCCAAGCGTTTACTCTTGTCTACTTACATGCCACAAGTAAAATCTAGCAACACGAACAAGAAAGATTCTTCATCTAGTAGGAACAATAATCATGCTTAGGCAGCAACAAGAACAAGGAGAAAGAGAAACTCTGATTCAGAGGATGAAGACTATGTTGCTGCTGAGGAAGAAGTCGGCTCCAAGAAGAAAGTAGTCAAGAAGGAATTTGTCACAGTAGCATCAACAAAGCCTGGTCTGAACAAGAAGGCTCCTGCCAAGAGAGTGCCCATGTCAAAGGCCAGAGCCTCAACTTTTGAAGCTTCCAAATCAACTGTTGGAGAGGCTGCTGGTGAGGTCAAGAGGAAGAAAGAAAGGAAGAGAGGGAGATGGTGCAAGCGAGTAGATCCCATGGCAGAATTTGAGAAGCACTCTTCTGATGAGGAAGAAGATGAAGAAGAGGATGCTGCACCAGCATCAAAGACTCAGAAGCTGATGGGGGATGCCATCAAGTCTGGGCTGCTCCATCAAAGCCCAAGACTGCCCCGAAAGCTACTGCTCCAGCCACCAAGTCTGCACTAAAGAGGAGCACCCGAACTATACCAGCTGCTGAAAAGAACAAGGCCCGGTGCCTGAAATAGAAGATGATGATGATGAAGCCCATGTGCTCAGAAAAGTTGAAGCCCAATATCCCTGATCATGATGACAATCACCCAGTGGCTGAAAACATGAAGGAGAGAAATGATGCAGGTCTCAGATTGTGGAGACAATCAGATCCTTATGCTGCAAGAAGAAGAACTGCTGTGGACTACAGATTTCACACCAAGGAACAACGAGACTTCTATGAGACAGTCCTTCTGGATAAGAAGCCCATAGTGTGAGACATGTAGTGGGTTGATCGGAAGTACATAGAAAACAATGAGGACCACTTTCCTGGAGTGCATGAAAGCTTCAGACTCAATGGAGTAGACACTTTTGTGGGTCAGAAGTTGACCAAGTGGAATGATGAGCTCATTATGCAGTTTTACCGTACTGCTCACTTCTACCCTGATGGAAGAATTGTATGGATGACTGAAGGAACAAGATATCAGTCTACTGTTGTTGAGTGGGCCAAGCTGATAAATTCCCCTGAAGAGCATGAGGATGACATTGATGTCTATGCTAAACCTAGGAAGGGTCACAACTCCATGGCCAACATGTACAAGGAAATACCTAACAAGGCCTTGGAGACACACAAGCTAGCCTCAGTGTATTATCTGTTGTCTGGATTGGCCACCATGAACACCATTTTGAGGCACACCTTGCTGCCCAAATTAGGAGATCACAGGATGATCAGAGGCCACTCCATCAACTTGCTTCAAATGTTTGATGTGCCCCAGAAATTCAAAGTGATGAGTTTGATTGTTGAAACCATCAAGAGAACAGCAGCAGACCAAAAAGAGATCATGTGGGTATGCTCCACACATCCAGATGCTCATCAACTCCAAGATGGGAAAAGGCATATACTTGTTGGACAAAGAGCACCTTTCCTTGAGGCCTGATCGTCAGGACAACACAGTTGTCATGGATGGCACAGATCCTACATCAGTAGAGGCTCAAGAGAAGAGGGAGAAGGCAAAAGCTGAGAAGGCAGCCAAGATGCCAAGTGCTGAAGAAGCATCACAAGTTTTTCTCAAGTCAAAACAAGATCAACTTGGCTATCTTATTCAAGCCACTTTGAGGATTGAGAAAGGATTGGCCACCCTGACTCGGAATCAAGAGAGCCTTGAAAGGATCATTGAAACAGAGTTTTATGATCTAGACTTGAAGGTCACAGAGATGCAAATAGCAGTTGAGCAGCTCTAGGATGAAGCTGAAGAGAGGAGAGGGAAAGCTACCACTGAAGCTTTTCAAAGAGTGCCTAGGGCACAGAGGTCTGCAGCCGTGACAGTGACATGCACTAGAGCTACTACTTCAGCACCTGCAGCCACAACTTCAGTTGCCCCTCCAGTTGCAACTCCACCAGCTCCTACAACCTCTTCAGATGCATTTGTTGCATGAATCCTCTCCACTCCACCTCCTGAAGATCAAGCTTAGAGAGCCACATAGCACTCTGCATTTTCAAGCTTTTTGGTAACTTGTTGCCAAAGGGGGAGAAAGTGTATAGATCATAGGCTTCAAGAGAGAGAGCTTTGCTTGTTTTCGCTTCTTTTGCTGCTACTTATTTGGTTGTTTGTTTGGATGATACTCTATGGTTATGTGTGTGAGATACTTGTATGGTCATGTGTTTGATCATATCATGCCTTAATGTTTGTGCTTGGGTGATGATATTATTTATCTCTCATGTCTGATCATTCACTTTGTCTTGGTGATGAGTGTATATTTTATATTCTATCATTTTGAGCACTCCACCAAGATGTATGTCACATAGAAGAGTAAGCCATGATCCTAATCGATTGTGCATTTGCATTCAAAAGCAAATTTAAATAATGCACAAATTTAGGGGGAGCTCTTGCTTATCACATACTTCTCAAAGCGATGATGTATTTCATTCTTAAGGTTTCATCTATATGTTGTCATCAATTACTAAAAAGGGGGAGATTCAAAGTGCAACTAATCCCTGGGCGGTTTTGGTAATTCCTAACAACATATAGCTCATTGAACTAATACTCTTTCAAGATGATCATTTCAGAAAGTTCAGTGATTGGCATGGCATGGACTAGGAATGTGGACCCCTCAAAATGCTAAGGACACAGATTGGCAAAAGCTCAAGACTCTACATTTTCATTTTAGTGATCCAAGATCACATTGAGTCCATAGGAAAAGCCAATACTATTAAAAGGGGATGAGGTGTTGCTTAATAGCTTGCTTGCTCAAAATGCTTAGTGATATGTTCCAAAATCACTCAACCACTTTCTCATATCCACATATGTCCTAAACGTAAAGTCAAACTTGGCCCCACCAATTTGATCTATCCGGCGCCACCGAGTTCATTCGACATAGCCACTGCCAGAAACCCTAATCAGTTTGGTCTCACTGATAGGGATCTCGGTCTCACCGAGATGGGATTACTAACTCTCTGTTTCCCTTTGTAACGTTTCGGAATAACCGAGATGAGCGATCGGTCCCACCGAGTTCGCAATACAAACTCTCTGTTTCCTCTTTGTAACGTTTCGATCTCACCGAAATGAGCGATCGGTCCCATCGAGTTTGCCTGACCAACTCTCTGTTTGCCTATTACAGAAATCGGTCTCACCAAGTTCATGTGATCGGTCTCACCGAGATTACGTTAAGCCCTAACCCTAACACAATCGCTCACACTGAGTTGACATGTTGGTCCCACTGAAAAACCTAACGTTCACATTTTGAACTAAATCGGTCTGACCGAGTTTCACTATTTGGTCCCACCGAGTTTGGTAAATTGTGTGTAACGGTTAGATTTTGTGTGGAGGCTATATATACCCCTCCACCCTTCCTCCATTCCGGGGAGAGCCATCAGAACGTGCCTACACTCCAGCATTTATTTTCAGAGAGAGAACCACCTACTCATGTGTTGAGACCAAGAAATTCCAATCCAACCACAAGAATCTTGATCTCTAGCCTTCCCCAAGTTGCTTTCCACTCAAATCATCTTTCCACCAAATCCAAATCTGTGAGGGAGAGAGTTGAGTGTTGGGGAGACTATCATTTGAAGCACAAGAGCAAGGAGTTCATCATCAACACACCATCTATTACCTTTTGGAGAGTGGTGTCTCCTAGATTGGTTAGGTGTTACTTGGGAGCCTCCGTCAAGATTGTGGAGTTCAACCAAGGAGTTTGTACGGGCAAGGAGATCGCCTACTTCGCGAAGATATACCCTAGTGAGGCATGTCCTTCGTGAGCTATGGCCATGGTGGGATAGACAAGGTTGCTTCTTCGTGGACCCTTCGTGGGCGGAGCCCTCCGTGGACTCGCGCAGCCATTACCCTTCGTGGGTTGAAGTCTCCATCAACGTGGATGTACGATAGCACCACCTATCGGAACCATGGGAAAAATCTTCGTTTCTTCATTGCGTTTGCTCCCTCCAAACTCCTCTCTTTTTACCTTCATATGCAATGATTTACATTCCGCTGCTATACTCTTAGAATTGCATGTGTAGGTTGAATGCTTGACTTGTGCTAAGTTGCTAAAATCTGCCAAGACTTAAAACTGGGAAAAGGCTAGATTTTTATTTGGTCAAGTAGTCTAATCACCCCCTCCCCTCTAGACATACTTTCGATCCTACACCGTAGCTAGTTTCTTCCCCTTATTTGTACCCCTAGTACTCATTGTGAGGATCATAACCCCGACAGTTGGCACCCACCTTGGGGCTAGGCATCTAGCAAAATTTCACGGCGTAGGTGGATTTTATCATCATCATCATGTCAGTCGGCAGCGATATCCGTTTTGGAGCACTCTCCTTCATCGCCGACGACTCGGCGTGGCTTCGCGAGGCCCCGCTGGACGTGGAAGTGTTGCCCGTCCGCGGCACGACGCGTTTCAGCACGTCATCATACGGAGTCCTCCTCTGACAGCCCTCGGCTCTATGCTGAGTGGTTGTCCGCCTCACCATTGCACGTCGCCGCAAGCGTTCAGGGCGCTTGCAACTATAGCGTTGGCTCAAACCTGCCATGGCCGCCCAGACCGGGACAGAACACGTGGCTGCCCTCAATTACGACGAGCCCGCTCTCGACCTCTCGCAGGGATCACTCAATGAATCCTCTAAGGGGTCCAAGTGCGAAAGCACCGAGTCGACCGCCGAAGTCCTTATGGCGGACAACGGCGAACACCGCGCGTCCTCGGGGGACACGGACGGTCGCGCGGGTGCATCACACAACACCGACGGCGGTGGCGATAGCCATGAGCCGTATGTACCCCATGCTTTCACTCGGGAGCAGCGAGACGAGCTCCATCGTAGGAACGACCAGCTCCTGAACACTCCCTTCATCGGGATGACTCCCGAGGCGTTAGCCATGGAGTCGACTCGCCTGGCCACTCTGGCCGACCACAATCGCCTTGAACGACTTCAGAGGGAGTTGGATGAACGCGAGCGCCGTCGACCCAGTTCTAGTCAGCGCAAACGCCGGCTCTACTCGACTGACCAACCTCGTAAGTATCAAGTCCTCAGTACTCAACTTCAAAATTTAGCAGCCGCCACTCGGATCGCGGATTCCATCCAGCCCTCTGGCTCTTCGGCCGAAGAAGGGATTCGTCAGATCCAGGTGCTCCTCAAGCCAGCGTTGTCGTAGAATGCGGCAGTGTCACAGAATGCGGTGCTTAATCCCAGTGACAGAAAGGGACATGGCACCTATTTGTATCATTGCCATTAAGGATAAAACGATGGGGTTTATTCATATTAATTGGATTTACTTTGTCTACATCATGACATCTTGCTTAAGGCATTACTCCGTTCTTTATGAACTACTCTAGATGCATGCTGGATAGCGGTCGATGTGTGGAGTAATAGTAGTTGTTGCAGGCAGGAGTCCGTCTACTTGTCTCGGACGTGATGCCTATATACATGATCATTGCCTTGGATACGTCATGATTATTCGCTTTTCTATCAATTGCCCAACAGTAATTTGTTTACCCATGGTATGTTATGTTCAAGAGAGAAGCCTCTATTGAAAACTATGGCCCCAGGGTCTATCTTTATCATATATTAAAATCCAAAAATACCTTGCTGCAATTTTATTTACTTTATTTTATTTTGTGTTTTTTTATCTATCTATCACTATGGGATTTGATCCTTGCAATTAACCGCCAAGGGATTGAGCCACCCTTGTTTACGCTGGGTGCAAGCATTTGTTATTTTGTGTGTAGGTACTGCTAACGAGGTGTTGCATGGTTCTCCTACTAGATTGATAACCTTGGTTCTTAACTGAGGAAAATACTTATCTCTATTGTACTGCATCATCCTCTCCTCTTCGGGGAAATCCTAACGCAGCTCACAAGTAGCAGTAGGAACTAACCACGGTGTTATAGTTCAAATTAATGATTGCCCTGTCATGATTGATCTTGTGATAGTAGATATATATGCCTGTAGATCCAGTTTCTCCTATAATTCTCGGTAGACCTTTTCTAAGGACTATCGAAGCTGTGATAAATGTGTTTGAGGGGAATGTGAGATTTGATTTAACAGCTAAAGATCCTTTTGTGAGATAGTTCCCCGGGAAAAAGAAAATGAAGAACTAAGCAGGAGAAGGAATCATCATGAGTGCCAGAAGCTACGACGTCGGTGTGTTTTCACCACCTTGATCACCACTACGGTCGAGATAACCGGCTGAAAACAAGTGCTTCATGGGAGGCAACCCACGCAAATAAAGTAGACAAGTAAGTTTTTATTTTTGTTTCAATAAAAGAGTGATTGAAATTCTTCTTGAAGAAGTTTAGAAGAGTTGTTCTAATGAAGGCTTTGCGATGTGCAAGTTGAATTATATGTTGAATTTATGTTTCGATGCCTGGAAATATGTCTATGTATTATTTTGGAACTAATCCCGCAGGAGAACAGAGAAAAAGAGAAGTTTCAAAACAAACAGAGAAAAAGATGGCCTTTAAAATGACAGCAGCGGTTGCATGACCCGTTGGAGGTTCCAATGCAAAACAACCAAAGACAACAGGGAGAAATAAGACGTTTCAAACGAGTGTGAGCATCCCTTCAAGTGGTCGTTTCATTTCTTTGCGGAAATGGAGAAAATTTCCAGAGCATTTGCCGGCGTTCCAAAAGGGCGCACACGCCTGTCCGAGCGGTTGTTTGACAAAAGTACAGAGTGAACAACGGCGTTCCAAATGGACACCGCCGCTCGTTCCACCAGTCGTTTGATATGTGCACAGACGTAGTTAAGTTATGAAGGAGAATGACGGTGTTCCATGCGGGCGCTTGCGCCCATATGAGCGGTCGTTTCGCACCCTGTCGGCCACTATAAGCCCAAGGAAGAAGGTAAATGTTCCCCTTGTCTCTCTTTTATTCTTATTCTTCCTCCAAACCTCTCCAAACCCTAGCAAAACTTCGCTCGACTTCTCTACTTGGTCAATTTCTGTTCAAATCCTTCGATGTGATCGATCTATGATGTTTACACAGAGGTCACCTCGCGTACCCAGTGCTTCGAGTTCATCCACCACACTCCCACAACAAGTTTTCACTCAGGGGATCGTCTTCACCGACCATGAGTCAAGAAGAAAGTTTAGGCAACTAAGCTCAAGGAAGATCAAAGCAACCAAGTGGGCGTGTGCGACTGCACTTGCCAAGCTTGGTATTACTAATGATTTGAATTTGCTTTGTCATAATGCCGGGTTGCACCATTTTTTATCAGGGATGTGAGACATATGAATGCATGACGTTTGAGTTTCTGAGTACTCTCTCACAAAATGTTGGTTTGGTGAGAAATGTCTATGACGAGGAGGAGAGGATCACTTCCCATCTCCTGGATGAAGACTTCATAATCACTCTTGATGAGTGGTGTAATTATTTCGGCTTCACCAATAATGATGATGATCTTAGATATGATTATGATTTCACTAACCCGCACCCAAGGCAATCCTTCTAACGTATGAGTCGTCATGGCTCAAGGCAAAGAGCTAGTTGCATTGAAAGTCTTACTATACGTTATTTCTACTATGTTATCACTAGCTCGTTGCAGGCACGAGGATAAGTTTCTAAGGTGATGATGAGAACATGCTAGTTCTCAGGAAAGTAGCAAACCTTGACGTCGGCTATTCTCCCAACCTAGGGGCAATTTTTTTCTACACCTCGCGCATCAAGCAAATCATGCACAAGGAGATATTGTGTGTGGAGGAGTGATCACCAAGTTGGCCAACTCCATTGGTCTCTGTCGGCGTCCTGGGAACGGGGGTTCCCAGACTTGCCTGCCTGTGGCCCACGGCGTGGCTCCACCAGCGGCCCAGTACGGCCCATCTTCACTAGCAAACACTCAAGACCCTCACGAGGGGCCAAGCCTCGCGAGGCGGACGACGCAAGACGTCCTCGGGGACAGCCTCACTAGGCTAGCTCGCGAGGGTCGGATAGATCAAGGCAAGGGGCACCTCGCGAGGTCCCTATGACGCAAGCCATGACGACCAAGGCCAGGCGGGCGCCAGCGCATGCAGTGTACTCGTTTCCTCTTTGGTGCTAAAGAGGCAAGCGCTGGCGTGGATTCCCGAGGCATTAGGCAAAGGTTGCCATATCGGTGCAACAAGACCAAGACCAGCAAAACGGCAGGACGGAGGTCACCGTGGAGCCCAAGACAGCGTCACCACCAGAGCCTTTGCCAGGCGAAGAGCACCTTTAGTCGGGATAACTCGTACTAGTTGTCTCCCTTCAAATTTGGCCGTTGTTGGATCCCTTCCCGCCTACATTTGGGAAGAGGACCAGAGCCTCTATAAATAGGACTAGCCACCACAGTAGGAGGCAACTGATCTTGGGCCATTCAGATCATCCTTAACCACACAAGCTCACCGAGATCAAGGACACCTCTCCTCAGGAGGCTATTCTTCCTTTGTACTTGTTCATCCTCAGCCCAAGAGGCAATCCACCACACAACACTGGAGTAGGGTATTACACCACATCGGTGGCCCGAACCAGTATAAACCCTGTGTCCCTTGTTCTGCGAGTTCGATGTGCCGAGCTTTGAGATTGTGGTGAGTGTGTGAGCTAGGGGGGAGAGATCTTCGTGCGCACCCAAGTGTTCAAACCTCAAGGGTTTTGCCGGAACCCGAAACCCGACATTTGGCGCTCCAGGTAGGGGTGCGCTGAAGCTTTCCTTCCGTTGATCCACGTTCCACCGCAACACCAAATCCATGGCAGACGCATGTCGAGCCCGCGCCGAGCACCGGGCCGCCCTCGCCGCCCGTGTCGCTCACACAGCTACTATCGGCAGGCCTCCCCGTTGTTCTCCGTCACCCGCCGCCAACGCCGCCATCGGCCCGGCGGGAAACGAGCAGCAAGCGTCCTCGCTGCACCCCTCTGTGCGGCAGGACGGCCGCACCGCCACTCCATCGCTAACTCCGGTTGGCTCATCGTCTCACGCTCGTCGCACGCCCACGGACGCGCAGGCCGCGTTGCTCATGGCATGCGAGCTCCTGCGTTACCGCCCGGTAGATGACCTCTACGAGGACTGGTTGGACCGCATCGCCGAGCTCGTTAGCGCCGCTGGGGGCTCTCCCGCACCGTCCCTCTCGCTGCCTCGCCCTCCGCCAGCTGCGGGCGACGTGGCTCACGGAGCACCTCCACCACCTCCGCACCAGGACGGCGCCCTGGCACCAAGGCGCGCGACCCCCCGACGCGACCTGCCGTGCCGGGCACCCGCGCAAGAAGAAGGAAGATGTCAAGAGGTTCCCCGGCTGCAAGAAAATGCTCCTGCGCTCCCGGCGCCACCATGACGAGACCGTGCGCCGCCTGCGGCGGCTGTGCGCGGACATCAAGGGCAGGCCCCACCTCTGCAAAGGGCCCCGGTGGCCACAGCGGGCTGTCGCGCCTTCACTCCGGAGCTGCGTAGCGTTGTCTGGACGGGCAAGTTCAAGCCAGACCTGCCTCCTCGCTACGACGGCACCCCCGACCCTGAGGAGTTCTTGCAGCTCTGCGAGCTGAGCATCGAGGCGGCCAATGGCGACGAGAAAGTCATGGCGAACTGGTTCCCCTTGGCTCTCAAGGATGGTGCTCTCTCGTGGCTCCTGAACCTGCCCCGGGCTCGATCTTCTCCTGGGGTTAGATGCGCGACGGCTTCGTCGCCAACTTCCAGGGCACTCGCGACCGCCGGCCGGCCGCGGGTGACCTACGCCGCATCAAGCAGCAGTCAGGAGAGACCTTGCAGAAGTACATCTAGCGCTTCAACAGCGTTCGCCTCAAGATCCCCACAGTGATGGACGAGGCCATCACTTCAGCATTTTCCGATGGCGTGTGCGACGTCAAGATGAAGGAGGAGCTCACCATCCACGAGGAGCTATGCATGGCACTAGAGCTGTTCAACATGGCGACCAAGTGCACAAGAGCTGAGGAGGGGTGCCTTTCCCTCCTCGAGCTCCCTGCTACTGACCCAGAGGAGAAGAAAACCAAGGCCAAGGACATGAAGCGCAAGGGGGTGGCCATGCTCGCGGCGGAGCCGGACACGAAGTGCAGCCGGGACCACCCGAAGTCGTCCAAGAGCAGCCATCCGTTCTGCGCCTTCCACAACGTACACAGCCACAACCCCAATGACTATCAAGAGCTCAGGGCCATTCGAGATAGATGCTTCGGTCGACGCCGCGTGCACAACGACCGGGGATACGGTCGAGTAGGAGGACGCTGGGACGATCGTGGCCCCCGCCAGGAGTGGCGCGACCGGCCTCATGAGGACCGCTCGCAGGACCAGCCTCGTGAGGGCGCATGGAGGGATCAGCCTCGCGACGACCGCCCTCAGGGCAATGCTGGTCTCCCTCCACTGCCACCACCACGAAGACGGAACGACGACCACCATCAGAATGAGGGGGCCCGGGGCTTCCAGGAACCACGCGCTATCGCCTGCATCTTGGGCGGAGCTCAGGCCCCAGCATCCCAGCGCGTCTTCAAGCAGTTTGCTCGCGAGGTGAACGCGGCTCTTCCCAGGCTCGAGGCCACGCGCCCGCTCAGGTGGTCCAAGTGCGCCATCACCTTCAGCTCGGCGGATCAGCTCAAATGCGCGGCCACTGCTGGTGCCCTCCCGATGCTCTGCTCGCCCATCATCAGCAACACCCAAGTCACCAAGACCCTCATCGACGGCGGTGCAGGGCTCAATGTCCTGTCCGTCAAGACGTTTGACAGCCTCCAAGTGCCATACGGTCAGCTACAGCCTACCAAGCCCTTCTCAGGAGTGACCGACGGCTCCACCACCCCGATAGGGCAAGTCCGCCTCCCTGTCACCTTCGGCCAGCGTGACAACTACCGCAATGAGCTCATCGACTTCGACGTCGCCCACATCCGTCTGCCGGACAACGCCATCCTTGGGTATCTGGCATTAGCCAAATTTATGGCAGTAACCCACCACGGCTACAACGTCCTCAAGATGCCAGGAAGCGGCGGAATCATCACAGTCCCCTGCGAAGAAAGAGATGCGGTGTGCTCCCTTGAGCGCGCCTTCCAAGCTACAGCAATCGAAGACCCCGACAACCAAGGCACCATATACCCACCTAAGGCCATCCCCAAGAAGAAGAAGCAACTACTCTCCACAGGGCCTCAGGAGGGCGGTGTCTCCAACGGCGCCGCCTCAAGATCAGCGCCCGCACCTGGGGTGCCTCCCTCCCTCGCATAGGAAGGCGCGCTCGGTGCCCTCCTTAGGCTGGACTCGGGGGCTCTCTTTTGGAGGGCCTCAGACCTAGCCAACATCACGACGGAGGCGCTCGGGCGCCATGTGGAGGCGTGCTTTGCGGCACATTTCCCTCAGGAGGGCACCGGGCGAGGAGCGCCCGGCGCCCAGGAGTTCATCAACAAGGCCACCCAGGAGCTTCAAGAAGCAAGGACCATGCGCGGCGACCGCCGCCCACCCGACGCAGCTCCCCATCCAGGCGAGGATGGTGGGCTGCGCGTCTGCATCGACATCCCAGGGCTCAACAGAGCCGCGTCTCAGGAGCGCTTCTGGCCTTCGCGCACTGGGCGATGCGAGGGTCCACCTCACAGCTACGTCTGCATGCCATTTGGCCTACCGAGCGTGGCAGCTGCCTTCCAGCGTGACCTACAGAGCATCCTGGCAACTCATGAGGCCAGGCATCATGCAGTCCTGGCGGAGATGGAGACAGTCCTTAAGGAACCACCCGAGCTCCCGCAGCCTCCCGAGGCTCGGGGCCCTGATGGCTCGTGAGGAGCGACTCCTTCGTCACGCGTCTTCGGCTACCCCAACACCCCTTCGACAACGGAACCAGGTGACATTTTCCAAGTTTATTTAGCTGGGAGTGCCCCTCGGGCTGCATTATTGCCAGGTCGCACGGGCCTGTCCCCGTGGCATGTATCCTTTTGCATCTTTAGCTTACTCTACTGGGGGCGCCTCTCGGGCTGCATCATCCCCAGGCCGCTCGGGTCCGTCCCAATGGCATGTATCATTCTCGCATCTATCTAAGTTAGTTTGCTTCCCATGCATGAGTTATTTATCGTCATCCCCTGCTTGATCGTTACTCACCGTGTCCGCCCGCGTCGCCGATCGGCCCCTTGGTCACCCCGCAAAGGGGGCTACTCATGCTGGCAAGGCGCTTGTGCTCGGGTCCGTCCCTGCAACGCCGACAAATCTGAGCGGTTGAGCTCTAGCTCACGGCACACCCGCGCACGTCACCTCACTAGACCCTCAGTGCCCTCATCTTCTTGCAGAACGACCAGTGGCAAACCGGCAAGCGTGGTTGCAACTCGTACCCCTCCTCACGCTAACCTGCAGGAACCTCCCAATGGCAATAGCGGGCGGCACCGCGGGCTTCTTCCTTTCCCATGCAATCTGCATGCGTGTTGAAAGGGGGGGCTCCTGAGAATCACGACTCAGGAGCTCTTACTGGCTCTCCAGCCATCACCCCCTGACCTTGACCACGGCATCGCGACCTGGCATACCAGCGGCGGCTGAGCTCGCTCGAGGGCCAGGACCCGAGGATGTAGAGCACAGGGAAGAGCGTGGGGAAGAGGGGGAATCCTGCACGGGCCTAACCTGGCTACACTACAATCGCCAACGCCCAAGGAGCCTGGTGTTGCGCAAGGAATCGACTCTGGACTACCAAGATAAGTTCCGCATCCGAGTCAGCCGAGCGCCGCGGCATAGGATTCCCATCTCTTGTAGCCCTGTTGCGGCAACGTCGCCTCCCTTTCCGACCTTTAGGTAGCTTCTTGTGCACTAAAGGGGACCTCTTGAGCATCGCGCCTCAGGAGCTCTTACTGGACCTCGGGCCACTCACCTCCTGGCCTTGACCACGGCATCGCGACCTGGCATACCAGCGACGGCTGCAGCCCGCCTGGGGACCGGGACCTATCGGCGTAGAGCACCAAGCTACCGCGAAGTTGGAAAGGGGAGATTAAGCCGAAGCAGGACATGCGTTCGTAAATCTTCATAATAAGGACGATATCGACAAAATACATTACACACCCTTTACACGCCCCACGGGGTCCATCTTGATTTCTCGCAGGGAACAAAAGGAGGAAGTTTCTAGGAGCCCTATCTACACACGCCAACACCGCCGACACCATCAACAACAGTGGGCCACGGGAGGCCGGCGCCAACCCCATCCAGATCGGCGGCGACCGGACGCTGCGGCTGCACTCCGGGCACAGTGCGAGCTCGGAGGCATATAGCTGTCGTCGCTCGTCTCCAGAGACTCGTAGGGCTTGGGAGAGTCGCTGGACTCCCAAGCGTCGCCGCTGCTGCCAGAGGAACCGCCGGTGAGGCCAGTGGCAGACCTTGCCCCTGCCGCCGCGCCATCTCGATGACCCCCTCCAGGGCAGCACTCCAAGCGGCGGCCTTCCTCGTCGAAGACCTTGAAGAACATCGTGGAAGCGTCGTCGTACTCGAAGTGGATGGCGAGGGTGCCCTCTGCACGGCAAACCCGGGTGACCTCGCCCCAGCCGCGGGTCATGAAGATCTTGCCCGGGGAGACAACCTCGACCTCCGCCCCTGTTGCTGGGGCGTTGCACTCGGCGGCATCTTGGCGGAGAAGAACTGCGGGAAGCGAATCCAAGTGCGCGGAGGCATCGCCGCCCACATCACGAGTTCGCGCGAAGAGCCCTCGGCGTGGGTTCCTGGGGCAATGGTGCGCGCTGCCATGGCGCGGCAGCCACGACCTCGATGTGAATGGCGCTGGTCGCTGCCTCTGCCTCCGGAGACCTCGGTCTGGGCATACAAGGGCAGCGAATACCCGGGGGGAGGCCGCTCGCACCAAGGCCTCGACACCTCTGGCCTCACGACTACATCATGGCGGCTGGTTAGCCTATTCTTCGGTAGAAGCGGCCCCGGTTCGTCGCGGGGGGCTTTTCCCTTTTCTGCGGCTGAGAATCTCTGAATGGGCGCCATGGGAGTCACTGCAAGCGGTGAAGAAATGGAGGAAAAACGAGTGGAGCAGGAAGAGATGGGCGACGGGGGCTCCGCCCCCCTCCTCATTTATAGCGAGAGAAGGCCAACCGGCGACCCCCACAATCACACGTAATGATGGTTTTCTCTGCATGTACCAGGGACTCGTCAAGTCGGGCAGTTGCCGAGGCAGCGTGGGGAAGCGGAGACGCCCACGTCCCATCAATCACCATGCGTCAACTGAGGCCGCAGGCTGTTGGGGCCCATGGCGCTCCGCACTTGCCCCTTGGCTTCGCCTCGAAGCCAAGTCCGAGCGCGCCTTGGGCCCGGGGGCTACTGTCGGCGTCCTGGGAACGGGGGTACCCAGATTTGCTTGCCTGCGGCCCACGGCGTGGCTCCACTAGCGGCCCAGTACGGCCCATCTTCACCAGCAAACACTCAAGACCCTCGCGAGGGGCCAAGCCTCGCAAGGCGGACGACGCAAGGCCACCTCGGGGGCAACCTCACTAGGTTGGCTCGCGAGGGGTGGAGATATCAAGGCAAGGGGCACCTCGCGAGGTCCCTGTGACGCAAGCCATGACGACCAAGGCCAGGCGGGCGCCACCGTGCGCAGTCTACTCGTTTCCTCTTTGGTGCTAAAGAGGTAAGCACAGGCGAGGAGTCCCGAGGCATCAGGCAAAAGGTTGCCATATCGGTGCAACAAGACCAAGACGAGCAGGACGGAGGTCGCCGTGGAGCCCAGGACGGCGTCACCACCAGAGCCTTTGGCAGGCGAAGACCATCTTTAGTCAGGATAACTCGTACTAGTTGTCTCCCTTCAAATTTGGCCGTTGTTTGGATCCCTTCGCGCCTACATTTGGGAAGAGGACCAGGGCCTCTATAAATAGGACTAGCCACCAAAGTAGGAGGCAACTGATCTTGGGCCATTCATATCATCCTCAACCACACAAGCTCACCGAGCTCAAGGACACCTCTCCTCAGGAGGCTGTTATTCCTTTGTACTTGTTCATCCTCAGCCCAAGAGGCAATCCACCACACCACACTGGAGTAGGGTATTACACCACATCGGTGGCCCGAACCAGTATAAACCCTGTGTCCCTTGTTCTGCGAGTTCGACGTGCCGAGCTTTGAGATTGTGGTGAGTGTGTGAGCTAGGGGGGATAGATCTTCGTGCGCACCCCACTGTTCGAACCTCAAGGGTTTTGTCGGAACCCGAAATCCGACAGTCTCAACTACAATTATCTTCGCCCCATTGTCGATAACATCCCTGTTAATATTCGTGTTCTTACTAGCGCTGGAATGGTAGGACATCGTAATGGCCACCATTGCATTAGAATTCCTGGAGTGGGCACATTTGTTGCCTACTCCTATGCCCAACCGTTTCTCCATCGAGCATGGACAATTGCATTATGTTGCACAGGAAGGAGATGTAGCTTTTGACCAAGAAGGCCCAGAACCAGAACAAATAGATGAAGAAGAACTCGCCATCAACGAAGAAGAGGAGCGGCCCCAAGAGCAGCCACGACAAGGACACTACACCACCTACGCGGACCTCAACAGCCTCCAGAGCTCTATTGATGATATGATCAACCTCGCCGCATCCCTTCGAGGCACGTCCGCCTACATGAACATGAACTTCTCCAACTGGAGCCAAGAGTGGGCTCTTGACCAGCCGCCGCAATGATCTCGCCGTTTTGGGCTTGCAAAAGCCTAAGCTTGGGGGAGGTTATCACCATTTCTACATCAAGGTGTGGCGGTATTTGAATAATTTGTAATGAGGTTGAACTTAAGCTCGTGGAGCTTCAAAACACTCATGTTGGTCTGTTTCAACACTTTGCTTTTATTTGCTTTTGCTTTTTATTTTTCTTTTGCCTTTGCGATTTTTTGGTTGCAAGTTTGTTTTCAAAAACCCAAAAATCAAAAAAATAGAAAGCTTTGCTTTGCTCTTCCTCTTTATCTAGCCCTTTGGAGTTCGTTTGCATTTTCTTTTTAGAGTTGATCAACATCGGACAACGAGGAATGCAAGAGTAAGGAAGAGAAGTGTGTAAATTCTCAACCGTGAAGGTATGTCCCCCCCGTCTTTTGCACTTGAAATACCTAGAGTAGATGTAGTAGTAGTATGTGTGATATGTGCAAATGGGAGTAAGTCTTGATAATTATAACAAAGGTTATGTTCTAGTAGCTGAAATAAATTTGTAGCCTTTGTGCTGTTTAGTTTAGACAACCAAGACTTGCCGTGGGACTATTTTTAAAATGCAATGATATTAACCAAGAATGACTATGCACAAGAGAAAGTCTTTCAAGACTTGGGAGTTGAGAAAATTGTAGTGGAAGTGATGTTTGAATTGCTCAACCCCATGTTGTTAATTTTAATGGACTTAATAGCACTTGTGGCTTAAATTGTCTAGAGGAACTTAGTTTCAGGGTGAACGAGATTATGCCAAAAATCTGGGTTGTATGTCTTACATGGTGCTTCAGCTCCTTGCTGGTGCTATGGCCCTGCTGCTATATGCACGTGTATGTGTGTAAATGTAGCTTCGTCACATTTCTTTATGTTATGCTGAGGACTCCGTTGGCCAATGAACGATCCACCAAGAGTGATAGCTCGTATTTTGGCTATGAGTTTGTTACTGTATGTAGTGGAAACACTACAAACGCATATTATTTGGCTTTCTCTTGAAATGGTGTGTATGTGGTAAATAAAAGGGAATGATCAAAAGAGCTCGAAAGAGACATATATCAAAGGTCCATAGTTCCCAAACATTAAGCCACTACGAAAACCTATGCATAATCACTTAGTTGGCATAATCCCTTCACGCGACAATCAAAGTTCTAGCAAACAATGATTGAAATAAAGTGCTTGAGAGCCTTGAGGAGGAAATGATTGTGTGTGTCCTTATAAGCATTAGATCAGGATATTTTACTACATGCTTTTCACTCCCTAACTTATGTTTTAATGGCTCTATCAAAGAAAACTCTTCCGTGCATTCCCGACAAGCAGTTGTCTAGAATAAATAGAATAGAGTGTTGCAAAGTTGTTTTATCTAGTAGATCAAGAACTTTGTGTTGATTATCGTTGCATCACTAACACTTGCACTATAACCATGCCATTGCTACAGCTATGCTAAGTTTTTAGGTCAAGAACCGGAGGGCTATCTAGGCGTACCGATCGTAAGTGAACCAAAACCTTCTCATTATTTCGGTTTAAACAACTGAGTTCCTTATGATTCAGATTTCTATTTATGTGGCTCGAGGACGATCAAGTTTAAGCTTGGGGGAGTTGATGAGTGATATTTTACACTCATTTCACCTTTGTTTAAACCGAGATATTTCATTTAAAAGAAGATATTCGCTCGGATATTGCCACCAATGACTGATGAATGCAAAGGATTCCACAAATCCTCTCTTTGATGTGTTTCCATAGGAAATGGGCTAAAAAGGTAGAAATCACGTGTCAAAATGGAATGGAAGAAGAATGGAGGAAGAAGGAATCAATAGGAGGCGTCCCTGCGAAACCAGAACAAAAGACGTCGTTCCATACGGGCGCGAGCGCCCGTTTGGTGTGGATTCCGAGGCAGGTCGTCCACCTGAACAACTTTTACTAAATTGCCCCCGTTGAAATGTCAACAGAACGAGTACTAGAGCGGCAAACCCAGTAGCCAGGACCTCTTCTTCATCATCCGCAAACCCTAGCCACCGCCATCTCCATAGCCATCTCCACCACCACCATAGTCCTCTCCCATCTAGTTCATACTTATAATCGTGCATCGCACAAGGCATCCATTGTAAGACATATTAAAATCAATTAATCTCAAGATGTGTTCTTCAATGTTTTCTTCCCACGATCTGATCTCCATGTGTGAGTAGTTTAGTAAGGTATGGGTTGAGGCATGAGCCTTGCAACCCAAGGTATTTGGAGAGGGGATCAATGGAAGACTTTGACTAACATCTCGTATGTGTGAAATAAAATTATTCCGTGAAGATGTCTATTGTCTTGCCCGCAATCTTCATCCCTGCAGGTACCCAGCATCATGGAGATCGAGCACCGGTGAGGCTAGGAGTAAGGAGACCGTGAAGTGTTATACCATACACTGGTGACAGTAAGGTTTAGTAGGGTAATATGGATCATATCCTTGGGGATAAATGAGGTGTAGTCACTAAACGCCCAAAGCTCTTGTCTGATTTCATTATCTTAATTATCGAGGCAACCCCGCGCCACGGATAGGGCCTGCGGTAGAACAACTGATTCTTGATGCAGGACTCGTTCTGTCAAGATGTTATTTGGACACATCGCCCACTTCGATCCATAACAAGCACATCTCGATGAGTGACTTTCAGCGCACAAATTAATATCCTATTTGATCCCAGCGCAAATACAAGGTTGAAATCATAAGACCTCATACTCGTAACTCTTTCTATTATAAGTGTTTGAATCACTATTTGCTTGCTAATCCGGTCAAAAGCTCGATTTGGCACTTTGACAAAAGCTTGCTAGAGACCATCGCTTCAAGGGAATATTCCTGTCATGAGTTCGATAATCCAGGGCCACCTCTGGGGAAATAGGTGTGGGATACTCTTTTCTGTTCCAATACCGAATCAATAAAAGGAGGTATCAACTGGATAGGAAGATTATAGTACCTTGTGTATTGTCCTTCTTGACAGCATTATTCAGTTGTATCCAGCTAGGAAGGGACCAATAGTGTGTGCAAGGGCTGCCCTATTTTCCCCTGGTGGCTTGTATGGTGACGACGACAATGTTGAGGACTCTCTAGATTGTTAGAAGTTTTTGTTTGTTGACACCCGACATGTTTGATGTTCTCCACCTATGATCTGTTGCTGCAAAGTTGGAGTTCATTTGGCGTCACTTTGAAGGTTAGGTTGTCAGAGATTAAAAAGCCCAGTTTGTCTTGACCCACTTTGGAACAAACCTTATATTTCAGTTTCATCTTTGTAGCTCACCATAATAACTAGATTAGAATAGTATTTTGCGTGGGTGGGGGACTACTTACCATTGACCAACATGGGTTTCGTCCAGGCAGTGCAGTGCAGTGAGCAACTTGTTGTTGCTCGTTAATGGTTTCGGAGTCGCTGGCTCGTGGAGGATTGACGGTGATAACCCTTCCTAACAACCTCAGGCTTGTGCATGGTGTGTTGGTAGCCAAGTCATCCCGTGGTGCTCTTTCTGGCCATATTCCATGAAATTAGTTTTGTAGACTAATAACAATGTTTTTATGGTTTCCATGTAGCTGCAGATTTACCGAATTTTTGGGGGGATGGTGTGTAAGCCCTCATCCTAGTCCACATTTTTCGTTCTAGGTAAGCACATTTTTTGTGGGTGGTCCAATGTAAGCAGTTGTACTTGTTTCTCCTTCTCGGACAAATGATCAATGTCATCATTCATGCAACCTAAGATTTTAGAAAACCACCGATGCTCGGCCTATCCAGTCACTTTCGACGTCAAACTCTGCTTATGTGCCGATCAGTGCTATCTTAAAAAAGCATTATTGAATATAGAGTGTTTTCTGCTAAAAACTGAAAGGCAATGGTTTTTGAAACCCTAGCCGGAATTGTGATGAGTTTTTTTTTACAATTTCTCACCTCCGATTTTTATTTAGCTTATCATTGTATCTCAGATGTGTATGTAGGACAATACTTTCTGGTCAAGCATGCACGATGGATCGATGGTGTCGGCTTTGATTCTTTAATTTACACGTACTTTCTCCGTTCTGATTTATTGGGCAGCCTCGTATTTGTGTCAAACTTTAACCATCTATATAATCAACAACATATAATTTATATGCTACTAAAAGTATATCATTAACCCGAGTGGGGTCACTCAAGCCCTCATACATCCACATGGTATGCGCCCTGGCCTGCAGCGGTTGGATCCGCCGACTGAGGAATGTCTCCAGCAGATCCATCCTATTGACGCCATCGTTCATGACCCCAACTAGGGCGTTGGCCAAGATGCCGAACTCCATCTTCTCCTCTTTCGTCACTGTGAGGGAGTCAGCAGCCCTCACCCTCTCTACCGAGTACAGAGGAAGATCCAACTGATTGTTGGCTTTGGGGACATCCCTTTAGTAAAACCAAGTTCCCTGCCACCCCTTGACAGAGTTGGGGAAGCTCATCTTAAGGAAGGCGCAGCCGCCCCGGAGCTGGATCCCCAAGCCCCCGCACAGCTGGGTGACGTGGATCTTTTCACTAGTCGGCGAATACTTCTTCACGATCATTGACCGACATGTGAAGATGTGTTTGAAGAGACCCCAATGTGGGTGGCAACCAAGGAAGTTTTCAGAAAGAGGAATGAAAGCCGAGAGGTAGACAACAGCGTTTGGAGGGACATGGTGGAGTTGTGCCCCAAAATAGTCCAAAAAGGCCAAAAAGAAGGGATGGGGAGGCATCGAAAAACCTCGCTTGATGTTAGTCACCAGGAGGACACACTCGTTCTCCTGCGGCGCCGGCTCAACCTCTCCCGCCTTTAGGAGCCTCCATCCGTCCTGCGGAATGAGCCCCTCCGCGGCAAGGTCCTCCAGCCGCTTGGCCGAGAGCGCGAGGAGATCCAATCCCCCGATGCGCCACCCGCCGGAGCACCCGAGCTCGAGGATGTGGCCTTCCAGGCCTTCTTCGCCTTCTCTGCTTTCGCCGCAGAGTCCCTCGCCATGGCCTCGAGTGCTCTGTTGACAAGGGAGCGGTCGGGTTGAGGAAGGAAGCGAAGGGGTCGAGGAAGAAAGGGGATCTGGATAAATGACCCTAGCCCCGAATCTTTTATACCTCTAGTGAAACTCGCACCGCAGATTTCCAGCCGCAGATCTCTGGATCGACGGCGCCCGCGGCGGCAGCACACTCAGAGCAACAGTGGCACGTGGTGGATTTTGAGGGCGAAAACCGAGGCGTTGTGCCCCACTTTCCGCACTAACCCACAATGTTACTGCTTCTGCGCGCGCACTGATACGTCTCTGATAACCCAAAAGTATAGGGGATCGCAATAGTTTTCGAGGGTAGAGTATTCAACCCAAATTTATTGATTCGACGCAAGGGGAGCCAAAGAATATTCTCAAGTATTAGCAGTTGAGTTGTCAATTCAACCACACCTGGATAACATAGTATCTGCAGCAAAGTATTTAGTAGCAAAGTAGTATGGAAGTAACGGCAACGGTGGCAAAAGTAACAGTAATAGTTTTGTAGTAATTGTAACAGTGGCAACGGTAAAGTAACTAAGCAAAGAGAAATATGTGAAAAGCTCGGAGGCATTGGATCGGTGATGGATAATTATGTCGGATGCGATTCCTCATGCAATAGTTATAACATAGGGTGACACAGAACTAGCTCCAATTCATCAATGTAATGTAGGCATGCGTTCCGAATATAGTCATACGTGCTTATGGAAAAGAACTTGCATGACATCTTTTGTCCTACCCTCCCGTGGCAGCGGGGTTCTATTGGAAACTAAGGGATATTAAGGCCTCCTTTTAATAGAGTACCGGACCAAAGCATTAACACTTAGTGAATACACGAACTCCTCAAATTACGGTCATCACCGGTAAGTATCCCGATTGTTGTCACTTCGGGGTTAAGGGATCATAACACATAATAGGTGACTATAGACTTGCAAGATAGGATCAAGAACTCACATATATTCATGAAAACATAATAGGTTCAGATCTGAAATCATGGCACTCGGCCCTAGTGACAAGCATTAAGCATAGCAAAGTCATAGCAACATCAATCTCAGAACATAGTGGATACTAGGGATCAAACCCTAACAAAACTAACTCGATTACATGATAAATCTCATCCAACCCATCACCGTCCGGCAAGCCTACGATGGAATTACTCACGCACGGCGGTGAGCATCATGAAATTGGTGATGGAGGAAGGTTGATGATGACGACGGCGACAGATTCCCCTCTCCGGAGCCCCGAACGGACTCGGGATCAGCCCTCCCGAGAGAGTTTAGGGCTTGGCGGCGGCTCCGTACCGTAAAACGTGATGAATCCTTCTCTCTGATTTTTTCTCCCCGAACGTGAATATATGGAGTTGGAGTTGAGGTCGGTGGAGCACTAGGGGGCCCACGAGGCAGGGGCGCGCCCAGGGGGTAGGCGTGCCCCCCACCCTCGTGGACAGGGTGTGGGCCCCCTGGCCTTGATTCTTTCGCTAGTATTTTTTATTAAGTCCAAAAATATTCTCCGTGAAGTTTCAGGTTATTCCGAGAACTTTTATTTTTGCACAAAAATAACAGCATGGCAATTCTGCTGAAAACAGCGTCAGTCCGGGTTAGTTCCATTCAAATCATGCAAGTTAGAGTCCAAAACAAGGGCAAAAGTGTTTGGAAAAGTAGATACGATGGAGACGTATAAACTCCCCCAAGCTTAAACTTTGCTTGTCCTCAAGCAATTCAGTTGACAAACTGAAAGTGATAAAGAAAAACATTTACAAACTTTGTTTGCTCTTATTGTTGTAAATATGTAAAGCCAGCATTCAAGTTTTCAGCAAAGATTATGAACTAACCATATTCACAATAACATTTAGGTCTCATGTTACTCATATCAATGGCATAATCAACTAGCGAGCAATAATAACAAATCTCGGATGACAACACTTTCTCAAAACAATCATAATATGATATAACAAGATGGTATCTCGCTAGCCCTTTCTGAGACCGCAAAACATAAATGCAGAGTACCTCTGAAGATCAAGGACTGACTAAACATTGTAATTCATGGTAAAAGAGATCCAGTCATAGTCATACTCAATATAAATTAATAGTAATGGATGCAAATGACAGCGGTGCTCTCCAGCTGGTGCTTTTTAATAAGAGAGTGAAGACTCCACATAAAAGTAAATAGATAGGCCCTTCACAGAGGGAAGCAGGGATTTGTAGAGGTGCCAGAGCTTGATTTTAAAGCAGAGATGAATAATATTTTGAGCGGCATACTTTCATTGTCAACATAACAACCAAGAGATCTCGATATCTTCCATGCCACACACATTATAGGCGGTTCCCAAACAGAATGGTAAAATTTAAACTCCCCCACCACCAACAAGCATTAATCCATGGCTGGCCCGAAACAACGGGTGCCTCCAACTAGCAACAGTCCTGGGGGAGTTTTGTTTGCAATTATTTTGATTTGATTTGAGCATGGGACTGGGCATCCCGGTGACAGCCATTTTCTCGTGAGTGAGGGGCGGAGTCCACTCCTCTTGAGAATAACCCGCCTAGCATGGAAGATACAAACATCCCTAGTTGACACATGAGCTATTCGAGCATACAAAACAGAATTTCATTTGAAGGTTTAGAGTTTGGCACAAAGAAATTTACTTGGAATGGCAGGTAGATACCGCTTATAGGAAGGTATGGTGGACTCATATGGAATAACTTTGGGGTTTATGGAAGTGGGTGCACAAGCAGTATTCCCGCTTAGTACAAGTGAAGGCTAGAAAAAGACTGGGAAGCGACCAGCTAGAGAGCGACAACAGTTATGAACATGCATTAAAATTAATAAACATTGAGTGCAAGCATGATTAGGATATAATCCACCATGAACATAAATATCGTGGAGGCTTATGTTGATTTTGTTTCAACTACATGCGTGAACATGTGCCAAGTCAAGCCACTTGAATCATTCAAAGGAGGATACCACCCTATCATACCACATCACAACCATTTTAATAGCATGTTGGCACGCAAGGTAAACCATTATAAACTCCTAGCTAATTGAGCATGGCATAAGCAACTATAATCTCTAATTGTCATTGCAAACATGTTTCATTCATAATAGGCTGAATCAGGAACGATGAACTAATCATATTTACAAAAACAAGAGAGGTCGAGTTCATATCAGCTTCTCTCATCTCAATCAGTCCATCATATATCGTCATTATTGCCTTTCACTTGCACGACCGAATGGTGTGGATAATAATAATAGTGCACGTGCATTGGACTAAGCTGCAATCTGCAGGCATTTTAATACATAGGAGAAGACAAGGTAATATGGGCTCTTGGTTAAATCAACAATAATGCATATAAGAGCCACTCAACATTTTCATTATGGTCTTCTCCTCTCGACCCCCAAAGGAAAGAAAAGAAATAAAATTATTTACACGGGAAAGCTCCCAACAAACAAAAGAAGAACGAGAAATCTTTTTGGGTTTTCTTTTAATTATTAATACTACAGGCATGGAAAGTAAACTAGCTAAAAGCTACAACTATTTTTTTTGTCTTTTCTTAAGGTTTTTCAAACACACAAGAAGAAAGCGAGAAAAAGGAAATAAACTAGCATGAATAGTACAATGAAAAAGTATGAGCACCGACAACTAGAATGAGTGTGTGAACATGAATGTAATATCGGTGAGAAATACGTACTCCCCCAAGCTTAGGATTTTGGCCTAAGTTGGTCTATGCCCATGGATCAAAGTTGTAGCTGGGGTCGTACTGAGATGCAGCAGCTATTGCCTCATGAGCTGCAGCTTGGAGGCGAGCTGCCTCCGTCCTCCTCTTATACTCAGCCTCCTCCCTGGTTATAACATATCTCCTTTTTGCCTGAAAGTCAAAGAAAGTAGGAGCAGCGAGAGTAATATGGACAGCGCGACGTCTGTCAAACATTATTCGGTACTGGAGGGATTGTTCATTCCTCTGAATAAACTGATGGCGAACCATAGCATTAAAATCTAGATAAGCGGGAGGCAATTCCATATCATTTTCATGTATGGGTATCTCAAGAAAATTAGCCACACGGGTTGCATAAATTCCACCAAACAAGTCTCCACTTAAACTGTTATTATGCAATCTACGTGCAACAATGGCCCCCAAGTTATATTGTTTATCTCCTAACACAGCACTCTTGAGAACACTAAGATCTGGAACACACATGTGACATGCCTCATCCTTACCGTTTATGCATCTACCTATAAAGAGAGCAAAATAATGTATAGCAGGAAAATGAATACTCCCTATGGTAGCTTGTGTTATTTCTCTAGATTCCCCCAGAGTGATACTAGCAAGAAAATCTCTAAACTCTGATTTGCGAGGTTCACTAGCACTACCCCATTGCGGGAGCTTACAAGCAGTATTAAAATCTTCTAAGTCCATGGTATAAGATTTATTATAAAGATCAAATAGGACAGTGTGAGAATTGCGTGAAGATGTAAATTTAAACCTTCTCACAAAGGAATCAGTTAGGTGATATACTGATGGCACTTATCTAGCATGAAGCCCTCGAGTTCAGCATTACGCACATATGCGTCAAATTCCTCCTTAATTCCTGCTCGGACCACGAAATCTTCTGGCGGCCATTCACAAGGCCGCACTTGAGCTTCTCTTGGTAGTTCATGGTCCGGCTCACGTATTGCGGGCCTGGGTCCTTGCTTCCTTGAAGAACCACCTTGGTACATTTTCCTAAACATATTTCTTCCTCTGAAAATTTTCTGAAAATTTTAGTAACTCAAAATAAAAGTGAACCAAACTCAACAAAATTGATAGCAACTACTCCCACAAGTGCCTAGAGACTATATCATGCATTAGAACTACTTGGGACCAAATAAATTTGACATGCAAGCTCAAGAACAGGGTCACCTAGGCAGCAAAATTTGCAATGAATAAAGCACTAAAACAAAAACTAATTGGACCATTGGAGGAGTTACATACCGAAGAACAATCTCCCAAAGCAGTTTTGTGAGTGGAGCTTTGAGCAAGGAGATCGAAAATCGCATCAAGATGAGCTAGAACTCGTGCTTGAGTTGGTTGGTGATATTTTTGGGAGGAAGAAGAAGTGTGTGGGTGCAGGAATAAGTGGAGGGGGGCCACCAGTGGCCCACGAGGCAGGGGCGTGCCCAGGGGGGTGGGCGCGCCCTGGACCCTCATGGCGAGGTGCTTGCTCCCCCTGATGTGTTCTCAGTGCCAAATATTCTCAAATATTCTAGAAAAAAAATCATATTTCATTTTCAGGGTATTTGGAGAACTTTTATTTTAGGGGTATTTTTAATTGCACAGATAATTCAGAAAACAGACAGAAAATACTATTTTTGCTTTATTTAATCTAAATAACAGAAAGTAAAAGGAGGGTACAGAAGGTTGTGCTTTCTAACTTCATCCATCTCATGCTCATCAAAAGGAATCCACTAACAAGGTTGATCAAGTCTTGTTAACAAACTCTTTTCGAATAACATGGAACCGGAGTAATTTCGAATAACACTAGGTTACCTCAACAGGGATATGCACATCCTCAACAATAAGAATATCATATTTCTTCTCGACAGTAGGAAGCGGAAATTCAAAACCTCCAAAGGTAATTGTTGGAATTTTTCCAATAGAATTGATACTGTGGACTTGAGGTTGTTTCCTCGGAAAGTGTACCGTATGCTCATTACCATTAACATGAAAAGTGACATTGCCTTTGTTGCAATCAATAACAGCCCCTGCAGTATTCAAAAAGGGTCTACCAAGGATAATCGGCATACTATCGTCCTCGGGAATATCAAGAATAACAAACTCCGTTAGAATAGTAACGTTTGCAACCACAACAGGCACATCCTCACAAATACCGACAGGTATAGGAGTTGATTTATCGGCCATTTGCAAAGATATTTCAGTAGGTGTCAACTTATTCAAATCACGTCTACGATATAAAGAGAGAGGCATAACAATAACACCGGCTCCAAGATCACATAAAGCAGTTTTAACATAGTTTCTTTTAATGGAGCATGGTATAGTTGGTACTCCAGGATCTCCTAGTTTCTTAGGTATACCACCCTTAAAAGTATAATTAGCAAGCATGGTGGAAATTTCAGCTTCCGGTATCTTTCTTTTATTTTTAACAATATCTTTCATATACTTAGCATAAGGATTCATTTTAAGCATATCAGTCAAACGCATACGCAAAAAGATAGGTCTAATCATTTCAGCAAAGCGCTCAAAATCCTCATCATCCTTTTTCTTGGATGGTTTAGGAGGAAAAGGCATGGGTTTCTGAACCCATGGTTCTCTTTCTTTACCGTGCTTCCTAGCAACGAAGTCTCTCTTATCATAACGTTGATTCTTTCATTGTGGGTTATCAAGATCAACAACAGGTTCAATCTCTACATCATTGTCATTACTAGGTTGAGCATCAACATGAACATCATCATTAATATTATCACTAGGTTCATGTTCATTACCAGATTGTGTTTCAGCATCAGGAATAGAAATATCATTGAGATTCTCAGGTGTGTCAATAACAGATTCACTAGAAGCATGCAAAGTCCTATCATTTTTCTTTTTCTTCCTTTTAGAAGGACTAGGTGCATCAACATTAGTTCTCTAAGAGTCTTGCTCAATTCTCTTGGGGTGGCCCTCTGGATACAAAGGTTCCTGAGTCATTTTACCCCCTCTAGTCATAACTCTAACATCATTATCATTTTTCTTATTATTTAATTCATTGAGCAAATCATTCTGAGCTTTAAGCACTTGTTCTACTTGAGTGGTAACCATAGAAGCATGTTTACTAATGAGTTTAAGTTCACCTTTAACTCTAGACATATAATCACTCAAGTGTTCAATCATATAAGCATTCCGTTTCAATTGTCTACCAACATAAGCATTGAAGTTTTCTTGTTTAACAATAAAATTATCAAACTCATCTAAGCATTGGCTAGCAGACTTATAGCGAGGAATATCACCTTCATCAAATCTATAGAGAGAATTTACCTTTACTACCTGTGTCGGGTTATCAAGACCATGTATTTCTTCAATAGGTGGTAAATTCTTAACATCTTCAGCTTAATAGCCTTTTCTTTCATAGATTTCTTTGCCTCTTGCATATCTTCAGGACTGAGAAATAGAATACCCCTTTTCTTCGGAGTTGGCTTAGGAGTTGGTTCAGGAAGTGTCCAATTATTTTCATTAGTCAACATATTATTCAATAGCAATTCAGCTTGATCAGCTGTTCTTTCCCTGAAAACACAATCAACACAACTATCTAGGTGGTCTCTGGAAGCATCGGTTAGTCCATTATAAAAGATATCAAGTATTTCATTTTTCTTGAGAGGATGATCAGGCAAAGCATTAAGTAATTGGAGAAGCCTCCCCCAAGCTTGTGGGAGACTCTCTTCTTCAATTTGCACAAAATTATATATTTCCCTTAAAACAGCTTGTTTCTTATGAGCGGGGAAATATTTAGCAGAGAAGTAATAAATCATATCCTGGGGACTACGCACACAACCAAGATAATTAAACCATATTTTAGCATCACCCTTTAATGAGAACGGAAACAATTTAAGGATATAGTAGTAGCGAGTTTTCTCATCATTAGTGAATAGGGTGGCTATATCATTTAATTTAGTAAGATGTGCCACAACAGTTTCAGATTCATAGCCATAAAAACGATCAGATTCAACCAAAGTAATTATCTCAGGAACGACAGAGAAATCATAATCCTTATGAGTAACACAGATAGGTGAAGTAGCAAAAGCAGGGTCATATTTCATTCTAGCATTCAAAGATTTTTCTTTCAGCTTAACTAATAATTTCTTAAGATCATATCTATCATTGCAAGGAAGAAAGTATCTAGCAGTTTCTTCATCCATAACATAACCCTCAGGCACAACAGGCAATTCATATCTAGGGGGAGAATCTTCATCATCACTTTCATCAATATTATCAGTTTCAATAATTTCATTCTCTCTAGACCTAGCAAGTTGTTCATCAAGAAATTCACCTAGTGGCACAGTAGTATCAAGCATAGAAGTAGTTTCATCATAAGTATCATGCATAGTAGAAGTGGCATCTGAAGGAAATATGCCCTAGAGGCAATAATAAAGTTATTATGTATTTCCTTATATCATGATAAATGTTTATTATTCATGCTAGAATTGTATTAACCGAAAACATGGTACATGTGTGAATACATAGAAAAACAGAGTGTCACTAGTATGCCTCTACTTGACTAGCACGTTGATCAAAGATGGTTATGTTTCCTAGACATAGACATGAGTTGTCATTTGATTAACGGGATCACATCATTAGGAGAATGATGTGATTGACTTGACCCATTCCGTTAGCTTAGCACTTGATCATTTAGTATGTTGCTATTGCTTTCTTCATGACTTATACATGTTCCTATGACTATGAGATTATGCAACTCCCATTTACCGGAGGAACACTTTGTGTGCTACCAAACGTCACAACGTAACTGGGTGATTATAAAGGTGCTCTACAGGTGTCTCCGAAGGTACTTGTTGGGTTGGCGTATTTCGATATTAGGATTTGTCACTCCGATTGTCGGAGAGGTATCTCTGGGCCCACTCGGTAATGCACATCACTATAAGCCTTGCAAGCATTGTAACTAATGAGTTAGTTGCGAGATGATATATTACGGAACGAGTAAAGAGACTTGCCGGTAACGAGATTGAACTAGGTATTGAGATACCGATGATCAAATCTCGGGCAAGTAACATACCGATGACAAAGGGAACAACGTATGTTGTTATGCGGTTTGACCGATAAAGATCTTCGTAGAATATGTAGGAGCCAATGTGAGCATCCAGGTTCCGCTATTGGTTATTGACCGGAGACATGTCTCGGTCTTGTCTACATAGTTCTCGAACCCGTAGGGTCCGCACGCTTAAAGTTTCGGTGACGATTATATTATGAGTTTTTGTGTTTTGATGTAGCGAAGGTAGTTCGGAGTCCCGGTTGAGATCGGGGACATGACGAGGAGTCTCGAAATGGTCAAGACGTAAAGATCGATATATTGGACGACTATATTCGGACATCGGAAAGGTTCCGAGTGATTCGGGTATTTTTCGGAGTACCGGGGAGTTACGGGAATACGGGGAAGAGTATTGGGCCTTAATGGGCCTTAGTGGGAAGGAGAGGCAGCAGCGAGGAGGTGGCGCGCGCCCCTCCCAAGCCCAGTCCGAATTGGACAAAGGGTTTGGGGCGCGCCCCCCCTCTCCCTTCCTTCTCCCCTCCCCTCCTTTCCCCCCTTCTCCTAGTTGGACTAGGAAAGGAGGAAACCTACTCCTACTAGGAGTAGGAATCCTACTCCCTTGGCGTGCCCCTCCTAGGACCGGCCTCCTCCTCCCTTGCTCCTTTATATACGGGGGCAGGGGGCACCCCATGGACACACAAGTTGATATGTTGATCTATTCCAGCCATGTGCGGTGCCCCCTCCACCATATTCCACCTCGGTCATATCATAGCGGTGCTTAGGTGAAGCCTTGCGTCGGTAGCAACATCATCACCGTCACCACACCGTCGTGCTGACGGAACTCTCCCGTGAAGCTCTGCTGGATCGGAGTTCGTGGGACGTCATCGAGCTGAACGTGTGCTGAACTCGGAGGTGCCGTGCGTTCGGTACTTGGATCGGTCGGATCGTGAAGACGTACGACTACATCAACCGCGTTGTGCTAACGCTTCCGCTTTCGGTCTACGAGGGTACGTGGACCCACTCTCCCCTCTCGTTGCTATGCATCACCATGATCCTGTGTGTGCGTAGGAAATTTTTGAAATTACTACGTTCCTCAACAGTGGTATCCGAGCCAGGTTTTATGCGTAGATGTTATATGCACGAGTAGAACACAAGTGAGTTGTGGGCGATACAAGTCATACTGCTTACCAGCATGTCACACTTTGGTTCGGCGGTATTGTTGGATGAAGCGGCCCAGACCGACATTTTGCGTACGCTTACGCGAGACTGGTTCTACCGACGTGCTTTGCACATAGGTGGCTGGTGGGTGTCAGTTTCTCCAACTTTAGTTGAACCGAGTTTGGCTACGCCCGGTCCTTGAGAATGTTAAAACAGCACTAACTTGACGAACTATCGTTATGGTTTTGATGCGTAGGTAAGAACGGTTTTTGCTCAGCCCGTAGCAGCCACGTAAAACTTGCAACAACAAAGTAGAGGACGTCTAACTTGTTTTTGCAGGGCTTGTTGTGATGTGATATGGTCAAGTCATGATGCTATATTTTATTGTATGAGATGATAATGTTTTGTAACCGAGTTATCGGCAACTGGCAGGTGCCATATGGTTTTCGCTTTATTGTATGCAATGCAATCGCCCTATAATGCTTTACTTTATCACTAAGCGGTAGCGATAGTCGTAGAAGCATAAGTTGGCGAGACGACAACGATGCTACGATGGAGATCAAGGTGTCGCGTTGGTGACGATGGTGATCATAATGGTGCTTCGGAGATGGAGATCACAAGCACAAGATGATGATGGCCATATCATATCACTTATATTGATTGCATGTGATGTTTATCTTTTATGCATCTTATCTTGCTTTGATTGACGGTAGCATTATAAGATGATCTCTCACTAAATTTCAAGGTATAAGTGTTCTCCCTGAGTATGCACCATTGCGAAAGTTCTTCGTGCTGAGACACCACGTGATGATCGGGTGTGATAGGCTCTACGTTCAAATACAACGGGTGCAAAACAGTTGCACACGCAGAATACTCAGGTTAAACTTGACGAGCCTAGCATATGCAGATATGGCCTCGAAACACTGAGACCGAAAGGTCGAGCGTGAATCATATAGTAGATATGATCAACATAGTGATGTTCACCATTGAAACTACTCCATCTCACGTGATGATCGGACATGGTATAGTTGATTTGGATGACGTGATCACTTAGATGATTAGAGGGATGTCTATCTAAGTGGGAGTTCTTAAATAATATGATTAATTGAACTTTAATTTATCATAAACTTAGTCCTGGTAGTATTAGCATATCTATGTTGTAGATCAATTGCTCGCGTTGTTGCTTCCCTATGTTTTTTATATGTTCCTAGAGAAAACTAAGTTGAAAGATGATAGTAGCAATGATGCGTACTGGGTCCGTGATCTGAGGTTTATCCTCATTGCTGCACAGAAGAATTATGTCCTTGATGCACCGCTAGGTGACAAACCTATTGCAGGAGCAGATACAGATGTTATGAACGTTTGGCTAGCTCAATATGATGACTACTTGATAGTTTAGTGCACCATGCTTAACGGCTTAGAATCTGGACTTCAAAGACGTTTTGAACGTCATGGACCATATTAGATGTTCCAGGAGTTGAAGTTAATATTTCAAGAAAATACCCAAGTTGAGAGATATGTAGTCTCCAACAAGTTCTATAGCTAAAAGATGGAGGAGAATAGCTCAAGCAGTGAGCATGTGCTCAGATTGTCGGGGTACTACAATCGCTTGAATCAAGTGGGACTTAATCTTCCAGATAAAATAGTGATTTACAGAATTCTCTAGTCACCATCACCAAGTTAGTAGAACTTCGTGATGAACTATAGTATGCAAGGGATGACGAAAACGATTCCTGAGCTTTTCATGATGATGAAATCGATGAAGGTAAAAATCAAGAAAGAGCATCAAGTGTTGATGGTTGACAAGACCACTAGTTTCAAGGAAAAGGGCAAAGGGAAGAAGGGGAACTTCAAGAAGAACGGCAAGCAAGTTGCTGCTCAAGTGAAGAAGCCAAGTCTGGACCTAAGCCTGAAACTGAGTGCTTCTACTGCAAAGGGACTGGTCACTAGAAGCGGAACTGCCCCAAGTATTTGGTGGATAAGAAGGATGGCAAAGTGAACAAAGCTATATTTGATGTACATGTTATTGATGTGTACTTTACTAGTGTTTATAGCAACCCCTCGGTATTTGATACTAGTTCAGTTGCTAAGAGTAGTAACTCGAAACGGGAGTTGCAGAATGAACAGAGACTAGTTAAGGGTGAAGTGACGATGTGTATTGGAAGTGGTTCCAAGATTGATATGATCATCATCGCACACTCGCTATACTTTCGGGATTAGTGTTGAACCTAAGATAAATGTTATTTAGTGTTTGCATTGAGCATAAATATGATTGGATCATGTTTATTGCAATATGGTTATTCATGTAAGCTAGAGAATAATTGTTGTTCTGTTTGCATGAATAAAACCATCTATGGTCATAAACCCAATGAAGATGGTTTGTTGGATCTCGATTGTGATGATATACATTTTCATAATATTGAAGCCAAAAGATGCAAAGTTAATAATGATAGTGCACCTTATTTGTGGCACTGCCGTTTAGGTCATATTGATGTAAAGCGCATGAAGAAACTCCATGCTGATGGGATTTTGGAATCACTTGATTATGAATCACTTGATGCTTGCGAACCATGCCTTATGGGCAAGATGAGTAAGACTCCGTTCTCCGGAACATTGGAGCGAGCAACTGACTTATTGGAAATAATACATACTGATGTATGCGATCTGATGAGTGTTGAGGCTCGCGGCGGGTATCGTTATTTTCTGACCTTCATAGATGATTTGAGAAGATATGGGTATATCTACTTGATGAAACATAAGTCTGAAACATTTGAAAAGTTCATATAATTTCAGAGTGAAGTGGAGAATCATCGTAACAAGAAAATAAAAGTTTCTACGATATGATCGCAGAGGTAAAATATTTGAGTTACGAGTTTGGCCTTCAGTTAAAACAATGTGAAATAGTTTCACTACTCACGCCACCTGGAACACCACGGTGTAATGGTGTGTCCGAACGTCCTAACTGTACTTCATTAGACATGGTGCGATTTATGATGTCTCTTACCGATTTACCACTATCGTTTTGGGATTATGCATTAGAGACAGCTGCATTCACATTAAATAGGGCACCATCTAAATCCATTGAGACGACACCGTATGAACTATGGTTTAGCGATAAACCTAAGCTGTCGTTTCTTAAAGTTTAGAGTTGCGATGCTTATGTGAAAAAGTTTCAACATGATAAGCTTGAACCCAAATCGGAGAAATACGTCTTCATAGGACACCCAAAGGAGACTGTTGGGTACACCTTCTATCACAGATCCGAAGGCAAGATATTCATTGCTGAGAATGGATCCTTTCTAGACAAGGAGTTTCTCTCGAAAGAAGTGAGTGGGAGGAAAGTAGAACTTGATGAGGTAATTGTACCTTCTCCCGAATTGGAAAATAGTTCATCACATAAATCAGTTCCAGTGATGCCTACACCAATTAGTGAGGAAGATTAATGATGATGATCATGAAACTTCAGATCAAGTTACTACCGAACCTCGTAGGTCAACCAGAGTACGGTCCGCACCAAAGTGGTACGGTAATCCTATTCTGGAGGTCATGTTACTTGACCATGACGAACCTACGAACTATGAGGAAGCGACGATGAGCCCAGATTCCAAAAAATGGCTTGAGGCCATGAAATCTGAGATGAGATCCATGTATGAGAACAAAGTGTGGACTTTGATTGACTTGCCCCATGATCGGCGAGCCATTGAGATTAAATGGATCTTCAAGAGGAAGACAGACGCTGATAGTAGTGTTACTATCTACAAAGCTAGAATTATCGCAAAAGGTTTTCGTCAAGTTCAAGGTGTTGACTACGGTGAGAGTTTCTCACTCGTCTCTATGCTTAAGTCTGTCTGAATCATGTTATCAATTGCCGCATTTTATGAAATCTGGCAAATGGATAAACAAAACTGCATTCCTTAATGGATTTCTTAAAAAAGAGTTGTATATGATGCAACCAGAAGGTTTTGTCAATCCTAAAGGTGCTAACGAAATGTGCAAGCTCCAGCGATCCATCTATGGACTGGTGCAAGCATCTCGGAGTTGGAATATACGCTTTGATGAGTTGATCAAAGCATATAGTTTTATACAGACTTGCGGTGAAGCCTGTATTTACAAGAAAGTGAGTGGGAGCACTACAACATTTCTGATAAGTATACGTGAATGACATATTGTTGATCGGAAATAATGTAGAATTATTCTGCAAAGCATAAAGGAGTGTTTGAAAGGAGTTTTTCAAAGAAAGACCTCGGTGAAGTTGCTTACATATTGAGCATCAAGATCTATAGAGATAGATCAAGACACTTGATAAGCTTTTTCAATGAGTACATACCTTAACAAGATTTTGAAGTAGTTCAAAATGGAACAGTCAAAGAAAGAGTTCTTGCCTGTGTTACAAGGTGTGAAATTGAGTGAGACTCAAAGCCCGACCACGGCAGAAGATAGAAAGAGAATGAAAGTCATTCCCTATGCTTCAGCCTTAGGTTCTATAAAGTATGCCATGCTGTGTACCAGATCTATTGTATACCCTACACTAAGTTTGGCAAGGGAGTACAATAGTGATCTATTATTAGATCGCTGAACGGCGGTCAAAATTATCCTTAGTGGAATAAGGATAGGTTCCTCGATTATGGAGGTGACAAAAGGTTCGTCCTAAACGGTTATGTCGATGCAAACTTTGACACCGATCTGGATGACTCTAGGTCTCGATCTAGATACATATTGAAAGTGGGAGCTATTAGCTAGAGTAGCTCCGTGCAGAGCATTGTAAACATAGAAATTTGCAAAATACTTACGGATCTGAATGTGACAGACCCGTTGACTAAAATTATCTCACAAGCAAAACATGATCACACCTTAGTACTCTTTGGGTGTTAATCACATAGCGATGTGAACTAGATTACTGACTCTAGTAAACCCTTTAGATATTGGTCACATGGCTATGTGAACTATAGAGTGTACGACTACATCAACCACGTTGTGCTAACGCTTCTGCTTTCGGTCTACGAGGGTACGTGGACACACTCTCCCTCTCATTACTATGCATCACCATGATACTGTGTGTGCGCAGGAAATTTTTGAAATTACTACATTCCCCAACAACATCATCAATAACATGCGACATATCAGAATTAATAGCAGAAGCAGGTTTAGGTGTCGCAAGCTTGCTCAAAACAGAAGGTGAATTAAGTGCAGAGCTAGATGGCAGTTCCTTACCTCCCCTCGTAGTTGAGGGAATAATCTTAGTTCTTTCGTCTTTCAAGTTTCTCATAGTGATCAGCAGATATATAAATCCCAAGTGACTCAAAGAATAGAGCTATGCTCCCCGGCAACGGTGCCAGAAAATAGTCTTGATAACCCACAAGTATAGGGGATCGCAACAGTTTTCGAGGGTAGAGTATTCAACCCAAATTTATTGATTCGACACAAGGGGAGCCAAAGAATATTCTCAAGTATTAGCAGCTGGGTTGTCAATTCAACCACACCTGGATAACTTAGTATCTGCAACAAAGTATTTAGTAGCAAAATAGTATGGAAGTAATGGTAACGGTGGCAAAAGTAACAGTAATAGTTTTGTAGTAATTGTAACAGTGGCAACGGTAAAGTAACTAAGCAAAGAGCAATATGTGAAAAGCTCGTAGGCATTGGATCGGTGATGGAGAATTATGTCGGATGCAATTCCTCATGCAATAGTTATAACATAGGGTGACACAGAACTAGCTCCAATTCATCAATGTAATGTAGGCATGTATTCCGAATATAGTCATACGTGCTTATGGAAAAGAACTTGCATGACATCTTTTGTCCTACCCTCCCGTGGTAGCGGGGTCCTATTGGAAACTAAGGGATATTAAGGCCTCCTTTTAATAGAGTACTGGACCAAAGCATTAACACTTAGTGAATACATGAACTCCTGAAATTACGGTCATCACCGGTAAGTATCCCGACTGTTGTCACTTCGGGGTTAACGGATCATAACACATAATAGGTGACTATAGTTGCAAGATAGGATCAAGAACTCACATATATTCATGAAAACATAATAGGTTCAGATCTGAAATCATGGCACTCGTTGAGGGAGTCCTGGACTAAGGGGTCCTCGGGCGTCCGGCCTGTTATCCCTGGGCCGGACTGATGGGCTGTGAAGACACGAAGGCCGAAGACTGCACCCGTTTCTGGATTGGACTCTCCTTGGCGTGGGAGGAAAGCTTGGCGACCAACGATGAAGATTCCTTCTTATGCAACCGACTCTATGTAACCCTAGATCCCTCCGGTGTCTATATAAACCGGAGGGCGTAGTCCGGATAGGACACTCATGACCATAGTCATACAGGCTAGACTTCTAGGGTTTAGCCATTACGATCTCGTGGTAGATCAACTCTTGTAATACTCATATTCATCCAGATCAATCAAGCAGGAAGTAGGGTATTACCTCCATAGAGAGGGCCCGAACCTGGGTAAACATCGTGTCCCCCGTCTCCTGCAACCATCAACCTTAGATCCGCCTGTATGACACCGACATCCGCTACCCGAGATCCGCCGGTTTTGACACCGACGTTGGTGCTTTCATTGAGAGTTCCACTGTGCCGTCGACGAAAGCTTCGATGGCCCATTCGATCGTCTATAGTGACGCCGTCCAAGGAGAAACCTTCCTCCCCGGATAGATTTTCGTATTCGGCGGCTTCGTACTGCGGGCCAACTCGCTTGGCCATCTGGAGCAGATCGATAGCTACGCCCCTAGCCACCAGGTCAGATTTGGAAGCTTGAACTAAGTCGCGGATATCCGTGGAGACTTGATCTTCAATGGGTTTGAGACCGCGGCGATCGCTCCCCCTCGCTCCGATGAACATGACTTAAATCCGTCATTGGACCAGATTCGGGAGATGGTTCCTGTAACTGTTACGGCCTTAGATCCGGAGCAGATTGCACCATCCGAAGCAACGGAGTCCACAGCATTGGAGCCGCACACAGACTCAACACAAGGGAATATCTGCGTCAACGGAATTCCGGACTCGTTTCTGGCTATAAATTCCGAACCGCATACGCCTGCAGACACCGGGCTGGATCGGTCATCGATCTTCAAGTTCAGCGCCGCAGATGTCTTCCAACACTCGCCCTTGGGCGATGTGCTAAATTCATTAAAAAACCTGTCCCTGGCGGGGGACTCACAGCCGAACTATGTCCGGTTCGAGCTAGAGGCTGATAATGGAGAATTTCGCTTGCCACCCGCCACCCACGTCGTAGCCACTGTCGAGGACGTAACCGACATGCTTGATAATGGCCCCGAAGACATTGACGGTTTAGACGACGATGCCGACAAGGAGCAAGGCCAAGACCCTCCAGTCACCAGACATGGGACGACCACCCCCTCGTACGACGTGTGCATGGTTGACACACTCAAAAAACCTGGCGACGATGGCAAAGGAGATCCAGTTGAGAATAAACCTCTTGAGACACAGTCTAAATACCGGTGCCCTAAACGCCGCTCCAAGTCACATCGCAGCAATGCTGGCACCAGAGGAAAAAGTACTCCGGACGACGCCGAATACAATGAAGACCCTGTTGGAGCAAGATCCGAACAGGAGGAACAAGAAAACGGGAAAGCCAGCCCCGATGAACAGGTCCTTCCCAGCGACAATTTGGAGGACGACAACTACCTTCCGCCCTCAGAAGATGAGGTAAGCCTCAGCGACAAAGACTTCATCGTACCCGAAGAACCCCTCGAGCAGGAGCGCTTCAAGTGCAGGCTATTAGCTACTGCGAGGAGCCTGAAAAAGAAGCAGCAGCAGCTTCAAGCTGACCAAGACCTACTCAACGATAGATGGACTCAAGTCTTGGTCGCCGAAGAATACGGCCTTAGTGGCCTAGCCAAAAGCTACCCGAAGCATAGATTGCTACATCAGTTCGATGACGAGGCGTTGGAGCCCGTACCATCATCACACAATGCGGCAGGTCGCCGACAACTCTGTCCGGATAAAGAGGCAACTCAAGCCGAACACCAGACCGCCCCACCTCGCCGTAAAGGCAAGAATAACGCAGCTCACGATTGTCCAGGCCACCTGCAGTGGGACTTGGACAGTAGAGCAGGACACGCGAGACCGATCTACGGATCGCGAAGGCATGCCTCAACACGTGACGACAGCTACCTATTCGGACGTGACAAACCTAGCCACGCCCTAGCCGAAAACCGCAAATGGACTCCTTTGGAGTTACATCGCAGTGTGGCCCAACATAGAGGCGCCGCACACCCGCTTTGGTTCACCGATGAAGTAATTGATCATGAATTCCCCGAAGGATTCAAACCCGTCAATATTGAATCATACGACGGAACAACCGATCCCGCGGTATGGATAGAAGATTTTATCCTCCACATCCATATAGCCTGTGGGGACGACCTCCACGCCATTAAATACCTCCCACTAAAACTAAAAGGGCCATCTCGGCACTAGTTAAACAGCCTGCCTAAAAATTCCATAGGCAGCTGGGAGGACTTGGAGGAGGCCTTCCTCGACAACTTCCGAGGAACATATGTCCGGCCACCGGATGCCAATGACCTAAGTCACATTATCCAGCAGCCCGGAGAGTCAACCAGGAAGCTCTGGACTCGGTTCTTAGTCAAAAAGAACCAAATCGTCGACTGTCCGGACGCGGAAGCCCTTGCGGCTTTCAGACACAGTGTCCGGGACGAATGGCTTGCACGCCACCTCGGTCAAGAAGGACCTAAATCCATGACAACCCTCACTGGTCTGATGACCCGCTTTTGCACGGGAGAAGACAACTAGCTCGCTCGTAGAAGGAACAGCGCCAGCAACGCGGGCACTTCCGAAATCCGAGACGGCAACGGCAAGCCACGACGAAGCAAATACAACAGTCGCAATGATAATGAAAGATCACGCGACACAGCGGTCAACGCCGGATTCAGCAATCCCAAGCCCGGTCAATGGAAGAAGCCATTCAAGGCGAAACGAGACGAACCATCCAACCTAGACAGGATATTGGACCGACCCTGCAAGATTCACGGCCACCCCGACAAACCAGCTAATCATACTAACAGAAACTGCTGGGTCTTTAGACAGGCCGGCAAGCTCAACGCCGAACACAAGGGGAAGAGGCCGCCAGGCGACAGGGACGACGGCGAGGTTCACCAATGAAATACCAGGGGGCGAGAAGCAATTTCCACCCAAGGATCAACTACTCCCGGAGCGAAAATAGCAGTCCGGCTTCCGCCGCCCACCTCGTACACCCGCAAAATTTGTGCCGTGCATACATCACTACGCACTCACGATACCATGGGCATTGGTGGAAGCACACTACGGACAAACCTGCAAGCATCCCCGTAACATTTTTTACCCATTTTCTTTTTATTTCTTCCTTCACTATCCCTTAAAAACAGGCGACGAACAGGACAAACATCTGAAACCGGCTCTGTCGGAGTCCGGATCCGTACACTCACCTAAGGGGCTATTTCCATCAAGGATTCCCCCCACGAGGACTGGTGGCACAGACGTGCGATAGGAGGTCCAAAATAACTTTTTGTAGACCGCACTCTCCATTTTGAGCCTGTACTATGCATGTTCCTCCGCCTCCGACCCCGAGCATGTCAAATAGCCGGGAGGATGGCTTATATATATATATATCATAAGTAATCATTGGCATATCGCTCAGCTCCCAGTAAACAGTATCCGAATTAATCATCCGTGTTGTTTCGCCACTTAATACGGCTCCCATGGTTGTCTCATAGATATACCTTGGCATAACCTGCCAGGGGCTCGGTATGGGAACGAATGAGTTGCCAGCAAAAGCCCGAACAGCTCTACAGCGTACTTCGATGTCGCAAGTTTGGCCTTATATGCATCAGCTCCGAATCATTGTCTTGGGTCAATAGTTGGGTTGCCCAGCTCCTGTGCTTGCTACCCTACGTTCCGCTCTATCGGCTAGGGTAGTAAAGGGAGAACTACTGCGATTGTGCTTCCGGTTTAACTGGTCAAGTACCTCGGAAGAGAAAGCCGAAAACTGACTGTCATGATGCGGCGAGAGCTGGTCAACCACTTGACGACTTATTGGAATCTTTAGCGATTCCCCGTGTCACACGAAGGATCTTTTTCAGATCAAATATGTAAGGCACCATATGCCGCATACATACCAGTAGCTATGTCGTAGTCCCACCATAAAACTCCTATGGCTAAGTGAAAGTGTTAACGTCCTATAGTCCGATTGCCTGGTTCGCGCATTATCACCTCCTTTATGGACCAAGACGTTGGATAAAGAGTGATTAAATGCTTTTCCGAACACCCCCCTACTTCCTACGAGGGGGATGAAGCTGACGACTGGAAAACTTTCAGATTATATTAAAACGGCCGCACAGGAGGAATTCAAGCTTTCAAGCAAAACATAAAATGGATTAACTATAAAATGGTCTTTTACATACACCTCACTCGAACATTATGTCTTTCGAGCACTCACCCTCTATCAAGCGGGCGACCTCCAGGACGTCTTCAAAATAATGCTCCGGTTCAGGACGGTCCTTGCCCTTGGGTGGACTCTTCACCGCAACATCGATGGCCTTCATCTTCCCCCAGAATGTCTTGACTCGGGCAAAAGCCATCCGTGCACCCTCAATACACGCCGATCCTTCACAGCGTCGATACGCGGCACCGCGTCAGCGAGCCTTTGCACCAAACCGAAGTAGCTATTCGGAACAGGCTCAGTTGGCCACAACCGGATTATGATATCCTTCATGGCAGCGCTGGATATCCTATGAAGTTTGGCCCATTGGGACATCTGTTCATTGAGCAACAGAGGGCGCTTTGATGCGCCAAACTGCAACCAAAAAATCTTCTCCGTTGCATACCCATCTCGCGCTTGGTAATACTGCGCCGCATCGAAAGAACTCTTCGTCAGGTCTAAAAACTCGTCCGGAGAACTCCACACTTGGTTAAGCTGAGCATAGTTCGGATCACCGAACTTAGCTAGCAGCAGAAACGGCGTACCAGCCGCAATCTCCCTAGCTTGCCGGATCTCCTCACGGGTTGCTCTGGATTCCGACCGCGCTTCTCTCGCCTCTTGTAAGGCCTTGTCCAGTTCAACCGTTAAGGCTTTATTCTCCTTCTCCATAAATTCACAGCGGCCAGTGGCATTTTCCAGTTCGAGCGCCATCGTGGATATCTTCTCCTTGTCTTGGCGCCGTGCAGCTTGTTCGGCTTTTAGCTCAGCCGATGCCTTTTCGGCAGCAGCACTGCTACACCAGGCCTGCTCCTTGGCCCGGGCCAGCTCCGCTCGAAGAACTTCAACGGCGGCACCACCATCTGCAGCCACGCGTATTCCAGCATCTAAATTTTAGCGTCATGCTTATACCACAAAAATGTATGGGGATTGCCCCGAATACATACCTTGCGACTCGTCAAGACGCATATTGATTAATGAAAGATTATCCCCTGCCACATCAAGCTTCCGCTGCAGCTCGGCAATTAACATAGTCCGGGAAGTGGCCAAGGGGGAAGCAACCTGTGTTCAAGTTCATCAGGTTAGTCCTCAATCGATCCTTTTCGATCCTCCATTTGCTTCCCAGTGGAAGCCAACCTAAGTCTCAGGGGCTACTACCTATACACAGGCGCATCTTTGCAAATAAAACATAGCTGAAAATATTATATCACAAACCTCGAAGCCTTTTAGCAGGCTCATGAAGGCTTCATTCAATCCGCTCTTCGCGGACAAAATCTTCTCAACCACTGTACCCATTAAGGTACGTTGTTCTCCCGAGACAGATGCTTTTCGCAACATGTCCCGCAATATATCCGGAGTCTCCAAGTCTCTGGAAGCCGCTCTAGGAGCACCACCATCCTTTGAAGGAATCTGTTCACCCATCTCCAAAATCACCGTAGGCTGCGAGCCAAACAGTCTGGGGCCTTTATTATCAGCCCCAGAATCTCGGACGGTCGGAGATCCACCTTCGGGTACTGCCTCTTTTATCCCCTGTGTGACTTGTTGATCAAGAAGAACCCTCCGTGACAACACTTCAGAGTCGTCTGCCTTATTGGGTGAGGAGGTTGGGGGGAGGCGTCTCGCTCTCCATCATCTCTGGGAGGAGACCTCCCGAAGGAGAGGATTGCCCAGAAATACTCTGCGCTGATCTGTAAAAATGCACGGACGCGTTACGTATATCTACGGTAACGGCAAAGGAGCGGGATGCTATCAAAGTATTTCGGATTCACTTACGGTTTGGCCGAGGGCTTGTCCCCTTGTTGGAGCTATTCAACAGCGCCGCTTTCCAAACCCAAGCCGCTCAACGGTGGCATCTTGCCCCTTTTGGGGGATCGCCCCTCCCAACCTTCGGAGGCGGCCCTTTTCCTCCTATTCGGAGAAGGGACGTTGGCTCCTCTTTCGCCTCTATCTTCAGGCGAGGAAAGGTCGATTTCTCCGGACTCAGTATTCGACTTACTTCCGGAACAAAGGTCATCCCGGGTCTTTTCGCTCTCCTCTTTGCCCTCCCTTGCCGGCGCCTGATATGGTGCCGAGGCCAGCATCCTCGTTAGCACAGGATTAGCTGAGTCTTCGGGGAGGGGAGCCGGACACCTAATCCGTTCCATCTTCTTTATCCAGCCCTGAAAAAGGATGATTCGGTCAGTATCTTGCCACTTGGTATCTGATTATGAGGTATTCGGCAAACGGGAACTTACCCGGGTATCCAGATGATTACAGTCTAGGCCGACATCTTCGATGGTGTCCGGCCATTGCCTTCGTTTCCCAAAGAATAATCTCCACATTCCTTCGTGCGTAGTGCCGAAGAAGTGCTGAAGAGTCCGCGACCCTTCTGGATTGAACTCCCACAGGAGGAGAGGCCGTCGCTGGCATGGCAGGGTCCGACGAACTAGCATTACTTGAACAACGTTGACGATATTGATGTTCCTCTCAATGAGGCTTCGAATGCGACTTTGCAGAGTTCACACCTCGTCCGTTGATCCCCAGTCCAACCCCTTATTAATCCACGATGCAAGCTGAATTGGAGGGCTGGATCAAAATGCGGGCGTAGCTGCCCACTTGGAGCCGCGGGGCTAGGTGATATAGAACCACCCTTGCTGCCGTAAATCGGAAGATTTAGCTAAGGATCCTTTCAGCCAAACAACGCTACCAAGCTTGCTCACTGTAGCACCACCGCACTTAGCTTGCTCCCCCTCTATCACTTGCGGCTTCACATCGAAGGTCTTGAGCCACAAGCCGAAGTGTCGAGGAGTTCGGAGGAAGGCTTCGCACGTGACGATAAATGCCGAAATAAGAAGAATAGAGTCCGGGGCTAGATCGTGAAAATCTAGCCCGTAATAGAACATGAGCCCTCGAACGAAGGGGTTAAGTGCAAACCCTAACCCGCGGAGGAAGTGGGACACGAACACGACCCTCTCGCCGGATCTGGGGGTGGGAATAACCTGCCCCTCGATAGGAAGCCGATGATGGATTTTTGCGGTCAGATACCTCGCCGCGCGAAGCTTTGCAATATCTCCCTCCGTGACAGAAGAAGCTACCCACTGGACTTGACGGCTGGATCCGGACATGATTGGGGCTTGTGGTAACTGAAACCCGGGTGTTGGAACTCGGGGTAGCAAGGGTTGAGGAAGAAGCAAGCGTGAAAGAAAAAGACGGGTCTGTACCCCTATATATGAAGGCTGCGAATATCAAACGTCTCCTCCTGGGCCTCAAAACTTGCCTATTCCCAAGGAGTTGTACCTGAGCGACGGTTGGGTTACCCACGTCCGAGTTGGCAAGAATCCCCTAAAAAAGGGGAGCCACGATCTCCGCTTGGATAAGACATGCCAATAAAACCGCTTCTCGAGACATGGGACGACGGGCCAGCTAACGGTTCGAAGATAATGGCCGAGCAGGCGTGATGTCATATTACCAAAAGGTTGTCAGCGGATTGAACTCGTGAAATATCATATCCTCTGCAGTTGTGTATACAGGGACGGATACAATCATTACATCTGAAGACTATCTTGGAGTTCGGAAGGGAGAACCCGCCTTGCAATGCCGAAGACAATCTGCGCGCCGGACTCCTTGTCATTGAAGCCAGGTTCAGGGGCAACTGAGGGAGTCCTGGACTAAGGGGTCCTCGGGCGTCCGACCTGTTATCCATGGGCCGTACTGATGGGCTGTGAAGACACGAAGGCTGAAGACTGCACCCGTGTCCGAATTGGACTCTCCTTGGCATGGAAGGCAAGCTTGGCGACCAACAATGAAGATTCCTTCTTATGTAACCGACTCTATGTAACCCTAGATCCCTCCGGTGTCTATATAAACCGGAGGGCGTAGTCCGGATAGGACACTCATGACCATAGTCATACAGGCTAGACTTCTAGGGTTTAGCCATTACGATCTCATGGTAGATCAACTCTTGTAATACTCATATTCATCAAGATCAATCAAGCAGGAAGTAGGGTATTACCTCCATATAGAGGGCCCGAACCTGGGTAAACATCGTGTCCCCTGTCTCCTGCAACCATCGACCTTAGACGCACAGTTTGGGACCCCCTATCCGAGATCCGCCGGTTTTGACACCGACACTCGGGCCCTAGTGACAAGCATTAAGCATAGCAAAGTCATAGAAACATCAATCTCAGAACATAGTGGATACTAGGGATCAAACCCTAACAAAACTAACTCGATTACATGATAAATCTCATCCTACCCATCACCGTCCAGCAAGCCTATGATGGAATTACTCACGCGCGGCGGTGAGCATCATGAAATTGGTGATGGAGGAAGGTTGATGATGACAACGGCGACGGATTCACCTCTCTGGAGCCCCGAACGGAGTCCAGATCAGCCCTCCCGAGAGAGTTTAGGGCTTGGCGGCGGCTCCGTATAGTAAAACGCGATGAATCCTTCTCTCTGATTTTTTTCTCCCTGAACATGAATATATGGAGTTGGAGTTGAGGTCGGTGGAGCACAAGGGGGCCCACGAGGCAGGGGGCACGCCCAGGGGGGTAGGCGCGCCCCCACCCTCGTGGACAGGGTGTGGGCCCCCTGGCCTTGATTCTTTCGCCAGTATTTTTTATTAATTCCAAAAAAATTCTCCGTGAAGGTTCAGGTCGTTCCGAGAACTTTTATTTCTGCACAAAAATAACACCATGGCAATTCTGCTGAAAACAACGTCAGTCCGGGTTAGTTCCATTCAAATCATGCAAATTAGAGTCGTATCTACTTTTCCAAACTCTTTTGCCCTTGTTTTGGACACTAATTTGCATGATTTGAATGGAACTAACCCGGACCGACGCTGTTTTCAGCAGAATTACCATGGTGTTATTTTTGTGCAGAAATAAAAGTTCTCAGATTGACCTGAAAATTCACGGAGAATATTTTTGGAATGTATAAAAAATATTGGCGAAAGAATCAACCGGAGGGGACGCACCGGCTGTCCACAAGGGTGGAGGGTGCGCCCCCCTAGGGCGCGCTCCCCTGCCTTGTGGGTCCCCTGGACCTCCACCGACCTCAACTCAAACTCCATATATTCACGTTCGGGGAGGGAAAAAATCAGAGAGAAGAGTTCGGCCAGATCTGGAGTCTGTTTTGGGCTCCGGAGAGGGGAAATCGACTCCGCCTTCTTCATGAACCATCCTCCATCACCAATTTCATGATGCTCACTGCTGTGCATGAGCAATTCCATCGTACACTTGTTGGACGGTGATGGGTTGGATGAGAATTATCATGTAATCGAGTTAGTTTTGTTAGGGTTTGATCCCTAGTATCCATTATGTTCTGAGATCGATGTTGCTATGACTTTGCTATGCTTAATGCTTGTCACTAGGGCCCGAGTGCCATGAACTCAGATCTGAACCTATTATGTTTTCATGAATATATTTGTGTTCTTGATCCGATCTTGCAAGTTGTAGACACCTATTACGAGTTATGATCCGCATACCCCAAGGTGACAATAATTGGGATTCTTTCTGGTGATTACTGTAGTTTGAGGAGTTCATGTATTCACTAAGTGCTAATGCTTTGTTCCGGTTCTTTATTAAAAGGAGGCCTCAATATCCCTTAGTTTCCATTAGGACCCCGCTGCCATGGGAGGGTAGGACAAAAGATGTCATGCAAGTTCTTTTCCATAAGCACGTATGACTATATTCGGAATACATGCCTACATTATATTGATGAATTGGAGCTAGTTCTGTGGCACCCTAGGATATAACTGTTGCATGATGAATGCCATCCGACATAATTATCCATCATCGATCCATTGCCTACGAGCATTTCACATATTGATCTTTGCTACGTTACTTTGCCGTTGCCACTGTTACAATTGCTACAAAACTGCTACTGTTACTTTTGCCACCGTTACCATTGCTTCCATACTACTTTGCTGCAGATATTAAGTCTTTCAGGTGTGGTTGAATTGACAACCCAGCTGCTAATACTTGAGAATATTCTTTGGCTCCCCTTGTGTCAAATCAATAAATTTGGATTGAATACTCTAATCTCGAAAACTGTTGCGATCCCCTATACTTGTGGGTTATCAAGACCTTTTTCTGGTGCTGTTGCCGAGGAGCATAGCTCTATTCTGTGAGTCACTTGGGATTTATATCTCTTGATCACTATGAAGAATCTGAAAGATCAGAGAACCAAGATCTATCCCTCTACTACGAGGGGAAGTAAGGAACTGCCATCTAGCTCTGTGACGATGACATGCACCTAGGGTAGGGTCGTGGGCCTGACCTATATGCCCTACCCTATGACAATGCACAAGAAGCCAAGACCTACGAAGATAGAAAGAAGATACCGACTAGAATCATCACAGAGTGCAACTCACTCGACAGAAGATCCACTCGGATACCCCAATTCCACTCGACCGTCATCATTCACTCGGAGTACAAGAATCCACTCAAAGGACATAAGACCTAGAGTCACCTCTGAATGGCAACGGTCAGACATTCACTCCGTAGCCTTAAAGATCATTAAACACGGGCGTTACCAGTAACGTTCCTAACATCATTCTCTCATTAAACCCTTGCGTAACTGAGGACTGCGAGGGGTCGGCGCACTCTATATAAGTCACCCCTTTCCTCTGGCTCAAGGGTTCGCACCCCCTGTAACTCAACACTCCAATCAACAGAGCCTCGGCGGCGCCGACACGTAGGGCTATTACCTCCTCCGAGAGGGGCCTGAACTCGTAAATCCGAGTGTACAACCTCGCCGTAGCTAGGCACTGCCTCCTCTTACGTACCCCCCATCTGTACTATCAGATCCGTTCCCACGACAGCTAGCGCCCACCGTGGGGCAGGCGTCTAAGTGACTTGTGACGAGGTTGCAATCTTCGATCTCCTTCGATATGGTTTCTGGCGGTGGCTTGTCTTTTGGCCACGAGATCCATCTCGGCGCGCTCACCTTCATCGCCGACGAGTTGGCCTGGCTCGAGGAGGCCCCCCTCGACGTCGAGACGCACCCCATTCGCGGGGCGGCGCAATTCCACGCGAGTGCCTGCGGCGTCCTCTTGCGGCAGTCGTCGACTCTGTATCATTCGGCTTCGGGAGCGTCTTCCCTCCCCATTGCTCGCTGTCGCAAGCGATCTAGTCGCTCGAGGCTTCAGCGGTGGGTGAAGCACGCGGTGGCTCGCCAGTCATCCTCACCTCAGATCGTTGCCATCGAGCCCGACGAGTCGCTTTATGGCTTGTTCAACCTGTCGACTGGCCATCCAGATATGCTTTCCGAGTGCGAAAGCAATGATCCTCCGGTGGAAGTCCTCATGGTCGGCTCCCAGCGGAGCTCGCCAGGATTTCCCCCATGATGGACGCGAAGACGGCGGTCCGTCACATGACAACGACAAGTATTACCCGCAGGCCCTCACTGCGTTGCAAAGAGAAGAGTTGCAGCGTCCGAACGAGCAACTCCTCCAGACCCCCATCACAGGGGAGACTGCCGAGGCTCAGGCCTTGGAAGCCGCATGCGTAGCCAATTTGCAGAGCGTGCGCGTTTGCAAGATCTTTGGAGATCACTCGTCGACCGTGCTCACCGGCAGGCTCCGAATCCCAATCGACGTCAACGTCAACTATTTCCGACTGGTTCCACTCGGGATGAGTTCCGAGTATTCCGCACTCCGATCCAGAATGTTGCAGCAGTAGCACGAATTGCAGATTCGATTCAGCCGTCCCGTTTCGAGGCTGGTAGAGGTCTAGAGCAGATTCAGACATTGCTTAGGGCAGCTGGAGAGCAGAATTCGACTGTATCTCAGTCGTGCAACAAGATTCACAGTAGGTCTGTTAGGGCATACACAGTTCAGTCTGCACACAGCCCAAGATCGCTTCCGCGGCGTGATGATCGTGGTTATCGCCAGGACTAGTACCTGGATCGTGGCCACGGATAGTTTGATCCTCGATATCACCGCGACGACCGCCATCGAGTGCCTACACCCCCTCCGAGGGGTGATTCGTACGAGCCCCAGCGGTATGATGCTAGGCGCCAGTTTGGTGATGAGCGGAGGATTCCAGTCGACCCCCAAGAGCCTGGGTTTGATGCAAGATCAGTCCTCGTGCAAGGCCTGGTTGACAGAGGCAGGGCTAACCGAGAAGGTTTGAACAGATATCAACCGAGTGGAAGCAGTGCGTTCGTCTCCGGGCCCGAATGTTTCAGCAGAGCCATTCGAGTTGCTGATGTCTACTACACAACTTTATTCTTGTAGACTCGTGTTGGGCCTCCAAGCGCAGAGTTTTCTAGGACAGTAGCAATTTTCCCTCAAGTGGATGACCTAAGGTTTATCAATCCTTGGGAGGCGTAGGATGAAGATAGTCTCTCTCAAACAACCCTGCAACCAGATAACAAAAAGTCTCTTGTGTCCCCAACACACCCAATACAATGGAAAATTGTATAGGTGCACTAGTTCGGCGAAGAGATGGTGATAAAAGTGTAATATGTATAGTAGATATTGGTTTTTGTAATAAGAACAATAAAAAAATAGCAAGGTAGCAAGTAACAAAAGTGAGCACAAACGGTATTGCAATGCTTGAAAATGAGGCCTAGGGTTCGTACTTTCGCTAGTGCCATCTCTCAACAATGCTAATCTAATTGGATCACATAACCATCCCTCAACGTGCGACGAAGAATCACTCCAAAGTTCTTATCTAGCGGAGAACATAAGAAGAAATTGTTTGTAGGCTACGAAACCACCTCAAAGTTATTCTTTCCGTTCGACCTATTCAAGAGTTCACACTAAAATAACACAAAGTTATTCTTTCCGTTCGATCTATCAAGAGTTCGTACTAAAATAACACCAAAGAAAATTCAGATTCGTAATACTCAATCCAACACAAAGAACCTCAAGGAGTGCCCCAAGATTTCTACCGGAGAAACAAAGACGAGAACGTGCATCAACCCCTATGCATAGATTACCCCAATGTCACCTCGGGAATCCGCGAGTTGAGTGCCAAAACACATATCAAGTGAATCAATATAATACCCCATTGTCACCACGGGTATTCATAGCAAGACATACATCAAGTGCTCTCTAATCCATAAAATTATTCAATCCGATAAAACAAAATCTCAAATGGAAACTCAATTCATCACAACAAGATAGAGAGGGGAAAACATCATATGATCCAACTATATTAACAAAGCCCGCGATACATCAAGATCGTGCCATCTCAGGAACACGAGAGAGAGAGAGAGAGATTAAACACATAGCTACTGGTACAAACCCTCAGCCCCGAGGGTGGACTACTCCCTCCTCATCACGGTGATCGCCAGGATGATGAAGATGGCCACCAGTGATGATTTCCCCCTACGGCAGGGTGCCGGAACGGGGTCGAGATTGGTTTTCATGGCTACAGAAGCTTGCGCCGGCGGAACTTCTAATCTAGGGTTATCTTCGGGGGTTTTGGAATATTTGGGAATTTATAGGGCGAGGAGGCGGTGCGGGAGGCCACCGAGGTAGGCACAACCCACCAGGGCGCGCCTGGGCCCCCAGGCACGCCCAGGTGGGTTGTGCCCCCTCAGGGCACCCCTCTGGTACTTCTTTGGCCCACTGGATGTCTTCTAGTCCAAAACAAATCTCCAAAAAGTATTGCTGCGTTTGGACTCCGTTTGATATTGATTTTCTGCGAAGTAAAAAAACAAGCAAAAAACAGCAACTAGCACTGGGCACTATATCAATAGGTTAGTCCCAAAAAATGATATAAAGTTGCTATAAAATGATTGTAAAACATCCAAGGATGATAATATAACAACATGGAACAATAAAAAATTATCGATACGTTGGAGACGTATCAGCATCCCCAAGCTTAATTCCTGCTCGTCCTTGAGTAGGTAAATGATAAGAACAAATTTTTTGATGTGGAATGCTGACTAACATGTTCGTCACACATTCTTTTCTTTGTAGCATGGACATTTGGAATTTTATATGGTTCAAAGCAATAGTCTAGTTTTGACATGAGGACTTTAATACTCAAGCATATCAACAAGCAACCATGTCTTTCAAAATATCATTGATCCATTCATGAAACACACTCGCATATTAGCTACTCCCAATGCTCAAGTACGATCATAGTGCCCCTTAGTTGGTGTTTTATAAGAGAATATGGAGACTCAAGTAAAATAAAATTTGCATAAAGTAAATAGAAGGCGCTTCGCGGAGGGAAGTAGGGATTTGTAGAGGTGCCAGAGCTCAAAGCGAAAAAATAGAGATAAAACATTTCGGGTGGCATGCTTTTTCCTGTCAACGAAAACGATCGAGTAGTTCCCAATACTTTCCAGGCTAGATATATCATAGGCGGTTCCCAAACAGAAAATAAAGTTTATTCCCTTTTCCACCATACTTTCACTTTCTATGGCTAACCGTATCCACGGGTGCCTTCCATACCAACACTTTCCAAGGAATTTATTATTTGACAACATAAAGTAAATTCATTTTTCATTTCAGGACTGGGCATCCCTAATACCTTTGCCGTACTCTCGTGGAATGACAAGTGAATAAACACTCATCTTGAGAATAACACATCTAGCCTGGAAATATATTAGCCACCCCCTACTGTTTCATGAGCGGTAAGAGCACACAAAAGAGAAATTTATTTTGAAAATTAGAGATGGCACATACAAATTTGCTTAGAACGGCAAAAGAATACCGCATATAGGTAGGTATAGTGGACTCATGTGGACAAAACTGGATTAAAGGATTTTGGATGCACAAGTAGTGATCATACTTAGTGCAAATGAAGGTTAGCAAAAGATTGAGAAGCATCCAACCAAGAAATGAAAAATCTCATAAGTGAGCATTAATCATAACTAACACCAAATAATGCACCACAAGTAGGATGTGATTTCATTGCATAACTATTGACTTTCGTGCTTGCATAGGGAATCACAAACCTTAACACCAATATTCTTACTAAAGCATAATTACTCATCAACATGACTCACATATCACTATCATCATATCTCAAAACTATTACAAAGAATCAAGTTTAATTTGTCCAATGATCTTCATGAAAGTTTTTATTATGTCCCTCATGAATATCTATCACTTTGGTACTAATTTCACATGTTGCTTTTGATTACCTCAAACAAATTTAAGTGATGAACATGAGCATAAAATTTTTCGTCTCTCAAAATAATATAAGTGAAGCATGAGAGAATTTCTTCAAAAATTTACTAACTCTCAAATAAATCTAAGTGAAGCATGAGAGCATTTCTTCAAAATTATTAAAGCACACCATGCTCACACCATGCTCAAAAAGATATAAGTGAAGCACTAGAGCAATTCCATAGAAAAGAGCTTCGTTGACGGGATGTGAGTGCCGCTTACCTAGCCTCTCTGGCAACTATTTGAGGACTCGATAATTGTGGAAGAAGAAAGGTGGGATGCGTGCGTCGCCTGATAGTCTACGGTGACTCGGATTTGGTGGTCAATCAGGTGATGAAGGAGTGGGACGTCAGAAACCCTGGCATGACTGGATACTGCAATGCGGTAAGGAAGGTTGAGAAAAAGTTCGAGGGTTTGGAGCTTCACCACATTCCCGGAATCAAAAATCAAGCAGCTGATGACCTGGCAAATATCGGTTCCACTCGGAAGCCTATTTTGAGCAATGAGTTTCTTGAGCATCTCCATTCCCCGTAGGTGCAAGAAGATCCTTTCACTGAAGAACCTCGCCAAGCGATAAGTCCTACTGATCCGACTGAAATCGAGGTCCCAGCAGTCATTGACCTAGTGATGGAGATTTTAGTAATCACCCCCGACCGAACAGTGCCGTACATTGCATATTTTCTCAGGCAGGAACTTCCAGAAGATGAAGTTGAAGCGCGACAGATTGTCCGCAGATCCAAAGCTTTCACAGTGATAAATGGACAGCTTTATAGAGAGAGTGTTACTGGTGTTGCTCAACGATGCATCTCCACAGAAGAGGGTCGACTAATTTTGAATGAGATCCACTCGGGGACCTGTGGTCACCATGCGTCCTCTCGGACAATCGTGGCCAAAGCATACCAAGATGGATTTTACTAGCCGCAGGCCAATGAAGCTACAAAGGAGATCGTTCAGTGATGTGAAGGATGTCAGTTTTATGCGAACATGTCCCACAAACCTGGATCTGCCCTGAAGACCATCCCACTCGTCTGGCCATTTGCTGTGTGGGGTTTGGACTTGATTGGGCCACTCAGAAGTGGCTTCACTCACCTGCTGGTGGCAGTTGAAAAATTCACAAAGTGGATCGAAGCCAAGCCTATTAAGAAGCTAGATTCGAAGACATCCATCAGGTTCGTAAAAGAGTTGGTATTCAGATACGGAGTCCCACACAACATTATCACGGACAATGGCTCGAACTTCGGTTCAGAAGAGTTCAGAAACTTTTGCGCCTCCCAAGGCACGCGGGTTGACTACGCATGTGTTGCGCACCCGAAGTTGAATGGTCAAGCTGAGAGGGCGAATTGCCTTATCCTCCAAGGATTGAAGCCCCGACTCGTGCGCAACCTTGAGCATGCAGCTGGAGCTTGGGTAACTGAACTGCCATATGTTCTATGGGGTTTAAGGACGACCCTGAACCGGTCTACTGACCGCACTCCTTTCTTCATGGTGTACGGAGCTGAAGCAGTGTTGCCTAGTGATATCTTCCATAACGCGCCTCGAGTGGAACTCTACCCAGTGGCTGACGCAGAACAAGCACGGTAGGGAGCTGTTGATTTTTTGGAAGAAGAACGCGAGATGGCCCTGATGTGGTTGACTGTTTATCAGCAGGATCTTCATTGATTCCATGCCAGGAATGTCAAAGGTCAAGTGTTTCAAGAAGGAGATCTTGTGCTCCGAGTGGACCAGCAGCGACCTCACAAGCTTGCCCCCGCGTGGGAAGGCCCCTTCATCGTCACCAAGGTGTTGCACAACGGGGCCTACCACCTATACAACCTTGCGAAGAAGATCGACGAGCCACACGCTTGGAATGCAGATCTTCTCTTTTGATTTTATACCTAACACTCGGGATGATGTAATAAGAATACCATTTTGTTTGTCAAGACATGACTCCCGCAGTCTCTTAATGATTGATTCTTGCACAAGCATGTGTTCAAATCCCCCAGTGGGTGACTTAGCTGCGGAACCTTTCTGCCTAAGTTAAAAATCCACTCCGAGTGAGAGCATCCCTCCCACTCGGAGGCTTAGCCGCTAGGCTATCCTCGCATAAGTTAAAAACTACTCCGAGTGGAGAGCAACTCTCCCACTCGGGGGCTTAGCCGCGAACCAGTTTTGCCTAGGTTAAAAATCTACTCCGAGTGAGAGCATCCCTCCCACTCGGGGACTTAGACGCGAGCCCATTCTCACCTAAGTTAAAAACTACTCCGAGTGGGGAGCAACCCTCCCACTCGGGGGCTTAGCCACGAACCAGTTTCGCCTAAGTTAAAAATCTACACCGAGTGGTGAGCAACCCTCCCACTCGGGGCTTAGCCGCGATCCAAATTTGCCTAAGTTAAAGTCCTAATCCGAGTGAGAGCATCCCTCCCACTCGGGGGCTTAGATGCGAGCCCGTCCTCGCCTAAGTTAAAATCTACTCCGAGTGAGAGCATCGCTCCCACTAGGGGGCTTAGACGTGATCCCGTCCTCGCCTAAGTTAAAACTACCCCAAGTGGGGAGCAACCCTCCCACTCGGGGGATTAGCCGTGAACCAGTTTCGCCTAAGTTAAAATCTACTCTGAGTGAGAGCATCCCTCCCACTCGGGGGCTTAACGCGAGCTTGTCCTCACCTAAGTTAAGAACTACTCCGAGTGGAGAGCAACCCTCCCACTCGGGGGTTTAGCCACGAGCCCGTCCTCGCCGAAGTTGAAAACTACTCCGAGTGGAGAGCAACACTCCCACTCGGGGGCTTAGCCGCGAACCAGTTTCGCCTAAGTTAAAAATCTACTCCGAGTGAGAGCATCCCTCCCACTCGGGGGCTTATCCGCGAGCCCGTCATTGCCTAAGTTTAAATCTACTCCGAATGGGGAGCATCCCTCCCACTCGGGGGCATAGCCGCGAACCAGTTTCACCTAGGTTAAAAATCCACGCCTAGTGAGAGCACCCCTCCCACTCGGGGGCTTAGACGCGAGCCCGTCCTCACCTAAGTTAAAAACTACTCCAAGTGGGGAGCAACCCTCCCACTCGGGGGCTTAGCCGCGAACCAGTTTCGCCTAAGTTAAAAATCTACTCCGAGTAAGAGTATCCCTCCCACTCGGGGGCTTAGACGCGAGCCCGTCCTCGTATAAGTTAAAAACTACTCTGAGTGGGGTGCAACCCTCCCACTCGGGGGCTTAGCCGCGAATCAGTTTCGCCTAAGTTACAAATCTACTCTGAGTGAGAGCATCCTTCCCACCGGGCGGCTTAGACGCGAGCCCGTCCTCACCTAAGTTAAAATCTACTCCGAGTGAGAGCATCCCTACCACTCGGGGCTTAGACGCGAGCCCGTCCTTGCCAAAGTTAAAAACTACTCTGAGTGGGGAGCAACCCTCCCACTCGGGGGCTTAGCGGCGAACCAGTTTTGCCTAAGTTAAAAATCTACTCCGAGTGAGAGCATCCCTCCCACTCGGGGGCTTAGACGCGAGCTCGTCCTCGCCTAAGTTAGAAACTACTCCGAGTGGAGAGCAACCCTCCCACTCAGGGGTTTAGCCGCGAGCCCGTCGTTGCCTAAGTTAGAAACTCCTCCAAGTGGAGAGCAACCCTCCCACTCGGGGGCTTAGCCGCAAACAAGTTTTGCCTAAGTTAAAAATCTACTCCGAGTGAGAGCATCCCTCCCACTCGGGGGCTTACCCGCGAGCCCACCATTGCCTAAGTTGAAATCTACTCCGAATGGGGAGCATCCCTCCCACTCGGGGACTTGGCGGCGAACCAGTTTATCCTAAGTTAAAAAAAGAATCCATTCGCTCGAAGCATGCGATAAACAGGAAAGCAAATATTCGGATAAATCCAGGTTCAGAAAGGCAAGCAAAAGTACTCAGGCGTCAAGCCGGAATGAGTTTAACGGTAACAAGATCACTCGGCATTCCGAGGCAAATAAATTCAAATCATAAAGTTTTTTCTTCACTCGGAAGGAGGAGGACTCGCTGGCTCGACAAAGGTGTACACGTCAATGCCGTCGGCTATGCGAGTGGCTGCCTCCATAAAAGTCTGCATGAAGGATTCAAACTGGAGCTTCTTCGTGTTTGCCACCCGTAGGGCCAGTTTTTCTTCTTTGGCATATTTGCAATGGACTCAGATGAGTAAGAGAGCCACGTTAGCTCCACAGTGAGTAGCTAGTTGATTTCTTCCACGCTTGCACTTGACTAGGGATTTCATTGAGCCGAGTCATCAGTGACTTGAGGTCGTTCTAAAGTACATCCTTCGGCCACAGCTCCTTTTCTATCCATGTCAGTGCGACCTTAAGTCGAGCAATGTACCCCAAGACGCTATCAAGACGAGCTTCAAGTCGCAGTACATTCATTGCAGCTTCGTCTTTGACGAGTGACTTTGTCGGGTCCAGGCCTGGCTCAATTCGTTCAGTTTACTGCTCAAAGTTCTGACATAACTCTGTGCAAATAGGAATAGTATGAGTCAGCAATAATGTTATGTTGGAGTTTTTTGGATTCACTCGGATGAAGAAGGATACCTTCAAGCATGATGTACATCTTCTTTGCAAGGCCCCCCAAGTATACTTCCAGCTCGTCCCTCTTCCGAGTGAGTTGGTCCACCTTGTCAGTCAAGAAAACTTTCTCCTCCCTCAGTTGAGCTACTTTCTTCTTCCCCTCATCAATAGCAGTGTTCAGGATCGCACTCTCCTCTTCAAGTTTACCGACTGAAGCTAGCTTCTTCTCACCTGCCTCAATTTTCTCTCGAGCCACCTTCTGTGCCCCCGCGAGTTCATTGTCTTTCTTCTCCAGCGCTTGCTTCATAGTGTCTAAATAAATAACATTCTTCAGTCATTCTTGGAGTTGGCGGTTTTTGCTACGCACATCTGTTTGAGTGGAGTCATTCGGTTTAAAGGACGAAAAAGGAAGAAATGAAAAAGCGCACAGTCAGCAAAGTGTTACCTCCCATGGTCTTCACTTCAGCCTGAGCATCCTTCAATTTCTTCTTGGCAACTTCTGGATCCAGTTGGAGTTGGATCTTCTCCTTCTCGAGGGCAACGTATTGAGTCCCAAGTTCACAAGATTTCTGAGGTCAACAAAAAGATAATTCAGTCAACGAAGAGAAGGACTCTCAAAAGTGTTTCCTCTACTTCCGAGTGGAGAAGGGCAAATCCAGATGTTATTATCAAAAGTATTCTAAGACCACTGCGGAATCGAACATTCGACGACGGTCTCGGGGACTACACCTAGTGGGTGACTCAACGTTCCCCCACTGGATCAATTTCCCACTTGGTACGACCTGCCCGGCCCGAGTGGAAGAGACAAAAAAAGAGAGAAAGCAACTTGATCTCAGACCCCCGCCGAATCAAACATTCGACGGCGGTCTCGGGGACTACACCCAGTGGGTGCACTCAGCGTGCCCCCACTGGATCAATTTTATGGTCTGACCGATTCGAGTGAAGAGCATCAAGCAAAAGAAATATTCTAAGACCCCCGCCGAATCAAACATTTGACAGTGGTCTCGGGGACTACACCAAGTGGATGCACTCAGCATGCCCCCACTGGATCGATTCCCCACTCGGTGCGGCCTGACCGTTTGGAGTGGATGGAATGCAGAACGAAAAAGAAAACACCCAGTGGGTGTACAATTTCAACACTACAAGAAATATGTCAACTTGTGACCTTCTGTCAGTGACCCTGGAAGAATTGGTCGTAAATCTATGACCATTTGAGACCAATTGGTCAAAAGCCGTTCGGGGGGCTCCAAACCCTAAACTATATCGACCATTTTGGTCAGAAAGGTCGTAATTTTCTTACACGAAATGGTCATAAAGCAGACAGCACTGGTCCGCTGCCTTATTTCTAGCTGATGACAACCAATATAGATGGTCATGACCTTGTAAATTGTGGTGGATTGCTATGACTAGGCGCCACCTCATCAGTTTTGCCTATGTGTCAATTTTTGCCCTAGGTTGTGAAGCAACCTATATTTCTGTCATTCCCAAAATTCCCCAAAAAATCTCATAAATTCTTTGGGTCATATCTTCACCAAATATGTAAAAATCCTTCCTTGCCTAGTTTAAAAATAATTGAACAATACTCATTTTCCTATTATGTTCACAACAACACTTTGTGAAGGAAGTGCTATTTATATATTCTTGATTGCCCTCAAAAATTTTGGGCACTCTTTCCTATCCAAAACATTGCCTCATGACAAATTTTTTAGCTCCATTTGCCCAGTAAATCTTACTCGGCAAATTTCCAAAGTTTTTGTCCACCTAGAAGCATTGTGAAGGAAGTACCATTTTTATATATCCAAATGACATGAAATTTATACAGTTCCTTCATATGCCCAAATTATCACCCTCCTCCAAATTGCAGCTCAGTCAAATCATCTATGTGAGCCCAGGTTCAATTTATTTTTATGGCCAGATTGGCACATTGCAAAGCAAGTGTTATCCAGATCCCTCCTATTGCCCTCAAACTTTTTGGGCACTCTTCCATACCCAAATCATTGCCACATGATAATATTCTGCTCCATTCTCCTGGTAAATCTTTCTTAGGAAATTTCCGAAGTTTCTATCTTGAGAGAAGCTTTGTGAAGTAAGTACTAGCTAGGCTTACCCAAATGATGTGAAAATTTACCAGGGCATGACCATACCTATGTAACTTACCTACACCAAATTTGAGCTCATTTCATTTATCCAATTTCTCTTGCTAATTTTCCCAAGTTTCTGTCCAGGGAATAGCATTGTGAAGGAAGTACCACTTTGGCATGTCCAAATTGTATCAATTTTCTACAGTGCTTTCCTATGCCCAAATAACCATCCCCCACCAAATTTCAGCTCAATCCTTTCATTATTTTGAGCCCAGCTTCAACATTCATATTTCTGTCCAGTGTTGTACTTTGCAAAGCAAGTACCACCTAGGCTCCTCCTTTTGAGCTGAAAAATTGTGAAGACAGTCTTCTTAGTAGATGATCATCCTCAGCCAAAACTCACGCCCATTGGCCACGTGCATTTCCCGTACCGCTAATCAAACACTTGGCTGCTAATTCATGTTTGAGCATAGTTCAGTCTCCTCGTGAGAATCTTATGTTGTAATTTTCTTCCTAGCACCTACCTGGGGAGTACCCAACCCCCTAGACATGCCTAGACCGCCCAGAACACATGGCAACGCCACGGTCATGCGGTGACCACGCGGCGGGCATGTGAGTTTACGCGCTCTGGAGTTGGGGCCCTCGTCCACCATCCAAACCTCGATGTATCGGCACCAAACCATGTATTTCTGATTAAATAGATACTTATATACCTAGAAATGACTTTTGTAAAAAATAAAGAGCAAACTATAAGGCAGATGTAGTTCAAAATTGACCCGCTTCCTACTGAATCGACAGAAATTTGTCTTTTTCACAAGAGGTGGATCAAAACTTTTGACACCCAACCATTTTGTCAATTGTGCATTAAATATGTCCTAATATTTTAGAAAAATTATTTGGTCCAATTTTGCAACAAATATATGGTAGCTCCTTCACAAAAAAAAACTCATTTTGGGCATTCAAAAAATGGAAAATGAATTTTTCATCCAAAGAAAATGAAAACTTCCTTAGCCAACATTGTTTTTCATTCCAAGATGCACCTTCGTACACAATATGAGATCATTGAACAAACTATGCCATGAATGTGGTTATAAGATTGACCATTTGGCTTGAAAGCCATGAATCTTCACACATGATAGCTAATTTCTCGGAACACTTTTTTAAAATAATCACCGTATTAAAAGTTTATTATTTTTTATGGTAAGTTGGTCACATGTAATGACACAATGCGAAGGTTTTCCATTTTTTTGATTTTTTTTGAATTTTTTATGCCTGTTTCAAAATGCGGTCAAAACGGCAGGCATGACCGTTCCTAGCTAGTGCTTGAATCTTTGAAAACTTTTGGTGTTTCTCTGATTAAATAGATACTTTCGTACCTAAAGATGATTTTTTGGAAAAATAAAGAGCAAACTATGAGGCAGCTGCAGTTCAAATTTGACCTGCTTCCAACTAAATCGACAGAAATTTGTCTTTTTCACGAGAGGTGGATCAGAACTCGTGACACCCAACCATTTGGTCAATTGTGAATTAAATATGGCCTAGTGTTTTAGAAAATTTATTTGGTCCAATTTTGCAACAATTATTTGGTAGGTCCTTCACAAAAAAACTCATTTTGGGCACTCAGAAAATGGAAAATGATTTTTTCGTCCAAAGAAAATGAAAACTTCCTTAGGCAACATTGTTTGCCATTCTAATATGCACCCTTGTGCACAATATGAGATCATTTGAACAAACTATGCCATGAATGTGGCCATAAGATTGATCATTTGGCTTGAAAGCCATTGATCTCCACAAATGATAGCTCGTTTCTGAGAACACTTTTTTAAAATAATTATCGTATTACAAGTTTATTTTTTTCTGGTAACTTGGTCACATGTAATGACACAATGCGAAGGTTTTCCATTTTTTTGATTTTTTTGAATTTTTATGCTCGTTTCAAAATGCGGTCAAAACGGCGGGCTTGACCGTTCCTAGCTAGTGATTGAATCTTGGATTTTTTTTTGTGTTTCTATGATTAAATAGATACTTATGTACCTATAAATTATTTTTAGAAAAAATAAAGAGCAAACTATGAGGCAGCTGCAGTTCAAAATTAACCCGCTTCCACCTGAATCGGTGGAAATTTGTCTTTTTCATGAGAGGTGGATCAAAAAATTTCATACTCAACCATTTGGTCAATTGTATATTAAATATGGCCTAGTATTTTATAAAATTGATTTCGTCCAATTTTGTAACAAATATATGGTAGGTCCTTCACAAAAAAACCCTTATTTCAAGCACTCAAAAAATGGAAAATGAATTTTCCGTGCAAAGAAAATGAAAACTCCCTTAGGCAACATTGTTTGGAATTCCAAGATGCACCCTTGTGCACAATATGAGATCATTTGAACAAGCTATGGCATGAACGTGGCCATAAGATTGATCATTTGGCTTGAAAGCCATGAATCTTCATGCATGATAGCTCATTTCCGAGAACACTTTTTTAAAATAATTGCTGTATTGCAAGTTTATTATTTCTCCTGGAAACTTGGTCACATATGATGACACAATGCTAAGGTTTTCCAATTTTTTTGATTTTTTATGCCCGTTTCAAAATGCGGTCAATACGGCGGGCTTGACCGTTCCTAGCTAGTGGTTGAATCTTGGAAAACTTGTGATGTTTCTCTGATTAAATAGATACTTAAGTACCTAGAAATGATTTAAAGAGCAAACTATGAGTCAGCTGCAGTTCAAATTTGACCCGCTTCCTACTGAATCGGCGGGAATTTGTCTTTTTCACCAAAGGTGGATCAAATCTTTTGACACCCAACCATTTGCTCAATTGTGCATTAAATATGGCCTAGTATTTTAGAAAGTTGATTTGATCCAATTTTTCAACTAATATATGGTAGGTCCTTCACAAAAAAACTTATTTTGGGCACTCAAAAAAATGGAAAATTGATTTTTTGTGCAAAAGAAAATAAAAAATCCCTTTGTCGATATTGTTTACCAATCCAAGATGTAAGCCTTTGGAAAGTATGATATCATTTGAACAAATATTTGGTAGGTCTTTTACAAAAAAAGAGTCATTTTGAGCACTGAAAAATGGAAAATGATTTTTGACCTATTTAGATGATCATAAAGTCTTCAAATTGTTTGTTGCGTTCTGATTGGTTCATAGACATAACACGCGGATCATGCATCAGACACCGTCGGATGCTCCCGGATCCAACTGCGGACCTCATCCCCTCACCCTCTCACCCACGTAGCCCTCTCACCCCCTCACCCCTCACCCACGCAGACCCCACGCCCCCACTCCCCACCGTTCCAATCCCTTCTCTCCCGCACCCGCACCCGCTCGCCAAACCCTAGCCGCCGCCCCCGCCCCCGGCCCCGCACCATGGCCATCGACGGCGAGGAGCCCGAATCACCACGCCTCCCTGTCCCCCGCCACGGCCACAGCGGGCCTTCCGGATCCGCGCCATCGACGAGCTGGATCCGCGCCTGCTCGCGCCGCCGCCGTCTCCCCGATCCAAATCGACGCCACCACCCTCTCATCCTCATGCGCCGAGCGCCGCCACCACCCTCTTGTTGCCGCCACCTCCTCCTTCCTCCAGCACCACCTCTCCAACCCCAGCAACGAGTTCGTGCTCATCTCCGACCCCGCCACCGGCCTCCATTGCTTTCACTCGAAGGAGGTCGTCGGAACCACGACGACCGGCCGGCCCGTGTGTGAGGAGACGAGTGCAACACATGATCCCACCGGAACAAGGCCAGATCGCCAGCGCCTCCCCGCTCGATCCCCTGGCCCCTCCCCTCCGGACACGCCAGCGCCCGGTCGCCGGCCCCGGCCATGGATCCCTACAAGGTACGTACCCCCTTCTTCCCCCTGACCCGGCTCCGCCAGCGTCTGTCTCTATCGCCCCATGGTCCAGCGATCTGATGCTCTGTTTTCTTGATTTCTTGTGTTGTTTGCAGGACCGGCCGACGAGCGAGGCAAACTCTGGCTACTGGACCACCAACTCCGGTGCGCCCGTCTGGAACAACAACAACGCCCTCACCGTCGGACAGTGAGGTCGGTCAGCCACCCCATCCCACCCACCCCACCTGCCCGATCTGCTCTACTTGCTGCTCCCGTCCATTTTGAGGCTGTACCTATGCCCTATGCTTAGCTTAGATTGCTTCTCCCGTGGTGAAAACAATTGAAATTTGGGGGCATAGGTTGGTTTTCCTTTCAGCTGCATAAATAGAATTGAAAGCATAGGCTCGTTTTTCATTCAGCCACGAATCAATCAGTTCAGAGATAGATACAGGTGCTAGTCCACCATTACAGACATTGTTGATTTGTTATTTGCATTACTAGCTTTTTTGGGGACAGGATTTGTATTATTAGCTGTTCATAGTCCAGTAAACTGCAATAATTCTTAATTAAAATCAACTTTTAAGCATCTGTACAGTTAACCATATGCTAGAGGATTTGAGCTGCTACAACATATGCATTTGAAGTCCCAGTCCAATGGGTGCCATCCATGACTTCAACCTGAACCAAGCATGTGCATTTTTAACTCCTCATCCATAATTATCTGATGTGCTGACACTCTCCCAGGTCGGTCTCCATTGTCTATACCATGATTGGGGACGTCTGCCTGTACATTGTTGGCAATGATGAATATGGTGAGCTTGCTCGTGAGTGATATTGAGATTCAGACATTGCTCTTGTTAAGCGTATTCTCTGTCAAACCTTCACTATCTCACCTCACTTTCACCTTATGCTTGGCACTACTAATACACTGGCTGTGCATTTGTAGGGTCAGAAGGGCAGAGCGATTGAGCAGATAGGGAGGCAGCCGTGCTGCGATAAGGTGGGGCTGAAGAAGGGGCCGTGGACAGAGGAGGAGGACCAGAAGCTCGTCGTCTTCCTCCTCACCCTGTTGATCCTGCTATGTGTATGGATGTGTTTATGTGGATTTGGTCTAATCTGTCTCCTCCTGTTGATCTACTGGTCCATGCTCTAGTTCTAATTCATGCCTATGAACTGGTTACTATGGATTTGGTGCTGCTCTAGATTCTTTCTGCACTTATAGTTATGCTATTGCACTGTATACATGTGTAGTCAGTAATTAGTGCTACTGCTTGAACTCAAAATTTCTTTTACAAAGAATAAAAATGATGAGCATTTCTCCAGCCAATGTCTGCAGTAGTTGCTGTTGTGTAGTCATCGGCTGGACCTATGCATTTCATCAAAAATTGCAATGATGTTTGTTGCCTAAGAAACTAGCGAATTATAGAGGCCTGAGATTCTTCTTTTGTTGTACTTGTACATGTACCAGTGTTCTTGGCACTGTGACCTGAAGCAATTAGTTGGCCAATTGGAGTCTTGGCATGCTCTGTTGCTCTCCTAGTTGTTAACCTATGTGCAGTAGTACGTAGGAATAGAGGTATGCTAAATCTAGCATTTTCAAGTATGTTGTGTTGCTGTGACTGCCCTCAGTTTAATAAGTCTGGCATAAGATGTATTTATTTAGACGAAGTATCCGCTTTCCCTGACATAATATGTTCATGTTCACGACAGGCTACCTGCAAAATTGCTGGACGCAACATCAATGTAGCTCTGATCCAGAACCTGGTTCTTGGATGCAACATGCATTGTCCTGGACAGGTATAGCCCCGGTCATACCATAATATGTTAGTGTTCAGTCATGTATACATCTCCATGTTGCAAGCCTACCGTACTTGATAGGATCAGTACTTATTAACTACTCATATGTGCTTGTAGAGAAGAATACAATTATTATGTAACTAGTCCAGATTTTTAACATTTGATGTGCTTCCAAGGGACACTCGTCTCTACTCTTCTATAGAATCCACACTTTGTTCTGGAAGCAAGTCAGTTGTACCATGCTGTTACATCACAACAAGGTGTCATTTTATGTACTGTTGTTGATGCTCCCTAAAGTCTAGATGTAGATGTACTGCTGTTGTTGATGCTCTAGCTGTAGCCTGTACAACTGATGTTTTGCTAATGTAGTGTTACTTTCGCTGCTGCTAGCTGTTGGCTGCTACTAGTTAGTACTTAGTAGTTACTGCTAGCAGTGCTAGTAGCTGCTGCTGCTTCTATTGCTTGTGCAATTGTGCTAGTAGCCAGTAGATGTTCATTGCATGACCTGCACTAGTAGCTAGTAGATGTGCTCGTACACGTACGCTAGTATTGTTGGTGTGTTGAATGTCTTAGTAGAACATCATCAGGTTGATGTGTTGTAGTCAAGTTTTGGAAGTTTTCCCATGCCATGCTTAGTGTTTACTGAACTGAAGTATTTGGGCATTTATGTGCACTGTTCAAGAACTCGGCCGAGTTACCATTTAAATGCCCATTTAATCGCTACTCAGTGCCTAACTGAGGCGAATAGCACATACTCGGTTCATTAAATGGTCAAGCTGATTAACTGGTATTTAATCGGTTGTCAGACGATTAACTGGTTGTCAAACCGATTAATCGGTGATGGGTCAAGTAACTGAAGCGGCATCCATAAAAAAGGGGGTAACCGAAGCGGCAATCCAAGCGACCAGGCCATTATTTGGCCCCGTAACCTCCGGCGCTGCATCCTCCCTCTCCCACATCGCAGCTCTCCTTCCTCTCCTTCCTCTCCTGACTCCTCATGAGTCACGACCATGGCTTCTCCTCGCCGACCCTAGCCACCGCCGGCGATCGCCCTGCTCCCGTTGTCGGCCCTAGCCTCCTTCTCTGACCCCCATCCCCTCCCATCCTCTTCTCCCTGTCTCTCCTCCAGCCCCTACCTGCAGGCAGCAGCAGCGGTGAGCCGGCGACATAGGACAGGCAGCAGCAGCGACCTAGGCCAGGCAGCAGTGCCGGTGACCTAGGCCAAGCAGCAGCGCCGTCAACCCCTCGAACCAGGTCCCCATGGCTTCACCAACCAACAAGGTACATGTCTGCTAAGATTCATCTCAAGGTTTTTAATCTCTGCTATGATCTCCATCTAGTTTGGCAACAAAATTTGCAGGGGTCTATGGTAGGTTCCACCGCTGCAAGTTCTCAAACTCTCAAGACAAATTCAGATAACATGGGTTGGGAGTTCGCAACCTTGATTTATCCTCTAGATTTATCGCGAGTGAAGTGCAAGTTGTGTGGAAAAGAGATGTTTGGAGGGATCAATAGGATGAAGCAACATATTGCTCAGATTAGGGGGCAAGTCACACCCTGCACGGTGGCCAACGCGGATCAGCAAAAGAGGTGTAGGGAAGCTTCTGAGGCATCATGACCAAACCGTCCAGGTAACAATTCTACCTCTTGTCCATGCTTTTTATATGCCTACGAGCTACGGCATTATATGTTAGTATAAATGTATAATACGTAGCTGTGAGCATTGGATTATGTGGGGTACAATATGTGAAAGACTAGTTACATGTTGCCAATATATTCTCATGTGCAGCCGATTAATGATCGACCGATTAATTCAGTTAAACGGCCGATTAACCGATTAATCGCTAATCAGTAATCGACCGAGCAGTTACCAGTTACCGGATTCCCGAACAATGTTTATGTGTAATTTTTATTCTCTAGAATGGATATTTTTTTATTGGCAATCATTTAACTTCCACTATATCTACTAATAATTTATGCAGATCAGTATCTAACGTTGTTGAGGTGGCTGCTGCTGTGACCGAAGATCAGAAGAAGCCTGGAGATGTGCACAATAGTTTTAGTTGATGTTGCCACCATGTTTTGGTGCATGTGTATTTCTTTTTGATTGTTTGCACCCTTGATGGATCGTGCAAACGTGTATGTGCTGTTGTGAGTTTCATTGAGTGATTTCTGGATTTGATCATTTAATTGAGAGAATTATTGATTGTTAGCTGTCGAAATGTGTAAAAGAAATATGTGAATGAAAAGGCTGAATGTTCTATTGGATCGAATAATATTTGGGCTCTAAAAAGGCTATGGCCCAAACAATAGTGGACTGGAATATTGCACATTTATGAAAAAGGGTATAAAAAGGCTTAATTAAATGGACTATGAAATGGATGAGGCCTAGAAATAAAAAGGTCGAATTGTTGAGCTTGGCCCATGAAGCCGATAAAAAATTGATAGAAAAAATATAATAAAAAGGCTGAATTAGTGGGCTCGGCCCATGTAAAGCGTCGAATTGGACCGGGCTGAATCTTATCAATGACCTTTTCAATTGGTCGCAATTTTGCCATGTCAGATTGCCACGTCGGATCCGACGTGGCCTGGGCAGACAGCTAGCGACCAAAACAGAAGGTCATAGAATCAATGACCTTTTGTTTTGGTCGTTGCCTTCCATGACCTTCTCAAAGAGAAGGTCGTCAATTTCAGTTTACGACCACAGCTTTTGACCATCTGTTTTTGGTCACAAAAAGGTCACCAACGAAAAACAATGACCTTTCAGTGACCAATAGTGATGGTCACAAGTTGACATATTTATTGTAGTGCAACAAAATCAAGATAGAGAAAATCCAATCGGAAATCAACTTACTATCGCACTTACTCGGACATTGGCTTGAAGAGTTGTGCTGGCGTCAAAAGCTAGCTTGCTGGAGTCATACACCTCCTTCAGTCGCTCCATCATCAGGCCAGCTTGGATCATAGCCTCCTTGGCTGCTCCTGTTTGGTCCTCCGGGACATGATGCAGAGTGAACACACTTGACGCAAGAGTTGGTGGTGCAGCTGGAGGGATCAGCACTTACGGTTGCTCGGTTGGACCCGAAGCTTGAACAGTCGACACGTGAAGCCGACCAGTCGACAGTGGTACGGAGGAGGAAACACTAGTTCCAGACAAACCACCCGTCCCTTGAGGATCATATTCAGGCACCATATGAGGCGCCTGACTTGAAGGCACTTTCTTGGTGAGGCTTCGTGAAGTGGTAGAAGTCCTGCCCCATCCTCCAGAGCTTCTTGGAGGCTCCTCTTCATCGTCGTCTGGAAGTTGGATGACATCTCTTGGTACTACAGTCACTCGACAGTAAGATTTCAGTCGACCGCCAGAACAATCAGCAAGGCGAGAGTTGATCATACGTGCCCGACAAGTGGCTGCGTCCGTAGTCTCCGTGTCAGCCTGTTCGTCGTCGATCTCCATGTGCGATGTTCCGGAAGTAGCAGCCCTGTAGTTCAGAATTCCACTCGGTCAAACAAAATATCAAGGTCTGCAATAGCAATAAAGGAGGAAAAGCAGAAGCCTTCATGTTGAAGCAATAGGCACGGTGACCTTTATCCTGGGTAGGGCCTTCCGCGGCTTGGGCAGGGCAACCTTGGCCTGCTTGGCAGTTTTCTCCGACGGGTCGGGAGTTGGCGTCTGAGTGCGTTTCTGGGTCCTAGCACTCGACATCACAGCCTTGCCCTGGCCAGCTGCTAGGTCTTGGGTCTGCTTCGATCGGCGCTCAGAACGTGGAGGCGACTCGACTTCCTCGCTATCTTCAGAGTCGGTGCTGTCATCTTCACTATTGTCGGCATAATCGAAGTCAGTACTCCCGCCCTCACTCTCCGCTCCTCCAGCAAAGTGTTCCCCGTTCGGCACGGGCGAGTACATCTTCGTGAATACCTGCAAGACACAGATTATAAAGATCAGTCGGATTCCAATACAATTGCATATTAAAAAGTAAAAGATAAAACACTCGACAAGTTACGTCTCACCTCTCCTGGAGGGTGCTTAGCGTCGAATGGCAAGATCCGTTTTGCTCCACGCGGATTGTCCTTGTTTCCAGTGATGCTCTGAAGCCCCTGTGCCACTGTCTCTTCTTTGACATCCTCCAGGTGGGTCCGAGAGGTGTCATCTGCGCCTGAGTACAGCCACATGGAGTGGTTGCGACCTTGCAAGGGCTGGATGCGTCGACTGAGGAATGACTCCAACAAGTCCATGCCTGTCACTCCGCCTTGGACCAGTGCAACGAAGGCATCAACCAAGATCGCAACATCACCCTTCTCCGCCTCTTCTATGGTCAATGAAAGAGTGGCGTGAATTCTCTCCAGAGAGAAAGGGGGAAGACCACTCGACGCCCCCGGAGTCGGGACGTCTTTGCAATAAAACCAGGTCGACTGCCACCCTCTAACTGACTCAGGAAAAGTCATGGGAGGGAAAGAACCCCTACCCCTCATTTGGACACCCAAACCCCCACACATCTGGATCACGTGGGTCCTCTCATCAGTTGGATTGGCTTTCTTAACTGGCTGAGATCGACATGTAAAGCTGTGCTTGAACAGGCCCCAATGAGGATGGCACCCGAGGAAGTTTTCGCACATTGAAACAAATGCAGCAAGGTATGAGATGGTGTTTGGAGGAAAGTGATGAATCTAAGCACCAAAGAAATTCAAGAATCCGCGAAAGAATGGATGCGGAGGCAGGGATAAAGCTCTTTCCACGTGAGTCGTGAGGAGGAGCCGCTCGTCGTCGCGCGGCGCAGGCTTGGTCTCCCCTTCCGGTAGCTTCCTGGATCCAGGCGCTATCACGTCGTCGACAGCGAGCCCCTCCAGATCCTCCTCCGAGACCGACAAGGGGATCCAATCCCCTTGGATCTAGCCCGGCGACAGAGCGGACCGCGAGGTCGACCCCTTAGCCGTCTTCTTGCCCTTGGTCGTCGTCTTCTTCGTGCGTTCCAGAGCCTTCGTCTAGTCGTTCGCCATCCCTGTGGTGGTCAACAAGGAAGAGCGGAGCGGTGCTACAATGGAAGGGGCGAGACAAAGAGGTGGAGGAGAAAGGGGACAATGGTGGGCATTGTTGCACGCATCGGCCGCGTCGCCCTATATACCTGCGCGTCCGAGTTACTGACTCCTGGGCCCGTGCAATCTCAGCACATCCCGCAACTCGCGCCAGGCGGATACGTGGCGAAAAAGGTGGTGCAAGGATCGAGGAGTCCCTCCCCACTGGCCCCGCTTACCACGCTGCGCCCGGCCCGCGCGCTTCTCCAAAATTCGAATCCCGTGAAATCCGGGCGCAGCAGATCAGTCGATCACGTCAAAGATATCCAAATCCAACCTGCTCGATACTATGTTACATATTTCATTCGGGAATTCTAGAAGCCAGAATCGATCGAGGCGACTGACGAAGGGTTAAACTACCAACAACTGTCAAACCTCCATGAAGGTGTCTCAGGGACATTGAGTTAGCTCGAAGTCAATTTCAAACCTTCCTCACTCGGTCCTCAATCCATTCGGGGGCTAATGAGGATGACATGTACCTATGGTAGGGTCGTGGGCTTGACCTATATGCCCTACCCAAGGACACTACATAAGAAGCCAAGGCCTACGAAGATAGAAAGAAGATACCGACTGGAATCATCAAAGAGTGCAACTCACTCGACAGAAGATCCAGTCGGATACCCGAATTCCACTCGACCGTCATCATTCACTCAGAGTACAAGAATCCACTCGAAGGACATAAGACCTAGAGTCACCTGTGAATGGCAACGGTCAGACATTCACTCTGTAGCCTTAAAGATCATTAAACACGGGCGTTACCAGTAACGTTCGTAACATCATTCTCTCATTAAACCCTTGCGTAACCGAGGACTGCGAGGGGTCGGCGCGCTCTATATAAGCCACCCCTCCCCTCTGGCACAAGGGTTCACACCCCCTGTAACTCAACACTCCAATCAACAGAGCCTCCGCGGCCCCGAGACGTAGGGCTATTACCTCCTTCGAGAGGGGCCTGAACTCGTAAATCCGAGTGTATAACCTCGCCGTAGCTAGGCACTGCCTCCTCTTACGTACCCCGCATCTCTACTGTCAGATCCGTTCCCATGACACTCTGCACTGGATTCACCTTCTGTTTTGAGTAAGCTTGCGACACCTATACCTGCAATTGATTCTGATATGTCGCATGTTATTGATGATGCTACTTCTACTATGAATGATGCTTATGATGCTACTACTTTGCTTTGATAAAAATGTGCCACTGGGTGAATTACTTGATGAACATCTTGCTTGAGTTAGAACTATTGATTATGCTGAAGATGATGGTATTTCTGAAACTGATGAAATTATTGAAACTGAAAACTTTGAAACACCTATTAGACCTAGCTCTCCTAGATATGAACTTCCTGTTATGCCTGAGGGTTATGTTATGGAAGGAGAGGTAGCTCGGGACTTTTTTGCTTATAAGGATAGCGACGATCTTAAGAAATTATTATGCAAGTGGAAAGAAAAATCTTTGAATGCTAGAATGCAATATGATCCTAAGTTTTCTACTTCACCTATCTTTGTTATTGATAAGGATTATGAATTCTCTGTCGATCCAGAGTTAATTACTTTGGTTGAATCTGATCCTTTCTATGGTTATGAATCTGAAACTGTTGTGGCACATGTTACTAAATTGAATGATATAGCCACCCTATTTGCTCATGAGGAAAAAATTCGCTACTATTATATTCTTAAATTGTTTCCTTTCTCATTAAAGGGTGATGCTAAGTTATGGTTTAATTCTCTTGCTCCTGGTTGTGTGCGTAGTCCCAAGGATATGATATATTACTTCTCTGAAAAATATTTTCCTGCTCATAAGAAACAAGTTGCCTTATAGGAAATATTTAATTTTGTGCAATCTGAAGAAGAGAGTCTCCCACAAGCTTGGGGAGGCTTCTCCAATTACTTAATGCTTTGCCTAATCATCCTCTCAAGAAAAATGAAATACTTGATATCTTTTTATAATGGACTAACCGATGCTTCTACGGACCACCTAGATAGTTGTGCTGGTTGTGTTTTCAGGGAACGAACTGTTGAGCAAGCTGAATTGCTATTGAATAATATACTGAGTAATGATAATGATTGGACACTTCCTGAACCAACTCCTAAGCCAAGTCCGAAGAAAAGAGGTCTTCTATTTCCCAGTCCTGAAGATATCCAAGAGGCAAAGAAATCTATGAAAGAAAATGGTATTAAAACTGAAGATGTTAAGAATTTACCACCTATTGAAGAAATGCATGGTCTTGATATCCCGACACAGGTAGTAGAGGTGAATTCTCTCTATAGATTTGACAAAGGTGATATTTCTCATAATAAGTCTGCTAGTCAATGCTTGGATGAGTTTGATAATTTTATTGTTAAACAAGAAAATTGCAATGCTTACGTTAGTAGACAATTGAAACGTAATGCTTACATGCTTAACTGCTTGGTGATACGTCTCCAATGTATCTATAATTTTTGATTGTTCCATGCTATTATATTATCTGTTTTGGATGTTTTATATGCATTAATATGCTATTTTATATTATTTTTGTGACTAACCTATTAACCTAGAGCCCAGTGCCAGCTCCTATTTTTTCCTTGCTTTTGATTTTCGCAGAAAAGGAATACCAAACGGAAGAAAACCTTTGCAATGATTTTTCTTGGACCAGAAGACACCCAGGGGACTTGGAGTGCAAGTTAGAAGAGCCACGAGGCGACCATAAGGACAGAGCGCGCGCCCCCCACCCTTGTGGGCCCCCCGTGACCCTCCTGACCTAATTCTTTCGCCTATATGTACCCATATATCCCCAAACCACCAAAAGCATCCACGAAAAGACTTTTCCACAGCCGCAACCTTCTGTACCCTTGAGATCCCATCTAGGGACCTTTTTGGACGCCCTGTCGGAGGGGGATTTGATCACAGAGGGCTTCTACATCAACTCTATTGCCCTTCCGATGAAGCGTGAGTAGTTTACCACAGACCTATGGGTCCATAGCTAGTAGCTAGATAGCTTCTTCTCTCTCTTTGATTCTCATTACCATGTTCTCCTCGATGTTCTTGGAGATCTACTCGATGTAATACTTTTTTGCCGTGTGTTTGCTGAGATCCGATGAATTGTGGATTTATGAGCTTATCTATGAATATTATTTGAATCTTCTCTGAATTCTTATATTTATGATTTGATATCTTTGTAATTCTCTTTGAACTATCGGTTTGGTTTGGTTTGGCCAACTAGATTGGTTTTTCTTGCAATGGGAGAAGTGCTTAGCTTTGGGTTCAATCTTGCGGTGTCCTTTCCCAGTGATAGTAGGGGCAGCAAGGCACGTATTGTATTGTTGCCATCGATGATAAAAATATGGGGTTTTGATCATATTACTTGAGTTAATTTCTCTACATCATGTCACCTTACTTAATGCGTTACTCCGTTCTTCATGAACTTAATACTCTAGATGCAGGCGGGAGTCGGTCGATGTGTGGAGTAATAGTAGTAGGTGCAGAATCGTTTCGGTCTACTTGACACGGACGTGATGCCTATATTCATGATCATTGCCTTAGATATCGTCATAATTATGCGCTCTTCTATCAATTGCTCGGCAGTAATTTGTTCACCCACCGTATTATTTGCTATCTTGAGAGAAGCCTCTAGTGAAACCTATGGCCCCCGGGTCTATTTTCCATCATATAAGTTTCAATTTTCCTTTATATTAGTTTCCGATCTACTATTTCGCAATCTTTTACTTTCCGTTCTATAAACAAAAAATACCGAAAATATTTACTTTATCGTCTATCTATCTCTATCAGATCTCACTTTTGCAAGAAACCGTGAAGGGATTGACAACCCCTTTATCACGTTGGGTGCAAGTTGTTTGATTGTTTGTGCATGTATTCGGTGATTTGTGCGTGGTCTCCTATTGGATTGATACCTTGGTTCTCAAACTGAGGGAAATACTTAACTCTACTTTGTTGCATCACCCTTTCCTCTTTAATGGAAAAACCAACGCAAGCTCAAGAAGTAGCAGGAAGAATTTCTCGCACCGTTGCCGGGGAGATCTACGCTAAGTCAAGACATACCAAGTACCCATCATAAACTCTCATCTCTTGCATTTCATTATTCGCCATTTTCCTCTCATTTTCCTCTCCCCCACTTCTAAAACGATTTTCGAAAAGATTTGCCTTTTTCTTTCGCCCTTCTTTTTGCATGCCTTTTTGCTTGTTTTCTATGTTTGCTTGGGTTGCCATGTGCCTTCTATTTGCTTGCTAAAAATCTATTGATATGGATCCACTTAAAGTTTTCTTCTTGGATCACCGTCGATCCATATGTGCTCGTGCTGAAACCCCAACTAGTTTAGTTGAGGGAAAATCTTTAAATGAGCATGCTCATTTTGTGCGTCATCGTTTGTCTGAAAACGGGAGACTCTTGTGGAATCAAATAAATTGTTTGCTATGTTACGGTTGGAATCTTTGTGAACTTTGTGATTTTACTTGTTGCTCTAAGAACCCTAAAAAAATACCTTCCCTACCTATGTGAGTTTAATGATAATGAAATCTTATCTTCTTATGAAAAGGGTGTTTATAGTTACTATGATATCGAGCAAATTGAAGAATTTGTTGCTTTTAAGGGTGCTTATGAAGTTGCTTCTTTGATTGAAAAGTATGATATTACTCTCTACAAATCTGAAAATTCTGACATACTTAAATATTGCTATGAAAACTATGCTCATAATGCCTATGTTAAGGAGTTTATCGAGAGAATGACCATTACTTTGGAAGAAAATAATGATATGCATGAATCTGTAGATAATTATGATTCCGATGATTTGATTGAAATATCCCTTGATGAACATGATGCTTTCTATTCTTGGGGCCATGATGCCAATACTTATGGAGATGAATTTGCTATAGTTCCTTATTTTAAACATGAGATTATTTCTATCGCACCCATAATTGATAGTTCCTTGAATCAAAAGCATGATTGCAATGATGTAATTACAAATTCTATTAATATAAATTGTGCTAATAATATGCAAAACCCTAAGCTCGGGGATGCTAATTTTGCTATGTACACTACTTGTTGCAATGATCATGATTGGGGTGATTTTTCTTATGATCTTGAAAGTTTATTTAAGCCTCATGATGAATATGTTTGCAATAATATTGAAAGTGGGTTTGGAAGAGTGTCAACTCTAGCTAATAATGATCCCACTACTTTGGAGTATGATCAATCTTATGAGTTTTTTGATAAAAGTGGGTTTGGTGAGATTATGACTTTAGTTAATGTTAATCCCACTAGTTTGGAAGAGTGTCAACTCCGCATGCATGTGGATCGTGTTGAGAATATGTTATGTGATAGCTATATTGTTGAATTTGCTTATGATCCTACATGTAATTATTATGAGAGAGTAAAATATGGTTATAGAAATTTTCATGTTACTAAATTACCTCTCTTCATGTTGAGATTGCTATCGTCTCTTTCTTCTTCCTTGCATATGCTAGTTTTTGCTTGCCTTGATAATTTGTCTGCTTATAAAATGCCTATGCATAGGAAGTATGTTAGACTTAGATGTGTTTGTCACGTGTTTTATGATGCTCTCTTTGTGCTTCAATTCTTCTCTTTTATGTGAGCATCATTGAAATCTCAATGCCTAGCTAGGGGCGCTAAACAATAGCGCATGTTGGGAGGCAACCAAATTTTATTTGGCGAAACTTTGTTTTTGCCACTCTAGCTTTTGCCAACTTTGCTTATGCCACTCTAGAATTTCACATACCACTTTTGCCATTCTCAGCTTTTGACAATTATCACAATTGCCATTCCATGGCAAAAGCAATAACTTTTTATTTCACTTTTTCCACCCTTAGATCTTGACAATGTATCATAATTGTCACTCTGAAATTTTTTCTTTTGCCATGGAATGGCAATTGTGATAATTGTCAAAAGCTGAGAGTGGCGAAAGTGATATGTCAAATTCTAGAGTGGCATAAGCAAAATGCGCAAAAACTAGAGTGGCAAAAACAAAGTTTTCCCATTTATTTTTGTGTTTTTTGTTTTGCTACCATTCTTGAATAAATTACACATTATTACCTCTGTAGTAATTGTGTTTTGCTGTTTCACTTAGTGTTTGTACCAAGTAAGACTTTTGGGATGGCTTACGGTGATAGTTGATTTGATCTTGCTGAAAAATATAAACTTTTGCGCTCAGTCCCAGAATTATTAAAAATCATAGAAGCACAATAAAATACTAATTCTTTTTGAAGAAGATTAATATGCAAATTTCTTAGTCTTTCCTAATGTTTCATATTTTTGGAGTTACAGAAGTATTCGAGAGTTACACATTACTACAGACTGTTCTGTTTTTGACAAATTCTGTTTTCTATGTGTTGTTTGCTTATTTTAATGAATCTATGGGTAGTATCGGCGGGTATGAACCATGGAAAAGTCGGAATAAATAGATATTACACCAATATAACTAAATAATGAGTTCACAACAGTACCAAAAGTGGTGATTTATTTTCTTATACTAACGGAGCTTAAGAGATTTTCTGTTGAGTTTTGTGTTGTGAAGTTTTCAAGTTTTGGGTAAGGATTTGATGGACTATGGAATAAGGAGTGGCAAGATCCTAATCTAGGGTGTGCCCAAGGCACCCCAAGGTAATATTCAAGGACAACCAAGAGCCTAAGCTTGGGGATGCCCTGGAAGGCATCCCCTCTTTCGTCTTCGTCTATCGGTTACTTTACTTGAGGCTATATTTTTAGTCACCAAATGATATGTGTTTTGCTTGGAGCGTCTTGTATGATATGAGTCTTTGCTTTTTAGTTTGCCACAATCATCCTTGCTGTACACACCTTTTGAGAGGGACACGCATGAATCGTGATTTATTTCAATACTCTATGTGCTTCACTTATATCTTTTGAGCTAGGCAATTTCGCTCTAGTGCTTCACTTATATCTTTTTAGAGCACGGCGGTGGTTTTATTTTATAGAAATTATTGAACTCTCATGCTTCACTTATATTATTTTGAGAGTCTCTTAGACATCATGGTAATTTTCTTTGGTTATAAAATTAGTCCTAATATGACAGGCATCCAAGAGGGATATAATAAAAACTTTCATATAAAGTGCATTGAATACTATGAGAAGTTTGATTCCTTATGATTGTTTTGAGATATAAAGATGGTGATATTAGAGTCATGCTAGTGAGTAATTTTTAATTTGAGAAATACTTGTGTTAAAGTTTGTGATTCCCGTAGCACGCACGTATGGTGAACCGTTATGTGATGAAGTCGGAGCATGATTTATTTATTGATTTGTCTTCCTTATGAGTGGCGGTCGGGGACGAACGATGGTCTTTTCCTACCAATCTATCCCCCAGTAGCATCCGCGTAGTACTTCGTTTTTGATAACTAATAGAGTTTTGCAATAAGTATGTGAGTTCTTTATGACTAATGTTGAGTCCATGGATTATACGCACTCTCACCCTTCCACCATTGATATCCTCTCTAGTGCCGCGCAACTTTCGCCGGTACCATTAACCCACCATATACCCTCCTCGAAATAGCCACCGTACCTACCTATTATGGCATTTCCATAGCCATTCCGAGATATATTTCCATGCAACTTTCCACCATTCCATTTACTATGACACGCATCATCATTGTCATATTGCTTTGCATGATCATGTAGTTGACATTGTATTTTTGGCAAAGTCACCGTACATAATTGTTTCATACATGTCACTCTTGATTCATTGCACATCCCGGTACACCGCCGGAGGCATTCATATATAGTCATATTTTGTTCTAAGTATTGAGTTGTAAGTAAATAAAGGTGTGATGATCTTCATTATTAGAGCATCGTCCCATGTGAGGAAAGGATGATGGAGACTATGATTCCCCCACAAGTCGGGATGATACTCCGGACGAAACAAAAGAGGCCAAAAAATGGAGAAGGCCCAAATAAAGAAATGAGAGAAAAGGGAGAAGGGGCAATGTTACTATCCTTTTACCACACTTGTGCTTCAAAGTAGCACCATGATCTTCATGATAGAGAGTCTCCTAAGTTGTCACTTTCTTATACTAGTGGGTATTTTTCGTTATAGAACTTGGCTTGTATATTCCAATGATGGGCTTCCTCAAAATTGCCCTAGGTCTTCGTGAGCAAGCGAGTTGGATGCACACCCACTTAGTTTCTTTTTGAGCTTTCATAAACTTATAGCTCTAGTGCATCCCTTGCATAGCAATCCCTACTCACTCACATTGATATCTATTGATGGGCATCTCCATAGCCCGTTGATATGCCTACTTGATGTGAGACTATCTCCATCTTTTTGTCTACTCCCCAACCACCATATTCTATTCCACCTATAGTGCTATGTCCATGGCTCATGCTCATGTACTGCGTGAAAGTTGAAAAAGTTTGAGAACATCAAAAGTGTGAAACAATTGTTTGGCTTGTCATCGGGGTTGTGCATGATTTGAATATTTTGTGTGGTGAATATGGAGCATAGCCAGACTATATGATTTTTTAGGGACAAGCTTTCTTTGGCCATGTTATTTTGAGAGGACATAATTGCCTTGTAAGTATGCTTGAAGTATTATTTTTTTATGTCAATATTAAACTTTTGTTTTGAATCTTATGGATATGAACATTCATGCCACAATAAGGAAAATTACACGAATAAATATGTTGGGTAGCATTCCACATCAAAAATTCCGTTTTTATCATTTACCTACTCGAGGACGAGCAGGAATTAAGCTTGGGGATGCTTGATACATCTCCAACGTATCTATAATTTTTGATTGTTCCATGCTATTATATTATCTGTTTTGGATGTTTTATATGCATTAATATGCTATTTTGTATAATTTTTGGGACTGAACTATTAACCTAGAGCCTAGTGCCAGTTCCTGCTTTTTCCTTGTTTTTGAGTTTCGCAGAAAAGGAATACCAAACGGAGTCCAAACGGAATAAAACCTTCGCGATGATTTTTCTTGGACCAGAAGACACCCTGGCGACTTGGAGTGCAAGTTAGAAGGGCCACAAGGATGGAGGGCGCGCCCTGGGGGATAGGGCGCGCCCCCACCCTTGTGGGCCCTTTGTGACCCTCCGGGCGTAATTCTTTCGCTTATATATACCCTTATATCCGCAAACCACCAGAAGCATTCACGAAAAGACTTTTCCACCGCCGCAACCTTCTGTACCCGTGAGATCCCATCTAGGGACCTTTTCCGGCGCTCTGCCGGAGGGGATTCGATCACGGAGGGCTTCTACATCAACTCTATTGCCCTTCCGATGAAGCGTGAGTAGTTTACCATAGATCTACGGGTCCATAGCTAGTAGCTAGATGGCTTCTTCTCTCTCTTTGATTCTCAATACCATGTTCCCCTCGATGTTCTTGGAGATCTATTCGATGTAATACTTTTTCGCGGTGTGTTTGCCGAGATCCGATGAATTGTGGATTTATGATCAGCTTATCTACGAATATTATTTGAATCTTCTCTGAATTCTTACATGCATGATTTGATATCTTTGTAATTCTCTTCGAACTATCGGCTTGGTTTGGCCAACTAGATTGGTTTTTCTTGCAATGGTAGAAGTGCTTAGCTTTGGGTTCAATCTTGCGATGTCTTTTCCCAGTGACAGTAGGGGCAGCAAGGCACATATTGTATGGTTGCCATCGAGGATAAAAAGATGGGGTTTTCATCATATTGCTTGAGTTAATTCCTCTACATCATGTCATCTTACTTAATGCGTTACTCCGTTGTTCATGAACTTAATACTCTAGATGCAGGCAGGAGTTGGTCGATGTGTGGAGTAATAGTAGTAGATGCAGAATTGTTTTGGTCTACTTGACACGGGCGTGATGCCTATATTCATGATCATTGCCTTAGATATCGTCATAATTATGCACTCTTCTATCAATTGCTCGGCAGTAATTCGTTCACCCACCGTATTATGTGCTATCTTGAGAGAAGCCTCTAGTGAAACCTATGGCCCTCGGGTCTATTTTCCATCAAATAAGTTTATATTTTCCTTTATATTAGTTTTCGATCTACTATTTTGCAATCTTTTACTTTTCGTTCTATAAACCGAAAATACCAAAAATATTTACTTTATCATTTATCTATCTCTATCAGATCTCACTTTTGCAAGTAATCGTGAAAGGATTGACAACCCCTTTATCGCGTTGGGTGCAAGTTGTTTGATTGTTTGTGCAGGTGTTCGGTGATTTGTGCGTAATCTCATACTAGATTGATACCTTGGTTCTCAAACTGAGGGAAGTACTTATCTCTACTTTGCCGCATCACCCTTTCCTCTTCAAGGGAAAAACCAACGCAAGCTCAAGAAGTAGCAGGAAGAATTTCTGGCGCCGTTGCCCGGGAGATCTATGCCAAGTCAAGACATACCAAGTACCCATCATAAACTCTCATCTCTTGCATTACACTATTCGCCATTTGCCTCCCGTTTTCCTCTCCCCCACTTCTAAAACGGTTTTCGTAAAGATTTCCCTTTTACTTTCGCCGTTCTTTCCGCATGCCTTTTTGCTTGTTTGCTATCTTTGCTTGGGTTGCCATGTGCCTTTTATTTGCTTGCTAAAAATATATTTATATGTATCCACTTAAAGTTTTATTCTTGGATCATCTTCGATCCATATGTGCTTGTGCTGAAACCCCAACCAGTTTAGTTGAGGGAAAATCTTTAGATGGGCATGCTCATTTTGTGCGTCATTGTTTGTCTGAAAAGGGGAGACTTTTATGGAATCAAATAAATTGCTCTTTTATGCTTGGAATCTTTGTGAACTTTGTGATTTTACTTCTTGCTCTAAGAACCCTAAAGAACACCTTTCCCTACCTATGTGGGTTTAATGATAATGAAATCTTATCTTCTTATGAAAAGGGTGTTTATAGTTACTATGATATCGAGCAAATTGGAGATTTTTTTTGCTTTTAAGGGTGCTTATGAAGTTGCTTCTTTGATTGAAAAGTATGATATTACTCTCTACAAATCTAACTTAAATATTGCTATGAAAACTATGCTCATCATGCCTATGTTAATGATTTTATTGAGAGAATGACTGTTGCTTTGGAAGAAAATAATGATATGCATGAATCTATAGATAATTATGATTCCGATGATTTGATTGAAATATCCCTTGATGAACATGATGCTTTATATTCTTGGGGCCATTATGCCAATATTTATGAGATGAATTTTCTATAGTTCCTTATGTTAAACATGAGATTATTGCTATTGCACCCATACTTGATAGTTTCTTGAATCAAAATCATGATTGCAATGATGTTATTACAAATTCATTAATATCAATTGTGCTAATAATATGCAAAACCCTAAGCTTGGGGATGCTAATTTTGCTATGTCCACTAATTGTTGCAATGATCATGATTGGGGTGCTTTTCTTATGATCTTGAAAATTTATTTAAGCCTCATGATGAATATGTTTGCAATAATATTGAAAGTGGGTTTGGAAGAGTGTTAACTCTAGGTAATAATGATCCCACTACTTTGGAGTATGATCAATCTTAAGATTTTTTTATATAAAAGTTGGTTTGGAGAGGCCGTGACTTTAGTTAATGTTAATCCCACTATTTTGGAAGAGTGTTAACTCCGCATGCATGTGGATCGTGTTGAGAATATGTTATGTGATAGCTATATTGCTGATTTTGCTTATGATCCTACATGTAATTATTATGAGAGAATAAAATATGGTTATATAAATTTTTATGTTACTAAATTACCTCTCTTCATGTTGAGATTGCTATCGTCTCTCGCTTCTTCCTTGCATATGCTAGCTTTTGCTTGCCTTGATAATTTGTTTGCTTATAAAATGCCTATGCATAGGAAGTATGTTAGACTTAGATGTGTTTGTCATGTGTTTTATGATGCTCTATTTGTGCTTTAATTCTTCTCTTTTATGTGAGCATCATTGAAATCTCAATGCCTAGTTAGGGGCGTTAAACAATAGCGCTTGTTGGGAGGCAACCCAATTTTTTTTGTGTTTTTTGTTTTGCTAATGTTCTTGAATAAATTACACATTATTACCTCTGTAGTAATCGTGTTTTGGTGTTTTAATCAGTGTTTGTGCCAAGTAAGACCCTTGGGATGGCTTACGGTGATAGTTGATTTGATCTTGCTGAAAATAGAAACCTTTACGGTCAGTCCCAGAATTATTAAAAATCACAGAAGCGCGATAAAATACTGATTCTTTTTGCAGAATATTAATATAGAAATTTCTTAGGCTGTCCCAATGTTTCAGAATTTTTGGAGTTATAGAAGTATTCGAGAGTTATAGATTACTACAGACTGTTCTGTTTTTGACAGATTCTGTTTTCTATGTGTTGTTTGCTTATTTTGACGAATGTATGGGTAGTATCGGGGGGTATGAACAATGGAAAAGTTGGAATACAGTAGATATTAGACCAATATAAATAAAGAATGAGTTCACAATAGTACCAAAAGTGGTGATTTATTTTCTTATACTAACATAGCTTATGAGATTTTCTGTTGAGTTTTGTGTTGTGAAGTTTTCAAGTTTTGGGTAAGGATTTGATGGACTATAGAACAAGGAGTGGCAAGAGCCTAAGCTTGGGTATTCCCAAGGCACCCCAAGGTAATATTCAAGGACAACCAAGAGCCTAAGCTTGGGGATGCCCTGGAAGGCATCCCCTCTTTCGTCTTCGTCTATCGGTAACTTTACTTGAGGCTATATTTTTATTCACCACATGATATGTGTTTTGCTTGGAGTGTCTTGTATGATATGAGTCTTTGCTTTTTAGTTTGCCACAATCATCCTTGCTGTACACACCTTTTGAGAGGGACACACATGAATCATGATTTATTAGAATACTCTATGTGCTTCACTTATATCTTTTGAGCTAGGCAATTTCGCTCTAGTGCTTCTCTTATATCTTTTTAGAGCACGGCGGTGGTTTTATTTTATAGAAATTACTTAACTCTCATGCTTCACTTATATTATTTTGAGAGTCTCTTAGAACATCATCGTAATTTGCTTTGGTTATAAATTTAGTCCTAATATGATAGGCATACAAGAGCGATATAATAAAAACTTTCATATAAAGTGCATTGAATACTATGAGAAGTTTGATTCCTTATGATTGTTTTGAGATATAAAGATGGTGATATTAGAGTCATGATAGTGAGTAATTTTGAATTTGAGAAATACTTGTGTTAAAGTTTGTGATTCCCGTAGCATGCACGTATGGTGAACCGTTATGTGATGAAGCCGGAGCATGATTTATTTATTGATTGTCTTCCTTATGAGTGGCGGTCAGGGACGAGCGATGGTCTTTTCCTACCAATCTATCCCCCCAAGAGCATGCGAATAGTACTTCTTTTTGATAACTAATAGATTTTTGCAATAAGTATGTGAGTTCTTTATGACTAATGTTGAGTCCATGGATTATACGCACTCTCACCCTTCCACCATTGCTATCCTCTCTAGTGCCGCGCAACTTTCACCGGTACCATAAACCACCATATACCCTCCTCGAAATAGCCACCGTACCTACCTATTATGGCATTTCCATAGCCATTCCGAGATATATTTCCATGCAACTTTCCACCATTCCATTTACTATGACACGCATCATCATTGTCATATTGCTTTGCATCAGCATGTAGTTGACATCATATTTGTGGCAAAGCTACCGTTCATAATTGTTTCATACATGTCACTCTTGATTCATTGCACATCCCAATACACCGACGGAGGCATTCATATAGAGTCATATTTTGTTCTAAGTATCGAGTTGTAATTCTTGAGTTGTAAGTAAATAAAGGTGTGATGATCTTCATTATTAGAGCATCGTCCCATGTGAGGAAAGGATGATGGAGACTATGATTCCCCCACAAGTCGGGATGAGACTCCGGATGAAAAAAAAGAGAGGCCAAAAATGGAGAAGGCCCAAATAAAGAAATGAGATAAAAGAGAGAAGGGGCAATGTTACTATCCTTTTACCACACTTGTGCTTCAAAGTAGCACCATGATCTTCATGATAGAGAGTCTCCTATGTTGTCACTTTCATATACTAGTCGGAATTTTTCATTATAGAACATGGCTTGTATATTCCAATGATGGGCTTCCTCAAAATTGCCCTAGGTCTTCGTGAGTAAGCGAGTTGGATGCACACCCATTTAGTTTCTTTTTGAGCTTTCATAAACTTATAGCTCTAGTGCATCCCTTGCATGGCAATCCCTACTCACACACATTGATATCTATTAATGGGCATCTCCATAGCCTGTTGATACGCCTGGTTGATGTGAGACTATCTCCTTCTTTTTGTCTTCTCCACAACCACCATATTCTATTCCACCTATAGTGCTATGTCCATGGCTCACGCTCATGTACTGCGTGAAAGTTGAAAAAGTTTGAGAACATCAAAAGTATGAAACAATTGTTTGGCTTGTCATCGGGGTTATGCATGATTTTAATATTTTGTGTGGTGAAGATGGAGCATAGCCAGACTATATGATTTTGTAGGGATAAGCTTTCTTTGGCCATGTTGGCTTGTCATCGGGGTTATGCATGATTTTAATATTTTGTGTGGTGAAGATGGAGCATAGCCAGACTATATGATTTTGTAGGGATAAGCTTTCTTTGGCCATGTTATTTTGAGAGGACATAATTGCCTTGTTAGTATGCTTGAAATATTATTGTTTTTATGTCAATATTAAACTTTTGTTTTGAATCTTATGGATACGAACATTCATGCCACAATAAATAAAATTACACGAATAAATATGTTGGGTAGCATTCCACATCAAAAATTCTATTTTTATCATTTACCTACTCGAGGACGAGCAGGAATTTAGCTTGGGGATGCTTGATACATCTCCAACGTATTTATAATTTTGGATTGTTCCATGCTATTATATTATCTGTTTTGGATGTTTTATATGCATTAATACGCTATTTTATATAATTTTTGGGACTAACCTATTAACCTAGAGCTAGTGCCAGTTCCTGCTTTTTCCTTGTTTTTGAGTTTCGCAGAAAAGGAATACCAAACGGAGTACAAATGGAATAAAACCTTCGCGATGATTTTTCTTGGACCAGAAGACACCCAGGGGACTTGGAGTGCAAGTTAGAAGGGCCACAACGATGGAGGGCGCACCCCCCACCCTTGTGGGCTCCCCGTGACCCTTCGGACCTAATTCTTTTGCCTATATATACCCATATATCCCCAAACCACCAGAAGCATCCATGAAAAGACTTTTCCGCCACCGCAACCTTCTGTACCCGTGAGATCCCATCTAGGGGACTTTTCTGGCGCCCTGCCGGAGGGGGATTCGATCACGGAGGGCTTCTACATCAACTCTATTGCCCTTCCGATGAAGCGTGAGTAGTTTATCACAGAGCTACGGGTCCATAGCTAGTAGCTAGATTGCTTATTCTCTCTCTCTGATTCTCAATACCATGTTCTCCTCGATGTTCTTGGTGATCTATTCGATGTAATACTTTTTTGCGGTGTGTTTGCCGAGATCCGATGAATTGTGGATTTATCATCAGCTTATCTATGAATATTATTTGAATCTTCTCTGAATTCTTATATGCATGATTTCATATCTTTGTAATTCTCTTCGAACTATCGGTTTGGTTTGGCCAACTAGATTTGTTTTTCTTCCAATGGGAGAAGTGCTTAGCTTTGGGTTCAATCTTGCGGTGTCCTTTCCCAGTGACAGTAGGGGCAGCAAGGCACGTATTGTATTGTTTCCATCGAGGATAAAAATATGGGTTTTTCATCATATTGCTTGAGTTAATTCCTCTACATCATGTCATCTTACTTAATGTGTTACTCCGTTCTTCATGAACTTAATACTCTAGATGCAGGCAGGAATCGGTCGATGTGTGGAGTAATAGTAGTAGATGCAGAATCGTTTCGGTTTACTTGACACGGACATGATGCCTATAATCACGATCAATGCCTTAGATATCGTCTTAATTATGCACTCTTCTATCAATTGCTCGGCAGTAATTTGTTCACCCACGGTATTATTTGCTATCTTGAGAGAAGCCTCTAGTGAAACCTATGGCTCCCGGGTGTATTTTCCATCATATAAGTTTATATTTTCCTTTATATTACTTTCTAATCTACTATTTTGCAATCTTTTACTTTCCGTTCTATAAACCAAAAATACCAAAAATATTTACTTTATCGTTTATCTATCTCTATCAGATCTCACTTTTGCAAGTAACCGTGGAGGGATTAACAACCCCTTTATCGCGTTGGGTGCAAGTTGTTTGATTGTTTGTGCAGGTATTCGGTGATTTGTGCGTTGTCTCCTACTGGATTGATACCTTGGTTGTCAAACTGAGGGAAATACTTATCTCTACTTTACTGCATCACCCTTTCCTCTTCAAGGGAAAAACCAACGCAAGCTCAAGAAGTAGCACTTGGGTGATTATATGAGTATAACTGTTAGTGATCTTAAGATTATTAGTAAGCATGCTTCCATGGTTAGAACTCAAGTAGAACAAGTACTTAAGGCACATGATGATTTGTTTTGAGTTGAATAGTAAGAACAATGATAATGATGTTAGGGTTATGACTAGAGGTGGTAAAATGACCCAGGAACCTCGGTATCCCGAGGGTCATCCTAAGAGAGTTGAGAACGATTCTCAGAGAATTAATACTGATGCACCGAGTCCTAGTAATAAAAAGAAGAAGAAAACTGATAGGACTCTGCATGCTTCTAGTGAACCTGTTATAGATACACCTGAGAATCCCAATGATATTTCTATTTCTGATGCTGAGACACAATCTGGTGATGAACATGAACCTAGTGATAATGTTCATGATGATGTTCATGTTGATTCTCAACCTAGTAATGATAATGATGTGGATATTGAACCTGCTGTTGATCTTGATAACCCACAATCAAAGAATCAACGTTATGATAAGAGAGACTTCATTGCTAGGAAACATGGTAAAGAAAGAGAACCATGGGTTCAGAAACCCATGCCCTTTCCTCCTAGACCATCCAAGAAAAAGGATGATGAGGACTTTGAGCGCTTTGCTGAAATGCTTAGACCTGTCTTTTTGCGTATGCGTTTTACTGATATCTTGAAAATGTCTCCTTATGCTAAGTATATGAAAGATATTGTGACTAATAAAAGAAAGATACCGGAAGCTGAAATTCCACCGTGCTTGCTAATTATTCCTTTAAGGGTGGAATACCAAAGAAACAAGGAGATCCAGGAATACCAACTATACCATGCTCCATTAAAAGAAACTATGTTAAAACTTCTTTATGTGATCTTGGAGCCGGTGTTAGTGTTATGCCTTTCTCTTTATATCATAGACTTGATTTGAATAAGTTGACACCTACTAAAATCTCTTTGCAAATGGCTGATAAATCAACTGCCATACCCATCAGTATTTGTGAGGATGTGCATGTTGTCGTTGCAAACGTTACTATCTTAACGGACTTTGTTCTTCTTGATAATCCCGAGGAGGACAATATGTCAATCATCCTTGGTAGACCCTTTTTGAATACTGTAGGTGAGGAAGTCCTGGATTAAGGGGTCCTCGGGTGGCCGGGCTATGTGACATGGGCCGGACTGATGGGCCGTGAAGATACAAGATAGAAGGCCTTCCCCCGTGTCCGGATGGGACTCTCCTTTGTGTGGATAGCAAGCTTGGCAGCCAGATGTTTAGTTTCCTTTCTTTGTAAACCGATTCTGTACAACCCTAGCCCCCTCGAGTGTCTATATAAACCAGAGGGGTTAGTCCGTAGAGGCTATCGCAAATCATACAGGCTAGACATCTAGGGTTAGCCATTACGATCTCGGGGTAGATCAACTCTTGTAACCCATATACTCATCAAAGTCAATCAAGCAGGAAGTAGGGTATTACCTCCATTCAGAGGGCCCGAACCTAGGTAAACATCGTGTCCCCTGTCTCCTCTTACCTTTGATCCTTAAACGCACAGTTCGGGACCCCTACCCGAGATCGGCCAATTTTGAAATTGACATTGGTGCTTTCATTGAGAGCTCCTCTGTGCCATCGATAGAAGGATCGATGGCTCGCCTGGTCGTCAACGACAAAATCACCTCTGGAAGGGCCCTAGCTCCTGGGCAGATCCTCCAGCTCGGCAGTTTTACCATGGGCGCCCACTCGGCCATTAAGCCAAAGTCGGTCCCCCAAACTACCAAAAATCATCTCCGCATTAGCCTCGAACACTCCGATAAGATGGATCCGGCAGATATCTCGTCTTTGAACGAACTGCTAGATCGCATCGCCACCCTGGAGGTCGCAACAGACTATGATTGGATTGGGCTTAAACCCGATCAGAGAGAAATCAGGTCCCCGCCGATCACCCATCTGGTTGCGGTTGTGGAGGAGCAAGCCAAGGACATCTCTCCCCCTATGTTGGGAACAAGCTATGTTCGGATTTCCGAGCCGTGCGAGCCGGATACCCATCTTCGAGAAGAGACTCCCTGTCCTCCGAACATAGAACCAGGCGTTAAGCCTGAAAACTCCCAGGATACTCCGGATCCTAGGCCAGTGACCTCAGAAGTTCTTAAAACTCCGGGTCTCACAGTGGGCCAGGGCTCGGATTTAAGCCCGCCCACCCACCACAAGCAATATTCCCCAAGCAATTCCGGTCCTCCGGACATATGCGACCTAATGTATGTGCGGTAGCAACCTGAGGAAACAGTCCATCACTTTTGGGCCAGATTCCTCCTTTTTTAAAACAAGATCAAAGATTACTGCGACAACAATGCGGTTTCAGTATTTTGCCGCAACTGTACGGACGAGGGGATCCTCAATGCCCTCAACTGACGCCGCATACTGCACTTTGCAAATTTGGCACACATAGTATAGAAGTATTGCACAATGGAACGCGCCTGGAAATCCCAGACAGCCCGGTGGGAACTGCCACCTTTAAGCCACCCACCGGACGGGCAAAAAGGATGCACCCTCACGGGGCACCTGATCATCATCCCACAGACAAGAAAATTAAACCCTTAACGGGACACAGAACTGTCCTTGATGAATGGCTCGACAAGCCCTACCAGATACACAGGACACCGAATTCCGAACCAACACATAGCCTTCGGGCATGTTGGGTACTCCAGCAGGTGGCTAAGAGCGGGGAGGCCATCCTCACCAACACTACCCCAGAGAAGTACTCTACGGGGGATAACGATCTCAATGTATTTACGATCTTCGAGACCTTTTCTTCAAATAATCGGTGCAAAAGGGCGCTCCGCGACCTCGCCAAAGTCAACCAAGTAGCCGCAATAAATCCTTGGAACGATACGGCGATAACTTTCAACGCCGATGACGAACCAAGGGCCCGATCAGTCCGAGCACCTGCCGCTTTGGTCCTAAACCCAATAGTGGACAACTTTCGGCTCACTAAAGTGCTCATGGACGGCGGCAGTGGCCTGAACCTCATCTACGAGGACACGCTCAACAAAATGCAAATGGACAAGAGCCGCATTGAGCAGAGCAGTACAACCTTTTGAGGCATTTTCCCCAGTCGAGAAGCGCGATGTTTCGGGAAAATTAAACTCGATGTGGTATTCGGCACGCCGGAGAACTACAGGTCCGAAGAGTTAATCTTCCACGTGGCACCTTTCAATAGTGGATATCACACCTTGTTGGGGCGAGACGCATTCACACGCTTACATGAAGCTAAATGAAGCTAAATGCCCGGGCCAAACGGAGTTATCACTATCACCAGTGATCTGGACATAGCACTATCACCATTACGGCTACATGAAGCTAAATGCCCGGGCCAAACGGAGTTATCACTATCACCAGTGATCTGGACATAGCACTCCACGCCAAAAACAAAACCGCATCCCTGGCCCTCGAAGCATTATCCGAGGCCCTTGCGGCCGAGGAGCTCACCGCTCTGCGTTCCACAGTGGACAGGGACGATGTAATCATTGATAAGAGGTCTAAGTCCACTTCTTTCAAGCCAGCAGACGAAATAGTCAGATTTCAAGTTCACCCGATGGATCCAAATAAAATAGCAGTCATTGGAACACAGCTGGTTCCGACGGTCGACGCCGTTCTAAGAGCATTCCTATGTGAGAATTGGGACATCTTTGCTTGGCATCCTTCGGATATTACGGGAATCCCACGCAGACTGGCCAAACACAGCCTCAACATCATAAAGGGGTTCAAGCCAGTCAAGCAGACGCTGCGACAATTTCCCGAACCCAAGCAATAAGCTATGGGGGAGGAGCTAGCCAAACTACTTGAGGCCGGGTTCATCAGGGAGATCAAACACCCGGACTGGCTAGCAAACCGGGTCATGGTGCCAAAGAAGGACAAATCCTGGCACCTTTGTGTCGATTTCAAAGACCTCAACAAAGCCTGCCCTAAGGACCCCTTCCCACTGCACCGCATTGATCAAATCATTGATGCAACTGCAGGACACGATTCACTGTGCTTCCTCGATGCATACTCCGGATACCACCAGATTAAGATGAAGGAATCCGATTAGGCCGCAACGGCATTTATTACTCAGTATGGGCCTTTTTTCTTCAATACAATGCCTTTCGGACTAAAAAACGCCGGTGCCACTTACCAACGCATGATTCAAACATTCCTGGAAAAGCAAATTGGCAAGATGGTGGAGACATTCCTGGACTAAGGGGTCCTCGGGTGTCCGGCCTGTTAGCCATGGGCCGGACTGATGGGCTATGAAGATACGAAGACCGAAGACTGCACCCGTGTCTGGATGGGACTCTCCTTGGTGTGGAAGGCAAGCTTGGCGATCAAATATGTAGATTCCTTTCTTTGTAACCAACCTTGTGTAACCCTAGATCCTCCTGGTGTCTATATAAACCAGAGGACTTAGTCCGGAGGAGGGGATATTCATCACCATAGTCATACAGGCTAGACTTCTTGGGTTTAGCCATTACGATCTCGTGGTAGATCAACTCTTGTAATACTCATATTCATCAAGATCAATCAAGTAGGAAGTAGGGTATTACCTCCATAGAGAGGGCCGAAACTTGGGTAAACATCATGTCCCCCGTCTCCTGTTACCATCGACCTTAGACGCACAGTTCGGGACCCCCTACCCGAGATCCGCCAGTTTTGACACCGACAATATGTAGATGATGTAGTCATCAAAACTAAACATGTCAAATCAATTGTGGACGACTTGCGCCTTACATTCGACAACCTCCGAACATATGACATATGGCTCAATCCGGAAAAATGCGTTTTCGGCGTTCCGGCCGGAAAGCTGCTCGGGTTCATTGTTTCCAATAGAGGAATCGAAGCAAATCCGGCCAAAATCTGAGCCCTGTCACAGTTGGCAACACCAACAGACCTAAAGCAGGTCCAAAAACTAGCTGGGTGCATGGCAGCCTTGAGCCGCTTTATCTCCAGATTGGGAGAGAAGGCGCTGCCGCTCTATCGCCTGCTCCGACGTACCAACCACTTTGAGTGGACGGACGCGACAACAGCCGGGTTGGAAGAAATAAAAACTATGTTAGCAAACAACCCAATCCTTGCCGCACCTAACATCGGCGAACCTATGCTCCTGTACATATCTGCAACTCACCAGGTGGTGAGCGCTGTACTCGTCATCGAACGAGAGGAAGAGGGGCATAAATTCCCACTCCATAAACCAGTATACTATGTATCGGCGGTTCTCACACCATGCAAATCCCGATACCCGCACTATCAAAAGATAGCGTATGCGGTTTTCATGGCATCTCGGAAACTGCAACACTACTTTCAAGAGTGCTCGATCACAGTGGCCTCCGAGGTACCACTAGATGACCATAAACAATCGAGACACCACCAGCCGCATTGCAAAATGGGTTATCAAGCTCTTACCATTTTCAATAACATACAAGCCACGCCGAGCTATTAAATCTCAGGTGTTGGCCGACTTTATCGCCGAATGGACAGAAGCCGAACTCCCTAAAGAGTACAGCACATACTCCAACAGGGTGATGTACTTCGACGGCTCCAAAATGTTAACCGGATTGGGGACCGGTGTCATCCTAACATCCCCTACAGGGGACACAGTCCGTTATGTATTACAAATTATGTATACAGACTCCAATAACGCAGCTGAATATGAGGCACTACTGTATGGTCTGTGGATGGCTTTTTCTATGGGCATACAACGCCTCGAGGTGCACGGGGATTCGAACCTCGCAATATCCCAAATTAACAGCGAATTCGATGAAAAATATCCAAAGATGGCAGCTTACCGCAACGCCGTACTCAAAATATCAGCTCGGTTTGAGGGGCTCGAATTTCATCATGTGGCCCGAGACAGTAATCAAGCAACAGACATCCTTGCTCGAATGGCGCTAAATGCGGCCCCGTCCCGCCTAACACCTTCGTGGAAAGACTTTTTAAGCCATCCGTAGTATGGCAGGACGAGAGCGGAAATACCAGTCCAGCACCGATCACACCCCCGGATGCCGAACACGATTCAGATATCGTCGGGGGCTCGGGCACCGAACCAACACCTTCCGCCCATGTAATCATGGCAGTAATCGTTCCATGGACCTAACCTTTCCTGGCCTACCTTAATAGGTGCGAGCTCCCTGATGACCAGAATGAGGCTCGTTGTATCGTTCGACGCTCGAAAGCCTACAAAGTTCATGAAGGAGAGCTCTACAAGAAAAGTACTACTGGAGTTCTTCAAAGATGTATCTCCGCAGAGGAGGGGCCCAGCTCTTGGCCAAAATACATGCTGGCCTCGGCGGCCATCACGCCGCAGCCCGGGCCCTCGTAAGCAAGGCCTTCCGTACAAGTTTTTTTGTCCCACGGCCCGAGCAGATGCACAGGACCTTGTACAGCGCTGTGTCGGGTGCCAGCTCTTCGCCAATCAAAGCCATATACCGCCCACAGCCTTAAGAACAATCCCCATTACCTGGCCTTTCGTGGTCTGGGGGTTAGATATGGTCAGACCCCTTAAAGGGGGAAGCCATAAGAAGAAATATTTACTGGTTATGGTGGATAAATTCACTAAGTGGATAGAGGCCAAACCAGTAAAAACGGCTGAAGCCGGACCGGTGATAGATTTTATCTCCGGTGTTGTACACCGTTATGGTGTCCCACATAGCATTATTACTGACAACGGCTCTAACTTTACATCCGATGAGGTGAAAATTTGGTGTGCTAATCTAGGTATCAAACTCGATTACGCCTCTGTATATCACCCTCAAACAAACGGTCAGGTCGAATGGGCCAATGGCCTGATAATGAGTAGCATCAAACCCAAACTAGTGCGCTCCCTAAAGGAGTCGGATAAACACTGGGTCAAGGAGCTTGACTCCGTACTCTGGGGGCTGCGGACCACGCCTAACCGCACGACCGGATACACACTGTTCTTCATTGTGTACGGCGCAGAGGCTGTCTTGCCTTGCGACATTATTTATGACTCACCTCGAGTGCGCATGTATGAGGAGGGAGAGGCCGAGCTCGATCGGCAGGATGACTTAGATGGCCTGGAGGAGGAGCGCGATGTCACAAAAGCCCGTTTCACATTTTACCAACAACATGCTCGAAGATACCAAAGCAGAGAAGTGCGGGCGAAGACATACAATGTCGGCGAACCCGTTCTACACCTACCAGAGAAGAAAAAGGACAAGCTCAAGCCCAAATGGGAGGGTCCGCTCATTATAGATGAAGTTCTCACTGGAGGAGCCTAGCGCCTTCGCAATGCATCGGATAATCTCTTAGAGCCGAACCCATGGAACGCTGCTCGGCTCCGAAGATTCTACGCCTAAGTCCGGACATACACCTTTCTGCGTTCCTTTCTCTCCTTTTTCAATTTTTTCTTTTTCTCGTTTTTATACGATTTCTAGCGTGTATTCGGGTAAGCCGCGCACTTGAGGGGTATACATCCTTAAATGTACACACTCCACCATAACTGGGGGCTTCTCTCAATAGAAGCTTAATTATTATTTTGGGCATAGAGCTCATCATATATATGTGTCGTTCGCTCATATACGTCCTTTCTTCGCCATTATATGCACCTCTATGACTTAAGTTTTTGCCAAGCTGGGTTGCTTGGCTCCTGTGCTTATGCCCTACGTTCCCGCTTGTTCGGCTAGGGCATAAAGGGAGCACCTCTGCGATTGTTACAACTGGGTCATCCGGACGTGTACCTTAGATGGGTGAAGCCGAAAGCTAGCATTCTTAAGAGAATAGTTGGTCGGCGGACAAATGACGAACAGCCTTCGTGGCGATATATAAAGTCTCAAAACATAAAGCCTGTTGTGATTTTTAGCATCACAGTATTGGCATGCATAAATAACACATGCTTACCCAGGGAGAGGAACCCTTAATGGAACTATTCTCTTTGGAAGATGTTTCTTATGATTAAAAAGTAATATAACATAACTCCCCGAACACAGTTTGTCTATTCAAGCACTATGACCGGATTGCCTGGTTTCCCCACATACTTGGTGTTTACCACAGGTATAGTATTCGCAAACACTCCAACCCTTGGGTTTCGGAGGTCGAAGCGGAAGGTCTGCCATGGCAATCTTTTACAATTCGGTCGGAGATAAGTTTGATGATAAAGTGTATTGTTACATGGAATCACACGCCTATTCTTTATCTATGCCATCTATCAGGCTGTCTAGTTTACAGTCCTGTTGTGAAAATTTGCCGGTTGTCTTCACTTGGTCGTACACCAAGCTAACCGGAATTTCTTGTCCGTCTGGTCCCCGAGGTCTAACCCGGGCCATATGATAAGGATCAAGTCCGGTATGCCGCGTTTTCACCATGGCCCAGGCTTCTCGTGCACCTTCTCGACATGCTGATGCCTTCCATAGCTCAAAACGAAGACGAGCTCCCTTGAATAAATTCACAAGCTCCTCCATCATTCCTAGAGGGGAATCGGATGGCCATAAAGCCTTAGCCATGTTCCTCATTTCTTTCCGATCTCGCTTGTGCACTTTGCACAGCTCCTGCAGCAAGTCGCCTTGAAATCCAGACACTTCTCCCTCGGGACACCCAGTTAACACACCTACAGGAACAATCTCGTAGAACTTTCCATCAGGGGACCATAGGAAAGTAAGGTTCAAGGACATACTAAATATGCCGCCTTTGAGCTTTCTGTTCTCCTTCAAGGCATCCGACAGTTGGGCTCTGACGTCCTTCAGCTTTTCGGCTTGCTTGATGTTTGCATCCTGTAGCTTGTTCTTCTCATTAATGGCCCGTGTTAATACACGTTGACCAGCGGCTTCTTGCCCTTCGGCATGTTGTTTGTCCGCCTGAGCAGCCTTCAGCATCTCCTCCAACTGCTCTGCCGATCCTGCAGCTGTAAACAACACAATGTATATTTAAAAAATCATTGTTGGCACATAATCATATTTTCCGGACACTGTTGTGCTTACCATCAGGCGCCTTCTTAGATTTTTTCAAATTTTCCAGTTCGGCGGTGACAACAGTTAGCTTGGTCCGACATTCTTCAAGCTCCTTGGACAACGTGTTATTTTTCGCCGTGAGTACCTGATGATATAAACGACCCTTAAATAAGTTGGGCCAACTGCTTCAAGTCTCAGGGGCTACTGGCACATGATTATTGAATCTACACAAAGTTTTTACCCGCATATCCTTTGAAAGCTGGTGAGTAGCTCTGGCAAGTCCATCCCGAGCAGCTCGGATATATGCATCCGCGGAGCTGAGGGCATTAAACGCCTCTTCGGTGAAACTTGGGTCGCGCATGGCCTCTTTCTGCCGCCGATGGTTCATCGCGCTCTCCACTTCGGAATTGGGGACGGATACATATCTGAATCCTCTTGGAGATTACAATCCAGCATTGTGCTCGTCTCAACACTAGTCCTTGTGGCAGGGTCCAGGGCCGGATTGGTCGATGCACGGCCAACGAGGTCCCCGGATACAGTCCGGCGACTGCTCTTCCTAAAAAATGGCCCAGCGAAAAACGTCACAATTCGGTCTATCCGCCGAGTACATGTTAAAAACTATACCTGTTTGGTGAAGGCGGGGGCCCGGCAGTATCACCGTTTGCCCTTCTTTTCTAAGACTCACCCTGCGCTGGCGTCGCCCTCTTAGAGGACGCCTTTGATACAGCTCGGTGAGACGAGCGCCGCCCCTTTGGAGCATGAGACAGTGCGGTGGGTGAGGCGCAATGGGAAAACTCTTTTGGGGGAGACGTCTCCTGGGTACTTACATGGGAGGAGGGGAGAAGGCCGGGGTAATCTCCTATAATGGCCACTTCCGTGCCGTCGTAGCTCGCCTGATAAAAGACTCCCTCCTTAAGTTCTATAAATATGTCCGGATGTTCTTCATATCCGAGATCCAGGTCTCGAATCTGGTCCTCTGGCTGCGGAGCGGGGCTGTAGACCCCCTCGACGACCTTTCTCCACTCCTGCTAAAAGTAGCCGGATTAAATCCGACTAGCATAATTCTGGAAAAAGATTGAGTGAGGCCAATAATCAAAAAACTCACCCAGTCGATGGGGTTATACATGGAAAAACCTTCCCGACAGTTCAAGCGAGTGAAGTCTTCCTTCTCCCCTTTGTAAAGGTCAGCTAAGATGGTGGCCAGGGCATCAAAATTGTCTGGACCCTTGCATAGACAACGGAATGCATCGTCCTCCCCATTGTAATTCCACATAGGAAAACCTCTAGATTGGAGCGGCTGAACGCATCGCGTTATTGAAATCGCCATTACCTCGATTATAGACAGCCCGGAGTTGGAAAGTACTCTGATCTTGCTTCCCAACCTCGTAACCTCCGCACTGTCTTCTTCTTCGAGGCTTCGGGGACGCCAGCTGGCGCGCTTCTTTAAAGGAGCACTGGAGAATTCGGGAAGACCACGCCGGATTGGGTCCAGAAGAATGACATCTTCAATATAAAACCATTCCGAGGGCCCCTCTTCGGAGGCCTTCTTTGGAGTGCCGGACAGGTATCCTGTCCCGGCTATGCGCCATACTTCGACGCCGCCCACCTCGAATATAGATCCCTTTTGGGAGCGGGGGACGAGGCAGAAAAATTTCCGCCATAGCTCGAAATGAGCCTCACAGCCCATAAATATCTCGCAAAGAGCAACAAAGCCTGCGATGTGCAGGATGGAGCCTAGCGTCAGATTGTGCAGTTGGAGGCCGTAATACTCTAGGAGACCTCTGAGGAAAGGGTGGATAGGAAACCCTACGCCTCTCAAAAGGAAGGAAACGAAGCACACCCGCTCCTCTTTAGAGGGATTGGGAAAATTCTCCGCTAGAGCTTCGCCGTTGATGGAGGTTAATCCAGCCCGAACGGAGACCAGATCTGCGGGAGGAAGATATCCCTGCGTCTGAAGTTTATTTAGATGGGCGAGGGACACCGAGCATCTTTCCTAGTCGCCTTTTTGAGGGCCATGGGGATGTGAGGAAGAGCTAGGAGCGTCGGCCATGTTTGGACGATTTCCTATGGCGAGCTCTAAGGATTTCTGCATGGTGTGGAATGGCATCTGAGATCTAATCTCCTTAAATAGATGCCTTTCCTGCATGGTCGAGCCGAACTATCGTCAATCCGAAGCCGAGGCCGTTCACATTCGTTTGACATGTGGAAGCCGAGGTGACGGCAGCAAAGAATTAATAGAATATGGTATTCAGTGTGGAGCCGAACTATCGTCAATCCGAAGTGTAATGGAGAACCCGCCTTGCAAAGCCGAAGACATAAAGCCGGATACTACATCATCATTGAAGGCAAGTTCGGGGGCTACTGAGGGAGTCCTGGATTAAGGGGTCCTCGGGTGGCCGGGCTATGTGACATGGGCCAGACTGATGGGCCGTGAAGATACAAGATAGAAGGCCTCCCCCCGTGTCCGGATGGGACTCTCCTTTGCGTGGATAGCAAGCTTGGCAGCCATATGTTTAGTTTCCTTTCTTTGTAAACCGACTCTGTACAACCCTAGCCTCCTCCGGTGTCTATATAAACCAGAGGGGTTAGTCCGTAGAGGCTATCGCAAGTCATACATGCTAGACATCTAGGGTTAGCCATTACGATCTCGAGGTAGATCAACTCTTGTAACCCATATACTCATCAAAGTCAATCAAGCAGGAAGTAGGGTATTACCTCCATTAAGAGGGCCTGAACCTGGGTAAACATCGTGTCCCCTGTCTCCTGTTACCTTCGATCCTGAGACGCAGAGTTCGGGACCCCCTACCCGAGATCGGACAGTTTTGACACCGACAGTAGGGGCTGTTATTGACTGCAACAAAGGCAATGCCACTTTTCATGTTAATGGTAATGAGCATACGGTACCCTTTTCGAAGAAACAACCTCAAGTTCATAGTATCAATTCTATTGGAATTTTTTAACTATTAGTATTGGAGGTTTTGAATTTCCTCTCCCTACTATCAAGAAGAAATATGATATTCTTATTGTTGCGGAAATACATATCCCGTTGAGGTAACCTAGTGTTATTCGAGAATTCTCCGGTTTCATGTCAGTTGGAAGAAGTTTGTTAACAAGACTTGATCAACCTTGTTAATGGATTCCTTTTGATGAGCATGAGATGGATAAATGTACAAGGCACAACTTTCTGTACCTACTTTTTACTTTCTGTTATTTAGAATAAATAAAGCAAAAATAGTATTATCTGTCAGTTTTCTGAATTATCCGTGCAATAAAAAAATGACCAGAAAATAAAAGTTCTCCAAATGCCTTAAAAATTTAGTATGATTTTTTATAGAATATTTTAGAATTTTTGGCACTAAGAACACACCAGGGGGCTGCACGAGTGGACCACAAGGGTGGAGGGCGCGCCCCCTGCCTTGTGGGTCCCACATGGGTCCCCCTCACTTATTGCAGCACCGATCCACTTCCTCTTCCTCCAGAACATATCATCCCATTGCTCAAACCCATGTCCTCGTTCATCTTGCTGCCATTTTTTATCTCCTTGTGCAAACCTCCATTTGCAAAACTATTTTAGGGGATTGTTCTTCGGTATGTGACTCCTCCAATGGTCCAATTAGTTTTTGTTCTAGTGCTTTATATATTGCAAATTTTTGTTGCTGTGGTGACCTTGTTCTTGAGCTTGCATGTCAAATTTATATGGTCCAAAGTAGTTTTGATGCATGATATAGCCTCTAGACACTTGTAGGGGTAGTTGCTATCAATCTTGTTGAGTTTGGTTCACTTTTATTTTGAGTCACTAAAAATTTCAGAAATTTTTTAGAGGAAGAAAAATGTTTAGGAAAATATACCAAGGTGGTTCCTCGAGGAAGCAAGCCCCAAGGCTCGCGATACGAGAGCCGGACCTTGATCCACCAAGGGAAGCTCAAGTGCGGCCTTGTGAATGGTCGTTGGATGAATTCATGATTCATGCAGGTTTCAAAGATGAATTTGATGCATACGTACAAAATGCTGGCCTTCAGAACTTCGTGTCATATAAGTGCCGGCAATACTATCACCTCACTGATTCATTTGTGCGATGATTTAAATTTACATCTCAGCGCAACACTCATTCTATCCTGTTTGATCTTTATGATAAATCATATACCATGGACTTAGAAGATTTAAATGATGCATGCATAGTCCCATAATGGGGCATTCTTAGTGAGCCTCGCAAAACCGAGTACAATGATTTCCTTGCTAGCATCAATGTGGGAAAGACTAGAAATCTTACACAAGCCTCCATGGGGAGCATTCATTTTCCTGCCATACATTATTTAACTCTCTTCATAGGTAGATGCATTATTAAACATGATCATAACCACCTTTGTGCATCGGATCTTAATGTCCTCAAGTATGCGGTGCTGGGTGATAAGCGATATAACTTGGTTGCTATTATTGCAAGGAGGTTACATCTTAATGCTAAAGATGGAGATTTCTTTGGTGGGATTTATGCCACTCGTCTAGCTAATTATCTTGGGGTACCCATAAGAGGGAACGACATTGAATTACCCACTGCTTTTCTTGAATATAATGCTATGGTACGCTACCAGTTTCTTGAGAGGAACGACCAATCCCTCATATAACGACTAATCTTTGACCGGCAGCGTGCTGTCCATATTACCCTTCCTGCTCCTGCCTTCTTTAACTTTCAGGTAAGAGGGAGATATTTCATAACTAGAGAGGAGACAAACGAGTATGAGAGGGAGGTGGATGCTGCTCACCTCCACGCTGCAGCCCTTCAGGCAATAGCTGCCGCATCCAAGTACAACCCCGACTACAACTTTGGATATCCGCCAGCTGATACGTCCATTTTGCATCATGCTTTTATATCGATATTTATTGCATTATGGGCTGTTATTATATGTTATGTCACAATACTTATGCCTATTATCTCTTATTTTACAAGGTTTACATGAAGAGGGAGAATGTCGGCAGCTGGAATTCTGGGCTGGAAAAGGAGCAAATATTAGAGACCTATTCCGCACTGCTCCAAAAGTCCTGAAACTTCACAGAGACAGTTTTTGGAATTAACAAAAAATACTGGCGAAAGAATCAACCAGAGGGGGGCCACCCACCATCCATAAGGGTGGGGGCGTGCCCTATCCCCCTGGGTGCGCCCCCTGCCTCGTGGGCCCCTGGCAGGCCTCGGGTGCCCATCTTCTACTATATGAAGTCTTTCACCTTGGAAAAAATCAGAAGGAAGCTTTCGGGACGAAACACCGCCGCCACGAGGCGAAACCTTGGCGGAACCAATCTAGGGCTCCGGCGGAGCTGTTCTGCCGGGGAAACATCCCTCCGGGAGGGGGAAATCATCACCATCGATCCTCTCAGCGGGAGGGGGTCAATCTCCATCAACATCTTCACCAGCACCATCTCCTCTAAAACCCTAGTTCATCTCTTGTATCCAATCTTTGTCCCAAAGCCTCAGATTGGTACTTGTGGGTTGCTAGTAGTGTTGATTACTCCTTGTAGTTGATGCTAGTTGGTTTATTTAGTGGAAGATCATATGTTCAGATCCTTTATGCATATTAATACCCCTCTGATTATGAACATGAATATGATTTGTGAGTAGTAACGTTTGTTCCTGAGGACATGGGAGAAGTCTTGCTATAAGTACTCATGTGAATTTGGTATTCGTTTGATATTTTGATGAGATGTATGTTGTCTTTCCTCTAGTGGTGTTATGTGAACGTCGACTACATGACACTTCACCATTATTTGGACCTAGAGGAAGGCATTGGGAACTAATAAGTAGGTGATGCGTTGCTAGAGTGACAGAAGCTTAAACCCAAGTTTATGCGTTGCTTCGTAAGGGGCTTATTTGGATCCATATGTTTCATTATATGGTTAGGTTTACCTCAAGCAATAGGGGTTAATCATAAGTGGGATGCTTGTCCAAGGAAGGGCAGCACCCAAGCACCGGTCCACCCACATATCAAATTATCAAAGTAATGAACGCGAATCATGTGAGTGTGATGAAAACTAGCTTGACGATAATTCCCATGTGTCCTCGGGAGCGCTTTCCTTCATATAAGAGTTTGTCCAGGCTTGTCCTTTGCTACAAAAAGGATTGGGCCATCTTGCTGCACCTTATTTACTTTAATTACTTGTTACCCGTCACAAATTACCTTATCACAAAACTATCTGTTACCGATAATTTCAGTGCTTGCAGAGAATACCTTACTGAAAACTGCTTGTCATTTCCTTCTGCTCCTCATTGGGTTCGACACTCTTACTTATCGAAAGTACTATGATAGATCCCCTACACTTGTGGGTCATCAAGACTCTTTTCTGGCGTCGTTGGCAGGGAGTGAAGAGCCTTTGGTAAGGAAAATTTATATAGTCTGCTGAAATTTACTGTCACTTGTTACTATGGAAAGTAATCCTTTGAGGGGCTTGTTCGGGGTATCTCCACCCCGACCAGTAGAGCAAAGAGTTGCTCCTCAACCTACTGAAACTACTGAAATTTTGTACTTTGAAATTCCTTCGGGTATGATAGAGAAACTGTTAGCTAATCCTTTCACAGGTGATGGAACATTACATCCCGATTTGCACCTAATCTATGTGGATGAAGTTTGTGGATTATTTAAGCTTGCAGGTATGCCCGAGGATATTATCAAGAAGAAGGTCTTCAATTTATCTTTGAAGGGAAATGCATTGACATGGTTTAGGCTATGTGATGATATGGGATCATGGGACTACAACCGATTGAAATTGGAATTTCATCAGAAGTTTTACCCTATGCATCTTGTTCATCGTGATCGTATTTATATATATATATATTATTTTTGGCCTCGCAAAGGAGAAAGCATCGCTCAAGCTTGGGGAGGCTTAAGTCAACGTTATATTTATGCCCCAATCATGAGCTCTCAAGAGAAATTATTACTCAAATTTTTTATGCTCGGCTTTCTCTCAATAATCGCTCCATGCTCGATACTTCTTGTACTCGCTCTTTTATGATGACGACTATTGAATTCAAATGGGATTTATTAGAAAGAATTAAACGCAACTCTGAAGATTGGGATCTCGATGAAGGTAAGGAGTCAGGTATAACACCTAAATTTGATTGTGTTAAATCTTTTATGGATAACGATGTTTTCCGTGAATTTAGCACTAAATATGGACTTGACTCTAAGATAGTAGCTTCTTTCTGTGAATCCTTTGCTACTCATGTTGATCTCCCTAAAGAGAAGTGGTTTAAATATAATCCTCCCATTGAAGTAAAATTAGTTGCACCTATTAAAGTTGAAGAAAAGACTATCACTTATAACGTTGATCCGGTTGTTCCTACTGCTTATATTGAGAAACCACCTTTCCGTGTTAGAATAAAGGATCATGCTAAAGCTTCAACTGTGGTTTGTAAGAGTAACACTAGAACACCTACACCCCCTGAGCAAATTAAAGTTGAACCTAGTATTGCTATGGTTAAAGATATCTTGGCCGATAATATTGATGGGCATGTTATTTACTTCTGTGATGAAGCTGCTAGAATTGCTAGACCTGATACTAAAAATAAACATAGGCCTGTTGTAGGCATGCCTGTTATTTCTGTTAAAATAGGAGATCATTGTTATCATGGATTGTGTGATATGGGTGCTAGTGCAAGTGCAATACCTCATTCCTTATACAAAGAAATTATGCATGATATTGCACCTGCTAAGATAGAAGAAATTGATGTTACAATTAAGCTTGCCAATAGAGGCACTATTTCACCAGTTGGGATTGTTAGAGATGTTGAAGTCTTGTGTGGGAAAGTTAAATATCCTGCTGATTTTCTTGTTCTTGGTTCCCCACAAGATAACTTTTGTTCCCTTATATTTGGTAGACCATTCTTGAATAGTGTTAATGCTAGGATAGAGTGCAAAAAGGATGTTGTTACTATTGGTTTGGGGGATATGTCTCATGAGTTTATTTTTGCTAAATTTCGTAGAAAACCCCATGATAAAGAATTGCCTAGTAAAGATGAAATTATTGGTCTTGCTTCTATTGCCGTGCCTCCTAATGATCCTTTAGAACAATATTTGCTCGACCATGAAAATGATATGTTTATGAATGAAAGAAGGGAAATAGATGAAGTATTCTTTAAACAGGGACCTATTTTGAAACACAACTTGCCTGTTGAAATCCTAGGGGATCCTCCTCCACCCAAGGGTGATCCCGTGTTTGAGCTTAAACCATTACCTGATACTCTTAAATATGCTTATCTTGATGAGAAAAAGGTAGATCCTGTTATTATTAGTGCTAACCTTTCAGAGCATGAAGAAAAGAGATTATTGAAAACTCTGAAGAAGCACCATGCTGCTATTGGATATACTCTTGATGATCTTAAGGGCATTAGTCCCACTCTATGCCAGCACAAAATAAAATTGGAGAAAGGCGCTAAACCGGTTGTTGATCACCAATGACGGTTAAATCCTAAGATGAAAGAAGTGGTAAGAAAAGAAATACTAAAGCTTCTAGAGGCAGGTATAATTTATCCCATTGCTGATAGTCAGTGGGTAAGTCCTGTCCATTGTGTTCCTAAGAAGGGAGGTATTACTATTGTTCCTAATGATAAAGATGAATTGATCCCACAAAGAATTGTTACATGTTATAGAATGGTAATTGATTTCCGTAAATTAAATAAAGCTACTAAAAAGTATCATTACCCTTTACCTTTTATTGATCAAATGTTAGAAAGATCATCCAAACATACACATTTTTGCTTTCTGAATGGTTATTCTGGTTTCTCTCAAATACCTGTGTCAAAAGAGGATCAAGAAAAGACCACTTTTACTTGTCCTTTCGGTACCTTTGCTTATAGACGTATGCCTTTTGGTTTATACAATGCACCTCCTACCTTTCAAAGATGCATGATGGCTATATTCTCTGATTTTTGTGAAAAGATTGTTGAGGTTTTTATGGATGATTTCTCCATATATGGAACTTCTTTTGATGATTGCTTGAGCAACCTTGATCGAGTTTTGCAGAGATGTGAAGAAAGTAATCTTGTCTTGAATTGGGAAAAGTGCCACTTTATGGTTAATGAAGGTATTGTCTTGGGGCATAAAATTTCTGAAAGAGGTATTGAAGTTGATAAAGCTAAAGTTGATGCTATTGAAAAGATGTCGTGTCCCAAGGACATTAAAGGTATAAGAAGTTTCCTGGGTCATGCCGGTTTTTATAGGAGGTTAATTAAGAACTTCTCTAAAATTTCTAGGCCTCTGACTAAGCTCTTACAAAAAGATGTTCCTTTTGTCTTTGATGATGATTGTGTAGAAGCATTTCAAATACTTCAGAAAGCCTTGATTTCTGCACCTATTGTTCAGCCACCTGATTGGAATTTACCCTTTGAAATTATGTGTGATGCTAGTGATTATGCTATAGGTGTTGTTCTAGGACAAAGAGTCGATAAGAAATAAAATGTTATTCAATATACCAGTAAAACTCTAGACAGTGCCCAGAGAAATTATGCTACTACTGAAAAAGAATTTTTAGTAGTTGTATTTGCTTGTGATAAGTTCCGACCTTATATTGTTGATTCCAAAGTAACTATTCACACTGATCATGCTGCTATTAAATATCTTATGGAACAGAAATATGCTAAGCCTAGACTTATTAGATGGGTTCTCTTGCTACAAGAATTTGATTTGCATATTATTGATAGAAAGGGAGCTGAGAACCCCGTTGCAGACAACTTGTCTAGGTTAGAGAATGTTCTTGATGACCCACTACCTATTGATGATAGCTTTCCTGATGAACAATTAGCTGTCATAAATGCTTCTCGTACTGCTCCATGGTATGCTGATTTCATCGTTGCTAAATTTATACCACCTAGTTTCACATACCTGCAAAAGAAAAAGTTTTTCTATGATTTAAGACATTACTTCTGGGATGACCCACACCTTTATAAAGAAGGTGTAGATGGTGTTATTAGACGTTGTGTACCTGAGCATGAACAGGAACAGATCCTACATAAGTGTCACTCTGAAGCTTATGGAGGACACCACGCTGGAGATAGAACTGCACATAATCCGGTTTTTATTGGCCTACTCTTTTCAAAGATGCCCGTAAGTTTGACTTGTCTTGTGATGATTGTCAAAGAATTGGTAATATTAGTAGACGTCAAGAAATGCCTATGAACTATTCACTTGTTATTGAACCATTTGATGTTTGGGGCTTTGACTATATGGGGCCGTTTCCTTCCTCTAATGGGTATACACATATTTTACTTGCTGTTGATTACGTTACTAAGTGGGTAGAAGCTATTCCAACTAGTAGTGCTGATCATAACACCTCTATTAAGATGCTTAAAGAAGTTATTTTTCCGAGGTTTGGAGTCCCTAGATACTTAATGACTGATGGTGGTTCACATTTTATTCATGGTGCTTTTCGTAAAATGCTTGCTAAGTATGACGTTAATCATAGAATTGCATCTCCATATCACCCACAGTCTAGTGGTCAAGTAGAACTGAGTAATAGAGAGCTCAAATTAATTTTGCAAAATATTGTTAATAGATCTAGAAAGAATTGGTCCAAGAAATTTGATGATGCTTCATGGGCCTATAGAACTGCATATAAAAATCCTATGGGTATGTCTCCGTATAAAATGGTTTATGGAAAAGCATGTCACTTACCTCTCGAATTAGAACATAAGGCATATTGGGCCATTGAAGAGCTCAATTATGATTTCAAACTTGCCGGTGAGAAGAGGCTATATGACATTAGCTCACTTGATGAATGGAGAACCCAGGCCTATGAGAATGCCAAACTGTTTAAAGAAAAAGTTAAAAGATGGCACGACAAAAGGATACAAAAGCGTGAGTTTAATGTAGGTGATTATATTTTGCTATACAACTCCCGTTTAAGATTTTTTGCAGGAAAACTCCTCTCGAAATGGGAAGGTCTTTACGTTATCGAGGAGGTCTATCGTTCCGGTGCCATAAAAATCAACAACTTCGAAGGCACAAATCCGAAGGTGGTGAACGGTCAAAGAATCAAACATTATATCTCAGGTAATCCTATAAATGTTGAAACTAATGTTATTGAAACTGTAACCCCGAAGGAATACATAAGGGACACCTTCCAGAATGTTTCAGACTCCGAAAAGGAATAGGTATGTGGTACGGTAAGTAAACCGACTCCAAAACCGTTCTAATGGCAATTTTTCTCCATTGTGGAATATTTAAGAAAATAGGAAAATAAGAAGTAGTCCGAAAGGGACACGAGGCATCCACGAGGGTGGAGGGCGTGCCCCCTACCTCGTGGGCACCTCGTGTGCCCTCCGGACTCCGTTTTCTTGCAGGATACTTCTTTTGGTCGGTAAAAATTCATTATATAATCTCCCGAAGGTTTTGACCACCGTACCATGCAAATATCCTCTGTTTTTGTTTCGAGCTGTTTTCTACCAGAGTTATCAAGGCCATGCATCATGTCGTCCCCCTCCTCCAACAATGAGGGCAACGATGCTTGGTTAATGAAGATAGAGCTGAAGAAAGAAGAACCCAGGGAGATCAACAGGGATGATGGGATCAAGAAGGCCATGGAGGATCAAGCTTCGGCAGCAGAAGACGAAGACTTCCTCCAACCTCATTACAATCTTCTTACCCCAACCGAGATTGAATCTTTTAAGATGATTGAGTTAGCTCGCATACAAAATAAGTATCTCACACGTGAAAATATTTTGTTGAAGGAGCATATCACCGCACTCAAGGGCATTATCCGCAGATTCGAGGATCTCCTATGCTCGATGTGTGACTATCCATCATCACCACCAGCTTCTTCACCAGCAAAGGAAAACTAAGTATCGGGTATGGGCACTCCCCTTGGCAACTGCCAAGCTTGGCGGAGGTGCCCCAGTATCGTATCACCATCACACTCCTATCTTTACTATTTTTCTTAGCGCGATACTTTTGGTAATATCTTGATCTAGTAGAATAAAGTTTTAGTATGATCAAGTTTGAGTTTTGCTTTAAGATCCTTCTATGTAATCGAGTCCGTGAGCTATATATAATAAAGATTAGTTTTGAATCAAGGGCTTGATTATCTTACTATGATCTTGAGGGAATAAAAGAAGGAATAAAAAGAAGTAAAGAGATCATATTGATCTTATGGAGAGTAATGACTTCAGATATAAAGAGTATGATGAATAAAACTTGTTGAGAGTTGACAAACATAGTTTTGGTCATCGTTGCAATTAATAGATAGTAATAAAGAAAGAGAGGTTTTCACATATAAATATACTATCTTGGACATCTTTTATGATTGTGAGCACTCATTAAAATATAACATGCTAAAGAGTTGATGTTGGACAAGGAAGACAACGTAATGGGTTATGTTTTCTTATATTTTAAATAAATTATATTGTCATGGATCATCCAACATGTTGAGCTTGCCTTTCCCTCTCATGCTAGCCAAATTCTTTGCGCCAAGTAGAGATACTACTTGTGCTTCTGAATAACCTTAAACCAGTTTTGCCATGAGAGTCCACCATATCTACCTATGGATTGAGTAAGATCCTTCAAGTAAGTTGTCATTGTTGCATGCAATAAAAATTGATCTCTAAATATGTATGATTTATTAGTGTGGAGAAAATAAGCTTTATACGATCTTGTGATGTGGAAGAAATAAAAGCGACGGACTGCATATAATAAAGGTCCATATCACAAGTGGCAATATAAAGTGACGTTCTTTCGCATCAAGATTTTGTGCATCCAACTATAAAAGCACATGACAACCTCTGCTTCCCTCTGCGAAGGGCCTATCTTTATTCTTGTCTTATACCCTATACAAGAGTCATGGTAATCTTCACCTTTCCTTTTTACACTTTATCCTTTGGCAAGCACAGTGTGTTGGAAAGATCCTGATATATATATACGCAATTGGATGTAAGTTATCATGAACTATTATTGTTGACATTACCCATGAGGTAAAAGGTTGGGAGGCAACACTATAAGCCCCTATCTTTCTCTGTGTCCGATTAAAACTCCATACCCATAAGTATTGCGTGAGTGTTAGCAATTGTGAAAGACTAAATGATAGTTGAGTATGTGGACTTGCTGAAAAGCTCTTATAACGACTCTTTCCGATGTTATGATAAATTGGAATTGCATCAATGACCGAGATTATAGTTTGTTGGTTTTCAATGAAGTTTTTGATTCATACTTGACATTGTGAATAGATTATTACTTGAGCATAAGAAATCATATGACAATATTTATATATGTTGTTGTTATAAGAATGATCATGATGCCCTCATGTCAGTATTTTATTTTATCGACACCTCTATCTATAAACATGTGGACATATTTTTTGTTATCGGTTTCCGCTTGAGGACAAGCGAGGTCTAAGCTTGGGGGAGTTGATACGTCCATTTTGCATCATGCTTTTATATCGATATTTATTGCATTATGGGTTGTTATTATATGTTATGTCACAATACTTATGCCTATTCTCTCTTATTTTACAAGGTTTACATGAAGAGGGAGAATGCCGGCAGATGGAATTCTGGGCTGGAAAAGGAGCAAATATTAGAGACCTATTCTGCACAGCTCCAAAAGTCCTGAAACTTCACAGAGGCAGTTTTTGGAATTAATAAAATATACCAGCGAAAGAATCAACCAGAGGGGGGCCACCCACCATCCACGAGGGTGGGGGCGCCCCCTACCCCCTGGGCGCGCCCCTGCCTCATGGGCCCCCTGGCAGGCCTCCGGTGCCCATCTTCTGCTATATGAAGTCTTTCACCCTGGAAAGAATCAGAAGGAAGCTTTCGGGACGAAACACCGCCGCCACGAGGCGGAACCTTGGAGGAACCAATCTAGGGCTCCAGCGGAGCTGTTCTGCCGGGGAAACATCCCTCCGGGAGGGGGAAATCATCACAAAACTATCTTGCTGCACCTTATTTACTTTCATTACATATTACCCGTTACAAATTACCTTATCACAAAACTATCTGTTGCCGATAATTTCAGTGCATGTAGAGAATACCTTACTGAAAACTGCTTGTCATTTCCTTCTGCACCTCGTTGGGTTCGACACTCTTACTTATCAAAAGGACTACGGTAGATCCCCTACACTTGTGGGTCATCAGCAGCCTAGCCTTGGCCATAGACCAACTTAGGCCAAAAGCCTAAGCTTGGGGGAGTACGTATTTATCACCGACATTACATTCATGTTCACACACTCATTTCAGTTGTCGGTGTTCATACTTTTTCATTGTATCATCCATGTTAGTTTATTTCTTTTTCTCGCTTTCTTCTTGTGTGTTTGGAAATATTTGAGAAAAACAAAAAAATGTTGTAGCTTCTTTTTAGTTTTCTTATCCTTGTTCAGTAGTAGTATTAAAAAGAAAACGCAAAAAGATTTCTCGTTCTTCCTTTGCTTGTTGGGAGCTTTCCCGTGTAAATAGTTTTTCTCGTTCTTGTTTTACTTTCTTTAGAAAAACCAAAAACTCCAAAAACATTTGAGTGTGTTTCTTTGAAATTATTTTCTTTTCTTTGGGGCCGAGAGGAGAAGACCACGATGAAAATGTTGAGTGGCTCTCATATGCATTATTGTTGATCTAACAAAGAGCCCATATTACCTTGTCTTCTTGTTTGAATAAATGTTGGCAGATTCCAGCTTAGTCCAATGCACATGCACTATTATTCTTATCCACACCGTTCGGTCATGCAAGTGAAAGGCAATAATGAAGATATATGATGAAATGATTGAGATGAGGAAAAGCTGGTACGAATTCGACCTATTTTGTTTTTGTAAATATGATTAGTTCATTGTTCTTGTTTCAGCCCATTATGAATGAAACATGTTTGCAATGACAATTAGAGATTATAGTTACTCATGCCCTGCTTAATTAGCTAGGAGTTTATAATGGTTTACCTTGTGTGCCAACATGCTTTTAAAATGGTTGTGATGTTGTATGATAGGATGGTATCCTCCTTTGAATGATTCGAGTGGCTTGACTTGGCACATGTTCACGGATGTAGTTGAAACAAAATCAACATAGCCTCCACGATATTTATGTTCATGGTGATTTATATCCTACTCATGCTTGCATTCAATGTTGGTTAATCTCAATGGATGTTTATGACCGTTGTTGCTCTCTAGTTGGTCCCTCCTCAATCCCTTGCTAGCCTTCACTTGTACTAAGCGGGAATACTGCTTGTGCATCCATCTCCATAAACCCAAAGTTGTTCCATACGAGTCCACCATACCTACCTATATGCTGTATTTACCTGCCGTTCCGAGTAAATTTGCATGCGTCAAACTCTAAACCTTCAAATAATATTCTGTTTTGTATGCCCGAATCGCTCATGTAGTGACTCGGGGTTGTCAGTATCTTCCATGCTAGGTGGGTTATTCTCGCGATGAGTGGACTTCGCTGATCATTCATGAGAAACGGCTAGTAATCGGGATGCCCAGTTCCATGCCTAAATCAAGTCAAAATATAACTTCAAACAAAACTCCCTCGAGATTGTTGTTAGTTGGACGGTACCCGTTGTTTCGGACGAGCCATGGAGTGTGCTTGTTGGTGGAGGGGGAGTAAAAACTTTACCGTTCTGTTTGGGAACCGCCTATAATGTATCTAGTATGGAAGATACCGAGATCTCTTGGTTGTTATGTTGACAATGAAAGCATACCACTCAAAATTATATTCATCTCTGTTTTAAAGCTCGAGCTCTGGCCCCTCTGCAAATCCCTGCTTCCCTCTGCGAAGGGCATATCTATTTACTTTTATTGTTGAGTCATCATCCTCTTATAAAAAGCACTAGTTAGAGAGCACCACTGTCATTGGTATGCGTTGTTATTAGTTGATATTGAGTATGACTGGATCTCTTTTACCATGAATTACAATGTCTAGTCAGTCCTTGATCTTCAGGGGTGCTCTGCATTTATGTTTTGCAGTCTCTGAAAGGGCTAGCGAGATACCATCTTATTATATCATATCATGATTGTTTTGAAAAGTGTTGTCATCCGAGATTTATTATTATTGCTCGTTAGTTGATTACACCATTGATATGAGTAAATGTGAGACCTAAATATTATTGTGAATATGGTTAGTTCATAATCTTTGCTGAAAACCCAAACGCTGATTATACATATTTGCAACAACAAGATCAAACAGAATTTGTAAAAGTTTTTTCTTTATCACTTTCAGTTTACCAGCTGAATTGCTTGAGGACAAGCAATGGGTTAAGCTTGGGGGAGTTGATACGTCTCCATCATATCTACTTTTCCAAACTCTTTTGCCCTTGTTTCGGACTCTAATTTTCATGATTTGAATGGAACTAACCCGGACTAACGCTGTTTTGAGCAGAGTTGCCATGGTGTTATTTTTGTGCAGAAATAAAAGTTCTCGGATTGACCTAAAAATTCACAGAGAATATTTTTGGAATATATAAAAAATATTGGCAAAATAATCAACCAGAGGGGACCCACGGGTGTCCACAAGGGTAGAGGGCGGACCCTCCCCCCTAGGGCGCGCTCCCCTGCCTTGTGGGTCCCCTGGACCTCCACCAACCTCAACTCCAACTCCATATATTCACGTTCGGGGAGAAAAAATCAGAGAGAAGAGTTCATCGCGTTTCACGATACGGAGCTGCCGCCACCTCCTGTTCTTCCTCGGGAGGGCAGATCTGGAGTCTGTTTTGGGCTCTGGAGAGGGAAAATCGACGTCATCGTCTTCATCAACCATCCTCCATCACCAATTTCATGATGCTCACCGCCATGCATGAGTAATTCCATCGTAGGCTTGCTGGACGGTGATGGGTTGGATGAGATTTATCATGTAATCGAGTTAGTTTTGTTAGGGTTTGATCCCAAGTATCCACTATGTTCTGAGATTGATGTTGCTATGACTTTGCTATGCTTAATGCTCGTCACTAGGGCCCGAGTGCCATGAATTTAGATCTGAACCTATTATGTTTTCATGAATATATTTGTGTTCTTGATCCGATCTTGCAAGTTGTAGACACGTATTACCCCAAGGTGACAATAATTGGGATTCTTTCCGGTGATTACCTTAGTTTGAGGAGTTCGTGTATTCTCTAAGTGCTAATGCTTTGTTCCGGTTATCTATTAAAAGGAGGCCTTAATATCCCTTAGTTTCCATTAGGACCCCGCTGCCAAGGGAGGGTAGGACAAAAGATGTCATGCAAGTTCTTTTCCATAACCACGTATGACTATATACGGAATACATGCCCACATTATATTGATGAATTGGAGCTAGTTCTGTGTCACCCTAGGTTATAACTGTTGCATGATCAATGGCATCCGACATAATTATCCATCACTGATCCATTGCCTACGAGCTTTTCACATATTGATCTTTGCTACGATACTTTGTCGTTGCCACTGTTACAACTGCTACAAAACTGCTACTGTTACTTTTGCCATCGTTACCATTACTTCCATACTACTTTGCTACTAAATACTTTGCTGCAGATATTAAGTCTTTCAGTTGTGGTTGAATTGACAACTCAGCTGCTAATACTTGAGAATATTCTTTGGCTCCCCTTGTGTCGAATCAATAAATTTGGGTTAAATACTCTACCCTCAAAAATTATTGCGATCCTCTATACTTGTGGGTTATCACGCACACTCGATTTTGAATATCGTGAGTTCTGCGGGGAATCAATCCGATTGATTGCCCACCGTCCCTTTCCTAAAGGGCATTCGTCAGTTCAACTGACCACCCTCCGCATGGGACCCGTGCACTCGGACACGCAAAACGCCCTATGAAGTGACCTTTCGGATTACTATGGGACGAGCTTGACGCCCCTCCGCAGGTTGACTTGGCCCTTTTACTCAACTCCAAGGCACATGACTTGTTAACTTGGACTCGGAGATGTCCTGCATTGGCGTTCATGTGGGATATGGAGTGGCATCTGATACATCTCCAACGTATCTATAATTTTTTATTGTTCCATGCTATTATGTTATCATTCTTGGATGTTTTACAATCATTTTATAGCAACTTTATATCATTTTTTGGGACTAACTATTGGCATAGTGCCCAGTGCTAGTTGGTATTTTTGCTTGTTTTTTACTTCGCAGAATATCAGTACCAAACGGAGTCCAAACGCAACAAAACTTTTTGGAGAATTTTTATGGAGCAGAAGGAACAAGTTGGGCCAACGAAGTACAAGAGGGGTTCCCCGAGGGGGGCACAACCCACATGGGCGCGCCTGGGGGCCTAGGCGCACCCTGGAGGGCTGTGCCCACCTTAGTGGCCTCCCGCACCGCCTCTTCGCCCTATAAATACCCAAATATTCCAGCATCCGCAAGTTCCAGAACCACGAGATCCAATCTAGACACCAACACGGAGGGGTTCCTCATCCTCATTGGTGCCTCTCCGATGATGCGTGTGTAGTTCATTGTAGACCTATGGGTCCGTAGGCAGTAGCTAGATGGCTTCTTCTCTCTTTTGATTCTCAATACAATGGTCTCTCAGTGATCTATTTGATGTAACTCTTTTTGCGGTGTGTTTGTTGGGATCCGATGAACTTTGAGTTTATGATCATATCTATTTTATCCATGAAAGTTATTTGAGTTTTTTTTGATCTCTTATATGCATGATTACTTATAGCCCCATATTTCTTCTTCGAATCTTTGGTTTAGTTAGGCCAACTAGATCGTTTTTTCTTACCATGGGAAGAGGTGCTTTGTGATGGGTTCGGTCATGCGGTGTTCTTTCCCAGTGACAGAAGGGGCAGCAAGACATGTATTGATCGTTGCCATTAAGGATAACAAGATGGGGTCTATTCCTACATGAATAGATCTTGTCTACATCATGTCATCATTCTTATTGCATTACTCCGTTTCTCCATGAACTTAATACACTAGATGCACGCGGGATAGCGGTCGATGTGTGGAGTAATATTAGTAGATGCAGGCGGGAGTCGGTCTACTAATCTTGGACGTGATGCCTATATAATGATCATTGCCTGGATATCGTCATAATTATTTGAAGTTCTATCAAATTCCCAACAATAATTTGTGTACCCACCGTATGCTATTTTCTCGAGAGAAGCCACTAGTGAAATCTACGGCCCCGGGGTCTATTTTCTCATCTTATATCTTCAGGTCTATATTGCTATTTGCCTTTTTATTTATTTGCATCTTTTATTTTCAGATCTATATTATCAAAAACCCAAAAATACCTCGCTGAATTTTATTTACCGTTATTTTAGTTGCATCTACCAAATTATATCTTTACCAATCCTTTACTCGGGAGGGATTGACAACCCCTCTTACGCATCGGGTGGCAAGTGTTTGTTCTTTATGTGCACGCACCGTTTACATAGTGTTTCTTGGTTCGCCTACTGGTTCGATAACCTTGGTTTCATCATGGAGGGAAATACCTACTGTTGCTATGCTACATCATCCCTTCTCTTCGGGGAAAAACTAACGTGGACACGAGCCATCAAGAAAGGATTTCTGGCACCGTTGCCGAGGAGACATCATCAACATCTATCAGGTTCCTAATCACAGATCTCATCTCCTTACAATTTACACTATTTTCCATTTGCCTCTCGTTTTCATCTCCCCTAGTTCGCAAAAAATGCCGTTTTATTCGCCCTCTTTTCCGTTCACTGTTTTCTCGTCAGATCTGTTTTTGTGTGCAATCTTGTTTGCGTAGTCATTATGACTCAAGAAAACACCAAGTTGTATGATTTTTCCAATACCAATAATAATGACTTTATTAGCACTCCAATTGCTCCTCCCGCCAACAGTGCGGAATCTTGTGATATTAATGCCGCTTTGTCGAATCTTGTTATGAAATATCAATTTTCCGGTACTCCTAATGAGGATGCCGCGTCCCATCTAAACACATTCATAGAATTATGTGATATGCAAAAGAAAAAAAGATGTGGACAATGATATTGTGAAGTTGAAACTATTTCCTTTTTCTTTGCGAGATCGTCAAAAAATTTCGTTTTCTTCTTTGCCTCGCAATAGTATCGATTCTTGGGATAAGTGCAAAGATGCTTTTATTACTAAGTATTTTCCGCCCGTGAAAATTATTTACCTTAGAAATCAAATCATCAATTTTATGCAACTTGAGCATGAACATGTTGCGCAATCTTGGGAAAGAATGAAATTGATGCTAAGAAATTGTCCTACCCATGGTTTAAATCTTTAGATGATCATACAAAATTATTATGCGGGATTGCATTTTGTTTCTAGAAATATTTTAGATTCTGCCAATGGAGGTGCTTTTATGGAAATTACTTTGGCTAAAGCTACTAAATTGCTTGATAATATTATGGCAAATTATTCGCAATGGCATACTGAAAGAGCACCTACTAGTAAAAAGGTTAATTTAGTTGAAGAAATTAGTACGTTGAGTGAAAAAGTTGATGCTCTTATGAAATTGGTTGCTAATAAAGGTGCTCCTATTGTCTTAATGATGTGCCCTTGTCTACTTTGATTGATCAAAATAGTGATCCCGTAGCTGTGAATTTTGTCTCACGAAACAATTTCAATAATAGTGCTTATATAGGTAATTTTAATCCTAGACCTTTTCCTGGAAATTCCTCTAATAATTATGGTAATTCCTACAATAATAATAGGAATACCTCTGATCTTGAGAATAATTTTAAATAATTTATCAATGCCCAAAAAGCTTTTAATACTACGATAGAAGAAAAGTTGAATAAGATTGATGATATGTCTAGAAGCATTGATAGAACTTCTCATGATGTAGAAAATCTCAAGTTGAAATTTTTTGTACCCAAGGTTGACGAATCAATTAAAGCTCTTTATGTTTCTATGGATGAGAGTATGAAAATAACCGCTATGCTTAGAGATAAACGGGAATTATTAGAAAGAGCGTTTTCTAGTGATTGCTTTCACAAAAATGATGAAGATCTTAAAGTGATTGGTGTTTCTTCCATTGATTCTTTGTTTAGTAAGATTAAAATTGATGATAAAGGGACTGAAGAAGAGTCAACTTTAGTTAGAAGGCGTCCCGATAATTTGGAGGGTGAAAATCTTGATGAGAAAATTGATAAAAGTGGGTTTGGAGAGGTCAAAACTTTAACTTGTGATGTGCCCACTCTTTTGGACTACAAAGACTTTAATTATGATAGTTGCTCCTTGATTGATTGTATTTCTTTGTTACAATCCATGATAAATTCACCCCATGCTTATGAACAAAATAAAGCTTTTACTAAACATATTGTTGATGCTATGATGAAAGCTTTTGAACAAAAGATGGAATTAGAGATTTCGATTCCTAGAAAATTACATGATGAATGGGAACCTACTACCAAAGTAAAGATTAAAAATTATGAGTGTTTTGCTTTGTGCGATTTGGATGCTAGTGTTCCCACAATTCCGAAATCTCTATGTGATGTGCTTGGTCTTACCGATATTGGAGAATGTTCTCTTAATTTGCACTTAGCGGATTCTACTATTAAAAAGCCTATGGGAAGAATTAAGGGACAAATGCATTTTTGCCCCTAGTTGGAACCTACCCACGGGTTTTGCCCTTACTTTTGGACTTTGCTCAGTTTTGCCCTTAGATTTTCCTTCGATGTCGCCTGAATGCCCTTTGACCGTTTGACCAATACTTTTAAAATTCATAACAAATTGATATGAACTCAATAAAATACAAATAAGATATCAAAATGTTCAGATGAACATTACCTTCATGTGTATGTCATTTGCATTCATGAAAAAAGTACCATTTACACAACCTAAGGTTATTGATATTATTAACATTATTAAAAATAAAATGTATAAACAATACTTTTTCAGGAATAAAAATTACATGCAAATGTAGGTGACATTTTCTGAAAATCCTGATATCTTATTTGCATTTTACTAAGTTCATATCAACTTGTTATGCAGTTTCAAAATAATGGTCAAAGTCGTTTGAACATTCATAACAAGTTCATATGAACTCGGAAAACTGCAAAAAGGATATCAGGATGTTCAGAAAACATCACCTACATTTGCATGTTTTTATTCATGAAAAAGTATTTTTTATACCTTTTTTATTTTTAATAATGTTAATACATTAACAAACTCGGGTAGTTTAAATGGTACTTTTGTCCTTAATACAAATGATATTTACATAAAGGTAATGATTGTGTGAACATTTTGATACCTTATTTTAATTTTCCTGAGTTTATATGAATTTCTTATGAATTTTCGAACTATTGGTCAAAGGGCATTCACGTGACCTCTGGGACAAATTTAAGGGCAAAACTGAGCAGAGTCGAAAAGTAAGGGCAAACCCCGTGGTTAGGTTCCAACTAGGGGCAAAAATGCAATTGTCCCTTGAATTAATGATGTTCTTATTCTTGCAAATAGGAATTATGTGCCCATAGATTTTATTGTTCTTGATATTGATTGCAATCCGTCTTGTCCAATTATTCTTGGTAGACCATTTTCACGCAGTATAGGTGTCGTGATTGATATGAAAGAAGGGAATATTAAATTTCAATTTCCACAAAGAAAAGGTATGAAACACTTCCCTAGAACAACAATTTAAGCCACCGTATGATCAACCGTGAGGGCATCCTACGGATCCAAAACTAAAGATGATAACACTTGAAATTATGCATTATGCCTAGCTAGGGGCATAAAACGATAGCGCTTGTTGGGAGGCAACTGAAAGGATCGAGATGGACCTAGAGGGGGGTGAATAGGTACAATTACAATTTTTAATTATTACATAGCAATTTTAGGCAGTAATGCGGAATATGAAAGTGAGCCTAACAATTGCAAGTATGATGCTAAGAGCTAAGAAAGGTAAACAAGTAACAAAAATATGTGAGTAAGCAAGCACAATATGATATAAGTAAGTGCTAAGAGACAAGAAACCACAAGTGGAGAGTTAGGGTTAGGAATAACCGCAACTCCGAGAGACAAGGATGTATGCCGATGTTCACTTCCTTGGAGGGAAGCTACGCCACCGTTTACAGAGGTGGATGTTACCACGAAGGCACACCAACGCCACGAAGGCTCACCCTATTCTCTCTTTGAGACCACACCACGAAGGCATTTCTCAACCACTAGTGGTAGACCTTGGGGTGGTCTCCAAACCCTCACAAACTTTCCGGGGGTAATCACAATGATCGATTCCTCACCGAAAGACTCCTACCACCTAGGAGTCTCGAAACTCCAAGAGTAATAAGATCTAAGGGGAAAAAGCTCAAGACTTGCTCAAATCACGATTTGCTTTGGTCACAAGAAGGAGAGGGGGCGATCTTTCTTTTGATTGGAACACATCTTTCAAACTCTCAAGAATCAAACCGGGATCTAGGATTTCGTGGATGAGAAACAGAGAGGGAGCACAAGTGTTCTGGGGGTGTGTTGGAGTGGAGTGTTCAGCCTTATCTCGAAGAGGTAAGGAGCTATTTATACCCACAACAGAATAGAGCCGTTTTGAGCAGAGGTTGACTTGCCCGCATGATCCGGAGGACCATCCGGATGATCTGGTCACAAGCCCAGATGCTCCGGCTAAAGACCCGGATGAAAGTGGTAGCAGCAGAGCTGTGTGGAGGCCGGACAATCCGGAGGACAGCCCGGATGATCTGGTCACAAGCCCGGATGATCCGAATGAACGACCGGACGATCCGGCTTCATCCACCAAACTTTTGTGATGGAAGAGGCGATATTATCTGGAAGATCCGGGACAAGGTCCGGATGATCCGGCTACAATCAGTGCCAAACGATGCTCCCTGGATGCATTATCCGGATGATCTGGATCCAGCACCGGATGATCTGGGGACAAGCCCAGGTGATCCGGGGCCAAGTCTGGATGATCCGGCTATGGGGTCAGCTTGTGGAGAGAATGAAGAGAAAGAGTGGTAGGTTTTGGCTAAGGGGTTTTTCTAGGGATTTTGGTCTTTTGTGAAAAATTACTTGTGAGGTAGATTGTGATCAAGCCTTGAACCTACACCTCGGATCCCCTCTTAATAGTGCGGGATCCCTATTACTCAAGAAATATATAAAAGAGCATGATGCTTCGTCTTTGTTTGCTCCTTTCCTTATTTATTATTTGCTGGAGTAATATCTCATATGATGTGACCATGATGCACATTAAAAAAACAGAGGACTGATGACCTGTGTATATACTTAGCAAACAAGGTTAGTCCCCTATATGTAAATTTGTCATCAACATCAAAAATATTCTTAAGAGCAAGATTGCACTTTCAATCTCCCCCTTTTTTGGTAGTTGATGACAAACTACATATAGCTCTCAACAAGTGAAATGTGATGCGAATATTCTTAGCAGGGTTATCCGGTATGTGTTTTAGGGAGAGCTCCCCGTTAATGTATGCATAGGAATAAAGTGATAAAATACAAAATGATGCACATATGGAGTGGATACCCTCATTCGGAATATAATGTTGTAATAGCAGTGTAGACAAACACCATTAAAAGCAACATAAGCAACGAATGAAGATAGCATACATAAGCTCTTACAACTTACTCATAACTCATAATCTCATACAAGGTAGCATAACACATGACCAAAGGTCCATTACAATAATAATAATGAGTCCAATAACTAGAGCTCAATAAACATAGCTGACACACACTCATACTCCTAAGAATTACAACTCCCCCTTGGCAGCAAGTACCGAAAAGGGGAAAATGGCAGAGAAGGTAGGCGGATCACTCAGCATCCTCATCATCATCCCCATCACCATCACTCAGATCAACAGGGTCAAGGAAGAACTCGGGAAAGTCAGCGGCAGAAGGAAAGTCGACCTCCAGAAGAGGAAGATGATCAGGAATAGGCTCATCTGGCTCGACAGGACTCCCAGGGCGCGCACGGAGGCGAGCCCTAAGTGCATTCGCCTCAGAGATACGACGAACCTCCTCGGTAGCAATGTGAGTACCAGTGTAGCGGCAAGTGTCAAAGATAGCCTTGTGGGACTTGCCAATGAAGCGAGCCAGGCGGTCAAAAGGCTTCATGAAAGGTTTAGTGTGGCGAGAAGAGCTCTCGGCACAAGGAGGAGCAGGGGCCTTCCCTCTGGAAGACTCATCACGCTGAGTCCACATGGAGTGCATGGATGTCTTAGCAATGGGACAAGGATAGACCGAGTCGATGACTGTCTGAATGAAAGGGGCATGGGGAAGTGTACGAACCTTCAGACAACTAGCCATGCGAATCTCGTTCCAGAGAAAAACTGCCATGTCAATGGAATGGGTGGGAGCCTTCCTAGAGTAGTGCATCGAATCAATGCTATAGGCCCGAACCATTCCACGATCCCCTTTCTTGGCGGCAATGGAGTTGATGATACATTGGAAGAACCAGCGGTATTTGGGACGAAAGATAGAGATATCATTAAGCTCCTTTTGTTGTTGCGCTGTGGATAGCTGAGCGGTAGGCAGGACGGGACAACCACATGCACTGATGGGCATGGGCTCAAACTTGGGGTTCACCTCATGGATCCGAAACAGAGAGGCCTCAGATCCAGACATGCCCAAAGCAGCAGCAAACTCCTTGAAGGTGACAGTGAACTAAGAGTGGTGAGTCATCCAAGTGATAGACCGGTCCGGATGGAAGAAACACATGGCATAGAATTGCCGAATGGCAGCCTCATTGCAATCACAATGAAGAGACATAGCATGATGCAGCCCCATGCCATCAATCTTCTCCAACACACCTTCGAACTTGGTAGGATTGTTCTCAATGAAACCCAAGTTCACGTAATGCTGAGGAGAGAACCCAAGATGAGCAATGACGGATTGGTAGATGTCTTGTTGAACCAACGTGCGAAAAAGAGGATCGGTGGCATTTGCAGGAGCAACAAATTGGTTGACATCACTCCTTAAGGCAGCATACTCAGGAGGGTCCATGGGCTCATAATTGACAAAACGACGGCCACGGTTGGTGGGGTTGGCCATGGACAGAACAAGGCCAGTAGTTGCCGCAGACTGAGAGCTTGAGGCATCGCCTGCTTTCTTCTTCTTTGACTTAGTCGTGGAACAAATAGGCACGAGCTCCTCATCGTGGAGTTCGGCCTCGTAGTCAGGGTCATCCTGCCCGGCATAGGACGGACGAGCACGACCCGGCGCCTTCTTGAGAGGACGAGCAGCGTCCTTGGAGTCCGTCGATGCTTGACGACGCGCGTCATGAGAGGGGCCCGAGGATGTCGACTTGAAGCTCCGGCCACCGCCTCCACGTCCGACCACCATGGCGGAGTTGGGGACAGAGGGCGCAAGATTGTGGAAGATCCAATCGGCCCCGAGAGAAGCCGAGCGAGGAGGGACTAGATCGAGGAGGAGGCAGCATGAGGGTGGGAAAAAACGAGGCAATTTGCCGGCCGGACTAGCAGGGCCGGCCACGAGCAGCCGCCGGCGGTGGGAGGGGCCATCGGTTGGGGCAGTGGGGGAGAAACAGAGGAGTAACTCTCTGCCCCCTCCCGGCCCGATTTTAGTGTTAGGGCGTGGACCCTCCTGGATGACCAGAAGGCGGCCCGGATCAGCAGGACTGGCCACGAAGATCGGATACCGGCCCGGATATCTGGGCATATGACAGAGAGACCCGGACATCCGGGTATATATCCGGATGATCCGGCCATCCTGAGAGCAGATAGCCAAAATTGATGATTGAAGTGGTGATGATGTGAAGATATTGATATGTATATATATGTATATAACTATATATAAGTGTGAGCAATAGGTGAACCCAAAACATAGCACAAACCCGCATATAATCAACGAAGGAAAGTTTTAACCTAAGCCACCATGTTTGAGTATACATAACTTGGTATACCAAAGGTTCGAACTTTGGAACCAAGATTATTACTCCATCATTTTAAAGTACTATGGACACAAAAATGTCATAGTGACTTTTAGAGTGTTGGTTTTGTTTCGCATTACATAGAGAGAAGAGGATTCATGGATTGAAGTTCACCCCCTAAATATATGCCTACATCAAGACAAGACATGACAAAAAATGAATGCATGTGTACTAGATTTCACATAATGTTGTGAAGCTCCAAGATACCAAGTTCACGCCTAAGTTGATAAAACATTGCTTCATCCAATGGCTTGGTGAAAATGTCTGCAAGTTGCATATCTGTGCCAACATGAGCAATATCAATGTCACCCTTTTCCACATGATCTCTCAAGAAATGATACCTAATATCAATGTGCTTGGTGCGGGTATGATCTTTGGGGTTCTCAGCAATATTGATGGCACTTTCATTATCACATAGAAGAGGCACATTTCTATAGGTGATACCGTAATCCTTCAAAGTTTGCCTCATCCATAGTAATTGAGTTGCACAACTGGCGGTTGCAATGTATTCAGCTTCGGCGGTGGAAAGATCAACACAATTTTGTTTCTTAGAGGACCAACTTACCAAGGAGCGTCCAAGAAATTGACATGCACCAGAGGTGGACTTACGATCCACTTTGTCTCCAGCCCAATCCGCATCCGTGTACCCAATAAGATCAAACTTAGCATCCTTGGGGTACCATAGACCCAACTTTGGGGTGTGAACAAGGTATCTAAGAATATGCTTAACCGCCTAATGATGACTTTCCCTAGGGAAGCTTGAAATCTAGCACACATGCATACACTAAAGATGATGTCTAGTCTAGATGCACAAGGATAAAGCAATGAACCAATCATAGAGCGGTAAATAGATGGGTCGAAAGGGATACCATTTGTGTCTTCAGTGAGTACAATTTTGGTTGGCATGGGTGTCTTACATGGACTAGCATCAGACATGCCAGACTTCTCTAGAATCTCCTTGAGGTATTTTGCTTGAGACAAGAAAATTCCTTCTTGAAATTGTTGAATTTGGAATCTGAGAAAGAACTTCAAATCCGCATTGAGTGAAAATTCAAAATTCTTCGTCATGGAGGACGCAAACTTCTTGCACAAATGAATGTTAGGAGAACCAAAAATGATATCATCTACATAGATTTGGCATAAGATCAGATCACCCTTGTCCCTCTTAGTAAAAAGAGTGGGATCGATCACCCCTCTCACAAAACCATCATCGAGTAAAAACTTCTTAAGATGATCATACCAAGCATGAGGTGCTTGTTTGAGGCCATACAAAGCCTTATGAATTTTATACACATAGTCTTTGTGATCGGGATCAACGAACCCAGGTGGTTGTGATACATATACTTCTTCTTGTAAAGGACCGTAAGGAAAGCACTCTTCACATCCATTTGATATAATGTAAAACCATTGCAAGCGGCATAAGCAAGTAAGATGCGAATAGATTCAAGATGGGCAACGGGGGCAAAGGTCTCACCAAAGTCCAAACCTTCAACTTGTGAGTACACTTGTGCCACTAACCTTGCCTTGTTACGGATGATTACACCATTCTCATCTTGCTTGTTCTTGAAAATCCATTTTGTTCCAATGACATTGTGCTCTGTAGTTGGCCTCTCGACTAATGACCACACTTGGTTGCGTTCAAAACTGTTCAACTTTTCTTGCATAGCAATGAGCCAATCCTTGTCCATCAATGCATCTTGTACCTTGAGAGGTTCAACACTAGACACAAACGAGAAGTGAGCACAAAAGTTTGTCAAATGTTTACGAGTGACTCTACCTTCCGATATGCCAGTGAGAATTTTGTCAATATCAACACGACCGGCCACTCGAGGCATGATGGAGGTTAAGGTTTCGCGAGGTTCAACTTCATGTCCATCATCCACGTCCTCAACATATGGATCACAATGTGTGGTGGAAGATCTTCTTCTTCATATTGCATTTGTTGAGGTTCATTATCAATGATTGCACTTGCTTGTTCTTGCCCTTGATGTTGATCTTGTTCTTAAACATTATCATGAAGAGGAATCTGATCATCTTCTTGTACTTGGACTAAGGGCATTGGTTGAGCACTAGGGGCTTTGTGGTGGTATGGGTGTTGAAGTGGTTTGTTGATGGGTGAAGCTTCCATCTTCTTCATCATCATCATGAGGTTCTTGTTCCATTCGATGAAGTGCACCAACACCCATGGTCAAAATATCTTGAGAAGAATCTTCTTCACCCACATCACTTCACTACTGGAATCAGCTTCTTTGCCGTCTGCCATGGCGAACGGCAAAGGCATATATCACGGATGGCAAACATCTTTGCCGTCCGCTAGCGGACGGCAAACTGTCTGGATGAATGCCTGCCAGCAAAGGCCTTCTTTGTCGTCCGCTTCTTAGAAACGGATGGCAAAGGATTACGCCGTCCGCCATCCGAGGCCAGCAGACGGCAAAGACAACTGACGGCAGTGCGGTGGCGTGAGAGCCGTTAGGGGGTTAACGCTGCTCTTTGCCGTCTGCCAGCGGACGGCAATGATTCAAACCTCTTTGCCGTCTGCTGGCGGACGGCATATCTGGACATGTGGCAGCTTCCCAGTGCTGCCTAGCTGGGCTCTTTGCCGTCCGCCAGCAGACGGCAAAGAGGTTTGATTCATTGCCGTCTGCTGGCAGACAGCATAGCTGGTCACTTTGCCGTCCACCAGCAGATGGCAAAATGACCAAATAGGCAGCCAGTGTTCCCAGTTTGCACAGGTGACTGCCACGTGTCCTCTTTGCCGTCTGCTAGCGGACGGCAAAGCTCTTTGCCGTCTGCTAGCGGACGGCAAAGAGGCTATATATCCCCTGTTTTATTTAAATCCCATTAATTAGACATGGTTTCAAACACAGATATACATGCATACATATCCAACATATCCAACAGCATGTCCAGCAACATATTTCATCCAATCCAACAACATAGTACAACAAAGTCCAACATATCCATATATACATAACCAGAAACAAGTTTCCAACAACATATCCATATAGACATACATATCCAAACAAGTTTTCATAAACAACAAGGAAGCACCACAAGAATAGTACACTCCATGAATCCAAGCTTCCTCATGTAAAGCAAATCTGCAAATTGGGAAAGATGAAAGTTAGAAGAAGAAGACTAGTTAGAAGAAGAAGAAGAAGAAGAAGAAGATTTTTTTTCTTCTCTTTCTTTTTCTCCTCTCCTCTTCTTTATCTTCTTCTTCTAACTAAGCTAGGTAAAAATGTCATTTTATTGCTAAGCTAGGTAAAAATGCTAAGTGTAGGCCATTTTAGAGCTAAGGTAGGTAAATAGGTCATTTTGGAGCTTAGTAAGGTTATTATGTCATTTTCGAGGAAAATAAGCTAAGTCTATATCATTTGGAGCTAACAAAGATTATCATGCCATTTTTTACCTAAGTATGCTAAGATTGTCATAAATGAACTAAATAAGCTAAGTATAGCTTATTTTTTATCTAACTTAGGTAATTATGCCATTTAGGAGGAAAATAAGCTAAGTATCCATTTGTATAGCAAAACACTAGAGAAAACTTACCCTCATCACAACAAATGTGATGAAGATCGCAACTAAGGTAACAATTGATTCAAAAGCATAATGATACCAAGCCTCATTATCAATGGCATATTTTCTAATCTTCTTAAGCTTCAGGCGCATTGCATCCATCTTCAAGCGCATTGAATTCATCTTCATCTTGTGATCATCGATGGCATCGGCAACATACAACTCCAATGTCATCTTCTCTTCTTCAATTCTTTTAGTTTTTTCTTTCAAATACTCATTTTCTTTTTCAACTAAATTTAACTTCTCGACAAGAGGGTCTGTTTCAAATTCCGGTTCACATACCTCCTAGATTAAAATATCTCTATGTCAACTTGATGGCCATAATTTGCATAAATGCGAAATGCAACAAATAGTTATGAAAGAGAATTTACCACATCTGAATCATAAAGCGGGCGAGGGCCGACCGGGACGGAAATCAAGACCATGGCACTATGTATAAGAAACAATCATACAAAGTAAGAAAATTATAAATACCAACTATATAAATCATACAATCATACAAATAACTACATAAATAAAGTACAACATAAAAATTTGAATCCATAATAATCATTATCGGTAATGACGTGCTCGTCATCATCATTAATAAAAGCATCATCATCATCACTATCGGTAATGATGTGCTCATCATCATCATTAATAAATGCATCATCATGTGGAAGGCCACCTTTACGTAATCGTTCAAGCATTGACAGGTCATCTGCAGTAGTAACTTCTTCTTCCGGCTCTTCTTGTTCCAGCTCAGGAGTGAAGTCGGATTCACTATCGTTGTCTACTTCAATGTTCTGGGGTGGAGTAGAGCGGTTCTTGAAACGTTTTTTGGAAAGACATGTTTCTTGGAAGAATTTTCCTTCGTCATATGTGTCTTGGTTAATGTGAGGTTCATAATCCTTTTCATTGGGGGGACGTTGTCTAACACGGGGCGGCACTTCATAAACGACGTCCCAACCATTGAGATTTGGATCACTTTGACAGGCCCACGATAGATAGAAAACTTGGGTTGCCTGTTGAGCCGTAATATAGACATCGGGAACATCCAAATGGGTGCTTTGTTTGATTTCGACTAGCCCTATATGTTCATGAGTCCTTCTAGTCTCCCTTGGCTGGAACCAATAACATCTGAAGACTACGATGTTTGGTGGGTTTTCACCATAGAATTCAAGTTCATAAATTGCTTCAACTCTTCCATAATACTCGATACCTCCTTCGCCGATAGCAGAGACACAACAATTTGTAGACTTTCGGTCGGCCATAGATAGCTCTTTGCCATAGGTATGAAAGCGATACGCGCTGATGTCGAATTTGTCAAATCAACGGACGTTATAGTCAAAACCATTAGCTACTTGTCTCAATTCGGCATCCATAATCTCTGAATTAGCCTACAAGTTTAATACGAAAGGATTGTTGCATTAGTCACAAATTAGCCAAAAAAAGGGTCTAATGGAAATTACCTTTTTATGAACCAAGAGATGAAACCGGGAAATTTGGCTCCTTGTTTTGCCAGAAGCTCATACTCTTCGACGGAATCCTTTTGGATCACCGCTCCATACGAGTATATGGCGACATATCGACTGCATCAAAAATCCAAGAATAAGAGAAGTTCAAAGGAATTAGAAGTTGTGAAACAATGTACGGAGATCTTACTCGATGTACGGCCGCACTTCTGTTAGGTTGTTGAAGAGATACAGCGAAATGGTCCGCCATTCTTCGACATCCAACCTTACTGGTTTCCAACCACCGGCTGGTGCGAGATTCCCTTTGAATAGGTTGAGGTTGGATTGACCCTTTTGAGGTTCGTCAGCATTGTACCGAGGCTTCGGATTATGCAAATGACGATTTTTGGCTTCGTAGTGTGCGGTCACGAAGTTTGCCGCCTCCTCAGTGATGAATGCCTCCGCCATCGATGCTTCTATTCTACGTTTATTTTTACATTTTGCTTGAAGCGTCTTCTACATCCTCTCAGTTCAGTAGCACCAACGATTTTGCACAGCCCCCCCATCGTGCCTCGGTCGGGAGATGCAAAATCACGTGTTGCATTGGATTAAAGAAGCTTGGCGGAAAGATGTTCTCTAACTTGCAGATCAACTCTGGTGCCAACTGTTCCATTTCTTCTAGGAGGCCAGGCAATAGTTCTTTCGCACAAAGAACATGGAAGAAATAGCTCAGCTCTGCCAGTACTAGCCATTCATCCTCAGGGATGAAGCCACGCAACATCACCGGCATTATCCGCTCAATCCATGTGTGCCAATCATGACTTTTTAGACCAAATATTTTCAATTTTTGAAGACTCGCTCCCCTCTTTAGATTTGCTGCATACCCATCGGGGAACATCAACTGCATTTTCACCCACAAATAATTTCCTTCATAGCTGGCCTTCCAAGACTGAACCTTGCCTTTCGCTTCGTCTAGTTGATCCCCTTTCCTTTCGGTTCTTTCATGTTTTGTAACGGTCTATCACTTAGCTCCTCTTGATCGACTCTAGCCTTAGTATTATCCTTTGATTTCCCCTCTATGCCGAACAATGTACCAAAAATGGCTTCGGCGATATTCTTTTTAGTGTGCATCACGTCGATGTTGTGTGGGCAAAGGAGGTCTTTGAAGTAAGGCATATCCCAGAAGCATGTCTTGTGAGTCCAGGCGTGTTCCTTATTATACCCCTTGAAATACCCTGGACGCTCTGGATCCGGCTCGAGAGCGTTTAACTGATCTAGGGTCTGTTGGCCTGTCAACGCAGGTGGTGCAGAGTGTTTGACAACTCTACTTTTGATGAAGTTCTTCTTGTCTTTCCTGAACTTATGGCCAGGATGTAGAAACGGTCTATGCAAGTCGAAGCAACTATACTTGCGCCCTGCCGTCAGCCAACGAAACTCAAGAGCTCCCTTGCATGTGGGGCATCGGAACCTTCCATGCACACACCAGCCAACGAATAGCACATACGCCGGCAAGTCATGCGTTGAGTACATGTACCAGGCACGCATTATGAAGTTCTGTTTGCGAAAGGCGTCGTATGTCTTGAACCCATTACCCCAAGCTTCTTGCAATTCGTCCTTAAGCGGCTGCATGTACACATTCATATTCTTCCCCGGATAGTTGGGCCCTGGAATTATCAACGTGAGGAAAATATTCTTTCGTTGCATAATCTTCCGGGGGGGGGGGGGAGATTGAGTGGAATGACAAACACGGGCCAACAGCTGTATGGGGCTGCCATCTGACCAAACACATTGAATCCATCTGTGCTGACGGCGACTCGAGGATGCCTTGGATCTGCCGTTTTTTCCTTATGTAATGCATCGAAGCGCTTCCACGCTTCACCATCCGATGTGTGCACCATCATCACATTCCCATCTGCATCTAGTTCGGTTCTTTTGCCCGTTTTGTGCCATGTCATCTATCTGGCCGTCTCTTCGACCATGAAAAGACGTTGAAGTCTTGGTACGATTGGCATATACCGAAGTTCATTAATGGGTATTTTGGTCTGCGTCTTCTCACCCATACCGTTGTCTACCACAACATACCTGGAAGAATTGCAAATGTGACAATAGTTCAAGTCCTCATACTGAAGCCTAAATAAGACACATCCTTTCTCACACGCATGTATCTTCTCATAGGGCATCTTAAGAGCACGGAGGATTTTGTCTGACTGGTACAGGTTTGGAGGTAGCACATGGCCTTTGGGTAGAAATCGTCCGAATACTGTCATCATCGCGTCGTAGCATTCTGTGCCCAAGTTGAATTGAGCCTTCAAAGCCATTATTTGTGAGATGGCATCCAGCTGACAAAGCTCAGTGTGCTCGTGGAGAGGACGTTTTGAGGACTCCAACATTTTAGTGAAGGCCTTTGTAGATTCCTCCATCTCCTTGTCCGAGTCCCGGGCATCGTCAAAGTCTTGCACCATGTCTGCAGTCCCGGTACCATGCTCGTCGGTGCGTCGACGAACCTCGGCTCTGGCACGTTGGGCAGACTCACCATGTAATGTCCAGACCGTGTAACCAGGCGTAAAACCAAACTTCTGCAGGTCTTTACTCATTTCAAGCTCGTCCCTCTTTTTATAGTTGTCGCAACGGGCACAGGGGCACCAGCTAAATTCCTGGCCATTTGCAAATGCGGCTCTAACAAACCCCTTGGTTTTTGTTAACCATTCCTCGGTCCAAACTTTCTGACTAGTGTAACCGGTGTACATCCATGCACGATCACTCAGATTGACTTCCTACTGGACACACAAGAAACATATACATAATTAAGCAAACCATAACCGGCTTTGCAATCTTAGAGAAATTGTCAACGAATCTTCGACAATAGCTTGCAAGACCAAGAAAACTACGGAGCTGCTTGACATTCTGAGGAGGTTCTCAATTCACAATTGCGGACACCTTCTCGGGATTAACAGCGATGCCCTTGGCAAAGATGATGTGACCAAGGTAAAGAACTTCATCGAGCCAAAACTCACATTTTGAGAACTTTGCATAGAATTGGTACTCTCTGAGCTTGTCGAGCACCAATCGCAAATGATTGGCATGATCCTTCTTATTCTTGGAGAAGACCAATATATCATCGAGATACACCAGGACGAATTCATTGGTATAGGGGTTGAAGATGAAATTCATCATCCGAGAGAATGTTGGAGGAGCATTGACAAGGCCGAAAGACATGACAGTATATTCATAAGAACCAAAGCTTGTTCTGAATGCTGTCTTGGGAATATCTTCTTCACGAATGCGAATCTGATGATAACCCATACGAAGGTCAAGCTTGGAGAATACTTTAGCACATTTGAGTTGCCCGAATAGCTCATTGATGTTGGGAAGTGGATACTTGTTCTTGATTGTCTTCTTGTTCAATGGACGGTAGTCGACACAAAGTCGGTCCGTGCCATCCTTCTTCTGGACAAAAAGAACACCACAACCCCATGGAGATGAACTCGGTCTGATCAAACCCAGACGCTCTTGTTCATCGAGCTGTTTCTTCAATTCTTTCAGCTCCTTGGGTCCAAGCTTGTATGGACGCTTGTAAACGGGTTCAGTGCCGGGCTCAAGATCGATAACGAACTCAACTGGCCGGTGAGGAGGCATACCCGGAAGCTCTTCTGGAAAAACATCTTGGTACTCACAAACGACTGGAATTTGAGAGATGGCATTTAATTCGCCCTTCTCATTGAGAGAAAATAACCGAATGGTTTCATCACGAGAGGCATAAATGATAACATCCTCAGAAGAGTGTGTCAATTGAATTTCCCTGGCAGCACAATCAAGTTGAGCCTTGTGCTTAGAAAGCCAGTCCATCCCGAGAATAAGATCAATATCCGAGTCACCAAGAACCATTGGAGAAGACAGAAATTTATAGTTGCCCATCTTGATAGAAACATCTGGAGCCATCATTTTGGTATTCATGAATAATCCCGGAGAGGAAACCGCTATCAGCTTAGGCAGATCAACAGTATGCAAATTGTTCATGGATGCAAAAGGTCTTGATATGAAAGAAAGCGATGCACCAGTATCAAACAAGACTTTTGCAGGAATATCATTAATAGGAAGATTACCCATTATCACATCAGTAGATTCCTCTGCTTGAGCTGCATTCATCATGTTCACCTTTGCAGACTTTGGATTATGCTTGACCACTGCATTGCTGGAAGATCTGACAGGAGGAGGAGGCGGAAGACGCCTTTGGTTGAAGCACTTGTTAGCATAGTGACCTTTCTGCTGACAGTTGTTGCATGTCACCTCTGAGAGTGGACGGTGATAAGGAGCATTGGACTTTGGAGCTTGATTCTGAGACTTGTTCTGATATCCAGAGTTGGAAGAGTTGGAAGAACCATGGCCACCTTTGTTCTTCTGCTGGTAAGGCTGACGAAATGGAGGAGGAGGAGGCAACCAGAACTTCTTTTGCTTAGCAGCCACAAGTGAGGAAGAAGAAGACTGAACTGCGTCCCTGACTCTCTTCTTAGAAGCCTCACACTTGAGCTGAGCAACCTCTTGCTTCAGTGCCATATTATAGAATTGATCAAACTGAGTAGGCTCAACAAGAACGAGAGCTAACTGCAGATCCTCTCTAAGGCCACCTCTGAAATGATAGATCATGCTCTTTTCATCAGGAACGTCTTGTTTAGCGAAGCGAGCAAGTTTCTGAAACTGGATATTGAATTGATACACAGACATGTTGCCTTGCTTGAGATTGCGGAACTCCTCATGCTTGCTCTCAACAACACTTTGTGGAATGTGGTGCGCTTTGAAGTCCCGACAGAAGTCAGTCCAAGTGATCACACGACCTCCTCTGGAATCTTTGTATTGTTGATACCAATCAGCAGCTTAGTCCTTGAGCTGAAAAGAAGCGAACTTGACATAGTCCTCAGGCCTGACATTGCTACATTCAAAATGCTTGTTGATGTCCACGAGCCAATCATCGGCATCCGTGGCCTCGGCACAGTAGCTGAAAGACTTGGGCTGATTTGCGAGAAACTGGTTGAGTGTAGCGAAGTGAGACTGATTGTTGCCTTGGCCTTGATTCCCTTGATTGCCTTGCCCTTGGGTGCGTTCTTGCAAGAGTTGTAGAATCATCTGAGCATTGGCGTTGGTGGCTGCCATGATAGCTTGCCATGCCTCCAGAGGCGGAGGTGGTGGCGGAGGGTTCGCCTGACTCCCTTCATTGCGATCCAGATTCTGACGCGTTGGCGGAGCCATCCTGAAGAGGGTGACATCCGTTAGCATCTTGATAGACAAATAGTCAAGTTGAATCAACGAATAGAAATTTGCAACATATAGTCTTCACAATAAACATTCGAACGAGGATGAACGAATGAATTCCATATTAAATCATCACACTTCCATAAGTTGCGAAGCCACTTAGAAAAAGGTATGGAATCAACATTTGATTTCGAAGCAACTCGAATACCACAATTCAAAACAAAACAAAGTATTGGCTTGCAGAATAAGCCGGAACAAACATATGATAGCGGTTTCATCCGAAGTTTTCATGGTGGGGCCCACACGGGCTCGATCGTATAGCACCATCATGTACAAGGCAGTGCACATGACATACGAAGCGTCCCCGAGTCGGCATAGCCAAGGACTCTTTAAGACACTACGAGACCACTGTAAAACCAACCGTGGAAAGGCGGACCACTAGACGTCGAACCCCAATCTCATATCATGCGTCTGTCAGAAAGATATCCTAAGAGCTACTTGAATTCCCACTTATAAACTCCCGAAACTTTCTGGTTATGCAATCTGGTGTTGGTGATGCAGGGGACACAAAATATATCACCCAAACTAGCAATCCCTAGATCCAGCTGTATCCATCCGTCAACACATAACCAAGAAACCTTCGGAAATCGTGTACCTCAACCTTCGAAAAGCATCCATTATACGAGTTATGGCAATACTCCCGAACTCCCGCCCCAGTACTGGGTGGCGTCGAGGTGATCTCACCAACAACTGCATAAAAGAGATTTTGATGTCGGCGAAACTCAGGTATTCCAGAACTGCAACGATAAAATTGTGACGACAACACCTCGGAGCTCAACTCCCCGGAACACTGCCACAACCCCTAAATGTCAGGAGGCACCAAGAACAATGTTCTCGTCACAAAACCATCGGAACGATTCCAAGATACCCGCGTGATCCTAAATTTTTTTAGTGAAATTTGAGGAGAGAATAGTCAAAACTTCTACATCAGGAGACCTCACCAGAGCGACGAAGGGACTGAGGAGTAAAAAGAATCCTACTCTCCGATATATATATAATCCTAAGACTCAAAACATTTTTGTTCTAGACTCAACAACGCCAGCGATTCGATCAAGCAGGGGGCTCCTAAGTCGGGGATGGCTCTGATTACCAACTTGTAACGCCCACGATGCGGCTATATCTCCCACGTGTCGAGGCACGACTTAGAGGCATAACCGCATTGTGGTTTTATCGCAAGAAGGGTCATCTTCACACAATCCCATGTAATGAACAAGAATGGGATAATGAGAGTTGGCTTACAATTGCCACTTCAAACAATACATAAATATAATCCACACATCATCCAAAATACACACATAGACCGACTACGGTCAAAAACCATATGAAAATAAGATAACCCCAAATGCTAGATCCCCGATCGTCCTAACTGGGCTCCACTACTGATCATCAGGAAAAGACACATAGTAACGACCACGTTCCTCATCGAACTCCCACTTGAGGTCGATCACATCATCTGCACTGGCATCGTCGGCACCTGCAACTGTTTTGGTAGAATCTGTGAGTCACGAGGACTCAGCAATCTCACACCCGCGAGATCAAGACTATTTAAGCTTATAGGAAAGGATGGTGTAATGAGGTGGAGCTGCAGCAGGCACTAAGCATATATGGTGGCTAACATACGCGAAAGAGAGCGAGAAGAGAAGCAACGGAACGGCCGTCATCTAGTAAAGACCAAGAAGTGATCCTGAACTCCTACTTACGTCGTACATAACTCAAACCGTGTTCACTTCCCGGACTCCGCCGAGAAGAGACCATCACGGCTACACACACAGTTGATGTATTTTAATTAGGTCAAGTGACAAGTTTTCTACAACCGGACATTAACAAATTCCCATCTGCCTCATAACCGCGGGCACGGCTTTCGAAAGATAATACCCTGCAGGGGTGTCCCAACTTACCCCATCATAAGCTCTCATGGTCAACGAAGGATAAACCTTCTCCCGGAAAGACCCGATCAGTCTCGGAATCCCGATTTACAAGACATTTCGACAATGGTAAAACAAGACCAGCAAAGCCGCCCGAATGTGCCGACAAATCCCGATAGGAGCTGCACATATCTCACTCTCAGGGCACACCGGATGAACACTACGTACAACTAAAACCAATCCTTGAGTTTCCCCAAGGTGGCGCTGCAAGTGGCTCTAGTTTGGACCAGCACTCAGAGGAACACTGGCCCGGGGGTTTAAATAAAGATGACCCTCGGGCTCGCGAAAACCCGGGGGAAAAGGCTTAGGTGGCAAATGGTAAAACCAAGGTTGGGCCTTGCTGGAGGAGTTTTATTCAAGGCGAACTGTCAAGGGGGTCCCATAAATCACCCAACCGCGTAAGGGACGCAAACTCAAGGAACATAAAACCGGTATGACAGAAACTAGGGCGGCAAGAGTGGAACAAAACACCAGGCATAAGGCCGAGCCTTCCACCCTTTACCAAATATATAGATGCATTAATTAAATAAGAGATATTGTGATATCCCAACATATCCATGTTCCGACATGGAACAAACTTCAACCTCACCTACAACTAGCAACGCTATAAGAAGGGCTGAGCAAAAGCGGTAACTTAGCCAAACAACGGTTTGCTAGGAAAGGATGGTTAGAGGCTGACATGGCAATATGGGAGGCATGATATAGCAAGTGGTAGGTAGCGCAGCATGGCAATAGAACGAACAACTAGCAAAGCAAAGATAGAAGTGATTTCGAGGAGTGGTCATCTTGCCTGCAAGGTTCTCAGAGTTGTCGAAAGCTTGATTCTCGTAAGCGTACTCAACAGGTTCCTCGTTCACGAACTCGCCTCCCGGCTCTACCCAAGACAAGAACACAAGCAAAGGAACCACAATCAATCACGGGAAATGCACAAGCAACATGATGCAAAACATGTATGATATGCGATGCATATGCGTGCTCCGGAAGACAAATGATGAACAAGGCACTAACTTGACAAACCAAGCATTCCACTGGAAAGGTGAGATGATTTCGGTCGAAATCGATATAAAGATCACCGGAAACGGACGCACGGTTTGCAAATGGCAAGCAAAACAAGAATGACACGAATCTGCGATTAACAGCATGATAGCACTTAGAATGCAACAAGTAACAATGCTACAGCACTCCAACATAGCAACAAAGCATATGGCAGTAATCTACAGGAGATGCTTGACAAAAGATGAACACTGAGCTACGGCTAGATCACACCACAGCAGTTTCAAACAAGCATGGCAAAAGTGCAAAAGATAACAGGTTCACAGACTTGGTGAAATTACTGGACATCGTTGAAACAGCATCAGGTAGCAATGTTCAGAGCACGAAATCAACATGCTACAAGAACCTAACATGGAAAAACAAACCATAGCAGTGTTCTACTAAATGCATGTGACAAAAGTCCCTTACTGACCATAAGCCAAAAAGGACCAGAAGATATGATGGCAACCATGTAAACATAGCAAGTTTCATTAACAGGTTCCAGACTTGGCAGAAAACAGAGCATGGCAGAAACAATGATATGAAGACATCTTGGTGAGCTTGATGCACTCACCACAAGGCAATGCATGACAAAACAAGCATACCTACAGCAACAAGGCATGTTTATGAAGCTATCCATGGCAATATCAAGTATATAGCATGTATGGAACTACTACAACAAGCTTGGCAAAATTGAATAACACGTAAACAATCTGCCAGATATATTTTTATAGACAAAGTAGAGCAAGATTGAGTCATGCGATGGCACTCCATAATTCCAAACAAGGGAAAAAATGGATCAATTACAACAATATCTACAAAACATCCTTACTGGACATCTCCAAAATATGCATGGATCTCTCTGTAGCATGAAGTTTACATGGCAACAAAATAACAGCAGACAAAGACTTGGAGAAAATACTAAGTCCCTGAAATCAGAAACATTACGGAGCCTAGTTTGCATGCTTGTGCTAGTCACCACAGAGATCACACAAATACATGGCATACACCTCTGTAAGTATGGCATGACATACAACAAAACACATGTAGAGCTCATGCCCATAAGATGCACAGATTAAATGCAACAAAAATGACAAATCACCAAGTTCTGGTAAGTAACAGCAGATAACAGCAACTAGCACTCTTGCACCAGAGATTTGGGCATCAAGATGGACTCTAATGAACATGGTGCTATTGAACAAAATGTAGAGCATCACGAGACGAACAATTCGATATATTACACGCACGGAACGGAGCTATATACAGAGAGTTATGCCATGATGAACAGGTGCATGTAATGTGACAGAAAAATGACTTACAGGATTTCGGGGAGAAGGAGAAGTCAACCTTCTCGATCTCTGGATCCAGATCGGGGCTCGGGCTCGTCGCCGGCGACGGGAGAGGAGGAGGAGACGGCGGCTTGGATCGGGGGGGAGAGGAGGCGAGGCGCCCGGGTCCGGCGGGTGGGGCCGCGGGCGGAGGTGGCGAGGCGGCGGCGTCGTGGAGGCGGCGCGGTGGACGGCGACGAGGCAGCGGGGCCGGCCGGCGCGGAGGGATAGGGTTAGGGTTTGGACTGCGGATTGTTTCGGGAGGGTGCAAATATATAGGTAGAGGGAGCTAGGAGACTCCAAACGGAGTGCGGTTTTTGCCCACACGATCGTGATCGAACGAACTAGAGCATGGAAGAGGGTTTGGTGGGTTTTGGGCTGCCTAGAGAGGGGTTTTTGCTGCACACACAAACAGACTTTGCAGTTGCCCGGTTAACCGTTGGAGTACCAAACGACCTCCAAATGAAACGAAACTTGACCGGTGGTCTACCGGTGGTATACCAAGGCCACTTGACAAGCCTCGGTCCATTCCGAGAACGTTTGACACCCGCTCACGAAAAGAAACAAGAGGAGTGCGCCGGAGGAGGTGGGAGTGCCGGATTGCAAAACGGACAACGGGGAAAATGCTCGGATGCGAGAGACGAACACGTATGCTAATGCAATGCATATGATGGCATGGTATGAGATGCATGACATGAAAAAAATACAAAACGGAAAACAAAACCCGACCACGGAGGGAATATCGTAACACATAGCCGAAAATGGCAAGAGTTGGAGTTACAATTATGGAAAGTTACATCCGGGGTGTTACAATAACGTTGGACAATTCGAAAGAATCACGATTATAAATATGCAAATGCATGCATATTTATAGATGTAACCCTTTCGAACGGGAGACGCATAGTGGTTACGCATACTGATGATTGACACCTATAGCTAGCAAGTTTCATCGGCACGAAGACCATAACAAAGGAAATGAAGGGGGGAGGAGGAGATGTCATTTGTGCTCACCAACGAACGCAGGGGCGGAGCTCGTCGAACACTAGACCCTCGCAGCGACGAAATACCTGCATATTTAAATCGAAAGATGAGTAACATAGCAAGTATTCGACACCGACGGCCACATGTACCTCGCACTGACGATACTTGCTCGACACCGAGGAACCCTCTAACCCGCTCGTCCCCGGGTAAACTAAATAGCAACTACTATCGGTGCAAGGTACATGAGGCGGTCGACGTTGAACACTAGATCCACATCCCACAAGTGAAGCCGGCGCCCGGCGTCCCGCAACAATAGTTCTGGTGGGCGATGACGGTCGAACAACTTGGCGAATTTGTCTGGCAGCCTCTGCGATGAGGATTAAAGCCAAGTTTTGAAATTTCAAAAAACCAAACCGACTTGAGTTAGTTTGGGTGTTTCAAGATTCAACACTTAGCTTTCAATCATCATCTCTGAGGCTGCCAGACAAATTTGCAATGGTGTTCGACCGCCATCGACGCCGAGAACTGTTGCTGCTAGACGCAGGACCCCTGTGTCACTTGTGGGACGTGGATGTACTATTCTACACCCACGGCCACATGTACCTCGCACTTACGATACTTGCTATTTAGGGTACCATGGACACTGAGGAACCCTCTGTTTCTTCTTCTTCTTCTTTCTCTTTTTTCCTTTTCTTCTTCTTCTTCTTCTTCTTCTTCTTCTTCTTCTCCTTTTTCCTCTTCTTAAACCTAGCACTAACCTAAACCTAAAAACTCAAAACTACACCTAAACCAAGAACTAACCTAAACCTAAAAACTCAAAACTACACCTAATTAAACCTAGCACTAACCTAAAACAAATCAAGAAAATAGAGAACAAAAAAAAGGAAAAAACAGAAAAAATTTCCTCTTGCTCCGGCGAGGTCGGCCGGTTGGGCGGGCCGGCGCAGGGGCCACGGGGCAGGGCGGCGCAGGGACCTCGGGGAGGGGTCCGACACTGGGGCGGCCCGGCGCAGGCCACTCCGGCGACGGGGCGCGGCGGGGCGACGGGGCGGTTATGGCCGGCGGCGCCGACAAAGGAGAGAGGCGGGCGCACGGGAGGGAGGGAGAGAGAGAAAGAGAGAGGGGGGAGACGGCTCGGCCCGTTAAGTGGGTCTTCTTTGCCGTCTGTTAGCAGACGACAACGAGGGCCACCGTTAGGGCTGGCCCACCTCTCCTCTTTGCCGTCCGCAAGCAGACGACAAAGGACTGCCGTCCACCAGCAGACGGCAAAGTAATCACCTCTTTTGTCGTCCGCTAGCGGATGGCAAAGAATCTGACCTACCCACGCCGTGCCTTGTGGGGCCCACCTGGCTCTTTGCCGTCTGCCTTATAGCTCTTTGCCGTCCGCTGGCCGACGGCAAAGAAGCAGCTGACGGCAAATATCATTTTTGCCATCTGCCCTTTCTTTGCCGTCCGCTTTGTGGAAGCGGACGGCAAAGAGGCTCTTTGTCGTCAGCTGGCGGACGGCAAAGACCTGGCAGACGGCAAAGAAGCTGATTACAGTAGTGCTTAGATCAACTTGCTCCACATGGGAGCCATTAAATTCATCAAACACCACGTCACAAGTTTCTACAACACATCCATTGGATTTGTTGTAGACTATATAGGTGTGAGAGTTTGATCCATAGCCAACAAAAATATGCCCTCAATGGTTTTAGATTGAGATTTTCCTAACCGTTCTCTTTTGTTGAGGATGAAACATTTTCACCCAAATACACGAAAGTACTTGACAGTTGGCTTGTTCCCAGTTAGGAGATCATATGGAGTCTTTTCCAATATTGTGCGGAGGAAGAGCCGGTTTGATGCATGGCATGCGGTGTTGACAGCCTCGGCCCAAAAACTATGTGGCGACTTGTATTCATCCAACATGGACCTTGCCATCTCCACAAGTGTACGGTTCTTCCTTTTGGCTACACCATTTTGTTGAGGAGTGTATGGAGCTGAATATTAACATTCAATCCCTTCATCACTAAGAAATTCTTCCAAGGTGTAGTTCTTGAACTCAGAGCCATTATCACTTCTTATTGCCAAGATTTCTTTGTCAAACTTGCGTTGTGCTTTCTTGGCAAAATCAATGAAGGTCATCTTCGTCTCGTCCTTGGACTTGAGGAAGAACACCCGTGTATATCTTGAGTAATCATCAACAATGACAATCCCATAGTTTTTCCCACTAAGACTATCCCATGAAGGAGGCCTAAAAAGATCCACATGAAGGAGCTCCAAAGGCCTTGAAGTAGACACAATATTCTTGGGTGGGTTCTTTGATTGATGTTGCTTCCCGGCTATGCATACACTACACACACGATCTTTCTCAAAAGAGACATTGGTTAGTCCAAGGATGTGATTACCCTTTAAGAGATCTTGAAGGTTTCTCATGCCGACATGGGCTAGCCGGCGATGCCAAAGCCACCCCTTGTCGGCCTTGTCCATTAGACAAGTTGCATGGAATGTGCTCTCTTTCGAGAAATCAACCGTGTAAAGGTTGCCATCCAACTCTCCAACAAAAGCCACTTCGAGAGTATCTCTCTTAAATACTTTCACATCCGTTAGTCCAAAGAGTGTATCATAACCAACAGAAGCCAATTGGCGAACAGAAAGCAAATGGTATTTAAGGGATTGGACAAGCATGACATTTGCAAGAGACATGTCATTTGTGATAGCCACCTTACCCAAACCGAGTACCTGTCCTTTTGATCCTCCACCAAACATAATGCTCATAAATGGTTGAATAGCTTGCAGGAAATCGTAGAGCAATTTGCTATCTCCGGTCATATGATTGGTACATCCACTATCAATCACCCATTTTACTCCACCGGAGAAGGCAACCTACACACAATTATTACTTGGTTAGAGGCACCCATTTTGCAATGGGACCTCTCAAGTTAGTCACAAGGGTCTTAGGGACCCAAATAGCATAAAACCAAAATGCATTTCGAGGACCAACAAACTTTGCATAAACTTCTCCATCCTTAGTCTTACGAAGTACATAGGATGGAGGCATGAACCCTTTTGGCTTGTTGAGAGTGGGCATGCCCCTTGTGGCCTTCCCACTAACAACCTTACATTTCTCCTTGTGCCCTTCTCGTACAAATGTTTCTTTTAGAGGAGTGGTGCACTTTTGAGAAGACGTCTTCTTCTTGCTTGTGCTTGGGTCAAATCCGAGCCCCTCTTTGCCAAACACCTCATTGTGTTGGCTCAATACCTCATTTAGGTTCTTTTGTCCTTGAGCACATGTCATGAGACCTTTCTCGATTTCAGCCTTGAGAAACCTATTCTCCTCAAGAATAGATGCTAGGTCACTACTAGAGTTAGTAGTACAAGCATCAACATTAATAATAGGAGAAGAGTAAGCCTTGGCTAGAGTTTCAAGATAAGTAAGCTTGAGCGTCTCAAAAATCTTCGTAAGAAGGGTGAGCTCTTCTTCCTTAGTCTTGAGAGACACGGAAAGGAGCTCACAATCCATAGAGAGAGAAGCATGAGACTTAGCAAGCTTACTTTTATCATTCATCAACTCTTCGCAAGAGTCCTTAGCCTTTTTCAAGGAGGCAAGATCTTTAGCATGAACATCAATGTTTGCACCAATTTTCAAGCATAGTTCATCATTTCGTGCTTCCTCATATTGGACTTTCCGCTCAAGGATTTCATATTTTTCCTTTTCCTCAGCGACGAGGGTTTCGATTTCCTTAATGGTGATGGTGTGCTTACTCACCATCTCCATAAGCATATGAAATAGAGTGAGATTCTTTCCTTTGAGAGAGCACATGAACTTATTTAGTTTAGCAAGCATAGGATCATCTGTATCATCATCCTCATAACTATCCTCCGCATCAAGATACTCATCACTAGGAGTAGAAGGAGTGAAAAGAGGAGGGTTTGATCATGGGGTTACCTTGACCTTGTCAGGGGAGCTTTGGTCCTCTCCATCTTCTACCATGGCCTTTTCCATTAGGCACTTGTGGGCGTTGCCCTTGTAGTCTTTCATATAGTTGTAGGTGACAACATCACCACTCTTGTTGACTAGCCTCAAAGTGTTTTGAGAATCTTGAGCAACTCCGGCAACACCACTAACATCATCCGGATCGGATTCTTCATGAGCAGCCATTGCTTTCCCATCTCTCTTCTTGAGCTTGGAGTTCAAAGGAGCAACTTATTCTTGGGAAAGGTCTCGGGAAACCTTGGTTTATCTTCTCTCTTCTCATAAGGGCACTCGTTGGATAAGTGGTTGGTTTCTTCATAGTTGTAGCATTTTCTCACTTTCTTCTTCTGGAATCTTCCCTTGAATTTTCCAGCGCTAAACTTCTTGAAAAAGAGAGCAATGTCTTCATATGACGGGCTCTCATCGGAGTCAGTCTCATCACCATCATTATCATCATAATCATCGTCTTCTTCTTCACTTTGCTCTTCTTCACATACATGCTCGGCCTTCAATGCAGGGTTGATCTTTGATGTTGAGGTACCATGCATGGCAAGATATTTTGTGGCATTTGACTTTGACTCATCAAATAGTTCGAAAGTGGATATGATGTCATCTGGAGTCATTTCCTTGAATCCATGGTGTTGTCTTATGTCCCACGCCATTTGGTGATGATATGGAGCAAGAGCATGAACCAACTTTTCCACGAGAAATCGCTTAGTCAAGTTAAATCCATCTTGTGTCTTGTCACACTCACAGGACTCAATGTCAGCGGTGAGAGTCATGAGACGCTCAAGAAGTTGCTTGGGAGGTTCACCTTTCTCCATACAAAAGTTTTGCAATTAACCCTTGGCAATGTCATATTGAGCAAGCCGGAGAATGGAGGTACCGGTCTTGGTCCTCACAATGATATCCCGTAATTCCTTGGCACTTGTGATATGTATGTATGGTCTCCTTTGCTTGTCAGTCATACCTCTCCTTATGCACATGGTTGCTGTGTCATTGAGATTCCTTTCATATACCTCTCTTGGAGTAAGATTCTTTGGATCAACAGCTTGGTAGCCATACTCCAAGATCTCCAACATCTCATCATTTCCATATCGAAGATGATCCTGCATAGCAACTCTCCACAAAGCAAAATCGGTAGTGTCATCAAGTAAAGGAGGTTTGCCTTGAGGGTTGTACTCTGGTTTCTCTATTTGAGGTCTTGCATAAAGCCATGGAACACTAGTTTGATCATTGCTAGGAGGTTGTTGGCCAAGTGAAGGAGTAGGCACAGCTGGCCTCGAGGCCGCACCACGAGAAAGTGGTGCGAGCATCGTGGTTAGTGTGGTTAGTATCATTTGGACCAAGGCCTCAAGAGAAGCATCATGCTCCTCCTTTTGCTTAGCAAGCGCCCGTTCCAAATCCTCAAAAGTCAAGGACTTGACTTCTGTGGAAGCCGCACCCATATTCTTCGGATTTGCAACAAGGGGAGTCCCATCAGGGTTCATCTTGCTCTAGGGTGGTTAAGCCACGAGAATAGAGCACGAGGCTCTGATACCAATTGAAAGGATCGAGATGGACCTAGAGGGGGGGGTGAATAGGTACAATTACAAAATTTAATTATTACTTAGGAACTTTAGGCAATAATGCGGAATATGAAAGTGATCCTAACAATTGCAAGTATGATGCTAAGAGCTAAGCAAGGTAAACAAGTAACACAAATATGTGTGTAAGCAAGCACAATATGATATAAGTAAGTGCTAAGAGATAAGTAACCACAAGTAGAGAGTTAGGGTTAGGAATAACAGCAACTCCGAGAGACGAGGATGTATGCCGATTTTCACTTCCTTGGAGGGAAGCTACGTCACCGTTTAGAGAGGTGGATGTTACCACGAAGGCTCACCCTATTCTCTCTTTGAGACAACACCACGAAGGCGTTTGTCAACCACTAGTGATAGACCTTGGGGTGGTCTCCAAACCCTCACAAACTTTCCGGGGGTAATCACAATAACGATTCCACACCGAAAGACTCCTACCGCCTAGGAGTCTCCAACCTCCAAGAGTAATAAGATCCGAGGGGAAAAAGCTCAAGACTTGCTCAAATCATGATTTGCTTCAGCCACAAGAAGGAGAGGGAGAAGATCTTTCTTTTGATTGGAACAACTCTTTCAAACTCTCAAGAATCAAACCGGGATCTAGGATTTCGTAGATGAGCAAGAGAGAGGGAGCACAACTGTTCTTGTGGCATATTGGAGTGGAGTGTTCAGCCTTATCTCAAAGAGGCAAGGAGCTATTTATACGACAATTGAATAGAGCCATTTTGAGCAGAGGTTGACTTGCCCGGATGATCTGGAGGACCATCCGGATGATCTGGTCACAAGCCAACTAAGGGGCACTATGATCGTACTTGAGCATTGGATGTAGCTAATATGCGAGTGTGTTTCATGAATGGATCAATGATTGAGTATAATGGGCTAGGGATAACATGCTTTAGTGTTGATATTTTGAAATACATGGTTGCTTGTTGATTTGCTTGAGTATCGAAATCTTCATGTCAAAACGAGACTATTGCTTTGAACCATATAAAAGTCCATATGTCCATGCTACAAAAGAAAACAAGATGTGATGAACATGTTAGGCAGCATTCCCCATCAAAAATTATGTTTTTATCACTTACCTACTCGAGGACGAACATGAATTAAGCTTGGGGATGCTGATACGTCTCCAATGTATCTATAATTTTTTATTGTTCCATGTTGTTACGTTATCATTCTTGTTTGTTTTACAATCATATTATAGCAACTTTATATCATTTTTTGGGACTAGCCTATTGACATAGTGCCCACTGCCCAGTGCCGGTTGCGGTTTTTGCTTGTTTTTTACTTCGCATAATATCAATACCAAACGGAGTCCAAACGCAGCGAAACTTTTTGGAGAATTTTTATGGACCAAAAGGAACAAGTTGGGCCAAAGAAGTACAAGAGGGGTTCCCTGAGGGGGGCACAACCCACATGGGCGCGCCTGGGGGCCCAGGCGCGCTGTGGTGAGTTGTGCCCACCTCGGTGGCCTCCCGCACTGCCTCTTTGCTCTATAAATACCCAAATATTCCAGAAACCCTAGGGGAGTCGACGAAGCACAATTCCAGCCGCCGCAAGTTCCAGAACCACGAGATCCAATCTAGACACCATCACAGAGGGGTTCATCATCCTCATTGGTGTCTCACTGATGATGTGTGAGTAGTTCATTGTAGACCTACGGGTTCGTAGGCAGTAGCTAGATGTGGCTTCTTCTCTATTTTTATTCTCAATACAATGGTCTCTCGGAGATCTATTTGATGTAACTCTTTTTGCAGTGTGTTTCTTGGGATCCGATGAACTTTGAGTTTATGATGAGATCTATTTTATCCATGAAAGGTATTTGAGTTTCTTTGATCTCTTATATGTGTGATTACTTATAGCCTCGTATTTCTTCTTCGAATCTTTGGTTTAGTTAGGCCGACTAGATCGATTTTTCTTACCATGGAAGAGGTGCTTTGTGATGGGTTCGGTCGTGCGGTGTTCTTTCCAAGTGACAGAAGGGGAAGCAAGACACGTATTGATCATTGCCATTAAGGATAACATGGTGGGGTATATTCCTACATGAATAGATCTTTTCTACATCATGTCATCGTTCTTATTGCATTACTCCATTTCTCCATGAACTTAATACTCTAGATGCATGCTGGATAGTGGTCGATGTGTGGAGTAATAGTAGTTGATGCAGGCAGGAGTCGGTCTACTAATATTGGACGTGATGCCTATATAATGATCATTGCCTGCATATCGTCATAATTATTTGAAGTTCTATCAATTGCCCAACAGTAACTTGTTTACCCACCATATGCTATTTTCTCGAGAGAAGCCACTAGTGAAATCTATGGCCCCCGAGTCTATTTTCTCATCTTATATCTTCAGATCTATATAGCTATTTGCCTTTTTTTACTTATTTGCAACTTTTATTTTCAGATCTATATTATCAAAACCCCAAAAATACCTCGCTGGATTTTATTTGCCGTTATTTTATTTGCATCTACCAAATTATATCTTTACCAATCTTTTACCTGGGAGGGATTGACAGCCCCTCTTACGGGTCGGGTTGCAAGTATTTGTTCTTTGTGTGCATGTACCATTTACATAGTGTTGCTTGGTTCTCCTACTAGTTTGATAACCTTGGTTTCAACACTGAGGGAAATACCTACCGTAGTTGTTCTACATCATCCTTCCTCTTCGGGGGGAAAAATGACGTGGACACGAGCCATCAGCATCACCCCGGAGAGTCAGACCATGCGTCGGCGTCGCCACTCGAGTTTTTATGGCATGTCCACACTCGGACCTCAAGTCTATCTCCCCGAGAGACAAATAAATGCCACCAAATTTTACTCAGCTATCAATAACATCCAATCAATCGGGAAACCTTTAGTCCACAATCCATTTTGTTTTCATCTCAAGTGCAGAGGGCTACTACTCGGAAACATATTCCGAGTGCCCCAGAAGCACTTGGATTCAACCGAAAAGCTTAGTCCGTTTGCCCTATGAAACCTCAACCGATTTGGGGCTAATGATGATATGACCTACTACAGGTAGGGTCAAGGACCTATCATCTGGGACCCACCTAGGGCCCCACACCATCATTGGTAGGTCTCTGGACCATATGAGCACCTGAGTGAAAATGCATGCCCAGGCCGGTGCTAAAGAACCCATCCAAGCCGTCGCCGCAGCCTCATCCAAAAGACTATCGGCCGCCACAGACACCGGAACAAATGCTGACGGAGGGTCGGTGTCCGCTAGCCACGGCTTTCTGTAGAGGGGTGAGGACTTGATCTGATAACTTATCATGGTTAACATCGTCCGCTGTCAGGCTATCGAGCCCGGGGTTGTGGTTCTCTGTGTCTGCAAAAATGGGATTGGGGCCGCGTTGTGGTGGAGCAACCATCACAAACGCCGAATTGGCGTTGAGAAAGTGAGGTATGAATGGGGTTTAGACGGTCAGGGTAAATATGAGTGGGACTTAAGAGATGGTCAGGATCTCAAAGTGCGAGAGCTACCGCCACGAAGGACAGAAGCCCCCGCGTCGCCTCTCGTTGGGGCGACTCGAGCGGCACCCGAAAATCTAGCCGCCGCTAGCCCCGCACTCCCTCCTTCCCTCCCTCCGCCGCTGGGGGACACTGCCGGTCTAAGCCCGGGGGCCGACGGCGGAGGACATCACCTCTCTCCCGGGTGTCTGGGTTGTGCGGAGTCCCGAACCGTATGGAGACGCGTTTGATCCGATCTGCGGTGCGGCGGCGTCGAAGGCGGCGCGGGCCGCGGACACAAGGTAGCGGTGCCGCGGTGTCAGAGGCGGCGAGGTTTGCGGGCGCAGCGGCAAGCCCTCACTCGTACAGAAATGGGCTATAGTCCCGGTTCGTAAGGCCCAACTGGCACTAAAGGGTGGGTACTAAAGGTACCCCCCCCTTTAGTCCTGGTTCAACACGAACCGGGACCAAAGGCCCACCACATGGCACGAGCCCGCTGTCGGGGGTGTCGCACGACATATGCCAACGGGTGGGTTATCATGGAGGGCGCTAATAATACGTCGCCGGTTCCTGGAAACAGAATAAGGCGCAAACATGCCCGCCGGTGGATCTTACCCACGTTCGGGGCTCTCCTAGGAGATAACACCCCTACTCCTGCTCTGCAGGGTCTCCGCATGATCACTCAAGAAACAAGGATGGCTACGAGCTTGCTCCTTGAGCCGTTTCTCTAGAGGGGGAAGAAGAACAAGGCTAGCCCTAGCTTCCTCTCTCTATGTGTATGTATGGATGGACTAAGGTCTGAACTCTTTGCATGGGTGCCCTTGGGGGTTTATATAGGCCTACCCCCAGGGGTACAATGGTAATCTGGCAGGGTTTAGGACCCGGCTGTCAGTGTCTACGGTCGGGGCTCGCCTACTAGGAGTCGGCCTTCCCCCGCGCCGACTGGTCGGGGTTCGCCGCGTTCTGGCTTCTCACGGACAGGTAGGGCCCGCCTCCTGCAGGCCGTACCGACAGCCCGTAGTGGGAGCATGGCCTTCTCTGCCATGGGTGAGGTCATGGGCTGCGTGGCAACAGTGTCGCGCCGCACGAGGGACATCCGCCCGGTACGCTGCATTGTGGCCATGCTCTGCCCGGGATTCCGGGGTGGCAGGCTGCACTGTAGCCACGCCCTGTCTCGTCGTAATTATGTGGCTGCTAACTTTGAGGGCGTGAGGCGCCGTCTGCTAGGAGCCAGCCTCTCTGGAGGCCGCCTGCTAGGAGTCGGCCCGTCTCATGGCTTTCTTCTGAGGACCGCCGCCTTCTGGCAGTCCGCCGCTTGGACCAGCCGGCCCCGAGGAGGCGGCTCTTCGGCCTTGCGGCTTGAGTGGCGCAGCTAGCCTCGATGTCTTGAATCGCCATGGGGAGCAGATGAGGCTACCCGTGGTCATTTACTCCGAAAGTAGTCCCCGAAGCTGGTGGGGCACCGCTACTGAGAAGGCGAGAAGCCTTAGCAGCTGCCTATTCCGAGTGGCCTGATTGATCTTGCTCCGTCTGTCTTCTGTAGCGCCGACTGCTTGGAGCCGGCCGTGGCCAGGCAGGCCGCCTGATGATTTCGGAACGTTGCGGCGGGAGCCTGGTGGCGCACCGGCCAGGCGCTCGAAACGTTGCGGCGGGAGCCTGGTGGCGCGCCGGCCAGGCCCCAGGCTCGCCGCTCGCTTCCTGCGTGCCACGCGGCGCCAGCCCACGCGCGCGATGGGACGTCGCCGCAGGCTGGGGCCGCCACTACCGGGCCTCGGCACGCGCACGGATCCGGTGCTGCCGAGGCGAACAGTTAGGATTCCGTGGCGCGGTAACTACACGTCGTTACTGCGCGAGAAATACAGGGCCATGGGGTCGTGGGTGCAGTTAATCCCACGTCCCCCCACGTTCTTGCCCCCTCAGCCTCACTGCGTGGGGCTATAAGTAGGGGGAGGAGGGGGGTGGCAGACGCACGCGCGCCCTCCTCTCCCTTCACCATTTCCTTCCCTCCTCTTCCTGCTGTCGTCGCACTCTCGCATCTAGCAAAAGTGCTGCCGCAACCCATCGTCGCCGGGCCCATCTTCCCCGCAGTGCCGCAGCTCTGTCGCAGGCTTGCGCGTTCGTCGCCGCGTCGTGCCTCCGTCGAGCTCCAGCTCTCATGGAGCGCGAACGAGCCGGTGATTGGGACGGCTCGAATGTCCATGAGGATCACCTCTCCTTCCTTCACAACACGCGGCGGCTGTCCGGCGAGGGCTACGTACAGCTACGCGCCTCCGCTCGCGGGCGAGATCTCCCCGGTGCCGGAGGAAGGCGAACGCGTCGTCTTTCAGTCGCACTTCCTTCGCGGCTTCGGCCTGCCGGCAAGCGACTTCCTCCGGTCCTTCCTTCAATTCTATCACCTCCAGCCACACCACCTCACACCGAACACGGTGGTGCTGTTGTCCACCTTCGTTACTCTATGTGAGGGTTACCTTGGCGTTCTCCCCGCCCTCATGCTCTGGGGGGGGGGTTCTTCTACACCAAGCTTGGTACCGCCATGAAGGGGGAGGCGGCCCAGTGCGGAGCCTTCATCGCGGTGTAGCGTCCGAGCTTCGGGAACAGCTTCTCGTCCATCAGCTTGACACAGTCGGTCAAGCTGTGGCAAAAATCTTACTTCGATGTCAAGAATGTCCACCCGACAGCCGACTTCGTCAACCTGCGGGCTTATACAGCCGACCCGCCGGCTGAACCTTGCACCAAGTGGACTTTCAACCCGAAGACGCTGTCGGCCGCCTCCAACGCTGCCATCGCTCGGCTCAAGGAGATGACGGAGTCGGAGGGACTCAAGGGGTCGGACCTGCTGAGCGCCTTCGTGGTGCGTCGGGTGCTCCCTCTTCAAGGCCGGCCTCATCTGATCAGCTGGATGAGGGGCATCAAGACCCGTGCCAGATGTGCACCAAGGAGATGCCGAACACGGAAGTGGCCCGACTGGTGAACTATATTTTGAACTGCAAGCTCTCGGAAGCAGAGTGGCAGTTCGGCAAGCGACCCTACTCCCGCGCAGACCGCCGCCCGCGGTGAGTCCTCAATTGTTTTCTCTTTGTTTGCCGGGTTCTGCTTTGCCGCCTGATCAGTCGGTCATGATGCAGATCTTCACAACCCAGCTGGCAGCCGACGCCCTGGAACATGGTCAGGAGTACTTGCCGGACCGGTCAGTGAGTGATGCGGACGAACCCGACTTGGGGGCGGCCGCCCTGGAAGAAGATGACGCCACAGGTGGCGGTGGCGGACCAGGCGGCTCGGGAGGAGGCGGCTCCGGAGGAGGCGGCGTCGAGGACTGGCCCGACGACTACGAGGAGGAGGCCGAACCACACCACCCGTGGGGCGTTGATAGGGCGGGCGCGAGCTCCTCAGCGGCGTCGAGTGCGCCAGGCGGCGCGCCGAAGCGCCGAGCCGGCCCGCCGCTGTTCGGGTGCCGACCGAAAAAGCCCAGGAACACGGCCGCTGCGACCAGGCGGCAGGAGGCCACCGCCAAGGCGGACCAGTTCCATAGGGCCCTGAAGCAGCCGCCCACGGTGTTTCCGTAAGTGTTTGCTATCTATTGCGCTTTCTTTTTCTTCTTTCTTGCAAACTCCTTCTAGGTTTGTTCTTATCTTGCTTTGAACAGGGCCCCGCTCTCTCTCGAGCGGGCTGACTCCGTGTCCGCGATCAGGACGTCGGAGGGCTCCACCAACACCCGCCGCGTAGACCCGCGTGCCGAGCTTCATGCAGCGACAAAGCGGAATGCGCGGGAGGCGCGCGAGGAGCGGGACAATGCGGAGAAGGAAAAGAAGGAGCGGGAGAAGGCGGACGCGGCCAAGGCGGTGCAGGAGGAGGCCGACGCAGGGGCCAAGGCTCAGGCCGATGCCGTGACCAAGGCACAGGAGGATGCGGCCGCCAAAGCGCAAACAGAAGAGTACGTGCGTGGCCGGACTCCACAACTCCTCATCCCACTGCGCTCCGCGCCACCCATGCCAGAGACCCAGGCGCCGACTGGAAGAGCCGGCGAGGACCAGCCGGTCGTGGAGAGGGGAGGGGGCGACCCCGTCATCATGGAGGCGGAAACGACCCCGCCTGTGCCGACCGTCGACGCTCAGACCAGTCGGCCTGAGGTGCCGCAAGTTCCGCCACTCGGTGGCGAGCTGGTGGTGGGGGCGACCCTGGCGGTGCGTATTCCGGCGCGCCGTCGCGCAGAAAAGGCGGCTTCAGCACCACGACCGCAGGAGGTCAGGGCTGCGAGTTCGTCAGCCCCTGACGCAGAGGCGAGTAGCCGCGCCCCACCGGAGTGGACGCCGGGGGCGGCACGGCCGGGCCCTGCTCCAAGCCCAAGGCACCGCTCTTTAGGAGTACATGAAGGCGTTTGTGACGACGTGAACTGCCGTCCGGGTATGCCCCTTGTTTTTGCTTTTGATCTTTGTAATCTTTCGTGGGGGCGCGACAGCGCACCCACTGGGTGTAGTCCCCAAGTTCCGGGCTGGCTGCTGAGCAGGCGGCTTGGAACTTATAGGTAAGGTCCAGGTGCTAACTTGTTTTTCTTCTTGTTGTCTCCGTTGCAGGATTATCACAACATCCGTGCGGCCGCCTTCAACTCCCACATCCAGGAGCTGGCCAAGCGGAACGCTGACTTGGTTGAGAGCCAGTGTAAGCAGTCCATCTTCTTTCTCTCGCGGGGGTGCGTCAGTGCACCCGCTGGGTGTAGTCCCCAAGATTCGGGCCGACTGCTGAGCAGTCGGGCCGGATCTTCCGGCAACCACTCTTCTTTTTGTTGATTGTTGACATGTCTTTTCTTTCTTGTCTTTGTAGGAGCCAACGCCACATTGCAGCAGCAGCTGGGCGAGGCCCAAACCGCGCTGCGTGCTAAGGAGGAGGACTGTCGCAAGGCGGTCGAAGAGCGCGATCGTCTGGCCAAGAATTTGGCTGACCAGGCGGATCAGCACAAGGCGGCCCTCCAGGAAGTGAAGGACGGCGAGGCCAACCTCCTGGCCGAGTTCGAGACTGAGCGTTCGAGTTGGGCCGAGAAGGAGAAGGCGCTGAGTGACGGCTATGGCGATATTGAGGACATGATCGACGGTGAGTTGCCTCTTCCTTTTGAATAGCCGCCGACTGCTGCAGAAGTCACCTTTTGGCTTCTAATATTTTCTTCTCATGCAGAGTTCTTCCCTGGCTACGCCGTTGCCGCCGGTCAGGCCATCGAGGCACGCCGCGACGAGCGAAGGAGCGAAGGCGTAGAAATCGCGCCCAACGTGCCCTGGACCCTTAACGAGCAGCTTCTCGCCATCCGGGCGCGCCTTCAGCCGGCTCACCGAACGCTTCGCCACCTGCAATGCGTCGGAGCTCGGGTGTTGTCCGCCCTCTGGCCAGAAGCCAATATTCCGTGCACTCCCTGCCGAACTGTCTACTGGCCGGAAGTGGTAGTTGGCCGTCTTAAGGCGTGGAAAGGCTCTTCAGCCCGGGCGGGTGCATGCAGGGCCTTGGAATTCGTCAAGGCCTGGTATCCCGGGCTGGTCCTTGACCAGCTGGCCACCTTCCGGCAGGAGGCCACCGGGGAGTTGGCGGCGGTGGCAGCTAAGCTTACTCACCGTGAGGCGGCGATCGCCGAGTACACCAACACCAATGACTTCATCCCCGAGCTGGACGAGGAGGATGTTGAGCTGCCGCCTAACTGGTTTGGGCTGAACCCGGCCGATGGCGAGGACTCGATGGAGGAGATCGCCTCCAGCGACGAAGGTGAGGACGAGGAGGACGAGGCTCGTGAACACGACGCGCTGGAGGACGGAGCGGATGGGGAAGTCGGAGCAGACGGCCGGCCTCAGCTCGATCGTGTCTCAAGCAACGAGCCGCGTGCGAGCACGTCAACTGCTGCTGAAGGCGTCCAAGCCCAGACCCGCCAGCCGACCGCTCCACCAGCCAGGGCAGCCGACTCCACCAACCTGCCGGACCCGCCTACTGCTCCTCTAGCCTAGGCGGCCAGTTTTATCTTTAACTTTTCCTGCTTCGTAGTTTCTTTGAACAAGACTTGTTAAATTTGCGCAGTTCCACCCGCTGGGGGTGTGTTCAAACTACGTTGAATGCTGGCCAAGGGCCTTTTGATATGTAAATTAAATTCCGCACAAGTTGTGCTTTGCCGAGTTCCGACTTGTATTGCTTTTCTTTTCTTTGGCTTTTTCCTTTGCCGCCCTCCCACGCTGCCGTGTTGCCAGCCAGACAGCCGCTCTGCGGACTGTGGCCGGGTCAACTACTTAGTCATTTGGGAGGGAAAGTACTCTAGCCGATTAGAACATAGTAAGCTAAGTAGGAAGCCGGCCGGCCGGCTGCTCAGCACCCGGTCGGTGAGGCGAGGAGCCGGCTTGGCCTATGTGAGTGCTTTGGTCCTTAGCCATTTTTCGTGTGGACATCGTTTCTTGCCTTTAGCTCTTGTCAGCCGAACAGTCGCTCCGCAAACTGTGGCTTGTGGCAAGCGAGGGCTTAGATGCCGGCACATTACTTGTCCGACTGCAGGTAGCACCGACATAGTACAAGGCGGCAAGCCCCACAGGCCGACTGGTCGAACCCGGTGCCAAGCAGAAGAATGAAATAACGCATTCATAGGCATAATATTTATCATATAGATAAAGAGGGTAGCCCCCGAGTGCTCCTCGAGGGAACCGATGTCTTAGCGCTTAATACAAAAGCTAGCGTGGTACATGCTGCATCAACTGTAAAATCTTCGGAGAAGATTTGCATTCCATGGACGCTCCGATTCCTTGCCAAAGTCGTCTCTCTTGCGTGCTCTGGGCTTCTGTGCGTCGATGAGGTAGTAGGAGTCATTGCCCAAAGCTTTGCTGATGATGAAGGGGCCTTCCCAAGGGGCCGAGAGCTTGTGCTGGCCGGCTGTTCGCTGGATCAGCCGGAGCACAAGGTGTCCCTCTTGGAAGGATCTTGGCTTCACCTTCCGACTATGGTAGCGACATAGACTCTGCTGGTAGATGGCGGACCGGCTGAGTGCCAACAGCCGGCCCTCTTCCAGCAGATCGACATCGTCTTCTCGCGCTTCCTTCGCCTCCGCTTCCGTGTACATGGTGATGCGAGGTGAGTCGAACTCGATGTCGGTTGGGATGACAGCCTCGGCCCCGTACACAAGGAAGAAAGGAGTGAAGCCGATTGACTTGTTTGGAGTGGTGCGCAGACTTCAGAGGATGGCCGGTAGCTCGTCGATCCAGCAGCCGACCGAGTGCTCCAGAGGCTCGATCAGTCGGGGCTTGATGCCGGATAAGATGAGGCCGTTTGCTCGCTTGACCAGGCCGTTTCACTGCGGATGGGCAACGGACGCTAACTCCAGTCGGATGTCCTGCGTCGCGCAGAAACGAGCCAAGGCGCCTTTGGCAAAGTTTGTGCTATTATCGGTGATGATGCTGTGTGGTATACCGTACCGGACGGTGATATCTGCGACGAAGGTCACAACAGTCGGACCATTGAGCTTCTTGATTGGCTTTGCTTCAATCCACTTGGTAATTTTGTCCACGGCGACAAGCAGGTGGGTCATGCTGCCGCGTGCTGTCTTGAATGGTCCCACCATGTCCAGCCCCCACCTGGCAAAGGGCCAAGTGAGGGGGGCGGTCTTGAGTGCAGAAGCCGGCAGATGTTGCTTGGAGCTGAATTTCTGGCATCCCTTGCAATGTTTGACCAAGTCCTTGTCGTCTTCCAAAGCAGTCGGCCAGAAAAAACCATGGCAGAAAGCTTTGGCGACAAGGGATCTGGAGGCCGCGTGGTGGCCGCACTCGCCTTGGTGGATATCTTTGAGGATTGCTTGGCCATTCTCTAGTTCTACGCAGCGCTGGAAGACTCCGGTCACGCTGCGTCTGACAAGCTCTCTGATTACTATCGTGTAGGCTCCTGCTCGGCGCTGCACTTGCCGGGCCGAGATCTCATCAGCCGGTAGCTCTCTGTTTGCCAGAAACTTGAGGATGGGTTGTGCCCATGATGGTGCTTGAATTTCTTCTACTGCCACTACGACCACTTGTACTAGGGCGGTTGGGTTGGAGGTGGTGGGTTGGGGTTGGTTGCCGCTTGCTACATCGTTGAAGTCCCCAGGCCGACTGCTGTAGCCCCTGGGCGAGGTTGTGAAGTCCCCGAACCTAGTGCGACTGTTGCAGTCCCCGAATCGCTTGGTGAAGTCCCGGGGCCGACTTCTGCAGCCCCCGGGCCGGGTTGTGAAGTCCCGGGCCGGGTGCGACTGTTGCAGTCCCCTGCCGCCTGCCGAAGTCCCCGGGCCGGCTGCTGCAGCCCCCGAGTCGGATCCGACTGCTTCGGGAGGAGCCGGCACGAAGATGGACTCAGATTCTGGAGAAGGCTTGATTGACGGCTTGCGGAGGCACTGAAGGGAGACGCCGGCTGGTATTGCTTGACTGGTGGAGCCGATCCGTGCCAGAGCGTCAGCTGGCTCGTTTTCATTCCATGGCACGTGAAGGAACTCGCACCCCTCATAATATCCGTTGAGCTGCTGAACGAGAAAGCGATAACTTGCCATGTTTGCATCCTCGGCGTCCCAGTCACCAGACGACCATTGGACCACCAAGTCGGAGTCGTTGTAGCACAGATCCGGCGGATGCCGATCTCTTTGGCCAGCCGGAGGCCGTGTACTAGCGCCTCATACTCAGCCACGTTGTTGGAGGCAGGAAGTGAGTTTGCAATGTGTATCTGAGCTTGTTGCTTTTGGGAGAGGTGAGGACAACGCCGGCTCCCAAGCCGGTGCGCACCTTCGACCCATCAAAGTGCATCCGCCAATTAGTGGAGTCTGGAGCTGGCGGCAGGTACTGGGTCTCGGCCCAGTCGATGAGGAAGTCGGTCAGTGCTTGGGACTTGATGGCGGTGCATGGCTGGTAGAAGATGGTGTAGGGGGCCAACTCGATGGCCCATTTGGCCACCCGGCCAGATGCATCTCTGTTGCCAATGATCTCAACAAGCGGGGCAGTGCAGACAACCGTGATTGGGTGCTCTTAAAAGTATGGCTTCAGCTTCTTGGCGGCAAAGTGCACGCCGCAGCACATCTTCCGGTAGTGAGGGTAGTTCTGCTTCGAGGATGACAGCACCTCACTGAAATAGTACACATTCCTCTGGACCGGCTGTGCCCTGGCGTCTTCTGGGCGCTCTACTACCATGACAGTGCTGACCACCGGGCTGGTGGCGGCGATGTAGAGGTGCATGGGTTCTTTAGCAGTCGAAGCCGCCAGGACAGGCGGCGTGGTCAACATCTTCTTCAACTGGAGAAAAGCTTCATCCGCCTTGTCTTTCCCCTCGAAATGAGTGGTCTTCTTCATGAGCTGGTATAGGGGAAGAGCCTTCTCACCCAGCCGACTGATGAAACGGCTGATGGACACCAAACAACCGGTCAATTTTCGGACGTCTCTCAGTCGGGTGGGTCTCTCCATCCTCTCAATGGCCTTGATCTTCACAGGGTTGCACTCAATGCTGTGTTCTGAGACCAGGAAGCCAAGGAGCTGGCCGGCTGGTACTCCGAAAACACACTTCTCCGGGTTGAGCTTGATTTGAAATTGGCGCAGATTTTCAAAATTTTCCTCGAGATCTTCCAAGAGGGTACCATGCTTCTCCATCTTCACCACAATATCGTCTACATAGACGTGGGCATTCCTGCCGAGTTGCTTGAGGAGGCACTTCTGCATGCAATGCTGAAACGTGGCACCGGCATTTCTCAGGCTGAATGTCATGGTCAGGTAGCAGAAGGCTCCGAATGGTGTGATGAAGGCGGTCTTTAGGTGGTCTGCCGGGTTCAACTTGATCTGGTGGTACCCTGAGTAGGCATCCAAGAAACTCAACAGCTCCCATCCGGCTGTGGAGTCTATCACTTGGTCAATCTGAGGCAGCGCAAACGGATCCTTGGGGCAGGCTTTGTTGAGACTGGTGTAATCAATGCACATGCGCCACTTGTTTTTTTCTTCTGTACAAGGACTGGGTTGGCAAGCCACTCTGGAACACTACAAAAAACAGACACATCCGTGACATTTAGGGCCGAACGAAAAAAAATTATGTCATACTTATGACACTTCTATGACGATAATAGTGACAAAACCCGGTATCATCATAGATCTGGTGGGCTCCTACTTCTATGACAAAAAATCATGACAGTAAATGGGCTTTTCGTCCTGGGCGGGCCGGAGACGTAGCTGCATCACATTCTTTGGGCCGTCCATGAAGGAGAAAACCGTGGTAGAAGCGAGGGCGAGGAAAATATCGGTGGAGTTCCCGGTTACGGTGGGGCGCCGAGCGATGCGCGTTTCTCTCATACGTACACCCGTGTGTGCGAGGTGTTGCATTCTAACTGAACCCGAGCGAGGCGTTGGGCTCTAACTGAACCGGATCGATTGCACTGCAGGCTACGCATTACTGAACCCGAGCGATCGATCGATCCCTTGCTGTTAACTGAACCCGAGTGATTCCTTCGCTACTTCTGCTAACTGAAGCCGATCGAACACTGCTGCCTCCTTCCCTTGATGAACAGTGAGCGTTGTTGGGGGGTTTGGATGAACAGTTCCCGGTGGGGGTTGGATGAACAGGACCCCGTGGTAGTAGAGGTCGTTGCCGCTGGATGAACAGTACCCCGATCGATCGAGCCGATGGATGAACAGGACCCCGTGGAGGGCTGGATGAACAGGACCCCGTGGAGGGCTGGTTGAACAGTAGCCGGTGGAGGGCTGGTTGAACAGTAGCTGGTGGAGGGCTGGATGAACAGTAGCCCATGGAGGGGTGGTTGAAGAGGATCCCCGTGGAGAGGGCTGGTTGAACAGTAGCCGGTGAGGAGCGCGCGGTGGAGGCTGGATGAACAGGAGCCCATGGATGAACAGTCGTAGGTGGAGGCTTGAGGAGGTCGACGATGGATGAACAGTAGCCCGTGGATGCTGGAGGAGGTCAACGGTGGAGATGAACAGCATCCCGTGGAGTCCCGTTTTGCGGTATGCCACTCCCCTCCCGATGAACAGGACCCCCGTTTCGTCCATAGTGCTCTGTCGGTGTACAAAAGGAGGGGCGCACTTTTGTACCCCCTTTACCTGTGCACGGGCAGTCGGAGCCGCGCGCACGGTCACACCAAGCCGAAGAGGGGAGGTGAGCCAAGGTAAGACCGAAGCCCAAGATAACCAGAGCAACACCAAGGCCAAGACCACAAAGAGCAGAGGGACGAAGCAGGTTCCCCCGGCAAGACCATTGCCGGGGCAGCTCGCCCCCCACCAACAGAGCGAGCGACCCTTGAGCCCACGGTCTCCAATATCACGTTGGGCCAGGGCTCGAGAGGCACCTCCATGGTGGCATGCAGATCTTTGTGAAGACAAGGAACACCCAAAATCAGATGAGGATTAGAAGACGACGATCCTCGGCAAGATCCTTGCCAAGGAAAGCCACGAGACCCCCGGCAAGGTCCTTGCCGGGGACGACAGCGCACCACGGCAAGACCCTTGCCGGGCCACATGGCAAGACCCTTGTCGGGCCACCCGGCAAGGCCCTAACCAAGGACGCCAGCAGGGCTACCACCAGGCCCGCGCCAACCAAGTTTCCGCCGCCATTCGCATGCAGCCGCCAGCTCAACCAGCTGAGCAGGCACCTGCGTGGCAACATGCAGCTCCCGGGCCAACTCGTCAAGCGCCTGCGTGGCAGCATGCAGATCTTCGTGAAGGCTCCACCACCGCGCCACCTCAGCTGCCTGCCTGCCTACATGGCACCGCATGCCTCACTGGCCAGGGCGCGTGTCAAAGCGAGGAGGAGCGGCGACGGACGGGACGGGCCTCGCCCCCGTCCCCGATAAAGAAAGGGGACACCTAAGCTACGCATTAAATGCAGCTTGTCTTGTAATACGAGTGATAAGCTCATAGCACTGTACGCCTTTCGACCTCCTGTGTGCCACTGTGTCAGCCCCTTTCGACTATAAAAGGAGGCCCATGGCATACTGGAGAAGGATTCGGCTCTTTCGAACCACGCACTCACCACAGCTAGTTCGAGAGCTCAAGAACTCTCTGAAATACACCCACCAAAGCAGGACTAGGGTTTTACGCATCCTCGCGGCCCGAACCTGGGTAAACGATCCTTGTGCTGGTTACTAATCCTGCTCTTCTCGCAACCCTGCGCCCCGGCAACCGTAGTAGGGATTCTTGTGATCCCATAGGTGTCGTTTCCCCGACATCTTTGGCGCGCCAGGCAGGGGGTCGCAATTGTGACAATCTGGTCTAGCAGTTAGCCTAGCAATTCTTCGTTGCCATGGCTCCTAAGAAGAAGACGGCCACGGCGATCGGCTCGTTGGGAGCCGAACGGCCCGTGCCGGTGCGGACGAGCAGTGGACCGGTCGCGGACAGGACCCGGGCCGCAGTCCGCGAGCACCAGCATCGCCCTGGCAGTCAGAGCCTGGCGAGCGGCGTCGTTCGCGCGCCAGACGACCGGCTGCACGTCGCCAGATCCAAAGACGGAGCTGGGCCCCCCGCAGGCGGCGCGGGGCCCTCCAGGGGTGTCGTCGTGCCACCTTCGGGCGGCGCAGCGACCTCCAAGACGCCCACACCGGCGACAACTGCGCGCTCTTCCCATGGTGTGCGCGCCGAGCAGCGTCACCATGCTGGTGACCCTGGGCCCCGCCGTGGGAAGAGCCCAGTGCGTCATCCGCAAGATGAAGGGGTTCAGCATGCCCGCCGAAGTGCTGGCGAAAATGGCACACAGCCGCTAGGTCGTAACAGAGCTCCTTCTAACGTAGTTAGAAGTCGAAGCGCGCCGCGATCCATGCAGCTGTCGCCGCCGCCCACGCCAGCAGAAGCTTTGGCGCGCGCGCAGCTGCTCCTCGACTTCCCTCCTACTGCGGAGAAGCTCGACGAGTGGAGGGCCACCATCCGGAGCCTCGTCGCCGTCACCAACAAAGACGATCCGCGACCGGCGGGGCCCTCGGGTCGGCGCTCCACCGAGCTACCTCATGCTGGCGCTGGGAGGACCGGGGGAGCTGCGGCCACGGTGCACTCTCCTCCTCCTCGCCAGCCGCCGCGGGCGTCGGCCCGTCAAGACGACGCTTGTGGTAACATCTCCATAGCGTCGTGACGAAGCTCATGGCCACGCAAGTGATCTGCATATCATTCCCCAGAAGGAAGGGGAAACACTGCGCAAGTACATCCAGAGATTCAGCCGGGTGCAGTACAACATCCCCGACGTTCATCTCGCCGCTGTGATCAGCGTGTTCCACCAGAACGTGCGCAAACGCAAGATGCGCGAAGAGCTGGGGATGACCAAGGTTACGGATGTGGCCGAGCTCTACGTTCTGGTCGATAGGTGCATCCGGGCTGAAGAGGGAAGGAAGTACCCCGGCGAAGACGCCGACGCGGAAACCGACTCTACTGATGAAGACGCCGCCACCCCCACGAAGAAGGGTCGGCGTCGCAACAGGAAATGCAAAGGCAAGGCCGTGCTTGCCGTTGAAGGATCTGATGACACCGGCGCCGGCAAGAAAGTCAAGGCAGACGCCCTCGGCAAGGAGATTGCCGGGTGCGCCGCCTGCCTGGCCTTGGCGGCTACCGACATGCCAGGAAGCTCCGGCAAGCAATACTCCAAGATCCACCGCACCAAGGGTCACGACCTCCAGAACTGCCGACAAATCGAGCTGCTTGCTGAGAAGCAAAAAGCTGAGTATGAGAGGCGGGACAAGGAGAAGGACCAGGACGGTGCTGAGGGATCCGGCAAGAAGCATGGCGGCCAAGGAAGCCACCCCGGCAAGGACAACCAGCAAGAGAGGCCCGCCCGGGACGGTGACAAGAAACAAGAAGACGATGATCACGACGAGGACGACGAGTCCAGTGAGCAAGGGTTCCAGAAGGCTACGGAGGCCATGTGCGTCGATGGCGGCGCCTCGCTGCATACATCTCACCGCCAGCTCAAGCAGTGGGCGCGTGAGATTACAGCAGCGGAGCCGTCGTTCGACGCTCAGAAGCCGTTGAAGTGGTCCAGCATGCCCCTCATCTTTGACGCCGAGGACCACCCTGACTGCACAACCGCGGCCGGGTGTTTGCCATTGTTGGTCTCACCAACGATACGCAACCTCAGGGTGAACAAGATATTGGTTGACAGCGGGGCCGGCCTGAACCTGATCTCGCCTACCGTGACCTAAAGATTGGAAATCCCTGATGGAGACCTCGAGGAAACGGGCACGTTTCAAGGGGTCAATCCGGGGAGGAGCCAGCCGAAGGGAAGGTCACACTGCCCGTGACGTTTGGAGGGGAGTTGAACTACAGGACAGAGAGGATCATCTTCGACGTGGCCGAGATCCCCTTGCCCTACAACGGGATCCTCGGCCGCCCGACACTAGCCAAGTTCATGGCGGCATCACACTACGCCTACAACATGCTAAAGATGCCCGGGCCGTTGACCATCATCTCCGCCCCCTCCGACAAGAAGGACGCGCTGATCTGCGTCGATCAACTCTACCGAGAAGCAGTTGCAGCTGCTGCCGTCAAGGCACCTGCTCCTGCCGCTGAAGGCCCGGAAGGGAAGAGGAAGCCCGGCAAGACCTCTCGCACCCACTCCGGCAAGCACGCCTCTTCGGAGTGCTACGCTACCGTCGAGGACGTGCCAGAGAGCTCTACCGGCAAGAGCAAGAAATCTAGAGCCGAGCCACCGCAGACCAAGAAGCTGTCCGCCAGGGAGGATGGCACTGGAGGGGCCTTCACCATAGGCTCCACCCTCGGCAGCAAACAGGAAGGCGCGCTCGTCACCTTCCTGCGGGCGAATGTCGACGTGTTTGCGTGGCAAGCATCCGACATCCCCGGTGTTCCGAGGGAGGTGATTGAGCACCACCTAGCTGTCTGCCCTCATGCGCGGCCCGCCAAGCAGAAGGTAGAAAGCAGGCTTTGGAGAGGCAGGAGTTCATCACAGAGGAGATCAGGAAGTTGGAAGTGGCAGGTTTGGTGAGAGGAGTGCTCCACCCGGCGTGGTTGGCCAATCCGGTAGTGGTGCGCAAGGCGAATGGGAAGTGGAGGCTGTGTATTGATTACATAGATATCAATAAGGCTTGTCCTAAGGACCCCTTCCCATTGCCGCGCATCGACCAGATTCTTGACTCCACGGCCGGGTGTGATATGTTATCATTCCTCGACGCCTACTCGGGCTACCACCAGATCTTCATGACAAGAGAGGATGAAGAAAAGACAACATTCATCACCCCATGTGGTACGTATTGCTTTTTACGGATGCCTTTCGGGTTGAAGAGTGCTGGCTCAATGTTTGCAAGAGCAATCCAAATTGGTTTTGAACCTCAGCTCCATAGAAATATGGAGGCATACATGGATGACATAGTGGTCAAAACCAAGGACGGGCCAACTCTTGTGCAAGATCTGGAAGAGACATTTGCCACACTGCGCAAGATCAACCTCAAGCTGAACCCTGAGAAGTGTGTCTTCGGCGTTCCGTCCGGTAAGCTTCTTGGGTTCTTTGTGTCGCAGCGCGGGATCGAGGCAAACCCAGACAAAATCAAGGCTATTGAGCAGATTGAGGCGCCCAGGCGGATCAAGGATGTGCGTCGGCTCACCGGCTGCGTCGCCGCCATGAGCCGATACATCTCCAAGTCCGCCGAGCGCGCCCTTCCTTTCTTGAAGAAGGCAGGCCCAATGGAGTGCACCCCAGAAGCCGAGGCAGCATTGCAGGATCTGAAGAAATACCTTTCCTCCACGCCAATACTGGTTGCGCCTAAACCACAAGAGCCGTTGCTGCTGTATCTGGCGGCAACGAATCAAGTGGTCAGCGCCGCACTGGTGGCACAGAGGGAGGTCAACGAGGAGGCAGTGACGGCGGCAGAACCAGCGGATGGCAAGCCAAAGATTCCCCCGGCAGGGCCTGGTGCCGGCAAGGCGAGGCCCCGGCAGACTGATGCCACCGAGGCAGTGCCCGCGCAGTCAAGTGAGGTGGTGCAGAAGAAGAAGATGATGCAGCACCCGGTTTACTTTGTCAGCTCCCTCTTGCAGGGAGCTAGGTCGAGGTACTCCGGTGTGCAGAAATTGCTCTTCGGCCTCCTTATGGCCTCGAGGAAGCTGTGTCATAACTTCCAAGCCCACGAGATCACTGTCGTCACCCGCCTCCCATTGCAACGGATACTGCATAACTCAGATGCAACCGGAAGGATTGTGGAATGGGCCTTGGAGTTATCAAGTTTCGGTTTGAAGTTTGAAAGTACCTCGACAATTCAGAGCAGAGTCTTGGTGGAGTTCATTGCAGAATGGACCTCAACGCCTGACGAAGAAATCCAGGAGACCACTCTCCCCGGCAAGGAGGCAGACCGCGACTGGATCATGTACTTTGATTGGGCTTTCTCGCTGCAAGGCGCCGGTGCCGGTGTGCTGCTCGTGGCACCCACCGGAGAGCACCTGAAGTACGTGATCCAGATGCACTTTCCCCGGGAGATGTCCACCAACAACACTACTGTGTACGAGGGATTGCTTGCCGGTCTCAGGATCGCGGCAGACCTCGGGCTTAAGAAGCTCATCGTCAGGGGTGACTCGCAGCTCGTTGTCAGGCAGGTCAACAAGGATTACCAGAGCCCATTGATGGAAGCTTACATAGATGAAGTGAGGAAGCTGGAGGAGCGCTTTGATGGTATCCAAGCGGAGCATGTCCCCCGAATGGAGAACGACACCGCCGATTACCTGTCAAAGCGGGCTGCATTCAAGCTACCTGTGGAACCAGGTACCTTTTTGCTCCGATTAACTCAACCATCCGCCGAACCATCAACGGGGCAGAACAAGCGGAGGAAGTCAGGTCCCGACAAGTACTTTCGTACCGAACCCCCTGGGGCTGCCGGCAAGGGTGCTGCCGCGGACGCTGAGCCTGCCAAAGGGCAACTGGCTCCGGCAGGGCGTCAAGCCCTGGCCATGGAGACAGTTGCGCCCATGGCTGAGGAAATTCCTTTGGTCCTTGCCGTCGAGCCCCAGGCTCCGGCATGGGCACAGCATACTGTCGATTCCTCCAAACAGGGGAACTTCCTGAGGAGCAGGAAGAAGCGGAGAAAGTAGCCCGTCGGTCCGCCCTGTACCAGTTCGCCGATGACGTCCTGTATAGGAGAAGGCCGAACGGCATGAAATTGAAGTGCATCCCCCAGGAGGAAGGACTGGAGCTATTGGCAGAGATACATGGAGGCATATGTGGCTCCCACATAGGGTCGAGGGCCCTTGCCAGAAAGGCGTTCCGGCAAGGTTTCTTTTGGCCCACCGCCCTCCAGGATGCGACGGCACTAGTAACCAAGTGTGAAGCGTGTCAGTTCCATTCAAAGAAGCTTCGTCAACCATCTCAAGCCCTTCAAACAATCCCTCTCTCCTGGCCATTCTCGGTCTGGGGGCTCGATATACTGGGCCCTTTCCCTCGCGTTGTCGGGGGCTTTGAGTACTTGTACGTTGCAATCGACAAGTTCACAAAGTGGCCGGAGGTGGAAGCAGTGAGAAAGGTGACTGCTCAGTCAGCTGTCAAGTTTTTCAAGGGACTGGTCTTCCGTTTTGGTGTGCCAAACAGAGTCATCACCGACAACGGCACGCAGTTCACAAGCCACACCTTCATGCAATACATCCAAGACCTCGGCAGCAAGGTCTGTTTTGCTTCCGTGGCCTCCCACGGAGCAACGGCCAAGCGGAGAGGGCAAATGCTAAAGTGTTGCGAGGCCTAAGAACAAAGACTTTTGACAAGCTGCGCAAGAGCGAAAGGAGCTGGATTGATGAATTGCCGGCGGTTCTTTGGTCGATCAGGACGACGCCAAACCGAGCCACCAGCCAGACACCTTTTGCCCTGGTATACAGGGCAGAAGCAGTTCTCCCCACGGAACTCATATACGGGTCACCTCGAGTGCTCGCTTATGATGAGCTTGAGCAAGAGCAGTTGGGCCAAGATGACGTGACGCTCCTTTAGGAAGATCGTCTTCGGGCGGCTGTGAGAGCAGCACGCTACCAGCAAGCCTTGCACCGCTACCATAGCCGCAAGGTTCATGCCCGAAGTTTGAGGAAGGCGACCTTGTTCTTCAGCGCGTTCAGTCGGCCAAGAATTCCAACAAGTTGACGCCAAAGTGGGAAGGCTCTTATCGGGTAATACAAGTCACCAGGCCCGGCGCAATCCGCCTGGAGACCAAAGATGCTGTCCCAGTGAGAAACTCCTGGAACATCGAGCATCTTCGCAAGTTTTACCCGTAAGGCGCGGCTTGCCGGGCCTCCCGGCAAGCCACCTTTTGTACAAGCCTTGCCGGCAAGGCATGTAACCCTTCGTACAAAGCCAGGCGCAGACCCTGAGCATAAATAAATGAAGCGCTGGCGCCCTAAGTTATAGCATGCATGCTAGGTCGAGTCTCTTCCTTGGTTAGGGTTGATAGTGCTCAACGGCGACTAACCCCTAGCATAGAGGTCGAGTGCGCGTCTAGCTGTTTCTTTTCTGTCCTCCTTTGGTTCACAGGGCACATGAGCACTTCTGCTGAGCTACTTGGGAGAAAGGAAACGGACCGGCGTCCCGACCCCGGCGAACCAGAGTTGCCGGGGGCTGCAAGCACAAGGATCCAACCGCGGCAAGACAAGGTTGCCGGGGGCTGCAGATCCAGATAAGTCTTCCATCCCCTATCATGCATTTCGGAACGGAACTGGGATATATGGAACCTCGTTTTATTTCTAGGCCACCGTGCTCCCCTTTTCTATACCCAAGGATTATCTCTTGGGCCCGGATTTGGTTGTAGTTGCGGTGGCGAGGAAGTAGAACAAGGAGCCTAAGCCCGCTTCATCACTGCCTCCGCCAAGGGCGCGAGAAAGGTCGAGCAAAGTGGGGGGTCGGCAAGGCCTGTTGCCGGGTGAAAACGTTTATCCTAAATTGTAATAAGGATTCGCTCCTTGTCGCGGGGTCTGCCCGCAAACGAAAAACCCGGCAAACAACCCTTTTTCATTAAAAGCATCGCACACAGGTACCGTCCGTACGAAATGAAAAACATGAACAAGGGGGATTACAAGCTTTAAATTTAACAAGGCCCGCAGGCTTACAGATTAAAAAAGAGATAAGATGCCCGTGATCCCTTTCTTGTCCCTCTTCTCAGGAGGCAGGTCAAGGAGCCGAGAGGGCAAAAGGGGCGCCTAGGAGAGCTACGAGCAGCAGAAAGCACCAAGAGAGCACCTCGGTGGCCGCCCACGGGTGGGCCGGTGATGACGGTGCCGGGAAAGGAGCTCGAAGACGAGGCGGCAGGACCGGCAGTACGCGACGAAGGCGTCGGTGCCGGCATACTCCGAGTTGATGGCCTTGCCGCCTGCCCTCTTCCTCTTCCGCAACCTCCCAACGCGAGCCGCCCAAGGAGATGGCTCCGGGAAGTTCAAGGAGCTGGCCCCATCCCCGGCAAAACTCTGCCGAAGGAGCGGCCAGGTGCAGATGCTGCTGCTGCCGCACCCGCCCAGGCGTGGGGCGTCCGACGCCTAGTCAGACTCGTCCCCATCATCTGCCCCGCTGTCCTCCTCATCACTCTCGCTCGAGGAAGAGCTTCCATTGTCGGAATCTCCGTCGGAGGAGCTCTCCATGCAGCACTTCAGGCGAGTCCCGAAGTCTCCGAAGACCTCGACGGAGAGCAGGCCGTCCTCCATTAATTTGAAGTAGAGGACGAGCCCCGCCGTCAGGCTGTGGATGCGAGCGAACGTCTTCCATCCAGTACGGAGGTACATGACCCGAGGAGCTGGGAAGTTGACGTCGACCCGCGTGCCCCCATTCCTACAACCCCTCATGTGCAATCTGAGGGATTGGGGAGGGTCACGCTCCATCTCCCGAGCAAACGGGGCGGGAAGACGAAGACGGCGACGCGGAGGCCGGCGCAGCCTGATGAAGAACTCGCGGGGCTGGTCTCCAACATGGCCTTCCATCGGAAAAGGCATCATTGGCGGGGGCGAAGCCGGCGCGCCGCCCCGTCCTCCTCTTCCCCGAGCACTACGACCTCTGCCCGGGCCTCGCCCCCTCCCCCTTCCCCTCGCGGCCGGTTCCACCACCGCAGGCTCACGAGGAGGAGGGATGCGCTGTCGAGCGGCGACCCTCGCCGCCACCGTCGAGGGACCAGGATTCCCCTTCTCCATGGCGAGTGAAAGGAAGAAGCAGAAGCGAGAGGAGATAGATGACAGAAGGGTGCGGGACGCCATCCCCCTTCCCCCTCTTTATAAAGGGGCGGGGTCGTGGCTCGGCCGCCCCGCTCGGCCAATCCAGCCACCAGAGGCGCAGGGAATCGGGACCGACCTGCTGCCCCAACCAGCGACGGCCCGGTTTCCCGCCTCCGCCGCTTGCCACCCCAGGCGCAGCAAGGACGCGTGGTGGACGTGCAGAACCGAGGGACGGGTGAAGCGACCTCTCCCCACCCCGTGATCATGGGGTGTGGACGCCTTGAAGACCGTGCCCCGGCCCCATTCAGTAAATGAGCCGCGCCTCCACGCCTCCCTCTTTTTACGGGGAAGGCGTGAGCCGCCTCTTTACTGCGATGTGACGCATGCGTGTGGAAACCACCCCACGCATGACGCCCACGTCACGCGCACCCCTCCACGCCACGCCGCGCCGCGCACGGGTCGTGGGAAGCGCAGCGCGCGAAAAGTTTTACCGCGGTAAAAACCGCCCCGCCTGCCCGCGCACCATTTTGGGCCTGGCCCAACAACGTGTCGCGCTTATGTGTGGCCCAGGCCCGGGGCTCCTGTCGGTGTACAAAAGGAGGGGCGCACTTTTGTACCCCTTTACCTGTGCACGGGCAGTCGGAACCGCGCCCACGGTCACACCAAGCAGAACAGGGGAGGTGAGCCAAGGTAAGACCGAAGCCCAAGATAACCAGAGCAACACCAAGGCCAAGACCACAAAGAGCAGAGGGACAAAGCAGGTTCCCCCGACAAGACCCTTGCTGGGGCAGCTCGCCCCCGACCAACAGAGCGAGCCACCCTTGAGCCCCCGGTCTCCAACATCATGTTGGGCCAGGGCTCGGGAGGCACCTCCATGGTGGCACGCAGATCTTTGTGAAGACATGGAACACCCAAGATCAGATGAGGATCAGAAGACGACGATCCTCGGCAAGATCCTTGCCGAGGAAAGCCACGAGACCCCCGGCAAGGTCCTTGCTGGGGACGACAGCGCGCCACGGCAAGACCCTTGCCGGGCCACACGGCAAGACCCTTGCCGGGCCACCCGGCAAGGCCCTCACCAAGGACGCCAGCAGGGCCACCGCCAGGCCCGCGCCAACCAAGTTTCCACTGCCGTTCGCATGCAGCTGCCACCTCAACCAGCTGAGCAGGCACCTACGTGGCAACATGCAGCTCCCAGGCCAACTCGTCAAGCGCCTGCGTGGCAGCATGCAGATCTTCGTGAAGGCTCCACCACCATGCCACCTCAGCTGCCTGCCTGCCTACATGGCACTGCATGCCTCACTGGCCAGGGCGCGTGTCGAAGCGAGGAGGAGCAGTGATGGACGGGACGGGCCTCGCCCCGTCCCCGATAAAGCAAGGGGACACATAAGCTACGCATTAAATGCGTCTTGTCCTGTAATACAAGCGATAAGCTCATAGCACTGTACGCCTTTCCACCTCCTGTGTGCCACTGTGGCAGCCCCTTTCGACTATAAAAGGAGGCCCATGGCATACTGGAGAAGGATTCGGCTCTTTGGAACCACGCACTCACCACAGCTAGTTCGAGAGCTCAAGAACTCTCTGAAATACACCCACCAAAGCAGGACTAGGGTTTTACGCATCCTCGCGGCCCGAACCTGGGTAAACGATCCTTGTGCTAGTTACTAATCCTGCTCTTCTCGCAACCATGCGCCCCGGCAACCGTAGTAGGGATTCTTGTGATCCCATAGGTGTCGTTTCCCTCACACAACACAAGTCTGTTTCCTCCGTTTTGTGGTACGCCACACCCCTCCCGATCAATAGGACCCCGTTTAGACCGTAGGAGGTCCGTTTCCTCCATTTTGCGGTATGCCAGACCCCTCCCGATGAATATGATCCCGTTTCCACCGTGGTCGGTCGAGCACAAGGCCGTTTCCTCCGTTCTGCGGTACGCCAGGCCTCGTTTCCATCGCCTGTTCCGTCCAAGCCGGTTGGCTCCCAACGAACAGCACGCGTTCCGTTGCCTCCCGATGAACACGACGCATTCCGTTGCCTCCCCATGAAGACGACGACGACGCAGATTCTCCGTTCCGACCCAGTCACAGCCATGTACACGAGCCCTGGCCGTACGTATGCGCGAGTAGGCGTTCGAGACCCCGCCCGTATGTACGTACGTGGCCGTATTTACTTTCTTGCACCCTGGCCGCTGTACGTACGTGTACATGCTACGTGCGTGCCTCTAGTACCACACGTGCACGCCTCTACTACCACACGTGCACGCCTCTACATCGACCAGTATGTACGTACACGTTCGCGACCAGAATGACAACGCTACGTACGCTTCAACTGGGTGGGTCCCGACTGTCAAGCACTTCCTTGCGTGCGAAGATGTAGCTGGTGGGTCCCAGCAGTCAGGGGGGCGAATCATTTTTTTTCCCGTAATATGGACGCACTTCCTTGCGTGCGAAGATGTAGCTGGTGTGTCCCAGCAGTCAGGGGGAATGTTTTTTTCATGAAATACGGTGACCCGTCCGGTGGGTCCCCGCTGTCAGGTGGAGGAATCATTATTTTCCGCGTAATAAGGAGGCACTTCCTTGCTGCGGCCGTGGACCCAGCTGTCAGCCTCTCCACGTACAGTCCACGTCCGATGGAAGCCGTTCCTTGAGCATGTTGACCACGCCACGCCGAGAGCACCAGGGCGGTAGACGACGGCGAGGCCTAGGAAGGGGACGACACGGAGCCGGGGAAGACGCAGCAGTGGATGCCCACGCAAAGAGGAGTATGAGGGTTCACTGGTTCGGCTGCAGTGTGAGGCTGTCGTCGCCGCAGGGCCTGGCCAGCGGTGGGAGTAGTAGGGGGCGGTGAGGCCTCCGCGGCATCACAGCCGGCCACGGGAAGAAGGAGCACGCGGCACGACCGGTGCTGGTTTGGGCGGCTGGAGCAACAAGACCAGAGGTTGAAGAAGCACTACCACCGTTGGATGGACATCGTACGGTCACTGGATCTAGAATCGTTCAAATTGACTCAGTTAACAAAGCCCTCCATCGCCGTCATCTTAGTAGGCCCACAAGTCAGCTTCCCACAATGGTGGGTCCCAGCTAGCAGGGGGAGTATTCATTTTTTTTGTTTGTAATAAGGAGGCACTTCCTTGTGTGCGAAGATATCGCTGGTGGGTCCGAGCTGACAGCGGGGGGGATGTTTTTTTCAAGAAATACAGAGGCCCTTCCGGCGGGTCCCAGCTGTCAGGTGGAGGAATCATTATTTTGCGCGTAATAAGGAGGCATTTCCTTGTGTGGACCCCTACTGTCAGCCTCTTCCGATGGTTGTTATTTGTTGACCATGTTGACCTCGCCGCGCCGAGAGCACAAACGCGATGGACGAGGGCAAGGCCCAGGAAGGGAACGACCCGGAGCCGGCGAAGCCACCGCAGCGGATGCCCATGCTGAGGGGTGTACGAGCGCTGACTGGTCGGCTGTGGGGTGAGGCTGACGTCGCCGGAACATAACAGGATGTGCGGGTGTGTAGAAGGATGGCCTGGCGGCAGCACAACCATACACCAGAGGAGGGAGCAGGCAGTCGCGTCGGCGCTGGTTTGGGCGGCTGGAGCAGGAAGATCAGAGATTGAAGAAGCACGGCGGCCGTTGGATGGACATCCAACAGTCACTACTCTATGTTGACTAAGTTGACAAAGCCTTGCGTACGCGTCAAAAAAAATTAGGACAACGTCATCGTCAACCTAGTAGGCCCAGAAGTCAGCCTCCAAATCTGTGGAAAAAACATACAGCCCATTAGCCATTATTTTCAATAATTTACAGCCCATTTGCTAATTCTTAAGGATATTTGAAGCCCATGTTCTTTTTATTAGCATTACAGACCATATATTCTAGGCACTGCTAAAAAATTCAACGAAACTTTTCATATTTCGGTGGGGTCCAAACTCTTTTAATCACGAAATTTCGAGTCGCATTAAAAATAATTTTTAAAAAATTATATCAAAATAAAATTCAAAAAACAATTCTCCGCAAAAAAAAGAATGAAATTTAAAATCTTCACTAGCAAGATGTCCATGCGTTGCACGGAACATGAAGATGCATTTGTATGAGTAGTTTATCTTGTGGGAGAAAACGATCTTTTAATGTAATTGCCAGTTGGCTTTGGTTTTTATAAGAGTAGAGAGTAGAGAAATCCAGAAAAATTGATATTTTAATGTAATTGCCGGTTGGCTTTGGTTTAAAAATTTACAGCCCATTTCTTACAACTTATAGCCCATTTTCTGGGGAAGCCCATTTCTTACTACTTTACATCCCTCCCTCCTCCTCTTGAAAGATTTGCTGCCCAGCAGGGCTGAGAAAAGCAAGTAGGCCTCGGTTCTGGTGTTCTCCAAAAAAAACTGGGCTAGCCATTTTCAGAAAGAAAAAAGGTATCAACTGGGCTCATCATGTGCTTAAATAAAAGCGTAAGCGTGGGCTAGACGGGCCACAGCCCCCGCATAGCGCACAGTTGAGCTCCGTCTCTGAAACTAAAAAAACAACTAGGCGAGTTGCTGGGTCCCTGGTGTTATCCGCTCGTTGTGTAATTTTAACAAATCCGCCGCCGCGCCGGCCTATGCACCGCCGGTGTGAGATGAGACGTTGATGACTTGTCCTGGCGACATGCCGCCGTTGGTGGATTCCGTGTCCCCTTGCTGAAGTCGACTGCGTCCTTGTCCTCGTCCTCGTCATCGGCGCCGCCCTCAAGGTTGTAGTACTCGTAGTAGTGGTTGCGCCACAGCTCGCGTTGGTACTCCACCGCCGATTCCATGACAGACAGACTCTTCTCTACGTCGGCCTCGGCCACGCGCAACTCTTCCTCCCGGCGCTCCTCGATGTCCGCCGCCTCCTGCATCTCCAGCTCCCGCTCGGCGACCTCATGAGGAAGCAGGTGCTCCATGGCCACCGCCGCCTTTTCAGACGTGGGTTGCATGCTGGAGTCCGAGGTGGCCTGGAATATCTTGGCATGTGCATCCTCGATCTCGGCGTGGATGGCCTCTACCCAAGCCAGGGCGACATCGGTGGCACGGACGGCAGCTCGAGCACTCTTGACATTTGCAGCCGCCGTCACAGCAGCAGCTGCAGCCGTCTCGGCTGCCGCGGCTGCCCTGCCGTCTGCCGCAGACGTTCTCTCGGCGAAAGCGGCCGCGCTCAATGCGGATGCGGCGGCACTCTCGGTGTAGGCGGACGCGCTCTCGGCGCAAGCGGCGGCGCTCGGGGGTTGGGGGCGACCATCGTACGGGCCTTCACGAAGCGTTTCCACGGCGTCATCTTTGCAAGAAGGGGGTGCGGGAATGGGGATTGGGATTCATGGATTCGGGGGTTTCCGGCACAGGAGCAGATGAGCCGGCGAAGCTTAAGGAGGGAGACTTAAATAGATCCAGATATTTTCATCGCAAACGGTTCCTAAAAAACAACAGTGTGTGATGTTGTACATATTTTTTTATTAGCTGTGAAAGACGAATTTGGAGTAAAGTGGCAACGGATGGTGTTTTAACTGAACGACAAATTTTGTAGTACTAATACAACTGTCATGTCAAATTTTGGAAAATTTCAGGGGTCATTTGACCTTTTAAGACATTTAAGTGATTTTCTAGCAGTGAGGAATTAGGAGGAAGTATTTTTTGCTTGTAATAACGAGGCACCTGCTTGCGTAATGCAATGACCCTGGTGGGTCCCTACTGTCAGCCTCTGCATGTACAATCATCTCCTGATTCCTCTTGGTTGTTGACCATGTTGACAACGCCAGACGGAGGCAGGCACAACGAGCGAACCAAGGCGGAGAACGACGGCGAGGCCTCGGACGGGAAGGAACAGTAGCCGTGGAAGATGCGGCAGTGTAGTGGCAGGTGGAGGGGAGTACGAGGGCAACAACATGCAACTCAAGCTTACAAACGGTACAAAAATCCCAAGGATTAATTGTTCATCAAATTTTTAGACAAAACCCAGATTGAACATGGCAGTAACATCTAACCCAACCGCTCTTTTTCGTAGTCACAACCAAATGGATCGGTCCGATCCATAAAATCAACATCATGTGCATGAAAATTTATTGTACGGTGACTACAACTTGTTGTAAATAGAAGCCGAGCATGGTTAGAAGCCCATTTGTCCACCCGAAACTTCTTTTTTTGCTCTTCAATGTGTCTGTCCGTGAGAAATCTCTTGGGTAAAACTTAAGCCCCAGGGACAATAGTGACCTCTCATTCAACAGGAAGAATGTGATAAAGCTTATGTTTGTCTGGTTGGATGCATATCCTTCCATCATTATTGTCCTCAAACGAATGTCATGAGAACTGAGAAAATCCTGGTGCTTATTACGCCACCGATTGGTTATACGTTTTGTCCATGTACTTCCAGTACCTAAGTAGACATGAAGATTTGAAAACAATTAAGGTGTGAAAAAAGAGTATGTCGAAAGAGCAACAGCTGAATGGTTAGTTCTAGTACAATATATACAGTCTTTCAATGTGCATGAAATCATCACCTCCATATATAAATTCTCGAGAGACCGAAAGCATTGCAGCAAGCCAATAATTATGTTCAGATCATAACTATACATTCCGATATATAAGATCTTGACAAAATCCAGCAGCATTGATAGGCTATCCATGGACGAACTCTTCATTGATCATATAACATAATATTAGTACCCAAAGTGCACTCCAAGATGATATAGAACTATGCGCACAAATGAAAAATGCAGCTTATGATTACAAATGTGTAGATGATAATATACAGTACCTGAAAAACTGAGGAGCCAAACACCAACTTCTGGTGATCATTAAATGGATCACAAATTACACCCAAGGTCTCCAGTTTGGGCACAGAGACGACAGTTATTTGCGAAGGTTTATAACAATGATCAAGGAGCAACCTTTCAAGTCAAGGGGCATCTTCGATGATGAGCTGTTGTCCTTCAAAACAAATTCCAATGCTTTTAAGGTGAGGCGACTTTATTTGGAGACAACTTATAGGGATTTCTATTCCCAAAGCAATCAGCAAGCCCTCCAGGGCAGGGCAACTGGAGTGGATGATGCAGTGCAGTGAGGCCTCCGAGAGATAAACCACCACAAGCGAAAGTCATTTTAGCAGTGGCAGTCAAAGCATTTGTACCAGATCGTCTGGTAGATGGCACCGAGCGAAGGTGGCGGTGTGGAGAGAGGAGGAAAGCCGCGAGATGGACAACGGTGGTGCGGGCACGAATTCTTGGTATGTTCGTGGTATGAAACTTTCGTGGTAATGGTAGAACTCAAACTACTTGAGTTTTCCGAATTCAGGGGATGTCAGCCAAGCGTCCACCATGCCGGGTATGGACAGCAGGTAGCATGTCGGGATGCAGAGGCGTTGAATGGGGCCCTGCTGGTGAGAGGAGACGATGGCTCTGAGGAGATCCAATTCAGGAAGGACAGATATCTGACGACAGTCGAGATTGAGGGGCGCGGTGCGCCATAGAGGGCGCCACCAAGTTGAGAGGACTTGTGTGCGGCAGGAATCCTTGGTGGGGGAGAAACGAGATGATCTCCTCAAGGATGACGTCCGGGAGATCGCTGATGCGGTCCACCGGAGATTCTACCGGTCTCTCAGATCCGGGTGGGGGGGCTCGCCGCTTTTCCCCGCGATGCCGGGTCCGGGATCTACAACCGGCGTCGCCGCTGGCGGGAGCCTCATCTTCTTGGCGCTGGGGCCAGCCGACTCCATTTTCCTTGTGGGCGTCGCGCCGAGCTCACGGGTTTGAGCAGAGTAGCCAGAGACGAGCCTAGTGGCAGTGCGAGTGGGGAAGAAGGAGGAATGGAGTTTTCTGTAGGAGTGGAAGAAGAGGAGCAGGCGTTTTCTGTACGAGTGAGGAAGAAGGTGAGCGGGTTATTTTGGAAGAGTGAGGAATCTGGGGAGCGGGGGGAGTTGGGGCGAGACGGAAGCGTAAGTGGAAGCGAGGAGGAAGGAGGTTTTTCCTGGGATCGCCCCCTCTTCAAGAAATATGGGCTTCTCCTTGCAAAAAAAACAAATGGGCTTTAAGATGGATAGGCTTTTGTATCAGCCCAGTCGGCTGCCCGTGTTTCGTACTGGAGGGCCTTGTGCTAGAGGCAGCCCGAGACACTCTCCAGCTTATTGCCCATTGGAAAGAAAAAGGAGACGCCTCCAGCTTATGGCTACTCATCGGTAACCTTTTTCAACTTGGCATCCACCAAATTAGAGGATGCGGTACTGGATGCAGAAACTCACACTGGTCGCGTAGCGCGGCAAAGTGAGGTGTCAAATAATAGGCCTACAATATACTTACTAGATTGTGAAGGTTCACAGGCTAGTCAACATTTACATTAAACTAAGCTTCACAAGATAGGGTATGCATACTAACATTCAGAAGAACAAAAGTTCAGCATGTTTATGCATCTCAATGATTCACCATACTATAACCAATACAAAGCTGTGAGAAGGTGTGGAAATAAAGAAAATCGGTCGATGCTTCTCTGAGAAAAGGGCCTCCCTGCGCACGCATTAATTTCCTTAATTTCCTGGGCATGCTTGTTTCTTCTCAATGTTGCGAGCACTTTGAGCATGTTGGCAACTCCACAGCTAGCTAGCCGCCTCATCTTGCAATTGATGCTGACACATTTGAAGCAAACACATGAGGCAATAGAGATGACTCAACATGAGTCCATATTGTGCAGTTCCCCTGAAATTATCTTCATTGTCCTGAATCTGAAAAGATAGGAAAACAATAGCTATACTTAAACGGTGTTGCAAAATAGTAGCACATATCAATAGCTCGGCATGACAAAACATGATCATCTGGACGAAGGGGATACTGACCTTCCTGAGGAAGATTATATATAATTTCATAAGTCCTTGGTTGATTTCCACCTTCGGCTGCACTGCCTGTTTGCTACTCCACACATGACAGCATTGTTCCGCACTGCAATCAGCAAGTCAACGTACGAATAAGCTTATTTCATCTTGCGGTGGTGATTGTACCTAGTTACGAATGTAAGAATACCTGGAGCACCATGAGGTTAGCTGACAGGAGGTAGATGCAGCCATATAAGTTTTGTGTGGTGCTACCAAAATTGAGGTTTGTATCCCTTCCCATTATGAGAATTCTTCTTGAATTTGGTAGAATGTGACGGCTTGTTCTTTGCATCAAACTTGCCTTTCCCCTGAGATTTGTTCTTGTTGTTTTGGGGCTGGTTGGGTTGGAAGTTCATCTCGTGTACCATGTGGGCACTAGAAGCTCCCTCAGCGACCCAAGCACGTGTGTCTTTTGCTCTCGCCTTCTCTTCAAAATGAAGAGTGCTAATGAGATCCGAAACGGAAAACTCATGCCTCTTGTTTTTCAGAGAAGTAGCAAAATCGTTCCATGAAGGTGGAAGCTTGGCAATGATGGTCCTAGCAACAAATTTGTCCGGCAACACACACTTGAAGTACTCAAGTTCCTTAGCGAGTGACTGTATCTCATGAGTCTGCTGAACAACAGAGCGCTCATCAGTCATCTTGTAGACACAAAATTGCTCCATGACGTACAACTCATTGCCAGCGCCCGAGGCCCCAAACGTGGGCTCGAGCGCGGCCCACATGTCTTTTCTTCTGTCAAACGACATATATGAATCCACAATGGAATCGTCAAGAACACTCAGCAGGGCGGCTTTGAAGAGGGTATCCATGTTCTCAAAAGCTTCCTGCTGTGTAGGATTAAGATCGCCCTCAGGCTTACCCTTAGTGGCGTCATAGCAGTACATGATCTGAAACCAATATACTGCTCTTGTGCGCCACCTTTTATATTGCACCCCCTTAAAAGTAGGCGGCTTCAAAAGCGCAGCAAAACCACTCGGAGTAAATTGCCTATAATCAGGTTTTTGGATTGGATTGTTGAATATAGCAATTTACTATGAGATGTAATCTGAATCAACAGTAAATAGATCATGACGACAATTGCAAAGATCAAAGTAATGATGCGGACTAAACCAAGAGGACATAATCAGATACTGTACAGCGGGAGCAGAACCACTGTGGTTGACGTTGTCACTCATGTTGTTGATGAAGAGGTTACAAAGGTCGGGGAAGAAGGTTGTCGTTGAGGAAGTCATCGCTGGCAGCAGTGACAGGAGTGTGCTCCCCAAAAACCTGATCGCCCTCTCCTATACAGGATCACGAAAGGCAGGGATCGGAGGACTGCTGTCCCTTCTCGCGGTGCACGCCGGAAGGAGGGATGGAGAATAATTGCGTGGCGGCGCTAAGATCTGGAACGGTGCGAAACCATATGATACGGCGGCGTCTAGGGTAGAGCCTGTCAGGTCGGTCGTGCGAGTAAGACCAAGTATTGTATAATAGTAGGCCTTTGGCCCAAACCCCACTTCCAAGTCAATAATAGCCCCACTATCCAAAAGAATCACAAACGGCTGAGTAATTAAGGCGTCCGTTAATTATTAATTAATGACTTAATAAATTTTCCAACTCACACCACACTTAGAGCATGGTTAATAGCATAGCCAACATCCGGCTATATGAAGTTGACACATCATCTAGAACCAACCTAATATGTAGCCTGCTTACAATAGTTAGTCCCTTTAGTATAATACTATATCATTAATAATGGCCCCACCTTTTGTCTCACAAAGTATGTGTAGTCTGAAATGTCGGGCGTGCAGCGGGCGGTGCCCTCGGTCGGCGCGCCGCTTCAACGGCGGAAGCAGTGAGAGGTCGCGTCGCCTTGACTTGCCATCAATGTGGAGCGGCGGGCTCAGCTGGCGCCGGGCGGGAAGGTTTCCATTTTTGATTCAGTTGTTCTACTGCTACCGTCCAATATTCGCGTGTGGTTGTTTCTAGAATAAAAAGAGGAGGTACTCCTACTTATGTTACTCCCACTATGGCTAGCCTTGCCCTTGGCTCTTCGCCTCTTCCGGAAGTCAAACAATAATGGTTGTACTACAGTAGTACTTCTGGCAATCTGACACCAAATGAACTGTTGCACGTCCACCGCTTGTAAGCAAAAGTTTCTCCTCGTGCTGAGAGCCACCGCGCACGCGTTGGCGAGGGAGAAGACGTAATAAGCAAGCTTCTCGTCGTTCTGCGAGTTGACGGGACACATCAAAGTTATTTAGTAGTACGTACTCTCTCCAAAAAAGGGCTGACCATGTCATGGCTACCATCCCGTGCTCCGTCGTTGAGTAGGTGCCATCGAAGTGCACGACTCACTTACGCACTGCTTATCTGATTATCTCCATTTTCTTGCATGACACGTGCACCTTGATGCTAGATGTCTCGCGTGTTGGCAAAAGGATGAACAAAGCTCACGTAAAAAATGAGTGGAAGAACATAGATTCCCGACGACCGAGAAGGAGCAAGAAACCTCGCGGTGGAGCGTCTGCAAGGAACCTTGCGCGTTTTCCCCTATTTTTTGCCGCCTGCCCGCCTATAAACAAATAAAAGAACATGAACTCTTCGCTAACCACTAGAGACGATACATCAGGATGCTAAGTTGAAGATATTTTATTAGTTTATATTGATAACCATGCAAGAAGCCACGCATGTACACGACGCATGCAGCCACGCATGTACACATGCCAACGCACTAACTCATGCCGATCCAACTCATGCACAAACACGCACAGCATGGAACACACAATGCACGTACACAACAGATGCATGCACACACACTTGGCCGTGGAATGCACGTGAATAACACATGCATGCGCACACACTCGGCTGCATGGAGGCGTGCGCCATCTGCGGTGACGTCCGATTCGTCGTGCTACGGCGAAGCTCGCACACAACGGCGCCAACGCATCTCTTGCAGCACCTCTTTGCCATCGTTGCTCAACGACTAGCCGGAGACGAAGATGACCGCAGCCTCGGCCTTAGAGCTAGCACCGATGGAAAAGCACGCCCGCTCCACGCACACGAGCACGTACGGAGTGCCCACACCGTGGTGCCTCCCCAGTCGCCTCTACTCCTTCTGCACACGTTGTCTATGAAGGCGGCTGCATGCCTAATGATGATGTGGGTGATATCTTCTAGGACTCAGATGATGACGAGGAGGGTGTCTCCAGCAGCGTTCCTCGGCTCGCACCTCTTGCATCACGGTGGTCGAGCTTGGAGTCATTCATCCGGTACACGTGACATCTTAGATCTGGACACAAGGTCACGTGCACCGTCAAGGGGGTCAGGGCGGACGCGACCTCTCACTGCATCCGCCATTTGAAGCAGCGCGCCGGCCCAGGGCGCTGCCCGCTGCACTCCCAGCTGTACCCGCCTCATCGCCGCATTCAAAAACCTACATTTACTAGTATGTATACACGTGCAAGGCACGTCTTAATATAACAGAGTGCTTTTCGTAAAAGGGAAAAGAAGTAATATATGTGCTAATAGATTCAAAGAAAAAGAAATTCAATATTGTAAAAGCGGGAAGTAGTATTCATGCCATAAAACTGTACGTTCATTTAAAAAGAACTGCACGTAGCTTCACTTTTTCCATGTGTTCTTTTTTTAGAAATATCCACATAATCCTACTAAACCATCTCGACTGGGCTCAATCAAACCATCTGGTGGCCATGTGGCAACACAGCCCATTGGATCTAGTTATGAGCTAGTTATGCGGGTTTAACAGAGGGGTTTGATGGAGGCGAGGAGGCGTGTTCAGCCGGGCGTGCAGCGGACGGCGCAGTACTATTCGATTTGACAGCTACTACTAGTATATTATAAAAAACAAAGAAGATTAGTAGAGATAGAGATAAGAGTAGAGATTAGGGAGGAGCACCATCTACTGCTTCGTGGGCTACTCCTGCGGTCCATTCGACAGACGCAACGTCCCCTACAGCCACTCCCTCCTGCGATCCATTCGGCGGGCACTATTGAAATTTGGGGAGCGCACTCTCGCGACTGCTGGCAGTGAAGACTTGTTCCCCGACCTCGGCAACCTCTTCCTCAACGACATGGGCGACAACCTCAACGCCAACGGTACTGCTCCCGTTGCACCGTATGTGTTTCTTACCTTCCCGTTCGAAATCGTGGTAGAATTCATGTTCATCTACTATGCTAGTCCACATGATTAGTTTAATCTCTGTTATAGCCGTCATGATTATTTTGTGCTTATTCAGACTAAATCTCGTAGTAACTTGCTCATATATTCAACTGCCGCAACGTCCCCTACAGCCACTCCCATTTCATGGACGGCCTGGTCGATGCCTCCAAAGAGCCCTTTGTCTACTGCTATGAGTGCCCGATGCCGTTTTGGGGCTCGCCGGCGGACATCGTGCATCACCTCACGCCGGCGTGCGGAGATCACTACTGGCCCTTGGCGGAGAACATCAAGTACGAGACGTGCTACCCGTTCACCGTGCCAGAGTCGCTGGAGGATCACCGCCGCCTGCTAGTCTCGGAGGAGGACGGCAGCGTTTTCATCTTGATCGTGGGCACCGGCGAGGCCCGCGCATGCCGCCACCCCGTCTCTATAGTGTGCGTCAAGGGCGACGCCGCTGACACTGACACGAGGCCGACGTACGGGTGCGTGCTCACTGTTACTACCCCTTAGAGGTACGTGGGCGGCGACACTGGCTGGGCTGGCTACATCAAGCTGACTAGGATTGTGCAGAGCTGGGACCTTCCCGCCGATGTGGACATGGAAGACGCATGGTATGATTTGGCCCCAACGAGGTGCACGGGGACTCCAAGGAGGTTCACCTAGACATATGCATTACCAGGTTAAATGTTGATCATTAGTCTTCGCTCAATGTAATCCGCTGTCTAAGCATGTTGAGACTTCCATGCATGATCTTGCTCTATTGGAGTATTGCGCATGAATAAAAGTGTATCCATTTATGGTTTAGTCTAGACTCTTCCATGTATGAAATTTTTACTACAGTACTGGTGAAAGACTTATGATGAACCATTTCTTACATCTCCTCTGCCCCCTTCCAAGTCATCCTTATTTAATCCCTCCGTCTAGGTGTATAAGGGCATGGTTAATACTTAATAGTATAGCCAACTGTTGACTATAAGAAAGTGCCATGTCATCTGTAGCCAACATGTATAACAATCGATACTCAAAAACTAATTCTTAAAGATCATTTCTTGCAAAGCACAATAAGTGTTATTTCTTCACAAGTTTTGGATGCAGGTTGAACAATTGAACGCTTTTGTTTGCAAAAGATACTTTTTATCTATTTCACCCGGATGTTCGTGAGCTCTAGAGATGAAATAATATTCGAAGAATAGTTTTGCTGTGTCTCAGTCGACTGAGACTTTGTTATGTCTCAGTCCATGATATAGTCCTTTGATTTTGCATGGAGACTAGTACAAAAAAATTATTTTCAGTTTTTTTATTTTTCTTCTTATACTATATCATTTGACTGAGACTTGGACTGAGACCTAGCCACACCCTTCGAAGAAACCTATCGATACCCTTTACACATGAGATGACCCCCACATCCTTTGTCAAAATAAACAACTCCCTGATCAATGCATTTCACTGTTCCGTGCAACACATGGGCACCTTAGGCTGGCCATAGTGGGGGTAACATAAGTAGTAACATGCACTTGGGACTTGCAAAGATGCTTATGTGGCAGGCAATTAGAGAAGAGAGAGATGGTTATAGTAACATAGGTAGATACCGTAACATAATAAATGTTATGCTACTATGTGTCATGCATGGCAATAAATGAGACTACCTATGATACTAATCTATGATACTATGCACTATGGATGTAGTATCATACACTAGTATCATATGCATGATACTAGTATATTGTACTCCCCACTATGACCAGCCTTACTATAGATTAGTACGACCAAAAATTGAACTAACAATATATATAGTACGATAAATGCTGATGCATGTCACCTAAAATTATATCACTAAAAACTATGTTCAAATACTAATCCAACGATATAATTTTTGTTGACATGCACTAACATTTTGTCAGTTAAATCTTTAGTCAAATTCAATGGGGGACTAATAAACCACGACCAATGTAGTACTAGTGTAGAGGGCGGCGTTGCACGCGAGTCTCGCGGCAGTAAAGCCGTCGTATCACAAAACCCAACCACTAATAAGTGGCTTGGTAAAATAAACGGACAAGCAACCATCACATCCCTCCGTCTTGATTGTTCTAGAACACAGGTGAGGTAGCAGCAGTACACGGTTATGATTGATGTTCTTAGTCCTACTTAAAATTGGTACACTATATAGTAATATATATATATATAGTAGTATAGATATAGATATAGAAACCCGCATGGAATGCGAGAAACCAACTCCGGCCACAGACGTCCGTTCAGGAGCAGGACGCCGGCCAAGCTCCTCCTTCCACCATTTTGTCCACTCTTTCGGTGGCATCCGACGAGCAGGAAGAGCAGTTCTCCGGCATAAAAGCAATCTGGGTGGCCCGCCGAGCCCGGCAGCTCGCTTCTCCACCTACCTAGCCTAGCCCGTCGGAGGTAGTTGCCGCACTAAGCCAGCGCGTGGTTCCGCAGCTGGCCTCTCCAATACAGCTCGAGGAAGAGTGCCGACTTGCTCCATGCCGGCTTGTCGGGGAGCACGACGGCACGGGCATCATCGCTGCCCTCGACGCCGCCGCGTCGTACAGCGCCTCCAGTGTCTGCGACTGCGCCATCCGCCGTCGACGCGCCCGTAGCCGCGACATGCACGCAGAGAAAGAAGCCGTCGCGGATGTCGATGAGGTGATGCGGCTACGCGGATGTGGACAAGGTGACGGGCAGCACGTCCCCGCCCGCCGCCATCATCGAGGAAAAGTAGAACACGGGAGGCCGCCGCCGATTGTATCCCATGAAGGCCACCGCCGAGGCGACGCCAGCGAATACAACCGGTGTCTTGCTTGATTCTTCTTCTGCCAGATGCTGGAGGAGGACAAAGAGATTGGGCGGCGACCATTTAGATTAGGTATTTTAGTTCTACCAGGCAGGTTGTAATGGGAGTATTATAGGTAGTATCATGCATGCCAACTACTCCCTCCGTTCCTAAATATAGGAGTATTATAAGAGCATGGTTAATAGTATAACCAGCTGATGGCTACATGACACTGCCACGTCATCTATAGCCAACCTTGTAGCCTTCAAGTATAATACTCCCTCCGTCTAGGTGTCATCTTACAAAAACCAAATAATCCCAAAATACTTAGGCGCGGTGCATTAACTTCTACCTCGTTTCTTGTTTCTTGACATATCAACCAAAGAGATGTGGGTGTGCATGCTTTTAATGACTTGAACTAGCAAACACGACATGCAGTGGTTAGTTCACTGCATGCAATGCTATTAGTTAGCAAATAAACATTAATTTCTCTCGTCTCTTCCGAAAGTCGAACAATGATGATGGTACTACAGTCGATATTGTACTACTAGTAAGCAAAGCTTCTCCTCGTTTACGAGTAGACCGGACACATCAAAAGTAGTGCATTGTCTCCAAAAAGGGTTGACCATGTCCATGGCTACCATCCTGTGCTCCGTCATTCAGTGTGTGCTTGTCGTCATTCTGCGAGTTGACGGGACACATCAAATTTAATACGTATTCAATACTCTCTCCAAAAAGGGCCGACCATGTCCATCAGTCCATGGCTACCATCCCGTGCTCCGTCATTGAGTACATGCAGTATTCACGTGCCATCGAGGAGGAAAAATATTACTACGTAGTACTAGGTGCCATCGTAGTGCACGACTCACTTACCACTGCTTATCTCCATTTTCTTGCATGACACATGCACCTTGATGCTAGATGTCCCGTGTGTTGGCAAAAGAATGAACAAAACTCATGTAAAAAAAGAGTGGAAGAACATAGATTCCCGACGACCGAGAAGGAGCAAGGAACCTCGTGTTGGAGCGTCTGCACTCATAGTATTTTATATTATTTAGCGATATAAAATCAACCAATCATGTCCACAGTATACCGGAAGAGTACAAAACACGGCAGACCAGTGTAGTTACATCATATTGTACGTGGCCAACCCACGCTATCACCATATTTCTTGGCCTCCGTGCGACACCTAGCTCTAGTAATCCACCAGCCCGTATCGCTTCTCGCTCCTCGTCTATCTCAAAGTGCGGTGGGCTGGCATTTTTGCCATCTATTGAGGTCGGTTAACTCGACGTGCCAAGAGCATTCTAAAAAAATTACTGTACTATATTATTATGCCAAGAAGAGGAAGCGCTTTGACCGACGGACCAAACGAAAGAGGCGTGTTGTGCCGTGAGTGGGCCCAGTTTCTCGTTTTGAACTTGTTTGGTGTAGTAGTAACACTTGGTTTTGACTATCGGTAAGATTTTATATACTCCCTTCGTCTAGTGAATAAGTCATCTTAGATTGTGCACCGTGACCAAGGAAGAGGGGAAAAACAGACAAATTGATATTTATTTGCTAATTAATAGCATCGCATGCAATGATCTAGCCATTGCATGTCATGTTTGGTAGTCTAAGTCATTGAAAACATGCACGCCCCACATCTCTTATTGGTGGATATGTCAAGAAACAAGAAACATGGTGGGAGTTAATGCACCGCGCCTAAGTATTTTGGGATTATTTGGTTTTCGTAAGGTGACTTATACACCTAGATGGAGGGAGTAGGGCCTAATGTATTCTTCGAGGATGCTTTTGACTATTGATAAGATTTTATATAATTTGAAACTTATATCATTCGAAGATCCTTTCACGTTCCGTTTTCCAAAAAAAAGATCCTTTCACGTACGAATTTGACTGTATCCTTTGAGCAACTTGCATGTCCTATACTGCTCCTGTTTGGATACTCTAACTTAGCTAGAGGTTAGACTAACTCATGACTAACCCTGAACTAACTGTAGCCAAAGAGGTGTTTCTGTGACAGGGTTAGATTGACAATAAGTGCACTTCATGGACAGAGAAAAGTGATTTTTCAGTGGGCCTAAGGAGGTACTTACTGTGGGAAAGGTGAAGTGATGGTTGCTTCGCCCGAGCAACTTATTACTCTGGGAATATGGGAGTACCAGCGGATTCAAGGAACAGAGAAATGATGGATGCTTCGTCCGAGCAACTTACTGTGGCGAAGGTGGGGCTCTGTGATTTGACTGCTCACTAGTCATTACTAATGCGGCGCAACGACCAGGGTGAATCTTTCCCTGCAGTTGTGCACTCAATATTGCTGCACGGCAGGTGGAGCCGGATGAAGGATTTCCCACATGTCGGCGAAACAAAGTTGAATTGTTTCTGGCATTGCTATCAATCCTTCAAGATTTGTTTATATGTACGCATAATTTTAATGAAATTGTACTGTGATGATATGAAGGTTTCAACTTTGGTTCCCGCAGGAAAAAAAGGTTTCAACTTAGGATTCATGTGTCCTCTCGCCTCAAGATTATCTCGTTACAACATTCCATCAAATACAAATGAAACTACAACCATGGCTACTAATGCATCTCAATGGTTCGCAGATCAGCGCCAATATTCACATCACAACTGAAGACAAAGTTGTGAGAAGGTGTACAAATAAAGAAAAATATATAATTGATCGATGTTGTTCGTAGGCATGGGTCCATTTCCTGGGCAAAATGTTCATTGTTTGGCAGCTAGTTTCACCCAGCGTTGTAGCCAAAAAGGGGGTGTACGGAGGACACCACAATCCGATCATTATGTGCAGCTCCACTAAAATCGAGCTCACCATCCATGTTTGCAAAGATATCCAGTCAGTGTGATTACAATAATAGTGGAACTAGATGATGAAACATAACACACACAAATAGAAGCCGATCACCTCCGCGATCTCTCTTTAGGACTAACTACTTGTTGGAGAAGATTAGGCAGGACTTGGATGAGGAGGATAGCAAAACCAATCTCCCTTTCTGCAGTCCCACAGAAATGTAAAAACGTTGCCCGTGTGACATTTTGGCAGAACTGCACAAAACACTCTTAAGAAAAAAATTGTGCAGTTCACCAAAAGGTCGCAATAGCAACGAGGTGAAATGGCTAGCCCTGTTTTCAAAAAAAAAGGTAGAAAGGAAACAATTACTGGCGAATAACATGAGTTGAAGACACATACGCCGACAAAAAAGAAGCACACTCCATGTAATAAGGGAAAGATGGCAGCATGGTGGTTTATCAAAAATGGTTTGAGGACGAGATTGCAAGATGGAAAGTACGCCGGCCGAGATATGTTTTAAGAAAACAACTAAAGAAGATCCACATGCAGCAACGTGGGAAGATGGGCAGTCGAGCAAGGCAGGAGGAAGCTGTACTTGAGGGTCGTCGGGATGTTACTAGGAGGACGTCGGCGGCTGGGATCTGCCCATACTACGGCAGCGAGCAAGTGGCGAAGGCCCTACCGTGCCGGAGCTTGGTCAGAGAGAACGGCGGGTACCGCAGATTGGGACGTGCTGCCTCAACGCCGTCGAACGGAGAAACGATGCACATCCTCCCTTTCCGCCGGAGGACGGGATGCAGCCGGATCACTGACCAACTGTGAGAGAGAGAGAGGCCGCCGCCTTGTGTGAGATGGTGTGACGAGAGACAAACCCCGGCAGGCAGGCTCCGTTGTATATAGTGGAGCGGATTTTTCCATTTTCCCCACAGCAATCGTTTTATATTCTGTACTACGCGCCATTGAGGAGGAATATATAACTTTATTCAATACAAACGCGTCAAGTCGAACTTTGTTCCGTCTAGGCGTGGTACCCGACCCTACTTCGAGTAAACAACCGCTACACGCGTCAAATTATCACGTGGGCTGCCTTTTCGTACAGAAACGAACTCCACCGTGTACCCGCGCGGGTGTGGCCGGGAAACGAGACGTGAGTACGTGCGTCCTGCGTGCACCTCTTCTTTAGGTGCAGGTACGTACGTGGGTGGGTGTGAGAGAGATGGTTTGTGCGAAACCGAGGCAATGTGTCGATGATATCTCAAACAAAAAACGTAACATATGCAATGTGTGTGAAACAGAGTCATGGATATATCATATATAGAGGGAGCGATCCACGAGAAGAGAGTGGAGGGATCATCGGCGTGAGATATCGATAGAATCAAAAACATGGATGAAGTGTGTGGCTGCGCGATCGATAAAGAGTGCCATCGAATTTGTGTTTGCCCACGTCAAAGATACAGGGCGGCTGGCCTACTGGAATTTGAGAGGGCAGAGGTGCAGTTTTTCTCTGTGGCATGGATACCTACCTACAATGTTCGACTATCGGTGGGGGGAGGTGGCAGAGACCTAACTATAGAGAGGTAGATCGACTAGTATATGTGTGGAGAAGGAGAGAGACCTAGCTATGTAGAGAGGGAGATCGATCGGCATCCATGGATATGTGTAGCAGAGGAATAAGGTTGGGAGAAAGACAAAGGTAGAGTGTCGGAGGGTTGGTGATGGAGTGGCGTCTCACAAATGGTGGGAGAGGCCTGCTAGACAAACAGAGGGTACGAGTGCAATATCAATAAGAGAGGGCGGGGATGTCTGTCTGTCTATGCACATGCCTGTGAGAGACGGGTCGGGAGGTATGCAAGGATTATGAGGGGAGACGATATGTTTGTGGTAAGCATACGTAACTACATAGGAAGATCAACTGTCGTGTGTCCGAGAAAGGGAGAGACATAACTAGTGAGGTAAGTCAATCAGTGGGTGGGGAAAAGAATTATAGTCAACCTAGCTATATGTAGGGAGATCAGTACGTATACATGCATGCATGTGTTAGAAGCAAATAAGGTCCGGAGAGACAGACAGGGGGAAAGGGGTGCGGCTAGGAGGTGGTGCGAGAGGCCTACTATGTCGAGGGGGAGGAGTGTGCGACTATGAGATCGATGAAAAGAGGGGCGGGAGTGTGCACCTGCGCGGAACCGTATTGGACATAGGGGGCATGGACGGTGAGAAGAGAAGAGGGGAAGTATGTGTTTGTGGTAGGCACACTTGGCTAGAGAGGTATATCGACCGGTGTGTGCCGGAAACAAGGAGTCAGGGGGCCTACACACACCGCGGGTGAACGACCTAAAGAGAAATAACGAACGTGCGTGATGGAGGGGACGCTGAGGGAGGGTGAGAGGGGGGCGGGCGTGTGCATGCACAATAGAAAATTAGCGCTAGCTGGCTACAAAGAGAAGAGGATCATGAAGGTGTTAAAGACGAACATAGATCATAATTCCTTATAAAAAAGTGGATACGGATACTTGAAGAAGATATCATAATGTAGAACATTGATTATAATTTGGGCTAATGTGTGGCTTTTGCAGCTCAGGGCTAAATACTGGTCATAATGTAGGGGGCGGGGCACTATACTTTGTGTGATAAACATGGTGTACGTATGGAACATAGTTTAGATTATGAATATATAGTTAGTACATCAAATGTACTATTATTTGGAATCAACATCAAGTGTATTCAAAAAAATTGAATTCGAGTTCATATAGTACACATAGTTCATATCTATCTCTATAGTAATCATGTAGTGTGTTGTTAAGGTAATACACGAATGATGGTTGAAGTTGGCAACAATCATGATTGTAGATTCTTATTGAAATAGAGAAACGAATTCAAATTCAGTTCAAATTGCAGCGGTAGTATAGACATTTGGAATGCACTAAAATGTTGGCATTAGTAGGTTACCTGCATTATACAGCCAGCGAAAAAATTAATTGGACATAACATGGATCCATACTCCCTCTTCCATCTATAGAGGGCCTAATGCATTTTTAAGACCGCCTTTGACTATTTACAAGATTAATAGTACATGACATGCACAATGTGAAAATTATATCATTGAAAGCTCCTTTCACACACGAATTTAACGGTGTGCTTTGTGTAAGTTGCATGTCATATATTATTGCTCTAATATTTGGTTGGTCAAATTTAGCCACGAAAAGCGCATTAGGCCCTATATAGATGGAAGGAGGGAGTAGCTTTGAATAGAATTTGTATAGTAAAACGGGACAAGAGTCTCTCTTTGTGTGGTGTGAATAGTTTTTATTTTTTTCATTTTTTTCATTGAGGGAAGTGCGAATTGATTTGGTACGTACAAGTACAATATTACATGTTAGGCTTGTCCCTAAAATTCAACCCGCGCCTTGTTATATCCCAAAAATTCAGATATAGTGCTCCCAAAACTTGCGCCTTCACAACCCGCGCCTTGCTATCCCGAAATTACAACGCGCGCGAAAACTCCCTCCAGCTACCAAATCCCGACACGGGAAATCCCCCTTTAACCCTGAGCCGAAAGGGCCGCTAGATCAAATCGGAGGGGGGTAATTTTGTAACACACCTTACATTTTGGACAAGCGCGTCCCTAAGTCATGGTTCCCCCTCGCATCGCCTCCTTTTCGCCATTCAAAATCTGGCCGCCATAACCTCTCCGCTCCAGCCGTGAAACCCCACCCTCCTCCGTCCGCCACCTCACCGCTGCCCAGCCGGAGCCTCTTCCCCAACGACGTCGTCCACCGCAACAGCTCGACGTCCCTCATCCGCCTCCCTGCATGAGGATCCGTCATCCATCCCGTCGTCCTGCCGGTTCAGCCGCCCCGTCCTCCACCTCCAAGGAGCTGCTCCGACGATCGCCTCGTCTATCGCGGCTGCTCCATCCCCACAGCGCCGCCTTAACCTGCTCCACCGGAACCGCAGCATCCTCACCGACTCCTTGGACGAAGCCGAGGCCTGCTCGGCGCCACCAAAGAGGTTGTACACTCATCGCATCGCACCTTCTCCTTAACTCGACCTCCCGGCGCCGACGGTGCTCCATCTCGCACCCCCATGGAGCAGCTACCTCGAAGCCGGCGCTTCGGACGACATCTCCACGGCGGCTCACCCCAGTGCGAGGCCCCTTCGGCGGCGGCGTCCATACCAGCTGGATCTGCTGCTGCTACTCCGGCTGTCACTCGGTCGCTCGCGCTGCTGCTGCTGCTCCGGCTCTCGCTCGCTCGCTCGCGCTGCTGCTGCTCTTCCCCTTGCTCGTGCTGCTGCTCTGCTCCAATTTAACTACACTTCACTTGACTGAATCGACTTTTGGGTCAGTCGATTTTCAGGGGGTGGTGGGTCTCGCCGGAGTTAAGGAAGAACCACCCGCAGTGGGGAGGTGGCTCGCCGGAGAGGTACGCCACTATCTATCTTAGGGTTCTGGGTGGGGTGCTGCTCGCCGGCAGTGGGGGCGCGGTGGTGGGGCGGTGGCGTGGGGATCGCCGAAGAAAAAGCTTGGCGCAGGGGGGGCTAGAGGGCTGGCCGGGGCGGTGGCAGACCGACGGTGGGGAGTTGTTTCGGGGCGGTGAGGCGGCGGCGGACCAGCGGTGGGGAGTTGTCTCGGGGCGGAGAGGCGGTGGCGGACCGGCGGTGGGTAGTTGTTTCGAGGCGGCGAGGCGGCGCGGGGTTCGGCCGATGGTGGCTGGTGGCTCAGGGGGTGCAGGTTGAAGATGAACTGCAAGCCCTCCCTAAACTTTCCCATGTGAAGTGCCTCTCTGCTACCATTGCGTTCAGTTTCGACAGTAACATTTAGATTCCAAAGTAAATTTCAGTTTCGACAGTTAAGTTCAGAGTCAACAGTTTTTACCTCATCTGTTGTAGTCAGGTGGTTTTTGGTGATGTAAATTTTACATCTATCACTTTTTGGTAATGCATTTTACATCATCTATTGGAGATGCTATTAGAATCCCACTTGAGATTAACGATGTCTGTCTTGTGCTGCTTCAGCCTTGACGTCTTACGGCTCACCGGAGCTGCTCCAAGGACGGAACGATCCATCACAACAGAGCAGTGCCCTCGACGCCGTCTACAGATTCCTCAGATCTTCCTCCACACCTCCGAGAGCCACCTCTGCCTCAACTTCTTCAGTGACCAACCCAATGATGGTGAGGTCGACACGGCTACGGCAAAGAGGTTGTACACTTGTTGCATCACTCATTACTCTACATTCATGTCGATCCATTAGGGCTATTGTGGTTCAACGGAAAAACATAGCAATAGGAATTTTTCCTATGGCACTCTAGTATTCAATTATTCATGCAATTTGTTGAAAGGAATGGAGCAAAACATCCACCTGGACCTACTTTTCAAAATCCTATGCATGAAAACAAGACCAAGTGCATTAGTGGCAGAATAACATTCTAACTGTACACGCTTTCATATGGTTTCACTTTATTTTGGCCATGTTTCTTTGCATTCCTCTGCTCCTCCTTTTCCTGTGAACCAAACACCCAAGTTGACAGAAATCCTGTGTTCACAAATGCTCTGTTTCCCATGTGCATTCCTATCCTATTCCGGTGTTTTTCCTCCTATCCCTGTGTTTTTAGAATCATGCAAGCCAAATGTGCCCTTACAGAATTACTTCAGTTACAGGTAGGTGTGGAAGAAAACTTTGTGTGGTTTGTCCTGCTCCTGCCGCGACGTCGTCCACCTCATCTGAGCTGCTCCATCGACAGAAGCATCCACCAAACCAGACATCACGACTCCTGACCGTCTTCGCCGCCTCAGATCTCCTTCCCTGCCGCCGGCACCCACCGCAACGGCATCACCATCATCGACTCAGCAGATGAACCTGAGGAGTACACGGGTCCACAAGAGAGGTCGCACTCTTTTGTTTCTGCTTATGTTATGCATTGCTTAATATTACCTGCTACTTTATTGTCATGTTCACCTCTTAGACTCCAAGTCAGGTCCAAATTGATGTCCAAACTTGAGTTCTAAATTAGTTGTGGGGCACATATCGAGGCAGCAATGAATAGTATCTCTGTCTAATATCTGGTTCACCTAGGGTATGCCTATGTTGTTCATCTTGGGTGGGAAACAAATAGTAAATCAATCATCATCTGTTTTTTATTAAATTAAAGCAATCATCAGCCTGCTATCATTATTTTTGGATCCATCCACTGGTTGTTGCCATTACTCTAGATTTCTGCATGCCCTCCTTACATAATCTCACTATATTTTTTGTATGCATGTCAGATATTGTACACAGTTATGCTGAACATGTGGAGAAAAAGAGAAGAGTTTTGCGTGGCAATACAATGTCATGCAGACATCGCTCCATGGTGGGTTCAATGGCAAACCCCCCCCCCCTCTCCAGATTGTAATCCAGAGGAAGATATCTGTTCTGAGGCGAATTCAGACGCAGCTGACCACTCCTATTTACCCCCCAAGGTGTTTGCTCTAACTTGGCATGATGATGTTAGTCATATCATGCATATTTTGCCTTCAGTGCCTACTTTCGACATCATATATGTCATCTGCTTAGTTTAGACATGTTCTGTAATGCCACCTGTTTAGTTTCAATATCATATATGGGAATTATGCAGTCTCATGTCTTTTAGCCAACCATAATATATGTGAAATGTGCGATGCCATCCTGTTTAACCAGGCATCATATATTTGAATAATATCTAGCCCATCCTTTTCTTCATTAAATTTCCATTTGTCGACAATGTTTGTACATTAAACTACTCTTCCTGTGAATCAGCCATTTGAGTGGGTGATGGAAAAATCTGGAGTGAAAACAAGGCCTTCAGAGCAGACAGTGCTACCTGTCAAAGCAGATCTCTTGCTGGGTCCCGATAGCTCCTCAGAGATGGATTCAGAGACAGATGACCAGTCCTATTCCCCCACCAAGGTGTATGCTCTAACTTGGCACGGTTCTACTGCTCATATCATGCATATGGTGTCTTGCATTGCATAGTTTAGACATCATATACACAATATTCAAGACCATGTTCTTAGTTCAGACATCATATATGTGAATGCCCTCCGCTTAGCATATAAATCACATATGTGAATTAAATCATGCGATCCTGGTTACTTAGATAACATGTATGTGAATTATGTCATGCGATCGTGTTTAGTTAGTCATCATATCTTTGAATTATGTTATGCTATGCTATCCAGTTTAGATAGACATCATATATGTGAAATTATGTCATGCTATCCGTTTTAGTTAAACAATATACATGTCAATTATTTAATGCCCTCTGTTTTCCACACTATCTATTGCATCTGTCTCTCATACAATGTCTGTACATTCAATTATGTTTCCTGTTTATCAGCCATTTGAATTGGAGCGGGTGATGGCAGTATCTAGCGGAGTAAAAACACGGTCTTCAAATAAAACAGTGCTACCTCTTGGTGGAGATAGCACCCCGGTTGTACATGCACGAGAACCAGCCCTACCACACATAACCCAGACTCTCGCAGATTTTACCCCTACTGCGATGGACAGAGAACCAGCTTCACCCAATCTAACCCCAACCCCAACAGATAGTAACCCAGTTCCTGTTGACACAGCACCATCTCCACCACAGAGCTCCCAAACAAGAGCAGTTAGTAAGGCAGCTCCAGTGCCCAAAGCACCAGTACTACCACGGGGAACCCCAACTCCACTAGTTAGTACACCTATTCCTGTGGAGGAAGCACAACCAGCCATTCATAGTTTAGCATCTATCGCATTTGATGTTGTTAAATCCTATGTGCATATCTTCCCATCATGGAAATATTATACTGAAGATGAAGGAAAATGCCAGTTGCAGGTGTTTGTCCAGGAGTTATGTGTAAGTAATGTTATTCATGGCAATTACTTTGCTTTGTCCCATACATTCTACCTCCATGATGGTTATAATACAGCAAATTTTCCCATTTTTCTCTATAGAGAAGGACCGATTTGGAAACTCAGGATGAGGTAACCTGTGCTAATTCCTCTGCTATCTTCAAGAATGCTTGGTGGCAGTATTGGAATTACCTGAAGACAACATACTTCACGTCAAAGAAACTCATCAAATTCCCTTACGTTCTCCTGAGACACATTTACTGGACGATGACTGGGAACGCCTTGTTCTTTACTGGTCCCGATCCAAGAATGTGGTAAGGTCTATGAGCTCATTTTATTTTAAGTACTATATGCTTGCTTCTTACTGTACTCTGTTCATGTAGAACAAGTGCTTAAACCTGAAGAACAACTGTTCTCATTTAAGATTCCATTGCTATCGTGCATACTGCTTTGCTCTTGTATCACTATATTTACTCATACAAACTTATTTTTAAATTGAACTATCCAATGGAAAGTCCAATGGCACAACAGGTATGTTTACGCATGTTTCTTTAACAGGTTTGCTCTTATAAATAGCTCTGTTGATTTCAATTTCAATTGTGTATACAGTTGACTTCTCATATCATGCACATTACTAGCATCATAACAGGGCCAATAGTGTTGTTGTACATGTAGACCCGTGGTACCCTTCTGAAATCTTGTTGTGCCGTTTAGTTTCCCACGCTTTGTATTATTTCAGTGCTGCTTTCTCTTGAACTGATATGATTTGAACCGTGTCTCTATTTTGATTTGGCAAGACAATGCAGTGACCATAGGATATAGATATATGTTTGTTTGATGCTTTTATAATGTACTACTTGGCAATAGAAGACATGGTAGTTTCATCTTGTCCACCTTACTAATGAACTGGTTCACCGAAATGAGTTTCATATACTAGTACATGCTAAACTTGTTATGTGTCTGCTTGTTTCTTCTTTTAAAATGCTGACAGTATATTGGGGAAGAGTGCCTTATTAAGCAATGATAAAGGAAGTAATGCAGATAAGGTTCAGGATCGTGAGACATCCTTGTTGGTCTCCAACAAAGCTGATAAAACAGCTAAGGAAAACTATCTTGAAGACAGTGAGGCAACCCCAAAGTCCTGTCTTGGTTTACTGTTCGAGTTACTGGACACTACCGCTTGCACAAGCTATTCAAACTCACTGTCTGAATCAGCTCGGTTTCTTGAGTCTCAACTACAAGCTGAAAGACATCATTCATCTGTGCTGCGACAAGAAGCGGAAGGATTGCAGAAGTCCCTGGAGCATTCAGATGCATACTTTCTGGTGCAACAGCAAGCGTTGGAGGATTTTAGCGCCAAACAGGACAAAGCAAATAAGCTTGCTAACTTATTGCCAGCATGGTGGATACCCAGGATAATGTTTCTTGAGCTCTTCTGAAGTTGTTTCAGTTATAGACTTGTTTTGCTGGTGCGTTTATTTGCACTGGTGGCCAATTTTGATGGCCAGTGTATGTAATATGCTACTTTGTTCCCTATATTTGCACTGGTGGCGAACTTTGATGCCCAGTGCATGTAATATGTGTAATAGCTGTAATAGGCTAGCATTAGTTGCTTGCTTATTTATTTCCTTATTGTCTTGTTTAGTTGTTTGCTTGTTGTCACTACAGTTCTTTTTCCGCGCTTTTTTAATGGCCACAATAACCTAGTTTTGGTAACCAGGCCACAATAATCATGGCAACACACGGACTGTTGTAACTATGGGCCTGATACGTCTCCAACGTATCTATAATTTTTGATTGTTCCATGCTATATTATATTCTGTTTTGGATGTTTAATGGGCTTTATTATACACTTTTATATTATTTTTGGGACTAACCTATTAACCGGAGGCCTAGCCCAAATTGCTGTTTTTTGCCTATTTCAGTGTTTCGCAGAAAAAGAATATCAAACGAAGTCCAAACGGAATGAAACCTTCGGGAACGTGATTTTCGGAACAAACGTGATCCAGAGGACTTGGAGTCCACGTAAAGAAAGCAACGAGGACAGCACGAGGCAGGGGGCGCGCCTACCCCCCCCCCCCAGGCGCGCCCTCCACCCTCATGGGGCCCATGTTGCTCCACTGACGTACTTCTTCCTCCTATATATACCTACGTACCCCCAAACCATCAGAAGCATCCACGAAAACCTAATTCCACCGCCGCAACCTTCTGTACCCGTGAGATCCCATCTTGGGGCCTTTTCCGGCGTCCTGCCGGAGGGGGCATTGATCACGGAGGGCTTCTACATCAACACCGTAGCCTCTGCGATGATGTGTGAGTAGTTTACCTCAGACCTTCGGGTCCATAGATATTAGTTAGATGGCTTCTTCTCTATTTTTGGATCTCAATACAAAGTTCTCCACAATTCTCGTGGAGATCTATTCGATGTAATCTTCTTTTGCGGTGTGTTTGTTGAGACCGATGAATTGTGGGTTTATGATCAAGTTTATCTATGAACAATATTTGAATCTCCTCTGAATTATTTTATCTATGATTGGTTATCTTTGCAAGTCTCTTCGAATTATCAGTTTGGTTTGGCCTACTAGATTGATCTTTCTTGCAATGGGGGAAGTGCTTAGCTTTGGGTTCAATCTTGCGGTGTCCTTTCCCAGTGACAGCAGGGGCAGCAAGGCATGTATTCTATTGTTGCCATCGAGGATAAAAAGATGGGGTTTATATCATATTGCATGAGTTTGCCTGTACATCATGTCATCTTACTTAAAGCATTACTCTGTTCTTTTCAACTTAACACTCTAGATGCATGTTGGATAGCGGTCGATGTGTGGAGTAACAGTAGTAGATGCAGAATCGTTTTGGTCTACTTGTCGCAGACGTGATGCCTATATAAATGATCATACCTAGATATTCTCATAACTATGCTCAATTCTATCAATTGATCGACAGTAATTTGTTCACCCACCGTAATACTTATGCTCTTGAGAGAAGCCACTACTGAAACCTATGGCCCCCGGGTCTATTTTCCATCATATTAATCTTCCAACACTTAGCTATTTCCATTGCCATTTATTTTACTTTGCATCTTTATTTCTCTTTATTATAAAAATTCCAAAAATATTATCTTATCATATCTATAAGATCTCACTCTCGTAAGTGACCATGAAGGGATTGACAACCCCTTTATTGCATTGGTTGTGAGGTTCTTATTTGTTTGTGTAGGTGCGTGGGACTCGAGCGTGGTCTCCTACTGGATTGATACCTTGGTTCTCAAAAACTGAGGGCAATACTTACGCTACTTTACTGCATCACCCTTTCCTCTTCAAGGGAAAACCAACGCAATGCTCAAGAGGTAGCAAGAAGGATTTCTGGCGCCGTTGCCGGGGAGTCTACGCACAAGTCAAGACATACCAAGTACCCATCACAAACTCATCTTCCTCGCATTACATTATTTGCCATTTGCCTCTCGTTTTATTCGCCCTCTCTTTTCCGTTCGTCGCTTTCTTGCTTGTTTTGTCGTTATGGCTAGTCCTCTGTCTTCTCAGTTGTCTCCCGAGAATGAAGTTCTTAATTTTAAGCAAAGGGAGGGAGAAAACCTAAAAGACGCTTGGTATAGAATTTGCAATGCTCAAAATAGATCTACCAGGAAGCAATCTACTTCCGTTCTTCTTCATAATTTTTATGTAGGCGCTACTCCTTGGTACAGATATATTCTTGATACCATTACTGGAGGGAATTTCTTGGGTAGCCATACTTTTGATTCTTATAATGCTATGATAAATTTGTTTGGCTCACCACCCTTTTGGTTAATGGAACTATGTTAACTTTGGAACATGTGATGCAAAGGCTTGAAGTTATTGAAAATAAAGTTGCTAGTGTAGAGTTGATTGAGAATTTGGAAAAAAAAGATCCACAACCAAATTACCCAATATGGATCTAAGGTGGGAGTCGTTCTGAACAGAGGAAAAAGAACCTATCGTTAATGAAAGAATAGATCAAGATTCTACTAGAATCGATAAACTTGAGGGAATTATCACCAACTTGGGGACCGCTTTTTCTTCCATTAAAAACACTCCAAATCCTCCTACCAAAATTTCCAAGATTTCTTATGTTCCTAAAAATAAGGGTGAATCCTCTAGTAAGGAAACTGCGGATCTAAAATCAATAAGTGTTCATCCCAATCTTTTTTCTTTCATTAAGGAACCGCTTGTTGCAAATGATTTTCTTGATTTTGTGCCTAAAAGTTTGATAATTAATAAAAATAAAGAAACTCCTAGGGGTCGTAGGTGTCTTATTGAAGGATTGCCTACCAAAGATGGCAACACCTAGATCTATCCTTGCTTTTATGCCTAACTAGGGGCGTTAAACGATAGCGCTTGTTGGGAGGCAACCCAATTTCATTTTAGTTTTTTGCTTCTTGCTTCTGTTTAGGAATAAATATTTGTTCTAGCCTCTGGTTAGATTTGTTTTTATGTTTTAATTAGTGTTTGTGCCAAGTTAAACCTATAGGATCTTCTTGCATGAGAGTTATTTGATCTTGCTGAAATTCCAGAAACTTTCTGTTCACGAAAACAATTGTTAAAATCACAAGAACGTGATAAAATATTGATTCCAATTGCTGCTGATCAATAAAAAAATTGTCTAGGTCGTCCTATTTTGGTAGATTTTTTTGAGTTCCAGAAGTTTGGGTTAGTTACAGATTACTACAGACTGTTCTGTTTTTGACAGATTCTGTTTTTCGTGTGTCGTTTGCTTATTTTGATGAATCTATGGCTAGTAAAAGAGATTATAAACCATAGAGAAGTTGTAATACATTAGGTTTAACACCAATATAAATAAAGAATGAGTTCATTACAGTACCTTGAAGTGGTGTTTTGTTTTCTTTCGCTAACGGAGCTCACGAGATTTTCTGCTAAGTTTTGTGTTGTGAAGTTTTCAAGTTTTGGGTAAAAGATTTGATGGATTATGGAACAAGGAGTGGCAAGAGCCTAAGCTTGGGGATGCCCACGGCACCCCAAGATAATCTAAGGACACCAAAAAGCCAAAGCTTGGGGATGCCCCGAAAGGCACCCCCTCTTTCGTCTACTTCCAGCGGTAACTTTACTTGGAGCTATATTTTTATTCACCACATGATATGTGTTTTGCTTGGAGCGTCTTGTATGATTTGAGTCTTTGCTTTTTAGTTTACCACAATAATCCTTGCTGTACACACCTTTTAAGAGAGACACACATGATTCAGAATTTATTAGAATACTCTATGTGCTTCACTTATATCTTTTGGGCTATATAGTTTTTGCTCTAGTGCTTCACTTATATCTTTTAGAGCACGGTGGTGGATTTGTTTTATAGAAACTATTGTTCTCTCATGCTTCACTTATATTATTTTGAGAGTCCTACAAAACAGCATGGTAATTTGCTTAAATTGAGAAATTAGTCCTAAAGTGATAGGCATCCAAGATTAGTAAAAATTATCTTATGAGTGTGTTGAATACTATGAGAAGTTTGATGCTTGATAATTGTTTTGAGATATGAAGATGGTGATATTAGATTCATGCTAGCTGAGTAGTTGTGGATTTGAGGAATACTTGTGTTAAAGTTTGTGATTCCCGTAGCATGCACGTATGGTGAACCGTTATGTGATGAAGTCGGAGCATGATTTATTTATTGATTGTCTTCCTTATGAGTGGCGGTCGGGGGCGAGCGATGGTCTTTTCCTACCAATATATCCCCCTAGGAGCATGCGCGTAATACTTTGCTTTGATAACTTGTAGATTTTTTCAATAAGTATATAAGTTCTTTATGACTAATGATGAGTCCATGGATTATACGCACTTTTCATCTTTCCACCATTGCTAGCCTCTCTAATACCGCGCACTTTTCGCCGGTATCATACACCCACCATATACCTTCCTCAAAACAGCCACCATACCTACCTATCATGGCATTTCCATAGCCATTCCGAGATATATTGCCATGCAACTTTCCCCCGTTCCGTTTACTATGACACGCTCCATCATTGTCATATTGCTTTGCATGATCATGTAGTTGACATCGTATTTGTGGCAAAGCCACCGTTCATAATTCTTTCATACATGTCACTCTTGATTCATTGCAAATCCCGGTACACCGCCGGAGGCATTCACATAGAGTCATAATTTGTTCTAAGTATTGAGTTGTAATTCTTGAGTTGTAAGTAAATAAAAGTGTGATGATCATCATTATTAGAGCATTGTCCCAAGTGAGGAAAGGATGATGGAGACTATGATTCCACCACAAGTCGGGTTGAGACTCCGGACGAAAAAAAAGAGGCCATAAAAAAAAGAGAAAAGGCCCAAATAATAAAAAAATGAGAGAAAAAGAGAGAAGGGACAATGTTACTATCCTTTTACCACACTTGTGCTTCAAAGTATCACCATGATCTTCATGATAGAGAGTCTCCTATGATATCACTTTCATATACTAGTGGGAATTTTTCATTATAGAATTTGGCTTGTATATTCCAATGATGGCTTCCTCAAAATGCCCTAGGTCTTCGTGAGCAAGCGAGTTGGATGCACACCCACTTAGTTTCTTTTGTTGAGCTTTCATATACTTATAGCTCTAGTGCATCCGTTGCATGGCAATCCCTACTCACTCACATTGATATCTATTGATGGGCATCTCCATAGCCCGTTGATACGCCTAGTTGATGTCAGACTATCTTCTCCTTTTTTGTCTTCTCCACAACCACCATTCTATTCCACATATAGTGCTATATCCATGGCTCACGCTCATGTATTGCGTGAAGATTGAAAAAGTTTGAGAACACCAAAAGTATGAAACAATTGCTTGGCTTGTCATCGGGGTTGTGCATGATTTAAATACTTTGTGTGGTGAAGATAGAGCATAGCCAGACTATATGATTTTGTAGGGATAACTTTCTTTGGCCATGTTATTTTGAGAAGACATAATTGCTTAGTTAGTATGCTTGAAGTATTATTATTTTTATGTCAATATTAAACTTTTCTCTTGAATCTTTCGGATCTGAATATTCATACCACAAATAAGAGAATTACATTGAAAATTATGCTAAGTAGCATTCCACATCAAAAATTCTGTTTTTATCATTTACCTACTCGAGGACGAGCAGGAATTAAGCTTCGGGATGCTTGATACGTCTGCAACGTATCTATAATTTTTGATTGTTCCATGCTATATTATATTCTGTTTTGGATGTTTAATGGGCTTTATTATACACTTTTATATTATTTTTGGGACTAACCTATTAACCGGAGGCCTAGCCCAAATTGCTGTTTTTTGCCTATTTCAGTGTTTGGCAGAAAAATAATATCAAACGAAGTCCAAACGGAATGAAACCTTCGGGAACGTGATTTTCGGAACAAACGTGATCCAGAGGACTTGGAGTCCATGTGAAGAAAGCAACGAGGAGAGCACGAGGCAGGGGCGCGCCTACCCCCCCCCCCCCCCCCCCCAGGCGCGCCCTCCACCCTCGTGGGGCCCATGTTGCTCCACCGACGTACTTCTTCCTCCTATATATACCTACGTACCCCCAAACCATCAGAAGCATCCACGAAAACCTAATTCCACCACCGCAACCTTCTGTACCCGTGAGATCCCATCTTGGGGCCTTTTCCGGCGTCCTGACGGAGGGGGCATTGATCACGGAGGGCTTCTACATCAACATCGTAGCCTCTTCGATGATGTGTGAGTAGTTTACCTCAGACCTTCGGGTCCATAGTTATTAGCTAGATGGCTTCTTCTCTCTTTTTGGATCTCAATACAAAATTCTCCACAATTCTCGTGGAGATCTATTCGATGTAATCTTCTTTTGCGGTGTGTTTGTTGAGACCAATGAATTGTGGGTTTATGATCAAGTTTATCTATGAACAATATTTGAATCTCCTCTGAATTCTTTTATGTATGATTGGTTATCTTTGCAAGTCTCTTCGAATTATCAGTTTGGTTTGGCCTACTAGATTGATCTGTCTTGCAATGGGAGAAGTGCTTAGCTTTGGGTTCAATCTTACGGTGTCCTTTCCCAGTGACAGCAGGGGCAGCAAGGCACGTATTGTATTGTTGCCATCGAGGATAAAAAGATGGGGTTTATATCATATTGCATGAGTTTATCCCTCTACATCATGTCATCTTACTTAAAGCATTACTCTGTTCTTTTGAACTTAATACTCTAGATGCATGCTGGATAGCGGTCGATGTGTGGAGTAATAGTAGTAGATGCAGAATCGTTTCGGTCTACTTGTCGCGGACGTGATGCCTATATACATGATCATACCTAGATATTCTCATAACTATGCTCAATTCTATCAATTGCTCGACAGTAATTTGTTCACCCACCATAATACTTATGCTCTTGAGAGAAGCCACTAGTGGAACCTATGGCCCCCCGGTCTATTTTCCATCATATTAATCTTCCAACACTTAGCTATTTCCATTGCCATATATTTTACTTTGCATCTTTATTTCTCTTTATTATAAAAATACCAAAAATATTATCTTATCATATCTATCAGATCTCATTCTCGTAAGTGACCGTGAAGGGATTGACAACCCCTTTATTGCGCTGGTTCCGAGGTTCTTATTTGTTTGTGTAGGTGCGTGGGACTCGAGCGTGGTCTCCTACTGGATTGATACCTTGGTTCTCAAAAACTAAGGGAAATACTTACGCTACTTTACTACATCACCCTTTCCTCTTCAAGGGAAAACCAACGCAGTGCTGAAGAGGTAGCAGGGCCTCCTCCGGGCCGTAGGATCCGTGGGCCTTCTACGGGCCATAGGATCCGTGGGCCTTTTATGGGCCGTAGGATCCAAAGACTTTCTACGGGCTGTATGATCCATGGGCCTTCTATGGTCCGTAGGATCCATTGGTCTTCTACGGGCCGTAGGATCCATGGGCCTTCTACGGGCGTATAATCATTTCGCCAGACATGGGTCGTACTATTCATGGACCATAATGGGCCGTTAATAGGCCGTATTTGATAACGCTATGAAAACAGCCCAACGGGTTAAGGGGCCGAATGTAACCACGGGTTGTATGTGGCCCACAAACGGAACAGGCCAGTAACGGACTGTATCTAACCGAATTCTAGAAATGAGCCCAAGAATAAATGGGCACTTAGAAGGCCGAAAGTTAACACGGGCTGGAAACGGCTGACGGAATAATGGGCCGTTAATGGGTATAAAGCGATACAATGTTCATTATGGGCCAGTTTAATCTCGGGCCTTTAATGGGCCTTGAGTTACAAAGGGCCTCATATGGGCCGAAAGACATCATGGGCGATACATGGGCCGGAAGTTACAACGGGCTGGAATCATATTTGACGGCCCAGATGAAAATACTGGGCTTAATTCTGATAGGCCGTAACGGGCCGGTAGTAAGCGGGCCGTAAATGGGCTTTATACGAATAGGTCGTTAACACGCTTTCCATGGGCAGGCCCGTTACCTTTTGACCAAGACAAACGGGCCGGCCTTTTCACCGGAATGGGCCTATGTTGGGCCGTGCCACATATCGACATATCATAGGCTCCTCCTATCCAATGAGTGGATGACATCTGTCCGAACGTTGAGCCGACACGTGTTTCCTCCGGCCAATGAGAATTTTACACGTGGAAAATTCCCATTGGTCCGGGCTGTTAACGGGTTATCGGATCCAAAACCGGACCCGATAGCTTAACGGCGTCCCGCTACGGTGGATGCCACATGTCGGTCACCCTTGACGAAAGCACTTCTATGACTCATGATTTATCGTCATGGAAGTGGACACTTCCGTGATGATAATTTTGGTAATGTCATGGAACACTTCTATGACAGCACAGGTATGACTATCTTGATTGTGTCATAAATTTGTCATGGATGTGCATGCATGACAGAAAACGTGACCTACTGTGACAAACACGTATCATCACGGAAGTGTCTTTTTTTGTAGTGGAAAGAACACTTCCATAATGAAGCCGGTTGCTAGGAGTCGGGCTATCTCTTCACCAACAATTCTTCTCTTCTCCTCTGACAGGCGGCGGAGGGGTTGCTTGACTGGTTTTGCATCTGCTCTGACATGTAGCTTGTGCTCGGCGAAATCCGTCGAAACACCCGGCATGTCCTCGGGAGACCATGCAAAGATGTCTCGATTCTCACGGAAGAAATCGACGAGCTCGCCTTCCTATTTGCTGTCGAGGTGAGCACCTATGACAGCAAACTTCTCCGGGTGGTTCGGGTCCAAGGGAATCTTCTTGGTTTCTTTGGCCGGCTGGAAGGAGACCTGGGTCTCTGACTCTTTGGGATCTGGTGACAGGTCCGGCTGCTTGCTGGCCATGGCCACCACCCGGTCCAGGAGCTTCCTCTCGGCAGCAATCACAAGGGACTCGGCCAGCCAGCTGCTAGCAGCAACATAGGCGGCCGACATCTTGTAGTCTCCAGCAATAGTGATAATGCCCTTGGTGCCTGGCATCTTCATCTTGAGGTAGGCGTAGTGCGGTACAACCATGAACTTGGCTAGAGCAAGTCGGCCAAGTAGTGCATGATAAGGGCTCTCCAGGTCAACTACCTCAAACCAAATTGCTTCGCGGTGGAAGTGATCCTTGTCTCCGAAGAGGACATCTATCTTGATTTTGCCGATTGGTGAGCAAGAAAGGCCAGGTACAATGCCATGGAAGACAGTCCGACTGGGCTGGAGTTGCTTCTCCTTGATGCACAACTTCTCCATGGTGTCGCGGTAAAGGATGTTGATGCTGCTATCGTCGTCTATCAGAACTCGGGAGAAACGAGCAGCTCGCCTCTCTGTTGTGAAGGTGGCATCCAACACCAAGGCAAAGGAACCCGGGGAAGGCATCACCTCCGGGTGGTTAGCTCGGCTCCAGCTGATGGGCTTCTTGGACCAGTGCATGAATTCTGGAGCTTCAGAAGCGACAGCGTTCACCTCTCGGTGTTGCTGGCATCGGTTGTGCTTGTCGTCGGCCACACTGGTGAAGACAACGTAGGCTCCGTTCTCTTCAGGGAATTCATCTTGGATGGCACCAACTGCCGGACGGGCCGCCGGCTGCTGAGGAGGCGGCGGCGGCGGGCCGGCAAGTGGAGGAGGCAGCAGTCCTTCGCCCTTGGAGATTCGGCTGAGCCAGTGACACTTCCGGGTGGTGTGGTTGGACGGCTTTGCGCCGCTGTGGAACTTGCAGGGAGCATCGAGGGTTTGCTCATAGGAGAAGGCAAGCAACCAAGCCGGCTTGCCGCCCTTCTGACGCTTGGGGAGGGGTTTCCCTTCCGGCTACTGGTCTTCGACTGTTGCCACCTGCCGACTGGTGGAAGGCGACTGCGGGGCCTTGCGCTTGTTGCCGTTCTGTTGCTGGCGCCGGCTGCTGTCACCAGCCGGCGTTTGAGGAGCCTGAGGAAGCACCTTCCCGGCTGCGTCCACCTGGAGCTCCGACTTCATGGAGGAGTCGGCACTGGCGTACTTGTCTGCTATGATCAGCAGTTCGTCGAGTGTGGCCCGCTCGTCACAGAGAAGCTTGTGCTTGCGCAGGGTTCCCTCTCGGCACCCAGCGGTGAAGTACTCTATGGCTTACACCTCGTGCACCCCTTCGCAGGAGTTGCGCAGTTCGATCCACCGCGTTAGGTAGTCGTGGGTGGACTCGGTGGAGCCTTGGACGCACAGAGAAAGCTGGCGAGGCTTGGGAGGCCGCTTGTAGGTGCCGGTGAAGTTGCGGATGAAGACTTCAGTTAAATCTACCCAGTTGTTGACGCTGTAAGGCTTCAGGCTGTTCAGCCATGTCCGGGCCATGCCCTGGAGCATGAGCGGAACGTACTTTACGGCAACGCGCTTGTTGCCGTTTGCTATCTTGACTGCAGTGGAGTAGTCAACTAGCCAATCTTCCGGCTTCACAGAGCCGTTGTACTTGGGCGTGTCTCTTGGGAGCGAGAACCCTTTGGGAAAGGGCACGTCACGAATGCGGGGGCCGAAACAAGGCGGGCCGATTGCATCCTCTTCTTCTAGCGCTAGGGATTGAGCGAGGCGGTCGATCCGGTGGCGGGCATCATTCTCTCTGACTCCTTCACGGCGGCCCAGCCGGTCGCCGAGGGTCTGGTGCTCAACAGGTAGCGGGGAGGCGCGCCTCTCCCTGCGAGGGGGAGCAGGAGATGGGCGATCGCCCCATCGTTCCACTGCTCGTGGGCGGCCGTCTTAGTCGCGCTCGATGGTAATACGAGTCCGGCTGCGGCTAGCAGCCGGCTCTCGGTCTCGCTGGTCGCGTGCGCCGCCTGTCGGCGTCCGGGAGGTCGCGCCTTGATCTAGGCGGGGGAGGGGGGAGGATTCTCATCATGCGCACCGGGCTCTGGCACGCGACGGCGGGCTTCTTGTTGATGAGCAGCCGCGTCGATGAGCTGCTGAACGCGCTCCGTCATGCAGCGACGCTCGTCTCCTTCCAGGCGGTCCAGCTCGTCTGCCGCCGCTTGAGCGGCACGTATGCTTTGCGCGGGGGTGGCGTAGACCGGACGGTCCACCCCAAACATTCTGGCGATGGCGCCCCCACGTTGCCGGACCGTGCCCACGTGGCTGGGTTCTCCAACAGTCGGGGTGCTGCCGATGGCGCGGTCGACTTCGCGCTGATAGGCCTCGGAGAGGCGCCTCATGGCAGCCAACTTCTTGGCGCTTTCGACGAGCGCGATGCGGTGAGCTTCCAAGGTCTCGGCGTCAGCGTCTGCCACGATGGGTGCGGACAGGTCTCGCAGCGCCGCTTACAGCGGGTCCTGAGCGGCTCCGCCGGAGGCCCCGTCGTGGCTGATGATGAGCACCTCCGTGACGGTGCTGCCGCTGCTATCCACGCGAGGGAGTGGGTCGTCGATGACCACCACGTTGGTGGGGAAGGCGTCGAGGGATGTCGTGTCGAAGTCGACAAGCATCGGGTCGGTGGAGCCGATCGACTCTAGGTCGGAGAAGGGCTCGTTGGCGATGTGGAGCTTGCCAAGGAGGTCGATGAGGTAGCTCTCGGAGCTGGCTGCTCCCGCGTCGGGCGCGGGCTCATTGGAGAGTCCGATCTCGCCGACAAGATCGGCGAGGCAGCTCGCCGCGCAGGCGACTTCCGCGCCATGCAGCGCGTCGGTGCAGACGCCATCGGGCATGCCGGGCTGGCTGCGCTCGCCAGGAAGGAACAAGGTTCCCGTCTAGAACAGATCTCCGGACGATGGTGCACCTAGTCCCGGTTCAACACGAACCGGGACCAAAGGCCAACCACATGGCACGAGCCCGCTGTCGGGGGTGTCGTGCGACATATGCCAACGGGTGGCTTATCATGGAGGGGGCTAATAATACGTCGCCGGTGCCTGGAAACGGGATAAGGCGCAAACATGCCCGCCGGTGGATCTTACCCAGGTTCGGGGCTCTCTTAGGAGATAACACCCCTACTCCTGCTCTGCAGGGTCTCCGCATGATCACTCAAGAAACAAGGGTGGCTACGAGCTTGCTCCTTGAGCCGTTTCTCTAGAGGGGGAAAAAGAACAAAGCTAGCCCTAGCTTCCTCTCTCATGTGTATGTATGGGTGGACTAAGGTCTGAACCCTTTGCATGGGTGCCCTGGGGGGTTTATATAGGCCTACCCCCAGGGGTACAATGCTAATCTGGCAGGGTGTAGGACCCAGCTATCAGTGTCTACGGTCGCCTGCTTCTCCGCCGGCCGGTGGGGCCCGCCGCCTAGTGGGTCCCGCCGGTTGTCTCGTACTTGGCCGACAGGCCGCGCCCGCCGCTGGCGGGTCCTGCTGGCTACTTAGTATTGTGGCAATGCCACTGATGACGTGTGCTTTGTCGGGGAAGGCGTGGCTACAGTACCGCCGCCTGGCGGGCGTTCACTGTAGCCACTTCCCGTCTCTTCTGATTAATGGCCCACAGACTTTGAGGGAGGGGGAGGGCCGCCTACTGGGAGTCGGCCTCCCCCCACGCCGACTGGTCGGGGCTCGCCGCCTTCTGGCTTCTCACGGACAGGTAGGGCCCGCCGCCTGCGGCCGTACCGACAGCTCGTAGTGGGAGCATGGCCTTCTCTGCCATGGGTGAGGTCATGGGCTGCATGGCAACAGTGCCGCGCCGGGCGAGGGACATCCGCCCGGTACGCTGCACTGTGGCCACGCTCTGCCCGGGGTTCGGGGATGGCAGGCTGCACTGTAGCCACGCCCTATCTCATCGTAATTATGTGGGTGCTAACTTTGAGGGCGTGGGGGCGTCTGCTAGGAGCCAGCCTCTCTAGAGGCCGCCTGCTAGGAGTCGTCCCGTCTCATGGCTTTCTTCTAAGGACCGCCGCCTTCTGGCAGCCGGCCGCTTGGACCAGCCGGCCCCGAGGAGGCGGCTCTTCGGCCTCGAGGCTTGTGGGGCGCAGCTGGCCCCGATGTCTTGAATCGCCATGGGGAGCAGATGAGGCTACCTGTGGTGGTTTACTCCGACACCCGCGTCGGGGGCTGGGAGACCTTTAGTCCCGGTTGGTAACACGAACCGCGACTAAAAGGTTTAGGGGTTTATGGTTTTATGATTTATTTTTCCTTTTAATTTTGTGTTTTCCATTTATTAATTCTTTTTCATTTGAAACATATTTTACGCTACTACATATTGTACATGTTATGCATATATATAAATAGAATTTCTTGTAGAACCGATCATATATATATATATATATAATTTCTCCTACAATTTGCATATCATTACATGGAGGCATTACTGCGGTAGCGGGTAATGGAATTCTCCTTTGGGATCTATGACCTGGTCAAGCAAAAATCCCGTTATTTCCTCTTGAATTGCTCGTACGCGATCTGTTGGTAGGAGCTTATCCCGCATCTCCTTCATCTTTAAAGGAGATCAATATGGATGTATTAGTTGTGTGTATATATATATTAGATAATGATGTAAAAATTGTGAATATTGTTCTGGCAAACGCACCCATTGCTCGCTATCAGTTCTGCTCCTTTCGAACGTCATCATGTGAATGTTCTCGCAAACGTAGTATGCACATAAATCGGTCCCGAGTGCCTGCTTTAGGGCCTTTACGAGAATAGAATTCAATCAGATAATAATTAATCAAGCATGATAATTATTGAAACTAGAATTAAAGGGATGTTAGCTAGCTAGCTAGTACTACTTAATTAATTACCTTGGGTGGACGCCATATCAGCTTTTGTTTTCATGGGCCATCAACGTGTTTGATGAACTTTTCCCAAGCCCTGCCCGCCGGCAAAGAAAATGAATAAAGGAGTTATTAATTAGGTGATATCAGGAAATGACGAACTAAAGAGGCCGACATATAGTTCGATAATGATTGAAATTACCTGTCGACCATCCCCTTCACGATTTCGTATTCAGTAACTTCTTTAAGTAGTGAGTCCAGTACTTCAACTTTTCCCTCGTCAACTTCAATGATTAACAAGATCCAGTGGAAATTGCATGCGCACACGTTTGCATGTATAATTAAGCGGGCATGTGCATAACTCATCAACTACCCTAAACCCTATACACTTATTCACATCTAGCTAGTAAGCAAAAATAGAATTTGTAGTACAAGACAGTGTGACTCACCCGAAGTTGTAAGGAAGTAGTATTTCTGGACAGGTATTTAGGCGCTTCAAGAACTCTAGCAAGCTTTTCTCTGTGTCTTTTCGATCCCATTCACGTTTCCATGTCTCTTCATTAATGGTATTTGGGTCCGTGAACCCAATGCCATAGCGTCCAGCTTTTTTCATTTCATAGATCTTCATTCTGCATAATACCACAAAAAATAATATAGTGAGGATAATTAATGGTAATGATCAATGAGCACTACAACTAGCTTGAGACTTAAATTACAGAAAGAAATCACTTACAGACAATAGCAACTGACAATAGATTTGTCGAGGGTGTCTTGATTGAATAACTGAAACAGTTTTGTAAACTCAACATACAGAGCATTCTCATCGTAGTAATGCTCTGGCTTGCCTCTCACCATGAGGGACTCTCGATTGGTAGTCTTGGCAATTTTCATGTACCATTCATGCAATTCATACATTCTCGTTGAGAGCTTCTTGACCTCCTCAGGCTTGACCGGAGGTTCGCCACGGGCATATTTCTGTTTTAGTTGCTCCTCGGTAAAAGTTTCCATGGGCTCGATCTCTAGGAGTTGATAAACAGTGACACCAGCCTCTTCAGCCATCCTTCTATGGTCTTCGGTTATTAGCAGCTGATCGGCGCGGGTACTCACATGTGTTGGTACAATGAACGGGGGGATTGCACCGCCTGTTCTCACAGCTGGGGAATAATTTTCCCGCTTTTTCTGGCAGCTGCTTGGCTGGACTCGAACTCGACTCCTTTTGTTGTGCTTGATATGACTTGCTGAGTTCGCGCTCATAGTCTGAGGCCCTAGGCTTGGGAGCTGGTGGTTGAGCCATACGAATAAAGTGGCCAGAGACATGCTCAGGTACTTTCTCCTTTGGCGGTGATGGTGGTTTTGGTCCAAAATGGGCCCTCCGTTGGGCTAGCACTTCGGTTTCATTTTCCTCCTCAGTCAGTTCGTAAGGCCTCTTGGAAGAGGCTTGAGGCTTGGATCAAATTGGTATCTCTTGCCTCTTGTACTTGTACCGCTAGCCGCCGTAGCTGCGGTGGCTCTCTTCCGTTGTTGCTTAGGCGGCGGATCCCGCTGAGGCTGCAGAGACGGCTGACGCGGTGCCTCACTTGGAGGAGGAGGACTGGGCTGACGCAGTGCCGAACTTGGAGGAGGAGTGGGCTGACGCGGTGTCAGACTTGGAGGAGGAGGAGTGGGCTGACGCGTTGGCGGACTTGGAGGAGCAGGAGTCTGCAGAGGCGGTGGCTGACTTAGAGGAGCTGGAGTCTGCTGACGCGGTGGCGGACTTGGAGGAAGAGCCAGCTGACGCGGTGTCGGTGGCCTTGGAAAGACGATTCCATCCTTTCTCCATAGAATGATACGATGTATGGCCTCTCCCTGTGTGCGCTCGTCGTCACCTCCAGGAATGTCAAGCTCTAGCCGTGAATATTGTGCCACCACTTCATCAACCGTGACACGAGCATAGCCAGATGGAATCGGATTGAAATGGAGGGTTGCTTCAGGGGGATTTGTATAAGCAACGCCATCCGCCACCTTCATGGATATATTCTTGATTTTAAAGTGTAGCTCACAATTATTGTTATCCATGATGTCATCCACAGGGTATCTATCCAGCAGTGCCTCATGGCCCGGGGCAGAACCCATGCTGCTTCTCGGCAGGGATGGGACGGTAATATCCAATGCTGGATCTGCTAGCTGGTGCCGCTGCTGAGACCCCGTTTCCTGGCTAAGTGAGTCGATCTGCTGCTGCTGCCGCTGGAAAGCGAGTGCCAACTCCGCGTGCCTTGATTCTAGGCCTCGAAGGCAATCTGCTTCCTGCTTCCTCTGCTCCTCCTCCAGCTTCCTCTTCTTCTCCTCCTGGATCTTCTTTCTCGCACGGCTTCTGTAGTCGGCGTTCTAGTCCGCAAACCCCTCAAACCACGGAACAATGTCTTTGCCCCGTGTTCTTCCCGGGTGTTCAGTGTTATTCAGGGCACGTGTAAGCTCGTCGTTCTCTCGGTTGGCGTGAACACCCCCGTTCGGGCCACTTCTATTGCAACAATGAAATTGAGGTCGGCTCCTTTAAGACTTGCCCGCTCCAAAACCTCGCATGTCTTTGGGTCCAATGTCCCCCCATGCGCACAGAACCAAGTCCTGGACCTCGGGGCCAGTTCAATGTAACCGGAATGACCCCTGCATCCACCATCTGTTGCTCTGCGAGATCCCACTTAGGCTGGGCCACCTCGTAGCCACCTGGTCCTAGCTTATGGTGCCATATCTTTTTCACGGCATTGAGCTTGTTTATTCTCGACCGTTCCTGAGCTACTTTCGATTCCTTGAATTTCATGAAAGTGTCCCAGTGATCTCTTTGCTTCTCCAGTGTTCCCTTGAATTCTGAAGTCTTCTTTCCTCCTTCGACGTACTTGTTCCATATACTTTTCCGGTGGTTGTTGAATGCTATCGCCATCTTCCTAAGAGCAGCATTCTTGACTTTCTCCACATCTGCATCTGTGAAATGATCTAGTAGGGTGAAATGTGACATGAGAGATTCCCAAAGCCGATCTTTTGCTCTTTGGTCGACAAAAGTAAGATCTGGACGTTCCTTTGCTGGCTTTTTCCATTCTTGAATGGAGATCGGGATTTGGTCCTTCACAAGAACTCCGCACTGACGAATGAACTTACCCGCATTCTTCTTAGGCTCGCGCGGTTCACCATTAGGATTGATGGCATCGATGTTGTACTTTACGCCATCCTTCAACTTTTTGGCTGGGCCTCGCACTGTCCTGCTGCATGTAGAACTTTGACATATAATCAAACTTTGACATATGTCAAAATTATTTCATCTAGTTAGATTGGATCAAATGTTGCATCGTGAAATATGAAACATTCAAACTTTTTTCAATATGACAAACTTTTAATACATTCAAACATCTAAAACATCAAAACATAGATATATACATATAAAACATCAAAAAATTCCTACTCAATAGAACATCTAAAACATCAAAACATAAAGTATAGAAAACTTATTCATCTAATTAACATTTATATATATATATATATATATATATCTAATTCAACTAAAAACCGAAAACCAGAAAATATTTAAGAAAATATGTGTGTGTGTGTGTCAGAATTCATCTAAAAATTTAATATAACATTTATATATATCTAATTCATCTAACATTTATATATACATTCATATAAAAGTATTAAAAACAAAAAAACAAAAAATAATTCATCTAACGGTTGTGTGTGTGTGCGGGTTCGATGGGCGCGGCCATGGCGGCAGGGGCTCACGGCGGGCAACGGTGGCGAAGCAAGGCGACGGGGGGCGGCGACAGGGACGGCGACAGCAACGGCGCGCGACGGGGGTAGCGACGGGGTCGGTGACGGAGGGCGGCGGCGATGTCGACGAAGCAGAGGAGAGGACGAAGAGAAGAAGATGAAACTGCAAATTTTTGAAGTGGCAGTATATATAGGAGGGTCCTTTAGTCCCGATTGGATCCACCAACCGGGACTAAAGGTCTATTTTGGCCAGGCCAAGCGGCGGAAAGCACATGCCTTTAGTCCCGGTTGGTGGCTTCAACAGGGACTAACACTACTGGAATAAGAAGATTTGTTGTCTGCCACATCTTTACCGTCTGCTAGCAGACGACAAAGACTAGCTTTGCCATCAGCTAGAAGAAAATAGACGGCAAAGAGCCAGCAGACGGCAAAGGGTGGCTTTGCCATCAGCCAACTCTTTGCAGTCCGCTAGCGGACAGCAAAGAGGGGGTTTGGCCCATTGGCTGTTAAGCCATAACGACCCCCCCCCCTCTTTGTCGTCTGCTAGCAGACGGCAAAGAAGTTGTGTCGTCTGCTAGCGGAAGGCAAAGGCGCGGTGGACGGCAACGCTTTGATTTCGACTTAACGTTGCGCCCCCGCTGTCGCCCTCTCTCTCTTTCTCCTCTTTCTCCTCCAGGCCCGAGGAGCACCGCCGCCGCCCCGTCGCCCACCGGCCCACCCCCTCTTTGTCGCCGCCCCCTCACCGCCCCTCCCTGCTACCCCGCGCCGTCGCCGCCACACCCTCGCCACCCCGTCACCGCCCCCTCCCTGCCCCGTCACCGCCCCCTCCCCACCCCGTCGCCGTCGCCTCATCGCCGCAGCCGCGGGTTGGCCTCCCCAGCCGCCCCCGAGGAGCGCCGCCCGTCGCCGCCCCCTCCCCGCCCCGCCGCCACCCCATCGTCGCCCCCTCCCCCCGCCACGGTGAGCCCCTGCCACCCCCTTTTCTGTTTTTTTCTTTTTTCTTTTCTGTTTTAGATATTAGATATATAGTTAGCTAGATTAGATTATATTATATTAGTGTTAGGTTTTAGTTAAATAGTCATAATTAAAGGAAGTAAAAAAGATGTAAAAATAAGAAGAAAAGTAGAATAAGTAGAAGGGGGAAGAAGAAGAAGAAGAAGAAGAAGAGGAGGAGGAGGAGGAGAAGAAGAAGAAGAAGAAGGACAAGAAGAAGAAGGACAAGAAGAAGAAGGAGAAGAAGAAGAAGGAGAAGAAGAAGAAGAAGAAGAAGAAGAAGAAGAAGGAGGAGATGAAGAAGAAGGAGAAGAAGAAGAAGGAGAAGAAGAAGGAGAAGAAGAAGAAGAAGAAGAAGAAGAAGAAGAAGAAGAAGAAGAAGAAGAAGAAGAAGAAGAAGAAGAAGAAGAAAGAAAGAAAGAAGAAAGAAAGAAAGAAGAAGATGAAAAAAAGTTATAAAAGAAAGAACATTCGATTATTAGAAGAAGAAAGTTTAGGTTAGTGGTAGGTTTAGGTTAGTGCTAGGTTTAGGTTTATATTTTAGAAGAAGAACGATGAAAAAATAAGTAAAAGAAGAAGAGGAAGAAGAAGAATAAGAAGAAGGGTAAGAAGAAGAAGATGAAAAAAAAGAACAATAAGTAGAAGAAGAAGAAGAAGAAGAAGAAGAAGAAGAAGAAGAAGAAGAAGAAGAAGAAGAAGAAGAAGAAGAAGAAGCAGAAGAAGAAGAAGAAGAAGAAGATGATGATGATGATGATGATGATGATGATGATGAAGATGAAAAAAAGTAGAAGTAGAAGATGAAAAAAAGAAGTAGGGAAAGTAGAAAAAAAGGGTCGCCGATGGTCGAGGGTCGCTGAGGGGTCGAGGGGTTGAGGATCGAGGGGAAAAGGAGTCGAGGGTCTAGGGGTCAAGGATCAAGGTGTCGAGGGTCGAGGGGAAAAGGGGAAAAGGGGTCGAGGATTTGCCATCCCGACCCCGAGACCCCGACCCCCTGACCCCGGCACCCCGACCCCGACACGACACCCCGACACAACACCCCGCCCCGACACGGCACCTCGACCCCGACACAGCACCCCGACCCCGACCCTACACCATCGACACCCCGACCCCCAACATGACACCCCAACCCCCGACATGACACCCCGACACCCGACACGACAACCCGACCCCCTACACCTCTCGAAAAAGGTGCTCTTTGGCCTTCCAGAGGCTGACGGGGTCATATATTTGTGAATTATGTGCATATATATATATATATTATTAATGAGTTCATGTTATTAGCTATTCAATTTTTTATTATGTTCATGATGATGATACACACTTAAATATTTTATTATGTTTATGTTGTACTAATTTCGTTTACTCTTTGTCATTGTAGGTGTTGACAGATGGTGGGCGCGGGTCGAGAATGCTCCGAGCCTCCTTCCTCGGCGCGTCCTGGGAGGGGTGCTATTGTTCCACCCCAGCACCTTTGGAGAGCACTGGTAGACAGTATGACGACACCGGTGGGCGCTTCTTCTTCGGCTGGGAGAGGTCGGGGAAGACGAAGAGGGCTGCTAGAGGAGGACGTGGCGGCGGGAGAGGTAGCAAGGCTGTTGTGCCTTCCTCGCCGCCACCCCAGCTGGTTCTCTGGACCACGGGAGTGCTCCGTCTCAGGTGGACCCATCTGACTTGGACCCGTCTCGGACTCCGGTCCACGAGCCTCAGGCCGACGAGCCTCGAGTCGTCGAGCCTTCGTCCCACGAGACTCGGGTCCCAGAGTCTTCGTCCCACGAGACTCCGGTCCTAGAGTCTTCGTCCCACGAGACTCCGGAGACTAGTGGTCATGCTGGTGGCCAGGACACCTTTTCTGACGATAGCTATAGTGAGGGCGAGTTGGTTGTGGGGAGCAAGAAGGTCTACCAGCGTGGTGGTACAAAGCTCCCGGCTGTGCCGACGACCCGCGATCACAGGTGGTTGATTGAGCCTAGCGGGGAGAAGTAAGTGCATTTACTCTTTTTAACCTTTTGCCTTCATGTTTCTTCAAATGAATATCTAATGTGTTGGCCATTGTCATACTGCAGGGGTTGGAAACACGCCCCTGGTGTCCGCAGGCCCAACCAGGTCCTTGGTGTGCTTTGCCGACACCACTTCCCGGGGTGGGTCACGTTGCCCGGTGAGGGTCAGGTTCCACAACTAGAACTGAGCTGGGAGCTGTACGTAGCTACCCCAGCCCCGCGGGAGGAGAGGGTTGACGGTGTCTTGTGCGAGATGGTGGCCGACATTGTGATCCGGCGGTTTTGGGTAATTTCTCCTATACAGAATTAAAAAACAACAGTAGCTAGTGATTATACTAATTAGTGTTGTCTTGTTTGATTGTAGACCTTCTACATGTGTCTTGAGGAACACGAGGCGGACGCGGCTATGGTTCTTGAAGCCGAGTGCACGTGCCTGCTTCAGAACTTACGGCACGAGGCTCGGGTGCATGCTGTTTGAGCCTACTACGCCTCGACTAACATTAAGAGGGCCAAGAAGAAGTGCCGCGCCAAGTATGTGAGTAAGGAGAAGTACATGAAGGTAATTACCTATTCTTAAGGCCTTGTACTTAGTTTCCTTGATTTGATTCGTAGGCATAGCGCTGAAATTTCTCTTTGCCTAACTTAGGTGCCCTCGAGATGGTGTAAGCATAGGATGGACTGTTGGGAGGCGTTGGTGGATGAGTGGTGCTCTCCCCAATGGCTAGCTGTCCACGACAAGGCCAGGGATAAGCGTGCCCGAATGCAAGGTGTGCCACACCATCAAGGGAGCTCCAACCTGTTTGAGTACAAGGATCACTGTGTATGTAGTTTGCTTCACGATTCATGCAATTTCATTCTTCATGCTAGCTTGAGCCCTTAACTAATATTTTGTTTCTCTCTTTTAGGCGGGACACAACAAGAAGGACGTGCCACCGCTGTACGACCTCTATGCCATGGCCCATACTGCCCCGTACAAGAAGGCCAAGGCATTCTCTGAGGATGACCTCGATCATCCAGAGAGCTTCACCAACATCTCCTCCCACAACAAGCTCGTGGGGTACACAGATGTTGGGAAGACGAGGAAAGGGGAGGACTTCAACCCAAGCCAGAGTCCTTTTGATGCAGAGATCGTGACGCTATCTGGTGGCGGGAGGTACCATGGCTCGGTAGCCATTGGGGATGGACTCATAGTTGTCCTAGAACTCTCCCGGAGATCAAGAAGCACCAGACGAGCTCGATCCTAAGATACCGCCTCGTCCACGGCCAATGGAGCTCGCCATCGAGGCTAGGGCCCAGGAGTTTCTAGCAGAGGCAAACCGGCAGGCTAATCAGGGGAGATCGAGCTGGAGGAGAGGACGGCTAGTCTGTTGGAGGCGGAGAGGAACCGGACCGACGCGTCTCACCGGGCCCTACACGAGCTCCTCGTGGTAAGTTTCTTCTGCATATGAGCCAAATCATGCACGTAATGTTCGTTTCAGTACTAACTAATATGACTGACTCGTGAAAACAAAATGTGCAGTCCATGTGCGAGAAAAACGGTCAGACCCCTCCGCCGATGCCCCAGATTGGTATAGCGGACACGGTGAGTTTCATTTGATTGGTCATTAGTTACTAGTATTCACATTTTAGTTGCATCATGCTAACGAGACATTGCAAATGATCTTTGGTGCAGCATGCCTCCCGACAAGCATCGACCGATCCTTCTCCGTCTCGCACTGGCGCAACCCTGACCGGTCCTTCTCCGTCTGGCACTGGCGCAAACCCGACCGGTCCTTCACCTCCGTGATGATGGTAAGTTTTCCCAAGTGTTTTGCTTAACAAATGCATACTTAGCTTAAGAAATTACCTACTTAGCTCCAAAATGACCTATACTTAGCTTATTTTCCTCAAAAATGACATTATAACCTTAATTAGCTCCAAAATGACCTATACTTAGCTTATTTTCCTCGAAAATGACATAATAACCTTACTTGGCTCCAAAATGACATATTTTGCCTAGGATAGCTATAAAATGACCTATACTTAGCATTTTTTCCTCCAAAATGACTTGATATGCTTAGTTAGCTAAAAATGGCATAACTACCTAGGATAGCTCAATAATGTTCTATAATTAGCTTAGCTAGTTCATTTATGACATAATTGGCTCACTTAGCTTAAAAATGGCATAATAACCTTGGTTTAGCTCCAAATGACCTATACTTAGCTTATTTTCCTCAAAAATGACATAATAACCTTACTTAGCTCCAAACTGACATACATTACCTAGGATAGCTACAAAATGACCTATACTTAGCATTTTTTTCATCCTAAATGACTTAATATGCGTAGTTAGCTCAAAAATGGTATAACTACCTAGGTTAGCTAAAAATGACCTATACTTAGCTTCTTTAGTTCATTTATGACATACTTAGCATACTTAGGTAAAAAAAATGGCATGATAACCTTGGTTTAGCTCCAAAATGACATAGACTTAGCTTATTTTCCTCCAAAATGACATAATAACCTTACTAAGCTCCAAAATCACCTAGTTACCTAGCTTAGCTCTAAAATGACCTACACTTAGCATTTTTACCTAGCTTAGCTAAAAAATGGCATTTCTACCTACCTTAGTTAGAAGAAGAAGAAGATAAAGAAGAGGAGAGGAGAAGAAGAAAGAGAAGAAAAATTCTTCTTCTTCTTCTTCTTTTTCTTCTTTTTCTTCTTCTTCGTCTAGCTAGTCTTCTTCTTGTTCTTCTTCTAACTTTCTTCTTTCCCAATTTGCAGATTTCCTTTAGATGAGGAAGCTTGCATTGATGGAGTCTACTCTTGTCCTTGTGCTTCCTTTATGTTTTTGGAAACTTGTTGCAAACTTGTTGTTGGATATGTATGTATGGATGAAACTATTTTATGTTGGATATGTTGTTGGACAACTTGTTGTTGGAAACTTGTTATATATATGTTGTTGGAAACTTGTTATATATTTTTTGTTGGAAACTTGTTATATATATATCTGTGAAATTCTGTGAAACTGAATGAATTTAAGAAAAAACAGAAAAAGCAGGGGCTGTACAGGCTCTTTGCCGTCCGCTAGCAGACGGCAAAGAGCTTTGACATCAGCTAGCAAACGGCAAAGCTGCCATGTGGCTGCTACCTGTGCAACCTGGGGTGCACTGGGCTGGCCTATTTGGCAGCTTTGCCGTCTGCTGGCAAACGGCAAAGACCTTTGCATCTTTGTCGTCTACCAGCAAACGGCATAGCATGCCACGTGGCAGCTACCTGGGCTAGCCTATTTGGGCACTTTTTCATCTGCTGGCAGACATCAAAGATGCAAAGGTCTTTGTCGTCTGCTCGCAGACGGCAAAGCACACCGTTAACCCCCTAATGGACCTCAGTTGGCACGTGTGCCGTCCAGGCTCTTTGTCGTCTGCTAGTAGACGACAAAGGCCTTTGCATCTTTCCCGTCCGCCAGCAGACGGCAAAGAGCCCTTTGTCGTAGTTTGTTCAACCGGATGTCTTGTCGTCTACTGGCTGACGGCAAAGGCCTTTGCCGTCCGCCATGCATGCCTTTGCCGTCTGCCATGGCAGACGGCAAATTCTTGATTTCTGTAGTGTAAAGCACCCCCTTTAGTCCTGGTTGGAGCAACCAACCGGGACTAAAGGCCCGTGCTTCACGGTGTCGAAACTTTAGTCCCACTTTGCAAGTTGAGGAGCGCCAGGACCTGTTTATAAGCCCCGGCGCGGGCACTGCATTGAGCTCCTCTCAAATGCAGGCCTTCTGGGCCTACCTCTCCTGCTCTGCCCTGTGGGGCCTACTGGGATTGCGGGCCTGCATCCTGGCCCAACTACAGGCTGGGTTTCTAGTCGTATGCAGGCCGCTGTGGCCCAGTAGGCGGGCTTTTTTATTATTTTTTCATTTTTTTTCTTTTCTGCTTTATTTATTTTCTTTTATTTTTGAGTTTTTTTCCTTTATTTAGAGTTTCTCTGTGAATCTTTTTGCTTTAGTTAAAAAAATTATAAACTTTCTGTTAGTGCTAGTAGTTTCCAAATTTGGATAGTTTAAATTTGAATTATTTAAATTTTGTGTGAATTACTAGTTTGTGAATAACTTTACTTTAAAAATAGATTTTTCAGTAATTCTTTTTTCCACTATTTAATATTAGTGTGTTTTATCATTATATTCAATTTGGTAATACTTAGATTATTTAACAAAATGAAATTCCTTTATAACAGATGTGTTTTCATTCGAAACCCTGATACTTCGAAAGAGATTGTCCATTTTGTACACGAAGTGCATCAAGTTTTTGTCGTAACCCTCTCAACTTTTTGCACATGCTATGTGAGTGAAATGGTGATACCATGCCAACTTTCAACCTTTTCGGAGTTCATTTGTACTGCTTTTCAATTTTAGGGTCATTTAGCCCAAAAAATCAGTAAATGCATAAAAATAGCAAATGAAGTCAAAAGGGTTGAAAATTGATGACATGGCTTTGAATGGTGCATACTGAACACACAAAAAGTCTGGTGTTGAAATAAGTTTAAAAAAATGAAATACCTTTGTAACAGATGTGTTTTCGTCTGAAACCCTGATACTTCGAAAGAGATTGTCCATTTTGTACACGAAGTGCATCCTGTTTTTGCCGTAACCCTCTCAACTTTTTAGAACATGCTATGTGGGTGAAATGGTGATACCATGCCAACTTTCAACCTTTTCAGAGTTCATTTTGTAGTGCTTTTCAATTTCAGGGTCATTTAGCTCAAAAAATTAGTAAATGAGCTAAAAAATAGCAAATGAAGTCAGAAAGGTACACGTTTGTCCGAAGCACAAAAGTACACATTTCAAATGCCAAAACACATAAGCACCCTAAATATTTTAAAGATTCACTACAGTTTGTCCAAAGTGGGACTTTCCAGATATATAAGTCCGAAAACTCACTAGAGAAGAAAGTGATGACAGTGAAGCCGGTCACATCCCAGAGTGGAATCTTTGGGTGTGAAACTTTTTCTTTGTGTGTGTCCCTTTGCGTCGTAACCATGGACAATCTTCATCATTTAACTGGATGCTCGGGTCAATATTCACTGTGAAGGGAGCAATTTCATGAAACTTTTCATAATCTTCTGACATGTCTGTCTTGTCATCCAGTCCCACGATGTTTCTTTTCCCTGAAAGAACTATGTGGCGCTTTGGCTCATCATATGATGTATTCGATTCCTTATCTTTTATTTTTCTCGGCTTGGTAGACATGTCCTTCACATAGAAAACCTGCGCCACATCATTGGGTAGGACGAATGGTTCGTCTGCGTACGCAAGATTGTTGAGATCCACTGTTGTCATTCAGTATTGCGAGTCTTCTGTTACCCCGCCTCGTGTCAGATTGACCCATTTGCACCGAAACAAAGGGACCTTCAAACCACGTCCATAGTCAAGTTCCCATATCTCCTCTATGTAACCATAATATGTGTCCTTTCCCCTCTTGGTTGGTGCATCAAAGCGGACACCACTGTTTTGGTTGGTGCTCTTCTTATCTTCGGCGATCGTGTAAAATGTATCCCCATTTATCTCATGCCCTTTGAAAGTCATTATATTCGAAGATGGTAACTGGGACAGCAAGTACATGTCATCTTCAATAGCATCGTCATGAATGGCACGTGTATGCAACCAACCGGCGAAAGTCCCCGTTTGTTCACGTGTAATCCAGTCGTCGGACTGCTCCAGGTGTTTGGAGCATAGAATATTCTTGTGTTCCCCCATATACGGAGCCACCAAGGCGGAATTTTGTAGAACTGTGTGGTGTGCTTGAGTGAGAGAATGCCCGTTCATACATATTATTTATTTCGGTCCTAGCGTGCCATTTCCACCTAGTCTGCCCTTATGCCGCGATTCAGGAACACCAATCGGCTTAAGGTCAGGAATAAAGTCAATACAAAACTCAATGAACTCCTCATTTTCATGGCCCTTGGAGATGCTTCCTTCTGGCCTAGCAGGGTTATGAACATATTTCTTTAAGACTCCCATGAACCTCTCAAAGGGGAACCTATTGTGTAGAAATACAGGACCCAAAACGTTAATCTCTTCGTATAGGTGAACTAGACGTGCGTCATGATGTTGAAGAAGGATGGTGGGAACACCAACTCGAAACTGACAAGACATTGCACCAAATCATTCTCTAACCTTGGTATGATTTCTGGATCGATTACCTTCTGAGAGATTGGGCTGAGTAATGCACATAGCTTCACAATGGCTAATCAAACGTTTTTCGGTAGAAGCCCCCTCAATGAAACCGGAAGCAGTTGCGTCATAATCACGTGGCAGTCATGAGACTGTAGGTTCTGGAACTTTTTCTCTGCCATATTTATTATTCCCTTTATATTCAACGAGAAGCCAAACGGGACCTTCATACTGACCAGGCATTCAAAGAATATTTCCTTCTCTTCTTTGGTAAGAGCGTAGATGGCATGACCCTGATGTATGTCGTCTTTTCCGTGCATACGTTGCTGGTCCTCCTGTGCCTCCGGTGTATATTTTGTCTTCCCATACACGCCCAAGAAGCCAAGCAGGGTCACGCAAAGATTCTTCGTCACGTGCATCACATCGATTGTAGAGCGGACCTCTAGGTCTTTCCTATAGGGTAGGTCCCAAAATATAGATTTCTTCTTCCACATGGGTGTGCGTCTGTCAGCGTCATTTGGAACAGATTGTCCGCCAGGACCCTTTCCCAAGATTACCTTCAAATCCTTGACCATATCATGTACATCATCACTAGTACGGTGGCGAGGCTTCGTCCGGTGATCTGCCTACCTATGAAATGCTTGCCTTTCTTTCTTATGGGATTCCTGCTCGGAAGAAATCGACGATGTCCCAGGTACACATTCTTCTTACAATTATCCAAATATATAATGTCGGCATCATCCAAACAGTGCGTGCATGCGTGGTATCCCTTGTTTGTCTGTCCTGAAAGGTTACTGAGAGCAGGCCAATCATTGATGGTCACAAACAGCAACGCATGTAGGGGTCACAAACAGCAACGCATGTAGGTCAAATTCTTCCTGATCAAGCTCATCCCATGCACGTACACCTTTTCCATTCCACAGCTGTAAGAGTTCTTCAACTAATGGCCTTAGGTACACATCAATGTCGTTGTCGGGTTGCTTAGGGCCTTGGATGAGCATTGCCATCATAATGAACTTTCTCTTAATGCACAACCAAGGAGGAAGGTTATACATACATAGAGTCACAGGCCAGGTGCTATGATTGCTACTTTGCTCCCCAAAAGGATTAATGCCATCTACGCTTAGACCAAACCATACGTTCCTTGCGTCACCAGCAAAGTCCCCCCCCCACACTTCCTCTCATTTTTTCTCCACTGACCCGTTAGCGGGTACTCTCAACTTCCCGTCTTTCTTACGGTCTTCTTTGTGCCATCGCATCAACTCGGCATGCTCTTTGTTTTGGAACAAACGTTTCAACCGTGGTATTACAGGAGCATACCACATCACCTTGGCAGGAATCTTCTTCCTGGGGCGCTCGCCCTCGACATCACCAGGGTCATCGCGGCTGATCTTATAACACAATGCACCGCATACCAAATCCTCGGACTCACCGCGGTAGAGGATGCAGTCATTAGGGCATGCATGTATCTTCTGCACCTCTAATCCTAGAGGGGAGGCAACCTTCTTTGCTTTGTACGTACTCTTGAGCAATTAGTTGTCCTTTGGAAGCATCTTCTTTAACATTATCAGCAAGTTTCCAAATCCCTTGTCAGATACACCATTCTCTGCCTTCCATTGCAGCAATTCTAGTGTGGTGCCCAGCTTTTTCTTGTCAGCTTCGCAATTTGGGTACAACAATTTCTTGTGATCCTCTAACATGCGCTGCAACTTCAGCCTCTCCTTCTCACTTGCACAGTTTCTCTTTGCATTGGCAATGGCTCGACCTAGATCATCGGCGGGCTCATCTGATGCCTCTTCTTTAGCTTCTCCCCGCATTGCCGGCTCAGCTTCTTCCCCCATTGTTGTACCATCGTATTCAGGGAACCCATGGCCAGGATAGTTGACATCGTCCTCTTCTTCTTCATTGTCTTCCATCATAACCTCTCTTTCTCCGTGCTTGGTCCAAACATTATAGTGGGGCATGAAACCAGACTCAAACAGGTGCCAGTGAATGGTTCTTGAGTTAGAGTAATTGTGATCATTCTTACAGCCAGCACATGGACAAGACATAAAACCATCCGCCCACTTGTTGGCCTCAGCCGCAAGCAGAAAATTACGCACGCCATTAACGAACTAGGGAGAGCATCGGTCATCGTACATCCATTGTCGGCTCATTTCACACCACCAAAAAGACCAAATTAATACAAGTTCATACATAAATTTCATACACACTTATTCTCATAAAACAACATACAAACTCTCTAACTAAAGCATTTAAATGCAACAACAAATGCAATCAAGATCGCAACTAAGATAACAATTGATCCAACAGCATAATCATACCAAGCCTCACTATCAATGGCATACTTTCTAATCTTTCTAATCTTCAAGCGCATTTTCTCCATCTTGATCTTGTGATCATCGACGACATCAGCAACATGCAACTCCAATTCCATCTTCTCCTCCTCAATTATTTTCATTTTTTCTTTCAAATACTCGTTTTCATTTTTAACTAAATATAATCTCTCGACAATAGGGTCGGTTGGAATTTCCGGTTCACATACCTCCTAGATAAAAATATCTATGTCAACTTGATGGGCATAATTTTTCATAAACACGAAATGCAACAAATAGTTATAAAAGAGAATATACCACATCCGAATCATAAACCGGACGAGGGCCGACGGGGACGGATATCAAAACCATGGCACTATGTATAACAAACAACGTACGGGTAAGATAATTATACCAGTAACTATATATCTAAATGTTGGGGAACGCGGTATTTCAAAAAAAATCCTACGATCACGCAAGATCTATCTAGGAGATGCATAGCAATGAGACGGGAGAGTGTGTCCACGTACCCTCGTAGACCGAAAGCGGAAGCGTTTAGTAACGCGGTTGATGTAGTCGAACATCTTCGATCCAACCAATCCAAGTACCGATCGTACGGCACCTCCGTATTCTGCACACGTTCAGCACGATGACGTCCCTCGAGCTCTTGATCCAGTTGAGCACGAGGGAGAGTTCCGTCAGCATGACGGCGTGGCGACGGTGATGATGAAGTTATCGGCACAGGGCTTCGCCTAAGCACTACGACGATATGACCGAGGTGCGTAACTGTGAAGGGGGCACCGCACACGGCTAAGACAAATCTTGGAGTGCCTTTGGGGTGCCCCCTGCCCACGTATATAAAGGAGGGAGGGAGAGAGGCTGGCCCTTCTAGGGGCGCGCCAATTGTAGGGAGTCTTACTAGGACTCCCAAGTCCTAGTAGGATTCTGTTTCCTTTTCGGAGTAGGAAAGAAGGAAAGGAGGGAGAGGGAGAAGGAAGAGGGGGGCCGCGCCCCCACCCATTGTCCAATTTAGTTTCCGCAGGGGGGAGACGCGCGCCAGCTCGTGGCCCTTCTTCCCTCTCTCCACTAATGCCCAATAAGGCCCATTAACTTCCCCCGGCGAATTCCCGTAACTCTCCGGTACTCCGAAAAATACCCGAATCACTCAGAACCATTCCGATGTCCAAATATTGCCTTCCAATATATGAATCTTTACCTCTCGACCATTTCGAGACTCCTCGTCATGTAAGTGATCTCATCCGGGACTCCGAACAAACTTAGGTCACCAAATCACATAATTCATAATACAAATCGTCATCAAACATTAAGCGTGCGGACCCTACGGGTTCGAGAACTATGTAGACATGACCGAGACACCTGTCTGGTCAATAACCAATAGCGGAACATGGATGCTCATATTGGCTCCTACATATTAAATGAAGATCTTTATCGGTCAAACCGCATAACAACATACGTCATTCCCTTTGTCATCGGTATGTTACTTGCCCGAGATTCGATCGTCGGTACCATCATACCTAGTTCAATCTCGTTACCGGAAAGTCTGTTTACTCATTCCGTAATGCATCATCCCGTAACTAACTCATTAGTCACATTGCTTGCAAGGCTTATAGTGATGTGCATTTCCAAGAGGGCCCAGAGATACCTCTCCGATACACGGAGTGACAAATCCTAATGTCGATCTATGCCAACTCAACAAACACCTTCGGAGACACCTGTAGAGCATCTTTATAATCACTCAATTACGTTGTGACGTTTGATAGCACACAAGGTGTTCCTCCAGTATTCGGGAGTTGCATAATCTCATAGTCAGAGGAATATGTATAAGTCATGAAGAAAGCAATAGCAATAAAATTAAATGATCATTATGCTAAGCTAACGGATGGGTCTTGTCCATCACATCATTCTCCAAATGATGTGATCCCGTTCATCAAATGACAACGCATGTCTATGGTCAGGAAACTTTAACCATCTTTTATTAATGAGCTAGTCAAGTAGAGGCATACTAGGGACACTTTATTTTGTCTATGTATTCACACATGTATCAAGTTTCCGGTTAATACAATTTTAGCATGAATAATAAACATTTATCATGATATAAGGAAATATAAATAACAACTTTATTATTGCCTCTAGGGCATATTTCCATCAGTCTCCCACTTGCACTAGAGTCAATAATCTGGTTCACATCGCCATGTGATTTAACACCAATAGTTCACATCACCATGTGATTAACACCCATAGTTCACATCGCCATGTGACCAACACTCAAAGGGTTTACTAGAATCAATAATCTAGTTCACATCGCTATGTGATTAACACCCAAGAACATTAAGGTGTGATCATGTTTTGCTTCTGAGGTAAGTTTCAGTTTACGGGTCTGCCACATTCAGATCTGTATGTATTTTGCAAATTTCTATGTCTACAATGCTCTGCACGGAGCTACTCTAGCTGATTGCTCCCACTTTTAATATGTATCTAGATCGAGACTCAGAGTCATTTAGATCGGTGTCAAAGCTTGCATCGACGTAACTCTTTACGACGACCTCTTTATCATCTCCATAATCGAGAAATACTTCCTTAGTCCTCTAAGGATAATTTTGACCGTTGTCCACTGATCTACTCCCGGATCACTATTGTACTCCTTTGCCAAACTCATGGCGAGGTACACAATAGGTCTGGTATACAACATCGCATACTTTATAGAACCTATGGCTGAGGCATAGGGAATGACTTTCATTCTCTCTCTATCTACTGCCGTGGTTGGGTTTTGAGTCTTTACTCAACTTCATACCTTACAACTCAGGCAAGAACTCCTTCTTCGACTGATCCATTCTGAACTCCTTAAAAATCTTATCAAGGTATGTACTCATCGAAAGTCTTATCAAGCATCTTGATCTATCTTTATAGATCTTGATGCCCAATATGTAAGTAGCTTGTCTTTCTTTGGAAAACTCCTTTCAAACACTCCTTTATGCTTTCTAGAAAAATTCTACATCATTTTTGATCAACAATATGTCATTCACATATACTTATCAGAAAGGCTATAGTGCTCCCACTCATTTTCTTGTAAATACAGGCTTCACCACAAGTCTGTATAAAACTATATGCTTTGATCAACTTATCAAAGCGTATATTCCAGCTCCGAGATGCTTACACCGGTCCATAGATGGATCGCTAGAGCTTGCACATTTTGTTAGCACCTTTAGGATTGACAAAACCTTTTGGTTGCATCATATACAACCCTTTTTTAATAAATCCATTAAGGAATGCAGTTTTGTTATCCATTTGCCAGATTTCATAAAATGCGGCAATTGCTAATATGATTCGGACAAACTTAAGCATCGCTACGAGTGAGAAAATCTAATCGTTGTCAACACCTTGAACTTGTCGAAAACCTTTCACGACAAGTAGAGCTTTGTAGATAGTAACACTACCATCAGCGTCCGTCGTCCTCTTGAAGATCCATTTATTCTCAATGGCTTGCCGGGCAAGTCCACCAAAGTCCATACTTTGTTCTCATACATGGATCCTATCTCAGATTTCATGGCCTCAAGCCATTTTGCAGAATCTGGGCTCATCATCGCTTCCTCATAGTTCGTAGGTTCGTCATGGTCTAGTAACATGACTTCCAGAACCGGATTACCGTACCACTCTGGTGCGGACCGTACTCTGGTTGACCTACGAGGTTCGATAGTAACTTGATCTGAAGTTTCATAATCATCATTATTAACTTCCTCACTAATTGGTGTAGGAATCATTGGAACTGATTTCTGTGATGAACTACTTACCAATTCGGGAGAACGTACAATTACCTCATCAAGTTCTACTTTCCTCCCACTCACTTCTTTCGAGAGAAACTCCTTCTCTAGAAAGGATCCATTCTTAGTAACGAATTTTTTTGCCTTCGGATCTGTGATAGAAGGTGTACCCAACGTTCTCCTTTGGGTATCCTATGAAGACACATTTCTCCGATTTGGGTTCGAGCTTATCAGGTTGAAGCTTTTTCACATAAGCATCGCAGCCCCAAACTTAAGAAACGACAGCTTAGGTTTCTTGCCAAACCACAGTTCATATGATGTCGTCTCAACGGATTTAGATGGTGCCCTATTTAACGTGAATGCAGCTGTATCTAATGCATAACCCCAAAAAGATAGTGGTAAATCGGCAAGAGACATCATAGATCGCACCATATCTAATAAAGTACGGTTATGACGTTCGGACACACCATTACGCTGTAGTGTTCGAGGTGGCGTGAGGTGCGAAACTATTCACCTCCACGATCAGATCATAGAAACTTTATTTTCTTGTTATGATGATTTTCCACTTCAATCTGAAATTCTTTGAACTTTTCAGATGTTTTAGACTTATGTTTTATTAAGTAGATATACCCGTATCTGCTCAAATCATCTGTGAAGGTCGGAAAATAACGATACCCGCCACGAGCCTCAACACTCATTGGACCGCATACATCAGTATGTATTATTTCCAATAAGTCAGTTGCTCGATCCATTGTTCCGGAGAACGGAGTCTTAGTCATCTTGCCCATGAGGCATGGTTCACAAGCATCAAGTGATTCCAAAAACCCATCAGCATGGAGTTTCTTCATGCGCTTTACACCAATATGACCTAAACGGCAGTGCCACAAATAAGTTGCACTATCATTATTAACTTTGCATCTTTTGGCATCAATATTATGAATATGTGTATCGCACGATCGAGATTCAATACACCATTCACAATGGGTGTATGACCATTGAAGGTTTTATTCATGTAAACAGAATAACAATTATTCTCTGACTTAAATGAATAACCGTATTGCAATAAACATGATCTAATCATACTCATGCTCAACACAAACACCAAATAACATTTATTTAGGTTCAACACTAGTCCTGAAGGTAGAGGGAATGTGCGATGGTGATTGTATCAACCTTGGAATCACTTCCAGCACACATCGTCACTTCGCCCATAACTGGTCTCTGTTCATTCTGCAACTCCTATTTTTAGTTACTAATCATAGCAACTGAACCGGTATCAAATATCCAGGGGTTACTATCAACACTAGTAAAATACACATCAATAACATGTATATCACATATACCTTTGTTCACTTTGCCATCCTTCTTATCCTCCAAGGTTTTTGGGTAGTTCTGCTTCCAGTGACCATTTACTTTGCAGTAGAAGTACTCAGTTTCAGGCTTGGGTTCAGGTTTGGGTTTATTCACGGGAGTGACAACTTGCTTGCCATTCTTCTTGAAGTTCCGTTTCTTTCCCTTTGCCCTTTTTCTTGAAACTAATGGTCTTGTTAACCATCAACACTTGATGCTCTTTCTTGATTTCTACCTTCGCCGATTTCAACATCGCAAAGAGCTCGGGAATCGTTTCGTCATCCCTTGCATATTATAGTTCATCACGAAGTTCTAGTAGCTTGGTGATAGTGACTAGAGAACTTTGTCAATCACTATCTTATCAGGAAGATTAACTCCCACTTGATTCAAGCGATTGTAGTACCCACACATTCTGAGTACATGCTCACTAGTTGAGCTATTCTCCTCCATCTTGTAGGCAAAGTACTTGTCAGAGGTCTCATACCTCTCGATTCGGGCATGAGTCTAAAATACCAATTTTAGCTCTTGGAACATCTCATATGCTCTATGTCATTCAAAACGTTTTGAAGTCTCGGTTCTAAGCCGTAAAGCATGGTGCACTAAACTATTAAGTAGTCATCATACCGAGCTTGCCAAACTTTCATAACGTCTGCATCTTCTCCTGCAATAGGTCTGTCACCTAGCGGTGCATCAAGGACATAATACTTCTGTGCAGCAATCAGGATAATCCTCAGATCACGGAGCTAGTCTGCATTATTGCAACTAACATCTTGCAACTTATTTTTCTCTAGGAACATATCAAAAAATAAACGAGGAGCTACATCGCGAGCTATTGATCTACAACATAATTTGCAAATACTATCAGGACTAAGTTCATGATAAATTAAAGTTCAATTAATCAAATTACTTAAGAACTCCCACTTAGATAGACATCCCTCGAGTCATCTAAATTATCACGTGATCCATATCAACTAAACCATGTCCGATCATCACGTGAGATGGAGTAGTTTTCAATGGTGAACATCTCTATGTTGATCATATCTATTATATAATTCACATTCGACCTTTCGGCCTCAGTGTTCCGAGGCCATATCTACATATGCTAGGCTCTTCAAGTTAAACCCGAGTATTCTGCATGTGCAAAACTGGCTTGCACCCGTTGTATGTGAACGTAGAGCTTATCACACCCGATCATCACATGGTGTCTCGGCACGACGAACTGTAGCACCGGTGCATACTCAGCGAGAACACTTATATCTTGAAATTTAGTGAGGGATCATCTTATAATGCTACGGTCGTACTAAGAAAAATAAGATGCATAAAGGATAAACATCACATGCAATCAAAATATGTGACATGATATGGCCATCATCATCTTGTGCCTTTGATCTCCATCTCCAAAGCACCGTCATGATTCCTATCGTCACCGGCTTGACACCTTGATCTCCATCGTAGCATCGTTGTCGTCTCGCCAACCATTGCTTCCACGACTATCGCTACCTCTTAGTGATAAAGTAAAGCAATTACATGGCAATTGCATTTCATACAATAAAGCGACAACCATAAGGCTCCTGCCAGTTGCCGATAACTTTTACAAAACATGATAATCTCATACAATAATTTATATCTCATCACGTCTTGACCATATCACATCACAACATGCCCTGCAAAAACAAGTTAGACGTCCTCTACTTTGTTGTTGCAAGTTTTACATGCCTGCTACGGGCTTCCAGCAAGAACCGTTCTTACCTATGCATCAAAACCACAACGATTTTTCGTCAAGTGTGTTGTTTTAACCTTCAACAAGGACCGCTGTAGTCAAACTCGATTCAACTAAAGTTGGAGAAACAGACACCCGCCGGCCACCTATGTGCAAAGCACGTCGGTAGAACCAGTCTCTTGAACACGGTCATGTAATGTCGGTCCCGGCAGCTTCATCCAACAATACTGCCGAATCAAAGTAAGACGTTGGTGGTAAGTAGTATGACTATTATCGCCCACAACTCATTGTGTTCTACTCGTGCATATAACATCTACGCATAGACCTGGCTCGGATGCCACTGTTGGGGAACGCAGTATTTCAAAAAAAAAATCCTACGATCACGCAAGATCTATTTAGGAGATGCATAGCAATGAGACGGGAGAGTGTTTCCACGTACCCTCGTAGACCGAAAGCGGAAGCGTTTAGTAACGCGGTTGATGTAGTCGAACGTCTTCACGATCCAACCGATCCAAGTACCGAACGTACGGCACCTCCGTGTTCTGCACACGTTTAGCACGATGAAGTCCCTCGAGCTCTTGATCCAGTTGAGGACAAGGGAGAGTTCCGTTAGCACGATGGCGTGGCGACGGTGATGATGAAGTTACCGGCGCAGGGCTTCGCCTAAGCATTACGACGATATGACCGAGGTGTGTAACTGTGGAGGGGGCACCGCACACGGCTAAGACAAATCTTGGATTGCCTTTGGGGTGCCCCCTGCCCACGTATATAAAGAAGGGAGGGAGAGAGGCCGGCCCACCTAGGGGCGCGCCAAGTGTAGGGAGTCCTACTAGGACTCCCAAGTCCTAGTAGGATTCCCTTTCCTTTTCGGAGTAGGAAAGAAGAAAAGGATGGAGAGGGAGAAGGAAGAGGGGGGCCGCGCCCTCACCCCTTGTCCAATACGGTTTGCACAGGGGGGAGGCGTGCGCCACCTCGTGGCCCTTCTTCCCTCTCTCCACTAAAGTCCAATAAGGCCCATTAACTTCCCCCGACGAATTCTCGTAACTCTTCGGTACTCCGAAAAATACCCGAATCACTCGGAACAATTTCGATGTCCGAATATAGCCTTCCAATATATGAATCTTTACCTCTCGACCATTTCGAGACTCCTCGTCATGTCCGTGATCTCATCCGGGACTCCGAACAAACTTAGGTCATCAAATCACATAACTCATAATACAAATCATCATCGAACGTTAAGCGTGTGGACCCTATGGGTTTGAGAACCATGTAGACATGACCGAGACACCTCTCCGGTCAATAAACAATAGCGGAACCTGGATGCTCGTATTGGCTCCTACATATTCTACGAAGATCTTTATCGGTCAAACCGCACAACAACATACATCATTCCCTTTGTTATCGGTATGTTACTTACCCGAGATTCAATCGTCGGTATCATCATACCTAGTCCAATCTCATTACCGGCAAGTCTCTTTACTCGTTCCATAACGCATCATCCCATAACTAACTCATTAGTCACATTGCTTGCAAGGCTTATAGTGATGTGCATTACCGAGAGGTCCCAGAGATACCTCTCCGATACACGGAATGACAAATCCTAATCTCGATCTATGCCAACTCAACAAACACCTTCGGAAACACCTATAGAGCATCTTTATAATCACCCTGTTATGTTGTGACGTTTGATAGCACACAAGGTGTTCCTCCGGTATTCGGGAGTTGCATGATCTCATAGTCAGAGGAATATGCACTGGTGCGCGTCGGTCCTAAACAAACGGTTTTTTACCCCTTTCCGTGACGGCATTTGGAACCATCGCCAAGTGAGTGTTGGCGATAGGGGGGTCCTTCCCACACGACCCAGAAACCGTCGGGGATAGGGAGCCTTGATGCATACAGTTGTCCCTATATAACCGTTTTTGATATCTCGAATGTCCCAAACGCTTCATCCTTGCTACTCGTTTGTGCTCGCATTGCCATCGCAGTCGGAGTTTTGTGGTTCTGCCTAAAACCAGGCAGATTCTAGGCACGGGAGCTTTCCAGGCAGATTCTAGGCAGATTTCAGGCACGGGAGATTTACGATGCCTGGCACATCACAAACAGTTCGTGATTATAAACCGTGTACGATAGGTAGACAATCACACACATTTAGTTTTCCCGCACCGTACGTGATAGTGTCTGACATCACACACGCTTTGCGAACGGCAACTGTGTGCATGCTTGCACACGTTTCCTCTCTGTGAATCGTCTCGGATTATGGTGTATATCGCAAACGTTTGTGTTTTACCAACCGTGTGTGCCGTAATGACCTGCACAACGTAATTTTGCCCGAATTTAATTGTTGCTATTTAAAATTGTACCTAATTTAAACTTGAAAGTAGGCTGTAGCTTTATTCATATCCATCAGGTTCAAACAACCAATGCATTATTCGATTCACAGGTACATATGTTAAGAATTACAGAAGCACCAAATAAAGAATGATGTACCAGGGTTCATACTTGTACTATTACAGATGCTAAAGAAAGAGGCGACAGACATTCTAGTTGCTGAACAAGGTGAAGCGAAATGGCCCTATTGTGATGGTCGGCCGCCAATCATGTAGTTTGAGAGGCAATCTTGAGTAAACTGCTTCAGGATCCACTGCAAAAGAAAAAAGATACAGATATTGTCATCTAACACAACTCATTACGGGCAGTAAAAAGAAGGCTACAGGGTTCTTACTTACCATCCTGCAGTTCACTGTTGTCTTGCATAAAGTGTAAACAAATAGTTCGATTGACATCTTTTGACCCATTTCAGTAACAATCTTTATCAGTTTCCTCACTTGATGCTGGTTCATGAATATCTCATTGCCGCATGCATAGAAAGGGTCGAAGTGTGGATCTTTGGCAATGATATATGTACCTAAAAGCACCAAGTTAATATTAGAAGCTAAACAACAATTGAAAAATGATGTAGTACAACATTCCATCCATCCCATTATATAAGATTTTATTACATGTATATCTAGACATCATTAGAACATTAAGGTAACACTCTTCCTTGTTGCTATGTAGCCTGGGATTGCATATTTAGTCATTCAGTACAATGCATGTTGCTAAACAACAATTGAAAAATGAAAAGGCATGTTAACTGCAATATCCTTAACAACAACCAAATATCGTAATTCATAATTGTATTGTTGAAACTGTTATTGATGAAATTGAACTTCACAGCAAATAGTTGCACATATAGAGCATCACATTGTGAAGAACTGAAATAAACAAGTCATAAGGACATCTCTAGGCGATCCTTAAAAAGTTAAAGGACTAAAACGTTAGTGGATATATATATACTCCAGCGATTTTTGGCCTTTTCTAGTCGATCCCCTAAACTTAAGGTTGTAAACTTTAATTTGATCAAGTTCAAAGCAGGTTCAACCGAAAGTAGCATGCATTCAAACATAAACATAGATAGTTTTGCATAACCGAACATAAAACATAAATTTAGACTAAGCTAAACTACTTTCAGTCGAAGTAGAGGTCGAGCCAATCCTTCCTCGTCATGTACGGTGTGCCACGAGCCAGGTCCGGGCCAGTAACGTCGTCGGGGTCGTTGGGGAAGGCACTCCTCCACTCGTCGACGTCGATCTCCTCGTCCTGGGGGCCCACCTCGACGCCCTCCACGCCGCCGTCGCCGCCGCCTTCGACCTCGTCATCAGAGGAGAGCGCGATAACCTCGCCGCCCTCCGCATCGCCGTCCTCGCCGCCTTCGACCTCGTCATCGGAGGAGAGCGCGATAACCTCGCCGCCCTCCGCGCCAGCAAAGATCGCCCGCTTCGCCTCCACGAGCTCCGGGTGCTGCCGGCGGAGCTCTTGCATGTAGGCCTCGTCGACGGCCTCGACCTCGAGACGCTCCCACGCCTCGCGGTCCTCCCGCGCCATAGTCGAGCTCACCACCCCTGGCTCCGGCGGAACGAGGTGGACCGGACGTGTGCCGAAGGGGAAATTGAGCCTAGCCGCCGCGCCATGGTAGCGGACCTGCCAGCGGTCGTACTCCATGGCCGTGAGCTTAGCCGTGTGGAAGCTACCGAGCCACCGGTGGGTGTGGGTCTCTCGATCTGTAATATCGGTGACCCACGTCCCCCACCGCCGCTGTCGGCCGCTACCGGACCTCGAGGTAGGAATTCGTCGGCTGCCGGGTCCGGGGGAGGACGGGGAAGTCCTCAAATCGGTGTACGGGTGCGGCGGCCGGCGGATCGGGGGACCGGCGACGGCGGATCGGGCACGCGGAGGACGAAGGGGACACCTTGGCGGCCACCTCGCCGGCGTCGGGCGAAAAGGCCGCGATAACCTCTTTTTGGCCATTGGCTACTCGAGCTCCCCAGCACACAGGCAAAGGTTGAGGATGGAGGCGCCGGCGATGGCGGCGACCTACCAATGGTTTCGAGGGTTGTGTGTTTTGTGTGAGCGTAGGTTGTGTTTGAGGAAATACTGCGGCAACTGAAAATTTTACTAGGCGGGAGTAACAAGGCGGGGCTACTGAAAATTTGGATCATGGGCGAGCAGATATTTTTGAGATTGCGAGGGATGTAGAGGCGGGAGAAAATGCCGGGCCTACTGAAAATTTGAATCAAGGGCTGAAGCAGAGAGGGATGCAGAGGCGGGAGTTTTGGGGGAGCGAGCTAGTGTGCTTGACACGCCGGTTGTGGACTGTAGCCGACGCACCTTCTCGCGTAGGCCATAGGCGTACTATACACCGACGGTGCTCCAAGATATTTTGTACTACATCTCACACGGTCGGTGAGAATAAACTGTGTGGGATCTACTTGATTTGAATTACAAAATGGGGTCACAGCGGCAATGGATGGTGTTTGAATTGCTAGACCTTTTATCTGAAGTGAACATGCAACTGTATGGGTGTCGTAAAAGAATTGGAATTATTCAGGGTTCGTTTGGACATTTCATACATTAAACTGGTTTTCTAGCCATTTCAGGTGCACAATTCAAAATTAAACTACATGCACATGCTCCGGTGCATACAAATTGGTTGAAAAATCAAATCTGTGTCCTTCAGTGCATGCTTAGGTCCCATGGAAGAAATGGGAATGAATTTTTCGGGGTTCGTTTGGCCTTTTTTATACATTAACTGGGTTTTCTAGGCATTTTATGTGCATAATTCAAATTTGAACTACAAGCACATGCTCCAATGCACTAAAGTTGGTTGAAAAATCACATGTGTGTCCTTGGGTGAATTTCTAGGTCCCATGCAAGAGATGGGAATGAATTTCAAACACCAGGGCACTGTTGATTGCCGGCAAAACGTTGAGATACCTGGTTTTTAGATTCTAGTAAATCCAAAACTCGTCTGAAATTCATGAAACTTGGCATGCTATCATGGAGCAGCATCAACATGCCATCGTGAAAGTTTTGTCCCATTTGGGGCAGGTTTGGGTATAAGCTTCTCACAAACCAGAGCTTCTCACAACAATCATGATGGTTTCGATAGGGAACGTACCACCTTTGGGGACGAGACGGTATTCGTTGCTTCTTATTGCTTTCAAAAAAATTCTAGTGTCAACATAGAACAACATGAGTGTTGTGTTCAATCTTGGAATTTTTCGGGGTTCGTTTGGCCTTTTTTATACATTAACTGGGTTTTCTAGGCATTTTATGTGCATAATTCAAATTTGAACTACAAGCACATGCTCCAATGCACCAAAGTTGGTTGAAAAATCACATGTGTGTCCTTGGGTGAATTTCTAGGTCCCATGCAAGAGATGGGAATGAATTTCAAACACCAGGGCACTGTTGATTGCCGGAAAAACGTTGAGATGCCTGGTTTTTAAATTCTAGTAAATGCAAAACTCGCCTGAAATTCAGGAAACTTGGCATGCTATCATGGAGCGGCATCAACAAGCCGTGGTGAAAATTTTGTCCCATTTGGGGCAGGTTTGGGTATAAGCTTCTCACAAATCAGAGCTTCTCGCAAGCATGATGGTTTCGATAGGGAACGTACCACCTTTGAGGACGAGACGATATTCGTTGCCTCTTATTGCTTTAAAAACTTTCTAGTGTCAACATGGAACAACAGGAGTGTTGTGTTCAATCTTGGAATTTTCCGGGGTTCGTTTGGCCTTTTTTATACATTAACTGGGTTTTCTAGGCATTTTATGTGCATAATTCAAATTTGAACTACAAGCACATGCTCCAATGCACCAAAGTTGGTTGAAAAATCACATGTGTGTCCTTGGGTGAATTTCTAGGTCCCATGCAAGAGATGGGAATGAAATTCAAACACCATGGCACTGTTGATTGTCGGCAAAACGTTGAGATGCCTGGTTTTTAAATTCTAGTAAATCCAAAACTCGTATGAAATTCATGAAACTTGGCATGCTATCATGGAGCGGCATCAAGATGCCGTGGTGAAAATTTTGTCCCATTTGGGGCAGGTTCGGGTATAAGCTTCTCACAAACTAGAGCTTCTCACAACAAGCATGATGGTTTCGATAGGGAACATACCACCTTTGGCGATGGGACGATATCCGTTGCCTCTTATTGCTTTCAAAAAATTTCTAGTGTCAACATAGAACAACAGGAGTGTTGTGTTCAATCTTGGAATTTTTCAGGGTTCGTTTGGCCTTTTTATACATTAACTGGGTTTTCTAGGCATTTTATGTGCATAATTCAAATTTGAACTACAAGCACGTGCTCCAAAGCAGTAAAGTTGGTTGAAAAATCACAAGTGTGTCCTTGGGTGAATTTCTAGGTACCATGCAAGAGATGGGAATGAAATTCAAACACCAGGGCACTGTTGATTGCCGGCAAAACATTGAGATGCCTGGTTTTTAAATTTTAGTAAATCCAAAACTCGTCTGAAATCATGAAACTTGGCATGCTATCATGGAGCGGCATCAACATGCCGTGTTAAAAAATTTGTCCCATTTGGGGCAGTTTCGGGTATATGGTTCTCACAAACTAGAGCTTCTCACAACAAGCATGATGGTTTCGGTAGGGAACGTCCCACCTTTGGGGACGAAATGATATCTATTGCCTCTTATTGCTTTCAAAAAAATTCTCGTGTGAACATAGAACAACAGGAGTGTTGTGTCAATTTTGGGATTTTTCAGGGTTCGTTTGGAGACTTTTATGCATTAACTGAGTTCAATGCATTTATGTGCATAATTCAAATTTGAACTACATGCACATGCTCCAGTGCATATAAATTGGTTGAAAATCAAATCTGTGTCCTTGGGTGCATGCTTAGGTCCCATGCAAGATATGGGAATGAATTTCAAACACCAGGGCACCGTTGATTGCCGACAAAACATTGAGATGCCTCGTTTTTAAATTCTAGTAAATCCAAAACTCATCTGAAATTCATGAAACTTGGCATGCTTTCATGGAGCGGCATCAACATGTCGTGGTAAAATTTTTGTCCCGTTTGGGGCAGGTTTGGGTATATGCTTCTCATAAACCAGAGCTTCACACAACAAGCATCATGGTTTCGGTAGGGAACGTCCCACCTTTGGGGATGAAACGATATCCACTGCCTCTTATTGCTTCCAAAAATTGTCTCGTGTCAACATAGAACAACAGGAGTGTTGTGTCAATTTTTATGATTTTTCGGGGTTGTTTTGGACATTTTTATGCATTAACTGAGTTTTCAATGCATTTATGTGCATAATTCAAATTTGAACTACATGCACATGCTCCAGTGCATATAAATTGGTTGAAAAATCAAATCTGTGTCCTTGGGTGCATGCTTAGGTCCCATGCAATAAATGGGAATAAATTTCAAACACCAGGGCACCGTTGATTGCCGACAAAACATTGAGATGCCTGGTTTTTAAATTCTAGTAAATCCAAAACTCGTCTGAAATTCATGAAACTTGGCATGCTATCATGGAATGGCACCCGACATGATGTGGTATTTTTCGTGTCCATTTTGAGAGAAGGCGCACTCGAATAATGACAGCCAACAAAGGCATTTCGAAGAAATAGCTGCCACTTAATATCTCAAACGTTTATATAATTCAAAACGTGTGCGTTCTGTTAACCATTCATGTGACGCCATGTGTCTTGGTTTTAATGGCCATAGGAGGTGCCGTGCGGACAGCTGCTTGATCTTGACTGAACGGGTGGCTTGCGAGCGTGGTCCGGTGCGCAGGCTGACCGAGAGGCGTGCAAGCTGTCCTCCAATGCACAGGCTCACCAGGAAGCATGCGAGCTTTACGCTGCGCATGCTCACTGGGAAGCGAGCCCTTTGACTTCCACGGCCACCCGCCTTCCTCTCCATTAATGGCGCTCGAGCCACTGTTTAATATGGGCGGCCTTACTGTTTGCCTCCCATTCCCCTCCCCCCCGCAGACCTCCACCACCATGGCGCAGAATGATCATCTGCCACTAGTCTTCAAGTTTGGTGAAGTCGACTCTGAGCTGAAGGAGATAGAAATTAAGGAGGAATGGGGCCTCATGGACATGGCCCAGAACGAGCTGGCCGCGGCAGTTGCTGCCCCCGCTCCCGTCCCAGCTCCCATCCACGCGCTCGCGCCAGCGACCATCCCCGTAGCATTGACGGGCTGGTCACCGAGCACTATCGTAGAGCTGGAAGCCGTGGGCGCTAGCGAGGTCTGCGCAGACCCGCGCGAGCTCGTGTACATGCTAGCGCCAGCGCCCGTGCATGCCCCTCCACCCACTGTGTCGCCGGCCCCCGTGCGTTTGGCTGCATACACCGCGCCCGTGCGCGCCCCTTCACCCACCGCGGCGCCGGTCCCCGTGCGTTTGGCTGCACCCGCCGCGCCCGTGCCTGTGCCCGTGCGCCCCCCCCCCCCAGCGGCATGGGACGCTGCCGTAGACCGCTACCTCTCAGCGGCGCCAGTTGCTGTCCTCCCGCGCCTCGCCCGTCGATCGGGCGACGACATGATGTTTGATTTACAAGTGAAGAACATTTTGTGCTGCCTTGAAGACTTCAACAACGGCGTCCCGGAGGACGGCAACGACAACGACGGCGCGGCACGCCGCCTCCGCCACCGCCGGAAATTGTTTTTTGGGGGTTTAATACTGTATCTCGAATTCTCGATCATATGAATATAAATTCGCAGTGTGACTGAATGAAAGATATGGTTTGAATGAACTTGCATTTTCTCTCTTAATGTACAGCCTTATCCAACGATTTTTAAATATAAAACACTCATCGCAAACGTTTTAGTTAGAACACCCGTATGCAAACCGACAGCTTCCCCAGGAGGCCAAGGGAAAATGTGCCGAGCAGGATTTCTGCATCCCTTCAACGCAAACGGTTGTTTTGCATGACCCGTGTGCAACCACGTACAAACAATTGGGTAAGATTTGCATATCTGTCATTTTGGGTATGTTGTCATTTCTCAAACCGGAAAGATTGACATTTGTTTATCTAGTAACATTGCCATTTGTCAACCTTGTAACACTGCGATTTGTTAAAATATGCAGCTACAAATCACTTGCACTATTTAATTTTTGCAACTAAAATCACTAGCACTGTTCATATGGACACCACTAGCAGGCGTGAGTTCATGGACGCATATGCAAATGTACCATTGATTACATACAACAAGTCGTCAACCCACAACGACAATGAGGATACACGTTGGATTATAGATCATTTCCAACAAAACATTCTAGTAAAGTTTTTCTCACACAACAAATAACAAAGCGATGAAATGAACTTCAGCTCAACCACTCATCGGCGTTGGAAATGCTTGCTTTGAACCAGAAGTGATTCTCTGGGAAGGGCCACCTACTGTCAATCTCGAGACCAACGCATGACTGATCATCCAGGTTGAAGCGGCCTATTTCAATACCCATATTGGGACGGTAGGGAAGCATAGTAATGTCCGAGGTATAGACATAGTTGCTTCTCATAAATGGTAGTAACGTTGTGTCAACAGCAGCTGGATCGCCTTCCACCATCATTGGATAGTTTTGTCCAGGGAAGAGCGAGTTTCCTCCGAGACTTTCAATACTGAACCAGGGAGAAGGTGTTGGCGCTAGTACACCAGTATCCATCCTGAATACCCTGCAACGGATGTTGGAATAGGTCCGGAGAGTGCGACCATACGAGACAACACTTGCTTCCTTAGTAACATCAGCAGTGCCCCGTATACAGACAAGAAGAGGTGATCCATCAGAATAAGTTGCCAGGCGCAACTGAATATATGGGTCCTGCTCGTCCTCATGCTCGTGAATAAAATTTTCAAGTATAGGTGGTGGAATGTTCACAGGACCTTGGAAACACAAGAAGGTTAATTAGTAAAGGGAAACTAGCTAACCCGCATGCATGTGGATGAAACAATTATAACTACAGCGGAAGACAAACGTACTGAAATCATGAGGATTCCATGCAAAAATAGTGCCACGAGTGGTGGCAGCAAACACAAGACCCTCGTATTGAATTGCATCACAGTACTCATCCGTGTATAGAAACTGATTTTTGAGCAATATCCATCGAGTCGAACCATGAAGGACGGCAACAAGCTTGTCGAAGATAGCGACAACATAAGCATTCCTATAACCCCAAGAGCGGTCGGGAACTCGACAAATTGCTATCTTCCGTAGACGACTGTCAGCATGATCGTATTTGAACTCATATAGAATACCGGTGTACTCAATCTCTGGGCAGTCGTCTGAGATTTTTCTAAGTGGAACCCGGTGACGAGTGTACACATTCACAAGTTCCCACTCTCAGTTGTGCCCAATATAAACAACCCAATCTCCATTTGCGCCTGCCCAAGCCTTGCCCTCAAGCGATGGCATCTTAACATCATACGTATCATTATCAAGCGGCATCAACTTACACAAGGCGAGGCTTCCCTCGTCCCCGCGCCAGTCAGCAGGGTCACGGCGAAGAAGATAGGGGAGATCAAACCGCTCCTGAACCCTTGGGTTCCTTGTAATGATGTTATTAGTTGAGTCGAGAATGGTCTTGAACGAACCTGCCATGCTAGCCGAGGTGATGACGTCGCATCGATCAATGAGTTCCTCCACCGCGTCATCATTCAGATCGGGGCAAGAATAACGGGGTCGTTTCCGGCTTGTTCCCTCCATGGAGAAGACGATCAAACAATGGCAGAAGGAAGGGTGAAGGCAAATGGAGGAGGGAGGAAGAGCTAGCGTGCGACAGCAGTTCCAAATCGAGAGGGAAAGGCGAAGAGTCGGTGGACGGTTGCCACGGTACACGAAGAGGCGCCTGGGGAGCGAACGGTTGCCACAGAGGTCACACACTGACGACAAGGGCCGAGTGAACCGCATGCAATCCCATCGCACAACACACACGTCTTGTTAAGTTGAACTGTTTCTGTACTCTTGTGTCAACGCAAACAGTTCATCTGAGTGAACCGCGTGCCGTATATCCCACACACCTTGATCTGACTGACCGTTTCTTTTGTGTTGCCTAATCACAAACAGTTCATCCGAGTGAACCATATGTTGTATATCGCACAGACCTTCATCTGGCTGCCCATTTCTGTTGTGTTGCCTAATCACAAACAGTTCATCCGAGTGAACCGTATGCTGTGTATCGCACACGCCTTCATCTGGCTGCCCGTTTCTTTTGTTCCTCCTCATCGCAAACATTTAATTGAACCGAACCGTATGCCCTTCATCCCACACGCAACTAAAACCTGAACCGTGTTTGATGCATCCGTCATCGCAAACGTTTTATACATTCTTGACGGTTTTCATACAACACCGTTTGCGATTATGGCATCGCACACAATTTCTCGAAGGGTCTCTGATTGTAGTGTCGCGTTAGCAGCATCCTGCAGTAGTGATGTATAAGTCATGAAGAAAGCAATAGCAATAAAACTAAACGATCATTATGCTAAGCTAATGGATGGGACTTGTCCATCACATAATTCTCCTAATGATGTGATCCCGTTCATCAAATGACAACACATGTCTATGGTCAGGAAACTTTAACCATCTTTGATTAACGAGCTAGTCAAGTAGAGGCATACTAGGGACACTTTGTTTTGTCTATATATTCACACATGTATCAAGTTTCCGGTTAATAAAATTCTAGCATGAATAATAAACATTTATCATGATATAATGAAATATAAATAACAACTTTATTATTGCCTCTATGGCATATTTCCATCACTAAATCACACAAACATGATTTTTTTACATAAAAAAGATAAGAACAATAGGCTCACCACAAGTTGGTGCCGGCGACGGGACGGTGCGGGTGATCGACGATGGTTAGGATGGAGACGGGAAGGCACGAAGTAAATCACACCTACATATGCAAACTAAGAGTTACTTTGAGCTCAAATTGCATATAAATCAAATAAACTACCACATATAATTCCTCCCAAACTAAAATCCACAAATCACTATACTTATTGAGCATTGCAAGAGCTAATCTAGCAATGAGAGATGAAAGGAGAAAGTTGCTAACCTTTGTGATCACTTGGATGGATGGGGTGCCTTCAAATCTTGACAAATTTTGTCAAAAATGGAGGATGAGCTCGAGAGGAGAGGAAGAAAATAGAGAGAAGAGGAAAGGGGAAGAATAGAGAGCTCGGGCTCGACGAAGGGTTTATATAGGATGATCTGTAGTCCCGGTTGGTTATACAAACCGAGACTAAAGGTGTATCTATAGTCCCGGTTCGTGCCACAAACCGGGACTAAAGGTGTTGGTGGGGCCGCAGCCTGACACCAGCCTGACACCACCTCTTTATTCACGGTTCGTGGCACGAACCGCGACTAGAGGTTCGCCACGAACCGGGACTAATGAGCACCGCCCGCCTAGCCATTGAAACCGGCACTAATGGTCACATTAGTGTCGACGGCGGCGGCGCGCCATCTGCCTTTGGATCGGCGACGACGACGTGGAGGGCCTGGTGGTAGCGTCGGCGGCACCTCCAGTCATATCTGTTCTGGCCGGTATAGCCGGCGGTGGTGGTCATCTCTTTCGCCAGAGGTGGTCGGCCCGCGGCTGGGTGTCCGGATCTCGAGATTAGTCATCTATTCCCGGCTACGAGTCGGGGAGACATAGTTGCTGGTGAAAACCGAACTGCTGGCGGGCGATGGCGGCGTTTTGCGCCGATGAAAGCATCGTCGTGTAACTGTTGTTGACCCACTCGTGCTGCTTCGGGGAAGCCCTAGGATCTGGTCTTCCAAATCGGACAATGGTGGTACTATGGTGTCGTTTCTCTCTTGGGAGCATCGTTTATGGAGCAGCGTTGGAAGGCAGAGGCAGGAGGTGGAGCGGCTTCCTCTTGCACGGAGCTTCGGTGGAGCTGTCAAGTCATGCCTGGCCGACAGGTGCTACGCTGAGTCATGCCTGGTTGGCAGGTGCTACGCACGACAGATCTTCCAGAGTCTTCGCGTCTGGACGGACGAGCGCAGGGCGGTGGCGCCGTGGTGGCGTCAACGGATGTCCGGATTGGCAAGGATGATGTGGATCTCTCTCCTGAAGATGGATTAGTGGTCCGATGATGATGGCGGCTCCTAATACGTGTGCATGTGGTGTGCGCTTTAGGTATGCTGCACCGGATATTGGTCCCGATACGTTATGTGGATAGATCAGCGACGACACCGGTTTTAGATATGGGGAATGAGAGCACTTCACATTATCGAGTCTCTAGATGTGAGTGGTGGCTTCGGGTGGATTGATGCATATTCTTGTCAGTCCTTCGTGGAATAATTAATAATAGCTGCATGCATCGATTGATGCAGAGGCCGAGGTTAACCTCCTTTTCTTAAAATGAGTGGGAGTTAAGACGATTCCCCGGACATCCAGGCAAGGTGTCAAAAAATGAGCGATTCGACCATTCGACCTTAGTCTGGCCCAAGAGTGCTTTAAAGTTCATGGGGATGGAGCCCACGCAACCAAATAGACATTTTTTACATCGTGAAACTCTAATTGGGCTGCATGAAGGCTAACAATACACTATCATCATGAATGATTTTAAAAACATTATTGCTTAATTTTTCAAAAAAAACATTTTATCACTTAAGTAAAGAATTGCTCCCCCAAATAAATAAATAAATAAATAAGTAAAGAATTGCTTTTGCCCCCGCAAAAGAAATGGTCCTAGACCATGAGCAGGACTGTGCGGGCATCAAGATGTGCAAGCATGAAAGCGATCGATCACGACAACCGTGGTTGGCCTTGATGTGATGCTGCGTGGTCCTGTGCTTCTAGGACAAAAACCGTAGCTCTTCTGCGTGGATGGGCTCTCGATGGACGGTTGACGCCCGCACAGTGCCACGAGCGACCCCGCCTAATCAGAACTGTCGAACCGAGGAGTACTACAAATTACGACGAAGGCATCATCAGTACGCTACAGCGTTGAGTTGCCACGGACGGGCGGGTGGATGGATGGCAAGACGACGCAACGGCGATGTGCTACCGCACAGCACGCTAGTATACGACACATCCCGCGATTCGCTCCCGTGCGCGAGCGCCCACAGTCCACGGATGGATGGATGGATCCATCCGTGACACGCCGCGAGCAGCTACTGCCGCGGCACGCTGTCTGCCTAATTAATTCCGGGAGACAAACCTCTCTTAATTTCTGGACCATGGCAGCCTAGCTAACGGCCCCACAGGCGCGCACAGGTGCCGTCCCTCCCCGTGCAGACGATTGCATCTCATCTCCAGGAGGATCCAACGACCATTATAAAAAAGAAAAGATCCAACGACCGGCCACGTGCTGGCATTACTACGCTACGCACTACTCGCGCGCAGACGAGCCCGCTGAGCTGAGCGGGCTGGCTCGAGCTTGGTTGCATAAGATTGTTTGAGTTTTTTTCTCGCTTAGCAGATGAAGGAAGACGTAGTACGTAATTTTTTTTCTCGGCTGGGCTGAAGATGTTTGCATTTAGAGCTATTCATACTCTACAGCAACTGGTCCGTCCGCATCTGGAAAAAGAAAACTGGTCCGTCTCTCTCGCTCTCGCACGGCAGACGGCACGGTGGGGGGTGGCTGTCCGATCCCGTTCACACCAACAGGCAACAGTGGACAGGCGCAGCAAGCTGTACCCGCGTGGACCAGCTTTGATTAAGAGATGGTGGTGGACCGCACCGCTGGTCGTACTCTCTGGGTTGGGTTGGTTTGCCTTTTCGCCGTTCCGGCGTGGGGTCTAGGCATAGGGCTGATCATTCCTCTCCCATGACGCCAATGACCAGAATCCATGAGAGTGATGGGCGAGGGCGATGTGTGGTCCCGCGTGTTGGGCGGATCGGTGACACTGCTCAGTCGACCAAGCAGTGCGGGGACTCAACTTGAGCCGGGACATGGGAGCAGCTGGGGCCTATGCAAAACACATGGCAGCAACAATCACTTCCTTCCCATACATCATGTCACACAGCCAACGGAAAACACGCTAATCGAACTTACTAGTAACGGAAAACACAGCCAACGGAGTACTAGTGATACCAGTAACTGTTTTAGACAACGGTTCAAATTTACTAAATGGAGATATTTTTTTTGCGGGATACTAAATGGAGATTAATGTTGAAAGAAGCTCAATCTAACTAAAATGGGCATGAAACCATTCAAACATCAAACTTACCAAATGGACCACATGGGATTCAACTTGTGACCATGAAAACATAATACTAAACGGGGTAAACCATGCACCGAAAGGAAATTCAAACCAAAGGCATTCCACGGCAAAACAAGGATTGAAAATTAGTAGAATATAATCACTTATTTATTTATTTATTTATTTCTTAAGTTCCATAGTACTAGTAACGACATAGACACCCTTGGTAGTCATAGTTGTAATTGGAGGAGATTTTTTTGCGAGGGATATTAGGATGGTTCTACTAGTCAGAAAAAAAATATTATTTTTTATGGGAATATTAAATGGAGAAGGTTTCATGGAGGAGTTCCCAGGGAACACCCCCACGGCCATTGAATCCAGATCACGAGGATGGCTATTTTTTAAAAGAAAATTGGTGTCATTTTTTTCGGTACATGACATTTTTTTCTCTATCGGTCATGGCAATTTTAGTTGAAATTGCATGGCAATTTTAGTTGAAATTGCATGGCAATTTGACTGTTCGTTTGGAACACGCGACCAGTGAATGTTCTCCGGATATTGGCATTCAATATTTTTAGATAAAAATAACATTTTCTTTCGCAAGAAGATAAAATAACAATTGATGAACACTTGGCCCCATCGGGTTTAGTATTGAAGGATTGGCTAAAAGGTTTAATCTACTTAGTTTGTTATGGACACATAGTCTAAGTTATTTAACCTCTTTTGTCACGAAAAACATTTAACTTATTTAGGATAATGTTAGGCTATCAGGGGCTCTTTCGTTCACAGGACCTGGAGTTTTATAAAAACTACCTGATACCCCGCGCGTTGCTGCGGGAATTTTATAGAGGACATTTGATGCATTGAGAAAAATTAAAAATCATTGAAGCAAAAATATATGTTTTCTTGGCCATATATTGTGCAAATACGTGAATAGGATAATCAATAGTACTAATGAGAGTTCATCAGGATTACAATTGCACGTGATAATGTAATGATCGCTTATGTCGATTTAAGCCATGGTATAACTAATTTTACCTAGAAGGTAACGCAGTTTGTATGTGCTCGCATGCGTTGCTTGACGCTGTCTTGCATGCTGTTAGAAACTGAACATTCTTAGTATGGTTGTACTTGTGTAATCAGGTTAGTTTGATGAGGGAACTAATGGTGGAAACTGCCTTTAGTGACCGAGCTTGCTGGAGGCCTTCAGATTCAAAATTCAAAATTCACTGAAATTCATATTTTTACATTTAAAAAATCTAAAAAAAGGTACATATATACATGAAGGCATAACACACAAGTGTGTAAATTTTTAGGGCAAAATACGTTGAATTGAGGGTTGTGCAAAAAGACAAATCTAGGGCTATTTAACACATGATACAATTCATCCTCCCAGACCATGAATTTGTCTTTTCTGCAGAGGTCGCATTTCAACGTATTTCATCATGAAATTTTACACACATGTGGGTTACATCCTTACATACACGCATATTTTTTTAGAATTTTTTGAAACATAAAAGTTTGAATTTTAATTTTTCAAAACTAAAGGCCTCCATGGAGCTCAGCCTCCAAAACGCCATTCTCAACTAATGGTACCTATATATTTTGTGATGATTATCCTCTCGACCTTGTTATTTGTTCTAAGTCACATCATTGTTTATGCCATTCGACAACCTAAGATGAAGTTCTCTATCCGGAAGTACTATCTCTTTTCCACTGGCATGTATATATTGCATTCATGAGAAATAGAAAGGTCAAGAGGAAATATTGTTATCAGTGTGTACCTCTCTCTGTTGGTGGTTTCAGCTTCTCTGTATTCAATGCTTCTTTTAGTTGAAGAGTACCTGCAAGAAAAAATCATGATTTGAATTCATATTCAAGAGATATGAACTATCAATCTATACATAGAGTTCTAAAATCATTAACTGTTTTGATTTTTATCGGTGTCAATAGTTGCTGGTTGGCGAGAGGGAGATATAGCATTGTTTTAGCCTTGTAGTATGTTGATCATTGGAATGCAGCAAATTTTGGTCAGAGGTGTTTAAATAGAGCCTTTTACTTCAATTTTCTGGTTGATGGCAAACCTCTGGATACTTATTGGTGAAGATGGAGTAATCAGTTCTTTACTTTGAGATGGCTGAAAGTATTTCATGGCTCGTGTTAGTTTTATTGTAGGAAATTATGATTGAAATTAGGCTCAAGAAGATACTTTCTTAAGGAATAGAAAGTGTCTACCTTTGTAGAGGGCAACATTTGTTCATTGTCGACCGAGAAGCTTTTCTTTATTACATAACTTGTGGGGAACCTAGATATGAATTAATCTTCATTCTAGTAAGTATGGCATCGACTCTTACTATGGAAGGGTCTTTGTCATGAAGATCATACTCTAGCAAGCGCCAAACAACCTCATTTGGCGTAATATAGGGACATTCTAGATGAGTATATCTCGTTTCACTTGATGAATCATATGGTCCAGCATTGGACAACATTGAAGATCTGGCACAATCAAATCCTTTTGTCACATAGTACTTGAAAATATATGTGTACATACCATTATGTTCAACCTTCTATGTATTTTGACATTGCTATTTAACTACCAAGTAGAGATTGCGAGGAACAATAAATCGTTGATCAATGATACTGCAAATTGTATGAGACCATCCTTCAATATAAAGGTGTAAATAATTAAAATTCAGAGATGAGAGCTTGTGTACCAAGGCGAGCAGCAAGGGACGTATGAAGCAATGAAGCCAATGCAAGCATCAAGGGACCTATGAAGCAAAAGGTCGACCACCTAGCGACGACTACAAGAACTGAAGTGAGCTGAAGGCGCGCCGCCGTCATCACCCCTCCCTCGTCGGAACCAGACAAAACTTGTTGTAGTGGATAGTCGGGAAGTCGTTGTGCCAAGACGTCGTAGGACGAGTGCGCCAAAACAGCAACCGTCGCCGATGACGAGTAGTGTAGATCATTGTATTGTCATGATTGGAGATGAATAGATGGAAAGTTTTCTCGTAAAAAGAGGGTTTATTAGTCACATCTTATTTTGAATCAAAGTTTGATCACACATTGGACTAACAAAATGTTAATGCATGTAATAAAAAAATTATATTGTTGGATTCGTATTTGAATGTAGTCCAATGACATTATTTTTGTTACATATAATTTATATTTTATTAATTAAAATCATAGCCAAAATTTGACGTAAATTAGGATTGAGACTAGTAAACCCAGACAGAGGCAGTAATGACGATAACGAAAGCACTAGAAAGAAAAAATAGTTGTTCTAGCGGTAGCGACTGGCACTTGGCAGCGATGTGACGAGAGATTTCCCGGCGGGTACCAATCCATCTCTTTCTGCTGTCCACATTTGAGATTTCACACACGCGCGGCAACTACCAGCGACCTAAACCTCTAAACTAAACCAAACTTAACACATGGCTGCCTAATCGAACCTGGAAGGAAGGAACGTCAATCCATATAGCAGCAGTACGTAGCAACTAGCAAGTGGACAGGGAAATGGGGACGCGTCCAAATTACAGGTGGTCCATGTGCGTGTCCCGTCATTTTTTGTAGGCGAGTCCATTTAAGTTGCTCGCTGCAGCCAGGCGCAGTGCACGTCAAGCTATAATCGTGGCGGTGTCGTTGATGCCAACCTGCCATGCTTTCCTGAATGCGATTAGTGCGTCCGTTCTTTTCAGCTGAATTTGTTGAAGTTGACGGGATGGAAACGTCTAGCTAGGAGATACTGTACTAGATAGATGCCCAGTATCCATCATACGGATGGACACTTTGTAGCGTCTTTGAGCTATTGGATTGGTGATATACGACTTGACCGTGCAATAGCTAGCTCATTAATGTGCTGGTTTATTTAAGTGGTTGGACAAATCGTTGGTCTGGTCCAACGAGTGGTGTGATGTGGCGATAAATCAACACAAAACGTGGCGTCCAAACAAATACTGTACTGTAGTATGGCCCATCTTGTGCGAGTGTGCGACAAAGACGCTGACGAGATAGACGTTGAAGCTTTAATTTTATGCTTTTCTTGTGGAGAGAGCCGCCCACATCACGCACGGTCGGTCCTGCGGTTAATCTTGTTCGAGCGAGGACGGTTGGACGGAAGTGAGAAAGCAACCCTATAACTCGAGCGACACGGCACTGGCAGTGGCAGCGGCAGCTGGAATCCATCCATTGTTTGTCAACAAAGTAGACGACGCTGATGGGATGAGCTTTCGAGACGTGACAAAGTATTCGGCACATAATTAGAGACGATAGCATTTGCTTTGTTTTCTTGGTGACATGGACGCCACACTAGCATAGCATCCCCCGGCCGGCTTATCTTGACCAGTAGAGGCAAAGGAAGTGGTGGTGGAAGTGGAACAGCTAAATGGCATGCCAACCGAGAGCGAGAGAAGAGAAGGCCGCCGCGCGGCGTGCATGTGGCCATGCCGCGTCTCGAAAGCCCCACCGCGCACGGCACGGCACGGCGTATTCGCCGTTGGCTTTTCCTGGCGTCCCGGTCATTATGGCGTGGCCGTGGTGGTGGTGCGGCTCCCACCCACTGTATACGTGCCGCTGCTGTCGCATGCATGCATGTGTGGTCACACGCTTGCCCACCCCACAGGTACACAACAAACAAGCCGTGACAGCGGCACGGAGATATGTTTTGAGTGCTCCTACTCCAAGTTTTGGTTCCAGCCTAGTTTGTCATGGAGGAGCAATTTCTTTTGAAGACCGTCCGAAGAGAATCCCGCAGCTACCGCCGTCCCTGTTACCTCCAATTTATTACTGCTCCTTTCATCAAACTGAGCGGAGCAGAGCAGAGCAGTGCGGCAGCAGCGATATGATATGATCTGATCTGGCCACCTGCACGTCCAACTGTACCCTGCCTGCCATGCTGCACCCAACAGAAAGGTGAAAGAAGTCGAGTACAGTACTACCTCCATCTTCACTGCTTCCACCAAACGACAGGCGAGGCAGGCGCAGGACTACGTGCTGCGCTGCCATGCATGGATCTGCCAGTGCACCCCGGGCTGGTTGCAGCACGGAAGAAAGCAAACAAAACAGGACATGGGCTGACGGATCTTCACTGCTGGCTGGGCATCCACTGCTAATGCTAATAATAAATAACAGTACAATTCATTGGCACGGTGCAGTATTGCTGAGGCAAGGATTTGAAGCTGCTAGCACCATGGCCTCTCTGGACGGCATTCCCTAAACGGCGCCCGTTGCGCCCGTTACATGCATGGGCGCAAACGGGCGCACATCCCCGCGGCGCAGTGGGCCGGCCTATTTACGTGTTTTTATTTTGAATTTTAATGAATTTTTTAAAATTGATGAACCTTTTTTGAATTTTGACGAACCTTTTTTTTTAAAATTGATGAACCTTTTTTGAATTTTCATTAAAAAATTCAAAACCGGTGAACTTTTTTCAAAATCCATGAACCTTTTTTTGAATTTTGATGAACTTTTTTCAAATATGTGAACTTTTTTCTCAAGATTTGAGAACTATTTTTCAAAATCGATAGACATTTATCTCAAAATCATGAACTTTTTTTCAAAATCGATTATTTTTGTTCAAAACAAATGAACTTTTCTGTAATTCATGGACTTTTTTCAAAATGTTTTCAAAAAGTAAAGAAAAATCAAAGCGCTACAGTAAACATTTACGTGTGCAATAAATTACGCGACTGCAAATGTACTTATAAATTTCGCCCTGGATTTGGTCAGTAGTGCATAGTAGGTCACGTGGTTAGCCAGACTCGTTCGCTGCTCTCATGGCGCGGGTTGGATCCTCGCTGAGAACCATTTGGGGTTGTTTTTTTTCCGCTTTTTTCGCGCTACCCCTGTAACGATTGTATTTCGCTGGGCCAGCCCACTCGCAACTCCTTTGGGCGCCAGTACGAGAAACCGGCGCTGAAAGCGCCGGTTAGGAGCTCCCTCTCTGGACTCGCTGCGTTTGTCCGGATAATCCTACCAGATGGGCTATGGATGCCCTACCAGATGGGCTGCAGGGTTGTCGCTGTAGCTGCCATATATGTGGGAGCTCCTACTCGGCGCTTCAGGTGCAAACGCTGGTGGGCAGGCCCATGTAGATTTCGCATTTTATTTCTCCATGGTTCACTCGATTGCATTTGAAAATAAAATGACAACAATCGCAAAAAAAATCATGAATTCAAAAATATTCATGGATTTTGAAAAAAAGGTTCATGAATTTGGGAAAAAGTTCATCGATTTTGAAAAAACTTTCATCGATTTTGCAAAAAGTTCATTGATTTTGAAAAAAGTTCATCAAAATTGAAAAGTTTCATGGATTTTCGAAAAATGCCCACAAATTTGAAAAAACTTCATCAATTTGAGAAAAAGTTCATCGACTTTGAAAAAAGTTCATCAAATTGAATTAAAAATCATAAATTTTGAGAAACTGTTAATTGATTTGAAGAAAAATTCACGAACCTGGTGAAAAAACAACAAACTAGGAAGAAGAAAAAAGAAAAAGGAAAAAACAGAAAACATAAAACGAAAAAGGAAAAAAGGAAAAAGGAAAGAGAAAAGATGGAAGAAGAGGTTAGATATCAGATCGGGCAAGGGGGTGTGGTGGTTACTGCTACGGATAATAGAGGTCGCTCGTTCGATTCACAGCGGGCGCGCACTTTTTGTGTTTCAAACAAACAGTAAAAGGGGAGATGGGCATGTCCAGAACGGAGGTGATGTGTGCGCCCGTTTGCAAAGTGTATACTAACGGGGGCATGTCCAGAGCAGAGGTGATGTGTGCGCATGTTTGCAAAGTGTATACTAACGGGCGCCTGAAGTGCCAAATAGGAAATGCCTAACTATGCTCCTATGAGACAGAAGGAGACAACGCACGTGAGTCCCCTAAAGCGGTGGCCTAGGGTTTGATAGTCCTTCGGTGAGCTCCCATAACCCTACCAATGGGTCTGGAATCAAACCCATGCCCCATCGGGTAACCCGACCAAATCAGGCACCCGTCGTTTTTGACATTTCTTTTCCATTTTTATATTTACACGCTCAATCGATGTCTTCGCTCGAGGCATTGTCTGTCATGCCTCTTCTAATGCATTAGTGCTTTCATGGGCTGCTAAGCGCATTAAAAACCAAACTCCCAATGCATAGTTGCTTAGCTTTTATAGCTAGGTTTTCCTCATTTAATTGTTTAACAACTAAACTACTTTTTGGATTGGTTTGTAGTCATTTTGCATAGGGTCACATGTTTAGTATCGTTTCTTCTTAAGATCATCATAATGCTTTCTCTCCTCTTTAATTGCTTTGCCATATCACCTTTTTGCTTAAGTGGCATCCTTAGCATATGTACAACATGAAGAACCTGAAAGGGCCTCAACCTCATTGGTACAGTGAGGTGCTATACAAACAGTTTTTAACCCCTTTCCCCGACGGCGTTTCGAACCGTCACCAAATGAGTGACTGCGATAGGGGGGTCCTTCCCACATGACCTAGAAACCGTCAGGGATATGCCCTCCTGACACATACGCTCGGCAAAATGAGGTCGTGTGCGACCGGCGAGCGATCAAATACGGTTATACATACAGTTGTGCTAAAAAAATACAATTATACAGGCCAAATCGTTTCCGGTCGTAAGTATATTCCACACAGTCAGTCCCCGCTAAACATTTCCGTTCGTATGTACATTCCACACAGTCAATCCAAGGATTACGTTTCCGTTAGTAGTACATCCCGCATAGTTAATCCTAGAAGTACGTTTCCGTTCATATATGCATCCCACACAGTCACTTCAAGGAAAACGTTTCTGTTCGCAGGTACATCGCACAAAATTTTCCCCATTAAATCATTTGTGATAGTGTTGCCATTGCACACAATATTAATAATTTTATCGTTTGCGTTATTGAATGCATCACACATGGTGCGTAGAGAAACTGTATGGCAAAGGTTGTCCATCACACACATTTTTTATGTGATAAACATTTGCGCAAGGTGGCCTAACGTAAACAGTTTTCAAGAGGATGTCGTGTGTGAATGTTCATTGATCCAACATGGTTTATTCCTAGAAACTGTGTGTGTTTCCTGAGGTCATCGCCCACGGTGTTTTCTCAATAACCGTTTGCAATAGAAAAAACCCAATTAGCAGGCTAATTGGCCATTAGCAGGCTAATTGCCCTATTATTAATAATCCATTTATTAATATAGTTGACATTTCATATTAAGCGCACAATATATTTCATTTCCATATTAAGGAAGCAGTATTTCATAATTGAAATACATCAGAGTACAACATCATATAGCTTCAGCACTCAGCTACCCCATTACACAACTACACCAGCACAAAGTTTCACATGCAACATCTATAACCTTTCGATATTAGCATCATAGATGGTACATAGACAGATGAATCTCATGTGGAAAACTGCTGAAGCAGAAGGCGAATACTGAGCCTTCATTGATGTTGAAGGTCTTTGCAACTTTAGGCCAGTGTCTGTGGATGATTGACCGCCCATCATTCGTACTCTTCAGGAACACTTCAATATTGAATAGTGGGTGTTGTATGAAAACCTTCCTCGCCTCCTGACCATACAGGTGGTTTGAGAGGTAATCATCAGTGAACTGCTTTGGAAAGGCCTGAAAACAAGGATATGCATAAATATCTTCTCTATATTGGAAATGGGGCAAAGGTATAAAAAAACAAGGTATAATAGTTAGGGCAAAGGTATATTTGTGTCACCGGAACTCCGGACTCGTCTCTGGGTGTAAGTTCCGAACCATGTGAGTCTGCGGATGCCGAACTTGATCATTTGTCGATCTTTGAGTTCAGCGCCGCAGACATCTTCCAACACTCGCCCTTGGGCGATGTGTTAAGCTCATTAAAGAACCTGTCCTTGGCGGGGGACTCACAGCCGAACTATGTCGGTTCGAACTAGGGGCTGATGATGGAGAATCTTGCTTCCCACCCGCCACCCACTTCATAGCCACAGTCGAGGATTTAACCGACACGCTTGATTATGGCTCCGAAGACATCGACGGTACGGACGACGATGCCGATGAAGAGCAAGATCAAAATCCGCCATTTACTGGACGCCGGACGGCCACTTCTTCGTACGATGTGTACCTGGTGGATACACCCAAAACAACCAACGCTGATGACAAAGACAATCCAGTTGAGAATAAACTTCCTCAGACACAGCAAAAACGTCGGCGTCCTCGGCGCCGCTCTAAGTCACGTCGTTCAAAAGACAGCAATACTGGCACCGATGAAAACAATACTCCGGACGATGCCGAAAACAATGAAGACCTTGCTGAGGTAACATCCGAACAGGAGGAGCAAGAAAACGCGCAAGCTAGCCCCGACGAACAGGCCAGGCCCAACGACTCGGACGACGGTAGTTACCATCCGCTCTCCGAGGATGAGGAAAGCCTCGGCAACGAAGATTTCATCGTGCCTGAGGAACCTCTCGAGCAGGAGCGCTTCAAGCGCCAGCTAATAGCCACTGCAAGGAGCCTGAAAAAGAAACAGCAGAAGCTTCATGCTGACCAAAATCTGCCCGTCGACAGATGGACTGATGTCCTGGCAGCCGAAGAATACGGCCTCAGATGCCCAGCCAAGAGTTACCCGAAGCGAAGGCTGCTACCCCAGTTCGATGAAGAGGCGCCGGAGCCCATAAACCCCCTCGCATAATGCGGCCGATCGACCACTACGCGGTCGGGATAGTGCGGCGGACCGACCACCACGTGGTCGGGATAGAGTAGCAACTCAGGCCGAACAGCAGCCTGCCCCACCACCCCGTAAAAATAGAAACGAAACAGTTCAGGGTCATACATACGACCTCTGGCAGACCCTGGATAGCAGAGCAGGATATACCCGATCGATTTATGGATCGCGAGGACGTTCCTCGACCCGCGATGATGGCTACCTATTCGGACGTGACAAACCTAGTCACACCCGAGCCGATAATCGCAGACGGACTCCATCGGAGCTACGACATGATGCGGCCAGGTATAGAGGTGCCGCACACCCTCTTTACTTCGCTGATGAAGTAATGGATCATGAATTCCCCGAAGGGTTTAAACCCGTTAATATTGAATCATACGACGGGACAACTGATCCCGCGGTATGGATCGAGGACTTTATCCTCCACATCCACATGGCCCGGGGAGACGACCTCCACGCTGTCAAATACCTCCTGCTAAAGCTTAATGGACCAGCTCGACACTGGTTAAACAGCCTGCCTGAAAATTTTATTGGCAGCTGGGAGGACTTGGAAGAGGCCTTCCTCGACAACTTCCAAGGTACATATGTCCGGCCACCAGACGCCGATAACTTAAGCCACATAGTTCAACAACCCGGGGAGTCAGCCAGGAAGTTCTAGACTAGGTTCCTAACTAAAAAGAACCAGATCGTCGACTGTCCGGATGCCGAAGCCCTAGCGGCCTTTAAACATAGCATCCGCGACGAATGGCTCGCCCGCCACCTCAGCCAAGAAAAGCCAAATTCTATGGCAGCCCTCACGGCACTCATGACCTGCTTTTGCACGGGTGAGGATAGCTGGTTGGCTCGTAACAAAAGCACAGCCAGCGAGGCAGGACCACCTGAGGCTAAGAACGGCAACGGCAAGCTCCGACGTAACGGACACAAACGCCGAAGCAATGGGGATAATACCGACGACACTACAGTCAACGCCGGATTCATCGGCGCCAAGTCCAGCCAGCGGAAGAAACCATACAAGAGAAATAATCAGGGACCATCCAGCCTGGACCGCATACTCGATCGCCCGTGCCAGATACATGGCGCCCCAGACAAACCAGCCAATCATACCAATAGAGATTGTTGGGTTTTTAAACCGGCCGGCAAATTAAATGCCGAGAACAGGGAAAAGGGATCACAAAGCGAGGACGACGACGAGGAGCCCCGGCAACCGAACACAGGGGGACAGAAGAAGTTTCCCCCTCAAGTGAAAACAGTGAACATGATATATGTTACACACATCCCCAAAAGGGAGCGCAAATGCGCACTGAGGGACGTCTACGCGATAGAGCCAGTCGCCCCAAAATTCAATCCATGGTCGTCATTCCCGATCACCTTTGATCGTCGGGATCACCCGAATAGTATCCGTCATGGCGATTCAGCCGCACTAGTCCTCGACCCAATCATCGACGGATTCCACCTGACGCACGTCCTTATGGACGGAGGTAGCAGCCTCAACCTGCTTTATCAGGATACAGTGCCAAAAATTGGCATCAATCCATCACGGATCAAGCCCACAAAGACCACCTTCAAAGGAGTCATACCAGGTGTTGAGGCCCGCTGTATGGGCTCAATCACGCTAGAAGTTGTCTTCGGGTCTCCGGACAATTTCCGAAGTGAGGAGTTAATCTTCGACATCGTCCCCTTTCACAGCGCTATCACGCACTGCTCGGACGAACCGCATTCGCTCGATTCAATGCAGTGCCGCACTATGCTTATCTTAAGCTCATGATGCCCGGTCCATGCGGCGTCATCACGGTCAACGGTAATATGGAACGCTCCCTCCGTACAGAAGAGCACACAGCTACCTTAGCAGTAGAAGTACAGAGCGGCCTTCTCAAGCAGAACCCTAATTCGGCTGCCGAGCCCACGGACACCGTTAAGAGGGTCTGAACTACCCTCCAGCAGGACAACTCGGCTCGTCAGGAGCTCGACTAGCAATCCGGCCTCCGTCTCAGTCCCGATCAAGCGGTGGCATTCGCGCCGCGCATACATAACTACGCACTCGAAATCCCATGGGCATCGACGGAGGCACAGCTAGCTTGTGATCCACAGTGCAGCTCAACCGGCACCGGATACGCACATACCTTCACTTTTACATTTTCCTTTCAGGTATCAATCCCGCAGACCCCGTCCGATGGCCTGATCAAGGGTCCTCTCGAAGGACAAACACACCAAGACGGCAAGAATAAAAGCGGTCGGGATAGTTGACCCTGTCGGATGGTATTATACAAACTCAGCACAGGAGAGTCGTAGACATATGGGGAACTTCTCTAGGTGGTTTCGTTAAACAATCACTCTACCTGTTTTTCAGGACCCATATGTAGCTCTCTTGGTGAAGGCATAGTAAATAGCCTTTCTGCTTATTGCACTAATTTTATAAATGCGCTTTAACGCACCAAATGAAATTATAATAGAACGGTTCGCGGCCCAAATTTCCACGGATCTAGCTTACCACTCCTTCTTCCTTTTTTTTTCCTTTCTGGTAATTCTATTAGATAGCACCTGTACACTCGGTGCGTTCCAACTTGCCAGGGGCTTCATAGCACCCCACAACATGGCAACAAAAGTCCGAACACTTTTACAGTATAGTTCGGCACTCCGAATTTAGCATTATATGCATTGGCTCCGAATCATGTCTTCGGTCAATAGTTGGGTTGCCCGGCTCCTGTGCTTACTACCTTACGTTCCGCTATATCGGCTAAGGTAGTAAAGGGAGAACTACTGTGATTGTGCCCTGGTTTATCCAAAGGAGCACCTCAGTAGAGAAAGCTGAAAACTAACTGTCATGATACGGCGAGAGCCGGTCAGCTGTTCGCAGGTTGCAAATCGTTGGAGATTTCTTCCGCATTATGTGAAGGATCGGCACTTCCCGATCAGACGCTCATAGCACTCTGGTTCAAATACTAGGGGCTGCGCACATGTTTTATTGTAAAACTCCTATGGTTAAGTGAGGGCGTTCAAGCCGCATAGTCTGATTGCCTGGTTCATTGCGCTAAACAACTCCTTCAAGGACCATATAATTGGATCAAGATTGTTTAGATTCCATCCCGAACACCTCCGTACTACCTACATGGGGGCAGAAGCCGACGACTGGCCAACCCTTAGATTTCATACAACACGGCCGCACAGGAGGAAAAAATTAAAACATAACAAGCATTATATTACAAACCGACTTTGTTTCATCATACAAGGCAAAGACAACACGAATGTATTCATTCGAACATAATGTCCTGCCCACACTGCGTTGCCATAATGCGAGACCCCTCTAGGACATCCGCAAAATAGCGCTCGGGTGTGCAGTGCTCCTTGCCCTCTGGCATCCTCCTGGCCAGCTCGACGGCGTTCATCTTCGCCCACCACATCTTGCAACGGTGAAGGCCATGCGCGCACCTTCAATACAGGCCGATCGCTTGACAACATCCAGCCGAGGACAGGCGTTCACCAGCCGCTTCACTACTCCGAAGTAGCTGCCGGGCATAGCTTCGGCTGGCCATAGCCGGATTATCAAATCCTCCATGGCTAGTTCGGCCACCCTATGCAGCTCCACCAGCTGTTTCAGCTGATCGGTGAAGGGCACAGGATGCTCTGGCGCAAGATACTGCGACCAGAACAATTTCTCCGTGGAGCTCCCTTCCTCGGCTCGAAAGAACTCCGCGGGATCGGACACACTGCATGGTAGATCTGCGTAGGCTTCTGGAGAACTCCGAATCCAGATTAGTAAGAAATACTTCTGCCTCATATACTTGCTTTGCATACTAAATGCCTTACCCGCCGCAATCTTCCTGGCCTCCTGGATCTCTTGGAGGGCGCCCTGGGCCTCATTCCAGGCCGTCTCCGTGCTCTGACGAGCCTTGGCGAGTTCGGTATCTCGAACCGACGCGTCACGCTCCAAGGTCTCGCACTTCCTCACCGCGTCGTGGAGCTCTTGTTGAACCTCATTGACCCGGGCCTTGAGCTTCTTACGGGCGGCCTACTCCTTGACAGGCTTCCCCTCGGCTTCGGCCAGGGCCTTCTTCAGGGCCTCGACCTCGGTCGTTGCTCCTATACATATCATGACACTTCGGTCAATATATATAATCTTACTCTTTTCGAGTATTTCCCGGGTTATTACATACCTTGATTCTCCTGGAGCTGCCTCTTCACCTGGCCAAGTTCCTCCCCGGCCTGCTCCAGCCTCCGCTTTAGTTCGGAGACTTCGGCAGCATGTGAGGCCGCGGCCAGCAGCGACGCCTGCATATTCATTCTCGACAAATTTAGTTAGTTTCCTACAATGAAGGATTGATCCTCTGTCCGTTTTTTTCTTTCCGAAACACTAGACAGTGTCTCAGGGGATACTGTCTATATTGGGATTTTCTCTTTTCGTCGCTTACCTCAAAACCTGTCAGCAGGCTGCTGCAGGCTTCGGTTAGTCCGCTCTTGGCGGACTGAACCCTTTCAATCACCATGCCCATAAGAACACGGTGCTCATCCACAATGGAAGCGCCTCACAGCGCTTCCATCAGATTATCTGGTGCCCCTGGTTGGACAGGGGTCACCGGGGGAATAGGCATACCCCCTTCTTTCGAAGGAGGTTGCGTGTCGGATTCTGGAGCCGTATCGGTCTCCGGAATCAAGTCTGGTTGAGGGCCGAACTGAGTATGGCCCTTCTCCCCAGTCTTCAGGGGGATTAGTTCCCCCTGGTGTTCAGCGACGGGGGCTTCGCCTTCGGGTGCCTCTTGAGCCTCCCCCCCGGCCTGGTAAGGTCCGTTGGGAGAGCACCTCGTCGTCTCCTTTGGCCTTGGGAGAGTAAGCGGCCGGCGGTGTCTCGCTAGCCATCTCCTTTGAGTCCAACGAACCTCTTGATGAGGATCGCTGGGAGCTGTCGTGGGCCGGACTGCAGTAGCATAATTAACCATGTCAAAACATTGAAGGAGAGGCTGGACATATGGGTATGCGGGAGTCATAGCGCTTACAATGCAGCTGGAGGCTTAGTGTAGGGGTGTCGCTCCGGACTGCTGCCGATGTCCCACGCGGAGTTATTCGTGAAGGAGCCCTTCCCTTTCTTGGATGTCCCTGCCTCCAAGTTCGTGGAGGCCGCCCTCTTCTTCCTTCCCTCATCAGGGGGAGGGTTGTCCTCCTCCTCCTCTTCCTCCTCATCACCGTCATCTTCGGCGGCGGAGGAGCGGGTCTTGTCTTCGGACGTCGCGTCCGAAGCAACCTTGCGGCGGGGGCCACTCCAGACCCCCTTGGCCTTCTTCGCCGGCGCGGTATAGGGCGCCAGCACCAGCATCTTCGCTAAACGCGGAATGAGTGGTTATTCAGGTAGCGGAGCCGGACACTGGATCCGCTTCGCCCTCTCCATCCATTCCTGAAGAAGCAATGACAGTAAAACGTTCAGATATCCTCCTTGAAACAAACAAGTAGAGGACGGGTTGGAAACTCACCTCGCTGGTGGGGTGGTTAATGTCGTGCCCATGATCCGAATCCGTGGTTGGCGGAATCTCGTTGTCCTTGAAGAGCAACTTCCAGGCATCTTTGTGAGTGGTCTCAAAGAGCCTCTTCCAGGTATGGTGCTTCTTCGGATTGAACTTCCATAGCGGGAGGCTTTGGCTTTGGCACGGGAGAATCCGGCGAACTAGCATCACCTGGATTATATCGACAAGTTTGACATCCTTGTCCACCATGCTTTGAACGCGCGTCTGCAGCGCTATCAGCTCGTCTGGCGAACACCAGTTCGGGCTCTTCTCGACCCAGAAGGTGAGCCGTATTGGAGCACCGGAGTTGAATTCGGCAGCTGCGGCCCAGTTGGCGCCGCGGGGTTCTGTAATGTAGAACCATTGCTTCTGCCATTCCTTGACAGTCTCCACGAAAGTGCCTTTCGGCCAGGAGACATTGGACAGCTTACTCACCATGGCTCCTCCGCACTCCGCGTGCTGGCCATCCACCACCTTCGGCTTCACGTTGAAGACTTTGAGCCACAACACAAAGTGGGGTTGGATGCGGAGGAAGGCCTCACACACGACGATGAACGCCAAGATGTTGAGGAAGGAGTTCGGGGACAGATCATGGAAGTCTATCCCGTAATAGTACATCAACCCACGGACGAAAGGGTGGAGTGGAAACCCTAGCCGCGGAAGAAATGAGGGATGAATACCACCCTCTCGTTGGGCTTCGGCGTGGGGACGACTTGTCCCTGGGCCGGCAGATGGTGGGCGATTTCCTTCGCCAAGTACCCGGCAGCCCGAAGCTCAGTATATCCTCCTCCTTGACAGAGGAGACCATCCACTTGCCTTGACCTCCGGATCCGAACATGGTTGAGTGCTAGCTTGGGTGGGAAGAAGATGAAAGCTTGGGCGCTAGAGCTCAAGATCGGAAGGGCAGAGGAAGAGAGAAGGCGTGGGAAAAGAAGGGGGAATCCTTATCCCCTTATAAAGGCAGTGAATATTGAACGCCTCCTCACTCGCCTATTCCCAAGGACTGTGTAAATGGTACGGTTGGGTTACACATGCCCGTATTGATGAGAATCCCACAATAAGGGGACACGATCTCTACTTTGACAAGACGTGCCAATGGCAACCGCGTCTCGAAACATGGAGCGGCAGACGAAAAACGGTTCGAAATTATGACCGGATAGATGTGATGTAATGTTACAGAAAGTTGTCAGCGGATTGGACTCGTGTAAAATTATATTCTCTCTGCGGTTGTGTGTGGTGTGTATGTTGCAGGTCCGGATACGTTCAATACATCCGAGGACTACCTTGGAGTTCAGAAGGAGGAACCTGCCTTGCAATGCCGAAGACAGACCTACGTGCTGGATACCTTGTCATTGAAGCTAGGTTCAGGGGCTACTGAGGGAGTCCTGGACTAAGGGGTCCTCGGGCGTCCGACCTGTTAGCTATGGGCCGTACTGATGGGCTGTGAAGATACGAAGACCGAAGACTGCACCCGTGTCCGGATGGGATTCTCCTTGGCGTGGATGGCAAGCTTGGCGACCGAATATGTAGATTCGTTTCTTTGTAACCGACCTTGTGTAACCCTAGATCCTCCCGGTGTCTATATAGACGGGAGGACTTAGTCCGGGGGAGGACATACTCATGACCATAGTCATACAGGCTAGACTTCTAGGGTTTAGCCATTATGATCTCGTGGTAGATCAACTCTTGTAATATTCATATTCATCAAGATCAATCAAGCAGGAAGTAGGGTATTACCTCCAAAGAGAGGGCTGGAACCTGGGTAAACATCATGTCCCCCGTCTCCTGTTACCATCGGCCTTAGATGCACAGTTCGGGACCCCCTACCCGAGATCCACCGGTTTTGACACCGACAGTGAGCTAATAAGACAAGCTACTCCTCATCGTCGGAGATATCGATGATGATTGGCTCCTTGGACAGGGAAGAGGGCGAGGCCTCCACATCGTGGGTGCCCTTGTCGTAGTGGTGAGTTGTCTGAGCCGCTCCGGGCACCAACCTGCTGCCTCTCGAGTTGAGGTAAGATGTGCACGCTGAGAAAACACCTCATAGTCTTCGTCGAAGGCACCGAGGGTGGCCTCAAGAAAATGCCACGAACTATCATTTAAAGCAGTCAACCGCGTCACGGCGTCGGTGTGTGAGGCGTCGACGGTGGCCTCGATGACGAGGTGCTCCTCCAAGATCTGGGGGTCGGCATGAATGGCAGCCATCGCGACCTCATCCACGCGTGCGGCCGCGATTTCCTTCTCCGTTGCCAAATGCTCCTTGAGCTCCTAGCTATACTGCATGCACCATGGCTTAGGGCGGTGCTTATTTGGTGGCGGGGTCAGTGATTTGGGTGGAAGGTGTCGCACCGGCGATCGGAGCATGTGGGATGTGGAAGGAGGAGGAGGAGGATGGGGGTCGGGTGTGGATTGCCTGCCTGGATAGACGAGGCCAAGCCGCGTGAAGGAGGGTCGCCGGCGAGGAGGCGGCGCTACAAGAAAGTAGTGAAGGTTTCAACTTGGAAAGGAAGGCGGAAACAGGGGAAAAGTGGCTTTTGGTAAGGGGGAGGGGTGGGGAGGTAGATATTTTCGAGAAAGCCTAAAATTTTGAATCGGTGCAGCGAAAAAACTGGCGCGCAAAGTGTCATCAGACATGGTCCCTTATTCAGCACTGTGTACGATATGTGAAACTCACAAACGATTCATATAGCTTAACCCGTGTGTGATGAGTTTGAACATCAAAAATTTTGGTTCGAATTTCCCCAATTACATTGGTCATCCACGTCATTGCATAATTTGGGTACACAAAGGAGACTACATCACACCCACACTTCTTAATCGAGCAAGTTCAACAATTAAACAGAGCTAGCTGACCTAAAAATTACTCTAACAAATTAAAGACTGATACGTCTCTAATGTATCTAATTTATGAAGTATTCATGCCATGTTTACAATAATTTTATATGGTTTTGGTGTGATTTACATGGAACTAACCCGGACTGATGCTATTTTCAGCAGAATTACCGTGGTGTTGTTTTTTGTGCAGAAATAAAAGTTCTCGGAATTGGACGAAACTTTTTGACGATTTTTTTTGGAACAAAAGAGACCCCCGAAGCTTCGTGGGAGGGCCAGAAGAGCCACGAGGAGGGCACAACCCACCAGGGCGCGCCTGGTGGGCCTGGCTTGCCCCGGTGGGTTGTGCTCACCTCGAGGCCCATCTTAGCATGAAACCAACACCAAAAAATCCTATAAATAGAGAAACCATTGGGGGTTAATCTAGATCAGAAGTTCCGCCGCCGCAGGTCTCTGTAGCCACCGAAAACCAATCTAGACCCCCTTTCAGCACCCTGTCGGAGGGGGGAATCATCTCTGGTGGCCATCTTCATCATCCCGGTGGCCACCACGATGAGGAGGGAGTAGTCCACCCTCGGGACTGAGGGTTTGTACCGGTAGCTATGTGTTTAATCTCTCTCTCTCTCTCTCGTGTTCTTGAGATGTCACGGTCTTGATGTATCGCGAGCTTTGTTAATATAGTCGAATCATATGGTGTTTTCCCCTCTCTATCTTGTTGTGATGAATTGAGTTTTTCCCTTTGAGATTTCATTGTTATCGGATTGAATACTTCTACGGATTTGAGAACACTTGATATATGTCTTGCAATTGAATACTCGTGGTGAAAATGGGGTATCGTATTGATTCACTTGATATATGTTTTGGCACTCAACTCGCGGATTCCCGAGGTGACATTGGGGTAATCTATGCATAGGGGTTGATGCATGTTCTTGTCTTTGTTTCTCCGATAGAAATCTTGGGGCACTCTTTGAAGTTCTTTGTGTTGGATTGAGTATTATGAATATGAATTTGCTTTAGTGTTATTTTAGTACGAACTCTAAGATAGATCGAACGGAAAGAATAGCTTTATGTTATTTTAGTACGAACTCTTGAATAGATCGAACGGAAAGAATAGATTTGAGGTGGTTTCGTACCCTACAAACAATTTATTCTTATGTTCTCCGCTAGATAGGAACTTTGGAGTGATTCTTCATCGCACTTTGAGGGATGGTTATATGATCCAATTATATTAGCACTGTTGAAAGACTGCACTAGAGAAAGTACGGACCCTAGGCCTCATTTTCAAGCATTGCAATATCATTTTTGTGCCCGTTTACTATTTGCTACCTTGCTATTTTTATTTATTCAGATTATAAAAATATATTTCTACCATCGATATTACACTTTTATCACCATCTCTTCGCCGAACTAGTGCACCTATACAATTTGCCATTGTATTTGCTGTGTTGGGGACACAAGAGACTTTTTATTATTTGGTTGCAGGGTAGTTTGAGAGATACTATCTTCATCCTACGCCTCCCACAGATTGATAAACCTTAGGTCATCCACTTGAGGGAAAATTGCTACTGCCCTACAAAACTCTGCGCTTGGAGGCCCGACACGTGTCTAAAAGAATAAAGTTGCGTAGTATACATCAAATACCGGCGCTCTTAATTAAACAAAACAAAGAGTTCTACTACGGCTGGTGCTCGTCGATCTCCGCCGCCTCCTCCATGTCCAGCTCGCGCTCGACACTCTCCTGGGGAAGGGGCTCCATGGCATCCATCACACCATACTCGGCAAGCATCTCGCCATCCACGTCCGCCATATCTTTGGAAAAGGCCGCCACGAGCTAGGCGTCAGCGGCCGCGATCTGGGCTTGGACGGGCTCCCTCATGGCAAGGTATGCGGCGGAGGAACGGACGCTACTCGAACGCTCTCGACGATTGCCAACTCTTCGACCGTGGGTTGCCGACCGTTGTTGGAGAAGCTTCGTTCGATTTGTGCGATGACCGCCATGAGATGGGTGTGGGCGGCCTCCATCAGGGCTAAGGCCAACGCTGGGGAACGGACAACTGATGTGCTGCTCTTGCCAGTTGCTATCCCCGAGGCAGATGTTGCTGTCGCCACCTGAGAAGCAACAACGGCCATTTGGGCTGCCTTGGCCGCCCGGTCGCAGATTGCGGCCACGCTCTCGCCGGAGTGGGCCGCCGAAGTTTCCCTCACGACACGGGTCCACGTCCCCATCTTTCACCGGTGACGATTGAAAAATGAAATGATATTTGGGGGGCGAGCTAGTGTGCTTGACACGCCGGCTGTGAACTGTAGCCGACTGATACCTCTCCGACGTATCTATAATTTTTGATTGTTCCAGGCTGTTATATTATCAATCTTGGATGTTTTATAATCATTTTATATCTTTTTTGGTACTAACCTATTGACATAGTGCCAAGTGCCACTTGTTGTTTTTCCATGTTTTTTACATCGTAGAAAATAAATATCAGACGGAGTCCAAATGCCCCGAAACTTTACGGAGAATTTTTATGGGCCGGAAGGAACACAACGGGCCATGGCTGCGCCTGGGGGGTGCCCCGAGGGAGGCACAACTCACCAGGGCGCGCCAGGAGGCCCAGGCGCGACCTGGTGGGTTGTGCCCACCTCAGGTGCCCCCCGGACTGCCTCTTTGCTCTATAAATACCCCAATATTTCCAGAACCCTAGAAGCGTCGATGAAATATTCATCCAGCTGCCGCAGAGTCCAGAACCACCAGATCTAATCTAGACACCATCTCAGATGGGGTTCACCACCTCCATTCGTGCCTCTCCGATGATGCTTGAGTAGTTCTTTGTAGACCTTCGGGTCCGTAGTTAGCAGCTAGATGACTTTCTCTCTCTCGCTGAATTCTCAATACAATGGTCTCTTGGAGATCCATGATGTAACTCTTGTGCGGTGTGTTTGTTGGGATCGATGAACTTTGAGTTTACGATCAGATTTATCTTTTTATATCCATGAAAGTATTTGAGTTTCTTTGATGTATTTTATGCATGATCTCTTATAGCCTCGTATTTCTTCTCCGATATTTGGGTTTTGTTTGGCCAACTTGATCTATTTATCTTGCAATGGGAAGAGGTGCTTTGTAGTGGGTTCGATCTTACGGTGCTTGATCCCAGTGACAGAAAGGGAACCGACACGTATGTATCATTGCTACTAAGGATAAAACGATGGGGTCTATCTCTACATAGATAGATCTTGTCTACATCAAGTCATCGTTCTTATTACATTACTCCATTTTTCCATGAACTTAATACACTAGATGCATGCTGGATAGCGGTCGATGTGTGGAGTAATAGTAGTAGATGCAGGCAGGAGTCGGTCTACTAATCTTGGACGTGATGCCTATATAATGAGCTCAAGACCAGCCTGCCACTGTGATGGGTACTCTTCTCGTTAATTCAGTACCGGCTTCTATTTTATTCGATTCAGGAGCATCACATTCATTCATGTCAGAAAATTTTGCATACGCACACGACATTCGATGCGAGCCCATGAACACCCCGATAGTGGTACGCACCCCTGCGGGTCAGTGTCGAACTACCATGATTGGTCGCGACGTCCCCGTTGAAATTGAAGGGTTGGAATTCCTTGTTTCTCCCATTATTCTGGAGTCTTCCAATATTGACCTCATTCTGGGAATGGAATGGTTGAAAGCGCATACAGCCTCTATCATTTGCGCCACCAAGGTCGTTCACCTCCTACATCCTTCCGATGAGATAGTAACCTACCATGCTCAGCTTGTTCAAAACGCTGAAGCACGACTTTATGCTTTGAATGCGTTGAACGCAGCACCTCTTGAGGGAATTGAAAAGATTCCAGTCGTTCGCGACCTGCAAGACGTATTTCTAGAAGAACTTCCAGGAATACCCCCTACCCGGGCTGTCGAGTTCGTCATCGACTTGAAACCAGGCACCATTCCTATTGCCAAATGACCGTACAAGATGCCACCTCATGAACTCCTTGAACTTAAGGAGGAAATCGACAAATCTCTTCGCAAGGGTTTCATTCGTCCAAGTTCCTCTGCTTGGGGAGCACCTTCTCTCTTCGTCAAGAAGAAGGACGGAATGAACCGTTTGGTCCAAGACTACCGTCCTATCAACCAGGCTACAATTCAGAACAAATATCCCCTTCCTCGGATCAATGATCTGTATGATCAACTGGCTGGTTCATCGATATTCTCTAAACTCGACTTGAGGTTGGGTTACCACCAGATCCGTGTTCGTGAAGAGGATATTCCCAAGACCGCATTCGTCACTCGTTATGGTTCTTACGAGTACACCGTCATGTATTTTGGCTTGACCAATGCTCCAGCCACATTCTCCCATCTGATGAACTACATATTCATGGATTACCTCGACAAGTTCGTCATAGTCTATCTGGATGATATCCTGGTATATTCGAAGAACAAACAACATGCTGAACATCTTCAACTTGTTCTAGAGAAGCTTCGAGAGCATCAACTTTATGCCAAGTATTCCAAGTGTGAATTCTGGTTACCCGAAGTCACCTACCTTGGTCATGTCATCTCCAAGGATGGTATTGCCGTCAACCCAGAGCGCATTCAGGCTATTCTTGACTGGACCCCTCCGAAGACTGTCAAGCAAGTCAGAAGCTTTCTCGGACTTGCCAGTTATTGCCGCCCTTTCGTCGAGAACTTCTCCAAGATTGCCCAGCCCCTGACTAATCTGCTGCACAAGGGCGTTAAGTTTGATTGGACAGACAAATGTCAGGAAAGTTTCCAGGCACTCAAGGACAAGCTGACTTCTGCCCCAGTGCTTGCTCCCCCTGATTCTCGCAAGGACTTCATCATCTATTGCGACGCTTCACGTCAAGGATTAGGCTGTGTCCTAATGCAAGAGCACAAAGTAATTGCGTATGCCTCCCGTCAAGTGCGTCCTCATGAAGAGAACTACCCAGTTCATGATCTCGAGCTTGCTGCGGTTATCTTTGCACTGAAGCTATGGCGACAGTACCTTCTCGGTAATCGTTGTGAGATCTTCACTGATCATCAAAGTCTGAAGTATCTGTTTACTCAGCCAGACCTGAACCTCCGTCAGTAGAGATGGATGGAGCTTGTTGCAGACTTTGACTTGGGTATTTCCTATACGCCAGGCAAGGCTAATGTAATGGCTGATGCCTTGAGCCGCAAGTCTTACTGCAACCACCTCCAGGTTCACAAAGTTCAGCCCTCGCTTGTTGAAGAATTCAAGAAGCTGAACCTCCATATTGTTCCTCCGGGTGCACTCGCTCCCCCTCCTAAGGAGTTTGGCAAGATGAACCTCCACGTTGTTACCCAGGGTTCCCTCAATACCCTAGTTGCTAAACCAGATCTCGTGGACAGCATCAAAAGGCTACAGAAGTATGACTCTCAAGCCCACAAGGTTAAGCGCTACCTTGCAGAAGGAAAGCCCTCATTCTTCACTATTGCTGAAGATGGCACTTTGTACTTCAAAGGCCGCCTAGTGGTGCCATGTGCAGAGAAGAACCTGGATATGACATAGGAAGTTATGAAAGAAGCTCATGATACGCCTCTATGTATCCATCCTGGTAGTACAAAGATGTACCAAGACATTCGTCAGAGATTCTGGTGGTCTAATATGAAGCAAGACATTGCTCGTTATGTTGCTGAGTGTGACGTTTGTCGTCGTATCAAAGCAGAACATCAAAGGCCTGCTGGAACTCTGCAACCTATCTCTATTCCTGAATGGAAATGGGACCATGTTGAGATGGACTTCGTCACTGGATTTCCCAAATCACAGAAAGGTAATGATGCTATTCTTGTCGTCATTGACCGGCTTTCCAAAGTTGCACATTTCCTAGCGGTCAAAGAAACGATCACTGCTAGTCAGCTGGCAACGCTCTATATGTCCAGGATTGTTTCACTCCACGGTATTTCATTGGTTATCAGCTCAGACCATGGCAGCTTGTTCACTTCAAGATTCTGGGCAAGTTTCCAAGAAGCTATGGGAACTCATCTGTCATTCAGTACTGCGTTTCATCCTCAGTCGCAAGGGCAAGTTGAACGCGTCAACCAAGTTCTCGAAGACATGCTTCGAGCTTGTGTTATTTCCTTCGGCAAGAAATGGGAGGAATCTCTCCTGTATGCTGAGTTCTCTTATAATAATAGCTATCAAGCTAGTCTGAAGATGGCCCCCTTCGAAGTGTTATATGGACGAAATTGCCGAACCCCTCTGAACTGGTCAGAAACAGGGGAACGTCCACTCTTCGGTCCAGATATTATCCAACATGCCGAAGAACAAGTCCGCATTATTCGTGAGAATCTCAAGACTGCTCAGTCACGTCAGAAGAGTCAGTATGACCGTCATCATAAAGACATGGTCTATCAACCTGGCAAAAAGGCTTATCTTCGAGTCACACCAATGAAGGGTGCTCACCGCTTCGGAATCAAGGGCAAACTAGCTCCTCGCTATATTGGCCCATTCACTATTCTGAAAAGGCGTGGAAAAGTGGCATACCAACTGGAGCTACCGCCGAACCTTTCTCAGGTTCACGATGTGTTCCATGTGTCATAGCTCCGCCGTTGCTTCAAGGACCCAATCCGAGCTATGGATCATGAAGTGCTCGAATTGCAGCAGGACCTCTCTTATAAGGAGCATCCGGTCCGCATTCTCGACCAAGCTGAACGCCGCACACGTCAGAAGGCGATCAAGTTCCTCAAAGTCCAGTGGTTGCACCATTCTGAAGATGAAGCCACTTGGGAACGCGAGGATCGCCTGCGTGATGAATACCCCGCACTGTTTCCTTCTACCTCCTAAATCTCGGGACGAGATTTCTTGTAGTGGAGGAGTTTTGTAACGCCCGAATAATCAAGCTACAGTAATCCCACGCTAATGGTGCCACGTCACCACAGTTACTGTTGCTAATCTACCGTTAGGTCAAACCGTTTCAAAATTCAAATTCAAATTAATGTCAACAATAAAAGTTTTTCAAAATCTAAAACAAAAATGTTCGGGAGGTGCCATATTTTGCATAAGTAAATATGGTGTAACAAACACATTTTTATAAAATGCCTAGATAATTTAAAATGATTTAAAACAGAAAAGATAATAAATAAAAAGAAAAGAAAATACAAAAGAGAAAACAAAAAAAGAACAGAAAACCCCACTGGGCTACGGCCCAGCCAGCAGCCCAACCGGGCCACCAGGCCAGCCCACCCCGCACCCCATAACCTCCCCCACTCCCCCCACACCACCGACACCCCCATTCCCCCCCCACGAAAATATCTCCTCCCCCCTCTCCCCGATTGGATCGGGATCGAGAGGAGGAGACCACCGCGCCCCGCGACCACCGCCGACGCCTCGTCCTCGTCCGCCGCCCGGAGTCGCCTGGACCTCGCCGGACCCCCTCGCCGGCCTGCTTCCCTCTACGCGCGACGTCCCGACCTCCACCTCGCGCCCCGCTGCCACTCCCCTACCGGCAATGTGAGCCCCGCCGCCGCGCTCGTCTTCGCGCGAGCCCTTCCCCCTCTCCTACCCTCTCCCTCACCCCCGCGCTCACCGTGGCCCTCGCGCCCGTTGGCCGCGCCCGGGCTCGCCCCTGGTCGCGCCCGCGACCGCGCTCACCGCACCCCGCGTCCCGCTCCGGCCGGCGCCCCATGGCCCCGTGCCTCGGCGCGCCTCGTCCCCGCCATCTCCTCCTCCCGTGGCCGCGCCACCGCGCCCGCAGCTCGCCGTCCCGCACCCGCGCACGCCGCTCGGGGCCACGCCCCTCGCCCCGCCTCTGTCGCCGCTGCGGCTGGCCGCCGCGCTCGACGGCGCCCCACGCTGCGCGGCCCCGCTCCGCTGCTCTGCTCCGCGCCGACCACGCCCGGCCCCGCCGCTCACCGCACCGCCTGGGGCCACGTCTCCCCCCCGCACGCTCTCTGCCGCCGTCGTTCGTCGCCGTGTGCGCGCCCGCTCCGGCCAGCCCCGCCACTACCTCCACCCCCGCGCCGCCCGCGGCCCTCCGAGGCCCCTCCTGGCCGGCGTCGTGGGCGCCGGCGGCCTCGTCCATGGCCTCGCCCGAACAGCCTCCGGGTTCGCCTCGCGCCAGGCGCCCCTGCGCCCGTTAGCCCGCACGCCCGCAAGCCCGTGCGCCCGCTTAGGCCCTGGGGCCTATGACACATGGGCCCCGCCCAGAGAACGTTAAAAAAATAATTTTAAAAAATAATTATTTAATAAAAATAAATAAATAATAAAGATAATTAATTAAGATAATTAATCCTGTTAATATTAACTAATTAAGATTAATTAACTTAATAACTAATTAACCTAATTAACTACTGTTAATTAGCTAACAACCCCTGACAGGTGGGACCCACCTGTCAGGTTGACCAGGTCAACGGTCAACGTTGACTGCTGACGTCATGCTGACGTCATGCTGATGCATTAATTAAATTTCGAATTAAATTAATTTATTAAATTCTAAAAACGATTTAAATCTTTAAAATTTAATATAAAATAAACCGTAGCTCGGATGGAAAAACTTTGTACATGAAAGTTGCTCAGAACGACGAGACAAATCCGAATACGTAGTCCGTTTGTCAGCCACACGTTCCTAGCATAGTGAACATGGAACTTTCCCCCTACGGTCCGTCTGTCCGAAAACGCGAAACATCGGGAATACTTTCCCGGATGTTCCCCCCCTTCGCCGGTACCACCTACTGCCGCGTTAGGGCACACCTAGCACCGCTCATTGTCATATCACGCATCGTCATGCTTATGTTTGCATTGTATTTACTGTTTCTTTCCCCCTCTTCTCTCCGGTAGACTACGAGACCGACGCTGCTCCTACCCAGCTCGACTACGGAGTTGACGACCCCTCCTACTTGCCAGAGCAACCAGGCAAGCCCCCCCCTTGATCACCAGATATCGCCTATTCTTCTCTATATTGCTTGCATTAGAGTAGTGTAGCATGTTACTGCTTTCCGTTAATCCTATCCTGATGCATAGCCTGTCCTTGCTTCTACTGTTGTTACCTTTACCTGCAATCCTACATGCTTAGTATAGGATGCTAGTTTTCCATCAGTGGCCCTACATTCTTGTCCGTCTGCTGTGCTATACTATCGGGCCGTGATCACTTGGGCGGTGATCACGGGTATATACTTATATACTCTATACATGATACCTGTGGTGACTAAAGTCGGGTCGGCTCGTAGGAGTACCCGCAAGTGGATCTTTGTGGCGGAGCGACAGGGCAGGTTGAGACCGCCTAGGTGAGAGGTGGGCCTGGCCCTGGACGCCGTCCGCGGTTACTTCAACATAACACGATTAACGAGTTCTTGGTGTTTGATCTGAGTCTGGCCATTTGGTCTATACGCACTAACCAGCTACGTGGGAATAGTTATGGGCACTCGACGTCGTGGTATCAGCCGAAGCCTTCGTGACGTCAGCGACCGCGCGGCACGCACCGGATTGGACTGGAACGCCACTAGGCTAGGTCTGCTTCCGGCCGCGTACGCAACGTGCAGGTGTGCAATGGGCGATGGGTCCAGACCCCTGCGCGCATAGGATTTAGACCGGCGTGCTGACTTCTCTGTTGTGCCTAGGTGGGGCTGCGACGTGTTGATCTTACGAGGCCGGGCATGACCCAGAAAAGTGTGTCCGGCCAAATGGGATCGAGCGTGTTGGGTTATGTGGTGCACCCCTGCAGGGAAGTTTATCTATTCGAATAGCCGTGTCCCTCGGTAAAAGGACGACCCGGAGTTGTACCTTGACCTTATGACAACTAGAACCGGATACTTAATAAAACACACCCTTGCAAGTGCCAGATACAACCCGGTGTTCGCTCTCTAACAGGGCGACGAGGAGGGGATCACCGGGTTAGGATTATGCTATGCGATGCTACTTGGAGGACTTCAATCTACTCTCTTCTACATGCTGCAAGATGGAGATGGCCAGAAGCGTAGTCTTCGACAGGACTAGCTATCCCCCTCTTATTCTGGCATTCTGCAGTTCAGTCCACTGATATGCCCCTTTACACATATACCCATGCATATGTAGTGTAGCTCCTTGCTTGCGAGTACTTTGGATGAGTACTCACGGTTGCTTCTCTTCCTCTGTTCCCCCTTTCCTTTCTATCTGGTTGTCGCAACCAGATGCTGGAGTCCAGGAGCCAGACGCCACCATCGACGACGACACCTACGACACTGGAGGTGCCTACTACTACGTGCAGCCCGCTGACGACGACCAGGAGTAGTTAGGAGGATCCCAGGCAGGAGGCCTGCGCCTCGTTCGATCTGTATCCCAGTTTGTGCTAGCCTTCTTAAGGCAAACTTGTTTAACTTATGTCTGTACTCAGATATTGTTGCTTTCGCTGACTCGTCTGTGATCGAGCACTTGTATTCGAGCCCTCGAGGCCCCTGGCTTGTATTATGATGCTTGTATGACTTATTTATGTTTTAGAGTTGTGTTGTGATATCTTTCCGTGAGTCCCTGATCTTGATCGTACACATTTGCGTGCATGATTAGTGTACGGTCAAATCGGGGGCGTCACATCATTGCCTGGATATTGTCATGAGTATTTGAAGTTCTATCAATTGCCCAACAGTAATTTGTTCACCCACCGTTTGCTATTTTTCTCGAGAGAAGCCACTAGTGAAACCTACGGCCCCCGGGTCTCTTTCTCATACTATTTGCCTTTGCGATCTATTTTCCTTTGCATTTATTTTCAGATCTATTAAACTAAAAATACGAAAATACCTTGCTGATATTTTTCCTTATTTATTTTATTTGGCGTTCGATCTATCAATTTACTACAAATTTATCTCACGTCTGTTTGCCTACCTTGAGGCGCCGTACCCCGAAAGGGATTGACAACCCCTTTAACACGTCGGGTTGCGAGGATTTATTATCTGTGTGCAGGGGCTGTTTACGTTGTGTTGCTTGGTTCTCCTACTTGTTCGATAACCTTGGTTTCATATTTGAGGGAAATACCTACTACCGCTGTGCTGCATCATCCCTTCCTCTTTGGGGAAATACCGACATAGCTTCAAGCGACATCACCGACACACCTTCTCGCGTAAGCCATAGGCGTACTATACTCCGACGGTGCTGCAAGATATTTTGTACTGCATCTCACACAGTTGGTGATATTAAACCGTGTGCAATCTACTTGATTTTTCATCTTGATTTGAATTACATAATGGGGTCATACGGCAATGGAGGGTGTTTGAATTGCTAGAACTTTTATCTATAGCGAACATGCAACTATAGGTGTGTCGTAATTTTTTTGGAATTATTCAGGGTTCGTTTGGACATTTTTATACATCAACTTGGTTTTCTAGCCATTTCAGGTGCACAATTCAAAGTTAAACTAATACACATGCTCCGGTGCACCAACATGGGTTGTAAAATCATATATGTGTCCATGGGTTTATGCTTATGTCCCATGCAAGAAATGGGGATGAATTTCGAACACCACGGCATCGTGCCTCTCCGGCAAACGTTGAGGTACTTGCTTTTGTAATTCTAGTAAATCCAAAACCCGTCTGAAATTCAAGAACCTTGGCATGCTATCATAGAATGGCATCAACATGCTGGGGTAAAAAATATTGTCCCATTTGGGGCAGGTTATGATATAAGCTTCTCACGAACCAGAGCTTCTCACAAGAAGCCTCATGGTTTCGTTAGGGAAACGTGTCACTTTTATGGACAAAACGATATTCGTCGCCTCTTCTTGCTTTCAATTTTTTTCCTGGTGTCAACATAGAACAACACGAGTGTCGTGTTAAATTTTGGAATTTTTCAGGGATCGTTTGGACATTTTTGTACGTTAACTGAGTTTTCTAGGCATTTATGTGCATAATCCAAAGTTGAACTACATGCACATGCTTCAGTGCATAAAAACGGGTTGAAAAATCAAATGTGTGTCTTTGGTTGCATGCTTAGGTCACATGCAAGAAATGAGAATGAATGTCAAACACCTTGACACCGTCGCTCGGCTGTTATGAGATACATGTTTTAAAATTCTAGTAAATCGAAAACTCGTCTGAAATTCATGATACTTGACATGATATCATGAAATGGCATCAACATGTCGTGGTAAAAATATCGTCCCATTTGGGGCAGGTTTGGGTATAAGTTTGTCGCAAACCAGAGATTCTCTCACAACAAGCCTGATGGTTTCGGTAGGGAGCGTGCCACCTTGGGGGACGAATGATATCTGTTGCCTCTTCTTACTTTCAAAAAAATTCTCATGTCAACATAGAACAACAGGAGTGTTGTGTCAATTTTTGGGATTTTTCGGGGTTCGCTTGGACATTTTTATACATTAACTGAGTTTTCTATGCATTTATGTGCATAATTCAAATTTATACTGCACATGCTCCAGTGCATATAAATGGGTTCAAAATTGAAAAGTGTGTCCTTGGTTGCATGCTTAAGTCCCATGCAAGAAATGAGAATGAGTGACAAACACCTTGCCACTGTCGCTCGGCCGCTAACATTGAGATACATGGTTTTTAAATTCTAGTAAATCGAAAACGCGTCAGAAATTTTTGAAACTTGACATGCTAGTATGGGACGGCATCAACATGCTGTGGTAAAATATTGTCCCATTTGGGGCAGGTTGGGGTGAAATTCATGAAACTTGGCATGCTATCATTGCATTGCACCCGACATGTTGTAGTATTTTTCGTGTCTATTTTGAGAGAAGGCGCACTCGAATAACGGCCAACAAAGGCATTTTGAAACAAATAGCTGCCACTTTAACATCTCAAACGTTTGTATAATTTAAATCGTGTGCGTTCTGTTAACCACTCACGTGACGCCGCGTGTCTCTCTTTTAGTGTCTATAGGAGGTGTCGTGCGGACAGCTGCTTGACTGAACGGGAGGTGTGCGAGCACAGTCCGGTGCGCAGGCTAACCGAGAGGCATGCAAGCTGTCCTCCAATGCGCAGGCTCACCGGGAAGCGTGCGAGTTGTACGCTGCGCAGGCTCACTGGGAAGCGAGCCCTTTGACTTCCATGGCCGCCCGCCTTACTCGCATCCTCTTCATTAATGGCGCCCGAGCCGCTGTTTAATACGGGCGGCCTTGTTGTTCGCCTCCCATTCCCCTCCCTCTCGCAGACCTCCACCAACGCCATGGCGTAGAAGGATCATCTGCCACTAGTCTTCAAGTTTGGTGAAGTCGACTCCGAGCTGGAGGAGATAGACAATAAGGAGGAATGGGGCCTGATGGACATGGCTCTGAACGAGCTGGCCGCGGCGGTTGCTGCCCCCGCACCCGTCCCAGCTCCCATCCCCGCGCCTGTGCCAGCGACCATCCCGGTAGCATTGACGGGCTGGTCGACGAGCACTGTCGCAGAGCTGGAAGCTGCGGGCGTCAGCGAGGTCTCCATGGACCCGCGCGAGCTCGTGTACAGGCCAGCACCAGCGCCCGTGCCCGTGCGCGCCCCTGCACCCACCGCTGCGCTTGTCCCCGTGTGTTTTCCTGCACCCGCCGCGCTCGTGCCTGTGCGCGCGCCCCCCTCAGCGGCATGGGACGCCGTCGTTGACCGCTACCTCGCAGCGCCGCCAGTTGCCGTTCTCCCGTGCCCCGCCCGTCAATCGCGCGACGACGTGATGTTTGATTTCCAAGTGAAGAACATTATGTGCTGCCTTGAAGACTTCAACAACGGCATCCCGGAGGATGACAACGATAACGCCGGCGTGGCACGCCACCTTCGTTGCCGTCGGAAATAGTTTTTTTGGGTTTAATACAGTATCTCGATCATATGAATATAAATTCACAGTGTGACTGAATGAAAGATATGGTTTGAACGAACTTGCATTTTTCTCTCTTAATGTACAAACTTATCAAACGATTTTCTTTTAAAAAGGTCAATGGTTTTTAAATATAAAACACTCATCGCAAACGTTTTAGTTAGAACACCCGTATGCAAACCGACAGCTTCCCCAAGAATCCATGGGAAAATGTGCTGAGCAGGATTAGTGCAGCTCTTGATCGCAAACGTTTTCGACAGAACACCCATATGCAAAGTGAGAGCTATGGTCTTCCCTAGTAAGTCAAGGGAAAATTCGCAGCGTAGGATTTGTGTATCTCTTCAGTGCAAATGGTTTAGATTGAATACGACATGCAAAGCCAGACTTCGGCGCTAAGCCAAGAGAAAATGTGCCGAGCAGGATTTGTACATCCCTTCAATGCAAACGGTTCTTCTGGATGACCCGTGTGCAACCACGTACAAACAATTTGGTAATATTTACATCTGTCATATTGGGTATATTGCCATTTGACAAACTGGAAATATTGACATTTATTGATCTAGTAACATTGCCATTTGTCAACCTTGTAACACTGCAATTTGTCAAAATATGCAACTAAAAATCACTAGCACTATCTAATTTTTGAACTAAAATTCAGTAATTAAGCATAGATTTCATTCATAGATTAGCAGTCATTCTTTATACAAACAGTTTAACTCGACAGCTGAACCGACCAAATTTTCCCCAATTGTCGCCAACCACGTACTAAAATAGCTAGTTCAACTATATATACTATTAAAAATTAAGTACGTTGTACAGTTCCACCACATCTATAGTCAGATGAACTGAACAAAATAGCCCTAAATACTACTACTACGGAGGGGCTTTGTACTACTTCCCGGCAACCTCTCCTCTGGCGAGCGCGCTTAGTAAGAGGCAGAGGTGGAGGAGCCTACCGACGAGCTGGACAACTGCAATACTGTGCCTGCCGCTGCTGCACCTTCAGCGACGCTCACCTCGAACGCCCTCTACCGCTCCATACGACCCCTCTCGAAGCGATGGTTCTCCTCGTAGATCTCCTGATTCCTCGCCTCTACGGCGGCGTGTGTTGCGGCCACGACTGCGGTAAGGATCTTTGCGTGCTCGACGAGGCGCTCCTCCTCTTCCCGCAGGAACTCGATGTAGTGCTCAAGGTCGCTGACGCACATGCCGGCCTCCACCTCCGCTTCCCGCCTTTGGGCGGCAGTGGCAGAGCGGGTGATGACCCCGGCGGTCGACGGTGGGCTGGCGGCCACGGCGGCCGACGATGGGGTGGCGGCCACGACCACCATCTTCCGGCTTCGGGCCGCGGTGGCGGAGCGGGTGATGGCCATGGTGGCTGGCAGTGGGGTGGCGGCCACGACGGTCACCTCCCGCCTTCGGGCCGCGACGACGGAGCAGGCGATGGCCCTGGCTTTCGATGGTTGTGTGGCGGCCACGGCGGTAGATGGTGGGGTGGCGGCAACGGCAACCAGCAACAGGTGCCGACGGGCAGCGGCGGTGCAGCGTGTGGTGGGTGTTCCGCGCACACCCAACAAGGACGCCATGTGCACTACACTACGCCGGGGACTGCGCCGCTGCAGCGGTGGAGCCTCCCAACTGGAGCTGTCCTCTGATGACGACGGAGTGGCTGAGCAGCGATGACGGACCGGTGCCAATGGCGATTGTGGGAGAAGCAGACGAGATAAGCTACAGGGAGGGAGGGGAAAATGCGATGCAGGACTTGCCGGCCGTGAGGGTTTATATAGCAGGCCTATAAGCATTGGGATTTTGGGGGATTCCATTGAGTCGGGCAGGAAGCTTACACGGGAACCTACGCGGGAATGAGCTCATCACCGTTTGGCCAAAAGAATGCCCCCGCGCGCTGTTCAAGCTTGCGCTCTAAACCGTCTGCGGTAGCGGGGTGACAAGACGTGCGAGAGGAGGACGAAAGGACACGTACACATACGATTAATAAAATAAAAACATTTGCGATTAAATTACCAACTAACCCCGTCCTGCATTATAAGTCGTTTATGTATTTTTGTGCCAAATTTTGACTAGAGATTTAACTAATAAAATCTGAATGCATGTCGCCAGAGATATTATCGTTGGATTCATATTTGAAGATAGTTTTCAATTATATAATTTCTGTAACACACATTAACATTTTGTTGGTTAAATTTAAGGTCAAAATATGGCACGGAATATAAAGGGGACTAATAGACCAAGACGGCGGTAGTAGCACACGGCCGCTCTCTACGCAGCGATGCAACTGTCGGCCGGCTTGTAGACGACCATTTCCTGCGTGTTCAACTGCTCTATGTGTGTGGTTGCTTGCGGTTGAGGCGGCCGCGGCGCGCTCTGCTCGCGTCCTACCGCGCGCGCTCTGCCCTCGCATCCCTCCGGGCGCTCTACCCTCGTCCCTCCACGCGCGCTGCCAGTGTTTGGGGCCGGCGCACGATCACGCATGTTCGTGTGCAGGCGGTTGCGATGGGCGCGGTGCCACGATGCAGTTATCCGCTACAAAAACTGCCATGCGGACGAGCCGAGAATCCAGGCCGCCCGGCCCCCATTTATTGCTGCGGCCATTTACCTTCATCTCTCGCGATGACACATACAGGGAGGACATTGAACTAATATCCATTGAAGTTGAATATTTCAGAAAGTTCAATGATTGGCATGGCATGGACTAGATATGTGGACCCCTCACAATGCTAAGGACAAATATTGGCCAAAGCTCAAGACTCTTCATTTCTATTTTAGTGATCCAAGATCACATTGAGTCCATAGGAAAAGCCAATACTATTAAAAGGGGATGAGGTGTTGCTTAATGATCTACTTGCTCAAAATGCTTAGTGATATGCTCCAAAGCCCTCAACCACTTTCTCAATTCCGAATATTTCCAAAACCTAAAGTCAAACTCGGCCCCACCGTTTGATCTATCCGGCTCCACCAAGTTACTTTGACATAGCCATAGCCAGAAACCCTAATCAGTTCGGTCTCACCAATAGGGATTTCGGTCTCACTGAGATGGGATTGCAAACTCTCTGTCTCCCTTCGTAACGTTTGGGTCCCATCGAAATGAGCAATCGGTCCCACCGAGTTCGCAATGCAAACTCTCTGTTTCCCTTCGTAACGTTTTGGTCTTACCAAGCGATCGGTCCCACCGAGTTTGCCTGACCAATTCTCTATTAACTCATTGCTGAAATCGGTCTCACCGAGTTGATGCAATTGGTCACACCGAGATGAGGTTTGCCCTAACCATAGCGCATCGGTCCCACGGAGAATCCTAACGTTCACATTTTGAACTGAATCGGTCTCACTGAGTTCACCTATTCGGTCTGACCGAGTTGGGTCAAATGTGTGTAACGGTCAGAGTTTGTGTGGAGGCTATATATACCCCTCGACCCCTTCTCTATTCATGAGAGAGCCATCATAACGTGCCTACACTTGCACTACTCATTTTCTGAGAGAGAACCACCTACTCATGTGTTGAGACCAAGATATTCCAATCCAACCACAAGAATCTTGATCTCTAGCCTTCCCCAAGTTGCTTTCCACTCAAATCATCTTTCCACCATAGACAAATCTGTGAGAGAGAGTTGAGTGTTGGGGAGACTATCATTTGAAGCACAAGAGCAAGGAGTTCATCATCATCACACCATTTATTACCTTTTGGAGAGTGGTGTCTCCTAGATTGGTTAGGTGTCACTTGGGAGCCTCTGACAAGATTGTGGAGTTGGACCAAGGAGTTTGTAAGGGCAAAGAGATCGCCTACTTCCTGAATATCTACCCAAGTGAGGTAAGTCCTTCGCGGGCGATGGCCATGGTGGGATAGACAAGGTTGCTTCTTCGTGGACCCTTCATGGGTGGAGCCCTCCGTGGACTCGCGCAACCATTACCCTTCGTGGGTTGAAGTCTCCATCAACGTGGACGTACGATAGCGCCACCTATCGGAACCACATCAAAAATCTCCGTGTCTACATTGCGTTTGCCTTCTCCAAACCCTTCCCTTTACCTTCATATGCAATGCTTTACTTTCCGCTGCTACACTCTTAGAATTGCATGTGTAGGTTGATTGCTTGACTTGTGCTAAGTTGCTAAAATCTGCCAAGACTTAAAATTGGGAAAAGGCTAGATTTTTATTTGGTCAGCTAGTCTAATCACCCCACCTCTAAGCCTACTTTCGATCCTACAAGTGGTATCAAAGCGTTGGTCTCAATTTTCCTTGATCTCCATAGTTTTGGTGATCATAGCCTTGGTTTCACAACCTAGGAGAGTATGGTGTTTAGCGAGGGAAATTACCACCGTAGAGGTCCTTGCTTTGATGGTACTAATTTTGCTAGTTGGAAGCATAAGATGAAAATGCATATTCTTGGACATAACCCTTCCATTTGGGCTATTGTGTGTATTGGTTTCGAGGTGAATTCTTCGAAGATGGAAGAGAAGTGAATCGTGAAGCAACCGCGAAAGAATTAAAGATGTTGCAATACAATGCTCAAGCTTGCGATATCCTCTTCAACGGATTGTGCCGCGAAGAATTCAACAAAATCAGCCGCCTTGAGAATGCAAAGGAAATTTGGGATACTTTGGTTGATATGAACGAAGGTACCGAGTCTGTCAAGGAATCCAAATTGGATGTGCTTCAAAGTGAACTTGACAAGTTCAAAATGAAGGATGGTGAAGGAGTCGCTGAAATGTATTCTAGGCTTGCTCTCATCGCAAATGAGATTGCCGGCTTAGGAAGTGAAGAGATGACTGACAGATTCATCATCAAGAAGATCCTAAGAGCCTTGGATGGAAAATATGATACCGTGTGCACCTTGATCCAAATGATGCCCAATTACAAAGATCTCAAGCCAACAGAAGTCATTGGTAGAATTGTTGCTCATGAGATGTCACTCAAGGATAAGGAAGAGCTTCACAACAAGTCTAATGGTGATTACAAAGTTTCATGTGATGCTCCTACAACATCAAGTGAGAAACAAGCCTTCAATGAAGAATTGGGCCTAATGGTGAAGAACTTCAACAAGTTCTACAAGAGTAGAAGCAAAGAGAGAAGTTCCAAGTCTAGGTCCTACAATGACAAAAGATCTTCTAGTCGTGATCACAATTTCTACAATTGTGGAAGACCCGGACACTACTCTAGTGAGTGTACGGCTTCCTACAAGAGAAGAGAAGACTCACCTAAAAGGAGAAGTAAAAGAGAGGAATCACCTCCAAGAGAGGGAAGGAGTAGAGATGATCGCTATGAACGAATACCCTCTCGTAGAAGCAAGGATTCGGAAAGAAAGGACAAGTCACCAAAGAGCTACACAACACGAAGACATCAAGATCATGTTGGTGAATGGATATCCGGTTCCGACTCCGACAACTACTCCGAGAGAAGCTATTGCTCCAACTCCGAATGTACTCAAGATGAAGGTGTTGCCGGTCTTGCACTTGTGTCATCCAACTCCCACGACATATTCGATTCACCAATTGAAGGGATTGGAAGATGCTTCATGGCTAAAGGCCCTAAGGTATCACACCCCGAGTATGTTGATTTCAATAGTGATGAAGATGATTTGCTAGGTGATGATGATTTACTTGTTGACAACTCTAGTGATGAAAACTATGATGAAATTGCTATTAATCATGTTAATCAAGATGAAACGAATGACAATGATTAGAAGGAGATTGAGCGTCTAACTAAAGAACTAAACACTCTTAAGTTAGCACATGAAACTACCTTAGAGGATCATCGAGAGCTTTTAAAGACTCATGAGAAGCTATCCTTTGAAAAGCTCAATCTAGAGCAAGAGCATGGGTTCTTAAAAGCAATCAATGATGATCTCCGTAAGAAAAGTTCTTCTTACATTGCCAAGCATTTACTCTTGTCTACTTACATGCCACAAGTAAAATATAGCAACAAGAGCAAGAAAGATTCGTCTTCTAGTAGTAACAATAATCATGTTAAATCCAATATTGTTGCTTCTAGTAGTTCTCTTGATTCCACTAATGATTCTCTTAGCCAAGTTACACTTGAGCAAGAAAATAACGTATTGAAGGGAATTATAGAGAAAGGTATTTACAAGCGCCTTGCTAGTAAGCAGTTTGAGGAAATTGTACGCAAGCAAGGAAGGCACCGGAAGAATCAAGGTGTTGGTTTTGAACGCAAGTTCAATGCCAATGGAGTTGAGTGGGAAGAAGATCAATACGCCAAGATGAAGTTTGTTCCTCAACAAGAGAAGTATGATCCCACTTCTTCCAGGGGAACACAAGCTCAAGATGATCTTCCACCACAAGACCACAAGCTAAAAGGCAAGGACAAAGCTTCAGGAAGAGATTGATGCATTTGAAGAAGCTCCAAAGGCCTTGGTGAAGTGGGTTCCCAAGACTACATCAAGTTCTACTTCATCAAGTACGACTACAACTCCAAGGATTCCCATCAAGATGATGTGGATCCCAAAGAAGAACTAGAGAGTTCCTGAGGGTGACTCCGCCAACACACTTCACTCATATTCATTTTGGCAAGGACAAGTGCAATCAACTTTCACATCTTGCACTAGTTTAAGGAGTCATAAACCCTCTTGTTGGTAAGAAAAGGGACAAGGTAACCTAATGCTTCCATGGACATCATCATATGTGAATATCACTCTATGTCTATGGATATCCTTGTATGTTCCTTGTGGGACTAACCCATGTAGGTATTGGAAGTGCAACTCACTCCAATGGATTGCTCCAAATGATCTACATCAACATTGAGCATCCACATCTTCAACACCTACATGAAGCCATCAATGACAAAACCCAAGGTTAGTTCATCCCTCTTAGGGGGGATATCACATCTAGGGGAGCTTTACTCTAATAAGTGAGCTAAAGCAACTCTAAAGGTGTGAACACAACAATGCTTTATGTAAAAGTGGTAACCCCACTTGTGCTTAAACGATGAGTATGACCTACGATCAAATGTTCTCATTTTACTCCTCGGTCAATATACTCATATATAGATGACCTAGTCATCGCCAATTGCTTGATAGATGCTAGAGTGTTTGTGCATGCTTTGCCACATATTTCACTTGCTATCTTATTGTGTGAGCATGTTGGTTGCATATTTTCCCATTCGAGGACATCCATTTGTTGCTTTGATTGTTTGGCTATTTTTTTTGCTAAATGGATGGACAAGAATGCCTAAGAACTCCCTCTAGCTATCTATGCTTTTCTCGTCTCAAACTCTATTCATGCTACATCACAAAGTTTGATCTAGTCGAACTCGTACCCTCCGGGTGAGGAGCACTCGGAGCCACCGATCCGTGAAGGGCTTAAGCTTCCAAAACCTCTTAATGGCTTTCGGTCTAACCGATTCATTCCTTTCGGTCTCACCGAAATCATTGAGTTGATCTAGGTTTTCACCTCGGTGCAACCGATTAGAACAGTTCGGTCTCACCAACTTGCAGTAACCGCTTGCGATTCTGCATCTCGGTGCCAACGAGTCGTTCCACTCGATCGCAACGATAGTGACTGGGTATATATATCCGCGGATTGAATTTTGGAAATTACTTCAAACCTCCAACCGTGCCTGCCCAACTCGGCCGCCCCTCCTGGTCTCCGGATCGTCTCTGTCATCGCCAGCGCCCTCCTGCCGCTGGTCTCCGCCGCTGTCAACGGAAATCTCCGTCGATGTTGTCGCCGTAGCGAGTTCATCACCAAGTTAGGGTACATAGTCGATCTCCTTGTGCAATCTTTAACTCCGATTCTTGCACAAATATTAATGCCATGATTCTTGCCACGATTGAGATCATTCTATCCACCTAAAACTTCCTCCTGATTAGTTTTGATGCAAAAAAATTAGGGTTAGGTTTCCACTGAACTCATCTCGGACCGACTGATTTGAAGTATTCGGTCTCATCGATTTGGCCCAGGCCATTGCACATGTACTACTCGGTCTGACCGAAGTGTACAAATCGGTGTGACCGAGTTCACTTTCTCTGTGAAACCCTAGCATCTCGGAGTCATCGAACTGGGACTCGGTCTGACCGAAATCACATGTTCAGACTCTAAATTTGCTTCGGTGTCACCGAGTTTGTCATACCGGTAGCTCCGAAATGCCTTCTGTAGAAATCTAAAATTAAGTTTTTGTCTCAACTTTTTGCCAAAATAGTTGTGCTTTGTGATGCTCATCTACTCTACCTATATCTATCTATTCACAGGGTCAGTGTCAGCCATGTCAGACAACAGTGACAACCAGAACGAGTTAGAGGAGCAGGCAAATCTCAGTGAGGGCACTAGTCCCTCAAACAACAGCTATGATGAGGGTAGCAGAAGCACCCCAAGCAATCTGCCTAAGGCTGCAACTAGGCAAAGGAGGAAAAGAACCTCAGAATCAGAAGATGAGGATTTTGTTGTTGATGAGGAGGTCACTTCAAAGAAGAAAGTGCTCAAGAAAGAGCAAGCTGCTGCTGTTGCCATCAAGCCTGACATGCACAAGAAGGCTCTTGCTCAAAGGAAGCCCATTTCAAAAGCCAGAGCCTCCCCTCTTGAAACCATAAAATCAACAGAGGAAGAGGTTGCTGGAGGCAAGAAAAGGAAAGAAAGGGTCAAGAAGACCATGGATAGAGTGATTGGAAAGCCTTCTATGATGAAAGGATCAGATGAAGATGATGAGGAAGAGGAAGAGCCAACACTAAAATCTCGGAAACTTATGGGGGATGTTATCAAGTCTGGGGCTGCTTCATCTAAGCCCAAGACAACTCCCAAGCCATCTGCTCATGCTCCAAAGTCAACTGCACTGAAGAGATCCACCAGAAACATTTCAACTACAGAGAAGAACAAGGCCCTAGTGCCTGAAGTTCAAGAGGATGAAGAGCCACAAGTGCTCAGAAAATTAAAGCCAAAGATTCCAGATCATGATGACAATCATCCAGTGGCTGAGAAGATGAAAGTGAGAAAGGATGCGGGTCTCAAATTGTGGAGACAGACATACCCATATGCTGTGAGGGGAAGGAATGCTGTGGACTACATGAAGGAAATATGCCCTAGAGGCAATAATAAAGTTGTTATTTATATTTCCTTATATCATGATAAATGTTCATTATTCATGCTAGAATTGTATTAACCGGAAACTTAGTACATGTGTGAATACATAGACAAAATAGAGTATCCCTAGTATGCCTCTACTTGACTAGCTTGTTTATCAAAGATGGTTATGTTTCCTAGCCATAGACATGTGTTGTCATTTGATGAACGGGATCATATCATTAGAGAATGATGTGATGGACAAGACCCATCCGTTAGCTTAGCATTATGATCGTTAAGTTTTATTGCTATTGCTTTCTTCATGACTTATACATGTTCCTCTGACTATGAGATCATGCAACTCCCGAATACCGGAGGAACACTTAGTGTGCTATCAAACGTCACAAAGTAACTGGGTGTCTCCGATGGTGTTTGTTGAGTTGGCATAGATCGAGATTAGGATTTGTCACTCCGTGTATCGGAGAGGTATCTCTGGGCCCTCTCGGTAATGCTCATCACTATAAGCCTTGCAAGCAATGTGACTAATGAGTTAGTTGCGGGATGATGCATTACGGAACGAGTAAAGAGACTTGTCGGTAACGAGATTGAACTAGGTATGATGATACCGATGATCTCGGGCAAGTAACATACCGATGACAAAGGGAACAATGTATGTTGTTATGCGGTTTGACCGGTAAAGATCTTCGTAGAATATGTAGGAGCCAATATGAGCATCCAGGTTCCGGTATTGGTTATTGACCGGAGATGTGTCTCGGTCATGTCTACATAGTTCTCGAACCCGTAGGATGACGATTTGTATTATGAGTTATGTGATTTGATGACCGAAGTTTGTTCGGAGTCCCGGATGAGATCACAGACATGACGAGGAGTCTCGAAATGGTCGAGACGTAAAGATTGATATATTGGAAGGCTATATTCGGACATTGGAAAGGTTCTGAGTAGTTCGGTTATTTTTCGGAGTACCAGAGAGTTACGGGAATTCCCCGACGGAAGTATTGGGCCTTCATGGGCCTTAGGGAAAGGAGAGAAGGGCCACAAGGGGAGGCCGCCCCCCCATGGGCTGGTCCGAATTGGACTAGGGAGGGGGCGGCGCCCCCCTCTTTCCTTCTCCCTCTCCTATTCCTTCCCACTCTCCCCTCTTGGAAAAGGAAGGGGACTCCAAACTAGGATTGGGAATCCTAGTTGGACTCCCCCTATAGGCACGCCCCTCCTAGGATGGCCTCCTCTTTCCCCCTCCTTCATATACGTGGGCAGGGGGGCACTCAAAGACACACAAGTTGATCTTTTAGCCGTGTGTGGTGCCCCCTCCACAGTTACACACCTCGGTCATATCGACGTAGTGCTTAGGCGAAGCCCTGCGCTGGTAACTTCATCATCATCGTCGCCATGCCTTCGTGCTGACGGAACTCTCCCTCGGCCTCAACTGGATCAAGAGTTCGAGGGACGTCACCGAGCTGAATGTGTGCTGATCGCGGAGGTGCCGTACGTTCGGTACTTGGATCGGTTGGATCGCAAAGACGTTCGACTACATCAACCGCGTTACTAAACGCTTCCGCTTTCAGTCTACGAGGGTACATGGACACACTCTCCCCGCTCGTTTCTATGCATCTCCTAGAGAGATCTTGCGTGATCGTAGGTAAAATTTTGAAATACTGCGTTACCCAACACTACAGATTTCACACCAAGGAGCAGCAAGATTTCTATGAGACAGTTCTTTTGGACAAGAAGCCCACAGTAAGTGACATGAGATGGGTTGACTGGAAATTCATTGATGAAAATGAAGACTACTTCCCAGGAGTTCATGAGAGTTTCAGAATGAATGGAGTTGGCACTTTTGTTGGTCAAAAGCTGACTAAATGGAATGATGAGATGGTCATGCAATTTTATTCAACTACACATTTCTATCTAGATGGCAAGCTAGTTTGGATGACTGAAGACACAAGATACCAATCATCAATTGCAGAATGGGCAAAATTTATCAATGCCCCTGAAGAAGCTAAAGATGACACAGATGTTTACGCCAAGCCCAGGAAGGATCATAACTCCATGACTCATATGTACAAGGAAATTCCTGATGATGCCTTGGAGACTCACAAGTTTGGCTCCATCTACTATCTGCTGTCAGGATTGACCACTATTAACATAATATTGAGGCACACTCTGTTGCCCAAATCAGGAGATCATAGGATAATCTGTGGTCATTCAATTAATCTACTACATATGTTTGTTGTGCGAGAGAAGTTCAAGGTAATGACCTTGATTGTTGAAACTATCAAGAGGAGTGCTGCAGATCAGAAGAGATCATGTGGATATGCCCCCCACATTCAGATGCTCATCAACTCCAGGATGGGGACAGGGACATATCTACTAGACAAAGAGCACCTTCCCCGAGGCCATACTTCAAGGACAACGTTGTTGTCATGGATGCATCACATCCTACTTCTGTAGAGGCTCAAGAGAAGCGAGAGAAAGCAAAGGTTGCAAAGACTTCCACAGTGCCAGATGCTTCAACTGTAAATCTCAAGACCAAGCAAGATCAGCTCAGTTATCTGCTTGAGGCAACAGTGAGAATAGAGAAAGGACTAGCCACCATGACTCAAAATCAAGAGAGCCTTGAGAGGATCTTTGAGACAAAGCTACATGATCTAGATGTGAAGGTCACAGAGATTCAAACCACAGTTGAGAAGATAGAGGAAGACATTGAGGATAGGAGTGACAGACCAACAAGCAACACTTCTCGGCGTGTGCCAAGGGTACAAAGGTCTGTAGCTATGCCAGTTGTCAGTGATACGAGAGTTACCACTTCAACACCTACCGCAATTGCCCCAGTTATTCCTCCAGTTGCAACTCCTCCAGTTCCTCAGACATCCTCGGAAGCGTTTGCAGATGCTGTCCTCTCCACGCCATCTTCGCACACCGGAGCTCCCGGAGATCGTGCTTAGAGTGCCGCATAGCACTATGCATTTTCAAGATTTTTTATAACTTGTTGCCAAAGGGGGAAAAGTGTATAGATCTTAGGATTCAAGAGAGAGAGAGTGTTTTTCCTTTTGTTTGCCTCTCTTGCTACTTATCGTTTGATTGCTACAATATTTGTGCTTGTGTGTGAGATACTCTTATGATCATGTGTTTGATCATATTATGCTTTAATGTGTGCTTGAATGATGTTATCTTACTACTTGTGTATGATCAATCATGTTTAACTTGGTGATGAGTGCATATTCTTTATCATTTTGACGCTCCACCAAGATGTATGTGACATGGAAGAGTAACCCATGATCCTAATCGATTGTGCATTTGCATTCAAAAGCAAATTTTAAATAATGCGCAAATTTAGGGGGAGATCTTGCTTATCACATACTTCTCAAAGCGACAATGTATTTAATTCATATTAACATTTGTCGAAGCTTTGATCTATATGTTGTCATCAATTACCAAAAATGGGGAGATTGAAAGTGCAACTAATCCCCGAGTGGTTTTGGTAATCATAACAACATATAGCTCATTGAACTAATATCCATTCAAGTTGAATATTTCAGAAAGTTCAATGATTGGCATGGCATGGACTAGAGATGTGGACCCCTCAAAATGCTAAGGACAAATATTGGCAAAAGCTCAAGACTCTTCATTTCTATTTTAGTGATCCAAGATCACATTGAGTCCATAGTAAAAGCCAATACTATTAAAAGGGGATGAGGTGTCGCTTAATGATCTACTTGCTCAAAATGCTTAGTGATATGCTCGAAAGCCCTCAACCACTTTCTCAATTCCAAATATGTCCAAAACCTAAAGTCAAACTCGGCCCCACCGATTTGATCTATCCGGCGCCACCGAGTTACTTTGACATATCCATAGCCAGAAACCCTAATCAGTTCGGTCTCACCGAGATGGGATTGCAAACTCTCTGTCTCTCTTCGTAACGTTTCGGTCCCACCGAAATAAGCGATCGGTCCCGCCGAGTTCGCAATGCAAACTCCTTGTTCCCTTCGTAATGTTTCGGTCTTACCGAAATGAGCGATCGGTCCCACCGAGTTTGCCTGACCAATTCTCTGCTAACTCATTGCTGAAATCGATCACACCGAGTTCATGCAATCGGTCACACTGAGATGAGGTTTTTCCCTAACCCTAGCGCATTGGTCCCACCGAGTTGATCATGTCGGTCCCACCGAGAATCCTAACGTTCACATTTCGAACAGAATCGGTCTCACCGAGTTCACCTATTCAGTCTGACCGAGTTGGGTCAAATGTGTGTAACGGTCAGATTTTGTGTGGAGGCTATATATACCCCTCCACCCCGTTCTCTATTCATGAGAGAGCCATCAGAACGTGCCTACACTTCCACTACTCATTTTCTGAGAGAGAACCACCTACTCACGTGTTGAGACCAAGACATTCCAATCCAACCACAAGAATCTTGATCTCTAGCCTTCCCCAAGTTGCTTTCCACTAAAATCATCTTTACACTATAGCCAAATCTGTGAGAGAGATTTGAGTGTTGGGGAGACAATCATTTGAAGCACAAGAGCAAGGAGTTCATCGTCATCACACCATTTATTACCTTTTGGAGAGTGGTGTCTCCTAGATTGGTTAGGTGTAAATTGGGAGCCTCTGACAAGATTGTGGAGTTGAACCAAGGAGTTTGTAAGGGCAAGGAGATCGTCTACTTCATGAAGATCTACCCAAGTGAGGCAAGTCCTTCGTGGGCGATGGCCATGGTGGGATAGACAAGGTTGCTTCTTCGTGGACCCTTCGTGGGTGGAGCCCTTCGTGGACTCGTGCAACCATTACCCTTTGTGGGTTGAAGTCTCCATCAACGTGTACATACGATAGCACCACCTATCGGAACCACACAAAAAATCTCCGTGTCTACATTGCCTTTGCCTTCTCCAAACCCTTCCCTTTACCTTCATATGCAATGTTTTACTTTTCTCTGCTACACTTTTAGAATTTCATGTGTAGGTTGATTGCTTGACTTGTGCTAAGTTGCTAAAATCCGCCAAGACTTAAAATTGGGGAAAGGCTAGATTTTTATTTGGTCAAGTAGTCTAATCACCCCCCTCTAGACCTACTTTTGATCTCACAAGTGGTATCAGAGCTTTGGCCTCCATTTGCGTTGATTTCCATAGCTTTGGTGATCATAGTCTTGGTTTCACAACCTAAAAGAGTATGGCATCTAGCGAGGGAAATTATCATCGTAGAGGTCCTTACTTTGATGGTACTAATTTTGCTAGTTGGAAGCATAAGATGAAAACACATATTCTTGGACATAACCCCGCCGTTTGGGCTATTTTGTGTATTGGTTTCGAGGTGAATTCTTCGAAGATGGAAGAGAACCGAATCTTGAAGCAACCGCGGAAGAATTAGAGATATTGCAATACAATGCTCAAGCTTGCGATATCCTCTTCAACGGATTGTGCCCCAAAGAATTCAGAAAAATCAACCGCCTTGAGAATGCAAAGGAAATTTGGGATACTTTGGTTGATATGCACGAAGGTACCGAGTTCGTCAAGGAATCCAAATTGGTTGTGCTTCAAAATCAACTTGACAAGTTCAAAATGAAGGATGGTCAAGGAGTCACTGAAATGTATTCTAGGCTTGCTCTCATCACAAATGAGATTCTCGGCTTAGGAAGTGAAGAGATGACCGACAGATTCATCATCAAGAAGATCCTAAGAGCCTTGGATCAAAAATATGATACCGTGTGCATTTGGTATACCCGAGGTAATCTTACGATCGCTTCATAAATAAATTACGTTTGAAATACAAATAGTTACATTCATATTGATTCACTACATAAAATTTGGTATAAGAAAGCAAAAAAAAATATAAGACCAGAAATATCGCATTTTATGTATGTTTTACACTATGTTTTTACGTTCGTAATTTTACATAACATAAAATATTTTTTACGGCGAGTATATATTTTCTTACGTTCTCTCTTTACGTATGAAATAAGAAAAAATTTACGAAACCAAAAAATACGTTGCATTAACGTCAAAATAGAGAGGGGGTGAAGAATAACTATATATATATGGGATTAACTATTCGTCAGCCTGAGTGAGGAATTTTTATTCTTCACCCCCCTCTATTTTACCATCAATGCACCGTAATTTTACGTTCTTTAAGTTTTTACTTATTTTCAACATAAAAAGAGACAGTAAGAAAACATATATTCACCGTAAAAAATATTTTATGTTATGTAAAATTACAAACCTAAAAATATAGTATAAAATATACATAAAGTGCAAATTTTCTTGTCTTATGACCTATATTTTTATTTTCTTATGCCAAATTTTACGTAGTGAATCAATAGTGTAACAATTTGAATTCCAAATGTAATTTAATTATGAAGTGATTGTAAAATTACCTCGGGTGAAGAATAACTTATTCTGCACCCTGGGTGATGAATAGTATCACAATATATATATATGTGTGTTATTCTTCTGAAGACAGAGCAAATCACATGGCTTATTAGCAGCAATCGTCTGTATTATTGTTGGTCCTCGCACACATTTCTAATTATGGACTTGTTAGCCGCGTATCACACACATCTTGTTTTGTTGAACCGTTTCTGTTGTGTTGCCTAATCACAGACAGTTCATCCTAGTGAACTGTATGCCGTATATCGCACACACCCTAATCTGACTGCCCGTTTATGTTGTCCTGCCTCACCGCAAACAGTTCTTCTGGATTAACCGTTTGCCACGCATCGCACACGCAACTCCAATCGGAACCGTGTTTGATGTCACCGTCATCGCAAATGTTTTGCATCTTTTTTGACGGTTTTATTACATCACCGCTTATGATTGATGGATCACACACAGTTTTGTCGAAGGGCTCTGATTGGACTGTCACGCTTGGACCATCCTGCAGTAGTGCCTATAGGCCTCCCTCACCCGTTCTCTTTGTAGAGCACCACCCACCTAGCACTTGAGTAAGCGAGATGGTACTAAACAAGTTCCACCTCGTGTACACGCACCCTCCGTTTGGCAGCGTTATGTCTCTCTTATAGTGAGACCTAGCATGCTCTCGCGTCAGGCGCCTCCTTAAATGGGTCGGCTCAGGCGCGCGGGAGGCCACAACGTCGTTTTTTTTCAAAGTTCCCATTTTTATTTTTTATCTATTTATTTACATTTTTATACTCCAAATATTCTAAATAAATATATTCTAAAAAACTTTACATAAAAAGATTTGAAAATTGTTGTCAAAGCATTTAAAATATTAAATAAGTATAAAGAAAATGTTTCTCATGTATACAAAAAATATACCATATGTGTGAAAAAAGTTGATCATGCATTTAAAAAAAATTAATTAAGCATTTGAAAAGAAATGTTAAATAAGTATTTGAAAAATGTTAAAATGTGATACAAAAATTGATCGTGTATTTGAAAAATGTTAATTGAGATTTTGAAGAATTTTAAAAATATGTATAGAAAAAATGTTGAGAATTTTTTTAAAAAGTTAACCAAGTATTAGAAAAATGTTAATGTCTATAAAGAAAATGTTTCTCTCTTTTTTGCGAATAGAAATATAATGTTTCTCATGTATACAAAAATATATAAAATGTGTGTGAAAAACGTTGATCATGTATTTACAAAATGTTCATCAAGCACTTGAAAAAAGGTTAAACAAGTATGTGAAAATTGTGAATCATGCATTTGAAAAATGTTAAATGTGTATAGAAAAATGTTGCCATGTATTAGAAAATGTTAGTATTATATTTGTAAAATGTTCATCAAGCATTTGAAAATGTTAAATATGCATAAAAAATCTTAACCATGTATTAAAAAAGCCTTAATCAAGCATATGGAAAATGTTAAAATTATGCATATAAAAATGTTTACCATGTATTCAAAATGTAAAACTTGTATTTGAAAAATGTTAAATGTGCATTAGAAAAATGTTCTTGAAAATACAAAAAACGTAGAAAATAAACAAAATAAACAAGGAAAGACGAAAAAATGAAAACCAAAAAAGAAACCGAAGAAAAAAGGAGACAAAACGAAAACCAAAGAAACAAATGCAAAAGGAATGAAAAATAGTGATAAGAAGCGAAGGAAAAACAATAAAACCAAAAAGAAACAAAAATGTTGAAGCAACAAATAAGAAAATGAGAAAGTAAAGTAAAGCCAATGAAAACCGTGAAAGAAACAAAAGATAAACCAAAGAAAAAACAAAAAACCGTTGTATAACGACGGAAAAAAAGGAGACCTAAGAAAATCAGAGAAGATATAAGAAACCAAACAAAGAACAAAAGAAAACAAAAAACGAACAAACACGTCATCGAACGAACGAAATGATTAACACACTATTGGGCCGTCCCATATGCATGCGCTGCGCATGAAAGCTTCAGCGAGACGGATGCTAGTCTCGCTATGAGCGAGACAAAGCATTCGCACACTCCGTTTGCTGCTGCACATGCAACCTGTCCTACATCAGGTGACCCACGACCAAGACCATAACCCATACCATACCCGTGAGTAATCGGGTTACCCAGGGGCGAAGTCGACGAGGCATACCCTACCCATTCAGGTCGGGTGCCCATGGACAGGATTGCCAGGTTGATATGCTCCTTATACTATGCCGTAAAAAAAACTATGCTCTTTATACTAAAAAAAGCTAACTATACTTGTTTCTTAAACTAGACAAGCAGACCTTTAAAAAGATACTGAACAACAAAGGGAGGAGCCCTGACAGCTTTTTCTTTTTTGAAGGGAAAGCCTCTTGGCACTTTATTACAAATTTAACAAATTACATCATTCAATGCATGTCGTATTAAATAGTTAGGTGGATCATTATCTCATCTGGACATTACTTTAGACTCATAGGCATGTCTAGCTAAAACATGTGCCATGATGTTTGCTTCCCTGGGGCAATGGTTGAATTGAATCGATGTCTTTTTAATTCATAACAGGGAATGTATGAGAGACAAGTCCAATCCCGTGTTCACCCGCAAAAAAAGAGTCCAATCTTGTGAAATTAACCGATGTGGTTAAATGTCTCCCCCAAGGATAAAACTCATGCCCGTAGGAACATGGCACCACGCTCCCATCACTAGGCCAAGAGCCCATCAACTTCTTTGTTGCTTAAGAAAAGAAAAGGCCTAAATATGCCTGTACAAAATTCACATGGTACACACCATCATACTTTTTTTTGAATACATACACACCATCGTACTACTAATCCATGTTGTACTGATCTCTCTATTTTGACTACAGATATTATAGGCCTTGAACCCTCATTGTTAGCGAAAGCTAGTCCCTTTCCATAACTTTCAATACCTTCCTCATAATATCTACTCTTGAACGCCTGAACTATGACCCCCTCCCCCCCCCCCCCCCGGCCCGAGGCTCGGTCTCGGTTTAGTATTTCCATCGACTCCAGCTCATCCCGAGAGTCAACTGCTACTATATTGGAAAAGGAGGAACGAAGCCACAGAGGGGAATTTGGCAGAAGTTGATTATTGAGGAACGAATTTGTATCGACACACCCTCCACTAACGAGTTTTGGGGCCGTAGATATCCAAATGCTAGTGGAGGGGTACCTCCACTTATGGTCATAGGGCATGTTAGCAGACATGGTCACCACTAATGGGTTGAGTTTTGGTACTCGTTGGAAGTCATTTTTTAGAACTAGAAAAATAAGGAATTTTTAAATTAGCACCCTTAGTTGATTCTCACTATTCAGGTTTCCCACTAGTTTTCTAGAGTGCTTAGTTTTACCCTAGGATGCTAGGTGGCCTTATAAAAATACCCTTTTGTCACGTTTCCGCGTGATCAACGTCATTTGACCGGGATGGGGGATTCCTACAGATATTTTTTGCGAATCGCAGGGCACCTCGGCCCAACCCATGGCCATGGTGCGTTGGGAAGCTATTATCGAGGCCCACCATCCATGGTGGTTGATGGCCTCGTTGTCCGCTAAGTCGCCGCTTTCCGCTAGAATGACACTTAAAAGGTAGAGTTGCATGCGTTGCCCTCCTCAAAGTTGGCATTTGATGATGAAGGCGCGGTGACACCAATGCCCACGACACCAATCCTCGAGCCCTGGAAGGAAGCGGAGCGCAGCCATGAGAAGGTCAAGGTGGAGATGCTGGAAGAGCATCTTGCCACCAACGCAAAAATCACCACTCTAAGGCGGAGTGCGCCTTAAGATGACTTCGGAAAGCTTGGTACAAAAATAGGAGCTCGAAATTTGTTGGCAACTTTGAACACTTTGGATCTCTGATATTTTTATCGAACTTCGATGATATCAGGATGGCTACATACAACGGTGAAATTTCTTCAAGTTTCAGACAGACGGTAAAAAGAGCGATGATGTTGAGTTCAGTTAACTCTTATTGTGACGTATATAAAGGCATAGCCTAGTGGTTGAAAGGAACAGATGCCTTTCCACCCACCCTTGTTCAAGGCATGGTACCTGCAATTTGGGTTTGTTGCACCAATTATACTGTAGGGGTCTCCCTTATAGTGTTTCTGTCAAAAAATCACTTTTCACACAGAAGTATGTCTAGCACATGGAGTCCGGGAATAGCAACACTACTCAAAGTGTAAACTCGTCCAATGTAGATGAAACTTTAGTGCAAACAAATTTGAGGTGGTAAAGAATTTTCAGCAAGGTGAAATTTGTTAGAGTTAGAGCATCTACAGCCGGACGCCTCAAACCCTACTCAAACGCTCGGCCGGGCCGCCCGGTCACTGACCGACAGACGCCTCAAATGGGCTCAAACGCCTGGGCTGACCGGTACCCCTCATATCCAGCCCAAATATGCGGTGGATATGGGGGCGCCCGGGCGCGCCCGCCACGTAGGACTGATGAAGCGGTCCCAGCCGGAAACACCCTGAAACCCAGTGGTCCGAAGCTCGTCTCCTCCGTCGGGTCGGTGGCGCCGCGTGGCGCAGCTCTCGCGGGCCGCATAGTGCCTAGCCTGGCTATTTAAGTGGACCGGCGGCACCGAAACCCTACCATCCATCCATATTTTCCTCCGCCTGTTCGCCGCCGCTGCCACTTTCCACTCCACCCGTCCGCCTAGTAGCCATGCCCCACCGCTGCAGGTGAGGAGCGAGCCATTTCTGACGCCTAAGCGCCGGCTCGAGCTCCTTGAGCAGATCTGTAGGATCGAAAGTATGTCTAGAGGGGGGTGATTAGACTACTTGACCAAATAAAAATCTAGCCTTTTCCCAATTTTAGTTCTTGGCAGATTTTAGCAACTTAGCACAAGTCAAGCAATCAACCTACACATGCAATTCTAAGAGTATAGCAACGGAATGTAAAACATTGCATATGAAGGTAAAGGGAGGAGTTTGAGGGAGCAAACGCAATATTGACACGGAGATTTTTTATCCGTGGTTCCGATAGGCGGTGCTATCGTACATCCACGTTGATGGAGACTTCAACCCACGAAGGGTAACGGTTGCGCGTGTCCACGGAGGGCTCCACCCACGAAGGGTCCAAGAAGAAGCAACCTTGTCTATCCCACCATGGCCGTCGCCCACGAAGGACTTGCCTCACTAGGGTAGATCTTCACGAAGTAGGCGATCTCCTTGCCCTTACAAACTCCTTGGTTCAACTCCACAATCTTGACAGAGGCTCCCAAGAAACACCTAGCCAATCTAGGAGACACCACTCTCCAAGAAGTAACAAACGGTGTGTTGATGATGAACTCCTTGCTCTTGTGCTTCAAATGATAGTCTCCCCAATACTCAACTCTCTCTCATAGGACTGGATTTGGTGGAAAGAAGATTTGAGTGGAAAGCAACTTGGGGAAGGCTAGAGATCAAGATTTATGTGGTTGGAATGGAATATCTTGACCTCAACACAAGTGTAGGTGGTTCTCTCTCAGAAAATATGTGTTGGAAGTGTAGGCATGTTCTGATGGCTCTCTCCACGAATGAAGAGTGGGTGGAGGGGTATATATAGCCTCCACACAAAATCTAACTGTTACACACAAATCACTAAACTCGGTGGGACCGATTCAAAGAACTCGGTCAGACCGATTTGGTTCATAATGTGACCGTTAGGCATTTCGGTGGGACTGACATGTCAACTCAGTGGGACCGATATCATTAGGGTTAGGGCATAACGTAATCTCGGTGAGATCGATTACACAAACTCGGTGAGACCGATTTTGGTAACAGACAGATAGAGAGTTGGTCAGGTAAACTCGGTGGGACCGATTCGCTCATCTCGGTTGGACCGAAACGTTACGAAAAGGAAATAGAGTGTTTGCATTGCAATCTCGGTGGGACCGATCGCTCATCTTGGTTTAACCGAAATGTTACGAAGGGAAACAGAGATTTTGCAATCCCATGTCGGTGAGACCGAGATCCCTATCGGTGACACCGAAAAGACTAGGGTTTCTGGCAGTGGCTATGTCAACTGAACTCGGTGGCTCCGGATAGAAGGAATCGGTGGGGCCGAGTTGAACGTTTGGTTTGGGACATATGTGGATATGCGAAAGTAGTGGAGGGTTTTGGAGCATATCACTAAGCACTTTGAGCAAGAACCTCATTAAGCAACACCTCATCCCTTCTTAATAGTATTGGCTTTTCCTATAGACTCTATGTGATCTTGGATCAGTAAAATAGAAAATGTAGAGTCTTGTGCTTTGAGCTTGAGCCAATCTTTTGTCCTTAGCATTTTGAGGGGTCCACTTTCTAATCCATGCCATGCCAATCATTGAGCTTTCCTGAAAGATTTATCTTCGAATAGCATTAGCTCAATGAGCTATATGTTGTTAGGAATTACCAAAACCACCCAGGGATAGTTGCACTTTCAAGATCCAGGCTAGGTGCAAAGCCCAGATCGCCGCGGGGCTACCTCCGGATACAGTGGATCCGAAGGAGGAGTTGGAGGAGGAGGAGGAGGAGGACGAAGAGGAGGATGTTGAGGAGGAGGATGAGCCGGAGGAGGAGGATGTGGGGGACATTGGCGACGCGGATCTGCAGGCGGAGCAGCAGGCCATCCTCGATTCCCTCAGGTCGGAGTCGGCTGCGGAAGCCAGAGGGCGTAACCGGCAGGAGATGGAGGTGCAGCAGGCCGCGGAGGAGGCGAAGATGCTTGCCTACATTGGATGACGTCGAGTAGGCGGAGGATGAGCCGGAGCCCTCCTACCCGCCCGTCCAGCCGGTGTCCGGCACCGTTGTCGTTGTCGGCGTCCTAGGACCGGGGGTACCCAGACTTGCCTGCCTGCGGCCCATGACGTGGATCCATCGATGGCCTGGTACGGCCCAGCTTCAGGATCAACAACCCAAGACCCTCGCGAGGGGCCAAGCCTCGCGAGGCGGACGACACCGAGACCTCCTCAAGGGGTGGCCTCCCCAGGCTGGCTCCCGAGGAGCGGACATATCTATGCAGGGTGCACCTCGCGAGGTTCGGATGACGTGAGCCATGACGATTAAGGCCAGGCGGGCGCGAGCAGGCACAATGTACCAGTTTCCTCTTTGGTGCTAAGGAGGCAAGCGCAGGTGCGGAGTCCCGAGGAATCAAGCAAAGGTTTCCATTCCGGTGCAACAAGACCAAGACCGCCAGGATGGCAGAGCGGAGGTCATCGTCGAGCCCACCACGGTGTCACGGCCAGAAGCTTTTGGCAGGCGAAGACTACTTTTGTCAGGATAGCATGTACTAGTTGTCTCCCTTCGAATTTGGCTGTTGTGGGATCCCTTCCCGCCTTACATTTGGGAAGAGGACCAAGGCCACTATAAATAGGACTTAGCCACCACCATAGCGAGGGACAGATCATTTAGATCATCCTCTCACCCCCAACTCATCGATCACAAGAACACCTCTCCTCCTGAGGCTGTTCTCCATTGTACTAGTTCATCCTCAGCCCCTCGAGGCCAATCCACCACAAAGCAGGAGTAGGGTTTTACACCGCAAGGTGGCCTGAACCTGGGTAAACCGCCGTGTCTTTTGTTCATCCAGTTCGTCAAGCTAGGCCGTGGGATTAGCGAGCAGGCAGACTGGGGAGGACGAGTTCTTCGCACGCACCCCAGAGTTTGAACATCTCAAGGGTCTGCGGAACCCTGAATCCGACATTTGGCGCGCCAGGTAGGGGTGCGACGGAGCCTCTCTTCTTCCAGTCGGCCCGCCATCACCCTGCAGTTCCGATGGCTGATAATCCGAGGGCTCACGCCAAGTACTAGGATGCTTGGCCCGCCCGGGCGGTGCCGTCCGCCCAAGAAGAACTCCACTTCGCGCTCCAGGCGGCCCGCACGCCGCCCAACACCGTCGGACGCGGGCGGCGCGGACCGGCGCCGTCCGCCCTCGCGCCGCGACGTACGCGCGCCACCACACGATCTTCGGGCTACGTCGCGGCGACGACACCACACACTCGTCGGGAGCAGGCAAACATGCGAGACGCACTCATCGTGGCGCGAGAGCTGCCTCGCTGGAGGTTGGCGGAGGGCAGCTGCGACGCCCTGCTGGAGCGGGTCGCCGAGCTGCTTGACGCTGCCTGTAGGGGTGCGGCACCCTTCTGCACCCTGCCCACGCTGCAGGTTGTGGCAGGGGCGCGCACGGGGCTCCCGACGTGCCCGCGCATCCCCCAGAGCGCCTGGGGATTCGACAGCGTCAACATGGCCTGCGGTGCCGCTCGTCCTACCACGACTGCGCCGCCTCCAGGTGAGGCAAGTTCTGGCGGTCCCTCGCGGGGCCGCGCCGGGATGCCACCCCACAGCCATCAGAGCCTGGCGTAGGACCTGGCGGCCCACCATGCAAGGCACCCAGACGACGACCCTGGGGTGGCAATCCCAGACGTCTACGTGCTCCACATGGTGGACCCGATGTACATGCCAAGAGGAGGCCCTCGCCCGTTCCCCGAGCCAAGGGGACGCAAGAGGCTGCGGTTTTCCGTGAGCCGCCCGGAAGCTTCACCGACCCCCTCAACAACGACAGTCGCTGGGTAGAGCCGATATCTCAGGAGCATGATTATGCTAACCATGGACCGTAGGTGAACCAGGCCACGTCGACGGCCAGAGACCCTGCAGCGATGGCCCCGCCCCGGGCAGGAGAACCACACCGGGGGCTGCGCGTGGGAAGCCCGGAGCCAGGGCCTCCCCCGCGCCGCGTGGAGCAAGGCGCTGCACGAAGATAGGTCCTCTCCTATGGAAGGCGCCGGTGAGCCCTTCCCCCCGGCGGGGGGCCCGCGGTCATCGAGGGTACCGCCAGCGTCCCCCTTGCCCCTTGGCCTCGTCCTGGTTTCCGGACGCCCCAGCGGTGGTCGAGGGAGGCGCAGGGCGGGGCCCTCGTCAGGCGACATGAAGCAAGGCCCATGCATGTGAAGGTCTCCGCTCGTGACACTCTCATGTAATAGTGAGTGGGGCTGTACACGCCCCGGAGTCTCCTGAGTGGCGCCCTCGGGCCTCACGGGGGCTCCCGCCCACATCCAAGTGGAAGCAACATGCTCCGCGCTGGCCGTTGACAATGTCCCCCAATGACTATGCTCACGCCCAGTGAAAGCACTTAGCTCCGCGCTGGTGAGAAGACCAGAAGACTAGCTAGGTGCCGGACGCGGGCGTTTGCTTTCGACCCTCTTTCTGTAAATCGATTCGCCGCCTTTCTGGACTGAGATTTGAAATTCCTTGTGTTTATCAAAAACGGGGGGAATTTTCTCTTGATTTGTGTCGTTTCTTGCTTTCTGGTCGCATGTTTTTCTGAGGGGCTCACACCTGCTACCCCCCTATGAGCGCCCCGCGAGCGGGGGCTGGGCGTGGTATGTGCGCGCCAGGCACGTTCGGGCCAGGCTAGGCGGCGACAAGACCCCCCCTCCCCGGGTCAAGGATGCAATCGCTGCAGGATCATCGTGCGCATACCTTGCCGTAGTCCGGCATCCGCTCCTCGCGGGGCTCCCTTGGACGGGCAGCAGGCTTCTCGGGAGGCCTGGAATCTAGCGGGCCCCAAAGGGCTCGCCTCGGGAGGAAGGTTCAACCAGGACATCGGGGCTCGCTCAAGACCTGCGAAACCAAGATATCTGGCAACAGCTTCCCCGCTCGAGGGCCCTCGGGCCCGCGACGACGCATCCTAACTCCGTCCTTAAAAGACATTTCACCAGTTCGTACATTTCATTTCATACATTATAAGGCCCCCCCCTTCAAAAATGCTTTCACGACCCGCAGGGCCGCGCCCAAGGTTTTTCTTTCATACAGGTTAAGGCAAAAGGAAATACAGGTCTAGCCGGAGGCGCTGCCTTCCGCGCCGTCCTCACCATCTTCATTCACGTCATATGCGTCGTCACCAGCGTCGTCTTCATCGTCGCCCTCCGCACCACCCCCATCGACCGTGATCACGGCCGCATCATCCTCGGGGGCGAACTCTGCGACCAGGGCGTCCACGTTGTCGTCCACCCACGTCGCTAGGTTATCCTGGATGACCCCAGGCACGGGGGCTATGGCGGCGTCAAAGTCGAAGTGGGGACGAGGTTCAGGAGGTGACTGAAGATGCGTGAGAATGCGCGCCCGAGAAGGCCCCGACTTCTCTCTTTAACGAGCTCGCGAGCCCTCGTGGCCTGATCCTCCAGGCAGGTCACAACCTCGGTGAAGAAGCGGAGGTGGCCGGCATAATCTTCCTCGCACGGGTGAGTGGCGGTCTCTTTGCAGATGGTGCTCAAGGCTCGGTTGGCTCTCACCCTGAGGGCCTGGAGCATAGAAGCATGCTCGCGCTGCAGCGTCTGCTGATGGCATGCCTCATCCGCACTCTTCTTCGCGACGGGCGCGGTGCCATCGATCTGCTGCTGGAGTGTGAGCAAGTCGGCGTGTGTGGAGGCCAAATCAGCCTGGGCGGGGGCCTGAGCTGCCTTGGCGGCCCTCTCGTGCTGCTCCGCCTCATTCAGCTTTGTCTTGAGGGCGGCGGTCCTGCCCTTAACCTCGGCTTCCTCAAACTCCAGCTTCAGGCGGTGCTCCTCAGCAAGATCCGCGCGAGCCTTTGCCACCCTCCGATCGACCTTCTCCTAGATCTTGGCTTCCCGCGCAGTGATGGCGTCCTCAACCAAGGCCACCTGGCGCTCCCTCACCTCCAGTTGCTCAAGCTCCAGGTTGTGCTCCAAGGCCTCCAGCACCAGTGCCTCCTCGCATTTCTGGATCTCCTTCTCTTCGAAAGGTGCTCCCCTCAGTGATGCGGCCAAGACGGCCCTACGCGCTTCAATCCGCTGCTCAAGGGCAGCGTTCGAGGCCTGGAGTTCCCGCTCATGCTCCTCGGCGGCCTCATAGCGATGCTCGGCCACTCTGGCCTCCTCCAGGGCCCGGGCACAAGCCTCGCGTGAGGTCGCAAGGGACACCGTGGCCTTTGCGCTGGCGCGCTCATGTTGAAGATGCCCAAGGTTGATGGCGACCTTCAACTGGTGCCACTCGTGCGCCAGGCGAAGGTCCTCCGTCTCAAGGCGGGCGTCGACGTCAACAAGCTCTTCTCCAAGCCGGCTCAGCACACCCATCGCCTCCCGGAAAAGCTCGTGGCGTACAGCGTCGCGCCCGCAAGAGCTCCCGCGCATGGCCAAGCCCATCTTTCGCGCCGGGCGTTGTTGAGGAAGCTTGGGGTGGCTCACCTGCCCTTGGCAGGGGGCTGGAGGCCGGTGCCTTCCCTGCCACCTTTCGGGCCTCAGCGGAGGTGCTAGGTGGTGTGGCCTTGATGCTTGAAGACAAAGCCAGTGCTGGGATTACCCAGCCACCAGCGATGACCAATGAGGAGCCCTCGGCACGCCTTCTGCACCCCAGGCCAGACCGTGAAGGCAGAACGACAGGAACGCAGGATCGAGACCCCCCATCGGCGCGACCGCCTCTTGGACAGGCCCCGTGCCTCGCGCAATGGTCCAGCATGAGGAGCTCGAAACCAAGAGCGAGCAAAGGACTGGTGGAGGCCGCTCCTCAGGAGACCTCGCCGCCGCAGCCGAAGGGATCCTGAAGAGCCATTGTCAGGAAAGGACGCGACGCGCAGGGAATCATGAAGATAAGGTACTTACTTTTCTATGGCTATGTACTTCCTCTGCTTCAGCGGTCAGTATTGAAGGAAATATGCCCTAGAGGCAATAATAAAGTTGTTATTTATATTTCCTTATATCACGATAAATGTTTATTATTCATGCTAGAATTTTATTAACCTGAAACTTAGTACATGTGTGAATACATAGACAAAACAGAGTGTACCTAGTATGCCTCTACTTGACTAGCTCGTTAATTAAAGATGGTTATGTTTCCTAACCATAGACATGTGTTGTCATTTGATGAACAGGATCACATCATTAGAGAATGATGTGATGGACAAGACCCATCCGTTAGCTTAGCATAATGATCGTTAAGTTTTATTGTTATTGCTTTCTTCATGACTTATACATATTCATCTGACTATGAGATTATGCAACTCCCGAATACCGGAGGAACACCTTGTGTGCTATCAAACATCACAACGTAACTGCGTGATTATAAAGATGCTCTACAAGTGTCTCCTAAGGTGTTTGTTGGGTTGGCATAGATCAAGATTAGGATTTGTCACTCCGAGTATCGGAGAGGTATCTCTGGGCCCTCTCGGTAATGCACGTCACTATAAGCCTTGCAAGCAATGTGACTAATGAGTTAGTTGCGGGATGATGCATTACGGAATGGGTAAAGAGACTTGCCGATAATGAGATTGAACTAGGTATGATGATACCGACGATCGAATCTCGGGCAAGTAACATACCGATGACAAAGGGAATAACGTATGTTGTCATTACGGTACGACCAATAAAAATCTTCGTAGAATATGTAGGAACCAATATGAGCGTCCAGGTTCCGCTATTGGTTATTGACCGGAGATGTGTCTCGGTCATGTCTACATATTTCTCGAACCCGTAGGGTCCGCACGCTTAACGTTTGATGACAATTCGTATTATGAGTTATGTGTTTTGGTGACCAAAGTTTGTTCGGAGTCTCGGATGATATCACGGACATGACAAGGAGTCTTGAAATGGTCGAGAGGTAAAGATTCATATATTGGAAGGTAGTATTCGGACACCGGAAGGGTTCCGGAGTGTATTGGGTACATACCGGAGTACCGGAGGGGTTACCGGAACCCCCGGGAAAGATATGAGCCATATGGGCCATAGGAGGGAGGCCAACCAGCCCACAAGGGGCTGTCACGCACCCCACAAAGGAGGAGGCTGAATTGGATTAGGGAAGGGAGCGCCGCCCCCTTTCCTTCTCCTACCCCCTCTCCTTTCCCCCTTTCCCCCTCCGGAAGAAGGAAAAAGGGGGGGGGCGAATCCTACTAGGACTGGAGTCCTAGTAGGACTCCCCTCTCCCTGGCGCTCCCCTTGGTGGCCGGCCTCCTCCTCCCCTCCTTTATATACGACGGCAGGGGGCACCCCAAAGGCACATCAATTGTTCTCTTAGCCGTGTGCGGTGCCCCCTCCATAGTTTACTCCCCCGGTCATAGCGTCGTAGTGCTTAGGCGAAGCCCTGCGCGGATCACATCACCATCACCGTCACCACGCCGTCGTGCTGACGGAACTCTCCCTTGACCCTCTGTGGGATCAAGAGTTCGAGGGACGTCATCGAGATGAACGTGTGCTGGACTCGGAGGTGTCGTACGTCCGGTACTAAGATCGGTTGGATCGTGAAGACGTTCGACTACATCAACCGCGTTAACCTAACGCTTCCGCTTTTGGTCTACGAGGGTACGTGGACACACTCTCCTCCTCTTGTTTCTATGCATCTCCTAAATAGATCTTGCGTGAGCGTAGGAAATTTTTGAAATTGCAGGCTACGTTCCCCAACCGTGGCATCCGAGCCAGGTCTATGCATAGATGATATGCACGAGTAGAACACATAGAGTTGTGGGCGATAATAGTCATACTGCTTACCACCAATGTCTTATTTTTATTCGACGGTATTGTTGGATGAAGCGGCCCGAACCAACATTACATGACCACGTTCGTGAGACTGTTTCTACCGATGTACTTTTGCACACAGGTGGCTGGCGGGTGTTTGTTTCTCCAGCTTTAGTTGAAGTGAATTTGACTACGGCCGGTCCTTGTAGAAGGTTAAAACAACACATTTGACAAAAAATCGTTGTGGTTAAAACAACACATTTGCTAGAAGCCCGTAGCAGCCACGTAAAACTTGCAACAACAAACTAGAGGACGTCTAACTTGTTTTTGCAGGGCATGTTGTGATGTGATATGGTCAAGAAATGATGTGATTGTATGAGATGATCATGTTTTGTAGAAGTTATCGGCAACTGGGAGGAGCCTTATGGATGTCGCTTTATTGTATGAAATGCAATCGCCATGTAATTGCTTTACTTTATCACTATGCAGTAGCGATAGTTGTAGAAGCAATAGTTGGCGAGACGACAACGACGCTACGATGGAGATCAAGGTGTCAAGCCGGTGATGATGGAGATCTTGACGGTGCTTTGGAGATGGAGATCAAAGGCACAAGATGATGATGGCCATATCATGTCACATATTTTGATTGCATGTGATGTTTATCTTTTATGCATCTTATTTTTCTTAGTACGACGGTAGCATTGTAAGATGATCCCTCACTAAATTTCAAGGAACAAGTGTTCTCCCTGAGTATGCACTGTTGCTACAGTTTGTCATGCCGAGACACCACGTGATGATCGGGTCTGGTAAGCTCTACGTTCACATACAACGGGTGCAAGCCACTTTGCACGTGCAGAATACTTGGGTTAAACTTGACGAGCCTAGCATATGCATATATGGCCTCGGAACACTGAGACCGAAAGGTCGAACGTGAATCATATAGTAGATATGATCAACATAGAGATGTTCACCATTGAAGACTACTCCATCTCACGTGATGATCGGACATTGTTTAGTTTATATGGATCACGTGATCATTTAGATGACTAGTGGGATGCCTATCTAAGTGGAAGTTCTTTAGTAATATGATTAATTGAACTTAATTTATCATGAACTTAGTCCTGGTAGTATTAGCATATCTATGTTGTAGATCAATAGCTCGCGTATAGCTCCCCTGTTTTATTTTTAATATGTTCCTAGAGAAAAATAAGTTGAAAGATGATAGTAGCAATGATGCGGACTGGTCCGTGATATGAGGATTACGTCATTGCTGCACAGAAGAATTATGTCCTTGATGCACCGCTAGGAGACAGACCTATTGCAGGAGCAGATGCCGACGTTATGGACGTTTGGCAAGCTCGGTATGATGACTACTTGATAGTTTAGTGCGACATGCTTTACAGCTTAGAACCGGGACTTCAAAAATGTTTTGAACGCCACGGAGCATATGAGATGTTCCAAGATTTGAAATTGGTATTTCAGACTCATGCCCGTGTCGAGAGGTATGAGACCTCTGACAAGTACTTTGCCGACAAGATGGAGGAGAATAGCTCAACCAGTGAGCATGTGCTTAGAATATCTAAGTACTGCAATCGCTTGAATCAAGTGGGAGTTAATCTTCCAGATAAGATAGTGATTGACAGAGTTCTCTAGTCACTATCACCAAGTTACTAGAACTTCGTGAGAACTATAATATGCAAGGGATGACGAAAACGATTCCCGAGCTCTTCGCAATACTAAAATCGGCGAAGGTAGAAATCAAGAAAGAGCATCAAGTGTTGATGGTTAACAAGATCACTAGTTTCAAGAAAAGGGGCAAAGGAAAAGAAAGGGAACTTCAAGAAATAATGGCAAGAAAGTTGCCACTCCCGTGAAGAAACCCAAAGCTAGACCTAAGCCTGAAACTGAGTGCTTCTACTGCAAAGGGAATGGTCACTGGAAGCAGAACTACCCCAAATGCTTGGCGGATAAGAAGGATGGCAAAGTGAACAAAGGTATATTTGATATACATGTTATTGATGTGTACTTTACTAGTGTTCAAAGTAACCCCAGGGTATTTGATACCGGTTCATTTGCTATGATTAGTAACTCGAAACATGAGTTGCAAAATGAACAGAGACTAGTTAAGGGCGAGGTGACGATGTGTGTTGGAAGTGATTCCGAGGTCGATAAGATCACCATCGCATACTCCCTCTACCTTCGGGATTAGTATTGGACCTAAGTAAATGTTATTTGGTGTTTGCGTTGAGCATGAATATGATTGGATCATGTTTATTGCGATACGGTTATTCATTTAAGTTAGAGAATAATTGTTGTTTTGTTTACATGAATAAAACCTTCTATGGTCTTACATCCAATGTAAATGGTTTACTGAATATCGATCGCAGTGATAACCACATTGATAATATTGATGCCAAAAGACGCAAAGTTAATAATGATAGTGCAACATGTTTGTGGCACTGCCGTTTAGGTCATATTGGTGTAAAGCGCATGAAGAAACTCCATGCTGATGGGCTTTTGGAATCCCTTGCTTATGAATCACTTGATTATGAATTCACTTGATGCTTGCGAACCATGCCTCATCGGCAAGATGACTAAAACTCCATTCTCTGGAACAATGGAGCGAGCCAATGACTTACTGGAAATAATACATACCGATGTATGCGGCCCAATGAGTGTTGAGGCTCGCGGCGGGTATCATTATTTTCTGACCTTCACAGATGATTTGAGCAGGTATGAGTATATCTACTTAATGAAACACAAGTCTGAAACGTTTGAAAAGTTCAAAGAATTTCAGAGTGAAGTGGAGAATTGTCGTAACAAGAAAAATAAAGTTTCTACGATCTAATCGCAGAGGCGAATATTTGAGTTACGAGTTCGGCCTTCATTTAAAACAACGTGGAATAGTTTCACAACTCAGGTCACCTGGAACACCACAGCATAATGGTGTGTCCGAACGTTGTAACCGTACTTTATTAGATATGGTACGATCTATGATGTCTCTTGCCGATTTACCACTATCGTTTTTGGGGTTATGCATTAGAGACAGCTGCATTCATGTTAAACAGGGCACCATCTAAATCCGTTGAGACGACACCGTATGAACTATGGTTTGGCAAGAAACCTAAGCTGTCGTTTCTTAAAATTTGTGGTTGCGATGCTTATGTGAAAAAGCTTCAACCTGATAAGCTCGAACCCAAATCGGAGAAGTGTGTCTTCATAGGATACCAAAAAGAAACTGTTGGGTACACCTTCTATCACAGATCCGAAGGCAAGACATTTGTTGCTAAGAATGGATCCTTTCTAGAGAAGGAGTTTCTCTCGAAAGAAGTGAGTGGGAGGAAAGTAGAACTTGATGAGGTAGTTGTACCTTCTCTCGAATTGGAAAAAGTTTCATCATAGAAATCAGTTCCAGTGATGCCTACACCAATAAGTGAGGAAGTTAATGATGATGATCATGAAACTTCAGATCAAGTTACTACCGAACCTCGTAGGTCAACCAGAGTACAGTCTGCACCAGAGTGGTCGGTAATCCTGTTCTGGAAGTCATGTTACAAGACCATGACGAACCTACGAACTATGAGGAAGCGATGATGAGCCGAGATTCCGCAAAAATGGCTTGAGGCCATGAAATCTGAGATGGGATCCATGTATGAGAACAAAGTGTGGACTTTGGTTGACTTGCCCGATGATCGACAAGCCATAGAGAATAAATGGATCTTCAAGAAGAAGACTGACACTGACGGTAATGTTACTGTCTACTGATACGTCTCCATCGTATCTACTTTTCCAAACACTTTTGCCCTTGTTTTGGACTCTAACTTGTATGATTTGAATGGAACTAACCCGGACTGACGCTCTTTTCAGCAGAATTGCCATGGTGTTATTTTTGTGCAGAAATAAAAGTTCTCGGAATGACCTGAAACTTCACGGAGAATATTTTTGGAATTAATAAAAAATACTGGCGAAAGAATCAAGGCCAGGGGGCCCACACCCTATCCACGAGGGTGGGGGTACGCCCCCTGCCTCGTGGGCCCCCTGGTGCTCCACCGGTCTCAACTCCAACTCTATATATTCATGTTCGGGGAGAAAAAAATCAGAGAGTAGGATTCATCGCGTTTTACAGTACGGAGCCGCCGCCAAGCCCTAATCTCTCTCGCGAGGGCTGATCTGGTGTCCGTTCGGGGCTCCGGAGAGGGGAATCCGTCGCCATCGTCATCATCAACCTTCCTCCAGCACCAATTTCAAGATGATCACCACCGTGCGTGAGTAATTCCATCGTAGGCTTGCTGGACGGTGATGGGTTGGATGAGATTTACCATGTAATCGAGTTAGTTTTGTTAGGGTTTGATCCCTAGTATCCACTATGTTCTGAGGTAGATGTTGCTATGACTTTGCTATGCTTAATGCTTGTCACTAGGGCCCGAGTGCCATGATTTCAGATCTGAACCTATTATGTTTTCATGAATATATGTGAGTTCTTGATCCTATCTTGCAAGTCCATAGTCACCTACTATGTGTTATGATCCGGCAACCCCGAAGTGACAATAATCGGGACCACTCCCGGTGATGACCTTAGTTTGAAGAGCTCATGTATTCACTATGTGTTAATGCTTTGGTCCGGTACTCTATTAAAATGAGGCCTTAATATCCCTTAGTTTCCAATAGGACCCCGCTGCCACGGGAGGGTAGGAGTAAACATGTCATGCAAGTTCTTTTCCGTGAGCACGTATGACTATATTCGGGATACATGCCTACATTACATTGATAGCTAGTTCTGTGTCACCCTATGTTATAACTATTGCATGAGGAATCGCATCCGGCATAATTCTCCATCACCGATCCAATGCCTACGAGCTTTTCACATATTGCTCTTTGCTTAGTTACTTTTCCGTTGCCACTGTTACAATTACTACAAAGCTGCTACTGTTACTTTTGCCACCGTTACCGTTACTTCCATACTAATTTGCTACTAAATACTTTGCTGCAGATATTAAGTTATCCAGGTGTGGTTGAATTGACAACTCAACTGCCAATACTTGAGAATATTCTTTGGCTCCCCTTGTGTCGAATAAATAAATTTTGCTTGAATACTCTAACTTCGAAAACTATTGCGATCCCCTATACTTGTGGGTTATCAAGACTATTTTCTGGCGCCGTTGCCGGGGAGCATAGCTCTATTCTTTGAGTCACTTGGGATTTATATCTGCTGGTCACTATGAGGAACTTGAAAGACGAAAGGACTATGATTTTTCCCTCGACTACGAGGGGAGGTAAGGAACTGCCATCTAGCTCTACACTTGATTCACCTTCTGTTTTGAAGCTTGCGACACCTAAACCTGCTTCTGCTATTAATTCTGATATGTCGCATGTTATTGATGATGCCACTTCTGCTATGCATGATACTTATGATGAAACTACTTCTATGCTTGATACTACTATGCCACTAGGTGAATTTCTTGATGAACAACTTGCTAGGGCTAGAGAGAATGAAATTATTGAAACTGATAATATTGATGAAAGTGATGATGAAGATTCTCCCCCTAGATATGAATTGCCTGTTGTGCCTGAGGGTTATGTTATGGATGAAGAAACTGCTAGAGACTTTCTTGCTTGCAATGATAGGAATGATCTTAAGAAATTATTAGCTAAGCTGAAGGAGAAGTCTTTGAATGCTAGAATGAAATATGACCCTGCTTTTGCTACTTCACCTATCTGTGTTACTGATAAGGATTATGATTTCTCTGTTGATCCTGAGATAATTACTTTGGTTGAATCTGATCCTTTTTATGGCTATGAATCTGAAACTGTTGTGGCACATCTTACTAAATTAAATGATATAGCCACCGTGTTCACTAATGATGAGAAAACTCGCTACTATTATATCCTTAAGTTATTTCCATTCTCATTAAAGGGTGATGCTAAAACAAGGTTTAATTCTCTTGATCCTGGTTGTGTGCGTAGTCCCTAGGATATGATTTATTACTTCTCTCCTAAATATTTCCCCGCTCATAAGAAACAAGCTGCTTTAAGGGAAATATATAATTTTGTGCAAATTGAAGAAGAGAGTCTCCCACAAGCTTGGGGGAGGCTTCTCCAATTACTTAATGCTTTGCCTGATCATCCTCTCAAGAAAAATGAAATACTTGATATCTTTTATAATGGACTAACCGATGCTTCCAGAGACCACCTGGATAGTTGTGCTGGTTGTGTTTTCAGGGAAAGAACAACTGATCAAGCTGAATTGCTATTGAATAATATGCTGGCTAATGAAAATAATTTTACACTTCCTGAACCAACTCCTAAGCCAACTCCGAAGAAAAGGGGTATTCTATTTCTCAGTCCTAAAGATATGCAAGAGCCAAAGAAATCTATGAAAGAAAAAGGTATTAAAACTGAAGATGTTAAGAATTTACCTCCTATTGAAGAAATACATGGTCTTAATTTGCCGCCTGTTGAAGAAATGCATGGTCTTGATAACCCGACATAGGTAGTAAAGATAAATTCTCTCTATAGATTTGATGAAGGTGATATTCCTCGTTATAAGTCTGCTAGCCAATGCTTAGATGAGTTTGATAATTTTATTGTTAAACAAGAAAACTTCAATGCTTATGTTGGTAGAAAATTGAAACGTAATGCTTATATGATTGAGCACTTGAGTGATTATATGTCTAGAGTTAATGGTGAACTTAAACTCATTAGTAAACATGCTTCTATGGTTACCACTCAAGTAGAACAAGTGCTTAAAGCTCAGAATGATTTGCTCAATGAATTAAATAATAAGAAGAATGATAATGCTATTAGAGTTATAACTAGAGGGGGTAAAATGACTCAGGAACCTTTGTATCCTGATGGTCACCCTAAGAGAATTGAGCAAGATTCTCAGAGAACTAATGTTGATGCACCTAGTCCTTCTAAAAAGAAGAAAAAGAAAAATGATCGGACTTTGCATGCTTCTACTGAACCTGTTGTAGACACACCTGAGAATCCCAATGATATTTCTATCTCTGATGCTGAAACACAATCTGGTGATGAACATGAACCTAGTGATAATGTTAATGATAATGTTCATATTGATGCTCAACCTAGTAATGACAATGATGTAGAGATTGAACTTGTTGTTGATCTTGATAACCCACAATCAAAGAATCAACGTTATAATAAGAGAGACTTCGTTGCTAGGAAGCATGGTAAAGAAAGAGAACCATGGGTTCAAATACCCATGCCCTTTCCTCCTAAACCATCCAAGAAAAAGGATGATGGGGATTTTGAGCGCTTTGCTGAAATGATTAGACCTATCTTCTTGCGTATGCGTTTGACTGATATGCTTAAAATGAATCCTTATGCTAAGTATATGAAGGATATTATTACAAATAAAAGAAAGATACCAGAAGCTGAAATTTCCACCATGCTTGCTAATTATACTTTTAAGGGTGGAATACCTAAGAAACTAGGAGATCAAGGAGTACCAACTATACCATGCTCCATTAAAAGAAACTATGTTAGAACTGCTTTATGTGATCTTGGAGCCGGTGTTAGTGTTATGCCTCTCTCTTTATATTGTAGACTTGATTTGAACAAGTTGACACCTAATGAAATATCTTTGCAAATGGCTGATAAATCAACCGCTATACCTGTCGGTATTTGTGAGGATGTGCCTGTTTTGGTTGCAAACGTTACTATTTTAACGGACTTTGTTATTCTTGATATTCCCAAGGATGATAGTATGCCGATTATCCTTGGTAGACCCTTTTTGAATATTGCAGGGGCTGTTATTGATTGCAACAAAGGCAATGTCACTTTTCATGTTAATGGTAATGAGCATACGGTACACTTTCCGAGGAAACAACCTCAAGTCCACAGTATCAATTCTATTGGAAAATTTTCATCGATTAGTATTGGAGGTTTTGAATTTCCTCTACCTACTGTCAAGAAGAAATATGATATTCTTATTGTTGGGGATGTGCATATCCCCGTTGAGGTAACATAGTGTTATTCGAAATTTCTCCGGTTCCATGTTATTCGGAATGAGTTTGTTAACAAGACTTGATCAACCTTGTTAGTGGATTCCTTTTGATGAGCATGAGATGGATGAAGTTAGAAAACACAACCTTCTGTACCCTTCTTTTACTTTCTTTTATTTAGATTAAATAAAGCAAAAATAGTATTTTTCTGTCAGTTTTCTGAGTTTTCCGTGCACTAAAAAAATACCCCAAAAATAAAAGTTCTCCAAATGCCCTGAAAATGAAATATGATTTTTTTCTAGAATATTTGAGAATATTTGGCACTGAGAACACATTAGGGGGAGCAAGCACCTAGCCACGAGGGTCCAGGGCGCGCCCACCCCCCTGGGCACGCCCCCTGCCTCGTGAGCCCCTGGTGGCCCCCCTCCACTTATTCCAGCCACCGCACACTCCTTCCTCCCAAAAAAATCACCAACCAGCTCAAGCACGAGTTCTTGCTCATCTTGCTGCAATTTTCGATCTCCTTGCTCAAAGCTCCACTCACAAAACTGCTTTGGGGGATTGTTCTTCGGTATGTGACTCCTCCAATGGTCCAATTAGTTTTTGTTCTAGTACTTTATTCATTGCAATTTTTTGCTGCCTAGGTGATCCTGTTCTTGAGCTTACATGTCAAATTTATATGGTCCCAAGTAGTTCTAATGCATGATAGAGTCTCTAGGCACTTGTGGGAGTAGTTGTTATCAATTTTGTTGAATTTGGTTCACTTTTATTTTGAGTTACTAAAAAATTTAGAAATTTTTCAGAGGAAGAAATATGTCTAGGAAATTGTACCAAGGTGGTTCTTCAAGGAAGCAAGGAGCCAGGCCCGCAATGCGTGAGCCGAACCATGAACCACCAAGAGAAGCTCAAGTGTGGCCTTGTGAATGGCCGTCAAAAGATTCCATGGTCCAAGCAGGAATTAAGGAGGAATTTGACGCATATGTGTGTAATGCTGAACTCGAGGGCTTCATGCTAAATAAGTGTCGTCAGTATTACTACCTAACTGATTCCTTTGTGAGAAGGTTCAAATTTTTATCTTCACGTAATTCTCACACTGTCCTATTTGATATCTATGGTAAATCTTACACTATGGACTTAGAAGATTTTAATACCGCTTGCAAACTTCCACAATGGGATAGTGCTAGTGAACCTCGCAAATCTGAGTTTAAAGATTTTCTTGCTAGTATTACTGTGGGGGAATCTAGAGAGATAACACAAGCTACCATAGGGAGCATTCATTTTCCTGCTATACATTATTGTGCTCTCTTTATAGGTAGATGCATAAATGGTAAGGATGAGGCATGTCACATGTGTGTTCCTGACCTTAGTGTTCTCAAGAGTGCTGTTTTAGGAGATAAACAATATAACTTGGGGGCCATCGTTGCACGAAGGTTTCATAATAATGGTTTAAGCGGAGACTTGTTTGGTGGTATTTATGCAACCCGTGTGGCTAATTTTCTTGAGATACCCATACATGAAAATGATATGGAATTGCCACCCGCTTATCTAGATTATGATGCTATGGTGCACCATCAATTTATTGAGAGGACCGAACAGCCTCTCCAGTACCGACTAATGTTTGACAGGCGCCGTACTGTCCATGTTGCTCTCCTTGCTCCTACTTTCTTTGACTTTTAGGCAAAAGGGAGATATATTATAACCAGGGAGGAGACGAACGAGTATAAGAGGAGGACGGAGGCAGCCCGCCTCCAAGCTACAGCTCATGAGGCAATAGTTGCTGCCTCTTAGTACGACCCCAACTATAACTTTGGATATCCGCCAGGCCAGCCGTGGCCATACACCAACTTAGGCCAAAAGCCTAAGCTTGGGGGAGTACCTATTTCTCACCGACATTACATTCATGTTCACACACTCATTCTAGTTGTCGGTGCTCATACTTTTTCACTATACTATCCATGCTAGTTTATTTTCCTTTTTATGCTTTCTTCTTGTGTGTTTGATAAACCTTAAGAAAATCCAAAAAATTAGTTGTAGCTTTTAGCTAGTTTAATTTCCATGCCTGTAGTAGTAATAATTAAAAGAAAACCCAAAAATATTTTTCGTTCTTCTTTTGCTTGTTGGGAGCTTTCCCGTGTAAATAGTTTTATTTATTTTCTTTTCTTCCGGGGTCGAGAGGAGAAGACCATAATGAAAATGTTGAAGTGGCTCTTATATGCATTATTGTTGATTTAACAAAGAGCCCATGTTATCTTGTCTTCTCCTTTGTATCAGATGCTTGCAGATTCCAGCTTAGTCCAATGCACGTGTACTATTATTATTATTCACACCGTTCGGTCGTGCAAGTGAAAGGCAATAATGACGATATATGATGAACTGATTGAGATGAGAAAAGCTGGTATGAACTCGACCTCTCTTGTTTTTGTAAATATGATTAGTTCATCGTTCCTGATTCAGCCTATTATGAATGAAACATGTTTGCAATGATAATTAGAGATTATAGTTGCTTTTGCCATGCTTAATTAGCTAGGAGTTTATAATGGTTTACCTTGCGTGCCAGCATGCTATTAAAATGGTTGTGATGTGGTATAATGGGGTGGTATCCTCCTTTGAATGATTCAAGTGACTTGACTTGGCACATGTTCACGCATGTAGTTGAAACAAAATCAACATAGCCTTCACGATATTTATGTTCATGGTGGATTATATCCTACTCATGCTTGCACTCAATGTTTATTAATTTTAATGCATGTTCATGACTGTTGTCGCTCTCTAGTTGGTCGCTTCCCAGTCTTTTTCTAGCCTTCACTCGTACTAAGCGGGAATACTGCTTGTGCATCCACTTCCATAAACCCCAAAGTTATTCCATATGAGTCCACTATACCTTCCTATATGTGGTATCTACCTGCCGTTCCAAGTAAATTTGTATGTGCCAAACTCTAAACCTTCAAATGAAATTCTGTTTTGTATGCTCGAATAGCTCATGTATCAACTAAGGTTGTCTGTATCTTCCATGATAGGCGGGTTATTCTCAAGAGGAGTGGACTCCGCTCCTCACTCACGAGAAAATGGCTGGTCACCGGGATGCCCAGTCCCATGCTCTAAGCAAATCAAATCGAAATAATTGCAAACAAAACACCCCCAGGGCTGTTGCTAGTTGGAGGCACTCGTTGTTTCGAGCAAGCCATGGATCGATGCTTGTTGGTGGTGGGGGAGTATAAACTTTACCATTCTGCTTGGGAACCGCCTATAATGTGTGTAGCATGGAAGATATCGAGATCTCTCGGTTGTTATGTTGACAATGAAAGTATGCCGCTCAAAATATTATTTATCTCTGCTTTAAAATTGAGCTCTGGCACCTCTACAAATCGCTGCTTCCCTCTGCGAAGGGCCTATCTATTTACTTTTATGTTGAGTCATCACCCTCTTATTAAAAAGCACCAGTTAGAGAGCACCGCCGTCATTTGCATCCATTACTATTAATTTATATTGGGTATGACTGGATCTCTTTTACCATGAATTACAATGTTTAGTCAGTCCTTGATCTTCAGAGGTGCTCTGCATTTATGTTTTGCGGTCTCTGAAAGGGCTAGCGAGATACCATCTTGTTATATCATATCATGATTATTTTGAGAAAGTGTTGTCATCCGAGATTTATTATTATTGCTCCCTAGTTGATTATGCCATTGATATGAGTAAACATGAGACCTAAATGTTATTGTGAATATGGTTAGTTCATAATCTTTGCTGAAAACTTGAATGTTGGCTTTACATATTTGCAACAACAAGAGCAAATAGAGTTTGTTAAAGTTTTTCTATATCACTTTCAGTTTGTCAACTGAATTGCTTGAGGACAAGCAAAGGTTTAAGCTTGGGGGAGTTGATACGTCTCCATCGTATCTACTTTTCCAAACACTTTTGCCCTTGTTTTGGACTCTAACTTGTATGATTTGAATGGAACTAACCCGGACTGACGCTGTTTTCAGCAGAATTGCCATGGTGTTATTTTTGTGCAGAAATAAAAGTTCTCGGAATGACCTCTAACTTCACGCAGAATATTTTTGGAATTAATAAAAAATACTGGCGAAAGAATCAAGGCCAGGGGGCCCACACCCTGTCCACGAGGGTGGGGGTGCGCCTACCCCCTGGGCGCGCCCTCTGCCTCGTGGGCCCCCTGGTGCTCCATGGCCTCAACTCCAACTCTATATATTCACGTTCGGGGAGAAAAATTTCGGAGAGAAGGATTCTTCGCGTTTTACGATACGGAGCCGCCGCTAAGCCCTAATCTCTCTCGGGAGGGCTGATCTGGAGTCCGTTCGGGGCTCCGGAGAGGGGAATCCGTCGCCATCATCATCCTCAACCTTCCTCCATCACCAATTTCATGATGCTCACCACCGTGCGTGAGTAATTCCATCGTAGGCTTGCTGGACGGTGATGGGTTGGATGAGATTTACCATGTAATCGAGTTAGTTTTCTTAGGGTTTGATCCCTAGTATCCACTATGTTCTGAGTTTGATGTTGCTATGACTTTGCTATGCTTAATGCTTGTCACTAGGGCCCGAGTGCCATGATTTCAGATCTGAACCTATTATGTTTTCATGAATATATGTGAGTTCTTGATCCTATCTTGCAAGTCCATAGTCACCTACTATGTGTTATGATCCGGCAACCCCGAAGTGACAATAATCGGGACCACTCCCGGTGATGACCTTAGTTTGAAGAGTTCATGTATTCACTATGTGTTAATGCTTTGGTCTGGTACTCTATTAAAAGGAGGCCTTAATATCCCTTAGTTTCCAATAGGACCCCGCTGCCACAGGAGGGTAGGGCAAAAGATGTCATGCAAGTTCTTTTCCGTAAGCACGTATGACTATATTCGGAATACATGCCTACATTACATTGATGAATTGGAGCTAGTTCTGTGTCACCCTATGTTATAACTATTGCATGAGGAATCACATCCGGCATAATTCTCCATCACTGATCCAATGCCTACGAGCTTTTCACATATTGCTCTTTGCTTAGTTACTTTTCCGTTGCCACTGTTACAATTACTACAATGCTGCTACTGTTACTTTTGCCACCGTTACCGTTACTTCCATACTACTTTGCTAATAAATACTTTGCTGCAGATATTAAGTTATCTAGGTGTGGTTGAATTGACAACTCAACTGCCAATACTTGAGAATATTCTTTGGCTCCCCTTGTGTCGAATCAATAAATTTGGGTTGAATACTCTACCCTCGAAAACTATTGCGATCCCCTATACTTGTGGGTTATCAAGACTATTTTCTGGCGCCGTTGCCGGGGAGCATAGCTCTATTCTTTGAGTCACTTGGGATTTATATCTGCTGGTCACTATGAGGAACTTGAAAGACGAAAGAACTAAGATTTTTCCCTCAACTACGAGGAGAGGTAAGGAACTGCCATCTAGCTCTGCACTTGATTCACCTTCTGTTTTGAGTAAGCTTGCGACACCTAAACCTGCTTCTGCTATTAATTCTGATATGTCGCATGTTATTGATGATGCCACTTCTGCTATGCATGATACTTATGATGAAACTACTTCTATTGATCCCCCCTCGCCATCCATTTCAAGTACGACGGCACCTTCACGCTGTTCTTCAAGGTCTTCGACAAGGAAGGTCGTCGCCTGGATTGTTGCGCTGGAGGGGGTCGCCAGAACGGCGCAGCGACCGGCGCTGGGCCCGCCCTTCGCCCTGCCGATAGCTCCTCCAGCAGCAGCGACGGCGCCTGGGAGTCCAGCTACTCTCCTGAGCCTGACGAGACTCCGGAGACGAGCGATGACAGCTACGTGCCCCCGAGCTCTCGCTGTGCCCGGAGCGCAGCAGCAGCGTCCGCTCGTCGTCGTCATTGATCTGGATGGGGTCGGCGTCGGCCCCTCATGGCCCACTGTTGATGATGGCGTCGGTGGCGATATTTGTATATATGACTCCTAGAAACCTCCTTCTTTTGTTCCTTGCAAGGAATCGAGATGAACCCCATGGGGGTGTGTAAAGAATTTGTAGTGCTTTTGCATCAATGTTATTCCTATTATGCAATTTGCGATCGCGCGTCTTGTTTTGGCATTGTCCCCCCTTTTCGTCCTTGCGGTAGCTTAGTGCTCTATGCTGACAGGTCCCAGTCCCCAGGCAGGCTTCAGCCGTCGCTGGTATGCCAGGTCGCGATGCCTTGGTCAAGGCCAGGAGGTGAGCGTCCCAAGGTCCGGTAAGAGCTCCCGAGGCCCGATGCTCAAGAGGTCCCCTTGACGTGCAAGTAGCTTCCTAAAGGCAGAAAAGGAAGGCGGGATTTCCAGAGCAAGGCTGCAAGAGTCAAAAATCCTGAGCCGCAGTCCCGGGCCAGCTTGAATGCGTGACTTATCTTAGCGAGCCTGAAGCGATTCCTTGCGCAGCGCCCGATTTATGCGTCAACGATGTGGTTCTGCTAGGTTAGATCCGCGCCAGCTTCCCCCTTTCATGCTCTTCTAAGTGCTCTGCGTCCTCGGGTCCCTACCCTTGAGCGAGGCTCAGCCGCTGCTGGTATGCCAGGTCGCGATGCCGTGGTCAAGGGCAGGGGGTGAGGGCTGGAGAGTCAATAAGGGCCCCTGAGGCGCGATGCTCAGGAGCCCCCCTTTAACGCGCAAGCGAATCGCATGAAAAGGAGCAGCTGACTGGGCTACCTGTAGCTAAGCTCCGGAGGTTCCTGCGGATTAGTCCGAGGGGGTGATATAGCTCTAATCGCATTTGCTGTCCTGCCGCTGATCTTTCCGCAAGAAGGTGAAGGCACTAAGGGTCTGGTGAGGTGACGTGCGCGGGGCATGCTGCGAGCCAGAGCTCGACCACTCAGGTTTGTCAGCGCTGCAGGGACAGACCCGAGCACAAGCGCCGTGCCAGCATGTGTAGCCCCCGTTGCGGGATGAGCAGGAGGCCGGTCAGCAACGCGGGTAGCCGCGAAGGGCAACAGGCAAGCAGGTGGTGATCATAAGGTAACTCATGCAAGGAGGCAAGTGTTGGAAATATGCCCTAGAGGCAATAATAAATGGTTATTATTATATTTCTTTGTTCATGGTAATTGTCTATTGTTCATGCTATAATTGTATTGTTCGGAAATCGTAATACATGTGTGAATACATAGACCACAACAAGTCCCTAGTAAGCCTCTAGTTGACTAGCTCGTTGATCAACAGATAGTCATGGTTTCCTGACTATGGACATTGGATGTCATTGATAACGGGATCACATCATTAGGAGAATGATGTGATGGACAAGACCCAATCCTAAGCATAGCATAAAAGATCGTGTAGTTTCGTTTGCTAGAGCTTTTCCAATGTCAAGTATCTTTTCCTTAGACCATGAGATCGTGCAACTCCCGGATACCGTAGGAGTGCTTTGGGTGTGCCAAACGTCACAACGTAATTGGGTGACTATAAAGGTGCACTACGGGTATCTCCGAAAGTGTCTGTTGGGTTGGCACGGATCGAGACTGGGATTTGTCACTCCGTGTGATGGAGAGGTATCTCTGGGCCCACTCGGTAATGCATCATCATAATGAGCTCAATGTGACTAAGGCGTTAGTCACGGGATCATGCATTGCGGTACGAGTAAAGAGACTTTCCGGTAACGAGATTGAACAAAGTATTGGGATACCGACGATCGAATCTCGGGCAAGTAACATACCGATTGACAAAGGGAATTGTATACGGGATTGACTGAATCCTCGACACCGTGGTTCATCCGATGAGATCATCGTGGAACATGTGGGAGCCAACATGGGTATCCAGATCCCGCTGTTGGTTATTGACCGGAGAGGCGTCTCGGTCATGTCTGCATGTCTCCCGAACCCGTAGGGTCTACACACTTAAGGTTCGGTGACGCTAGGGTTGTAGAGATATATGTATGCGGAAACCCGAAAGTTGTTCGGAGTCCCGGATGAGATCCCGGACGTCACGAGAGGTTCCGGAATGGTCCGGAGGTGAAGAATTATATATAGGAAGTCCAGTTTCGGCCACCGGGAAAGTTTCGGGGGTTACCGGTATTGTACCGGGACCACCGGAAGGGTCCCGGGGGTCCACCGGGTGGGGCCACCTATCCCGGAGGGCCCCATGGGCTGAAAGTGGAAGGGAACCAGCCCCTAGTGGGCTGGGCGCCCCCCCTTGGGCCTCCCCCATGCGCCTAGGGTTGGGAACCCTAGGGTGAGGGGGCTTCCCCCTTGCCTTGGGGGGCAAGGCAACCCCTTTCCCCCTTTGGCCGCCGCCCCCCCTTGGAGATCCCATCTCCCAGGGCCGGCGCCCCCCCAGGGGCCTATATAAAGGGAGGGGGAGGGAGGGCAGCAACCTACAGCCTTGGGCGCCTCCCTCCTCCCCTGCTACACCTCTCCGTCTCGCAGAAGCTCGGCGAAGCCCTGCCGAGACCCGCTACATCCACCACCACGCCGTCGTGCTGCTGGATCTCCATCAACCTCTCCTTCCCCCTTGCTGGATCAAGAAGGAGGAGACGTCGCTGCACCGTACGTGTGTTGAACGCGGAGGTGCCGTCCGTTCGGCACTCGGTCATCGGTGATTTGGATCACGACGAGTACGACTCCGTCATCCACGTTCATTGGAACGCTTCCGCTCGCGATCTACAAGGGTATGTAGATGCACTCCCTTCCCCTCGTTGCTAGTATACTCCATAGATGCATCTTGGTGAGCGTAGGAAAATTTTAAATTATGCTACGATTCCCAACAGTGGTATCAGAGCCAGGTTTATGCGTTGTTACTAAGCACGAGTAGAACACAAAGAAGTTGTGAGCGTTGATGTTGCCAATTCTTCTTGCCGCTACTAGTCGTTTCTTGTTTCGGCGGCATTTTAGGATGAAGCGGCCCGGACCGACCTTACACGTACGCTTACGTGAGACAGGTTCCACCGACTGACATGCACTAGTTGCATAAGGTGGCTAGCGGGTGTCTGTCTCTCCTACTTTAGTCGGAACGGATTCGATGAAAAGGGTCCTTATGAAGGGTAAATTGAAATTGGCAAATCACGTTGTGGTCATACGTAGGTAAGAAAACGTTCTTGCTAGAAACCTACAAACCACGTAAAAAACTTGCAACAACAATTAGAGGACGTCTAACTTGTTTTTGCAGCATATATTATGTGATGTGATATGGCCAGAAGATGTGATGAATGAGATTGATCATATTCTTGTAATAGGAATCACGGCTTGCATGTCGATGAGTATGACAACCGGCAGGAGCCATAGGAGTTGTCTTTATTATTTTGCATGACCCGCGTGTCATTGAATAACGCCATGTAAATTACTTTACTTTATTGCTAAACGCGTTAGCCATAGAAGTAGAAGTAATCGTTGGCGTGACGACTTCATGAAGACACAATGATGGAGATCATGATGATGGAGATCATGGTGTCATGCCGGTGACGAAGATGATCATGGTGCCCCGAAGATGGAGATCAAAGGAGCATGATGATATTGGCCATATCACGTCACTATTTGATTGCATGTGATGTTTATCATGTTTTTGCATCTTATTTGCTTAGAAGGACGGTAGTAAGTAAGATGATCCCTTATAATAATTTCAAGAAAGTGTTCACCCTAACTGTGCACCGTTGCGAAGGTTCGTTGTTTTGAAGCACCACGTGACGATTGGGTGTGATAGATTCTAACGTTCGAATACAACGGGTGTTGACGAGCCTAGCATGTACAGACATGGCCTCGGAACCCACGCAATACACTTAGGTTGACTTGACGAGCCTAGCATGTACAGACATGGCCTCGGAACACGGAGGACCGAAAGGTCGAGCATGAGTCGTATAGAAGATACGATCAACATGGAGATGTTCACCGATCTTGACTAGTCCGTCTCACGTGATGATCGGACACGGCCTAGTTAAATTCGGATCATGTATCACTTAGATGACTAGAGGGATGTCTATCTGAGTGGGAGTTCATTAAATAATTTGATTATATGAACTTAATTATCATGAACTTAGTCTAAAATCTTTACACTATGTCTTGTAGATCAAATGGCCAACGTTGTCCTCAATTTCAACGCGTTCCTAGAGAAAACCAAGCTGAAAGATGATGGCAGCAACTATACGGACTGGGTCCGGAACCTGAGGATCATCCTCATAGTAGCCAAGAAAGATTATGTCTTAGAAGCACCGCTAGGTGAAGCACCAATCCCTGAGAACCAAGACGTTATGAACGCTTGGCAATCACGTGCTGATGATTACTCCCTCGTTCAGTGCGGCATGCTTTACAGCTTAGAACCGGGTCTCCAAAAGCGTTTTGAGAAACATGGAGCATATGAGATGTTCGAGGAGCTGAAACTGGTTTTTCAAGCTCATGCCCGGGTCGAGAGATATGATGTCTCCGACAAGTTCTTCAGCTGTAAAATGGAGGAGAATAGTTCTGTTAGTGAGCACATACTCAGAATGTCTGGGTTGCACAACCGCTTGACTCAGCTGGGAGTTAATCTCTCGGATGACGCGATCATTGACAGAATCCTCCAGTCGCTTCCACCAAGCTACAAGAGCTTTGTGATGAACTTCAATATGCAGGGGATGGAAAAGACCATTCCTGAGGTATATTCAATGCTGAAATCAGCTGAGGTAGAGATCAGAAAAGAACATCAAGTGTTGATGGTGAATAAAACCACTAAGTTCAAGAAGGGCAAGGGTAAGAAGAACTTCAAGAAGGACGACAAGGGAGTTGCCGCGCCCGGTAAACCAGTTACTGGGAAGAAGTCAAAGAATGGACCCAAGCCCGAGACTGAGTGCTTTTATTGCAAGGGAAGTGGTCACTGGAAGCGGAACTGCCCCAAATACTTAGCGGACAAGAAGAAGGCCGGCAACACCAAAGGTATATGTGATATACATGTAATTGATGTGTACCTTACCAGTACTCGTAGTAGCTCCTGGGTATTTGATACCGGTGCGGTTGCTCATATTTGTAACTCAAAACAGGAACTACGGAATAAACGGAGACTGGCGAAGGACGAGGTGACGATGCGCGTCGGGAATGGTTCCAAGGTCGATGTGATCGCTGTCGGCACGCTACCTCCGCATCTACCCACGGGATTAGTTTTAAACCTCAATAATTGTTATTTTGTGCCAGCTTTGAGCATGAACATTGTATCTGGATCTCGTTTAATTCGAGATGGCTACTCATTTAAATCCGAGAATAATGGTTGTTCTATTTATTTCAGAGATATGTTTTATGGTCATGCCCCGCTGGTCAATGGTTTATTTTTGATGAATCTCGAAAGTGATGTTACACATGTTCATAGTGTGAATACCAAAAGATGTAAAGTTGATAACGATAGTCCCACATACTTGTGGCACTGCCGCCTTGGTCACATTGGTGTCAAGCGCATGAAGAAGCTCCATGCAGATGGACTTTTGGAGTCTCTTGATTACGAATCATTTGACACGTGCGAACCATGCCTCATGGGTAAGATGACCAAGACTCCGTTCTCCGGAACAATGGAGCGAGCAACCAACTTATTGGAAATCATACATACCGATGTGTGCGGTCCAATGAGTGTTGAGGCTCGCGGAGGATATCGTTATGTTCTCACTCTCACTGATGACTTAAGTAGATATGGGTATGTCTACCTAATGAAACACAAGTCTGAAACCTTTGAAAAGTTCAAGGAATTTTAGAGTGAGGTTGAGAATCAACGTGACAGGAGAATAAAATTCTTACGATCAGATCGTGGTGGAGAATATTGAAGTCACGAATTTGGTGCACACTTAAGGAAATGTGGAATAGTTTCACAACTCACGCCGCCTGGAACACCTCAAAGAAACGGTGTGTCCGAACGTCGTAATCGCACTCTATTGGATATGGTGCGATCTATGATGTCTCTTACCGATTTACCGCTCTCATTTTGGGGCTATGCTTTAGAGACTGCCGCATTCACTTTAAATAGGGCTCCGTCGAAATCTGTTGAGACGACACCGTATGAATTATGGTTTGGGAAGAAACCTAAGCTGTCGTTTCTAAAAGTTTGGGGATGCGATGCTTATGTCAAGAGAACTTCAACCTGAAAAGCTCGAACCCAAATCGGAAAAATGCGTCTTCATAGGATACCCCAAGGAAACTATTGGGTATACCTTCTACCTCAGATCCGAAGGCAAGATCTTCGTTTCCAAGAACGGGTCCTTTCTAGAGAAGGAGTTTCTGTCGAAAGAATTGAGTGGGAGGAAAGTGGAACTTGATGAGGTGATAGTCACCCCTTCCGAACCGGAAAGTAGCGCAGCGCGGGAAAATGTTCCTGTGGTGCCTACACCGACTGGGGAGGAAGTTAATGATGATGATCATGAAGCTTCGGATCAAGTTGCTACTGAACTTCGTAGGTCCACAAGGACACGTTCCGCACCAGAGTGGTACGACAACCCTGTCCTGGAAATCATGTTGTTAGACAACGGTGAACCTTCGAACTATGAAGAAGCGATGGCGGGCCCGGATTCCGACAAATGGCTAGAAGCCATGAGATCCGAGATAGGATCCATGTATGAAAACAAAGTATGGACTTTGACTGACTTGCCCGATGATCGGCGAGCCATAGAAAACAAGTGGATCTTTAAGAAGAAGACAGACGCGGATGGTAATGTGACCATCTATAAGGCTCGACTTGTCGCTAAGGGTTATCGACAAGTTCAAGGGGTTGACTATGATGAGACTTTCTCACCCGTAGCGAAGCTGAAGTCAGTCCGAATCATGTTAGCAATTGCCGCATACTATGATTATGAGATATGGCAGATGGACGTCAAAACGGCATTCCTTAATGGCTTCCTTAAGGAAGAGTTGTATATGATGCAGCCGGAAGGTTTTGTCGATCCTAAGAATGCTAACAAAGTATGCAAGCTCCAGCGCTCAATCTATGGGCTGGTGCAAGCATCTCGGAGTTGGAACATTCGCTTTGATGAGATGATCAAAGCGTTTGGGTTTACACAGACTTATGGAGAAGCCTGTGTTTACAAGAAAGTGAGTGGGAGCTCTGTAGCATTTCTCTTATTATATGTGGATGACATATTATTGATGGGAAATGATATAGAATTCTTGGAAAGTATAAAGGCCAAGTTGAATAAGTGTTTTTCAATGAAGGACCTTGGAGAAGCTGCTTATATATTAGGCATCAAGATCTATAGAGATAGATCGAGACGCCTCATTGGTCTTTCACAAAGTACATACCTTGACAAGATATTGAAGAAGTTCAATATGGATCAGTCCAAGAAGGGGTTCTTGCTTGTATTGCAAAGTGTGAATTTGAGCACGGCTCAATGCCCGACCACGGCAGAAGATAGAGAAAAGATGAGTGTCATCCCCTATGCCTCGGCCATAGGGTCTATTATGTATGCCATGTTGTGTACCAGACCTGATGTAAACCTTGCCGTAAGTTTGGTAGGAAGGTACCAAAGTAATCCCGGCATGGAACACTGGACAGCGGTCAAGAATATCCTAAAGTACCTAAAGAGGACTAAGGATATGTTTCTCGTTTATGGAGGTGACGAAGAGCTCGTCGTAAAGGGTTACGTCGACGCTAGCTTCGACACAGATCTGGATGACTCGAAGTCACAAACCGGATACGTGTATATTTTGAATGGAGGAGCAGTAAGCTGGTGCAGTTGCAAGCAAAGCGTCTTGGCGGGATCTACATGTGAAGCGGAGTACATGGCAGCCTCGGAGGCAGCACAGGAAGCAGTCTGGATGAAGGAGTTCATTACCGACCTAGGGGTGATTCCCAATGCGTCGGGCCCGATGACTCTATTCTGTGACAACACTGGAGCTATTGGCCTTGCGAAGGAGCCCAGGTTTCACAGGAAGACCAGGCATATCAAGCGTCGCTTCAACTCCATTCGTGAAAGTGTTCAAAATGGAGACATAGATATTTGTAAAGTACATACGGACCTGAATGTAGCAGATCCGTTGACTAAACCTCTCCCTAGAGCAAAACATGATCAACACCAGGACGCAATGGGTGTTCGATTCATCACAATGTAACTAGATTATTGACTCTAGTGCAAGTGGGAGACTGTTGGAAATATGCCCTAGAGGCAATAATAAATGGTTATTATTATATTTCTTTGTTCATGGTAATTGTCTATTGTTCATGCTATAATTGTATTGTCCGGAAATCGTAATACATGTGTGAATACATAGACCACAACGAGTCCCTAGTAAGCCTCTAGTTGACTAGCTCGTTGATCAACAGATAGTCATGGTTTCCTGACTATGGACATTGGATGTCATTGATAACGGGATCACATCATTAGGAGAATGATGTGATGGACAAGACCCAATCCTAAGCATAGCATAAAAGATCGTGTAGTTTCGTTTGCTAGAGCTTTTCCAATGTCAAGTATCTTTTCCTTAGACCATGAGATCGTGCAACTCCCGGATACCGTAGGAGTGCTTTGGGTGTGCCAAACGTCACAACGTAACTGGGTGACTATAAAGGTGCACTACGGGTATCTCCAAAAGTGTCTGTTGGGTTGGCACGGATCGAGACTGGGATTTGTCACTCCGTGTGACGGAGAGGTATCTCTGGGCCCACTCGGTAATGCATCATCATAATGAGCTCAATGTGACTAAGGCGTTAGTCACGGGATCATGCATTGCGGTACGAGTAAAGAGACTTGCCGGTAACGAGATTGAACAAAGTATTGGGATACCGATGACCGAATCTCGGGCAAGTAACATACCGATTGACAAAGGGAATTGTATACGGGATTGACTGAATCCTCGACACCGTGGTTCATCCGATGAGATCATCGTGGAACATGTGGGAGCCAACATGGGTATCCAGATCCCGCTGTTGGTTATTGACCGGAGAGGCGTCTCGGTCATGTCTGCATGTCTCCCGAACCCGTAGGGTCTACACACTTAAGGTTCGGTGACGCTAGGGTTGTAGAGATATATGTATGCGGAAACCCGAAAGTTGTTCGGAGTCCCGGATGAGATCCCGGACGTCACGAGAGGTTCCGGAATGGTCCGGAGGTGAAGAATTATATATAGGAAGTCCAGTTTCGGCCACCGGGAAAGTTTCGGGGGTTACCGGTATTGTACCGGGACCACCGGAAGGGTCCCGGGGGTCCACCGGGTGGGGCCACCTATCCCGGAGGGCCCCATGGGCTGAAAGTGGAAGGGAACCAGCCCCTAGTGGGCTGGGCGCCCCCCCCTTGGGCCTCCCCCCATGCGCCTAGGGTTGGGAACCCTAGGGTGGGGGGGCTTCCCCCTTGCCTTGGGGGGCAAGGCAACCCCTTTCCCCCTTTGGCCGCCGCCCCCCCTTGGATTTCCCATCTCCCAGGGCCGGCGCCCCCCAGGGGCCTATATAAAGGGAGGGGGGAGGGAGGGCAGCAACCTACAGCCTTGGGCGCCTCCCTCCTCCCCTGCTACACCTCTCCGTCTCGCAGAAGCTCGGCGAAGCCCTGCCGAGACCCGCTACATCCACCACCACGCCGTCGTGTTGCTGGATCTCCATCAACCTCTCCTTCCCCCTTGCTGGATCAAGAAGGAGGAGACGTCGCTGCACCGTATGTGTGTTGAACGCGGAGGTGCTGTCCGTTCGGCACTCGGTCATCGGTGATTTGGATCACGGCGAGTACGACTCCGTCATCCACGTTCATTGGAACGCTTCCGCTCGCAATCTACAAGGGTATGTAGATGCACTCCCTTCCCCTCGTTGCTAGTATACTCCATAGATGCATCTTGGTGAGCGTAGGAAAATTTTAAATTATGCTACGATTCCCAACAGCAAGCTAGTTTGAATAGATGCAAGAACGATACATGCCACAGGGATGGACCCATGCGGCCTGGGGATGATGCAGCCCGAGGGACGCCCCCAATAGAGTAAGCTAAAGATGCAAAAGGATACATGTCGCTGGGACAGGCCCATGTGACCTGGGGATGATGCATCCCGAGGGGCGCCCCCAGCTGAATAAACCAGAAAGTGTCACCTGGTACCGTTGTCGACGAGGTGTTGGAGTAGCTGAAGATGCATGCTGAAAAGGTCGATCCTCACAGGTCGTCCGGTGGCCGATTCCCGGGGGACCCCGGAGGTTCTGGCTCCTTCTCCCCCAGGACTTCCTGGTGCCTGGCCTCGTGAGCTGCCGGGGCACCCTGCATGAGCCGGTGGAAGGTGACAGCCGCGTTTGGCAGGCCGAAAGGCATGCGAACGTAGCTGTGAGGGGGACCCTCACACCGACCAGCGCTCGATGGCCAGAAGCGCCCCTGAGATGCGGCCCTGTTGAGCCCTTGAATGTCGACACAGACGCGCAGCTCGTCGTCCTCGCCGGGACGTGGAGCTGCGCCAGGTGGTGGGCGGCGGTCGCCGCGCATGGCTCTTGCCTCTTCAAGCTCCTTGGTCATCTTGGTGATGTACTCCCGAGCACCGGGCACCTCATTCCTTGTGCCCTGATGAGGGAAGCATGCGGTGAAGCATGCCTCCACGTGGTGCCCAAGCGCCTCCCTCGTGACGTTGGCTAGGTCTGAGGCCCTCCAGAAGAGAGCCCCAGATCCCAGCCTGAGTAGGGCGCCAGGCGTGCCTTCCTATGCGAGGGAGGGAGGCGCCCCATTTACGGGTGTAGGCCCTGAGGTGGTGCCGCTAGAGACGCCGCTCTCCTAAAGCCCTTGATGGAGCAGCAACTTCTTCTTCTTGGGGATGGCCTCAGGGAGGTACAGGGCGCTTTCGTTGTCCGGGTCTTCGGCCGCTGCGGCCTGGTAGGCGCGCTCGAGAGAGCACACCACGTCCTTCTCCTCTCGGGCGACCGTGATAACGCCGCAGCTCCTGGGCATCTTGAGGACGTTGTAGCCGTAATGGGTCACTGCCATAAACTTGGCCAGGGCTGGGTACCCGAGGATGGCGTTGTACGGTAGGCGAATGTGGGCGACGTCGAAGTTGATGAGCTCGGTGCGGTAGTTGTCATGCCTGCCGAAGGTGATAGGAAGGCGGACCTGCCTGATCGGGGTGGTGGAGCCGTCGGTCACTCCTGATAAAGGCTTGGTAGGCTGTAGCTGATCGTATGGCACTTGGAGGCGGTCGAACGTCTCGACGGACAAGACATTGAGACCCGCGCCACCGTCGATGAGGGTCTTGGTGACTTGGACATTGCTGATGATGGGTGAGCAAAGCATGGGAGGGTGCCAGCAGTTGTCGCGCACTTGAGTTGGTCGGAGGAGCTGAAGGTGATGGCGCACTTGGAGCACCTGAGCGGGCGCGTGGCCTCGAGCCTGGGAAGGGCCGCGTTCACCTCCCGAACAAACTGCTTGAAGATACGCTGAGAGGCTGGGGCCTGAGCGCCACCCAAGATACAAGCGATGGTGCGAGGCTCCTGGAAGCCCCTAGCCCCCTCGTCCTGATGATGGCCATCGTTCCTTTTTGGTGGCGGTGGCAGCGGAGGGAGATCAGCGTTGCCTTGGGGGCGGTCCTCACGAGGCTGGTCTCCCCAGGCGCCCTCGCGAGGCTGGTCCTGCCAGCGGTCCTCACGAGGTCAGTCGCGCCACTCCTGACGGGGGCCGCGGTCGTCCCAGCGTCCTCCACTGCGGCCTCCCCCACGGCCGTAGCCTCGGTCGTTGCGCTCGGGGCGTGGATCAAAACGCCCGTCGCATATGGCCCTGAGCTCCTGGCAGTCGTTGATGTTATGGTTGTGCACGTTGTGGAAGGCACAGAACGGGCGGTTGGCCTTGGATGACTCGGGGTGGTCACAGCCGCGCTTCATCTCCGGCTCCGCCGCGAGCACGGCAGCCCCCTTGCGCTTCACGTCCTTGGTCTTGGCCTTCTTGTCTTCCTGGTCGGCAGCTGGGAGCTCGAGGAGGGAGAGGCGTCCCTCCTAAGCCCTTGCGCACTCGGTTGCCATGTTGAACATCTGCAAAGCTGTGCATAGGTCCTCGTGTATGGCGAGCTCCTCCTTCATCTTGACATCGCGGACGCCATCGAAGAATGCTAAGATGATGGCCTCGTCCATCACCTTGGGGATCTTGAGGCGAACGCTGTTGAATCGCTGGATGTACTTCTGCAGGGTCTCCCCTGGCTACTGCTTGATGCGCCGTAGGTCACCAGCGGCAGGCGGGCGGTCGCGTGTGCCTTGGAAGTTGGCGACGAAGTGCTCGCGCATCTCGCCCCAGGAAGAGATCGATCCCGCAGGCAGGTTCAGGAGCCACGAGCGCGTGCCGTCCTTGAGAGCCATGGGAAACCACTTCGCCATGACCTTCTCATCGCCGTTGGCTGCCTCAATGCTCAGCTCGTAGAGCTGCAAGAACTCAGCAGGGACGGGGGTGCCGTCGTAGCGCGGAGGTAAGTCGGGCTTGAACTTGTCGGGTCAGACGACGCTGCGCTGCTCGGGGGTGAAGGCGCAGCAGCCCGCCGTGGTTACTGGAGCCCGTCGTGGAGGCAGAGCCTGGTCTTGGTACCCTTGCGTCGCGGCCGCAGGCGGCACGTGATCCTGACGTGGTGGTGCAGGGAGCGTAGGAGCGTCTTCTTGCAGCCGCAGAATCTCTTGGCAGATTCCTTCTTCACGCGCGGGCGCCCTGCGCGGCGGGTCGCGTCGCGGGGCCATGCGTCTTGGGGCAAGGGCGGCGTCTTGATGTGGTGGTGGTGGAGGCGCTCCATGGGCTACGTCGCCCGCAGCTGGAGGTGGGCGAGGCAGCGAGAGAGATGGTGCGGGAGAGCCCCCAGCGGCGCTGACGAGCTCGGCGATGCGGTCCAGCCAGTCTTCGTAGAGGTCGTCGACCGGGCGGTAACGCAGGAGCTCACGTGCCATGACGAGCGTGGGACGACGAGCTGGCCGAAGTCAGCGATGGGGTGGCGGTGTGTCCGTCCCGCCGCACAGAGGGGTGCAGCAACGAGGCTTGCTACTCGTTTCCAGCCGGGCTGGTAGCGGCGTTGGCAGCGGGTGATGGAGAGCGGCGGGGAGGTCCGCCAACGGGCGCCGTCTGAGCGACGCGGGCGGCAAGGGCGGCCCGGCGCTCAGCACGGGCTTGGCGAGCGTCAGCCATGGATGCGGCGGAGCAGTGGTGCGTCGATCGACGGAAGAAAGGCTTCAGCGCACCCCTACCTGGCGCGCCAAATGTCGGATCATGGGTTCCGGCAAACCCTTGAGGTTCGAACTCTGGGGTGCGCACGAAGAACACTATCTTCCTAGCTCGCCCGCTCAACGATCTCATAGCCTAGCTCGACGAACCCAAGGAACAAGAGACACGAGGGTTTATACTGGTCCGGGCCACCTTGCGGTGTAATACCCTACTCCAGTTTATGGTGGTAGATTGCCTCGAGGGGCTGAGGATGAACTAGTAGAGTGGATGAACAGCCTCCTGAGGAGAGGTGTTCTTGAGCTCGATGAGGTGGTGGGTGTGAGGGTGATCTGAATGATCCGTCCCTTGCTACGGTGGTGGCAAGGTCCTATTTATAGAGGCCCTGGTCCTCTTCCCAAATGTTAGGCGACAAGGGATCCCACAACGGCCAAGTTTGAAGGGGGACAAATAGTACAGGCTATCCTGACAAAAGGTGGTCTTCGCCTGCCAAAGGCTCTGGTGGTGACGCTGCCGTGGGCTCCGCGATGACCTCAATCCTGCCGTCCTGCTGGCCTTGGTCTTGTTGCACTGATATGGAAACCTTTTCCTGACGCCTCGGGACTCCTCGCCTGCGCTTGCCTCTTTAGCACCAAAGAGGAAACTGGTACACTGCGCCCGCTGGCTCCCGCCTGGCCTCGGTCGTCATGGCTCACGTCACGTGAACCTCGCGAGGTACCCCTTGCATAGAGATCTCCGCCCCTCGGGAGCCAGCCAAGCGAGGCTGCCCCTGAGGAGGTCTTGGTGTTGTCCGCCTCGCGAGGGTCTTGAGTGTTGCTGCTGAAGATGGGCCGTACCAGGCCGTTGGTGGAGCCACGCACAAGCCCCGCAGGCAGGCAAGTCTGGGCACCCCCGGTCCCAGAACGCCGACAGTATATGATGCAACCAGAAGTTTTTGTCGATCCTAAAGGTGCTAACAAGGTGTGCAAGCTCCAGCGATCCATTTATGGACTGGTGCAAGCATCTCAGAGTTGGAATACATGCTTTGATGAGTTGATCAAAGCATATAGTTTTATATAGACTTGCGGTGAAGACTGTCTTTACAAGAAAGTGAGTGGGAGCACTGCAGCCTTTCTGATAAGTATATGTGAATGACATATTGTTGATCGGAAATGATGTAGAATTTTCTATAAAGCATAAAGGAGTGTTTGAAAGGAGTTTTTCAAAGAAAGACCTCGGTGAAGCTACTTATTGGGCATCAAGATCTATAAAGATAGATCAAGACGCTTGATAAGACTTTCGATGAGTACATACCTTGATAAGATTTTGAAGGAGTTCAAAATGGATCAGTCAAAGAAGGAGTTCCTGCCTGAGTTGTAAGGTATGAAGTTGAGTAAGACTCAAAACCCGACCACGGCAGAAGATAGAGAGAGAATGAAAGTCATTCCCTATGCCTCAGCCATAGGTTCTACAAAGTATGTCATGCTATATACCAGATCTATTGTATACCTTGTCATGAGTTTGGCAAAGGGGTACAATAGTGATCTAGGAGTAGATCGCTGGACAGCGGTCAAAATTATCCTTAGAGGACTAAGGAAATATTTCTCGGTTATGGAGGTGATAAAGAGTTCATCAAAAAGAGTTACATCAATGCAAACTTTAACACTGATCTGGGTGACTCTGAGTCTCAATCTGGATACATATTGAAAGTGGGAGCAATTAGCTAGAGTAGCTCCATGCAGAGCATTGTAGACATAGAAATTTGCAAAATAGATACGGATCTGAATGTGGCAGACCTGTTGACTAAACTTCTCTCACAAGCAAAACATGATCACACCTTAGTACTCTTTGGGTGTTAATCACATGGCGACGTGAACTAGATTATTGACTCTAGTAAACCCTTTTGGGTGTTGGTCACATCGCGATGTGAACTATGGGTGTTAATCACATGGTGATGTGAACTATTGGTGTTGAATCACATGGCGATGTGAACTAGATTATTGACTCTAGTGAAAGTGGGAGACTGAAGGAAATATGCCCTAGAGGCAATAGTAAAGTTGTTTTTTATATTTCCTTATATCATGATAAATGTTTATTAGTCATGCTAGAATTGTATTAACCGGAAACTTAGTACATGTGTGAATACATAGACAAAACAGAGTGTCCCTAGTATGCCTCTACTTGACTAGCTTGTTAATCAAAGATGGTTATGTTTCCTAACCATAGACATGTGTTGTCATTTGATGAACGGGATCACATCATTAGAGAATGATGTGATGGACAAGACCCATCCGTTAGCTTAGCATAATGATCGTTAAGTTTTATTGCTATTGCTTTCTTCATGACTTATACATATTCCTCTGACAATGAAATTATGCAACTCCCGAATACCGGAGGAACACCTTGTGTGCTATCAAACGTCACAACGTAATTGGGTGACTATAAAAATGCTCTACAGGTATCTCCGAAGGTGTTTGTTGGGTTGGCTGGAGGAAATATGCCCTAGAGGCAATAATAAAGTTGTTATTTATATTTCCTTATATCATGATAAATGTTTATTATTCATGCTAGAATTGTATTAACCGGAAACTTAGTACATGTGGGAATACATAGACAAACAGAGTGTCACTAGTATGCATCTACTTGACTAGCTCATTGAATCAAAGATGGTTAAGTTTCCTAGCCATAGACATGAGTTGTCATTTGATTAACGGGATCACATCATTAGAGAATGATGTGATTGACTTGACCCATTTCGTTAGCTTAGCACTTGATCGTCTAGTATGTTGCTATTGCTTTCTTCATTACTTATACATGTTCCTATGACTATGAGATTATGCAACTCCCGAATACCGGAGGAACACCTTGTGTGCTATCAAACATCACAACGTAACTGGGTGATTATAAAGATGCTCTACAGGTGTCTCCGAAGGTGTTTGTTGGGTTGGCATAGATCGATATTAGGATTTGTCACTCCGAGTATCGGAGAGGTATCTCTGGGCCCTCTCGGTAATGCACATCACTATAAGCCTTGCAAGCAATGTAACTAATGAGTTAGTTGCGGGATGATGCATTACGGAACGAGTAAAGAGACTTGCCGGTAACGAGATTGAACTAGGTATTGAGATACCGACGATTGAATCTCGGGCAAGTAACATACCGATGACAAAGGGAACAATGTACGTTGTTATGCGGTTTGACCGATAAAGATCTTCGTAGAATATGTAGGAGCCAATATGAGCATCCAGGTTCCGTTGTTGGTTATTGACCGGAGATGAGTCTCGGTCATGTCTACATAGTTCTCGAACCCGTAGGGTCCGCATGCTTAACGTTCAGTGACGATCGGTATTATGAGTTTATGTGTTTTGATGTACCGAAGGTTGTTCGGAGTCCCGGATGAGATCAGGGACATGACGAGGAGTCTCGAAATGTTTAAGACGTAAAGATCGATATATTGGAAGGCTATATTCAGACATCGGAAAGGTTCTGAGTGGTTCTGGTATTTATCGGAGTACCGGAGAGTTACGGGAATTCGTCGGGGAATATATGGGCCTTATTGGGCTTTAGGGGAGAGAGAGAGGGGCTGCCTAGGGCAGGCCGCTTGCCCCCCCAAGGCCTAGTCCGAATTGGACTAGGGGGAGGGGTGGCGCCCCCTCCTTCCTTCTCTTCTCTCTTCCCCTTCCTTCTCTCCTACTCCTACTACTTGGAAGGGGGGAATCCTACTCTCGGTGGGAGTAGGACTTCCCAGGGCGCGCCATAGTAGAGGGCCGGCCCTCCCCCTCCTCCAGTCCTTTATATACGGGGGAGGGGGCACCCCATAGACACACAAGTTGATCATTGATCTCTTAGCCGTGTGCGGTGCCCCCTCCACCATAATTCACCTCGGTCATATCGTAGCGGTGCTTAGGCAAAGCCCGTGTTGGTAGCATCATCATCACCGTCATCACGCCGTCGTGCTGACGGAACTCTCCCTCGAAGCTCTACTGGATCGTGAGTTCGTGGGACGTCACCAAGCTGAACGTGTGCAGATCGCGGAGGTGTCGTACGTTCGGTACTAGGATCGGTCGATCGTGAAGACGTACGACTACATCAACCATGTTGTCATAACACTTCCGCTTATGATATACGGGGGTACATGGACAACACTCTCCCCTCTTGTTGTTATGCATCACCATTATCTTGCGTGTGCGTAGGAATTTTTTTGAAATTACTGTGTTCCCCAACAGTGGCATCCGAGCCAGGTCTATGCCTAGATGTTATATGCACGAGTAGAACACAAGTGAGTTGTGGGCGATACAAGTCATACTACTTACCAGCATGTCATACTTTGATTCGGCGGTATTGTTGGATGAAGCGGCCCGGACCAACATTACGCGTACGCTTATGTGAGACTGGTTCTACCGACATGCTTCGCACACAGGTGGCTGGCGGGTGTCAGTTTCTCCAACTTTAGCTGAACCGAGTGTGGCTACGCCCGGTCCTTGTGAAGGTTAAAACATCACATACTTGACGAAATATCGTTGTGGTTTTGATGCGTAGGTAAGAACGGTTCTTGCTCAGCCCGTAGCAGCCACGTAAAACTTGCAACAACAAAGTAGAGGACGTCTAACTTGTTTTTGCAGGGCATGCTATGATGTGATATGGTCAAGACATGATGCTAAATTTTATTGTATGAGATGATCATGTTTTGTAACAGAGTTATCGGCAACTGGCAGGAGCCATATGGTTGTCGCTTTATTGTATGAAATGCAATCGCCATGTAATTGCTTTACTTTATCACTAAGTGGTAGCGATAGTCGTAGAAGCAATAGTTGGCGAGACGACAACGATGCTACGATGGAGATCAAGGTGCCGCGCCGGTGACGATGGTGATCATGACGGTGCTTTGGAGATGGAGATCAAAGGCACAAGATGATGGTGGCCATATCATATCACTTATATTGATTGCATGTGATGTTTATCTTTTATGCATCTTATTTTGCTTAGATCGACGGTAGCATTATAAGATTATCTCTCACTAAATTTCAAGGTATAAGTGTTCTCCCTGAGTATGCACCGTTGCGAAAGTTCGTCGTGCCGAGACACCACGTGATGATCGGGTGTGATAAGCTCTACGTTCACATACAACGGATGCACGCCAATTTTGCACACGCAGAATACTCGGGTTAAACTTGACGAGCCTAGCATATGCAGATATGGCCTTGGAACACTGAGACCGAAAGGTCGAGCATGAATCATATAGTAGATATGATCAACATAGTGATGTTCACCATTGAAAACTACTCCATCTCACGTGATGATCGGACATGGTTTAGTTGATATGGATCACGTGATCACTTAGATGATTAGAGGGATGTCTATCTAAGTGGGAGTTCTTAAGTAATATGATTAATTGAACTTTAATTTATAATGAACTTAGTCCTGGTAGTATTAGCATATCTATGTTGTAGATCAATAGCTCGCGTTTAGCTCCCCTGTTTTATTTTTGTTATGTTCCTAGAGAAAACTAAGTTGAAAGATGTTAGTAGCAATGATGTGGGTTGGATCCTTGATCTGAGTACTATCCTCATTGCTGCACAAAAGAATTATGTCCCTGATGCACCGCTAGGTGACAGACCGATTGCAGGAGCAAATGCAGTCATTATGAACGTTTGGCAAGCTCGATATGATGACTACTTGATAGTTTAGTGCACTATGCTTTACGGCTTAGCATCGGGGCTTCAACTACGTTTTTGAAATGCCACGGAGCATATGAGATGTTCCAAGAGTTGAAATTAGTATTTCAGACTCATGCTCATGTCGAAAGGTATGAGACCTTTGACAAGTACTTTGCCTACAAGATGGAGGAGAATAGCTCAGCTAGTGAGCATGTGCTCAGAATATTTGATTACTACAATCACTTGAATCAAGTGGGATTTAATCTTCCATATAAGATAGTGATTGACAGAGTTCTCTAGTCACTATCACCAAGTCACTATGCAAGGGATAACGGAAATGATTCCCAAGCTCTTCGTGATGCTGAAATCGACGAAGATAGAAATCAAGAAAATCATCAATTGTTGATGGTTGACAAGACCACTAGTTTCAAGAAAAGGGCAAAGGGAAGAGGGGGAACTCAAAAAGAATGGCATGCAAGTTGCCGCTCCCGTGAAGAAGCCCAAAGCTAGACCCAAGCCTGAAACTGAGTGCTTCTACTGCAAAGGAAATGGTCACTGGAAGTGGAACTGCCCTAGATACTTGGCGGATAAGAAGGATGGCAAAGTGAACAAAGGTATATTGGATATACATGTTATTGATGTGTACTTTACTAGTGTTTATAGCAACCCCTAGGCATTTGATACTGGTTCAGTTGCTAAGAGTAGTAACTCGAAACGGGAGTTGCAGAATGAACAGAAACTAGTTAAGGGCGAGGTGACGATGTGTGTTGGAAGTAGTTCCAAGATTGATATGGTCATCATCACACACTCCCTATACTTTCGGGATTAGTGTTGAACCTAAATAAGTGTTATTTGGTGTTTGCGTTGAGCATGAATATGATTTGATTATGTTTATTGCAATACGGTTATTCATTTAAGTTAGAGAATAATTGCTGTTCTGTTTACATGAATAAAACCTTCTATGGTCATACACCCAATGAAAATAGTTTGTTGGATCTCGATCATAGTGATACACATATTCATAATATTGAAGCCAAAATATGCAAAGTTAATAATGATAGTGCAACTTATTTGTGGCACTGCCGTTTAGGTCATATTGGTGTTAAGCGCATGAAGAAACTCCATGCTGATGGGATTTTGGAATCACTTGATTATGAATCACTTGATGCTTGCGAGCCATGCCTTATGGGCAAGATGACTAAGACTCCATTCTACGGAACAATGGAGCGAGCAAATGACTTATTGGAAATAATACATACTAATGTATGCGATCCGATGAGTGTTGAGGCTCACGGCGGGTATCGTTATTTTCTGACCTTCACAGATGATTTGAGCAGATATGGGTATATCTACTTGATGAAACATAAGTCTGAAACATTTGAAAAGTTCATATAATTTGAGAGTGAAGTGGAAAATCAACGTAACAAGAAAATAAAGTTTCTATGATCTGATCTGGAGGAGAATATTTGAGTTACGAGTTTGATCTTCATTTGAAACAATGCGGAATAGTTTCGCAACTCACGCCACCCGGAACACCACAGCGTAATGGTGTGTCCGAATGTCGTAATCATACTTTACTAGATATGGTGCGATCTATGATGTCTCTTACTGATTTACCGCTATCATTTTGGGGTTATGCTTTAGAGACGGCTACATTCACGTTAAATAGAGCACCATCTAAATCCGTTGAGACGACGCCTTATGAACTGTTGTTTGGCAAGAAACCAAAATTGTCGTTTCTTAAAGTTTGGTGCTGTTGCGATGCTTATGTGAAAAAGCTTCAACCTGATAAGCTCGAACCCAAATCGGAGAAATGTGTCTTCATAGGATACCCAAAGGAGACTGTTGGGTACACCTTCTATCACAGATCCGAAGGCAAGACATTCGTTGCTAAGAATGGATCCTTTCTAGAGAAGGAGTTTCTCTCGAAAGAAGTGAGTGGGAGGAAAGTAGAACTTGATGAGGTAACTGTACCTGCTCCCTTATTGGAAAGTAGTTCATCACATAAATCTGTTCTTGTGACTCCTACACCAATTAGTGAGGAAGCTAATGATGATGATCATGTAACTTCAGATCAACTTACTACCAAATCTCGTAGGTTAACCAGAGTGAGATCCACAACAGAGTGGTACGGTAATCCTGTTCTGGAGGTCATGTTACTTGACCATGATGAACCTACGAACTATGAGGAAGCGATGATGAGCCCAGATTCCGCGAAATGGCTTGAGGCCATGAAATCTGAGATGGGATCCATGTATGAGAACAAACTGTGGACTTTGGTTGACTTGCCCGATGATCGGCAAGCCATAGAAAATAAATGGACCTTCAAGAGGAAGATGGATGCTGATAGTAGTGTTACTATCTACAAAGCTAGACTTGTCGAAAAAAGTTTTTGACAAAGTTCAAGGTGTTGACTATGATGAGATTTTCTCACTCGTAGCGATGCTTAAGTCTGTCTGAATCATGTTAGCAAATTGCCACATTTTATGAAATCTGGCAAATGGATGTCAAAACTACATTCCTTAATGGATTTCTTAAAGAAGAGTTGTATATGATGCAACAAGAAGGTTTTATCAATCCTAAAGGTGCTAACAAAATGTGCAAGCTCCAGCGATCCATCTATGGACTGGTGCAAGCATCTCGGAGTTGGAATATACGCTTTGATGAGTTGGTCAAAGCATATATAGTTTTACAGACTTACGGTGAAGCCTGTATTTACAAGAAAGTGAGTGGGAGCACTACAGCATTTCTGATAAATATATGTGAATGACATATTGTTGATCGGAAATAACGAAGAATTTTCTGGAAAGCATAAAGGAGTATTTGAAAGGGGTTTTTCAAAGGTAGACCTCGGTGAAGCTGCTTACATATTGAGCATCAAGATATATAGAGATAGATCAAGATGCTTGATAGGTTTTTTCAATGAGTACATACCTTGACAAGATTTTGAAGTAGTTCAAAATGGAACAGTCAAAGAAAGAGTTCTTGCCTGTGTTACAAGGTGTGAAATTGAGTAAGACTCAAAGCCCAACCACGGCAGAAGATAGAAAGAGAATGAAAGTCATTCCCTATGCCTCAGCCATAGGTACTATAAAGTATGCCATGCTGTGTACCAGATCTATTGTATACCCTACACTGAGTTTGGCAAAGGAGTACAATAGTGATCTAGGAGTAGATCACTGAACAACGGTCAAAATTATCCTTAATGGAATAAGGATATGTTTCTCGATTATGGAGGTGACAAAAGGTTCGTCGTAAAGGGTTACGTCGATGCAAGTTTTGACACTGATCCAAATGACTCTAAGTCTCAATCTGGATACATATTGAAAGTTGGAGCAATTAGCTAAAGTAGCTCCGTGCAGAGCATTGTAGACATAGAAATTTTTTTTGACTATGTACTGTGAAGCAATAGCTCCACAGTCTTTTATTTAAAATTAAAAGAATAGAGGTCCACCTATATACAAACTAGAAAGGCAGAAAAGAAACTTACCTACTTACCTATGTTACAAAATACAACAATCTAAGGAAGATTATTAACCCAAGCTAAGAAAGCAGGTTTAACACTCCCTCACTCTATGGTACAACAAGTTGATATCATGTACAAATTTACCCCTCCACATGCCAAACTAGGCCCTCTCTGATATGAAGATCTTCCCATTCCTAGTAGTCCAAATGCACCAGGCCGCAGTGAGCATAACCTCAAAGAAGAATGGTTGCTGAAAATTCTTCTTGGCGTGCAAAAGGCAGGAGGTCACATCCTGTCCGCCCAACCAATCAATCTGGAGAAAAGACCAGACCCGTTGACTGAAATTGCAGTTGAAGAAGAGATGGAACCTATCCTCATGCAGACGGGCAGGACAAAGTACACAAAAATTATCCTCTTGATCAGTCCTCCAATGTCTCCTGAGAAGGAGGTCTCGAGTGTTCAGGCGATCAAAAAAGGGAAACCAGCCAAAAACCTTGATTTTCATCGTGCATGAACTTCTCCAAAGCCAAACACAAGGCGTAATTGTCGAAAGGTGTGTGTGCATTATGGTGTAAAAACTCTTAGCAGAGTAACCAGTCTTTGAAGGCCAAGACCACACATCAGGAGCAGCAGCATCTCTTTGCAACATAGTGACCAAAGAAGGAGGTTCTCAAGTTCTGAAGTTGTTGTGCTCGAGATTGGCAAATGAAACATTGATGTCACATCCTCAGAATCCAAGAAATCCATGGCAGAGATCTTGTCATCCTTGACAAAGGAGAATAAGTGAGGCAGCCAGTCCCGAAGTGGTCTGTTTGAATTGTGTAGTATCCAACTGTCAGACCAGAACAAAATAGAATCTCTCTGATTCACAGAAGTTTGCAAAATGCATACGGATCTGAATTTGGCAGACCCGTTGACTAAACTTCTCTCACAAGCAAACATGATCACACCTTAGTACTCTTTGGGTGTTAATCACATGGCAATGTGAACTAGATTACTGACTCTAGTAAACCCTTTGAGTGTTGGCCACATGGCGATGTGAACTATGGATATTAATCACATGGTGATGTGAACTATTGGTGTTAAATCACATGGTGATGTGAACTAGATTATTGACTCTAGTGCAAGTGGGAGACTGAAGGAAATATACCCTAGAGGCAATAATAAAGTTGTTATTTATATTTCCTTATATCATGATAAATGTTTATTATTAATGCTAGAATTATATTAACCGGAAACTTAGTACATGTGTGAATACATAGACAAACAGAGTGTCACTAGTATGCCTCTACTTGACTAGCTCGTTGAGTCAAAGATGGTTAAGTTTCCTAGCCAAAGACATGAGTTGTCATTTGATTAACGGGATCACATCATTAGAGAATGATGTGATTGACTTGACCCATTCCGTTAGCTTAGCACTTGATCATTTAGTATGTTGCTATTGCTTTCTTCATTACTTGTACATGTTCCTATGACTAGGAGATTATGCAACTCCCGAATACCGGAGGAACACCTTGTGTGCTATCAAACATCACAACGTAACTGGGTGATTATAAAGATGCTCTACAGGTGTCTCCGAAGGTGTTTGTTGGGTTGGCATAGATCAAGATTAGGATTTGTCACTCCGAGTATCGGAGAGGTATCTTTGGGCCCTCTCGGTAATGCACATCACTATAAGCCTTGCAAGCAATGTAACTAATGAGTTAGTTGCGGGATGATGCATTACGGAATGAGTAAAGAGACTTGCCGGTAACGATATTGAACTAGGTATTGAGATACCGACGATCGAATCTCGGGCAACTAACATACCGATGACAAAGGGAACAACGTATGTTGTTATGCGGTTTGACCGATAAAGATCTTCGTAGAATATGTAGGAGCCAATATGAGCATCCAGGTTCCGCTGTTGGTTATTGACTGGAGATGAGTCTCGTTCATGTCTACATAGTTCTCGAACCCGTTGGGTCCGCACGCTTAACGTTCGGTGACGATCGGTATTATGAGTTTATGCGTTTTGATGTTACGAAGGTTGTTCGGAGTCCCAGGTGAGATCAGGGACATGACGAGGAGTCTCGAAATGTTCGAGACGTAAAGATCGATATATTGGAAGGCTATATTCGGACATCGAAAAGGTTCTGAGTGGTTCGGGTATTTAACGGAGTACCGGAGAGTTACGGGAATTCGCCGGGGAATATATGGGCCTTATTGGGCTTTATGGGAGAGATAGAGGGGCTGCCTTGGTCAGGCCCCCCCCCCAAGGCCTAGTCCGAATTGGACTAGGGGGAGGGGCGGCGCCCCCTCCTTCCTTCTCTTCTCTCTTCCCCTTCCTTCTCTCCTACTCCTACTACTTGGAAGGGGGGAATCCTACTCCCGGTGGGAGTAGGACTCCCCAGGGCACGCCATAGTAGAGGGCCGGCCCTCCCCCTCCTCCACTCCTTTACATACGGGGGAGGGGGCACCCCATAGACACACAAGTTGATCATTGATCTCTTAGCCGTGTGCGGTGCCCCCTCCACCATAATCCACCTCGGTCATATCGTACTGATGCTTAGGCAAAGCCCTGCGTCGGTAGCATCATCATCACCATCATCACGCCGTCGTGCTGACAGAACTCTCCCTCGAAGCTCTACTGGATCGTGAGTTCGTGGGACGTCACCGAGCTGAACGTGTGCAGATCGCGGAGATGTCGTACGTTCGGTACTAGGATCGGTCGATCGTGAAGACGTACGACTACATCAACCGCGTTGTCATAACGCTTCCGCTTACGGTCTACGACGGTACGTGGACAACACTCTCCCCTCTTGTTGCTATGCATCACCATGATCTTGCGTGTGTGTGGGAATTTTTTTGAAATTACTACGTTCCCCAACATTGGCGTAGATCGAGATTAGGATGTGTCACTCCGAGTATCGGAGAGGTATCTCTAGGCCCTCTCCGTAATGCACATCACTGTAAGCCTTGCAAGCAATGTGACTAATGTGTTAGTTGCGGGATGATGCATTACAGAATGAGTAAAGAGACTAGCCGGTAACGAGATTGAACTAGGTATAAAATACCGACGGTCAAATCTCGGGCAAGTAACATACCAATGACAAAGGGAATAGCTTATGTTGTCATTACGGTACGACCAATATGAGCATCCAGGTTTCGCTATTGGTTATGTTGGAAATATGCCCTAGAGGCAATAATAAAATGGTTATTATTGTATTTCCTTGTTCATGATAATTTTCTATTGTTCATGCTATAATTGTATTAACTGGAAACCGTAATACATGTGTGAATACATAGACCACAACATGTCCCTAGTAAGCCTCTAGTTGACTAGCTCGTTGATCAATAGGTGGTTATGGTTTCCTGACCATGGACGTTGGATGTCATTGATAACGGGATCACATCATTAGGAGAATGATGTGATGGACAAGACCCAATCCTAAGCATAGCACAAGATCGTGTAGTTCGTTTGCTAAGAGCTTTTCTAATGTCAAGTATCGTTTCCTTAGACCATGAGATTGTGCAACTCCCGGATACCGTAGGAATGCTTTGGGTGTACCAAACGTCACAACGTAACTGGGTGGCTATAAAGGTGCACTACAGGTATCTCCGAAAGTGTCTGTTGGGTTGGCACGAATCGAGACTGGGATTTGTCACTCCGTATGACGGAGAGGTATCTCTGGGCCCACTCGGTAATGCATCATCATAATGAGCTCAATGTGACTAAGGAGTTAGCCACGGGATCATGCGTTACAGAACGAGTAAAGTGACTTGCCGGTAATGAGATTGAACGAGGTATTGGGATACCGACGATCGAATCTCGGGCAAGTAACATACCGATAGACAAAGGGAATTGTATACGAGATTGATTGAATCCCCGACATCGTGGTTCATCCGATGAGATCATCGTGGAACATGTGGGAGCCAATATGGGTATCCAGATCCCGCTATTGGTTATTGGCCGGAGAGGTGTCTCGGTCATGTCTGCATGGTTCCCGAACCCGTAGGGTCTACACACTTAAGGTTCGGTGACGCTAGAGTTGTTATGGGAAATAGTATGTGGTTACCGAAGGTTGTTCGGAGTCCCGGATGAGATCCCGGACGTCACGAGGAGTTCCGGAATGGTCCGGCGGTGAAGATCGTTATATTGGACGAAGGATATTGGAGTCCGGAAGTGTTCCGGGGGTACCAGGCTGTGGCCAGCATGACCGAAAGGTGTTTCGGGAGTCCCGGCAAGTGTTGGAGGGCCTCATGGGCCAAAGGGGAAGGGGCAAACCAGCCCACTAAGGGGTGGTGCGCCCCCCACACCCTTTCCCACGTTACTTGGGGAGGTGGGCGCCTCCACCTAGCTTGGGAGGCAAGCCTCCACCTGCTTGGCTTGGGGGGCAAGTCTCCCTAGGATTTTCCCTAAGGAGATCCAATCTGCTTGGCCGCCGCCCCCTAGGGGAAACCCTAGGGCGCCTCCCCCTCTCCCCTTGCCCCTATATATAGTGGAGGGGTGGGAGGGCAGCCGCACCTCTTCCCTGGCGCAGCCCTCCCTCCTCATACACCTCCTCCTCCTCCTCCGTAGTGCTTAGCGAAGCTCTGCCGGAGAACTACGAGCTCCATTGCCACCACGCCGTCGTGCTGCTGGAGTTCTCCCTCAACTTCTCCTCTCCCCTTGCTGGATCAAGAAGGAGGAGACGTTCCCGGGCTGTACGTGTTTTGAACGCGGAGGCGCCGTCCGTTCGGCGCTAGATCGGATCTTCCGCGATTTGAATCGCCGCGAGTACGACTCCATCAACCGCGTTCTTGTAACGCTTCCGCTTAGCGATCTTCAAGGGTATGAAGATGCACTCGCTCTCTCTCGTTGCTAGCATCTCCTAGATTGGTCTTGGTGACACGTAGGAAAATTTTGAATTATTGCTACGTTCCTCAACAGTGGCATCATGAGCTAGGTCTATGCGTAGATTCTATGCACGAGTAGGACACAAAGTAGTTGTGGGCGATGATTTGTTCAATTTGCTTACCGTTACTAGTCTTATCATGATTCGGCGGCATTGTGGGATGAAGCGGCCCGGACCGACCTTACACGTACACTTACGTGAGACAGGTTCCACCGACTGACATGCACCTGATGCATAAGGTGGCTAGCGGGTGTCTGTCTCTCCCACTTTAGTCGGATCGGATTCGATGAAGAGGGTCCTTATGAAGGGTAAATAGAAATTGGCATATCACCGTTGTGGCTTTTGCGTAGGTAAGAAACGTTCTTGCTAGAAACCCATAGCAGCCACGTAAAACATGCAACAACAATTAGAGGACGTCTAACTTATTTTTGCACGGTATGCTATGTGATGTGATATGGCCAAAAGGATGTGATGAATTATATATATGTGATGTATGAGATTGATCATGTTCTTGTAATAGGAATCACGACTTGCATGTCGATGAGTATGACAACCGGCAGGAGCCATAGGAGTTGTCTTAATTTATTGTATGACCTGCGTGTCAATGAAAAACGCCATGTAATTACTTTACTTTATTGCTAACCATTAGCCATAGTAGTAGAAGTAATAGTTGGCGAGACAACTTCATGAAGACACGATGATGGAGATCATGGTGTCATGCCGGTGACGAAGGTGATCATGCCGCGCCTCGAAGATGGAGATCAAAAGGCGCAAGATGATATTGGCCATATCATGTCACTTTATGATTTGCATGTGATGTTTGTCATGTTTACATCTTATTTTCTTAGAACGACGGTAGCATAAATAAGATGATCCCTCACTAAAATTTCAAGAGATGTGTTCCCCCTAACTGTGCACCATTGCGAAGGTTCGTTGTTTCGAAGCACCACGTGATGATCGGGTGTGATAGATTCTAACGTTCTCATACAATGGGTGTAAGCCAGATTTACACATGCGAAACACTTAGGTTGACTCGACGAGCCTAGCATGTACAGACATGGCCTCGGAACACAAGAGACCGAAAGGTCGAACATGAGTCGTATAGTAGATACGATCAACATGGAGATGTTCACCGATGATGACTAGTCCGTCTCACGTGATGATCGGACACGGCCTAGTTGACTCGGATCATGTATCACTTAGATGACTAGAGGGATGTCTATCTGAGTGGGAGTTCATTAAATAATTTGATTAGATGAACTTAATAATCATGAACATAGTCAAAAGGTCTTTGCAAATTATGCCGTAGCTTACGCTTTAGTTCTACTAAGATATGTTCCTAGAGAAAATTTAGTTGAAAGTTGATAGTAGCAATTATGCGGTCTGGGTCCGTAAACTGAGGATTGTCCTCATTGTTGCACAGAAGGCTTATGTCCTTAATGCACCGCTCGGTGTGCTGAACCTCGAGCGTCGTTTGTGGATGTTGCGAACATCTGACATACACGTTTTGATGACTACGTGATAGTTCAGTGTGTGATGCTGACGGTTTAAAATTGTGGCACCAAAGATGGTTTTGAAACGTCGCAGAACATATGAGATGTTCCAAAGACTGAAATTGGGATCTCAGACTAGTGCCCACGTCAAGAGGTATGAGACCTCTGACAAGTTTCTTAAGCCTGCAAACTAAGGGAGAAAAGCTCAATCGTTGAGCATGTGCTCAGATTGTATGAGTACTACAATCGCTTGAATCAAGTGGGAGTTAATCTTCCAGATGAGATAGTGATGGTTCTCCATAGTCACTGACACCAAGCTATTAGAGCTTCGTGATGAACTATAACATATCAGGGATAGACATGATGATCCTTGAGCAACTCGCGATGTTTGACACCGCGAAAGTAGAAATCAAGTAGGAGCATCAATTGTTAATGGTTACTAAAACCACTAGTTTCAAGAAGGGCAAGGGCAAGAAGGGATACTTCATGAAACGGCAAATCAGTTGCTGCTCCAGCGAAGAAACCCAAGGTTGAACCCAAACCCGAGACTAAGTGCTTCTGTAATGAGGGGAACGGTCACTGAAGCAGAACTACCCTAGATACTTGGTAGATGAGAAGGCAGGCAAGGTCGACAGAAGTATATTGGATATACATTATATTAATGTGTACTTTACTAGTACTCCTAGTAGCACCAGGGTATTAGATACCGGTTTGGTTGCTAAGTGTTGGTAACTCGAAATAAAAGGCTACGGAATAAACGGAGACTAGCTAAAGGTGAGATGATGATATGTGTTGGAAGTGTTTCCAAGGTTGATGTGATAAAGCATCGCATGCTCCCTCTACCATCGAGATTGGTGTTAAACCTAAATAATTGTTATTTGGTGTTTGCGTTGAGCATAGACATGATTGGATTATGTTTATCGCAATACGGTTATTCATTTAAGGAGAATAATGGTTACTCTGTCTATTTGAATAATACCTTCAATGGTCTTGCACCTAAAATGAATGGTTTATTAAATCTCGATCGTAGTGATACACATGTTCATGCCAAAAGATATAAGATAGTAATGATAGTACCACATACTTGTGGCACTGCCACTTGAGTCATATTGGTATAAAACGCATGAAGAAGCTCCATGTTGATGGATCTTTGGACTCACTCGTTTTTGAAAAGATTGAGACATGCGAACCATGTCTATTAGTATATATGCATGAAGAAAGTCCATACAGATGGATCGTTTGGACTCACTTGATTTTGAATCACTTGAGACATGCAAATCATACCACATGGGCAAGATGACTGAAAGGCCTCGTTTTCAGTAAGATGGAACAAGAAAGCAACTTGTTGGAAGTAATACATTTTGATGTGTGCAGTCCAATGAGTGAGGCATGCAGTGGATATCGTTATGTTCTTGCTTCACAGATGATTTGAGTAGATGCTGAGTATATTTACTTGATGAAACACAAGTCTGAATTATTGAAAGGTTCAAGTAATTTCGGAGTGAAGTTGAAGATCGTCGTGACAAGAGGATAAAATGTCTGTGATATGATCATAGAGATGAATATCTGAGTTACGAGTTTGGCACACAATTAAGAAATTGTGGAAATTGTTTCACGACTAATACCGCCTGGAACACCATAGTGTGATGGTGTGTCCGAACATCATAACTGCACCCTATTGGATATGGTGCATACCATGATGTCTCTTATCGAATTACACTATCGTTTATGGGTTAGGCATTAGAGACAACCGCATTCACTTTAAATAGGGCACCACGCAATTCCGTTGAGACGACACTGTATGAACTATGGTTTAGAGAAACCTGAGTTGTCATTTCTTAAAAGTTTGGGGCTGCGACGCTTATGTGGAAAAGTTTCAGGCTGATAAGCTCGAACCCAAAGCGGATAAATGCATCTTCGTAGAATACCCAAAACAGTTGGGTATACCTCCTATTTCAGATCCGGAAGCAAAGTGATTATTTCTAGAAACAGGTCCTTTCTCGAGGAAAAGTTTCTCTCGAAAGAATTGAGTGGGAGGATGGTGGAGACTTGATGAGGTTATTGAACCATGACTTCAACTAGTGTGTAGCAGGGCACAGGAAGTTGTTCCTGTGGCACCTACACCAATTGAAGTGGAAGCTTATGATAGTGATCATGAAACTTCGGATCAAGTCACTACCAAACCTCGTAGGACGACAAGGATGCATGCTACTTCAGAGTGGTACGTAATCCTATCTTGGAAGTCATGTTGCTAGACAACAATGAACCTACGAGCTATGGAGAAGCGATGATGGGCCCGAATTCCGACGAATGGCTCGAGGCCATAAAATCTGAGAGAGGATCCATGTATAAAAACAAAGTGTAGAATTTGGAAGAACTACTTGATGGTCGTAAGGCTGTTGGGTGCAGATGGATTTTAAAAGGAAGACAGACAATGATGGTAAGTGTCACCATTAAGAAAGCTCGACTTGTCGTTAAGATGTTTTCCGGCAAGTTCAAGGAGTTGACTGCGATGAGACTTTCTCACTCGTAGCGATGCTAAGAGTCTGTTGGAATTATATTAGCAGTTACTGCATTATTTATGAAATCTTGCAGATAGGATGTCAAAACATTGTTTCCTCGACGATTTTCTTGAGGAAAGGTTGTATGTGATACAACCAGAAGGTTTTGTCAATCCTGAAAGATGCTAACAAGTATGCAAAGCACCAGCAATCCTTCTAAGGATTGGAGTAAGCATCTCGGAGTTGGAATGTACGCTTTGATGAGATGATCAAAGATTTTGGGTTTATACAAAGTTTATGAGAAACTTGTATTTCCAAAGAAGTGAGTGGGAGCACTATAGAATTTTTGATGAGTATATGTTGTTGACATATTGTTGATCAGAAATGATGTAGAATTTCTGGAAAACATACAGGGTTATTTGAAAAGTGTTTTTCAATGCAAAACCTGGATTAAGCTACTTGAACATTGAGCATCAAGATCTATAAGGATAGATAAAAAACGCTTAATAGTACTTTCAAATGAATGCATACCGTGACAGGATTTTGAAGGAGTTCAAAATAGATCAGCAAAGAAGGAGTTCTTGGCTGTGTTACAAGGTGTGAGTATTGAGTAAGACTCAAGACCTGACCACGGAAGAAGAGAGAGAAAGGACGAAGGTCGTACCCTATGCTTTAGACGTAGGCTCTACAGTATGCTATGCTGTGTACCGCACCTGAAGTGTACCTTGCCATGAGTCAGTCAAGGGGTACAAGAGTGATCCAGGAATGGATCACATGATAGCGGTCGAACTTATCCTTAGTAACTAGTGTACTAAGGAATTTTCTCGATTATGGAGGTGGTGAAAGAGTTCATCGTAAAGGGTTGCGTCGATGCAAACTTTGACACTATCCGGATGACTCTGAGTAGTAAACCGGATTCGTATAGTAGAGCAGTTATTTGGAATAGCTCCAAGTAGCGCGTGGTAGCTGCATCTACAAGATGACATAGAGATTTGTAAAGCACACACGGATCTGAAAGGTTCAGACCCGTTGACTAGTAACCTCTCTCACAAGCGAGATATGAACAAACCCCATGGGTGTTGGATTCATTACAATCACATAGTGATGTGAACTAGATTATTGACTCTAGTGCAAGTGGGAGACTGTTGGAAATATGCCCTAGAGGCAATAATAAAATGGTTATTATTGTATTTCCTTATTCATGATAATTGTCTATTGTTCATGCTATAATTGTATTAACTGGAAACCGTAATACATGTGTGAATACATAGACCACAACATGTCCCTAGTAAGCCTCTAGTTGACTAGCTCGTTGATCAATAGATGGTTATGGTTTCCTGACCATGGACATTGGATGTCATTGATAACGGGATCACATCATTAGGAGAATGATGTGATGGACAAGACCCAATCCTAAGCATGGCACAAGATCGTGTAGTTCGTTTGCTAAGAGCTTTTCTAATGTCAAGTATCGTTTCCTTAGACCATGAGATTGTGCAACTCCCGGATACCGTAGGAATGCTTTGGGTGTACCAAACGTCACAACGTAACTGGGTGGCTATAAAGGTGCACTACAGGTATCTCCGAAAGTGTTTGTTGGGTTGGCACGAATCGAGACTGGGATTTGTCACTCCGTATGACGGAGAGGTATCTCTGGGCCCACTCGGTAATGCATCATCATAATGAGCTCAATGTGACTAAGGAGTTAGCCACGGGATCATGCGTTACAGAATGAGTAAAGTGACTTGCCGGTAACAAGATTGAACGAGGTATTGGGATACTGACGATCGAATCTCGGGCAAGTAACATACCGATAGACAAAGGGAATTGTATACGGGATTGATTGAATCCCCGACATCGTGGTTCATCCGATGAGATCATCGTGGAACATGTGGGAGCCAATATGGGTATCCAGATCCCGCCATTGGTTATTGGCCGGAGAGGTGTCTCGGTCATGTCTGCATGGTTCCCGAACCCGTAGGGTCTACACACTTAAGGTTCGGTGACGCTATTGTTGTTATGGGAAATAGTATGTGGTTACCGAAGGTTGTTCAGAGTCCCGGATGAGATCCCGGACATCACGAGGAGTTCCGGAATGGTCCGGCGGTGAAGATCGATATATTGGACGAAGGGTATTGGAGTCCGGAAGTGTTCCGGGGGTACCAGGCTATGGCCAGCATGACCGAAAGGTGTTTCGGGAGCCCCGGCAAGTGTTGGAGGGCCTCATGGGCCAAAGGGGAAGGGGCAAACCAGCCCACTAAGGGGTGGTGCGCCCCCCACACCCTTTCCCACGTTACTTGGGGAGGTGGGGCGCCTCCACCTGGCTTGGGAGGCAAGCCTCCACCTGCTTGGCTTGGGGGGCAAGTCTCCCTAGGATTTTCCCTAGGGAGATCCAATCTGCTTGGCCGCCGCCCCCTAGGGGAAACCCTAGGGCGCCTCCCCCTCTCCCCTTGCCCCTATATATAGTGGAGGGGTGGGAGGGCAGCCGCACCTCTTCCCTGGCGCAGCCCTCCCTCCTCATACACCTCCTCCTCCTCCTCCGTAGTGCTTAGCGAAGCTTTGCCGGAGAACCACGAGCTCCATTGCCACCACGCCGTCGTGCTGCTGGAGTTCTCCCTCAACTTCTCCTCTCCCCTTGCTGGATCAAGAAGGAGGAGACGTCCCCGGGTTGTACGTGTGTTGAACGCGGAGGCGCCGTCCGTTCGGCGCTAGATCGGATCTTTCGCGATTTGAATCGCCGCGAGTACGACTCCATCAACCGCGTTCTTGTAATGCTTCCGCTTAGCGATCTTCAAGGGTATGAAGATGCACTCCCTCTCTCTCGTTGCTAGCATCTCCTAGATTGGTCTTGGTGACACGTAGGAAAATTTTGAATTATTGCTATGTTCCCCAACAGCTTATTGACCGGAGATGTGTCTCGGTCATGTCTACATAGTTCTCGAACCCGTAGGGTCCACACGCTTAATGTTTGATGATGATTTGTATTATGAGTTATGTGTTTTGGTGATCGAAGTTTTTTCAGAGTCCCGGATGAGATCATGGACAAGACGAGGAGTCTCAAAATGGTAGAGAGGTAAAGATTGATATATTGGAAGGTAGTATTCGAACACCGGAGGGGTTCCGGAGTGTATCGGGTACATACCGGAGTACCGGAGGGGTTACCGGAACCCCCTGGGGAAAGATATGGGCCATAGGAGGGAGGCTAACCAGCCCACAAGGGGCTGGCACGCCCCCCATAAAGAAGGAGGCCGAATTGGGTTAGGGAAAGGGGCGGCGCCCCCCTTTCCTTCTCCTACTCCCTCTCCTTTCCCCCTCCGGAAGAAGGAAAAAATGGGGGAGGGGCGAATCCTACTAGGACTGGAGTCCTAGTAGGACTCCCTTCTCCCTGGTGCCCCCCTTGGTGGCCGGCCTCCTCCTCCCCTCCTTTATATACGTGGGCAGGGGGCACCCCAAAGGCACATCAATTGTTCTCTTAGCCGTGTGTGGTGCCCCCCTCCACAGTTTACTCCTCCGGTCATAGCGTCGTAGTGCTTAGGCGAAACCCTGCACGGATCACATCACCATCACCGTCACCACGCTGTCGTGCTGACGGAACTCTCCCTCGCCCTCTGCTGGATCAAGAGTTCAAGGGACGTCATCGAGCTGAACGTGTGCTGAACTCGGAGGTGTCGTATGTTCGGTACTATGATTGGTTGGATCGTGAAGACGTTCGACTACATCAACCGTGTTAACCTAATGCTTCCACTTTTGGTCTACGAGGGTACGTGGACACACTCTCCTCCTCTCGTTGCTATGCATCTCCTAGGTAGATCTTGCATGAGCGTAGGAATTTTTTTGAAATTGCATGCTACGTTCCCCAACAGGTATGCACCACCGTTGCAGCTCGGAGGCCCCTTCCTCTTGCGGAGTGCTTCAAGGTTCAGGCGAAGATGGCCGAAGTCCGGAGCATGATCGTCGGCATCGGGGACACTCGGTGGCGCACCTGGAGTGGCGGCCTCAGGAGCCTCGGATCGCGCCAGCTCTCCGGCCGCCCCCTCAGGATAGCTCACCCGAGCCTCGGGGGCTGCCATCTCAGGAGCGTCGGACTGCGTCATCTCTTCAGCAGCCACCCCGGCGGAACTCGGCGGCGCTCGCCCCCCTGCATCCATCTCTGGGGCGTGTGCCGCAGGGTCGGCGGGCAAGGGACCATGAGTACAGGGTTCTCACGGGGTCCTTCAAGGTCGGCCGGGCACAGCCCCCACTCATCAAAAAGGGGCATCTGCCTCACGAACTCCTCCTTGTTCGAGCAACAGTACAGGAGGCAGCCCTCCTCCGGAAGCGTGACTGGCGCCGGGTCGCCCGTCAAGAGCTCGAGCACCGTGCGCAGCGTCTCGAGAGGAAGCACAGGCACCTGGAGCCTCATGGGGTCCCCGCTGCTAGTGAAGGCCCACATTTGTCAAGAATGACACTGAAGCGGAGCAATGCGACACTGAACGAACTCCTTCACCACCATGGGCGCTTCACCCCGGGCTTCTTCAACCTGGCCAGCCAGCGCCAGACGTGAGCAAGCCGATGGTTGATGAGCTTCGCGTGCCCCCAGCCGGAGCTGGGTACGGTCGGCACCCGTGGAAGCAAGAGTAGGGAGTTGAGCACGCCGGCATCCATGAACACCCACCGCTTCCGGAATCCACTTACAACTGGCGAGAGCTCGAAGTCGATGCCCGAGCCGGCTGTCGGCGCTACGGCCTGAAAGGCCACGCACCCCGAGCGCTGGCGGGCGTCGACCAGGTGAAGTGAGAAGAAATGGTGAAACAAGGCCATGGAAGGGGCAATGCCCACCATGGCCTCGCAGACAACGGCGAAGACGGCAAGGAGAATGATGGATTGAGGATCCAGATGCAGCGCGTGGACTTGGTAATGCAAGAGTATGGTGTTCAAGAAATCGAAGAAAGGGGGATCAGGCCAGCCAAGAGGGCGTGAAGATGGATGTGGATCTCAGTGGCTGCCATGTCGACCATGGCCCGGGAAGCAGGGCAAACCACCGTCGCCTTCCACTCGTTGGAATTGGCGGCGAGCGCCGGATGGATCTTGTCCAGCCCTTCTTGGTTGACCACCATTGACCGCTCGAGGGCAGGCTCAAAGGCTGGCGGAGGTTCTACTGAAGCGCAGGTTTTCCCCTTCTTCCTCGACCGTGGCGCCATAGTGGCAAGGGAAGACCGGCGTCGGCTTCAAATCCGGGAAGAGAGTTGCTGTCTCTCGGGAAGGTGAAGAACCCAAGGGAGAGCACGGCAAACGACGAAGGCAGGGCTGCGTTGGCAACAGGCGGCCGCCGAGCCCGGCGGATATCAAGGCTGCATGAGGAAGTGGGGGCGCCCACGTCCCGTCGAGCGCCACGCGTCTACCAAGGCCGCAGGCGGTTAGGGCCCGCGGCGCTCCGCACTTGCCCTTTGGATTCGCCTTGAAGCCAAGTTCGAGCGTGCCTTGGGCCCGGGGGCTACTGTCAGCGTCCTGGGACCGGGGTACCCAGACTTGCCTGCCTGCGGCCCATGACGTGGCTCCATCGACGGCCTGGTAGCGCCCAGCTTCAGGATCAACAACCCAAGACCCTCGCAAGGGGCCAAGCCTCGTGAGGCAGACACCACCAAGACCTCCTCAAGGGGCGGCCTCCCCAGGCTGGCTCCCGAGGAGCAGAGATATCTATGCAGGGTGCACCTCGCGAGGTTCGAATGACATGAGCCGTGACTGTTGGGGAACGTAGCATGCAATTTCAAAAAAAATCCTACGCTCATGCAAGATCTATCTAGGAGATGCATAGCAATAAGAGGGGGAGAGTGTGTCCACGTACCCTCGTAGACCGAAAGCGGAAGCGTTAGGTTAACGCGGTTGATGTAGTCGAACATCTTCACGATCCAACCGATCTAGTACCGAACGTACAGAACCTTCGAGTGCAGCACATGTTCAGCTCGATGACGTCCCTCGAACTCTTGATCCAGCAGAGGGTCGAGGGAAAGTTTCGTCAGCACGACGGTGTGGTGACGATGATGGTGATGTGATCCGTGCAGGGCTTCGCCTAAGCACTACGACGCTATGACCGGAGGAGTAAACTATGGATTGGGCACCGCACACGGCTAAGAGAATAATTGTTGTGCTTTGGGGTGCCCCCTGCCCCCATATATACAGGAGGAGGGGAGGAGGTGGACGGCCTAGAGGGGCACGCCATGGGGGGGTCCTACTAGGACTCCTAGTCCTAGTAGGATTCCCCTTTCCTTTTCCGGAGTGGGAAAGGGGGAAAGGGAGAGGGAGTAGGAGAAGGAAAGGGGGTGCCCCTCCCCCCTTCCCTAGTCCAATTCGGCCTCCTCCCTCGTGGGGGGCGCACCAGCCCCTTGTCGGCTGGTTAGCCTCCCTCCTATGGCCCATATGGCCCAAATCTTTCCCCGGAGGGTTCCGGTAATGATGAGGACATGACTACCTTGGATACGACCAAAAATATTGCATACATGCATATTTGTCAAGTGTTTTCTAGTGCAAACTATTCAATAATTTATTTATGCTATCCAGAACAAAAATACTTCACACACTTTTGTGTTTTGTATAATTGCAGGTGTATGGGACATTTGTACAATCCACATATGAAGATAAGGGAAAGGAGAAGTTTAGGTTATGTTCAAAAAGTCCTCTCACGTCACTTTTGGGCCAAGAGAAGATAGAGTCCAAGTCTCTCACGTTCTGGATTCAGATTCGGACTGCACAGACATACCTGACTCAAAACGCCAACAACTTTTTTATACGGACTCTGAATTGGGTGATTCCTTTTTGTTGGAAACTAGATTTCGTGCTCTTTCCAACCCAATTGAATTCACCTTCAAATTCGACCGGAGCGTTGACTTATGGACAAAATAATCTGACATTGCAGCAGAATCCGAGTCAAATTACAAGTCCAAAGGCGTTGCATCACCTCCACTTGGGCCCATGAGCCTTGTACGACCTAGGGTTGGTTTTAGGATGCCTTGGGACGTCCTCCCACCTCCTTGGCCGCCACCCCTTGCTCCTATATAAGTAGATCCATCTAGTAGCTTTTTCCTGGGGGATTTGTTTAGTTAAAAGTTAGCCAACGCAACTTCGTGTACTTTGTTTGTGTCCAACGACCAGACCAAGACCGCTTTCGGATCCCCACTTTTATCAATACTTCATCCATATTCGCAATATTCAGATTGCTTATCATATTATTGCTTGTTCTTCGATTGCTTGCAGGAACAAACCTTCGTGGTCAGGTTGATCGTGCTCCGGCGTGGTCAATAACCTCTCGGAGTTGGTTCAGCAATTGCTAAGGCGCAACATCGTGCACGTTTGTAGTCGGATCATCAAAGTCGTCTTCACCAAATCGATAGTTATCATCTCATCGAAAGATGGGGACCCCCGCCTCTATCAAGTGGTATCAGTTTTCAGGTTGCTCGGTGAGAATTTCCAGCTTTTCCTAGATTAGATTTATTTTCTTACCTATTGTCCAAGAAAAAGCCTAAAAAAAGTTAGATCTATTCATCCTTTGTCCAAGCCAGTCTGAGCCTTTGCAATTTTCTTTTCATTGCTTGCATAGTTGAATTATCGGTTGCATCGTCGTGTCAAGTTGCTGGTCTTAGTGTCTAGTTCGTTTAGAGTTTCGAGTTCTGTTCACATTAGTCACGCTGCTGCTGGATCGTTATCATCTAAATAGTTGCAGAAGCTAGTTCAATATTAGACACCTCAAAATCGGCTTCTAAATAGGTCTTTTTGCCCTCCAAAGTTCGCGACACAGCTTATTCAGATTTTTCAAGCCAGTTTTAGAATTTTTTGACTCCTCATATCAACTCAGAATTGAGTGATTCTTTTTGCGTTTGAAAGCTTGAGTCAGTGCCATTCTTAAGAAAAATTATTAGAAAATTGGCACAAACATTTTCAGAGAAAGGTTGGAGAGAAAGTTGTTGTATATCCTGTTTGGCAGTTGTTTTTCATCATTATCCTCACTGCCGTTGTGATCTTCACTTATATCTTGTTGTCCAGAGCTACTTAGTATTCTTCATTGATGCTAGATGTGCTACGCCGTGACCTTATTAGTGTTCTAGGCTCGCGTCTCTAGTCCGGTCTAGCCTAGGACCAGCAAAGTACCGTCGTTGAGCGTTTATTCAACATTGCATCTCTGAATCGATTATTGCTAATCTTTTGCTACCATATATAGCCAACCCAGCTCCACATATTTCTACACCGTGTATACGTACGTTCCCCTGGCAATCGCTTTACACAATCTTCAGAGTTATTTGACACCGCTGGTTGCCTGTCACCACCTGTCGCATGGTAAGAACTTGTAAGATATTGATATTTGCTTTATTGTGAGCACTTTACAACCACATCCTAGTAGTTCATAGAAACATTATTCTCGAATTTTGTTTCTTATTTCTACTAATCATGACAGGTTCCGGAGATAAAAGTTCTTGGACGACGGACACATCTTCACCATCATGAGTGTTGGGACAACACACACAAGCACATGGTCAGGTTATCTCTTTACCGTCATTTGAGGGTAGATTTAATCCTACTATTTATCTAGCTTGGGAGCTTGAAGTAGAACAAGTTTTTAGTCACCATGACTTTTCTGAACTTGAGCGAGTATGAGCTGCCACTAGAACATTTACTGGTTTTGCTTCTGTTTGCTGGAGTGTGCATTGTAAGAAAAACATTGATAACCAACAACAACTTGGAAAGATTTGAAATATGTAATGAGACAACAATTTTTCCCTCCTTACTATCATCATGAATTGCTTCACAAATTTGAACAATTTAAACAAGGCAACAACATTGTTCATGCTTACTACCAAGAGTTCAAATCTTATATGCATCATTGTGACATAGAAGAATCTGAGGATGATACAATGAATAGATTTTTCGGTGGTTTGAACCATGATATTCAGGCAAGATTTTAGTATATTCCTCGTTGCATTACTGGTATGTAAGTTCGTGCTTGTACCTCTGAGAGACAGTTACAGGAGGATGCATTGGGTGACTACAACAACTACTATTCCAATTCATGCTCACTGCCATCGGTTGATTCCTCCACCGTTGCACCTACTAGAGCAGCCACAACTTAGATTGTGAGTGCGACATTATCTCAAGTGTATGGTACATTGTCATTGTCCATACCTACATCAGCTACGTCTTTGCGACAAGGTAACAGTAAAGGTATTGATGATATAACTTCACATGAGAATGATGCATGCCTAATTAACTTAAATACATCATGTGTTGAGTTACCTGTTGATTTGAGCACGCCACCTATTTTAGAGAATCATGTTACTATCATGAACGCATCATGTGATCAAACAACTGAAATACCAACAATTTTGAGTGCGCCCATTGCATTAACTGTTGATGTCAAAGAACCATATGAATCAGGAAATAAATCAGATTTGGATCAAATACATTTTAAAATAATTATGCCAATGTTTAATCATTTTGATATGACCTCTAATCTTGGCGATCATTCTATGTCAAATGACTTACTGCATGTTTTATTATTTAAGCATGTTGTAGCATGTAAATTTGATGCACGTAAGGTTTATTCACCAATGTTGGGATGGTTTAAGGATGAATATTGTCAATCTTTTGATATGAATAAGAGCTTCACTTATATGTGCAAACTGAGTTGCAATATTTTCATGCCTTCTACTTATGATAATATTTTGGATTTATATTTTATGATCTCTGAAAGTTACTCATGTATACATGTGTCATATCTACAAAAACCAAGGGAAGTAAAAATGAATGACATATACATATACAACATGTACACCTTGTCTCTTTTCTTAGCCACATTTCAGATTAAGCAACGCCGAGGACGGCTTTGTTTTCAAGAAGGGGAGGATGATGAGGACATGACTGCCTTGGATACGACCAAAAATATTGCATACATGCATATTTGTCAGGTGATTTCTAGTGCAAACTATTCAATAGTTTATTTATGTTATCCAGAACAAAAATACTTCACACACTTTTGTGTTTTGTCTAATTGCAGGTGTATGGGACATTTGTACAATCCACATATGAAGATAAAGGAAAAGGAGAAGTTTAGGTTCTTTTCAAAAAGTCCTCTCACGTCACTTTTGGGCCAAGAGAAGATAGAGTCCAAGTCTCTCATGTTCTGGATTCAGATTCGGACTGCAAAGACATAGCTGACTCAAAACGCAAACAACCTTTTCATACGGACTTCGAATTGGGTGATTCTTTCTTTCTTGGAAAGTAGATTTCGTGCTCTTTCCAACCCAATTGGATTCACCTTCAAATTCGTCCAGAGCGTTGAGTTGTGGATGAAATAATCTGACATTGCAGCAGAACCCGAGTCAAATTACAAGTCCAAAGGCATTGCATCACCTCCACTTGGGCCCATGAGCCTTGTACGACCTAGGGTTGGTTTTAGGATGCCTTGGTACGTCCTCCCACATCCTTGGCCGCCACCCCTTGCTCCTATATAAGTAGATCCATCTAGTAGCTTTTTCCTGGGGGATTTGTTTAGTTAAAAGTTAGCCAACGCAACTTCGTGTACTTCATTTGTGTCCAACGATCATACCAAGACCGCTTTTGGATCCCCACTTTTATCAATACTTCATCCATATTTGCAATATTCATATTGCTTATCATATTCTTGCTTGTTCTTCGATTGCTTACAGGAACAGACCTTCGCGGTCAGGTTGATCGTGCTCTGGCGTGGTCAATAACCTCTCGGAGTTGGTTTAGTGATTGCTAAGGTGCAACGTCGTGCATGTTTGTAGTCGGATCGTCAAAGTCGTCTCCACCAAATCGATAGTTATCATCTCATCGAAAGATCGGGATCCCCGCCAATATATCAATCTTTACCTCTCGACCATTTCGAGACTCCTCGTCATGTCCGTGATCTCATCCAGGACTTCGAACAATCTTCGGTCACCAAAACACATAACTCTTAATACAAATCGTCATCGAACGTTAAGCGTGCGGACCCTACAGGTTCGAGAACTATGTAGACATGACTGAGATACATCTCCGGTCAATAGCCAATAACGGAACCTGGATGCTCATATTGATTCCTACATATTCTACGAAGATCTTTATCGGTCAAACCGCAGTGACAACATACGTCATCCCTTTGTCATCGGTATGTTACTTGCCCGAGATTCGACCGTCGGTATCTTTATACCTAGTTCAATCTCGTTACCGGCAAGTCTCTTTACTCGTTTCATAATGCATCATCCCGCAACTAACTCATTACTCACATTGCTTGCAAGGCTTATTATGATGTGCATTATCGAGAGGGCCTAGAGATACCTCTCCGATACTCGAAGTGACAAATCCTAATCTCGATCTATGCCAACTGAACAAACACCTTCGGAGATACCTGTAGAGCATATTTATAATCACCCAGTTACGTTGTGACGTTTGATAGCACACAAGGTATTCCTCCGGTATCCGGGAGTTGCATAATCTCATAGTCAAAGGAATATGTATATGACATGACGAAAGCAATAGCAATAAAACTTAATGATAATTATGCTAAGCTAACGAATGGGTGTTGTCCATCACATCATTCTCCTAATGATGTGATCTCGTTCATCAAATGACAACACATGTCTATGGTTAGAAAACTTAACCATCTCTGATTAACGAGCTAGTCTAGTAGAGGCTTACTAGGGACACAATGTTTTGTCTATGTATCCACACATGTATCAAGTTTCTGGTTAATACAATTCTAGCATGAATAATGAACATTTATCATGATATAAGGAAATAAAAATAACAACTTTATTATTGCCTCTAGGGCATATTTCCTTCAGTCTCCCACTTGCACTAGAGTCAATAATCTAGTTCACATCGTCATGTGATTTAACACCAATAGTTCACATTGCCATGTGACCAACACCCAAAGGGTTTACTAGAGTCAATAATCTAGTTCTCATCGCCATGTGATTAACACCCAAAGAGTACTAAGGTGTGATCATGTTTTGCTTGTGAGAGAAGCTTAGTCAACGGGTCTGCCACATTCAGATCCGTATGTATTTCCCAAATTTTTATGTCTACAATGCTCTGCATTTAGCAACTCTAGCTAATTTCTCCCACTTTCAATTTGTATCCAGATTGAGATTCTGAGTCATTTGGATTAGTGTTAAAGCTTGCATCAACGTAACTCTTTTACGACGAACTCTTTATCAACTCCATAACCGAGAAACATTTCCTTAGTCTTCTTAGGTAACTAAGGATAATTTTGACCGTTGTCTAGTGATCTACTCTTGGATCGCTATCGTACCCCCTTGCTAAACTCATGGCAAGGTACGCAATAGGTCGGGTACACAGCATGGCATACTTTATAGAACCTATTGCTAAGGCATAGGGAATGACTTTCATTCTCTCTCTATCTTGTGACGTGGTCGGTTTTTGAGTCTTACTCAACTTCATACCTTACAACTCAGGCAAGAACTCCTTATTTGACTGACCCGTTTTGAACTCCTTCAAAATCTTATCAAGGTATGTATTCATTAAAAGTCTTATCAAGCGTCTTAATCTATCTCTATAGATCTTGATGCCCAATATGTAAGCAGCTTCACCGAGGTCTTCCTTTAAAGAACTCCTCAAACACTCCTTTATGCTTTCCAGAAAATTCTACATCATTTCCGATCAACAATATGACATACACATATACTTATCAGAAAGGTTGCAGTGCTCCCACTCACTTTCTTGTAAATACAGGCTTCACCACAAGTCTGTATAAAACCATATGCTTTGATCACACTATCAAAGCGTATATTCCAACTCCAAGATGCTTGCACCAGTCCATAGATGGATCATTGGAGCTGGCACACTTTGTTAGCACCTTTAGGATTGAGAAAACCTTCTGGTTGCATCATATACAACTCTTCTTTAATAAATCCATTAAGGAATGCAGTTTTGACATCCATTTGCCTGATTTCATAAAATGCGACAATTACTAACATGATTCAGACAGACTTTAAGCATCGATACGAGTGAGAAAATCTCATCGTAGTCAACACCTTGAACTTGTCGAAAACCTTTTGCGACAATTCGAGCTTTGTAGATAGTAAGACTACTATCAGTGTCCGTCTTCCTCTTGAAGATCCATTTATTCTCAATGGCTCGCCGATCATCGGAAAGTCAATCAAAGTCCATACTTTGTTCTCATACATGGATCCTATCTCAGATTTCATGGCCTCAAGCCATTTATCGGAATCTGGGCTCACCATCGCTTCCTCATAGTTCGTAGGTTCGTCATGGTCTAGTAACATGACTTCTAGAACAGGATTACCGTACTACTCTGGTGCAGAACGTGCTCTAGTTAACCTACGAGGTTCGGTAGTAACTTGATCCGAAGTTTCATGATCATTATCATTAGCTTCCTCACTAGTTGGTGCAGGCATCACGGGAACAGTTTTCTATGATGAGCTAATTTCCAATTCGAGAGAAGGTACAATTACCTCATCAAGTTCTACTTTTCCCCCACTCACTTCTTTCGAGAGAAACTCCTTCTCTAGAAAGGATCCATTCTTAGCAACAAAGATCTTGCCTTCGGATCTGTGATAGAAGGTGTACCCAACAGTTTCTTTTGGGTATCCTATGAAGACGCACTTCTTTGATTTGGGTTCGAGCTTATCAGGCTGAAGCTTTTTCACATAAGCATCGCAACCCCAAACTTTAAGAAATGTCAGCTTAGGTTTCTTGCTAAACCACAATTCATATGGTGTCGTCTCGACGGATTTAGACGGTGCCCTATTTAACGTGAACGCAGCTGTCTCTAATGCATAACCCCAAAACGATAGTGGTAAATCGGTAAGAGACATCATAGATCGCACCATATCTAATAAAGTATGGTTACGACATTCGGACACACCATTATGCTGTGGTGTTCCAGGTGGCGTGAGTTGTGAAACTATTCCACATTGTTTTAAATTAAGGCCAAACTCGTAACTCAAATATTCGCCTCCGCGGTCAGATCGTAGAAACTTTATTTTCTTGTTACGATGATTCTCCACTTCACTCTGAAATTCTTTGAACTTTTCAAATGTTTCAGACTTATGTTTATTAAGTAGATATACCCATATCTGCTCAAATAATCTGTGAAGGTCAGAAAATAACGATACCCGCCACGAGCCTCAACACTCATCGGACCACATACATCAGTATGTATTATTTCCAATAAGTCAGTGGCTCGCTCCACTGTTCCGAAGAACGGAGTCTTTATCATCTTGCCCATGAGGCATGGTTCGCAGTCATCAAATGATTCATAATCAAGTGATTCCAAAAGTCCATCTGCATGGAGTTTCTTCATGCGCTTTACACCAATATGACCTAAACGCAGTGCCACAAATATGTTGCACTATCATTATCAACTTTGCATCTTTTGGCATCAATATTATGAATATGTGTATAGCCACGATCGAGATTCAACAAACCATTCACATTGGGTGTATGACCATTGAAGGTTTTATTCATGTAAATAGAACAACAATTATTCTCTGACTTAAATGAATAACTGTATTGCAATAAACATGATCCAATCATATTCATGCTCAACGCAAACACCATTTATTTAGGTTCAACACTAATCCCGAAGGTGGAGCGAGTATGCGATGGTGATCTTATCAACCTTGGAATCACTTCCAAAACACATCGTTACCTCGCCCTCAACTAGTCTCTGTTCATTTTGTAACTCCTGTTTCGAGTTACTAATCTTAGCAACTGAACCGGTATCAAATACCCACGGGCTACTATGAACACTAGAAAGTACAAATCAATAACATGTATATCAAATATACCTTTGTTCACTTTGACATCTTTCTTAACCGCCAAGTTTTTGGGGCAATTCCACTTCCAGTGACCATTTCTTTTGCAGTAGAAGCACTCAGTTTCTGGCTTAGGTCCAGATTTGGGCTTCTTCTTGAGCAGCAACTTGCTTGCTATTCTACTTGAAGTTCCCCTTCTTCCATTTTTCCTTTTTCTTGAAACTAGTGGTCTTGTTAACCATCAACACTTGATGCTCCTTCTTGATTTCTAACTTCGCCGATTTTAGCATCGCGAAGAGCTTGGGAATCGTTTTCGTCATCCCTTGCATATTATAGTTCATCACGAAGTTCTAGTAACTTAGTGATAGTGACTAGAGAACTCTGTCAATCACTATCTTATCTAGAAGATTAACTCCCACTTGATTCAAGCGATTGTAGTACCCAGACATTCTGAGCACATGCTCACTAGCTGAGCTATTCTCCTCCATCTTGTAGGCAAAGTACTTTGTCAGAGGTCTCATACCTCTTAACACGGGCATGAGTCTGAAATATCATTTTCAGCTCTTGGAAATTCTTATATGCTCCATGGTGTTCAAAACATTTGTGAAGTCCCGGTTCTAAGCCGTAAAGCATGGTGCACTAAACTATCAAGTAGTCATCTTACCGAGCTTGTCAAATGTTAAGAACGTCTGCATCTGCTCTTGCAATAGGTCTGTCACCTAGCGGTGCATCAAGGACATAATTCTTCTGTGCAGCAATGAGGATAATCCTCAGATCACGGACCCAGTCTGTACCATTGCTACTATCATCTTTCAACTTTAGTTTTCTCTAGGAACATGTGAAAAATAAAACAGGAGAGCTATACGCGAGCTATTGATCTACAACATAGATATGCAAATACTATCAGGACTAAGTTCATGATAAGTTAAGTTCAATTAATCATATTACTTAAGAACTCCCACTTAGATAGACATCCCTCTAGTCATCTAAATGATCACGTGATCCATATCAACTAAACCATGTCCGATCATCACGTGAGATGGAGTAGTTTTCAATGGTGAACATCACTACGTTGATCATATCTACTATATGATTCACGTTCGAACTTTCGGTCTTAGTGTTCCGAGGCCATATCTGCGTATGCTAGGCTTGTCAAGTTTAACTCGATTATTCCGCACGTGCAAAACTGTCTTGCACCATTGTATGTGAACGTAGAGCTTATCACACCCGATCATCACGTGGTGTCTCGGCACGACGAACTGTCGCAATGGTGCATACTCAGGGAGAACACTTATACCTTGAAATTTTAGTGAGGGATCATCTTATAATGCTACCGATGTACTAAGCAAAATAAGAAGCATAAAAGGTAAACATCACATGCAATCAAAATATGTGATATGATATGGCCATCATCATCTTGTGCCTTTGATATCCATCTCCAAAGCACCGTCATGATCTCCATCGTCACCGGCTTGACACCTTGATCTCCATCGTAGCGTCGTTGTCGTCTCACCAACTATTTCTTCTACAACTATGGCTACCGCATAGAGATAAAGTAAAGCAATTGCATGGCAATTGCATTTCATACAATAAAGCGACAACCATAAGGATCATGCCAGTTGCCGATAACTTTTACCAAACATGATCATCTCATACAATAACTTATATCACATCATGTCTTGACCATATCATATCACAACATGCCCTGCAAAAACAAGTTAGACGTCTTCTACTTTGTTGTTGCAAGTTTTATGTGGCTGCTACGGGCTTCTAGCAAGAACCGTTCTTACCTACGCATCGAAACCACAACGATTTTTCATCAAGTGTGTTGTTTTAACCTTCAACAAGGATCGGCCGTAGTCAAATTCGATTCAACTAAAGTTGGCGAAACAGACACCCGCCAGCCACCTTTATGCAAAACAAGTTGCATGTCTATCAGTGGAACCGGTCTCATGAACGTGGTCATGTAAGATTGGTCCGGGCCGCTTCATCCAACAATACCGCTGAATCAAAATAAGAAGTTGGTGGTAAGCAGTATGACTATTATCGCCCACAAATCTTTGTGTTCTACTCGTGCATATCATCTACGCATAGACCTGGCTCAGATGGCACTGTTGGGGAACGTAGCATGCAATTTCAAAAAAAAATCCTACGCTCACGCAAGATCTATCAAGGAGATGCATAGCAACGAGAGAGGAGAATGTGCCCACGTACCCTCGTAGACCGAAAGCGGAAGCGTTAGGTTAACGCGGTTGATGTAGTCGAACGTCTTCACGATCCAACCGATCTAGTACCGAACGTACGGCACCTCCGACTCCAGCACACGTTCAGCTCGATGACGTCCCTCGAACTCTTGATCCAGCAGAGGGTCGAGGGAGAGCTTCATCAGCACGACGGCGTGGTGACGGTCATGGTGATGTGATCCGCGCAGGGCTTCGCCTAAGCACTACGACGATATGACCGGAGGAGTAAACTATGGAGGGGGGAACCGCACACGGCTAAGAGAATAACTGTTGTGCTTTGGGGTGCCCCCTGCCCTCGTATATAAAGGAGGAGGGGAGGAGGCGGCCGGCCTAGAGGGGCGCGCCATGGGGGGAGTCCTACTAGGACTCCTAGTCCTAGTAGGATTCCCCTTTCCTTTTCCGGAGTGGGAAAGGGGGAAAGGAAGAGGGAGTAGGAGAAGGAAAGGGGGTGGCGCCCCCTTCCCTAGTCCAATTCGGCCTCCTCCCTTGTTGGGGCGCACCAGCCCCTTGTGGGCTGGTTAGCCTCCCTCCTATGGCCCATATGGCCCATATCTTTCCTCGGGGGGTTCCGGTAACCCCTCCGGTACTCCAGTATGTACCCGATACACTCCGGAACCCTTCCGGTGTTTGAATAGTACCTTCCAATATATCAATCTTTACCTCTCATCCGGGACTCCGAACAATCTTCGGTCACCAAAACACATAACTCATAATACAAATCGCCATCGAACGTTAAGCGTGCGGACCCTACGGGTTCGAGAACTATGTAGACATGACTGAGACACATCTCCGGTCAATAACCAATAGCGGAACCTGGATGCTCATATTGATTCCTACATATTCTACGAAGATCTTTATCGGTCAAACCGCAATGACAACGTACGTTATTCCCTTTGTCATCGGTATGTTACTTGCCCGAGATTCGACCGTCGGTATCTTTATACCTAGTTCAATCTCGTTACCGGCAAGTCTCTTTACTCGTTCCGTAATGCGTCATCCCGCAACTAACTTGTTAGTCACATTGCTTGCAAGGCTTATTATGATGTGCATTACCGAGAGGGCCAAGAGATACCTCTCCGATACTCGGAGTGACAAATCATAATCTCGATCTATGCCAACCCAACAGACACCTTCGGAGATACCTGTAGAGCATCTTTATAATCATCCAGTTACGTTGTGACATTTGATAGCACACAAGGTATTCCTCTGGTATCCGGGAGTTGCATAATCTCATAGTCAAAGGAATATGTATATGACATGACGAAAGCAATAGCAATAAAACTTAATGATCATTATGCTAAGCTAACGAATGGGTCTTGTCCATCACATCATTCTCCTAATGATGTGGTCCCGTTCATCAAATGACAACACATGTCTATGATTAGGAAACTTAACCATCTTTGATTAACGAGCTAGTCTAGTAGAGGCTTACTACGGACATGGTGTTTTGCCTATGTATCCACACATGTATCAAGTTTCCGGTTAATACAATTCTAGCATGAATAATAAACATTTATCATGATATAAGGAAATATAAAATAGCAACTTTATTATTGCCTCTAGGGCATATTTCCTTCAGTGACGACTAAGGCCAGGCGGGCGCCAGCAGGCGCATCGTACCAGTTTCCTCTTTGGTGCTAAGGAGGCAAGCGCAGGCGCGGAGTCCCGAGGAATCAAGTAAAGGTTTTCGTTCTGGTGCAACAAGACCAAGACCGCCAGGACGGCAGAGCGGAGGTCATCTTCGAACCCACCATGGCGTCACGACCAGAAGCTTTTGGCAGGTGAAGACTACTTTTGTCAGGATACCATGTACTAGTTTTCTCCCTTCAAATTTGGCCGTTGTGGGATCCCTTCCCGCCTTACATTTGGGAAGAGGACCAAGGCCACTATAAATAGGACTTAGCCACCACCATAGCGAGCGACGGATCATTCAGATCATCCTCTCACCCACCAGCTCATCGAGCACAAGAACACCTCTCCTCCTGAGGCTGTTCTCCAGTGTACTAGTTCATCCTCAGCCCCTCGAGGCCAATCCACCACAAAGCAGGAGTAGGGTTTTACACCGTAAGGTGGCCCGAACCTGGGTAAAGTGTTGTGTCTTTTGTTCATCCAGTTCGTCGAGCTAGGCCGTGGGATTAGCGAGCAGGCAGACTGGGGAGGACGAGTTCTTCGCACGCACCCCAGAGTTCGAACCTCTCAAGGGTCTGCAGAACCCTGAATCTGACAGTCGTGGACATCTCCGACGGCGAAGAGTAGATAGGATAATACGTAGTATGTAGCACGTAAGATTTCTTTTGCATGCTTTGTATGGATCTAGGGGTTGAAATATGAAAGAGGCGGATGTATAGTGGCTAATTTGAGGCGTGACCGGTCACTATCCGCGGACGCGTCCGGTCATATCTGCGGACGTTTGAGGAGCCGGATTTGCAAAGTCCGGCTGTAAATGCTCTTATGTCGAATATTATTTACAACATCTGTTATAATTGGACTATGAGCCATACGTTGTTTGGATAATATATGGAGTCGTGATCTCATAGAATATCTGTATCCTACTAGGCATGATATATAATGTGTGTGACTACAAGAACGAACGTCTGGTGACCGAGCTCACTGGAGCTTGAACTTTTAAAAAAATTCAAACTTTTTAGTTTCAAAGAAAATCTGAAAACAATTGTGCAAGTAAACAAATATGGAGTCATGATCTCATAGAACATCTGTATCCTACTAGGCATGATATATAATGTGTGTGACCACGAGAACGAACGTCTGGTGACCGAGCTCACTGGAGCTCGAAATTTTTTAAAAATTCAAACTTTTTAGTTTCAAAGAAAATCTGAAAACAATTGTGCAAGTAAACAAGAATGTTATGTGTACATGTGCAAATTTTTATGATGAAATACCTTGAAATACAATCTATATAAAAAGACAAAATCACGGCCTGGGAGGATGAATAGTATCATTGTTAAAAGGAAAACTCTTCTGATCCACCGGCTGATAATACGAGCTCATAAGCCGCCTCCTTCTTATGACGCATGTCCCGCGTGGGCCTCACCACTCGCACGCTTCACGTGCCTTTTGTTCGCCACCGTAGGAATCTTATCCCCTGGTCTCTCGATCCTTCCTCTTCCTCTCTTCCTATTGTCTTATCCTCATCTCACCAAGGCAGATAGCAAGACACAGCTGTGTCACTGGGTGCACGGAGAGGCCGGAGGCGACACCCAGCTGCGCCCTGCAGCGAGATCCCACCACTCCGCTGCTCCCATGCTGCAGGAGGAGGCTCCGCCGGAGAGCGGCTCTGGCCACGGGCACTGCTAGGCAGTGGCTCGGCGACTGCTAGCCCGCACGAGCTGCTCCATGGGGCCGACGACGACCACTACTGACGCCCTTGTGTTCCAGGTTCCAACAGCCCCGAGGTACCGACGAGCGTGCGGAATCAAGCTGTCACAAAACCAACATCGACGATCTTGCATCGCAACTCCGGCGGTGTCGATGCCCGCTGCATCGCAGCTCCGGCGGCGTCGACGCCCGCTGCATCGCAACTCCGGCGTCGTCGACAGCTCCAACAGGCGACAGCCGCTGCATCGCAGCTCCGGCGGCGTCGTGGCCGCTGCATTGCAGCTCCGACGGCGTCGATGGCCGTTGCATCGCAGCTCTGGCAGCCGCCGCATCGCAGCTCCAACGGCGTCGGCTTTGTCGGTCGTTGCATTGCAACTCCGACAGCATCGGCGCCCGCTGCATCGCAGGTCTGGCGGCCGCCGCATCACAGCTCCGACGGCGTCGGCTCCGTCGGCCGCTGCATTGCAGCTCCGGCGGCGTTGATGACCGCTGCCCACAGCTCCGGCAGAGTCGAAGCCCACTGCGTCACAACTCTGATGGCCGCTGCATCGCAGCTCCGGCCGCGTCGACGCCTACTGCATCACAACGCAGACGCCCGCTGCATGGCAGCTCCGGTGGCGTCGATGCCCGCTGCATCACGGCTCCGATGGCCGTTGCATCGCAGCTCCGGCGGTGTCGACGCCCGCTGCATCGCAGCTCCGACAGTCGTTGCATCGCAGCTCCGGTGGTGTCCTAACCTTTGTCGCTTGGAGCTCAACCGTGGGCGCTGCATGCATGGTGCCTCTGTTGCGTGAGAGGGAAGATGTTGACAGGTAGTGCGAGACCAAGCGGACGGCCGCGATGTGCATGATCGGACGATTACCAAGGCCTAGCATCCGCCTTGTTAAAAAGCCCCATATTTTCTTCTGCACAACACTCATTTCAACCTATTTTGCTTTGAAAATTTACACACATGTGTGTTCTGCCTTCATGTATATATGTTATTTTTTCAAATTTATTTGAAACATAAAGATTACTTTTGATGAAATTTGAAATTTGAATTTGGAGGCATCCATGATGGCCGAGCTACAAAAGCAATTACCGGTGTGACCACACACTATGTAACCTGTGCGCTCATGGGAAGCCGATGCGACCGGTGTGTGGCATTGTACCGATATCAGGCCCCGAAGATGTAGCCGATGCCTAATGCTGCAACACTCCACCTAATCGTGTAGTGGAGCTGTCTCATACACATTAATAGCTACTGACAGTGCACAATCCAGTCTGAGAATTTCCCATAAACAAAGTGAATGGAATAACATGTAGCAGCATCGCATAAAAAATGTAACAATGAACAAACATGTATACAACCAACCTATCTGTTAGTATAAATATCTATGCACAAGGAAGCAACCTCGGTTTCAGTATCGAGCTACATCTGATTATATTACTGCACCAAGGTACGCATCCAATAATCCAATGACTCAGATCTCCAGTGGAGAAAATCAGAGGTAGGTGTCCGCTCTCCAGGATGTGGCCAGCCCGCAATATCGAAAAGGCCATGTGATAAAATTCAAGCCTGAAGCAACAGATGAATCTAAAACAACCAGTGCTTCTTTCTAGGCTTGTATTTGCTCGGGAGATCTACAAAGCAACAAGTAATTTCCTTTTCTTGAGAAGTGGATATACAATAGTATACAAACTGATGTATTCAGTTCTTACAATTAAAGATAAGGACTATTTCTGACCTCGAGCATCATATAGTGAGTTGTAGTGAATTTCGGACCAGAAACTTAGCCAAAGCTCTGAAAAACATGTAACTTAAGGAGTCAGCCATCATAACCAGTTACTTCTTCTTTAACAGTTGTATGCAGTAATCACAGAGATATGCTTAGGCATGCCTGCAACTGTATATATTTTATGTTGTATGTAAGAGATTTGATGTGGGCAATAATCCACTGAAGCAAGCTATGCAAGTAATATGATGAAAGGTTGTGCTTGCGACTAGTGCCTTTTTATGTAGATATGCACAATATTTGCTTGTTCCTTGGCAGAGGCCAAAATGTTACCTCTCTGTGGAGCCTGATACTGTGGAACAATTTCAACAAAACAGGTATCTCTGAAAGATGTTAGAAGGCATATCTTCGCAGCAAACTGTCAAAAGCAAAGAGAAACATTAGGCGTCTTCTTTCTCAATGGGGCTAAGCTTGTCAAGATATAATTCCCTCTGAGGGTACAAAATTAAGATACTGCGATAGTATATTCACCAAAGATGTATAACTTTTAGTGAGACAAGTTAAAATTTCACATGTGGTGTACAAATAAAGTATTAATCAGATGAGACAATTAAGAGACCATCAGTAGTCCCATCAACAGAACATATTAGCTTGTACTCCTACTTCAGTAGAATGCGAGAAAAATAGGAATAATACACAAATGTAATATAAAAGGCAGAAAATCTTGCACCATTGCAGGAAGTTAGCTAAATTTCAGTTTAGCAAAGAAATGATGGAAACAATGAATGTGAGAGCTCACCTTATCAGCAGCTGCTTGCAATGTGACATGGTCTCCCCATTCCCCAGATCTGGAGAAGATGAGATTCAGATTCATAAATAATTAAATACAAAAGCACAAGCATGAACTGTTTTCATTGAAGTACTCTGCAAGGAAAATAAAGCCCACAATAGTGCGTACTTTTTCATCTTCTTGCAATAGTGTTTATATTTCATTGGGACATGCCCCTCATACAAAGAGTTGCACGCCTTGAGCTGCAGAAGAAAGAAAATGGCACACATAAGCCTTCAAGTCTCTAAGACGATAATTGCCAGCATATGGACACAACTATAGCCTAATAATAATAAAAATCTGCTTATTTATACATCACACAAAAAAATTATAAGAAGGGGCATTCACCATAAAGTTTTAAGATGCATGTGTGATATTGCAGTTTAGCAATATGAGTGCAATAACATAAAGTGGTACTTTAGGATGCGTTTGTAATTTTTCTTTTCTTTCAGGGTCCTTGTAGCATACTGTCATTTCAGATAAATGCAGCTGTTTCGGGTCCTTCTGATCCCTTCCCAGTGTTAAAAAAACATAAAGTGGTACTTTCAATATGCCTAGGTGATCGATATACCTGCTTCACTATCTCTTTCCGAACATGCTTGTGATACTCAGGTGATCGATATAGCTGGTCTGAGAGTGCACGGAACTACATGGAAAAAATAACTGTATCCTTAGATAAACATAAAGGTAACAGAAGATCATATAATTTCATCCAATGAATCAAATTCTGCTTTAGAAAAATCACAAACCTGACAATTGCCATCACCTGATACCCTCACTTCAAACAAGCCATATGCATCTAACCTACAAAAGGTTCTCATTAATTAGGAACTATGAGAATAATACATGTGTTAGCATTGCATTAATTAAGCGAAACAGGTTGTAGGTGATTCGAGGTCAGCTTAGCTATTTCTGTAGGATGCCGTGAGTAAAGACAGGCTAAAGACTGTTCCATATGTAGGTAAACCATTTAGTTGAAATGTCCAAAGAGAGGACATAGGATATGATTTAGATGCATACTCAGAATGTTATTCCACACCCCGTTTGGATGTTGGCATTCAAGGCCGGAATTTGGCATTGGCATTTGCCTGACCCGACGGCTCTTTGGGTGGCCTGGATATCCAGGCTTGATATCGTAACCTTCTCCCGAACACTCGCGCTAGCCCCAGTGCTCTGTATTTGGCCAAATCCTCTATCCCTTACTCCTTCGCTCCATCCTGTACAAGAAAAGGAACATGGCGACCACACGGGAGGAATCGGGAGACCGAGGGAGGACACACCCCCAGGCGGAGGTCCACAGCGGCGCAGGGAAGTGCTCCTCCTTCCTTTCTTCTCCATGACAGTCCTTTGTCCACCCCCGATGTCCCACTACTCTTTCCGTGGTTGTTGACGTGGTCTCCATATCTGATCCCTCCCCCGCAGGACCCCTCCTTCCGATTCGCCATGGCCCTCATCCCTCCGGCCATCCCCTTGCAGTGCCTCTCCCAGAACATGCCACTGTGCATGTGTACATCGCAGATGCGTAGATTACTCCTCCCCATGGTGTGCCTCTCACCCAGATGTGTTTTCCACTGCATCCCCTCTAATGGAGCATGCTACCTCGTCCTGCACCCCACGGCAGCATCCCCTCGCCCATCCCTGCAAATCCTCTCCTGCTGCCCCATTAATTATTAGATGTTAATTATCGCTGTGGTTGCTACGAATATTTGAGCTTTGATTGCAAGAAAAAGATCAGTGTTGCCCGGCTCTGTATGAAGCTGCTTTGTTGGTCAGCTGGCCTGATTATTTGAGCTTTGACCCCTTCCTCTTTCGTACGTGAGAGGAAGAATTCACCGGGCACTATTGTTTGACTATATTCTTGCTTACTGAGCAATGTGAGATCAAGTAAAGAAAAGGCAGGGCATTCCAGCGTTGATAAAATTTATGCGTATGATGTGCAGATTTGATTTCAAAACAGTACGAAGTATATTCTTCATACTCTTATAAATGTGCAATTCCATTCGTTGTCCATCCAAACAAGAACTGGAATTGTTACCCCCTTGGATTCCAAGTGCCAAATATATAAACATCCAAACACTAGTATTGGCATTGAAGCTCAATACCAATGTCCTGAGATATTTGGCATTGAAAGCAATGCAATGCCGAGCACTTCAATATCTACATCCAAACCGAGCCCCATAGTTTTCCCTGGCGTCTTTAAAAAATCGGACATAGAATCCCCAATGTGATGCAAAATAAACATGTTTTTTCATTTAAAAATTAAATGCTTTTAGCCTTTGGCTCAACTGCTATGGACTTGTAAAGCTATGACCAACTTCTGGACTCTCAATATATGCCCAAATGTTTACCAAAAGAATCCTGTGAAAGGATGGAATCATCCAACTTTGCAAGAACAGAAGTGAAAATTGTACCAGAGTAAAGCATGTAAGAATCATCAAAGTTTACCTGTCATGAAGACGATGATGATCCATGGTGGCATCACTATATGTCGGGAAGTATGTATTAATCCGGGGAACATGCTGTCAATGTGTCAAAGGAATTTCAGGTAACAAGCACACACAGTTAATTTTATTTAACTAATACCATACCACAGAGAAAAAACAAAAAGACTGCCCGACAAACACAAATTTAACAGTTCTAGCAAGGGAAGGGAAGGGTAAGGGAAGTAAATAGCAGAGCAGGCATGCAATATCTTACAGGAATAGATGTCAAGTTCGTAAGGCGCTTGGCCATAGCACCATCTAGCTTCGCATATTCTTCTTCAAGAACCATTGCAATCATCTTGTCATCATCTGTCTCGCTCCTCTGGCTGCTCATAGAGGTTGAGCTGGACGAGGCACCTCCATTTGGAAACATATGCGTCATGCCCAACCTAAAAGGTAAAAAACAGGACAAAGTGAACTTTAAATAATGCTCAACAATATGTATTGGTATAAGTTCAGATGTTATAGACAAACAAATATGAAATATATCAGCAAAAAGTTGAAAATAGAGTGTAATTTCTAGGCACAGCTATGCATAATGTTAGCAATGTAGAATTATACGAAATAAATACAATCTACAAAAATATGAATTGTATAAAACCAGACTCTATTTCATTGACCATATATTTAACAGACACACCAAAGCAGCAATTGAGGGGAACATGACCACATGAGGGAAGCCTCTAATAACTGACTTAGCTGTAAAATGTGTACATGCTAACATCAACTTGTTTATCGGTGGATAATGATTTGTGTAATCATTTTCTTTAATGAATCCAGGTTTGCATACGGCATGCTTGATATGCATTTACTTTTAACAAACTCAATGAAATATTCCCCAGGATCCCATATATCTATATGTTATAACAATATATGGTATAACAACTTGTTCACTTCCATTGAATTTGGATCTGTATGTTTGAACCAATGATTGAGCATATAATTAATATCTGATGATACGTATGCAATATGAAAATGGATGTTGAGCTTAAAACAAGTACTCCCATGATTAATATCTAATGATACGTGTGCAATATAGAAATGGATGTTGAGCTTAAAACAAGTACTCCCATGGTATAAATAGACTAGTAGTCATGATTATAGAGCAGAGAATTGGGTGGTCAGTCTCATGGACATTGGCACATTGCAATATCTCTCCAATCAGGAGAGAAATGAACTAACTTATCTGCCATCTCCTCCAAAGTCAGTGAAGGCATAGGTTCTTAAAAATCTAAGAGAATTCTTTTGGCAGCTCGAAGGGAGCTAGCATAGTCAACTGTATCCAATTGACAGAATGGATTCTGCCTACCTATTGCTTCCACACAGACACAGAATCCTAGGGGCTGTTTGATTCCCAGCCATGCTTTGCCGCACTTCAAGGTGCAGCAAGATTCTCTTAGCCAAGCCAAAGTGTGGCTAAGAATTTGTGCACGCAAGCAAGCTTAGACAAGTTTGGCAAAGAAAAAATATGTGGCACGCTATGACAAAGTTGGCTTCCGAATAAACATGCCTTTTCAAGTCTCGACTAGCACCTCAGGCCGTTCAATCCCCACACACAAAGCAAATCGTTGACTCTGCGTTTGAGCATTGATTGTGGCCGAATCCCAGCCATAGAAATTCGGACTCTAATCACCGGCAAACATCAAAATTTGCACATAGAGCAACTGAACACGCTACCTTTGCTCCACCGACATTCCCAGATCGAGAGCAGGCGCGAGCGGTAGGGCAAAAAACAGGGACCGCATCGAGTTTGCACGGAAGGATTCATCGCGACAGAACCGCTCTATCCGACGGACTAGCAAGATCGATCTCCTAAGAACTCGATGACCCCCGCGGCCCGCGCCAATCAATCCCGCCCCCGAAGAGCAGGAACCGGTGCGAGGTTTCTCTTCTTGCTATCGCGCAAAGAGATTCCCCAAAAAAATCTAAGGAAAATATCTCCCGGATCACGGGAGAGGCACTGGAGCACGGGAGCATACCTGCGGCGGGAGGAGCGGGGTATGAATTTGAGAGCGGCGGCGAGGAGGGGATTGGAGGAACGCGCGAGGTTCCTCGTGGGGGCGCTTTTATTTTGTGGGCTTGGGTGGGGGGGTGGAATGGAAGAAAAGAAACGGAAAGCGGACGCGGATGGCGACGCGTTGTTTGGAGTAAGTACGAACTGCGATTTCGTTGCCTTCGGTTGCGCTTCTTGCCCGCTGCCGCGGTTTCTCACGCGTACGGCGTACCCACCACCGACCCAGCAACGAAGAGCCGGTCACCACCTCCCTGGCTCCCTTGCTATTCGCCGGGCCCGGCTTATTTGAACGGCTGACAGGTGGGTCACGCATCAGGCAGTGACGGGTGTACGTGCACTTGGAAATTGGGACCTTTTGGATCTAATTTGCTAATTCAATCTTTTTGCATGCACTTAGAGATGGATTTTTTTTTGCGAATACACTTAGAGATGGATTGAATTAGTTGTAGTTTACCCGAATAATCGCGAGCGGACATGCGGCCACGCGCGGCTGGTATACACACCGCATCTCCTCGCGTGATTCGTGCAACTTCAATATGCGTGAGATTATAATGATTTTGACATGTAGTGTAACACTCTGTATAGCCGCATATTTTTGCAACTGACATGCGCAGTAGCTGGCCTGCAAGGCAGGAGTGCGGCATTGAACCGAGGTGTGGGCCACTCTCATCTCAGTCATTTATTTGGAGTGGATATATAAAGGCACCCAACACTACTTATCGTTGCCTTCTCCATCATGCAGCTCCTCCCCTACTTATCTTTCCCTAATTCTTGCAATCTCTTCCTCTCGTATGTCTTACATTAGTTCATAAGATCTACCCCATGGACAGCTGCTACCAACGGTAACATGCATCAAACTTTCTACTTTTACTCATCCTTACGCCAGCGAGCGCTCATTCCTTCACATGCATCCTTCTCCTGGACTTTGATTGTTCAACTATTGGTCTTCCCTGCTATATGTTCTATCATATGCTCCACCGCCCTCCATGTTCAAGTCTAGTTCATTATCTCCTTCAACAAGTATCCATTCACATTCCGACCAGGTAGCTCTCCTTCCGCTCATCCGATGGCCTGAATGGATTAGTCCGTCAGCTCCCTCTGACACACCTTCTTATGGTCTAATCCATCATAGGTATGCAACCTGTGCAAAATCAGCTGGTGGATATTACAAGCTCCCGTACTAGGTTACCAACGGGGCTTGGAAATCAATAACAAAAACTCGCCTGAGCACACATTTTGAGCGTATGAAAGGTCTTGCTATAGTACTAGCAGTGCACATTAACGAACGGCTAACCTTCCGTTGTAGCTTGAGCTTGATGCCATGGTCACCTTCTCGACGGAGTATTACTGTTACCTTCCCATGAAATTTGTTATAACCGCAACGCGTTTATGTTATATACATGCATTCTTAGGGGTATCCTATCATCCATGAAGCATTAAAATGAATGCAGAGCTCTGATGAACCGATATAACAGTACCCTCAATAATACATGAGCAAAATTAACTTGGGCAAAACAAATAAAACAAAAACGGCAGACCCAGACATGTTAACTGCCATTCAAGGCATACAGTTTTGAGAAGACATACTTAAACAGTGTTGACCAACGTTTTAGATGGCCTGCATCACATTAACATGGAAGAATGGTAAGGACCGTATTTTGCATGTGTAATCGCTTGTATTCAACTCCATTTTAAGATGGCTAGCCACCAAACCATGTAGATGTATTTGCTGAATTAACCCGCCCTATTGTTTGGGTATTCATTCAATCACTATCTTAATTGCTAATCTCATAGCATGGATGGACTGCCCTGATTCCATCCTCGCGCGCCACCATGTCTTAAAAATCCGCGTCCTAGTTTACCACCCAACCTCCCACACAGCAGTAACACACATACGCTTAGCTAGTTAAATGGACTGATGTTACACCCGTTAACTGGACCGGTTTGGACATGCAAGCCACTAGGGTAAAGCGTGACGACTACTGGGTCTAGAATTGAGCTCATGGGTCGAGTTCTCTGTTGGGGAACGTAGCATGTAATTTCAAAAATTGCCTACGCTCACGCAAGATCTATCTAGGATATGCATAGCAACGAGAGGGGGAGAGTGTCCACGTACCCTCGTAGACCGAAAGCGGAAACGTTTGACAACGCGGATGATGTAGTCGAACTTCTTCACGTTCCGACGATCAAGCACCGAACGTACGTCACCTCCGAGTTCTGCACACGTTCAGCTCGATGATGTCCCTCGAACTCTTGATCCAGCAAAGTGTCGAGGGAGAGTTTCGTAAGCACGACGGCGTGATGACGGTGATGGTGAAGTAATCCACGCAGGGCTTCGCCTAAGCACTACGACAATATGACCGGAGGCGTAAACTGTGGAGGGGGGCGCCGCACACGGCTAGGAATCAATGTTGTGTGTGTCTAGCGGTGCCCCCCCCCCACATATATATATAGATGGGAGAGGGAGAGGGGCAGCAAGGGGCGCCCAAGTAGGAGTAATCCTACTTGGGCGCCTCCTACAAGTCGGCCTCCCCCCTTCCATAAGTGTCAGAGGGGGAAGGAAAGAGAGGGGAGGGGAAGGAAAGGGGGAGGTCGAATCCTCCCCTTTCCTTCTCCCTTCCCTCCTTTCCTTTCCCCCTTATTTCGGCCTACAGGGGGCGCACCAGCCCCTAAGGGGCTGGTATGTCCCACTCTTGGCCCATTAATTAGGCCCATATAGCTTGCCGGGGCTGCCCGGAACCCCTTCCGGTGACCCGATACGTACCCGGTACCCCCAGAACACTTCTGGCTCCCGAATACTATCGTCCTATATATGAATCTTTACCTCTCGACCATTTCGAGACTCCTCGTCATGTCCGTGATCTCATATAAGACTCCGAACAACACTCGGTCACCAAATCACATAACTCATATAATACAAAATCGTCATCGAACGTTAAGCGTGCGGACCCTACAGGTTCGAGAACTATGTAGACATGACCGAGACACCTCCGGCCAATAACCAACAGCGGAACCTGAATGTTCATATTGGTTCCGACATATTCTATGAAGATCTTTATCGGTCGTACCGTAATGACAACATATGTTATTCCCTTTGTCATCGGTATGTTACTTGTCCGAGATTCGATCGTCGGTATCTTCATACCTAGTTCAATCTCGTTACCGGCAAGTCTCTTTACTCGTTCCGTAATACATCATCCTGCAACTAACTCATTAGTCACTTTGCTTGCAAGGCTTCTTATGATGTGTATTACCGAGAGGGCCCAGAGATACCTCTCCGATACTCGGAGTGACAAATCCTAATCTTGATCTATGCCAACCCAACAAACACCTTCAGAGATACCTGTTGAGCATCTTTATAATCACCCAGTTACATTGTGACGTTTGATAGCACACAAGGTATTCCTCCGGTATCCGGGAGTTGCATAATCTCATAGTCGAAGGAATATGTATTTGACATGAAGAAAGCAATAGCAATAAAATTGAACGATCATTATGCTAAGCTAACGGATAGGTCTTGTCCATCACATCATTCTCCTAATGATGTGATCCCGTTCATCAAATGACAACACATGTCTATGGTTAGGAAACTTAACCATCTTTGATTAACGAGCTAGTCTAGTAGAGGCTTACTAGGGACACGGTGTTTTGTCTATGTATCCAGACATGTATCAAGTTTCCGGTTAATACAATTCTAGCATGAATAATAAACATTATCATGATATAAGGAAATATAAAATAACAACTTTATTATTGCCTCTAGGGCATTTTTCCTTCAGTCTCCCACTTGCACTAGAGTCAATAATCTAGTTCACATCGCCATGTGATTTAACACCAATAGTTCACATCTTTATGTGATTAACACCCATAGTTCACATCGCCATGTGACCAACACCCAAAGGGTTTACTAGAGTCAATAATCTAGTTCACATCACTATGTGATTAAGACCCAAAGAGTACTAGGTGTGATCATGTTTTGCTTGTGAGAGAAGTTCAGTCAACGGGTCTGCCACATTCAGATCCGTATGTATTTTGCAAATTTCTATGTCTACAATGCTCTACATGGAGCTACTCTAGCTAATTTCTCCTACGTTCAATACGTATCTAGATTGAGACTTAGGGTCATCTAGATTAGTGTCAAAGCTAGCATCGACGTAACTCTTTATGACGAACTCTTTATCACCTCCATAACCGAGAAACATTTCCTTAGTCCTTTTCAGGTACTTCAGGATGTTCTTGACCGTTGTCCAGTGATCCACTCCTGGACTACTTTGGTACCTCTCTGCTAGACTTATAGCAAGGCACACATCAGGTTTGGTACACAGCATAGCATACATGATAGAACCTATGGCTGAGGCATAGGGAATGACTTTCATTTTCTCTCTATCTTTTGCAGTGGTCGGGCATTGAGTCTGACTCAACTTGACACCTTCTAACACAGGCAAGAACCCTTTCTTTGACTAATCCATTTTGAACTTCTTCAAAACTTTATCGAGATATGTGCTTTGTGAAAGTCCAATTAAGCGTCTTGACCTATCTCTATAGATCTTGATGCCCAATATATACGCAGCTTCACCGAGGTCTTTCATTGAAAAACTCTTATTCAAGTATCCTTTTATGCTATCGAGAAATTATATATTATTTCCAATCAATAATATGTCATCCACATATAATATTAGAAATGCTACAGAGCTCCCACTCACTTTCTTGTAAATACATACTTCTCTGAAAGTCTATATAAAACCATATGCTTTTATCACACTATCAAAGCGTATATTCCAACTCCGAGATGCTTGCACCAGTCCATAAATGGATCGCTGGAGCTTGCACACTTTGTTAGCACCTTTAGGATCGACAAAACCTTCTGGTTGCATCATATACAACTCTTCTTTGAGAAATCCATTAAGGAATGCAGTCTTGGCGTCCATTTGCCAGATTTCATAATCATAAAATTCGGCGATTGCTAACATGATTCGGACAGACTTAAGCATCGCTACGAGTGAAAAAGTCTCATCGTAGTCAACTCCTTGAACTTGTCGAAAACCTTCCGCGACAAGTCGAGCTTTGTAGACATTAACATTACCATCAGCGCCAGTCTTCTTCTTGAAGATCCATTTATTCTCTATGGCTCGCCGATCATCGGGCAAGTCAACCAAAGTCCATACTTTGTTCTCATACATGGATCCTATCTCAGATTTCATGGCTTCAAGCCATTTTGCAGAATCTGGGCTCATCATCGCTTCCTCATAGTTTGTAGGTTCGTCATGGTCTAGTAACATGACTTCCAGAACAGGATTACCGTACCACTCTGGCACGGAACGTACTCTGGTTGACCTACGAGGTTCGGTAGTAACTTGATCTGAAGTTTCATGATCATTATCATTAGCTTCCTCTCTAGTTGGTGTAGGCATCACGGGAACGGTTTTCTATGATGAGCTACTTTCCAATTCGAGAGAAGGTACAATTACCTCATCAAGTTCTACTTTCCTCCCATTCACTTCTTTCGAGAGAAACTCATTCTCTAAAAAGGATCCATTCTTAGCAACAAAGATCTTGCCTTCGGATCTGTGATAGAAGGTGTACCCAACAGTTTCTTTTGGGTATCCTATGAAGACGCACTTCTCCGATTTGGGTTCGAGCTTATCAGACTGAAGCTTTTTTAGATAAGCATCGCAACCCCAAACTTTAAGAAACGACAGCTTAGGTTTCTTGCCAAACCATAATTCATACGGTGTCATCTCAACGGATTTAGACGGTGCCCAATTTAACGTGAATGCAGTTGTCTCTAATGCATAACCCCAAAATGATAGCCGTAAATTGGTAAGAGACATCATAGATCGCACCATATCTAATAAAGTACGGTTACGACATTCAGACACACCATTACGCTGTGGTGTTCCAGGTCGCGTGAGTTGTGAAACTATTCCACATTGTTTTAAATGAAGACCAAACTCGTAACTCAAATATTCTCCTCCGCGATCAGATCATAGAAACTTTATTTTCTTGTTACGATGATTCTCCACTTCACTCTGAAATTCTTTGAACTTTTCAAATGTTTCAGACTTGTGTTTCATTAAGTAGATATACCCATATTTGCTCAAATCATCTATGAAGGTTAGAAAATAATGATACCCGCCGCGAGCCTCAACACTCATCAGACCGCATACATTGGTATGTATTATTTCCAATAAGTCAGTGGCTCACTCCATTGTTCCGGATAACAGTGTCTTGCCCATGAGGCATGGTTCGCAAGCATCAAATGATTCATAATCAAGTGATTCCAAAAGTCCATCCGGATGGAGTTTCTTCATGCGCTTTACACCAATATGACCTAAACGGCAATGCCACAAATATGTTGCACTATCATCATCAACTTTGCATCTTTTGGCATCAATATTATGAATATGTGTATCACCACGATCAAGATTCAACAAAAATAGACCACTCTTCAAGGGTGCATGACCATAAAAGATATTACTCATATAAATAGAACAACCATTATCCTCTGATTTAAATGAATAATCATCTCGCATTAAACAAGATCCAGATATAATGTTCATGCTCAACGTTGGCACCAAATAACAATTATTCAGGTCTAAGACTAATCGTGAAGGTAGATGTAGAGGTAGCGTGCCGACGGCGATCACATCGACCTTGGAACCATTCTCGACGCGCACCGTCACCTCGTCCTTAGCCAATCTTTGTTTAATCTGTAGCCCCTGTTTCGAGTTACAAATATGAGCAACCGAACCGGTATCAAATACCCAGGCACTACTACGAGCATTTGTAAGGTACACATCAATAACATGTATATCAAATATACCTTTGTTCACTTTGCCATCCTTCTTATCCGCCAAATACTTGGGGCAGTTCCGCTTCCAGTGACCAGTCCCTTTGTAGTAGAAGCACTCAGTTTCAGGCTTGGGTCCAAACTTGGGCTTCATCCCGGGAGTGGCAACTTGCTTGCCATTCTTCTTGAAGTTCCCCTTCTTTCCCTTGCCCTTTTTCTTGAAACTAGTGGTCTTGTTAATCATCAACACTTGATGCTCCTTCTTGATTTATACCTCCGCAGCTTTGAGCATAGCGAAGAGCTCGGGAATTATCTTATCCATCCCTTGCATATTACAGTTCATCACGAAGCCTTTGTAGCTTGGTGGCAGTGATTGAAGAACTCTATCAATAACACTATCATTTGGAAGATTAACTCCCAGGTGAGTCAAGTGGTTATGATACCCAGACATTCTGAGTATGCGTTCACTGACAGAACTGTTCTCCTCCATCTTGCAGCTATAGAACTTGTTGGAGACTTCATATCTCTCAACTCGGGCATTTGCTTGAAATAATAACTTCAATTCCTGGAACATCTCATATGGTCCATGACATTCAGAATATCTTTCAAGTCCCGATTCTAAGCCGTAGAGCATGGCACACTAAACTATAGAGTAGTCATCAGACCGCGTCTGCTGATACGTCTCCAACGTATCTATAGTTTTTGATTGTTCCATGCTATTATATTATCTGTTTTGGATGTTTTATATGCATTAATATGCTATTTTATATGATTTTTGGGACTAACCTATTAACCTAGAGCCCAGTTGAAAGAACATGCGGTGCCCCCATGTTTGGTTTTGGTAATTGATGACAATCTCTATGGACTAATGGTTGCCTTGAGTTATATTTGAAGGATTTGTCCATAGGCTTTTCTTGAAGTCCATGTGTTGGTTTCAAGGAGTTTATGTGGTGACCAAGGTGTTGTTAAGGAATTATCCAAAGATTGGTCATGTGAGAGTAGAGCTTATTGCAAGCATGTCTTGAAGAAGAAGATTGTGTGATCATTCATGTTTACCTTCAAGACATCATCCAAATGAAGAGAGTTGGAAAGAGTCAAGGTTGATCAAGACTAAGTCAAGAGTGAATCAAGTTGATCAACACACAAAGCGCACAAGATGTACCGAGAGGGATCAAGCGATCCCATGGTGTGGTAAGCATTGTCGATTACGCTTTGTGTACTAACCCATGATCTTTGTGAGAGTTCTTTGTGGGGTTAGGTTGCGGTGTGCAAGTTCAAGTGAAGCATCATGAAGAGATCAAATGCTTGAAGCTTGCCGTCCATTGTGGCGACAATGGACTTGTGAAGATGTTGCGGTGCGCAAGTTCAAGTGAAGCATCATGAAGAGATCAAATGCTTGAAGCTTGCCGTCCATTGTGGATGATCAAATGCTTGAAGCTTGCCGTCCATTGTGGTGACAATGGACTTGTGAAGATGTGCGGAAGAGTGGCTCACCCATAGTGGAGTATGGGGGAGCAATCAACTAGTCTTCATCGAGCCAACACAACCAAGAAAGGTGGTCCAACTTGAGGGAGTCAAGATCGTCATCATCTAGCTCAAGTGGACCATGTGCAAGGCAAAGGTTTGCTCTTGATAGGTTTTCTATGTTACCGGTCTCATGATGGTAGTTGGGAGACCGGGTTATAGGATCGATTGCCGTACTATCAAGGGGGGCTCTCGATGAGTAGCTTGATCATATCGTTCATAGAGAGCTCAAACCATTGCATCCTTGCATCATCTTTGTTGGTTCTTGTTTGGTTCTTCTCTTTGTGAGTTTTGGAGCTTATGGTCATCTTGATGACAAGCTCGAGTTCATCGAAAACGGAGTTCACTCGCATCTTCTATGATGTTTTCGATGTTGGAGGTTATGCCGGTTCTTCTCGGTTGGAGGTTTCACTCCTCTATTTTTTTGGCATACCTCCCCTGCCTCTTCTTACTATAACCAGTCGCTGTTTTGATGCTACTCGTCTTTCTCAATCCAACAAGCTTGAGTTTGCTCAATTCGGAGCTCATATGCAGAAGTTATGGCAGTTTTGGCTTCCTAGCGGTAGTACCGCGGCCAGAGCGGCAGTACCGCTTATCGCCCCAAGCGGTAGTACCGCCTATGGCCATAAGCGGTAGTACGGCTACGGTTCCGCGCTGGTACCGCCTCGATTTTGGGTCTTGCATTTTTCGTGTCGAGTTTTGCAGTAGTTGCACGGCAGTAAGGCACGGCAGTTCCACCTATAAGCGGTAGTACCGCTCCGGTCGGGCGGTAGTACCGCTACTGCATTTTTGGTCCCGTGTTCTGCTCCTCCGGCGGTAGTACCGCTGGGGTGCGCGGTAGTACCGCTTATAAGCGGTACTACCGCCCCAAGGTTCATGTTTGGTTGCTCCTTTTCCCTGCTTCTTCCGCCAGAACGGTAGTACCGCTCGTGGAGCGGTAGTACCGCTCGTGTGCGGGCTGAGCACATAACGGTTGGATTTTTCCCCTTCTATAAAAGGGGGTCTTCTTCCCCATTGAACCTTATCCTTTGAGCTCGTGTTCTTCCCCCATTGTTGACCTTCTTCGAGCTTGCTAACTCTCAATCCCTCCATGGATTCTTGCTAGTTTTTGAGGGAAAAGAGAGAGGAGATCTAGATCCACATTTCCACCAATCACTTTCTCCTCTTTGTGAGGGGAACCCCTTGGATCTAGATCTTGGAGTTCTTGGTGTTCTCCTTCTTGTTCTTCCTCTCATTTTCTTCCCTAGCATTAGTTGCTTTGGTGGGATTTGAGAGAGGACTTGGGCACTCCGTGTGCCCTTGCCATTGCATTTTGTGCATCGGTTTGAGTTCTCCACGGTGATACGTGGAAGTTACAAGTTGAGAAGCTTATTACTCTTGGGTGCTTGGTGCCCTTGAGCTTGTTCCTCTTGGGTGCTTGGGCACCCTAGACGGTTGGTGGTGTTCGGAGCTCAATCATTGTGGTGTAAAGCTCCGGGCAAGCGTCGGGGTCTCCAATTAGGTTGTGGAGATCGCCCCGAGCAATTTGACGGGTACCGGTGACCGCCCCCAAGGGTTGCCAAAGTGTACGGGTTCGGTGACCGCCCCCAAGGGTTGCCATTTGTACGGGTTCGGTGACCGCCCTCAAGGGTCCCTTAGTGGAATCACGGCATCTTGCATTGTGCGAGGGCGTGAGGAGATTACGGTGGCCCTAGTGGCTTCTTGGGGAGCATTGTGCCTCCACACCGCTCCAAACGGAGATTAGCATCCGCAAGGGTGTGAACTTCGGGATACATCGTCGTCTCCACGTGCCTTGGTTATCTCTTAACCGAACCCTTTACTTACGCACTTTACTTTGTGATAGCCATATTGTTTCTTGTCATATATCTTGCTATCACTTAGTTGTTTATCTTGCTTAGCATAAGTTGTTGGTGCACATAGGTGAGCCTAGTTGTTGTAGGTTTTGTGCTTGTCAAATTAGCCGCTAGGTTTATTCCGCATTTGTTCAAGCCTAAACCGTAATTATTTTAAAGCGCCTATTCACCCCCCCTCTAGGCGACATCCACGATCTTTCACCAGTGCTGGTTTCTGTTTTTTTCCTTGTTTTAGAGTTTCGCAGAAAAGGAATACCAAACGGAGTCCAAACGGAATAAAACTTCCGCCATGATTTTTCTCGGACCGGAAGACACCCAGAAGACTTGGAGTGCAAGTCAGAGGAGCCTCGAGGCGGCCACAAGGGTGGAGGGCCCGCCCAGGGGGTGGGGCGCGCCCCTGACCTTGTGGGCCCCTCGTAGCTCCCCTGACCTAATTCTTCCTCCTATATGTACTCTTATACCCCAAAAACATCCAGGGGAGCCACAAAACCACTTTTCACCACCGCAACCTTCTGTACCCGTGAGATCCCATCTTGGGCCCTTTTCCGGCATCCTCCCGGAGCGGGAATTGATACGTCTCCAACGTATCTATAATTTATGAAGTATTCATGCCATGTTTCACAATTTTATATGGTTTTGGTATGATTTGCATGGAACTAACACGGACTGACGCTGTTTTCAGCAGAACTATAGTGGTGTTGTTTTTTGTGCAGAAATGAAAGTTCTCCAAATGAGCTGAAACTTTTTGATGATTTTTTTGGAACAAAAGAGACCCCCGAAGCTTCGTGGGAAGGCCGGAAGAGCCACGAGGAGGGCACAACCCACCAGGGCGCGCCTGGTGGGCCTGGCTTGCCCCGGTGGGTTGTGCTCACGTCGAGGCCCATCTTAGCATGAAACCAACGCCAAAAAATCCTATAAATAGAGAAACCATCAGAAGTTAACCTAGATCAGAAGTTCCGCCGCTGCAAGGCTCTGTAGCCACCAAAAACCAATCTAGACCCCGTTCTCGCACCCTCCCGGAGGGGGGAATCATCTCCGGTGGCCATTGATACGTCTCCAACGTATCTATAATTTTTTATTGTTCCATGTTGTTATATTATCAATCTTGGATGTTTTGCAATCATTTCTAGTTATTTTATATCATTTTTGGTACAAACCTATTGACATAGTGCCAAGAGCGAGTTACTGTTTTTTTCCATATTTTTTACATCGCAGAAAATCAATATGAGACGGAGTCCAAATGCCCCGAAACTTTACGGAGAATTTTTATGGGCCAGAAGGAATACAACGGGCCCTGGCTGCGCCTGGAGGGAGCCCCGAGGGGGGCACAACCCACCAGGGCGCGCCAGGAGGCCCAGGCGCGCCCTGGTCGATTGTGCCCACCTCGGGTGCCCCCCGGACCGCCTCTTTGATCTATAAATACCCCAATATTCCGGAAACCCTGGGAACGTCGACGAAATATTCATCTAGCCGCCGCAGAGTCTAGAACCACCAGCTCCAATATAGACACCATTTGGGATGGGGTTCACCACCTCCATTGGTGCCTCTCTGATGATGCATGAGTAGTTCTTTGTAGACCTTCGGGTTCGTAGTTAGTAGCTAGATGGCTTTCTCTCTCTCACTGGATTCTCAATACAATGGTCTCTTGGAGATCCATATGATGTAACTCTTTTTGCGGCGTGTTTGTTGGGATCTGATGAACTTTGAGTTTATGATCAGTTATATCTTTTTATATCCATGAAAGTTGTTTGAGTTTCTTTGATCTCTTATATGCATGATTGCTTATAGCCTCGTATTTCTTCTCCGATATTTGGGTTTTGTTTGGCCAACTTGATCTATTTATCTTGCAATGGGAAGAGGTGCTTTGTAGTGGGTTCGATCTTACAGTGCTTGATCCCAGTGACAGAAAGGGAAACGACACGTATGTATCGTTGCTACTAAGGATAAAACGATGGGGTCTATCTCTACATAGATAGATCTTGTCTACGTCATGTCATCGTTCTTATTGCATTACTCCGTTTCTCCATGAACTTAATACACCAGATGCATGCTAGATAGCGGTCGATGTGTGGAGTAATAGTAGTAGATGCAGGTAGGAGTCGGTCTACTAATCTTGGACGTGATGCCTATATAATGATCATTGCCTGGATATCGTCATAATTATTTGAAGTTCTATCAATTGCCCAATAGTAATTTGTTTACCCACCGTTTGCTATTTTTCTCGAGAGAAGCCACTAGTGAAACCTACGGCCCCCGGGTCTTCTTTCTCATATATTTGCCTTTGCGATCTACTTTTCTCTTGCATTTATTTTCAGATCTATTAAACCAAAAATACAAAAATACCTTGCTGCAATTTTTCTTTATTTATTTTATTTGGCATTCGATCTATCAATTTACTACAAAACTTTATCCCGTTCGCGCACCGCTTCTGGCGTCGTTACCTGAAAGGGATGGACAACCCCTTTAACACGTCAGGTTGTGAGTGGTCGTTATTTGTGTGCAGGGGCTGTTTACATTGTACGTTGTGTTGCTTGGTTCTCCTACTAGTTCGATAACCTTGGTTTCATATCTGAGGGAAATGTTGGGGAACGTAGTAATTTCAAAAAAAATCCTACGCACACACAGGATCATGGTGATGCATAGCAACGAGAGGGGAGAGTGTTGTCCACGTACCCTCATAGACCGAAAGCGGAAGCGTTAGCACAACACGGTTGATGTAGTCGTACATCTTCATGATCCGACCGATCCAAGTACCGAACGTACGGCACCTCCGAGTTCAGCACACGTTCAGCTCGATGACGTCCCTCGAACTCCGATCCAGCCGAGCTTTGAGGGAGAGTTTCGTCAGCATGACGACGTGGTGACGATGATGATGTTCTACCGACGTAGGGCTTCGCCTAAGCATCGCTACGATATTATCGAGGTGGACTATGGTGGAGGGGGGCACCGCACACGGCTAAGAGATCAATGATCAATCGTTGTGTCTATGGGGTGCCCCCCTGCCCCCGTATATAAAGGAGCAAGGGAGGGAGAGGCGGCCGGCCAGGAGGAGGCGCGCCAGGAGGAGTCCTACTCCCACCGGGAGTAGGACTCCCTCCTTTCCTAGTTGGAGTAGGAGAAGGGGGAAGGAGTAGGGAGAGAAGAAGGAAAGGGGGCGCCCCCCTCCTTGTCCAATTCGGACTAGAGGGGGAGGGGGCGCGCGGCCTGCCCTGGCCGCCCCTCCTCTTCTCCACTAAGGCCCATGTAGGCCCATTAAACCCTCGGGGGGGTTCCGGTAACCCCCGGTACTCCGGTAAAATCCTGATTTCACCCGGAACACTTTCGATATCCAAATATAGGCTTCAAATATATCAATCTTTATGTCTCAACCATTTCGAGACTCTTCGTCATGTCCGTGATCACATCCGGGACTCCTAACTATCTTCGGTACATCAAAACACATAAACTCATAATATAACCGTCATCAAACTCTAAGCGTGCGGACCCTACGGGTTCGAGAACTATGTATACATGAACGAGACACGTCTCTGGTCAATAACCAATAGCGGAACCTGGATGCTCATATTGGCTCCTACATACTCTACGAAGATCTTTATCGGTCAAACCGCATAACAACATACGTTGTTCCCTTTGTCATCGGTATGTTACTTGCCCGAGATTCCATCGTCGGTATCTCAATACCTAGTTCAATCTCGTTACCAGCAAGTCTCTTTACTCGTTTCGTAATACATCATCCCGCAACTAACTCATTAGTTACAATGCTTGCAAGGCTTATAGTGATGTGTATTACCGAGTGGGCCCAGAGATACCTCTCCGACGCATAGGGGTTAATGCACGTTCTTGTCTTTGTTTCTACGGTAGAAATCTTGGGGCACTCTTTGAGGTTCTTTGTGATGGATTGAGTATTATGAATCTGAATTTTCTTTGGTGTTATTTCAGTACGAACTCTTGATAGATCGATCGGAAACAATAACTTGGTGTTATTTTAGTACGAACTCTTGATAGATCGATTGGAAAGAATAACTTGGTGTTATTTTAGTATGAACTCTTGGGTAGATCGATTGGATAGAATAGCTACAAACAATTTCTTCGTATGTTCTCCGCATGATAGGAACTTTGGAGTGATTCTTCATCGCACTTTGAGGGGTGGTTATATGATCCAATTATATTATATTGCACTAGCGAAAGTATGGACCCTAGGCCTCATTTTCAAGCATAGCAATACCTTTTTTGTGCCCATTTACTATTTGCTACCTTGCTGTTTTTATTTATTCAGATTATAAAAATATATTTATACCATCAATATTACACTTTTATCACCATCTCTTTGCCCAACTAGTGCACCTATACAATTTTCCATTGTATTGGGTGTGTTGGGGACACAAGAGATTTCTTGTATTTGGTTGCAGGGTCATTTGAGAGAGACCATCTTCATCCTACACCTCTCACGGATTGATAAACCTTAGGTCATCCACTTGAGGGAAAATTGCTACTGTCCTACAAAACTCTGCGCTTGGAGGACCAACATGTGTGAAAGTGCAACTATCCCTAGGTGGTTTTGGTAATTCCTAACAACATATAGCTCATTGAACTAATGCTCTTTCAAGATGGTCATTTCAAAAAGTTCAATGATTGGCATGGCATGGACTAGGAATGTGGACCCCTCAAAATGCTAAGGACACATATTGGCAAAAGCTCAAGACTCTACATTTTCATTCTAGTGATCCAAGATCACATTGAGTCCATAGGAAAAGCCAATACTATTAAAAGGGGATGAGGTGTTGCTTAATGGCTTGCTTGCTCAAAATGCTTAGTGATATGCTCCAAAACCCTCAACCACTTTCTCATATCCACATATGTCCCAAACCAAAAGTCAAACTCGGCCCCACCGATTTGATCTATCTGGAGCCACCGAGTTCATTTGACATAGCCACTGCGAGAAACCCTAGTCAGTTAGGTATCACCGATAGGGATCTCGGTCTCACCGAGATGGGATTGCAAACTCTCTATTTCCCTTCATAACGTTTCGGTCTAATTGAGATGAGCGATCTGTCCCACCGAGTTCGCAATGCAAACTCCCTGTTTCCCTTTCGTAACGTTTGGTCTCACTGAAATGAGCGATTCGGTCCCACCGAGTTTGCCTGACCAATGCAACTCTCTGTTTGCCTATTACACAAATCGGTCTTACCGAGTTCATGGGATCGGTCTCACTGAGATTACGTTATGCCCTAACCCTAATGAAATCGGTCCCACCGAGTTGACATGTCGGTCCCACCGAAAATCCTAACGTTCACATTTTGAACTAAATCGGTGTGACCGAGTTTCATGATTCGGTCCCACCGAGTTTGGTAAATTGTGTGTAACGGTTAGATTTTGTGTGGAGGCTATAAATACCCCTCCACCCACTCTTCATTCGTGGAGAGAGCCATCAGAACGTGCCTACACTTCCAGCATGCATTTTCTGTGAGAGAACCACCTACTCATGTGTTGAGACCAAGATATTCCAATCCAACCACAAGAATCTTGATCTCTAGCCTTCTCCAAGTTGCTTTCCACTCAAATCATCTTTCCACCAAGACCAAATATGTGAGAGAGAGTTGAGTGTTCGGGAGACTATCATTTGAAGCACAAGAGCAAGGAGTTCATCATCAACACACCATCTATTACCTTTTGGAGAGTGGTGTCTCCTAGATTGGTTAGGTGTCACTTGGGAGCCTCTGACAAGATTGTGGAGTTGAACCAAGGAGTCTGTACGGGCAAGGAGATCGCCTACTTCGTGAAGATCTACCCTAGTGAGGCAAGTCCTTCGTGGGAGATGGCCATGGAGGGATAGACAAGGTTGCTTCTTCGTGGACCCTTCGTGGGTGGAGCCCTCCGTTGACTCGCGCAACCGTTAACCTTCGTGGGTTTAAGTCTCCATCAATGTGGATGTATGATAGCACCACCTATTGGAACCACGCCAAAAATCTCCGTGTCTACATTGCATTTGCTCCCTCCAAACTCCTCCCTTTACCTTCATGTGCAATGTTTTTACATTCCGCTGCTATACTCTTAGATTTGCATGTATAGGTTGATTGCTTGAGTTGTGCTAAGTTGCTAAAATCTGCCAAGACTTAAAATTCGGAAAAGGCTAGATTTTTATTTGGTCAAGTAGTCTAATCACCCCACCTCTAAGCCTACTTTCGATCCTACAACGTGTCTACAAGAATAAAGTTGCATAGTAGACATCAGGAATCGATCATGGAGGGCTTCTACATCAACACCATTGCCTCTCCGATGAAGCGTGAGTAGTTTACTTTAGACCTACGGGTCCATAGCTAGTAGCTAGACGGCTTATTCTCTCTCTTTGATTCTCAATACAAAGTTCTCCTCGATATTCTTGGAGATCTGTTCGATGTAATACTCTTTTGCGGTGTGTTTGCCGAGATCCCAGGAATTGTGGATTTCTGATCAACTTATCTATGATATTATTTGAATCTCCTCTGAATTCTTATAAGCATGATTTGATATCTTTGCAAGTCTCTTCGAACTATCGATTTGGTTTGGCCAACTAGATTGGTTTTTCTTGCAATGGGAGAAGTGCTTAGCTTTGGGTTCAATCTTGCGGTGTCCTTTCCCAGTGACAGTTGGGGCAACAAGGCACGTATTGTATTGTTGCCATCGAGGATAACAAGATGGGGTTTTCATCATATTGCTTGAGTTAATCCCGCTACATCATGTCATCTTGCTTAATGCGTTACTCTGTTCTTAAGAACTTAATACTCTAGATGCAGGCAGGAGTCGGTCGATGTGTGGAGAATAGTAGTAGATTCAGGCAGGAGTCGTCCAACTTGACACGGACGTGATGCCTATATTCATGATCATTTCCTTAGATATCATCATAACTTTGCGCTTTTCTATCAATTGCTCGGCAGTAATTTGTTCACCCACCGTAATAATTTCTATCTTGAGAGAAGCCTCTAGTGAAACCTATGGCCCCCGGGTCTATTTTCCATCATATAAGTTTCCGATCTACAATTCTAGTTTCCTATTTACTTTACTTTGCAATCTTTACTTTCCGTTTCATAAACAAAATACCAAAAATATTACTTTACCGTTTATCCATCTCTATCAGATCTCACTCTGCGAATAACCGTGAAGGGATTGACAACCCCTTTGTCGTGTTGGTTGCAAGTTGGTGTTTTTTGTGCAATTATTTGGTGGCTTGTTGCATATTATCCTACTGGATTGATACCTTGGTTCTCAAAACTAAGGGAAATACTTACGCTCCTTTGCTGCATCACCCTTTCCTCTTCAAGGGAAAAGCCAACGCAAGCTCAAGAGGTAGCAAGAAGGATTTCTGGCGCCGTTGCCGGGGAGATCCACACCAAGCCAAGACATACCAAGTACCCATCATAAACTCTCATCTCTCGCATTACATTATTCGCCATTCGCCTCTCGTTTTCCTCTCCCCCACTTCTAAAATGATTTTCAAAAAGATTCGCCTTTTCTTCGCCCCTCTTTCGTTCGTCTTTTCCGTTTGCTCGTTCGTCGCCATCATGTCTGAAACTGGGGATGTTATCGCTGAAAATCTTGAGGAGAATCTTGAAACGTGCTCTTTGGATCCCAGAGCTGAAAAGCCTCCTAATTACAAAACTAAAATCTTTCGTATAGGAGACGGTAATATTTTAGGGAAAAGTATTATTCAAGAATTCTTTGATTATATCGGATCCTTGCCTATTAATAAAAGAACTATTCTTCTTGAGACAAATTGTTATGCTGATGCTATTGTGATGCTTGTTGAGAAATTAGAAAGAAAATTTGTGCATCTTCATCCTGCTTTGCAAACAGTGTTTTATGAACTCCCTAAGATCAATCACCCTATAGCTAAAAAGATGGCCACTATTATTCTTATGCGTGAACTTGATTTTATTATCCAAGAAGCTAGGGATATTTTTGCTTTCTATAAAAAGGATGTTGAACACCCTCCAATTATAGACATCCTTCATGATAAAGAAACTATGCGTAGTTTGGAATCTAGGGATTATCAATCTTATAGTGAAAATCTTAGGAGAAGGGTTCCCCATTCTGAGATCTCTCAAGCTTTGTTTCTTGAAACTTCTGAAGAATTTGATTGGATAACTAGAGGAATTTATGTAGGAATTAATAGGGATTGTTTGAATAAAATGATGAAGGAACCCGTTAGAAACGAGCTACGTATTTTATATGATGATATTTACGGGGATGATCCTGATTATGGGTTTATGAATGTTAAGATTACCAATCAAAGTCCATTTCATGATCTAAGTTCATCTACCAGGAGGGAGATAAAATAAAGAATAGAATTGCTTAGACGAGTTTTGGAAGACTTGATGAGAAAAGAATTGAATACCGAAGATGAGAACACTTAGATCTATTCGTGTTTTTATGCCTAGCTAGGGGCGTTAAACAATAGCGCTTGTTGGGAGGCAACCCAATTTTATTTTTGTTCTTGCTTTTTAGGTTCTGTTTTGCTTTGAATAAATCATCTAGCCTCTGGTTAGATGAGGTTTTGAGTTTTAATTAGTGTTTGTTCAAAGTAAGACCTATGGGATAACCTACGGTGATAGTTAATTTGATCTTGCTGAAAAACAGAAACTTTTGCGCTCACGAAAACAATTCTCATTTTTAGCTGAAGAGTGCTTTTTAGTTGATTGTTTTTTCAGAAGATTAATAGACAAATTATCTAGGACGCCCTATTTTCTCAGGATTTTTCGAGTTACAAAAGTATTAGAAATATTCAGATTGCTACAGACTGTTCTGTTTTTGACAGATTCTGTTTTTCACGTGTTGTTTGTTTATTTTGATGCATTTATGGCTAGTATCGGGGGGTATAAACCTTGGAAAAGTTGGAATACAGTATATATTACACCAATATAAATAAAGAATGAGTTCACAACAGTACCAAAAGTGGTGATTTATTTTCTTATACTAACGGAGCTTACGAGATTTTCTGTTGGAAGTTTTGTGTTGTGAAGTTTTCAAGTTTTGGGTAAGGATTTGATGGACTATGGAATAAGGAGTGGCAAGAGCCTAAGCTTGGGGATGACCAAGGCACCCCAAGGTAATATTTCAAGGATGTCAAAAAGCCTAAGCTTGGGGATGTGATACATCTCCAACGTATCTATAATTTTTTATTGTTCCATGCTGTTATATTATCAATCTTGGATGTTTTATAATCATTTTATAGTCATTTTATATCATTTTTTGGTACTAACCTATTGATATAGTGCCAAGTGCCAGCTGTTGTTTTCTGCATGTTTTTTACATCGTAGGAAATCAATACCAAACGGAGTCCAAATGCAACGAAACTTTACGGAGATTTTTTTTGGACCAGAAGACACCTAATGGTCCGAGGCTGCGCCTGGGGATGCTCCGAGGAGAGCACAACCCACCAGGGCGCGCCAGGAGGACCAGGCGCGCCCTGGTGGGTTGTGCCCACCTCGGGTGCCCCCCGGACCGCCTCTTTGCTCTATAAATACCCCAATATTCCAGAAACCCTAGGGGAGTCGACGAAAATCAATTCCAGCAGCCGCAGAGTCCAGAACCACCAGATCAAATCTAGACACCATCTCGGATGGGGTTCACCACCTCCATTGGTGTCTCTCCGATGATGCGTGAGTAGTTCTTTGTAGACCTTCAGGTCCATAGATGGTAGCTAGATCGCTTCCTCTCTCTCGCTGAATTCTCAATACAATCGTCTCTTGGAGATCCATATGATGTAACTCTTTTTGCGGTGTGTTTGTTGGGATCGATGAACTTTGAGTTTATGATCAGATCTATCTTTTTATATCCATGAAAGTATTTGAGTTTTTTTGATCTCTTATATGCATGATTGCTTATAGCCTCATATTTCTTCTCCGATATTTGGGTTTTGTCGTGGAATTGTCACGGCAGATGTCCTCGTGAAAGGACTTAGTCGTGGAGCCGTCGCAACTAGGAAGCTTAAAGGGGTTAAAACGGGACAAAGGACACAAGGGTTTTATACTGGTTCGGCCCCTTGTGGTGAAGGTAAAAGCCTAATCCAGTTGAGGTGGAATTACTAGGGTTTCGATGACCAGGGAGCGAATCCGCTATGCCCGGCTCTCGATCCGATGTTACTTGCCCTAAGCCGCCGGCGGGTCGTCCCCTTATATACACGGGTTGATGCCCCGCGGCCTACAGAGTCCCGGCTTGCTCATAAACAGTGTCCGGCTCGGTGACTAGTTAATCTTGCCTTAATACAAGTCATGCCATTATGGCGGTTTATCACTACGGGCTTTAAGTCGCCTGCGGGCTTTGGGCCCTTAACTGAACCGCCATCTTCAAGCTTGATATTGGGCTTCATATGATAAATCGTCATAGCGTAACCTGGCCCCTCCTGGGCGGGTTACACTAGTAGTTATATCCCCAACATTAGGCCCCAGATTGATTTGAACCGGTTCATGTCAATCTTCAATACCTTAAGAAAAAGTCTTCTGTCTTCTGTCTGTGCAAAAGTTATAACCCGCCATGACGTCATCTTCTAGATTCATGATAACCCGCCATGACGTCATCTTCTATTAAATTCATATTTTATTCCGTCATATCCCAACGGATCCATATCTTAATGACCATCCCAAAAATCGAGGCGTCTGAGTAGCTGAATAACCATGTTTAGCCTCCTCGTTTTTCGCGCCCGCTTTATCAGTCTTCCTTTATAAATATTCATGACCTTCGGTCTTTCTTCATTCTCCCCCTTTCATCATCTTCTTCCTCTCGCTACTCCACTGCCACTTGAGCTCCGCCGCCGCCGCAGAGCACCTCGTCTTCGTCGATCTTGGCCGCTGCATCAACCTGAATCGATCAGAGTACGGTGGCGACCCTTCGCAGTAGATCTGCAGCTGTAAGTTCTTGCCGTCCCGCACCCCAGATCCGCATTTAGGGTTTGCAAGCTCCTCTGCGTTTTTTGCTGTTCATCACAGTTTCTTCAGAGTTCCTCCACCGCGGCCTCTTCTGATTTAAAAGGCAACATATACTCATGCGGTAATCGTTTTATGTCCATTTTTTACACTAGCAGATCCCTTTTCTTTGTACAGAGGCCTCATTAGAACTCACGAACTCATCTGTACCAGTTTTTAGGTCTAGAATATTTTTCTTTTCTGAATGACCGTTTGATCCAAAATAACAGCTGCAACCTGCGAAACTTGTTTGTGCGACTCTTATCGCCGGCTTAAAAAGGGCAATGCTCAATCAATAATTCCGACCACTGATGGTGGTTTAAATAACTTAACTGCTTATGATGCGCATGGCGGCTTGAATAATCTGATATAATTAGCCATATGTCATTAGGCCCCTTCGTAAGCCGCCATCTTGAATATGAATTGAAATATTTTTCTCTGGCTTAAATTTGAGCCGGAAATTTTTATTTTGTCATAGGCTTCCATCTCCATAATGCCGCCCAAGGCTCCCAAAGCACCCGTTTGCAACTGGGTTAGATCCATCGTCACAGATAACACCTTTAATCAGTTTGTGAAGACTGGTTATCTGCCGAAGAAGGAAGTCATGTCCTATCATGCTCCTGATCTGACAAAAGAAAAACCTCAACCCAAGGAAGGGGAAGTTATCGTCTTTACTGATCACATGAACTGGGGCTTTTCTCCACCCGGCTCAAAGTTTTTCAGAGACGTCTTGCACTTTTTTTACCCGCGACCTCAAGACATCGGACCCAATTCCGTGTCAAATATTTGCAATTTTCAAGTGTTTTGTGAGGTGTACCTTGGAGAAGAACCCAGCTTGCTACTATTTAGAGAGTTATTTTATCTGAATCGTCAGAATGAACGTGCCATTGGGCCCAGCTTGGAACTTGGCGGAATCTCAATCCAACGACGGAGAGACTGTCTCTTTCCGTATGCCGAACCGCCGAGTCACCCTAAAGATTGGAACCAGACGTGGTTCTATTGCCAAGATACTTCTCCGGCTAATGAGAACCCTCTGCCCGGCTTTCGCGCCCTGCGCCTCGAGTCCACTCACCCTTTGCCAGATAAACTGTCTCCGGCTGAACGTCAAACACTTGCCCCCACCATGAGTAAGGTCAAGGCTCTTCTGGGGAATGGCTTAAACGGCATTGATCTGGTCTGGGTTTGGCTTGCCTGGCGGGTTATTCCTTTGAGCCGCCGCCCCGGCTTGATGTGTGATTACACAGGCCAAAAGAATGATCCTCTCCGGCACAGCCCTGATGACTTACCTGAAGACGTTGTTGATGATATGACCAAGTCTCTTCTGAATGAGAGCCTGGCAGATTGTGGGACAGTAGGTTTAAGTCCTTTCTACAAAGCTAACTCGGCTCCAGCGGTAAGCCATCGACTTGAGCATTTTTACCTTCAACCTTGACAATTTCGTCTTAACTCAAAAAACCTTTGTTGTAATTCACAGGCTGATAATGAATTTTGGAAGGTCAAGTATGACCATGAAGCTGCAAAGAAAGCCAGAAAAACCAAGAAAGCCGCCAGGAAAGCCGCTGCCCGGAAGAAGGGGAACAAGCCTAGCGCCTCAGATATGCTTCATTTGGAAGATACCTCTGAGTCAGAGGTAGCTCTTGACTCTTTAGGCTCCTTTTTTAACCATCTTATTGACACCGATTATCATCAGGAGGATACATGAGCGAGTCATGCAGGGATTGAAGAGGTAACTATAATTTCCTCCGACTCCGAGCCTTTGCCAAGACAGAAAGTCTGAAGAGTAACCCGGAAAGTAAGATTTTCACATCCTTTAGCTTACCAAGATCCTCAATTTCTTTTGAAGCGACAGATTCATGAGAGCCGGAGGCAGACCCGGACCAGTAAAGATGTGAAACTCTCCTCCGGATTACCCGATGTAACAAGAAAACGCCGGACTGAGGTCATCTCCGATTTACATTCTTTTTATCCTTTGGCGGGTTTCACTCGTCAACCGCTCAATTCTTCTGACTCAAACTATCAGGGAACTTCACCTTCCTCTGGCGAATCAATGCAGTCCAATTTGCCGGCTTTCAAAACCGCTCCAGGGTAATGATAACCTGCTTAATCTGTGCTTAATTCAACTTGTTGTATTTTTACTGACCTTTTGATTTTATGCAGTGGTCAAGCAAAACCCAGCAAAAGGGCGAAGAAGAACAAGCCGGCCGAAGAACCGATCTTAAATGAACCAGAGCTCAGAATAGCTGCTCCTGACACCTCCGTTCATGAGCTGCCGCCTGAACCAGCCCACGATATTCCAACGCCTACTGCTGACCCGCCTGTCGAGCAAGCCATTGATGGTTCTGAGAACCCAGAGATCCCTAGCCCGGCCAAGGCAGATGACCCGGATATTGAAATCATCAAGACTGCCTTTGTTGAGCCGGGGAGACCCACCGTGCTAGCCAAGTGCTCCGCCAAAGAAGAATTTCTGGGATGCCGTAGGGCTAAGCTAGATGTCACTGATTATACTCATCTGAGTATTGGAGAAATCGTCTCTGGCTATATGAACCAAGTGCACAACAGTCGTGACATGGAAATTGACATGGTAAAGCAGATACACCAAAAATCTGAGGTATAACTCTTGCCCTGTATTTTATTTATTCTTACCATATCAGCCCCCAAGTCTACTGCTTATAACAAAATACGATGTAGACTTTGAAATCAACTTGATAATATATACAAGAACTCCGGCTTATCCTGTAGTGCCCAAGGGCCGACTTAACAGCATGTTTGAACTGGTCATTATCATGTTTTAATCAAGAAGTACTTGAACAGCAATATGCATTAGCCCCCCAAGTGCCAACTACCTTCGCTTGCAAAGTGCTTGGGACTTACTGTAATAACCCACCACTGCAAACAGAATTCTTCAGCATACATTAGCCCCCAAGTGCCAAGTATCTTTACTTGTAAAGTGCTTGGGACTTAATGTTGCATTATGACAATCCTGATTGTAACCCGGCATTTATATAGGCCACCATTAGTCATTTTGAATCGGAGATTTCTGACTTGAGGAATCGCCTGGAAGCACAGGAGATTGAAACCCAAAAAGCCAATTCCAAGTTTGAATTTAGTGTATCTGAACAAGAGAAACTGAAAAAGGACTTTGAAACAGAGAAGAAAGCCTGGGCTGATAAAAAGATTGCCTTGATCAACCGGGCTGAGAAAACTGAGGCGGCTCTTGCAGAAACAACCGCCGAGTTATCCGGCTTAAAACGCCATGTATCTCAGATGATCTCAGCAATCTTTGGTAAGTTACTCTGCAAGTGTTAGATATTTGAATCTTTTCTAACAAGTATATCAATTGTCATCGACTCACCTGACTTTCTAACAAGCATTTTGGTAAAATTGAAAGCGGTTTACACACTAGTAGATCAACTCTACACCGGGTCACAGCGTGCCTTAGCTGTAGTGGCTTTGTCAAATGAAGTCCCCACCCTCTTGGCGGATGTATTGAAGCGGCTTGCCGTGCTACCTCAGCGGTTCAAAGAACTAGGGCGATCTTCTGCGAGAGCCGGAGCCGTCACTGCATTAAGCCGGGCCAAAGCGTGGCTACCGGAGCTAGACCCGGCCGACATCGCCATCGGGTATCCTAGCCTAAAAGAGGATGGCACCCCTTTTGGACAGGAGGACTTCACCACTTGCATCAAGGAAATACGCCCTGTGGCCACCCTGATTGCTAATGACACAGATCTTACCAAATATCATCCAGGTTATGATGCTGAAAACCGGAGGATTCCAACACCACATTATGAAGTGGTCAGCCTGATCCTCCAATTCGTAAGCATACCTTCGCCCCTGAAGTTGACCCGGCCGGATTAATTGATGGTGAAGCTGAATTTGAAGCTTTGAGTGGCATTGACTGGTCATCATCAACCTTCCAGGACAGGGAACAAGATGGAGGAGCGGAAAGGGATGATCCGGAAGCATCAAGCCAACAACGCGATTGACCCATCAGGCGGCTCATATTTACGCCTTTGCTGGAAAAATAGTGTTTCATCATTTGGACTCGGGGAGTCATGTAATAGGGTAGAAAAAACACTTGGCTTTGTCGTGCCATCGCGCACGTGTCTGGTGCTCAACACTGTTTAAACCGCCATCTTATATTCCTCCATATTGTGCTGATCATCTGTTTGCCTTATGTTTAAAAAGGGCTTTTTAGTTGTCCTGCATAGAGAAACAAATCACAAGTCCCTTGGCGGTTTACCGCATGTCGGGTTATATATCTTATAGATAACCCGAAATATGAACAAAAATCATAGATAAGCCAGCTAGCAACCACATCTTTGAAATATAGTCGTAATATCATACCTGTGGTCCTTTGATTTACGCTGCCGGTTTATGTGACCCGAACAGTAAGGGTGACAACCCGATCCTTAGAAGCCAAAAACTTCCAAATATATAATGATCGTCATATGCTGGCGATTTATTGACCAAGGCCCAAACCGGGCGAAATAGAAGCCACTTATTAGATGCTTCCAAATATAATCAAAAAGTCAGAAATTTGTGATTGTAAAGAAATTTATAAACAAGTCTCAGAGGCTTCTGATTCGAATACGATCAGAGAACCGTTCCAAAGGGGTTAAGCTAAGATTCGAATACGATCATATAGCCCCCAGTGGCTTTGGCGTTGCCGATCAGGAGGGTATCGACAGCTATGTTCTCTTTGGTTCGAATATGACCTATGTTTGAACAGGAAGCCCCCAAATGACCTTGAGAGTTGTTTAATGACGCTAATTCGAATACGATCCACGTCAGACCCAAAAAGGGGTTGAGCTATGATTCGGATACGATCAAGAAACCCCCTAGTAGGTTTGGCAGTGTGCCAATCAAAAGGGTATCGACAGCTATGTTCTCTTTTGTTCGAATACGACCTATGTTTGAACATGAAGCCCCCTGATGATCATGATATTTAACGGCCAGATTCAAATATGATCATAAGCCGGCCCAAAGGGAGAGCTGGATTCAAAGATGATCAGTTCCCTGTTGGTCATTTTAAAGATATAAGAATGAAGACATATAAACTTTTGAGGATGAAAAGGATAGAGGTCCTGCTTTATTACTTTTCATAATATATACACCGTCAAAATATGTACATCATGAGAGCCGGTGGCTTAAGTGTAGTAAGGCTGAAGATGAGCGATATTCCACGGCCGGCGGGTCTCCTCCTCCGACTTACATGAGTCTTTGTGCTCTCGAACATCAATGAGGTAATATGACCCGTTATTCAGGTTCTTGCTGACCACAAAGGGTCCTTCCCAAGGTGGGGATAGCTTGTGCATATCGGACTGATCCTAGATGAGCCAGAGCACTAATTCACCCTCTTGAAAGGTTCTGGACTTAACCCGGCGGCTGTGATAACGACGCAGGTCCTGCTGGTAAATCGCCGAGCGGGCTATTGCTAAGTCACGCTTCTCATCCAACAAATCAAGTGCCTCCTGATGAGCTTGTTCATTAGTAGCTTCAACATAAGCCGCCACTCGGGGCGAGTCATGACGGATGACACTCGGTAGGATCGCCTCTGCTCCGTAAACCATGAAGAAAGGCGTATAACCCGTCGATATGTTAGGTGTAGTATTGATGCTCCAAATCACAGAAGGCAACTCCTCCACCCAACAACCCGGCGTCCGTTGTAAAGGGACCATGAGCCGGGGCTTTATACCTTTCAAGATCTCTTGATTGGCTCTTTCAGCTTGACCATTGGATTGAGGATGAGCTACTGATGAAACATCGAGCCGGATATGTTCACGTTGACAGAACTCTTCCATAGCACCTTTGGACAGATTAGTACCATTGTCAGTTATGATGCTGTGTGGAAAACCAAAACGAAAGATCACCTTTTTCATGAACTGGATCGCCGTGGCTGCATCACACTTACTGACCGGCTCTGCCTCAACCCACTTCGTGAATTTATCAACCGCCACCAGGAGGTGTGTCTTTTTATCCTTGGACCTTTTGAAAGGCCCAACCATGTCAAGCCCCCAGACTACAAACGGCCAAGTGATTGGAATCATCCTTAATTCTTGAGCCGGCACATGAGCTCGTCGTGAGAATTTTTGACAACCGTCACATTTACTGACCAGATCCTCTGCATCAGCATGAGCCGCCAGCCAATAAAAACCATGACGGAAAGCTTTAGCCACAAGAGATTTTGAGCCGACATGATGACCACAATCCCCTTCATGGATCTCACGAGGTATTTCTTGACCTTCCTTAGGCGACACACAACGTTGAAACGCCCCAGTAACACTGCGATGATGCAACTCACCATGAACAATTGTCATGGACTTAGACCGCCAGACAATTTGCCTAGCTAAGGTCTCGTCCTCAGGCAACTCGCCCCGGGTCATGTAAGCCAAATATGGCACTGTCCAATCTGGGATGACGTGAAGAGCCGCCACCAATTGCGCTTCTGGGTCTGGAACAGCTAAGTCTTCCTCTGTGGGCAACCTGACAGAAGGGTTATGCAAAATATCCAAAAAGGTGTTAGCCGGCTTACACTGAGATCCCAGCAGGCTTAAAGCATCAGTCGCCTCATTCTTCCTTCGATCAATGTGCTCCACTTGATAGCCCTTGAAGTGCCCAGCTACAGCATCAACTTCACGGCGATAAGCCACCATGAGAGGATCCTTAGAATCCCACTTGCCTGACACCTGTTGAGCCACCAAATCTGAGTCGCCCAAGCACCTTACCCGGCTTAAGTTCATCTCCCTAGCCATCCGAAGACCATGGAGCAAGGCCTCATACTCAGCTGCATTGTTGGTACAGGGAAACATCAACTGGAGCACATAACAAAATTTGTCACCTCGAGGGGAAGCTAAAACAACTCCAGCCCCCGAGCCCTCCAATTGCCTGGATCCATCAAAGTGAATAGTCCAATATGTGTTGTCTGGCTTTTCCTCAGGTGTCTGTAGCTCTGTCCAATCGTTGATGAAGTCCACCAGTGCTTGAGACTTAATAGCAGTGCATGGCACATACTTCAAGCCATGAGGTCCAAGCTCAATGGCCCACTTGGCGACTTGTCCTGTAGCCTCTCTATTCTGAATGATGTCTCCCAAAGGAGCAGAACTTACCACAGTGATGGGGTGACCCTGGAAGTATTGCTTAAGCTTCCGGCTCGCCATGAACACCCCATAAACGAGCTTCTGCCAATGTGGATATCTTTGCTTAGAATCAATAAGCACCTCACTGATGTAGTAAACCGGCCGTTGAACCGGATGTTCCTTGCCAGCCTCCTTGCGCTCCACCACAATTGCCACACTGACATCACATGAGTTAGCAGCCACATACAACAATAATGGCTCTTTATCAATGGGAGCCGCAAGGACCGGCGGCTCAGATAACTGTCTCTAAATCTTCAAAGGCAGCGTTAGCGGAATCACTCCAGACAAAATTGTCTGTTTTCTTCATCATCTGATACAGCGGTATGGCCTTCTCACCTAACCGGCTTATGAATCGGCTTAAAGCGGCGATACGACCCGCCAGCCGCCGAACATCATTGACGCACACCGGCTTAGCCAAAGAGGTGATTGCCCTTATCTTCTTCGGGTTAGCTTCAATGCCTCTGTTAGAGACCAGAAAACCCAAAAGCTTGCCTGCTGGCACGCCAAACACACATTTGGCCGGGTTAAGCATCATTTTGTAGACCCGGAGATTATCAAAGGTTTCCTTTAGATCATCTATCAAGGTCTCCTTCTCTCTGGATTTCACCACAATATCATCCACATAAGCATGAACGTTGCGCCCAATCTGATCGTGGAGACAGTTCTGTACACATCGCTGATAAGTCGCCTGGGCACTCTTGAGCCCAAATGGCATAGATACATAACAGAAGGCTCCAAACGGAGTGATGAAGGCCGTCTTCTCCTGGTCCTTAACTGCCATTTTGATCTGATGATAACCAGAGTAAGCATCCAAGAAGCTCAAACGCTCACAGCCCGCCGTAGCATCAATAATTTGATCAATACGGGGAAGAGCGAAAGGATCAGCCGGACAAGCCTTATTTAAGTCCGTGTAATCCACACACATCCGCCATGTGCAGTTCTTTTTAAGTACAAGCACCGGATTAGCCAACCACTCTGGGTGAAAAACTTCAACAATAAACCCGGCTGCCAAGAGCCGGGCCACCTCCTCACCGATAGCTTTACGTCTCTCCTCGTTAAACCGCCGAAGAAACTGCCTGACCGGCTTAAACTTTGGATCAATATTAAGAGTGTGCTCAGCGAGTTCTCTCGGTACACCCAACATGTTAGAAGGTTTCCATGCAAAGATGTCCCGGTTCTCATGGATGAACTCGATGAGCGCGCTTTCCTATTTAGGATCCAGATTAGCACTGATACTGAATTGCTTAGATGAGTCGCCTGGAACAAAATCAACAAGCTTGGTGTCATCGGCCGACTTAAATTTCATCACCGGGTCATGCTCTGTGGTTGGCTTTTTCAGAGACGTCATGTCCGCCGGGTCAACGTTGTCCTTATAAAACTCCAGCTCCTCTACTGCACAAACAGATTCGGCATAAGCAGCGTCACCCTCCTCACATTCCAGGGCTATCTTCCGACTCCCATGCACTGTAATAGTGCCCTTGTGACCCGACATCTTGAGCTGTAAGTAAACATAACATGGTCGCGCCATGAACTTGGCGTAAGCCGGCCGTCCAAACAAAGCGTGATATGGGCTCTTGATCTTGACCACTTCAAAGGTTAATTTCTCAGCCCTAGAATCGTGCTCATCTCCGAAGGCTGCCTCCAGCTCAATCTTACCAACTGGGTATGCCGATTTACCAGGCACCACTCCATGGAAAACAGTGTTGGATGTCTTTAGATTTTTGCCAGTCAACCCCATACGATGAAAGGTCTCATAATAGAGGATGTTGATGCTGCTACCTCCATCCATGAGTACTTTAGTGAATTTATATCCACCAACCTGAGGTGCTACCACCAAGGCTAACTGACCTGGATTATCAACCCGGGGAGGGTGATCCTCCCTGCTCCACACAATAGGCTGCTCTGACCACCTTAAATAACGGGGAACCGCCGGTTCAACAGCGTTCACATCCCTTTTATGAAGCTTCTGGTCTCGTTTGCACAAGCTAGTGGTGAACACATGATACTGTCCACTATTCAGCTGCTTTGGATTGCTTTGATAACCCGATTGCTGCTGCTGACCTCCCTGACCAGACTGTTGATTATAACCACCTTGATTCCCTTGAAAGTCAGAACTTGAGTCGCCGCCTGAGCCATGAAAACCGCCTCCACCTGAGCCGCCACCAGTCCCATGGTTGCCGTCGAACATGTTAGAATTTTTGAAAGCCTTCATGATCGCGCAATCTTTCCATAGGTGAGTGGCTGGCCTTTCCCGCGTGCCGTGTCTCAGACAAGGTTCATTGAGCAGTTGCTCAAGAGTAGGACCTGACCCGCCGGACCGAGGGGGTGTCCTCCCCTTGCGCTGTTGATTGTTACCCTGTGAATTGGTGTTAGCCACAAACTCCGGGTTACCGTCAGCCTTACGTTTATTGCCTCCTTGACTCGTCGGGTTATGCTGCTGACCCTTTCCATTGTCGCTTTTCTTTCCCTTCCCTGTCTTATCTTCATCAGACGCGGGATCCTTGGTACTATCAGAATCGGCGTATTTGACTAGAGCCGCCATCAGCGGGCCCATATCATTAGAATCACGCTTGAGCCGCCCTAGGTTCTGTTTTAGAGGCTCAAATTGGCAATTTTCTCCAACATTAAGACCGCAGAGCCGGCATCCATCTTGTCAGACGAATGTATTATCTCCTTGACCCGGCGCACCCAATGAGTGGTGGACTCACCTTCCTCTTGCTTGCAATTAGTCAAGTCCACAATTGACATGGGCTGCTTGCAGGTGTCTTTGAAGTTCTGGATAAACCGAGCTTTTAACTCCGCCCATGAACCAATGGAATTAGGCGGCGGCCCCTTCAGCCAAGTGCGGGCTGTTCCGTCCAGCATCATGGTGAAGTACTTGGTCATCGCCGCATCACTGACCTCCAACAGATCCATGGCCATCTCATAGCTTTCAATCCACGCCCCGGGTTTGTAAATCAGCTGTGTAATTTGGCACCTTTCGGGGTCCCTTGAAATCCTTGGGCAAACGCTCATTGCGCAAAGCCGGCACCAAACAAGGAACGCCGCTGGTTCTTGTGGCCACACCTGCCTCAATAGAGGTCGTTGGATAATCCGGGACGGTTTGGTGAGCCGCCTGCTGAGCCGCCAGCTCATCCTCTCGACGTATCTTGTCCTGTACCGGATTATGCCCACCTGGCTGGTTACGGCGCTGGGCGTTGCTTGACAAGGCTTCCGAATCCATATGTATGCTGTAACTTGGGCTCTGGCTTGGGCGAGGAGTCGAATGAATCTTGTCTCGACTATAGGAATAAGCCTCCTGCTGAGCGAGAGCCGTCTGAAGAAGTTCTCTGACCCTTCGCGTCTCAAGTGCTGTTGGAGAGTCGCCATCCACCGGGAGAGCCGCCAAACGCGCCGATGCAGCGATCAGGTTCTCCAAGGGGTTGGAAAAATGACCCGGTGGTGTTGGTACGTAGCGAGGCGGGGCCGTATTCACGTGAGGAGGTTCCATCACCCGGGGCTGAACCGGTGCCCCCGCTCCGGATGTTATAAACTGGTTTGCCTCCGGCGGGTTACTAGGGCCGGCTCCGGGCGTGCAGAAGAGATTCTAAGGATCGTAAACCGGAGGCAAACGGGATTGAGCCTTCTGGTGCCTCCTCCTCATCACCCCATTAGATGCGTTCAGGCTCATCGTAAGCTGGAAAGCCTCTGACTGGATCTGTTGAGCCCGAGCATCCAAAGCCGCCCCCTCCGCGGCCAATCTGGTGTCCTCAGCTGCTAGGGCTTCATTGGCTCGGGCTATCTCCTCACGTACATGTGCTACCTCTGCATCATGCTCAGCTTGACTCGCCGGAATAACTGTGGCGGTTAACAGGCCGTCAATTTGTCCATGAGATCAATCAGCACCTGAGCCGGCGGGCGCACAGGGCCTCCTGCCCCGGCTGCTCCTGACCCGGAAGTTATTGCTGCCGCAACCGTAGAGTTTTGATCGGGTTGAGTGCCAGCCATGAAGATCCCTACTCTGCTCGGCGGCTCAAAGGGGTCCGGAATACTGCTGCCATCGGAACAGCCCCCAAGCCCGCCATCTTGCAATTGGTATAACGAATCCGTCTCACCAGTGGACGACTCACCATCGGAGTAGACGGCTGTCTCACTGCCGTCCTCGGATCCTTCAAAAAGTTCTCCTCCATGGATGCAACCCACGAAGGCACGCTTCATAGCGGGCTGAGCCCGGGCGGGTCTCGCAAGCTGAGCCGTCTCGATGATGTTGGTGCAGATGTCCGGCTCAGGGCCCGGCTCGCCAATCTGGCCGATGAAGACGTGGATTCCGCTGAAGGGAACCCGGTACCCGTACTCAATTGAGCCAGCGTCGGGACCCCAGCCGACGTCGTCGATGTAGAGCTTGCCGCGACGACTCTTGGTCATCCGGCCCACAGCGTATCCCTTGAGCCCTTCAAAGCTGCCCTTCAAGAACTCAAATCCACCGTGCGCTGGCCCCATGGTGGGCGCCAACTGTCGTGGAATTGTCACGACAGATGTCCTCGTGAAAGGACTTAGTCGTGGAGCCATCGCAACTAGGAAGCTTAAAGGGGTTAAAACGAGACAAAGGACACGAGGGTTTATACAAGTTCGGCCCCTTGCAGTGAAGGTAAAAGCCTAATCCAATTGAGGTGGAATTACTAGGGTTTCGATGACCAGGGAGCGAATCCCCTATGCTCGGCTCTCGATCTGATGTTACTTGCCCTAAGCCATCGGCAGGTCGTCCCCTTATATACACGGGTTGATGCCCCGCGGCCTACAGAGTCCCGGCCGGCTCATAAACAATGTCCGGCTCGGTGACTAGTTAATCTTGCCTTACTATACAAGTCATGCCATTATGGCAGTTTATCACTACGGGCCTTAAGTCGCCTGCGGGCTTTGGGCCCTTAACTAAACCGCCATCTTCAAGCTTGATATTGGGCTTCATATGATAAATCGTCATAGCGTAACCCGGCCCCTCCTGGGCGGGTTACACTAGTAGTTATATCCCCAGCAGGTTTTGTTTGGCCAACTTGATCTATTTATCTTGCAATGGGAAGAGGTGCTTTGTAGTGGGTTCGGTCTTACGGTGCTTGATCCCAGTGACAGAAGGGGAACCGACATGTATGTATCATTGCTACTAAGGATAAAATGATGGGGTCTATCTCTACATAGATAGACCTTGTCTACATCATGTCATCGTTCTTATTGCATTACTCCGTTTCTCCATGAACTTAATACACTAGATGCATGCTGGATAGCGGTCGATGTGTGGAGTAATAGTAGTAGCTGCAGGCAGGGGTCAGTCTACTAATATTGGACGTGATGCCTATGTAATGATCATTGCATGGTTATCGTCATGATTATTTGAAGTTCTATCAATTGCCCAACAATAATTTGTTCACCCACCGTTTGCTATTTTTCTCGAGAGAAGCCACTAGTGAAACCTATGGCCCCCGGGTCTCTTTCTCGTATTATTTGCCTTTGCGATCTATTTTCCTTTGCTTTTATTTTCAGATTTATTAAACCAAAAATACAAAAATACCTTGCTGCAATTTATTCTTATTTATTTTACTTGGCGTTCGATCTATCAATCTACTACAATTTTATTCACGTCTGTTTGCCCATCTTGGGGCGCCGCTACCCGAAAGGGATTGACAACCCCTTTTACATGTCGGGTTGCGAGAAGTTATTATTTGTGTGCAGGTGATGTTTACATTGTGTTGCTTGGTTCTCCTACTGGGTCGATAACCTTGGTTTCACATTCGAGGGAAATACCTACCGCCGTTGTGCTACATCATCCCTTCCTCTTTGGGGAAATACCAACGTAGCTTCAAGCCGCATCAGGATGCCCCGGGAAGGCATCCCCTCTTTCGTCTTCGTCTATCGGTAACTTTACTTGAGGATATATTTTATTCACCACATGATATGTGTTTTGCTTGGAGGGTCTTGTATGATTTGAGTCTTTGCTTTTTAGTTTGCCACAATCATCCTTGCTGTACACACCTTTTGAGAGAGACACGCATGAATCGTGATTTATTAGAATGCTCTATGTGCTACACTTATATCTTTCGAGCTAGGCAAAATTTGCTCTAGTACTTCACTTATATCTTTTTAGAGCATGGTGGTGGTTTTATTTTATAGAAATTGATGAACTCTCATACTTCACTTATATTATTTTGAGAGTCTCTAAACAGCATGGTAATTTGCTTTGGTTTTAAAATTAGTCCTAATATGATAGGCATCCAAGAGGGATATAATAAAAACTTTCATATAAAGTGCATTGAATACTATGAGAAATTTGATTTCTTATGATTGTTTTGAGATATGAAGATGGTGATATTAGAGTCATGCTAGTAAGTACTTGTGAATTTGAGAAATACTTGTGTTAAAGTTTGTGAGTCCCGTAGCATGCACGTATGGTGAACCGTTATATGATGAAGTCGGAGCATGATTTATTTTTTGATTGTCTTCCTTATGAGTGGCGGTCGGGGACGAGCGATGGTCTTTTCCTACCAATCTATCCCCCTAGGAGCATGCGCGTAGTACTTTGTTTCGATGACTAATAGATTTTTGCAATAAGTATATGAGTTCTTTATGACTAATGTTGAGTCCATGGATTATACGCACTCTCACCTTTCCGCCATTGCTAGCCTCTCTAGTACCGCGCAACTTTCGCCGGTACCATAAACCCACCACATATCCTTCCTCAAAACAGCCACCATACCTACCTATTATGGCATTTCCATAGCCATTCCGAGATATATTGCCATGCAACTTTCCACTGTTTCGTTTATTATGACACGCTCCATCATTGTCATATTGGTTTGCATGATCATGTAGTTGACATCGTATTTGTGGCAAAGCCACCGTTCATCATTTTTAATACATGTCACACTTGATTCATTGCACATCCCGGTACACCGCCGGAGGCATTCACATAGAGTGATATTTTGTTCTAAGTATCGAGTTGTAATTATTGAGTTGTAAGTAAATAAAAGTGTGATGATTGATATGTCTCCGTCGTATCTATAATTTTTGATTGTTTCATGCCAATATTATATCACTTTCACATACTTTTGGCAACTTTTTATATGATTTATTGGACTAACCTATTGATCCAGTGCCCAGTGCGAGTTCCTGTTTTTGCATGTTTTTTGTATCGCAGAGTATCCATATCAAATGAAGTCCAAACGCGATGACAATTTACGGAGAATTATTTTGGAATATATGTGATTTTTGGGAGTTTGAATCACCATAAACGGAGGCCCACACAGGGCACGATACACCAGCGCACGGGCCAGGAGCCTGGCGCGCGGTGGTGGGTTTTACCCACCTCATACGTTGGTTGGAGATGTACTTCGGGCGCAAGGAAGCTTATATTCGAAAAAAAATCCGTGTTAAAATCTCAGCGCAATCGGAGTTACGGATCTCCGGGAATATAAGAAACGGTTTTCGGCCAGATCTGGGGAACGCGAAACAAAAGAGAACAGAGAGGGAGATCCAATCTCGGAGGGGCTCCCACCCCTCCGCCGCCATGGATACCAAGGACCAGAGGGGGAACCCTCCTCCCATCTAGGGGGGAGGCCAAGGAAGAAGAAGAGCGAGGGGAGCTCTCTCCCCCTCGCTTCCGGTGGCGCCGGAGTGCCGCTGGGGCTAGGATCGGGACGGCGATCTACATCAACAATCTTGCTACCGTCAACACCAAATCTCTCCCCCTCTATACAGCGGTGTAACACCTCTTCTCCACGCTTTAATATCTACTTAAACATGGTGCTCAACTCCATATATTATTTCCCAATGATCTATGGTTATCCTATGATGTTTGAGTAGATCCATTTTGTCCTATGGGTTAATCGTGATCTTGGTTGGTATGATTGTATATTTTATTTATGGTGCTGTCCTATGGTGCCCTCCGTCTCATGCAAATGTGACGGCCCTCGTTGTAGGGTGTTGCAACTTGTTCATGATTTTCTTATTGTCAGTGTTGCGAGAGTGACAGAAACTTAAACGCGTATAGGTGGGTTATGGCGTATGGAAGTAAAGAGGACTTGATACTTAATGCTATGGTTGGGTTTCAGGACCTTAATGATCTTTAGTAGTTGCGGATGCTTGCTAGAGTTCCAATCATAAGTGCATATGATCCAAGTAGAGAAAGTATGTTAGTGCTACCTCTTGAGCACTGCGTTGGTTTTCCCTTGCAGAGGAAAGGGTGATGCAGCAAAGTAGCGTAAGTATTTCCCTCAGTTTTTGAGAACCAAGGTATCAATCCAGTAGGAGGCTATGCGCGAGTCCCTCGCACCTACACAAAACAAATAAATCCTCGCAACCAACGCGATAAGGGGTTGTCAATCCCTTCACGGTCACTTACGAGAGTGAGATATGATAGGATAATATTTTTGGTATTTTTGTGATAAAGATGCAAAGTAAAATAAAAGCAGAGTAAAAAGCAAAGGAAATAACTAAGTGTTGGAAGATTAATATGATGAAGATAGACCCGGGGGCCATAGGTTTCACTAGTGGCTTCTCTCAAGAGCATAAGTATTTTACGGTGGGTGAACGAATTACTGTTGAGCAATTGACAGAATTGAGCATAGTTATGAGAGTATCTAGGTATGATCATGTATATAGGCATCACGTCCGAGACAAGTAGACCGACTCCTGCCTGCATCTACTACTATTACTCCACTCATCGACCGCTATCGAGCATGCATCTAGAGTATTAAGTTCATAAAAACAGAGTAACGCCTTAAGCAAGATGACATGATGTAGAGGGATAAATTCATGCAATATGATAAAAAAACCATCTTGTTATCCTCGATGGCAACAATACAGTACGTGCCTTGCTGCCCCTACTGTCACTGGGAAAGGACACCGCAAGATTGAACCCAAAGCTAAGCACTTCTCCCATTGCAAGAAAGATCAATCTAGTAGGCCAAACCAAACTGATAATTCGAAGAGACTTGCAAAGATAACCAATCATACATAAAAGAATTCAGAGAAGATTCAAATATTGTTCATAGATAAACTTGATCATAAACCCACAATTCATAGGTCTCAACAAACACACCACAAAAGAAGATTACATTGAATAGATCTCCACGAGAGAGGGGGAGAACATTGTATTGAGATCCAAAAACAGAGAAGAAGCCATCTAGCTACTAACTATGGACCCGAAGGTCTGAGGTAAACTACTCACACTTCATCGGAGGTGCTGTGGTGATGATGTAGAAGCCCTCCGTGATCGATGCCCCCTCTGGCGGAGCTCCGGAACAGGCCCCAAGATGGGATCTCGTGGGTACAGAAAGTTGCGATGGTGGAATTAGGTTTTTGGCTCCGTATCTGATCGTTTGGGGGTACGTAGGTATATATAGGAGGAAGGAGTACGTCGGTGGAGCAACAGGGGGGCCACGAGGGTGGAGGGCACGCCCTGGGGGGGGGGGGGGGGTAGGCGCGCCCCCTACCTCGTGGCCTCCTCTTTTGTTTTTTGACGTATGGTCCAAGTCTCTTGGATCATATTCTTCCTAAAAATCACGTTCCCGAAGGTTTCATTCCGTTTGGACTCCGTTTGATATTCCTTTTCTGCGAAACTCTAAAATAGGCAAAAACAACAATTCTGGGCTGGGCCTCCGGTTAATAGGTTAGTACCAAAAATAATATAAAAGTGAATAATAAAGCCCAATAATGTCCAAAACAGTAGATAATATAGCATGGAGCAATCAAAAATTATAGATACGTTGGAGACGTATCAAGCATCCCCAAGCTTAATTCCTGCTCGTCCTCGAGTAGGTAAATGATAAAAACAGAATTTTTGATGCGGAGTGCTACTTGGCATAATTTCAATGTAATTCTTCTTAATTGTGGTATGAATATTCAGATCCGAAAGATTCAAGACAAAAGTTTAATATTGACATAAAAATAATAATACTTCAAGCATACTAACTAATCAATTATGTCTTCTCAAAATAACATGGCCAAAGAAAGTTATCCCTACAAAATCATATAGTCTGGCTATGCTCTATCTTCACCACACAAAGTATTTAAATCATGCACAACCCCAATGACAAGCCAAGCAATTTTTTCATACTTTTCACGTTCTCAAACTTTTTCAATCTTCACGCAATACATGAGCGTGAGCCATGGACATAGCACTATATGTGGAATAGAATGGTGGTTGTGGAGAAGACAAAAAGGAGAAGATAGTCTCACATCAACTAGGCGTATCAATGGGCTATGGAGATGCCCATCAATAGATATCAATGTGAGTGAGTAGGGATTGCCATGCAACGGATGCACTAGAGCTATAAGTATATGAAAGCTCAACAAAAGAAACTAAGTGGGTGTGCATCCAACTCGCTTGCTCACGAAGACCTAGGGCATTTTGAGGAAGCCCATCATTGGAATATACAAGCCAAGTTCTATAATGAAAAATTCCCACTAGTATATGAAAGTGACAAAATGAGAGACTCTCTATCATGAAGATCATGGTGCTACTTTGAAGCACAAGTGTGGTAAAAGGATAGTAACATTGTCCCTTCTCTCTTTTTCTCTTATTTTTTTGGGCCTTTCTCTTTTTTTATGGCCTCTTTTTTTTCGTCCGGAGTCTCATCCCGACTTGTGGGGGAATCATAGTCTCCATCATCCTTTTCCTCACTTGGGACAATGCTCTAAAAATGAAGATCATCACACTTTTATTTTACAACTCAACAATTACAACTCGATACTTAGAACAAAATATGACTCTATATGAATGCCTCCGGCGGTGTACCGGGATATGCAATGAATCAAGAGTGACATGTATGAAAGAATTATGAACGGTGGATTTGCCACAAATACGATGTCAACTACATGATCATGCTAAGCAATATGACAATGATGGAGAGTGTCATAATAAACGGAACGGTGGAAAGTTGCATGGAAATATATCTCGGAATGGCTATGGAAATGCCATGATAGGTAGGTATGGTGGCTGTTTTGAGGAAGGTTTATGGTGGGTGTATGATACCGGCGAAAAGTGCGCGGTATTAGAGAGGCTAGCAATGGTGGAAGGAAGAAGGGTGCGTATAATCCATGGACTCAACATTAGTCATAAAGAACTCATATACTTATTGCAAAAATCTACAAGTATCAAAGCAAAGTATTACGCGCATGCTCCTAGGGAGATATATTGGTAGGAAAAGACCATCGCTCGTCCCCGACCGCCACTCATAAGGAAGACAGTCAATAAATAAATCATGCTCCGACTTCATCATATAACGGTTCACCATACGTGCATGCTACGGGAATCACAAACTTTAACGCAAGTATTTCTCAAATTCACAACTACTCAACTAGCATGACTCTAATATCACCATCTTTATATCTCAAAACAATTATCAAGCATCAAACTTTTCATAGTATTCAACACACTCATAAGAAAGTTTTTACTAATCTTGAATACCAAGCATATTAGGATTATTTAAACAAATTACCATGCTATTTAAGACTCTCAAAATAATCTAAGTGAAGCATGAGAGATCAATAGTTTCTATAAAACAAATCCACCACCGTGCTCTAAAAGATACAAGTGAAGTACTAGAGCAAAACTATATAACTCAAAAGATATAAGCGAAGCACATAGAGTATTCTAACAAATTCCAAATCATGCATGGCTCTCTCAAAAGGTGTGTACAGCAAGGATGATTGTGGTAAACTAAAAAGCAAAGACTCAAATCATAGAAGACGCTCCAAGCAAAACACATATCATGTGGTGAATAAAAATATAGCTCCAAGTAAAGTTACCGATGGAAGTAGACGAAAGAGGGGATGCCCTCCGGGGCATCCCCAAGCTTTGGATTTATGGTGTCCTTAGATTATCTTGGGGGTGCCATGGGCATCCCCAAGCTTAGGCTCTTGCCACTCCTTGTTCCATAATCCATCAAAATCTTTCACCCAAAACTTGAAAACTTCACAACACAAAACTCAACACAAAATCTCGTGAGCTCCGTTAGCGAAAGAAAACAAAAGACCACTTCAAGGTACTGTAATGAACTCATTCTTTATTTATATTGGTGGTAAACCTACTGTATTCCAACTTCTCTATGGTTTATAAACTATTTTACTAGCCATAGATTCATCAAAATAAGCAAACAACACACGAAAAACAGAATCTGTCAAAAACAGAACAGTCTGTAGTAATCTGTAACTAACCAAACTTATGGAACTCCAAAAAATCAGCCAAAATAGGACGACCTAGACAATTTGTTTATTGATCAGCAGCAATTGTAATCACTATTTTATCACGTTCTGGTGATTTTTAACAATTATTTTGGTGAACAGAAAGTTTCTGGAAATTACAGCAAGATCAAATAACTATCATCCAAGAAGATCCTATAGGTTTAACTTGGCACAAACACTAATTAAAACATAAAAACACATCTAACCAGAGGCTAGAACAAATATTTATTCCTAAACAGAAGCAAAAAGCAAAAAAACTAAAAATAAAATTGGGTTGCCTCCCAACAAGCGCTATCGTTTAACGCCCCTAGCTAGGCATAAAAGCAAGGATAGATCTAGGTATTGCCATAATAGTGGTATGGCAAGTCATGAAAACTTTTCTCATATTCTCTACGTTCAGCAGCAAGTTTTCTTTTAGGCAAGCAAAAATAATCAAAAGGGCTAAATTTGATGGGACAAAAGTCCCCAAGATCAATCTCGGGAGGTATGGGTTCCTCCCTAGGCCCTTTGTATTGCACAACCAATTCATCATTACAAGCATTCTTTTGGCAAAAAGTCACAAGCCTTTGTTCAAGAGGAAAACCTAATCCATTATTCTGGATAGCAAAATCATCATTAAGCTCAGAAATTCTATCAACTAGAATATCAGCTGGAACCTTTTTCCTAAGATTTTTATTATAAGCAATATGATCCAAAGATTGTAAACGCATCATGTCTTCTTGATTAAAAAGGATAGCTTCAATGGGAGGATGACTTGCATCTACCCTATAATGCGCAAAGATTTCTTTGGCCTCTTTTATTATGAATCTAAACTCATGAGCCAAAAAGATAGTGGTGGCACGCTTAACAGAAGAATGCTCAATATTAGAGAATTCTAGGAAAATTCTTTGTATGCAAGGATGCATGTGCATAAATTGCCTTTCAAGTTCAACTATAAGCATGGCAATAGCGTCCGCAAGACTACTAGTTCTATGGAGAATAGAACCACCCATAGAAGGCAGAGCACCGGCACAAGTAAAGAAATCTTGAATAACTCCTTTTCCAATAATATCACCACTACCAATTCGAAATCTTTTTGTATGCAAGGTAGGGGGTTCTTCAGCAGGAGCATCGGAATTTTCTATGATATTATTATTGTCCATATCGGCAATAATTTCCCCAATTTAAGACATAACGACAGAGAGAGCGAGAGGCAAAAATAAGAAGGCGAACGGAAAAGAGAGGGCGAATAAAACGGCAAGGGTGAAGTGGGGGAGAGGAAAACGAGAGGCAAATGGCAAATAATGTAATGCGGGAGATAAGGGATTGTGATGGGTACTTGGTATGTTGACTTTTGCGTAGACCTCCCCGGCAACGGCGCCAGAAATCCTTCTTGCTACCTCTAGAGCACTGCGTTGGTTTTCCCTTGAAGAGGAAAGGGTGATACAGCAAAGTAGCGTAAGTATTTCCCTCAGTTTTTGAGAACCAAGGTATCAATCCAGTAGGAGGCTACGCGCGAGTCCCTCGCACCTACACAAAACAAATAAATCCTCACAACCAACACGATAAGGGTTGTCAATCCCTTCCCAGTCACTTACGGGAGTGAGATCTGATAGATATGATAGGATAATATTTTTGGTATTTTTGTGATAAAGATGCAAAGTAAAATAAAAGCAGAGTAAAAAGCAAAGGAAATAACTAAGTGTTGGAAGATTAATATGATGAAGATAGACCCGGGGGCCATAGGTTTCACTAGTGGCTTCTCTCAAGAGCATAAGTATTTTACGGTGGGTGAACGAATTACTGTTGAGCAATTGACATAATTGAGCATAGTTATGAGAATATCTAGGTATGATCATGTATATAGGCATCACGTCCGAGACAAGTAGACCGACTCCTGCCTGCATCTACTACTATTACTCCACTCATCGACCGCTATCCAGCATGCATCTAGAGTATTAAGTTCATAAAAACAGAGTAATGCCTTAAGCAAGATGACATGATGTAGAGGGATAAATTCATGCAATATGATAAAAACCCCATCTTGTTATCCTCGATGGCAACAATACAGTACGTGCCTTGCTGCCCCTACTGTCACTGGGAAAGGACACCGCAAGATTGAACCCAAAGCTAAGCACTTCTCCCATTGCAAGAAAGATCAATCTAGTAGGCCAAACCAAACTAATAATTTGAAGAGACTTGCAAAGATAACCAATCATACATAAAAGAATTCAGAGAAGATTCAAATATTGTTCATAGATAAACTTGATCTTAAACCCACAATTCATCGGTCTCAACAAACACACCGCAAAAGAAGATTACATCGAATAGATCTCCACGAGAGAGGGGGAGAACATTGTATTGAGATACAAAAAGAGAGAAGAAGCCATCTAGCTACTAACTATGGACCCGAAGGTCTGAGGTAAACTACTCACACTTCATCGGAGGGGCTATGGTGATGATGTAGAAGCCCTCCGTGATCGATGCCCCCTCCGGCGGAGCTCCAGAATAGGCCCCAAGATGGGATCTCGTGGGTACAGAAGGTTGCGGCAGTGGAATTAGGTTTTTGGTTCCGTATCTGATCGTTTGGGGGTACGTAGGTATATATAGGAGGAAGGAGTACGTCGGTGGAGCAACAGGGGGCCCACGAGGGTGGAGGGTGCGCCCTGGGGGGTAGGCGCGCCCCCTACCTCGTGGCCTCCTCTTTTGTTTCTTGACGTAGGGTCCAAGTCTCCTGGATCATATTCTTCCTAAAAATCACGTTCCCGAAGGTTTCATTCCGTTTGGAATCCGTTTGATATTCCTTTTCTGCGAAACTCTGAAATAGGCAAAAAACAACAATTCTGGGTTGGGCCTCCGGTTAATAGGTTAGTCCCAAAAATAATATAAAAGTGAATAATAAAGCCCAATAATGTCCAAAACAGTAGATAATATAGCACGGAGCAATCAAAAATTATAGATACGTTGGAGACGTATCAGTTAGCTCATGCCTCTCCCTCATATAAAATTACAAGAATGATTACCGGTACTTGTTATCGATTACCTAGGGACAAATGACTTTCTTATTGGCAAAAGCTATCCTCTTTTATTATCTTGCAATTTATCCGTAGTTTTATTCTCGCAAAGTACTCGTAGTTCTATTCTTGCCAAAGAGTTTCATACTTGTTTCCGGTAAAGCAAACGTCAAGCGTGCGTAGAGTTGTATCGGTGGTCGATAGAACTTGAGGGAATATTTGTTCTACCTTTAGCTCCTCGTTGGGTTCGACACTCTTATTTATCGAAAAAGGCTACAAATGATCCCCTATACTTGTGGGTTATCAATGATCTTCATTACTAGAGCATTGTCCCATGTGAGGAAAGGATGATGGAGACTATGAGAGGAGGCCCAAATAAAAAAAGAGGCCAAAAAAATGAGAGAAGGACCAAATAAAAAAAATGAGAGAAAAGAGAGAAGGGACAATGTTACTATCCTTTTTGCCACACTTGTGCTTCAAAGTAGCACCACGATCTTCATGATAGAGAGTCTCCTATGATATAACTTTCATATACTAGTGGGAATTTTTCATTATAGAACTTGGCTTGTATATTCCAATGATGGGCTTCCTCAAATTGCCCTAGGTCTTCGTGAGCAAGCGAGTTGGATGCACACCCGCTTAGTTTCTTTTTGAGCTTTCATAAACTTATAGCTCTAGTGCATCCGTTGCATGGCAATGCCTACTCACTCACATTGATATCTATTAATGGGCATCTCCATAGCCCGTTGATACGCCTAGTTGATGTGAGACTATCTCCTTCTTTTTGTCTTCTCCACAACCACCATCTATTCCACCTATAGTGCTATGTCCATGGCTCACACTCATGTATTGCGTGAAAATTGAAAAAGTTTGAGAACATCAAAAGTATAAAATAATTGCTTGGCTTGTCATCGGGGTTGTGCATGATTTAAATATTTTGTGTGATGAAGATGGAGCATAGCGAGACTATATGATTTTGTAGGGATAAGCTTTCTTTGGCCATGTTATTTTGAGAAGACATAATTATTCTGTTAGTATGCTTGAAGTATTATTGTTTTTATGTCAATATTAAACTTTTGTTTTGAATCTTACGGATTTGAACATTCATGCCACAATAAAGAGAATTACATGGATAAATATGATAGGTAGCATTCTGATAACCCACAAGTATAGGGGATCGCAACAGTTTTCGAGGGTAGAGTATTCAACCCAAATTTATTGATTCGACACAAGGGGAGCCAAAGAATATTCTCAAGTATTAGTAGTTGAGTTGTCAATTCAACCACACCTGGATAACTTAGTATCTGCAGCAAAGTATTTAGTAGCAAAGTAGTATGGAAGTAACGGTAACGGTAGCAAAAGTAATATTTTTGGGTTTTGTAGTGATTGTAACAGTAGCAACGGAAAAGTAAATAAGCGAGGAACAATATGTGAAAAGCTCGTAGGCATTGTATCGGTGATGGAGAATTATGCTGGATGCGGTTCGTCATGTAACAATCATAACATAGGGTGACACAGAACTAGCTCCAATTCATCAATGTAATGTAGGCATGTATTCCGAATATAGTCATACGTGCTTATGGAAAAAACTTGCATGACATCTTTTGTCCTACCCTCCCGTGGCAGCGGGGTCCTAATGGAAACTAAGGGATATTAAGGCCTCCTTTTAATAGAGTACCGGACCAAAGCATTAACACATAGTGAATACATGAACTCCTCAAACTACGGTCATCACCGGGAGTGGTCCCGATTATTGTCACTTCGGGGTTGCCGGATCATAACACATAGTAGGTGACTATAGACTTGCAAGATAGGATCAAGAACTCACATGTATTCATGAAAACATAATAGGTTCAGATCTGAAATCATGGCAATCGGGCCCTAGTGACAAGCATTAAGCATAGCAAAGTCATAGCAACATCAATCTCAGAACATAGTGGATACTAGGGATCAAACCCTAACAAAACTAACTCGATTACATGATAAATCTCATCCAACCCATCACCGTCCAGCAAACCTACGATGGAATTACTCACGCACGATGGTGAGCATCATGAAATTGGTGATGGAGGATGGTTGATGATGACGACGGCGACGGATTCCCCTCTCCAGAGCCCCTAACGGACTCCAGATCAGCCCTCCCGAGAGAGTTTAGGGCTTGGCGGCGGCTCCGTATCGTAAAACATGATGAATCTTTCTCTCTGATTTTTTCTCCCTGAACACAAATATATGGAGTTGGAGTTGAGGTCGGTGGAGCTCCAGGGGGGCCACGAGGCAGGGGCGCGCCTAGGGGGGCAGGCGCGCCCCCCACCCTCGTGGAAAGGGTGTGTGCCCCCTGGCCTTGATTCTTTCGCTAGTATTTTTATTATTTCCAAAAATAATCTCCGTGAAGTTTCAGGTCATTCCGAGAACTTTTGTTTCTGCACATAAATAACACCATGGCAATTCTGCTGAAAACAGCGTCAGTCCGGGTTAGTTCCATTCAAATCATGCAAGTTAGACTCCAAAACAAGGGCAAAATTGTTTGGAAAAGTAGATACGACGGAGACGTATCACATTCCACATCAAAAATTCTGTTTTTATCATTTACCTACTCGAGGACGAGCAGGAATTAAGCTTGGGGATGCTTGATACGTCTCCAACGTATCTATATTTTTTTATTGTTCCATGCTATTATATTCTCTGTTTTGGATGTTTTATATGCATTAATATGCTATTTTACATGATTTTTGGGACTAACCTATTAACCTAGAGCCTAGTGCGAGTTTCTGTTTTTTTCCTTGTTTTAGAGTTTCGCAGAAAAGGAATACCAAACGGAGTCCAAACGGAATAAAACTTCCGCCATGATTTTTCTTGGACCAGAAGACACCCAGGAGACTTGGAGTGCAAGTCAGAGGAGCCTCGAGGCGGCCACAAGGGTGGAGGGCGCGCCCAGGGGGTGGGGTGCACCCCCTGACCTTGTGGGCCCGTCGTAGCTCCCCTGACCTAATTCTTCCTCCTATATATACTCTTATACCCCAAAAACATCCAGGGGAGCCACAAAACCACTTTTCCACCGCCGCAACCTTCTGTACCCGTGAGATCCCATCTTGGGGCCTTTTCCGGCATCCTACCGGAGGGGGAATCAATCACGGAGGGCTTCTACATCAACATCATTGCCTCTCCGATGAAGCGTGAGTAGTTTACTTCAGACCTACGGGTCCATAGCTAGTAGCTAGATGGCATCTTCTCTCTCTTTGATTCTCAATACAAAGTTCTCCTCGATGTTCTTGGAGATCTATTCGATGTAATACTCTTTTTGCGGTGTGTTTGTCGAGATCGGATGAATTGTGGATTTATGATAAGCTTATCTGTGAATATCATTTGAATCTCCTCTGAATTCTTATATGCATGATTTGATATCTTTGCAAGTCTCTTCGAACTATCGATTTGGTTTGGCCAACTAGATTGGTTTTTCTTGCAATGGGAGAAGTGCTTAGCTTTGGGTTCAATCTTGCGGTGTCCTTTTCCAGTGACAGTAGGGGCAGCAAGGCACGTATTGCATTGTTGCCATCGAGGATAACAACATGGGGTTTTAATCATATTGCTTGATTTAATCCCACTACATCATGTCATCTTGCTTAATGTGTTACTCTGTTCTTATGAACTTAATACTCTAGATGTAGGCAGGAGTCGGTCGATGTGTGGAGTAATAGTAGTAGATGCAGGCAGGAGTCAGTCTACTTGACACGGACGTGATGCCTATATTCATGATCATTGCCTTAGATATTGTCATAACTTTGCGCTTTTCTATCAATTGCTCGACAGTAATTTGTTCACCCACCATAATAATTTCTATCTTGAGAGAAGCCTCTAGTGAAATCTATGGCCCCCGGGTCTATATTCCATCATATACGTTTCCGATCTACAATTCTAGTTTCCTATTTACTTTACTTTGCAATCTTTACTTTTCGTTTCATAAACCAAAAATACCAAAAATATTACATTACCGTTTATCCATCTCTCGAGTCATCTAACTGATCAGGTGATCCATATCAACTAAACCATGTCCGATCATCACGTGAGATGGAGTAGTTTTCAATGGCGAACATCTCAATGTTGATCATATCTACTATATGATTCATGTTCGACCTTTCGGTCTCCAGTGTTTCGAGGCCATGTGTGTACATGCTAGGCTCGTCAAGTTTAACCTGAGTATTCCGCATGTGCAAAATTGTCTTGCACCCGTTGTATGTGAACGTAGAGCTTATCACACCCGATCATCATGTGGTGTCTCGGCACGACAAACTGTCACAATGGTGCATACTCAGGGAGAACACTTATATCTTGAATTTTTAGTGAGGGATCATCTTATAATGCTACTGTCGTACTAAGCAAAATAAGATGCATAAAAGATAAACATCACATGCAATCATAATATGTGACATGATATGGCCATCATCATCTTGTGCCTTTGATCTCCATCCCCAAAGCACTGTCATGATTTCCATCGTCACCGGCTTGACACCTTGATCTCCATCGTAGTGTCGTGGTCGTCTCGCCAACTATTTCTTTTATAACTATCGCTAACGCATAGTGATAAAGTAAAGCAATTACATGGCGTTTGCATTTCATACAATAAATCGACAACCATAAGGCCACTGCCAGTTGCCGGTAACTTTTATAAAACATGATCATCTCATACAATAACGTATATCACATCATGTCTTGACCATATCACAACATGCCCTGCAAAAACAAGTTAGACGTCCTCTACTTTATTATTGCAAGTTTTACGGGGCTGCTACGGGCTTCTAGTAAGAACCGTTCTTACCTACTCATCGAAACCACAACAGTGATTTATCAAGTTTGCTGTTTTAACATTCAACAAGGACCGGCCACAGTCAAATTCGATTCAACTAAAGTTGGAGAAACATACACCCGCCAGCCACTGCTACCTCTTGAGCACTGCGTTGGTTTTCCCTTGAAGAGGAAAGGGTGATGCAGTAAGTAGCGTAAGTATTTCCCTCAGTTTTTGAGAACCAACGTATCAATCTAGTAGGAGACCACGCTCGAGTCCCACGCACCTACACAAACAAATAAGAACCTTGCAACCAACGCGATAAAGGGGTTGTCAATCCCTTCACGGTCACTTACGAGAGTGAGATCTGATAGAGATAATAAGATAATATTTTTGGTATTTTTATGATAAAGACTAAAAGTAAAGATTGCAAGGTAAACGGTAATAGAAATAGCTTGTTGACGGTAGATTAATATGATGGAAAATAGACCCGGGGGCCATAGGTTTCACTAGTGGCTTCTCTCAAGATAGCATAAGTATTACTGTGGGTAAACAAATTACTGTCGAGCAATTGATAGAATTGAGCATAATTATGAGAATATCTAGGTATGTGATACGTTACCACCGTATCTACTTTTCCAAACACTTTTGCCCTTGTTTTGGACTCTAACTTGCATGATTTGAATGGAACTAACCCGGACTGACGCTGTTTTCAGCAGACTTGCCATGGTGTTATTTATGTGCAGAAACAAAAGTTCTCGGAATGACCTGAAACTCCACGGAACGTATTTTTGGAAAATATTAAAAATACTGGAAGAAGAATCCACGTCAGGGGGGCCTCCACCTGTCCACGAGGGTGGGGGCGCGCCTGCCCCCCTGGGTGCGCCCCCTTCCTCGTGGGCCCCCTGACGCTCCACCGACCTCAACTCCAACTCCATATATTCATGTTCGGGGAGAAAAAAAATCATAGAGAAGGATTCATCGCATTTTACAATATGGAGCCGCCGCCAAGCCCTAAAACCTCTCGGGAGGGCTGATCTGGAGTCCGTTCGGGGCTCCGGAGAGGGGAATCCGTCGCCGTCGTCATCATCAACCATTCTCCATCACCAATTTCATGATGCTCACCGCCGTGCGTGAGTAATTCCATCGTAGGCTTGCTGGACGGTGATGGGTTGGATGAGATTTATCATGTAATCGAGTTACTTTTGTTAGGGTTTGATCCCTAGTATCCACTATGTTCTGAGATTGATGTTACTATGACTTTGCTATGCTTAATGCTTGTCACTAGGGCCCGAGTGCCATGATTTCAGATCTGAACCTATTATGTTTTCATGAATATATGTGAGTTCTTGATCCTATCTTGCAAGTCTATAGTCACCTACTATGTGTTTATGATCCGGCAACCCCGAAGTGACAATAATCGGGACCACTCCCGGTGATGACCGTAGTTTGAGGAGTCCATGTATTCACTATGTGTTAATGCTTTGGTCCGGTACTCTATTAAAAGGAGGCCTTAATATCCCTTAGTTTCCGCTAGGACCCCGCTGCCACGGGAGGGTAGGACAAAAGATGTCATGCAAGTTCTTTTCCATAAGCACGTATGACTATATTCGGAATACATGCCTACATTACATTGATGAATTGGAGCTAGTTCTGTGTCACCCTATGTTATGACTGTTACATGATGAACCGCATCCGGCATAATTCTCCATCACCGATCCAATGCCTAGGAGCTTTTCACATATTGTTTTCCTCTTATTTACTTTTCTGTTGCTATTGTTACAATCACTACAAAACCCAAAAATATTACTTTTGCTATCGTTACTGTTACTTCCATATTACTTTGCTACTAAATACTTTGCTGCAGATACTAAGTTATCCAGGTGTGGTTGAATTGACAACTCAACTGCTAATACTTGAGAATATTCTTTGGCTCCCCTTGTGTCGAATCAATAAATTTGGGTTGAATACTCTACCCTCGAAAACTGTTGCGATCCCCTATACTTGTGGGTTATCAAGACTATTTTCTGGCGCCGTTGCCGGGGAGCATAGCTCTATTCTTTGAGTCACTTGGGATTTATATCTGCTGGTCACTATGAAGAACTTGAAAGACGAGAAAACAAAAATTTATCCCTCAACTACGAGGGGAGGTAAGGAACTGCCATCTAGCTCTGCACTTGATTCACCTTCTGTTTTGAGTAAGCTTGCGACACCTAAATTGCTTCTGCTATTAATTCTGATATGTCGCATGTTATTGATGATGCCACTTCTGCTATGCATGATACTTATGATGAAACTACTTCTATGCTTGATACTACTGTGCCACTTGGTGAATTTCTTGATGAACAACTTGCTAGGGCTAGAGAGAATGAAATTATTGAAACTGATAATATTGATGATAGTGATGATGAAGATTCTCCCCCTAATAAATATGAATTGCCTGTTGTTCCTGAGGGTTATGTTATGGATGAAGAAGCTGCTAGAGCTATTTTAGCTTGCAATGATAGATATGATCTAAAGAGGTTATTAGCTAAATGGAAGCAGCAATCTCTTAATGCTAGAATGAAACCTGACCTTGCTTTTGCTACTTCACCTATCTGTGTTACTGATAATGATTATGAATTCTCTGTTGATCCTGATATAATTACTTTGGTTGAATCTGATCCTTTTTATGGCTATGAATCTGAAACTGTTGTGGCACATCTTACTAAATTAAATGATATAGCCACCCTGTTCACTAATGATGAGAAGTCTCGCTACCTTTATATCCTTAAAATATTTCCATTCTCATTAAAGGGTGATGCTAAGATATGGTTTAATTCTCTTGATCCTGGTTGTGTGCGTAGTCCCCAGGATATGATTTATTACATCTCTGCTAAATATTTTCCTGCTCATAAGAAACAAGCTGCTTTAAGGGATATATACAACTTTGTGCAAACTGAAGAAGAGAGTCTCCCACAAGCTTGGGGGAGGCTTCTCCAATTACTTAATGCTTTGCCTGATCATCCTCTTAAGAAAATGAAATACTCGATATCTTTTATAATGGACTAACCGATGCTTCTAGAGATTACTTGGATAGTTGTGTTGGTTCTGATTTCAGGGAAAGAACACCGGATGAAGCTGAAATTCTATTGAATAATATGTTGACTAATGAAAATAATTGGACACTTCCTGAGCCAATTCCTGAGCCTATTCCTAAACCAACTCCGAAGAAGAGGGGTGTTCTATTTCTCAGTCCTGAAGATATGCAAGAGGCAAAGAAATCTATGAAAGAAAAGGGTATTAAAGCTGAAGATGTTAAGAATTTACCTCCTATTGAAGAAATACATGGTCTTAATTTACTGCCTGTTGAAGAAACATATGATCTTAATCCACCACCTATTGAAGAAACTCATGGTCTTGATAACCCGACACAGGTAGTAAAGGTAAATTCTCTCTATAGATTTGATGAAGGTGATATCCCTCGTTATAAGTCTGCTAGACAATGCTTAGATGAGTTTGAAAATTTTATTGTTAAACAAGAAAACTTCAATGCTTATATTGGTAGACAATTGAAATACAATTCCGATACGCTTGAACACTTGGGTGATTATATGTCTAGAGTTAAAGGTGAACTTAAACTCATTAGTAAACATGCTTCTATGGTTACCACTCAAGTAGAACAAGTACTTAAAGCTCAAAATGATTTGCTCAATGAATTGAATAGTAAGAATAATGATTATGTTGTTAGAGTGGCTACTAGAACTAGTAAAATGACTCAGGAACCTTTGTATCCTGAAGGCCACCCTAAGAGAATTGAGCAAGATTCTCAGAGAAATAATATTGATACACCTAGTTCTTCTAAAAAGAAGAAAAAGAAAAATGATAGGACTTTGCATACTTCTAGTGAACCTATTACTGAACTACCTGAGAATCCAAATGATATTTCTATTTCTGATGCTGAAACACAATCTGGTAATGAACATGAACCTAATGAAAATGTTAATGATAATGTTCATGATGATGCTCAACCTAGCAATGATAATGATGTAGAAATTGACCCTGCTGTTGATCTTGATAACCCACAATCAAAGAATCAAAGTTATGATAAGAGAGACTTTGTTGCTAGGAAGCACGGTAAAGAAAAAGAACCTTGGGTTCAGAAACCCATGCCTTTTCGTCCTAAGCCATCCAAGAAAAAGGATGATGAGGATTTTGAGCGCTTTGCTGAAATGATTAGACCTATCTTTTTGCGTATGCGATTAACTGATATGCTCAAAATGAATCCTTATGCTAAGTATATGAAAGAAATTGTTACTAATAAAAGAAAGATACCGGAAGCTGAAATTTCCACCATGCTTGCTAATTATACTTTTAAGGGTGGAATACCTAAGAAACTTGGAGATCCAGGAGTACCAACTATACCATGCTCCATTAAAAGAAACTATGTTAAAACTGCTTTATGTGATCTTGGAGCCGGTGTTAGTGTTATGCCTCTCTCTTTATATCGTAGACTTGATTTGAATAAGTTGACACCTACTGAAATATCTTTGCAAATGGCTGATAAATCAACTGCTATACCTGTCGGTATTTGTGAGGATGTGCCTGTTGTGGTTGCGAACGGTACTATTTTAACGGACTTTGTTATTCTTGATATTCCTGAGGACAATAGTATGTCTATTATTCTTGGAAGACCCTTTTTGAATACTGAAGGGGCTGTTATTGATTGCAATGAAGGCAATGTCACTTTTCATGTTAATGGTAATGAGCATACGGTACACTTTCCGAGGAAACAACCTCAAGTCCACAGTATCAATTCTATTGGAAAAATTCCATCGATTATTTTTGGAGGTTTCGAATTTCCTCTTCCTACTGTCAAGAAGAAATATGATATTCTTATTATTGGGGATGTGCATATCCCCTTTGAGGTAACATAGTGTTGTTCGAAATTTCTCCGGTTCCATGTTATTCGGAATGAGTTTGTTAACAAGACCTGATCAACCTTGTTAGTGGATTCCTTTTGATGAGCATGAGATGGATGAAACTAGAAGGCACAACCTTCTGTACTCTCTCTCTACTTTCTGTTATTTAGTTGGAATAAAGTAAAAATAGTATTTTCCTGTCTGTTTTCTGATTTATCCATGCAATATAAAAATACCCCGAAAATAAAAGTTCTCCAAATGCCCTGCCAATTTAATATGATTTTTTCGGAATATTTGAGAATATCTGGCACTGAGAACATAGCAGGGGGAGCAAGCACCTGGCCACGAGGGTCCAGGGCGCGCCCCCTGCCTCGTGGGCCCATGGTGGCTCCCCTCCACTTATTCCTGCACCCACACACTTCTTCTTCCTCCCAAAAAATCACCATCCAGCTCAAGCACGAGTTCTAGCTCATTTTGCTGCGATTTTCGATCTCCTTGCTCAAAGCACCTCTCACAAAACTGCTTGGGGGATTGTTTCTTGGTATGTGACTCCTCCATTGGTCCAATTAGTTTTTGTTCTAGTGCTTCATTCATTGCAAATTTGTGCTGCCTAGGTGACCATGTTCTTGAGCTTGCATGTCAAATTTATATGGTTCTAAGTACTTCTAATGCATGATATAGGCTCTAGGCACTTGTAGGAGTAGTTGCTATCAATTTTGTTGAGTTTGGTTCACTTTTGTTTGAAGTTACTAAAATTTTCAGAAATTTTTCAGAGGAAGAAATATGCTTAGGAAAATGTACCAAGGTGGTTCTTCAAGGAAGCAAGGACCCAGTCTTGCAATGCGTGATGCTGACGATGAGCCACCAAGGAACGCCCCAGTGCGACCTTGTGAATGGCCTTCAGAGGACTTTATGGATCGAGCGGGAATCAAGGAAGAATTTAACGCATATTTGCGTAATGCTGATCTTGTGAGCTTCGAGGAGGAAAAGTGCCGCCAGTACCACTATCTCACTAGTTCCTTTGTGAGGAGGTTTGAATTTTCATCTTCACGAAATTCTCAAACTGTCCTGTTTGATCTTTGTGAAAAATCTTATACTATGGACTTAGAGGATTTTACCACTGCTTGCAAACTTCCACATTGGGGTAGTGCTAGTGAACCTCACAAATCTGAATTTAGAGATTTTCTTGCTAGTATAACTGTGGGGGTATCTAGAGATATAGCACAAGCTACCATAGGGAGCATTCATTTTCCTGCTATACATTATTTTGCTCTCTTCATAGGTAGGTGCATAAATGGTAAAGATGAAGCATGTCATATGTGTGTCCCTGACCTCAGTATTCTTAGGAGTGCTGCGTTAGGAGACAAATCTTATAATTTGGGAGCCATTGTTGCACGTAGGTTGCATCATAATAGATTTAATGGAGATTTCTTTGGTGGAATTTATGCAACCCGCTTAGATGATTTTCTTGGTGTAACCATACGTGATGATGATATTGAATTGCCCCTACTTATCTAGACTTTAATGCTATTGTTCACCATCAGTTTGTCGAGAGGAATGAACCACCTCTCCAGTACCGACTAATCTTTGACAAGTGTCACCCTGTCAATGTTGTTCTCCCTGCTCCTGCTCTCTTTGACTTTCAGGGAAAAGGAAGGTATTTTATAACCAGAGAGGAGGCAAATGAGTACGAAAGGAGGACGAGGGCAGCTCGCCTCCAAGCTGCAGCCCACGATGCAATGGCCGCTGCATCTCAGTACAACCCCGGCTACAACTATGGATATCCGCCAGGCCATCAGTGGCAATAAGCCAACTTAGGCCAAAAGCCTAAGCTTGGGGGAGTACGTATTTCCCACTAGCATTACATTCGTGTTCACACACTCATTGCTAGATGTCGGTGCTCATACTTTTTCACTGTAATATCCATGCTAGTTTATTTCCTTTTTATGCTTTCTTCTTGTGTGTTTGATAAACCTTAAGAAAAAAACCAAAAATATATATTAGTGTAGCTTTTATCTAGTTTATTTTCTTGTTGTAGTAGTATTAATTAAAAAGAAAACCCAAAAAGATTTCATGTTCTTCTTTTTGCTTGTTGGGAGCTTTCCGGTGTAAATAGTTTTATTTCTTTTGTTTTCTTTGGGGGTCGATAGGAGAAGATCATGATTAAATTGTTGAAGTGGCTCTTATATGCATTATTGTTGATTTAACCAAGAGCCCATATTGCCTTGTCTTCTCCTGTTTATTGAATGCTCGCAGATTCCAGCTTAGTCCAATGCACGTGCACTCTCATTATTTTCACATCGTTCGGTCATGCAAGTGAAAGGCAATTATGACGATATATGATGGATCGATTGAGATGAGAGAAGCTGGTATGAACTCGACCTCTCTTGTTTTTGTAAATATGATTAGTTCATCGTTCCTGATTCAGCCTATTATGAATAAACATGTTTGCAATGACAATTAGAGATCATAGTTGCTCGTGCCATGCTTGATTAGCTATGAGTTATAATGGTTTACCTTGCGTGCCAACATGCTATTAAAATGGTTGTGATGTGGTATAGTGGGGTGGTATCCTCCTTTGAATGATTTAAGTGACCCGACTTGGCACATGTTCACACGTGTAGTTGAAACAAATCAACATAGCCTTCACGATATTTATGTTCATGGTGGTTTATATCCTACTCATGCTTGTACTCAATGTTTATTAATTTTTATGCATGTTCATGACAATTGTCGCTCTCTAGTTGGTCGCTTCCCAGTCTTTTTCTAGCCTTCACTTGTACTAAGCGGGAATACTGCTTGTGCATCCAATCCCTTAAACCGCAAAGTTATTCCATATGAGTCCACTATACCTTCCTATATGCGGTATCGACCTGCCGTTCCAAGTAAATTAGTATGTGCCAAACTCCAAACCTTCAAATGAAATTTTGTTTTGTATGCTCAAATAGCTCATGTATCAACTAGGGTTGTCCTTATCTTCCATGTTAGGCGGGTTATTCTCAAGAGGAGTGGACCCCGCTCCTCACTCATGAGAAAATGGCTGGTCACCGGGATGCCCAGTCCCATGCTTTATGCAAACTAAATCAAAATAATTGCAAACAAAACTCCCCCTGGGATTGTTGCTAGTTGGAGGCACTCGTTGTTTCGAGCAAGCAATGGATTGATGCTTGTTGGTGGAGGGGGAGTATAAAATTTACCATTCTGTTTGGGAACCACCTATAATGTGTGTAGCATGGAAGATATCGCCATCTCTTGGTTGTTATGTTGACAATGAAAGTATGCCGCTCAAAATATTATTTATCTCTATTTCAAAACCGAGCTCTGGCACCTCTACAAATCCCTGCTTCCCTCTGCGAAGGGCCTATCTATTTACTTTTATGTTGAGTCATCACCCTCTTATTAAAAAGCACCAGCTGGAGAGCACTGCTGTCATTTCCATCCATTACTATTAATTTATATTGGGTATGACTGGATCTCTTTTACCATGAATTACAATGTCTAGTCAGTCCTTGATCTTTAAAGGTGCTCTGCATTTATGTTTTGCGGTCTCAGAAAGGGCTAGCGAGATACCATCTTGTTATATCATATCATGATTATTTTGAGAAAGTGTTGTCATCCGAGATTTATTATTATTGCTCGCTAGTTGATTATGACATTGATATGAGTAAACATGAGACCTAAGAGTTATTGTGAATATGGTTAGTTATAATCTTTGCTAAAAACTTGAATGCTGGCTTTACATATTTACAACAACAAGAGCAAATAGAGTTTGTAAAAGTTTTTCTTTATCACTTTCAGTTTATCAACTGAATTGCTTGAGGACAAGCAAAGGTTTAAGCTTGGGGGAGTTGATACGTCTCCGTCGTATCTACTTTTCCAAACACTTTTGCCCTTGTTTTGGACTCTAACTTACATGATTTGAGTGGAACTAACCCGGACTGACGTTGTTTTCAGCAGACTTGCCATGGTGTTATTTATGTGCAGAAACAAAAGTTCTCGGAATGACCTGAAACTCCACGGAACGTATTTTTGGAAAATATTAAAAATACTGGAAGAAGAATCCACGTCAGGGGGGCCTCCACCTGTCCACGAGGGTGGGGGCGCGCCTGCCCCCCTGGGCGCGCCCCCTGCCTCGTGGGCCCCCTGACGCTCCACCGACCTCAACTCCAACTCCATATATTCATGTTCGGGGAGAAAAAAATCAGAGAGAAGGATTCATCGCATTTTACAATATGGAGCCGCCGCCAAGCCCTAAAACCTCTCGGGAGGGCTGATCTGGAGTCCGTTCGGGGCTCCGGAGAGGGGAATCCGTCGCCGTCGTCATCATCAACCATTCTCCATCACCAATTTCATGATGCTCACCGCCGTGCGTGAGTAATTCCATCGTAGGCTTGCTGGACGGTGATGGGTTGGATGAGATTTATCATGTAATCGAGTTACTTTTGTTAGGGTTTGATCCCTAGTATCCACTATGTTCTGAGATTGATGTTGCTATGACTTTGCTATGCTTAATGCTTGTCACTAGGGCCCGAGTGCCATGATTTCAGATCTGAACCTATTATGTTTTCATGAATATATGTGAGTTCTTGATCCTATCTTGCAAGTCTATAGTCACCTACTATGTGTTTATGATCCGGCAACCCCGAAGTGACAATAATCGGGACCACTCCCGGTGATGACCGTAGTTTGAGGAGTCCATGTATTCACTATGTGTTAATGCTTTGGTCTGGTACTCTATTAAAAGGAGGCCTTAATATCCCTTAGTTTCCGCTAGGACCCCGCTGCCATGGGAGGGTAGGACAAAAGATGTCATGCAAGTTCTTTTCCATAAGCACGTATGACTATATTCGGAATACATGCCTACATTACATTAATGAATAGGAGCTAGTTCTGTGTCGCCCTATGTTATGACTGTTACATGATGAACCGCATCCGGCATAATTCTCCATCACCGATCCAATGCCTACGAGCTTTTCACATATTGTTCTCCGCTTATTTACTTTTCCGTTGCTACTGTTACAATCACTACAAAACCCAAAAATGTTACTTTTGCTATCGTTACCATTACTTCCATATTACTTTGCTACTAAATACTTTGCTGCAGATACTAAATTATCCAGGTGTGGTTGAATTGACAACTCAACTGCTAATACTTGAGAATATTATTTGGCTCCCCTTGTGTCGAATCAATAAATTTGGGTTGAATACTCTACCCTCGAAAACTGTTGCGATCCCAAATACTTGTGGGTTATCAGCATGATCATGTATATAGGCATCACCTCCGTGACAAGTAGACCGACTCCTGCCTGCATCTACTACTATTACTCCACACATCGACCGCTATCCAGCATGCATCTAGAGTATTAAGTTCATAAGAACAGAGTAACGCTTTAAGCAAGATGACATGATGTAGAGGGATAAACTCATGCAATATGATATAAACCCCATCTTTTTATCCTCGATGGCAACAATACAATACGTGTCGTTTCCCCTACTGTCAGTGGGATCGAGCACCGCAAGATTGAACCCAAAGCTAAGCACTTCTCCCATTGCAAGAAAGATCAATCTAGTAGGCCAAAGCAAACTGATAATTCGAAGATACTTGCAAAGATAACCAATCATACATAAAAGAATTCAGAGGAGATTCAAATATTGTTCATAGATAATCTTCATCTTAAACCCACAATTCATTGGATCTCGACAAACACGCCGCAAAAGAAGAGTTACATCAAAAAGATCTCCAAGAGAATCGAGGAGAACTTTGTATTGAGATCCAAAGAGAGAGAAGAAGCCATCTAGCTAATAACTATGGACCCGAAGGTCTGAGGTAAACTACTCACACATCATCGGAGAGGCTATGGTGTTGATGTAGAAGCCCTCCGTGATCAATGCCCCCTCCGGTGGAGCGCCAAAAAAGGCCCCAAGATGGGATCTCACGGGTACAGAAGGTTGCATCGGTGGAAATAGGGTTTTGGCTCCTGTTCTGATGGTTTGGGGTACGTATGTATATATAGGTGGAAGAAGTAGGCCGGTGGAGCCACGAGGGGCCCACGAGGGTGGAGGGCGCGCCCCCTGCCTCGTGGCTTCCTCGTCGGTTGCTTGACGTCCACTCCAAGTCCTCTGGATCACGTTTGTTCCGAAAATCACGTTCCCGAAGGTTTCATTCCGTTTGGACTCCGTTTGATATCATTTTCCTTCGAAACACTGAAATAGGCAAAAAACAGCAATTTGGGCTGGGCCTCCGGTTAATAGGTTAGTCCCAAAAATAATATAAAAGTGTATAAATAAGCCCATTAAACATCCAAAACAGAATATATATTAGCATGGAACAATAAAAAAATTATAGATACGTTGGAGACGTATCAAGCATCCCCAAGCTTAATTCCTGCTCGTCCTCGAGTAGGTAATTGATAAAAACAGAATTTTTGATGTGGAATGCTACTTGGCATAATTTTCAATGTAATTCTCTTATTTGTGGTATTAATATTCAGATCCGAAAGATTCAAGATAAAAGTTTAATATTGACATAAAAGTAATAATACTTCAAGCATACTAACTAAGCAATTATGTCTTCTAAAAATAACATGGCCAAAGAAAGTTGATCCCTCCAAAATCATATAGTTTGGTCATGCTCCATTTTCGTCACACAAGAATGCTCTCATCATGCACAATCCCGATGACAAGCCAAGCAATTGTTTCATACTTTAGTAATCTCAAACTTTTTTCAACTTTCACGCAATATATGAGCGTGAGCCATGGATATAGCACTATGGGTGGAATAGAATATGATGATGGGGGTTATGTGGAGAAGACAAAAGAGGAGAAAGTCTTACATTGACGCGGCTAATCAACGAGCTAGGGAGATGCCCATCGATTGATGTCAATGCAAGGAGTAGGGATTGCCATGCAACGGATGCACTTAGAGCTATAAATGTATGAAAGCTCAACAAAAGAAACTAAGTGGGTGTGCATCCAACTTGCTTGCTCACGAAGACCTAGGGCATTTGAGGAAGCCCATTGTTGGAATATACAAGCCAAGTTCTATAATGAAAAATTCCCACTAGTATATGGAAGTGACAAAACAAGAGACTCTCTATCATAAAGATCATGGTGCTACTTTGAAGCACAAGTGTGGAAAAAAGGATAGTAGCATTGCCCCTTTTTTCTTCTTCTTTTTTTGGGCCTTCTTGTTTTTTATTTGGCCTTTTTCTTTTTTTTCCCTTTTTTTTGGACAATGCTCTATGAATGATGATCATCACACTTCTATTTAGTTACAACTCAATGATTACAACTCGATACTAGAACAAAGTATAACTCTATATCAATGCCTCCGGCGGTGTGGTGGGATGGGCAATGAATCAAGAGTGACATGTACGAAATAATATGCATGGTGGCTTTGCCACAAATACGATGTCAACTACATGATCATGCAAGGCAATATGACAATGATGAAGCGTGTCATGATAAGCGGAACGGTGGAAAGTTGCATGGCAATATATCTCGGAATGGCTATGGAAATGCCATAATAGGTAGGTATGGTGGCTGTTTTGAGGAAGATATAAGGAGGTTTATGTGTGATAGAGCGTATCGTATCACGGGGTTTGGATGCACCTTCGAAGTTTGCACCAACTCTCAAGGCGAGAAAGGGCAATGCGCGGTACCGAAGAGGCTAGCAATGATGGAAGGATGAGAGTGCGTATAATCCATGGACTCAACATTAGTCATAAAGAACTCACATACTTATTGCAAAAATCTACAAGTCATCAAAAACCAAGCACTACGCGCATGCTCCTAGGGGGATAGATTGGTAGGAAAAGACCATCGCTCGTCCCCGACCGCCACTCATAAGGAGGACAATCAAAGAACACCTCATGTTTCAAATTTGTTACACAACGTTTACCATAAGTGCATGCTACGGGACTTGCAAACTTCAACACAAGTATTTCTCAAATTCACAATTACTCAACTAGCACAACTTTAGTATTACTACCTCCATATCTCAAAACAATCATCAAGCATCAAACTTTTCTTAGTATTCAACGCACTTATAAGAAAGTCTTTACTAATCTTGGATGCCTATCATATTAGGACTAATTTCATAATTTAAGCAAATTACCATGCTGCTTTATAGTAATCTCAAAATGATATAAGTGAAGCATGAGAGAACAATAGTTTCTATAAAACAAAACCACCACCGTGCTCTAAAAGATATAAGTGAAGCACTAGAGCAAAAACTATATAGCTCAAAAGATATAAGTGAAGCACATAGAGTATTTTAATAAATTCCGAATCATGTGTGTCTCTCTCTAAAGTGTATTCAGCGAGGATGATTGTGGTAAACTAAAAGCAAAGACTCAAATTATACAAGAATAAAGCTCCAAGTAAAGTTACCGATGGACGAAGACGAAAGAGGGGATGCCTTCCGAGGCATCTGTAACACCCCAGATGTAACTTTCCACCATTTTCGGCTATGTGTTATGATATTCCCTTCGTGGTCGGGTTTTGTCTTTCGTTTTGCATTTTGTTCATGTCATGCATCTCATATCATGTCATCATGTGCATCTCATTTGCATACGTGTTCGTCTCATGCATCCGAGCTTTTTCCCCGTTGTCCGTTTTGCAATCCGACACTGCCACGTGCACCGGCACACCCCTCTTTTCTCTTTTCGTGAGCGGGTGTTAAACGTTCTCGTAATGGACCGAGGTTTGTCAAGTGGCCTCGGTATACCACCGGTAGACCACCTGTCAAGTTTCGTTCCATTTGGAGGTCGTTTGATGCTCCAACGGTTAACCGGGTAACCGCAAAGTCCTTTTGTGTGTTGCAGCAAAAAACCCTCCAAACAGCCCAATAACCCATCTAAGTCCCCTCCATGCTCTCGGTCATTCGATCGTGTGGGCGAAAACCGCACTCCATTTGGAGTCTCCTAGCTCCCTCTAGCTATAAATAGGTGATTCCCCCGTTATTTTCGCGCAGATCAAACCCTAGCCCCGCTCCCTCCGCGCGCCGGACACGTCCGCCCGGCGCCGGACGAACCCCGCCGCCGCGTCCGACCAACCGCGAGCCGCCATGTGGCGCCCCCGCCGCCCGTACGCCGCCGGCCCGCGAGGCCCGCGCCAGGCCAACGCGGCCCAGTTCGCCGCCGCCGCCCCGCGCGGGACCCCGCCCGCGCCCGCCGCCGCCGCAGTTCGCCGCCGCCAACGCCCGTCCCCGCCGCCGACCGCCGCCGTCGCCTCTGTCCGCGTCGTCGCCGGCGCGCCCGCACCCGTCGCCGGCCGCCGCCGCCTCCCCGTCCCCGTCCGGCGCCTCCTCCCTCTCCCTCGAGCTCCTCCGGCCGCCGCGGCTCCGTCTCGTGTGAGCCTCGAGCCGGCCCGATCCAGATCTGCCCGAGAGGTTGACTTTTTTTCCCCTCTCGATTTCTGCCAAGTCCCGAAGTTCCAACATTCTGGAGCCCTGTTCATTACATCATAACTCTTTGCATACTGCCCTGTTTCGTGCGTGTAATATATCGAAATGTTCGCCTCGAGATGCTCTTCATTTTGTTCCATTGTGCCATGCTTGTTTGAGTCCATCTTGATGCCCAAATCTCTGTTGCAATTGATGTGTGCATCTGTTGGGCATGAGCTCTACAGGTGTTTTGATCTATGTCATGCCATCTTTACAGAGGTGTATGCCATGTATTTTTGTGATCTATTTGGTGACTAGCACAAGCATGCAAACTAGGCTTCGTGATGTTTCTGTTTTCAGGGACTTAGGATTTTGCTAAGTCTGTTACTGCTGTTATTTTGTTGCCATGTATCCATGTGTCTACAGAGAGATCCATGCTTCTTTTGGGAATGTTAAGTAAGGATGTTTTGTAGATATAGTTGTGATCTATCCATCAATGCCCCTGTTTGCAATTATGGAGTGCCATAGCATGTCTCAACCTTGCTCTACTTTTGCTATAAAATATTTCTGGCAGAATGTTAACATGATCTTCAATTTTGCCAAGGTTGTTGTAGTTGATCCATACATGCTATGAACTTGATCTTGCCATGGTTAGCTTCATAAACATGCCATATTGCTTTAGGTATGCTTGTTTTGTCATGCATTACTTTGTGATGAGTGAATCAAGCTCACCAAGATGCCCTCATAATTTCTGTTAATGCCATGCTCTGTTTTCTGCTAAGTCTGAAACCTGTTAACGAAACTTGCTATGTTTACATGGGTGCCATCATATCTTCTGATCCTTTTTGGCTCATGGTCACTAAGGGACTTTTATTATATGCTTTGAGTAGAATCATGCCATGCCTTGTTTTGCTATGTTAGATTCCTGTAGCATGTTGATTGCTGGCTCTAAACATGGCTTCCTGATGTTATTTCAGCCATGTCCAGTATTTTCTCTCTAAGTCTGCTAACCTGATATCGTTTGCACTTTTGCCATACTTGTTTGAACCTGTTATTGTGTGATCTAGCCATAGCTTAGTGTTCATCTTTTGTCGAGCATCTCCTGTAGATTACTGCCATATGCTTTGTTGCTATGTTGGGGTGCTGTAGCATAGTTACTTGATGTATTCTAAGTGCTATCATGTTGTTAATCGCAGAATCGTGTCATTCTTGTTTTGCTTGCCATTTGCAAACCGTGCATCCGTTTCCGGTGATCTTTATATCGATTTCGACTGAAATCATCTCATCTTTCCAGTGGCATACTTGGTTTGTCAAGTTTCTGCCTTGTTCATCCTTTTTCTTCCGGAGCACGCATACGCATCGCATATCATATCCCGCATATCATGCATGTATTGCATCATGTTGTTTGTGCTTTTCCCGTGATTGATTGTGGTTTCATTGCTTATGTTCTTGCTATGGGTAGAGCCAGGATACGAGTTCGTGAACGAGGAACCTGTTGAGTACGCTTACAAGGATCAAGCTTTCGACAACTCTGAGAACCTTGCAGGCAAGATGACCTTACCCTCGAAATCAATTCTATCTTTGTTTTGCTAGTTGTTCGTTCTATTGCTATGCTGTGCTACCTACCACTTGCTATATCATGCCTCCCATATTGCCATGTCAAGCCTCTAACCATCCTTTCCTAGCAAACCGTTGTTTGGCTAAGTTACCGCTTTTGCTCAGCCCTTCTTATAGCGTTGCTAGTTGCAGGTGAAGTTGAAGTTGGTTCCATGTTGGAACATGGATATTTTGGAATATCACAATATCTCTTTTTTAATTAATGCATCTATATATTTGGTAAAGGGTGGAAGGCTCGACCTTATGCCTGGTGTTTTGTTCCACTCTTGCCGCCCTAGTTTCCGTCATACCGGTATTATGTTCCTTGAGTTTGCGTTCCTTACGCGGTTGGGTGATATATGACAGTTCACCTTGAATAAAACTCCTCCAGCAAGGCCCAACCTTGGTTTTACCATTTGCCACCTAAGCCTTTTTCCCTTGGGTTTTCGCGAGCCCTAGGGTCATCTTTATTTTAACCCCCCCCCCCCCCGGGCCAGTGCTCCTTCGAGTGTTGGTCCGAACCGAGTAGACTGCGGGGCCACCTCAGGGAAACTTGAGGCCTGGTTTTACTCGTAGGATGTCTTACCCGTTGTGCCTTGAGAACGAGATATGTGCAGCTCCTATCAGGATTTGTCGGCACATCGGGCGGCTTTGCTGGTCTTGTTTTACCATTGTCGAAATGTCTTGTAAACCGGGATTCCGAGACTGGTCGGGTCTTCCCAGGAGAAGGTTTATCCTTCGTTGAACGTGAGAGCTTATAATAGGCTAAGTTGGGACACCCCTGCAGGGTATTATTTTTCAAAAGCCGTGCCCGCGGTTAAGAGGCAGATGGGAATTTGTTAATGTCCGGTTGTAGAGAACTTGTCACTTGACTTAATTAAAATACATCAACCGTGTGTGTAGCCGTGATGGTCTCTTCTAGGCGGAGTCCGGGAAGTGAACACGGTTCGGGTTATGAATGAACGTAAGTAGTTTCAGGATCACTTCTTGATCATTTCTAGCTTCGCGACCGTTGCGTTGCTTCTCTTCTCGCTCTCATTTGCATATGTTAGCCACCATATATGCTTAGTGCTTGCTGCAGCTCCACCTCATTACACCATCCTTTCCTATAAGCTTAAATAGTCTTGATCTCGCGAGTGTGAGATTGCTGAGTCCTCGTGACTCACAGATTCTACCAAAACAGTTGCAGGTGCTGACGATGCCAGTGCAGGTGACGCAACCGATCTCAAGTGGGAGTTCAACGAGGAACGTGGTCGTTACTATGTTTCTTTTCCTGATGATCAGTAGTGGAGCCCAGTTGGGACGATCGGGGATCTAGCATTTGGGGTTGTCTTCTTTTATTTTGGTTCCGTAGTCGGACCTATGTGTGTACTCTGATTGCTGTATGATTAAATTATGTATTGTGTGAAGTGGCGATTGTAAGCCAACTCTCGTTATCCCATTCTTGTTCATTACATGGGATTGTGTGAAGATGACCCTTCTTGCGACAAAACCACAATGCGGTTATGCCTCTAAGTCGTGCCTCGACACGTGGGAGATATAGCCGCATCGTGGACGTTACACATCCCCAAGCTTTGGCTTTTTGGTGTCCTTGGATTACCTTGGGGTGCCTTGGGCATCCCCAAGCTTAGGCTCTTGCCCCTCTGTGACGCCCTCAATTCAATCGTACACTAATCATACATGCAAATGTGTATGATCAAAATCAAGGACTCACAGGCAGATATCACAACACAACTCTAGACACAAATTAAAATAATACAAGCTTTATATTACAAGCCAGGGGCCTCGAGGGCTCGAATATAAGCTCGAATACATAAGAGTCAGCGGAAGCAACAATATCTGAGTACAGACATAAGTTAGACAAGTTTGCCTTAAGAAGGCTGGCACAAAAACAACAACGATCGAAAAGGCAAGGCCTCCTGCCTGGGAGCCTCCTAACTACTCCTGATCGTCGGCGATCTCCACATAGTAGTAAGCACCCTCGGGGTAGTAGTAGTCATCGGTGGTGTTGTCTGGATCCTGGGCTCCACCATCTGGTTGCATCAACCCGAAAGAAGAAGAAAAGGGGGGAAAGGGGAGCAAAGCAACCGTGAGTACTCATCCAAAGTACTCGCAAGCAAGGATCTACACTACATATGCATCGATATCAATGAAATGGGCTGTATTTGTGGTCTGAACTGCAGAATGCCAGAAGAGAAGGGGAACGCCTAGCCTATCGAAGACTAGCATCTTCAAGCAGCACCAAACATCTTACAGCATCAGAAGAGAGATAAGAGTAGCATAAAGTAAAGTAGTAGTAGTGTTATCAACCTTGGCCAGAGATCCTTTCTCGACTCCCTGCGAGAAAGCAATCCCAGAGCCATACTATCCAGTTCTCATCTCCATTTCTCATCTCAAGTATCCAGTTCTAGTTGTATCGACCGGGATACAACTCCAAGTGTCCGTTACCGTAGGACAGGCTATCGATAGATGTTTTCTTCCCTACAGGGGTGCACCAACTTACCCACCACACTCGATTAACTCCGGCCGGACACACTTTCCTAGGTCATGCCCGGCCTCGGCCAAACAATACGCCGCAACCTGACCTAGGCTTAATAGAGAGGCCAGCACGCCGGACTAAACCTATGCCACCAGGGGTCATGGGCCATCGCCCCGGGAACTCCTGCACGCTGCGAGGGCGGCCGGTGAGCAGACCTAGCTACCTCCTTAAAAAAGGCAGGTGCTTACAAGTCCAACTCGGCGCGCGCCGCTCAGTCGCTGACATCTAATAAGCTTTGGCTGATGCATACGATGCAGAACGCCCATACTATGCCCACGTGATGGTTAGTGCTATCAGGCCAGAGGCCCCTTGGATCAAATATCCAAATCGTAGTGGATTAGGAATATGTGGTAACAAGCAGAGACTCGCGAAAGATGTGACCCCGTCGCCCCGTCTCGAGGACTTGCGGCAAGGGCTAAGAATGCCCGGCCACGCCTCGTAATTATCTCGCGGGCACCCTCCAGGTCAACCCATCTCCACTTCACTCGCGGGTAGCCCTCAGGGTCGACCCGCCTTTCCAAGTAACAGTGGTAAAGTCCAAGTATCCGTGTGTCCAAACATCAAGGGGAAAACCCGAGGAATCACCCCCGGTGAATTCCACTCGATGTAATCATCAAGGTGAACGTAAGAGGAACCACCCCCGAGGTTCACACTTGAGGGGTTGCATGACAGAGTCGTATCGGAAGTGGTTAAGGCGGAATCACCCTCAATGACCACGACCGAATAGCTACACTACAGGGTTAACATCAGAAATGTTGTAGAGATCTCACCCTCGGCACTCAATAGTAACCCAGTAGTGTCGAGCAACTAAGGGGAAAGTGATGTGCAGTGCCGGGGCCTGGTCTTCGATCCCGTTGATCGGGTCTTCAATGATGAAGCAGGGGCAACAAGGACAAGGTGGGGTCACTGATGGATCACTAACGAACCTATTCTAAGCAGTTTAGGATAAGCATGTAGGTAACAATGAGCAGGTTACAAAAGCAGGCTATGCATCAGAATAGGAGCAAACAATAACAGTAGCAAAATCTAATGCAAGCATGAGAGAATGGAATGGGCGATATCAGGATGATCAAAGGGGGGGCTTGCCTGGAAACTCTGCTGCAAAGGAAGAAGGGTCGTCGTCGACGTAGTCGATCACAGGGGCGGCATCGGTCTCGAGGTCTACCGGAGAGAAGAGGGGGAAGAAACAAAAAATATAAAGCAAACATAGCATCACAAAGCATAACATGGAAATATGATGTGCCGGATGTGACCTAACGTATGGCTACACGATATAGGTGAAGGGGGAATTCAACCGGGAATGTTTTCCCGGTTCCGGACCTGTGCCAGACAGATGACTGGAGGGGGAAAGTTGCATGTTCAGCATGCTAGGGGCATGTGACAAATGAACGGACCGCATATTCGGATTCGTTGGATTTTTCTGAGCAACTTTCATGTAGAAAACATTTTCATCCGAGTTACGGATTATTTACTATGATTTTTCAAAGTTTTAATGATATTCTGGAGTATATTAATTTGAATTAAAACAGAATAAGCTTTTGTCACCTGGTGCTATTCTAGCCCGCCTGTAAGACAGTGGGGCCAGTGGGGTTGTGTTGACCCAGTCAATGGTTGCCCGGTCAACATATGAACAGTGCTAGTGGGTCCCACGTGTCATTGCCTTTAATTCAACTTACTTCAGTTAGATGATTTTAATTGTTTTCTTTAGGCATCGGGGCCCCACTATTAGTAGTAGGATGGCATTAACAACAAGTAGATCCTAATCTAATCAGGCCCAACCCCATATGTGTGGCTGTGCTCACGCACAAGCACACACATGGGGCGCTGGCGGCCATGGCCAAGCAGCATCAGCCGCAACTAGCGTCCGCACTAGAGCAGCAGCAGCATGAGTAGCAGCAACGCAAGGGCAGCGGCGGTAGTAATTAGCAGCAGTGGCAGCACATCATGAAGAAGCAGTAGCAGCTTAGAGCAGCACGCAGCAGCAGGACAGAAACGCAGTAGGCAGAGAAGCAGCAGGATGCAAGAGCCGCAGCGAGAGAACACAGAGCAATGGCAGCAACGGGCGGCGAGCGCGGCAGGGGGGCTGGCGCGCGGGCGAGCAGAAGGCGGGGGCGGGCGCTGGGTGCGCGCGGGGGTGAGCAGGGGTGAGGAAAGGGCGCGGCGACGCACGACAGGGCACGCACGGGGAGCCGGCCGGGCGAGCGGGCGGTAGCCGCAGGGGGCGCGGCACCGGCGAGCGTCAGCGGCGGACAGAGCTGGCGAGGCTGGGCGGGGTCAGGCGCGCGTCCAGGGGTGGCTCGGGTGCGCGGGATGGGCTGGAGTAGGCGCACGCAGGAGCGCGGGTGCGGCCATGGCGAGGTCCGGCCATGGCGGCCTCGGGTGGGAGTGGGTCTACGGCGCCGATTCGAAGGGGGGAAAGGGGGCATCGGCAGATATGCTCACCACGGGGCAGATGGCGGGCTCGGGGAGGCTGGGAAGGGCTTGACGGCGATGGATTTGATGAAGGCGTCCGACGTCCCGAGGTTGAAGAAGACGAGCGGGTGGCGATGTGGTGTGGCTCTTGTCGAACGGGTGCGCAGAACTGACGTAGACGAGGACGACGCAACTCTTGAGTGTCCTTCCGGGCGCCAGGGAGGCCGATGGCTGCGACGACGACGATGGCACGGCGACGGCTGCGTGTGGGGGAGAGAGCAGCGGCACGGGGAGGGAGAGGATAAGGGGCTAGGGTTAGCAGAGGGGGTCACGGGGGTCCTTATCCATCCAGGGAATCGCAGGATGGTTGACATGTGGAGATCGGAGGAGTGAACGCACGGGCGAGCTCCACGGTGACCTGATGAATAGGAGGTTGAAGGAGATAGCGGTTGGGCTGGGTTGGGTACTGTTCCTAGTGGGCCAAAAAGCATATGGACATTTCTCTCTGTTTTTTTATTATAAAACTGCTACTGTTTCCTACTCCCTCCGTTCCGAAATACATGACTTTCATTTGTCAAAATATAGATGTATCTAGACATATTTTAGTATATAGGTACATCCATTTTTGAACAAATGGAAGTCAAGTATTTTGGAATGGAGGGAGTATTTAGTTTAGATAGCAATTGAATTTTGTTGGAGCTCAAACTTTGCACACAAAAAATGCTATGCAATATTCTAAGACTACACAAATTTTTTTGAGGCATTTGCAAAGGTTGAACAATTTGTTTATTTTGAAAAGGCCAATTTAAATGCCTTTGGACCACTTATTAAATTCCTAGGAATTTATTTGTGAGCCAAATTAAGTTGGTTTCAACATGACAATGATCTTGTAATTTTATAGAATTATTCGAACATTTTAGATTTACTGTTCGAAGAAATAATAATTTCACTTGCAATTAAACTTTGAATTTTACTTTGATTTTGGACAAGTGGAAATTTGCATAGTACTCATGATGACATGGCCACCATTAGGAGGAGTTTACTGTAGCATGATTATCGGGGTGTTACAAGTCTCCTCCACTACAAGAAATCTCGTCCCGAGATTTAAGTGGGGAAGTAAAGAATAACTTCGAGAACTGACCCTTATAGGGTTAATTATCTGGTGAACAATTCAGGGAATGTGGCAGAAGTATCTCTCGAGTTGAAACTTAAGAAAACATCGAGAGCAAAATATGAAGGTACAATAGGAAGTTTCAAGCGAATGGACAAACGATCGATACCTGAACAGAGTGTGAGAAGGGGGTTCAAAGCATCGGGAATAGATCATCTCCCGGAGGGTGGCTCGTGACAACACACAAAGCCAAGAGCAAATGATACTTCGGAATAAAGGACATACAACAGAGTCAGGTTCCGATCTTGTGGAACTGTGGGTTAAAACAGGAAGGCGCTAACATTTTGCACGACCATGATAGCAAGGCAGGTCAGAGGATAGCCTGTCAAATATGTTGGAAACAACGTTGGTACCAAGGGCGGGGGACGAAGAGAACTATTTTCCTCCTCGTTGAAACGAGGCAGACCAATAGGCAAAGTTCTCGTCCATCGGTGGTTCCCGGAATGTCATCAACAATAGTAACAGGGTTTTACTGTAAGAGTTGTACACCAAGATGTTTATTTAAGCAGAAGAATATTACTGCTTAGATCATATAGATCACAAGAAAGGTTTAAACAAAACAAGGGAAATGAAAATGTGATTATTAAATTAATCAAACCAATCGAAAGGAAAATGTGTTTAAACACAAGTATTAGGAGTATCTCCCTTGCAAGAAAGCAGAGCAAGATATTCATGGTAGGACATCAAGTACACCACCATTTAGATAAAGGGGCAAAGAAAGTCATGATGTTTACCCATACAACGGTATTTGGATAATTGATCAAGAGGCATTTAGCATTGCGCTCCCAATGTTCTTGTTGATGATCAGAGTACCACAGACATGCTTCGAGATAGCATTGACATGGTTTTCAAGCAAAGGTCGGACTTTGGATACACAAAGGATCCATCGGAAACAACTTAGAAAATAAGTCATACAATTTCAGCAAGGAAAAGATGAGGATGTGGCCGATGGGTTCAGCATCAATCCATCGACATGTCAAAAAGGACGTATTTCCAAAATTATACGAACAAGTTTGTGTCGGGGGGAAGGCAAGAATGTTGTCGATGATAACACCAACCATCGAGGAGCAAGGATGGTATTTCTCGTCGGGAATTCGATTGATATCCTAAAAGAGCTCAGAATGTTGATGATGATCACGACACATTTGTCAAGAGATTTCATGAAGATGTAATCGATCAGCGATGACATCAAGTCAAAGGAATGATGAAGCGAAGGGTTATTGGAACCACGGGTATGACACAAACTCGAAAACAAGCTTGCTGTTCAAGGCAAAATGATATGACGAGGAAGATCGGCGTAGGCTTAGCTCATCATCGAAAATTGTGCTCCGGGAAGAAGGACCAGGTAGCACAGTTAAAAGTTACCACGGTAAAGATATAGCCGATCAGGCTAGGAATGACTTGAAGGATTATTAGACTCGTAAGAAACAAAAATTACTTGGAGATATAGAATCGGAGTGTGGAATCGATTCACTTATCGGCATTCTCGAATGACTAACAACTCAAAACCCGGGGAAATCTGAAATCGATGAGAAGCAATACCAGATGAAGACTCGTAGGAAGCAACACGGTTCTTTGTTATTCTCGAGATACCAGAGGGTAATACTCGGTGGAAGATCAAAATAGAGATTGTGAAGATGCATTTATCTACAGAAGACAAGTGCTTTAACTTGTCCGAGAAATGGAATCAAAGGGGAACAATCATGGTCAGAACCACGGTTGCAAAGGATCAAATCCTAGATATAAGATGATCTTATCCCAAGGGGATAATTAATTTTAAGAGAAGCTTCCATGATAAGATCTACATCGTGTCCATGGGCAATAACACAAAGTTCAAGGTCGACTCCCACTTCTTCAATGCATATCATTTCATTTACTTCTCGCTTTTGATGAAGTTGTAGTGTTGAAATGTGAAAGAACATGCGGTGCCCCCATGTTTGGTTTTGGTAATTGATGACAATCTCTATGGACTAATGGTTGCCTTGAGTTATATTTGAAGGATTTGTCCATAGGCATTTCTTGAAGTCCATGTGTTGGTTTCAAGGAGTTTATGTGGTGACCAAGGTGTTATTAAGGAATTATCCAAAGATTGGTCATGTGAGAGTTGAGCTTATTGCAAGCATGTCTTGAAGAAGAAGATTGTGTGCTCATTCATGTTTACCTTCAAGACATCATCCAAATGAAGAGAGTTGGAAAGAGTCAAGGTTGATCAAGACTAAGTCAAGAGTGAATCAACTTGATCAACTCACAAAGCGTAGAAGATGTACCGGGAGGGATCAAGCGATCCCATGGTGTGGTAAGCATTGTCAATTACGCTTTGTGTACTAACCCATGATCTTCGTGGGAGTTCTTTGTGGGGTTAGGTTGCGGTGTGCAAGTTCAAGTGAAGCATCATGAAGAGATCAAATGCTTAAAGCTTGCCGTTCATTGTGGTGACAATGGACTTGTGAAGATGTTGCGGTGTGCAAGTTCAAGTGAAGCATCATGAAGAGATCAAATGCTTGAAGCTTGCCGTCCATTGTGGTGACAATGGACTTGTGAAGATGTGCGGAAGAGTGGCTCACCCATAGTGGAGTATGGGGGAGCAATCAACTAGTCTTCATCGAGCCAACGCAACCAAGAAAGGTGGTCCAACTTGAGGGAGTCAAGATCGTCATCATCTAGCTCAAGTGGACCATGTGCAAGGCAAAGGTTTGCCCTTGATAGGTTTTCTATGTTACCGGTCTCATGATGGTAGTTGGGAGACCGGGTTATAGGATCGATTGCCGTACTATCAAGGGGGGCTCTCGATGAGTAGCTTGATCGTATCGTTCATAGAGAGCTCAAACCATTGCATCCTTGCATCATCTTTATTGGTTCTTGTTTGGTTCTTCTCTTTGTGAGTTTTGGAGCTTATGGTCATCTTGATGACAAGCTCGAGTTCATCGAAAACGGAGTTCACTCGCATCTTCAATGATGTTTTTGATGTTGGAGGTTATGCCGGTTCTTCTCGGTTGGAGGTTTCACTCCTCTATTTGTTGGCATACCTCCCCTGCCTCTTCTTACTATAACCAGTCGCTGTTTTGATGCTCCTCGTCGTCTTGTATCCAACAAGCTTGAGTTTGCTCAATTCGGAGCTCATATGAAGAAGTTTTGGCAGTTCTGTTTGGTCCAAGCGGTAGTACCGCGGGCCGGAGCGGTAGTACCGCTTGGGTGCTACAAGCGGCAGTACCGCTCCATAGCGGTAGTACCGCTGGTAGCCCCCAGCCATAGTACCGCTGCGGCTTCGTGCTAGTACTGCCTCGATTCGAGGGGTCTATTTCCGTGTCGGGTTTTACGGTACTAGCCGCGGTAGTGGAGGCGGTAGTATCGCTCGTGTGCGGTAGTACCGCCCTGACCACCGCGGTAGTACCGCTCTGGGCCCAGCGGCAGTACCGCGAGGGGGAGCGGTAGTACCGCTCTCTGCGGGGCTGTTTTGGGGGGTAACGGTTGGATTTTCCCCCTCCTATAAAAGGGGGTCTTCTTCCCCATTCTACCTTATCCTTTGAGCTCGTGTTCTTCCCCCATTGTTGACCTTCTTCGAGCTTGCTAACTCTCAATCCCTCCATGGATTCTTGCTAGTTTTTGAGGGAAAAGAGAGAGGAGATCTAGATCCACATTTCCACCAATCACTTTCTCCTCTATGTGAGGGGAACCCCTTGGATCTAGATCTTGGAGTTCTTGGTGTTCTCCTTCTTGTTCTTCCTCTTTTTTCCTCCCTAGCATTAGTTGCTTCGGTGGGATTTGAGAGAGAAGGACTTGGGCACTCCGTGTGCCCTTGCCATTGCATTTGGTGCATCGATTTGAGTTCTCCACGGTGATACGTGGAAGTTACAAGTTGAGAAGCTTATTACTCTTGGGTGCTTGGTGCCCTTGAGCTTGTTCCTCTTGGGTGCTTGGGCGCCCTAGACGGTTGGTGGTGTTCGGAGCTCAATCATTGTGGTGTAAAGCTCCGGGCAAGCGTCGGGGTCTCCAATTAGGTTGTGGAGATCGCCCCGAGCAATTTGATGGGTACCGGTGACCGCCCCCAAGGGTTGCCAAAGTGTACGGGTTCGGTGACCGCCCCCAAGGGTTGCCATTTGTACGGGTTCGGTGACCGCCCTCAAGGGTCCCTTAGTGGAATCACGGCATCTTGCATTGTGCGAGGGCGTGAGGAGATTACGGTGGCCCTAGTGGCTTTTTGGGGAGCATCGTGCCTCCACACCGCTCCAAACGGAGATTAGCATCCGCAAGAGTGTGAACTTCGGGGTACATCATCGTCTCCGCGTGCCTCGGTTATCTCTTACCCGAACCCTTTACTTATGCACTTTACTTTGTGATAGCCATATTGTTTCTTGTCATATATCTTGCTATCACTTAGTTGTTTATCTTGCTTAGCATAAGTTGTTGGTGCACATAGGTGAGCCTAGTTGTTGTAGGTTTTGTGCTTGTCAAATTAACCGCTAGGTTTATTCCGCATTTGTTCAAGCCTAAACCGTAATTATTTTAAAGCGCCTATTCACCCCCCCCCGTTCTAGGCGACATCCACGATCTTTCAAAATGTTATCTGGCTAAACACCAGAAGAGTAAGACTCGTTAATAACTCTCGGGTTCAAACGGATTATGGGAGGCATAGGTTCAACCCAGTGGGGCATCTTAGGAACATATACCACAAACCTTAAGAGTAAGAAAACACAATCTCGAAAGCAGAGCATGGTTGACAAAACAGGGGATACATTTTACCAAAGGCATTATGTATCAGGGGAAGAACTCACAAGGATTTTAAATATGTGGAGCTGTTGGATAATAATCCACCAAAGGATCTAGCTGACCATAAAGAATCTGACGTGAGTATCAATGTTCAACCAGAAGAAGTAATGCAAGGGCATCGGAATATATAAGTTTTTGGATAATTTCAAAGCTTAAATACAAAGGAATTAAGATTTCCAAATCGGGGGATCAGAAGCAAACACTCTGATTAAGGATGGATAAGTTTAAGAGACTTAGGGGTACAATCGACGGCAATTTGATTGGTCGAGAACCAGCTCCTGTATGGAGTGACCTCTGAGCAAAAAGGACGGATTTCATAAGGTTCAACTGATGATTGTGTGTATTCACACACATGTTGAATCAATAGGATCAGAAAGTCAACCACAACGGATTTCAAATGGATATTGCTAGACATATGGAATTAACCATAATGCAAGCATGTAGTGAAGAACAAGAGCAATAAGCTACTGAGGATTTCAGGGGATCGGATAGTATTTCGAAGAATTTTGTGAAACACATGAACAACTGGGGATGAGCGGATACTCGGTGAGTGCGAGGAATTACCTATAGGGGTATTCATGTGGCAAGGAACTGCAAGGCATTAGACACAAAGTATTCTTGGTACAATAGAGAGGATTTCGGGGTATCTTGTAATAACAAGATAAACGGGGAAATGATTTTATGAATGACAAGTGTACTTGGTCATCCATAGGGGTTTATCGATGGAAGGGAATTGCAAAAGCGATGGGCACAAGGGTCTCAGAAAAACATAGAAAGTATCTTCAGAATCTTCTGGTGCACCAAGCAATCATCTGGAGTGAGGGGCTCTCCGGGAGAAAGTATTTACGAGAACCTAGAGTTAGAGTTAACAAAATGTTTAACCCGAACAGACGAGAGATCAGAGTCCCAGAGTATAGACGAGGAATAAAAGATCCTAATACCACCCAATGGCGACGTGGGCCCGTAGGACACACAGCCATGTTAGTAAAAGTTTTTCAGTGACTAGACTCAACTTCGACTAAGGAGTTGGAAAGGGGGCTACCTACAGGCAGTCGGCTCTGAAACCAACTTGTGACGCCCTCGATTCAATCGTACACTAATCATACACGCAAATGTGTATGGTCAAGATCAAGGACTCACAGGCAGATATCACAACACAACTCTAGACACAAATTAAAATAATACAAGCTTTATATTACAAGCCAGGGGCCTCGAGGGCTCGAATACATAAGCTCGAATACATAAGAGTCAGCGAAAGCAACAATATCTTAGTACAGACATAAGTTAGACAAGTTTTCCTTAAGAAGGCTGGCACAAAAACAACAACGATCGAAAAGGCAAGGCCTCCTGCCTGGGAGCCTCCTAACTACTCCTAATCGTCGGTGGTCTCCACGTAGTAGTAAGCACCCTCGGGGTAGTAGTAGTCATCGGTGGTGTCGTCTGGATCCTGGGCTCCACCATCTGGTTGCATCAACCAGAAAGAAGAAGAAAAGGGGGAAAGGGGAGCAAAGCAACCATGAGTACTCATCCAAAGTACTCGCAAGCAAGGATCTACACTACATATGCATCGGTATCAATGAAATGGGTTGTATTTGTGGACTGAACTGCAGAATGTGAGAAGAGAAGGGGGAAGCCTAGCCTATCGAAGACTAGCATGTTCAAGCAGCACCAAACATCTTGCAGCATCAGAAGAGAGATAAGAGTAGCATAAAGTAAAGTAGTAGTAGTGTTATCAACCTCGGCCAGAGATCCTTTCTCGACTCCCTGCGAGAAAGCAATCCCAGAGCCATACTATCCAGTTCTCATCTCCATTTCTCATATCCATTTCTCATCTCAGGTATCCAGTTCTAGTTGTATCGATCGGGATACAACTCCAAGTGTCCGTTACCATAGGACAGGCTATCGATATATGTTTCCTTTCCTATAGGGGAGCACCAACTTACCCACCACGCTCGATTAACTCCGGCCGGACACACTTTCCTGGGTCATGCCCGGCCTCGGCCAAACAATATGCTGCAACCCGACCTAGGCTTAGTAGAGAGACCAGCCCGCCGGACTAAACCTATGCCCCTCCTTGTTCCATAATCCATCAAATCTTTACCCAAAACTTGAAAACTTCACAACACAAAACTTAACAGAAAATATCGTGAGCTCCATTAGCGAAAGAAAACAAAACACCACTTTAAGGTACTGTATTGAACTCATTCTTTATTTATATCTGTGTTAAACCTACTGCATTCCAACTTCTCTATGGTTTATAAACTATTTTACTAGCCATAGATTCATCAATATAAGCAAACAACACACGAAAAACAGAATCTGTCAAAAACAGAACAGTCTGTAGTAATCTGTCACTAACGCAAACTTCTGGACTCCAAAAATTCTGCCAAAATAGGATGACATAAATAATTTGTTTATTGATCTTCTTCAATTGGAATCAGTATTTTATCACGTTCTGGTGATTTTTAATAATTGTTTTCATGAACAGAAAGTTTCTGGAATTTTCAGCAAGATCAAATAACTATCATCCAAGAAGATCCTATAGGTTTAGCTTGGCACAGACACTAATTAAAACATAAAAACACATCTAACCAGAGGCTAGATCAAAGATTTATACCTAAACAGAACCAAAAAGCAAAAAAACTAAAATAAAATTGGGTTGCCTCCCAACAAGCGCTATCGTTTAACGCCCTTAGCTAGGCACAAAAACAAGGATAGATCTAGGTATTGCCATCTTTGGTAGGCAATTCTTCAATAAGACGCCTATCACCCCTAGGAGTTTCTTTCTTTTTAATAATAATCAAACTTCTAGGCAAGAAATCAAAAAAATCATTTGTAGCAAAAGGTTCCTTAAGTATAGCGAAAAAGTTGGGATGAATACTTATGGATTTGAGGTCCGCATTTCCCTTACTAGAAGTTTCACCCTTATTTTTAGGAACATACATCAATTTGGCAATCTTAGCATTAGAGGGAGTGTTTTTCATGGAAGAAAAGGCAGATCCTAGGTTGGTAATAATATCCTCAATTTTATCAATTCTAGTGGAATCTTGATCTATCTTTTCATTAACCATAGGTTCCTTTTCTTTAAAAAATTTAAGAGCAACTCCTACCTTAGATCCGTATTGGGTAATTTGGTTATGGATCTTTCTATCCAGAATTTTAATCAACTCTACGGTGGCAACTTTATTTTCAATAATTTCAAGCCGTTGCATCACATGTTCCAAAGTTAAAATAGTTCCATTAACCAAAAGACGTGGGGGCCAAACAAATCTATCATAGCATTATAAGAATCAAAAGTATGGCTACCCAAGAAATTTCCTCCGGTAATGGTATCAAGAATATATCTATTCCAAGGAGTGATGCCTACATAAAAATTGCGAAGAAGAACGGAAGTAGATTGCTTCCTACTAGATCTATTTTGGCATTGAAAATTCTATACCAAGCATCTTTTAGATTTTCTCCCTCCCTTTGTTTAAAATTAAGAACTTCATTCTCAGGAGACAATGGAGTAGATAAAGGACTAGCCATGACGGCACACGAGACACAAAAAGGCAAGCGAAAAAGAGGCGAACGGAAAGAGAGGGCGAATAAAACGGCAAGGGTGAAGTGGGGGAGAGAAAACGAGAGGCAATGGAAAATAATGTAATGCATGGGATAGAAGTTTGTGATGGGTACTTGGTATGTCTTGACTTGTGCGTAGACTCCCCGGCAACGGCGCCAGAAATCCTTCTTGCTACCTCTTGAGCACTGCGTTGGTTTTCCCTTGAAGAGGAAAGGGTGATGCAGTAAAGTAGCGTAAGTATTTCCCTCAGTTTTTGAGAACCAAGGTATCAATCCAGTAGGAGACCACGCTCGAGTCCCACGCACCTACACAAACAAATAAAAACCTCGCAACCAACGCGATAAAGAGGTTGTCAATCCCTTCACGGCCACTTACGAGAGTGAGATCTGATAGAGATAATAAGATAATATTTTTGGTATTTTTATGATAAAGACTAAAAGTAAATATCGCAAGGTAAACGGTAATAGAAATAGCTTGTTGACGGAAGATTAATATGATGGAAAATAGACCCAGGGGCCATAGGTTTCACTAGTGGCTTCTCTCAAGATAGCATAAGTATTACGGTGGGTTAAACAAATTACTGTCGAGCAATTGATAGAATTGAGCATAATTATGAGAATATCTAGGTATGATCATGTATATAGGCATCACGTCCGTGACAAGTAGACCAACTCTTGCCTGCATCTACTACTATTAATCCACACATCGACCGCTATCCAGCATGCATCTAGAGTATTAAGTTCATAAGAACAGAGTAACACTTTAAGCAAGATGACATGATGTAGAGGGATAAACTCATGCAATATGATATAAACCCCATCTTTTTATCCTCGATGGCAACAATACAATACGTGTCGTTTCCCCTACTGTCACTGGGATCGAGCACCGCAAGATTGAACCCAAAACTAAGCCTCCCATTGCAAGAAAGATCAATCTAGTAGGCCAAACCAAACTGATAATTCGAAGAGACTTGCAAAGATAACCAATCATACATAAAAGAATTCAGAGGAGATTCAAATATTGTTCATAGATAATCTTGATCATAAACCCACAATTCATCGGATCTCGACAAACACACCGCAAAAGAAGAGTTACATCAACTAGATCTCCAAGAGAATCGAGGAGAACTTTGTATTGAGATCCAAAGAGAGAGAAGAAGCCATCTAGCTAATAACTATGGACCCGAAGGTCTGAGGTAAACTACTCACACATCATCGGAGAGGCTATGGTGTTGATGTAGAAGCCCTCCGTGATTAATGCCCCCTCCGGCGGAGCGCCGGAAAAGGCCCCAATATGGGATCTCACGGGTACAGAAGGTGGCGGCGGTGGAAATAGAGTTTTGGCTCCTGTTCTGATGGTTTGGGGGTACGTAGGTATATATAGGAGGAAGAAGTAGGTCGGTGGAGCCACGAGGGGCCCACAAGGGTGGAGGGCGCGCCCAGGGGGTAGGCGCGCCCCCTGCCTCGTGGCTTCCTCGTCGGTTGCTTGACGTCCACTCCAAGTCCTCTGGATCACGTTTGTTCCGAAAATCACGTTCCCGAAGGTTTCATTCTGTTTGGACTCCGTTTGATATCATTTTCCTTCGAAACACTGAAATAGGCAAAAACAACAATTTGGGCTGGGCCTCCGGTTAATAGTTTAGTCCCAAAAATAATATAAAAGTGTATAAATAAGCCAATTAAACATCCAAAACAGAATATATATTAGCATGGAGCAATAAAAAATTATAGATACGTTGGAGACGTATCAGCCACCTTTATGCAAAACTAGTTGCATGTCTGTCAGTGGAACCGGTCTCATGAACATGGTCATGTATGGTTGGTCCGGGCCGCTTCATCCAACAATACCGCCGAATCAAAATAAGACATTGGTGGTAAGCAGTATGATGATCACCGCCCACACTCTTTGTGTTCTACTCGTGCGTATCATCTACGCATAGACCTGGCTTGGATGCCACTGTTGGGGAACGTAGCATGCAATTTCAAAAATTTCTACACTCACGCAAGATCTATCTAGGAGATGCATAGCAACGATAGGGGGGAGTGTGTCCACGTACCCTCGTAGACCGAAAGCGGAAGTGTTTGACAACGCGGTTGATGTAGTCGAACTTCTTCACGTTTCGACCGATCACCGAATGTACTGCACCTCCGAGTTTTGCACATGTTCAGCTTGATGACGTCCCTCGAACTCTTGATCCAGTAAAGTGTCGAGGGAGAGTTTCGTCAGCACGACGGCGTGGTGACGGTGATGGTGAAGTAATCCGCGCAGGGATTCGCCTAAGCACTACGACAATATGACCGAAGGCGTAAACTGTGGAGGGGGGCGCCGCACACGGCTAGGAATCAATGTTGTGTGTTCTAGCGGCGCCCCCACATATATATAGGTGGGAGAGGGAGAGGGGCAGTAAGGGGCGCCCCAAGTAGGAGTAATCCTACTTGGGCGCCTCCTACAAGTCGGCCTCCCCCCTTCCATAAGTGTCGGAGGGGGAAGGAAAGAGAGGGGGGAGGGGAAGGGGGAGGCCGAATCCTCCCCTTTCCTTCTCCCTTCCCCCTTTCCTTCCCCCCTTATTTCGGCCTATAGGGGGCGCACCAGCCCCTTAGGGGCTGGTCTGTCCCACTCTTGGCCCATTAGGCCCATATAGCTTGCCGGGGGTTGCCCGAAACCCCTTCCGGTGCCCCCAGAACACTTCCGGTGTCCAAATACAATCGTCCTATATATGAATCTTTACCTCTCAACCATTTCGAGACCGCTCGTCATGTCCGTGATCTCATCCGGGACTCCGATCAACATTCGGTCACCAAATCACATAACTCATATAATACAAAATCGTCATCGAACGTTAAGCGTGCGGACCCTACGGGTTCGAGAACTATGTAGACATGACTGAGACACCTCTCCGGTCAATAACCAACAACAAAACCTGGATGCTCATATTGGTTCCCACATATTCTACGAAGATCTTTATCGGTCGTACCGTAATAACAACATACATTATTCCCTTTGTCATCGGTATGTTACTTGCCCCAGATTCGATCATCGGTATCTTCATACCTAGTTCAATCTCGTTACCGGCAAGTCTCTTTACTCGTTCCGTAATACATCATCCTGCAACTAACTCATTAGTCACTTTGCTTGCAAGGCTTCTTATGATGTGAATTACCGAGAGGGCCCAGAGATACCTCTCCGATACTCGGAGTGACAAATCCTAATCTTGATCTATGCCAACCCAACAAACACCTTCGGAGATACCTGTAGAGCATCTTTATAATCACCCAGTTGTAACGTTTGATAGTACACAAGGTATTCCTCCGGTATCCGGGAGTTGCATAATCTCATAATTGAAGGAATATGTATTTGACATGAAGAAAGCCATAACAATAAAACTGCACGATCATTATGCTAAGCTAACGGATGGGTCTTGACCATCACATCATTCTCCTAATGATGTGATCCCGTTCATCAAATGACAACACATGTCTATGGTTAGGAAACTTAACCATCTTTGATTAACGAGCTAGTCTAGTAGAGGCTTACTAGGGACACGATGTTTTGTCTATGTATCCACACATGTATCAAGTTTCCGATTAATACAATTCTAGCATGAATAATAAACATTTATCATGATATAAGGAAATATAAATTAACAACTTTATTATTGCCTCTAGGGCATATTTCCTTCATTCTCTTCGTGCCCAATCTCATGTACAGTTGCCTCTTCGATGGTCAATGACGTACTGACATCCCCCTCCGCTTGGGAAGCGGCTTGCCCCCAAGCCGGCGCCCTCGGGATTAGCTGCTTCGTGGAGTCCTTGTCTTCTCAAGTTGCTTGGTGCACCACTCCACTCAACGAATACTTGTGATGGAACGGTTATCCGCGCAACGCATGCGTTGCTATAATATTCTGACAAGCACATGTAAGTGAGCTTCAGAAGATGCTGAAGAAGCATATATCTGATGTCGAGGACGAATAAATTTCTTAAGTTGGGGAACATGGAAGCCATGATGGTCTTGCTAGTTTCAGACAAATGGAGCCCTTGTAAGTGACTTCACCGATTTTGTCCAAGATCACGAAAGGTCCCAAAGTACCGAAAGGCTAATTTATGATTTGTCTGATGAGATGTCGTGGCTTGGACATATGGTTAAGTTTCAAGAATACGCTTCCATGAATAGGTTTTTTCAAAAATGGGTATACGAGGAGTATCTTCTTACATATAGACAGACACTCCTTCTCATATATAGACAAATAGTCCTTCAGTAATCTCAGTCATTGGTTTGCTGATAACCCCGTAATGTTTAATGAAATTCCTATAGCTACCTGTGAGACCAAGAAGTCCCCTGATCTCTTCACAATTTTTGGAGTACGCCAGTTCAGAGCTACAATAATCTTGCTAGGATCAGTAGAGGCTCCCTTTATGATTGATGATATGACCCAAATATGCAATTTCCTAATTGACAAAGTTACGCTTGCTCAGTTTAACCTTCCGTTGCTTTAGAGTAATTTTTTCAAACCCTTTTCACATGTGTTAGATATTGTTCAAAAATCTTACTATGGATGAGTATGTCATTAAAAATACTAGTGCAAAGTTTCATAGGACAAAACCAAATCGCTATTCATAGCAGCTTGGAAAGTACCTGGTGCTCCTGTTAGCCCAGATGACATAACTGTAAACTCATAATAACATATGTGAGTTTGAAATGTTGTCTTGAACTCCTATCCAGGAGCTTGATCTGATGGCACTCGGGTAAACCAACAAGCACCTCACAACTCATCTAATATTTCATCTATCACTGCTGGGGGGATTTTCCCTTGATGGTCTTCGCATGCCTATAGTCAGTGACTATTTTTCAAGTACCTTCTTCTTTCTTCTTAACCATGTCTGAGAGAGATGATAATTGATTACTCCTGACCTATATCATGCTACTAATAGTTCAGAAACCTTTTTTGTTCTTGTTGTTGATTGAGGAGCTATTTCTATTTGGTCTGATGGATACTAGTCTAACTCCAGGCACTATAGACATACTATGATCATACTCTCTTCTGGGTAGTAGGGCAATAGGCGCGGAAAACACTACCTTGAACTTATACAGTGGTTTTTTATATCTTATGTTGTTGTTCAGAACTTTCAGGTATACTAGCAGAATAGACTATCATAATTGTAAAAGCACATTCACATGTCTATATGAGATCCCACTTCCGCATTTTTCACCTTATGCTTCGTTGCTGCCTTCACGCGTAGGGCTGCGCTCTGTAGATCAGGCCTTGTAGGAGGGCACCATCCTCGGGTCCTCTGGCTTTGGCGGGAGGACGAACATCTCTATTTGCTCCTCCCACGTTGGCTTCATCGAGGCGGCAGGTGACATAACAATGGGGAAGGGGCGAGCTTTCACGCAAAACAATGACGAAAATGACCAAATGCACGGGCTCCACGTCGATTTTGGATGGGTCTGTGTTGTCGGGTGTGTATGTGGCGGATGTCCAAATTCCTCCAAATTGCCCGTCAGTTTGGTTTCGGTTTATGAGATTTTACACATCCGAACATATTAGGTGATCACCGTTTAGACGGCCGAAAATGTTGGGACTGTCCGGTCTGAATATTTAGTGGCGATTTGAATTTTTTGAGGGATATTTAGTGGCGATTTGATGATCCGACGACTGGAGCCGGTGTTCATGTCGACCGCGGCCGTGTCACACGCTGCTCACGCCACGCCACACCAGGCCAGAGCCACAGGAAAAACAAGCGGAGCGAAGCGAGCCACCTCCAAGTCCAACCCCACAGCCACCGGAACCGAAACGAGACGCACGCCCCACGCCGACTCCGCCGTTCGCTCACTCCCTCGCCACCCTTCGCCGACGCGGGCAAGAGAAGAAGCGGAAAGAGAGAAAGCGTCCCCCACCCCGCCTGGATCCCGCGAGCGGGCCCATGTCCCACTCGACACTGCTCGTCCGGCCGCCGGCGCCGGCGAATCCGTCCCTTCCGCCTCGCCAGTGCGCGCCCGTATCCGCAGCGGCGGCGACGCTACGCACGTCTCCTGCCGCCTCCTCCGTGGCTCAGTTCTCTAGGTTTCTCTCCCCGTCTCCCTCCCCTTCTCACCTGGTTCTTGCTCTCGTCGACCGAGTGATTGCTGCAAAATTGTGCGTGTAATGGATGCGTATTTCCGTCTTAGTTTGCATTGACCCGGTTTTCCCTTGATTACGCAGGCTGCGCACCAAGTGCAGGTTTGCCGCCCCCGGTGTCAGAGAAGATTACTCTTCTACGCCAATTGATGTCGTAGCAGACGTGAAAACAGAAAAGGCATGAAATTGAGTACCCGATGTCTGTTATCATTCGGCAGCGCTGTCAGGCACGACTCTGTTTTCTCCAGTAAGATTGGGTTTGCTGAAATACTTCCAAATGCTTGCAGATTGTAGTGTTGGGAGGAAGTGGATTTGTTGGTTCTGCTATATGCAGAGCTGCAGTAGCTAAAGGCATTGAGGTTGTGAGCCTCAGCAGGTACAACTTTTCCCTTATCTTTTTTTCTTCTTCTAGAAACACAGTACATATGCAGACAGTTCACAAACACGCACTTACATTTTTTTTTGAAAAGGAGGATTTACCCCGGCCTCTGCATCAGCATGATGCACCCAGCCATCTTTATTAATTATTCACCAGAGTCTGAGAAAATGAATACAAGGATCAACCCGAAGCCCCCTACAAGTATACAGATGTGCCCTATCCGCATGACAGACATAATCTAATCCAGTGGCCCGAAGACCATCCAGTCTAGGAGTCCCATAACGTGCACCGCATTGCCCACTCTCTAGGATCTGCCTCCGCCATCTTCCGCCATCCCGTCTTCAGGAGGAATCACTGCATATATCTTGCCAATCCCATCTGCCATCGACGTCACCATGACACCAGATAGTGCCACCAGCCTGCGTGCGTCGATCAATCCGCATCCAACTCTGAGACTCCACTGCTCCACGCCGCCGAGACCCACCGTCATCAATGCGGTCGATGTAACACCACTCCACCAGTTGGCCTCTCTAGTGAACCAGTGCTCCAATGCCCCTAGGAGGGAGAACGACACCAAAGTCTCCGTCATCACAAAGTCTCCGTCATCACAAAGTCTCCGTCATCATCCGATCTGGGAGACCCAGATCTAGGGTTTCCCCCGGAACAGCTGCCACCTGGAGGAAGAGGGGCACGCCATCTGCAACTGTCGACGCACCCAAGCGGTGCCCACCGGCCACCGCCACATAGCTCTCACGATGATGCCTTCAAGAAGGACACGACGCCCAGAGCACCGTCGTCGCCCTAGGTTTTCACCTGAGAGACCGTGAGGTGTGAAAAGGTAGGGTGGACCCGAACGACGTCTCCAGGAAGAAAAGCGGCACCCTCGGGTGTCGTCGCCGGCGCGGTCGGCAGGAGCCGACCTGAGAATTATCCCAATCCGGATCCCCACCTCCCGCTCCGTCCCAACCCTGTAACTGGCTAGCAGCACGGCCATGTCCGGTAAGACGGAGTGCACGCTACATGGGTTGGAGGAAGGAGCAGCTCGGCACCGTTGGCCGCCGGGGCAGCAAGCCGCGACACCAACCAGCCGGTGAATCGTCGGCCACCCGGTCCGATCCACGGCAGTCCACCCGCCCCGCCACGCACTGGACGGGGAAGCCTCACCAAAGGGACCGCCGTCCTTGATCCATGGGTCGCAGCCGAGCAGCCATCCGGACTTTCCCGGAGGGCGCCTTAGGCAACAACGGGGGGAGGAAGGTGCGGCGGAGGAGGAAGAGGTGTCGGGGTGAGGTGGCGGCGAAGGAGGGATCCGGCGGTGGCGCTAGATCGCGATCGCGAGTCCCTTCTGGCCGGAGCGAGTCGCGTCGCTTATTGGTGGCCATACATGCACTTACATGCACGCACACCCTACCCCTATGAGCATCTCCGGGAGACTAACGAAGTCATCACAGGGTCTCCCATTGAACGAACATCGTCAGAAGGACTGGAATAAATAAATCCAGGTAAGTGTGAGCACCCGAGCCAAGTCTAGGATTTGAACCCGGGTGGGCTGGTTCCACCACAAGGAATCTAACCATCTGAGCTATGCTATGCTCAATTCTCATCTTTTCTCTTATCGTTTGTAAAAACTTTATGTATGTATACCACTTCCTGCAAAATCCCTTGAGTGAGTTGTCCATGTAGTGCACGTTATCAATCCAGCAAGTTTCTTTTCCAAAGACCAAATTCAAGACACACCTCCCATCTGAAGCCTCCCTGCCCAGCACCTTGATCCTTCTAACTTTGTGTCAGGTAGATTTTTTTTTGAGTGAAGTACGACGGGTATCTTTATCAAATGATAGAATCAGGATACAACGGGGTGCAATGGCAGTACAAGCACACACACCGCCACTACAATAGGGGTAAAAAAGAAAACGAATAACAAGCCCAAGACTCTCCGGGCCAATCACTTCATGGGTAGCACCCACACAGTACTGTCAAAGGCAACACTCTACTGAGACAGCACGGCGAACGTAAACGCGCCGAGAACACACGGACGTTGTTGGCCTTACTGCACTAAAAGGAACCGCCACTAAAAGACTGGAAGAACGTGCGTTGGCAACCCATATCGGTCGAAAGACGTCAACAATCCACACTGGACGCAAGCTAACCTTTGCAGGATTTGACACCTGAAGCAATAAGAAGCAAGGAGCAGCAACCACCTCCCCTTGCCACCACAAACTGCTGTTGCGGATCTCAAACTGGCCATTCATGCTCCGGTGAGACGTGTGAGTCATGAACCAACCAACGAGGGATCCGTGGCTCCAAGACGACGCCTCAAAGAAGAATGGAACAATGTTGAAGACGCTACCGTCGTCGGATCCAGAGAAACCGGATATGAGGCTTTTATCCTGACAGTACTTAGGGTGGATGAGGTGTGGAGGCTTCACGATGACGCCTCCAAGAGAAATGACGCCCTAAGGCGTCGACTTCATTTGTGCCAACAAAAGCCGGCACAGGGCTTTTGCCGTAGCATCACAACTCAGCATCCCCACTGAACCACGCCGTCTGCGGACACCGCCAAGTGCCAATCATCACTGGAAGCTCTTGAACTTGCCAGCCTCCACTCCAGCCTCCCTTGGTGTCCGCATGCACACCAAGCCCATCTCAAGGCCACCAGATGCCTCCACTGTGCTAGATCGGGAGCTGCCGTACCGGCCGTTACAGATCCATGCCGCTAGACTACGACGACCACCGACTAGAGGCTGCCGCTGAAGGAGCCGACTCCTGCCGCCAAAGCCATCCTCCCCCAAGCCACCTGCCCCTCATTGCCTCTGGATGGATTTGAGGACCGAACACTGTCACCAACTAGCCATCCGAGAATACTGCAAACACCACCGCACCACTAGAGAGAACTCCCATCGCCTTCGGCCGCAGGCCCACCACCGGCGCAGCAGAAGGCGCCGGCGATGAGGGGCAGGTGGAGAGGCCTGAAGGCGGCGGCAGCGAGAGCCTCCCACGATACGGGAGTCGGTGGAGCCTCTTCGTGTCAGGTAGATAATCAAGGGAATACATATGTATATATTTTTTAGAACGAAGGCTCGCGGAGAGCCCGGCTTTGAATTAACAAAGCCATCAACCCGCTAGGAATTACAAACACACACAGACCACCTCGGCCAAACGATACAAGGGGACACTCTAGGAAGCTTACAACTCAACAGAGCGCACAAGCTCAAAAAGCTCATTGCTTGTCCTAGCCAAAGACTACAGCCAAACAGACGTCTAGGATAGGGACACACACAAGCACGACGAGGACCTGCTTACAACAGAGTGTAGAAGTGAGCCCGACCGACGCCCAGGGAGAAAGACTACACACATCCTCCGTCTCTCTCGCCGCAGAGGGACCCTTCCCTCTCGCCATGGATCGCAAGGCGCCGTACCGTCGGACTTGAGAAACGCTCACCCTAGAGCAGGAGAAGTGCTAGCTTCGAGACCTGGAGCAGCCGCAACACACATCCACTTGAACATTCGAGCACTCCGCGACTGCTGTGCCGCCACATCCTAGAACACCTGAGAACTGCAGGAAGGCCACCAGGTGCAGCTACTGAAGAAAGGCAGCAAGGGCATCAAGTAGAACCAACAGGCCATCGAAGAGCATTGCCAGGCAGCCGTTGAAGAAGAGAATCGGGGTTCCGCCGCTGGCGAGGCGCAGGTCCAGCGGGATAGGGTTGGGGTAGGGGAACCCTATCCCCTACCGCTGGGTCGAGGCGCCGCACCGCCGGAACCGGACCAGGCGCGACACCGGCAGAGAAACACCATCCATGAAGGAAACGGGGACGCCTTCAGCCATGCAGTACCACGTTGACACCGCCGTCACCGGACAACTCGAGCCACCCAAAGCTCCGACTTTTGAACCCCTCACCTGAACGCAACCCCCCAGGCGGCGCCCCCAAGGAAGACACGACGCACAGTGCGCCGTCGCTGCCCAATCCAAGCCGGATTTTGGGCTTTCACCCGGGAGGAGGAACAGGGGTGGAAAGGGGAAGGGCCTCTGCAGCACCTCCAAGGAGGAAGCACGGCGTCAAGGACGTCGCTGCTGCCGGGCCGGCCAAGCCGACCAACGGTTTCCCACGGCCCAAAACCAAACCACCGGTCACCCACCACCACCAAGACCGGTGCCCGGAGGGAAGCCGGCTGGAAGCGGCGGGGATGAGGGGGACAGGGGAAGGGAGCCAAACCTCACATCTGACGAGGGGAAGAATTCCGTGCCGCCGCCACCCGCCGTCGTCTCACCACCCGCGTGGTCGGGGCCGCCGACCAGAGAACACCCACGAACGACGCCAGCCGAGATGGCGCCGCCGCCTCGCCAAGGAGGGCCGCCGCCCCAGATCCGAGGTCCTCCTTGAGGGAAGGAGCAACCGAGGTCTCGCCGCCACCATCACCGGCGGCCACGCGAGCGAATCCGGCGACTTCCTCAGGTGGCGGCGAGGGAGGGAGGGTAAGGGAGAGGCGGCGCGGTGGGGAAACCCTAGTCGCCACCCGTGTTGCCCGAAGCGGACGACCTACATATGTAAAATTACTCATGGGATGATACGCGAGTTGCGGGAGCCTTTTCATGTCAGGCAGATAATTAAGGAAGTATGTATGGGCTGATTGCAGTGATTGAAGCATAAGGGGATTGAAGCTTTTTAAGATAATTAGGATCTATCATCTATGTTGAAAATTATTATTATTCAGGCATTATTTCTGAAAGCCTAATCTGCATCCTGTCATCATTTAGACATTCTATGTTAATGACAGGTCAGGAAGACCATCTTACTCTGATCCTTGGGCTGATGAAGTTACTTGGCTAGCAGGTAGGTTGAGTTGTGACATTAGGCTGTTACCTTCATGGTAATTAGATTTGGTTTGATCATGTTATCTATTTTGTTGGGTGCATGGATAGCAGGTTATCTGAGTTGTAACATTAGGCTGTTACCTTCGTGATAAATAGATTTAGCTTGATCATATTATCTATTTTTCTTGTGTGAACTGCTCCCTATATTAGTTACGTCCTCTAACCCCGAATGTCGTTGAGTTAACTCTTTATTTAAACCGGAGCTATGGTTTGCTGTTAGGATGGTTTTACCTGCATATTATTTTTCATGATGACATACACACCTGAGAATTCAAATTACATCAAATAGATTTAGTAAGATTTTGTTCTGGACTAATAGTTGTACAGTAAGAAGTACACTTTATAGATTATCGTTGGTGCTAAATAAGCAAACGTTACATGTATGCATTCTGTTGTGCTCCACATTGGTAAGTTAGTATTACTGGATGATGGATCCTTTTAAATTAATTTCCTGTCATTTTGATTTTGAGTTCTTAGATATGCATATACTATTTATTGCAAAATAGTTCTAAAAACACATGTACTCAAGACCACTTTTTATTTTGTCCTTGCTCACCTGGCTTATTACGAACGTGTTTTCTTGAGAAGTACTGTATTGCTTAAACATTATGCCTTGTATGAACCTTGGTATTCCCCCTTTACCACTTTTTCTCTGTAACGTAGCTACATGCTTGTACTGGATTTCCAAGAGTGTCTGGTATGGTTTTTTGGCCCTCTCATATTCAGTTAATTATCTTAATGTTATGCAGGAGATGTTTTCTATGCAAGATGGGAGGACGTTCTAGTAGGGGCTACTGCTGTTGTGTCTACCCTTGGAGGATTTGGTAATGAAGAACAGATGAAAAGGATAAATGGTGAAGCAAATACCATAGCAGTAGACGCTGCGAAAGAATTTGGTGAGTACTTTGCGATGATTAATGACAGCGATAAGATTATCTGTATGCATTTTCTGAAATTTTGTTGGTGTGGCAGTAGTTAATGTGATTCCATGACTGAACTAAATTTCAAATTGAAAGACAATAGTTTGATACAATGGGGGCCTTGGGGGGTTGGTAGGAGCTAGGACCCTACCGGGTCTAGGGCGGAGGTTGTACGGGAAGGAGGGAGGCTGACGGGGATGCGAGCGCGGCTGCCGGTGGCGGGGCGCCGTGGCGAGAGGCGGCGGCGATGAGAGGCATGACTAGGGTTTAGGGTTCCGGCTCCTCTGGGAGCCGGGCAATAGAATTTGTCTTATTGCTTAATTCTCAAAAGAGTCCTACAACTTGTTTATATAACCACGATGCGAATAAAAATAAGATAACTTGTGGGCTAAGCCCTAACTAAACCTGCCCGGTGGGCCTCCTACGAGCATAAGTCTGCCCGGTCATAACATCTCTCCCCGCCTGCGCAAACAGCTCGTCCTCGAGCTGGAAGTCTGGGTAGTGTTGGCGGAACTCGTCGCGCTGCTCCCAAGTAGCTTCCTCCTCTGGAAGTCCAGCCCACTGAATCAACACGTACCACACCCCGCGACGTAGCTGGGCCTGCAACACCTTCTCCGGTCCCGGAAGGAGGCGCCCGTCGGAGGTCGGAGGAAGCGCGGGAGGGGCCGCAGGTGGCTCCCCACGGAAGGGCTTCAGCAGCCCCACATGGAAGACGTCGTGGATGCGAGCACCGGCCGGAAGCTGAAGGCGGTAGGCCACCTTCCCGATGCGCTCCAAGACAGCAAAGGGCCCGGCGTAGCGAGGGCCCAACTTGCGTTTCGCGCGTGGGTCCAGTGACTGCGTAGAGTGGTGAAGGAGACGCAGCCACACCCAATCACCCACCGCGAACTCCGCCTCACTATGGTGGTCGTCGTAGTAGTGCTTGGCCAGCTGCTGGGCCTGAAGGAGGCGTTGCCGGACCTCCGCCAGCATCTCACGGCTCCGCAGAATGGGCGGGGGCGGTCTGCCGTAAACCACCTCAAATGGTGTGGCGCGCAGGGCCGAGTGATAGGAGGTGTTGTAGCAGTACTCCGCCCATGTGAGCCAATCCACCCAAGCGCGAGGACGATCACCCGTGACATAACGCAAATACATGGCAATCACCTTGTTGACGACCTTGGATTGGCCGTCCGTCTGAGGGTGGAAGGCCGTGCTCAGGCGGAGCTTCACGCCCGCCATCCGGAAGAGATCGCGCCGGACATGCCCCGTGAACACCGGGTCCTGATCGATCGAAGAGGGAAACCCGTGGAGGCGGACGGTACCGTCGAGGAAGGCACGGGCCACGGACGCAGCAGTGTAGGGATGGCCAAGCGCGATGAAGTGAACATACTTGGAGAAGCGGTCGACCACCGTGAGAATGACCGACTTGCCGCCCACCTTGGGGAGGCCCTCGATGAAGTCCATGGAAATATCAGCCCAGACCTGAGACGACACCTCCAAGGGATGTAGCAGACCTGCCGGCCGCAGTGTCTCCGTCTTGTTACGCTGGCACGTCACAGAGGACCGCACCCAGTCGCGGACCAGGGCCCGATCACCGGGGATGTAGAAGTCGGTGCGGAGACGATGGAGGGTTTTCTGCACACCCTCATGGCCCGCCGAGTGGGCCAGCAGCAGCACCTGGTGACGAGGATCGTCGTGCGCCGGCACGAAGATCCGGCGCCCATGCAGGAGCAAACCGTCGGCGAGGCGCCACGGCTCCTCCAGGTCACCCGCAGCCAGCTGCTGCTGAAGGAGCAGCGCATCCGGCGCGGCCGCGGTCGCCCGACGGATGTCGGCTAAGAGGGCGAAAGAGGGCCCCGAGCGGATGCAGAGCGCCGCCCCCTCGGAGTCGCCGACGGTTGTGTCGTGGTCGGCGTCGCGGCGAGACAGGGCGTCGGCCACGGTGTTAAGGCGGCCCGGACAATGCTTGATGGTGAAGTCGAAGCCGAAGAGCTTACTGATCCATTGGTGCTGCGGCATGGTAGACAGCCGCTGGTCCAACAAGAACTTGAGGCTGTAGTGGTCCGTGCGAATTCGGAACGACCGACCCCACAGATAGGGCCGCCAATGACGCACCTCCTGCACCAAGCCAATGAGCTCGCGCTCATAAGCCGCGAACTTAAGATGGCGCGCGGCGAAGGGCCTGCTGAAGAAAGCGAGGGGTCCATCGCCCTGATGAAGGACGGCGCCGAACCCCGCACCGGAGGCGTCGCAGTCCACGACGAACGGGCGGTTGAAGTCAGACATCTGAAGAATGGGGCCCGTCGTGAGGGCCCCCTTGAGGGCCTCGAACGCCGCTGTCGCCTCCTCATCCCAGGCAAAGGCGTCGCGACGTAGCAGGCGCGTGAGCGGTGACGCGATGAGGCTGAACTCTCGGATAAATTTTTGGTAGTACCCCGCGAGGCCCAGGAAGCCGCGAATAGCCCGCGGTGAGTGTGGTATCGGCCAGGCGGCGACTACTGCCACCTTGTCGGCGTCCATGGCAAACCCCCCGGTCGAGATGACGTGACCGAGGTAAGCGACTGAAGGCGTCCCGAACGAGCACTTCGAGCGCTTAAGATGAAGATGGTGCGCTCGAAGCTCGTTGAAGACGATGGCGACGTGCTGAAGGTGCTCCGCCCACGAGGCGCTGTAGATAAGAATATCATCAAAGAAAACAAGCACAAACCGACGCAAGTAGGGGCGGAGGACGTCGTTCATCAGAGCCTGAAAAGTCGCCGGTGTGTTGGAGAGGCCAAAGGGCATCACTAAGAACTCAAAGTGGCCGTGATGAGTCCGAAATGCCGTCTTGGTGACATCATCCGGGTGCATGCGCACCTGGTGGTAGCCCGACCGGAGGTCGAGCTTGGTGAAGAAGCGCGCCCCATGTAGCTCGTCCAGGAGCTCATCGACCATCGAGATAGGAAACTTCTCCTTAAGAGTCAGGGCATTAAGGGCGCGGTAGTCGATGCAGAAACGCCACGTGCCATCCGACTTGCGGACGAGGAGGACCGGCACGGAAAACGGCGACGGGGAGATCCGGATGATGCCCAAGGCGAGCATGAGCGCGCACTGCCGCTCCAGCTCGTCCTTCTGCAACTGAGGATATCGGTAGGGCCGCACTGCCACCGGTGCCGAGCCCGGCAGGAGATGAATGTGGTGGTCATAGACCCGGGCTGGCGGATGGCCCCGCGGCTCGTCGAAGAGGTCGTTGTGCTGCTGCAGAAGGTGATCCAACAGTGGATGCTCGGCCTCGGTGGAGGTCGCGGCCAGCTGGAGCTGTGGCGTCGCTGGTGAGGCGCCCCCAACGCCCTCCCACCAGAGGCGGCGACCGAGACGCCAGAAGGTCATTGTCAGGGCGTCGAAGTCTCAGAGGATGGGGCCGAGAGTCCGCAAGAAGTCGACGTCGAGGATGAAGTCGAAGCAGCCCAAGTCGATGCCGGCGCACGTGATGGTGAAGTGCTCGTCGCTGATGGTGATGGGCACGTTCTGTGCCAGCCCATGGCACCGGAGGCGGTCGCCGTTAGCCACGGTGACCCGAAGTTGCTCCCCGCCCGTCGGCTGAAGCGCTAAGCGGCGCATGGTAGCCTCAGGCAGGAAGTTATGCGTGGAGCCCGTATCCAGGAGGGCCACCAGGCGCTCGCCGTGAATCGTCACCGGTAAGAGCATAGTCCGCTCGTCGCGGATGCCGGCAAGCGCATGGAGCGAGACGACGAGTGTTGTCGCCGGAGCGGGCGCGGGGCGGCCTCCGCCGCAGCTGGCGGTGGCAAGTCGCCGAGCCCGTCGACGGGTGTGTCCTCCTCGACATAGTCGGCCGTCTCCAAGTAGAAGAGGCGCGGGCAGACGTAGCCCGACGCGTAGGGCTCATCGCAGTTATCGCAAAGCCCTTGGTGTCGTCGCTCGAGCTGCTCGGCCTGAGAGAGCCGATGAAAAGGCAGCGTCGCGGCCGGAGGCAACCGGGCCTGCACAGGTGCTGCCGGAGGCGGTCGGGTGGCCTGCCGGCCCCCTCGAGCCGGTGTCGCCTGCTGCAAGGCCTGCGCGCGACGCTCGAAGGCCCGAGCATAGTACATGGCCGTCTGGAGGTCCTGGGGTCCCCGCAGCTCCACGTCCACGCGGATGTGGTCCGGAAGGCCGCTGACGAAGAGCTCGGCCCGCTGCAGTGCAGTCACACCCAACACGTGGAAGGCCAGGGCCTGGAAACGGTCGGCGAAGTCCTGCACCGTGGAGGTGAAGGGATGGCTGCCCAGCTCCGCCAGTCGGCTCCCGCGGATCGGTGGCCCAAAACGAAGGAGGCAAAGCTCACGAAAGCGCTCCCAAGGGGGCATGCCGCCCTCGTCCTGCTCGAGGGTGTAATACCATGTCTGTGCCGCGCCTCGGAGGTGGTAAGAGGCGAGCCAGGTGCGATCCGACGCGAGTGTGCGCTGCCCGCGGAAGAACTGCTCGCACTGGTGTTGAGCCAGTTGAGGGGGTCCTCCGTACCGTCATAAGTGGCGAAGTCAATCTTGGCGAATTGTGGCGGCGTCTGGGTATGAGCGCCGTGGCCGACTGGCTCTGAGGTGCGGAGCAGTGAGGACGATCGCGCCTGGTCGGTGTTGGCGCGGCCCGCGTAGGGACCAGCGGAGCCGGACGGGTCGTCGTACTGCAGAGTGGGCGCCGGCGGTTCCCCGACTGAAGTGTAGACTGGCGGCGGTGATGATCCGGTCAGCCGGGCCGGAATTGGGGACGGCGACGGCGGAAAGCGAACATGTTGGATTGGGACGCCTCCCTGCGTGGTCGGCCCTGGCCCGGTGCTGAGCGGCGGAGGAGCCGACAGCGGCGGCTGCTGCTGGAAGGGCCCGGGTGGCGCGGGTGGCGCTGCGAGGGCCGGTGCCGGCCACTGTGGGGCAGCGGCGGGCGGCGGCTGTAGCGGCAGCTGGGGCTGGAGAGACCCGGCGAGCGCCGCGGGGGCCGAGTACCACGGCAGGGCAGCCGGCCCGGTAGCGGCGGCCCGCGGCAGGGGCGGCGGCGGCCCGTACGGGCTGGCCAGGTACAGCCGTATCCCCTGGACTGCGGTGACGAGGTCGTTGAGGACCCCGGTAATCTCCGCCGGGGAGTAGACGGCGGCGGGCGGCGCGGTGGAGGGCGGCGGTGGAGCCCAGCGGCGCGGTGGGGAGGGCCAGCAGCGCGTGGAGAGGATTGGCGGTGCGGTGGTGATGGGGTGGGTGGTGGTGCTGACATGATCGGAACCGAGCTACCTGATACCAAATTGGTAGGAGCTAGGACCCTACCGGATCTAGGGCAGAGGTTGTACGGGAAGGAGGGGGGCTGACGGGGATGCGAGCGCGGCTGCCGGCGGCGGGGCGCCGTGGCGCGCTGAAGGAGAGGCGGCGGTGATGAGAGGCGCGGCTAGGGTTTCGGGTTCAGGCTTCTCTGGGAGCCGGGCAATAGAATTTGTCTTATTGCTTAATTCTCAAAAGAGTCTTACAACTTGTTTATATAACCACGATTTGAATAAAAATAAGATAACTTGTGGGCTAAGCCCCTAACTAAACCTGCCCGGTGGGCCTCCTACGGGCATAAGTCTGCCCGGTCATAACAGGGGTATGCATTTGGCACCAATAGGATCTTGACTTATGACATTATCCCAAATGGTCCCTTGTAAGTCCACAATTGACAACTCTATGGAATAGTTTAGTTGCAGAATCAATTACTCTCTGACCACTTGAATTATAGGAATATATAAGAAAACCTGTACAATACCTGTTTGTTCATTTTAATACCATAACTCCTACATTTACTTTTAAACACTGAACTCTCTGTAACAGTTTCTAATTAATGAAAACTAAAAAGTGCTCTTTTAATCATTACAACTTAAACTATAGGAAAAAACAAAACTTTATCATTAAGGGTGCATTTGCTGGAATATCAAATTTTAAGTTATATTGTGTTAGGGAACTTGCTATCCTGGTTAAACCTTCACAACTAAAGATTGAAAACTTCAAACGGCTGAGACTTCTCCTTGCTGTATAGTTGAAAACTTCGCAGTTAAGTTATATTGTGTTGCGGTTGCCTAGCACTTAGCTTACTCTTCCTTTTAGTGTCTGAAAAATATAAAAGAACATAACATAAACAGTTTGCTATGTTCTTCTGCAGGGATCCCGAAATTTATTTTGATCTCTGTTCATGATTACAACCTTCCATCCTTTCTCCTTACCTCGGGCTATTTCACTGGTAAGAGAAAGGCTGAATCTGAAGTCCTCTCCAAATACCCATCCTCAGGTTAGATCTCTGCTACTTTATTTTGTTCATATGTGTTTATCAGAGTATCGAATCTAACCTCTATCTTTCAGGTGTTGTATTGAGGCCTGGGTTTATTTACGGTAAAAGGAAAGTCGATGGCTACGAGATACCACTCGACATAGTAGGACAACCACTAGAGAAGCTACTTTCCTCTGTCGAAAATTTCACCAAACCATTGAGTGCATTGCCTGGTTCGGACCTGGTCCTTGCATCCCCTGTGAACGTGGACGATGTCGCCTACGCCGTGATCAACGCCGTCATAGACGACAGCTTCTTTGGCGTATTCACAATCGAACAAATCAAGGAAGCGGCAGCCAGTGCCAGAGTGTAGAGATCTCCATATCTGGAAGTACCTTACGAGGGATGCTCATGTTGTTGCAAATCTTCCATAATAGGGGATAGCTCAAGGCCAAACTCAGTACTGCAATGCTGTGCTTAGAGAGTTTAAATGCACTAACACAATCCATTCCAAAAGCTGTAGTTGTTCATAGCAGGCAACACTCTTCACAAGGGTTCATCTTGTAACGGCCCATGCATACATAGCTGAAATACGAGCACAAAAATGGGTTGCAACAAGCTTCACCATCAGAAGAACCCCACGTTTATTCTTTAACCTCACACATAACCTCGGTTGCCTAGTACGGCCTCAGGCAATCGAAGAGGCGGCGGTGATCCGATGAGACGGCTTCTTCCGACGAGCCTGATAACGGAGACCTGATGATGGACGACGGTGAGATGCCGGTTGGCGTCAGGCACTGCCTCGGCGCTCCCGCTCCCGGGCTGTCTTCCCCGTGCGCCGGCGGCGGCCGGCACGCGCCTGGGCTGCCAAGCTGCAGCACCTGCATCTGCATCTTCTTCCTCTGCTCCCTCCTCACCATGTTGCGCTTGTTCACGTAGTCCTCGTGGATGAACACGTCCATTGACGCCTCTCTATCTCTCTCCGATTCTGGACTACTCCTGCCTCCAAAGTCCTAACATGGCTGGATCACCAACACGAGCACAAACGCAGAGGAAGGGCGCAATTATACTACGACTGGTCTGAAGCCAAGCACGTCGCTCTCGCCATTTTAACATTTTTTACGAGGCACAGCGCGCAAGCTGCCATTGGTCTATGCCAAGTGTGAAGTCCACAACGCTACAAAAAGAAATGCTTGCCGAAAGACGATGGCAACAAAAAAAAAGCACTAATAACTACACTCCGAAGCTGGGTGAGCAATAAGCGCGCAGCCTCTGCTTACGGGGAAAGCAATAATCATGCAGGGCTTTTCTCTCTCTTTCACTCTCGTGTATTGTGACGATACCCATTCTTGTCTCTTCTTGTGAAAAGGTAGGAGACTCGTCAGAATTGATGTGTCAAATGGCAAAAAAGAAAGAAAGAAAGAAAAAAAGCTCGAGAATTCGTGGTGTGCATTGGCAGAGTAGCAGGGACAACGGTGTCTTCCAGGTCGGGGGGCTGGGCAATGCAGCGACAGGGAAGTTGATCACAAACCACAAAAAATACTGGAGATGTGGAAAGATTGGTAGCTTGTGTGATGTGACCAGGATTCATCACCCCTCCCCTACCACATAACACCTTGTGGTCGCTAAGACGCTAAGCAAATGCATCCCGCAAACTCAGCAGGACCCAACACACTAGACTGGTCTTTTTCATAGATCCTCTCCCGGTTTCCATTTTATCTTCAGACCTGTAAAGCTTCACCACAAATAGTGCCAGGTCATAAGAGCTGAAAGGCATCACATCCCGCTCTAAAGTGCTCATGCAATCGCAATGCCGAATAAGAGCGGCGAAATTTTTCGTTACTGCATGCAGAATTAAGCGGAGCAAGTCTCGGTGCACCTTTTGACTTAACAAAAGATATCTGTTCGCACCCAAAATTTCCGGGATATACATACATTATTATGATTATTGACTATCACACCAGAACCCTGAAAAAGATTCATATCCTAACACCCACAAAATTTTATGCGGCTGACAGCCTCTTCTTGTGATCGGCACGTCTTTCATATCGAAGTTGATGCGCTCACCGTCCTTCGTGCGTTCCCAAGGATGATAACAATGACAGTCACGTCGTCATGGTACTTTCTCCTGCTCCCAACAGGTATCCTCATAAGCTGTTCAGCTGTTAAAGCTGGCAAGGCATAGGAAGAAATTAGTGGAGAGTTGGTGTTAGTTTTACTTGCTTACAGCTATGGTTCCCCAAAAGGGTTGCCAAGATGGTACTCTAGTTACAAAAATCAAAACAATTCATCAACGTAAATGTACTCTCACACATACTGCCTCTTCATTCTCATCTGATGTTATTGTCATGATATATGCATGTCTAAAGTCTAAACCAAAAAAAAAAGGAGGGACTTATAATTTTTCTACAAGCCTATAAATAGCTATCTGACATCAATGACATACTTTTAAGTTAAAACATGTTTGGTTGTTACTTGGTATCACAGAGCTTTTACTCACTTGACAGGAGTTAAGGGGGTACTTGCCTTCCTATTATAACATGAGAAGGGTGTTTCTACAATTGGGTTGTTCATTACCAATCACAAAGGCAAATGTCTTCTATAGACTCTTAATGCTAATTATTTGTGTATCAAAAAAATAAATTTGATATATTTAGGGGATACCTGCTTCTTTGGCAGCTTTATGTACAACTTGCTCGATGAGATATTTTGCAGGATCGCCAGTTGGATTATCATGCATAAATTGATAAACCAACTGAACAACTTCATCGTTACTGAAGAAATCAAATAAGCCATCACTGCCAAGCACAACAAACAGATCGTCTTCCATAACCTTGTGACTCAGTGTGTGTGGATTTGTATATACGTAAGGCGGGCTGCACAAATTACGAACTCGGAGAATTCCCATCAGTGCATCATTGAACTTTTTCTGCAAAATTGGGATTAAAGCATGGGCATTAGTTAAGTCATACGAATGTCATGAGTTTTCATCACATGCTGAAGTATAAGATGCTAGTACCTGTTTAAGGTAGCCAACTCCAAAAGCACGAGTAACCTTCAGCTTCCCTTTTACTTTGTTACCCATCACAACTTTAGAGTCATTAGGATGGTCAGCTAATAATTTTTGGTATTCCAATGGATTTTCAAGTGAGTGGATCTCTGTCAATTGAGTAGCTTTCACTGTATCCATTTCTGCATATGGCATGGAAGCAAGCACAGCTCTACTATCCCCAAGATTTAGAATGCACAAATCTGTTCCCTGAAGAAGCACAACCAGGACACAAGATCCAACTGAAACTAAATCTGGTCTATCATCCATATCTTGTTCAACCATGCATAAGAAATCATTCTCAGCTTGCTCAACAGCAGAAGTGAGGCAATTCAGCACACCAGATCGAAAACTTTCAGAAAGTTTTACATCTTCATTCTCTGCAATTTCCATGGCTAATGTCAACTCACTTTTAACACCATTAAGGGAGTCCTCTGATGAGCTGCATAGGCCATCTTGTTGCTTGATACGGCACTCTAACAAGTATAGGTAATATACTATGTTATCATATAGAGTTACTGCCAGAAAATCAGCTGCATCTCGTCCATTAAATCCATCATAAATTCCACAAATCAACCATCCATTTTTCTCAGAGCACACAGCTTGGACTCTATCCTCTCCAGCAGCTCCACCAGCCATCTTTACCTCGGTACCAGTCAGAAAATTGGATGATACAGTTGTTGGAGCGCTGGACCTCCAAAGATTTTTACTGATTTCAAATATGGAGCTCTCAGTTGATGCAGGGCTGCCTTGTGAGGTGGATAGCAAGTCCAACCTTGACATGGATGGAGAAGAGACGATTTTTCTGAAAGAATTTGGAGAATCTAGTTCTGGTAAAATTTCTTCCCCAATAAGACCCTTGCATATATTTGTATTGGCCAGTGTGAAGTTTGCACTAATTGCGGCACCAGATAAGCAAGTAAATGAGCCATTTCGTGACTTCGTCATGGCATTAGTTTCAAACCTCATCTGGGGAGAGGTGTCATGCTCATCATTTTCAAGAGGAAAACTCTGATAAGAATTGCAATGATATCCAAAGCTTACGCTGAGATTACTACAACTCCTGACAAGTGTGTCTTCGTCCTCAGAGCTGACGCTGTGATCAGTGTTGCCCTCATAAAACAGGTCATCCACCATCTTCTCTATGGAAGTGTTGCACCAATAACGGTATAATATTGCTGACAAACTTGGCTTTTGAGGTTCTGATGCTTACTCAAATGCCATGCCGAATACAGTTGCTTTTATACTTAAAAGGAAATGCAAACCAGACCTGCAATATTGAGCCAAACCATTAGCTAAATACAACGCAAAAGAATTCTAGCAGTTAGCATAAACATGATAAACAGCCGTAAAAATATATTTCAACGAAATTAAAAGTTTCAGCAATACTGAAAAATTATATTTTATTTTAGTACATACCATCCTGCTACCCAACATCATACATATATTTTTGTTATTTTGAGGGAAGTGATGTAATTGATGATGGTAATATCTCGATTTTTGTTGTTCATAAGTACTTTGATCTCCTATACCTTTATAGGTAATTTTTTCTGATCATACTTCCATCAAAATTTAATCAGGGAAAGAACATTATGCCTCAACATACATGCTGTGAATCAACGAGAAAGCACCAGTTTGGCATCTGCATCATGTATTACCTACTAGTCTTGTGCATTCTCATGAATATTTATCATGACTACAAACAACCACTATGTGAGCTGAGTTGTACGAGCTGTGCCTACTTACCAAAAGTATGGTGTGATTTAATATTGGCCTTTAATATTTGGAGAGTGTTTCCTTTTTAAGCTACCACAGACGATAAGACACGCATGTCGAAAAATTCTTGTCAACTGAAAATACCACATCTCATACGTCACAAAATTTAGCAAGACATGCCGTTACGTTATTTATTTATTTTCGCTATAATAAAATGGATAAAGAACAGCCTCAGGACTCTGCAGAGGAACAATAGCCTGAAGCTCAAAGAAAAGGCGAATGGGAAGAGAACCATAACCTGAAGTGAGAAGGGATTATTTCTATTTAAGCAGCGATCCCGCATGCGACACGGCAGGACGGGTTTATGAACTTCGCCGCAGCGGCTATGACCGGTGTTTCCACAAGAGCTAACCTTCTTGGACTTCACCTATTTACCACAACAACAGCAGCAGACTGCTCCATGAGAAGAAGGAACAAGGAAACGAAGGAGAAAAGAAAGAGAGTGCGGGCGCATGATACGCACAGATGCATCCATCTAAGTTCAGAGAGATGGGAACCGGGCCAGGTGATGCAGCCCCTCCTCCCCCTTCATCCCTGAACCCAATCCAATCTGCGATTTAAAAAACCAAATTGGCTCCTAGGTAAAAATCCCGTTCCTGAAGGCCCTATCATACACACACGACATGAATCAAGAACCAGTAAACGCACGGAAAGGAAAGACAACAGATGAGCTTGCATGTACACGCGTATACACAACGCGGGACAGAGAGGAGGGGGGAGATGATGATTTCGAGGATTCATTCACCTTCCTGACGACCCGCGGTCGAGGGCGAGCAGAGCTGGGGCGGAGGAGTGGCGAGCGGGAGGAGTAGGGAGCTAGGACGAGACGGGTGTGGTGTGGAGGATGGGGGGAATTGTTGGGAGGAAGGTGTGGGCCGAGGAGAATATAATGGTGGTGGTGGGCGAGAGAGGAGGAGGACTGGAGGAGGGAGGGAGACGGAAGCAACGAGCTCAGTGGTTTATTTTCATTTTGTTTTTCGGATCTGACTGTTTCTGGAGAATTGGATATGCCAAATCTAACCGCGTCCTTGCCCGCCTCCTCGCGTCACAATCTCTTATTTCGTTTATTTTCTCCTTTTACCTTTTGAAGCCGTTTGCCTTTTTTTTCCCTTTCGCTTTTGCTTTTTGCGATTTTTGTTGGCTAATCCTCGTCCCCTGAAATTTTCTTGTATGGATGACATTGGGCCTGCTACACGTCGGGCGGCGCCGCCTCGCAAGCCGTCGGATCTACACAATCGATCAACCAAACGTCTTCATCTACTTTGCAATAGATGTCTTGTTGCTGAGACATTCTTTTTTTGTTGCGGAGACATTCGCAAGAGAGGTTATGTTTTTTCTTTTGCAAAAAAAAAAAGTTGTGTTGTGGGATTTATTTTTTGCAGCATGAGTTATGTTATTGATTTTTTTTTGAAACATGGATCATGTTGCGGGGATTTTTTGCAAAATAGGTTGTGTTGCGGGATTTAGCCGTCGCGTGATTTAGCCCTTGATCAGTTGTTGCGGTTGTGTTGCGGGATTTAGCCGCTGCGTGATTTAGCCCTTGATCAGTTTGCAACAACATGCTAGTTGCAGAACCTCTTTCTGAAAAAAATGAATCAACTACAAACATAGAGTGTTTTGCTCCCGGTCGTATGATTAAGAGTTTATTCAACGGACATGTAGAGTGGAAGCTCACGCAAGATCGGTCGGTTGAAGGGAATCATTTCCCTTTATTTATTTTTTGACCACGGTGGGGAGCTTGAAGAAAATTTGTAAGATGTCAGCAAGAAAAAAAATATTTCGATCTCGCGCAGGAATATAGTTAAGCTTCCCAAATCATCTCCGTGGAAGCACCCTTCGTCATCAGCAATAATCTGCACAACGGGTCATATTATCTTGTTGATATATGAAAGAAATCACGTACCTCTGAAGAAGAGACTAGCGGACCCTGAAATATTGCACATCTCATGCCATATTATTCTTAGAGCCATTGGTTTCAGTATTTGTACATACCTTATCATGTATATACATATTTAGTGATCAATCAAATAAAAGCCGGCACCTCTGAAACTCGGAGTTTGTCGTTTCATCTCAGAAGTTGTATATTGAGTCTTTATTCTTTGATCATTGATCACTTGGGGGCTTTCAACTCATCGAGTTTACGTATTAAAATCCCTTTTGACTCGGCATATGTCACTATAATACTTGGTTAAACCTGCCTGTTAGCAAGATGCTACTCCGAAAAGGTGACCCGGCTGTACTCTTGATAAGTCAATCACACTTATGCCTATCATGGCCTGTATTGACCCTGAACTTATCAAGGTTAAAACACCAGCTCAAGTCACATGAGAGCCGACTTTCAAAGAGTTAGGATCAACCATAAGAGGCTACAAGGCCTGCTTCACCAAAGCGAATCAGACACGTGCCTCGAATGTCGGTCTTTATGTTGTGCCTCGAAAGCGAATCAGACATATATGCATTTTGGTTGCAAATAATTCCGGGTTATACATAATGCCGAGTCAAAATTTGACATGGTCTTGGCAATCCAACTTGTGCTCTGTAGTATATTACAACACATGGATTTTTCATACATCAATTTGCCGGGTTGTCTTATGAAAACAACCCAGGATTTCAATCACAAGACATCAAAGACAATTTGCCGGGTTGAGCAACAATCATCCTCATCAATTTATCATAGAGCGAAAGTTAAGGATATTCAATGCACAAAGGCATTTGCAGATGAGAGTTTTCCTATCAACTATTACAAGCCACACTTGGGCCATTTTTCATCAAGTTTTTTGAAATACAAGCCGGCGAAAGTTATTACTGCAAGCCAGCTATGGTGCTCTCCGGGTTGTTGTTCTCTTGACTTCCTTCTGCACCAGTCGCGACCGTGTCAGCCTGTGTCGGCTCTTCTTGATCCTTGGGGGCTGCTTCTGCTCCCGTCTGGGGTCGTCTGCCAACCACTGGATTGACGACAAAGCTTGGAAAAATGAGTCCTCTCTCATGACAGATGAAGGGTTGACATCAGGAGCAAAGTTTTTCTTACGACAAGGAGGAATCAGCTCCACCGGCTTGGGCTCGCGCAAACTCATGCGTTTGTCGGCTTCTGCATAGGCAGCTTGGAATTTGGTCAAGTTAGTTTCCTCTGCAATCTTCGTCACCGTCACCCGGTTTTCCCTCGCACAATGCAGATAATCCTTTTCTGTAAAAGGCGTGTTATCCACGTTAAATTCTGGGAACCCGTCACCTAGTAAAGCCGGCTCTAGCAGAGTGAGATAAGCTTTTGCGCGCGCCAGAGCATGCAGAACCCCTTGACGACAAGGCCCCCTTTTCAATTCTTGGATCCATTGAGGGACAGTAGAAAGCTCCTTCAACAAGTCCATGATATAGTGTGGTGGCGCTTTCGTATTCTTGACTGCCATGACGCAGTAAGCACCACCTACATATAACTGTTCCAGGAACTTGTACACAACCTTCAGCTTCACCAGAGGCAGTTCAACCAAATTGTGGCTTCTTTTGCCCATCGGTACACATAAAGACACATCAGTAACCCGACTAATGTCTTAAGCTGACAATAGTTGGCAACTCGCAAGATTTCATACTTACCGAAGATGGCTATGCACATATATCTTTAATATGGCCTTTCATTGTCGCCAGCTCTTGAGTCACTGGCTCAAGTCTTGACTCGGCTTCTTCTGCCCGCTTTATCAAGGCCACTCTTTCTTCTGCGAAAGTAGACTTGGTTTTCTCCAAAGCGTCTGTTACAGTCAGCAAGGATTTGTGGAAATCGGAATAAAGTTTCTCTGCCTTTTCTTCGTCTTTAGGTTTTTCTATAAGTCAGTTGCTGATGACTCGGCTTGGTTCAACATTTCCTGCACACCAGTTTCAACGTAAGACAAGTCATCGATAGTCCCGAGCCGCCGCGGGCGATCGACCTGGCACTTGGGGGCTACATCATTGAAAATTTCTTACATAGTCATGAGCCGCCGCAGGCAATCGACCCGGCACTTGGGGGATACATCAGTCAGTTATACGTTCACTCGTAGCAAGTCCCATGAAGATGCCAGCATTCAACATGGCATTGGGGGGCTGATACGTCTCCAGCGTATCTATAATTTTTGTTTGTTCATATTATCATTCTTGGATGTTTTACAATCATTTTGTAGCAACTTTGTATCATTTTTTGAGACTAACCTATTGACATAGTGCCCAGTGCCAGTTGCTATTTTTTGCTTGTTTTTTACTTCATAGAATATTAGTACTGAACGGAGTCCAAACACAGCGAAACTTTTTGGAGAATTTTTATGGACCAGAAGAAACAAAATGGGCCAAAGAAGTACCAGAGGGGTGCCCCGAGGGGGACATAACCCACCTGGGCACGCCTAGGGGCCCAGGCACGCCCTGGTGGGTTGTGCCCACCTCGGTGGCCTCCCGCACGACCTCTTTGCCCTATAAATACCCAAATATTCCAGAAACCCTAGGGGAGTCGACGAAACACAATTCCAGCCGCCGCAAGTTCCAGAACCACGAGATCCAATCTAGACACCATCACGAAGGGGTTCATCATCCTCATTGGTGCCTCTCCGATGATGCGTGAGTAGTTCATTATAGACCTACGGGTCCGTAGGCAGTAGCTAGATGGCTTCCTCTCTCTCTTTTGATTCTCAATACAATGGTCTCTTGGAGATCTATTTGATGTAACTCTTTTTGCGGTGTGTTTGTTAGGATCCGATGAACTTTGAGTTTATGATGAGATCTTTTATCCATGAATATTATTTGAGTCTTCTTTGATCTCTTATATGCATGATTATTTATAGCCTCGTATTTCTTCTTCGAATCTTTGGTTTAGTTAGGACAACTAGATCGTTTTTTCTTGCTATGGGAAGATGTGCTTTGTGATGGGTTCGATCGTGCGGTGTTCTTTCCTAGTGACAGAAGGGGCAGCAATACACGCATGTATCATTGCTATTAAGGATAACAAGATGGGGGCTATTCCTACATGAATAGATCTCGTCTACATCATGTCATCGTTCTTATTGCATTACTCCGTTTCTCCATGAACTTAATGTTGGAAATATGCCCTAGAGGCAATAATAAAGTGGTTATTATTATATTTCCTTGTTCATGATAATCGTTTATTATCCATGCTATAATTGTGTTGACCAGAAACTCAAATGCATGTGTGGATACGTAGACAACAACATGTCCCTAGTAAGCCTCTACCGGACTATCTCGTTGATCAAAGATGGTTGCGGTTTCCTAGCCATAGACATGAGTTGTCATTTGATAATGGGATCACATCATTGGGAGAATGATGTGATGGACAAGACCCAAACTATAAACGTAGCATGTGATTGTATCAAGTTTATTGCTATTGTTTTCTGCATGTCAAGTATATGTTCCTATGACCATATGAGATTATGCAACTCACTGACACCGGAGGAGTACCTTGTGTGTACCAAACATCGCAACGTAACTGGGTGACTGTAAAGGTGCTCTACAGGTATCTTCGAGGGTGTCTATTGACTTGGCATGGATCAAGATTGGGATTTGTCACTCCGTATGACGGAGAGGTATCTCAGGGCCCACTCGGTAATGCAAGATCACAATGAGCTTGCAAGCAATGTGACTAATGGTTTAGCCACGGGATCTTGTATTGTGGAACGAGTAAAGAGACTTGTCGGTAACGAGATTTAACTAGGTATGGTGATGCTGACTATCAAATCTTGGGCAAGTAACATACCGATAGACAAAGGGAACTGCATATGGGATTAACTGAATCCTTGACATCGAGGTTCGACCGATAAAGATCTTCATAGAATATGTAGGAACCAATATGGGCATCTAGGTCCCCCTATTGGTTATTGACCGTAGAGGTGTCTCGGTCATGTCTGCATAGTTCTCAAACCCGTAGGGTCTACACACTTAACGTTTGGTGACGATATAAGTATAATTGAGTTGTGTTTGTGGTTACCGAAGGTTGTTTGGAGTCCCGGATGAGATCCGAACGTGACAAGGAACTTCGGAATGGTCTGGAGGTGAATAGTGATATATTGGACGAAGGGTATCAGAGTCCGGAAGTGTTCCAGGGGCACCAGGTTATGGCGAGGATGGCCGAAAGGGGTTTCGGGGGGCCCCGGCAAGTGTTGGGCGGACTCATGGGCCAAGGGAGGGGGCACACCAGCCCACTAAGGGGCTGTGCGCCCCTGTCACCCCATCTCACATAACCAGGAGAGGTGGGGCGCCCTCCCTAGGGCAGCCGCCCCCTTTGCCTTGGGGGCCAAGGATCCTAAGGGGTTGGGGGGGCAAAACCCATCTAGGGTTGCCCCACCTAGGCCACCGCCCCCTAGGGGAAACCCTAGGGGCCACACCCCTCCTCCCTTCCCTCTATATATAGAGGTAGAGAGAGGGCAGCCGCACCCCTATACGCCATAACGCTGCCCCTCCTCTTCCTCGTAGCCCTCTTTCTCTCCGTAGTGCTTAGCGAAGCTCTGCTGAGATTCCACCACCGCCGCCGCCGCCACGCCATCGTGCTGCCGGAGGACTCGATCTACTACTTCACCATCGCTCGCTGGATCGAGGAGGTGAAGGCGTCATCAAGCCGTACGTGTGTTGAACGCGGAGTGCCGTCCGTTCGGCACTTGGATAAGGAGTTCGCGGGACGTATCGTGATTGGATCGCGAAGACGTTCGACTACATCAACCGCATTTCTTAACCCTTCCGCTTAGCGATCTACAAGGGTATGTAGATCCAATCTCCTCTCGTAGATGCCCATCTCCTAGATTGATCTTGGTGAGCATAGGAAAATTTTTGTTTCCCATGCAACGTTCCCCAACAGTGGCATCATGAGCGAGGTCTATGCGTAGATGGCATCACAAGTAGAACACAAAGGAGTTTGTGGGTGTTGATATTCAGATTGCTTCCTTCCTTGGTCTTTTCTTGATTCAACGGTATTGTGGGATGAAGCGGCCCGGACCAACTTTACATGTCCACGTACATGAGACCGGTTCCATCGACTGACATGTGACTTTGTTGCATAAAGATGGCTGGCGGGTGTCTGTCTCTTCCACCTTAGTTGAATCGGATTCGACAAAGGCGGTCCTTGTAGAAGGTTAAATATCAACTTTCATATCACCATTGTGGCTTTGCGTAGGTAAGAGTCGTTCTTGCTAGATACCCATAGCAACCATGTAAAACATGCAACAACAATTAGAGGATGTCTAACTTGTTTTTGCAGGGTATGTTGTGATATGATATGTCCAAAGACATGATGAAATATATCTGATGTATGAGATGATCATGTTTGTAATAGTTTATATCGACTTGCATGTCGATGCATACGGCAACCGGCAGGAGCCTTTGGGTTGTCTTTAATTACTGTATGACCTCCGTGTCAACCATTAAGTGCTATGTAATGCTTTACTTTATCACTAAGCAGTAGCAATAGTAGTAGAAGCATGGTTGGCGTGACAACCCCGATGGTGACACGATGATGGAGATCATGATGATGGAGATCATGGTGTCATGCCGGTGACGATGGAGATCATGCCGGTGCTTTGGAGATGGAGATCAAAAGCACAAGTTGATGGCCGTACCTTGTCACTTATGATTTGCATGTGATTTTAATCGTTTTATGCATCTTATTTTGCTTAGGACGAGGGTAGCATTATAAGGTGATCCCTCACTAAAATTTCAAGATAAAATTGTGTTCTCCCCAAGTGTGCACCATTGCGAAAGTTCGTCGTTTCAAAGCACCACATGATGATCGGGTGTGATAGACTCTACGTTCGCATACAACGGGTGCAAGCCAGTTTGCACATACGGAACACTTGGGTTAAACTTGACGAGCCTAGAATGTACAAATATGGCCTCGGAACACAAGAGACCGAAAGGTTGAACATGAGTCATATAGTAGATATGATCAACATAGAGATGTTCACCATTGAAACCACCTCAACTCACGTGATGATCGGACTTGGGTTGGTGAATTTGGATCGTGTTACACTCGGACAACCGGAGGGATGTTGATTTGAGTGGGATTTCTTAGGTAATATGATTAATTGAACTCATTTTGTTGGGAAACATTGCATGGAAAAACAAAAACAAATTCTACGCACACGCAAGATCTATCCATGGAGATGCATAGCAACGAGAGGGGAGAGTGTGTCTACGTACCCTCAGTAGACCGTAAGCGGAAGCATTTGTTAACGCGGTTGATGTAGTCGAACTTCTTTGCACTCCAACTGATCGAGTACCGAACGTACGACACATCTGCGTTCAGCACACGTTCAGCTCGGTGACGTCCTCTCCTTCTTGATCCAGCAAAATGGCAAAGTAGTGGATGAGTTCCGGCAGCACGACGGCGTGGTGACGGTGATGATGAAGTTATCTCCATAGGGCTTCGCCTAAGCACTGCAAAAATATGACCGAGGGTGTAAACGGTGGAGGGCGGCGCCGCACACGGCTAAGCAGTTGTCGTGGTTATGTGTGGCGCCCCCTCCCACATATATATAGGGGGAGAGGGGAGAGGCCAAGGGGCACCCCAAGTAAGGCCGAATCCTACTTGGGGTCTTTCCCTAGCCGCGCCCCCTTACCATATTTGCCGGAGGGGGGAAGGAAAGGGGGGGAGGGAAGGAAGGGGGAGGCCGAATCCCCTCCTTTCCTTTCTCCCACTTGGCCGGCTGCCATAGGGGGTGTGCCAGCCCCTTGTGGGCTGGTGTGATCCCGTCTAATGGCCCAATAGGCCCATTACCCTCCCGGGGGTGTCTGGTACCCCCTCAGGTATTCCGATGACTACCCGGTACACTCTGAAACACTTCTGGTGTCTGGATACCATTGTCCTATATATCAATCTTTACCTCCGGACCATTCCAGAGCTCCTCGTCATGTCCGTGATCTCATCCGAGACTCCGAACAACATTCGGTCACGAAATCATATAACTCATATAACACTATATCGTCAACGAACGTTGAGCGTGCAGACCCTATGGGTTCGAGAACTATGTAGACATGACCGAGACACCTCTTCGAAGAACCTGGATGCCCATATTGGCTCCTACATATTATACGAAGATCTTTATCGGTCGAACCTTATGACAACATACGTAATTCCCTTTGTCCATCGTATGTTACTTGCCCGAGATTCGACCGTCGGTATCTTCATACCTAGTTCAATCTCGTTACCGGCAAGTCTCTTTACTCGTTCCGTAATACATCATCTTGCAACTAACTCCTTAGTCACTTTGCTTGCAAGGCTTCTTATGATGTGTATTACCGAGAGGGCCCAGAGATACCTCTCCGATACTCGGAGTGACAAATCCTAATATCGATCTATGCCAACTCAACAAACACCTTCGGAGATACTTGTAGAGCATCTTTATGATCACCCAGGTACGTTGTGACGTTTGATAGCACACAAAGGTATTCCTCCAGTTTCTGGGAGTTGCATAATCTCATAGTCAAAGTAATATGTATTTGTCATCAAGAAAGCAATAGCAATAAACTGAACGATCAATATGCTAAGCTAATGGATGGGTCTTGTCCATCACATAATTACAATTCTAGCATGAATAATAAACCTTTATCATGAATAAGGAAATATCAAATAACAACTTTATTATTGCCTCTAGGGTGTATTTTCTTCAGTCCCCATTTGCACTAGAGTCAATAATCTAGATTACAATGTAATGAATCTAACACCCATGGAGTCTTGGTGCTGAACATGTTTTGCTCGCGGAAGAAGCTTAGCCAACGAGTCTGCTACATTCATATCCGTATGTATTTTACAAATCTCTATGTCTCCATCCTTGACCTTTTCACAAATGGAGTTGAAGCGTCTCTTGATGTGTTTGGTTCTCTTGTGAAACATGGATTCCTTCGCCAAGGCAATTGCTCTAGTGTTGTCACAAAAGATTTTCATTGGACCCGATGCACCGGGTATTACACCCAGATCGGATATGAACTCCTTCATCCAGACTCCTTCATGTGCTGCTTCCAAAGCAGCTATGTACTCCGCTTCACACATAGATCCCACCATGACGCTCTGCTTGGAACTGCACCAACTGATAGCTCCACCATTCAATATAAATACGTATCCGGTTTGTGAGTTAGAGTCATCCGGATCAGTGTCAAAGCTAGCATTGAAGTAACCATTTACAATGAGCTCTTCGTCACCTCAATAAACGAGAAACATATCCTTGGTCCTTTTTAGGTACTTCAGGATGTTCTTGATCGCTGTCCAGTGATCCACTCCTGGATTACTTTGGTACCTCCCTGCCAAACTTATGGCAAGGCACACATCAGGTCTAGTACATAGCATAGCATACATGATAGAACCTATGGCCGAGGCATAGGGAATGACTTTCATTTTCTCTATATCTTCTGCAGTGGTCGGGCTTTGAGTCTGACTCAATTTCACACCTTGTAACACAGGCAAGAACCCTTTATTTGACTGATCCATTTTGAACTTCTTCAAAACTTTATCAAGGCATGTGCTTTGTGAAAGTCCTATCAAGCGTCTCGATCTATCTCTATAGATCTTGATGCCTAATATATAAGCAGCTCCACTGAGGTCTTTCATTGAAAAATTCTTATTCAAGTATCCTTTTGTGCAATCCAGAAATTCTATATCATTTCCAATCAACAATATGTCATCCACATATAATATCAGAAATGCTACAGAGCTCCCACTCACTTTCTTGTAAATATAGGCTTCACCATAAGTCTATAAAACCATATGCTTTGATCAGCTCATCAAAGCGTATATTCCAACTCCAATATGCTTGCACCAGTCCATAGATGGACCGCTAGAGCTTGCACACTTTGTTAGCACCTTTAGGATCGACAAAACCTTCTGGTTGCATCATATACAACTCTTCTTTAAGAAATCCATTAAGGAATGCAGTTTTGACGTCCATTTGCCAGATTTCATAATTATAAAATGCGGCAATTGCTAACATGATTCAGACTGACTTAAGCATCACTACGGGTGAGAAAGTCTCATCATCGTCAACCCCTTGAACTTGTCGAAAACCTTTTGTGACAAGTCGAGCTTTGTAGACAGTGACATTACCATCAGCATCTGTCTTCTTCTTGAAGATCCGTTTATTCTCAATGGCTTGCCGATCATCGGGCAAGTCCACCAAAGTTCATACTTTGTTCTCATACATGGATCCTATCTCAGATTTCATGGCCTCAAGCCATTTATCGGAATCTGGGCTTATCATAGCTTCTTCATAGTTCGTAGGTTTGCCACGGTCTAATAACATGACTTCCAGGACAAGATTACCGTACCACTCTGGTGCGGAACATGCTCTGTTCGACCTACGTGGTCCAGTAGTAACTTGATCCGAAGTTTCATGATCATCATCATTAGCTTCCTCTCTAGTTGGTGTAGGCATCCCGAGAACAGATTTCTCTGATGTGCTACTTTCCAATTCGAGAGAAGGTATAATTACCTCATCAAGTTCTACTTTCCTCCCACTCACTTCTTTCGAGAGAAACTCCTTTTCTAGAAAGGATCCATTCTTGGAAACAAAGATCTTGCCTTCGGATCTGTGGTAGAAGGTGTACCCAATTGTTTCCTTAGAGTATCCTATGAAGACGCACTTCTCCGATTTGGGTTCGAGCTTATCAGGCTGATGCCTTTTGACATAACTGTCGCAACCCCAAACTTTAAGAAACGATAGCTTAGGTTTCTTTCTAAACCATAGTTCATACTGTCTCATCTCAACAGATTTAGATGGTGCCCTATTTAACGTGAATGCAACTGTCTCTAATGCATAACCCCAAAACGATAGTGGTAAATCGGTAAGAGACATCATAGAATGCACCATATCTAATAAAGTACGGTTACGACGTTCGGACACACCATTACGCTGTGGTGTTCCAGGTGGTGTGATTTGTGAAACTATTCCACATTGTTTTAAATGAAGGCCAAACTCGTAACTCAAATATTCGCCTCTGCGATCAGATCGTAGAAACTTTATTTTCTTGTTACGATTATTCTCCACTTCACTATGAAATTCTTTGAACTTTTCAAATGTTTCAGACTTGTGTTTCATCAAGTAGATATACCCATACCTACTCAAATCACGTGCCATGGTCAGAAAATAATGATACCCGCCGCGTGCCCCAACAGTCATCGGGCCGCATACATCGGTATGTATTATTTTCAATAAGGCATTAGCTAGCTCCATTGTTCCAGAGAACGGAGTTTTTCCCATGAGGCATGGTTCGCAAGTATCAAATGATTCATAACCAAGTGATTCCAAAAGTCCATCTGCATGGAGTTTCTTCATGAGCTTTACACCAATATGACCTAAACGGCAGTGTCACAAGTATGTTGCACCATCATTATCAACTTTGCATATTTTGGCATCAATATTATGAATATGTTATCACTACGATCGAGATTCAACAAGAATAGACCATTCATCAAGGGTGCATGACCATAAAAGATATTACTCATATAAATAGAACAACCATTATTCTCAGATTTAAATGAATAACCGTCTCGCAATAAACAAGATCCAGTTATAATGTTATGCTCAACGTTGGCACCAAATAATAATTATTGAGGTCTAAAACTAACCCCGAAGGTAGATGTAGAGGTAGTGTGGCGACGGCGATCACATCGACCTTGGAACCATTCCCAACGCGCATTGTGTTGGGGAACGTAGTAATTTCAAAAAAATTCTACGCACACGCAAGATCATGGTGATGCATAGCAATGAGAGGGGAGAGTGTTGTCCACGTACCCTCGTAGACCGAAAGCGGAAGCGTTAACACAACGCGGTTGATGTAGTCGTACGTCTTCACGATCCGACCGATCAAGTACCGAACGCACGGCACCTTCGAGTTCAGCACACGTTCAGCTCGATGACGTCCCTCGAACTCCGATCCAGCCGAGTGTTGAGGGAGAGTTTCGTCAGCACGACGGTGTGGTGACGATGATGATGTTCTACCGACGCAGGGCTTCGCCTAAGCTCCGCTACGATATTATCGAGGTGTAATATGGTGGAGGGGGGCACCGCACACGGCTAAAAGATCGTTGATCAATTGTGTGTATAGAGGTGCCCCCTTGCCCCCGTATATAAAGGAGCAAGGGGGAGGCCGCCGGCCAAGGAGGAGAGGCGCGCCTAGGAGGAGTCCTACTCCTACCGGGAGTAGGACTCCCCCCCTTTTTCCATGTTGGACTAGGAGAGAGGGGGAAGAGGTGGAGGGGAGGAAGGAAGGGGGGGCGCCGCCCCCCTCTCCTTGTCCTATTCGGACTGGGGGGGAGGGGCGCGCGGCCCTGCCCTGGCCTCCTCTCCTCTCTTCCACCTAGGCCCACTAAGGCCCATTAAGTTACCGGGGGGGGGGGGTTCCGGTAACCTCCCGGTACTCCGAAAAAATCCCGATTTCACCCGGAACACTTCCGATGTCCAAACATAGGCTTCCAATATATCAATCTTTATGTCTCGACCATTTAGAGACTCCTCGTCATGTCCGTGATCACATCCGGGACTCCGAACAACCTTCGGTACATCAAAACATATAAACTCATAATATAACTGTCATCGTAACGTTAAGCGTGCGGACCCTACGGGTTCGAGAACTATGTAGACATGACCGAGACACCTCTCCGGTCAATAACCAATAGCGGAACCTGGATGCTCATATTGGTTCCCACATATTCTACGAAGATCTTTATCGGTCAGACCGCATAACAACATACGTTGTTCCCTTTGTCATCGGTATGTTACTTGCCCGAGATTCGATCGTCGGTATCTCGATACCTAGTTCAATCTCGTTACCGGCAAGTCTCTTTACTCGTTCCGTAATACATCATCCCGCAACTAACTCATTAGTCACAATGCTTTCAAGGCTTAAAGTGATGTGTATTACTGAGTGGGCCCAGAGATACCTCTCCGACAATCGGAGTGACAAATCCTAATCTCGAAATACGCCAACCCAACAAGTACCTTTGGAGACACCTGTAGAGCACCTTTATAATCACCCAGTTACATTGTGACGTTTGGTAGCACACAAAGTGTTCCTCCGGTAAACGGGAGTTGCATAATCTTATAGTCATAGGAACATGTATAAGTCATGAAGAAAGCAATAGCAACATACTAAACGATCAAGTGCTAAGCTAACGGAATGGGTCAAGTCAATCACATCATTCTCCTAATGATGTGATCCCGTTAATCAAATGACAACTCATGTCTATGGCTAGGAAACATAACCATCTTTGATCAACGAGCTAGTCAAGTAGAGGCATACTAGTGACACTCTGTTTGTCTATGTATTCACACATGTATCAAGTTTCCAGTTAATACAATTCTAGCATGAATAATAAACATTTATCATGATATAAGGAAATAAATAATAAATTTATTATTGCCTCTAGGGCATATTTCCTTCACATTGTCACCTCGTACTTAGCCAATCCTCGTTTATTCCGCAGCTCCTACTTTGAGTTACAGATATGAGCAACCGAACCAGTATCAAATACCAAGCCGCTACTATGAGCATAGTAAGGTACACATCAATAACATGGATATAAAATATACCTTTGTTCACTTTGCCATCCTTCTTATCCGCCAAGTATTTGGAGCAGTTCCGCTTCTAGTGACCATTCCCTTTGCAGTAGAAGCACTCAGTTTCAGGCTTGGGTCCAGCCTTGGGTTTCTTCTCGGGAGTGGAAACTTGCTTGCCATTCTTCTTAATGTTCCCTTTCTTTCCCTTGCCCTTTTTCTTGAAACTAGTGGTCTTGTTAACCATCAACACTTGATGCTCCTTCTTGATTTCTACCTCCGCGGCCTTAAGCATTGCGAAGAGCTCAGGAATTGTTTTATTCATCCCTTGCATATTATATTTCATCACGAAGCCTTTGTAGCTTGGTGGCAGTGATTGAAGAACTTTGTCAATAACACTATCAACTAGAAGATCAACTCCCAGCTAAGTCAAGTGGTTATGATACCCAGACATTTTGAGTATGTGTTCACTAACAGAACTATTCTCCTCCATCTTGCAGCTATAGAGCTTGTTGGAGACTTCATATCTCTCAACCCGGGCATTTGCTTGAAATATTAACTTAAACTCTTGGAACATCTCATATGCTCCATGACATTCAAAAAGTTTTTGTAGTCCCGTTTCTAAGCCGTAAAGCATGGCACACTGAACTATTGAGTAGTCATCAGATCGAGCCTGCCAGACATTCATAACATCTGCATTTGCTCCTGCAGCAGGTCTGTCACCTAGCGGTGCATCATAGACATAATTCTTCTATGCAACAATGAGGATAATCCTCAAGTTACGGACCTAGTCCGTGTAGTTGCTACCATCATCTTTCAACTTAGCTTTATCTAGGAATGCATTAAAATTCAGGGGAACGATAGCACGGGCCATTGATCTACAACATATATATGCAAAACTATTAAGACTAAGTTCATGATAAATTAAGTTCAATTAATCAAATTACTAATGAACTCCCACTTAAATAAACATCCCTCAAGTTATCTAAGTGATACATGATCCAAATCAACTAACCCATGTCCGATCATCACGCGAGATGGGGTAGTCATCAATGGTGAACATCTCTATGTTGATCATATCTACTATATGACTCACGTTCGACCTTTCAGTCTCCAATGTTCCGAGACCATGTCTGTACATGCTAGGCTCGTCAAGTTTAACCCAAGTATTATGCATGTGCAAAACTGTCTTACACCCGTTGTATGTGAACGTAGAGTCCATCACACCCGATCATCACGAGGTGCTTCGAAACGACGGACTTTGGCAATGGTGCATACTTGGGGAGGACACTTTATCTTGAAATTTAGTGAAGGGATCATCTTATAATGCTATCGTCGTTCTAAGCAAAATAAGATGCATAAAGGATATATATCACATGCAATCAAAATATGTGACATGATATGACCATCATCATCTTGTGCTTTTGATCTCTACCTCCAAAGCATCGTCATGATTTCCATCATCACTGGCTCGACACCTTGATCTCCATCGTTGCGTCGGGGTCGTCTCGCCAACTATTGCTACTAACACATAGCGATAAAGTAAAGCAATTACATGGCGCTTGCACTTCATACAATAAACAGACAACCCTAAGGCTCCTGCCAGTTGTCGATATTACAAAACATGATCATCTCATACATCAACATATATCACATCATATCTTGACCATATCACATCACAACATGCCCTGCAAAAACAAGTTAGACGTCCTCTACTTTGTTGTTGCAAGTTTTATGTGGCTGCTATGGGCTTCTAGCAGGAACCGTTCTTACCTACGCAAAAACCACAATGGTGATTTATCCTTTATGCATTGTGAACAACTGAAATAAACAAGGCATACTGCAAACAACCAAATATAGCAATTAAAACCGGACATATTCTCACTACACTGCAAAGGGGACTCGACAAAACAAATCATGGGTTCCCCCCTGTGAAGAGGCACGGAAAAACAAATCATGGGTTTCCTCACTTGTCACAGATGGGCTCGTTCCCGTGGGAAGAGCACGGACCCTGGATGTGCTCCATGTTGTCGTATATGGGCTCCTTCCCCTTGGAAGAGCATGGCTGTAGGGTGCCCTCCCTGATGTCGCAGACGGGCTCTTTCCCCTTGGAAGATCATATGGGCTCTTTCCCTTGGAAGAGCCGGAGAGGGTGCCCTCCTCGTGGTCGCCGTCGATGAGGTTTGACTTGGAAGCTGTGGATCCCAAGCCAGCGTCGCAGAACATGTCCTTCAGAAAATGACAAAAGGGGCTCGATGGCGATGTAGGATGGAAAATTTTGACAGCGAGCCAGAGGAGATCAGCGGCGGGGCCATGGATGAGATCAACGGCGGTTGAACCCGAGGGGTTGGGGTTGGGCCACTTAACCTATGACATAGCTCGCGTCAGGCCATCGCTGTCGATGACCTCGATGTCGTAGCCGGCGTCCGCAACATACCTGCATACTCTAGCCCGCTGATTGAGTGCCTGCGGCCAGTAATGGTCTTCAACTTCCTCGGCCACCTCGGCGACGTCGGGCGAAGAGACCGCGATACACCTCTTTTGGGCTAGTCGCTCCTCGAGCTCCACGGGAAGCATAGCCGGGCTTAGGCTGCGACGCTCTGGAGTGGGGGATGGGGATCTGTGGGAAAGGGGGCATTTGGCAGGCGTCATCTAAGAAACTCAGGGCGGCTTGGGTATGGAGATTAGTGGGTAAGCTGCACGGTCAAACCGGCAGATGTTGACAATGGAGGCCTTGCAGCGGCAGCGGCGGCGACGTCGGCGGCAACCTTGCTAGGGTTTCGAGCAAGGGAGGGTGTGTGTGTGTGTGTGCGTGCGTGTGCCCGAGGTCGGCCGAGGAGGTTTTGGTGTGTGTGTGTGTGTGTGTGTGTGTGTGGAAGGGGGTGTTTGAGGAAATGACGCGGCTACTGAAAATTTTACTACGCGGGAGTCAAACGCGGGAGTGAAATGCCGGGGTTATCAAAAATTTGGATGATGGTGCATCACACGTGGTCCGGAAATAACAACCGTGTGTTATGAAACATAAAAACCCTCGAGGCGGGCAGATATTTTCGAGGGATGCATGCGGGAGCGGGAACAAGAAACATCACACACGGTCGAAACATAATAACCGTGTGTTATCAAACAGAAAAAAAACTTGGAGGCGCGTAGATATTTTTGAGAGGGGAAGCCTTGTGGAGCCCAATGTACTATGCGGATGTGCGTGACAGGCGCACCGACATGGCACACGGTTAGTGTGGGTGAACTGTGTCTGTTGCATCATCCGACTTGTCTAATATTCATAAATTTGGCGAAAATGACGCAGGAAAGGGTCAGAACACGAACACATTTGCATCTGGACCAAATATATGTATGAAAAGGGTGGTTTGATGTTCAAATACCAAATGCAACTTCGACGTGGCACCTATCTCGCAAAGCGCACGGTATTGCTAGCCCCCTCGTGTCGGCAGGAGGGGTATCCTAAGCTATGAATGCATGCCCCCCCCACGGAGGCTCACCTAGCAAAGTGCGAAGTAGCAGCCCCCCACACTTTTGGTCGGCGGGCCAGAGAGAGCATCTCACCAAGATGTATCATAAACAGACCAAGAATAATCCACCTTGGTCGTACAACCTCTCTCTTGTTGTTGGTCAAAGTGATGGCCGTCCATGCGACCCTAGAGATGGGCTAGCTCGCCAATAATCACACAAGTAGCTAGTCCCCGAAGACAAGCACTGCCTGCGTGTGGCCCAAACATATGTATGGAGAGGTGTGTTTGAATACACAATGGAACAACTTTGATGTGGCACCGTGCTTTCGAACCAGAAATACCCACACAGAGCGAGGGTTAGTTGACGATGCATATGTATGTCACACCACACTTCAAGCCGATGACGGGGATTCATGCATGCATGCGTGCATAGTATGCGCTCAAACTTAATTAGGTCTGAATCTCACCATGACCTATACTATGATAACACAAGCCAAAGGAAGAATCTGCCATGGTAACCTATCTTGTTGTCGTTCAAGGTGATCATGGATGTCCACGCGGGCCCACGAATATATAGGCTTGTCGCCGATAACAACGCGAGGGAGTGTACCATTCAAAGACAACCACTAGGTGCATATGTATGGAGGTGATGCGTGCATGCATGTTTGAATACCATTTCACAACATTGATGTGGCGCGTGTGTCAAAAATCGTACAGTCCCCACACAGAGCGAGATCGGTTCATGACGTGTCGTGGTACTAGCCACTTCGACTTGATGGAAGGGATTCATGCGTACACATGCATGTGTGTGCTCAAATTGTACCATGTCATCCCAGAGCATGAACTATATATATATACCATATTAAGAACAAAAAAATAATCCCCTCCTAAGTCAAATTAACCTCTCTCGTTGTCAGGCAAAGTAGTGATGGACCAAGTGGGCCCACAGATGGAAAGCATCGATATCGCCGATAACCGCTTAAGTGGGTGCGAGAGGATGTAACATCACAAATTTTCAATTCGGAATGTTATACATTAGATCATCATGCATAACATATTTTATTGCATTTTGTTTTGCGATCCTAGAAATCCTACGCAATTCAAGGACCCACGGAGAGAGTTGGGGATTTCGTTATTTTCATATTTGGGTTTTCTCAAATTATGAAAATAGGATCATTTGTTTTAATTATTTTTCTCTCCGAAAATATTTCATATTTAAAATATATGAGAGGGGATAATATGACTTCTCCAAAAATAATGAAATATCGGAGGAAAAATATTAAAAACAAATATTTGATTTTCTTTGGATTTTATTTCTATTTTATTTGCCTAGGAAAATATGCGTTTTCAAAATTTCATTTTAGGCCCAAATAAATGTTCATCTTGTCCGGCATATTTTTAGAGGACGGGGAAAATTTATTTCGGGATTTTGGGAGTCAGTATAGTATTTATTTTTTTTCTTTTTCTACACGTCCGAATTAATAATAATAATAAAACGAACCGACCTACCGGGCCGTGTCCGGCTAGGACTCTGGCCCGGCCGGCCTTTATAAGCCGGGAGGCCGAGCCCCGCAGCCCAGCCCGAGCCGCCCCGCCGCCCCAAACCCTAGCCGCGCCGCCCCGCCTCGGGAATCGCCCGCGCCGCCGCCGCCCGATCCGCCGCCGCCGCCTCGCCTCGCGCCGCGCCGCACGCCGCTGCCGCCGAACGCCGTCGCCGCCGACCGCCGCCGCCGCCACCGTTGACCCACCGGAGGTAGTCACCGCCGCCACCGCGGTTTTCGAGAGAAAACCGTCGGGTTTTTTAGGAACCCGGTTTATTTTTTATTAGATCGGTTTTATATTTTTTCCGGTTTAGTCTATTTAGCAGACGTTCGTCTGTACGTTTGTTTTAACGAACGGTTTTCGTCGTTTAACCGCAGACAGCGAACGCTCGTTCGTTAGCCTGTTCGTCAGTTTTTCTTTTTCTCGGATTTTTCGCGATTATTTTCGATCGCGATTTCCGATCTGTTTTTCGTTTTAGTATAACTTTTCGCTCGTTTATCGGAATCAGGCGATTCAAGCGCCTAGAGTTTCATCTCGAAACCCTCTTTCTGTTTAACCAACTCAAACAAGTTTTTGCTACTGTAAAATTTGACTTAGGTCCAGATTAGTAAACGAAGCTTGTTTCTTTCGCCATTTGAGTTTCGTTGCTTCATTTGATTTGATTCTTTCTGCAAACCGGAGTTCTTAAGTTGAACTTTCTGGTTAGCTCTCTTATTTTGAGTTTTACCCATGCACCCTTGCTTGATTGCTTATGTATGCATTGTTTGTTGACGATAGAGTACCCGGAGTGCGAAGCGTGCTACTACGAGTCTCTAGGTTTCACAGATCATCAGCAAGGCAAGTAACACTTTGATCATACCTCTTTACCACCCAGTTTTATTGCATTAGATCAATCCTCAAACAATTGCATGATTAGGATCTGATTAATATGTGGGTTTGGGAAGTAGATGAGGTAGTACCTATTGCCCTGTTTATTATCAAACCATTGGGAGTTACTTCTACGTTTGCTTATATTGCTATGCTATGCTCGTAGACGTGGATTGGGTTTGAGTGAATTTTTCCATGACAGATGTGAGATTGTTAATTAATGGTTCAACTTAAGGTGGTTACTTTAATTTACATCTGGGTGGATTGAGGCACCTAGAGAACCCAGTGTTGCCTGTATTTTTGGATATCCCGGAGTACCTGTGTGATCATCCTATGGACCGCCACCCAGGCTCAAAGGGATCATGAGATTATTCATGCTAGAAACTTCCGTGTGCAGCCACAAGCTACTATGGGCTCTAGCATAGTTGAGTAGGTTACATGACCTCTTGAAGAAGTGGGCTAGCAGATGTAGGGGAAAGTAGGTGTAACTGTCCACCCGGAGTAAAGAGTATTGTTTCTGAAAGACTGTGTCTCGGTCATCTGTTTCTCAAACACCATGTAGTGCGAGAAATCCAAGGGAGGCGATCGAGTCTTGTGGGGAAAAGTGCGCAAACCTCTGCAGAGTGTACAAACTAATCATGGTTAGCCATGTCCCTGGTTATGGACATCTTGAGTATCTAGTTCTTGGATTATCATGTGAATCTCATCATCATGTTACTTAATTTAATTTGGTTGGGTTAATCGCGTTCTTAATTGGGATTGAGTTGGGGGTACCTTCTCAATGTTTAACAACCACCATGATAGTTAAATAAAATTTATTCCTTTGTTATAGGGAAAAATTGGCTTTTCGCAAAACTGTAACCATAGAGCTTTCCACCAGCCAAATATGCATGTAGTGATAGCATTATTCTGTTCATACTCTCTATGTGTTACTTTGCCAGCATATTCCATGTGCTGACCCGTTTTTCGGGCTGCAACGTTCATGTTGCAGACTTTTTAGACGACGAGTAAGGTGCCTTAGGTCGTGGTCTTTTATACTCAGTGATGCCGTTGGAGTTGATGGACTCGCTTTATCTTCCAAGCTTTCCGCTGTTATCGTATTTAGATGGCCTTAAGCCATATTTATTGTAATAAGTTCTCTCTTGAGATTATTCGATGTAATAAGTGTGTGATTGCTACTCTGTTATAAATCCTTCAAGTACTGTGCGTGTCAGCATTACCGATCCAGGGATGACACTGGTACACAGAGACTAGACTGTTTGAGGTCGGGTCGCTACAGAGATGGTATCAGAGCACACGCTGACTGTAGGACACGACCACTAAGCTAAAGCCCTAGATCACTACTCTCTTCTCATTTTGACTCCTCTCCTTTCTTCCACTCTTTTAGGATGGCGGATGCAAGGAACAAGTTCGCGCAACCGGATGAGGATATACCTTTTGGACGACACTTGAAGGAAGTTACTAAGTACCTGAACATTGGAATACCAAGATTCACCGGGACCTACAACGCCACACTACGAGAAGAGGAGCGCTGGATGATTCAAGTTCAAGTTCCAGGAAGGACGTTCATGCCAGTCACTGAGCCCATAGAGTTTTCCTTTGATGCACCAACTTGGAGCCTAGGAAAGAGCATGGCAACCCACATCACCATGGGACGCATTGGAGAAGTGTACCACAATGATCTCAAGGATACCATCTATCAGATTTGTGGGCGCCGAGACGAGCAACGGGAGATGATCAGCACCAGGAAGGATAGATCTATTGCAGCTTTCATTCAGGAGTTAAACCAGCACATTCGTCGCCAGGAGAACCAGATGTGCGCAGACATGATAGATCTGAAGAAGGCAAAGACTAGGATCATGGAACTTGAAGAAGAACTCAAGGCTACACGCGAGGATTATATGGAGGAAATCGTCGCACTAGTGGAGAAGAATGGCGACCTGACACAGAAGCTAGGAGTATTCATGGGAGACCCTGTGCCAGGAGGAGAAGATGACGATTCTACTTGCCCAGAGAACTACATCATCATCGACGACACCGACTCAGACCCCAGTGATGATGATTGGGAGGATGAAGCCGGAGCAGATATCATGGAGTCTTCGACCGATCAATTTTTCTAGTAGACCACCAAATTAGTAGTAGTATTCCACCATGTATATAGTATAGTCCAAGCACTTTGCAACGATAGCTAGATCGATTGTATGCATTGTTTGAATTGATTGGAGTGATATGATTGTGTTTGTCTCATGTGCATATGGGTAGTGTTTTCCCTCTAGACCTCATTCTATCCTATTTTCTCATCTTTTCTAAACCCATCAGATACCTCCGAGACGCGACACCGGATTTGTTTTCCCACCGGAGATCACTCAGTTGATTCAGTAGCAGAATACCCTGATGCAAGTGCTAGTTCAGAACCAAGGCAACAACAACAACAACCCACCACCACCACCACCTGTTGATCACTTAGCCCGTTTTCTTAGGCTGAATCCGCTGGTGTTTTCCAGCAGCACCGAGCCGATTGTTGCAGATGATTGGCTCCGCAAGGTTGGAAGGGAGCTGACCACTGCAGGATGCACAGATGTGGAGAGAGTGCGCTTTGCCGCACATCAGCTTGATGGACCCGCAGCATCATGGTGGGAGAATTACACAGCCACTCACCCCATTGACACTGTCACATGGGACTAGTTTCAGCAAGATTTCCGTACTGCCCATGTTTCAGCAGGAGCTATGGCCATGAAGAAGTGTGAGTTTCGCAACTTGCGCCAAGGAGGACGTACCGTTGGCCAGTACGTGGAGGACTTTAGTAAGTTAGCACGTTATGCCCCAGATGACGTTGCTACGGATGCGGCTAAGCAGGAGAAGTTTTTGGAAGGACTGAATAATGAGCTGAGCATGTAGTTGATGGTGGCAACCTTTAACAACTACCAGGAGTTGGTAGATAGAGCTCTCATGATTGAAGGGAAGCAGCAGCAGATTGAGAGCCGTAAGAGGAAGTATGGACAAGGAAAGTACAGTATAAGAGCTCATCAGAAGCCTCGTTTTACCCCGAACTCGGGAGGACACCTTCAGCATAACCATGGGGGTCACAATCACAATGGAGGGAGCTCGCACAATCATAGTGGCCCCAAGAATGGCAATGGGAACGGAGGAAGCAACGGACAGAACCGTACCAACCCATCAACCCCAGCCAAGAGGGATCTAAGGCACGTTACTTGTTTCAAGTGCCAGAAGACTGGACATTATGCCACTGATTGTCCGGAAGCAAAGAATGGAAATGGCAATGGAAGCTCGGGGAAGAAGCCGAACCCTTTCAACAGGGGACAGGTGAACCACGTTAACGTGGAGGAGGTTGAAGCACAGCCTGATGCAGTAATAGGTAAGTTCTTGGTTAAGTCATTTACTGCAATCGTTCTTTTCGATACTGGTGCATCGCATTCATACATATCAAGGGGATTTGTGGATAAGTTTAAGTTGCCCACCAAAGTTCTTAGAACACCTATGTTAGTAACCTCGCTAGGAGCAGAGTATATGGCAAGCCAAGGATATTTTCAGATGCCATTGACCATAGGTAGGCATATTTTCCCCTCAGACCTAATAGTTTTGGAGCCGCAAGGTTTGGATGTGATTTTGGGAATGGATTGGCTATCGATGTATGGAGGAAACATCGATTGCGCCAGTAAGACGATCTTGCTTACTACCCCAGAAGGAAGAAGGATTAAGTATGTATCCCGGCATGTTCCGAAGAGGACTCAAGTGAATTCCTTATCAGGAGTTGTACAGGAGGAAGTGCCAGTGGTGAAGGATTTCCCTGACGTATTTCCAGAGGAGTTGCCAGGCATGCCACCGGATAGAGACATTGAGTTTTTGATTGAGCTTTTGCCAGGCACAGGGCCGATATCTAAGAGACCGTACAGGATGCCCGCTAAGGATTTGGAAGAAATTAAGAAGCAGATTAAGGAGTTATTGGATAAAGGTTATATTCGCCCAAGTTCGTCACCTTGGGGATCACCAGTACTTCTAGTGGAGAAGAAAGATGGATCGTTGAGGATGGTTGTTGATTATCGTGGATTGAATGAGGTAACAATCAAGAACAAGTACCCACTGCCGATGATCAATGATCTGTTTGACCGACTACAAGGAGCTAAAGTATTTTCCAAGATTGACTTGCGATCAGGATACCACCAGTTGAAGATTCGAGAGCAGGATATACCCAAGACAGCTTTTACCACAAGGTATGGGCTATATGAGTACACCGTTATGTCATTTGGCCTGACTAACGCACTTGCCTATTTCATGAACATGATGAACAAAGTGTTTATGGAGTTTTTGGATAAGTTCGTCATAGTGTTCATTGATGATATTCTGGTCTATTCGAAGAATGAAGAAGATCATAAGGAGCATTTGCGTTTGGTACTTGGAAAGCTCAGAGAACATCAGTTATACGCCAAGTTCAGCAAGTGCGAGTTTTGGTTAAAGGAAGTTGTATTCCTTGGACATGTTATATCCGGAGAAGGAATAGCAGTAGATCCCACCAAGGTTAACACTGTGACTAATTGGGAAGCACCCACGACAGTTGGAGAAATCCGGAGTTTTCTTGGACTCGCAGGATACTACCGGAGATTCATTGAGAATTTCTCGAAGATTGCAAAGCCTATGACGGAGTTGTTGAAGAAAGACACCAAGTTCAATTGGACGGAGGAATGTGAGGCTAGTTTCCAGGAGTTGAAGAAACGTTTGGTTACAGCACCAGTGTTGATTCTGCCAGATCAACGCAAGGATTATGAAGTATATTGCGACGCTTCTCGTCGAGGACTTGGAGCAGTGCTAATGCAGGAGGGAAGAGTTGTTTCATATGCCTCACGACAGCTTAAACCCCATGAGTTGAATTATGCTACACATGATTTGGAGTTAGCAGCCATAGTGCATGCGTTGAAGACATGGAGACATTTTCTCATCGGAAATCATTGTGAGGTGTACACGGATCACAAGAGTTTGAAGTACATTTTCACGCAAAAGGAGTTGAATCTCAGGCAAAGGAGATGGTTGGAGCTCATTAAGGATTATGATATGAGATTGCATTATCACCCAGGGAAGGCTAACGTAGTAGCTGATGCGTTGAGCCGCAAGAGCCATGTCAATACCCTCATGACTGGAGAGTTACCCAAGGAGTTAGCCGAAGATCTTCGTGAACTATGTTTGGAAATAGTTCCAAGAGGCTTTGTAGCAGCATTGGAGATTCAGTCTACTTGGATGGATAAGATCAGAGAAGCTCAGAAGACAGACAAGGAGATTGCTGAGATAAAGGAAAGGATGAGTAAAGGAAAAGCCAAGGGATTTCATGAGGATGAGCACGATACCTTATGGTTTGAGGACCGCGTTTATGTGCCCAATGATCCGGAGATCAGGAAGTTGATTCTGCAAGAGGCCCATGATTCACCATATTCGATTCACCCAGGAAATACCAAGATGTATCTGGATTTGAAGGACAGTTTCTGGTGGACCGGAATGAAGAAGGATATTGCGGAGTATGTAGTAGTTTGTGATGTATGTCAGAGAGTGAATGCAGAGCATCAGAAGCCATCATGATTGCTACAACCATTGCCGATACCCGAATGGAAGTGGGATAAGCTAGGCATGGATTTTATCACGGGATTGCCCAGGACTCATTCAGGCTATGACTCGATATGGGTTGTAGTCGATCGTTTGACGAAGGTAGCTCATTTCATCCCAGTAAAGACCACTTATACCAGTGCTAAGTTGGCAAAGATATACATGACCAGGATCGTATGTCTGCATGGAGTTCCGAGGACCATTGTATCAGATAGAGGAACCCAGTTTACTTCAAAGTTTTGGAATCAGTTGCACGAGACTTTGGGTACCAGGCTAGAGTTCAGTACAACCTTTCACCCGCAAACAGATGGACAGACCGAGAGAGTCAATCAGATTTTGGAGGACATGCTGAGAGCTTGTGCGCTAGATTATGGATCTAGTTGGGACGACAATTTGCCATATGCAGAGTTTTCTTACAACAATAGCTACCAATCCAGTTTGAAGATGGCCCCTTTCGAAGCTTTGTACGGAAGGAGGTGCAGGACACCGTTGCTGTGGGATGAAGTTGGAGACCGTCAGTTGTTTGGACCAGATTTGATTAAAGAGTCTGAACAAAAGGTGAAGTTGATTCACGATAGGCTCAAGGTAGCCCAGTCCAGGCAGAAGAGCTATGCAGATTCTAAATGCAAGGAGATAGTTTACGAAGTCGGAGACAGAGTTTATCTTCGAGTATCACCACTTCAAGGAGTGAAGCGCTTTGGATTTAAGGGAAAGTTAGCACCACGTTTTGTAGGACCATACAAAGTTTTGGAGTGTATGGGAGAAGTTGCTTACAAGTTGGAATTGCCCGAAGGATTGTCAGGAGTTCACGATGTGTTCCATGTTTCCCAGCTGAAGAAGTGCCACGCGGAGATGGCTGAGATACCACTGAGAGATACAGTGCCACTGGAAGCGATTCAGCTGGATAGTTATTTGACCTACGAGGAGAAACCAGTTAAGATTCTTTAGTTTGCCAGCCGAGTCACCCGCAGCAAGGTTATCAAGTTTTGCAAAGTTCAGTGGAGTCACCATACCGAGGATGAAGCCACCTGGGAGCGAGAGGAAGATCTACGGAAAGACCATTCTCACCTATTTTCTAGCCAACCCGAATCTCGAGGGCGAGATTCATCTTAAGGGGGGTAGGTTTGTAACATCCCAAATTTTCAATTTGGAATGTTATACATTAGATCATCATGCATAACATATTTTATTGCATTTTGTTTTGCGATCCTAGAAATCCTACGCAACTCAAGGACCCACAGAGAGAGTTGGGGATTTCGTTATTTTCATTGGGTTTTCTCAAATTATGAAAATAGGATCATTTGTTTTAATTATTTTCTCTCCGAAAATATTTCATATTTAAAATATATGAGAGGGGATAATATTACTTCTCCAAAAATAATGAAATATCGGAGAAAAAATATTAAAAACAAACATTTGATTTTATTTGGATTTTATTTCTATTTTATTTGCCTAGGAAAAATATGCGTTTTTCAAAATTGCTTTTTAGGCCCAAATAAATGTTCATCTTGTCCAACTTATTTTTAGATGACGGGGAAAATTTATTTCGGGATTTTTGGAGTCCGTATAGTATTTCTTTTTGTTTCCTTTTTCTGCACGTCCGAATTAATAAAAAAAACGAACCGACCTACCGGGTCGTGTCCGGCTAGGACTCTGGCCCGGCCGGCCATTATAAGCCGGGAGGCCGAGCCCCGCAGCCCAGCCCGAGCCGCCCCGCCGCCCCAAACCCTAGCCGCGCCGCCCCGCCTCGGGAATCGCCCGTGCCGCCGCCGCCCGATCCGCCGCCGCCTCGCCTCGCGCAGCGCCGCCGCCGCCGAACGCCGTCGCCGCCGACCGCCGCCACCGCCCGTTGACCCGCCGCCGCCGCCGTTGACCCACCGGAGGTAGTCACCGCCGCCGCCGCGGTTTTCAAGAGAAAACCGTCGGTTTTTTAGGAACCCGGTTTATTTTTTTATTAGATCGGTTTTATATTTTTTCCGGTTTAGTCTATTTAGCGGACGTTCGTCCGTACGTTCGTTTTAACGAACAGTTTTCGCCGTTTAACCGCAGACAGCGAACGCTCGTTCGTTAGCCTGTTCGTCAGTTTTTCTTTTTCTCGGATTTTTCGCGATTATTTTCGATCGCGATTTCTGATCTGTTTTTCGTTTTAGTATAACTTTTCACTCGTTTATCGGAATCAGGCGATTCAAGCACCTAGAGTTTCATATCGAAACCCTCTTTCTGTTTAACCAACTCAAACAAGTTTTTGCTACTGTAAAATTTGACTTAGGTCCAGATTAGTAAACAAAACTTGTTTCTTTCGCCATTTGAGTTTCGTTACTTCGTTCGATTTGATTATTTTTGCAAACCGGAGTTCTTAAGTTGAAATTTCTGGTTAGATCTCTTATTTTGAGTTTTACCCGTGCACCCTTGCTTGATTGCTTATGTATGCATTGTTTGTTGACGATAGAGTACCCGGAGTGCGAAGCGTGCTACTACGAGTCTCTAGGTTTCACGGATCATCAGCAAGGCAAGTAACACTTTGATCATACCTCTTTACCACCCAGTTTTATTGCATTAGATCAATCCTCAAACAATTGCATGATTAGGATCTGATTAATATGTGGGTTTGGGAAGTAGATGCGGTAGTACCTATTGCCCTGTTTATTATCAAACCATTGGGAGTTACTTCTACGTTTGCTTATATTGCTATGCTATGCTCGTAGACGTGGATTGGGTTTGAGTGAATTTTTCCATGACAGATGTGAGATTGTTAATTAATGGTTCAACTTAAGGTGGTTACTTTAATTTACATCTGGGTGGATTGAGGTACCTAGAGAACCCAGTGTTGCCTATATTTTTGGATATCCCGGAGTACCCGTGTGATCATCCTATGGACCGCCACCCAGGCTCAAAGGGATCATGAGATTATTCATGCTAGAAACTTCCGTGTGCAGCCACAAGCTACTATGGGCTCTAGCATAGTTGAGTAGGTTACATGACCTCTTGAAGAGGTGGGCTAGCAGATGTAGGGGAAAGTAGGTGTAACTGTCCACCCGAAGTAAAGAGTATTGTTTCTGAAAGATTGTGTCTCGGTCATCCGTTTCTCAAACACCATGTAGTGCGAGAAATCCAACGGAGGCGATCGAGTCTTGTGGGGAAAAGTGCGCAAACCTCTGCAGAGTGTACAAACTAATCATGGTTAGCCGTGTCCCCGGTTATGGACATCTTGAGTATCTAGTTCTTGGATTATCATGTGAATCTCATCATCATGTTACTTAATTTAATTTGGTTGGGTTAAGCACGTTCTTAATTGGGATTGAGTTGGAGGTACCTTCTCAATGTTTAACAACCACCATGATAGTTAAATAAAATTTATTCCTTTGTTATAGGGAAAAATTGGCTTTTCGCAAAATTGTAACCATAGAGCTTTCCACCAGCCAAATATGCATGTAGTGATAGCATTATTCTGTTCATACTCTCTATGTGTTACTTTGCTAGCATATTCCATGTGCTGACCCGTTTTTCGGGCTGCAACGTTCATGTTGCAAACTTTTTAGACGACGAGTAAGGTGCCTTAGGTCGTGGTCTTATACTCAGTGATGCCGTTGGAGTTGATGGACTCGCTTTATCTTCCAAGCCTTCCGCTGTTATCGTATTTAGATGGCCTTAAGCCATATTTATTGTAATAAGTTCTCTCTTGATTTTATTCGATGTAATAAGTGTGTGATTGCTACTCTGTTATAAATCCTTCAAGTACTGTGCGTGTCAGCATTACCGATCCAGGGATGACACTGATGCACAGAGACTAGACTGTTTGAGGTCTAGTCGCTACAGAGGACAACCACCATTGCTTTGCATGCGGGCCAAACATATGTTGAATACCCAAAATGCACAACTTTGATGTGGCACATGCCTCGAAAACCGTAAAGTCCCCACACAGAGCGAGGTTCATGAAGCGTACTACATATGATGGTCCCCTTCCCCCTCTTTGATGCATACTATATGCTCCTACCGTAATACAACCCAAAAATAATCCTCCTTGATGGTGAAATTAATTAACCTCTCCGATGTAGGTCAAAGTGATGCATGCATCGACGACGGCCTCGCGGGCCCATAGATGGAAGCGTCACACATGAGTGCCCTAGGATAACCATCGCCTGCATGCATGTGGCCCAAAGAGGTGTTGTGTGATGTTTGAATAGCCAATTTCACAACTTTGATGTGGCACGTGCCTTGGAAACCGAAAAGTCCTGACACCGAGTGAGGTGTACTTGTTCACGGACGCGTACGTATAGTATATATGTTAGTCCCCTCCCACCTCTTCGACGCGTACTATATACTCCCACCATAACACAAACCAAAAAGATTCTACCTTGCTGGTCAAATTAACCTCTCTGCCGGCTGTTGGTCAAAGTGATGGATGACGAACTCGCGGGCCCACAGAAAGCGTCACACGCTAGTGAGTGTCGTGTAGGACAATCATCGGCTGCATGTGGCCAAAACATGTATGCATGAAAGGGTTGTGTAATGTTTTAAATAACGAATTCATGACTCTAATGTGGCACCCGCCTCACAAAACGGCCAACCCACACGGTGGCTCACGACTCATAGTGTACTGCCAGCCACCCCCACCCCCAGACGCACACATACACACACACACACACACCGCGCATCCACCGCAACTACGATGCATGTTAAATTATCCCGCGGTGAACATATGTTACCACAGGAGGGACATTTTAATTAAAAAACAGAGATCATTAAGACATTTTAGTACATTGATTGATTTTCTAGGGGTATAATGTGCAAAAATCAAATTTGAGCTACATGCACGCGTGACAGTGCACCTAAATGGATTGCAAAAACACATGTGTCTCACTTACTCCCCGTGCAAGAAATTTCAAACATTGAGAATCTTGATTTTTAAATTGTAGTACATCCAAAACTTATTTGAAATTCATGAAACTTATCGTGTTGTCATATGGACACCAATACAAAGTGGCATTATACTTTTTTTTGTCAAATTTGAGACTAGTTTTGATGTAATCTTTATCTTCTTACAAACGTGAGATTATCAATAATTGGGAACCAATATCGCAAGCGGATTATTTATTCGAACCGTGGGCGTTAGACCAAGAATGGATATGTGCCATGCTTCGGTTAAGCAATGAAGCGGCAACATTAATCATCAAAATAGAAAAACAATATACGTACTGCCACGCGACAATTGTGCCGTGCAAGCATGAGTGAGTTGACGGGACGCATGCGAGCAGTCCGCCGCGCAGGCAGACCGGGAGGCGTGCGTGCAGGTGTGTGAACTGACGGGACGCATGCCAGCAGTCCGGCACGCAGGCTCACAGGGAGGCTAGCCAGTGGTTTGACCGCCGCCCGCCTCTCTCCCAGTACTCCATATTAGTGGCGCGCCCGAGCGGCTGCACCCCCATCCTCGCCACACACACAATCTTCTCTCTCCGCCTGCATCCTCGATGCCACTCTCAGTCCTCAAAGCTGTTAGTGTATGAGGGTGCCGCCGAAGCGCCCCATCGGAGGGAGTGGTGACGCCGGGGCTGCTGAAGCACCAGAGCACAGCGTGGAGATGGAGACAGAGGTTACCATCACCGCCGGTGAGGTATCGCTGCACCCTGACGTTGCCGACAACGTCGTGCTTCCACAGCTGGAGCCGGAGGTCCACGCCGACTCTGGTGATGACTGAGGGAGTCCTAGATTAAGGGGTCCTCGGGCGTCCGACCTGTTGGACATGGGCCGGACTGATGGGCCGTGAAGATACAAGACAGGAGACTATTTCCCATGTCCGGAAGGGACTCTCCTTGGCGTGGATGGCAAGCCTGGTGTTCGGATATGAAGATTCCTTTCTCTGTAACCGACTTTGTACAACCCTAGTCCCTCCGGTGTCTATATAAACCGGAGGGTTTAGTCCGTAGGGGCAATCACAATCATACATGCTAGACTTCTAGGGTTTTAACCATTACGATCTCGTGGTAGATCAACTCTTGTAATACTCATATTCATCAAGATCAATCAAGCGGGAAGTAGGGTATTACCTCCATAGAGAGGGCCCAAACCTGGGTAAATATCGTGTCCCCTGTCTCCTGTTACCATCGACCTTAGACGCACAGTTCGGGACCCCCTACCCGAGATCCGCCGATTTTGACGTTGACATTTGTGCTTTCATTGAGAGTTCCGCTGTGTCATCACGAGAAGATTCGATGGCTCCATCAATCATCTACAACAATGCTGCCTTGGAGGAGGTTTTTCTCCCCGGCCAGATCTTCGTGTTCGGCGGCTTCGCACTGCGGGCCAACTCGCTTGGCCATCTAGAGCAGATCGACAGCTACACCCCAGGTCACCAGATTAGTTTTGAAAATCTGGACTATGTCGCTGATATCCGAGGAGACTTGATCTTCCAAGGATTCGCGCTCCCAACCTCCGCTCCGGCCTTAGATCCGGGGCGTGTCGCCAGGTCCGAAGACGGGCTCCCCGAGCTCGTCGGACTATCTGCGGCCGCTAAACCCAGTACGGGAGAGCCGGAGGAAGTAGCGTCACTGGCATCCATCGCGAAGCCGGACTCATCCCCGGATACTGGCTCCGAATTCTCAGGACCAGCATCGTGTGAGTTCGGCCAGGGAGCCTTCCTCCCGCCGTACTCCACAGACTCTCTTCTCTCCAATCAAACCTCGCCTTTAAGCGAGGCTCTGGACTTAATGCGATCCCTTGTCATTACAGAGGAGCAACGTCCGAACTATGCCCAGCCCGGACTAGGGGCTGAGAGCAGGGAATTTCACGTCCCACCCACCACCCACTTTATAGCCACTGTCGAGGACTTAACCGACATGCTCGATTACGGCTCCGAAGACATCGACGGTATGGACGACGATGCCGGAGAAGAGCAGGCCCAAAACCCGCCGTTCACCGGACGCTGGACGGCCACTTCTTCGTATGACATGTACATGGTGGATACACCTAAAGAGAATAGCGGCGACGACAAGGAAGATCCAGTTGAGGATAAACCTCCTGAGATATAGCCGAAGCGCCGACGTCAGCGGTGCCGCTCTAAATCATGCCGTGGAAAAGACAGCAATACCAGCACAGGAGAAAACAATACTATGGACGATGCCGAAGACAATGAAGACCCCGTTGAGCCAACTTCCGAACAGGACGAACGGGAAGATGGGCGAGTCAGCCCCGATGAACAGGCCGTAAACAAAGACTCGGAGGACAGTAATTATCTTCCGCTCTCCGAGGATGAGGTGAGCCTCGGCAACGAGGATTTCATCGTGCCTGAGGAACCTCTTGAGCAGGAGCGCTTTAAGCGCCGGCTAGTAGCCACTGCAAGGAGCTTGAAAAAGAAGCAGCAGCAGCTTCAAGCTGATCAAGATCTGCTCAACGACAGATGGACTAATGTCCTGGCAGCCGAGGAGTACGGCCTCGAGCGCCCAACCCAAAGTTACCCGAAGTGCAAATTGCTACCTCAATTTGATGACGAGGCACTTGAGCCCGTACCATCAGCGCATAATGCGTCTGATCGACCACCACGTGGCCGGGATAAAGCGGCAACTCAAGCCGAACACCAGCCCGTACTACCTCGCCGTAAAGGCAGAGATAAAACAACTCGGGGATACACATATGACCTGCGGCAGGACCTGGACAGCAGAACAGGACAAAACAGATCAATCTACGGATCGCGGGGGCATGCCCCGACACGCGACGACGGCTATCTAGCCGGACGTGACAAGCATAATCATGCCCGGGCCGAAAACCGCAGTCAGACTTCATCCGAGCTACGTCGCGACGTGGCCCGATATAGAGGCGCCGCACACCCCCTTTGCTTCATTTATGAAGTAATGGAGCACGAATTCCCAGAAGGGTTTAAACCCGTGAACATCGAATCATATGATGGGACAACAGACCCCGCGGTATGGATCGAAGATTTTCTTCTCCATATTCATATGGCCCGCGGTGATGATCTTCATGCCATCAAATACCTCCCACTAAAACTCAAGGGACCAGCTCGGCACTGGTTGAACAGCCTACCTGAAAACTCCATTGGCAGCTGGGAGGACCTGGAAGGCGCCTTCCGCGATAACTTCCAAGGTACATACGTCCGACCTCCGGATGCCGATGACCTAAGTCACATAGTCCAACAGCCCGGAGAGTCAGCCAGGAAGCCCTGGACTAGGTTCTTAATTAAAAAGAACCAAATTGTCGATTGTTCGGACGCCGAAGCCCTCGCGGCCTTTAAACATAGCGTCCGAGATGAGTGGCTCGCCCGCCACCTCGGTTAAGAAAAACCAAAATCCATGGCAGCCCTTACCGCTCTGATGACCCGCTTTTGCGCGGGAGAAGACAGTTGGCTCGCTCGTAGAAGCAATAGCACCAGTGATCCGGGCACTTCTGAAGTTCGAGACGGCAACGGCAAGCCACGATGCAATAAACAAAAGCGTCGAAATAACAATGAAGGAACGCAAGACACGGCGGTCAATGCCGGATTCATCGGCTCCAAACTCGGTCAACGGAAAAAGCCGTTCAAGGCAAACAAAAGACGGACCATCCAATTTAGACAAGATACTGGATCGGCCCTGCCAGATTCATGGCACCCCCGATAAATCGGCCAATCATACCAACAGAAGCTGTTGGGTCTTTAAACAAGTCGGCAAGCTTAATGCCGAACACAAGGGGAAGGGGCCGCCCAGTGACAGCGACGACGAAGAGACTCGCCAACCGAACACCGGGGGTCAGAAGCAATTTCCCCCCGAAGTAAAAACAGTAAACACGGTATACATGACGCAAATCCCTACAGGGGAGTGCAAGCGCGCACTACGAGACGCCTACACCATAGAGCCGGTCACCCCAAAATTTAGCCAATGGGCGGCCTTCCCGATCACTTTTGATCACAGGGACCACCCAGCTAGTATCCGTCATGAAGGATCGGCAGCTCTGGTCCTCGACCCAATTATCGATGGGTTCCATCTCACGAAAGTCCTTATGGACGGCGGCAGTAGCCTTAATCTACTCTACCAAGACACTATCCGCAAGATGGGCATTGATCCCTCAAGAATCAAGCCCACCACAACTACCTTCAAGGGAGCAGTACCCGGCATAGAAGCTCACTGCACGGGCTCAATTACATTGGAAGTCGTTTTTGGCTCGCCGAACAACTTTCGAAGCGAAGGCTTGACCTTCGATATCGTCCCATTCCTCAATAGCTACCATGCACTGCTCGGGCGTACCGCTTTTGCTCGTTTTAATGCGGTCCCACACTATGCCTATCTAAAGTTTAAGATGCCCGGTCCACGTGGCGTCATCACGGTAAACGGAAATACGGAACTCTCCCTCCGTATAGAGGAGCATACTACGGCTACTGCAGCCGAAGCACAGAGCGGCCTCATCAAGCCGCTTATCTCATCGTCCATCAAGCCGCCGGTCTCTATTAAACAGGACGATCAATCTCAGAGCTGGATTAGCAGTTCGGCCTCCATCGTTCGCCTCATATAGCCGTGAAGATTGTACCGCGCATACATAATTATGCACTTAAAATACCCTGGTCATCGGCGGAGGCACAATACGGATAGGCCTACAATACGGTCCGCACTCGCATAGCCTTTTCCCCCTTTTCTAACTATTTTTTATCTTTTTACCATAGGTGACTCAAAGCCTGGTCATCTTACAGACTCTTTTTGAGTTTGGCTTCGTATAGATAACCAAAGGCTATTCCTGCCAAGGAGTCCTTTCGCCGAGGCAAGGCAGCGCAGACGTGCGACAGGAGGTCCAAATGATTTTTTGTAGACCGCACTCTTTATTTCAAACCTGTAAAGTGCCTTTTTCCTCAGCCTTCGACCCCCGGCATGTTAAATAGCCCGGGTAGTGGCGTTATAATCTGCAAGATCGCGTTTGACGTATCAATCAGATTCCAGTGAACATAGTCCATATTCAGTGTTTGCTTTTTCTGAGAATTGAATTTTGCTTCTTCGGTTATTTCACGCACGCACCTCGGCACAAATTGCCAGGGGCTCGATATGGCAACATATGAGTTGCCAACAAATCAGAACAACTTTATAGCACATTCGGCGTCACGAGTTTGGCCTTATATGCATCAGCTCCGAATCATGTCTTTGGTCAATAGTTGGGTTTCCCGGCTCCTGTGCTTACTACCTTACGTTCTGTCCTATCGGCTAAGGTAGTAAAGGGAGAACTACTGCGATTGCGTTTCCGGTTCATCTGGTCAAGCACCTCAGTAGAGAAAGCCGAAAATTGACTGTCATGATGCGGTGAGAGCTGGTCAACCACTTGATGACTTATTAGAATCTTTCGCGATTCCTTCTGTATTACACGAAGGACCATTCTTCTGGTCACCTATGTAACGCACCATATTCGGATAACCGCATACATACCAGGGGCTATATCGTAGACCCACCGTCAAACTCCTATGGCTAAGTGAAAGTGTTAAAGCCCTATAGTCCGATTGCCTAGTTCGCTGCATTGACACCTCCTTCACAGACCAAGACGTTGATTCAAGAGTGATCACGTGCTTTTCCGAACACCCCCGTATTATATGCGAGGGGGCCGAAGCCGACGACTGGTAAACTTTCAGATTATACAAAAAACGGCCGCACAGGAGGAATCAAAAATTTCAGGCAAAAAGTATAGCCTATAATATATCATAATATTGTTTTTACAATTTCGGTACATTCACTAGAATATCATATCCTTCGAGTACTGACCCTCTATCAAGCGGGCGCCCTCTAGGACATCCTCAAAATAATGCTCAGGCGTGTGATGGTCCTTGCCCTCGGGTGGGCTCTTTGCTGCAATATCGATGGCCTTCATCTTCGCCAAGTATGTCTTGACGCGGGCAAGGGCCATCCGTGCACCTTCAATGCATGTTGGCCGGTTAATGGCGTCGATACGCGGCACCGCATCAACAAGTCGCTGCACCAAACCGGAATAACTATTCAGAATTGGCTCAGTCGGCCACAGCCGGACCACGACGTCCTTCATGGTAGATCCGGATATCTTGTGGAGTTCGGCCCACTGGGCCATCTGTTCGTTCAGCAACAGCGAACGCTTTGGCATGCTGAATTGCGACCAGAAGAGCTTCTTCGTTGCATGTCCTTCTTGCGCTTGGTAAAACTGCGCCGCATCGGAGACACTCCTCGGCAAATCCAAGAATGCGTCTGGAGAACTCCACATTTGATTAAGCGGGGCATACTTCGGATCGCCGAATTTAGTCTGTAATAAGAAAGGCTTACCAGCCGCTATCTCCCCAGCTTGCAGGATCTCCTCCCGAGCCGCTCTAGACTCGGACCGTGCTTCTCTCGCCTCTTGTAAGGACTTGTCGAGATCGGCCGTTTTGGGTTTGTTATCCTTATCGAGGAATTCGCATCGGACAGTGGCATCCTTTAGCTCGCGCGCCATGGTAGATATTCTCTCCTCGCACTGGTGCCGAGCAGCCTGTTCGGCCTTTAACTCAGCAGCTGCCTTCTCGGCAGCCGCATTACTCATCCTGGCTTGCTCCTTGGCCCGGGCGAGCTCAGCCCGAAGGGTCTCAACCGCGGCAGCACTATATGCAGTTATGCATATCTTAGTATATAACTCTCAGCCCGAAGGGTCTCAACCAGGCGTGCTCATGTTACTATACATACATATACTGACTGCCCCAAAACATACCTTGCGCCTCGTCGAGCTGCCTGTTAATTAGCATGATGTCGTCATCTGCCACATCAAGTTTCTGCTTCAGACCTGCAACCTCTGTAGCATGGGCAGTCAGCATGGATGTAACAGCCTGTGTTCCAGTTAATTAGATTATTTCCTGGGCATATCTTTTTTGAACCTCTGATTGCCTCCCTTTGGACGCCAACCAGAGTCTCAGGGGCTACTATCTATACACAGGTGCATTTTGCACGTACAGTGCAATTGAAGATATTACATACCTCGAAGCCTCTTAGCAGGCCCGTGAAGGCTTCATTCAACCCGCTTCTCGCGAACAGAATCCTCCGGACTACCATACCCATTAAGGTACGTTGTTCCTCTGAGATGGACGCATGTTGCAACATGTCCATCAATGTATCCGGCGCCTCCGGATTCCAGGAAGCGGTTGTGGGAGTACGGACTCCCTTCGAAGGGATATGTTTACTCGACCTAGAGTCGTCTCCGGCTGTAAACCGGATAGTCCGAGGCCTTTATTGTTGGTCCCCGAAGGGGCCGCACGCCCCGGACCCTGGACTACCGAAGTATCACCTTTGGGCGTGGTCTTCATCGTCCCTCGCACCACTTGTTGATCGGAAGAGATCCTCCGGGACGACACCTCAAAGTCGTTCGCCCTATTGGGCGAGAAGGTCTGTGGGGGCATCTCGCTTTCCATCATCTCCGGAAGAAGATCCCCCGAGGAGGAAGACTGTTGAGGAAGACTGCGTGCCGGACTGCAAACATATATTTTAGATGTTACCCTTGCAACCGAAAAGGAACGGGATATGTTTAGGACACCCTTGTTCACTTATGATTCGGCTAAGGGCTTGTCCTTACAGAGGAGCTGCGCGACAACGTCGTCTTCCGAGCCCGAACCACCTGACAGGGACATCTTCCCTCGCTTAGGAGCCTTTACTCCAAATCTTCGGAGGCGATCCTTTTCTTCCCATAGCGGGAAGGGATGTCAGCTTCTCCTTCTCTTTGGTCTTCAGAAGAGGGAGTTCCAATCTCCCCAGATATAGTGTCAGGTGTGCTTTTAGAATGGAAGCCACCTTTGGCCTTCTTGCTCTCTTCCTTGTCCTCCTTCGCCGGCACTTGATATGGCGCTGGAGCCAGCATCCTTGTTAACACATGATCAGCTGAGTCTTCGGGAAGAGGGGCCGAACACCTAATTCGTCCCGCCTTCTTTATCCAACCCTGTTCGAAGATTGTTTTCTCAGTAAATTATTATGGGATATTTAACTAAGTTGTGTTCAGGAGTCGAGTGCTTACCGAGGTATCCGGATGGTTGCAGTCGAGGCCGGTGTCTTCGTTGGTATCCGGCCACTGTTTTCATGTCCCGAAGAATAACTTCCACATTCCTCTGTGTGTCGTGCCAAAGAAGTGCTGAAGGGTCCGTGGTCCTTCCAAATTGAACTCCCACATGCGGAGGGGCCGTCGCTGGCACGGCAGGACCCAGCGGACTAGCATTACCTGGATTATATTGATAAAACCGGTGTCCTTTTCGAGGAAGCTCCGGATGTGGCTTTGTAGCGTCTGCACTTCATCAATTGATCCCTAGTCCAATCCCTTATTAATCCATGATGCGAGCCGTAGTGGAGGGCCAGATCGGAACGCATGTGTAGCTGCCCACTTGGTACCATGGGGTTCAGTGATGTAAAACCACTCCCGCTGCCATAGGTTGGAAGTTTCCGTGAAAGAGCCTTTTGGCCAAGGAGTATTGGTGAGCTTGCTCACTGTAGCACCGCCACAGTCCGCTTGCTTCCCCCCGATTACCTTCGGCTTCACATTAAAGGTCTTGAGCCATAAGCCGAAGTGTGGGGGAATGCGGAGAAAGGCCTCGCACATGACAATGAATGCTGAGATGTGAAGAACGGAGTCCGGAGCTAGATCGTGAAAATCAAGCCCGTAATGGAACATGAGTCCACAAACAAAGGGATGGAGAGCGAACCCTAGCCCCCGGAGGAAGTGGGAGATGAATACGACCCTCTCGCCGGATCTGGGAGTAGGAATAACCTGCTCTTTAGCAGGGAGCCTGTGGAGGATTTCCGCGGTCGGGTATCTTGCCGCCCGAAGCTTCATGATATCCTCCTCTATGATAGAGGAGGCCACCCATCGGCCTTGAGGGCTGGGTCCGGACATGGCTGGGAGGCTCGGAGCAATTAAGTTGAAACCTGGGTGCAGGAACTCGAGGTTGGAAAGGTTGAGGAAGAGGTAGGCGTAGAGGAGAAAGACGGGTCTGTGCCCCTTTATAAAGGCGATGAATATCAAACGTCTCCTCATAGGCCTTAAAGCCTGCCTGTTTACAAGGGATCATGCCAACAGAACAGTTGGGGTTACCCACGCCCGTATTAATGAGAATCCCGCAATAAGGGGACACGATCTCTGCTTTGACAAGACATGCCAATAAAACCGCATCTCAAAATATGGAGCGGGAGGCTAAAAAAGGTTCGAAATAATGACCGGGCAGAGACGTGATGTCACGCTACAAAAGTTGTCAGCAGATTGGACTCGTGAAATATTATACTCTCTGCGATTGTGTGTGGTATTTGTTTTGCAGAGCCGGACACGTTTTCGGTGTTCGAAGGATGCTTTGGATTATCGGAGGAGGAACCCGCCTTGCAATGCCGAAGACAATCTGCGCGGCGGACACCTCGTCATTGAAGCCTGGTTCAGGGGCTACTGAGGGAGTCCTGGATTAAGGGGTCCTCGGGCGTCCGATCTGTTGGACATGGGCCGGACTGATGGGCTGTGAAGATACAAGACAGAAGACTCTTTCCCGTGTCCAGAAGGGACTCTCCTTGGCATGGATGGCAAGCCTGGCGTTCGGATATGAAGATTCCTTTCTCTGTAACCGACTTTGTACAACCCTAGTCCCCTCCGGTGTCTATATAAAACGGAGGGTTTAGTCCATAGGGGTGATACATCTCCAATGTATCTATAATTTTTTATTGTTCCATGCTATATTATATTCTGTTTTGGACATTATTGGGCTTTATTATACACTTTTATATTATTTTTGGGACTAACCTATTAACCGGAGGGCCAGCCCAGAATTGCTGTTTTTTGCCTATTTCAGAGTTTCGCAGAAAAAGGATATCAAACGGAGTCCAAACGGAATGAAACCTTCGGGAATGTGATTTTTGGAACGAACATGATCCAGGGGACTTGGACCCTACGTCAAGAAATCAACCAGGAAGGCACGAGGTAGGGGGGCGCCCCTACCCCCCAGGCACGCCCTCCACCCTCGTGGGCTCCCTGTTGCTCCACCGACGTACTCCTTCCTCCTATATATACCTACGTACCCCCAAACTACCAGATACGGAGCCAAAAACCTAATTCCACCGCCGCAACTTTCTGTACCCGTCAGATCCCATCTTGGGGCCTGTTTCGGAGCTCCACCGGAGGGGGCATCGATCATGGAGGGCTTCTACATCAACACCATAGCCTCTCCGATGATGTGTGAGTAGTTTACCTCAGACCTTCAGGTCCATAGTTATTAGCTAGATGGTTTCTTCTCTCTTTTTGGATCTCAATACAATGTTCTCCCCCTCTCTCGTGGAGATCTATTCGATGTAATCTTCTTTTGCGGTGTGTTTGTTGAGACAGATGAATTGTGGGATTATAATCAAGTTTATCTATGAACAATATTTGAATCTTCTCTGAATTCTTTTATGTATGATTGGTTATCTTTGCAAGTCTCTTCGAATTATCAGTTTGGTTTGGCCTACTAGATTGATCTTTCTTGCAATGGGAGAAGTGCTTAGCTTTGGGTTCAATCTTGCGGTGTCCTTTCCCAGTGACAGTAGGGGCAGCAAGGCACGCATTGTATTGTTGCCATCGAGGATAACAAGATGGGGTTTATATCATATTGCATGAGTTTATGTCTCTACATCATGTCATCTTGCTTAAAGCGTTACTCTGTTCTTATGAACTTAATACTCTAGATGCATGCTGGATAGCGGTCGATGTGTGGAGTAATAGTAGTAGATGTAGGCAGGAGTCGGTCTACTTGTCTCGGACGTGATGCCTATATACATGATCATACCTAGATATTCTCATAACTATGCTCAATTCTGTCAATTGCTCAACAGTAATTTGTTCACCCACCGTAAATACTTATGCTATAGAGAAGCCACTAGTGAAACCTATGGCCCCCGGGTCTATTTTCCATCATATTAATCTTCCAACACTTAGCTATTTCCGTTGCCTTTTATTTTACTTTGCATCTTTATCATAAAAATACCAAAAATATTATTCTATCATATCTATCAGATCTCACTCTCGTAAGTGACCGTGTAGGGATTGACAACCCCTTATCGTGTTGGTTGCGAGGATTTATTTGTTTGTGTAGGTGCGAGGGACTCGTGCGTGGCCTCCTACTGGATTGATACCTTGGTTCTCAAAAACGTAGGGAAATACTTACGCTACTTTGCTGCATCACCCTTTCCTCTTCAAGGGAAAACCAACGCAATGCTCAAGAGGTAGCAAGAAGGATTTCTAGCGCTGTTGCCGAGGAGGTCTTCGCAAAAGTCAACATACCAAGTACCCATCACAAACCCTTATCTCCCGCATTACATTATTTGCCATTTGCCTCTCGTTTTCCTCTCCCCCACTTCACCCTTGCCGTTTTATTCACCCTCTCTTTTCCGTTTGCCTCTTTTTGCCTGTCTCTTGTTTGCTCGTGTGTTGGACTGCTTGCTTGTCTTGATGGCTCTACCTAGATTTGGAGATCTTCACCTTAAGAGGTTGGAAGAGATCGAAAGCAACGTCAGGAGTTTTATGGTTCTACAATTTGAACATAACAATTTCTTTATAAACGAGCTTAAGGAACAAAAAAGCTTTATGAGTTACATGAATAAAGAGCTTGATGACATGTCTAAAGAATTTGATGGTTTCAGATCCCAAATTGTTCGTCTTGAGAAGTTAATAACTGAAATATCGGATAAGCAGGCCACCTTAGTTAATAAGATGGCCGCTAAGCCGGAAAACTTTGAAAATAAAGATGAAGATCTAAAAGTTATTGATGTGTCTCCTATTAAATCTTTGTTTTGCAATATGAATCTTGATAATGATGGGACTGAATATGATCCACCTTTACCTAGAAGGCGTTCTAGAAATGTGGAGTTTTTAGATCTTGATGCTAAAATTGATAAAAGTGGGATTGAAGAGATCAAAACATTAGATATTAATGAACCCACTATTTTGGATTTCAAGGAATTTAATTATGATAGCTTCTCTTTGATAGATTGTATTTCCTTATTGCAATCCGTGCTAAATTCTCCTCATGCTTATAGCCAAAATAAAGCTTTTACCAAACATATCGTTGATGCTTTGATGCAATCTTATGAAGAAAAAATTGAGTTGGAAGTTTCTATCCCTAGAAAAATTAATGATGAGTGGGAACCTACTATTAAAATTAAAATTAAAGGTTATGAATGCTATGCTTTGTGTGATTTGGGTGCTAGTGTTTCCACGATTCCAAAGACTTTGTGCGATTTGCTAGGTTTCCATGATTTTGATGATTGCTCTTTGAACTTACACCTTGTGGATTCCACCATTAAGAAACCTATGGGAAGAATTAATGATGTTCTTATTTTTGCTAATAGGAACTATGTGCCCATAGATTTTATTGTTCTTGACATAGATTGCAATCCTTCATGTCCCATTATTCTTGGTAGACCTTTCCTTAGAACGATTGGTGCAATTATTGATATGAAGGAAGGGAATATTAGGTTCCAATTTCCATTAAAGAAAGGCATGGAACACTTCCCTAGAAAGAAAATAAAATTACCTTATGAATCTATTATGAGAGCCACTTATGGATTGCCTACCAAAGATGGCAATACCTAGATCTATCCTTGCCTTTATGCCTAGCAAGGGGCATTAAACGATAGCGCTTGTTGGGAGGCAAGCCAATTTTATTTTTAGTTTTTTTCTTTTTGCTTCTGTTTAGGAATAAATTTTTGTTCTAGCCTCTGGTTATATGTGTTTTTATGTTTTAATTAGCGTTTGTGCCAAGTTAAACCTATAGGATCTTCTTGGATGATAGTTATTTGATCATGCTGAAAATTCCAGAAACTTTCTGTTCAAGAAAATAATTGTTAAAAATCACCAGAACGTGATAAAATATTGATTCCAATTGCTTCTGATCAATAAACCAATTGTATAGGTCGTCCTATTTTTTCTGATTTTTTGGAGTTCCAGAAGTTTGCGTTAGTTGCAGATTACTACAGACTGTTCTGTTTTTGACAGATTCTGTTTTTCGTGTGTTGTTTGCTTATTTTGATGAATCTATGGCTAGTAAAATAGTTTATAAACCATAGAGAAGTTGGAATACAGTAGGTTTAATACCAATATAAATAAAGAATGAGTTCATTACAGTACCTTGAAGTGGTCTTTTGTTTTCTTTCGCTAACGGAGCTCACGAGATTTTCTGCTAAGTTTTGTGTTGTGAAGTTTTCAAGTTTTGGGTGAAAGATTTGATGGATTATGGAACAAGGAGTGGCAAGAGCCTAAGCTTGGGGATGCCCATGGCACACCAAGATAATCTAAGGACACCTAAAAGCCAAAGCTTGGGGATGCCCCGGAAGGCATCCCCTCTTTCGTCTACTTCCATCGGTAACTTTACTTGGAGCTATATTTTTATTCACCACATGATATGTGTTTTGCTTGGAGCGTCTTGTATTATTTGAGTCTTTATTTGTTAGTTTACCACAATCACCCTTGATGTACACACCTTTTGAGAGAGTCACACTTGATTTGGAATTTATTAGAATACTCTATGTGCGTCACTTATATTTTTTTAGCTATATAGTTTTTGCTCTAGTGCTTCACTTAGATCTTTTAGAGCACGGTGGTGGATTTGTTTTATAGAAACTATTGATCTCTCATGCTTCACTTATATTATTTTGAGAGTCTTGAAATAGCATGGCAATTTTCTTTAATTAATATCATGAGAAATTTGATGCTTGATAATTGTCTTGAGATATAAATGTAGTAATATCATAGTTGTGCTAGTTGAGTAATTGTGGAATTGAAAAATACATGTGTTGGAGTTTGTGATTCCCGTAGCATGCACGTATGGTGAACCGTTATGTAACGAAGTCGGAGCATGAAGTATTTGTTGATTGTCTTCCTTTGTGTGGCGGTCGGGATCGCGCGATGGTTAACTCCTACCAACCCTTCCCCTCGGAGCATGCGTAGTAGTACTTTGCTTCGAGGGCTAATAAATTTTTGCAATAGGTATATGAGTTATTTGTGACTAATGTGAGTCCATGGATTATACGCACACTTACCTTTCCGCAATTTTCTAGCCTCTTCGGTACCGCGCATTGCCATTTCTCACCTTGAGAGTTGGTGCAAACTTCGCCGGTGCATCCAAACCCCATGATATGATATGCTCTATCACACATAAACCTCCTTATATCTTACTCAAAACAGCTACCATACCTACCTATTATGGCATTTCCATAGCCATTCCGAGATATATTGCCATGCAACTTTCCACCGTTTCATTCATCATGACACGCTCCATTATTGTCATATTGCTTTGCATGATCATGTAGTTGACATAGTATTTGTGGCAAAGCCACCATTCATAATTCTTTCATACATGTCACTCTTCATTCATTGCATATCCCGGTACACTGCCGGAGGCATTCATATAGAGTCATATTTTGTTCTAAGTATTGAGTTGTAATTCATGAGTTGTAAGTAAATAAAAGTGTGATGATCATCATTATTAGAGCATTGTCCCAAGTGAGGAAAGGATGATGGAGACTATGATTCCCCCACAAGTCGGGATGAGACTCCGGACTTAAATTAAAAAAAGAGGCCAAAAAAAAGAGAGAAACAGCCCAAATAAAAAAAAGATGAGAGAAAAAGAGAGAAGGGACAATGTTACTATCCTTTTACCACACTTGTGCTTTAAAGTAGCACCGTGATCTTCATAATAGAGAGTCTCTCATTTTGTCACTTTCATACACTAGTGGGAAATTTCAATATAGAACTTGGCTTGTATATTCCAATGAGGGGCTTCCTCAAATGCCCGAGGTCTTCATGAGCAAGCAAGTTGGATGCACACCCACTTAGTTTTCTTTTTGAGCTTTCATACACTTATAGCTCTAGTGCATCTGTTGCATGGCAATCCCTACTCCTCGCATTAACATCAATTGATGGGCATCTCCATAGCCCGTTGATTAGCCTCGTTGATGTGAGACTTTCTCCTTTTTTGTCTTCCCACATAACCCCTACCATTATACCTTATTCCACCATAGTGCTATATCCATGGCTTGCGCTCATGTATTGCGTAAGAGTTGAAAAGGCTGAAGTGCGTTAAAAGTATGAACCAATTGCTTGGCCAAAACCGGGGTCGTACATGATATGAATATTTTGTGTGGGGAAGATGGAGCATAGCCATACTATATGATTTTGTAGGGATAACTTGCTTTGGCTATGTTATTTTGATAAGACATAATTGCTTAGTTAGTATGCTTGAAGTATTATTGTTTTTATGTCAACATTAAACTTTTATCTTGAATCATATCAAATCTGAACATTCATGCCACAATAAGAAAGATTATGTTGAACTTATGCCAAGTAGCATTCCACATCAAAATTTCTGTTTTTATCATTTACCTACTCGAGGACGAGCAGGAATTAAGCTTGGGGATGCTTGATACGTCTCCAACGTATCTATAATTTTTTATTGTTCCATGCTATATTATATTCTGTTTTGGACATTATTGGGCTTTATTATACACTTTTATATTATTTTTGGGACTAACCTATTAACCGGAGGCCCAGCCCAGAATTGCTGTTTTTTGCCTATTTCAGAGTTTCGCAGAAAAAGAATATCAAATGGAGTCCAAACGGAATGAAACCTTCGGGAACATGATTTTTGGAACGAGCATGATCCAGGGGACTTGGACCCTACGTCAAGAAATCAACCAGGAAGGCATGAGGTAGGGGGGCGCGCCTACCCCCCCAGGCGCGCCCTCCACCCTCGTGGGCCCCGTGTTGCTCTACCGACGTACTCCTTCCTCCTATATATACCTACGTACCCCCAAACTACCAGATACAGAGCCAAAAACCTAATTCCACCGCCGCAACTTTCTGTACCCGTGAGATCCCATCTTGGGGCCTGTTCCGGAGCTCCGCCGGAGGGGGCATCGATCACGGAGGGCTTCTACATCAACACCATAGCCTCTCCGATGATGTGTGAGTAGTTTACCTCAGACCTTCGGGTCCATAGTTATTAGCTAGATGGCTTCTTCTCTCTTTTTGGATCTCAATACAATGTTCTCCCCCTCTCTCGTGGAGATCTATTCGATGTAATCTTCTTTTGCGGTGTGTTTGTTGAGACCGATGAATTGTGGGTTTATGATCAAGTTTATCTATGAACAATATTTGAATCTTCTCTGAATTCTTTTATGTATGATTGGTTATCTTTGCAAGTCTCTTTGAATTATCAGCTTGGTTTGGCCTACTAGATTGATCTTTCTTGCAATGGGAGAAGTGCTTAGCTTTGGGTTCAATCTTGCGGTGTCCTTTCCCAGTGACAGTAGGGGCAGCAAGGCACGTATTGTATTGTTGCCATCGAGGATAACAAGATGGTGTTTATATCATATTGCATGAGTTTATCCCTCTACATCATGTCATCTTGCTTAAAGCGTAACTCTGTTCTTATGAACTTAATACTCTAGATGCATGCTGGATAGCGGTCGATGTGTGGAGTAATAGTAGTAGATGCAGGCAGGAGTCGGTCTACTTGTCTCGGACGTGATGCCTATATACATGATCATACCTAGATATTCTCATAACTATGCTCAATTCTGTCAATTGCTCAACAGTAATTTGTTCACCCACCGTAAATACTTATGCTATAGAGAAGCCACTAGTGAAACCTATGGCCCCCGGGTCTATTTTCCATCATATTAATCTTCCAACACTTAGCTATTTCCGTTGCCTTTTATTTTACTTTGCATCTTTATCATAAAAATACCAAAAATATTATTCTATCATATCTATGAGATCTCACTCTCGTAAGTGACCGTGTAGGGATTGACAACCCCTTATCGCGTTGGTTGCGAGGATTTATTTGTTTGTGTAGGTGCGAGGGACTCGTGCGTGGCCTCCTACTGGATTGATACCTTGGTTCTAAAAAACTGAGGGAAATACTTACGCTACTTTGCTGCATCACCCTTTCCTCTTCAAGGGAAAACCAACACAGTGCTCAAGAGGTAGCAAGGGGCAATCACAATCATACAGGCTAGACTTCTAGGGTTTTAGCCATTACGATCTCATGGTAGATCAACTCTTGTAATACTCATATTCATCAAGATCAATCAAGCAGGAAGTAGGGTATTACCTCCATAGAGAGGGCCCGAACCTGGGTAAACATCGTGTCCCCTGTCTCCTGTTACCATCGACCTTAGATGCACAGTTTGGGCCCCCCTACCCGAGATCCGCCAGTTTTGACACCGACAACGACTCGGGCGATGACTCCGGTGACGACTCTGACGACCACTTTGGTGACGACTCCGACGATGAGTACAACCGGTTAGTCATCTATACCTATTTATGTGTCAAATAGATCCTAGGGTTTCTCTGGTTACTCCTGCCTCCCCCTTTTTGGAATAGAAATCCTTTGGTTATGTTCTCCCAATCCATGAAATTTGAGTAAGTTTCGTTAGATCCGTGTAGTGTATTAATTGTTTGAATGGTACAAGTGATAAGTGATTAGTTGTTTCATCTTTGCAAATGATTTCTGCTAGTAATCTGACTAGGGTTAGTGTTCGTGCTAATAATTCCTAGCCAGGACTTGACAATTGATTATGAATGACCTACATATATGTTTGTGCCAGTATTTTCTTCAAGATTGGTGTGTACATAGATGATTATGCTTAAAAATCGAACCATTATCTCTAGATATGTATAGAAAAATAGCCATAAATTCTGATTACTATTTGTATAGGTGTAGTCTGATGATGTTGACAGCGAGGATGAAGATGGCCAGAGGAGGTACAAGAGGCAAATCCTCAGGGAGCTTTATGCGGGAATGCATAATAGGCATATTAGGACCTGGGACGGTGGCTATCAATGCCCATTTTGCAACCAAAAGCTTCATGACGCGTATCAAAGTGTTCTGGCGCATGCAAGAGGATGAGCCATTGGCTCCTTCAAGCAGAAGTATTCTCGCAGGGTGGCACACGCCGTGTACGCCGAGTACCTAGAGAAGCTTCAGGATCGTGCCAGCAGATGAGATGAGATGTAGGATCGAACTATGTACGCTTGAGTATGCTTAATGACGGTTGAACCATGTACTTATGGTTGAACTATGCTTATGTACGCTTATTATCTATGTCTGAGTATGTTTAATCTATGTTTACTTATGTCTAAATGTGGGATGTGGATATAATCAGTTCGGTTGATGGAATCTACCTCTGTCCTAGTTTATTGGTCCCCTTTGTAATTTGTGTTAAAATTTGACCAAAGATTTAACTGACAAAATGTTAGTGTAGGTCAGCAAAAATTATACCGTTGGATGCGTATTTGAACATAGTGTTCAATGATATAATTTTTGGTGACATGCATAAACATTTGTTAGTTAAATCTTTGGTAAAAATTTGGTACAAATTACAAAGGGGACCAATAAACCAGGACGAAGATAGTACGTCAATCACACACTGATACGTCTCCAATGTATCTATAATTTTTTATTGTTCCATGCTGATATATTATCAATCTTGGATGTTTTATAATCATTTTATTGTCATTTTATATCATTTTTTGTTACTAACCTATTGACACAGTGCCAAGTGCGAGTTGCTGTTTTCTGCATGTTTTTTACATCGCAGGAAATCAATACTGAAAGTGCAACTATCCCTGGGTGGGTTTGGTAATTCCTAACAACATATAGCTCATTGAACTAATGCTATTTCAAGAAGATCATTTTATAAAGTTCAATGATTGGCATGGCATGGATTAGGAATGTGGACCCCTCAAAATGCTAAGGACACACATTGGCTCAAGCTCAAGACTCTACATTTTCATTTTAGTGATCCAAGATCACATTGAGTCCTTAGGAAAGCCAATACTATTAAAAGGGGATGAGGTGTTGCTTAATGGCTTGCTTGCTCAAAATGCTTAGTGATATGCTCCAAAATCCCTCAACCACTTTCTCATATCCACACATGTCCAAAATCAAAAGTCAAACTCGGCCCTACCGATTTGATCTATCCGGCGCCACCGAGTTCACTTGACATAGCCACTGCCAGAAACCCTAGTCACTTCGGTCTCACCGATAGGGATCTTGGTCTCACCGAGATGGGGTTGCAAACTCTCTGTTTCCCTTCGTAACATTTCGGTCCAACCGAGATGAGCGATCGGTCCCACCGAGTTCGCAATGCAAACTCTCTGTTTCCCTTTCGTAACGTTTCAGTCTCACCGAAATGAACGAATTGGTCCCACTGAGTTTGCCTGACCAACTCTCTGTTTGCCTATTACAGAAATCGGTCTATCGAGTTTATGTGATCGGTCTCACCGAGATTACGTTATGCCCTAACCCTAATGAAATCGGTCCCACCGAGTTGACATGTTGGTCCCACCGAAAAGCGTAACGTTCACATTTTGAACTAAGTTGGTCTGACCGAGTTTGGTAAATTGTGTGTAACGGTTAGATTTTGTGTGGAGGCTATATATACCCCTCCACCCTTCCTTCATTTGTAAGGAGAGCCATCAGAACGTGCCTACACTTCCAGCATACATTTTCTGAGAGAGAGAACCACCTACTCATGTGTTGAGACCAAGATATTCCATTCCAACCACAAGAATCTTGATCTCTAGCCTTCCCCAAGTTGCTTTCCCCTCAAATCATCTTTCCACCAAATCAAAATCTGTGAGAGAGAGTTGAGTGTTGGGGAGACTATCATTTGAAGCACAAGAGCAAGGATTTCACCATCAACACACCATCTATTACCTTTTGGAGAGTGGTGTCTCCTAGATTGGTTAGGTGTCACTTGGGAGCCTCCGTCAAGATTGTGGAGTTGAACCAAGGAGTTTGTATGGGCAAGGAGATCGCCTACTTCGTGAAGATCTACCCTAGTGGGGCAAGTCCTTCGTGGGATAGACAAGGTTTCTTCTTCGTGGAACCTTCGTGGGTGGAGCCCTCCGTGGACTCGCGCAACTGTTACCCTTCGTGGGTCGAAGTCTCCATCAATGTGGATGTACGATAGCACCACCTATCGGAACCACGGGAAAAATCTCCGCGTCTACATTGCGTTTGCTCCCTCCAAACTCCTCCCTTTACCTTCATACGCAAATGTTTTACATTTCGCTGCTATACTCTTAGACTTGCATGTGTAGGTTGATTGCTTGACTTGTTCTAAGTTGCTAAAATCTGCCAAAACTTAAAATTGGGAAAAGGCTACATTTTTATTTGGTCAAGTAGTCTAATCACCCCCCCTCTAGACATTCTTTCGATCCTACAAGTGGTATCAGAGCTTTAGTCTCCATTTGCCTTGATTTCCATAGCTTTTGGTGATCATAGCCTTGGTTTCACAACCTAGGAGAGTATGGAATCTAGCGAGGGAAATTATCACCGTAGAGGTCCTTACTTTGATGGTACAAATTTTGCTAGTTGGAAGCATAAGATGAAAATGCATATTCTTGGACATAACCCAGTCGTTTGGGCTATTGTGTGTACTGGCCTGCAAGGTGAATTCTTTGATGGGAGAGAACCGAACCGTGAAGCTACCGCGGAAGAGTTGAAGATGCTGCAATACAATGCTCAAGCTTGCGATATCCTCTTCAACGGATTGTGCCCCGAAGAATTCAACAAATCAGCCGTCTTGAGAATGCAAAGGAAATTTGGGATACTTTGATTGATATGCACGAAGGTACCGACTCCGTCAAGGAATCCAAATAGGATGTGCTTCAAAGTCAACTTGACAAGTTCAAAATGAAGGATGGTGAAGGTGTCGCTGAAATGTACTCTAGGCTTGCTCAAGAAGATCCTAAGAGCCTTGGATGGAAAATATGATACCGTGTGCATATTGATCCAAATGATGCCCAATTACAAAGATCTCAAGCCAACCGAAGTCATTGGAAGAATTGTTGCTCATGAGATGTCACTCAAGGATAAGGAAGAGCTTCACAACAAGTCAAGTGGTGCTTACAAAGCCTCATGTGATACTCCTACATCATCAAGTGAGAAACAAAACTTCAATGAGGAATTGAGTCTAATGGTGAAGAACTTCAACAAGTTCTACAAGAGTAGAAGCAAGGAAAGAAGTTCCAAGTCAAGGTCCTACAGTGACAAAAGATCTTCGAGTCATGAGCTTAATTGCTACAATTGTGGAAGACCCGGACACTACTCCAGTGAGTGTACGCCCCCCTACAAAAGAAGACAAGATTCACCCAAAAGGAGAAGTAGAAGAGAAGAATCACCACCAAGAGAGAGAAGGAGTAAAGATGATCGTTATGAACGAAGAACCTCTCGGAGAAGCAAGGATTCGGAAAGGAAGGACAAGTCATCAAGGAGCTACACAAAACAAAGACATCAAGCTCATGTTGGTGAATGGGTATCCGGCTCCGACTCCGACCACCAGTCCGAAAGAAGTTATCACTCCGACTCCGAATATACTCAAGATGAAGGTGTTGCCGGTCTAGCACTGGTGTCAACCAACTCCTGCGACATATTTGACTCAACAAATGAAGGAATTGGGAGATCCTTCATGGCTAAAGGCCCAAAGGTATCACACTCCGAGTATGTTGATTTCAATAGTGATGAAGATGGCTTGCTAGGTGATGATGATTTACTTGTTGACAAATCTAGTGATGAAAACTATGATGAACTTGCTATTAATCATGCTAATCAAGATAAAATGAATGATGATGATAAGAAGGAGATTGAGCGTTTAACTAAAGAACTAACCACTCTTAAGTTAGCTCATGAAACTACCTTGGAAGATCATCGAGAACTTTTAAAGACTCATGAAAAGTTACGCTTTGAAAAGCTCAACCTTGAGCAAGAGCATGGGTTCTTAAAAGCAATCAATGATGATCTTCGCAAGAAAAGTTCTTCTTACATTGCCAAGCGTTTACCCTTGTCTACTTACATGCCACAAGTTAAATCTAGCAACAAGAGCAAGAAAGATTCTTCTTCTAGTAGTAACATTAGTCATGTTAAATACAATGTTGTTGCTTCTAGTAGTTATCTTGATTCCACTAATTATTCTCTTAGCCAAGTTATACTTGAGCAAGAAAATAGCCTATTGAAGGGAATTATAGGGAAAGGTGTTTACAAGAGCCTTGCCGGGAGTAAGCAATTTGAGGAAACTGTACGCAAGCAAGGAAGGCACCGGAAGAATCAAGGTGTTGGTTTTGAACGAAATTTCAATGCCAATGGAGTTGAGTGGGAAGAAGATCAGTACCTCAAGACAAAGTTTGTTCCTCAACAAGAGAAGTATGATCCTACTTCTTTCCAAGGGACACAAGCTCAAGATGATCTTCCACCACAAGACCACAAGCAAAAGGGCAAGGACAAGTTGCAAGAGGAGATTGATGCATTTGAAGAAGCTCCTAAGGCCTTGGTCAAGTGGGTTCCCAAGACTACATCAAGTTCTACTACATCAAGTATGACTAAAACTCCAAGGATTCCCATCAAGATCATGTCGATCCCGAAGAAGAAGAACTAGAGAGTTCTTGAGGGTGACTCCGCCCAACATACTTCAATCAAATATTTTTGGCGAGGACAAGTGCAAACAACTTCCACATCTTGCACTAGTTCAAGGAGTCACAAACCCTCTTGTTGGTAAGACAAGGGACAAGGTAACCTAATGCTTTCGTGGACATCATCTATGTGTGCATCACTCTATGTCTATGGATATCCTTGTTTGTTCCTTGTGGGACTAACCCGTGTAGGTATTGAAAGTGCAACTCACTCCAATGGATTGCTCCAGATGACCTACATCAACATTGAGCATCCACATCTTCAACATCTACATGAAGTCATCATCGACAAAACCCAAGGTTAGTTCATCCCTCTTAAGGGGGGATATCACATCTAGGGGGAGCTTTACTCAAATCAATTGGGCTAAAGCAACTCTAATGGTGTGAACACAACAATGCTTTATGTAAAAGTGGCAACCCCACTTGTGCTTAAACGATGAGTATGACCTATGATCAAATGTTCTCATTTGACTCCTAAGTCAATATACTCATATATAGATGACCTAGTCATCGCCAATTGCTTGATAGATGCTAGTGTGTTTGTGCATGCTTTGTCACATATTTCATTTGCCATTTTATTGTGTGAGCATGTTGATTGCATATTTTACTCATTCGAGGACATCCATTTGTTGCTTTGATTGTTTGCCTTTTTTCCCTCTTTTACCAAATGGATGGACAAGAATGCCTAAGAACTTCCTCTAGCTATCTATGCTTTTCTCGTCTCAAACTCTATTCATGCTACATCACAAAGATTGATCAAGTCAGATTTGAACCACTCTTTGTGAGGAGCACTCGGAGTCCCCGACTCGTCATAGACTTAAACTTCCAAAACCTCTCTGTGCATTTCGGTATGACCGATTCATCCACTTCGGTCACACCGAGTTCACTGAGTTGATCTAGGTTTTCAATCTCGGTGCAACCGACTTGAACTTTTCGGTCACACCGAGTTGTAGTAACCGCTTGGGATTCTGCATCTCGGTGCCACCGAGCCGTTCCATTCGGTCACACCAACAGGGTCAGGATATATATACCCACGGGTGAGATTTTGGAAATTTCTTCAAAATCCTCCATCTCGCGCGTATCCTGCTCTGCCGCCTCGGGTCTCCGAATCGTCTTCTCGTTGCCAGCGACCTGCCGCCGCTGGTTTCCATCGCCGTCAATGGGATTCTGCCCCGTCGTTGTTGCCGTAGCCAACTCACCGCTGAGCTAGGGTATGAGTTCGATCTTTTGTGCTAATTCCTTACTCCAATTCTTAGCACAATGCAATGCCATGTTCTTTACCACGTATGAAATCAATCTATCCATAGAAAACTTCCTTTAGGTTAGGTTTGATTCGAAAATTTAGGGTTAGGTCTCCACCGAACTCATCTCGGACCGACCGAGTTGTGGAAATCGGTCTCACCGTTTTGGCTTAGGCCATAGCACTTGCACTTCTCGGTCTGACCGAATTTTGCAAATCGGTGCGACCGAATTCAACTCTCTGTGAAACCCTAGCAATCTCGGAGCCACCAAACTGTGACTCGGCCTGACCGAGTTCACTAGTTTAAACTCCAAAAGTTGCTTTGGTGTCACCGAGTGTAACAAATCGGTAGCTCCAAAATGCTTTCTGTGGAGAACTAAAACTAAGTTTTTGACTCATCTGTTTTGCAAAAACTCTGCACTTTGTGATGCTCATCCACTCTATGTCATCTACATCTATTCACAGGGTCTGCTGACAGTTTGCTTGCCAGAATGTCTGACCAGAGTGATATCTAAAACAAATCAGAAGAGCAAGTGCAAATGAGTGAGGGCACTAGTCCCTCAAGCAGCTATGATGAGGGCAGCAGGAGCACTCCCAGTAATTTGCCCAAGGCAGCCACCAGATCAAGGAAGAAGAGAACCTCAGACTCTGAGGATCAAGACTATGTGGCTGTTGAGGAAGAAGTGAGCTCCAAGAAGAAAGTTCCTGAAGAAGGAATATGGTACATCTGCTGCAACAAAGCCTGGATTGCACAAGAAGGTACCTGCCAAAAGAGTGCCAACATCCAAGCCAAGGAAAGTTCCAACAGGAGAAACCATGCAATTCACAATTGAACAGTCAGATGATGATGTGGCTGGTGACAAAAAGAAGAAAATCGCAAGAACCACAACTACAAAAGTTCTTGGAAAATCAACCATGGTGAGAGATACAGAAGAAGATGAAGAGGAAGAGGATGTTGCACCAGCACCCAAGTCCCAAAAGCTTATGGGGGATGCTATTAAGTCAGGGGCTGCTTCTTCAAAGCCCAAGACTGCCCCCAAAGCTGCTGCTCAAACTCAAAAGACTTCTAAGCCCAAGAGAAGCACTAGGAACATCCCAGCTGAAGAGAAGAACAAGGCCCCAGTGCCTGAAGTTGAAGAAGAAGATGTTGAAGCCCAAGTGCTAAGGAAACTAAAACCAAAGATTCCAGACCATAATGACACTCATCGAGTGGCAGAGGATATGAGCATCAGGAAGGATGCAGGTCTGAGACTTTGGAGACAGTCTGATCCATATGCTGTGAGGAGGAAGACTACAGTGGACTACAGGTTCCACACCAAAGAACAACAAGATTTCTATGAGACCATACTGTTGGACAAGAAACCTATAGTCTGTGATATGAAGTGAGTTGATTGGGAATTCATTGATGGGAATGAAGACTATTTTCCAGGAGTGCATGAAAGCTTCAAAGCTTGTGGAGTTGACAAGTTGGTGGGACAAAAACTTACCAAATGGAATGATGAGCTCATTATGCAGTTCTATTCTACAGCTCATTTCTATCCAGATGGTAGAATTGTTTGGATGTATGAAGGTACAAGGTACCAGTCAACTGTTGATGAGTGGGCAAAGTTGATCAAAGCCCCTGAAGAGCATGAAGATGATTTGGATGTCTATGACGAGAAGAAGAAATACCACAACTCTATGGCGAACATGTACAAGGAGTTCCTAGACAAAGCATTGGATACACACAAATTTGGATCTGTACATTACTTGTTGTCTGGTCTAGCTACAATCAACACAATCTTGAGGCATACATTGTTGCCCAAATATGGAGATCACAAGATGATCAGAGGCCATTCAATCAACTTGCTGTAGATATTTGATGTGCCTCAGAAATTCAAGGTCATGAGCCTGATTGTTGAAACAATCAAGAGGACAGCTGCAGATCAGAAGAGATCTTGTGGGTATGCTCCACACATTCAGGTGCTCATTAACTCCAAGATGGGCACATGCACATATTTGTTAGACAAGGAGCACTTACCCTTGAGACCAGAATTTGAGGATAACACAGTTGTGATGAATGAGGATGATCCCACCTTAGTGCAAGCACAAGAGAAGAGAGCAAAGGCAAAGGCAGAAAAAGCTGTAAAGATGCCAAGTGTTGAGGAGGCATCTCAAGTTTTTCTAAAGTCAAAACAAGATCAGCTAGCTTATCTGATTCAAGAAACTTTGAGGATTGAGAAGGGCTTGGCCACCCTGAATCAGAATCAGGAGAGCTTGGAGAGGATCATTGAGACCAAGTTTTATGATCTTGATCTGAAAGTAACTGAGATACAGACTGCTGTTAAGCAGCTCCAGGAGGAAGCAGAGGAGAAGAAAGGAAAGGCTACTACAGAAGCTTTTCAGAGAGTGCCCAGAGGTCAGATATCTGCTGCAGTGCCACTGCCTGACACTAGAGCAACTACTTCAGCACCGGTAGCAATAGCTTCAGTGCCACCTCCAGTTGCCACTCCACCAGCTCCAACAACATCTACTGATGCCGTCGTCCTTGGAGTCCTCTCTACACCACCTCCCGAAGATCAAGCCTAGAGAGACGCATAGCACTATGCATTTTCAAACATTTTGGTAACTTGTTGCCAGAGGGGGAGAAATGTGTAGATCAAAGGCTTCGAGAGAGAGTGTTGCTTCTTTGTTTCTCTTGCTATTTGCTTGATACTTTTGTGTGTGCTCATTTGATACTTTATGTTTGTGTGTGAGATACTTGTATGATCATGTGTTTGATCATATTCTACTTTAATGTTTGCTTGGATGATATTATCTTTTATATCCACATATGATAATTCACTTTGCTTGGTGATGAGTGCATGTTTTAATTCCTACTCCCTCCATCTCAAAATAACTGTCTCAACTTTGTACTAGCTTTAGTACAAAGTTGTACTAAGCTTGAGACACTTATTTTGGGACGGAGGGAGTATCATTTTGAGCGCTCCACCAAGATGTATGTGACATGGAAGAGTGACCCATAATCCTAATCGATTGTGCATTTGCATTCAAAAGCAAATTTTAAATAATGCACAAATTTAGGGGGAGCTCTTGCTTATCACATACTTCTCAAAGCGGCCATGTATTTCAATATTATTATCATTTGTCGAAGCTTTGATCTATATGTTGTCATCAATTACCAAAAAGGGGGAGATTGAAAGTGCAACTATCCCTGGGTGGGTTTGGTAATTCCTAACAACATATAGCTCATTGAACTAATGCTATTTCAAGAAGATCATTTTATAAAGTTCAATGATTGGCATGGCATGGATTAGGAATGTGGACCCCTCAAAATGCTAAGGACACACATTGGCTCAAGCTCAAGACTCTACATTTTCATTTTAGTGATCCAAGATCACATTGAGTCCTTAGGAAAGCCAATACTATTAAAAGGGGATGAGGTGTTGCTTAATGGCTTGCTTGCTCAAAATGCTTAGTGATATGCTCCAAAATCCCTCAACCACTTTCTCATATCCACACATGTCCCAAACCAAAAGTCAAACTCGGCCCTACCGATTTGATCTATCCGGCGCCACCGAGTTCACTTGACATAGCCACTGCCAGAAACCCTAGTCACTTCGGTCTCACCGATAGGGATCTTGGTCTCACCGAGATGGGGTTGCAAACTCTCTGTTTCCCTTCGTAACATTTCGGTCCAACCGAGATGAGCGATCGGTCCCACCGAGTTCGCAATGCAAACTCTCTGTTTCCCTTTCGTAACGTTTCAGTCTCACCGAAATGAACGAATCGGTCCCACTGAGTTTGCCTGACCAACTCTCTGTTTGCCTATTACAGGAATCGGTCCTATCGAGTTTATGTGATCGGTCTCACCGAGATTACGTTATGCCCTAACCCTAATGAAATCGGTCCCACCGAGTTGACATGTTGGTCCCACCGAAAAGCGTAACGTTCACATTTTGAACTAAATTGGTCTGACCGAGTTTGGTAAATTGTGTGTAACGGATAGATTTTGTGTGGAGGCTATATATACCCCTCCACCCTTCCTTCATTTGTAAGGAGAGCAATCAAAACGTGCCTACACTTCCAGCATACATTTTCTGAGAGAGAGAACCACCTAGTCATGTGTTGAGACCAAGATATTCCATTCCAACCACAAGAATCTTGATCTCTAGCCTTCCCCAAGTTGCTTTCCACTCGAATCATCTTTGCACCAAATCCAAATCTGTGTGAGAGAGAGAGAGAGTTGAGTGTTGGGGAGCCTAACATTTGAAGCACAAGAGCAAGGAGTTCATCGTCAACACACCATCTATTACCTTTTGGAGAGTGGTGTCTCCTAGATTGGTTAGGTGTCACTTGGGAGCCTCCGTCAAGATTGTGGAGTTGAACCAAGGAGTTTGGACGGGCAAGGAGATCACCTACTTTGTGAAGATCTACCCTAGTGAGGCAAGTCCTTCATGGGCGATGGCCATGGTGGGATAGACAAGGTTGCTTTTTCGTGGACCCTTCGTGGGTGGAGCCCTCCGTGGACTCGCGCAACCGTTACCCTTCATGGGTTGAATTCTCCATCAACTTGGATGTACGATAGCACCACCTATCGGAACCACGGGAAAAATCTCCGCGTCTCCATTGTGTTTGCTCCCTCCAAACTCCTCCCTTTACCTTCATATGCAAATGTTTTACATTCCGCTGCTATACTCTTAGACTTGCATGTGTAGGTTGATTGCTTGACTTGTTCTAAGTTGCTAAAATCTGCCAGAACTTAAAATTGGGAAAAGGATAGATTTTTATTTGGTCAAGTAGTCTAATCACCCCCCTCTAGACATACTTTCAATCTTACAAATACCAAACGGAGTCTGTTGGGGATATAACTATTGAGTACAAACCGCCCAGGAGGGGCCGGGTTATGCTCATGATGATTTACCAGCATTGAAGCCCACGAAGACATAGAAGATGGTGACTTACGAAGGAGACTTAATAAGAAGGCCCAAAGCCCAAAGGCGGGTTAGGGCCCATAGATATTAAACACCGTAGGTGTAAGATTTGTATTGTAAGATAGGAAAGAGTGGATACCGAGCCGGGCACGTCTATGAGCCGGTCGGGATTCTGTGAACCGCCGGGCGTCAACCTGAGTATATAAAGGGACGACCCGGCGGCGGAATAGGGACAAGAAACAACAAATCGAGAGCCAGGCAAGCGTATTTGCTCCCTGGTCATCGAAACCCTAGCAATACCACCTCAAACTGGATTAGGCCTTTACCTTCACCGCAAGGGGCCGAACCAGTATAAACTCCTCGTGTCCTTTGTCCCATATAACCCCTTTAAGCTAATCTCGTTGTGATGGCTCCACGTCTAAGTCCTTGTACTAGGACATCTGCCGTGACAATCCCACGACAGTTGGCGCCCACCGTGGGGCTATCGCACGATGATTTCAAGTTATTAGAGGGCAACTTCGAGGGGATCAAGGGATATGCCGTGGGCCAGATGACCAAGAGTCGTCGCGGCAAACTCTACACCGACGATGCAGGCTGGGGCCCCGAGGCCGGCCCAATTGAGTACGGGTACCGGGTCCCCTTCGGCGGAATTCACGTCTTCATCAGCAAGATCGGCGAACCGGGCCCTGAGCCGGACATCGGCACCGACATCATCGAGACGGCTCAGCGTGTGAGACCCGCCCGGGTTCGGCCCGCCATGAATCGTGCTTTCGTGGGATTCATCGATGGAGCGGAATCTGAGGATAGATCGACCTCTGGTGGTGAGATGGTTGTTTACTCTGATGGTGAGTCGTCCACCGGTGAGACCGAGTTATTGTATCAACTGCAAGACTGCCGGCTTGGGGGCTGTTCCGATGGCGACAGTATTCTGGACCCCTGCGAGCCGCTGAACCGGGTTGCAATCTTCATGGCCGGTACGCAGCCCGTGCAGCACTCGTCGACTGCATCAGAGATGATTTCTAGGTCAGTAGTGGCAACGGCTGCCGGAGCAGGAGGCCTTGTGAGCCCGCCGGCTCAGGTCTTAACTGACTTGCTGGATAAGCTGACAGCATTGTTAACAACAATAGTTAACCCGGCGGATCAGGATCAGCATAATGCGTCGGTCGCAAAATTGCGTGATGATATAGCACATGCCAAGGAGGAGCTGAACGCAGAAAACACTAGGATGGCCGAGGAGCGGGCTGCTTTGGATGCTCAGGCACAGCGGATTCAGTCGAAGTCTTACCGGCTCATGCTAGATCAGAATGCTTCAAACGAAGTCATGAGGAGGAGGCATCAGACTCGTCTGCCCCCGGTTTACAAGGCAAGAAATCTCTTTAACACGCCAGGAGCAGGAACCAGTAACCCGCCAGTGGTAAACCGGGTTGAGGCACCTGGGACGGGTACACTGGATCAGCCGCGCATGACGGACCCACCTCGTCAGAACAATAACCCGTCGCAGCACGTGCCGACGCCACCGGGTCATTACTCTAACCCTTTGGATAACATGATCGCTGCGGCGTCACGATTGGCGGCTCTCCCGGTTGAAGGCGAGTCTCTGACGGCGGTTGAAACATGGAGGGCTAGAGAGTTCCTTCAGACAGCATTGGTTCAGCAGCAGGCTTATTCTTACCGTCGTGAAAGGATTCATTCCACCCCTCGCCCGAGCCGGAGTTACAGTAGGCATATCGATGAGCCGGCTGTGTCAAGTAGTGCACGGAGCCATAACCCGCCTCGTGGACATAACCCAGCGGGCGGTGGTGCTGATGCTCAGAACATAGTGGATCAAGGTAGAGCACGTCGAGAGGCCGAACTAGCGGTGCAGTATGCGGCCCGTCAACCTTCTCCGGTTTGTCCGACAACTTCGGTGGAGCCAGTTGTAACCTTTAGGAATTTGGGCGCGCCATGTTTAGTGCCGGCTCTACGTAATGAGCGTCTGCCCAAGGATTTCAAGGGTCCTCGCAAGGTGCCTAATTATACAGCCGATTTACCTCCTGAAGCATGGGTTGAGAGTTATGAGATGGGCATGGAATTGCTAGATGTTAGCGATGCTGCGTGTGCTAAATATTTCCCCCTGATGTTGGAGGGAACGGCCCGCACTTGGTTGAAGGGGCTCCCTGCCAACTCCATTGGGTCATGGGCCGAGTTAAAAGCCCGGTTTATCCAGAATTTCAAGGATACATGCAAGCAACCCATGTCAATTGTGGATTTAGCCTCCTGTGTCCAAGAAGAAGGTGAGTCGACAAGTCATTGGGTACGCTGGGTCTTGACAATCCTGCACTCGTCGGATCGCATCAATGCCGATTCAGCAGTCTTAATGTTGGAAAGCAATTGTCGTCTCATGCCCCTGAAGCAGAAATTGGGACGGCTCAAACGCCACTGCAATGACATGGGGACACTCATGGCGGCTCTAGTTAAGTACGCTCACTCTGATGGTACCAAGGACCCCGAGTCTGATGATGAGAAGCCGGGAAAGGGAAAGAAGAGCAGCAGCACTAGAGGGCAGCAGCATAACCCGGCAAATCAGGGAGGCAACGGTAAGCGCAAAGCTGATAATAGTTTGGACTTTGTGGCTAACACCAACGCACAGAATAATGGCCGACGTCGTAAAGGTAAACCGCCCCCACAGACCGGAGGATCAGGCTTTAATCTTGAGCAGATGCTGAATCAGCCTTGCCCAAGGCATGGTACACGAGAAAGGCCGTCTGGCCACCTCTGGAAGGATTGCTTCATTATGAAGGAGTACAAAAATTCCAATCTTTTTCAAGACAATCATGGGACGGGTGGTGGCTCAGGATCCGGCTCTCATGGACCGGGTTATGGCTGTGGCGGTTCTAGCTCTGGATTCCAAGGTAATCAAGGCAATCAGGGGGCTACCATCAACAGTCAGGTCAGGGGAATCAACAGCAGCAATCTGGGTATCATAGTAACCCAAAGCAGTTGAATAGTGGGCAATACCACGTCTTCACTACAAGTTTATGCAAACGGGATCATAAGCTTCATAAGAGGGCGGTGAACACCATTGAACCGGCAGTTCCCCGTTACTTGCGCTGGTCTGAGCAGCCCCATTGTGTGGAGTCGGGAAGATCGCCCGCCCCGTGTTGATAATCTGGGTCACCTAGCGTTGGTGGTTGCACCTTAGGTTGGAGGGTATAAGTTCACCAAGGTACTCATGGACGAAAGGAGCAGCATCAATATCCTTTATTATGAAACTTTCCGTCGCATGGGGTTGACAGATAAAAATCTTAAACCGTCGAACAATGTCTTCCATGGTGTGGTACCTGGTAAATCGGCGTACCCGGTTGGTAAGATAGCTCTGGAGGTCGCTTTTGGAGATGATCATGACTCTAGGTCGGAGACACTGACCTTTGAAGTGGTGAAAATTAAGAGCCCTTATCATGCTCTGTTTGGACGGCCGGCTTATGCTAAGTTCATGGCCAGGCCTTCTTATGTTTATCTGCAGCTCAAGATGCCGGGTTACAAGGGGACCATCACAGTGCATGGGAGCCGAAAGGTAGCTTTGGAATGCGAAGAAGGTGATGCGGCTTATGCTGAGTCGGTTTGTCCAATGGAGGAGTTAAAATTTTATAAAGACAATGTCGATCCGATGGATATGACATCTTTGAAAAAACCAACTACAAAGCATGATCCGATCCTGAAGTTTAAGTCGGCAGATGATACCAAGATGGTTGATTTCGTTCCTGGCGATTCATCCAAGCAGTTCAGCATCAGTGTTAATCTGGATCTGAAATAGGAAAGCGCGCTCATCGAGTTCATCCGTGAGAACCGGGACATCTTTGCATGGAAACCTTCTGACATGCCAGGTGTACCGAGGGAACTCGCTAAGCACACTCTAATATTGATCCCAAGTTTAAACCCGTCAAGCAGTTTCTTCGTCGCTTCAACGAAGAGAGGCGTAAGTCCATTGGTGAAGAGGTAGCCCGGCTCTTGGCGGCTGGTTTTATTATTGAGGTGTTTCATCCCGAGTGGTTGGCTAACCCGATGCTGGTACTTAAGAAGAACGGCACTTGGCGTATCTGTGTGGACTACACAGATTTAAACAAGGCTTGTCCGGCTGATCCTTTTGCTCTCCCTCGTATTGATCAGATTATTGATGCTACGGCGGGTTGTGAGCGTTTGAGTTTTTTGGATGCTTATTCTGGTTATCATCAGATCAAGATGGCAGTTAAGGACCAGGAGAAGACAGCTTTCATAACTCCCTTTGGAGCCTTCTGCTATGTGTCTATGCCTTTTGGGCTCAAGAGTGCCCAGGCGACTTATCAGCGATGCGTGCGGAGTTGCCTTCATAATCAGATTGGGCGCAATGTTCATGCTTATGTGGATGATATTGTGGTGAAATCCAGAAAGAAGGATACATTGATAGACGATTTGAAGGAAACCTTTGATAATCTCTGGGTTTATAACATGATGCTTAACCCGTCCAAGTGTGTTTTTGGTGTGCCGGCAGGCAAGCTCTTGGGCTTTCTGGTGTCTAACAGGGGCATTGAAGCTAATCCGGAGAAGATCAAAGCCATCACTTCTCTGGCTAAACCGGCATGTGTCAATGATGTGCAACGTCTGGCGGGTCGTATTGCAGTGTTAAGCCGGTTCATAAACTGGTTGGAAGAGAAGGCTATACCTTTGTATCAGATGATGAAAAAGACAGATAATTTTGTTTGGAGTGAAGCCGCTAATGCAGCGTTTGAGGACTTGAAGAAGCAGCTGGCTGAGCCACCTGTTCTGGCTTCTCCTGTTGATAAAGAGCCATTGTTGTTGTACGTGGCTGCCAATGCCCGGGCTATCACCGTGGCTATTGTGGTGGAACGGAAGGAGGCATGCAAGGAATATCTGGTTCAAAGGCCGGTTTACTACATCAGGGAGGTGCTTATTGAGTCCAAGCAGAGATATCCGCACTGGCAGAAACTTGTATATGGGGTGTTCATGGCCAGTCGGAAGCTTAAGCAATATTTTTTGGGTCATCCCATCACTGTGGTTAGTTCTGCTCCTTTAGGGGATATTATTTAGAATAGAGACGCCACAGGTCGGATAGCCAAGTGGGCCATTGAGCTTGGTCCTCATGGTTTGAAATATATGCCTCGCACGGCCATCAAGTCTCAGGCACTGGTGGATTTCATCAATGACTGGACAGAGCTGCAAATGCCCGAGGAAAAGCCGGATAACACGTATTGGACTATTCACTTTGATGGGTCCAGGCAATTGGAGGGCTTGGGGGCTGGAGTTGTGCTCGCTTCCCCTCGAGGTGATAAATTTTGTTATGTTCTCTGTTTGATGTTCCCTTGCACTAACAATGTAGCTGAATATGAGGCCTTGTTCCACGCTCTTCGGATGGTTAAGGAGATGAACCTAAGCCGGGTAAGGTGCTTTGGTGACTCAGATTTGGTGGCTCAACAAGTCTCTGGTACTTGAGATTCTAAGGATCCACTCATGGCGGCTTATCGATGGGAGGTGGACGTTATTGCTGGTCACTTCATGGGTTATCAAGTTGAGCATGTTGATCGGAGGAAAAATGAAGCGGCTGATGCCTTAAGCCGGTTGGGTTCTCAACGTAAACCAGTGCCGCCTAACGTTTTTCTTGATGTTTTGCATAACCCGTCGGTCAAGTTACCTACAAAGGAGGATTTGGCTATTCCTGACCCGGAAGCTCAGTTGGTGGCGGCCCTTCATGTAATTCCTGATTGGACAGTTCCATATTTGGCTTATATGACCCGGGGCGAGTTACCTGAGGATGAAACTTTGGCCAGGCAAATAACCCGGCGGTCCAAGTCAATGACTATTGTCAACGGGGAGCTACATCATCGCAGTGTCACATGGGCGTTTCAACGTTGTGTTTCACCTGAAGAAGGCTATGAGATTCTGCGCGAGATTCATGAAGGAGATTGTGGCCACCATGCTGGCTCTAAGTCTCTTGTGGCCAAGGCTTTTCGTCATGGATTTTATTGGCTGACGGCTCATGCTGATGCTGAGGATCTGGTCAGTAAATGCGACGGATGTCAGAAATTTTCACGACGAGCCCATGTACCGGCTCAAGAATTGAGGATGATTCCAATTACTTGGCCGTTTGCAGTTTGGGACCTTTTAAGAGGTCCAAGGATAAGAAGACCCACCTTTTGGTGGCGGTTGATAAGTTCACTAAGTGGGTAGAGGCAGAGCCGTTCAGTAAGTGTGATGCAGCAATGGTGGTTCAATTCATGAAGAAGGTGATCTTCCGTTCTGGCTTTCCACACAGCATTATAACAGACAATGGCACTAATCTCTCCAAGGGTTCTATGAAAGAATTTTGTCAACGTGAGCATATCCGGCTTGATGTGTCGTCAGTGGCTCACCCCCAATCTAATGGTCAAGCTGAGAGAGCCAATCAAGAGATCCTGAGAGGCATCAAGCCCCGGCTTATGGTTCCCTTACAGAGGACGTCGGGTTGTTGGGTGGAGGAGTTACCTTCCGTGTTATGGAGCATTAATACCACCCCCAATAGATCTACGGGTTACACACCTTTCTTCATGGTTTACGGAGCAGAGGCGGTTCTCCCTAGTGACATCCGTCATGACTCACCTCGTGTGGCGGCTTATGTTGAAGCTGACAATGAAAAAGCACGTCAGGAAGCACTTGACCTGTTGGATGAGGAGCGTGACATCGTAGCGGCTCGTTCGGCGATTTATCAGCAAGATCTGCACCGTTACCACAACCGCTGGGTTAAAACCAGAACTTCCCAAGAAGGCGATCTGGTGCTCCGGCTTATCCAGGATCAAACTGATATGCACAAGTTATCCCCACCTTTGGAAGGACCTTTTGTGGTCAGTAAGAATCTCAACAATGGGTCCTACTACCTTATCGATGTTCGAGAGCACAAAGACTCACGTAAATCGGAGGAGGAGACCCACCGGCCGTGGAATATTGCTCATCTTCTGCCTTACTACACTTGAGCCACTCGCTCTTCTGATGTACATATTTTGAAAATGTATATATTATGATCAATATAATAAAGTCGGCATCCCTGTTAAAATAGGGCCTCTGTCATTTTCTCTTTAAATAGCGAGTTTTTTGGTCACTTGGGGGCTTCTGCTTTATAAAGCAAAGTTATGATTACCCTTTGATCCGGCTTATAGGCCATATATGAAAAAAAACTTGGGGGCTTGCTACCCAGGTTAAAGGGGCCAAAGAGAGTCTGTTGCAAAAGCACAACTCAAACATAGGTGCCTAGTGAGCACAGCTCAAAAATATTTCTTGGGGGCTCTTTGTTCTAAAGAACAGGAGCTTTTATAACCCTTGTAATAGGCTTAAAAGCCAGGCTTGGAAGCCAGGTGTATTCACCTAAACCCCGGGTTATCCTGCCTTTTTAAGTCTGCCACTCCGCCCAGGTAATCCTGGAACGACCCGCCGTACTTTTGACAAGTCAATCTTATACAGACCCTGAACTTGTCAAAGTTAAAACGAGGATTGGTTGTGTGAGGTCCGGCTTATAAGGTTTGTATGAAGGTTTAACTCAGTGGCTGTGTGGCCCGTGAAAGCACTTGAGTTTTAGGCCTGGCCGCCTATGAAAGCCTTGTTTTTTTGTTGTTGTTTGATTTGAACATTTTTTGAGGTTTTTTTTCTCATGTGACATAGTAATACATGGTTAAAAAGCCGATGACGGCTGTGATGCCTTATGGTTTATACATGAAACTACCCGGTGTTTATTAAACCGGCCTGGCTTTCGACTATAAGTCGCCAGTATAATATAAGATAATATCCGGTGTTTATTAACCCGGCCTGGCTTTGTTCATAAACCGACAATATATGATAATTACCAGTATTCAAATTTTGGGTTATCACCCTTATTACACTGGCTTGGTAAACCAACAGTGTGATAAAAAATCACAGGTATGATATATTTTCAATTATACATGGTTATCCTTAAGTCCAGCCTTGGTTATAAACTATATTAATTTCCCATGGCTTTATATTGGGCATTATAACCCGTCCAGCGGTAAACCGCCAGGACACTTTTTTAATCTCTTGTATGCAGGAACAGATTCAAATTGCTAATATCATAAGCATACGTGGCATATTTTAACATGGCGGAACAGCAGTGTCATGCAAAGCAAATATGCGCGATGGCATAGCAGATCAAGAGTTTAAGCTAGCTTATTACAAGGCGTGTGATGCCCAAAAGAATAATTGTTTTAACAAGTCTTGCAGAGAGCAGATGTTCAGCCAACCTCCGGTTTATGAATCTTGGGCTGGTGGACTTGAAGGTTGTGGATCATCCAGTGCAGGTTCAGCATCCTCTTCTCTACCCAGTGGCTAGAAGTCAATGGTTATCCAGTCGATCCCAGTTAAGGCTTTGAATACAGCTTCATCACTTATAAGTGTGGAGGGATCAACATCAGGGGCGTAGGTATGCTTCCGGATTGGAGGAATAAGATTTGGTGCATCATAAGTTGGCGCTTTAACTCTCTTGTTGTTGGCATCATAAATCGACTGATAATGTGAAAGATCGGTCTCTTCAGCCAATTTTCTATCCAATGGGCGCATTTCCCTCGTCAGGGCTCCGAGGTCATCAGTATTAAAGTCTGACCCGTCCTCGTTTATGCTCGGGTAGCCGTTTCCCAAATCGGCCAGGTCAAGATCAGATATCCATGCTTTGGACCGAGTTAGTGCAGTAAGAGCACCCGCCCTGGCAGCTGATTTCTTTAGTTCTTCAAACCGGGCAGGCATCATCGCTAGCCTTTCCAACGTCTCCTTGATCAAGGTTGGGGGCGGTTTGTTATGGGAAGCTGTGCAGATAACCCACTGCACGCTGGTATATAACTGCTCTATAAGTGTATAGGCGGCTTTCAGTTTTTGCCGCATATCTGAGCCAAGATGAGCAATGCGGGTTCCTGCATCATCAAAAACGTCTGTAAACCGGCAGTTTATTAGATAATACATGTTTAAAGCTTATGAATAAGCTATTTACCAAAAACGGCAGCGGTCATGGTATTTATGGAGATTTTTTTTGGACCAGAAGACACCTAATGGGCCCTGGCTGCGCCTCGGGGGTGCTCCGAGGAGAGCACAACCCACCAGGGCGCGCCAGGAGGCCCAGGCGTGCCCTGGTGGGTTGTGCCCACCTCGGGTGCCCCCCCGGACCGCCTCTTTTCTCTATAAATACCCCAATATTCCAGAAACCCTAGGGGATTCGGCGAAAATCAATTCCAGCCGCCGCAGATTCCAGAACCACCAGATCCAATCTAGACACCATCTTGGATGGGGTTCACCACCTCCATTGGTGCCTCTCTGATGATGATTGAGTAGTTCTTTGTAGACCTTAGGGTCCGTAGTTAGTAGCTAGATGGCTTCCTCTCTCTCGCTGAATTCTCAATACGATGGTCTCTTGGAGATCCATATGATGTAACTCTTTTTGCGGTGTTTTTGTTGGGATCGATGAACTTTGAGTTTATGATCAGATCTATCTTTTTATATCCATGAAAGTATTGAGTTCCTTTGATCTCTTTTATGCATGATTGCTTATATCCTCATATTTCTTCTCCGATATTTGGGTTTTGTTTGGCCAACTTGATCTATTTATCTTGTAATGGGAAGAGGTGCTTTGTAGTGGGTTCGATCTTACGGTGCTTGATCCTAGTGACAGAAAGGGAACCGACACGTATGTATCGTCGCTACTAAGGATAAAACGATGGGGTCTATCTCTACATAGATAGATCTTGACTACATCATTCTTCGTTCTTATTGCATTACTCCGTTTCTCCATGAACTTAATACACTAGATGCATGCTGGATAGCGGTTGGTGTGTGGAGTAATAGTAGTCGATGCAGGCAAGAGTCGGTCTACTAATCTTGGGCGTGATGCCTATATAATGATCATTGCCTGGATAACGTCATGATTATTTGAAGTTTTATCAATTGCTCAACAGTAATTTGTTCACCCACCGTTTGCTATTTTTCTCGAGAGAAGCCACTAGTGAAACCTACGGTCCCGGGTCTCTTTCTCATACTATTTGCCTTTGCGATCTATTTTCCTTTACTTTTATTTTCAGATCTACTAAACCGAAAATACAAAAATACCTTGCTGTGTTTTATTCTTATTTATTTTATTTGGCGTTCGATCTATCAATCTACTACAATTTTATCTCACGTCCGTTTGCCCATCTGGGGCGCCGCTACCCGAAAGTGATTGACAACTCCTTTTACACGTCGGGTTGCGAGAAGTTGTTATTTGTGTGCAGGTGCTGTTTACGTTGTGTTGCTTGGTTCTCCTACTGGTTCGATAACCTTGGTTTCACATCTGAGGTTAATACCTACCGCCGTTGTGCTGCATCATCCCTTCCTCTTTGGGGAAATACCGATGTAGCTTCAAGCCGCATCAAAAGGAATTTTTGGCGCCGTTGCCGGGGAGGATCCTCAACATATACCAGGTTCCTAATCACAAATCTCATCTCCTCGCAATTTACATTATTTGCCATTTGCCTCTTGTTTTCCTCCCCCCCCCACTTCACAAAAATTTGCTGTTTTATTTGCCTCTCTTTTTCGTTAGCCGTTTTCTTGCCGGATCTGTTTTTGTGTGCAATTTTGTTTGCCGTTATTATTGTCATGGATAGTTCTTCCTCTATTGCGTGCACTCCCGAGAATGAAGTTCTCAACTTTAAACAAAGAGGAGGAGAAAATTTAAAAGATGCTTGGAATAGAATTTGCAATGCTCACAATAGATGTATTCGAAAGCAATCTACTGTTGTTATTCTTTGTTGTTTTTATGTGGGCATCACCACTTGGTAAAGATTCACCCTTGATATGATTACCGGTGGAAATTTCTTGATGTGTCCCTCTCTTGATGCTTTTAATGCTATGGGAACTTTAGTAGGTGTTGGGGAACGTAGTAATTTCAAAAAAATTCCTACGCACACGCAAGATCATGGTGATGCATAGCAACGAGAGGGGAGAGTGTTGTCCACGTACCCTCGTAGACCGAAAGCGGAAGCGTTAGCACAACGCGGTTGATGTAGTCGTACGTCTTCACGATCCGACCGATCAAGTACCGAACGCACGGCACCTCCGAGTTCAGCACACGTACAGCCCGATGACGTCCCTCGAACTCCGATCCAGCCGAGTGTTGAGGGAGAGTTTCATCAGCACGACGACGTGGTGATGATGATGATGTTCTACCGACGCAGGGCTTCGCCTAAGCACCGCTAGAGTATTATTGAGGTGGACTATGGTGGAGGGGGGCACCGCACACGGCTAAAAGATCAAACGATCAATTGTTGTGTCTCTAGGGTGCCCCCTGCCCCCGTATATAAAGGAGCAAGGGGGGAGGTGCGGCCGGCCAGGAGGGGCGTGCCAGGTGGAGTCCTACTCCCACCGGGAGTAGGACTCCCTCCCTTTTCCTAGTTGGATTAAGAGTGGAGGGGAAAGAGGTGGAGGAGAGGAAGGAAAGGGGGGGGGGCGCCGCCCCCCTCTCCTTGTCCTATTCGGACTAGGGGGGAGGGGCGCGTGGCCCTGCCCTGGCCGCCTCTCCTCTTCTCCACAAAGGCCCACTATGGCCCATTAAGCCCCGGGGGGGTTCCGGTAACCCCTCGGTACTCCGGTAAAATCCCGATTTCACCCGGAACACTTCCGATATCCAAATATAGGCTTCCAATATATCAATCTTCATGTCTCGACCATTTCGAGACTCCTCGTCATGTCCGTGATCACATCCGGGACTCCGAACAACCTTCGGTACATCAAAACATATAAACTCATAATATAACTGTCATCAAAACGTTAAGCGTGCGGACCCTACGGGTTCGAGAACTATGTAGACATGACCGAGACATGTCTCCGGTCAATAACCAATAGCGGAACCTGGATGCTCATATTGGCTCCCACATATTCTATAAAGATCTTTATCGGTCAGACCGCATAACAACATACGTTATTCCCTTTGTTGTCGATATGTTACTTGCCCGAGATTCGATCGTCGGTATCTCAATACCTAGTTCAATCTCGTTACCGGCAAGTCTCTTTACTCGTTCCGTAATACATCATCCCACAACTAACTCATTAGTTGCAATGCTTCCAAGGCTTAAGTGATGTGCATTACCGGAGGGCCCAGAGATACCTCTCCGAAAATCGGAGTGACAAATCCTAATCTCGAAATACGCCAACCCAACAAGTACCTTCGGAGACACCTGTAGAGCACCTTTATAATCACCCAGTTACGTTGTGACGTTTGGTAGCACACAAAGTGTTCCTCCGGTAAACGGGTGTTGCATAATCTCATAGTCATAGGAACATGTATAAGTCATGAAGAAAGCAATAGCAACATACTAAACGATCGAGTGCTAAGCTAACGGAATGGGTCAAGTCAATCACATCATTCTCCTAATGATGTGATCCCGTTAATCAAATGACAACTCATGTCTATGGCTAGGAAACATAACCATCTTTGATCAACGAGCTAGTCAAGTAGAGGCATACTAGTGACACTCTGTTTGTCTATGTATTCACACAAGTATTAGGTTTCCGGTTAATACAATTCTAGCATGAATAATAAACATTTATCATGATATAAGGAAATAAATAATAACTTTATTATTGCCTCTAGGGCATATTTCCTTCAGTCTCCCACTTGCACTAGAGTCAATAATCTAGATTACACAGTAATGATTCTAACACCCATGGAGCCTTGGTGCTGATCATGTTTTGCTCGTGGAAGAGGCTTAGTCAATGGGTCTGCAACATTCAGATCCGTATGTGTCTTGCAAATTTATATGTCTCCCACCTGGACTAAATCCCGGATGGAATTGAAGCGTCTCTTGATGTGCTTGGTTCTCTTGTGAAATCTGGATTCCTTCGCCAAGGCAATTGCACCAGTATTGTCACAAAAGATTTTCATTGGACCCGATGCACTAGGTATGACACCTAGATCAGATATGAACTCTTTCATCCAGACTCCTTCATTTGCTTCTTCTGAAGCAGCTATGTACTCCACTTCACACGTAGATCCCGCCACGACGCTTTGTTTAGAACTGCACCAACTGACAGCTCCACCATTTAATGTAAACACATATCCGGTTTGTGATTTAGAATCGTCCAGATCAGTGTCAAAGCTTGCATCAACGTAACCATTTACGATGAGCTCTTTGTCACCTCCATAAACGAGAAACATATCCTTAGTCCTTTTCAGGTATTTCAGGATGTTCTTGACCGGTGTCCAGTGATCCACTCCTGGATTACTTTGGTACCTCCCTGCTAGACTTATAGCAAGGCACACATCAGGTCTGGTACACAACATTGCATACATGATAGAGCCTATGGCTGAAGCATAGGGAACATCTTTCATTTTCTCTCTATCTTCTGCAGTGGTCAGGCATTGAGTCTTACTCAACTTCACACCTTGTAACACAGGCAAGAACCCTTTCTTTGCTTGATCCATTTTGAACTTCTTCAAAACTTTGTCAAGGTATGTGCTTTGTGAAAGTCCAATTAAGTGTCTTGATCTATCTCTGTAGATCTTGATGCCCAATATATACGCAGCTTCACCGAGGTCTTTCATTGAAAAACTCTTATTCAAGTATCCCTTTATGCTATTCAGAAATTCTATATCATTTCCAATCAGCAATATGTCATCCACATATAATATTAGAAATGCTACAGAGCTCCCACTCACTTTCTTGTAAATACAGGCTTCTCCAAAAGTCTGTACAAAACCAAATGCTTTGATCACACTATCAAAGCATTTATTCCAACTCCGAGAGGCTTGCACCAGTCCATAAATGGATCGCTGGAGTTTGCACACTTTGTTAGCTCCCTTTGGATCGACAAAACCTTCTGGTTGCATCATATACAACTCTTCTTCCAGAAATCCATTCAGGAATGCAGTTTTGACATCCATTTGCCAAATTTCATAATCATAAAATGCGGCAATTGCTAACATGATTCGGACAGACTTAAGCATCGCTACGGGTGAGAAGGTCTCATCGTAGTCAATCCCTTGAACTTGTCGAAAACCTTTTGCAACAAGTCGAGCTTTATAGACAGTAACATTACCGTCAGCGTCAGTCTTCTTCTTGAAGATCCATTTATTCTCAATTGCTTGCCGATCAACGGGCAAGTCAACCAAAGTCCACACTTTGTTCTCATACATGGATCCCATCTCAGATTTCATGGCCTCAAGCCATTTCGCGGAATCTGGGCTCACCATCGCTTCTTCATAGTTCGTAGGTTCGTCATGGTCTAGTAGCATAACCTCCAGAACAGGATTACCGTACCACTCTGGTGCGGATCTTACTCTGGTTGACCTACGAGGTTCAGTAACAACTTGATCTGAAGTTCCATGATCATCATCATTAACTTCCTCACTAATTGGTGTAGGCATCGCAGAAACCGGTTTCTGCGATGAACTACTTTCCAATAAGGGAGCAGGTACAATTACCTCATCAAGTTCTATTTTCCTCCCACTCAATTCTTTTGAGAGAAACTCCTTCTCCAGAAAGATTCTGAATTTAGCAAAAAAAGTCTTCCCTTCAGATCTGTGATAGAAGGTGTACCAAACATTCTCCTTTGGGTATCCTATGAAGACACATTTCTCCGATTTGGGTTCGAGCTTATCACTCACATAAGCATCGCAGCCCCAAACTTTAAGAAACGACAACTTTGGTTTCTTGCCAAACCACAGTTCATAAGGCGTTGTCTCAACGGATTTTGATGGTGCCCTATTTAACGTGAATGCGGCCGTCTCTCAAGCATAACCCCAAAACGATAGTGGTAAATCAGTAAGAGACATCATAGATCGCACCATATCTAGTAGAGTACGATTACGATGTTCGGACACACCATTACGTTGTGGTGTTCTGGGTGGCGTGAGTTGCGAAACTATTCCGCATTGTTTCAAATGAAGACCAAACTCAAATATTCTCCTCCACGATCAGATCATAGAAACTTTATTTTCTTGTTACGATGATTTTCAGCTTCACTCTGAAATTCTTTGAAATTTTCAAATGTTTCAGACTTATGTTTCATTAAGTAGATATACCCATATCTGCTTAAATCATCTGTGAAGGTGAGAGAATAACGATATCCGCCACGAGCCTCAACATTCATCGGACCACATACATCTGTATGTATGATTTCGAACAAATCTGTTGCTCTCTCCATAGTTCCGGAGAACGACGTTTTAGTCATCTTGCCCATGAGGCACGGTTCGCAAGTACCAAGTGATTCATAATCAAGTGGTTCCAAAAGTCCATCAGTATGGAGTTTCTTCATGCGCTTTACACCGATATGACCTAAACGGCAGTGCCACAAATAAGTTGCACTATCATTATCAACTCTGCATCTTTTGGCTTCAATATTATGAATATGTGTATCACTACTATCGAGATTCAACAAAAATAGACCACTCTTCAAGGGTGCATGACCATAAAAGATATTACTCATATAAATAGAACAACCATTATTCTCTGATTTAAATGAATAACCGTCTCGCATCAAACAAGATCCAGATATAATGTTCATGCTTAACGCTGGCACCAAATAACAATTATTTAGGTCTAAAACTAATCCCGAACGTAGATGTAGAGGTAGCGTGCCGACCGCGATCACATCGACTTTGGAACCATTTCCCACGCGCATCGTCACCTCGTCCTTAGCCAATCTTTGCTTAATCCGTAGCCCCCGTTTCGAGTTGCAAATATTAGCAACAGAACCAGTATCAAATACCCAGGTGCTACTACGAGCATTAGTAAGGTACACATCAATAACATGTATATCACATATACCTTTGTTCACCTTGCCATCCTTCTTATCCGCCAAATACTTGGGGCAGTTCCGCTTCCAGTGACCAGTCTGCTTGCAGTAGAAGCACTCAGTCTCAGGCTTAGGTCCAGACTTGGGTTTCTTCTCCTGAACAGCAACTTGCTTGCTGTTCTTCTTGAAGTTCCCCGTCTTCTTCCCTTTGCCCTTTTTCTTGAAACTGGTGGTCTTATTGACCATCAACACTTGATGCTCCTTTTTGATTTCTACCTCCGCAGCCTTTAGCATTGCGAAGAGCTCGGGAATCATCTTATCCATCCCTTGCATGTTATAGTTCATCACGAAGCTCTTGTAGCTTGGTGGCAGTGATTGGAGAATTCTGTCAATGACGCTATCATCCGGAAGATTAACTCCTAGTTTAATCAAGTGATTGCAGTACCCAGACATCTTGAGTATATGCTCACTGACAGAACTATTCTCCTCCATCTTGCAGCTGTAGAACTTATTGGAGACTTCATATCTCTCAGTCCGGGCATTTGCTTGAAATATTAACTTCAACTCCTGGAACATCTCATATGCTCCATGACGTTCAAAACGTCATTGAAGTCCCGGTTCTAAGCCGTAAAGCATGGCACATTGAACTATCGAGTAGTCATCAACTTTGCTCTGCCAGACGTTCTTAACATCGTCAGTTGCATCAGCAGCAGGCCTGGCACCCAGCGGTGCTTCCAGGACGTAATTCTTCTGTGCAGCAATGAGGATAATCCTCAAGTTACGGACCCAGTCCGTGTAATTGCTACTATAATCTTTCAACTTTGCTTTCTCAAGGAACGCATTAAAATTCAACGGAACAACAGCACGGGCCATCTATCTACAATCAACATAGACAAGGAAGATACTATCAGGTACTAAGTTCATGATAAATTTAAGTTCAATTAATCATATTACTTAAGAACTCCCACTTAGATAGACATCCCTCTAATCCTCTAAGTGATCACGTGATCCATATCAACTAAACCATGTCCGATCATCACGTGAGATGGAGTAGTTTCAACGGTGAACATCACTATGTTGATCATATCTACTATATGATTCGCGCTCGACCTTTTGGTCTCCGTGTTCCGAGGCCATATCTGTTATATGCTAGGCTCGTCAAGCTTAACCTGAGTATTCCGTGTGTGCAACTGTTTTGCACCCGTTGTATTTGAACGTAGAGCCTATCACACCCGATCATCACGTGGTGTCTCAGCACGAAGAACTTTCGCAACAGTGCATACTCAGGGAGAACACTTATACTTTGATAATTTAGTGAGGGATCATCTTATAATGCTACCGTCAATCAAAGCAAGATAAGATGCATAAAAGATAAACATCACATGCAATCAATATAAGTGATATGATATGGCCATCATCATCTTGTTCTTGTGATCTCCATCTCCGAAGCACCGTCATGATCACCATCGTCACCGGTGCGACACCTTGATCTTCATCGTAGCATCGTTGTCGTCTCGCCAATCTTATGCTTCTACGACTATTGCTACCGCTTAGTGATAAAGTAAAGCATTACAGGGCGATTGCATTGCATACAATAAAGCGACAACCATATGGCTCCTGCCGGTTGCCGATAACTCGGTTACAAAACATGATCATCTCATACAATAAAATTTAGCATCATGTCTTGACCATATCACATCACAACATGCCCTGCAAAAACAAGTTAGACGTCCTCTACTTTGTTGTTGCAAATTTTACGTGGCTGCTACGGGCTTAGCAAGAACCGTTCTTACCTACGCATCAAAACCACAACGATAGTTTGTCAAGTTGGTGCTGTTTTAACCTTCGCAAGGACCGGGCGTAGCCACACTCGGTTCAACTAAAGTTGGAGAAACTGACACCCGCCAGCCACCTGTGTGCAAAGCACGTCGGTAGAACCAGTCTCGCGTAAGCGTACGCGTAATGTCGGTCCGGGCCGCTTCATCCAACAATACCGCCGAACCAAAGTATGACATGCTGGTAAGCAGTATGACTTATATCGCCCACAACTCACTTGTGTTCTACTGGTGCATATGACATCTACGCATAAAACTTGGCTCGGATGCCACTGTTGGGGAACGTAGTAATTTCAAAAAAATTCCTACGCACACGCAAGATCATGGTGATGCATAGCAACGAGAGGGGAGAGTGTTTTCCACGTACCCTCGTAGACCGAAAGCGGAAGCGTTAGCACAACGCGGTTGATGTAGTCATACGTCTTCACGATCCGACCGATCAAGTACCGAACGCACGGCACCTCCGAGTTCAGCACACGTACAGCCCGATGACGTCCCTCGAACTCTGATCCAGCCGAGTGTTGAGGGAGAGTTTCATCAGCACGACGGCGTGGTGACGATGATGATGTTCTACCGACGCAGGGCTTCGCCTAAGCACCGCTAGAGTATTATTGAGGTGGACTATGGTGGAGGGGGGCACCGCACACGGCTAAAAGATCAAACGATCAATTGTTGTGTCTCTAGGGTGCCCCCTGCCCCCGTATATAAAGGAGCAAGGGGGGAGGTGCGGCCGGCCAGGAGGGGCGTGCCAGGTGGAGTCCTACTCCCACCGGGAGTAGGACTCCCTCCCTTTTCCTAGTTGGATTAAGAGTGGAGGGGAAAGAGGTGGAGGAGAGGAAGGAAGGGGGGGCGCCGCCCCCCTCTCCTTGTCCTATTCGGACTAGGGGGGAGGGGCGTGCGGCCCTGCCCTGGCCGCCTCTCCTCTTCTCCACAAAGGGCCACTATGGCCCATTAAGCCCCGGGGGGGTTCCGGTAACCCCTCGGTACTCCGGTAAAATCCCGATTTCACCCGGAACACTTCCGATATCCAAATATAGGCTTCCAATATATCAATCTTCATGTCTCGACCATTTCGAGACTCCTCGTCATGTCCGTGATCACATCCGGGACTCCGAACAACCTTCGGTACATCAAAACATATAAACTCATAATATAACTGTCATCAAAACGTTAAGCGTGCGGACCCTACGGGTTCGAGAACTATGTAGACATGACCGAGACATGTCTCCGGTCAATAACCAATAGTGGAACCTGGATGCTCATATTGTCTCCTACATATTCTACGAAGATCTTTATCAGTCAGACCGCATAACAACATACGTTATTCCCTTTGTCGTCGGTATGTTACTTGCCCGAGATTCGATCGTCGGTATCTCAATACCTAGTTCAATCTCGTTACCGGCAAGTCTCTTTACTCGTTCCGTAATACATCATCCCACAACTAACTCATTAGTTGCAATGCTTCCAAGGCTTAAGTGATGTGCATTACCGAGAGGGCCCAGAGATACCTCTCCGACAATCGGAGTGACAAATCCTAATCTTGAAATATGCCAACCCAACAAGTACCTTCGGAGACACCTGTAGAGCACCTTTATAATCACCCAGTTACGTTGTGACGTTTGGTAGCACACAAAGTGTTCCTCCGGTAAACGGGGGTTGCATAATCTCATAGTCATAGGAACATGTATAAGTCATGAAGAAAGCAATAGCAACATACTAAACGATCGAGTGCTAAGCTAACGGAATGGGTCAAGTCAATCACATCATTCTCCTAATGATGTGATCCCGTTAATCAAATGACAACTCATGTCTATGGCTAGGAAACATAACCATCTTTGATCAACGAGCTAGTCAAGTAGAGGCATACTAGTGACACTCTGTTTGTCTATGTATTCACACAAGTATTATGTTTCCGGTTAATACAATTCTAGCATGAATAATAAACATTTATCATGATATAAGGAAATAAATAATAACTTTATTATTGCCTCTAGGGCATATTTCCTTCATTAGGGTCACCACCTCTTATGATTAATGAAACAACTTTGACTCTTGAGCATGTCATGGAAAAATTAGATGCTATTGAAAAGAAAATGCTTACTGAAGAGCATATTGAAAATTTGGATAAAAAGATGCATAATTTTGCTACTAAAATTGGGACAAAAGTGGGGGAAGTTTTTAAGTTGTTAAAAGAAAAGGGTACTATAATGCATGAAAGAATTGAAGAGAGCCCATCTCGGATTGATAAACTGGAAGAAATCTTTAGTAATTTGAGTACGGCTTTTGCTTCCGCTAAAATGGTTGAGAAAACTCCCGTAAAAATTGGCAAGACTACCCAAGTTACTAAGAGGATCTTAAGATGAATAGTATCCACCCGGATTTTGTTGAAATTATAAGAGATCCCTTTGGCAAGAATGAATTCTTTAAATTTGTTCCTAGGAGTGTTGTTATTGAAAATCTCTATGCTAAATCTCTAAGGGATTCTAAGTGTTTGATTGAAGAGTTGAACAAATATGACAAAACTTAGATCCTTGCTTTATGCCTAGCTAAGGGCGTAAAACTATAGCGCGTGTTGGGAGGCAACACAATGAATAAAATTTATTTTTGCTTTTTTCTTTCTGTTCTTGAGTGTTAGCACAATTATGATATTGTTATGATTGTATTTTTAGTGTTTTAATTAGTGTTTGTGCCAAGTAAAGCCTTTAGGATCTTCTTGGGTGATAGTTGTTTGATCCTGCTGAAAAATAGAAACTTTTGCTCTCACGAAAACAATTCTCATTTTCTACCAGAGCGTGATTAAATGCCAATTTTTTTGAAGCAGATTAATATACAAATTGCTCAGGTCGTCCTAATTTTTCAGAATTTTTGGAGTTTCAGAAGTATTCAAAATATTCAGATTGTTGCAGACTCTTCTGTTTTGACAGATTCTGTTTTCTTTGCGTTTTGTGCTTATTTTGATGGCTCTATGATTTTCTTTGATGAATTTTTGCCATAGTAACGTTGGGATATAGTATATATAATGCAAAAACAAAATATGAATTGGTTTGGTACAGTACTTATAGTAGTGATCCGCTTTCTTTTACTAACGGATCTCACGAAGGTTTTGTTGAGTTTTGTGTGATTGAAGTTTTCAAGTGTTGGGTTATCTTACGGTGGATGAAGGAATAAGGAGTAAGAAGAGTCCAAGATTAGGGATGCCCCGGCATCCCAAGCTATTATCCAAAAGAGAGCAGGCAACTAAGCTTGGGGATGCCCCCAGTGGCATCCCCTCTTTCTTCTAACGACCATCGGTATTTTACTCGAAGCTATATTTTTATTCGTCACGTACTATGTGTTTTGCTTGGAGCGTCTTGTATGATATGAGTCTTTGCTTGTTTTATTTTGTGTTTTAAGTCCCGATTCCTTGCTGAACACACATATTTGAGAGAGCCAAAATTATGTCATGACTTGTTAGAATTGGTCTCTATGCTTCACTTAAATTTTTAAGAGCTATGGACTTGCTCTAGTGCTTCACTTATATCTTTTTGAGCACGGTGTGCTTTAGTATTTTTGAAGAAATGCTCTCTTTCTTCACTTAGATTTTTTTGAGTGTTAGTAAAATTTTCAAGAAATTCTCTCTTGCTTCACTTAAATTAATTTGAGAGAAAGAGAAAAATTTATGCACATGATCTTCACTTATATTTGTTTGAGCTTGTCAAAAGCAACACTTAAAAATTAGTCCCAAAGTGATAGATATCCAAGAAGGATATAATAAAAACTTCCATGAAGATCACTGGACAAAATAAACTTGATTCTTAGTAATAGCTTTGAGATATGATGATGTGATATGTGAGTCATCTTGATGAGTAATTATGCTTTAGTAAGAATATTGGTGTTAAGGTTTGTGATTCCCTATGCAAGAACGAAAGTCAATAGTTATGCAATGAAGTTATATCCTATTTGTGGTGCATTATTCGGTGTTAATTATGCTTAATGCCCGCTTATGAGATTATTCGTTTCTTGGTTGGTCGCTTCTCAATCTTTTGCTAGCCTTCATTTTGTACTAAGTATGATCTATACTTGTGCATCCAAAAACCTTTAAACCTTCCAAAATGTTTTTATCTCTAAGTTTTTTGCTTTCAACTCTGGCACCTCTACAAATCCCTACTTCCCTCTACAAAGGGCCTTTCTTTTACATTATGCAATTTTTATTTTTTTAATTTGAGTCTCCATCTTCTCTTATAAAAGCACCAACTAGGAGGCAATATGATCGTACTTGAGTATTGGGTGTAGCTAATATGCGAGTGTGTTTCATGAATGGATCAATGATTGAGCATAATGGGCTAGGGATAACTTATTTTAGCGTTGAGATTTTGAAAGACACGGTTGCTTGTTGATATGCTTGAGTATTTAAATTATCATGTCAAAACTAGACTATTGCTTTGAACAATATAAAAGTCCAAATGTCCATGCTGCAAAGAAAAGAAATATGATATGACATGATAGGCAGCATTCCACATCAAAAAATTTGTTTTTATCACTTACCTACTCGAGGACGAGTAGGAGTTAAGCTTGGGGATGCTGATACGTCTCCAACGTATCTATAATTTTTGATTGTTCCATGCTGTTATATTATCAATCTTGGATGTTTTATAATCATTTTATATCATTTTTTGGTACTAAACTATTGACATAGTGCCAGTTGCAGTTTTCTGCATGTTTTTTACATTGCAGGAAATCAATAGCAAACGGAGTCCAAACGCAACAAAACTTTACGAAGATTTTCTTTGGACCAGAAGACACCTAATGGGCCCTGGCTGCGCCTGGGGGTGCTCCGAGGAGAGAACAACCCACCAGGGCGCGCCATGGTGGGTTGTGCCCACCTCGGGCGCCCCCCGGACCGCCTCTTTGCTCTACAAATACCCCAATATTCCAGAAACCCTAGGGGAGTCGACGAAAATCAATTCCAGCCGCCGCAGATTCCAGAACCACCAGATCCAATCTAGACACCATCTCGGATGGGGTTCACCACCTCCATTGGTGCCTCTCCGATGATGCGTGAGTAGTTCTTTGTAGACCTTCAGGTCCGTAGTTAGTAGCTAGATGGCTTCCTCTCTCTGGCTGAATTCTCAATACAATGGTCTCTTGCAGATCCATATGATGTAACTCTTTTTGCGGTGTGTTTGTTGGGATCGATGAACTTTGAGTTTATGATCAGATCTATCTTTTTATATCCATGAAAGTATTTGAGTTCCTTTGATCTATTTTATGCATGATTGCTTATAGCCTCGTATTTCTTCTCCGATATTTGGGTTTTGTTTGGCCAACTTGATCTATTTATCTTGCAATGGGAAGAGGTGCTTTGTAGTGGGTTCGATCTTATGGTGCTTGATCCTAGTGATAGAAAGGGAACCGACACGTATGTATCGTTGCTACTAAGGATAAAACGATGGGGTCTATATCTACATAGATAGATCTTTTCTACATCATGTCATCATTCTTATTGCATTACTCCGTTTCTCCATGAACTTAATACACTAGATGCATGCTGGATAGCGGTCGATGTGTGGAGTAATAGTAGTAGATGCAGGCAGGAGTCGGTCTACTAATCTGGGACGTGATACCTATATAATGATCATTGCCTGGATATCGTCATGATTATTTGATGTTCTATCAATTGCCCAACAGTAACTTATTCACTCACCGTTTGCTATTTTTCTCGAGAGAAGCCACTAGTGAAACCTACGGCCCCCGGGTCTCTTTCTCATATTATTTGCCTTTGCGATCTATTTTCCTTTACTTTTATTTTAAGATCTACTAAACCAAAAATACAAAAATACCTTGCTGCGTTTTATTCTTATATATTTTATTTGGTGTTCGATCTATCAATCTACTACAATTTTATCTCACGTCCGTTTGCCCATCTGGGGCGCCGCTACCCGAAAGGGATTGACAACCCCTTTTACACATCGGGTTGCGAGAAGTTGTTATTTGTCTGTAGGTGCTATTTACGTTGTGTTGCTTGGTTCTCCTACTGGTTCGATAACCTTGGTTTCACATCTGAGGGAAATACCTACCGCCGTTGTGCTGGATCATCCCTTCCTCTTTTGGGAAATACCAACATAGCTTCAACCGCATCACACACGGTTCCCAAAATTGGAACCATGTGCAATGACTTCCATTTCCCTGTTACGTCAATCACACACGGTTGGCTGTAGGAAACCGTTGCCTCCGAAACTCTTTGTGGGACAGAAAACCCTCACCACCCAATTCAGAAAAGAAAAAAGAAAACCCTGGCAATCCCCACGTCAGAAAAACCCTCAGCCCGCCCGCCACCCGGCCCCTCCGGTCCCCATTCACTTCTGCACAAACTCCTCCGCGTCTATGCATGGCACCGCCTATCGCCGCGGCAACCACTTAGCTCGACGACTGCCGCCGCCGCTAGGCTGCCAGCAAACCCCAGCGCATTTCACCACTTTCGCTTGCCGCCACCTATCGCCGTCGACTTTCTTAACGCTACTCGTGGTCGATCCAGCTCTGCCCAGTTGGGGAATCCGCCGTATTGAGGGTTTTTTCTCATGGACAACAAGGTAACTAATTTAATGAGATATTATCTCATCTCTTATCCCAATTCATCTGTATCCTTTAATCACCTGGCCAAAATCGCCCTGAATTCATTTTTATTCGAGCTGATTTGAGGATTTTCTTTCATTCAGAGTGTATAGTGCACGGACACATCAGGACTTTGCGGACATGGCCAGACATCCATGTAGTTCCATCTCACCGTACCAGATGACTTGAGGATGCACGTGGTATGTTCAATCTCACCCTAAATCAGTTGGCATGGCCTACTTTCCTGAACATATACTATATATTGCTGCATTTGGATAAAAGGTGCCACATGCAACATATACGTCAAAGGGGATTTTTTCCTCTTCTTTCTATATTAGGCAAATTAATGATGTATTTTTCTTTCGATTACTCTCATATTTCCATGACATCATGGTTACCCTATCTGTTTAATTGTGGATTTTTGTCCTTTGATTTCAACTGTTGTATAGTTCTTTTAATTTCGCCCATATTTGCATGTTACCATATTCTTTAACAATCCTACCATTTTCTGCAACGCGTCCCTTGCTATGCAACAAAATATGTAGTACACAATCTTTCCCTTTACATAAATCAAGACTGCATGTATGTCATACTGAACATAAACCATGGATTTACAATCGTTGCTTCTGTAAGACTTGATGAATGTGGTCACTCCTATTTTGCCAATGGCCTTTGGACAGAAATTTCTAAGTTTTATGTACTGAAAGCTGACACTAAAATTGCACTGCACATAAAAGACCCCGGTCATGAGATATATGCTAACTTCCCCGACGATATCATCCGCCATACTTTGTTCAAAGTAAGTGTTCTTTTCAAGTATCTGCATGTTGACTTACCCAACAATATCAAATGAATTGTGTAGTATTTAAGCAACCAATTGTTATTCCATTTTCTTACTCCATTCCTACCTACTAACTTCTAGTTACCAATACACTTTTCTATTGCCCTGTTTTAACTAAATATTCCATATACTCCCACTTCTATCATAAAGAACCGCTTATAGGGAGACTCCAGAGGTGGAGAACGGGGCTGCCAACAAGTGGAGGCGGGTCGAGCAAGGACCGCAAGCGACTCCGATACGTCTCAAACGTATCTATAATTTTTTATTGTTCCATGCTGTTATATTATCATTCTTGGATGTTTTACAATCATTTTATAGCAACTTTGTATCATTTTTGGGACTAACCTATTGACCCAGTGCCCAGTGCCAGTTGTTGTTTTTTGCTTGTTTTTTACATCGCAGGAAATCAATATCAAATGGAGTCCAAACACCGCGAAACTTTTTGTGGATTTTTTATGGACCTGAAGACCACCAATGGGCCAGAGCAACACCTGGGGGGTTCCTCGAGGGGGGCACAACCCACCAAGGCGCGCCTGGGGGACAGGCGCGCCCAGGTGGGTTGTGCCCACCTCGGTGGCCATGCAACCCCTTTTTGCCCTATAAAATCCCAAATATTCAAAAAACCCTCGGGGTTAACCTAGATCAGAAGTTCCGCCGCCGCAGGCCTCTGTAGCCACCGAAAACCAATCTAGACCCCATTCCGGCACCCTGCTGATGTCTAGTACGCAACTTTATTCTTGTAGACTTGTGTTGGGCCTCCAAGCGCAGAGTTTTGTAGGACAGTAGCAATTTTCCCTCAAGTGGATGACCTTAGGTTTATCAAACCATGGGAGGTGCAGGATGAAGATGGTCTCGCTCAAACAACCCTACAACTAAATACAAGAAATCTCTTGTGTCCCCAACACACCCAATAGAATGGCAAATTGTATGGGTGCACTAGTTCGGCGAAGAGATGGTGATAAAAGTGTAATATTGATGGTAGAAATATATTTTTATAATCTGAATAAATAAAAATAGCAAGGTAGCAAATAGTAAACGGGCACAAAAACGGTATTGCAATGCTTGAAAATGAGGCATTGGGTCCGTAATTTCACTAGTGCAACCTCTCAACAATGCTAATATAATTGGATCATATAACCACCCCTCAAAGTGCGATGAAGAATCACTCCAAAGTTCCTATCTAGCGGAGAACATAAGAATAAATTGTTTTTAGGGTACAAAACAACCTCAAAGCTATTCTTTCCGTTTGATCTATTCAAGAGTTCGTACTAAAATAACCCAAAGCTATTCTTTCCGTTCGATCTATCCTACGTACTAAAATAACACCAAAGCAAATTCATATTCATAATACTCAATCCAACACAAAGAACATCAAAGTCTGCCCCAAGGTCAAAGACAAGAAAGTGCATCAACCCCTATGCATAGATTACCCCAATGTCATCTCGGGAATCTGCGAGTTGAGTGCCAAAACATACATCAAGTGAATCAATACAATACCCCATTGTCACCACGAGTACTTAATTGCAAGACATATATCAAGTGTTCTCAAATCCGTAAAAGTATTCAATCCGATAACAACGAAATCTCAAAGGGAAAAACTCAATTCAGCACAACAAGATAGAGCGGGGAAAACACCATATGATCCGACTATATTAACAAAGCCCGCGATACATCAAGATCGTGACATCTCAAGAACACGAGAGAGAGAGAGAGAGAGAGAGAGAGATTAAACACATAGCTACTGGTACAAACCCTCAGCCCCGAGGGTGGACTACTCCCTCCTCATCGTGGTGGCCGCCGGGATGATGAAGATGGCCACCGGAGATGATTCCCCCCTCTGGCAGGGTGCCGGAACGGGTCTAGATTGGTTTTCGGTGGCTACAGAGGTCTGTGGCGGCGGAACTTCTGATCTAGGTTAACCTCGAGGGTATTTGGAATATTTGTGAATTTATGGGGTAAGGAGGGGGTGTGGGAGGCCACCGAGGTGGGCACAAGTTACCTGGGCGTGCCTGGGCCCCCAGGCATGCCCTGGTGGGTGGTGCCCCCCTCGGGGCACCCCCGGTGCTGCTCTGGCCCATTGGTGGTCTTCTGGTCCATAAAAAATCCACAAAAAGATTTGTGGTGTCTGGACTCCATTTGATATTGATTTCCTGCGATGTAAAAAACCAGCAAAAAACAGCAACTGGCACTGGGCACTGGGTCAATAGGTTAGTCCCAAAAAATGATATAAATTTGCTATAAAATGATTGTAAAACGTCCAAGAATGATAAAATAACAACATGAATACTTCATAAATTATAGATACGTTGGAGACGTATCAGCATCCCCAAGCTTAATTCCTACTCGTCCTCGAGTAGGTAAATGATAAAAGAAATAATTTATGAAGTGTGAATGCTAGCAAAGTGCATAAGTTTGATCAATGATAGTTTCAATCACTTTTCCTAGCATCATAACATCAATTCTTTCTTAAAATTTCTCATGTTAAAGTAGCAACCAATTCACATGTTAAGGTTCAAACAATGGATTCTCTTGAAACTCAACAACCTATGTTCTTAGTCACCAAGCAATTGCAATTCAACTTATTCAACGGAGTTTAAGTAAGAGCTCCACATACTCAACCATATTATAGTCTTCTATGATTGCTAATACTCACCGCATACACATGAGCAAAACGTTTCAACCAGACACATAGAAAGATAGGGGCTTATTGTTTTGCCTCCCAACGTATTCACCTCAAGGGTGATGTCAACAATAATAACTCATGCTACCCATATTCAACTGGACATATGTGCCTAGATCTTTCCTCACCACATGATGCTTGCCAAAAGAGAATAAATAAAAAAGGAATAGAGAGAAAAACTTTGACTCTTTGCATAAAAGTAAATAAAAAAGTGAAAGATAGGCCCTTTGCTGAGGGAAGCAGAGGTTGCCATGCACTTATTTGTTTGTATGCTCAACCCTTTAGTGCAAAAGAACGTCACGTTATATTGCCTGTTATGATAGCAACCTTTATTATGCAGTCTGTCACTTTTATTCTTTCCATCACAAGTTCGTACAACGCTCAATTTTCTCTTACACTAAATGATCTAACACTTTTAGAAGCAATTTTTATTGCCTTATTGCACTGGTGACAACTTACTTGAAGAATCTTAGTCAATCCATAGGTAGGTATGGTGGACTCTTGAAAATAAGATTTGGGTTTAAAGGTTTTTGGATGCACAAGTAGTATCTCTACTTGGTGCGGAATTTTTGGCTAGCAAAGATGGGGGGCAAGCACCACATGTTGAAGGATCTATGACAATATAACTTCTATGTGAATATGAACAAACATAAATCATTATGTTGTCTTCCTTGTCCAACGTCAACAATTTTGGCATATAATATTTTGATGGGGGCTCACAATCACAAAAGATTTCCAAGATAGTGTATTTGCATGTGAAAGTTCTCTTCCTTCTACTAATCATTCATGAATTGCTTGTATGGCCAATATTGAGATTTTCAAGCCTCTAAAGATTTCACTTTCTAAACCCAATGTGAAGCTACCACTAGGCATGATATGATTTCAACTTCATGACATTCAATTTATTCAACAATTTACTCATAGGATATAAGTGAAGCATAAGAGTAAATGACAAGCTACTCCAAAAAGATATAAGTGAAGATCATGAGCATAATATGTCTTTCTCTCAAATTAATTTAAGTGAAGCAAGAGAGAATTTCTTCAAAAATAATAAAGCACACCATGCTCAAAAAGATATAAGTGAAGCACTAGAGCAATTCCATAGAAAAGAGCTTCGTTGACGGGATGTGAATGCCGCTTACCTAGCCTCCTTGGCAACTATTTGAGGGATATATTTTATTTAAAAACTTTAAGATCTAAGTATTTTATTAAAACAGCAAGCAAAATGAAAATAAAATGACATTCTAAGAATAGCACACATCATGTGAAGAAGCAAAAACTTAGGCTCAACCGATACTAACCGATAATTGTTGAAGAAGATAGGTGGGATGCCTATCGGGGCATCCCCAAGCTTAGATGCTTGAGACTTCTTGAAATATTATCTTGGGGTGCCTTGGGCATCCCCAAGCTTGAGCTTTTGTGTCTCCTTAATTCCTCTCATATCACGGTTCTCCTAAATCTCAAAAGCTTCATCCACACAAAACTCAACAATAACTCGTGAGATAAGTTAGTATAAACCAATGCAGAAACTTTATCATTCTCTACTGTAGAAAATTATTATTCAACATTGCATACTAAATGCCTCTGCATATTTAATACTCCTATCCTCAAATCGGATCATTAAACAAGTAAACATATGCAAATAATGCAAACATAACAGCAATCCGCCAAAACAGTACAGTCTGTAACTGTAAAGAATGCAAGAGTATCAATACTTCCCTAACTCCAAAAGTTATGAAAATCTACCACACTGTGTAAAATTTATCAGAGCTTATTTTTCAAAAAGTTTCAACATTTTATCACATTCTGACTTTTCTAGGGAATTTTTGCAATAGCGGTAAACTTTCTGTTTTCAGACAGCAACATGTAGACTTGTAAACTAAGCATAGTAAAGGCTATACTTGACATTTTATTGAAATAAAAGATGCAAAACATTATTCTAAATAACAGCAAGCAAATCCTAACAAAATAAAATGATGCTCCAATCAAAACACATATCATGTGACGAATGAAAACGTAGCTCCAAGTGAGGTTACTGATAATGTTGGAGACGAAAGAGGGGATGCCTTCTGGGGCATCCCCAAGCTTAGTTGCTTCGATATTCCTTTAGTATCACCTTGGGCTGCCTTGGGCATCCCCAAGCTTAGGGTCTTTTCACTCCTTATTCTCCTCATATCAGCATCTCATCCAAAACTTGAAAACTTCAATCACACAAAACTTAACGGAACTTTGTGAGATAGATTAGTATGCTAAAGAGCAAACCATTTCACTTTGGTACTGTCGAAGACAAGATTCATAATTTTTTCCACACAATTCCTACTGTATAATATCATTTCCACAATTTATATTGAGCAATATAAGCCATAGAAACTAGAAAACAAGCAAACTATGCATTGAAAACAGAATCTGTCAAAAACAGAACAGTCTGTAGTAATCTGTACTCAAATCATACTTCTGCTACTCCAAAAGTTATGAAAACTTAGGAACACGTGAGAAATTTTTATATTAATCTTCTGCAAAAAGAATCAACTCAAAAGCAATCTTCTGTTAAAACTGAGAATTATTTTCATGAGCGCAAAAGTTTCTGTTTTTCAGCAAGATCAAATCAACTATCACCGTAAGCCATCCCAATGGTCTTACTTGGCACTTTATTGAAAGGAAATCAATAAAACATGATTACTACAGTATCCTAATCACGCGAACACACAAAGACAGTAGGTAAAAGTGTTGGGTTGTCTCCCAACAAGCGCTTTTCTTTTATGCCTTTTAGCTAGGCATGATGATTTCAATGATGCTCGCATAAAAGATAAGGATTGAAACACGAAGAGAGCATCATGAAGCACATGACAAGCACATTTAAGTCTAACCCACTTCCTATGCATAGGGATTATGTGATCAAGCAAATTATGGGAACAAGAATCAACTAGCATAGGAAGGCAAAACAAGCATAACTTCAAAACTTTCAACACATAGAGAGGAAACTTGATATTATTGCAATTCCTACAAGCATAAGTTCCTCCCTCATAATAATTGTCAGTAGTATCATGAAGAAATTCAACAATATAACTATCAAATAAAGCATTCTTTTCATGACACAAAAGCATAGAAATTTTATTACTCTCCACATAAGCAAATTTCTTCTCATCAATAGTAGTGGGAGCAAACTCAAAAAAATAACTATCATGAGAGCGAAAATTAAAATCATGATGACAAGTTTCATGGTTACCATTATTCTTTATAGCATACATGTCATCACCATAATCATCATATATAGGAACTTTGTTGTCACAATCAATTGCAACCTCCTCCAAAATAGTGGATTCATCATTATGTTGGAAATATGCCCTAGAGGCAATAATAAAATGGTTATTATTGTATTTCTTTGTTCATGATAATTGTCTATTGTTCATGCTATAATTGTATTAACTGGAAACCGTAATACATGTGTGAATACATAGACCACAACATGTCCCTAGTAAGCCTCTAGTTGACTAGCTCGTTGATCAATAGATGGTTATGGTTTCCTGACCATGGACATTGGATGTCATTGATAACGGGATCACATCATTAGGAGAATGATGTGATGGACAAGACCCAATCCTAAGCATAGCACAAGATCGTGTAGTTCGTTTGCTAAGAGCTTTTCTAATGTCAAGTATCGTTTCCTTAGACCATGAGATTGTGCAACTCCCGGATACCGCAGGAATGCTTTGGGTGTACCAAACGTCACAACATAATTGGGTGGCTATAAAGGTGCACTATAGGTATCTCCGAAAGTGTCTGTTGGGTTGGCACGAATCGAGACTGGGATTTGTCACTCCGTATGACGGAGAGGTATCTCTGGGCCCACTCGGTAATGCATCATCATAATGAGCTCAATGTGACTAATGAGTTAGCCACGGGATCATGCGTTACAAAACGAGTAAAGAGACTTGCCGGTAACGAGATTGAATGAGGTATTGGGATACCGACGATTGAATCTTGGGCAAGTAACATACCGATAGACAAAGGGAATTGTATATGGGATTGATTGAATCCCCGACATCGTGGTTCATCCGATGAGATCATCGTGGAACATGTGGGAGCCAATATGGGTATCCAGATCCCGCTATTGGTTATTGGACGGAGAGGTGTCTCGGTCATGTCCGCATGGTTCCCGAACCCGTAGGGTCTACACACTTAAGGTTCGGTGACGCTAGAGTTGTTATGGGAAATAGTATGTGGTTACCGAAGGTTTTTCGGAGTCCCGGAAGAGATCCCGGACGTGACGAGGAACTCCGGAGTGGTCCGGAGGTGAAGATCGATATATTGGACGAAGGGTATTGGAGTTCGGAATTGTTCTGGGAGTACCGGGTGACGACCAGCGTGACCGAAAGGTGTTTCGGAGGCCCCGACAAGCGCTGGGGGGGGCTTATGGGCCAAGGGGAGGGGGAACACCAGCCCACTAAGGGGCTGTGAGCCGCTCCCAACCCCTCTCACGTAACGTGGAGAGGTGGGGGTGCCTCCCCTAGGGCAGCCACCCCTCCCGGCTTGGGGGGCAAGTTTCCCAGGGGTGGGGGCGCCCAAACCCATCTAGGGTTTCCCCTGTGGCCGCCGCCCCTCCCCTAGGGAACCCTAGGGCGCCTCCTCCACCCCCTTCCCCCTATATATAGTGAGGGAGAGAGAGAGGGCAGCCGCACCCCTTGCCTGGCGTAGCCCTCTCCTCCTCCAACCCCTCCTCCTCCTCCGTAGTGCTTAGCGAAGCTCTGCCGGAGAACCACGAGCTCCATCGCCACCACGCCGTCATGCTGCTGGAGTTCTCCCTCAACTTCTCCTCTCCCCTTTATGGATCAAGAAGGAGGAGATGTCCCCGGGCTGTACGTGTGTTGAACGCGGAGGCGCCGTCCGTTCGGCGCTAGATCGGATCTTCCGCGATTTGAATCGCCGCGAGTATGACTCCATCAACCGCGTTCTTGTAACGCTTCCGCTTAGCGATCTTCAAGGGTATGAAGATGCACTCCCTCTCTCTCGTTGCTAGCATCTCCTAGATTGATCTTGGTGACAAGTAGGAAAATTTTGAATTATTGCTACGTTACCCAACAGTGGCATCATGAGCTAGGTCTATGCGTAGATTCTATGCACGCGTAGAACACAAAGTAGCTGTGGGTGTTGGTTTGTTCAGTATGCTTACCGTTACTAGTCTTATCTTGATTTGGCGGCATTGTGGGATGAAGCGGCCCGGACCGACCTTACACGTACACTTACGTGAGACAGGTTCCACCGACTGACATGCACTTGTTGCATAAGGTGGCTAGCGGGTGCCAGTCTCTCCCACTTTAGTCGGATCGGATTCGATGAAAAGGGTCCTTATGAAGGGTAAATAGCAATTGGCATATCACCATTGTGGCTTTTGCGTAGGTAAGAAGCGTTCTTGCTAGAAACCCATAGCAGCCACGTAAAACATGCAACAACAATTAGAGGACGTCTAACTTGTTTTTGCAGGGTATGCTATGTGATGTGATATGGCCAAAAGGATGTGATGAATGATATATGTGATGTATGAGATTGATCATGTTCTTGTAATAGGAATCACGACTTGCATGTCGATGAGTATGACAACCGGCAGGAGCCATAGGAGTTGTCTTAATTTGTTCTATGACCTATGTGTCAATGAAAAACGCCATGTAATTACTTTACTTTATTGCTAACCGTTAGCCATAGTAGTAGAAGTAATAGTTGGCGAGACAACTTCATGAAGACACGATGATGGAGATCATGGTGTCATGCCGGTGACGAAGGTGATCATGCCGTGCCTCGAAGATGGAGATCAAAGGCGCAAGATGATATTGGCGATATCATGTCACTTTATGATTTGCATGTGATGTTTGTCATGTTTATATCTTATTTGCTTAGAACGACGGTAGCATAAATAAGATGATCCCTCACTAAAATTTCAAGAGATGTGTTCCCCCTAACTGTGCACCGTTGCGAAGGTTCGTTGTTTCGAAGCACCACGTGATGATCGGGTGTGATAGATTCTAACGTTCGCATACAACGGCTGTAAGCCAGATTTACACATGTGAAACACTTAGGTTGACTTGACGAGCCTAGCATGTACAGACATGGCCTCGGAACACAAGAGACCGAAAGGTCGAACACGAGTCGTATAGTAGATACGATCAACATGGTGATGTTCACCGTTGATGACTAGTCCGTCTCACGTGATGATCGGACACGGTCTAGTCGATTCGGATCTTGTATCACTTAGATGACTAGAGGGATGTCTATCTAAGTGGGAGTTCATTAAATAATCAGATGAACTTAATTATCATGAACATAGTCAAAAGGTCTTTGCAAATTATGTCATAGCTTACGCTTTAGTTCTACTGTTTAAAATATGTTCCTAGAGAAAATTTAGTTGAAAGTTGATAGTAGAAATTATGCGGACTGGGTCCGTAAACTGAGGATTATCCTCATTGCTACGCAGAAGGCTTATGTACTTATTGCACCGCTCGGTGTGCTGATCCTCGAGCGTCGTCTGTGGATGTTGCGAACATCTGACATACACGTTTTGATGACTACGTGATAGTTCAGTGCGTAATGCTAACGGTTTAGAATTGAGGCGCCAAAGACGTTTTTGAAACGTCGCAGAACATATGAGATGTTCCAAAGACTGAAATTGGGATTTCAGACTAGTGCCCATGTCAAGAGGTATGAGACCTCTGACAAGTTTCTTAAGCCTGCAAACTAAGGGAGAAAAGCTCAATCGTTGAGCATGTGCTCAGATTGTCTGAGTACTACAATCGCTTGAATCGAGTGGGAGTTAATCTTCCAGATGAGATAGTGATGGTTCTCCATAGTCACGGCCACCAAGCTATTAGAGCTTCGTGATGAACTATAACATATCAGGGATAGACATGATGATCCTTGAGCAACTCGCGATGTTTGACACCGCGAAAGTAGAAATCAAGTAGGAGCATCAATTGTTGATGGTTAGTAAAACCACTAGTTTCGAGAAGGGCAAGGGAAAGAAGGGATACTTCATGAAACGGCAAATCAGTTGCTGCTCTAGTGAAGAAACCCAAGGTTGAACCCAAACCCGAGACTAAGTGCTTATGTAATGAGGGGAACGGTCACTGAAGCAGAACTACCCTATATACTTGGTAGATGAGAAGGCAGGCAAGGTCGACAGAAGTATATTGGATATACATTATATTAATGTGTACTTTACTAGTACTCCTAGTAGCACCAGGGTATTAGATACCGGTTCGGTTGCTAAGTGTTGGTAACTCGAAATAAAAGGCTACGGAATAAACGGAGACTAGCTAAAGGTGAGATGACGATATGTGTTGGAAGTGTTTCCAAGGTTGATGTAATCAAACATCGTACGCTCCCTCTACCATCGGGATTGGTATTAAACCTAAATAATTGTTATTTGGTGTTTGCGTTGAGCATAGACATGATTGGATTATGTTTATCACAATACGGTTATTCATTTAAGGAGAATAATGGTTACTCTGTTTATTTGAATAATACCTTCATTGGTCTTGCACCTAAAATGAATGGTTTATTGAATCTCGATCGTAGTGATACACATGTTCATGCCAAAAGATATAAAATAGTAATGATAGTACCACATACTTGTGGCACTGCCATTTGAGTCATATTGGTATAAAACGCATGAAGAAGCTCCATGTTGATGGATCTTTGGACTCACTCATTTTTGAAAAGATTGAGACATGCGAACCATGTCTATTGGTAGATATGCATGAAGAAACTCCATACAGATGGATCGTTTGGACTCACTTGATTTTGAATCACTTGGGACATGCAAATCATGCCACATGGGCAAGATGACTGAAAGGCCTCGTTTTCAGTAAGATGGATCAAGAAAGCAACTTGTTGGAAGTAATACATTTTGATGTGTGCAGTCCAATGAGTGCTGAGGCACGCAGTGGATATCATTATGTTCTTACTTCACAGATGATTTGAGTAGATGCTGAGTATATTTACTTGATGAAACACAAGTCTGAATTATTGAAAGGTTTAAGTAATTTCAAAGTGAAGTTGAAGATCGTCGTGACAAGAGGATAAAATGTCTATGATATAATCATAGAGATGAATATCTGAGTTACGAGTTTGGCACACAATTAAGACATTGTGGAAATTGTTTCACAACTAATACCACCTGGAACACCATAGTGTGATGGTGTGCCCGAACATCATAACTGAACCCTATTGGATATGGTGCATAGATGTATCTTATCGAATTACCACTATCGTTCATGGGTTAGGCATTAGAGACAACCGCATTCACTTTAAATAGGGCACCACACAATTCCGTTGAGATGACACCGTATGAACTATGGTTTAGAGAAACCTAAGCTGTCGTTTCTTAAAAGTTTGGGGCTGCGACGCTTATGTGAAAAAGTTTCAGGCTGATAAGCTCGAACCCAAAGCGGATAAATGCATCTTCATAGAATACCCAAAATAGTTGGGTATACCTCCTATTTCAGATCCGGAAGCAAAAGTGATTGTTTCTAGAAACGGGTCCTTTCTCGAGGAAAAGTTTCTCTCGAAAGAATTGAGTGGGAGGATGGTGGAGACTTGATGAGGTTATTGAACCGTCAATTCAACTAGTGTGTGTAGCAGGGCACAGGAAGTTGTTCCTGTGGCACCTACAACAATTGAAGTGGAAGCTTATGATAGTGATCATGAAACTTCGGATCAAGTCACTACCAAACCTCGTAGGTCGACAAGGATGCGTACTACTTCAGAGTGGTACGTAATCCTGTCTTTGAAGTCATGTTGCTAGACAACAATGAACCTACGAGCTATGGAGAAGCGATGGTGGGCCCGGATTCCGACGAATGGCTCGAGGCCATAAAATCCGAGAGAGGATCCATGTATAAAAACAAAGTATAGACTTTGGAAGAACTACTTGATGGTCATAAGGCTGTTGGGTGCAAATGGATTTTATAAGGAAGACGGACAATGATGGTAAGTGTCACCATTAAGAAAGCTCGACTTGTCATTAAGATGTTTTCCGACAAGTTCAAGGAGTTGACTACGATGAGACTTTCTCACTCGTAGCGATGCTAAGAGTCTATTGGAATTATATTAGCAGTTACTGCATTACTTATGAAATCTTGCAGATAGGATGTCAAAAACATTGTTTCCTCGGCGATTTTCTTGAGGAAAGGTTGTATGTGATACAACCAGAAGGTTTTTGTCAATTCTGAAAGATGCTAAAAAGTATGCAAAGCTCCAACAATCCTTCTAAGGACTGGAGTAAGCATCTCGGAGATGGAATGCACGCTTTGATGAGATGATCAAAGATTTTGGGTTTATACAAAGTTTATGAGAAACTTGTATTTCCAAAGAAGTGAGTGGGAGCACTATAGATTTTTGATGAGTATATGTTGTTAACATATTGTTGATCATAAATGATGTAGAATTTCTGGAAAGCATACAGGGTTATTTGAAAAGTGTTTTTCAATGGAAAACCTGGATTAAGCTACTTGAACATTGAGCATCAAGATCTATAAGGATAGATCAACAAACGCTTAATAGTACTTTCAAAATGAATACATACCGTGACAAGATTTTGAAGGAGTTCAAAATAGATCAGCAACGAAGGAGTTCTTGGCTGTGTTACAAGGTGTGAGTATTGAGTAAGACTCAAGACCTGACCACGGTAGAAGAGAGAGAAAGGACGAAGGTCGTCCCCTATGCTTTAGACGTAGGCTCTACAGTATGCTATGCTGTGTGCCGCACCTGAAGTGTGCCTTGCCATGATTTAGTCAAGGGGTACAATAGTGATCCAGGAATGGATCACATGACAGCGGTCGAACTTATCCTTAGTAACTAGTGGACTAGGGAATTTTCTCGATTATGGAGGTGGTAAAAGAGTTCGTCGTAAAGGGTTAAGTCGATACAAACTTTGACACTAATCCGGATGACTCTGAGTAGTGATCCGGATTCGTATAGTAGAGCAGTTATTTGGAATAGCTCCAAGTAGCGCGTGGTAGCTGCATCTACAAGATGACATAGAGATTTGTAAAGCACACACGGATCTGAAAGGTTCAGATCCGTTGACTAATAACCTCTCTCACAAGCGAGATATGAACAAACCCCATGGGTGTTGGATTCATTACAATCACATAGTGATGTGAACTAGATTATTGACTCTAGTGCAAGTGGGAGACTGTTGGAAATATGCCCTAGAGGCAATAATAAAATGGTTATTATTGTATTTCCGTGTTCATTATAATTGTCTATTGTTCATGCTATAATTGTATTAGCTGGAAACCGTAATACATGTGTGAATACATAGACCACAACATGTCCCTAGTAAGCCTCTAATTGACTAGCTCGTTGATCAATAGATGGTCATGGTTTCCTGACCATGGACATTGGATGTCATTGATAAGGGGATCACATCATTAGGAGAATGATGTGATGGACAAGACCCAATCCTAAGCATAGCACAAGATCGTGTAGTTCGTTTGCTAAGAGCTTTTCTAATGTCAAGTATCGTTTCCTTAGACCATGAGATTGTGTAACTCCCGGATACCGTAGGAATGCTTTGGGTCACAACGTAACTGGGTGGCTATAAAGGTGCACTACAGGTATCTCCGAAAGTGTCTGTTGGGTTGGCACGAATCGAGACTGGGATTTGTCACTCCGTATGACGAAGAGGTATCTCTGGGCCCACTCGGTAACGCATCATCATAATGAGCTCAATGTGACTAATGAGTTAGCCACAGGATCATGCGTTACAGAACGAGTAAAGAGACTTCCCGGTAATGAGATTGAACGAGGTATTGGGATACCGACGATCGAATCTCGGGCAAGTAACATACCGATAGACAAAGGGAATTGTATACGGGATTGATTGAATCCCCGACATCGTGGTTCATCCGATGAGATCATCGTGGAACATGTGGGAGCCAATATGGGTATCCAGATCCCGCTATTGGTTATTAGCCGGAGAGGTGTCTCGGTCATGTCTGCATAGTTCCCGAACCCGTAGGGTCTACACACTTAAGGTTCGGTGACGCTAGAGTTGTTATGGGAAATAGTATGTGGTTACCGAAGGTTGTTCGGAGTCCCGGATGAGATCCCGGACGTGACGAGGAACTCCGGAGTGGTCCGGAGGTGAAGATCGATATATTGGACGAAGGGTATTGGAGTCCGGAATTGTTCTGGGAGTACCGGGTGACGACCAGCGTGACCGAAAGGTGTTTCGGAGGCCCCGACAAGCATTGGGGGGCCTTATAGGCCAAGGGGAGGGGGCACACCAGCCCACTAAGGGGCTGTGCGCCCCTCCCAACCCCTGTCATGTAACGTGGAGAGGTGGGGGCGCCTCCCCTAGGGCAGCCACCCCACCCGGCTTGGGGGGCAAGTTTCCCAGGGGTGGGGGCACCCAAACCCATCTAGGGTTTCCCCTGTGGCCGCCGCCCCTCCCCTAGGGAACCCTAGGGCGCCTCCTCCACCCCCCTTCCCCCTATATATAGTGAGGGAGAGAGAGGGCAGCCGCACCCCTTGCCTGGCGCATCCCTCTACTCCTCCAACTCCTCCTCCTCCTCCATAGTGCTTAGCGAAGCTCTGCCGGAGAACCACGAGCTCCATCGCCACCATGCCGTCGGGCTGCTGGAGTTCTCCCACAACTTCTCCTCTCCCCTTTCTGGATCAACAAGGAGGAGACGTCCCCAGGCTGTACGTGTGTTGAACGCGGAGGCGCCGTCCGTTCGGCGCTAGATCGGATCTTCCGCGATTTGAATCGCCGCGAGTACGACTCCATGAACCGCGTTCTTGTAACGCTTCCGCTTAGCGATCTTCAAGGGTATGAAGATGCACTCCCTCTCTCTCGTTGCTAGCATATCCTAGATTGATCTTGGTGACACGTAGGAAAATTTTGAATTATTGCTACATTACCCAACACATTAAATAAAGTCACGACCTCTCCAAATCCACTTTCCTAATTATTACAATAAGATTCAACACCCTCCAAAATAGTGGGATCATTAGTACCTAGAGTTGACACTCTTCCAAACCCACTTTCATGAATATAATCATCATAAATAGGAGGCATGCTTTCATCATAATAAATTTTCTCACCAAAACTTGGGGGAGTAAAAATACCATCTTCATCAAATATAGAATCCCCAAGCTTGTAGCTTTGCATATCATTAGCATCATGGATATTCAAAGAATTCATACTAAAAACATTGCAATCATGCTCGTCATTTAAATATTTTGTGCCAAACATTTTATTGACTTCTTCTTCTAACAATTGAGCTCAATTTTCTGAACCATCATTTTCAATAAAGATATTATAAAGATGATCAATAATATGATGCAACCTCAGTTCCATTTTTATGTAGTTTTCTTTTACGAACCAAACTAGTGATAAAATAAGAAACTAACGGATTCAATTGCATGATCTAAAGATATACCTTCAAGCACTCACCTCCCCGGCAACAGCGCCAAAAAAGAGCCTGATGTCTACTACGCAACTTTATTCTTATAGACTCGTGTTGGGCCTCCGAGCGCTGAGTTTTGTATGACAGTAGGAATTTTCCCTCGAGTGGATGACCTAAGGTTTATCAATCCGTGGGCGGTGTAGTATGAAGATGGTCTCTTTCAAACAACCCTGAAACCAAATACAAGAAATCTCTTGTGTCCCCAACACACCAAATACAATGGTAAATTGTATAGGTGCACTAGTTCGGCGAAGAGATGGTGATAAAAGTGTAATATTGATGGTAGAAATATATTTTTATAATCTGAATAAATAAAAACAGCAAGGTAGCAAATAGTAAATGGTAACAAATACGGTATTGCAATGCTTGAAAATGAGGCCTAGGGTCCGTACTTTCGCTAGTGCAACCTCTCAACAATGCTAATATAATTGGATCATATAACCACCCCACAAAGTGTGATGAAGAATCACTCCAAAGTTCCTATCTAGCGGAGAACATAAGAATAAATTGTGTAGGGTACGAAACCACCTCAAAGCTATTCTTTTCGTTTGATCTATTCAAGAGTTCGTACTAAAATAACACAAAGCTATTCTTTCCGTTCGATATATCCTAGATTTCGTACTGAAATAACACCAAAGCAAATTCATATTCATAATACTCAATCCAACACAAAGAACTTCAAAGAGTGCCCCAAGATTTCTACCAGAGAAACAAAGACAAGAACATGCATCAACCCCCATGCATAGATTACCCCAATGTCACCTCGGGAATCCACGAGTTGAGTGCAAAAACATATATCAAGTGAATCAATACGATACCCCATTGTCACCACGAGTATTCAATTGCAAGACATATATCAAGTTCTCAAATCCATAAAAGTATTCAATCCGATAACAACGAAATCTCAAAGGGAAAAACTCAATTCATCACAACAAGATGGAGAGGGGAAAACACCATATGACCCGACTATATTAACAAAGCCCGCGATACATCAAGATCGTGACATCTCAAGAACACGAGAGAGAGAGAGAGCGAGAGAGATTAAACACATAGCTGATACGTCCATTTTGCATCATGCTTTTATATCGATATTTATTACATTAGGGGCTGTTATTACACATTATGTCACCATACTTATGCCTATTCTCTCTTATTTTACAAGGTTTACATGAAGAGGGAGAATGCCGGCAGCTGGAATTCTGGGCTAGAAAAGGAGCAAATATTATAGACCTATTCTGCACAACTCCAAAAGTCCTGAAACTTCACGGAGGCACGTTTTGGAATATATAAAAAATAATGACAAAAAGAATTAACCTGAGGGGGCCCACACCCTGGCCACGAGGGTGGGGGGTGCGCCCTACGCCCCTGGGCGCGCCCCCTGTCTCATGGCCCCCTGGCAGGCCTCCGGTGCCCATCTTCTGCTATATGAAGTCTTTCGTCCTAGAAAAAATAAGAAGGAAGCTTTCGGGACGAAACACCACCGCCACGAGGCAGAACCTGGCGAAATCAATCTAGGGCTCCGGTGGAGCTGTTATGCCGGGAAAACATCCCTCCGGGAGGGGGAAATCATCACCATCGATCCTCTCATCGGGAGGGGGTCAATCTCCATCAACATCTTCACCAGCACCATCTCCTCTCAAACCCTAGTTCATCTCTTGTATCCAATCTTTGTCCCAAAACCTCAGATTGGTACCTGTGGGTTGCTAGTAGTGTTGATTACTCCTTGTAGTTGATGCTAGTTGGTTTATTTGGTGGAAGATCATATGTTCAGATCCTTTATGCATATTACTACCCCTCTGATTATGAACATGAATATGATTTGTGAGTAGTTATGTTTGTTCCTGAGGACATGGGAGAAGTCTTGCTATAAGTAGTCATGTGAATTTGGTATTCGTTCGATATTTTGATGAGATGTATGTTGTCTTTCTTCTAGTGGTGTTATGTGAACGTCGACTATATGACACTTCACCATTGTTTGGGCCTATAGGAAGGCATTGGGAAGTAATAAGTAGATGATGGGTTGCTAGAGTGACAGAAGCTTAAACCCTAGTGTATGCATTGCTTCGTAAGGGGCTGATTTGGATCCATATGTTTCATGCTATGGTTAGGTTTACCTTAATACTTATTTTGTAGTTGCGGATGCTGGCAATAGGGGTTAATTATAAGTGGGATGTTTGTCCAAGAAAGGGAAGCACCCAAGCACCGGTCCACCCACATATCAAATTATCAAAGTAACGAACGCGAATCATATGAGCGTGATGAAAACTAGCTTGACGATAATTCCCATGTGTCCTCGGGAGCGCTTTCCTTCACATAAGAGTTTGTCCAGGCTTGTCCTTTGCTACAAAAAGGATTGGGCCATCTTGCTGCACCTTATTTACTTTCATTACTTGTTACCCGTTACAACTTACCTTTTCACAAAACTATCTGTTACCGATAATTTCAGTGCTTGCAGAGAATACCTTACAGAAAACCGCTTGTCATTTCCCTCTGCTCCTCGTTGGGTTCGACACTCTTACTTATCGAAAGGACTACGATAGATTCCCTATACTTGTGGGTCATCAAGACTCTTTTCTGGCGTCGTTGCCGGGGAGTGAAGTGCCTTTGGTAGGTGGACTTTGGTAAGGAAAAATTTATATAGTGTGCTGAAATTTACTGTCACTTGTTACTATGGAACATAATCCTTTGAGGGGCTTGTTCGGGGTATCTTCACCCCGACCAGTAGAGCAAAGAGTTGCTCCTCAACCTATTGAACCTAGTGAAAATGTTTACTTTGAAATTCCTTCGGGTATGATAGAGAAACTGCTAGCTAATCCTTTTACAGGAGATTGAACATTGCATCCCGATTTGCACCTAATCTATGTGGATGAAGTTTGTGGATTATTTAAGCTTGCAGGTATGCCCGAGGATGTTATCAAGAAGAAGGTCTTCCCTTTATCTTTGAAGGGAAAGGCATTGACATGGTTTAGGCTATGTGATGATATGGGATCATGGAACTACAACCGATTGAAATTGGAATTTCATCAGAAGTTTTATCCTATGCATCTTGTTCATCGTGATCGTAATTATATATATAATTTTTGGCCTCGCAAAGGAGAAATCATCGCTCAAGCTTGGGGGAGGCTTAAGTAAATGTTATATTAATGCCACAATCATGAGCTCTCAACAGAAATTATTATTCAAAAAATTTATGCTCGGCCTTTTCTCAATAATCGCTCCATGCTCGATACTTCTTGTACTGGTTCTTTTATGATGAAGACTATTGAATTCAAATGGGATATATTGGAAAGAATTAAAAGCAAATCTGAAGATTGGGATCTCGACGAAGGTAAGGAGTCAGGTATGACGCGTAAGTTTGATTGTGTTAAATCTTTTATGGATACCGATGTTTTCCGTGAATTTAGCACTAAATATGGACTTGACTCTGAGATAGTAGCTTCTTTCTGTGAATCCTTTGCTACTCATGTTGATCTCCCTAAGGAGAAGTGGTTTAAATATAATCCTCCCATTGAAGTAAAAGTAGTTGAACCTATTAAAGTTGAAGAAAAGACTATCACTTATAATGTTGATCCTATTGTTCCTACCGCTTATATTGAGAAACCACCTTTCCCTGTTAGAATAAAGGATCATGCTAAAGCTTCAACTGTGGTTCGTAAGATTAATACTAGAACACCTACACCTCCTGAGCAAATTAAAGTTGAACCAAGTATTGCTATGGTTAAAGATCTCTTAGCCGATAATATTGATGGGCATGTTATTTATTTCTGTAATGAAGCTGCTAGAATTGCTAGACCCGATACTAAGGGTAAACATAGACCTGTTGTAGGCATGCCTGTTATTTCTGTTAAATAGGAGATCATTGTTATCATGGCTTATGTGATATGGGTGCTAGTGCAAGTGCAATACCTCATTCCTTATACAAAGAAATTATGCATGATATTGCACCTGCTGAGATAGAAGAGATTGATGTTACAATTAAGCTTGCCAATAGAGATACTATTTCACCAGTTGGGATTGTTAGAGATGTTGAAGTCTTGTGTGGGAAAGTTAAATATCCTACTGATTTTCTTGTTCTTGGTTCCCCACAAGATGACTTTTGTCCCATTATATTTGGTAGGCCCTTCTTGAATACTGTTAATGCTAAGATAGATTGCGAAAAGGATATTGTTACTATTTGTTTAGGGGATATGTCTCATGATTGCAAAAAGGATATCCTACTGATGTCTTCTCGCGTCTCTGTCGAACCGACTAGGCGGAATTGCCCCGCCGCCTACCGCGCAGGAAAAGCCCCGCCCTCGACTTTTAAATAGTATACAGTGTACTCCTAATTTTGTATCAATGGATTGCGCCCGCGCCATGGAGCAAAGTGTCTAGAAAATGGCGGTACACATGTACAGAGTATACAGCACGCCCGTCGCGTTCGCGTCGCACCCCAGATGGTCGGTCGGTCTGGCACGCTGCTCTTCGAATGGAACGCGCGTCATATTGCATTTGCACACACATTTGGGACGGAAATTGAGAACCGACCATAGGCACACTCCCCGGCCCCGCAAGTCGGGTGACTTAATAGAAGAGGGAGACAAGCGATAGTACTAGAGAAGTGTTGTAGTACGTTGGTGCCTGGACGATCCCTGCAAGACACGGAAGATCAGTTCGTCCATGCATGTGACCAGACTCCAGCAGACACGCCTGGATTGGCTATCATCTACATATCGTGCAGGCTGTGTTGTACATGGCTGTAGTTGTGGTGAGAAATCTAAAAAAAGGTTTCTTGTCATCTCACAAAATTAGGTGTCATGTGCTTCAGATCACTGCGAGGGTTAAACAGCGACAACTGAGTTGGGCTAGTCATTGGGGGCACATGCACGAACAGTGACTACTCGGCTGCCATCTAGGTCAAGCCGGCTATGTTAATTAGGACATCTATCGACGGACCCCTTTTCTACGAGTTTATCTTTAATTTGAGCTTTGTTCCTCGTCTAGTTTGTCCGTCGGGATTCATGTTGTCTCCTTTGGGCAGTGAGGTTATGATTTCTTGTCATGTGGCATTTTTTCGTGTTATATGTTATAATCCGGCGCTTCAGATCAAAATGACGACAACTGCGACTCCGGGCCATGTGCATGAAGACTTCTCGACAGTCATTGACGAGGTCAAGCCGGCTCCGGTAGACAAAAGAAAACTAGTACTACTCCACTATATAGGCAGGAGCCTCCACGCTTGCTTGCTAGTGTTGCTCTCTTCACACTGTCTCGGCCTCTCCAGATCTAAACACGACAGCGGTGGCTACACACTCTCTCTCTCTGCTCACCGCTGGTCACAGATCCAGCCGGATCCTCTCCGCCGGGGAAGGTGAGAAGGTGCAACGTTCACGCGGTCGTCCTAGGCGATGGCTCTTACCCACTGCTGGGCGCGTCCCGATCAGCCTGCCTTGCCGTTCTCTCCCAAGCACCACTGGCGAGGGAGGGCCTCCGACACCTTCTTCCTCGCTGCCGTAGTGTGGGCAGATCCGGCCTCTCGCCGCCCACCTAGCGACATCCCGGCGACCATCAGGTATAACTTCCTTCGAAACCGGCCTTGCTCTACTTCCCGAGCTCCTGACGTCGCTGCATTTGTATCTTTTACTATTTCTCAAGCCCCCTCGTAGATAGGATCGATCGGCTGTTCGAAAACCACCTATTTTTTTACGTTTAAGAGGTAAAACTAGTTCATGCACTCGAATCTAGTACTACTTGGTTCAAACAAGGAAGAAAGGGGGTGGGGGGTGGGGGTGGGGGAGAATTTGTTACCTGAATCTAGGACTTGGTCGAAAGAGGAAATAATGGGGGCGAAAAGTAGCAGAGACTGGCTATCCAACTGGTCTCTAGGTCTAATAGGGAAATAAAGGGAAACGCAGTACAAACTCAATATAAACCCGATCTATTGGTTTAAAAAGGAAAGAAAGTGGGGATTGGGGGACAAGTCAACACAGTAAGTCCAGCACTAGATTTGCTAGCCTCACACAGTATAAGGTGGCTATACCGAACAAAAATGGGACCAACCCAGATATCCTGTTCTGATGTTTGTTGCCCCGAGCCACTCTTATGTAATGCCACTGGTAAAATGTAGCAGTCGCACTGTTAAAAGTAAGGACACATTAAACCAATGTTGTTTTTTCAATGTAATGCCTCCAGTAATATGAAACAATGGCACTTCTTTACATGTCCTGCTAAAATTTCCCATTAAGATAAGTTGGTTCTTTTCGTTAGAAATGCAACTGTCCTGGTCCGCCTACTCTCCTGTGCCCAAAGTAATGTCGTATTTAACGGTTGTCATAGTTAATCCTAATGCCCACACTAATATCTAGCAATGCCAGTGCTTTAGAAATTGCTACTGTCCTTGTAGGATTGCCATTCAGATAAGGAACATGCTTCTTTTCATTTGATGCATGTTTCATCACTTGTTAGTCACCCCCCTTTCCACCTTTTTTGTGCAAACAGAGATATACATTTCACGCTCGATCTTAGTTGAACTGCACAAATGATATCCAAATTATAGTTGAGCATTCCAGGAGCTTCACAACCAACCTTGATGTTGCTCAATTTTATTGCAACTAATGCAGAAGAAGCTCTGTGGGTTTCGTTTTCTGATGGAAATGGAACCGGGGCTGGAGCCCTTTTCTTAAAAAAAATTGAAGAAGAAGCTGCTAGCTCACGGGACATTGCTTCAATTTAGGTGAACTGCACCAAAAGGTCCCATGAATTGAATCATCCATGTTGGTGATTGAAAGAGCCAGCTTCAGCATCCCAGTCTAAGCACCCCCGGCCTCCATCCTTGCGACGCACGGTACACCTCGTTTGCCACCTGCTCGACCCTAGTGTCACTGATAAAATGAAGTAATAATACAGTTAAAATAGAGCGAGTGTCATCTCTATCATTTCATTTCCAATGTAGATAAAGAAAGTGCTTCTCTTTGTTAATGTATGTTTCATCAACTAGTCCCATTGTTAATGTTTAAGCGTTTCTGCAAACTGGGGTGCTTAATTTTAGTTGATATGTACAAAAATAGAGATTTGAATGTCTCAAGGCGCCTCCTTGTACTACCGCTGTACACTGATGTTCATCACTGGCAGAAGGTGTATCTGGGAGACTTGGGATGATGTCCAGCATGAGGCGTACCGTATGAGGCGTCGCAAGGCCCATCTCGCCCTCGCAGTATGGCATACTATGATACTATCGCAATATTTTCTTCTATTTATTTTGTGTGTTTCATCAACTAGTGCCACTATAATGTAATCATGCTTTTTCATTATCTATGCAAACAGGGTTATTCAGCTGCATTTTGGTGGAACTGCACAAATGTACGTATGGAACCGGCATATATGTAGAGTGCGAGGTGTGCCAAGTAAGAATTACCGACACCAACCATGCTGCATGCACGCATTGGCATCCACCACCACCAGTGGGATGTGTGGCGCTCTCTGTGGACGGATCTTTCTCGGCAGCAAATCATCGAACCAAATACTAGTAGCTTATATTGGCAGTTTTCTAGGGAGTATTCTTTTCTGAAAGAAGCACCAATCTATTTTTCTTAACCGTCGTCTGGGCCATGGAGTACATAGAGCTGCTCCTCTGGGCCATGGAGCAAACAGATTCACCGAATCCGATCGTGAGGGAGCGGTGGTGGGAGTATCGATCCCAGATGGAGCATCCACCAGAGATTGAAGGATCAAGCATCTACAGGGTGCCGTTTGTGAGGGTGTCCTGCCAAAGCGAGCCGGTGGAGTCTTCGTCGACCGAACCCAACTGCAAGAGGAGAAAAGCAGTTGGCCCGACGAAGCTTCCCCGCCATCGTCTCCCTCGCCGTTCATGTCGTCTCACGGGGCGGCTGTCTGCCGCCGAGGAATAGGAGGGGGCTGCCCCCCCAGCCCAATAGTCGGGCAGGTTGTGAATTGTCAGGAGGAGCTTAGGGTTGTCAGTATTTGCAGGTTGTGAATTGTGTTTTGTGTTGTGTATTTTGAGAGTACTTTCAGATATGAATGTCTTTTGAATTTCAGATTTGCAGTATTGAGCATATGAAGTATTTTATGAATTCTAGAGATCTTTTTTTAGCACTTAAAAAAATGTAGTTTCATAGGAGTATAAAAGTGCAGACAATGTGATTCTCAGAGAAGAAACTGCAAGTTCAGTTTCAGATAAGAAACTGCAAGTTCAGTTTCAGATAAGAAACTGCAACTTTCAGAGGCAAAGCATTTATATTAACACGGCCTTTTCAAACAGGGTTAACATCATGTTGGAAGTTTTATTCATGGTCAAAAATGGAACTACCAGCCAGTTAACATCATGCTGATCAACATTCATGCATAGCACATCTTCATATGATGCACAGTCAAAATGCCCACACAATGTCGAGTGTGCGAAACACACAGAAAACGAGGGACGGAGTTTTGGCAAGTATTGGACGTGGTTTTGGGCTGCCCCGTCTAGGCTTTCATTTTTAACATACGCAGCCCACGACCTCGGATGGGAGGTCCATAGGCCTGTTTGTATTTTCTTAGGGCCGTCATGTATCGACCGGCCTATGGACCTCCCATCCGAGGTTTTATTTTTGGCAGCCCAATTTATGTATTTTTTTGAAGAAAACGCAGAGGTCTGTTCCATTTTTCTATATAAGAATAGGAACGCCAGGTTCAACTTATGTTTCCCTTCTAACTATAATATATATATTTAAATTATTTTATATGTTGTTATATATTATTTTTATTGTCATCATATATTTAACAGATACTTACATATGTAAGAAAACAATATCCCACATCTTATTAACTTATAAAAATAATTTCTTAACAAATAAAATCCTGGATTTTTTTGGCACGAAAATCCTAGTGATTGTGTACAAAAGTTTGGTAAGATTTAAGAACGAATGTAATAATATCACTTATTATTTAAATATATTTATAACAAAATTCTCAGCCCCTTTTTATTTTTTGATAACATTGCTGGCCCAACCCAACATTATAATTAGAATCAGCCCAGCAAAATCGTGTATTTCGAGAAAGTGCAAATGGCCTGTAATTTTTTAGGAAATAAAATAAATGGGCCGCATGGACGCTACATTATTTGTTCACCCAGCCCAGCTAATGGCTGTAATTCAAAAAAAAGATCAAATTGACTGTAAATTCTACCGCGAAAAAAAAAAAGACTGTAAATTCTGAAAAAATGGGTTGAATACGTGCCACATTTTTGGAGGCTGAAATGTGGGACAATAGGTCGAAGCCAACGCAAGTCGTTGTCAATTTAGTCAACAAATGATTCTGACATGTTAGCCGTTGGATTTACATCCAACGACCGGCATCTATCTTCAATCTCTCGTCTTCTTCCTCCAGCGCCGCCGGGACCACCTCACGCCTCCTGCTGCTAGCAGCTCTGCTTAGCACGCTTCGCTATGAAGCGCTACTCCACCGTTGGCCAGGCCATCCCTCCACCCCTCCACACCTCCTGTTCTTCTTCACCGACTGCCGAACCACACCGCACTAGAACCAGTTAACCCTCGTACACCTCTCCGTCTGCGACTCTACTCCCGCGTCTTCCCATCTCCGGCTCGTTGCTGTCCGGGGCCTCGCCGTCGTCCACCACCTTGGATGCGCTCGGCGCGGCGTGGTCAATGTGGTCAACAAACGACACCATCGGAAGTAGACTGTGCGTGGAGAGGCTGACAGCTGGGTCCACGGCCGCACACAAGGAAATGCCTCCTTATTACGCGCAAAATAATGATTCCTCCACCTGACATCTGGGACCCACCGGAAGGGCCTCTGTATCTCGCGAAAATAACGTGCCCCCCGCTGACATGTCGGACCCACCAGCTATCTTCGCACGCAAGGAAGTGCCTCCTTATTACGCACAAAAAAATGAATACTCCCCCTGCCAGCTGGAACCCAGCATAGTGGGAGGCTGACTTGTGGGCCTACCAAGTTGACGGGGACGGAGGGCTTTGTCAACTTTGTCAATATGAACGATTCTAGCTCCTGTTACCGTACGATGTTCATCCAACGGCCGTAGTGCTTCTTCAACCTCTGGTCTTCTTGCTCCAGCCGCCCAAACCTGCGCCGGTCGTGCCGCGTGCTCCTGCCTCCCGTGGCCGTCTGTTCTGCCGCGCAGGCCTCAGCGCCCCCTACTACTCCCACCGCTGGCCAGGGCATCCCTCTACTCACCCACACCCCCTGTTATTCTGCGGCGACGGCAGCCTCACACCGCGGCCGAACCGGTGAACCCTCGTACTCCTCTCCGCGCGGGCTTCCATTGTCGCGTCTTCCCCGGCTCCGCATCGTCCCCTTCCTAGGCCTCGCCATCGTCCACCGCCGTGGTGCTCTCGGCGTGGTGTGGTCAATGTGGTCAACGGCCGACTTCCATCGGAAGAGTACTGTACGTGGAGAGGCTGACAGCTGGGTCCACGGCAGCCGCAAGGAAGTGCCTCCTTATTACGCGGAAAATAATTATTCCTCCACCTGACAGCGGGGACCCACCGGACGGGCCACCAGTATTTTGCGAAAAAAATCGTTTCCCCCTGACTGCTGGGACCCATCGGACGGGCCACCGTATTTCACGAAAAAAACGTTCCCTCCGCTGTTAGCTCGGACCCACCGGAAGTGCCTCCTTATAACGCACAAAAAAATGAATACTCCCCCGGCTAGCTGGGACCCACCTTGGTGGGAGGCTGACTTGTGGGCCTACTAAGTTGACGGGGACGAAGGGCTTTGTCAACTTAGTCAATATGAACGATTCTAGCTCCAGTGACCGTACGATGTCCATCCAACGGCCGTAGTGCTTCTTCAACCTCTAGTCTTCTTGCTCCAGCCGCCCAAAGCAGCGCCGGTTGTGCCGCATGCTCCTGCCTCCCGTGGCCGGCTGTGCTGCCGCAGAGGCCTCACCGCCCCCTACTATTCCCACTGCTGGCCAGGCTCTGCGGCGACGGCAGCCTCACACGGCACCCGAACCAGTGAACCCTCGTACTCCTCTCCGCGCGGGCTTCCACTGCCGCGTCTTCCCCGGCTCCGCGTTGTCCCCTTCCTAGGCCTCGCCGTCGTCCACCGCCGTGGTGCTCTCCGCATGGCGTGGTCAACGTGGTCAAGGAACGACTTCCATCGGAAGAGTACTGTACGTGGAGAGGCTGACAGCTGGGTCCACGGCCACAGCCCGGTTTTTTTGTGACTTGCCAAGTAAGTCGCTTTGTCAGGCCTGTTGGGCTGCAAATCTTTCAAGACGAGGAGAACTTTCATTCGGCTGGCCGAGAAAATGGCCCATCAGTAATGAGAAATGGGTTGTACATTTTTAAAACACATCAAACCGGCAATTAGTTTCAAATATCTTTTTTTTTTCATTTCAAGATTTTAAATTACATTAATTTTTATGCGTGGAGAATTTGTTGGATTTTATATTGATATACATTTGTTTTTAAAATCAGTTTGAATGTGAGTTGAAATTTCGGGATTAAAAACAGTTTGGACCGCACTGAAATATGCAAAATTTCGTATAATTTTTTAACCGTGGCCACAATATGGGATGTAATGCTAACAAAAAGAATATGGGCTCCAAAAAAACCTTAAGAATTAGCAAATGGGCTGTAAATTATTAGAAATAATGGCAGATGGGTTGTATGTTGTTTTCCACAGATTTGAGGCTTTCCTAAAAAAAAGTTTGACGCACAAGCACCGACTGTTGGATGTCCATCCAACGGTCGTCGTGCTTCTTCAATCTCTGCTCTTCCTGCTCCAGCCGCTCAAACAAGCGCTGGCGGGACTGCCTGCTCCCTCCTCCCCGCGGCCGGCTGTGCTGCCGCGCAGGCCTCACCGCCCCACCGTACTCCCATCGCTGGCCTAGCCATCCCTCTACTCACCCACACCTACTGTTATTCTCCGGCGACGGCAGACGAACCAGTAAACCCTCATAGAGTCGTACTCCCCTCCGCGTGGGAAACAACTGCCGAGTCTTCCCTGCCTCTGTGTCGTCCCCTTCCTAGGCCTCGCCGTCGTCCACCGCCGTGGTGCTCTCGGCAGGGCGTGGTCAATGTGGTCAACGACCGACTTCCATCGGAAGATTACTGTGCGTGGAGACGCTGACAGCTGGGTCCACGGCCGCAGCAAGGAAGTGTCTTCTTATTACATGCAAAATAATTATTCCTCCACCTGACAGCGGGGACCCACCGGACGGGCCACCGTATTTCGTGAAAAAAACGTTTCCCCCCTGACTGCTGGGACCCACTAGCTAAACCTTCGCACGCAAGGAAGTGCGTCCGGGCAAAAAAACAAAACGATTCGCCCCCCTGACTGCTGGGACCCACCAGCTACATCTTCGCACGCAAGGAAGTGCCTGACAGTCGGGACCCACCTGGTCGAAGCGTGCGTAGCGTTGTCATTCTGGTCGCGAACGTGTACGTACATATATACTGGTGGATGTAGAGGCGCGCACGTGTCGTAGTAGAGGCGCGTACGTGTTGTAGTAGAGGCGCGCACGTAGCATGTACACGTACGTACAGCGGCCAGGGTGCAAGAAAGAAAATACGGCCACGTATGTGTACATACGGGCGGGGTCTCGAACGCCTACTCGCGCATACGTACGGCGAGGGCTCGTTGACATGGCTGGGTCGGAACGGAGAAACAACGTCGTCGTCGTGTTCATGGGGAGGCAACGGAATGCGTCGTGTTCATGGGGAGGCAACGGAATGCGTCGTGTTCATCGGGAGACAACTAAACGCGTGGGAGCCAACCGGCTGGGTCAGAACGGAATGCGTGGTCGTGTTCATCGGGAGGGCTTGGACGGGACAGGCGATGGAAACGAGGCCTGGCGTACCGCAGAACGGAGGAAACGGCCTTGTGTTCGACCGGCCACGTTCGAAACGGGATCCTGTTCATCGGGAGGGGTCTGGCGTACTGCAAAACAGACGAAACGGACCTCCTACGGTCGAAACGGGGGTCCTGTTGATCGGGAGGGGTGTGGCGTACCGCAAAATGGACGAAACGGACCTCCTACGGTCGAAACGGGGGTCCTGTTGATCGGGAGGGGTGTGGCGTACCGCAAAACGGACGAAACGGACCTCCTACGGTCGAAACGGGGCTCCTGTTGATCGGGAGGGGTGTGGCGTACCGCAAAACGGGACTCCACGGGATACTGTTCATCTCCACCGTCGACCTCCTCTAGCCTCCACGGGCTACCGTCGACCTCCTCCAGCCTCCACGGGCTCCTGTTCATCCAGCCTCCACTGCGCGCTACTCCACCGGCTACTGTTCAACCACCCCTCCACGGGCACCCCTCCACCGTCTACTGTTCATCCAGCCCTCCACACCACGGGGTCCTGTTCAACCACCCCTCCACGGGCACCCCTCCACCGTCTACTGTTCATCCAGCCCTCCACACCACGGGGTCCTATTCAACCACCCCTCCACGGGCACCCCTCCACCGTCTACTGTTCATCCAGCCCTCCACCACACCACGGGGTCCTGTTCATCCAGAGGCAATGCCACCGCTCACTGTTCATCCAAACCCCCCCGCAACACTCACTGTTCATCCAGAGGCAACATCGATCGGCTTCAGTTAGCAGCAGTAGCGAAGGAATCGCTCGATCGGGTTCAGTTAACAGCCATCGATCGATCGCTCGGGTTCAGTAACGCATAGCCTGCAGTGCAATCGCTCGGGTTCAGTTAGAGCCCAACGCCTCGCTCGGGTTCAGTTAGAGCCAACGCCTCGCACACACGCGCGTACGTGTACGAGAGAAACGCGCATCGCTCGGCCCCCGACCTCCCACCGTAACCGGGAACTCCCCAAAAAATTTCTCGCCCTCGCTTCTACCACGGTTTTTTCCGTCATGGACGACCCAAAGAATGTCATGCAGCTGCGTCTCCGGCCCGCCCTGGACAAAAAGCCCATTTTCTGTCATGATTTTTTGTCATAGAAGTAGGAGCCCACCACATCTATGATGATACCGGGTTTTGTCACAATTATCGTCATAGAAGTGTCATATGTATGACAGAAAAAAATTTCGTTCGGCCCAAAATGTCACGGATGTGTCTTTTTTTACTAGTGGAATGACATGTTTCAGAATTTATTTGCTCCAATTAATGTTTGTCCCAAGCTTGGGGATGCTATGTTTAATGAAGATGATCTTTTTAGTCCCCCTACTTTGAATGATCAAATTTGCTATGATGATTGCATGCCTCCTATCTATGATGAGAACAAAGCTGCTACTTATGATGATTATTGCGATGATACTTATGTTATAAAAAGTAGTGACAATTATTGTCATAATTTTGAATATCCTTTTACTAAACATTACTCTTTTAATGTGGGAACAATATATAGTATTCGAGTTTCCTATGATACTCCCGCTATTATGAATGAGAATAGAATTGCTTATATGGAGAGTAATAAATTTTCTATGCTTTTGGATCATGAAAAGAATGCTTTATGTGATGGTTATATTGATGAATCCATTCATGGTGCTACTGAAAATTATTATGAGAGAGTAACTTATGATTCATGATGCTCTTGTTATGTTACAATCCTTCTCTTTTATGCGAGCATAATTGAACTCATCATGCCTAGCTAAAAGGCATTAAAGAAAAGCGCTTGTTGGGAGACAACCCAACACTTTTACCTACTATTTTATTGTGTTCACATGGTTATGCTACTATATTAACCATGTGTTATTGCTTTTGTTTCAATAAAGTGCCAAGTAAAGCCTTTGGGATAGTGTGGATGATAGTTGACTTGAATCTGTGCAAAAACAGAAACTTTTGCGTCCAGTGCAGAAATTCTTATATTTTACTGGAACATGGAAAAATTCTGAAATTTTTACAGGTGATATATATACAAATCGCCTAATCTTTCTTCATTTTTCAGAATTTTTGGAGTAGTAGAAGTATGGTTGTTGTCCAGATCATTACAGACTATTCTGTTATTGAGAGATTATGTTTCCAATGCATAGTTTGCTTGTTTCCTAGTTTCTATGGCTTATATTGCTCAATATAAATTGTGGAAATGATATGCTACAGTAGGCATTGTGTGGAAACAATTATGAATCTTGTATTTGACAGTACCAAAGTGAAATGATTTGCTCTTTATCATACTAACTATCTCACAAAGTTCCGTTAAGTTTTGTGTGATTGAAGTTTTTCAAGTTTTGGGTGAGATATCGATATGAGGAGAATAAGGAGTAACAAGACCCTAAGCTTGGGGATGCCCAAGGCACAAGGTAATATTCAAGGAAGATCCAAGCAACTAAGCTCGGGGATGCCCCGGAAGGCATCCTCTCTTTCGTCTCCAACATTATCGCTAACCTCACTTGGAGCTATGTTTTCATTCGTCACATGATATGTGTTTTCCTTGGAGCGTCAATTTATTTTGTTAAGATTTGCTTGCTGTTATTTAGAATAATGTTTTGCATCTTTTATTTCAATAGAAGTGGCATTGATAGCCTTTACTATGCTTATTTGACAAGTCTACATGTTACTGTTTGAAAACAGAAAGTTTACCGTTGTTGCAAAAATTCCCTAGAAAAGTCAGAATGTGATAAAGTGTTGAAACTTCTTGCAAAATAAGATCCGATACTTTTTATACAGTGTGGTAAATTTTCATAATCTTTGGAGTTTAAGAAGTATTATCACTCTTGCATTCTTTACAGGCTGTACTGTTTTGGCAGATTGTTGTTATGTTTGCATATGTTTGCTTGTTTAATGATTCTATTTGAGGATAGGAGTATTAAATATGCAGAGGCATTTAGTATGCAATGTTGAATAATAATTTTGGTGATTTGCTACAGTAGAGAATGATAAGGCTTTTGCATTGGTTTATACTAACTTAACTCACGAGTTCTTGTTGAGTTTTGTGTAGATGAACTTTTTAAGATTTAGGGAAACCATAATATAAAAAGAATTAAGGAGACACAAAAGCTCAAGATTGGGGATGCCCAAGGCATCCCAAGATAATATTTGAAGAAGTCTCAAGCATCTAAGCTTGGGCATCCCACCTTTCTTCTTCAACAATTATCGGTTAGTATCGGTTGAGCCTAAGTTTTTGCTTCTTCACATGATGTGTGCTATTGTTGGAATGTCATTTTATTTTATTTTGCGTGTTGTTTTAATAAAATGCTTAGATCTAAAAGTTTTTGAATAAGAGAGAGTCCTCAAATAGCTACATATTTATATAACTACTCGCTTGATCTTCACTTATATCTTTTTGAGCACGGTGTGCTTTAGTATTTTTTAAGAAATTCTCTCTTGCTTCACTTAAATTAATTTGAGAGAAATAAATATTATGCTCATGATCTTCACTTATATTTGTTTGAGCTTATAAAAAGCAACACAAGAAAATTAGTTCCAAAGTGATAGATATCCAAGAAGGATATAATAAAAACTTTCATCAAGATTATTGGACAAAATTAACTTGATTCCTTGTAATAGTTTTGAGATATGATGATGTGATATGTGAGTCATGTTGATGAGTAATTATGCTTTAGTAAGAATATTGGTGTTAAGGATTGGGATTCCCTATGCAAGCACGAAAGTCAATAGTTATGCAATGAAAGTACATCCTACTTGTGGTGCATTATTCGGTGTTAATTATGCTCAATGCTCGCTTATGATTTTTTTTGTTTCTTGGTTGGTCGCTTCTCAATCTTTTGCTAGCCTTCATTTTGCACTAAGTATGATCACTACTTGTGCATCCAAAATCCTTTAAACCAGTTTTGCCACATGAGTCCACTATACCTACCTATATGCGGTATTCTTTTTCCGTTCTAAGCAAATTTGTATGTGCCATCTCTAATTTTCAAAATAAATTTCTCTTTTGTGTGCTCATACCGCCCGTGAGGCTGTGAGGGGTGGCCAATATTTTCCATGCTAGATGTGTTATTATCACGATGAGTGTTTATTCACTTGTCATTGCACGAGAGTAAGGCAAAGGTATTAGAGATGCTCAGTCTCGAAATGAAAAATGAATTTATTTTATGTTGTCAAATAATAAATTCCTTGGAAAGTGTTGGTATGGAGGGCGCCCATGGATACGGTTAGCCATGGAAAGTGAAAGTATGGTGGAAAAAGGAATAAACTTTATTTCTGTTTGGGAACCGCCTATGATATATCTAGCATGGAAAGTGTTGGGAGATCTAAGTCGTTTTCGTTGGTGGGAAAAGTATGCCTCTCAAAATGTTTTTATCTCTCAATTTTCACTTTGAGCTCTGGCACCTCTACAAATCGGCCCTTCCCTCCGCGAAGGGCCTTTCTTTTACTTTATGCAATTCTTATTTTTAATTTGAGTCTCCATCTTCTTTTATAAAGCACCAACTAAGGGGCACTATGATCGTACTTGAGCATTAGGTGTAGCTAATATGCGAGTGTGTTTCATGAATGGATCAATGATTGAGCATAATGGGACAGGGATAACTTATTTTAGCGTTGGTATTTGAAAGACATGGTTGCTTGTTGATATGCTTGAGTATTAAAGTCCTCATGTCAGAACTAGACTATTGCTTTGAACCATATAAAAGTCCAAATGTCATCCTATAAAGAAAAGAATATGGGATGACATGTTAGGCAGCATTCCACATCAAAAATTCTGTTTTTATCATTCACCTACTCGAGGACGAGCAGGAATTAAGCTTGGGGATGCTGGTACGTCTCCAACGTATCTATAATTTTTTATTGTTCCATGCTGTTATATTATCATTCTTGGATGTTTTACAATCATTTTATAGCTACTTTATATCATTTTTGGGACTAACCTATTGACCCAGTGCCCGGTGCTAGTTGCTGTATTTTGCCTGTTTTTTACATCGCAGGAAATCAATATCAAACGGAGTCCAATCACCGCGAAACTTTTTGTGGATTTTTGATGGACCAGAATACTACCAATGGGCCAGAGCAGCACCTGGGGGGTGCCCCGAGGGGGGCACAACCCACCAGGGCGTGCTTGCGGGCCCAGACGCGCTCAGGTGGGTTGTGCCCACCTCGGTGGCCTCTCGCACCCCCTCTTTGCCCTATAAAATCCCAAATATTCCAAAAACCCTTGGGGTTAACCTAGATCAGAAGTTTCGCCTCCGCAGGCCTATGTAGCCACCGAAAACCAATCTAGACCCCGTTCCGGCACCCTGCCGGAGGGGAGAATCATCACCGGTGGCCATCTTCATCATCCCGACGGCCACCACGACGAGGAGGGAGTAGTCCACCCTCGGGGCTGAGGGTTTGTACGAGTAGCTATGTGTTTATTCTCTCTCTCTCTCTCATGTTCTTGAGATGTCACGATCATGATGTATCGCGGGCTTTATTAATATAGTTGGATCATATGGTGTTTCCCCCTCTCCATCTTGTTGTGAATTGAGTTTTCCCTTTGAGATTTTGTTTTATCGGATTGAATACTTTTATGGATTTGAGAGCACTTGATATATGTCTTGCCTATGAATAATCATGGTGACAATGGGGTATCATATTGATTCACTTGATATATGTTTTGGCACTCAACTCACGGGTTCCCGAGGTGACATTGGGGTAATCTATGCATAGGGGTTGATGCTCGTTCTTTTCTTTGTTTCTCTGGTAGAAATCGTGGGGCACTCTTTGAGGTTCTTTGTGTTGGATTGAGTATTATGAATCTGAAATTATTTGGTGTTATTTTAGTACGAACTCTTGGATAGATCGATCGGAAAGAATAGCTTCGAGGTGGTTTCGTACCCTACAAATAATTTCTTCTTATGTTCTCCGCTAGATAGGAACTTTGGAGTGATTCTTCATCGCACTTTGAGGGGTGGTTATATGACCCAATTATATTAGCATTGTTGAGAGATTGCACTAGTGAAAGTGCGGACCCTAGGCCTCATTTTCATGCATTGCAATACTGTTTGTGCTCCGTTTTATCAATTGCTACCTTGCTGTTTTTTATTGTTCCTATTACAAAAATCAATATCTACTATCATCACTACACTTGTATCACCATCTCTTCGCCGAACTAGTGCACCCATAAAAATTACCATTGTATTTGGTGTGTTGGGGACACAAGAGACTTTTTATTATTTGGTTGCAGTGTTCTTTGAGAGAGACCATATTCATCCTACACCTCCCACGGATTGATAAACCTTAGGTCATCCACTTGAGGGAAAATTGCTACTGTCCTACAAAACTCTGCGCTTGGAGGCCCACCACAAGTCTACAAGAACAAGTTGCATAGTAGACATCATACTCCAGCAGGCCTAGACTTCATCAGCAGCCTTCCCGATGATATGTTGACAGTCATCATCTCCCTCCTCCTAATCAAATATGGGGCATAGACAACCGTCCTTTCCCGGCGGTGGCGCCCCCTATGGAACTACACCCCTCTCGACCTCATCGACAGCCACGAGATCTGCCATGGCTATCGCAAAAGCTTGGATGCGTTCTCCAAGATCCTCGGCAGTACCCTGGCCCAACCAGAGGCCTTAGCATGGGCAAGTTCCGTTCCAACGGCAAGGACCGAGGCAAGCTTGACGACTGGTTCTGATCCCCCACCCTAGATCAGCTCGAGGAGCTCCTTTTGATGATGGGCATATGCGCTCGCTGCCAGCATCCGCGCTCCGCCTCACGCCCACGCTGCGTGTCGCCAAGTTCAGGAACTGCTATTTCCCCCCTTAATGACACGCTCGCTCTTATTCTACCATGACTGAAGCACCTCGATATCATCGCCGTCTACCTCCCAAACGCTGACATGGAGAGCCTACTCCATGGCTGTACTGCACTCGAGTACCTTCATCTTCAGGCGATCAATGGGTTGAGTAGCTTCCACATGACCTCCATGACTCTCCGGACTATTTATGTGTGTTGCTGGTGCTGCAAGAAGACATCACAAGATGTGTACCACGGTATGGTCATTGAGGACACACCTTCACTTGAGAGATTACTTGTAGTTGATCAAGAAGGTCCAACAAGAATCAATGTCATTTATGCGCCAAAATTGACAGTGGTGGGCTACTCATCTGAAAAATACCCCGAACTTGTTATTGGATCCACACCCGTTCAGGTTCAACAGCCGCCTTCTACCTCTCCTTCTAGAAATTAACATTATTTCGAATTTTGAAGATGTATGTTCGTCTGTCATCCAAAAAATGATTCCGACTAGCTTGACCCCGAAACTGCACACAGTGAAGGTCTTGGCACTAGAATCTATCGGTCCCAACCTGGAGAAAATTGTCAGTTTCCTGAGATGCTTTCCATGCCTAGAGAAGCTATATATCGAGGTGATGTTCCTTTTCTGCTAAATGTTAACCATAAGGGAGTTCAATTTGTGACACCTTTTTTCCAAGTTTACAATGACAATGTACTACGACTTCTGAAGTTTTTTTTGGAGGATTTCAGTACATACATGCCCCCCCATATTGGTTGCTTGATCCATATGGTTACAATCCATAAGCATTTCTCCTTTGTATTCATCTGTACTAGTTTTCTTAGGGAACTTTTCATCCACTCCAACCTCTTGTGAACAAGGCTACATTTTTCTAGATTGTAATCAAATGTCCATGTTAATCATTCAGATCAAAGATGGCACATTAGTGCATTTTGCAAACTTGCAAACCAAATAGGCATGTACTAGTGTTCAAAATTGCATGTAGGCACTGACCCATTTTCTTCTTTTGCAGATAAGATTAGGCCCAGTGGTGGATAATGTGGTACAATATAACAATCACATCGAATGCCTAGATCTGCATCTCTCAAAAATTACTTTGAACTCCTACCAAGGGGCCTTACCGGAGATTATATTCGCAGGTTCTTTGTTCTCAGAGCAAGGGTGCTGAAGGTAATGAGGTTTGCCCTACATTTATTTCGCAAAAATGAATGGTTTGTTGATCAGCGCCAGCAGCTGCGGTAGAGTGGAATAGGCTCCAAAAATGCTGACTTTCATTTTGGAACTTCAGATGACAGAGTAATCGGAAGTCATCGTGTCAACCCCATATATACATGACTTCTCAGTGGCTGACCCCTTTGCAAAATTATGAGGTTTCGAAACCAGCCTTACAAGTGGTAATATTAGTTTGAACCTCTCTTATATCCATATTCAGCGGATCAGCGTGAGCATTTGCAGCTGATGAGCTGAGTTTCATTTCTAATATCAGTTTGAACCTTGTAATCTTTGAATTTGAGCCATATAGCTCTAGAATTTGAACCTTGTAATATTTTGGGCTTTTGTGGTACAATCATTGAAATGGCATCGTATGAGACTCGTATATTGGTAGCACTATGTTGACCTTAATATGCAATGGACTTAGATTTGATTAACCATTCTCGAATCTGTTTACGTTGTCGATCTCATAGCACACGATCTGTAGCTAACTCGACTGCGATCTTCGACATTATTGCACACATTTGGTTTCTTCAACCGTGTGCCCTGTAGAGCGCAGAATTAATTATCACACTTGAACTTATGACCGAAGTCATTCCACACACTTCATTTTTACAAAGCTTTTTGCCAACAAACGCCCATGATTTGTCCCTCTACTAGCTGACACATGGCCAAACTAGCCGGGCAGGAAGCTTGCGCGGTAAACTGCGCGGTAGCACGGGAACAGGCTCACCGAGGATACATTTGGCACCTCTTCGAGCCCACGCGTCGCCAAATGAAACGCGTGCGGTGCGGTGTTGTCAAGCGTGCATTGGAATCCTCTGCTATGAACGCGGTGACAAGACATGACGATTACAGGCCGGCCGACCCCCATTTATTATAGCGGCCATTTAACCTCATATCTTTTCAACCTTTCGATCGCACCCCACCATTGCAAGAAGCACACCCACCACGACAAATTCTTAGAGGGTATGCTGCGTGGCTCCAATGGCACTCCGAGCGGCTACCGAGGACGAGTAGTAGTTCACCATGCATGTCGTGGTGGACACCCACAGAAGGTTCATGGAGCTCTCGGTGGTGTATACCAACAACCCGGTCTGGGTGGAGCACCCCATCCACATCATGGAGTTGTTGCTTGCTGAGGAGAAGTACAAGCACTACAAAAAAGACACATCCGTGACATTTTGGGCCGAACAATTTTTTTTTCTGTCATACATATGACACTTCTATGACGATAATTGTGACAAAACCCGGTATCATCATAGATGTGGTGGGCTCCTACTTCTATGACAAAAAATCATGACAGAAAATGGGCTTTTTATCCTGGGCGGGCTGGAGACGCAGCTGCATGACATTCTTTGGGTCATCCATGACGGAAAAAACCGTGGTAGAAGCGAGGGGGAGGAAAATTTCGGGGAGTTCCCGGTTACGGTGGGAGGTCGGGGGACGAGCGATGCGTGTTTCTCTCGTACACGTACGCGCGTGTGTGCGAGGCGTTAGCTCTAACTGAACCCGAGTGAGGCGTTGGGCTCTAACTGAACCCGAGCGATTGCACTGCAGGCTACGTGTTACTGAACCCGAGCGATCGATCGATGGCTGTTAACTAAACCCGATCGAGCGATTCCTTCGCTACTGCTGCTAACTGAAGCTGATCGATTGGATGAACAGTGAGCGTTGCGGGGGGGGGGGGGTTGGATGAACAGTGAGCGGTGGCGTTGCCTCTGGATGAACAGGACCCCGTGGTGTGGAGGGCTGGATGAACAGTAGACGGTGGAGGGGTGCCCGTGGAGGGGTGGTTGAACAGTAGACGGTGGAGGGGTGCCCGTGGAGGGGTGGTTGAACAGGACCCCGTGGTGTGGAGGGCTGGATGAACAGTAGACGGTGGAGGGTTGCCCATGGAGGGGTGGTTGAACAGTAGCCGGTGGAGTAGCGCGCGGTGGAGGCTGGATGAACAGGAGCCCATGGAGGCTGGAGGAGGTCGACGGTAGCCCGTGGAGGCTGGAGGAGGTCGACGGTGGAGATGAACAGTATCCCGTGGAGTCCCGTTTTGCGGTACGCCACACCCTTCCCGATGAACAGGACCCCCGTTTCAACCGTAGGAGGTCCGTTTCGTCCGTTTTGCGGGATGCCACACCCCTCCCGATCAACAGGACCCCCGTTTCGACCGTAGGAGGTCCGTTTCGTCCGTTTTGCGGTACGCCACACCCCTCCCGATCAACAGGACCCCCGTTTCAACCGTAGGAGGTCCGTTTCGTCCGTTTTGCGGTACGCCACACCCCTCCCGATCAACAGGAGCCCCGTTTCGACCGTAGGAGGTCCGTTTCCTCCGTTTTGCGGTACGCCACACCCCTCCCGATCAACAGGACCCCGTTCCGAATGTAGGAGGTCTGTTTCCTCCGTTTTGCGGTACGCCAGGCCTCGTTTCCATCGCATGTTCCGTCCAAGCCCTCCCGATGAAAACGACCACGCATTCCGTTCCGACCCAGCCGGTTGGCTCCCACGCGTTCCGTTGCCTCCCGATGAACACGACGCATTCTGTTGCCTTCCCATGAACATGACGCATTCCGTTGCCTCCCCATGAACACAACGCATTCCGTTGACTCCCCATGAACACGACGACGTTGCTGTTTCTCCGTTCCGACCCAGCCATGTACACGAGCCCTGGCCGTACGTATGCGCAAGTAGGCGTTCGAGACCCGCCCGTATGTACACATACGTGGCCGTATTTTCTTTCTTGCACCCTGGCCGCTGTATGTACGTGTACATGCTACGTGCGCGCCTCTACTACGACACGTGCGCGCCTCTACATCCACCAGTATATATGTACGTACACGTTCGCGACCAGAATGACAACGCTCCGTACGCTTCGACCAGGTGGGTCCCGACTGTCAGGCACTTCCTTGCGTGCGAAGATGTAGCTGGTGGGTCCCTGCAGTCAGGGGGCGATTCGTTTTTTTTGCCCGGACGCACTTCCTTGCATGCGAAGATGTAGCTGGTGGGTCCCAGCAGTCAGGGGGGCGAATCGTTTTTTTTGCCCGGACGCACTTCCTTGCATGCGAAGATGTAGCTGGTGGGTCCCAGCAGTCAGGGGAAACGTTTTTTTCGCGAAATACGGTGGCCCGTTTGGTGGGTCCCCGCTGTCAGGTGGAGGAATCATTATTTTGCGCGTAATAAGGAGGCACTTCCTTGCTGCGGCCGTGGACCCAGCTGTCAGCCTCTCCACGTACAGTCCATGTCCGATGGAAGTCGTTCCTTGACCACGTTGACCACGCCGCGCCGAGAGCACCACGGCGGTGGACGACGGCGAGGACTAGGAAGGGGACGACTCGGAGCCGGGGAAGACGCAGAAGTGGATGCCCAGGCGAAGAGGAGTACGAGGGTTCACTGGTTCGGCTGCGGTGTGAGGCTGCTGTCGCCGCAGAATAACAGGGGGTGTGGGTGAATAGAGGGATGGCCTGGCCAGCGGTGGGGCCTCCGCGGCATCACAACCGGCCACGGGAGGCAGGAGCACGCGGCACGACCGGCGCTGGTTTGGGCGGCTGGTGCAAGAAGACCAGAGGTTGAAGAAGCACTACGGCCGTTGGATGAACATCGTACGGTAACAAGAGCTAGAATCGTTCATATTGACTAAGTCGACAAAGCCCTCCGTCCCCGTCAACTTGGTAGGCCCACAAGTCAGCCTCCCACTATGCTGGGTTCCAGCTGGCAGGGGGAGTATTCATTTTTTTGTGCGTAATAAGGAGGCACTTCCTTGCGTGCGAAGATAGCTGGTGGGTCCGACATGTTAGCGGGGGGCACGTTATTTTCGTGAAATACAGAGGCCCTTTCGGTGGGTCCCAGATGTCAGGTGGAGGAATCATTATTTTGCGCGTAATAAGGAGGCATTTCCTTGTGTGTGGCCATGGACCCAGCCGTCAGCCTCTCCATGCACAATCTACTTCTGATGGTGTCGTTCGTTGACCATGTTGACCACGCCGCGCCGAGCGCATCCAAGGTGGTGGACGACGGCGAGGCCCCGGACAGCAACGAGCCGGAGATGGGAAGACGCGGGAGTAGAGTCGCAGACGGAGAGGTGTACGAGGGTTAACTGGTTCTAGTGCGGTGTGGTTCGGCAGTCGGTGGAGAAGAACAGGAGGTGTGGAGGGGTGGAGGGATGGCCTGGCCAACAGTGGAGTAGCACTTCATAGCGAAGCGTGCTAAGCAGAGCTGCTAGCAGCAGGAGGTGGGAGGTGGTCCCGGCGGCGCTGGAGGAAGAAGACGAGAGATTGAAGATGGATGCCGTTCGTTGGATGTAAATCCAACGGCTAACATGTCAGAATCATTTGTTGACTAAATTGACAACGACTTGCGTTGGCTTCGACCTATTGGCCCACATTTCAGCCTCCAAAAATGTGGCACGTATTCAACCCATTTTTTCAGAATTTACAGTCTTTTTTTTGCGCGGTAGAATTTACAGTCAATTTGATCTTCTTTTTTTGAATTACAGCCATTAGCTGGGCTGGGTGAACAAATAATGTAGCGTCCATGCGGCCCATTTATTTTATTTCCTAAAAAATTACAGGCCATTTGCACTTTCTCGAAATACACGATTTTGCTGGGCTGATTCTAATTATAATGTTGGGTTGGGCCAACAATGTTATCAAAAAATAAAAAGGGGCTGAGCATTTTGTTATAAATATATTTAAATAATAAGTGATATTATTACATTCGTTCTTAAATCTTACCAAGCTTTTGTACGCAATCACTAGGATTTTCGTGCCAAAACAATCCAGGATTTTATTTGTTAAGAAATTATTTTTATAAGTTAATAAGATGTGGGATATTGTTTTCTTACATATGTAAGTATCTGTTAAATATATGATGACAATAAAAATAATATATAACAACATATAAAATAATTTAAATATATATAATATAGTTAGAAAGGAAACATAAGTTGGACCTGGCGTTCCTATTCTTATATAGAAAAATAGAACAGACTTGTGCGTTTTCTTCAAAAAAAATACATAAATTGGGCTGCCAAAAATAAAACCTCGGATGGGAGGTCCATAGGCCGGTCGATACACGACGGCCCTAAGAAAATACAAACATGCCTATGGACCTCCCATCCGAGGTCGTGGGCTGCGCATGTTAAAAATGAAAGCCTAGACGGGGCAGCCCATAACCACGTCCAACACTTGCCAAAACTTCGTCCCTCGTTTTCTCTGTGTTTCGCACACTCGACATTGTGTGGGCATTTTGACTGTGCATCATATGAAGATGTGCTATGCATGAATGTTGATCAGCATGATGTTAACTGGCTAGTAGTTCCATTTTCGACCATGAATAAAACTTCCAACATGATGTTAACCCTGTTTGAAAAGGCCGTGTTAATATAAATGCTCTGCCTCTAAAAGTTGTAGTTTCATGAAACTGAAACTTGCAGTTTCTTCTCTGCGAATCACATTGCCTGCACTTTTATACTCCTATGAAACTACATTTTTTTAAGTGCTAAAAATAGATCTCTAGAATTCATAAAATACTTCATATGCTCAATACTGCAAATCTGAAATTCAAAAGACATTCATATCTAAAAGTACTCTCAAAATACACAACACAAAACACAATTCACAACCTGCAAATACTGACAACCATAAGCTCCTCCTGACAATTCACAACCTGCCCGACTATTGGGCTGGGGGGCAGCCCCCTCCTATTCCTCGGCGGCAGACAGCCGCCCCGTGAGACGATGTGAACGGCGAGGGAGACGATGGCGGGGAAGCGTCGTCGGGCCAACTGCTTTTCTCCTCTTGCAGTTGGGTTCGGTCGACGAAGACTCCACCGGCTCGCTTTGGCAGGACACCCTCACAAATGGCACCCTGTAGATGCTCGATCCTTCAATCTCTGGTGGATGCTCCATCTGGGATCGATACTCCCACCACCGCTCCCTCACGATCGGATTCGGTGAATCTGTTTGCTCCATGGCCCAGAGGAGCAGCTCTATGTACTCCGGCGCGACTCCCTCCGGGAGTATCGCCGCCTTTTCGCTCTGTTGCAGATATTTGGCCATGGATGTCGCCGTCGCCGCTAGTTGGTCCTTGTTGTCAAACCAAGACTGTATCTCCAACATCCTAGCTAGCTTCATAGGGTCGCCGTCTGCGATCCTCACGTATCGGTTGTACTCCTCCATCGATCTACTTCTCCACAGCAACTTCACTCACCGGCGGTGGTTTTTGAATGGAAGAGGAGAGGAGCAGCGCTGGTTTTGGATTAGAATGGGAGAGGAGCGACGCTAGTTTTGGACTGGAACAGGAGAGGAGGGGCGGTGGTTTTGAAATGGAAGAGGAGAGGAGCGGCGCTGCATTTAGATTGGAACAGGAGAGGAGCGGCGGTGGTTTAAGAGGAGAAGAGCGGAAGAGCGGCGCTGGTCTTGGAAGTATTTTTTGTTGTTTTGCGTATTTTGGGTCAAAGTTTGACCACGTACTGTATTTGACAAGCAAAATGTGAATGCATGTCACCAAAAATTGTATCGTTTGGTTCGTATCTGAATGTACTTTCAAATTATATTATTTTTGCAACGTATAACATATATTTTATGTGCGAAAATCATGGTCAATTATGACCCAGAATAAAAGGGAGACTAGTTAATGTGGGGTCACTTTCTTAATTGAAGGGTAAATTGATTTTGATTTTGATCCAGTCACAGCGCGCCGGCCCTCTCGTCCAATCCTAAATCACTGCCGCACGCTCCTCTCCCTCTTCTCCATTGCAAAACCATCTCCTCTCCTCTCCATCATCTCCATTCCAAAACCACCATCTCGCCTCTCCCTCTTCTGATCTTCTCCATTGCAAAACCACCTCCTCTCCTCTCCATCATCTCCATTCCTAAACCACCGTCTCGCCTCTCCCTCTTCTGATCTTCTCCATTGCAAAACCACCTCCTCTCCTCTCCATCATCTCCATTCCAAAACCACCGTCTCGCCTCTCCCTCTTCTCTATTGCAAGACCACCGTCTCTCCTCCCATCTTCCAAAGCTAGCACCGGACCACTCAGAAGGACATCTATGGAGAGGATGCAGCAGCGAATCAGGCAGATCGCCGGCGGCGACCAGGCAAAGTTAGCCAGGTTGAAGGAGATCCTTAGTTGGTTTGACAATGAGTGGGAGATTTCGAGGACGGTGCGGGCCATGTGGCAATGTATTCGAAAGAGCGAGACGGCGGCGATGAGGGCGGCGATGTACATGTACACCTCGGCGGCAGTCACGCCGCAGTCCTCCGAGTTCATCCAGTATCTCCTCTGGGCGATGGAGCAGACAGATTCGCCCGAGGCGACAGTCAGGCGGAGGTGGTGGGCGTACAGGTCGAAGGTCGAGCACCCAGAGGATAACGAATCGATCGAGTATGGTGTGCCGTTCGTGAGGGTGCAGAGCCAGCCGGAGCCACAGGAGTATTAGTTCTCCCACCGCAAGAGGAGGCCGGATGGCGCGACGTCGCTTCCCCGCCGTTCTCCACGGTTCCCTCGACGCTCGCCTCGTTTCAACGGCGGTGGTAGGGTTTAAGGTAAGCTTCGCACTAACCTAATCTTCCACCTGCTCATGCTTACAATCAGTGTGACAGCTAATGAAAATCGTGCTTACAATCAGTCACACAGTGTACAAATAAAGAAAAATAGATTGGTGCTTCTTTCAGAAAAGAGTACTCCCTAGAAAACTGCCAATATAAGCTACTAGTATTTGGTTAGATGATTTGCTACCGAGAAAGATCCGTCCACAGAGAGCGCCACACATCCCACTGGTGGTGGTGGATGCCAATGCGTGCATGCAACATGGTTGGTGTCGGTAATTTTTACTTGGCACACCTCGCACTCTGCATATATGCCGGTTCCATACGTACATTTGTGTAGTTCCACCAAAATGCAGCTGAATAACCCTGTTTGCATAGATAATAAAAAAGCGTGATTACATTATAGTGGCACTAGTTGATGAAACACACAAAATAAATAGAAGAAAATATTGCGATAGTATCATAGTATGCCATGCTGCGAGGGCGAGATGGGCCGTGCGACGCCTCATACGGTACGCCTCATACTGGACATCGTCCCAAGTCTCCCAGGTACACCTTCTGCCAGTGATGAACATCAGTGTACAGCGGTAGTACAAGGAGGCGCCTTGAGACATTCAAATCTCTATTTTTGTACATATCAACTAAAATTAAGCACCCCAGTTTGCAGAAACGCTTAAACATTAACAATGGGACTAGTTGATGAAACATACATTAACAAAGAGAAGCACTTTCTTTATCTACATTGGAAATGAAATGATAGAGATGACACTCGCTCTATTTTAACTATATTATTACTTCATTTTATTAGTGACACTAGGGTCGAGCAGGTGGCAAACGAGGTGTACCGTGCGTCGCAAGGATGGAGGCCGGGGGTGCTTAGACTGGGATGCTGAAGCTGGCTCTTTCAGTCACCAACATGGATGATTCAATTCATGGAACCTTTTGGTGCAGTTCACCTAAAATGAAGCAATGCCCCGTGAGCTAGCAGCTTCTTCTTCAAATTTTTTAAGAAAAGGGCTCCAGCCCCGGTTCCATTTCCATCAGAAAACGAAACCCACAGAGCTTCTTCTTCATTAGTTGCAATAAAATTGAGCAACATCAAGGTTGGTTGTGAAGCTCCTGGAATGCTCAACTATAATTTGGATATCATTTGTGCAGTTCAACTAAGATCGAGCGTGAAATGTATATCTCTGTTTGCACAAAAAAGGAGGAAAGGAGGGTGACTAACAAGTGATGAAACATGCATCAAATGAAAAGAAGCATGTTCCTTATCTGAATGGAAATCCTACAAGGACAGTAGCAATTTCTAAAGCACTGGCATTGCTAGATATTAGTGTGGGCATCAGGATTAACTATGACAACCGTTCAATACGACATTACTTTGGGCACGGGAGAGTAGGCGGACCAGGACAGTTGCATTTCTAACGAAAAGAACCAACTTATCTTAATGGGAAATTTTAGCAGGACATGTAAAGAAGTGCCATTGATTCATATTACTGGAGGCACTACATTTAAAACAACATTGGTTTAACGTGTCCTTACTTTTAACAGTGCGACTGCTACATTTTACCAGTGGCATTACATAAGAGTGGCTCGGGGCAACAAACATCAGAACAGGATATCTGGGTTGGTCCCATTTTTGTTCGGTATAGCCACCTTATACTGTGTGAGGCTAGCAAATCTAGTGCTGGACTTACTCTGTTGACTTGTCCCCCAGTCCCCACTTTCTTTCCTTTTTCAACCAATAGATCGGGTTTATATTGAGTTTGTACTGCGTTTCCCTTTATTTCCCTATTAGACCTACAGACCAGTTGGATAGCCAGTCTCTGCTACTTTTCGCCCCCATTATTTCCTCTTTCGACCAAGTCCTAGATTCAGGTAACAAATCCTCCCCCACCCCACCCCCTTTCTTCCTTGTTTGAACCAAGTAGTATTAGATTCGAGTGCATGAACTAGTTTTACCTCTTAAACGTAAAAAATTAGGTGGTTTTCGAATAGCCGATCGATCCTATCTACGAGGGGGCCTGAGAAATAGTAATAGATACAAATACAGCGACATCAAGAGCTCGGGAAGTAGAGCAAGGCCGGTTTTGAAGGAAGTTATACCTGATGGTCGTCGGGATGTCGCTAGGTGGGCGGCGGGAGGCCGGATCTACCCACACTACGCCAGCGAGGAAGAAGGGGTCGGAGGCCCTCCCTCGCCAGCGGTGCTTGGGAGAGAACGGCAAGGCAGGCTGATCGGGACGCGCCCAGCAGTGGGTAAGAGCCGTCACCGAGGATGACCACGTGAACGTTGCACCTTCTCACCTTCCCCGGCGGAGAGGATCCGGCTGGATCTGTGACCAGCGGTGAGCAGAGAGAGAGAGAGAGAGAGTGTGGCCATCGCTGTCGTGTTTAGATCTGGAGAGGCCGAGACAGTGTGAGGAGAGCAACACTAGCAAGCAAGCGCGGAGGCTCCTGCCTATATAGTGGAGTAGTACTAGTTTTCTTTTGTCTACCGGAGTCGGCTTGACCTCGTCAATGACTGTCGAGAAGTCTTCATGCACGTGGCCCAGAGGCGCAGTTGTCGTCATTTTGATCTGAAGCGCCGGATTATAACATATAATACGAAAAAATGCCACATGACAAGAAATCATAACCTCACTGCCCAAAGGAGACAACATGAATCCCGACGGACAAACTAGACGAGGAACAAAGCTCAAATTAAAGATAAACTCGTAGAAAAGGGGTCCGTCGATATATGTCCTAATTAACATAGCCGGCTTGACCTAGATGGCAGCCGAGTAGTCACTGTTCGTGCATGTGCCCCCAATGACTAGCCCAACTCAGTTGTCGCTGTTTAACCCTCGCAGTGATCCGAAGCACATGACACCTAATTTTGCGAGATGACAAGAAACCTTTTTTTAGATTTCTCACCACAACTACAGCCATGTACAACACAGCCTGCACGATATGTAGACGATAGCCAATCCAGGCGTGTCTGCTGGAGTCTGGTCACATGCATGGATGAACTGATCTTCCGTGTCTTGCTGGGATCGTCCAGGCACCAACGTAGTACAACACTTCTCTAGTACTATCGCTCGTCTCCCTCTTCTATTAAGTCACCCGACTTGCGGGGCCGGGGAGTGTGCCTATGGTCGGTTCTCAATTGCCGTCCCACATGTGTGTGCAAACACAATATGACGCGCGTTCCATTCGGAGAGCAGCGTGCCAGACCGGCCGACCGTCTGGGGTGCGACGCGAACGCGGGCGTGCTGTATACTCCGTACATGTGTACCGCCGTTTTCTAGACGCTTTGCTCCATGGCGCGGGCGCAATCCATGGATACAAAGTTAGTATACTGTATACTATTTAAAAGTCGAGGGCGGGGCTTTTCCTGCGCGGTAGGCGGCGGGGCAGTTACGCCTAGTCGGTTCGACAGAGACGCGAGAAGACAAGGGAGTAGGCTGCTGCAAACGTAGGGCTGTGTGATGTAGCAGCGAGTTACTGCTGGACAGGTGGGGCCCCATGATTTGACTTGCCATTATCATTTTAACTGCGGCGCTACGACCGGCGTGAGTCTCCCGATTCCTGACCACCTCCATACAGGTGCCTCTCCCAATGCTCCACCATGTAGTAGAGGCTGGCTCTTGCATGAGAGCCCACTTCTCCACTTTTTCCTTGCCTCTCTTTCCTCCACATATGCAAAAATGCCATGTAAAGCGCACTATTGTACTTACTTTTACTTGCTCCTACAGTTGCTTAAGCTTGCCACGTAGGCATAAAGTCTGATGTGGCAAGTTAATCAAGTAGAGAGAGACTAGTTTGGTGACCCAAAGAAGAAACGGTGCTAAGCGCGTGTACCTAGGTGAAAAGACAATTTTGAGTCTATAGCTAATTAAATGAAGCAAACTTAGCAACACCATTTCATTGGAAGAGGTCACTCCTTGGCAAATGCAATATTGGCAAATGCAATAAATACTAGTACTCCCTGTGTCCCGTAATATAAGAACGTTTTTGGCACTACACTAGTGTCAAAAACATTCTTATATTATGGGACGGAGGGAGTACGAAGAAAGAGATAGAGAGGAGTAAAAAAATACACTTATAGCCAACCTTATAGCCAACCTTGTTGTAGTATGAGTGACTAAGTGATGACTATGTATGACATGCTAACATCAGATAGCCTAACGCACCGTGTTAAATCTCCAAGGGCGCGACCGCGCGAGCGACGCGACGGTCGTGGTAGGCGCGACCGTGATACAGGCTGCTGGCAGCCCTTGGATCTGAGATCAAACGGTCGCATGCTAAGTTGCTGAAAATTTGCAGAATAACCCTCCAGGATAGGGTATTCACCCATAGGTCTAGAATCACGCCATGCAACCGTTCGATCTCAGATCCAAGGGCTCTCGGAAGCCTGTATCATGGGAGAATGGAAAGCCACTACCCTGCCGTTCGCACGCTGGCAGTTCGCTCCTACTCGTCCCCGCACGTCCTTCAATACTACGACGGTTCGCTCCTAGTCATCCCGTCCATTCACATTACGGCAGTTCCACTAATCCTAACCCTCCTCCCAAATCCATGGTGTCCCAAATCTCCACGATCGGCGGTGAGTACAAGGTTAGAACCATCACCAGCGATGAGTTCGACGTCATCTACACCCGTTCTTCCGCGACGGTGAAAGGATGCCTTTCTCGCTTCAGACGCATGTTCGAAGACTCAAATGATGAGTGGGTCGCTGGGCTAGATGTTGAGTACACCACAGTCCTGGGACGAGAGAAGGATCTAAAGGACGAAGAGAGGAAGAAGCCCGCCGTGATCCAGGTTTGCGTGCATGACTTATGCTTGGTCTACCACATATGCCATGCCGATGTTGAGTGCCAGGATTTTAAGGACTTCCTCGAGAGCAACCTAGTCAAATTCGTTACTGTAGACTTTGGTAACGACAAAGAAGTCCTGCGTCGGATAGGCCTCGTTGTAGGCAACACCTTCGACCTCCAGAAGAATCGGCTGGTGTCCTCTCGTCAGCCTTCAATGCTGACCCTGGCAGGAGCCATGGTTCATCCTTCGTACGATAAACTGGAGAAACCTCCATACACATTTCATCGTCATGCATGGCAGCAGAATGTACTAGATATAGACCACATCCACTACGCTGCAATGGATGGCTACCTTTGCTTCAATATCTACAAGGGTTGGATGAAGAGCAACAGCCAAGTGTGCGGTTCAAGCAAAGAAGTATCGGCCAAGAGGAAGAGGGACAAGGACGAAGTCGAGGACGTGGACGAGGACTCCGAGTAAGGTGGCAGTGTCGTTGCTCATGGTGGTTCTAATGCGTGTCTGCCGGAATAGTTGCAAAGTTTAATTTTAGGTGTGCTTAATTTAATTTGAGGGGTGTGTTGTGCTGAGCCCCCAGCAGAACTATGTTATGTTTCTTCTCGTTACTTTAACTCTTCAGTACGTACATACTAGTATTTCTTACATTTCATCTTTTAGTTGGTATAGTACTACCACTCGTTTCTTCACATTATATACGTACAATATATATGGCCAACATCATATAGCCAGCAGTTTAGTTGTCAAAGAATTTCAGGGTGCTTAGTTTTGTCAAAGAATTCCAGGATGCTTAGAGGGTGCTTGGATCCAAGGGACTTATTTTAGTCTGACTAAAAATAGTCTCTTTAAGAGGCTAAAGTTCCAAGCACCCCTGACTAAAGAGGGGCTAAAACTAGTCTTGAGACTAAATTTTTTTAGTCAGGGGTACCCCTACTAAAATGTGTATTAGTCCTCTCTCTACTCATTTAACTCCTCTCCTTTAACACAAGCGAGTTCTGGATTGGAGGATTTGGAGGATAATAAATGCTCATTAACTTGATTTTAGCCTTTTTAGTATTTGGATCCAAGCATGGGTGAGGCTAGCATGTTTTAGTCCCACTAATTTTAGTCATGGGACTAAAACGTATCCAAGCACCCTCTTAGTTTTATTTGAGGGGTGGGTTGTGCTGGACACCATTATTGTGACTAGCCTTTTTAATAGTACTATATGCATAATTTGGCGACGAGCGCTCTCTATATGTACCACCTTTTTTTTAATTTCAAGTTTTGCTCCATGGCGCAATCCATCGATACTACTGCTGTACAAAAGTATACATTTTTTAAAAGGCTAGAGGGCGGGGCAGTCTAGGTTGGTCGGTTTCATGAGAGGCGAGGGCCTTTGTGATTTGACGGCTCATTACTGCTGAAAGGTGGGGCCTTGTGATTTGACTGCTCGTATAAATGCGCCGACGACCTGATCGAGGAGGAGCAAAGAACCGTGCGGTATACTCAAGTTTTCCACTGGAGTAGTACTACGACGGAGGAGCACGAAACACGGCAGCCCAGTGCCATATGGCGATAAAAAATGATCTAATTTGCTAGTCATCTCATTGTTAGCATTGTTCTATTCATTCCCTCAAAAAAACCATTGTTCTATTCATGCCTCGCAGAGAACGTGACACGTGCGGTGAAACACCCAAAGCAAAAGATGAAACATAGGAGCAAAAGAAGAAGGAAGATTATCACCCCAAATGATCTAATTCGCCGTGGAGTCGTAACTGCTTCTTCATCGCCTCCACGACCTCCATCTCCTTGCGCGTCTCCTCCGCCATCTTCTTCATTCTGTCCATGACGCGGGATTTCTCGACGCGAGCCTTCATCATCTGTTCCACGGCCGCATTACGTACCTTAACAGCAGCCGGGTGCTGAGCTTCGCCAACTCCTCCTTCTGTTCCATGACGAGGGCCTGCAGCATCTTCATCGAGGAACAACTATTCTCATGCAGCTTCTTCTAGCCGGCGTTCTTCTCCTTCAACAGGTCGATCTCGTGGCAGAGCTTCGCCTTGTCCTCCTGAAGTCACAGGATTTCGCCGGTCGCCTTCTTCTTCGAGGCAATGCTCTTCTTCAGCAGCATCACCAAGCCGGCGGTCAACTCCCCCTGCTGATTGAGCTCAGCGGGCATGTTGTCGAGGCTCTCCTTCAGCAACTCCATCAAGCCTTGGATGAACTCCTTCTGCTTATTGAGCTGATCGGGCATACCGTCGAGGGATAACGACTCCAGCTCTGCCGGCTCGGCATGTTCGCCTCCGCGGCTAGGGCGCTCCTGGGAGCCATCGCCTGCCCGTGAGATATCTTTTGAGGTCTCTGCGTGGCGGCGAGCCCTCTCTTTTTTTCCGCAGCCTTGGTTGCCGCTCCCTTGTTACGAGTAGTTCTCGACCTAGAGCTCTGCTCACCGGCCATGGCAACGACGGACGAAGAAGAAGCACTTATGAGGAGGAAAGGTAGAGTAATTTTCGGTTAGGTAGTTCCCCTTTTTATAACCTAAGTACTAGCACCGGTACTAATACCTGCATAGTGGGAACACGTTCAGGTTTGGTACGTACTAGTAGGTGTGAGCAGGCTTTCGAATGTGATGGGAACAAGGTAAAGATTAATTGATGGTTTTGGTGTCGAGGCCCAAAACGGCTCCCGATGAGTTTAGCGGAACATAAATTTCAAGTACTACACTGCTCAAATGCGTAAATATTATGTTACTGTCAAAAATTGGCACAAAATATGAAGGAGATCAATGGAAGTACTACTAGCAACCCACGATTTAACTACTCGCATGCGCGCAGTGGAGTAATAATGTCTTTCTTCCACCCTCACGTCCACTCAATTTGCATGCGCTGTATTAATTGACCATCAATGAAGTGAACGACTTTACACGCGTCAAATTATCACATGGGGTGGATCTTGGTACAAAATTGCGTCCGCCCGTGTACCCGCGTGTGCGTGGCGTGCGCGCACATCTTCGCTTCGTGCATGTACTGCCAGTATGGCTCAGGGAGGACGAGTACATTCTTCTGGAACCAGCAGCACGTCACTGTGATCAATCCACGCAAGGAGGTCGCGACAACGCCTCCACATGTGCCACGTGGCTTCATGAACTGTAAGAGAGACACTGTGTAGCGTGCCATTGGTATTCTAATTTACGTGTTTTGCACATACTCGAAGTACTAGTAAGGTACACGTGCATTGCACGCATCAAATTTTGCAACCAAATTATGAATAAATACCACACTATAGCATGTAAGCTCTGAGTCATATATGCCTGATGTAGCCCTTCGTTTAATTCTTATAGTTCATCTCATTCAAAGTCAATTAGTTTTCATAAAAAAGCTAAGAACGTGGGAATAGGAAAAACATGGGATTATAGTGGAATGTCGTTTTGAATCCTACAGGATTGTACGAGTGTTTGATTATGCATAGAAAAAACACAGAATTCTTTCAAAGAGGTTTGAGTGGATGATGTTTCCTATGAAATCTAGTGCAAATGAATCATATGGAAAAATTCCTATGGTTTACAATCCTACGAATCAAACAACCAAGATAGGAAAAAATCCTAATGATTAGAATCCTCCAAAATTCCTTTGAGAATCCTTTGAATCAAAGAAGCCCTTAATCTATTTTATGATTCATGGAATTGTGCGTTGTAAAGCATAAAGTAAAAACAAATAATGGCAATTCAACTAGGAAAAAAGTTTGGGCAGTTATGATACGGAAGATTCTAGAACAAAAGAGAACCACTGTTGTTTTGAGGTTTGTGCATTATGCTTAAGTTCAACCATGGAGTCTGCTATATTGTACATGTGGAAAAATCCGGTGGGGGGCTAGAAGATGGTGCGAGGGGCCGAGTGGAGGGAGACTATGAAGGAATGCACAAGTGCGAGATCGATATTTAGAAAGAGGGGGCGAACACGTGCGTTGTCGCGCGCAGTGGCGGAGCCATGAAAAATAAATGAGCTAGGGGGCCAAGCATTGTTAATCCTTTACGAGGAGGGTCAATTCATGAACTTAAACCATTTTTAGCAGCAATTGTCTAATGATCACATTCATATTAGCCTCGAAATATAGTGATGTTAGGGGGGAGGGGGGCAGGGCCCTTACTGCCCCTGTCTTCGCCATTGCGCACGCGTCTGAGAGATGAAGCGGAAGGCATGGATGATGCGAGGGGGACGTTGGATATATAATTAATGTGGGTGTATTAGCTATATATGTTAATCCTATATAGAGAGGTATAGATTGATCGATGTGGACGTGGGAAGGAGGGTGAGACCTCACTGGATATATCGATTGATCGGTTTGTGTGGAAAACTATGAAAGACCTAGCTATATACACACATACATAGAGGAACATCGATCGTTGCGCGTGCATGCGTGAGAGATAAAGAATGCCCGATATGATGGAGAGGGGGATGTGTGTGGGTGTGTGCCTTCATGGGAGACCGACCTGAAGAAAAAGATTGCATGCGTGCGATGGATAATGCCGACTAGTAGTGTGTGTGCATGCATGCACGAGAGAAAGTTAGTGAGGTCATAATCAATGTAAAAGAATAGGTGAGGTCATAATCAATGTAAAGTTGAATTCAAATATTTGAATAAGAGATCCTGATGTTTGAAACCCATGCATGCATGAATATAACGGAGATCTGCGCGGTGTCGTTTGGAAACGAGCATGTTGTAATGTATACACATTGAACAAGGTCAGACTGATTTGAATTTGAGATACCGATGGCAGACATCATTTGGCCACGTCGCATCCGTGCATGGACACACTATTCTAATTGGAGATGATGGGCAGCTTTCGCATCACATATCTATATCTATACCCCTATATATATTTTTTATTTTTTATTTTTTATATATTGTGTGCGGGTAACTTTAACTTTGAAAGATGGTCGTTGGATGAGGCGAATCCGATGGTCCAAAGATGGCAAATTTGAGCACTACTGGCCGTTGGATATCATCTAGATTCCACCAGATTTCGCCACATGTATAATCTAGAAGACGCCATGGTTGAACTTAAGCATAATGCACAAACATCAAAACACAAGCACTTCTTATTTGTTCTAGAATCTTCCGTATCAGAATTGCCCAAATGTTTTTCTACATGATTTGCCATTATTTGTTTTTACTTTATGTCTTACGACGCACAATTCCATGAATCTTAAAATAGATTAGCTTTCTTATAAAAACTAGATGATTTTGAATGAAATGAACTATAAGAATTAAATGAACATCTACATCATGCATATATGACTCAAAGCTTGCATGCTATAATGTGGTATTTATTCATAATTTGGTTGCCAAATCTCATGCGTGCAATGCACGTGTACCTTACTCTAGTCTAAATGGTGTTTGTGTGTGTGTTGTGCGTGTTGAGGTGCAAATTGTCTTTTTTTGGGTACACGTTAAGCTTGTTCTTCCGAAATTTCAAGCCACGCCTTGTTATGCCGAAAATTCAAGCTAGCGTCTCTGTCTATCATGCTGCAAAACTCCCACCTCTTCAACCCGCGCCTTGTTAGCCCGAAATATTTAAGATATATCTTTGTCTCGTTGTGCTCCGACAACTCCCTCCATCTCAACCCGCGCCTTGCTATTCCGAAATTACAACGCGCGCGAAAACACCCACCTCCTGTGAAATCCCGACACGCGAAATGCCCGTGGTACCCCTGAACCGAAAGAACCGCCTCAAATCGGTGGGGGTACTTTCATAACTTACCCCACATTTCGGACAAGCGCGTCTCTAAGCCATGGTTCCCCACTGCCATCCCATCCGCCCACCCATTCGTACACCGAGGCCGCGAAAACCCGCGACGAAACCCCACACCCTGCTCCGTCCGCCACCCAGCCGGAGCCTCTTCCCCGACAACGTCGTCCACAGCAACACCTCGACGTCCCTCATCCACCGTACCGGATGAGGATCCGTCGTCGATCTCATCATCCCACCGGTTCAGCCACCCCGTCCTCCACCTCCAAGTAGCTGCCCCGACGTTCCCCTCGTCTTTCGCGCCACCTCCATTCCCACACCGCCGTCTTCACCTGCACCACCGGAAGAGCATCATCATCACCGTTTCCTCGGATGAAGCTGCGGCCTAATCGGCGCCACCAAAGAGGTTGTACACTAATCGCCGCATTTTCTTCTTGATTCGATCTCACGGTGCTGCCGGTGCTCGGTCTCGAGCCGACACGGCGCGGCTCCATCCACGGCGGCATCGCCGGCCACTTCCTCCACGGCGTTGCTCCCTCGGCGGCGACGTCCACATCAGTAGGAGCTGCTGCTGCTTTAGCTCTCGCTCGCGCTACTGCTGTGCTCTTGCTCTCGGTCCCCTGCCTGGTCTGCTCTTGCTATTGCTCTTGCTCGCGCTGCTGCTCTTGCTCTTGCTTGCGATGCTGCTCCGATTTAGCTACACTTCAGTCGATTGAATCGACTTTTGGGTCAGTCGATTTTCAGGGGGTGGGGGGGCTCGCCGGGGTGAAGGAAGAACCAGCCACAGCGGGGAGGGGGGCTCGCCGGAGAGGTACCCCACTATCTATCTTAGGGTTCAGGATGGGGGCGGTGGTCGCCGGCGGTGGCGGGGCGTTGGCGGGGCGGTGGCGGGGATCGCCGGAGAAAAAGCTCAGCACGGGGGGCCTAGAGGGATGGCCGGGGCGGCGGCGGACCGGCGGTGGGGAGTGTTTTCGGGGCGGCGCACCGCCGGCCGCGAGCGGCGGGGGGCTGCTGTTTGGCCGGTGGTGGCTGGCGGCTCAGGGGGGTAGAGGTTGAAGATGAACCGCAGGCCCTTGATTTCGTATCCCATGGCTGCAAAATCGACTGACCAAAGATGAAAAAGTTAGTCGACCGACGTGTAGCCTCACCTTGCTAGTGCGTTCAGTTTCGACAGCAAAATTCAGTTTCGACAGTTAAGTTCAGATTCGACAGTTAAGTTCAGTTTCGACAGTTAAATTATGTTTTGACAGTTAAGTTCAGAGATGAGCGGCTGATGTATTTTACATCTAGCACTTTGTGGTTATGTATTTTACATCATGTATTGGAGATGCTATTAGAATTCCACTCAGGTTAACGTTGTTCGTTGTCTCTCCTGTCCTGCTTCAGCCTCGGCATTGTACAACTCACCGGAGCTGCTCCAATGACGAAACCCTCCATCACAGCGGAACAGTACCTCGGGCTCCATCTCCAGACGCCTAAGATCTTCTTCCCCTCCTCCGACAGCCAAGTCAGCCAGAGCATCCTCACCGGCCAACCCAATCACGCTGAGATCGACATGGCTTCGCCAAAGAGGTTGTACACTTGTTGCATCTCTTTTTTACTCTACATGTTATATATATTGTCCACTGAGCACTCGTAGTAACGGGAAATACGATTATTTTATCCTACTATATGACAAGCAGTGAGGTACCAGGCAACTTAGCTATCCGTGATGGACTCTCTTGAACGCCATCATTATTTATCTCTGCGCGTTTGAGCTGTGCATTTATCGATGGGCCTGGGAGTTGAGCTAGTATGGCAGTGGCCTGGGTCCAAAGTAATAGAAGTAGCACAAAAACATTTTTTTTAGTGTAGGATTTTCCTTGCTCAAGCCTGCCTACTAGAATAGCCAGTGCTTGAAAGGAAAAGTGAATGAAAAACATCGGAATTGGAAAGTTTCCTATGGTACTACTTTTCATGAATTTGGTGCAAAGGAATGGAGCAAAGGAAAACTGTAGGATTTGTTCCTTTAGTGTCTCCTTGAAAGAAAAACCGTAGGAATTCTAATTTCCACTTCTCCTCCTTTTCATATTCCTATTCATCAAGCACAAGACTAAGAGATAGTAGCATAATAGCATTATAACCGTACATTTTCTTGTGGTTTGACTTAATCTCACCATGCTTTTTTGCATCCTGTGATCTTCCAATTGTTGTGAATCAAACACCCAGATTGGCAGAAATCCTGTGTTTTTAAATTCTCTATTTTGCACGTGCATTCCTATCCTATTCCTGTCTATTTCCTATCCCTGCATTGTGAGAATCCTCAAATTCAAACAAGCCCTTACTCAATTACTTCTGTTACAGATATGTGTCAAAGAAAACCTTGTGTGGTTTGTCCTGCTCCTGCGGCGCTGTGTTCCACCCCAGCTCAGCTGCTCCAACGACGGAAGGGTTCACCACAGCAGGGATCCGCTCTCCAGACTGTCTTTCACCGCCTCAGATCTTCTTCCCCGCCGCCGGCAGCCACGACAACTGCATTACCATCATCAACTGAGCAGATGACCTTGAGGACTGCACGGGTCCGCAAGAGAGGTCGCACTCTTTCGTGTTTGCTTACGTTATGCGTCGCTTAATATGATGACATGCTACATTATCATCGTGTTCACCTATTAGACTCCAAGTCAGGTCCAAACTAATGCTGAAACTTGAGTTTTTAAATGGTTGTGGGGTACATATTGGGGCAGCAATCAGTACTATCTGTCTACTATCTGGTTAATCTCCGGTGTCTACTATGAGTTTCATGTTGGGTGCAAACAAACATTAAAGGAGCCATTATCTGTATTTTTTAACTAAAGCTATTATCTGCCTGCTATCATTGGTTTTGGGTCTATCCAGAGTTTGCTACCATCACTCTGGATTTGTGCATGCACTCCTTACATAATCTCACTATGTTTTATTCCTATGCCCAGTTATTGTACACAATGGAACTGATCATGTAGAGCAAAAGAGACGAGCCTTGTGTGGCAATAAAATTTCATGCAGATGTCGTTCCATGGTGGGCGCAAAGGCAGCCCCCCTCCACCCATTTCGGATTGTAATCAAGAGGAAGATAACTGTTCTGAGGGGGATTCAGAAGGAGAAGACCACTCCTATTTACCCCATGAGGTCTTCGCTCTAACTTGGCATGCTGATGTTGGTAATATCATGCATATGGTGCCTTGCATTGCTTACTGTATACATTAAAGATGTCATCTGCTTAGTTTAGACATGCTTTGTGTCAATGCCATCTGTTTAGTTTCTTTATCGTATATGTGAATCATGCAATGCCATCTTGTCTAGCCAGGCATCATATATGTGAATTTTGCAATGCCACCCTGGTTAGCCAGTCATCTTATATGTGAATTGTATCATGCCATCATTTTTTTATTACGTGTTAAATTTGTCAACAATTTTAGTTCATTCAATTACTCTTCCTGTGCATCATCCATTCGGCACGGTCATGGAAAAATCTGGAGTGGAAACAAGGTCTTCAGAGCAGACAATGCTATCTGACGAAGCGCATGTCTTGCTGGTTACCGATAGCTCCTCAGAGGAGGATTCAGAGACAGATGACCAGTCATATTTCCCCCCGAGGTGCATGCCCTAACTTGGCAGGGTTATGTTGCTCATATCGTGTGTATGGTATCTTGCATTGCTATGTCATTTGCTTAGTTTAGACATGCTTTGTGTGAATGCCACCTGTTTAGTGTCTAATTACCATATATGTGAATTATGCAATGCCATCTTGTTGCAAGACATTATATATGTGAATTATGCAATGTTATCTTGTTGCAAGGCATTATGTATGTGAATTATGCAATGCCATGCTGTTTAGGCAAGCGTCATATATGTGAATTATATCATGCCGTCCTTTTTTTGTATTTCTCATTGCTTTTGTCGACAATGTTTGTATATTCAACTGCTCTTCCTGTGCATCATCCATTTGAATTGGTGATGGAGAAATCTGGAGTGAAAACAAGGTCTTCAGAGCAGATAATGCTACCTGCTGAAGCAGATATCTTGCTGGTTACATATAGCTCTTCAGAGGAGGATTCAGAGGCAGATGACCAGTCCTATTATCCCCCTGAGGTGTATGCTCAAACTTGGCAGGGTTATATTACTCATATAATGCATATGTTGTATTGCAATGCTTAGTTTTTACATCATATACACAATATTGAATGCCATCTCCTTAGTTGACACATCATATATGCGATTGCCCTCTGCTCACTTCCTTAGTATATAAATCATATATTTGAATTATGTCATGCCATGATGTTTACATAGACAGCATGTATCTGAATTATGGTATGCCAACCCATTTTCTAAAGACATAATATAGTTATATCATCTCATCCTGTTTACATAGCCATCATATTTTAAATTATGTCATTCTATCCGTGAATTATATCATGCCATCATGTTTCCATCGACGGCATGTTTGTGATTTATGGCATGCCAACCACTTTAATAGACACATCGTATAGTTATATCATGTCATCCTGTTTACATAGTCATCATATTTTGAAGTATGTCATTCTATCCTGTTTAGTTAGCCATCATACATGTGAAATTGTGTCATGCTATCCTGTTTAATTAGCCATCATATATGTGAAATTATGTCCTGCTATTCTGTTTGCTTAGACAACATAAATGTGAATTATTTCATGCCCTGTTTTCTTCCCTACTATCCATTGCACCTGTCTATCTTACAATGTCTGTACATTCAATTACTTGTCTTGTTTATCAGCCATTTCAATTGGAGGGAGTGATGGCAGTATCTGTGGGAGTAAAAACACGGTCTTCAGAAAAGATCGTGCTACCTGTCGATGCAGATAGAACCACGGTTGTACTTGCCCAAGAACCAGCCCCACCACACATAACCCACACTCATGCAGATTGTACCCCTACCCAGTTGGACAAAGAACCAGCTACACCCCTTCTAACCCCAACCCCAGCAGATAGACACCCAGTTCCCGTTGACACAGCACCGTCTCCACCACAGAGCACCCAAACACGAGCAGTTAGTAAGGCAACTGCAGTGCCCAAATCACGAGGACCACCACTCCGAACCCGAAGTCAACGCTTAAAGCAGAAGAAGAATTGTTCTCGGGTCAGGTTCCGTAGCTATGGTTCATACTACTTTGCTCTTGCATCACTGTATTTACTGATACCAACTAATTTCAAATTTGAAGGATGCAACTAAAACTCCAATGGCGCAACAGGTATGTTTTAAACCTATTTCTTCAACGTGTTTGGCTGCTTGTTGTTGTAACTTGCTCTATGTTGATTTCAGTTTCAATTGAATAAATAGTTATGTTCTCATGCCATGCACATTAGAAGTGTTGTTATTGCTGTGTAGTTTCCCACACTTATATTCTGTCTATGCTGCTTTGTCTTAAATAGATATGATTCGAACTATATCTATCTTGATTTGGCAACATAAACTAGAATGATATAGACCATACAGTGACCATACTACATAGATATATGTTTGTTTCATGCTGTTATCCTGTCCACCTTACTACTGAACTGGTTTACCAAAATGAGTTTCATATACTACATTGTAAACCTGAGATGTGTTTGTTTGTTTCTCTTTTAGAACGCGGATAAAATATTGGAGAAGAGTACCCTGTTATGCAATGGTAAAGGAAGTAATGCAGATAAGGTTCAAGATAGTGAGACATCCCTGTTGGTCTCCAAGAAAGCTGATAAAAACTATATTGAAGACACTGAGACAACCCCAAAGTCCTGTCTTGATGTAGTGTTCGAGTTACTGGCTACCACTGCTGGCACCAGCTCTTCGAATTCATTGCCTGAATCAGTTCGGCTTCTTGAGTCTCAACTTCAAGTTGAAAGACATCGATCAGATGTTATGCGACAGGAAGCCGAAGGACCGAGGAAGTCCCTGCAGAATTCAGATGCATACTTTCTGGTGCAACAGCAAGCGCTGGAGGACTTAAGCGCCAAACAAGAGAAAGTTAATAAGCTTGCTAAGCATCTTGCCAGCATTATGGGTACCCAGGATATTGTTTCTTGAGCTCTTCTAAAGTGGTTTCAGTTCTGGACTTGTTTTGCTGCGGCGTTTATATGCTGCTGTGTTCCCTATATTTGCACTGGTGGCGAACTTTGATGCCCAGTGGATGTAATATGTGTAATAGCCGTGATAGCCTAGTGTAAGTTGCTTGCTTATTTATTTCCTTGTTGTCTTGTTTATTTGTTTGCTTGTAGTCAGTGAAGTTCTTTTTCTGCGGTTTGCTAGTGGCTGCAATAACCTATTTTTAAAAACTAGGCCACAATAACCATGGGCTAATATTTACTGTAGTGACACTGGGCCTCCTACGGGCCGTAGAAACGGTGGGCCTTCTACGGGCCGTATAAACAGTGGGCCTTCTACGGGCCATAGAAACAGTGGGCCTTCTACGGGCCGTAGAAACAATGGGCCTTCTACGGGTCATAGAAACAATGGGCCTTCTACGGGCCGTATCATCAATGGGCCTTATACGGGCCGTATGATCGATTGGCCAAACATGGGCCAAACAGACCGCATTCTGGCCATAAACGGGCTAGAGTTGGAATCGTCCGTTCATGGGCCGACCATAATGGGCCATCATTAATAGGCCCTATTTGATGGCGCTATGAAAACGGCCCAACGTATTAACGGACCACAAATGGGCCGACTGTAACCACATGCTGAATTTGGCCCACAAGCAGAAAATGACAGTAACAGGCTGTAAGTAAACGAATGCTGGAAAATAGCCCAAGAATAAATGGGCTCTGAGAAGGCCGAAAGATAACATGGGCTGGAAACGGCCCAACGGAATAACGGGCCGTTAATGGGTATAAAGTGATACACTATTCTTTACGGGCCAGTTTCACCACGGGCCGTTAATGGGTGTAAAGTGATACACTGTTCATTACGGGCCAGTTTCACCATGGGCCGTTAATAGGCCAAGAGTTACATAGGGCCTCATCTGGGCCGAAAGACGTCATGGGCCATACATGGGCCAGAAGTGAAAACGGGCTGGAATCACATTGGATGGCCCAGGTGACGCTACTGGGCCTAATTCGAATAGGGCGTAACGGGCCTTGGGTTAGCGGGCTGTAAATGGGCTATATGCGAACAGGCCGTTAACAGGCTTTCCATGGGCCGGCCCGCCACCTTTCGACCAAGTCAAACAGGCCGGCCTTTTCACAGGAATGGGCCTCTGTTGGGCCGTGCCACGTGTCGACGTATCATAGGCACCTTCTGTCCAATGAGTGGATGACATCTATCCCAGCGATGAGCCAACACGTGTTTCCTCCAGCCAATGATGATTTTACACGTGGAAAATCCCCATTGGTCGGGGTTGTTAACGGGTTATCGGATCCAAAACCCGACCCGATAGCTTAACGACGTTCCATTACGGTGGATGCCACATGTCGGTCACCCTTGATGAAAGCACTTCTGTGACGCGCGATTTATCGTCATGGAAGTGGACACTTCCGTGATGATAATTTTGGTAATGTCATGGAACACTTCTACGACAGCACATGTATGACTATCTTGATTCTGTCATAAAATCGTCATGGATATACATGCATGACAGAAAACGCGACCTACTGTGACAAACACGTATCATCACGGAAGTGTATTTTTTTGTAGTGAAGGTGGTCGGGTTCAACCTCGAGTACACCCATGCTCGTGCCGGGTCTCATCCCAAGGTTGCCATCGCCCAGATGTGCGTGCGCAATCACGTCCTCGTCTACCACTACTGCCTTGCCACAAGGCCTTGCGAGCGTTTTGCCAGGTTTGTCACCAATCCTCACTACATGTTCTCTACGGCGGACATCACCAACGATGTAAAGGTGCTCAAGAATTTGGGCATCGCCTGCCAGAATCTTATCGACATCCAGGGCCAATACAAGATCTGGTGCAGCAACGAGCATGAGAAGGACTCACTGGTTCACCTCGCTGAGGCCATCATCGATCCTTACTACAGAGACATGAAGGATTCCTGCAACAAGGATAAGCTTACCTGGCACTCGACCTGGATGGAGAAACTCGACAAAGCTCATGTCGTGTACGCGGCCAAGGAGGCATACACGAACTACGAGATGTACAGGCGGATCGTTGACATGAGGAAGTGCCTCCTTCCCCCAAACGGCCAGGGATCCAGCCGGAAGCAGAGCAATGTCAAGCGTCATCGCAACAAGAAGTAGATGATTAGATCCTCGTTTCTCCTAGTTTAGTATGCATGTAATTGCTTACTTTGGTGTGTGGAAATGTTATGTGTGTAGTCACTTGTGTAATTGTATGCTTAATTTGGTTTTGCAATGCTGTCTTTTTAAGTATATATATTGATGCTCTCTACACAGAGCGTAGATGTTGTGAGGATAGAGCAAATCACATCGCACACGTACTAAACAATTGAACTCGTCGGTGATGATTTCATCAATCACTAACAATTGTATACCATCAATCGTTTGCTCACAAGACACACGGCTTGTTAACAGGAATTGTCTGTGTTGTTATCGGTCTTCCCACACATTTCCGATTAAAGACCTGTTTGTCGCGTATCACACACATCTTGTTAAGTTGAACCATTTCTGTTCTCTTCCCTAATCAAAAACAGTTCATTCGAGTGAACCGTATGCCTTATATCACACACACTTTGATATGCCTGACCGTTTTTGTTGCTTTCCTTAATAGCAAACAATTCATCGAAGCGAACTGTATGTCGTTTATCACACACACATTGATATGGTTGCCTGTTTTTGTTGTTCTGTCTAATCACAAACAGTTCGTATGGATCAACCGTATGCCCAGCATCGCACACGCAACTATAGTCTGAACCATGTTTGATGTATCTGTAACATCCCAAATTTTCAATTTGGTATGTTATACATAGATCATCATTGCATATCATATTTTATTGCACTTTGACAAATCCTCGATAAATCCTAAGCAACTCAAGGACCCTCGGAGAGAGTTGGGGATTTTCTAAAATTTTCATATTTGATTTTTCATCAAATAATAAGATGAGGATTTTGGTTTTAATTATTTCTCTCTCCAGAAAAATATTTCATTAAACAAAATAAATGAGAGGAGAAAATATGACTTCTCCAAAACAATTGAAATACTGGAGGAAAAATGTTAAAATCATTTATTGGATTTTATTCGGATTTTATTTGCAATTTTAATTGCATTAAAAAAATATTGCATATTTTCAAAAATTTATTTTCTGTAAAAAAAATGTTCACCCTATTCTAGATTTTCTAACAAGACGGGGAAAATTTGTTTTATCTTTTTTGGATTTTTATTTATTTTTCTACGAATTATTTTCCGCGGAACGTATTTAAAAAAAATTGCGCAGCGCCCGACTGGGCCGAGGCCCAGCCCAGCCGCCGGCCCGCCCGCGGGATCTCCTCCCCGCGCATGACGCCCGCCGCCGCCGGAGTCCGCCATGGACACGGGAGCCCCGCCGCCGCCTAGCCCCTCCCCCAAGCCACCTTCCCCCCCTTCTATATATACCCCCCCTCTCCTCCTCCCTCTCACCCCGCCGCCGGAGCCGCACTCGCCGCCGCCCGCTGCACCCGCGCCGCCGCCGCCTTGCACTCGCCGCCGCCGCTCGCCGCCCCTCGCCCTCGAGCCGCCCGAGCCCCGCCGCCCCTCGCCGGAGTCGCCGGAGCCCGTCCCTGAGGTAGCCGCACCTCGCCTCGTTTGCCGGTTTTTGTTAAAAAAAACCGTTCGTTTAAAAAAAACCCTAGATCGGTTTTTTTCGGTTTTGTTATTTTGTGAGCGTTCACCGACTCGTTCATTTTAACGAATGCGTTCGTCGGATTTTCTCTGTTAACGAACGTCCGTTCTTTAACCGTTCGTCCGTTTTTATTTTTCGTCGTATTTTTCCGCGATTTTCTCAGATTCGATTTCTGATCGAATCTTCGTTTCTATTTAACTTTTCGCTCGTTTATCGGAATCAGGCGATTCAAGCGCTAGAGTTTCGTCTCGAAATTCTCTTTCCGTTTAACCTACTCAAACAAGTTTTTGCTACTGTAAAATTTGACCTAGATCCAGATTAGTAAACGAAGCTTGTTTCTTTCACCGTTTGACTTTCTTTGCTTCGTTCGACTTGATTCTTTTTGCAAACCGGAGTTCTTAAGTTGAACTTTCTGGTTGGATCTTTCATTCGAGTTTTATCTATGCATTAGATGAGTACTGATTGTCTGCTTGTTTGTTTGCGATAGAGTACCCGGAGTGTGCCGCTTGTTACTTCGAATCGCTAGGTTTTGCGGATCATCAGCAAGCCAAGTAACACTTTGATCATATACCTTCCATACCCAGTTTTTATTGCATTAGATCTATTCCTCAAACATTGCATGATTAGGATCTAATTAAATTGTGGGTACTGGGAAGTAGTTGAGGTAGTACCTATTACCTGTTTTCTTATCAAACCCTTGGGAGTTACTTCTACGTTGCTATTATATTGCCATGCTATGCTCGTAGACGTGGATTTGGGTTTGAGAGATATTCATGACAGATGTGAGATTGTTAATAATGGTTTACCTAAGGTGGCAACTAAAACTCACATCTGGGTGGATTGAGGCACCTGGAGAATCCAGTGTTGTCTGTTTGTATAAGGACCGCCACCCAGGCTCAAAGGGATCATAAGATTATTCATGCTAGAAACTTCCGTGTGCAGCCACAAGCTATTATGGGCTCTAGCATAGTTGAGTAGGTTACATGATCTCTTGAAGAGGTGGGCTAGCAGATGTAGGGGAAAGTAGGTGTACCGGTCCATCCAGAGTAAAGAGTGATTGTTCCTGAAAGACTGTGTCTCGGTCATCCGTTTCTCAAACATCATGCAGTGCGAGAATCAAGCGGAGGCGATCGAGTCTTGTGGGGAAAAGTGCGCAAACCTCTGCAGAGTGTACAAACTAATCATGGTTAGCCGTGTCCCCGGTTATGGACAACTTGAGTATCTAGTACCTGGATTATCAGTTGAATCTCATCACCATGTTACTTTTAATTAATTTTGTGGGTTATGACGACACTTAATTGGGATTGAGTTAGAGGTACCTTCTCAATGTTTAACAACCACCATGATAGTTAAATAAAATTTATTCCTTTGAAGTAGGGAAAAATTGGCTTTTCGCAAAATTGTAACCATAGAGCTTTCCACCAGCCATATATACATGTAGTATAGCATTATTATTGTTCATTACTCTTTATGTGTTACTTTGCCAGCATATTCCATGTGCTGACCCGTTTTCAGGCTGCAACGTTTCATGTTGCAGACTTTTCAGACGACGAGTAAGGTGCCTTAGGTCGTGGTCTTATACTCAGTGATGCCGCTGGAGTTGATGGACTCACTTATCTTCCAAGTCTTCCGCTGTTATCGTATTTAGATGGCCTTAAGCCATATTTATCATACTTAATCTCTTTGGAGATATTCAATGTAATAAGTGTGTGATTGCTACTCTGTTATAAATCCTCCATTTGTACTGTGCGTGTCAGCATTACTGATCCAGGGATGACACTGGTGCACAGCAGCACAGACCATTTGAGGTCTGGTCGCTACAAAGTTGGTATCAGAGCACACGCTGACTGTAGGACACGACCACTAAGCTTAAGCCCAAGAAAGCTTCTCTCTTCTCATTTCTGACCCCTCTCCTTTTTCTACTCTTTTAGGAATGGCGGATACAAGGAGCAAGTTCATGCAACCAGATGAAGACACGCCTTTTGGTCGACACTTGAAGGAAGTCACTAAGTATTTGAACATAGGAATACCAAGCATCACCGGAACCTACAACGCCACATTACCCGAAGAGGAGAGCTGGAAGATTCAAGTTCACATTCCAGGAAGGACGTTCGTGCCAGTTACTGAACCCATAAGATTGGTTTTCGAAGCACCAACCTGGAGTTTAGGGAAGAGCATGGCCGCACACATCGCTATGGGACGCATTGGAGAAGTCTACCACCAGGAGCTTAAGGATACAATTTATCAGATTTGTGGACGCCGAGACGCGCAATGGGAGATGATCAGAACCAAGAAGGATGGATCAATCGCAGCTTTCATCCAGGAGCAAAACCAACATATTCGTCGCCAGGAGAACCAGATGTGCACGGACAAGGAAGAACTGAAGAAGGCATTGACGAAGATCAAGGAGCTGGAGGAAGAATTCAAGGCTACACGCGAGGATTATATGGAGGAAATCATCGCACTAGTAGGGAAGAATGACGACCTGGAGAAGAAGATTGGAGTATTCATGGGAAATCCAGTGCCAAAAGCAGAAGTTGACGAATGCACTTGTCCGGATAACTACATCATCATCGACGACACCGACTCAGAACCAAGTGAAGATGACTGGGTTGACGAAGCTGGAGCAGACATCATGGAGTCTTCAACGGATCAGAATTTCTAGTAGACCACCATATCGGTAGTAGTTTTCCCCCATTTAATAGCATAGTTCAAGCACTTTGTAACGCTAGTTAGATCGATTGTTTTGCCTTGTTTGAATTGATTAAGTGATATTGATTGTATTTGCCTCATGAGCATATGGGTAGTGTTTTCTCTCTAGACCTCATTCTATTCTTAACTCTCATCTTTTCTAAACCTATCAGATGCCTCCGAGACGCGACACCGGATTTGTTTTCCCACCAGAGATCACCCAGTTGATTCAGCAACAGAATGCCCTGATGCAAGTGTTAGTGCAGAACCAAGGCAACAACAACAACAACAACAACAACAACAACCCACCGCCACCACCACCTGTTGATCACTTAGCCCGTTTCTTAAGGCTAAACCCGCCGGTGTTTTCCAGTAGCACCGAGCCGATTGTTGCAGATGATTGGCTCCGCAAAGTTGGAAGGGAGTTGACCACTGCAGGATGCACAGATGTGGAAAGAGTGCGTTTTGCCGCACATCAGCTTGATGGACCCGCAGCATCATGGTGGGAGAATTATACAGCCACGCACCCCATTGACACTGTCACATGGGATCAGTTTCAGCAAGCTTTCCGTACCGCACATGTTTCAGCAGGAGCTATGGCTATGAAGAAGCGTGAGTTTCGCAACCTACGCCAAGGAGGACGCACCGTAGGCCAGTATGTGGAGGATTTCAGTAAGTTAGCACGTTATGCACCAGATGACGTTGCTACAGATGCAGCCAAGCAGGAGAAATTTTTGGAAGGACTGAATGATGAACTGAGTATGCAGTTGATGGTAGCAACCTTCAACAACTACCAGGAGCTGGTAGATAGAGCTCTCATGATTGAAGGGAAGCAACAGCAGATTGAAAATCGTAAGAGGAAGTATGGACAAGGGAAGTACAATTCTGGAGCTCAGCAGAAGCCATGATTTGCCCCGAAACCGGGAGGACAGTTTCAGCATACCCATGGAGGAGGTAGTTCGCACAACCATAATGGCTCCAAGAATGGTAATGGGAATGGAGGAAGCAACGGACAGAATCGTACCAACCCATCTACCCCAACCAAGAGGGATCTAAGTCACATTACTTGCTTCAAGTGCCAGAAGACTGGACATTATGCAACTGATTGTCCTGAAGCCCAAAATGGAAATGGCAATGGAAGCTCTGGGAAGAAGCCGAACCCGTTCAACAAAGGACATGTGAACCACGTGAGCGTGGAGGAGATTGAAGCTCAGCCTGATGCAGTAATAGGTAAGTTTTTGGTTAAGTCATTTACTGCAACCGTTCTTTTCGATACTGGTGCATCGCATTCATACATATCCAGGGGATTTGTGAATAAGTTTAAGATGTCCACCCAAGTTCTCAAAACCCCTATGTTAGTAACCTCGCCAGGAGCAGAGTATATGGCAAGCCAAGGATGTTTTCAGATACCATTGGCCATTGGTAGGCATGTTTTCCCCTCATACCTCATAGTTTTGGAGTCGCAAGGTTTGGATGTGATTTTGGGAATGGATTGGCTATCGTTGTATGGAGGAAACATCGATTGTGCCAGCAAGACGATTTTGCTTACCACCCCAGAAGGAAAAAGGATCAAGTATGTATCCCGGCATATGCCAAAGAGGACTCAAGTGAATTCCTTATCAGGAGTTGTACAGGAGGAAGTACCAGTGGTGAAGGATTATCCGGATGTATTTCCAGAAGAGTTGCCAGGCATGCCACCAGATAGAGACATTGAGTTCTTGATTGAACTTTTGCCAGGCACAGGGCCAATATCTAAGAGACCGTACAGGATGCCCGCAAAGGATTTGGAGGAAATTAAGAAGCAGATCAAGGAGTTACTAGATAAAGGCTATATTTCGCCCAAGTTCGTCACCTTGGGGATCACCAGTACTTCTAGTGGAGAAGAAAGATGGATCGCTGAGGATGGTTGTTGATTATCGAGGATTGAATGAAGTGACCATCAAAAACAAGTACCCACTGCCGATGATCAATGATTTGTTTGACCGCCTACAAGGAGCTAAAGTATTTTCCAAGATCGACCTACGATCAGGATACCATCAGTTAAAGATTCGAGAGCAGGATATACCTAAGACGGCTTTTACCACCAGATATGGATTGTATGAGTATACCGTTATGTCATTTGGTCTGACTAACGCACCTGCCTATTTCATGAACCTGATGAACAAAGTGTTTATGGAGTTTTTGGATAAGTTCGTCGTGGTGTTCATTGACGATATTTTAGTCTTTTCCAAGAATGAGGAAGAGCATGAGGAGCATTTACGATTGGTACTTGAGAAGCTCAGAGAACATCAGTTATACGCCAAGTTCAGCAAGTGTGAATTTTGGCTGAAGGAAGTTGGATTCCTTGGACATGTTATTTCGGGAGAAGGAATAGCAGTAGACCCTGCCAAGGTTGACACAGTGACAAGTTGGGAATCACCCACGACAGTTGGAGAAATCCGAAGTTTTCTTGGACTTGCAGGATACTACCGGAGATTCATCAAGAATTTCTCGAAGATTGCTAAGCCCATGACTGAGCTATTGAAGAAGGACACCAAATTCAATTGGACTGAGGAATGTGAAGCTAGTTTCCAAGAGTTGAAGAAACGATTGGTTACATCACCAGTGTTGATTCTGCCAGATCAACGCAAGGACTATGAAGTTTATTGCGACGCTTCTCGTCGAGGACTTGGAGCAGTGCTTATGCAGGAAGGAAGAGTTGTGTCATATGCTTCACGACAACTTAAACCCCATGAGAAGAATTATGCTACGCATGATTTGGAGTTAGCAGCCGTGGTGCATGCATTGAAGACATGGAGACATTTTCTCATCGGAAACCATTGTGAGGTGTACACGGATCACAAGAGTTTGAAGTATATTTTCACGCAGAAGGAGCTAAATCTCAGACAAAGGAGATGGTTGGAGCTCATTAAGGATTATGATATGAGATTGCATTATCACCCAGGAAAGGCTAACGTAGTAGCAGACGCGTTGAGCCGCAAGAGTCATGTCAACACCCTCATGACAGGAGAGCTACCTCAGGAGTTAGCCGAGGACCTTCGCGAGCTATGTTTGGAGATAGTCCCAAGAGGCTATTTAGCGACATTGGAGATTCAGTCTACCTTGATGGAAAGGATCAGAGAAGCTCAGAAGACAGACAAGGAGATTGAAGAGATAAAGGAGAAGATGAGCAAAGGAAAAGCCAAGGGATTTCATGAGGATGAGCACGATACCTTATGGTTTGAGGACCGAGTATATGTCCCAAATGATCCGGAGATCAGGAAGTTGATTTTGCAAGAAGCCCATGATTCACCGTACTCGATTCACCCAGGGAATACCAAGATGTATTTGGATCTAAAGAATACTTTCTGGTGGACCGAAATGAAGAAGGATATTGCAGAGTATGTAGCAGTTTGTGATGTGTGTCAGAGAGTGAAGGCAGAGCATCAGAAGCCAGCAGGATTGCTACAACCATTGCCGATGCCCGAATGGAAGTGGGATAAAATAGGCATGGATTTTATCACAGGATTACCCAGGACTCGTTCAGGCTATGACTCAATATGGGTTGTAGTCGACCGTTTGACGAAAGTGGCTCATTTCATTCCAGTGAAGACCACTTACACCAGTACTAAGTTGGCAAAGATATACATGACCAGGATCGTATGTTTGCATGGAGTTCCGAGGACCATTGTATCAGACAGAGGAACCCAATTTACCTCAAAGTTTTGGAAGCAGTTACATGAAACATTGGGAACCGGGCTGGAATCTAGTACAGCTTTTCACCCACAGACGGATGGACAGACCGAGAGAGTCAACCAGATTTTGGAGGACATGTTGAGAGCTTGTGCACTAGATTATGGATCTAGTTGGGACGACAATTTGCCATATGCGGAGTTTTCGTATAACAACAGTTATCAAACCAGTTTGAAGATGGCCCCTTTCGAAGCTTTGTACGGAAGGAGGTGTAGAACACCGTTGTTATGGGACGAAGTTGGAGACCGTCAGTTGTTTGGACCAGATTTGATTAAGGAGTCTGAACAGAAAGTGAGTTTGATTCGCGATAGACTCAAGGTAGCCCAATCCAGGCAGAAGAGTTATGCTGATTCTAAACGAAAGGAGACAGTTCACGAAGTCGGAGACCGAGTTTATCTTCGAGTATCACCACTTCGAGGAGTGAAGCGCTTTGGAGTTAAGGGAAAGTTAGCACCCCGTTTTATCGGACCATACAGAGTTGTGGGACGTATGGGAGAGGTTGCCTACAAGCTGGAATTGCCCGAAGGATTATCTGGAGTTCATGATGTATTTCACGTTTCCCAGTTGAAGAAGTGCCACGCAGAGATGGCTGAGATACCACTGAGAGATACTGTGCCACTGGAAGCAATTCAGCTGGAAAGTGATTTGACCTATGAGGAGAAACCAGTTAAGATTCTTGAGTATGCCAGCCGAGTTACCCGCAGTAAGGTTATCAAGTTTTGCAAAGTCCAGTGGAGTCACCACACGGAAGATGAAGCCACCTGGGAGCGAGAGGAAGATCTACGGAAGGACCACTCCCACCTGTTTTCTAGCCAACCCGAATCTCGAGGGCGAGATTCATCTTAAGGGGGGTAGGTTTGTAACATCCCAAATTTTCAATTTGGTATGTTATACATAGATCATCATTGCATATCATATTTTATTGCATTTTGACAAATCCTCGATAAATCCTAAGCAACTCAAGGACCCTCGGAGAGAGTTGGGGATTTTCTCAAATTTTCATATTTGATTTTTCATCAAATAATAAGACGAGGATTTTGGTTTTAATTATTTTTCTCTCCGGAAAAATATTTCATTAAACAAAATAAATGAGAGGAGAAAATATGACTTCTCCAAAACAATTGAAATACTGGAGGAAAAATGTTAAAATCATTTATTGGATTTTATTCGGATTTTATTTGCAATTTTAATTGCATTAAAAAAATATTGCATATTTTCAAAAAATTATTTTGTGTTAAAAAATGTTCACCCTATTCTAGATTTTCTAACTAGACGGGGAAAATTTGTTTTATCTTTTTTGGATTTTTATTTATTTTTCTACGAATTATTTTCCGTGGAATGTATTTAAAAAAAATGCGCAGCGCCCGACTGGGCCGAGGCCCAGCCGAGCCGCCGGCCCGCCCGCGGGATCTCCTCCCCGCGCACGACGCCCGCCGCCGCCGGAGTCCGCCATGGACACGGGAGCCCCGCCGCCGCCCAGCCCCTCCCCCAAGCCACCTTCCCCCCTTCTATATATACCCCCCTCTCCTCCTCCCTCTCACCCCGCCGCCGGAGCCGCACTCGCCGCCGCCCGCTGCACCCGCGCCGCCGCCGCCTTGCACTCGCCGCCGCCGCTCGCCGAACGCCGCCGCCGCTCGCCGCCCCTCGCCCCCGAGCCGCCCGAGCCCCGCCGCCCCGCCGGAGTCGCCGGAGCACCGCCGGAGCCCGTCCCCGAGGTAGCCGCACCTCGCCTCGTTTGCCGGTTTTTGTTAAAAAAACCGTTCGTTTTTCTTTTAAACCCTAGATCGGTTTTTTTTGGTTTTGTTATTTTGTGAGCGTTCACCGACTCGTTCGTTTTAACGAACGCGTTCGTCGGATTTTCTCTGTTAACGAACGTCCGTTCTTTAACCGTTCGTCCGTTTTTCTTTTTCGTCGGATTTTTCCGCGATTTTCTCAGATTCGATTTCTGATCGAATCTTCGTTTCTGTTTAACTTTTCGCTCGTTTATCGGAATCAGGCGATTCAAGCGCCTAGAGTTTCGTCTCGAAATTCTCTTTCCGTTTAACCTACTCAAACAAGTTTTTGCTACTGTAAAATTTGACCTAGATCCAGATTAGTAAACGAAGCTTGTTTCTTTCATCGTTTGACTTTCGTTACTTCGTTCGAGTTGATTCTTTTTGCAAACCGGAGTTCTTAAGTTGAACTTTCTGGTTGGATCTTTCATTCGAGTTTTATCTGTGCATTAGATGAGTACTGATTGTCTGCTTGTTTGTTTGCGATAGAGTACCCGGAGTGTGCCGCTTGTTACTTCGAATCGCTAGGTTTTGCGGATCATCAGCAAGGCAAGTAACACTTTGATCATATACCTTCCATACCCAGTTTTTATTGCATTAGATCTATTCCTCAAACATTGCATGATTAGGATCTAATTAAATTGTGGGTACTAGGAAGTAGTTGAGGTAGTACCTATTACCTGTTTTCTTATCAAACCCTTGGGAGTTACTTCTACGTTGCTATTATATTGCCATGCTATGCTCGTAGACGTGGATTTGGGTTTGAGAGATATTCATGACAGATGTGAGATTGTTAATAATGGTTTACCTAAGGTGGCAACTAAAACTCACATCTGGGTGGATTGAGGCACCTGGAGAATCCAGTGTTGTCTGTTTGTATAAGGACCGCCACCCAGGCTCAAAGGGATCATAAGATTATTCATGCTAGAAACTTCCGTGTGCAGCCACAAGCTATTATGGGCTCTAGCATAGTTGAGTAGGTTACATGATCTCTTGAAGAGGTGGGCTAGCAGATGTAGGGGAAAGTAGGTGTACCGGTCCATCCAGAGTAAAGAGTGATTGTTCCTGAAAGACTGTGTCTCGGTCATCCGTTTCTCAAACATCATGCAGTGCGAGAATCAAGCGGAGGCGATCGAGTCTTGTGGGGAAAAGTGCGCAAACCTCTGCAGAGTGTACAAACTAATCATGGTTAGCCGTGTCCCCGGTTATGGACAACTTGAGTATCTAGTACCTGGATTATCAGTTGAATCTCATCACCATGTTACTTTTAATTAATTTTGTGGGCTATGATGACACTTAATTGGGATTGAGTTGGAGGTACCTTCTCAATGTTTAACAACCACCATGATAGTTAAATAAAATTTATTCCTTTGAAGTAGGGAAAAATTGGCTTTTCGCAAAATTGTAACCATAGAGCTTTCCACCAGCCATATATGCATGTAGTATAGCATTATTATTGTTCATTACTCTTTATGTGTTACTTTGCCAGCATATTCCATGTGCTGACCCGTTTTCGGGCTGCAACGTTTCATGTTGCAGACTTTTCAGACGACGAGTAAGGTGCCTTAGGTCGTGGTCTTATACTCAGTGATGCCGCTGGAGTTGATGGACTCACTTATCTTCCAAGTCTTCCGCTGTTATCGTATTTAGATGGCCTTAAGCCATATTTATCATACTTAATCTCTTTGGAGATATTCGATGTAATAAGTGTGTGATTGCTACTCTGTTATAAATCCTCCATTTGTACTGTGCATGTCAGCATTACTGATCCAGGGATGACACTGGTGCACAGCAGCACAGACCATTTGAGGTCTGGTCGCTACAGTATCTGCCATCGCAAACGTTTTGCATCTTTTTTGACGATTTTGTTACATCACCATTTGCGATTAATGCATCGCACAAAGTTTCATCAAAGGGTCTCTGATCGTAGTGTCGCGTTAGCAGCATCCTGCAGTAGCGATAGGCCCATTACCCTCCCGGGGGTGTCCGGTACCCCATCCGGTATTCCGATGACTACCCGGTACACTCTGAAACACTTCTGGTGTACGAATACCATCGTCCTATATACCAATCTTTACCTCGGACCATTCCGGAGCTCCTCATCATGTCCGTGATCTCATCCGGGACTCCGAACAACATTCAATCACCAAATCATATAACTCATATAACACTATATCATCAATGAACGTTAAGCGTGCGGACTCTACAGGCTCGAGAACTATGTAGACATGACCGAGACACCTCTCTGGTCAATAACCAATAGCGAAACCTGGATGCCCATATTGGCTCCTACATATTCTACGAAGGTCTTTATCGGTCAAACCTTATGACAACATACATAATTCCCTTTGTTCATTGGTATGTTACTTGCCCAAGATTAGATCGTTGGTATCTTCATACCTAGTTCAATCTCGTTACCGGCAAGTCTCTTTACTCGTTCCGTAATACATCATCTTGCAACTAACTCCTCAGTCACTTTTCTTGCAAGGCTTCTTATGATGTGTATTACCCAGAGGGCCCAGAGATACCTCTCCGATACTCGGAGTGACAAATCCTAATCTCGATCTATGCCAACTCAACAAACACCTTCGGAGATACCTGTAGAGCATCTATATGATCTCCCAGTTATGTTGTGACGTTTGATAGCACACAAGGTATTCCTCCGGTATCTAGGAGTTGCATAATCTCATTGTCGAAGGAATGTGTATTTGTTATTAAGAAAGCAATAGCAATAAACTGAACGATCAATATGCTAAGCTAACGGTTGGGTCTTGTCCATCACATCATTCTCCTAATGATGTGATCCCGTTATCAAATGACAACACATATCTATGGTTAGGAAACCTTAACCATCTTTGATCAATGAGCTAGCCTAGTAGAGGCTTACTAGGGATACGATATTTGTTTATGTATTCACACATGTATTTAAGTTTTTGACCAATACAATTCTAGCATGAATAATTAACCTTTATCATGAATAAGGAAACATAAAATAACAACTTTATTATTTCCTCTAGGGCATGTTTCCTTCACATTTATCATGAACAATAGTCTAAGTTATCTTTGCAAACTTATGTTGTAGATCAATGGCTCGCGCAGTAGCTCCCCTTAATTTCAATGCGTTCCTAGAGAAAGCTAAGCTGAAAGATGATGGAAGTAACTTTGTGGACTGGGCCCGTAATCTGAGAATTATCTTCACGGCTGCCCAAAAGTCTGATGTCCTTGATGCACCGCTTGGTGCACCACCCCCTCCAGCAACTGTGGACGTTGTTAACGCCTGGCAGTCGCGTGTTGATGAATACTCAATAGTTCAGTGCGCCATGCTATATGGCTTAGAACCAGGACTTCAAAGGCATTTTGAACGTCATGGAGAATATGATATGTTCCAGGAGTTGTAGTTTATCTTTGACAAGAATGCCCGGATCAAGAGGTATGAGACCTCCGATAAGTTCTATGCCTGCAAGATGGAGGAGAACGGGTCTGTCAGTGAGCACATCCTCAGAATGTCTGGGTACTACAACCGTCTAGCTGAGTTGGGAGTTGAGCTCCCGCGAGAGGTTTTCACTGACAAAGTTCTTCAATCTCTACCACCTAGCTACAAGAGCTTTGTGTTGAACTATAACATGGAAGGGATGAACAAGTCAGTCTCCGAGCTGTTCGCGATGCTGAAAGTCACTGAGTCAGACATCCAGAAGGTGCATCAAGTGTTGATGGTGAATAAAACCACTAGTTTCAAGAAAGGCAAGGGAAAGAAGGGAAACTTCAAGAAAGGTGGCAAAGTAGTTGCTCCTCCCATGAAGAAACCCAAGGCTGGACCCAAGCCGAAGACTGAGTGCTTCTATTGCAAGGGAACTGGCCACTGGAAGCGGAACTGCCCCAAGTATCTGGCCGACAAGAAGGGGGCCAATGTCAACAAAGGTATATATGATATACATGTTATTGATGTGTACTTTACCAACTCTCATTGTAGTGCCTGGGTATTTGATACCGGCTCGGTTGCTCACATTTGCAACTCAAAGCAGGAACTATGGAATGGAGGCTGGCAAAGGACAAAGTGACGATGCGCGTGGGAAATGGTTCCAAGGTTGATGTGATAGCCGTCGGCACGCTCGCTCTTTGATTACCATCGGGATTAGTGATGATCCTGAATAATTGTTATTTAGTGCCTGCGTTGAGCATGAACATTATATCTGGATCTTGTTTAATGCAGGATGGTTACTCATTTAAATAAGAGAATAATGGTTGTTTTAATTATATGGGTAATATCTTTTATGGTCATGCACCCACTGTGAGGGGTTTATTCTTATTGAATCTCGATAGTGATGATACACATGTTCATAACATTGATGCCAAAAGATGTAGAGTTGATAATGATACTACCACTTTCTTGTGGCACTGCCGCCTAGGTCATATTGGTGTAAAGCGCATGAAGAAACTCCATGCTGATGGACTTTTGGAGTCACTTGATTTTGAATCACTTGACAAATGCGAACCATGCCTCATGGGCAAGATGACTAAGACCCTGTTTTTCGGTACAATGGAATGGGCATGTGACTTGTTGGAAATCATACATACTGATGTGTGCGGTCCAATGAGCATTGGCGCGCGTGGTGGATATTGTTACTTTCTCACCTTCACCGATGACTTGAGTAGATATGGGTATATTTACTTAATGAATCATAAGTCTGAAACATTTGAAAAGTTCAAGCAATTTCAGAGTGAAGTTGAGAATCATCGTAACAAGAAGATTAAATTCCTACGATCCGATCAAGGGGGAGAGTATCTGAGTTATGAGTTTGGAAATTACTTAAGACAATGTGGAATTGTTTCACAGTTGACGCCACCTGGAACACCACAACGTAATTGTGTGTTCGTACCTTATTGGATATGGTGCGCTCTATGATGCCTCTTGCCGATCTGCCACTGTCATTTTGGGGTTATGCATTAGAGACAGCTGCATTCACTTTAAATAGGGCACCATATAAGTCCGTGGAGACGACACTGTATGAACCGTGGTTTGGCAAGAAACCTAAGTTATCGTTTCTTAAGGTTTGGGGTTATGATGCTTATGTCAAAAGGCTTCAGCCGGAAAAGCTCGCACCCAAAGCGGACAAAAGCATCGTCATAGGATACCCAAAAGAGACGGTTGGGTATACCTTCTATCTCAGATCCGAAGGCAAAGTGTTGTCGCTAAGAACGGGTCCTTTCTCGAGAAAGAGTTTCTCTCAAAAGAATTGAGTGGGAGGAAGATAGAACTTGATGAGGTTGTTGAACCTTTACTTTAGCCTTAGAGTAGCGCAACATAGAAAGATGTTTCTGTGGCACCTACATCAGTTGAAGAGGAAGCTAATGATGATGATCATGAAGCTTCAGATCAAGTTACTATCAAACCTCGTAGGTCGACGAGGGTATGTACAGCTCCTGAGTGGTACGGTAACCCTGTCTTAGAGGTCATGTTGTTGGACAACGGTGAACCTACGAGCTATGGAGAAGCGATGGTGGGCCCGGATTTCGACAAATGGTTAGAGGCCATGAAATCCGAGATGGGATCCATGTATGAAAACAAAGTATAGAATTTGGAAGTATTGCCTGAAGGGCAAAAGGCCATTCAGAATCAATGGATCTTTAAGAAGAAGATGGACGCGGACGGTAATGTCACCATCTATAAAGCTCGACTTGTGGCAAAGGGGTTTTCACAAGTTCAAGGAGTTGACTATGATGAGACTTTCTCACCCATAGCAATGCTCAAGTCCGTCAGAATCATGTTAGCAATAGCTTCATTTTTCGATTATGAAATCCATAGCAATGCTCAAGTCCGTCAGAATCATGTTAGCAATAGCTTCATTTTTCGATTATGAAATCTGGCAAATGGATGTCAAAACAGCGTTCCTTAACGGTTTCCTTAAGGAAGAGTTGTATATGATGCAACCGGAAGGTTTTCACGATCCAGAGAATGCTGACAAAGTGTGCAAACTCCGGCGATCCATTTACGGACTGGTGCAAGCATCTCGGAGTTGGAATCTTCACTTTGATGAGGTGATCAAAGCGTTTGAGTTTATACAAGTTTTTGGAGAATCTTGTATTTACAAGAAAGTGAGTGGGAGCTCTATAGCGTTTCTAATATTATATGTGGATGACATATTGCTGACTGGAAACAACATATAACTTTTGGAAAACATGAAGGAATATTTGAAGAAGAGTTTTTAAATGAAGGACCTAGGAGAAGCTGCTTTCATATTGGGCATCAAGATCTATAGAGATAGATCGAGACGCTTAATAGGACTTTCACAAAGCAAATACCTTGATAAGATTTTGAAGACGTTCAAAATGGATCAGTCCAAGAAGGGGTTCTTGCATATTTTGCAAGGTGTGAAGTTGAGTCAGACTCAATGCCCATCGACTACAAAGGATAGATAAAAGATGAGTGTCATCCCCTATGCTTATGCCATAGGCTCTATCATGTATGCTATGGTGTGCACAAGACCGGATGTCAGACTTTCCATAAGTATGACCGGAAGGTTTCAAAGTAATCCAGGAATGGATCACTGGACAACGGTGAAGAATATTCTCAAGTACCTGAAAAGGAAGGAAATGTTTCTGGTTTACGAGGTGATCAAGAGCTCGTCGTAAAGGGTTACGTCGATGCAAGCTTTGACACCGATCCGGATGACTCTAAGTCTCAAACCGGATACGTATATATTCTAAATGGGGGAGCGGTAAGCTGGTGCAGTTTCAAGCAAATTGTGGTAGTTGATTCTACATGTGAAGCAGAGTACATAGCTGCCTCAGAGGTAGCAAAGGAAGGTGTCTAGATGAAGAAGTTCATGACAGATCTTGGAGTTGTACCCATTGTACTGAACCCAATGACTATGTTCTTTGACAACACTGGTGCAATTGCTCTAGCCAAGGAACCAAGGTTTCACAAGAGGACCAGACACATAAAGTGACGCTTCAACTCCATCCGTGATGCGGTCAAGGAGGAGGACATAAAAAATTGCAAAGTACAGACGGATCTGAATGTTGCAGATCCATTGACTAAACCTCTTCCACGGGAAAAACATGATCAACACAAGAACTCTATGGGTGTTAGATTCATTACCATGTAATACTAGATTATTGACTCTAGTGCAAGTGGGAGACTGTTCGAAATATGCCCTAGAGGCAATAATAAAGTGGTTATTATTACATTTCCTTGTTCATGATAATCGTTTATTATCCATGCTATAATTGTATTGACTAGAAACTCAAATGCATGTGTGGATACATAGACAACAACATGTCCCTAGTAAGCCTCTACCAGACTAGCTCGTTGATCAAAGATGGTTGTGGTTTCCTAGCCATAGACATGACTTGTCATTTGATAATGGGATCACATCATTGGGAGAATGATGTGATGGACAAGACCCAAACTACAAACGTAGCATGTGATAGTATCAAGTTTATTGCTATTGTTTTCTGCATGTCAAGGATATATTCCTATGACCATGAGATCATGCAACTCACTGACACTAGAGGAGTACCTTGTGTGTACCAAACGCTGCAATGTAACTGGGTGACTATAAAGGTGCTCTACAGGTATATCCGAGGGTGTCCGTCGAGTTGGCATGGATCAAGACTGGGATTTTGTCACTCCGTATGAGGGAGTGGTATCTCAGGGCCCACTCGGTAATGCAACATCACAATGAGCTTGCAAGCAATGTGACTAATGATTTAGCCACAGGATCTTGTATTACAGAACGAGTAAAGAGACTTGCCCGTAACGAGATTGAACTAGGTATGGTGATACCGACGATCGAATCTCGGGTAAGTAACATACCGATAGACAAAGGGAACTACATACGGCATTAGCTGAATCCTTGACATCGAAGTTCGACCGATAATGATCTTCGTAGAATATGTAGGAACCTATATAGGCATCCAGGTCCCGCTATTGGTTATTGACCGTAGAGGTGTCTCGATCATGTCTGCATAGTTCTAAAATCCGCAGGGTCTACACACTTAACTTTTGGTGATGATATAAGTATAGTTCAGTTGTTTTGGTGGTTACAAAAGGTTGTTCGGAGTCCCGGATGAGATCCCAGATGTGACAAGGAACTCCAGAATGGTCCGGAGGTGAAGATTGATATATTGGATGAAGGGTATCGGAGTCCAGAAGTGTTCCAGGGGCATCGGGTTATGGCCAGGATGACCGAAAGGGGTTTCAGGGGCCCCGGCAAGTGTTGGGGGCTCATGGGCGAATGGGAGGGGCACGCCAGCCCACTAAGGGGATGTGCGCCCCTCTCACCCCATCTCACATAACCAGGAGTGGTGGGGCGCCCTCCCTAGGGCAGCCGCCCCCTTTTCCTTGGGGCCCAAGGCTCCTAAGGGGTGGGGGGCAAAACCAATCTAGGGTTGCCCCATCTAGGCCGCCGCCCCCTTGGGGAAACCCTAGGGTGCCACCCCTCCTCCCTTCCCCCTATATATAGAGAGGTAGAGAGAGGGCAGCCACACCCCTATACGCCATGGCGCTGCCCCTCCTCTGCCTCGTAACCCTCTTTCTCTCCGTAGTGCTTAGCGAAGCTTTGCTGAGATTACACCACCGCCGCCGCCACCACGCCGTCGTGCTGCCGGAGGACTCGATCTACTACTTCACCATCGCTTGCTGGATCGAGGAGGTGAATGCGTCATCAAGCCGTACATGTGTTGAACGCGGAGGTGTCGTCCGTTCGGCACTTGGATCGGGAGTTCGCGGGACGGATCATGATTGGATCGCGAAGACGTTCGAATACATCAACCGCGTTTCTTAACGCTTCCGCTTAGCGATCTACAAGGGTATGTATATCCAATCTCTCCTCTCGTAGATGGTCATCTCCTAGATTGATCTTGGTGAGCGTAGGAAATTTTTTGTTTCCCATGCAATGTTCCCCAACACTTAATACACTAGATGCATGCCGGATAGCGGTCGATGTGTGGAGTAATAGTAGTAGATGCAGGCAGGAGTCGGTCTACTAATCTTGGACGTGATGCCTATATATTGATCATTGCCTGGATATCGTCATAATTATTTGAGGTTCTATCAATTGGCCAACAGTAATTTCTTTACCCACCGTGTGCTATTTCTTGAGAGAAGTCACTAGTGAAATCTACGGCCCCTGGGTCTATTCTTTATTAAATTTGATTTCCGATCTATTATTTGCCCCTTTTATTTTTAGATATATTATTCCAAAAACCCAAAAATACCTTGCTGTCGTTTTTTATTATTTATTTTATTTTGCGTTTTATTGAGATCTATTTATCCAATCTATCACAATTTTATCCCGTCAACTTGACAATTTCTGGCGTCGTTACCCGAAAAAGGGATTGACAGCCCCTTATAAGCATCGGGTTGCAAGTATTTTTTTCTTTGTGTGCAGGTACCGTTTACATAGTGTTGCTTGGTTCTCCTACTGGATTGATACCTTGGTTTCATAACTGAGGGAAATACCTACCGTAGCTGTGCTGCATCATCCCTTCCTCTTTGGGGAAATACCGACGTAGTTCAAGCGACATCAGGGGCTGATGCATTGTCATTTTTGCTACTACTATGCTTGAAGACTCGACCCATCACATGATGATGAGCCGGCCCTTGGAGGCTATCACTGCTCAAATTTCATCAGTATGAAAAAAACCTAGTTCATTATTACATAATGACCCGGCCCTTGGGGGCTACATCCAAGTGCAGCCAAGATATTTCTATCAAGGACGGGTCAGGGTGTTAACCCAGATTGATGCCTATGGAGTTTTTTGATTAAGTCAAATTCTCAAGTATTTCACTACCTTCTCTACTTAAGACACGAGGGGTACATATCTATATCTAAGGAAGGACAACAGTAGGGCATACCTCATATTCTCACTTTAAAGTATTGACCATGGTGATCTCAAGATCCCGGCTTTCAGACAGCCGGGCTAAATACCCTTGATGAAGGGAGTTTACATCAAGATCCTCCAAAGATGGAAGTTCAAGCTTATTCTTTCCTTTCTCCTTCATTGACGATTCATCTTTGTCTATGATTTTTGCCAAGATGTTTGATGTTTCTGGAGCACTATGTCTCTCTCCAGTAACCATCACATCAGCATAAGTAATCTCCAGAGGCGGCTCACTAGCTAGATCTTATTTCTCCTCCACTATAGGAGTGGAGGCGCGGGCAGGGCTCACCGATTTATCTTGGTGAGCCAGCTCATCCTTGCCAGCCGGCTCAGTTTCATCAGTTGTTTCAGTCTTGCCAACCAACTTATTCTGGGTCTCCGGGTCAACCCTTGAATCATCTTGAGGGGGGGTCAGACTCTGGAGCAGCAACACTCGTTTCACCAAATTTCTTATTGGTAAAAGCTTTAGCTCTGGAATAACATACAGGAGTTAGTAAAAAGGAAAGATAATGCAGGAAAGAAGAAAAAGCAGATGCCTTGTAAATACTTAACCACGGTTGATGGTTAAAACCGACGCCTGAGTGGCGCTGGATTCATCAGATGACGGTGAACTCATTTGATAGTCCGGGTCAGAAGGATGAAGAGGTTGTTTTATTAAGCTGACCCAAGGGAGTGAAGGAGTTGGGTTGTGAGGCACCTCAGTTCGTGCTCTTCATGAAGCTGGCTCGTTTGGTAAGTTGTCGGTCAATTCTCCCGAACTACTCTACGTCTTTCGCTTTGGGGTGTCAGCATGCTGAGTTTTCTTCAAAAGAAATTGTGGAAGTGAGCGTCTGGATGTGAAAATGGTACCTTTCGGATTGCTCGTCCCCTTTTCTTTGGAACAACTAGTTCTAAGTCGCAATAAGAGGGGTTTACCTCCAGCTCGACGGCTTGGTTGGTCTCGGTATTCTCCTGCGATGTGGTGGCGTCAGCAAGTTCGTTAAACGGATGACCGAGGGAGTCAAGCTCTTTTACCTCAATTTCGTCCTCATCATCATCCGGCTCTACTGCGTTGGCATCCTGAGGAGGAGTGGCAACTCAGGGCTCATTTTCCACCATTGAGAGTCCTCCTGGGAAAAAGACAAGCCCAAATGTTAAATAAAACAAAAAACATGGTTGTATAAATGGGACAGAAGGAAAAGTAAAAGGCGACTTACAGGAGGTGCTGGGTTGCCTGCGAACGATCTCGATTGCCTCCCGGGTATCGCCAAGCAATTTCTTGGTAGATTTTACCATGTCGGTGGCTGATAAATTGACCCGGCTGAAACGCAGTGTGTCCTCCGGCTCGCCGATATATGTCTGCATGAGCCGAGCCCTTAGGCTGAGGGGTTGGATCCGCTAGCTCATCCAGCACCGGGTCAGATCAACCCCGGTAAGGCCATGAGCCGTCAAAGAATTAATTTTCGAGTACATGGGCTACGATTTCTCCCTTTATTCTTGGGAGGTGAAGCCTGGAAATATGGTCGAAGCATCAAACCGGTCCAATCTATAACCCGACAGCTGGTGCTGATGTGCATGGGAGTTGTCTTTGCAATAAAACCAGGTTTTGTACCATCCTTTAGGATGACTTGCCGGCTTTACTCCAGGGAAAGCCGACTTCTTCCTGCTTTGGATAGTGACTCCTCTGAGTTCTATGCTTGGTCCATTCTTATGCTCTGTTTGATGGTTGAGATAAAAGAATTCCTGAAAGAAGCTGACAGACAACTCGATCTGGAGATATACCTCACATAACAATTGAAATTGGCACAAATTCAAGATTGAGTTGGGACCAAGGTCTTGAGGCCTGATGCTAAAATGATGGAGCACATCTCGGAAGAATTTTGAGCCAGGAGGGTGGAAGCCTTTTTCCAGGTGATCGGTAAAAATGACAATCTCATTTTGACCCGGCTGAGGGTGGATTTATTCCTTAGGTGCATGCCAGTCTATCTCACCCTGGGCCGGCAGCAACCCGTAGTCCACTAGAGTTTGCAACTTAAGCGCAGACGAGGTTGATTTGGTCGACTTGACTGCTTTGTTAGTTTAAGGAGCCATTGGTCCAGTTGCGGTGAAGTTTCAACTACAAGGTAAGAATAATATCTATAAGCCGGTGAAATCATGGAAGCATTCCGGGTTATGGCAGTTACGAATTGAATTATAAGCCGACAAATAAGAGCCCAAGTTGCGGTTATCAAGACATGCAAAGCTCTATAGTGCACAAACGAATATGAATTACAATGGAATTACAAGCTGGCGATAGCTCAAGCTGGCATAAGCAGAATAAACGCAGTTCATAATTTGACAAAGTGGCAAGACAAGGTCCGGGTCGTAGCAATCACAAACATGAAAGTTTCAGATTTGATTATAGCTACAGTTCTAGAAAATGTCTGAAAAGGAAAAGAAAAACTCTAGTCACAGTGGAGTTGCTAAGTAGATAAGTGGCAATGGGATCTATGAAACACAGCGAAGGGGATCTAATAAGTGATGAACTATGTTGCGGTGGAAGTTAAAAACCCTGTGGATGACAGTTTGTTGACGATTTAGATCTACGGCTTCGAATGAGATGAACTCCAAAGAACACGGGATGAACTACAATGGCATGGATGAGGAACAAAGTACTCACATATCTGTGAAGAGAGCTTTGAAGATGTTGGAGGCTGACGGCGTGGCCGTGGCATCTCCGATGGGCTCTGGCAATGGTTTTCTCACTAGCGTGGTCGCTAACTTGACGAGGCGGCGAGCTCGAGGGGGCGCAGGGCGTCAAAGGCAAGAGGAAGAAGAAGAGATAAGAACAGAGAAGGTAAAAAAAGAGCCCCATGGGTCCGCTGTGTTATTTATAACAGGGGATGGAACCCGAAGCGGCAGCCGCGAGAACCTGGGATTCGCTGTAAAATTTTGGCTAAAAAGGCTCCTCGATTTTCGCGCCTGACAAGACAAATGATAACCACTTAAAAGATTCGTTGTGATGTCACACACGGATTTCGGGAAACTAGTGGATTGATGTCACAATATGAGATGGTGAAGAACGGCTAAGTGTGGGGAAAGTTTTGCGACCCAACAAAAAGATTGACCCGGTCGAGGAAAAAACAAGGATTGAAAGGAGGAAAGGGGTTCCGGCTCAAAAGACGAGACCCGGAGTTTCACCCTTCACATTTCTTGTTTTCCTTGTTTTTCAGGACGAAGTTTACTATGTATAAATCCAAGCTAAACTGGGGCTAATGTTGGGGATATTCCCCACAACCAAAGACCCAGCATGGGTATGACCCGACAAAAGCCCAAAGGCACTATGGGTCGACATACGATTCCTCAAGTCATAGCGGCGTGTCAAAGGAGAGAGCTGATGACCCATCACATGACCCGACCATGGGCCGGCTCATAAAGGAGCAAGCAGGCTGGCTTATGGAGAAGGCCCATATATGGGAGTTTCCCTAACTTTGAAGACAAGATGAGTAGGAGTTAGAGTAGGGTACAGGTTGTCACTTTCACCCGGAATCTGTTGTAAACCTAGGGACACGACTTTTTATATAAAGGGGAGGCCCTAGGACGAAAAGACTAAGTTGCAATCTCTCGAGAGCTAGGTTAGCAAATCCGCATCCTTGTAATCGAGATCTCCAACAATATCAATAAAAGCAGGAAGTAGGTCTTTACCTCCACCGTGAGGGGCCGAACTTGGGTAAATTTGTTTCCTTCGTTCGAGATCTACCCCGTTCAAGTGAGCACCTAGTTGCGATGGCCTCCAAACTTATTCCTTTCACGAGGACATCTGCCGTGACAAAATCACAACAGGAACTATTCACAATTTGAGTTTCAATGCTATTTTGTATCTATTTTTTGATGAGAAACACCGCGTATAAAATTTAGACATGTACATATACATAAATATCGGTCGAGCATGGTTAGTATTTTTTATTCAAGCTATTGAAGTCCAGATTGCATTCTACTCCCTTCGTTCAAAGATATAAGATGTTTTGTATTTAAATATAGACTAATATGTTGAAATAAGTGAACAAACACACTAAAACATGTTTGTATACATCGGATTCAGGAAAAATTTAGAACATGTTATATTTGTAAAAGGGTGAGTACCACGTTAGAAGAGAGGTTTACTGTGCTGGCTTACGAAGATTTAAATAGACCGAATTTGTATCAAGTAATTAAAAAATGATGATAGATTTAGCCATTTGATATACTAGCAATAGCTGTCTTCAAGGCTCATTTTACCAAGATGTAATTTTATAAGATAATGTACTACGACAATGATTTATAAAATACTTTGAAGTGCATTTTGTTCAATCTTGGGCCAAAATTTATATTTCACACCAAGCCTATTCGTTTTCCTATGGCTATGACATGTGGTGGGTCAATGATACGCTTCAGACATATTTATATTTTTCCGTAGTTATCATGCTTATTTCTTATCATTTTTACGCACTATATGATATTTTTTGCATTGACCTACTAACTATGAACTAGGCAACAATCTCTATGTTTTTAATGTTTGTGGTGCCTAGGAATGTGGCACCAAGATTCAGAGAACCAGAGCCCTAGTGTTCTAGCCCAGGGATCTATGTCTTCTGGAACACGGTATAATTTGATATAGATAAAACCACGATACGATGGAGTACTTAATAGTACGAAGTGTTAGGATACAATACCCTTGCCATGCAAGGTTGTACAAAAGGTGCAACTATGCTCATCTTATTAATTTCCGAACTACTCGTCACAGGAGTACTTGTGGTGGAAGTGATATAACACAACGGAAAGCATGGCGGTGGTGGGGCTCCTTCAGAGAGACACTGTTGGGACACGACCTAGCTCACACTCTCGACGTCCTTCTACTAGGATTCTCCTGCATCTGACATGATAAGCTAGATGAGTACGTTGAATGTACTCGCAAGCTCACAAACAAACCAAAAGTAAGCAAACAAGCAAGAACATGCAAACAAAATAGTAAACAACTTAAAGACTTGAAAAGTAAACTACGTTAACAACTACTGTGTGTACTTAGCATTCCTGTTTAACGTCCCTAGATCATTCTGGCATGATCCTTGATCATCCCGCATCTTCTCGACTGATCACCTCGTGATCGATATGACATCCTGCCATCTTTCATTTACTCTTAAATTAGCTTGTTCACGGGATTGGTTAAATAGTGTGACTTAAAGAGAATGGTATCCCATTGCCAGGGACTCGGCTATTCGAATAGATTTTTAAACACTCTGCATAGGTTGTACACTTTACCCACACCATGGACTAACAGTCCAACATATTCCGCTTACAATATGGCCCTCTTACCGTACCTCCGAACTCCCGCAGGCTAGCCTTGGGTGAGAGTATATATCTGGATCCTTGCAACCCCGTGGCACAACTCTTCTCACTCGGGAACCTGGCAACTTTCCTGTGCACATCTACCAAACCCCTCATGACTAGACGACAACTTCCCGACCAAGGAAGTACTGACCATCCAGTCATTCCTCTTTGGAGACACGTGTAAGAGACATAACTACAAATGAAGTAGGGCCTTTCCATTCAGGCAAATGTAGTCGTACAAAAAAGGTTCGGTTCTGTGGCACTATGAATTGGCCAGTCATGAGGGTTGAGTTATAAGAACTTAATTCAACTAAAATTAACCCTACGCATTTTAGTTGACCTAGATCAATTCATTAGTGCTAAAGTCTTTCCCCGATTATGATCACTAGAACCCTAAACTCATTCCTCCAATATGATCATTATACTAGTTGAGTGATTCACAAGAGGATCTCTACTATGTTGAAGTCTTTCCCCAAGGTGATCTCTTTAGCTAGAGATGGTGTTACCACTTTTATTAAGGTTCATTTTATTGAAAGAAAATTCCGGTTCCAACACTAGTATTGTCTATCCTTCTCCTTAGTGAAAAGCTACTGCTCCATTGCGTACTCCTAGGTGCAACACTAGTGAGACTACAAACTTCAACACAAAGACTAAAACAACAACTAAATCAAGCACTCAAAAGTAAAGCAAGCACATCAAAATAAATAGAGAAAAATGCAATTTTGAACGCATGGCCTTGCATTGCGATCAAGCAAATGGATGTGGTGGCTTGCCTTGCTCAAATGGAAGGTCAAAAAACTCCTGGTCTTCACCTCCTGAACTATTTGTCTCTAGAAATAATTTTCAAAGCATATTTAACAAAAAGCAACAAACAAAATCTCACTGTCCAGAAATTCTAGACATGTCAAATAAATCTCACACTTTACCAACTAAAAGATAAATTCATAAGAAAAATAATGAAAACTAATCAACTTAATTAGACTTATGGTTTAGGAGTTATTCATGGTCAAAGATGGGTCAACGGAAGGATTTAAATTCAATTTAAACAATTTTCCAGGAAATCCCAGAGCGGGCCATGCTGAAGGCATAATTTCCGAATACGCCTACACTAGCATACCGTTCGACACTTAAGTGAGTCACTGACGGCTGGGGGTTGCCCATTAGGTTTTTCTTTTGAAACCTCGGCTGAGGAAACAATGACTCACTAGCGGTGGTTCTCCAACGTAGGGGCCTCGGATGCTTACGTGGATGGGCGGGTTAGATCGGGGGATCGACGACGCTTCTTCTCGTACCCATGGATGCTCCTGGGGTGGTCAAACGATGTCATTCTCTTCTTCTTCGGCGACGGTGGTCTTCGGCTGTGGTTGAACTCATGAGTGGGGGCTCTAATTAGGCTAGCTGGGCTTGGATTCGAGGTCAGGGAGGCTAGTGGAGTCTAATGGTGGCAGTGGCGTGGCTTGGGGGAAGTGTGTGTGGCCGTCGGCGATGGGGATCGAGCGGCGGAGGTGCGGCTCTGTTGCCGGCGAGAGGGGCTGCCGGGCTGCTCTACGGCTATGGGGAGTGATTTGAGAAGTGAGAGGTGAGGTGCGAAGGTTAGTTGGGGCAGGGTGCCCTTTTTAGGCTCGATCGAGTCCAGGGGGTTGGACGACCGCCATGAATAAGCATCAGCTGGGGGCGCATTAGAGAGGGGGTAGGGGCCTGGTGGGGGTCTGGAGCCTGCGCTTGAGCTCGGGGGGAGGGGCTGGAGGTTTGGATGGTGCGATGCGATGCGCACAGTGTGGGTCACGGGCGGACGACGTCGTGCTCTGGCAAGCTGGGGCCTGGGCGCTAGGTGGTGCAGAGGGTTTGGCTGGGTGCGGGCGTGGCCATGTGATACGTCTCCAATATATCTATAATTTTTTATTGTTCCATGCTATTATATTGTCCATCTTGGATATTTTATATGCATTATTATGCTATTTTATATCATTTTTTGGGACTAACCTATTAACCTAGTGCCAAGTGCCGGTTGCTGTTTTTTCCTTGGTTTTGCCTTTACAGAAAATCAATACCCAATGGAGTCCAAATGGAACAAAACTTTTTGATGTTTTTTCTTGGACCACAAGACACCCTAGAAGCTTCGGGAGGAGGCCAGAGGAGCCACAAGGCGACGACAAGCTCGTAGAGCGCGCCCCAAGGGGGCGCCCCTGATGACCCACAAGTATGGGGGGTCAATTGAAGCTCTTTTCGGTAAGTAAGAGTGTCGAACCCAACGAGGAGCAGAAGGAAATGACAAGTGGTTTTCAGCAAGGTAATGTCTGCAAGTGCTGAAATTGTAAGTAGCTAGTAGTTTGATAGCAAGATAATTTGTAATGAGCAAATAACGGTGGTAGTAACAAAAGTGCAGCAAGGTAGCCCCATCCTTTTGAGGCAAAGGACAGGCCAAAATGGTCTCTTATGATAAGCAAATCGTTCTTGAGGGTACACAGGAATTTCATCTAGTCACTTTCATCATGCTGGTTCGATTTGTGTTCTCTACTTTGAGAATTTGATATGTGGGTGGACTGGTGCTTAGGTGTTTTTCTTACTTGAACAAACCTCCTACTTATGATTAACCCTCCCACAAGCATCCGCTACTACGAGAAAAGTATTAAGAATAAATTCTAACCATAGCATTAAACTTTTGGATCCAATCGGTCCCTTACGGAATGGCGCATAAACTGGGGTTTAAGCTTCTGTCACTCTCGCAGCCCATCATCTAATTGCTACTCCACAATGCATTCCATTAGGCCCAAATATGGTGAAGTGTCATGTAGTCGACGTTCACATGACACCACTAAGGGAATAACATCATACATACTATCAAAATATCGAGCACATATCAAGTTCACATGATTACTTGCAGCATGATTTCTCCCATGACCTCAAGAACAAAAGTAACTACTCACAAATGATAAACATGCTCATGATCAGAGGAGTATTAAATAGCATATTGGATCTGAATATATAATCTTCCACCAAATAAACCATATAGTAATCAACTACAAGATGTAATCAACACTACTAGTCACCCACAAGCACCAATCCATAGTTCCGGTAACAAGATTGAACACAAGAGATGAACTAGGGTTTGAGATGAGATGGTGTTGTTGAAGATGTTTATGGAGATTGCCCTCCCCAAGATGGGAGAGTTGTTGGTGATGATGAGGACGATGATTTCCCCCTCCGGGAGGGAAGTTCCCCCGGCGGAATCGCTCCGCCGGAGGGCAAAAGTGCTCCTGCCCAAGTTCCGCCTCGAGGCGGCGGCGCTCCGTCCCGAAAGTCCTCTCCTTATTTTTTTTCTAGGTCAAAAGGACCTATATACCAGAAGATGGGCACTAGAGGTGGCCCTGGGTGAGCACAACCCACCAGGGCGCGCCTGGGCTCCCTAGCGCGCACAGGTGGGTTGTGCCCACCTGGTGGGCCCCCTCTGGTAGTTATTTGCTCCAATAATTCTTATATATTCCATAAAAAATCATCTTGAAGTTTCAGCTCATTTGGACTTGTGCAGAATAAGTAGTCTGGCGTAGCTTTTTTAGGTCCAGATTTCCAGTTGCCGGAATTCTCCCTCTTTGTGTATACCTTGCATATTATGAGATAAAAGGCATTAGAATTACTCCAGAAGGCATTATTATGGATAAAAACATTATAAATAACAGTAAGAAAACATGATGCAAAATGGACGTATCAAATCCCCGAAGCTTAGACCTCGCTTGTCCTCAAGTGAAAACCGAAAACGAAAAACATGTCCACATGCTTTGAGAGAGAGGTGTCGATAAAAACAAAATACGGACATAGAAGCATCATGTTGATTATCATAACAACAACAAAATTAAACATAGGACTTTTATCATAAAACTTCTATCATATACTTCTCATGAATAAGTAACAGTTCATCACACAATCGAAGTATAAAGGAAAAACTCTATTAAAAACCAACAAACTATGTTCTCAGTCAACTTTGCAACTACAATTCATCATCTTTTCAGGAAGGGTCACGTATCGGAGCCTTTAGGCAAGTCCACATACTCAACCATCATATAGTCTTCTATGATTGGTAACACTCACCGCGTACCCAGGAACAAAATGTTTCAACCGGACACATAGAAAGATAGGGGCTTATAGTTTTGCCTCCCAACATATTCACCTCAAGGGTGATGTCAACAATAATAACTCATGCTATCTATATTCAACTGGACATATGTGCCTAGATCTTTCCTCACCACATGATGCTTGCCAAAGGAGGAAAATAAAAGGAATAGAAGGAAAACTTTGACTCTTTGCATAAAAGTAAATACATAAAAGTAAAAGATAGGCCCTTCGCAGAGGGAAGTAGAGGTTGCCATGCGCTTATTTGTTTGTATGCTCAGCCCCTTAGTGCAAAAGAATGTCACATTGTATTGCCCCTTAAGATGACAACCTTTATCATGCAGTCTGTCGCTTTTATTTTTTGCCATCCAAGTTCGTACAACGCTCAATTTTATCTTACACTAAATGATCTCACACTTTTAGAAGCAATTTTTATTGCCTTTTTGCACCGATGACAACTTACTTGAGGGATCTTTCTCAATCCCTAGGTAGGTATGGTGGACACTTGAAAATAAGATTTGGGTTTAAGGTTTTTGGATGCACAAGTATTATCTCTACTTAGTGCGGAATTTTTGGCTAGCAAAGATAGGGGGCAAGCATCACATGTTAAAGGATCTATGACAATATGACTTCTATGTGAATATAAACAAACATAAACCATTAAGTTGTCTTCCTTGTCCAACGTCAACAATTTTGGCAAATAATATTTTGATGAGGGCTCACAATCACAAAAGATTTCTAGGATAGTATATTTATATGTGAATCTTCTCTTCCCCTATTAACTCTTTCATGAGTTGCATCATTGACTAATGCTATGTTTGTCAATCTCTAATAAAATTTTCTACATATACTTTTCCTTATGTGGTGCCATCACCTACCATAGGATTAGTATATAATCTTATTTATTTATTTCTTTCCTTTTACTTATTTCCTTTCTCTTTTTATTTCTTTCTTTATTTTCTTTTATTTGCAACATGAAAGTAAAGAAAGAAAAAACTCACACTAAACTTTATTATATAACTTGCACACGATTACAAGGATAAATCACTAAGCAAACTCTCAAATAAGAAAGGATCAAACTAAAATTATATTCATCTAATGCAAAAGATCGAACTAAAATAAGTAAAAGTAATAAGATAGTGGGATGATACGATACCGGGGACCTCCCCCAAGCTTGGCGGAAGCCAAGGGGAGTGCCCATACCCGATACTCAGTTCTCCTTTGGTGGTGAAGAGGATGATGGTGGTGATGACAATTGTGCCTTCAACTTTTTCATATTGTAGTTGAGGAGAGCAATTTCCTCCTTTAAATCATCGACTTCCAACTCCAGCTTCAAGATCTTGTCACATAAATCCCCTTTGCTTTTTTTCCTAAAACGAAAAGGAATAGATTGGTCTTTAGACCGGTTAGCTCTTTTAGGGAGACTTGACTTCTTGAACTCCACGTGCATATCCCCAGGTTGAGGTAGAGGAACATCCTCCTCCTCGGAGCTTGAATCATCAATCCTCATCAAGTGAGCATCCTCCTCGTCATCTGTAGTTTGACCATAAGGAGATAGATCCCCATAAGTCTTTGGGTCAGCAATGAGATGTGAGACATAGCTCTCTCTGTCGGAGTTTTGGAACCACATATTTTCAGAACTGCGTAGAAAACAACAAGAAAAGAGAAAAGAAGATTTCTCCGCGATACGGTGATCAACAGGTTCGGGAAGTATATATAGATTTTCTATCTTGGAGGACAAGCATACAGAAGAAAAACGGAGTCCGAAAGGTCTCCCAGGTGGGCACAACCCACCTGGACGCGCCGGGCAAGCCTCGCGCGCCCTGGTGTCTTGTGCCCACCAGGGGACGCTTCCTGGAAGTTTCTTTATTTCCAAATTTTTTAAATATTCCAAAACTAATAAAAAATGTTTTTGCAGATTTTTCGGAGTCTGTTTACTTACCGTATCACGTACCTCCTTATTTCTATGATTCTGGAGTGTTCCGGAAGGACTCTTTTATGTGTTCTTCCGGTGTCAAAGTTTGGATAATATTACTTTCAACGTGAATTGGCGTACTTGAGATATAATGCTTTATTCGTTGCCCATTGACAACCTTCGGGATTATTTATTATGATGGCTCCAGACCAATAAACCTCCTCGATGACATATGGGCCTTCCCATTTTGAGAGGAGTTTTCCTGCAAAGAATCTGAAACGAGAGTTGTACAAAAGAAAATATTCTCCGACTTTAAACTCACGCTTTTGGATTCTTTTTTCATGCCATCTTTTGACTTTTTCTTTAAATAATTTTGCATTTTCATAAGCTTGGGTTCTCCACTCATCTAGAGAGCTAATATCACATAACCTCTTTTCACCAACAAGTTTGAAATCATAATTGAGCTCTTTGACTGCCCAAAATGCTTTATGTTCTAACTCAAGAGGCAAATGACAAGCTTTTCCATAAACCATTTTATAAGGAGACATACCCATAGGATTTTTATATGCTGTTCTATAAGCCCAAAGTGCATCATCTAATTTCTTAGACCAATTCTTCCTGGACCTATTGACAGTCTTTTGCAAAATTAATTTTCTTTCTCTGTTGCTAAGTTCAACTTGACCACTAGACTGTGGATGATAGGGTGATGCAATTCTATCATTAACGTCATACTTGGCAAGCATCTTACAGAAAGCGCCATGAATATAGTGTGAACCACCATCAGTCATTCAATATCTAGGGACTCCAAACCTTGGGAAAATAACTTTCTTAAGCATTTTAATAGAGGTGTTGTGATCAACACTACTGGTTGGAATAGCTTCTACCCATTTAGTAACATAATCAATAGCAACCAAAATATGTGTATACCCATTAGAGGAAGGAAAAGGTCCCATGTAATCAAATCCCCAAACATCAAATGGTTCAACATCAAGTGAATAATTCATAGGCATTTCTTGACGCTTACCGATATTACCTATTCTTTGACATTCATCAGAAGATAAGGTGAACTTACGGGCATCCTATAAGAGAGTAGGCCAATAAATCCAGACTGCAATACCTTATGAGCAGTTCTATCTCCAGCATGATGCCCTCCATAAGCTTCGGAGTGACATTTCCGTAGGATTTGTCCCTGTTCATGCTCGGGTACACAATGTCTAATAATACCATCTACTCCTTCTTTATAAAGATGTGGGTCATCCCAAAAGTAATGTCTTAAATCATTTTTTTTCTTTTGTTGGTATGTAAAGCTAGGTGGTAAATATTTAGCAACAACGTAATTAGCATAATCAGCATACCAAGGAGTAATATGAGAAACATTTATTGTAGCTAACTGCTCATCAGGAGAACTATCATCAATAGGTAGTGGGTCATCAGGCACATTTTCAAGCCTAGATAAATTATCAGCTACTGGGTTCTCAGCTCCTTTTCTATCAATGATATGTAAATCAAATTCTTGTAACAAGAGAACCCATCGAATAAGTCTAGGTTTAGCATCTTTATTTTCCATAAGATATTTAATAGCAGCATGGTCTGTGTGAATAGTTACTTTTGAATCAATAATATATGGTCTAAATTTATCTGAAGCATACACCACTGCTAAGAATTCTTTTTCAGTAGTAGCATAATTTCTTTGAGCACTGTCTAGAGTTTTACTAGCATAATGAACAACATTCAAGTTTTCATCAACTCTTTGTCCTAGAATAGCACCAATAGCATAATCACTAGCATCACACATAATTTCAAAAGGCAAGTTCCAATCAGGTGGTTGAACAATGGGTGCAGAAATTAAGGCTTTCTTGAGTGTTTCAAAGGATTCTAAACAATCATCATCAAAAACAAAATGAATATCCTTTTGCAAAAGATTCGTGAGAGGCCTAGAAATTTTAGAGAAGTCTTCGATAAATCTCCTATAGAAACCAGCATGACCTAGGAAACTACGAATACCTTTTATATCTTTAGGACATGGCATTTTCTCAATTGCATCAACCTTAGCTTGGTCCACTTCAATACCTCTTTCAGAAATTTTATGACCCAAGACAATGCCTTCATTAACCATAAAGTGGCACTTCTCCCAATTCAAGACAAGATTTGTTTGTTCACATCTCTGCAAAACTCGATCAAGATTTCTTAAACAATCATCAAAAGACTTCCCATAAACAGAGAAGTCGTCCATGAAAACCTCAACAATATTTTCACAAAAGTCAGAGAATATAGCAGTCATACATCTTTGAAAGGTAGCAGGTGCATTACATAAACTAAAAGGCATACGTCTATAAGCATAGGTTCCAAAGGGACAAGTAAAAGTGGTCTTTTCTTGATCATGTTGAGAAATAGGTATTTGTGAGAAACCAGAATATCCATCAAGGAAGCAAAAGTGTGTGTGCTTAGATAATCTTTCAAGCATTCGATCAATAAAAGGTAGAGGGTAATGATCTTTTCTAGTTGCTTTGTTTAATTTTCTAAAATCAATTACCATTCTATAGCCTGTAACAATTCTTTGTGGAATAAGTTCATTCTTATCATTAGGAACAACAGTTATACCTCCTTTCTTAGGAACACAATGAACAGGACTTACCCATCTACTATCAGCTATAGGATAGATTATACCTGCTTCCAGAAGTTTTAATATTTTCGTTCTTACCACTTCTTTCATCTTCGGATTTAACCGACGTTGGTGATCAACAACTGGTTTAGCATCAGGTTCCATATTAATTTTGTGCTGACATAGAGTGGGACTAATGCCCTTTAAATCATCAAGAGTATATCCAATAGCAGCTCGGTGCTTCCTTAGAACTTCCAATAATCTTTCTTCTTCATGTTCTGAAAGGTTAGCACTAATAATAACATGATATATCTTCTTTTCATCAATATAAGCATATTTCAAAGTGTCTGGCAATTGTTTTAATTCAAACATAGGATCACCTTTAGGTGGAGGAGGACCTCCTAGAGTTTCAATAAGCAAATTGTATTTAAGCAGAGGGCGTTGTTCAAAGAAAATCTTATTCTGTTTCATTTCTTTCATGCATATGTAAATCATTTTCATGGTCTAGCAAATATTGTTCTAAAGGATCAGTAGGTGGAACAACAATAGAAGCAAGACCAATTAATTCATCCTTACTAGGCAGTTCTTTTTCATGAAGCTTTCAACTAAACTTGGAAAAATTAAACTCATGAGACTCATCACCAAAACTAACACCGACAGTTTGTTTCTCACAATCTATCTTAGCATTAACGGTGTTCAAGAAAGGTCTACCAAAGATAGTGGGACAAAAGTCATCTTGTGGGGAACCAAGAACAAGAAAATCAGTAGGGTATTTTATTTTCCCACACAAGACTTCAACATCTCTAACAATCCCAATTGGTGATATGGTGTCTCTATTAGCAAGTTTAATAGTAACATCTATGTCTTCTATTTCTGCGGGTGCTATGTCATTCATAATTTCTTGATATAATGTGTAAGGAATAGCACTCACACTAGCACCTATGTCACATAAACCATGATAATAGTGATCTCCTATTTTAACTGAGATGACAGGCATGCCAACAACAGGTCTATGTTTATCCTTTTTATCAGGCTTGGCAATTCTAGCAGCTTCTTCACATAAGTAAATAACATGCCCATCCATATCTTCTTCTAAGAGATCTTTAACCATAGCAATGCTAGGTTCTACTTTGATTTGTTCATTAGGTTTAGGTGTTCTAATATAGCTTTTGTTAACCATAATTGAAACTTTAGCATGTTCGTTTATCCTAATAGGGAAAGGTGGTTTCTCAATATAAGCAGAAGGAACAACTGGATCAGCATTACAAAGTATAGTTTCTTCTTTAACTGGTACCGGTTCTTTAGTTTCTTCTTTAATAGGTGGGTGATATTTAAACCACTTCTCTTTAGGGAGTTCAACATGAGTAGCAACTGATTCACAAAAGGAGGCTACTATCTCAGAGTCAAGTCCATATTTAGTGCTAAACTTTTGAAAAGCATCGGTATCCATAAAAGATTTAACACAATCATACTTAATTTTAATACCTGAATCTTTGCCTTCGTCGAGTTCCCAATCTTCAGAGTTACGTTTAATTCTTTCCAAAAGATCCCACCGGAATTTAATAGTCTTCTTCATAAAAGAACCAGCACAAGAAGTATCAAGCATGGTTTGATAATTACGAGAAAGCCGAGCATAAAAATTCTGGATAATAATTTCTCTTGAGAGCTCATGATTGGGGCATGAATATAACATTGACTTAAGCCTCCCCTAAGCTAGAGCGATACTTTCTCCTTCACAAGGCCAAAAATTATATATATAATTCCGACCACGATGAACTAGATGCATAGGATATTTTTTTGGTGGAACTCCAATTTCAATCGATTCCAATTCCAAGATCCAATATCATTGCATAGACTATACCATGCCAATGTTTTTCCCTTCAAAGATAAAGGGAAAACCTTCTTCATAACTTGCTCTCCGGGTAAACCTGCAAGCTTGAACAATCCATGAATTTGTTCTACATATATCAAGTGCATATCAGGATGTTCGGTTCTATCTCCTGCATAAGGATTAGCTAGCAGTTGTTCTATCATACCCGAAGGAATTTCATATTCAATATTTTCAGTAGGTGCAGTAGGTTGAGGGGTAGCTAATTGTGGTTCTGGTCGAGGTGAAGATACCCCGAACAAACCCCTCAAAGGATTGTTTTCCATAGTAACAAGTGACAATAAATTTCAGCACACAATATAATTGTTTCCTTACCAAAGGCGCTTCACTCCCCGGCAACGGCGCCAGAAAATAGCCTTGATGACCCACAAGTATAGGGGATCAATTGTAGCTCTTTTCGATAAGTAAGAGTGTCGAAACCAACGAGGAGCGGAAGGAAATGACAAGTGGTTTTTAGCAAGGTAATGTCTGGAAGTGCTGAAATTGTAAGTAGCCAAGTAGTTTGATAGCAAGATAATTTGTAACGAGCAAGTAACGGTAGTAGTAACAAAAGTGCAGCAAGGTAGCCCAATCCTTTTGAGGCAAAGGACATGTCAAAACGGTCTCTTATGATAAGCAAAGCGTTCTTGAGGGTACACGGGAATTTCATCTAGTCACTTTCATCATGTTGGTTCGATTTGTGTTCGCTACTTTGATAATTTGATATGTGGGTGGACTGGTGCTTAGGTGTTGTTCTTACTTGAACAACCTCCTACTTATGATTAACCCTCCCGCAAGCATCCGCAACTACGAGAAAAGTATTAAGAATAAATTCTAATCATAGCATTAAACTTTTGGATCCAATCGGTCTCTTACGGAATAGCGCATAAACTGGGGTTTAAGCTTCTGTCACTCTCGCAACCCATCATCTAATTGCTACTCCACAATTCATTCCCTTAGGCCCAAATATGGTGAAGTGTCATGTAGTCGACGTTCACATGACACCACTAAGGGAATAACAACATACATACTATCAAAATATTGAACACATATCAAGTTCACATGATTACTTGCAACATGATTTCTCCCGTGACCTCAAGAACAAAAGTAACTACTCACAAATGATCAACACTACTAGTCACCCACAAGCACCAATCTATAGTTCCGGTAACAATATTGAACACAAGAGATGAACTAGGGTTTGAGATGAGATGGAGCTGTTGAAGATGTTGATGGAGATTGCCCTCCCCAAGATGGGAGAGTTGTTGGTGATGATGAGGATGATGATTTCCCCCTCTGGGAGGGAAGTTCCCCCGGCAGAATCACTCCGCCAGAGGGCAAAAGTGCTTCTGCCCAAGTTCCGCCTCGAGGCGGCCGCGCTCTGTCCCGAAAGTCCTCTCCTTATTTTTTTCTAGGTCAAAAGGACCTATATACCAGAAGATGGGCACCGGAGGTGGGCCTGGGTGAGCACAACCCACCTGGGTGCACCTAGGCGCACCTGGGCTCCCTGGCGCGCCCAGGTGGGTTGTGCCCACCTGGTGGGCCCCCTCTGGTAGTTATTTGCTCCAATTATTCTTATATATTCCATAAAAAATCATCGTGAAGTTTTAGCTCATTTGGAGTTGTGCAGCATAGGTAGCCTGATGTAGCTTTTTCAGGTCTAGATTTCCAGCTGCCAGAATTCTCCCTCTTTGTATATAACTTTCATATTATGAGAGAAAAGGCATTAGAATTACTCCAAAAAGCATTATTATGGATAAAAACATTATAAATAACAGTAAGAAAACATGATGCAAAATGGACGTATCACCCCCCAAGCTTGTGGGCCCCATGTGGCTCATCTAACCCTAATTCTTCTTCTATAAATACCCAAATATTCCGTGTAGATGGGGCACACCAAAAATACTTTTCCGCTGTCGCAAGTTTCTGTCCTCGTGAGATCCCATCTGGAGGCCTTTTCCGGTACTCTACCGGAGGGGGAATCGACCACGGAGGGCTTCTACATCAACCTTGCTGCCCTTCCGATGATGTGTGAGTAGTTTACCGCAGACCTACGGGTCCATAGCTAGTGTCTAGATGGCTTCTTGTCTCTCTTTGATCTTCAATACAATGTTCTCCTTGATGTTCTTGGAGATCTATCCGATGTAATCTTCTTTTGCGGTGCATTTGTTGAGATCCAATGAATTGTGGGTTCATGATTAGATTATATATGAATATTATTTGAGTCTTCTCTGAATTCTTTTATGCATGATTAAGATAGCTTTGTATTTCTCTCTGATCTATTGATTTGGTTTGTCCAACTAGATTGATTTTTCTTGCCATTGGAGACGTGCTTTGTAATGGGTTCAATCTTGTGGTGCTTCTTCCAAATTACAGAAAGGGATATGACATGTATTTGTACTGTTGCCATTAAGGATAAAAAGATGGGGTTTGTTCATATTGATTGGATCTATCCCTCTACATCATGTCATCTTGCTTAAGGCATTACTCCATTCTTGTTAACTTAATACACTAGATGCATGCTGGATAGCTGTTGATGTGTGGAGTAATAGTAGTAGATGCAGGTAGGAGTCGGTCTACTTGTCACGGACGTGATGCCTATATTCATGATCATTGCATTATATATCGTCATAACTATGCACTTTTCTATCAATTGCTCAACAGTAATTTGTTTACCCACCATATGTTTTCTTTCAAGAGAGAAGCCTCTAGTGAAAACTGTCGGCGTTCTGGGATCGGGGGTGCCCAGACTTGCCTGCCTGCGGGCTTGTGCGTGGCTCCACCAACGGCCTCGTACGGCCCATCTTCAGCAGCAACCACTCAATACCCTTGCGAGGGACCAAGCCTCGCGAGGCGGACGACACCAAGACCTCCTCAGGGCAGCCTCACTAGGCTGGCTCTCGATGGGCGGAGATCTCTATGCAAGGGGTACCTCGCGAGGTTGACGTGACGTGAGCCATGACGACCGAGGCCAGGCGGGCGCCAGCGGGCGCAGTGTACCAGTTTCCTCTTTGGTGCTAAAGAGGCAAGAGTAGGCGAGGAGTCCCGAGGCGTCAGGCATAGGTTTCCATATTGGTGCAACAAGGCCGAGGCCGCCAAGACGGAGGTCACCGCGGAGCCCACGGCAGCGTCACCACCAGAGCCTTTGGCAGGCGAAGACCACCTTTTGTCAGAATAGCGTGTACTATTTGTCCCCCTTTAAACTTGGCCGTTATGGGATCCCTTCCCGCCTAACATTTGGGAAGAGGACCAGGGCCTCTATAAATAAGACCTTGCCACCACCGTAGCAGGGGACGGATCATTTAGATCACCCTCACACCCACCAGCTCATCGAGCTCAAGAACACCCCCCTCAGGAGGTTGTTCATCCGCTGTACTAGTTCATCCTCAGCCCCTCGAGTCAATCCACCCACAAACTGGAGTAGGGTATTGCACCGCAAGGTGGCCCGAACCAGTATAAACCCTCGTGTCTCTTATTCCTTGGGTTCGTCGAGCTAGGCTGCGAGATCATTGAGCGGGCGAGCTAGGAAGAGAGTGTTCTTCGTGCGCACCCCAGAGTTCGAACCTCAAGGGTTTGCCAGAACCCATGATCCGATGTTTGGCGCGCCAGGTAGGGGTGCGCTGAAACCATTCTTCCGTCGATCTACGCACCACTGCTCCGCCGCATCCATGGCTGACGCTCGCCGAGCCCGTGCTGAGCACCGGGCCGCCCTTGCCGCTCGCATCACTTAGACGGCGCCCGTTGGCAGACCTCCCCCCCGTTCTCCGTCACCCGCTGCCAACGCCGCCACCGGCCCGGTTGGAAACGAGCAGCAAGCCTCATCGCTGCACCCCTTCGTGCGGCGGGACGAACGCACTGCCACCCCGTCGCTGACTCCGGCCGTCTCGTCGTCCCACGCTCGCCGCGCACCCACGGACACGCATGCCGCACTGCTCATGGCACGTGAGCTCCTGCGCTACCGCCCGGTTGAGGACCTCTACGAAGACTGGCTGGACCGCATCGCCGAGCTCGTCAGCGCCGCTGGGGGCTCTCCCGCACTGTCTCTCTCGCCACCTCGCCCACCTCCAGCTGCGGGCGACGTAGCCCACAGAGCGCCTCCACCACCTCCGCATCAAGACGCCACCCTTGCCCCAAGACGCGCGGCCCCGCGGCGCGACCCGCCGCGCAGGGCGCCCACGCGTGAAGAAGGAAGCTGCCAAGAGATTGCGCGGCCGCAAGAAGACGCTCCTGTGCTCCCTGCACCACCATGTCAGGATTGCGCGCCGCCTGCGGCGGCAGCGCGAGGGTACCAAGACCGGGCTCCGCCTCCACGACGAACTCCAGTGACCACGGCGGGCTACCGCGCCTTCACCCCCGAGCTACGCAGCGCCGTCTGGCCCGGCAAGTTCAAGCCCGACTTACCTCCGCGCTATGACGGCACCCCCGACCCTGCTGAGTTCTTGCAGCTCTACGAGCTGAGCATCGAGGTGGCCAACGGCAATGAGAAGGTCATGGCGAACTGGTTTCCCATGGCCCTCAAGGACGGCGCACACTCGTGGCTCCTGAACCTGCCCGCGGGATCGATCTCCTCCTGGGGCGAGATGCGCGAGCGCTTCGTTGCCAACTTCCAAGGCACTCGCGACCGCCCGCCTGCCGCTGGTGACCTGCGGCACATCAAGCAGCAGCCAGGGGAGACCCTGCAGAAGTCCATCCAGCGTTTCAACAGCGTTCGCCTCAAGATTCCCAAGGTGACGGACGAGGCCATCATCTCAGCATTCTCCGATGGCGTCCGTGATGTCAAGATGAAGGAGGAGCTCGCCATACATGAGGACCTGTGCACAACTCTGGAGATGTTCAACATGGCAACCAAGTGTGCAAGGGCTGAGGAGGGACGCCTCTCCCTCCTCGAGCTCCCAGCCGCCGACCAGGAAGACAAGAAGGCCAAGACCAAGGACGTGTAGCGCAAGGGGGCTGCCGTGCTCGCGGCGGAGCCGGAGATGAAGCACGGCTGTGACCACCCCGAGTCATCCAAGGCCAACCGCCCGTTCTGCGCCTTCCACAACGTGCACAGCCATAACACCAACGACTGCCAGGAGCTCAGGGCCATCCGCGACGGGCGTTTCGGTCGATGCCCTGAGTGCAAAGACCGAGGCTACGGCCGTGGGGGAGGCCGCAGTGGAGGACGCTGGGACGACCGCGGCCCACATCAGGAGTGGCGCTACCGACCTCATGAGGACCGCTCGCAGGACCAGCCTCGCGAGGGCGCCTAGAGAGACCAGCCTCGTGAGGACCGCCCCCAAGGCAACCTTGGTCTTCCTCCGCTGCCGCCACCACCAAGAAGGAACGACGACCATCATCAGGACGAGGGGGCTGGGGGCTTCCAGGAGCCTCACGCCATCGCTTGCATCTTGGATGGTGCTCAGGCCCCAGCCTCTCAACGTATCTTCAAGCAGTTTGCTTGCAAGGTGAACGCGGCCCTTCCCAGGCTCGAGGCCACACGCCCGCTCAGGTGGTCCAAGTGCGCCATCACCTTCAGCTCCTCCGGCCAACTCAAGTGCGCGGCAACTGCTGGCGCCCTCCCGATGCTCTGCTCACCCATCATCAGCAATGTCCAAGTCACCAAGACCCTCATCGACGGCAGCGCGGGGCTCAATGTCCTGTCCGTCGAGACGCTCGACCGCCTCCAAGTGCCATACGATCAGCTACAGCCTACCAAGCCTTTCTCAAGAGTAACCAACGGCTCCACCACCCCGATCGGGCAGGTCCGCCTTCCTGTCACCTTCGGCAGGCGCGACAACTACCGCATCGAGCTCATCGACTTCGACGTCGCCCACATCCGCCTGCCGTACAACGCCATCCTCGGGTACCCAGCCCTGGCCAAGTTTATGGCAGTGACCCATCACGGCTACAACGTCCTCAAGATGCCCGAGAGCTACGGCGTCATCACGGTCGCCTGCGAGGAGAAGGATGCAGTGTGCTCTCTCGAGCGCGCCTACCAGGCAGCAGCGGCCGAAGACCCGGACAACGAAGGCGCCATGTACCCTCCTGAGGCCGTCCCCAAGAAGAAGAAACAGTTCCTCCATCAATGGCTTCAGGAGAGCGGAGTCTCCAGCGGCACCACCTCAGGACCTGCACCCGTAGATGGGGCGCCTCCCTCCCTCGCATAGGAAGGCGCGCACGGCGCCCTCCTTAGGCTGGGGCTCGGGGGCTCTCTTCTGGAGGGCCTCAGACCTAGCCAACGTCACGAGGGAGGCGCTCAGGCACCACGTGGAGGCATGCTTCACCGCACGCTTCCCTCATCATGGCACAAGGCACGAGGTGCCCGATGCTCAGGAGTTCATCACCAAGGGGACCAAGGAGCTTCAAGAGGCAAGAGCCATGCGCGGCGACTGCCGCCCACCACCTGGCGCAGCTCCACGTCCCAGTGGGGACGACGAGCTGCACGTCTGCGTCGCCATTCCAGGGCTCAATAGGGCCGCATCTCAGGGGCGCTTCTGGCCATCGAGCGTTGGTCGGTGTGAGGGTCCCCCTCACAGCTACGTTCGCATGCCTTTCGGCCTGCCGAATGCGACTGTCACCTTACACCGGCTCATGCAGGGTGCCCTGGCGGCTCGCGAGGCCAGGCGCCAGGAGGTCCTGGGGGAGGAGAGCCAGAACCTCCGGGGTCCCCCGGGAACCGGCCACCGGGTGACCCGTGAGGAGCGACATCTTCAGCACGCATCTTCAGCTACTCGAACACCTCGTTGACAAAGGTACTGCTACCTCTTGAGCACTGCGTTGGTTTTCCCTTGAAGAGGAAAGGGTGATGCGGTAAAGCAGCGTAAGTATTTCCCTCAGTTTTTGAGAACCAAGGTATCAATCCAGTAGGAGGCCACGCACGAGTCCCTCGCACCTACACAAACAAATAAATCCTCGCAACCAACGCAATAAAGGGGTTGTCAATCCCTTCACGGTCATTTACGAGAGTGAGATCTGATAGATATGATAAGATAATATTTTTGGTATTTTTATGATAAAGATGCAAAGTAAAATAAAAGGCAATAAAAATAGCTAAGTGTTGAAAGATTAATATGATGGAAAATAGACCCGGGGGCCATAGGTTTCACTAGTGGCTTCTCTTGAGAGCATAAGTATTACGGTGGGTGAACAAATTACTGTTGAGCAATTGACAGAATTGAGCATAGTTATGAGAATATCTAGGTGTGATCATGTATATAGGCATCACGTCCAAGACAAGTAGACCGACTCCTGCCTGCATCTACTACTATTACTCCACACATCGACCGCTATCCATCATGCATCTAGAGTTTTAAGTTCATAAGAACAGAGTAACACTTTAAGTAAGATGACATGATGTAGAGGGATAAACTCATGCAATATGATATAAACCCCATCTTGTTATCCTCGATGGCAACAATACAATATGTGCCTTGCTGCCCCTACTGTCACTGGGAAAGGACACCGCAAGATTGAACCCAAAGCTAAGCACTTCTCCTATTGCAAGAAAGATCAATCTAGTAGGCCAAACCAAACTGATAATTCGAAGAGACTTGCAAAGATAACCAATCATACATAAAAGAATTCAGAGAAGATTCAAATATTGTTCATAGATAAACTTGATCATAAACCCACAATTCATCGGTCTCAACAAACACACCGCAAAAGAAGATTACATCGAATAGATCTCCACGAGAATCGTGGAGAACTTTGTATTGAGATCCTAAGAGAGAGAAGAAGCCATCTAGCTAATAACTATGGACCCGAAGGTCTGAGGTAAACTACTCACACATCATCGGAGAGGCTATGGTGTTGATGTAGAAGCCCTCCGTGATCGATGCCCCTCCGGCGGAGCTCCGGAAAAGGCCCCAAGATGGGATCACGGGTACAGAAGGTTGCGGCGGTGGAATTAGGTTTTTGGCTCCGTATCTGGTACTTTGGGGGTACGTAGGTATATATAGGAGGAAGAAGTACGTCGGTGGAGCAACGTGGGACCCACGAGGGTGGAGGGCGCACCCAGGGGGGTAGGCGTGCCCCCCTACCTCGTGCCTTCCTGGTTGATGTCTTGACGTAGGGTCCAAGTCCTCTGGATCACGTTCGTTCCGAAAATCACGTTCCCGAAGGTTTCATTCCGTTTGGACTCCGTTTGATATTCATTTTCTGCGAAACTCTGAAATAGGCAAAAAAACAGCAATTCTGGGCTGGGCCTCCGGTTAATAGGTTAGTCCCAAAAATAATATAAAAGTGTATAATAAAGCCCATTAATATCCAAAACAGAATATAATATAGCATGGAACAATAAAAAATTATAGATACGTTGGAGACGTATCAAGCATCCCCAAGCTTAATTCCTGCTCGTCCTCGAGTAGGTAAATGATAAAAATAGAATTTTTGATGTGGAATGCTACTTAGCATAATTTCAATGTAATTCTCTTAATTGAGGTATGAATATTCAGATCCGAAATATTCAAGATAAAAGTTTAATATTGACATAAAAGTAATAATACTTCAAGCATACTAACTAAGCAATTATGTCCTCTCAAAATAACATGGCCAAAGAAAGTTCATGCCTACAAAATCATATAGTTTAGTCATGCTCCATTTTCATACAAGAATGCTCTCATCATGCACAACCCCGATGACAAGCCAAGCAATTGTTTCATACTTTAGTAATCTCAAACTTTTTCAACCTTCACGCAATACATGAGCGTGAGCCATGGATATAGCACTATGGGTGGAATAGAATATAATGATGGGGGTTATGTGGAGAAGACAAGAAAAGGAGAAAGTCTCACATCAACGCGGCTAATCAATGAGCTATGGAGATGCCCATCGATTGTTGTTAATGCAAGGAGTAGGGATTGACATGCAACGGATGCACTAGAGCTATAAATGCATGAAAGCTCAACAAAAAATACTAAGTGGGTGTGCATCCAACTTGCTTGCTCACGAAGACCTAGGGCATTTGAGGAAGCCCATTGTTGGAATATACAAGCCAAGTTCTATAATGAAAAATTCCCACAAGTATATGAAAGTGACAAAACAAGAGACTCTCTATCATGAAGATCATGGTGCTACTTTGAAGCACAAGTGTGGAAAAAGGGTAGTAGCATTGTCCCCTCTTTTTTTGGGCCTTCTCTCTTTTTTTGGCCCTTCTCTCTTTTTTTATTGGGACAATGATCTATGAATGATGATCATCACACTTCTATTTATTTACAACTCAATGATTACAACTCGATACTAGAACAAAGTATGACTCTATATGAATGCCTCCGGCGGTATACCGGGATAGCAATGAATCAAGAGTGACATGTATGAAAAATTATGAACGGTGGCTTTGCCACAAATACGATGTCAACCACATGATCATGCAAAGCAATATGACAATGATGAACGTGTCATGATAAATGGAACGGTGGAAAGTTGCATGGCAATATATCTCGGAATGGCTATGGAAATGCCATAATAGGTAGGTATGGTGGCTGTTTTGAGGAGGATATAAGGAGGTTTATGTGTGAAAGAGCATATCATATCACGGGGTTTGGATGCACCGGCGAAGTTTGCACCAACTCTCAATGTGAGAAAGGGTAATGCGCGGTACCGAAGAGGCTAGCAATGATGGAAGGGTAAGAGTGCGTATAATCCATGGACTCAACATTAGTCATAAAGAAATCACATACTTATTGCAATCTACAAGTCATCAAAAACCAAGCACTACACGCATGCTCCTAGGGGGATAGATTGGTAGGAAAAGACCATCGCTCGTCCCCGACCACCACTCATAAGGAGGACAATCAAAGAACACCTCATGTTTCAAATTTGTTACATAACGTTTACCATATGTGCATGCTACAGGACTTGCAAACTTCAACACAAGTATTTCTCAAATTCACCACTACTCAACTAGCACAACTTTAATATCACTACCTCCATATCTCAAAACAATCATCAAGCATCAAACTTCTCTTAGCATTCAGCACACTCATAAGAAAGTTTTTTACTAGTCTCGAATACCTAACATATTAGCATTAATTTCCCAATTTAAGCAAATTACCATGCTGTTTAAGACTCTCAAAATAAAATAAGTGAAGCATGAGAGAATAATAGTTTCTATAAAACAAAACCACCGCCGTGCTCTAAAAGATATAAGTGAAGCACTAGAGCAAAAACTATACAGCTCAAAAGATATAAGTGAAGCGCATAGAGTATTCTAATAAATTCCGAATCATGTGTGTCTCTCATCAAAAGGTGTGTACAGCGAAGATGATTGTCGTAAACTAAAAAGCAAAACACATATCATGTGGTGAATAAAAATATAGCTACAAGTAAAGTTACCGATGGAAGTAGACGAAAGAGGGGATGCCTTCCGGGGCATCCCCAAGATTTGGCTTTTTGGTGTCCTTAGATTATATTGGGGTGCCATGGGCATCCCCAAGCTTAGGCTCTTGCCACTCCTTGTTCCATAATCAATCAAATCTTTTACCCAAAACTTGAAAACTTCACAACACAAAACTCAACAGAAAATCTCGTGAGCTCCGTTAGCAAAAGAAAACAAAACACCACTTCAAGGTACTGTAATGAACTGATTCTTTATTTATATTGGTGTTAAAACTACTGTATTCCAACTTTTATATGGTTTATAAACTATTTTACTAGCCATAGATTCATCAAAATAAGCAAACAACACACGAAAAACAGAATCTGTCAAAAACAGAACAGTCTGTAGTAATCTGTAACTAACGCAAACTTCTGGAACTCCAAAAATTCAGTAAAAATAGGAAGACCTAGATAATTTGTTTATTGATCGGCAGCAATTGGAATCAATATTTTATCACGTTCTGGTGATTTTTAACAATTATTTTCGTGAACAGAAAGTTTCTGGAATTTTCAGCAAGATCAAATAACTATTATCCAAGAAGATCCTATAGGTTAAGCTTGGCACAAACACTAATTAAAACATAAAAACACATCTAACCAGAGGCTAGATCAAAGATTTATTCCTAAACAGAAGCAAAAAGCAAAAAAACTAAAAATAAAATTGGGTTGCCTCCCAACAAGCGCTATCGTTTAACGCCCCTAGCTAGGCATAATAGCAAGGATAGATCTAGGTATTGCCATCTTTGGTAGGCAATCCATAAGTGGCTCTCATAATAGATTCATAAGGTAATTTTATTTTCTTTCTAGGGAATTGTTCCATGCCTTTCTTTAACGGAAATTGGAATCTAATATTCCCTTCCTTCATATCAATAATTGCACCAATCGTTCTAAGAAAAGGTCTACCAAGAATAATAGGACATGAAGGATTGCAATCTATATCAAGAACAATAAAATCTACGGGCACATAATTCCTATTTGCAACAATAAGAACATCATTAATTCTTCCCATAGGTTTCTTAATGGTGGAATCCGCAAGGTGTAAGTTTAGAGAGCAATCGTCAAAATCACGGAAACCTAGCAAATCGCACAAAGTTTTTGGAATCGTGGAAACACTAGCACCCAAATCACACAAAGCATAGCATTCATGATCTTTAATTTTAATTTTAATAGTAGGTTCCTAGTCATCATAAAGTTTTCTAGAGATAGAAACTTCCAACTCAAGTTTTTCTTCATAAGATTGCATCAAAGCATCAACGATATGTTTAGTAAAAGCTTTATGTTGACTATAAGCATGTGGAGAATTCAGCACGGATTGCAACAAGGAAATACAATCTATCAAAGAGCAATTGTCATAATTAAATTCCTTGAAATCCAAAATAGTGGGTTCATTAATATATAGAGTTTTGATCTCTTCAATCCCACTTTTACCAATTTTACCAATTCCTTGAAAAAGCATTACGGATTCTTTACACTCCCCCACGGGGTTCATCTCGATTCCTTGCAGGGAACAAAATAAGGAGGTTTCTAGGAATCATATCTACAGATGTCGCCGTCGACGCCATCATCAACAGTGGGCCACGAGGGGCCGACGCCGACCCCATCCAAATCAATGACGACGACGAGCGGACGCTGCTGCTGGGCTCCGGCCACGGCGAGAGCTCGGGGGCACGTAGCTGTCGTCGCTCATCTCCGGAGTCTCGTCTGGCTCAGGAGAGTCGCTGGACTCCCATGCGTCGTCGTGCTGCTGGAGGAGCTGTCGGCGGGGCCAAGGGCGGGCCCAGCGCCAGCCACCACGCCGTCTTGGCGACCCCCTCCAGGGCAGCACTCCAGGCGACGGCCTTCCTCGTCGAAGACCTTGAAGAACAGCGTGGAGGCGCCGTCGTACTCAAAATGGATGGCGAGGGCCCCCTCCGCGCGGCAGGCGCGGGCGACCTTGCCCCATCCACGGGTCATGAAGATCTTGCCCGGGGAAACAACCACGACCTCCGCTCCCGTCACCGGGGTGCTCCACTCGGCATGCTGCAGCCACAGCTCGAGCAGCCCCCTCGGCGGGTAGCCTCCTCCTTCGGAGCCTTGTGCCTGGGCGTACAAGGGCAGCGGGTAGCCAGGGGAGGCCGCTCGTGCCAAGGCCTCGTCACCTCCTGCCTCACGACGACGTCGCGGGAGCGGGCCAACCTCTTCTTCGGCGGAAGTGGCCCCTGCTCTTCACGGGGGGTCTTTCCTTTCTCAGCGGCAGAGAATCTCCTTATCGGCGCCATGGGTGTCGCATCAAGACGGCGGAGCAAAGAGGAAGAAGAAGAAATGGACGGAGTGGAGGAGGAGATGAGCAACGGGGGCTCCACCCTCTCCTCGTTTATAGTCAGAGGGAGGCCAACCGCCGGCCACCACGATCACATGTAATGATAGTTTTTCCTCTGCATGTAGCAGGGTCTCGTTGAGTCAAACGGTTGCCGAGGCAGCGTGGGGATGCGGAGACGCCCATGTCCCATCAATCGCCACGCGTCAATCAAGGCCGCAGGCGGTTGGGGCCCGTGGCGCTCCGCACTTGCTCTTTAGCTTCGCCTCGAAGCCAAGTCCGAGCACGCCTTGGTCCCGGGGGCTACTGTCGGCGTTCTGGGACCGGGGGTGCCTAGACTTGCCTGCCTGCGGGCTTGTGCGTGGCTCCACCAACGGCCTGGTACGGCCCATCTTCAGCAGCAACCACTCAAGACCCTCACGAGGGACCAAGGCTCGCGAGGTGGACGACACCAAGACCTCCTCAGGGGCAGCCTCACTAGGCTGGCTCCCGAGGGGCGAAGATCTCTATGCAAGGGGTACCTCGTGAGGTTCACGTGATGTGAGCCATGACGACCGAGGCCAGGCGGGCGCCAGCGGGCATAGTGTACTAGTTTCCTCTTTGGTGATAAAGAGGCAAGCGCAGGCAAGGAGTCCCGAGGCGTTAGGAAAAGGTTTCCATATCGGTGCAACAAGACCAAGGCCAGCAGGGTGGTAGGACGGAGGTCACTGCGGAGCCCACAGCAGCGTCACCACCAGAGCCTTTGGCAAGCGAAGACCACCTTTTGTCAGGATAGCTTGTACTATTTGTCCCCCTTCAAACTTGGCCATTGTGGGATCCCTTCCCGCCTAAAATTTGGGAAGAGGACCAGGGCCTCTATAAATAGGACATTGCCACCACCGTAGCAGGGGACAGATCATTCAGGTCACCCTCACACCCACCAGCTCATAGAGCTCAAGAACACCTCCCCTCAGGAGGTTGTTCATCCGCTGTACTAGTTCATCCTCAGCCCCTCGAGGCAATCCACCCACAAACTAGAGTAGGGTATTACACTGCAAGGTGGCTCGAACCAGTATAAACCCTCGTGTCTCTTGTTCCTTGGGTTCGTCGAGCTAGGCCGTGAGATCGTTGAGCGGGCGAGCTAGGAGGAGAGTGTTCTTCGTGCGCACCCCAGAGTTCGAACCTCAAGGGTTTGTCGGAACCCACGATCCGACAAAAACTATGGCCCCCGGGTCTATTTTTATCATATTATTTTCAGATCTATAAAATCAAAACACAAAAATATCTTGCTACAATTTATTTACCTTTATCTTATTTTGCACTTTTACTTATGTTTTATATCTATCACTATCAGATCTCATCCTTGCAAGTAACCGTGAAGGGATTGACAACCCCTTTGTCGTGTTGGGTTCAAGTATTTGTTTGTTTGTGTAGGTGCAATCGTTGGTGACTTATGTGTTCCTCCTACTGGATTGATACCTTGGTTCTTAACTCAGGGAAATACTTATCTCTACTTTGCTGCATCACCCTTTCCTCTTCAAGGGAAAAAACAACGCAAGCTCAAGAGGTAGTAGGATGGATTTCTGGCGCCATTGCCGGGGAGGATCTACATCAAGTCTACCAAGTACCTATCATAAACTCTCATCTCTTTTATTTACATTATTTGCCATTTGCCTCTCGTTTTCATCTCCCCCACTTTTAAAACATTTTTAGAAAAACACAAAAATATTTGTGTTTTTTCGTATGCCTTTTTGCTTCTTTGCTATCTTTGCTTGTGTCGCCATGTGCCTTCTATTTGCTTCCATCTTTGCTTGCTAAAAGTCTATTGTTATGGATCTTCATCCACTTGCTAATCTTTTTAAAAGATCCAACTATGATGAACTAATTGCTAGTGAGTTGAGTGCACTAGATTATCTTTATGAAGTTTTCCTTGAAATTCATGAATCTGAAAATTGTGATGAAGTGCTAAAAGAGGAAATTTATGAAGTGATTCACGATAGCTCCTTTAATGAAAAGCATGATTGCAATGGTGTTATTATAAATTCTATTAATGTCAATTATGCTAATAATATGCAAAACCCCAAGCAAAGTACATGAAACTTGTTGTACAACCTTAAGGTTGGACCAGAAAAGGGTTGAGGGTTGAGGGGCCTAAGTGAAAAAGTTCTTGAGAGGTTTGGGTGCTTCTCTTGTGTTTTGCACTAAGGTAGCTACTATGTCAGAATCAAGTCCATATTTTGCACTAAGCTTATGAAAAACATCTGTTTCTACAAAAAACTTAACACAATCATATTCAAGATTCATACCTGACTCATTACCTTTATAGATCTCCCAATCTGCAGAATTACGTTTTATTCTTGAATTCAATACTTCTTTTTGAGAAAAACCAATAGAAGAAGAATCAAACACCGTTCTACCATTATGAGAAAGCCAAGCATAAAAAGTTTTGAATAATCATCCCTTGGGAGCTCATGATTGGGGCATTTGAGCATCATATCTTTAAGCTTTCCCCAAGCTTGAGCTATACTTTCTCCTTCACGAGGCCAAAAATTATATATAAAATTCCGATCACGATGAACTAAGTGCATAGGATAATTTTTTTGATGGAGTTCCAGCTTCTGTCTGTTCTAGTCTCATGTTTAGGGTTCAACCAATAGCCTATACCATGACAATGCTCTTCCCTCCAAAGATAAAGGGAATAATATTTTCTTAGCTCCATCCCCTGGTAAACCAGCAAGCTTAAACAATCTACAAATTTCATCTATCACTAGTACAGCGAGCTCCTAAACAAATGGTTTTTAATCCCTTTCCGCGACGGCATTTGGAACCGTCGCCAAGTGAGTGTGGGCGATAGGGGGGTCCTTCCCACACGACCCAGAAACCATCGGGGATATGCCCTCCTGGCACACATGTTCGGCAAAATGAGGTCGTGTGCGACCGGCGAGCGCTCAAATACGGAAATACGTATAGTAGAGCTAAAAATACAATTATACGGCGAAATTGTTTCCGGTCGCAAGTACATCCCACACAGTCAGTCCCCGCTAAATGTTTCCATTCATATGTACATCCCACACAGTCGGTCCATGGAAGAACCTGTGTGGCAAAGGCTGTCCATCACACACAGTTTTCATGTGGTAAACGTTTGCGCAAGGTGGCCTAACGCAAACAGTTTTCAAGAGAAAGTCGTGTGTGATTGTTCATTGATCCAACACGGTTTATTCCTAGATACTGTGTGCGTTGCCTGAGGTCATCGCCCACGGTATTTTTTCAACAACCGTTTGCAATAGCAAAACCCAATTAGCAGGCTAATTATCCGATTATTCATAATCCATTTATTAATCTAATTTACAGTTCATATTAAGCACATAATATATTTCATTTTCATAATTGAAATACATCAGAGTACAACATCATATAGCTTCAGCACTCAGCTACCCCATTACACAACTACACCAGGACCAAGTTTCACATGCAACATCTATAACCTTTCGAAATTAGCATCATAGACGGTACATAGACAGATGTATCTAACCTGGAAAACTACTGAAGCAGAAGGCGAATATTTAGCCTTCATTGATGTTGAAGGTCTTTGTAACTTTAGGCCAGTGCCTGTGGATGATTGACCGTCCATCCTTCGTCCTCTTCAGGAACACTTCAATATTGAACCGTGGGTGTTGTATGAATACCTTCCTCGCCTCCTAACCATACAGGTGGTTTGAGAGGTAATCATCAGTGAACTGCTTTGGAAAGGCCTGAAAACAAGGATGTGCATAAATATCTTCTCTATATTGGAAATGGGGCAAAGGAATAAAAAAGGCAAGGTATAATAGTTAGTACCATCCTATAGTGAACTGATGTCTTCTTCATTGTGCAGACAAAGATCTTGTTGTTTTTTGTCGCTAATTTTTTTATCCTAACAATCTTTCTGAGTTTCTTGACTTGACTGATATTCATGGACAACTCATTTCCCCATATGCAAAAAGGGTCGAACAGTGGGTCAAAACCTCTGACAGCAGGACCTACATGTGCAAAACCAAATTGTTAAAAACCTAAATATTAGAATGGTTCCTGCAATTGCACAATAATGTGCTATTAGACAACGGACCATGCACGTGCTAACCTCGATTGTAAACCTCAGTGCTTCCCATTGTTTCCCTGCAACACATATAAGGTAGTTAGTCATCATGTTAAGTAAGGGTTCGCATGCTATCAGTAAAATATGTTGATGAAAAATAATCACATTGCACATTCATCAGATTAATTGAAGCCACACGGAAAACCCATTTATCCAAACCAAGCATGATTAAGAACTAGGAAATATAGCACTTGTATATGTTTCTCATGTATTAAGTGCAGCCAAATTTGATTTATTCGTCACATGCACAACAATACAAAATTCTACCCACGACAATTGGACATCGCATTGCAGAATTGAACCAAGCAGTTAACTAAACACCACAACAAATGAACCAAACATTAACTGAGCACCACATTGCACAATATAACATACTCCTAATAGAAGATCGGACAGTTAACTACAGCCAATTGTAGCAGTTGTATTTGTTTCTCATGTATTTACTACAGCCAAATTCAATCTATTCCTCACATGGTATACAATAACAGAATGCACCCACAATTTTGTAAAGATAAATTCGATTTATTTCTCACATGGAAGAAAATACAAAATTGCAGCCTGGAGAATTGAACATCACATTTGCAGAATTGAACCAAATAGTTAACTAAAGACGACAACTAATTAACAAAACATTTAATAAGTGGGCACCACACTGCATGACATATAGAACATATATACTAGAGCAACAGATTGCATGGTAAAATTAGATAGCACAATTCACTAGAATTTGTGAAGGAAAGGCAGGTGCAGCACACGCAATGGGTAAACCGAGCATGCTTAACCGGCGTAGCTAGCAAATGGCAAGGTGCTACTTCAAGATCTGGGGGTCGGCACGAATGGCAGCCATCACGACCTCATCCGCGCGTGCGGCCGTGATTTGCTTCTCCACTGCCAAATGCTCCTTGAGGTCCTGGCTATACTACGTGCACCATGGCTTAGGCCAGCGCTTATTTGGTGGAGGGGTCGGTGATTTGGGTGGAAGGTGTCGCGCTCGCACCGGCGGTATTGGCATGTGGGATGTGGAAGGAGGAGGAGGATGGGGGTCTGGTGTGGATTACTTGCCTGGATAGGCGAGGACGAGGAGCGTGAAGGAGGGTCGCCGGCGAGGAGGCGGCGGCGCTGCAAGCAAGGAGTGAAGGTTTTAACTTGAAAAGGAAGGCGGAAAGAGGGGAAATGTGCCTTTTCGTAAGGGGGAGGGGCGGGAAGGTAGATATTTCCGCGGAAGCCGAAAATTTGGAATCGCTTCAGCCAAAAAACTGGCGCGCAAAGTGTCATCAGACACGGTCCCTTATTCAGACACGGTCCCAAGATATTTTGTGCTGCATCTCACACGGTTGGTTATAATAAACTGTGTGGGATCTACTTGATTTTTTGTCTTGATTTGAATTACATAATGGGGTCACAGTGGGCATGGACGGTGTTTGAATTGCTAGAGCTTTTATCTGCAGTGATCATAAAAGAATTGAAATTATTCAGGGTTTGTTTGGACATTTTTATGCATTAAGTGAGTTTTCAATGCATTTATGTGCATAATTCAAATTTGAAATACATGCGCATGCTCCAGTGCATATAAATTGGTTGAAAAATAAAATCTGTGTCCTTTGGTGCATGCTTAGGTCCCATGCAAGAAATGAGAATGAATTTCAAACACCATGGCACCGTTGATTGTCGGCAAAACATTGAGATGTCTGGTTTTTAAATTCTAGTAAATCCAAAACTTGTCTGAAATTCATGAAACTTGGCATGCTATCATGGAGCGGCATCAACATGCAGTGGTACAAATTTTTTCCCATTTGGGGCAGATTTGGGTATATGCTTCTCACAAACCGGAGCTTCTCACAACAAGCATGATGGTTTTCGGTAGGGAACGTCCCACCTTTGGGGACGAAACGATATCCGTTGCCTCTTATTGCTTTCAAAAAAATTTCTCGTGTCAACATAGAACAACAGGAGTGTTGTGTGAATTTTTGTGATTTTTCAGGGTTCGTTTGGATATTTTTATGCATTAACTGAGTTTTCAATGCATTTATGTGCATAATTCAAATTTGAACTACATGCGCATGCTCCAGTGCATATAAATTGGTTGAAAATCAAATCTGTGTCCTTGGGTGCATGCTTAGGTCCCATGCAAGAAATGGGAATGAATTTCAAACACCAGGGCACCGTTGATTGCCGGCAAAACATTGAGATGCCTAGTTTTTAAATTCTAGTGCATCCAAAACTCGTCTGAAATTCATGAAACTTGGGATGCTATCATGGAGCGGCATCAACATGTCGTGGTACAAATTTTGTCCCATTTGGGGTAGGTTTGGGTATATGCTTCTCATAAACGGAGCTTCTCACAACAAGCATGATGGTTTTCGGTAGGGAACGTCCCACCTTTGGGGACGAAACGATATACATTGCCTCTTATTGCTTTCAATTTTTTTCTCGTGTCAACATAGAACAACAGGAGTGTTGTGTGAATTTTTGTGATTTTTTGGGTTCGTTTGGACATTTTTATGCATTAACTGAGTTTTCAATGCAATTATGTGCATAATTCAAATTTGAACTACATGCACATGCTCCTGTGCATATAAATTGGTTGAACATCAAATATGTGTCCTTGGGTGCATACTTAGGTCACATGCAAGAAATGGAATGAATTTCAAACACCAGGGCACCGTTGATTGCCGGCAAAACAGTGAGATGCCTGGTTTTAAAATTCTAGTAAATCCAAAACTCGTCTGAAATTCATGAAACTTGGCATGCTATCATGGAGCGGCATCAACATGCTGTGGTACCAATTTTGTCCCATTTGGGGGCAGGTTTGGGTATATGCTTCTCACAAACCGGAGCTTCTCACAACAAGCATGATGGTTTTCGGTAGGGAACGTCCCACCTTTGGGGACGAAACGATATCCATTGCCTCTTATTGCTTTCAATTTTTTTTCTCGTGTCAACATAGAACAACAGGAGTGTTGTGTGGGTTTTTGTGATTTTTCGGGGTTCGTTTGGATATTTTTATGCATTAACTGAGTTTTCAATGCATTTATGTGCATAATTTAAATTTGAACTATATGCACATGCTCCAGTGCATATAAATTGGTTGAAAAATCAAATTTGTGTCCTTGGGTGCATGCTTAGGTCACATGCAAGAAATGGGAATGAATTTCAAACACCAGGGCACTGTTGATTGCCGGCAAAACATTGAGATGCCTGGTTTTTAAATTCTAGTAAATCCAAAATTCTGTTAACCATTGAAGTGACGCCACGTGTCTTGGTTTTAATGGCTGTAGGAGGTGCCGTGCAGACAGCTGCTTGACCTTGACTGAACGGGAGGCGTGCGAGCGCCGTCCAGTGCATAGGCTGACCGAGAGGCGTGCAAGCTCTCCTCGAGTGTGCAGGCTCACCAGGAAGCATGTGAGTTGTATGTTGCGCAGGCTCACTGGGAAGCGAGCCCTTTGACTTCCATGGCTGCCCGCCTTGCTCGCATCCTCTCCATTAATGGCGCCCAAGCCGCAGTTTAATTCGCTTTTTAAATATAAAACACTCATCGCAAACGTTTTAGTTAGAACACCCGTATGCAAATTGACAGCTTCCCCAGGAAGCCAAGAGAAAATGTGCCGAGCAGGATTTTTGCAGCTCTTGATCGCAAACGATTTAGATAGAACACCCGTATGCAAAGTGAGAGCAGCGCGGAATTTGTTCATCCCTTCAACGCAAACGGTTGTTTTGGATGACCCGTGTGCAACCACGTACAAACAATTTGGTAAGATTTGCATCTGTCATATTGGGTATGTTGCCATTTGTCAAACTAGAAAGATTTACATTTGTTGATCTGGTAACGTTGCCATTTGTCAATCCTTGTAACACTGCGATTTGTCAAAATATGCAGCTAGAAATCATTAGCACTATGTAATTTTTGCAACTAAAATTCAGTAATTAAGTATAGATTTCATTCATAGATTAAGCAGTCGTTCTTAATTTATACAAACAGTTCAACTCGATAGCTGAACCGGCCAAACTTCTCCCCAATTGTTGCCAACCACGTACTGAAATAGCTAGTTCAACTATATATACTAGATAATTTTAAGTACATTGTACAGTTCGACCACACATCTATAGTCAGATGAACTGAACAAAATAGCCCCTAAATACTACTACTACCACGGAGGGGCTTTGTGCTACTTCCGGCAGCCTCTCCTCTGCCGAGCGCGCTCAGTAAGAGGCAGAGGAGGACGAGGAGCCTACCGACGAGCTAGGCAAATGCAATATGGTGCCTGTCGCTGCTGCATGTTCAGCGACGCTCGCCAGCTCGAACACCCACTGCCGCTCCAGACCATCCCTCTCGGAGTGGCTGGACTGCTCATAGATCTCCTGATTCCTCGCCTCTGCGTCGGCGTGTGCTGCGGCCACGGCTGCGGTATGGCTCTTTGCGTGCTCGACGAGGCGCTCCTCCTCCCCTGTAGGAACTCGATGTAGCGCGCAAGGTCGCTGACGCACGTCCGGGCCTCCACCTCCGCCTCCCTCCTTCGGGCGGCGGTGGCGGAGAGGGTGATGATCCCGGCGGTCGACGATGGGCTAGCGGCCACGGTGGCCGACGATGGGGTGGCGGCCACGACCACCACCTCCCGCCATCGGGCCGCGGTGGCGGAGCGGGTGATGGCCACGGTGGCCGGCAGTGGGGTGGCGGCCACGATGGCCACCTCCCGCCTTCGGGCCGCGGCGGCGGAGCAGGAGAAGGCCCTAGCTTTCGACGGTGGTGTGGCGGCAACGGCGGCCGGCAACATGTGCCGACGGGCAGTGGCGGCGGAGCATGTGGTGGGTGTTCCGCGCACACCCAACACGCGCACTACACTACGCCGGGGACTGCGCCGCCGCGGTGTAGCCTCCCAGCTGGAGCTGTCCTCTGATGACGGCGGAATGGTTGAGCGTTGACGACGGACCGGTGCCATTGGCGATTGTGGGAGAAGCAGACGAGATAAGCTACAGGGAGGGAGGGGAAAATGCGACACGGGACTTGCCGGCCGTGAGGGTTTTTATAGCAGGCCGACAAGCATTGGCATTTTGGGGGATTTCACCAAGTCGGGCGGGAAGCTTGCACGGGAACCTGCAAGGTTGCGTGGGAACGGGCTCACCGACGATTCATTGGCGCCACCGTTTGGCCAAAAGAACGCCCCCGCTGCCGCAGAGCTTGCGCTATAAGCCGTCTGCGGCAGCGGGGTGACAAGACGTGCGAGAGGAGGACGAGAGGACACGTACACATACAGTTAATAAAAAATTGTTTGCGATTTAATTACCTACTATACCCCCGTCCTGGTTTATAAGTAGGATTTAACTAATAAAATACGAATGCATGTCGCCATAGATTATATCGTTGGAGTCGTATTTGAACATAGTTTCCAGCTATACAATTTTTGTAACATGCATTAACACTTTTTTGGTTAAATTTAAGGTTATACACCAGCAAGCATTTGCCCACAACACACACGGCTTATTCCATCACAAACAGCTCGGATGGATCAACTATGTGCCACGTATCGCACATGCAACTCTAATCTGATTCGTGCTTGATGTCTCCAACATCGCTCGCACAGTTCGTCTTATTTGCCACGTATCACTGTGTCGTCCTCTGCTCGCGTCCCTCGGCAAGCTCTGCTCACCGTTAGGCACCGCAGCGCGCTGTGCTCGCCGTTAGGCGCCGCGGCGTGCTCTGTCACGTCCGTTGGCGCGCTCTGCTCGCGTCCGTCGGTGCGTTCGGCTTGTGGACAACTTTTCCTTGAGCCGACCGCGGAGCGCTCTGCTCGCGTCCCTCCGCGCGCGCTCTGCCAGCGGTTGGGCGTGCGCACGATCACGTCGGGGGCCCCATATGCATGCGGTTGCGTCGCGCGCGTTGCCACGCGATGTAGTTACGTGCGGCACGATAGAGTTACGCGCTGCAAATTAGAACTGCCATCAGGGCCTGCCGATATTCCTGGCCGTTCGGCTTCCCCTTTAATTCCCGCGGCCATTATAACCTTAGTCTCTTCAACCTTTCGATCGCGCCCCACAACACAACAAGCACACCCACGATGACACATAGAGAGGGGATGTCCAGCGGCGCTCCAATGGAGTTCGGCGAGCATAGAGTGGAGAACCACGCGAGGGAGACGGATCTCTCGGTGGTGTACACTTCGACCCGACCATGGTGGACAACTACATCAACAGTGTTGAGCAGTTGCTTGCTCGAGACAAGTACAAGGTGGTCGGCATCGACCTCCAGTACACCGCCGGTCGTCCCGGCATAGATCAGAAGGTTGTCGTCGCCCAGTTGTGCGTGCGCCATCATGTCCTCATCTACCACTACTACATGGCCACAGAGCCTTGCGACCGTTTTAACAGGTTTGTCAACAGCACCGACTACAAGTTCGCCACGGTGGAAACCAAAGACGATGTAAAAGCGCTCAGTGTTACGGGCTTGGCCTGCAAGAACCTTGTCGAAATCCGTGAGCACTATAGGGTCTGGGGCAGCACGAAGCAGGACTCCTTGGTCGAACTTGCCTCGGCCATCATCGACCCCTACTACGAAAAGATGAAGCAGGATGCCCAGAGAACAAGTCCCGTATCCTGGAACGGGGCCTGGATGCGGCAACTAGATGAACCTCACCTCAGGTTTGCGGCCAAGAGCGTGTACACATGCTACGAGATGCACAGGCGGATCATTGACATGCGGAAGTGCCTCGTTACCCAAATCGACGAGCCCGGATCGAGCCACAAGCAGAGCAAGCGTCACAAGAAGTAGATGATGATCAGATGGTCGTTTATGCTAGTTAATCATGCATGTAATATATAGTTTACTTTATTGGTGTGTGTAGAAATGTCATGTGTGTAGTAGCCACCTATGTAATTATGCATGTAATAGTTTACTTTGGGGTGTGCAAATGCCATGGTTGTACTAGCCACCTATGTAAGTGGATGTTTAATTTGGTTATGCAAGCATGTCCTTATAAGTGTGTGTATATATATATATATATGTTGTTGTTCTATATGCAATCCCATCGCACAACACACACGTCTTATTAGCAGCAACCGTCTGTTTTATTATCGGTCTTCACAGACATTTCTGATTACAGACCTGTGTGCCGCGTATCACACACATCTTGTTAAGTTGAACCGTTTCTGTTCTCATGTCTCAACGCAAACAGTTCATCCGAGTGAATCGCATGCCATATATCGCACACACCTTGATCTGGCTGACCATTTCTTTTGTGTTGCCTAATCACAAACAGTTTATCCGAGTGAACCGCATGCTGTGTATCGCACACGCCTTCATCTGGCTGCCCATTTCTTTTGTTCCTCCTCGTCACAAATAGTTAATTGAACTGAACTGTATGCCCTTCATCGCACACGCAACTAAAACCTGAATCGTGTTTGATGCATCCGTCATCGCAAACATTTTACACATTTCTGACGGTTTTCATACAGTACCGTTTGCGATTATTGCATCGCACACAGTTTCTCGAAGGGTCTCTGATCGTAGTGTCGCGTTAGCAGCATCCTGCAGTAGTGTATATAGATTAAGTACACATCATGATGTATTGTTCCGTCTCCTGTACAAGGTTTAGCATGCAATTTTTCCATTACCAAAAGGGGTTTCATAATAAACATTTTTAGTAGGTTGAGGAGCCTCACAAAGGATTATCTTCCATAATGACAAATGAAGATAAAATTCTGCATGTAATATAAATATTTCCTTACTAAATCCCTCTTACCAAAAGCGCTTCACTCCCCGGCAACGGTGCCATAAAAGAGTCTTGATAACCCACAAGTATATGGGATCAATCGTAGTCCTTTCGATAAGTAAGAGTGTCGAACCCAATGGGGAACATAAGGAATTGATAATTGTTTTTAGCATGGTATTCTCTGCAAGTTCTGTAAAGTAGTAGTAACAGATAATTTGATAGCAAGTAACAAGTTACCAAAGTAACAAGGTGCGGCAAGATGGCCCAATCCTTTTATTGCAAAGGACAAGCCGAAAGTACTTATAGTGCAAAGCGTTCTTGAGGACACATGGGAATTTCATCTAGTCATGTTCATCATGGTTCATCGACTAGCGTTCACTATTTTGATAAATTGTTATGTGGGTGGACCAATGCTAGGGTGTTGTTCTTACTTGAACAAACAACCCACTTATGATTACCCCCTCTCGCAAGCATCCGCAACTACGAGAGAAGAATTAAGATAAATCTAACCGTAGCATGAAACATATGGATCCAAATCAGCCCCTTGCAGAATAGTGCATAAAGTAGGGTTTAAGCTTCTATCACTCTCGCAACCCATCATCTACTTACTAATCTGACAATGCCTTCCCCAAGGCCCAAGCATGGTAATGTGTCATGTAGTCGATGTTCACATGACACCACTAGAGGAAGAACAACATAACACATCATCAAAATATTGAACGGAAATCAACTTCACATGGATATCCTATAACAAGACTTCTCCCATGTCCTCAAGAACAAACAGAACTACTCACAGATCATATTCATGTTCATGATCAGAGGAGAATAATATATGATTAACAATATGAACATATGATCTTCCACCAAATAAACCAACTAGCATTTACTACAAGATGTAATCAACACTACTAGTAACCCACATGTACCAATTTGAGGTTTTGGACAAAGATTGAATACAAGAAATGAACTAGGGTTCGGATATGAGATGGTTTTGGTGAAGATGTTGATGAAGATGAGTCCTCCCACGATGAGAGGAACATTGGTGATGACGAAGGTTCCGATTCCCCCCCCCCCCCGAGGGAAGTATCCCTAGTGGAATCCTTCCGCCAGAGAGCAAAAGTGCTCATGCCAGGTTCCGTCTCGATACGGCGGGGCTTCGTCCCGAAAGTCTTCTCTTGATATTTTTTTCCTACTGGTGGAACCACGAGCTCAAGTGGCGCGCCCCAGAGGGTCGGCGCGCCACCTGAGCTTATGGCTCACTGGTGGGTCTCCTCTTGGAATTTCTTCTTCCAGTATTTTTTATATATTCTAAAATAAATCTTCGTCAAATTTCAGGTCATTTGGATCTACGGAGAATAGCTATCTCTGTTGTAGCTCTTTTCATGTCAGAATTCCAATTGTTAGCAATCTCCCTCTTGTGATGAAACTTGCAAATTAAGGGAGAAAATGCATTAAAATTACACCTAAAAGTGAAACATAGCTTTAAAAATGGACGTATCAGGCCTCTAGGCTCATGTGGCCGCCCGCTAATATGCTTTAGCCTATTGGGAAGGGGGGCTGCCCATGGCGCCTAGAATAATCCAAGGGGCTCCCGATAATTCTTCGAACCCTCCTATATTATCATTAGGTCTCTGGAACTTTTTCAACCTCCCGGTTTAACCCAATTTTCTCTGAAGTGCTTTCGTTTTCCCTGAAACAATTTCTCTTTTCTCTCGAAACAATGTCTGTAATCTCTGAAACTTTTCTGGTGATATTTTCTCAAACTCCTAACTCCAATAGAACTCAGTAGATGGTAAAACCTTAAGCGTGTGACCCTGCAGGTTCGGTGAAATATGGACACGAAAATACTTTTCATTCAATGATCAATAGCGAAAGCCTGGACATCCATATTGACTCCTATACTCAGATGAATGATATTTGAGTGAACCTTTGGTTATGATAGATATTCTTTTTTCTTCAAGATACTATACAAAACACAAGGTGAGATATATCGGCATTGTTGTGGGTCAAACACATTGTCACTATGCCAGTCTCCTCGTTGCCGATTTTGTTCTCTTTTCTCGTTCTCGTGTTTTGTCATCCCCGTGAGCAATTAACGATGTGTCTGGCGAGACAATGAGAGATGTCGTCACACCGAGAGGGCCCTAAGAATATCTCTCCATCGTTGGATGAACAAATCTCAGTCTCGAGTTGTCTAGCTCCTTGTCATATGTTTTCGATAAACACGTAAGTTGCTGTTATGATCATCCTGTTACGAATGGCGTTGAAACAACCCCAAAGTGTATCTTCCAGTATGGAGTGACTCAATATTCTCATGGTATAAGAAATTGTGCATACGTTAACATACCTGTTATGGATTATAGACTTGCTACGGAATCATTTGCAAGTATAACATACAACTTCGGTCAATTCAACACGAGTGGTCTTCTAACATCGTGCCCTCAATTTTGCTGGCGTCCTCATTACAATTGAACTCATGACCATGATCAAGAAAACGAAACCATCATGGAACATCTGAGCTAGTCCTAGAGGCAAAATCTATATTACCATTTATTATTCTACATGTGCATATCAGTTTTCCTCTAAGCCTCATGCTTATCGCAAACTCGAGAGTCATAGCAGTTAGATCATCGTAAACATTTAATTATAAAGTTGGAAATAAATAATAAACTTATTATTGTCTCTAGAGCATATTCCCAACATGAACGTTTGCGTCTGAACTGTGTTAAATTTAAAAAGTAATCCCACCAAGCACCTAGAAACCAAATGATAATTTGAAGGGTCAGAAAGATATGACAAGCAAACTACCCTCATGGATCCTTTGATTCAAAGGATTTTCATACAAATTTTGGAGTATTAGAATTCTTAGGATTTGTTTCCTATATTGGTTGTTTGATTCATAGGATTGAATCCTATAAAAAAATTCTAAGGATTTCTTTGTACTACTTTCTATAGGATTTGTAGCATTCAGTCAAACATCTTTAAAAGAAACCTTTGTTTTTCCTATGATGCAATCAAACAATCCAAATCCTGTAGGATTGAGATGGACATGCCATTTCAATCCTATATTTTTCTTATTCCCGTGTTTTTTAAATCCTGAGAATCAAAGAGGTCCTAAAGATGCCCATAGGAAGGAAAGAGATAAACATGCGTTTAACAACTTGAGAGAAGATATGAGATGTGGCGAGCTGCCGCGAAAGACGTCGAATGGCATCGATCCCGGCGTATTGGGCGGCGGGCAACCAGATCAGGCGCGCTGATGCTTGCCAATATGGATTAGTAGAATAGAATAGATAATGCCTGATGCCTGATTTTCGCAACAACAACAAAATGCCTGATGCCTGATGCCTGATGCGATGCGGCGTGTTTGGTTAGGAACTTAGGACAGAAGCCCTCTCGCGTGATCTATCTTCAGATTCAGATTCCGATTCCTCTAGGGTGGAACTCGTACTAGACCGTCCGTCTTGCACTGTTGCACACGTACACACGATCCACTTGCCGTTGCCGCATGTGAGCCGTGGATCCGCTGTGTGTGTCCCTTGCTAATCCAAAATTATTCGTTAGGGGGTAGAATTACTACTAACCAGCGCAAAGTAGGAGTAGAATGTGATAAACCAAAAGCATAAGGTATTCAGGGGAAGTTCAGGATTACTATTTATTTTTAGAATCTTTCAAGAATACCATTAGCTGGCACCCATCAATGACAGAGACTTGCAGATTCGCGCCTATGTAACCTCATTAGGGAGCAATTCGCCTTAACACACTACACATCTATTAACAAACCCTCCAGCTAGTTGACCTAATTAGCTGATCATAAACTATACTGCTGTGCATGCATCTGTCACCAATTATTGATCAACCAAGTGATCTGAAAGTCATACCTACCTACGTAGTACGTGGGGTGGGGCTTGAAAGCCATGAAGAATTCAACTCATCAGCTAATAATAGTTCTTGGCGTCTTCTAGCAAAATTTTAAACATTTAATGAAATCCTTTATGACAAGGCCAGTAGATACTAGATCTGCGCTGTAGCCTCGTAGAAATTTGCAAAAGCTCAACCAATCCTTGTACTTGTACTGCAAAATAATTATTTTCTTTGAAGCTGTCAGCTTCAGCATAGCTCATACATACCTCAGAATTTCTTAACAACGAGGAAAGATGGTTGGAATTGGCATCTGAGGCCAATTAGTTAATTATAAACTAAATGTGGTTTGTTAAAATAACGATGATAATAAATGAGGTAGAGAATCGGTTGTACAGAGGCAGAAGATATTTGTCAATACTGCGTACTTGTGTGGAACCCGGATGTTTGAGTACCAATACTGTGTGCTCTGCATCTGGGTGGCAGATCTTGAACGAAATCCGTAATCATTCTTCATCACACGACTACTTGGACGACTACAATGAGCCATCGTCACAACTCACAAGTAGGAAAATGGCCGATGTCCCGGTAGTACCAATTTGAGATCAGCCCAATGATTTTATCCGTAGGAGTGCACAGGACAATGGCTGTGTGCATCAGTGGCGGTGGGTCATCCTGCATTTCGATTTTCTTTACACAAAACAGCTTCGTTGCAGTAGTCGCATTGGATGCATAGTCCAGACCACTTGCCTCGGTGGGAGATGCTATTCCTGATAGCATAGAGCAGTTCCTGAAATTGTAGGACTGCAAAGTTGCTGAACGGAATACGGAGCACCTCGCTGGCGCGTGATCAACACGCGCATTCGATCATAGGTCGGTTGATCGCGTTCCTCCGTCCATCCATCTGCAATTCTAGACATCATCTATCTCTCCGGCATACCTTCTGAGAAGACGAAACAAAGCAGCCATTGACCACTCAGGGCCAGGGCAAGGAGGGAGGGAGGCGACGGGGACGTGGAAGCGTGGCCTCGCATTTTTAACGAGAGCGACGTGCCGTCGGCCGTTGCTCTCAGGCTCCGTAATCCATCGGCCGGGATTCTGCACCGATCGATGGCGAAACCCTCTGCGCGGCTACCCGACTTGCCAAAGGTCACAGCTGCAAGAGAATGATTTGGTGCATCGATAATTGATTGATCGTGCATTAGGCACATATATATAGGTACAAGGGGTGTGACCGGTATCTTCTCTCTTAAGATACACGTATATACAGAGGGAGACAGATACTACAGGTACTGCATACAGAATCCAGACCTACGTACATGTACACATGTTCAACACCCCCCCCCCCCCGGCAGTCGAAGCGTCGCCGGTGACGCAAAGACTGGACCGAAAGCCCTCGAAAGTCGAGGTGGGTAGTCCCTTCGTCATCACATCGGCGAACTGCTGATCGGTGGGCACATGTAGAACACGAACACGGCCAAGTGCGACGTGCTCCCGGACGAAGTGGATGTCGAGCTCAATGTGCTTCGTCTGTCGGTGATGGACAGGGTTGGCAGCGAGGTACACCACGGAGACGTTATCACAGTAGACGAGCGTCGCCTTGGTGACCTCACATAGCAACTCCTGGAGTAGCTGTCGTAGCCAGGAACACTCCGCGACGGCGTTGGCCACGGCCCGATACTCGGCCTCGGCGCTCGATCGTGAGACCGTGGGTTGTCGTTTAGACGACCACGAAATCAGAGAGGGCCCGAGGTAGACGCAGTAGCCGGAAGTGGAGCGTCGAGTGTCGGGACACCCAGCCCAGTCGGCGTCGGAGTAGGCGACAAGGCTGGTGTCTGGCGAGGCCGTCAGGGTGAGACCCATGGCTGTGGTGCCACGTATGTACCGAAGTATACGTTTCACGAGAGCCCAATGGGTGTCACGAGGAGCATGCATGTGAAGGCACACCTGCTGGACAGCATACTGAATGTCCGGACGCGTCAGTGTGAGGTACTGAAGCGCACCAACGATGGAGCGTTAGAAGGGAGCGTCGGACGCCGGAGAGCCCTCGACGGCGGACACCTTAGCCTTCGTATCGACAGGCGTGGAAGCAGGCTTGCAGTTAAGCATGCCCGCTCGCTCCAGAAGCTCGTAGGCGTACTTCTGCTGGTGCAGGAAGAAGCCAGTAGCCCGGCGCACTACCTCGATACCGAGGAAGTAGTGGAGAGCCCCCAAGTCCTTGAGGGCGAACTCTATGCCAAGGCGAGCTGTGATCTGCTGAAGAAGCGCTGGCAAGGACGCGGTCAGGATGATGTCGTCGACGTACAGTAGGAGGTACGCGGTGGCGGGGCCATGGTGGTAGACAAACAGGGAGGCATCGGACCGTGCGGACCGGAACCCCTGTTGCTGGAGGAAGGCCGCGATCCGCTGGTACCAGGCCCGAGGTGCCTGCTTCAACCCATAGAAAGAACGGGAGAGCAAGCACACGTGGTCCGGATAGTCGGTGTCGACGAAACCAGTCGGCTGCTGACAGAACACCTGCTCGTCGAGATGGCCATGCAAGAAAGCATTAGACACATCGAGCTAGTAGACAGGCCAAGCGCGAGAAACAGCAAGCTGGAGAACAGCGCGAAGCGTGCCCGGTTTAACAACCGGGGGGAAGGTGTCGGTGAAGTCCACGCCGGCGCGCTGGCGAAAGCCGCGCACCACCCAACGCGCCTTGTAGCGCTCGAGAGAACCGTTGGGGCGAGTCTTGTGGCGGAAGACCCACTTGCCAGTGATGACATTGGCACGGGGTGGCCGCGGAACAAGCTGCCACGTACGGTTGCGCTGCAGGGCGTCAAACTCCTCACGCATCACAGCTAGCCAGTTCGGATCCCGAAGGGCTGCGCGAGCGGAGGTGGGAAGCGGGGGCGGCGTCGAGGTAGAAGCCGCGCATGCGTACTCATCCGACGAATAGCGCGTGCTGGGACGCAGGGTCCCAGTCCGAGCCCGAGTGACCACATCGGTGAGGGGTGCGGCCACGGCGACGGGAGCCGCCAAGGGAGCCGCGGCGGGGCCGGACGAGGGGGCCACGGCGACGGGGGCCGCGGCGTCGGGGCCGCGACGGGGGCCGCGGCGGGGGCGGCTGAGGAGGCCGCTGCGTCGGGGGCCGCTGCAGGGGCCGCAGCGCCAGGGGCCGCCGGCGTGGGGAGCGCGGGCAGGGCCGAACCCGGGGCGCGGCTGGGCGGTCCACCAGAGGTGGAGGCAGGGACGAACCGCGCCACAGGAGACTCCGAGGGTGACGGTACCTGCTGAAACGGGAACACGAGCTCATCCAAGTACACATGCCGCGAAGTGAAAACACGGTGGGAGACTGGATCATAGCACCGGTAACCTTTGGTGTTGGGAGGATAGCCAAGGAAGATGCAAGGAAGTGACCGGGGCGCGAGTTTGTGAGGAGCAGTGGACGCGGTGCTAGGATAACAGAGACACCCGAAAATGCAAAGACCATCATAAGATGAAACCGCACCGAAGAGGAGCTAGTGAGGGGTGTAGTTCCAGCGGGAACGACAGGGGCGAATGTTAATGAGGAGGCTGGCGGTCGCGAGCGCGTCTGGCCAGAACCGAGCAGGCACGTAGGAGTGGAAGAGCAACGTGTGGACACAGTCATTAAGCGTGCGAAGGACGCGCTCGGCGCGACCATTCTGCTGAGACGTGTAGGGGCAAGTGAGGCGAAAGATGGTGCCGTGGGCCGCAAGTAAATTGCGGACGGTGACGTTGTCAAACTCCTTGCCGTTGTCAGTTTGCAAGGCGAGAATAGGACGACCGAACTGTGTGGTGACATATGAATAAAAAGCGGTGAGTGTGGCAAGAGCGTCGGACTTGCGACGGAGAGGGAAGGTCCACACATAATGAGTAGAATCATCCAATATCACCAGATAGTATAAATAGCCCGTGTTGCTAGCAACCGGGGACGTCCAAACATCACTATGCAATAACTGAAACGGAAAGGTGTGGAAATGTTTGTAGACTCGCTAAAGGGAAGACGAACGTGCTTGCCTAGACAGCAAGCCTCACAAGTGTGATCGTCGACCTTATTACATGAGAAGGAAAAACTCTGAAGAATCTGACGCATAACGGTGGAGTTGGGATGACCGAGACGGGCATGCCAAAGATCGACACTGGCGGCGAAGGCGGCGGGGCGACGGATGGTGGTCGCGCCGGAGGGATGCACTGGGTAAAGCTCGCCCGGGCTATCACATCGGTGGAGCACCATCCGTGTACGGGCGTCCTTCACAGAAAAACCGATATCGTCAAATTCAACAGTTATAGGATTCTCACGAGCAAGGCGACGAACGGAAACAAGATTAGTGACTAAGTCAGGAGACACAAGAACATTAGACATATGCACAGGAGTGGAAGTAGAAGGAAAAGCCATATGGCCAACGTGAGTAATGGGTAGGGAGGAACCGTTACCAACGGTGATACGGGTGGGAGTATGAACGGGAGTGGCAGATGTGAGGTTACCGGGATGAGCAGTCATGTGAGCAGTGGCGCCCGAGTCCATGTACCAGTCACCACCGCCACCATATGAGCTCGGTGACGGGGCGGAGTGCAGTGCAGCGAGCAAGGCCGGGTCCCACGGCGGCGGCACCTGAGGAGGGTAGAACCCTCCGTAGGCCGGCGCGGGAGCAGCCCCGAAGGCCGAAGCAGGGGCGGCGCCGTAGGCGGGCGCGGCCCCATAGGCCAGCGCGGCGGCGGCGCCATAGGCCGGCGCAGACCCGTAGGCGGGCGCCGGCGGGGGGGGGCACCATAGCCGCTGTAGGGAGCGGCGTTCTGCGCGGCGAAGAGGGCCTGGTGACCCGCCGGGCGGGGCCCAAGGATGCCCGGAGCCGGAGCCCGAGGGACCGACATGGTGTACGCATGGACGACGCCGGTCCACGGGTTGGTGCCGTACGTCCATGGAGGAGTCACCTGCTGCTGCTGCTGACGAGGCCCCCCCCCCCCGGCGCCTGTTGCTGCTTGCGGCCGCCCCCGCGACGGTTGCCGCGGCGCCCGCCACCCGGCTGCTGGGGGGCAGCGGGAGGGGCGGGAGGCGCGGGCGGGAGGGGGAAGTACCCCGGAGGCGCTGGTGGCGGCGGCTGCTGGCGCGGCGCAGGTGGGGCGGTTGGTGGAGGGGCGCCGCGGGAGGTGCCGGCCGCGAGGGCGTGGTGCTGCACACGCTTCTTGACCCCATTCATCCGGCGCTCCTCCAACCTCAAGTACGCAACAAACTTGGGGAAGGAGGGCTCCGGCATCAAGGTGAGGTTAGAGGCGGCGTTGCCGAGGCCCGCGGTGAGCGTGCTGAGGAGGAGGTCGTCGTCCACCTTGGCTCCAATGTCACGGAGCTCATCCGCCAACGTCTTCAGGCGGCGGCAGTAGTCATCAATGAACTGTTCATCCTGGTGACAGTCAAAAAATTCCTGCTGCAAAAATACGCAGCGCTGAAGCTTGTTGTCGGTGAAGAGGCCGTCCAGCTTGACCCACATGGCGCGGGCGTCGTCGCCGGCGCTCACGACCGTGTGGAACAAGTCCTTGGAGATGGTGGTGAAGAACCACCGGATGATCGTGGCGTCGATCGCGGTCCACTCGGCGTTGTCACCATGGCGCGGGAGTCCACGGTGCCATCCACGTGATCCACGAGATTGTTCTCGCGGAAGAGCAGCGTGAAGTACATCTTTCACGCGAAGTACTCCCTCCGTAAACTAATATAAGAGTGTTTAGATGACTACTTTAGTGATCTAAACGCTCTTATATTAGTTTACAGAGGGAGTACGTGGAGTTGGAGGTGTCGAGGATCACGGGGACGCGTGCATGGACGTTGATGTCGCGGATCTCGACAGGGTTGACGGCGAAGGGGTTGGCGTAGGTGGAGGCGTTGGATGACATGACGATGAGATCGTGGGGAGGGAGGCAGGCGGTGCGGCGGGAAGGGGCGGCGCGGCGTGGAGGGAAAGGCGCGCGGTGGGGAGGTGGCGCGCGGGGAGGAGGGGTGGTGGCGGCGGCTTGGGGCGGCGGCGGCGGCGGCGGCCCGAGGCGGCGGCTAGGGTTAGCGGAAGCTGAAAGATCGACTTGCGATAGATATCATGTAGAGCATGATTTGGTGCATCGATAATTGATGGATCGTGCACTAGGCGCATATATATAGGTATAAGGGGTGCGACCGATATCTTGTCTCCTAAGATACACGTATATACAGAGAAAGACAAATACTACAGGTACTGCATACGGAATCCAGACCTACGTATATGTACACATGTCCAACAACAGTAAACATAAACTGCCTCGGCGGAACAGCCAGGGCAACGTCAGGTATCGGAGAGGGACTGGCGGGCCGGCGCCCCGCAAATTGGAGGCAAGCAGCGGCACAAAAGTTTTCTTTTTTTAGGATTGGGCACAAAAGATTTAGGAATGGTGGTCACCGTCTGTCTGTCTTTGCGGTGTCACAAAAGATTTAAGACCTGCAAATCCGGAAGACGTGTGCCGCGCGTCAGTACATGCTGCTTGTACCACTGTCTTCTTGCACACCTCAGGAGTATTGGTTATGCAGCTATAGCTCAACGGCTCAATGTTTAGTGCACAAGAAAAGAATGAAAGCTTTGAGCTGCAGTCCTGTGATTCAAACAGTTCGAGAATTCACATGTTCAGTGTTAATGTCAAAAATGGTCGGGTCTACGCTTGTTTGCGAATTGCTGGTGGTTAAAGGAATGATGCCCCACCAATGTCATTGCAGGGGGTCGTTACTGCAAAATCTTAACGAGATGTGATGCTCTGTTAATGATCAATAATGTAACAGGAGATATTTTTGTGGCTACAAAGATCCAAGTGGAAGAGTGGTGGTATGACAAATTTTGCTTTCTTTCCATCAGATCTGCTACACTTCACTTGCCCACTGGTGCACTGAAAGGTTGCCTAATTTTAGGGGCCGTTATACCTTGTCATGTCATACTAGCTAGTTGGAGGGCCAGGGCCAAATGTGCGTACCTGCATTCGCTCAGCCTAACCTAAAAGAGCATATACGGTAATTAGAAAACTCATGTGATTTAAGTAGTGACGGCCGACTCAGATAGTCATAAGTAGTAGCTTAGTTTAAGCAGTACTGTATTTCATGAGATTGTGTGTGTGTCCCCCATCACACTAATCTATCCTTCGAAGACCACAGTTGCATATGCGTACTTGTTTTAACGAGGGGTTACAATATCTGAAAGTTACGTTTGCCGGTTCAAGCAGAATGTCCTGCCATACTTGAACACTTCAGGCAGGGTGTGGCAAATCCTGATTTTCTTCTCCTCTGTGTACAATCATGGATTTCTCCTTTGTGGAGTGGAGAGGTTGTACGAGGGTTGCCTGTCACTCTGAATTCCCGGCGGCATGCATTTCAGAAGTACTTAGTCAAGCTCAGCACAGCAACGTTCAGAGTTGCGTGAGCAGACACTGATTGTCCAGCGATTCTCTGAAATGCCTCCGATGCTACAACTATTGCGATACCGAGCAGTACTACGAAGGGAGCCTATGATCATAGCTCACCCCGGGCATAAAAACCGAAGACCGAAAACCGAACCCGAAAAGACCGAGACCGAACCCGAAAAGACCGAACTAAAAAAGACCGAATAAACTTTGGTCTGCAAAACTACATGACCGAATTTAATACGGTCAAATCGGTCCTCTACCCTGCAGGACCGAAAAGACCATATAGACCGATCTATTTTAAAAGCCCACACGCACAACAATGTTTACCTAAGGCCCAACTGGCTAGCCCAATCCTCACGAGCGAGACACTACCTCACCTCCTCCCGACGAGCGACACAAAGGCACGAACCGCAGCCTCACTCTCGTTCCTCCCCCTTCTCTGCCAATGACCAACCCTAGCCGCCGCTAAGAGACCAGGCCCCGTGACGACCGCCTCCCCAAGGAGCGCTCCGATCCGCGGCCGTGACCGGTGAGATCCGCGCCGATCCGCTGCCGTGACCGGTGACGACCGCCCGGCAACCCAACCTCCCGTACATCGCTCCACAGCCTGCGAATCGCCATCCGCCAGTGGTGCTTCAGATCCCTTCCCCTTCCACGCTGCTGCACTGGCGTCAATCCGTCGCCACTGTCTCTTCCAAGCTGGCTGCCGCCTACTCTCCTTTTCCGGTGCTTTACCTCACAGCTGAAGCTTGAAGATGAGCAAGTGACTCTTATGTATGTGCATGAGTGCATCAGATCGGCCAGTAATGCCTAAGTGCAGAGCCTTGTGTCATGTCCAGATTATTGAATGTGTGTGTACCTATGTTAACACATACTTATGTATGTGCAAAGCTATATTGTTCAGAATTTGTGATGTTAGCCTGTTACATACTTTTGTTGTCTAACACTTGTCTAATTTTTCTTATACACACACGCACCTCTATACATACATTTGTTGTCTCAATTTTGCATAAATAAATATGTACAGATACTGGAAGTAATGTATATGAATCTGAGTTGTGTCACTAAATTTGGTCTGTTTGGTCGGGACCGAACATTGGTATGTAAAGACCGAAGACCGAATAGTGGAAAACCGAAAAGACCGAAATTATTTCGGTCTTCAATTATGGAAGACCGAATTCTTGAAAGACCGAAAAGACCGAACCGAACAAACCGAAAAGACCGAACGCCCAGGCTGAATCATAGCAGTGTCAGTGCATTACTTTTTTACGGGCAGTGCTTAGTGTTTGTGGAGCTTTCCGCTGAAGGGCGAGTTCACAGAACGATAACGTTCCATCCGCGAGAAAGGACGGCACGTTGGAGGAAGAAAAGCTGGCAGTCGGCACAGATCCCTCCAACCCGACAGACAAAAACATTCCCTGTACGCGAGACCATAACCACATCTCCGATTGAAACTGCAGATGCAGTAGCACGTCCAGTCGCGCGGTCACAGCCCCCCGTTTAGCACATGATTTGATTCCAGAGAAAAGAAGCGATCCATCTTGTTTTTGTGTCGTCTCTGTCTCTGCACACACAGATCATATCAATGGATGCCCCCTCCCGCATCAGCTGTGACCTTCACTTTCCCAAGACAATTCCTTCCACAGTGCATTTTTTTTACGGAACCACACAGTGCATTTTTTTTCAGAAGAGGCATAAGATTTGCCTCATTAATTAAATAAGGAGAGAATAGAGTTTAGAGTTTTACAACACCCACAAGTACGGCATGGCAATTACTCGCCCACAACAATATCTCCTAATTTCTTTGCGCCCCCGGTCATCCAAAGCTTGGCCTCGTCGAGGATGGCGGTGAGAAGGATGGTCGTTGGCGCACTCTTATGACGAAACATCCGTGCATTTCTTTCATTCCAAATGCTCCAGGAGACCAGCATGGTGAGAGAGGCCATAGCTTGCTGGTTGGGGTTGCGATTGTCGGTTCCCTTGTCCCACCATTCGTAGACGGGTTCATCTATGTGCCACTCGGATGTATCTATGTGCGCGAGACTAAGCCTCTCAATGAGAGACTTCCATACCTGAATTGTAAAGCGGCACTTGAAGAAAATGTGGGCACTCGTTTCTTGCTCCCTATTGCAAAGTTTGCAAAGGCCACAATTTGGCCAACCTCGTCGCTGTAAACGATCGGCGGTCCAAATCCTATCTTGTATTGCCAACCACGCAAAGAATTTAACCTTTGGAGGTGCCCATGCCTTCCAAACCATACGGTCTAAGGGGGAAAGAGTCAAGCCTAGGAATTGAGCCTTGTACGCAGTGGCCGCCGTGTATATCCCGTCGTTCGCGTGCTTCCAGATGATGGTATCTTCGGTTTGCTCATGAAGGTGGACATCATTCAGGAGCATCCAAAGAGTGAAAAATTTCCGAATGTGGGCGGCAGTTACAACCGCGACTTGGTTGATCTTGAGTATCAAGCGTTCCCCTTGAGGGCCTCACAGACCTTCCAACTCTTTCTTTTCGAGGCCTCGAAGATGAGCAGTGCAATATCCTTAGGTTTGCGACCAAGGAGCCACGGGGAGTCCCAAAAAGGCGTTTTGGCGCCATCTCCCACTGTGATAGTCGTAGAAGCATAGAAAAACTCGAAATCCTCGACGGTGCAGGGGTTTCCTAGGCCAACCCATAATTTGCGGGGCTCGTTCCATTCATACCACAACCACCGAAGCCGCAAAGCACGCGCGAATTTGTCAGTGTTGAGCACCCCCAGGCCACCGTATTCTTTTGGTCTACAAACCACCTTCCAGTTGACCTTGCATTTGGCTCCCGTTGTCTTGTCCGCACCGGACCAAAGGAAAGCCCTCTCGATTTTGTTAAGGCTATCGAGGGAGCCCTGAGGCACGACGAGGGGCGTGATGGAGAACACCGCTTGGGAGGAGATGACCGACCTAACAAGAGTCGTACGACCGATGGAAGTGATGTTTTGGCCCTCCCAGGAAACCAATTTTCCGGACGCCTTATCCTCAAGGTATTGGAAATCCATCTTCTTAACTTGCCAAACTGAAAGTGGGAGGCCTAGGTATTTGATCGAAAAAAGCGGTCTGTGTTGCCGGCATGCTCTGAAGGATTTGCTCAAGGTCAAGGTGGTTGCAACGAATAGGCACAACCGAGCTTTTTTGGAAGTTGGAGCAAAGGCCCGTCACGTCCCCAAAGCCTCTCAGGATAGAGGTGAGATTGTCGATGCCCCGTTTGATGGGAACCACAAAGACCGCCCCATCGTCCGTATAGAGGGAGCTACGCACCATGGACCCACGACCACGGATCTTGTGGAGGAGCCCTTTCCTCGTCACCATGTCAAGGATCTTATGCAAGGGTCAATCGCAAGGATGAAGAGGAGGGGGGGAATGGGGTCCCCCTGACGGAATCCGCGACCATGCTTGACCGGTGGGCCGGGCAACCCATTTAACATAATCCGGGATGATGAAGATGATAACAGCGCGGCAATCCAAGCCCGAAATTTTGGGGGGAATCCCAACGGTTGGAGAAGCTCGAGGCAGTATCCCCACTTGACTGAGTCGAGTGCCTTCTTTATATCAAGCTTGAAGAGGAGAGCGGGCGTTTTGCATTTGTGTAGACGTCGGGCGAAATTCCGAACATACATGAAGTTGTCGTGGATACTTCGCCTTTTGATGAATGCACTCTAGGCGTTGGAAACAAGATCATCCATGTGGTGGGGGGGGGGCAAGTCGAAGTGAGAGAATCTTGGCAATGATTTTAGCGACGGCGTGGATGAGACTAATGGGTCTATAATCAGAGATCTCTTCCATGCCATCCTTTTTTGGCAGTAGAACCACATTGGCAGAATTTAGCCACCGAAGGTTGGAGGTGTGCAATGAATCGAAGCATTGGATGACCCTCGTGATCGAAATCTTGATGATTCCCCAACACTTCTTGAAGAACGTCCACGTGAATCCATCCGGACCCGGCACCTTATCGTTTGGCATCTCCTTTATAGCCTCCCAAACCTCCTCCTCGGTGATGGCGGAGTCGAGGTCTTGCAAAGCATGGCTCTCGATGCCCAATTCCTCACAGTTGAAGTCGTTGTTGCTTGTGCTTGCCCGACCCATGACCTCGGAGAAGTGGTTGTGGATGATCTTCTCCTTTTCCTTGTGCTCGGTCACCCAACCCTGTGCATGCTTTAATCGGTGAATGTTGTTTTTTCGCCTACGTGCATTGATGCGACGGTAGAAGAATTTGGTGTTGGCATCACCCTCCCTCATATTTGTCAACCTAGCACATTGGTGTTTTCGAGCCCGCTCAAGGACCGCCAAGCTAACCACTCTTCGCTTGAGTCTAGCACGTAGGTCCTGTTCCGCCGGGGAAAGGGTCCTACTCTCCTGCGCAATATCCAAATGGAGGATCACAAGGTGAGCCGCATGAAGTTGGATCTTGGCCTTGGAGAAAAATTTCTTGCTCCACTTAGTAAGTCGTATCGCGGTTTGACAGAACGTGTGGGTGCAATAATCGATGCGAGCTGCAAGTGCTGGACGTGGGAAGCACGGTCGTCATTGTAGCACTTTGTTGTACTCCCTCTGTAAACTTTTTTTAGGGTTTTCTGTAAATTAATATAAGAGCGTTTAGATTATTAAAGTAGTATTCTAAATGTTGTTATATTAGTTTACGGAGGGAGTAATCCTTGTGACCCTTCTGATCGATGTTAACAAATCTCGTGCATTCCTCTGTGATGACACACGAGAGAGCATGGTGGTCAACTGGAGAAGTCATATGATCAGTGCCCGACAGCTATGTGTCGACCATACCGATTCATAATAAAAATCACCTGCATGCGACCATAGTGGGCTGGCCAATTTAATTCGCCCGGTCGCTGCTCCTCATAATTGTCGCGCTCTTTTCCTTTTCCTTTCATTTTTCATTGGTTTTCTTTGGGTCATTTCTATCTTTTTACTATGATTTTTTAAATTGTTTTCTTTCTTCGCTTTTGAATTTTTGTTTCTTTGTTTCTTTTTTGTTTTCTTTGGTTCCTTTTCGTTTCTTTGTTGGCTTTTTATCGGGTTTCTTTCTTTTGAACACATGTATACTTTCTCTCGGTACAAAATGTACATTTTTAGGGCATGCATGAAATACTTTTTCGATACGCGTTGGACATTTTTCAAATATACATGGCATATATTTTTTAATACATGATTGAACACTTTTTTGAATACATTGTTTTATAAATATATGTCGTACATTTTCAAATGAAAATAAAGGTTTTTTTCCAAATACACCAAAATTTTATTTACATTGTATAAACATTTTATAAATTTTCACGGACATTTTTGGGAAACATACAAATTTTTATTAAGTGCCATGATACATTTTTAATGGAAATAAATATTTTTCTAACCAATGCTAACATTTCTTTACATTTTTATAAAATAGTTTTTTAAGTTTCACGATTTTTAGCGTTAAATATTTCCATCAAATGTGATGTACATTTATTAATGGCACGAAACCTTTTTTTACATTATGAAAATATTTTTCGTACACAGGATTAACATTTTTCAGACACATAATTAATATTTTGTATTTTTTGATTCACATTGTACATTTTTAGTATACATCAAAAACAAATTTTATATACATGTTTAACATTTTTCAAATGCAAGACTAGCATTTTTCAAACAAATGGTTTTTGTACCATACATACATTTTAAATATTTTGAAATATAAATAGAAGTTTAAAAATAAATCAAATAAATAGAAACAAAAATGCGAATAAAAGACGGAAGAGAAAATCTCGACATGACACCATGGCTATTGGGCGGTCCAATACTTGCTCCCTGTAGGCGAGCCCTGGTAGGACTCGTGCGGGCGGCACCGGAACTCCTATATGGCGCGCCACGCGCTGGGAAATCCCATATGGGGCCGGCACTCCGCCTTTTTTTTCCGTCTTTTCCTTTTCGTTTTTTCTTCTTTTTTTCAATAATTCAGGATATCAAACAGCTTACAAATTTCAGTAAAATTTGCTATTTTGAAAAAAAAACAATCATGATTTCGAAAAAATAAATATTATTTTAAAAATATGCTCGGGAATTCAAAAAATGTTCATGAATTTGTAAAAAAATGTTCACAAATTTAAAAAATGTACACGAATTTTAAAAAATGTTCATGATTTCAAAAAAAGTTCATGCATTAGCGAAATGTTCACAAATTTGCAAAAAATGTTCACAAATGGAAATAATGTTCACGAATCTAAAAAATGTTCATGATTTCAAAGAAAGTTCATGCATTCGCGAAATGTTCACGAATTTGCCAAAAATATTCATGATTACAAAAAATTGTCTTGAATTTAAGATAATGTTCATGGTTCAAAAAATGTTCGTGAATTCGAAAAAATGTTCACGTATTTGTAACAAATGTTCATGATTCCAAAGGAATGAAGTTTTTTTGAATTTGACGAACATATTTTGAACATCGATGAACAAATTTGGCATTTGATGAACATTTTTTTAATTTGAAGAACAAAATTTGTGTTAGAGAATTTTTTTGGAAAAAATTATGAGCAAAATTTGCATTCGATGAACATTATTTTGAAAAATTGATGAACACATTTTTAATTCAGTGAACAAATTTTGAATGTAATGAACATTTTTTGAATCTGATGAACAAAAAATTCAATGAAAAAAAAAGAAACCGATGAACAATTTTTTAGTTTTATGAACAACTTTTGAATTTTTATGAACATTTTTTAAATCTAATGAGCAAAAAATTGAATTGGATGAACCTTTTTTACATTGTTGAACATTTTTTTGCATGGTTGAACATTTTTTGAATTCGATGAACAAAAAAGTTGTTAACGAATTCGAAATAAAAAATGCCAAAATTAGTCAAAAAGTGAAGAAGAAGAAGAAGAAAATAGGAAAAAGCGAAAGAAAAAACGAAAAATGAAAATGAAATAAAAAATTCAAAATAACGGAAAAACAAAGAAAAACCGGTTCTAGGAAGGTTTTAGAACCTTCCCAAAACCAGCAGAACTAGAGAAAGGGAAGAGAACTGGGCCGGCCCGATAACGAAAGGAACGACGCAGGGGAGGTACACGCTACGATGTTACGCGGCGACCTACGCGCCATATAGGAACCCCGGGGCAGCACATAGCCACGCCCTGATCAATGACCCACGGGTGGAGTTACAACAAGGCCGAATGGGTCATAGCCCACCTGGTTAATGAAACTTTGTACACTATACATCTATTCTTGGGCTTTGAAACAACATCCTACGACCTATTTGCTTCTGTTTGGCCCATCCAGATTTGGGCGCAATCTCCGCCATATTGCAGTGACCTTGTGTAGACTCTACATGTTTGAGGTCATCATTACCTGAAGAAAGCGCGTGCAAGAGTGTGGGGACCTATTAACTGATTTGGGCTTGCTAAAAAGAAGAGAAATCGGGATACTATACACGCCATGGTATACCAATCATCTTATCATTGGTCACTACATTTTCTTCAGACACTGACTGGGCGTGTTTATTTCAAACCTCTAACTGTATTTGCACCCAACACGCTTCTGAAAATTTTCCTTTGTACTTCAGACATTTTGTCGAACAGATCGCGTGCACTGTGAGAGCACACACAGAGCACGCTTGGACGCCGCACGACTAAACGGACAACGTGCGCGCGCCAGAGCAGCCTTGCAGCCGAGAGGGCATGAGCTCGGTGATGGGAATCGTTGCATGGAAAACAAAACAAAATTCCTACAAGATGACGAATTCACCCAAGATCTAATCTACTAGATGCTAGCAATGAGTGGGAGAGAGTCTACATACCCTTGTAGACCGAGAACGGAAATGTTCTAACGAACGTGATTGGTATAGTCGTACTTTATTCGCGATCCAATCCGATCAAGCACCGTGGGAACGGCACCTCCGAGATATGCACACGTATGGCTCGGCGACGTTTCTTTCTTCTTGATCCAGCAAGAAAGAGGAAGAGGTAGATGGGATCTAGGCCAGCAACACAACGACATGGTGGTGGAGTTATGGTGGAACTCCTAGAGGGCTTCGCCAAGCGTCTGCGGAGAGGTACAAGCTCATGTTGGATGCGCAAAAGGAGATGATGAAGTGGGATCGAAAGAGGGCAGAGAAGAAGCTCGAAATTGAGAGGGAGAAGATCGAGTTGGAGAAGCAGGAGGCGGCGGTCAAATGGGAACTCGAGAAGGCCAAGACATTTGGCGAGATAGAGCTTGAGAAGGAGAGGTTGTAACTCGCACGGGACGCAGAGGATGCGAAGATCATGTTGGCGGACGAAACCCTCTATCAACGACCGTAGGGAGTACGACAGCGACAACGAATCATGAGGCCCGGATGCAGGTGGAGCAGGACGAGCAGGACGCATTCCGCTCGGAGCAGGCGTCCGACCAATGATCCGAAGCCATCCGCCATGCTTGGCCAGTGATCCGAAGCCATCCGTCATGCTTGGACATTGATTTCATTTTGGCATGTCCGGTTTATTGAACTATGATTTGCTTTACTTTGTTTTGAACTGTTGAATTCGGATAATTTGTATCGTATGATCGACGTGCATGGATTGCATGGATTTGAGGATCGGTATCTAAGGTATGTGGATGTGGGGCGCGATATATGAGAGGCCAGCGGGCGCTGTCTGCAGATGCGCTCGCGGGCGTATAGGGGGGAGAATTTGTCAAGTCCTGGTGTAGATGCTCTAACCAACTTGGTTCGGACCTAGACTTTCACCACAAAGGTTGAGACCATGCTTGAATAGCAGCACCATCGAAGTCACATATGTGTTGTCGCCACCATTTTTTCACGATCTTAATAGCTATACGTGATGTGAGACCGCCCCGCTGCCAGCCATCCCTCGCACCAATCTGCCGTCCATAGCTTGCATTGTTGGGGAATGTAGTAATTTCAAAACAATTCCTACGCACACACAGGATCATGGTGATGCATAGCAACGAGAGGGGAGAGTGTGTCCACGTACCCTCGTAGATCAAAAGCGGAAGCGTTAGCACAACGCGGTTGATGTAGTCGTACGTCTTCACGATCCGACCGATCAAGTACCGAACGTACGGCACCTCCGAGTTCAGCGCACGATCAGCTCGATGACGTCCCTCGAACTCCGATCCAGCCGAGCTTTAAGGGAGAGTTCCGTCAGCACGACGGCGTGGTGATGGTGATGATGATGCTACCGACACAAGGCTTCGCCTAAGCACCGCTATGATATTATCGAGGTGGAATATGGTGGAGGGGGGCACCGCACACGGCTAAGAGATCAAGAGATCAATTGTTGTGTCTCCAAGGGGTGCCCTCCTCCCCGTATATAAAGGAGTGGAGGAGGGGGAGGGGGCCGGCCACCCTAGGCGCGCCCCATGAGGAGTCCTACTCCCACCGGGAGTAGGACACCCCCCTTCCAAGTGGGAGTAGGAGAGGAGAGGGAAGGAGAGAGATGGGGAGAGGAAAGGGGGGCGCCGCGCCCCCTCCTTGTCCAATTCGGACTGGGGGAGGGGCGCGCGGCTGCCCTTGGCCGCCCCTCCTCTTCTCCACTAGGGCCCAATAGGCCCATTAGTCTCCTCGGGGGGTTCCGGTAACCCCCCGGTACTCCGGTATGTGTCCGAAACTACCCGAAACCATTCCGGTGTCCGAACATAGTCATCCAATATATCAATCTTTATGTCTCGACCATTTAGAGACTCCTCGTCATGTACGTGATCATATCCGGGACTCCGAACTACCTTCGGTACATCAAATCACAAAACTCATAATACCGATTGTCATCTAACTTTAAGCGTGCGGACCCTACGGGTTCGAGAACTATGTAGACATGACCGAGACTCATCTCCGGTCAATAACCAATAGCGGAACCTGGATGCTCATATTGGCTCCTACATATTCTACGAAGATCTTTATCGGTCAAACCGCATAACAACATACGTTGTTCCCTTTGTCATCGGTATGTTACTTGCCCGAGATTTGATCGTCGGTATCTCAATACCTAGTTCAATCTCGTTACCGGCAAGTCTCTTTACTCGTTCCGTAATACATCATCCTGCAACTAACTCATTAGTTACAATTCTTGCAAGGCTTATAGTGATGTGCATTACCGAGTGGGGCCAGAGATACCTCTCCGACAATCGGAGTGACAAATCCTAATCTTGAAATACGCCAACCCAACAAGTACCTTTGGAGACACCTGTAGAGCACCTTTATAATCACCCAGTTACGTTTTGACGTTTGGTAGCACACAAAGTGTTCCTCCGGTAAACGGGAGTTGCATAATCTCATAGTCATAGGAACATGTATAAGTCATGAAGAAAGCAATAGCAACATACTAAACGATCAAGTGCTAAGCTAACGGAATGGGTCAAGTCAATCACATCATTCTCCTAATGATGTGATCCCATTAATCAAATGACAACTCATGTCTATGGCTAGGAAACATAACCATCTTTGATCAACGAGCTAGTCAAGTAGAGGCATACTAGTGACACTCTGTTTGTCTATGTACTCACACATGTATCATGTTTCCGGTTAATACAATTCTAGCATGAATAATAAACATTTATCATGATATAAGGAAATAAATAATAACTTTATTATTGCCTCTAGGGCATATTTCCTTCAGTCTCCCACTTGCACTAGAGTCAATAATCTAGAGCACATTGCCATGTGATTTAACATCAATAGTTCACATCACCATGTGATTAACACCCATAGTTCACATCGTCATGTGACCAACACCCAAAGAGTTTACTAGAGTCAATAATCTAGTTCACATTGCTATGTGATTAACACCCAAAGAGTACTATGGTGTGATCATGTTTTGCTTGTGAGAGAAGTTTAGTCAACGGGTCTGCCATATTCAGATCCGTATGTATTTTGCAAATTTCTATGTCCACAATGCTCTGCACGGAGCTACTTTAGCTAATTGCTCCCACTCTCAATATGTATCCAGATTAAGACTTAGAGTCATCTGGATCAGTGCCAAAACTTGTATCGACGTAACCCTTTACGACGAACCTTTTGTCACCTCCATAATCGAGAAACATATCCTTATTCCACTAAGGATAATTTTGGCCGCTGTTCAGTGATCTACTCCTAGATCAGTATTGTACTCCCTTGCCAAAATTAGTGTAGGGTATACAATAGATCTGGTACACAACATTGCATACTTCATAGAACCTATGGCTGAGGCATAGGGAATGACTTTCATTCTCTTTCTATCTTCTGCCGTGGTCGGGCTTTGAGTCTTAATCAATTTCACACCTTGTAACACAGACAAGAACTCTTTCTTTGATTGTTCCATTTTGAACTACTTCAAAATCTTGTCAAGGTATGTACTCATTGAAAAAACTTATCAAGCGTCTTGATCTATCTCTATAGATCTTGATGCTCAATATGTAAGCAGCTTTACCGAGGTCTTTCTTTGAAAAAATCCTTTGAAACACTCCTTTATGCTTTGCAGAATAATTCTACATTATTTCCGATCAACAATATGTCATTCACATATACTTATCAAAAATGTTGTAGTGCTCCCACTCACTTTCTTGTTTACAGGCTTCACCACAAGTATGTATAAAACTATATGCTTTGATCAATTTATCAAAGCGTATATTCCAACTCCGAGATGCTTGCACCAGTCCATAGATGGATCGCTGGAGCTTGCATATTTTGTTAGCACCTTTAGGATTAACAAAACCTTCTTGTTGCATCATATACACCTCTTCTTTAAAAAATCCATTAAGGAATGCAGTTTTGTTTATCCATTTGCCAGATTTCATAAAATGCGGCAATTGCTAACATGATTCGGACAGACGTAAGCATAGATACGAGTGAGAAACTCTCATCGTAGTCAACACCTTGAACTTGTCGAAAACCTTTTTGTGACAATTCTAGCTTTGTAGATAGTAACACTACTATCAGCGTCCGTCTTCCTCTTGAAGATCCATTTAATCTCAATGGCTCACCAATCATCGGGCAAGTCAATCAAAGTCCATACTTTGTTCTCGTACATGGATCCCATCTCAGATTTCATGGCCTCAAGCCATTCTGCGGAATCTGGGCTCATCATCGCTTCCTCATAGTTCGTAGGTTTGTCATGGTCAAGTAACATGACCTCCAGAACAGGATTACCATACCACTCTGGTGCGGATCTTACTCTGGTTGACCTACGAGGTTCGGTAGTAACTTGATATAAAGTTACATGATCATCATCATTAGCTTCCTCACTAATTGGTGTAGGAGTCACAGGAACAAATTTCTGTGATGAACTACTTTCCAATAAGGGAGCATGTATAATTACCTAATCAAGTTTTACTTTCCTCCCACTCACTTCTTTCGAGAGAAACTCCTTCTCTAGAAAGGATCCATTCTTAGCAACGAATATCTTGCCTTCGGATCTGTGATAGAAGGTGTACCCAACTGTGTCCTTTGGGTATCCTATGAAGACACATTTCTCCGATTTGGGTTTGAGCTTATCAGGATGAAACTTTTTCTTATAAGCATCGCAACCCCAAACTTTAAGAAACGACAACTTTGGTTTCTTGCCAAACGACAGTTCATATGGTGTCGTCTCAACGGATTTAGATGGTGCCCTATTTAACGTGAATGCAGCTGTCTCTAATGCATAATGCTACCTCTTGAGCACTACGTTGGTTTTCCCTTGAAGAGGAAAGGGTGATGCAGCAAAGTAGCGTAAGTATTTCCCTCAGTTTTTGAGAACCAAGGTATCAATCCAGTAGGAGGCTACGCGCGAGTCCCTCGCACCTACACAAAACAAATAACTCCTCGCAACCAACGCGATAAGGGGTTGTCAATCCCTTCACGGTCACTTACGAGAGTGAGACCTGATAGATATGATAGGATAATATTTTTGGTATTTTTATGATAAAGATGCAAAGTAAAATAAAAGCAAAGTAAAAAACAAAGGAAATAACTAAGCGTTGGAAGATTAATATGATGAAGATAGACCCGGGGGCCATAGGTTTCACTAGTGGCTTCTCTCAAGAGCATAAGTATTTTACGGTGGGTGAACGAATTACTGTTGAGCAATTGACAGAATTGAGCATAGTTATGAGAATATCTAGGTATGATCATGTATATAGGCATCACGTCCGAGACAAGTAGACCGACTCCTGCCTGCATCTACTACTATTACTCCACTCATCGACCGCTATCCAGCATGCATTTAGAGTATTAAGTTCATGAAAACAGAGTAACGCCTTAAGCAAGATGACATGATGTAGAGGGATAAATTCATGCAATATGATAAAAAAAACCATCTTGTTATCCTCGATGGCAACAATACAATACGTGCCTTGCTGCCCCTACTGTCACTGGGAAAGGACACCGCAAGATTGAACCCAAAGCTAAGCACTTCTCCCATTGCAAGAAAGATCAATCTAGTAGGCCAAACCAAACTGATAATTCGAAGAGACTTGCAAAGATAACCAATCATACATAAAAGAATTCAGAGAAGATTCAAATATTGTTCATAGATAATCTTGTCATAAACCCACAATTCATCGGTCTCAACAAAGACACCGCAAAAAGAAGATTACATCGAATAGATCTCCGAGAGAGGGGGAGAACATTGTATTGAGATCCAAAAAGAGAGAAGAAGCCATCTAGCTACTAACTATGGACCCGAAGGTCTGAGGTAAACTACTCACACTTCATCGGAGAGGCTATGGTGTTGATGTAGAAGCCCTCCGTGATGGATGCCCCCTTCGGCGGAGCTCCAGAACAGGCCCCAAGATGGGATCTCGTGGGTACAGAAGGCTGCGGCGGTGGAATTAGGTTTTTGGCTCCGTATCTGATCGTTTGGGGGTACGTAGGTATATATAGGAGGAAGGAGTACGTCGGTGGAGCGACAGGGGGCGCACGAGGGTGGAGGGCGCGCCCTGGGGGGTGGGCACGCCCCCCTACCTCGTGACCTCCTCTTTTGTTTCTTGACGTAGGGTCCAAGTCTCCTGGATCATATTCTTCCTAAAAATCACGTTCCCGAAGGTTTCATTCCGTTTGGACTCCGTTTGATATTCCTTTTCTGCGAAACTCTGAAATAGGCAAAAAACAACAATTCTGGGCTGGGCCTCCGGTTAATAGGTTAGTCCCAAAAATAATATAAAAGTGGATAATAAAGCCCAATATTGTCCAAAACAGTAGATAATATAGCATGGAGCAATCAAAAATTATAGATACGTTGGAGACGTATCAGGCATCCCCAAGCTTAATTCCTGCTCGTCCTCGAGTAGGTAAATGATAAAAACAGAATTTTTGATGCAGAGTGCTACTTGGCATAATTTCAATGTAATTCTTCTTAATTGTGGTATGAATATTCAGATCCGAAAGATTCAAGACAAAAGTTCAATATTGACATAAAAATAATAATACTTCAAGCATACTAACTAAGCAATCATCTCTTCTCAAAATAACATGGCCAAAGAAAGTTATCCCTACAAAATCATATAGTCTAGCTATGCTCTATCTTCACCACACAAAGTATTTAAATCATGCGCAACCCCGATGACAAGCCAAGCAATTGTTTCATACTTTTAACGTTCTCAAACTTTTTCAATCTTCACGCAATACATGAGCGTGAGCCATGGATATAGCACTATATGTGGAATAGAATGGTGGTTGTGGAGAAGACAAAAAGGGAGAACATAGTCTCACATCAACTAGGCGTATCAACGGGCTATGGAGATGCCCATCAATAGATATCAATGTGAGTGAGTAGGGATTGCCATGCAACGGATGCACTAGAGCTATAAGTATATGAAAGCTCAACAAAAGAAACTAAGTGGGTGTGCATCCAACTCGCTTGCTCATGAAGACCTAGGGCATTTTGAGGAAGCCCATCATTGGAATATACAAGCCAAGTTCTATAATGAAAAATTCCCACAAGTATATGAAAGTGACAAAATGAGAGACTCTCTATCATGAAGATCATGGTGCTACTTTGAAGCACAAGTGTGGTAAAAGGATAGTAACATTGTCCCTTCTCTCTTTTTCTCTCATTTTTTTATTTGGGCCTTTTCTCTTTTTTATGGCCTCTTTTTTTTCGTCCGGAGTCTCATCCTGATTTGTGGGCGAATCATAGTCTCCATCATCCTTTTCCTCACTTGGGACAATGCTCTAAAAATGAATATCATCACAATTTTATTTTCTTACAACTCAACAATTACAACTCGATACTTAGAACAAAATATGACTCTGTATGAATGCCTCCGGCGGTGTACCGGGATATGCAATGAATCAAGAGTGACATGTATGAAAGAATTATGAACGGTGGCTTTGCCACAAATACGATGTCAACTACATGATCATGCAAAGCAATATGACAATGATGGAGCGTGTCATAATAAACGGAACGGTGGAAAGTTGCATGGCAATATATCTCGGAATGGCTATGGAAATGCCATGATAGGTAGGTATGGTGGCTGTTTTGAGGAAGGTTTATGGTGGGTGTATGATACCGGCGAAAAGTGCGCGGTATTAGAGAGGCTAGCAATGGTGGAAGGAAGAAGGGTGCGTATAATCCATGGAATCAACATTAGTCATAAAGAACTCATATACTTATTGCAAAAATCTACAAGTTTTCAAAGCAAAGTATTACACGCATGCTCCTAGGGGGATAGATTGGTAGGAAAAGACCATCGCTCGTCCCCGACCGCCACTCATAAGGAAGACAATCAATAAATAAATCATGCTCCGACTTCATCACATAACGGTTCACCATACGTGCATGCTACGGGAATCACAAACTTTAACACAAGTATTTCTAAAATTCACAACTACTCAACTAGCACGACTCTAATATCACCATCTTTATATCTCAAAACAATTATCAAGCATCAAACTTTTCTTAGTATTCAACACACTCATAAGAAAGTTTTTACTAATCTTGAATACCAAGCATATTAGGATTATTTAAGACAATTACCATGCTATTTAAGACTCTCAAAATAATCTAAGTGAAGCATGAGAGATCAATAGTTTCTATAAAACAAATCCACCACCGTGCTCTAAAAGATATAAGTGAAGCACTAGAGCAAAACTATATAACTCAAAAGATATAAGCGAAGCACATAGAGTATTCTAACAAATTCCAAATCATGTATGGCTCTCTCAAAAGGTGTGTACAGCAAGGATTATTGTGGTAAACTAAAAAGCAATGACTCAAATCATACAAGACGCTCCAAGCAAAACACATATCATGTGGTGAATAAAATATAGCTCCAAGTAAACTTACCGATGGAAGTAGACGAAAGAGGGGATACCTTCCGGGGCATCCCCAAGCTTTGGCTTTTTGGTGTCCTTAGATTATCTTGGGGGTGCCATGGGCATCCCCAAGCTTAGGCTCTTGCCACTCCTTGTTCCATAATCCATCAAAATCTTTCACCCAAAACTTGAAAACTTCACAACACAAAACTTAACAGAAAATCTCGTGAGCTCCGTTAGCGAAAGAAAACAAAAGACCACTTCAAGGTACTGTAATGAACTCATTCTTTATTTATATTGGTGTTAAACCTACTGTATTCCAACTTCTCTATGGTTTATAAACTATTTTACTAGCCATAGATTCATCAAAATAAGCAAAAAACACACGAAAAACAGAATCTGTCAAAAACAGAACAGTCTGTAGTAATCTGTAACTAACGCAAACTTCTGGAACTCCAAAAAATCAGCAAAAATAGGACGACCTAGAAAATTTGTTTATTAATCAGAAGCAATTGGAATCACTATTTTATCACGTTCTGGTGATTTTTAACAATTATTTTCGTGAACAGAAAGTTTCTGGAAATTACAGCAAGATCAAATAACTATCATCCAAGAAGATCCTATAGGTTTAACTTGGCTCAAACACTAATTAAAACATAAAAACACATCTAACCAGAGGCTAGAACAAATATTTATTCCTAAACAGAAGCAAAAAACTAAAAATAAAATTGGGTTGCCTCCCAACAAGCGCTATCGTTTAACGCCCCTAGCTAGGCATAAAAGCAAGGATAAATCTAGGTATTGCCATATTTGGTTTTAGGGAAAATGAGAGCAAACTTGTTATCTATGGAATTAATATTTCTATTTTGACAAAGTACATGGCCATTAATGGTAGAAGAAAGATTAAGTATGTTGCGGAAATTGGCATCTAGGCTAGCTTTTATCTCTTTGATAGATTCGTTTTGGTAAGAAAGCAAAAGAGACGTGATTTCAACTTTCTCCTTAATGGGGTGCCCAAATATAGTTTTCATCTTTTCATAGGTATCTATGGGGTCCCCTTCAAGAAAACCCTCTTCAAAAATAGAATCCAAGACTTGTTTGAACGAAGCGGGCAACCCAACATAAAAGCTTTTTAAGTAAACCTCAATTTGGTATTGAGGTACATGGCTAGCACGGATCCTTAATAGCCTATCCCAAGCATCTTTCAAAGATTCATCAAGTAAATAACGAAATATTCCAGAATCTTCTTCATCAAAATTGCTAAGGTTTTCATTGATAATTTCGGCAGGTTTTTCCATAGTATTTTTATTTATGAGTTTAGATAAGATAGCAGGATTGTCTAAAGCGCTAAAACTCGGGAGAGAAACCCCAGCTTTTTTTGGTTCTGACATGGCGAGGGAAAAGCGAACGAAAAGAGGCAACCGGAAAAAAGAGAGCGAATAAAACGGCAAGGGTGAAGTGGGGGAGAGGAAAACGAGAGGCAAATGGCAAATAATGTAATGCGGGAGATAAGAGATTGTGATGGGTACTTGGTATGTTGACTTTTGCGTAGACCTCCCCGGCAACGGCGCCAGAAATCCTTCTTGCTACCTCTTGAGCACTGCGTTGGATTTCCCTTGAAGAGGAAAGGGTGATGCAGCAAAGTAGCGTAAGTATTTCCCTCAGTTTTTGAGAACCAAGGTATCAATCCAGTAGGAGGCTACGCGCGAGTCCCTCGCACCTACACAAAACAAATAACTCCTCGCAACCAACGCGATAAGGGGTTGTCAATCCCTTCACGGTCACTTACGAGAGTGAGATCTGATAGATATGATAGGATAATATTTTTGGTATTTTTATGATAAAGATGCAAAGTAAAATAAAAGCAAAGTAAAAAACAAAGGAAATAACTAAGTGTTGGAAGATTAATATGATGAAGATAGACCCGGGGGGCATAGGTTTCACTAGTGGCTTCTCTCAAGAGCATAAGTATTTTACGGTGGGTGAACGAATTACTGTTGAGCAATTGATAGAATTGAGCATAGTTATGAGAATATCTAGGTATGATCATGTATATAGGCATCACGTCCGAGACAAGCAGACCGACTCCTACCTGCATCTACTACTATTACTCCACTCATCGACCGCTATCCAGCATGCATCTAGAGTATTAAGTTCATGAAAACAGAGTAACGCCTTAAGCAAGATGACATGATGTAGAGGGATAAATTCATGCAATATGATAAAAAAACCATCTTGTTATCCTCGATGGCAACAATACAATACGTGCCTTGCTGCCCCTACTGTCACTGGGAAAGGACACCGCAAGATTGAACCCAAAGCTAAGCACTTCTCCCATTGCAAGAAAGATCAATCTAGTAGGCCAAACCAAACTGATAATTCGAAGAGACTTGCAAAGATAACCAATCATACATAAAAGAATTCAGAGAAGATTCAAATATTGTTCATAGATAATCTTGATCATAAACCCACAATTCATCGGTCTCAACAAACACACCGCAAAAAGAAGATTACATCGAATAGATCTCCACGAGAGAGGGGGAGAACATTGTATTGAGATCCAAAAAGAGAGAAGAAGCCATCTAGCTACTAACTATGGACCCGAAGGTTTGAGGTAAACTACTCACACTTCATCGGAGAGGCTATGGTGTTGATGTAGAAGCCCTCCGTGATGGATGCCCCCTCCGGCGGAGCTCCGGAACAGGCCCCAAGATGGGATCTCGTGGGTACAGAAGGCTGCGGCGGTGGAATTAGGTTTTTGGCTCCGTATCTGATCGTTTGGGGGTACGTAGGTATATATAGGAGGAAGGAGTACATTGGTGGAGCAATAGGGGGCCCACGAGGGTGGAGGGCGCGCCCCCCTACCTCGTGGCCTCCTCTTTTGTTTCTTGACGTAGGGTCCAAGTCTCCTGGATCATATTCTTCCTAAAAATCACGTTCCCGAAGGTTTCATTCCGTTTGGACTCCGTTTGATATTCCTTCTCTGCAAAACTCTGAAATAGGCAAAAAACAGCAATTCTGGACTGGGCCTCCGGTTAATAGGTTAGTCCCAAAAATAATATAAAAGTGGATAATAAACCCCAATATTGTCCAAAACAGTAGATAATATAGCATGGAGCAATCAAAAATTATAGATACGTTGGAGACGTATCACATAACCCCAAAACGATAGTGGTAGATCGGTAAGAAACATCATAGATCGCACCATATCTAGTAAAGTACTATTATGACGTACGGACACACCATTATGCTGTGGTGTTCCAGGTGGCATGAATTTGTGAAACTATTCCACATTGTTTTAATTGAAGACCAAACTCGTAACTCAAATATTTGTCTCCGCGATCAGATCGTAGAAACTTTATTTTCTTGTCACAATGATTTTCCACTTTACTCTGAAATTCTTTGAACTTTTCAAATGTTTCAGACTTATGTTTCATCAAGTAGATATACCCATATCTGCTCAAATCATCTGTGAAGGTTAGAAAATAACGATACCCGCAGCAAGCCTCAACACTCATCGGATCGTATACATCAGTATGTATTATTTCCAACAAGTTTGTTGCTTGCTCCATTGTTCCGAAGAACGGAGTCTTAGTCATCTTGCCCATGAGGCATGGTTCGCAAGCATCAAGTGATTCATAATCAAGTGATTCCAAAAGCCCATCAACATGGAGTTTCTTCATGTGCTTTATACCAATATGGCCTAAACGGCAGTGCCACAAATAAGTTGCACTATCATTATTAACTTTGCATCTTTTGGCTTCAATATTATGAATATGTGTATCACTACGATCGAGATCCAACAAACTATTTTCATTGGGTGTATGACCATCGAAGGTTTTATTCATGTAAACAGAATAACAATTATTCTCTAATTTTAAATGAATAAACGTATTGCAATAAACATGATCAAATCATATTCATGCTTAACGCAAACTCCAAATAACATTTATTTAGGTTCAACACTAATCCCAAAAGTATAGGTAGTGTGCGATGATGATCATATCAATCTTGGAACCACTTCCAACACACATCGTCACTTCACCCTTAACTAGTCTCTGTTCATTCTGCAACTCCCGTTTCAAGTTACTTCTCTTAGCAACTGAACCAGTATCAAATACCGAGGGGTTGCTATAAACACTAGTAAAGTACACATTAATAACATGTATATCAAATATAGCTTGTTCACTTTGCCATTCTTCTTATCTGCCAAATACTTGGGGTAGTTCCGCTTCCAGTGACCAGTCCCTTTGCAGTAGAAGCACTTAGTCTCAGGCTTAGGTCCAGACTTGGGCTTCTTCACTTGAGCAGCAACTTGCTTGTCGTTCTTCTTGAAGTTCCCCTTCTTCCCTTTGCCCTTTCTCTTGAAACTAGTGGTCTTGTCAACCATCAACACTTGATGCTTTTCTTGATTTCTACCTTCGCCGATTTTAGCATAGCGAAGAGCTTGGGAATCGTTTTCGTCATCCCTTGCATATTATAGTTCATCACGAAGTTCTAGTAACTTGGTGATAGTGACTAGAGAACTCTGTCAATCACTATCTTATTTGAAAGATTAACTCCCACTTGATTCAAGCAATTGTAGTACCCAGACATTCTGAGCACATGCTCACTGGCTGAGCTATTCTCCTCCATCTTGTAGGCAAAGTACTGTCAGAGGTCTCATACCTCTCGACACGGGTATGAGTCTGAAATACCAATTTTAACTCTTGGAACATCTCATATGCTCCGTGGCGTTCAAAACATTTTTGAAGTCCCGGTTCTAAGCCGTAAAGCATGGTGCACTAAACTATCAAGTAGTCATCATAACGAGCTTGCCAAACATTCATAACGTCTGCATCTGCTCCTGCAATAGGTTTGTCACCTAGCAGTGCATCAAGGACGTAATTCTTCTGTGCAGCAATGAGGATAATCCTCAGATCACGGACCAAGTCCGTAATTTTGCTACTAACATCTTTCAACTTAGTTTTCTCTAGGAACATATCAAAATTAAAATAGGGGAGCTAAACGCGAGCTATTGATCTACAACATAGATATGCTAATATTACCATGACTAAGTGCATGACAAATTAAAGTTCAATTAATCAAATTACTTAAGAACTCCCACTTAGATAGACATCCCTCTAATCATCTAAGTGATCACGTGATCCATATCAACTAAACCATGTCCGATCATCACGTGAGATGGAGTAGTTTTCAATGGTGAACATCACTATGTTGATCATATCTTCTATATGATTCACGCTCGACCTTTCGGTGTCAGTGTTCCGAAGCCATATCTGCATATGCTAGGCTCGTCAAGTTTAACCCGAGTATTCTGCGTGTGCAAAAACTGGCTTGCACCCGTTGTAGATGAACGTAGAGCTTATCACACCCGATCATCACGTGGTGTCTCGGCACGACGAACTTTGGCAACGGTGCATACTCAGGGAGAACAGTTTTATCTTGAAATTTTAGTGAGAGATCATCTTATAATGCTACCATCAAACAAAGCAAGATAAGATGCATAAAAGATAAACATCACATGCAATCAATATAAGTGATATGATATGGCCATCATCATCTTGTGCTTGTGATCTCCATCTCCGAAGCACCGTCATGATCACCATCGTCACCGGTGCGACACCTTGATCTCCATCGTAGCATCGTTGTCGTCTCGCCAACTATTGCTTCTACGACTATCGCTACCGCTTAGTGATAAAGTAAAGCAATTATAGGGCGTTTGCATTGCATACAATAAAGCAACAACCATATGGCTCCTGCCAGTTGCCGATAACTTGGTTACAAAACATGATCATCTCATACAATAAAATATAGCATCATGCCTTGACCATATCACATCACAACATACCCTGCAAAAACAAGTTAGACGTCCTCTACTTTGTTGTTGCAGGTTTTACGTGGTTGCTACGGGCTGAGCAAGAACCGTTCTTACCAACGCATCAAAACCACAATGATAGTTCGTCAAGTCAGTGCTGTTTTAACCTTCTCAAGGACCGGGCGTAGCCACACTCGGTTCAACTAAAGTTGGAGAAACTGACACCCGCCAGCCACCTATGTGCAAAGCACGTTGGTAGAACCAGTCTCGCGTAAGCGTACGCGTAATGTCGGTCCGGGCCGCTTCATCCAACAATACCGCCGAACCAAAGTATGACATGCTGGTAAGTAGTATGACTTGTATCACCCACAACTCACTTGTGTTCTACTCGTGCATATAACATCTACGCATAAAACCAGGCTCTGATACCACTGTTGGGGAACGTAGTAATTTCAAAAAAAATCATACGCACACACAGGATCATGGTGATGCATAGCAACGAGAGGAGAGAGTGTGTCCACGTACCCTCATAGACCGAAAGCGGAAGCGTTAGCACAACGAGGTTGATGTAGTCGTACGTCTTCAAGGTCCGACCGATCAAGTACCGAACGTACGTCACCTCCGAGTTCAGCACACGTTCAGCTCGATGACGTCCCTCGAACTCCGATCCAGCCGAGCTTTAAGGGAGAGTTCCGTCAGCATGACGGCGTGGTGACGGTGATGATGATGCTACCGACACAGGGCTTCGCCTAAGCACCGCTACGATATTATCAAGGTGGAATATGGTGGAGGAGGGCACCGCACACGGCTAAGAGATCAAGAGATCAATTGTTGTGTCTCCAAGGGGTGCCCCCCTCCCCATATATAAAGGAGTGGAGGAGGGGGAGGGGGCTGGCCACCCTAGGCGTGCCCCATGAGGAGTCCTACTCCCACCGGGAGTAGGACTCCCCCCTTCCAAGTGGGAGTAGGAGGGGAGAGGGAAGGAGAGAGAGGGGGGAAGGAAAGGGGGGCGCCCCCCTACTTGTCCAATTCGGACTGGGGGGAGGGGGCGCGCGGCTGCCCTTGGCCGCCCGTCCTCTTCTCCACTAGGGACCAACAGGCCCATTAGTCTCCCCCGTGGGTTCCGGTAACCCCCCGGTACTCCGGTATGTGTCCGAAACTACCCGAAACCATTCCGATGTCCGAACATAGTCATCCAATATATCGATCTTTATGTCTCGACCATTTCGAGACCCCTCGTCATGTCTGTGATCATATCCGGGACTCCGAACTACCTTCGGTACATCAAATCACAAAACTCATAATACCGATTGTCATCTAACTTTAAGCGTGCGGACCCTACGGGTTCGAGAACTATGTAGACATGACCGAGACTCATCTCCGGTCAATAACCAATAGCGGAACCTAGATGCTCATATTGGCTCCTACATATTCTACGAAGATCTTTATCGGTCAAACCGCATAACAACATACGTTGTTCCCTTTGTCATCGGTATGTTACTTGCCCGAGATTCGATCGTCGGTATCTCAATACCTAGTTCAATCTCGTTACCAGCAAGTCTCTTTACTCGTTCCGTAATACATCATCCCGCAACTAACTCATTAGTTACAATGCTTGCAAGGCTTATAGTGATGTGCATTACCGAGTGGGCCCAGAGATACCTCTCCGACAATCGGAGTGACAAATCCTAATCTCGAAATACGCCAACCCAACAAGTACCTTTGGAGACACCTGTAGAGCACCTTTATAATCACCCAGTTACGTTGTGACGTTTGGTAGCACACAAAGTGTTCCTCCGGTAAACGGGAGTTGCATAATCTCATAGTCATAGGAACATGTATAAGTCATGAAGAAAGCAATAGCAACATACTAAACGATCAAGTGCTAAGCTAACGGAATGGGTCAAGTCAATCACATCATTCTCCTAATGATGTGATCCCATTAATTAAATGACAACTCATGTCTATGGCTAGGAAACATAACCATCTTTGATCAACGAGCTAGTCAAGTAGAGGCATACTAGTGACACTCTGTTTGTCTATGTACTCACACATGTATCATGTTTCCGGTTAATACAATTCTAGCATGAATAATAAACATTTATCATGATATAAGGAAATAAATAATAACTTTATTATTGCCTCTAGGGCATATTTCCTTCATGCATCTCATGCGGCTATTTAAATATATATGCTTAAATTGATATTGATCTATATATGCATGTTAAATTAAGACAACGGTCATATCGCTCTGTATAATAGTTTTAGAATTACCGGGCAAAGTCAGCTGGGAGGGGGTGGCAAGAGAACGTTATTTGTTGGCGGTTTTAGTTGTTAGGCGAGATGAAATGATGACAGTTTTTAAATGAAAATTGCCTCCTCACCAAGAAACTGCGATGCCGCATGAAGAAAATGACACACCTCGCCACTTCCTCACAACTATAACTGCCACAAAATCGTTCACATATTCCACCCTCCCCGTCGAACGTTCGCCAGCTAAAGTCGTCCTAGAATTATAGTTTTGGAATACCTAATGTACAAAATATATTTGTAAAAATTGCATAAATACACCGCCGTACCTATGTTGACACAACATGACTGTAGGGGGCTCTCCTCGCCTAGCCCGCGCCGCCGGCCCCGGCGTCTAGCCAACCGACGGCGACCACTCCGGCCCAATCGTCCACAGATCTCACCCAGCCCGGGCCTAGGGCCATGGCCTGCTCCCCCACCCCCGGTCGACCTCGTGAGCGACGCTGGCTCGAGGTCAGCCTCTCGCCACCGAGCTTGTCCAGCCTGCGCGCCGCCTTACCGCCGCCGTCCTATCGCCAGGTGCTCTGCTCCGTGCCTCCCCGCCCCGCTAGCCCTGCGGCCCTGGCCTCATCGACCGCTCGGCTTATCCCGTGCTCGGAGATCCACCGGGTCCCCTGTGCGCCATCTCCGCCGTCGCAGGCCCCCTGGGAGATGGTCCGCGGCCGCAAGCGCCCCCGTTCTTGCCGTGCTCGCCGGCCTGACGACGCGCGCCGCCCGTGTCCCGCTCAGCCTGCCCCCGCGGAGGAGTGCCCGCGCTGCTTCAGCACGGAGCACACGCGCATCGAGTGCCGCTGCGTTATCCGGTGCTCTCGCTGCCGGTTCTACGGACACCTCCGCCGGAACTGCACCAACCCCCCTACCGCCCCTCCCTGCCGGTGAAGCGTGCGCCCAGGCCTCCCCCACCCCAACGCTCCCTCCGAGCCCTGTGCGCACTCTGGGTCCAGCGTGGCGGGATCCTTCCGGCCCGCGTCCTCTGGGTCGGGCAGTGTCTCCCCCGCGTCTCTCGCCTCCATGCCTCGTTCTGCTTCTCCGGCGAGGTCCCGCACCCCTTCCGCCACCCCGGTGTGGTCCGCGGCCGCCTCCCCGGTGGCCTCGGGATCGTCCGCGCCGCTGTCTGGCCACCCCTCTCGCCGCCCTGTGACCTCGCTCTGCTTCTGCCACGCTCTGCTGAGGTTTTTGCGGCGGAGCTGGAGCTACAGCAGCTCTCGCTGGTTGCCACCCTGGCTGGCAACCGTTCTAGGATCTCCTGCACCAAGGTCATCGCCGCGCTTCGGGAGCGCTTCCACCTCTCGCCGGACATCCTCTCCGTCCATCGCCACCAGCCCGAGCCGTTCCTCCTCAGGTTCTCTGACCCAGCCGCTCATGCCCGCGTTGCTGCCGGAAACGCGCGCTTCCCACCATTCTGGCTCATCCTCCACCCCTGGAGCAGTCTGGCTGGTGCGGAGCCCATGGATCTTCCCTTTCGCGTGGACATCAAAATGATTGGCATCCCGGACCATGCCTGGCATCTCTCCTCTGCGGAAATGCTGCTTTCTCCATTATGTGAGATTGAGCACCTGGCTCCGGAGATCCGCGATTGCTCCGACCGCTCTGCGTTCAGGCTATCGGCATGGACCAACAACCCCGATGCGATCCCGCGACACTCTGAGCTCTTCCTCCCGGAGCCGGATGCGGTGCTGCCTGATGCCAACCCCGTGGTGGCCGAGCGTTTCGCGCTGCGTGCCCTCCGCCGCCCGGTGCGTATCTTCGCCACTGAGACCGCGGACTTCCGGCGGCTGCCCCCCTCCTCGGGCTGACCATGGCGGTGCTGCTCCTGGAGGTGACGAGTCTTTGCCTTTGCCAGAGCCTTGGCCAAGGCGGCATCAGTTCCTGAGTCGGGCGGGAACTGCGGCGCTGCTGGTGCCCGCCCCGCGCCGGGCGGCGCCACCGATGTGCTGTGGCGACGAGGTGCCCCACCCCCCGCACGCGTCTAGTCTGGCGTGCTTTGGCCCCACCCCTCTGATGCCCCTGTCCGTCCGTCCGGTCGCATGGCCCACCGAATCGCTTTTCCTGCCACGGATAAAGCGCCTGCGACCATTTTGGACTCTTCTGCCTGCGTGACCCTGCCGCAGCATATCCTGCTGTTGGTCCTTTGACCAACCGTTGCTTCGACCGACACGCCCCGCAAGGATCCCAACCTTGATTCCCCTCTATCCTTCCGCTCCTCCGCACCAGGCAGTCCGGAGGAGCGCGCCACTCCGCTCCTGGACAGCTGTCCCCCTCCATTTCGCGCGGAGCGCGCTCCAGATTCTTCCACTGAGGGGGCCACTCTGCCCCCCGGCAAGCTCTTCACCCAAGCCTGACACGCCAGTCGCCCTGGCCCATTGCGCCCCCGACGACGGGTCCGACCTGGGCGCTGATCCATGCGCGTCTGACGTCCCGACAGCAGAGCCCACTTTGCCCCTTTTGGCGTTGGACTCTCCATGTGGTCTTGATTCGCTGCATGCCCCCCTCTCCACCAACGCTACGGGCGAATCCACCCCTGCGCCACTGCATGCAGACAACCGTGGGACTTGGGCCACTACGGGCGCGGATCCCTGCGATACCCCCACCTGCTCGCCTGATCCTGCGGGGCCGCTGCATGGGCTCGTCCCACCGATGCATGCCAACCCTTCGACCCCCGCTGATCTGGCGGCTTCCTGCTCCCTTTGCTGCAGGCCTCTAACCCACTGTTGCCTTCTCCCTCCCCTCAGTCTAGGCGCTGGCGCAACGACTTACCGCCTAACTTCACACCACACCGCAGTAACAGGATCGCCTTGACCGACCGTGGCCTCAACTCTGAGCACAAGACCAAGCGCGTGCTCCTCAAGTGGCTTGGGCTGCTTTCGGACGATCAACCACTTTCAGACAGCGTTCTGCAGCAATATGCTCGCCCATTCGATCCGCCGCTCGCCGCAGAGACCATTCAGGCCCTGACTGACTTCTACGGATGGAAGATACCGACTGCTGCGGCGGACTAGGTGTCTCGGGATCGCGCCTCATTATGGCCTGAGTCCGTGTCCCCCGCCCCACCTGCTAGGAACCCCCCCACTGTTGTTATGAATCAAAATCTTAAGATTGTGTTCTGGAATGTGCGCAGCCTTAATTGCCCGGCCAGACGCATCGCCGTTCTTTCCATGATCGCCTCGGTCTCCCCGAGTGTTGTTTGTCTCCAGGAGTCCAAGCTTGCTGTTGTTTCCCCTGCTGTGGTTGCCGAGACGTGTGGGACAGCTTTTCAGGACTTCTTCGTCCTCCCCGCTGATGGGACACACGGTGGCATCATTCTGGCTTGGAGACATTGGCCTCTACCACGTCACCGCCCTCGCCACGGTGCCCGGGCGCGAGGGGCATTGGTCGCTGACTGATACGTCTCCAACGTATCTACTTTTCCTAACGCTTTTCCTCTTGTTGGACTCTAATTTGCATGATTTGAATGAAACTAACCCCGGACTGACGCTGTTTTCAACAGAACTACCATGGTGTTATTTTTGTGCAGAAATAAAAGTTCTCGGAATGAAACGAAACTTTGCGAGGATTTTTTTATATCAATAAAGAGAATTTCTAGAGCCAAGAGCCATCGGAGGGGGGCACCTGGGTGGGCAAAACCCACCAGGGCGCGCCTGCCCTCCCAAGCGTGCCCAGGTGGGTTGTCCTCACCTGGTGGCCCGGCAGACCCTGAAACCGACGCTATAAAATCCTATTTTTCCAGAAAAAAATCAGGGAGAAAGAATTATCACGATCCACGAGACGGAACCGCCATCACCTCCTGTTCTTCATCGGGAGGCCAGATCTGGAGTCCGTTTGGGGCTCCAGAGAGGGGGATCTTTGTTCTTGGTCATCACCAACCCTTCTCCATCGCCAATTCCATGATGCTCCCCACCGGGAGTGAGTAATTCCTTCATAGGCTTGCTTGTCGGTGAGGAGTTGGATGAGATTCATCATGTGATCGAGTTAGTTTTGTTAGGGCTTGATCCCTAGTATCCATTATGTTCTGAGATTGATGTTGCTATGACTTTGCCATGCTTAATGCTTGTAACTTTGGGCCCGGGTGCCATGAATTCAGATCTGAACCGTTTATGTTATCACCATTATATCCATGTTCTAGATCCGATCTTGCAAGTTATAGTCACCTACTACGTGTTACGATTTGGCAACCCCGGAGTGACAATAGTCGGGACCACTCCCGGTGATGACCGTAGTTTGAGGAGTTCATGTATTCACCGTGTGTTAATGCTTTGTTCTGGTTCTCTATTAAAAGGAGGCCTTAATATCCCTTAGTTTCCAATATGGACCCCGCTGCCACGGGAGGGTAGGACAAAAGATGTCATGCAAGTTCTTTCCATAAGCACGTATGACTATTTACGGAATACATGCCTAGATTATATTTATGAACTGGAGCTAGTGCCATATCGCCCTAGGTTATGAATGTCTCGTGATGAATATCATCCACAAATTACCGATCCAATGCCTACGAATTTATCTTATATTGTTTCTGCTAAGTTACTCCTGCTATCGTTACTGTTGCACTTGCTACAAAATTACTGCTCTCACTGTTACCGTTACCATTGCTGCTGACACTACTATCATATTACTTTGCTACTGATCACGTTGCTGAGATAATTAATCTCTAGGTGTGGTTGAATTGACAACTCAGCTGCTAATACCTTCAAATATTCTTTGGTTCCCCTTGTGTCGAATCTATAAATTTGGGTTGAATACTCTACCCTCGAAAACTGTTGCGATCCCCTATACTTGTGGGTTACAAGACCTTTTTCTGGCGCCGTTCCCGGGGAGGGTTAATACTTTTCTCGTAGTTGCGGATGATTGCAGGAGGGTTAATCATAAGTAGGAGGTTTGTTCAAGTAAGAACATCACCTAAGCACCGGTCCACCCACATATCAAATTATCAAAGTAGCGAATACAAATCAAACCAACATGATGAAAGTGACTAGATGAAATTCCCGTGTACCCTCAAGAACGCTTTGCTTATCATAAGAGACCATTTTGGCCTGTCCTTTGCCTCAAAAGGATTGGGCTACCTTGCTGCAATTTTGTTACTACTATCGTTACTTGCTCGTTCCAAATTATCTTGCTATCAAACTACTCCGCTACTTACAATTTAGCACTTGCAGACATTACCTTGCTGAAAACCACTTGTCATTTCCTTCTGCTCCTCGTTGGGTTCGACACTCTTACTTACCAAAAAGAGCTACAATTGATCCCCTATACTTGTGGGTCATCAAGGATATTTTCTGGCGCCGTTGCCGGGGAGTGAAGCGCCTTTGGTAAGGAAACATTTATATAGTGTGCTGAAATTTATTCTTGCTACTATGGAAAACAATCCTTTGAGGGGTTTGTTCGGGGTATCTTTGTTGGGGAATGTAGTACTTCAAAAAAATTCCTACAATCACGCAAGATCTATCTAGGAGAAGCATAGCAACGAGCAGGGAGAGTGTGTCCACGCACCCTCGTAGACCGAAAGCGGAAGCGTTAAGTAACGCGATTGATGTAGTCGAACGTCTTCGCGATCCAACCGATCAAGTACCGAACGCACGACACCTCCATGATCTGCACACGTACAGCTTGGTGACGTCCCTCGAACTCTTGATCCAGCTGAGGCCGAGGGAGAGTTTCGTCAGCACGACGGCGTGGTGACGGTGATGATGAAATTACCGGCGCAGGACTTCGCCTAAGCACTACGACGATATGACCGAGGTGTGTTTCTGTGGAGGGGGGCACCGCACACGGCTAAGAGATCAACTTGTGTGTCTATGGGGTGCCCCCTCCTCCGTATATAAAGGAGTGGAGGAGGGGGTCGGCCGGTGTCAAGGGGTGCGCCCCAAGGGGGGAATCCTACTCCTACTAGGAGTAGGTTCCCCACTTTCCTAGTCCAACTAGGAGGGGAAGGAAAGAGGAAGAGGGAGAGAAGGAAAGCCCCCCCCCCCCGAATTCGGATTGGGCTTGGGGGGGCGCACGCCTCCACTTGGCCGCCTCCTCCTGTCTTCCACTAGGGCCCATGAAGGCCATTAACCCCCCGGGGGGTTCCGGTAACCCCCCGGTAGTCCAGAAAATGCCGGAACCTATCTGAAACCTTTCCGGTGTCCAAACATAACCTTCCAATATATCAATCTTTATGTCTCGACCATTTCGAGACTCCTCGTCATGTCCGCGATCACATCCGGGACTCCGAACAACCTTTGGTACATCAAAACACATAACTCACAATACATCTCGTCATCGAACGTTAAGCGTGCGGACCCTACGGGTTCGAGAACTATGTAGAGATGACCGAGACTCATCTCCGGTCAATAACCAATAGCGGAACCTGGATGTTCATATTGGCTCTGACATATTCTACGAAGATCTTTATCGGTCAAACCGCATAACAACATACGTTGTTCCCTTTGTCATTGGAATGTTACTTGCCCGAGATTCGATCGTCGGTATCACTATACCTAGTTCAATCTCGTTACCGGCAAGTATCTTTACTCGTTTCGTAATGCATCATCCCGCAACTAACTCATTAGTCACATTGCTTGCGAGGCTTATAGTGATGTGCATTACCGAGAGGGCCCAGAGATACCTCTCCGACAATCAGAGTGACAAATCCTAATCTCGATCTGTGCCAACTCAACAAACACCATCAAAGACACCTGTAGAGCATCTTTATAATCACCCAATTACGTTGTGATGTTTGATAGCACACTAAGTGTTCCTCCGGTATTCGGGAGCTGCATAATCTCATAGTCACAGGAACATGTATAAGTCATGAAGAAAGCAATAGCAATAAACTAAACGATCATAGTGCTAAGCTAACGGATGGGTCATGTCAATCACATCATTCTCTAATGATGTGATCCCGTTCATCAAATGACAACTCATGTCTATGGCTAGGAAACTTAACCATCTTTGATTAACGAGCTAGTCAAGTAGAGGCATACTAGTGACACTCTATTTGTCTATGTATTCACACATGTACTAAGTTTCCGGTTAATACAATTCTAGCATGAATAATAAACATTTATCATGATATAAGGAAATATAAATAATAACTTTATTATTGCCTCTAAGGCATATTTCCTTCAGTCTCCCACTTGCACTAGAGTCAATAATCTAGATTACACAGTAATGATTCTAACACCCATGGAGTCTTGGTGCTTATCATGTTTTGCTCGTCAGAGAGGCTTAGTCAACGGGTCTGCAACATTCAGATCCGTATGTATTTTGCAAATCTCTATGTCTCCCTCCTTGACTTGATCGCGGATGGAATTGAAGCGTCTCTTGATGTGCTTGGTTCTCTTGTGAAATCTGGATTCCTTTGCCAAGGCAATTGCACCAGTATTGTCACAAAAGATTTTCATTGGACCCGATGTACTAGGTATGACACCTAGATCGGATATGAACTCCTTCATCCAGACTCCTTCATTTGCTTCTTCCGAAGCAGCTATGTACCCCGCTTCACACGTAGATCCTGCCACGACGCTTTGCTTAGAACTGCACCAACTGACAGCTCCACCGTTCAATATAAATACGTATCCAGTTTGTGACTTAGAGTAATCTGGATCAGTGTCAAAGCTTGCATTGACGTAACCATTTACTACGAGCTCTTTGTCACCTCCATAAACGAGAAACATATCCTTAGTCCTCCTCACGTATTTCAGGATGTTCTTGACCGCTATCCAGTGATCCACTCCTGGATTACTTTGGTACCTCCCTGCTAAACTAATAGCAAGGCACACATCAGCTCTGGTACACAGCATTGCATACATGATAGAACCTATGGCTGAAGCATAGGGAATTACTTTCATTTTCTCTCTATCTTCTGCAGTGGTCGGGCATTGAGTCTGACTCAGCTTCACACCTTGTAACACAGGCAAGAACCCTTTCCTTGCTTGATCCATTTTGAACTTCTTCAAAACTTTATCAAGGTATGTGCTTTGTGAAAGTCCAATTAAGCGTCTTGATCTATCTCTATAGATCTTGATGCCCAATATATAAGCAGCTTCACCGAGGTCTTTCATTGAAAAACTCTTGTTCGAGTATCCTTTTATGCTATCCAGAAATTCAGTATCATTTCCGATCAACAATATGTCATCCACATATAATATCAGAAATGCTACAGAGCTCCCACTCACTTTCTTCTAAATACAGGCTTCTCCAAAAGTCTGTATAAAACCATATGCTTTGATCACACTATCAAAGCGTATATTCCAACTCCGAGATGCTTGCACCAGTCCATAAATGGATCGCTGGAGCTTGCACACTTTCTTAGCACCTTTTGGATCGACAAAACCTTCTGGTTGCATCATATACAACTCTTCTTTAAGATATCCATTAAGGAATGGAGTTTTGACATCCATTTGCCAAATTTCATAATCATAAAATGCGGCAATTGCTAACATGATTCGGACGGACTTAAGCATCGCTACGGGTGAGAAGGTCTCATCGTAGTCAACTCCTTGAACTTGTCGAAAACCTTTTGCAACAAGTCGAGCTTTGTAGACAGTAACATTAGCGTCAGCGTCAGTCTTCTTCTTGAAGATCCATTTATTCTCTATGGCTTGCCGATCATCGGGCAAGTCAACCAAAGTCCACACTTTGTTCTCATACATGGACCCCATCTCAGATTTCATGGCTTCAAGCCATTTCGTGGAATCTGGGCTCATCATCGCTTCCTCATAGTTTGTAGGTTCGTCATGGTCAAGTAACATGACTTCCATAACAGGATTACCATACCACTCTGGTGCGAATCTTACTCTGGTTGACCTACGAGGTTCGGTAGTAACTTGATCAGAAGTTTCATGATCATCACCATTAGCTTCCCCACTAATTGGTGTAGGAATCACTGGAACTGATTTCTGTGATGAACTACTTTCCAATAAGGGAGCAGGTACAATTACCTCATCAAGTTCTAATTTCCTCCCACTCACTTCTTTCGAGAGAAACTCCTTCTCTAGAAAGGATCCATTCTTAGCAATGAATATCTTGCCTTCGGATCTGTGATAGAAGGTGTACCCAACAGTCTCCTTTGGGTATCCTATGAAGACACATTTCTCCGATTTGGGTTCGAGCTTATCAGGTTGAAGCTTTTTCACATAAGCATCGCAGCCCCAAACTTTAAGAAATGACAACTTGGGTTTCTTGCCAAACCAAAGTTCATATGGTGTCGTCTCAACGGATTTAGATGGTGCCCTATTTAGCGTGAATGCAGCCGTCTCTAAAGAATAACCCCAAAACGATAGCAGTAAATCAGTAAGAGACATCATAGATCGCACCATATCTAATAAAGTGCGGTTACGACATTCTGACACACCATTTCGCTGTGGTGTTCCAGGTGGCGTGAGTTGCAAAACTATTCCGCATCGTTTCAAATGAAGACCAAACTCGTAACTCAAATATTCTCCTCCACGACCATATCGTAGAAACTTTATTTTCTTGTTACGATGATTTTCCATTTCACTCTGAAATTCTTTGAACTTCTAAAATGTTTCAGACTTATGTTTCATCAAGTAGATATACCCATATCTGCTCAAATCATCTGTGGAGGTCAGAAAATAATGATACCCGCCGCGAGCATCGACACTCATCGGACCGCATATATCAGTATGTTTTATTTCCAACAAGTCTGTTGCTCGCTCCATTGTTCCGGAGAATGGAGTCTTAGTCATCTTTCCCATGAGGCATGGTTCGCAAGCATCAAGTGATTCCAAAAGCCCATCAGCATGGAGTTTCTTCATGCGCTTTACACCAATATGTCCTAAACAGCAGTGCCACAAATAAGTTGGACTATCATTATTAAACTTATATCTTTTGGCTTCAATACTATGAATATGTGTATCACTACTATAGAGATTCAGTAAAAATAGACCACTCATCAAGGGTGCATGACCATAAAAGATATTACTCATATAAATAGAACAATCATTATTCTCTTATTTAAATGAATAACCGTCTCGCATCAAACAAGATCCGGATATAATGTTCATGCTTAATGCTGGCACCAAATAACAATTATTCAGGTCTAAAACTAATCCTGAAGGTAGATGTAGAGGTAGCATGCCGATGGCGATCACATCGACTTTGGAACCATTTCCCACGCGCATCGTCACCTCGTCCTTAGCCAATCTTCGCTTAATCCATAGCCCCTGTTTCGAGTTGCAAATATGAGCAACAGAACCAGTATCATATACCCAGGCGCTCCTACAAGCATTAGTAAGGTACACATCAATAACATGTATATCAAATATACCTTTCACTTTGCCATCCTTCTTATCCGCCAAATATTTGGGGCAGTTCCGCTTCCAGTCACCAATCCTTTTGTAGTAGAAGCACTCAGTCTCGGGCTTAGGTCCAGACTTGGGTTTCTTCACTTGAGCAGCAACTTGCTTGTTGTTCTTTTTGAAGTTCCCCTTCTTCCCTTTGCCCTTTTTCTTGAAACTGGTGGTCTTGTTGACCATCAACATTTGACGCTTCTTCTTGATTTCTACCTCCGCAGCCTTTAGCATTGCGAAGATATCGGGAATTGTCTTATCCATCCCTTGCATATTATAGTTCATCACGAAGCTTTTGTAGCTTGGTGGCAGTGATTGAAGAACTCTGTCAATGACACTATCAACCGGAAGATTAACTCCCAGCTGAGTCAAGTGATTGTGGTACCCAGACATTCTGAGTATATGCTCACTGATAGAACTATTCTCCTCCATTTTGCAGCTGTAGAACTTATTGGAGACTTCATATCTCTCAATCTGGGCATTTGCTTGAAATATTAACTTCAATTCCTGGAACATCTCATATGCTCCATGACGTTCAAAACGTCGTTGAAGTCCCAGTTCTAAGCCGTAAAGCATGGCACACTGAACTATCAAGTAGTCATCAGCTTTGCTCTGCCAGACGTTCATAACATCTGGAGTTGCTCCTGTAGCGGGTTTGGCACCTAGCGGTGCTTCCAGGACGTAATTCTTCTGTGCAGCAATGAGGATAATCCTCAAGTTATGGACCCAGTCTGTATAGTTGTTACCATCATCTTTCAACTTAGCTTTCTCTAGGAACGCATTAAAATTCAAAGGAACAGTAGCACGGGCCATTGATCTACAACAACATAGACATGCAAAATACTATCAGGTACTAAGTTCATGATAAATTAAAGTTCAATTAATCATATTACTTAAGAACTCCCACTTAGATAGACATCCCTCGAATCATCTAAGTGACCACGTGATCCAAATCAACTAAACCATGTCCGATCATCATGTGAGATGGAGTAGCTTTCAATGGTGAACATCACTATGTTGATCATATCTACTATATGATTCACGCTCGACCTATCGGTCTCAGTGTTCCGAGGCCATATCTGCATATGCTAGGCTCGTCAAGTTTAACTCGAGTATTCTACGTGTGCAAAACTGGCTTGCACCCATTGTATGTGAATGTAGAGCTTGTCACACCCGATCATCACGTGGTGTCTCGGCACGACGAACTGTCGCAACGGTGCATACTCAGGGAGAACACTTATACCTTGAAATTTAGTGAGAGATCATCTTATAATGCTACCGCCGAACTAAGCAAAATATGATGCATAAAGGATAAACATCACATGCAATCAATATAAGTGATATGATATGGCCATCATCATCTTGTGCCTTTGATCTCCATCTCGAAAGCACCGTCATGATTACCATCGTCACCGGCTTGACACCTTGATCTCCATCGAAGCATCGTTATCGTATCACCAACTATTGCTACTACTACTATTGCTACCGCTTAGTGATAAAGTAAATCAATTGCATGGCGATTGCATTTCATACAATAAAGCGACAACCATATGGCTCCTGACAGTTGCCGATAACTGTTACAAAACATGACCATCTCATACAACAATTTATATATCATCATGTCTTGACCATATCACATCACAGCAAGCCCTGCAAAAACAAGTTAGACGTCTTCTACTTTGTAGTTGCAAGTTTTACGTGGCTGCTATGGGCTTAGCAAGAACCGTTCTTACCTACACATCAAAACCACAACGATTTTTCGTCAAGTGTGCTGTTTTAACCTTCAACAAGGACCGGGCGTAGTCACACTCGATTCAACTAAAGTTGGAGAAACAGACACCCACTAGCCACCTGTGTGCGAAGCACGGCGGTAGAAACAGTCTCATGAACACAGTCATGTAATGTCGGTCTGGGCCGCTTCATCCAACAATACCGCCGAATCAAAGTATGACATGCTGGTAAGCAGTATGACTATTATCGCCCACAACTCTTTGTGTTCTACTCGTGCATATGACATCTACGCATAGAACTAGCTTGGATGCCACTGTTGGGGAACGTAGTATTTCAAAAAAAAATCCTACGATCATGCAAGATCTATCTAGGAGAAGCATAGCAACGAGCGGGGAGAGTGTGTCCACGTACCCTCGTAGACCGAAAGCGGAAGCGTTAAGTAATGCGGTTGATGTAGTCGAACGTCTTCGCGATCCAACTGATCAAGTACCGAACGCACGGCACCTCCGCGATCTGCACACGTACAGCTCGGTGACGTCCCTCGAACTCTTGATCCAGCTGAGGCCGAGGGAGAGTTTCGTCAGCACGACGGCGTGGTGATGGTGATGATGAAGTTACCGGCGCAGGGCTTCGCCTAAGCACTACGACGATATGACCGAGGTGTGTTTCTGTGGAGGGGGGCACCGCACACGGCTAAGAGATCAACTTGTGTGTCTATGGGTGCTACCTCTTGAGCATGCGTTGGTTTTCCCTTGAAGAGGAAAGGGTGATGCAGCAAAGTAGCGTAAGTATTTCCCTCAGTTTTTGAGAACCAAGGTATCAATCCAGTAGGAGGCCACACGCAAGTCCCTCGTACCTACACAAACAAATAAGAACCTTGCAACCAACGCGATAAAGGGGTTGTCAATCCCTTCACGGCCACTTGCAAAAGTGAAATCTGATAGAGATGATAAGATAATATTTTTGGTATTTTTATGATAAAGATTGAAAGTAAAGATTGCAAAATAAACGGCGACATAAATAGCTTGTTGACGGGAGATTAATATGATGGAAAATAGACCCCGGGGCCATAGGTTTCACTAGTGGCTTCTCTCAAGATAGCATAAGTATTACGGTGGGTGAACAAATTACTGTCGAGCAATTGATAGAAAAGTGCATAATTATGAGAGTATCTAGGCATGATCATGTATATAGGCATCACGTCCGCAACAAGTAGACCGACTCCTGCCTGCATCTACTACTATTACTCCACACATCGACCGCTATCCAACATGCATCTAGAGTATTAAGTTCATAAGAACAGAGTAACACATTAGGCAAGATGACATGATGTAGAGGGACAAACTCAAGCAATATGATATAAATCCCATCTTTTTATCCACGATGGCAACAATACAATACGTGTCGTTTCCCCTTCTGTCACTGGGATCGAGCAACGTAAGATTGAACCCAAAGCTAAGCACTTCTCCCATTGCAAGAAAGATCAATCTAGTAGGCCAAACCAAACTGATAATTCGAATAGACTTGCAAAGATAACCAATCATACATAAAAGAATTCGGAGAAGATTCAAATATTGTTCATAGATAATCTTGATCATAAACCCACAATTCATCGGATCTCGACAAACACACCGCAAAAGAGTTACATCGAATAGATCTCCAAGAAGAACGAGGAGAACTTTGTATTGAGATCCAAAGAGAGAGAAGAAGCCATCTAACTAATAACTATGGACCCAAAGGTTTGTGGTAAACTACTCACACATCATCGGAGAGGCTATGGTGTTGATGTAGAAGCCCTCCGTGATCGATGCCCCCTCCGGCAGAGCGCCGGAAAAGGCCCCAAGATGGGATCTCACGGGTACAGAAGGTTGCGGCGGTGGAAATAGGGTTTCGTGGTGCTCCTTGATGGTTTCGGGGTACGTAGGTATATATAGGAGGAAGAAGTAGGTCAGTGGAGCCACAAGGGGCCCACGAGGGTGGAGGGCGTGCCCAGGGGGGTAGGCACGCCCTCCTTCCTCGTGGCCTCCTCATTAATTTATTGACATCCACTGCAAGTCCTCTGGATCACGTTTGTTCCAAAAATCACGCTCCCGAAGGTTTCATTCCATTTGGACTCCGTTTGATATTCCTTTTCTGCGAAACACTGAAATAGGCAAAAAAAACAGCAATTTGCACTGGGCCTTGGGTTAATAGGTTAGTCCCAAAAATAATATAGAAGTGTATAATAAAGCCCATTAAACATCCAAAACATAATATATAATAGCATGGAGCAATAACAAATTATAGATACGTTGGAGACGTATCAAGCATCCCCAAGCTTAATTCCTGCTCGTCCTCGAGTAGGTAAATGATAAAAACAGAATTTTTGATGTGTAATTCTACTTAGCATATTCTTCAGTGTAATTTTGTTTATTGTGGCATGAATGTTCAGATCCGAAAGATTCAAGATAAAAGTTAATGTTGACATAAAAATAATAATACTTGAAGCATACTAACCAAGCAATTATGTCTTCTCAAAATAACATAGCCAAAGAAAGCTCATCCCTACAAAATCATATAGTTTGGCCATGCTTCATTTTCGTCACACAAGATGCTCTCATCATGCACAACCCCGATGACAAGCCAAGCAATTGTTTCATACTTTAGTAATCTCAAACTTTTTTCAACTTTGACGCAATACATGAGCGTGAGCCATGGATATATCACTATGGGTGGAATATAATATGATGATGGGGGTTGTGTGTAAAAGACAAAAAAGGAGAAAGTCTCACATTGACGCGGCTAATCAACGGGCTAGGGAGATGCCCATCAATTGATGTCAATGCAAGGAGTAGGGATTGCCATGCAACGGATGCACTAGAGCTATAAATGTATGAAAGCTCAACAAAAGAAACTAAGTGGGTGTGCATCCAAATTGCTTGATCATGAAGACCTAGGGCATTTGAGGAAGCCCATTGTTGGAATATACAAGCCAAGTTATATAATGAAAAATTCCCACTAGTATATGAAAGTGACAAAACAAGAGACTCTCTATCATAAAGATCATGGTGCTACTTTGAAGCACAAGTGTGGAAAAAAAGGATAGTAGCATTGTCCCTTTTTTTCTCTTTTTTTCTTCTTTTTTTGGTCCTTTTTTTATTTGGCCTTTCTCTTTTTTTATTTGGGACAATGCTCTATTAATGATGATCATCACACTTCTATTTATTTACAACTCGATGATTACAACTCGATACTAGAACAAGTATGACTCTATATGAATGCCTTCGGCGGTGTACCGGGAAGGGCAATGAATCAAGAGTGACATGTATGAAATAATATCCATGGTGGCTTTGCCACAAATACGATGTCAACTACATGATCATGCAAGGCAATATGACAATGATGAAGCGTGTCATAATAAACGGAACGGTGGAAAGTTGCATGGCAATATATCTCGGAATGGCTATGGAAATGCCATAATAGGTAGGTACGGTGGCTGTTTTGAGGAAGATATAAGGAGGTTTATGTGTGATAGAGCGTATCGTATCACGGGGTTTGGATGCACCGGTGAAGTTTGCACCAACTCTCGAGGTGAGAAAGGGCAATGCACGGTACCGAAGAGGCTAGCAATGATGGAAGGTTGAGAGTGCGTATAATCCATGGACTCAACATTAGTCATAAAGAACTCACATACTTATTGTAAAAATATAGAAGTCATCAAAAATCAAGCACTACACGCATGCTCCTAGGGGGATAGATTGGTAGGAAAAGACCATCGCTCGTCCCCGACCGCCACGCATAAGGATGACAATCAAAGAACACCTCATGTTTCAAATTTGTCACACAACATTTACCATACGTGCATGCTACGGGACTTGCAAACTTCAACACAAGTATTTCTCAAATTCACAACTAATCAACTAGCACAACTTTAATATTACCACCTTTATATCTCAAAACAACTATCAAGTATCAAACTTCTCTTAGTATTCAATGCACTTTAAAGTTGTTATCTTGGATGCCTATCATATTAGGACTAATTTTATAACCAAAGTAAATTACCATGCTGTCCTAAAGGACTCTCAAAATAATATAAGTGAATCATGAGAGATCAATAATTTCTATAAAATAAAACCACCACCGTGCTCCAAAAGATATAAGTGAAGCACTAGAGCAAAATTGTTTAGCTCAAAAGATATAAGTGAAGCACATAGAGTATTCTAATAAATTCTGAATAATGTGTGTCTCTCTCAAAAGGTGTGTACATCAAGGATGATTGTGGTGAACTAAAAAAGCAAAGACTCAAATCATACAAGACGCTCCAAGAAAAACACATATCATGTGGTGAATAAAAATATAGCTCCAAGTAAAGTTACCGATGGACGAAGACAAAAGAGGGGATGCCTTCTGGGGCATCCCCAAGCTTAGGCTTTTGGGTTGTCCTTAGATTTTACCTTGGGGTTCCTTGGGCATCCCCAAGCTTAGGCTCTTGCCACTCCTTGTTCCATAATCCATCAAATCTTTACCCAAAACTTGAAAACTTCACAACACAAAACTTAACAGAAAATCTCGTGAGCTCCGTTAGCGAAAGAAAACAAAACACCACTTCAAGGTACTGTAATGAACTCATTCTTTATCTATATTGGTGTTAAACCTACTGTATTCTAACTTCTCTATGGTTCATAACCTCCGATACTAGCCATAGATTCATCAAAATAAGCAAACAACACACGAAAAACAGAATCTGTCAAAAACAGATCAGTCTGTAGTAATCTGTACCTAACGCAAACTTCTGGAACTCCAAAAATTCTAAAATAAATTTCTGGACGTGAGGAATTTATCTATTAATCATCTGCAAAAATAATCAACTAAATATCACTCTCCAGTAAAAAGTTGTAACTAATCTCGTGAGCACTAAAGTTTCTGTTTTTTACAGCAAGATCAAAAAGACTTCACCCAAGTCTTCCCAAAGGTTCTACTTGGCACAAACACTAAATAAAACACAAAAACACATCTAACCAGAATCTAGATGGATTATTTATTCCTAAACAGAACCAAAAATCAAGAAACAAAAATAAAATTGGGTTGCCTCCCAACAAGCGCTATCGTTTAACGCCCCTAGCTAGGCATAAAGGCAAGGATAGATCTAGGTCTTGCCATCTTTGGTGTGCAATCCATAAGTGGAAATCATGATAGATTCATAAGGTAATTTAATTTTTTTTCTAGGAAAGTGTTCCATGCCTTTCCTTAACGGAAATTGGAATCTAATATTCCATTCCTTCATATCAATAATTGCATCAATCGTTCTGAGGAAAGGTCTACCCAGAATAATAGGACATGAAGGATTGCAATCTATATCAAGGACAATGAAATCTACGGGCACATAATTACTATTTGAAACAATAATAACATCATTAATTCTTCCCATAGGTTTCTTAATGGTGGAATCCGCAAGGCGCGAGTTTAAAGAACAATCATCAAATTCACAAAAACCTAACATATCACACAAAGTTTTTGGAATCGTGGAAACACTAGCACCCAAATCACACAAAGCATATCATTCATGATATTTAATTTTAATTTTAATAGTATGTTTCCACTCATCATAAAGTTTTATAGGGATAGAAACTTCCAATTCAAGCTTTTCTTCATAAGATTGCATTAAAGCATCAACGATATGTTTAGTAAAAGCCTTATTTTGACTATAAGCATGCGGAGAAATTAGCACGGATTGCAACAAGGAAATACAATATATATATTTTTTGACCATAAAAAATATATTAAAGAACAATTATCATAATTAAATTCCTTGAAATCCAAGATAGTGGGTTCATTGCTATCTAAAGTTTTGACCTCTTCAATCCCACTTTTACCAAATTTTGCATCAAGATCTAAAAACTCCGAATCATTGGGATGCCTTTTAACTAAAGTTGACTCATCTCCAGTCCCATCATTATCAAGATTCATGTTGCAAAACAAATATTTAATAGGGGACACATCAATTACTTTTAGATCTTCATCCTTATTATCATGAAAACTAGAAGAACACGCTTTCACGAAGCAATCTTTCTTAGCACACATCCTAGCGGTTCTTTCTTTGCACTCATCAATGGAAATTCTCATAGCCTTGAGAGACTCATTGATATCATGCTTAGGTGGAATAGATCTAAGTTTCAAAGAATCAACATCAAGAGAAATTCTATCCACGTTCCTAGCCAACTCGTCAATCTTAGGCAATTTTTCCTCAAGCAAAGCATTGAAATTCTTTTGAGAAATCATAAATTCTTTAACACTAGTCTCAAAATTAGAGGGCGTCTTATTAAAATTTCCATAAGAGTTGTTGTAGGAATTACCATAATTATTAGAGGAATTACTAGGATCCGGCCTAGGATTAAAGTTTCCTCTATAAGCGTTGTTACCAAAATTGTTGCTACCAACAAAATTCACATCCATAGATTCATTATTATTCTCAATCAAAGTAGACAAAGGCATATCATTGGGATCAGAAGAAACACTCTTATTAGCAAACAATTTCATAAGTTCATCCATGTTTCCACTCAAAAACATTAATCTCTTCAATTGCATGCACCTTTTTACTAGTAGATCTTTCAGTGTGCCATTGAGAATAATTAACCATAATATTATCTAGGAGTTTAGTAGCTTCTCCTAAGGTGATTTCCATAAAAGTGCCTCCCGCGGCCGAATCTAAAAGATTTCTAGAAGCAAAATTCAATTCGGCATAATTTTTTTGTATAATCATCCATAAATTCAAACCATGTGTAGGGCAATTACGTATCATTAATTCCATCCTCTCCCAAGCTTGTGCAACATGTTCATGATCAAGTTGCTTAAAATTCATAATATCGTTTCTAAGAGAGATGATCTTAGCGGGAAGAAAATACTTAGAGATAAAAGCATCTTTGCACTTATTCCAAGAATCAATACTATTTTTAGGCAAAGATGAAAACCAAGTTTTAGCACGATCTCTAAGCGAAAACGGAAATAGCTTCAGTTTAACAATATCATTGTCCACATCTTTCTTCTTTTGCATATCACACAAATCAACAAAGCTATTTAGATGGGTAGCGGCATCTTCACTAGGAAGGCCGGCGAATTGATCTTTCATGACAAGATTCAACAAAGCAGCATTAATTTCACAAGATTCAGCATCGGTAAGAGGAGCAATCAGAGTGCTAAGAAAATCATTGTTGTTGGTATTGGCAAAGTCACACAATTTAGTATTGTCTTGAGCTATCGTGACAAGCAAGCAATCCAACACACAAGCAAACAAGAAGCAAGCAAAAAAGAGGTGAACGGAAAGAGAGGGCGAATAAAACGGCAAGGGTGAAGTGGGGGAGAGGAAAACGAGAGGCAAATGGTAAATAATGTAATGCGAGGGATAAGAGTTTGTGATGGGTACATGGTATGTCTTGACTTGTGCGTAGACTCCTCGGCAACGGCGCCAGAAATCCTTCTTGCTACCTCTTGAGCATGCGTTGGTTTTCCCTTGAAGAGGAAAGGGTGATGCAGCAAAGTAGCGTAAGTATTTCCCTCAGTTTTTGAGAACCAAGGTATCAATCCAGTAGGAGGCCACACGCAAGTCCCTCGTACCTACACAAACAAATAAGAACCTTGCAACCAACACGATAAAGGGGTTGTCAATCCCTTCACAGCCACTTGCAAAAGTGAAATCTGGTAGAGATGATAAGATAATATTTTTGGTATTTTTATGATAAAGATTGAAAGTAAAGATTACAAAATAAACGGCGACGGAAATAGCTTGTTGACGGGAGATTAATATGATGGAAAATAGACCCGGGGGCCATAGGTCTCACTAGTGGATTCTCTCAAGATAGCATAAGTATTACAGTGGGTGAACAAATTACTGTCGAGCAATTGATAGAAAAGTGCATAATTATGAGAGTATCTAGGCATGATCATGCATATAGGCATCACGTCCGCAACAAGTAGACCGACTCCTGCCTGCATCTACTACTATTACTCCACACATCGACCGCTATCCAGCATGCATCTAGAGTATTAAGTTCATAAGAACAGAGTAACACATTAGGGTAAGATGACATGATGTAGAGGGATAAACTCAAGAAATATGATATAAACCCCATCTTTTTATCCTCGATGGCAACAATACAATACGTGTCGTTTCCCCTTCTGTCACTGGGATCGAGCAACGCAATATTGAACCCATAGCTAAGCACTTCTCCCATTGCAAGAAAGATCAATCTAGTAGGCCAAACCAAACTGATAATTCGAAGAGACTTGCAAAGATAACCAATCATACATAAAAGAATTCAGAGAAGATTCAAATATTGTTCATAGATAATCTTGATCATAAACCCATAATTCATCGGATCTCGACAAACACACCGCAAAAGAGTTACATCGAATAGATCTCCAAGAAGATCGAGGAGAACTTTGTATTGAGATCCAAAGAGAGAGAAGAAGCCATCTAGCTAATAACTATGGACCCGAAGGTCTGTGGTAAACTACTCACACATCATCGGAGAGGCTATGGTGTTGATGTAGAAGCCCTCCGTGATTGATGCCCCCTCCGGCAGAGCGCCGGAAAAGGCCCCAAGATGGGATCTCACGGGTACAGAAGGTTGCGGCGGTGGAAATAGGGTTTCGTGGTGCTCCTTGATGGTTTCGGGGTACGTAGGTATATATAGGAGGAAGAAGTAGGTTAGTGGAGCCACGAGGGGCCCACGAGGGTGGAGGGTGCGCCCAGGGGGTAGGCGCTCCCTCCTTCCTCGTGGCCTCCTCGTTGATTTGTTGACGTCCACTCCAAGTCCTCTGGATCACGTTTGTTCCAAAAATCACGCTCCCGAAGGTTTCATTCCGTTTGGACTCCGTTTGATATTCCTTTTCTGCGAAACACTGAAATAGGCAAAAAAACAGCAATTTGCACTGGGCCTTGGGTTAATAGTTGGTCCCAAAAATAATATAAAAGTGTATAATAAAGCCCATTAAACATCCAAAACAGAATATATAATAGCATGGAGCAATCAAAAATTATAGATACGTTGGAGACGTATCAATGGGGTGCTCCCCTCCCCCGTATATAGAGGAGTGGAGGAGGGGGTCGGCTGGCCTCAAGGGGCGCGCCCCAAGGGGGGAATCCTACTCCTACTAGGAGTAGGTTCCCCCCTTTCCTAGTCCAACTAGGAGGGGAAGGAAAGAGGAAGAGGGAGAGAAGGAAAGCCCCCCCCCCAATCCGGATTGGGCTTGGGGGGGGCGCGCGCCTCCACTTGGACGCCTCCTCCTCTCTTCCACTAGGGCCCATGAAGGCCCATTAACCCCCCGAGGGGTTCTGGTAACCCCCCGATAGTCCGGAAAATTGCCAAACCTATCCGAAACCTTTCCGGTGTCCAAACATAACCTTCCAATATATCAATCTTTATGTCTCGACCATTTCGAGACTCCTCATCATGTTCGTGATCACATCTGGGACTCTGAACAACCTTCGCTACATCAAATCACATAACTCACAAGACATATCGTCATCGAACGTTAAGCGTGCGGACCCTACGGGTTCGAGAACTATGTAGACATGACCGAGACTCATCTCTGGTCAATAACCAATAGTGGAACCTGGATGTTCATATTGTCTCCCACATATTCTACGAAGATCTTTATCGATCAAACCGCATAACAACATATGTTGTTCCCTTTGTCATCGGTATGTTACTTGCCCGAGATTCGATCGTCGGTATCACTATACCTAGTTCAATCTCGTTACCGGCAAGTCTCTTTACTCATTCCGTAATGCATCATCCCGCAACTAACTCATTAGTCACATTGCTTGCAAGGCTTATAGTGATGTGCATTACTGAGAGGGCCCAAAGATACCTCTCCGGCAATCAGAGTGACAAATCCTAATCTCGATCTTTGCCAACTCAACAAACACCATCGGAGACACCTATAGCATCTTTATAATCACCCAGTTACGTTGTGACGTTTGATAGCACACTAAGTGTTCCTCCGGTATTCGGGAGTTGCATAATCTCATAGTTATAGGAACATGTATAAGTCATGAAGAAAGCAATAGCAATCAACGAAACGATCATAGTGCTAAGCTAACGGATGGGTCATGTCAATCACATCATTCTCTAATGATGTGATCCCGTTCATCAAATGACAACTCATGTCTATGGCTAGGAAACTTAACCATCTTTGATTAACGAGCTAGTCAAGTAGAGGCATACTAGTGACACTCTGTTTGTCTATGTATTCACACATGTACTAAGCTTCCGGTTAATACAATTCTAGCATGAATAACAAACATTTATCATGATATAAGGAAATATAAATAATAACTTTATTATTGCCTCTAGGACATATTTCCTTCAATATTCACCTCGACCGGAGCCACAATTAGCTACCCCTCAACCTATTGCACCTACGGAAAATATTGAATATGAAATCCCTTCGGGTATGATAGAACAACTGCTAGCTAATCCTTATGCAGGAGATGGAAGCGAACATCCTGATATGCACTTGATATATGTAGAACAAATTTGTGGATTGTTTAAGCTTGCAGGTTTACCCAAGGATGAAGTTATGAAAAAGGTTTTCCCTTTATCTTTGAAGGGAAAAGCATTGGCATGGTATAGGCTATGCGATGATATTGGATCTTGGAATTGGAATCGATTGAAATTGGAGTTCCACCAAAAAGTATATCCTATGGATCTAGTTCATAGTGATCGGAATTCTATATATAATTTTTGGCCTCGTGAAGGAGAAAGTATCGCTCTAGCTTGGGGGAGGTTTAAGTCAATGTTATATTCATGCCCCAATCATGAGCTCTCAAGAGAAATTATTATCGAGAACTTTTATGCTCGGCTTTCTCGTAATGATCAAACCATGCTTGATACTTCTTGTGCTGGTTCTTTTATGAAGAAGACTATTGAATTCCGGTGGGATCTTTTGGAGAGAATTAAACGCAACTCTGAAGATTGGGAACTTGATGAAGGTAAAGAGTCAGGTATTAAGCTTAAGTATGATTATGTTAAATCTTTTATGAATACCGATGCTTTTCAAAAGTTTAGCACTAAATATGGACTTGACTCTGAGATAGTAGCCTCCTTTTGTGAATCATTTGCTACTCATGTTGATCTCCCTAAAGAGAAGTGGTTTAAATATCACCCACCTATTAAAGAAGAAATCAAAGAACCGGTACCAGTTAAAGAAGAAACTATACTTTACAATGTTGATCCAGTTGTTCCTTCTGCTTATATTGAGAAACCACCTTTCCATGTTAGATTAAAGGAACATACTAAAGTTTCAACTGTGGTTAACAAAAGCTATATTAGAACACCTAAACCTGATGAACAAATCAAGTAGAACCTAGTATTGCTATGGTTAAATATCTCTTGGAAGAAGATATAGAAGGGCATGTTATTTACTTCTGTGAAGAAGCTGCTAGAATTGCCAAACCTGATAAAAAAATAAACATAGACATGTAGTTGGCATGCCCGTCATCTCAGTTAAAATAGGAGATCACTGTTATCATGGTTTATGTGACATAGGTGCTAGTGTGAGTGCTATTCCTTACACCTTATATCAAGAAATTATGAATGACATAGCACCCGCAGAGATAGAAGACATAGATGTTACTATTAAACTTGCTAATAGAGACACTATATCACCAATTGGGATTGTTAGAGATGTTGAAGTCTTGTGTGGGAAAATAAAATACCCTACTGATTTTCTTGTTCTTTGTTCCCCACAAGATGACTTTTGTCCCATTAGTTTGGTAGACCTTTCTTGAACATCGTAAATGCTAAAATAGATTGTGAGAAACAAACTGTCAGTGTTAGTTTTGGTGATGAATCTCATGAGTTTAACTTTTCCAAGTTTAGTAGAAAACTTCATGAAAAAGAATTGCCCAGTAAAGATGAATTAATTGGTCTTGCTTCTATTGTTGTGCCTCCTACTGATCCACTAGAACAATATTTGCTAGACCATGAAAATGATTTACATATGCATGAAAGAAATGAAATAGATAAGATTTTCTTTGAACAACGTCCTCTGCTTAAACACAATTTGCCTATTGAAACTCTAGGAGGTCCTCCTCCACCTAAAGGTGATCATGTGTTCGAATTAAAACAATTGCCAGACACTTTGAAATATGCTTATCTTGATGAAAAGAAGATATATCCTGTTATTATCAGTGCTAACCTTTCAGAACATGAAGAAGAAAGATTGTTGAAAGTTCTAAGGAAGCACCGAGCTGCTATTGGATATACTCTTGATGATTTAAAGGGCATTAGTCCCACTCTATGTCAGCAAAAAATTAATATGGAACCTGATGCTAAACCCGTTGTTGATCACCAATGTCGGTTAAATCCGAAAATGAAAGAAGTGGTAAGAACGGAAATATTAAAACTTCTGGAAGTAGGTATAATCTATCATATAGCTGATAGTAGATGGGTAAGTCATGTTCATTGTGTTCCGAAGAAATGAGGTATTACTGTTGTTCCTAATGATAAGAATGAACTTATTCCACAAAGAATTGTTACAGGTTATTGAATGGTAATTGATTTTAGAAAATTAAATAAAGCAACTATAAAAGATCTTTACCCTCTGCCTTTTATTGATCAAATGCTTGAAAGATTATCTAAGCACACACATTTTTGCTTCCTTGATGGATATTCTGGTTTTTCACAAATACCGGTTTCTCAACCTGATCAAGAAAAGACCACTTTTACTTGTCCCTTTGGAACTTATGCTTATAGACGTATGTCTTTTGGTTTATGTAATGCACCTGCTACCTTTCAAAGATGTATGACTGCTATATTCTCTGACTTTTGTGAAAATATTGTTGAGGTTTTCATGGACGACTTCTCTGTTTATGGGAAGTCTTTTGATGATTGTTTAAGCAATCTTGATCGAGTTTTGCAGAGATGTGAACAAACAAATCTTGTCTTGAATTGGGAGAAGTGCCACTTTATGGTTAATGAAGGCATTGTCTTGGGTCATAACATTTCTGAAAGAGGTATTGAAGTGGACAAAGCTAAGGTTGATGCAATTGAGAAAATGCCATGTCCTAAATATATCAAAGGTATTCGTAGTTTCTTAGGTCATGCTGGTTTCTATAGGAGATTTATCAAAGACTTTTATAAAATTTCTAGGCCTATTAAGAGTCTTTTGCAAAAGGATATTCCTTTTGTTTTGGATGATGATTGTTTAGAAGCTTTTGAAACACTCAAGAAAGCCTTAATTTCTGCACCTATTGTTCAACCACCTGACTGGAACTTGCCTTTTGAAATTATGTGTGATGCTAGTGATTATGCTGTTGGTGTTGTTCTAGGACAAAGAGTTGATAAGAAACTGAATGTTGTTCATTATGCTAGTAAACCTCTAGATAGTGCTCAACGAAACTATGCTACTACTGAAAAAGAATTCTTAGCAGTGATGTTTGCTTGTGATAAATTTAGACCTTATATTGTTGATTCCAAAGTAATTGTTCACACATACCATGCTGCTATTAAATATCTTATGGAAAAGAAAGATGCTAAACTTAGACTCATTCGATGGATTCTCTTGTTACAAAAATTTGATTTACAGATCACTGATAGAAAAGGAGCTGAGAACCCTGTAGCTGATAATTTATCTAGGCTTGAAAATTTGCCTGATGACCCACTACCTATTGATGATAGTTTTCCTGATGAGCAGTTAGCTGCAATAAATGTTGCTCATAGTACTCCTTGGTATGCTGATTATGCTAATTACATTGTTGCTAAATATTTACCGTCTAGCTTTACATACCAATAAAAGAAAATTTTCTTCTATGATTTAAGACATTACTTTTGGGATGACCCACATCTTTATAAAGAATGAGTAGATGGTATTATTAGACGTTGTGTACCTGAGCATGAACAGGGACAAATCCTACGGAAATGTCACTCCGAAGCTTATGGAGGGCATCATGCTGGAGATAGAACTGCCCACAAGGTATTGCAATCTGGATTTTATTGGCCTACTCTCTTCAAGGATGCCTGTAAGTTTGTCTTATCTTGTGATGAATGTCAAAGAATAGGTAATATTGGTAAGCGTCAAGAAATGCCTATGAATTATTCACTTATTGTTGAACCATTTGATGTTTGGGGATTTGATTACATGGGACCTTTTCCTTCCTCTAATGGGTCTACACATATTTTGGTTGTTGTTGATTATGTTACTAAATGGGTAGAAGCTATTCCAACCAGTAGTGCTGATCACAACACCTCTATTAAAATGCGTAAGGAAGTTATTTTCCCTAGGTTTGGAGTCCCTAGATATTTAATGACTGATGGTGCTTCACACTTTGCCAACTATGATGTTAACCATAGAATTGCATCACCTTATCATCCTCAGTCTAGTGGTCAAGTTGAACTTAGCAATAGAGAAATAAAATTAATTTTGCAAAAGGCTGTCAATAGGTCCAGGAAGAATTGGTCTAAGAAATTAGATGATGCACTTTGGGCTTATAGAATAGCATATAAAAATCCTATGGGTATGTCTCCTTATAAAATGGTTTATGGAAAGGCTTGTCATTTGCCCCTTGAGTTAGAACATAAAGCATATTGGGCCATCAAAGAGCTCAACTATGATTTCAAACTTGCTGGTGAAAAGAGGTTATTTGATATTAGCTCATTAGATGAATGGAGAACCCAAGCTTATGAAAATGCAAAATTATTCAAAGAAAAAGTTAAAAGATGGCATGACAAAAGAATCCAAAAGCGCGAGTTCAAAGTCGGAGAATATGTTCTTTTGTACAACTCTCGTTTCAAATTCTTTGCAGGAAAACTCCTCTCAAAATGGGAAGGCCCATATGTCATCGAGGAGGTTTATCGGTCTGGAGCCATCAAAATAAATAATGTCAAAGGTACTAACCCGAAGGTTGTCAATGGGCAACGAATAAAACATTATATCTCAGGTACACCCATTAATGTTGAAAGTAATATTATCCAAACTTTCACACCGGAAGAACACATAAAAGAGTCCTTCTGGAACACTCCAGAATTGTGAAAATAAGGAGGTACGTGATACGGCAAGTAAAAGGACTCCGAAAAATCCGCAAAAATATTTTTTATCAGTTTTGGAATATTTAGAAAATTAGGAAAATAAGAAACCTCCAGGAAGCGTACCCTGGTGGGCACAAGACACCAAGGCGCGCCAGGCAAGCCTGGGGCGCCCAGGTGGGTTGTTCCCACCTGGGACACCTTCCGGACTCCGTTTTTCTACCATATGCTTGTCCTCCAAGATAAAAAATCTATATATACTTCCCGAACCTGTTAACCACCGTATCGCGGAGAAATCCTCTGTTTTCTTTTCCTTGATGTTTCCTGACAGATCCCATCTGTCATGGCTGCTTCAAGCTCCTCCAAGGACAAGTTCTTCAAGAACGTCATCAACCCATATCTGCGGGAGGTGGTGTAGCACCCTCAAGCCATCCAGATGCATGAGGGGGCGCTTCACCTCCGCGATGTGCAAGGACCCAAGGGGACCGGAACCATGGAGGCCAGGCTTGAAGCTATGGAGTAGGAAGTCCTCTGATGCAAGGGGGTGGAGGAGTGTGGACTCAACGCCAATCACCTCATGATCACAGACCTCTCCCGTGATCTCAAGGTGGATGGAAAGCCCATGAAGGACATCGTCTTCACCCTAAACAACCAAATCAACTTCCTCCAAAGCCAGATCTATGATCTCCAAAACCAAGTCTTCGAATATGAGGCGAGGTTTAAAGGTATGAGTTTGGCTGCTAGTTGCAGGACCCGTGAGACTCACTCCTCCTCTTATGATGGTGGACCACTGCCATGGAAATCCGAGGACAAGATCTCTTCTTCATCACAACCACCTTCTTCTTCGTCACCAAAGGAGAGTTGAGTATCGGGTATGGGCACTCCCCTTGGCTTTCGCCAAGCTTGGGGGAGGTGCCCTTGTATCGTATCATCCCACTATCTTTTTACCTTTACTTACTTCAGTTCGGTCTTTTGCTTTAGAAGAATAAAAATTTAGTTCGATCATTTCTTCTTTGAGATTTTGCTTAGTGATCTATCCTTGTAATCATGTGCAAGTTATATAATAAAGTTTAGTTTGAGTTTTTTCTTTCTTTACTTTCATGTTGCAAATAAAGAAAAGAAATAAGGAAGAGAAAAAAGGAGAAAGGAAATAAATAAAAGAAAGGAAATAAATCAAGAAGATCATATACTAATCTTATGGTAGGTGACGACACCACATCAGGAAAAGTATAAGTAGAAAATTTTATTAGGGATTGACAAACATAGCATTATTCAATGATGCAACTCATGAAGAATTAATAAGGGAAGATAAGATTCACATATAAATATACTATCCTAGAAATCTTTTGTGATTGTGAGTCCTCATCAAAATATTATATGCCAAAATTGTCGACGTTGGACAAGGAAGACAACTTAATGGTTTATGTTTGTTTATATTCACATAGAAGTCATATTGTCATGGATCCTTTAACATGTGGTGCTCGCCCCCTATCTTTGCTAGCCAAAAATTCTGCACTAAGTAGAGATACTACTTGTGCATCCAAAAACCCTTAAACCCAAATCTTATTTTCAAGTGTCCACCATACCTACCTAGGGATTGAGCAAGATCCCTCAAGTAAGTTGTCATCAGTGCAAAAAGGCAATAAACACTGCTTCTAAAAGTGTGACTCATTTAGTGTAAGAGAAAATTGAGTGTTGCACGAACTTGTGATGGTGAAGAATAAAAGCGATAGACTGCATAATAAAGGTCGCTATTACAAGGGGGAATGTAACGTGACATTCTTTTGCACTAAGGGGTTGAGCATACAAACAAATAAGCGCATGGCAACCTCTGCTTCCCTCTGCGAAGGGCCTATCTTTTACTTTTCAGTATTTACTTTTATGCAAAGAGTCAAAGTTTTTCTCTCTATTCCTTTTTATTTTTCTCCTTTGGCAAGCATCATGTGGTGAGGAAAGATCTAGGCACATATGTCCAGTTGAATATAGATAGCATGAGTTATTATTGTTGACATCACCCTTGAGGTGAATACGTTGGGAGGCGAAACTATAAGCCCCTATCTTTCTATGTGTCCGGTTGAAATGTTTTGCTCATGTGTACGCGGTGAGTGTTAGCAATCATAGAAGACTATATGATGGTTGAGTATGTGGACTTGCCTAAAGGCTCCGATACGTGACCCTTCCTGAAAAGATGATGCATTGTAGTTGCAAAGTTGAGTGAGAACATAGCTTGTTGGTTTTTAATAGAGTTTTTGCTTTATACTTCGATTGTGTGATGAATCGTTACTTATTCATGAGAAGGCTATGATAAAATTTCTATGATAAAAGTTTTATGTTTGAATTTGTTGCTGTTATAATAATGAACATGATGCTTCTATGTCCGTATTTTGTTTTTATCGACACCTCTCTCTCAAAGCATGTGGATATGTTTTTCGATTTTGGTTTTCGCTTGAGGACAAGCAAGGTCTAAGCTTGGGGGAGTTGATACGTCCATTTTTCATCATGTTTTCTTACTGTTATTTATGATGTTTTTATCCGTACTAATGATTTTTGGAGTAATTCTAATGCCTTTTCTCTCATAATATGCAAGTTATACACAAAGAGGGAGAATTCCGGCAGCTGGAAATCTGGACCTGAAAAAGCTACGTCAGACTACCTATTCTACACAACTCCAAATGAGCTGAAACTCCACGAGGATTTTTTGTGGAATATTTGAGAATTATTGGAGCAAATAAATACCAGAGGGGGCCCACCAGGTGGGCACAACCCACCTGGGTGCGCCAGGGAGCCCAGGCGCGCCCTGGTGTGTTGTGCTCACCCAGGCCCACCTCCAGTGCCCATCTTCTGGTATATAGGTAATTTTGACCTAGAAAAAAATAAGGAGAGGACTTTCGGGATGGAGCGCCGCCGTCTCGGGGCGGAACTTGGGTAGGAGCACTTTTGCCCTCCGGCGGAGCGATTCCGCCGGGGGAACCTCCCGGAGGGGGAAATCATCGTCATCATCATCACCAACAACTCTCCCATCTTGGGGAGGAAAATCTCCATCAACATCTTCAACAACACCATCTCATCTCAAACCCTAGTTCTTCTCTTGTGTTCAATCTTGTTACCGGAACTATGATTCGTGCTTGTGGGTGACTAGTAGTGTTGATTACATCTTGTAGTTGATTACTATATGGTTTGTTTGGTGGAAGATTATATGTTCAGATCCAATATACTATTTAATACCCCTCTGATCTTGAGCATGATTATTATTTGTGAGTAGTTACTTTTGTTCTTGAGGTCACGGGAGAAATCATGTTGCAAGTAATCATGTGAACTTGATATGTGTTCGATATTTAGATAGTATGTATGTTGTGATTCCCTTAGTGGTGTCATGTGAATGTCGACTACATGAAACTTCACCATATTTGGGCCTAAGGGAATGCATTGTGGAGTAGCAATTAGATGATGGGTTGCAAGAGTGACAGAAGCTTAAACCCCAATTTATGGCTATTCCGTAAGGGACCGATTGGATCCAAAAGTTTAATGCTATGGTTAGGATTTATTCTTAATACTTTTCTCGAAGTTGCGGATGCTTGAGGGAGGGTTAATCATAAGTAGGAGGTTTGTTCAAGTAAGAACAGCACCTAAGCACCGGTCCACCAACATATCAAATTATCAAAGTAGCGAACACAAATCGAACCAACATGATGAAAGTGACTAGATGAAATTCCCGTGTACCCTCAAGAACGCTTTGCTTATCATAAGAGACCGTTTTGGCCTGTCCTTTGCCTCAAAAGGATTGGGCTACCTTGCTGTACTTTTGTTACTACTATCGTTACAAATTATCTTGCTATCAAACTACTCCGCTACTTACAATTTAGCACTTGCAGACATTACCTTGCTGAAAACCACTTGTCATTTCCTTCTGCTCCTCGTTGGGTTCGACACTCTTACTTATCGAAAAGAGCTACAATTGATCCCCTATACTTGTGGGTCATCACACCACATGCTATTAATCCTGATATGTCTCAAGTTATTGATGATGCTACTCCTACTATGAATGATTCTTATGATGATGCTAGTACCTTGCTTGATGATGATGATGTGCCACTTGGTGAATTTCTTGATGAACAAATTGCTAGAGTAATACAACATGATGTTGTTGAATCTAATGATGAGCTTGAAACTGATACTCTTGAAACACCTGCTAGAACTAGCCTTCCTAGATATGAATTGCCTAAGGTACCAGAAGGTTATGTTATGAATGAGGAGACAACTAGAGATATTCTTGCTTGTAAGGATAGAGATGATCTAGAGAAATCACTATGCAAGTATAAAGAAAAATCTCTGAATGTTAGAATGCAATATGATCCTAAGTTTGCTAATTCACCTATCTTTATTGATGATAAGGATTATGAATTCTCTGTCGACCCAGAGTTCATTACTTTGGTTGAATCTGATCCTTTCCATGGTTATGAAACTGAAACTGTTGTGGCACATCTTACTAAGTTGAATGACATAGCCACCCTTTTTACTCATGATGAGAAAACTCGCTATTACTATATCCTCAAATTATTTCCATTCTCATTAAAGGGTGATGCTAAAGCTTGGTACAATACTCTTGCTCCTGATTGTGTGCGTAGTCCCCAGGGTATGATTTATTACTTCTCTGAAAAATATTTTCCTGCTCATAAGAAACAAGCTGCCTTACAGGAAATATTTAACTTTGTGCAAATTAAAGAAGAGAGTCTCCCACAAGATTGGGGGAGGCTCTGCCAATTACTTAATGCTTTGCCTGATCATCCTCTTAAGAAAAATGAAATACTTGATATCTTCTATAATGGACTAATCGATGCTTCTAGGGACTTCCTAGATAGTTGTGCTGGTTGTGTTTTCAGGGAACAAACTTATTGGTCAAGATGAAGAATTATTGATCAATATATTGAAAATTTATGTTGATTGGACTCTTCCTGAACCACCACCCAAGCCCACTCCGAAGAAGAGGGGTATATTATATCTCAGTCCTCAAGATATGCAAGAGGCAAAGAAATTGAAGGGAAAGGTATTAAAGCCGAGGATGTTAAAAATTTACCTCCTATTGAAGAAATACATGGGCTTAATACACCACCACCACCTAAGGTGGTAGAGGTAAATTCTCTAATGAAGTTCAATGATAATGACAATCCTCACAATATGCACCCTAGCCAATGCCTTTATGAGTTTGGAAACTACATTAGAAAACAAGATCACTTCAATGCAAATGTTATGAAACAATTGAAATACAGTTCTCATATGATTGCTCGCTTGAGTGACATGTTATTTAGAATCTCAAATGATGTTAGGTGTTGGAAAACATGCTTCTATGGTACAAACCTATCTAGAACAAGTTGCTAAATCTCAAAGAGAATTGCTTGATGAAATGAATAACAATACCCATGACTTTGCTGTTAGTGTTGCAACTAGAGGAGGTAAAATGACTCAGGAACCACTTTATCCTGAGGGACACCCAAAAAGAATTGAACATGATTCACAAAGGAACAACACCACTGCACCTAGTCCATCTAAAAAGAAGAAGAAAAAGAAAAATGATAGGACTTTACATGCCTCTAGTGAACCTGAAATAGAAAACCCTCCTGATAATGATAATGATGTTTCTATCTCTGATGATGAAACTCAGTCTGGTAACGAACATTCACCTAGTGATAATGAAAAATATAATGCTGATGTTCATGAAGATACTCAACCAAATAATGAAAAAGAACCAGATAATAATGTTAAGATAGAGCCTCCAGTTGATCTTGGTAACCCACAACCTAAGAATACACGATATCATAAAAGAGACTTTGTTGCTAGAAAACACGGTAAAGAAAGAGAACCATGGGTTCAAAAACCTACGCCTTTTCCACCCAAGTCAAATAAAAATAAATATGATGAGGAATTTGAACGCTTTGCTAAAATGTTGAGGCCAGTCTTTTTGCGTACTCGCTTGACTGATATCCTTAAAATGCCTCCTTATGCAAAGTATATGAAAGACATCATCACCAATAAGAAAAAAATACCGGAAGCTGAAATCTCCACTATGCTTGCTAATTATACTTTTAAAGATGGAGTACCTAAAAAACTTGGAGATCCGGGAATACCAACTATACCTTGCTCCATCAAAAAGAATTATGTGAAAACTGTTTTATGTGATTTAGGAGCTGGTGTTAGTGTTATGTGCCTTTATCTTTATATAAAAGACTAGACTTGAATAAACTCACACCTACTGAAATATCTTTGCAAATGGCTGACAAATCAACTGCCATACCTATCGGTAATTGTGAGGATGTGCCCGTTGTTGTTGCTAATGTTACTATTTTGACTGACTTTGTTATACTTGAGATGCCCGAGGACGACAACATGTCGACTATCCTTGGTAGACCCTTCTTGAATACTGCAGGGGCTGTTATTGATTGCAATAAAAGCAAGGCCACTTTTCATATCAATGGTAATGAGCATACGGTGCACTTTCCGAACAAACAATTCCAAGTGAATGGTATTAATGTTATTGAAAAATCTCCGACAATCACTATTGGAAGTTTTCAAATACCTTTACCTACTGCCAAAAAGAAATATGAAATGCTTATTGTTGGGGATATTCACATCCCCGTTGAGGTACCTTAGTGATTTACGAAAGTTCTTCGGTTTCATGCTAATCGAAAGTGGTTGTTAATAAGACTTGATCAATCTTATTAATGGATCATTTTTGAGAGGTATGAAGTTGATGAATTTAGTAAGCACTACCTTCTGTCCCTGTCTTTTGTTTTCTGTTTTCATTAGTAAATAAAATAAAATGCCATGTTTTGTCTATTTTCTGAATTTCCTGTGCAATAAAAAAATGTCCCAAAAATAAAAGTTGTCAGAATGCTCTGAAAATTTAATACGATTTTTTCTGAATATTTAAGAATTTCTAGTGCAAATAATATCAGAGGGAGGTGCACCAGGTGGCACAACCAACCTAGGCGCGCCAGGACCCCCAGGCGCACACTGGTGGGTTGTGGTCCCCGCGTGGGCCCCCTCACTTATCCCTTCACACCACATCATCACCTACCTCTAGAAAAAATTCTCCATTGCTCTCTCTCTCGTGTTCTTGCTCTCAAACCCGCGGATTTCGATCTCTTTGCTCGAAGCTCCATTTCCGAAACTGTTTCGGGGGATTGTTGCTTGATATGTGACTCCACCTTTTGTCCAATTAGTTTTTGTTTTAATGGTTTATATTTTGAATAATTAGCTACTCTTGGTGCTGCTGTAGATGAGCTTGCATGTTGAATTCTTAGAGTTCTAAATAGTTTGAATGCTTGCTATGGCCTCTAAGTATCCTTATGAGTAGTTGCTATTAATTATATAAAGTTTTGTTGATAAATTTTTGTCATCCTAAAAATTTTCAGAAAATTGTACGCGAACATTATGAACCTATTTGGAAGGAGCTCTTGGAGGAGGAGATCCTCGGGGGCATCTTCTAGTGACAGCTCCGTTCGTCAGTCTTATGTTGAACCAAGTGAAAGTTTCATACGAGATGCCGCCACCAAAACATGCTTACGGCCTTGCGATGATTATATGGTGCGTGTGGGAAGGAGGAATTTGAGCAATATGTTCACAATGCCGGTCTTGGTCCCTACATTTCAGATAAGTGCGAGCAACACCACACCCTCACTGAAACTTTTGTCAAAGGATTTAAATTCCATCCCCGTGAGTCTAGGGTGTCATTTAAACTTTATGAAAATCCATTTACCATTTCATTAGAGAATTTTTCTCACCACTGCAAACTCCCATTCTGGGGTTTGCTTGACGAACCGCCAAGGGCCGAGTACCAATCATTCTTGACTAGTCTTTGCTGTGGTGAGACGAGGGGAGTGACACAAGGTAGAATAAAGAGCATTTATTTTCCCCGCAATTCAGTACTTTGCATTATTTAACGGGAAATGTATAGTAGGCAAGCAAGATTGTAGTATATTTTGTGCTCCAGACTTGAGCCTCATACGCAGCGCTCTCACCGGTGAAAGGAGTTATAATCTTGGAGCGATTGTTGCACGCAGACTGCAGCATAACGCTAATAGTGGCTATTTCTATGGTGGAATATATGCCACACGTTTATCACGAGGGCTGGGTGTTTCACCTTTGCCCTTTGACCCTATCCTACCCACGCAATATTTAGACTTTGATGCTTTGAAAAGTCATAAGATCCTCAAAAGAAAAATTCATAATTTCACTTATAACTTGTTGTTTAACCAAACATCTGTTGTGCACACATATTTGCATGCACCTGCTCTTTTTGACTATCACATCAAGGGAAGATATTTTGTTCTTGAGAGCGAGGCCCGAGCTCACAACGCGGTCGTGGGGACAACACGGCAGGCCGAGGCATCCGCGCCGAGAGCCTCCGTGAGCTACCACGCCGACTACTATCCAGGCTACTGACTGCTTACCAAGTTAGGCCAAAAGCCTAAGCTTGGGGGAGTACGCGTTTCTCACCGAAATTACATTCAAGTTCACACCTATCATTCTAGTTGTCGATTTTCACACTTTTTCATTGTATTATCCATGTTTAAATCTATTTTCTTGCTTTCTTCTTTTGTGTTTGAAAAAACTTAGAAAAACCAAAAAAAATAGTTGTAGTTAGTTTACTTTCTATGCATGCTTTGTTGTAATATTAAAAAGAAAACCCAAAAAGATTTCCTTGTTCTTCTTTTGCTTGTTGGGAGCTTTCCTGTGTAAATAGTTTTCTCGTTTTTTCTTTTCTCTTTTATTCGCTTGCTCGAGAAAAACCAAAAATATTTCAGTGTGTTTCTCTGAATTTATTTTCTTTTTATTCGAGTTGTACCGAGGAGAAGACCACGATGAAAATGTTGAGTGGCTCTCATTTGAATAATTGTTGATTTAATAAAGAGTCCATTTTACCTGGTCTTCTCCTGTTGAATAAAATGTTTGCAGATTCCAGTTTAGTCCACGGCACTCTTGCACAATTATTATTTTCACATCGTTCGGTCGTGCAAGTGAAAGGCAATAATGACGATATTCGATGAACTGGCCGTGGCAGAGAGAAACAGGTATGAGCTCGACTTGTCCTGTTTGTGTAAATATGTTTAACCTAGTATCCATGATTCAGCCCATTATGATTAAACATGTTTGCAATAACAATTAGAGATTATAGTTTCTCATGCCATGCATAAGTAGCTAGGAGTGGATAATGATTTATCTTGGATATCGACATTGCGTTAAAATGATTGTGATGTAGTATGATGATATGGTATCCTCCTTTAAATGTTCGAGTTGCTTGACTTGGCACATGTTCATGCATGTAGTTGAATCAAAACCAACATAGCCTCTTCGATATTTATGTTCATGGTGTTCATATCCTACTCATGCTAGTGTCCAATGTTACTTACGCATAATGCATGTTCATGACCGTTGTTGCTATCTAACTATCTAGTTGTCCGCTTCTCAACCTAATTGCTAGCCTTCGCCTATACTAAGTGGGAATTCTGCTTGTACATTGAAAACCTTGAACCCAAAGTTATTCCAGATGAGTCCACCATACCTACCTATATGCGGTATTACCCTGCCGTCCTAAGTAAATTTGCATGTGCCACCTCTAAAAACTTCAAATAATTATCCTTTTTTTGTGCCTGGATTGTTCATGGAACGACAGGAGGTGGTCGGTATTTTCCATGCTAAGTGGGTTATTCTCAGGTCGAGTGTTTATTCACTCGCCATCGCACGAGAAAAGGGCGGTAATAGGGATGCCGAGTCCCAAACTGCAAACAGAAAAAACTTACAAGTAATCAAACAAAAACTCCCAATGAAGTCAAAACCTTTACTTGCCGCTTGGGAACCACCACTAGCGTACTTAGCATGAAAGATGTTGATAACTGATGGTCGTGAAGTGAATGAAAAGGTGGCATGTCTCAAAATTATCATTTACCTCTGTTTTAAAAATTGAGCTCTGGCACCTCTGCAAATCACCGCTTCCCTCTACGAAGGGACTTTCTATTTACTTTTATGTTGTGTCACCACCTTCTAAAAACAAGCGCCAGAAACTGAGTAGAGCACAACTGTTATGATTTATGCATTGTGTATAGCTAATGTTGGGTGCATCATGACCGGATCTTTTCTACCATGAATTACAATGTTTAGTCGCTGCTTGAACTTTGGAGGTGCTCTGCATTTATGTTTTGCGGTCTCAGAAAGGGCTAGCGAGATACCACTATTGTCATATTATATCAGGGTTGTTTTGACAAATGTTGCTGTTTGAGATATCTTATTATTGCTCGCTAGCTGATTATGTCATTGATATGACTCATTATAACCTTTAAGAGTTATTGTCGGCATGGTTAGTTATAATGTTGGCTGAAAACCTGGGTGCTGTTTAAGCTTATTTATACAAACAAGAGCAAAAGAGTTCGTATTTTCTTTTTCTTTTTCACTTTCAGTTTATCAACTGAATTGCTTGAGGACAAGCAAAGGTTTAAGCTTGGGGGAGTTGATACGTCTCCAACGTATCTACTTTTCCTAACGCTTTTCCTCTTGTTTTGGCTCTACTTTGCATGATTTGAATGGAACTAACCCCGGACTGGTGCAGTTTTCAGCAGAACTACCATGGTGTTATTTTTGTGCAGAAATAAAAGTTCTCTGAATGGAACGGAACTTTGTGAGGATTTTTTATATCAATAAAGAGAATTTCTGAAGCTAAAAGCCATCGGGGGGCACCTGGGTGGGCACAACCCACCAGGGCGAGCCTGCCCTCCCAGGCGCGCCCAGGTGGGTTGTCCCCACCTGGTGGCCCCGCAGACCCTGAAACCGACGCTATAAAATCCTATTTTTCTAGAAAAAAATCAGGGAGAAAGAATTGTTGCGATCCACGAGACGGAGCCACTGCCACCTCCTGTTCTTTATCAGGAGGCCAGATCTGGAGTCCATTGGGGCTCCGGAGAGGGGGGTCTTCGTTCTTCGTCATCACCAACCCTTCTCCATCGCCAATTCCATGATGCTCCCTACTGGGAGTGAGTAATTCCTTCGTAGGCTCACTGGTCGGTGAGGAGTTGGATGAGATTCATCATGTAATCGAGTTAGTTTTGTTAGGGCTTGATCCCTAGTATCCATTATGTTCTGAGATTGATGTTGCTATGACTTTGCCATGCTTAATGCTTGTCACTTTGGGCCCGGGTGCCATGAATTCAGATCTGAACCGTTTATGTTATCACCATTATATCCATGTTCTACATCCGATCTTGCAAGTTATAGTCACCTACTACGTGTTATGATCCGGCAACTCCGGAGTGACAATAGTCGGGACCACTCCCGGTGATGACCGTAGTTTGAGGAGTTCATGTATTCACCGTGTGTTAATGCTTTGTTCCGGTTCTCTATTAAACCGAGGCCTTAATATCGCTTAGTTTCTAATATGGACCCCGCTGCCACGGGAGGGTAGGACAAAAGATGCCATGCAAGTTCTTTCCATAAGTACGTATGACTATTTATGAAATACATGCCTACGTTATATTTATGAACTGGAGCTAGTGCCGTATCGCCCTAGGTTATGGCTGTCTCATGATGAATACCATTCAACAATTACCGATCCAATGCCTACGAATTTATCTTATATTGTTTCTGCTAAGTTATTACTGCTATCGTTACTGTTGCACTTGCTATAAAATTACTGATATCACTGTTACCGTTACCATTGCTGCTGTCACTACTATCGTATTACTTTGCTACTGATCACGTTGCTGCAGATAATTAATCTCCAGGTGTGGTTGAATTGACAACTCAGCTGCTAATACCTTAAAATATTCTTTGGCTCCCCTTGTGTCGAATCTATAAATTTGGGTTGAATACTCTACCCACGAAAACTGTTGCGATCCCCTATACTTGTGGGTTATCACTGACCGGTGTCTACAGGCCGCACCGCCACGAGGACAAGCCGGCCTTCCTCGCCGAGCTTCACGACGCCCACTCTCTCTGCGCTGGCCCATGGCTTATTGGCGGCGACTTCAATCTCATTGCCACGACGTCGGACAAGAGCAATGATCGGTTGCACCGTGGGGCTATGAGTAGATTCTGTCGTTTTATCGCTGGCGAGGAGCTCCGCGACATCTACTTCATGGGTGACGGTACACATGGTCGAGCGAGCGTGACTCGCCGACCCTGGAGCGCATCGACGGGGTTATGTGCATGTCGGGCTGGGCTGTGGAGCACCCTTCCTGCTTCCTGCGCTGCCTTTCCTCCGCCACTTCTCATCATGCGCCGCTCTTGCTTGACTGCTCCCCGCGTGTCCCGGGACCCCGCAGGTTTCACTTTGAGAAGTTTTGGCCGAAGATCGAAGGCTTCCACCAGACTGTGGCCAATGCCTGGGAATCTGGCCCGGCCGACGAGGATCCTTTATGGCGCATTTTCCCCCGCCTCAAGTTCACTGCCAAGGCTTTGCAAAGCTGGAGTGTGCGCTGCATTGGTCACGTCGCGCAGCAACTGTCATTCGCCCATGAGCTCATTGCGCGGCTCGACGCGGCGCAGGACGTCCGCCCCCCGCATCCTGTCGAGCCTTGGTTCCAGTGCCGCCTCAAGTCAGCATACCTTGGGCTCGCTTCCCTCGACCGCTCCATCGCGTGTTAACGTGTCTGTTGCTCTTGGCTGCAAGCTGGTGAGACCAACACCTCCTTCCTTCGGGTACGAGCGGCGCATCGGAAGCAGCATTCCAGGATCGTGTCGTTGCATGTGGACGGCCAGGAGATTATGGACCATGAGGCCATGTCTGAGGCAGTCTACGACCACTTCGCGGCCGCGCTGGGCACGTCTGACCCCCGCGCCTTCACCCTCAACCTTGACGGTTTGGATCCACGCTCGTTCGACCTGGCAGGGCTGGATGTGCCGTTCTTTGAGGACAAGATTTGGGCCGCAGTTAAATAGCTGTCGTCCGGCAAGTCGCCCGGACCGAACGGATTCTCCGCGGAATTCCTATGCGCTTGCTGAGATATCATTAAGCACGACATCTGTGCTATGTTTGCCAAGCTCTACTCTCTCAACGGTTGTGGCTTCCAGAAGCTCAACGAGGCCTTCGTCATGCTGCTCCCCAAGCGCCCTGATGCGGCTTGTACTACAGATTACCACCCCATCAGCCTTATTCACATCATTGCCAAGCTTGGGGCCAAGGTTCTCTCCCTGCGCCTCGCCCCGCGCCTTGGCGAGATGATCTCGATGAACCAAAGTGCTTTCATCATCGGCAGATGCATCCACGACAACTTCCTCCTCGTGCAACAAACGGCGCGCCGGCTTCACAATCTCAAGTTGTCTCGTGTCATGCTCAAGTTCGACATCGCCCGCACGTTCAACTCGGTTTCTTGGCTCTTCCTCCTCGACATTCTGCGCCATCTGGGCTTTGGCCTGCGTTGGAGGGAGTGGATCTCCATCCTCCTTGGCACGGCAAGCACACGGGTCCTTCTCAACGGCTGCACTGGGCCTCCTATTGCACACCGCAAGGGGCTTCGCCAAGGCAACCCTGTTTCCCCCATGCTCTTCATGCTGGTCATCGACGTCCTGGACCGGCTGCTCTAGCGGGCCGTTGCCGACGGCGTCCTCCGCCTTACCCCGCGTCACATGGCATCTAGCATCTCCCTCTATGCTGATATGTTGTCATCTTCTGCCATCCGGACAAGCACGACCTCGCCGTGGTCCGCGAGCTTCTTCGGGTCTACGGCGTCGCCTCAGGCCTCCACACGAATATCGCGAAGTGCTCTGCTTCTCCTATCCAGTGCTTGCTGGATCACGCCGCCGTCCTACGCGGCCTCGCTTGCCCGATCGTGGATTTCCCTACCAAGTATCTAGGCCTTCCACTCTCTATCAGGAAGGTTTCCTCCGCCGCGCTCCAACCCTTCATCGACAAGCTCGAGCGCAAGTTGTCGCCTTGGTGGGCTACCTTGCTCTCCAAGGGCGAGAGGTTGGCGCTTGCTCGTCATGTCCTGGGTGCCATGCCGCTGCACATCATGATGTCAATGGCTAACCCCGCCCATCTTGAAGCAGCTCAACCGCCTGGTCCGCTCCTTCCTCTGGCGCGGCCGCAAGGAGGCAAATGGCGGCCCCTGTCTCGTCAGCTGGCCCTCGGTCAGTCGTCCCATTTCGCTCGTAGGGCTTGGCATCCCTGACTTTCAGCGCGCTGGGGTTGCGCTTCGGACCCGGTGGCTTTGGCTTCAGGCGACAGACCCTTCCCGCCATGGCACCACCTGCACATGCCCAGCTGCTCCGAGGTCCAGGCCATCTTCCGTGCCTCCACGTCATGGGCCCTTGGAGACAATCGCTCATGCCGCTTTTGGGTTGATCCCTGGGTCGATGGCAGGTCTATAAAGGAGATTGCCCCGCTGATCTATGACAAAGTGCCGCGGCGACGACGCAAGATCCCTTTTGTCCGTGATGCCCTAGCAGACCGTTCCTGGGCGCGGGACATCTCCGGTTCTCTAGGGCCGGCGGCGCTGGTCCAGTACGTCCACCTCTGGCAGCGGCTGCGTCAGGTTACCCTCTTGGACTCTCCGGACTCGCTCACGTGGGGATGGACTGCCAACGGCGCCTACACCGCGAGCTCGTGCTACAACTCTATGTTCATTGGCTCCATCGAGGCCTCCCACTGGCGGCTTACGTGGCGCCCTTGGGCGCCACTCCGTGTGAAGGTCTTCTTCTGGCTCGCGCTCAGGGATCGGGGCTGGACGGCGGTGCGCCTCGCCAGACACGGCCTCCCTCACGGTTCTGCTTGCTCCCTGTGTGACCAGACGCCGGAAACCATGGCCCATCTCCTTTCGGAATGCCCGTTCTCTAGGCGGTATGGCATGACTCGCTCGCTTGGTGTCGGCTCCCGGTGACCATCCCCCCGCGGACATCCCCTTCATCGACTGGCTTGCTACTTCGGCCACCACCACCCCCACTTGCCTGCGCCGCGGCTTCACCACTCTGGCCCTGCTCATCGCTTGGGAGATCTGGAAGCAACGCAACGCTTAAGTCTTCGATGCCACCCGGCCGTCCATCTCTAGGACCTTAGCGACGATCATGGAGGAAGCTCGCGGCTGGGCCCATGCGGGCGCCCTAGGACTTTGCCACATCTTGCCCGAGGAGTAGTTTCTCTGGTTTGGGGATGCGTACACCCCTTTCTGTTGTACGCTATAACCTACTGACTCACGCCGCGCTGCGTGTTCGTGCTCGTCAGAGGTTTCTGCAATTGCTGTTGCTACTTTTTCTACCTATCAAACAATGATACGCAAGCCATTTGCGTATTCGCGAAAAAAAAAACATGACTGTAGGGCCTATAAACTGAGAGCGGCTTGCTAAAAAGAACAGAACTGAGAGCGATTACGGGCCATGGCATACCAACCATCTTATCGTTGTCACTACTAGATTATTCGTTCTGGTTCAGGTACTAACTCACCTCACCAACTGAAGAACGTGGGTGCTGGTGAGGAAATTGGTGCAGGTACAGGAAATGAATTAAAATGAGAAAATAGCATACGGTGGAGTCGATCGCTTACTCGAGTTAGATATTGTTGTTACGTTGAATATTGACAGTACTTATGCAAATCTCGTGTTTAGATCGGTAACGATTAGCAGTAATTTAGAAACAATTATTTCTTGATCGTCTACATGTCAAACAAGATCTTGATTGTATACAAATTAGCAAAATCGATCTAATTTATTTACACCTGGACGAATCTTTGCAAGGTTCGTCCGAATGTCGTGGCAGTACCAGATGATCATACAGCGATGACAAATCATTCACATGATAATATAAACAAACGCTTAATCAAGACAGCACCAGAATGGGCTGGCAGTGAAGTGAACGCAACCACCAAAAGACGCGGAAGCACCATGGTAAACAGTACCAGACCTGTGTCTGTGACTGCTACTTTTCACGATCCAAGAAATCTGAGACCTCAGCGGTGATGTATACTACCAAAGTACCTGTGATATCTGGTTGCAATAGCAAATCTGTAGTACGTACTAAGAGATGCTCTTGTCCAGCATGTTTTTCTTTCCTTTGAAGCACAAACCGTTGAACAATCTCTTGTCCAACATGTCCCTAATTTGAGCCCAGTAAGATCTTAAATCAGGCAAGAAGCATGGATTTAACTGAAAAGGTAATCACAAGAGAGCGCCACACAAGCTCATACTCTGACCAATATGACTCCATCTCAAATGAAGGGTGGGGAGAAGCAGGCAAGCAGGATAATTTCCTTTCATGGAGAGGAAAGTCCATTCGATCCAAGGGAGATCCCAACAAAAGACGGGGTGGGTGTGGGGGGAGGGGGGAGAGAGAAAACAAGAGTTCTCCAATTGACACAATACATCGAGGGAGCAGTAAATAAACTCCCTTTCTTATGACATGTATATGACCTTCCCGTCCCTCTCTGTTGTCGAGCGTTCTTGATTTTCGAGGCTGATACTTGGGTCACGTCACTGGGTCGCGACGGTGCCGGAGGACGAGGACGGCGAGGCCGGGTGCCGCGGCACTGCGTTGGCCGCGGCCGGTGAAGGAGGCGAAGAAGGGCGGCTTCCCTGGCCCTGGCCGTGGCCGTGGCCCTGAGAGTTGGTGCGGTGGAAACGGCACTTGAAGGACCCGACGTGGGTGGCCGGCGCGCAGACGCACTTGGAAGCAGGCCCGTGGCCTGCGCCGGACGGCGCCGACGCCGACCCGGGCCACCTCCTCCGTGTATTCTTGGGCGACGCTGCCTCACCGGTCGGCGTGGTGCTGTTGCTGTGGTGGCCGTGGGTGTGGAACCTCCCCTCCTCCCCCGTGGTGTCCACGTAGTTGGAAGCCATTTCTGTCGAGTGTCTGCATAGGCATCATTAAGGGTGACTTTAACGAGCGAGTAAATACATGATTCGTTCCGATTTCCAAATAATAACCCGAGAAATAGATCGAGCGTTCATCAGGACATCAAACAAATCGAAAAAGACAGAACAAGTTTTGCCGTGTCCACGCCGTGTAATCAACAGCTCAAGAAGGAGGACGGTTGGTGGTAATCAGTTGTATGTTAGTGCACACACAGGTGAAAATAACACTACGATATTCAGTGCTAAGCAGCAGAAGAATCGAAAGAAGTTGAGATTAGTAGTACCTAGAAATCTGAAAGCGGGGGATGGAAGCAGCTGCCCGGGCGAGAGGAGGTGCCGAGAGCGGCAAACTGCGTTGCCCCGGCGAATACCCCTGGCTTTATACGGGCATGGCCTGCCCGCGGGCAGCTGCCCGGGATTCCTCCCGGGCCCCGAAACCGTGGGCCCCGCCCACTGGCCCGACGGCCCCGCCCACCGTCTCGGTCGGATTCGGATGGGAACGAGATCTCGCACGCAGGGACAAGCGCACGCCGGCGGTTGTGCATAATTCCGGGACACCTATGGGCTCCCGTCACGTTGAGCCAACGAGATTGGAGCGGCGCCGCCGCGCCAAATCCGGAGAACGCCCACAGACTCCGTCGCGGCTAGAGTGCGCGCGCGGCAACCTACTACCACTGGAGTTTTTTTTTTTTTTGCGTTAATAAAGGATAGCACTCGACTCGAGAGGCGTCCTACCTACATACCCAGCATGGCAGCATCCATCGGTCATCGCGTGGGTGCGCGAGAGGCGTCTGCCCACTCGCCTCGAGTTCACGACACATGGGCGCGGCGGCACGTATGCAGCGGGGCGCTGCGTTTGCTATGCCACGTTAGGGGTCTGGACCGTGCCGACGCGTGCGGGTAGTCGGACGGGACACGAAACGGCGACGCATGGCAACGAGCAGCCCAACCGCCCGAAGCCGAAGGATCCAAACAAAAGGAACCGAGAGTCCGACACGGCGGAGCCGCCGACCGCCAAGGGTAAGGATTCCCCAGTTTCTCACCGGACGTGCTACGGGCCTACGGCATGGTCGATCGATTGTGACATCCTGATATATCACGGAGGATGATTGGGCCGATCGTTATCACATCCTTGCGTGGTGGTGGCTCCAATTAGATCGGACACTTCTCTAGCACACCGCGCGAACGTCAAGTCGGCTCGTCGCTCGCTCGCCTCGCAGCACGTCCGTCGCCCTCGCCCCGGCCGTGTTGGCTATACCTTCCACGCTACGGAATCAGACACGTGCCAGACTCAGTACTAGACTTACTTTTTCTTTTTTGCGAGAAGTACTAGACTTACTTGAGAGTATCACAGTAAGTATTTTTATTTTGGACAGGAGGTTGAATCCCCGGCCTTTGCATCAATAAGATGCATCCGATTGTTTTTGTTAATTACTCCTTCCATTCACAAATCACAAGATGTTTTTGTACTTTATACATATTGAAATGAGTAGCAAACGCACTAAAATGTACCTACGTACATCGAGTTTCAAAAAAGAAGATAGAATATCTTATATTTTGTGAACGGACCAGCGTATAAATAAAACAACCACTTAAAAAAGATAAACATTCTTGTATCAGCGTCGTCACGTCAGTTCGACAAGGATTTTCAGCCTGCTTGTTAAGACCAATCAATGAAGACCAACGCAACAGCAAATAGACAACGCCTTAAACAAGATAAAGATACAATTTCGTCGATGCTGAGCCCAACCAATAATGGTACGTGCAAGAGTTTTTCATCCGAACATGAAACGGTGTTTAAGTCAACATCTTGTATCTGCAGTACTCCACGTCGAGCCAAAAAGGCAATAACAGATTGGTGGGGTGTCTTCACACCCTAGACCACCGCCATGTTCGTCGGGAGGGTGCCAATGTCTCGGTGCATATCTGGCTGCTACCACTCAACACCAACGCGAGTTGTACTGCAACATCCACCATATTGTTGGAGTCACTGCACCGGTGCTAGATGTCGGTGGGGAACCGCTGACCTGCCCCAAATTCACCAGCGCCAGGCGCTGCTGCTGGTGCCACGAACCTTCTCGTGCGATGGGCATTGCCTTCACACCAAAGGAAAATCTCCTTTGCGCCGCCAGCAAGTGACCACTATGCCACACGGAACCACCATTGGCGCGCCTGCAGATATGCCAACGCACCTGCAATGTGTTGCCGCACCACTTGATCTCCTTGTTGCGGTTGCCGAGCGCCCCCCCTAGACACACATTAACTAGCTGCAGCACCATCGCGCTACTCATGCCCAAGCCCTTGCATTACTCATAAGAGGCGTCCAAGTTAACTAACATCAACACAGACATCGTCCTAGGTTGCGACTCACTGGCCGGTCAGATGAACACAAGGGATTGCTCCTCCACTAGCACCCGTCGAACGTCAGTCGCGAGTGCCAAGATCCAGTTTACCATTGTCGGTCCCGTGAAGCCTGGGGGTCCCACGGATTCGTCTCACATGGGTGGCGTCAGCCCCGTCTATGGGTGTGCACGGGCTCGCCGCCCATGAACTACAAATCCATGCCCCTCCCGAGGTGGCATGCAAATCTTTGTCAAGAACTAAGCCTACGAAAGCCTATCATCAGCGCTGGCGTGGCCGTCTCACTACCATGGGTAGTTCGAGGAGGTCCACGCCCGACAACCTACAACATCCAGAAGGAATCAGCTCCGCTATCCTGCCTGGCAGCAACGCTCTCACTACCATGGGTAGTTCGAGGATGTCCACGCCCGGCAACCTACAACATCCAGAAGGAATCAGCTCCGCTATCCTGCCTGGCAGCAACGCTCTCACTACCATGGGTAGTTCGAGGATGTCCACGCCCGGCAACCTACAACATCAAGAAGGAATCAGCTCCGCTATCCTGCCTGGCAACAACGCTCTCACTACCACGGGTAGTTCGAGGATGTCCATGCCCAACAACCTACAACATCAAGAAGGAATCAGCTCCGCTATCCTGCCTAGCAGCAACGCGGTGGTACGCCAATCCATGTTAAGGAACTACCTCAAGATCCAGATCCTTGTGAAGACTCTCACTAGCAAGACCATCACACTTGGGGTGAAAACCCTTTGACACCACCGACGATGTCAAGGCCAAGATCTACCAGGCGAGGAGCTACTTCCAGGGGGCATGCCCCCCGTCACTTGCCTCCCATGGATGCCCGAGGACCTGCCAACGACCAGTCGCTAGCGGGCGCGGCGATGGGACTGCTCAGGCCTACAGTGGTCTAGACCTGCAACATCCAATCGTTGTTGGGGAACATAGTATTTCAAAAAAATTCCTACGATCACGCAGGATCTATCTAGGAGAAGCATATCAACGAGCGGGGAGAGTGTGTCCACGTACCCTCGTAGACCGAAAGCGGAAGCGTTTAGTAACACGGTTGATGTAGTCGAGCGTCTTCGTGATCCAACCGATCCAAGCACCGAACGTACGGCACCTCCGCGTTCAGCACACGTTCAGCTCGATGACGTCCCTCAATCTCTTGATCCAGTTGAGGACGAGGGAGAGTTCCGTCAGCATGACGGCGTGGCGACGATGATGATGAAGTTACCGGCGCAGGGCTTCGCCTAAGCACTACAACGATATGACCGAGGTGTGTAATTGTGGAGGGGGCACCGCACACGGCTAAGAGAAGACTTGGTGGGTCTTTGGGGTGCCCCCGCCCATGTATATAAAGGAGGGGGGAAGAGGAGGCCAGCCCTAGAGGGGGCGTGCCAGGGGGGAGTCCTACTTGGGCTCCCGGTCCAAGTAGGATTCGCCCCCCTTCCTATTCCAACTAGGAGAAGGAGGGAAGGGGGAAGAGCGGAGAAGGAAGGAGGGGGCGCCGCCCCCTCCTAGTCCAATTCGGACCAACCCATGGGGGGGGGCACACAGCCACCCCTTGAGGCCCTTCTCTTCTTTCCCCTAAAGCCCATTAAGGCCCATTACTCTCCCGGGGGGTTCCGGTAACCTCCCGGTTCTCCAAAAAAATGCATGAACCACTCGGAACCATTCCGATGTCCAAATGCAACCTTCCAATATATGAATATTTACCTCTCGACCATTTAGAGACTCCTCGTCGTGTCCGTGATCTCATCCGGGACTCCAAACAAGCTTCGGTCATCAAATCACATAACTCATAATACAAATCGTCATCGAACGTTAAGCGTGCAGACCCTACGGGTTCGAGAACTATGTAGACATGATCGAGACACATCTCCGGTCAATAACCAATAGCGAAACCTGGATGATCACATTGGCTCCTATATATTCTACGAATATCTTTATCGGTCAAACCGCATAGCAACATATGTTGTTCCCTTTGTCATCGGTATGTTACTTGCCACGGATTCGATCGTCGGTAGCATCATACCTAGTTCAATCTCGTTAACGGCAAGTCTCTTTACTCGTTCCGTAATGCATCATCCCATGACTAACTCATTAGTCACATTGCTTGCAAGGCTCATAGTGATGTGCATTACCGAGAGGGCCCAGAGATACCTCTCCGATACACGGAGTGACAAATCCTATTCTTGATCTATGCCAACCCAACATATCACCTTCGGAGACACCTGTAGAGCATCTTTATAATCACCCAGTTATATTGTGATGTTTGATAGCACATAAGGTGTTCCTCCGGTATTCGGGAGTTGCATAATCTCATAGTCAGAGGAACATGTATAAGTCATGATGAAAGCAATAGCAATAAAACTAAACGATCATTAATGCTAAGCTAACGGATGGGTCTTGTCCATCACATCATTCTCTAATGATGTGATCCTGTTAATCAAATGACAACACATGTCTATGGTTAGGAAACTTAACCATCTTTGATTAACGAGCTAGTCAAGTAGAGGCATACTAGGGACACTTTGTTTGTATATGTATTCACACATGTATCAAGTTTCCGGTTAATACAATTCTAGCATGAATAATAAACATTTATCATGATATAAGGAAATATAAATAACATCTTTATTATTGCCTCTAGGGCATATTTCCTTCAGTCCCCCACTTGCACTAGAGTCAATAATCGAGTTCACATCGTCATGTGATTTAACACCAATAGTTCACATCTTTATGTGATTAGTTCACATCTCCATGTGACTAATACCCAAAGGGTTTACTAGAGTCAATAATCTAGTTCACATCGCTATGTGATTAATACCCAAAGAGTGATCATGTTTTGCTTTGTGAGAGAAGTTTAGTCAACGGGTCTGCCACATTCAGAGCCGTATGTATTTTGCAAATTTTCTATGTCTACAATGCTCTGCACGGAGCTAATCTAGCTAATTGCTCCCACTTTCAATATGTATCCAGATTAGAGTTATCTGGTTTAGCGTCAAAGCTTGCATCAACATAACCCTTTACGACGAACTTTTTGTTACCTCCATAACCGAGAAACATATCCTTATTCCACTAAGGATAATTTTGACCGATGTCCAGTGATCCACTCCTGGATCACTATTGTACTCTCTTGCCAAACTCATGGTGAGTTACACAATAGGTCTGGTACACAGCATAGCATACTTTATAGAATCTATGACTGAGGCATAGGGAATGACTTTTCATTCTCTTTCTATTTTATGCCGGGGTCGGGTTTTGAGTCTTTACTCAACTTCACACCTTGCAACACAGGCAAGAACTCCTTCTTTGACGGTTCCATTTTGAACTACTTCAAAATCTTGTCAAGGTATGTACTCATTGAAAAAACTTTATCAAGCGTCTTGATCTATCTCTATAGATATTGATGCTCAATATGTAAGCAGCTTCACCGAGGTCTTTCTTCGAAAAACTCCTTTCAAACACTCATTTATGCTTTCCAGAAAAATTCTACATCATCTCCGATCAACAATATGTCATACACATATACTTATCAGAAAAGTTGTAGTGCTCCCACTCACTTTCTTGTAAAAATACAGGCTTCACCGCAAGTCTCAATAAAACTATATGCTTTGATCAACTTATCAGAGCATATATTCCAACTCTAAGATGCTTGCACCAGTCCATAGATGGATCGCTGGAGCTTGCACATTTTGTTAGCACCTTTAGGATTGACAAAGCCTTCTGGTTGCATCATATACAACTCTTCTTTAAGAAATCCATTAAGGAATGCAGTTTTGACATCCATTTGGCAGATTTCATAAAATGTGGCGATTGCTAACATGATTCAGACAGACTTAAGCATCGCTACGAGTGAGAAAATCTCATCATAGTCAACACCTTGATCTTTGATACGTCTCCAACGTATCTATAATTTTTGATTGTTCCATGCTATTATATTATCTGTTTTGGATGTTTAATGGGCTTTATTATACTCTTTTATATTATTTTTGGGACTAACCTACTAACCCAAGGCCCATTGCAAATGGCTATTTTTTGTGCCTGTTTCAGTGTTTCACAGAAAAGGAATATCAAACGGAATCCAAACGGAATGAAACCTTCGGGAAAGTGATTTTTGGAACAAATGTGACCCAAAGGACTTGGAGTGGACGTCAAGAAACAACCGAGGAGGCCACGAGGCAGGGAGGCGCGCCTGCCCCCTGGGCGCGCCCCACCCTCGTGGGCCCCTCGCAGCTCCACCGACCTACTTCTTCCTCCTATATATACCCATATACCCCGAAACCATCGAGGAGCACCACGAAATGCTATTTCCACCGCCGCAACCTTCTGTACCCGTGAGATCCCATCTTAGGGCCTTTTCTGGCGCTCCGCCGGAGGGGGAATCAATCACGGAGGGCTTCTACATCAACACCATAGCCTCTCCGATGATGTGTGAGTAGTTTACCTCAGACCTTCGGGTCCATAGTTATTAGCTAGATGGCTTCTTCTCTCTCTTTGGATGTCAATACAAAGTTCTCCTCGATCTTCTTGGAGATCTATTCGATGTAATTCTTTTTGTGGTGTGTTTGTCGAGATCCGATGAATTGTGGGTTTATGATCAAGATTATCTATGAACAATATTTGAATCTCCTCTGAATTCTTTTATGTATGATTTGTTATCTTTGCAAGTCTCTTCGAATTATCAGTTTGGTTTGGCCTACTAGATTGATCTTTCTTGCAATGGGAGAAGTGCTTAGCTTTGGGTTCAATCTTGCGTTGCTCGATCCCAGTGACAGGAGGGGAAATGACACGTATTGTATTGTTGCCATCGAGGATAAAAAGATGGGGTTTATATCATATTGCTTGAGTTTATCCCTCTACATCATGTCATCTTGCCTAATGCGTTACTCTGTTCTTATGAACTTAATACTCTAGATGCATGCTGGATAGCGGTCGATGTGTGGAGTAATAGTAGTAGATGCATAATCGTTTCGGTCTACTTGTCGCGGACGTGATGCCTATATACATGATCATGCCTAGATATTCTCATAACTATGCACTTTTCTATCAATTGCTCGACAGTAATTTGTTCACCCACCGTAATACTTATGCTATCTTGAGAGAAGCCACTAGTGAAACCTATGGCCTCTGAGTCTATTTTCCATCATATTAATCTTCCGTCAACTAGCTATTTCTGTCGCCGTTTATTTTGTAATCTTTACTTTTAATCTTTATCACAAAAATACCAAAAATATTATCTTATCATCTCTATCAGATCTCACATTTGCAAGTGGCCGTGAAGGGATTGACAACCCCTGTATCGCGTTGGCTGCAAGGTTCTTATTTGTTTGTGTAGGTACGAGGGACTTGCGTGTGGCCTCCTACTGGATTGATACCTTGGTTCTCAAAAACTGAGGGAAATACTTACGCTACTTTGCTGCATCACCCTTTCCTCTTCAAGGGAAAACCAACGCATGCTCAAGAGGTAGCAAGAAGGATTTCTGGCGCCGTTGCCGGGGAGTCTACGCACAAGTCAAGACATACCAAGTACCCATCACAAGCTCTTATCCCTCGCATTACATTATTTGCCATTTGCCTCTCGTTTTCCTCTCCCCCACTTCACCTTTGCTGTTTTATTCGCCCTTTTCCGTTCGCCTTCCTCCCGTATGTATCTTTGTTTGTGTTTCCATGTGCCTTCTATTTGCTTGCATCTTTGCTTGCTAAAAATCTATTGATATGGATCCACTTAAAGTGTTCTACTTGGATCATCTTCGATCCTTATGCGCTCGTGCTGAAACCCCAACTAGCCTAGTTGATGGGAAATATTTAGATGAGCATGCTCGTTTTGTGCGTCACCGTTTGTCTGAAAAAGGGAAACTCTTATGGGATCAAATAAACAGATTGTTGTGTTACACTTGGAATCTTTATGAAATTTATGATTTTACTTGTTGCTCTAAGAACCCTAAAAAACACCTTCCCTACCTTTATGAGTTTAATGAAAATGAAATCTTATCTTCTTATGCAAAGAGTGTTTACAGTTACTATGAGATTGAACAAATTGAAGAATTTGTTGCTTTTAAGGGTGCTTATGAAGTTGCTTCTTTGATTGAAAAGTATGATGTTACTCTCTACGAATCTGAAAATTTTGACATACTTAAATGTTGCTATGAAAACTATGCTCATAATGTCTATGTCAAAGAATTTATTGAGAGAATGACCATTGCTTTGGAAGAAACTAATGATATGCATGAATCTATAGATAATGATGATTCCGCGGATTTGATTGAAATATCCCTTGATGAACATGATGCTTGCTATTCTTGTGGCCATGATGCCAATATTTATGAAGATGAATTTGCTATAGTTCCTTATGTTAAACATGAGATCGTTGCTATTGCACCCATACTTGGTAGTTCCTTCGATGAAAAGCATGATTGCAATGATGTTATTATAAATTCTCTTAATGCCAATTGTGTTAATAATATTCAAAACCCTAAGCTTGGGGATGCTTGTTTTTCTATGTCTAGTATTTGTTGCAATGATCATGATTGGGGTGATTCTTTTTATGACCCTGAAAATTTATTTAAGCCCCATGATGAATATGAGATTGATATTAGTGTTTGCCATAATATTGAAAGTGGGTTTGGAAGAGTGTCAACTTTAGACCCCACATATTTGGAGAATGTTCAATCTTATGAAGTTTTTGATAAAAGTGGGTTTGGAGAGGTCATGACTTTAGTTAATATTAATCCCACTATTTTGGAAGAGTGTCAACTTCGCATGCATGTGGATCGTGTTGAAAATATTTTATGTGATAGCTATTGTGTTGAATTTTCTTATGATCCTACATGCAATTATTATGAGAGAGGAAAATATGGTTGTAGAAATTTTCATGTTACTAAATTACCTCTCGTTATGTTTAGATTGCTATTGTTTCTTTCCACTTCCTTGCATAGGCTAGTTTTTGCTTGCTATGATAATTTGTTTGCCTATAAGATGCCTATGCATAGGAAGTATGTTAGACTTAGATATGTTTTTCACATGCTATATGATGCTCTTTTTGTGCTTCAATTCTTGTCTTTCTTGTGAGCATCATTAAAATTATCAATGCCTAGCTAAAAGGGGCGTTAAACGATAGCGCTTGTTGGGAGGCAACCCAATTTTATTTTTGTTTCTTGCTTTTTGGTTCTGTTTAGTAATAAATCATTCATCTAGCTTCTGTTTAGATGTGGTTTTTGTTGGGGAACTTAGTAATTTCAAAAAAAAATCCTACAGACACGCAAGATCATGGTGATGCATAGCAATGAGAGGGGAGAGTGTCGTCCATGTACCCTCGTAGACCGTAAGCGGAAGCGTTATGAGAACGCGGTTAATGTAGTCGTACGTCTTCACGATCCGACCGATCCAAGTACCGAACGCACGGCACCTCCGAGTTCAGCACACGTTCAGCTCGGTGACGTCCCCAGAACTCACGATCCAGCAGAGCTTCGCGGGAGATTTCCGCCAGCACGACGGCGTGATGACGGTCATGATGATGCTACCGACGCAGGGCTTCGCCTATGCACCGCTACGATATGACCGAGGTGGATTATGGTGGAGGGGGGCACCGCACACGGCTAAAAGATCAACTGATCAACTTGTGTGTCTATGGGGTGCCCCCTCCTCCGTATATAAAGGTGTGGAGGAGGGGGAGGGGCCGGCTCTCCTAGGCGCGCCCCAAGGGGAGTCCTACTCCCACCGGGAGTAGGACTCCAACCCTTCCAAGAGTAGGAGTAGGAGAGAGGGAAGAAGGAGAGAGTGGGAAGGAAAGGGGGCGCCCCCCCTTGTCCAATTCGGACTAGAGGGGGAGGGGGCGCGCGGCCTGCCCTGGCCGCCACTCCTCTTCTCCACTAAGGCTCAATAGGCCCATTACACTCCCCGGGGGGTTCCGGTAACCCCCCGGTACGCCGGTATTTGTCCGAACTTGCCCGGAATCCTTCTGAAGTCCAAACATAGTCATCCAATATATCGATCTTTATGTCTCGGCCATTTCGAGACTCCTCCTCATGTCCGTGATCATATCCGGGACTCCGAACTACCTTCGGTACATCGAAGCACATAAACTCATATTACCGATCGTCACCGAACGTTAAGCGTGCGGACCCTACGGGTTCGAGAACTATGTAGACATGACCGAGACTCGTTTCCGGTCAATAACCAATAGCGGAACCTGGATGCTCATATTGGCTCCTACATATTCTGCGAAGATCTTTATCGGTCAAACCGCATAACAACATACATTGTTCCCTTTGTCATCGGTATGTTACTTGCCCGAGATTCAATTGTCGGTATCCCAATACCTAGTTCAATCTTGTTACCGGCATGTCTCTTTACTCGTATCATAATATATCATCCCGCAACTAACTCATTAGTTGCATTGCTTGCAAGGCTTATAGTGATGTGCATTAACGAGAGGGCCCAGAGATACCTCTCCGACAATCGGAGTGACAAATCCTAATCTCGATCTATGCCAACTCAACAAGTACCATCGGAGATACCTGTAGAGCACCTTTATAATCACCCAGTTACGTTGTGACGTTTGGTAGCACACAAAGTGTTCCTCCGGTATTCGGGAGTTGCATAATCTCATAGTCATAGGAACATGTATAAGTCATGAAGAAAGCAATAGCAATATACTAAACGATCAAATGCTAAGCTAACAAAATGGGTCAAGTCAATCACATCATTCTCTAATGATGTGATCCCATTAATCAAATGGCAACTCATCTCTATGGCTAAGAAACTTAACCATCTTTGATTCAACGAGCTAGTCAAGTAGAGGCATACTAGTGACACTTAATTTGTCTATGTATTCACACATGTACTAAGTTTCCGGTTAATACAATTCTAGCATGAATAATAAACATTTATCATGATATAAGGAAATATAAATAACAACTTTATTATTGCCTCTAGGGCATATTTCCTTCAATTTTGTGTTTTAATTAGTGTTTGTGCCAAGTAGAACCTTTGGGAAGACTTGGGTGAACTCTTTGCGATCTTGCTGTAAAAAACAGAAACTTTAGCGCTCACGAGATTAGCTAAAACTTTTTACTGGAGAGTGCTATTTAGTTGATTCTTTTTGAAGACGATTAATAGATAAATTACTCACGTCCAAAAATTTATTTCAGAATTTTTGGAGTTCCAGAAGTATGTGTTTGATACATATTACTACAAACTGTTCTGTTTTTGACAGATTCTGTTTTTCGTGTGTTGTTTGCTTATTTTGACGAATCTATGGCTAGTATCGGAGGTTATGAACCATAGAGAAGTTGTAATACAGTAGGTTTAACACCAATATAAATAAAGAATTAGTTCATTACAGTACCTTGAAATGGTGGTTTGTTTTCTTTCGCTAACGGAGCTCATGAGATTTTCTGTTAAGTTTTGTGTTGTGAAGTTTTCAAGTTTTGGGTAAAGATTTGATGGATTATGGAACAAGGAGTGGCAAGAGCCTAAGCTTGGGGATGCCCAAGGTACCCCAAGGTAAAATCCAAGTACAACCAAAAGCCTAAGCTTGGGGATGCCCTGGAAGGCATCCCCTCTTTTGTCTTCGTCCATCGGTAACTTTACTTGGAGCTATATTTTTATTCACCACATGATATGTGTTTTGCTTGGAGCGTCTTGTATGATTTGAGTCTTTGCTTTTTAGTTCACCACAATCATCCTTGCTGTAAACACCTTTTGGGAGAGACACACATTAATCGGAATTTATTAGAATACTCTATGTGCTTCACTTATATCTTTTGAGCTAAATAATTTTGCTCTAGTGCTTCACTTATATCTTTTAGAACACGGTGGTTGTTTTATTTTATAGAAATTATTGATATCTCATGTTTCACTTATATTATTTTGAGAGTCCTTTATAACAACATGGTAATTTTCTTTGGCTATAAAATTAGTCGTGATATGATAGGCATCCAAGATGGATATAATAAAAACTTTCATATAAGTGCATTGAATACTAAGAGAAGTTTGATACTTGATGATTGTTTTGAGATATGGAGATAGTGATATTAAAGTTGTGCTAGTTGAGTAGTTGTGAATTTGAGAAATACTTGTGTTGAAGTTTGCAAGTCCCGTAGCATGCACGTATGGTAAACGTTGTGTAAATAATTTGAAACATGAGGTGTTCTTTGATTGTCATCCTTATGAGTGGCGGTCGGGGACGAGCGATGGTCTTTTCCTACCAATCTATCCCCCTAGGAGCATGCGCGTAGTGCCTGGTTTTTGATGACTTGTAGTTTTTTGCAATAAGTATGTGAGTTCTTTATGACTAATGTTGAGTCCATGGATTATACGCACTCTCACCTTTCCATCATTGCTAGCCTCTTTGGTACCGTGCATTGCCCTTTCTCACCTTAAGAGTTGGTGCAAACTTCGCCGGTGCATCCAAACCCCGTGATACGATACGCTCTATCACACATAAACCTCCTTATATCTTCCTCAAAACAGCCACCATACCTACCTATTATGGCATTTCCATAGCCATTCCGAGATATATTGCCATGCAACTTTCCACCGTTCCGTTTATTATGACACGCTTCATCATTGTCATATTGCCTTGCATGATCATGTAGTTGACATCGTATTTGTGGCAAAGCCACCATGCATATTATTTCATACATGTCACTCTTGATTCATTGCCCATCCCGGTACACCGCCGGAGGCATTCATATGGAGTCATATTTTGTTCTAGTATCGAGTTGTAATCATTGAGTTGTAAATAAATAGAAGTGTGATGATCATCATTAATAGAGCATTGTCCCAAATAAAAAAAGAGAGAGAAAGGCCAAATAAAAAAAGAAAGGCCAAAAAAAAGAAATAAAAAGAAATAAAAAGGAACAATGCTACTATCCTTTTTCCACACTTGTGCTTCAAAGTAGCACCATGATCTTTATGATAGAGAGTCTTTTGTTTTGTCACTTTCATATACTAGTGGGAATTTTACATTATAGAACTTGGCTTGTATATTCCAACAATGGGCTTCCTCAAATGCCCTAGGTCTTCGTGAGCAAGCAAGTTGGATGCACACCCACTTAGTTTCTTTTGTTGAGCTTTCATACATTTATAGCTCTAGTGCATCCGTTGCATAGCAATCCCTACTCCTTGCATTGACATCAATTGATGGGCATCTCCCTAGCCCGTTGATTAGCCACGTCAATGTGAGACTTTCTCCTTTTTTGTCTTCTCCACATAACCCCCATCATTATATTCTATTCCACCCATAGTGATATATCCATGGCTCATGCTCATGTATTGCGTGAAAGTTGAAAAAAAGTTTGAGATTACTAAAGTATGAAACAATTGCTTGGCTTGTCACCGGGGTTGTGCATGATGAGAGCATTCTTGTGTGACGAAAATGGAGCATGACCAAACTATATGATTTTGTAGGGATGAACTTTCTTTGGCCATGTTATTTTGAGAAGACATGATTGCTTAGTTAGCATGCTTGAAGTATTATTATTTTTATGTCAATATTAAATTTTATCTTGAATCTTTCGGATCTGAACATTCATGCCACAATAAAGAAAATTACATTGAAGAATATGCCAGGTAGCATTCCACATCAAAAAATTCTGTTTTTATCATTTACCTACTCGAGGACGAGCAGGAATTAAGCTTGGGGATGCTTGATATGTCTCCAACGTATCTATAATTTTTTATTGTTCCATGCTATTATATTATCTGTTTTGGATGTTTAACGGGCTTTATTATACACTTCTATATTATTTTTGGGACTAACCTACTAACCCAAGGCCCAGTGCAAATTGCTGTTTTTTTGCCTATTTCAGTGTTTCGCAGAAAAGGAATATCAAACGGAATGAAACCTTCGGGAGAGTGATTTTTGGAACAAACGTGATCCAGAGGACTTGGAGTGGACGTCAAGAAACAACCGTGGAGGCCACGAGGCAGGGAGGCACGCCTGCCCCCTGGGCGCGCTCCCCACCCTCGTGGGCCCCTCCCAGCTCCACCGACCTACTTCGTCCTCCTATATATACCCATATACCCCGAAACCATCGAGGAGCACCACTAAACCCTATTTCCACCGCCGCAACCTTCTGTACCCGTGAGATCTGATAACCCACAAGTATAGGGGATCGCAACAGTTTTCGAGGGTAGAGTATTCAACCCAAATTTATTGATTCGACACAAGGGGAGCCAAAGAATATTCTCAAGTATTTGCAGTTGAGTTGTCAATTCAACCACACCTGGATAGCTCAGTATCTGCAGCAAAGTATTTAGTAGCAAAGTAATATGGAAGTAACGGTATCAATAAAGGTAACAAAGGTAACAGTAACAAAAGTAATATTTTTGGTGTTTTGTAGTGATTGTAACAGTAGCAACTGAAAAGTAAATAAGCAAGGAACAATATGTGAAAAGCTCGTAGGCATTGGATCGGTGATGGAGAATTATGCCGGATGCGGTTCATCATGTAACAATCATAACATAGGGTGACACAGAACTAGCTCCAATTCATCAATGTAATGTAGGCATGTATTCCGAATATAGTCATACGTGCTTATGGAAAAGAACTTGCATGACATCTTTTGTCCTACCCTCCCGTGGCAGCGGGGTCCTAGCGGAAACTAAGGGATATTAAGGCCTCCTTTTAATAGAGTACCAGAACAAAGCATTAGCACATAGTGAATACATGAACTCTTCAAACTATGGTCATCACCGGGAGTGGTCCCGATTATTGTCACTTCGGGGTTGCCGGATCATAACACATAGTAGGTGACTATAGACTTGCAAGATAGGATCAAGAACTCACATATATTCATGAAAACATAATAGGTTCAGATTTGAAATCATGGCAGTCGGGCCCTAGTGACAAGCATTAAGCATAGCAAAGTCATAGCAACATCAATCTCAGAACATAGTGGATACTAGGGATCAAACCCTAACAAAACTAACTCGATTACATGATAGATCTCATCCAACCCATCACCGTCCATCAAGCCTACGATGGAATTACTCACGCACGGCGGTGAGCATCATGAAATTGGTGATGGAGGATGGTTGATGATGACGACGGCGACGAATCCCCTCTCTGGAGCCCCGAATGGACTCCAGATCAGCCCTCCTGAGAGGTTTTAGGGCTTGGCGGCGGCTCCGTATCGTAAAACGCGATGAATCCTTCTCTCTATTTTTTCTCCCCGAAAGTGAATATATGGAGTTGGAGTTGAGGTCGGTGGAGCGTCAGGGGGCCCACGAGGTAGGGGGTGCGCCCAGGGGGGCAGGCGCGCCCCCACCCTCGTGGACAGGGTGTGGGCCCCTTGACGTGGATTTTTCTTCTAGTATTTTTAATATTTTCCAAAAAGATGTTCCGTGGAGTTTCAGGTCATTCCGAGAACTTTTGTTTCTGCACATAAATAACACCATGGAAAGTCTGCTGAAAACAGCGTCAGTCCGTGTTAGTTCCATTCAAATCATGCATGTTAGAGTCCAAAACAAGGGCAAAAGTGTTTGGAAAAGTAGATACGACGGAGACGTATCAACTCCCCCAAGCTTAAATCTTTGCTTGTCCTCAAGCAATTCAGTTGATAAACTGAAAGTGATAAAGAAAAACTTTTACAAACTCTGTTTGCTCTTGTTGTTGTAAATATGTAAAGCCAGCATTCAAGTTTTCAGCAAAGATTATGACTAACCATATTCACAATAACACTTAGGTATCATGTTTACTCATATCAATAGCATAATCAACTAGCGAGCAATAATAATAAATCTCGGATGACAACACTTCCTCAAAACAATCATGATATGATATAACAAGATGGTATCTCGCTAGCCCTTTCTGAGACCGCAAAACATAAATGCAGAGCACCTTTAAAGATCAAGGACTGACTAAACATTGTAATTCATGGTAAAGGAGATCTAGTCATAGTCATACCCAATATAAATTAATAGTAATGGATGCAAATGACAGCTGCGCTCTCCAGCTAGTGCTCTTTAATAAGAGGGTGATGACTCAACATAAAAGTAAATAGATAGGCCCTTCGCAGAGGGAAGCAGGGATTTGTAGAGGTGCCAGAGCTCGGTTTTGAAATAGAGATAAATAATATTTTGAGCGGTATAGTTTGATTGTCAACATAACAACCTAGAGATGGCGATATCTTCCATGCTACACACATTATAGGTGGTTCCCAAACAGAATGGTAAAGTTTATACTCCCCCTCCACCAACAAGCATCAATCCATGGCTTGCTCGAAACAACGAGTGCCTCCAACAAGCAACAGTCCCAGGGGGAGTTTTGTTTGCAATTATTTTGATTTAGTTTGCATAAAGCATGGGACTGGGCATCCCGGTGACCAGCCATTTTCTCGTGAATGAGGAGCGGAGTCCACTCCTCTTGAGAATAACCCGCCTAGCATGGAAGATACGGACAGCCCTAGTTGATACATGAGCTATTCGAGCATACAAAAGAGAATTTCATTTGAAGGTTTGGAGTTTGGTACATACAAATTTACTTGGAACGGCAGGTAGATACCGCATATAGGAAGGTATAGTGGACTCATATGGAATAACTTTGGGGTTTAAGGGATTGGATGCACAAGCAGTATTCCCGCTTAGTACAAGTGAAGGCTAGCAAAAGACTGGGAAGCAACCAACTAGAGAGCAACAATAGTCATGAACATGCATTAAAATTAATAAACATTGAGTACAATCATGAGTAGGATATAATCCACCATGAACATAAATATCGTGAAGGCTATGTTGATTTGTTTCAACTACATGTGTGAACATGTGCCAAGTCGAGTCACTTAAATCATTCAAAGGAGGATACCACCCCACTATACCACATCACAACCATTTTATTAGCATGTTGGCACGCAAGGTAAACCATTATAACTCATAGCTAATCAAGCATGTCACGAGCAACTATGATCTCTAATTGTCATTGCAAACATGTTTATCCATAATAGGCTGAATCAGGAACGATGAACTAATCATATTTACAAAAAAAGAGAGGTCGAGTTCATACCAGCTTCTCTCATCTCAATCAGTCCATCATATATCATCATAATTGCCTTTCACTTGCACGACCGAACGAAGTGAATAATAATAATAAGAGTGCACGTGTATTGGACTAAGCTGGAATCTGCGAGCATTCAATAAACAGGAGAAGACAAGGCAATATGGGCTCTTGGTTAAATCAACAATAATGCATATAAGAGCCACTTCAACAATTTAATTATGGTCTTCTCCTATCGACCCCCAAAGAAAAGAAAATAAATAAAACTATTTACACGGGAAAGCTCCCAACAAGCAAAAGAAGAACGGGAAATATTTTTTCTTTTTTCTTTTTAATTATTACTACTACAACAAGAAAAGTAAACTAGCTAAAAGCTACACTAATTTTTTTGGTTTTTCTTAAGGTTTATCAAACACACAAGAAGAAAGCAAGAAAAAGAAAATAAACTAGCATGGATATTATAGTGAAAAAGTATGAGCACCGACATCTAGCAATGAGTGTGTGTGAACATGAATGTAATGTCGGTGGGAAATACGTACTCCCCCAAGCTTAGGCTTTTGGCCTAAGTTGGTTCATTGCCACGGATGGCCTGGCGGATATCCGTAGTTGTAGCCGGGGTCGTACTGAGATGCAGCAATTATTGCCTCCTGAGCTGCAGCGTGGCGGCGAGCTGCCTCCGCCCTCCTCTCGTACTCATCTGCCTCCTCTCTGGTAATAATATATCTTCCTTTTGCCTGATAATCAAAGAAGGCAGGAGCAGGGAGAGTAATACGGACAGCACGGCGTCTGTCAAAGATTAAGCGATACTGGAGAGGTGATTCATTCCTCTCAACAAACTGGTGGTGAACCATAGCATCAAAGTCTAGGTAAGCAGGAGGCAATTCAATATCATCATCACGTATGGTTACACCAAGAAATTAGCTAGGCGGGTTGCATAAATTCCACCAAAGAAATCTCCATTAAATCTATTATTATGCAACCTACGTGCAACAATGGCTCCCAAATTATAAGATTTGTCTCCTAACATAGCACTCCTAAAAATACTGAGGTCAGGGACACACATATGACATGCTTCATCTTTACCAGTTACGCACCCACCTATGAAGAGTGCAAAATAATGTATAGCAGGAAAATGAATGCTCCCTATGGTAGCTTGTGCTATATCTCGAGATTCCCCCACAGTTATACTAGCAAGAAAATTTCTAAATTCAGATTTGCGGGGTTCACTAGCACTACCCCATTATGGAAGTTTGCAGGCAGCGGTAAAATCCTCTAAGTCCATCGTATATGATTTTTCATAAAGATCAAACAGGACAGTTGGAGAATTACGTGAAGATGAAAATTCAAACCTCCTCACAAAGGAACTAGTGAGATAATGGTACTGGCGGCATTTTTCTGCCTCAAAGCTCACAAGATCAGCGTTACGCAAATATGCGTTAAATTCTTCCTTGATTCCCGCTCGATCCATAAAATTTTCTGAAGGCCATTCACAGGGCCGCACTGGAGCGTCCCTTGGTGGCACATCGTCAGCATCACGCATTGCAAGCCTGGGTCCTTACTTCCTTGAAGAACAACCTTGGTACATTTTCCTAAGCATATTTCTTCCTCTAAAAAATTTCTGAAATTTTTAGTGACTTCAAACAAAAGTGAGCCAAACTAAACAAAATTGATAGCAACTACTCCTACAAGTGACTAGAGCCTATATCAAGCATTAGAACTACTTGGAACCATATAAATTTGACATGCAAGCTCAAGAACATGGTCACCTAGACAGCACAAATTTGCAATGAATAAAACACTAGAACAAAAACTAATTGGACCAATGGAGGAGTCACATACCAAGGAACAATCCCCCCAAGCAGTTTTGTGAGAGGTGCTTTGAGCAAGGAGATCGAAAATCGCAGCAAAATGAGCTAGAACTCGTGCTTGAGCTGGATGGTGAATTTTTTGGGAGGAAGGAGTGTGTGGGTGCAGGAATAAGTGGAGGGGGGCACCATGGGCCCACGAGGCAGGGGGCGCGCCCAGGGGGGTAGGGCGCGCCCTCCACCCTCGTGGCCAGGTGCTTGCCCCTCCTGCTGTGTTCTCAGTGCCAGGTATTCTCAAATATTCCAGAAAAAATCATATTCCATTTTCAGGGCATTTGGAGAACTTTTATTTTCGGGGTATTTTTATATTGCACGGATAAATCAGAAAACAGACAGAAAAATACTATTTTTACTTTATTTGAACTAAATAACAGAAAGTGGAAAGGAAGGTACAGAAGGTTGTGCCTTCTAGTTTCATCCATCTCATGCTCATCAAAAGGAATCTACTAACAAGGTTGATCAAGTCTTGTTAACAAACTCTTTCCAAATAACATGGAACCGGAGAAATTTCGAATAACACTATGTTACCTCAATAGAGTTGATACTATGAACTTGAGGTTGTTTCCTCGGAAAGTGTACCATATGCTCATTACCATTAACATGAAAAGTGACATTGCCTTTGTTGCGATCAATAATAGCCCCTGCAGTATTCAAAAAGGGTCTTCCAAGAATAATAGACATACTATCATCCTCGGGAATATCAAGAATAACAAAGTCCGTTAAAGTAGTAACGTTTGCAACTACAACAGGCACATCCTCACAAATACCGACAGGTATAGCAGTTGATTTATCAGCCATTTGCAAAGATATTTCAGTAGGTGTCAACTTATTCAAATCAAGTCTACGATATAAAGAGAGAGGCATAACACTAACACCGGCTCCAAGATCACATAAAGCAGTTTTAACATAGTTTCTTTTAATGGAGCATGGTATAGTAGGTACTCCTGGATCTCCAAGTTTCTTTGGTATTCCACCTTTAAAAGTATAATTAGCAAGCATGGTGGAAATCTCAGCTTCCGGTATCTTTCTTTTATTAGAAACAATATCTTTCATATACTTAGCATAAGGATTCATTTTGAGCATATCAGTTAATCGCATACGCAAAAAGATAGGTCTAATCATTTCAGCAAAGCGCTCAAAATCCTCATCATCCTTTTTCTTGGATGGTTTGGGGGGAAAAGGCATGGGTTTCTGAACCCATGGTTCTCTTTCTTTATCGTGTTTCCTAGCAACAAAGTCTCTCTTATCATAACGTTGATTCTTTGATTGTGGGTTATCAAGATCAACAGCAGGTTCAATTTCTACATCATTGTCATTACTAGGTTGAGCATCATCATGAACATCATCATTAACATTATCGCTAGGTTCATGTTCATTACCAGATTGTGTTTCAGCATCAGAAATAGATATATCATTTGGACTCTCAGGTGGTTCAGCAATAGGTTCACTAGAAGCATGCAAAGTCCTATCATTTTTCTTTTTCTTCTTTTTAGAAGCACTAGGTGCATTAGTATCATTTCTCTGAGAATCTTGCTCAATTCTCTTAGGGTGGCCTTCAGGATACAAAGGTTCCTGAGTCATTTTACCGGTTCTAGTAGCCACTCTAACAGCATAATCATTATTCTTACTATTTAATTCATTGAGCAAATCATTTTGAGCTTTAAGTACTTGTTCTACTTGAGTGGTAACCATAGAAGCATGTTTGCTAATAAGTTTAAGTTCACCCTTAACTCTAGACATATAATCACCCAAGTGTTCCAGCGTATCGGAATTGTATTTCAATTGTCTACCAAAATAAGCATTGAAGTTTTCTTGTTTGACAATAAAATTATCAAACTCTTCTAAGCATTGTCTAGCAGACTTATAGTGAGGAATATCACCTTCATCAAATCTATAGAGAGAATTTACCTTTACTACCTGTGTCGGGTTATAAAGACCATGAGTTTCTTCAATAGGTAATGGATTAAGATCATACGTTTTTTCAACGGGCGGTAAATTAAGACCATGTATTTCTTCAATAGGAGGTAAATTCTTAACATCTTCAGCTTTAATACCTTTTTCTTTGATAGATTTCTTTGCCTCTTGCATATCTTCAGGACTGAGAAATAGAACACCTCTTTTCTTCGGAATAGGCTCATGAATTGGCTCAGGGGCTGGCTCAGGAAGTGTCCAATTATTTTCATTTGTCAACATATTATTCAATAGAATTTCAGCTTCATCCGGCGTTCTTTCCCTGAAAACAGAACCAGCACAACTATCCAGGTAATCTCTGGAAGCATCGGTTAGTCCATTATAAAAGATATCAAGTATTTCATTTTTCTTAAGAGGATGATCAGGCAAAGCATTAAGTAATTGGAGAAGCCTCCCCCAAGCTTGTGGGAGACTCTCTTCTTCAATTTACACAAAATTATATATATCCCTCAAAGCAGCTTGTTTCTTATGAGCAGGGAAATATTTAGCAGAGAAGAGTAAATCATATCCTTGGGACTACGCACACAACCAGGATCAAGAGAATTAAACCATATCTTCGCATCACCCTTTAATGAGAACGGAAATATTTTAAGGATATAAAGGTAGCGAGAATTAACCCACAAGTATAGGGGATCGCAACAGTTTTCGAGGGTAGAGTATTCAACCCAAATTTATTGATTCGACACAAGGGGAGCCAAAGAATATTCTCAAGTATTTGCAGTTGAGTTGTCAATTCAACCACACCTGGATAACTCAGTATCTGCAGCAAAGTATTTAGTAGCAAAGTAATATGGAAGTAACGGTAACGGCAACAAAGGTAACGGTAGCAAAAGTAATATTTTTGGTGTTTTGTAGTGATTGTAACAGTAGCAACGGAAAAGTAAATAAGCGAGGAACAATATGTGAAAAGCTCGTAGGCATTGGATCGGTGATGGAGAATTATGCCGGATGCGGTTCATCATGTAACAATCATAACATAGGGTGACACAGAACTAGCTCCAATTCATCAATGTAATGTAGGCATGTATTCCGAATATAGTCATACGTGCTTATGGAAAAGAACTTGCATGACATCTTTTGTCCTACCCTCCTGTGGCAGCGGGGTCCTAGTGGAAACTAAGGGATATTAAGGCCTCCTTTTAATAGAGTACCGGAACAAAGCATTAGCACATAGTGAATACATGAACTCTTCAAACTATGGTCATCACCGGGAGTGGTCCCGATTATTGTCACTTCGGGGTTGCCGGATCATAACACATAGTAGGTGACTATAGACTTGCAAGATAGGATCAAGAACTCACATATATTCATGAAAACATAATAGGTTCAGATCTGAAATCATGGCACTCGGGCCCTAGTGACAAGCATTAAGCATAGCAAAGTCATAGCAACATCAATCTCAGAACATAGTGGATACTAGGGATCAAACCCTAACAAAACTAACTCGATTACATGATAGATCTCATCCAACCCATCACCGTCCAACAAGCCTACGATGGAATTACTCACGCACGGCGGTGAGCATCATGAAATTGGTGATGGAGGATGGTTGATGATGACGACGGCGACGAATCCCCCTCTCCGGAGCCCCGAACGGACTCCAGATCAGCCCTCCCGAGAGGTTTTAGGGCTTGGTGGCGGCTCCGTATCGTAAAACGCGATGAATCCTTCTCTCTGATTATTTTCTCCCCGAAAGTGAATATATGGAGTTGGAGTTGAGGTCGGTGGAGCGTCAGGGGGCCCACGAGGTAGGGGGCGCGCCCCCCACCCTCGTGGACAGGGTGTGGGCCCCCTGACGTGGATTTTGCTTCCAGTATTTTTAATATTTTCCAAAAAGGTGTTCCGTGGAGTTTCAGTTCATTCCGAGAACTTTTGTTTCTGCACATAAATAACATCATGGAAAGTCTGCTGAAAACAGCGTCAGTCCGGGTTAGTTCCATTCAAATCATGCAAGTTAGAGTCCAAAACAAGGGCAAAAGTGTTTGGAAAAGTAGATATGACAGAGACGTATCAAGATCCCATCTTAGGGCCTTTTTCGGCGCTCCGCCGGAGGGGGAATCGATCAGGGAGGGCTTCTACATCAACACCATAGCCTCTTCGATGATGTGTGAGTAGTTTACCTCAGACCTTCGGGTCCATAGTTATTAGCTGGATGGCTTCTTCTCTCTCTTTGGATCTCAATACAAAGTTCTCCTCGATCTTCTTGGAGATCTATTTGATGTAATTCTTTTTGCGGTGTGTTTGTCGAGATCCGATGAATTGTGGGTTTATGATCAAGATTATCTATGAACAATATTTGAATCTCCTCTGAATTCTTTTATGTATGATTTGTTATCTTTGCAAGTCTCTTCGAATTATCAGTTGGTTTGGCCTACTAGATTGATCTTTCTTTCAATGGGAGAAGTGCTTATCTATGGGTTCAATCTTGCGTTGCTCGATCCTAGTGACAGAAGGGGAAATGACACGTATTGTATTGTTGCCATCGAGGATAAAAAGATGGGGTTTATATCATATTGCTTGAGTTTATCCCTCTACATCATGTCATCTTGCCTAATGAGTTACTCTATTCTTATGAACTTAATACTCGAGATGCATGCTGGATAGCGGTCGATGTGTGGAGTAATATTAGTAGATGCATAATCGTTTCGGTCTACTTGTCGCGAACGTGATGCCTATATACATGATCATGCCTAGATATTCTCATAACTATGCACTTTTCTATCAATTGCTCGACAATAATTTGTTCACCCAACGTAATACTTATGCTATCTTGAGAGAATCCACTAGTGAAACCTATGGCCCCCGGGTCTATTTTCCATCATATTAATCTTCCGTCAACTAGCTATTTCTGTCGCCGTTTATTTTGCAATCTTTACTTTTAATCTTTATCATAAAAATACCAAAAATATTATCTTATCATCTCTATCAGATCTCATTTTTGTAAGTGGCCTTGAAGGGATTGACAACCATTTTATCGCGTTGGTTGCAAGGTTCTTATTTGTTTGTGTAGGTACAAGGGACTTGCGTGTGGCCTCCTACTGGATTGATACCTTGGTTCTCAAAAACTGAGGGAAATACTTAGGCTACTTTGCTGCATCACCCTTTCTTCTTCAAGGGAAAACCAACACATGCTCAAGAGGTAGCAAGAATGATTTCTGGCGCCGTTGTTGAGCAGTCTACGCACAAGTCAAGACATACCATGTACCCATCACAAACACTTATGCATCGCATTACATTATTTGCCATTTGCCTCTCGTTTTCTCCCCCCCCTTAACCTTTGCCGTTTTATTCTCCCTTTTCTGTTCGCCTTCCTCCCGTATGTATCTTTGTTTGTGTTTCCATGTGCCTTCTATTTGCTTGCATCTTTGCTTGCTAAAAATCTATTGATATGGATCCACTTAAAGTGTTCTACTTGGATCATCTTCGATCCTTATGCGCTCGTGCTAAAACCCCAACTAGCCTAGTTGATGGGAAATCTTTAGATGAGCATGCTCGTTTTGTGCGTCACTGTTTGTCTGAAAAAGGGAAACTCTTATGGGATCAAATAAACAGATTGTTGTGTTACGCTTGGAATCTTTATGAAATTTATGATTTTACTTGTTGCTCTAAGAACCCTAAAAAACACCTTCCCTACCTTTGTGAGTTTAATGAAAATGAAATCTTATCTTCTTATGCAAAGGGTGTTTACAGTTACTATGAGATCGAACAAATTGAAGAATTTGTTGCTTTTAAGGGTGCTTATGAAGTTGCTTCTTTGATTGAAAAGTATGATGTTATTCTCTACGAATCTGAAAATTTTGACATACTTAAATATTGCTATGGAAACTATGCTCATAATGTCTATGTCAAAGAACTTATTGAGAGAATGACCGTTGCTTTGGAAGAAAATAATGATATGCATGAATCTATAGATCATGATGATTCCGCGGATTTGATTGAAATATCCCTTGATGAACATGGTGCTTGCTATTCTTGTGGCCATGATGCCAATATTTATGAAGATGAATTTGCTATAGTTCCTTATGTTAAACATGAGATCGTTGCTATTGCACCCATACTTGGTAGTTCCTTCGATGAAAAGCATGATTGCAATGATGTTATTACAAATTCTCTTAATGCCAATTGTGTTAATAATATTCAAAACCCTAAGCTTGGGGATGCTAGTTTTTTTATGTCTACTATTTGTTGCAATGATCATGATTGGGGTGATTCTTTTATGACCCTGAAAATTTATTTAAGCCCCATGATGAATATGAGATTGATATTAGTGTTTGCCATAATATTGAAAGTGGGTTTGGAAGAGTGTCAACTTTAGACCCCACATATTTGGAGAATGTTCAATCTTATGAAGTTTTTGATAAAAGTGGGTTTGGAGAGGTCATGACTTTAGTTAATATTAATCCCACTGTTTTGGAAGAGTGTCAACTTCGCATGCATGTGGATCGTGTTGAAAATATTTTATGTGATAGCTATTTTGTTGAATTTGCTTTTGATCCCACATGCAATTATTATGAGAGAGGAAAATATGGTTGTAGAAATTTTCATGTTACTAAATTACCTCTCATTATGTTGAGATTGCTATTGTTTCTTTCCGCTTCCTTGCATAGGCTAGTTTTTGCTTGCTATGATAATTTGTTTGCCTATAAGATGCCTATGCATAGGAAGTATGTTAGACTTAGATATGTTTTTCACATGCTATATGATGCTCTTTTTGTGCTTCAATTCTTGTCTTTCTTGTGAGCATCATTAAAATTATCAATGCCTAGCTAAAAGGGTCGTTAAACGATAGCGCTTGTTGGGAGGCAACCCAATTTTATTTTTGTTTCTTGCTTTTTGGTTCTGTTTAGTAATAAATCATTCATCTAGCTTCTATTTAGATGTGGTTTTTGTTGGGGAACGTAGTAATTTCAAAAAAAATCCTGCGCACACGCAAGATCATGGTGATGCATAGCAACGAGAGGGGAGAGTGTCGTCCATGTACCCTCGTAGACCGTAAGCGGAAGCATTATGAGAACGCGGTTGATGTAGTCGTACGTCTTCACGATCCGACCGATCCAAGTACCGAACGTACGGAACCTCCGAGTTCAGCACACGTTCAGCTCAGTGACGTCCCACGAACTCACAATCCAGCAGAGCTTTGCGGGAGAGTTCTGTCAGCACGACGGCGTGATGACGGTGATGATGATGCAACCAACGCAGGGCTTCGCCTAAGCACCGCTACGATATGACCGAGGTGGATTATGGTGGAGGGGGGCACCGCACACGGCTAAAAGATCAACTGATCAACTTGTGTGTCTATGGGGTGCCCCCCTCCTCCGTATATAAAGGAGTGGAGGCGGGGGAGGGGCCGGCCCTCCTAGGCATCCCCAAGGGGAGTCCTTGACGCCCGGATAGTTACGCTACAGTAACCCTCCGCTAATGATGCCACGTCAACACGATTACTGTTGTTAATCTTGTGAGGATTCAAATCCCGTTCAAATTTCAAATTTAAAATCAAGTCAAACAATTAAAGATTTCAAAAGTCAAAACTAAAATGTTCTTAATGTGACAAATAAATCATGGATATTATTGGTGGAGAAACAACATACTAAACTATTTTAGCTAGGTGCCAAAGTTATTGTGGCAGTGGTATAATTAATGTTACAATGTTAGGTGCTAATTGAATATTTTACCAAACTAAAACAATTTGGGAAATAAAATTAAAACAGAAAAGAAAATAAATAAAAGGTAAAAGATAAAACAAAAATGAAAAAGGACCCCCCTTACTGGCCTTTGGCCCGGCAGGCCACCAGGCCGCCCAGCCGGCCCACCAGGCCGGGGCCGCCCCCCTCAGTCCCCATAACCTCCCCCCACCGACGGGAAACCCTAGCCCATCGCACCCAACCCCCCCCACTACGCTCTCCTCCCCCCCGATCCGATCTGGATCTGGGCTTGCCTCGTCGCCCCTGACGCCGCGCGTCGCCGCACCGCCGGCGCCTGTCGCTCCGACTCGCCGGGCCACCTCGCCGCTCGTCGAACGCCTCCCCGCTGCGCCCCGACGACCACGACTCGCCGCCCGGCGCTGCCCGACGTCGTCTTCCCCGCGCTCGTCGCCGGATCGCCAAGCGCCGCGCCTCCTCATCACCACCTCGCCGGACTGCCGCGCCGGAACGTCGTCCCCGTCCTGCTCCCCACGCCCCACTGCCCCGTGCCCTACAACCCCGATGAGGCCCTCGGCCTCTCCTCCTCTCCCCGCACTCGCCGTCCGCCCGATGCTGCCCCATGGCCGCGGCCTCCTCCCCCCGTCGCGACTGGAACGGCGTCCCGCGCGCGCCCACCGTGGCCGGGTCTTCGCACGCGCGCCTGCCCGGGGGCGCGCCCTGCCTCGCTCCGTGGCCGCGCATGGAGTTCTGCTCCCCTGCGCCTGCTCCACTCCCTCCACCCTGGCCGCACCCAGCCGCGCGTGCCCGTCTCGCGCCACCGTGCCCGCAGCCGCCGGCCGGGTTCGCCTGCCCGTCGCCTCGGGTCCGCCCGATGGGCGCCTCGCCTGCAACGGCGCCCGCTGCCCAGCGCCCGCTCGGGTGACACCTGCACCCGAGCGCCCGAACCCGTTAAGGCCCGTGGCCCAATGACAGTCGGGCCCCACCCCAGTACCAGAACATTAAAAAAAGGAATTAAAGAAAATAGTAAATAAGAAATAAAAATATTAACTAATTAATTAATTAAACTTAATTAATCCTGTTTAATTAACCTAATTAGCTAATTAACCTAATTAAGTAATGTTAATTAACTAAACAGTCGATGACATGCGAGACCCTCCCGTCAGCTTGACCCAGTCAACACCTCTGTTAACTGATGACGTCATGCTGATGTCATGCTGATGCAGTAATGCCATTTTCGAATTAAATTAGTAATTATAATTTATAAATTGATTTAAATCTTTAAAAATAAATATAAAATAAACCGTAACTCGGATGAAAATGTTTTGTACATGAAAGTTGCTTAGAACGACGAGACAAATCCGGACACGCAGCCCGTTCGTCCGCCACACATTCCTAGCATAGCAAACTCACAACTTTTCCCCTCCGATTCATCTGTCCGAAAACGCGAAACACCGGGAATACTTTTCCGGATGTTTTCCCCCTTCGCCGGTACCACCTCCTACCGCGTTAGGGCACACCTAGCACCGCGCATTGTCATGTCTTCCATCGTCATGCTTATGTTTGCATTATATTCATTGTTTCTTCCCCCTCTTCTCTCTGGTAGACTACGAGACCGACGTCGCTGCTGGTGCCCTGACCAACTACGCTGTTGACGACCCCTACTTGCCAGAGCAACCAGGCAAGCCCCCCCTTGATCACCAGATATCGCCTATTCTTCTCTATACTGCTTGCATTAGAGTAGTGTAGCATGTTACTGCTTTCGGTTAATCCTATTCTGATGCATAGCCTGTCATCATTACTACAGTTGTTACCCTTACCTGCTATCCTACTGCATAGTATAGGATGCTAGTGTTCCATCAGTGGCCCTACACTCTTGTCCGTCTGCCATGCTATACTACTGGGCCGTGATCACTTCGGGAGGTGATCACGGGTATATACTATATACTTTATACATGATACATGTGGTGACTAAAAGCGGGTCGGCTCGAGGAGAACCCGCGAGTGATTCACGGATTGGGGCTGAAAGGACCTTTGTCCCGACGGCCCTCTGGGTGGATCTTTGTGGCGGAGCGACAGGGCAGGTTGAGACCGCCTAGGTGAGAGGTGGGCCTGGCCCTGGTCGGTGTCCGCGGTTACATCAAATAACACGCTTAACGAGTTCTTGGTATTTGATCTGAGTCTGGCCATTTGGTCTATACGCACTAACCAACTACGCGGGAACAATTATGGGCACTCGACGTCGTGGTATCAGTCGAAGCCTTCGTGACGTCAGCGACTGAGCGGCGCGCGCCGGATTGGACTGGAACGCCTGCTAGGCTAGGTCTGCTTCCGGCCGCGTTTGCAACGTGCAGGTGTGCAATGGGCGATGGGCCCAAACCCCTGCGCCATTGGATTTAGACCGGCGTGCTGACCTCTCTGTTGTGCCTAGGTGGGGCTGCGACGTGTTGATCTTCCAAGGCCGGGCATGACCCAGGAAAGTGTGTCCGGCCAAATGGGATCGAGCGTGTTGGGTTATGTGGTGCACCCCTGCAGGGAAGTTTATCTATTCGAATTGCCGTGTCCCTCGGTAAAAGGACGACCCGGAGTTGTACTTGACCTTATGACAACTAGAACCGGATACTTAATAAAACACACCCTTCCAAGTGCCAGATACAACCCGGTGATCGCTCTCTAACAGGGCAACGAGGAGGGGATCGCCAGGTAGGATTATGCTATGCGATGCTACTTGGTGAACTTACCATCTACTCTCTTCTACATGCTGCAAGATGGAGGTGGCCAGAAGCGTAGTCTTCGGCAGGATTAGCTATCCCCCTCTTATTCTGGCATTCTGCAGTTCAGTCCACCGATATGGCCCTTTACACATATACCCATGCATATGTAGTGTAGCTCCTTGCTTGTGAGTACTTTGGATGAGTACTCACGGTTGCTTTTCTCCCTCTTTTCCCCCTTTCCTTTCTACCTGGTTGTCGCAACCAGATGCTGGAGCCCAGGAGCCAGACGCCACCGTCGACGACGACTCCTACTACACCGGAGGTGCCTACTACTACGTGCAGCCCGCTGACGACGACCAGGAGTAGTTAGGAGGATCCCAGGCAGGAGGCCTCCGCCTCTTTCGATCTGTATCCCAGTTTGTGCTAGCCATCTTATGGCAACTTGTTTAACTTATGTCTGTACTCAGATATTGTTGCTTCCGCTGACTCGTCTATGATCGAGCACTTGTATTTGAGTCCTCGAGGCCCCTGGCTTGTATTATGATGCTTGTATGACTTATTTATGTTTTAGAGTTGTGTTGTGATATCTTCCCATGAGTCCTTGATCTTGATCATACACGTTTGCGTGCATGATTAATGTACAATTGAATTGGGGGCGTCACAAGTTGGTATCAGAGCCGACTGCCTGTAGGAATCCCCCTTTCCAACTCCTTGGCCGAAGTCGAGTCTAGTCATTGAAAATCTTTACTAACATGGCTGTGTGGCCTATGGGCCCATGTCGCCATTGGGTGGTATTAGGATCTTTTATTCCTTGACCTATACTCTGGGACTCTGATCTCTCTCCTATTCGGGTTTAATGAATTTACTAAAATCTAACTTTAGGATCTCATTACTACTTCCTCCCGGAGAGCCCCTTCTGGCCAGATGATCGCCGGCTGCACCAGGAGATTCCGAAGATACTCTACGATGTGCTCTCGAGACTATGTGCCATCGCTTTTGCAATTCACTTCCATCGATAAATCCCTATGGATAACTAGTTACACCTATCGTTCATATTGTCATCCCCAGTTGCTCTTGTTATTACAAGATGTCCTGAAATACTCTTCGATATTCCGAGAATTCTTTATGCTTACTGTCCTACCGTTCCTTGCCGCATGAATACCCCTACGGATAATTACTCGCACTTGCCGCATATCCGTTCGTCCAAAGTTGTTCAAGTGTTTCACAAAAGTCTTCGAAATACTACCCGATCTTCCGGTAGTCCTTCTGCAAATACTTGTCTGCTTGCAGTTTGGACAATTCCATTTGACTAACAATAACCATTAAAATCCTTGTGATTGATATTCTGATCGTGTTGATTCAACATGTGTGTAAATGCACACAATCATCAGTTATTCCCTGGAAATTTCCTTCCGGCTCAGACATCATTTTAAACGTGAGCTGGTTCTCAAGCAATCCAATTGCCGTCGGTTGTACCCTAAGCCTACTCAACTTATCTATCCTTAATCAGAGTTTTTGCCTTTGAGCCCTTGATTTGGAAATTATGATTCTTTGCCTTTGAGCTTTGAGTTAGTCAGTTGTTTCTATAATCTAAGGCCCTTGCCTTGATTCTTCCTCTGGTTGTGTGCCGATGCTCACATCAGCTCCGTTATGAACCATCAAGTCCTTTGTTGAATTATCATCTGATAGTGTCCTTCGTATACAAAAACCTCGAGAAGTTCTTTTCGGGATACATAATACCATTGGTAAATCCCGTTCTATGATTTGGCCAACCATGCTCTACTTTCGAGCTGGTGATATTTACTATTGAAGCTTGTGGTATATGTTTCCACGATACCCTGACGGGTTGAACCTATGCCTTCCTTAATATGTGTGAACCCGAAAGTTTTCACGGGTCATACTCCTCTGGTAATTCACCAGGTAGGTTTTGACACCGAAATCATCTTTATCTAGAGCAGTGATTGAAAGGTTATGCATTGAAGAAGTGGGAGTCGACCTTGAACTTTGTGTTCATGCCCATGGACACGATGTAGATCTTATCATTAAAGCTTCTCTTAAATTAATTATTCCCTTGGTATAAGTTCATCTTATATCTGGGATCTGGCCTTTTGCAATCATGGTTCCGACCATGTTCTCCTTTAAATACCATTTCTCGTGCAAGTGTAAGCACTTGTCTTCTATAGAGCAATACCCCAGTCCAACCTCTACTTTGATCTACCGTCGAGTATTACCCCCTAGTATCTCGAGGTTATCACGGAACATCATATCTTCTTATGAGTTCTCCATCAAGTACTACATTCTCACCAATTTCAATTTTTCCTGGGTTCTGAGTGGTTAGTCACTCGAGTACACCGATAACTAAATTGAGTCCGAGTCGCGATTAAACAACTCTTAGTAATCTTCTTTACTTGCGAGTTTGTACTCGATCACGTCATTCCTAGCCTGATTGGCTATATCATTATCGTGCTAAATTTTAACTGTGCTACCGGGTCCTTCTTCCCGGAGCACAAATTTCGACGGTGAGCTAATCTTACAATCGATCTTCCTCGTCATATCGTTTCTCCTTGAACAACAAACTTGATTTCGAGTTTGTGTCGTACCCATGGTCCCAATAACCGTTTGCTTCATCATTCATTTAACTTGATGTCATCGCCGATCGATTACATCTTCATGAAATCTCTCGACAAATGTGTCGTGATCATCAACAGCATTCTGAGCTCTTCCAGGATATCAATTGAATTCATGATGGGAAATACCATCCTTGCCCTCGATGATTTGTGTTGTCATCAACCACTTTATTGCCTTCCCTCCAACACAAACTTGTTCGTGTTCTATGTTATACCTTGAGTTCCTTGCTATCCAGCGTTTGTTCTTCATTACCTTGGAGAATTACCATCTTTTATGTCAAGAATGCCGTGAGGATTACTCCACCTCTTAAGAATTCTTGGTATAGTGATACTTCTCACCATCACCATTCTTTCTTGGTCCCCGTGTTGTTTCTAACTGGAATACCGACAATTGAACTATGATGTGTAAATTCAAAACTTCTAACCCTATTGCTTTGAAGTGAATGATCGATTGATTCATTTTAATTCTTTTTGTTCATTAAGTCACTGTTCTCACATTTATCGTGCAACCCATCCCATATTTCGGGTGCACCTGTCAACCTATGTTTAATTGTGGATGTTTTCCTCGAACATACATCATTATATCATTTGATCTGACAAATGTTATCTCCTTGTTCACATAATTGTGGAGATCCATCTTTTTGGATATCTCGTTGAAATATCGCTAAGTCCATCAGCCACCTCCTCGTCCCCTCCTTGGTTTAATGATGAACTCTTGTTTTGGAACTCGCTTCCATAATTCTTTTCCCGAGAAACTTACTATGTCATCTCGTCAAATCGTGTTGCACCTTTTCTTCTTAGGCATCCTGAGTCGGAGGTATCCTAACACTGATCAGATATGAATCTCGGTCAGATATGATGGTTGGAACATTTTTCCAAGAGTTATAACGTTGGTCTTTATATGACCCGGTAAGGTGATGTCATGCCTAGCACACCTGGCTGGAGGGCCTATTGTTATAGTTCTTACTTTTAGCAATGTTAACCATCCTTCCATGAGGAAATTGAAAGACTTATTCTATAAGTTGTTCCTGATGAATCCATTGAGTATCCAAAGTCCGACCTTTGCTTGAAGACCATGTCAATGCTATCGCGAAGCATGTCTATGGTACTCCGATTTTCAACAAGAACATTTGAACCCCAATGCTAAATGTTTCTTGCTCAATTATCCAAACACCGTTGTATGGGTAATGTCATGAAATTTCTCTCCCCCTACCTAAAGGGTTTTCTACATTATCTCCTGTCGTGGATATCTTGCTCTGCTTGTCCTTGGGAAGGGTATACCCCTGGTACATGTGTCAAACACATTTTCCTTTCCATTGTTCTGTTTGATCTCATGATCACATTTTCCTTTCCATTGATTTGTTTAACCTTCCTTGTGATCCATATGAACTAAGCAGTAATATTCTTCTGCTTATGTAAACGCCTTGGTGTACAACCGTGTCAGTAAGCCCCTGTTGCATTTGTCGATAGCATTCTGGTAACCACCGATGGACGAGAACTTTGCCTATTGGTCCGCCTCGTTCAACGAGCAGGAAAATGGTTCTCTTTGTCCCTCGCTCTTGGTACCGATGTTGACATTGACATAACTGACAGGCTTTCCTCTGACCTGCATTGCTATCATGATCGTGCATGATCACAATGCCCTCCCTAATTTTTTAACCCACATGGTGGGCCCATAACCCATAGTTCCACAGGATCGAAACCTGGCTCTCCTGTACACCCCTGTTGCTAAAGTTATTTCTCGCATTTGACTCCGTATGTAATTCACGGGTCAGCTTCCTAGAGATGACCTATTCTGGTATTAGACGCAATACTTATTCTCGTTGCTCTGGACCCCTTTCACACTTTGTTTCAGGAAACGATCGATTGCCTACCTGCTCGAAACTTCCCATGAAACCTCATTACTTTGCCCTCGATATTTTCTTAAGTTTCAATTCGAGAGTTACTTTCTGCCACCTTCCTAAATGTTATCGACCAGATAGTCAACCTTGTAGAGGTTCGTTCGCCCGGAATACCCCCCTTATTCTTTCTTAAGTACGATGGAACCCCCGAAGAAAGCATGCTGACTTCATCTTGATGACTTGAAGCAGAAAAATGAAGACATCAATATAGTGGATCGACCACTTCGAGAAGAGCAATCAAGATCGACAAGATTCGTTAGAATTTCGTAACCAGATCTTTCGCCCTTACTCCACCTCTTAAAATCTCGGGACGAGATTTCTTGTAGTGGAGGAGAATTGTGACGCCCGGATAGTTACGCTACAGTAACCCTCCGCTAATGATGCCATGTCGTCATGATTACTGTTGTTAATCTTGTGAGGATTCAAATCCCGTTCAAATTTCAAATTTAAAATCAAGTCAAACAATTAAAGATTTCAAAAGTCAAAACTAAAATGTTCTTAATGTGACAAATAAATCCTGGATATTATTGGTGGAGAAACAACACCTTTATAAAATAATGAAATACCCTAAAGTGATTAAAACAACAGCAAAACAATTAGTTATACTCCTAATATATTTTACAAAATACTAAACTATTTTAGCTAGGTGCCAGAGTTATTGTGGCAGTGGTATAATTAATGTTACAATGTTAGGTGCTAATTGAATATTTTACCAAACTAAAACAATTTGGAAATAAAATTAAAACAGAAAACAAAATAAATAAAAGATAAAAGATAAAACAAAAATGAAAAAGGACCCCCCCTCACTGGCCTTTGGCCCGGCAGGCCACCAGGCCGCCCAGCCGGCCCACCAGGCCCGGGCCGCCCCCCTCAGTCCCCATAACCTCCCCCACCGATGGGAAACCCTAGCCCATCGCACCCACTCCCCCCACTACGCTCTCCTCCCCCCGATCCGATCTGGATCGGGGCTTGCCTCGTCGCCCCTGACGCCGCGCGTCGCCGCACCGCCGACGCCCGTCGCTCCGACTCGTCGGGCCACCTCGCCGCTCGTCGAACGCCTCCCCGCTGCGCCCCGACGACCAGGACTCGCCGCCCGGCGCTGCCCGACGTCGTCTTCCCCGCGCCCGTCGCCGGATCGCCAAGCGCCGCGCCTCCTCATCACCACCTCGCCGGACTGCCGCGCAGGAACGTCGTCCCCATCCTCCTCCCCACGCCCCACTGCCCCGTGCCCTACAACCCCGGTGAGGCCCTCGGCCTCTCCCCGCACTCGTCGTCCGCCCGATGCTGCCCCGTGGCCGCGGCCTCCTCCCCGCGTCGCGACTGGACCGGCGTCCCGCGCGCACCCACCGTGGCCGGGTCCTCGCACGCGCGCCTGCCCGGGGGCGCGCCCTGCCTCGCTCCGGGGCCACGCCCTGCCTCGCTCCAGGGACGCGCTCGTCGCGCCCGCGACCTCCCGTGGCCGCGCACGGAGTTCTGCTCCCCTGCGCCTGCTCCACCCCCTCCGCGCCCTGGCCGCACCCACCTGCGCCCAGCCGCGCGTGCCCGTCTCGCGCCACCGTGCCCGCAGCCGCCGGCCGGGTTCGCCTGCCCCGTCGCCTCGGGTCCGCCCGATGGGCGCCTCGCCTGCAACGGCGCCGGCTGCCCAGCGCCCGCTCGGGTGACACCCGCACCCGAGCGCCCGAACCCGTTAAGGCCCCTGGCCCAATGATAGTCAGGCCCCACCCTAGTACCAGAACGTTAAAAAAAAGGAATTAAAGAAAATAGTAAATAAGAAATAAAAATATTAACTAGTTAATTAATTAACTAAATTAATTAAACTTAATTAATCATGTTTAATTAACCTAATTAGCTAATTAACCTAATTAACTAATGTTAATTAACTAAACAGTCAATGACATGCGGGACCATCCCGTCAGCTTGACCTAGTCAACACCTCTGTTGACTGATGACGTCATGCTGACGCCATGCTGATGCAGTAATGCCATTTTCGAATTAAATTGGTAATAATAATTTATACATTGATTTAAATCTTTAAAAATGAATATAAAATAAACCGTAACTCGGATGAAAATGTTTTGTACATGAAAGTTGCTCAGAACGACGAGACGAATCCGGATACGCAACCCGTTCGTCCGCCACACATCCCTAGCATAGCAAACTCGCAACTTTTCCCCTCCGATTCATCTGTCCAAAAACGTGAAACACCGGGAATACTTTCCCGGATGTTTCCCCCTTCGCCGGTACCACCTCCTACCGCGTTAGGGCACACGTAGCATCGCGCATTGTCATGTCTTCCATCGTCATGATTATGTTTGGATTATATTCATTGTTTCTTCCCCCTCTTCTCTCCGGTAGACTGCGAGACCGACGTCGCTGCTGGTGCCCCGATCGACTACGCTGTTGACGACCCCTACTTGCCAGAGCAACCAGGCAAGCCCCCCCTTGATCACCAGATATTGCCTATTCTTCTCTATACTGCTTGCATTAGAGTAGTGTAGCATGTTACTGCTTTCGGTTAATCCTATTCTGCTGCATAGCCTGTCATCGTTACTACAGTTGTTACCCTTACCTGCTATCCTACTGCTTAGTATAGGATGCTAGTGTTCCATCAGTGGCCCTACACTCTTGTCCGTCTGCCATGCTATACTACTGGGCTGTGATCACTTCGGGAGGTGATCACGGGTATATACTATATACTTTATATACATGACACATGTGGTGACTAAAGTCGGGTCGGCTCGTTGAGTACCCGCAAGTGATTCTGATGAGGGGGCTGAAAGGACAGGTGGCTCCATCCCGGTAGAGGTGGGCCTGGGTTCCTGACGGCCCCCGACTGTTACTTTGTGACAGAGCTACAGGGCAGGTTGAGACCACCTAGGAGAGATGTGGGCCTGGCCCTGGTCGGCGTTCACGGATACTTAACATGCTTAACGAGATCTTGGTATTTGATCTGAGTCTGGCCATTTGGTCTATACGCACTAACCAACTACACGGGAACAGTTATGGGCACTCGACGTCGTGGTATCAGCCGAAGCCTTCGTGACTTCAGCGACTGAGCGGCGCGCGCCGGATTGGACTGGAACGCCTGCTAGGCTAGGTCTGCTTTCGGCCGCGTTCGCAACATGCAGGTGTGCAATGGGCGATGGGCCCAGACCCCTGTGCCATAGGATTTATACCGGCGTGCTGACCTCTCTGTTGTGCCTAGGTGGGGCTGCGACGTGTTGATCTTCCGAGGCCAGGCATGACCCAAGAAAGTGTGTCCGGCCAAATGGGATCGAGCGTGTTGGGTTATGTGGTGCACCCCTGCAGGGAAGTTTATCTATTCGAATAGCCGTGTCCCTCGGTAAAAGGACGACCCGGAGTTGTACCTTGACCTTATGACAACTAGAACCGTATACTTAATAAAACACACCCTTCCAAGTGCCAGATACAACCCGGTGATCGCTCTCTAACAGGGCGACGAGGAGGGGATCGCCGGGTAGGATTATGCTATGCGATGCTACTTGGTGAATTTACCATCTACTCTCTTCTACATGCTGCAAGATGGAGGTGGCCAGAAGCGTAGTCTTCGGCAGGATTAGCTATCCCCCTCTTACTCTGGCATTCTACAGTTCAGTCCACCGATATGGCCCTTTACACATATACCCATGCATATGTAGTGTAGCTCCTTGCTTGCGAGTACTTTGGATGAGTACTCACGGTTGCTTTTCTCCCTCTTTTCCCCCTTTCCTTTCTACCTGGTTGTCGCAACCAGATGCTGGAGCCCAGGAGCCAGACGCCACCGTCGACGACGACTCCTACTACACCGGAGGTGCCTACTACTACGTGCAGCCCGCTGACGACGACCAGGAGTAGTTAGGAGGATCCCAGGCAGGAGGCCTCCGCCTCTTTCGATCTGTATCCCAGTTTGTGCTAGCCATCTTATGGCAACTTGTTTAACTCATGTCTGTACTCAGATATTGTTGCTTCCGCTGACTCGTCTATGATCGAGCACTTGTATTCGAGCCCTCGAGGCCCCTGGCTTGTATTATGATGCTTGTATGACTTACTTATGTTTTAGAGTTGTGTTGTGATATCTTCCCGTGAGTCCCTGATCTTGATCGTACACGTTTGCATGCATGATTAGTGTACGATTGAATCGGGGGCGTCACAGTCCTACTCCCACCGGGAGTAGGACTCCAACCCTTCCAAGAGTAGGAGTAGGAGAGAGGGAAGGACTAGAGAGGGGGAAGGAAAGGGGGGCGCCACCCCGCTCCTTGTCCAATTCGGACTAGAGGGGGAGGGGGCGCGCGGCCTGCCCTGGCTGCCTTCCTCTTCTCCACTAAGGCCCAATAGGCCCATTACACTCCCCGGGGGGTTCCGGTAACCCCCCGGTACTCCGGTATTTGTCCAAACTTGCCCGGAACCCTTCCGAAGTCCAAGCTGTTGGGGAACGTAGTAATTTCAAAAAAAATCATATGCACACGCAAGATCATGGTGATGTATAGCAACGAGAGGGGAGAGTGTGTATACGTACCCTTGTAGACCGAAAGCGGAAGCGTTATGACAACGCGGTTGATGTAGTTGTACGTCTTCACGATCGACCGATCCTTAGTACCGAACGTACGGCACCTCCGTGTTCAGCACACGTTCATCTCCGTGACGTCCCGCAATCTCACGATCCAGTAGAGCTTCGAGGGAGAGTTCCGCCAGCACGACGGCGTGATGACGGTGATGATGATGCTACCGACGCAGGGCTTCGCCTAAGCACTGCTACGATATGACCGAGGTGGATTATGGTGGTGGGGGGCACCGCACACGGCTAAGAGAGATCAATGATCAACTTGTGTGTCCATGGGGTGCCCCCTCCCCCGTATATAAAGGAGTGGAGGAGGGGGAGGGCCGGCCCTCTACTATGGCGCGCCCTGGGGAGTCCTACTCCCACCGGGAGTACGATCCCCCCCTTCCATGTAGTAGGAGTAGGTGAGAAGGAAAGGGAAAAGAGAAGAGAAGGAAGGAGGGGGCGCCGCCCCTCCCCTAGTCCAATTCGGACTAGGCCTTGGGGGGGCGCAACCTCCCCTCTCTCTTTCCCCTAAAGCCCAATAAGGCCCATATACTCCCCGATGAATTCTCGTAACTCTCTGGTACTCGGAACCTTTCCGATGTCCGAATATAGTCGTCCAATATATCGATCTTTACGTCTCGACCATTTCGAGACACCTCGTCATGTCCCCGATCTCATCCGGGACTCCGAACTACCTTCGGTACATCAAAACACATAAACTCATAATACCGATCGTCACCGAACGTTAAGCGTGCGGACCCTACGGGTTCGAGAACTATGTAGACATGACCGAGACTCGTCTCCGGTCAATAAACAATAGCGGAACCTGGATGCTCATATTGGCTCCCACATATTCTACGAAGATCTTTATCGGTCAAACAGCATAACAACATACGTTGTTCCCTTTGTCATCGGTATGTTACTTGCCTGAGATTCGATCGTCGGTATGACAATACCTAGTTCAATCTCGTTACCGGCAAGTCTCTTTACTTGTTCCGTAATGCATCATCCTGCAACTAACTCATTAGTCACATTGCTTGCAAGGCTTATAGTGATGTGCATTACCGAGATGGGCCCAGAGATACCTCTCCGATACTCGGAGTGACAAATTGTAATCTCGATCTATGCCAACCCAACAAACACCTTCGGAGACACCTGTAGAGCGTCTTTATAATCACCCAGTTACGTTTTGACGTTTGATAGCACACAAGGTGTTCCTCCGGTATTTGGGAGTTGCATAATCTCATAGTCATAGGAACATGTATAAGTCATGAAGAAAGCAATAGCAATATACTAAACGATCAAATGCTAAGCTAATGGAATGGGTCAAGTCAATCACATCATTCTCTAATGATGTGATCCCGTTAATCAAATGACAACTCATGTCTATGGCTAGGAAACTTAACCATCTTTGATTCAACGAGCTAGTCAAGTAGAGGCACACTAGTGACACTCTGTTTGTCTATGTATTCACACATGTATCAAGTTTCTGGTTAATACAATTCTAGCATGAATAATAAACATTTATCATGAAATAAGGAAATAAATAATAACTTTATTATTGCCTCTAAGGCATATTTCCTTCAGTCTCCCACTTGCACTAGAGTCAATAATCTAGTTCACATCGCAATGTGATTTAACACCAATAGTTCACATCACCATGTGATTAACACCCAAAGGGTTTACTAGAGCCAATAATCTAGTTCACATCGCTATGTGATTAACACCCAAAGAGTAGTAAGGTGTGATCATGTTTTGCTTGTGAGAGAAGTTTAGTCAACGGGTCTGCCACATTCAGATCCGTATGTATGTTGCAAATTTCTATGTCAACAATGCTCTGCAGGGAGCTACTCTAGCTAATTGCTCCCTCTTTCAATATGCACCCAGACTGAAACTTAGAGTCATCTGGATCAATGTCAAAACTTGCATCGACGTAACCCTTTACGACGAACCTTTTGTCACCTCCATATTCGAGAAACATATCCTTATTCCACTAAGGATAATTTTGACCGCTTTCCAGTGATCTACTCCTAGATCACTATTGTACTCCCTTGCCAAACTCAGTGTAGGGTATACAATAGGTCTGGTACACAGCATGGCATACTTTATAGAACCTATGGATGAGGCATAGGGAATGATTTTCATTCTCTCTCTATCTTCTGCCGTGGTCAGGCTTTGAGTCTTACTCAACTTCACACCTTGCAACACTGGCAAGAACTCCTTCTTTGACTGTTCCATTTTGAACTACTTCAAAATTTTGTCAAGGTATGTACTCATTGAAAAAACTTATCAAGCGTCTTGATCTATCTCTATAGATCTTGATCCTCAATATGTAAGCAGCTTCACCGAGGCCTTTCTTTGAAAAACTCCTTTCAAATACTCCTTTATGCTTTCTAGAAAATTCTACATTATTTCCGATCAACAATATGTCATTCACATATACTTATCAGAAATGCTGTAGTGCTCCCACTCACTTTCTTGTAAATACAGGCTTCACCGCGAGTCTGTATGAAACTATATGCTTTGATCAACTCATCAAAGCGTATATTCCAACTCCGAGATGTTTGCACCAGTCCAGAGATGGATTGCTGGAGCTTGCACATTTTGTTAGCACCTTTAGGATCGACAAAACCTTCTGGTTGCATTATATCCAACTCTTCTTTAAGAAATCCATTAAGGAATGTAGTTTTGACATCCATTTGCCAGATTTCATAAAATGTGGCAATTTGCTAACATGATTCGGACAGACTTAAGAATCGCTATGAGTGAGAAAATCTCATCGTAGTCAACACCTTGAACTTTGTCAAAAACCTTTTTCGACAAGTCTAGCTTTGTAGATAGTAACACAACTATCAGTGTCCGTCTTCCTCTTGAAGATCCATTTATTTTCTATGGCTTGCCGATCATTGGGCAAGTCAACCAAAGTCCACACTTTTGTTCTCATAGATGGATCCCATCTCAGATTTCATGGCCTCAAGCCATTTCGCGGAATCTGGGCTCATCATCGCTTCCTCATAGTTCGTAGGTTCGTCATGGTCAAGTAACATGACCTCCAGAATAGGATTACCATACCACTCTGGTGCGGATCTCACTCTGGTTGACCTACGAGGTTCGGTAGTAACTTGATCTAAAGTTACATGATCATCATCATTAGATTCCTCACTAATTGGTGTAGGAGTCACAGGAACAACTTTCTGTGATGAACTACTTTCCAATAAGGGAGCAGGTATAGTTACCTCAACAAGTTCTACTTTCCTCCCACTCACTTCTTTCGAGAGAAACTCCTTCTCTAGAAAGGATCCATTCTTAGCAACGAATGTCTTGCCTTCGGATCTGTGATAGAAGGTGTACCCAACTGTCTCCTTTGGGTATCCTATGAAGACACATTTCTCCGATTTGGATTTGAGCTTATCAGGATGAAACTTTTTCACATAAGCATCGCAACCCCAAACTCTAAGAAACGACAACTTTGGTTTCTTGCCAAACCACAGTTCATATGGTGCCGTCTCAACGGATTGAGATGGTGCCCTATTTAACGTGAATGCAGCTGTCTCTAATGCATAACCCCAAAACGATAGTGGTAAATCGGTAAGAGACATCATAGATTGCACCATATCTAATAAAGTACGGTTACAATGGTCGGACACACCATTACGCTGTGGTGTTCCAGGTGGCGTGAGTTGTGAAAATATTCCGTATTTTTTCAAATGAAGACCAAACTCGTAACTCAAATATTCCCCTCCACGATCAGATCGTAGAAACTTTATTTTCTTGTTACGATGATTTTCCACTTCACTCTGAAATTATATGAAATTTTCAAATGTTTCAGACTTATGTTTCATCAAGTAGATATACCCATATCTACTCAAATCATCTGTGAAGGTCAGAAAATAACGATACCCGCCGCGAGCCTCAACACTCATCGGATATCATACATCAATATGTATTATTTCCAATAGGTCAGTTGCTCGCTCCATTGTTCTAGAGAACGGAGTCGTAGTCATCTTGCCCATAAGGCATGGTTCGCAAGCATCAAGTGATTCATAATCAAGTGATTCCAAAATCCCATCAGCATGGAGTTTCTTCATGCGCTTTACACCAATATGACCTAAACGGCAGTGCCACAAATAAGTTGCACTATCTTTATTAACTTTGCATCTTTTGGCTTCAATATTATGAATATGTGTATCACTACCATCGAGATCCAACAAACCATTTTCATTGGGTGTATGACCATAGAAGGTTTTATTCATGTAAACAGAACAACAATTATTCTCTAACTTAAATGAATAACCGTATTGCAATAAACATGATCAAATCATATTCATGCTCAACGCAAACACCAAATAACACTTATTTAGGTTCAACACTAATCCCGAAAGTATAGGGAGTGTGCGATGATGATCATATCAATCTTGGAACTACTTCCAACACACATCGTCACCTCGCCCTTAACTAGTTTCCGTTCATTCTGCAACTCCCGTTTCGAGTTACTACTCTTAGCAACTGAACCAGTATCAAATGCCGAGGAGTTTCTATAAACACTAGTAAAGTACACATCAATAACATGTATATCCAATATATCTTTGTTTACTTTGCCATCCTTCTTATCTGCCAAGTATCTAGGGCAGTTCCACTTCCAGTGACCATTTCCTTTGAAGTAGAAGCACTCAGTTTCAGGCTTGGGTCTAGCTTTGGGCTTCTTCACGGGAGCAGCAACTTGCTTGCCGTTCCTTTTGAAGTTCCCCTTCTCCCCTTCGCCCTTTTCTTGAAACCAGTGGTCTTGTCAACCATCAACACTTGATGCTTTTCTTGATTTATACCTTTGTCGATTTCAGCATCACGAAGAGCTTGGGAATCGTTTCTGTTATCCCTTGCATATTATAGTTCATCATGAAGTTCTAGTAACTTGGTGATAGTGACTAGAGAACTCTGTCAATCACTATCTTATCTGGAAGATTAACTCCCACTAGATTCAAGTGATTGTAGTACTCAGACATTCTGAGTGCATGCTCACTAGCTGAGCTATTCTCCTCCATCTTGTAGGCAAAGTACTTGTCAAAGGTCTCATACCTTTCGACATGGGCATGAGTCTGAAATACTAATTTCAACTCTTGGAACATCTCATATGCTCCGTGGCGTTCAAAACGTCTTTTAAGCCCCGATTCTTAGCCGTAAAGCATGTACACTAAACTATCAAGTAATCATCATACCGAGCTTTGCCAAATGTTCATAATGTCTGCATATGCTCCTGAAATAGGTTCATCACCTAGCGGTGCATCAAGGACATAATTCTTCTGTGCATCAATGAGGATAATTCTCAGATCACGGACCAAGTCCGCATCATTGCTACTAAGATCTTTCAACATATTTTTTTTCTCTAGGAACATATCAAAATAAACCGGGAGCAACATCGCGAGCTATTGATCTACAACATAGATATGCTAATACTACCAGGACTAAGTTGATGATAAATTAAAGTTCAATTAATCATATTACTTAAGAACTCCCACTTAGATAGACATCCCTCTAATCATCTAAGTGATCACATGATCCATATCAACTAAACCATGTCCGATCATCACGTGAGATGGAGTAGTTTTGATGGTGAACATCACTATGTTGATCATATATTCTATATGATTCATGCTCGACCTTTCGGTCTCCAGTGTTCCGAGGCCATATCTGCATATGCTAGGCTCGTCAAGTTTAACCCGAGTATTTCTGCATGTGCAAAACTGGCTTGCACCCGTTGTATATGAACGTAGAGCTTATCACACCCGATCATCACGTGGTGTCTCGGCACGACGAACTTTGGCAACGGTGCATACTCAGGGAGAACACTTGTACCTTGAAATTTAGTGAGAGATCATTTTATAATGCTACCGTCGATCTAAGCAAAATAAGATACATAAAAGATAAATATCACATGCAATCAATATAAGTGATATGATATGGCCATCATCATCTTGTGCCTTTGATCTCCATCTCCAAAGCACCGTCATGATCACCATTGTCACCGGCGGGACACCTTGATCTTCATCGTAGCATCGTTGCGTCTCGCCAACTATTGCTTCTACGACTATCGCTACCGCTTAGTGATAAAGTAAAGCAATTACATGGCGATTGCATTTCATACAATAAAGCAACAACCATATGGCTCCTACCAGTTGCCGATAACTCCGTTACAAAACATGATCATCTCATACAATAAAATATAGCATCATGTCTTGACCATATCACATCACAACATGCCCTACAAAAACAAGTTAGACGTCCTCTACTTTGTTGTTGCAAATTTTACGTGGCTGCTATGGGCTGAGCAAAAACCATTCTTACCTACGCATCAAAACCACAATGATATTTCGTCAAGTTAGTGCTGTTTTAACCTTCAACAAGGACCGGGCGTAGTCACACTCAGTTCAACTAAAGTTGGAAAAACTGACACCTGCCAGCCACCTGTGTGCGAAGCACGTCGGTAGGACCAGTCTCGTGTAAGCGTATGCGTAATGTTGGTCCGGGCCGCTTCATCCAACAATACTGCCGAACCAAAGTATGACATGCTGGTAAGCAGTATGACTTGTATCGCCCACAACTCACTTGTGTTCTACTCGTGCATATAACATCTACGCATAAACCTGGCTCTAATACCACTGTTGGGGAACGTAGTAATTTCAAAAAAATTCCTACGCACACGCAAGATCATGGTGATGCATAGCAACAAGAGGGGAGAGTGTGTCGACGTACCCTCGTAGACCGAAAGCGGAAGCGTTATGACAACGCGGTTGATGTAGTCGTACGTCTTCACGATCGACCGATCCTCACTACCGAATGTACAGCACCTCCGTGTTCAGCACACGTTCAGCTCCGTGACGTCCCGCGAACTCACGATCCAGTAGAGCTTCGAGGGAGAGTTCCGTCAGCACGACAGCTTGATGACGGTGATGATGCTACCGACGCAGGGCTTCGCCTAAGCACTGCTATGATATGACCGAGGTGGATTATGGTGGAGGGGGACACCGCACACGACTAAGAGAGATCAATGATCAACTTGTGTGTCCACGGGGTGCCCCCTCCCCCGTATATAAAGGAGTGGAGGAGGGGGAGGGCCGGCGCTCTACTATGGCGCGACCTGGGGAGTCCTACTGCCACCGGGAGTAGGATTCCCCCCCTTCCATGTAGTAGGAGTAGGAGAGAAGGAAAGGGAAAAGAGAAGAGAAGGAAGGAGGGGGCGCCGCCCCTCCCCCTAGTCCAATTCGGACTAGGCCTGGGGGAGGGGGGGCGCAGCCTCCCCTCTCTCTTTCCCCTAAAGCCCAATAAGGCCCATATACTCCGCGGCGAATTCCCGTAACTCTCCGGTACTCCGATAAATACCCGAATCACTCGGAACCTTTCCGATGTCCGAATATAGTCGTCCAATATATCGATCTTTACGTCTCAACCATTTTGAGACTCCTCGTCATGTCCCCGATCTCATCCGGGACTCTGAACTACCTTCGGTACATCAAAACACATAAACTCATAATACCGATCGTCACCGAACGTTAAGCGTGCGGACCCTACGGGTTCGAGAACTATGTAGACATGACCATTTCTAGACTCCTCGTCATGTCCGTGATCATATCCGGGACTCCGAACTACCTGTGGTACATCAAAACACATAAATTCATATTACCGATTGTCACCGAACGTTAAGCGTGCGGACCCTACGGGTTCGAGAACTATGTAGACATGACCGAGACTCGTGGCTACTACAACCATGGCATTTGCACACACCAAAGTAAACTATTAAATGCATAATTACATAGGTGGCTACTACACACATTAAATTTCCACACACCAATAAAGTAAACTATATATTACATTGATAACCCACAAGTATAGGGGATCGCAACAGTTTTCGAGGGTTGAGTATTCAACCCAAATTTATTGATTCGACACAAGGGGAGCCAAAGAATATTCTCAAGTATTCGCAGTTGAGTTGTCAATTCAACCACACCTGGATAACTTAGTATCTGCAACAAAGTGTTTAGTAGCAAAGTAGTATGATGATAGTGGTAACGGTAACAAAAGTAATATTTTTGGGTTTTGTAGTGATTGTAACAGTAGCAACGGAAAAGTAAATAAGTGAGGAACAATATGTGAAAAGCTCGTAGGCATTGGATCGGTGATGGAGAATTATGCCGGATGCAGTTCATCATGTAAGAATCATAACATAGGGTGACACAGAACTAGCTCCAATTCATCAATGTAATGTAGGCATGTATTCCGAATATAGTCATACGTGCTTATGGAAAAGAACTTGCATGACATCTTTTGTCCTACCATCCCGTGGCAGCGGGGTCCTAGCGGAAACTAGGGGATATTGAGGCCTCCTTTTAATAGAGTACCGGAACAAAGCATTAGCACATAGTGAATACATCAACTCCTCAAACTATGGTCATCACCGGGAGTGGTCCCGATTATTGTCACTTCGGGGTTGCCGGATCATAACACATAGTAGGTGACTATAGACTTGCAAGATAGGATCAAGAACTCACATATATTCATGAAAACATAATAGGTTCAGATCTAAAATCATGGCACTCGGGCCCTAGTGACAAGCATTAAGCATAGCAAAGTCATAGCAACATCAATCTCAGAACATAGTGGATACTAGGGATCAAACCCTAACAAAACTAATTCGATTACATGATAGATCTCATCCAACCAATCACCGTCCAGCAAGCCTACGATGGAATTACTCACGCACGGCGGTGAGCATCATGGAATTGGTGATGGAGGATGGTTGATGATGACGACTGCGACGAATCCCCCTCTCCGGAGCCCCGAACGGACTCCAAATCAGCCCTCCCGAGAGGTTTTAGGGCTTGGCGGCGGCTCCGTATCGTAAAACGCGATGAATCCTTCTCTCTGATTTTTTTTCTCCCCGAAAGTGAATATATGGAGTTGGAGTTGAGGTCGGTGGAGCGTCAGGGGGCCCACGAGGTAGGGCGCGCGCCACCCACCCTCATGGATAGGGTGTGGGCCCCCTGACATGGATTTTTCTTCCAATATTTTTCATATTTTCCAAAAAGATGTTCCGTGGAGTTTCAGGTCATTCCGAGAACTTTTGTTTCTGCACATAAATAACACCATGGAAAGTCTGCTGAAAACAGCGTCAGTCCGGGTTAGTTCCATTCAAATCATGCAAGTTAGAGTCCAAAACAAGGGCAAAAGTGTTTGGAAAACTAGATACGACGGAGACGTATCAACTCCCCCAAGCTTAAACCTTTGCTTGTCCTCAAGCAATTCAGTTGATAAACTGAAAGTGATAAAGAAAGACTTTTACAAACTCTGTTTGCTCTTGTTGTTGTAAATATGTAAAGCCAGCATTCAAGTTTTCAGCAAAGATTATGACTAACCACATTCACAATAACTCTTAGGTCTCACGTTTACTCATATCAATGGCATAACCAACTAGCGAGCAATAATAATAAATTTCGGATGACAACAATTTCTCAAAACAATCATGATATGATATAACAAGATGGTATCTCGCTAGCCCTTTTTGAGACCGCAAAACATAAATGCAGAGCACCTTTAAAGATCAAGGACTGACTAGACATTGTAATTCATGGTAAAAGAGATCCAATCATAGTCATACCCAATATAAATTAATAGTAATGGGTGCAAATGACAGCTGCACTCTCCAGCTAGTGCTCTTTAATAAGAGGGTGATGACTCAACACAAAACTAAATAGATAGGCCCTTCGCAGAGGGAAGTAGGGATTTGTAGAGGTGCCAGAGCTCGGTTTTGAAATAGAGATAAATAATATTTTGAGCGGTATACTTTCATTGTCAACATAACAACCTAGAGATGGCGATATCTTCCATGCTACACACATTATAGGCGGTTCCCAAACAGAATGGTAAAGTTTATACTCCCCCTCCGCCAACAAGCATCAATCCATGGCTTGCTCGAAACAACGAGTGCCTCCAACAAGCAACAGTCCCAGGGGGAGTTTTGTTTGCAATTATTTTGATTTAGTTTGCATAAAGCATGGGACTGGGCATCCCGGTGACCAGCCATTTTCTCGTGAATGAGGAGCGAAGTCCACTCCTCTTGAGAATAACCCGCCTAGCATGGAAGATACGGACAGCCCTAGTTGATACATCAGCTATTTGTAACATCCCAAATTTTCAATTTGGAATGTTATAAATTAGAGCATCATTGCATATCATATTTTATTTGCATTTTGATTTTGATCCTAGAAATTCTACGCAACTCAAGGACCCACGGAGAGAGTTGGGGATTTCGTTATTTTCATATTTGGGTTTCCTCAAATTTTGAAAAGAGGATCATTTGATTTTATTTATTTTATCTTCAATTATTTCATTTATAAAAATACGAGAGAGGGAATAAAATGACTTTCCCCAAAATAAGAAATATTGAGGATTTAATAAAAAAATCAAATATTATTTTATTTGGAAGTTTTCGCTATTTTATTTGAATTTAGAAAAAATTGCACGTTTTTCAAAACTGCATTTTAGGGCCAAGAAAATGTTCATCTCGTTCTAAATATTTTTTTTAGACAGTGAAAATTTGTTTTGGGATTCTTAGATTTTTATTTTATTTCCTAGAATTTTTCTTAGTTTCGGCGAAATTGTTTTAAAAAAAGAGTCACGCGCCCGACTGGGCCGAGGCCCAGCCGAGCCGGCCCGCCTCCCCGCCGCCGTCTCCCGCGCGGAGACCGCGCACGCGCCGCCGCCGCCGACCCGGACAGAGTCCGAGCCGGACTCCCCCTCCGCCGCCGCCTTGCCCCCTCCCCCAAGCCACCACACCCCCTCTTTAAATAGCTGCCGCCGCCCCCTCACCCCGCCACTCGACCCGCCCCGCCTCCCGCAACCGCAGCCGCCGAGCCGCCGCCACCGCCTTCGCGCCGTCGCCGCCCAAAGTCGAGCCGCCGCCGCCCGGAGCCCTGCAGCCCCACCGGACCCCGCCGGACTTCGCCAAAGCCCGACGAGGTAGCCGCCCGCCGTCACCACCATTTTTTTAAAACCCGTTCGGTTTTTTTAAAACACCTAGATCCGGTTTTTTAGAAAACCCTAGTTTTCGTTTTTTTGGATTCGATCATTTTTTTCGGTTTAGTTTTTTTAGCGGACGTTCGTCCATACGTTCGTTTTAACGAACGAGTTCGCCGTTTAGTCGCTGCTAACGAACGTTCGTTCGTTAGCCTGTTCGTCCGTTTTCTTTTTCTCCGATTTTCCGCGATTATTTCTGATCGTGATTTCCGATCGGTTTTTCGTTTTCGTTTTTCTTTTCGCTCGTTTGTCGGAATCAGGCGATTCAAGCGCCTGGAGTTTCGTCTCGAAGCCCTCTTTCCGTTTAACCAACTCAAAAAGTTTTTGCTTCTGTAGAATTTGACTTAGGTCTAGATTAGTAAACGAAGCTTGTTTCTTTCGCCGTTTGAGTTTCGTTGCTTCGTTTGATTAGATTCTTTTTGCAAACCGGAGTTCTTAAGTTGAACTTTCTGGTTAGATCTCTTATTTGAGTTTTACCTATGCATTAGATGAGTACTTATTGTATGCTTGTTTGTTTGCGATAGAGTACCCGGAGTGCGCCGCTTGCTACTTCGAATCTCTAGGTTTCACGGATCATCAGCAAGGCAAGTAACACTTTGATCATACTTTTCATACCCAGTTTTATTGTATTAGATCAATCCTCAAACACTGCATGATTAGGATCTGATTAAATTGTGGGTTTTGGGAAGTAGATGAGGTAGTACCTATTACCTGTTTTGTTTTGAAACCCTTGGGAGTTACTTCTACGTTTGCTTATATTGCTATGCTATGCTAGTAGACGTGGATTGGGTTTGAGTGTATCCATAACAGATGTGAGTTTGTTAATTAATGGTTCAACTTAAGGTGGCCACTTAAATACACATCTGGGTGGATTGAGGCACCTGGGTATTCCAGCGATTGCCTGTTTTTTATGGACCGCCACCCAGGCTCAAAGGGATCATAAGATTTTTCATGCTAGAAACTTCCATGTGCAGCCACAAGCTATTATGGGCTTTTGCATAGTTGATTAAGTTGTGTGAACTCTTACAGTGGTAGACTAGCAGATGTAGGGGAAGTAGGTGTAACTGTCTGCCCGATCGTAAGGCGCTAACGCTTCTGAAAGACTATGTCTCGGTCATCCGTTTCTCAAACACCATGTAGTGCGAGAATCCCAATGGAGGAGATTGAGTCTTGCGGGGAAAAGTGCGCAAACCTATGCAGAGTGTACAATCTAACCATGGTTAGACGTGTCCCCGGTTATGGACAACTTGAGTATCTAGTACTTGGATTATCATGTGAATCTCATCATGTTACTTTAATTAATTTTGTTGGGATTAATGTTGAAACTTAATTGGGATTGAGATGGTGTCACCCATTCTCAATGTTTAGCAACCACCATGATAGTTAAATAAAATTTATTCCTTTGAAGTAGGGAAAATTTGGCTTTTCGCAAAACTGTAACCATAGAGCTTTCCACCAGCCAAATATGCATGTAGTATAGCATTATTCTGTTCATTACTCTCTATGTGTTACATTGCCAGCATATTCCATGTGCTGACCCGTTTTCGGGCTGCAACGTTTCACGTTGCAGACTTTTCAGACGACGAGTAAGGTTCCTTAGGTCGTGGTCTTATACTCAGTGATGCCGTTGGAGTTGATGGACTCACTTATCTTCCAAGCCTTCCACTGTTATTGTTATTAGATGGCCTTAAGCCATATTTATTGTATTAAGTTCTCTTTTGAGACATTCGATGTAATAAGTGTGTGATCGCTACTCTGTTATAAATCCTTCAAGTACTGTGCGTGTCAGCATTACTGATCCAGGGATGACACTGATGCACAGAGACTTGACCGTCTGAGGTCTGGTCGCTACAAGATGGTATCAGAGCACACGTTGACTGTAGGACACGACCACTAAGCTTAAACCCTAGATCACTATTCTCTTCTCATTTCTGACTCCTCTCCATTTTCCACTCTTTTAGGATGGCGGATGCCAGGAACAAGTTCATGCAACCAGATGAAGATACACCCTTTGGACGCCACTTGAAGGAAGTCACTAGATACCTGAACATCGGAATACCAAGCTTCACCGGAACCTACAACGCCACCCTACCAGAAGAGGAGCGTTGGATGATTCAAGTTCAAGTTCCACGATGTAACATCCCAAATTTTCAATTTGGTATGTTATACATAGATCATCATTGCATATCATATTTTATTGCATTTTGACAAATCCTCGATAAATCCTAAGCAACTCAAGGACCCTCGGAGAGAGTTGGGGATTTTCTCAAAATTTCATATTAGATTTGCATCAAATAATAAAACGAGGATTTTGGTTTTAATTATTTTCTCTCCGGAAAAATATTTCATTTAAAAATAAACGAGAGGAGAAAATATGACTTCTCCAAAACAATTTAAATACTGGAGGAAAAGTGTTAAAATCATTTATTGGAATTTATTTGGATTTCATTTGCAATTTTAATTGCATTAAAAATATTGCATGTTCTAAAAATATTATTTTTGTGTTAAAAAAATGTTCACCCTATCCTAGATTTTCTAACTAGACGGGGAAAATTTATTTTATAGTTTTTGGACTTTTATTTATTTTTCTACGAATTTTTTTCCGCGGAACGTATTTAAAAAAAAACTGCGCGCCGCCCGACCGGGCCGAAGCCCAGCCGAGCCGCCGGCCCATCCCGCCCCGTCGTCCTCTCCGCGTACGGGAGCGCCGCCGCCGCCGTGTCCGCCTCGGGCACGGGAGCTCCCCTGCCTTGCCCCCTCCTCCAAGTAGCACCCCTCCATATATATAGCCGTCGCCCCCCTCCTACTCACCCTGCCGCCGCCCGCACCCGCTCGAGCCGCCGCCACAAGCTACTATGGGCTCTAGCATAGTTGAGTAGGTTACATGATCTCTTGAAGAGGTGGGCTAGCAGATGTAGGGGAAAGTAGGTGTACCGGTCCACCCGGAGTAAAGAGTGATTGTTCCTGAAAGACTGTGTCTCGCTCATCCGTTTCTCAAACATCATGCAGTGCGAGAATCAAGCGGAGGCGATCGAGTCTTGTGGGGAAAAGTGCACAAACCTCTGCAGAGTGTACAAACTAATCATGGTTAGCCGTGTCCCCGGTTATGGACAACTTGAGTATCTAGTACCTGGATTATCATTTGAATCTCATCACCATGTTACTTTTTAATTAATTTTGTTGGGTTATTGATGATTTTTAATTGGGATTGAGATGCTGTCAACCATCTCAATGTTTCACAACCACCATGATAGTTAAATAAATTTATTCCTTTGAAGTAGGGAAAAGTTGGCTTTTCGCAAAACTTTAACCATAGAGCTTTCCACCAGCCATATATGCATGTAGTATAGCATTATTATTGTTCATTATTCTCTATGTGCTACTTTGCCAGCATATTCTATGTGCTGACCCGTTTTCGGGCTGCAACGTTTCATGTTGCAGACTTTTCAGACGACGAGTAAGGTGCCTTAGGTCGTGGTCTTATACTCAGTGATGCCGCTGGAGTTGATGGACTCACTTATCTTCCAAGTCTTCCGCAGTTATCGTATTTAGATGGCCTTAAGCCATATTTATCATACTTATTCTCTTTGGAGATATTCGATGTAATAAGTGTGTGATTGCTACTCTGTTATAAATCCTCCATTTGTACTGTGCGTGTCAGCATTACTGATCCAGGGATGACACTGGTGCACAGCAGCACAGACCATTTGAGGTCTGGTCGCTACAAAGGTGGTATCAGAGCACACGCTGACTGTAGGACACGACCACTAAGCTTAAGCCCTAGAAAGCTTCTCTCTTCTCATTTCTGACCCCTCTCCACTTTCTACTCTTTTAGGAATGGCGGATGCAAGGAGCAAGTTCATGCAACCAGATGAAGACACGCCTTTTGGTCGACACTTGAAGGAAGTCACTAAGTATTTGAACATAGGAATACCAAGCATCACCGGAACCTACAACGCCACATTACCCGAAGAGGAGAGCTGGAAGATTCAAGTTCACATTCCAGGAAGGACGTTTGTGCCAGTTACTGAACCCATAAGATTGGTTTTCGAAGCACCAACCTGGAGTTTAGGGAAGAGCATGGCCGCCCACATCGCTATGGGACGCATTGGAGAAGTATACCACCAGGAGCTTAAGGATACAATTTATCAGATTTGTGGACGCCGAGACGCGCAATGGGAGATGATCAGAACCAAGAAGGATGGATCAATTGCAGCTTTCATCCAGGAGCAAAACCAACATATTCGTCGCCAGGAGAACCAGATGTGCACGGACAAGGAAGAACTGAAGAAGGCTTTAACCAAGATCAAGGAGCTGGAGGAAGAACTCAAGGCTACACGCGAGGATTATATGGAGGAAATCATCGCACTAGTAGGGAAGAATGACGACCTGGAGAAGAAGATTGGAGTATTCATGGGAAATCCAGTGCCAAAAGCAGAGGATGACGAATGCACTTGTCCGGATAACTACATCATCATCGACGACACCGACTCAGAACCAAGTGAAGATGACTTTGTTGACGAAGCTGGAGCAGACATCATGGAGTCTTCAACTGATCAGAATTTCTAGTAGACCACCATATCAGTAGTAGTTTTCCCCCATTTAATAGTAGCAAGCACTTTGTAACGCTAGTTAGATCGATTGTTATGCCTTGTTTGAATTGATTGAGTGATATTGATTGTATTTGTCTCATGAGCATACGGGTAGTGTTTTCCCTCTAGACCTCATTCTATTCTTAACTCTCATCTTTTCTAACCCATCAGATGCCTCCGAGACGCGACACCGGATTTGTTTTCCCACCGGAGATCACCCAGTTGATTCAGCAACAGAATGCCCTGATGCAAGTGTTAGTGCAGAACCAAGGCAACAACAACAACAACAACAACCCACCGCCACCACCACCTGTTGATCACTTAGCCCGTTTCTTGAGGCTAAACCCGCCGGTGTTTTCCAGTAGCACCGAGCCGATTGTTGCAGATGATTGGCTCCGCAAAGTTGGAAGGGAGTTGACCACTGCAGGATGCACAGATGCGGAAAGAGTGCGTTTTGCCACACATCAGCTTGATGGACCCGCAGCATCATGGTGGGAGAATTATACAGCCACGCACCCTATTGACACTGTCACATGGGACCAGTTTCAGCAAGCTTTCCGTACAACTCATGTTTCAGCAGGAGCTATGGCTATGAAGAAGCGCGAGTTTCGCAACCTACGCCAAGGAGGACGCGCCGTAGGCCAGTATGTGGAAGATTTCAGTAAGTTAGCACGTTATGCACCAGATGACGTTGCTACAGATGCTGCCAAGCAGGAGAAATTTTTGGAAGGACTGAATGATGAACTGAGTATGCAGTTGATGGTAGCAACCTTCAACAACTACCAGGAGCTGGTAGATAGAGCTCTCATGATTGAAGGGAAGCAACAGCAGATTGAAAACCGTAAGAGGAAGTATGGACAAGGGAAGTACAATTCTGGAGCTCAGCAGAAGCCACGATTAGCCCCGAAGCCGGGAGGACAGTTTCAGCATACCCATGGAGGAGGTAGTTCGCACAACCATAATGGCTCCAAGAATGGTAATGGGAATGGAGGAACCAACGGACAGAACCGTACCAACCCATCTACCCCAGCCAAGAGGGATCTAAGCCATGTTACTTGTTTCAAGTGCCAGAAGACTGGACATTATGCAACTGATTGTCCTGAAGCCCAAAATGGAAATGGCAATGGAAGCTCTGGGAAGAAGCCGAACCCGTTCAACAAAGGACATGTGAACCACGTGAGCGTGGAGGAGGTTGAAGCTCAGCCTGATGCAGTAATAGGTAAGTTTTTGGTTAAGTCATTTACTGCAACCGTTCTTTTCGATACTGGTGCATCGCATTCATACATATCAAGGGGATTTGTGAATAAGTTTAAGCTGTCCACCCAAGTTCTCAAAACCCCTATGTTAGTAACCTCGCCAGGAGCAGAGTATATGGCAAGCCAAGGATGTTTTCAGATACCATTGGCCATTGGTAGGCATGTTTTCCCCTCAGACCTCATAGTTTTGGAGTTGCAAGGTTTGGATGTGATTTTGGGAATGGATTGGCTATCGTTGTATGGAGGAAACATCGATTGTGCCAGCAAGACGATTTTGCTTACCACCCCAGAAGGAAAAAGGATCAAGTATGTATCCCGGCATATGCCGAAGAGGACTCAAGTGAATTCCTTATCAGGAGTTGTACAGGAGGAAGTACCAGTGGTGAAGGATTACCCGGATGTATTTCCAGAAGAGTTTCCAAGCATGCCACCGGATAGAGACATTGAGTTCTTGATTGAACTTTTGCCAGGCACAGGGCCAATATCTAAGAGACCGTACAGGATGCCCGCAAAAGATTTGGAGGAAATTAAGAAGCAGATCAAGGAGTTACTGGATAAAGGCTATATTCGCCCAAGTTCGTCACCTTGGGGATCACCAGTACTTCTAGTGGAGAAGAAAGATGGATCGCTGAGGATGGTTGTTGATTACCGTGGATTGAATGAAGTAACCATCAAAAACAAGTACCCACTGCCGATGATCAATGATTTGTTTGACCGCCTACAAGGAGCTAAAGTATTTTCCAAGATCGATCTACGATCAGGATACCATCAGTTAAAGATCCGAGAGCAGGATATACCTAAGACGGCTTTTACCACCAGATATGGACTGTATGAGTATACCGTTATGTCATTTGGCCTGACTAACGCACCTGCCTATTTCATGAACCTGATGAACAAGGTGTTTATGGAGTTTTTGGATAAGTTCGTCATGGTGTTCATTGACGATATTTTAGTCTTTTCCAAGAATGAGGAAGAGCATGAGGAGCATTTACGATTGGTACTTGAGAAGCTCAGAGAACATCAGTTAGACGCCAAGTTCAGCAAGTGTGAATTTTGGCTGAAGGAAGTTGGATTCCTTGGACATGTTATTTCGGGAGAACGAATAGCAGTAGACCCTGCCAAGGTTGACACAGTGACAAGTTGGGAATCACCCACGACAGTTAGAGAAATCCGGAGTTTTCTTGGACTTGCAGGATACTACCGGAGATTCATCGAGAGTTTCTCGAAGATTGCTAAGCCCATGACTGAGCTATTGAAGAAGGACACCAAATTCAATTGGACTGAGGAATGTGAAGCTAGTTTCCAAGAGTTGAAGAAACGATTGGTTACATCACCAGTGTTAATTCTGCCAGATCAACGCAAGGATTATGAAGTTTATTTCGACGCTTCTCGTCGAGGACTTGGAGCAGTGCTTATGCAGGAAGGAAGAGTTGTGTCATATGCTTCACGACAACTTAAACCCCATGAGAAGAATTATTCTACGCATGATTTGGAGTTAGCAGCCGTGGTGCATGTATTGAAGACATGGAGAAATTTTCTCATCGGAAACCATTGTGAGGTGTATACGGATCACAAGAGTTTGAAGTATATTTTCACGCAGAAGGAGTTAAATCTCAGACAGAGGAGATGGTTGGAGCTTATTCAAGATTATGATATGAGATTGCATTATCACCCAGGAAAGGCTAACGTAGTAGCAGACGCGTTGAGCCGCAAGAGTCATGTCAACACCCTCATTTACTGCACTCGTTCTTTTTGATACTGGTGCATCGCATTCATACATATCAAGGGGATTCATGGATAAGTATAAACTGCCCACCAAAGTTCTTAGAACACCTATGTTAGTGAGTTCACCAGGAGCAGAGTATATGGCAAGCCAAGGATGTTTTCAGATGCCATTGGCCATAGGTAGGCATGTTTTCCCCTCAGACTTAATAATCTTGGAGTCGCAAGGTTTGGATGTGATTTTGGGTATGGATTGGCTGTCGATGTACGGAGGAAACATCGATTGCGCCAGTAAGACGATTTTAGTTACCACCCTAGGACTCAGGTGAATTCCTTATCAGGAGTTGTACAGGAGGAAGTACCAGTGGTGAAGGATTTCCCTGAAGTATTTCTAGAGGAATTACCAGGCATGCCACCGGATAGAGACATTGAGTTTTTGATTGAGCTTTTGCCAGGCACAGGGCCAATATCTAAGAGACCGTACAGGATGCCTGCAAAAGATTTGGAGGAGATTAAGAAGCAGATTAAGGAGTTACTGGATAAAGGCTATATTTGCCCAAGTTCTTCACCTTGGGGATCGCCAGTACTTCTAGTGGAGAAGAAGGATGGATCGTTAAGGATGGTTGTTGATTATCGAGGATTGAATGAAGTGACCATCAAAAACAAGTACCCACTGCCGATGATCAACGATTTGTTTGACCGCTTACAAGGAGCTAAGGTATTTTCCAAGATCGATCTGCGATCAGGATACCATCAGTTGAAGATTCGAGAGCAGGATATACCTAAGACAACTTTTACCACCAGGTATGGGCTATACGAGTATACCGTTATGTCATTTGGTCTGACTAACGCACCTGCCTATTTCATGAACCTGATGAACAAAGTGTTTATGGAGTTTTTGGATAAGTTCGTCGTGGTGTTCATTGATGATATTTTGGTCTACTCCAAGAATGAAGAGGAGCATAAGGAACATTTGCATTTGGTACTTGAGAAGCTCAGAGAACATCAGCTATACGCCAAGTTCAGCAAATGTGAGTTTTGGTTGAAGGAAGTTGGATTCCTCAGACATGTTATATCCGGAGAAGGAATAGCAGTAGACCCCACCAAAATTGACACTGTAACAAACTGGGAATCACCCACATCAGTTGGAGAGATCCGGAGTTTTCTTGGACTCGCAGGATACTACCGAAGATTCATTGAGAATTTCTCGAGGATTGCAAAGCCCATGACGGAGCTGTTGAAGAAGGACACCAAGTTCAATTGGACTGTGAAGCTAGTTTCCAGGAGTTGAAGAAACGTTTGGTTACATCACCAGTGTTGATTCTGCCAGATCAGCGCAAGGATTATGAAGTATACTGCGATGCTTCTCGTCGAGGACTTGGAGCAGTTCTTATGCAGGAAGGAAGAGTTGTTTCATATGCCTCACGACAGCTTAAGCCCCATGAGTTGAATTATGCTACACATGATTTCGAGTTAGCAGCCGTAGTACATGCGTTGAAGACATGGAGACACTTTCTCATCGGAAACCACTCCGAGGTGTACACGGATCATAAGAGTTTGAAATACATCTTCACGCAGAAAGAGTTGAATCTCAGGCAAAGGAGATGCTTGGAGCTCATAAAGGATTATGATATGAGATTGCATTATCACCCCGGAAAGGCTAACGTAGTAGCAGATGCGTTGAGCTGCAAGAGCCATGTCAACACACCCATGACCGGAGAGTTACCAAAGGAATTAGCCGAGGATCTTTGCGAGCTATGTTTGGAAATAGTTTCGAGAGGCTATGTTGCCGCATTAGAAATACAGTCTACTTTGATGGATAAGATCAGAGAAGCTCAGAAGACTGACAAGGAGATTACCGAAATAAAGGAAAGGATGCGCAAAGGAAAAGCCAAGGGATTTCGTGAGGACGAGCACGATACCTTATGGTTTGAGGACCGCGTTTATGTGCCTAATGATCAGGAGATCAGGAAGTTGATTCTGCAAGAGGCCCATGATTCACCGTATTCGATTCACCCAGGAAATACCAAGATGTATTTGGATTTGAAGGATACTTTCTGGTGGACCGGAATGAAGAAGGATATTGCGGAGTACGTAGCAGTTTGTGATGTATGTCAGAGAGTGAAGGCAGAGCATCAGAAACCAGCAGGATTGCTACAGCCATTGCCGATACCCGAATGGAAGTGCGATAAGTTAGGCATGGATTTTATCACAGGATTGCCCAGGACTCGTTCAGGCTATGACTCAATATCGGTTGTAGTCGATCGTTTGACGAAAGTAGCTCATTTCATCCCAGTGAAGACCACTTACACCAGTGCTAAGTTGGCAAAGATATACATGACCAGGATCGTATGTCTGCATGGAGTTCCGAGGAGCATTGTATCAGACAGAGGAACCCAGTTTACCTCAAAGTTCTGGCATCAGTTACATGAAACTTTGGGTACCAGGCTAGAGTTCAGTACAGCCTTTCATCCACAGACAGATGGACAGACCAAAAGAGTGAATCAGATTTTGGAGGACATGTTGAGAGCTTGTGCGCTAGATTATGGATCTAGTTGGGACGACAATTTACCATATGCAGAATTTTCTTACAACAACAGCTATCAATCCAGTCTGAAGATGGCCCCTTTCGAAGCTTTGTACGGAAGGAGGTGTAGAACACCATTGTTATGGGATGAAGTTGGAGACCGTCAGTTGTTTGGACCAGATTTGATTAAGGAATCTGAACATAAGGTGAAGTTGATTCGCGATAGGCTCAAGGTAGCCCAATCCAGGCAGAAGAGCTATGCGGATTCTAAACGCAAGGAGACTGTTTACGAAGTCGGAGACAGAGTTTATCTTCGTGTATCCCCACTTCGAGGAGTTAAGCGCTTTGGAGTTAAGGGAAAGTTAGCGCCACGATTTGTAGGACCATACGAAGTTTTGGAGCGTATGGGAGAAGTTGCTTACAAGTTGGAATTACCCGAAGGATTGTCAGGAGTTCATGATTTGTTCCACGTTTCCCAGTTGAAGAAGTGCCACGCAGAGATGGCTGATATACCATTGAGAGATACCGTGCCGCTGGAAGCGATTCAGTTGGATAGTGATTTGATCTACGAGGAGAAACCAGTTAAGATTCTCGAATATGCCAGCCGAGTCACCCGCAGCAAGGTTATCAAGTTTTGCAAAGTTCAGTGGAGCCACCATACCGAGGATGAAGCCACCTGGGAGCGAGAGGAAGATCTACGGAAGGACCACCCTCACCTATTTTCTAGCCAACCCGAATCTTGAGGGCGAGATTCATCTTAAGGGGGGTAGGTTTGTAACATCCCAAATTTTCAATTTGGAATGTTATACATTAGAGCATCATTTCATATCATATTTTATTTGCATTTTGATTTTGATCCTAGAAATTCTACGCAACTCAAGGACCCACGGAGAGAGTTGGAGATTTCGTTAGTTTCATATTTGGGTTTCCTCAAATTTTGAAAAGAGGATCATTTGATTTTATTTATTTTATCTTCAATTATTTCATTTATAAAAATACAAGAGAGGGAATAAAATGAGTTTCCCAAAAATAAGAAATATTGAGGATTTAATAAAAAATCAAATATTATTTTATTTGGAAGTTTTCGCTATTTTATTTGAATTTAGGAAAAATTGCACGTTTTTCAAAACTGCATTTTAGGGCCAAGAAAATGTTCATCTCATTCTAAATATTTTATTTAGACGGTGAAAATTTGTTTTGGCATGTAGATTTTTATTTTATTTCCTAGAATTTTTCTTAGTTTCGGCAAAATTGTTTAAAAAAAAAGAGTCGCGCGCCCGACTAGGCCGAGGCCCAGCCGAGCCGGCCCGCCTCCCCGCCGCCGTCTCCCGCGGGGAGACCGCGCGCGCGCCGCTGCCGCCGAGCCGGACTCCGCCTCCGCCGCCGCTTTGCCCCCTCCCCCAAGCCACCACACCCCCCCTCTTTAAATAGCCGCCGCCGCCCCCTCACCCCGCCACCCGACCCGCCCCGCCTCCCACAGCCGCAGCCGCCGCCGCCGCCTTCACGCCACCGCCGCCGCCACCCGGAGCCCCGCAGCCCCACCGGACCCCGCCAGACTTCGCCAGAGACCGACGAGATAGCCGCCCGCCGTCGCCGCCGTTTTTTTAAACCCGTTTGGTTTTTTTAGAAAACCTAGATCCGGTTTTTTTTAGAAAACCCTAGTTTTCGTTTTTTTAGATTAGATCGGGTTTTTTCGGTTTAGTTTTTTTTAGCGGACGTTCGTCCGTACGTTCGTTTTAATGAACGAGTTCGTCGTTTAGTCGCTGTTAACGAACGTTCGTTCGTTAGCCTGTTCGTCCGTTTTCTTTTTCTCGGATTTTCCGCGATTATTTCTGATCGCGATTTCTGATCTATTTTTCGTTTTCGTTTTTCTTTTCGCTCGTTTGTCGAAATCAGGCGATTCAAGCGCCTAGAGTTTAGTCTCGAAGCCCTCTTTCCGTTTAACCAACTCAAACAAGTTTTTGCTTCTGTAAAATTTGACTTAGGTCCAGATTAGTAAACGAAGCTTGTTTCTTTCGCCGTTTGAGTTTCGTTGCTTCGTTTGATTTGATTCTTTTTGCAAACCAGAGTTCTTAAGTTGAACTTTCTGGTTAGATCTCTTATTCGAGTTTTACCTGTGCATTAGATGAGTACTTATTGTATGCTTGTTTGTTTGCGATAGAGTACCCGGAGTGCGCCGCTTGCTACTTCAAATCTCTAGGTTTCACGGATCATCAGCAAGGCAAGTAACACTTTGATCATACTTTCCATACCCAGTTTTATTGCATTAGATCAATCCTCAAACACTGCATGATTAGGATCTGATTAAATTGTGGGTTTTGGGAAGTAGATGAGGTAGTACCTATTACCTGTATTGTATTGAAACCCTTGGGAGTTACTTCTACGTTTGCTTATATTGCTATGCTATGCTAGTAGACGTGGATTGGGTTTGAGTGTATCCATAACAGATGTGAGTTTGTTAATTAATGGTTCAACTTAAGGTGGCAACTTAAATACACATCTGGGTGGATTGAGGCACCTGGGTATTCCAGCGATTGCCTGTTTTTTTATGGACCGCCACCCAGGCTCAAAGGGATCATAAGATTTTTCATGCTAGAAACTTCCATGTGCAGCCGCAAGTTATCATGGTCTCTAGCATAGTTGATTAAGTTGTGTGAACTCTTACAGTGGTAGACTAGCAGATGTAGGGGAAGTAGGTGTAACTGTCTACCCGATCGTAAGGCGCTAACGCTTCTGAAAGACTATGTCTCGGTCATCCGTTTCTCAAACACCATGTAGTGCGAGAATCCCAACGGAGGAGATCGAGTCTTGCAGGGAAAAGTGCGCAAACCTATGCAGAGTGTACAATCTAACCATGGTTAGCCGTGTCCCCGGTTATGGACAACTTGAGTATCTAGTACTTGGATTATCATGTGAATCTCATCATGTTACTTTAATTAATTTTGTTGGGATTAATGTTGAAACTTAAATGGGATTGAGATGGTGTCACCCATTCTCAATGTTTAACAACCACCATGATAGATAAATAAAATTTATTCCTTTGCAGTAGGGAAAAATTGGCTTTTCGCAAAATTGTAACCATAGAGCTTTCCACCAGCCAAATATGCATGTAGTATAGCATTATTCTGTTCATTACTCTCTATGTGTTACATTGCCAGCATATTCCATGTGCTGACCCGTTTTCGGGCTGCAACGTTTCATGTTGTAGAATTTTCAGACGACGAGTAAGGTGCCTTAGGTCGTGGTCTTATACTCAGTGATGCCGTTGGAGTTGATGGACTCACTTATCTTCCAAGCCTTCCGCTGTTATCGTTATTAGATGGCCTTAAGCCATATTTATTGTATTAAGTTCTCTTTTGAGACATTCGATGTAATAAGTGTGTGTTTGCTACTCTGTTATAAATCCTTCGAGTACTGTGCGTGTCAGCATTACTGATCCAGGGATGACACTGATGCACAGAGACTTGACCGTCTGAGGGCTAGTCGCTACACTATTCGAGCATACAAAACAGAATTTCATTTGAAGGTTTGGAGTTTGGCACATACAAATTTACTTGGAACGGCAGGTAGATACCGCATATAGGAAGGTATAGTGGACTCATATGGAATAACTTTGGGGTTTAAGGGATTGGATGCACAAGCAGTATTCCCGCTTAGTACAAGTGAAGGCTAGCAAAAGACTGGGAAGCGACCAACTAGAGAGCGACAACAGTCATGAACATGCATTAAAATTAATAAACATTGAGTACAAGCATGAGTAGGATATAATCCACCATGAACATAATATCGTGAAGGCTATGTTGATTTGTTTCAACTACATGTGTGAACATGTGCCAAGTCGAGTTACTTAAATCATTCAAAGGAGGATACCACCCAACTATACCACATCACAACCATTTTAATAGCATGTTGGCACGCAAGGTAAACCATTATAACTGATAGCTAATCAAGCATGGCACGAGCAACTATGATCTCTAATTGTCATTGCAAACATGTTTATCCATAATAGGCTGAATCGGGAACGATGAACTAATCATATTTACAAAAACAAGAGAGGTCGAGTTCGTACCAGCTTCTCTCATCTCAATCAGTCCATCATATATCACCATAATTGCCTTTTACTTGCACGACCGAACGATGTGAAAATAATAATAAGAGTGCACGTGTATTGGACTAAGCTGGAATCTGCGAGCATTCAATAAACAGGAGAAGACAAGGCAATATGGGCTCTTGGTTAAATCAACAATATTGCATATAAGAGCTACTTCAACAATTTAATTATGGTCTTCTCCTATCGACCCCCAAAGAAAAGAAAAGAAATAAAACTATTTACACGGGAAAGCTCCCAACAAGCAAAAGAAGAACGGGGAATATTTTTCGGTTTTTCTTTTTAATTATTACTACTACAGCAAGAAAGGTAAAGTAGCTAAAAGCTACATTAAATTTTTTGTTTTTTCTTAAGGTTTATCAAACACACAAGAAAGCAAGAAAAAGAAAATAAACTAGCATGGATATTACAGTGAAAAAGTATGAGCACCGACATGTAGCAATGAGTGTGTGAACATAAATGTAATGTCGGTGGGAAATACGTACTCCCCCAAGGTTAGGCTTTTGGCCTAAGTTGGTTTATTGCCACGGATGGCCTGGCGGATACCCATAGTTGTAGCCGGGGTCGTACTGAGATGAAGAAGACTTTGATTGCCACTGGCTGGAAATCATCTCCGGATCCCACTGGTAGTTAGACTGTCGTGGAGGCTCAAATTGCGGTTCCGGCTCCGCGGCTGGTGTAGGGTTCCGGTAGGCATGAATGGCCGCCCACGGAATGAGATACGGACCTGTAGATAAATTAAAAAAGGAGGGAACAGGCAAGGTAATAGTCTCAGGTGATGCTTATCAAAGAACAATTTGTATTTAAGCGCCCCTTCCTTATTCTTAACAATGAAATCGTGCGCTATCATACTCTTATAATCTAAATAAGCATTGGGCAGCAATTTTTCTTCTTTTTCATAGTGCCTAATAGGTATGTTATAATATGCAGCAAGGCGTGAAGCATAAATACCTCCAAAGATGGGGCCCATTGTATGGTTCAAACTTAACCGTTTAGCAATAATACCGCCCATACTAACAGTGTTATCGCGGAATAAACCATGGAACAAGATGATAATATCAGGAACACTAAGGTTTCCACAGTTTCCGCGACCAATTAAGCAAAGACTAGCAAATATGGCAAAGTAGCGTAAAACAGGAAAATGTATGCTAGTGATTCTTGCATCGGAAACCTTCCTAGTTTCCCCTACAGTAATAGTGTCAATAAACCCGTCCACATCTTTACGACGTGGTTCATCTAAACTACCCTCAAAAGGTATTTTGCAAACCTTGCAAAATTCATCTAGTGGCATCTTCTTAACAACATCATGTAAATGAAACTCTACTGAAGGAGGTGTTTCTTTAGGATAATAGTAGAAGTTTTGCACAAAAGTATTGGTGAGTAAGAGATACTGGTTGCGTTGATCGCGGACGAAGTCGGTGAGGCCTGCATTCTCAGCCAGTGAATAGAAATCATCATAAATCCCGGCTTCTCTCAAGAAATCTTTGGAAGGCCATTCACACGGCCGAACCTCCGCAGTGCGAGGCAAATTATATTTGGGCCTCTGTGCTTCTTCATTTTGCTTTTCCTTCGAGCTTCGGCTCGATGAGCCCCTCAAAAATCTCTTCATTATTTTCTGAAAAATTCTGAAATTTTTAGTAACTTCAAATAAAAGTGAACCAAGCTCAACAAAATTGATAGCAACTACTCCTACAAGTGCCTAGGGCCTATATCAAGCATTAGAACTACTTGGAACCATATAAATTTGACATGCAAGCTCAAGAACATGGTCACCTAGGCAGCACAAATTTGCAATGAATAAAGCACTAGAACAAAAACTAATTGGACCAATGGAGGAGTCACATACCAAGGAACAATCCCCCCAAGCAGTTTTGTGAGAGGTGCTTTGAGCAAGGAGATCGAAAATCGCAACAAAATGAGCTAGAACTCGTGCTTGAGCTGGATGGTGATTTTTTGGGAGGAAGAAGAAGTGTGTGGGTGCAGGAATAAGCGGAGGGGAGCCACCGTGGGCTCACGAGGCAGGGGGCGCACCCAGGGGGGCAAGCGCGCCCTCCACCCTCGTGGCCAGGTGCTTGCCCCTCCTGCTGTGTTCTCAGTTCCAGATGTTCTCAAATATTCTAGAAAATCATATTTCAATTTCAGGGCATTTGGAGAACTTTTATTTTCAGGGTATTTTTATATTGCACGGATGAATCAGAAAACAGACAGAAAAAATAATACTATTTTTACTTTATTTCAACTAAATAACAGAAAGTAGAAAGAGGGTACAGAAGGTTGTGCCTTCTAGTTTCATCCATCTCATGCTCATCAAAAGGAATCTACTAACAAGGTTGATCAAGTCTTGTTAACAAACTCTTTCCGAATAACATGGGACCGGAGAAATTTCGAATAACACTATGTTACCTCAACGGAGATATGCACATCCCCAATAATAAGAATATCATATTTCTTCTTGACAGTAGGAAGAGGAAATTCAAAACCTCCAAAAATAATCGATGGAATTTTTCCAATAGAGTTGATACTATGAACTTGAGGTTGTTTCCTCGGAAAGTGTACCGTATGCTCATTACCATTAACATGAAAAGTGACATTGCCTTTGTTGCAATCAATAACAGCCCCTGCAGTATTCAAAAAGGGTCTTCCAAGAATAATAGACATACTATCGTCCTCGGGAATATCGAGAATAACAAAGTCCGTTAAAACAGTAACGTTTGCAACCACAACAGGCACATCATCACAAATACCGACAGGTATAGCAGTTGATTTATCAGCCATTTGCAAAGATATTTCGGTAGGTGTCAACTTATTCAAATCAAGTCTACGATATAAAGAGAGAGGCATAACACTAACACCGGCTCCAAGATCACATAAAGCAGTTTTAACATAGTTTCTTTTAATGGAGCATGGTATAGTAGGTACTCTTGGATCTCCAAGTTTCTTTGGTATTCCACCTTTAAAAGTATAATTAGCAAGCATGGTGGAAATCTCAGCTTCCGGTATCTTTCTTTTATTAGTAACAATATCTTTCATATACTTAGCATAAGGATTCATTTTGAGCATATCAGTTAATCGCATACGCAAAAAGATAGGTCTAATCATTTCAGCAAAGCGCTCAAAATCCTCATCATCCTTTTTCTTGGATGGTTTGGGAGGAAAAGGCATGGGTTTCTGAACCCATGGTTCTCTTTCTTTACCGTGTTTCCTAGCAACAAAGTCTCTCTTATCATAACGTTGATTCTTTGATTGTGGGTTATCAAGATCAACAGCAGGTTCAATTTCTACCTCATTGTCATTACTAGGTTGAGCATCATCGTGAACAACATCATTAGCATTTTCATTAGGTTCATGTTCATTACCAGATTGTGTTTCAGCATCAGAAATAGATATATCATTTGGATTCTCAGGTGGTTCAGCAATAGGTTCACTAGAAGCATGCAAAGTCCTATCATTTTTCTTTTTCTTCTTTTTAGAAGGACTAGGTGCATTAGTATCATTTCTCTAAGAATCTTGCTCAATTCTCTTAGGGTGGCCTTCAGGATACAAAGGTTCCTGAGTCATTTTACCGGTTCTAGTAGCCACTCTAACAGCATAATCATTATTCTTACTATTCAATTCATTGAGCAAATCATTTTGAGCCTTAAGTACTTGTTCTACTTGAGTGGTAACCATAGAAGCATGTTTGCTAATAAGTTTAAGTTCACCCTTAACTCTAGACATATAATCACCCAAGTGTTCAAGCGTATCGGAATTGTATTTCAATTGTCTACCAAAATAAGCATTGAAGTTTTCTTGTTTGACAATAAAATTATCAAACTCTTCTAAGCATTGTCTAGCAGACTTATAGTGAGGAATATCACCTTCATCAAATCTATAGAGAGAATTTACCTTTACTACTGTGTCGGGTTATCAAGACCATGAGTTTCTTCAATAGGTAATTGATTAAGATCATATGTTTCTTCAACAGGCGGTAAATTAAGACCATGTATTTGTTCAATAGGAGGTAAATTCTTAACATCTTCAGCTTTAATACCTTTTTCTTTCATAGATTTCTTTGCCTCTTGCATATCTTCAGGACTGAGAAATAGAACACCTCTCTTCTTCGGAGTTGGTTTAGGAATTGGCTCAGGAGCTGGCTCAGGAAGCGTCCAATTATTTTCATTTTTCAACATATTATTCAAAAGAATTTCAGCTTCATCCGATGTTCTTTCCCTGAAAACAGAACCAGCACAACTATCCAGGTAATCTCTGGAAGCATCGGTTAGTCCATTATAAAAGATATCAAGTATTTTATTTTTCTTAAGAGGATGATCAGGCAAAGCATTAAGTAATTGGAGAAGCCTCCCCCAAGCTTGTGGGAGACTCTCTTCTTTAATTTGCACAAAATTATATATATCCCACAAAGCAGCTTGTTTCTTATGAGCGGGGAAATATTTAGCAGAGAAGTAATAAATCATATCCCAGGGACTACGCACACAACCAGGATCAAGAGAATTAAACCATATCTTAGCATCACCCTTTAATGAGAACGGAAATATTTTAAGGATATAAAGGTAGCGAGATTTCTCATCATTAGTGAACAGGGTGGCTATATCATTTAATTTAGTAAGATGTGCCACAACAGTTTCAGATCCATAGCCATGAAAAGGATCAGATTCAACTAAAGTACTTACATCAGGATCAACAGAGAACTCATAATCCTTATCAATAACACAGATAGGTGAAGTAGCAAAAGCAGGGTTAGGTTTCATTCTAGCATTAAGAGATTGTTGCTTCCATTTAGCTAATAACCTCTTGAGCTCGTATCTATCTTTGCAAGCTAAAATAGCTAAAGCAGCTTCTTTTTCAAAAACATAACCCTCAGGAATAACAGACGATTCATATTTATTAGGGGGAGAGTCTTCATCATCACTTTCATCAATATTATCAGTTTCAATAATTTCATTCTCTCTAACCCTAGAAAGTTGTTCATCAAGAAATTCACCAAGTGGCACAGTAGTATCAAGCATAGAAGTAGTTTCATCATAAGTATCATGCATAGCAGAAGTGGCATCATCAATGACATGCGACATACGAATAGCAGAAGTAGGTTTAGGTGTCGCAAGCTTACTCAAAACAGAAGGTGAATCAAGTGCAGAGCTAGATGGCAGTTCCTTACCTCCCCTCGTAGTTGAGGGATAAATATATTTTTTCTCGTCTTTCAAGTTCTTCATAGTGACCAGCAGATATAAATCCCAAGTGACTCAAAGAATAGAGTTATGCTCCCCGGCAATGGCGCCAGAAAATAGTCTTGATAACCCACAAGTATAGGGGATCGCAACAGTTTTCGAGGGTAGAGTATTCAACCCAAATTTATTGATTCGACAAAAGGGGAGCCAAAGAATATTCTCAAGTATTCGCAGTTGAGTTGTCAATTCAACCACACTTGGATAACTTAGTATCTGCAGCAAAGTGTTTAGTAGCAAAGTAGTATGATAATAGTGGTAACGGTAACAAAAGTAATATTTTTGGGTTTTGTAGTAATTGTAACAGTAGCAACGGAAAAGTAAATAAGCGAGGAACAATATGTGAAAAGCTCGTAGGCATTGGATCGGTGATGGAGAATTATGCCGGGTGCAGTTCATCATGTAACAATCATAACATAGGGTGACACAGAACTAGCTCCAATTCATCAATGTAATGTAGGCATGTATTCCGAATATAGTCATACGTGCTTATGGAAAAGAACTTGCATGACATCTTTTGTCCTACCATCCCGTGGCAGTGGGGTCCTAGCAGAAACTAAGGGATATTAAGGCCTCCTTTTAATAGAGTACCAGAACAAAGCATTAGCACATAGTGAATACATGAACTCCTCAAACTATGGTCATCACCGGGAGTGGTCCCGATTATTGTCAATTCGGGGTTGCCGGATCATAACACATATTAGGTGACTATAGACTTGCAAGATAGGATCAAGAACTCACATATATTCATGAAAACATAATAGGTTCAGATCTGAAATCATGGCACTCGGGCCCTAGTGACAAGCATTAAGCATAGCAAAGTCATAGCAACATCAATCTCAAAACATAGTGGATACTAGGGATCAAACCCCTAACAAAACTAACTCGATTACATGATAGATCTCATCCAACCCATCACCGTCCAGCAAGCCTACAATGCAATTACTCACGCACGGCGGTGAGCATCATGAAATTGGTGATGGAGGATGGTTGATGATGACGACGGCGACGAATCCCCCTCTCCGGAGCCCCGAATGGACTCCAGATCAGCCCTCCCGAGAGGTTTTAGAGCTTGGCGGCGGCTCCGTATCGTAAAACGTGATGAATCCTTCTCTCTGATTTTTTTTCTCCCCTAAAGTGAATATATGGAGTTGAGGGCGGTGGAGCGTCAGGGGGCCCACGAGGTAGGGGGCGCGCCCAGGGGGGCAGGCGTGCCCCCACCCTCGTGGACAGGGTGTGGGCCCCCTGACGTGGATTTTTCTTCCAGTATTTTTAATATTTTCCAAAAAGATGTTCCGTGGAGTTTCAGGTCATTCCGAGAACTTTTGTTTCTGCACATAAATAACACCATGGAAAGTCTGCTGAAAACAGCGTCAGTCCGGGTTAGTTCCATTCAAATCATGCAAGTTAGAGTCCAAAACAAGGGCAAAAGTGTTTGGAAAAGTAGATACGACGGAGACGTATCATACATGCATGATTAACTAGCATAAACGATCATCTGATCATCATCTACTTCTTGTGACGCTTGCTCTGCTTGTGGCTTAATCCGGACTCGTCGATTTGGGTAACGAGGCACTTCCTCATGTCAAAGATTTGCCTGTGCATCTCGTAGAATGTGTACACGCTCTTGGCCGCGAACCTGAGGTGAGGTTCATTCAGTTGCCGCATCCAGGCCCTGTGCCAGGATAGGGGACTTGTTCTCTGGGCATCCTGCTTCATCTTTTCTTAGTAGGGGGCGATGATGGCCGAGGCGAGTTCGACCAGGGAGTCCTTCTTCGTGCTGCCCCAGACCCTGTAGTGGTCATGGATTTCGACAAGGTTCTTGCAGGCCAAGCCCGTAACACTGAGCGCGTTTACATTGTCGGTGGTTTCCACCGTGGCGAACTTGTAGTCGGTGCTGTTGACAAACCTGTTGAAGTGGTCACAAACATGCAGTAGTGGTAGATGAGGACATGATGGCGCACGCACAACTGGGCGACGACTACCTTCTGATCTATGTCAGGACGACCGGCGGTGTACTGGAGGTCAATGCCGACCACCTTGTACTTGTCTCTAGCAAGCAACTGCTCAACGCTGTTGATGTAGTCGTCCACCACTGCCGGATCGATGGTGTACACCACCGAGAGATCCGTCTCCCTCTCGTGGGTCTCCACTCTATGCTCGCTGAACTCCATTGGAGCGCCGCTGGACATCCCCTCTCTATGTGCCGTCATGGGTGTGCTTGTTGTGTTGTGGGGCGCGATCGAAAGGTTGAAGAGACTAAGGTTATAATCGCCGCGGGAATTAAAGAGGAAGCCGGATGGCCAGGAATATTGGCAGGCCCTGATGGCAGTTCTAATTTGCAGTGCTTAAATCCATCGTGCCGCACGTAACTACATCGCGTGGCAACGCGCACGGCGCAACCGCATGCATATTGGGCCCCCGACGTGATCGTGCGCACGCCCAACCGCTGGCAGAGCACACGTAGAGGGACATGAGCAGAGCGCTCCACGGTCGCCTCAACGGCGAGCAACCATATATATATGCATATAGCAGTTGAACACGCAAGGAAAAGCTGTCCACAAGCCGAGCGCGCCGACGAACGCGAGTAGAGGGCGCCAACGGACGCGAGCAGAGCGCGCCGCGGCGCCTAATGGTAAGCACAGCGTGCTGCGGCGCCTAACAGCGAGCAGAGCTTGCCGAGGGACGCGAGCAGAGGCCGGCACAGTGATACGTGGCAAATAAGACGAACTGTGCGAGCAATGTCTGAGACATCAAGCACGAACCTGATTAGAGTTGTGTGTGCGATCCGTGGCATACAGTTGATCCATCCGAGCTGTTTGTGATGGAATAAGCCGTGTGTGTTGCGGGCAAACGCTTGCTGGTATATAACCTTAAATTTAACCAAAAAAGTGTTAATGCATGTTAAAAAAATTGTATAGCTGGAAACTATGTTCAAATACGACTCCAACGATATAATCTTTGGCGACATGCATTCGTATTTTATTAGTTAAATCCTACTTATAAACCAGGACGGGGATACAGTAGGTAATTAAATCGCAAACGTTTTTTTGTATTAACCGTATGTGTATGTGTCATTTCGTCCTCCTCTCGCACGTCTTGTCACCCCGCTGCCGCAGACGGCTTACAGCGCAAGCTTGCGCAGCGCGCGGGGGTGTTCTTTTGGCCAAACGGTGGCTCGAAGTGGCGCTAATGAATCGTCAATGAGCCCGTTCACGCGCAAGCTTCCCGCCTGACTCGGTGAAATCCCCCAAAATCCCAATGCTTACCGGCCTGCTATAAAAATCCTCACGGCCGGCGAGTCCTGCGTCGCATTTTCCCCTCCCTCCCTGTAGCTTATGTCGTGTGCTTCTCCCACAATCGCCAATGGCACCGGTTCATCGTCGTCGCTCAGCCACTCCACTGTCATCAGAGGACAGCTCCAGCTGGGAGGCTACATCGCGGCGGCGGCGCAGTCCCCGGCATAGTGTAGTGTGTGGGGCGTCCCTGTTGGGTGTGCGCGGAACACCCACCACACGCTCCACGCCGCCGCCCGTCGGCAGTTGTTGCTGCCACACCACCGTCGAAAGCCAGGGCCATCGTGGGAGGTGGCCGTCGTGGCCACCACCCCACTGCCGGCCACCATGGCCATCACCCGCTCCGCCACCGCGGCCCGAAGGCATGAGGTGGTGGTCGTGGCCGCCACCCCATCGTCGGCAACCGCCCCGGCACCGCCACCCGAAGGAGGGAGGCGGAGGTGGAGGCCCGCACGTGCGTCAGCGACCTTGCGTACTACATCGAGTTCCTGCGGGAGGAGGAGGAGCGCCTCGTCGATCACGCAAAGAGCCTTACCGCAGCCGTGGCCGCAGCACCCGCCGACGCAGAGGCGAGGAATTAGGAGATCTAGGAGCAATCCGGTCGCTTCGAGAGGGGCCGTCGGGAGCGGCATTCGGCGTTCGAGCTGGCGAGCGTCGCTGAACGTGCAGCAGCGGTAGGCACTGTATTGCATTTCTCCAGCTCATCGGTAGGCTCCTCCTCCTCCTCTGCCTCTTACTGAGCGCGCTCAGGCAGAGGAGAGGCTGCCGGAAGTAGCACAAAGCCCCTCCGTGGTAGTAGTAGTATTTAGGGGCTATTTTGTTCAATTCATCTGACTATAGATGTGTGGTCGAACTATACAATGTACTTAAAATTAGCTAGTATATATAGTTGAACTAGCTCTTTCAGTACGTGGTGGGCAACAATTGTGGAAAAGTTTGGTCGGTTCAGCTATCGAGTTGAACTATTTGGATAAATTAAGAACGACTGCTTAATCTATGAATGAAATCTATGCTTAATTATTGAATTTTAGTTGCAAAAATTAGATAGTGCTAGTGATTTCTAGCTGCATATTTTGACAAATCGCAGTGTTAGAAGGATTGACAAATGGCAACGTTACTAGATCAACAAATGCAAATCTTTCCAGTTTGACAAATGACAACATACCCAATATGACAGATGCAAATCTTACCAAATTGTTTGTACGTGGTTGCACAATGGTCATCCAAAACAACTGTTTGCATTGAAGGGATGCACAAATCCTGCGCTGCGGATTTTCCCTCGACTTAAGGGGGAAGACCATAGCTCTCACTTTGCATACGGGTGTTCTATCTGAAACGTTTGTGATCAAGAGCTGCAGAAATCCTGCTCGGCACATTTTCTCTTGGCTTCCTGTTCTATCTGAAAGCAATAAGAGGCAACGGATATCGTTTCGTCCTCAAAGGTGGCACGTTCCCTACTGATAACCCACAAGTATAGGGGATCGCAACAGTTTTCGAGGGTAGAGTATTCAACCCAAATTTATTGATTCGACACAAGGGGAGCCAAAGAATATTCTCAAGTATTAGCAGTGGAGGTTTCAATTCAACCACACATGGATAACTTAGTATCTGCAACAAAGTATTTAGTAGCAAAGTAATATGGAAGTAACGGTAACGGTAGCAAAAGTAATATTTTTGGGTTTTGTAGTGATTGTAACAGTAGCAACGGAAAAGTAAATAAGCGAAGAACAATATGTGAAAAGCTTGTAGGCACTAGATCGATGATGGAGAATTATGCCGGATGCGGTTCATCATGTAACAATCATAACATAGGGTGACACAGAACTAGCTCCAATTCATCAATGTAATGTAGGCATGTATTCCGAATATAGTCATACGTGCTTATGGAAAAGAACTTGCATGACATCTTTTGTCCTACCCTCTCGTGGCAGCGGGGTCCTAGCGGAAACTAAGGCATATTAAGGCCTCCTTTTAATAGAGTACCGGACCAAAGCATTAACACATAGTGAATACATGAACTCCTCAAACTACCGTCATCACCGGGAGTGGTCCCGATTATTGTCACTTCGGGGTTGCCGGATCATAACACATAGTAGGTGACTATAGACTTGCAAGATAGGATCAAGAACTCACATATATTCAGGAAAACATAATAGGTTCAGATCTGAAATCATGGCACTCGGGCCCTAGTGACAAGCATTAAGCATAGCAAAGTCATAGCAACATCAATCTCAGAACATAGTGGATACTAGGGATCAAACCCTAACAAAACTAACTCAATTTCATGATAAATCTCATCCAACCCATCACCGTCCAGCAAGCCTACGATGGAATTACTCACGCACGGCGGTGAGCATCATGAAATTGGTGACGGAGGATGGTTGATGATGACGATGGCGACGGATTCCCCTCTCCGGAGCCCCGAACGGACTCCAGATCAGCCCTCCCGAGAGAGTTTAGGGCTTGGCGGCGGCTCCGTATCGTAAAACGGGATGAATCTTTCTCTCTGATTTTTTTGTCCCCGAACACGAATATATAGAGTTAGAGTTGAGGTCGGTGGAGCTCCAGGGGGCCCACGAGGCAGGGGGCGCGCCCCCCACCCTCGTGGAAAGGGTGTGGTGCCCCTAGCCTTGATACTTTCGGCAGTATTTTTTATATTTTCCAAAAATAATCTTCGTGAAGTTTCAGGTCATTCCGAGAACTTTTGTTTCTGCACAAAAATAACACCATGGCAATTCTGCTGAAAACAACGTCAGTGCGGGTTAGTTCCATTCAAATCATGCAAGTTAGAGTCCAAAACAAGGGCAAAAGTGGTTGGAAAAGTAGATACGACGGAGACGTATCAACTCCCCCAAGCTTAAACCTTTGCTTGTCCTCAAGCAATTCAGTTGATAAACTGAAAGTGGTAAAGAAAAACTTTTACAAACTCTGTTTGCTCTTATTGTTGTAAATATGTAAAGCTGGCATTCAAGTTTTCAGCAAAGATTATGACTAACCATATTCACAATAACACTTAGGTCTCATGTTTACTCATGTCAATGGCATAATCAAGTAGCGAGCAATAATAATAAATCTCGCATGACAATACTTTCTCAAAACAATCATGATATGATATAACAAGATGGTATCTCGCTAGCCATTTCTGAGACCACAAAACATAAATGCAGAGCACCTTTAAAGATCAAGGACTGACTAAACATTGTAATTCATGGTAAAAGAGATCCAGTCATAGTCATACCCAATAAAAACTAACAGTAATGCATGCAAATGACGGCGGTGCTCTCCAGTTGGTGATTTTTAATAAGAGGGTGATGACTCAACATAAAAGTAAATAGATAGGCCCTTCGCAGAGGGAACCAGGGATTTGTAGAGGTGCCAGAGCTCGATTTTGAAATAGAGATAAATAATATTTTGAGTGGCATACTTTCATTGTCAACATAACAACCAAGAGATGGCGATATCTTCCATGCTACACACATTATAGGTGGTTCCCAAACAGAATGGTAAAGTTTATACTCCCCCTCCACCAACAAGCATCAATCCATGGCTTGCTCGAAACAACAAGTGCCTCCAACTAACAACAGTCCTGGGGAGTTTTGTTTGCAATTATTTTGATTTGATTTGCATAAAGCATGGGACTGGGCATCCCGGTGACCAGCCATTTTCTCGTGAGTGAGGAGCGGAGTCCACTCCTCTTGAGAATAACCCGCCTAACATGGAAGATACGGACATCCCTAATTGATACATGAGCTATTCGAGCATACAAAACAGAATTTCATTTGAAGGTTTAGAGTTTGGCACATACAAATTTACTTGGAACGGCGGGTAGATACCGCATATAGGAAGGTATGGTGGACTCATATGGAATAACTTTGGGGTTTAAGGGATTGGATGCACAAGCAGTATTCCTGCTTAGTACAAGTGAAGGCTAGAAAAAGACTGGGAAGCGACCAACTAGAGAGCGACAACAGTCATGAACATGCATTAAAATTAATATACATTGAGTGCAAGCATGAGTAGGATATAATCCACCATGAACATAAATATCGTGAAGGCTATGTTGATTTTGTTTCAACTACATGTGTGAACATGTGCCAAGTCAAGTCACTTGAATCATTCAAAGGAGGATACCACCCTATCATACCACATCACCACCATTTTAATAGCATGTTGGCACGCAAGGTAAACCATTATAAACTCCTAGCTAATTAAGCATGGCATAAGCAACTATAATCTCTAATTGTCATTGCAAACATGTTTATTCATAATAGGCTGAATTAGGAACGATGAACTAATCATATTTACAAAAACAAGAGAGGTCGAGTTCATACCAGCTTCCCCCATCTCAATCAGTCCATCATATATCATCATTATTGCCTTTCACTTGCACGGCTGGACGATGTGAATAATAATAATAATAGTGCACGTGCATTGGAATAAGTTGGAATCTGCGAGCATTCAATAAACAGGAGAAGACAAGGCAATATGGGCTCTTGGTTAATTCAACAATAATGCATATAGGAGCCGCTTTAACAATTTCGTCATGGTCTTCTCCTATCGTCCCCCAAAGAAGAGAAAAGAAATAAAACTATTTACACGGGAAAGCTCCCAACAAGCAAAAGAAGAACATGAAATCTTTTGGGTTTTCTTTTAATTATTACTACTACAGCATGAAAGTAAACTAGCTAAAAGCTACAACTAATTTTGTTTTGTTTTCTTAAGGTTTATCAAACACACAAGAAGAAAGCATAAAAAGGGAAAAATAAACTAGCATGGATATTACAGTGAAAAAGTATGAGCACCGACATCTAGCAATGAGTGTGTGAACATAAATGTAATGTCGGTGAGAAATACGTACTCCCCCAAGCTTAGGCTTTTGGCCTAAGTTGGTCTATTGCCACGGCTGGCCTGGCGGATATCCATAGTTATAATTGGGGTCGTATTGAGAAGAAGCTTTAGATTTCCACTGGTTGGCAATCGCCTCCGGATCCCACTGGTAGTTAGACTATCGTGGAGGATCAAATTGTGGTTCCGGCTCTGGCTCTGGCTCTGTAGGGTTCCGGTAAGCGTGGATGGCCGTCAGCGGAACGAGATACTGGCATGCAGATAAATCAAACAAGGAAGGAGCAGGCAAGGTAATAGTCTCAGGGTGATTCTTATCAAATAACTGTTTGTATTTAAGCGCCCTTTCCCTATTCTTAACAATAAAATCATGTGCTACCATACTTTTATAATCTAGATAAACAGCAGGCAGCAGTTTTTCTTCTTTCTCATAGTGCCTAATAGGTATGTTATAGTATGAAGCGAGGCGCGAGGCGAAGATGCCTCCCAAGATGGGGCCCTTAGTACGGTTAAGATTTAACCGCTTTGCAACAATAACGCCCATACTAAATGTATCATCAGGAAACAAGGCATGGCACAAAATAATAATATCAGGGACACTCAGGTTTCCACAGTTTCTGCGACCAATTAAGCACCTACTAGCAAATATAGCAAAGTAACATAGAACAGGAAAATGTATGCTAGTGATTCGTGCGTCGAAAACCTTCCTCGTTTCCCCTACAGCAATTGTATCAATAAACCCATCCACATCGTTACGATGTGGTTCCTCTATGAAACCCGGAAAAGGTAACTTGCACACCTCACATAATTCATGAAGGGTCATCTCCTTATACTCATCATATAAATAAAAATCCACCGTAGGTGGTGACCTCCTAGAATGGAAATGAAAATTTTGCACAAAGGTATGTGAGTAAGAGATACTGTTCGCGTTGGTCGCGGAGGAAGTCGGTGAGGCCTGCATTCTCAGCCAACACATAAAAATCATCATAAATCCCGGTTGCTCTCAAGAAATCATCGCAAGGCAATTCACACGGCCGAACCTCCGCGGTACGAGGCAGATTATATTTGGGCCTCTCTTCTTCTTCACTTTGCTTTTCCTTCGAGCTTCGGCTCGACGAACCCCTAAAAAATCTCTTCATCATTTTCAAGGAACAATTCCCCAAAGCAGTTTTGTGAGAGGTGCTTTGAGCAAGGAGATCGAAAATCGCAGCAAAATGACCTACAACTCGTGCTTGAGCTGGTTGGTGATTTTTTTGGGAGGAAGAAGTGTGTGGGTGCAGGAATAAGTGGGGGGGAGCCACCATGGGTCCACAAGGCAGGGGGCGCGCCCTGGACCCTCGTGGCTAGGTGCCAGCTCCCCCTGCTGTGTTCTCAGTGCCAAATATTCTCAAATATTCCAGAAAAATCATATTAAATTGGCAGGGCATTTGGATAACTTTTATTTTCGGGGTATTTTTATATTGCACGGATAAATCAGAAAACAGACAGAAAAATACTATTTTTACTTTATTTCAACTAAATAACAGAAAGTAAAAAGAGGGTACAGAAGGTTGTGCCTCCTAACTTCATCCATCTCATGCTCATCAAAAGGAATCCACTAACAAGGTTGATCAAGTGTTGTTAACAAACTCATTCCGAATAAACATGGAATCGGAGAAATTTCGAATAACACTATGTTACCTCAACGGGGATATTCACATCCCCAATAATAAGAATATCATATTTCTTCTTGTCAGTAGGAAGAGGAAATTCAAAACCTCCAAAAATAATCGATGGAATTTTTCCAATAGAGTTGATACTATGAACTTGAGGTTGTTTCCTCAGAAAGTGCACCGTATGCTCATTGCCATTAACATGAAAAGTCACATTGCCCTTGTTGCAATCAATAACAGCCCCTGTAGTATTCAAAAAGGGTCTTCCAAGAATAATAGACATACTATCGTCCTCGGGAATATCAAGAATAACAAAGTCCATTAAAATAGAAATGTTTGCAACCACAATAGGCACATCCTCACAAATACCGACAGGTATAGCAGTTGATTTATCAGCCATTTGCAAAGATATTTCAGGAGGTGTCAACTTATTCAAACCAAGTCTATGATATAAAGAGAGAGGCATAACACTAACACCGGCTCCAAGATCACATAAAGCAGTTCTAACATAATTTCTTTTAATGGAGCATGGTATAGTTGGTACTCCTGGATGTCCAAGTTTCTTAGGTATTCCACCCTTAAAAGTATAATTACCAAGCTTGGTGGAGATTTCAGCTTCTGGTATCTTTCTTTTATTTGTAACAATTTGTTTCATGTACTTGGCATAAGGATTCATTTTAAGCATATCAGTCAAACGCATACGCAAAAAGATAGGTCTAATCATTTCAGCAAAGCGCTCAAAATCCTCATCATCCTTTTTCTTGGATGGTTTAGGAGGAAAAGGCATGGGTTTCTGAACCCATGGCTCTCTTTCTTTACCGTGCTTCCTAGCAACAAAGTCTCCCTTATCATAACGTTGATTCTTTAATTGTGGGTTATCACGATCAACAGCAGGTTCAATTTCCTCATCATTGTCATTACTAGGTTGAGCATCAACATGAGCATCATCATTGACATTATCACAAGGTTCATGTTCATTACCAGATTGTGTTTCGGCATCAGAAATAGAAATATCATTAGGATTCTCAGGTGTGTCTACAACAGGTTCACTAGAAGCATGCAAAGTCCTATCGTTTTTATTTTTCTTCTTTTCAGAAGGACTAGGTGCATCTATATTATTTCTCTGAGAATCTTGCTCAATTCTCTCAGGATGGCCTTCAGGATACAAAGGTTCCTGAGTCATTTTACTAGTTCTAGTAGCTACTCTAACAGCAAAGTCATTATTCTTATTATTCAATTCATTGAGCAAATCATTCTGAGCTTTAAGTACTTGTTCTACTTGAGTGGTAACCATAGAAGCATGTTTACTAATGAGTTTAAGTTCACCTTTAACTCTAGGCATATAATCACCCAAGTGTTCAATCATATAAGCATTTTGTTTTAATTGTCTACCGAAATAAGCATTTAAGTTTTCTTGTTTGACAATAAAATTATCAAACTCATCCAAGCATTGGCTAGCAAACTTAGTAGGCGGGATTTCGGCTTTATCATATCTATAGAGAGAATTTACCTTTACTACCTGTGTTGGGTTATCAAGACCATGTGTTTCTTCAATAGGTGATGGATTAAAACCATGTATTTCTTCAACAGGCGGTAAATTAAGACCATGTATTTCTTCAATAGGAGGTAAATTCTTAACATCTTCAGGACTGAGAAATAGATTTGTTTGCCTCTTGCATGTCTTCAGGACTGAGAAATAGAACACCCCTCTTCTTCAGAATTTCAGCTTCATCTGGTGTTCTTTCCCTGAAAACACAACCAACACAACTATCCAGGTGGTCTCTGGAAGCATTGGTTAGTACATTATAAAGGATGATTAGGCAAAGCATTAAGTAATTGGAGAAGCCTCCCCCAAGCTTGTGGGAGACTCTCTTCTTCAATTTGCACAAAATTATATATTCCCCTTAAAGTAGCTTGTTTCATATGAGCGGGGAAATATTTAGCAGAGAAGTAATAAATCATATCCTGGGGACTACGCACACAACCAGGATCAAGAGAATTAAACCATATCTTAGCATCACCCTTTAACGAGAACGGAAATATTTTAAGGATGTAATAGTAGCGGGTTTTCTCATCATTAGTGAACAGGGTGGCTATATCATTTAATTTAGTAAGGTGTGCCACAACAGTTTCAGATTCATAGCCATAGAAAGGATCAGATTCAACCAAAGTAATTATATTAGGATCAATAGAGAATTCATAATCCTTATCAGTAACAAAGATAGGTGAAGTAGCATAAGCAGGATCATATTTCATTCTAGCAATCAGAGTTTTCTGTTTCAGCTTAGCTAATAATATCTTAAGATCACTTCTATCATTGCAAGCAAGAAAATCTCTAGCAGTTTCTTCATCCATAATATAGTCCTCAGGCACAACAGGCAATTCATATTTAGGGGGAGAATCTTCATCATCACTTTCATCAATATTATCGGTTTCAATAATTTCATTCTCTCTAGCCCTAGCAAGTTGTTCATCAAGAAATTCACCAAGTGGCACCGTAGTATCAAGCATAGAAGTAGTTTCATCATAAGTATCATGCATAGCAGAAGTGGCATCATCAATAACATGCGACATATAAGAATTAATAGCAGAAGCAGGTTTAGGTGTCGCAAGCTTACTCAAAACAGAAGGTGAATCAAGTGCAGAGCTAGATGGCAGTTCCTTACCTCCCCTCGTAGTTGAGGGATAAATTTTTGTTTTCTCGTCTTTCAAGGTCTTCATAGTGACCAATAGATATAAATCCCAAGTGACTCAAAGAATAGAGCTATGCTCTCCGGCAACGGCGCCAGAAAATAGTCTTGATAACCCACATAGGGGATCGCAACAGTTTTTGAGGGTAGAGTATTCAACCCAAATTTATTGATTCGACACAAGGGGAGCCAAAGAATATTCTCAAGTATTAGCAGTTGAGTTGTCAATTCAACCACACCTGGATAACTTAGTATCTGCAGCAAAGTATTTAGTAGCAAAGTAATATGGAAGTAACGGTAACGGTAGCAAAAGTAATATTTTTGGGTTTTGTAGTGATTGTAACAGTAGCAACGGAAAAGTAAATAAGCGAAGAACAATATGTGAAAAACTCGTAGGCATTGGATCGGTGATGGAGAATTATGCCGGATGCGGTTCATCATGTAACAATCATAACATAGGGTGACACAGAACTAGCTCCAATTCATCAATGTAATGTAGGCATGTATTCCGAATATAGTCATACGTGCTTATGGAAAAGAACTTGCATGACATCTTTTGTCCTACCCTCCCGTGGCAGCGGGGTCCTAGCGGAAACTAAGGGATATTGAGGCCTCCTTTTAATAGAGTACCGGACCAAAGCATTAACACATAGTGAATACATGAACTCCTCAAACTACCGTCATCACCGGGAGTGGTCCCGATTATTGTCATTTCGGGGTTGCCGGATCATAACACATAGTAGGTGACTATAGACTTGCAAGATAGGATCAAGAACTCACATATATTCATGAAAACATAATAGGTTCAGATCTGAAATCATGGCACTCGGGCCCTAGTGACAAGCATTAAGCATAGCAAAGTCATAGCAACATCAATCTCAGAACATAGTGGATACTAGGGATCAAACCCTAACAAAACTAACTCGATTACATGATAAATCTCATCCAACCCATCATCGTCCAGCAAGCCTACGATGGAATTACTCACGCACGGCGGTGAGCGTCATGAAATTGGTGATGCAGGATGGTTAATGATGACGATGGCGACGGATTCTCCTCTACGGAGCCCCGAACGGACTCCAGAATAGCCCTCCCGAGAGAGTTTAGGGCTTGGCGGCGGATCCGTATCGTAAATGTAATGAATCTTTCTCTCTGATTTTTTCTCCCCGAACACGAATATATAGAGTTGTAGTTGAGGTCGGTGGAGCTCCAGGGAGCCCATGAGGCAGTGGGGCGCGCCCAGGGGGGCAGGCGCGCCCCCCACCCTCGTGGAAAGGGTGTGGGCCTCCTGGCCTTGATTCTTTCGCCAGTATTTTTTATATTTTCCAAAAATAATCTCCGTGAAGTTTCAGGTCATTCCGAGAACTTTTGTTTCTGCACAATAATAACACCATGGCAATTCTGCTGAAAACAGCGTCAGACCGGGTTAGTTCCATTCAAATCATGCAAGTTAGAGTCCAAAACAAGGGCAAAAGTGTTTGGAAAAGTAGATACGACGGAGACGTATCACCCACCGAAACCATCACGCTTGTTGTGAGAAGCAAAGGTTTGTGAGAAGCTTATACCCATACCTGCCCCAAATGGGACAAAATTTTTACCACGGCATGTTGATGCCGCTCCATGATAGCATGCCAAGTTTCATGAATTTCAGACAAGCTTTGGATTTACTATAATTTAAAAACCAGGTATCTCAATGTTTGCGGCTGAGTGACGGTGGCAGGGTGTTTGAAATTCATTCCCATTTCTTGCATGGGACCTAAGCATGCAACCAAGGACACATATTTGATTTTTCAACCAGTTTATATGCACTGGAGAATGTGCATATAGTTCAAATTTGAATTATGCACATAAAATGCCTGGAAACCCCAGTTAATGTATAAAAATGTCCAAACGAACCCCGAAAAATTCCAAAATTGAACACAACACTCCTTTTGTTCTATGTTGACACTCAAAATTTTTTGAAAGCAATAAGAGGCAACGGATATCGTTTTGTCCCTAAAGGTGGCACGTTCCCTACCGAAACCATCACACTTGTGGTGAGAAGCTCTGGTTTGTGAGAAGCTTATACCCAAACCTGCCCCAAATGGGACAATTTTTTTACCACAACATGATGATGCCGCTCCATGATAGCATGCCAAGTTCCATGAATTTCAGACAAGTTTTGGATTTACTAGAATTTAAAAACCAGGTATCTCAATGTTTGCCGCCGAGTGACGGTGGCAGGGTTTTTGAAATTCATTCCCATTTCTTGCATGGGACCTAAGCATGCAATCAGGGACACATATTTGATTTTTCAACCAGTTTATATGCACTGGAGAATGTGCATGTAGTTCAAATTTGAATTATGCGCATAAAATGCCTGGGAAACCCAGTTAATGTATAAAAATGTCGAAACGAACCCGAAAAAATTCCAAAATTAAACACAGCACTCCTGTTGTTCTATGTTGACACTCGAAATTTTTTGAAATCAATAAGAGGCAACGGATATCGTATCGTCCCCAAAGGTGGCACGTTCTCTACCGAAACCACCACGCTTGTTGTGAGAAACTCTGGTTTGTGAGAAGCTGATACCCAAACCTGCCCCAAATGGGAAAAAATTACCATGGCATGTTGATGCCGCTCCATGATAGCATGCCAAGTTTCATGAATTTCAGATGAGATTTGGATTTACTAGAATTTAAAAACCAGGTATCTCAATGTTTGCGGCCGAGTGGCGGTGGCAGGGTGTTTGAGATTCATTCTCACTTCTTGCATGGGACCTAAGCATACAACCAAGGACACAAATTTGATTTTTCAACCAGTTTATATGCACTGGAGAATGTGCATGTAGTTCAAATTTGAATTATGCACATAAAATGCCTGGGAAACCAAGTTAATGTATAAAAATGTCCAAACGAACCCCAAAAAATTCCAAAATTAAACACAACACTCCTGTTGTTCTATGTTGACACTCAAATTTTTTTGAAAGCAATAAGAGGCAATGGATATCATTTCGTCCCCAAAGGTGGCACATTCCCTACCGAAACCATCACGCTTGTTGTGAGAAGCTCTGGTTTCTGAGAAGCTTATACCCAAACTTGCCCCAAATGGGACAAATTTTTTGCCATGGCAAGTTGATGCCGCTCCATGATAGCATGCCAAGTTTCATGAATTTCAAGCGCGTTTTGAATTTGCTAGAATTTAAAAACCATGTATCTCAATATTTGCGGCCGAGTGACGGTGGCAGGGTGTTTGAAATTCATTCCCATTTCTTGCATGGGACCTAAGCATGCAACCAAGGACACATATTTGATTTTTCAACCAGTTTATATGCACTGGAGAATGTGCATATAGTTCAAATTTTAATTATGCACATAAAATGCCTGGAAACCCCAGTTAATGTATAAAAATGTCCAAACGAACCCCAAAAATTCCAAAATTGAACACAACACTCCTTTTGTTCTATGTTGACACTCGAAATTTTTTGAAAGCAATAAGAGGCAACGGATATCGTTTTGTCCCTAAAGGTGGCACGTTCCCTACCGAAACCATCACACTTGTTGTGAGAAGCTCTGGTTTGTGAGAAGCTTATACCCAAACCTGCCCCAAATGGGACAAATTTTTTACCACAACATGATGATGCCGCTCCACGATAGCATGCCAAGTTCCATGAATTTCAGACGAGTTTTGGATTTACTAGAATTTAAAAACCAGGTATCTCAATGTTTGCCGCCGAGTGACGGTGGCAGGGTTTTTGAAATTCATTCCCATTTCTTGCATGGGACCTAAGCATGCAATCAGGGACACATATTTGATTTTTCAATCATGGGACCTACCGAAACCATCACGCTTGTTGTGAGAAGCTTATACCCAAACCTGCCCCAAATGGGACAATTTTTTTACCACGGCATGTTGATGCTGCTCCATGATAGCATGCCAAGTTTCATGAATTTCAAACGAGTTTTGGACTTACTAGAATCTAAAAACTAGGTATCTCAATGTTTGCGGCCGACCGACGGTGGCAGGGTGTGTGACATTCATTCCCATTTCTTGCATGGGACCTAAGCATGCAACCAAGGACACAGATTTGATTTTTCAACCCGTTTATATGCACTGGAGGATGTGCATGTAGTTCAAATTAGAATTATGCACCTCAAATGCCTACAAAACCAAGTTAATGTATAAAAACGTCCAAACGAACCCTGAATAATTCCAATTTTTTTGACGACACACCTATAGTTGCATGTTCACTACAGATAAAAGTTCTAGCAATTCAAACACCACCCTTTGTAGCCGTGACCCCATTACGCAAATCAAATCAAGACGATAAATCAAGTTGATCGCACACAGTTATTATCACCAACCGTGTGAGATGCAGCACAAAATATCTTGGAGCATCGTCGGTGTATAGTACGCCTATGGCTTACGCGAGAAGGTGCGTCGGCTACAATCCACAGCCGGCGTGTCAAGCAGACTAGCTCACTCCCCAAATATCATTTCACTATTCATTCATCGCCGGTGAAAGATGGGGACGTGGACCCACGTTGTGAGGGCAACTTCGGCGGCCCACTCCAGCAAAAGCGCGACCGCAGCCGCCAGGCGCGTGCTAACAAGCTTCATGAGGGCGACCGCAGTCTGCGTCCGGGCGGCCAAGGCAGCCCAAACGGCCCCTATTGCTTCTCAGGCGGCGGCGGCAGCATCTACCTCGAGGATAGCAACTGGCGAGAGTGGCACGACAGCTATCCGTTCCACAGCGGCGACCTTAGCCCTGATGGAGGCCACCCACTACCATGTCGAGGCCGTCCACGCCCAGCTCGTGACGGTCACCGCACAAATCGAACGAAGCTTCTCTGACAACGGTCGGCAACCCACAACCGAAGAGTTGGCAGTTGCCGAGAGAGTTCGAGCAACCGTCCGTTCCTGCGTGGCATACCTTGCCACGACGGAGCCCGCCAGAGCCCGGATCGCGGCCACCCACGCCCAGCTCATGGCGACCTATTCCAAAGATATGGCGGACGCGGATTGCGAGATGCTTGCCGAGTATGGTGCAATTGATGCCATGGAGCCCCTTCCCCAGGAGACCGTCGGGCGTGAGCTGGACATGGAGGCGGCGGCGAAGATTGACGAGCACCAGCCATAGTAGTACTCTTTGTTTTGTTTAATTAAGAGCGCCGGTCTTTAATTTGTTAGAGTAATGTTTAGGTCAGCTAGCTCTGATTAATTGCTGAACTTGCTCGATTAAGAAGTTAGTCTCCTTTGTGTACCCAAATTATGCAATGACGTGGATGACCACTGTAACCAGGGAAATTCGAACCAAAATTTTTGACGTTCAAACTCAACACACACGGGTTAAGCTATGTGAATCGTTTGTGATGTTCACATATCGTACACAGTTCTGAATAAGGGACCGTGTCTGATGACACTTTGTGCACCAGTTTTTTCGCTAAGCGATTCCAAATTTTCGGCTTCCGCGGAAATATCTACCTCCCTTCCCCCTCAATCTTACCAAAAGCGACATTTCCCCTGTTTCTGCTTTCCTTTCCAAGTTGAAACATTCACTCCTTGTTTTCAGCGCCGCCTCCTCGCCAGCGACCCTCCTCCACGCTGCTCGGCCTCGCCTATCCAGGCAGGTCATCCACGCCCGACCCCCATCCTCCTTCTCCTTCCACATCCCACATGTCCCAACCGCCGGCGCGACACCTTCCACCCAAATCATCGACCCCTCCACCAAATAAGCACCACCCAAGCCATGGTGCGCGCAGTATAGCCAGGATCCGGAGGACCATTTGGCAGCGGAGAATCAAATCGCGGCCGCACGCGTGGATGATGTCACAATAAGAAAGATGACATGATGTAGAGGGATAAATTCATGCAATATGATAAAAAATCCCATCTTGTTATCCTCGATGGCAACAATACAATATGTGCCTTGCTGCCCCTACTGTCACTGGGAAAGGACATCGCAAGATTGAACCCAAAGCTAAGCACTTCTCCCATTGCAAGAAAGATCAATCTAGTAGGCCAAACCAAACTGATAATTCGAAGAGACTTGCAAAGATAACCAATCATACATAAAAGAATTCAGAAGATTCAAATATTGTTCATAGATAAACTTGATCATAAACCCACAATTCATCGGTCTCAACAAACACACCGCAAAAGAAGATTACATCGAATAGATCTTCACGAGAGAGGGGGAGAACATTGTATTGAGATCCAAAAAGAGAGAAGAAGCCATCTAGCTAATAACTATGGACCCGAAGGTCTTTGGTAAACTACTCACACATCATCGGAGGGGCTATGGTGTTGATGTAGATGCCCTCCGTGATTGATGCCCCCTCCGGCGGAGCTCCGGAACAGGCCCCAAGATGGGATCTCATGGGTACAGAAGGTTGCGGCGGTGGAATTAGGTTTTTGGCTCCGTATATGATCGTTTGGGGGTACGTAGGTATATATAGGAGGAAGGAGTACGTCCGTGGAGCAACGTGGGGCCCACGAGGGTGGAGGGCGTGCCTGGGGGAAGGGGGTAGGCGCGCCCCCCTACCTCGTGGCTTTCTCGAAGCTTCCTTGACTTAGGGTCCAAGTCTCCTGGATCATGTTCGTTCCAAAAATCACGTTCCCGAAGGTTTCATTCCGTTTGGACTCCGTTTGATATTCTTTTTCTGCGAAACTCTGAAATAGCCAGAAAACAGCAATTCTGGGCTGGGCCTCCGGTTAATAGGTTAGTCCCAAAAATAATATAAAAGTGAATAATAAAGCCCAATAATGTCCAAAACAGAAGATAATATAGCATGGAGCAATCAAAAATTATAGATACGTTGGAGACGTATCAAGCATCCCCAAGCTTAATTCCTACTCGTCCTCGAGTAGGTAAATGATAAAAACAGAATTTTTGATGCGTAGTGCTACTTGGCATAATTTCAATGTAATTCTTCTTATTGTGGCATGAATGTTCAGATTTGATATGATTCAAGATAAATGTTTAATGTTGACATAAAAACAATAATATTTCAAGCATACTAACTAAGCAATTATGTCTTATCAAAATAACATAGCCAAAGCAAGTTATCCCTACAAAATCATATAGTCTGGCTATGCTCCATCTTCCCCACACAAAATATTCATATCATGTACGACCCCGGTTTTAGCCAAGCAATTGGTTCATACTTTTAACGCGCTTCAGCCTTTTCAGCTCTTACGCAATACATGAGCGCAAGCCATGGATATAGCACTATGGTGGAATAAGGTATAATGGTAGGGGTTATGTGGAGAAGACAAAAAAGGAGAAAGTCTCACATCAACGAGGCTAATCAATGAGCTATGGAGATGCCCATCGATTGATGTTAATGCAAGGAGTAGGGATTGCCATGCAACGGATGCACTAGAGCTATAAATATATGAAAGCTCAACAAAAGAAACTAAGTGGGTGTGCATCCAACTTGCTTGCTCACGAAGACCTAGGGCACTTGAGGAGGCCCATTGTTGGAATATACAAGCCAAGTTCTATAATGAAAAATTCCCACTAGTATATGAAAGTGACAAAACAAGAGACTCTTTATCATGAAGATTATGGTGCTACTTTGAAGCAAAAGTGTGGTAAAAGGATAGTAACATTGTCCCTTCTCTCTTTTTCTCTCATTTTTTGGGCCTTCTCCTTTTTTATGGCCTTTCTCTCTCTCTCTCTCCCTCTCTCTCTCTCTCTCTCTCTCTCTCTCTCTCTCTTTTTATTCCTCACTTGGGACAATGCTCTAGAAAATGATGATCATCACACTTCTATTTATTTACAAGTCAATGATTACAACTCGATACTAGAACAAAGTATGACTCTATATGAATGCCTCCGGTGGTGTACCGGGATAGGCAATGAACCAAGAGTGACATGTATGAAAGAATTATGAATGGTGGCTTTGCCACAAATACTATGTCAACTACATGATCATGCAAAGCAATATGACAATGATGAACGTGTCATGATAAACGGAACGGTGGAAGGTTGCATGGCAATATATCTCGAAATGGCTATGGAAATGCCATAATAGGTAGGTATGGTAGCTGTTTTGAGGAAGATATAAGGAGGTTTATGTGTGAAAGAGTGTATCATATCACGGGGTTTGGATGCACCGGCGAAATTTGCACCAACTCTCAATGTGAGAAAGGGCAATGCACAGTACCGAAGAGGCTAGCAATGATGGAAAGGTGAGAGTGCGTATAATCCATGGACTCAACATTAGTCATAAAGAACTCACATACATATTGAAAAAATCTACAAGTCATCAAAAACCAAGCACTACGCGCATGCTCCTAGGGGGATAGATTCGTAGGAAAAGACCATCGCTCGTCCCCGACCGCCACTCATAAGGAGGACAATCAAAGAGCACCTCATGTTTCAAATTTGTTACATAACGTTTACCATACGTGCATGCTACGAGACTTGCAAACTTCAACACAAGTATTTCTCAAATTCACAACTACTCAACTAGCACAACTTTAATATCACTACCTCCATGTCTCAAAACAATCATCAAGCATCAAACTTCTCTTAGTATTCAAAACACTCATAAGAAAGTTTTTACTATTCCTGAATACCTAGCATATTAGGATTATTTAAGCAAATTACCATGCTATTTAAGACACTCAAAATAATCTAAGTGAAGCATGAGAGATCAATAGTTTCTATAAAACAAATCCACCACCATGCTCTAAAAGATATAAGTGAAGTACTAGAGTATTCTAATAATTTCCGAATCATGTGTGTCTCTTTCAAAACGTGTGTACCGAAAAGATGATTGTGGTAAACTAAAAAGCAAATACTCAAATCATACAAGACGCTCCAAGCAAAACACATATCATGTGGTGAATAAAAATATAGCTCCAAGTAAAGTTACCGATGGAAGTAGACGAAAGAGGGGATGCCTTCCGGGGCATCCCCAAGCTTTGGCTTTTAGGTGTCCTTAGATTATCTTGGGGATGCCATGGGCATCCCCAAGCTTAGGCTCTTGCCACTCCTTGTTCCATAATCCATTAAATCTTTCACCCAAAACTTGAAAACTTCACAACACAATACTCAGCAGAAAATCTCGTGAGCTCCGTTAGCGAAAGAAAACAAAAGACCACTTCAAGGCACTGTAATGAACTCATTCTTTATTTATATTGGTGTTAAAACTACTTTATTCCAACTTATCTATGGTTTATAAACTGTTTTACTAGCCATAGATTCATCAAAATAAGCAAACAACACACGAAAAACAGAATCTGTCAAAAACAGAACAGTCTGTAGTAATCTGTATCAAACGTATACTTCAGGAACTCCAAAAAATCAGAAAAAATAGGACGACCTAGACAATTTGTTTATTGATCAGCAGCAATTGGAATCAATATTTTATCACGTTCTGGTGATTATTAACAATTAGTTTCGTGAACAGAAAGTTTCTGGAATTTTCTGCAGGATCAAATAACTATCATCCAAGAAGATCCTATAGGTTAAACTTGGCACAAACACTAATTAAAACATAAAAACACATATAACCAGAGGCTAGAGAAAGACTTTATTCCTAAACAGAAGCAAAAAGCAAAAAACTAAAAATAAAATTGGGTTGCCTCCCAACAAGCGCTATCGTTTAACGCCCCTAACCAGGCATGATGATTTCAATGATGCTCACATAAAAGATAAGAATTGAAACATAAAGAGAGCATCATGAAGAATATTACTAGCATATTTAAGTCTAACCCACTTCCTATGCATAGGGATTTTGTGATCAAACTATTTATGGGAACAACAATCAACTTGCATAGGAAGGTAAAACAAGCATAACTTCAAGATTTTAAGCACATAGAGAGGAAACTTGATATTATTGCAATTCCTACAAGCATGCATTCCTCCCTCATAATAATTTTCAGTAGCATCATGAATGAATTCAACAATATAACCAGCACCTAAAGCATTCTTTTCATGACCTACAAGCATAGAAAATTTACTACTCTTCATATAAGCAAAATTCTTCTCATTCGGGATAATGGGAGTATCATAAGAGACTTGAATACTATAAATTGTTTCCACACTAAAAGAGTAATGTTCAGAAAAAGGGGAATCATAATCATGACAAGTTTTATAAATATAATCATCACTACTCTTTATAGCATAAGTTTCATCACAATAATCATCATAAGTAGCAACTTTGTTCTCATCATAATCAATTGAAACCTCTTCCGAAATAGTGGATTCATCACTAAATAAAGTCATGACCTCTCCAAATCCACTTTCATAATTATCACAATAAGATTCAACATCCTCCAAAATAGTGGGATCACTACTTCCTAAAGTTTACACTCTTCCAAACCCACTTTCATTAATATAAGCATCATAAGTAGGAGGCATGCTATCATCATTATAAATTTGCATATCAAAACTTGGGAGACTAAAAATATCATCTTCATTAAACGTAGCATCCCCAAGCTTGGGACAAACATTAATTGCTGCAAATATATTCTCAAAAACATCATCTGCGTCAAACATAGCATCCCCAAGCTTGGGTCTTTTCATATCATAAGCATAATCACTATCATCATTAATAGTATGGATAGCACCAATAGTATAGCAATTGTCATATTCCAAGCAGGTGCCAAAAAGATTTTCAAGATCATAAGAAGTATCATTATCTTCCCAATCATAATCATCACAACAAGCAATAGGCATAACAAGATCATCATCAAGTGCATCATCTTCCACAATTATTTTTGATTAATTTTCATGGGGCACAACAATAATAGGAGCAACATTATTTGGGAGAGATATCTTTTTACCTCTCTTCCTTTTTCTTTTCTTCTTCTTCATCACATCATGTGTGGGTTCAATCCTCCTTTTGGAGCTCCTTATTAATGAAATTGGTTGAATAGAAGGCTCCTCCTCGTTACATGATTCATCATAAGAAATAATAGGAGAATATTGGGAAGTCTCTTCCCTTTCATTAGTATTCTCTTCATCTTCTATTTCTTTTCTTTTCTTTATGTAATTGGCAATATAAGGATTTTCAATGCAATTCACCACACAATACATATAAATTTCCTCTAGATCAAAACCAAGAAGTTTGTCACGGTTAAATACTGGAAGATAGTTAGTTACACGTTTCATTTCTTCATAACCCATAAGCAAACTAAGTTCATTATGATGTGCAAGGGAAATCAAGTCATCACAATTTTTTGAAACGATTAGATCATGAAACAATTTGCATCGGATAGTTAAATGACCACGTTCATTGCAAAGTTCACAAGTATGGCCAAGAAAATTTAAATTTTCAGCACAAACATCTAGCCTTTCTTGCAACAATTTAGTTTCTAAATGCTTATGCCTCTTGCAATATCTATCTTCCCTATTTGGTGTGTACTTGCAAACCCAATGCACTCCACAAAAATTGACATGTTTATAGGAGACATTTTCATCATAACTAGTGCAATCATCATTAGTACTATGGATATTCAAAGAGTTCATACTAACAATATTGCAATCATGCTCATCATTCAAAGATTTAGTGCCAAACATTTTAATGCATTCTTCTTCTAACACTTTGGCACAATTTTCTTTTCCATCATTCTCACGAAAGATATTAAAAAGATGAAGCGTATGAGACAAACTCAATTCCATTTTTTTTGTAGTAGTTTTCTTTTATAAACTAAACTAGTGCTAAAACAAGAAACAAAAAGATTCGATTGCAAGATCTAAAGATATACCTTCAAGCACTCACCTCCCCGGCAACGGCACCAGAAAAGAGCTTAGTTGACGGGGTGTGAGTGCCGCTTACCTAGCCTCCCCGGCAACGGCGCCAGAAAAGAGCTTGATGTCTACTACACAACCTTCTTCTTGTAGACGTTGTTGGGCCTCCAAGTGCAGAGGTTTGTAGGACATTAGCAAATTTCCCTCAAGTGGATGACCTAAGGTTTATCAATCCGCGGGAGGCGTAGGATGAAGATGGTCTCTCTCAAACAACCCTGCAACCAAATAACAAAGAGTCTCTTGTGTCCCCAACACACCCAATACAATGGTAAATTGTATAGGTGCACTAGTTCGGCGAAGAGATGGTGATACAAGTGCAATATGGATGGTAGATATAGGTTTTTGTAAACTGAAAATATAAAAACAGCAAGGTAACAAGTGGTAAAAGTGAGCGTAAACGGTATTGCAATGCTAGGAAACAAGGCCTAGGGTTCATACTTTCACTAGTGCAAGTTCTCTCAACAATAATAACATAACTGGATCATATAACTATCCCTCAACATGCAACAAAGAGTCACTCCAAAGTCACTAATAGCGGAGAACAAACGAAGAGATTATGGTAGGGTACGAAACCACCTCAAAGTTACTCTTTCTGATCGATCTATTCAAGAGTCCGTAGTAAAATAACACGAAGCTATTCTTTCCGTTCGATCTATCATAGAGTTCGTACTAGAATAACACCTTAAGACACAAATCAACCAAAACCCTAATGTCACCTAGATACTCCAATGTCACCTCAAGTATCCGTGGGTATGATTATACGATATGCATCACACAATCTCAAATTCATCTATTCAACCAACACAAAGAACTTCAAAGAGTGCCCCAAAGTTTCTACCGGAGAGTCAAGACGAAAACATGTGCCAACCCCTATGCATAGGTTCATGGGCGGAACCCGCAAGTTGATCACCAAAACATACATCAAGTGAATCACGTGATATCCCATTGTCACCACAGATACGCACGGCAAGACATACATCAAGTGTGCTCAAATCCTAAAAGACTCAATCCGATAAGATAACTTCAAAGGGAAAACTCAATCCATTACAAAAGAGTAGAGGGGGAGAAACATCATAAGATCCAACTATAATAGCAAAGCTCGCGATACATCAAGATCGTACCACCTCAAGAACACGAGAGAGAGATCAAACACATAGCTACTGGTACATACCCTCAGCCCCAAGGGTGAACTACTCCCTCCTCGTCATGGAGAGCACCGGGATGATGAAGATGGCCACCGGTGAGGGATCCCCCCTCCGGCAGGGTGCCGGAACAGGGCCCCGATTGGTTTTTGGTGGCTACAGAGGCTTGCGGCGGTGGAACTCCCGATCTATTCTGTTCCCCGATGGTTTTAGGGTATATTGGTATATATAGGAGGAAGAAATATGTCAGGGGAGCCACGAGGGTGGAGGGCGCGCCCAGGGGGTGGGCGCGCCCCCCTGCCTCGTGTCATCCTCGTTGCTTTCTTGACGTGGACTCCAAGTCCTCTGGATCGCTCCCGTTCCAAAAATAACTTTCCCGAAAGTTTCATTCCGTTTGGACTCCGTTTGATATTCCTTTTCCGCGAAACACTGAAACAAGGGAAAAACAGGAACTGGCACTGGGCTCTGGGTTAATAGGTTAGTCCCAAAAGTAATATAAAAGTGTTTAATAAAGCCCATAAACATCCAAAACAGATAATATAATAGCATGGAACAATCAAAAATTATAGATACGTTGGAGACGTATCAGCATCCCCAAGCTTAATTCCTGCTCGTCCTCGAGTAGGTAAATGATAAAAACAGAATTTTTGATGTGGAATGCTACTTGGCATAATTTCAATGTAATTTTTCTTAATTGTGGTATGAATATTCAGATCCGAAAGATTCAAGATAAAAGTTCAATATTGACATCAAAATAATAATACTTCAAGCATACTAACTAAGCAATTATGTCCTCTCAAAATAACATGGCCAAAGAAAGTTCATCCCTACAAAATCATATAGTTTAGTCATGCTCCATTTTCGTCACACAAGAATGCTCTCATCATGCACAACCCCGATGACAAGCCAAGCAATTGTTTCATACTTTAGTAATCTCAAGCTTTTTCAACCTTCACGCAATACATGAGCGTGAGCCATGGATATAGCACTATGGGTGGAATAGAATATGATGATATGTGGAGAAGACAAAAAAGGAGAAAGTCTCACATCAACGAGGCTAATCAATGAGCTATGGAGATGCCCATCGATTGATGTTGATGCAAGGAGTAGGGATTGCCATGCAACGGATGCACTAGAGCTATAAATATATGAAAGCTCAACAAAAGAAACTAAGTGGGTGTGCATCCAACTTGCTTGCTCACGAAGACCTAGGGCACTTGAGGAGGCCCATTGTTGGAATATACAAGCCAAGTTCTATAATGAAAAATTCCCACTAGTATATGAAAGTGACAAAACAAGAGACTCTTTATCATGAAGATTATGGTGCTACTTTGAAGCACAAGTGTGGTAAAAGGATAGTAACATTGTCCCTTCTCTCTTTTTCTCTCATTTTTTGGGCCTTCTCTTTTTTTATGGCCTCTCTCTCTCTCTCTCTCTCTCTCTCTCTCTCTCTCTCTCTCTCTCTCTCTTTTTATTCCTCACTTGGGACAATGCTCTAGAAAATGATGATCATCACACTTCTATTTATTTACAACTCAATGATTACAACTCGATACTAGAACAAAGAATGAATCTATATGAATGCCTCCGGCGGTGTACCGGGATAGGCAATGAACCAAGAGTGACATGTACGAAAGAATTATGAATGGTGGCTTTGCCACAAATACTATGTCAACTACATGATCATGCAAAGCAATATGACAATGATGAACGTGTCATGATAAACGGAACGGTGGAAAGTTGCATGGCAAATTATCTCCGAATGGCTATGGAAATGCCATAATAGGTAGGTATGGTAGCTGTTTTGAGGAACATATAAGGAGGTTTATGTGTGAAAGAGCGTATCATATCAAGGGGTTTGGATGCACCGGCGAAGTTTGCACCAACTCTCAATGTGAGAAAGGGCAATGCACGGTACCGAAGAGGCTAGCAATGATGGAAAGGTGAGAGTGCGTATAATCCATGGACACAACATTAGTCATAAAGAACTCACATACTTATTGAAAAAATCTACAAGTCATCAAAAACCAAGCACTACGTGCATGCTCCTAGGGGGATAGATTGGTAGGAAAAGACCATCGCTCGTCCCCGACCGCCACTCATAAGGAGGACAATCAAAGAGCGCCTCATGTTTCAAATTTGTTACATAACATTTACCATATGTGCATGCTATGAGACTTGCAAACTTCAACACAACTATTTCTCAAATTCACAACTACTCAACTAGCACAACTTTAATATCACTACCTCCATGTCTCAAAACAATCATCAAGCATCAAACTTCTCTTAGTATTCAAAACACTCATAAGAAAGTTTTTACTATTCTTGAATACCTAGCATATTAGGATTATTTAATCAAATTACCATGCTATTTAAGCCTCTCAAAATAATCTAAGTGAAGCATGAGAGATCAATAGTTTCTATAAAACAAATCCACCACCGTGCTCTAAAAGATATAAGTGAAGTACTAGAGTATTCTAATAATTTCCGAATCATGTGTGTCTCTTTCAAAAGGTGTGTACAGCAAAGATGATTGTGGTAAACTAAAAAGCAAAGACTCAAATCATACAAGACGCTCCAAGCAAAACACAGATCATGTGGTGAATAAAAATATAGCTCCAAGTAAAGTTACCGATGGAAGTAGACGAAAGAGGGGATGTCTTCCGGGGCATCCCCAAGCTTTGGCTTTTAGGTGTCCTTATATTATCTTGGGGATGCCATGGGCATCCCCAAGCTTAGGCTCTTGCCACTCCTTGTTCCATAATCCATTAAATCTTTCAAGCAAAAATTGAAAACTTCACAACACAATACTCAGCAGAAAATCTCGTGAGCTCCGTTAGCGAAAGAAAACAAAAGACCACTTCAAGGCACTATAATGAACTCATTATTTATTTATATTGGTGTTAAAACTACTTTATTCCAACTTCTCTATGGTTTATAAACTGTTTTACTAGCCATAGATTCATCAAAATAAGCAAACAACACACGAAAAACAGAATCTGTCAAAAACAGAACAGTCTGTAGTAATCTGTATCAAACGTATACTTCAGGAACTCCAAAAAATCAGACAAAATAGGACGACCTAGACAATTTGTTTATTGATCAGAAGAAATTGTAATCAATATTTTATCACGTTCTGGTGATTTTTAACAATTAGTTTCGTGAACAGAAAGTTTCTGGAATTTTCTGCAAGATCAAATAACTATCATCCAAGAAGATCCTATAGGTTAAACTTGGCACAAACACTAATTAAAACATAAAAACACATCTAACCAGAGGCTAGAGAAAAACTTTATTCCTAAACAGAAGCGAAAAGCAAAAAACAAAAAATAAAATTGGGTTGCCTCCGAACAAGCGCTATCGTTTAATGCCCCTAACCAGGCATGATGATTTCAATGATGCTCACATAAAAGATAAGAATTGAAACATAAAGAGAGCATCATGAAGAATATGACTAGCATATTTAAGTCTAACCCACTTCCTATGCATAGGGATTTTGTGATCAAACAATTTATGGGAACAACAATCAACTTGCATAGGAAGGTAAAACAAGCATAACTTCAAGATTTTAAGCACATAGAGAGGAAACTTGATATTATTGCAATTCCTACAAGCATGCATTCCTCCCTCATAATAATTTTCAGTAGCATCATGAATGAATTCAACAATATAACCAGCACCTAAAGCATTCTTTTCATGACCTACAAGCATAGAAAATTTACTACTCTTCATATAAGCAAAATTCTTCTCATTCGGGATAATGGGAGTATCATAAGAGACTTGAATACTATAAATTGTTTCCACACTAAAAGAGTAATGTTCAGAAAAAGGGGAATCATAATCATGACAAGTTTTATAAATATAATCATCACTACTCTTTATAGCATAAGTTTCATCACAATAATCATCATAAGTAGCAACTTTGTTCTCATCATAATCAATTGAAACCTCTTCCGAAATAGTGGATTCATCACTAAATAAAGTCATGACCTCTCCAAATCCACTTTCATAATTATCACAATAAGATTCAACATCCTCCAAAATAGTGGGATCACTACTTCCTAAAGTTTACACTCTTCCAAACCCACTTTCATTAATATAAGCATCATAAGTAGGAGGCATGCTATCATCATTATAAATTTGCATATCAAAACTTGGGAGACTAAAAATATCATCTTCATTAAACGTAGCATCCCCAAGCTTGGGACAAACATTAATTGCTGCAAATATATTCTCAAAAACATCATCTGCATCAAACATAGCATCCCCAAGCTTGGGTCTTTTCATATCATAAGCATAATCACTATCATCATTAATAGTATGGATAACACCAATAGTATAGCAATTGTCATATTCCAAGCAGGTGCCAAAAAGATTTTCAAGATCATAAGAAGTATCATTATCTTCCCAATTATAATCATCACAACAAGCAATAGGCATAACGAGATCATCATCAAGTGCATCATCTTCCACAATTATTTTTGATTAATTTTCATGGGGCACAACAATAATAGGAGCAACATTATTTGGGAGAGATATCTTTTTACCTCTCTTCCTTTTTCTTTTCTTCTTCTTCATCACATCATGTGTGGGTTCAATCCTCCTTTTGGAGCTCCTTATTAATGAAATTGGTTGAATAGAAGGCTCCTCCTCGTTACCTGATTCATCATAAGAAATAATAGGAGAATATTGGGAAGTCTCTTCCCTTTCATTAGTATTCTCTTCATCTTCTATTTCTTTTCTTTTCTTTATGTAATTGGCAATATAAGGATTTTCAATGCAATTCACCACACAATACATATAAATTTCCTCTAGATCAAAACCAAGAAGTTTGTCACGGTTAAATACTGGAAGATAGTTAGTTACACGTTTCATTTCTTCATAACCCATAAGCAAACTAAGTTCATTATGATGTGCAAGGGAAATCAAGTCATCACAATTTTTTGAAACGATTAGATCATGAAACAATTTGCATCGGATAGTTAAATGACCACGTTCATTGCAAAGTTCACAAGTATGGCCAAGAAAATTTAAATTTTCAGCACAAACATCTAGCCTTTCTTGCAACAATTTAGTTTCTAAATGCTTATGCCTCTTGCAATATCTATCTTCCCTATTTGGTGTGTACTTGCAAACCCAATGCACTCCACAAAAATTGACATGTTTATAGGAGACATTTTCATCATAACTAGTGCAATCATCATTAGTACTATGGATATTCAAAGAGTTCATACTAACAATATTGCAATCATGCTCATCATTCAAAGATTTAGTGCCAAACATTTTAATGCATTCTTCTTCTAACACTTTGGCACAATTTTCTTTTCCATCATTCTCACGAAAGATATTAAAAAGATGAAGCGTATGAGACAAACTCAATTCCATTTTTTTGTAGTAGTTTTCTTTTATAAACTAAACTAGTGCTAAAACAAGAAACAAAAATATTCGATTGCAAGATCTAAAGATATACCTTCAAGCACTCACCTCCCCGGCAACGGCGCCAGAAAAGAGCTTAGTTGACGGGGTGTGAGTGCCGCTTACCTAGCCTCCCCGGCAACGGCGCCAGAAAAGAGCTTGATGTCTACTACACAACCTTCTTCTTGTAGACGTTGTTGGGCCTCCAAGTGCAGAGGTTTGTAGGACAGTAGCAAATTTCCCTCAAGTGGATGACCTAAGGTTTATCAATCCACGGGAGGCGTAGGATGAAGATGGTCTCTCTCAAACAACCCTGCAACCAAATAACAAAGAGTCTCTTGTGTCCCCAACACACCCAATACAATGGTAAATTGTATAGGTGCACTAGTTCGGCGAAGAGATGGTGATACAAGTGCAATATGGATGGTAGATATAGGTTTTTGTAAACTGAAAATATAAAAACAGCAAGGTAACAAGTGGTAAAAGTGAGCGTAAACGGTATTGCAATGCTAGGAAACAAGGCCTAGGGTTCATACTTTCACTAGTGCAAGTTCTCTCAACAATAATAACATAACTGGATCATATAACTATCCCTCAACATGCAACAAAGAGTCACTCCAAAGTCACTAATAGCGGAGAACAAACGAAGAGATTATGGTAGGGTACGAAACCACCTCAAAGTTATTCTTTCTGATCGATCTATTCAAGAGTCCGTAGTAAAATAACACGAAGCTATTCTTTCCGTTTGATCTATCATAGAGTTCGTACTAGAATAACACCTTAAGACACAAATCAACCAAAACCCTAATGTCACCTAGATACTCCAATGTCACCTCAAGTATCCGTGGGTATGATTATACGATATGCATCACACAATCTCAAATTCATCTATTCAACCAACACAATGAACTTCAAAGAGTGCCCCAAAGTTTCTATCGGATAGTCAAGACAAAAACGTGTGCCAACCCCTATGCATAGGTTCATGGGCGGAACCCGCAAGTTGATCACCAAAACATACATCAAGTGAATCACGTGATATCCCATTGTCACCACAGATACGCACGGCAAGACAATCATCAAGTGTTCTCAAATCCTTAAAGACTCAATCCGATAAGATAACTTCAAAGGGAAAACTCAATCCATTACAAGAGAGTAGAGGGGGATAAACATCATAAGATCCAACTATAATAGCAAAGCTCGCGATACATCAAGATCGTACCACCTCAAGAACACGAGAGAGAGATCAAACACATAGCTACTGGTACATACCCTCAGCCTCGAGGGTGAACTACTCCCTCCTCGTCATGGAGAGAACCGGGATGATGAAGATGGCCACCGGTGAGGGATCCCCCCTCCGGCAGGGTGCCGGAACAGGGTCCCGATTGGTTTTTGGTGGCTACAGAGGCTTGCGGCGGTGGAACTCCCGATCTATTCTATTCCCCGATGGTTTTAGGGTATATTGGTATATATATAGGAGGAAGAAATATGTCAGGGGAGCCATGAGGGGCCCACGAGGGTGGAGGGCGCGCCCCCCTGCCTCGTGCCTTCCTCGTTGCTTTCTTGACGTGGACTCCATGTCCTCTGGATTGCTCCCGTTCCAAAAATAACTTTCCCGAAATTTTCATTCCGTTTGGACTCCGTTTGATATTCCTTTTCCACGAAACACTGAAACAAGGGAAAAAAACAGGAACTGGCACTGGGCTCTGGGTTAATAGGTTAGTCCCAAAAGTAATATAAAAGTGTTTAATAAAGCCCATAAACATCCAAAACAGATAATATAATAGCATAGAACAATCAAAAAGTATAGATATGTTGGATACGTATCAATGTTGCATGTGAAATTTGGTCCTGGTGTAGTTGTGTAATGGGGTAGCTGAGTGCTGAAGCTATATGATGTTGTACTCTGATGTATTTCAATTATGAAAATGAAATATATTGTGCTTAATATGAAATGTCAATTAGATTAATAAATGGATTATGAATAATCAGATAATTAGCCTGCTAATTGGGTTTTTCTATTGCAAACGGTTATTGATAAAACACCGTGTGCGATGCATTCAATAACGCACACAGTTTGTAGGAACAAACCGTGTTAGATTAATGAACAATCACACACCACATCCTCTTGAAAACTGTTTGTGTTAGGCCACCTGGCGCAAACGTTTACCACATAAAAATTGTGTGTGATGGACAGCCCTTGACACACAGTTTCTTCTAGGCACTGTGTGTGATGAATTAAATAACACAAATGATAAAATTGTTAATACCGTGTGCAATGGAAACGCTATCACAAATAATTTAACCGGGGAAATTGTGTGTGATGTACTTGCGAACAGAAACGTTTTCCTTGGAGCGACTGTGTGGGATGTATATACAAACGGAAACGTTTAGCGTTGGCTGACTGTGTGGGATGTACTTAGGACCGGAAATGATTTTGACTGTATAATTGTATTTTTTAGCACTACTATACGTATTTCCGTATTTGAGTGCTCGCCAGTCGCACACGACCTCTTTTTGCCGAGCGTGTGTGCCAGGATGGCATATCCCCAATGGTTTCTGGGTCGTGTGGAAGGTCCCCCCTATCGCCCACACTCACTTGGCGACGGTTCCAAATGCCGTTGCGGAAAGGGGTTAAAACCCGTTTGTTTAGCACCTCGCTGTACTAGTGATAGATCACACCATATCTAATAAAGTACGGTCACGATGTTCGGACACACCATTACGCTGTGGTTCCAGGTGGCCTGAGTTGTGAAACTATTCCACATTGTTTCAAATAAAGACCAAACTCATAACTCAAATATTGACCCGCACGATCAGATCGTAGAAACTTTATTTTCTTGTTACGATGCGGAAGTGCGTTATATCGACTAGAGGGGGGTGAATAGGCGATTTTTATGAATTCTTCCCTGAGGAATTTGCTAGTCAGGAAATTCCTTAGCAAAGAACTACTTGCAGCGGAATAAGTACTCAAAAGGAAGCATAGCAAAACACAAGCATAGTCATCATGATGAAATGAAGACAAGCACAGAGTACAGAAAGCGTAAACACAGGATAACACAGGATGAAGACAAATAGACTGAGTAAATTGAACTGAGGAAGTTGAGAAAGTCTTCAGTCAAAGTCTTCAAACACAGATATGAACAAGCACACAACACAGTAATGAGGAAATGAAAGAGTTGAGGAAATAGAACTAGTAAGCTTGGTGAAGACAATGATTTGGTAGACCAGTTCCAAATGCTGTCTCAGTTGTACGTCTGGTTGGAGCGGCTAGGTATTTAAACCTGAGGACACACAGTCCTCACCGTATTGTCCTTGAGCTAAGGTTACACAGATCTCGCCCAATCACTCGTGGTAAGTCTTCAGGTGACTTCCAAACCTTCACAAACTCGGTCACTCGGCGATCCACAATTTCCTCTTGGATGCTCTAGACCATGACGCCTAACCGTCTGGAAGAAGCACAGTCTTCAAAGGTAACAAGCGTCGGATCCACGCAGGATCAATCTCTTCAGTGATGCTCAATCACTTGGGGTTTGTAGGTGTTTGGGTTTGGGTTTTCCTCACTTGATGATTTTCGCTCAAAGTCCTCGGAGGATGGGATGCTCTCAATTGACAAGTGTCAGTTTCTCTCGGAGCAGCCAACCAGCTAGTGGTTGTAGGGGGCGGCTATTTATAGCCTAGGGAGCAGCCCGTCATGATAAGACATAAATACCCTTCAATGCTATGACCGTTAGGTGGGTAGATATTTTGGGACAGCTGGCGCATAGCACAGCAACGGTCAGAAATTTGAGTATCAAATTCCTCAGGGCTATCATGTTCCTCACTGTGTAGGCAATCCGCACTGGCGAATTCCTAACTCCTCAGTCAGAACTAATTCCTCAGAGACCAGAAGAACTTCGTCTCTGTCACTGAAGAATATGACTGAACTGTATGAGATTTCCAATGGCTTCACTCGAAGGGATTGGTAGGTGTAGGATTTTGAGTTGAGCATCACATGGAAATTTTTCCTTAGTATTTCCTCGACCCCCTTTAACAGTACGGTGTTTCCTATGACTCAAGAAAGAGAAAATGAAACTACGAAAACAAAAGTCTTCACGCTTCATGTTCCTCAAATGAATACCAAGTCTTTAAGGTCACACCAATTTCTTCACTTTCAAAGTCTTCAGAAAGTCTTCAGAATTCCAAAGTCTTCAGTCGAAGAACTTCATTTTTAGGGGTCGACTTTCTCTGTAAATATCAAACTCCTCATAGACTTATAGACATGTGTACACTCATAAACACATTAGTCCCTTAACCTATAAGTCTTCAATACACCAAAATCACTAAGGGGCACTAGATGCACTTACAATCTCCCCCTTTTTGGTGATTGATGACAATATAGGTTAAGTTTTCAACGGGGATAAACATATGAAGTGTAAATGCTGATATTGAGGAATTTGATTGCAAGATATAGAAGAACTCCCCCTGAAGATGTGCATAGTGAGGAATTTGCTTTTGAAGCAATGCATACTTGAAGAGTAAAATCATGGAGATCTACCCCTATATCTTGTAAGTCATACACGCATTTGACATAATATATGAAGAATTTGAAATGCATGATGAAATATGGTGACTGATGTAATTTAGCATGCGTGCAATAACATTAACGAAGAATAAGCATGCAGAAGAAACAGCAAAAGTATCAGGCCACCATAGAGTTTAAGTTTACAACTCGATCCAACAAAGTCATCAGAAGAACGAGAGTTGTAACTTTAGAAAAAAATGCCCATATAAGATAGACCCGCTTGAAGACTAACTCAAATTTCTCCCCCTTTGTCATCGAATGACCAAAAGGTTTGAAAATGAGGACTAACGCCCCTGAAGAATATCAAGGTGATGAAGGAGCGTCAGCGTTGTTGGGGTCGTTTGTTGTAGTAGGGCCTGCCGCAGTGTCGTCCAAGTCTTCATGTTCATCAGTGTCACGTGATGAAGAATAGGAGCTGGCCACCAAGGAAGGAACCTTGACCTTCTTGTACTTCTTCGGAGGAGGTGCAGCCCAGTCAAAATCTTCCTTGAGGCCCATTTTCTTCAGATCTTCTTCACCATATATGTGCGACAGAACAGCCCAGGTGCGGTTGAGGGTTTCATGAAGGTAGTAATGGTTTTTCTTCACTGCATTGTGGGTAGAAGTCATGTTGTGAAGAATTGAACCAAACTGACGCTTGACCCACTTGTGATTGCGATCAACCTTCTGGTGAAGACTGAGGAGAAGCTCACGGTCAGTCATCACCCTGGGAGCTGTGCCTTGAGGATTTTGCTTGGGTGCGTTGGCGGTAGAGTCATGGGTGGCAGAGTCATCATTGGTGGAGTAGGATGCAGCCTTGCGAAATTGACCATCCAATGGACGAATGCCTTCATCAATTATAGCAGTAGCCTTGCCCTTTTCATCAGCTGAGGAAAATGTCCGTTTGAGGACTTCAATCGGGGGCAAGTAGCTGCAATGGTTTGGTGTATCAGCTTTGTAGTTGAGTGAAGACCTTGTTCTGATGAATCTCATAATCCACGGAGCATAAGGCTTCAACTCAAATGGTGACATTGCGACATTGGCCAGAGTCCTCATGAAGAAATCATGGAAGTTGACGGGAACACCATGAATGATATTGAAAAGCAGATTCTTCATGATGCCAACCACTTCTTCTTCATTCGAGTCGTGGCCCTTGATAGGACTCATTGTCTTCGTCAGAATGCGATAGACAGTCCGAGGCACATACAACAATTCCTTCACAAGGAATTTTGTTCTTGGGGCCTGACCTGGCTTCAATGGCTTCATTAGCACTTGCATATAGTGATCTGTAAGCTCAGGTTCATTGTAGACGCAACAAGCACCTTCAAGGGGAGGACTGAGAGATAAAGCACGAAGCAATTCAGTAGCTGGTGCCTTGTAGTGAGTATTTTCAGACATCCAGTCCAGCACCCATGAATTCACATCTTCAGAGTCTCCGGTGATGTGCAGAGTTGCATAAAATTGAAGAATGAGCTCTTCATTCCAATCACATATATCAGTGCAGAAATTTAACAGTGCAGCGTCGTAAAGAACACTGAGGACTAGCCCGAAGCACGGCAGAGATTCCATATCCACGTGAGGAATGTGCTCATGATCGAAGACTTTGTCTTTGTTGAACAGCACTGAGGAATAGAAATTTGCCTGGCTGGCAGTCCAGAAATGCCTCTTCCTTATGCGAGTAGAGTCATAGGGGTTGTAATCAGTGAAGAATACGTGCTCGCCAAAGAAATCATCAGCCTTGAATTTTTGCTTCCTTGAGAATGGATCCTTTGGCTTGGGCAGAGGAGTGTCAGTCAGTTGCATGATGATCTCAGGAATCGCAATCTCAGGTTCTTCAGGTTGAGGAATTTCTGGTTCCTCTTCAGTGGCAGCCTGGTTCTTCAGATTTTCATTTTCATTTTCTTCAGCACTAGCGGCTGGAATGTCTTCATGAGCTTCATCAGATCCCATTTGAACAGTAGTGGCTGGGGACTGAGGAATTTACTGCAGTGGAGTGAAGAGTGGAGAATTGGGGTGTTGACTTTTCCAAAAGTCATCATTCATCACTGGTGTGGTACAGCCAATGTCCACATCTTCATCTTCAATTTCTTCAACGCCAGCCTCTTCAGCAGTAAACTGAGGCATAGGTGAGGAAACTGTGGGGGTTGAAGGGATTTTATCCACTTCAATTTCTTCATCCATCTGCTCTGACGAAGCAGCAGAAGGATTTTCTTCATCAGATCCGCTAGGGATCACATATTCTTCATCAAAAGGGATGATTTCCTTTGATGGCATGGAGGAAACTGGAACAGCATCAATTGGATTAGCAAATGAGCTTGTCAATTTCTTCATCTTCTTCGGTGCTGAAGAATCTGAAGGAGCTGATGTTTTCCTTTTCTTCACTGTTGCACGCTCTGCAGCCTTGGTCTTCTTCACATCTGATGCAGATGGAAGGATTGGAGTTGGAGTAGGCGCAGGAGGAGCAGAGGAATGTGGTTGATTTTCTTCAGGCACAACTGATGCAGTTGCCCTGACCTCTTCATTTTCTTCAAGCGCACCACTAGTGGGTGCCCTGGCAATTTCTTCAGCGGCTGGAATGTCTTCATCATCCCTGGAACTCACATTTTCTTCAGCAGCCTGATTGTCATCAGCGGTGCTGGCATGTTCTTTAGTTGGCTGAGCAGATGCTTCAGCCTGAGGAATTTGAACAATTGAACTCTCTGAAGAAGTATGCAACTTTTCTTCGAGGAACGCTGCAAATGAGTGAAGTTGATGAGAACCTAGTGATTCAGCAGCGGACATGAGTACCTATGAACAGAGTATAGTTGCGAGGAATTTGGAGAGGTCATATGCGTTCTCAGAAGGTTTTTCAAAAAGAACAAGTTTGAGGAAATTGACCAGATGAGTCTTGAAGAATTTCACTAAGCGTTCTTTGTCTTAGGTTCCAGAGTTGTATAGATCAAAGATCCACACAATTGAGGAATCTTGAAGAAAATGATTGCTTAGAGAAATGAATCAAGAACAGATAACATTTGAGGTGTTTAGTGTGTGAAAAATTTGAAGAATAAACACCTTTGAAGATTTTGTAGAAATCATTTGAATCAAAGAGGGCAGTAAAAGTAACTTTTAATTACCCTGAACAAAGAACACGACGAACTGTGAGGTGGAGAAGTGAAGTTCGTCTGTGCAGATCTTCCACGCCCTAACTCGGCGGAGGAAGACAGCTACGGCTGTGGCGGAGAGAAGATTTCCGCGGCCGGCGTGAGTACGGCGGCGACGAGGTCGAGGCAGTGAAGCTCTTCCTCACCGGCGACGATGAAGTAGCGGCGGTGCTAGGGTTTGAGAAGCTCGAGCGGGAGAGAGGTCGAGCGGAGTAAAGGAAGTGAGGATGGGAAGAGGGGGTATTTATAGCCACGGTGAAAAACTGTTTGCCTGAAGAAATTGGACGAACGTGCCCCTGACCCTTCTCATTCGCTTGACATGTGTCACCCACGTACTGAGAAATGGAGATCGTGTTAGATCGTGGGTGAATAGATAAGTATATCGTGGGATGCGGAACGGTTTGAGCGGCAAAACCGAAAATTTGGATAAGATAAGTTAAAAGTTCCGTTCGCAAATTCTTCAGCTGACAAGGACACAGTGAAGATTTTGAACGAGTTTCAAATAGAACGCACATGAAGAATTTGCGAATTGATTGGGTTGAGTATAGCATAGAGGGGGAAGGGTCCGATCATATTCACTTAGCAGAAAAACCAACTTGAAGAATTAGCCATAAGTGAATGCTGTAGAGGACATAAACTCATATATATATGTATATATCCAATGGAGAAAAACGACAGAGAAGGTGAAGACAATGCAAAGTTGAAGAATGTGAACAACTGAGGAATTTCAAACTGAGGAAAAACTCAAATTGAAGATTTTCAACTTGTGTGGTGGCGTGACCCACCGTATAAGAATGATGATTTCAAACACCGCGTACAATTGTCGTAGGGTTCTGAGAATCAAATCCTTCATTAATTTCTTCACACTTAGAGTGTTATTCTTCATTGATTAAAGAAAAACGTTTCTTCATGTGTTGCACATCTAAGTCATCAATTTTGCATAAGTGTTAGGATGAGTGTCCTTTTCAAAGAACATTTGAAGATTCTAGGATATTTAGCTCACACCGCAACTTGCTAAATCTCTTCTCATCCAAGGGCTTTGTGAAGATATCGGATAGATGTTCTTCAGTCTTCACATGCTCAATAGTAATGTCGCCCTTCAACACATGATCACGAAGAAAATGATGACGAATCTGAATGTGCTTTGTCTTCGAGTGCTGAACTGGGTTGTGAGCAATCTTGATGGCACTCTCATTGTCACAGAAGAGAGGCACATTCTTCACGTTGACGCCGTAGTCCTTGAGAGTTTGCTTCATCCACAGCAATTGAGCACAGCAAGAACCAGCAGCAATGTACTCAACTTCAGCAGTAGACAGTGATACGCAGTTCTGTTTCTTCGAGGACCAACAGACCAAAGGTCGTCCGAGGAAATGACATGTACCAGATGTAGACTTGCGATCCACACGATCACCAGCATAGTCAGAGTCAGAATATCCAATGAGATCAAAAGCCGAGCCCTTGGGGTACCATAATCCAAGTGTTGGTGTGTGAGCTAGATATCGAAGAATATGTTTCACAGCCTTATGGTGTGATTCCTTCGGTGTAGCTTGAAATCGGGCACACATGCAAACACTAAGCATAATATCTGGCCTAGATGCACATAAATACAATAAAGAACCAATCATGGAGCTGTATACCTTTTGATCAAATTCAATACCATTTTCATCAGTGCACAGATGGCCATTTGTGGGCATCGGAATTTTGACGCCTTTGCAATCTTGCATGCCGAATTTCCTCAGTACATCCTTGAGGTATTTTTTCTGAGATATGAATATGCCATTGCGCTTTTGACGAATTTGAAGAACTAAGAAGAATTTCAACTCTCCCATCATAGACATTTGATATTCTTCACTCATCATATAGGCAAATTCATCACTATAACGTTGGTCAGTATAGCCAAAGATAATATCATCAACATATATTTGGCACACAAACAATTCACCATCATAAGATTTAGTGAAAAGAGTAGGGTCGAGTGAACCGGGTTTGAAGCCTTTCTTCATGAGGAATTCCTTCAAAGTATCATACCACGCCCGAGGGGCCTGCTTGAGGCCACAGAGGGCCTTATTGAGTCTGAAGACTTTGTCAGGATGCTTAGGATCTTCAAAACCTGTGTGTAGCCTTGAGCTACAAGCCGTGCCTTATTCCTCACCACAAGGCCATTTTCATCTTGCTTGTTGCGGTAGATCCACTTTGTGCCAATGATATTGTGCTTGCGAGGATCTGGACGTGTAACCAGTTCCTAGACGTTGTTGAGCTCGAATTGATGTAATTCTTCTTGCATGGCCTGAATCCACTCAGGCTCCAGAAATGCTTCATCTACCTTAGTGGGCTCTGTGATAGAGACAAAAGCATAGTGCCCACAAAAGTTAGATAAATGTGAAGCTTTTGAGCGTGTGAGAGGACCTTGTGCTTTAATGTCATCGATGATCTTTTCAACTTGCACTTCTTTTGCAACGCGAGGATGAGTAGGTTGTCGTCGAGGAATTTGATCAGCATTTTCTTCAGCACCATTTTCTTCAGCATTTTCTTCAGGTGCATTAACTCGACGTTCTTCACGTTTTGGAATGAATTCTTCAGCAGATTCTTCAGTAGGAATGACATCCTCAGTAGCCTTGAACTTGATAGTTTCCTCAGGTGCTGGTTCATCTATCACAGAGGGTAGGTGCTCTCTTTGCGAGCCATTAGTTTCATCGAACCGCACATCTACAGTTTCAACAACCTTGTGAAGAACGTTGTTGAAGACTTTGTAGGTGTGCGAGTCCTTTCCGTAACCAAGCATAAAACCTTCATGTGCTTTCGATGCAATTTTAGCATTGTGATGAGGGTCTCTAATCCAACATTTAGCACCGAAGACTTTGAAATAACTCACATTGGGTTTCTTATCAGTGAGGAGTTCATAGGCAGTCTTCTTGAAGATTTTGTGAAGATATACCCTGTTGATGATATGGCACGCAGTATAAATTGCCTCAATCCAGAAGTGAGGCGTCTTGTACTCATCAAGCATAGTGCGAGCCATCTCAACAAGAGTTCTGTTCTTGCGCTCCACGACACCATTCTGCTGAGGAGTGTAAGGAGCAGATAACTCATGAGTAATACCAAGTTCATCAAGATAGTCATCAAGACCAGAATTCTTGAACTCAGTTCCATTGTCACTTTTGATGTGCTTGATCTTCACACCAAAGTTGGTTGAAGCCCTCGAAGAAAATCGTTTGAAGACTTCCTGCACTTCATATTTGTAAGTAACAATGTGTACCCATGTGTAACGAGAGTAATCATCAACAATAACAAAGCCATAGAGAGATGCATCATTTGTGACAGCTGAGTAATGATTAGGACCAAAGAGGTCCATGTGAAGCAATTCGAATGGTCGAGTAGTGGTCATGATAGTCTTCGCTGGATGCTTAGCCTTGGTCATCTTTCCAGCTTCACAAGCTCCACACAAGTGATCCTTGAGGAATTTGACATTCTCAATGCCAATGACATGCTTCTTCTTCGCAAGCTTGTGCAAATTCCTCATGCCTGCATGACCAAGTCGTCGATGCCATAGCCACCCTTCTGAAGCTTTTGCAAGTAGGCACATGGCTGGTTGCGGTCCTGTAGAGAAATCAACAATATACAAGTCTCCTCTCCTAAAGCCTTCGAAGACTTTGGAATTGTCAGCTTCCATAACCACAACACAACGATACTTGCCAAAGACAACTACCATATCAAGATCACAAAGCATTGAGACAGACATGAGGTTGTATCCTAAGGACTCGACAAGCATGACTTTGTCCATGTGTCGATCCTTTGTGATCGCAACCTTACCTAGACCCAATACCTGACTTTTGCCTTTGTCAGCGAAGATGATATGCCTCAGATGCGATGGTGATAAGGGTGCATCCATCAATATATTCTTGTCACCAGTCATGTGATTAGTACATCCACTATCGAGGACCCACTCAGTGGCTTTGGGTTGATCATCCTGCAGATGAATTAGTGCAGCTTACGAACTTCATATACTTCATCAGTGAAGAATATGACATCACAATTCATTAGACCAATTTCATCAAGCAGTGCAACAGTTAAAACAGTATGACGACGTGTGAAATGAAAGTTCATTTCTTCATGATTAGCTTGCGTCCTTTCAGGCACTTTTCAGGTCTCCAGCAAATTCTTCAGACGTTTAAGTACGTTTGGAGACCTGACCCTGCATAAATGATTAGTTCTTTTTCTTCACCACCCACATCTGAAGGGATGGCAAAGAGTTCATCACTCTGCGAGCTCCATACGAGAAAGGTGGCATAGAAGCCAATCCATTTCGTTTCACATAAGAGAAGTTAGGGTAAGCATATGAATAAGAAGAGAAATTCTTCGAGGACTTATGAACATAATGATTAGAAGAATAATGCTCATATTCATAGCCCTTGGCTCTTCCCTGCGAAACAGAGTTGTTAGCACGATGATGTTCATATGAGGCTTTGATGCTTTTGAGGAATTTGGTTCGTATGAGGACTTGGATCCATATGAAGAATTTGATCTGGGGTTCCTATTCTTCACAGGTGGTGTCATGAGGACATTCACCTGAAGACTTTCAAGGCACCTTTTGGGAACCCATATTTTCTTCATAGAAGAACTGTTCCTGCAGTTAGTGCCAACATATCTAGCAAATACTTCGCCATTCTGATTTTTGAACAGTTTATAGTTGGGGTCAAATAACTCATCAGAAGAATGAGAAGATTCACATGTAAAGCCAGATAAATTAGATGGATCAACTGGAGGTCCCTTTGCAGCAACCCATGAGGTTTTGGGGTACTGCTCAGGCTTCCAATATGTACCATCAGCATTGAGTTTCCTCTTAAAGGCAATACCCTCTTTCCTGGGGTTCCTGTTGAGGATCTGCTTTTTAAGCACATCACAAAGAGTCTGATGCCCTTTGAGGCTTTTGTACATGCCTGTCATGTACAATTCCTTCAGCCCTGCATCGTCAGTGATACTAGCAATGTCCTCAGATGAGGAATTAGTGATAGCAGAGACAGTTGAAGAATTTGTAGCATTAGAAGCATTTGAACATTCAGGTGAAGAATTAGCAGATTCACGTTCAATGCATTTCAAACATGGAGGAACAAATTCTTCCTGAGCAGCGCTGATTTGTTGAGCAAGTAATGAATCACGCTCCTTCTAAAGATCTTCATAACTCACTCTTAGCTTCTGAAGATCTTGCTTTCTTTGAAGAAATTCATAAGAAAGCTTCTCATGATCAGACAAGAGAGTGTTATGATGACCTTGAAGATTGTCAAACCTAGTCTGAAGTCTCTGAAGATTTTCAGTCAATGTTTTAGTGCGATCCATTTCTTCACCCAACATATCATCACTTTTGTCTAGCATGTTTTGAACCTTTTCAAAAGCCCTTTGTTGTTTCACAGCAATCTTAGCGAGTTTAGAATAGCTGGGCTTAAGGTTTTCATCAGACTCATTCTCACTTGATTCAGAGGAGGTATATTTGAGTACCTTGGCACCCTTTGCCATGAAGCAATAGGTGGGAGCGTAGTCATCATTGCCTTCATCAGCCTTGTTGGTGAGGTCATTTTCTTCAGTGTTGAAGATAGACTTGCTGACGAATGCAGTAGCGAGGGCTAGGCTCGCCACACCGGATTCGGAATCCTCAGATGCCTCCTCTTCCTCATTTTCTTCAGATTCAGCCTCAGAGTCCATTTCCTTGCCAATGAATGCCCGAGCCTTCTTGGAGCTGCTCTTCTTGTGAGATGAAGACTTTGAGGATTTTGATGATGAAGATTTTGAGGATTTCTTCTTTTTCTTCGCATCATCACAACTGTAATCCTTGTATTTCTTCTTCTTTGATTCCTTTTCCCACTGAGGACAATCTTGAATGTAGTGTCCGGGTTTCTTGCATTTGTGACAAAGCCTCTTCTTGTAGTCACTGGATGAGGAATCATTGCTCCTTGAGGGTCTTCCAAAGCGACCACGTCTTGAGAACTTCTGGAATTTCTTCACGAGCAGTGCTAGATCATGGCTCAGTTCTTCAGGATCACCAAGGCTGCTGTCAGAGTCTTCATCTTCAGACTCAGAAACTGCCTTGGCCTTCAGTGCATGTGATCTGCCATAGCTCGAGCCATAGAGATCTCTCTTTTCAGCAAGCTGGAACTCATGTGTATTTAGCCTCTCGAGGATATCAGCGGGATCAAGCGACTTGTAATCAGCACGCTCTTGTATCATCAATGCCAGAGTATCAAATGAGGAATCAAGCGATCTCAGCAGTTTCTTCACCACCTCGTGGTCGGTGATGTCAGTGGCACCGAGCGCTTGAAGCTCGTTTGAGATGTCAGTGAGGCGATCGATGGTTTGTTGAACATTTTCATTGTCGAGTCTTTTGAAGCGGTTGAAGAGATTGCGAAGAACATCAACTCGAGAGTCACGCTGTGTTGAGACTCCTTCATTTACTTTGGACAGCCTATCCCAGATAAGCTTAGCAGTTTCCAAAGCACTCACTCTTCCATACTGTCCTTTGCTCAGATGGCCACATATGATATTCTTCGCTTCAGAATCGAGTTGCTTGAATCTCTTCACATCGGTAGCGTTCAGTAAGGGTGAGACAGAGGGAACACCATTCTCCACAACATACCAGAGATGGTTATCAATTGCCTCAAGATGCATTCACATCTTATTCTTCCAGTAGGGGTAGTCCGTCCCATCGAAGGTAGGACACCCAACAGAGACCTTGATCATACCTGCGGTCGACATAACTAAAACTCCAGGCGGTTAAACCAAAATCACACAGAACAAGGGAGTACCTTGCTCTGATACCAATTGAAAGTGCGTTATATCGACTAGAGGGGGGTGAATAGACGATTTTTATGAATTCTTCACTGAGGAATTTGCTAGTGAGGAAATTCCTTAGCGAAGAACTACTTGCAGTAGAATAAGTACTCAAAAGTAAGCATAGCAAAACACAAGCATAGTCATCATGATGAAATGAAGACAAGCACAGAGTACAGAAAGCGTAAACACAGGATGAAGACAAACAGACTGAGGAAATTGAACTGAGGAAATTGAGAAAGTCTTCAGTCAAAGTCTTCAAACACAGATATGAACAAGCACACAACACAGTAATGAGGAAATGAAAGAGTTGAGGAAATAGAACCAGTAATCTTGGTGAATACAATGATTTGGTAGACCAGTTCCAACTGCTGTCTCAGTTGTACGTCTGGTTGGAGCGGCTAGGTATTTAAACCTGAGGACACACAGTCCCGGACACACAGTCCTCACCGTATTCTCCTTGAGCTAAGGTCACACAGACCTCGCCCAATCACTCGTGGTAAGTCTTCAAGTGACTTCCAAACCTTCACAAACTCGGTCACTCGGCGATCCACAATTTCCTCTTGGATGCTCTAGACCATGACGCCTAACCGTCTGGAAGAAGCACAGTCTTCAAAGGTAACAAGCGTCGGATCCACGCAGGATCAATCTCTTCAGTGATGCTCAATCACTTGGGGTTTGTAGGTGTTTGGGTTTGGGTTTTCCTCACTTGATGATTTACGCTCAAAGTCCTCGGAGGATGGGATGCTCTCAATTGACAAGTGTCAGTTTCTCTCGGAGCAGCCAACCAGCTAGTGGTTGTAGGGGGCGGCTATTTATAGCCTAGGGAGCAACCCATCATGATAAGACATAAATGCCCTTCAATGATATGACCGTTAGGTGGGTAGATATTTTGGGACAGCTGGCGCATAGCACAGCAACGGTCGGAAATTTGAATATCAAATTCCTCAGGGCTATCATGTTCCTCACTGTGTAGGCAATCCGCACTGGCGAATTCCTAACTCCTCAGCCAGAACTAATTCCTCAAAGACCAGAAGAACTTCGTCTCTGTCACTGAAGAATATTACTGAACTGTATGAGATTTCCAATGGCTTCACTTGAAGGGATTGGTAGGTGTAGGATTTTGAGTTGAGCATCACATGGAAATTTTTCCTTAGTATTTCCTCGACCCCCTTTAACAGTACGGTGTTTCCTATGACTCAAGAAAGAGAAAATGAAACTACGAAAACAAAAGTCTTCACGCTTCATGTTCCTCAAATGAATACCAAGTCTTTAAGGTCACACCAATTTCTTCACTTTCAAAGTCTTCAGAATTCCAAAAGTCTTCAGTCGAAGAACTTCATTTTTAGGGGTTGACTTTCTCTGTAAATATCAAACTCCTCATAGACTTATAGATCTGTGTACACTCATAAACACATTAGTCCCTTAACCTATAAGTCTTCAATACACCAAAATCACTAAGGGGCACTAGATGCACTTACACGATGATTTTCCACTTCACTCTGAAATTCTTTGAACTTTTCAAATGTTTCAGACTTATGTTTCATTAAGTAGATATACCCATATCTGCTCAAATCATCTGTGAAGGTCAGAAAATTACGATACCCGCCGCGAGCGTCAACACTCAGCGGACCGCATACATTAGTATGTATTATTTCCAACAAGTCAGTTGCTCGCTCCATTGTTCCGGAAAACGGAGTCTTAGTCATCTTGCCCATGAGGCATGGTTCGCAAGCATCAAGTGATTCATAATCAAGTGATTCCAAAAGCCCATCGGTATGGAGTTTCTTCATGCGCTTTACACCAATATGACCTAAACGGCAGTGCCACAAACATGTTGCACTATCATTATTAACTTTGCATCTTTTGGCATCAATATTATGAATATGTGTATCATTACGATCGAGATTCAATAAACCATTTATATTAAGTGTATGACCATAGAAGGTTTTATTCATGTAAACAGAACAACAATTATTCTTTGACTTAAATGAATAACCGTATTGCAATAAACATGATCCAATCATATTCATGCTCAACGCAAACACCAAATAACATTTATTTTGGTCCAACACTAATCTCGAAGGTAGAGGGAGTGTGCGATGGTGATCTTATCAACCTTGGAATCATTTCCAACACACATCATCACTTTGCCCATAACTAGTCTCTGTTCATTCTGCAACTCCTTTTTTTTAATTACTAATCATAGCAACTGAACCGGTATAAAATACCAAGGGGTTACTATGAACACTAGTAAAATACACATCAATAAAATGTATATCACATATACCTTTATTCACTTTGCCATCCTTCTAATCCGCCAAGGTTTTTTGGGGTAGTTCCGCTTCCAGTGACCATTTCCTTTGCAGTAGAAGCACTCAGTTTCAGGCTTGGGTTCAACTTTGGGTTTCTTCACGGGGGTGGCAACTTGCTTGCCATTCTTTCTTTAAGTTCCCTTTCTTTTCCTTTGCCCCTTTTCTTGAAGCTAGTGGTCTTGTTAACCATCAACACTTGATGCTCTTTCTTGATTTCTACCTTCGCCGATTTTAGCATCGCGAATTGCTCGGGAATCGTTTTCGTCATCCCTTGCATATTATAGTTCATCACGAAGTTCCAGTAACTTGGTGATAGTGACTAGAGAACTTTGTCAATCACTATATTATCTGGAAGATTAACTCCCACTTGATTGAAGCGATTGTAGTACTCAGACATTCTGAGCACATGCTCACTGGTTGAGCTATTCTCCTCCATCTTGTAGGAAAAGTACTTGTCAGAGGTCTCATACCTCTCGACACGGGCATGAGTCTGAAATACCAATTTCAACTCTTGGAACATCTCATATGCTTTGTGGCGTTCAAAACATTTTTGAAGTCCCGGTTCTAAGCCGTAAAGCATGGTGCACTAAACTATCAAGTAGTCATCATACTGAGCTTGCCAAACAATCATAACATCTGCATCTGCTCCTGCAATAGTTCTGTCACCTAGCGGTGCATTAAGGACATAATTGTTCTGTGCAGTAATGAGGATAATCCTCAGATCACGGACCCAGTTCGCATCATTGCTACTATCATCTTTCAACTTAGTTTTCTCTAGGAACATATCAAAAATAAAATAGGGGAGCTATACACGAGCTATTGATCTACAACATAGATATGCAAATACTATCAGGACTAAGTTCATGATAAATTTAAGTTCAATTAATCATATTACTTAAGAACTCCCACTTAGATAGACATCCCTCTAGTCATCTAAATGATCACGTGATCCATATCAACTAAACCATGTCCGATCATCACGTGAGATGGAGTAGTTTTCAATGGTGAACATCACTATGTTGATCATATCTACTATATGATTCATGTTCAACCTTTCGGTCTCAGTGTTCCGAGGCCATATCTGCATATGCTAGGCTCATCAAGTTTAACCCGAGTATTCTGCACGTGCAAAACTGGCTTGCACCCGTTGTACGTGAACGTAGAGCTTATCACACCCGATCATCACGTGGTGTCTCGGCACGACGAACTGTAGCAACGGTGCATACTCAGGGAGAACACTTATACCTTGAAATCTAGTGAGGGATCATCTTATAATGCTACCGCCGTACTAAGCAAAATAAGATGCATAAAAGATAAACATCACATGCAATCAAAATAAGTGATATGATACGGCCATCATCATCTTGTGCCTTTGATCTCCATCTCCAAAGCACCGTCATGATCACCATCGTCACCGGCTTGACACCTTGATCTCCATCGTAGCATCATTGTCGTCTCGCCAACTATTGCTTCTACGACTATCGCTAGCAATTACATGGCGATTGCATTTCATACAATAAAGCGACAACCATAAGGCTCCTGCCAGTTGCCGATAACGGTTACAAAACATGATCATCTCATACAACAGTTTATATCTCATCACGTCTTGACTATATCACATCACAACATGCCCTGCAAAAACAAGTTAGACGTCCTCTACTTTGTTGTTGCAAGTTTTACGTGGCTGCTAAGGGCTTCTAGCAAGAACCGTTCTTACCTACGCATCAAAACCACAACGATTTTTCGTCAAGTGTGTTGTTTTAACCTTCAACAAGGACCGGGCGTAGTCAAACTCGATTCAACTAAAGTTGGAGAAACAGACACCCGCTAGCCACCTGTGTGCGAAGCACGTCGGTAGAACCAGTCTCATGAACAAGGTCATGTAATGTCGGTCCGGGCAACTTCATCCAACAATACCGCTGAATCGAAGTAAGACGTTGCTGGTAAGCAGTATGACTATTATCACCCACAACTCTTTGTGTTCTACTCATGCATATAACATCTACGCATAGACCTGGCTCGGATGCCACTACTGGGGAACATAGTATTTCAAAATAATTCCTATGATCACGCAATATTTATCTAGGAGAAGCATTGCAATGAGCGGGGAGAGTGTGTCCATGTACCCTCATAGACCGAAAGCGAAAGCGTTTAGTAACGCGGTTGATGTAGTCGAACATCTTCACGATCCAACCGATCCAACCACCGAATATACGGCACCTCCGCGTTCAGCACACGTTCAACTCGATGACGTCCCTCGATCTCTTGATCCAGTTGAGGACGAGGGAGAGTTCCGTCAGCATGATAGCGTGGCGATGATGATGATGAAGTTACCGGCGCAGGGCTTCGCCTAAGCACTATGACGATATGACCGAGGTGTGTAACTGTGGAGGGGGGCACCGCACACGGCTACGAGAAGACTTTGTGTGTCTTTGGGGTGCCCCCTCCCACGTATATAAAGGAGGGGGGAAGAGGAAGCCGGCCCTAGAGGGGGCGCGCCAAGGGGGGGAGTCCTACTTGGACTCCCGGTCCAAGTAAGATTCACCCCCCCCTTTCCTATTCCAACTAGGAGAAGGAGGGAAGGGGGAAGAGGGGAGAAGGAATGAGGAGGGCGTCGCCCCCTCCTAGTCCAATTGGGACCAGCCCATGGGGGGGCGGCCACCCCTTGGGGCCCTTCTCTCCTTTCCCCTAAAGCCCATTAAGGCCCATTACTGTCCCGGGGGCCCGGTTCTCCAGAAAAATGCCCGAACCACTCGGAACCATTCCGATGTCCAAATGCAACCTTCCAATATATGAATCTTTACCTCTCGACCATTTCGAGACTCCTCGTCATGTCCGTGATCTCATCCGGGACTCCGAACAAACTTTGGTCATCAAATCATATAACTCATAATATGAATCGTCATCGAACGTTAAGCGTGCGGAGCCTACAGGTTCAAGAACTATGTAGACATGACCGAGACACATCTCCGGTCAATAACCAATAGCGGAACCTGGATGCTCATATTGGCTCCTACATATTCTACGAAGATCTTTATCGGTCAAACCGCATAACAACATACGTTGTTCCCTTTGTCATCGGTATGTTACTTGCCCGAGATTCGATCGTCGGTATCATCATACCTAGTTCAATCTCGTTACCGGCAAGTCTATTTACTCGTTACATAATGCATCATCCCGTGACTAACTCATTATTCACATTGCTTGCAAGGCTCATAGTGATGTGCATTACCGAGAGGGCCCAGAGATACCTCTCCGATACACGGAGTGACAAATCCTATTCTTGATCTATGCCAACCCAACAAAACACCTTCGGAGACACCTGTAGAGCATCTTTATAATCACCCAGTTACGTTGTGACGTTTGATAGCGCACAAGGTGTCCTTCGGTATTCGGGAGTTGCATAATCTCATAGTCAGAGGAACATGTATAAGTCATGATGAAAGCAATAGCAATAAAACAAAACAACCATTAATGCTAAGCTAACGGATGGGTCTTGTCCATCGCATCATTCTCTAATGATGTGATCCCGTTCATCAAATGACAACACATGTCTATGGTTAGGAAACTTAACCATCTTTGATTAACGAGCTAGTCAAGTAGAGGCATACTAGGGACACTTTGTTTGTCTATGTATTCACACATGTATCAAGTTTCCGGTTAATACAATTCTAGCATGAATAATGAACATTTATCATGATATAAGGAAATATAAATAACATCTTTATTATTGCCTCTATGGCATATTTCCTTCAATCATAGCCCAAGGCGCGTTGTCTCCCATGCGCGGCTTCCCTTGGAAGGCAAGTCGCATGCACGGTGGCTCGCTTCGGCATGGGTGCTACTTGGCTGGGCGTACAATAGTGATGGGCACGAAGTCAACAAAGCTGCCCTGATGGGACATGCGTATACTCCCGACAATGCATCTCGTCGCCACGCGCCTCTCACAGTTACTGTGTTAGGTACTCCATTATGCAACCACCTTATTTACTGCTTTGTAGCTTGTGTGGCAAACCCTTATGACTATAAAAGGAGTCCCAAACTACTTAGGTTAGGGTTGGGCACTTGGTACTTCCAGGCTCCCAGCTAGTTCCCACACACTGCACCAATATTGTTTCCTAGCCCCGGCTACGGAAACCAACACTTGCAAACCTTGTTCATCATATCCAATGAGAAAGCCAAGCAGGACATTGGGTATTACACTTCCTAGCAGCCGAACCTGTGTAAAAATCTTCATGTCCTAGAGGTAGGATTCGTGTCGCCCCTCATCGAACCAAGAAAGGGTGCATCACTTATCCTTGGTGTTGTGTTTCACACACACGACAACCATCATCTCCTTCACCGCCTGAAGTCGTAGGTTGTCGATGACAGACGTCAGCGGTGGTGAACTTGCCACATGGTAGCCTATGGTGTCACTATCGGTATTTTCCACGTGCATGGGGACGAACTTTGGGCTCGCGCGCAACATTTGTAGCAGCTACTTAGGGCAGAACCTCTCCCAACTCCACCAACTCTGCAAATTCAACTTCTCCAACCAGCTTCCCGCTTCACCTAGCGATCAAAAAATGTTCGGTAGCGACCTCAACTTCTCCCAACGCTGCAGCCCAGCTGGGAGGCCACTGACCTCTTGGGCGCCAGTTTGGGCCGGCTAGAGGCAGCACAATTGGGGAGATGTCTATGCAAAGGCCGAAGCAGAGGGTTAAACGGGCTGGGTTGCATGATGTGGAGATGCTGCTCCTTGCTTGGGCGAGCTTTCTCGGGCGTCAATGGCGTCGGAGGGAGCTTCTCCTTGCGATGGGCTCACTGCTCCTGGCTGGCCGCGACATCTCGGGCATCAACAGGATGGGATCCAGAGAGAAAGAGGCTGGGATGGCCAGATCTGTCGGTGGAGGAGTGGATCTGACCGGCGATGGGGGTAGCAAGACGTGGCGGCGGGATCGGCGGTGCTGAGCCTTTCCTAGGGTTCAAGAGGGAGAGATGTTTCGGGGAGGGCTGCTGATTTGGGAGAGATGTGCGGTACCGATTCAGGAGGACTGGGTGGTTGGCCGAAGCCTTTTCCTAGACGGTGGCAAAATGGCTGTAAATAGATGCAACTCTTGCTTTTCCTTTTCCTGGAGCTCGGTTTCCCTGGCTTTGCTTTTTTGCACTACGTCCTAGCTTAGCTTCGCGAATTCGGCTTCGTGGAGCTCAGGCGTTCGGGACAACTCTGACTGTGGAGTTTGTGGAGCTAGGAGTTGGGGAAGTGCACAACAGACCCTTACCCATCGTTGCCACCCTAGCCAGCTGTTGCACCATCGCACCGCCGCTAATCCAAATGAAGGCCATTAGGTATGACGCAGAAGCTCGTGTCGGCAGCTGACGGTGTCCTGGACTAGGGGGTACCAACCTATGCGACCCACAATCCATGGGCCGAACTCACGGCCCATCGATCTCCACAAGGAAGGACTCCAGAAGGTACGAATCCTGGCATGATCAAAATGAACACTACCGAAGACTTGGCATATACTTCAAGGACAACTCCAACTGTTGGGGTGTTTATTCCTAGTTGGCAACCGATCATATGTAACCCTAGATACCCTAGGTGCCTATAAGCCAAGGGGTTTAGTCCGTAGAGGCACAATCACAATTATCACCCTTAGGGTTTAGGACACAACATACAATTTCGAGGTAGATCATCTTGTACTCTATACTCCATCATCAATATAATCAAAGCAAGACGTAAGGTTTTACCTCTTCGAGAGGGCCCGAACCTGGATAAACATTGTCTCCCTTGTCTCCTGTTACCCATCGTTCCCACATCCACAATTCAGGACCCCCTACCCGGGATCAGCCGGTTTTAGTACCGACCGCGGCGGCCTTGCCGTTGCGCACCGCCATGGTCCTCCCCCAACCGAAGTAGATGTCGTCCTCAGCTCCTCCATGGCGCAACCCTCTTGATTGCAACGTCACGCGCTGCTGGGCCGCTCAAGAATTCACCTGCATAGTGCACCGACAGTGGAGGGACGAAGGGGATCCGCATCGCCTTCCTTCGCTGAAGCCTACCAAATCTTGCATGGAGTTGTTGTAACTCCACTGTGGGCGCAACAACCATTACCAGTGCGGGCGAGGGAGAATGCTAGGAGGGCGAGAGGCGTGCGGTGGAGGTGAATTGCCGATCCGAAATTTTTGAATCAGACTGTTTTTTCTCCGTCACCATCGTGACCTCATAGTAAATATTAGGCATGGACGCCAACTTCACAACCATTTAATATAGAAAGAGAGAATTTAATATCATATCATGATATTGTACATATTATATGATGCGTTACTATGTATTCTGCAAAACAATAAACAAGACTATAGAAAATACTAGCATATAATACTATTACTACACACTACGAAATAGTAGTCCTATAGCTCACCGTACAGAGTTCAAACTTATCGGAAAACAACTACAGACCACACTTGCACAATGCACCATGTCGTTGGATGACGGTATACACATGTAAAGTAGAGCGTATCTCAGATGGTTAAATTCTTTCTGGCGGACTAGTCCTTCAAGGTTTAAGTCATAGACTTTGCATTTAGTGCGGTCATTTGTTGGATTTATCTCAGAATTTCTGGCGTTGCGCCTTACTAGGACTATAAAGGTGCCTACTAGTAGTATAAACACATGGTGTGCGGTCATAAAAAATATGGGTATGTCGTGTATGTGAGCATCTACAATTGCACCGAGTTTTTAAATAAATGATGCTTTTATTGACTTAAAATGTACTCCCTCCGTCTTAAAATAAGTGATTCGAGTTTATACTAACTTTGTACTAAAGTTAGTACAAAGTTGAATCACTTATTTTGGGACGGAGGGAGTATTCCATCTCATAATATAAGACATCTTAGAGATTGTAAAAATGTCTTATATTATGGGATGGGGAGAGTAGCATCAATCAGATACAATTCGCAATTACAGTGAGTTAAAAAAGGAAAATTGATGATGGTATACGCGCAGCTCTGAACTGTATTTTGTCCAAATTTAAAAGGACACGCCGTGCTTGGTGCGGCACATCGGCAGCAAACCTCCAGTGATTCGTTCGACCCTGTAGAGACCACAATATATAAATTCAGTAGCCATTCGCTGCTCCCATACTTACCGGCGTCTGTCAGTTTCATTTTAGGTGTTGTTCCCTTTCATCCCAAGGCATCGAGACAAAGGGTCGGCATCTCAACCCCACGGTGACCAAACCCTATCTCTTCCGCACCGGCCTGCATTATTAGTCCTGGGCCCATTTGCCAGAATCTCATCGAGAGATGCACCCCAAGCGAGTCATCGTGTTCTCCCTGTCGACATGTTGGAACGACTATCTGCTCCTCTCTTTGTCTACCTTTCGCTCGTCATAGCTCATCGATATCTCGCCGATGGAATCGCCACCTTTTCCTAAGAAAATACGACTATTCGCCGCCTGTCTATTTTATAACTAGGTTGGAATTGCGGCTTGCCGCACTGCCGGGTATAGTCATATCCAATATGGTAATACAGTCATTGAAACATTGCAGGCTATCCAATGAAGCAATTGCAGGTATGAATTGCGGCTTTGCCGCACCTCTATGGGTGATGTCATATCCTATCCGCTAACAACATAATTGAACACGATTGAAAGCAAAGCATAAATAAGCAACAATCTAATAAACGTTTAAACCAGAATGACAACACAAAGCAATGCATGACAACTTCCATAATCCTCTTTGTTGGAAGGATAAAATAGGACCATGAATACATTCCGCGGGTCAAAGGATCATTCACAAGTAATTTACACAGAAAAAAAGCAAGGACTAAATGGCGCATCAGGGCAGAACAACACAAAAGTATCCAACCCAGTAAAGCATGACTTATATTCCAAAGGTCGGCATGCAAGTGGTGCATTCTTAATAGGAAATGAAACATGTGATACTACCAAAAGGGTGAAGTTTCAGTATGTTACCAAAAGAAACCCATGATTAATCATTCATTTACAATTATCTCCAGATGATGAGTCACAGGAATAAGAACATCATAGATACACATTATTCAGTTCTCATTCATAATCGCGTCCATTAGAAATACACAACAAACTAAAATTTTCCATCAAAAGGAACTGCATAACATTGCAGACGATGGGCTTTGACGCTGTATAATTCAATTTGCTTCCTTATTATGATACAGATCACCAAAATATACACACTGGGACTCTTCTAAGATATCATAGCTACACAGATGACCAAAATTAAAAGATATCATGCATACACATAATTCAGTCCTCATCCATAATCTCTCCAATCCATGCATCCTCCAAGTAATGAGAAGGAACCAAGTAGCTTATGACACAGGTTGAGTTTAAAAAGGATCTCTCCAATCTTGCAGCAAAATAGAAGTTCATATCATTATGACACCAAAGAGAAAGAGAGACTAAAATAACAGGCTTAAGATATAACAATATATTTTCATAGAACTAACAAACCAGAGAGAAAGAGCTAACTTATTTACAATGCAGTGATAGTTTTATCCAACTCAGTAGGACACACTTCATATTCGATAGGTTCATAGGAAAGTTGAAGTTAGTTGGTGTGTGTAAGGAAAGTGCATCATGACATAGGAAAATATGTAAATTAGCTCGCACCACTCTTTGCCCTGGAGTAGCACATGTGTTGTTTATTTGACAGACATACTTAAGAAGATAGACCTGATGTGGAGACGGAAGATGTCAAATTCATTTGCATAACACTACTGGTATTTAGAGTACTCCTTTTACTATACACAGGGTAATGTACTTCCAGCACAGTGAATGTATTTAATGCCGCAAATTCAATCACTATGTGACGTTCTAGGAATTGGTATTTTTTGGCATATCCAGTTGGGTTTCTAGATTTCCTGGTACAATTGTGGCTCTTTGTAACCAACCATACAAAGTGTCGGTATGAATTCTATTTCAGGGAGAAGTAGCAAGTACTAACCACAAGACTCAGGCTAAAGTGATATCATGCATTGTGTGGATCAGAACTATGGTTGTGGATCATACTACATCTATCTGACTCATCAAAGTTATCTTTTAACTCATGGTGCATGTAGATTGAACATTTTCTTACCAAGCATATGAATTTATTCCCTTGAGAAAACAATACCATCCGACGCAACTCACACTAAGATGCAAGAACACTATATGTAGACAATCACCCAAAACTCATCTCTCACATTGATTTTTCAAATACATCAGACAAAGAAATAAGAAATTTCTTGCATGGAGCAAAGGACACGGGTGCCCAACAAAATAAACACGCTTGCCATATGATCGCATACCGAACAGAAAATCTACGCCCATCTCAGTGTGTTCATTAGAAGAACCTGTAAATCAATCCAAACTCTACATATTTCACCTCACTAATGCTTATGCCCATCAAATTAACCTACTGTTATTACTAATCATGTATGGCAAATCTCACAATGGACCAGATAAAACATCCAGTGGCTATTGAGGGAGATGCACACAACAGAGATAGAGAGAGAGGTTGAAAGCATGGCCACGCGAGGAGCACCTGCATGACAGGGAGGCAGACGAGTCCGATGGGGGTGAGGCACTGGAGAAGATGCAGCAGCGGCAGAGGAGGCAAAGCTCGCGTCAGGGGTGTGGGGGCAGAGGCGGAGGTTGGCAGCGACAATGACTCGTCTTCCTCGCCATCTGGGCGTCTGCGCTGTCCAGTCGTGGATCTCCACACCCACCGGTACCGGCTGCCCCTCCATGACTTGAGCAAAGGAGGACCGATAGTGATTCCCAGGGGAGGCATAGGTTTAAACAGAACATGATGCTGTCCAGTCGTGGATCTCCTCACCCACCGGTACCGGCTGCCCCTCCATGACTTGAGCAAGGGAGGACCGGTGGTGATTCCCTGGGGAGGCATAGGTTTAAACAGAACATGATGTTCCTTGCATATAAATTAGTAGTGATTTAAAAACTGCAGATTAAAGTTTGAAATTAAATAAAATGCCAAAAATATAGACGCGTATTTATGAATCTTAGTTATTTGATTGGGAAGAACAGACATGGGGACAAATGACATTCGTATCAAGCTTAATAACAAACGACACTATTTCCTATATTTGTTCGTCAGAGATATATGTATTCAAATCAAAATGTGTAAAAGAGGTGAACTGGCAAAAAAAATTAGCATACATAAAAAAACCGTCTGTCAAGAATAAAATTGATTGCTCCTTGCCCGATTGCGACATATGAATATCAACTATTAGTAGGAAAGAGGTTAAGCGGTCAGAAGTCCAGGCTACTTGTGTTTACTCATACTCACATGATGGCTCTGAAGCTTTGGTAGTTTTGTGTAGTTACTAAAAGGCTGGAAGCTACAACTTCTAGGATATGAATGGTACCTGCATGGAAATATGCACACAGTAAACCAAGTGATGAAATCAAGCTCTATCTCATGCTGATTATACTAATAAAAATTAATAATCTACTGAACTTGCTTGAGCTTGTGTTTGGAATAGCATCAATGGTTTACTATGCCTAGGCTACAAAGAAATGCATGTAGAAATGCTAGAAACTTACTGAGAACAAAAAAGTGATGTACACACTGGATTTTGACCAAGTGACCTGGTAAGTGTAAGACCAAGCTATTATTTTGATGGTACACTATTATTCTAAGTATCTATTTTGAAACACACTATCATCAACCTACATGCTATCTTTTTGTAATACATGTTAAATTTATTAACATATGACCAAGGGCATTATTAAGGCTCCTTGCAGCAAATGAGACCATGTATGATCTGTAATATGCCATAACAGCCAGAACATGATCGATTTGAAAGACATAATAATCCTTCAGGGGAAAGACATCATATTTTTTCAAAATAAACTCTTGCATGATCTCTTGAGGGGAAAGACTGTCTTGAGTACTAACCATAGCCATGCTAAGAGGGCCATCTATTTAACAAAACCAACAATATTCCGGGAAACACACTAACTTTCCATGCCTTGTGATTTAAGCTGATAGGGTGTGCTCCTGATGTTGCATAGTTGCAATAGTAGTTAGTTTGCAGGCCTAATATAAAGTTATTACCAAGAAATACAAAATTAACTCTAGAAACTATGTTTTAAGATTACTGCCTAATAATGCTCTGGATCTAGAAGGATAAATATTAAGTGTAGGAAAAAGAAGTATCCTATACTTTCCAAGTGAGCAATATACAGAGCTCCTCACACAATGAGTGTACTTCTATTGGTATATAGGTAGGTCTGGTTTAGCATATTTATATATATGTAACATATGGGGAAATAATGAGAGTCTAAACACCACAGGAAGTGCAGCCCCAGAATGATAAGATTTCACATTAGTATACTGCACTGCTGCCTATTTTGGGCTAACATTGCATAGCCATATCAATGCTGCATACATGATAAAACGAAGTGTTTAAGAATTATACCGCAGTTCACTTCTTGTGCATACAGAGTAAACTTCACCTAATAAATATCAAAGCTTTATATCAATGCTAGAGCAAGGAATTAAAGATACCAGCGGTGCAGCACACAGCTGCAATTTGTTAGCAACCCAACAAACAAGAACTTCACCTAATAAACATCAAAGCTTTATATCAAAACAAATTGGTTTGGAGTTAGATATAAGTGCATACCAAATATCCGCTGAGATTCATCATGGACGAATGTAAAGTAAATATACATCATAGTGGTGAACATACATGACGGTGTAGCACAAGATGGTGAAATACCTGGTCGAGCTCCTTTTCTTTGATATCCATTGGTCTAATCTTTACGGTTTACACACACTTGACTCCTGCAACCTGGAGAGATTAGTTTACAAATAAAGAGGTGAATAAGGTCGTTTCCGGAGGTGTGCGTGAACCAATAACTCAAAAGAAAGCTCCGGACAAACAACAATTTGTATATCCACCTAGACAATCTTGACAATTATCAAGTATGCTTATAATATATCTACAACAGTGAGGAATCACCATGCCATCAAATATTACTATCTTTAAAGAACAACTTCTTAGTGAAGCTCCAAATAAAAATATACCATAGTAGTTTGGAGATAATACACAGTGGAATGTTTTGTCCATTGTTGCCACTATTTTCTAAGTATCAAATGCTTTCACTTATTTCCTATATTGCCGTGATCTAAGCTAATAGACTCGTATACAAAACGAACGACTGATATTTTAGCTTCTAAAGAAAATTCAGTGATCATAAGCTACTGAAACTTACATCTGAATGGCACTTGATCCATGGCATTTGTCTGCTGCAGCAACACCATTTTAGCACCAGCGACAACAAGTTCTCACCACGGGTGGATGGATAAATTTCCAACCATACTACGTCACAAAAAGGAGATCAACAGAGAAAGACCCCTGCAGGTTGAGCAACCAACAGTGAGATCCAGTGCCGTCACATCAGGGGGAATCAACACATTTAGAGGGCAGAGCATGAAGGCGCACTTTCTCCTTCCCATGTCTATCTCCATCCCTTTGCCTCCCTCTCTTCCTCCCAGCTCTCACCGGCAACAACACAACGACGATGGATCTCGGGGTAGCGATTGGAGTAGAAGGCTAATGAATCCGCTAGCCGGGGTTGACGAGGGCTGGCCGCATTACCTGGGTCAGAGGAGGGAGGCGAAGAAGACGGCGAGGAAGAAAAGGGAGCCGCAACAGCGTCTGCAACAAGCCACCGCCTCCGCTCCTCACGGTCTCACCCAACTCCTCCGGTGAAGGGAGAGCGCCAGCCGGCATCTCGAGGGGAGGTGCGACGGGGACGGGGGACGGAGCGGCGGCCTGAGTTCGACGCCGGGGAGGAGCAGAGGTCGCGCGGCGGTCGGGTGCGCCGCCAGGAAGGGGAGCGGGGAGGAGGACGAGTGGGAGAGGGCGGCGGCTAGGGTTCCCGCGAGGGAGGAATGGGAGCAGGGAGAAGGACGAGTGGGAGAGGGCCAGCCGGCGGCTCGAGGGGAGGTGCGACGGGGACGGGGGACGGAGCGGCGGCCTGAGTTCGAAGCCGGGGAGGAGCAGAGGTCGCGCGGCGGCGGCGGCGGCTGGCCGAATGCCACGGGAGGAGAGGCGACAGAGAAGTGGGGAAAGGAGAGGGAGGCGGCTAGGGTTCAACATTCTGCCTTTTATAAGTCTGCGTGAGAAACGACGATAATGCCCTCGGCGGGGCATGGGAATTACAGGCGGTGGCACGAACTGGAGCGCAAGCGGTGTTTGCTATTGATCCAACGGCCAGGACCTCCCCATCTCGCGATCCAACGGCCAGGATCTCCCCATCTCGCGATCCAACGGCCAGGACCTCCCCATCTCGCGATCCAACGGCCAAGATCTCCCCATCTCGCGATCCAACGGCTGAAAATCCAAACGCACGGGGAGGCTCCATTTTGATCCAGACTCTAACAATGGGATTACGGTACAGTTGATAGATCATACTCCAGTACTTTGCTGCAACTTACCAGCTTTGCGTAACTAGTTTGCGCGCCTACACTCATACGTACTCCTACATACTTAGTTAATTAATACTCCTCTCAAACAAATTAGTATATATTCAGCTACCATGGTTGGTCAGGTTCAGTGAGTCCCAAGGGCAGGACAGGAACTATAATACTGCAGTACTAATGGAGGTTTCAAAAGGAAATGTGGACATCTGACGGAATAATCTGCTGCACTGCATAATTAAGCTTATCTAGGACATTTCGTCGTGGGGAAGGCATCAATCTGGACAGTGAACGAGAGCAACAGCCAACAGGCACAGGGCGACAGGCCATGACGAATAGATTGGACCGATCAAAGCTCTTGTACCGTTGCACAACGCATGAATAAACCAAAAGCAGATAGCCAGATCGCGGGATGCAATGTCACGGACTCACGGTCAGTGTGACCAATAATTCGCTCCACTTCGATTGTCTTTTACTTCTTTGAGAAACTCCACTTGGATTCTTTTGTCCTCCACCATTCTGCGTGCGTAGTGTTTGCCGGTGCTCTAGCCTACTAGTATGCGATGGGCACACGGATTTTCGGTAGGTGTCCCATGAATTAATCAAAGTCAAACTGAACGCGAGGATATTTTTTTCATTTTTTAGTTCATGCGAGGATAATTTATGAAATGGCGTGGCTGGTTTGCGTTTGTACTGTGTTAAAAAAACACGTATAGCAGTGTGTTGTAACAGGAGAAAAACTAACATGTTCATTAAAACGTCAATCAGCTCAATATGACAACATCTAAACGGTGCCACCCGATGAGAAATAAATAATTCGGTGGAGACCTTACGCAAGTCTTCGGCAGATTTTTTCCCATCCGCCGGCAAGCCGCACACCGAGGTCTAGAAAAATGCATATCAGTACAAACCAATCAATTACTGTGCTCGCTTTTTCTCTTAAAAAGTTGAATTAATAATGCATTTTCTTTAAGGATCAATTTGGCCTATTCATTTCTTTTAGGATTTTTTGAGCTGCAACCTTTTGTGGACACCCAGTCTTCTTTTTTGGGTACATAAATCCTCTTTGATGGTCGTATATGTATGCGGGGCTTTCACACAGAATTGTTAAGATTATTTCTTTGTTTCTGTAGGGTAAACATGACCCTTACCTCATCCTTCTCGTTTTGTTGGTGCATTGGCTTTTGATTCTTGCATTTCACCAAGGTATATAAGTTGATAGAATTTTATGTAAAGCGACTCAGAATATCCATCGAGAGAGATAAAATAGGAATTGTTGGCCAATTTCTCCAATATTTCATTTATGAACGGCAATGTGTAGTGATCCTTCCGAGTCCATTTATTCAGTTTTCTTTTCGCGAATACGCAAAGCTTGCGTATCTTTCCATTGATAGAAGGAATAGAATGAGTACATAGGGGTACAACACATGACACGAACGCAGGCAGGCGTGAACATGGTGCCCAGAGCAAAGAGACAAGGGATGCTCGGCCCGAACAGAAGATACATCACAACTAAACCTACCAAACCCGAACCACGAGCGACAATGCCGAACCGACAAGAATTCCAACATCACCCGAACCAACACCGCGAGCAAGCTAGATAGCGCCTTCAAGAAGGTGGACGACGTCGAGACGCCGTCGCCATCCGGTCCGGGGTAACCAGACCTAGGGTTTCCCCTGAGCTCGAAGAGGGGCAAAGCTGAAGGCCTTGGAAGCGCCTCCCAGAAGGAAACGACACCCGCGGGCGCCGTCGCTGCTAGCACCGGTAAACCGAGCAGGGATCTCTCCCTGGCCTTAAGTTGAGCAATCCCATAGCCGCCGAGTCTGGAATCGAAGATGAGGAAGTCCACGTTGGTCGGAATCGCCAAGTCGGGAAGGGGTTGGTGGGGCTGCACTTGCCATCAGAGGGTGGCACCGCCACCGCACCCACGAGCATTGGATCCAGCAAAAGGGGAGGCTTTGAGGCCTTTGGGGTGGGGCGGGCGACGGAGTGAGCCACACGGAGGGCAAGGACGACGGCATCCAACAACGCTGACAAGCTAGGACTGGAGAGACGCAGATCCGAGCTGCCGTGGCCATAGCCGTCGAGACATCGGCGCGCCAGGTAAGCTGGAAGGGACGCAGCTACCTGATGACCGAGGCCGGAGCTGCCCGGTAAAACACCAGCAGCGAAGGACACCGGAGAGACGCGAGCCTAAGCCGTCGGGGCCAGAACAGCACCAGCGAGTGCCCGCCGCGAGGGGCTCCATGTCTGCCACAACCACAGATGCGTCGCCACGCACCCGCAAGAACAGTCACCGTGGCTCGGGGAGGGGGAGGGCCGTCGGAGAACAACGCCAGGAGCGTCGGAACCGCCGCCGGCCGGCAAGCTCGTGCAGCAGCTGGTGGAGGGCGCGCCGGGTGGGTCCCGGGGCGGAGGGGGAGGCGCACGGTGGGTGATGGAGCCCGCAGCGGCTGAGGATGGACGAGGGCGGGGCTGGCCGGAGCAGCCGGGCAGGCCGTCGGGGAGGACCAGATCCGGCGTCACCGGACCAGCAGAAGGCTGCCGCCGCAGGGGTGGGGGCCTGGAGGCACCGGCAGCGGCCGAGGATGGAGGGGGCGGGGCTGGCCGGAGCCACGCGGGCAAGCCGTCGAGGAGGGCCGGATCCGGCGTCGCCGGACCAACAGGAGGCTGCCGCCGTGTGGTTGGGGATGGGGCGCGGGGTGAAGGGGTGGAGGGTGCCCGGGGCGCGAGGAGGTGGATCTGCCCCGCCGCCGCCATCCTGGGGCCCGGCGCGGCTTCACCGGCCGGCCCTCCGGCGGCGGCGAAGCGGGGACGGCGGCGGAGAGGTCTACGAGCGGGCGGCGGCTGGGGTTCCCCCCGTGTCGCCAGAGGAGGGCGACGCGGGGGGGTGTCTTACTCCATTTATTCAGTTTTCTGAAATCAACACACATAGCATATGCAATAATGGCCCTGCTAGGGACTAGATCATTATTTTCATTAGCTACTAAAGAAACTCCTCTTTTTAGGAATACAATGGACAGGATTAGCCCATTTACTACGAGAGATTGGATAAAATTACTCTAGCGACAAGGAGGCGGATACCTCTTTTCTTACCACATTTTTGGAGTGAGGGTACAGTCTTCTTTGACTTTCAATTACTGGCTTGGCTCTGTCTTCAATGGGAATAGCATGCGAATAAATGGAGGGGTCTATTCCTCTCACAGCTCCCATTGAATATCCCAAAGATTTATGGTGTCTTGATAACATCGTCAATAGTTTTTATTTCTCTCTTCCTGAAAGGTCAGTGTCGGTACTTCAACCGGCTGATCTCGGGTAGGGGGGTCCTGACCTGTGGATCTGGGAACGATGGGTAACAAGAGACAAGGGAGATGATGTTTACCCAGGTTTGGGCCCTCTCGAGGAGGTAAAACCCTACGTCCTACTTTGATTATATTGATGTGATGGAGTATCGAGTACAAGATGATCTACCTCAAGATCACATGTTGTGTTCTAACCCTAAGGCTTGTGATTGTGTCTCTACGGACTAAACCCCTCGGCTTGTATATGCGCCGGGGGTTTCTAGGGTTACGTATTGTCAGTTGCCAACTAGGAATAAACGCGCCGACGGTTAGAGTTATCCTTAAAGTATACGCCAAGTCTTCGGTGGTGTCCGTCTTGACCACGCTAGGATTCATAGCTTCTGGGTTCCTTCCTTGTGGAGATCGACGGGCCATAATCTTGGCCCATGGACTGTGGGTCGTATAGGTTGGTACCCCCTAGTCCAGGACACCGTTAGTAGCCCCTGGACTTGTCTTCGAAGCCGAGGACGAAAGTTCCATCCTCGGACCAATGTCTCCGGCTTGAAGTCTTCGGCTTGGCAGGCGAATTCCTTCGCTATCAGTTCGAGTTCGGCTCCGGGACCCACAACATATCTTCGGCCTCCACACGTCGGATCAGGCGGTCTCTACTTTACATAATCCGACGACCTTGTCTAGGGATTTAGCCATGGGTCCCACCATTTGTGGCCCTTCTGTTATTAAAACAATTCTTTTTTATCTTCGTGTCATCTAGGGAACAAGTATATTTATGGCTAGACGTCGAAGCGCCCCCTTGCTGAATTTAATGGGTGTATACACTGGTGCGCATTGGACATAAACAAATGGTTTAAAACCCCTTTCCGCGACGGCATTTGGAACCGTCGCCAAGTGAGTGTGTGTGATAGGGTGTCCTTCCCACACGACCCAGAAATCGTCGGGGATAGGCCCTCCTGGGACCCAGGCTGGGGCCATGTGCGATCGGGCGAGGCATCGAAACCCAATCATTTCCGTAGGTATGTACATCCCACACGGTGAATCCCAGAAATAATTTTCGTAGGTATGTATATCCCACACGGTGAATCCCAGAAATCATTTCCGTAGGTATGTACATACCACACGATGAATCCCAGAAATCATTTCCATAGATATGTACATCCCACACGGTGAATCCCAGAAATCATTTCCGTAGGTATGTACATCCCACATGGTGAATCCCAGAAATCATTTCCGTAGGTATGTACATCCCACATGGTGAATCCCATAAATCATTTCCGTAGGTATGTACATTCCACACAGTGAATCCCAGAAATCATTTCCGTAGGTATGTACATCTCACACGGTGAATCCTAGAAAATCATTTCCGTAGGTATGTACATCCCACACAGTTCTTTGTGTGGAAACGTTTGTGCAAGCTGGCCTAACGCAAATAGTTCGCTGCCGGAAGCCGTATGTGATTGTTAGTTGATCGAACACGCCTACTTTCTAGAAACCGTGCGGGTTGTTTGAGTTCATCGCCCACGGTGCTGTCTGAGTAACCGTTTGCAATAGAAAACCCCAATAAGCTGGGTAATTAGCCTATTATTGATAATGCATGTACTCATCAAACTGATATTTCTTATAAAACACGCCAGATATTTCATATCCGTATAAAAGCAACCAGGATTTCATAGTCGAATTACATCAGATAGCTTCGGCACTCAGTTACGCCATTACACAATAGCACCAAGTTTCACATGCAGCATCAAAAACCTTTGGAAAGTAGCATCATACACGGTAAATAGACAGATGAATCTCATTTGGGAAACTGCAGAAGCGGGAGGCAAATATTGAGCCTTCAGTGATGTTGAATGTCCTTGCAACTTTAGGCCAGTGGCTATGGATAATTGCCCGCCCAACCTTCGTCCTCTTCAGCAATACTTTAATATTGTACCATGGGTGTTGAATGAATACCTTCCTCGCCTCTTGACCATGCAGGTGGTTTGAGAGGTAATCATCGGTGAACTGCTTTGAAAAGTATTGAAAACAAAGCTATGCATAAATCGCTGTTGTAAATTTTGAAATGATGCAAGGGGTAAAAACAAGGTAAAATAGTTGGTACCATCCTATAGTTGACTGATGTCTTCTTCATTGTGGAAACAAAGATCTTGTTGTTATTCGTCGCAAGTTTATTCATCCTAACAATCTTTCTGAGTTTCTTGACTTGACTGATATTCATGGACATCTCATTTCCCCATATGCAAAATGGGTCGAACAGTGGGTCTAAGCCTCTGACAGCAGGACCTACATGTGCAAGACCAAATTGTAAGAAACCTAAATATTAGAATGATTCCTGCAACTACACAATAATGTGCTATTAGCCAAAGGATCCTGCTTGAACAAACCTCGATGGTAAACCGCAGTGTTTCCCATTGTTTCCCTACAACACACATAAGGAAGATCTTGATCAGGTTAACTGAGAGTTGCCATACTATCAGTAGAATATGTATTGAGTATAGCCAAATTCGATTGGTGTCACATGCACAATAATACAAAATTGTACCCACAACAAATGAAAATCAAATTGCAGAACTGAACCAAACAGTTAAATGGACAGCAGACCAAATGAACCAAAATAGTTAACTGAGCACGACATTGCAGAATAGAAACATGTACTAGAAGATAAGACAATTAACAAAACAAAGAATGCTTGAGAACAGTACTACGAAATGTAGCAATTGTTGGACCAAAGTGTTAACTGAACATTACATTTCAGAGGACCAAACTGTTAACTGAACATCAGATTGCATATTAACATTACAGAGGACAAATCACTATAAGGCACTGGCGATGGCCTCAACAAAACATCACGAACTGTATTTTAAAGTAGACAACCGCGCGGCGGTGTCGACGGTGGCCTCGAAGACGAGGTGCTCCTCCAAGATCTGCCGGTCGACACGCATGTCAGCCATAGCGACCTCGTTCGCGCGTGCGGCCGCATGCTACTCAGCTCCACGTTATACTGCGTGTAAAATGGTTGTGGGCGGCGCTTAATTGGAGAAGGGGGCAGTGATTTCGGTGGAAGGTGTCACTCCGTCAGTCGGGGCATGTGGGACGGGAAAGGAGGAGGATGGTGTGGGTGGGGTGTGGATTACCTGACCATATCGACGAGGCCATGCAGCAAGAAGAAGGGTCGGCGGCGAGGAGGCCGCGCAGCAAGAAGAAGGGTCACCGGCGGGGAGGCGGCGCTGCAAGAAGAAGGGCCGCCGGCGAGGAGGCGACACTGTAAGAAGAAGGGTAGCCGACGAGGAGGCGGCGCTGCAAGAAGAAGGGTCGCCGGCGAGGAGGCTGAGCTGCCAGTAAGCAGCAGTGAAGGTTTGAACTTGGAAAGCAAGGAGGAACAGTGGAAATGTGGCTTTTTGTAGGAGGGAGGGGGCGGGGAGATAGATATTTCCGCGGTGGCCAAAAAAATTCGCTCGGTGCCGCGAGAAACTGGCGCGCAAGTGTGGTTCAAGCGGGGGCGTTGGAGTATAGACGACGAAGCTTCCTACGTAAGCCAGACAAGACGGTGCGCCAAGATATTTTATATCGCATCCCACACGATTCTTTCTAGTAAACTGTTTGTGGTATACCTGATTTTTTCATTATGTTTTGAAAGACAAAATGGTGTTACGGAGGGAAAGGATGGTGTTTGTATTGCTAGAACATTTACGTACAGTGAACATGCAACTAGTACATGAGTGTCGTGTTTAAATTTGGAATTATTCCCGGTTCGTTTGGCATTTTTATGCATTAATTGAGTTTCTGGGCATTTAATGTGCATAATTCAAATTTGAACTATAAGCACATGCTCCAATGCACCAAAGTTTGCTGCAAAATCACATGTGTGTCTTCGGGTGAATTTATAGGTCCCATGCAAGAAATGGGAATAAAATTCAAACATCTGGGTGTCGTGGCTCGCCCGGAATGATTGAGAAACTTGATTTTTTAATTCTGGTAATCCAAAACACGGCCAGAAATCATAAAACTTGGCATGATGTCATGACATGGCACCAACATGCTGCAGTAAATTTTTTGGCCGAACTGGGACAAGCTTTGGTGTAAGCTTCTTGCAAACCGGAGCTTCCCTCAAGAAGGCTCCTGGTTCCGAGAGAGAACGTGTCACCTCCGTGTGCGAAACGACATACGTACACTGCCTTCTCCCGCCTTAATTTTTTACACAGGAAGATTAGACCAAATAGAAGTATCGTGCTAAATTTTGGAATTATTCCGTGTTCGTTTAGCCTTTTTTATACATTAATGAGTTTCTGGGAATTTAGTGTGCATAATTCAAATTTGAACTACAAGCACGTATGTCCTTGGGTGAATTTCTAGGTCCCATGCAACAGATGTGAGTGAAATTCAAACATCTGGGCTTCGTGGCTCGGCCGGAAAGATTGAGAAACTTGGTTTTTTAGTTCCTGTAATTCCAAAACACCGCTGAAAATCATGAAACTCGGGATGGTGTCATGACATGGCACAAACATGCTGCGTTAATTTTTTTGGCCGAATTGGGACAAGCTTTGGTGTAGGCTTCTTGCAAACCGGAGCTTCCCTCAAGAAAGCACCTGGTTCCGAGATGGAACGCGTGTCACCTCCGTGTGCGAAACGACATACGTACACTGCCTTCTCCTGCCTTAATTTTTTTACATAGGCAGATTAGACCAAATAGAAGCATCGTGCTAAATTATGGAATTATTCCATGTTCGTTCGGCCGTTTTATACATTAATTGAGTTTCTGGGCATTTAGTGTGCATAATTCAAATTTAAACTACAAGCGCGTGCTCCTGTGCACCAAAGTTGTTTGAAAAATCACATGTGTGTCCTTGGGTGAATTTCTAGGTCCCATGCAAGATATGGGAGTGAAATTCAAACATCTGGGCGTCGTGGCTCGGCCGAAAAGATTGAGAAACTTGGTATTTTATTTCTATAATTCCAAAACACGGCTGAAAATCATGAAACTCGGCATGGTGTCATGACATGGCACGAACATGCTGCGGTAATTTTTTTGGCCGAATTGGGACAAGCTTTGGGGTAGGCTTATTGCAAACCGGAGCTTCCCTCAAGAAGGCTCCTGGTTCCGAGAGGGAACGCGTGTCACCTCCGTGTGCGAAACGACATACGTACACTGCCTTCTCCCGCCTTAATTTTTTTACACAAGCAGATTAGACCAAATAGAAGTATCATGCTAAATTTTGGAATTATTCCGTGTTCGTTTGGCCTTTTTATACATTAATTGAGTTTCTAGGCATTTAGTGTGCATAATTCAAATTTAAACTACAAGCACGTGCTCCAGTGCACCAAAGTTGTTTGAAAAATCACATGTGTGTCCTTGGGCGAATTTCTAGGTCCCATGCAAGAGATGGGAGTGAAATTCAAACATCTGGGCGTCGTGGCTCGGCCGCAAAGATTGAGAAACTTGGTTTTTTAATTCCTGTAATTCCAAAACACGCGTGAAAATCATGAAACTTGGCATGGTCTCATGACATGGCACGAACATGCTGCGGTAATTTTTTTGGCCAAATTGGGACAAGCTTTGGTGTAGGCTTCTTGTAAACTGAAGCTTCCCTCAAGAAGGCTCGTGGTTCCGAGAGGGAACGTCTCACCTCCGTGTGCGAAACGACATACGTACACTGCCTTCTCCCGCCCTAATTTTTTACACAGCCAGATTAAACCAAATAGAAGTACTGTGCTAAATTTTGGAATTATTCCGGCCTCGTTTCGCCCTTTTTATACATAATTAAGTTTCTGGGCATTTAATGTGCATAATTCAAATTTGAACTACAAGCACATGCTCCAGTGCAGCAAAGTTGTTTGAAAAATCACATGTGTGTCCATGGGTGAATTTCTAGGTCCCATGCAAGAGATGGGAGTGAAATTCAAACATCTGGGCGTCGTGGCTCGGCCGAAAAGATTGAGAAACTTGGTTTTTTAATTCATGTAATTCCAAAACACGCCTGAAAATCATGAAACTTGGCATGGTCTCATGACATGGCACGAACATGATTCGGTAATTTTTTGGCCAAATTAGGACAAGATTTTGGTGTAGGCTTCTTGCAAACCGGAGCTTCCCTCTAGAAGACTCGTGGTTCCGAGAGGGAACGTGTCACCTCCATGTGCGAAACGACATACGTACACTGCCTTCTCCCGCCCTAATTTTTTAACACAGCCAGATTAGACCAAATAGAAGTACCGTGCTAAATTTTGGAATTATTCTGGGCTCGTTTCGCCTTTTTTATACATTAATTGAGTTTCTGGGCATTTAATGTGCATAATTCAAATTTGAACTACAAGCACGTGCTCCAGTGCACCAAAGTTGTTTGAAAAATCACATGTGTGTCCTTGGGTGAATTTCTAGGTCCCATGCAAGAGATGGGAGTGAAATTCAAACATCTGGGCGTCGTGGCTTGGCCGGAAAGATTGAGAAACTTGGTTTTTTTAATTCATGTAATTCCAAAACACGCCTGAAAATCATGAAACTTGGCATGGTCTCATGACATGGCACGAACATGCGGTAATTTTTTTGGCCAAATTGGGACAAGATTTTGGTGTAGGCTTCTTGCAAACCGGAGCTTTCCTCAAGAAGGCTCGTGGTTCCGAGGGGGAACGTGTCACCTCCGTGTGCGAAACGACATACATACACTGCCTTCTCCCACCCTAATTTTTTTACATAGCCAGATTAGACCAAATAGAAGTACCGTGCTAAATTTTGGAATTATTCTGGGCTCGTTTCGCCTTTTTATACATTAATTGAGTTTTTGGGCATCTAATGTGCATAATTCAAATTTGAACTACAAGCACGTGCTCCAGTGCACCAAAGTTGTTTGAAAAATCACATGTGTGTCATTGGGTGAATTTCTAGGTCCCATGCAAGAGATGGGAGTGAATTCAAACATCTGGGCGTCGTGGCTCGGCCGGAAAGATTGACAACTTGGTTTTTTAAATCCTGTAATTCCAAAACACGCCTGAAAATCATGAAACTTGGCATGGTCTCATGACATGGCACGAACATGCTGCGGTAATTTTTTGGCCGAATTGGGACAAGCTTTGGTGTAGGCTTCTTGCAAACCGGAGCTTCCCTAAAAAAGGCTCGTGGTTCTGAGAGGGAACGTGTCACCTCCGTGTGCGAAACGACATACGTACACTGCCTTCTCCCGCCCTAATTTTTTACATAGCCAGATTAGACCAAATAGAAGTACTATGCTAAATTTTGGAATTATTCCAGGCTCGTTTCGCCTTTTTTATACATTAATTGAGTTTCTGGGCATTTAATGTGCATAATTCAAATTTGAACTACAAGCACATGCTCCAATGCACCAAAGTTATTTGAAAAATCACATGTGTGTCCTTGGGTGAATTTCTAGGTCCCGTGCAAGAGATGAGAGTGAAATTCAAACTTCTGGGCGTCGTGGCTCGGCCGGAAAGATTGAGAAACTTGGTTTTTTAATTCCTGTAATTCCAAAACACGCCTGAAAATCATGAAACTTGGCATGGTCTCATGACATGGCACCAACATGTTGTGGTAATTTTTCTGTCCGATTTGCGAAGGCCCACACATTAACAATCATCAAAGTCATTTTGGAACAAGTGTTGTCACATTACAAATCAGAAACACAAGTATTATTGAAACCGTGGGCGTTCGACTTACCAATTACGTGCGGCCACGCGTCCCCTTTTTTTATTGGCTAGGAGGTGTCGTGCGGGGTAGCTATTTGAGTACGGGAGGCGTGCAATCAGACCCCTGCGCGTGCTCAATGGGAGGAGAGCCCTTTGACCACTACCCGCCGCGCACCTCCCTCCCAATGTCTCCATTAATGGTGCCCGAGCACCTGTTCTACGGCGTGGCTATATGTCTCACTGGACTAAGATTTAAGAGAGAAAAATGAAAATCTGAAAAGAAAGTTTTGCACGGATCTTGATGTAAGATCCGATGGACCTATATAGCATCGACTGCGACTTGTAGCAAGCATGATGAATATAAGGACAATGACAGTGGATAATAATTGTCTTACATATTTAGAAACATAATTAAAAAAAGCCACATGCGGCAACGCCCGAAATACACAAGGGCAACTATCCGGCTCGCCCATCTAAGGAAGACAACGATCTGGCTCGCTGATCTCTACTTTCTTGATGCGTTGCTGCAGGCCGCGGGAACTAGTCTCCGCGGCGAGCAGCGACGAGCTCTTTCTTGTCCTCAAGATGCTGGTTGAGAGCATCCACGGTTTCCTCCACCAGCCTTCTGCGCTCGTTGCGCAGTATGGCACTCTTGTCCATAAGTTTCTTGACGATGACGACGGTCTTGTTCAACAAGGCAGTGGTCTACTCCTGCTGCTTCGCACTCCCGACAATCTTCACCCTCAGCAGGTCGCGCTCGGCCCGGAGCTTCGCATTGCTCTCATTTAGTTGCCGGATGACATCGGTAGACTGTTCAAATGAGGCTTGCAGGTCATCCTGCAACCTCGCCCACCTGGAGATCTGATCCATCTGCCTATGGACGAGGGCACGCATGCGCCTGTCCGTGAGGCATTCTCCCAGGCCGCCGCGGCAAGGGAGGACATCTCTACTGCATTCGCAACGCGGCGGGACATCTCTTCTTCTTCCGCGGCGTGGCCGGACCAGTCTGCTGCATCGATGGGGCGACAGGTCCTCCGTGCTGCTTCGGCGGCGCGGTGGGACCTCTCTGCTGCTACGGCCGTGCGGCGGGACATGTTGGCTGCTATCGCGGCGAGGCGGGACATCTCTCGTGCTCCCGCTTCCAGGCTCGCCTCTCCCTGGTGGCAATCTCTCGACCCAGAACTCACGCTGTCCATGGCAGACACAAGGGAATGATGATGAATGACTTGTTTGTTTTTGACTTTTTGTGGATGAGGAGTTGAGGAGGAATGTGCAGTCATCTTGGAGTAGTAGTATTTATAATTGCGTAGTAATACGCTCCTAAGTGGGAAACCATTTAGGTTTTGATCGGTGTGAACAGGTTTGCAATTTGGAATGTGACGGGACGCATGCTCAAAATTTACTGATGGTTATAAGTGCGACACTATTCCCGGAAGGCGTAACGTGGGCACGTATGCCTTCTCGGCCGCGTACGTGACGTTTGCACCATAGGGTGCACCGCAATAGGCAATGTCAGCACACGTCTTTTAATTAGAATGGGTGTGCCCGTCTAGCGCACACTCGTTGATCTATCAAACTGTTTCAGTTTGTTGTGGCTAATCGCAAACAGTTCATCCATGTGAAGTGTATGCCATTAATCGCAGACACTTTGATCTGGCTTACCCATTTCTGTTCTCTTGCCTAATCGCAAACAGTTAATCCTTCTGAAGTGTATGCCCTCAATCACACACACCTTGACCTGGCTGACTGTTTCTTTTGTGTTGCCTAATCACAAACAGTTCATCCGAGTGAACCGTATGATGTATATCGCACACACCTTCATCTGGCTGCCCGTTTCTTTTGTGTTGCCTAATCACAAACAGTCCATCCGAGTGAACCGTATGCTCTATGTCGCACACGCCTTCATCAGGCTGCCCGTTTCTTTTGTTCCGCCTCATTGCAAACAGTTCATTGGACTGAACCGTATGCCCTGGATCGCACACGCAACTAAAATCTAAACCGTGTTTGATGCATCCTCCATTGCAAATGTTTTGCACCTTTTTTGACGGTTTTTTACATCCCCGTTTGTGATTGATGCATCGCACATAGTTTCGTGAAAGGGTCTCTGATCGTAGTGTCGCGTTAGCAGCATCCTGCAGTAGTGATAATCCAGGGCTACAGCCATGATCATACCCTAGCTTCCTGGCATCTCACCTTAGCACGAAATTTCTCGTCAAAGCTCGAGAGCTCCGGCCATGGCGAGTGGCGTGGGCTCATCAACACGCCCCCACGGGCCTCTGAAAGGCGACCGGGAAGTTGCTCCGTCACCCATTGATAGCTTGACTAGCTTGCCACCCAAGGTTATCTACTGGCTCCAGATCTTGCTTCCACTCACCCTGGCTTAATATCCTTGGATGGGCGAGCGCACGTGGACAACCATCCCATTCTACATGGGGAGGAGCGAGTCTGCTTTTTCCCTTTCTTATTGTGGGGCCTTGGATTCCCCATCCATCCGTTCCTCTGGGGCCTTCTTGAGTTCTACGGGACCCAACTCCACAATCTAACACCCAACTCCATCCTGCATATCATGGGATTCGTTCCCCACTACAAGATGTACCTCAGATGTGAGGCACACTTCAGGTTGTGGAGGAAATATTTGCTTGATGCCCTGTTCCCAAAATGGGAAACTTCATGAAGTGGGCGGAGCCGAGGTACGTTGCATCGTGGGAACCAGCTATCCGACGGGTACCCCTAGAGAGGATACTGAGACGTGGGCCATCAAATGGTTTTATATGGCCGACATCCCACTTTTCGATCCAATCTGTTCAGGACTTCCAACCTTCTCCCCCGCGCCCCCAAAGAAGCACTTCAACTGGCGTCCCAAGATCTCCTTGCAAAAGGACGACCCCGAGGTGGCTCGTCTTGCCGCTCAAGAGAAGTGCCTGACGCATAATGGGCGGACAATCGTCGATGTAATGGCGACGGCCATTGCCCAAGGAGTCCAACCTCTTCAACAACACATACATCCCCTGTGGAGGTACAATGGGACGGACGACGCCACCGGATCTATTCGGAAAGGCTTCGAAGATCAGGTAGCCATGGCTACCATTCTAGACGGTATGTACAAGGGGGAGAGGGAGGATTTTTCCAAACGGAAGTTCATGGATGACTTTTTGTACTACCAACCAGTCGAAGCGGTAAGTATTCTTCAAACTACCTCGTCTATCCAAGCAGTGCATTTATATTTCTGAATAGATGTTCAACATATTCGAATAGAGGTGGAAACGCTGGGTTGAAACAGTGAGCTACCCAGCTCCTGAGCCAGAGACGTAATCTCGTGATGACGACCTCTGCTTCCACGAGGATGCCCAGCTATCCATCATTTTTTTAGGACGGATCTTTTATCAAGAGAGCCATGATGGTTCCAAAGTGGCTATCCTTCGCGACCTGCTAGGGGTACTGTCGTCTTTTGTGGTAAGCGCTCCTACACCTTCTCTTCGAAAAAGACCCTCTACCCGTATGGCCCCGAGCACTCTGACTTCTCCTCCCAAGGGTCGTCGCTTGAAGCTCCAAAGAAACGATCCAACCCCTCCAAGGAGCCGAACAATGGGCACTGATGAGGACATGACTACCTTGGATACGACCAAAAATATTGCATACATGTATATTTGTGAGGTGATTTCTAATGCAAACTATGCTATAATTTATTTATGTCATCCAGGACAAAAATACTTTACAAACTTTTGTGCCATGTCTAATTGCAGATATATGGGACATTTGTACAATCCACATACGAAGATAAGGGAAAAAAAGAAGTTTAGGTGCTGTTCAAAAAGCCCTCTCACGTCACTTTTGGGCCAAGATAAGATAGAGTCCAAATCTCTCACGTTCTGGATTCAGGTTCGGACTGCACAGACATACCTGACTCAAAACGCCAAGGACTCTTTCATACGGACTCCGAATTGGGTGATTCTATTTTTGTTGGAAAATAGATTTTGTGCTACTTCCAACCCAATTGGATTCACCTTAAAATTCGTCCGAAGCATTGAGTTATCGAAGAAACAATCTGACACTGCAGCAGAATCCGTGTCAAACTACAAGTCCAAAGGTGTTGCATCACCTCCACTGGGGCCCATGAGCCTTATACGGCCTAGGGTTAGTTTTAGACTGCCTTGGGACATCCTCCCACCTCCTTGGTTGCCACCCATTGCTCCTATATAAGTAGATCCATCTAGTAGCTTTTTCCTTGGGATTTGTTTAGTTAAAAGTTAGCCATTGCAACTTCGTGTACTTCGTTTGTGTCCAACGACCAGACCAAGACCGCTTATGGATCCCCACCTTGATCAATAAAGCTTTTGTCTTATATTCGCCATATCCAGATTGCTTTATCATATTCTTACTTGTTCTTCGATTGCGTGCAGGAATAGACCTTCGTGGTTAGGCTGATTGTGCTTCCAGCATCGTTAGTAACCTCAGGAGATTGGTTTAGCGATTGCTAAGGCGCAATGCCGTGCATGTTTGTAGTCGGATCGTCAAAGTTGACTCCACCAAATTGATAGTTATCATCTCATCAAGAGATCGGGACATCCTCGACTCCACCAAATCGATAGTTTTCAGGTTGCTCGGTGAGAATCTGCAGTTTTCCCTAGATTAGATTTATTTTATTACCCATGGTTCAAGAAAAAGCCACAAAAAAGTTACATCTATTCATCCTTTGTCCAAGCCAGTCTGAGCCTTTGCAATTTTCTGTTCATTGTTTGCATTATTGAATTATCGGTTGCATCGTCATGTCGAGTTGTTGGTCTTAGTGTCTAGTTCGTTTAGAGTTTAGAGTTCTTTTCACATTTGTCACGCCGCTGCTGCATCGTTATTCCTTCCACTGTCCACCATCCCATCCATCAATTTCCACCTCGTGCTACCCAACATTCATTATCATAATCATAGTTGAGGTCATTCACATCAGTGCTTGATCCAATTTCCATCTTAGTTTGTTTTGGAAAGAGGGAGAGAGAAAAAAAGACGGAAAAAAGAGAGAGAAAAAAAGTTAAAAAAGTCAGAGAAAAAAGAAGGAGAGAAAGAAAAATAAAAAAGTGCGAGGGAAAAAGAGAGAAAAAAACAAAATTCGGATCTATCTAGAGTCAATCTTGTAGCTGAATTCGGATTGGAATCAGTTTTGTGCACTGTTCAGTAAAACATGCATATCTTCCTCATATGAAGTCCATTTAGGCTTTGTGAGTACTCAAATTAAATCTAGTGACGAGCCGCATCTAAATAGTTGCAGAAGCAGGTCCAACATTAGATATTCCCTTTTGCTCCTACGTGCATATGCACCCATTGTCCAAATACACATTTCGAAAAGTTGAAAAATTCGGAACAAAAATCCCGCGTGTATATCCGGACATTTTATGTCCGTTCACAAGGTTTCGGTGAAAAACGACGTTTTTTGTGGCTTGTGTAAAAAAGACAATTTCTGATGCTTCATTCTAACTATTCACGAGGCATTTCTTTATCTTTTTTACACAAGCCACAAAAAACGTCGTTTTTCACCGAAACCTTGTGAACGGACATAAAATGTCCGGATATACACGCGGGATTTTTGTTCCGAATTTTTTAACTTTTCAAAATGTGTGTTTTCGACAATGGGTGCATATGCACCTAGGAGCAAAAAAGCCGCGTCCGATCAATATTTGATATCTCAAAATTGACTTCTAAATAGGTCTTTTTGCCCTCCAAAGTTCGTGAACACAGCTTGTTCCAGTTTTTTAGGCCAGTTTTAGAATTTTTTGATTCCTCATATCAACTCGGAATTGAGTGATTCTTTTTGCGTTTGAAAGCTTCAGTCAGTGCCATTCTTGAGAAAAATTATCAGAAAATTGGCACAAACTTTTCCAGAGGAAAGTTGGAGAGAAATTTGTTGGTATATCCTGCTTGGCAGTTATTTCACATCATTATCTTTAGTGCTATTGTGATATTCACTTTTATATTGCTGTCCAGATGTAGGATTGAAAGTATGTCTAGAGGGGGGTGATTAGACTACTTGACCAAATAAAAATCTAGGCATTTCCCAATTTTAAGTCTTGGCAGATTTTAGCAAGTTATCACATGTCAAGCAATCAACCTACACATGCAATTCTAAGAGTATAGAAGCGGAATGTAAATAATTGCATATGAAGGTAAAGGGGAGGAGTTTGGAGGGAGCAAACGCAATGTCGACACGGAGATTTTTGGCGTGATTCTGATAGGTGGTGCTATCGTACATCCACGTTGATGGAGACTTCAATCCACGAAGGGTAACAGTTGTGCGAGTCCACGGAGGGCTCCACCCACGAAGAAGCAACCTTGTCTATCCCACCATGGCCATCGCCCACGAAGGACTTGCCTCACTTGGGTAGATCTTCATGAAGTAGGCGATCTCCTTGCCCTTACAAACTCCTTGGTTCAACTCCACAATCTTGACGGAGGCTCCCAAGTGACACCTAACCAATCTAGGAGACACCACTCTCCAAAAGGTAATAGATGGTGTGTTGATGATGAACTACTTGCTCTTGTGCTTCAAACGATAGTCTCCCCAACACTCAACTCTCTTACACATATTTGGATATGGTGGAAAGATGATTTGAGTGGAAAGCAACTTGGGGAAGGCTAGAGATCAAGATTCTTGTGGTTGGATTGGAATGTCTTGGTCTCAACACATGAGTAGGTGGTTCTTTCTCAGAAAATGAATGCTGGAAGTGTAGGCACGTTCTGATGTCTCTCTCTTTGATGGAGAGGAAGGTGGAGGGGTATATATAGCCTCCACACAAAATATAACCGTTACACACAATTTACCAAACTCGGTGGGACTAAATAGAGAAACTCGGTCAGACCGATATGGTTCAAAATGTGAACGTTAGGCTTTTCGGTGGGACCGACATGATCAACTCGGTGGGACCGATTGTGTTAGGGTTAGGGCATAACTTGATCTCGATGTGACCGATTACTTGTGAGACCGATTTCAGTAATAAGCAAACAGAGAGTTGGTCAGGCAAACTCGGTGGGACCGATCGCTCATTTCAGTGAGACCGAAACATTACGAAGAGGAAACAGAGAGTTTGCATTGCGTACTCGGTGGGACCGATCGCTCATCTCGGTTAGACCGAAACGTTACGAAAGGAGACAGAGAGTTTGCAATCCCATCTCGGTGAGACCGAGATCCCTATCGGTGAGACCGAAATGATTAGGGTTTCTGGCTATGGCTATGTCAAGTGAACTCGGTGGCGCAGGATGGATCAAACCGGTGGTGCCGATTTTGACTTTAGGTTTAGGACATATGTGGAAATGAGAAAGTGGTTGAGGGCTTTTGGAGCATATTACTAAGCATTTTGAGCAAGCAAGCCATTAAGCAACACCTCATCCCTTTTTAATAGTATTGGCTTTTCCTATGGACTCAATGTGATCTTGGATCACTTAAATAAAAATGTAGAGTCTTGACCTTTTCCCAGTATGTGTCCTTAGCATTTTGAGGGGTCCACATCTCTAGTCCATGCTATGCCAATCATTGAACTTTCTGAAATGATTATCGTGAAAGGATATTAGTTCAATGAGCTATATGTTGTTATGAATTACCAAAACCACCCAGGGATTAGTTGCACTTTCAATCTCCCCCTTTTTGGTAATTGATGACAACATATACGTCAAAGCTTCGAAAAATGATAAGAATGAAATACATCGTCGCTTGATAAGTATGTGATAAGTAAGAGCTCCCCCTAAATTTGTGCATTATTTAAAATTTGCTTTTGAATGCAAATGCACAATTGATTAGGATCATGGGTTACTCTTCCATGTCACATACATCTTGGTGGAGCACTCAAAATGATAAAATATGGAATATACACTCATCACCAAGACAAAGTGTGAATGATCATACATAAAAGATATAGAATATCATCATCCAAGCACAAGCATTAAAGTATGATATGATCAAGCACATGACCATACAAGTATCTCACACACATAAATAGAGTATCATCCAAGCAAGCAAGCAAATGAAGTAGCGAAGCAAAGCACTCTCTCTCGAAGCCTATGATATATACACTTTCTCCCCCTTTGGCAACAAGTTACCAAAAAGCTTGAAAATGCATAGTGCTATGCGGCTCTCTGAGATTGATCTCCGGGAGCTCCGGAGTGCGACGGTGGCGTGGAGAGGAGTCCTGCAACGAATGCATTTGTAGAAGACTGTGGAGCTGGAGGAGTTGCCACTGGAGGGGCAACTGAAGCTATGGCTGCAGGAGTTGAAGTTGTAGCCCTAGTGTCTGTCACTAGCACTGCTGCAGTCCTCTGTCTTCTGGGCACCCTTTGATAAGCATCAGTGGTGGTCTTGTCACTTCTGTCCTCAAGCTCTTCTTGAATCTTCTCTACTGAAGTCTGAATTTCTGTGACCTTGACATCCAAGTCATGAAGTTTGTCTCAAAAATCCTCTCCAGACTCTCTTGATTTTGAGTCAGGGTGCCAAGACTTTCTCAATCCTCAAAGTAGCCTGAATGAGAAAGCCAAGTTGATCTTGTTTAGACTTGAGAAATACTTGGGATGCCTCTTCAGCACTTGGCATCTTGGCTGCCTTCTATGCTTTTGCTTTTCTCTCTTCTCTCGAGCCTCTACTGATGTAGGATCTGAAGCATCCATAACAACTGTGTTATCCTCACGATCAGGCCTCAAGGGAAGGTGCTCTTTGTCCAACAGATATATGCCTTTGCCCATATTGGAGTTGATGAGCGTCTGGATGTGTGGAGCATACCCACATGATCTCTTTTGGTCTGCTGCAGTTCACTTGATGGTTTCAACCATCAAGCTCATCACTTTGAATTTCTGTGGCACATCAAACATCTGAAGTAAGTTGATGGAGTGGCCTCTGATCATCCTGTGATCTCCTGATTTGGGCAGCAAGGTGTGCCTCAATATGGTGTTCATGGTGGCCAGTCTAGACAACAGGTAGTACACTGAGCCTAGCTTGTGTGTCTACAAGGCCTTGTCAGGTATTTCCTTGTACATGTTGGCCATGGAGTTGTGACCTTTCCCGGGCTTTGCATAGACATCAATGTCATCCTCATGCTCCTCGGGGGCATTGATTAGCTTGGCCCACTCAGTAACTGTAGAATGGTACCTAGTACCTTCTGTCATCCATACAATCTTCCGATCTGGGTAAAAATGAGCAGTGGAGTAAAACTGCATGATCAGCTCATCATTCCACTTGGTCAATTTCTGACCCACAAAGGTGTCAACTCCATTGAGTCTGAAGCTCTCATGCACTCCAGGGAAGTGATCTTCATTCTTGTCAATGTATTTCCAGTCCACCCACTTCATGTCACACACAATGGGCTTCTTATCCAAAAGGACCGTCTCATAGAAGTCCTGCTGTTCCTTGCTGTGAAATCTGTAGTCCACAGCAGTTCTTCTCCTCACAACATAGGGGTCTGATTGTCTCCACAATCTGAGACTTGCGTCCTTCCTTTCCTTCATGTTTTTAGCCACTAGATGGTTATCATCATGATTAGGAATCTTTGGCTTTAATTTCCTAAGCACTTGGGCTTCTTCTTCTTCTATTTTAGGCATTGGGGCCTTGTTCTTTTTAGTAGCTGGTATGTTTCTGGTGCTCCTCTTTGGTGCAGACTTAGAAGCTTGAGCAGTGGCTTTGGGGGCAGTCTTGGGCTTTGATGGAGCAGCCCCAAACTTGATGGCATCCCCCATCAGCTTCTGTGCTTTGTATGCTGGTGCAACACCCTCTTCTTCCTCTTCCTCATCTGATTTGATCATCATTGATGGCTTACCAGTAACTCTAGCCATAGTATTTTTGACCCTTTCTTTCCTTTTCTTTCCCTCACCAGCAACCTCTTCTTCAGCTGACTTGGAGGCTTCAAGAGTTGAGGCTCTGGCCTTAGACATTGGCACTCTCTTGGCAGGAGCTTTCTTGTGTAAACCAGGCTTGGTTGAAGCTGCAGTGCCAAATTCTTTCTTGACAACCTTCTTCTTAGAAGTAACTTCTTCCTCAACAGCAACATAGTCCTCATCCTCTGAATTTGAGTTTCTCTTCTTCCTTGTTCTGGTTGCTGCCTTGGGTAAGTTGCTTGGGGTGCTTCTGCTACCCTCATCATAGCTGCCAAAGGGACTAGTGCCCTCACTCAGGTTGACCTGTTCCTCAGACTTGTTTTGGCTGTCACTTTGATCTGACATAGCTGACACTGCAAACTGAAAGCTGACCCTATGAATAGATATAGTTGAGATAGAGTGGATGAGCATCACAAAGTGCAGAGATTTTGCAAAACAATTGAGTCAAAAACTTAGTTTTAGTTTTCTATAGAAAGCATTTCCGAGTTACCGATTTGTTAAACTCGGTGACACCAAAGCAATATTAAAGTCTAAACTAGTGGAATCAGTCAGACCGAGACACAGTTCGGTGACTTCGAGATTGCTAGGGTTTCACTGAGAGCTGAACTTGGTCACACCGATTTGTAAGTTTCGGTCAGACCGAAATTTACAAGTGCAATGGCCTAGGCCAAATCGGTGAGACTGATTTCTACAATCCGGTCGGTCCGAGATGAGTTCGGCAGAAACCTAACCCTAAATTTTTGAATCAAAGCTAATCTAAAGGAAGTTTTTGCTGGGTAGAACAATCTCATACGGGGCAAGAATCATGGCATCGACCTAAGTGTAGGAATCAGAGGTAAAGATTGCACATAGGGGTCGAGTTCATTCCCTAACTCGGCGGTGAACTTGCTACGGCGACAACGGCGATGAAGATTCCCATTGACGGTGGCGGATACCAGCGGCGGGAGGTCGCTGGCGATGAGGAGATGATCCGGAGACCTCGACTCAGCAGAGCTGGATAAGCGCGGGCGAAAGGTTTTGGAGGAATTTCCAAAATTTGACCCGTGAGTATATATATCCAGACCCTGTTGATGTGACCGAGTGGAACGACTCGGTGGCACCGAGATGCAGAATTACAAGCGGTTACTGCAGCTCGGTGTGACCGACATTTCAAATCGGTTGCACCGAGATTGAAACCTAGATCAACTCAATGAACTCGGTATGACCGAAAGGAATGAATGGTTAGACCGAAATACACACAGAGGTTTTGGAATTTTAAGTATATGAAGAATCGGTGGCTCCGAGTGCTCCTCACCCAGAGGGTTCGAATCTAACTTGATCAAACTTTGTGATGTAGCATGAGTAGAGTTTGAGACGAGGAAAGCATAGATAGCTAGAGGGAGTTCTTAGGCATTCTTGGCCATCCATTTGGCAAAATAAAAGACCAAACAATCAAAGCAACAAATGGATGTCCTCGAATGAGAAAAATATGCACTCAACATGCTCAGACAATAAGATGGTGAATGAAATATGTGGCAAAGCAAGCACAAACACTCTAGCAACTATCAAGCAATTGGCGATGACTATGTCATCTATATATGAGTATATTGACTGAGGAGTCAAATGAGAACATTTGATCATAGGTCATACTCATCGTTTAAGCACAAGTGGGGTTACCACTTTAACATAAAGCATTGTTGTGTTCACACCATTAGGTCATACTCAATTCTCAGAGTAAAGCTCCCCCTAGATGTGATATCCCCCCTAGGAGGGATGAACTAACCTTGGGTTTTGTCGATGATGACTTCATGTAGATGTTGAAGATGTGGATGCTCAATGTTGATGTAGATCATTTGGAGCAATCCATTGGAGTGAGTTGCACTTTCAATACCCACATGGGTTTGTTCCACAAGGAACAAACAAGGATATCCATAGACATAGATTGAAATACACACAAGATGATGTCCATGATAGCAGTAGGTTACCTTGTCCCTTGACTTACCAACAAGAGGGTTTGTGACTCCTTGAACTAGTGCAAGATGTGGAAGTTCTTTGCACTTGTCCTTGCAATAATGAATATGAATGAAGTATGTTGGCGGAGTCACCCTCAAGAACTCTCTAGTTCTTCTTCTTCAGGATCCACATCATCTTGATGGGAATCCTTCGAGTTGTAGTCGTACTTGATGATGTAGAGCTTGATGTAGTCTTGCGAACCCACTTGACCAAGGCCTTAGGAGCTTCTTCAAATGCATCAATCTCTTCTTGAACCTTGTCCTTGCCTTTCAGCTTTGGTCTTATGGTGGAAGATCATCTTGAGCTTGTGTTCCTTTGAAGGAAGTAGGATATCATACTTCTCTTGTTGAGGAACAAACTTCGTCTTGGGGTATTCATCGTCTTCCCACTCAACTCCATTGGCATTGAACTTTCATTCAAAACCAACACCTTGATTCTTCCGGTGCCTTCCTTGCTTGCGTACAATTTCCTCAAATTGCTTACTTCCGGCAAGGCTCTTGTAAACATCTTTCTCTATAATTCCCTTCAATAAGCTATTTTCTTGCTCAAGTGTAAGTTGGCTAAGAGAATCATTAATGCAATCAAGGGAACTACTAGAAGTAACAATATTGGATTTAGCATGATTATTGTTACTACTAGAAGAAGAATCTTTCTTACTCTTGTTGCTAGATTTTAGTTGTGGCATGTAAGTAGACAAGAGTAAACGCTTGGCAATGTAAGAAGAATTTTTCTTATGAAGATCATCATTGATTGCTTTTAAGAACCCATGCTCTTGCTCTAGGTTGAGCTTTTCAAAGCGTAGCTTCTCATGAGTCTTTAAAAGCTCTTGATGATCTTCTAAGGTAGTTTCATGAGCTAACTTAAGAGTGTTTCGTTCTTTAGTTAGACGCTCAATCACCTTCTTATCATCATCATTCATTTTATCTTGATTAGCATGATTAATAGCAAGTTCATCATAGTTTTCATCACTAGAGTTGTCAACAAGTAAATCATCATCATCTAGCAAATCATCTTCATCACTATTGAAATCAACATACTCGGGGTGTGATACCTTTGGGCCTTTGGCCATGAAGCATCTTCCAATCCCTTCATTTGGTGAGTCAAATATGTCATAGGAGTTGGTTGACACAAGTGCTAGACCAGCAACACCTTCATCTTGAGTATATTCGGAGTCGGAGTGATAACTTCTCTCGGAGTGGTTGTCGGAGTCGGAACCGGATACCCATTCACCAACATGAGCTTGATGTCTTCGTTTTGTATAGCTCCTTGATGACTTGTCCTTCCTTTCTGAATCCTTGCTTTTGCGAGAGGATCTTCGTTCATAACGATCATCTCTACTCCTTCTCTCTCTTGGAGGTGATTCTTCCCTTTTGCTTCTCCTTTTAGGTGAGTCTTCTCTTCTTTTGTAGGGAGCCGTACACTCATTGGAGTAGTGTCTGGGTCTTCCACAATTGTAGCAATTACATTCATGACTAGAAGATCTTCTGTCATTGTAGGACCTTGACTTGGAACTTCTTTTTTGCTTCTATTCTTGTAGAACTTGTTGAAGTTCTTCACCATTAAGCTCAATTCCTCATTGAAGACTTGTTTCTCACTTGATGATGTAGGAGCATCACATGAGGCTTTGTAAGCACCACTAGACTTGTTGTGAAGCTCTTCTTTATCCTTGAGTGACATCTCATGAGCAACAATTCCACCAATGACTTCTGTTGGCTTGAGATCTTTGTAATTGGGCATCATTTGGATCAATGTGCACACGGTGTCGTATTTTCCATCCAAGGCTCTTAGGATCTTCTTGATGATGAATCTGCCGGTCATCTCTTCACTTCCTAAGTCGGCAATCTCATTTGTGATGAGAGCAAGCCTAGAGTACATTTCAGCGACACCTTCACCATCCTTCATTTTGAACCTGTCAAGTTGACTTTGAAGCACATCCAATTTGGATTCCTTGACGGAGTCGGTACCTTCGTGCATATCAATCAAAGTATCCCAAATTTCCTTTGCATTATCAAGATGGCTGATTTTGTTGAATTCTTCGGGGCACAATCCGTTGAAGAGGATATCGCAAGCTTGAGCATTGTATTGCAGCATCTTCAATTCTTCAGCGGTAGCTTCACGATTTGGTTCTCTCCCATCGAAGAATTCACATTGCAAGCCAATACACACAATAGCCCAAACGACGGGGTTATGTCCAAGAATATGCATTTTCATCTTATGCTTCCAACTAGCAAAATTTGTACCATCAAAGTAAGGACCTCTGTCAGTGTCAAAACCAGCCGATCTCGGGTAGGGGGTCCCGAACTGTGCGGGATCGAAGGTAACAGGAGACAAGGGACATGATGTTTACCCAGGTTCGGGCCCTCTTAATGGAGGTAATACCCTACTTCCTGCTTGATTGACTTTGATGAGTATAGGGGTTACAAGAGTTGATCTACCTCGAGATCGTAATGGCTAAACCATAGATGCCTAGCCTGTATGATTATGATTGCCTCTACGGACTAAACCCTCTGGTTTATATAGACACCGGAGGGGCCTAGGGTTGTACAGAGTCAGTTTACAGAGAAAGGAATCTTCATATCCGAACACCAAGCTTGCCATCCACGCAAAGGAGAGTCCCATCCGGACACGGGGGAAGGCCTTCTATCTTGTATCTTCACAGCCCATCAGTTCGGCCCATGTCACATAGCCCGGACGCCCGGGGACCCCCTAATCCAGGACTCCCTCAGTAGCCCCTGAACCAGGCTTCAATGACGATGTGTCCGGCGCGCAGATTGTCTTCGGCATTGCAAGGCAGGTTCCTCCTCCGAATACTCCAAAGTAGCTGAAAAAAGAACTATATCCGGCTCCGTATAACAGTTACAACCCCGAACCACAAGGGTGAAATACTTAAGCAAAACAAGTCATGTCCACTGACCGCATTTTCGGTGAGACATTATGTTCTAGCCTTATTACTATTCTGAACCATTTTGGGGCCTCCCGCTCTGCGCCTCAAGGCACGACCTCTATTGACACGTCTTGTCAAAACAGAGATCGTGTCCCCTTATTGCGGGATCCTCGTCAATACGGGCTTGGGTAATCCAACCGTGTTGTTTGCACGACCCCTTGGGAATAGGAGAGTTTTAAGGCTCGTGGGGGCGCTTGATATTCACTTCCTTTATAAGAGGATAAGGATCCATCTTTTTACCCCACGCCTTCTTCCTCCTCAGCCCATCCGCCCTCGAGCTCCAGCGCCCAAGTTTCAATCCTTTCTGTCCCCAGCAAACACTCCAGCCATGTCCAGATCTGGCGCATAGGGCAAGTGGATGGCCTCCTCCGTCATGGAGGGGAACGTCAAGGAACTCCGGGAAGCGGGGTACTTGGCCGCGGAAATCGCCCACCGCCCCCCTGCCAAAAAGCAGATAATCCCCACTCCGGAGCCTAATGAGAGGGTAGTGTTCATCCCCCACTTTCTTCGCGGACTAGGGTTTTCTCTCCACCCTTTCGTCCGCGGGCTCATGTTCTATTATGGGCTGGATTTTCACGATCTAGCCCCGAATTCCTTCCTCCACATTTCGGCGTTCATCGTCGTGTGTGAGGCGTTCCTCCGCATTCCCCCCACTTCGGCTTGTGGCTCAAGGTCTTCAATGTGAAGCCAAAAGTGGTTGATGGTCAACATGCGGAGTGTGGCGGCGCCATGGTGAGCAAGCTCCCCAACGTCACCTGGCCCAAGGGGGCTTTTGGGGAGACTGTGAAGGGGTGGCAACAGGAGTGGTTCTACATCACAGAACCTTTGCGGCGCCACATGGGCCGCCACCCCTGAGTTCAAATCCGGGCCTCCATCGCGGCTTACATCGTGGATCAAAAAGGGCCTGGACTGGGATCGTCCGACGAGGTGATGACGCTGCAGAAGCGGGTCAAGAGTATGATAGAGAAGAACACCAGTCTTGCATACATGATCCAGGTGATGCTTTTTCGCCGGATTCTCCCCTGCCAGCGCCGAACTCTCCATATGTGGGAGTTTAATCCGGCCGGCCCTCGGACCCATGCAATGATTCTTCGGCACGACGCACGAAGAGATCTGGAAGCTGCTTTTCAAGGCCCAGAAGTCGTGGCTGGGAACGACCGAAGACCTCGGCCTCAACTGCGCTCATCCGCCCACTCCAATAAGTTTTCAGATTTCCAAACATAACCTCAACTTGTAGATCCAAGGAGTATGCTAAGCCTTTCCCTCATTCTTCAGGGATGGACGAAGAAGGCGGAGCGGATCCAAAGTCTGGCTCCGTGATAACCCACAAGTATAGGGGATCAATTGTACCCTCTTTCGATAAGTAAGAGTATCGAACCCAACGAGGAGCTAAAGGTAGAACAAATATTCCCTCAAGTTCTATCGACCACCGATACAACTCTACGCACGCTTAATGTCCGCTTTACCTAGAACAAGTATGAAACTAGAAGTACTTTGTAGGTGTTGTTGGATAGGTTTGCAAGATAATAAAGAGCACGTAAATAATTTCTAGGGGTTGTTTAGATAAAGACACAACTAAGTTAGTTTCAGTAGAGAGCTCTTTGTCACGAGAAAGTTATTTGTCCCTAGGCAATCAATAACTAGACCGGTAATCATTATTGCAATTTTATTTGAGGGAGAGGCATAAGCTAACATACTTTCTCTTCTTGGATCATATGCACTTATGATTGGAACTCTAGCAAGCATCCACAACTACTAAAGATCATTAAGGTAAAACCCAACCATAGCATTATAAGGCATCAAGTCCTCTTTACTCCCATACGCAAACAACCTACTTACTCGGGTCTGTGCTTCTGTCACTCACGCCACCCACCATAAGCAAATCATTGACATATTGCAAATCCTACAGCGGGGATCCCTCACGCTTGCGCAACACGGAGAGCACCATAGGACAGCACCAATAATAAAACATGCAACTCAAACCAATCACGATCATCAATGAACCCATAGGACAAAACGGATCTACTCAAACATCATAGGATAGCCATACATCATTGGGAAATAATATATAGCGTTGAGCACCATGTTTAAGTAGAGACTACAGTGGGTAAAAGAGGGTTACACCGCTGCATAGAGGGGGGAAGAGTTGGTGATGACGGCGGTGAAGTTGTTAGTGTAGATCGTTGTCGCGATGATGGCCCCGGGGGCGTTCCGGCGCCACCGGGAGAGAGGGGGAGAGAGACCCCCTTCTTCTTCTTCTTCTTCTTCTTCTTCTTCTTCTTCTTCTTCTTCCTTGACCTTCCCCCTAGGTGGGAGAAGGATTTCCCCTCTAGTCCTTGGCTTCCATGGCGGCGGAGGGGCGGGAGACCCTCCGAGATTGGATCTCTCTTTGTTTCCTTCTGTTTCTGCGCTCCCTGATTTTGCCCTTTCACCGTTTCTTAAATCCCCGGAGATCCCTAACTCCCATTGGGCTGAAATTTGGACACGATTTTTATCCGGATATTGGCTTTCTTGCAGCGAAAGAAGGGCACTAACCGCCTTACGGAGTGGCCACGAGGGCCCAGGGCGCTCCCCTCACCCTCGTGGGCCCTTCGGGCATCGTCTCGCATTGATTACACTTCCCAAAATTCACATATATTCCAAAAAAATCTCCAGAAGTTTTTATCGTGTTTGGACTCCGTTTGATATGTATTTTTTGCGAAACAAAAAACATGCAACAACCAGGAACTGGTACTGGGCAGTGGATCAATATGTTAGTCCCAAAAATAGTATAAAAAGTTGCCAAAAGTATGTAAAACTTGTAGAATATTTGCATGGAACAATAAAAAATTATAGATACGACGGAGACGTATCAGCATCCCCAAGCTTAATTCCTGGTCGTCCTCAGGTAGGTAAATGATAAAAAGATAATTTTTGATGTGGAATGCTACCTAGCATAATCTTGATCATGTAATCTAATCATGGCATGAATATTAAGACACGAGTGCTTCAAAGAAATAGTATATCATTTGACATTAAGACAATAATACTTCAAGCATACTAATAAAGCAATCATGTCTTTTCAAAATAACATGTCCAAAGAAAGTTATACCTACAAAATCATGTGGTCTGGCTATGCTCCATCTTCACCACACAAAATATTCAAATCATGCACAACCCCGATGACAAGCCAAGCAATTGTTTCGTACTTTTGATGTTCTCAAACCTTTTCAACTTTCATGCAATACATGAGCATGAGCCATGGATATAACACTATAGGAGGAATAGAATATGATGGTGGAGGTTGAGTGGAGAAGAAGAAAGGAAGAAAGTCTCACATCGACGCGACTAATCAACGGGCTATGGAGATGCCCATCAATTGATGTCAATGCGAGGAGTAGGGATTGCCATGCAATGGATGCACTAAGAGCTATAAGTGTATGAAAGCTCAAACTGAAAACTAAGTGGGTGTGCATGCAACTTGCTTACTCATGAAGACCTAGGGCATTTGAGGAAGCCCATCGTTGGAGTATACAAGCCAAGTTCTATAATGAAAATTCCCACTAGTATATGAAAGTGATAACTCAAGAGACTCTCTATATGAAGAACATGGTGCTAATCTGAAGCACGAGTGTGGTAAAAGGATAGTAACATTGTCCCTTCTCTCTTTTCTCTCCTTTTTTTTATTTTTTCTCCTTTTTTTTTCTTTTTTTTGTAGGCATCTTTGGCCTCTCTCTCTCTCTCTCTCTCTCTCTTTTGGGGCTTCTTTGGCCACTTTTATTTTGATAACCTCACATGGGACAATGTTCTAGTAATTATCATCACACTTTTATTTACTTACAACTCAATATTACAACTCGATACTAGAACAAAGATATGACTCTATATGAATGCCTCCGGCGGTGTACCGGGATGTGCAATGATCTAGCGTAGCAATGAAATCAAAAAAGGACAAGCCTTGAAAACATCATGCTAGCTATCTTACGATCATGCAAAGCAATATGACAATAAATGCTCAAGTCATGTATATGAAGATGATGGAAGTTGCATGGCAATATATCTCGGAATGCCTACATGATCATGCAAAGCAATATGACAATGATGGAACATGTCATAGTAAACGGAACGGTGGAAAGTTGCATGGCAATATATCTCGAAATGGCTATGGAAATGCCATAATAGGTAGGTATGGTGGATGTTTTGAGGAAGATATAAGGAGGCTTATGTGTGATAGAGCGTATCGTATCACGGGGTTTGGATGCACCAGCGAAGTTTGCACCAACTCTCGAGGTGAGAAAGGGCAATGCACGGTACCGAAGAGGCTAGCAATGATGGAAGGGTGAGAGTGCGTATAATCCATGGACTCAACATTAGTCATAACGAACTCACATACTTATTGCAAAAGTCTATTAGTTATCAAAACAAAGTACTATGCGCATGCTCCTAGGGGGATAGATTGGTAGGAAAAGACCATCGCTCGTCCCCGACCGCCACTCATAAGGAAGACAATCAATAAATAAATCATGCTCCGACTTCGTTACATAACGGTTCACCATACGTGCATGCTACAGGAATCACAAACTTCAACACAAGTATTTCTACAATCCACAATTACCCACTAGCATGACTCTAATATCACCATCTTTATATCGCAAAACTATTGCAAGGAATCAAACATATCATATTCAGTGATCTACAAGTTTTATGTAGGATTTTATGACTAACCATGTGAATGACCAATTCCTGTCAACTCTATAAATAGATATAAGTGAAGCAAGAGAGTTTAATTCTTTCTACAAAAGATACGCCCACGCTCTAACAAATATAGGTGAAGCAAAAGAGCATTCTACAAATGGCAGTTTTCTATGTGTAGGTAAACATGCAATCCAAACTTCAAAAGATATAAGTGAAGCACATGAAGCATTCTATAAAGCCATACTCAAAAGATATAAGTGAAGTGCAATGAGCATTCTATAAATCAACCATGGACTATCTCATACCAGCATGGTGCATAAATTAAAAAGGGAAAAACTAAATGCAAAAGACGCTTCAAGATTTGCACATATCACATGAATGAAATGAAGCCAAAAACATACCGGTACTTGTTGAAGAAAGATGGGATGCCTTTCGGGGCATCCCCAAGCTTAGACGCTTGAGTCTCCTTGAATATTTACTTGGGGTGCCTTGGGCATCCCCAAGCTTGAGCTCTTGCCTCTCCTCCTTCTCCTCATATTGAGACCTCTTCGATCTTTGATCACTTCATCCACACAAAACTCAACAGAAAGTTCGGTAAGATCCGTTTGTATAATAAAGCAAATCACTACTCTAAGTACTGTTGCAAACCAATTCATATTTTGTTTTTGCATTATAGCTACTGTAATATAACTTTTCCATGGCTTAATCCACTGATAGAAATTGATAGTTTCATCAAAACAAGCAAGCAATGCATCAAAACAGAATCTGTCTTAAACAGGACAGTCTGTAGTAATCTGAACATTAACCATACTTCTGGTACTCCAAAAATTCTGAAAAAATTAGGAAAAATAAAAAAAATGTATAGAAAGACAGTGCAAAAAGTTTCAGAACCGTTTGACTTTCCAGTTAAAAAAATATAAAATCGCGCACTACAGCCAAAGTTTCTATTTTGCACCGCACAAACCAACAAGCAATGTAAACATCCTAAAGGCAAATCTTGGCACATTATTTTTATAATACAATGGAATTGTACAAGGGGATAATTATTTTTGTTGATAAGTTTCTGTAATCAAGATTCACAAAGTTTTCGTGAGCATGAACAAAGTTCAAGGAGCTCCCTCACTTCAACAATGCTTGTCTCTCTCACTTTCACTTTCCTTTTTGAAAAGTTTTGGGTTCCCCTCTTTATTTTTTTTGTTTTTAAACTCCATAAAAGCACTCAACATAAATAAATGACTCTCTAAAACTTCCGGGTTGTCTCCCTGGCAGCGTTTTCTTTAAAGCCATTAAGCTAGGCATAAGGTGCACAAGTAATGAATCCACCCGGATCCCAAGGTATATCAAAGCCAATTTGAATTAGCAATGATTTGGCATTTAGTAGTGAGCACAAAGCAACATATATCAAGCAATGACGAAGTCTAACTCTCTTCCTATGCATCGGCATGTCATACAAGAACAATTCATGTACATCAAGTAAAGGCCAATGCATAGCATAAGAAGTTTCTTGCAATTTTATAGTGTTGGAAACATAGAGAGGTAGAGATGTAATTCCTCTCTCATAATAATTGGAAGTAGGAGCAGCAAGCACATGCATATTATATTCATCAAAATTATCATGTGCAACGGTAAAAGGCCACCCATCAATATAATCCTTAATAAGTGCAAACTTCTCCGATATAGTGTAGTTTGGAGAATTCAAAAAGATAATAGGACTATCATGTGTGGGTGCAATAGCAAATTTTTCATGTTTAACATAAGGAACAAATAGTAAGTTCATCTCCATAAGCATAATTCATATTGGCATCTTGGCCACAAGAATAGCAAGCATCAAGTTCATCAAAAAGGGATATTTCAAACGAATCGACGGGATCATAGAAATTATCATGGCATTCATCGTTCGGTAAGAACGAAGGGACATTAAATAATGTATGAGTTGGAGAGTTACTCTCATTAGAAGGTGGGCACGGGTAGCTAATCCGATCTTCCTCCTTTTGTTCTTCGCTCTCCTCATCATCTTTTTCATCCAATGAGCTCACAGTTTCATCAATTTCTTCTTCCATAGACTCCTGCAAAATATTAGTCTCCTCTCGGACAGCGGAGACTTTCTCAATAAATTCATCAATATCATAATTTTATTTATAATTCTCATAGCAATATTTAAGGATAGCTAAATTTTCAGGTCTATAAACTGAATCATCAAAATCTTCAAACTCTTTAAACAAAGATTCAATTTCACAAGCACCTTTAAAAGCAACAAATTCTTCTATTCGTTCCACGTCATAGTAATCATATATACCATTAGCATTAGAAGCTAAGGTTTCATTATCATTAAATTTGCATGAAAATGGAAGGTGTGGAGCCTTCATCCTAGAGCAACAAGTATAAACATATCTCAAGCATAGTTGCCGAGCATACCAATGCAACATATAAATTTGATCCCATAATAGTTTCCCTTTTTGAGTCAAGCGATAATCCCTGAAGTATTCACGTTGATCCCACGTGTCTCCTATTATATAATTGAATGGGGTTTTCTCGGGATTATTAAAGTAGTGCACAATATCTTTCACATAATGAGCATCGAGGGTTTTAGGAGGTTCCCCATCTCAATGAGTAGCAAGTAAACCTATTTTTTTTGGTATTTCGTGTTCCATATCCATAACTAAAGATAGAGAACAACTTAGAACAGCATATAAAATCCACTTAGTGATAACGCAAACAAGCACACACGAGAATATTCACCCTACGCTATTGCTCCCCGGCAACGGCGCCAGAAAAAGGTCTTGATAACCCACAAGTACAGGGGATCAATTGTAGCCTCTTTCGATAAGTAAGAGTGTCGAACCCAACGAGGAGCTAAAGGTAGAACAAATATTACCTCAAGTTCTATCGACCACCGATACAACTCTACGCACGCTTAACGTTCGCTTTACCTAGAACAAGTATGAAACTAGAAGTACTTTGTAGGTGTTGTTGGTTAGGTTTGTAAGATAATAAAGAGAACATAAATAAATTCTAGGGGTTGTTTAGATAAAGACATAACTAAGTTAGTTTCAGTAGAGAGCCTGTTGTCACGAGAAAGTTATTTGTCCCTAGGCAATCGATAACTAGACTAGCAATCATTATTGCAATTTTATTTGAGGGAGGGGCATAAGCTAACATACTTTATCTTCTTGGATCATATGCACTTATGATTGGAACTCTAGCAAGCATCCGCAACTACTAAAGATCATTAAGGTAAAACCCAACCATAGCATTATAAGGCATCAAGTCCTCTTTACTCCCATACGCAAACAACCTACTTACTCGGGTCTGTGCTTCTGTCAGTCACGCCACCCACCATAAGCAAATCATGAACATATTGCAAACCCTACAGCGGGGATCCCTCACACTTGTGCGACACGGAGAGCACCATAGGACAGCACCAATAATAAAACATGCAACTCAAACCAATCACGATCATCAATGAACCCATAGGACAAAACAGATCTACTCAAACATCACAGGATAGCCACACATCATTGGAAAATAATATATAGCGTTGAGCACCATGTTTAAGTAGAGATTACAGCGGGTAAAAGAGGGGTTACACCGCTGCATAGAGGGGGGAAGAGTTGGTGATGACGGCGGTGAAGTTGTTGGTGTAGATCGTTGTCGCGATGATGGCCCCGACGGCGTTTCGGCGCCACCAGGAGAGAGGGGGAGAGAGCCCCCCTTCTTCTTCTTCCTTGACCTTCCCCGTAGATGGGAGAAGGGTTTCCCCTCTAGTCCTCGGCTTCCATGGCGGCAAAGGGGTGGGAGCCCCTCCGAGATTGGTTCTCTCTCTCTCTCTGTTTCCTTCTGTTTCTGCGCTCCCTGATTTTGCCCTTTCATGGTTTCTTAAATTCCCGGAGATCCATAACTCCCATTGTGATGAAATTTGGACACGATTTTTATCCGGATATTGGCTTTCTTGCAGGGAAAGAAGGGCACCAACCGCCTTATGGAGTGGCCACAAGGGCCCAGGGCGCGCCCCTCACACTCGTGGGCCCCTCGGGCATCGTCTCGCGTTGATTCCACTTCCCAAAATTCATATATATTCCAAAACAAATCTCTGGAAGTTTTTATCGCGTTTGGACTCTGTTTGATATGGATTTTCTGCGAAACAAAAAACATGCAACAAACAGGAACTGGCACTAGGCACTGGATCAATATGTTAGTCCCAAAAATAGTATAAAAAGTTGCCAAAAGTATGTAAAACTTGTAGAATATTGGCATGGAACAATAAAAAATTATAGATACGACGGAGACGTATCACTCCGCTGCCCGAAGACCCAGCTATTCCTCTATGAACGAAGATGCCGGTTCTGGCGCCGTACCAGGCGCCGGAGAAGAAGACCAAGAAGAAGGGCAAGGAGGCCAAAAGTGGCCTTCACCGTAAAGGTACTTCGGACATTGCGTCCGAAGATACCGAAGCTCTCTCCTCCCACGAGGGAGATGAAGACGAAGAGGAAGAGGAGGAGACCAATTCTCCCCTTAAGGAGGGGAGAAGAAAAGGGCGGCGTCCATGGACCTAGAGGCGTAGGCGTCCAAGAAGCGGAAGATCTCCCTTTCGGACGATTCGGATTCGGACGCTGAAGTCATCCCCGAGCAGCACCTCAGGCCGAAGCCCTCGTCCGAATCGTAAGTATTCAAAGATACTATACATATATCTGGCCCTTTACAAATTGTAGGATAACATGTCTTTTATGTATTTCAGTCTAGCCCGTGATCTGCCCCAACAATCGTCGTCTTCGGGGAACTCGTTGGCGCCGGAGATGATGGAGAGCAAAACGCCTCCACGAGCCTCTCTGCCACATGTTGCGGATGACACCGAGGTGTTGTCCCAAAGGACCTCTCCAGGCCAAGGAGAGGTGCGGAAGGCCGCTGAGATGGCGCCAGAGGGTAATGCCTCGGCTGCCGAAAACAGGGGGGCACAACCCCCATGGAAACTGACGACGGGGGCCCGGATCAGTCCGGCCCCCAGCCGAATACGACTCCGCAGACCCACATGGCTCCAGAGTCGAGCGAGAAGCCCCCCTTAAGGGAGGGGGAGTGCCGAATCCACCGACGACCTCTATCAATCCGGAGGCACCGAATATGTTGAGGGAAGCACTTCAACGTGCTTCCGTTGTGGAAGAGCACCGTACCTTGATGGGTACGGTAGTTGAGAAGGTTCAGTCCGCCAAAAGCGGACTAAACGAAGCTTTCACTAGCCTGTTAACAGGCTTTGAGGTATGTGATATAATATGTTTAGCCGCTTTTCGTATTGGAAGAATATGCCTGTACATAGATAGTAGCCCCTGAGACTCTGTTCGGCTCTTTGAAAAAGGAGCTGGACAGAGGATCAAATATTCGCCGGAGATAACGCGTTTATCTATTTTGATAAATAGGCTTCACTATTGGCGGCTTCAGCCAAGGACGCTTAAGTTTCCGAACTCCAGCGTAAACTGAAGCTGGCTGACGATGAGATCAACCGTATTAACAAGCGGTTCGATGAGGCCCAAGGTATGCTTTTAAAAGACCCCTCACAACCCTAAATTATAATGTAAACTCAGAGTTTAAGCTCATGTGCTGCTATGTATATGATTGTAGGCAACGCGACCGAGGTCGAGGCCCTCAAGAATGCCCTTGCCGAAGCCAAGGAGGAGGCGAGGGCAAGCAAAGCGGCCGCGTACAAAGCGCTTGCGGATGTAGAGGCCGAAAAGGTCGCCCGTCGCCAGGGGAGGGTGACCGAAGTGGAGCAAGCGCTCCAGGATGCCGCCAACAGGTGTGAGTCCTTGGAGGAGAGTAACACAGCCCAAGTGGCCGAACTCACCAATGCTCTTCAAGAGGTGAAGGAGGCGCAACCCGAGTCCCGGGCGGCTCGCGAGGAGATCAAGCAAGCCGAACAGATAGCGGCTGGTAAGCCTTTTCTTTTACAGAGTATATTCGGCGGTCGAAGATATGCTTTGCTAAATTGACTATGGAGTACTCCAGATGCCTTTGTGGATCTCCCGAGGAGTGCTGCCGACGCTGTCCAGTATTTCCGGGCCCAAGAGGTGAACGCGATGGAGAAGCTCTTCTGGTCGCAGTATTTGGCGCCGGATCAGCTAGCGCTGCTAAACAACCAGATGATGCAGCTGGCGGAGCTGCATAGGATGTCCGGTTTGGCCATGAAGGACATCATATTCCGGCTATGGATGGTCGGACCCATTCCGAGCATCTACTTCGGCCTGGTCAAGCGGCTTGGCGACGCCTTGCCCCGAGTAGAGGCAGTGAAGCGCTCGGCGTGCATAGAAGGTGCGCGGGTGGCCTTTGCCTGTGTCAAGATGCACTGAGCGAAGATGAAGGCCACCGTTGTGGCGGTTGAGGGTCCGCCTGGAGGCAAGGACCACCGCAAGCCGGAGCGCTATTTCAAAGATGTCCTCGAGGGTGCCCGTTTGATAGAGGGTCAATGCTTGAAGGATATTATGTTCGAGTAAATGTATCCGGGCTACCCAGACAATGTGTTATAAACCAAGGCTGTGTAATATATTTATGATGTTTATCTTAAAGTGTTGTTCCTCCTGTGTGGCCGTTTTTATCCCTGAGAGTTTGCCAGTCATCGGCTTTAGCCCTCACGTAGATACTACGGGGGTGTTCGGGGTAGCACATAACCACACTTGACCCAACGTCTTGGTCTGTGAAGGAGGTGTTAGTGCGGCGAACCAGGCAATCGGACTATGCGGCTTTATTACTCTCGCTTAGCCATAGGAGTTTGACAATGGGACTGTGAGATAGCCCCTGGTGCGCGTGCGGCTATCCGAACTTGGATGGCTTAAGCATGTGACTAGAAAGAGCCAGTCCTTCGTGTAACACGGAAGAAATCACTAGAGATTTAGTAGGTCGCCGAATTGCCGACCAGCTCTCGCCGCATCATGACAGACATTTTTCGGCTTTCTCTACTGAGGTGTTTGACCGGACAAACCAGAAACACAATCGCAGTAGTTCTCCCTTTACTACCTTAGCTGAACAAGCGGAACATAAGGTGGTAATCACAGGAGCCGGGCAACCCAACTATTGACCAAAGACATGATTCGGAGCTGATGCATATAGTGCCATATTCGGGATGCCGAAGCATACTATAAAAGTGTTCGGATTTATTTTGTTTGAAAAAATATATGTGGTCGGATAGAGCCCCTGGCAATTTGAATCGTGCCAAGGTATATACAACAATCTGACATAAAGAGGGATTACAGGTTAAAAAATAAGCCAACCGAACAGGGTTGGGAGAAACTGCTTCCATTATAGTCTGATTGATACGTCAAAACGTATTTTTACAGAGGATGTGATAAGCATCTAGGCTATTTTACATGACGGGCCCAAGGGAAAGAGTATACAGGTCCTAAAAAGGGGAACATTATCTTGAAGATCCTTTGGATACTCTGTCGCATGTCTGCGCTGCTTGTTGCCTTGGTGTGTGATCCTTTGAGAGGATAAACGATCGAGCATACATGAGGGGCCTGGAAAAAGGGCCCTTGGTATCATCGAAAAGTTATGTGGGTTGTAAAGAACCTGAAAAATAAAAATAAGAAGAAGGAAAGGAAGGAAATGATGGTGCGGATACGGTCGAGCCGTATTGTGGACCTTATTTTTAGCGGGCCTCTGTCCTAGCCCATGGTATCTTTAATGCGTAGTTATGTACGCGCGGTACGTATGCCGCTATCAGGTTGGGGCTTTGACGGAGGCTGAATTGCTAGTCTAGCTCTGGACGAGTCGGACTTCCATTCTGCAGGGTAGACCGGACTCTTTTGACAGTGTCCGGGGGCTTGTCTGCCGATGAAGTGTTCAGCTTAACGAGGCCACCCTGCATTTCGGCTGCGAGGGCCATGGTATGCTCATCAGTACGGAGGGAGCGCTCCATGTTTCCATTGACTGTTATAATGCCACGTGGTCCAGGCATCTTGAGCTTTAGATAAGCATAGTGTGGGACTGCGTTGAAACGGGCGAAAGCGGTTCGTCCGAGCAGTGCATGATAGCCGCTACGGAAGGGGACGATGTCGAAGATCAAGTCTTTGCTTCGGAAATTATCTGGTGAGCCGAAGACGACTTCCAGCGTTATGGATCCTGTGCAACAGGCCTCTATGCCGGGTATCAACCCTTTAAAGGTGGTTTTAGTGGGCTTGATTCTTGATGGATCAATACCCATTTTACGGACAGTGTCCTGATAAAGCAGGTTAAGACTACTGCCGCCGTCCATAAGGACTCGCGTGAGGTGGAATCCGTTGATAATTGGATCGAGGACCAATGCTGCCGAACCTCCGTGATGGATAATGGTCGGGTGGTCTCTGCGATCAAAAGTGATTGGATAGGCTGACCATGGGTTGATTTTTGGGGCGACTGGCTCTATGGCATACACATCCCTTAATGCGCGTTTGCGCTCCCGCTTAGGGATATGAGTAACATAGATCACATTCACCGTTTTTACCTCGGGGGGAAATTTCTTCTGTCCCCCTGTGTTCGATTGGCGAGGCTCCTCATCGTCGTCCTCGCTGGGCGGCCCTTTCGCCTTGTATTCGGTGTTTAGATTACCGGCCTGCTTAAAGACCCAACAATTTCTGTTGGTATGATTGGCGGGCTTGTCAGGGGTGCCATGAATCTGGAAAGGCCTATCGAGTATTCTGTCCAAACTGGATGGACCATCTTTGTTTCCTTTGTTTCCGCTAACCGGGTTTAGAGCCACTGAATCAGGCGTTGACCGCCGTATCTTCGTTGTCTTTGTTGTTGCTTCGACGCTTGTGTTTATTGCGTCGTGGCTTACCGTTGCCATCTCTGGCTTTGGATGTTCCAGGGTCACTGGTGCTGTTCCTCCTACGAGCGAGCCAGTTGTCCTCTCCCGCGCAAAAGCGGGCCATGAGTGCGGTAAGGGCTGCTATGGACTTCAGTTTTTCTTGGCCGAGGTGTCGGGCGAGCCACTCGTCCCGGACGCTGTGTTTAAAGGCCATGAGGGCTTCGGCGTCCGGACAATCCACGATTTGGTTCTTTTTAATTAAGAACCTGGTCCATAGCTTCCGGGATGATTCCCCGGGTTGCTGGACTATGTGACTAAGGTCATCGGCGTCTGGAGGCCGAACATAGGTACCTTGGAAGTTGTCTCTAAAGGCTTCTTCCAAATCATCCCAGCTACCAATAGAGTTTTCTGGGAGGCTGTTTAACCAGTGCCGAGCTGGTCCCTTTAATTTTAGCGGGAGGTACTTGATGGCGTGGAGGTCATCACCGCGGGCCATGTGGATATGGAGAAGAAAGTCTTCAATCCATACTGCGGGATCTGTCGTTCCATCGTATGATTCCATGTTCATGGGTTAAAACCCTTCTGGGAACTGGTGCTCTATTACCTCGTCGGTGAAGCATAGGGGGTGTGCGGCGCCTCTGTATCGGGCGATGTCACGACGTAGTTCGGTTGAAGTCCGTATGCGGTTTTCTGCCTGAGTGAGGTTGTGCCTGCCGCGCCAGGCCTGATGGCCGTCCTCGCGCGTTGGAGCTTGCCCCCTCGATCCATAGATCGATCTGGCTTGGCCTGCTCTATTGTCCACGTCCTGCCGTAGGTCATAGGTGTATTTTGGAGCCGCTGTCTCTCTGTCTTTACGGCGAGGTGGTGCGGGTTGGTGTTCGGCGTAGGTGGCCACTTTATCTCATCCATGTGGCGGCCAGTCTGGTTCATCAGCGCGGTCGTATCTTGACGGTATGGGCTCGATGGCCTCGTCGTCGAATTGTGGAAGTAGCCGACGCTTCGGATAACTCTTTGTTGGGCGTTGAAGGCCATATTCTTCGGCAGCCAGGACTTGAGTCCATCTGTCGTTGAGTGTATCCTGCTCGGCTTGGAGCCGTTGCTGCTGCTTTTTTAGGCTTCTCGCAGTGGCGATTAGCTGGCGCTTAAAGCGCTCCTGCTCGAGTGGTTCCTCTGGCACGATGAAGTCTTCGTCGCCGAGGCTCACATCGTCTTCGGAGAGCGGTAGATAATTACTGTCCTCTGAGACTTCGTTCCCGACCGGATCGTCGGGGTTAACTTGCCCCTCCTCCACATCGTCTTGTTTGGACGTGGGCTCGATGGGGGCTTCGGGGTCTTCGGCACCCTCCGGAGTGTTACCGTCTCCGGTGTCGGTATTGTTGTCTTTTTCGCGACGTGATTTTGAGCGGCGCCGCTGACATCGATGCTTTGGAGGTGCTTCAGCAGGTTTGTCCTCAGCGGGATATTTCCTGCCGTCGTACATCCTCTTTGGGTGTATCCACCATATACACGTCATATGTGGAGGTGGCCGTCCAGCGTCCGGTAAACGACGTGTCTTGGCGTTGTTCTTCTTCGGCATCGTCGTCCATGTCGTCGATGTCTTCGGAGGCGTAATCCAGCATGTCGGTTAAGTCTTCGACAGTGGCTATGAAGTGGGTGGTGGGTGGGACGTAAAATTCCCCGCTCGCAGCCCCTAGTCCGGGCTGGGCGTAGTTCAGAAGTGATTCCTCTATAATGGCGAGGGATCGCATTAAGTCCAGAGCCTCATTTAAGGGCGAGGTTTGGACATGGAAGCGAGAGTCCGTGGGGCTGGCCGGGGTGAAAGCCTCCTGGCCCTGCCTACTTGGTGCGGAACTCGAGAGTTCGGATCTGGAGTCCGGGGGCGAGTCCGGCCCTTCAATGATAGGGGGAACCTAGACTGATTCCGAGTTTGTCGTGGACATGATCACCTCCGGATCCTCGATAATGCAGTTTGCAATGGAGAGTCCGGTGGGCTCCACACTCCCATCTTCAGACCTGATGGTTTGCTCTGGATCTAAGGCCAGAGCGATGGTCGGGGCCGCGAACCCTTCGAAGATCAAGTCTCCTCGGATATCAGTGACATAGTTTAAGTTCCCGAAACTGATCTGGTGACCAGGGGTGTGGCTGTCGATCTGTTCAAGGTGGCCTATTGAGTTGGCTCACAGTGCGAAGCCGCCGAATACGAAAATTTGGCCAGGGAGGAAAGTCTCCCCCGAGACAGCATCATTGTAGATGATCGATCGAGCCATCGAACCTTCTGTCGACAGCACAGTGGAAATCTCAATGAAAGCACCAATGTCGGTGTCAAAACCGGCCGATCTCGGGTAGGGGGTCCCGAACTGTGCGTCTGAGGATCGAAGGTAACAGGAGACAAGGGACACGATGTTTACCCAGGTTCGGGCCCTCTTAATGGAGGTAATACCCTACTTCGTGCTTGATTGACTTTGATGAGTATAGGGGTTACAAGAGTTGATCTACCTCGAGATCGTAATGGCTAAACCCTAGATGCCTAGCCTGTATGATTATGATTGCCTCTACAGACTAAACCCTCCGGTTTATATAGACACTGGAGGGGCCTAGGGTTGTACAGAGTCGGTTTACAGAGAAAGGAATATTCATATCCGAATGCCAAGCTTGCCGTCCGCGCAAAGGAGAGTCCCATCCGGACATGGGCGAAGGCCTTCTATCTTGTATGTTCACGGCCCATCAGTTCGGCCCATGTCACACAACCCGGACGCCCGGGGACCCCCTAATCCAGGACTCCCTCAACCTCTATGGTGGTAATTTCCCTTGCTAGACGCCATACTCTCCTAGGTTGTGAAGCCAAGGCTATGATCACCAAGGCTATGGAAATCAAGGCAAATGGAGACCAAAGCTCTGATATCACAACTCAAGCAATCAACCTACACATGCAATTCTAAGAGTATAGCAGCGGAATGTAAATCATTGCATATGAAGGTAAAGGGGAGGAGTTTGGAGGGAGCAAACACAATGTAGACACGGAGATTTTTGGCGTGGTTCCGATAGGTGGTGCTATCGTACATCCACGTTGATGGAGACTTCAACCCACGAAGGGTAACGATTGTGCGAGTCCACGGAGGGCTCCACCCACGAAGGGTCCACGAAGAAGCAACCTTGTCTATCCCACCATGGCCATCGCCCACGAAGGACTTTCCTAACTTGGCTAGATCTTCACAAAGTAGGCGATCTCCTTGCCCTTACAAACTCCTTGGTTCAACTTCACAATCTTGAAGGATGCTCCCAAGTGACACCTAACCAATCTGGGAGATACCACTCTCCAAAAGGTAATAGATGGTGTGTTGATGGTGAACTCCTTGCTATTGTTCTTAAAATGATAGTCTCCCCAACACTCAACTCTCTCACACAGATTTGGATATGGTGCAAAGATGATTTGAGTGGAAAGCAACTTGCACTACAAGAATCAGCTACTTTGCCGTCTGCCACGACAGATGGCAAAGGCAAGGATGGCGGACGGCAAAGGCCTTTGCCGTCTGCCCCGGCCGGCAAAAGGCTCCGGCAAAGTAGGCTACGGTAAAGAGCTTCTTTGCCGTCTGCTTTCTGAAGCGGACGGCAAAGGGGCCTTTGCCATCAGCGGCTGATGGAAAAGATGCCCTCCCTTTGCCGTCTGCCAAACGCAATCTTTGCCGTCAGCCTCGTAAAATCACGGACGGCAAAGAACTTAGTAAATATTAAAAAAACGTTCGGTGAGCAGCCTGTCCGGCGTCCTGCGTTTGGCGTGTCCGGTGCCCGGCGAGCGGTACTCCAACAATACAAACCGACGAGAGGAATGAACGGACGATGATAAACACTACAGTACCATCAACACTTGCTCCAAGAATCGACGAATGAATTTCACAATACATTACCCACAAACACTACACTATACACGAACAAATTACAAGAGATTTGATTTAACAAGGTGCTCCAATCCGCCCGCGACTGCGCTGGAGCTCACCACGCTCATGCGGGCGCTGGATCCGGTTGCGACCCCTCCCTTCGATGAGGGCCAGCACCCAGCACCCTTGGTTGCAGGCAGAGCTGCCGCAGGCCACCGCTGCTCGAGGTGGCAGGGGCAAACGGGGACCGGGCCAGGCACGGCGGCGTCGAGGGCGAAGAGAGAAGGGGCCCGCGCCGGCGGGCGAGGTGGTGGCCGGAAGGGGCAATGGGGGCCGGGGCCGGCGGGGGCAAAAGGGGACGGGGCCGGGCACGGCGCCGTCGTGGGCGAAGAGAGAAGGGGCATGCGCCTGCGGGCGAGGTGGTGGCCGGAAGGGGGCGATGGGGGCCGGGGCCGGCGGGGGCAAACGGGGACGGAGCCGGGCACGGCGGCGTCGGGGGAGAAGAGAGAAGGGGCCGTGCCGGCGGGCAAGGTGGTGGCCGGAAGGGGGCGACGGGAGCCGGGGACGGCGACCGGCTGGGGCGACGAGAGGCGGGGAGCAGAGGCGTACGAGAGAGAAGGGAGACAGATCGTGGTGGGGGTGGCTCTCAGGAGGATAAGGGAGAGAGAGAGTGGGTGGTGGGGGCGTGGGATGGGCCGTATCAGTTTTGCGTTGTGGAGATGCATGTGTGGAGCAGATCATGCCATGTCATCGATCCGTGTGATCGATCCGCGTGGTGTGCTTTCTCTTGACGGCAAAGAATTTTTGCCGTCCGCCAGCAGACGGCAAAGAAACTGGCCATTAGGTTGTCCTTGTAAGCACGCCACCCACCCTCTTTGCCGTCAGCTAGCAGACGGCAAAGCTTCTTTGCCGTCCGCTAGCAGATGGCAAAGATACGGCTGATGGCAAACCCTATCTTTGCCGTCCACTTTTTGGTGGCTGATGGCGAAGCCTTCCTTTGCCGTCCGCTGGCTGACGGCAAAGAGTCGGCAGACGGCAAATCTGCTGATTCCAGTAGTGTTGGGGAAGGCTAGAGATCAAGATTCTTGTGGTTGGATTGGAATGTCTTGGTCTCAACACATGAGTAGGTGGTTCTCTCTCAGAAAATGAATGCTGGAAGTGTAGGCATGTTCTGATGGCTCTCTCTTTGATGGAGCGGAGGGTGGATGGGTATATATAGCCTCCACACAAAATCTAACCGTTACACACAATTTACTAAACTCGGTGGGACCGAATAGATAAACTCAGTGAGACCGATATGGTTCAAAATGAGAACGTTAGGCTTTTCGGTGGGACCGATTGCATTAGGGTTAGGGCATAACTTGATCTCGGTGTGACCGATTACTTCAACTCGGTGAGACCGATTTCAGTAATAAGCAAATAGAGAGTTGGTCAGGCAAACTCGGTGGGACCGATTGCTCATTCAGTGAGACTGAAACGTTACGAAAAGGAAACATAGAGTTTGCATTCCGTACTCGGTGGGACCGATCACTCATCTCGGTTAGACCGAAATATTACGAAAGGAAACAGAGAGTTTGCAATCCCATCTCGGTGAGAACGAGATCCCTATCGGTGAGACCGAACTGATTAGGGTTTCTGGCTATGGCTATGTCAAGTGAACTCGGTGGCGTCGGATGGATCAAATCGGTGGGGCCGAGTTTGACTTTAGGTTTAGGACATATGTGGAAATGAGAAAGTGGTTGAGGGCTTTTGGAGCATATCACTAAGCATTTTGAGCAAGCAAGCCATTAAGCAACACCTCATCCCTTTTTAATAGTATTGGCTTTTCCTATGGACTCAATGTGATCTTGGATCACTTAAATAAAAATGTAGAGTCTTGAGCTTTTGCCAATATCTGTCCTTAGCATTTTGAGGGGTCCACATCTCTAGTCCATGCCATGCCAATCATTGAACTTTCTGAAATGATTATCTTGAAAGAATATTAGTTCAATGAGCTATATGTTGTTATGAATTACCAAAACCACCCAAGGATTAGTTGCACTTTCACTAGAGCTACTTCATATCCTTTATTGATGCTAGTTGTGCTACGCCGTGACCTCATTAGTGTTCTAGACTCGCGTCTCTAGTCCGGTCTAGCTTAGGACCAGCACAATATCGTTGTTGAGCGTTTATTCAACATTGCATATCTGAATTGATTATTGCTAATATTTTGCTATGATATAGTTAAGCCTTCCAAGCTCCACATATTTCTATACCGTGTATATGTACATTCCCTTGGCAATCGCTTTACTCAATCTTCGGAGTTATTTGACACCGCTGGTTGCCCGTCACCACCTGCTGCATGGTAAGAAATTGTAAGACATTGATATTTGCTATATCATGAGCGTTTTACCACCACATCCTAGTAGTTCATAGGAACATTATTCTTTGATTTTGTTTCTTGCTTTCCACTAATTATGGTAGGTTCCGAAGTTGTTAGTTCTTGGGCTTCATCGATCGTGGGAGACGTGCCACCACCTAAGCAAATACTACAACCGTCACGAGAGGTACACAAACATCCAAATGCACATGATCAGATTAATGTTTCTATACCACCATTTAATGGCCGTTTTAGACCTGCTTTATATATTGCATGGGAGTTCGACATAAATAATATATTTGCTTCCATAATTTTGTTGATTGTAAAAAATTTAAGGTCGCGGTTGGTTCATTCACTGGTTATGCTTCAGTTTGGTGGGGTGAATATTGTTGGTTAAACCCTGATTATATACCTAGTACTTGGGATGCTTTAAAACATGTCATGGGAGATGTAGATGTTCATTATACTCGTGGCATGATTAAAAAACTACAACATTTAAAACAAGGTAGTGACACCGTAACAAAATATTATGATGATTTACAAACTACCTTGTTTCACTCATTTTTAGAAGAAAGTGAGGAGATTTTATGGATAGATTTTGGGGAGGATTAAATAGTGATATTCAGGAGATACTAATTCATGAAGAGTGTTATCCTATGAACCATTTGTTTAGTCTTGTTTGCAAAGCTAAACAGAAAATAAAACGACGTGTTGCCCACGAGGAGAACAAGCGCAAGGTGCACATTCTAAGTGTTGATACAGATGTTTCTTCAGCTACTAGGCGTACTATGACAACCACATCCGTTGTTGCGAGAACTACATTATCTCCACCATGTGACACATCACCACCAGGAGTGCCTACATCATCTGAGTTGATCACAAGAGGTAAGGACAAAGGTACAGATTTTCCACTTCCACATGAGAATGATGCATGCCTAGTTAACTTGAATACATCATGTGTTGAGTTACCCATTGATTTGAACACACCGCCTATTTTAGAGAATCATGTTACTGTCATGAATGCATCATGTGCTCAAATAGCTGAAATACCAACAATTTCGAGTGCACCTACTGAATTAACTATTGATGCAAAAGAACCAATGTTTAATCTTTTTGATATGACCTGTGGTGATAATTCTGTGTCAAATGACGTATTGCATGTTTGCTTATTTAAGCATGTTGTAGCATGTAAATTTGATGCAAGTAAGGTTTATTCACCAATGTTGGGTTGGTTTAATTTAATGATGAACATTGCCAATCTTTTCATATGAATAACAGCTTCACTTGTATGTGCAAACTAAGTTGCAATATCTTCATGCCTTCTACTTCTTGTGATAATACTTTGGCTTTATATTTTATGAACTATGAAATTAGTCATGTATACATGTGTCATATGTGCAAAAACCAAGAGAAGTAAAAAAAAATGACAGATACATATACGACATGTACACCTTGTCTCTTTTGTTAGCCACATTTCAGATTAAGCAACGCCGAGGACGGCTTTGTTTTCAAGAAGGGGAGGATGATGAGGACATGACTACCTTGGATACGACCAAAAATATTGCATACATGTATATTTGTGAGGTGATTTTTAATGCAAACTATGCAATAATTTATTTATGTCATCCAGGACAAAAATACTTCACAAACTTTTGTGCCATGTCTAATTGCAGGTGTATGGAACATTTGTACAATTCACATATGAAGATAAGAGAAAAGGAGAAGTTTAGGTGCTGTTCAAAAAGTCCTCTCATGTCACTTTTGGGCCAAGAGAAGATAGAGTCCAAGTCTCTCACGTTCTGGATTCAGATTCGGACTGCACAGACATACCTGACTCAAAATGCAAAGAACTCTTTCATACGGATTCCGAATTGGGTGATTCTTTTTTTGTTGGAAAGTAGATTTCGTGATCTTTCCAACCAAGTTGGATTCACCTTAAAATTCTTCCAGAGCGTTGAGTTATCGATGAAACAATCTGGCACTGCAACAGAATCCGAGTCAAACTACAAGTCCAAAGGTGTTGCATCACCTCCACTTGGGCCCATGAGCCTTGTACAACCTAGGGTTAATTTTAGGCTGCCTTGGGACGTCCTCCCACCTCTTTGGCCGCCACCCCTTGCTCCTATATAAGTAGATCCATCTAGGAGCTTTTTCCTTGGGATTTATTTAGTTAAAAGTTAGCCATTGCAACTTCGTGTACTTCATTTGTGTCCAACAACCAGACCAGGACCGCTTACAGATCCCCATCTTGATCAATAAAGCTTTCATCTTATATTCGCCATATCTAGATTGCATGATCATATTCTTGCTTGTTCTTCGATTGCGTGCAGGAATAGACCTTCATGGTTTGGCTGATCGTGCTTCCAGCATCGTCAGTAACCTCATGAGATCGGTTTAACGATTGCTAAGGCGCAACATCATGCACGTTTGTAGTCGGATGGTCAAATTCGACTCCACCATATCGATAGTTATCATCTCATCGAAAGATCGGGACAGCCTCGCCTCTATCAGGCACCCGAAGTGTCACTCCGTAATCGACCGTCGCGGAGACCGCACACATTGCCCCCGCCTCAGATAGGTAAGCCTTCTTGATAGCAACTTCCAAAATAGTCGCGGTATTGTGTGTTTCACCATCCGAGTTTTATACAGGTGACCTACCTACACATTTCCATCCGAGGAAGGTGGCGCTATGGGTGCTTCCGCGCTGAGGACAGACGCCAAGCTAGCACCCACTCCAGGGGATACCCCTGAAGTGCCTCAACCAGAGACTTCAGAGGCTTATTTTGCCACCAACTCTGAGATGGATAGCGCCATAAATCATCAAAGGTGAAAAACTTCTCTAAGGAATCCAGTTTTCTCTAGCCAAGAGTTTAACACCCTCAACTCGGTGGATGCCTACCTTGGCGCAGCCCGCTCTGGCTTTGAGAATGCGGTGGATGTTTTGTCCAAGGATCTGCAGGTGAAATCCTTTTTCTTGATTACTTTAATTGTAAATTGCACATAGTCCTAATAGCCCTCAGGATGGATCAATGCATTTTCCTCTAAACGGAAGCATGCAACCCAATCTCAAAAACATTTTTGAGTATTTCCGAGGACTTCATGGGTATGAAGTTCTACTGTGTATGGCAATAGCCCCCAAGACACTTGTCAGGCGAGACATCCGACAAGAGAATCCATAATGGAAGTAGTTTTGATTTAGCACGAAGCCCGGTTGCTCCCAAGCCTTAGTTTTGGCACGGGTAGTCAAATTAAGGATCTGATTACATTTTAAGAATGTACTACTTTGTTGAAAACAAGCTGCTCGGGAGGAAAGCAAAAGCTCCCCGAGGAGATGGAACTGACAAATACGAAGCTGGACGTCGTGCAGTCAGAAGTAGAAGGTATGAAGAAATTTATCTGAGAAGTGCACGGTATGTTTATCTTGAAATGGTTTGTCCTGAATTTTTTAAGCTTTCCTTAATGGGGCTTACATTCATAGTAGCGGAAACGATTTTTCAGTTGGAGAAGGACCTAATGCAGGCCCGAGAGGACTTGCAATATGCCGAATCTCAAGAACTGGCCGACCATCATATGCTTTCCCGAAGTAGGGATGACAACAACAAGTTGAAGACCAAGAACGAGCGGCAAGCACGTGAAATTGAGAGGCTAAAAGCTCAAATAAATGTTGCCGAGGAGAAAGACCAGAAGACAAATGAGGCCATATCCGGTAAGCATGCACGACCTTTAAATGGCTGGAATTATCCCATGCTACCAGTTTAAGTCTAGCCTCTATTTTGTATACTTCTCCTGGCTGGTCGACCGCAAGAAGCCACAAACTCTTCCATAGAAGATGCCTCGAGGGAACTGACTAAGATGTATGAGAGATCTCGGAGTGCAATGAAGAGTGCTTTTAAAGTTGTATGGCCTAATGAAACGGTTCCCGAAGGAATGTCCGAGCTCGCCGATCACCTAAAGGGAGATCGGCGCCGTTTACAAGCATGGAAGATATCAACCTATCGGGAGCGGGCTCGATAGGCATGGGCTATGATAAAAACCTGTTTCACTAGCGAGGATACCGAGCACCTTGCCGAAGTCGGCCCTAGAGGGGCTGACGTGAAGGAAGTATCCACGCACCTAGTGTACGATAATGTAACGCGAGCTGCTTGGCTCTCGCAACGAGACTGCACCCATAATTCTTTAATAGATGGCCTTGATGGAATGTAAGAACATATGTGTGTAATGATTCTAGGTATCTAAGTACTTTACATCATTGAGGTCGGATCTGCTATACAAGCTTTGTTAACCGGCCATCGGCTTCTGCCTCCTCGTGTAGTGGCCGAGGAGTGTTCCCTACTCCTAGCGCGAACACCCGAGCTAGACTTTCCAGAGAACAAGGCAATCCGACCATATGGTTCCAAAAATAGAAGTGAAGCAGGGAGTTATGTTATATTATTGTTTAACGTAAGAAACATCTTCGGAGAAAAATAGTTCCTCTAGCAGTTCCTTTTCTCAGGATATCATGTTAACCATGATTGTATGTCTGAACTATGCGGAAGACATGTCACTTCGAGAACAAAGCACCAGTGATAGTTTTTAGGAACCGAGTATTTTCACTTCCATCATGGCTGACCAATTATTTTCTTAAGAATGCTAGCTTTTGGCTTCACCCGTCTGAGGTACTAACCCGGATAACCCGAAAGTAACAATCGCAGAGGTGCTCCCTTTACCCCTTAGCTAAACAATCGAGAACTTAAGGGGTAAGTACATGAGCCAGACAACCTAGCTTGGACAAATCTTAAGTCAAATCGATGCAATTATGGCTTTAAAATGATTATATTGGAAGGTGGCATGCATATAACAATTATGAGTGCTCAGAATTTTTTTGGGATTTTTAATTAAAGCCCCCAAGGCAGTAGATGTCATACACTTAAAGATGCATCTGAAGTGACCAGATGTACCTCGGCTTTACCGAACAGTACCAAAATAAAGTTTTGACAACTTCCAAGAATGAATGTCGAAAAGGCGATAGTTGCTTTATGCATCATGAATGAGATCACATGGGAGGACATCCTCGGCTCCATAGACCATGAAGAAAGCTGTGTAGCCCATGGATCGATTGGGCATAGCGCGCATACCCCATAGTACGGAATCAAGTTCCTCTTCCCATTGACAATCTACCTCCTTTAAAGAACAAACCAACCGTGGCTTAACACCACTTAAAATTACTCCACTGGCACGTTCAACCTATCTGTTCAACTGGGGGTGATAAACCGAGGCATAATCATGCTTAATGCCCATTTTTGCACACCAAGACTTTACTTCATTAGCCGTGAAGTTGGACCCATAGTCCATTATTATACTATGGGGGACACCGTAGCGGTGAACTACTCCAAAGATAAAATAGATTACCGACCCCACTTTGGCCGAGGTCACGGGTTTCGACTCAATCCATTTTGTGAATTTTTCAACCATGACGAGTAGATACTTCTTTCCTTTGACCCTCGTCGAAGTGGGTTGACCATGTCAAGCCCCCAGACCACGAAAGGTCAAGTAGTCGAAATAGTTTGAAGAGTTGTGGGGGGCATGTGGCTTTGGTTAGCGAACACCTGACATCCAATGCATTCTTGGAAAAATGCTTTGGCATCTACTCTGGCCATTGGCCAATAAAATCTGGCTTGGAAGGTCTTGCTTAGCAAGGGCCAAGCTGCGGAGTGATGGCTGCTCATGCCGGAGTGGATTTCCACAAGGAGCTATCTTCCTTCTTCCTCAGATATACATCATTGGTGGACGCCCATGACGCTTTACTTGTAGAGTTTGCCTTCATAGAACTTATAAGCCTTGGATCTTCGAATGATCCTTCGTGCTTCAATGTGGTCTTTGGGCAGCTCTTTGCTAAGTAGATATGTGATAACCCACAAGTATAGGGATTGCAATAGTTTTCGAGGGTAGAGTATTCAACCCAAATTTATTGATTCGACACAAGGGGAGCCAAAGAATATTTGCAAGTATTAGCAGTTGAGTTGTCAATTCAACCACACCTGGAGAACTAAATATTTGCAGTAGAGTGATCAGTAGAACAGTAAGATGATAATTTGATAGCAGTGGTAACAATAGCAACAGTAACGGTAACAGTAGTAGCAGTAGTTTTGTAGCAATTATGACTGCAGCAACAGTAGTAACTTAGCAAAGATTGATATGTGAAAATCTCGTATGCATTGGATCGGTGATGCATAATTATGTCGGATAAAATTCATCATGTAACAGTTATAACCTAGGGCGACACGGAACTAGCTCCAATTCATCAATGTAATGTAGGCATGTATTCCATATATAGTCATACGTGCTTGTGATAAGAACTTGCATGCCATCTTTTCTCCTACCCTCCCGTGGCAGCGGGGCCCATAAGGAAACTAAGGGATATTAAGGTCTACTTTTAATAGAGAACTGGAACAAAGCATTAACACATAGTGAATACATGAACTCCTCAAACTATGGTAATCACCGAAAAGAATCCCAATTATTGTCACCTTGGTGTATGCGGATCATAACACATAATAGGTGCATACAACTTGCAAGATAGGATCAAGAACACAAATATATTCGTGAAAACATGAAGGATTCACATCTGAAATCATGGCACTCAGGCCCTAGTGACAAGCATTAAGCATAGCAAAGTCATAGCAACATCAATCTCGGAACATAGTAACTCTATTACATGATAAATGTCATCCAACCCATCACCGTCCAACAAGCCTACAAAGGAATTACTCACTCCTAGCGGTGAGCATCATGAAATTGGTGATGGAGGAAGGTTGATGATGACAACGGCGTCGAATCCCCCTCTCCGGAGCCTACGAACTCCAGATCAGCCCTCCCGGTGAAGAACAGGAGGTGGCGGCGGCTCCGTATCATAAAACGCGATGATTCCTTCTCTCTATTTTTTCTTGGCGAATAGGTACTTATGGAGTTGGAGTTAGGTTGTGGGAGCTACCAGGAGCCCACAAGCCTACCAGGCGCTCCCCTTGAGCTTGTGGCGCCCTGGTGGCCCCTCTCTGGTAATTTCCTTCGCCAATATTTTTTTATATATATTCTGAAATAATTCTCCATAAATTTTCAGCTTAATCAGAGAACCTCTGTTCTGCACAAAAACAACACCATGGCAATTCTGCTGAAAACAACGTCAGTCCGGGTTAGTTGCATTCAAATCATGCAAATTAGAGTCCAAAACAAGAGCAAAAGTGTTTGGAAAAGTAGATACATTTGGAACGTATCAACTCCCCCAAGCTTAACTCATTTCTTGCACTCAAGCAAATTAGTTGACAAACATAAAGTGATAAATAAAAAGTTTTACAAACTCTTTTAGTTCTTGTTATTGTAAATATACTTAACTAATGCTCAAGTTTTCAGCAAGGATTGTGAACTAACCATATTCATGATAAAATTTAGGTCTCACATTTACTCATACCAATGACATAACCAACTAGCGAACAATAATAAGATATTTTGGATGCCAACAATTTGTCAAAACAATCAATATAATATGATAACATGGTATCTTGCTAGCCCTTTCTGAGATCGCAAAACATAAATGCAGAGAGCCTATGAAGTTCAAGCAGCGACTAAACACTGTAATTCATGGTACAAAAGATCTAGTCATGTCACACTCAACATTAACTATACTCAATGCATAAGAATGACAATAGTGCTCCCCAACTGGTGCTTAAATGAGAGGGTGGTGACTCAATAATAAAAGTAAAATAACATAAAAATAAATGGATAAGCCCTTCGCCGAGGGAAGCAGGGATTTGCAGAGGTGCCAAAGCTCGAAGCTTAAAACAGAGATGAATATAATTTTGGGAGGTATGCCTTTCCTGTCAACGTCATGACCGAGAGTTTTCAACATCTTCCATGCTAAACAAATTAGCGGCGGTTCCCAAGAGGAAAAAGTAAAGTTTACTCCCCATCCACCAACAAACACAATCCATGGCTAGTCGAATCCTCGGGTGCCCTCCATACCAACAATTTTCCGAGGGAGTTTGTTTCATTATTTTGCGATTTGATCATGGGCTGGGTATCCCGATTACTAGCCCCTCTCGTGTAAGGAAAAGTGAATAAACACTCATCATGAGAATAACCCGCTTAGCATGGAGATACTGACCGTCCCCTATCGCTTCATGAGCGGTATGGGCACACAAAACATATGCTTATTTGAATGTTTAGAGGTGGCACATGCAAATTTGCTTGGAACGGCAGGGTTATACCGCATATAGGTAGATATAATGGACTCATCTGGAATACCTTTGGGTTTAAGGATTTGGATGCACAAGTAGTATTCCCGCTTAGTACAGGCGAAGGCTAGAAAAGAGATTGAGAAGCGACCAGCTAGAGAGCGAAACAGTCATAAACATGCATTGAGAATAATTAACATTGAATACGAGCATGAGTAGGATATCAAACACCATGAACAAAAATAACATGGAGGATATGTTGGTTTTGAATCAACTATATGCATGGACATGTGCCAAGTCAAGACACTCAAATCATTCAGAGGAAGATACCATACTATCATACTACATCATAACCATTTTAATGCATGTTAATACTCAAGATAAATCATTATCCACTCCTAGACAATTAAGCATGGCATGAGCAACTATAATCTCCAATTGTCATCACGAACATGCTTAATACTGAATCAAGAGCGATGAGCTAAACATATTTACAAAAACAAAAACAAGAGGAGTTCATACCAGCCTTTCTTCATCACAATCACTTCATCAAATCATCGTCATTATTTCATTTCACTTGCACGACCGAATGATATGAAAATAATAGTAGTGCAAGTGTGTTGTGGACTAAGCTGGAATCTGCAAACATTTTATTCAAGGGAGGAGACAAGGTAATACGGGCTCTTTGTTGGATCAACAATAATGCATATGAGAGCCACTCAACATGTTCATCATGGTCTTCTCTTCAAGACAACCAAAAGAAAAGAAAAGGATTTCAGAGAAACACACTGAAAGGTTTTTGGAGTTTTTGTTTTTCTGAAGAAATAAAATAAAAGAAGGAAAGAAAAACGGAAATGAGAAAAACTATTTACACGGGAAAGCTCCCAACAAGTAAAAGAAGAACGAGAAATCTTTTTAGGTTTTCTTTTAATACTACAAACTATTAAACAAGAAGGAAAACCGAAAAGAAGATAGATTTTTTTTGGATTTTCGAAGTTTTTCAAACACACAAGAAGAAAGCGAAAATAAAACTAGCATGGACATACAATGGAAAAGGATGAACACCGACAAATGGAATGAAATGTGTGGTAGCTTAGGCTTTTGGCTTAAGTTGGTCTACGCCCATGGCTCGAAATATCCCTCAGGATAGTACTGAGCTCATCGGGGTTCCACTGATAGACCAGATCATGTGGATCCCACTGGTAGACAGGCTCTGCGGACACCTCAGGCTCAGTTGCTGGCTCTGGCTCAAGCACTTGGGGCGGCATCAAGCCCCAATAAGCGTAAATGTGCTCGGGCATAATAGTGTACCTGCCCGAAGAAAGATCGAACAAAGAAGGTGTAGGCAGGGTAATAGTCTCACGAGTGCCCTATCTAAATACTAAGTTATAACGGAATCGCGTCTTGCCTCCGTCAATAAAGTCATGCCCAACCATGCTAGCATAATCGAGGCATCTCATAGGTAAGAGCATCTCCTCTGCCTCATCGTGCCAAATAGGTATCACAAAATGTTTACCAAGGCGAGAAGCATAAATACCACCATAAATCACCCCCTTCGAGCGGTTAGTGGGTAGCCGTCGAGCAATCATAGCGCCCAAACTTAAATTCCTATCGCTGTAAAGAGTATGGTGCAAAATAGAAAGGTCCAGAGAGCTGAGTGTCCCACTTTCCCACCATCCAGTCAAACACCTCCCGGCAAATAATGAATAATAGCGCAAAACGGGGAAATGTAAACTAACAACTCTAGCCTCAGAAACTCCTCTCGTCTCCCCAACAGTGATGTCGGATATAAAATCTGCAAGGTCATGGGGACATGGCTCTATAGGGCTGCCCTCAGCTGGGGTCAAACAAGCCTCACAAAACTCATCTAGTATCATCTCTCTAGGAACATCATATAGGTTAAATATGACCATGCATTGTTCCACCCTAGAGTGAAAACCGAAACTTTGCACAAAAGTATTTGTGAGGAGGAGGTACTAGTCACACTTATCTTCGTGGAAGGAAAGAATGCCGGTGTTGTTCTCCAAATGGTAGAAGTCATCGAAATTCCCGCATCCCTCAAGAATGTGTTGCACGACCATTCGCACAGCCGTACTTCGGCAACACGAGGAAGGTGATATTTGGGCTTTGGAACCTCCTTAGGAGTCCGACTTGAGGATCCAATTAATCTCCACCTAAGCATTTTCTTTTTCTAGAAATTTCTCAAATTTTTAGCAAGTGAAAATAAAAGTGAACCAAACTCAACAAAATTGATAGCAACTACTCCCATAATCATCTAGAAGCTATATCATGCATCAAAACTACTTTGGACCATATAAATTTGACATCCAAGCTCAAGACCATGGTCACCACAACAGCAAAAAATTGGAATATGTAAAGCAGTAGAACAAAAACTAATTCGACCATTGGAGGAGTCACATACCGAAGAATAATCTCCCAAAACAGTTTCGGAAACGGAGTTCTGAGCAAGGAGATCGAAATTTGCAGTCAAAGAAGCAAGAACACGGGTTTGAGCAAGCAAGTGATTTTTTCTAGAGGAAGAAGTAGGGAGTGGGCGGCTGCGATAAGTGAGTGGGTCCCTGCGGGACTCACAAGCCCACATGGCACTCCCAGGTGGGTGGCGCACCTTGTGAGCTTATGGCTCACAGGTGCACCCCCTAGGGTGTGTTCAGTGCCAAAAATTCTTAAATATTACACAAAAAATCATACTAAATTTTTAGGGAATTCCGAGAACTTTTATTTCTGGGTCATTTTTTTATAGCACAGAAAATTCAGAAAACAGGGAAATCATGGAATTTCTACTTTATTAACTTTAAATAACAGAGAGTAAATAGTGGGTACATAAGGTTTGTGCTTACTAAATTCATCGACCACACACTGGTATGCGTCGGTGCTATACAAACGGTTTTAACCCCTTTCCGCGACGGCATTTGGAACCGTCGCCAAGTGAGTGTGGGCGATAGGGGGTCCTTCCGACACGACCCAAAAACCGTCGGGGATAGGGAGCCAAGATGCATATACAGTACTCCTACTCGTTTGTGCTCGCATTTCCATCGTAGTAGGTATTCTGTGGTGCTACGTTTACGATGCGCGGCCCATCACAAACAGTTCACTATTATAGAACGTGTATGATAAGCATACAATCACACGCATTCTCTTTTCCCAAACCGTATGCGATCACTAATTAAGAAGATTAGCTAATTGTTGTACGAGTATCGGACAGGATTACGAAACGTCGGACCGTCATAACATCGTCGTACACGACAACTATCGCACACTCTATTATGTGGTGCAATGTTTATGATGCATACTTCATCAGAAATGTTTAGTTTGCCTGCACCATTTGTGATATTGTCTAACATCGCACACGCTTTGGAAACGGCAACTGTGTGCATCCTTAGACACGTTTCCTCTCTGTGAATCGTCTTGGATTATGGTGTATATCGCAAACGTTTGTGTTTTACCAACCATGTGTGCCGTAACGACCCAGAGAGCGTAATTTTACCGTAATTTAATTGCTGCTATTTCAAATTGTACCGGATTTGAATTTGAATTTGAATGTATGCTATAGCTTTATTCATATCCATCAGGTTCAAACAACCAATGCATTATTCGATTCATAGGTACATATGTTCAAGAATTACATACACTACAAAAAAGACACTTCCGTGATGATACGTGTTTGTCATAGTAGGTCACGTTTTCTGTCATGCATGTACATCCATGACGATTTTATGACAGAATCAGGATAGTCATACCTGTGTTGTCGTAGAAGTGTCCACTTCCATAACGATAAATCGCGCGTCATGGAAGTGCTTTCGTCAAGGGTGACCGACACGTGGCATCCACCATAACGGGTCGCCGTTAAGCTATTGGGTCCGGTTTTGGATCCGATAACCCGCTAACAGCCCGGACCAATGAGGATTTTCCACGTGTAAAATTCTCATTGGCCGGAGGAAGCACGTGTTGGCTCACCGTTGGGACATATGTCATCCATTCATTGGACAGGAGGCACCTATGATACGCCGACACGTGGCACGGCCCAACAGAGGCCCATTCTGGTGAAAAGGCCGGCCCGTTTGACTTGGTCAAAAGGTAACGGGACAGCCCACGGAAAGTCTGTTAACGGCCTGTTCGTATATAGCCCATTTACGACCCGCTAACTCACGGCCCGTTACGGCCTATCGGAATTAAGCCCAGTAGCTTCATTTGGGCCGTCCAATATGATTCTAGCCCGTTGTAACTTCCGGCCCATGTATGGCCCATGATGTCTTTCGGCCCATACAAAGCCATTTGTAACTCTTGGCCCATTAACGGCCCGTGGTGAATCTGGCCCGCAATGAACAGTGTACCCCTTTATACCCATTAACGGCCCATTATTCCATTGGGCCATTTCCAACCCGTGTTATTTTTCGGCCTTCTCAGGGCCCATTTATTCTTGGGCTCATTTCCAGCATTCGGTTACTTACGGCCCGTTATTAACCTTTTCTGCTTGTGGGCCAAATTCAGCCCGCGGTTACAATCGGCCCGTTCGAAGCCCGTTAATCCATTGGGTCGTTTTCATAGCGTCATCAAATACGGCCGATTAACGGCGACCCATTATTGTCGGCCCATGACCGGACGATTCCAAATCTAGCCCGTTTACAGCCCATAATGAGGTCTGTTATTGGCCCATGTTTGTCCTATCGATCATACGGCACGTAGAAGGCCCATTGATGCTACGACCCGTAGAAGGCCCATTGTTTCTACGGCCCTTAGAAGGCCCATTGTTTCTACGAGCCGTAGGAGGCCCATGGTAACTACAGTAAATATGTAGCCCATGGTTATTGTGGACTAGTTTTAAAAAATAGGTTATTGCGGCCACTAGCAAACTGCGGAAAAAGAACTGCACTGACTATAAGCAAACAAATAAACAAGACAACAAGGAAATAAATAAGCAAGCAACTTACACTAGGCTATCACTGCTATTACACATATTACATCCACTGGGCATCAATGTTCGCCACCAGTGCAAATATAGGGAACAAAGCAGCATATCATATACACTGGTTATCAAAGTTGGCGACCAGTGAAAATAAACTCCGCAGCAAAACAAGTCCAGAACTGAAACCACTTCATAAGATCTCAAGAAACAATATCCTAGGTACCCATAATGCTAGCAAGATGCTTAGCAAGCTTATTAACTTTCTCTTGTTTGGCGCTTAAATTCTCCAGCACTTGCTGTTGCACCAGAAAGTATGCATCTAAATTCTGCATGGACTTCCTCAGTCCTTCGGCTTCCCGTCGCATAACATCTAATCGATGTCTTTCAACTTGAAGTTGAGACTCAAGAAGCCGACCTGATTTAGGCAGCGAGTTCGAAGAGCTGGTGCCAGCAGTAGTAGCCAGTAACTCGAACACTACATCAAGACAGGACTTTGGGGTTGTCTCAGTGTCTTCAATATAGTTTTTATCAGCTTTCTTGGAGACCAACAGGGATGTCTCACTATCTTGAACCTTATCTGCATTACTTCCTTTACCATTGCATAACGGGGTACTCTTCTCCAATATTTTATCTGCGTTCTAAAAGAGAAACAAACAAACACATCACAGGTTTACAATGTAGTATATGAAACTCATTTTCGTAAAGCAGTTCAGTAGTAAGGTGGACATGATAACAACATGAAACAAACATATATCTATCTAGTATGGTCACTGTATGGTCTATATCATTCTACTTTATGTTGCCAAATCAAGATAGATATAGTTCAAATCATATCTATTTAAGACAAAGCAGCATAGACAGAATATAAGTGTGGGAAACTACACAACAATAACAACACTTGTAATGTGCATGGCATGAGAACATAACTGTTTATTCAATTGAAACTGAAATCAACATAGAGCAAGTTACAACAGCAAACACGTTAAAGAAACAGGTTTAAAACATACCTGTTGCACCATTGGAGTTTCAGTTGCATCCTTCAAATTTGAAATTAGTTGGTATGAGTAAATACAGTGATGCAAGAGCAAAGTAGTATGAACCATAGCTACAGAACCTGACCTGAGAACAATTCTTCTTCTGCTTTAAGCGTTGACTTGGGGTTCGGAGTGGTGTTCCTCGTGCTTTCGGCACTGCGGTTGCCTTACTAACTGCTCGTGTTCGGGTGCTGTGTGGTGGAGATGGTGCTGTGTCAACTAGAACTGGGTTACTATCTGCTGGGGTTGGGGTTAGAAGGGGTGTAGCTCGTTCTCTGTCCAACTGGGTAGGGGTACAATCTATGTGAGTTTGGGTTATGTGTGGTGGGGCTGGTTCTTGGGCAAGTACAACCGTGGTTCTATCTGCATCAACAGGTAGCACGATATTTTCTGAAGACCGTGTTTTTACTCCCACAGATACTGCCATCACCCCCTCCAATTGAAATGGCTGATAAACAAGAAAAGTAATTGAATGTACAGACATTGTAAGATAGACAGGTGCAATGGATAGTAGGGAAGAAAATAGGACATGAAATAATTCACATTTATGTTGTCTAACCAAACAGAATAGCAGGACATAATTTCACATATATGATGGTTAATTAAACAGGATAGCATGACACAATTTCACATGTATGATGGCTAACTAAACATGATAGAAGGACATACTTCAAAATATGATGACTATGTAAACAAGATGACATGATATAACTATACGATGTGTCTATTAAAGTGGTTGGCATGCCATAAATCACAGACATGCCGTCGATGGAAACATGATGGCATGATATAATTCACGGATAGAATGACATAATTTAAAATATGATGACTATGTAAACATGATGAGATGATATAACTATATTATGTCTTTAGAAAATGGGTTGGCATGCCATAATTCAGATACATGTTGTCTTTGTAAACATCTTGGCATGATATAATTCAAATATATGATTTATATACTAAGCAAGTGAGCAGAGGGAAATCGCATATATGATGTGTCAACTAAGGAGATGGCATTCAATATTGTGTATATGATGTAAAAACTAAGCATTGCAATACAACATATGCATAATATGAGTAATATAACCCTGCCAAGTTTGCGCATACACCTCAGGGGGATAATAGGACTGGTCATCTGCCTCCGAATCCTCCTCTGAAGAGCTATCTGTAACCAGCTAGATATCTACTTCAGCAGGTAGCATTGTCTGCTCAGAAGACCTTGTTTTCACTCCAGATTTCTCCATCGCCAATTCAAATGGCTGATGCACAGGAAGAGCAGTTGAATATACAAACATTGTCGATAAATGCAACAAGAAATACAAAAAAAGGACGGCATGATATAATTCAAATATATGACGCTTGGCTAAACAGCATGGCATTGCATAATTCACATATATAATGCCTTGTAGCAAGATAGCATTGTATAACTCACATATATAATGTCCTGCAACAAGATGGCATCACATAATTAAAATATATGGTAATTAGACACTAAACAGGTGGCATTCAGACAAAGCATGTCTAAACTAAGCAAATGACATAGCAATGCAAGATACCATACACACGGTATGAGCAACATAACCCTGCCAAGTTAGAGCATGCACCTCGGGGGGGGGGGATAGGACTGGTCATCTGTCTCTGAATCCTCCTCTGAGGAGCTATCCGTAACCAGCTAGACATGTGCTTCGTCAGATAGCATTGTCTGCTCTGAAGACCTTGTTTCCACTTCAGATTTTTCCATGACCGTGCCGAATGGCTGATGCACAGGAAGAGTAATTGAATGTACTAAAATTGTTGACAAATTTAACACGTAATAAAAAATGATGGCATGATATAATTCACATATAAGATGACTGGCTAACCAGGGTGGCATTGCAAAATTCACATATATGATGCCTGGCTAAACAAGATGGCATTGCATGATTCACATATACGATAAAGAAACTAAACAGATGGCATTGACACAAAGCATGTCTAAACTAAGCAGATGACATATTTGATGTATACGATAAGCAATGCAAGGCACCATATGCATGATATTACCAACATCAGCATGCCAAGTTAGAGCGAAGACCTCAGGGGGTAAATAGGAGTGGTCTTCTCCTTCTGAATCCCCCTCAGAACAGTTATCTTCATCTTGATTACGATCCAAAATGGGTGGTGGGGGGCTGCCTTTGCGCCCACCATGGAGCGACGTCTGCAGAAAATTTTATTGCCACGCAAGGCTCGTCTCTTTTGCTCTACATGTTCAGTTCCATTGTGTACAATAACTGACATGCATAGGAATAAAACATAGTGAGATTATGTAAGGAGTGCATGCACAAATCCAGAGTGATGGTAGCAAACTGTGGATAGACCCAAAACCAATGATAGCAGGCAGATAATAGCTTTAGTTAAAAAATACAGATAATGGCTCCTTTAATGTTTGTTTGCACCCAACATGAAACTCATAGTAGACACCCAAGATTAACCAGATAGTAGACAGATAGTACTGATTTCTGCCCCAATATGTACCCCACAACCATTTAAAAACTCAAGTTTCAACATTAGTTTGGACCTGACTCGGAATCTAATAGGTGAACACGATGATAAAGTAGCATGTCATCATATTAAGCGATGCATAACGTAAGCAGACACGAAAGAGTGTGACCTCTCTTGCGGACCCGTGTAGTCCTCAAGGTCATCTGCTTAGTTGATGATGGTAATGCAGTTGTCGTGGCTGCCGGCGGCGGGGAAGAAGATCTGAGGCGGCGAAAGATAGTCTGGAGAGCGGATCCCTGCTGTGGTGAACCCTTTCGTCGTTGAAGTAGTTGAGCTGGGGTGGAACACAACGCAGTAGGAGCAGGACAAATCACACAAGGTTTTCTTTGACACATATCTGTAACAGAAGTAATTGTGTAAGGGCTTGTTTGAATTTGAGGATTCTAACAATGCAGGGATAGGAAATAGACAGGAATAGGATAGGAATGCACGTGCAAAACAGAGAATTTAAAAACACAGGATTTCTGCCAATCTGGGTGTTTGATTCACAAGAATTGGAAGATCACAGGATGCAAAGAAGCATGGTGAGATTAAGTCAAACCACAAGTGTACAACCTCTTTGGCGAAGCCATGTTGATCTCAGCGTGATTGTGTTAGTCGGTGAGGATGCTCCGGCTGACTTGGCTGTCGGAGGAGGGGAAGAAGATCTTAGGCATCTGAAGATGGAGCGCGGGGTACTGCTCCGCTATGATGGAGGGTTTCGTCGTTGGAGCAGCTCCGGTGAGTTGTACGACGCCGAGGCTGAAGCAGGACAAGAGAGACAACGTTAACCTGAGTGGAATTCTAATAGCATCTCCAATAGCTGACGTAAAATACATAAACAGAAAGTGCTAGATGTAAAATACATGAGCCGCTCATATCTGAACTTAACGTCGAAACTGAATTTAACTATCAAAACTGAACTTAACTCTCGAAACTGAATTTTTCTGTCAAAACTAAATTGTACTGTCGAAACTGAACGCACTAATAGCAGAAAAGCAGTAGCAGCAGCAGCAACGCATGCGAGAGCCGGGGCAGCTGGTCGTGTAGCAGCATCAGGTGAGGCTACCCTAAGCCGCCAGCCACCATTGGCCAAAAAGCCGCCCCCCGCCGCCCGCGGCTGGCGGTGCGCCGCCCCGCCCGCCCCGAAACCACTCCCCACCGCCGGTCCACCGCCGCCCCGGCCATCCCTCTAGGCCCCCCATGCCAAGCTTTTTCTCCGGTGATCCCCACGCCACCGCCCCACCACCGCCGGCGACCACCGCTCCCACCCTGAACCCTAAGATAGATAGTGGGGTACCTCTCCGGTGAGCCCCCCTCCCCACTGCGGCTAGTTCTTCCTTAACTCCGGCGAGCCCCCCCCCACCCCCTGAAAATCGACTGACCCAAAAGTCGATTCAGTCGACTGAAGTATAGCTAAATCAGAGCAGCATCGCAAGCAAGAGCAAGAGCAGCAGTGCAATCAAGAGCGAGAGCAATAGCAAGAGCAGACCAAGCAGGGGAGCGAGAGCAGAGCAGGAGTGAGAGCGAGAGCTAAAGCAGCAGCAACTCCTACTGATGTGGACGTCGCCACCGAAGGAGCGACTCCGCCATGGATGGAGTCGCACCAGCTCGTGACCGAGCGCCGGCAGCACCGTGAGATCGAATCAAGAAGAAAATGCGGCGATTAGTGTACAACCTCTTTGGTGGCGCCGATTAGGCCTCAGCTTCATCCGAGGAAACGGTGATGATGATGCTCTTCCAGTGGTGCAGGTGAAGATGGCAGTGTTGGAATGGAGGTGGCGCGAAAGACGAGGGGAACGTCGAGGCAGCTCCTTGGAGGTGGAGGATGGGGTGGCTGAACCGGCGGGACGACGAGATCGACGATGGATCCTCATCCGGTACGGTGGATGAGGGACATCGAGGTGTTGCTGTGGACGACGTCGTCGGGCAAGAGGCTCCGGCTGGGTGGCGGACGGAGGAGGGTGTGGGGCTTCGCGGGTTTTCGCGGCCTCGGTGTACGAATGAGTGGGCGGATGGGGTATGAGTGGGGAACCATGGCTTAGGGACGCGCTTGTCCGAAATGTGGGTTAAGTTATGAAAGTACCCCCACCGATTTGAGCTAGGGGGTTCTTTCGGTTCATGGGTATCACGGGCATTTCACATGTCGGGATTTCACAGGAGGTGGGAGTTTTCGCGCGCGTTGTAATTTTGGAATAGCAAGGCGCGGGTTTAGATGGAGGGAGTTGTCGGAGCACAACGAGACAAAGATATTACTTAAATATTTTCGGGTAACAAGGCGCGGGTTGAAGAGGCGGGAGTTTCGCAGCACGATAGAGAGAGACGCTAGCTTGAAATTTCGGCATAACAAGGCGCGCCTTGAAATTTTGGGAGAACAAGCTTAACATGTACAAAAAAAACAATTCGCACCTCATCACTAGAGAGAGCCATGCCTCGTTTTACTATATTACTAGAAATGCATTCAAATACAACAAAAAAATAAAAAAATCGGGACAACAAACATAACGGTTACAGTAACAAAACAATTTGCACTTCCCTCAACAATAAAAAAACAATATGTGTTGTCTGGCATATGGACTAAATTTGAGTACATTTTTCCTGTTTGAATGGGATTGTACTCGAGTTAGTTATACAACCATCTAAATATTTTCTTCACAACACAAGACATGAATATAGGAGAAGTAAATTCCTATATAAATACGAACTACATGTACATACGATCTCAAATTCAAATATATGTATCCATTTTATGTTGAATTCAAATCATAGCACATGTATGGTCTAGCTAGATGTTCGGAATCTAACCATGTATGATATACTACGTACAATGTGTTTAACAAGCACAACACACACAAACACCATTTAGACTAGTAAGGTACACGTGCATTGCACGCATGAGATTTGGCAACCAAATTATGAATAAATACCACATTATAGCATGTAAACTTTAAGTCATATATGCATGATGTAGATGTTCGTTTAATTCTTATAGTTCATTTCATTCAAAATCATCTAGTTTTTATAAGAAAGCTAATCTATTTTAAGATTCATGGAATTGTGCGTTGTAAGGCATAAAGTTAAAACAAATAATGGCAAATCATGTAGAAAAATACTTGTAGATGTATTTTTTCTTTTCAGGTCTGTGTTACTGTAGCCTTCTTTGTATAGTTTCTTTTCTTTTTTTGTTTTTTTATTTGTTCCTCTCCTTGAGGAACCTCTTGTATTCTTTGTTGGTGAGGCTTTAATAAAATGTTGTGGGGTGTAAGCCCTGCAGTCTTCAAGGTAAAAATAATAATAATGTAGAAAAACATTTGGGCAATTATGATATGGAAGATTCTAGAACAAAGAAGAAGTGCTTGTGTTTTGAGGTTTGTGCATTATGCTTAAGTTCAACCATGGAGTCTTCTAGATTGTACATGTGGCAAAATCTGGTGGAATCTAGATGATATCCAACGGCCAGTAGTGCTCAAATTTGCCATCTCTGCACCATCGGATTGGCCTCATCCAACGACCATCTTTCAAAGTTAAAGTTATCCGCACACTATATAAAAAATAAAAAATATAATATATATAGGGGTATAGATATAGATATGTGATGCGAAAGCCACCCATCATCTCCAATTAGAATAGTGTGTCCATGCACGGATGCAATGTGGCCAAATGATGTCTGCCATCGATATCTCAAATTCAAATCAGTCTGACCTTGTTCAATGTGTATACAGTACAACATGCTCGTTTCCAAACAACATCGCGCATATCTCAGTTATATTCATGCATGCATGGGTTTCAAACATCATGATCTCTTATTCAAATATTTGAATTCAACTTTACATTGATTATGACCTCACCTAGTCTTTTACACCCACACAGTCGTCTTCTCTTTTATAATTCTACCACTAACTTTCTCCCGTGCATGCATGCACACATAGTACCAGTCGGCATTATCCATCGCACACATGCAATCTTTTTCTTCAGGTCGGTCTCCCATGCATGCACACACACACACACCTCCCCCTCTCCATCATATCGGGCATTCTTTATCTCTCACGTGCATGCGCAACGATCGATGTTCCTCTATGTGTGTGTATATATAGCTAGGTCTTTCACAGTTTCCCACACAAACCGATCAATCTATATATCTAGTGAGGTCTCACCCTCTTTCCCACGTCCACATCGATCAATCTATACCTCTCTATATAGGATTACATAGCTAATACACACACATTAATTATATATCCAACGTCCCCCTCTCATCATCCATGCCTTCCGCTTCATCTCTCAGACGCGCACAGTGGCGAAGACAGGGGGCAGCAAGGGCCCTGCTCCCCCTAACATCACTATATATCGAGGCTAATATGAATGCGATCATTAGACAATTGCTGGTAAAATGGTTTAAGTTGATGAATTGGCCCTCCTCGTAAAGGATTAGCAATGCTTGCCCCCCTAGCTCATTTATTTTTCATGGCTCCGCCACTTCTCGCAACAACGCACGTTCTCGCCCCCTCTCTTTAAATATTGATCTCGCACTTGTGCACTCCTTCATAGTCTTCCTCCACTTGGCCCCTCGCACCATCTACTAGCCCCCACCGGATTTTGCCGCATGTACAATCTAGCAGACTCCATGGTTGAACTTAAGCATAATGCACAAACCTCAAAACAGAAGTGCTTCTCCTTTGTTCTAGAATCTTCCGTATCATAACTGCCCAAACTTTTTTCTAGTTGAATTGCCATTATTTGTTTTTACTTTATGCTTTACAACGCATAATTCCACGAATCATAAAATAGATTAAGGGCTTCTTTGATTCAAAGGATTCTCAAAGGACTTTTGGTGGATTCTAATCCTTAGGAATTTTTCCTATCTTGGTTGTTTGATTCGTAGGATTGTAAACCATAGGAATTTTTTCATAGGATTCATTTGCACTAGATTTCATAGGAAACATCCCATCCACTCAAACCCTTTGAAAGAATCCTGCGTTTTTTCTATGCACAATCAAACACTCGTACAACCCTGTAGGATTCAAGATGACACTCCACTCTAATCCCATGTTTTTCCTATTCCCGCGTTTTGGAAATCCTACAAATCAAAGAGGCCCTAGCTTTTTTATAAAAACTAATTTATTTTTAATGAGATGAACTATAAGAATTAAACGAATGTCTACATCAGGCATATATGACTCAGAGCTTACATGCTATAGTGTGGTATTTATTCATAATTTGGTTGCCAAATCTGATGCGTGCAATGCACGTGTACCTTACTAGTACTTCGAGTATGTGCAAAACACGTAAATTAGAATTCCAATGGCATGCTACACAGTGTCTCTCTTATAGTTCATGAAGCCACGTGGCACATGTGGAGGCGTTGTCGCGGCCTCCTTGTGTGGATTGATCACAGTGACGTGCTGCTTGTTCCAGAAGTATGTACTCGTCCTCTCTGAGCCACACTGGCGGTACATGCACGAAGCAAAGATGTGCACGCACGCCACGCACGCACTCATTCCCTCGCACGCACACACGGGTACACGGGGGGAAGCATTTTTGTACGAAGATCCACCCCATGTGATAATTTGACGCATGTAAAGTCCTTCACTTCATTGATGGTCAATTAATACAGCGCATGCAAATTGAGTGGACGTGAGGGCGGAAGAAAGATATTACTACTCCACTGCGCTCATGCGAGTAGTTAAATCATGGGTTGCTAGTACTTCCATTGGTCTCCTTCGTATTTTGTGCCAATTTTTTTTACCATATTTGTAAGTAACATAATATTTATGCATGTCATAAAAAGTGGCACAAAACAAAGGGGGCCAATAAACCAGGACGCAGGCAGCATGATCAATTTTTGCCAGGGCTACTGTTGGTGGACTTTGTATTTAAATATGGACGGAATGGAGTAGTAATATCTTTATCTTAGCCTCGTAGGGCTCTCCCAGCGCCTAGGCTCGCCTTCCCGCCTCGCCCACCGGATCCCGCCATGGATAATCCCTTAGATCCTAGGATCCCGTGGGCTGCCCTCTCGTTGCGGCCCGCAGCACTGCTGCCTTTGAGCGGAACCCACATGTGTTTTAGAGGGGATCCATTGCTCTGGAATCACATATCGGTGGCGTCGGAGGACATGCCAGGGCTGCGTTTCAGGTGGTGGGCAGCAAGGGCAAATCGGATCAAGGAAGCGTCGCATCGATCGGAGAGAGGTTCCAAGGAGCTGCGCCTGGCGCAGCACAAGGCGGAGGCGCAAGTCGATCTCAGGGGAGAGATGCTGAGGGATGCCAGCATCTGGCAGCGTCGCATTGATTTCGAGCTAGGGCTAATGGCAGAGATCATATTCACAGAGTCGACTGCGGAGGAAAGAACGCGCATGTCTGCGCAATGGCATGAGCAGCCGGTGCAACTATTCAAATGGGCGGTAGGAGAAGCCAAATCCTAGGACCAGTTGCGGTGGTGCCGCTGGGCATGCATCGTAGGTGAGTTGAGCTGCCCTCCTTCCCCGCCAGCGATGCAGTGACCTAGTCGGTTGCTGCTGCAGTGAACTTGCAACGCCATGTCGATTTGCAACCTTGACAATCACTCCATCTATATGTATTGTATTCCTGTGAAAATACTTGGTCGTTTGGAAAAAGATGGTAATAGATTTATCACTAGTTTTAGAATGCTTGGTCATGACAAACAACCGAAGCCACAACCAGAAGTCTCCATCGCGTAATACTTTACGGTTGGTCGCACCAACAGACTGTTGGTCAGACCCGCGTCTCACCGAAGGGACACGCATCGGCTTGGTCTGACATGTACGACCAGTTACATCACTGACTTGTGCGACCGCATTTGATCAGTGTAGTACTCCCTCTATCTCAGTTTACAAGTCTTGCACGTGTACCTAGGTCATTAATTTGACCAACTTAATAAGAGGCATACATTACGAAAAATGTATCATTACAAACTTCAAATATTCTTTTTTATGATATATTTTCCATGTTAAAAAATTTATTTTATATAAGTTACATTGACGACCTAGATACACGTGCAAGCCTTGTAAACTGAGATGGAGGGAGTACTTGAAATTTATGTTCCACTAAACTCATCGGGAGCCGTTTCGGGCCTTGAAACCAAAACCATCAATTAATCTTTACCTTGTTCCCATCACATTCCAAAGTACCGATGCTACAATTAAGTGCAAGCCTAGTCACACCTACTAGTACGTACCAAACCTGAATGTGTTCCCACTATGCAGGTTTTAGTACTAGTGCTAGTACTTAGGTTATAAAAAGGGAAACTACCTAACTAAAAATTACTCTGCCTTCCTCCTCATAAGTCCTTCTTCTTCGCCCGTCCTTGCCATGGCCGGTATGCAGAGCTCTAGGTCAAGAACTAATCGTAACAAGGGAGCGGCAACCAAGGCTGCGGAAAAAAAGAGAGGGCTCGCTGCCACGCAGAGACCTCGAAAGATCTCTCACGGGCAGGCGATGGCTCCCAGGAGCGCCCTAGCCGCGGAGGCGAACATGCCGAGCTGGCGGCGCTGGAGTCGTTATCCCTCGACGGCATGCCCGATCAGCTCAATAAGCACCTCAATAAGTAGAAGGAGTTCATCCACGGCATGGTGGAGCTGTTGAAGGAGAGCCTTGACGACATGCCTACTGAGCTCAATGAGCACGGGTTGTTGATCGCCGGCTTGGTGATGCTGCTGAAGAAGAGCATTGCCTCGGAGAAGAAGGCGGCTGGCGAAATCCTGCAACTTCAGGAGGACAAGGCGAAGCTCTGCCACGAGCTTGACCTACTGAAGGAGGAGAACACCAGCTGGAAGAAGCTGCATGAGAATAGTAGTTCCTCGATGAAGATTCTACAGGCCCTCGTCATGGAACAGAAGGAGGAGTTGGCGAAGCTCCGCATCGAGCACCCGACTACTGTCAAGGTATGTAATGCGGTCGTGGAACAGATGATGAAGGCTCGCGTCGAGAAATCCCGTGTCATGGACAGAATGAAGAAGATGGCGGAGGATACGCGGAAGGAGATGGGGGTCGTGGAGGCGATGAAGAAGCAGTTACGACTCCGCGGCCAGCAACCCTTCATGTAGTAGAGAGCAGCGCCCCAGACTTGTGTGTGCGTATTCCTTCTTTTTTTGGGGTGATAATCTTCCTTCTTCTTTTGCTCCTGTGTTTCTTCTTTTGCTTCGGGTGTTGTGCCGCACGTGTCACGTTCTCTGCGAGGTATGAATAGAACAATGCTAACAATGAGATGACTAGCAAATTAGATCATTTTTTATCGCCATATGGCACTGGGCTGTCGTGTTTCGTGCTCCTCCATCATACTACTCCAGTGGAAAACTTGAGGATACCACACGGTTCTTTGCTCCTCCTCAGGTCGTCGGCACATTTATACAAGAAGTCAAATGACAAGGCCCCGCCTTCCAGCAGTAATGAGCCGTCAAATCACAAAGGCCCTCGCCTCTCTTGAAACCGACCAAGCTAGACTGCCCCACCCTCTTGCCTTTTAAGAAATGTATACTTTTGTACAGTAGTAGTATCGATGGATTGCGCCATGGAGCAAAACTAACAAGATGAAATTAAAGAAAAAAGGTGGTACATATAGAGAGCGCTCGTCACCAAATTATGCATATAGTACTATTAAAAAAGCTAGTACGTGCTTAAATGGGGTGTTAAATTATATTAAAGAAATTAGCATACCTATTTAATTCTTGGGTTCTTATTATTTATGCCACTAGTTGTGTATCACTACTCAGTTTTGCCATTAGAAGTTACAACTACTCAAAAATGCCATCGATCTGTGAGATGCCTGCTCAAAAATGCAATTAGATATCTAAAAAATGCCATCGTTAAGTTAGATTTTGCTCAAAAATGCCATTAGACATTGTTATTTTCACGTCAAACCCGTTGACCATGTTATATGACAAAAATAAGCCGATTCTCACAATGATAAGTGTGGCCCCGCTTGTCAGGACTAACCAAGCGAATAATTTTACAGGAAAATTAGAACGTTGTTGGGATCAAGTAGGCCCCACACTTTATTTTATTGTAGTGAGATAGAGGGAGAGCTGGCATGTTGGTCCATCGGTATTTATGTCATTATAAAATGGCCAAAGAGATTTGAGTCACAATAATGGTGTCCAGCACAACACACCCCTCAAATAAAACTAAGCACCCTGAAATTCTTTGACAACTAAATAGCTGGCTATATGATGTTGGCCATATATATTGTACGTATATTGTGGAGAAACGAGTGGTAGTACTATACCAACTAAAAGATGAACTATAAGAAATACTAGTATGTACGTACTGAAGAGTTAAAGTAACGAGAAGGAACATAACATAGTTCTGCTGGGGGCTCAGCACAACACACCCCTCAAATAAAACTAAGCGTACCTGAAATTAAACTAAGCAACTAATCCGGTAGACACTGCATTAGAACCACCATGAGCAATGACACTGCCACCTTACTCGGACTCCTCGTCCACGTGCTCGACTTCGTCCTTGTCCCTCTTCCTCTTGGGCGATACTTCTTTGCTTGAACCGCACACTTGGCTCTTGCTCTTCATCCAACCCTTGTAGATACTGAAACAAAGGTAGCCATCCATTGTAGCGTAGTGGATGTGGTCTATATCTAGTACATTCCACTCCCATGCATGATGAAACATGAACGGAGGTTTCTTCCTTGTACCGTACGAAGGATGAACCATGGCTCCTACCAGGGTCAACACTGAAGGCTGATGACGGGAGGGCACCAACCATTTCTTCTGGAGGTCAAAGGGGTTGCCTACAACGAGGCCTATCCGATCCAGGACATCCCTGTCGTTCCTAAAGTCTACAGTAACGAATTTGACTCGGCCGTCCTTGAGGAAGTTCTTAAAATCCTAGCACTCAACGTCGGCATGGCATATGTGGTAGACCAAGCATAAGTCATGCACGCAAACCTGGATCACGGCGGGCTTCTTCTTCTCTGCCTCCTTTAGAGTCTTCTCGCTTTGCGGGACTATGGTATACTCAACATCTAGCCCAGCGACCCACTCATCCTTTGAGTTTTCGAACATGCGTCTGAAGCGAGCAAGGCATCCTTTCACCGTTGCGGAAGAACGGGTGTAGATGACGTCGAACTCATCGCCGATGATGGTTCTAACCTTGTACTCACCACCGATCATGGAGATTTGGGACGCCATGGATTTGGGAGGAGGGTTAGGATTAGTGGAACTGTCGTAATGTGAAAGTACAGGACAACTAGGAGCGAACTGCCGTAATGTTAAAGGACGTCCGGGGACGAGTAGGAGCGAGAACTGCCAGCGGTTTTGTAAAAATGCTGAGTGGGGCGTGCGAACGGCAGGGTAGTGGCTTGCCTGGTGGATAAATGGATTCATGCACAGTACTATGGGGGCCCAATTAGATGTCATGTCTACTCGACGCCCAATTAAATGTCTTTCGATGTCATGTCAAGCGTCGGGAAAAATACAGGTGATACGAAGCTTTCCATTCTCCCATGATACGGGCTTCCGAGAGCCCTTGGATCTGAGATCGAACGGTTGCATGGCGTGATTCTAGACCTATGAGTGAATATCCTATCCTGGAGGGTTATTCTGCAAATTTTCAGCAACTTAGCATGCGACGTTCGATCTCAGATCCAAGGGCTGCCAACAGCCCGTATCATGGTCACGCCTACCACGACCGTCGCCTTGCTCACGTGGTCGCGCCCTTGGAGATTTAACACGGTGCGTTAGGCTATCTGATGTTGGCATGTCATACATAGTCATCACTTATACAACAAGGTTAGCTATAAGGTTGGCTATAAGAGTATTTTTTTACTTCTCTCTATCTCTTTCTTCGTAGTATTTATTGCATTTGCCAAGGAGTGACCTGTTTCAATGAAATGGTAGTCTCAAGTCATTAAAAGCATGCACACCCTACATCTCTTATTGGTTGATATGTCAAGAAACAAGAAACGATGTATGCACCGCGCCTAAGTGTTTTGGGATTATTTGGTTTTCGTAAGATGACTTGCACACCTAGACGGAGGGAGTAATTAAATTGCCACATCAGACTTTATGCCTATGTGGCAGGCTTAGCACCTGTACGAGCAAGTACAATAGTGGGCTATAAGCCCACTTACATGGCATTTTTGCATATGTGGAGGAAAGAGGCAAGGAAAAAGTGGAGGAGTGGGCTCTCATGCAAGAGCCAGCCGGAGCATTGGGAGAGGCACCTGTATACCATGGAGGTGGTCAGGAATCGGGAGACTCACGCCGGTCGTAGCACCGCAATTAAAATGATAAAATGGCAAGTCAAATCACGGGGCCCCACCTGTCGAGCAGTAACTCGCTGTCAAATCACACAGCCCTACGTTTGCAGCAGCCTACTCCCTCATCTTCTCACGTCTCTGTCGAACCGACTAGGCGGAACTGCCCCGCCTACCGCGTGGGAAAAGCCCCGCCCTCGACTTTTAAATAGTACAGTATACTAATATTGTATCCATGGATTGCGCCAAGGAGCAAAGCCTCAAGAAAACGGCGGTACACATGCACGGAGTATACAACACGCCCGTCGTGTTCGCGTGGCACCCCAGATGGTCGGTCGGTCTGGCACGCCGCTCTCTGAATGGAACGCGGGTCATATTGCGTTTGCACACACATGTGGGACCGCAATCAAGAACCGACCATAGGCACACTCCCTGGCCCCGCAAGTCGGGTGAGTTAATAGAAGAGAGAGAGAGACGAGCAATAGTACTAGAGAAGTGTTGTACAGACGTTGGTGCCTGGACGATCCCTACATGACACGGAAGATCAGTTCGTCCATGCATGTGACTAGACTCCAGCAGACATGCCTGGATTGGCTATCGTCTACATATCATGCAGGCTATGTGTACAGGGCTGTAGTTCTGATGAGAAATCTAAAAAAAGGTTTCTTGTCATCTCACAATATTAGGTGTCATGTGCTTCGGATCACTGCGAGTGTTAAACAGCGACAACTGAGTTCCTCCAAGGCGCTGGTCATTGGGGGCACATGCACGAAGACTACTCGGCTGCCATCTTGGTCAAGCCGGCTATGTTAATTAGGACATCTATCGACGGACCCCCTTTCTACGAGTTTATCTTTAATTTGAGCTTTGATCCTCGTCTAGTTTGTCCGTCGGGATTCATGTTGTCTCCTTTGGGCAGTGAGGTTATGGTTTCTTTTCATGTGGCATTTTTTTGTGTTATATGTTATAATCCGATGCTTTAGATCAAAATGACGACAACTGCGCCTTCGGGGCATGTGCATGAAGACTTCTCGACAGTCATTGAGGAGGTCAATCCAGCTCCGGTAGACAAAAGCTAGTACTCCACTATATAGGCAGGAGCCCCCGCGCTGCTTGCTAGTGTTGCTGTCTTCACACTGTCTCGTCCTCTCCAAATCTAAACATGACAGCGGTGGCCACACTCTCTCTCTCTCTGCTCACCGCTGGTCACAGATCCAGACGGATCCTCTCCGCCGGGGAAGGTGAGAAGGTGCAACGTTCACGCGGTCATCCTTGGCGACAGCTCTTACCCACTGCCGGCGCGTCTCGATCAGTGTGCCTTGCCGTTCTCTCCCAAGCATCGCTGGCTAGGAGGGCCTCCGACCCCTTCTTCCTCGCTGCCGTATTGTGGGTAGATCCGGCCTCCCGCCGCCCACCTATCGACATCCCGGCGACCCTCAGGTATAACTTCCTTTGAAACCGGCCTTGCTCTACTTCCCGAGCTCCTGACGTCGCTGCATTTGTATCTTTTAGTATTTCCCAGGCCCCCTCGTAGATAGGATCGATCGACTGTTCGAAAGCAACCTAAATTTTGACTGTTAAGAGGTAAAAGTAGTTCATGCACTCGAATCTAGTACTACTTGGTTCAAACAAGGAAGAAAGGGGGTGGGGGTGGGGGAAGATCTGTTACCTGAATCTAGGACTTGGTCGAACGAGGAAATAATGGGGGCGAAAAGTAGCAGAGACTGGCTATCCAACTGGTCTCTTGGTCTAATAGGGAAATAAAGGGAAACGCAGTACAAACTCAATATAAACCCGATCTATTGGTTGAAAAAGGAAAGAAAGTGGGGACTGGGGGACAAGTCAACAGAGTAAGTCCAGCACTAGATTTGCTAGCCTCACACAGTATAAGATGGATATACCAAACAAAAATGGGACCAACCCAGATATCCTGTTCTGATGCCACTCTTATGTAATGTCACTAGTAAAATGTAGCAGTCGCACTGTTAAAAGTAAGTACACGTTAAACCAATGTTGTTTTCAATGTAATGCCTCCAGTAATATGAATCAATGGCACTCTTTTTTCATGTCCTGCTAAATTTCCCATTAAGACAAGTTGCTCCTTTTCGTTAGAAATGCAACTGTCCTGGTCCGCCTACTCTCCCGTGCCCAAATACCGACTCTGTAGCATCTGTTAATGTAATGTTGCTGGTAAAATGAAGCAATGGCACCATTAAAGTAATGCCGTATTTAACGGTTGTCATAGTTAATCCTAATGCCCACACTAATATCTAGCAATGCTGCTGCTTTAGAAATTGCTACTGTCCTTGTAGGATTGCCATTCAGATAAGCAACATGCTTCTTTTCATTTGATGTATGTTTCATCACTTGTTTGTCACCCTCCTTTCCACCTTTTTTGTGCAAACAGAGATATACATTTCACGCTTGATCTTAGTTGAACTGCACAAATGATATCCAAATTATAGTTGAACATTCCAGGAGCTTCACAACCAACCTTGATGTTGCTCAATTTTATTGCAACTAATGAAGATGAAGCTCTGTGGGTTTCGTTTTCTGGTGGAAATGGAACCGGAGCGGAAGCCCTTTTCTTAAAAAAATGAAGAAGAAGCTTCTAGCTCATGGGACATTGCTTCATTTTAGGTGAACTGCACCAAAAGGTCCCATGAATTGAATCATCCATGTTGGTGACTGGTGTCATCCCTTCTACGATGGCGTTGATTGCAGATATGGTTCCCATCACGAGGTATGTGGATTTTTGGTCTGACCGTTTGCCAAAGATCCTGCATGTTGAGTCTCCTCTTGTGCTACTGTTTTGGCACTGCCATGATAAAGCAGTAATGTTATTATTTTGCACCTTAATCTAGTGGCACTATTAATTTGAGGCAATGTTTTGGCACCGCTAGTGCCATAGATTTTTTTATATATATCGAAAGAGGAAGTTTCCTCCGATTTCATTAAAGAAACCCTACCATAGAGAACCATTATCCGACAACATCTCAGTGTAAATGGGCAGTTATGCAACTACTACTAGACCGGACTGAGTACTAGGTGGAGAAAAGTTCGCCACATAAGCTAGGCAGGTAGGGGGACGCAGCACCAGCTCAATCAAGTTTGGATTACAACCCAAATGCTACCACAGAAACATCGGGGGGGAGATAGAGCTAGCTAGTCTAAGCACCCCCAGCCTCCATCCTTGCGACGCACGGTACACCTCGTTTGCCACCTGCTCGACCCTAGTGCCACTGGTAAAATGAAGTAATAATACAGTTAAAATAGAGCGAGTGTCCTCTATACCATTTCATTTCCAATGTAGATAAAGAAAGGGCTTCTCTTTGTTAGTATATGTTTCATCAACTAGTCCCAGTGTTAATGTTTAAGCGTTTTTTGCAAACTGGGGTGCTTAATTTTAGTTGATCTACACAGAAATAGAGATTGGAATGTCTCAACGCCCCTCCTTGTACTACCGCTGTACACTGATGTTCATCACTGGCAAAAGGTGTATCGGGGAGACTTGGGTCGATTTCCAGTATGAGGCGTACCGTATGAGGCGTCGCAGGGCCCATCTCGCCCTCGCAGCATGGCATACTATGATACTATCGCCATATTTTCTTCTATTTATTAGTGTATGTTTCATGAACTAGTGCCACTATAATGTAATCACGCTTTTTCATTATTTGTGCAAACAGGGTTATTCAGCTGCATTTTGGTGGAACTGCACAAATGTACGGATTGAACCGGCATATATGCAGAGTGCGAGGTGCCAAGTAAAAATTACCGACACCAACCCTACTCCATCTAAGCATTGGCATCCACCACCACCAGTGGCATGTGTGGCGCTCACTGTGGACGGATCTTTCTCTGCAGCAAATCCTCTAACCAAATACTAGTAGCTTAGACTTCAAAAAAAATACTACTAGCTTATATTGGGAGTTTTCTAGGGAGTACTCTTTTCTGAAAGAAGCACCAATCTATTTTTCTTTATTTGTACATAGTGTCACAACTTTGACCCAAAGGTCCAGAGCTATTTTAGGGTGATTGGCGTAGTACTCGGAGATTGATTGTAAGCATGATTTTTATTAGCTGTCACACTGATTGTAAGCATGAGCAGATGGAAGATTAGGTTAGTGCGAAGCTTACCTTAAACCCTACCGACGCCATTGAAACGAGGCGAGCATCGAGGGAACCGTGGAGAACGGCGGGGAAGCGACGTCGCGCCATCCGGCCTCCTCTTGCAGTGGTAGAACGAATACTCATGTGGCTCCGGCTGGCTCTGCACCCTCATGAACGACACACCGTACTGTTATCCTCTGGGTGCTCGACCTTCGACCTGTACGCCCACCACCTCCGCTTGACTTTCGCCTCGGGGGAATCTATCTGCTCCATCGCCCAGAGGAGATACTCGATGAACTCGAAGGACTGCGGCGTGACTGCCGCCGAGGAGTACATCACCGCCCTCATCACCATCGTCTCGCTCTTTCCCATACATTGCCACATGGCCCTCACCATCCTCGAAATCTCCCACTCATTGTCAAACCAAGTAAGGATCTCCTTCAACCTGGCTAACTTTGCCTGGTCACCGCTGGTGCTCTGCCTGATTCGCTGTTGCATCCTCTCCATAGATGTCCTTCTGAGTGGTCCGGTGCTAGCTTTGGAAGATGGGAGGAGAGACGGTGGTCTTGCAATAGAGAAGAGGAAGAGGCGAGATGGTGGTTTTGGAATGGAGATGATGGAGAGGAGAGGGGGTGGTTTTGCAATGGAGAAGAGGGAGAGGCGAGACGGTGGTTTTGGAATGGAAATGATGGAGAGGAGAGGTTTTCCTGCCTTTCGGTCGCTGACAGGTGGGCCCCGCGCTTGGTGGGACCCATGTGTTAGTGTCTCAATGGCAGGATGGGCTACGTCAGGGGATCCTCGTCCGAGGTGAGAGGAGGTGGTTTTGCAATGGAGAAGTGGGAGAGGCGAGGCGGTGGTTTTGGAATGGAGATGATGGAGAGGAGAGGAGGTGGTTTTGCAATGGAGAAGAGGGAGAGGAGCGTGTGGCAGCGATTTAGGATTGGACGAGAGGGCCGGCGCGCTCTGACTGGATCAAAATCAAATTCAATTTACCCTTCAATTAAGAAAGCGACCCCACATTAACTAGTCTCCCTTTTATTCTGGGTCATAATTGACCATGATTTTCATAAATAAAATATATGTTATACATTGCAAAAATAATATAATTTGAAAGTACATTCAGATACGAACCAAACAATACAATTTTTGGTGACATGCATTCACATTTTTCTTGTCAAATACAGTATGTGGTCAAACTTTGACCCAAAATACGCAAAACAAAAAAATACTTCCAAGACCAGCGCCGCTCCTCTCCTCTTAAACCACCGCCGCTCCTCTCCTGTTCCAATCTAAATCCAACATTGCTCCTCTCCTCTTCCATTTCAAAACCACCGCCCCTCCTCTCATGTTCCAATCCAAAACCAACGTCGCTCCTCTCCCATTCTAATCCAAAACAAGCGCTGCTCCTCTCCTCTTCCATTCAAAAACCACCACCGTTGAGTGAAGATGCTGTGGAGAAGTAGATCGATGGAGGAGTACAACCGATACGTGAGGATCGCAGACGGCGACCCTGTGAAGCTAGCTAGGATGTTGGAGATACAGTCTTGGTTTGACAACAAGGACCAACTAGCGGCGACGGCGACATCCATGGCCAAATATCTGCAACAGAGCGAAAAGGCGACGATACTCCCGAAGGGAGTCGCGCGGGAGTACATAGAGCTTCTCCTCTGGGCCATGGAGTAAGCAGATTCACCAAATCCGATCGTGAGGGAGCGGTGGTGGGAGTATCGATCCCAAATGGAGCATCCACCAGAGATTGAAGGATCGAGCATCTACAGGGTGCCGTTTGTGAGGGTGTCGTGCCAGAGCGAGCCGGTGGAGTCTTTGTCGACCGAACCCAACTGCAAGAGGAGAAAAGCAGTTGGCCGACGATGCTTCCCTGCCATCCTCTCCCTCGCCGTTCACATCATCTCACAGGGCGGCTGTCTGCCGCCGAAGAATAGGAGGGGACTGCCCCCCCCCAGCCCAATAGTCGGGCAGGTTGTGAATTGTCAGGAGGAGCTTAGGGTTGTCAGTATTTGCAGGTTGTGAATTGTGTTTTGTGTTGTGTATTTTGAGAGTACTTTCAGATATGAATGTCTTTTGAATTTCAGATTTGCGGTATTGAGCATATGAAGTAATTTATGAATTCCAGAGATCTATTTTTAGCACTTAAAAAATGTAGTTTCATAGGAGTATAAAAGTGCAGATAATGTGATTCTCAGAGAAGAAACTGCAAGTTTCAGTTTCAGATAAGAAACTGCAAGTTCAGTTTCAGATAAGAAACTGCAACTTTCAGAGGCAGAGCATTTATATTAACACAGCCTTTTCAAACAGGGTTAACATCATGTTGGAAGTTTTATTCATGGTCGAAAATGGAACTACCAGCCAGTTAACATCATATGCTGATCAACATTCATGCATAGCACATCTTCATATGATGCACAGTGAAAAAGGTATGCTATTTTCAAAATGCCCACACAATGTCGAGTGTGCGAAAAACAGAGAAAACGAGGGACGAAGTTTTGGCAAGTGTTGGACATGTGGTGCGTAGATGACAATGGGGACCCACATGTCAATAATGGCAGAGGCAAAAAATTTGGAGATATTTTCCCTGCATCAGGTGGAATCGAACCCGGGCGGAACAGCTGTCGGGTAGTGTCACTTGGCCACTGGGCTAGATCAGTAATTTCGTTGCAAATAAGGCACTGCCTCAGGTGGTCCGATCTCCTCCTGTGCCTTTGTGCGCTCGCCGCGGCGCCGCTGTCTGCCGTTGTGAACAAGCTGAACAAACGAGAGGAATTTGGAGAGGACTGTACGTGGAGAGGCGGACAGTCGGGACCCACCAGGTCTATGGCCGTACGCAAGCAAGTGCCTCATCAAAAAAATACTTCCTCCTAATGCTATACTGACGTTGGGGCCCACGGGTTTGTCAACATAGTTACATTTTTTTAGGTGCTTCAACATAGTTACTATAGGAGATAAATTCACTACGAAGCCGAGGAGTTGGCAGGTATCATTTATTATCACTGGGGCAGCAAGTATCAGCTGGGTTTTGGGCTGCCCCATCTAGGCTTTCTTTTTTAACATGCGCAGCCCACAACATGCCAGTTTGTATTTTTTTGAGGATCGTCATGTATCGACCGGCCTATGGACCTCCCATCCGAGGTTTTATTATTCCTGAAACATCGGCAGCCCAATTTATGTATTTTTTTGAAGAAAACGCAAAGGTCTGTTCTATTTTTTCTATATAAGAATAGGAACGCCTGGTCCAACTAATGTTTCCCTTCTAACTATATTATATATATTTAAATTATTTTATATGCTATTATATATTATTGTTATTGTCATCATATATTTAACAGATACTTACATATGTAACAATATCCCACATCTTATTAACTTATAAAAATAATTTCTTAACAATAAAATCCTGGATTTTTTTGGCAACGAAAATCCTGGTGATTGTGTACAAAAGCTTGGTAAGATTTAAGGACCAATGTAATAATAAATCACTTATTATTTAAATATATTTATAACAAAATGCTCAGCCCCTGTTTATTTTTTGATAACATTGCTGCGCCCAACTCAACATTATAATTAGAATCAGCCCAGCAAAATCGTGTATTTCGAGAAAGTGCAAATGGCGTGTAATTTTTTAGGAAAAAATAAATGGGCCGCATGGACGCTACATTATTAGTTCACCTAGCCCAGCAAATGGACTGTAATTCTAGAAAAAAGAGATCAAATTGACTGTAAATTCTGAAAAAATGGGTTGAATACGTGCCACATTTTTGGAGGCTGAAATGTGGGCCAATAGGTTCAAGCCAATGCAAGTCGTTGTCAACTTAGTCAACAAATGATTCTGACATCGTTAACCGTTGGATTTACATCCAACGACCGGCATCCATCTTCAATCTCTCGTCTTCTTCCTCCAGCGCAGCCGGGACCACCTGCTCCCGCCTCCTCCTGCTAGCAGCTCTGCTTAGCATGCTTCGCTGTGAAGCGCTACCCCACCGTTGGCCAGGCCATCCCTCCACCCCTCCACACCTCCTGTTCTTCTCCACTGACTGCCGAACCACACCGCACCAGAACCAGTTAACCCTCGTACACCTCTCCGTCTGCGACTCTACTCCCGCGTCCTCCCATCTCTGGCTCGTTGCTGTCCGGGGCCTCGCCGTCGTCCACCACCTTGGATGCGGTCGGCGCAGAGTGGTCAATGTGGTCAACGAACGACATCCATCGGAAGTAGACTGTGCATGGAGAGGCTGCAGCTGGGTCCACGACCGCACGCAAGGAAATGCATCCTTATTACGCGCAAAATAATGATTCCTCCACCTGACAGCTGGGACCCACCGGAAGGGCCTCTGTATTTCACGAAAAAAACGTTCCCCCGCTGACAGGTCGGACCCACCAGCTATATCTTCGCACGCAAGAAAGTGCCTCCTTATTACGCACAAAAAATGAATACCCCCCTGCTAGCTGGGACCCACCATAGTGGGAGGCTGACTTCTGGGCCTACTAAGTTGACGGGGACGGAGGGCTTTTTCAACTTAGTCAATATGAATGATTCTAGCTCCAGTGACCGTACGATGTCCATCCAACGGCCCTAGTGCTTCTTCAACCTCTGGTCTTCTTGCTCCAGCCGCCCAAACCAGCGCCGGTCGTGCCGTGTGCTCCTGCCTCCCGTGGCCGGCTGTGATGCCGCGAAGGCCTCACCGCCCTCTACTACTCCCACCGATGGCCTGGCCATCCCTCTACTCACCCACACCCCCTGTTATTCTGCGGGGACGGCAGCCTCATATCGCAGCCGAACCAGTGAACCCTCGTACTCCTCTCCGTGTGGGCAACCACTACCGCGTCTTCCCCGGCTTCGCGTCGTCCCCTTCCTAGGCCTCGCCGTCGTCCACCGCCCTGGTGCTCTCAGTGTGGCGCGGTCAACGTGGTCAAGGAACGACTTCCATCGGAAGCGTACTGTACGGGAGAGGCTGACAGCTGGGTCCACGGCCGCAGCAAGGAAATGCCTCCTTATTACGCGGAAAATAATGATTCCTCCACCTGACAGCAGGGACCCATCGGACGGGCCACCGTATTTCGCAAAAAAAAACGTTTCCCCTGACTCCTGGGACCCACCAGCTACATCTTCGCACGGAAGAAAGTGCCTGACAGTCAGGACCCACCTGGTCGAAGCGTATGTAGCGCTTTCATTCTGGTCGCGAACGTGTACGTACATACTGGTCGATGTAGAGGCGCACACGTGTCGTAGTAGAGGCGCGCACGTAGCATGTACACGTACGTACAGTGGCCAGGGTGCAAGAAAGAAAATACGGCCATGTACGTACATACGGGCAGGGTCTCGAACGCCTATTCGCGCATACGTACAGCCAAGGCTCGTGTACATGGCTGCGTTGGAATGGAGAAGCTGCGCCATCGTCGTGATCATGGGAAGGCAACCGGCTGGGTCGGAACGGAATGCGTCGTCGTGTTCATCGGGAGCCAACTGGCTTGGACGGAACAGGTGATGGAAACGAGGCCTGACGTACCGCAGAACGGAGGAAACGGCCTTGTGTTCGACCGGCCACGGTCGAAACGGGATCATGTTCATCGGGAGGAGTCTGGCGTACCGCAAAACGGTCAAAACAGGGTCCTCTTGATCGGGAGGGGTGTGGCGTACCGCCAAACGGAGGAAACGGACTTGTGTTGGAGTGCTACGGTCGAAGCAGCGGTCCAGTTCATCGGGAGGGGTGTGGCGTACCGCAAAACGGGACTTCACGGGATACTGTTCATCTCCACCGTCGACCTCCTCCAGCCTCCACGGGCTACTGTTCATCCACCGTCGACCTCCTCCAGCCTCCACCTGCGACTGTTCATCCATGGGTTCCCGTTCATCCACAGGCTCCTGTTCATCCAGTCTCCACCGCGCGCTCCTCCATCGGCTACTGTTCAACCAGCACTCTCCATGGGGTCCTGTTCAACCACCCCTCCACGGGCTACTGTTCATCCAGCCCTCCACGGGCTACTGTTCAACCAGCCCTCCACGGGGTCGTTCTGTTCATCCAGCCCTCCACGGGGTCCTGTTCATCCACCGGCTCGATCGATCGGGTTACTGTTCATCCAGCGGCAACGACCTCTACTACCACGGGGTCCTGTTCATCCAAACCCCACCGGGAACTATTCATTCAACCCCCCCCCAACAACGCTCACTGTTCATCCAGAGGCAGCATCGACCGGCTTCAGTTAGTAGCAGTAGCGAAGGAATCACTCGGGTTCAGTTAACAGCAAGGGATCAATCGATCGCTCGGGTTCAGTAACGCGTAGCCTGCAGTGCAATCGCTCTGGTTCAGTTAGAGCCCAACGCCTCGCTCGGGTTCAGTTAGAGCGCAATGCCTCGCACACACACGCGTACGTACGAGAGAAACGCGCATCGCTCAGCCCCCGACCACCCACCGTAACCGGCAACTCCCTGATATTTTCCTCGCCTCGCTTCTACCGTAGTTTTTTCCGTCATGGACGGCTCAAAGAATGTCATGCAGCTGCGTCTTCGGCCCGCCGAGGACGAAAAGTCCATTTTCTGTCATGATTTTTTGTCATAGAAGTAGGACCCCACCACATCTATGATGATACCGGGTTTTGTCACAATTATCGTCATAGAAGTGTCATAAGTATGACAGAAAAAAATTCATTCGGCCCAAAATGTCACGGATGTGTCTTTTTTTTTGTAGTGATAAGAACCAAATAAAGAATGAGGAACCACAATTGTATACTTGTACTATTAAAGACGGTAAAGAAAGAGGCGAAATACATTCTGGTTGCTGAACAAGGTGAAGCGGAATGCCCATATTGTGCCCTCCTCCATGCAGAAGGCACGCATGACTCTAGTCCAACCCTTTGTGATGGCTGACCGCCCATCCTTCACGGTCTTCATGAAAACATCTAGATAATTACTGTGTTCTGGTAGAAATACTTCAACCTTTGCATGTCCACCAATCATGTAGTTTGAGAGGTAATCTTGAGTAAACTGCTTTGGCAACCACTGCAAAGGAAAAAGATTCGGACATTGTCATCTAACACAACTCATTAAGGGCAGTAAAAAGAAGGCTGTAGAGTTCTTACTTACCATCCTGCAGTTCGCTGTTGTCTTGGATAAAGTGTAAACAAATAGTTTAATTGCCATCTTTTCACCAATTTTACAAACAATCTTTATCAGCTTCCTCACTTGAAGCTGGTTCATCGATATCTCGTTGCCCCATACGCAGAAAGGGTCGAAGCGCGGATCTTTACCAATGACATATGTACCTAAAAGCACCAAGTTAATATTAGAAGCTAAACAGCAATTGCACAATGATGTAGTACAACACTCTTTTATAATATCTTATAACATCCAATATACTCACATATTAGATGAATTAACATCTTATATTATGGGCCGGAAGGAGTTTATTGCATTCTTACAAATTATCGGTTGATTAACTGCTGCTGTATCCATGGGTTAGAGTTAGTTTGAGCTAGTTCGGGCTCAAATATCCCTAAAGTATATCCAAACACGAGGCTAGTTTGAGCTAGTTGCATCTAAACCACCCAAAAAAACTACCCAACCCAAGAGGTGCTAATTGGAGCTAGTTTTCCTAGTGCATTTATTGTCAATCTAACCCTGTCATCCAAACACCTCTTTGGATGGAGTTAGTTCAGGGTTAGCCATGAGCTAGAAACTAACTCTAACCTCTAACTAAGTTGAGTATCTGAACAAGGCTGTGTTGTTGTTGTTGTTGCTGCTCTTCTATGTATATCTAGACATCATCAGAACATTAAGGTAACAATCTTCCTTGTTGCTATGTAGCCTAGGATTGCATATTTAGACATTAAGTACAGTGCATGTTGCTATGTAGCCTCAGATATATTACATATGGCCCTAGTTAACCTAATGATAAATGGGTTACAGATATATTCAGTTAAAAGTCCGATTCACCGACTAGTCCCTTATCAGCCCCCGGCCTATATGGTACCATCTACCGATATCCTGAACAGTGAGTATATATAAGCCATGGGATGAAACTAACCTCGATGGAAAACAGTAGTCGTTCCAAAAATTGTCCTGTGTAGGTACATCGAGAGGCATGTTAAGCACAACAGGCTAAACATCAACCAAAATTATCCATGGCAGACAAAATAATCTCCAAAAGATAGCTTCAGTGTGCATGTTTAAGCACGCTAGTAAATCAAAACAAGTGGAAAGGTGTGTTAACTGCAACAGGCCTAACATTTAACAACAAGCAAACATAGTGATTCAAACTGGTATTGTGCTGGTCTAAGTACACTGGTTATTGTTAAATAAAAATGGACAGGCGTGTTAACTACAAGATGCAGCAACCAAATGTAGTCATTCATAGTGGTATTGTTGAAACTGGTACTGATGAAATTGAACTGCACAGTTCATACTTGAACATATAGAACATCACATTGTGAATAACTGGAGTAAACAAGGCATACTATGAACAACCAAAGATAGCATTTGAAACTGGACATATTCTAACTACAAACAACCCAACAATCAAAAAACTTTAAAAGAGGCATATGCTAGCTATACTAGGCTTAACAGCAAGCAAATATATGCACTCCTATCGGTATGTTTAAAACTAGATTGATGAAATGTACTGCACAGTAAATAATTGCACATATAGAGCATCACATTGTGAACAACTGAAATAAACAAGGCATGCTACAAACAACCAAATATAGCAATTAAAACTGGACATATTCTCACTACACTACAAAAGGGACTCGATAAAACAAATCATGGGTTTCCCCCTGTGAAGAGGCACGACAAAACAAATCATGGGTTTTCTCACTTGTCATAGATGGCTCATTCCCTTGGGAACAGCACGGACCCTGGATGCACTCCATGTTGTCGCAAATGGGCTCCTTCCCCTTGGAAGAGCACGACTGTAGGGTACCCTCCCTGATGTCACAGACGGGCTCTTTCCCCTTGGAAGAGCCGGAGAGGGTGCCCTCCTCATGGTTGCCGTCGATGAGGTCTGACTTGGAAGCTGTGGATCCCAAGCCAGCTTCGCAGAACGTGTCCTTCAGAAATGACAAAAGTGGCTCGATGGCGATGTAGGATGGCAAATTGTTGACACGAGCCAGAGGAGATCAGCGGCGAGGCCATGGATGAGATCGATGGCGGTTGAACCCGAGGGGTTGGGGGTGGGCCACTTAACCTGTGACATAGCCAGCCTCAGGCCGTCGCTGTCGATGACCTCGATGTCGTAGCCGGCGTCCGTGACATACCCTCATACTCTAGCCCGCTAATTGAGTGCCTGCGGCCAGTAATGGTCGTCAGCTTCCTCAGCAACGTCGGGTGAAGAGACCGCGATACACCTCTTTTGGGCCAGTCGCTCCTCGAGCTCCATGGGAAGCATAGCCGGGCATAGGCTGCGACGCTCTGGAGTGGGGGATGGGGATGGAGATTGCTACCTCTTGAGCACTGCGTTGGTTTTCCCATGAAGAGGAAAGGGTGATGCAGCAAAGTAGCGTAAGTATTTCCCTCAGTTTTTGAGAACCAAGGTATCAATCCAGTAGGAGGCTACGCGCGAGTCCCTCGTACCTACACAAAACAAATAACTCCTCGCAACCAACGCGATAAGGGGTTGTCAATCCCTTCACGGTCACTTACGAGAGTGAGATCTGATAGATATGATAGGATAATATTTTTGGTATTTTTATGATAAAGATGCAAAGTAAAATAAAAGCAAAGTAAAAAGCAAAGGAAATAACTAAGTGTTGGAAGATTAATATGATGAAGATAGACCCGGGGGCCATAGGTTTCACTAGTGGCTTCTCTCAAGAGCATAAGTATTTTACGGTGGGTGAACGAATTACTGTTGAGCAATTGACAGAATTGAGCATAGTTATGAGAATATCTAGGTATGATCATGTATATAGGCATCACGTCCGACACAAGTAGACCGACTCCTGCCTGCATCTACTACTATTACTCCACTCATCGACCGCTATCCAGCATGCATCTAGAGTATTAAGTTCATGAAAACAGAGTAACGCCTTAAGCAAGATGACATGATGTAGAGGGATAAATTCATGCAATATGATTAAAAAAACATCTTGTTATCCTCGATGGCAACAATACAATACGTGCCTTGCTGCCCCTATTGTCACTGGGAAAGGACACCGCAAGATTGAACCCAAAGCTAAGCATTTCTCCCATTGCAAGAAAGATCAATCTAGTAGGCCAAACCAAACTGATAATTCGAAGAGACTTGCAAAGATAACCAATCATACATAAAAGAATTCAGAGAAGATTCAAATATTGTTCATAGATAATCTTGATCATAAACCCACAATTCATCGGTCTCAACAAACACACCGCAAAAAGAAGATTACATCGAATAGATCTCCACGAGAGAGGGGGAGAACATTGTATTGAGATCCAAAAAGAGAGAAGAATCCATCTAGCTACTAACTATGGACCCGAAGGTCTAAGGTAAACTACTCACACTTCATCGGAGAGGCTATGGTGTTGATGTAGAAGTCGTCCGTGATGGATGCCCCCTCCGGCGGAGCTCCGGAACAGGCGCCAAGATGGGATCTCGTGGGTACGGAAGGTTGCGGTGGTGGAATTAGGTTTCTGGCTCCGTCTCTGGTTGTTTGGGGGTACGTAGGTATATATAGGAGGAAGGAGTACGTCGGTGGAGCAATAGGGGGCCCACGAGGGTGGAGGGCGCGCCCCCCTACCTCGTGGCCTCCTCTTTTGTTTCTTGGCATAGGGTCCAAGTCTCCTGGATCATAATCTTCCTAAAAATCACGTTCCCGAAGGTTTCATTCCGTTTGGACTCCGTTTGATATTCCTTTTCTGCAAAACTCTGAAATATGCAAAAAACAACAATTCTGGGCTGGGCCTCCGGTTAATAGGTTAGTCCCAGAAATAATATAAAAGTGAATAATAAAGCCCAATAATGTCCAAAACAGTAGATAATATAGCATGGAGCAATCAAAAATTATAGATACGTTGGAAACGTATCAAGCATCCCCAAGCTTAATTCCTGCTCGTCCTCGAGTAGGTAAATGATAAAAACAGAATTTTTGATGCGGAGTGCTACTTGGCATAATTTCAATGTAATTCTTCTTAATTGTGGTATGAATATTCAGATCCGAAAGATTCAAGACAAAAGTTTAATATTGACATAAAAATAATAATACTTTAAGCATACTAACAAAGCAATCATGTCTTCTCAAAAGAACATGGCCAAAGAAAGTTATCCCTACAAAATCATATAGTCTGGCTATGCTCTATCTTCACCACACAAAGTATTTAAATCATGCACAACCCCGATGACAAGCCAAGCAATTGTTTCATACTTTTAACATTCTCAAACTTTTTCAATCTTCATGCAATACATGAGCGTGAGCCATGGATATAGCACTATATGTGGAATAGAATGGTGGTTGTGGAGAAGACAAAAAGGGAGAAGATAGTCTCACATCAACTAGGCGTATCAACGGGCTATGGAGATGCCCATCAATAGATATCAATGTGAGTGAGTAGGGATTTCCATGCAACGGATGCACTAGAGCTATAAGTATATGAAAGCTCAACAAAAGAAACTAAGTGGGTGTGCATCCAACTCGCTTGCTCACGAAGACCTAGGGCATTTTGAGGAAGCCCATCATTGGAATATACAAGCCAAGTTCTATAATGAAAAATTCCCACTAGTATATGAAAGTGACAAAATGAGAGACTCTCTATCATGAAGATCATGGTGCTATTTTGAAGCACAAGTGTGGTAAAAAGATAGTAACATTGTCCCTTCTCTCTTTTTCTCTCATTTTTTATTTGGGCCTTTTCTCTTTTTTTTATGGCCTCTTTTCTTCTTCTTTTTTTGTCCGGAGTCTCATCCCGACTTGTGGGGGAATCATAGTCTCCATCTTACTTTTCCTCACTTGGGACAATGCTCTAAAAATGAAGATCATCACACTTTTATTTTCTTACAACTCAAAAATTACAACTCGATACTTAGAACAAAATATGACTCTATGAATGCCTCCGGCGGTGTACCGGGATATGCAATGAATCAAGAGCGACATGTATGAAAGAATTATGAACGGTGGCTTTGCCACAAATACGATGTCAACTACATGATCATGCTAAGCAATATGACAATGATGGAGCGTGTCATAATAAACGGAACGGTGGAAAGTTGCATGGCAATATATCTTGGAATGGCTATGGAAATGCCATGATAGGTAGGTATGGTGGCTGTTTTGAGGAAGGTTTATGGTGGGTGTATGATATCGGCGAAAAGTGCGCGGTATTAGAGAGGCTAGCAATGGTGGAAGGAAGAAAGTGCGTATAATCCATGGACTCAACATTAGTCATAAAGAACTCATATACTTATTGCAAAAATCTACAAGTCATCAAAGCAAAGTATTACGCGCATGCTCCTAGGGAGATAGATTGGTAGGAAAATACCATTGCTCATCCCCGACCGCCACTCATAAGGAAGACAATCAATAAATAAATCATGCTCCGACTTCATCACATAACGGTTCACCATACGTGCATGCTACGGGAATCACAAACTTTAACACAAGTATTTCAAATTCACAACTACTCAACTAGCATGACTCTAATATCACCATCTTTATATCTCAAAACAATTATCAAGCATCAAACTTTTCATAGTATTCAACACACTCCTACGAAAGTTTTTACAAATCTTGAATACCAAGCATATTAGGATTATTTAAGCAATTTACCATGCTATTTAAGACTCTCAAAATAATCTGAGTGAAGCATGAGATATCAATAGTTTCTATAAAACAAATCCACCACCGTGCTCTAAAAGATATAAGTGAAGTACTAGAGCAAAACTATATAACTCAAAAGATATAAGTGAAGCACATAGAGTATTCTAACAAATTCCAAATCATGTATGGCTCTCTCAAAAGGTGTGTACAGCAAGGATGATTGTGGTAAACTAAAAAGCAAAGACTCAAATCATACAAGACGCTCCAAGCAAAACACATATCATGTGGTGAATAAAAATATAGCTCCAAGTAAAGTTACCGATGGAAGTAGACGAAAGACGGGATGCCTTCCGGGGCATCCCCAAGCTTTGGCTTTTTAGTGTCCTTAGATTATCTTGGGGTGCCTTGGGCATCCCCAATCTTAGGCTCTTGCCACTCCTTGTTCCATAATCCATCAAAATCTTTCACCCAAAACTTGAAAACTTCACAACACAAAACTCAACAGAAATCTCGTGAGCTCCGTTAGCGAAAGAAAACAAAAGACCGCTTCAAGGTACTGTAATGAACTCATTCTTTATTTATATTGGTGTTAACCTACTGTATTCCAACTTCTCTATGGTTTATAAACTATTTTACTAGCCATAGATTCATCAAAATAAGCAAACAACACACGAAAAACAGAATCTGTCAAAAACAGAACAGTCTGTAGTAATCTGTAACTAACGCAAACTTCTGGAACTCCAAAAAATCAGCCCAAATAGGAAGACCTAGACAATTTGTTTATTGATCAGAAGCAATTGGAATCACTATTTTATCACGTTCTGGTGATTTTTAACAATTATTTTCATGAACAGAAAGTTTCTGGAAATTACAGCAAGATCAAATAACTATCATCCAAGAAGATCCTATAGCTTTAACTTGGCACGAACACTAATTAAAACATAAAAACACATCTAACCAGAGGCTAGATCAAATATTTATTCCTAAACAGAAGCAAAAGCAAAAAAATAAAAATAAAATTGGGTTGCCTCCCAACAAGCGCTATCGTTTAACGCCCCTAGCTAGGCATAAAAGCAAGGATAGATCTAGGTATTGCCATCTTTGGTAGGCAATCCATAAGTGGCTCTCATGATAGATTCATATGGTAATTTTATTTTCTTCCTAGGGAAGTGTTCCATGCCCTTCTTTAATGGAAATTGGAATCTAATATTCCCTTCCTTCATATCAATAATTGCACCAATCGTTCTAAGGAAAGGTCTACCAAGAATAATAGGACATGAAGAATTACAATCTATATCAAGAACGATAAAATCTACGGGCACATAGTTCCTATTTGCAACAATAAGAACATCATTAATTCTTCCCATAGGTTTCTTAATAGTGGAATCCGCAAGGTGCAAGTTTAGAGAGCAATCATCAAAATCACGGAAATCTAGCAAATCACACAAAGTTTTGGGAATAGTAGAAACACTAGCACCCAAATCACATAAAGCATCAAACTCATGATCCTTAATATTAATTTTAATAGTAGGTTCCCACTCATCATAAAGTTTTCTAGGTATAGAAACTTCCAACTCAAGCTTTTCTTCATAAGATCGCATCAATGCATCAACGATATGTTTAGTAAACGCTTTATTTTGACTATAAGCATGAGGAGAATTTAGCACTGATTGCAACAAGGAAATACAATCTATCAAAGAGAAATTTTCATAATTAAATTCATTGAAATCCAAAATAGTGGGTTTAGCAACATCTAGGGTTTTGATTTCTTCAATTCCACTTTTATCAATTTTAGCATCAAGATCTAAAAACTCCGAATTTTTGGAACGCCTTCTAGGTAAAGGTGGATCATATTCAGTCCCATCATTATCAAGATTCATATTGCAAAACAAAGATTTAATAGGGGACACATCAATAACTTTTAGATCTTCATCTTTATTTTCATAGAAATTGGAAGAACACGCATTTATAAAGCAATCTTTCTTAGCACGCATCCTAGCGGTTATTTCTTTGCACTCATCAATGGAAATTCTCATGGCTTTGAGAGACTCATTAATATCATGCTTAGGAGGAATAGATCTAAGCTTTAAAGAATCAAGATCAAGAGAAATTCTATCAACGTTCCTAGCCAATTCATCAACTTTAAGCAATTTCTCTTCCAGCAAAGCATTGAAATTCTTTTGCGAATTCATAAACTCTTTAACACTAGTGTCAAATTCAGAGGGCATCTTATTAAAATTTCCATAAGAATTGTTGTAGGAATTACCATAATTATTAGAGGAATTACTAGGATAAGGCCTAGGATTAAAGTTTCCTCTATACGCGTTGTTACCAAAATTATTCCTACCAACAAAATTCACATCCATAGATTCATTATTATTCTCAATCAAAGTATATAAAGGCATATCATTAGGATCATAAGAAACACTCTTAGTAGCAAATAATTTCATAAGTTCATCCATCTTTCCACTCAAAACATTAATTTCTTCTATCGCATGCACTTTTTTATTAGTAGATCTTTCAGTGTGCCATTGAGAATAATTAACCATAATTATATCTAGGAGTTTAGTAGCTTCTCCTAAAGTGATTTCCATAAAAGTGCCTCCCGCGGCCGAATCTAAAAGATTTCTAGAAGCAAAATTCAATCCGGCATAAAAAATTTGTATAATCATCCACAAATTCAAACCATGAGTAGGGCAATTACGTATCATGAACTTCATCCTCTCCCAAGCTTGTGCAACATGTTCATGATCAAGTTGCTTAAAATTCATAATATCGTTTCTAAGAGAGATGATCTTAGCGGGAGGAAAATACTTAGAGATAAAAGCATCTTTGCACTTGTTCCAAGAATAAATACTATTTTTAGGCAAAGACGAAAACCAAGCTTTAGCACGATCTCTAAGCGAAAAAGGAAATAGCTTCAATTTAACAATATCATTATCAACATCTTTCTTCTTTTGCATATCACATAAATCAACGAAGCTATTTAGATGAGTAGCGGCATCTTCACTAGGAAGGCCGGCGAATTGATCTTTCATGACAAGATTCAACAAAGCAGCATTGATTTCACAAGATTCAGTATCTGTAAGAGGAGCAATCGGAGTGCTAAGGAAATAATTATTGTTGGTATTGGTAAAGTCACACAATTTGGTATTATCTTGAGCCATCGTGACAAACAAGCAATCCAACACACGGGCAAACAAAAAGCAAGCAAAAAAAGAGGCAAACGGAAAAGAGAAGGCGAATAAAACGGCAAGGGTGAAGTGGGGGAGAGGAAAACGAGAGGCAAATGGAAAATAATGTAATGCGGGAGATAAGGGATTTGTGATGGGTACTTGGTATGATGACTTTTGCATAGACCTCACCGGCGACGGCGCCAGAAATCCTTCTTGCTACCTCTTGAGCACTGCGTTGGTTTTCCCTTGAAGAGGAAAGGGTGATGTAGCAAAGTAGCGTAAGTATTTCCCTCAGTTTTTGAGAACCAAGGTATCAATCCAGTAGGAGGCTACGCGCGAGTCCCTCGTACCTACACAAAACAAATAACTCCTCGCAACCAACGCGATAAGGGGTTGTCAATCCCTTCACGGTCACTTACGAGAGTGAGATCTGATAGATATGATAGGATAATATTTTTGGTATTTTTATGATAAAGATGCAAAGTAAAATAAAAGCAAAGGAAATAACTAAGTGTTGGAAGATTAATATGATGAAGATAGACCCGAGGGCCATAGGTTTCACTAGTGGCTTCTCTCAAGAGCATAAGTATTTTACGGTGGGTGAACGAATTACTGTTGAGCAATTGACAGAATTGAGCATAGTTATGAGAATATCTAGGTATGATCATGTATATAGGCATCACGTCCGACACAAGTAGACCGACTCCTGCCTGCATCTAGTACTATTACTCCACTCATCGACCGCTATCCAGCATGCATCTAGAGTATTATGTTCATGAAAACAGAGTAACGTCTTAAGCAAGATGACATGATGTAGAGGGATAAATTCATGCAATATGATAAAAAAACCATCTTGTTATCCTCGATGGCAACAATACAATACGTGCCTTGCTGCCCCTACTGTCACTGGGAAAGGACACCGCAAGATTGAACCCAAAGCTAAGCACTTCTCCCATTGCAAGAAAGATCAATCTAGTAGGCCAAACCAAACTGATAATTCGAAGAGACTTGCAAAGATAACCAATCATACATAAAAGAATTCAGAGAAGATTCAAATATTGTTCATAGATAATCTTGATCATAAACCCACAATTCACCGGTCTCAACAAACACACCGCAAAAAGAAGATTACATCGAATAGATATCCACGAGAGAGGGGGAGAACATTGTATTGAGATCCAAAAAGAGAGAAGAAGCCATCTAGCTACTAACTATGGACCCGAAGGTCTGAGGTAAACTACTCACACTTCATCAGAGAGGCTATGAAGTTGATGTAGAAGCCCTCCGTGATGGATGCCCCCTCCGGCGGAGCTCCGGAACAGGCCCCAAGATGGGATCTCGTGGGTACAGAAGGTTGCGGCGGTGGAATTAGGTTTTTGGCTCCGTCTCTGATCGTTTGGGGGTACGTAGGTATATATAGGAGGAAGGAGTACGTCGGTGGAGCAACAGGGGGCCCACGAGGGTGGAGGGCGCGCCCTGGGGGGTGGGCGCGCCCCCCTACCTTGTGGCCTCCTCTTTTGTTTCTTGACGTAGGGTCCAAGTCTCATGCATCATAATCTTCCTAAAAATCACGTTCCCGAAGGTTTCATTCCGTTTGGACTCCGTTTGATATTCCTTTTCTGCGAAACTCTAAAATAGGCAAAAACAGCAATTCTGGGCTGGGCCTCCGGTTAATAGGTTAGTCCCAAAAATAATATAAAAGTGAATAATAAAGCCCAATAATGTCCAAAACAGTAGATAATATAGCATGGAGCAATCAAAAATTATAGATATGTTGGAGAGTATTAGAGATCTGTGGAAAAGGGGGCGTTTGGTAGGCGTCATCTAAGAAACTCAAGGAGGCCTGGGTATGGATATCGGTGGGTAAGCTGCACAGGCAAACCGGCAGATGTTGACAATGGACACCTTGCGACGGCGGGGACCTTGCTAGGGTTTCGAATGAAGGAGGGTGTGTGTGTGTGCGCGCGCGCCCGAGGAGGTTTTGGTGTGTGTGGGGGGGGGGCGTTGGTGTGTTTGAGGAAATGATGCGGGTATTGAAAATTTTACTACGCGGGAGTCAGACGCGTGAGTGAAATGCCGGGGCTATTGAAAATTTTGATGATGGTGTATCGCACACGGTCCGGAGATAACAACCGTGTGCTATGAAACAGAAAAGCCCTCGAGGCGGGCAGATATTTTCGAGGGATGCAGGCGAGATTGGGAACAAGAAACATCACACACGGTCGAAACACAATAACCGTGTGTTATCAAACAGAAAAATCTGCAGGCGGGTAGATATTTTTGAGAGGGGAAGCCTCGTGGAGCCCAATGTACTGTGCGGATGTGTGCATGAAAGGGGCACCGGCATGGCACATGGTTAGTTTGAGTGAGCCGTGTCTGTTGCGTCATCTGACTTGTCTAATGTTCATAAATTTGGCGAAAAATGACGTGGGAGAGGGTCAGAACATGAACACGCTTGCATGTGGACCAAATTTATGTATGAAAAGGGTGGTTTGATGTTCAAATACCAAATGCAACTTCGATGTGGCACCTATCTCGCAAAGCGCATGGTATTGCTTGCCCCCCCCCCCGTGTAGGCACGAAAGGAATCCTAAGCTACGAATGCAAGCCCCCCCCAACCGAGGTTTACCTAGCAAAGTGTGAAGTAGCTAGCAGCCCCCCCTCGTGTTGGCATGAAGGGAATCATAAGCTATGAATGCATGCCTCCCCCCAATCGAGGTTCACCTAGCAAAGTGCAAAGTAGCAGGCCCCCCCCCACACACACACTTTAAGTCGGCGGGCCAGAGAGGCATCTCACCAAGATGGATCGTAAAACGGACCAAGAATAATCCACCTTGGTCGTACAACCTCTCTCTTGTTGTTGGTCAAAGTGATGGCCGTCCATGCGACCCCGGAGATGGGCTAGCTCGCCAATAATCACGCAAGTAGCTAGTCGCCAAAGACAACCACTGCATGCGTGTGGCCCAAACATATGTATGGAGAGGTGTGTTTTTCAATACACAATGGAACAACTTTGATGTGGCACCGTCATTTTGAACTAGAAATCCCCACACCGAGTGAGGGTTAGGTTGACGATGCATATGTATGTTACACCACACTTCAAGCCGACGACGGGGATTCATGCATGCATGCCTGCATAGTATATGCGCTCAAACTTAATTAGGTCTGAATCTCACCATGACCTATACTACGATAACATGAACCAAAGGAAGATTCCGCCATGGTAACCAATCTTGTTGTCGGTCAAGGTGATCATGGATGTCCACACGGGCCCACGAATATATAGGCTTGTCACTGATAACCACACGAGGGAGTGTACCGCTCAAAGACAACCGCTACATGCATATGTATGGAGGTGATGCGTGCATGCATGTTTGAATACCGTTTCACAACATTGATGTGGCATGTGCGTAAAAAATCATACAGTCCCCACACAGAGCGAGGTCGGTTCATGACGTGTCATTGTACTAGCCACTTTGACTCAATGGGAGGGATTCATGCGTACACATGCATGTGTGTGTGCTCAAACTGTATCATGTCATCCAAGAGCATGACCTATATATACCGTATTACAAGCAAAAAATAATCCCCTCCTAAGTCAAATTAACCTCTCTCGTTGTCAGGCAAAAAGTAGTGATGGACCAAGCGGGCCCACAGATGGAAAGCATCGATATCACTGATAACCACTTAAGTGGGTGTGAGAGGGCAACCACCATCGCTTTGCATGTGGGCCAAACATATGTTGAATACCCAAAATGCACAACTTTGATGTGCCACATGCCTCAAAAACCGTAAACCCCCCACACAGAGAGAGGTTCATGAAGCGTACTACATATGATGGTCCCCTTCCCCCTCTTCGACGCATACTATATGCTCCTACCGTAATACAACCCAAAAAGATTCCTCCTCAATGGTGAAATTAATTAACCTCTCCCGATGTAGGTCAAAGTGATGCATGCATCAACGATGGCCTCGTGGGCCACAGATGGAAGCGTCACACGTGAGTGTCCTAGCTAGGATAACCACCGCCTGCATGCATGTGGCCCAGGTGTTGTGTGATGTTTGAATAAGCAATTTTCACAACTTTGATGTGGCACGTGCCTCGAAAACCGAAAATTCCCGACACTGAGTGAGGTGTACTTGTTCACGAACGCGTACGTATAGTATATATGCTAGTCCCCTCCCACCTCTTCGACGCGTACTATATACCACCATAACACAAACAAAAAATATTCTACCTTGCTGGTCAAATTAACCTCACTGTCGGCTGTTCATCAAAGTGATGGACGACGACCTCGCAGGGCCACAGAAAGCGTCACACGCGAGTATCGAGTGTCGTGGAGGACAACCATCGACTACATGTGGCCAAAACATGTATGTAGGAAAGGGTTGTGTAATGTTTTAAATAACGAATTCATGACTCTGATGTGGAACCTTCCTAAAAAAAGGCCAACCCACACGGTGGCTCACAACTCGTAGTGTACTGCGAGCCACCCGCCGCCCCCAGACGCACACACCCACACACACACCGCGAATCCACCGCAACTACGATGCATGTTAAGTTATCCCGCGGTGAACATATGTTACCAAAGGAGGGATGTTTTAATTTTGAAAAAAATAGAGATCATTAAGACGTTTTAGTACATTAATTGATTGATTTTCTACGGGTATAATGTGCAAAAATCAAATTTGAGCTACATGCGCACGTGACAGTGCACCTAAATGGATTGCAAAAACTCATGTGTCTCACTGGGTGCATTTTTACTCCCCGTGCACGAAATTTCAAACATTGAGAATCTCTATTTTTAAATTCTAGTACATCCAAAACTTATTTGAAGTTCATGATACTTATCGTGTTGTCATATGGACACCAATACAAATTGGCATTGTAATTTTTTGGGTCAAATTTGGGACCAGTTTTGATGTAATCTTTATCTATTACAAACGGGAGATTATTAATAATTGGGAACCAATATCCCAAACGGATTATTTATTCGAACCGTGAGCGTTAAACCAACAGCGGATACGTGCCATGCTTCGGTTAAGCAATAAAGCAGCAACATTAATCATCCAAATAGAAAACAATATACATGCCGCCACGCGACCCGTGTGACGTGTGAGCAGGCGTGAGTTGACGGGACGCATGCGAGCAGTCCGCCGCGCAGGTAGACCGAGAGGCGTGCATGCAGGTGTGTGAATTGACGGAGGCGTGCTCGCTGCGCAGTGTCATCGGGAGGCATGCGAGTAGCTATTTGAAACGACGGTAGGCATGCCAGTAGTCCGGTGTGCAGGCTCACCGGGAGGCGAGCCAGCGGTTTGACCGCCGCCCGCCTCTCTCCCACTACTCCACATTAATGGTGCGCCCAAGCGGCCGCACCCCCATCCTCGCCACTCACACAATCCCCTCTCTCCGCTTGCATCCTCGACGCCGTTCTCAGTCCTCAAAGACGTCCATGTATGAGGATGCCGCCGAAGCGCCCCATCGGAGGGAGTGGTGATGCCGGGGCTGCTGAAGCACCGGAGCACGGCATGGAGATGGAGACAGAGGTTGTCGTCACCGCCGGTGAGTTATCGCTGCATCCTGACGTTGTCGACGGCGTCGAGCTTCCACAGCCGGAGGCAGAGTTCCGCACCGACTCTGGTGATGACTCGGGTGACGACCCCGGCGGCGACTCCAACGGCCACTCCGGCGATGACTCCAGCGACGACAGACAACTGGTTAGTCATCTATACCCATTTATGTGTCAAATAGATCCTAGGGTTTCTCTGATTACTCTTGCCTCCCCATTTTGGAATAGAAATCCTATGGTTATGTTCTCCCAATCCATGAAATTTGAGTAAGTTTCGTTAGATCCGTGTAGTGTATTGATTGTTTGAATGGTACAAGTGATAAGTGATTAGTTGTTTCATCTGTGCAAATGATTTCTTCTAGTAAGCCGACTAGGGTTAGTGTTCGTGCTAATAATTCCTAGCTAGGACTTAACAATTGATTTTGAATGACCTACATATATGTTTGTGCCATTATTTTCTTCAAGATTGGTCTGTACATAGACGACTGTGCTTAAAAATCAAACCATAATCTCTGGATATGTATAAATAAATAGCCATAAATTCTTAATCCTACTTCATGGCATGTAAACATTGATTTGATGCCAATTTTTTTTACTATTTGTATAGGTGCTGTCTGACGATGTGGACAGGGAGGATGAAGATGGCCAGAGGAGGTACAAGAGGCAAATCCCGAGGGAGCTTTATGCGGGAACGCATAACAGGCGTATTAGGACCTGGAACGGTGGCTATCGATGCCCATTTTGCAACCACAAGCTTCATGACGCGTATCTAAGTGTTCTGGCGCATGCAAGAGGACGGGCCGTTGGCTCTTTCAAGCAGAAATATTCTCGCAGGGTGGCGCACGGCGCGTACGCCGAGTACCTGGAGAAGCTTCAGGATCGTGCCGGCAAGTGAGATGACATGTGGGATCGAACTATGTACGCTTGAGTATGCTTAATGACGGTTGAACAATGTACTTATGGTCGAACTATGCTTGTGTATGTGTACGCTTATTATCCATGTCTGAGTATGTCTAATCTATGTTGAGTTATGTCAAACCGTGGGATATGGATGCAATCAGTTCGGTTGATGGAATCTACCTCCGTCCTGGTTTATTGGTCCCCTTTGTAATTTGTGTTAAATTTTGACCAAAGATTTAACTGACAAAATGTTAGTGCAGGTCAGCAAAAATTATATCGTTGGATGGGTATTTGAGCATAGTGTTCAATGATATAATTTTTGGTGACATGCATAAACATTTCTTAGTTAAATATTTGGTCAAATTTTGGTAAAAATTACAAAGGGGACAAATAAACCAGGACGGAGGTAGTACGTCAATCACACACGGTTCCCAAAATTGGAAGCGTGTGCAATGACTTTCATTTTTCCGGTTGCGTCAATCACACATGGTTGGCTCTAGCAAACCGTTCCCTCCGAAATTCTTTGTGGGACAGAAAACCCTCACCACCCAATTCAAAAAAGAAAAGAAAACCCTCACCATCCCCACGTCACAAAAACCCCTCACCCCGCCCTCCACCCCCTCCGGTCCCCATTCACACCTGCATAAGCTCCTCCGCGTCTATGCATGGTGATGACCTACAAGTATAGGGGATCAATTGTAGCTCTTTACGATAAGTAAGAGTGTCGAATCCAACGAGGAGCAGAAGGAAATGACAAGTGGTTTTCAGCAAGGTAATGTCTGCAGGTGCTGAAATTTTAAGTAACAGAGTAGTTTGATGGCAAGATATTTTGTAATGAGCAAGTAATGATAATAGTAACAAAAGGGCAGCAAGGTATCCCAATCCTTTTGAGGCAAAGGACATGCCAAAACGGTCTCTTATAGTAAGCAAAGCGTTCTTGAGGGTACACGGGAATTTCATCTAGTCACTTTCATCATGTTGATTCTATTCGTGTTCGCTAATTTGATAATTTGATATGTGGGTGGACCGGTGCTTAGGTGTTGTTCTTACTTGAACAAACCTCCTACTTATGATTAACCCCCTCGCAAGCATCCGCAACTACGAGAAAAGTATTAAGGATAAATCCTAACCATAGCATTAAACTTTTGGATCCAATCGGTCCCTTACGGAATAGCACATAAACTAGGGTTTAAGCTTCTGTCACTCTCGCAACCCATCATCTAATAACTACTCCATAAGACAACAATGCATTCCCTTAGGCCCAAATATGGTGAAGTGTCATGTAGTCGACGTTCACATGACACCACCAAGGGAATCACAACATACATACTATCAGAATATCGAACACATATCAAGTTCACATGATTACTTGCAACATGATTTATCCCGTGACCACAAGAACAAAAGTAACTACTCACAAGTGATAATCATGCTCAAGATCAGAGGGGTATTAAATAGCATAATGGATCTGAACATATAATCTTCCACCAAATAAACCATATAGTAATCAACTACAAGATGTAATGAACACTACTAGTCACCCACAAGCACCAATCTATAGTTCCGGTAACAAGATTGAACACAAGAGATGAACTAGGGTTTGAGATGAGATGGTGTTGTTGAAGATGTTGATGGAGATTTCCCTCCCCAAGATGGGACAGTTGTTGGTGATGATGATGAAGATGGTTTCCCCCTCCGGGAGGGAAGTTCCCCCAGCGGAATCACTCCGACGGAGGGCAAAAGTGCTCCTGCCCAAGTGCCGCCTCGAGACGGCGGCGCTCCATCTCGAAAGTCCTCCCCTTAATTTTTTCTAGATCAAAGTGACTTATATACCAGAAGATGGGCACCGAAGGTGGGCCTGGGTGAGCATAACCCACCAGGGCACGCCTAGGCTCCCTCGCGCGCCCAGGTGGGTTGTTCCCACCTGGTGGGCCCCCTCTGGTACTTATTTGCTCAAATATTCTTCATATATTCCATAAAAATTCTCCGTAAAGTTTCAGCTTGTTTGGAGTTGTGCAGAATAGGTAGCCTGACGTAGCTTTTCCATGTCCAGATTTCCAGCTGCCAGAATTCTCCCTCTTTGTGTGTACATTGCAAATTATGAGAGAAAAGGCATTAGAATTACTCCAAAAAGCATTATTATGCATAAACACATCATAAATAACAGTAGAAAACATGATGCAAAATGGACGTATCGCATGGCACCGCCTATCGCGGCGGTAACCACTTAGCTCGACGTGTGCCGCCGTCGCCAGGCTGCCGGCAAAGCCCACCGCATTTCGCCACTTCCGCTTGCCGCCGCCTATCGCCATCAACTTTCTCGACGCTGCTCGCGGTCGACCCAGCTTCACTCGGTTGGGGAATCTGTTGTACTGAGGGTTCTTTCTCATGGACAACAAGGTTACTAATTTAATGAGATATTATCTCATCTCTTATCCCAGTTCATCTGCCTCATTTAATCACCCGGCCGAAATCGCCGTGAATTCATTTTCATTCTAGCTGATTTGAGGGTTTTCTTCCGTTCATAGAGTGTACAGTGCACGGACACATCAGGACTTTGCGGCCTCCGCCAGACATTCCATCTCACCGTACCAGATGACTTGAGGATGCGCGCGGTATGTTCAATCTCACCCTAAATCGGTTGGCATGGCGTACTTTCCTGAACATATTCTAAATATTGCTACATTTGGATAAAAGGTGCCACATGCACCATATACGTCAAAGGGGATTTTTCCCTCTTCTTTCTATATTAGGCAAATTAATGATGTATTGTTCTTTCGATTACTCTCATATTTCCATGACATCATGTTTACCCTATCTGTTTAATTATAGATTTTTGTCCTTCGATTTCAACTGCTGTACAGTTCTTTCAATTTGGGCCCATATTTGCATGTTACCATATTTTCTTTAACAATCCTACCATTTTCTGCAGCGCGTCCCTTGCTATGCAACAAAAATGTAGTGCACAATCTTTCCCTTTACATAAGTCAAGACTGCAGGGATGTCATACTGAACTCAAACCATGGATTTACAATCGTTGCTACTATAAGACTTGATGAATGTGGTGACTCCTATTTTTGCACTAGCCTTTGGAAAGAAATTTCTAAGTTTTATGTACTGAAAGTTGGCACTAAAATTACACTGCGCATAAAAGGGCCTGGTCATGAGATATATGCTAACTTCCCCGACGATATCATCCGTCCAGACTTTGTTCGAAGTAAGTTTTCTTTTCAAGTATCTGCATGTTGACTTACCCAGCAATATCAAATGAATTGTATAGTGTTTAAGTAACCAATTCTTATTCCATTTTCTTACTATATTCCTACCTAATGACTTCTAGTTACCAATACACTTTTCTATTGCCCTGTTTTAACTAAATATTCCCTGTACTCCCACTTCTATCAGAAAGTGCCGCTGACAAGGAGACTCCGGAGGTGGAGAACGGGGCTGCCAACAAGCGGAGGCGGGGCAAGCAAGAACCGCAAGCGACTCCAGCAGGCCTATACTTCATCAGCAACCTCCCCGATGATATGTTGACAGTCATCATCTCCCTCCTCCCAATCAAATATGGGGGCGCGAACAACCGTCCTTTCCCGGTGGTGGCGCCCCCTATGGAACTCCACCCCTCTCGACCTCATCGACACCCACGAGCTCTGCCATGGCTATTGCAAAAGCTTGGATGTGTTCTCCAAGATCCTCGGCAGTCACCTTGGACCAACCAGAGGCCTTAGAATGGGCAAGTTTCCTTCCAATGGCAAGGACCGAGCCAAGCTTGACGACTGGTTCCGATCCCCCGCTCTACATCAGCTCGAGGAGCTCACTTTTGATGATGGGCATATGCACTCGCTGCCAACGTGCGCGCTCCTCCTCGCGCCCACGCTGCGCGTTGCCAAGTTCAGGAACTGCCATCCCCCCTAATGACGCGCCCGCTCTTATTCTACCACAACTGAAGCACCTCGAGCTCGTCGTCGTCTGCCTCCCAAATGGTGACATGGAGCGCCTTCTCCATGGTTGTACTGCACTCGAGTACCTTCGTCTTCAGGTGATCAATGGGTTGAGTAGCTTCCACATCACCTCCATGACTCTCCGGACTATTTATGTGTGTTCCTGGTGCAGCAGGAAGACATCACAAGATGTGTACCACGGTATGGTCACTGAGGACACACCTGCACTTGAGAGATTACTTGTAGTTGATCAAGAAGGTCCAACAAGAATCAATGTCATTTCTGCGCCGAAATTGACAGTGGTGGGCTACTCGTTTGACAAATATTCCGAACTTGTTATTGGATCCACACCCGTTTAGGTACAACAGCCGCCTTCTACCTCTCCTTCTACAAATTAACATTATTTCTAATTTTGAAGATGTTTGTTCATCTGTCATCCAAAAAATGATTTCGTCAAGCTTGACCCCGAAACTGCGCACAGTGAAGGTCTTGGCACTAGAATCTATCGGCCCCAACCTGGAGCAAGTTTTCAGTTTCCTGAGATGCTTTCCGTGCCTGGAGAAGCTATATATCTAGGTGATGTTCCTTTCCTGTTAAATGTTAACCATAAGGGAGTTCAATTTGTGACACCTTTTTCCAAGTTTACAATGACAATGTACTACGATTTCTGAAGGATTCTTTTGGAGGATTTCAGTACATACATGCCCCCCCCCAATATTGGTTGCTTGATCCATATGGTTACAATCCATAAGAATTTCTCCTTTGGATTCATCTGTACTAGTTTTCTTAGGGAACTTTTTGTCCACTCCAACCTCTTGTGAAGAAGGCTACATTTTTTTAGAATGTAACCAAATGCCCATGTTAATCATGTCAGATCAAAGATGGCATGTTAGTGCATTTTACAAATCCTGCAAACCAAATAGGCTTGTAGTAGTGTTCAAAACTGCATGTAGACACTAACACGTTTTCTTCTTTGGCAGATAAGATTAGGCCCAGTGGTGGATAATGTGATACAAACTAACAATCATGTCGAATGCCTAGATCTGCATCTCTCAGAAATTACTTTGAACTCCTACCGAGGGACCTTACCGGAGATTATATTCGCTATGTTCTTTGTTGTCAGAGCAAGGATGCTGAAGGTAATGAGGTTTTCCCTACATTTATTTCGCAAAAATGAATGGTTTGTTGATCAGCGCCGGCGCTTGCGGCAGAATGGAATAGGCGCTAAAAATGTTGAATATCATTTTGGAACTTCAGATGGCAGAGTAATCGGAAGTCATTGTGTCAACCCCATACATGACTTCTCAGTGGCTGACCCCTTTGCAAAAATTATGAGGTTTCGAAACCAGACTTAGAAGTGGTAATATTAGTTTGAACCTCTCTCATATCCATGTTCGGTGGATCAGCGCAAGCGTTTGCTGCTGATGAGCTGAATTTCATTTTTAATATCTGTTTGAACCTTGTAATATTTGAATTTGAGCCATATAACTTTGGAATTTGAACCTTGTAATATTTCGAGCTTTTGTGGTACAATCATTGAAATGGTATCACATGTGACTCGTATATTGGTAGCACTATTTTGACCTTAATTAATATGTAATGGGTCTTAGATTTTATTAACCATTCTTGAATCTGTTTACCTTGTTGGTCTCACAGCACACGATCTGTATAGCTAACACGACTGGGATCTTCGACATTATTGCACATAGTTGGTTTCTTCAACCGTGTGCCCTGTAGAGTGCAGAATTAATTATCGTACTCGAGTGTCCATCATCACCCTTCTATGTAACTTTGACCTCATCACCCATGGGTAAACTTATGACCGAAGTCATTCCACACACTTCGTTTTTACAAAGCTTTTTGCCAATAAACGCCCACGATTTGTCCCTCTTCTAGCCAACGCGTGGCCAAACTAGCCGGGCGGGAAGCTTGCGTGGTAAATGATACGTCTCCAACGTATCTACTTTTCCAAACACTTTTGCCCTTGTTTTGGACTCTAACTTGCATGATTTGAATGGAACTAACCCGGACTGACGCTGTTTTTAGCAGAATTGCCATGGTGTTATTTTTGTGAAGAAATAAAAGTTCTCGGAATGACCTGAAACTTCACGGAGAATATTTTTGGAATTAATAAAAAATACTGGCGAAAGAATCAACACCAGGGGGCTCACACCCTGTCCACGAGGGTGGAGGGCGCGTCCCCTGCCTCGTGGGCCCCCTGAGGCTCCACCGATGTCAACTCCAACTCTATATATTCACGTTCAGGGAGAAAAAAATCAGAGAGAAGGATTCATCGCGTTTTACGATACGGAGCCGCCGCCAAGCCCTAATCTCTCTCGGGAGGGCTGATCTGGAGTCCGTTCGGGGCTCCGGAGAGGGGAATCCGTCGCCGTCGTCATCATCAACCTTCCTCCATCACCAATTTCATGATGCTCACCGTCGTGCGTGAGTAATTCCATCGTAGGATTGCTGGACAGTGATAGGTTGGATGAGATTTATCAGGTAATCGAGTTAGTTTTGTTAGGGTTTAATCCCTAGTATCCATTATGTTCTGAGATTGATGTTGCTATGACTTTGCTATGCTTAATGCTTGTCACTAGGGCCAGAGTGCCACGATTTCAGATCTGAACCTATTATGTTTTCATGAATAGATGTGAGTTCTTGATCCTATCTTGCAAGTCGATAGTCACCTACTATGTGTTATGATCTGGTAACCCCGAAGTGACAATAATCGGGACCACTCCTGGTGATGACCGTAGTTTGAGGAGTTCATGTGTTCACTAAGTGTTAATACTTTGGCCCGGTACTCTATTAAAAGTAGGCCTTAATATCCCTTAGTTTCCAATAGGACCCCGCTACCACGGGAGGGTAGGACAAAAGAAGGCATGCAAGTTCTTTTCCGTAATCACATATGAGTATATTTGGAATACATGCCTACATTACATTGATGAACTGGAGTTAGTTCTGTGTCACCCTATGTTATAACTGTTGCATGAGGAATCGCATCTGACATAATTATCCATCACTGATCCAATGCCTACGAGCTTTTCACATATTGATCTTTGCTTAGTTACTTTTCCGTTGCCACTGTTACAATTACTACAAAACTGCTACTGTTACCTTTGCCACCGTTATCGTTACTTGCATACTACTTTGCTACTAAATACTTTGCTGCAGATATTAAGTTTTCCAGGTGTGGTTGAATTGACAACTCAACTCCTAATACTTGAGAATATTCTTTGGCTCCCCTTGTGTCGAATCAATAAATTTGGGTTGAATACTCTACCCTCGAAAACTGTTGCGATCCCCTATACTTGTGGGTTATCAAGACTATTTTCTGGAGCCGTTGCCGGGGAGCATAGCTCTATTCTTTGAGTCACTTGGGATATATATCTGTTGATCACTATGAGGAACTTGAAAGAGGAAAAAAACCAAGATTTATCCCTCAACTACGAGGGGAGGTAAAAATCTGCCATCTAGCTCTGCACTTGATTCACCTTCTGTTATGAGTAAACTTGCGACGTCTACTCCTGCTATTGATTCTGATATGTCGCATGTTATTGATGATGCCACTTCTGCTATGCATGATACTTATGATGAAACTACTTCTATGCTTGATAATACTGTGCCATTAGGTGAATTTCTTGATGAACAACTTGCTAGGATTAGAGAGAATGAAATTATTGAAACTGATAATATTGATGATGAAGATTCTCCCCCCTAGATATGAATTGCCTGATGTGTTTGAGGGTTATGTTATGGATGAAGAAACTGCTAGAGACCTTTTTGCTTGCAAAGATAGATATGATCTTAAGAAACTGTTAGCTAAGCTAAAATAAAAATCTTTGAATGCTAGAATGAATTATGACCCTGCTTTTGTTACTTCACCTATCTGTATTTCTGATAAGGATTATGATTTCTCTGTCGATCCTGAGTTGATTACTTTGGTTGAATCTGATCCTTTTTATGACTATGAATCTGAAACTGCTGTGGCACATCTTACTAAATTAAATGATATAGCCACCCTATTTACTCATGAGGAAAAATTCGTTACTACTATATCCTTAAGTTATTTCCGTTCTCATTAAAGGGTGATGCTAAAACATGGTTTAATTCTCTTACTCCTGGTTGTGTGCGTAGTCCCCAGGATATGATTTATTACTTCTCTGCTAAATATTTTCCCGCTCATAAGAAACAAGCTGCCTTAAGGAAAATATATAATTTTGTGCAAATTGAAGAAGAGAGTCTCCCACAAGCTTGGCGGAGGCTTCTCCGATTATTTAATGCTTTGCCTGATCATCCTCTCAAGAAAAATGAATTACTTGATCTCTACTCCTAACTAGTAGAATGCCCGTGCGTTGCCACGGACTTTTGAAATATTTGCTAGAGCCAATTAAACATAATACATGTTAAGTTTTACATGTAAACATAAGTTAAGTCCACTTCACTTGCAAGGTAGATTGATTACAAAAAGGTTTATTTGACGATATAAGTAAAAATGTGTTACAAATTAAGATCTATTTGATGCGTTTAAGAAATTCTCACACATTTGCAGGATATTGTCTTTAGCTTCACTCGCATGATATTTGAACAAGTTACTAAAAACGTCTTTCTCAACTCGTACCCATCCTACACAAGGATGAAATCACCATGAGCATGAATATCTTGCATTAATAAAGGTCATAAATGTGTAACCGAGAATACTGACTGTGCAAACCGGACGAACCAATTCTTTAACGTCCCACCGGAGCATAAAGAAAAAAACTAAATAGCTAGGCACATTCTTGCAATTTCATAAATTCATATTATCTTGAATATAGTGATAACAAAATAAATGCTTGTATTTTGCATGGATAATGAGGTGAGACTAACCACATCTTGTTGTATATAAGTATTAACATGTTGTACGATGTGACAATATTTTGATGGGTCTATGTCATATTCTCGGTCTTCTTTTATCTGGCCAGATACGAACGTGCTAATAATATGTATCTTTTGACCCGCTTTGTCTTGTATATGGTTGTGAGCAAGCATACAATATATGTAAACATTTATCACCTATAATTCAACATTTAGAATATATTTATGTCAGATATTATACTTCAAATGGTTTATGTTAGTAAGTACAAAATGTTTGTGATTAGTCTTACACCGCCATGCAAGAACATATCATCTTTTATAAGGCATTCCAAGTGGTCATTTTATAACAAGGCATCTTCAATATTCATGAACTTGGTTTTTTTGGGGCAGACATGACTGAATCGACGACTGTAATATCTGTAGGGTACAAACATAGTCTATCATCATGATACACAAATGAGAGAAATTAGTGAATGATGAAAGGAAAGAAAGATAATCACAGTGAAAGTAAAAACCTTGTGTATCATTTTCGGATTGTCGTGGGATATCATTGCTTGCACATCGTTTTGCTATATACAACTTGGTGAGTTTTTTCCCCTTTCAACGACGTCGCCCCAGGAACCTTGTAAATGAGTTGTGTTTGAACGTCGACAAGATCCATCCCCATCTCTTTGACACTCTGCAAAATCAAACATGTATAGAAATATACCATTTGAGTATTACATCATGTGCAACACCCAACTCCTATGTCAGTCGGCAGTTTTAAAGCAACACCCAACTCCACCAGTTTTTATATGACCTACAAAGGTACTGCAATAGAAACAAATGTTATAATTTTTTTATGATGATGGTATGGAAAATATATATTCACTGGTCATTTGTTAGAAATGAGCGGTGCCCGATTTTTTTTGCGGGGGGTGCCCGATTTAAACTGAGTGAGATGGAGAGTGCTTTGTAGTAAAAGTCAGGGGCATCCCAGTTTTAATAAATTGTAGGCTCACCTCTAAATAACATGTTGATGATTATTATCCGAAATCTCTACTATTTAGGATATGGTATACTGCGATCACAGAAAAAATGTTGCAATTCTCTAGGAGCAAACAACCAATTTTCGCTTTATATATAAATAAGCAGTCATCCGAAATTTCTTGGATCATTTTAATTTATTTATACATGATAAGGAAAATTGTCCGACGAAAGATAAAAACATGCAAGCAATCCAACATAAACCGAGTATATTCTGTTTCTTCTCTCAAAACTGTGTTTTTTGTGTGATATTCTGAATATATCTAATAATTATAAAAAATCTTTATTTCTATAATCCATGTTCAATTAATTTGTTTTTCGAGAATAATATTTTTTTCCGTACAACAAATTTTGGGATCCAAGGCCCAAATCAGCATAGCCCACTCTCTCCTTCCCCTCACTATCCTATCCCGCACGACCCAACCAGCCCCACTATATCTTTCTAGAAAAAAAAGAAGAAAAAACAGCCCCCACCTTCTCCTTCCCCTCGCTCTATCGTTCCCCTCACTCTCTCCACTCCCGCACACGCAAATCCCTAATCTCGGCCGAGTCACCCACTCCACTCCCTCCGCTGTCGCCCCCACAGCCGCCACAACCAGCGAACTCGTCTCCCACCACTACCCCCTCTCGTCCCCTCCCCTCTACTCATCCGACGGCGCTGACCGCGCAGATCGAGCGACCAGGCGGCGGCCACATGCGCACACAACCGGCGACCAACATCACGCAAAGGTCACCACCGCCGTCGCCGAAGGGCGGTCTTCTTCCACCTCGACGGACGAGCTTGCGCGCCAGGAGAGGAGCGGGGATCCTGCGCTTCTTCCTCGCTCAGCGCCCCTGTCGCCATGCCATGGATGGACCTCCCTCTGCTCTCACCAAGGCCATGTACCGAGCTTGCTCTCCTCCTCGAGGTAATCTATTCACCCATCGCCATCGTTAGGACCTAGGATGCGTGGTCACTGTAGATCGGGGTACCCACTGCTGCACACTTGGTCTCCGCTCTCCGTCCCCTGAATTCATGTCGCCCGCAGCCAAATGCTCCCGCCCAACAACCAGTTTCCTGCCCTAGCGACCTGTCCTCCATGTATTGTGGTCTAACATTTGCCTCGGTAATCTTTAATGTAAGAGAATATGATGGCAGGTGGATAGAGCTAATGGCCTAATGCAGATCTGAAGAATACCAACGTGAGAATAAAACAAACAATTCTTCAGTTAAAGTTTACTCTTTTCATGGTGCTCCACGTTGACTAATGGTTTGATTTCCTAGTGAGCTCGTACATACATGTTTTCTCTCTTTGAATTGTTGTTAGATGAGATACAGTCGCAACTACTACATCGACACTGTCATATCTTTGGTACTGTATACTATTGCTGCCTACATTTACAATTAAGTTTGCTTGCCAACCCCCGTGAAAAAAGTTCGTCTGCCAAGGAACCACTCAAGTGGATATATATTCTCCTTAACTCTTCAACTATTTTTTTATCAGACTAGCTGCTGAACGAAAAACATAATATTGTTGCCTCATATTTATTTACTTGCCTGCTTGATTGTTAGTCTGTTCCTCTGCGTATGAGGAACGCAACAATGTCCTGCATGTTCAAATCAGTTATCTTGTCATTCCCCAATTTTCTTACTGTTCTTTTGGCCTTGGACAAGGTCAATCGGATGTGTGTGTTGACACAGATCTTGGATGTGGAAGTTAATATATCAGTCCTATCCGACCTCTCTATACTGTTTTGTTATATATACGTTGGGGATAGATGAAATAGTAGAAGTTAACTATGCTGGTTATTGTCATGTGTGGTCCATTACTCTGACCTTTCTGATTATCTAAAGGAAATGGGTTTATTTACTTTGCTGATTTCATTCGAGCTCTGAATATATTTCATTCCGACATTTCATTTTGTCGATAATAACATTTTTCTTATTTCTGAACATTTCTATGGGCAGATATTATCCTCCAAGCTATATGATATGGACAACACATGATTTATGGAACGAAAAGAGGTGATTTGTCGAACTTTGTCTCTTTTACAATTTGCTACCTCTTATAAATTTTATGATTTATAATCTGAGTTAACAAAACCATTAAGATATCTTATTTTGTGTAATTAGATCATGTCATCCAGATAATTAGATTTCACCGCATGATGTTCTTTACCCCAGCCGAGCATAGTGTGCTGCCGCGCCGTCGATTTCCACGAAGTAGCCAGCCCGAGCCGATTCCCCAATGTGTCAATGACTACGGCCGCTGCGTGATCCTGTGGGACATGACCAATCCATTGCCTTATCAACACATGGAGGTAACAAATCCCCTCCTAATACAGGTGCTTTGGTCGGCTGCTGGCTCTACCACATAGCCTTCCGTCCACAATGAGCAGGAGTTAATATTAGAATATGACCATCTCTTTCTTAATGATGTGTGCCTTGTATTTCCATTTTGCTTTCTAAAAATATCAATTCAGGGAACAAAAGGAAAGCATGATAATTATTATTTTTGACTTTACATTACATATCTCCAAGGTCCTATTTTTTGCTTGGTACGGGTAGTCATTATGCTTGGGCTCATGACCATGGTTAATCTATAGCATGGTTTAGGGTGACCTATTTAACATAATGGTGTTATATGTTTGCATTTCTTGAACTGTCAGTAGGAACCTATATACCGCAAAATATTTGTATGTCCCCTATAGAAGGTTTTAGACAGTCAATTGATTTTGTCCCGTCCGACTATCATGCAGTCTGACTTCAGATGACTATGTTTTTCAGGGTGAATTGAGTTCAGAGCTTTGAGCAAACGATTGCGATTTTGTAGCTGCAGTGGTGCTATTCTTTATCATTTGGTATGTCATTACTTCCTACCTACTTGAATTTCTCTATTCCCAATTCACGTGATTTTTACTTTTTGACATTTCCCTAAATGATTATACACAACTCTGATAAGAACTGAGAAGTACATATGCACTTTTACGACATATAGGTTCATATAGATGTGTTTGGACGACATATAGGGAGAACGATAGGATCAGATGTCTGTGACATAGAAAAAATATACTGACATGTACATACTGTTCTTTCATAGTACATGCCATGTATACAATGTTCACATGCAAACAGAGCTACAAAAATATATTAGTAGATGAACCACAGTGATAGCTCATGTACCATCGGAAGCAATAGAGCTACAAAAATATATTAGTAGATGTCCTCTGGTTTGATATTTTGAAGGCACGAACAGAAAGAAGTGCACCTGATATGCTATAAAATGTACATTTCGTGGCAGAATAATAGGTGGTTATAAATTGTGGTACTGTCCAGGTTCCAACAATTCATTAAAACTCTTATTTATCTGCAAGATACACACAATAGGAAAAGCAACTGACAGAATATGGCACAATGAAAGGAAAATAATACTACTGGAAATATTTGTGAGATCATGAAGATGTCAACACGCATCCATCCGTTTACTTGTGCCAAATCTGCAACTAAGTAGTTAGAAACACATCATGTCTGTTTAGATATGTATTGAAAAGCCGGGATTATAAAATTCAAGTAAGGGGCAAATAAGAGACTATACAGGACAAAAATAAATAACATTGACTGTGCCTGCTTTGGGGCCGCATCATAAATATTTCTCTAATGTAGAACACTCCAGTGAGTTTTACAACAACGGAGTGACCCAGGCAGTGTGCAATACTTATGTAGGAAAACAAAGCCTAGTTTAGATGTAGTACATGATTGATTACAAAACAACAAAAGAATAATATACATAAGCAATCCGGCAAAAGGAGAAATAATGTCACATACAGGAAAAATTGGCAACTTGCAAAGTCACAAATCCGAGGCAATATTATTAATATTTGACTTGTTGAATAAACATAATAAAGTTCAGTTGCTAACATCGAAAGATAAATATTTGTACAAGAACACGGAAGAGCACCAAATTGTCTGTAGCAAAAGAGTAAATCCTTTATCTTATTCAAAACCCGCCAGCTTCTTAAGAGCGGACTTCAGCCTGTAAGGACTTCCTTATAGACGATGTTCTTCATCGAGGTTTGTAAGGACAAGGCAGGTCTTTTTCGCTTCTTAGGTTTACCGCTTTGCTTCTTGGCATTCTCCTTCTCCTTCTCCTTCTCAATGAGGATCTTTATGTTTCTCTTTGCGGTGGCTCGAGATAGTGCGACATAGAGTTGACCATGAGAGAACACAGGATTAGGTAGGTACACGCCAACAATCGGAATCGTCTGGCCTTGAGCCTTGTTAATCGTCATAGCAAAGCTAAGCCTTACAGGAAATTGCTTCCTCTTGAACTTAACCTCGCACCACAAGCCTCGTCCCGTTACATAGACCATTAGCCGGATCAATGTTCCTCAGAAGTATGACGGGGCAGTTGAGCTTCAGTTTGAGTGCATGCGGAGGCAGACCGTTGGGAGTCAATCCATTTAGGAACTCGGGAGCGTAGTAGCCATACGGGTCGTCTTCTGCACTGTCAAAGCTATGGTAGATTACTTCTTCTCCCTGAAAACACTCTACCATGCGTATGTTTATCTTGTCGATGTTGTCATTCGTGGTGGAGAGGATTGCGCGTGAAGTCATGTAATTTGGATCGGACATGTTGTCATCTAGTCTCGGAAACACATGGTCAATCAGCTTCTCCAGGTCGTCACCCTCGCCTGTAGACGGCACACAAATATCTTTAGGGAGTTGTATGTTTCCTTGATCGTCAACTTCCTCGGTGCCATTGCCTACCCTTAGCAAGTAATCCGCAAACCAGGTGTCATTATGAGCCCTCATGTTGGTGACGAGCCTTAGCTGACGCATACCCTTCCAGAGGTGTGAACTTCGAAGGGTTGTATCGATTATCTGACCCCGGGACCCCCTCCTGACGACCGGAAGCACCTGCCTGAAGTGCCCGCCAAACACAACAGTTTTTCCTCCAAAGGGTCGGTCCCGTCTTCCCATGATGTCGCGCATGCTGTTGTCCAGTGCCTCGACCGCCTGTCGCTTAGTCATGGTGGCCTCGTCCCATAGTATCAATGAGGCCATCCTCAGTAGCTTGGCGGTACCACTCTATTTCGTGAAGGTGCATGAGGCGCCATCGTCGCAGCTCAATGGGATCTTGAACCTCGAGTGGGCAGTCCTGCCTCCAGGCATGATAGAAGCGGCGACGCCTGACGTCACGGTAGCGATAGCGATGTTTCCCTCGCTTCAAACCTTGGCGAGCAGCGCCCTGTACAGGAAGGTCTTCCCTGTACCTCCCGGTCTATCAACAAAGAACACACCCCCATCACCGCGTTCAACAGAAGCTAGTATCTCGTCGTATGCAGCCCTCTGCTCCAAGTTTAGCGACGAAGCCAATTTAGTGTCGTTGATGTCAAAATCGACGTTGGATTCCTCGATCACTTCTCTGGCCTCGCCCTCGGTTGGGTCGAATGCATCGTCAATGCATGGAAGAGCGAAATCAGCTGTCTTTGCCCATGGACTGCAACATACCCCTAATGTCAAGCAACACCATCTATTCCACCTCAATCGGGCATGTGTGTGATCGCCGATAGTCATCAGACATAGGCTCGAAGTGCCTATCCCATAAACCATGCACGTCGCCTGGCTCATAGTGCACCAAAATTGTTGCGAAGAGCCTCCTGCGTGAACATGGCATCACCCACTACTCTGCCTTGGTAAGACAGTCGTCGAGCGTGTTATCTTGTGTAGTCCCTTCGTTAGAGTCGTCAACACTTGTCCCCTCCATCGGGCCTGCAACACATATATAGTTGAACATATATATGTTTGACTTGTGTAGCACAATTTATAGGTGAACATATACCTGGAGGTACATGTGATGAAGTCGTCTGTTCCGCTGGCTTGCTGTGTGGAGTCCCCATATGTAACTACTAAAAAAAGACATGTCCAACAGACTCAGGTATCACGCAAAAACTTGTAAACTGACTCTGCAAGCAGATCACGTGAAATACCAACAGTACTAAAGGCCCGTTCCCATTGTACAGAAATTCAGTCCATAAGGGCAGGTTGTTACAGATTTATGAGTCTTGCTATATATATGAAAATAGAAAGACATGTCGAACAGACTTTGCTACTTTGCATTTTTTTTGTGAACTGACTCTGCTGGATACATGTAAAGAATTCAAGATGCTAAGATGTCCTGTTCATCTGACTTCAGGCAGATGAAGGCCGTCGAAGATCACAAGCGCAGCTTGCTATTGTACAGGTTTGGAATTTAGAAAGGTGACCTATTTTCATGTGAACTTACCTATTCTTTGCTATTCAGAATAATTCTTTATCTTCCCATTGCTGTGTTAATTGATTCATATGCGGTTGTGCTATTCTGACAAGGATGTCCATCAAGGTTGTTTGGAGGGACATAATGAAACCTCACAAGTTATACTTTGCTGATTCTTTCAGAGAATTGTTTCATTACTAATGCGCTGTCGCGGGCATGTATTAATCCCAAATTCCAAATCACTTTGGAATCCAGTCAAAATCCAGTGAAAATCACTTTGGAATCCTTCTCCGTAATTGATTCGCAAAGTACTCTCAAGGACTGCTCTGAACCTCAAATATCCTGGGCACATGAAGTTGTGGTGTAATTTTTACAGAAACAGTGATTCAGGCAGCAAGGTATTGATTGATGCAACTATGTTGTACTGTTTCAGTAACTGTTAATATTTTCTTTAGGAAGGATAACCAATTCAGTACTAAAAGTATTTTTCATGTTATCTAAATTGAGGGCAATCCTTTGTACACTAATATGAGGCGTTTTAGGTCACGGAAGTATTGACCTAAAAGGTCTTGTATTAGTTACAGAGGGGTTTGAGCGCGGGCAGCGGCCGGCGGCGGAGGTGGAAAATGAAGTCTGGCATGGCTTGATTTAGTTTGAACACGAGTCCATCAGGATCGCCCTGATCTGTACACGTAGACATAACAAACAAAGGGGTTTGAGCGCGGGCAGCGGCCGGCGGCGGAGGTGGAAAATGAAGTCTGGCATGGCTTGATTTAGTTTGAACACGAGTCCATCAGGATCGCCCTGATCTGTACACGTAGACATAACAAACAAAGGGGTTTGAGCGCGGGCAGCGGCCGGCGGCGGAGGTGGAAAATGAAGTCTGGCATGGCTTGATTTAGTTTGAACACGAGTCCATCAGGATCGCCCTGATCTGTACACCTAGACATAACAAACAAAGGGGTTTGAGCGCGGGCAGCGGCCGGCGGCGGAGGTGGAAAATGAAGTCTGGCATGGCTTGATTTAGTTTGAACACGAGTCCATCAGGATCGCCCTGATCTGTACACGTAGACATAACAAACAAAGGGGTTTGAGCGCGGGCAGCGGCCGGCGGCGGAGGTGGAAAATGAAGTCTGGCATGGTTTGATTTAGTTTGAACACGAGTCCCTCAGGATTGCCCTGATCTATACACGTAGACATAACAAACAAAGGGGTTTGAGCGCGGGCAGCGGCCGGCGGCGGAGGTGGAAAATGAAGTCTGGCATGGCTTGATTTAGTTTGAACATGAGTCCATCAGGATCGCTCTGATTTGTACACGTAGACATAACAAACAAAGAAAACCTGTGTGTTCATACCTGGGGTTGAAACCGTACAGCGTCGCCGACCGCACGTTCCGCGGCGGCGCGATCCAGAAACTGCCAGCGATCCAGAAACATGGTGGCGGCCCTGTCGAGTCATTCCGCGGCGGCGGCGCTGTGGAGTGCGCAGATCGCACTACGGCTACGCAGATCTGATCGGCAGCGCGGTATGGGGATCGGCGGCGGGGTATGGGGTATGGGGATCGGCTTCAGGGGGATCCTGATCGGCGGCAGGGCGCTGTTTCTTTGGCTACGTGCGTGGGTGGGGTTCGGTGGCGCGGTTCGGTGGGTGGGTGTGGGGGTGGGGGTAATTTGATGGAAAAAACCGAACGAAAAAAAGTCAAAAAAACCAGACGAAAGTGGGGGGACTATTAGAGATGGACGAGTTGGTTGAATAGTCCCTCCACTTTCGACTGGTTTTTTTCGGTCTCCCTTCCCACCATCCGACCGGTTTACTTTTTCTCCACCATTTTCTTGTAAACAAACACTTTCCTATTGTACAAAAAGAGACAGATCCTAACTTTCCTAACTTATCCAAATCAAGCGATCCATCTCATCAATGCAATTTGCTAGAGGAAACAAATAACAAATTTTAAGGAAACAAATAACTGACTTTAAGGAAAAAAAATCCAATTTACTAATACTCCTGCAGCATGATGGAATCAGAACTTTCCTAATACTCCTACATCGCAAATCACCACATATTCCATTGATGAGATATGGGTGTTGAGGATGCTCTCATTGCGCATGGAGGAGAAGGCGCTATGGGTGTTGAGGATGCTCTCATTGCGCATGGAGGAGAAGGCGCTCTTGATCTAGAGACGAGCAGCGACGGCGCCGCGGCCCAGCAGGCGGCCAACTGAGAACATCCGCCTTCGCTGTGCACCTGGGGTCCTAGTTTCCATATGTTAGCACAATTCCATGTTCTGGTAGCTATTTGGTCAGTGTGTAAGGGTGATCAATGGGCCTGGAGTGCCCTGTTAGGTGTCTATTCCATGTGCCAGGATGTTGTACGTGCCTGGAGTAGTTGTGTTGGCCTCTGGCCATGTATCCAAACTGTGCAAGAGCTGCGTTTGCAGAAGATGCTTCTCCCAGTTGCCCCCAGACCGCATGTTGTTGCTGTGTGTGTGACTGCTTGCTCTGCTTCCACTATGAAGTCAGACTACAAGGTGCCCTATGTTTGAATATGTTAGAGCAACCAATTAATTTTCTGAGTTGGAACGTAAGGGGTCTGAACTACCCAGACCGGCGTGCCACGGTCAGTGCCACGATCGCCTCGTCGTTGTGCCATGTCGTGTGCCTCCAAGAGACTATGTCGTGTGCCTCCAAGAGACTAAGCTCGAAAATGTTGACCAGTTCACGGCAGCCTTCCTGGGGGGACATAGGTTGCGTAGCTTCGCGCAAAGGCCTGCAACTAGCACTAGGGGTGGCATCTTGATGCTTTGGGATGACCTCCTTGTGGATGTTTCCTGCATCAACACCACGGCGTTCTGCCTTTCCGCCATGGTCAGTGTGCGAGGGACCGACATGCTCTTCAAGATCACCTCCGTCTACGGTCCCTCAGACTCCTCTTGCAAAGATGCCTTCTTTGCCGAGCTGCTGGCAGAGAAACCACCGACCGGGGTGGCCTGGCTTGCCACAGGCGATTTCAACCAAATTTACAGGGCGCGAGATAAAAATAAGAGAAATGTCAACTGCGGCAGGATCAATCGTTTCAGGGCAACGCTCCACAGTTGTGAGCTCAAAGAGATCCACCTTCAAAACCGAAGATTCACTTGGAGCAACGAGAGGGCAAATCCAACCTTATGCAAGCTTGACTCTTTTTTCTGCAACGCCGAGTGGGACATAGCTTTCAACACTCATGTCCTTAATGCGCTTTCCTCCTCTCTCTCCGACCATTGTCCGCTTCTTCTTGCCGATGTTAAGGGACAAAGAAGGCCTCGAGTGTTTAAATTTGAAAAGTTCTGGGCATCTATGCCCGGATTCAACGAGGTGGTTCAAAAGGCGTGGAACGAGAGGGTCGACCACACTGAGCCATACCTCATTCTTTACCACAAGCTCAAGAAGACGGCTCTCCGCCTCTCTGAATGGAGTAGAGGTCTTTTCTCCAAGGCTAAAATTCACCACTAGGCCGCGCTCTTGGTGATATTTCGCCTCGACATTGCCCAAGAGGATAGGCTCCTCTCCACCGAGGAAATTGAGCTCCGGGCCAGGCTCAAGAGAAGGGTCATCGCCTTGGCGGCGCTCGAGAGATCGCGCAAGAAGCAATGTGCGAGAATTGCCAACCTTAGAGGTGGGGATGCTAATACAAAATTCTTCCATCGCCGAGTCAATGCAAGGCGGAGAAAAAAATCATATCCATAGAATAAAAAATGAGCATGGTTGGGTCACCGAGCACGACGCCAAAGAAAAGATAATCCATGACCATTTTTTCAATGTCATGAAGAGAGGCCCCCGATGCCACAAAGATTTCAATTGGGATGAGCTAAATTTGGAGCCTTTTGACTTGCATGACCTTGGCTCCCCAATGGCCGAGAGTGAGGTCCTGGATGCGATCAACGACATGCCAAGTGACAAGGCGCCGGGGCCGGATGGGTTCACGGGCCTCTTCTTTAAGAGGTGTTGGGACATTATTAAGCCTGATCTCATGAGGGTGATCACACATTTTGACTGCCTACACACCTCAAACCTCCAGTGGCTCAACTCCGCAGATGTGGTGCTCTTGCCCAAGAAGGAAGGGGCGGAGGGGATCGCCGACTATAGACCCATCAGCCTCATCCACGCGATCACAAAGATTATTGCGAAGGTGCTATCCATGAGACTAGGCCCACACATGAAAAATCTCGTCTCTAATGCCCAAAGCGCCTTCATCAAAACAAGAAGCATTCACGACAATTTCTTGTATGTCCGCAACCTTGCCCGACGCCTACACAAGAGGAAGACCCCATCCCTCCTCTTCAAGCTCGACATCCGCAAGGCCTTTGACTCCGTGAAGTGGGAGTACTTGCTTGATCTCCTCCAGCGGCGATGTAACGCCCACGATGCGGCTATATCTCCCACGTGTCGAGGCACGACTTAGAGGCATAACCGCATAGTGGTTTTGTCGCAAGAAGGGTCATCTTCACACAATCCCATGTAATGAACAAGAATGGGATAAAGAGTTGGCTTACAATCGCCACTTCACACAATACATAAATATCATCATACATCATCCAAAAATACAATCATATATAGACCGACTACGGTCAAAATCCAGATGAAAATAAGACAACCCCAAATGCTAGATCCCCGATCGTCCCAACTGGGCTCCACTACTGATCATCAGGAAAAGACACATAGTAACGACCACGTTCCTCGTCGAACTCCCACTTGAGATCGACGCCATCGTCTGCACTGGCATCGTCGGCACCTGCAACTATTGTTGGAAGTATCTGTGAGTCACGGGGACTCAGCAATCTCACACCCGCGAGATCAAGACTATTTAAGCTTGTAGAACAAGGAGGTGCAAAAAGGTGGAGCTGCAGCGGCAAAAGCATGTATGGTGGCTAACTGCGCAAATGAGAGCGAGAAGAGAAGCAAAGGAGCGGTCGTCATCTAGCAATGACTAAGAAGTGATCCTGAACACCTACTTACGTCAAACATAACACAGACCGTGTTCACTTCCCGGACTCCGCCGAGAAGAGACCATCACGGCTACACACGCACTTGGTGTATTTTAATTGGGTCAAGTGACAAGTTATCTACAACCGGACATTAACAAATTCCCATCTGCCTCATAACCGCGGGCACGTCTTTCGAAAGATAATACCCTGCAGGGGTGTCCCAACTTAGCCCATCATAAGCTCTCACGGTCAACGAAGGGTAAACCTTCTCCCGGAAAGACCCGATCAGTCTCGGAATCCCGGTTTACAAGACATCTCGACAATGGTAAAACAAGACCAGCAAAGCCTCCCGAATGTGCCGACAAATCCCGATAGGAGCTGCACATATCTCGTTCTCAGGGCACACCGGATTGTCCAAGCTTCCGATAGGCCAGACCAGAGTTGCCCCTGGTGGCCACCGGCGACTGACAGTTTGGACCAATACTCAGAGGAGTACTGGCCCGGGGGTTTAAAATAAAGATGACCCTCGGGCTCTAGAAAACCCGGGGGAAAAAGGTATAGGTCGCAAATGGTAAAACCAAGGTTGGGCCTTGCTGGAGGAGTTTTAATCAAGGCGAACTGTCAAGGGGGTCCCATAAATCACCCGACCGTGTAAGGAACGCAAACTCAAGGAACATAATCCCGGTATAACAGTAACTAGGGCGGCAAGAGTGGAACAAAACACCAGGCATAAGGCCGAGCCTTCCACCCTTAACCAAAATATATAGATGCATTAATTAAATAAGAGATATTGTGATATCCCAACATGTCCATGATCCGGTATGGAACAAACTTCAACTTCACCTGCAGCTAGCAACGCTATAAGAGGGGCTGAGCAAAAGCGGTAACATAGCCAAACAACGGTTTGCTAGGAAAGGATGGTTAGGGGTTGACATGGCTGAAATAGGAGACATGATATAGCAAGTGATAGGTAGCGAGCATGGCAATAGAGCGAACAACTAGCATATCAAAGATAGAAGTGATTTCGAGGGGTGGTCATCTTGCCTGCAAGATTCTCAGAGTTGTCGAAAGCTTGATCCTCGTACGCGTACTCGACAGGTTCCTCGTTCACGAACTCGTCTCCCGGCTCTACCCAAGATAAGAACACAAACAAACGGAACCACAATCAACAACGAGAAATGCACAAGCAACATGATGCAAGACATGTATGATATGCAAGATCTGATATGCGATGCATATGCGTGCTCCGGAAGGAAAATGATGAACATGGCAGTAACTTGGCAAACCAAGCATGCCACTGGAAAGATGAGATGATTTCGGTCGAAATCGATATAAAGATCACCGGAATCGGATGCACGGTTTGCAAATGGCAAGCAAAACAAGAATGATACTAATCTGCGATAAACAGCAAGATAGCACTTAACATACAACAAGTAACAATGCTACAGCACCCCAACATAGCAACAAAGCACATGGCAGTAATCTACAGGAGATGCTTGACAAGAGATGAACACTGAGCTACGGCTAGTTCACAACATATCAAGCTCAAACAAGCATGGCAAAAGTGCAAAAGATTACAGGTTCACAGACAGTGAAAAACTGGACATGGCAGAAATCAGCACCAGGTAGCAATGTTCAGAGCACGAAATCAACATGCTACAGGAACTTAACATAGCAAAACAGGGCATGGTAGTGTTCTACTAAATGCACATGACAAAAGTCCCTTACTGACCATAAGCCAAAAAGGACCAGAAGATATGATTGCAAGCATGTAAACATAGCAAGTTTCGTTATCAGGTTTCAGACTTACCAGAAAACAGAGCATGGCAGAAATATAAATATGTAGGCCTCTTTGTGAGCTTGATGCACTCACTACAGAGCAATGCATGACAAACCAAGCATACCTACTGCAAGATGGCATGTTTATGAAGCTATCCATGACAAGAACAATTGCATAGCATGTATGGATCAACTACAATAAGCTTGGCAAAAATGCATGTCATGTTAAGAATCTGCCAGAAATATTTTATAGCAAAAGTAGAGCAAGATTGAGTCATGCTATGGTGCTCTAAAATTGCAAACAATTACAGGAATGGATCAATTACAACTATAGCTACAAAACATCCTTACTGAACATCTCCAAAATATGCATGTATCTCTCTGTAGCATCAAGTTTACATGGCAACAAAATTACAGCAGACAAGGACTTAGAGAATTCACTAAGTCCCTGAAATCAGAAATATTACGGGGCCTACTTTGCATGCTTGTGCTAGTCATCACAGAGATCACAAAAATACATGGACTATACCACTGTAAAGATGGCATGACATACTTCAAAACACATGTAGAGCTCATGCTCAAAAGATGCACAGAATAAATGATACAAAAATGACAAATCTCCAAGTTCTGATAAGAACCAGAGATTAACAGCAACTAGCCCTCTTCCAACGAAGATTTGGGCATCAAGATGATCTCTAATGAACATGGTGCAATTGAACAAAATGTAGAGCATCACGAGACGAACAATTTGACATATTACACGCGCGAATCGGAGCTATATGCACAAAGTTACGGCATCGGGAACATAGGCACTTGCTGATGGAATTCTGGGTCTTAGAAATAAAAACAGACGCGAGGGAGGAAGTCAACGGGGCAGTACCGTACCAGATCGATCGGATCGGCTCCCGAGCTCGATGCCGGCGACGGGGAAGGAGGAAGAGGCGGCGCGGCGGCCCGGGGGAGGCGAGGCCGGCGGCGGGCGCCGGCGGCGGGGCCGGAGGCGGGGCCGGAGGAGGCGGCGCCGGGGCGGCGAAGGCGACGCCGGCGGGGATCCGGCGGGCGGCGCGGGGCCGGTGGCGGCGGCGCCGTCCGGCGGCGATGCGGGCCGGTGAGGGAGGCGAGGCGGCGGTGGGCGCGCGCTGCGCGGGCGGCGGCGATGCGGGCCGGCGGGCCCGCGGCGGGCTCGCGGGCCGGCGCGGAGGGAGAGGCCGGCGGGACACGTGGCAGCAGCGGGTTGGACGGGGCGCTGCGGGCGGACGTGTCCGCCGGTGGCAGTTTTGTCCGGCGGCGCGCGGAGGAGAGGGTTAGGGTTTCGTCTGCAAATGTATTCCGGGATGCCCACACATTTATAGGTAGAAGGAGCTAGGAGACTCCAAATGAGGTGCGGTTTTCGCCCACACGATCGTGATCGAACGACCTAGAGCACGGAAGAGAGTTTGGTGGGCTTTGGGCTGGTTTTGGAGGGGGTTTTTGCTGGATACTCAAATGGACATTGCGGAGGCCCGGTTACCGATGGAGTACCAAACGACCTCCGAATGGAACGAAACTTGACCGGTAGTATCCGGGTGGTATATTAAGACCACTTGGCAAGCCTCGGTCCATTCCGAGAAAGTTTGACACACGCACACGAAAGAAAACAAGAGGGGTGCACCAGAGGAGATAGGAGCGCCGGATTGGAAAACGGACAACGGGGAAAATGCTCGGATGCATGAGAGGAACACATATGCAAATGCAATGCACATGATGACATGATATGAAAATGCATGACATGACAAAATACAAAACGAAAGACAAAACCCGACAACGGAGGGAAAAACATATCACATAGCCGGAAATGGCAAGAGTCGGAGTTACAAAAATGGCAAGTTACATGCGGGGTGTTACAGGCGAGGATTCCCAAGTAAATTCAGGGATTGGATCGCGGCCCTCCTTAGCTCTTCATCCTCGAGGATCATCCTGAATGGTGTTGCCGGCTGTCCAATAAAGCATGGGAAGGGGCTTCGGCAGGGAGACCCTATTTCCCCGCTTCTCTTTGTCATCGCCATCCACTACAAAAAAAAGACACATCCATGACATTTTGGGCCGAACGAATTTTTTTCTGTCATACATGACACTTCTATGACGATAATTGTGACAAAACCCGGTATCATCATAGATGTGGTGGGCTCCTACTTCTATGACAAAAAATCATGACAGAAAATTGGCCTTTCGTCCTGGGCGGGCCGGAGACGCAGCTGCATGACATTCTTTGGGCCGTCCATGATGGAAAAAACCGTGGTAGAAGCGAGGGCGAGGAAAATTTCGGGGAGTTCCCAGTTACGGTGGGAGGTCGGGGGCCGAGCGATGCGCGTTTCTCTCGTACACGTACGCGTGCGTGTGCGAAGCGTTGGCTCTAACTGAACCCGAGCGAGGCGTTGGGCTCTAACTGAACCCGAGCGATTGCACTGCAGGCTACGCGTTACTGAACCCGAGCGATCGATCGATGGTTGTTAACTGAACCCGATCGAGCGATTCCTTCGCTACTGCTGCTAACTGAAGCCGGTCGATGCTGCCTCTGGATGAATAGTGAGTGTTGCTGGGGGGGTTTGGATGAACAGTTCCCGGTGGGGGTGGATGAACAGGACCCCGTGTTGTTGTCTCTGGATGAACGGGACCCCGATCGATCGAGCCGGTTGGGGCTGAATGAACAGGACCCCGTGGAGGACAGGATGAACAGGACCACCCCGTGGAGGGCAGAATGAACAGTAGACGGTGGAGGGCTGAATGAATAGTAGCCCGTGGAGGGGTGGTTGAAAAGGAGCCCGTGGAGAGGGCTGGTTGAACAGTAGCCGGTGGAGTAGCGCGTGGTGGAGGCTGGATGAACAGGAGCCCATGGATGAACAGTCGCAGGTGGAGGCTGGAGGAGGTCGACGGTGGATGAACAGTAGCCCGTGGAGGCTGGAGGGGGTCGACGGTGGAGATGAACAGTGTCCCGTGGAGTCCCGTTTTGCGGTACGCCACACCCCTCCCGATGAACAGGACCCTCGTTTTGACCGTAGCGCTTCAACACAAGTCTGTTTCCTCCGTTTTGCGGTACGCCACACCCCTCCCGATCAACAGGACCCCGTTTCGACCGTAGAAGGTCCGTTTCCTCCGTTTTGCGGCACGCCAGACCCCTCCCGATGAACAGGATCCCGTTTCAAACGTGGCCGGTCAAACACAAGGCTGTTTCCTCCGTTTTGCGGTACGCCAGGCCTCGTTTCCATCGGCTATTCCGTCCAAGCCCTCCCGATGAACACGACGACGCATTCCGTTCCGACCCAGCCGGTTGGCTTCCCATGAACACGACGACGACGCTGTTTCTCCGTTCCGACCCAGCCATGTACACGAGCCCTGGCCATACGTATGCGCGAGTAGGCGTTCGAGACCCTGCCCGTATGTACGTACGTGGCCGTATTTTCTTTCTTGCACACTGGCCGCTGTACGTACGTGTACATGCTACGTGCGCGCCTCTACTACGACACGTGCGTGCCTCTACATCGACCAGTATGTACGTACACGTTCGCGACCAGAATGACAATGCTACGTATGCTTCGACCAGGTGGGTCCCGACTGTCAGGCACTTCCTTGCCTGCGAAGATGTAGCTGGTGGGTCCCAACAGTCATGGGGGCGAATCGTTTTTTTGGTCGGACGCACTTCCTTGCGTGCGAAGATGTAGCTGGTGGGTCCCCGCAGTCAGGGGGAAACGTTTTTTTCGCGAATACGGTGGCCCGTCCGGTGGGTCCCCGCTGTCAGGTGGAGGAATCATTATTTTTCGCGTAATAAGGAGGCACTTCCTTGCTGCGGCCATGGACCCAGCTGCCAGCCTCTCCACGTACAGTCCACGTCTGATGGAAGTCGTTCCTTGACCACGTTGACCACGCCGCGCCGAGAGCACCAGGGCGGTGGATGACGGCGAGGCCTAGGAAGGGGACGACGGGGAGCCGGGGAAGACGCGGCAGTGGAAGCCCGCGTGGAGAGGAGTACGAGGGTTCACTGGTTCGGCTGCGGTGTGAGGCTGCCATCGCCGCAGGGCCTGGCCAGCGGTGGGAATAGTAGGGGGCGGTGAGGCCTCCGCGGCAGCACAGCCGGCCATGGGAGGCAGGAGCATGCGACACGACCGGCGCTGCTTTGGGCGGCTGGAGCAAGAAGACCAGAGGTTGAAGAAGCACTACGGCCGTTGGATGGATATCGTACGGTCACTGGAGCTAGAATCGTTCATATTGACTAAAGTTGACAAAGGCCCCCATCCCAGTCAACTTAGTAGGCCCACAAGTCAGCCTCCCACCATGGTGGGTCCCAGCTAGCAGGGGGAGTATTCATTTTTTTGTGCGTAATAAGGAGGCACTTCCGGTGGGTCCGAGCTGACAGCGGGGGGGGAACGTTTTTTTTCGCGAAATACGCTGGCTCGTCCGGTGGGTCCCAGCAGTCAGGGGGGAAACGTTTTTTTTTTTGCGAAATAAGGTGGCCCGTCCGGTGGGTCCCTGCTGTCAGGTGGAGGAATAATTATTTTGCGCGTAATAAGGAGGCACTTCCTTGCGGCCGCCTGGACCCAGCTGTCAGCCTCTCCACGTACAGTATTCTTCCGATGGAAGTCGGTCGTGGACCACGTTGACCACGCCGTGCCGAGAGCACCAGGGCGGTGGTCTGGACGACGGCGAGGCCTAGGAAAGGGACGACGCGGAGCCGGGGAAGACGCAACAGTGGAAGCCCGCGCGGAGAGGAGTACGAGGGTTCACTGGTTCGACTGCGGTGTGAGGCTGCCGTCGCCGCAGAATAACAGGGATGTGGGTGAGTAGAGGGATGGCCTGTCCAGCGGTGGGAGTAGTACGGGGCGGTGAGGCCTCCGCGGCATCACAGCCGGCCACGGGAGGCAGGAGCACGCGACACGACCGGCGCTGCTTTGGGCGGCTGGAGCAAGAAGACCAGAGGTTGAAGAAGCACTACGGCCGTTGGATGGACATCGTACGATCACTGCAGCTAGAATCGTTTATATTGACTAAGTTGATAAAGTCCTTGGTACGCGTCAACTTAGTAGGCCCACAGCTCGGATTTGGCAGAGAACATATAGCCCATTTGCGATTTGTAAGAATGTACAGCCCATTTTTAATTCTAATGGAATTTACTACAATTTACAGTTTGTTAAAAGTACAGCCCAACTTCTAGCTAGGACAACGATTAATAATTTCAAACAACTGCTCAAAACAGAATTCAAAAAAAATTCCCACATTTTGATGGGATCCGAAATATTTTTATCCGAAATTTCTAGTCAGGTTAAATATAATTTCAAAATAAAGTTGTATTACGTTAAAATCCAACGAAATATTGCGCGCGCAACAAGTAATGAAATTAAAATTTTCAAATTCCAAAAATAATATATTTTTCAAACTAATTACGTGTTTGGTGCATAGTAACTGTCCAGTTATTATAATTACATCCCATTTATTATTTCTTAAAGTCCATTTTCTTGTTAAGCCTAATGCATACCTCCTAGGAAAGTTTGCAGCCCAGCGGGGCGGAGAATAACAAGTTGACCCGGATATTGTGTACAACTGTCGGCCCAGTTGCATTGCTGATGTTGAAAAAAAGGCCTGTGTAGTACAGTACAACCTAACATGGTTACTCAGCCCACATTCAGCGACGCCGGAAAGGCCCAAACAAGGCTTCTGTACAACTTTTTGAAGTCACTGAGCTCAATTAATAACTTAAGAAAAAAAATTAGATTACAGTGGAACCTAATTAAAAGCTGTCACGAGTAAATAAATAATTCAACGGGTCCCACTTGTGCGTGTGCACGTGTGTGCGTGCGTGTGTGTGTGTGTGTGTGTGTGAGAGAGAGAGAGACCCATCGGTCGATGCTCGTAAATACATCTTTCAGCCATATGCATTGCTGATGCTCAGTAAAAACTTATATAGTTGACACAATCATATAGAACATCATAGCACATTGAACTTGCATACAAAAATTTCACGCAGGCGGCACAATCAGGATGGAAGCAGTGGATTGCTACGGGAAGGGCTACGTTGAAACCAACGAAGTCGTACATAATGGTTCATCGTCTTTATCAATGACGGGGAAATATCTTGAATGTTGTGTAAAGAAAACAGACAGACAACACAATAAGTTCTGCTAGCACATTAAGTTGACGTACAACCCTTTCTAAAAAAAGTTCAGGTACAAAATTAGAACAGGTCACAATCAAATGTACTGGCATATCAGTGCTTCACACCCATAGCTCGGATTTAACTAGTATCTGACAAGATTCAGTTGTTACCTCAAATTAGAGCACATCCAGGCAGCCAGCCCTGCCTCTTCTCCCAAAGAAGCAGTGGCCTCCGCCGCGCGATGGAGTAGGCCCTGTGCCATCCATCGTTCCGAGAAACACGGGGAAAGTCTGACGTTGACTCCTGTAATGGACGTCGTCGACGGACCCTGGCACCAGCGGCGGCGGCAGGACTTTGATTGATGGATTGACCACTTCTTCGACATGCACGAACACTCGATACAGGTACATCCCTAACGTGGTCCGCGGCGGCCTTGGTGGCGACGAATAGTACAACCCTGGTTCCTGCACCGGTATCTCAACACCAATCACCTTCGGTATGGTGGACGGCTTCTTCATCCATGCCATAACCGTCAGAGCCCAGCTGTCTGGAGGAACAAACATACTTACGAGCTCACCTCCAAGGTCGTTGATAAGCTCGTTCATGGACTCGCTGTTCCAAGCACGTCGAAGCATGCCGTGGAAGGTAAGCTTTGTTAAAAACTCAAGCTCAGAGGGCACCGAGCCCCATCCTGGGTGCCACCGATCAAAGCTCACCAGCGCGCCATCGCAGAACAAACGCCGGGAAGATTCGAACACACGACTGCAGTCGAAAGTTGTCCGGAACCTGACGAAGAAATCAGCCGGTGGCGGACAGACTTCGACGAGCAAGTCACTTATTTGGATGCCGTGCGCAATGCCAAGAGCTTTGACAAGGTCGTCCGGCGAGACGGGAGGCCGGTCGCCGTTGATGGTTACCATCAGCACTTTGCCGGCAAACTGGTCGTCAAGCGCTGCCATGCCACTGTTGAGCGACAGCACACAGCGACCGAAGGCAAGACGGACCTCAGGATCTCTGGCTCGGAGATCCGCGTTGACCGGCGACATGATAGTGTGCTTGAGTACTGGGAGTACAGGAGGGGGATTTGGGGGAACTGGAGTAGGAATCGAGATTCCAGAGGTGGGGGAGGGGCGGGAGATTGGGGATGAAAAGGTAGCATGAATTTCGAGCACGCGCCAATATGCTCTCGGCGCGCAAGCGCACGAAAACACCGGTGGCGCCCACATGTCAGCCTAAGAATCCTTATTCTTTCTTTTTTGGAGAGCCCTGCCTTTTTTTCAGGATCTTTTGAGAGCCCGGCCTGAGAGTCATAATTGACCTGTTTGGCATTGCGTTACTACTCGGCCCATATTCAACTGACACCTCACTGGCCCAAACAAGTGTACATCATCGAAAAGACACTGAGCTCAAATTATATAACTTGAAAAAAGGAGATATACTCTGAACACTGGAGAATGGTGATGCCCTCATTTAGCCCACCAGTAGTTCGAGACAATAAACACTTCGAAACAACGATATATACAACATTCAAACACTGACTAGTGACTACTACTGACATAAACAACAAGACATGATAGTTCATAAGAAGTCTTGCTACACCACCAAAACGCCCCCATCTGCAGCGCTCAGACTCTCGTGATCCAGACGAGAATGACATTCTAAACAGAAGCAACTATTACATAGTAAGAGTGACATAGACGAGGATGACCAAATGACAAGGAATATGCATAACAAAAGAAAGAACTACCCATCCAGAACCAGCAGCAAAGACAACAAAGTCATTCGAAGAGATGATCCAACACCATCATAATTTGCAGCCTCGCTTCAGCGACCAGTGATCCGGAGACACCAGTACTCCACCCTTTCGATGCAACAACCCAATTACCTATCAACCTGAAGGCTTGAACCACATCACTGCCTGTCGTAATTGAGACATCCAAGGATCAAAGTTAATCCGGATGCCTTTGTCATTCTCACCTTCTTTTGGCTGCAGGCTGTATCATTGACAATCAGGGGAGTTTGCTCCTGAACTCCTAGGGCTCGCCGTGTAGACACAGTTTTCCATAGCAAATAGAGCCTCTCTGCCATCAAGGTCCTTGCCAACGGTGATCTCCTGGTTAATCGGATAATTGAGTCCGAGAAACAGAGAGTGTGAACCAAGGCTGTTTACCTGCCTCCAACTAAAAAATCCTAAAGGCCCCAACAAGCTGGTATCCTGCTCATAGACGTAACAGCCACTGTCCGGATACTCACGTATTACACGGTGCTTGTATACAATGGGGTTTTTGCAATATAAATTTTCCGGCTCATGTGTCCGAATGATCATCAGTCTTTTGCCGTCGTCTGATCGAGCGAGGAACCAGTTGTGCTTCCCTATTTTTGGCAAAGGTGGTGTGATTACAAATGGCAGTAACTGTAGGGACACTGCATCATATAAAAAAGGACAGACATTGTTAATGTAAGATCAACATTGTTCAGAGTATGAGTAGGATAATGCAAGAAACAGCATTGATATGTCCCTGTTGGAACTGGGAGGAAAATACAGGGAAATGTATACTGGGTTCGAAAATATAGAAGTGCCATGCATGGTTATACTCATGTTATCTCGCAATCGATTCTTCACAGGAAACTACCATGTCATGCATGTTATGTACTCCCTCCATTCCCAAATATTTGTCTTTCTAGGCATTTCAAATAGACACAACATACGGATGTATGTAGACATATTTTAGAGTGTAGATTCACTCATTTTGCTCCCTATGTAGTCACTTGTTAAAATCTCTAGAAAGACAAATATTTCGGAACGGAGGGAGTAATCACGTTCTGTCCTCACAAACAAATTCTTCAAGGTAACTAACAGACCATGCATTGTTATATACTCGTGTTCTATGGGCAAATTTTTTGTGAGGATATTATTCTAGCCATTGATTGCTGAAGGGCGAATATAGGTATGTACACATGGTAAGCATTGCAGGATTTCACTACTTCCAAATATAGAGTTCTCCATATGCACATTTACTTCCCTAATGTATGGTTAGATGAAACCAACAGTGTGGTGCATGTTTCTACATCATGAAAATGAGGAAACTAACATGGCCATTGATACACACTCATATTTAGTAGTAGTATATAGATTACTGTAAAATAAGGATAATATCCATATATTCCTAACCGTTTGATTATTCAGGGTACAAATTGGTTGTAATGACATGGTCACAATCGCATGAATTAACTCATTCCAAATATAGCTGATTTACGACGTCTCTAATACATTGCCGTAGTTCTACTCAAATTCTGCTCAAACAGGGATATGCCAATCATGACGAAAAGTTCAAACAGTGTCATGGCGTCATCATTAACATGAGACGGAAACAACTTACACGCGCCGTCCCAGCAATACGTGGTGCCATCTGCTTTGTCGATCGCGTAGATGATGCCATTGTGTTCAATAGCATCACAGAAGTGTGTATCAGCTTTGACGATGATCCACTGCGAGCCGAGTTGTCTCCAGCTAAAGAAGGCGCCGGCGTAAAGATAGGCGAGTCCGCGGTCGAACAAGGCAATTAGCTTGAAGTCTGCGTAATTCGCATGTCGTGTGGGCACTTGGCAGATTACAATCTTCTGCAAAACAAGGTCCGTCCAACTGACGTAGTAATCTAGATGACTTGGACCGCGATGGTAATACTCTATATAATCCAACGGAGGAAGGATAATCTCATGGGAGGTCTGGAAGTTCACGAGCACCAACTTTTTACCGTCTTCTCTGAAGGCAGCCATCCAGTGGGAGTTCATGCCGACCCAGTACATACCTGCCAAGAAGTTTCGGGCGATGGTGATTGGATCGATGTTGAGGGAAATGATGTACGGCGACCCACTACATACCTGCAAAGAAGTTTCGGTTAGTGGAGATCGGATTGAAGTCGAGGGGCATCATGCACGCCTCCGTATCATGGTGAGCCAATCTCGCAAGACCAGATAGCAGCAAGTAGGGTGTCTTGAAAAGCTTAGGCCTCGCTTCGACGATGGCCGTGTGCATGTCCCTCGAGCATGCAGCCAGCCGCAGGGCGCTCAACATATCCATACACGAACAACAGAGGTCGAGGATGTCACTGGGGAGATTGCTCCAATCGCGGCTCATATGGATGCTGCGCGGTTTGCGTTCGGCCATGGTGGAGTTTGGAAGGGGGCTTGATTTACGGGGGAGAAGGATGTCGGTGCTGGAGCGGGTAGCGAGGGACTAGTGGTACTGGGGGAGGCGAGTGAGGCGACGGTACATGGGGGCACAGTGAGATGGAGACGGAGACGGAGACGGAGAAGGAGATGGAGATGGAGTGGTGCTATGGGAGCGGAGAGGGAGACGAGGCGAGGCGCCAATGTGCTGTACAGCGGCGGTGACAGACTGCACCATGCACAGGGTGAGGCTGACTTTGGTAACCCGAACACGCCGCCTGGACTAGTGTCAGGCGCAGGGTGTTGTCACTTCACTGTGAGGACCGGATGAATAGTATTTTGACCATCAAGTGTACCACAGTTGTACTACTACTACTAGTAGGAACATGAGTACTCCAGTATTGTGTAGCGGAAATAGGTCTCCCGTGCTAGCATGCCTGTTCACTTCATCGTTTAGGTATCATCCATATTGCGAGCAGAACCAAATTCTCGTGCATGCCCAATCAACGCCCTGTCGCGATGCATGCAGTGGTCGTTCTGGTGCATCAAGGACGGCATGCAGATTGTTCCACACTTGAGAAGAGGAAAAACGGAAAGGTAGACCGCGGCAGCAGAGGAAGAGAACGCTGGCTAACGAGGCTGGGAGGGGATCGAGCAGGAAGTTAATGCTCCACGCCTAAAGGTTTTGGGAAAACCTGATTTTCATAAGGTGACTTATACTCACCTAAACGGAGGGAGTATTCCTTACCCAGAGAATGTTGTGTCTCCCACTCACGCGCTCAAAAAAAGACTACGACACATTTTTTTATCTGTTTGCATAGGTCCCACCTATCAGGAAGGATGGGCACATACACGAACAGGTACGACTCATCAGTCTACACGCAAAGCCTTTTCGTTTAGTCTACCTAGCCGTCTAATCAACTGCCTGCACGCCACTTCTCCCATTTACTTCTCCATCGGGAACCGATTCTCCTCGGCTTCTTCACCTCCCCTTCGTCTTCATTTGCATCCAAACCCCACTGCGTTCACATTGTTTTAACCTCTTTAAATAATCATCTACTACTTCAGTTAGACTAGCCATCTAATCCTAATTCTCCAAACCATAGCCCTCCGTTCCAGCGGTTCCAAATGGCAAAAGAGATCGAGATGCAGGTTTTTAGCGTCCAACATGTCCTCGTCGAAGGCTCGATGTGCATAGTTGCCACCGTCACCGTCCACCCAAGGGTTGTTCGGCAGTGGATCAACAATGTATCCAACTCCCTCGAAAAGGTAGAGATGAGGGTCATCAGTCTCGATGCAGAGTACACGGAGCGTCCCCCTGGGAAGATCCAGCGCGCCGCCGTCCTTCAGCTGTGCCTCGAAGATGATGTTTTGGTGTACCACATCATACACTCGCCCTCAATACCAGGTGAGCTTCACGATTTCTTGTCTCGGGAGGACGTATACTTCTGTGGGGCAGCCATCGAAGGGGACAAACAGAAGCTGGAGCCGTACAACCTTGATTTGAAAAGCATCGCTGACCTACAAACCAGAATCAAAATTCCTGTAGAAGATTGTGATAAACAGACACCATCCCTATTCGACGTAGCAAATTTTGTGCTCAGTACAAATCTTCAGAAGGGTGACGAGACGGTGGCATTAAGGTCGTCTGGATGGGAGAATTATCCCTTGATGTACGAGCGGATAAAATATGCTGCCCTCGATGCCCGTGTGAATTTTGAGATAGCTGCAAGGTCCAAAGAGCTTGTTGCGAAGCCGTCTCCCATAGAGAATGAGAACAAGAAGAAGAAGAAGAAGAAGAAGAAGAAGAAAAGGCTGCACCAGCAGGAGGGCATTATGGATGGATGAACTATTTCCTCTCTTGTAAAAAAAATTATTCCCTCTCGGTGTATATTGATATAGATGGACTATTTCGATGGTGTGCATGTCTTTGGAACAGAGTAGTAGCGTGGGTCCACTTGACTATAAGGAACTATTTATCCGCATATATAGCTTTCTCTGCTACTCCTTCCAGTGATCGGTATGCAGTGCATGTGTCCGTAGACATGACAGCTTGTCCATGGAAGTTCAACTACGGCGACCATTACGTTTCATCTCGCGATTCCCACGACGCCTCTCCAACCCACGGCACCACGCCCCCCGACGTGCGCCTCACCTCTCTCGGCCGCACCGCCCCTCTGCCTTTGTGTGCATGACATGTGGGCCACCTAAAATGCGGCGAGCATCAAGTTTCTACCACAGCCACCCACGATCCCACGACGCCGCTCGAACCCATGAAACCACACGTCCCCCGACCTGCGGCTCACCCCTCTTGGCCCCACTGCCCCTCTGCCTACAGGAGCATTACATGTGGACCAGTCACCTATCGGGTCCACATGTTATTGACTCAAAGGTAGGTGTAGTAAGGCGCTGAAGCTCAGTCCCGACGGCCCTGAGAGGGAAATGTAACTCCTGCGCCAGGGCTTGTGGTGCTCCCACAGCACGAACTCGTGCCAAACTCGAGATTTGTTTCTTTACTATACATGCACGCAATGATTTAATGGACATTGTAATCTCAACATGTGATGGGGAGCTCTAAATTTGAATTTGAAACTTATAAAACGAAAAGATTCAAAACAAATAAACTGGGAGAGAGGGAGTATATCGTATGATGTGTCCCATACAAAATAAGTCCCCTGGTTTGTCACCGCGAAGATGCGGTTAGAAAGGAGCACAGCGTCTTCCTACTCGTACGGCAACAAATCGGCCGCAGACAGCATGGTCCGCCTTTGACCGCCATGTGCAAGGTTCGTGCTATCTTATTCAATCTCACTGTGGTTCCATCGTACCAATTCATGCGGTGGCCCGTTGCATGGCTGATCCCAATGTTGGACAAAGGTTCTACGGGACCGGTCTCGCCGTTGTAAATGTTGTGCAAATTGATGTTGGTACCCTCCCGTACATATGCAAGCCAATCTCCACTCGCACCGAGCCTAACCTGTGAAACAGTGGGCAGGGGGAGAATTAGGAAATGGACACGGAAGTAGTCTTTAGAATGCATTTACTACGTGATCAAACTCATCTTACCTGCTCATCGGAGGAAATCCGAGTGCCCCTCAACGTCGGCATCTCAAGGGGTGTCAACTTGCAACTACGGCCACGCCGCGCTGGAGAGACCCCCAAGGAAACATCCTCGTGCGTTCCACGGAACATCAAGATGCATTTGTATGAGTAGTTTATCTTGTGAGAGAAAAGGATGAACGAGGGAAGGCCTCTAGAGATAGAGATGGACACTACTACTACCAACGTGCTGGCCCGTGCGTTGCAATGGATCCAAAGTAGTAGAATAATACTTGTTCACGTGCTTGAAATATAAACTCTCTAGTTTTGATATACATGTGTCAGCAGACATGACAGCTTGTCCATGGAAGTTGAACCACGGCGACCATCACGTTTCTTGTTTCTACCACTGCCACACCCACACGCGATTCCCACAACGCCGCTCCAACCCACGGCACGACGTCCCCCGACGTGGACATGGATCCTCTGACGTGGCTATCACTGCCTTGCCCTGCCTTTCCTTCGCCGACAGGTGGGACCCACGCTTATGGGTCCCACATGTCAGTGACAGAATGGTAGGATTGTTCGCGTTAGGGGATCCTCATCCCCCCGACGTGCCCCTCATCCCTCTCGGCCTCAACGCTCCTCTTCCTTTGTGTGCATGACATGCGGGCCAGCTGAACTGCGGCGACCATCAACTTTCTACCACAGACACACCCGATTGGACGCGGTTTGCCTGCTCCGCTGCTGTGCTCCGATCCGTACTCCCGCACCATCGAATTTTCATCCAGCGGCTGTGACACATTTCGTCCCGGTCATCAATCCTCAGCTGGAGTACTTATGTACTACAGGTAGTACCCGCCGGTGTGGCCATCTACGCCTCGTAACGCCCCGACGCCCAGCTGTGGCACCCTCGCCACGGTCACACCACCACCGGCCGGTTCATCTCGAACGAGTGAGTCACGAACCATGCCACCACCATGAGAATGACATGTGGGCCAGTCGCATTTAAGGTCCGCATGTCATTGACTCATAGGCCGGGCACTAAGCCACTGAAGTTCGGTCCCGTGGGCCCCGAGAGGGAAATGTAACTCCTTCGGCAGGCCTTGTGGTCCTCCCGCAGTACGAGCTCATGCCAAAACTGGAATTTGTTTCTTACTACTACCAACTAGTACTAGTAAGGTACACGTGCATTGCACGCATGAGATTCTGGTGGTTTGTGCATTATGCTTCTACATGTGGAGCTTTCTGGATTCTAACATGTGGCAAAATCTGGTGGAATGTAAGGTTAGGCAAGTTTGATTAACTTAGGTGAGTGTTTGGTTCAAGCCACACCTTAGGCAAGCCACACTAAGGCCCCACATGAGCTACACACAAAAAATGTGGCAAAATTCCCTTAGGCTTGTGAACTTGTGGCTCTCATTTTGAAGAACTAATAACTTTGCCTAAGCTTAGTTGTGGCAAAGTTAGTCATGAATTAAGTTCAACCATGGAGTCTTCTAGATTATACATGTGGCAGAATCTGGTGGATGATATCCAACGGCCAGTAGTGCTCGGATTTGCCATCTTTGTACCGTCGGATTGGCTTCATCCAACGACCAACTTTCAAAGTTTTTCACACACTATATAGGGGGTATAGATATAGATGTGCCGGTCCGTTGCAATGGATCCAAAGTATATCTATTTAGTGGAGTGCACTCTAAACACATTATCTATTTATTTTTCTCTAACCTTTCGTAGCCATGCAACCAAGCCACATAAGCTTCATGGGTGCCCCCCACATCATATTATTCATACTACGTTGATTGAAAAAAAGATAAATCACCCAAAACAAGATCTTCCCATTTTTTGTTCCTACGATGTTGTGCCGTGCACGTACCTACTAGTTGTATAGTGGTAGTACTAGTAATATAGTATTAGGAGTACAAACTTGGTACTAGTAGGAGTAGTACTAGTACGGAATGCTCCTACTCTATCAACGAGCCCCGCCTGACACCAAATTTCTTGGCTTCCGTGCTACAGCTAGATCTTCCCCTCGTTTCTATTTTCCAACCCGGCGGCGGGCGGGGTGTCGGTTTGCTCAACGGCGGTCCCACATGAGAGTGAAAATGCTAGGCAACACGCCTTCCCTAAGCTATGTGTCGTGCCGGACGGGCCGTGTTGTACTCCCGATTCCCGGGCGTGTGGGGGTGCGATGCGAACGTGGCAGGCCTTTTCCTTTTACCAACAATGTGCCCGTGCGTTGCGACGGTTCCAAAGTAGTAGAATAGTAGTATTTGTTCACAAACTTGAAAGAAATCACTACTGTTTTGATATACTCCTAATATATTACTCCCTCCGTACCTAAATATTTGTCTTTTTTGAGATTTCAAATGGACTATCACATACGGATTATATAGACATATTCTAGTGTTTCTAGCAAGATGCCCGCGTGTTGCACGAAGTTGATGGAAAAGGTAAGCACAACTTATAAATTGACGGATGGAGTACTGGTTACAGTGATGCATATAATTAAGCAAAGGGATCGCACATGTCGGTATTGACTGGAACGAGAATGCAACAACACAATTAGAATTAAGGCCACGATGATGCGATCTCAGTGGTGGTTACAGAAGGCAAGAAGAAAGATGGATCCACGAACGTACGACCTCCTCCTCCTCAACTTAGTGCGCTGGGCCACCGACCGACGGCTAAGGAGCGGCGGCTTTTGTGGCGAGGTCGAGGTGCTTCTCAGCAAAGGCATCCAAGGCTTCCAGCCGGTTGAGGAAGGCCAACGTCGTAGCGTCCTCACTGGCCTTGTAGATACCTATGTACACGATTTGCTCGTACACGTGGATGTGTAGGTCGACGAATTCTTTCAGGGCGAGGCGCCTCGCGGCGAGCGCGACCTCCAGGTGGACATTCTTCGTGGCGTTGGCGGGCAGTCGCAGGGCCACCAGTGCTTGAAAGAGGTTCCGGCCATGGAGGCCGATTAGGGTGGCAGGCAATGAGGAGCCCGGGCGCGCGGGCTGGAGGAGTACGGCGATTTCGTCCGCGAGCTTCTTGAGGACGGTGAACTTGTTGCTGGTGGCAACGATCATCTGGTCCAACTACGAGTCGTAGTTGGCGTCGACGGCGGCCATCCACCAGCCGGTCTCCAACACCGTCTGGAGACGATCCTCGGCGCCATGCCGCAGGCCGGCGTCGTGGACCATCTGGCGCAGCCGCTGGCCGCTCACGTGCATCGCCGCCATGGGTCTGGAGTGAGCTCTTTTGCGCTTAGTGTAGGTGCTTAGGCAAATGCTTAGGTGCGTACGATGTGGTAGATGCATTGGAATGGAGGGGCGCCTTTATATGAGGGCAAATTGCGTTGCATTCACATCGTGCAGCCTCTTTTCCCAGACCTCCTCCCATTACTTCCCTCATGCATTAATTGAAGGAGGATGCATTGGCCGTTCAACATATCGGGAACCGCTACTCCCTCCCTCGTATGCATTAAAGCCGTATTGGGAACTGCGCCGCCCGCTGTCAAATAGAATACTCCCTCCGTCTAGGTGAGTATTAAGTCATCTTACGAAAACCAAATAGTAAACACATAGGCGTGGTGCATTAACTCTCACGTTGTTTCTTATTTTTGACATAAATAGAGGAATCAACCAAGAAGAGATGTGGGGCTTGTATTCTTTTAATGACTTGAGACTATCAAACATGACATGCAGTGGCCAGTTTGTTGCACAAGAACAAATACAACCCACGTCAGCACACACGCATCTTATATAGCATCACATCCAATGGCTATAAAAGATGAATGAGACCAAATTATATCTCATCTAGATGAGTTCTAGCAAAACTGTATTAATAATACTTAGTACTCCTGCGCCATGTATCATATATTAGTATCATGTAGTACTTTATTTATTGCCATGTATGACACATAGTACTCAACTCTCTCTCTTTCTTCATTTAATTCTATGACACCTCATCAAAATTGCTAAGGCTAGTACCATTACAACCAGCCTTAGCAAATACTAAACATTAAGTTCTCTCGTTTTTCTCTCCACCTTGGTCACCTAGACGGAGGGAGTATACTGCGCGGGCTTTTCCTGCATGGTAGGCGGGGCAGTTCTGCCTAGTCGATTCGACAGAGACGCGAGAAGACGAGGGAGTAGGCTGCTGCAAACGTAGGGCTGTGTGATTTGACAGCGAGTTACTGCTGGACAGGTGGGCCCCCGTGATTTGACTTGCCATTATCATTTTAACTGCGGCGCTACGACCGGCGTGAGTCTCCCGATTCCTGACCACCTCCATACAGGTGCCTCTCCCAATGCTCCACCATTTAGTAGAGGCTGGCTCTTGCATGAGAGCCCACTTCTCCAATTTTTCCTTGCCTCTCTTTCCTCCACATATGCAAAAATGCCATGTAAAGCGCACTATTGTACTTACTTGCTCCTACAGGTGCTTAAGCTTGCCACATAGGCATAAAGTCTGATGTGGCAAGTTAATCAAGAAGAGCGAGACTAGTTTGGTGACCCAAGGAAGAAACGGTGCTAAGCGCGTGTACCTAGGTGAAAAGACAATTTTGAGTCTATAGCTAATTAAATGAAGCAAACTTAGCAACACCATTTCATTGGAAGAGGTCACTCCTTGGCAATGCAATAAATACTAGTACTCCATGTGTCCCATAATATAAGAACGTTTTTGGCACTACACTAGTGTCAAAAACGTTCTTATATTACGGGACGGAGGGAGTACGAAGAAAGAGATAGAGAGAAGTAAAAAAAATAAATACACTTATAGCCAAAACCTTGTTGTAGTATGAGTGACTAAGTGATGACTATGTATGACATGCCAACATCAGATAGCCTAACGCACCGTGTTAAATCTCCAAGGGTGCGACCGCACGAGCGACGCGATGGTCATGGTAGGCGCGACCACGATACGGGCTGCTGGCAGCCCTTGGATCTGAGATCAAACAGTCGCATGCTAAGTTGCTGAAAATTTGCAGAATAACCCTCCAGGATAGGATATTCACCCATAGGTCTAGAATCACGCCATGCAACCATTCGATCTCAGATCCAAGGGCTCTCGGAAGCCCGTATCATGGGAGAATGGAAAGCCACTACCCTGCCGTTCGCACGCTGGCAGTTCGCTCCTACTCGTCCCCGCACGTCCTTCAATACTACGACGGTTCGCTCCTAGTCGTCCCGTCCATTCACATTACGGCAGTTCCACTAATCCTAACCCTCCTCCCAAATCCATGGCGTCTCAAATCTCCCCGATCGGCGGTGAGTACAAGGTTAGAACCATCACCGACGATGAGTTCGACGTCATCTACACCCGTTCTTCCGCGACGGTGAAAGGATGCCTTTCTCGCTTCAGACGCATGTTCGAAGACTCATATGATGAGTGGGTCCCTGAGCTAGATGTTGAGTACACCACAGTCCTGGGACGAGAGAAGGATCTAAAGGACGAAGAGAGGAAGAAGCCCGCCGTGATCCAAGTTTGCGTGCATGACTTATGCTTGGTCTACCACATATGCCATGCCGACGTTGAGTGCCAGGATTTTAAGGACTTCCTCGAGAGCAACCTAGTCAAATTCGTTACTGTAGACTTTGGTAACGACAAAGAAGTCCTGCGTCGGATAGGCCTCGTTGTAGGCAACACCTTCGACCTCTAGAAGAATCGGCTGGTGTCCTCTCGTCAGCCTTCAATGCTGACCCTGGCAGGAGCCATGGTTCATCCTTCATACGGTAAACTGGAGAAACCTCCATACACGTTTCATCGTCATGCATGGCAGCGGAATGTACTAGATATAGACCACATCCACTACGCTGCAATGGATGGCTACCTTTGCTTCAATATCTACAAGGGTTGGATGAAGAGCAACAGCCAAGTGTGCGGTTCAAGCAAAGAAGTATCGGCCAAGAGGAAGAGGGACAAGGACGAAGTCGAGGACGTGGACGAGGACTCCAAGTAAGGTGGCAGTGTCATTGCTCATGGTGGTTCTAATGCAGTGTCTACCGTAATAGTTGCAAAGTTTAATTTCAGGTGTTCTTAATTTAATTTGAGGGGTGTGTTGTGTTGAGCCCCTAGCAGAACTATGTTATGTTTCTTCTTGTTACTTTAACTCTTTAGTACGTACATACTAGTATTTCTTACATTTCATCTTTTAGTTGGTATAGTACTACCACTCGTTTCTTCACATTATATACGTACAATATATATGGCCAACATCATATAGCCAGCAGTTTAGTTGTCAAAGAATTTCAGGGTGCTTAGTTTTGTCAAAGAATTCCAGGGTGCTTAGTTTTATTTGAGGGGTGGGTTGTGCACTTGTGCTGGACACCATTATTGTGACAAGCCTTTTTAATAGTACTATATGCATAATTTGGCGACGAGCGCTCTCTATATGTACCACCTTTTTTTTAATTTCAAGTTTTGCTCCATGGCGCAATCCATCGATACTACTACTGTACAAAAGTGGAGTATATACATTTTTTTAAAGGCTAGAGGGCGGGGCAGTCTAGCTCGGTCGGTTTCACGAGAGGCGAGGCCTTTGTGATTTGACGGCTCATTACTGCTGTCAAATCGAATAGTACTGCGTCGCCCGCTGCACGCCCGACGCCTCCATTAAACCCCTCCGTTAAACCCGCATGCAAACTGAGAATTCTACTCCTGCCACACGTCCGTTCATGAGCGGGCCGGAATTAAACGCAACACCGGCCGAGCTCCTCCCGTCCGCCCTCAGTTTAAACGAGGCCAGACGCCGGCCAAGCTCCTACCGTCCGCCCTCTATTTACACGAGGCCAGACAGACAGCGGGCAAGAATCGCACCCCTCCGCCGCTCCCCCATCTCCTTCTTCACTATTTTCTCCACTCTTCCGATGGCTTCCGATGAGCCGTTCTCCGGCATATTACCCGGCTGGGTGGCCCGCCGAGCCCTCCGGATACGGGCAAGGCCGCTCGGTGCTTCACCAACCTCGCTTGGCCCGACGGAGCCAGTTGCCGCCCCAAGCAGGCGCGTGGTTCAGCAACTCGCCGCTCCAGTTCAGCTCGATGAGGAGTGGCGAGTTGCTCCACGCCGGCACGGCGGCTAGCACGCCGGTACGGGCGCTGTCGCTGCCGCGTCGTACCGTGCCACCAGTGTCTGCGGTGGCCGCGTCTCCCGTGTCTGTGGGCGCGCCTCCCGTGCCTGCGGCAGCACCATGCAGGCAGAGACAGAAGCCGGGTCCGTGGAGAGCGATGAGTCGGTGGCCAGCTTCTCCGTGTCCGCCGCCATCATCGAGGAGAAGCAGAACACGGGAGGCTGCCGCCACTTGGGACCCATGAAGGCCACCACTGAGGCGACGACCGCGGATTCAAGTGGTTTCTTTGCTGCTTCGTCTCTTCCGAGGACCTTCGTCGACCCCGCAAGTGTCTGACGGACATGAGGAAGACAAAGGGATCCGCGGGCGGCCATTTAGAACTAAAATAAGTCTAGATACATCCATTTCTAGGACAGGTATTTCCGGACGGAGGGAGTATTAATTATACAAGAGAGCCGGATTGGCACCTCTTAGTTCATGTAAATGTAATGAAATCCATCATGTTTATATGAAGATCTGGCTTTTTTATACGAAATCCTTCATGCTTATATGAAATCAGTCCGTGTTTGCACGAATTTCATCTGGTTGGTTAGAGTTGTAAAAATGTATGCCGCTGGCGTTTGATGTCGTCCTCCGCTTAAGGAAGCGGGAGGAAATTTGCCGGCTGCCGTTGGAGATGCTCTTTATGCTGGAAATAATAGAGTGACATCCAATCCATTTGAGTTAATTGCCTGTATGATTGTCCCTCTATAAAAAGTTAATTGCATGTAAAGTACTCTGTGGGTTCCACTGTCAGTACAGTAGCGAAAGAAGTATATATTAAATAAGTAGAGTAATATATAATATAAAAAATATAAAGTTAAAAGACATAATTCGAACTCATGTCATCGCGTTGCGAGCATCCGGCGCTAACCAGCCCAGCACATTTTTGTTGTAGACCATGCTGGAGATATATCTCCATGTCTACTCTTATATATACTCCATTCGTTCCTAAATATTTGTCTTTTTCAGATTTCAAATGGACTACCACATACGGATGTGTATGTAGACATTTTAGAGTGTAGATTCACTCATTTTGTTCCGTATGTCTTTTCAGGAAGGGGTCAGATTTGTCCTTGATTTATTTATGAGGTATCCAGATGGCACTGCACCGCCAAGAAAAGAGGGTAACATCAAAATTATGGACTACTTTTTTGAGTATGTTGGTAAGGTCCGGTCGTAGTCACTTGTTGAAATATCTAAAAAGACAAATACTCCCTCCGTCCGGAAATACTTGTCATCAAAATGGATAAAAGGAAATGTATCTAGACGTATTTTAGTTTTAGATACATATCTTTTTATCCATTTTGATGACAAGTATTTTCGGACGGAGGGAGTAGAAACAGAGTTGGTGATGATGGTGTGCGTGCCATCCTGCAATATAGGCCGTTGAATTTATATATAACGGATAGGAAAGAAACTATGGCAATTTTGCAAAAATATACCCACGCGTCTCTTCACGTTCGCAAATAAGGCCTTCCCTCGTTCAACCTTTTCTCTCACAAGATAAACTACTCATACAAATGCATCTTGATGTTTCGTGCAACGCACGGGCAGCTAGCTAATTTCTTTTAAAATAGTTGCTGCGATAATTGGGTTGAAGTGATATATTTTATGTCTGCCCCGAATGATTTCAGATTCACTAATAGTAACAAAGAAAAGGTTGCCTTGTTAATTAACAGAAAACAGGGTGAAAACTATCACATGAGGCCGGTAAAAACAAGGCACACTGGGTTCAGCGTCATCGTCACTACAGCTGTGCGCGCGCGAGAAGTCTACATATCAAGGGGGCTACCGAGCGAGGCACCGAGACACAATGTTTGAGAGAGAAACCAATTGACAGATTATGATCAGATCGAGTTGTCACCCTTCTGCTGTCATTGTTGGGGGGGGGGAGGGAGAGAAAGACGTATCGAGAGTGTGCGTGGTAGGCACAGAGGCACAACTAGCGAGTGTCTGTGTGTGTGTGTTTGAAAGAGGAGTAGATAGATTATTATCAAGATCGATGTGCCACCCTACTCCTTCGGTGCTGGGTAGTGTGTGTGTGTATGTTTGAGAGAGAAGCCAGTCGATAGATTAGTATCAAGATCGAGGTGTCACCCTACTCCTTCGGTGTTGGGAAGTGTGGGTGTGTGTGTGTGGGGGGGGCAGTGACACTCACATATCTCTACTCTTATAAAAAAACCAGAGTTGGTGATGATGGTGTTCCTGCCATCCTGCAATATAGGCCATCCGATTTATATCCGACGGACAGGAAGGAAACTATGTCAATTTTACAAAAAGATACCCACACCCCTCTCCGCATTTGCAAATAAGGCATTCCCTCGTTCATCCTTTTCTCCCACAAGATAAAATTCTCATACAAATGCATCTTGATGTTCCGTGCAACGCATGGACATCTTGCTAGTAGGGAGAAGGAGTTTGTGTGACACATATCTAGCTATATTAAGGGATAGGTAGATAGCATATGTGTGAGCGACATTATTATACTTTGAGACATTAGTGGCTGTGGGTGGGCGGAATTAAAGGGGTGGGCATGTTAGACATAGAGAGCGTGTGTGTTTTTGTGTGAGAGACTTGTAGGACGGGGTAGAAAGACGAATTTAACCCTGACGGAGGGAGAGAAATACACGAAGTGCGCATGTGTGATTCCGATGCCCACAGGGAAATGAGATATGTATGCGTGTGAGAGAGATTGCACAATTCATTCACGTATCACTATCTAGCGATCGTGGACGTGCATCGCTTGAACATAAGTCAATATCTACTTCGTATCGTGGCCAAAGGTACAATATCGATTCAACGCTATAAAGATTGGACACTCACATATCACATTTTTTCTGTTTAAATAAACCTTTTTAGTTGTGCATGCCAAAGTTACAGTGATGTTTCTTCAAACAACCAATGTAGCTATCATGTATATGCACCATTGTTACTCTTGCATTCAAATTCATTAGTCTTGGATGATTTAAGTTTCTATTTTGAAGTAATATATGTAATATTCATATATGAATTCAACGGGTACGCAATTTATGAAATGGAGGCTATGTAATCATATGAGGTAACACTTTTAAGTAGCTGACTACAATATCCATTTCTTTTTGTGCGCCCCTACACTAACACGTCAATGCATTATGTTTAAAGTAAATAACCAATGGCACTAAATTATCTATTTACACGAGAAATACATAGGCTGAGCGTTTGATCCCTTTTTTGTGAACGCGCCACTACACCCGTACGATTGGCCGCGCCCGTGTGAACGTCCAAGTTATCGGCGCATCATCCCGAGTTATTGTCTTTTTTTTGGGGTGGACTTCACACCAGTTATTAACTGCTGACGCGTGCCCCGTGTACACAGTCTAGCATGACCTTCCCGCTAGCACGGTCCAAAATTAGTTGAAACTGGATATGAACGATCCCGCGGGCGCCAAAATCTCCCGCCTCCTTCTAAAATTTCCGCCACCTTAGTCTTTAGCATGCGAAATCCCCCCTTTGTCCTTGGTGCACGGAGACCAACAGTTACAATACCACCCTCATCTACATGATAGGTCGGGGCTGCTTTGGTAACTTCCGGTTCCCCCACTACACGGCACCCCCATTTCCTCTCCCCTCCCGCAAAAACGACTAACTCGACAGCACCAGAGCATCTTACATCACGCCGTCCGTACTTCATCGCCCTTTCTCCCCTCCCCTCTCGAAACCCTGGACTGCTCATCCACCGGCGTACCATAGCCCATTCACTGCCAGCGGCGTCCACCTCGCCGGATCTGCTTCTGCGGCCGCATCTACCCCTCCCACCTCCCCTAGAAACAAGTAGACTGCTCATCCACCACTGTACCACAGCCCATTCAGTGCCGGCCTTGTCCACGGCGCCGGATCTGCTTCGCCGGTACTCTCGTCAACCGCCGCGCATCTGCAGCGGCTCATTCGTACTCCCCACCGGAGACGCTTCTTCCACATCCCCCGGAGCCGCCCCACCGACGCCCCCGTCGACGGCCTCTGATCCTCTTCGCCGACACCTTCCTCAACCCTACCGGAGCCGCTTTGCCGACACCTTCCTCAACCCTACCGGAGCCGCTTCGCCGACACCATCGTCAACCCTACCGGAGTAGCTTCGCCTATACCATTCTCAACCCTACTGGGGCCGCTTTGCCAACTCACAAGTCCACGGCCTCAGATCCGCTTCCTCGCACCCTCATCCGACCTACCGGAGCAGCTTCTGACGCCCCGTCCACGGCCGCAGATCCGCATCATCGACACCACCCTTAACCCAATCACCGGAGCAGCTTCTGACGCCCCGTCCACGCCCGCAGGTCCGCATCGTCGACACCATCCTTAACCCAACCACCGGAGCAGCTTCTGACGCCCCGTCCACGGCCACAGATCCGCATCGTCGACACCATCCTTAACCCAACCACCGGAGCAGCTTCTGACGCCCCGTCCACGGCCGCAGATCCGCGTCGTCGACACCATCCTTAACCCAACCACCGGAGCAGCTTCACCTACGCCCTCGTCCACGGCCACAGATCCGCTTCGCCCACACCGTAGTCCACCCTACCGGAGCCGCTCCACAAACACCCTACTCGACGGTTCTAGATCTCCTTACCGGACCCCGACAGCCAGCGCAGCGTCATCACCCTCGACGTTTCTAACCTGATTCCCACCGTCTGGAGAGATGCCAAGCACCCGCCACGGCCTAGGTACTTGTCACCTTTAAACCCGTCCAGCATCACCTGCCTGATGTACTTCAAATATACTAACTGGTCGCTGTTACCTGTTATGCAGCTGGCAAAAACTACAAGGACGATGTTTCTTCTGGATCTAACAGCTTGGCTAACCAAGATCCTGGACTGAGGCATTGCTATGATCTTGTAAGCGCGTCTCTCTCTCTTGTATTGTTCTGTGCCTGCCAGCGTGCTTTGCTAGGATTTTCGACCAGTAATCCCTTTGTGCAGACAATGATTTCTACTACTGGCTGCTAAATTAGATATGTAGATGTCATACATGATACTACCTCGTACCTCCGTTCCTAAATATAAGTCTTTCTAGAGATTCCACTATAGGCTACATATGGAGCAAAATGAGTGAATCTACACTCGAAAATGCATCTATATACATCTGTATGTGGTCCATACTGGAATCTCTACAAAGACATATATTTAGGAACAGGGGCAGTACATTACACAAAATCGTAGGTGGCATGTAGGAATTCCAGTGCACTACATTAGGCTCCCTTAGAGTGCTTGCTAGTCCAGCATACAAAGTCATGGCTAGTTTATGGTATGCACACAATCGTTAATTGGTGGTTTAAATATGCGCAAGGGATATGCAATGTAGTATCATGTAGAGATGTCTGAAATTAGCCGTGTCAACTTGCAGATAGGGTTACACAATGAAAAAGTACAAGATGTATGTGGCAATTTCATGGAACATCGAAAAAAAAGAGAGACAGCGGTGAGCCTATACAGTGTGCTATGGTACGTCACTCCTCCATTGCAATCATCGTGACATGTTATTTGTATGCCAGCTCTATTAGCCAAGTTTCTTAGGGACAGTTATTACGAGTTATTCTAAGAAAATAAGCACCTGTGAATATAAGCTCCATGTAATAAGCCAACCAGTTCTTTTCATTGCGTTTTCAGCTTATCTTTGGTATGATCAGTGGAAAGTCTAGATTGCATTATATTTTTTCATTTTGCTGCCCATATGGAAATTAATTTGACTTGCAAACATCACAAATTGAACCCAGTGCGGTAATTAATATGATAGGAAAACAGACCATCACTATTTTCTCAAAATGCAAATACAAAGATACCATCTACTTGGCACAATCTACTTTGGTCAATGTTTTCCATAGAGATCCCATTGCCTAATTTAAACGAAGAATGCATGACCCACATTTAAATGAAGAATAATTATTTATTGAAATTCGATGGTCCAAGTGGCTGGTTATTATCGTATAGCAGCACCACCTGAAAGCATCATATAGCAGCAGCAACAGCTCATAGCAACTCATCATACAGTAGCAGCAGTCTGCAATTCATCATGTACCAGCAGCAGCTCATAGCAATTCATCATATAGCAGCAGCAGCAGCTCATAGCAATTCATCATATAGCAGCCGCAAGAGCAGCTCATAGCAATTCATCATATAGCAGCAGCAGGAGCAGCTTGTAGCAACTCATCATATAGCAGCAGCAGCTCATAGCAATTCATCATATAGCAGCAGCAGCAGCTCATAGCAACTCATCATACAACAGCAGCAGCTCATAGCAATTCATCATATAGCAGCAGCAGGAGTAGCTCATAGCAATGCATCATATAGCAGCAGCAGAAGCAGCTCATAGCAATTCATCGTATAGTAGATCAGAATGAAAATTTGGCAAAAACAGAGAAGATCCTCACCTTGTTGGATGAGCTCATCCTTCAACAGCACCTCAAGGCCATGGCCTGGGAGGAGGGGAGGGGGAATAAGGTGCCTTCTGTCGCAGTGTGGCATCAGCCATAGTTGTGCAGCGCCCGCCGGAGTAGTGCGTTGGACGAACCACAGTGGAGGAGCTGCTGGAGACCATGAGAATGAGGGGCGGCGCCAGAGGGAGGAGCAGCCAGGGAGATTTGCCCCTACCCGCCGACCATGTAGCCTAGCTGGACATAGCATCGTCGAGGACCAGGCCAGATGGGACCAGTGGCGACGACTCGCTGGAGGAACCCTAGTGCTGCAGGCAGGGGATCGAGGTAGAGGGAAAGGGGAGAGGAGATGCAAGCGGGCAGGGCAATGAATGCTTGCGTGTTTGTTTTTACTTGAGGGTCAGGTGTGACACGGGCGTCAGTAGTTGCATTTTGAGTGTAATATAGGCAGACAACAGAGTCATTTTACTATTCCCCTTCCCTTCAATTTTTAGTGAGGTACTACCCGAAACACCCCCTCCAAAGCGAAATTAGTTAAGCCCAATCCCATAACTCAAAAATGACTTCTTTACATCTTTTATGGCTTATTTTGACAATATGCCCTGAAAAGGCGGAATCGAACTGGCCCTTAACCTGCAATTCAATTGTGCGTGCAATGATGAATCACTCCCGCCTGCTATCTGTACATTTAGGCATCATCATACATGGCATAACCTAATACATGTGCATTCCATTGTAGAATCTGGAATATGCAATGTTTATGTTAGTTCATACGTTGCACATGATGTTTAAATGCCCCTTAAATCTGGTCAGTCAAGTGATGGTCTTTAAGCCTCCTTCTTTGCTTCTTTTCTTGATATGTAAGATTTGCTCACACATCTGTTCAATTGCTTGTTTGCATCAGCCAGCCATACTAGGACTGTTTGCTTTGATTACTTGCTGTTCTTGACCTAACACTCTAACAGAGCTTGTGAACGATTTAAACACTAAGGGCTGCTGTAGTGGGGCCTTGTCTAACTCATAGGTGACATAAAGGTTTGGCTGTACACTACAGTAGGCTCTCCAAGAGTACCTGGAGATCCAGTTCGAAGGTATGCCTAGTTTTTACATAGTGCAGACATAGTAAATGCTCATTTCATTGTGTGCAAGTGCAAGAGATGCGGCATGTTTCATTATGTGGTGTTGTTTTGTTATAATCTCATCCTTTTGTGTTCACAGACTGGAAAGTATGCATATTTATCTTCCAAGGAGACGAGTAACTAGTTTGTGTCACCTTGCAGAGGGGGTGCAATGAAGATAAGATTGAGGATTTCCAAGTACAAGATGTTAGGAAGGAGCCTTGCAAGAGAAGTAGGAGCTGCGCTGAGCCTCTTCAACCTGCTAAGGTAAGTCACTGTATGCAACTCAACAATTCAATTCCTTGTTTGTTTCAGGCATAGTTAATTTTCTCTTTTCAATTGCTTTATTTGTCCTCAGTTAATGAGATGCCCAAATAATCACGCCTGATGTTCGGTACTTGTATCACTATTAGTTGACATAATTAAAGGCCTTATCATTTAATTACTCTGCCGAAGTGTGCCTGAAGCTTTGAAGCCTATTAACCAACTATTATTGCATGAGGCTCACAATCTAGTTTATACTACGCTAATGATTGCATAGTTTTGCCAGTTGTAGTATGTTTGTATGAAACCCTCTACTGTTCATTATGCTCCCTAAGACTTTAATTGAGGCACATAATAGCCAACTGCTTGCTTACTTATACGCAACGTGCTGTCTAAATTTGTAACTTGTCTGTGTTTTCGATTGGGCCCCAACATCATGCTCCTCTGGTGAGCTAAGAGGGATTTCTGTATGCAGGCTGCACAGACTATCTTTTTTATAATTTTTAAAATATCACCTGCTTATGCTTCATGACATGTAACATTTTTTTTGAAAGTGACGTGTAACATTATTGTTAGTCCTGTTTTGCCATGTAGTACAAAATAGTGTCTTGTTCGCTTCACTGTTGTAACTATATTTTTGCCCTAGTCATGTGTACTTACAGAAACATTTCAGGATGAAGTGACATCAACACAAAGATCTGCGAGCAGTGCGGCACGACCGTTACCGAATGATTATGGATTGGAATTGGAAGTGCTGATGTTCTCAAGCATCAACTAGAGGTGGCAAGACAACGTGTACATGATTGTCAACGTATAATCAACAAGTTGAGACTGGACATGCAGGTATTAGATGCAGGAGTTAAAAAAATGAAACAAGACACTGAGGTAACCATGAAGGAATTGGAGATTTTGCAGACTGAAATTTGTGCTATCTGAATCTGGTCAATCCTATTTTCTGAAGAGATTATAGTTCAAATGGAGTTAAGTTGATGCGCGTCCATGATGTATGAGCTGTATTTGCCCAGTGTATGTAATTTGCTGTTTGTGTATGCTTTATTATCACCTGTGCTGAACCATAATGCCCAGTGGGTATAATCGGCTGTAATTTCTTTATTGTATAGTGTAGGATTATTCTACCTTTCTATGCCTTGATCTCTTTGTTGTATAGTATTGAGTAGGATAATTCTTTGAATATGCTATATCATTCAAACGGGGGCCAACTCGCCCGACCATGGCCCTTCACGGGCCGTCGGATCCATGGGCCTTCTACGTCTCGTAGGATCCATGGGCCTTCTACGTCTCGTAGGATCCATGGGCCGCCGACTCATTTATGGGTCTTGTACGGGCCTTTAATGGGCCATAGACGGGCCTTTAATGGAAAACGTACGTTTTATGGGCTGACCATAACGGGCCGTTAATAGGCCGTATTTGGTGATGCTATGAAAATGGCCCAACAGACCAACGGTCCACAAACGGGCCGACTGTAACGACGGGCTGAATTTGGCCCACAAGCAGAAAATGACAGTAACGGGTCGTAAGTAACCGAATGCTGCAAATGAGCCCAAGAATAAATGGGCCCTCAGAAGGCCGAAAGTTAACTTGGGCTAGAAACGGCCCAACGGAATAACGGGCTGTTAATGGGTATAAAGTGATACATTGTTCATTACGGGCCAGTTTCACCACGGGCCGTTAATGGGTGTAAAGTAATACACTGTTCATTACGGGCCAGTTTCAGCACGGGCCGCTAATGGGCCAAGAGTTACAAAGGGCCTCATATGGGCCGAAAGACGTCATGGGCTATACATGGGCCAGAAGTGAAAACGGGCTGGAATCATATTGGATGGCCCAGATGACGCTACTGGGCCTAATTCGGATAGGGCGTAACGGGCCTTGGGTTAGCGGGCTGTAAATGGGCTATATGCGAACAGGCCGTTAACAGGCTTTCCATGGGCCGGCCCGCCAGCTTTTGACCAAGTCAAACGGGTCGGCCTTTTCACAGGAATGGGCCACTGTTGGGCCGTGTCACGTGTTGACGTATCATAGGCGCCTTCTGTCTAGTGAGTGGATGACATCTGTCCCAACGATGAGCCGACACGTGTTTCCTCTAGCCAATGATGATTTTACACGTGGAAAATCCCCATTGGTCGGGGCTGCTAACGGGTTATCGGATCCAAAACCCGACCCGATCCGTTACGGTGGATGCCACGTGTCGGTCACCCTTGACGAAAGCACTTCTGTGACGCGCGATTTATCGTCATGGAAGTGGACACTTCCGTGATGATAATTTTGGTAATGTCATGGAACACTTGTACGACAACACAGGTATGACTATCTTGATTTTGTCATAAATTTGTCATGGATGTACATGCATGAAAAAAAACGCGACCTACTGTGACAAACACGTATCATCACGGAAGTGTATTTTTTTGTAGTGATCGACCCGCTCCAAAAAATCCTTGATGTGGCAACAAAGAAGGGGCTCCTCCATAAAAAATCCGAGGAAGGGGGGCCATGATGAGGACCTCTCTCTACGCGGATGACGCGGCCGTCTTCCTGGCACCGATCAAGCAGGATGTTGACAACTTTGCTAGCATTTTGAGGGGATTTGGGGATGTCACGGGCCTTTGCACCAATTTCCAAAAGAGCTCGGTGGTGCCCATTCGTTGCAACCACCTCGATTTGGATTCCCTAACTCAAAGCTTGCCGGCTGCGCGGGCGTCTTTTCCCTTGCGATACTTGGGTCTCCCCCTCTCCGTGTGGAAGCTGAAATTGGTGGACTTCCAATTCCTCGTGGACAAAGTGGCAAGCAAGTTGCCAACGTATGATGGCCGAAACATCACCACCATCGGTCGAACGACCCTAGTCAAGTCCGTGATCACTTCCCAAGTGGTCTACCCCGCCACCCCGTTGGTCATACCGCCAACCATCCTCCACAACGTCAACAAGCTTGAAAGAGCCTTCCTATGGTCCGGCTCGGAAAAGACATCGTGGGCCAAATGCAAAGTGAACTGGGAGAAAGTTTGCCGGCCTCTTTCGTACGGAGGCCTTGGGGCCCTGAACACCTCCAAGTTTACGAGGGCTCTCTGGTTATGATGGCTGTGGTATGAATGGAAAGATCCCAACAAGATGTGGGTGGGGATGGGAAACCCATGTGATGCGGAGGACCTCAATTTTTTCTATGCCTCAACCACCATCACCGTTGGTAACGGTGCGAGGACATCCTTTTGGGACTCTCCTTGGCTTCTTGGGCATTCGCCAAAAGACATTGCCCCTCTCATCTTCGAAGCCTCCAAGAGAAAAAGTTGGAAGGTCAGGGAGGCCCTCAAGCACAACGCATGGATCCTCAAGATCAAAACCCCCACCAACGTAACCGCCGAGCACATCACACAGTTCTTCACTCTTTGGATGCTTCTTAATGAGGTCCACCTTGACGAGCTCACCGAGGATGAAATCATTTGGAAGCATACGAGCAATGGGCAGTACTTGGTGACTTCCGCATACAGAGCGCAATTCCTAGGGATGGTCCTGTCGCCCATGGACAGGATGGTTTGGAAGATTTGGGCGCCTCCAAAAGTAATTTTTTTGCTTGGCTAGCTCTTCAAGATAGAATCTGGACGGCGGATAGATTGGCAAAGCGAGGATGGTCAAATTGTGATGTTTGCCCTCTCTGCAAGGGAGTGCAAGAGTGCGGGCCCCATCTCTTCTACAAGTGTCGCTACACCCGGCGCCTTTGGTCTCTGGTCATTGGGAAATTCCCCATGCTCGGGCTCGACACTTCCGCTTGGCCCTTGTTTGAAACGGTTGAAGACTGGTGGGCAAGCACTTGCGTCGAAGGAATGCCAGATCGTCAAGCCAAGGCCTCCATCACCATGCTAGTCTCTTGGACAATTTGGAACGAGCGGAACGCAAGGGTTTTTAAGCATAAGAGTGCCCCACCGCCAATCTTGCTTTCGTCCATCTCTACCGAGGCAAACCTTTGGGTCATCGTCGGAGCTAAGAAATTAGGGTCTTTTATCGCGCGCGAGTAATCCGCATGTGGTGTATTTCGGTGGCTTGTAACAAACTCTATTCTCTCTTATTTAATGGATGAGGCAAAGCTTTTGCCTCCGTTTCAAAAAAAAATCAACACATATTCACTTGTCGTGGCTCCCGTTCCACGAATAGGAAATTCCCAGCAGCTTCGACCCCTTTCACACACGACCATGGCGCCGCTGCCCATCGCCGCCATGCCACACGCGAGGGGGCTCTGCCAGTGGGACCTGGCCGCCTCGCTCCCTCGCGCCCGTGTGCCGGGGAGCAACACCGCGCGACGCAGACCGCTGGCCGCCGCGTGCGCCGGGCACGTCTCAGCCGGGAGCAGAGGTATCGGGGCCAGGGGCCACCGCGTGCACTATGCGCTAGCCGTGCCTCCAGTGGGTCGGTGTAGCCAAGGTCGCCGTCTCGTCGGGGGCAACGTGCGGGTGCGGGCGTCACGGTTTGCCGTCGTCGTGGACGGTGAGCATGTCGAGGCTGCCGCTTGGGCGTGCAGGCCGGGCGTCGAGCCGCATCGACGTCGTTGTTGCCGGAGATGCTCGCCGGAGTACCTCCTTCCTCTCTCTCTCTCTCTCTCGTTTTCTCACACTCTGAAACTCAGACGAAGAAGAACAGAGACAGGTAGTTTGTGCAACGCAAGTTCTGCTGCTTTTCTGTTTCCTTGATCCTTTTATTTTGTGATCGAGAGTAATGCCGAGAAGCTCGCAACAACCCCATCGTGCCCGCACTATCCCACGGGCGAAGTCGTGCAGCTGGCTTCCTAACTATTCGCACGGGACACACAATGATCGTGCCCTTCGTGCGCTAACAGAAAACTAAAAACTGAAGAAATCTGAAGCTACTAAACTTTCTGAAACTATTGAACTTTCTGAAGAAAACTAACACCTAACATTATTGTGCGCAGCTGAAATACCCAACATTCTCCCCCTAATTCAGGTGCGCCCCCTGACGTCGAGGATGCCGATCTTCTTGCACAGCTCCTGGAAGCGAGTCCGCCCAAGTGCCTTGGTCAAGATGTCGGCCTTCTGATCGCTAGAACGGACGAACTCGACCACCACAGTACCCTTCTCGATATGATCACAGATGAAGTGGTATCTGAGGTCGATGTGTTTGCTCCTGTCGTGCAGAACAGGGTTCTTCCCAAGCGAGATAGCTGATTTGTTGTCAATGAAAATTTTAACTGCCTTCGTACCTTGGTTCAGCAGTTCTCCAAGCATGCGCGCCAGCCAAATCCCTTGGCAGGCCGCGGTTGAACCAGCGATGTACTCTGCCTCACAAGAGGAGAGCGCCACCACTCTTTGCTTCTGTGATTGCCAACTGATTGGACTGCCACCAAGGAAGAAGATTGCTCCAGAAGTGCTCTTCCTGTCATCCAGATCGCCGGCCATGTCAGAGTCGCTGAAACCCTCAAGCTCTAGGTGATCACCGCGGCGATAGGTGCAGCCGACAGTGAGCGTCCCAATGATGTACCGGAGGATGTGCTTCACGGCGGCGAAATGCTCTGAAGTCGGCGCCTCCATGAAACGGCTAGTGAGGCCAACTGCATAGGTTATGTCAGGGCGTGTGTGTACCAGGTACCGAAGGCTGCCGATGATGCTCCTATAGAGCGTGGCATCGGCGAGTGGCGCTGAGCTCGCCTTGCTCAACTTGCAGTTGAGTTCAAGCGGCACATGGCTCGGATTGCAGCCGGCCATGCCTGCCTTGTCCAGCAGCTTCTCAGCATAGGACGCCTGGTTGATGGTGATGCCGAGCGCGCTCTGGTGCACCTCAAGCCCGAGGTAGTATTTCAACAGCCCGAGGTCACTCATCTCGAACAGGTGCTTCATTTCTCCCTTGAAACGGTGCAGCTCCTGTAGGTTTGCTCCGGTGATGACCAAATCATCCACATAGACACCGACGAGCAACTGAGATGCTCCGGTGCCGCGCGTGTACACGGCGTGCTCAGTCCTGCTGCGAGTGAAGCCCAGTGATGCGAGGCTGCTGTCCAGTTTGGAGTTCCATGCGCGCGGAGCTTGCCGGAGACCATAGAGCGCCTTCTCTAGCTTGTACACCTTCTCCTCCTCTCCCGGCCGTGCAAAACTAGGGGGCTGCGCCACGTACACCACCTCTTCAAGAGTGCCATTAAGGAAGGCCGATTTCACGTCCATGTGGTGCACTTCCCATCCCCGGTGTGCGGCAATGGCCAGGAGTACACGCACCGACTCCAGGCGAGCAACCAGCGCGAAAACCTCCTCAAAGTCCACGCCGGGCCGCTGGATGTATCCCTTCGCCACCAGTCTGGCCTTGTGCTTGACGATGGTGCCGGCGGCGTCCTTCTTCAGCTTAAACACCCATTTCAAACCAATGGGCTTCTCTCTAGGGGGAAGGTCCACGAGCGTCCAGGTGTTGTTGTCGTGGATCGCCTGCAGCTCATCCATCATGGCGCGCCGCCATTGCTCATGTGGTGCCGCCTCGGCGAAGTTTCCAGGCTCCTCGCCTGCCATGAGGTGCAGCACCTCCTCCTCACGGTCCTCGTCAGGTTGCAGTGGCACCCCCTCGCGCGTACCAAGGGTCTCATCCATCATCCGGTAGCGGTGCGGTGCGTCTGGGTCGTCGTCGTTGTCGAAGAGGTCAGGGCGCTCCGTCGGCGGCGACACGAACACCGGGCCGCCGTTCGGAGTGGCAGGAGTCCCCCCAGTGTCGCCTGCCATGGTGACCGGAGAAGGAGTCCTCGAGCCTCCTCCGGATGCGCCGGTCGTGTCCGTGTCGGCCAATCCTGGGGACGCGGCTCGCTTGCCCGACGCTCCAGTCGAGCCCACCGGAGCGCTGTCGCTGGCCCCCTCATACAGAGGGCAGGCTCCTTGCTCCAGTCCCAGCTCGCCTCCTCGTCGAAGACGATGTCGCGGCTCACGTGGACGCGCTTTGACACAGGATCGTAAACACGGTACGCCTTGCTGCCCTGTTCATACCCGATGAACACCATGGGAGTGCTCCGGTCCTCCAGTTTCTTCAGATGAGGCCGTGCTGTTTTGACATGAGCAATGCATCCAAATACACGAAGGAAATGCACGTCTGGTTTCTTACCAAACCAGGCCTCGAAGGGTGTCATGCCGTCGACGCTGCGGGTGAAGCTGCGGTTCAGCACGAACACCGCCGTGGTCACCGCCTCCCCCCAGAAAAACGTTGGCATGTTCTTGGCCTTCATCATGCTCCGTGCCATCGCCACCACCGTATGGTTGCGACGCTCCACCACACCATTCTGTTGTGGTGTGTAGGGCGCCGTCAGGTGGCCCTGGACGCCATGGTCGGCAAAGTGCGCGGCGAGGGCGTTGGACGTGAACTCGCCGCCGCGATCGGTGCGCAGCGTGCGCAGCTTGCGGCCTGCCTCCCCCTCAGCGCTAGCTTGGAAGCGCTTCAGTGCAGCCGCTGCCTCATCCTTCGAGGTCAGGAGGACCAGCCACATGTACCGGCTGCAGTCGTCGACCAGCAGGAGGAAGTGACGCCGGCCGCTGGGAGTCGCCGGCGTGATGGGACCGCACAGATCACCGTGCACTAGTTCGAGCTGCTTCTCAGCTCTGTACTTGGCCTTCTGGGGGAACGGGATGCGCCGCTGCTTGCCGGCGAGGCACGCCTCGCAGACCTCGCCGGTGTGCTCGATGAGAGGAAGGCCACGGACCAGTCCGCCGCGCACCATCCGTTGGATCGCCTCGAAATGCAGGTGACCCAGGCGGCCATGCCACTTCCAGGCCTCGCCGTCATGACGCAGCGACAGACACGCGGGAGGTACAGGGGTCATATCCAACTTGTACAAGCGATTGGACGCACGGTGTACCTTTACCAGGAGCTTTTGGCGTGAATCGAAGATCGTCATGTTCCCGCCGTGGAGACGGATGTCGCAGCCGAGCTCGTCCAGCTGCCCCAGGCTCACCACGCTGCTCTTCAGGCGTGGGATGAAGTAGACGTCGGTGAGGGCGCGCTGCACGCCGCCGTCCACCTTGAACGCGATCGTCCCGCGTCCTCGGATTTGCACCACCGAGCCGTCGCCGAAACGCACGGTACCGGTGACGCTCTCGTTCAGCTCGGCGAAGATGTTGCGGTCCCCGGTCATATGGTTCGAGGCACCCGTGTCCAAGAACCAGGTGGTCTCCCGCGGCGCGTCGACGGCGCCGGGAGTGATCTCCGCCTGCTGCTCGTTGAGGAAAATGGGGAGCGAGGCCCTTTCCTCCCCCGTGGCCAAGGCCCCTGCCATGGCGGTGGAGACAGGGCCTGGTGTAGGAGAGTCGAGGCCCGCTGCCGTGACCGCAGAGGCCTCCGCCGTGGTGATCCCCACCATCTCCATCAGGAGGAACGCCGGGTCCGCGTCCTCGTCCGCCTGCACGAGGTGAGCTTCCTCGCGCTTCTTCTTCCTGCAGTCACGGGCCCAGTGCCCTTTGATGCCGCCGTAGCGGCACGTGTCCTTGTCTCCGCCGCTTTTGTCGACGTTGTCGGCACCGCGCCCGCCCTGCGGACCTCCACGGCTGCCGCCGCGGCGTCCACCGCGTCCACGCCCGCCACCGCGCCGGTTGTTTCCTCGCCCGCCGGAGGACGATCCACCGTCCCCCTGAGCCGAGCGCTTTCGTGCATCCCACTCCTCCTCGGTGAGAAGCAGGCGGCCGGATTGAGACTCAGCGGCGTTTTCGCTGATCCGGTCTTGCACGACGCGGAGGCGACTAGTGACCTCGTCCAGGGACAGGGTGCTCACGTCGAGGAGAGTCTCGATCGCAATGGCGACCTGCGCGTACTGTTGAGGGACAACGCGCAGGAACTTGGCAACCACACTGGACTCCTGGACGTTATCGCCGAGGGAGCGCAGGTTCGCGGCGAGGGTGGAGATGCGCATCGAGAAGTCGTCGATCGTCTCCCCAGAGCGGAACGAGATGCTCTCGAACTCGCGCCGCAGTCGCTGTGCGTTTGCCTCTCGCACCCGAGAGGCTCCCATGCGCTGGGACGCGATCGCCTCCCACGCCTCCTTGGCGTTGGCCTTGGCGCCGATCGGACTCACCATGTCCGACGGGAGGCCGCGCAAGATCGCGGCCATGGCCTTGCGCTCGTCACGGAAAGGTGCATCGCCGGTTTCAACGGCAGCCCACCAGCCCTCGGCCTGCAGGTTTACCTTCATGAGCAGAGCCCATTCTGCATAGTTGGTGCGCGTCAGCGTGGGGTAGACTCCGGCGGAGCTCGTCTCCCGGATCACCTGCTGGTGCACCACCATCTCGCCGGTGCGGCGAGTCCTGCTCCTGCCCCGGGCTGGCGACGCTGCTCTCCTGCGCGGAGGAGTCTCCGAGCCCTGCCGGGCGTTCAAGCCGTTGTCACCGGACGACATGATCCCGAAGATGACCTGGCTCTGATACCAAGTGTTGCCGGAGATGCTCGCCGGAGCACCTCCTTCCTCTCTCTCTCTCGTTCTCTCACTCTCTGAAACTCAGACGAAGAAGAACAGAGACAGGTAGTTTGTGCAGCGCAAGTTCTGCTGCTTTTCTGTTTCCTTGATCCTTTTATTTTGTGATCGAGAGTAATGCCGAGAAGCTCGCAACAACCCCATCGTGCCCGCGCCATCCCACGGGCGAAGTCGTGCAGCTGGCTTCCTAACTATTCGCACGGGACACACAACGATCGTGCCCTTCGTGCGCTAACAGAAAACTAAAAACTGAAGAAATCTGAAGCTACTAAACTTTCTGAAACTACTGAACTTTCTGAAGAAAACTAACACCTAATATTATTGTGCGCAGCTGAAATACCCAACAGTCGTTGAGGTCGCCGACAGCGGCAGGTGCTAGGGGCCTCCTCCGCCGCGTGATGCGGCTGTGCTGCGGAGAGCCGGGCCGAGGGCCACTCGTAGGAGCAGCGCGTCGTGGCTGTGGTCTCCACCATGACGGGAGGACTGGTGCTACTGCATGCCTCTTCCACGAGGATATTATTGCTGCAGTGATGGCGAGCGGCACCGGCCGGTAGTACCAGCCCCAATGATGATGGACCAGGAGAGACATTGAAGCCGTGGGCACATAGTACAATCAGCTGATGAACTCTCCACGGAGCTATAAGAGTAAAAAAGCTCTCCCTCTCCTGCCGGCTTGCATCTCAATTATTTATTTTTGCTGCTCGCTGTTCTACATATCAATGCATTCACACGGTGATACAACTTGATTCAAGTGCTTGCATACAAGTAGAATTGCTATTTTTTGTGCCAAAAATTGATTTGTTATCCTGAACTTTTGTCTGCTTGCTTCCACTGTGATGCAGATAGAAATGATATATTATCGGGTAAATTACGCATTAGCTGAGAGCGGTATGAATGTATATTGGGAATAAAAAAACTATTTTCTTTAGTTGTACTGCTCTTGTTTATGTATGCTGAATTACAAGCGACCAATGAGCATGGAGATATAATGATCAGTGATACAAGTGGTGGTGATAGGGAGGCTTTTGTTTCAGCTTGTTTATTTTCGTTTTTGATACATGGATACTGGATTCATAGCTCTCCTGGGCAATTAGTACACAGCCATAAGTCTGATCTATGTGGTGGGCAATCAGTACACGGCCATAAGTCTGATCGATGTGGTGGGGATGGTCTCTGATGTTGGATAATATCTATTTTCTCTTCTTGATTGTAGGTCAGTCTCATAGAACTTATATGCCTATGCTTTGGTTAATGCATACTCACTACGGGTATGGTCTATTATTGATGTTCATACACAGAATTGGTTGTTATGTTCGATTAACATGTTGTTATAATAATAGAAAGCTTTTGCAAAATTCTGCATGATGTCGTATTAAGCTTGATGGAACTAACCTCCCAAAAATGGCAATCTCTATTGGTGTTTTTTATCTCTGTTGATAAGTTTTGATCTCAGGTTGCACGTAAAGTTCTTGACCCATATCCTAAATACCACATATAATCTTTGATTGTTACTTTGAATACATATGATGTTGAATCTATCTCCTTTGGATCTCCAAATGATTTGCAATGTTGGATACCAAAAAATAGATTGAGCAGCCATCACACATTACACTAATAATATATGGCATGTTACCTGGCCGTTCTCTTTATACACAATAGTATAGTTATATATACCAACTGTAGAAAAATATTCATTTGCCACTGAAACTTATATTTGTTTTGTATTTCGGAAATTAAGAGCATCTACAATCGGACCCCTCAAACATCCCATTTGAGAGTCCGGTCATTGTCCTGGACAGAAAAGAGAAGAAAAAAGGCCACCCAATCACAATCCCTACTTTGTCTGGGCATGTCCAGTCAGTCCACAAATCCCCCGTATCCAACCCATATGTGAGGAGTATATAAGGATGTCCGAGCTGTTCGGGCATGTTCTCCAAGGAGCACCCAGGTAATAGACTAGCTCTTTTGTTTGCATCATTATCATTAGCTAATTAATTCTCTTTATTTCAGTAAATGTAGAACAACAAATAGTCTATGAGCTTCTGAATCAAAAAGTTTTTTGAGTAGGACCTTATGCTCTTTTAACTGAACTGGGAGCACTGACAGTTATTTGCAAAGTAATTGCCTCCTATGAGTGTTTGGTAGTGCTTTGTGCTCCAATTTCAGTTGCATTGCTTCTGATGTATGAATGAACTATTTTCCTCATTTGGTAATTAACGCAACCGACGTATTTCTTCATGAGAACAGATATTTTTGTAGTGTACAGTACAATTGTTTTTGTTAGTTACCCTCCCTATAAACCTATTGTACTAATTTATCAAGTTTGCATTGTTAATATATCCAGAATTAGTTGTGACTGCAAAGTGCAGAAGAAAAATCAATTGCTGCAAGCAAAAGTATTATTTTGGAACATTTGTATAGATGTTGTATAGTAGTGACCAGCACCAATACTTTAGAACATTGTGTCCATTATTTCCCTTCTGCTCGAAATAAAGCGAAACCAGTTTGATAATAAATATGTTTTTCATCTTGCCAATGTTAAGTGTGCACCTGGGAAAAATAAAACTAATCATGTGCAAGGTGGCAAATAGAGATGGGGAAGCAGGAGGAAGATGCTGGTGTTTGTCCGACGCAATCTGAAAGCATGCTCAAAATCAATGAAAATAGAACAAAAATTTACTATCATTCTCTCAAACCTTACACTGAACTTGCTACTAAAGAAGGTATGCATGATGCATATCAAGTAAGTCCTGTCCGCAATTGTTTTATCTTCCACAATTGTTTCTTGTGTCACTACTGTTAGAGTTCAAAATGTCCAAAACAAGATAACATTTACCGATGCTGCTAAATGACCGGTTCAAAATAAATAGATCAGCAGTTTTCCAGTTTTATCAGTTTCACATGGATGTATCCCTTGTTGTAGGCAGCCAACCCACTGCAAGGTGTGTGCCCTCGAGCAACTCTTACTCTGTATTGGTAACAATAACTGGAATTGGCTTCTTTTGCTTTACAATTAGTAGTATTGAAGATTACTTCCTTGCTGTTTCACCACTAAAATTGAGGTGATTTCAAATGAATTTAGAGTTCCAAAGTTTGAGATTCTACTTACTTACTTACGAAGCCTTTTATCCCAAACAAGTTGGGGTAGGCTAGATATGAAACCCTTTCACGAGGACTTCCCAGGAGGTCACCCATCCTAGTACTACTCTCGCCCAAATGGGTTTCATACCCAAAAGACTGGCTAGTTTTTACGTTGGCTCGCCAAGCCTATCACAACCCTTAGATATGAAACCCTTTCACGAGGACTTCCCAGGAGGTCACCCATCCTAGTACTACTCTCGCTCAAATGGGTTCCATACCTATGGGACTGGCTAGTTTTTACGTTGGCTCGCCAAGCCTATCACAACCCTCCTCCTTTACCCGGGCTTGGGACCGGCTATGCCTAGAAGACATAGGCGGAGTTCCAAAGTTTGAGATTCTAGCAGGGAAAAATGATTTGGTAAAAGATAAACAGTCTGGACTTTACTATTGTTTGGTCTATTGGAATCCGAGACTTGACCATGAACTCATGATCATATTGGTTTCCTTTGAAAGAACATGAGATATCTTGTTTATTATGATTCACTCATGGAAGCATGCTTTGTTTATTTCTTTGCGTCATCTGCCTCACGAGCTGTCCGATCGGTCATGATCGTGCGGCGCTTGGTTTGTCTCGCTCCACTGTCCTCCTTGCTGGCAAAAAGGTCTCACCTAGATGCTCGGTTACATCACACATTTCTCTCGCGAGTAAAAAGATCCTACAGCTTCCTAGATCTGGCGGCACAGCCTGACGCGACAATCTTCGCGGCTGTAAGCTTCCGCAGCGGTGAAGCCGAGGCTGCGACGGGGAGCGGAGACGTGCGCATCCATGTCTTGAGAATCGACGGGACGCTCCGCCGCGCAGGTACTCATCTCACCTCCACATGATTCGATGACATTGACGTGTGTGGCAATGTTGCGGTGCATGCTTCAACGGCCGCACCGACGCTTTGACGGCCGTGATGACAAGGCGTGCTTCGATGGCATTGATGGACACTGCAATGCTGTGACATGTGCTTCAACGAACACGACGATGAGATGTGTTACGACGACGGCATCGTTGACAACAACCGCGATGCTGTGAGGCATGCTTTCACAGTGATGCTTCGACTGGCCACGGCAACAAGGTGTGCTTCGACGACAGTTGATAATGCATGCTTCGACGGTAGGTGCCCGTCCGCTGTTCTGTGAAGGCTTGTTTGAAGGCGTATTTTTGTGCTAGAATGGTGGCGGACGTGCTGGACGCTTGCTAGTGCGGGCCGAGTGGAAGAGTGTGTGATGTGAGAGGAAGGGTACGGGGTGTTGCCTGTTGCGTCAGTAGGATGGGAAGATGGAGATAATCAAAGGGTCACGCACGGCTGTATCGGATGGCTGTACATGCGGTTGATCTTTTTCTAAGATAACCAGCTGATTTGTACCAAATGATAGAAGAAAATGATTCCAAATCACAACATTTCATTCGTTCATATGGAATTACAACAAGTTCTCACTGATATACATGGATCCTGCTTTCATCGTAGCAACAGAGCATATCCACAACTAGAGATTAGAGCACAAAAATTGCTGAAAGATCAAATGCCTAATTGAAGCTTTGAATAATTAGCTACTGTATAAGGATCTCCTGCATAACTGCACTTTGCCATTAGCTCTAGGCACGCCTTATTTGACCAGTCCAAGGACAGTGAGCGGGAGGGGCAGTCGTCGACCAGCGCGCGCACGTTGCGCAAGAGGCGACGGGGAGCTGGCGGAGACTACGGGTGGTGAGTGGTCAGTGGTGGCGGCGACCTCGAGCGGTCGGCACCAACGGCGAGAAGGCAATCACCGCGACGGGCGCCCATTTGATGTCCAGACGTCCGAACACGTCCGGACGTCTGAGCGAGAAATGTACGTAAGAGGGAGAAATGAGTTTTGACCTTCAAGACGACCTTAACCATTTGTTTGATTTCTTCATGCATCGTAGCCCGTAGCAACGCACGGGCATTCTACTAGTATATTTTATAATGGACTAACTGATACTTCCAGAGACCACCTGGACAGTTGTGCTGGCTGTGTTTTCAGGGAAAGAACTGTTGATCAAGCTAAATTGCTATTGAATAATATGTTGAGTAATGATAATAATTGAACACTTCCTGTACCAACTCCTAAACCAACTTCGAAGAAAAGGGGTATTCTATTTCTCAGTCCTGAAGATATGCAAGAGGCAAAGAAATCTATGAAAGAAAAGGGTAGCTGAAGATGTTAATTATTTACCACCTATTGAAGAAATACATGTTCTTGATAACCCGACACAGGTAGTAAAGGTAATTTCTCTCTATAGATTTGATGAAGGTGATATTCCTCGTTATAAGTCTGCTAGCCAATGCTTAGATGAGTTTGATAATTTTATTGTTAAACAAGAAACTTCAATGCTTATGTTGGTAGACAATTGAAACGTAATGCTTATATGATTGAACACTTGAGTGATTATATGTCTAGAGTTAAAGGTCAACTTAAACTTATTAGTAAACATGCTTCTATAGTTACCACTCAAGTAGAACAGGTTCTTAAGGCTCAAAATGATTTGCTCGATGAATCAAATAATAAGAAAAATGATAATGATGTTAGAGTTGTGACTAGAGGGGGTAGAATGACTCAGGAACCTTTGTATCCTGAGGGACACCCTAAGAGAATTGAGCAAGATTCTCAGAGAACTAATGTTGATGCACCTAGTCCTTCTAAAAAGAAGAAAAAGAAAAATGATAGGACTTTGCATGCTTCTAGTGAACCTATTGTTGACACACCTGAGAATCCCAATGATATTTCTATTTCTGATGCTGAAACATAATATGGTAATGAACATGAACCTAGTGATAATATTAATGATGATGTTCATGTTGATGCTCAACCTAGCAATAACAATGGTGTAGAGATTGAACTACTGTTGATCTTGATAACCCACAATCAAAGAATCAACGTTATGATAAGAGAGACTTTGTTGCTAGGAAGCACGGTAAAGAAAGAGAACCCTGGGTTCAGAAACCCATGCCTTTTCCTCCTAAACCATCCAAGAAAAAGGATGATAAGGATTTTGAGTGCTTTGCTGAAATGATTAGATGTATCTTTTTGCGTATGCGTTTGACTGATATGCTTAAAATGAATCCTTATGCTAAGTATATGGAAGATATTGTTACAAATAAAAGAAAGATACTGGAAGCTGAAATTTCCACCATGCTTGCTAATTATACTTTTAAGGGTGGAATACCAAAGAAACTTGGAGATCCAGGAGTACCAACTATACCATGCTCCATTAAAAGAAACTATGTTAAAACTGCTTTATGTGATCTTGGAGCCGGTGTTAGTGTTATGCCTCTCTCTTTATATCGTAGACTTGATTTGAATAAGTTGACACCTACTGAAATATATCTGCAAATGGCCGATAAATCAACTGCTACACCTGTCGGTATTTGTGAGGATGTGCCTGTTGTTGTTGTTGCAGACGTTACTATTTTAACGGACTTTGTTATTCTTGATATTCCCAAGGACGATAATATGCCTATTATTCTTGGTAGACCCTTCTTGAATACTGCAGGGGATGTTATTGATTGCAACAAAGGGAATGTCACTTTTCATGTTAATGGTAATGAGCATACGGTACACTTTCCGGGGAAACAACCTCAAGTCCACAGTATAAATTCTATTGGAAAAATTCCAACGATTTCTATTGGATGTTTTGAATTTCCTCTTCCTACTGTCAAGAATAAATATGCTATTCTTATTGTTGGGGACATTCATATCCCCGTTGAGGTAACTTAGTGTTATTCAAAAATTCTCCGGCTTCATGCGATTCGGAAAGAGTTTGTTAACAAGACTTGATCAACCTTGTTAGCGGATTCCTTTTGATGAGCATGAGATGGATGAAGTTAGAAAGCACAACTCTCTGTACCATCCTTTTACTTTCTATTTAGATTAAATAAAGCAAAAATAGTATTTTCTGTCTATTTTCTGAATTATCCTTGCAATAAAAAAACCCGAAAATAAAAGTTCTCCAAACGTCCCGAAAATGAAATATGATTTTTTGTAGAATATTTACGAATTACTAGCACTAAGAACACACCAGAGGGGGCCACCACCTGGCCACGAGGGTCCAGGGCGTGCCCACCCCCCTGGGGCGCACCCTCTGCCTCGTGGATCCCACGTGGACCCCCTCCACTTATTCCTGCACCCACTCACTTCATCTTCCTCCAGAAAAAATCCTCCCATAGCTCAAACCCGTGTTCTAGCTCATCTTGCTGCCATTTTCGATCTCCTTGCTCAAAGCTCCATTCACAAAACTGCTTTGGGGGATTGTTCTTCGGTGTGTGACTCCTCGAATGGTCCAATTAGTTTTTGTTCTAGTGCTTTATTTATTGCAAATTTTTGCTGCTTAGATGACCCTGTTCTTGAGCTTGCATGTCAAACTTATATGGTCCCAAGTAGTTCTAATGCATGATATAGCCTCTAGGCACTTGTGGGAGTAGTTGCTATCAATCTTGTTGAGTTTGGTTCACTTTTATTCTTGAGTCACTAAAAAATTCAGAAATTTTTCAGAGGAAGAAATATGTTTAGGAAAATGTACCAAGGTGGTTCCTCAAGGAAGCAAGGCCCAAGGCTCGCGATACGCGAGCCGGACGATGAACCGCCGAGGGAAGCTCAAGTGCGGCCTTGCGAATGGCCGTCAGAGGAGTTTATGGGCCGGGCAGGCATCAAGGATGAATTTGACGCGTATGTGCGTAATGATGATCTTGAGGGCTTCGTGTGAGATAAGTGCCCGCAATACCACTACCCAACTGATTCCTTTGTGAGAAGGTTTAAATTTACATCCTCGCGCTATTCTCACACTGTTTTATTTGATCTTTACGATAAATCATATACCATGGACCTAGAAGATTTTAATAATACTTGAAAACTCCCGCAGTGGGGCAATGTTAGTGAACCTCGCAAATATGAGTATAAAGACTTTCTTGCTTGTATCACTATGGGGGAATCTAGAGAAATCACATGAGCTACCATAGGGAGCATTCATTTTCCTTCCATACATTATTTTGCTCTCTTTATAGGTACATGCATTAACGGTAAAGATGAAGCTTGTCACATGTGCGTTCCAGTCTTTGCGTCCTCAAAAGTGCGGTATTAGGTGATAAACAATATAACTTGGGGGCTATTGTTGCACGAAGGTTGCATCATAACGGTACAAGTGGAGATTTTTTGGGTGGAAGTTATGCAACTCGTGTAGCTAATTATCTTGATGTACCCATATGTAGAAAGGATTTGGAGTTACCCCTCTTATCTAGATTATAACGCTATGGTCCGCCATCAGTTTGTTGAGAGGAATGAACAGTTCCTCCAATACCGACTAATCTTCGGCAAACGTCGCATTGTTCATGTTGCTCTCCCTGCCTCTACTTTTTTTGACTTTCAGGCAAAAAGGAGATATGTTATAACCAGGGAGGAGGCGAACGAGTATGAAAGGAGGACGGAGGCAACTCGCCTCCAAGCTGCAGCTCGTCAGGCAGTAGCCGCTGCATCTCAGTACGACCCCAGCTACAACTTTGGATATCCGCCAGGCCAGCCGTGGCCCTAGACCAACTTAGGCCAAAAGCCTAAGCTTGGGGGAGTACGTATTTCTCACCGACATTACATTCATGTTCACACACTCATGCCAGTTGTCGGTGCTCATACTTTTTCATTGTACTATCCATGCTAGTTTATTTTCTGTTTTAAGCCTTCCTCTTGTGTGTTTGAAAAACCTTAAGAAAAACCATATAAAATTAGTTGTAGTTTTTAGCTAGTTTACTTTCCATGCTAGTAGTAATAACTAAAAGAAAACCCAAAAATATTTCTCGTTCTTCTTTTGCTTGTTGGGAGCTTTCCTGTGTAAATAGTTTTATTTCCTTTCTTTGGGGGTCGAGATGAGAAGACCATGATGAAAATGTTGAAGTGGCTCTTATATGCATTATTGTTGATTTAACAAAGAGCCCATGTTACCTTGTCTTCTCCTGTGTATTAAATGCTTGCAGATTCTAGCTTAGTCCAATGCGCGTGCACTATTATTATTATCCACACCGTTCGGTCGTGCAAGTGAAAGGCAATAATGACGATATATGATGGACTGATTGAGATGAGAGAAGCTGGTATGAACTCGACCTATCTTGTTTTTGTAAATATGATTAGTTCATCGTTCCTGATTCAGCCTATTATGAATGAAACATATTTGCAATGACAATTAGAGATTATAGTTGCTCATGCCATGCTTAATTAGCTAGAAGTTTATAATGGTTTACCTTGCGTGCTAACATGCTATTAAAATGGTTGTGATGTGGTATGATAGGGTGGTATCCTCCTTTGAAAGATTCGAGTGGCTTGACTTGGCACATGTTCACGCATGTAGTTGAAACAAAATCAACATAGCCTCCACGATATTTATGTTCATGGTGAATTATATCCTACTCATGCTTGCACTCAGTGTTGATTAATTTTAATGCATGTTCATGACTATTGTCGCTCTCTACTTGGTCGCTTCCCAGTCTCTTTCTAGCCTTCACTTGTACTAAGCGGGAATACTGCTTGTGCATCCACTTCCATAAACCCCAAAGTTATCCCATATGAGTCCACTATACCTTCCTATATGCGGTATCTACCTGCCGTTCCAAGTAAATTTCTATGTGCCAAACTCTAAACCTTCAAATGAAATTCTGTTTTGTATGCTCGAATAGCTCATGTATCAACTAGGGCTGTCTGTATCATCCATGCTAGGTGGGTTATTCTCACGAGGAGTGGACTCCGCTCATCATTCACGAGAAAATGGCCGGTAACCGGGATGCCCAGTGCCATGCTCAAATCAAAATAATTGCAAACAAAACTCCCCCAGGATTGTTGTTAGTTGGAGGCACCCGTTGTTTCGGACAAGCCATGGATTGATGTTTGTTGGTGGTGGGGGAGTATAAACTTTACCATTCTGCTTGGGAACCGCCTATAATGTGTTTAGCATGGAAGATATCGAGATCTTTCGGTTGTTATGTTGACAATGAAAGTATGCCACTCAAAATATTATTTATCTCTATTTCGAAACTCGAGCTCTGGCACCTCTACAAAGCCCTGCTTCCCTCTGCGAAGGGCCTATCTATTTACTTTTATGTTGAGTCGTCATCCTTTTATGAAAAAGCACCAGTTGGAGAGCACCGCTGTCATTTGCACGCATTACTATTAATTTACATTGAGTATAACTATGACTGGATCTCTTTTACCATGAATTACAATGTCTAGTCAGTCCTTGATCTTCAGATGGTGCTCTGCATTTGTGTTTTGCGGTCTCAGAAAGGGCTAGCGAGATACCATCTTGTTATATAATATTATGATTGTTTTGAGAAAGTGTTGTCATCCGAGATATATTATTATTGCTCGCTAGTTGATTATGCCATTGATATGAGTAAACATGAGACCTAAGTGTTATTGTGAATATGGTTACTTCATAATCTTTGCTGAAAACTTGAATGTTGGCTTTACATATTTACAACAATAAGAGCAAACAGACTTTGTAAAAGATTTTCTTTATCACTTTCAGTTTGTCAACTGAATTTCTTGAGGACAAGCAAAGGTTTAAGCTTGGGGGAGTTGATACGTCTCCAACATATCTACTTTTCCAAACACTTTTGCCCTTGTTTTGGACTCTAACTTGCATGATTTGAATGGAACTAACCCGGACTGACGCTGTTTTCAGCAGAATTGCCATGGTGTTATTTTTGTGCAAAAATAGAAGTTCTCGGAATGACCTGAAACTTCACGGAGAATATTTTTGGAATTAATAAAAAATACTGGCGAAAGAATCAACACCAGGGGGCCCACACCCTGTCCACGAGGGTAGAGGTCCCGCCCACGCCCCTGGGGCGCACCCCCTGCCTCGTGGGCCCCCTGAGGCTCCACCGACGTCAACTCCAACTCTATATATTCACGTTCGGGGAGAAAAAAAATCAGAGAGAAGGATTCATCGCGTTTTACGATATGGAGCCGCCGCCAAGCCCTAATCTCTCTCGGGAGGGCTGATCTTGAGTCCGTTCAGGGCTCCGGAGAGGGGAATCCATCGCCGTCGTCATCATCAACCTTCCTCCATCACCAATTTCATGATGCTCACCGCCGTGCATGAGTAATTCCATCGTAGGCTTGCTGGACGGTGATGGGTTGGATGAGATTTATCATGTAATCGAGTTAGTTTTGTTAGGGTTTGATCCCTAGTATCCATTATGTTCTGAGATTGATGTTGCTATGACTTTGCTATGCTTAATGCTTGTCACTAGGGCCCGAGTGCCATGATTTTAGATCTGAACCTATTATGTTACATGAATATATGTGAGTTCTTGATCCTATCTTGCAAATTGATAGTCACCTTCTATGTGTTATGATCCGGTAACCCTGAAGTGACAATAATCGGGACCACCCCGGTGATGACCGTAGTTTGAGGAGTTCATGTATTTACTAAGTGTTAATGCTTCGGTGCGGTACTCTATTAAAAGGAGGCCTTAATATCCTTAGTTTCCAATAGGACCCTGCTGCCATGGGAGGGTAGGACAAAAGATGTCATGCAAGTTCTTTTCCATAAGCACGTATGACTATATTCGGAATACATGCCTACATTACATTGATGAACTGGAGCTAGTTCTGTGTCACCCTATGTTATAACTGTTGCATGAGGAATCGCATCCGACATAATTATCCATCACTGATCCAATGCCTACGAGCTTTTCACATATTGATCTTTGCTTAGTTACTTTTCCGTTGCCACTGTTACAATTACTACAAAACTGCTACTGTTACCTTTGCCACCGTTGCCGTTAATTCCATACTACTTTGCTGCAGATATTAAGTTTTCCAGGTGTGGTTGAATTGACAACTCAACTGCTAATACTTGAGAATATTCTTTGGCTCCCCTTGTGTCGAATCAATAAATTTGGGTTGAATACTCTACCCTCGAAAACTGTTGTGATCCCCTATACTTGTGGGTTATCAGTAAACTACGCGGTAGCGTGGGAACAGGCTCACCGACGATACATTTGGTGCCTCTTCGAGCCCACACGTGGTCAAACAAAACGTGTGCAGTGCAGTGTTGTCAAGCGCGCACTAGAATCCTCCGCTATGAACATCGTGACAAGACGTGACAATTACAGGCCGGCCGGCCCCCATTTATTACACCGGCCATTTAACCCTTGTGTCTCTTCAACCTTTTGATCGCGCCCCACCATTGCAAGAAGCACACCCACCACGACAAATTCTTAGAGGGTATCCTGCGTGGCTGCAATGGCGCTCCGAGCGGCTGCCGACGACGAGAAGCAGTTCTCCATGCATGCCGTGGTGGACAACCACAGAAGGTTCACGGACCTCTCGGTGGTGTACACTAATGACCTGGTCTGGGTGGAGCACTCCATCCACATCATGGAGCTGTTGCTTGCCGAGGAGAAGTACAAGGTGGTCGGGTTCGACCTCAAGTACACCCGCGCTCGTGCCGAGTCTCGTCCCAAGGTCGCCGTCGCCCAGATGTGCGTGCGCCACCATGTCATCGTCTACCACTACTGCCTGGCCACAAGGCCTTGCGAGCGTTTCGCCAGCTTTGTCAATATCCCCCACTACATGTTCGCTATGGTGGACGTCACCAATGATGTAAAGACGCTCAAGAATTCGGGCATCGCCTGCCAGAATCTTGTCGACATCCAGGGCCAATACAAGATATGGGGCAGCAAGGAGCATGAGAAGGACTCACTGGTTCACCTCGCCAAGCCCATCATCGACCCCTACTACAGAGACATGAAGGATTCTTGCAACAAGGACAAGCGTGCCTGGCACTCGGCCTGGATGGAGATACTCGACAAAGCTCACGTCGTGTACGCGGCCAAGGAGGCGTACACGAGCTACGACATGTACAAGCGGATCGTTGACATGAGGAAGTGCCTCCTTCCCCAAAACGGCCAGGGATCCAGCCGGAAGCAAAGCAATAGCAAGCGTCGTCGCAACAATAAGTAGATGATTAGATCCTCGTTTCTCCTAGTTTAGTATGCATGTAATTACTTACTTTGGTGTGTGGAAATGTTATGTGTGTAGTCACTTGTGTAATTGTATGCTTAATTTGGTTTTGCAATGCTGTCCTTTTAAGTATATATGTTGATGCTCTGTAGACAGAGCAAATCACATCGCACACGGACTAAACAATGGAACCCATCGGTGATGATTTCATCAATCACTGACAGTTGTATACCAGCAATCGTTTGCTCACAACACACATGACTTGTTAATAGGAATCGTCTGTGTTGCTATCGGTCTTCCCACACATTTCCGACTACAGACATGTTTGCCTCGTATCACACACATCTTGTTAAGTTGAACCGTTTCTGTTCTCTTGGCTCAATGCAAACAGTTCATCCGAGTGAATTGTATGCCGTATATCGCATACACCTTGATCTGGCTCACCGTTTCTTTTGTGTTGCCTAATCTCAAACAGTTCATCCGAGTGAGCCGTATGTTGTATATCGCACACACCTTCATCTGGCTGCCCATTTCTTTTGTTCCTCCTCATCGCAAACTGATAATTGAACTGAACCGTATGCCCTGCATCGCACATGCAACTTAAATCCGAACTGTGTTTGATGCATCTGTCATCGCAAACATTTTGCACCTTTTTGACGGGGTTTTACACCACCCTTTGCGATTATTGCATGTGGGGGAAACGACACCTACGGGATCATGAAGAATCCCTTTTTCTACGGTTGGCGGTCACGGGGCTATGGAAAGAGCGGGATAAGAAGATCAACGCAGGGGGATTATCCAGGTTCGGGCCGCAAGTGACGCGTAATACCCTACTCCTGCTGGTTTATGTTTATCTGGTGTTCTTGGACTAGCTACAAAGCGTGCAGGGTCCAAAAAGTCTGAATCCTCTCTCAGTATGCCGCAGGCCTCCTTTTATAGATAAAGGGGCTGCCACAGTGGCACACAGGAGGTGGAAAGTTTGTATAGTAAAAAATATCTCCTGGCACCGTAGGACAAACGCATTTAATGCGCTGCCGACGTGCCCTTCTTGCTTTATCGGGGACGGCAAGGAAGCTCGTCCCAGCTGTCGCCGCCTCGCCTGGCTTCGACGCGCGTCCGAGGTGACGAGGCGTGTAGTGCCATGCTGGCTGGCTGGCTGCTGAGTTGGTGCGGTGGCAGAGTCTTCACGAAGATCTGCATGCCACCATGCAGGTGCTTGCTGAGTTGGCCCAGAAGCCGCACGTCGCCACACAGGTGCCTGCCTAGTTGGTGCACTGGCAGCTGTGTGGGAACGGCGGTGGAGCCTTGGCGGGTGTGGGCCTGGCTGCGGCCCCGCGGATGTCTTCGGCAAGAGTCTTGCCGAGGCCCCGGCAAGGGTCTTTCCGCGGCGTCGTGGGAGTCCCCGGCAAGGGTCTTGCCGGGGGGTCTCGTGGGTATCCTCGGCAAGGATCTTGCTAAGGATCTCCGTCTTCTGATTCTCATCTAGTCTTGTATGTTCTTGGTCTTCACAAAAATCTGCATGCCACCACGGAGGCGCCTCCCGAGCTTTGGTTCCAATGTGGTTGAGGACGTCGGAACTCTCAGGCTTAAGGGTGGTAGCCATGCTGGCATTGGGCAAGTTGCCCCGGTAAGGTTCTTGCCGGGGCCGCGAAGGCCGCCCCAGCAAGGACCTTGCCGGGGGAGTTTTGATACGTCTCCAACGTATCTATAATTTTTGATTGCTCCATGCTATATTATCTTCTGTTTTGGACATTATTGGGCTTTATTATTCACTTTTATATTATTTTTGGGACTAACCTATTAACCGGAGGCCCAACCCAGAATTGCTGTTTTTTGCCTATTTCAGAGTTTCGCAGAAAAAGAATATCAAACGGAGTCCAAACGGGATGAAACCTTCGGGAACGTGATTTTTGGAACGAACATGATCCAGGAGACTTGGACCCTATGTCAAGCAACCAACAGGGAAGCCACGAGGTAGGGGGCGCGCCTACCCCCCCAGGCGCGCCCTCCACCCTCGTGGCCCCCCTGTTGCTCCACCGACGTACTTCTTCCTCCTATATATACCTACGTACCCCCAAACGATCAGAGACGGAGCCAAAAAACCTAATTCCATTGCCGCAACCTTCTGTACCCACGAGATCCCATCTTGGGGCCTGTTCCGGAGCTCCGCCGGAGGGGGCATCGATCACGGAGGGCTTCTACATCAACACCATAGCCCCTCCGATGAAGTGTGAGTAGTTTACCTCAGACCTTCGGGTCCATAGTTAGTAGCTAGATGGCTTCTCTCTTTTTGGATCTCAATACAATGTTCCCCCTCTCTCTCGTGGAGATCTATTCGATGTAATCTTCTTTTGCGGTGTGTCTGTTGAGACCGATGAATTATGGGTTTATGATCAAGTTTATTTATGAACAATATTTGAATCTTCTGAATTCTTTTATGTATGATTGGTTATCTTTGCAAGTCTCTTAGAATTATCAGTTTGGTTTGGCCTACTAGATTGATCTTTCTTGCAATGGGAGAAGTGCTTAGCTTTGGGTTCAATCTTGCGGTGTCCTTTCCCAGTGACAGTAGGGGCAGCAAGGCACGTATTGTATTGTTGCCATCGAGGATAACAAGATGGGGTTTTTATCATATTGCATGAATTTATCCCTCTACATCATGTCATCTTGCTTAAGGCGTTACTCTGTTCTTATGAACTTAATACTCTAGATGCATGCTGGATAGCGGTCGATGAGTGGAGTAATAGTAGTAGATGCAGGCAGGAGTCGGTCTACTTGTCTCGGACGTGATGCCTATATACATGATCATACCTAGATATTCTCATAACTATGCTCAATTCTGTCAATTGCTCAATAGTAATTTGTTCACCCGCTGTAAAATACTTATGCTCTTGAGAGAAGCCACTAGTGAAACCTATGGCCCCCGAGTCTATCTTCATCATATTAATCTTCCAACACTTAGTTATTTCCATTGCCTTTTTACTTTGCTTTTATTTTACTTTGCATCTTTATCATAAAAATACCAAAAATATTATCCTATCATATCTATCAGATCTCACTCTCGTAAGTGACCGTGTAGGGATTGACAACCCCTTATCGCGTTGGTTGCGAGGATTTATTTGTTTTGTGTAGGTGCGAGGGACTCGCGCGTAGCCTCCTACTGGATTGATACCTTGGTTCTCAAAAACTAAGGGAAATACTTACGCTACTTTGCTGCATCACCCTTTCCTCTTCAAGGGAAAACCAACGCAGTGCTCAAGAGGTAGCAAGAAGGATTTCTGGCGCCGTTGCCGGGGCGGTCTACGCAAAAGTCAACATACTAAGTACCCATCACAACCCCTTATCTCCCGCATTACATTATTTGCCATTTGCCTCTCGTTTTCCTCTCCCCCACTTCACCCTTTCCGTTTTATTCGCCCTCTCTTTTCCGTTTGCCTCTTTTTCGCTTGCTTCTTGTTTGCTCGTGTGTTGGATTGCTTGTTTGTCACGATGGCTCAAGATAATACCAAATTATGTGACTTTACCAATACCAACAATAATGATTTCCTTAGCACTCCGATTGCTCCTCTTACCGATACTGAATCTTGTGAAATCAATGCTGCTTTGTTGAATCTTGTCATGAAAGATCAATTCGCCGGCCTTCCTAGTGAAGATGCCGCTACTCATCTAAATAGCTTTGTTGATTTGTGTGATATGCAAAAGAAGAAAGATGTGGACAATGATATTGTTAAATTGAAGCTATTTCCCTTTTCGCTTAGAGATCGTGCTAAAGCTTGGTTTTCGTCTTTGCCTAAAAATAGTATTGGTTCTTGGAATAAGTGTAAAGATGCTTTTATCTCTAAGTATTTTCCTCCCGCTAAGATCATCTCTCTTAGAAACGATGTTATGAATTTTAAGCAACTTGATCATGAACATGTTGCACAAGCTTGGGAGAGGATGAAATTAATGATACGTAATTGCCCTACTCATGGTTTGAATTTGTGGATGATTATACAAAAAATTTATGCCGGATTGAATTTTGCTTCTAGAAAACTTTTAGATTTGGCCGCGGGAGGCACTTTTATGGAAATCACTTTAGGAGAAGCTACTAAACTCCTAGATAATATTATGGTTAATTATTCTCAATGGCACACTGAAAGATCTACTAATAAAAAAGTGCATGCGATAGAAGAAATTAATGTTTTGAGTGGAAAGATGGATGAACTTATGAAATTATTTGCTACTAAGAGTGTTTCTTCTGATCCTAATGATATGCCTTTGTCTACTTTGATTGAGAATAATAATGAATCTATGGATGTGAATTTTGTTGGTAGGAATAATTTTGGTAACAACGCGTATAGAGGAAACTTTAATCCTAGGCCTTATCCTAGTAATTCCTCTCATAATTATGGTAATTCCTACAACAATTCTTATGGAAACTTTAATAAGATGCCTTCTGAATTTGAGACTAGTGTTAAGGAATTTATGAATTCGCAAAAGAATTTCAATGCTTTGCTTGAAGAAAAATTGCTTAAAGTTGATGAATTGGCTAGGAACGTTGATAGAATTACTCTTGATGTTGATTCTTTAAAACTTAGATCTATTCCTCCTAAGCATGATATCAATGAGTCTCTCAAAGCCATGAGAATTTCCATTTATGAGTGCAAAGAAAGAACCGCTAGGATGCGTGCTAAGAAAGATTGCTTTATGAAAGCGTGCTCTTCAAATTTCTATGAAAATAAAGATGAAGATCTAAAAGTTATTGATGTGTCCCCTATTAAATCTTTGTTTTTCAATATGAATCTTGATAATGATGGGACTGAATATGATCCACCTTTACCTAGAAGGCGTTCCAAAAATTCGGAGTTTTTAGATCTTGATGCTAAAATTGATAAAAGTGGGATTGAAGAAATCAAAACATTAGATGTTAATAAACCCACTATTTTGGATTTCAAGGAATTTAATTATGATAGTTGATCTTTGATAGATTGTATTTCCTTGTTGCAATCCGTGCTAAATTCTCCTCACGCTTATAGTCAAAATAAAGCTTTTACCAAACATATCGTTGATGCTTTGATGCAATCTTATGAAGAAAAACTTGAGTTGGAAGTTTCTATCCCTAGAAAACTTTATGATGAGTGGGAACCTACTATTAAAATTAAGATTAAGGATCATGAGTTTTATGCTTTATGTGATTTGGGTGCTAGTGTTTCCACTATTCCCAAAACTTTATGTGATTTGCTAGGGTTCCGTGATTTTGATGATTGCTCTCTAAACTTGCAGCGGATTCCACTATTAAGAAACCTATGGGAAGAATTAATGATGTTCTTATTGTTGCAAATAGGAACTATGTGCCCGTAGATTTTATCGTTCTTGATATAGATTGCAATCCTTCATGTCCTATTATTCTTGGTAGACCTTTCCTTAGAACGATTGGTGCAATTATTGATATGAAGGAAGGGAATATTAGATTCCGATTTCCATTAAACAAAGGCATGGAAGGAGTCTATCATGATAGCGGTCGATGAGTGGAGTAATAGTAGTAGATGCAGGCAGGAGTCGGTCTACTTGTCTCGGACGTGATGCCTATATATACATGATCATACCTAGATATTCTCATAACTATGCTCAATTCTGTCAATTGCTCAACAGTAATCTGTTCACTCGCCGTAAAATACTTATGCTCTTGAGAGAAGCCACTAGTGAAACCTATGGCCCCCGGGTCTATCTTCATCATATTAATCTTCCAACACTTAGTTATTTCCATTGCCTTTTTACTTTACTTTGCTTTTATTTTACTTTGCATCTTTATCATAAAAATACCAAAAATATTATCCTATCACATCTATCAGATCTCACTCTCGTAAGTGACCGTGTAGGGATTGACAACCCCTTATCGCGTTGGTTGTGAGGATTTATTTGTTTTGTGTAGGTGCGAGGGACTCACGCGTAGCCTCCTACTGGATTGATACCTTGGTTCTCAAAAACTGAGGGAAGTACTTACGCTACTTTGCTGCATCACCCTTTCCTCTTCAAGGGAAAACCAACGCAGTGCTCAAGAGGTAGCAAGTTTCACCTCGCCCCTCAGCTCTTCATGCTTCTAGTCTTGAGCACGGCTCTGGTAATATTTGCTTCTTCTGCCCTGCCAAGCGTGGCCACGGGCGTGGGGCTACGACTGCCCGCGCACAAGTAAAGGGGTACAAAAAGGGACCCCTACTTTTGTACACCAACAGGAGCCCCCGGGCCTGGGCCACATATAAGCGCGGGGCATTATTGGGCCAGGCCCAGAACGGTGCGCGGGCGCACGCGCGGTGGAGTTTTTACTAAAGTAACTCCCTCGCTCGTTGTGCTTCCCCACGACCCATGTTGAATGCGTGATGTGGGGGTCATGCGTGGGCCGGTTGCTGCACGCATGCGTCACATCATGGTAAAGAGGCGGCCCGCGCCTTCCCCATTAAAAGGAAAAACCACAGGCACGCTGCTCATTTACCCTCTGTGCCTTTTCCAATCTCGGAACCGCCGTTCCCCTCTTCTTCCTTGGGCGAAAGATTCAAAGTTCTCGCCTCTGCTCGCCGCTGCCGCGCCCCCATTGTTCTTGATTCTTCACCCCCTCCCAGCCGCCATGGCACCCAAAACCAGCAAGGGCAAGGGAGCGGCCAAGGACGTCGGGGAGAAGGAGGCGCCGGTGAGCGAGTTGGCGGTGCGGCGGACGCAAAACTCGCCTACTTCCCTTCGAGGGTCGATGTTGTCCACCTCAGGAACTACTTCTTGCCCATGTGGGGAAGAAAAACGATAGGGCACCCTGCCACGCGCGTCATCCCCGCCGATTTCGCCAAGGCCGGCCCAAATTGGTACCCCTTCTTCGTCGATTTCTTCTCTTGCGGGCTCTGCCCCTTTCTCTGACTTCTTCAACGACATCATGCACACCTACGGCTTCCATCTTCTGGATCTTACGCCGAATGCCGTGGCATGCATGGCTCTCTTTGCCCATCTCTGCGAGGGCTTTGGTGGGGTGCTCCCTAGCACGACGCTCTTCCGCCACTACTTCTCCCCTCGCCTCCAGCCAGGGGGCGCCATCTCCGGCTGCATCACCTGGATCCCGAGGACCCAGGAGAAGGGCACGTATCCGGAGGGTGCACAGAAGGAGAGGTGGGAGGAGTGGAGGGGCCGGTGGTGCTGGATTGAGGAGAAGGACCCGCAGGAGTTCTGCCGAGTTCGTCAGAGCCCGTCGACCCGCCGCAGGGACTGGAGCGACCTCGACACCAATGACGAGAAACTCATGGTCGCCACCACCAGGATCCATCGCCTCACCATGGCCGGGCTCACCCTTGAGATGATTGGGGCCGACTTCATCCGTTGCCGAATCGCCCCACTGCACAACAAGGGGAGGCCGGCCTGGGATTTCAGGAACGCGGCCGACATCATGAGGCTCCGACCTGGCCTGAAGCACAACTTCACGGTGATGGGGCACGCCCATTTCTGTCAAAGGCTCTTTCAGCTCGATGTGGACAGCGACGGCAGGGCTGAGAGGACCGGCAGGGCCGCGAAGCCGGCAAGGCCCTCAAGGGGCCCCTATTTGGGTTGCCGGCGGGAGTGGTCCCGCTGAGCAACAACCCTCGCCAGTCCACCATCATCGCCATGATGCCGGACTTCAATGCGCATGGCCTTGACCCGACCTAGGCCGAGCCGCCAGCGGAGAAGGTGCAGGAGTTTTTTGACATTCTGTCGGAGAGCTATGTCCGCGATGAGCCGCTGCTCATCCGGGACACCACCAAGGCGGAGCTGGACTACATCGCCGCCAGGGCGGCGGAGGCGGTGCTCGCCAGGGAGGCCAGCAGCGTTGGCGCCATGTAGGACGAGGCCGACGCGGACGCGGAGGAGAAGGAGCTCGCCCAGTGGGTGGAGTCTGCCGGGGAGGCCAGCGGCGCCCGCGCCGAGGCCCCCCTTGTTGAAGACGCGGGCGACGAGTCGTCCGAAGAGGAGGTCGAGGCGAACGACCCCCCCGCTGCGGGGAGGCAGCGCGTCCTGCGGCGGGCCAGCTCTGGCGAGCCAGTTCGTCCTGGCAGGACTACGCTGCAGCAGCCGGCCCAGAAGCAGCTCGTGCGCCAGACGAGGGCGATGAAGGCCGCGACAGCGAAGAAGGAGGTGAAGGCCACGGTGGTGAAGAGGACAGCGACTGCTTCCTCCTTGTCCAAGCGGCACCGGTCCCCATCCCCTTTCCTCCTCCTTCGGACAGCACCTTGGAGGCCGAATTCGACCTCGGGTCTTTTAGCCCGAAGAGGAAGAGGAAGCCAGTGGAGGAAGAGGTGGAGAATGAGTAAGTATTTCGCCCCCTACCACCTCCTGATCTTATGCCTGCGTTATCCTCATTTGACTTGATGTTGTCTTGACAGGGACGCGGAGACGCTGGCCCAGAGGGTGGCGAAGAGGGCCAAGGCCTCGACATGCGACAAGCCCCTGGCGGGTACTTCGCGTACGCCGGTGTTGGTGCAAAGCAGTCCGGACGACAGCCCCCGACGCAGCCCCCACTCCAGCCCCCAGCGTGGGCTCACCACTCACTCCTTCACTGATGAACATTGGGGGTGTGAATCCTTGATGCTGACCTTGCCGGGTTTGCAGGAGAAGAGCGGCAGCAGGAGGAGCCACCGAGGGCCACTCCCAACACACCACCCCCCTCGACTACACTGCCCCGAGGGGCGTCCCCGACAAGGGCATCCACCACCGAGCCCATGCATATGGAGGAGGAGGAGGCGAACTTGGGTGCCGGGGGTTCTGCCCCGGCAACGAATGCTGGCGGGGAGGGCACCACTTCTTCCCAGCCCGAAGTGGGTAAGTCGTTTGTTTCCTGTCCCTGTTCTTTCTTCTTCTTTTTGAACCTTGACCTTGGCTCCGTCTCATTCCCATTCTTTGTATCCAGACCCTTCCTCGGCGGACCGGGAGGACATTGACACCATCATCGAGGAGGTCGCCAGGGACGCCGAGGCCGACAAGATCGCCGCCGAGGAGCCGCCAAGACCGCCACGGAGGGGGTGGTTGACGACCAACCTTCCTCCTCTGCTGCCTCTGGCTCGGGCAAGTACTTGAAGGTGAGCGACGACTTGTTCGTCCACCTCCCAGGAACGGCGAGCACTAGGGCGTCCACCGAGGGGGAGGTGTTCGATGACGAGGCACTCGCCACCGCCGGGCTTGAGGTTGTTGACGAACCGAGCGCCGGTGGCGGCGGTTCCCAAGAGGAGCAGCTCCTTCGGGCCATGAGCGTCAACTTCCAAAAGCTCCAGGTGCTCCACCATGCCCGTCTGGACAAGGCAAAATCCAGGATGGCGGCGGTGGACAAGGCGGAGGCGGATCTTGAGAAGCGCGTCGCTGAGACGCATGTCTGGTTCCGCAAGGTACACGAAGAACTGAAGGTTGCCCAGGACCTGCTAGCTGAGCACAAACAGGAGCTCATCCTGAAGCAGGCTGATGTCGAGAAAGCCTAGGAGGCGGCAAAGGAACAGGCCGCCAAGGACGAGGCCGCTCGGCACCAGCACCAGGCCAAGCTGAACTCCCAGGAGGAGGACCTTGCCGCTCATGAGGAGGCGCTCACCGCCACACTCCGTGGCAAGGATGAGGAGGTCGAGAAGCTCGTCGGGCGGCGGACCCAGGAGTTGGAGCAGAGGCACAAGGAGGCACTCAATGCTCAAGCCCTGGTCCATGCCAGCAAGGTGAAGGAGCTGGAGGTGGAGCGGGATGGGCTGGAGAAACATGTCTTGGAGCTGATGGAGGAAAAGGACGCGGCCAACAGTGCTTTGGCGGAGGCGCAGACCACAATCCTCGGCAAGGTCGAGCTACTCTCCAAGGCCAACGACTCCATCAATGACCTAAGGCTGAAGCTGGAGGGCCTTGAGAGGACGCTTTCGGAGGTCAGGGCCCGGGAAGAGACCCTGACCAAGGACCCGGAGGAGGAGAGGCAGCTGCGGAGGAATGATGTCGCCGAACACAAGGAGTACGCGGAGGGCATAAACCGTTGGGTCGGCCGCCTCACCGACGTCGCCGACAGGATCACCACAAAGTTAGCTGCCATGGGGATGCCAAATGTCAGGTACTCCCCAGAGCCAAACGTGAGTCCCAATGCCAAACTAACCCTGTTCTTCGAGGGCGTTCTTGGAGCCCTAGAGCAGCTTCGCTCCAACCGGGCAGCTTATCTGGCCAATGAGGCTCGAAGACTGTGCCGGGGTGCCCTGACCAAGGTGCTCACCAAGGTGGCGTTCTGGAACCCCACCGTCAACTTTGCCAACGCGTTGGAGAGCTTGCCGGAGGAGGCGGACCTCGCGGTGCTCAAGGAGCGTATCAAGCCCATCATCGACTGCGTCGATGGAGTCGAGAGGGTGGAGGGCCAGCACTGGGACTAGGCACTCCATTTCTCGTCGCCGTTGCGAGTTCAAGACCAAGAAAATTTTATCTTAAGTTAGAACCGTGGCGATTACTTGGTGTAATATAACTTTGCAGTACTTTAATATCAAGCATGCTATCTTCCCGTTAGATCTTTCTTTGTATGTTTGCACCCTACGCTTGGTGAGATAAGGCTGCCGGCGCGTAAACCCATGCTGTGGTGCTTTGAGGACGGATCCTTAGCACCCTGCCGGGAGGGTGCTTGCTGCCGGGCAAACCACCTTGCTGTTCTCGGCGCGGCCGCCTGAACTGTCGAGCGGACTCGAGACAGAGACAAGGGCGTAGCTAATAGCGGATAGGCCACTTTGCCGTTCTTAGCGCGGCCGCATGAACTGTCGAGCGGACTCGAGACAGAGACAAGGGCGTTTCCAATAGCGGAAGGGTCCCATTGCGTGCAGGTTTCCCATACAAGGAACGAGATCTTTCGAGGAAGACAGACTTATATAAATGAAATTAGCCAAAATTTTGCATGACTTAGCTTTTCGGGGCCACGCGGACGGCTGTTGAAGCTGCGGACGGCACCAGAGGGCGGCTGATCGACGTAGCCTTCTCCCATCGAGCCATCCCCATGAAAGAGTCGACGCATCGGCTCCAAAACTAGATTTCCATGGCTTGCGCCCCCTACCTGGCACGCCAAAGATATCGGGGGAAACGACACTGATACGTCTCCATCGTATCTACTTTTCCAAACACTTTTGCCCTTGTTTTGGACTCTAACTTGCATGATTTGAATGGAACTAACCCGGACTAACGCTGTTTTCAGCAGAATTGCCATGGTGTTATTTTTGTGCAGAAATAAAAGTTCTCGGAATGACCTGAAACTTCACGGAGAATATTTTTGGAATATACAAAAAATTCTAGCGAAAGAATCAAGATAAGGGGGTCCACACCCTGTCCACGAGGGTGGGGGCGCGCCTACCAACCTGGGCACGCCCCCCTGTCTCGTGGGCGCCTTGGTGCTCCACCGACCTCAACTCCAACTCCATATATTCATGTTCGGGGAGAAAAAATCAGAGAGAAGGATTCATCGCGTTTTACGATACGGAGCCGCCGCCAAGCCCTAAACTCTCTCAGGAGGGCTGATCTGGAGTCCGTTCGGGGCTCCGGAGAGGGGAATCCGTCGCCGTCGTCATCATCAACCTTCCTCCATCACCAATTTCATGATGCTCACCGCCGTACGTGAGTAATTCCATCATAGGCTTGCTAGACGATGATGGGTTGGATGAGATTTATCATGTAATCGAGTTAGTTTTATTAGGGTTTGATCCCTAGTATCCACTATGTTCTGAGATTGATGTTGCTATGACTTTGCTATGCTTAATGCTTGTCACTAGGGCCCGAGTGCCATGAATTCAGATCTGAACCTATTATGTTTACATGAATATATGTGAGTTCTTGATCCTATCTTGCAAGTCATTAGTCACCTACTATGTGTTATGATCCGGTAACCCCGAAGTGACAATAATCGGGACCACTCCCGGTGATGACCGTATTTTGAGGAGTTCGTGTATTCACTAAGTATTAATGCTTTGGTCCGGTACTCTATTAAAAGGAGGCCTTAATATCCGTTAGTTTCCAATAGGACCCCGCCGCCACGGGAGGGTTGGTGTAGCGACCCGACCTCAAACGGTCAAGTCTCTATGCTTCAGTGTCATCCCTGGATTGGTAATGCTGACACACACAGTTGAAGGATTTATAACAGAGTAGCAATCACACACTTATTACATCGAATGTCTCAAAAGAGAACTCATTACAATAAATATGGCTTAAGGCCATCTAATATCGATAACAGCGGAAGGCTTGGAAGATAAAGTGAGTCCATCAACTCCAACGGCATCACTGAGTGAAATACCACGACCTAAGGCACCTTACTCGTCGTCTGAAAAGTCTGCAACATGATACGTTGCAGCCCGAAACGGGTCAGCACATGGAATATGCTGACAATGTAACACAAAAGAGTAATGAACAGAATAATGCTATCACTACATGCATATTTGGCTGGTGGAGGCTGTACGGTTAATATGTTTTGCGAAAAGCCAATTTTCCCCTACAACAAAGGAATAAATTTTATTTAACTATCATGGTAGTTGTTAAACATTGAGAAGGTTCCTCCAACTCAATCCCAATTAAGCATCATCATTAAGCCCAATCAATTTAAATTAAGAGTGATGAGATCAACATGATAATCCAAGAACCAGATACTCAAGATGTCCATAACCGGGGACACGACTAATCATGATTAGTTTGTACACTCTGCAGAGGTTTGCGCACTTTTCCCCACAATACTCGATCTCCTCCGTTTGATTTCTCGCACTACATGGTGTTTGAGAAACGGATGACCGAGACACAGTCTTTCAGAAGCATTAACTCTCTACTCTGGATAGACAGTACCACCTACAACCCACTACATGTGCTAGTCTACCTCTTCAAGAGCTTCACGCAACTTACTCAACTATGCCAGAGCCCATAATGGCTTGTGGCTGCACACGGAAGTTTCTAGCATGATTAATCTTATGATCCCTTTGAGCCTGGGTGGCAGGCCATAGGATGATCACACGGGTCCTCCGGGATATCCTAGGACAACACTGGATTCTCTAGGTGCCCACAAGCAATCCACCCAGATGTGTATTTAAGTTGCCACCTTAAGTTGAACCATTAATTAACAGTATCACATCTGTCATGAATACTCTCAAACCCAATCCATGTCTACGAGCATAGCATAGCAATATAAGCAACGTAGAAGTAACTCCCAAGGGTTTGATAGTAAACAGGTGAATAGGTTCCTACCTCATCAACTACTTCCCAATACCCACATGTTATCAATTCCTAACCACGCAATTGCTTGAGGATTGATCTAATGCAATAAAACTAGGTAGTAAAGAGGTATGATCAAAGTGTTACTTGCCTTGCTGATGATCCGCGAAACCTAGAGACTCGTAGTAGCACGCTTTGCACTCCGGGTACTCTATCGCAACCAAACAAGCATACAATAAGCACTCAACTAGAAACACGGGAAAAACTCAAATAAGAGATCTAACCAGAAAGTTCAACTTAAGAACTCCGGTTTGCAAAAAGAATCAAACCAAACGAAGCAACGAAACTCAAACTGCGAAAGAAACAAGATCCGTTTACTAATTTGGACAAAAGTCAAATTTTACAGTAACAAAATCTTGTTAAAGTTGGTTAAACAGAAAGAGGGCTTCGAGACGAAGATCTAGGCGCTTGAATCGCCTGATTCCGTTAAACGAGCGAAAAGTTATACTAGAACGAAAATTGGGTCAGAAATCGCGATCGAAAATAATCACGGAAAAACCCTGGAAAAAGATAAACTGACGAACATGCTAACGAACGAACGTTCGCTGTCCGCGGTTAACGGGTGAAAACCGTTCGTTAAAACAAACGTACGAACGGGCGTTCGCTAAGTAAATAAACCGAAAAAACTGAACCGATCTAGATCAATGGTTTCGAAAAAAACCAATCGGTTTTTTGATGAAAACCGGCGACGGCGGCTACCTCATCGGTGGCGGGGTCGGTGGTGGCGGCGGCGAGCGGCTCCGGCGGCGGGGTCGGGCGGCGGCTCCGGCAGCGGCGGCAGCAGTAGCGCGCGGCGGCGGGGCCAGGGTTTCGGGCGGGGCTGGCGACTTGGGCCTCGGGGTCACGGGCCTCGGCTTATAAAGCCGCCCGGGCGCAGTGTCCAGGTCGGACACGGCCCGGTAAGTCGGTTGACTTTTTTAAAAATAATTCCGTGCAGAAAAACGAATAAAAGAAATACTAAATGGACTCCAAAAATCCTGAAATAAAATTTCCCCGTCCTCTAAAAATCTACCGGACAAGGTGAACATTTATTTGGGCCTCTAGTGCAATTTTGAAAAACGCATATTTTTCCTAATTCAAATAAAATAGCGATAAAACTCCGAATAAAATTCTTATTTGATTTTAATATTAAATCTCCAATATTTCTTTATTTTGAGGAAGTCATTTTATCCCTTCTCTTTTATTTTCATAAAAGAAATATTCGAAGAGAAAATAATTAAAATCAAACGATCCTCTTTTCAAAATTTGAGAAAACTCAAATATGAAAATAACGAAATCCCCAACTCTCTCCGTGGGTCCTTGAGTTGCGTAGAATTTCTAGGATCAGCCAAAATGCAATAAAAATGATATGCAAAGATGATCTAATGTATAACATTCCAAATTGAAAATTTGGGATGTTACGAACCTACCCCCCTTAAGATGAATCTCGCCCTCGAGATTCGGTTTGGCTAGAAAATAGGTGAGGGTGATCTTTCCGTAGGTCTTCCTCTCGTTCCCAGGTGGCTTCATCTTAAACGCATGCACTACGGCTGCTAACTCCAAATCATGGGTAGCATAATTCAACTCATGGGGTTTAAGCTGTCGGGAGGCATATGAAACAACTCTTCCCTCCTGCATAAGCACTGCTCCAAGTCCTCGACGAGAAGCGTCGCAATACACTTGGTAATCCTTGCGTTGATCTAGAAGAATCAACACTGGAGCTGTAACCAAGCGTTTCTTCAACTGCTAAAAACTGGCCTCACATTCCTCAGTCCATTTGAACTTGGTGTCCTTCTTCAACAACTCCGTCATGGGCTTTGCAATCTTAGAGAAATTCTCAATGAACCTCCGGTAGTATCCTGCGAGTCCAAGAAAACTCCGAATCTCTCCAACTGACGTGGGTGATTCCCAATTTGTCACAGTGACAACCTTGGTAGGGTCTACTGCTATACCTGCTCCGGATATAACATGTCCGAGGAATCCAACTTCCTTCAACCAAAACTCACACTTGCTGAACTTGGCGTATAACTGATGTTCTCTGAGCTTCCCAAGTACCAAACGCAAATGCTCCTTATGTTCCTCTTCATTCTTTGAGTAGACCAGAATATCATCAATGAACACCACGACGAACTTATCCAAAAACTCCATAAACACTTTGTTCATCATGTTCATAAAATAGGCAAGTGCGTTAGTCAGACCAAATGACATAACGGTATACTCATATAGCCTGTACCTTGTGGTAAAAGCTGTCTTAGGTATATCCTGCTCTCGAATCTTTAGCTGGTGGTACCCTGATCGCAGATCGATCTTGGAAAACACCTTAGCTCCTTTAGCTGGTCAAACAAATCATTGATCATCGGCAGTGGGTACTTGTTCTTGATTGTCACCTCATTCAATCCTCGATAAACAACAACCATCCTCAACGATCCATCCTTCTTTTCCACTAGAAGCACTGGGGATCCCCAAGGTGACTAACTTGGGCGAATGTAGCCTTTATCCAGTAACTCCTTAACCTGCTTCTTAATTTCCTCTAAATCCTTAGCGGGCATCCTGTACGGTCTCTTAGATATTGGCCCTGTGCCTGGCAAAAGCTCGATCAAAAACTCAATGTTTCTATCCGGTGGCATGCCTGGCAACTCTTCTGGAAATACATCCGGGAAATCCTTCACCACTGGTACTTCCTCCTGTACAACTCCTGATAAGGAATTCACTTGAGTCCTATTCGGCACATGCCGGGATACATACTTGATCCTTCTTCCTTCTGGGGTGGTAAGCAAAATCGACTTACTGGCGCAGTCAATGTTCCCTCCATACTTCGATAACAATTCCATGCCTAATATCACATCCAGTCCTTGTGACTCCAATACTATTAGGTCTGAGGGAAACAGGTAATTACCAATCCTTAATGGTAACCGCTCACACCATAGGCTAGCCATGTACTCTGCTCCTGGCGAGGTTACTAACATGGGTGACCTAAGGGCTTGGGTTGGCAGTTTAAACTTATCCACAAATCCCCTTGATATATATGAATGCGATACACCAGTATCAAAAAGAACGATTGCAGTAAATGACTTAACCAAAAACTTACCTATTACTGCATCGGGTTGCGCTTCAACCTCCTCCACGCTAACGTGGTTCACTTGTCCCCTGTTGAAAGGGTTGGGCTTCTTCCTAGAGCTTCCATTGCCATTCCCATTCTTTGCTTCAGAACACTCCGTGGCATAATGTCCATTCTTCCCGCACTTGAAACAAGTAATGTGACTTAGATCCTTCTTGGCGGGCATTGCTGGGTTGGAACGGTTCTGGCCGTTGTTTCCTCCATTACCATTCCCGTTCTTGGGGCCACTATGGTTGTGTGAAATCCCTCCATTGTGATTGTGACCTCCATGGTTATGCTGAAGGGGTCCTCCCGAGTTCGGGGTAAAACGGGGTCTCTGCTGAGCTCCAGAATTGTACTTCCCTTGTCCATACTTCCTCTTGCGGTTGTCAATTTGCTGCTGCTTCCCTTCAATCATGAGAGCTCTATCTAACAACTCCTGGTAGTTTTTGAAAGTTGCCACCATCAACTGCATGCTCAGTTCATCATTCAGTCCTTCCAGAAACTTCTCATGTTTAGCGGCATCCGTAGCGACGTTATCTGGGGCATAACGTGCTAGCTTACTAAAGTCATCCACATACTGGCCAACGGTGCGTCCTCCTTGGCGTAAATTGTGAAACTCGCGCTTCTTCATGGCCATAGCTCCTGCTGATACATGGGCAGTGCGAAAAGCTTGCTGAAACTGGTCCCATGTAACAGTGTCAATGGGGTAAGTGGCTGTGAAATTCTCCCACCATGATGCTGCGGGTCCATCAAGCTGATGTGCGGCAAAATGCACTCTCTCCGCATCTATGCATCCTGCAGTGGTCAACTCCCTTCCAATCTTGCGGAGCCAATCATCTGCAACTATCGGCTCGGTGCTACTGGAGAACACCGGCGGATTCGGCCTTAGAAAATGGGCTAAGTGATCAATGGGGGGTGGTGGTGGTGGGTTGTTGTTGTTGTTCCCCTGATTCTGAACTAGTATCTGCATCAATGCATTCTACTGCTGGATCAACTGAGTGAGCTCCGGTGGGAAAGCAAATCCATTATCGCGTCTCGGAGGCATCTGCTGGGTTTAGAAAAGGTGAGGAAACAGAATAGATTGAGGTCTAGGGGGGAAAACACTACCCATATGCACATGAGACAAACACAATCATATCACTTCAATCAATTCAAACAAGGGCATACAATTGGTCTAACTATCATTACAAAAGTGCTCGGACTATACAATATACATGGGGGGATACTACTACTGATATGGTGGTCGACTAGAAAAATTGATCGGTGGAAGACTCCATAATATCTGCTCCAGCTTCATCAACAAAATCATCATCGCTATCGTCAGGGTCCGAGTCGGTGTCGTCGATGATGATGTAGTTCTCCGGGCAAGTGGAATCACCGTCTTCTCCTCCTGGCGCGGGGTCTCCCATGAATACTCCCAGCTTCCTTGTCAGGTCGTCATTCTTCTCTACTAGTATGACGATTTCCTCCTCATAATCGTCGCGAGTAGCCTTGAGTTCTTCCTCCAGCTCCGTGATCCTGGTCATTGCCTTCTTCAGATCCATCATGCCTGCGCGCATCTGGTTCTCCTGGTGACGAATGTGCTAGTTTAACTCCTGGATGAAAGCTGCAATGGACCTATCCTTCCTGGTGCTGATCATCTCCCATTGCTCATCTCGGCGCCCACAAATCTGGTAAATAGTATCCTTGAGATCCTTTTGGTAAACTTCTCCAATGCGTCCCATGGTGATGTGGGCTGCCATGCTCTTTCCTAGACTCCAGGTGGGTGCGTCAAAGGAAAACTCTATGGGCTCAGTGACTGGCGTGAACGTCCTTCCTGAATCTTGAACTTGAATCATCCAGCGCTCCTCTTCTGGTAAAGTGGCGTTGTAAGTCTCGGTGAAGCTTGGTATTCCGATGTTCAGATATCTAGTAACCTCCTTCAAGTGTCGTCCAAAAGGTGTGTCTTCATCTGGTTGTGCAAACTTGTTCCTTGCATCCGCCATCCTAAAGAGTAGAAAATGGAGAGGAGTCGGAAATGAGAAGAGAGTAGTGATCTAGGGCTTTAGCTTAGTGGTCGTGTCCTACAGTCGGCGTGTGCTCTGATACCATCTTGTAGCGACCCGACCTCAAACGGTCAAGTCTCTGTGCTTCAGTGTCATCCCTGGATCGGTAATGCTGACACACACAGTACTCGAAGGATTTATAACAGAGTAGCAATCACACACTTATTACATCGAATGTCTCAAAAGAGAACTTATTACAATAAATATGGCTTAAGGCCATCTAATATCGACAACAATGGAAGGCTTGGAAGATAAAGTGAGTCCATCAACTCCAACGGCATCACTGAGTGAAATACCACGACCTAAGGCACCTTACTCGTCGTCTGAAAAATCTGCAACATGATATGTTGCAGCCCGAAACGGGTCAGCACATGGAATATGCTGACAATGTAACACAAAAGAGTAATGAACAGAATAATGCTATCACTACATGCATATTTGGCTGGAGGAGGCTGTATGGTTAATATGTTTTGCGAAAAGCCAATTTTCCCCTACAACAAAGGAATAAATTTTATTTAACTATCATGGTAGTTGTTAAACATTGAGAAGGTTCCTCCAACTCAATCCCAATTAAGCATCATCATTAAGCCCAATCAATTTAAATTAAGAGTGATGAGATCAACATGATAATCCAAGAACCAGATACTCAAGATGTCCATAACCGGGGACACGACTAATCATGATTAGTTTGTACACTCTGCAGAGGTTTGCGCACTTTTCCCCACAATACTCGATCTTCTCCGTTTGACTTCTCGCACTACATGGTGTTTGAGAAACGGATGACCGAGACACAGTCTTTCAGAAGCATTAACTTTCTACTCTGGATAGACAGTACCACCTACAACCCACTACATCTGGTAGTCTACCTCTTCAAGAGCTTCACGCAACTTACTCAACTATGCCAGAGCCCATAATGGCTTGTGGCTGCACACGGAAGTTTCTAGCATGATTAATCTTATGATCCCTTTGAGCCTGGGTGGCGGGCCATAGGATGATCACACGGGTCCTCCGGGATATCCTAGGACAACATTGGATTCTCCAGGTGCCCACAAGCAATCCACCCAGATGTGTATTTAAGTTGCCACCTGAAGTTGAACCATTAATTAACAGTATCACATCTGTCATGAATACTCTCAAACCCAATCCATGTCTATGAGCATAGCATAGCAATATAAGCAACGTAGAAGTAACTCCCAAGGGTTTGATAGTAAACAGGCGAATAGGTTCCTACCTCGTCAACTACTTCCCAATACCCACATGTTATCAATTCCTAACCACGCAATTGTTTGAGGATTGATCTAATGCAATAAAACTAGGTAGTAAAGAGGTATGATCAAAGTGTTACTTGCCTTGCTGATGATCCGCGAAACCTAGAGACTCGTAGTAGCACGCTTTGCACTCCGGGTACTCTATCGCAACCAAACAAGCATACAATAAGCACTCAACTAGAAACACGGGAAAAACTCAAATAAGAGATCTAACCAGAAAGTTCAACTTAAGAACTCCGGTTTGCAAAAAGAATCAAACCAAACGAAGCAACCAAACTCAAACTGCGAAAGAAACAAGATCCGTTTACTAATCTGGACTAAAGTCAAATTTTACAGTAACAAAATCTTGTTCAAGTTGGTTAAACAGAAAGAGGGCTTCGAGACGAAGATCTAGGCGCCTGAATCGCCTGATTCCGATAAATGAGCGAAAAGTTATATTAGAACGAAAATCGGGTCAGAAATCGCGATCGAAAATAATCAAGGAAAAACCCTGGAAAAAGAAAAACTGACGAACAGGCTAACGAACGAACGTTCGCTGTCTGTGGTTAATGGGTGAAAACCGTTCGTTAAAACGAATGTACGAACGGGCGTTCGCTAAGTAAATAAACCAAAAAAGAACCGAACCGATCTAGATCTATGGTTTCGAAAAAAACCAATCGGTTTTTCGACAAAAACCATCGGCGACGGCGGCTACCTCGTCGGCGGCAGGGTCGGTGGTGGCGGCGGCGAGCGGCTCCGGCGGCAGGGCCGGGTGGCGGCGGGGAGGCGGCTCTGGCGGCGGCAGCAGCAGCGCGCGGCGGCGGGGATAGGATTTCGGGCGGGGCTCGCAACTTGGGCCTCGGGGTCGCGGGCCTCGGCTTATAAAGCCGCCCGCGTACAGTGTCCAGGTCAGACACGGCCGGGTAGGTCAGTTGACTTTTTTTAAATAATTCCGCGCAGAAAACGAATAAAAGAATTACTAAACGGACTCCAGAAATCCTGAAGTAAATATTCCCCGTCCTCTAAAAAGCTACCAGATAAGGTGAACATTTATTTGGACCTCTAATGCAATTTTGAAAAACACATATTTTTCCTAATTCAAATAAACTAGTGATAAAACTCCGAATAAAATTCTTATTTGATTTTAATATTAAATCTCCAATATTTCTTTATTTTAAGTAAGTCATTTTATCCCCTCTCTTTTATTTTCATAAAAGAAATATTCGAAGAGAAAATAATTAAAATCAAACGATCCTCTTTTCAAAATTTGAGAAAACTCAAATATGAAAATAACGAAATCCAAAACTCTCTCCGTGGGTCCTTGAGTTGCGTAGAATTTCTAGGATCAGCCAAAATGCAATAAAATATGATATGCAAAGATGATCTAATGTATAACATTCCAAATTGAAAATTTGGGATGTTACAGTAGGACAAAAGATGTCATGCAAGTTCTTTTCCATAAGCACGTATGACTATATTCGGAATGCATGCCTACGTTACATTGATGAACTGGAGCTAGTTCTGTGTCACCCTATGTTATAACTGTTGCATGAGGAATCGCATCCGACATAATTATCCATCACTGATCCAATGCCTACGAGCTTTTCACATATTGATCTTTGCTTAGTTACTTTCCCGTTGCCACCGTTACAATTACTACAAAACTGCTACTGTTACTTTTGCCACCGTTACCGTTACTTCCATACTACTTTGCTACTAAATACTTTGTTGCAGATATTAAGTTATCCAGGTGTGGTTGAATTGACAACTCAACTACTAATACTTGTGATTATTCTTTGGCTCCCCTTGTGTCGAATCAATAAATTTCGGTTGAATTCTCTACCCTCGAAAACTGTTGCGATCCCCTATACTTGTGGGTTATCAAGACTATTTTCTGGCGCCGTTGCTGGGGAGCATAGCTCTATTCTTTGAGTCACTTGGGATTTATATCTGCTGATCACTATGGGGAACTTGAAAGACAAGAAAACCAAAATTTATCCCTCAACTATGAGGGGAGGTAAGGAACTGCCATCTAGCTAAGCTGGAAGAAAAATCTTTGAATGCTAGAATGAAATATGACCCTGCTTTCACTACTTCACCTATCTATATTTCCAATAAGGATTATGATTTCTCTGTAGATCCTTAGATAATTACTTTGGTTGAATCTGATCCTTTTCATGGTTATGAATCTGAAACTGTTGTGGCACATCTTACTAAATTAAATGATATAGCCACCCTATTCACTCATGAGGAAAAAATTCGTTACTACTATATCCTTAAATTATTTACATTCTCATTAAAGGGTGATGCTAAAACAAGGTTTAATTCTCTTGATCCTGGTTGTGTGCGTACTCCTCAGGGTATGATTTACTACTTCTCTGCTAAATATTTCCCCGCTCATAAGAAACAAACTACTTTAAGGGAAATATATAATTTTGTGCAAATTGAAGAAGAGAGTCTCCCACAAGCTTGGGGGAGGCTTCTCCAATTACTTAATGCTTTGCCTGATCATCCTCTCAAGAAAAATGAAATACTTGATATCTTTTATAATGGACTAACCGATGCTTCCAGAGACCACCTGGATAGTTGTGCTGGTTGTGTTTTCAGGGAAAGAACAGTTGATCTAGCTAAATTGCTATTGAATAATATGTTGACTAATGAAAATAATTGGACACTTCCTGAACCAACTCCTAAGCCAACTCCGAAGAAAAGGGGTATTCCATTTCTCAGTCCTGAAGATATGCAAGAGGCAAAGAAATCTATGAAAGAAAAGGGTAATAAAGCTGAAGATGTTAAGAATTTACCACCTATTGAAGAAATACATGGTCTTGATAACCCGACACAGGTAGTAAAGGTAAATTCTCTCTACAAATTTGATGAAGGTGATATTCATCGTTATAAGTCTGCTAGCCAATGCTTAGATTAGTTTGATAATTTTATTGTTAAACAAGAAAACTTCAATGCTTATGTTGGTAGACAATTGAAACGTAATGCTTATATGATTGAACACTTGAGTGATTATATGTCTAGACTTAAAGGTGAACTTAAACTTATTAGTAAACATGCTTCTATGGTTACCACTCAAGTAGAGGAAGTGCTTAACGCTCAAAATGATTTGCTCAATGAATTAAATAACAAGAAAAATGATAATGTTGTTAGAGTTATGACTAGAGGGGGTAAAATAACTCAGGAACCTTTGTATCCTGAGGGCCACCCTAAGAGAATTGAGCAAGATTCTCAGAGAACTAATGTTGATGCACCTAGTCCTTCTAAGAGGAAGAAAAAGAAAAATGATAGGACTTTGCATGCTTCTAGTGAACCTGTTGTTGACACACCTGAGAATCCCAATGATATTTCTATTTATGATGCTGAAACACAATCTGGTAATGAACATGAACCTAGTGATAATATTAATGATGATGTTCATGATGATGCTCAGCCTAGCAATAACAATGATGTAGAAATTGAACTTGCTGTTGATCTTGATAACCCACAATCAAAGAATCAACGTTATGATAAGGGAGCTTCATTGCTAGGAAGCACGGTAAAGAAAGAGAACCATGGGTTCAGAAACCCATGCCATTTCCTCCTAAACCATCCAAGAAAAAGGATGATGAGGATTTTGAGCGCTTTGCTGAAATGATTAGACCTATCTTTTTGGGTATGCGTTTGACTGATATGCTTAAAATGAATCCTTATGCTAAGTATATGAAAGATATTGTTACTAATAAAAGAAAGATACCGGAAGCTGAAATTTCCACCATGCTTGCTAATTATACTTTTAAAGGTGGAATACCTAAGAAACTTGAAGATCCAGGAGTACCAACTATACCATGCTCCATTAAAAGAAACTATGTTAAAACTGCTTTATGTGATCTTGGAGCCGATGTTAGTGTTATGCCTCTCTCTTTATATCGTAGACTTGATTTTAATAAGTTGACACCTACTGAAATATCTTTGAAAATGGCCGATAAATCCACCGCTATACCTGTCGGTATTTGTGAGGATGTGCCTGTTGTGGTTGCAAACGTTACTATCTTAACGGACTTTGTTATTCTAGATATTCCCGAGGACGATAGTATGCCGATTATCCTTGGTAGACCCTTTTTGATTACTGCTGGGGCTGTTATTGATTGCAACAAAGGCAATGTCCCTTTTCATGTTAATGGTAATGAGGACACGGTAGACTTTCCGAGGAAACAACCTCAAGTCCACAATATCAATTCTATTGGAAAAATTCCAACGATTACTATTGGAGGTTTTGAATTTCCTCTTCCTACTGTCAAAAAGAAATATGATATTCTTATTGTTGGGGACGTACATATCCCCGTTGAGGTAACCTAGTGCTATTCGAAAATTCTCCTGTTTCATGCGTTTCGGAATGAGTTTGTTAACAGGACTTGATCAACCTTGTTAGTGGATTCCTTTTGATGAGCATGAGATGGATAAAGTTAGAAAGCACAACTCTCCGTACCCTCCTTTTACTTTCTGTTATTTAGATTAAATAAAGCAAAAATAGTACTTTCTGTGTGTTTTCTGAGTTATCCTGGCAATAAAAAATACCCCAAAAATAGAAGTTCTCCAAATGCCCTGAAATTGAAATATGAGTTTTTGTAGAATATTTAAGAATATTTGGCACTGAGAACACATCAGGGGGAGCCACCACCTGGCCACGAGGGTCCAGGGCGCGCCCCCTGCCTCGTGGGCCCCACGTGGCCCCCCTCCACTTATTCCTGCACCCACACACTTCGTCTTCCACCAGAAAAAATCACCACACAGCTCAAACTCGTGTTCTATCTCGTTTTACTGCGATTTTCGATCTCCTTGCTCAAAGCTCCACTCACAAAACTGCTTTGGGGGATTGTTCTTCGGTATGTGACTCCTCCAATGGTCCAATTAGTTTTTGTTCTAGTGCTTTATTCATTGCAAATTTTTGCTGCTTAGGTGACCCTGTTCTTGAGCTTGCATGTCAAATTTATTTGGTCCCGGGTAGTTCTAATGCATGATATAGTCTCTAGGCACTTGTGGGAGTAGTTGCTATCAATTTTGTTGAGTTTGGTTCACTTTTATTTCGAGTTACTAAATATTTCAGAAAGTTTTCATAGGAAGAAATATGTTTAGGAAAATGTACCAAAGTGATTCTTCAAGGAAGCAAGGACCCAGGCCCGCAATACGTGAGCCGGACTATGAACTACCAAGAGAAGCTCAAGTGCGGCCTTGTGAATGGCCGTCAGAAAATTTCATTGTCCAAGCAGGAATTAAGGATGAATTTGACGCGTATGTGTGTAATGCTGAACTTGAGGGCTTCGTGTCAGATAAGTGCCCTCAATATCACTACCTAACTGATTCCTTTGTGAGAAGGTTTAAATTTACATCATCACGCAATTCTCACACTGTCCTATTTGATCTTTATGATAAATCCTATACCATGGACTTAGAAGATTTTAGCACTGCTTGTAAACTTCCGCAGTGGGGAAATGCAAGTGAACCTCGCAAATCTGAATTTAAAGACTTTCTTGCTAGTATAACTGTGGGGGAATCCAAAGAAATCACGCAAGCTACCATAGGGAGCATTGATTTTCCTGCCATACATTATTTCGCTCCCTTTATAGGTAGATGCATGAACGGTAAGGACGAGGCATGTCACATGTGCGTTCCGATCTTAGTGTTCTCAGGAGTGCTGTATTAGGAGATAAACAATATAACTTGGGAGCTATTGTTGCACGAAGGTTGCATCATAACAGTACTAGCGGAGATTTGTTTGGTGGAATTTATGCAACCCGTTTAGCTAATTTTCTTGAGGTACCCATACATGAAAATGATATGGAGTTGCCTCCTGCTTATCTAGATTTTAATGCTATGGTTCGTCATCAGTTTATTGAGAGGAATGAACAGCCCCTCCAGTACCGACTAATGTTTGACAGACGTCGCGCTGTCCGTATTACTCTCCCTGCTCCTACTTTCTTTGACTTTCAGGCAAAAAGGAGATATGTTATAACCAGGGAGGAGGCAAATGAGTATGAGAGGAGGACGGAGGCATCTCGCCTCCAAGCTGCAGCTCTTGAGGCAGTAGCTACTGCATCTCAGTATGACCCCAGTTACAACTTCGGATATCCGCCAGGCCATCCATGGGCATAGACCAACTTAGGCCAAAAGCCTAAGCTTGGTGGAGTACGTATTTCTCACCGACATTACATTCATGTTCACACACTCATGCCAGTTGTCGATGCTCATACTTTTTCATTGTACTATCCATGCTAGTTTATTTTCTGTTTTAAGCCTTCTTCTTGTGTGTTTCAATAACCTTGAGAAAAACCAAAAAAATTAGTTGTAGCTTTTAGCTAGTTTACTTTCCGTGCTTGTAGTAGTAATAATTAAAAGAAAACCCAAAAAGATTTCTTGTTCTTCTTTTACTTGTTGGGAGCTTTCCCGTGTAAATAGTTTTATTTCCTTTCTTTTCTTTGGGGGTCGAGAGGAGAAGACCATAATGAAAATGTTGAAGTGGCTCTTATATGCATTGTTGTTGATTTAACCAGGAGCCCATATTACTTTGTCTTCTTCCTTGAATTAAATGCTTGCAGATTCCAGCTTAGTCCAATGCACGTGCACTATTATTATTATCCACACCGTTCGGTCGTGCAAGTGAAAGGCAATAATGACGATATATGATGGACTGATTGAGATGAGAGAAGCTGGTATGAACTCGACCTCTCTTGTTTTTGTAAATATGATTAGTTCATCGTTCCTGATTCAGCCTATTATGAATAAAACATGTTTGCAATGACAATTAGAGATTATAGTTGATTATGCCATGCTTAATTAGCTAAGAGTTTATAATGGTTTACCTTGCATGCCAACATGCTATTAAAATGGTTGTGATGTGGTATGATAGGGTGGTATCCTCCTTTGAACGATTCGAGTGGTGGCACATGTTCACACATGTAGTTGAAACAAAATCAACATAGCCTACACGATATTTATGTTCATGGTGAATTATATCCTACTCATGCTTGCACTCAGTGTTGATTAATTTTAATGCATGTTCATGACTGTTGTCGCTCTCTAGTTGGTCGCTTCCCAGTCTTTTTCTAGCCTTCACTTGTACTAAGCGGGAATACTGCTTGTGCATCCACTTCCATAAACCCCAAAGTTATTCCATATGAGTCCACCATACCTTCCTATATGCGGTATCTACCTGTCGTTCCAAGTAAATTTGTATGTGCCAAACTCTAAACCTTCAAATGAAATTCTGTTTTGTGTGCTCTAATAGCTCATGTATCAACTAGGGTTGTCTATATCGTCCATGCTAGGCGGGTTATTCTCAAGAGGAGTGGACTCCGCTCCTCACTCACGAGAAAATGGCTGGTCACCGGGATGCCCAGTCCCATGCTCAAATCAAATCAAAATAATTGCAAACAAAACTCCCCCAGGACTGTTGTTAGTTGGAGGCACCCGTTGTTTCGGGCAAGCCATGGATTGATGCTTATTGGTGGTGGGGGAGTATAAACTTTACCATTCTGTTTGGGAACCGCCTATAATGTGTGTAGCATGGGAGATATAGAGATCTCTCAGTTGTTATGTTGACAATGAAAGTATGCCACTCAAAATATTATTTATCTCTGTTTCAAAAACCGAGCTCTGGCACCTCTATGAATCCCTGCTTCCCTCTACGAAGGACCTATCTATTTACTTTTATGTTGAGTCATCCTCCTCTTATTAAAAAGCACCAGTTGGAGAGCACCGCTGTCATTTGCATCCAATACTATTAATTTATATTGAGTATGACTTTGACTGGGTCTCTTTTACCATGAATTACAATGTTTAGTCAGTCCTTGATCTTCATATGTGCTCCGCATTTATGTTTTGCGGTCTCAGAAAGGGCTAGCGAGATACCATCTTGTTATATCATATTATGATTGTTTTGAGGAAGTGTTGTCATCCGAGATTTATTATTATTGCTCGCTAGTTGATTATGCCATTGATATGAGTAAACATGAGACCTAAATGTTATTGTGAATATGGTTAGTTCATAATCTTTGCTGAAAACTTGAATGCTGGCTTTACATATTTACAACAACAAGAGCAAACAGAGTTTGTATTTTTTTTTTCTTTATCACTTTCAGTTTATCAACTGAATTGCTTGAGGACAAGCAAAGGTTTAAGCTTGGGGGAGTTGATACGTCTCCATCGTATCTACTTTTCCAAACACACTTGCCCTTGTTTTGGACTCTAACTTGCATGATTTGAATGGAACTAACCCGGACTGACGCTGTTTTCAGCAGACCATGGTGTTATTTTTGTGCAGAAATAAAAGTTCTCGGAATGACCTGAAACTTCACGGAGAATATTTTGGGAATATATAAAAAATATTGGCGAAAGAATCAAGACCACGGGGCCCACACCCTGTCCACGAGGGTGGGGCGCGCCTACCCCCTGGGCGCGCACCCCTGTCTCATGGGCCCCCTGGTGCTCCACCAACCTCAACTCCAACTCCATATATTCATGTTCAGGGAGAAAAATATCAGAGAGAAGGATTCATCGCGTTTTACGATACAGAGCCGCCGCCAAGCCCTAAACTCTCTCGGGAGTGCTGATCTGGAGTCCGTTCGGGGCTCCGGAGAGGGGAATCCATCGCCGTCGTCATCATCAACCTTCCTCCATCACCAATTTCATGATGCTCACCGTCATGCGTGAGTAATTCCATCGTAGGCTTGCTGGACGATGATGGGTTGGATGAGATTTATCATGTAATCGAGTTAGTTTTGTTAGGGTTTAATCCCTAGTATCCACTATGTTCCGAGATTGATGTTGCTATGACTTTGCTATGCTTAATGCTTGTCACTAGGGCCCGAGTGCCATGAATTCAGATCTGAACCTATTATGTTTTCATGAATGTATGTGAGTTCTTGATCCTATCTTGCAAGTCATTAGTCACCTACTATGTGTTATGATCCGGTAACCCCGAAGTGACAATAATCGAGACCACTCCCGGTGATGACCGTAGTTTGAGGAGTTCGTGTATTCACTAAGTGTTAATGCTTTGGTCTGGTACTCTATTAAAAGGAGGCCTTAATATCCATTAGTTTCCAATAGGACCCCGCTGCCACGGGAGGGTAGGACAAAAGATGTCATGCAAGTTCTTTTCCATAAGCACGTATGACTATATTCGGAATACATGCCTACGTTACATTGATGAACTGGAGCTAGTTCTGTGTCACCCTATGTTATAATTTTTGCATGAGGAATCACATCCGACATAATTATCCATCACTGATCCAATGCCTACGAGCTTTTCACATATCGATCTTTGCTTAGTTACTTTTCCGTTGCCACTGTTACAATTACTACGAAACTACTACTGTTACTTTTGCCACCGTTACCGTTACTTCCATACTACTTTTCTACTAAATACTTTGCTGAAGATATTAAGTTATCCAGGTGTGGTTGAATTGACAACTCAACTGCTAATACTTGAGAATATTCTTTGGCTCCCCTTGTGTAGAATCAATAAATTTGGGTTGAATACTCTACCCTCGAAAACTGTTGCGATCCCCTATACTTGTGGGTTATCAGACACCTACAGGATCACGAAGAATCCCTTTTGCTACGGTTGGCGGGCGCGGGGCTGTGGAAAGAGCGGGATTAGAAGATCAACGCAGGGGGATTATCCAGGTTCGAGACGCAAGTGATGCGTAATACCCTACTCATGCTTGTTTATGTTTATCTGGTATTCTTGGACTAGCTACAAAGTGTGCAGGGTCTAAAAAGTCCGAATCCTCTCTTGTTACACCGTGGGCCTCCTTTTATAGATAAAGGGGGCTGCCACTATGGCACACAGGAGGTGGAAAGTTTGTACAGTGGTCGAGTCTATCTCCTGGCACCGTAGGACAAACGCATTTAATGCGCTGCCGACGTGCCCTTCTTGCTTTATCGGGGACGGCAAGGAAGCTCGTCCCAGCTGTCGCCGCCTCGCCTGGCTTCGACGCGCGTCCGAGCTGACGAGGCGTGTAGTGCCACGCTGGTTGGCTGGCTGCTGAGTTGGTGCGATAGCAGAGTCTTCATGAAGATCTGCATGCCACTACGCAGGTGCTTGCTGAGTTGGCCCGGAAGCCGCACGTCGCCACACAGGTGCCTGCCTAGTTGGTGGGCTGGCAGCTGTGTGGGAGCGGTGGTGGAGCCTTGGTGGGTGTGGGCCTGGCTGCGGCCCCACGGATGTCTTCGGCAAGAGTCTTGCCGGGGACCCGACAAGGGTCTTGCCGCGGCGTTGTGGGCGTCCTGCCGAGGATCTCCGTCTTCTGATTCTCATCCAGTCTTGTATGTTCTTGGTCTTCACAAAGATCTGCATGCGACCATGGAGGAACCTCCCGAGCTTTGGTTCCAATGTGTTTGAGGACGTTGGAACTCTTAGGCTCAAGGGTGGCAGCCCTGCTGGCGTTGGGTAAGTTGCCCCGGCAAGGTTCTTGCCGGGGCCGCGAAGGCCGCCCCGGCAAGGACCTTGCCGGGGGAGTTTCACCTCGCCCCTCAGCTCTTCATGCTTCTGGTCTTGAGCGCGGCTCTGGTAATCTTTGATTCTTCTGCCCTGCCAAGCGTGGCCATGGGCGTGGGGCTACGACCGCCCGCGCACAAGTAAAGGGGTACAAAAAGGGACCCCTACTTTTGTACACCGACAATGCATCATACACAGTTTCGTCGAAGGGTATCTGATCATAGTGTCGCGTTAGCAGCATCCTGTAGTAGTGGCATGCCCCTAAAAAATAATCCATTAATAAGGTTGATCAAGTCTTATTAACAAACCATTTTCGAATGAGATGAAACCGAACAATCTTCGTATAATACTAGGTTAACTCAACGGGGATATGCACCTCCCCAATAGTAAGAGTTTCATATTTGTTTTTGGCAATAGGAAGAGGGAGTTGAAACATTCCAATAGTAATTGTTGGAGCCTTTTCAATAACATTAATACCATTCACTTGAAATTGCTTCTTCGGAAGGTGTACCTTATGCTCATTACCATTGATATGAAAAGTTACCTTGCTTTTTTTGCGATCAATAACAACCCCTACAGTATTCAAGAAGGGTCTACCAAGGATAATCGACATGTTGTCGTCCTCAGGCATGTCAAGATAGTAACATTTGCAACTACAACAGGCACATCCTCACAAATACCGATAGGTATAGTGGTAGATTTATCCGCCATTTGCAATGATATTTAAGTAGGTGTGAATTTTATTCAAATCAAGTCTTCTATATAAAGATAAAGGCATAACACTAACACCGGCTCCTAAATCGCATAAAGCAGTTTTAACATAATTTCTTTTAATGGAGCATCGTATAGTGGGTATTCCTGGATGTCCTAACTTCTTAGGTACACCATCCTTAAAAGAATAGTTTGCAAGCATGGTGGAAATTTCAGCTTGGGGTATCTTTCTTTTATTAGTGACAATATCTTTCATATATTTAGCATATGGGGCCATCTTTAAAATATCAGTCAAATGAGTACGCAAGAAGACTGGCCTAAGCATTTCAGCAAAACGTTCAAATTCTTCTTCATCCTTATTCTTAGATGGTTTAGTTGGGAAAGGCATGGGTTTCTGAACCCATGGTTCTCTTTCCTTACCATGTTTCCTAGCAATGAAACCTCTTTTATCATAAAGTTTATTTTTAGGAGGTGGGTTATCAAGATCAACAACAGGTTCTATTTCAACGTCATTATTAGGTTCTTTATCATTGTTTGGTTACATCATCATTATTACTAGGTGAGTGTTCATTACCAGATTGTCTCTCGGCGTCAGAAATAGAAACATCGTTACTATCATCAGAGGGTTTTTCTACCTTAGGTTCACTAGAAGCATGCAAAGCCCTATCATTTTTTTCTTTTTCTTTTTCTTTTTAGAAGGACAGGTGCATCAATATTAATTCTTTGAGAGTCTTGTTCAATTCTTTTAGGGTGACCTTCAGGATATAGTGGCTCCTGAGTCATTCTACCTCCTCTAGTCATTACTCTAACAACATGATTATCATATTACTATTCATTTCATTAATCGAATCCTTTTGTGACTTAGCTACTTGCTCTAACTGAGTCTGGACCATAGAACCATGTTTACCTACACCTTTAACATCATTAGCAATTCTGAACAACAAGTCACTCAAGTTATCAATCATGTAGGCATTACGTTTCAATTGTTTCATAACATACGCATTAAAATGATCTTGCTTAATAATGTAATTGTCAAACTCATACAAGCATTGACTAGCAGATTTATTGTAAGGAATATCACCTTTATCAAATTTTACAAGAGAATTCACCTCTACTACCTGTGTCGGGGTGTCAAGTCCATGTATTTCTTCAATAGGTGGTAAATTCATAACATCTTCAGCTTTAATACATTTTTCTTTCATAGATTTCTTTGCTTCTTGCATATCTTCAGGACTGAGAACTGGAATGCCTCTCCTCTTTGGAGCTGGTTTAGGTGGTGGTTCGGGAAGTGTCCAATCATTATTGCTCCTCAATATATTATTCAATAGTTCCTCGGCTTGCTCAACAGTTCGTTCCCTGAAAACACAACCAGCACAACTATCCACGTAATCCCTAGAAGCATCGGTTAGTCCATTATAAAATATATCAAGTATTTCATTTTTCTTGAGAGGATGATCAGAAGTAATTGGAGAAGCCTCCCCCAAGCTTGTGGGAGATTCTTTTCTTCAATTTGCACACAAAGTTAAATATTTCCTGTAAGGCAGCTTGTTTCTTATGAGCATGAAAATATTTTCCAGAGAAGTAATATATCATATCCTGGGGACTACGCACACAACCAGGAGCAAGAGTATTGAACCATGTCTTAGCATCACCCTTTAAAGAGAAATGAAACAACTTAAGAATATAGTAGTAGCATTTTTTTCCTCATGAGCAAATAGGGTGGCTATATCATTCAACTTAGTAAGATGTGCCACAACAGTTTTAGATTCATAACCATGAAAAGGATCATATTGAACCAAAGTAATTAAATCAGTATCGACAGAGAATTCATGATCTTTATCAGTAACAAAGATAGGCGAAGTAGCAAACTTAGGATCATATTTCATTCTAGCATTAAGAGATTTTTCTTTCAGCTTACATAGTAATTTCTTAAGATCATCTATCATTACAAGCAAGAAATTCTCTAGCTATCTCTCCATCCATAACATAACCTTCAGGTATCTTAGGCAATTCATATGTAGGAGAGCTAGGTCTAATAGGTGTTTCATAATTTTTACTTTCAATAATTTCATCAGTTTCAGCATTCTCAAATTCTTTTGCTCTAGCAAGTTGTTCATCAAGAAATTCACCTAGGGGCACAATATCATCAAGCAAAGTACTAGCATCATTCATAGCAAAAGTTGCATTATCAATTACTTGCGACATATCAGAATTAATAGCAGGTGGTGGTGTTGCAAGATTACTCAAAATAGAAAGTGAATCAAGTGCAGAGCTAGATAACAGTTCCTTACCTCCCCTCGTCCTAGAGGGAACAATCTTGGTTCTATCATCCTTAAGATTCGTTATAGTGATGAACAGATATTACTCCCAAGTGACTCAGCAAATAGAGATATGCTCCGTGGAAACGGCACTAGAAAAAGGTATTGATAACCCACAAGTATAGGGGATCGCGACAGTTTTTGAGGCTAGAGTATTCAACCCAAATTTATTGATTCGACATAAGAGGAGCCAAAGAATATTTGCAAGTATTAGTAGTTGAGTTGTCAATTCAACCACACTTGAAGAACTAAATATTTGCAGTAGAGTGATCAGTAGAACAGTAATATGATAATTTGATAGCAGTGGTAACAATAGCAACAGTAACGGTAACAGTAGTAGCAGTAGTTTTGTAGCAATTATGACTGCAGCAACAGTAGTAACTTAGCAAAGATTGATATGTGAAAATCTCGTACGCATTATGTCGTGGATTTTTCACGGCAGATGTCCTCCTGAAAAGGACTTAGTCGTGAGGCCAACGCATCTATGTGGTAGCTTGAGAGGGGTTGAGCGGGACGAGAGACGCGAGGTTTTTTACCCAGGTTCGGCCCCTCACGGTGGAGGTAAAAGCCTACTCCTGCTTCATTGATATTGATGATCATGATGCTCACGATTACAAGGGCGAGAGTTTCGCTACCTCTATCTCGAGAGCTATTGATTTGTCTATCTATCTAGACTTGTCAAAAACTTGTCTTGGGGTTCCCTGTCCCTCCTTATATAAGTTGGAGGGGCTGGTTACATGTGGAGTCCTCGTAGGATTAGGACTATTCTATATCAAGTGGAGTCATAGTCTTGCTTCCTTTGTAGGAGAATATTCCTTATGCCTTTCATCTTAAGCCAGCCCACCATAACACAAGCTGGCCTTCCATGAGCCGCCTTCTGGGCCTCCGGGTCTTGTCGCTCCTCTGATCCGCCTGCCGGGTCACCAATGAGTCACCAGGACCGGCCGGGTCATCAGTGAGTGGAGAGATCCGGGCGGGTCACTTAGTGAGCCGCCAAGTCCGGTCGGGTCATATTTTCGGCCGGGTCATACCGTGGGGTATATCCCCGACATTAGCCCCCAGTTTAATTTGGATTTATCCATGTTAAACTGATCCTGCAAAATAAACACAAGAACAAATTTGAGAGGTTGTGCTCCGAGTTAAAAATTCCTGTAAGTCGGCACCTGATCATCCTTAAGTCCTTGTCATTTCCTTCTTCTGGAAAGTCCGGGTCAATAGGCCAGCCTCATAATCAATTTGCTGAAATTGGTTTCTCACAGAAAAATATTGTGAAGAATAATTCATTTGATTCAACTCCCAATGCTTAACAAAAAATATTGGTCTTGAAATACTCATCTGATTTTTAGCCGCTTGAAGATGTAGAACTTGTCGGTTTATCATTGCCAAAATTGCCGGTTTGTAACTATTGATGGTACCGGGTCATAATTATTGCTAACATCAAGCTTGAAAGCGTACCTCCCTTATATGCATATCACTTGTAGCCCCCAAGTCTTAAGAAGGGAGCGTAGTAACAGCTTAAGACTTGCTTCAATATAAATGTTGCAACCTTGAAGAAATCCAGGTTGTTCATCTTAGTCACTAGTCAAAACTAAATATTCCACATATGTAGCCTCCAAGTGTCGGGTTGTCATGCTTGCAGCAACCTGGGACATGTAATTGCATTATGCTCATAAAAACTTCAACCAGTGCAGCCCCCAAGGGCCGGGTCATTATGCAATAATGAGCAGGGACTTTGTAAACATGATCATGTAGACTTGAACAACAACGTGTAGCCCCCAAGGGTCGGCTCAGCAAGACAATACTGAGCAGGGACTTTATATATACTTCATTGAAAATAACATCATATGATGTAGCCTCCATCGTAGGGCTTGAACCCACGATCACAAGGTTAAGAGCCTTGTGCTCTACCAACTGAGAAATGGACCCTTCAATATAATGGATTAAGGCTTGTGTACTTTTGAATTTTTTTTATAGGAGCAATAAGTAGCCCCCAAGGGCCGGCTCATTACGATGTGATGAGTCGGGTCTTCAATAAGGCAGGTAAAAATGACCTTGCATTAGCCCCCAAGTGTCATGGTGCATGCTTGCAGCGACATGGGACTTCCATATTTGGTATAATCATGATTTTGAATAATGTAGCCCCCAAGTGCCGGGTCGTGTGCCTGCAGCGACTCAGGACTATTCCTTCCATTGTAGAATAAATCATATATATTGATGAAGTGAAAGCACAAGTGCTTCCTAGGTGATTTTGGTAATTAATGTCAACATATCTCTCGTTAGACTAATGCTTCTACCTAGTATGTTTCAGATAAGTTCAACAATGGAGTGGCATGGACTAGAGGATGTGGAACCTCTTCAAGATGCTGAGGACAAAGGATTGGCTCAACCTCAAAGCTCAGTACTCTACATTTTCTATTTTAGTGGTCCAAGATCACATTGAGTCCATAGGAAAGCCAATACTATTAAGAGGGGATGAGGTGTTGCTTAATGGCTTGCTTGCTCAAAGTGCCTTGTGATATGCTCCAAAGCCCTCAACCACTTTCTCACATCCACATATGTCCCAAACCAAAAGTCAAAATCGGCCCCACCAAAACTGTCTATCCGGTGCTACCGAGTTCAGTTGACATAGCCACTGCCAGAAACCCTAGTCTTTTTGGTCTCACCGTTAGGGATCTCGGTATCACCGAGATGGGATTGCGAACTCTTTGTTGCCTATTGCAATAATTTCGGTCTCACCGAAATATGCAATCGGTCCCATCGAGATTGCAATGCAAACACTCTGGTTCCCTTTCGTAACGTTTCGGTCCAACCGAGATGAGCGAATCGGTCCCACCGAGTTTGCCTGGCCAACTCTCTGTTTGTCTATTACCAAAATCGGTCTCACCGAGTTTGTGTGATCGGTCTTACCGAGATTACGTTATGCCCTAACCCTAATGAAATCGGTCCTACCGAGTTGACATGTCGGTCCCACCAAAAACCCTAACGGTCACATTATGAACTAAATCGGTCCGACCGAGTTCACGATTCGGTCCCACCGAGTTTGGTAAATTGTGTGTAATGGTTAGATTTTGTGTGGAGGCTATATATACCCCTCCACCCAATCTTCATTCGTGGAGAGAGCCATCAGAACATGCCTACACTTCCAACATATATTTTCTGAGAGAGAGCCACCTACACTTGTGTTGAGGTTAAGATATTCCATTCCAACCACATAAATCTTGATCTCTAGCCTTCCCCAAGTTGCTTTCCACTCAAATCATCTTTCCACAAAATCCAATCCTATGAGAGAGAGTTGAGTGTTGGGGAGACTATCATTTGAAGCATAAGAGCAAGGAGTTCATCATCAACACACCATTTGTTACTTCTTGGAGAGTGGTGTCTTCTAGATTGGCTAGGTGTCACTTGGGAGCCTCCGTCAAGATTGTGGAGTTGAACCAAGGAGTTTGTAAGGGCAAGGAGATCGCCTACTTCGTGAAGATATACCCGAGTGAGGCAAGTCCTTCGTGGGCGACGACCATGGTGGGATAGACAAGGTTGCTTCTTCGTGGACCCTTCGTGGGTGGAGCCCTCCGTGGACTCGCGCAACCGTTACCCTTCGTGGGTTGAAGTCTCCATCAACGTGGATGTATGATAGCACCACCTATCAGAACCACAGATAAAAAAATCTCCGTGTCTCCAAATTGCGTTTGCACACTCCAATCCCATCCCTTTACATTCTTGCAACTTGCATGCTTTACTTTTCGCTGCTCATATACTCTTGTCATGCTTACTTGATATGTCTTGTGAATGTTTAAACTTGTGCCAAAACTCCACATCAACTTAAGGAAATTAAAAACTGCAACTTTTCTTCTTAGAGTCTATTCACCCCCCCTCTAGACACCTCTTCTCGATCCTTTCAATTGGTATCAGAGCATTGGTCTCCATTGCTTTGGTTTAATCACCATTGGAGGAAGATGGATGAGTCTACGTTGGGGAGTCTTAGACGTAGAGTGCCTATTCTTGATGGAGAGTTCTTTCATGAGTGGAAAAATGAAATGCTTGAGATTTTCAATGAATATCATTTGAACAAGTACATTACTAGCCCTTGTGCACCTCATGTAGATCCTTTGCATCCTACCCTTGATGAGTCTATTGACATGATCCGCAACCTTAGAACTGTTAATCTTATCACTAGAGGCTTGCGTAGAAACTTGATTGGATGTTTACCTACTCTTGATTGTGCCTACACTATATGGAGATTTCTTGAGGAAATATTTCCAAACTATTCCTTGCAAAACTTAGATGAAATTCTTCATAAGTCTATTGCCTTGAGTAAGATGAATTCTAGTGATCCTAGCTTTGGTGATTGTCTATTTGAGCTTACCAATCTCATGCGTGCCAAAGGAAATGTTGGAATCATTAGAAATATCATATCCGTAGCTATTAGAATTCATAAAGGTGACCATTGTGATGATCATTTATCTAATGAATTACCCTCTCTAGGAATTGATCAAATACAAGAACATGGATACTATGATGAGGATGATGATAGTGACTATGGCCTTGATGATGCGATGAGACACTTTGGTCTTATGGCTAATCTTCGCGGCTACATGGCTGGAGGAAAGGAATGGGTCCTTGATAGTGGATGTACTGATCATATGACTGGAGACAAAGATATGTTTCGTGAGCTTGCTGAAAACGACGGCCCTCGAAAGTATGTCACTTTTGGTGATAACTCAAAGGGTAAGGTGGTTGGCCTCGGTAAGGTGGCCATCTCACATGATAGCTCCATACAAAACGCCATGCTCGTTGAATCTCTTGGGTACAATTTACTTTCAGTGTCTAGACTTGTTGATTTCGGTTTCAATGTCCTATTTACTGAAATAGACTGCCAAGTGTTTCGAAGAGATAACCATAAAATGGTCTTTACCGATATACGTAGAGGTGATCTTTACATTGTTGATTTCACTAAAAATGCTCAGCCTAGAACTTGCTTAATTGCTAAATCTTATGAAGGCTGGTTATGGCATAGAAGGTTAGGTCATGTGGGCATGCGAAATCTTGATAAGCTTATTAAAGGTGATCATATCCTTGGAGTAAAAGATGTTATATTTGACAAGGATAGACTTTGTAGTGCTTGTCAAGCAGGAAAACAAGTTGGAGGGAGTCACCCCGTGAAGAACATCATGACCACGAGAAGACCACTCGAGCTACTTCATATGGATCTCTTTGGTCCCAATGCCTACAAGAGTCTTGGTGGTAACTCATTTGGTCTAGTCATAGTCGATGATTTTTCAAGATTTACGTGGGTGTTCTTTCTTGATGACAAATCGCAGGTCCAAAAGATCTTCAAACACTTCGCTAGGAAGGCCCAAAATCAATTTGAAGTGAAGATCAAGAAGGTTCGGAGCGACAACGGAACGGAGTTCAAGAACACAAATGTGGATACCTTTCTTGACGAAGAGGGGATTTCACACGAGTTCTCGGCTACGTACACACCTCAACAAAATGGAGTTGTTGAGAGGAAGAACCGGACTCTTGTTGAGATGGCAAGAACGATGCTTGATGAGTACATGACTCCAAAACACTTTTGGGCGGAAGCGGTTGAGGCAGCTTGTCATGCAACAAATCGCTTGTATCTTCACAAGCTACTCGGCAAGACGGCATACGGGCTCCTCACTGGTAACAAACCCCAAGTTGGATAATTTCGAGTATTCGGCTCAAAGTGTTACATTCTTGATAAGCATCGAAGCTCTAAATTTGCTCCTAAATCTCATGAAGATTTCCTACTTGGTTACGGCTCAAACTCTCACACTTACCATGTCTACAACAATTTCACCCGAAAGGTTGAAGAGACGGTAGATGTGAAGTTTGATGAATCTAACGGCTCGCAAGTAGAGCAATTGCCAATTGATGTAGGAGATAAAGACCCTTCGGAAGCAATCCAAGACTTGTCTATTGGCAAGATTCGTCCAACGGAGGTGAAGGAGAGTACCTCGTCCGCCCAAGTGGAAGCTTCCACCTCACGACAAGGTGAACCGAGAGTTGATACGGAAGCATCCACAAGTGGGACACACCAAAACGAGGAAGTACACCAAGATGGACATCAACAACCTCCTTCTCCACCACGACAAGAGAACGACACCATCAACAATGAAGAAGGCCAAGAAGAAGAACAAGATGAAGAAGATGTTCCACCCCGAGCCAAGCAAAAGCTCCCACGAGTTCGAGCAAGAGTCGCCAAAGACCATCCCGTCGAGCAAATCTACAATGATATCCAAACCGGGAGAATCACTCGCTCCAAAACTCGTTTCGCTAACTTTTGTGAACATTATTCATTCATCTCTAGTATTGAACCTATGAAGGTTGAAGAAGCATTGGAAGATCCGGATTGGATAAACGCTATGCATGAAGAGCTACACAACTTTGAGAGAAATCAAGTGTGGACATTGGTTGAGAAGCCCGACAACAACCACAACATCATCGGTACCAAATGGGTGTTTCGCAACAAGAAAGATGAAGATGGACAAGTAGTTCGCAACAAAGCACGTCTCGTCTCCCAAGGCTACACTCAAGTTGAAGGTATGGACTATGGTGAGACATATGCCCCCGTTGCTAGACTTGAGTCCATTCGCATCTTACTTGCTTATGCTAATCACCATGATATCACCTTGTACCAAATGGACATTAAAAGTGCTTTTCTAAATGGTGAAATTGAGGAGGAAGTCTATGTTAAGCAACCTCACGGCTTTGTCAATCCTAAGAAACCTAATCATGTTTACAAACTTCACAAAGCTCTTTATGGTCTTAAACAAGCTCCTAGAGCGTGGTATAAATGCTTGACCAAATTCCTTATTGAAAAAGGCTTTGAAATTGGAAAATTAGATTCTACTCTTTTTTACTAAAAGGGTTAATGGAGAACTATTTGTGTGCCAAATCTATGTTGATGATATTATATTTGGCTCGACTAACCCTCATTTTAGTGAGAAGTTTGGAAAGCTAATGTCGGAGAAGTTTGAGATGTCTATGATGAGTGAACTCAAATTCTTTCTCGGTTTGCAAATCAAGCAAACTAAGGAAGGTACCTTTGTCTCTCAAACAAAGTACACCAAGGACTTATTCAAGAATTTCAATATGCAAGAATGCAAAGGTATGACTACACCCATGCCTACTAGTGGACATCTTGATTTGACCAAAGATGGTGAACCGGTTGATCAAAAGGTTTACCGCTCCATGATTGGTTCATTTTTATATCTTTGTGCCTCTCGTCCTGATATTATGCTAAGTGTGTGCATGTGTGCACGATATCAAGCGGCCCCTAAAGAATTTCATCTTAAGGCTGTGAAAAGGATAGTGAGATACTTAATACACACACCAAATTTTGGCATTTGGTATCCTAAGAGGTCTTCTTTCGATCTTGTTGGTTACTACGATTCGGACTATGCCAGAGACAAGGTTGATAGAAAGTCCACTTCAGGTACTTGTCAATTTCTTGGTAGATCTCTTGTGTCTTGGTCCTCCAAGAAACAAAACTCGGTATCCTTATCCACCGCCGAAGCGGAATACATTGCCGCTGGTTCATGTTGTGCTCAATTACTTTGGATGACCCAAACTCTTACATATTATGGGATATATGTGAAACATGTTCCATTGCTTTGTGACAATGAAAGTGCTATCAAGATTGCTCACAATCCCGTGCAACATTCTCGAACTAAGCATATTGAAGTTCGTCATCATTTCATTCGAGATCACGTTGCCAAAGGGGACATTGATCTTAAGCATGTTCGTACTGATAAGCAATTGGCGGATATATTCACCAAACCGCTTGATGATAAAGTCTTTTGCCATTTGAGAGGAGAATTGAACATCATTGATGCTTCAAACTTGGAGTAGAAACTCCATTTGGATACATGCAAGGCATGAGCCTTTGACTAATCCTTGATATTTCTTTCATGATGCTATTTATATGTCTTGGATATATTTGCACCCTTGCATGCTATCTAACCCTTGTAGGTACTTGGATGAATCTAAATCTATGAGATTGCAACTCACTCACATCTTGAGCAATTTCTACATCACCAAGTCTCTACACAATGGTGGTTGAAGACAAGGAAGCACGAAACCCTTCAAAAATATCCTTTGACAAATTCTATATTCAATTTTATGATTGTCATTTTGGATACACAAGTGCTCTTCCTTGCGAGACTAACCCATGTAGGTAGATGAAGTCAAATTCCAAGTGGTGCTCCAAATTCTTGATAAGCTACATCAACCTTGAGCAACCCACACAAGTTCAACTACATGATCAAGATCAACACCACCACCCAAGGTATGTTATTCCATCTTAGAGAAGCTTTACTCCAAGACATGGGGCAAAGCAACTCAACAAGATGTGAATACATCAAGATGCTTAAACGAAAAATGGTAACCCCATTTTGAGCTTAAACGATGAGTATGACCTATGATCAAGTGACCTCACTTGACTCCTAAGTCAATATACTCTAACATAGGTGACTTTGTCACCGACCAATCCTAGATGAAGTTCTCTTGTGTTTCTCCGTGCTCTTGCATTTGTCTCATGCATATTTGTTTCCCCTTCATAAAAAAACTTCATCTAGATCTTTTCATTTCTTTTATTTTCTGTTCTGCATTCCCTGCATCCAATTCATTGTAAAAAAATTAGTTAATTCCTTGCAAATCCTTGTGAGATCTTATTTGCCTAGTGAGCTGAGGTGACAAGCGTTTTCACTGTGATGAACTCGGTCACACTGGTTTGTTTTCTTCGGACCAACCGAATTCTTTCGGTGCTACCGAAGCACACAACTCAGTGCTACCGATTTCACTGCAGAAAAGAGGGCTTGCCACTTGTTCCTGCATTCTTTTTACTCCAGCTCCACTCAATGATTCTTGTCCTCCACCAGCATCACATTCAACTTGCTGCTTTGCTTTGTGACTCAAGGACCAAACCCATTTGCAACAAAAATCCAGAAGAGCCCTTCTTGGAAATTGATGTCAAAGGGGGGAGAGAGAGATCACATCAAAGCTTGATCATTTCTATAGGGGGAGAGAGTTCTTCAATGAGAAAGAAGTATCACATCAAAGACTCCAGATGCTTGGTGTTCAAGAGGAGAGAAGTCACATGTCTTTAAGAGGGGAAAGACATGTTCATATTTGATTGTTTGCATTAGCTCTGTTTCTCGTCTTTGCTCTGATTTTCTGTTCCCTATCTTCTCCCAGTATCCCATGCTAGATTCAGGGGGAGCAAGACATCTAAGGGAAGAAAATCCATGAACTCATTGCACATCTTTACCTTTGGGGACATGTCTATATCCAATAGAGTACTCAGTACTCACTCTCTACATGTCATCCCAGTCTTGGTACTCTTGTGGTTTCTTTTGGTTGCTCTGGCTAGTAGGTGTATCTGTGTTATCTAACCTTGTTTACTCAGGTTCATTCCTTCCTAAGCCAACCCAAGACCACAAGGTAAGTATATGCATCACAGTCATGTGTATGAGGATCTCTTACTGTTGTACATACTGTTTGCAAGAAGGACTCATGAGCATGAAGGTACATTTCCCATATTTACATCATTTGCTCTGATGCATATAGCCAAGATACATGTAACACATTGCTTAATCTGTCATGCTTATGCATTCACATGCTCCTATATTGCATATTTACATGTTTGCATACATGTAGGGGGAGCCTATGCATGTTACATGTCTTTCCAAAGCTTTACTTGTTATTCTCTATATCTTTATCTAAATCTTTGATGTATGTTGTCATCAATTACCAAAAAGGGGGAGATTGAAAGCACAAGTGCTCCCTGGGTGATTTTGGTAATTAATGTCAAGATATCTCTTGTTGGACTAATGCTTCTACCTAGTATGTTTCAGATAAGTTCAACAATGGAGTGGCATGGACTAGAGGATGTGGAACCTCTTCAAGATGTTGAGGACAAAGGATTGGCTCAAGCTCAAAGCTCAGGACTCTACATTTTCTATTTTAGTGGTCCAAGATCACATTGAGTCCATAGGAAAGCCAATACTATTAAGAGGGGATGAGGTGTTGCTTAATGGCTTGCTTGCTCAAAGTGCTTTGTGATATGCTCCAAAGCCCTCAACCACTTTCTCACATCCACATATGTCCCAAACCAAAAGTCAAACTCGGCCCCACCGAAACTATCTATTCGGCGCTACCGAGTTCAGTTGACATAGCCACTGCCAGAAACCCTAATCTTTTCGGTCTCACCGTTAGGGATCTCGGTATCACCGAGATGGGATTGCAAACTCTGTGTTGCCTATTGCAATAATTTTGGTCTCACCGAAATATGCAATCGGTCCCACCGAGATTGCAATGCAAACACTCTGGTTCCCTTTCGTAATGTTTCGGTCCAACCGAGATGAGCGAATTGGTCCCAACGAGTTTGCCTGACCAACTCTCTGTTTGTCTATTACCAAAATCGGTCTCACCGAGTTTCTGTAATCGGTCTTACCGAGATTACGTTATGCCCTAACCCTAATGAAATCGGTCCTACCGAGTTGACATGTCGGTCCCACCGAAAACCCTAACGGTCACATTATGAACTAAATCGGTCCGACCGAGTTTCACGATTCGGTCCCACCGAGTTTGGTAAATTGTGTGTAATGGTTAGATTTTGTGTGGAGGCTATATATACCCCTCCACCCACTCTTCATTCGCGGAGAGAGCCATCAGAACATGCCTACACTTCCAACATATATTTTCTGAGAGAGAACCACCTACACTTGTGTTGAGGTTAAGATATTCCATTCCAACCACATAAATCTTGATCTCTAGCCTTCCCCAAGTTGCTTTCCACTCAAATCATCTTTCCACCAAATCCAATCCTATGTGAGAGAGTTGAGTGTTGGGGAGACTATCATTTGAGGCACAAGAGCAAGGAGTTCATCATCAACACACCATTTGTTACTTCTTGGAGAGTGATGTCTTCTAGATTGGCTAGGTGTCACTTGGGAGCCTCCGTCAAGATTGTGGAGTTGAACCAAGGAGTTTGTAAGGGCAAGGAGATCGCCTACTTCGTGAAGATCTACCCGAGTGAGGCAAGTCCTTCGTGGGTGATGGCCATGGTGGGATAGACAAGGTTGCTTCTTCGTGGACCCTTCGTGGGTGGAGCCCTCCGTGGACTCGCGCAACCGTTACCCTTCGTGGGTTGAAGTCTCCATCAACGTGGATGTACGATAGCACCACCTACCGGAACCACGGATAAAAAATCTCCATGTCTCCAAATTGCGTTTGCACACTCCAATCCCATCCCTTTACATTCTTGGAACTTGCATGCTTTACTTTCCGCTGCTCATATACTCTTGTCTGCTTGCTTGATATGTCTTGTGAATGTTTAAACTTGTGCCAAAACTCCACATCAACTTAAGGAAATTAAAAACTGTAACTTTTCTTCTTAGAGTCTATTCACCCCCCCCCCTCTAGACACCTCTTCTCGATCCTTTCATGAAGAAATAATAACCATTGCGCTGAAGCGACTTTGAAAACCTCAATATAATACTGGTTATTGATAACCATAATAGAAATCCAGCCATGTTGGCTATTCAAGATTTGAATAATATAATCCGGTATGAAAACCTCAATCATTCAATATCATCATGAAAATCCAGCCAAGTTTGGCTATTAAATATTTGAATACCTTATCTGTTGACAAGTAAAACCGGAGTTTAAATACCCGGCGGCTCTTGGCGGATGGCGACTTAATACGCATCCATTGTAATCCGGGATTTTTTAACCCGACGGCTTATAGCCTTTGTAAAAATCAAGAACTAATAACCCTTTTGAAACACCAATTTTGATGATGGGCTTGAACTTAATCATTTATGTAAGCCATAGCTCTACATGTTCTGCACAAAGTTTAAACAACATATGCCCTGGCGACTTATCGTCAAAGGCCAGGGCGGGTAACAACCCAAACATAATACAGCCTTATGCAATCATGGAAAAGACTAGAATTAAGGCCATTCAAGCCTAAACATACTGGCGACTTAAAGTCAAAAGCCAGGGCGGGTTATCAAACCTCGCATATTTATATAACCAGGAAAATCATACCTGTAGAATTGACTTATACTGTCGGCTTACATCGCCATATGCAGTGAAGATAACAATCCAATGTTTTATAAGCGCATGATTCCAATGGCACAATCCAAAATATACTGGCGACTTAACGTCCAAAGCCAAGGCCAGTATGGTGATGCCGTGATAATTATAATCCGGGGCCAGTATCAACCCGGAGTCATGAAATATCATCATTTTGATTGCTCAAGGCAAAATATCCTGGCGACTTAAAGTCTGCTATCAGGGCGGGTTATCAAACCCAAAGATGCTCAATGATGAGTCATATAATCAAGGCTACGTGGCCTGTAAAATCGGTTCATACTGCCGGCTTACGGCGCCATATGCAGTAAGGGTAATAGCCCAAAGACTTAGAGCGCAGCACCCTGTTCAATTTATTCATACTGCCGTCTTACAACGCCATACGCAACAAGGGTAACATCCCAAAGACTTAGAGTGTAGAGCTCCAAGCATATAATCAAATCATACTGGCGACTTATCGTCTAAAGCCAGTCCGGGTTATCAAAACTCCACATAGATTCAAATGTGAATCAAAAGGATCAAGGCGACGTGGCCTAAATCAATTTCAAACCATATATTAATATGGTACAAATGATGAACCTCAAAAAGTGTTCAAAACAAAACAAATCAGAAAAATCAAGGCCTTCATAGGCTGCCAAGCCCCAATATCAAGTGCTATTCAACGGGCCGCACAGCCACTGAGTTAATCCTTAATTCAAACCTGTAAGCCGGGCCTCACATGACCAATCGCCGTTTTAACTTTGACAAGTTCAGGGTCTTTATAAGATTGACTGTCAAGAGTACGGTGAGTCATTCCAGGATTACCTGGTCGGAGTGGCAAGCATATAAAGGCAAGATAAGCCGGATTTTTGGTGAATACACCTGGCGTCCAAGCCTATTACAAGGGACAAACAAAGCTCTGTTTCATTAATCAAGAAGCCCCCGAGTAATTTTTCAATCCAGGCGTATAAGCCGGACCAATAGGGTAGGCATAGCTATGCTCAATGAGCAGGAAGCCCCCAAGTAATTTGCAATTAAGGCATTCAAGCCAGATCAGTAGGGTAGTCATAGCTATGCTCAATGAGCAGGAAGGCCCCAAGTAATTTTTAACAAGTCATCAAGGCAGGTTACCTATGTTTGAACTGCACATTATAGCAAGTTCTCTTTGGTAACAATTCAACTTGGGTAGAAAACCCCCAAGTTATGTGCAATCAAGGCGTACAAGCCGGATCAAAGGGTAGTCACAGCTATGCTCAATGAGCAGGAAGCCCCCGAGTGATCATAATAAGATAAACCCATAAGGCAGGATGCCCATGTTTGAACCGCACATCATGGCCGCAAGTTCTCTTTGGCAACCTTTAATTTTTCTTGAGAACTCGAACTTGCGAGAGATGTATTCTTTTTTCACCGGAATTTTAAACCGGATATTGAGAGCTTCAAACCTTTGTGAGAAACAGATTTCTCTTGAGCCGGATTTTAAACTGGAATCCTTCATTTTAAGCCGGAAATTTTCTGACGGCCTTTAAACTTTCATCAATATGGTAGCAGCCTCCGAGACCGGGTTATCTTCCCTCCAATGACCCGGGCTTCTTGAATTTGCTGGAACTGGAAAGATTTGCCGAGTCATGTCATTGTAACCCCCGAGTCTTAAGACGACTCGAGGAGTTGTCTTGAGATTCTCCATATTTGACCGTGATATAAACCGGTATGAGTCATTCAACAACTCAGTGATATAATAGTTCCTTTTGCAGTAAACAACTTGTCTTGCATTGGAGAACTTGCAAGCCAGAGTAATTGCTCTTTTAAAGAAAGCAATATGTAATATAAAAATATACTAGCTGGATTTCACCTGATATGGCAGGCCAGAAATTATCCACCGCGGAGTTGATGATCATCATGGTGAAGCTGAAATCAATCACGGCCGAGTCGGCCGCGGGAGCAGACAGATGAACCGGCCATGGCGTTATAAGCCAGCCCGGACGAGCGAGCCAATCGTAGGCGTGGTAAGCCGCGCGGATGGGCGAATCAATCACGTCATGTTGATATAGACCGGGCCGCAGAAACCGCGGCTTGCGCACGTCTGTTGAGCAGCGAGAAGGCGCGGGTCCGGTGAATCAATGTAAACCAGGCCACAGGGGCGACGACTTGCACATGTCCGCTGAACAACGTGGTACGGACGAACGCCGGTATAAACCACTTTTCTAGTGAATAATTGTCCTGCATCAAAAAATATTGCAAGCCAGAATACTTGTTTTTTGACAAAAATAGTATGTGCTAATAAAATAGACTTAGATAGATAGCACCTGATTTGTCCGGACGACAGATGAGTCATTCGGCGACCGACTTCCAGTATTTGCAATGGTAATTTAGCCATTCTCTGCTGCGCATCAACCACAGCAAGCGGAAACATGGTGGCTTAGAATAATGCCGATCGGATGGCTCAGCACGGACCCTCCGGGTCATCATTTTTTTATACCGCCTGACCAATTGACCTTTTCTTCCAATCGACCCTTCTTATCCCTTTCTTCTCTCTTTTTTAATCCAATTTCACATCTGTCTCGCGAACAGTCGCCCCCCGTCTCTTCCTCCTCCATCTGTCTGCTGGCTCACGAACGCAGCAGTGGGCGCGACGGGCGATCGGCGAAGCAGGTGCAGCAGACCAGCAAAAAATGGAGCAAGAGCAAAATACGGCGGCCTGCAGCATGCTAGGCCGGTCTGGATGCGGGGCACCGGCGGCTTGGAAGCGAGCACAAGGCAAGGCCACGCTGGTGAAGGCGGCTTAGAGGCAAAGCCCGCGGAAGTGGCGGCTTAACGCGAGGCCGATGAAACAGGGGCGGGTTGAAACCAACGGCGGCTCACCGCAGCTCATGCAGAAGCCGGGTGAGGGTGAGGCCTCAAGGGCGTCTTGCACCAGGGAGGCTCGGTACGGCCACTGCGAAACCACGGCGGAACAGGAGAGGCGGCTCAGCGCCGGGATGAACGGTTGGTGAGATCCGGCGCGGCGAGCTTGAGTAAGAGGCGACTAGCGGCGATGGCCAGTGCGACTGCGGGACCGTCTCGCGGAGAGGCACCGCGGTAGCTGCAGCAAGCAGGCGGCTCAGGGCGTGGGAGGGCGAGCGCGGGGGCGGCTCAGGGCGCGGGAGGCCGAGCGCGGGGGCAGCTCAGGGTGCGGGAGGCCGAGCGCGGGGGAGGCTCGGAGCAAGCAGAGGCAACCCCGAGGCAGAGGCGGCCCGGCGGCTGATGAAGCCGGGGCCGGGTCAACGTTGTATCCACTTCCATGTCATTGTTGTATCCACTTCCAGATCGTGATTGATTTTTTTTCGTGCAAGTACTAGTAGCAGCACCATTGCTTTCTTCGGGACTTGATCCATCAGTCGATCATGCGTGGAGGTGTGAAGCAGCAAACACAATTTGACTTTGAACAGAACGACTACGATGTAGGTTTCCTGTCCGTTTCGACGCAGCTTGTGATTGGTAGATCGCCGAAAACCGCCACCACCAAAAAAACTCTTGTCACGGATTCGGTGAATCACCTCGGTGCTTGCGGCCGGACCATACGTAACCCTAAAATCTCTGTCTGTCTTGCACGCGTTGTTCCGACTGCTCATTGACGATGTAGATCCTCTGCCCAGACTCTTCTTCATCCAGTATATCACGGGCTTCTCGATCCTTTGGAAAAAATCCCTCCAAGAACTCGACACCATCGTGCGCTAGCCCCACGGTGGGCGCCAACTGTCGTGGATTTGTCACGACAGATGTCCTCGTGAAAAGGACTTAATCATGAGGCCAACGCATCTATGTGGTAGCTTGAGAGGGGTTGAGCGGGACGAGAGACACGAGGTTTCTTACCCAGCTTCGGCCCCTCACGGTGGAGGTAAAAGCCTACTCCTGCTTCATTGATATTGATGATCATGATGCTCACGATTACAAGGGTGAGAGTTTCGCTACCTCTATCTCGAGAGCTATTGATTTGTCTATCTATCTAGACTTGTCAAAAACTTGTCCCTCTTGGGGTGCCCTGTCCCTCCTTATATAAGTTGGAGGGGCGGGTTACATGTGGAGTCCTAGTAGGATTAGGACTATTCTATATCAAGTGGAGTCATATTCTTGCTTCCTTTGTAGGAGAATATTCCTTATGCCTTTCATCTTAAGCCGGCCCACCATAACACGAGCCGGCCTTCCATGAGCCACCTTCTGGGCCTCCGGGTCTTGTCGCTCCTCTGATCCGCCTGCCCGGCCGGGTCATCAGTGAGTGGAGAGATCCGAGCGAGTCACTTAGTGAGCCGCCAAGTCCAGTCGGGTCATACCGTGGGGTATATCCCCGACACATTGGATCGGTGATGCATAATTATGTCGGATAAAATTCATCATGTAACAGTTATAAGCTAGGGCGACACGAAACTAGCTCCAATTCATCAATGTAATGTAGGCATGTATTCCGTATATAGTCATACGTGCTTGCGATAAGAACTTGCATGACATCTTTTGTCCTACCCTCCCGTGGCAGTGGGGTCCATAAGGAAACTAAGGGATATTAAGGCCTCCTTTCAATAGAGAACCGAAACAAAGCATTAACACATAGTGAATACATGATCTCGTCAAACTACGGTAATCACTGAAAAGAATCCGAATTATCGTGACCTTGGGGTATGCGGATCATAACACGTAATAGGTGCATACAACTTGCAAGATAGGATCAAGAACACTAATATATTCATGAAAACATAAAGGGTTCAAATCTAAAATCATGGCACTCGGGCCCTATTGACAAACATTAAGCATAGCAAAGTCATAGCAACATCAATTTGAGAACATAGTGGATACTAGGGATCAGGCCCTAACAAAATTAACTCGATTACAAGATAAATCTCATCCAACCCATCACCGTCTAGCAAGCCTACGAAGGAATTACTCACTCCCGGCGGTGAGCATCATGAAATGGGTGATGGAGGAAGGTTGATGATGATGACGGTGTCGAATCCCCCTCTCCGGAGCCCAGAACGGAATCCGAATCAGCCCTCCTGATGAAGATTAGGAGGTGGCGGCGGCTCTGTATCGTAAATCGCGATGATTCCTTCTGTCTGATTTTTTTCTTGGCGAATAGGTACGTAGGGAGTTGGAGTTAGTGTTGCGGGAGCTGCTAGGGGTCCACAAGCCTGCCGGGTGTGCCCTAGGGGGGGTTGGCGCGCCCCATGGGCTTGTGGCGCCCTGGTGGCCCCCCTCTAGTAATTTCCTTTGCCAATATTTTCTATATATTCTGAAAGAATTGTCCGTAAATTTTTAGCTTAATTCGAGAGCTTTTATTTCTGCACAAAAACAACACCATGACAATTCTGCTGAAAACAGCGTCTGTCCGGATTAGTTCCATTCAAATCATGCAAATTAGAGTCCAAAACAAGAGCAAAAGTGTTTGGAAAAGTAGATATGTTTGGGCCGATACGCGAGGAGGCGTTCAGTCCATGGCGCGATAATTGTCGTTATCTCATGAGCCGAGGATGTTTCCTCGACAGCCGAGCCCCCAATTATCTCCTCATCTTCTTCAATGGCCGGAGAGGTGGCCTTTCTGGAATTCTTTGCTTCAGATGTTGTATCCCCTCCTTGCCAGACCACGGACGACTTAAAGAGTCATTCCAGGAAAGTGTTTGCGGGGACTGGGTCACATTTTGCACCCATTCTAGCAAGAACATCTACAACTTAATTGTTGTCCCTTGGGATATGGTGGTACTCTAACCCTTCGAACCAAGCTGAGATTGTTAAGACGGTGTTTCAATATGTTATCATCTTTGGGTCCTTGGCATCGAATTCCCCATTAACTTGAGAGATAGCAAGGTTAGAATCTCCCCGGACTTCAAGACGTCGGACTCCCATTGAGATTGCTATCTGAAGTTCATGCAGTAGGGCCTTGTATTCGACTGCATTGTTAGAATTAGTATACATAATTTGTAATACGTATCGAATGCAGTCGCGAGTTGGTGATGTGAGAACCACTCCTGCCCCTAATCTGGTGAGCATTTTGGAGCAGTCAAAGTACATCGTCCAATGTGAGTACGTATTGTGCTCTCAACGGAGCTCGGCTTCCCTCCATTCTGCCAAAAATCTACAGACACCTGAGATTTAATAGCTCGGCATGGTTTCTATAGGATTTCAAAAGGAGGAGTTGAATTACCCACTTGGCGACTCATTCCGTATCATCCCTATTATTGATTATATCATCGAGGGGTACTTCAGACGCCACCATGATTGAGCGATCTTAAAAGTAATCTAGTTTTGCGAGATGCCGTAAAGACCGCATCAGCTATCTTCTGGTAATGAGGATACCTGGGTTTACACGGCGTAAGTACTTCGGAAACATAGTAGACATGCCTTTAAACCTGGAGCTTATGGCCTTCCATGTCGCGCTCGACAACGAGAACTGCGCTGACTACTTGGTTCGTGGCAAAGATGTATAATAACATTGACTCACCTGGTCCAGGTGTTGCCAGTATGGGATTGGTAGTGAGGAGTGTTTTGATTTCCTCCAAAGCAGCTCTAGCCTCCTAGTCCGTTTAAAATTTTTGGTTTGTTTTAGCAGTCTGTAGAGGGGTAAGGCCTTCTCTGCAAGCCGAGAGATAAATCAGCTCAGTGCAGGCACGCAGCCTACCAGTTTTTTGACGTTCTTGAGTTTGGTAGGCACCTCCAACCAGGCCAGGTCTCGGATTTTAGTGGGATTAGCCTCTATTCCTCAATGGGATAAAATAAATAGAGCAACTTGCCCGTTGGTACCCCAATGACGCACTTCTCCGGATTGAGCTTTATGTGGTATGCTCGGAGTTAGTGAAGCCGCTGAATTGTTAGTTAGTTAGTGTGTTAAGATGAATGTGATTGATACATTGATGTTTCTTTCTTGAGTCAAACAAATTTGAAGTGTTACTTAATTATTTGGTCGTTTGTTTTCCAAAATGATTCGGTCTGGTTCAGTTATATTGAGAATCATATGACTACGCCTTTTGGAGTAATGTGTGTCAACCCGCAATGCCAACAATTGGTATATTGTAGCCTATCTCTCAAGTGGAGGGTGCTTTGGTAGAACCTCCACGGCTACAATGGTTTCTATGGCGGGTAGAAACTGGAGCCCGCCACAGGAAGCAACGTACCAGTGGCAGGCGGGCGCCTGCCACTGATACGGTTATAGCAGTGGCGGGAGGTCAGTGGCGGGCGGCCCTAGGAGCGTGGCCCACCACTGCTGGCCTTTTTGCGCCCGCCACTAGTAGGCATTCCTGCAGTAGTGAGAGGCCTACGCCAACATGTAGCAAAGTCCATTGACTAGTAGTACTTATGATTGGAACTAATAGCAAGAAGCCACAAATACTAACATGTTCATTAAAGTAAAACCCAATCATAGCATAAAGATCCAAGGCCCCCTTTTGTCCCCTATGCAACAACTCACAAACGGGGGTTTAGGTTTATGTCACTCCCGCAACCTGTCATAAGATCACATATTACAACATCCTACAACGGGGATCCCACATGTGTGCGCAAACGATGGGAACAATAGGAGAGCACCATAATAACATACAACTCAAATCAACCATAACATATCACAATTAACACATAGGAAAAAAAGAAACTACTCAGACATAATAGATATATGCAATAAATCATTGAATAATAATTTATAACATCAAAAACCATGTTCAAGTAGGAGATTACAGCAATTGCGAGAGAGTGCTCCCCTGAATAGAGAGGGAGGAAGATGTTGATGAAGCCGCTAAAGTTCACGGACAAGATGGCGGCGGCGATGGTTTCCCCGACGGTGCTTCGACACCACCGGAAGACAGTGGGAGATATTCCCCCCTCATTCTTATCCCTCCTAAGCCTCTCCCTAGATGGGGAGAGGTGTCCCCATCGGGTACTTGGCCTCCATGGATCCCGGAATGCGAGAGATCCTCTGAGATTGGATCTCTATCTCTGTTTGTTTCTCTGTTATCCTCTTTGTTTCAGTTATATTTCTGACTCCGAGCACCATTTTTTAAATATCCATAGATCCGAAACTCCGATTGGGCTGAAGTTTTAACACATTTTCCCCATTTAGCTTTGTTGCGGCGAAAGAAGTGCCTCAACTGACCTAGGGAGCTCCCACGCGGGTATCCCACGCAGTTGGAGCCCTGGCCACGCCAGGTGGCCGCATGGTACCCTTGTGGCTCCCCGGTCTCCGTCTTCTCGCTACGGGAGTCTTTTATTCCATCAAAAAATCACAAAAAATTTCAAGTCATTGCAGCTTTGTGAATTTTTCACCTAAAAACCCAAAACAATAGAAAGCAGGAACTGGCCTTTGCACTGGATTAATAAGTAAGTCCAAATAAAATAATATAAAATGTTGCCATAAGTATGTAAAAGCGGTACGATAATAGCATGAAACAATAAAAAGTTATAAATACGTTTGAGACATATCACGTGGCCGAAGTTCTCTGCTCTCGAAGTGCATAGGCTAGACATGACTAATTTGAGAGAGTTCGCTACGTCCCCCAAGTTGCCTACATCTTTTTTTGCCCAAGTTTAAGCTGTAACTTCAGGTAGCACGGGATGCCGCTCCCACATAATTTCGTATGTGGGCGCTGTCTTCGAGAATTATCGATGACCTTGAGCTAGACAAGGACCGGGTAGTGGCCCAAGAATGACGAAGCTAGGTGCACCACCTTAGCCGACGGGAATAAATCACGCCATGCCTCATCCGCAATAGCCTGGTCGAGCCTTACTTGGATGTTTCGATCTCCCGACTAGCCATTATTTACGTATATGGAAATCCAAAGAACCCTAGGTCTTCCAGTTCACACAGCTCCAAACAATCCCGAAACTTCATCATCTTATTCTCCGATCTTGTGCACAGCGAGAGGTGTTCACGTTGCCACATAGGCTCATTAAAATCTCCATAAGCAAACTATGGGTCTTGTGAAATATTCTGTGGCTTAGAGAGATGATCCCACATCAAATGACAATGTTCCACCTTAGGTTCGCCATATATAAAGGTACAACACTATCTAACATCAGTATCATTGTCCATCACATGCTCAATGTAGAGTGCACAACAGTCCAGTACAAGCACTATTAAAGATCCGTCCCAGAAAAGGGCTGAAACCCACTTCTTACATTACTGCCAACACCACCAAACCCTTTAAGCCAAGTCTATTGTTAAGCTTCTCCATCTTTTTCTTTAGTTTGCCTTGTCTCATAGAGAAAGACAAACTTGGGGATGTTGGTTTTGCGAGGGTCAACACCTCTCGAACTGTCCGTCGCCCCTTCAAAAGTTCCAACAGAGTAGACTCATTGGGTTGTGCGGCTCCCATCTCGGGAGTCCACAAATATGTTGTCATCATATACACTCTTGTCCGTCTTGGCACACTTGTTGTTAGAACTACTTGACTTCTCCTCATCCTAGGCAAGGTCACCTCCTTTTCCATCCCTCTAAAATATCACCCGCCCTGTGTTGGAAATATGCCCTAGAGCAATAATATTGTATTCTTTTATTTCCATGTTCATAATCAAGAGTTTATATTCTATGCTATAGCTGCTATGATCCTAGAATATGCGATTAAGTGGAAAACTCATATGCACATGTGGAATGATAGATGGTAAAATATGACTACTTGTCTCACCTCTAATACTAGCTCAAGTGTTGCTCGTGATCATGTTTTCCGGATCATAGGATATCGTTAAGTCTAACGGTAGTACTAAAACAACTTTGAGAATATGACGTTGGAAGAACGATCATATTGAATCGGCCCAAACTTGTTTGTTATACTTTGAGATACAATCGTCACATGTCAATTGTTGTAGCATGGAGAGCTAATGTGTGATTAGTTCCTTAGACCATGAGAGTATCGTAGTCACTTATTACCGTACGATGGGCTTTGGGGTTGCTCAAACATCATCTGTAACACGGTGATCATAACGACAACTTACATGTTCATCAGAAAGTTTGACAAGGGACAAGATAGATCGAGAGTGGGATTTGATCCTCCGATGATGGAGAGATACTCTTAGGGCCCTCTATGTGTGATGGCATCCGTCATCGTCTGGCCAGACACATGTGACTATGTCACGAGGATGCCGGAACATGTCAACGAGAAAGAAGAACAAAACCGGTAACGAGAAGACCGGTATAGTGAGCATGTGTATGACTTAAGAGGATATAGATACATCTCACCTCGAGGTTTGTAAAGTATCGCGAAGCAAAGAGAATAGCACACGATAACCAAAGGTTCACTCCAATGTCATTCCTGTACTCGTAGGGGTCGATATGGACGTTCACGGTTCCACTATCGGTCACTAAACGAAAGGGGTTTTGTTCATGTCTATGTTTTACCGAACCTACAGGGTCACAATCTTAAGGTAATCCTGATCTGCTAAGTGTTATTAGGACAGGAGTAATGAGGAAATATTTGTGAAATAGTTTCAAGAGGAACCGGAAGCGTTTCGGGGTCACCGGAAGGGTTTCAGGGTTTATCGGGCAATGCTGGGTATTACCGATAAATAATATATAGGTGAAAATGTTTTTGGAGATGTTAAATGAATAATAAAAGGCTCCAATAATAGTCAGGAGGCTTTTATATTAAATTTAATACCAACGGGCCTTAAAAGGCAAAGTGGTGGAAAGCATATTTGGCCACTTAGGCCCAATAGCTCGAGGCGTTCCCTTCCTCCTTGTAGAAGGAAGGGGGAGGCCGAATTGGAGGGGGGTTCCCCCTCCTTGGCCGGCAAAAGGGTGAGGTTTTCCTTCCCCTTGTGGTGCCCCCTTCCCCTCCCTTCAACCTATATATACTAGAGGTTTTTGGCCCTTTGGAAACACAAGTTTTGGATCCTCCTCTAGTTCTCTAGTCTAGTTCTACTTGTTCTAATTAGAGCTAGATCTAGTTCCTCTGATCCTCATAATTAGAAGCCCAATGTGGTTCTAATCTCCTCCCTCTAATTATCCGACAATGATTAGCTCTGGATGGCGAAGCGCTACCGGATCATGAAAACAGTATGATTTCGGTCTTCCGTTTGAGGGACGGTTCATGGGCGGTTTGTGGGATCGTTCATCTACAGTTCGAGGGAATCCAAGTACGATCTACACTGACTCGTCTTCTTCCGCTGCAACTCAGAGTCGGTAATGATCTGATCCAAACCATTTATCGCATCTTCATAGTGTTCCTGGGTGATCGTAGGGTGACTTTTTTGTTTTCTACTATGTTTCACAACACCCTAGATCCAGGTTCAAGCACTTCTCGAAGTTCATGTGCACCTCCATTATACCATTTGCATTCTTCTTTAGGCTGCACATCGTATAACATAACACGGAGTCCAACACTGCCTTTTTAGCATCCTTGTTCTTGGTCACTATAGCATCTCCTTTCACGTTACCTTGTTTGCCACTGCTCGCTGCAGTAGTAGAGTTATCAGGTCTCACCTAGTTCAGCGGATCAATGTACAACTAGTCTCCGTACTTCCATTCTTTTTCCTCATGAATTGCGGTCCCACATTCCTTGTGCTCATGACCAACAAGGCCACACTTCTTACAGAAGTGAGCAAGCTTCTCATAATGAACCAAGAAGACCCGCCTCTCTTTCCCTTTAATAATGCCCACGTACTTTATCAACGGCTGACGAACATTCATGACGCACAGGGACGCGCATGTAATCTGACCTGGAGTTACCATTGAGACGCATCTCAAGTATCTTGCCACAGTTCTTTAAGAGTTTCTCAACGAGATCCTTCTTGCAATAACCATCCGACAATCGGTTAATTTGCAGCCAGATTGGTAGATGGGCAATGCTCACCTCTTTCGCTGGACTAAATGCATCGTATGGGCTTAGCAGTACTACCCAATTCCTGAACAACCAGGGACCAGACTTCATGATCCCCTTCCAGTCGCCTAGCCACGCCGCATGGACGACGAACAGATTGGGGCCAACTCGATGGAAGCGTATCTCCTGGGTTGGGTTCCACACAATCGTCATCTCAGTGTAAAAAGTAGCTTGGTTGAAGGATTTTTTGATGTGAACCCTAGCAAGTCTAGCCAACACACACTCTCATTCATGGCTAGTTCGTCCCCATCAATAATGATATCATGAAAGGCTTCGTCGTTTAGATCATGTTGATTAAAAAATTCACCGAGGTTGGCCTTGGCGGCGCTTCTACCGCCGCCACTTGTTGCACAACGCATCCGGGGGGATGCCATCTTCACAAGGTCCAGGTGGCAAGCAGGAGCTCGCGCTAGGGAGCACACGTTGCGGGGCCGTGAACAGATAGTCACAAGAGGGACGGGAAACCGGGGAACTCAATGGCGGTAGGAGTTGCTAGAGAGGAAAGACCACGATCCTACCAGGAGCCGCTACGTAGGGGTGTTTATAAGTCTTGCTGCCCCATTCTATCAACAAACACCTACTGGTCGGGGGAAATTAGGCCACGATGGCAGATGGTTCCAGTGGGCATGTTGTTCGTCGCACCATGATATAAAGCACGAGATCATTAATCAAGCCTGACCATTAGCGCATATCTATAAATAATTATCTAGATTAGGGGCGGCGTCGCTGGACTCCCTATATGACGCTTGTATCAAGATGTTAGCCTTCTGTATATAGCGTCGCAGATGGACCAGCGCATCAGCAAAGTAGTGTTGCAAATCACTTTACTGTAGTAGAGATCGCATTGTGGCTAGCAGACTGTAGCGATTCGATTTTTTCTCTTTTTTTTCTTCAATTGGTTTTTGTATTAGCATTGAGAACATATTTTTAAATTTTCAGATATTTAAAAAAAACTAGAAACAATTTTGAAATTTCTAAAAAAATCAAAATCCCAAACATTTTTTGAAAATTTCAAAATCCCAAAAGTTTTGGAAAACGCAAATATTTTCCAATTTTCGAGTTTCTAAAATTTTGAAACAGAATTGGGAATCTCCAAACTTGTTATTTCCGAGGAAATTTTGAAAATCCCAATTTTATAAAAAAACTCAAACATTTTTGTATAATATTTGAATTTTCCAAGAAAGTTTTAATAACCCCAAACACTTTCGAAAACACAAACATTTTTTTTGAACAGTTGAAAATTCCAATCATCTTTGAAGTTTTTTAACATTTTTAAAGAGTTAGCTTGACAAAGAAAAGAAAACAAAAAAAATTAAGAATACGAAATGCAAGATTACAAAATGTTTCCAAGACAAGTAATCAATTTTTTAGAAACAGTAGGGCATCTCCAATGGTAGGCGCCTGCACCGGCGCTTATTACGAAAAAGAAAATATCCCAAGAATCTAGCGCTGCCTCTTCCAACGGCAGGCACTTACATAGCGGACGCTTTAGCGATCGCTTTGAACCCACGCAAAGGAAGAAAAAAAGATAGCGCTCGCCTCCAGCTTTGGCATCGACGCCGGGTTAGACGCCAGGATTTGTGGTTCTAACCGCTAATTAGGCAGGATCTAAATCCTGGCGCTCACTCCTAGCGCCTCCCATTGTACATGCCCGTAGAAAACGAAGCAACCAAACCGAAATAACACTCTACTATGTTGGCTAAAATGGGCTAAACTATTCCGTGCTGCATTCGCTTGTATTAGGTTGGAAAAACATCTTACGTCATGGGACGGAGGTAGTATATGCGACAGGCCGCCAGAGCTATATGTCACTCGTACTTGATTCCTAATAGGAGGAACAACCTACAGACGACAATAGCAGCCCGGTCCATTTCTATGCGCGTGTATGTTCGCTCGGCTCGTAGGGATCGCTATAGGTCTGATTTGATATGTGTCTTTCTTTTTCTTTTTCTGTTGTTTTTCTTTTATTTGATTTTTAGTATTTTTTCGGTTTTCCTTTTTCTTTATTTTGCTTTCGTTTTCTAGTTTCTTGGGGTTTTCTTTCTTTTGTTATACTTTTTCTTCTTTTATTTCTTCATTTTCTTTGAGGTTTTTTGCTTTTCTACTTTTCCTTTATCGTTTTCATAGTTTTTATTGTCTGTTTTATTTTTATTTTTTCTACACATGTCCACATTTTTCATATGTATTGTCATTTTTTCTATACATAATTAACATTTTTGTACAGATTTTAACATTTTATAAATAGATGGTAAACATTTTAATATATGTTTTGATGTCTACTTTTATTCAAACATGTTGTACATTTTCATATACATATAAAAATTTTCTTGTAAATTTTCACATTTTTCAAATACATTTTTAACTTTTTCACATAAACATGATTCAAACATTTCTTTCATATACATGTTAAATATTTTTAGATAGTAATTGAAACATATTTTAATTCTGAAAACATGTTTTCTGAACTATGAAAAAAATCAAAATTGTACAAGCATAAATTTTGAAAATGTTCCAAACACCTTTTTTGAAACTTTTGAACATTATTTTTAATGAAACATACATTTCTCAATTACAGAAACATTATTTTAAAAAATATAAACATTTATCTTACACATTGTTAACATTTTTTGGTGCACAAAATTAACATTTCTACTTTTTTACCCATCTTGTACATTTTTCATATACATATTTTTTACACACATTTAACATTTTTGAACTGCGGGAAAAAACATTTTTCAACTGCAAGATTAACATTTTAAAATAATATTTACTTTTTTAAATATATATTTGTAATGTTTCTAAATGTGAACAAAGTGGAAATAAAGGAAAGAAAAGAAAGCAAAAATGTGAATAAAAACGGATGGAAGAAAGTAACATGATGTCAGCAGACGAGCCATGGCTACTGCGCCAGCCCAATAGGTGTTGCCTTGCAGGCGAGCCGCTGGCGGGGCAGGGCACTATTGGACGCATAATGCATCAAATAGGATTTGTCGACGCTGTTATTTCTCGCTTTGAGTCCTTTTTTTAGGCAAACGTGCTTTATTAATCAGTTGTAACCATAACACGGACGAAGTTAAGATTGCCAGGTAGCCCAAGCCAAACACGACGACCGACCCCTAATGTTAAAGCATGTTTTGTAAGATAATGGGCCTCAACATTCTCGAATTTATGACAAATATTACAGGAAATAAAACTTGCTAGCCAAAGCAATAATTCATGTAGCACTTCACTGTAAGAAGATGTGTTCCCTTGCTTGATTGCATCACCCACCACCTTGCAATTTGAGGCCACCGCAATACTCTGAATATATAGATCATCGGCCAAAGCAAGAGCCTCCCGAACCGCCATAGCTTCATGACTCGCCGGGTCCATGATTTTGGTCTCACTTTGAGTCCTAAGGTCGCGTCGCCTGCAGCTCGAGGTATTGGGCCCGACCCAACAACACGTTGTAAGACTACAACGTGTGTCTCCTCTCTGTGAGTAAACAACGAGCAATGCTTCCCTCAATAAAAAAAACAGAGCAAGCAATGGACTTGGCTCAATAAGAAAAAACCAACAAAACCTACAGGTAAACACATAATTATTATTTTGATTTTTTCTCCTTCATTTATTATTATTATATTTACTTATTTATTTATTTAAAATACAAGAAGACAAGTCACTGGCTTAGGAAAACTTCAAAATACATTGGTGTCATGTGGCTTTTGCATACTGTTCAATATTAAAAAGAACACAAATACAACAAAAGATCACACATTACGCATTGGAGAATCTGAAGTGGCCATATTCCTTTACAAACACAATATTTCGAATGTTGAAATATATGAGAATAGACATTGCTAAGTTCACTGCAGAAGGTCGTGGATCAGGTAGGAGGACAATGTCTATTGTCATTTTTGAATTACAATCTGTCCACTCTCTTGTTCTGTGATATAAAACTGAAATAACTTTGTTGTAAAGATTATTTTTGTTGAAAACCAAGAGTACTATATTGAGTTGGAGTTACATTTCTTCATTGTTATTTGTGTCTTCTATAAGTGTTGGTCTCACATGAAAGTAGTAGTGTATTTGTTTATTTGTGTTAGGTCCCACATGTAAGTAGAAATATATTTGTTTACTTATGAAGGTTGATATTATCTTTTTTTTAGGGATGAAGGTTGATATTCTCAATGTGGGTATAGATGCATTTGTTTATTGATGAGGGTTGTTGGTCTCACATGTAAACTCACCACCTCCTCCAAGTAGGAAAGATATGTATGTTTTCATGGAATGTCCATTTGTGTTAAAAAAATGTGCATGAATATAAAAAATGGTCATGTGTATTTAAAAATATTCTTACATCTATACGTATCCATTAGCAAGTATTAAAAATGTTATTTAAGTATTTAAAACTACTTATTATGCATTAAAAATGTTCATCTTTTTTTAAAAAAGTTGGTCAAGTATTAAAATATATTCACCATCTATTTAAAAAATGTTCAGATGTTTAAAAATTTGTTCAACACATTGGAAAAGTGTAAATAATTTACTTAGAAAAATGTTCAACATATTTCAAATAAATTTTCAGCATAAAAAAAATGTTCACTGTGTATTTCAATGACGTTTGACATGTATTCGGAAAATGTCCACTGTGTATTTGAAAAATATTTAACGTGTATCTAAAAAATGTTCTACATGTATTCACAATAATTGTCAACCTGAAATTTACAAAGTAACACATGTTGGTCGGCAATTTTAAAAAATGTTCATTGCATATTTTTTAATTTCCATTGTCCATTTAAAATATCTTTGTCATGTATTAAAAATTATTCATCATGTATTTTAAATACAATATGTTCATGTAACCTTTTACCAAATCAATATTTGTAAAGTACACGATAATGTTTTTTCAAAGTACATGATGAATATTTTTGAAGAAAAGATGAACATTTTTTAAGTAATCGATGAGACATTTCAAGATGCATAACGGATAATTTAAAAGATGGTGAACAATTTTGGAAAAAAAACATGAATACTTTCTTAATATACGATGAAAAATACGCATGCAACCCTTTTTGAATACACGATGAACAATTTTTAAATATACTTCGGATTTGTTTTCCACAATAGGTTATGAGCCTTTCATAAATACGCAATAATCAATTTTGAAAATCATTATGGTCATTTTTTTTATACATGATGATAAAAAATTAAGATCGAGAACAAAAGAAAAGGAAAGAGAAAATAAATAAAAAATTTAAAAAAGAAAGAAAAAGAAAAGGGCAGAGACAAAACATCAGTACAGAAAAACATAGAAATAACAACATAAAAGGCAAAAAAGAAAAGCAATAGGAAAATGAACAATAAGAAGAAAAAGACAGTCAAAACAAAGAAAGAACAAGAAAAAAGCCAAAAAAAAACAAGTGCACTCGCTGTTTCACTCTAAGAACGGCAGAGTCATACAAAACAATCAGCGCATTGGATCGACCCGAATCGATGTTCTCTGTAGGCGAGTGCACAATATGTCTAGCAAGATGCAAGATATAACATCCATGCTAGACTATTATCGGTGTGGTTATCCTCAGCACCTTCGGCATCGGCTGCCAAACTGGCGCTCATGTTGCTCCTGGTGTGGGCTGGCCTAGCTACGCATGGTTAGTTGTTGACTTCTGAAACAAACAAGAATCTGAAAAATTATAAATTTGATTTTTCACATAAAATTTGAAAAAATCTCAGGAATTCGAATATGTTCATAATTTTGAAAAAGGGTCATGAATTTGGAATTTTTTGTAAACTTGAAAAAGTTTATGAATTTGAAAAGAAGCTCATGGAGTTTGAAAAAATCACAAATTTGGGGAAAAATTCCTGGATTTGGAAAAGTTCATATTTTATGAAAATCTACAAATTTGAAAATTCTTAAAATTGCAAAAAGGTTTGCAGATTTGAAATAAAATCATAAACTGAAAACAAATTCTCAAATTTGAAAAAAAATATTCATGGAAATTTAAATAGAAAAAGATAGGAGAAATGAAAAGGGAAAATAGAAAGGAAAAAGAGCAAAAACCAGCCAAAAAACAGACAGAAAATGAAAAAACACATAGAAACCCGTCCCTAGGAAAAACAACTAAAAACAGCACTACCATACAGTACTAAGTGGGCCGGCCCGTTTGGTTGTGGGGGTGTGTGCGCCTATGCGTAGATCTGTATTTGGCTCTTTAAGTTTTTTTTTTGGAGACAAATTTGGCTCTTTAAGTGCCAAATAGGATTTGGCGTATTATCGATACTACCCGTTGTGTATAAAGTTAGAGGAGACGAGCCACTGGGACCCTGGAAAAGGTGTGTGTGAGGGGTAGTCATCATAAACAGATGTAGTAGACCATGCAAAAAAATAAAAATAAAAATAAACAGATGTAGTAGATGGTGCTAACGTTTGTGGCAATGTGGTTTGAAAAAAAAAACTTGGTGGATGCATGTGCAAAAGAGAGTAACCTTTTAATAACCATTGTAGTCCTTAACATTGCAAGGTATTTACCAGTACTACAGTACTAGATGTCGAACGAAGAGTAGCACATTTAGAGGAGTAGCACATTTAGAGGCGTGCCTTTTCTTTTCTTCTAGAATATATGATGTCTGGTTGCATCGTGGGACAAACCCATGATTTTTCTTTCTTTCTTTGGGACAAACCATGAGATTTTCGTGTGTTCCATACACAAAAGGAAAGTTTTGAACATGGGGCCTCCAAGTATCGTCGCCAGCGATTTTGCTCGGCATGTTGCTTAATGGAATGAAATGTTCCAAGCTAAAAAAATGCTCATTTACGAACGATCTCAAGAATTGAAATTCTCCAAAACATTTTACAATTATAATTCAAATATGCATTGAAAATGTACTACATGTTTTCATTTTAGATACTATAGCTTTACCGTCTCACAAATACTCTCAATTTTCATGAACTAAATTAAACTTAAATGGTTAGGTTTCTTATGGTGGAATCAATTCACCCGGGTTCAAGTCCAAGACATGACACGGGTGCTCACATGTTTTCTGGATCTATTTCAGGCTCTTCCATGCTATTTGTCCGGCCGGTGCCGTCGACTATGAGGAGCTTGTGGCGACTATGCCAATCTCATGGTCTGGCAGCTCCATCTGTGGGAGGTGTTCATAGGGGTATAGAGTTGCGGTGCTTGTCTTAGGATTGAGTGTGTGTGTGCGCGCGCGCCCGTATTGTTAGGTACTATTTTTTTCAACAAGAAAACTCTCAATTTTCATTTGTCAAAAATAAAATATTTTTTTGAGGACGACAATTTTACCCATGGGCATGGGGTATCCGACCCACATGGGTAGGGTATGGGCAAACTTTCCTACCTATGGGTAATACCCGAACTCTACCCGGCTAGTCATGGATAGGGCAAGGTTATAATTATGTGCCCATGGATACAGTCAAACCCGGCCCGTTGATCATATAGGTGGGTCACTGTAACGCCCCTATAATTAAGCTACAATGTTATACTCTCTAATTATACGATGTCATCATGTTTTGCAATAATGAATGCCACTTGCCCCAAATCAAAATCGAATTCAAATTTCAATTATAAGACAAAATTAAATTTCTTCAAACAGTAAATTTTCTGGTGGTATTGCAAATAATCCCCAAGTATTTATGTTAAGGAAAACAACATCACCCAAATTCTCAAAATGCCCCTAACAATATTTAAAGGGGATCAACAACAACTAATTGGGCCATTTCAAAATAAATAAATATTTGAACATTTCAAAATGATTTGAGATTTTGTGTACTAGTTCAAAATATTGCCTAATATTTATGTGCCAAATTTCAAGTTCATAAAAAATCATTTGGTATTAAAATAGAATAGAAAATAGAGAAAGAAAAATAAAACAGAAAAAAGACAAAACCCGACACTATGCCACTGGGCCTTACATGGACACAATGCGATCCAGCCCACCTGCCTCGGCATCCCCCTACCTCTCGCCAGCGCCGTGCAAAGGTCGCGTGCACGGCATAGCCACCGATGTCGCCGATACCCCCTGCCCTATTTAGAGCCTCTCATGGAAAACCCTAGATCGATCCCGATCCCCCCACGTTGCGGTTCCTCCTCCCTAGCCCCTCCTGCTCGATACCAAGCTCGTCCGAGCATAGCCGTCGCCATGGCCACGCCACCCACATTGCCACCGTCCTCTCCGCGGCCAGAGAGCCTGTCCAGGAGCTTCGTGGTCGTCCACTACCTCGACTCCGACCTCGGGCTCGAGCTGGGCGACCCCACAACGTGCGCCTCGATCGGTTTCTTCCTTCTCCCCTGCCGTCACCATTGCCATCGATCTGTGCATCCCCGACCAGCCCCAACCTCCTTGAGCTCGCCACCGTGCTCCCTGTGAGCGGCCACATCTTTTTCCCATCTTCCCCATGCGATAGCTTGCTCTACCGCTGTTTCCCGAAGAGCAAAAACCCACCGCCGCCTGAGCTCATCGCCGACATCACTCTGGTCACCAATTGGTCAAGCGTGTGTATCCACTGGCTCCGTGCGGGCCCGTAGAACAGTTCTAGAACCCTGGACCGCTCGAACTCGGGGTAAAACGAGGATTCCTCCGAGCTCCCCTTCTAGCCGCGGTCGGACGTTGTTGCTTCGGCCAAATCTGGCCTCCCCTGGTCGGACCAGTGCTAGCATTCGACGCGCCCTATCACTGGCGTTCGAACGTGACCAGTTGATAACCCACAAGTATAGGGGATCGCAACAGTTTTCGAGGGTAGAGTATTCAACCCAAATTTATTGATTCGACACAAGGGGAGCCAAAGAATATTTTCAACTATTAGCAGCTGAGTTATCAATTCAACCACACCTGGATAACTTAGTATATGCAGCAAAGTGTTTAGTAGCAAAGTAATATGAAAGTAGTGGTAACGGTAACAAAAGTAACGGTAGCAAAAGTAATATTTTTGGTGTTTTGTAGTGATTGTAACAGTAGCAACGGAAAAGTAAATAAGCGAGGAACAATATGTGAAAAGCTCGTAGGCATTGGATCGGTGATGGAGAATTATGCCGGATGCGGTTCATCATGTAACAATCATAACATAGGGTGACACAGAACTAGCTCCAATTCATCAATGTAATGTAGGCATGTATTACGAATATAGTCATACGTGCTTATGGAAAAGAACTTGCATGACATCTTTTGTCCTACCCTCCCGTGGCAGCGGGGTCCTAATGGAAACTAAGGGATATTAAGGCCTCCTTTTAATAGAGTACCGGAACAAAGCATTAACACATAGTGAATACATGAACTCCTCAAACTATGGTCATCACCGGGAGTGGTCCCGATTATTGTCACTTCGGGGTTGCTGGATCATAACACATAGTAGGTGACTATAGACTTGCAAGATAGGATCAAGAACTCACATATATTCATGAAAACATAATAGGTTCAGATCTGAAATCATGGCACTCGGGCCCTAGTGACAAGCATTAAGCATAGCAAAGTCATAGCAACATCAATCTCAGAACATAGTGAATACTAGGTATCAAACCCTAACAAAATTAACTCGATTACATGATAGATCTCATCCAACCCATCACCGTCTAGCAAGCCTACGATGGAATTACTCACGCACGGCGGTGAACATCATGAAATTGGTGATGGAGGATGGTTGATGATGACGACGGCGACGAACCCCCCTCTCCGGAGCCCCGAACGGATTCCAGATCAGCCCTCCCGAGAGGTTTTAGGGCTTGGCGGCGGCTCCGTATCGTAAAACGCGATGAATCATTCTCTCTGATTTTTTCTCTCCCCGAAAGTGAATATATGGAGTTGGAGTTGAGGTCGGTGGAGCGTCAGGGGGGCCACGAGGTAGGGGGGCGCGCCCAGGGGGCAGGCGCGCCCCCCACCCTCGTGGACAGGGTGTGGGCCCCCTGACGTGGATTTTTCTTCCAGTATTTTTGATATTTTCCGAAAAGATGTTCCGTGGAGTTTCAGGTCATTCCGAGAACTTTTGTTTCTGCACATAAATAACACCATGGAAAGTCTGCTGAAAACAGCGTCAGTCCGGGTTAGTTCCATTCAAATCATGCAAGTTAGAGTCCAAAACAAGGGCAAAAGTGTTTGGAAAAGTAGATACGACGGAGACATATCAACTCCCCCAAGCTTAAACCTTTGCTTGTCCTCAAGCAATTCAGTTGATAAACTGAAAGTGATAAAGAAAAACTTTTACAAACTCTGTTTGCTCTTGTTGTTGTAAATATGTAAAGCCAGCATTCAAGTTTTCAGCAAAGATATGACTAACCACATTCGCAATAACTCTTAGGTCTCATGTTTACTCATATCAATGGCATAATCAACATAATAATAAATCTCGGATGACAACACTTTCTCAAAACAATCATGATATGATATAACAAGATGGTATCTCGCTAGCCCTTTCTGAGACCGCAAAACATAAATGCAGAGCACCTTTAAAGATCAAGGACTGACTAGACATTGTAATTCATGGTAAAAGAGATCCAGTCATAGTCATACCCAATATAGATTAATAATAATGGATGCAAATGACAGCTGCGCTCTCCAGCTAGTGCTCTTTAATAAGAGGGTGATGACTCAACATAAAAGTACATAGATAGGCCCTTCGCAGAGGGAAGCAGGGATTTGTAGAGGTGCCAGAGCTCGAAGCAGAGATAAATAATATTTTGAGCGGCATACTTTCATTGTCAACATAACAACCAAGAGATGGCGATATCTTCCATGCTACACACATTATAGGCGGTTCCCAAACAGAATGGTAAAGTTTATACTCCCCCTCCACCAACAAGCATCAATCCATGGCTTGCTCGAAACAACGAGTGCCTCCAACTAGCAACAGTCCCAGGGGGGGTTTTGTTTGCAATTAATTTTGATTTAGTTTGCATAAAGCATGGGACTAGGCATCCCGGTGGCCAGCCATTTTCTCGTTAGTGAGGAGCGGAGTCCACTCCTCTTGAGAATAACCCGCCTAGCATGGAAGATACAGACATCCCTAGTTGATACATGAGCTATTCGAGCATACAAAACAGAATTTCATTTGAAGGTTTGGAGTTTGGCACATACAAATTTACTTGGAACGGCAGGTAGATACCGCATATAGGAAGGTATAGTGGACTCATATGGAATAACTTTGGGGTTTAAGGGATTGGATGCACAAGCAGTATTCCCGCTTAGTACAAGTGAAGGCTAGCAAAAGACTGGGAAGCGACCAACTAGAGAGCGACAACAGTCATGAACATGCATTAAAATTAATAAACATTGAGTACAAGCATGAGTAGGATATAATCCACCATGAACATAAATATTGTGAAGGCTATGTTGATTTGTTTCAACTACATGTGTGAACATGTGCCAAGTCAAGTCACTTAAATCATTCAAAGGAGGATACCACCCCACTATACCACATCACAACCATTTTAATAGCATGTTGGCACGCAAGGTAAACCATTATAACTCATAGCTAATCAAGCATGGCACGAGCAACTATGATCTCTAATTGTCATTGCAAACATGTTTATTCATAATAGGCTGAATCAGGAACGATGAACTAATCATATTTACAAAAACAAGAGAGGTCGAGTTCATACCAGCTTTTCTCATCTCAGTTAGTCCATCATATATCATCATAATTGCCTTTCACTTGCACGACCGAACGAAGTGAATAATAATAAGAGTGCACGTGCATTGGACTAAGCTGGAATCTGTGAGCATTCAATAAACAGGAGAAGACAAGGCAATATGGGCTCTTGGTTAAATCAACAATAATGCATATAAGAGCCACTTCAACAATTTAATTATGGTCTTCTCCTATCGACCCCCAAAGAAAAATAAAATAAATAAAACTATTTACACAGGAAAGCTCCCAACAAGCAAAAGAAGAACGGGAAATATTTTTGGGTTTTCTTTTTAATTATTACTACTACAACAAGAAAGTAAACTAGCTTAAAGCTACTACTAATTTTTTTTGTTTTTCTTAAGGTTTATCAAACACACAAGAAGAAAGCAAGAAAAAGAAAATAAACTAGCATGGATATTACAGTGAAAGAGTATGAGCACCGACATCTAGCAATGAGTGTGTGAACATAAATGTAATGTCAGTGGGAAATACGTACTCCCCCAAGCTTAGGCTTTTGGCCTAAGTTGGTTTATTGCCACGGATGGCCTGGCGGATATCCGTAGTTGTAGCCGGGGTCGTACTGAGATGAAGAAGACTCTGATTGCCACTGGCTGGAAAGCATCTCGAGATCCCACTGGTAGTTAGACTGTCGTGGAGGCTCAAATTGTGGTTCCGGCTCCGTGGCTGGTGCAGGGTTCCGGTAGGTGTGAATGGCCGCCCACGGAACGAGGTACGGACCTGTAGATAAATTAAACAAGGAGGGAGCAGGCAAGCTAATAGTCTCCGGGTGATGTTTATCAAAGAACAATTTGTATTTAAGCGCCCCTTCCCTATTCTTAACAATAAAGTCATGCGCTACTATACTCTTATAATCTAAATAAGCATTGGGCATCAATTTTTCTTCTTTCTCATAGTGCCTAATAGGTATGTTATAATGTGCAGCAAGGAGTGAAGCATAAATACCTTCAAAGATGGGGCCCTTTGTATGGTTCAAACTTAACCGTTTAGCAATAATTCCGCCCATACTAACAGTGTTATCACGGAATAAACCATGGAACAAAATGATAATATCAGGAACACTAAGGTTTCCACAGTTTCCGCGACCAATTAAGCAACGACTAGCAAATATGGCAAAGTAGCGTAAAACAGGAAAATGTATGCTAGTGATTCTTGCATCGGAAACCTTCCTAGTTTCCCCTACAGTAATACTGTCAATAAACCCATCCACATCTTTACGATGTGGTTCATCTAAGGTACCCTCGAAGGGTATTTTGCAAACCTTGCAAAATTCATCTAGTGGCATCTTCTTAACAACATCATATAAATGAAACTCTACTGAAGGAGGTGTTTCCTTAGGATAATAGTAGAAGTTTTGCACAAAAGTATTGGTGAGTAAGAGATACTGATTGCGTTGATCGCGGAGAAAGTCGGTGAGGCCTGCATTCTCAGCCAATGAATAGAAATCATCATAAATCCTGGCTTCTCTCAAGAAATCATCGGAAGGCCAGTCACACGGCCGAACCTCCGCGGTGCGAGGCAAATTATATTTGGGCCTCTGTGCTTCTTCATTCTTCTTTTCCTTCGAGCTTCGGCTCGATGAGCCCCTCAAAAATCTCTTCATTATTTTCTGAAAATTTCTGCAATTTTTAGGAACTTCAAACAAAAGTGAACCAAGCTCAACAAAATTGGTAGCAACTACTCCTACAAGTGACTAGAGCCTATATCAAGCATTAGAACTACTTGGAACCATATAAATTTGACATGCAAGCTCAAGAACATGGTCACCTAGGCAGCACAAATTTGCAATGAATAAAGCACTAGAACAAAAACTAATTGGACCAATGGAGGAGTCACATACCAAGGAACAATCCCCCCAAGCAGTTTTGTGAGAGGTGCTTTGAGCAAGGAGATCAAAAATCGCAGCAAAATGAGCTAGAACTCGTGCTTGAGCTGGATGGTGATTTTTTTGGGAGGAAGAAGGAGTGTGTGGGTGCAGGAATAAGTGGAGGGGAGCTACCGTGGGCCCACGAGGCAGGGGGCGCGCCTAGGGGGTAGGGCGCGCCCTCCACCCTCGTGGCCAGGTGCTTGCCCCTCCTGCTGTGTTCTCAGTGCAGGTATTCTCAAATGTTCCAGAAAAATCATATTCCATTTTCAGGGCATTTGGAGAACTTTTATTTTCGGGGTATTTTTATATTGCACGGATAAATCAGAAAACAGACAGAAAAATACTAATTTTACTTTATTTCAACTAAATAACAGAAAGTAGAAAGAGGTACAGAAGGTTGTGCCTTCTAGTTTCATCCATCTCATGCTCATCAAAAGGAATCCACTAACAAGGTTGATCAGGTCTTGTTAACAAACTCATTCCGAATAACATGGAACCGGAGAAATTTCGAATAACACTATGTTACCTCAACGGGGATATGCACATCCCCAATAATAAGAATATCATATTTCTTCTTGACAGTAGGAAGAGGAAATTCAAAACCTCCAAATATAATCGATGGAATTTTTCCAATAGAGTTGATACTATGAACTTGAGGTTGTTTCCTCGGAAAGTGTACCGTATGCTCATTACCATTAACATGAAAAGTAACATTGCCTTTGTTGCAATCAATAACAGCCCCTGCAGTATTCAAAAAAGGTCTTCCAAGAATAATAGACATACTATCATCCTTGGGAATATCAAGAATAACAAAGTCCGTCAAAATAGTAACGTTTGCAACCACAACAGGCACATCCTCACAAATACCGACAGGTATAGCAGTTGATTTATCATCCATTTGCAAAGATATTTCAGTAGGTGTCAACTTATTCAAGTCAATTCTACGATATAAAGAGAGAGGCATAACACTAACACCAGCTCCAAGATCACATAAAGCAGTTTTAACATAGTTTCTTTTAATGTAGCATGGTATAGTAGGTACTCCTGGATCTCCAAGTTTCTTTGGTGTTCCGCCTTTAAAGTATAATTAGCAAGCATGGTGGAAATTTCAGCTTCCGGTATCTTTCTTTTATTAGTAACAATATCTTTCATATACTTAGCATAAGGATTCATTTTGAGCATATCAGTTAATCGCATACGCAAAAAGATAGGTCTAATCATTTCAGCAAAGCGCTCAAAATCCTCATCATCCTTTTTCTTGGATGATTTCGGAGGAAAAGGCATGGGTTTCTGAACCCATGGTTCTCTTTCTTTACCTTGTTTCCTAGCAACAAAGTCTCTCTTATCATAACGTTGATTCTTTGATTGTGGGTTATCAAGATCAACAGCAGGTTCAATTTCCACATCATTATCATTGCTAGGTTGAGCATCATCATGAACATCATCATTAACGTTTTCATCATGTTCATGTTCATTACCAGATTGTGTTTCAGCATCAGAAATAGAGATATCATTTGGATGCTCAGGTGGTTCAGCAATAGGTTCACTAGAAGTATGCAAAGTCCTATCATTTTTCTTTTTCTTCTTTTTAGAAGGACTAGGTCCATCAATATTATTTCTTTGAGAATCTTGCTCAATTCTCTTAGGGTGGCCTTCAGGATACAAAGGTTCCTGAGTCATTCTACCAGTTCTAGTAGCCACTCTAACAGCATAATCATTATTCTTGCTATTCAATTCATTGAGCAAATCATTTTGAGCTTTAAGTACTTGTTCTACTTGAGTGGTAACCATAGAAGCATGTTTACTAATGAGTTTAAGTTCACCTTTAACATTAGACATATAATCACCCAAGTGTTCAAGTGTATAGGCATTTTGTTTCAATTGTCTACCAAAATAAGCATTAAAATCTTCTTGCTTCACCATAAAATTATCAAACTCATCTAAGCATTGGCTAGCAAACTTAGTAAGAGGGATTTCAGCTTTATCATATCTATAGAGAATTTACCTTTACTACCTGTGTCGGGTTATCAAGACCATGAGTTTCTTCAATAGGTAATGGATTAAGATCATATGTTTCTTCAACAGGCGGTAGATTAAGACCATGTATTTCTTCAATAGGAGATAAATTTTTAACATCTTCAGCTTTAATAAATTTTTTCTTTCATAGATTTCTTTGCCTCTTGCATATCTTCAGGACTGAGAAATAAAACACCTCTCTTCTTTGGAGTTGGTGTAGCAATAGGCTCAAGAATTGGCTCAGGAGCTGGCTCAGGAAGTGTCCAATTATTTTCATTTGTCAACATATTATTCAACAGAATCTCAGCTTCATCCGGTGTTCTTTCCCTGAAAACAGAACCAGCACAGCTATCCAGGTAATCTCTGGAAGCATCGGTTAGTCCATTATAAAAGATATCAAGTATTTCATTTTTCTTGAGAGGATGATCAGGCAAAGCATTAAGTAACTTGAGAAGCCTCCCCCAAGCTTGTGGGAGACTCTCTTCTTCAATTTGCACAAAATTATATATTTCCCTTAAAGCAGCTTGTTTCTTATGAGCAGGGAAATATTTAGCAGAGAAGTAATAAATCATATCCTGGGGACTATGCACACAACCAGGATCAAGAGAATTAAACCATATCTTAATTAGCATCACCCTTTAATGGGAACGGAAATATTTTAAGGATATAAAGGTAGCGAGATTTCTCATCATTAGTGAACAGGGTGGCTATATCATTTAATTTAGTAAGATGTGCCACAACAGTTTCAGATTCATAGCCATGAAAAGGATCAGATTCAACCAAAGTAATTATATCAGGGTCAACAGAGAATTCATAATCCTAATCAGTAACACAGATAGGTGAAGTAGCAAAAGCAGGATCAGGTTTCATTCTAGCATTAAGAGATTGCTGCTTCCATTTAGCTAATAATTTCTTAACATCATACCTATCTTTGCAAGCAAAAATTCCTTTAGCAATTTCTTCATCCATAACATAGCCCTCAGGCACAACAGGTAATTCATATTTATTAGGGGGAGAGTCTTCATCATCACTTTCATCAATATTATCAGTTTCAATAATTTCTTTCTCTCTAACCCTAGCAAGTTGTTCATCAAGAAATTCACCAAGTGGCGCAGTAGTATCAAGCATAGAAGTAGCTTCATCATAAGTATCATGCATAGCAGAAGTGGCATCATCAATAACATGCGACATATCAGAACGAATAGCAGAAGCAGGTTTAGGTGTCGCATGCTTACTCAAAACAGAAGGTGAATCAAGTGCAGAGCTAGATGGCAGTTCCTTACCTCCCCTCGTAGTTGAGGGATAAATTGTTGTCTTAGCATCTTTCAAGTTCTTCATAGTGACCAGCAGATATAAATCCCAAGTGACTCAAAGAATAGAGCTATGTTCCCCGGCAACGGTGCCAGAAATTTTTCTTGATAACCCACAAGTATAGGGGATCGCAACAGTTTTCGAGGGTAGAGTATTCAACCCAAATTTATTGATTCGACACAAGGGGAGCCAAAGAATATTCTCAAGTATTAGCAGCTGAGTTGACAATTCAACCACACCTGGATAACTTAGTATCTGCAGCAAAGTGTTTAGTAGCAAAGTAATATGATAGTAGTGGTAACGGTAACAAAAGTAACGGTAGCAAAAGTAATATTTTTGGTGTTTTGTAGTGATTGTAACAGTAGCAACGGAAAAGTAAATAAGCGAGGAATAATATGTTAAAAGCTCGTAGGCATTGGATCGATGATGGAGAATTATGCCGGATGCGGTTCATCATGTAACAATTATAACATAGGGTGACACCGAACTAGCTCCAATTCATCAATGTAATGTAGGCATGTATTCCGAATATAGTCATACGTGCTTATGGAAAATAACTTGCATGACATCTTTTGTCCTACCCTCCCGTGGCAGCGGGGTCCTAATGGAAACTAAGGGATATTAAGGCCTCCTTTTAATAGAGTACCGGAACAAAGCATTAACACATAGTGAATACATGAACTCCTCAAACTATGGTCATCACCGGGAGTGGTCCCGATTATTTTCACTTCGGGGTTGCCGGATCATAACACATAGTAGGTGACTATAGACTTGCAAGATAGGATCAAGAACTCACATATATTCATGAAAACATAATAGGTTCAGATCTGAAATCATGGCACTCGGGCCCTAGTGACAAGCATTAAGCATAGCAAAGTCATAGCAACATCAATCTCAGAACAGTGGATACTAGGTATCAAACCCTAACAAAACTAACTCGATTACATGATAGATCTCATCCAACCCATCACCGTCCAGCAAGCCTACGATGGAATTACTCACGCACGGCGGTGAGCATCATGAAATTGGTGATGGAGGATGGTTGATGATGACGACGGCGACGAATCCCCCTCTCCGGAGCCCCGAACGGACTCCAGATCAGCCCTCCCGAGAGGTTTTAGGGCTTGGCGGCGGCTCCGTATCGTAAAACGCGATGAATCCTTCTCTCTGATTTTTTTCTCCCCGAAAGTGAATATATGGAGTTGGAGTTGAGGTCGGTGGAGCGTCAGGGGGGCCACGAGGTAGGGGGGCGCGCCCAGGGGGGCAGGCGCGCCCCCACCCTCGTGGATAGGGTGTGGGCCCCCTGACGTGGATTTTTCTTCCAGTATTTTTGATATTTTCTGAAAAGATGTTCCGTGGAGTTTCAGATCATTCCGAGAACTTTGTTTCTGCACATAAATAACACCATGGAAAGTCTGCTGAAAACAACGTCAGTCCGAGTTAGTTCCATTCAAATCATGCAAGTTAGAGTCCAAAACAAGGGCAAAAGTGTTTGGAAAAGTAGATACGACGGAGACGTATCACCAGTCACACGTCCATCCATGCCCTGTGGACGAATCGCGCGCGTCACCGCCACATTCCGTGGTCACCGGCGGCTAAACGTCGGTGGTGATGATGTGACCAATTAGTTTAAGTGCTAATGACCCGTTTACTTGAGCCCACAACCACTTACATGTGGGCCATGCGACTGTAGTGATTAGGATTAGCACAAATTAAATCTGTTAACTAATTGACACACTGACAGCAGGGCCCCACCTCCTAAATAACCTATTTAACTTAACTTAATCCATTTTTAAGTTAACATTCACTGACTGCTAGGCCCCACATGTCAGATTGACTAGTCTAAGTCCATAGTTGACTGCTCACTCGGCAGTCAACTAGACCCCATGTGCCAGCCTGTGTAACACTCTGCTGGGTGCACTTTTCGTGTACGCTTAGCATTTATCCAATTAATTTTGAATTAATAATAAATTCAGAAAATGTTTAAAACTTTGGAAATTCATATAAAATAAACTGCAACTCAGGTGAAAATAATTTATATATGAAAGTTGATCAGAAAAATGTAACGAATCTGTAATATGTCATTTGCATGCATGACCAACACTTCTATCATAATGAACATTGATATTTTGCATCAGAATCAATTAACGAAATAATATCTGGAGTCGGGAAAATATTCCAGATATTTTCCCACTTCAACTAAATTGTGTAGTACCAAAATAGAGCACATCATCATCATCACCTTTTGCCATTCCATGCATTTGTGTTGCATTTGTTTGCTCTGTTATTTATTTGTTTACCCCACATTTGCATTTATCGGTAGACCCCGAGACAGCTGTAAACCATGAGATCGACTACATCATTGAGGATCTGGCTTCATCTATAGAGCAATCAGGCAAGCAACCCCCCTGCCCCTTGATCATTCCGATATCGCCTATTTTTCTCTCTACTTTCATGCATTAGGTATTTGTATCGCTATTATTCAGTAGATCATACTCGGATGCATAGCCTGATTTCGTCGCCTGATAAAAGTACTTGACATGTTATGCTAGCATGCCTAGTATAGCTATGCTGGTGTTCCATTAGTTGGCCCTACATCCTTGTTTGTGTTGCTATGCTAGATTACAAGGCCGTGATACCCTATGGGCGATGATCATGGGTATGCTTTACATTACTACATTACAATGTTACATTTATGTTGGTATGGGGGCTGAAGGGCAGGTGGTACCATATAGTAAGAGATGGGCTGAGCCCCGAAAGCTCCAGAGTGATGCAGCACGGGAACCCAACAGATATCCACTGGATGATGGTGAGGTTGGTATCGTCCCCACATGTTTAAAGTTGGTGGAACGACAAGACATGCGAAGACCATCCAGGATGAGGTGGGCCCGGGCCCTGGTCGATGTCCGTGGATAAATAGAATAATACGACCAACAAGATTTGGGTATTTGAACCAAGACTTTCACTGGCATATACACACTAACCACCGTGCGGGATAATGTTTATGGGGCCCTCAACGTCGTCAGTTCCTCCTGAAAGCTTTCTTAGATGTCATAGTTTAGAACTGCAGGCTGATTGTTGGGGTGAGCGTAGTACTGCCTACTATGTGTACAGAGATGGGCTTGGTCCCCGACCGTCTCGCCACGTGCAGGAGTGGATTAGGTGAGCGGCCGAACAACCCTTTCACGCTTAGGATGTAGACCGGCGGGTGACTTCTCTAGAGAGCCTAGGTAGGACTTCGGCGTGTCGATTGCCCGAGGCCGAGCATTACCCAGGAAAGTGTGTCCGGCCAGAGATAATCGAGCGTATCAGGTTATGTGGTGCACCCCTGCAGGGAAGACAAAACTATTCGGGTAGTTGCGTCCATCGTAACGGATGGCTTGGAGATGTATCCCGATCTTATACCACTTGAACCGAATACTTGATAAAACACATCTACTACATATGTCTATACAACTTAAACCAGTTACTAGATATGATTCACTAGTTCTATAAATATGGAATGCCCGAGGATTGCTTTCTTGCAGGGAGTCGAGGAAGGATTTCGGGGTATGGTATTGTTGTACTATTTACTTATACTCATATGCGCACATACCCTTGCTTTGCTACAAGATGCTCTATTCCTCTTCTAATGCTGCAAGGTGATGGCACGTGTGTTACATAGGGATTCCCCCCTTAATTCTGGCATTTCTGCAGCTTAGTCGGCAGATATACCCCCATTCCTTTGATATCGATGCATATGTAGCATAGTTCCGATGTAAGTCTTGCGAGTACTTTGGATGAGTACTCGCCGTTGCTTTGCTACCTTTTTTCCTTCAAACCGGTTGCTACTATAAGATAGTAGCCTCTCGGATACATGTATTCCCGATGATGGATACTACTTGGAATTTGACGTTGACAAGTAGTTCAGAGGTCCTAGGCTGGAGGCTTGCGCCTTTTCAATCTAGTGTCATTGTTTTGCTCAGCCGTCTTAAGGCAAAACTTGTTTAACTTCGTCTGTACCCACACTTTGTTGTTTGTTGACTGATGTATTATGGGTCCTCGTGACCCCGGCTTCTAATATAAAGATTCATGTTTAAGTTGTTTCATAGAGTTGTTTGTGATATTGACGTGGGTCACCATTGGTGATCGTGGATGATGCATGTATAATTAGTGCATGATTATAAACGGGGGCGTCACAGTCAGATGTGTCATAAACATAAGCTACGGAATCTCTGTATATAAGTGATGTCTACTACACAACCTTCTTCTTGTAGACGTTGTTGGGCCTCCAAGTGCAGAGGTTTGTAGGACAGTAGCAAATTTCCCTCAAGTGGATGACCTAAGGTTTATCAATCCGTGGGAGGCGTAGGATGAAGATGGTCTCTCTCAAGCAACCCTGCAACCAAATAACAAAGAGTCTCTTGTGTCCCCAACACACCCAATACAATGGTAAATTGTATAGGTGCACTAGTTCGGCGAAGAGATGGTGATACAAGTGCAATATGGATAGTAGATATAGGTTTTTGTAATATGAAAATATAAAAAACAGCAAGGTAACTAATGATAAAAGTGAGCGTAAACGGTATTGCAATGCTAGGAAACAAGGCCTAGGGTTCATACTTTCACTAGTGCAAGTTCTCTCAACAATAATAACATAATTGGATCATATAACTATCCCTCAACATGCAACAAAGAGTCACTCAAAAGCCACTAATAGCGGAGAACAAACGAAGAGATTATGGTAGGGTACGAAACCACCTCAAAGTTATCCTTTCTGATCGATCTATTCAAGAGTCCGTGGTAAAATAACATGAAGCTATTCTTTCCGTTCGATCTATCATAGAGTTCGTACTAGAATAACACCTTAAGACACGAATCAACCAAAACCCTAATGTCACCTAGATACTCCATTGTCACCTCAAGTATCTGTGGGTATGATTATACGATATGCATCACACAATCTCAGATTCATCTATTCAACCAACACAAAGAACTTCAAAGAGTGCTCCAAAGTTTCTACTGGAGAGTCAAGACAAAAACGTGTGCCAACCCCTATGCATAGGTTCATGGGCGGAACCCGCAAGTTGATCACCAAAACATACATCAAGTGGATCAATAGAATACCCCATTGTCACCACGGGTATCCCACGCAAGACATACATCAAGTGTTCTCAAATCCTTAAAGACTCAATCCGAAAAGATAACTTCAAAGGGAAAACTCAATCCATTACAAGAGAGTAGAGGGGGAGAAACATCATAAGATCCAACTATAATAGCAAAGCTCGCGATACATCAAGGTCATATCACCTCAAGAACACGAGAGAGAGAGAGAGAGAGATCAAACACATAGCTACTGGTACATACCCTCAGCCCCGAGGGTGAACTACTCCCTCCTCGTCATGGAGAGCGCCGGGATGATGAAGATGGCCACCGGTGAGGGTTCCCCCCTCTGGAAGGGTGCCGGAACAGGGTCCCGATTGGTTTTTGGTGGCTATAGAGGCTTGCGGCGGCGGAACTCCTGATCTATTCTGTTCCCCGATGTTTTTAGGATATATGGATATATATAGGCGAAAGAAGTCGGTCAGGGGAGCCACGAGGGGCCCACAAGGGTGGAGGGCGCGCCCAGGGGGTGGGTGCGCCCCCTGCCTCGTGCTCTCCTCGTTGATCCCCTGACGTGCACTCCAAGTCCCCTGGATTGCTTCCGTTCCAAAAATAACTCTCCCGAAGGTTTCATTCCGTTTGGACTCCGTTTGATATTCCTTTTCTCCGAAACACTGAAACAAGGGAAAAAACAGAAACTGGCACTGCGCTCTGGGTTAATAGGTTAGTCCCAAAAATAATATAAAAGTGTTTAATAAAGCCCATAAACATCCAAAACAGATAATATAATAGCATGGAACAATCAAAAATTATAGATACGTTGGAGACGTATCAGCATCCCCAAGCTTAATTCCTGCTCGTCCCCGAGTAGGTAAATGATAAAAACATAATTTTTGATGTGGAATGCTACCTAACATAATTCTCAATGTAAATCTTTTTATTGTGGCATGAATATTTAGATCCGAAAGATTCAAGATAAAAGTCTAATGTTGACATAAAAACAATAATACTTCAAACATGCTAACCAAGCAATTATGTCTTATCAAAATAACATAGCCAAAGAAAGCTTATCCCTACAAAATCATATAGTTAGGCCATGTTTCAATATTGTCACACAAACGTTCTCATCTTGCATAACCCCGATGACAAGCCGAGCAATTGGTTCATACTTTTAACGCGCTTCAGCCTTTTCAACTCTTACGCAATACATGAGCGCAAGCCATGGATATAGCACTATGGGTGGAGTAAAGTATAATGATGGGGGTTATGAGAGAAAACAAAAAGGTAGAAAGTCTCACATCGACGCGGCAAATCAATAGGCTATGGAGATGCCCATCAATTGATGTCAATGAGAGGAGTAGGGATTGCCATGCAACGGATGCACTAGAGCTATAAATGTATGAAAGCTCAACAAAGGAAACTAAATGGGTGTGCATCCAACTTGCTTGCTCACGAAGACCCAGGGCATTTTGAGGAAGCCCGTCATTGGAATATACAAGCCAAGTTCTATAATGTAAAATTCCCACTAGTATATGAAAATGAGAACATAGGAGACTCTCTATCATGAAGATCATGGTGCTACTTTTAAAGCACAAGTGTGGTAAAAGGATAGTAACATTGTCCCTTCTCTCTTTTTCTCTCATTTTTTTATATTTTTTTTGTTTGGGCCTTTCTCTTTTTTTTTATGGCCTCTTTTTTCTCTTTTTTTATTTGGGCTTCTTTGGCCTCTTTTATTTATTTTTTCGTCCGGAGTCTCATCCCGACTGGTGGGGGAATCATAGTCTCCATCATCCTTTCCTCACATGGGACAATGCTCTAATAATGATGATCATCACACTTTTATTACTTACAACTCAACAATTACAACTCAATACTTAGAACAAAATATGACTCTATGTGAATGCCTCTGGCGGTGTACCGGGATATGCGATGAATCAAGAGTGACATGTATGAAAAAATTATGAATGGTGGCTTTGCCACAAATACGATGTCAACTACATGATCATGCAAAGCAATATGACAACGATGGAGCGTGTCATAATAAACGGAACGGTGGAAAGTTGCATGGCAATATATCTCGGAATGGCTATGGGAATGCCATGATAGGTAGGTATGGTGGCTGTTTTCAGGAAGATATAAGGAGGCTTATGTGTGATAGAGCGTATCATATCACGGGGTTTGGATGCACCGGCGAAGTTTGCACCAACTCTCAAGGTGAGAAAGGGCAATGCGCGGTACCGTAGAGGCTAGAAAATTGTGGAAGGTTGAGAGTGTGTATAATCCATGGACTCACATTAGTCATAAAGAACTCATATACTTATTGCAAAAGTTTATTAGCCCTCGAAGCAAAGTACTACTACGCATGCCCCTAGAGGGATAGATTGGTAGGAAAAGACCATCGCTCGTCCCCGACCGCCACTCAGAAGGAAAGCAATATAAGAACACCTATGTGTCAAAATTGTTACACAACTTTTACCATACGTGCATACTACGGGACTTGCCAACTTTAACACAAGTATTTCTCAATTTCACAATTACTCAACTAGCACACTCTAATATTACCACCTTTATATCTCAAAACACTTATCAAGTATCTAACTTCTCATGATATTCAATGAACCTAATATAGAAGATTAATTTCACAATTAAAGCAAATTACCATGCTGTTTAAGACTCTCAAAATAATATAAGTGAAGCATGAGAGATCAATAATTTCTATAAAATACAACCACCACCGTGCTCTAAAAGATTTAAGTGAAGCACTAGAGCAAATGACAAACTACTCCAAAAAGATATAAGTGAAGATTAATGAGTAGTTAAATAATTATGTAGCTATGTGAAGACTATCTCCCATTTTAAGAATTTCAGATCTTGATACTTTATTCAAACAGCAAGCAAAACAAAATAAAATGACATGACGCTCCAAGCAAAACACATATCATGTGGTGAATAAAAATATAGCTCCAAGTAAATTTACCGATGGATGAGGACGAAAGAGGGGATGCCTTCCGGGGCATCCCCAAGCTTTGGCTTTTTGGTGTCCTTGGATTTACCTTGGGGTGCCTTGGGAATCCCCAATATTAGGCTCTTGCCACTCCTTATTCCATAGTCCATCGAATCTTTACCCAAAACTTGAAAACTTCACAACACAAAACTTAACAGAAAATCTTGTGAGCTCCGTTAGCGAAAGAAAACAAAACACCACTTAAAGGTACTGTAATGAAATCATTCTTTATTTATATTTGCGTTAAACCTGCTGTATTCCAACTTCTCTATGGTTTATAAACTCTTTTACTAGCCATAGATTCATCAAAATAAGCAAACAACACATAGAAAACAGAATCTGTCAAAAACAGAACAGTCTGTAGTAATCTGTATCAAACGTATACTTCTGTAACTCCAAAAATTCTTAAATAAATTGGTGGACCTGAGGAATTTGTCTAGTAATCATCTTCAAAAAGAATCAACTAAATAGCACTCTCCAGTAAAAAGTTTCAGCTAATCTCGTGAGCGCTAAAGTTTCTGTTTTTTACAGCATGATCATAAAGACTTCACCCAAGTCTTCCCAAAGGTTCTACTTGGCACAAACACTAATTAAAACACATATAACCAGAGGCTAGATGATTTATTTATTACTCAACAGAACCAAAAATCAAGAAACTAAAATAAAATTGGGTTGCCTCCCAACAAGCGCTAACGTTTAACGCCCCTAGCTAGGCATGATGATTTCAATGATGCTCACATAAGACATAAGAATTAAAACATAAAGAGAGCATCATGAAGAATATGACTAGCACATTTAAGTCTAACCCACTTCCTATGCATAGGGATTTTGTGAGCAAACAACTTATGGGAACAATAATCAACTAGCATAGGAAGGCAAAACGAGCATAACTTCAAAACTTTAAGCACATAGAGAGGAAACTTGATATTATTGCAATTCCTACAAGCATATATTCCTCCCTCATAATAATTTTCAGTAGCATCATGAATGAATTCAACAATATAACCAGCACCTAAAGCATTCTTTTCATGATCTACAAGCATAGAAAATTTACTACTCTCCACATAAGCAAAATTCTTCTCATTCGGAATAGTGGGAGTATCATAAGAGACTCGAATACTATAAACTGTTTCCACATTAAAAGAGTAATATTCAGAAAAAGGGTAATCATAATCATGACAAGTTTTATAAATATAATCATCACTACTTTTTATAGCATAAGTTTCATCACAATAATCATCATAAGTAGCAACTTTGTCCTCATCATAATCAATTGAAACCTCTTCCGAAATAGTGGATTCATCACTAAATAAAGTCATGACCTCTCCAAATCCACTTTCATAATTATTATAAGATTCAACATCCTCCAAAATAGTGGGATCATTACTTCCTAAAGTTGACACTCTTCCAAACCCACTTTCATCAATATAATCATCATAAGTAGGAGGCATGCTATCATCATCATAAATTTGCATATCAAAACTTGGGAGACTAAAAATATCATCTTCATTAAACATAGAAGCCCCAAGCTTGGGACAAACATTAATTGCAGCAAATATATTCTCAAAAACATCATCTTCTTCAAACATAGCATCCCCAAGATTGGGCCTTTTCATATCATAAGCATAATCACTCTCATCATTAATAGTATGGATAGCACCAATAATATAGCAAACATTATTATCATATTCTTCCAAGCAAGTGCCAAAAAGATTTTCAAGATCATAAGAAGTATCATTATCTTCCCAATCATAATCATCACAACAAGCAATAGGCATAACGAGATCATCATCAAGTGCATCATCTTCCACAATTATTTTTGATTCATTTTCATGAGGCACAACAATAATAGGAGCAACATTATTTGGGAGAGATATCTTTTTACCTCTCTTCCTTTTTCTTTTCTTCTTCTTCACCACATCATGTGTGGGTTCAATCCTCTTTTTGGAGCTCCTTATTAATGAGATTGGTTGAATAGAAGGCTCCTCCTCGTTACCTGATTCATCATAAGAAATAATAGGAGGATATTGGGAAGTCTCTTCCCTTTCATTAGTATTCTCTTCATCTTCTATTTGTTTTCTTGTCTTTATGTAATTGGCAATATAAGGATTTTCAATGCAGTTCACCGCACAATACATATAAATTTTTTCTAGATCAAAATCAAGAAGTTTATAACGGGCAAATTCTGGAAGATGCTTAGTTATACGTTTCATTTCTTCGTAACCATTATAGTGTGCAACGGAAATCAAGTCATCACTATTTTTGGACACGATTAGATCATGAAACAATTTGCATCGGATAGTTAAATGACCCCGTTCATTGCAAAGTACACAAGTACGGCTAAGAAAATTTAAATTTTCAGCACAAACATCTAGCCTTTCTTGCAACAATTTAGTTTCTAAATGCTTATGCCTCTTGCAATATCTATCTTCCCTATTTGGTGTGTACTTGCAAACCCAATGCACTCCACAAAAATTGACATGTTTATAGGAGACATTTTCATCATAACTAGTGCAATCATCATTAGTACTATGGATATTCAAAGAGTTCATACTAACAACATTGCAATCATGCTCATCATTCAAAGATTTAGTGCCAAACATTTTATAGACTTCTTCTTCTAGCACTTGAGCACAATTTTCCTTTTCATCATACTTACGAAAGATATTAAAAAGATGAAGCGTATGAGACAAACTCAATTCCATTTATTTTGTAGTTTTCTTTTATAAACTAAACTAGTGATAAAACAAGAAACTAAAAGATTCGATTGCAAGATCTAAAGATATACCACAAAAGAGCTTGATGTCTACTACACAACCTTCTTCTTGTAGACGCTGTTGGGCCTCCAAGTGCAGAGGTTTGTAGGACAGTAGCAAATTTCCCTCAAGTGGATGACCTAAGGTTTATCAATCCGTGGGAGGCGTAGGATGAAGATGGTCTCTCTCAAGCAACCCTGCAACCAAATAACAAAGAGTCTCTTGTGTCCCCAACACACCCAATACAATGGTAAATTGTATAGGTGCACTAGTTCGGCGAAGAGATGGTGATACAAGTGCAATATGGATAGTAGATATAGGTTTTTGTAATCTGAAAATATAAAAACAGCAAGGTAACTAATGATAAAAGTGAGCGTAAACGGTATTGCAATGCTAGGAAACAAGGCCTAGGGTTCATACTTTCACTAGTGCAAGTTCTCTCAACAATAATAACATAATTGGATCATATAACTATCCCTCAACATGCAACAAAGAGTCACTCCAAAGCCACTAATAGCGGAGAACAAACGAAGATATTATGGTAGGGTACGAAACCACCTCAAAGTTATCCTTTCTGATCGATCTATTCAAGAGTCCGTAGTAAAATAACACGAAGCTATTCTTTCCGTTCGATCTATCATAGAGTTCATACTAGAATAACACCTTAAGACACAAATCAACCAAAACCCTAATGTCACCTAGATACTCCATTGTCACCTCAAGTATCCGTGGGTATGATTATACGATATGCATCACACAATCTCAGATTCATCTATTCAACCAACACAAAGAACTTCAAAGAGTGCCCCAAAGTTTCTACCGGAGAGTCAAGACGAAAACGTGTGCCGACCCCTATGCATAGGTTCATGGGCGGAACCCGCAAGTTGATCACCAAAACATACATCAAGTGTATCAATAGAATACCCCATTGTCACCACGGGTATCCCACGCAAGACATACATCAAGTGTTCTCAAATCCTTAAAGACTCAATCCAAAAAGATAACTTCAAAGGGAAAACACAATCCATTACAAGAGAGTAGAGGGGGAGAAACATCATAAGATCCAACTATAATAGCAAAGCTCGCGATACATCAAGATCGTATCACCTCAAGAACACGAGAGAGAAAGACATCAAACACATAGCTACTGGTACATACCCTCAGCCCCGAGGGTGAACTACTCCCTCCTCGTCATGGAGAGCGCCGGGATGATGAAGATGGCCACCGGTGAGGGTTCCCCCCCTCCGGCAGGGTGCCGGAACAGGGTCCCGATTGGTTTTGGGTGGCTACAGAGGCTTGCGGCGGCGGAACTCCCGATCTATTCTGTTCCCCGATGTTTTTAGGGTATATGGATATATATATATGCGAAAGAAGTCGGTCAGGGGAGCCACGAGGGGCCCACGAGGGTGAAGGGCGCGCCCAGGGGGTGGGCGTGCCCCCTGCCTCGTTCTCTCCTCGTTGATTCCCTGATGTGCACTCCAAGTCCCCTAGATTGCTTCCGTTCCAAAAATAACTCTCCCGAAGGTTTCAATCCGTTTGGACTCCGTTTGATATTCCTTTTCTGCGAAACACTGAAACAAGGGAAAAAACAGAAACTGGCACTGGGCTCTGGGTTAATAGGTTAGTCCCAAAAATAATATAAAAGTGTTTAATAAAGCCCATAAACATCCAAAACAGATAATATAATAGCATGGAACAATCAAAAATTATAGATAAGTTGGAGGTGTATCAATAAGTTGTGAACTAGACATCCATACAATAGTCCACCTCCATCTTTTGCTCGCACTCCCCAGCAATACTCCACTTCCATCCTCCTCACAATCATCATTTCACCAACCCTATAAACCTCTCGGTGGCGCCAATGTACCTAGAACTATGCCATCGCCCTTCAGTGATGTGTTGATATGCTCGATGGGTATCCATCGAGTATGGATACCCGTTAGGCATAGGTATAGGTATGTGATTATTGTACCCTCACCATACCCTACCCATTCTATGCTTTATCTATAAAAAACTTCTTTGCAAAAGTATCCTAAAGTTCTATGTAGCCTGGACCAATGTCAACTCTTTTTTGTTTGAGTAAGTTTGGTCTCTTTATTGATTAACTACATAAGGTACAACAAAAGTATCCTAAAGTTGAAGTAGCCATATGTATTGACAATACTTGAGAGTAAGAGATTTACAAAATTGTGCGCTTCCGTATTAGATGATCTCCCCTTTTGTATGGATGTCTAGTTCACAACTTATTGATACATCTCCAACGTATCTATAATTTTTGATTGTTCCATGCTATTATATTGTCTCTTTTGGATGTTTAATGGGCTTTACTAAGCACTTTTATATGATTTTTGGGACTAACCTATTAACCTAGAGCCCAATGCCAGTTTTTGTTTTTTCCCTTGTTTCAGTGTTTCGCAGAAAAGGAATATCAAACGGAGTCCAAACGGAATGAAACCTTCGGGAGAGTTATTTTTGGAACGGAAGCAATCCAGGAGACTTGGAGTAGACGTCAGGGAAGCTTCGAGGTGGCCACGAGGCAGGGAGGCGCGCCTGCCCCCCTGGGCGCGCCCCTCACCCTCGTGGGCCCCTCGTGGCTCCCCTGACTGACTTTTTCGACTATATATATCCATATACCCTAAAAACATCCGGGAATAGAATAGATCAGGAGTTCCGCCGCCGCAAGCCTCTATAGCCACCAAAAACCAACCGGGACCCTGTTCCGGCACCCTGTCGGAGGGGGGATCCCTCACCGGTGGCCATCTTCATTATCCCGACGTTCTCCATGACGAGGAGGGAGTAGTTCACCCTCGGGGCTGAGGGTATGTACCAGTAGCTATGTGTTTGATCTCTCTCTCTCTCGTGTTCTTGAGGTGGTACAATCTTGATGTATCGCGAGCTTTGCTATTACAGTTGGATCTTATGATGTTTCTCCCCCTCTACTCTCTTGTAATGGATTGAGTTTTCCCTTTGAAGTTAACTTATCGGATTGAGTCTTTAAGGATTTGAGAACACTTGATGTATGTCTTGCATGTGCGTATCTGTGGTGACAGTGGGATATCACGTGATTCACTTGATGTATGTTTTGGTGATCAACTTGCGGGTTCAGTGACCTTGTGAACTTATGCATAGGGGTTGGCACATGTTTTAGTCTTGACTCTCCGGTAGAAACTTTGGGGCACTCTTTGAAGTTCTTTGTGTTGGTTGAATAGATGAATCTGAGATTGTGTGATGCAGATCGTATAATCATACCCACGGATACTCGAGGTGACATTGGAGTATCTAGGTGACATTAGGGTTTTGGTTGATTTGTGTCTTAAGGTGTTATTCTCGTATGAACTCTATGATAGATTGAACGGAAAGAATAGCTTCGTGTTATTTTACTACGGACTCTTGAATAGATCGATCATAAAGGATAACTTTGAGGTGGTTTCATACCCTACCATAATCTCTTCGTTTGTTCTCCGCTATTAGTGACTTTGGAGTGACTCTTTGTTGCATGTTGAGGGATAGTTATATGATCCAATTATGTTATTATTTTTGAGAGAACTTGCACTAGTGAAAGTATGAACCCTAGGCCTTGTTTCCTAGCATTGCATCACCGTTTACACTCACTTTTATCATTAGTTACCTTGCTGTTTTTATATTTTCATATTAACAAAACCTATATCTACCATCCATATTGCACTTGTATCACCATCTCTTCGCCGAACTAGTGCACCTATACAATTTACCATTGTATTGGGTGTGTTGGGGACACAAGAGACTCTTTGTTATTTGGTTGCATGGTTGTTTGAGAGAGACAATCTTCAACCTACGCCTCCCACAGATTGATAAACCTTAGGTCATCCACTTGAGGGAAATTTGCTACTGTCCTACAAACCTCTGCACTTGGAGGCCCAACAACGTCTACAAGGAGAAGGTTGCGTAGTAGACATCATGCCACACCATGCAGCTCTAGGGATAATATGCCCAACCACACCAGAGATGTGAGCGGTCATCATAGCTTCATCCAGGATGTCCGCCAGGGCGTCAACGAGAAGGTTAAAGAAGAGGAGAGAAATATATACCCCGACATCACCCCGTGCGACGACCTAAAATAGGGGCTCACCTCTCCATTAACATTGATAGTGGTGCTATCACTCATGACCATCTCCATGATCCAACAACACCGATGATCATCAAACCCCCTCCGGCCAGGGACTTGGCAGAGAAATGACCAGTCTAAGCGATTGTAAGCATTATAGAAATTTAGCTGAAGGAACACACCCTTCTAGCACTAAACCTTAACCTAATGAATAGTTTCATGATGCGCTAGGGTCGCATCGTGAATACGACGCCCCTTAACAAAGGTGAACTAGTAAGGTGTGTGAGGCATTCCACCACCAGGGCAAATCATGTTGCACGCACCTTAGCAAATATTCGTTGAAGGACTTTTATCACCGTGACCGGTCTAATGTGACCGATATCCGTTTCCCCAACTAATTTTGGGATTAGGGAACCACGCCAAAGTTCAAACGGGACATAACCAATGTCCCAATGTAGAATTTTAGAACATTCGCTTAATCATCGCCTAAAGATGCTCTCAAAACTAATGGAAAAAGGAGACTAGGAGGCCATTCAGACAAGGCACCATACTAGCCTTCACCTCTGCAATCGCCGGAAGAACCTCCTCAGGCAAGAATGAGAGGGTCAGTTCCGCATTCTCGTTGGCAGACACCCTGGCCTCCGTTGGCCAGCAATTTACACCCAACGCAACCCTAAACGAGGGCTCCACCATGAAGATCTACTTATAGAAGGTATAGATATGGACCAAGATAGTCCCGCAGCCTTCAAGAGGACCGTTTCTTTCCCAAGGCACGGGCCGATGGAGCATTTACTATGCCGCATATTCGCAATGCCATGGAAGTAAGCAGCGTTGCCATCACGTGGAGAGGCCAATTCCGACGACTGCGTTCATGCGATAAAATCTTTCCACCCTTGAATATCTTCATAATGATAAGGGTTTTCCCCACGCTTTAGATTAAGCAATCATCTCATACGACGAGCTCGCTGGGGCCGCATCAAAAACAAGCCCAAAAGAAAAAAAGAAAAAAAAGAAAGAGAAACAAATGCCGACAATGGTAGATGGACGAAACGAAGATGGCCGGGAACCGTTGCACCCTCCGAGGAAGTACCACCGCGCTTCTAGCACTCCAAAGTGCCGCACACCGAGCAACACCTTCAAGAAGGAATGCGCCGCCGCCGCCGCTGCCCAGACAAGTCTTAGGGTTTCCCCCGGTACGCAGAGGGCAGTGGGGAAGGGGTATACCCGACGCCCTTCAGGAAGGTCCGGCGGCGCCCAAAGGCGTCACTGCGTCCATGACGGATGAGCCGCCAGGGATTTCTCCCAACCCAAACAACCACCACCACCCCGGACGATTCAAAGTGCACCACCAGACCTGCCGCCCACCAGCATGTGCCACCACGGTCAGCGAACCAACCTCGTCGTCTCCCTGAGGCCACCAACACGAGACCTGGAGGAGGAATGAGGATCCAACGGGCTTAGGGGCATTCGCAACTTAGCCGACAAGAGGGGACAATCACCGCCACCTCCGCGGAGCCGACCGGACATGACGACAGAAGCTTACCAGGCCCAAACAGGCCCGCCGGGCCCCAAAGGTGTAACATCCCAAATTTTCAATTTGGTATGTTATACATAGATCATCATTTCATATCATGCTTTATTGCATTTTGACAAATCCTCGATAAATCCTAAGCAACTCAAGGACCCTCGGAGAGAATTGGGGATTTTTCTTAAATTTTCATATTTGTTTTTTTATCAAATAATAAGACGAGGATTTTGGTTTTAATTATTTTCCCTCCGGAAAAATAATTCATTTTAAAATAAACAAGAGGAGAAAATATGACTTCTCCAAAACAATTGAAATACTGGAGGAAAAATGTTAAAATCATTATTTGGAATTTATTTGGATTTTATTTGCAATTTTTATTGCATTAAAGATATTGCATGTTTTCAAAATATTTATTCTGATTTAAAAAAATGTTCACCCTATTCTAGATTTTCTAACAAGACGGGGAAAATTTATTTCATATTTTTCTGACTTTTATTCATTTTTCTACGAATTATTTTCCGCGGAACTTATTTAAAAAAAAAGAGACGAGCGCCGGCCCGCCCGCGCCTCTCCTTCCTCCGCACGGGACGCCGCCGCCGCCATGACCGAGTCCGGCCGCCGCACGCCTCCCCTCGCCGCCCCCTCCCCCAAGCCACCCCGGGACCCCCCTCCTATATATACCCCCCTCTCTCTTTCCTCTCACAGCCGCCGCCGCCGCCCTCACCGCCGAGCGCCGTCGCTGCCCGCATCTCGCCGCGTCGCCGCAGCCGTAGCCCGCGCCGCCGCCGCCGCCCTCGCCTCGCCGCACCCCCCCGAGCCCCGCACCCCGCGCCCGAGCCCGGAGCCCCGCCGGAGCCCTCGCCGGAGTAGCCCCGACGAGGTACTGCCGCTGCCCCGTTTCGTCGTTGCCGGTTTTCGTTTTAAAAAAAACCCTTCGTATTAAAAAAAACCTAGATCGGTTTTTTTCGGTTTTATTATTTTGCGAGCGTTCAACGAACCGTTCGTTTTAGCGAACGCGTTCGTCGGTTTTTCTCTGTTAACGAACGTCCGTTATTTAACCGTTCGTCCGTTTTTCTTTTTCGTCGGATTTTTCTCGTTATTTTCTCAGATTCGATTTCTGATCGAATCTTCGATTCTGTTTAACTTCTCGCTCGTTTATCGGAATCAGGCGATTCAAGCGTCTAGAGTTTCGTCTCGAAATTCTCTTTCCGTTTAACCTACTCAAACAAGTTTTTGCAACAGTAAAACTTGACCTAGATTCGTTTTTAAAAAAAACCTAGATCGGTTTTTTTTGGTTTTATTATTTTGCGAGCGTTCACCGAACCGTTCATTTTAGCGAACGCGTTCGTCGATTTTTCTCTGTTAACGAACATCCGTTATTTAACCGTTCGACAGTTTTTCTTTTTCGTCGGATTTTTCTCGTTATTTTCTCAGATTCGATTTCTGATCGAATCTTCGATTCTGTTTAACTTCTCGCTCGTTTATCGGAATCAGGCGATTCAAGCGTCTAGAGTTTCGTCTCGAAATTCTCTTTCCGTTTAACCTTCTCAAACAAGTTTTTGCAATAGTAAAACTTGACCTAGATCCAGATTAGTAAACGAAGTTTCTTTCTTTCACCGTTTGACTTTCGTTGCTTCTTTCGAGTTGATTCTTTTTGCAAACCGGAGTTCTTAAGTTGAACTTTCTGGTTGGATCTTTCATTCGAGTTTTACCTGTGCATTAGATGAGTACTGATTGTATGCTTGTTTGTTTGCGATAGAGTACCCGGAGTGTGCCGCTTGTTACTTCGACTCGTTAGCTTTTGCAGATCATCAGCAAGGCAAGTAACACTTTGATCATATCCCGTTCATACCCAGTTTTACTGCATTAGATCTGTTTTCCTCAAACATTGCATGGTTAGGATCTAATTAAATTGAGGGTATTGGGAAGTAGTTGACGTAGTACCTATTACCTGTTTTTCTTAACAAACCCTTGGGAGTTACTTCTACGTTGCTTTTATTATATTGCCATGCTATGCTCGTAGACGTGGATTTGGGTTTGAGTGATATTCACGACAGATGTGAGATTGTTAATAATGGTTCAACTTAAGGTGGCAACTAAAACTCACATCTGGGTGGATTGAGGCACCTGGAGAACCCAGTGTTGTCTGTTTGTATAAGGTCCGCCACCCAGGCTCAAAGGGATCATAAGATTATTCATGCTAGAAACTTCCGTGTGCAGCCACAAGCTATTATGGGCTCTAGCATAGTTGAGTAGGTTACAAGATCTCTTGAAGAGGTGGGCTAGCAGATGTAGGGGAAAGTAGGTGTACCGGTCCACCCGGAGTAAAGAGTGATTGTTCCTGAAAGACTGTGTCTCGGTCATCCGTTTCTCAAACATCATGTAGTGCGAGAATCAAGCGGAGGCGATCGAGTCTTGTGGGGAAAAGTGCGCAAACCTCTGCAGAGTGTACAAACTGATCATGATTAGCCGTGTCCCCGGTTATGGACAACTTGAGTATCTAGTACTTGGATTATCATTTGAATCTCATCACCATGTTACTTATAATTAATTTTGTTGGGTTAATGATGACACTTAATTGGGATTGAGTTGGAGGTACCTTCTCAATGTTTCACAACCACCATGATAGTTAAATAAAATTTATTCCTTTGAAGTAGGATAAAAATTGGCTTTTCGCAAAACTGTAACCATAGAGCTTTCCACCAGCCATATATGCATATAGTATAGCATTATTATTGTTCATTGCTCTCTATGTGTTGCTTTGCCAGCATATTCTATGTGCTGACCCGTTTTCGGGCTGCAACGTTTCATGTTGCAGACTTTTCAGACGACGAGTAAGGTGCCTTAGGTCGTGGTCTTATACTCGGTGATGCCGCTGGAGTGATGGACTCACTTATCTTCCAAGTCTTCCGTTGTTATCATTATTAGATGGCCTTAAGCCATGTTTATCATACTTAATCTCTTCGGAGATATTCGATGTAATAAGTGTGTGATTGCTACTCTGTTATAAATCCTCCATTTGTACTGTGCGTGTCAGCATTACTGATCCAGGGATGACACTGGTGCACAGCAGCACAGGCCATTTGAGGTCTGGTCGCTACAAAGTTGGTATCAGAGCACACGCTGACTGTAGGACACGACCACTAAGCTTAAGCCCTAGAAAGCTTCTCTCTGCTCATTTCTGACCCCTCTCCACTTTCTACTCTTTTAGGAATGGCGAATGCAAGGAGCAAGTTCATGCAACCAGATGAAGACACGCCGTTTGGTCGACACTTGAAGGAAGTCACCAAGTACTTGAACATAGGAATACCAAGCGTCACCGGAACCTACAACGCCACATTACATGAAGAGGAGAGCTGGAAGATTCAAGTTATCATCCAGGAAGGATGTTTAGTGCCATAAGATTGGTTTTCGAAGCACCAACTTGGAGTTTAGGGAAGAGCATGGCCGCACACATCGCCATGGGACGCATTGGAGAAGTCTACCACCAGGAGCTTAAGGATACAATTTATCAGATTTGTGGACGTCGAGACGCGCAATGGGAGATGATCAAGACCAAGAAGGATGGATCAATTGCAGCTTTCATCCAGGAGCAGAACCAACATATTCGTCGCCAGGAGAACCAGATGTGCACGGACAAGGAAGAACTGAAGAAGGCATTAACGAAGATCAAGGAGCTCCAAGAAGCACTCAAGGCTACACGCGAAGATTATTTGGAGGAAATCAACGCACTAGTAGGGAAGATTGACGACCTGCAGAAGAAGATTGGAGTATTCGTGGGAAATCCAGTGCCAAGTCGACGAATGCACTTGTCCGGATAACTACATCATCATCGACGACACCGACTCGGAACCTAGTGAAGACGACTGGGTTGATGAAGCTGGAGCAGACATCATGGAGTCTTCAACGGATCAGAATTTCTAGTAGACCACCATATCAGTAGTAGTTTTCCCCCATTTAATAGTATAGTTCAAGCACTTTGTAACGCTAGTTAGATCGATTGTTTTGCCTTGTTTGAATTGATTGAGTGATATTGATTGAATTTGTCTCATGAGCATATGGGTAGTGTTTTCTCTCTAGACCTCATTCTTTTCTTAACTCTCATGTTTTCTAAACCTATCAGATGCCTCCGAGACGCGACACCGGATTTGTTTTCCCGCCAGAGATCACCCAGTTGATTCAGCAACAGAATGCCCTGATGCAAGTGTTAGTGCAGAACCAAGGCAACAACAACAACAACAACCCACCGCCACCACCACCTGTTGATCACTTAGCCCGTTTCTTAAGGCTAAACCCGCCGGTGTTTTCCAGTAGCACCGAGCCGATTGTAGCAGATGATTGGCTCCGCAAAGTTGGAAGGGAGTTGACCACTGCAGGATGCACAGATGCGGAAAGAGTGCGTTTTGCCGCACATCAGCTTGATGGACCCGCAGCATCATGGTGGGAGAATTATACAGCCACGCACCCTATTGACACTGTCACATGGGACCAGTTTCAGCAAGCTTTCTGTACAGCTCATGTTTCAGCAGGAGCTATGGCTATGAAGAAGCGTGAGTTTCGTAACCTACGCCAAGGAGGACGCACCGTAGGCCAGTATGTGGAGGATTTCAGTAAGTTAGCACGTTATGCACCAGATGACGTTGCTACAGATGCTGCCAAGCAGGAGAAATTTTTGGAAGGGCTGAATGATGAACTGAGTATGCAGTTGATGGTAGCAACCTTCAACAACTACCAGGAGCTGGTAGATAGAGCTCTCATGATTGAAGGGAAGCAACAGCAGATTGAAAACCGTAAGAGGAAGTATGGACAAGGGAAGTACAATTCTGGAGCCCAGCAGAAGCCACGATTTACCCCGAAGCCGGGAGGACAGTTTCAGCATACCCATGGAGGAGGTAGTTCGCACAACCATAATGGCTCCAAGAATGGTAATGGGAATGGAGGAGGAAACGGACAGAACCGCACCAACCCATCTACCCCAACCAAGAGAGATCTAAGTCACATTAGTTGTTTCAAGTGCCAGAAGACGGGACATTATGCTACTGATTGTCCCGAAGCCCAAAATGGAAATGGCAATGGAAGCTCTAGTAAGAAGCCGAACCCGTTCAACAAAGGACATGTGAACCACGTGAGCGTGGAGGAGGTTGAAGCTCAGCCTGATGCAGTAATAGGTAAGTTTTTGGTTAAGTCATTTACTGCAACCGTTCTTTTCGATACTGGTGCATCGCATTCATACATATCAAGGGGATTCGTGAATAAGTTTAAGATGTCCACCCAAGTTCTCCAAACCCCTATGTTAGTAACCTCGCCAGGAGCAGAGTATATGGCCACCCAAGGATGTTTTCAGATACCATTGGCCATTGGTAGGCATGTTTTCCCCTCAGACCTCATTGTTTTGGAATCGCAAGGTTTGGATGTGATTCTGGGAATGGATTGGCTATCGTTGTATGGAGGAAACATCGATTGTGCCAGCAAGACGATTTTGCTTACCACCCCGGAAGGAAAAAGGATCAAGTATGTATCCCGGCATATGCCGAAGAGGACTCAAGTAAATTGCTTAGCAGGAGTTGTACAGGAGGAAGTACCAGTGGTGAAGGATTATCCAGATGTATTTCCAGAAGAGTTGCCAGGCATGCCCCCAGATAGAGACATTGAGTTCTTGATTGAACTTTTGCCAGGCACAGGGCCAATATCTAAGAGACCGTACAGGATGCCCGCAAAGGATTTGGAGGAAATTAAGAAGCAGATCAAGGAGTTACTGGATAAAGGCTATGTTCGCCCAAGTTCGTCACCTTGGGGATCCCCAGTACTTCTAGTGGAGAAGAAAGATGGATCACTGAGGATGGTTGTTGATTACCGAGGATTGAATGAAGTGACCATCAAAAACAAGTACCCACTGCCGATGATCAATGATTTGTTTGACCGCTTACAAGGAGCTAAAGTATTTTCCAAGATCGATCTACGATCAGGGTACCATCAGTTAAAGATTCGAGAGCAGGATATACCCAAGACGACATTTACCACCAGATATGGATCGTATGAGTATACCGTTATGTCATTTGGTCTGACTAACGCACCTGCCTATTTCATGAACCTGATGAACAAAGTGTTTATGGAGTTTTTGGATAAGTTCGTCGTGGTGTTCATTGATGATATTTTAATCTTTTCCAAGGATGAAGAAGAGCATGAGGAGCATTTACGATTGGTGCTTGAGAAGCTCAGAGAACATCAATTATATGCCAAGTTCAGCAAATGTGAGTTTTGGTTGAAGGAAGTTGGATTCCTTGGACATGTTATTTCTGGAGAAGGAATAGCAGTAGACCCTGCCAAGGTTGACACAGTGACAAGTTGGGAATCACCCACGACAGTTGGAGAAATCCGGAGTTTCCTTGGACTTGCAGGATACTATCGGAGATTTATCGAGAATTTCTCAAAGATTGCTAAGCCCATGACTGAGCTATTGAAGAAGGACACCAAATTCAATTGGACTGAGGAATGTGAAGCTAGTTTCCAAGAGTTGAAGAAACGATTGGTTACCTCACCAGTGTTGATTCTGCCCGATCAACGCAAGGATTATGAAGTTTATTGCGACGCTTCTCGTCGAGGACTTGGAGCAGTGCTTATGCAGGAAGGAAGAGTTGTGTTGTATGCTTCACGACAACTTAAACCCCATGAGAAGAATTATGCTACACATGATTTGGAATTAACAGCCGTGGTGCATGCATTGAAAACATGGAGACATTTTCTCATCGGAAACCATTGTGAGGTGTACACGGATCACAAGAGTTTGAAGTATATTTTCACGCAGAAGGAGTTAAATCTCAGACAGAGGAGATGGTTGGAGCTCATTAAAGATTATGATATGAGATTGCATTATCACCCTGGAAAGGCTAACGTAGTAGCAGACGCGTCGAGCCGCAAGAGTCATGTCAACACCCTCATGATAGGAGAGTTACCTCAGGAGTTAACCGAGGACCTTCGCGAGCTATGTTTGGAGATAGTCCCTAGAGGCTATTTAGCGACATTGGAGATTCAGTCTACCTTGATGGAAAGGATCAGAGAAGCTCAGAAGACAGACAAGGAGATTGAAGAGATAAAGGAGAAGATGAGCAAAGGAAAAGCCAAGGGATTTCGTGAGGATGAGCACGATACCTTATGGTTTGAGGACCGCGTATATGTGCCAAATGATCTGGAGATCAGGAAGTTGATTTTGCAAGAAGCCCATGATTCACCATACTCGATTCACCCAGGGAATACCAAGATGTATTTGGATTTGAAGAATACTTTCTGGTGGACCGGAATGAAGAAGGATATTGCGGAGTATGTAGCAGTTTGTGATGTATGTCAGAGAGTGAAGGCAGAGCATCAGAAGCAAGCAGGATTGCTGCAACCATTGCCAATACCCGAATGGAAGTGGGATAAAATAGGCATGGATTTTATCACAGGATTACCCAGGACTCGTTCAGGCTATGACTCGATATGGGTTGTAGTCGACCGTTTGACGAAAGTGGCTCATTTCATTCCAGTGAAGACCACTTACTCCAGTGCTAAGTTGGCAAAGATATACATGACCAGGATCGTATGTTTGCATGGAGTTCCGAGGACCATTGTATCAGACAGAGGAACCCAATTTACCTCGAAGTTTTGGAAGCAGTTACATGAAACATTGGGAACCAGGCTGGAATTTAGTACAGCTTTCCACCCACAGACAGATGGACAGACTGAAAGAGTCAACCAGATTTTGGAGGACATGTTGAGAGCATGTGCACTAGATTATGGATCTAGTTGGGACGACAATTTGCCATATGCGGAGTTTTCGTATAACAACAGTTATCAAACCAGTTTGAAGATGGCCCCTTTCGAAGCCTTGTACGGAAGGAGGTGTAGAACACCGTTGTTATGGGACGAAGTTGGAGACCGTTAGTTGTTTGGACCAGATTTGATTAAGGAGTCTGAACAGAAAGTGAGGTTGATTCGCGATAGGCTCAAGGTAGCCCAGTCCAGGCAGAAGAGTTATGCCGATTCTAAACGAAAGGAGACCGTTCACGAAGTCGGAGACAGAGTGTATCTTCGAGTATCACCACTTCGAGGAGTGAAGCGCTTTGGAGTTAAGGGAAAGCTAGCGCCCCGTTTTATCGGACCATACAGAGTGTTGGAACGTATGGGAGAAGTTGCCTACAAGTTGGAATTGCCCGAAGGATTGTCTAGAGTACATGATGTATTTCACGTTTCGCAGTTGAAGAAGTGCCACGCAGAGATGGCTGAGATACCACTAAGAGATACTGTGCCACTGGAAGCGATACAGTTGGAAAGTGATTTGACTTATGAGGAGAAGCCAGTTAAGATTCTCGAGTATGCCAGCCGAGTTACCCGCAGCAAGGTTATCAAGTTTTGCAAAGTCCAGTGGAGTCACCACACGGAGGATGAAGCCACCTGGGAGCGAGAGGAAGATCTACGGAAAGACCACTCCCACCTGTTTTCTAGCCAACCCGAATCTCGAGGGCGAGATTCATCTTAAGGGGGGTAGGTTTGTAACATCCCAAATTTTCAATTTGGTATGTTATACATAGATCATCATTTCATATCATGTTTTATTGCATTTTGACAAATCCTCGATAAATCCTAAGCAACTCAAGGACCCTCGGAGAGAGTTGGAGATTTTTCTTAAATTTTCATATTTGATTTTTTTATCAAATAATAAGACGAGGATTTTGGTTTTAATTATTTTCCCTCCGGAAAAATATTTTATTTTGAAATAAACGAGAGGAGAAAATATGACTTCTCCAGAACAATTGAAATACTGGAGGAAAAATGTTAAAATCATTATTTGGAATTTATTTGGATTTTATTTGCAATTTTTATTGCATTAAAAATATTGCATGTTTTCAAAATATTTATTTTGATTTAAAAAATGTTCACCCTATTCTAGATTTTCTAACTAGACGGGGAAAATTTATTTCATATTTTTCTGACTTTTATTCATTTTTCTACGAATTATTTTCCGTGGAACTTATTTAAAAAAAGAGACGAGCGACGCCCGCTGGGCCGAAGCCCAGCCGAGCGCCGGCCCGCCCGCGCCTCTCCTTCCTCCGCACGGGACGCCGCCGCCGCCATGACCGAGTCCGGCCGCCGCACGCCTCCCCTATCCGCCCCCTCCCCCAAGCCACCTCGGGACCCCCCTCCTATATATACCCCCCCTCTCTCTTTCCTCTCACAGCCGCCGCCGCCGCCCACACCGCCGAGCGCCGCCGCCGTAGCCCGCGCCGCCGCCGCCGGGAGCCGCCGCCCTCGCCTCGCCGCACCCCCCGAGCCCCGCACCCCGCGCCCTCGCCCGGAGCCCCGCCGGAGCCCTCGCCGGAGTAGCCCCGACGAGGTACTGCCGCTGCCCCGTTTCGTCGTTGCCGGTTTTCGTTTTAAAAAAACCCTTCGTTTAAAAAAAAAACCTAGATCGGTTTTTTTTCGGTTTTATTATTTTGCGAGCGTTCACCGAACCGTTCGTTTTAGCGAACGCGTTCGTCGGTTTTTCTCTGTTAACGAACGTCCGTTATTTAACCGTTCGTTCGTTTTTCTTTTTCGTCGGATTTTTCTCGTTATTTTCTCAGATTCGATTTCTGATCGAATCTTCGATTCTGTTTAACTTCTCGCTCGTTTATCGGAATCAGGCGATTCAAGCGTCTAGAGTTTCGTCTCGAAATTCTCTTTCCGTTTAACCTACTCAAACAAGTTTTTGCAACAGTAAAACTTGACCTAGATTCGTTTAAAAAAAACCTAGATCGGTTTTTTTCGGTTTTATTATTTTGCGAGCGTTCACCGAACCGTTCGTTTTAGCGAACGCGTTCGTCGGTTTTTCTCAGTTAACGAACGTCCGTTATTCAACCGTTCGCCCATTTTTCTTTTTCGTCGGATTTTTCTCGTTATTTTCTCAGATTCGATTTCTGATCGAATCTTCGATTCTGTTTAACTTCTCGCTCGTTTATCGGAATCAGGCGATTCAAGCGTCTAGAGTTTCGTCTCGAAATTCTCTTTCCGTTTACCCTACTCAAACAAGTTTTTGCAACAGTAAAACTTGACCTAGATCCAGATTAGTAAACGAAGTTTCTTTCTTTCACCGTTTGACTTTCGTTGCTTCTTTCGAGTTGATTCTTTTTGCAAACCGGAGTTCTTAAGTTGAACTTTCTGGTAGGATCTTTCATTCGAGTTTTACCTGTGCATTAGATGAGTACTAATTGTATGGTTGTTTGTTTGCGATAGAGTCCCCGGAGTGTGCCGCTTGTTACTTCGACTCGTTAGCTTTTGCGGATCATCAGCAAGGCAAGTAACACTTTGATCATATCCCGTTCATACCCAGTTTTACTGCATTAGATCTGTTTTCCTCAAACATTGCATGGTTAGGATCTAATTAAATTGAGGGTATTGGGAAGTAGTTGAGGTAGTACCTATTACCTGTTTTTCTTAACAAACCCTTGGGAGTTACTTCTACGTTGCTTTTATTATATTGCCATGCTATGCTCGTAGACGTGGATTTGGGTTTGAGTGATATTCACGACAGATGTGAGATTGTTAATAATGGTTCAACTTAAGGTGGCAACTAAAACTCACATCTGGGTGGATTGAGGCACCTGGAGAACCCAGTGTTGTCTGTTTGTATAAGGTCCTCCACCCAGGCTCAAAGGGATCATAAGATTATTCATGCTAGAAACTTCCGTGTGCAGCCACAAGCTATTATGGGCTCTAGCATAGTTGAGTAGGTTACAAGATCTCTTGAAGAGGTAGGCTAGCAGATGTAGGGGAAAGTAGGTGTACCGGTCCACCCGGAGTAAAGAGTGATTGTTCCTGAAAGATTGTGTCTCGGTCATCCGTTTCTCAAACATCATGTAGTGCGAGAATCAAGCGGAGGCGATCGAGTCTTGTGGGGAAAAGTGCGCAAACCTCTGCAGAGTGTACAAACTGATCATGATTAGCCGTGTCCCCGGTTATGGACAACTTGAGTATCTAGTACTTGGATTATCATTTGAATCTCATCACCATGTTACTTATAATTAATTTTGTTGGGTTAATGATGACACTTAATTGGGATTGAGTTGGAGGTACCTTCTCAATGTTTCACAACCACCATGATAGTTAAATAAAATTTATTCCTTTGAAGTAGGATAAAAATTGGCTTTTCGCAAAACTGTAACCATAGAGCTTTCCACCAGCCATATATGCATATAGTATAGCATTATTATTGTTCATTGCTCTCTATGTGTTACTTTGCCAGCATATTCTATGTGCTGACCCGTTTTCGGGCTGCAACGTTTCATGTTGCAGACTTTTCAGACGACGAGTAAGGTGCCTTAGGTCGTGGTCTTATACTCAGTGATGCCGCTGGAGTGATGGACTCACTTATCTTCCAAGTCTTCCGCTGTTATCATTATTAGATGGCCTTAAGCCATGTTTATCATACTTAATCTCTTCGGAGATATTCGATGTAGTAAGTGTGTGATTGCTACTCTGTTATAAATCCTTCATTTGTACTGTGCGTGTCAGCATTACTGATCCAGGGATGACACTGGTGCACAGCAGCACAGGCCATTTGAGGTCTGGTCGCTACAAAAGGGTTCGGACAACCCCTGCCGCCATGCTGCAGCACATCGGCCAAAAGAGCTGCCACCACCCACAGCCCCCGACTCCACGCCACCTCCACCAGGGAGCCACGCCGCCGCGCGCCGTCCCGCCCAACCTAGATGGGGCCCAAAAGGGCCCACATCTGGGCGGAGCAGATGCCGCCGGCCAGCCGCACTACCACGGGCCCCGCAGCCAACGACCGCGTCACCACATCAAGAGCGCCCGTGTCACACCCAGCATTTTGTAACATGTCATTTGCATTAATAAAGCATGAAAATCTGGACCAACAAAAACTTTTGCTTTATTTGGTTTTTTAATTTGAGTTGGATTTCTCTTTGTGATTTCAAGTGCTCTTTAAAGTCAACACAGCTCCACCTTCTATACTTCAACTCCTTGCCCCAAACTTCTGCCCAATGATCATGTCATGTGTATAGTACAGTATAGTATTTTCTTACAAAATAATTTAGCCAAAAAGTATTTTCTAAATTTAGTATTCCAAAAACCCCTGAATTGAGTTTGCACTACAAGTACTTGATTTGGGGTATGAAAAATCTTTCAAAGAGTATGTTTGACTCCTATTAGGTATAGGACTCCCATAAACCACAAAAATATAATTTTAAAAGCTATTTTATTATTTTATTTAAAGATTTTTTCTTTATGCCAGAAATGGTCTTTATTAGGTTAAAATTATTTAAGTGTTTCAAAAATATTAGAGAAACTTTAGGGAAACTCAGAGGACATATATTGTCCATATATAAGAGTTCCAACACATGGTCATGTTCAAAATATTGGTCAAATCCCTCAAAAACCCTTTTTGGATATTTTAAGATTTTGAAATATTTACAAAGGAAATATTCTCTAAAAAATCCAAGAAAATTCTAGCAAGTCACATATGCATAATATGATGACCTTGCAAATTTTAAACTCAATCAAAATAGTTTTGGTTCACAAAAGTGCCCCAAAACCATCTCTGACCAGATCCAAGTTTGAACAACTTTACATTGCCAACCTCGTCCTTTTTGCCTCAAATTTTGTGGACATGCTCACATCTCAAAATAATGATACTACACCAAGTGGTGCATCAAGGGGAATAGTTTTGCATGACTAGATCTTGGAAAACCCATTTCTGTTGATTTCTAGGGTTTACAAAAGTTGCATTGGCAACTTTACCCAAATGGACCAAAACTTGGTGGAACACCTTATTTCTTCATGCCATTTGACCCTGTCAAGTCTCATGCAAAGAGGAATTCATCTACTTGCCCAAACCAACATCAAACACCTTCTGCCAATTTTTCAAAAGCATTACTTTGACCTCTTCCACTAAGGCTCAACTTTTTACCACAACCCCTCCTAGTCCTCTTCTACCTCCAATAACTCTCCCCTGGCCATTACTCAATGATTTAGGGGTAAAACACCCCCATTTACCTCCCTGGCCAGCAGTTCCTCTCTCTTTCTCACATCCCTCCTCACTCTAGTGGCCATCCATGGCATCCAAAGCTTCCTCCCCTTTGTTTACTACTCCCTAGCTCTGCCAAACATGAGTGGGCACGCCCCTGCCGCTTAAACAATGCCATGCTGGCCATTTGCATGCTCCAGAGCACGCTACAATGCGGCCAGGCACTGTAGCCGCCCCCTGCCAACCATCTTCGGCCACCTCAGGCCACCCCAGCGCGCCCGACGATGCACCTCGACGTCTGCAACACGGAAGCTGGTCGGCCCCCTCCTCCTTCTCCCTCCTCCTGCCCCTGCTCGCACGCGTGTCGGCTGCCCGGGAGCGCCAGTGAAAACGCTCACACGCGCGGTGCCCCTGGCCCTCCCCTGCTCTCTCTCTCTCTCTCTCTCTTCACTCCCTCGCTCTAGACCAACCTCAGGAACACCCCAGACACATCGCAGCGAGCCCCGGTGACCCGTAGCGACGGCAACAAGTTTGCCGGCGCACGAGTCCTCGGTGGACCGTCGCCCGCCTATTTAAAGGCTGCCCCGCGCCGTCCTCTCCTCACCACTCGCCCTCTGCACCACCAAATCACCCCCTGCACCCCCAGTTCCTCTCCAGAGGGGCCCGAGCTCGAGATCGAGCTCGAGCTCCGCCGCTTTGGCTCGCCGTCGTCTGCACAGTATAGACCTCCTCCGCTACTCCTTTCCCTCTATTTGGAACAACCGTAGCCCACTGATTCCCCTCTCCTCCCAACTTCTTTTGCAGCCAAAAACGGCCGAAACCACCGACGCCCGACGCTCCTTCGCCGCGTGACCTCGTCGCCGGCGAACCAGGCCACTCCAGCGACCACGACGACCACCACCTGAATGGCGGCAGCCTCCTGAGTCTAGCCGTGCCATCGCCCGACCTCGTCGTGCCCTGCATCGCCGTCGGTGAGCTCGCCGACCCTCTGGTCGCGAGGTCAGAGATGATAGGTGGGCCCCGCCTGTCATCCTCACCTCTCCCTCGCCCCTCTCTCTCCCACTGACACCCGGGCCCCGCCCGTCAGATTTAAACCTGGTGCACGCGCCGCTCTGGCTCGCCCGGGCCGAATCTCTTCTGGGCATCTTGCGCTACGGCTGTTCTGGCCCAGTTGCACAGTGCTCTTTCTCTTTTTCTTTTCTCTCTAATTTCAAAATATTCCACAGGATTAAATTAATGTCCAAATGCAATCATTCCAACTCCTAAAATCTTGTAATAATCCCACCTATTTAATGGTGTATCTTTCATGCAAATCCATCACCCTTTTTGTATTGTTCAAATTTAAACCCTTCTTTAAAAATCCGTTACTCTATCTCTTAAGCCCCAAATCCAAAACCATGAATTTTTCCCTTCTTAGTTTTCATCCTAGTATTTAACAAAAATAAGTTGACATTTTTCTGAGCACTTTGGTTTTTCTGTTTTACTATTGCCTTATTTTTTCCGTTGTTTCTTTTGCGACGAATAGATCCCGTATTTGACGAAGTAGTTGGAGAAGAAGAAGGAGAAGGACTTAAAGACTTTGAAGACCAAGCCAACCAAGGCAAGCAGCCCTTTGACCATGATAACCCTCTCATGTGCTTTGATAAATTTCCGTTGATACTTGCATGTTTGTAGCTCTACCTTGTGCTTAGAGATACGATGAATACTTGATGTTGACGCATGATGTTGCATCTATGCATGATCACCTCGTGGTTGCATTCTTTCGAAAACCCCATCGGGTGCCCCTAATGCCCGTGGGTGATGTTGAACTAAGGTCACCACTTGAGGAAGAAGTGGTGCACCAGAGCAAGCATTTTGTGTGTGTGTGTGTGTGTGTGTAAAATGATGGATTGGATTTAGGTGTGATTACCGTCCCAACCAAACATACCTAGGCCGATACTGGCATGGTGCCCACATTACTAGTGACGGGGGTGACACGAGGTCACTCTCGGGACGGGGTCGTGCTCGGATAGGCGGCCTGACTGTTTTCACAGGGCACCGGACACACCGTTGGTCCCTGCGTGTATGTGTGATAATGAAAAGGGCAGAGTCCCAAGATCTTGATGCTTATACACAAAGGCCGTGTACCAACGAGTGGACCCTATGTTAGTGTCGCATAGGGAAAGATAGTGATCGGGTGCTTCTCCCGAGTACTTGAGGTACCGCGGGATTGTGGATGACACAAAAGCTTCTCGGATCTTGTGGGTAAAGTGCGCAACCTCTGCAGAGTGTCAAACTATTAGAATAGTCGGGTCCACGGTCATGGACAGTTGGGTGGTGCTACTTAAACTATGTCCAGAAATTTTACAAACTTGGTACACATGTGTGTGTGGAGGAGAACTATTTGAGTCAAGGCTAATGACTTGACGTGTTGATTAAGCTAGAGTTGATCCAAACTCTCTTTATGTTGATATCTGTAACCTGTTCTTATGGTTACCAGAATTCATTGATGCATATCTTACCAGATGATATGACATTTCATCTAGTTTGATGCTGGGTTGCCTACTTGTTGTTACATCATGCATTGTTACCTTGATCCAAAAACATGGGTTGCTTACGAGTATATTCAAAGTACTTATTGGCTTGCCACTAGTTATTTAATTGGCCAGACATGGAGGAACAGGAGTTCGAAGAAGAGTTCTTTGAAGACGAACATGCAAACTAGGACGCTTTCCCAATCAGAATGCCTGTAGGGTTAAGGCAGATGGCATGGGTCCTACTTATCAACGAAGATTTCCGCTGCTTGAGTTTATTTGACGTTCAGCCCTTGAGGCTCTATCTATGTAAGACTTGCCTATAATGGTCGTAATTTTTGTAAGACGGTATGTATGGATGTAAGACTCTTGTTATTCAGCTTCTGTGTGTTCAGTGAGCATTGATCTCTGGGATCACTGTACACGTGCATTCGGTGATCTCGACTTATGAGTCGGGTCCCCACAGCCCGCGACCCGCGGAACCCTGCTGTTGAGTATCATTGTTATTATGGAAACATAGGATAGCGTAGGATTTATTCCACCTTGCCTTGTACTTCAAGACGACCTTGTACTCCTATATATATGCCCATGAGGCTCAAGCAATACATCAACAATTCCACCAATCCTCTCTCTTCCTTCTAACACCCCCCACCAAGCCGCACCATCACCAGCCGAGTACCACCGCCGCCAGCAGGGGGCCCGCGCCCCCACGCTTGAGCGGGGAAAGAAGGGCATGTCGCTGCCATCGCCGCACGGGCAGGGCCCGGCGAACAATGCCGCGGCAGGGGGGAGCCGGAGGGGAGGAAGGCTGGAGGAGAGGACGACGGTGGGGGAGAGCGAGCGAAGCCGTCCAACTCTATAAAACCTCAGCTGAATATCTTCATAAGGTAGGCCGCAAAGTCAATGATTCTCAGTGGTAAGACCAAATTCGTCCGCTGTCACATGAAGCTTAGGGTTCCATGGTTGGTTCTCGAACTTGCCAGATACCGACGCTGATGGGAAAACATTTTGCCTATTGCATAGGTCCTTTTATTGATTATTAGCATCCATAAGGACAAGACACACATGTATGATGCATATAGTCTACAACTTGCGATCGAGAACAACACTCCAGTTGTATATATGTCCGTCGATTGATCGTCTACATGAGGAGCCCCCTGGCTATGCGGCCGTCAGCGCCCTGGGGAAAGAACCCGCCGGCCTGGGCGGGGCTTCCGGTGCCGTACACGATGCCGAGGATCTCCTCGGGCGTGCGATCGTAAGCGAGCGAGTAGCGGTCGCCGGCGATGATGTTCCCCACGGTCTGCCCCTCGGGCCCCTCACCCGGCACCACCACTAGCCCCTCGTCCTTCACTCCCCTCCTCCCCAGCTCGTTCCGCAGGTCGGAGATGTGCGCGGTCACCTCCGCCACACCAACACCATAGCTCGCCACCCGCGACAGTCCGCGCTCGTACAACAGGGCCCGGATCACCGCGTCCTGTGCCGATTCCACGCCCAGCAGTCCCGCCACCAGCTGCGTGCAATCAATCATAGAAGTACGACAAGTTAATTATCACGTACATGTAATTAATGGGAATATCGATCAGTACGCATGCACGCATTTTGTGTGTCTGATCGATACGGCTGGTGGTAGGGTGATCACGCGTGTGGTGTAGCCTAGGTACGTACCCTTCTGGCCTGAGGAGTGAGGAGCTTGGGGTTGGCGCCAACGTAGCCGGTAAGACCGACGTACGGGATGATGTAGGAGGCGATGAGGAAGTTGAGGCTGTTCTCGTAGGGGTTGAAGGGCGGGTCCAGCGTCGTGTTCATCGCCTGCTCCACGATCTTGCCGATGTTGGTCGCGCTGATGTCCAGCTGCGGCCGCGGGAATCCCCTCACGTTCTGCTTGATCGCCCTGCACATACACACGCACTGTCCATAAACGACATGCTACTTCTCTGCTACTAATATTTCTTGGTCGGGAGAGAGTCCGAGCTAGTGGCCGAATTGTGAGGTTAATTGCGTACGTACCTGAGGTGGCCAACTTCTTGGTAGCAGAACTGTGTGGCGACGTCTCGGACGAAGGGGGTGAGGGCGGCGGTCTGGCCACCGATAGGAGGCGGGCCGCCGCCGGTGAGGTTGACGTCGATGCCATCGAGGCCGTAGCCCAGCGCCGACCAGCAGAAGAACTCCGCCTCCAGGTACTCGAGGTTCAGCGGGAACTCCAGCAGGTCCACGTCCGATTGTGGCAGCAGCGTGCCGCCGCCGCCGAAGAACCCGCGGTACCGTGCCCACTCGTTGTCCATGTCCTGCGCCCGGCAGACGCCGCCGCAGAGAGCAGCCGCCACCAAGGCGACCACCACGACGAAGGTGGCCGGCGCAGCCATGGCAATACTACTTGCAGCTCGTAGTATGATCACGAGTTGGGAGTTGGGACTAGTCTGCGCACGCCAAGGATGGTAGGATCGCTGATCTGCAGGTTTGGGGGACTTAACTTGTGCGTGTTCTCGTCCTCGCGATCGGCGAATGTAATATAGGCGGTGCGGCACATGCGGAAGGGGTGCAACGTGGAGCGTGACGTGGACGGGAACGGAAGAGGAGTGGGGGTGGCGCGCCAAGGGTCTGGCCTCCGGCGGAACTACGTGTGGTGTTGTTTAAGCGGCCGGTCGCTGTTTGCTTTGTCTTGGAGGAAATTTTAGTGGGTCGACCATTACTCCATTGTGTGACGTTTTCTGTGCAGTTGTCTTGCGAGTTTTGTAGTTTTGGGCCTTACCCTGGGCTCCTGAGGTACACACAATGGTGGCGCAAATTAGACAAGTTCCCCCATACACGAAATGGGACATGCGATGTGCGCTCAGAAAGAACGAAGAAACAGGTGTCACTCACATATGCTTGCAAGGCATTATAGGACAGTGCTTGCAAGGAAAATATTAGCATGATGTACCTCTTTTTTAAGTTAGCAACGTGTATAACTTTTCCCCCGCAAAAAAAGAAGGCAACGTGTATAACTTTTGAAACATGTGTTCGTCCCTTAGGGCTTATTCGGTTTACTAGTTTCTCAAACCATAAGAATAGGAAAAGTAAATGATTAATAGGTCATGTCAGTTGAATTGAAGAATTCACCACTGAAAGCGCACTCCAATCTCCTAATTGGATTGATAATTAATGTCAGTCTTAACGGACTTAGCCTTTCATTTTTGTGATCCAAAGCCATATTGAGTCAATTCTTTCTCAAATGTCCTTAAAGATCAAACTTCAAAAACAATGTTTTGGACGGTGTCACCAAAATGTCACAAGGGTGACGAGATTACATTTGGGTCACATTGCACAAAAGTGTCGATGATTCAACTGTTAGATGTTCCAAGTCTGGTGGCCGAGCTGACAAACCTTCCTTCGGCCATGCAAGGAAAAGGAAGGGTCAGGATGGAAACTCCTCTACCAAGTACTTGACATTGCCGACTGCAAGTCCTCCTCCATCATGCACTTGAAAAATCCTTAAATATAGACGCGGCTCTTTGAGGTTACCGTTCAGACACAACTCCATATGGTAAGAGCATCTACAGCCGGGCTTTGCAAATTCGGCCCCTCAAACGCCCGCGGACGCGCCCGGATGCGCCTGCGGACACTAACCGGGAACGCCTCAAATCGTGTCGTCCATATCTGTTTCTTTCATCCGAACCCCTATATCCATACTATAGTATGCAATGTCGATCAAACTACGTAGATCAGCTTCGGACATAAAAATTGCACAATAGTTCTCCAAAAGATCCATCAAAGTTCACACAAACGACGGACAACTATATACTACATCTAAAACTTGAAATTAAAATAAACTTCACCACTTCCAGACCGACCCTTTCCCCTTCTGGTCGCCGGTGTAGCTGTACCCGTCGTCGGCTGGTAGAGGAGCGTCCGATTCTTCGGAGGAGGAGCCGCCGTCGTCGTCGGAGGAGGAGGAGTCGACGATGACGAGGCCCTTGAGGCGCTGGACGGCCCGGTCCTGCTGTCGCCTGAGCTTGGCTAGCTGAGCCGCCTCCTTCGCCTTCTCCAACGCCTCCCGCTCGGACTGCTCAATGGCAAGCCGAAGAGCCTTGGCGTTCTTCCGGCAGAGCCGTCGAGCGTCCGTCTCCGCCGTCGTAAGCGATCGGCGGTAGACCCACGCGAGGAGCCGCTAGTCCTCGTCGGGCTCCGCCGGCGGCGGACAGAGCTCTCCACGGCCTCCCTCTCCCTTGCCCGCTGCCTCCGACTCCGGCGTGCGTGTTCGAGCCGACAGGGCGGGCTCAAGCACCCACCGCGGCCCACGAGGGGGAGCAGCAGCCGGCGGGGCAAGGGGACGGCATGGGGAAGCAGCAGTTGGCGGGGAGATGGGCCGGCGCAGGGGAGGCGCCGATTGCGCTGGCCGCTTGTCGGAGCTACCCAGAGCCGGAAGAGGCCAACACCGGCGTCCGAGATGCGCTGACGGGGAAGCGGCGAGGCTGTAGCTCCAGAGCTGCCCCCGGTGTCCACCTTGGACCGCTCCAAGGCGATGCGGAGGGCAAGCTCATACTCCGGATCCACCTCGTCGTCGGAGCGGCTGCCGGAGCTCAACATTGCGCCGGATTCGATCGGAATCGGTGAGAGGAGAGGACAAAGCGAGAGAGGATAGTGAGTGAGCTAGGGTTTCAGACCAACGAGGCCGATGGGGTTTTTTGTGGGACATCCATGAGGTCGGTGGTGGGGCAGGCTTGTCAGACGGACGTGCCCGGGCCACCCCATATCCGCCCCATATTTGGAGATATGGGGGGTGCCAGTCAGTCCGGACGTTTGAGGCCGATTTGAGGCGTCTGTCTGGGTCGAAAAAACGTGACCGGGCAGCCCGCCCGGGCGTATGAGGCGGCTTTGAGAGGTCCGACTGTAGATGCTCTAAACACTTAGAATAAGGGACATTGCCGAAAACCAGTATTGGAAAGGGTTTTGAACAGATGAATACACTGGTGGATGGTTGGACTCTAACGAATCAACAGACACTAGACATCTGAAGATGTGATATTGTGTGAATCCATGCCCCCCCCCCTCCGGTAATATTAGTGAACATCCCTTGATCACTTATGGTACCCCAAACAGCCGACTTCACTTTCCTATTGGAAAGGAAAAATAGTTCTAACATGAACTTGTTCACCTGCAATAGTCAAGAACTCTTGACGGTATCTAGCTGGAACAACCTGTTCGTCCTGAATACCTTGACTTAAGGACAAATAATTTCATAATGGATGGTGTAGGACACAGAAGAAACAACAACTAGACATCTCCAGTGGTGACTGCACTAGTGGTTGTTGATGGACACAAAAGAAACAATGACCACTAGATGTCTACAGAGGTTACTACAACCGCTCAGGCGCGGCTCCTTGAGTATATTGATATATATATGCATTGTTGTAATATGAAATGTGTATCAACAAATGGCTATACTGACTACTACCCTTAAGTTGTAATTCAACTGATATATAATTATGTTGGGTTAATGTATTGTTTAATTGAGTTGCGTATTGTCGGTTGTTATACTTTATATTTTTAATTAACTAAATGTACTATGCACTAATAGAACAGAAGGCATGTTACTGGTAAGTAAAATACCAGGGAAGATCTAATTTTGAAACATGCCATAGGTAGAGTAGTTACTAGTGACACTCGCCTATTTTGCTAGTTACTGGTCACTTCTTACCACTGGCGAGTTACTATTGACGGCTACTCTGCTCATCAATAAAGTGGAAAATGCACCCATCACTGGTAAGTTGTAGTAGTGGTCCAACATTGGCTTGTGTGCATGGGAGCCTTCAAGGTGTGAAGGAGGCAAGATGTTTGCACGCACTAGAGAGCTATTTGGTGAAGATCTACCCTGATTAAGGCTAGACTTTCATGGTCGTAAGCCTTGGTGGCATAGGTTGAGTGCTCCATTGTGGGTGTAGTTCTCCACGGACTTGTCCTCCATGGATATAGCAACTATGGTCTTCGTGATCCTAGAACTTTTATGGTCGAAGCCTCCATCAACATGAAGTATAACAAGGCAAACTATCCGAATCACGGGGAAAATCTTATGCCATGCCCAGGTGATGGTGTCCGGATAAGGGGGTGCTAACCATGTCGTCTCTCAGACATATGGGCCGGGCTGAGGACCCTCAAAGTAACTATCTTGTGGGCTATATTCATTAGGCTCCCAGGAGCCTCTAGAAGGAATCTCCCCAAAGACTTGGTGTGTACTCCAAGACATAGAGGCAATCGTCGGAAAGATTACTATTAGATGTAACCAACCTATGTGTAACCCTAGGTACCCCCCCTGTGAATATAAGATGAGGGGTGTAGACCATAGAGGCCAACTCATTCATACACGATCTCGTCGTAAATCAACTTGTACTCTTTACCCCATCAATCAATACATTCAAAGTAGGACGTAGGGTGTTATCTCTTAGAGATAGTCTGGACCTGGGTAAAGTCATGTGTCCCTGTTACCGTCGTGCCAAGGCTACCGGCTCAGGACCCTCTACCCGAGATCTACTGAATTTAACTTTGTCATTAGTGGCCCATGAAGGTCCCTCTATATGTAGTCGAGGCGGTTTGATGGCGTCAATAGGAGATAATTAGATCGGTGCCGGCACAGCTTCTACGTCGCACCTCGGCTCGCCTGAACCATCTGAGAATATTGAAACTCCAATCCCTTGTCCATGACTTTAGATCTGGCCAAGGAATAACAACCAACTTCCACCCAAGCACCGAGGTTCTATCGGGCTCGGGGCGTAAGCTACACCTTACCGGACCAAGACTGGAGCTCAAATCCGATGAGACAATACGTGGCTAGGTGAGCCAGGCCCCGCAAAAAGGACTAGTGCCAACGTTAGATTGACCTCGGGAGAACTCGGAGAGCGTTGTCGGATCTGACTGGAACTAAAATTTCGCTCCTACCCACCACCCATGACAAGTACTGCCCCAGAAAAATGGGGCCAACCGACATATGGGATTTAGCCCTCGTAGTGCAAAACACAAACAAGATGACCCGGCAATTCTGGACACGTTTTTTGTTCACAAAAAAATGCGGATTACACGGATCAGAAAGCCATAGTGTCATTCCCCTTAACTTTTACGACAAGGGGATTAGGAGATAAGTCTTTCGACGCCGTCTCCGACCTAGTAACAAAGTATTACGCCATGGAGGACGCCTGGATACCAATCAATGGCGCAAAAACCCTAGCTCAGAGTTAACCAAAGCGGGAGAAGGAAGTGGGCGCCCACACCGTAACCGACGGTCCAAGCAAAACAACGCCGATAAGATTGACGAGCAACCTTCATGAAAGAGAACTCTATCGAATAGCTGCGGAACTAAATCGCTACTGGATGATCTAGAATATTAGTATGAACTAGTTTGGCGATCTAGACTATTAGTATGAATTAGTTTGAGTGATCTAGAATAAAATATAGTATCTTGAACATCTTTTATGATTGTGAGCCCTCACTAATTATTTCCAGTCAAGTAGTTGATGTTGGAGAAGGAAGACAACATAATGGGTTATGTTTGCTTATATTCACATAGAATTTATGTTGCCATGACCCTCTAACATGTGGTGCTTGCTCATAATCTTTTGCTAGCCAAAAGAGTTTTGTACTAACTAGAGATACTACATGTGCATCCAAATACCCTTAAACCAAGTTTCTTCTCATAAGAGTCCACCATATCTATCTATGGATTGAATAAGATCCTTCAAATAAGTTGTTATCGGTGCAAAGCAATAAAAATTGCTCCTAATATACATGATCTTTTATGTAAGGGAAAATAAGTTTTGTACGAACTTGTGATGGTAATGCAGTACACGCGACGAACTGCTCAACAAAGGTTGCTATCATAAGGGGCAATATAAAGTGAAGTTCCTTTGCATTAAGAGCTTGCACATAAAATTTAAAAGCGCATGGCAACCTCTATTTCCCTCTGTGAAGGGTCTATCTTTTACCTTTTAGTCTTTACTTTTATGCAAGAGTCAAAGGTATTTATCCCTGTTCCAACCTCAATTATTCTCCACTTGGCAAGCATTATGTGGCGGGGAATGATCCAGGCATATATATCCGGTTGAATATACGTAATCATGAGTTAGTATTGTTAACATTATCCCTAAGATAAATAAGTTGGGTGGTGAAACATTAAACCCCCATCTTCCTTTGTGTCTGATTGAAACAGTTTGTACTAAGAATATGCTTTGAGTGCCAGTAATCAGGGAAGACTATATGATAATTGAGTATTTGGAATTTTCTAAATGAAAAGCTCTTACATAGACCCTTCCTGAAGTATAATGAATTGTAATTGTTTTGATGACTGAGAACATGTTTGTTAGTTTCCAAGAAATTTTATTTTTTATACTTTGACTTGTGACTGAATTATTACTTGATCATGAGAAGTTATATGATTGATACTTGTGGTTATAACAATGATCATGATGCTACCATGTCTGTATTTTGCTTTACTGACACCTCTCTCTATAAACCTACGGTCATGATTATCGAGTTTGGTATTCGCTTGAGGACAAACGGAGTCTAAGCTTGGGGGAGTTGATACGTCCATTTTGCATCATGTTTTTCTACTGTTAATTATATTGATTCAAAGTTATTTTCACTTTTATATGCCATTATAATGCCTTTTCTCTCTTAAATTGTGAGCTCTATCACAAGAGGGAGATTGCCGGTAGCTGGAGTTCTAGACCTGAAAAGAGCTACAAAGAGATAACTATTCTCCGGAGCTCTGAATGGCCTGAAGTTTTATGGAGATTTATTTTGAAATATATAAAAAATACTGGAAGAAGAATCAGTAGGAGGGGACCCACCAGTGAGCCACAAGCTCAGGTGGCGCGCCCACTCCTCTCCGGCGTGCCACCTGAGCTTGTGGGCCCACCAGCAGGCCTACATGGTCCATCTTATCCTATATGAATCCATTTTCCCTAGAAAAAATCAAGAGAAGACTTTCTGGATGAAGCGTCGCCATCTTGAGGCAAACCTAGGCAGGAGCACCTTTGCTCTTCGGCGGAGCGATTCTGCCAGAGATACTCATCTCCATCATCATCTTCAGCAACACCATATTATATCCAAACTCTAGTTCATCTCTTGTATTCAATCATTGTCCAAAACATCAGATTGGTACATGCGGGTTGCTAGTAGTGTTGATTACATCTTGTAGTTGATGTTAATTGGTTTATTTTATGGGAGATTATATGTTCAAATTGCTAATCATATATTTATCTCCTCTGATCATGAACATGAATATAATTTATGATTAGTTTCGTTTGTTCTTGAGGATATGGGAGAAGTCTTGTTATAAGTAATTATGTGAAGTTGGTCTCCATTCAATATTTTAATGATGTGTTATTTTGTTCTTCCTCTATTGGTGTCATGAGAACGTCGACTAAATAAAATATTACCATGCTTGGGCCTAGGAGAAGGCATTGTGGGATTAGTAAGTAGATGACGGGTTGCGAGAATGACAGAAGCTTAAACCCTAGTTTATCCACTCTTCCGTAAGGGCTGATTTGGATCTATATGTTTCATGATATGGTTAGATTTATCTTAATTATTCTTTCGTAGTTGTGGATGCTTGCAAGAGGTGGTAATCAAAAGTGGGTTGTTTGTTCAAGTAAGAACAACACCCTAGCATCGGTCCACCCACATACAAATTTATCAAAGTAGTGAACGTGAATCGATCAATCGTGATGAACATGACTAGACGAAATTCCCATGTGTAAGTGCATCTAGTGCCCCTTAGTGATTTTGGTGTATTGAAGACTTATAGGTTAAGGGACTAATGCGTTTGTGAGTGTACACAAGTCTATAAGTCTATAAGGAGTTCGATATTTACAGAGAAAGTCGACCCCTAAAAATGAATGTCTTCAACTGAAGACTTTGGCTTTCTGAAGACTTTGAAAGTGAAGAAATTGGTGTGACCATGAACACTTGATATCCATGCGAGGAACATGAAGCGTGAAGACTTTTGTTTTCGTAGTTTCATTTTCTCTTTCTTGAGTCATAGGAAACACCGCATTGTTAAAGGGGGTCGAGGTAAAACTAAGGAAAAGTTTCCAAGTGATGCTCATCTCAAAATCCTACACTTACCAATCCCTTCGAGTGAAGCCATTGGAAATCTCATACAGTTCAGTAAATTTCTTCAGTGATAGAGATGAAGATCTTCTGGTCTCTGAGCAATTTGTTCTAACTGAGGAGTTAGGAATTCGCCAGTGCGGATTGCCTACAAGTGAGGAACATGATAGCCCTGAGGAATTTGAACCTCAAATTTCCGACCGTTGCTGTGCTTGAAGGAAATATGCCCTAGAGGCAATAATAAAGTTGTTATTTATATTTCCTTCTATCATGATAAATGTTTATTATTCATGCTAGAATTGTATTACCCGGAAACTTAGTACATGTGTGAATACAAAGACAAACAAAGTGTCCCTAGTATGCCTCTACTAGACTAGCTCATTAATCAAAGATGGTTAAGTTTCCTGACCATAGACATGTGTTTTCATTTAATCAACGGGATCACATCATTAGAGAATGATGTGATGGACAAGACCCATCCATTAGCTTAGCATAATGATCGTTTAGTTTTATTGGTATTGCTTTCATCATGACTTATACATGTTCCTCTGACTATGAGATTATGCAACTCCCGAATACCGGAGGAACACCTTGTGTGCTATCAAATATCACAACGTAACTGGGTGATTATAAAGATGCTCTAGAGCTGTCTCCGATGGAGTTTGTTGATTTGGCATTGATTGAGATTAGGATTTGTCACTCTGTGTATCGGAGAGGTATCTCTGGGCCCTCTCGGTAATGCTCATCACTATAAGCCTTGCAAGCAATGTGACTAATGAGTTAGTTGCGGGATGATGCATTACGGAACGAGTAAAAGAGACTTGCTGGTAACGAGATTGAACTAGGTATGATGATATCGACGATCGAATCTCGGGCAAGTAACATACCGATGACAAAGGGAATGACGTATGTTGTTATGCGGTTTGACCGATAAAGATCTTCGTAGAATATGTAGCAGCCAATATGAGCATCCAGGTTTCGCTATTGGTTATTGACCAGAGATGTGTCTCGGTCATGTCTACATAGTTCTCGAACCCGTAGGGTCCGCACGCTTAACGTTCGATGACGATTTGTATTATGAGTTATGTGATTTTGATGACCGAAGTTTGTTCGGAGTCCCGGATGAGATCACGGACATGACAAGGAGTCTCAAAATGGTCGAGAAAAGATTCATATGTAGGACGATGGTATTTGGACACCGAAAGTGTTCCGGGTGATACCGGGTCACCGGAAGGGGTTCCGGGCAACCCCCGGCAAAGATATGGGCTTAATGGGCCAAGTAAGGGAACACACCAGCCCACAAGGGGCTGGTGCGCCCCCTATAGGGCCAGCCACATGGGGAGAAAGTGAAAGGAGAGGAGGAAAAGGAAAGTATGAAGTAGGACTCCTACTTCCTTTCCCTCCCCCCTCCTTCCTTTCCCCCTTGTCCAAATATGGTAGGGGGGCGAATTGGACTAGGGGACCAAGTAGGATCCCCCCTACTTGGGCGCGCCCTAGGCTGCCTCCTTCCCTCTCCCTCCTTTATATACATGGGGAAGGCATCCCTAGAACACACATCAATTGTTCCTAGCCATGTGCGGCGCCCCCTCCACAATTAACACCTCGGTCATATCGTCATAGTGCTTAGGCGAAGCCCTGAGCCAGTAACTTCATCATCACCGTCGTCACGCCGTCGTGCTAACGAAACTCTCCCTCGTCCTCAATTGGATCAAGAGCTCGAGGGACGTCATCGTGCTGAACATGTGCTGAACACGGAGGTGCCGTACGTTCGGTACTTGGATCGGTTGGATCCTGAAGACATTCGACTACATCAACCACGTTTCTAAACGCTTTTGCTTTTGTTCTACGAGGGTACGTGGACACATTCTCCCGCGTAACTCGAAACAGGAGCTGCAAAATGAACAAAGACTAGTTATGGGCGAAGTGACGATGTGTGTTGGAAATGATTCCAAGGTTGATAAGATCACCATCGCGCACTCCCTCTACCTTCGAGATTAGTGTTAGACCAAAATAAATGTTATTTGGTGTTTGCGTTGAGCATGAATATGATTGGGTCATGTTTATTGCAATACAATTATTCATTGAAGTCAAAGAATAATTGTTGTTCTGTTTACATGAATAAAACCTTCTATGGTCATACACTTAATATAAATGGTTTATTGAATCTCGATCGTAATGATACACATATTCATAATATTGATGCAAAAAGATACAAAGTTAATAATGATAGTGCAACTTATTTGTGGCACTGCCGTTTAGGTCATATTGGTGTAAAGCGCATGAAGAAACTCCATGCTGATGGGCATTTGGAATCACTTGATTATAAATCACTTGATGCTTGCGAACCATGCCTCATGGGAAAGATGACTAAGACTCTGTTCTCCGGAACAATGGAGCAAGCAACTGACTTGTTGGAAATAATACATACTGATGTATGCGGTCCAATAAGTTTTGAGGCTCGCGGCGGGTATCGTTATTTTCTGACCTTCACAGATGATTTGAGCAGATATGGGTATATCTTCTTAATGAAACACAAGTCTGAAACATTTGAAAAGTTCAAAGAATTTCAGAGTGAAGTGGAAAATCATCGTAACAAGAAAATAAAGTTTCTACGATCTGATCGCGAAGGCAAATATTTGAGTTACGAGTTTGGCCTTTATTTAAACAATGTGGAATAGTTTCACAACTCACGCCACCTAGAACACCACAGTGTAATGGTGTGTCCGAACGTCGTAACCGTGCTTTATTAGATATGGTGCGATCTATGATGTCTCTTACCGATTTACCACTATCGTTTTGGGGTTATGCATTAGAGACAGCTGCATTCACGTTAAATAGGGCACAATCTAAATCCGTTGAGACGACACCATATGAACTATAGTTTGGTAAGAAACCTAAGTTGTCGTTTCTCAAATTTTGGGGTTGCGATGCTTATGTGAAAAAGCTTCAACCTGATAAGCTCGAACCCAAATCGGAGAAATGTGTCTTCATAGGATACCCAAAGGAGACTGTTGGGTACACCTTCTATCACAGATCCGAAGGCAAGATATTCGTTGCTAAGAATGGATCCTTTCTAGAGAAGGAGTTTCTCTCGAAAGAAGTGAGTGGGAGGAAAGTAGAACTTGATGAGGTAGTTGTACCTTCTCTCGAATTGGAAAATGGTTCATCACAGAAATCAGTTCAAGTGATGCCTACACCAATTAGTGAGGAAGTTAATGATGATGATCATGAAACTTCAAATCAAGTTACTACCGAACCTCGTAGGTCAACTAGAGTACGATCTGCACCAGAGTGGTACGGTAATCCTGTTCTGGAAGTCATGTTACTAGACCATTATGAACCTACGAACTATGAGGAAGCGATGATGAGCCCAGATTCCGACAAATGGCTTGAGGCCATGAAATCTGAGATAGAATCCATGTATGAGAACAAAGTGTGGACTTTGGTGGAATTGCCCGATGATCAACAAGCCATTGAGAATAAATGGATCTTCAAGAGGAAGACGGACGCTAATAGTAGTGTTACTATCTATAAAGCTCGACTTGTCGAAAAGGGTTTTTGAAAAGTTCAAGTTGTTGACTACAATGAGATTTTCTCACTTGTATCGATGCTTAAAGTCTGTCCAAATCATGTTAGCAATTGCCACATTTTATGAAATATGACAAATGGATGTCAAAACTGCATTCCTTAATCTCTACTCCTAATGGACGAGTTGGTGAATAGTCTCCGCGGTTTATTTTCGCTGGTTTTTTTCGTCTCTCCTCCCACCACCCCCTCCCACCCTGGTCCATCGGTTTATTTTTCTCTCCACTCTTTATTACAACCAGAACTTTCCTAACGTATAACAAATCACAGATCTAACTTCCTTAAATTATGCAAATCAATTGACTCCTTTTATTGGTTCAATTTGTCTTAGGAAACAAATAACAGATTTTCAGGAAACAAATAATACATTTTAATCTAACTTTCCTAACTTATCTAAATCAATCGATTTCTCTTATTAGTGAAATTTGTTTTAGGAAACAAATAACAGATACGTCACAACTTTTTCCTCCCAATAAATAGTTTCTTAACATTTGCAAACTTTCCTAATCAGACACGTCACAAACGGGCAGGTACTGATATCACGTTACCAAACAATAAAACCCCATTTGCATAGAAATCAGTTCAAAAATCCTAACTTTCCTAAATTTTTACCTTTCCTTGATAACAACCAATATTTCCTATATTTTCCACCTATTGAAGGAAATCATCCCTCCATCGATATTAGCATTTTTTGGAATGAGATCTCCGGGTTATGATTTTTTTTGTGATTCTTTCGAATTGTGACCTCTCCTTCCACTCCGGCTCCTTCTCGCATAAACACCTCCACCACAGCCAGGTGACACCACCCCAGACCTCCTGCCTCTCCACACCTTCTCCGCCACCTCCTTCTCGTACTCCATTAACAATCCCTCCGCCACATTTGTCCACGGCAGTGTCGAGGGCATGGCGCAGCAGCGTACCAGCGGTAGAGCAGCGCATAGCAGCAGGAAGCAGCACGTAGCAGGCGAGGCGAGCGGCCGACGGTGGAGGGCAGAGATGCGGCTGGCGTGGCTGAGGGGGCGGCCGGCAGAAGATGGCCATGACTGGAGGCGGCGCGAGGCAGGGGCGCGACAGCGGGGCGAGCGAAGGGATAGGCGGCAGCAGACGGGGCGAGCGCAGCCAGCGAGAGTGTGGCGCGCGGCCAGGGTGTGTGTCGCGCGGGGCACAGTGGTGCGGTGGCTGCGGCGAGCGCGACGGCAGCGGCGGGCGCGACCGACGCGGTGTAGCACGGGCGTGGGCATGGAGAGGGAGTGGCCCCGCGGGCGCGGAAGAAGAGCGGCAGGCTCGGGCATGGGCGTGCATAGGAGCGGGCATGTGCCACGGGGTCAATCTGAGGAGCTCGGTGGCTACCCCTGCAATGGCCATGGCGGACGGTGGTTCTCGGCCACGGCGAAATACCTAACGAGAGCAAACGAGAGGGGAAACAGGGGAAAGACAAGAGGAGATCATGGCGGTGTCAATGGCGCCCTAGGGGAAGACATGGGAGCTCGGGGCGGCGCGGATCGAACGGCAATGTCGCGGTGGCCCAAGGTTGAGGAAGACGGCAGCGACGTCGATGCGGGGGGTGCTGGACTTGATCTAAATATATCGGCTAAATAGGCTATGCTGATTGGCACTAAAGTTGAGCTAGCACCGCTTGATTATGTTACATATAATCGCCAAGATCTCATCAGCGGCGTCATCTCTTTCATGTGCTTTACTGCATCACATATGTGAGAATTTGATGGTAAAAAGGTCGTCAATGTCACTTAATATGTATGAGAATATTAAATGTAATATTAACATAATTGATATTGAACTCTTAAAGTTAATGTGGCCCCGTTGCAACGCACGGGCGTTCTTCTAGTAGATTTATTAAAGAAGAGTTGTATATGATACAACCAGAAGGTTTTGTCAATCCTAAAGGTGCTAACAAAATATGCAAGCTCCAGCGATCCATTTATGGACTGGTGCAAGCATCTCGGAGTTGGAATATACGCTTTGATGAGTTGATCAAAGCATATAGTTTTATACAGACTTGCGGTGAAGCCTGTATTTACGAGAAAGTGAGTGGGAGTACTACAGCCTTTCTGATAAGTATATGTGAATGACATATTGTTGATCGGAAATGATGTAGAATTTTCTGGAAAGCATAAAGGAGTGTTTGAAAGGAGTTCTTCAAAGAAAGACCTCGATGAAGCTGCTTACATATTGGGCATCAAGATCTATAGATATAGATCAAGACGCTTGATAAGATTTTCCAATGAGTACATACCTTGACAAGATTTTGAAGTAGTTCAATATGGAACAGTCAAAGAAGGAGTTCTTGCCTGCATTGCAAGGTGTAAAGTTGAGTAAGACTCAAAACACGACCGCGGCAGAAAATAGAAAGAGAATGAAAGTCATTCCCTATGCCTCAGCCATAGGTTCTATAAAGTATGCTATGATGTGTACCAAACCTATTGTGTACTTTGCCATGAATTTGGCAAGGGGGTACGATATTGATCCAGGAGTGGATCACTGGACAGCGGTCAAAATTATCCTTAGAAGACTAAGGAGATATTTCTCGGTTATGGAGGTGATAAAGAGTTCGTCGTAAAGAGTTGTGTCGATGCAAACTTTTACACCGATCCGGATGACTCTGAGTCTCAATCTGGATACATATTGAAAGTGGGAGCAATTAGCTAGAGTAGCTCCATGCAGAGCATTGTAGACATAGAAAATTTGAGAAAAACATACGGCTCTAAATGTGGCAGACCCATTGACTAAGCTTCTCTCACAAGCAAAACATGATCACACCTTAGTGCTCTTTGGGTGTTAATTACATAGCGATGTGAACTAGATTATTGACTAGTAAAATAATTTGGGTATTAGTCACATGGCGATGTGAACTAATCACATAAATATGTGAACTATTGGTACTAAATCACATGACGATGTGAACTAGATTATTGACTCTAGTGCAAGTGGGAGACTGAAGGAAATATGCCCTAGAGGCAATAATAAATTTGTTATTTATATTTCCTTATATCATGATAAATGTTTATTATTCATCCTACCAGAAACTTAGTACATGTGTGAATACATAGACAAATAGAGTGTCCCTAGTATGCCTCTACTAGACTAGCTCGTTAGTCAAAGATGGTTAAGTTTCCTAACCATAGACATGTGTTGTCATTTGATCAACGGGATCACATCATCAGAGAATGATGTGATGGACAAGACCCGTCCGTTAGCTTAGCATAATGATCGTTTAGTTTTATTGTTATTGCTTTCATCATGACTTATACATGTTCCTCTGACTATGAGATTATGCAACTCCCGAATACCGGAGGAACACCTTATGTGCTATCAAACGTCACAACGTAACTGGGTGATTATAAAGATGCTCTACATGTGTCTCCGATGGTGTTTGTTGAGTTGGCATAGATCGAGGTTAGGATTTGTCACTCCGTGTATCGGAGAGGTATCTCTGGGCCCTCTCGGTAATGCTCATCACTATAAGCCTTCCAAGCAATGTGACTAATGAGTTAGTTGCGGGATGATGCATTACGGAACGTGTAAAATAGACTTGCCGGTAACGAGATTGAACTAGGTATGATGATACCGACGATCGAATCTCGGGCAAGTAACATACCGATGACAAAGGGAATAACGTATGTTGTTATGCGGTTTGACCGATAAAGATCTTCGTAGAATATGTAGGAGCCAATATGAGCATCCAGGTTCCACTATTGGTTATTGACCAGAGATGTGTCTCGGTCATGTCTACATAGCTCTCGAACCCGTAGGGTCCGCACGCTTAACGTTCGATGACGATTTGTATTATGAGTTATGTGATTTTGATGACCGAAGTTTCTTCGGGGTCCCGGATGAGATCACGGACATGACGAGGAGTCTCGAAATGGCCAAGAGGTAAAGATTCATATATAGGACAATGGTATTTGGACACCGGAAGTTTTCCGGGTGATACCTAGTCACTGAAAGGGGTTCCGGGCAACCCCCAGCAAAGATATGGGCTTAATGGGCCAAGTAAGGAAACACACCAGCCCACAAGGGGCTGGTGCGCCCCCTATAGGGCCAGCCACATGGGGAGAAAGGGGAAGGAGAGGAGGAAAAGGAAAGTATGAAGCAGGACTCCTACTTCCTTCCCCTCCCCCTCCTTCCTTTTCCCCTTGTCCAAATATGGTAGGGGGGCCGAATTGGACTAGGGGCCCAAGTAGGATCCCTCCTACTTGGGCGTGCCCTAGGCTGCCTCCTTCCCTCTCCCTCCGTTATATACGTGGGGAGGGCACCCCTAGAACACACATCAATTGTTCCTAGCCGTGTGCGGCGCCCCCCTCCACAGTTAACACCTCGGTCATATCGTCGTAGTGCTTAGGCGTAGCCTACGCCGGTAATTTCATCATCACCGTCGTCACGCCATCGTGCTAACGAAACTCTCCCTCGTCCTCAACTAGATCAAGAGCTCGAGGGACGCCAGCGTGCTGAACGTGTGCTGAACACGGAGGTGCCGTACGTTCGGTACATGGATCGGTTGGATCGTGAAGACGTTTGACTACATCAACCGCGTTTCTAAACGCTTCCGCTTTCGGTCTACGAGGGTACGTGGACACACTCTCCCGTCTCGTTGCTATGCATATCCTAGATAGATCTTGCGTGATCATAGGTATAATTTTTGAAATACTGCATTCCCCGACAGTGCTATGCGCCAGCTGTCCCAAAATATCTTATCCACCTAATGATCATATCATTGAAGGGCATTTATGTCTTATCATGTCGGGCTGCTCCCTAGGCTATATATAGTCGCCCCCTACAACCACTAGCTGGTTGGCCGCTCCGAGAGAAACTGACACTTGTCATTAAGAGCATCCCATCCTCCAAGGACTTTGAGCGAAAATCATCAAGTGAGGAAAACCCAAACACCTACAAACCCAAAGTGATTGAGCATCACTGAGGAGATTGTTTCTGTGTGGAACCGGCGCTTGTTACCTTTGAAGACAGTGCATCTTCCAGATGGTTAGGCGTCATGGTCTAGAGCATCCAAGAGGAAATTGTGGATCGTCGAGTGACCGAGTTTGTGAAGGTTTGGAAGTCACCTGAAGACTTACCACGAGTGATTGGGCGAGGTCTGTGTGACCTTAGCTCAAGGAGAATACGGTGAGGATTGTGTGTCCGGGACTGTGTGTACTCAGGTTTAAATACCTAGCCCCTCCAACCAGACGTACGACTGTCACAACAGTTGGAACTGGTCTACCAAATCACTGTCTTGACCGAGCTAACTGGATCTATTTCCTCAACCCTTTCATTTCCTCATTTCTGTGTTGTTGTACCTGATCATTACTGTTTGAAGACTTTGACTGAAGACTTTCTCAATTTTCTCTGTTCAATTTCTTCAGTCAGTTTGTCTTCAGCCTGCTTATCCTGTGTTTACGCTTCCTGTACTCATTGCTTGTTTTCATTTCATCATGTTAACTGTGCTACTGCTTTGTTATGCTTACTTCTGAGTACTTATTCCGCTGCTAGTTGTTCGTGACTTAGGAATTTCCTCGGTTTGAAATTCATTAGTGACGAATTTGTAAAAATCGCTTATTCACCCCCCTCCTCTAGTCAATATAACGCACACCATGTGTCCTCGAGAACGCTTTGATCAATATAAGAAGTACTTTTGACTTGTCCTTTGCAATATAAGGATTGGGCCACCTTGCTGCATTTTATTACTTTGGTTACTTATTACTTGGATCCGGAATCTTGCTATCAAACCATCTATTACTACTATTTTACAGCACTTGCATGGAATACCTTGTTGAAACTGCTTATCAATTCCTTCTCCTCCTCGTTGAGTTCAACACTCTTACATATCAAAAGGACTACAATTGATCCCCTATACTTGTGGGTCAACAACCAGACGTCCATTTACGAGCCGACCGGCCTTAAACACAACATCGGTTGGCTCCTCGCGTTCGTCCGCTATTTAAATGAGGCAAGATGCCAGGAAAGGATCGCACCACACCTCCGCTCCCTACTCCTCCTTATACCATATTATCCACACTCTCAATGGCATTCGGCAAGCAGGAAGAGGAGTTCTCTGGGCATAAAAGCCGGCTGGGTGGCCCACCGAGCCCATCGGATACGAGCCATGCAGCTCACTGCTCCACCTCCCTCGCTGCTCCAGGCCGTCAATACCATGGGGGTGAGGTTGGAGGCTCGCGCACGGAGGAGTAAGTGGCTGCTCCAAGCCGGCACGTGGTTCAGCAACTTGCCGCTCTAAGCTAGCTCGTGGAGGAGCGGCGAGTTGCTCCAGGCCGACACGCGAGGAGCATGGCGGCATGGGTATCGTGGCTGCCCTGAATGAGGACATGTCGTACCGCTCCTCCCGCGCATGCGGCCACGCTATCTGCCGTCAACGTTTGCGAGACCACGCCATGCCGGCGGAAAAAGAAGCCGACTTCGCAGAGATCTACGAGGCGGCCAGCACGTCCAAGGCCGATGCTGACAGCGAGGAAAATTAGACCATGGGAGGCAGCCGCCGCTTGGGTCCCACGAAGGCCACCACCGCCGCGTCGCCGTCGTGCACAACTGGTGTCTTGCCGCTTCGTAAGCCACCTTCGTCCCCCGCCTCAAAAACCAACCCTGATCCATGTTTCACAGAAGCGCAGGCCATCCTTCCCCTCCAATTGAAGCATATCCCTCTGGTGCCACTCAAATAGCGGTGCAGCCGGACATAGGGAAAGTACGGGGGAAGCGAAGGCTACTCTTGCCCTTTCCGTTGAACCATATCCATATGGGGCTCACGCAATCCGATGAGCGAGCTGCCGGACACCGGGAAGACATGTCATGGGAGTGGAGATCCGCCACGGCTGGTCGTAAACTAGTTTTACCCTGGTCTAGTATAGTTTTAGTTAAAATATGTCGAAAATGTAAATGTTTTCGTCCGCTTCGTATGAATATCATCCAGTTTGCATGAATTTCGTCCAGTTTGCTAAAACAGTGTTTGGAAGATATGCGGATAGTCGTAGATGGCCGGCTCCCGCATAATGTCCGTAGACTGGTCCCCGGTGCTTCGTTTTGCAGGTCAACATTAGATGGCAAAGTGGACTGGACACCAGCTTTTGAGAAGCCTGCGTCAAATTGAGGATCTGCAAATCCGTGCCCAGTCTATGAACACGAACGAAGGGAGTATGTTTTATATTTGGTACTACTCCACTTATAATGTAGCACGTCTTTTACATTAGTGTAGTGTGGAAAAACATCCTATATTATAGGACGGGAGGAGTAATGACGTGGAGATTTAGTTGAAATGCTCGCTTATCTGCACGTGCATATTAAATACTCGGGGGTTGATCAGGTATCGGCGAACGCGAGGCCGGGAGCAAACGTGCACGTTCACTTTGGCACTTACCAGGAGTGGGCATGATTTTCTTGCTGGCCTGGAGGCAAGTACTGAACGGCACTGTAGTGGCCGGGGCACTGTAATCCAAGTGAGTATGCGTAGTTACGCACTTCTACAAAACATAATAACATGTGGGCGGCACGAACGTGGGGTTAGCGTGTTCGTTTTTCCAGATTATCCACTTAACAAAACCCAGTTACAATCCTTGCAGATATGCGGCGTATCCCACGACAACTGAGCTCGATTCGACAGTGCAAAGCAAGATAGCTAGAGACTAGACAGCGCGATGATGTGCCCACCGAGAGATGCACGCGAGAGATAGCTGCGCGGCCAATATGGTTTATCTATGTTTGTGCTTAACTGGTGCACTGTATTGTGGCCGTCAGAAACAGTGGGCTCTCATATTTGTCCACAAGTCTTGTCCATGATTTTAACTCTTTTAATTAGATGATACGTCGTGTGTTGTTATGGTAATAAATTTGTACCTCGTGAGATAGTAGTACTTCAAACCACCACATGACAACAAAAATGATATTAACACTAAAAAAATGATATTTGTCAGCCATAAAATAATAGATTCACGTGCGAAACAAATATTATTGTGGGTCAGATTTGACTTCAGAATTTTGTACTCAATCATGAAACTTTTCGTGACTATCTGGACCTCATCTAGACTGCCGGAGATCATGGATGTCACCAGAGAAGTAGTTATCGCAACAAGTTGATGCCAAATCGGCACATGGTCAAAAGTAGTGAAGTTAATTTTTTGGCTTCATTCGCCTAATGTGGAAGCCATTTTTGTTCACCGATATGAAACGTCAGATTCACGACCTCACGCGTGCATCTATGCCATATTGCTAGCTTTTGCCCTTCCGACCGTGCATACTCCTGGATTATTTGACTTCGTCGGCGAGTATCGCGGCACGGCGTGTAAATTGATGACACGTGTTCACGTGCAATTTAGCTGGGTTTAGCCTAGGTTAACGAGGAAGGTGGTCTGTGAGGTAATGGACACTGAGAACATTAGACCTTTTCGTAGAGAGGTATCATGGTAATACCATCTCTGTGTGATGTGTCAAAAAACTCTTTACATTTTGGGCCAGTGCTAGGCGTCGGCGCGCCAGCCCAATAGTTGGGTCGGTCGCACCCCAACCGTCCGATGCAGTGAGCATGGGCTGTCCAATATGTCGAAACGGTTTATGCTAATCTCCTTCTTCCTCCCCGCATCTCGCGTAGCTCGCCCCGAGCGCCCTTCCCCTCCGCATCTCGCGCGCTTGCCAGTGCCCCTCGTGCCTCCCGTCGCCCTTGGCCATAGCATCGCACCTCGCCGGTGCCGCCACCCCCCGTTGCAGCAACCATGGCTCGCAGGCTATGCTTGTACTGGTTCCAGCAAAAAATGCTCACTGATTCCAGCAATGGCTTGCGCCGATCGCAACATCTCGCGCGTTTGGCAGTGCCGCTTGCGCCTCCCGTCGCCCTTGGCCGTAGCATCGCACCTCGCGGGTGCCGCCACTCCCCGTTGCAGCAACCATGCCTCGCAAGCTATGCTTGTACTGGTTCTAGCAAAAAATGTGCATTGATTCCGGCAATGGCTTGCGCTGATCGCAACATCTCGCCGCTAGCCTCAAAGCTTGACAGCTCACGTGGTGACCATCGTAGCTCGTCGCGGCCAAGGTTCCAATAAGCCGATACATGGTTGCAGCACCCCGCGACAACGGTTCCAGCTTGCCGCGACCCTGATTTCAGCTCACTGCGGTCACCAGTTCCAGCAAAATCAAGTCGCAATTGCAGCTCCTCGCATCAATGATTGTAGCATCCCGTTCACCCCGTCGTGCCTGTCGGTCGAGGTAGTAGCAAAAACAGTAGCCGGTTGCAGCACCTTCCCAGCCAAATGTAGCTTGCCGACTTACAATTGTAGCTCAGCCACCCTAGGTTCCAGCATTCGCATGCGCTGGTTGTAGCATCTGACGTGACAGTTGCAGCACATGCCCCATGAACGGGTTGTAGCTCGCCGGCGTGACGGATTGGAGCTCGACGACATGGGAGGTTGCAGCACACACGCCCGGTTGTAGCAAAATTGGACGTTGGTTCCAGCACTGCCATACTGGGATGTAGTAACTTTGCCTCCGCCAATCTTCGTCGCCGGTTGTAGCAAAATTGGACACCGGTTCCGGCACAGTCATACTGGATGCAACAATTTTGCCTCTGTCGGTTGCAGCTCACGCAGTCGCCATCGCCGGACGCGATAGGTTGGCCGGAGCATCGGCATGCCCCACATCCTGGGCAAGCAACCCCCAACATCTCTGAAGAACGAGCCAGGAGTCCCTGCGGTGCTCAGCTAGCAACAGCCCTCCCCTCTGTGGTGAGAAAGCACCCAGGCATGGTGATGCCTCTGCTGGCAATGGTGAGATGCACAGCAGTTGGGGAGTGTGGAGATGGAAGGAGCAGCAGGGTAGAGATAGAAGGATGGGGCCTCATCGCCTTGAAGAAAGAGGAGGAAACAAGTGGTCAGCGATGGCAATGGAGAAAGGATAAGTCGCTTGGGTCATGACTGGATGCCTATGGAAGCTACGCGAAGCGAGTGAGAGAGTGATCAGGCGAAGCTTCAGCCGACGCGCCATTTACAAACATTTTCTTACATTTTGAAACAGAGTATTATTTCTGTCAACTAGTCAATACTATTAAGGTGATGCACAATTAAATAAAGAAAGAGAGTGTTGGGTATCATATCGTCAATATTGTATTATAATAAATGATGTGCCACTACGTGGCATGTATTATAAAATTACAATCATGCTCTTTATATCATTACCTTTTAATCACTTATTTCAGCTAGCAAAGCTAGAGAGCTTGACAACCTCACTAGAACCGTTGATGGCACAATTAAGCCATTATTATATTGCAATACTACTTGACGAAACCTTGGGGTATTATCTCTATATATTGATAAGCTTGGTTTATTAACTGAGGGGGAAATGTACTGTTAGTTACAAACCCTTTATTGTATTAGAGCAGCAAGCACAAATGCACCGTCTTTTGAATTTGCAGGTGACACATCGGTGCGGTGTGCCGCCGCACGTTCTCATCTATCAAATGCCCTTCAAATGTACCAATTAATGTTTGTGACGTGACCTCGACTGGGTTTGTCGTCGTCATTCAAGCTTGCCTCTACAAGTTGTGGTGGTTATCTCTCGGGGTGGTGGGTTTGGTTGCCTCCAATCACCTCCCTCCTCCTTTCCTAGTTTATCCTTGCTTTTGTCTATGTTAGTGTTTCAGTCGAGACCCATCCTTTGGATTTGGGCTTTCTTTTCCCATTCGGTATTGGTGTGCCACAATGAAAGATGTTTAGCTGGTTTTGCTTGATCCTAAAAAAATCTGGTTTTGCTTAAGCCCCAAGTAGATCGACCACAAGTGCTCTAAATGACTCAAACCCCACATTTAAAGAAATGACTCAAACCCCCTGTAGCCAGCTAGGTTTCATAACTTTGGGCTTTTGGGTTTTAGCATGCTTCTACATCGGACTCAATAGCTTTTTTTTTTTTTGAGAAACACGTCGGACTCAATAGCTAGGCTACAAGGATATTCCAAAGGGGCCTATAGATGGGCCAAGTGGCCAAAAGCTTGACGTTCGCTCACAAAAGGTGCAAAGGCTAAATCTCACTAACTATGAGACATCCATCAATCTCGCCTGCAGAGTGCACCCCTGATGGGCCGGCCCAAAAAAGTGGTTTTACGATAAAGTGTCCACCAGTTTTCAGGACCTTTCGTCCAGTTTTGGGAAGGTTTTTATCAGTTTTTTCTTTTCTACTTTGTGTGGGTTTCTCGATGTTTTTATTAGTTTCCTTTTAGGTTTTTATTTTGGTTCTTTGCATGTCCATTTTTTCTGTTTCCTTTTTTTTCTTTTTCTACACATTGAAGAATTTTTTAATACACGTTAAACATTATTCGGATACACGTTGAACTAAATTTCAATACATGTTGAACATTTGTCAAATACTTTTTGAATATTTTTTAATACAAGTTAAACATTTTATAGATACACTCGTACAAATAACACATTTTTCAAAAACACGTTGAACATTTATCTGAATAAATATTGAACATTTCTAAACCTCACATTGAATATAGTTTTAATATACAATACATTTTTAAACACACGCGGAACATTTTAAAAAATAATGATTTTTTTAAAACGTGCAATACATTTCTTTAAGTGTGTAAGAACCTTTAGTGTAAATGATATAAACGTATGTCATGAATATTTTTCTACAATGTGAACTTTTTTTATTTCATGACTACAGTTATTTATCATCAGTTTTTTTATTCTTCATCAGATATATACCATCAGAGATAGTATATAAATACATCAGCATATTTTCTCTCAATGAGCACCTGCTCGTATTTTTAACATCAGTTATTTTATTCTTCATTTTTGGTTTTATTTTCTTACCTATATCTGTATCCTAAAATTTCAAAAGTATTCATCGCACATTTAAAAATAATTTCATGCAATGTAAGAAACTGTTCACGTAACTTTTTGAAAATGTTGATAGCATTCGAAAAATATTCGTGATATTTGAAAAAAGATGTTCATGCAGCTCAAAAAATGTTCATGAAATTATTTTCGAAAAAGTGTATGATGTAGTAAATCATTTGCATAAATATAAAGAATGTTTCATACCACCGAAAATATGTTTTTCATATTAAAAAATGTTGTGTATCAAACAAATATGCTCATGCATTTTGAAAGATGTTTATGCAATGTAAAAAATGTTTGTGTACTTTAATTTTATTTTCCATACCACTCAAGAAAATGTTCAAAATGTATTAAAATGTTTTACACTTATCAAGAAGATTCAAACGTATGTTTGAAAGTAATAATTCATCATGTGTTTGAAACAATGTTTATAAAAAGTACAAGAAATGTTCGTGTGTTCTTGCGAAATGTTTCATACAATTCAAAAATGTTCGATGTGTATAAAAAAATTCTTAACATGTATCCATAAAAGTATTCAAAACAAGTATTTAAAAATGTTCGAAACATGTATTTGAACAAATATTCATCACGGATTTGGATAATGTTTGATATGTAAGAAAAAAAAGTTTTGGGTGAACACGAAAAATATACAACATGTATTAAAAACAAAGAAAATAAATAGACGAAAAACCGGAAATAAACCGCACACCGAATGGATGTCGCGTAAAGAAAATGCTCTCGTTGCACCCTTACTGGGGTGGCCCATACGCGGAGGCGAGAGGGAATCGTGCAGGTGAGAAGTAGTGTGCCATCGCAGTAGGCAGATCCTATTTGCCGCCAGCAGGCAGCAAATAGTACAGCCTTCGCAAAGGGCATGCACCAATGGGCTTCCTCCGATTGCTATTTTCTTATTTCCTTTTTCTTCTTCAGTTTTTTCTTTCTCCTTTTCATCATTTTTCTTATTTCTGTTTTATGTTCTTTTTTCACTTTTTTCTACCTTGGTGGCGTTTGGTTCGAGGGCAAGATGGGTTGGCTGAGGATGTCCCTAGCCACCTGGTTGAGGATAGCCACATTTTGTTGTTTGGTTGAATGGAGTTGGGTGGGTTGGATAGTCACATTTTGTTGTTTGGTTGGAGTGATGAGAATTGGATAGGTTGTTCTGATGACCTCTTTTCTTAAGAAGGTGAGATTGCCCATGTGCATTGTGACGCCCCCGATTCAATCGTACACTAATCATGCACGCAAATGTGTACGATCAAGATCAGGGACTCACGGGAAGATATCACAACACAACTCTACAACATAAATAAGTCATACAAACATCATAATACAAGCCAGGGGCCTCGAGGGCTCGAATACAAGTGCTCGATCATAGACGAGTCAGCGGAAGCAACAATATCTGAGTACAGACATAAGTTAAACAAGTTTGCCTTAAGAAGGCTAGCACAAACTGGGATACAGATCGAACGAGGCGCATGCCTCCTGCCTGGGATCCTCCTAACTACTCCTGGTCGTCGTCAGCGGGCTGCACGTAGCAGTAAGCACCTCCAGTGTAGTAGGAGTCGTCGTCGACGGTGGCGTCTGGCTCCTGGGCTCCAGCATCTGGTTGTGACAACCAGGTAGAAAGGAAAGGGGGAAAAGAGGGAGAAAAGCAACCGTGAGTACTCATCCAAAGTACTCTCAAGCAAGGAGCTACACTACATATGCATGGGTATGTGTGTAAAGGGCCATATCGGTGGACTGAACTGCAGAATGCCAGAATAAGAGGGGGATAGCTAATCATGTCGAAGACTACGCTTCTGGCAGCCTCCATCTTGCAGCATGTAGAAGAGAGTAGATTGAAGTCCTCCAAGTAGCATCGCATGGCATAATCCTACCCGGCGATCCCCTCCTCGTCGCCCTGTTAGAGAGCGATCACCGGGTTGTATCTGGCACTTGGAAGGGTGTGTTTTATTAAGTATCCGGTTCTAGTTGTCATAAGGTCAAGGTACAACTCCGGGTCGTCCTTTTACCGAGGGAGACGGCTATTCGAATAGATAAACTTCCCTGCAGGGGTGCACCACATAACCCAACACGCTCGATCCCATTTGGCCGGACACACTTTCCTGGGTCATGCCCGGCCGCGGAAGATCAACACGTCGCAGCCCCACCTAGGCTCAACAGAGAGGTCAGCACGCCGGTCTAAATCCTATGCGCGCAGGGGTCTGGGCCCATCGCCCATTGCACACCTTCACGTTGCGTACGCGGCCGGAAGCAGACCTAGCCTAGCAGGCGTTCCAGTCCAATCCGGGGCGCGCCGCTCCCTCGCTGACGTCAAGAAGAGATTCGGCTGATACCACGACGTCGAGTGCCCATAACTGTTCCCGCGTAGTTGGTTAGTGCGTATAGACCAAATGGCCAAACTCAGATCAAATATCAAGATCTCGTTAAGCGTGTTAAGTATCCGCGAACGCCGACCAGGGCCAGGCCCACCTCTCTCCTAGGTGGTCTCAACCTGCCCTGTAGCTCCGCCACAAAGTAACAGTCGGGGGCCGTCAGGAACCCAGGCCCACCTCTACCGGGATGGAGCCACCTGTCCTTTCGGCCCCCTCATCAGAATCACTTGCGGGTACTCAACGAGCCGACCCGACTTTAGTCACCACATGTGTCATGTATATAAAGTATATAGTATATACCCGTGATCACCTCCCGAAGTGATCACGGCCCAGTAGTATAGCATGGCAGACGGACAAGAGTGTAGGGCCACTGATGGAACACTAGCATCCTATACTAAGCAGTAGGATAGCAAGTAAGGGTAACAACTGTAGCAACAATGACAGGCTATGCATCAGTATAGGATTAACCGAAAGCAGTAACAGGCTACACTACTCTAATGCAAGCAGTATAGAGAAGGAATAGGCGATATCTGGTGATCAAGGGGGAGGGGGCTTGCCTGGTTCATCTGGCAAGAGAAGGGTTCGTCGTCGATGTAGTCGATCACAGGGGTACCGGCAGCGGTCTCGGGGTCTACCGGAAAGAAGTAACGGAGGGGGAACACAATAAATAACAGAGAAATCAAGTCATCACAAAGCATAACATGACAAACGCAGTGCTAGATGTGCCCTAACGCGGTAGTAGGTGATACCGACGAAAGGGGGAAACATCCGGGAAAGTATCCCCGATGTTTCGCGTTTTCGGACAGATGAACCGGAGGAGGAAAGTTGCGAGTTTGCTATGCTAGGGATGTGTGGCGGATGAACAGGCTACGTATCCAGATTCGTCTCGTCGTTCTGAGCAACTTTCATGTACAAAGTATTTTCATCCGAGTTACAGATTATTTTATATTAATTTCTAAAGTTTTAAATCATTTTCTAGAATTAGCAGATTATTTTAATTCGAAATTGCATTTATGACGTCAGCATGACATCAGCGATCAGTTTGACCGTTGACCAGTCAAGCTGACGGGTGGGTCCCACTGTCATAGACCGTTTATCTAATCAAATAATTATGGTTAATTAACAGGGTTAATTAGATTAATTAACATGATTAATTAAGTTAATTAATTATCTTAATTAATTAATTATATTATTATTATTCTTCTTTTTTTAATCCATTTTGTTCTGGGGCTGGGCCCACATGTCATTGGGCCACTGGGCCAAACGGGCGCTGGCGATTTTGGCGCACCCGTGTGGGGCGTGCTGGCGCCCGTGCACCCGCACGGGGGCGACAGCGACTGCCGGCGTGGCCGAGGAGCGGGAACAAAGGCGGGGTGGCGCGACGAGCGGCGGGGCGAACCACCGACGCGGACGGGGGCAACATTAGGGGGAGCGCTCGTCAGGCGAGGCGAGGAGACGCGGTGGGGCTGCGGCGGCTGGCGCAGGCACACAGGGAGCGAGGCGACGGTGAGCAAGGGGCCGTGGCGGTCGGCACGGGCGCGCGGTGGCGCGGGCGGAGCAGTGGCGTGGACAAGCGCCGGCGTGAGGGCACGGGGAGAAGGAGGAGGAGGAGGACCGGGGTCCTCACCTACGTTGGTGAGCAGGGGGTCGGCGAGGCTCGGTGGAGCCTTTGGGGAGGAGGACGAGGACGCGTCGTCGGCGAGGAGGAGACGAGGAGGACGAGGCGACGGGCGATGGCGGGGTCCGGTGAGGAGGAGGCCGTGGCACGGGCGCGAGGGAGGGGGGTCGTCGCCGGCGGGTGGCTCGTCCACCGCAGCAGGGTCACCGGGCGGCGCGGGGCTCGAGCACGGAGCCAGGGCGAGGCGCGGGCACCGGGCGGCGGCGACGGCGTCGGGTCGTCAAGGCGATGGGGGAGTCCGGCGACGGGGTTGGGGTGCTGGCGTCGCGAGAGGGGGGAAGCAATTCATCCCCGATCCAGATCGGATCGGGAGGGGAGAGACATGGGGAGTGGGGGGGGAGTGGTGCGTGGGCTAGGGTTTCGGGTAGTGGGGGTTATGGAGGGGAGTAGGTGGGCTGGCCGGTTGGGCCAGGTGGGTCGGCCAGCTGGGCCGTCTGGTCCAGTTGGCCAGGGGGCTTTCTCTCCTTTTTTATCTTTTTCTTATTTTCTTTTCTGTTTTATTTATTTTAGTTAGCAAAACAGTTTTACAAAAATACAACCCCTACTCCTAAATTAGCATAATAACATAGGCCACCTACTCCAAAAAGTTTGGTGATTATATAAACTAGATTAACATTTGTTTAGTATTTAAAAGCATTTAAATAATTGTTTTGCTGCTGTTTTTACTTACTATAGTGTAGTTAAATACTTTACAAAAGTGTGGTTTCTTCACCAATATTTAATATGGACTATTTGGCTCACTCCGAACATTTTAGTTTTAATATTTGTAAACTTTTATTATTTGCTTTTATTTAAATTTTGAATTTGTTTCGGTTCTGAACTATCGAGAGTTTATCAACAGTAAACGGGGTGACGTGGCATCGTTAACGTGGGATTACTGTAGCTTAATTATCCGGGCGTCACAATTCTCCTCCACTACAAAAAATCTCGTCCCGAGATTTAAGAGGGGAGTAAGGGGGAAAGTTCTGGTTACGATATTCTAACAGATCTTCTCGAAGAAGTTAATCCTTTGGTTGATGTCTTCAATTATTTATTCCAATGCATCATGATGAAGTCGTCGTCCTTTCTTCGGGAACTCCATCGTACTTACGAAAGGATAAGGGGGCATTACGGAAAAACGGGCCGCTACAATGTTTGCTTATCTAGTAGATAACATTAGGGAGGGTGGCGGGAGGTAACCCTCGAATTGAAACTTAAGACATTATCGAGAGCAAGTAAGAAGGTGCAAAATAGAAGCTTCAAGCGCATAGACAATCGTTCGTTGCCTGATACGAAATGTGATAGGGGTTCAGAGCAAATGGGAAAGTATTGCGTCTGGTACCAGAATAGATCACTAGGCAGGTGGCCCGTGAATCACATACGAAGTCAAGCTCGAGGAATAACTTCGACAACAGGGTGTATAGGAGAGTCAGGTTTCGATCCTGTGGAACTGTGGGTTATGGGCCCACCATGTGGGTTAAAAGTAGGAAGGGCGGTGACATCTTGCACGATCATGATAGCAAGGCATGTCAGAGGGTAGCCTGTCAGTTATATGTCAGCAACATCGTCGGTGCCAAGGGCGAGGGACGAAGAGAACCATTTTCCTGCTCGTTGAAACGAGGCGGACCAATAGGCAAAGTTCTCGTCCATCGGTGGCTACCGGAATGTCACCAACAATAGTAACAGGGTCTTACTGACAGAGTTGTACACCAAGGTGTTTGCACAAGCAGGGAATTAATACTGCTTAGATCATAATGATCACCAGAAACGTTAAACCAACCAGAAAATATGATTATCAGATTAAACAGAACAATGGAAACGAAAATGTGTTTAAACACATATTTCAGGGGTATATCCTTCCCAAGAACAATGGTTAGAAGAGAACCATTTAGGTTAGCGAAGAGGATGTTCATGACATTACCCAAACAACGGTGTTTGAATAATTGATAACGAAAATTTAGCATTGTGCTTCAAATGTTTTTATTGAAGATTGGAGTACCACAGACATGCTTCGAGATAGCATTGACATGGTCATTAGGTAAGATCAGGCCATGGATACACAAAGGATCCATCAGGAACAACTTATAGAGTAAGTCTTACAATTTCCTCATGGAAGAATAGCTAACCTTGCTAAAAAGGAAAACTTATAACAATAGGTCCTCCGGGCAGGTGTGTTAGGCATGACATCACCTTACCGGGTCATAAATAGACCAATGTTATAACTCTTGAAAATATGTTCCAACCATCATATCTGACCGAGATTCAGATCTGATTGGTGTCAGGATAACTCAGACTCAGGATGCCTGAGAAGAAAGGTGCAACACAAATTGTCGAAACGACATCGAAGATTCTCGGGAGATGAACTATGGAAGCGAGTTCCGAACAAGGGTTCATCATTAAATCAAGGAGAGGTGAGGAGGTGACTGATTGACTCAGCGACAATCCATTGAGATTTCCAAAAGATGGATTTCCACAACTATGTGAACAAGGAGATAACATTAGCTAGATCGAATGACTTAATGATGTATGCTCGAGGAAAACATACACAGTTAAACATTGGTTGAAATGTGCACCCGAAATATGGGTTAGGTAGCACGATCAATGTTCGAATGATGATTCATTAAGCCATAGACGTAGAATGAAACTATAGACCAATAACTTCAAAGCAATAGGGTTGCTAGAAGTTTAGAATTTACACATCACAGACCATTTGTCGGTATTTCATTTAGAAACAACACGGGGACCAACAAAGAATGGTGATGGTGAGAAGTATCACTGTACCAAGAATTCTTAAGAGGTGGAGTAATGCTCACGACATTCTTGACATCAAAGATGGTAATACTCCACGGTAGAATATAACATAGGTTGGATAGCAGGAAAATCAAGATACAACACAAAATATGAACAAGTTTGTGTTGGGGGAGGCAAGAATGTTGTCGATGATAACACAATTCATCGAGGGGCAAGGATGGTATTTCTCATCCTGAATTTCGATAGATATCTTGGAAGAGCTCAGAATGTAGATGATGATCACGACACATTTGTCGAGAGATTTCATGAAGATGTAATCGATCAACGATGACATCAAGCTAAAAGGTATGATGAAGCAAAAAGGTTATTGGAATCATGGGTACGACACAAACTCGAAATCAAGCTTGCTGTTCAAGAACAAACGATATAACGAGGAAGATCGATTGTAAGATTAGCACACCGTCGAAATTTGTGCTCCGGGAAGGTCCAGGTAGCACAGTTAAAATCGGCACGATAATGACATAGCTGAGCAGGCTAGGAATGACTTGAAGGATTATTAAACTCGTAAGCAACAAAAATTACTTAGAGTTATTGAATCGGAGTGCGGAATTGATTCACTTATCGGTGTCCTTGAGGGATTCTAACAACTCAGAACCCGTTGGAAAAATGGAATCGATGAGAAGCAATACTAGATGAAGACTCAAGGGAAGCAACACGTTTCTTTGATATTCTCGAGATACCGGAGGGTAATACTCGAAGGAAGATCGAAATAGAGGTTGCAAGGATGTATTAATCTGCAGAAGACAAGTTCTTTAACTTTTCCGAGAAATGGAATCAAAGGAGAACAATCATGGTCGGAACCACGTCCATGTTGGAGATCGTTGCAGAAATTAAAAAAATTCTACGCATCACCAAGAACAATATATGTAGTCTTCTAGCAACGAGAGGGAAAAGAGTGCATCTACATACCCTTGTAGATCGCGAGCGGAAGCGTTCAAGTGAACGGGGTTGATGGAGTCGTACTCGTCGTGATCCAAATCACCGATGACCGAGCGCCGAACGGACGGCACCTCCGCGTTCAACACACGTACGGAGCGGGGACGTCTCCTCCTTCTTGATCCAGCAAGGGGGGAGGAGAAGTTGATGGAGATCCAGCAGCACGACGGCGTGGTGGTGGAAGTAGCGGGATCCCGGCAGGGCTTCGCCAAGTGCAAGCGGGGAGGAAGAGGTGTCACGGGAGGGAGGGAGGCGCCAGGGCTTGGGGTGCTGCTCCCATGCGCCTCCCCACTATATATAGGGGTGGAGGGGCTGGTTTCTTGCCCTCCAAGTCCATTGGGGCGTTGGCAAAGGTGGGGGAAAGAAATCCCATCATTTCCCTTCCCCACCGATTGTTATCCCCCTTTTTTAGGGATCTTGATCTTATCCCTTCGGGATATGATCTTATTCCTTCTAAGGTGGGATCTTGGTGCACCTTGACCAGGGGTGTGGGGCCTTGCCCCCACTACCCACGTTCATGTGGGTCCCCCCATGCAGGTGGGCCCCACTTCCGAACCTTCTAGAACCTTCCCGGTACAATACCGAAAAATCCCGAACATTTTCCGGTGGCCAAAATAGGACTTCCCATATATAAATCTTTACCTCCGGACCATTCCGGAACTCCTCGTGATGTCCGGGATCTCATCCGGGACTCCGAACAACTTTAGGTTAACCTTATATTAATATCTCTACAACTCTAGCGTCACCGAACCTTAAGTGTGCAGACCCTACGGGTTCGGGAGACATGCAGACATGACCGAGACGACTCTCCAGTCAATAACCAACAGCGGGATCTGGATACCCATGTTGGCTCCCACATGTTCCACGATGATCTCATCGGATGAACCACGATGTCGAGGATTCAATCAATCCCGTATACAATTCCCTTTGTCAATCGGTACGTTACTTGCCCGAGATTCGATCGTCGGTATCCCAATACCTTGTTCAATCTCGTTACCGGCAAGTCACTTTACTCGTACCATAATGCATGATCCCGTGACCAAACACTTGGTCACATTGAGCTCATTATGATGATGCATTACCGAGTGGGCCCAGAGATACCTCTCCGTCATACGGAGTGACAAATCCCAGTCTCGATTCGTGCCAACCCAACAGACACTTTCGGAGATACCCGTAGTGCACCTTTATAGCCACCCAGTTACGTTGTGACGTTTGGCACACTCAAAGCACTCCTATGGTATCCGGGAGTTGCACAATCTCATGGTCTAAGGAAATGATACTTGACATTTGGAAAAGCTCTAGCAAACGAACTACACGATCTTGTGCTATGCTTAGGATTGGGTCTTGTCCATCACTTCATTCTCCTAATGATGTGATCCCGTTATCAATGACATCCAATGTCCATAGTCAGGAAACCATGACTATCTGTTGATCAACGAGCTAGTCAACTAGAGGCTCACTAGGGACATGTTGTGGTCTATGTATTCACACATGTATTACGATTTTCGGATAACACAATTATAGCATGAACAATAGACAATTATCATGAACAAGGAAATATAATAATAACCATTTTATTATTGCCTCTAGGGCATATTTCCAACAGTCTCCCACTTGCACTAGAGTCAATAATCTAGTTACATTGTGATGAATCGAACACCCATAGAGTTCTGGTGTTGATCATGTTTTGCTCTAGGGAGAGGTTTAGTCAACGGATCTGCTACATTCAGGTCCGTATGTACTTTACAAATATCTATGTCTCCATTTTGAACATTTTCACGAATGGAGTTGAAGCGACGCTTGATATGCCTGGTCTTCCTGTGAAACCTGGGCTCCTTGGCAAGGGCAATAGCTCCAGTGTTGTCACAGAAGAGAGTCATTGGGCCCGACGCATTGGGAATAACTCCTAGGTCGGTAATGAACTCCTTCACCCAGATTGCTTCTTGTGCTGCCTCTGAGGCCGCCATGTATTCCGCTTCACATGTAGATCCCGCCACAATGCTTTGCTTGCAACTGCACCAGCTTACTGCCCCACCATTCAAAATATACACGTATCTGGTTTGTGACTTAGAGTCATCCAGATCTCTGTCAAAACTAACATCGACGTAACCCTTTACGACGAGCTCTTCGTCACCTCCATAAACGAGAAACATATCCTTAGTCCTCTTCAGGTACTTCAGGATATTCTTGACCGTTGTCCAGTGGTCCATGCCGGGATTACTTTGGTACCTTCCTACCAAACTTACGGCAAGGTTTACATCAGGTCTGGTACATAGCATGGCATACATAATAGACCCTATGGCCGAGGCACAGGGGACGACACTCATCTTTTCTCTATCTTCTGCCGTGGTCGGGCATTGAGCCGTGCTCAATTGCACACCTTGCAATACAGGCAAGAACCCCTTCTTGGACTGATCCATATTGAACTTCTTCAATATCTTGTCAAGGTACGTACTTTGTGAAAGACCAATGAGTCGTCTTGATCTATCTCTATAGATCTTGATGCCTAATATATAAGCAGCTTCTCCAAGGTCCTTCATTGAAAAACACTTGTTCAAGTAGGCCTTTATGCTTCCCAAGAATTCTATATCATTTCCCATCAACAGTATGTCATCCACATATAATATGAGAAATGCTACAGAGCTCCCACTCACTTTCTTGTAAACACAGGCTTCTCCATAAGTCTGTGTAAACCCAAACGCTTTGATCATCTCATCAAATCGAATGTTCCAACTCCGAGATGCTTGCACCAGCCCATAGATGGAGTGCTGGAGCTTGCATACCTTGTTAGCATTCTTAGGATCGACAAAACCTTCCGGCTGCATCATATACAATTCTTCCTTAAGAAAGCCGTTAAGAAATGCCGTTTTGACGTCCATTTGCCATATCTCATAATCATAGTATGCGGCAATTGCTAACATGATTCGGATGGACTTCAGCTTCGGTACGGGTGAGAAAGTCTCGTCGTAGTCAACCCCTTGAACTTGTCGATAACCCTTAGCGACAAGTCGAGCTTTATAGATGGTAACATTACCATCCGCATCTGTCTTCTTCTTAAAGATCCATTTGTTTTCTATCGCTCGCCGATCATCGGGCAAGTCTGTCAAAGTCCACACTTTGTTTTCATACATGGATCCTATCTCGGATTGCATGGCTTCAAGCCATTTGTCGGAATCTGGGCCCGCCATTGCTTCTTCATAGTTCGAAGGTTCACCGTTGTCTAACAACATGATTTCCAAGACAGGGTTGCCGTACCACTCTGGCGCGGAACGTGTCCTTGTGGACCTACGAAGTTTAGTAGGAGCTTGATCCGAAGTACCTTGATCATCATCATCATTAACTTCCTCTCTAGTCGGTGCAGGCACCACAGGAACATCTTCCTGAGCTGCGCTACTTTCCGGTTCAAGAGGTAGTACTTCATCAAGTTCCACTTTCCTCCCACTTACTTCTTTCGAGAGAAACTCTTTCTCCAGAAAGGACCCGTTAAAGATCTTGCCTTCGGATCTGAGGTAGAAGGTATACCCAATGGTTTCCTTAGGGTATCCTATGAAGACGCATTTTTCCGACTTGGGTTCGAGCTTTTCAGGTTGAAGTTTCTTGACATAAGCATCGCATCCCCAAACTTTTAGAAACGACAGCTTAGGTTTCTTCCCAAACCATAATTCATACGGTGTCGTCTCAACGAATTTCGACGGAGCCCTATTTAAAGTGAATGCAGCAGTCTCTAAAGCATAGCCCCAAAATGAGAGCGGTAGATCGGTAAGAGACATCATAGATCGCACCATATCCAATAGAGTGCGATTACGACGTTCGGACACACCATTTCGCTGAGGTGTTCCAGGCGGCGTGAGTTGTGAAACTATTCCACATTTCCTTAAGTGTGTGCCAAATTCGTGACTCAAATATTCCCCTCCACGATCTGATCGTAAGAACTTTATTTTCCTGTCACGTTGATTCTCAACCTCACTCTGAAATTCCTTGAACTTTTCAAAGGTCTCAGACTTGTGTTTCATTAGGTAGACATACCCATATCTACTCAAGTCATCAGTGAGAGTGAGAACATAACGATAGCCACCACGAGCCTCAACACTCATTGGACCGCACACATCAGTATGTATGATTTCCAATAAGTTGGTTGCTCGCTCCATTGTTCCGGAGAACGGAGTCTTGGTCATCTTACCCATGAGGCATGGTTCGCACGTGTCAAATGATTCGTAATCAAGAGACTCCAAAAGTCCATCTACATGGAGCTTCTTCATGCGTTTGACACCAATGTGACCAAGACGGCAGTGCCACAAGTATGTGGGACTATCATTATCAACCTTACATCTTTTGGTATTCACACTATGAATATGTGTAACACTACGTTCGAGATTCATTAATAATAAACCATTAACCAACGGGGCATGACCATAAAACATATCTCTCATATAAATAGAACAACCATTATTCTCGGATTTAAATGAGTAGCCATATCGAATTAAACGAGATCCTGATACAATGTTCATGCTCAAAGCTGGCACTAAATAACAATTATTGAGGTTTAAAACTAATCCCGTAGGTAAATGTAGAGGTAGCGTGCCGACGGCGATCACATCGACCTTGGAACCATTCCCGACGCGCATCGTCACCTCGTCCTTTGCCAGTCTCCGTTTATTCCGTAGCTCCTGCTTTGAGTTACAAATGTGAGCAACCGCACCGGTATCAAATACCCAGGAGCTACTACGAGTGCTGGTAAGGTACACATCAATAACATGTATATCACATATACCTTTGGTGTTGCCGGCCTTCTTGTCCGCTAAGTACTTGGGGCAGTTCCGCTTCCAGTGACCACTTCCCTTGCAATAAAAGCACTCAGTCTCAGGCTTGGGTCCATTCTTTGGCTTCTTCCCGGCAACTGGCTTACCGGGCGCGGCAACTCCCTTGCCGTCCTTCTTGAAGTTCTTCTTACCCTTGCCTTTCTTGAACTTAGTGGTTTTATTCACCATCAACACTTGATGTTCCTTTTTTATCTCCACCTCCGCTGATTTCAGCATTTAATATACCTCAGGAATGGTCTTTTCCATCCCCTGCATATTGAAGTTCATCACAAAGCTCTTGTAGCTCGGTGGAAGCGACTGAAGGATTCTGTCAATGACCGCGTCATCCGGGAGATTAACTCCCAGCTGAGTCAAGCGGTTGTGTAACCCAGACATGAGTATGTGCTCACTGACAGAACTATTTTCCTCCATCTTACAACTGAAGAACTTGTCGGAGACTTCATATCTCTCGACCCGGGCATGAGCTTGGAAAACCATTTTCAGCTCTTCGAACATCTCATATGCTCCGTGTTGCTCAAAACGCTTTTGGAGCCCCGGTTCTAAGCTGTAAAGCATGCCGCATTGAACGAGGGAGTAATCATCAGCACGCTGCTGCCAAGCGTTCATAACGTCTTGGTTCTCTGGGATGGGTGCGTCACCTAGCGGTGCTTCTAGGACATAATCTTTCTTGGTAGCTATGAGGATGGTCCTCAGGTTCCGGACCCAGTCCGTATAGTTGCTGCCATCTTTCATCTTGGTTTTCTCTAGGAACGCGTTGAAGTTGAGGGCAACATTAGCGTCGGCCATTTGATCTACAAGACATAGTAAAGATTTTAGACTAAGTTCATGATAATTAAGTTCATCTAATCAAATTATGCAATGAACTCCCACTCAGATAGACATCTCTCTAGTCATCTAAGTGAAACATGATCCGAGTCAACTAGGCCGTGTCCGATCATCACGTGAGACGGACTAGTCAACATCGGTGAACATCTTCATGTTGATCGTATCTTCTATACGACTCATGCTCGACCTTTCGGTCTTCCGTGTTCCGAGGCCATGTCTGTACATGCTAGGCTCGTCAAGTCAACCTAAGTGTATTGCATGTGTAAATCTAGCTTACACCCGTTGTATTCGAACGTTAGAATCTATCACACCCGATCATCACGTGGTGCTTCGAAACAACGAACCTTCGCAACGGTGCACAGTTAGGGGGAACACTTTCTTGAAATTATTGCGAGGGATCATCTTATTTAAGCTACCGTCGTTCTAAGCAAATAAGATGTAAAACATGATAAACATCACATGCAATCAAATAGTGACATGATATGGCCAGTATCATATTGCTCCTTTGATCTCCATCTTCGGGGCGCCATGATCATCTTCGTCACTGGCATGACACCATGATCTCCATCATCATGATCTCCATCATCGTGTCTTCATGAAGTTGTCTCTTCATTTATTACTTCTACTACTATGGCTAACGGTTTAGCAATAAAGTAAAGTAATTTACATGACGTTATTCAATGACACGCAGGTCATACAAAAAATAAAGACAACTCCTATGGCTCCTGCCGGTTGTCATACTCATCGACATGCAAGTCGTGATTCCTATTACAAGAACATGATCAATCTCATACATCACATATATTTCATTCATCACATCCTTTTGGCCATATCACATCACAAGGCATATGCTGCAAAAACAAGTTAGACGTCCTCTAATTGTTGTTGCATGTTTTTACGTGGCTTCTATAGGTTTCTAGCAAGAACGTTTCTTACTTACGTAAAACCACAACGTGATATGCCAACTTCTATTTACCCTTCATAAGGACCCTTTTCATCGAATCCGATCCGACTAAAGTGGGAGAGACAGACACCCGCTAGCCACCTTATGCAACTAGTGCATGTCAGTCGGTGGAACCTGTCTCACGTAAGCGTACGTGTAAGGTCGGTCCGGGCCGCTTCATCCCACGATGCCACCGAAACAAGATAAGACTAGTAGTGGCAAGAAAATTGACAACATCTACGCCCACAACAAGTTTGTGTTCTACTCGTGCATAGAAACTACGCATAGACCTGGCTCATGATGCCACTGTTGGAGATCGTTGTAGAAATTAAAAAATTTCTACGCATCACCAAGAACAATCTATGTAGTCTTCTAGCAACGAGAGGGAAAAGAGTGCACCTACATACCCTTGTAGATCGCGAGCGGAAGCGTTCAAGTGAACGGGGTTGATGGAGTCGTACTCGTCGTGATCCAAATCACCGATGACCGAGCGCCGAACGGACGGCACCTCCGCGTTCAACACACGTACGGAGCGGGGACGTCTCCTCCTTATTGATCCAGCAAGGGGGGAGGAGAAGTTGATGGAGATCCAGCAGCACGACGGCGTGGTGGTGGAAGTAGCGGGATCCCGGCAGGGCTTCGCCAAGTGCAAGCGGGGAGGAAGAGGTGTCACGGGAGGGAGGGAGGCGCCAGGGCTTGGGGTGCTGCTCCCATGCGCCTCCCCACTATATATAGGGATGGAGGGGCTGGTTTCTTGCCCTCCAAGTCCATTGGGGCGTTGGCAAAGGTGGGGGAAAGAAATCCCATCATTTCCCTTCCCCACCGATTGTTATCCCCCTTTTTTAGGGATCTTGATCTTATCCCTTCGGGATATGATCTTATTCCTTCTAAGGTGGGATCTTGGTGCGCCTTGACCAGGGGTGTGGGGCCTTGCCCCCACTACCCACGTTCATGTGGGTCCCCCCATGCAGGTGGGCCCCACTTCCAAACCTTCTAGAACCTTCCCGGTACAATACCGAAAAATTCCGAACATTTTCCGGTGGCCAAAATAGGACTTCCCATATATAAATCTTTACCTCCGGACCATTCCGGAACTCCTCGTGACGTCCGGGATCTCATCCGGGACTCCGAACAACTTTTGGTTAACCGCATACTAATATCTCTACAACTCTAGCGTCACCGAACCTTAAGTGTGTAGACCCTACGGGTTCGGGAGACATGCAGACATGACCGAGACGACTCTCCGGTCAATAACCAACAGCGGGATCTGGATACCCATGTTGGCTCCCACATGTTCCACGATGATCTCATCGGATGAACCACGATGTCGAGGATTCAATCAATCCCGTATACAATTCCCTTTGTCAATCGGTACGTTACTTGCCCGAGATTCGATCGTCGGTATCCCAATACCTTGTTCAATCTCGTTACCGGCAAGTCACTTTACTCGTACCGTAATGCATGATCCCGTGACCAAACACTTGGTCACATTGAGCTCATTATGATGATGCATTACCGAGTGGGCCCAGAGATACCTCTCCGTCATACGGAGTGACAAATCCCAGTCTCGATTCGTGCCAACCCAACAAACACTTTCGGAGATACCCGTAGTGCACCTTTATAGCCACCCAGTTACGTTGTGACGTTTGGCACACCCAAAGCACTCCTATGGTATCCGGGAGTTGCACAATCTCATGGTCTAAGGAAATGATACTTGACATTTGGAAAAGCTCTAGCAAACGAACTACACGATCTTGTGCTATGCTTAGGATTGGGTCTTGTCCATCACATCATTCTCCTAATGATGTGATCCCGTTATCAATGACATCCAATGTCCATAGTCAGGAAACCATGACAATATGTTGATCAACGAGCTAGTGAACTAGAGGCTCACTAGGGACATGTTGTGGTCTATGTATTCACACATGTATTACGATTTTCGGATAACACAATTATAGCATGAACAATAGACAATTATCATGAACAAGGAAATATAATAATAACCATTTTATTATTGCCTCTAGGGAATATTTCCAACAGTCCACGGATACCAGATGAACTTATAACAAGGGGATAATTATTTTAAGAGAAGCTTCCATGATAAGGTATACATCGTGTCCATGGGCATGAACACAGGGTTCAAGGTCGACTCCCACTTGTTCAACGCATAACCTTTCATTCACCTCTCGTATTTCGAAAATGACATTAGTTGTTGAAAGTTTTTACCTGGTGCAATACCAGATAAGTATGACCCGTGTAATCTTTCGGGTTCACACGGATTAGGGAAGGCGTAGGTTCAACCCATCAGGGCATCTTAGGAACATATACCACAAACTTCGGAGTAAATATTACAAGCTCGAAAGTAGAGCATTGTTCAAAAGCAGATGATACAATTTACCAAAGGCATTATATACCCATGGAAAGGCTCACAAGGTTATTCAATATGAAGGACACTGTCGGATAAAATCCAACAAAGGAACCGATGGTCCACAAGGGATCTGATGTGAGCATCGGTACTCAACCAGAGGAAGAAAAATGCAAGGAGATCTGATTATAGAAACAACTCACTAATTCAAAGTTCAAATGCAAAAGAATTATGATTTCTAAATCAGGGGATCAGAAGCAACGCTCTGATCAAGGATGGATAAGTTGAGTAGGCTTAGGGGTACAATCGATGGCAATTTGATTGGTCGAGATCCAGCTCACGTTTAAAATGACGTCTGAGCCGGAAGGATGAATTCTAGGATCTGATTGAGGATTGCGAGCATTTGCAACAAATTGAATCAACGGACACAAAATGATAATGACAAGAGATGCCAATAAGATTACGAGACTTATGGGATTAACCATAATGCAAGCAAACGAGAATTTCAAGAGCAATAGGCTCCTAAGGATTTTCGGAAGATCGAATAGTATTTTGAAGACTATTGTGAAATACATGAATCAACTGGGGATGAGTCGATACTCGGTAGGTGCAAGTAATTACCCTTATGGGTATTTCTGCGGCAAGGAACTACAAGGCAGTGGTACAAGGGATTCTTAAAAGCCGGAGAGTAATTCGATGTATCTGGTAATAACAAGAGAAACTCAGAGTAATTGTATGAACAACAAGTGTATGTCGTTATCCATATGGATATATCGGTAGTAGGGAATTGAAAAGGCAGAGGGCACAAGGGTCTCGGGAATGATCGAAGAGTATCTTCAACATCTTCTGGTGCAGTCGGCGATCATCTGGCCGGAAGGGGCTCTCCGGGAGAAAGTATTTACGAGAACCTACAGTTAATCTTTTTAGCAAAATCATTTAACCCGAATAGGAGAGAGTTCAGAGTCCCAGAGTAAAGGTTGAGGAATAAAAGATCCTACTACCACCCAATGGCGACGTGGGCCCGTAAGCCGCACAACCATGTTAGTAAAAGTTTTGCAACGACTAGACTCAACTTCGGCCAAGGAGTTGGGAAGGGGGATTCCTACAGGCAGTCGGCTCTGATACCAACTTGTGACGCCCCCGATTCAATCGTACACTAATCATGCACACAAATGTGTACGATCAAGATCAGGGACTCACGGGAAGATATCACAACACAACTCTACAACATAAATAAGTCATACAAACATCATAATACAAGCCAGGGGCCTCGAGGGCTCGAATACAAGTGCTCGATCATAGACGAGTCAGCGGAAGCAACAATATCTGAGTACAGACATAAGTTAAACAAGTTTGCCTTAAGAAGGCTAGCACAAACTGGGATACAGATCGAACGAGGCGCATGCCTCCTGCCTGGGATCCTCCTAACTACTCCTGGTCGTCGTCAGCGGGCTGCACGTAGCAGTAGGCACCTCCAGTGTAGTAGGAGTCGTCGTCGACGGTGGCGTCTGGCTCCTGGTGAAAGAACATGCGGTGCCCCCATGTTTGGTTTTGGTAATTGATGACAATCTCTATGGACTAATGGTTGCCTTGAGTTATATTTGAAGGATTTGTCCATAGGAATTTCTTGAAGTCCATGTGTTGGTTTCAAGGAGTTTATGTGGTGACCAAGGTGTTATTAAGGAATTATCCAAAGATTGGTCATGTGAGAGTTGAGCTTATTGCAAGCATGTCTTGAAGAAGAAGATTGTGTGATCATTCATGTTTACCTTCAAGACATCATCCAAATGAAGAGAGTTGGAAAGAGTCAAGGTTGATCAAGACTAAGTCAAGAGTGAATCAACTTGATCAACTCACAAAGCGTAGAAGATGTACCGGGAGGGATCAAGCGATCCCATGGTGTGGTAAGCATTGTCAATTACGCTTTGTGTACTAACCCATGATCTTCGTGAGAGTTCTTTGTGGGGTTAGGTTGCGGTGTGCAAGTTCAAGTGAAGCATCATGAAGAGATCAAATGCTTGAAGCTTGCCGTCCATTGTGGTGACAATGGACTTGTGAAGATGTTGCGGTGTGCAAGTTCAAGTGAAGCATCATGAAGAGATCAAATGCTTGAAGCTTGCCGTCCATTGTGGTGACAATGGACTTGTGAAGATGTGCGGAAGAGTGGCTCACCCATAGTGGAGTATGGGGAGCAATCAACTAGTCTTCATCGAGCCAACGCAACCAAGAAAGGTGGTCCAACTTGAGGGAGTCAAGATCGTCATCATCTAGCTCAAGTGGACCATGTGCAAGGCAAAGGTTTGCCCTTGATAGGTTTTCTATTTTACCGGTCTCATGATGGTAGTTGGGAGACCGGGTTATAGGATCGATTGCCGTACTATCAAGGGGGGCTCTCGATGAGTAGCTTGATCGTATCATTCGTAGAGAGCTCAAACCATTGCATCCTTGCATCATCTTTCTTGGTTCTTGTTTGGTTTTTCTCTTTGTGAGTTTTGGAGCTTATGGTTATCTTGATGACAAGCTCGAGTTCATCGAAAACGGAGTTCCTCGCATCTTCTATGATGTTTTCGATGTTGGAAGGTTATGCCGGTTCTTCTCGGTTGGAGGTTTCACTCCTCTATTTGTTGGCATATCTTCGCTGTTTTGATGCTACACATCGTCTTGTATCCAACAAGCTTGAGTTTGCTCAATTCGGAGCTCATATGCAGAAGTTATGGCAGTTTTGGTCCCAGCGGTAGTACCGCGGGCCGGAGCGGTAGTACCGCTTGGGTGCTACAAGCGGTAGTACCGCTCTAGAGCGGTAGTACCGCTGGTAGCTCCCAGCCGTAGTACCACTGCGGTCTCGTGCTAGTACCGCCTCGATTCGAGGGGTCTTTTTTTCGTGTCGGGTTTTACGGTACTAGCCGTGGCAGTGGGGGCCGTAGTACCGCTCGTATGCGGTAGTACCGCCCTGACCACCGCGGTAGTACCGCTCTGGCCCCAGCGACAGTACCGCGGGGGGGAGCGGTAGTACCGCTGGCCAAGCGGTAGTACCGCTCTCTGCGGGGCTGGTGTGGGGGGTAACGGTTGGATTGTTCCCCCCACTATATAAGGAGGTCTTCTTCCCCAATGAACCTTATCCTTTGAGCTCGTGTTCTTCCCCCATTGTTGACCTTCTTCGAGCTTGCTAACTCTCAACCCCTCCATGGATTCTTGCTAGTTTTTGAGGGAAAAGAGAGAGGAGATCTAGATCCACATTTCCACCAATCACTTTCTCCTCTATGTGAGAGGAACCCATTGGATCTAGATCTTGGAGTTCTTGGTGTTCTCCTTCTTGTTCTTCCTCTCTTTTTCCTCCCTAGCATTAGTTGCTTCGGTGGGATTTGAGAGAGAAGGACTTGGGCACTCCGTGTGCCCTTGCCATTGCATTTGGTGCATCGGTTTGAGTTCTCCACGGTGATACGTGGAAGTTACAAGTTGAGAAGCTTATTACTCTTGGGTGCTTGGTGCCCTTGAGCTTGTTCCTCTTGGGTGCTTGGGCGCCCTAGACGGTTGGTGGTGTTCGGAGCTCAATCATTGTGGTGTAAAGCTCCGGGCAAGCGTCGGGGTCTCCAATTAGGTTGTGGAGATCGCCCCGAGCAATTTGACGGGTACCGGTGACCGCCCCCAAGGGTTGCCAAAGTGTACGGGTTCGGTGACCGCCCCCAAGGGTTGCCATTTGTACGGGTTCGGTGACCGCCCTCAAGGGTCCCTTAGTGGAATCACGGCATCTTGCATTGTGCGAGGGCGTGAGGAGATTACGGTGGCCCTAGTGGCTTCTTGGGGAGCATTGTGCCTCCACACCGTTCCAAACGGAGATTAGCATCCGCAAGGGTGTGAACTTCGGGATACATCGTCGTCTCCGCGTGCCTCGGTTATCTCTTACCCCAGCCCTTTACTTATGCACTTTACTTTGTGATAGCCATATTGTTTCTTGTCATATATCTTGCTATCACTTAGTTGTTTACCTTGCTTAGCATAAGTTGTTGGTGCACATAGGTGAGCCTAGTTGTTTTAGGTTTTGTGCTTGTCAAATTAACCGTTAGGTTTATTCCGCATTTGTTCAAGCCTAAACCGTAATTATTTTAAAGCGCCTATTCACCCCCCCCCCTCTAGGCGACATCCACGATCTTTCACCTGGGCTCCAGCATCTGGTTGTGACAACCAGGTAGAAAGGAAAGGGGGAAAAGAGGGAGAAAAACAACCGTGAGTACTCATCCAAAGTACTCGCAAGCAAGGAGCTACACTACATATGCATGGGTATATGTGTAAAGGGCCATATCGGTGGACTGAACTGCAGAATGCCAGAATAAGAGGGGGATAGCTAATCCTGTCGAAGACTACGCTTCTGGCAGCCTCCATCTTGCAGCATGTAGAAGAGAGTAGATTGAACTCCTCCAAGTAGCATCGCATAGCATAATCCTACCCGGCGATCCCCTCCTCGTCGCCCTGTTAGAGAGCGATCACCGGGTTGTATCTGGCACTTGGAAGGGTGTGTTTTATTAAGTATCCAGTTCTAGTTGTCATAAGGTCAAGGTACAACTCCGGGTCGTCCTTTTACCGAGGGAGACGGCTATTCGAATAGATAAACTTCCCTGCAGGGGTGCACCACATAACCCAACACGCTCGATCCCATTTGGCCGGACACACCTTCCTGGGTCATGCCCGGCCACGGAAGATCAACACGTCGCAGCCCCACCTAGGCTCAACAGAGAGGTCAGCACGCCGGTCTAAATCCTATGCGCGCAGGGGTCTGGGCCCATCGCCCATTGCACACCTGCATGTTGCGTACGCGGCCGGAAGCAGACCTAGCCTAGCAGGCGTTCCAGTCCAATCCGGCGCGCGCCGCTCCGTCGCTGACATCAAGAAGAGATTCGGCTGATACCACGACGTCGAGTGCCTATAACTGTTCCCGCGTAGTTGGTTAGTGCGTATAGACCAAATGGCCAGACTCAGATCAAATACCAAGATCTCGTTAAGCATGTTAAGTATCCGTGAACGCCGACAAGGGCCAGGCCCACATCTCTCCTAAGTGGTCTCAACCTGCCCTGTAGCTCTGTCACAAAGTAACAGTCGGGGGCCGTCAGGAACCCAGGCCCACCTCTACCGGGATGGAGCCACCTGTCCTTTCAGCCCCCTCATCAGAATCACTTGCGGGTACTCAACGAGCCGACCCGACTTTAGTCACCACATGTGTCATGTATATAAAGTATATAGTATATACCCGTGATCACCTCCCGAAGTGATCACGGCCAAGTAGTATAGCATGGCAGACGGACAAGAGTGTAGGGCCACTGATGGAACACTAGCATCCTATACTAAGCAGTAGGATAGCAAGTAAGGGTAACAACTGTAGCAACAATGACAGGCTATGCATCAGTATAGGATTAACCGAAAGCAGTAACAGGCTACACTACTCTAATGCAAGCAGTATAGAGAAGGAATAGGCGATATCTGGTGATCAAGGGGGGGGGGGGGCTTGCCTGGTTCATCTGGCAAGAGAAGGGTTCGTCGTCGATGTAGTCGATCACAGGGGTACCGGCAGCGGTCTCGGGGTCTACCGGAAAGAAGTAACGGAGGGGGAACACAATAAATAACAGAGCAATCAAAGCATCACAAAGCATAACATGACAAATGCAGTGCTAGATGTGCCCTAACGCGGTAGTAGGTGATACCGGCGAAAGGGGGAAACATCCGGGAAAGTATCCCCGGCGTTTCGCGTTTTCGGACAGATGAACCGGAGGGGGAAAGTTGCGAGTTTGCTATGCTAGGGATGTGTGGCGGACGAACGGGCTGCGTATCCGGATTCGTCTCGTCGTTCTGAGCAACTTTCATGTACAAAGTATTTTCATTCGAGTTACAGATTATTTTATATTAATTTCTAAAGTTTTAAATCATTTTCTAGAATTAGCAGATTATTTTAATTCGAAATTGCATTTATGATGTCAGCATGACATCAGCGATCAGTTTGACCGTTGACCAGTCAAGCTGACGGGTGGGTCCCACTGTCATAGACCGTTTATCTAATCACATAATTATGGTTAATTAACAGGGTTAATTAGATTAATTAACATGATTAATTAAGTTAATTAATTATCTTAATTAATTAATTAATTATATTATTATTCTTTTTTTTAATCCATTTTGTTCTGGGGCTGGGCCCACATGTCATTGGGCCACTGGGCCAAACGGGCGCTGGCGATTTTGGCGCACCCGTGTGGGGCGTGCTGTCGCCCGTGCACCCGCATGGGGGCGACAGCGAGTGCCAGCGTGGCCGGGGAGCGGGAACAGAGGCGGGGTGGCGCGACGAGCGGCGGGGCGAACCACCGACGCGGACGGGGGCAACATTAGGGGGGAGCGCTCGTCAGGCGAGGCGAGGAGACGCGGTGGGGCTGCGGCGGCCGGTGCAGGCACACAGGGAGCGAGGCGACGGTGAGCAAGGGGCCGCGGCGGTCGGCACGGGCGCGCGGTGGCGCGGGCGGAGCAGTGGCGCGGACGAGCGCCGGCGTGAGGGCACGGGGAGGAGGAGGAGGACCGGGGTCCTCACCTGCGTTGGTGAGCAGGGGGGCGGCGAGGCTCGGTGGAGACTTTGGGGAGGAGGACGAGGACGCGTCGTCGGCGAGGAGGAGACGAGGAGGACGAGGCGACGGGCGGTGGCGGGGTCCGGTGAGGAGGAGGCCGTGGCACGGGCGCGAGGGAGGGGGGTCGTCGCCGGCGGGTGGCTCGTCCACCGCAGCAGGGTCGCCGGGCGGCGCTCGAGCACGGAGCCAGGGCGTCGGCAGGGCGCAGGGCGAAGCGCGGGCACCGGGCGGCGGCGACGGCGTCGGGTCGTCAAGGCGATGGGGGAGTCCGGCGACGGGGTTGGGGTGCTAGCGTCGCGTGAGGGGGGCGAAAACAGTTCGTCCCCGATCCAGATCGGATCGGGAGGGGAGAGACATGGGGAGTGGGGGGGGGGGGAGTGGTGCGTGGGCTAGGGTTTCGGGTAGTGGGGGGTTATGGAGGGGAGTAGGTGGGCTGGCCGGTTGGGCCAGGTGGGTCGGCCAGCTGGGCCGTCTGGTCCAGTTGGCCAGGGGGCTTTCTCTCCTTTTTTATCTTTTTCTTATTTTCTTTTCTGTTTTATTTATTTTAGTTAGCAAATTACAAAAATACAACCCCTACTCCTAAATTAGCATAATAACATAGGCCACCTATTCCAAAAAGTTTGGTGATTATATAAACTAGATTAATTTAAAAGCATTTAAATAATTGTTTTGCTGCTGTTTTTACTTACTATAGTGCAGTTAAATACTTTACAAAAGTGTGGTTTCTTTACCAATATTCAATATGGACTATTTGGCTCACTCCGAACATTTTAGTTTTAATATTTGTAAACTTTTATTATTTGCTTTTATTTAAATTTTGAATTTGTTTCGGTTCTGAACTATCGAGAGTTTATCAACAGTAAACGAGGTGACGTGGCATCGTTAACATGGGATTACTGTAGCTTAATTATCCGGGCGTCACATGCATGCATCTTTAATTCAATTATTTTTAAATATACCATATTCTTGTGCTAGTGCTCAATTTGATAACATCCGAAATTGCCACCTTCTTTTTTAACTGAAAACTGTCACATCTGAACCACATTTGATAGCACAATCAAGTGATGCGAGCTAACAATGCCTGATTCTGGGAAACTAATCAAATTCAGACATCCTACGTACACAAACAAGCTAGCTGCAGAGAAAAGAGGGAGGTATAGGTCATGTCGTAGCACAAAAGAGAAGAGTGCTCTGCTTCTCCATGGGCGATGTAGAGAAACAAGGAGAGAGATCTGTTCAGAGCTAGAAAATAAGAGAGGTGAGGAGAGAGGCCTTGCGATTCCACGCCGTCGGCACTGCCTGTTACCTACAGACGGCGCTCACCGAGCCCAACCAACACTGCTTCCCATCACACGCTGTTAGATCCCCCGATTCCCCGCCGTCGGTGCTGCCCCTTACCCGCTACTGGCGCCGGCCGAGCGCGCCACCACAGCTACCCATTCCACACTGCAGGATCCCCCGATTCCCCACCACCGCGGCCAGATCCCGATTCAAAATCTGCACGCCGCCGGTCTTTTGTACAGTGGACGAGAGGTGAGAGAGGGGCTGGTTCTGTCGCTTGAGGTGAGGGAGACGAAAGAAACGTTTCGGGGCCTGCGGGAGGTGACCGAAGCGAAGCGAGCGCGAGTGGCTGCCACCATCCGCCAGATTTTCGCGGACAGCGTCAACCAGTTTTTCGACGGAATATTCCGAAATTATGGCTGCCCTCAACCACTCCATCCTCTCGCCCAAACAACTGCTATCCCCTGGAAAAGTGGCTATCCCTATCCCATCATGGGATAACCACATAACCAAACGTCAAATGTCTGGGTAATAATTTTTATAACATACATGAATATTTTTTAAATGCACAATTAACCACTTTTAGTATACTGCAAAAAATTTACACATACACATTGAACTTCTTTATGATAGTATGATGAAATTTTGTTGTATACATCCAACTTTTCTAATGCACGTTGAACAGTTGTTTAATAGATGGTGTACTTTCTATATGTACTGAACATTTTTTCATTATATATGGTAACATTTTTGTTGTATGTATCAAATATTTGTTCAAACTACGATGAACATTTTTGTTGTATGTATCAAATATTTGTTTTGGCATGTCATCTTAAATTGACTTATGTACTTCTGCTATGTTTTGCAGTAGTTCTTGAAAGATGTGTACATCATATAAGTTAAAATCATTTGTAACACAAGAAAATACTGTCTACTTCTTCATCTAATCAGTAATGAAGACAAACAACTTATGAAATACGGCACAGATCTTACATGTAGTTAAACCGCAAGAAATTCCAGAAATCAAGTATAATATGTGCAATAATTTATGCAATGTTTTAGAGGTAAATCAGAACTGAAACTAGGAATCAAGAAGCATTACATGATAACTCCATAAATCAAAACATATACAATCTTCTGGAAGGAAATGACTAAAAAAATACATTCTCACACTTTGTAATACGTAACAATAGTACAAGTCAAAAAGTATTATTCTTACATGATCCTGGAAGATGGTGGATGAGGCACTGTCAATGGCAACATGAATTTGCTTATATTCTTATTACACGATCTCCTTGTCACTCTTCTCCTTGCTCATCCTGGAAGCAACATTCAGATAGAGGATGCGACAACCCTGAATCATTTGGGCGCTTGACCTTCCTAGTTCAATTAGAACTAAAAAAAATCAATGAGATAGAAAGGAGAGGAACAAGAGCAACATCGCATATTACCTTCTCAACGCATTTTTTATGCTAGTTATAATATTGGTTTTCCTGCAGTCTAGCGCCTGACAAAGACAACACAGCTTCCCTGCCATGAGCCACTCTGCAGTCTGTAGTAAAACAAATGGGCATAATAGAAATGATTTTTACAGGTGGTACAAGGCAAGTCTCCACGAGAACGAACATTAGAGCTGTTGCTCCCAACCCCTCATTCGCGGGGAACATGTTTGCCACTAATTTTTTTGACCAGACACATGAGCGACCATCGAGGGTAGAGCACGGCGGCGCGATGTACTGCCATGGAAGGGGAGAGAAGAACCACGGGACGGAGGAGAGAGGATGTCACCGGCATCTGGGCGCCGTCCGCTGCCGCCGCCATCGTGCAATTAGGTTTTGCGAGAGAAGGAAAGGATGATCGACGGGGGATGAGCCTGGCTTGCGCGGACTCGCGTGGCCTAGCAGGCCTTGCGGGAATTTCTTGGCCCGATTAACGAGAGGGCTTCCAGGTCCATGTCCAGAGCAGCAACCCTGTGACGTTTGGGCTTAGCCATAACGCGCGGCGTACGGATGAAGAGTCCCAGGGACGCACAGTCGGAGGTTCAAACGATCTAGTACATCCGTTTACGGGATCCAACGGTATAGGGACATCAAATCGCTGTGAGGGGCCCTAGCTAGCTGAGTTATACTGTTTAGTAATGTGCTAAGAAAAGGCCACTTGGCACTGCTACCCCGTTCGGACAAAGGCCATTCACTGGGGCAAAGTGACCAAAATAATCCTAGACCCCACTTTCGCTGGGGCTTCCTATAACCTATTGGTCTTAGCTGTCAGCACACAAAGAATTAAATAGAAGAAAAAATAAGGACACACGGGGATTCGATCACCCATGCGGGAAGCTATTTTTGCTTCTAATTTCATTCTCCGCATGCTGAAAAGTTGGATCCGCAAGTTACATTAAGTTGTAGAGGAAACGATGACAAGTGAAGTCTATGGGTATTTTGGTCACTTCATCCCGGTCAATGGCCTTTGATCGGATGATAACGCTACCGAGTTGCATTTTTCGGCACACACGCTCAGTAGAAGGATGACATTTTTTTAGTAGCTGAAACTTTTAGTGTCAAACTTGAGTTGTGTGACACAACTGATGACAAAACTGGTAAAAAACCAAGAAAAATGTTCGTGACATTTAACAAAATATTCATACATTTTAAGGATATGGCTATGACAGTTTTAAAACATGTTTATACAATTTAAAAAATGTCACATTGGTTAGAAAAATGTTTCTTATCATTCAAAAAATGTTCAATGTATTTGAGAAATGTTCAATGTGTATCAAAAACAGTTATGTCTATATGAAAAATGTAAAACATGTATTGAAACAAAAAGTCAAGATAGTATTTTAAAAATAAAAAAATTTAAAACAAAAACAAAGAAATAAACTAAAGAAAGCTGAAATAAACCTGATAAAAGAAATATAAAAAGGTGAAACCGAAAAAAGGCATGAAAAGTTCTAAAACATGTCCATACTAATCTATAAAACCTTCCCAAAACTGCTAGATGGGCTGGTCCACTAAAGCGAGGGTGCCCACACCACTAGTGATGAGGCGACGATAGGTCTCGCAATAAACGAGAAATAGCCCTAGTAAGTGATAAATAGCCCCGAGGCCTCGACGGAAGTGATGTATAGACGCTCTCGACCAAAAGTTGAACTTAGATCAATCTGAGATATTAGTTGGGTTGTACTATGGAAGGAGATGTACCTCACAACAAAGTGTTTCCGTAAGAAGAAGAAGAAAACGTGTTCCGACAAGAATCACTGAACGTGAATGTGTCTGTACCACTGCAAGTCACTGCATAAAAAAAGTTTCGATCGAAATGCATGAACACGGACATCGCAAATGTCTGCGAACACACCTGTGATATGTCCCAAGTGCAACAACCGCCGACGTACGGTACCAATTTTATCAGTCCATGCCCTATACCCTCTGTTATGACCAGCAAGTACTTTCGTCTTTCCGATTTATAGATCCCACACATATCTTTAGATCATCTATTTTATATTAATATAATATAAGTTGTATATCTTAAAAATTATAACATTATAAAACATAACATTCGAGTTTTTAATGATATATATTCTATGATATATAACTCATATTAGACGAGTCAAATTGCCGATCTAAGGATACATGTGGACCTTACAAATCGGAAAAAGGGCGAGTGTTTCCTCGGGTAAAAAAGAAGCATGGCTTAGATGATTTGATCTGGATGGTGGAACCAGTCAGACTCAAGTCTAAACTTAGACATTGATGCTCCTTCGTTCCCTAATTTCATTCAAGAGATCCTGAGGAAAAGAATTGGGTTGAGTTTGAAGCAAGGATCTAATCAGATAACGCTTTGTTCTCCGTATTCTTTTAATTTATTTCAGTCTTTCTGACAATATTTATTCAGTGGGAGGAGACGTTCTCGTCGACTATGAGACGTGTGTGATGATATCATCAATCTAAAAATGTTTTATGCGTGGATGCGTGCGTTTATAGTGATGACTGTATATGTGTATGTGAGCATATGTGACTATACTATGTTCCCCAAAAATGAGAAATTGGTGAGGGATTGTGAATTTAAGTTACAAAATACTTACATTGCAATTCATTTTAAACTGTTCTTTTGGCAAGAACTAGTCGAAACCACCGGACGATTGCGAACGGCGATGCAAACCAGGCAGAGCGGTGAGCCGTCCGTCCGTTCTGTTCCAGTGGTGGACCCCGACCCCGAGAGTCAGAACAAAAAGAGTGTCGATTCTCCCTCACAGACACCTGGCTTGTCGACCCCCACGCTGCCACGCAGAGCATCCCTCTCCCCCCTCCCGTTCCGGTAGCCACCGCCGATGAATCCATAGACAGTAGTAGTAGCTGTAGAGTAGCAGCAAGAGCACTCTACAGCTCCGTGCCACCAGAAAAAGGCTCACCAACCAGACTAGACAGAAGAGGCATCGACGGTTCCACCTTCCGTCCGCCCTCCTGCCTGCTGATTTAGCTCCTCCACCAGAAGGCGCCCCAAAAGTCAGAAATAGTTTTGGCCCACGGTGGCCGAGGAGTTAAGGAGAGGTGTGGTGAGCCGTGGCCGTCAGGCCGCGAGGCCGTCAATGGCCCAGTACATATACGCCACCACAGCTCGCTGCTGCTGCAGCTCCGCACGCGCCCTCCCGCTCCACGCTCCCGCGCTAGCCCCCTCGTCGTCTCGATCGCCGCTCCGGTGGAGGTCGGCCATGGGCGCGAGCGATCGCCTGACGGTGGCCGCCGCCAAGCCGCGGCACGCGGCGCCGTGCGCGGCGACCGTGCTGGGCGAGCCGCTGCCGGCGTCCGACGACCACGGCCTCGTCCACCCCAGCGCCGACTTCGCCGCCCAGGCCCTTGTCTCCTCTCCGCAGCAGGTCTCCCTTTTTTCTCCACTTCCCATTTCGATTCTGTTGATTCGGCCCCAGACGGGTGTCGTACGTTTTGTCCTTCCGTTTCGAGGCGCGTAGCATGCGGGCTAGTTGTGTGATCCATCGCTACCCACTCACGGGATCAGATAAGGCAGATAGGGACTGACTGGACATAAGTAGACAAGTACTGAAGTTGTTAGGGTTGGTGAATTGGGAGCGTGGGTTAATTCCCATTTTCCTAGGGTCAGTGAATTTACTACTGAGTACTGACCGCCGGGTTGAACATTCCCTGATTGTGTTGATTTCTGGTGGATATGATGACTGATGACTGATCTTGCTGTTTTTCTCAATGACTGGCAACCAGTACCTGGAGATGTATCAGCGGTCGATTGACGATCCTGCCGGGTTCTGGTCAGAGATCGCTGAAACATTCTACTGGAAGCAGAAGTGGAGCCCCGAGGAAGTCTGTACTGAGAACCTTGATGTCACAAAGGGGCCGATCAAGATCGAAGTAAGCACGTGCCTAAGCGTGTTCGATTTCGGTGCTAGCTTGTTTGTGATGGGAGGACAGAGTGTCGATGAACGTTGTTGGTGTTTTGGCAGTGGTTTAAAGGGGGCAAAACTAACATATGCCACAATGCCGTGGACCGCTACGTGGAGGCCGGGGACGGTGCGAAGATTGCGATGTATTGGGAGGGGAATGAGCCTGATCAGGATGGAAAGCTCACATACTCAGAGCTCTTGGATAAGGTTTGCCAGGTAAATATGCTGTTACAGTGAAACAATTGCATGTAACATGTCCTGATGTATGCAGACATGGTTTAATTGTTTTGGCATGCTTTGTTGCAGCTGGCCAATTATTTGAAGAGTGTCGGGGTTGAAAAAGGTGATGCTGTGGTGATCTACTTGCCGATGCTCATGGAGCTGCCTATTGCAATGCTTGCATGCGCTCGCATTGGTGCTGTTCACTCTGTAAGTTTTACCCCAGTTTGCACTTCCAGTTATTCTGATTTACCCTATACATGTTACCATGTTATGATGCTGAATTATTATTCAGGTCGTGTTTGCTGGCTTCTCCGCTGATGCAATAGCCCAAAGGATCACTGACTGCAAGCCTAAGGTTGTGATTACATGCAATGCTGTCAAAAGGGGGCAGAAACTCATCCCTCTCAAAGATATAGTAGATGCGTCTCTGGTTGAAAGTGCAAAAAATGGTGTCACAGTAGGTAAGATCCATAATACGACTTCCATGAGCACTAGCTATTTTAAGCTTTCCAGGCAGTCTAACTTGCTACCTTCCTGATAAATGTTATTTTGTATTCTTTTCACCTACATATGTCCACACTGTGCATACAAATATTTATCGTTATACCGCATTTGTATACGAAAATTGCAACGGTGTACATAGGTGCAATTTGAATTCCATTTTTTTGAAAAATACAAAAAGATCTCGTACATGTGCATGTTGAATGTAGTGTATACCTGCAAATTTTGGTACAAAAATATGTCCATTTCTTTCCTACAGTAAAAACACGCAATTGTGTACATTATAGTTCCTGTTTTAGACCCTAAAACTCTCTGCGGCAAAGAGTCATTTATTTTGCCCAACATCCCACATTATACATTTGCAATCCAAAAATTGGATTTCTAACTGAAAAAATAAAATGAAATTACCAGATGTGCGCATGCCCAGGCACAGAGCAAAAACACTCCTTCAGATACTTTGGTGGTGGCCACTTTTTCACATCTTTCCGGCTTAGCCTCTTAGGGTATATTAAGACATTAAGTCCTGCTGTTCTTCATTGATGCCTTATGCAATGTCTGAACTCTAAAATCCCAGTATACTCTTGATCATGGATGTTACTTCTTCTGGGAGAAATTGTATTCAATGATCATATGCACAGAATTGGTTTAAAGAAATCTAATCCAAAGTCTGAAGTTTTCTCATGTACAGAGTTTCTTTTGCTGAGCAGGCATTTGTTTGACATATGAAAATCAGTTGGCCATGAAGAAAGAGGACACACAATGGATAGCTGGAAGAGATGTCTGGTGGCAGGTATATCCAAATTAAACAAGTTGAACAATTGCTATGTATCTGATTTTTAAGCACAGAACATTCCGGAAACTTCTTTATCAACCGGGAGATCTCCTTTCAACCTTTTTGTTTTGTGTTCTATATTACAAGTATGCGAGTTATTTCTCAATACGAGATGATGTGCCCCCAGGATGTTGTGCCCAATTTCCCAACTAGATGTGATGTGGAATGGGTTGATGCAGAGGATCCATTGTTTCTTCTGTACACTAGTGGCAGCACAGGAAAGCCAAAGGTACCCTTAACCCCGTAGACTATTGTATATCCCTTGGATATAAAATAAAGATACTGTGAAGTGTGCAGGGTGTATTGCATACAACGGGGGGCTATATGGTATATGCCGCAACAACATTTAAACATGCATTTGATTACAAGCCAACAGACATATACTGGTAAGGTGTAAAAATTTGGGGTCTTCTGGGGGCATAAATTTGGTCGCGGTATCATGGAAGCTGTGTTTCTTACTGTAGTTTCCCTGTTTCACTTACATCAGGTGCACTGCAGACTGTGGCTGGATTACTGGACATAGTTATGTGACTTATGGTCCTCTCCTGAATGGAGCCACAGTTCTCGTTTATGAAGGGGTAATTTCAGAGGAAAACTAGTTCATATGTTATATAGTCATGATCTAAGGGTGACCCTTCGCTTTTGAGGCTTATTTAGATTGGACTATGGTTGTAACTTATTTCTTGAATGCAACCTGTAGGCTCCAAACTACCCTGATCCTGGTCGGTGTTGGGACATCGTTGACAAATACGGAGTGACAATATTTTATACTGCACCAACACTTATCCGTTCACTCATGCGTGATGGTTCCGTGGTATGCTGTTATTTTTTTTCCTGTGTGCTCATTTGAACATTTAGTATCGTCATCAGTTAAGTGGTGCAGTGAGGCAGCACTTCTTTTCCTCACAAAATGATTTTTTATCTACCGGGAAGCTTTTTCTACCATACAGTATTCTTTTATGTTGCAAAATAATGGTGCAACAACATATGCTTCCGAGCGAAATCTCTAATAATTTCTGTACATTTATGAAAATTTAAATTTTAATTAATTAATTTTGTCCCACACATATATCTTGTGTATATATCCCTTTTGTTTTATGATATATTTTGCAGTATGTTGATCGGTACTCTCGTAAGTCTCTTCGAGTTTTAGGAAGTGTGGGTGAGCCAATTAATCCAACTGCATGGAGGTTTGTGTTTATCTCCTTAGTCTGAAAATCTCAATGCGTTGAAAAGATCTTACATGCACTATTGTTCATGTCAGGTGGTTCTATAATGTTGTCGGTGACTCAAGATGCCCCATATCAGACACTTGGTGGCAGACTGAAACTGGTGGTTTTATGGTAATTGTGTTTAAAATTGTGTGTGGGAAATTTCGGAGCTCTCAAAGTGAGTTTCATCGTACTTGTTGAATCGAACTGTAATGCTTGTTCTTGTCAGATTACACCTTTACCTGGCGCTTGGCCTCAGAAACCAGGATCTGCTACATTTCCTTTCTTTGGTGTACAGGTATACATAATACATGACTTCACTAAAATGGAAGTTTCATTACCCCTCTTACTTTGTAATTACTGTGCACATATGCTGATTCACAGCCAGTGATTGTTGACGAAAAAGGACGGGAAATGACTGGAGAATGCAGTGGATACCTTTGCATAAAGAAGTCATGGCCTGGAGCTTTCCGGACTCTGTATGGAGATAAGGACAGATATGAGACAACATACTTCAAACCGTTTTCTGGCTATTATTTCTCTGGTGATGGTTGTAGGAGGTAACTTGTCAAACATTTATTTAAACTTTGGCCATTCTTCATAATTGAAATGTGATCCAGAATTACATGTTCATAGATGAACAAATTAAATTTGTGTGTCAGGGACAAAGATGGTTACCATTGGCTGACCGGAAGAGTGGATGATGTTATCAATGCCAGGTAATTTAGCTACTTATATTATATGGTTCACGCTTCCTTGAATTGAAATTAGATGGCTTTAAAGGCTTTGAAGCTGCAAATATTTGACCCATATTTTAAAACTTTAGTGGGCACCGGATTGGTACAGCAGAGGTTGAATCTGCTCTTGTTTCACATCCAAAATGTGCGGAGGCCGCTGTTGTCGGAATTGACCATGAGGTCCGGTCCACTACTTGTTTTTCCTGTCTTTCTGGCTCCATATCATGACCCCCACCGTGGCTTCGTCCAAACTGAGGTCTTAAATCAGTAATACTTGTTTCAGGTTAAAGGTCAGGGAATCTACGCATTTGTAACTTTGGTGGATGGTGTTCCTTACAGTGATGATCTACGAAAAAGCCTCATTATGGCGGTCCGCAGCCAGGTATTTTCTTCTGATAGTTTCTTAAAGTGTTGGTTGCTACTGCAACTGCAAGAGATCTATGTGTGGTGGAATGAACCCGGCTAACAATGGCTCCGCTGGCGCTGGGGAAGTTGGAACCTGATTTTTCTCGCCCTGCTGATCTGGAAAAATAATGCTTGTGCTTTTTCAATGATGGAACCTACCATTTCAACATGCTTTGCTAGTTTTTTTTAACCTTTTGAGATTGAATGGAACCTTTCCTTCTGAGGGTTTTTTGGGTCAATGCAACACATTTTTTCTTGACCCTCTAAATTTTTTGAAACGAGTGTAAAGACATACATGGTGTCATTTTGTGGCAGATTGGTGCGTTTGCAGCACCCGACAAGATCCACTGGGCACCAGGGCTCCCGAAGACACGGAGCGGCAAGATCATGCGAAGAATATTGCGGAAAATTGCCTCCAGGCAGCTGGATGAGCTTGGTGACACGAGCACGCTTGCTGATCCTGGTGTGGTCGACCAGCTGATATCGCTTAGCGACAGTTAGCGTGTGAGGATGGAGATGGCACGTTGTCACCTATACTTGTAGCACGTCTCATTTTCTTTCTTGCCTCGGGTGCTAAATAGTACAGAGTATCGGTTTATATGTGCCACGCATGGCCTCATGATTCCCCTGATTTATTCAGTACCTTGAGGTTCGGGAGTTGCATCTTGCAAGTCAAGTGTGCTGTAAATGTAAATTGTTGGATCACATCACAGAAAAATACTCCACGTATTAGCTGCATTAATGTGAGACGAACACTTGAAAGTGACTTGAGCGGATATTGAGGTTGCCTCTTCATTAAGTAGTCTCCTATATTATTATTTTTTGGACAATAACACCCCCCCCCCCCCCCCCCCCCCCCCCCCCCCCAATTACTCAAAAGCTCTCAATGGTTACAGAGGTACAGGCACGGCAACCTCCCTAAAGGCCCAAAGTGTAAAATCCAAGATGATATTGCGAAGAGTATCTAGGGGGAACCCAAAGTGTAAAATCCAAGATGATATTGCGAAGAGTATCTAGGGGGAACGTAGCTTGTTGCGAAAGACACGAGCATTCCTGGAGTCTCATAGCTTCCAGAGGATGGCGAGGGCGATTGTTGGCCAAATGTCGATGTCGAGGCTGACCGGCGTTGGAGTCTCCCAAAGGAGGTCGATGGAGTGAGGGAGTTGCAGTCCCAAGAGGGACCAGACCTGGGCTGCGCGGGGGCAATGAATGGCGAGGTGTGTCGCGTCCTCTAGAGTGAGGTCGCACCGAGGACATGCCGTAACAGAGGAGATGGTCTTGCGATGTAAGTTCGCCATCGTGCTCAGCCTGTCATGACGAAGAAGCCAACTGAAGATCTTGACCTTGATAGGTGCCATGGAGCTCCAGATATACCAGGTGTTGAGATCAATCTCGTGGTCGGAGGATAGCAGTGAGTAGGTGCACGTCGAGGAGAACGAGGAGCCGTGGGCGAGGAACCTGTCGTCGGGTGCATCGCTAGTGGCAACATCCTGCAACAAAGACAAAATGGACGCAAGCTCTATAGAAGCAACATTGGTTAGGCGGTTCCGCAGAGTAGCGAGTAAACCATTCTGCATGACTTGTGATACCAAAACCGAGGGTGAGGTGGAGTGGGAGAATAGGTGTGGGTAGGTGTCTGTGAGCGGAGTCGGCAGCAGCCAAGCGTCGAGCCGGAAGTAGGTGGAGGTGCCATTGTCGGTAAGGACAAAAGAGATTGTGCGGAGGCGTTGAAGTTGTGCGTTTATGATTTTTCGAAGGTAGGAGGGTTGTGGGGTTTATTTTGAAGTCAAGAGAGTAGTGTTGGAAGAACCAGTTCATCCAAGGTAGGATGTGTTTTTGGAGAAGTTTAAAAGCAAATTTCATGAGAAGGCAGTTGTTTGGAGAAGAAGGTTTTTGATGCCTAGCCCACCAGCAGTTTTGGGTTTGCAAACGTTTTTCCAAGTGATAAGGCACTTAGTTCCGGAGCAGGAATCTTCGGCAGCTCAGAAGAAGGATCTTCGGATAGCGGCTAACATTTTCATTACCTTCTTGGGGAACCTAAAAACGAACATGAAGCTAGTGAGTGCCAAGGGCGTCGAGAGTAGATGAGATAAGCGTTAGTCTGGCACTGGGGGAAAGGATTTTTGCCGCCCAACCGGAGAGGTATTTTAGGAAGCGATGGATGACCGGTTCAAAGGCGGAGGACGACAGGCGCGTGTGGGAGGGAGTCGGAGATAAATTTTTGGGAAGGATGAGAGTTCACAACCGAAAGTGGAGGCGATGTTTTGGCTAGTGTTGGTATCCGTGTTGATGGGTACGAATGTGATTTTGTGAAAGTTTATTGTAAGACTGGTAGCAAGCGCAAACCTATCTAGGATATCTTTGAGGGTTGTCGCGTCTTGGTTAGATGTATGGGCTAAGATTAGGGTGTTGTCAGCATACTGAAGCACAGTAGGGGCACGATCTGTGTAGATCGGGTGTCAGAGCTGCTTTGGAGAGAAAGCCTACATGATTAAGCGTTGAAGCAGATTAGCGACGATTGTGAAGAGATAGGGGGACAGGGGGTCACCCTACCGGAGACCATTTTTACAGTTGATCCAAGGGCTCGGGTTCCCATTAAGGAGTACCACTGTCTTACTCGAGACCAGTAACGTTCTGATCCAGCTTATAGTTTTGGCCGGAAAACCTCTAGCGAGCAGAATGAGAAGGAGCGAGTCCCATTAGATCAAGTCGAAAACTTTGTGGAAGTCAAGTTTTAACACCATAGTGGGTGCCTTCCGGATGTGGCAGGCACTGAGAAGGTCGTAGATAAAGTTTTCACCAATGCATCTCCGCGTGATGAAACCGGTTTGGTCACCATGGACGAGGAGAGGAATGAGTGGCTTGATCCTATTGGTAATAATTTTTGCGATCGCCTCGGGAGGGCAACTTTGTAGAGAAATGGGTCTGAACCCATATGGGATTCTGGCAGATTCTTTTTTTGGGAGGAGGATCATATGGTCTCTGTTGAATCACTTGACATTGACCCAAAGGTCTGCGAAGTCAACGAAAAAAGGAAGGATCGTAAATGTTGTGCCAGAATTTTTGGTAGAAACCTGGTCCAAGCCCATCGGGACAAGGGCTGACATTGACGTTCATTTGAAGGAAGGCATCCTGAATTTCCTGCGTGGTGAAGGCCGAGTCTAGGTGGTGTAACTGGGGGAGATGGGTCGGGTAAAATTAAGAAAGGTTGAAGAGCCAGGTCAAAACTTTCTGAGTGCCAAGAAGATTGTGGAAGAAGTTGTGAAGGATAGCGGCTTTATTAACATGGTTAGAAAACTCATTCCCATTGTCCTCAAGGATGGCGATGTTGTTTTTGCGGAACCTCTGAGAAGCGGAGGCATGGAAATTTTTGAGTTTTTGTCACCATCGACGACGGCTTTTAATTTCCCCCTTTGCTTCCAGAAGAGAAATTTTTGCCTGACCGCCCGTTGAAGAGAGGTGATAACTACTAGTCTGAGGGAGGCCTCTAGGCGGGAGAGGGTGCGCTTTTCTTCAATGTGGTTGATACGTCCATTTTGCATCATGCTTTTATATCGATATTTATTGCATTATGGGTTGTTATTACACATTATGTCACAATACTTATGCCTATTCTCTCTTATTTTACAAGGTTTACATAAGGAGGGAGAATGCCAGCAGCTGGAATTCTGGGCTGGAAAAGGAGCAAATATTAGAGACCTATTCTGCACAACTCCAAAAGTCCTGAAACTCCACGAAAGTTGTTTTTGGAAATAATAAAAAATATTGAGCGGAAGAAATACCAGAGGGGGCCCACACCCTGGCCACGAGGGTGGGGGGCGCGCCCTACCCCCTAGGCGCGCCCCCTGCCTCGTGGGCCCCCTGTTGGCCCTCTGGTGCCCATCTTCTGCTATATGAAGTCTTTTGTCCGAAGAAAAATCATAAGCAAGCTTTCGGTACGAGACTCCGCCGCCACGAGGCGGAACCTTGGCGGAACCAATCTAGGGCTCCGGCGGAGCTGTTCTGCCAGGGACACTTCCCTCCGGGAGGGGGAAATCATCGCCATCGTCATCACCAACGCTCCTCTCATCGGGAGGGGGCCAATCTTCATCAACATCTTCACCAGCACCATCTCCTCTCAAACCCTAGTTCATCTCTTGTATCCAATTCTTGTCTCTAAGTCCGGGATTGGTACCTGTAGGTTGCTAGTAGTGTTGATTACTCCTTGTAGTTGATGCTAGTTGGTTTATTTGGTGGAAGAACATATGTTCAGATCCTTTATGCATATTAATACTCCTCTGATTATGAACATGAATATGCTTTGTGAGTAGTTACGTTTGTTCCTGAGGACATGGGAGAAGTCTTGCTATTAGTAGTCATGTGAATTTGGTATTCGTTCGATATTTTGATGAGATGTATGTTGTCTCTCCTCTAGTGGTGTTATGTGAACGTCGACTACATGACACTTCACCATTGTCTGGGCCTAGAGGAAGGCATTGGTAAGTAATAAGTAGATGATGGGTTGCTAGAGTGACAGAAGCTTAAACCCTAGTTTATGCGTTGCTTCGTAAGGGGCTGATTTGGATCCATATGTTTCATGCTATGGTTAGGTTTACCTTAATACTTCTTTTGTAGTTGCGGATGCTTGCAATAGGGGTTAATCATAAGTGGGATGCTTGTCCAAGTAAGGACAGCACCCAAGCACCGGTCCACCCACATATCAAATTATCAAAGTACCGAACGCGAATCATATGAACGTGATGAAAACTAGCTTGGCGATAATTCCCATGTGTCCTCGGGAGCGATTTTCTCTATATAAGAGTTTGTCCAGGCTTGTCCTTTGCTACAAAAAGGATTGGGCCACCTTGCTGCACTTTATTTACTTTTGTTACTTGTTGCTTGTTACAAATTATCTTATCACAAAACTATCTGTTACCTATAATTTCAGTGCTTGCAGAGAATACCTTGCTGAAAACCGCTTATCAATTCCTTCTGCTCCTCATTGGGTTAGACACTCTTACTTATCGAAAGGACTACGATAGATCCCCTATACTTGTGGGTCATCAAGACTCTTTTCTGGCGCCGTTGCTGGGGAGTGAAGCGCCTTTGGTAGGTGGAATTTAGTAAGGAAAAATTTATATAGTGTGCTGAAATTTATTGTCACTTGTTACTATGGAAAGTAATCCTCTGAGGGGCTTGTTCGGGGTATCTTCACCCCGACCAGTAGAGTAAAGAGTTGCTCCTCAACCTACTGAACCTACTGAAAATGAAAATTTCTACTTTGAAATTCCTTCGGGTATGGTAGAAAAACTGCTAGCTAATCCTTTTGCAGGAGATGGAACATTACATCTTGATGAGCACCTAATATATGTGGATGAAGTTTGTGGATTATTTAAGCTTGCAGGTATGCCCGATGATGTTATCAAGAAGAAGGTCTTCCCTTTATCTTTGAAGGGAGATGCATTGACATGGTATAGGCTATGTGATGATATGGGATCATGGAACTACAAACGATTGAAATTGGAATTTCATCAGAAGTTTTATCCTATGCATCTTGTTCATCGTGATTGTAATTATATATATATAATTTTTGGCCTCGCGAAGGAGAAAGCATCGCTCAAGCTTGGGGGAGGCTTAAATCAATGTTATATTCATGCCCCAATCATGAGCTCTCAAGAGAAATGATTATTCAAAATTTTTATGCTCGGCTTTCTGATAACAATCGCACCATGCTCGATACTTCTTGTGCTGGCTCTTTTATGATGAAGACTATTGAATTCAAATGGGATTTATTGGAAAGAATTAAACGCAACTCTGAAGATTCGGACCTCGACGAAGGTAAGGAGTCAGGTATGACACCTAAGTTTGATTGTGTTAAATCTTTTATGGATACCGATGTTTTCCGTAAATTTAGCACTAAATATGGACTTGACTCTGAGATAGTAGCTTCTTTCTGTGAATCTTTTGCTACTCATGTTGATCTCCCTAAGGAGAAGTGGTTTAAATATCATCCTCCCATAGAAGTAAAAGTAGTTGAACCTATTAAAGTTGAAGAAAAGACTATCACTTATAATGATCCTATTGTCCCTACTACTTATGTTGAGAAACCACCTTTCCCTGTTAGAATAAAGGATCATGCTAAAGCTTCAACTGTGGTTCATAAAAGCAATGTTAGAACTTATACACCTCCTGAGCAAGTTAAAGTTGAACATAATATTGCTATTGTTAAAGATCTCCTGGCTGATAATATTGATGGGCATGTTATTTATTTCTGTGATGAAACTGCTAGAATTGCTAAACCTTGTGCTAAAGATAAACATAGACCTGTGGTAGGCATGCCTGGAACCACGGGAACCCAGAAGGGAGAAAGACGATGTACGGGATACGGGATCCTCGCAGTAGGCTGGACCAAAATCCAGCCGAGAGAGGGCAACCTTTAGAAGCAACAGGTTGGGAAACCAAGAGAAGGCTTCGCCTGTTATTTCTGTTAAAATAGGAGATCATTGTTATCATGGCTTATGTGACATGGGTGCTAGTGCTAGTGCAATACCTATTGACTTATATAAAGAAATTATGCATGATATTGCACCTGCTGAGTTAGAAGATATTGATGTCACTATTAAGCTTGCCAATAGAGATACTATTTCACCAATTGGGATTGTTAGAGATTTAGATTACCAAGTCCGCAAGGAATGGGAAATAGGACCTTTAAATCAATGCAAGTAAGGGCTGATTAACCTAAAGAAAAGAGTGCCATTTCCTTAAACCATCAATCAACAAATTGAAATAGAGATGAAAGGTTTAGACTAAAGCGGGGTAGAGGAATTGGTCAACTCATCAGGCTCATGACCTGAAGACTGCAGGTTCGAATCCTGTCACTGTGGAATGAAATCACCTCTCGAATCGAGCAAGAAATCCAGACTCAGTGAGTGGTGAAGACCACTGACCCCAATAGGAATACGTTGAAGTCTTGTGTGGGAAATTAAATATCCTGCTGATTTTCTTGTTCTTGGTTCCCCACAAGATAGCTTTTGTCCCATTATATTTGGTAGACCCTTCTTAAACACTGTTAATGCTAAGATAGACTGCGAAAAATATGTTGTTACAATTGGTTTAGGTGATATGTCTCATGAGTTTAATTTCTCTAAATTTCGTAGACAACACCGTGAAGAGGAATTGCCTAGTAAAGATGAAATTATTGGTCTTGCTTCTATTGCCGTACCTCCTAGTGATCCTTTAGAACAATATTTGCTAGACCATGAAAATGATATGTTTATGAATGAAAGAAGGGAAATAGATGAAGTGTTCTTTAAACAGGGACCTATTCTGAAACACAACTTGCCTGTTGAAATCCTAGGGGATCCTCCTCCACCCAAGGGTGATCCCGTGTTTGAGCTTAAACCATTACCTGATACTCTTAAATATGCTTATCTTGATGAAAAGAAGATATATCCTCTAACCTTTCAGAGAAGGAGGAAGAAAAATTATTGAAAACTCTGAAGAAGCACCGTGCTGCTATTGGATATACTCTTGATGATCTTAAGGGCATTAGTCCCACTCTATGTCAACACAAAATAAATTTGGAGAAAGATGCCAAACCAGTTATTGATCACCAACGACGCCTGAACCCTAAGATGAAAGAAGTGGTAAGAAAGGAAATACTAAAGCTCCTTGAGGCAGGTATAATTTATCCCGTTGCTGATAGTCAGTGGGTAAGTCCTGTCCATTGTGTCCCTAAGAAAGGAGGTATTACTGTCGTTCCTAATGATAAAGATGAATTGATTCCGCAAAGAATTATTACAGGTTATAGGATGGTAATTGATTTCCGCAAATTAAATAAAGCTACTAAAAAAGATCATTACCCCTTACCTTTCATTGATCAAATGCTAGAAAGATTATCCAAACATAGACATTTTTGCTTTCTAGATGGTTATTCTGGTTTCTCTCAAATACCTGTGTCAGCTGATGATCAAGCTAAGACCACTTTTACTTGCCCTTTCGGTACTTTTGCTTATAGACGTATGCCTTTTGGTTTATGTAATGCACCTGCTACCTTTCAAAGATGCATGATGGATATATTCTCTGACTTTTGTGAAAAGATTTGTGAGGTTTTCATGGACAATTTCTCCATTTATGGATCCTCTTTTGAAGATTGCTTGAGCAACCTTGATCGAGTTTTGCAGAGATGTGAAGAAACTAATCTTGTCTTGAACTGGGAGAAGTGCCACTTTATGGTTAATGAAGGCATTGTCTTGGGGCATAAAATTTCTGAAAGAGGTATTAAAGTTGATAAAGCTAAAGTTGATGCTATTGAAAAGATGCCATGTCCCAAGGACATCAAAGGTATAAGAAGTTTCCTTGGTCACGCTGGATTTTATAGGAGGTTCATTAAGGACTTCTCAAAAATTTATCGGCCTCTGACTAATTTATTACAAAAATTATACCATTTGTCTTTTATGATGATTGTGTAGAAGCATTTGAAATACTTAAGAAAGCACTGATTTCCGCACCTATTGTTCAGCCACCTGATTGGAATTTACCCTTTGAAATTATGTGTGATGCTAGTGATTATGCTGTAGGTGCTGTTCTAGGGCAAAGGATAAGAAATTAAATCTTATTCAATATGCTAGTAAAACTCTAGACAACGCCCAGAGAAATTATGCTACTACTGAAAAAGAATTCTTAGCAGTTGTATTTGCTTGTGATAAGTTCAGACCTTTTATTGTTGATTCTAAAGTAACTATTCACATCGATCATGCTGCTATTAAATATCTTATGGAAAAGAAAGATGCTAAACCTAGACTTATTAGATGGGTTCTCTTGCTACAAGAATTTGATTTGCATATTATTGATAGAAAGGGAGCTGAGAACCCCGTTGCAGACAACTTGTCTAGGTTAGAAAATGTTCTTGATGACCCACTACCTATTGATGATAGCTTTCCTGATGAACAATTAAATGTCATAGATGCTTCTCGTACTGCTCCATGGTATGCTGATTATGCTAATTACATTGTTGCTAAATTTATACCACCTAGTTTCACATACTAGCAAAAGAAAAAGTTTTTCTATGATTTAAGACATTACTTTTGGGATGACCCACATCTTTATAAAGAAGGAGTAGATGGTGTTATTAGACGTTGTGTACCTGAGCATGAACAGGAACAGATCCTACGCAAGAGTCACTCCGAAGCTTATGGAGGACACCACGCTGGAGATAGAACTGCACATAAGGTATTGCAATCCGGTTTTTATTGGCCTACTCTCTTCAAGGATGCTCGTAAGTTTGTCTTATCTTGTGATGTATGTCAAAGAATTGGTAATATTAGTAGACGTCAAGAAATTTCTATGAATTATTCACTTGTTATTGAACCATTTGATGTTTGGGGCTTTGATTATATGGGACCGTTTCCTGCCTCTAATGGATACACACATATTTTAGTTGCTGTTGATTACGTTACTAAGTGGGTAGAAGCTATTCCAACTAGTAGTGCTGATCATAACACCTCTATTAAGATGCTTAAAGAAGTTATTTTTCTGAGGTTTGGAGTCCCTAGATACTTAATGACTGATGGTGGTTCACATTTTATTCATGGTGCTTTCCGTAAAATGCTTGCTAAGTATGATGTTAATCATAGAATTGCATCTCCTTATCACCCGCAGTCTAGTGGTCAAGTAGAATTGAGCAACATAGAGCTCAAATTAATTTTGCAAAAGACCGTTAATAGATCTAGAAAGAATTGGTCTAAGAAACTTGATGATGCATTATGGGCCTATAGAACTGCATATAAAAATCCTATGGGTATGTCTCCGTATAAAATGGTTTATGGAAAAGCATGTCACTTACCTCTCGAACTAGAACATAAGGCATATTGGGCTATTAAAGAGCTCAACTATGATTTCAAACTTGCCGGTGAGAAGAGGTTATTTGACATTAGCTCACTTGATGAATGGAGAACCCAAGCCTATGAGAATGCCAAATTGTTTAAAGAAAAGGTTAAAAGATGGCATGACAAAAGGATACAAAAGCGTGAGTTTAATGTAGGTGATTATGTATTGCTATACAACTCTCGTTTAAGATTTTTTGCAGGAAAACTTCTCTCTAAATGGGAAGGTCCTTACGTTATCGAGGAGGTCTATCATTCCGGTGCCATAAAAATCAACAACTTTGAAGGTGGTGAACGGTCAAAGAATCAAACATTATATCTCAGGTAATCCTATAAATGTTGAAACCAATGTTATTGAAACCGTAACACCGGAGGAATACATAAGGGACACTTTCCAGAACGTTTCAGACTCCGAAAAGGAATAGGTATGTGGTACGGTAAGTAAACCGACTCCAAAGCAGTTCTAATGGCAATTTTTCTCCGTTTTGGAATATTTAGAAAAATAGAAAAATAAGAAGCAGTCCGGGAAGGACACGAGGACTCCACGAGGGTGGAGGGCGCACCCCCTGCCTCGTGGGCACCTCGTGTGCTCTCTGGACTCCGTTTTCTTGCACGATACGTATTTTGGTCGGTAAAAATCCATTATATAATCTCCCGAAGGTTTTGACTCCTGTATCACGCAAATATCCTCTGTTTTCGTTTCGAGCTGTTTTTCTGACAGATCTAGATCATCATGACGTCTCCAAGCGCCCCCAAGGACAAGTTCTTCGAGAAGGTCATCAACCCTTACCTCGCGGAGGTGCTGCGACACCCTCAAACCATTGAGATGCGTGATGGGTTGCTGCACATCCGCGATGTTGAGGGACCGAAGGGGACCGGAAGCGTGGAGACGAGGCTCGAAGCAATGGAGCAACAAGTTTTCAAGTGCCAGGGGATGGTGGAACGTGGACTCAACTCCAACCACATGATGATCGCGGAGTTCACCAACAACCACAAGCTGGATGCCAAGAACATTGGGAGACCATCTTCAAGCTTCACGAGAAGATCGAGCACCTCCAAGCCCAAATCTATGACCTGCAAAACCAAAACTGTGAGTATGAATATAGATTCAAGAGGATGAGTTTGGCTGCAGATTTGAGGATCCCGGAGACTCGATCATCCTTCTATGATGGTGAGCCTATGCCTTGGAAGATGGACGACAAGCCCACATCATCAACAACTCCACCACCTTCCTCACCAACAAAGGAGATATAATCACATGGGTATGGGCACTCCCCTTGGCAACTGCCAAGCTTGGGGGAGGTGCCCCGGTATCGTATCACCATCACATCTCTATCTTTACCATTTTTTCTTAGTTCGATCCTTTTTAGTAATATTTTGATCTAGTAGAATAAAGTTTTTGGTATGATCTAGTTTTGAGTTTTGCTTTATGATCCCTATATGTAATCGAGTCCGTGAGCTATATAATAAAGATTAGTGTTGAGTCAAGGGCTTGATTACTTTGCCATGATCTTGAGTGAATAAAAGAAGAAAGAATAAAAAAGAAACAAAGAGATCATATTGATCTTATGGAGAGTAATGACTTCACATAGAAAGAGTATGATGATTAAAAGTTGTTGAGAGTTGACAAACATAGCTTTGGTCATCGTTGCAATTAATAGGAAGTAATAAAGAAAGAGAGGTTTCACATATAAATATACTATCTTGGACATCTTTTATGATTGGGAGCACTCATTAAAATATGACATGCTAAAGAGTTGATGTTGGACAAGGAAGACAACGTAATGGGTTATGTTTTCTTATATCTGAGATAAAGTATATTGTCATGGATCATCCAACATGTTGAGTTTGCCTTTCCCCCTCATTCTAGCCAAATTCTTTGCACCAAGTAGAGATACTACTTGTGCTTCCAAAAACCCTTAAACCCAGTTTTGCCATGAGAGTACACCATATCTACCTATGGATTGAGCAAGATCCTTCAAGTAAGTTGTCATCGGTGCAAGCAATAAAAATTGCTCTCTAAATATGTATGATTGATTGGTGTGGAGGAAATAAGCTTTATACGATCTTGTGATGTGGAAGAAATAAAAGCGACGGACTGCATAATAAAGGTCCATATCACAAGTGGCAATATAAAGTGAGTTCTTTCGCATTAAGATTTTGTGCATCCAACCCTGAAAGCGCATGGCAACCTCTGCTTCCCTCTACGAAGGGCCTATCTTTTATTATTATCTTCTACCTTATGCAAGAGTCATGGTGATCTTCACCTTTCCTTTTTACATTTTGTCCTTTGGCAAGCACAGTGTGTTGGAAAGATCCTGACATATATATCTAATTGGATGTAAGTTAGCATGAATTATTATTGTTGACATTACCCTTGAGGTAAAATGTTGGGAGGCGAAACTATAAGCCCCTATCTTTCTCTGTGTCCGATTAAAACTCCGTAACCACAAGTATTGCGTGAGTGTTAGCAATTGTGAAAGACTAAATGATAGTTGAGTATGTGGAATTGCTAAAAGGCTCTGACATAGACTCTTTCTGATGTTATGATAAATTGCAATTGCTTCAATGACTGAGATTATAGTTTGTTAGTTCTCAATAAAGTTTCTGATTCATACTTTGCATTGTGAATAGATTATTACTTGAGCATAAGAAATCATATGACTATATCCATATATGTTGCTGTTATAAGAATGATCATGATGCCCTCATGTCCGTATTTTATTTTATCGACACCTCTACCTCTAAACATGTGGACATATTTATCGTTATCGGCTTCCGCTTGAGGACAAGCCAGGTGTAAGCTTGGGGGAGTTGATACGTCCATTTTGCATCATGCTTTTATATCGATATTTATTGCATTATGGGCTGTTACTACACATTATGTCAAATACTTATGCCTATTCTCTCTTATTTTACAAGGTTTACATAAGGAGGGAGAATGCCGGCAGCTGGAATTCTGGGCTGGAAAAGGAGCAAATATCAGAGACCTATTCTGCACAACTCCAAAAGTCCTGAAACTCCACGAAAGTTGTTTTTGGAAATAAAAAAAATACTGAGCGGAAGAAATACCAGAGGGGGCCCACACCCTGGCCACGAGGGTGGGGGGCGCGCCCTACCCCCCTGGGCGTGCCCCCTGCCTCGTGGGCCCCCTGTTGGCCCTCCGGTGCCCATCTTCTGCTATATGAAGTCTTTCGTCCGAAGAAAAATCATAAGCAAGCTTTCGGGACGAGACTCCGCCGCCACGAGGCGGAACCTTGGCGGAACCAATCTAGGGCTCCGACGGAGCTGTTCTGCCGGGGACACTTCCCTCCGGGAGGGGGAAATCATCGCCATCGTCATCACCAACGCTCCTCTCATCGGGAGGGGGCCAATCTCCATCAACATCTTCACCAGCACCATCTCCTCTCAAACCCTAGTTCATCTCTTGTATCCAATTCTTGTCTCTAAGTCCGGGATTGGTACCTGTAGGTTGCTAGTAGTGTTGATTACTCCTTGTAGTTGATGCTAGTTGGTTTATTTGGTGGAAGAACATATGTTCAGATCCTTTATGCATATTAATACTCCTCTGATTATGAACATGAATATGCTTTGTGAGTAGTTATGTTTGTTCCTGAGGACATGGGAGAAGTCTTGCTATTAGTAGTCATGTGAATTTGGTATTCGTTCGATATTTTGATGAGATGTATGTTGTCTCTCCTCTAGTGGTGTTATGTGAACGTCGACTACATGACACTTCACCATTGTTTGGGCCTAGAGGAAGGCATTGGGAAGTAATAAGTAGATGATGGGTTGCTAGAGTGACAGAAGCTTAAACCCTAGTTTATGCGTTGCTTCGTAAGGGGCTGATTTGGATCCATATGTTTCATGCTATGGTTAGGTTTACCTTAATACTTCTTTTGTAGTTGCGGACGCTTGCAATAGGGGTTAATCATAAGTGGGATGCTTGTCCAAGTAAGGACAGCACCCAAGCACCGGTCCACCCACATATCAAACTATCAAAGTACCGAACGCGAATTATATGAACGTGATGAAAACTAGCTTGACGATAATTCCCATGTGTCCTCGGGAGCGCTTTTCTCTATATAAGAGTTTGTCCAGGCTTGTCCTTTGCTACAAAAAGGATTGGGCCACCTTGCTGCACTTTATTTACTTTTGTTACTTGTTGCTTGTTACAAATTATCTTATCACAAAACTATCTGTTACCTATAATTTCAGTGCTTGCAGAGAATACCTTGCTGAAAACCGCTTATCATTTCCTTCTGCTCCTCGTTGGGTTCGACACTCTTACTTATCGAAAGGACTACGATAGATCCCCTATACTTGTGGGTCATCAGTGGTCAATCTGTTGATGACAATCTTGCAGTCAATTTCACGTTGGTCAACATGCCTAAGTTCTTTGGACCAAATTTTGAGGATCGACCTAGTGCGTTTGATGGCAGTGGCTTGGGCTAGGTCCAAAGTGATAGCTGAGTGGGGAGGGGTCTAGGCCTCTGAAATGATACGCTTGCAAGCCGGGTGAAGGGCCCAGAAAGATTCAAAATGAAAGAGGCGGGAACGAGGGATATGTGAAGAGATGTTGATTATGAGCGGGACGTAGTCGAAAGAGAAACAAGTAATTAGGGAAGCGGCTTCCCATGCTAGGTTGAAAAAGCCTCTGTCCAAGAGTTCCAGAGTGGTCCCACGCTTGTTGGTTTCCTATATTATAGTGAAATATATCTCATGTTCCCTTGGTGTGGTAATACTTTAGTTGGTGTGTTGCTTAAACTCGTTGTTTGGGTTAAAATAGTCAAATGAGGCCAACCAGAAAGACGCGATTTCCTGATTTCAGGTAGAGGAAAGTATAGTTTTCCCCTAAATTCCTCCCTACCCCCCCCTAAATTTTGCAAAACTGGTATAAATGTGGCCCTTCAGTGGTTTTGGTTAGATTCAGGGCGGTTTTGACTCTCATTATGCTAACGAGGCAACTGACGTGTTAATTTGACGTGGCCGGGAGAATGATTCGGTCCAAATCCTCATTTATGTGATGAACCCTAGCTGTAATTTCCATCTTGCACACCTCAAGGTGACAAACCCTAGCTCCCACCTCGATTCTCCCTAACCCATAGCTGAAATAAATGGTGCACTCGTCCTCTAGCTCGTCCACTGATTGTTCCATGCTATTATATTGTCTATCTTGGAGGTTTTATATGCATTTATATGCTATTTTATATGATTTTTGGGACTAACATATTAACCTAGAGCCCAGTGCCAGTTTCTGTTTTTTTCCTTGTTTTGAGTTTCGCAGAAAAGGAATATCAAATGGAGTCCAAATGAGCTGAAAATTTACGGTGATTTTTTATGGACCAGAAGAAGCCCCCGAAGCAAAAGAGTTGGGCCAGAAGAGCCACGAGGCATTCACAAGGGTGGAGGGCGCCCCCCTCGGGCGCACCCCCCTGTCTTGTCGTCGCCTCGTGGACCCCCCTGACTTGTTCCCGACGCCAAAAATTCCTATAAATATAGAAACCCCGAGAAATAAACCTAGATCGGGAGTTCCACCGCCGCAAACCTCTGTAGCCACGAAAAACCAATAGGGAGCCCGTTCCGGCACCCTACCGGAGGGGGAAACCATCATCGGTGGCCATCTTCATCATCCCAGTGGTCTCCATGATGAGGAGGGAGTAGTTCACCCACGGGGTTGAGGGTATGTACCAGTAGCTATGTGTTTGATCTCTCTCTCTCTCTCTCTCTCTCTCTCGTGTTCTTGATTTGGCACGATCTTGATGTACCGCGAGCTTTGTTACTATAGTTGAATCATATGGTGTTTCTCCCCCTCTACCTTCTTGTGATGAATTGAGTTTTACCTTTGGGGTTTCACTATTATCGGATTGAATACTATTACGGATTTGAGAACACTTGATGTATGTCTTGCGTGGGATACCCGCGGTGACTATGGGGTGTTCTATTGATTCACTTGATGTATGTTTTGGCACTCAACTCGCGGATTCCCGAGCTGACATTGGGTAATCTATGCATAGGGGCTGATGCATGTTTTTGTCCTTGTTTCTCTGGTAGGAATCTTGGGGCACTCTTTGAGGTTCTTTATGTTGGATTGAATATTATGAATCTGAAGTTGTTTGATGCATATCGTATAATTGACCCATGGATACTTGTGGTGACATTGGAGTATCTAGGTGACATTAGGGTTGATTGATGTGTGTCATATGGTGTTATTTTACTATGAACTCTAGGGCTGTTTGTGACACTTATAGGAATAGCTCAATGGATTGATCGGAAAGAATAACTTTGAGGTGGTTTCGTACCCTACAAGCAATTTCATCTTATGTTCTCCGCGATAAGAACTTTGGAGTGACTTTTGTCGCACGTTGAGGGATTGCCATACGATTTAATTATGTTATCATTGTTGAGAGAACTCGCGCTAGTGAAAGTATGAACCCTAGGCCTTAATTCCAAGCATTGCAATACCATTTTCGCTCACTTTTACCACTTGCTACCTTGCTGTTTTTATATTTTCAGATTACAAAAAACCTATATCTACCATCCATATTACACTTGTATCACCATCTCTTCACTGAACTAGTGCACCTATACAATTTACCATTCTATTGGGTGTGTTGGGGACAAAAGAGACTCTTTGTTATTTGGTTGCAGGGTTGTTTGAGAGAGACCATCTTCATTCTATGCCTCCCACGGATTGATAAACCTTAGGTCATCCACTTGAGGGAAAATTGCTACTATCTTACAAAACTCTGCGCTTGGAGGCCCAACACAAGTCTACAAGAAGAAAGTTGCGTAGTAGACATCAAGCTCTTTTCTGGCATCGTTGCCGGGGAGGTTAGTGCTTGAAGGTATATCTTTAAATCTTGCAATCGAATCTTTTAGTTTCTTGTTTTTGAAGGAAATATGCCCTAGAGGCAATAATAAAGTTGTTATTTTATATTTCCTTATATCATGATAAATGTTTATTATTCATGCTAGAATTTTATTAACCGGAAACTTGATACATGTGTGGATACATAGACAGAACATTGTGTCCCTAGTAAGCCTCTACTAGACTAGCTCCTTAATCAAAGATGGTTAAGTTTCCTAACCATAGACATGTGTTGTCATTTGATGAACATGATCACATCATTAGGAGAATGATGTGATGGACAAGACCCATCCGTTAGCTTAGCATATTGATCGTTCAGTTTTATTGCTATTGCTTTCTTCAGGTCAAATACATATTCCTTCGACTATGAGATTATGCAACTCCTTGATACCAGAGGAATACCTTGTGTGCTATCAAACGTCACAACGTAATTGGGTGATTATAAAGATGCTCTACAGGTATTTCTGAAGGTGTTTGTTGGGTTGGCATAGCTCGAGATTAGGATTTGTCACTCCGAGTATCGGAGAGGTATCTGTGGGCCCTCTCGGTAATGCACATCATAAGAAGCCTTGCAAGCAAAGTGACTAATGATTTAGTTACAAGATGATGTATTACAGAACGAGTAAAGATACTTGCCGGTAATGAGATTGAACTAGGTATGTGGATACCGACGATCGAATCCCGGGCAAGTAACATACCGATGACAAAGGGAATAACGTATTTTGTCACAACGGTTCGACCGATAAAGATCTTCGTAGAATATGTTGAAGGAAATATGCCCTAGAGGCAATAATAAAGTTATTATTTATATTTCCTTATATCATTGATAAATTTTTATTATTCATGCTAGAATTGTATTAACCGGAAACTTGATACATGCGTGGATACATAGACAAAACATAGTGTCCATAGTAAGCCTCTACTAGACTAGCTCCTTAATCAAAGATGGTTAAGTTTCCTAACCATAGACATGTGTTGTCATTTGATGAACGAGATCACATCATTAGGAGAATGATGTGATGGACAAGACCCATCCGTTAGCTTAGCATAATGATCGATAAATTTTATTGCTATTGCTTTCTTCATGTCATATACATATTCCTTTGACTATGAGATTATGCAACTCCCGAATACCGGAGGAATACCTTGTGTGCTATAAAATGTCACAACGTAAATGGGTGATTATAAATATGCTCTACAGGTATCTCCGAAGGTGTTTGTTGGGTTGGCATAGATCGAGATTAGGATTTGTCACTCCGAGTATCGGAGAGGTATCTCTGGGCCCTCTCGGTAATGCACATCATAATAAGCCTTGCAAGAAATGTGACTAATGAGTTAGTTGCGGGATGATGTATTACGGAACAAGTAAAGAGACTTGCCGGTAACGAGATTGAACTAGGTATGAAGATACCCACGATCGAATCTCGGGCAAGTAACATACCGATGACAAAGGGAATAACGTATGTTGTCATTACGGTATGACCGATAAAGATCTTCGTAGAATATGTGGGAACCAATATGAGCATCCAGGTTCTGCTGTTGGTTATTGACCGGAGAGGTGTCTCGGTCATGTTTACATAGTTCTCGAACCCGTAGGGTCCGCACGCTTAACGTTCGACGACGATTTTGTATTACATGAGTTATGTGATTTGGTGACCGAATGTTGTTTGGAGTCCTGGATGAGATCACGGACATGACGAGGAGTCTCGAAATGGTCGAGAGGTAAATATTCATATATAGGACGATGATATTCGGACACCGGAACTGTTCTGGGGGTACCGGGTACATATCGGGTCACCGAAAGGGGTTCCGGGCATCCCCCGGCAACTACATGGGCCTAATGGGCCAATAAGGGGATAGACCAGCCCCTAGGGGGCTGGTGTGCCCCATGTAGGCCGAATAAGGGGGAAGGAAAGGAGGGAAGGGAGAAGAAAAGGGGAGGATTCGGCCTCCCCCTTTGCCTCTCTCCCCCTCCTCCTTCCTTCCCCCTCCGGATGAATATGGAAGGGGGGGAGGCCGACTTGGAGGAGGCGCCCAAGTAGGATTACTCCTACTTGGGGCGCCCCTTGCTGCTCCCCTCCCTATCCCACCTATATATATATGTGGGGGGGGGGCACCTCTAGAACACATAACATTGATTCCTAGCCGTGTGCGGTGCCCCCTCCATAGTTTACGCCTCCGGACATATTGTCGTAGTGCTTAGGCGAAGCCCTGCGCGAATCACTTCACCATCACTGTCACCACGCCGTCGTGCTGACGAAACTCTCCCTTGACACTTTGCTGGATCATGAGTTCGAGGGACGTCATCGAGCTGAACGTGTGCAGAACTCGGAGGTGCCGTACGTTCGGTGCTTGATCGGTCGGAACGAGAAGAAGTTCGACTACATCAACCGCGTTGTCAAAAGCTTCCGCTTTCGGTCTATGAGGGTACGTGGACACACTCCCCCCTCTCGTTGCTATGCATCTCCTAGATAGATCTTGCGTGAGCGTAGGATTTTTTTTGAAATTGCATGCTACGTTTCCCAACATATGTAGGAGCCAATATGAGCATCCAGGTTCCGCTATTGGTTATTAACCGGAGAGGAGTCTCAGTCATGTCTACATAGTTCTTGAACCTGTAGGGTCCGCACGCTTAACGTTCGATGACGATTTAGTATTATATGAGTTATGTGATTTGGTGACCGAATGATGTTCGGAGTCCCGGATGAGATCATGGACATGACAAGGAGTCTCGAAATAGTCAAGAGGTAAAGATTAATATATAGGATGATAGTATTCGGACACCGGAAGTGTTCCAGATAGTATCGGATATTTATCGCAGTACCGGGTGGGTTACCAGAACCCCCGGGGGAAAGATATGGGCCATATGGGCCATAGGAGGGGAGCACACCAGCCCACAAGGGGTGGCGCACCCCCCAAGGAAGGAGGCCGAATTGGAGAAGGGAAAGAGGGGTTCGGCCCCCCTTTCCTTCTCTCCTTCCTCTTCCCTTTCCCCCCTCCGGAAATAAGGAAAGGGGGAGGCCGAATAGGCGAGGACCTCAAGTAGGATTCCTCCTTCTTGGGGCGCCCCATGGCTGCCTCTCCTCCCCTCCCACCTATATATACATGGGGAGGCGCGCCTAGAACAAACAACATCAATTGTTAGCCATGTGCGGCGCCCCCCTCCACAGTTTACACCCCCAGTCATATTCTCGCGGTGCTTAGGCGAAGCCTTGCATGGATCACTTCACCATCACCGTCACCACGCCGTCGGGTCAACGGAACTCATCTACTTCCTCGACACCTTGCTGGATCAAGAAGGCGAGGGACGTTATCGCGCTGAACGTGTGTAGAAATCAGAGGTGTCGTACGTTCGGTGCTTGAACGATCGGAGCTAGAAGAAGTTTGACTACATCAACCGCGTTGTCAAACGCTTCCGCTTTCGGTCTATGAGGGTACGTAGACACACTCTCCCCATCTCGTTGCTATGCATCACCTAGATAGATATTGCGTGAGCGTAGGAATTTTTTTGAAATTGCATGCTATGTTTCCCAACAGTGGCATCCGAGTCAGGTCTATGCGTAGATGATATGCACGAGTAGAACACAAAGGGTTGTGGGCGGTGATCTTCATACTGCTTACCACCAATGTCTTATTTTGATTCGGCGGTATTGTTGGATGAAGTGGCCTAGACCAACCTTACATGACCACGTTCATGAGACCGGTTCCACCGACAGACATGCAACTAGTTTTGTATAAAGATGGCTGGCGGGTGTCTGTTTCTCCAACTTTAGTTGAATCGAATTTGACTGCGACTGGTCCTTGTTGAAAGTTAAAACAACAAACTTGATAAATCACCATTGTGGTTTTGATGCGTAGGTAAGAACGGTTCTTGCTAAAAGCCCATAGCAACCACGTAAAACTTGCAACAACAAAGTAGAGGACGTCTAACTTGTTTTTGCAGGGCATGTTGTGATGTGATATGATCAAGACATGATGTGATATACGTTATTGTATGAGATGATCATGTTTTGTAAAAGTTATCGGCAACCGACAGGAGCCTTATGGTTGTCTCTTTATTGTATCAAATGAAAACGCCATGTAATTTCTTTACTTTATCACTATGCGTTAGCGATAGTTGTAGAAGCAATAGTTGGCGAGACGACCACGACGCTACAATGGAGATCAAGGTGTCGAGCCGGTGACAATGGAGATCATGACGATGCTTTGGAGATGGAGATCAAAAGCACAAGATGATGATGGCCATATCATGTCACATAGTTTGATTGCATGTGATGTTTATCTTTTATGCATCTTATTTTGCTTAGTACGGCGGTAGCATTATAAGATGATCCCTTAACTAAAATTTCAAGGTATAAGTGTTCTCCTTGAGTATGCAACGTTGCGAAAGTTCGTCGTGTTGAGACACCACGTGATGATCGGGTGTGATAGACTCTACGTTCACACACAACGGGTGCAAGACAGTTTTCCACATGCGGAATACTCGGGTTAAACTTGACGAGCCTGGCATGTACAGACATGGCCTCGGAACACTGGAGACCGAAAGGTCAAACGTGAATCATATAGTATGTCGGGGATATACCCCGCGGCGTAAACCGGCCGGAAGTATAACCCGACCGAACTTGGCGGTTTATTTGAAGACCCCGCTGACACTTGGCGATTTACTGGCGACCCGCCCTGACCTGGCGGTTTACAAGCAACCCGCCTGGTCATTATGACTCACTGGTGACCCGGCGGGCGGGTCAGACGGATGACAAGGCCCAAGGCCCAGAAGGCCGGTTCATACTATGGTGGGCCGGTTTAAGAGGAAAGGCGTGAGGAATATTTCCCTTACAAGGAGTCAAGACCCGGACTTGTATCCGGTTTGTATTAGAAGGTAGACTAGTCCTAATCCTAATAGGACTCCACATGTAACCCGCCCCTCTAACTTATATAAGGAGGGGCTGGGCTCCCCAAAGAGGGACAAGAAAGAAGAAACAATCTCTAGGGCTAGACATAAAGAGCCGGTTTACGGCAACTCCCTCATGATGATAATGAGACCTAACCACAAACAGCATGTAGGGCTATTACCGGATGATGTTTCCCGGGGCCCGAAGCTGTCTAAATCCTTGTCTTGTGTGTTGATCCGTCCCGCGTCTCTCGTCCCATTCAACCCCTCTCAAGCTATCACATATATGTGTTGGCCTCGCGACACAGTCCTGACACTAAGGACATCTGCCGTGAAAAAACCACGACAGTTGGCGCCCACCATGGGCCAGACGCACGGTGGTGTTGAGTTCTTGAAGGGATCACTCCTAGGGATCGAGGGGCTCGCAATTTTTCGGATAAAAAAGCTGGTTTGAAAGGAATTGCATCAGCGCCAAGTTCATCAGTTCAGATTTAAAGATTTGTGAGATTTAAGGTTCAAGAAAAATTTAGGGTTGCGTGCGTGGCCGCACGTGACCTGGCAACCCGTCCGGGTCGATTTCCGCTACGCTGTTCTACGAAGTCGCTGAGACCGATCGGAGGCAAAATTCGCTGCAGCCCCGCGTGGCCAGTCAAAGAAATACAACCACGTTTTACCCCATCCATGGACAAGCAGCCAGGATCTCCCCAAGGGAATTATCCATGTATTACTTTAACTAGTACTAGTAGTGAATACTAGTACCAGGACGTGGAGCCGTTGGTAGTATTGGTTTGGTTTTTCAATTACCAAAAGAAGAATAGCACTTTAAGAAAGAAGACAGCGACGTGGAAGAGGACACGGACGTGAGCTAATGGATCCAGCCACGACTCGAAAGCAGACGTCTCCGCGGACTCGGGCTCCGCCGTTGACTCGCAAGCTGGTTTGGGCCTACGCCTCGCGACCACAAGCGGTTGCTGTCGTCATGTTTTTGCTTCATCAGCCGTAGCTGCACCAAGCCAGCCTCACCTTCACCTCCACACTGCCGTGTCGACCTGCGTCGCCACTGTGCCAAGCTGGACTCCAAGTCGCTTGCCGATCTACCTCAACCACAGCGGGGCCAAGCTGCCCGCCGCTGCTCCGGTCCGGTTTGCAACGCGGAGGGTACTATGCATTATCAAGCGCCAGCATCCGGGTTTATCCGGCAAACAATACCGGGTGTAATTTTTCTTATGTATTTTACTAGTACACATGCCCGTGCGTTGGAACGGGAGATAAATAGTATGCATTTAAAGTCAGTGATAATTATATGTGCAAGCAAAATCTTATGTGCACACGAAAAAAAGAACATTTAGCTTCTCAGTTTTGCCGCGTGTGAAAGAACCAATCTGCTATTTTTACATTCATTAATCGAGGGCATTTAAGAGTTTTGTTACGTCACCGTACGTCAGATAAGGCACATGAGTTATTCAATCTACTTTTCCTTTCAATCCTTTCGATCGAGGGGATTTTAAGGTATGAAGTTTCTAAATATTCTAGGAGACATGAACAATTTTTTAAATACGGAACAGGTTTTTTTAATCACGTACACTTTTAAGAAACACGAACAAAATATGAAAAGGAACATCTTTTTAAATTCACCAACATTTTCTGAAATACCAATTTTTTAAATAAAAATATTAACATTATTTGACTTCGTGAACATTTTTTAAAAACGGGAACATGAGTTGAAATTTCATAAGATTTTTAAAAAATGTGTATCTTTTATACAAATCATTATTTTTAATTGTGCAAATTTCACTAAAAATAATAATTTTCGAATTTGGAGCATTTTTGAAATGCCATTTTCATTTAAGACATCTCGTTAAAAACGGGAAATTTTTTGCAGGTTCCAAATATTTTTCAAAATAGCAACAAAATTTCGGAATTCTTAACATTTTCAAAAAAAAAAATCTTAAGTCTGATTTTTTTGAGAGTTTTTAATTTAAGAAATATATTATAAAAAAAATAAACTTGGAAGGGAAGAAAGACATAGGGAAAGGAGAATAAAATAGAAGTAAAACACAGAAACAAAGAAAATGGGCCACCCAACTATTGGTTGTCCTGTGCGAAAATCCGACAAAAAAACATAAACATTATTTGAATTTTTAAACATCTTTTAAAATTGGAACATGTGTTTCATAAGATTTTTAGAAAATGTGTATTTTTTATACACGAAGATCATTTTTAGTTGTGACAATTTAAATAAAACAATAATATTTTCTTAATTTGATGCATTTTTTGAAATGCCTGTTTCTTTTTAGACATCTCGAACAATTTTGAAAACTACATTTTTTGCAAAAATGGGAAACTTTTTTGCATGTTCTGAATATTTTACAAAATAGCAAGAAATTTTTTTGAACATTTTCAAAAAAATGTTTTTAAATTCTGAACGGATTTTGGGAATTTTTAATTTACACAATATATGATAAAATAAAAAGAAAATTGGAAGGGAAAAACAGAATAGAAAAATTATAATAATAATAGAAGTAAAACACAGAAACAAAGAAAAATGGGCTAGCCCAATACTGGTTGTCCTGTGCAAAACTCGACTATTTGTCGCCTAGTGCGGGAAATAGTATTTTGCCAGCTGCGTGGGCAGACAAATAAGTGGGCTGGCTTCGCTGGGCCAGAGCGCGCGGCCCACGTACGGAAATTCTGTTTTAGCAAACAAAGGCATAAAATATTAGTACCACCTCGGATAGCAAAAAAAGTTCTTTTCGGCGGTGAATGGATGAAAAAATTGACGAAACGCACATTGCTTTATTAGTAGGTATAGATAAGTATATGTTAATTCATCCGACAACAGTTACTCTGGCCTGTAATATTTTTATGCAGGAAGGCTATTAAAAAAATAGGGGGGGTGGTATTATACCACGGAGGCATGTTCGGCTGTGCCGCGCAGTTTCACGGACACGCGTATCGTGGTCCGGTTTAATCAACGCGCCGGCCAACTTGCCCGTCCGCGCCACTTGAAAACTTGCTTCAGATATGAAACTTTGGGTATTCAGGGAAGCCCTTGTTATTCCGGATTTATGTGTTTTTCTAGTGAGTCCTGGTAAAGCTCCCAGACGGCGTATTTTTTTTAAACGAGGTCCTCGATAACGGCGCGGTATCATTGCTGACCGATCGCTCGCTATCTGGAAATGGAGTGGTTACAACGCCACGGACGACTCGCCCGTCCGCTCTCGCCGCTGGTTTATGCGTTCGCATCGGTTTCTAACGCGGATGACAACTGGCTTGTCTGTGCCGGCTTACAAGGCCGCGATCGACTCATCACTCCGAAGCCGCTTCTGATGCTGCGGTGGTTTTACTGTCCGCCCAAACATCAGGTGGTATTCATCTAAATTTATGTATTAAACACTTATTGTTTCTTGTCAAAGAACAATTACTCTGTCCTGTAATATTTTTACACAGGACAATTTTTATGCCATTCACGGACACGCGTATCATGGTCCGGTTTACATCAACGCGTCAGCCGGCTTGCCCGTCCGCACCACCTTACAACACCAGCGACGACTCGCCCGTCCGCCCTGGCAACTGGTTCATGCGTCAGCGCCGGTTTACAACGCGGAGGACAACTTGCTCGTCCGCACCGGTTTACAACGCCGCGGCCGGTTCATCCGTCTGCCGTATGGCCGACTTGTCCATGATTGATTTCAGCTTCACCGCGGTGATTATCAACTCCGTGGTGGATATTTTCTGGCTAACATATCAGGTGAAATCCATCCACTATATTTTCATATTATATATTGCTTTCTTTAAAAAGAGCAAATACTCTGGTTTGCAAGTTTTCCAATGCAGGACAAATTGTCTATCACAAAAAGGGATTATTATATCGCTGAGTGGATAACCCATGCCGGTTTATATCGCGATCCAGTCCGTGTCAACTCGTCAGGACCGTGCGAATTACCCAATAACGTGTGCACAGGCCGCCGTCCCCCGTAGTCCGGTCTACATCAGCATACAGCCGATTTCCCCCGTCTGCACCGGCTTACAATGCTGCGGCCGACTCATCTGTCCGAGCTGCCTCTGATGCTGCGGTCGTCCTTGTCATCCGTCTGACCCGCCCTGGTCTACATCAGCATACCGGACTCGAGCGCCGTCTTCGTGGCTAAACTCGCTTCGTCTTCGAATCTGCCTTGGTGCCATAAGTCGTCGCATTTACTCTGGGTCGCCCAAGGACTCTGTTTCCGACTTGGACTTTGAAGCTACGGTTGTCTTTGACCGTCCGTCTCTCGCGGCCTGGTCTACATCAATATGCCAAGCTGCACCTGTCTGCATGAGCTGTTTATCGAGTATGAGCAAGTCACAGCTTGGGTAGCCCGGATTTCTTTCTAACAAGATGGAGGCAAATTATCATATACTATCAACCACCGTCTGCACTGGTTGGTTCAATAGGCAGGCGCACAAGTCGCCGCCACTACAGTTTGGTTAACTTCAAATCACTAGTTGGAAGGAACCATTGGCCGAGTTGCTGACACAGCTCATACGGGACCATTTATAACCCGCCGCAGTCACCTCAACCTTCTGTGGATTCACATCGTGCTATCAACACCAAAGATATACAAGTTATGCCGGTTTATATCACGATCAAATATGGAGAGTCTCAAGCCAACTCCTCGAGTCACCTTTGAGACTCGGGGGCTACGATGACATGACTCAGCAAATCTTGCCAGTTTCAGCAAATTTAAGAACCCCAGGACGATGGAGGGAAGGATAACCCGGTCCCGGAGGCTACTGTTATATTGATGAAAATTTAAAGGCCGTCAGAAATTTCCGGCTTAGAAAGTATATGACAGTTACAAAATCCCGGCTCAATGAAGAAGTTCCGGGTCATCAGAAAGGATTCCGGTTTACAATCCGGTTCAAGGGAAATCTATTTTCCCACAAAGCTCTGAAGCTATCAAATCCGGTTTAAAAATGTCTGGTTCAAAAAGGAATTAACTTATCGCAAGTTCGAGCTTAAAGGCCGTCAGAAAATTTCCGGCTGAAAATGAAGATTCCGGTTTAAAATCCGGTTCAAGGGAAAGATGTCTCCCACAAAGCTTTGAAGCTCTCAATATCCGGTTCAAAATCCCGGTTCAAGAAGAATTTATCTCTTGCAAAAAGTTAAAGGTTGCCGAAGAGGACCTGCTGCCATGATGCGCGGTTCAAACATGGGTATCCTGCCTTATTGGCTTATCCTATTATTTATCACGTGGGGGCTTCTGTTCATAAAGCGGAGTCCGGTTTACCCCTTGATCCAGCTTATAAAGCTTTATATAAAAATTACTTGGGGGCTTGGTTGTATTCGAACCATAGCTACACCTCTTGATTGGCGCAATGCCACAAAATCACTTGGGGGCTTGGTTGTGTCCGAACCATAGCTACACCAGAAAACTACTCTGGGGCCAAAGAGAGTGTTGCAAACAACAACTCAAAAATAGGCACCCACTGAGCACAGCTCAAAATGTTACTTGGGGATTCTTTGCTATCGCAATGAACAAAGAATCTACACTTGTAATAGGCTATCAAGCCATGGCTTGGAAGCCTGGTGTATACACCTAAAACCCCGGGTTAGCCTGCCTATTTAAGTAAGTCACTCCGCCCAGGTAAACCTGGTATGACCCTTCGAACTTTGACAAGTTACTCCAAAAAAGGACCCTGAACTTGTCAAGTTAAAATGATGATTGGTTAAGGATTGAGGACCATGTTAAAAGGCTTTGTAAAATGGTTTAACTCAGTGGCCTGGCAGCCCATGAAAAGCCTCGAATTTGGGGCCTGGCAGCCCGTGAAAAGCCTCGACTACAAGGGTTTCATTTGCTTTTATTTGCTAAGTTTTTCTCCTTGGATGAGATTTCTACTGTTTTGATAAACCGGCGTTCATTAACCCGGCTTGACTGTCAACTACAAGTTGTCAGTATATGATCAGTCATAATCCGGCGCTTATTAACCCGGTCTGGTTTGACTACAAGTTGCCAGTATTATATATGGTTAATCCGGTGTTTATCACAACCCGGTATGGTTTTATCATAAACCGGCACAATATGGAAGGAGTTATCAGTACTCAAGATTGGGGTTATCACCTTTACTACAATAAAGTTGGCCAACCAATGATGTGATTTAATGTCATAGGTATGATATATTTCATATTTGATTATTCTTAAGTGCAGCCTTGGTTATCAACCCAGGTTATATATTGGGCATTATGACCCGTCCGGCGGTAAATCGCCAGGACACTTTAAACTTGCTGTATGCAGAAATAGGTTATATTATTCAAAGTTGAGATTATATCAAATAGAGATGTTCACCATTGATGACTACTCCATCTCACGTGATGATCGGACATGATTTAGTTGATTTGGATCACATATCATTTAGATGACTTGAGGGATGTCTATCTAAGTGGGAGTTCTTAAGTAATTTGATTAATTGAACTTAATTTATCATGAACTTAGTCCTGATAGTATTTGCATATTTATGTTGTAGATCAATAGCTCGCGATATAGCTCCCATATATTTTTGATATGTTCCTGGAGAAAAGTTGAAAGATGATAGTAGCAATGATGCGGACTGGGTGCGGGATATGAGGATTATCCTCGTTGCTCACTGGTACAGCGAGGTGCTATACAAACGGTTTTTAGCCCCTTTCCGCGATGACATTTGGAACCGTCGCCAAGTGAGTGTGGACGATAGGGGGGTCCTTCCCACACGACCCAGAAACCGTCGGGGATAGGCCCTCCTGCTCACAGGCTGGGGCAAAATGAGCTCGTGTGCAATCTGGCGGGGCATCAAAACCCAATTGTTTCTGTTCGTATGTACATCCCACACGGTGAATCCCAGAAAATCATTTCCGTTCGTATGTATATCACACACAGTTTTTTGTGTGGAAACGTTTGTGCAAGGTGGCCTAATGCAAACAGTTCTTTGCCGGAAGCCATGTGTGATTGTTAGTTGATCGAACACGCCTACTTTCTAGAAACTGTGCGGGTTGTTTAAGTTTATCACCCACGGTGCTGTCTGAGTAACAGTCTGCAATAGAAAACCCAATAATCAGGGTAATTAGCCTATTATTGATAATCCATGTACTAATCAAATTGATATTTCTTATAAAACACACCAGATATTTTATATCCGCATAACAGCAACCAGGATTTCATAATCGAATTACATCAGATAGCTTCGGCACTCATTTACGCCATTACACAACAGCACCAAGTTTCACATGCAACATCAAAAACCTTTGGAAAGTAGCATCATACACGGTAAATAGACAGATGAATCTCATCTGGGAAACTGCAGAAGCGGAAGGCAAATATTGAGCCTTCAGTGATGTTGAATGTCCTTGCAACTTTAGGCCAGTGACTACGGATAATTGCCCGCCCAACCTTCACCCTCTTCAGCAAGACTTCGATATTGTACCGTGGGTGTTGAATGAATACCTTCCTCGCCTCTTGACCATGCAGGTGGTTTGAGGGGTAATCATCGGTGAACTGCTTTGAAAAGTACTAAAAACAAAGATATGCATAAATCGCTGTTATAAATTCTGAAATGGCGCAAGGGGTAAAAACAAGGTAAAAGAGTTAGTACCATCCTATAGTTGACTGATGTCTTCTTCATTGTGCAAACAAAGATCTTGTTGTTATTCTTCGCAAGTTTCTTCATCCTAACAATCTTTCTGAGTTTCTCGACTTGACTAATATTCATGGACATCTCATTTCCCCATATGCAAAATGGGTCGAATAGTGGGTCTAAGCCTCTGACAGCAGGACCTACATGTGCAAGACCAAATTGTAAGAAACCTAAATATTAGAATGATTCCTGCAACTGCACAGTAATGTGCTATTAGCCAAAGGACCATGCTTGAACAAACCTCGATGGTAAACCGCAGTGTCTCCCATTGTTTTCCTGCAACACACATAAGGAAGATCTTGATCAGGTTAACTAAGAGTTGCCATACTATCAGTAGAATATGTATTGAGTACAACCAAATTCGATTTATTTCACATGCATAACAATACAAAATTGTACCCACAGCAAATGAAAATCAAATTGCAGAACTGAACCAAACAGTTAAATGGACAGCAGACCAAATGAACCAAAATAGTTAACTGAGCATGACATTGCAGAATAGAAACATGTACTAGAAGATAAGATAGTTAACAAAACAAAGAATGCTTGAGAACCGTACTACAAAATGTAGCAATTGTTGGACCAAAGTGTTAACTGAACATTACATTTTAGAGGACCAAACTTTTAACTGAACATCAGATTGCATATTAACATTACAGAGGACAAATCACTAGAAGGCACTGGCGGTGGCCTCGAGAAAACAACACAAATTGTATTTTAAAGTAGACAACCGTGTGGCGGTGTCGACGGTGGCCTCGAAGACGAGGTGCTCCTCCAAGATCTGGCGGTCGGCACGCATGGCAGCCATAGCAACCTCATGCGCGCGTGCGGCCGCATGCTACTGAGCTCCACGTTATACTGCGTGCAAAATGGCTGTGGGCGGCGCTTAATTGGAGTAGGGGGACAGTGATTTCGGCGGAAGGAGCGCCGTCGGTCGGGGCATGTGGGACGGGAAAGGAGGAGGATGGTGTGGGTGGGGTGTGGATTACCTGACCATATCAACGAGGCCGCGCAGCAAGAAGAAGGGTCGGCGGCGAGGAGGCCGCGCAGCAAGAAGAAGGGTCACCGGCGAGGAGCCGGTGCTGCAAGAAGAAGGGTCGCCAGCGAGGAGGCGGCACTGCAAGAAGAAGGGTAGCCAGCGAGGAGGCGGCGCTGCAAGAAGAAGGGTCTCCTGCGAGGAGGCTGAGCTCCCAGTAAGCAGCAGTGAAGGTTTGAACTTGGAAAGAAAGGAGGAACAGTGGAAGGCTTTTGGTGGGAGGGAGGGGCGGGGAGATAGATATTTCTGCGGTGGCAAAAAAATTTCGCTCGGTGCCGCGAGAAACTGGCGCACAAGTGTGGTTCAAGTGGGGGCGGTGGACTGTAGACGACGAAGCTTCCTGCGTAAGCCAGACAAGACGGTGCACCAAGATATTTTATACCGCATCCCACATGATTCTTTCTAGTAAACTGTTTGTGGTATACCTGATTTTTTTCATTATGTTTTGAAAGAGAAAATGGTGTTACGGAGGGAAAGGATGGTGTTTGAATTGCTAGAACATTTACGTACAGTGAACATGCAACTAGTACATGAGTGTCGTGTTTAAATTTGGAATTATTCCGGGTTCGCTTGGCCTTTTTATACATTAATTGAGTTTCTGGGCATTTAATGCACATAGTTCAAATTTGAACTACAAGCACATGCTCCAGTGCACCAAAGTTGGTTGAAAATTCACATGTGTGTCCTTGGGTGAATTTCTAGGTCCCATGCAAGAAATGGGAATGAAATTCAAACATCCGGGCGTCGTGGCTCGGCCGGAAAGATTGAGAAACTTGGTTTTTTAATTCCTGTAAATCCAAAACATGCCTGAAAATCATGAAACTTGGCACGGTGTCATGACATTGCACCAACATGCTGCGGTAAATTTTTTGGTCGAATTGGGACAAGCTTTGGTGTAATTAAGCTTCTTGCAAACTAGAGCTTCTCTCAAGAAGGTTCATGGTTCTGAGAGGGAACGTGTCACCTCCGTGTGTGAAATGACATACGTACACTGCCTTCTACCGCCTTAATTTTTTTACATAGGCAGATTAGACCAAATAGAAGTATCGTGCTAAATTTTGGAATTACTCCGGGTTCGTTTGGCCTTTTTTATACATTAATTGAGTTTCTGGGCATTTAAAATTTGAACTACAAGCACATGCTCCAGTGCACCAAAGTTGGTTGAAAAATCACATGTGTGTCCTTGGGTGAATTTCTAGGTCCCATGCAAGAAATGGAATGAAATTCAAACATCTGGGCGTCGTGGCTCGGCCGGAAAGATTGAGAAACTTGGGTTTTTAATTTCTGTAAATCCAAAACATGCCTGAAAATCATGAAACTTGGCACGGTGTCATGACATGGCACCAACATGTTGCGGTAAATTTTTTGGTCGAATTGGGACAAGCTTTGGTGTAATTAAGCTTCTTGCAAACTAGAGCTTCTCTCAAGAAGGTTCGTGGTTCCGAGAGGGAACGTGTCACCTCCGTGTGTGAAATGACATACGTACACTGCCTTCTCCCGCCTTAATTTTTTTACACAGGTAGATTAGACCAAATAGAAGTATCGTGCTAAATTTTAGAATTATTCCGGGTTCGTTTGGCCTTTTTTATACATTAATTGAGTTTCTGGGCATTTAATGTGCATAATTCAAATTTGAACTACAAGCACATGCTCCAGTGCACCAAAGTTGGTTGAAAATTCACATGTGTGTCCTTGGGTGAATTTCTAGGTCCCATGCAAGAAATGAGAATGAAATTCAAACATCTGGGCGTCGTGGCTCGGCCGGAAAGATTGAGAAACTTGGTTTTTTAATTCCTGTAAATCCAAAACATGCTTGAAAATCATGAAACTTGGCACGGTGTCATGACATGGCACCAACATGCCGCGGTAAATTTTTTGGTCGAATTGGGACAAGCTTTGGTGTAATTAAGCTTCTTGCAAACTAGAGATTCTCTCAAGAAGGTTCGTGGTTCCGAGAGGGAACGTGTCACCTCCGTGTGTGAAATGACATACGTACACCGCCTTCTCCCGCCTTAATTTTTTTACACAGGAAGATTAGACCAAATAGAAGTATCGTGCTAAATTTTGGAATTACTCCGGGTTCGTTTGGCCTTTTTTATACATTAATTGAGTTTCTGGGCATTTAATGTGCATAATTCAAATTTGAACTACAAGCACATGCTCCAGTGCACCAAAGTTGGTTGAAAAATCACATGTGTGTCCTTGGGTGAATTTCTAGGTCCAATGCAAGAAATGGGAATGAAATTCAAACATCTGGGCATCGTGGCTCGGCCGGAAAGATTGAGAAACTTGGTTTTTTAATTCCTGTAAATCCAAAACACGCCTGAAAATCATGAAGCTTAGCATGGTGTCTTGACATGGCACCAACATGCTGCGGTAAATTTTTTGGCCAAATTGGGACAAGCTTTGGTGTAAGCTTCTTGCAAACCAGGGCTTCTCTCAAGAAGGCTCGTGGTTCCGAGAGGGAACGTGCCACCTCCGTGTGCGAAATGACATACGTAGACTGCCTTCTCCCGCCTTAATTTTTTTACACAGGCAGATTAGACCAAATAGAAGTATCGTGCTAGATTTTGGAATTATTTCGGGTTCGTTTGGCCTTTTTATACATTAATTGAATTTGTTGGCATTTAATGTGCATAATTCAAATTTGAACTACAAGCACATGCTCCAGTGCACCAAAGTTGGTTGAAAAATCACATGTGTGTCCTTGGGTGAATTTCTAGGTCCCATGCAAGAAATGGGAATGAAATTCAAACATCTGGGCGTCGTGGCTCGGCCGGAAAGATTGAGAAACTTGGTTTTTTAATTCCTGCAAATCCAAAACACGCCTGTAAATCATGAAACTTGGCATGGTGTCATGAGATGGCACCAACATGTTGTGGTAATTTTTCTGTCTGATTTGTGAAGGTGCACACATTAACAATCAACAAAGTCATTTTGGAACAAGTGCTGTGTCGGTGCAACAAACCCTGGGTCTGTTGCCCAGACTGTGCACAGGCACAAGAGCAAGATTGAAACACCAGCCCAAGTCAGAGTTTCAAGGATCAAGAGATTCGAAGAACCAACATGCAGCTCAGAGAGATTAAGGCCAAGCCAGAGCAGCAGGGTATCGCCAAGAGAAGGCCTCCCTTGTCGGACAGGCGAGCCCGGCAAGGGGCGAGGCCACCCCCAGAAGCAGACGACCAAGTCACCCCGGCAGGACCTGCCGGTGCTCACGGGGGCAAAACGACCTCACCAACCACTCAAGTATGACCCCCATCATCGATCAGTGCGGTGTCAAGCCGCAGGGTGATTAAGTGGCAGCCATTCCCTATAAAAGAAACCCACAGATGACACCTGTCCTGCGACGTGTCAAGAGAACAGGCGCGGAGCTGGCAAGATAGCCCGGCAAGCCTTGCCGGGCAACCAGTGATGTGACACTAAGCGGTGCATTTAATGCGCCCTGTCAGCCCGCAGAGTTAGGTATGATAGCACTATTTGCTACCATATCAGTGCATAATGACTATTTTGCCATTGTGGTGACCCCTTGATCTATAAAAGGAGGCCCATGGCACCCGTAGGAAGGGTTGGAAAGTCAATGAACCCACAACCCATACGCGCGTAGTCACTACCGCCCTAAGGCAATCCCTGTCGGGCAAGTGTACTATGCTTCACGACCTCCATTCCACCATCAATCCTCCAAAGCAGGAGTAGGGTTTTATGCCTCGCGGCGGCCCGAACCTGGGTAAATTGCTTGTGTGCTCTCTGTCGTGCTGCCGCACGCTGGTCTGCTCTTTGTGCAACGCGACGTCCCCTGATACGTCTCCAACGTATCTATAATTTATGAAGTATTCATGCCATTTTTACAACAAATTTATATGGTTTTAATATGATTTGCATGGAACTAACCCGAACTGACACTGTTTTCAGCAGAACTACCGTGGTGTTGTTTTTTGTGCAGAAATGAAAGTTCTCCAAATGAGCTGAAACTTTTTGACGATTTTTTTGGAACAAAAGAGACCCTCGAAGCTTTGTGGGAGGGCCAGAAGAGCCACGAGGAGGGCACAATCCACCAGGGCGCTCCTGGTGGGCCAGGCTTGCCCCGGTGAGTTGTGCTCACCTCGTGGCCCATCTTAGCGTGAAACCAACGCCAAAAAATCCTATAAATAGAGAAACCATCAGGGGTTAACCTAGATCATAAGTTCCACTGCCGCAAGGCTCTATAGCCACCTAGAACCAATCTAGACCTCGTTCCAGCACCCTGCCGGAGGGGGGAATCATCACTGGTGGCCATCTTCATCATCCCGGTGGCCACCACGATGAGGAGGGAGTAGTCCACCCTCGGGGCTGAGGGTTTGTACCAGTAGCTATGTGTTTAATCTCTCCCTCTCTCGTGTTCTTGAGATGTCACGATCTTAATGTATCGCGGGCTTTGTTAATATAGTAGGATGATATGGTGTTTTCCCTCTCTATCTTGTTGTGATGAATTGAGTTTTTCCCTTTGAGATTTCATTGTTATCGGATTGAATACTTTTATGGATTTGAGAACACTTGATATATGTCTTGCAATTGAATACTCGTGGTGACAATGGGGTATCATATTGACTAACTTGATATATGTTTTGGCACGTTCTTGTCTTTGTTTCTCCGGTAGAAATCTTGGGGCACTCTTTGAAGTTCTTTGTGTTGGATTGAGTATTATGAATATGAATTTGCTTTGGTGTTATTTTAGTACAAACTCTAGGATAGATCAAACGGAATGAATAGCTTTGTTTTATTTTAGTACGAACTCTTGAATAGATCGAACGGAAAGAATAGCTTTGAGGTGGTTTCGTACCCTACATACAATTTATTTCTCCGCCAGATAGGAACTTTGGAGTGATTCTTCATCGCACATTGAGGGATGGTTATATGATCCAATTATATTAGCATTGTTGGGAGATTGCACTAGTGAAAGTACGGACCCTAGGCCTCATTTTTAAGCATTGCAATACCGTTTTTGTGCCCGTTTACTATTTGCTAACTTGTTGTTTTTATTTATTCAGATTATAAAAATATATTTATACCATCCATATTACACTTTTATCACCATCTCTTCACCGAACTAGTGCACCTTATACAATTTGCCATTGTATTGGGTGTGTTGGGGACACAAGAGATTTCTTGTATTCGGTTGCAGGGTTGTTCGAGAGAGACCATCTTCATCCTACGCCTCCCACGGATTGATAAACCTTAGGTCATCCACTTGAGGGAAAATTGCTACTGTCCTACGAAACTCTGCGCTTAGAGGCCCAACACGAGTCTACAAGAATAAAGTTGCATAGTAGACATCAAGCTCTTTTCTGGCGCCATTGCCGGGGAGGTGAGTGCATGAAGGTATATCTTTAGATCTTGCAATTGAATCTTTTAGTTTCTTGTTTTATCACTAGTTTGGTTTATAAAAGAAAACTACATAAAAATGGAATTGAGGTTGCTTCGTATTATTGATCATCTTTATAATATCTTTCTTGAAAATGATGGTTCGGAAAATTGTGCTCAATTGTTAGAAGAAGAAGTCAATAAAATGTTTGGCACAAAATATTTGAATGATGAGCATGACTGCAATGTTGTTAGTATGAATTCTTTGAATATCCATGATGCTAATGATATGCAAAGCTACAAGCTTGGGGATGCTGTATTTGATGAAGATGATATTTTTACTCCCCCAAGTTTTGATGAGAAAATTTATTATGATGAATGCATGCCTCCTATTTATGATGATTATATTTATGAAAGTGGGTTTGGAAGAGTGTCAACTCAAGTTACTAATGATCCCACTATTTTGGAGGGTGTTGAATCTTATTGCAATAATTATGGAAGTGGATTTGGAGAGGTCATGATTTTATTTAGTGATGAATCCACTATTTTGGAAGAGGTTTCAATTGATTATTATGAGAAGAAAGTTGCTATTTATGATGATTATGGTGATGACATGTATTTTATAAAGAATAATGATAATCATGAAACTTGTCATCATGATTTTAATTTTCAATCACATGATAGTTATTTTGTTGAGTTTGCTCTCACTACTATTGATGAGAATAAATTTGCTTATGTGGAGAGTAACAAATTTTTTATGCTTATGTATCATGAAAAGAATGCTTTATGTGATGGTTATATTTTTGAATTCATTCATGATGCTACTGAAAATTATTATGAGAGAGGAACAAATGCTTTTACATATTGCAATAATATCAAGTTTCCTCTCTATGTGTTGAAAATCTTGAAGTTATGCTTGTTTTGCCTTCCAATGCTAGTTGATTCTTGTTCCCATAAGTTGTTTTCTCACAAAATCCCTATGCATAGGAAGTGGGTTAGGCTTAAATGTGCTAGTCATATGCTTCATGATGCTCTCTTTATGTTTCAATTCTTTACTTTTACGCGAGCATCATTGAAATCATCATGCCTAGCTAAAAAGGCATAAAAGAAAAGCGCTTGTTGGGAGACAACCCAACACTTTTACCTACTGTTTTTGTGTGTTCACATGATTACGCTACTGTATTGATCATGTTTTATTGCTTTTGTTTCAATAAAGTGCCAAGTAAAGCCTTTGGGATCATGTTGGGTGATAGTTGATTTGATCTTGCTGAATAACAGAAACTTTTGCGCTCACGAAAATAATTATCATTTTTAACAGAAGAGTTATTTTGAGTTGATTCTTTTTTAAGAAGTTTAATATACAAATTTCTCACGTGGTCCTAAGTTTTTCGGAATTTTTGGAGTAGCATAAGTATGGTTTGAGTATAGATTACTACAGACTGTTCTGTTGTTGACAGATCTGTTTTCAATGCATGGTTTACTTGTTTTCTAGTTTCTATGGCTTATATTGATCAATATAAATTGTAGAAATGATATGCTACAGTAGGCATTGTGTGAGAAAAATTATGAATCTTATCTTTGGAAGTACCCAAAGTGGAATGGTTTGCTCTTTATCATACTAACCTATCTCACAAAGTTCCGTTAAGTTTTCTGTGATTGAAGTTTTCATGTTTTGGGTGAGATATCGATATGAGGAGAATAAGGAGTAACAAGAACCTAATCTTGGGGATGCGCAAGACACCCCCAAATAAATATTCAAGGAAGATCCAAGCAACTAAGCTTGGGGATGCCCCGGAAGGCATCCCCTCTTTCGTCTTCAACATTATCGGTAACCTCACTTGGAGCTATGTTTTTATTCGTCACATGATATGTGTTTTTCTTGGAGAATCAATTTATTTTGTTAGGATTTGCTTGCTGTTATTTATAATAATGTTTTTCATCTTTTATTTCAATAAAAATGTCAAGGATAGCCTTCACATTGCTTATTTTACAAGTCTACATGTTGCTGCTTGAAAACAGAAAGTTTACCGCAGTTGCAAAATTTCCCTAGAAAAGTCAGAATGTAATAAAATGTTGAAACTTTTTGCAAAATAAGCTCTGATAAATTTTATACTGTGTGGTAGATTTGCATAATCTTTGGAGTTTAATAAGTATTGATACTCTTGCATTCTTTACAGACTGTACTGTTTTGGCAGATTGCTGTTATGTTTGCTTGTTTAATGATTCTATTTGAGGATGGAAGTATTAAATATGCAGAGGCATTTAGTATGCAATGTTGAATAATAATTTTAGTGATTTTCTACAGTAGAGAATGATAAGGTTTTTGCATTGGTTTATACTAACTTATCTCACGAGTTCTTGTTGAGTTTTGTGTGGATGGAGCTTTTGAGATTTAGGAAAACCGTTATATGAGAAGAATTAAGGAGACACAAAATCTCAAGCTTGGGGATGCCCAAGGCATCCCAAGATAATATTTCAAGAAGTCTCAAGCATCTAAGCTTGGGGATGCCCCGATAGGCATCCCACCTTTCTTAAACAACAATTATCGGTTAGTATCGGTTGAGCCTAAGTTTTTGCTTCTTCACATGAGTTGTGCTATCCTTGAAATGTCATTTTATTTTCATTTTGCTGTCTGTTTTAATAAAGTACTCAGATGTGAAAGTTTTTAAATAAAATAGAGTCCTCAAATAGTTGCCAGGGAGGCTAGGTAAGCGGCACGCACATCCCGTCAATGAAGCTCTTTTCTTTGGAATTGCTCTAGTGCTTCACTTATATCTTTTTGAGCATGGTGTGCTTTAGCATTTTTGAAGAAATTCTCTCTTTCTTCACTTAAATTAATTTGAGAGAAAGAAATATTATGCTCATGATCTTCACTTATATTTGTTTGAGCTTATCAAAAGCGACACATGAAAATTAGTCCCAAAGTGATAGATATCCAAGAAGGATATAATAAAAACTTTCATGAAGATCATTGGACAAAATAAACTTGATTCCTCGTAATAGTTTTGAGATATGATGATGTGATATGTGAGTCATGTTGATGAGTAATTATGCTTTAGTAAGAATATTGGTGTTAAGGTTTGTGATTCCCTATGCAAGCACGAAAGTCAATAGTTGTGCAATGAAATTGCATCCTACTTGTGGTGCATTATTCGGTGTTAATTATGCTCAATGCTCGCTTATGAGATTATTCGTTTCTTGGTTGGTCGCTTCTCAATCTTTTGCTAGCCTTCATTTTGCACTAAGTATGATCAGTACTTGTGCATCCAAAATCCTTTAAACTAGTTTTGCCACATGAATCCACCATACCTACCTATATGCGGTATTCTTTTACCGTTCTAAGCAAATTTGTATGTGCCATCTCTAATTTTCAAAATAAATTTCTCTTTTGTTTGCTCGTACCGCTCGCGAGGCGGTGAGGGGTGGCCAATATTTCCCATGCTAGATGTGTTATACTCACCATGAGTGTTTATTCACTTGTCATTGCACGAGAGTAAGGCAACAGTATTAGGGATGCCCAGTCCCGAAATGAAAAATGAATTTACTTATGTTGTCAAATAATAAATTCCTTGGAAAGTGTTGGTATGGAGGGCACCCGTGGATACGGTTAGCCATGGAATGTGAAAGTATGGTGGAAAAAGGAATAAACTTTATGTTCTGTTTGGGAACCGCCTATGATATATCTAGCATGGAAAGTGTTGGGAGCTCTAAGTTGTTTCATTGGTGGGAAAAGTATGCCTCTCAAAATGTTTTTTTATCTCTCAATTTTTGCTTTGAGCTCTGGCACCTCTACAAATCCCTACTGCCCTCTGCGAAGGGCCTTTATTTTACTTTGTGCAATTTTTATTTTTAATATGAGTCTCCATCTTCTCTTATAAAGCACCAACTAGCTAGGAGGCACTATGATCGTACTTGAGCATTGGGTGTAGCTAATATGCGAGTGTGTTTCATGAATGGATCAATGATTGAGCATGATGGGCCAGGGATAACTTATTTTAGCGTTGATATTTTGAAAGACATGGTTGCTTGTTGGTATGCTTGAGTATTAAAGTCCTCATGTCAAAACTAGACTATTGCTTTGAACCATATAAAAGTCCAAATGTCCATGCTACAAAAGAAAAGAGTTTATGATGAATATGATAGGTAGCATTCCACAACAAAAATTCCATTTTCAATTGCTACTTTATCATGATAAGTTTATGAGAAAGAGTTGTTGTTATGGTGCAAGGAAAAGTGATTGAAATTATCATTGATCAAACTTATGCACTTTGCTAGCATTCACAATTCATAAATTATTTCTTTTATCATTTACCTACATGGGGACGAGTAGGAATTAAGCTTGGGGATGCTGATACGTCTCCAACGTATCTATAATTTATGAAGTATTCACGCCATGTTTACAACAATTTTATATGTTTTAATATGATTTGCATGGAACTAATCCGGACTGACGCTATTTTCAGCAGAACTACCGTGGTGTTATTTTTTGTGCAGAAATGAAAGTTCTCCAAATGAGCTGAAACTTTTTGACGATTTTTTTGGAACAAAAGAGACCCCCAAAGCTTTGTGGGAGGGCCAGAAGAGCCACGAGGAGGGCACAACCCACCAAGGCGCGCCTGGTGGGCCTGGCTTGCCCCGGTGGGTTGTGCTCACCTCGAGGCCCATCTTAGCGGGAAACCAACGCCAAAAATCCTATAAATAGAGAAACCATCAGGGGTTAACCTAGATCAGAAGTTCTGCCGCTGCAAGGCTCTGTAGCCACCGAAAACCAATCTAGACCCCGTTCCGGCACCCTACCGGAGGGGGGAATCATCACCGGTGGCCATCTTCATCATCCCGGCGGCCACCACGATGAGGAGGGAGTAGTCCACCCTCGGGGCTGAGGGTTTGTACCAGTAGCTATGTGTTTAATCTCTCTCTCTCTCTCTCTCTCTCTCTCTCTCTCTCGTGTTCTTGCGATGTCACGATCTTAATGTATCGCGGGCTTTGTTAATATAGTCGGATCATATGGTGTTTTCCCTCTCTATCTTGTTGTGATGAATTGAGTTTTTTCCTTTGAGATTTCGTTGTTATCCGATTGAATACTTTTATGGATTTGAGAACACTTGATATATGTCTTGCAATTGAATACTCGTGGTGACAATGGGGTATCGTATTGATTCACTTGATATATGTTTTGGCACTCAACTCATGGATTCCTGAGGTGACATTGGGGTAATCTATACATAGGGGTTGATTCACGTTCTTGTCTTTGTTTCCCCGGTAGAAATCTTGAGGCACTCTTTGAAGTTCTTTGTGTTTGATTGAGTATTATGAATATGAATTTGCTTTGGTGTTATTTTAGTACGAACTCTAGGATAGATCGAACGGAAAGAATAGCTTTGTTATTTTAGTACGAACTCTTGAATAGATCGAACGGAAAGAATAGCTTTGAGGTGGTTTCGAAACCTACAAACAATTTATTCTTATGTTCTCTGCCAGATAGGAACTTTGGAGTGATTCTTCATCGCACGTTGAGGGATGGTTATATGATCCAATTATATTAGCATTGTTGGGAGATTGCACTAGTGAAAGTACGGACCCTAGGCCTCCTTTTTAAGCATTGCAATATCGTTTTTGTGCCCGTTTACTATTTGCTACCTTGTTGTTTTTATTTATTCAGATTATAAAAAATATTTCTACCATCCATATTACATTTTTATCACCATCTCTTCACCGAACTAGTGCACCTATACAATTTGCAATTGTATTGGGTGTGTTGGGGACACAAGAGATTTCTTGTATTTGGTTGCAGGGTTGTTCGAGAGAGACCATCTTCATCCTATGCCTCCCACAGATTGATAAACCTTAGGTCATCCACTTGAGGGAAAATTGCTACTGTCCTACAAAACTCTGCGCTTGGAGGCCCAACGCGAGTACAAGAATAAAGTTGCGTAGTAGACATCATCCCCCTGCCGAACCAGCAAGGGGCCTCCTGGTCCCATAGGTGGCCGCGGATATCCCATGACATGCTGCCATGTTACAAATAAGAAACACCAGCATTATTGAAACCGTGGGCGTTCTACTTACCAATTACGTGCCGCCATGCGTCCCCTTTTTTTATTGGCTAGGAGGTGCCGTGCGGGGTAGCTATTTGAGTACGGGAGGCGTGCGATCAGACCCCTGCACGTGCTCATCGGGAGGAGAGCCCTTTGACCTCTACCCGCCGCGCACCTCCCTCCCAACGTCTCCATTAATGGCGCCCGAGCCCCTGTTCTACGGTGTGGCTATATGACCGAGATTTAAGAGAGAAAAATGAAAATCTGAAAAGAAAGTTTTGCATGGATCTTGACGCAAGATCCGACGGACCTATATAGCATGGTCTGCGACTTATAGCAAGCATGATGAATATAAGGACGATGACAGTGGATAATAATTGTCTTACATATTTAGGAACATAATTAAAAAAAGCCACCTACAGCAACGCCCGAAATACACAAGGGCAAAAGAAGAAGGAAGACAACGATCTGGCTCGCTGATCTCTACTTTCTTGATGCGTTGCTGTATGCCGCGGGAACTAGTCTCCGCGGTGAGCGGCGATGAGCTCTTTCTTGTCCTCAAGATGCTGCTTGAGAGCATCCACGGATTCCTCCACCAGCCTTCTGAGCTCAATGCGTAGAATGGCATTCTTGTCCATAAGTTTCTCGACGATGACGCCGGTCCTCTTCAACAAGGCAGTGGTCTCCTCCTGCTGCTCCGCACTTCCGACGATCTTCGCCCTCAGCAGGTCACGCTCGGCCAGGAGCTTCGCATTGCTCTCATTAGTTGCCGGATGACGTCGGTAGCCTGTTCGAAAGAGGCTTTCATGCCATCCTGCAGGCTCGCCCAGCTGAAGATCTGATCCATCTGGCTATGGACGATCGCATGCATGCGCCTGTAAGAGTTCTCGCCTGCCCGCGAGACATTTTCCCAGGCCGCCGCGGCGCGGGAGGACATCTCTGCTACATTCGCGACGCGGGGGACATCTCTTATGCTTCCGCAGCACGGCCGAACTAGTCTGCTGCATCGACGGCGCGGCGGGACCTCGGTGCTGCTACGGCCGCGCGGCGGGACATGCCGGCTGCTTTCGCAGCGAGCCGGGACATCTCTCGTGCTTCCGCTTCCATGCTCGCATCTCCCTGGTGGCAATCTCTCGACCCAGAACTCACGCTGGCCATGGCAGACGCAAGGGAACGACGATGAATGACTTGTTTGTTTTTGTGGATGAGGAGTTGAGGAGGAATGTACAATCATCTTGGAGTAGTAGTATTTATAAACGAGTACTAATACGTTCCTAAGTGTGAATCCATTTAGGTTTTGATCGGTGTGAATATGTTTGCAATTAAATATAGCGTGGCAGTAATTTGGAATGTGACAGGACACAGGCTCAAAATTTATTGACGGTTATAAGTGTGGCACTATTCCCGAAAGGCGTAACGTGGGCACGCCTTCTCGGCCGCGTACGTGGTGTTTGCACCATGGGGTGCACCGCAATAGGCAATGTCAGCACACGTCTTGTTCCAACAACCATGCGCGCTCGTTATTACAATCGCGCACGCTTCTTTTAATTAGAATGTGTGTGCCCGTCTAGCGCACACACATTGATCTATCTAACTGTTTCTGTTTGTTGTGGCTCATCGCAAACAGTTCATCCGTGTGAAGTGTATGCCATCAATTGCCGACACTTTGATCTGGCTGACCCATTTCTGTTCTGTTGCCTAATCGCAAACAGTTAATCCTTCTGAAGCGTATGCCCTTAATCGCACACACCTTTATATAGCTGCCCCTTTCTATTGTTCCTCCTCATCACAAACCGTTCATCCGAGTGAACCGTATGCTGTATATCGCACACGCCTTCATCTAGCTGCCCGTTTCTTTTGTTCCGCCTCATCGCAAACAATTCATTTAACTGAACCGTATGCCCTGCATTGCACATGCAATTAAAATCAGAACCGTGTTTGACGCATCCGGCATCGCAAACATTTTGCACCTTTTTTGACGGTTCTTTTACACCACAATTCGCGATTATTGCATCACACACAGTTTCGTGGAAGGGTCTCTGATCGTAGTGTCGCGTTAGCAACAACCTGCAGTAGTGGCTGCACAGAAGAATTACGTCCTTGATGCAGTGCTAGGTGACAAACCTGTTGCAGGAGCAGATACAGACATTATGAACGTTTTGCAAGCTCAATATGATGACTACTTGATAGTTTAGTGCGCCATGCTTTACGGCTTAGAACCGGGACTTCAAAAACGTTTTGAACGCCACGGAGCATATGAGATGTTCCAAGAGCTGAAATTGGTATTTCAGACTCATGCCCGTGTCGAGAGGTATGAGAGTTCTAACAAGTACTTTGCCTACAAGATGGAGGAGAATAGCTCAACCAGTGAGCATGTGCTCAGAAAGTCTGGGTACTACAATCACTTGAACCAAGTGAGAGTCAATCTTCCAGATAAGATAGTGACTGACAGAGTTCTCTAGTCACTATCACCAAACTACTAGAACTTCGTGATGAACTATAATGTGCAAGGGATAATGGAAAAGATTCCCGAGCTCTTTGCGATGCTGAAATCAGCGAAGGTAGAAATCAAGAAAGAGCATCAAGTGTTGATGGTTAACAAGGCCACTAGTTTGAAGAAAAAGGGCAAAGGAAAGAAAGGGAACTTCAAAAAGAATGGCAAGCAAGTTGCCACTCCCATGAAGAAGCCCAAAGCTAGACCCAAGCCTGAAACTGAGTGCTTCTACTGCAAAGGAAATGGTCACTGGAAGTGGAAGTGCCCCAGATACTTGGTGGATAAGAAGGATGGCAAAGTGAACAAAGGTATATTTGATATACATGTTATTGATGTGTACTTTACTAGTGTTTATAGCAACCCCTCGGTATTTGATACTAGTTCAGTTGCTAAGAGTAGTAACTCGAAACAGGAGTTGCAAAATAAACAGAGACTAGTTAAGGACGAGGTGACGATTTGTGTTGGAAGTAATTCCAAGGTTGATAAGATCACCATCACACACTCCCTCTACCTTCGGGATAAGTGTTGGACCTAAATAAATGTTATCTGGTGTTTGCGTTGAGCATGAATATGATTGGATCATGTTTATTGCGAAACAGTTATTCATTTAAGTCAGAGAATAATTTTTGTTTTGTTTACATGAATAAAACCTTCTATGGTCATACACCCAATGTAAATGGTTTATTGAATCTCGATCGTAGTGATACACATATTCATAATATTGATGCCAAAAGATGCAAAGTTTGATAATGATAGTGCAACATATTTGCGGCACTGCCGTTTAGGTCATATTGGTGTAAAGCGCATGAAGAAACTCCATACGGATGGATTTTTGGAATCACTTGATTATGAATCATTTGATACTTGCGAACCAAGCCTCATGGGCAAGATGACTAAAACTCCGTTCTCCAGAACAATGGAGCGAGCCAATGACTTATTGGAAATAATACATACCGATGTATGCGGTCTGATGAGTGTTGAGGCACGCGGCAGGTATCGTTATTTTGTGACCTTCACAGATGATTTGAGCAGATATGGGTATATCTACTTAATGAAACACAAGTCTGAAACATTTGAAAAGTTCAAGGAATTTCATAGTGAAGTGGAGAATCATCGTAACAAGAAAATAAAGTTTCTACGATCTGATTGCGGAGGTGAATATTTGAGTTACGAGTTTGGCCTTCATTTAAAACAATGTGGAATAGTTTCACAACTCACGCCACCTGGAACACCACAGTGTAATGGTGTGTCCGAACGTTGTAACTGTACTTTATTAGCTATGGTGCATTCTAGGATGTCTTTTACCAATTTACCACTATCGTTTTGGGGTTATGCATTAGAGACAGCTGCATTCACGTTAAATATGGCACCGTCTAAATCCATTGAGACGACACCGTATGAACTGTGGTTTGGTAAGAAACCTAAGCTGTCGTTTCTTAAAGTTTGGGGTTGCGACACTTATGTCAAAAGGCTTCATCCTGATAAGCTCGAGCCCAAATCGGAGAAGTGCATCTTCATAGGATACCCTAAGGAAACAATTGGGTACATCTTCTACCACAGATCCGAAGGCAAGATCTATGTTGCCGAGAATGGAACCTTTCTAGAGAAGGAGTTTCTCTCGAAATAAGTGAGTGGGAGGAAAGTAGAACTTGATCAGGTAATTGTACCTCCTCTCGAATTGGAAAGTAGCACATCAGTGAAATCCGTTCCCGTGATGCCAACACCAACTAGAGAGGAAGCTAATGACGATGATCATGAAACTTTGGATCAAGTTACTACTGGACCTCGTAGATCAAACAGAGCATGTTCCGCACCAGAGTGGTATGGTAATCCTGTCCTGGAAGTCATGTTATCAGACCATGGCATACTTACGAACTATGAAGAAGCTATGATGAGCCCAGATTCCGACAGATGGCTTGAGGCCATGAAATCTGAGATAGGATCCCTGTATGAGAACAAAGTGTGGACTTTGGTGGACATGCCCAATGATCGGCAAGCCATCGAGAATAAATGGATCTTCAAGAGGAAGACAGACACTGATGGTAGTGTTACTATCTACAAAGCTCGACTTGTCGCAAAAAGGTTTTCGACAAGTTCAAGGTGTTGACAACAATAAGATTTTCTCACTCGTAGCGATGCTTAAGTCTGTCCGAACCATGTTAGCAATTGCCGCATTTTTATGAAATCTGGCAAATGGATGTCAAAACTGCATTCCTTAATGGATTTCTTAAAGAAGAGTTGTATATGATGCAACCAAAAGGTTTTGTTGACCCTAAAGGTGCTAACAAAGTGTGCAAACTCCAGTGATCCATCTATGGACTGGTGCAAGCATCTCGGAGTTGGAATATACGCTTTGATGAGGTGATCAAAGCATATGGTTTTATACAGACTTACGGTGAAGCCTGTATTTACAAGAAAGTGAGTGGGAGCTCTATAGCATTTCTGATATTATATGTGGATGACATATTGTTGATTGGAAATTATATAGAATTTTTGGATAGCATAAAAGGATACTTGAATAAGAATTTTCAATGAAAGACCTCGGTGAAGCTGCTTATATATTGGGCATCAAGATCTATAGAGATAGATCAAGACGCTTAATAGGACTTTCACAAAGCACATACCTTGATAAAGTTTTGAAGAAGTTCAAAATGGATCAGTCAACGAAAGGGTTCTTGCCTGTGTTGCAAGGTGTGAAGTTGAGTAAGACTCAACCCCGACCACGGCAGAAGATAGAGAGAGAATGAAAGTCATTCCCTATGCCTCAGCCATAGGTTATATAAATTATGCCATGCTGTGTACCAGACCTATTGTGTACCTTGCCATGAGTTTTGCAGAGGGGTACAATAGTGATCCAGGAGTAGATCACTGGACAGTGGTCAATAATATCCTTAGTTACCTTAAAGAGGACTAAGTAAATATTTCTCGGTTATGGAGGTGATAAAGAGTTCGTCGTAAAGAGTTACGTCGATGCAAGTGATATGTCCATTTTGCATCATGTTTTCTTACTGTTATTTATAATGTTTTTATCCATAATAATGCCTTTTGGAGTAATTCTAATGCCTTTTCTCTCATAATTTGCAAGGTATACACCAAGAGGGAGAATTCTGGCAGCTGGAAATCTGGACCTGGAAAAGCTACGTCAGGCCACCTATTCTGCACAACTCCAAACAAGCTGAAACTTCACGGAGATTTTTTGTGGAATATTTAAGAATTAATGGAGCAAATAACTACCAGAGGGGGCCAACCAGGTGGGCACAACCCACCTGGGCGCGCCAGGGAGCCCAGGCGCGCCCTGGTGGGTTGTGCCCTCCTCGGCCCACCTCCGGCGCCCATCTTCTGGTATATATGTCATTTTGACTTAGAAAAAAGAAGGAGAAGGCTTTCGGGACAGAGCGTCGCCATCTCGGGGTGGAACTTGGGCAGGAGCACTTTTGCCCTCCGGCGGAGCGATTCCGCCGGGGGAACTTCCCTCCCGGAGGGGGAAATCATCGTCATCATCATCACCAACAACTCTCCCATCTTAGGGAGGGCAATACCCATCAACATCTTCAACAGCACCATCTCATCTCAAACCCTAGTTCATCTGTTGTGTTCAATCTTGTTACCGGAACTATAGATTGGTGCTTGTGGGTGACTAGTAGTGTTGATTACATCTTGTAGTTGATTACGATATGGTTTATTTGGTGGAAGATTATATGTTCAGATCTATGCTATTTAATACTCCTCTGACCATGAACATGTTTATCATTTGTGAGTACTTACTTTTGTTCTTGGGGTCACAGGAGAAATCATGTTGCAAGTAATCATGTGAATTTGATATGTGTTAGATATTTTGATAGTATGTATGTTGTGATTCCCTTAGTGGTGTCATGTCGACGTCGACTACATGACACTTCACCATATTTGGGCCTAAGGTAATGCATTGTGGAGTAGCAATTAGATGATTGGTTGCGAGAGTGACAGAAGCTTAAACCCCAGTTTATGCGCTATTCCGTAAGGGACCGATTGGATCCAAAATTTTAAGGGATTTTTATTTCTGTGCCCCTGGTTCCTTAGCTCTACTCATTCATCCACACTCGGTTAACTTTTGCTCACTTTCCCCCACTCCCTTGCCTGAAACCCTCATAACTGTTTATAACGGACGTTGCCGTCAGGTCAATGCCTTTGACCGTTAGCTGACGAGTGGGGCCGCGTATACGTGGGCGCATGCAAGACCGCGGTCGTGGTGTAGCACGTGTCCATGGACATGCCCAAAACGTCCCATCATATAAAGAGGGCAACCACCTCCATCGCCCCTACCATTTCCCCCCAAATCCCCTCACTGCCGCATCGTCTTCCTTTCCACGCCATCATCGTCTCGCTCTCCTCCATTGCCTCCACCGCACCGTCTCGCCCTCCCCTACCACATCCTCTTCCTCACATTCATCGCCTCCATCTGTCAGATGGCCGACGCTCGTGGCGACACCGGCGCAGCGGCCGAAGATGTGGTGGAGCTGCAGGGTCAGGGCGCGGTGACCGCGGATGTCGGTGGCGTCCACGGCGATGCGGGGAAACTTGCAACCGCTGCGGATGTGGCGGGCTCCGCCTCATCGTAGCAGAAGGTGACGGCGTCGAGTGGCGAAGTCCATCCCGATGCCCCCGTTGTGCCGCCTGCCGTGGAGGAGGAGGTATTTGCACTTGCTTAGCTTGTAGAGTTAGTTCGATTGTGATTCATACAGTAGTTCAGATGGTTAGAGTAGTTGGTTTGACGGATGGGCCGGGGTTTTTTGTAGGTGTATGGGTTGGGGGGATGGGGGTTTTTGGACTAGGTTTGTTGGATAAATTGGTTGCAAAAATGCTAGCTAGATGTTGTGAACTATGATTTTAGGTGCTACAATGATTGGGGTTTTTAGATTTGTTTTTAGAGTTGGATAAATTCGTTGCAAAAATGCTAGATGTTGTGAACAGATTGGGGTTTTTAATGCTATGATGCTTATTAGATTTGTTTTAATGCTCACAGATTGGGGTTTTTAATGCTACTCAGATTCGTTGCCTTAGATTGGGTCCCTTTTAGATTTGTTTTTGAATGCTACTCAGATTGGGGTTTCGAATCTCATATGCCCAAATGGAATCCATTGATTAAGAAGTTATTTGATTCATTAGTATATAAATTATATGTAGTTATATTAGTTCTGTTCTTCAATGTGTGTGCGTGACCAATGATCAATGTGTTATTTGAATGTCATATTGGAGTTTTTGATCAATGTGTGTACAAATCCAATACATTGATATACTAGTGATGGATGTGGTTTTTGAATGCAAAGAGCTTAGGGGCACAGAAATAAAAAAACCCACTTCTAAAACATTTCTGATGGATGTAAATTTTCAAGGGATCCTCCCTTTTCAATGCATAGAGCTATGATCAATGTGTCATCTGTGCATATCTAAATTTTCAATTGGCTTATGTATTTACTAGTGATGTGTAGCGACCAGACCTCAAACAGTCTGATCTCTGTGCATCAGTGTCATCCCTGGATCGGTAATGCTGACATGCACAGTACTTGAGGGATTTATAACAGAGTAGCAATCACACACTTATTACATCGAATGTCTCAAAAGAGAACTTATTACAAATAATATGGCTTAAGGCCATCTAAATACGATAACCGCGGAAGGTTTGGAAGATAAAGTGAGTCCATCAACTCCAACGGCATCACTGAGTGAAAGACCACGACCAAAGCCACCTTACTCGTCGTCTGAAAAGTCTGCAACATGATACGTTGCAGCCCGAAAACGGGTTAGCACATGGAATATGCTGGCAATATAACACCAAAGAGTACTAAACAGAATAAGGCTATCACTACATGCATATATGGCTGGTGGAGGCTGTATGGTTAATATGTTTTGCGAAAAGCCAATTTTTCCCTACAACAAAGGAATAAATTTTATTTAACTATCATGGTGGTTGTTAAACATTGAGAATGGTAAACCCCATCTCAATCCCAATTAAAAGTAATTAATAACCCAATCAAATTTTATAATTAAGAGTGATAAGATCCACATGATAATCCAAAAACCGGATACTCAAGACGTCCATAACTGGGGACACGGCTAACCATGATTAGTTTGTACACTCTGCAGAGGTTTGCGCACTTTTTCCCACAAGACTCGATCTCCTCCGTTGGATTTCTCGCACTACATGGTGTTTGAGAAATGGATGAACGAGACACAGTCTTTCAGAAGCGTTAACTCTTTACTCTGGGTAGACAGTACCACCTACATCCCCTACATCTGCTAGCCTACCACTGAAAGAGGTCACACAACATACTCAACTATGCCAGAGCCCATAATGGCTTGTGGCTGCACATGGAAGTTTCTAGCATGAATAATCTCATGATCCCTTTGAGCCTGGGTGGCAGTCCATAGGAGAATCACACGGTACCCCGGGATTTCCAAAAAATACAGGCAATCACTGGGTTCCCCAGGTGCCTCAATCCACCCAGATGTGTATTAAAGTTTCCACCTTAAGTCAACCAATAATTAACAATACTCACATCTGTCATGAATACTCTCAAACCCAAACCACGTCTACGAGCATAGCATAGCAATATAAGCAACGTAGAAGTAACTCCCATAGGTTTGATAATAAATAGGTGAATAGGTACTACCTCATCTACTTCCCAAACCCACAATTTAAATTAGATCCTAACCATGCAATTGTTTATGGATTGATCTAATGCAATAAAGCTGGGTAGTAAAGAGGTATGATCAAAGTGTTACTTTCCTTGTTGATGATCCGTGAAACCTAGAGACTCGTAGTAGCACGCTTCGCACTCCGGGTACTCTATCGCAAACAAACAAGCATACAATAAGCAATCAAGCAACAACGCACGGGTAAAAATCAAATAAGAGATCTAACCAGAAAGTTCAACTTAAGAACTCCGGTTTGCAAAAAGAATCAAATCAAACGAAACAACGAAACTCAAACTGCGAAAGAAACAAGCTTCGTTTGCTAATATGGACTAAAGTCAATTTTTATAGTAGCAAAAACTTTTTTAAGTAGGTTAAACAGAAAGAGGGTTTCGAGACGAAACTCTAGTCGCTTGAATCGCCTGATTCCGATAAACGAGCGAAAAGTTAAACTAAAACAAAAATCGGATCAGAAACCGCGACCGAAAATAATCGCGGAAAAATCCGAGAAAAAGAAAAACTGACGAACAGACTAACGAACGAACGTTCATTATCTACGGCTAACGGGCGAAAACCGTTCGTTAAAACGAACATACGGACGAACGTCCGCTAAATAACTAAACCGAAAAAACCGAACCGAAACTAAAAAAACGGATATAGGGTTTAAAAAAAACGATCGGTTTTCTTGCGAAAACCGAGGCGGCTACCTCCGGCAGGGTCGGGCGGAACAGCGGCGGTGGCGGGCGGCTCCTCCGTCGGGCTCGGGCGGAACGGCGGCGGCGACGGGCGGTTGCGGCGGGCAACGGCGTCGCGGGCGGTGGCGGCGGCGACGGATCGGGGCGGGCTAGGGTTTGCGGGTGGGCTGCGACGGCGGTTGCGCCTCACGGCTTATAAAGCCCCCCCCCGGCGGAGTCCCGGGCGGATACGGCCCAAGGTCGTTTTTTCAAATTATTCCGCGCAGAAAAGCGAATAAAAGAAATACTAAACGGACTCCAAAAATCCTGAAATAAAGTTTCCCCGTCCTCTGAAAATCTAGTGGACAAGGTGAACATTTATTTGGGACTCTAGTGCAATTTTGAAAAATGCATATTTTCCCTAATTCAAATAAAATAGCGATAAAACTTCGAATAAAAATCTTATTTGATTTTAATATTAAATCTCCAATATTTATTTATTTTGAGGAAGTCATTTTATCCTCTCTCTTTTTATTTTTATAAATGAAATATTCGAAGGGGAAATAATTAAAATCAAACGATCCTCTTTTCAAAATTTGAGAAAAACTCAAATATGCAAATGACGGAATTCCCAACTCTCTCCGTGGGTCCTTGAGTTGCGTAGAATTTCTAGGATCAAGCCAAAATGCAATAAAATATGATATGCAATGATGATCTAATGTATAACATTCCAAATTGAAAATTTGGGATGTTACAAACCTACCCCCCTTAAGATGAATCTCGCCCTCGAGATTCAGGTTGGCTAGAAAATAGGTGAGGGTGATCCTTCCGTAGGTCTTCCTCTCGTCCCAAGTGGCTTCATCTTCGGTATGGTGGCTCCACTGAACTTTGCAGAACTTGATTATTTTGCCGCGTGTAACTCGGCTGGCAAACTCGAGTATCTTGACTGGTTTCTCCTCATATGTCAAGTCACTATCCAACTGTATCGCTTCCAGTGGTACTGTATCTCTCAGAGGGATATCAGCCATCTTTGCGTGGCACTTCTTCAACTGAGAAACATGGAACACGTCGTGAACTCCTGACAATCCTTCAGGCAATTCCAACTTGTAAGCAACTTCTCCCATACGTCCCAAAACTTGGTATGGTCCCACAAAACGTGGTGCTAACTTTCCCTTAACTCCAAAACGCTTCACTCCTCAAAGTGGTGATACACGAAGATACACTCTGTCTCCAACTTCGTAAACTGTCTCCTTGCGTTTAGAATCCGCATAACTCTTCTGCATGGACTGGGCTACCTTGAGTCTATCGTGAATCAGCTTAACCTTCTCTTCAGATTCTTTAATCAAATCTGGTCCAAACAACTGTCGGTCTCCAACTTCATCCCACAACAACAGTGTTCTGCACCTCCTTCCGTACAGTGCTTCGAAAGGGGCCATCTTCAAACTGGCTTGATAGCTGTTGTTGTAAGAGAACTCTGCATACGGCAAATTATCGTCCCAACTAGACCCATAGTCTAGCGCACAAGCTCTCAACATGTCCTCCAGAATCTGGTTGACTCTCTCAGTTTGTCCATCTGTCCGCGGGTGAAAAGCTGTACTGAACTCTAGCCTAGTTCCCAAAGTTTCATGCAACTGATTCCAAAACTTTGAGGTGAACTGGGTTCCTCTATCTGATACAATGGTCCTCGGAACTCCATGCAGACATACGATCCTGGTCATGTATATCTTTGCCAACTTTGCGCTGGTGTAAGTGGTCTTCACTGGGATGAAATGAGCTACCTTCGTCAAACGATCGACTACAACCCATATCGAGTCATAGCCTGAACGAGTCCTGGGTAATCCCGTGATAAAGTCCATGCCTAGTTTATCCCACTTCCATTCGGGTATCGGCAATGGCTGTAGCAATCCTGCTGGCTTATGATGTTCTGCCTTCACTCTCTGACATACATCACAAACTGCTACATACTCTGCAATATCCTTCTTCATTCCGGTCCACCAGAAACTATCCTTCAAATCCAGGTACATCTTGGTATTTCCTGGGTGAATCGAATATGGCAAATCATGGGCCTCCTGCAAAAATCAGCTTCCTGACTCCTGATCATTTGGCACATATACGCGGTCCTCAAACCATAAGGTATCGTGCTCATCCTCATGAAATCCTTTAGCCTTTCCTTTACTCATCCTTTCCTTTATTTCGGCTATCTCCTTGTCCGTCTTCTGAGCTTCTCTGATCTTATCCATCAAAGTAGATTGAATCTCCAAAGCTGCTACATAACCTCTCGGAACAATTTCCAAACATAGCTCACGAAGGTCATCTGCCAACTCCTTGGGTAATTCTCCGGTCATGAGTGTATTGACATGACTTTTGTGGCTCAACGCATCGGCTACTACGTTAGCCTTTCCGGGATGATAATGCAACCTCATATCATAATCCTTAGTGAGTTCTAACCATCTCCTCTGCCTGAGATTCAACTCCTTCTGTGTGAAAATATACTTCAAACTCTTGTGATCTGTGTATACCTCACAATGGTTTCCAATGAGAAAATGTCTCCAAGTCTTCAACGCATGCACTATGGCTGCTAACTCCAAATCATGGGTAGCATAATTTAACTCATGGGGTTTAAGCTGTTGTGAGGCATATGAAACAACTCTTCCCTCCTGCATAAGTACGGCTCCAAGTCCTCGACAAGAAGCGTCGCAATACACTTCGTAATCCTTGCGTTGATCTGGCAGAATCAACACTGGTGATGTAACCAAGCGTTTCTTCAACTCCTGAAAACTAGCCTCACATTCCTCAGTCCATTTGAACTTGGTGTCCTTCTTCAACAACTCCGTCATGGGCTTCGCAATCCTTGAGAAATTTTCAATGAACCTCCGGTAGTATCCTGCGAGTCCAAGAAAACTCCGAATCTCTCCGACTGACGTGGGTGACTCCCAATTTGTCACAGTGAGAACTTTGGTGGGGTCTACTGCTATTCCTTCTTCGGATATAACATGTCCAAGGAATCCAACTTCCTTTAACCAAAACTCACACTTGCTGAACTTGGCGTATAGCTGATGTTCCCTGAGCTTCCCAAGTACCAAACGCAAATGCTCTTTATGTTCTTCTTCATTCCTTGACTAGACCAGAATATCATCAATGAACACCACAACGAACTTATCCAAAAACTCCATAAACACCTTGTTCATCATGTTCATAAAATAGACAGGTGCGTTAGTTAGACCAAACGACATAACGGTATACTCATATAGCCCGTACCTCGTGGTAAAAGTTGTCTTAGGTATATCCTGCTCTCGAATCTTCAGCTGGTGGTACCCTGATCGCAGATCGATCTTGGAAAACACCTTAGCTCCTTGCAGCTGGTCAAACAAATCATTGATCATCGGTAGTGGTACTTGTTCTTGATCGTCACCTCATTCAATCCTCGATAATCAACAACCATCCTTAACGATCCATCCTTCTTCTCCACTAGAAGTACTGGGGATCCCCAAGGTGACGAACTTGGGCGAAAATAACCTTTATCCAGTAACTCCTTAATGTGCTTCTTAATTTCCTCCAAATCCTTTGCGGGCATTCTGTACGGTCTCTTAGATATTGGCCCTGTGCCTGGAAAAAGCTCAATCAAAAACTCAATGTCTCTATCCGGTGGCATGCCTGGCAACTCTTCTAGAAATACATCCGAAAAATCCTTCACCACTGGTACTTCCTCCTGTACAACTCCTGATAAGGAATTCACTTGAGTCCTATTCGGCATATGCCGGGATACATACTTGATCCTTCTTCCTTCTGGGGTGGTGAGCAAAATCGACTTACTGGCGCAGTCAATGTTCCCTCCATACTTCGATAACCAATCCATGCCTAATATCACATCCAGTCCTTGTGACTCCAATACTATTAGGTCTGAGGGAAACAGGTAGTTACCAATCCTTAATGGTAACCGATCACACCATAGGCTAGCCATATACTCTGCTCCCGGCGAGGTTACTAACATGGGTGACCTAAGGGCTTGGGTTGGCAGTTTAAACTTATCCACAAATCCCCTTGATATGTATGAATGCGATGCACCAGTATCAAAAAGTACGACTGCAGTAAATGAATTAACCAAAAACTTACCTATTACTGCATCGGGTTGGGCTTCAACCTCCTCCACGCTAACGTGGTTCACTTGTCCCCTGGTGAAAGGGTTGGGCTTCTTCCCAGAGCTTCCATTGCCGTTTCCATTCTTAGCTTTAGGACATTCATAGGCGTAATGTCCAGTCTTTTGGCACTTGTAGCAAGTAACGTGGCTTATATCTTTCTTGGTGGGTGTTGCCGGGTTGGAACGGTTCTGTCCGTTGCTTCCTCCATTACCATTCCCGTTCTTGGCGCCACTATGGTTATGCAAACTCCCTCCAGTGTGATTGTGACTTCCATGGTTATGGACAAGTCCTCCCGAGTTCGGGGTGAAACGGGGCCTCTGATGAGCTCCAGAATTATACTTCCCTTGTCCATACTTCCTCTTGCGGTTGTCAATCTGCTGTTGCTTCCCTTCAATCATGAGAGCTCTGTCTACCAACTCCTGGTAGTTATTAAAATTTGCCGCCATCAACTGCATGCTCAGCTCATCATTCAGTCCTTCCGGAAAATTCTCCTGCTTAGCTGCATCTATAGCGACGTCATCTGGGGCATAACGTGCTAGCTTACTAAAGTCATCCACATACTGGCCAACGGTGCGTCCTCCTTGGCGTAAGTTGTGAAACTCGCACTTCTTCATGGCCATAGCTCCTGTTGATACATGGGCAGTGCAAAAAGTCTGCTGAAACTGATCCCATGTCATAGTGTCGATGGGGTAAGTGACTATGAAATTCTCCCACCATGATGCTGCGGGTCCATCAAGCTGATGTGCGGCAAAACGCACTCTCTCCGCATCTGTGCATCCTGCATTAGTCAACTCCCTTTCAATCTTGTAGAGCCAATCATCTGCAACAATCGACTCGGTGCTACTGGAGAACACCGGCGGATTCAGCCTAAGAAAACGGGCTAAGTGATCAACTGGTGGTGGTGGGGGTGGGTTGTTGTTGTTGTTGTTGTTCCCCTGGTTCTGATTCTGGACTAGTATCTGCATCAATGCATTCTGCTGCAGGATCAACTGAGTGAGCTCCGGTGGGAAAGCAAATCCATTGTCGCGTCTCGGAGGCATCTGCTGGGTTTAGAAAAGGTGAGAAAACAGAGTAGAATGAGGTGTAGGGGGAAAACACTACCCATATGCACATGAGACAAACACAAACATATCACTCAATCAATTAAGCAAGGGCATACAATCGGTCTAGAACTATCGTTACAGAAGTGCTCGGACTATACTATATACATGGTGGAATTCTACTACGGATTTGGTGGTCGACTAGAAAAATTGATCGGTCGGAGACTCCATGATATCTGCTCCTGCTTCATCAACATAGTCATCATTGCTATCATCGGGATCCGAGTCGGTGTCGTCGATGATGATGTAGTTCTCCGGGCAAGTGGAACTGTCGTCTTCTCCTCCTGGCGCGGGATCTCCCATGAATACTCCCATCTTCCTTGTCAGGTCGTCATTCTTCTCCACTAGTACGACGATTTCCTCCATATAATCCTTGCGAGTAGCCTTGAGTTCTTCCTCCAGTTCCGTGATCCTTGTCATTGCCTGCTTCAAATCTGTCATGCCTGCGCACATCTGGTTCTCCTGGCGTCGAATGTGTTGGTTTAACTCCTGGATGAAAGCTGCAATCGATCTATCCTTCCTGGTGCTGATCATCTCCCAATGCTCATCTCAGCACCCACAAATCTGGTAGATAGTATCCTTGAGATCATTGTGGTAAACTTCTCCAATGCGTCCCATGGTAATGTGGGCTGCCATGCTCTTTCCTAAACTCCAGGTTGGTGCATCAAAGGAAAATTCTATGGGCTCAGTGACTGGCGTAAACGTCCTTCCTGGAACTTGAACTTGAATCATCCAGCGCTCCTCTTCTGGTAAGGTGGCGTTGTAAGTCCCTGTGAAGCTTGGTATTCCAATGTTCAGGTATCTAGTGACTTCCTTCAAGTGACGTCCAAAAGGGGTGTCTTCATCCGGTTGCGTAAACTTGATCCTTGCATCCGCCATCCTAAAGAGTAGAAAATGGGGAGAAGTTAGAAATGAGAAGAGAGTAGTGATCTAGGGCTTTAGCTTAGTGGTCGTGTCCTACAGTCAGCGTGTGCTCTGATACCATCTTGTAGCGACCAGACCTCAAACAGTCTGATCTCTATGCATCAGTGTCATCCCTGGATCGGTAATGCTGACATGCACAGTACTTGAGGGATTTATAACAAAGTAGCAATCACACACTTATTACATTGAATGTCTCAAAAGATAACTTATTACAAATAATATGGCTTAAGGCCATCTAAATACGATAACAACGGAAGGTTTGGAAGATAAAGTGAGTCCATCAACTCCAACGGCATCACTGAGTGAAAGACCACGACCTAAGGCACCTTACTCGTCATCTGAAAAGTCTACAACATGATACGTTGCAGCCCGAAAACGGGTCAGCACATGGAATATGCTGGCAATATAACACCAAAGAGTAATAAACAGAATAAGGCTATCACTACATGCATATATGGCTGGTGGAGGCTGTATGGTTAATATGTTTTGCGAAAAGCCAATTTTTCCTACAACAAAGGAATAAATTTTATTTAACTATCATGGTGGTTGTTAAACATTGAGAATGGTAAACCCCATCTCAATCCCAATTAAAAGTAATTAATAACCCAATCAAATTTTATAATTAAGAGTGATAAGATCCACATGATAATCCAAAAACCGGATACTCAAGACGTCCATAACTGGGGACACGGCTAACCATGATTAGTTTGTACACTCTGCAGAGGTTTGCGCACTTTTTCCCACAAGACTCGATCTCCTCCGTTGGATTTCTCGCACTACATGGTGTTTGAGAAATGGATGAACGAGACACAGTCTTTCAGAAGCGTTAACTCTTTACTCTGGGTAGACAGTACCACCTACATCCCCTACATCTGCTAGCCTACCACTGAAAGAGGTCACACAACATACTCAACTATGCCAGAGCCCATAATGGCTTGTGGCTGCACATGGAAGTTTCTAGCATGAATAATCTCATGATCCCTTTGAGCCTGGGTGGCAGTCCATAGGAGAATCACACGGTACCCCGGGATTTCCAAAAAATACAGGCAATCACTGGGTTCCCCAGGTGCCTCAATCCACCCAGATGTGTATTAAAGTTGCCACCTTAAGTCAACCAATAATTAACAATACTCACATCTGTCATGAATACTCTCAAACCCAAACCACGTCTACGAGCATAGCATAGCAATATAAGCAACGTAGAAGTAACTCCCATAGGTTTGATAATAAATAGGTGAATAGGTACTACCTCATCTACTTCCCAAACCCACAATTTAAATTAGATCCTAACCATGCAATTGTTTGTGGATTGATCTAATGCAATAAAACTGGGTAGTAAAGAGGTATGATCAAAGTGTTACTTGCCTTGCTGATGATCCGCGAAACCTAGAGACTCGTAGTAGCACGCTTCGCACTCCGGGTACTCTATCGCAAACAAAAAAGCATACAATAAGCAATCAAGCAACAACGCACGGGTAAAACTCAAATAAGAGATCTAACCAGAAAGTTCAACTTAAGAACTCCGGTTTGCAAAAAGTATCAAATCAAATGAAACAACAAAACTCAAACTGCGAAAGAAACAAGCTTCGTTTGCTAATTTGGACTAAAGTCAATTTTTATAGTGGCAAAAACTTGTTTAAGTGCAGACTAAGGCATAGCCTAGTGGTGGGAAGGGGTTGATGCCTTCCCACCCACCCAGGTTCAAGGCATGGTACTTGCAATTTGGGTTTGTTGCACCAATTATACTGTAGGGGGTTCCCTTACAGTCTTTCTATCAAAAAAGCTTGTTTAAGTAGGTTAAACAGAAAGAGGGTTTCGAGACGAAACTCTAGGCGCTTGAATCGCCTCATTCCGATAAACAAGCGAAAAGTTAAACTAAAACGAAAATCGGATCAGAAATCGCGATCGAAAATTATCGCGGAAAAATCCGAGAAAAGGAAAAACTGACGAACAGACTAACGAACGAATGTTCGTTATCTGCGGCTAACCGGCGAAAACCGTTCGTTAAAACAAACGTACGGACGAACGTCCGCTAAATAACTAAACCGAAAAAACCGAACCGAAACTAAAAAACCGGATCTAGGGTTTAAAAAGAAAACCGACCAGTTTTCTCGCGAAACCGAGGCGGCGGCGGCTACCTCCGGCGGGGTCGGGCGGAACGGCGGCAGCGGCGGGCAACGGCGTCGCGGGCGGCGGCGCGGCGAGGCGGCGGCTCACGGCGGCGGATCGGGGCGGGGCTAGGGTTTGCGAGTGGGCTACGGCGGTGGCTGGGCCTCGCATCTTATAAAGCCCCCCCGGGTGGATACGGTCCAAGGTCGTTTTTTTTAAATTATTCCGCGCAGAAAAACAAATAAAAAAAATACTAAAAGGAATCCAAAAATCCTGAAATAAATTTTCCCCGTCCTCTAAAAATCTACCGGACAAGGTGAACATTTATTTGGGACTCTAATGCAATTTTGAAAAACACATATTTTTCCTAATTCAAATAAAATATCGATAAAACTCCGAATAAATTTTTTATTTGATTTTAATATTAAATCTCCAATATTTATTTGTTTTGAGGAAGTCATTTTATCCTCTCTCTTTTTATTTTTATAAAAGAAATATTCGAAGGGGAAATAATTAAAATCAAATAATCCTCTTTTCAAAATTTGAGAAAAACTCAAATATGAAAATAACGGAATTCCCAACTCTCTCCGTGGGTCCTTGAGTTGCGTAGAATTTCTAGGATCAAGCCAAAATGCAATAAAATATGATATGCAATGATGATCTAATGTATAACATTCCAAATTGAAAATTTGGGATGTTACATGATGGATGTAATTGTATATTCAGGAGGAGGATGGTGGGGGGAAGAGGAGGAAGATAGACTATACTTTCGATGACCCGTACGATCCAGCGTATGGTGACGACGAAGAGGATGAGGTAAGCCTACTTGAAATTTAGATTGTTCATTTAGTTCTTTTGACATGGTGTATTCCCATGAATCTATAATGTAATAATGTAATTCATTCGTGTGTGCAGTATGTCTCTGGGGAAGATGTGGGTGTGGATCGCGGCAACTTCGCCTCCTTCAAAGAGAAGGAAGAGGAGAAGATCAGGATCAAGGGCATGGATTACTACTACAAGAGCAAGACCAAAACTTGGCGCTACCCCTACTGCACCACCAAGCCTAAGCCAAAGTCCGGCCGCTTCGTTCACCTTCTAGCTCATGCAGAAGATGTGGCCATCCACGGCGAGGACTACAAGATCATGGGGCATCATGCTGCCCTAGCCGAAGTCCTGTCTCCCCCCTTCCCTGATGTTATGATGTGTTTTAAGTACTTTAGGTTGTTTGCTGAACTATGTGGGTGAACTATGTTTGTGAACAGGATGTGGGTTACCTTTTGGTGGTTGGATGAATTTTATATGCATGTGGCTATCTATGTTGGGTATTTTTGTGTTTTTAAATTTATCTGCTATGATTTGTTTCAGTGTTTTGAAAGTTCAGGTGCTGCAATGATCACACATATGCTGCAAATCTTCATATGTGTGAAGGTTTTCTCATGAAAAAATTTCTGCTATGATTTGTTTCAGTGATTTAGAGGAGGTCAAAGAAATTTGAACTCTATGAAATCTTGTAGGTGATAGTTCATATGTGTGAAGGTTTTCTCATGAAAATGACCATAGGACAAGTTTATGATTTTTGGTTGGTGACATGTCACATAAGACAACATTAATACAAAACTATAGACCAAGTTTATTATTTTTGAATTAATCTTCATATTTTTACATTTTCTTTTGAAAACATATGCTTTAATATAAAAACTATTAAAAACATGTTTTGAAATATGAAAATGGAAAACTAACTTCAGATCCTTCTTATTCACTTTAAAATAAAGCTTTAGTGATTTTTTTTAAATTTTCAAAAATAGAAGGTAACACCACCTCCTCTCCTTGAACTCTATGAAATCATGTACATGATAGCTCATATGTGTGAAGGTTTTCTCATGAAAATGACCATAGAGCAAGTTTATGATTTTGGTTGGTAACATGTCACATAAGACAACATTGTGAGCAGGTTTTATATTTTTTAAATTTTTTTAAATTAATGGTGCTCATTTGACCTCGATCGTGCCAGCTAGGGTTTTTTCATGAAAATGACCATAGACCAAGTTTAGTATTTTTCCTCGTCAGTTTGTCTTATAAAACGATGAACGACGAAGGTTTCATATTTTTCCGATTTTTTTAAAATTAGTTATGCTCAGTCAAAGCCTTCGAAACCCCGTTGACCAGCTCAAAACCCCTCTAAACCCCGCGAGGTTTCACCTAACCCTAGCTCCCAACGTCAGCCGTCCGATCATACCCTCGCGCCAAGCAACAGCCCTCAGATCTGGCCTTCTAGAAGGAACTAGGTGGGCTGGCTGTGTGCAGGCTCCGCGCCGTTGGATCACAAGGACGGCTCCGCATCATTGGATCGTGGGGCGATCCGCGAGAGGCGATCCTATTGGTTGTGCTTGGCTGCTCGCCCACCACTGACTCCGTGAAAAAAAACGTTGTTATTGGGCCCAAAAGGAAACCAAGCTCTGGTTGGGCCGTCAAATTGTGTCTTTTTTTCGCCCACCACTGACTCCGCGCCGTTTTTGTGAACGTGCTGGCTCTATATTTTTGCATCGTTTTTAGCATCATTTGCTCTGTTTTTGCATCGTTCTTTTTGTTCTATACAAATGTAAAACTACCAAATTTATAAGGGCTAAATTTATTTTTATCATGTAAAATGGCCACAAACTATCAAAAAATGGCCACAAGCCCTCTATCTCTTTTTATCATGCAAAATGACCAAATTTTTAAGGGCCAAATTATTTTTATCATTCAAAATGGCCACAAGCTCTTCAAAAATTGTCTCTTTTTGTTCATATAATATAGGGTTTGACCACGGATTCACACGCGTGCAATTAGCTTGTTTTTCTTCTTCTTTTCAAACCACCTTTTCCCACGCGTGTACACACCCGATGCTGCGGCGGGTTTGAAAATGGGCTACTAACTTCACATTTGACCCTGTTATTGCCACGGCCAAATAACACGTAGCACTACGGCTATTTAAGCCACCCTCTACCTCTGCCATCCCTCATCCATCTGCCCTTCTTGCTCTTCGACCCCTTCTTCGTCTTCTGCACATCCCTCAGCCATGCAGTACACCGGACCAACCTACCGCTTCCCACCCACTGTGCCGGAGAGGCTCTACCCTACCGGCATGTACGTTGATCGCACACTACGTGTGTGGGCGATATCAAGGCTGAGGACCGCAAGGAACTTCACTGAGTTCTTCCTCGCGTCCGGCTACCACCACCTCCCGAGGGGATCTCCAACGATGTTCCGCGTCGAGGAGGTCATCCAAAACCGGGTGGTGGTTGCTCTCCTTGCCCACTTCACCAACACATTCGACGCCTTCTGCCTCCTCGGCCGGGTGTTTTGGTGTGGCTCCGAGTTCATCGCTTTCACCACCCACAACAGGTTCACGGAGTACAACAACATCTTCCCCACCGCGACGCGCATGCACACTCTTCCGTACCCCATCAACAACGCCCCGGAGGAGCAGTGAAAAGGGCGCCCGGAGGAGGAGCGAGGTGGAGAAGGCGGCAACTAGGGTTCTAAACCCTCTATCTTTTTTAATCTACGTTATGTTAAGTTGTAATTGAACTATGTTGGAGTTGCTATGGGCTTGTTGGCCCTTTTCTTAAATTCTATTATTAAGTTTTCTATCTATTCTATTATTAAGTTCTTCCTAGTTTGAGCTATGTGATCGTGCTATGGGCTTGTTGGCCCTATCTACACATTGGGACTGCATATTTGTTGATTATTTTCTTAGAGAGCTCGGCTTGTTAGTAGGGTTCCCTTGTTAGTAACCACCTAGCTAGTGCATGCAAGCAAGCTTTGTTAGTAGGGATGAATGAGTACAACTAAGCAAGGGAGTGGCTCTTTTTTTACACAAGCCACAAATATGTAGCCACCTAGCTAGAAGAGAGAAACCAGCGGTAGTGACCGTCGCTGCATCCGTGGCAGCTGGCGTGCAAGAAAGCTGCTCGGTCAGTGCATCGTGGCGGACGCATCAGCGCATGCAGGCTCGGTCGGCGCATCATGGGATCGTGGCATCGGCGCATGCAGGCTCGATCGACGCATGCAGGCAGGGTTTGCTGGGTGCATGCATAGCAGGCTTCTGTCCTGGCGGTGCGCGTAGACGTTTAATGCAAGGGACAGCCCAATGAAACCACGGCCCAATGGTCGAACAGCGACGCCACCCAACGCGGCACAGTCCAGCATGGCCCCACTAGTCAGAGTTAACGGTCAAGCCTTTGACCTGACGGCAACGTCCGTTGTGCCCAGTTATGAGGGTTTCTGGCAAGGGAGTGGGGAAAATTGAGCAAAAGTTAAGAGTGCGGGGATGAATGAGTAGAGCTAAGGAACCAGGGGCACAGATGTAAAAATCCCAAATTTTAATGCTATGGTTAGAATTTATTCTTAATACGTTTCCCGTAGTTGCGGATGCTTGCGGGAGGGTTAATCATAAGTAGGAGGTTTGTTCAAGTAAGAACAACACCTAAGCACCGGTCCACCCACATATCAAATTATCAAAGTAGCGAACACAAATCGAACCAACATGATGAAAGTGACTAGATGAAATTTCCGTGTACCCTCAAGAACACTTTGCTTATCATAAGATACCCTTTTGGCCTGTCCTTTGACTCAAAAGGATTGGGCTACCTTGCTACACCTTTGTTACTACTATCATTGCTTGCCCATTACAAATTATATTGCTATCAAACTACTCCGCTACTTACAATTTCAGCACATGCAGACATTACCTTACTGAAAACTACTTGTCATTTCCTTCTACTCCTCATTGGGTTCGACACTCTTACTTATCGAAAAGAGCTACAATTGACCCCCTATACTTGTGGGTCATCAAGGCTATTTCCTGGCGTCGTTGCCGGGGAGTGAAGCGCCTTTGATAAGGAAAGAAAGTTATAGTGTGCTAAAATTTATTGTCACTTGTTACTATGGAAAACAATCCTTTGAGGGGTTTGTTCGGGGTGTCTTCACCTCGTCCGGAACCACAATTAGCTACCCCTCAACCTACTGCACCTACTGAAAATATTGAATATGAAATTCCTTCGGGTATGATAGAACAACTGCTAGCTAATCCTTATGCAGGAGATGGAACCGAACATCCTGATATGCACTTGATATATGTAGAACAAATTTATGGATCGTTTAAGCTTGCAGGTTTACCCAGGGATGAAGTTATGAAAAAGGTTTTCCCTTTATATTTGAAGGGAAAAGCATTGGCATGGTATAGGCTATGCTATGATATTGGATCATGGAATTGGAATCGTCTGAAATTGGAGTTCCACCAAAAAATTTATCCTATGCATCTAGTTCATCGTGATCAGAATTATATGAAAGTATCGCTCTAGCTTGGGGGAGGCTTAAGTCAATGTTATATTCATGCCCCAATCATGAGCTCTCAAGAGAAATTATTATCCAGAACTTTTATGCTCGGCTTTCTCGTAATGATCAAACCATGCTTGATACTTCTTGTGCTGGTTCTTTTATGAAGAAGACTATTGAATTCGGTGGGATCTCTTGGAAAGAATTAAATGCAACTCTGAAGATTGGGAACTCGACGAAGGTAAAGAGTCAGGTATTAAACTTAAGTATGATTGTGTTAAATCTTTTATGGATACCGATGCTTTTCAAAAGTTTAGCACTAAATATGGACTTGACTCTGAGATAGTAGCCTCCTTTTGTGAATCATTTGCTACTCATGTTGAACTCCCTAAAGAGAAGTGGTTTAAATATCACCCACCTATTAAAGAAGAAATTAAAGAACCGGTACCAGTTAAAGAAGAAACTATACTTTATAATGTTGATCCAGTTGTCCCTTCTGCTTATATTGAGAAACCACCTTTTCCTGCTAGGATAAAGGAACATGCTAAAGTTTCAACTGTGGTTAACAAAAGCTATATTAGAACACCTAAACCTGATGAACAAATCAAAGTAGAACCTAGCATGGCTATGGTTAAAGATCTCTTAGAAGAAGACATAGATGGGCATGTTATTTATTTCTATGAAGAAGCTGCTAGAATTGCTAAACCAGATAAAAGGGATAAACATAGACCTGTTGTGGGCATGCCTGTCATCTCAGTTAAAATAGGAGATCACTGTTATCATGGCTTATGTGACATGGGTACTAGTGTGAGTGCTATTAATTACACCTTATATCAAAAAATTATGAAAGACATAGCACCTGCAGAGTTGGAAGAAATAGATGTTACTATTAAACTTGCTAATAGAGACACCATATCACCATTTGGGATCATTAGAGATGTTGAAGTCTTGTGTGGGAAAATAAAATACCGTACTGATTTTCTTGTTCTTGGTTCCCCACAAGATGACTTCTGTCCCATTATCTTTGGAAGACCTTTCTTGAACACAATTAATGCTAAGATATATTGTAAGAAAACAAACTGTCGGGGTTAGCTTTGGTGATGAGTCTCATGAATTTAATTTTTCCAAGTTTAGCAGAAATCTTCATGAAAAAGAATTGCCTAGTAAGGATGAATTAATTGGTCTTGCTTCTATTGCTGTGCCACCTACTGATCCTTTAGAACATTATTTGCTAGATCATGAAAATGATTTACATATGCATGAGAGAAATGAAATAGATAAAATTTTCTTTGAACAACGTCCTCTACTTAAACACAATTTGCCTATTGAAACTTTAGGAGGTCCTCCTCCACCTAAAGGTGATCCTGTGTTTGGATTAAAACAATTGCCAGGCACTTTGAAATATGCTTATCTTGATGAAAAGAAAATATATCCTGTTATTATCAGTGCTAACCTTTTAGAACATGAAGAAGGAAGATTATTGAAAGTTCTAAGGAAGCACCGAGCTGCTATTGGATATACTATTGATGATTTAAAGGGCATTAGTCCCACTCTATGTCAGCACAAAATTAATATGGAACCTGATGCTAAACCCGTTGTTGATCACCAACGTTGGTTAAATCTGAAGATGAATGAGGTGGTAAGAACGGAAATATTAAAACTTCTGGAAGCAGGTATAATCTATCCTATAGCTGATAGTAGATGGGTAAGTCCTGTTCATTGTGTCCCTAAGAAAGGAGGTATTATTGTTGTTCCTAATGATAAGAATGAGCTTATTCCACAAAGAATTGTTACAGGCTATAGAATGGTAATTGATTATAGAAAATTAAATAAAGCAACTAGAAAAGATCATTACCCTTTGCCTTTTATTGATCAAATGCTTGAAAGATTATCTAAGCACACACACTTTTGCTCCCTTGATGGATATTCTGGTTTTTCACAAATACCTGTTTCTCAACCTGATTAAGGAAAGACCACTTTTACTTGTCCTTTTGGAACCTATGCTTATGGACGTATGCCTTTTGGTTTATGTAATGCAACTGCTACCTTTCAAAGATGTATGACTGCTATATTCTCTGATTTTTGTGAAAAGATTGTTTATGTTTCCATGGATGACTTTTCTGTTTATGGGAAGTCTTTTCATGATTGTTTAAGCAATCTTGAGCGAGTTTTGCAGAGATGTGAACAAACAAATCTTGTCTTGAATTGGGAGAAGTGCCACTTTATGGTAAATGAAGGCATTGTCTTGGGTCATAAAATTTCTAAAAGAGGTATTGAAGTGGACCAAGCTAAGGTTGATGCAATTTAGAAAATGCCATGTCCTAAAGATATAAAAGCATGAACAGGGACAAATCCTACGGAAATATCACTCCAAAGCTTATGGGGGGCATCATGCTGGAGATAGAATTGCTCATAAGGTATTGCAGTCTGGATTTTACTGGCCTACTCTCTTCAAGGATGCCCGTAAGTTTGTCTCATCTTGTGATGGATGCCAAAGAATAGGTAATATCGGTAAGCGTCAAGAAATGCCTATGAATTATTCACTTGCCGTTGAACCATTTGATGTTTGGGGATTTGATTACATGGGACCTCTTCCTTCCTCTAATGGGTATAAACATATTTTTGTTGCTGTTGATTATGTTACTAAGTGGGTAGAAGTTATTCCAACTAGTAGTGCTGATCACAACACCTCTATTAAAATGCTTAAGGAAGTTATTTTCCCAAGGTTTGGAGTCCCTAGATATTTAATGACTGGTGGTGGTTCACACTTTATTCATGGTGCTTTTCGTAAAATGCTTGCCAAGTATGATGTTAACCATAGAATTGCATCACCAATCATCCTCAGTCTAGTGGTCAAGTTGAACTTAGCAATAGAGAAATAAAATTAATTTTGCAAAAGTCTGTCAATAGGTGTAGGAAAAATTGGTCTAAGAAATTAGATGATGCACTTTGGGCTTATAGGACAGCATATAAAAATCCTATGGGTATGTCTCCTTATAAAATGGTTTATGGAAAAGCTTGCCATTTGCCTCTTGAGTTAGAACATAAAGCATGTTGGTCAGTTAAAGAACTCAATTATGATTCCAAACTTGCTGGTGAAAAGAGGCTATTTGATATAAGCTCATTGGATGAATGGAGAACCCAAGCTTATGAAAATGCAAAATTATTCAAAGAAAAAGTTAAAAGATGGCATGACAAAAGAATTCAAAAGTGTGAGTTTAAAGCCGGAGATTATGTTCTTGTGTACAACTCTCGTTTCAGATTCTTTGCAGGAAAACTCCTCTTGAAATGGGAAGGCCCACATGTCATCGAGGAGGTTTACCGGTCTGGAGCCATCAAAATAAATAATTCCGAAGGTACTAATCCGAAGGTTGTCAATGGACAACGAATAAAGCATTATATCTCAGGTACGCCCATTAATGTTGAAAGTAATATCATCCAAACTTTGACACCGGAAGAACACATAAAAGAGTCCTTCCAGACCACTCCCGAATCGTCAAAATAAGGAGGTACGTGATACGGTAAGTAAACAGACTCCGAAAAATCTGTAAAAATATTTTTTGTCAATTTTGGAATATTTTAGAATTTTGGAAATAAAGAAACTCCCAGGAAGCGTCCCCTGGTGGGCACAATACACCAGGGCGCGCCAGGCTGCCTGGCGCGCCCAGGTGGGTTGTGCCCACCTCGGACACCACCCGTACTCCCTTTTTCTCCCGTATGCTTGTCCTCCAAGATAAAAAATCTATATATACTTCCCGAACCTGTTAACCATCATATCACGGAGAAATCCTCTGTTCTCTTTTCTTGTTGCTTTCCTGTTAGATCTGAAAATATGTCGTCCCAAGACTCTGAAAGTGAGAGCTATGTCTCGCATCTCATTGCTGACCCAAAGACCTATGGGGATCTATCTCCTTATGGTCGAACTACGGATGATGAGGAGGATGCTCACTTGATGAGGGTTGATGATTCAAGCTCGGAGGTGGAGGATGTTCCTCTACCTCAACCTGGGGATTTGCACATAGAGTTCAAGAAGTCCATTCTCCCTAAGAGAGTAACTGATCTAATAACCGATCTATTCCTTCTTATTTTCGGCAGAAAAGCAAAGGAGATTTATGTGACAAGATCTTGAAGCTGGAGTTGGAGGTCGATGACTTAAAAGAGGAAATTGCTCTCCTCAACTACAATATGAAAAAGTTGAAGGCACAATTGTTATCACCACCATCATCTTCTTCACCACCAAAAGAGAACTAAGTATAGGGTATGGGCACTCCCCTTGGCTTCCGCCAAGCTTGGGGGAGGTGCCCCGGTATCGTATCATCCCACTATTCCTTTGCTTTTACTTATTTTAGTTCGATCTTTTGCATTAGATGAATAAAAGTTAGTTCGATCCTTTCCTACTTAAGAGTTTGCTTAGTGATATATCATTGTAATCGTGTGCAAGTTATATATAATAAAGTTTAGTTTGAGTTTTTGCTTTCTTTACTTTCATGTTGCAAATAAAGAAAAGATATAAGAAAGAAAGAAAGTGAGAAAGGAAATAAATCAATAAGATCATATACTAATCCTATGGTAGGTGATGGCACCACATAAGGAAAAGTATAAGTAGGAAATTTTATTAGAGATTGACAAACATAGCATTAGTCAATGATGCAACTCATGAAAGAATTAATAAGGAAGAGAAGATTCGCATATAAATATACTATCCTAGAAATCTTTTGTGATTGTGAGCCCTCATCAAAATATTATATGCCAAAATTGTTGACGTTGGACAAGGAAGACAACTTAATGGTTTATGTTTGTTTATATTCGCATAGAAGTCATATTTTCATAGATCCTTCAACATGTGGTGCTTGCCCCTATCTTTGCTAGCCAAAAATTCCGCACTAAGTAGAGATACTACTTGTGCATCCAAAAACCCTTAAACCCAAATCTTATTTTCAAGTGTCCACCATACCTACCTAGGGATTGAGCAAGATCCCTCAAGTAAGTTGTCATTGGTGCAAAAAGGCAATAAAAATTGCTTCTAAAAGTGTGAGATCATTTAGTGTAAGAGAAAATTGAGTGTTGTACAAACTTGGATGACAAAGAATAAAAGAGACAGACTGCATAATAAAGGTTGTCATCTTAAGGGGCAATATAACGTGACGTTCTCTTGCACTAAGGGATTGAGCATACAAACAAATAAGCGCATGGCAACCTCTGCTTCCCTCTACGAAGGGCCTATCTTTTACTTTTATGTATTTACTTTTATGCAAAGAGTCAAAGTTTTCCTTCTATTCCTTTTTATTTTTCTCCTTCGGCAAGCATCATGTGGTGAGGAAAGATCTAGGCACATATGTCCAGTTGAATATAGATAGCATGAGTTATTATTGTTGACATCACCCTTGAGGTGAATATGTTGGGAGGCGAAACTATAAGCCCCTATCTTTCTATGTGTCCGGTTGAAACGTTTTGCTCATGGGTACGAGGTGAGTGTTAGCAATCATAGAAGACTGTATGATGGTTGAGTATGTGGACTTTCCTAAAGGCTCCGACACGTGATCCTTCCTGAAAAGATGATGAATTGTAGTTGCAAAGTTGTCTGAGAACATAGTTTGTTGGTTTCTAATAGAGTTTTTGCTTTATACTTCGATTGTGTGATGAACTATTACTTATTCATGAGAAGTATATGATAAAAGTTCTGTTATAGAAGTCCTATGTTTAAATTTGTTGCTGTTATAATAATGAACACGATGCTTCTATTTCTGCATTTTGTTTTTATCGACACCTCTCTCTCAAAGCATGTGGACATGTTTTTCGATTTCGGTTTTTCGCTTGAGGACAAGCGAGATCTAAGCTTGGGGGAGTTGATACGTCCATTTCGCATCATGTTTTCTTACTGTTATTTATAATGTTTGTATGCATAATAATGCTTTTTGGAGTAATTCTAATTCCTTTTCTCTCATAATTTGCAAGGTATACACCAAGAGGGAGAATTTCGGCAGCTGGAAATCTGGACCTGGAAAAGCTACGTCAGGCCACCTATTCTGCACAAATCCAAACAAGCTAAAACTTCACGGAGATTTTTTATGGAATATTTAAGAATTACTGGAGCAAATAACAACCAGAGGGGGCCCACCAGGTGGGCACAACCCACCTGGGCGCACCAGGGAGCCCAGGCGCGCCCTGGTGGGTTGTGCCCTCCTCGGCCCACTATGACGCCCCCAATTCGACCGTACACTAATCATGCACGCAAATGTGTACGATCAAGATCAGGGACTCACGGGAAGATATCACAACACAACTCTACAACATAAATAAGTCATACAAGCATCATAATACAAGCCAGGGGCCTCGAGGGCTCGAATACAAGTGCTCGATCATAGACGAGTCAGTGGAAGCAACAATATCTGAGTACAGACATAAGTTAAACAAGTTTGCCTTAAGAAGGCTAGCACAAAAGTAGCAACGATCGAAAAGGCAAGGCCTCCTGCCTGGGACCTCCTAACTACTCCTCGAAGCCGAACTCCACGTAGAATCATCCTCGGGTTCTCTAGCTCCTGGACTCCAGCATCTGGTTGCGACAACCAGGTATAGAAAGGGGAAAAGAGGGAGAAAAGCAACCGTGAGTACTCATCCAAAGTACTCGCAAGCAAGGAGCTACACTACATATGCATGGGTATATGTGTAAAGGGTCATATCGGTGGACTGAACTTCAGAATGCCAGAATAAGAGGGGGATAGCTAATCCTATCGAAGACTATGCTTCTGGCCACCTCCATCTTGCAGCATGTAGAAGAGAGTAGATGGTAAGTTCACCAAGTAGCATCGCATAGCATAATCCTACCCGGCGATCCCCTCCTCGTCGCCCTGTTAGAGAGCGATCACCGGGTTATCTCTGGCACTTGGAAGGGTGTGTTTTATTAAGTATCCAGTTCTAGTTGTCATAAGGTCAAGGTACAACTCCGGGTCGTCCTTTTACCGAGGGACACGGCTATTCGAATAGATAAACTTCCCTGTAGGGGTGCACCACATAACCCAACACGCTCGATCCCATTTGGCCAGACACACTTTTCTGGGTCATGCCCGGCCGCGGAAGATCAACACGTCGCAGCCCCACCTAGGCTCAACAGAGAGGTCAACACGCCGGTCTAAATCCTATGCGCGCAGGGGTTTGGGCCCATCGCCCATTGCACACCTGCACGTTGCGTACGCGGCCGGAAGCAGACCTAGCCTAGCAGGCGTTCTAGTCCAATCCGGCGCGCGCCGCTCCGTCGCTGACGTCAAGAAGAGCTTCGGCTGATACCACGACGTCGAGTGCCCATAACTGTTCCCGCGTAGTTGGTTAGTGCGTATAGACCAAATGGCCAGACTCAGATCAAATACCAAGATCTCGTTAAGCGTGTTAAGTATCCGCGAACGCCGACCAGGGCCAGGCCCACCTCTCTCCTAGGTTGTCTCAACCTGCCCTGTCGCTCCGCCATAAAGTAATAGTCGGGGGCCGTCAGGAACCCAGGCCCACCTCTACCGGGATGGAGCCACCTGTCCTTTCAGCCCCCTCACCAGAATCACTTGCGGGTACTCAACGAGCCGGCCCGACTTTAGTCACCACATGTGTCATGTATATAAAGTATATAGTATATACCCGTGATCACCTCCCGAAGTGATCACGGCCCAGTAGTATAGCATGGCAGACGGACAAGAGTGTAGGGCCACTGATGGAACACTAGCATCCTATACTAAGCAGTAGGATAGCAGGTAAGGGTAACAACTGTAGCAACAATGACAGGCTATGCATCAGGATAGGATTAACGGAAAGCAGTAACATGCTACACTACTCTAATGCAAGCAGTATAGAGAAGAATAGGCGATATCTGGTGATCAAGGGGGGGGGCTTGCCTGGTTGCTTTGGCAAGAAGGAGGGGTCGTCAACACCGTAGTCGTACTGGGTAGCAGCGGCGTCGGTCTCGGTGTCTAACGAGAGAAGAGGGGGAAGAAACAATAAATATAATGCAAACATAAGCACGACGATGGAAGACATGTCAATGCGCGAGGCTAGGTGTGCCCTAACGCGGTAGGAGGTGGTACTGGCGAAGGGGGGAAACATCCGGGAAAGTATTCCCGGTGTTTCGCGTTTTCGGACAGATGAACTGGAGGGGGAAAGTTGCGTGTTTGCTATGCTAGGGATGTGTGGCGGATGAACGGGCTGCGTATCCGGATTCGTCTCGTCGTTCTGAGCAACTTTCATGTACAAAGTATTTTCATCCGACCTATAGATTATTTTATATTAATTTTTAAAGATTTAATTCATTTCCAGTAATTAACAGAATTAAATTAATTATAAAATGTAATTATGATGTCAGCGTGATGCCAGCATGATGTCATCAGTCAACCGTCTGTTGACTGGGTCAACAGACATGTGGGTCCCGCTCGTCATTGACTGTTTAGTCTAATTAGGATTTAACTAATCTAATTACTATTTAATTAAACTAACTAGTTAATTAGATTAATTAAATAGGATTAATTAACTTAATTAATTAATTATTTATTTATTTTATTCTCTCTTTTTATATAAAACGTTTAGGGGGCGGGGCCCAGCTGTCATAGGCCCTTGGGGCCATAGCGGGCACGCGGGTGGCGGTTACGGGCGCGTACGGGGCGTGCGCCCGCGTGTCGGCCCGAGGCCACCAGGGGAGGCACCGACCGCAGTGGTGGCTGGAGCAGCACCGCGAGGGGGAGGCCGTTGGCCGGGCAGCCGGGGCTGAGAGCGGCACGGGGCGGAGTGGTGGTTTGGGGCGGCGGCCGGAGGAGCTGCCGGAGTCGTGCTAGGGCGGCGGGGTGCGGGCACGCACGCGCATTTTGGCACGGCCAGGAGCAGAGGGAGAGAAGGAGAGGCCGGGGCCTCACCGGCGGTCGTAGGGCAACGATAGTGGGCTCGGGGAGGCGCCGGAGTAGCAGATCGGCAGTGATGACCGGCGGGGCAGAGACGGGGGACGAGGTCGATCCGGCGAGGTAGGGGTCCCGAGCTCGCGCTCGTGGTCGAAGAGGAGGTAGCAGGCGATGGCGGCGTGGGTGGAGAGGAAGAAGGCCGGGAGGGGCCGGCGAGGACGAGGCGTTCGGCGAGCGGCGACAGGGTCTGGCGACGGCGTGGCAGCTCCGGGGCGACGGCGTCAGGGCGACCGGGGCGGCCAGATCCAGAACGGGGAGGAGGAGGTTGTCGTCGGCGAGTTGAGGGCCGGCGCGCGCCTGGCGACGGCGGAGCGCCAGGGTAGGAAGAGGGCGCCGGGCGCCGTAGTGGCTGCCCCGATTCAAAAGGGGATCGGGGAGAGTGGGGGGGGGAGAGGAGTGGGGCGAGTGGGGTGGGTGGTTAGGGTTTTTCCCCTAGTGGGGTGGATAAGGGGGATGGTGTGGGGTGCGGCTGGGCCGGCCTGCTGGGCCGTGGCCCAGTGGGGGGAGGGGGTTTCCTTTTCTTCTTTTTTTTGTTTTTGTTTTTCTTTTTAATTTTATTTCTTTTCTGTTTTCTTTTAACTTCCAATTTATTTTAACTATATTAAGATAAATAATTAGCGCCTAAATTGGTGTTATAGATTAAGCCTCTGCCATAAAAAGCTTGGCTTCCAAATAAAACAGTTTAGGATTTTATAAAATACAAAAGTTATTTATTTAATTGTTTTAGCCACCGTGTTAATTACTTTTGAGCATTTAATCATGTTTCATGTATGTGGTTTCTACACCATTATTACTCATGAATTATTTGACACGTTTAGAGCATTTTAGTTTTAATGTTTGGAAACTTTTATTGTTTGACTTAAATTCAAATTTGAATTTGAATCGGTTGTGAACTAATGCGAGATTAACAACAGTAACCGTGGTGACGTGGCATCATTAACGTGTGATTACTGTAGCCTAATTATCCGGGCGTCACAATTCTCCTCCACTACAAGAAATCTCGTCCCGAGATTTAAGAGGTGGAGTAAGGGGGACAGAATTTGGTTACGAAATTCTAACAAGTCTTCTCATCCTGGCTTGCTCTTCTCGAAGAGGCTGGTCCAATACATTGATGTCTTCATTTCTCTGCTTCAGGTCATCATGATGAAGTTGTCGTCCTTTCTTCGGGATCTCCGTCGTACTTAAGAAAGAATAAGGGGGCATAGCGGAAGAATGGAGTTCTGCAAGGTTGTCTATCTGGTCAATATCATCGGGGAAGGTGGCGAAAAGTAACTCTCGAACTAAATCTTAAGAAAAAGCCGAGAGCAAGTAAGAAAGTACCATGAGAAGTTTCAAACGGGTAGGCAATCGTTCGAAGCCTGAAACAAAGTGTGAAAGGGGTTCAAAGCAATCGGAATAAGTATTATGTCTGATGCCAGTATAGATCAGTAGGACGATGGTCCGTGAATTACATATGAGGCCACGCGCGATGAATAAATTTGGGAACAGGGGGTGCACAGGAGAGTCAGGTTTTGATCCTGTGGAACTGTGGGTTATGGGCCCGCCATGTGGTTAAAGTAGGAAGGGCGGTGACATCTTGCACGATCATGATAGCAAGGCATGTCAGAGGGTAGCTTGTCAGTTATATGTCAGCAACATCGTCGGTACCAAGGGCGAGGGACGAAGAGAACCATTTTTCTGCTCGTTGAAATGAGGCGGACCAATAGGCAAAGTTCTCGTCCATCGGTGGTTACCGGAATGTCACCAACAATAGTAACAGGGTCTTACTGACAGAGTTGTACACCGAGATGTTTGCACAAGCAGGGAATTAATACTGCTTAGAACATAATGATCACCAGAAGCGTTAAACCAACCAATGGAAAGGAAAATATGATTATCAGATTAAACAGAACAAAGGAAAGGAAAATGTGTTTAAACACATATTTCAGGGGTATATCCTTCCCAAGGACAATGGTTAGACGAGAACCATTTAGGTTAGGGAAGAGGAAGTTCATGACATTACCCAAACAACGGTGTTTGAATAATTGATAATGAAAATTTAGCATTGTGCTTCAAATGTTTTTATTGAAGATCGGAGTACCACAGACATGCTTCGAGATAGCATTGACATGGTCATTAGGTAAGATCAGGCTATGGATACACAAAGGATCCATCAGGAACAACTTATAGAGTAAGTCTTACAATTTCCTCATGGAAGAATAGCTAACCTTGCTAAAAAGGAAAACTGATAACAATAGGTCCTCCGGCCAGGTGTGTTAGGCATGACATCACCTTACCGGGTCATAAATAGACCAATGTTATAACTCTTGGAAATATGTTCCAACCATCATATCTGACCGAGATTCAGATCTGATTGGTGTCAGGATAACTCAGACTCAGGATGCCTGAGAAGAAAAGGTGCAACACAAATGACGAGATGACAATGTAAGATTCTCGGGAGATGAACTATGGAAGCAAGTTCCGAACAAGGGTTCATCATTAAATCAAGGAGAGGTGAGGAGGTGACTGATTGACTCAGCGACAATCCATTGAGATTTCCAAAAGATGGATTTCCACAACTATGTGAACAAGGAGATAACATTAGCTAGATCGAATGACTTAATGATGTATGCTCGAGGAAAACATTCACAGTTAAACATTGGTTGAAATGTGCACCCAAAATATGGGCTAGGTAGCACGATCAATGTTCGAATGATGATTCATTAAGCCATAGACGTAGAATGAAACTATAGACCAATAACTTCAAAGCAATAGGGTTGCTAGAAGTTTAGAATTTACACATCACAGACCATTTGTCGGTATTTCGTTTAGCAACAACACGGGGACCAAGAAAGAATGGTGATGGTGAGAAGTATCACTGTACCAAGAATTCTTAAGAGGTGGAGTAATGCTCACGACATTCTTGACATCAAAGATGGTAATACTCCACGGTAGAACATAACATAAGTTGGATAGCGCGGAAATCAAGATACAACACAAAATATGAACAAGTTTGTGTTGGGGGGGGGCAAGAATGTTGTCGATGATAACACAATTCATCGAGGGGCAAGGATGGTATTTCTCATCTTGAATTTCGATAGATATATTGGAAGAGCTCAGAATGTAGATGATGATCACGACACATTTGTCGAGAGATTTCATGAAGATGTAATCGATCAATGATGACATCAAGCTAAAAGGTATGATGAAGCAAAAGGTTATTCGAACCACGGGTACGACACAAACTTGAAATCAAGCTTGTTGTTCAAGGAAGAATGATATGACGAGGAAGATCGACGTAAGATTAGCTCATTGTCAAAATTTGTGCGTTGGGAAGGTCCAGGTAGCACAGTTAAATTCGGCACGATAATGACATAGCCGAGCAGGCTAGGAATGACTTGAAGGATTATTAAACTCGTAAGCAACAAAAATTACTTAGAGTTATTGAATCGGAGTGCGGAATTGATTCACTTATCGGTGTCCTTGAGGGGTTCTAACAACTCAGAACCCGTTGGAAAAATTGGAATCGGCAAGAATATTAGTTGATGAAGAACTCATAAGAAGTTAAGTAGTTCATTGGCATTCTCGAGATACCAGGGGGGTAATACTCGATGACAGACCAAAGTAGAGGTTGGACGGGGGTATTGCTCTGCAGAGGACAAGTGCTTAAACTTGCACGAGAAATGGTATTTAAAGGAGAACATGGTCGGAACCACGATTGCAAAAGGATCAATACACAGATACTAGACGATATCATATCAAGGAAATAGTTATTATTACAAGAAGCTTCTATGATAGGATCTACATCGTGTCCATGGGCATGAATACAAATTTCAAGGTCGACTCCCACTTCTCCAATGCATACCCTTTCATTCACTTCTCGCGTTTGATGAAGTTGCAGTGTTGAAAATTTTTATCTGGCAAAATACCAGAAGAGTATGACTCATGAAAACTTTTGAGTTCGCACATACTATGAAAGGCATAGGTTCAACCCATCGGGGCATCGTGGAAACATATACCACAAGCTTCAGGGGTAAATAACTCAAGCTCGATAGTAGAGCATGGGTGACAAAACAAGAGGATACAATTTACTAAAGGCATTATGTATCAGGGAAAGAACTTCCAAAGTGATTGAAGATGAAGGACGTTGTCGGATAAAATCCAACAAGGTTCTGATGGTCCATAAAGGATCTGATGTGAGTATCGGCAGACAACCAGAGGTAGAATCAATGCAAAGACCTTGGATTATAGAAACAACTAAGTAACTTAGAGCTCAATTGCAAAGGAATTATGATTTACAAAGCGAAGGATCAGAAACAGACGCTCTGATCAAGGATGGATAAGTTCAATAGACATAGGGGCAAAATCGACGACCATTTGATTGGCGAGAACCAGCTCACGTTTCAAATGACGTCTGAGCCAGAAGGATGAATTCTAGGCTCTGATTGAGGATTGCGAGCATTCGCAACAGATTGAATCAACGGACTCAAAATGATAATGACAAGAGATGCCAATAAGATTACGAGACTTAAGATTAATCATAATGCAAGTAAGCAAGAATTTCAAGAGCAAAAGGCTCCTGAGGATTTTCGGAAGATCGAATGGTATTTTGAACACTTTTGTGAAATACTTGAATCAACTGGGGATGAGCGGATACTCGGTAAGTGCAAGAATTATCCGTAGGGGTATTCAGGTGACAAAGAACAGCAAGGCAGTAAGCTCAAAGGATTCTCGGAACAACAGAGAGAATTTCGGGGTATCTTGTAATAACAAGATCAACTGGGAAACATTGTATGAATGGTGAGTATACGTGGTTATCCATAGGAGTTTATCGATGAAAGGGAATTGCAAAAGCGATGAACACAAGTTCTCGGGTTATCAGCGGAGAGTATCTTCAGGGTCTTCACGTGCAGCAGACGATCATCAGTAATAAGGGGCTCTCCGGGTGAAAGTGATAACGAGATCCTAATGTTAGATTTAGCAAAACTCACTTAACCCGAATAGAAGAGAGATCAGAGTCCCAGAGTATAGACAAGGAGCAAAGATCCTAATACCACCCAATGGCGACGTGGGCCCGTAAGCCACACAGCCATGTCAGTAAAAGTTTAGCAATGACTAGACTCAACTTCGGCCAATGAGTTGGAAAGGGGGATTCCTACAGGCAGTTGCCTCTGATACCAACTTGTGACGCCCCCAATTCGACCGTACACTAATCATGCACGCAAATGTGTACGATCAAGATCAGGGACTCACGAGAAGATATCACAACACAACTCTACAACATAAATAAGTCATACAAGCATCATAATACAAGCCAGGGGCCTCGAGGGCTCGAATACAAGTGCTCGATCATAGACGAGTCAGCGGAAGCAACAATATCTGAGTACAGACATAAGTTAAACAAGTTTGCCTTAAGAAGGCTAGCACAAAAGTAGCAACGATCGAAAAGGCAAGGCCTCCTGCCTGGGACCTCCTAACTACTCCTCGAAGCCGAACTCCACGTAGAATCAAACTCGGGGTCTCTAGCTCCTGGACTCCAGCATCTGGTTGCGACAACCAGGTATAGAAAGGGGGAAAGAGGGAGAAAAGCAACCGTGAGTACTCATCCAAAGTACTCGCAAGCAAGGAGCTACACTACATATGCATGGGTATATGTGTAAAGGGTCATATCGGTGGACTGAACTGCAGAATGCCAGAATAAGAGGGGGATAGCTAATCCTGTCAAAGACTACGCTTCTGGCCACCTCCATCTTGCAGCATGTAGAAGAGAGTAGATGGTAAGTTTACCAAGTAGCATCGCATAGCATAATCCTACCCGGCGATCCCCTCCTCGTCGCCCTGTTAGAGAGCGATCACCGGGTTATATCTGGCACTTGGAAGGGTGTGTTTTATTAAGTATCCAGTTCTAGTTGTCATAAGGTCAAGGTACAACTCCGGGTCGTCCTTTTACCGAGGGACATGGCTATTCGAATAGATAAACTTGCCTACAGGGGTGCACCACATAACCCAACACGCTCGATCCCATTTGGCCGGACACACTTTTCTGGGTCATGCCCGGCCGCGGAAGATCAACACATCGCAGCCCCACCTAGGCTCAACAGAGAGGTCAACACGCCGGTCTAAATCCTATGCGCGCAGGGGTCTGGGCCCATCGCCCGGAAGCAGACCTAGCCTAGCAGGCGTTCCAGTCCAATCCGGCGCGCGCCGCTCCGTCGCTAACGTCAAGAAGAGCTTCGGCTGATACCACGACGTTGAGTGCCCATAACCGTTCCCGCGTAGTTGGTTAGTGCGTATAGACCAAATGGCCAGACTCAGATCAAATACCAAGATCTCGTTAAGCGTGTTAAGTATCCGCGAACGCTGACCAGGGCCAGGCCCACCTCTCTCCTAGGTGGTCTCAACCTGCCCTGTCGCTCCGCCATAAAGTAACAGTCGGGGGCCGTCAGGAACCCAGGCCCACCTCTACCGGGATGGAGCCACCTGTCCTTTCAGCCCCCTCACCAGAATCACTTGCGGGTACTCAACGAGCCGACCCGACTTTAGTCACCACATGTGTCATGTATATAAAGTATATAGTATATACCCGTGATCACCTCCCGAAGTGATCACGGCCCAGTAGTATAGCATGGCAGACGGACAAGAGTGTAGGGCCACTGATGGAACACTAGCATCCTATACTAAGCAGTAGGATAGCAGGTAAGGGTAACAACTGTAGCAACAATGACAGGCTATGCATCAGGATAGGATTAACGGAAAGCAGTAACATGCTACACTACTCTAATGCAAGAAGTATAGAGAAGAATAGGCGATATCTGGTGATCAAGGGGGGGGGGCTTGCCTGGTTGCTTTGGCAAGAAGGAGGGGTCGTCAACACCGTAGTCGTACTGGGTAGCAGCGGCGTCGGTCTCAGTGTCTAACGAGAGAAGAGGGGGAAGAAACAATAAATATAATGCAAACATAAGCAAGACGATGGAAGACATGTCAATGCGCGGGGCTAGGTGTGCCTTAACGCGGTAGGAGGTGGTACCGACGAAGGGGGGAAACATCCGGGAAAGTATTCCCGGTGTTTCGCCTTTTCGGACAGATGAACCGGAGGGGGAAAGTTGCGTGTTTGCTATGCTAGGGATGTGTGGCGGACGAGCGGGCTTCGTATCCGGATTCGTCTCGTCGTTCTGAGCAACTTTCATGTACAAAGTATTTTCATCCGACCTATAGATTATTTTATATTAATTTTTATAGATTTAATTCATTTCCAGTCATTAACAGAATTAAATTAATTATAAAATGTAATTATGATGTCAGTGTGATGTCAGCATGATGTCATCAGTCAACCGTCTGTTGACTGGGTCAACAGACATGTGGGTCCCGCTCGTCATTGACTGTTTAGTCTAATTAGGATTTAACTAATCTAATTACTATTTAATTAAACTAACTAGTAATTAGATTAATTAAATAGGATTAATTAACTTAATTAATTAATTATTTATTTATTTATTTTATTCTCTTTTTTTATATAAAACGTTTAGGGGGCGGGGCCCAGCTGTCATAGGCCCTTGGGGCCATAGCGGGCACGCGGGTGGCGGTTACGGGCGCGTACGGGGCGTGCGCCCGCGTGTCGGCCCGAGGCCACCAGGGGAGGCGCCGACCGCAGCGGTGGCTGGAGCAGCACCGCGAGGGGGAGGCCGTTGGCCGGGCAGCCGGGGCTGAGAGCGGCACGGGGCAGACTGGTGATTTGGGGCGGCGGCCGGACGAGCTACCGGAGTCGTGCTAGGGCCTTGTTTATCTGTATTTGGTTGTTAGGTTGGTTGGAGTGAGCATTTTTCCAGTTATCGAGCAGATGCCATGTTTATATGTATTTGGTTCTTAGTTTGGTTGCAGTGAGCATTTGTCCAGTTATCAAGCAGATGCCTTGTTTATCTGTATTTGGTTGTTAGGTTGCTTTTTTTAGCATTTGTCCAGTTATCAAGCAGATGCCTTGTTTATCTGTATTTGGTTGTTAGGTTGCTTTTTTAGCATTTGTCCAGTTATCAAGCAGATGCCTTGTTTATCTTTATCTGCTTGTTAGGTTGGTTGCAGTGAGAATTTGTCTAGTTTTCAAGCATATGCCCTGTTTATCTGTATTTGCTTGTTAGGTTGGTTGCAGTGAGACTGTCCAGATTTCAATGGCTATATTTGGTTGTTATACTCGTCATTTATGCCTTGTTTATTTCAGTCATTCACAGTGTGTTGTTCATTATGTGCAAGTCGGAACTGTGCCGTTCGACTACATCAATACCAGTTTGAACGGCTATATTTGGTTCCAGTTATTCCTGGTGTAGTTAACACATGCCCTTTATTTCCGTTTTACACATTTATCCAGCGTGATGTTTAAGCATTACCTACGTTCTATTCATTTTCAACAATACCAGTTTGAATTGCAATATTTGATGGTTGTTAAGCTTGCTGTCGGTAACATTGCCTTCCATTTTATATCTGCTTTAACAGCATGCTGAAACCAACACATTCAAGCTATCATTTGGAGATGATGTTTTTTACCTTTGCTATATTTGTTTGATGTTAAGGTTGTTGTACTTATCATGCCTTTCCACTACATATGCAGGACAACAACGGGAGTGGCCACCATTTTCCGCCGAGGTTAGCTTCATCCCTCGGCTTGTACTCCCCCCGTCATTCCATAATGTAGTGCATATAGATCCAGGCCTGGACACTTGTTAGCTTCTAATATTGACTTGTTGCTTGTAGGTACATGTGCCCTTGGCAAGGATCCACGCATCGACCCTTTTTGCGTATGGGGCAATGAGATATTCATGAACAAGCATCAAGTGAGGAAACTGATAAGGATTATTAGCAAAAGGATACAACAGTGAACTGTAGGATGGTAACTACAAACTCTGCAGCCTTCTCTTTCTACTGCCCATAATGAGTTGTTAGACAACAATGTCTGAATCTTTTTCGTTCCCAGTGGTTCCCGAAGTAGTTCACTCAAGATTACCTCGCAAATTACATGATTGGTGGACACGCAATGAAGGTTAAAGTATTTCATCCAGACTACAATGAGCATCGAGAAGTCGTAATGAAGACAGTGAAGGATGGACGGGCAGCCATCACGAGGGGTTGGCCTAGAGTCGTGCGCGCATTACGCATGGAGGATGGCACAATATGGGCATTCCGCTTCACCTTCTCCAGCAACCAGAATGTATTTCGCCTCTCTCTTTACAGTCTTTAGTACAACTGTGGTTCATCATTCTTTACTTGGTGCTTCTGTAGTTCTTCAGTATATGTACCTGTGCATCGAATTATGCATTCATGGTTGAACCTATATTTGTAATAAACATGGTTGGATATGAAATACGTGATTGCCTACTTTCAAATTCAAAACATGTGATTTTTAAATTAGGGATTAACTAGGGATTAATTAGGGATTACACTGCACATGGTTTGCAAAAGCGAAACGTCTGCGATAGATGTGGAGATCAGAAACGTTTCTAGGATCCACTACGTGTGCGATCAATCTCCACTGCACACATGACATCCTCTTGAAAACTGTTTGCATTAGGCCACCTTGCGCAAATGTTTACCACATAAAAACTGTGTGTGATGGACAGCCTTTGCCACACAGTTTCTTCTACAGACCGTGTGTGATGCATTCAATAACACAAACGATAAAATTGTTAATATCGTGTGCAATGGCAACGCTATCACAAACGATTTAACGGGAAAAATTGTGTGTGATGTACCTGTGAACGGAAACATTTTCCTTGGAGCGACTGTGTGGGATGTAAATACGAACGGAAACGTTTAGCGGGGACTGACTATGTGGGATGTATTTGCGACCGGAAACAATTTCGCATGTATAATTGTATTTTTTAGCTCTACTGTATGTATTTCCGTATTTGAGCGCTCGCCGATCGCACACGACCTCATTTTGCCGAGCGTGTGTACCAGGAGGGCATATCCTCGACGGTTTCTGGGTCGTGTGGGAAGGACCCCCTATCGTCGTCACTCACTAGGCAACGGTTCCAAATGCCGTCGCAGAAAGGGGTTTAAAACCGTTTGTATAGCACCGACACGTACTAGTGGATAAAGATATTTGTAGAATATGTAGGAGCCAATATGAGCATCTAGGTTCTGCTATTGGTTATTGACCGGAGAGGTGTCTCGGTCATGTCTACATAGTTCTCAAACCCGTAGGGTCCGCACGCTTAACGTTTGATGACGATTTAGTATTATATGAGTTACATGATTTGGTGACCAAATAATGTCCGGAGTCCGGGATGATATCACAGACATGACGAGGAGTCTCGAAATGGTCAAGAGGTAAATATTGATATATAGGATGATAGTATTCGGACACCGAAAGTGTTCTGGATAGTATCGGGTATTTATCGGAGTACCGGGGGGTTACCGAAACCCCCGCGGGAAAGATATGGGCCATATGGACCATAGGTGGGGAGCACACCAGCTCACAAGGGGTGGCGCCCCCCGTCCCCCCCCCCCCCCAAGGAAGGAGGCCGAATTGGAGAAGGGAAAGAGGGGTTCTGTAACATCCCAAATTTTCAATTTGGAATGTTATACATAGGTCATCCATTTATTGCATTTTTTTTGCGATCCTCGAAATTCTAAGCAACTCAAGGACCCACGGAGAGAGTTGGGGATTTCACGATTTTCATATTTGAATTTTCTCAAATATCGAAACAAGGATCATTTTGGTTTTAATTATTTTTCTCTCCGAAAATATTTCTAATTATAATATATGAGAGGAGATAATATGACTTCTCCAAAATAAATGAAATATTGGAGGAAAATGTTACAATCAAATAAATATTATTATTTGGATTTTATTGCTATTTTATTTGAATTAGAAAAAATATGCATTATTTTAAAATTTCATTTTTAGGCCAAGAAAATGTTCACTTTGTTCTAAATATTTCATTTAGACGGTGAAAATTGTTTTTGTCATTTTAAGAATTTTTTTTATATTTATTTAGGATTTTTCGGCGAAATCTGTTAAAAAAAAGAACCGACCTACGGGTCGTGCTCGAGCCGGACTCGTCCGAGCCGAGGCCTTTATAAGCCGCCGAGGCAGCCCGCCCCAGCCCAAGCCGCCGCCGCCCCTAACCCTAACCCTGGCGCCGCCCCGCCGCCACGCGCCGTCCGCCGCGGATCCCGCTGGAGTTCGCCGCCGGTTTTCTTCGCCGGTTTTCGTCGGTTTTGTTGTCAGTAAAAACGTAGATCGTTTTTTAGATAGGGTTTTATTTCGGTTTGTCTTTTCGGTTTAGTTTGTTTAACGAACGTTCGTTCATTTAGATCAGTTAGTGAATGATTTTCGTTAGATTGGTTCTGTTAGTGAACGTCCGTTCGTTAGTCTTTTATTTTTATTTTCGGCCAGGGACCTATCCGCGATTATTTTTTATCGCAGATTAGCCCCTGATCTTCAAACCCTCGCCGTTTCTTAACCGTTTGTCCAAATCCAGTGAAACCAACGCCAAAATCTTCGTCTCGAGCCCCTCTTTCTGTTTAATCAACTTGAACAAGGTTTTGAAAATTTAAAATTTGGTTTCAAGCATATTTGAATTCAAAGTTCTTTTGACCGTAGTTTCAGTTCCGTAGCTCCGCTTCGATTGATTTTTTTGCAGATCGAATCTCTTCAGTTGAGTTTTCAGATTTGATCTTCTTATTTGAGTTTTACCCGTGCATCATTGCTTGAGTGCTTATGTATGCTATTGTTTGTTTGCGATAGAATTCCCGGAGTGCGAAGCGTGCTACTACGAGTCTCTAGGATTTGCGGATCGTCAGCAAGGCAAGTAACACATTGATCATACTCTTGTCATACCCAGTTTTTATGCATTGGTTACAATCCTCAAACATTGCATGATTAGGATGTGATTAACTTGTGGGTATTGGGAAGTAGATGATGAGGTAGAACCTATTGTCCTTTTATTATCAAACCTTGGGAATTACTACTACGCTATGCTTATATTGCCATGCTATGCTCGTAGACGTGGATTGGATTTGAGTGTATCCATGACAGATGTGAGATTGTTAATTAATGGTTTACTTAAGGTGGCTACTTAAATACACATCTGGGTGGATTGGTTGCGGGCACCTGGAGAATCCAGTGTTGTCCTAGGATATCCCGGAGGACCCATGTGATCATCCTACGGCTCGCCACCCAGGCTCAAAGGGATCATAAGATTATTCATGCTAGAAAATTCCGTGTGCAGCCACAAGCTATTATGGGCTCTGGCATAGTTGAGTAGGTTGCATGACCTCTTCCAGTGGTAGGCTAGCAAATGTAGGGGATGTAGGTTGGTACTGTCTACCCAGGGTTAGAGTTAATGCTTCTGAAAGACTGTGTCTCGGTCATCCGTTTTCTCATACACCATATAGTGCGAGAAATCCAACAGAGGAGATCGAGTCTTGTGGGGAAAAGTGCGCAAACCTCTGCAGAGTGTACAAACTAATCATGGTTAGCCGTGTCCCCGGTTATGGACATCTTGAGTACCTGGTACTTGAATTATTGATTTGATCTCATCACTCTATATTAATTTGTTGGGTTGCTAATTACTTTCTAATTGGGATTGAGTTGGAGGAACCTTCTCAATGTTTCAACCACCATGATAGTTAAATAAAATGTATTCCTTTTGTTGTAGGAAAAAATTGGCTTTTCACAAAACATTATAACCATAGAGCCTCCACCAGCCATATATGCATGTAGTGATAGCATTTATCTGTTCATTGCTCTATTGTGTTATATTGCTAGCATATTCCATGTGCTGACCCATTTCGGGCTGGAACATATCATGTTGCAGACTTTTCAGACGAAGAGTAAGGTGCGCTAGGTCGTTGTCGTGCACTCAGATATGCCGTTGGAGTTGATGGACTCATTTATCTTCCAAGCCTTCCACTGTTATCTTTTAGATGGCCTTAAGCCATGTTTACTGTAATAAGTTCTATTTTGAGACATTCGATGTAATAAGTGTGTGATTGCTACTCTGTTATAAATCTTTCAAGTACTGTGTGTGTCAGCATTACCGATCCAGGGATGACACTTAAGCACAGAGATTCGACCGTTTGAGGTTGGATCGCTACAAGATGGTATCAGAGCACACGCTGATTGTAGGACAGGACCACTAAGATGAGCCATAGGTCACTCTTCTCTACTCATTTCTGACTCCTCTCCATTTTCTACTCTTTAGGATGGTGGACTCAAGGAACAAGTTTGCTCAACCGGATGAAGACACACCCTTTGGACGACACTTGAAAGAAGTCACTAGGTACCTGAACATTGGAATACCAAGCTTCACCGGGACCTACAACGCCATTTTACCAGAAGAGGAGCGTTGGATGATTCGAGTTCAAGTTCCAGGAAGGACATTCACGCCAGTCACTGAGCCCATAGAGTTTTCCTTTGATGCACCAACCTGGAGTTTAGGAAAGAGCATGGCAGCCCACATCGCCATGGGACGCATTGGCGAAGTTTACCACAGGGAACTTAAGGACACTATCTACCAGATATGTGGGCGCCGAGATGAGCAATGGGAGATGATCAGCACCAGGAGGGACAGGTCCATTGCAGCTTTCATCCAGGAGCTAAATCAGCACATTTGCCGACAGGAGGACCAGATGTGCGCAAGCATGATAGATTTGAAGAAGGCGTTGACCAGGAACATGGAGCTAGAAGAGGAACTCAAGTCTACACTCGACGGATATGAGGAGGAAATCGCAATACTTGTGGAGAAGAATGACGACCTGACAAGGAAGCTAGGAGTATTCATGGGAGACCCCGCGCCAGGAGGAGAAGACGACCAACCCAAGGACATTCGTTCTGAAGACGACATCATCATCGACAACACCAACTCCGACCCCGACGATAGTGATGATGATTATGAAGATGAAGCTGGAGCGGATATCATGGAGTCTTCCACCGATCAAAATTTCTAGATGACCACCATATGATTAGTAGTTTCCCCCATGTATAAAGTAGTAGTCCGAGCACTTTTGTAACGATAGTTCTAGTCCGATTGTATGCCCTTGCTTGAATTGATTTGGTGTGATATAATGTGTTTGTCTCATGTGCATATGGGTAGGGCTTTCTGACTAGACCTCATTCTATTCTAATCTCTCCCCTCTAAACCCATCAGATGCCTCCGAGACGTGACACCGGATTTGTCTTTCCACCGGAGATCACCCAGTTGATCCAGTAGGAATGCCTTGATGCAGTTATTAGTCCAGAACCAAGGCAACAACAACAACAACAACAACAATAACCCGCCACCACCACCTCCAGTTGACAACTTAGCTCGTTTTCTGAGGTTACAGCCGCCGGTGTTTTCCAGTAGCACCGAACCAATAGTTGCTAATGACCGGCTACACATGATTGGAAGGGAGTTGACCACCGCAGGTTGCACATATGCAGAGAAGGTGCGTTTTGCCGCACACCAATTGGATGGACCAGCAGCCTCATGGTGGGAGAAGTACACATCCACTTTTCCTATAGCTAATATCACTTGGGATCAGTTTCAGCAAGCATTCCACACTGCACATGTCTCAACTGGAGCTATGAACATGAAGAAGCGTGAGTTTCGCAACTTACGCCAGGGAAATCGTACTGTGGGGCAGTACGTGGATGAGTTCAGTAAGTTAGCTCGCTATGCCCCAGATGATGTGGCCACAGATGCCGTGAAGCAGGAGAAGTTTATGGAAGGCTGAATGATGAGATGAGCATGCAGTTGATGGTAGCGACATTCGCTAACTATCAGGAGTTGGTAGACAGGGATCTTATGATTGAAGGGAAGCAGCAGCAGATTGAGAGCCGCAAGAGGAAGTATGGACAGGGGAAGTACAATTCAGGAGCTCAGCAGAAGCCTCGTTTCATCCCGAACTCGGGAGGATTTACCCATAACCATGGAGGCCATACCCACAATGGGGGGAAGTTCGCATAACCACAGTGGCCCCAAGAATGCAAACGGGAATGGAGCAGGCAGCAATCAGAACCGCTCTAACCCAGCAACGCCCGCCAAGAAGGATCTAAGTCACATTACTTGTTTCAAGTGCGGGAAGACTGGACATTACGCCACTGAATATTCTGAAGCAAAGAATGGTGATGGCAGTGGAAGCTCTGGGAAGAAGCCCAACCCTTTCAACAGGGGACAAGTGTACCACGTGAACGTGGAGGAGGTTGAAGAGCAGCCTGATGCAGTTATCGGTTAGTTTTTGGTTAAGTCATTTACCGCTCTTGTTCTATTTGATACTGGTGCATCGCATTCATATATTTCACGGGGATTCATGGACAAGTTTAAGTTACCCACCGTAGCCCTTAGGACACCCTTGTTAGTAAGCTCACCAGGTGCAAAGTATATGGCTAGCCGATGGTGCGATCGGTTACCCTTAACCATTGGTAGCCATGTTTTCCCCTCAGGCCTAATAATTTTGGAGTCACAAGGATTGGATGGGATACTAGGAATGGATTGGCTATCGAGGTATGGAGGAAACATTGACTGTGCTAGTAGGTCAATTCTACTCACCACCCCGGAGGGAAAAAGGATCAAGTATGTTTCCAGGCATGCGCCGAGGAGGACCCAAGTAAATTCTCTCACGGGAGTTGTTCAGGAGGAAGTGCCTGTAGTGAAGGATTACCCAGATGTATTTCCAGAGGAGTTACCAGGCATGCCGCCGGATCGAGACATTAATTTTTTTATAGAGTTATTGCCAGGCACCGGACCGATATCGAAGAAGGCCATACCGGATGCCCGCAAGTGATCTGGAGGAGATTAAGAAGCAGATTAAGGAGTTATTGGAGAAAGGTTACATTTGACGAAGTTCATCACCGTGGGGAGCCCAGTGCTCTTGGTTGAGAAGAAAGATGGATCGTTGAGAATGGTTGTTGACTATCGTGCCTTGAATGAAGTGACGATCAAGAACAAGTACCCACTACCGATGATCAATGATTTGTTTGACCAGCTGCAAGGAGCTAAAGTATTCTCCAAGATCGACCTGCGATCAGGGTACCACCAGCTGAAGATCCGAGAACAGGATATACCCAAGACAACATTCACCACAAGGTACGGGCTATATGAGTATACGGTTATGTCATTGGATTGACTAATGCCCCTGCCTATTTTATGAGCATGATGAACAAGGTATTCATGGAGTTCTTGGATAAGTTTGTCGTGGTGTACTCGAAGAATGAAGAGGAGCACCAGGAGCATTTGCGTTTGGTTCTTGAGAAGCTCAGGGAACATCAGTTATATGCCAAGTTCAGCAAATGTGAGTTTTGGTTGAAGGAAGTTGGATTTCTTGGACATGTTATATCATGAGAAGGTATAGCAGTGGATCCTACAAAGGTTCAGTCAGTCACTGAGTGGTTGGCACCCACCTCAGTTGGAGAGATCCGCAGTTTTCTTGGACTCGCAGGATATTACCGGAGATTCATTGAAAATTTCTCCAAGATTGCAAAGTCTATGACGGAGTTGTTGAAGAAGGACACCAAGTTCAAGTGGTCAGAAGAATGTGAAGAAAGTTTTCAGGAGCTGAAGAAACGTTTGGTTACAGCCCCAGTGCTGATTCTGCCGGATATACGGAAGGATTTCCAAGTGTATTGCGACGCTTCTCGCTTAGGACTTGGAGTACTTATGCAAGACGGAAGAGTTGTCTCATATGCCTCACGACAGCTTCGACCGCATGAGTTGAATTATGCCACGCATGATTTGGAGTTAGCAGCCGTAGTGCATGCACTCAAGACCTGGAGACATTTTCTTATTGGGAATCATTGTGATGTGTACACGGATCATAAGAGTTTGAAGTACATTTTCACACAGAAGGAGCTGAACCTCAGGCAAGGGAGATGGTTGGAGCTCATAAAGGATTATGATATGAAGTTGCACTATCATCCAGGCAAGGCCAATGTCGTAGCAGACGCTTTGAGCCGGAAGAGTTATGCCAATACCCTCGTGAGTGGAGGATTACCAAAGGAATTAGCAGAAGATCTCAGGGAGCTTCGTTTGGAGATAGTCCCTAGAGGTTTTGTTGCAGCATTGGAGGTTCAGTCAACATTATTGGGAAGGATTCGAGAAGCTCAGAAGGATGACAAAGAAATTTCCAAGATAAAGGAAAAGATGAGCAAAGGAAAAGCCAAAGGTTTTCGTGAGGATGAGCACGATACCTTGTGGTTTGAGGACCAGGTATATGTGCCCAATAATGCAGAGATCAGGAAGTTGATACTTCAGGAAGCTCATGACTCGCCATACTCGATACACCCCGGAAACACCAAGATGTATTTGGATTGAAGGAGCGTTTCTGGTGGACTGGAATGAAGAAAGATATTGCCGAGTATGTAGCAGTATGTGATGTATGTCAGAGAGTGAAGGCAGAACATCAGAAGCCAGCAGGACTACTGCAGCCTATGCCGATCACCTGAATGGAAGTGGGACAAGCTTGGCATGGATTTTATCACCGGATTGCCCAGGACCCGATCAGGATATGATTCTATCTGGGTAGTAGTGGATCGCTTGACCAAAGTGGCTGACTTTATCCCAGTGAAGACCACCTATACAAGTGCGAAGTTGGCCAAGATATATATGACCAGGATCGTATGTCTGCACGGAGTTCCGAGGACCATCGTATCAGATAGAGGAACACAGTTTACTTCAAAGTTTTGGCACTAGCTGCACCAGACTTTGGGTACCAGGCTAGAATTCAGTACAGCCTTTCATCCGCAGACAGATGGACAGAACGAGAGATTCAATCAGATTCTGGAGGACATGTTGAGAGCTTGTGCGCTAGATTATGGATCTAGTTGGGATGATAACTTGCCCTACGCGGAGTTCTCATACAACAACAGCTATCAGGCCAGTTTGAAGATGGCACCTTTCGAAGCCCTGTATGGTAGGAGGTGCAGGACACCGTTGATGTGGGATGAAGTTGGAGACCGTCAGTTGTTTGGACCGGATTTGATTAAAGAGTCATAAGAGAAGGTTAAGTTGATTCGGGAAAGACTGAAGGTAGCTCAGTCCAGGCAGAAGAGTTATGTAGACTCAAAACGCAAGGAGGTAGTCTATGAAATCAGAGACAGAGCATATCTCCGTGTGTCACCACTGCGAGGAGTTAAACGCTTTGGAGTTAAGGGAAAGTTAGCCCCTAGATTTGTAGGACCATACCGAGTTTTGGAACGTATGGGAGAGGTGGCCTACAAGTTGGAGTTACCGGAAGGACTGTCAGGAGTTCATGATGTGTTTCACGTTTCCCAGTTGAAGAAGTGCCATGCTGAGATTGCCGATATTCCTCTGAGAGATACAGTGCCCCTGGAAGCAATTCAGTTGGATAGTGACTTGACCTACGAGGAGAAACCGGTCAAGATTCTCGAGTTTGCCAGCCGAGTTACACGCAGCAAGGTTATCAAGTTTTGCAAAGTTTAGTGGAGCCACCATACCGAGGATGAAGCCATCTGGGAACGAGAGGATGATCTATGCAAGGACCACCCGCACCTATTTTCTAGATAACTCGAATCTCGAGGACGAGATTCATCTTAAGGGGGGTTGGTTTGTAACATCCCAAATTTTCAATTTGGAATGTTATACATAGGTCATCCATGCATATCATATTTTATTGCATTTTGTTTTGCAATCCTCAAAATTCTAAGCAACTCAAGGACCCGCGGAGAGAGTTGGGGATTTCACGATTTTCATATTTGAATTTTCTAAAATATTTATTTAGGATTTTTCGGTGGAATCTGTTAAAAAATGAACCGACCTGCAGGCCGTGCACGAGCCGGACTCGTCCGAGCCCAGGCCTTTATAAGCCGCCGAGGCAGCCCGCCCCAGCCCAAGCCGCTGATGCCCCTAACCCTAGCGCCGCCCCGCCGCCATGCGCCGTCCGCCGCGGATCCCGTCGGAGTTTGCGCCGCCGGTTTTCTTCGCCGGTTTTGTTTTCGGTAAAAACCTAGATCGTTTTTTTAGATAGGGTTTTATTTCGGTTTTTCTTTTCGGTTTAGTTTGTTCAACTAACGTTCTTTCGTTTAGATCTGTTAGTGGATGATTTTCGTTAGATTGGTTCTGTTAGCGAACGTTCGTTCGTTAGTCTTTTCTTTTTATTTTATTCTCGGCTAGGGACCTATCCGCGATTATTTTTTATCGCAGATTAGCCCCTGATCTTCAAACCCTCGCCGTTTCTTAAGCGTTTGTCCAAATATAGTGAAACCAACGCCAAAATGTTCTTCTCGAGCCCCTCTTTCTGTTTAATCAACTTGAACAAGGTTTTGACAATTTAAAATTTGGTTTCAAGCAAATGTGAATTCGAAGTTCTTTTGACCGTAGTTTCAGTTCCGTAGCTCCGATTCGATTGATTCTTTTTGCAGATCGAATCTCTTCAGTCGAGTTTTCAGATTCGATCTTCTTATTTGAGTTTTACACATGCATCATTGCTTGAGTGCTTATGCATGCTATTGTTTGCTTGCGATAGAATTCCCGGAGTGCGAAGCGTGCTACTATGAGTCTCTAGGATTTGCGGATCGTCAGCAAGGCAAGTAACACATTGATCATACTCTTGTCATACCCAGTTTTTATGCATTAGTTACAATCCTCAAACATTGCATGATTAGGATGTGATTAACTTGTGGGTATTGGGAAGTAGATGATGAGGTGAACCTATTGTCCTTTTATTATCAAACCTTGGGAATTACTACTACGCTATGCTTATATTGCCATGCTATGCTCGTAGACATGGATTGGGTTTGAGTGTATCCATGACAGATGTGAGATTGTTAATTAATGGTTTACTTAAGGTGGCTACTTAAATACACATCTGGGTGGATTGGTTGCGGGCACCTGGAGAATCCAGTGTTGTCCTAGGATATCCCGGAGGACCCGTGTGATCATCCTACGGCTCGCCACCCAGGCTCAAAGGGATCATAAGATTATTCATGCTAGAAACTTCCGTGTGCAGCCACAAGCTATTATGGGCTCTAGCATAGTTGAGTAGGTTGCATGACCTCTTCTAGTGGTAGGCTAGCAAATGTAGGGGATGTAGGTTGGTACTGTCTACCAAGGGTTAGAGTTAATGCTTCTAAAAGACTGTGTCTCGGTCATCCGTTTGCTCAAACACCATGTAGTGCGAGAAATCCAACAAAGGAGATCGAGTCTTGTGGGGGAAAAGTGCGCTCTCGGTGGAAACGACACCTATGGGGTCACTGGGATCCCTTCTACAGTTGGCGAGCGCGAGGTTGTGCTGAGAGCGGGTCTGACAGGAAGCACCCAGATTGTTTACCCAGGTTCGGGCCGCGAAGATGCGTAATACCCTAGTCCTACTTTGGTGGATGTATTTGAGTGTTCTTGTGTTCTTGAGCTAGCTACGGGGTGCAACTTGCCCAAAAGAGCCGAATCCCTCTCCTGGTCACCTCGGGCCTCCTTTTATAGGATAAAGGGGTTGCCACAGTGGCACACAGGAGGTGGAAAGGTCTACAGTCGATAAGCCTATCCTCTGGGACTGTCGGACAAACGCATTCAATGCGCTGCCGACGTGCCCCCCTTGCTTTATCGGGGACGCCAGGGAAGCACGTGCTACCTCTTGAGCACTACGTTGGTTTTCCCTTGAAGAGGAAAGGGTGATGCAGTAAAGTAGCGTAAGTATTTCCCTCGAGAACCAAGGTATCAATCCAGTAGGAGATCACGCTCGAGTCCCATGCACCTACACAAACAAATAAGAACCTCGCAACCAACACGATAAAGGGGTTGTCAATCCCTTCATGGTCATTTACGAGAGTGAGATCTGATAGATATGATAAGATAATATTTTTGGTATTTTTATGATAAAGATGCAAAGTAAAATAAACGGCAATAAAAATAGCTAAGTGTTGGAAGATTAATATGATGGAAAATAGACCTGGGGGCCATAGGTTTCACTAGTGGCTTCTCTCAAGAGCATAAGTATTATGATGGGTAAACGAATTACTGTCGAGGAATTGATAGAATTGAGCATAGTTATGAGAATATCTAGGTATGATCATGTATATAGGCATCACGTCCGTGACAAGTAGACCGAAACGATTCTGCATCTACTACTATTACTCCACACATCAACCGCTATCTAGCATGCATCTAGAGTATTAAGTTCATAAGAACAGAGTAATGCTTTAAGTAAGATGACATGATGTAGAGGGATAAACTCATGCAATATGATATAAACCCCATCTTTTTATCCTCGATGGCAACAATACAATACGTGCCTTGCTGCCCCTGCTGTCACTGGGAAAGGACACCGCAAGATTGAACCCAAAGCTAAGCACTTCTCCCATTGCAAGAAAGATCAATCTAGTAGGCCAAACCAAACTGATAATTCGAAGAGACTTGCAAAGATAACCAATCATACATAAAATAATTGAGAGGAGATTCAAATGTTGTTCATAGATAATCTTGATCATAAACCCACAATTCATCGGATCTCAACAAACACACCGCAAAAGAAGATTACATCAAATAGATCTCCAAGAGAATCAAGGAGAACTTTGTACTGAGATCTAAAGAGAGAGAATAAGCCATCTAGCTAATAACTATGGACCCGAAGGTCTGAGGTAAACTACTCACACATCATCGGAGAGGCTATGGTGTTGATGTAGAAGCCCTCCGTGATCAATGCCCCCTCCGGCGGAGCGCCGGAAAAGGCCCCAAGATGGGATCTCACGGGTACGGAAGGTTGCGGCGGTGGAAATAGGGTTTTGGCTCTGTATCTGATGTTTCCAGGGTATATGGGTATATATAGGAGGAAGAAGTACGTCGGTGGAGCAACGAGGGGCCCACGAGGGTGGAGGGCGCGCCTGGGGGGGTAGGTGCGCCCCCCTGCCTCGTGCCTTCCTCGTTGATTGCTTTACGTAGACTCCAAGTCCTCTGGATTACGTTTGTTCCGGAAATCGCGTTCCCGAAGGTTTCATTCCGTTTGGACTCCGTTTGATATCCTTTTCCTTCGAGACACTGAAATAGGCAAAAAAACAGCAATTCGGGCTGGGCCTCCGGTTAATAGGTTAGTCCCAAAAATAATATAAAAGTGTATAATAAAGCCCATTAAACATCCAAAATAGAATATAATATAGCATGGAACAATAAAAATTATAGATACGTTGGAGACGTATCAAGCATCCCCAAGCTTAATTCCTGCTCGTCCTCGAGTAGGTAAATGATAAAAACAGAATTTCTGATGTGGAATGCTACTTAGCATAATTTTCAATGTAATTCTCTTAATTGTGGTATGAATATTCAGATTCGAAAGATTCAAGACAAAAGTTTAATATTGACATAAAAATAATAATACTTCAAGCATACTAACTAAGCAATTATGTCTTCTCAAAATAACATGGCTAAAGAAAGTTATCCCTACAAAATCATATAGTCTGGCTATGCTCTATCTTCATCACACAAAGTATTTAATCATGCACAACCCCGATGGCAAGCCAAGCAATTGTTTCATACTTTTGGTGTTCTCAAACTTTTTCAATCTTCACGCAATACATGAGTGTGAGCCATGGACATAGCACTATATGTGAAATAGAATGGTGGTTGTGGAGAAGACAAAAAGGAAGAAGATAGTCTCACATCAACTAGGCGTATCAACGGGCTATGGAGATGCCCATCAATAGATATCAATGTGAGTGAGTAGGGATTGCCATGCAACGAATGCACTAGAGCTATAAGTATATGAAAGCTCAACAAAAGAAACTAAGTGGGTGTGCATCCAACTCGCTTGCTCACGAAGACCTAGGGCATTTTGAGGAAGCCCATCATTGGAATATACAAGCCAAGTTCTATAATGAAAAATTCCCACTAGTATATGAAAGTGATATCATAGGAGACTCTCTATCATGAAGATGATGGTGCTACTTTGTAGCACAAGTGTGGTAAAAGGATAGTAGCATTGTCCCTTCTCTCTTTTCTCTCATTTTTTTTCTTTGGGCCTTTTCTCTTTTTTATGGCCTCTTTTTTTTGTCTGGAGTCTCATCCCGACTTTTGGGGGAATCATAGTCTCCATCAGCCTTTCCTCACTTGGGACAATGCTCTAATAATGATGATCATCACACTTTTATTTTCTTACAACTCAAGAATTACAACTCAATACTTAGAACAAAATATGACTCTATGTGAATGCCTCCAGCGGTGTACCGGGATATGCAATGAATCAAGAGTGACATGTATAAAAGAATTATGAACGGTGGCTTTGCCACAAATACGATGTCAACTACATGATCATGCAAAGCAATTATGACAATGATGGAGCGTGTCATAGTAAATGGAACGGTGGTAGGTTGCATGGCAATATATCTCGGAATGGCTATGGAAATGCCATGATAGGTAGGTATGGTGGCTGTTTTGAGGAAGGTATATGGTGGGTGTATGATACCGGCGAAAAGTGCGCGGTATTAGAGAGGCTAGCAAAGTTGGAAGGATGAAAAGTGCGTATAATCCATGGAGTCAACATTAGTCATAAAGAACTCATATACTTGTTGCAAAAATCTACAAGTTATCAAAGCAAAGTATTACGCGCATGCTCCTAGGGGGATAGATTGGTAGGAAAAGACCATCGCTCGTCCCCGACCGCCACTCATAAGGAAGACAATCAATAAATAAATCATGCTCCGACTTCATCACATAACGGTTCACCATACGTGCATGCTACGGGAATCACAAACTTTAACACAAGTATTTCTCAAATTCACAACTACTCAACTAGCATGACTCTAATATCACCATCTTCATATCTCAAAACAATTATCAAGCATCAAACTTCTCATAGTATTCAACGCACTCATAAGAACAAAAATTACTAATCTTGGATGCCTTATCATAATTAAAACAAATTAGCATGCTGTTTTGTAGGACTCTCAAAATAATATAAGTGAAGCATGAGAGAACAATAGTTTCTATAAAACAAATCCACCACCGTGCTCTAAAAGATATAAGTGAAGTAGTGGAGCAAAAACTATATAGCTCAAAAGATATAAGTGAAGCACATAGAGTATTCTAATAAATTCCGAATCATGTATGTCTCTCTCAAAAGGTGTGTACAGCAAGGATGATTGTGGTAAACTAAAAATCAAAGACTCAAATCATACAAGACGCTCGAAGCAAAACACATATCATGTGGTGAATAAAAATATAGCTCCAAGTAAAGTTACCGATGGACAAAGACGAAAGAGGGGATGCCTTCCGGGGCATCCCCAAGCTTTGGCTTTTTGGTGTCCTTAGATTATCTTGGGGTGCCATGGGCATCCCAAAGCTTAGGCTCTTGCCACTCCTTGTTCCATAATCCATCAAATCTTTACCCAAAACTTGAAAACTTCACAACACAAAACTCAACAGAAAATCTCGTGAGCTCCGTTAGCGAAAGAAAACAAAACACCACTTCAAGGTACTGTATTGAACTCATTCTTTATTTATATTGGTGTTAAACCTACTGTATTCTAACTTCTCTATGGTTTATAAACTCTTTTACTTGCCATAGATTTATCAAAATAAGCAAACAACACACGAAAAACAGAATTTGTCAAAAACAGAACAGTCTATAGTAATCTGTAACTAACGCAAACTTCTGGAACTTAAAAAAACTACCAAAATAGGAAGTCATAGACAATTTGTTTATTGATCTACTGCAATTGGAATCAATATTTTATCACGTTCTGGTGATTTTTAACAACTGTTTTCGTGAACAGAAAGTTTCTGGAATTTTCAGCAAGATCAAATAACTATCATCCAAGAAGATCCTATAGGTTTAACTTGGCACAAACACTAATTAAAACATAAAAACAAGTCTAACAAGAGGCTAGATCAAATATTTATTTCTAAACAGAGGCAAAAAGAAAAAAAACTGAAATAAAATTAGGTTGCCTCCCAACAAGCGCTATCGTTTAACGCCCCTAGCTAGGCATAAAAACAAGGATAGATCAGTATTGCCATCTTTGGTTTTAGGGAAGAAAAGAGCAAACTTATTATCTATGGAATTAATCTTTCTATTTTGATAAAGCACGTGGCTATTAATGGTAGAAGAAATATTAAGCACGTTACGGAAATTTGCATCTAAGCTAGCCTTCATCTCTTTGATAGATTCGTTTTGGTAGGAGAGCAAAAGAGATGTAGATTCAACTTTCTCATTCATGGGGTGCCCAAATATGGTCTTCATATTTTCATAAGTATCTACGGCATCCCCTTCAAGAAAACCTTCTTCAAATATAGAATCTAAGACATGCTTAAACGAAGAAGGTAGGGCAACATAAAAGCTCTTTAAGTAAATTTCAATTTGGTATTGGGGCACATAGCTAGCCCGGATCCTTAATAGTCTATCCCAAGCATCTTTTAAAGATTCATCGAGTAAATAACGAAAAATTCTGGAATCATCTTCATCAAAATTATTAAGACTCTCATTGATAACTCCGGCAGGTTTTTCCATAGCATCATTATTTATGAGTTTAGATAGAATAGCAGGCTTGTCCAAAGTACTAAAACTCGGGAGAGAAACCCCAACCCTTTTTGATTCCGACATGGCGAACGGAAGGCGAGCGGAAAAGAGAGGGCGAATAAAACGGCAAGGGTGAAGTGGGGGAGAGGAAAACGAGAGGCAAATGACAAATAACGTAATGCGAGGGATAAGCGTTTGTGATGGGTACTTGGTATGTCTTGACTTGTGTAGACTCGGCAACGGCACCAAAGATGGCTTGTTGTTGGGAGTCAAATCTTGACTTGACTTGGCGCGAATATCCTCGGCAACGGCGCCAGAAATCCTTCTTGCTACCTCTTGAGCACTGCGTTGGTTTTCCCTTGAAGAGGAAAGGGTGATGCATTAAAGTAGCATAAGTATTTCCCTCGGTTTTGAGAACCAAGGTATCAATCCAGTAGGAGATCACGCTCGAGTCCCACGCACCTACACAAACAAATAAGAACCTCGCAACCAAGGCGATAAAGGGGTTGTCAATCCCTTCACGGTAACTTACGAGAGTGAGATATGATAGATATGATAAGATAATATTTTTGGTATTTTTATGATAAAGATGCAAAGTAAAATAAACGGCAATAAAAATAGCTAAGTGTTGGAAGATTAATATGATGGAAAATAGACCCGGGGGCCATAGGTTTCACTAGTGGCTTCTCTCAAGAGCATAAGTATTACGGTGGGTAAACGAATTACTGTCGAGCAATTGATAGAATTGAGCATAGTTATGAGAATATCTAGGTATGATCATGTATATAGGCATCACATCTGTGACAAGTAGACCGAAAAGATTCTGCATCTACTACTATTACTCCACACATCGACAGCTATCCAGCATGCATCTAGAGTATTAAGTTCATAAGAATAGAGTAATGCTTTAAGTAAGATGACATGATGTAGAGGGATAAACTCATGCAATATGATATAATCCCCATCTTTTGATCCTCGATGGCAACAATACAATACGTGCCTTGCTACCCCTGCTGTCACTGGGAAAGGACACTGCAAGATTGAACCCAAAGCTAAGCACTTCTCCCATTGCAAGAAAGATCAATCTAGTAGGCCAAACCAAATTGATTCGAAGAGACTTGCAAAGATAACCAATCATACATAAAAGAATTGAGAGGAGATTCAAATATTGTTCACAGATAATCTTGATCATAAACCCACAATTCATCGGATCTCAGCAAACACACCGCAAAAGAAGATTACATCAAATAGATCTCCAAGAGAACCGAGGAGAACTTTGTATTGAGATCCAAAGAGAGAGAAGAAGCCATCTAGCTAATAAGTATGGACCCGAAGGTCTGAGGTAAACTACTCACACATCATCGGAGAGGCTATGGTGTTGATGTAGAAGCCCTCCGTGATCAATGCCCCCTCCGGCGGAGCGCCGGAAAAGGCCCCAAGATGGGATCTCACGAGTACCGAAGGTTGTGGCGGTGGAAATAGGGTTTTGGCTCCGTATCTGATGTTTCCAGGGTATATGGATATATATAGGAGGAAGAAGTACGTCGGTGGAGCAACAAGGGGCCCACGAGGGTGGAGGGCGCGCCGAGGGGGGGGGGTAGGCGTGCCCCATGCCTCATGCCTTCCTCGTTGATTGCTTTACGTAGACTCCAAGTCCTCTGGATCACGTTTGTTCCGAAAATCGTGTTCCCAAAGGTTTCATTCTGTTTGGACTCCGTTTGATATCCTTTTACTTCGAAACTCTGAAATAGGCAAAAAAGAGCAATTCGGGCTGGGCCTCCGGTTAATAGGTTAGTCCTAAAAATAATATAAAAGTGTATAATAAAGCCCATTAAACATCCAAAACAGAATATAATATAGCATGGAACAATCAAAAATTATAGATACATTGGAGACGTATCAACACGTCCCAGTTGTCGCCGCCTCGCCTGGCCCCGACACGCGTTCGAGCTGATGAGGCATCGTGGCGCCACGTTGGCTGGCAGCTGGGCTGGCGTGGTGGTGGAGCCTTCATGAAGGGTCGCATGCCGCCACGTAGGTGCTTGCTGAGTCAGTGTAGAGGCTGGCCGTCGCCACGCAGGTGCCTGCCCAGCTGGTTGAGCTAGCAGCTGCTTGGGGACGGTGGTGGAGTCTTGGCTGGCGCGGGCCTGGCAGTGGCCCTGCTGATGCCCTCGGCAAGGGTCTTGCCGGGGGCCCGGCAAGGGTCTTGCCGTGGCGTTGCAGTCGTCCCCGGCAAGGGTCTTGCCGGGGGTCTTGTGGATTTCCTCGGCTAGGATCCCGCCGAGGGTCGCCGTCTTCTGGTCCTCATCTGATCTCAAATGTTTATGATCTTGACGAAGATTTGCATGCCACCACAGAGGCGCCTCCCGAGCCTTGGTTCCAACGTAGTTGGTTGGGTTGGAACCTGTGGGCTCAAGGGTGGCTTGCTCCGCTGGCATCGGGCAAGTTGCCTCGGCAAGGCTCTTGCCGGGGCTGCGGAGGCTGCCTCAGCAAGGATCTTGCCGAGGGAGTCCACCTCGCCCTCTTGCTCTCTTGTGTTTCTGGTCTTGGCGTTGCCTTGGTTGTCTCGTGCTTCGGCTTCTCTCCGGCTTCCCTCCTCTGCCCTGCTAAGTGTGGCCGTGGCGCGCGGCTCTGACTGCCGTGCACAAGTAAAGGGGTCAAAAGGAGAGCCCCTACTTTTGTACACCGACAGGAGCCCCCGGGTCTGGGCCACACATAAGCGCGACACATTGTTGGGCCAGGCCCAGAATGGTGCGCGGGCAGGTGGGGCGGATTTTTACCGTGGTAATTGTTTCGTCCGCTGCGCTTCCCCACGACCCACGTTGAACGTGCGACATGGAGGGTCGTGCATGACGTGGGGGTCATGCGTGGGGCAGTTCCCGCATGCATGCGTCACGTCGTGGGAAAGAGGCGGCTCGCGCCTTCCCCATAAAAAAGGAGGGAGGCGCAGAGGCGCGGCTCATTTACTAAGTGGAGTCGGGTCGCGGTCTTCAAGGCGCCCACGCCCCACGATCACGCGGTGGGGAACGGTCGCCTCACCCGTCCCCTCGATTTCGCTCGCTCGCCACACGTCCCCCATGCAGGTGGCACACGGTGGAGGCGGGAAACCGGGCCGTCGCTGATTGGGGCAGCGGGTCGGTCCTGATTCCCTGCGCCTCCGGTGGCTAGATTGGTTGAGTGGGGCGGCCGAGCCTCGACCCCGCCCCTTTATAAGGAAGGGGAGGGGGATGTCATCCCACATTCTCTCAGCATCCATCCTCTTCCACCTCCGCTCCTTTCTTCCACCCGCCATGGCGAGAGGGGGTGCTGGCCCTTCGACGGTGGCGGCGAGGGTCGCCGCTCGATAGCGCGTTCCCCCTTCCCAAGAGCCTGCGATGGCGGAGCCGGATATGAGAGGAAGGGGAGGGGGCGAGGCCGAGGTCGCCGCGGCGCTCGGGGAAGAGGGGACGAGGCAGCGCAATGGTCGTGCCCTCCGCCATCGATGCCTCCCGCGATGGAGGGCCACGTCGGGGACCAGCCCCGCGAGTTCTTCGTCAGGCTGCACCGGCCACCGCATTGTTGTCTCCGCCTCCCCACCCTATTTGCTCGGGAGATGGATTACATACTTGAGGTGCTCTCTGGCGGGTGCGACGAGCGGCACACCAGCACCGGTGCCTTGCAGCGAGAAAGCCCCATCAAAGTACAAGATCCAGTTGTGACTTGCTTCCTTGCCGGGGAGGGTGGTCTCCTGGATTTCCTCGTCAGGCGTTGAGGTCCATTCTGCAATGAACTCTGCCAAGACTTTGCTCTGGATTGTCGAAGTACTTTCAAACTTCAAACCAAAGCTCGAAAGCTCCAAGGCCCACTCCACAACCCTTCCGGTTGCGTCTGGGTTGTGCAGTATCCGTTGTAACAGGAGGCGGGTGACGATGGTGATTTCGTGTGTTTGGAAGTAGTGACGCAGCTTCCTCGAGGCCATAAGGAGGCCGAAGAGCAATTTCTGCACACCAGAGTACCTTGACCTAGCCCCCTGCAGGAGGGAGCTGACAAAGTAAACCGGGTGCTGCATCATCTTCTTCTTCTGCACCACCTCATTTGATTGCATGGGCCCTGTCCTGATGGCGTCAGACTCCGCCGGGGGCCTTGCCTTGCCGGCATCGGGCCCTGCTGGGGGAATCTCTGGCTTGCCATCCGCCAGTCCTGTCGTTGCCAGTGCCTCTTCTGTAACGCCCACGATGCGTCTATATCTCTCACGTGTCGAGGCACGACTTAGAGGCATAACCGCATTGTAGGTTTTGTCGCAAGAAGGGTCATCTTCACACAATCCTATGTAATGAACAAGAATGGGATAAAGAGAGTTGGCTTACAATCGCCACTTCACACAATACATAAATAAATTCATACATCATTCAAGATACACACAAGGTCCGACTACGGAACCAAAATAAAAGAAGACAACCCCAAATGCTAGATCCCCGATCATCCCAACTGGGCACCACTACTGATCATCAGGAAACGAAACATAGTAACGACCAAGGTCCTCGTCGAACTCCCACTTGACCTCGGTTGCGTCACCTGCACTGGTATCGTCGGCACCTGCAACTGTTTTGGTAGAATCTATGAGTCACGAGGACTCAGCAATCTCACACCCGCGAGATCAAGACTATTTAAGCTTATGGGTAGGAAAGGGGTAATGAGGTGGAGCTGCAGCAAGCACTAAGCAAATATGGTGGCTAACAAACACAAATAAGAGCGAGAAGAGAAGCAACGCAACGGTCGAGAAGCTAGAAGTGATCACGAAGTGATCCTGAAGCTACTTACGTTCATACATAACCCAAACCGTGTTCACTTCCCGGACTTCGCCGAAAAGAGACCATCACGGCTACACACGCGGTTGATGCATTTTAATTAAGTCAAGTGTCAAGTTCTCTACAACTGGACATTAACAAATTCCCATCTGCCACATAACCGCGGGCATGGCTCTCGAAAGTTTATACCCTGCAGGGGTGTCCCAACTTAGCCCATCACAAGCCCTCACGGTCAACGAAGGATATTCCTTCTCCCGGGAAGACCCGATCTGTCTCGGAATCCCGGTTACAAGACATTTCGACAATGGTAAAACAAGACCAGCAAAGCCGCTTGATGTGTCGACAATCCCGATAGGAGTCGCACGTATCTCGTTCTCAGGACACACCGGATAGGTCAAGCTACGAGTAAAACCAGCCCTCAAGTTGCCCCGAGCTGGCCCCGCAGGCTGCCCGGTTCGGACCAACACTTAGAGAAGCACTGGCCCGGGGGGGTTAAAATAAAGATGACCCTCGGGTTGGCCAACCCAAGGGAAGGGTAATAGGTTGTTAGGCAAATGTAAAACCAAGGTTGGGCCTTGCTGGAGGAGTTTTATTCAAAGCGAACTGTCAAGGGGTTCCCATAACACCCAACCGCGTAAGGAACGCAAAATCAAGGAACATAACACCGGTATGATGGAAACTAGGGCGGCAAGAGTGGAACAAAACACCAGGCATAAGGCCGAGCCTTCCACCCTTTACCAAGTATATAGATGCATTAATTAAATATAAGAGATATTGTGATATCCCAACATATCCATGTTCCTATTGGGGATCGTTGCAGAAATTAAAAAATTTCTACGCATCACCAAGATCAATCTATGGAGTTTACTAGCAACGAGAGGGGAGTGCATCTTCATACCTTCGAAGATCGTGATGCGGAAGCGTTGCAAGAACGCGGTTGGAGGAGTCGTACACGTAGCGATTCAGATCGCGGCAGAATCCGATCCAACACCGAACGACGGTGCCTCCGCGTTCAACACACGTGCAGCCCGGTGACGTCTCCCGTGCCTTGATCCAGCAAGGAGGAGGGAGAGGTTGAGGAAGAAGGCTCCAACAGTAGCACGACAGCGTGGTGGTGGTGGAGTGGCAGTTCTCCGGCAGGGCTTCGCCAAGCTCACGCGGAGGAGGAGAGGTGTTGGGGAGGGGAGGGGCTGCGCCTTGGGTGTGGTTCGGCTGCCCTCCCACCCCCCTTTATTTATAGGGGCAAGGGAGAGGGGGGCCGGCCCCCTCCAGATGCATCTAGAGGGGGCGGCGGCCAAGGGGGGAGGCTTGCCCCCCAAGGCAAGGGGGGCGCCCCCTCCAGGGTTTCCCCCAAACCCTAGGCGCATGGGCCCTAGGGGGGGTTTGGCGCCAAGCCCACCTAGGGGCTGGTTCCCCTCTATATTCAGCCCATAGGGCCCTCCGGGGCAGGTGGACCCTCCTGGTGGACCCCCGGAACCCTTTCGGTGGTCCCGGTACACTACCGATATACCCCCGAACACTTCCGGCGGCCGAATAAGGACTTCCCATATATAAATCTTCGTCTCCAGACCATTCTGGAACTCCTCGTGACGTCCGGGATCTCATTCGGGACTCCGAACAACATTCGGTAATCACATACAAACCATCCTTATAACCCTAGCGTCATCGAACCTTAAGTGTGTAGACCCTACGGGTTCGAGAATCATGCAGACATGACAGAGACACCTCTCTAGCCAATAACCAACAGCGGGATCTGGATACCCATGTTGGCTCCCACACATTCCACGATGATCTCATCGGATGAACCACGATGTCGAGGATTCAAGCAATCCCGTATACAATTCCCTTTGTCAATCGGTACGTTACTTGCCCGAGATTCGATCGTCGGTATCCCAATACCTCGTTCAATCTCGTTACCGGTAAGCCACTTTACTCGTTCCGTAATGCATGATCCCGTGACGAACTACTTGGTCACATTGAGCTCCTTATGATGATGCATTACCGAGTGGGCCCAGAGATACCTCTCCGTCATACGGAGTGACAAATCCCAGTCTCGATCCGTGCCAACCCAACAGACACTTTCGGAGATACCTGTAGTGCACCTTTATAGCCACCCAGTTACGTTGTGACGTTTGGTACACCCAAAGCATTCCTACGGCATACGGGAGTTGCACGATCTCATGGTCTAAGGAAATGATACTTGACATTAGAAAAGCTTTAGCAAACGAACTACACGATCTAGTGCTATGCTTAGGATTGGGTCTTGTCCATCACATCATTCTCCTAATGATGTGATCCTGTTATCAATGACATCCAATGTCAATGGTCAGGAAACCATAACCATCTATCACTACAAAAAAAAGACACATCCGTGACATTTTGGGCCGAACGAATTTTTTTCTGTCATACATATGACACTTCTATGACGATAATTGTGACAAAACCCGGTATCATCATAGATGTGGTGGGATCCTACTTCTATGACAAAAAATCATGACAGAAAATGGGCTTTTCGTCCTGGGCGGGCCAGAGACGCGGCTGCATGACATTCTTTGGGCCGTCCATGACGAAAAACCGTGGTAGAAGCGAGGGCGAGGAAAATTTCGGGGAGTTCCCGGTTACGGTGGGAGGTCGGGGGCCGAGCGATGCGCGTTTCTCTCGTACACGTACGCGCGTGTGTGCGAGGCGTTGGCTCTAACTAAACCCGAGCGAGGCGTTGGGCTCTAACTGAACCCGAGCGATTGCACTGCAGGCTACGCGTTACTGAACCCGAGCGATCGATCGATGGCTGTTAACTGAACCCGATCGAGCGATTCCTTCGCTACTGCTGCTAACTGAAGCCGATCGATGCTGCCTCTGGGATGAACAGTGAGCGTTGCGGGGGGGGGGGGGGGGGGGGTTGGATGAATGGTGAGCGGTAGCGTTGCCTCTGGATGAACAGGACCCCGTGGTGTGGTGGAGGGCTGGATGAACAGTAGACGGTGGAGGGGTGCCCGTGGAGGGGTGGTTGAACGGGACCCCGTGGTGTGGAGGGCTGGATGAACTAGACGGTGGAGGGGTGCCCGTGGAGGGGTGGTTGAACAGTAGCCGGTGGAGTAGCGCGCGGTGGAGGCTAGATGAACAGGAGCCCGTGGAGCCTGGAGGAGGTCGACGGTAGCCCGTGGAGGCTGGAGGAGGTCGATGGTGGAGATGAACAGTGTCCCGTGGAGTCCCGTTTTGCGGTACGCCACACCCCTCCCGATGAACAGGACCCCCGTTTCGACCGTAGGAGGTCCGTTTCGTCCGTTTTGCGGTACGCCACACCCCTCCCGATCAACAAGACCCCCGTTTCGACCGTAGGAGGTCCGTTTCGTCCGTTTTGCGGTATGCCACACCCCTCCCGATCAACAGGACCCCAGTTTCGACCGTAGGAGGTCCGTTTCCTCCGTTTTGCGGTACGCCACACCCCTCCCGATCAACAGGACCCCGTTCCGAACGTAGGAGGTCCGTTTCCTCCGTTGTGCGGTACGCCAGGCCTCGTTTCCATCGCCTGTTCCATCCAAGCCCTCCCGATGAACATGACCATGCATTCCGTTCCGACCCAGCCTATTGGCTCCCACGCGTTCCGTTGCCTCCTGATGAACACGACGCATTCCGTTGCCTCCCCATGAACACGACGCATTCCATTGCCTCCCCATGAACACGACGACGACGCCGTTTCTCTGTTCCGACCCAGCCATGTACACGAGCCCTGGCCGTACGTATGCGCGAGTAGGCGTTCGAGACCCCACCCGTATGTACACATACGTGGCCGTATTTTCTTTCTTGCACCCTGGCCGCTGTACGTACGTGTACATGCTACGTGCGCGCCTCTACTATGACACGTACGCGCCTCTACTATGACACGTGCACGCCTCTACATCCACCAGTATATATGTACGTACACGTTCGCGACCAGAATGACAACGCTACGTACACTTCGACCAGGTGGGTCCCGACTGTCAGGCACTTCCTTGCCTGCGAAGATGTAGCTGGTGGGTCCGAGCAGTCAGGGGGGCGAATCATTTTTTTTGCCCGGACGCACTTCCTTGCATGCGAAGATGTAGCTGGCGGGTCCCAGCAGTCAGGGGCAAACGTTTTTTCGTGAAATACGGTGGCCCGTCCGGTTGGTCCCCGCTGTCAGATGGAGGAATAACTATTTTGCACGTAATAAGGAGACACTTCCTTGTTGCGGCCGTGGACCCAGCTGTCAGCCTCTCCACGTACAGGCCACGTCCGATGGAAGCCGTTCCTTGACCACGTTGACCACGCCACGCCGAGAGCACCAGGGCGGTGGACGACGGCGAGGCCTAGGAAGGGGACGATGTGGAGCCGGGGAAGACGCGGCAGTGGATGCCCACGCGTAGAGGAGTACGAGGGTTCACTGGTTCGCTGCGGTGTGAGGCTGCCATCGCCGCAGAATAACAGGGGGTGTGGGTGAGTAGAGGGATGGCCTGGCCAGCGGTGGGAGTAGTAAGGGGCGGTGAGGCCTCCGCCGCATCATAGCCGGCCACGGGAGGCAGGAGCACGAGGCACGACCGGCGCTGGTTTGGGCGGCTGGAGCAAGAAGACCAGAGGTTGAAGAAGCACTACGGCCGTTGGATGGACATCGTACGGTCACTGGAGCTAGAATCGTGCATATTGACTAAGTTGACAAAGCCCTCTGTCCCCGTCAACTTAGTAGGCCCACAAGTCAGTCTGCCACTATACTGGGTCCCAGCTAACAGGGGGAGTATTCATTTTTTTGTGCGTAATAAGGAGGCACTTCCTTGCGTGCGAAGATATAGCTGGTGGGTCCGAGCTGTCAGCGGCGGTAACGTTTTTTTCGCGAAATACAGAGGCCCTTTTGGTGGGTCCCTGATGTCAGGTGGAGGAATCATTATTTTGCGCGTAATAAGGAGGCATTTCCTTGTGTGCGGCCGTGGACCCAGCTGTCGGCCTCTCCACGTACAGTCCACTTTAGATGCATGTCGGTCGTTGACCACGTTGACCAGGCCGCGCCGAGAGCACCAGGGCGGTGGACGACGGCGAGGCCTAGGAAGGGAACGACACGGAGGCAGGGAAGACTCGGCAGTTGTTTCCCACGCGGAGGGGAGTACGACTGTACGAGGGTTTACTGGTTCGTCTGCCGTCGCCGGAGAATAACAGCAGGTGTGGGTGAGTAGAGGGATGGCTAGGCCAGCGATGGGAGTACGGTGGGGCGGTGAGGCCTGCGCGGCAGCAGAGTCGGCCGCGGGGAGGAGGGAGCAGGCAGTCCCGCAGGCGCTTGTTTGAGCGGCTGGAGCAGGAAGAGCAGAGATTGAAGAAGCACGACGGCCGTTGGATGGCCATCCAACAGTCACTGCTTGTGCGTCAACCTTTTTTTAGGAAAGCCTCAAATCTGTGGAAAACAGCATACAACCCATCTGCCATTATTTCTAATAATTTACAGCCCATTTGCTAATTATTAAGGTTTTTTTGGAGCCCATATTCTTTTTGTTAGCATTACAGCCCATATTGTGGCCACGGTTAAAAAATTATACGAAATTTTGCATATTTCGGTGCGGTCCGAACTGTTTTTAATCCCGAAATTTCGACTCACATTCAAACTGATTTTAAAAATAAATGTATATCAATATAAAATCCAACAAATTCTCCATGCATAAAAATTAATGTAATTTAAAATCGCGAAATGAAAAAAAGATATTTGAAACTAATTGTCGGTTTGATGTGTTTTAAAAATGTACAACCCATTTCTCATTACTGATGGGCCATTTTCTCGGCCAGCCGAATGCAAGCTCTCCTCGTCTTGAACGATTTGCAGCCCAATAGGCCTGACAAAGCGACTTACTTGGCAAATCACAAAAAAACTGGGCTGTGGCCGTGGACCCAGCTGTCAGCCTCTCCACGTACAGTACTCTTCCGATGGAAGTCGTTCCTTGACCACGTTGACCACGCCGCGCGGAGAGCACCACAGCGGTGGACGACGGCGAGGCCTAGGAAGGGGACGACGCGGAGCCGGGGAAGACGCGGCAGTGGAAGCCCGCGCGGAGAGGAGTACGAGGGTTCACTGGTTCGGCTGCGGTGTGAGGCTGCCGTCGCCGCAGGGCCTGGCCAGCGGTGGGAATAGTAGTGGGTGGTGAGGCCTCCGCGGCAGGACAGCCGGCCACGGGAGGCAGGAGCATGCGGCACGACCGGCGCTGCTTGGGGCGGCTGGAGCAAGAAGACCAGAGGTTGAAGAAGCACTACGGCCGTTGGATGGACATCGTATGGTCACTGGAGCTAGAATCGTTCATATTGACTAAGTTGACAAAGCCCTTCGTCCCCGTCAACTTAGTAGGCCCACAAGTCAGCCTCCCACCAAGGTGGGTCCCAGCTAGCCGGGGGAGTATTCATTTTTTTGTGCGTAATAAGGAGGCACTTCCGGTGGGTCCGAGCTGACAGCGGGGGGGAACGTTTTTTCGCGAAATACGGTGGCCCGTCGGGTGGGTCCCAGCAGTCAGGGGGCAAACGTTTTTTTCGCAAAATACGGTGGCCCATCCAGTGGGTCCCTGCTGTCAGTTGGAGGAATCATTATTTTCCGCGTAATAAGGAGGCACTTACTTGCTGCGGCCGTGGACCCAGCTGAGACTCTCCACGTACAGTATACTTCCGATGGAAGTCGCTCCTTGACCACGTTGACCTTGCCGCGTTCCGTTGCATGCATGCGTCCATGGGCGTGGTGCGTCCCCACTGTCAGCCTCTCACGTACAATCATCTTCCGACGACTCCCGGTTGTTGACCACGTTGACCACACCGTGCCGAGCGCACCCAGACTGGAACAACCCGGAGATGGGGAAGACGGGGCAGTGGAGTCGCAGATGGAGAGGAGTGGGAAACTTCACTGGTTCGGGTGCGCGGCAGCACAGCCGCGGTGCCGCCCACGGGAGACAGGAGCACGGCTGTTGGATTAAAATCCAACGGTCCAGCTGCTAGAATCATTTGTTGATTAAGTTGACAAAGCCATGCGTACATGTCCCTTTAGTAGGCCCACAAGTCAATCACCAAATCTGACGGGTCCTAGCTGTCAACGGGATGAATAATTTTTTTTCGCAAAACAAGGAGGCACTTCCTTCCGTGCGAAGATACTGCCGGTGGGTCCCAGCTGTCAGGTGGAGGAAACATTTTTTTCAGCTTAATAAGGAGGAACTTTCCTTGCGTGCGACCATGGACCTCGTGGGTCCCAGCCGTCAGGCTCTCCACGTACAGTCCTCTTCCGATGACTCTCGTTTGTTGACCACGCTGCACCGAACGCAGCGAGGCGGTGGACGACGGCGAGGCCCCGGACGGGAACGACTCGGAGATGGGAAAACGCGGTAGTGGAGTCGCAGATTGAGAGGAGGAGAAGGGTTATAACTGGTTCTGTTGCGGCGTGGGGCTGTAGTCTGTGGAGAATAACAGGAGGTGTCGAGGGGTGGAGGGATAGCCTGGCCGGTGGTGGGGTAGCGCTTCGCAGTGATGCGTGCTAAGCAGAGCCGCTAGCCGCCGGAGGCCGGACCAGGCGGTCCCGGCGACGCTGGAGGAAGAAGACGAGAGATTGAAGGTGCATGCCGGCCGTTGGATATAAATCCAATGGCTGTGGATGACACAATCATTTGTTGACCAAGTTGACAACGCCCTGCGTAGGCTTCGACCTATTAGCCCACATGTCAGCCTGCAAAACTGTGGCATATATTTAACCCATGTTTTCTAGAATATACAGTCCATTTGCTGGGCTGGGTGAACAAATAATTTCGTGTCAATCAGGCCAATTTAAATTTTCTAAGAAATCCCACCCCATTTGCACTTCCTTGAAATACACGTATTAGGTGGGCTCGTTATATATATAATGTTATGTTAGAAGGAGCAATTAATATCAAAGAACAAACCGGAGAGGCACATTATATATATATATAATTAAGAAATTAGCGAGTTATTGCTCAAAATAAAAATGAGCGCGTTATTATTAAATTGGTCCTTAAAATCTTCGCAAGCTTTTGTACGCAATCACCAGGATTTTCCTTGCCTGTGAGTCAAAAACAACCAGGATTTTCCTTGCCAACTTCCGTTAAACATTTACTTTTATAAGTTAAGAACACGTGGGATGTTTTTATAATGTATATATAAGTCTCTATAAAATATACGATAATAGTAATAATATATACATATATATATATAATGTGGTTAGAAGGGAAAACATAAATTGGACACAGCATTACTTTTATAAGAGACCTGCGTTTTATACCCCACAATAGGCATACTAACAAGTTCACACACAAATACAACAGAAAAGGTAAACATTCATATCAAACTCAGGTTCACAGGACACGTCCATATTCATAGCCAACATTCACTATCAACAACTCAAAAGATTCATATATACACAAGCTCAGCATATCTATGCATCCAAATGATTGATAGATCACATGACAATATTCATACATAATTCACAAAAAGATTCAGATATACACATGTTCAGTATGTTTATGCATCCAAATGATTGAGATCACAGCCAATATGATCCATGGACGAACTTTAATTACCTAGGGTACAGACTGGTAAATGGTGTTCAATCGGAGGTACTCCTTGCTAAAATTAGTTCTTGTACGAGTAAACTTTCGAGTACATAAGAGGCATCACAGACAATCTGAACTTTGCTTGTAGGTTTATCCTCAAATAGTGGCCTCGTGCTGAGGGAGGTTTGAGCAACTTGGCCACTACTTTCATCCAACTAGTTTACTGGCTCATCTTGGTCCTGTATCTCGCCAAAATTCTACATTGCAGCCGAGAAAGGAGGCGGTTGAGAAAATGAACCACCCAAATTTTTTGTGCAGTTCGACTGAAATGGAGCATCCTTGGCGTGCAGACTGATTAAGTGCCAGATGAATATACGCGTCAACCAACTTGTCTGGAATCTTTAGACTCCATGCCATATAGTTCGCTACCATATGTGCCGATAACCAAAAGGCACAAGTTGGGACCAAAGACTGGACTGCGTTTTTCTGGGCTATGCACCAAGCAATATTTTTGGCGTTCACTCTCCTAATACTTGGAGTTTGACAATTGGTTGAGGCCAGTTGATACTCGAATGAATATAGGCACTTCTTGTCAACATCGATGCTTATCTGAGTGAACTTTGGAGTACATAGCAGCAGCATAAGTACCTGTCCATCTGATCATTTTGTGCAGTTCTACTGAAATCACCTGATGTAATGATTTGCCTGTGAGTTCAGGCTCCAAATTACTCCTTTATGAAATCAGCAAACAGTAGCACAATACCAAATTACCAATACATATGACAGGCACAATAATCAGGATAAAGATCAGTACCAACCTGTGTGAGGTAGCATATCAATTACTATTTCCTTTGACTGGAAGCCGAGATAAGCCAAGCGACTGACAGCAAAGGAAGAAAGCAAGTGGAGATTAGTGACTGACAGGAAAGGACGAAAGCTGTCGAGGCAATGAAGCACCCAAAGTTTTTGTGCAGTTCCACCAAAATCGAGCATCCCTGTTGGCACATATATTGAGAGAGTGAGATTACTATAATAGTGGGACTAGTTGATGAAACATACACTAACAAATAGAAGCACCCTCATTATCTTAATGGGTAAAGTTAGCAACATAGTAGTCTTGCTTAAAGAGAGGTATTAGTTTATTTAATCAGTGCCAATTAGCTCAACTCAACACTCAAAGCATTGCCATTTATCATAGGTTGCAAAACTTTAACGTGCAAAGATAAAGGAGTTTCTCATGACAGTAGCACGATACAAATAGAGATGACAGCAAACTAATATGGATGAAGGCCTTAGGCCTGTACCAACTTGAGAAAAAAAGCTTATTCATGTAGTCCCATAAGAGATGATAAAGCACTCACTGGAATCACACAATAGTATATATTTTTGTGCACTTCAAATGTATGGTTGAAATCACTCTTGTTTACCAGTGCTGAGATTATATCGAAAGATTATCAAGAACTTCCAGCAGAGTTAAAGCACTGGCTGGGATACAGTTCATTGTATTGTCTTGTGTAGTTCCACTAAAATGTATGATTGGCACAACATGATCCCTGTTTGCACAAGTAGGAACAAGGTGAAACCTTCATTAGCTTAGTGAGAAAGGATAGGAAGACATTAGCATATTACTCAAACAGTAGCATCAAATTCATGATGGACAATACGCAAAACATTGCCTCATTGAACCAATGGCAATAAATTGACATGCAAAACAATAGCACTATTATGTCATGACACCAATAATTTTCCCTCCCTGCTCCACCACATGATTCACCTCCATAGACAAACATACACACGTACATGATTCAGCATAGGGTCCTACTAAAGATTTGTTTAACTCCAACGGGAAAATTAGGCAGTAATAAATTAGTGGTACTTAAGTACTCCTAATTAATTAAGTGAGACATCAGAAGTGGAAGGGCTCCCCGGAGGATCGTCTCACATGTAAGGTAGTCGTTGCCGGAGCCCTTGAATGGCCTCGACTGAGGCCTCTGGCTTCAGCAAGATCGCCTTGGCACTATTTATTCTTCTTCTTCTTCCTCTTCATGCTCTGTTTCTCTTTCTCCTCACCAGTTGGTGAAACCAAGTACATGATTGGCCTTCTAATTCAGAATTGGTTTTGTCAGTGAGGGAGTACAAGTGTACTAGTAAAAAACAGCATTATTTTCTCATGGCAGTCGGAAAATAGAGATGAACACATGCATTAAATATCATTCTTACCTAAAGGAAGGTTATGGCGCCAATATGGATGATGAGGATTGGAACACAGATCTCCCTTTGTGCAGTTCCACCAAAATGAACCAAATGTTCCAATTTGATATTCCAGTTAAACAGCACAATAGTCACTTCTTTTAAGAAGAGTTTTGTGCAGTGCACCAAAAGGTCACAACAGCAACCAGGTGAATTGGATATCCCTGTTTGCACAAAAAGGCACAGAGGAAACAGTCAGAGTCTCAAACAATTACAGGCAAAAACATTTGGCTAAACTTGTCATGGCTTATAACATTGGCATGGCTTCATTTTTACCAGGGACATTAGATTAAGAACAGCTAAGGCTGCGTTCGGTTCACAAGTTTGGTGCAGGATTTTCGTAGGAACACAATTCCTACGGTATTCTTTCCCTTCCAACCGTTCAGAACACGGGAAAGGTGACTAGTGTTTCATAGGAAAGCTGGTCTGGTAGTACTGATTCCATAGGATTAGAAACGTCCACGCGCTGCTCATTTTTTGGGCGGAAGCCCGAGGCAGGCGCTCGCTGCCATGCGTTAGACAGGTTGCTGTGCTGTGTTGCCGGAATAAAAAATCAACCTATGTGTGGTACGTGAGGTGAGGACAAGAGTAGTCACTGTGCAGCTGAATAAACAAATAGCACCTCATACTGCCAAGCATGCTACTCCAAAAAAACAAATATGTACATTTCGTAGTCCATCCGAACACATAATCTTGAGAGTTTCCTCCGGTTCGCTGTTCCATAGTTTTATACCTACATTCCTTTCCTATTCCTCTATTTTCATCAAGACCTATGTTTTCTGCCCCTTTATTCCGAACGGAGCCTAAATATTTGGTATAAGGGCATGGGACAGTGGGTGCACCAGCAGTCCAGCACCATGTACGTAAACAGGGGCATAAAGTGGTGATTCATTGTTGCCCTGAGAAACAAACATCCAAGAAACATATCTGGGTCGGTCCCATTTTTGTTCACTCTAGCCACCTACTCCTATGTGTGGATAGCAAATCTAGTCCTGGTCATACCACTGTGTACAGAGTTACCCCTATATTTCCCTTTTCGACCAAGAGACCGGTTGGATGACCAGTCTGTACTACTTTCACCCCCTTTCCTTCCTGTTTGTACCAAGTCCGATGTACATACTAAATTCCCCACCCCCACTTTATTTCTTGTTTGAACCAAGTACTCCCTCCATCCGGAATTACTTGTCATCAAAATGGATGTGTCTAGAACTAAAATACATCTAGATACATCCATTTCAATGACAAGTATTTTCGGACGGAGGGAGTACAAGATTCGACTCCATGAAGTAGCTTTACCTCTAACAATAGAAGAAAAAAATGTGACGTTGGACCATCCAATCGAGAGGGGCTGAGAGGTAGAAAATGATGCACATGCAGCGACGTAGCGAGCTGGGGAAGTAGAGCTAAGGCGGTTTCGAATGAAGATATACCTGAAGGTCGTCGGGATGTGGATAGGTGGGCGGCGGGAGGCCGGATCTGCCCATAGGCAACGACGAAGGGATCGGAGGACCTCCCGCGCCGGCGCTCGGCTAGAGATAACGGTGCGGCCGGCAGTGGGTCTCCTCCCTCGCTGTCGACGACGGCCTAAACGCTGCCCCTCCTCCCCTTCACCGGCGGAGGGGGATACGTCCGGATCTGTAACCAGCAGTGAGGATAGAAAGCCAGTGTTTTTTGAAGGGAGAAAGACAGTGTTACTACCCCTATCTTGTTTAGATCTGGAGAGGATGAGAGTGTGTGAATAGAGCAACCCTAGCAAGCAAGCGCGGAGGCTCCGACCTATATATACGTAGTGGGGTAGTTTTCCTTTTTCACTCCATCAAAACAATCGTTTAAAATTGTGTACTACTACATGCCAGGTCGCGGTTTTTTTAGTTGTTGATTGTTTTTTGAGATAGCTACCCGCTTGTTCCAAGTGGTGTTACGGTGTGCCAGGTCGCACTTTGTATCGTTCAAGTTTGGTACTACAAGTCCCTCCATTAAATGAACAACCACCCGCTCGTAAAAATTGTGAACAAGCCCACGACTAAAATTAGCGGAAACGTGGGTTGCCCCAACATGCATTATTATTTATATTTTCTACTCCCTCCGTTCCTAAATATAAGTCTTTTTTTAAAGCCACACCTAAGACAATATTTTTTATTAGCAGTGAACCCCACATGTCATAGACACAAAAATTGTGGCAAGATTCCCTTAGGCAAGCCAAAGTGTGTCTAACAATTTGAGCAACTCAGGTTAGGCAAGTGTGGGAAAAATAATGTGGCAACATAAGACAAACATAGTCACAATCCAAACAGCCCCGTAATTTTTTGTGACGTGCATGAAAATTTGGTTAGTTAAATTTATAGTCAAAATTTGGCAAGGTGCATCAAATCAACACATGCAAGTATCAAAAGGAAAGTCACGGCATGCATGCATGCGTTGTACTCCCTCCGTTTCCAAATATAAGTCTTTTTAGAGATTGCAACAAGTGACTACATACGATGCAGAATATGTCTACTCCTACATATGAATTAGCCCATTTGAAATGTGTAAAAAGACTTATATCGAGTGCAGTGCTTTGATGTGTCGCGTCAACTCGTACAAGACCGAGAAATTTGATTACTACAACGCCCTCTCCCTCACGGACTGAGCTCCGGTGCCTTAACTGCACCTGCCTTTGGCTGCATGACAGGAGGGCCAACCACCTGTTGGGCCCACCTGTCATAGACGCAAAGGCAGGAGCAGTAAGTAGAAGCTTTCGCTACACGCTATCCCTCCCGCACGAGGTGGACGGACATGCAGCAGTGGATTCGATACTGTAGAAGTAGGAGTAACATCATTGTTCGTCTTCTCGAAGAGGCGAAGAGCCAAGCGCAACCCGAACGTGGCAGTTGCGAACGCTCGCGTGGTGCGGTTCCTTGGAGTACTAGCCAGGCTCTTGCATGAGACAAAATTGCTACTGTTTAACAATTAAACTCCATTATCCATTGGTTGATACTCATTCTGCATAGGTCCACGCGCTTAGCACCATTTCCTCCTGGGGTCACCAATGTTTATTTGCTAATTAATAGCATTGCATGCAATGAACTAGCCATTGCAAGTCATTACAAGCATGCACACCTCTCATCTCTTATTGGTTGATATGTCAAGAAACAAGAAACAAGGTAGAAGTTAATGCACCGCGCCTAAGTGTTTTGGGACTATTTGGTTTTCGTAAGATGACTTACACACCTAGACGGAGGGAGTAGTATAGCCCTGTAAACCGGAAAGGAGTATTTGCCTTTCTAGAGATTTCAACAAGTGACTAGACTACACCGTGTGCAGTACTCCCTCCCTTCCGGTTTATAGGGCTCAAATCTCAAATCTCATGAACCAAGGCATTTTGCGATTGGAGGAATGTATCTCGTACTTTACAAAACTACCCTAATTAAACTCATGCATTAATTACGTAGTTCTCTCGTTTTCCTCTCCGCCTTGGTCGCGGTGCACAATATTGAGCACTCCTATATGACTAGCCGCTCTATCTACATGCAGGACATTTCAAAGCATCCGGGCCCGCGTGCCATCCACCAAATCACAGCGAGGTGCTACAGTCGAGACTCACCTGTCACCCCGGTGTGGCCGTCATGACCCGTCATATCACAAAACCCAAACCTTTACCAGCAGTGGTAAGGTGGCCTCCAAGTTGGACTGGACGAAGCAACCATCATTTCACTGGAACGCTCGTTCAAGCCCTTTCTTCCCTTTCTTGAAGAAAACATCACTCCAGGCTACTCACTTCTGCCATTTTTCTTCTGTACCGACGAAGGAAAGGTGAGCGAATCAGTTATGTTGCTATATTTTCATTCCAAGAATCTTCTTTTTGCGAAGCACCGACCGATTCTCACATCCTATTATTTTCCCATTTTCATTGCGATTGTGGTTTCCTTTCGATTGCTTTTTGTTTGTCAGTTCATTGATGGATCCTGGAGCACTAGGCAAAGAGTTGCCGGCGGACAACCCACTAGAGACAGCGATCTCCAGGAAGCGAGCACCGACCAACGAGTTGACCATATTGGCGGGCCAACCCATGGAGAAAAAGAACTCCAAGAAACAAGCACTGGCCAAAGAGTTGAGGACGTTGGCGGACGAACTCCTCAAAGAAAGTTGGAAGAACAGCAAGGGACCCACCGTGCCTACCCCAGGAACTCTGATTGCCACCTATGTGAGGCTCAAGACCGAGTTTGAGGAGATAGTCACCGTTGAGAAGCAGTATTCCCCTGGCAAGGTGATGGCCCCCATCGAGGACGAGGAGATGGCCCCCGGAGGGATGAGATCCCCTGGTGAGCTGCACAAGGTAAAAAATAATGGCTTATTACCATAGTTGTGGTTTTTGATTATTTGCAATGTGCTTGCTAATATGTTAGGGTTGTGCAGGTGCCGGTGGACGTCCTTGATGATTCCGATGTCGTGGCCCATCCTGTTGGCATCGCCCCGGAGATCGATTCCGATGCCGCTGTCCATCCAGTGGACATCGCCCCAGAGATCGATTCCGATGTCGCGGTCAGTCCTGTGGACATCGCCCCAGAAATTGATTCCCATGCCGCTGTCCGTGCTGTGGTCATTGCCTGAGAGATCGATGACAAGAAATAGTTGGTCGCGCTAATCCTTCAGGGTAGTTTGCATTGCCCTGTGTTTAATTACCAGAACAATGCGTGTTATCAAACCATCTTAGGGCTAGTGCACTGTCTTGTGTGGGCGGATCTTGCTACTTTTGTTTGATAGTGAATCATGCGATGAGTCATGCGAACCCTCTCCGAGTTATGGAAACAGATGTATCCTCACCAGCTTTTGATGTAATATATGGCATGCTTAGATGTAAGTTTGAATTGTTTATCATATCAGCAGGGCTTGTTTGATGATTCTTGGTGTTAGTAGGCTAGCTACTGTGCGAGCTATAGTACTTGCAAAACACTCACCGAAGAGAAACGTTGGGGCTGATGAGCTCGTGGTATGCTTATACTTATCCCTCGTCGATCGACCAATAGCCCTAGCTCCTAAAATTGTAGGCTTAGCGATCGATCAGACAATAGTCGACATACATTCAGGCCTCATTTGGTTCATAGGGTAGGAAAATCGTAGCAAAAGTACAGAGAACGTGCCACACAAAATCATAGCAGTGCAGAGACGTACTCCCTCCGTTCCAAAATAGATGACCTAGGCGGGCTAGTTTGGCCTAGTGGGTTTCAGTGATATGACGTGGTACAGTGTCGTCCAGTCTTCGCATGTGGTAGCAGTATTGCGGGTACAGTAAGTTTTCTTGAAGAACTGGAATTCAACGAAGTCATGATGGTTCCTTCGTCCGAACAACTTACAGTGGGAAAGGTTGGGCCTGCGATACGACCGGGGTAGACAAGGATAATTTTGTGCATGGCAGGTGGACCAGGATGGTCGACGTCCCACATGTCGGCGAATGAAAGTATTCTTTCCGATATAGAGGATGAGCAACGAGTATTCATTGTTTATTTTTGATGAAAGCTATTGTCTCCACTGTTACGACGGAGGAGTGTGAAACACGGCAGCCCAGTGAACTTGGCATGTGCACCACTCCCTCCTTCCTCATGTAATGCCCAGGTTACAGCTTTTTCTCACTTTCTCTCTATTTATTTCCTCTCAAATGTTTTTTACCTTTCTTTTTTTAAGACACAATTGTTTTTTATGCCTTTTTTTAGAATTATTATTTTTATACCTAGGAGCACGTGTAGAGACGGGCTCTTGCAGAGCCCACTCCTTGACTTTGTCAATGCCTCTCTCTCCTCCACATAAGGAGTACTACTTGCTATGCATGCATGCGGCGGGCAGCTGGCGTCTTGAGGGGCCAGGGCGGTGAGAGCGGGCTCCGGAAGCGGTCCGGACTCCAGCATGGCCCACCTCACATTATCACCATATATTTCTTGGAGTCCGTGCGCGGCGGGCGGGCGATCTCTTCTCCCTCCCCTGTTTCTCTCTTCTTAGCCGACGCCCGCCGAGCGATTAGATTTCGGCTATCGACGGTTTATTCAATTACGGTCCCACATGTCAGTGAAATTGCAAGACAACGCGTGTCCCCTCTGGTGAGCGGCGTGCGAGCCGGACTGTCGGGGTTGCGATGCGTACGAGTCTTATGTGTGCCACCTTTTCCTTTAGAACTTTTGAAGCGTAACATTTTCGCGCGATCGATCGATAGAAATCCAGAACAAAATGACGAGGGCGGTGCTTTTCCGCTCGTTAGGCGGGCTAGTTCGAGTGATATGACGTGCTACAGTGCCGTCCACTTGCTGCATTTTTATGTAAGCAAGAGTTTACACTCTTACGCGGGAGGAGTGCGAAACACCGCGGATCTGCTTTTGATCGAGGGATAACTGTTCCCTGCCAAATAATGGAGGATTGTTAGCGATTATAGCATGATAGTTAGGGCATCTCCAGCGCTGGCCCACAAATTTACACCGGCATCTGTCGGAGGACACTGATGGATGCCATCCGATGCTGCCCGCATACCTTTCGACAACTATATGAACTAACCGGACGAAATTCATGCAAACAAAGCAAATTTCAAATTAACCGGATGAAATTCATTACATTTCGAAAACTTTTCCTACAAACTGGACGAAATTCATTACATATTTCGCACAAACCGTACTAAAACCTACTGTAAACGTAATCTAAACGATCGCCGGCACCCGACCACCATGTCCGGCCATGAACCCGAGAAAGCCGGCCATTGCCTTTGCCTCCTCCTCATCTGCCTCGATAACCTCCTCCTCCGGAGCACAAGGTTCTGAAGGTTTCCGCCTCCACATCGCCGTCAAGCGGCTAATCGGCCGCCGATGTTTACCCCACCAAGCTTGGCGTCGACTGAGTGGAGTAGCGGTGGCCTTCCCGGGACCAGAGCGGCGGCGACCTACCGTGTACTACTCTTCCTCGCTGCCGGCTGCGCCCGCGCACGCGCGCCGGCTTCATGGTCGTGGCGGCGGAGGGCGGCTGGGGGGGTGTCGGCGATCTCCTTCGTTTGCTCCTGCGACAGTACGTCGAAGAGAGCTTTGGAGCGCGCCCGGAGCGGAGCCGCCGATGTCCCTCGTCTGCTCCTACGACAGTACGTCCAAGAGAGCTTCGGAGTGTTGGAAATATGCCCTAGAGGTAATAATAAAATGGTTATTATTGTATTTCCTTGTTCATGATAATTGTCTGTTGTTCATGCTATAATTGTATTAACTGGAAACCGTAATACATGTGTGAATACATAGACCACAACATGTCCCTAGTAAGCCTCTAGTTGACTAGCTCGTTGATCAATAGATGGTTATGGTTTCCTGACCATGGACATTGGATGTCATTGATAACGGGATCACATCATTAGGAGAATGATGTGATGGACAAGACCCAATCCTAAGCATAGCACAAGATCGTGTATTTCGTTTGCTAGAGCTTTTCTAATGTCAAGTATCATTTCCTTAGACCATGAGATTGTGCAACTCCCGGATACCGTAGGAATGCTTTGGGTGTACCAAACGTCACAACGTAACTGGGTGGCTATAAAGGTGCACTACAGGTATCTCCGAAAGTGTCTGTTGGGTTGGCACGAATCGAGACTGGGATTTGTCACTCCGTATGACGGAGAGGTATCTCTGGGCCCACTCGGTAATGCATCATCATAATGAGCTCAATGTGACTAAGGAGTTAGCCACGGGATCATGCGTTATGGTACGAGTAAAGTGACTTGCCGGTAACGAGATTGAACAAGGTATTGGGATACCGACGATCGAATCTCGGGCAAGTAACGTACCGATTGACAAAGGGAATTGTATACGGGATTGATTGAATCCTCGACATCGTGGTTCATCCGATGAGATCATCGTGGAACATGTGGGAGCCAACATGGGTATCCAGATCCCGTTGTTGGTTATTGACCGGAGAGTCGTCTCGGTCATGTCTGCATGTCTCCCGAACCCGTAGGGTCTACACAGTTAAGGTTCGGTGACGCTAGAGTTGTAGAGATATTAGTATGCGGTTAACTGAAAGTTGTTCGGAGTCCCGGATGAGATCCCGGACATAGGAGTTCCGGAATGGTCCGGAGGTAAAGATTTATATATGGGAAGTCCTATTTTGGCCACCGGAAAATGTTCGGGATTTTTCGGTATTGTACCGGGAAGGTTCGAGAAGGTTCCGAAGTGGGGCCCACCTGCATGGGGGGACCCCACATGAACGTGGGTAGTGGGGGCAAGGCCCCACACCCCTGGTCAAGGCGCACCAAGATCCCACCTTAGAAGGAATAAGATCATATCCCGAAGGGATAAGATCAAGATCCCTAAAAAAGGGGGATAACAATCGGTGGGGAAGGGAAATGATCGGATATCTTCCCCCCACCTTTGCCAACGCCCCAATGGACTTGGAGGGCAAGAAACCAGCCCCCTCCACCCCTATATATAGTGGGGAGGCGCATGGGAGCAGCAACCCAAGCCCTGGCGCCTCCCTCCCTCCCTTGACACCTCTTCCTCCCCGCTTGCGCTTGGCGAAGCCCTGCCGGGATCCCGCTACTTCCACCACAACGCCGTCGTGCTGCTGGATCTCCATCAACTTCTCCTCCCCCCTTGCTGGATCAAGAAGGAGGAAACGTCCCCGCTCCGTACGTGTGTTGAACACGGAGGTGCCGTCCGTTCGGCGCTAGGATCATCGGTGATTTGGATCACGACGAGTACGACTCCATCAACCCCGTTCTCTTGAACGCTTCCGCGCGCGATCTACAAGGGTATGTAGATGCACTCCCCTCTCTCTCGTTGCTAGATGACTCCATAGATTGATCTTGGTGATACGTAGAAAATTTTAAATTTCTGCTACATTCCCCAACACGGAGTGCCAGGAGGCCATGGTTGAAGTGGTGCCGACAGAAGGAAGGGACTGGAGGAGAATAAGTGTGGGTCTTTGGCTATGGCTGGGAGCTGGGGCTCAAGTTAATATAGCGGGCGAATGGCAATGAGCCGCGGCAGACGGATGGACAACTAGCGCCGGAGTAGGTTCGTCGGGCGTGAATGCGGACGCTGCTTCAGTGACTTAACTGCAGATGCGTTTGGGTTACTGACATGTGGGCCCAACGGGCATCTGGCCCGCATGTCACTGACACACCAATTGCACCTGCAGTTAAGTCCGGTGAATGCGGCATTGACATTCTGGAGAGATGGTGACCGTTTCAGGCGGGAAGCGCGCGCTAGCGATGGAAGGGGTTTCGGTGTGCAGTGGCACTAAGATCGGTCGCTCACGATAGTACATACTCCGTACCATACTACCATAGTACCCTCTCTAGCTTAGGTTGTTTTATAGATTGTCGTTGTGATGCACGATATACATGAGCAAGGTGGTCCGAGTATGACCGTTGGTGTTGAGCCAGGTGAATACATGCTCGGCGTTCGCGTAGGCCTCCATCAAACGTCTAAACAGTAATGTCAGGCACCGCCGGGGGCGGAGGTGATGGGCTCGTCGTTTGCGTTGCGCCATGAGCAGGACTTTGATTTAGAGGGCAACGTGCATGCATTAGCATGCTTTGACAGCGTGAGCGTGAGTGTCTGACGCAAAGTATTTCATTTTCATTTGGCTGACGAGGGTGCGTTGCAGCGATGAGTCCGTGGTTTGATTCCCCACATACGCATAATTTTGGTTTTTACAGTATTTCTTTCTCCATTGACAGGTAGGGCCGCGTAGATAGATAAAGAACACGAGCTGATGAGGCGCATGCGGACTGTTTGACTGGTCAACCAGACAAATACGGAGCTATACGCTGAGCCAGTGACCGTATAATCACCATATCTCGTATACAATGATCAAAGTGAGCTATCAAGACAAGTTCGATGACCGCCAATGCATTTTACTCGGTAATAAATGACCAGGATTGAAGGGGAATCCAAATTTGCTTTGTCTTCTGTCCTTGAGCTCTTGACAAACCAATGCACTATACGGTTGTCCCGCCACTCCACCCCAGAGCTCTCACCAAGCGTCGTTCATGCCACCGCGCCGCACACTAACCGGTAAGGCAGCGATGGCATCCCGCCGCGCTGAGTTCCTCGCCGCCCACGACCGCACACAAAATGGTAGGGAAGCGATGGCATCCCGCCGTGCCGAGTTCATCTCCGCTCGCGACCTCACAACTATGTGGGAGGAATTTGAAGATGCCAAGGCCGAATGGGCGGTAGAGCAAGAGGCGGCCAAAGCCGCACAGAGGGGCGGAAAAGTCAGAAAGCACTCAAGAAAAGAGAGGCCCGCCGCCGCAAGAAAGGAAAGGACGCACGCGCTGCTGCGGAGAGGTCGGCGGAGATCCAAGCACGGTGGGGTGTCGCCGACAAAGCCGGGAAGGAGAACGACGGCGTCTGGCCAGCATGTGAGAAGTAGTAGTACTAGTAGTTAGTGTGTGTGTCTGTGTCTGAGTACGAGCATGTACCAATACTACTAGTTACTACTGTAGTTTTTAGAGCAAATTACCAGTACATTAGCCTAGACTAAATGGAAAAATTCCTATACTAAGCATCAAATGGCATCTCTTTCTCTATAGGAATTGAGATGCATGTCATCTCACTTCCTATGATTTTCATATTCCTATCCTATGAACGAAAGGAGGCCTCTGTTGGAGTAACTACTGTAGCTAGCAGTACTGCTGGTACAGTAGTTTTCTTCAAGAATCGGAATTCAACAAAGTCATGATGGTTCCTTCGTCCGAGCAACTTCAAAGTGGGAAGTGGGCCTGTGATTTGACGGCTCATTAGTCATTGTTACTGCGGCGCGACAACCTGGGTGACTCTCCCTTGGAGTTCTGCGTGCATGGCAAGTGGACCAGGATGGTCGACGTCCCACATGTTGGCGAACGGAAGTATTCTTTCCGATATCGAGGAGCAAGGAAACCGCGTGGTATAGTATCACTGCTGATTGGTTCGCAAAAAAATAGTATCACTGCCGATTTATAATTATTTTTTATTTCTGATGAATGCTAGCGTTTCAACTCTTACGATGAAGGGTGCCAAACACGGCACGTGCTGGATGTCCCACACGTTAGCGAAAGGAGTGGGACATGAACAGCGTGGTAGAGCCCAGCATAAAAAAACAGAGTGGTAGAGCGTCTCCACTTCTTCCACTTCTGGGTCAGAGACCACACGTAGTAGTACTTAGTGGTATGAACGATACAAAGTGCGACCTGGAGAGAAAGACACGTCTAGTTGGAAGGTCTCGGGGCATACACGTAAACAAATATACAAGTTAATATGTGCCTCCAACTAATATAGTAGTAGTAGAGTACTTAGGCACGTACTCCATAACATCACCGTGCATTGCACGTACAACATTTAGTGGTAGTACGTAGTAAGAGACAAATGCCGCCCAAGAGTTCCCTTCTCGACCTACTTTTGGGTGTTTGGTAGAGTGTATGGAGGGTGCATGAGTCCACACTAGTTTAGCACAAATACACTAGAAGCATGCATGAAGAGAGCATGCATGAAGAGGGGTGTTGAGTTGAGCATGCATGAAGAGGGAACAACTATGCTGAGACGAGAACGCAACCAAACACACCCTATATGCCACGCATGTTCATACCATTTGTGCCTTTCTACTTCACTTACTACGCTACATTACTCAGGTTCGTACGTCCACTCCTGGGTACATGTCCATCTCGTAGTTCCAGTCCCACGTGTTCTTCATATAGATGGAACGATCCTTGCATAACACGTGCACCTTGATGCTAGATGTCTCGCGTGTTGGCAAAAGGATGAACAAAGCTCACGTAAAAAATAGAGTGGAAGAACATAGATTCCGGACGACCGAGAAGGAGCAAGGAACCTCGTGGTGGAGCGTCTGCACTCATAATATTTAATATTATTCAGCGATATCAAAGTAACCAATCATCTCCACAGTGGACTGGAAGAGTACGAAACACGGCAGCCCAGTGTAGTTACATCATACTAGTACATGGCTAACCCACGCTATCACCATATTTCTTGGCTTCCGTGTGACACCTATCTCTAGTAATCCAGCAGCCTGTATCGCTTCTCCCTCCTCGTCTCTATCAAAGTGCGGCGGGCTGGCGTTTCTGCCGTCTATTGAGGTCGGTTAACTATCACATGTTAGCGACATGCCAAGAGCATTCTAAAAAAATTCCTTTCACGTTCCGTTTTCAAAAAGAAAAAAATCCTTTCACGTACGAATTTGCCTGTGTGCTTTGAGCAACTTGCATGTCCTATACTGCTCCTGTTTGATACTCTAACTTAGCTAGAGGTTAGACTAACTCATGACTAACCCTGAACTAAGTATAACCAAAGAGGTGTTTGGGTGACAGGGTTAGATTGACAATAAATGCACTTCATGGAGAGAGAAAAGTGATTTTTCAGTGGTCCCAATGAGAACTATCTCCTGTTAGCACCTCTTGGGTGGGATAGTTTTTTTGGTGGGTTCGGTGCAACTTGCTCCAATTTAAACCCTCATGCTTGGATACTTTAGGGCTATTTGAGCCCCAACTAGCTCAAACTAACTCTAACCCATGGATCCAAATAGGGCCTATGGCCAGTCTCGACGCGGAGCAGTCGCGTGCACCGGGAAGCGACGCTCTCTCGGCCGTCGCGCCACTTCAAAGCCGGCGCCAGTGAGAGGTCGCCTCCACTCTGGTCGGGCATTAATGCAGCACTGACGCTGACCATTTCACGCGGGAAGCGCGCGCTGGCAAGGGAGTATATGTTTTGAACCGTTTCAGGTGTAGTACTGGTAGTTTGCAAAACTACTCAATTATTGCACTCAGTTTCCTAAGAAATTGTGGTAAAAAACGTTACTCCACAGCCCGCTTCCCTTCTCCTTCCTCTTCCACCGCCCGCGCATGTCCGCGGGAAGCAACCGGTCAACCCTTATATAGGAGTGCTAGCACAAAAAGATGCATGCATGACCACTAAAATTTCCATATTAAAGCGCCGCTCCGGGCGACGACGACCAGAGAAGAGGCGGCGGGAGGGGAATGAATGCAGCTACTGTTCGGGTTCGCCTTCCAGCTTAAATAAATGTGCAGCATCATGTGTACCCGCGGGTGCACAAATTGTAACATACGTGTATGCTTAAGTGGGCGTCACATAACTGGTGTGTGTGTGAGAGAGATTCTGAAAGACAGAGTGCGTGTGTGTGATTCTACTCTTCGGACATGTACTCAACCTTTTGCATCGGGATATAAGTATAATGGTATTTACTTTAGCTAGTGATTTACGTGGCCATGTTAACGTGGTTGTGTCAAAAAAAGTCACTTCCTGCTCGTGATTTGCGTTATATAATTACAAGCAAGATTCTCGTGCATTGCACGGAACATCAATATGCATTTTTTTACAGAACACCTGTTGTGATTGACCCATGCAGGAGTAATCCCATGTGTAAAAACTAATGATACCTCAAGAATTTTATCGGAAAACTGGTATCTCGAGAATGTCATCGAAAAAATGAAAGATGAGAGATAAGGCGAGGAGGAGTGGAGCGTGGTGGTGACTGGTGGTCGGAATGGGCGGAGGCATGGGGATGGACGGCGCCGGCAGGTGGCAGCGGCCACCATGCATGCTAGATTGTTCCAGAGACTTATTCCTTTTTTAATTGCCGTGCAATGAGCTTGCGGGAGATAATGATGTGGAGAGAGTTGCGGGTATCTTTTGTAAAATTATCATAGTTTGCTTTCTATCCTCAGATATAGATCATACGGTCTGTATTACAAGATGGCAGGCACACCATCACCGCCAACTCGTTTTTTTATAAGGGTACAGATGATAAGTTTGCTGACTACTAAAGTAAAGTGGAATTTGTCCATGTTATGCAAGTAAATAAAGGTGATTGTTTATCATACGGGTAAGGTTGGATGAAGGGTGGTAGGAACAAATGCTCTGCCTAGAGCATGTGTGTGTGAGATGGAGTCTTAGTGTGTGTGGGGTGTGTGTGTGTGTGAGAGAGAGAGAGGAGAGAGAGATGGAGTCTTAGTTTGTGTGTGTGTGTGAGAGAGAGATGGAGTCTTAGTGTGCGTGTGGGGGGGGGGGTGTGCGTGCATGCGTGCGTGTGTGTGTGTTTGTGTGTGTGTGTGTGAGAGAGAGAGATGAAGTCTTAGTGTGCGTGTGTGTGGGGGGTGCGTGTGTGTGTGTGTGTCGCGGGGTCCTCTGTGGAGGATGTAATTTAAGTGTGCATGGCTTCATCATAGAGAGGTGATGTGTATGGCAGAGGCCACCAACGATGGGGTGCGAGAGAGAAAATGCCCGTAGAGAGGGAAGAGAAGGTGTGTGCGCGTGAGAGGAGTCGACATCGAGAGAACGTGTTTGTTCGAGAGACACCGAGGAAGACTACTATATATCGATGGTGCATGTAGGCGGGAATTAAACAAAGGGATGGTCTTATTGGTTTCTGGGATATAGGGGAAGAGTGAGAGGCGGGGGGGGGGGGGTAGCTAGAAGGAGATTGTTAAGTGTGAGTGTGTGTTTTACCCATCCAGGCGGAAGTTATGTGCACAAAAGAGGAGAACGATTCGATGTGGCGTTAGGATTGAGGGTAATTAAACGTATGGAGACATAGAGACCTTGAATGTGCATGTGTGAGAGGTATACATGTATATGTGGGATGTGTGTGTGTGCGCGCGCGCATGATCGAGATAAAAGAAAGAAGACATAAGTCATAAGATCAACGACATGGGAGAGACGGATCGGTATGACAATATGCATGCATGTGAGAATGCAGGGAAGAAGGCCTGACAATTGAGCATGTGTTTTTGTCTTTAAGAGATAGTGGCGTGGGCTGGAGCATGCATCTATGGCGAGCAGAGGGAGTGAGGTGCAACGATTGTGCAAAAGAGACCAACCTATAAATGCATATGTATGGAGAGACATATATAGTGTGGGTGATAGGAAGCAAGACTCCATGCGAGAAAGAAATGTTGACGGAGAAACTACAGATAGATCCAGAGATGGAGATGCTAGCTAGAGGGACATCCGCTAGTTTGGGTGTTGGAGATGACCGTCGGGTGGTTCAAAGGGTGAAGTTATATATGTGTGTGAGAGGGCACTTGACTGCATGTAGAGAGAAACATATGTAGTGTGCGTGATAGGAATCAAGAGTGAGGGCGAGAAAGAAGGTTGATGGAGAAACAGATAAATAGAAAGATAAAGATGCTAGCTAGTGTGCGTCAGAGATAGGAGCCGAGTGGATCTGGAGGCTGGATTATGTGTGTGGGTGTGAGAGAGATAGAGAGAGGGTGCATGTGAGTCACATACAAACAGATATCAGAGAGAAATGAGATCCAGAGAGACGGAGTTTTGTGTTTGCGAGAGAGAAAGATATTTCACAACGAGAGTGATAGCTAGAGAGACATACGAGGGAACGCAAGATATCTCTAGGGAGAGAGGGTGTGTGTGAGCGACATACAAGAGAACAATGGAGAAATATGATACCCTAGGAGACAGAGTTTGTGTTTGTGTGTGAGAAAGAGATATTGAAGAGGAAGAGTCATAGGTTCTCATATCTAAGGAGCGAAAGACATCTCTGTATGAGGGGTGTGCGAGTGGCACACATGGGAATAGTAGAGAGAAATGAGACCCCGGGAGACAAAGTTTTGTGTTTGTGTGAGAGAAAGAGATTCCACATGGAGAATCATAGTTAGAGACACATAGCAGGGAGCGAGATATACTTAGAGAGAGATAGAGTGATGAATGTCAAGGGAGAGAGTACCGTCAGTGTGTTACAAAGATAAAAGATCATTGTCGACATACAGGTAGCACGAGAGATACCTGAGAGACGATGAACGCGTATAGGTCCAGAGAGATAGTCCTATATAAGCATGAGTCATAGCTATATGAGACGAATATCTGGATTAAAGGGGATTCAAATATTTAAACTGGAGATCACGACATCGATAATATCATAACGCAAATTGGTGTATCAAACATGCATATTCATTTGAATTTGGGCACATGTGTAATGTTATATAGTTTATCAATATTGGTGATCCATAGATTCTTCAATTACAAACAATGCATGGTTTATATGCAATTAATGTCTAAACGGGATTACACTATATGTTGCGTGTGTGAAACACATTATACATGTTTGATAAGTAAAAAAAACCCGCACGACACACACATTAATTGGAGACAGTTAGCGAGGAATGCATACATTGGATTTCAACATAAAGTGGTTTCAAATATTTGAAAATTCAAATTGATGGATACAACCTTATGAATCTGAGATCATGCCATTTGTAAACCATACTTATGTATAATTGGTGTTGTGCTTTTGAAAGTATATATAAAAAAATGATGTATATAGAATGTAATTCCAATTGAAAATGGATCCCGCCCGAAAAAAATAGAATACAAACGGGATTCGAATTGAGTTGGCACGGTAAACGTGCACTCTGCAAAATTTGAACGAAGCGGGGAAAGTCGCAGTAACCGCCCGAAACCAAAATCTGCGAGATGGAAATCACTACTGCCTATCCCTGCCACGCAAAGCCTATCTGCTGGATTTCTATAGGTTTCGATAGGGGTAGGTTTGTAATTTCACCCAAACGTGACGTAACCGCCTCTCACCCGGATTCATACACGGTGGGCGCCAAAACACAGTGTGTCCTCGGCCGAAATCGACTCCCTCCCCGATTCATATTCATACACGGTGGGCGCCAAAAACAAACTCTCGTCGGCAAATATTCGGTGTATCCGAGATTACCGTCCTATCCCCAACCGACTAATGTTGCTGTGATGTAGTAGAAATTTGAAACGGGGGCTAAGTTTGTAAATTTCCTCGCATTTGAGACAAGCGCGCCCTGAATACATGGTTCCCCCTTCCTCTCTACCTCCCTTTTCCCCATTCGTACTCCGTGGGCGCCAAAACACCCTCTCCACCCCACCCTCCTCCGTCCGCCACCCCATCCACCGCCGTCCTCCTCCACCATGCCGGAGCTGATACCCCGACACCGCCATCCATTACAAGAGATCGACCTCTCTCATCCACGGCTTCGGACCGGGATCCTTGCATCCCGTCCTCTCGCCTCATCCCCGCCGTCGTCCACATTGCCGGCGCCGCTCCTATGACCGTCTCGTCCACCGCGCCCCGCCGCCACCGTCTACCCTCCTAGATCAGCTTCCATGCCGCCGACAGCCATCGCTACCGCAGCACTGTCAAATTCTCAGCAGATGCGTACACGGCGCCGCACCAGAGGCGGTACTCTTTCGTATCTGCTCAACTTATTTATCGCAGCAAGAAAATAGATCGCCACTGCTTTACTCTGGTTTCTTGTCTTGGTTGCGAAGTTGCCTTTGTCCGGTTTGCACCTTTAGATCCACCATGGCACGCTCAACACTATACTCCCAATGCTTATGGTTTTCCCCTTTTGTATTCCACACTAGTTAAATCACAGTAGACTAAATTTCAAAATTGGGTCATCAATTTTTCAGAGCTCGCCGGAGTTCGCCGGTGCGATCGAAGGGGCTCGGGTGGTTGTGGGGCCTCGCCGAATGAAGAAAACTCGACGCGGGTGGGGGTTGGGGCGGGGGTGCGGGGTGGGGTGGCGGAGGAACACAGGCGGTGGGGGCCGGTGGTCCGGCCGGCGGCCCGTGCGGTGTTCTGTATGGGAAGAATCAGAGACGAGGAAGAAGAAGGGTTAGGAGACGTAGGATCTTCATCCAACCGCCTGAAATGGTCGAGAGACAGCTGGGAGTTGCATTCTTAATGCGCTCTGGTTCATCATGTGTGGGCACTGCGCAACCAACATTTTATTATCCAAAATCTGCTTGCTCTTCTTTACCATGTTCCTCTTCCGTTCTTCTTTAATATGTACTCTCTCCGTTCCTAAATACAAGTCTTTGTATAGATTCCACCATGGACTACATATGGAGCAAAATGAGTGAATCTACACTCTAAAATGTATCTGGATACATCTGTATGTGATCCATAGTGGAAATCTCTACCAAGACTTATATTTTGGAACGGAGGGAGTATGATAGTAGTACAGTATGTTCCTTGTACTGAAGATGAGCAGGGACATTTGCAGTGTAGAGGTCTATACGGTCGGTTGTGATGGACACTTTGAGCCTCTTTGATTCGTAGGATCTTGTAAACATAGGAATAGGATTTGTAGTGGCCTGCGCACTTGAATCCTATAAGAATAGCAAGGAAATGCGGGAAGCTGTGTCGCCTTTGAGACTTACACTGATATTAACAGTACCGCACCTTCACTTGAAGAGAGCTGGTATCCGAAGCCTTTCTAGCCGTACCGGCAATACTAGCACATATATTCCAGCAAGTTCCACTTTGCTGATTTTACTCTGATGCTTAAGGTTTCCCCGTTATATCTACACTATGATCTATGTAGCTGCTTTGTGTCGCACTAGCAGCATTCCACTCTTGAAGCTAAACACTGCAATGACTTACAAAATTGGCACCAAGGCATTGAGTGCCATTCTGGATGCAATGAAACTCATACGCTCCCCACCTGTTGATTCTTGTTCAGAATATGATCCTAATGACTATTCTAACCTCGAGGAGTCAAAGGCAGATGGCCTGTCCTGTTCACCCATCAAGGTGCCTATTCTAATTTGGCAATGTTTTATTGATTGCGGGTATCTTGCATATGTTGTCTTGCATTTCTTCTACATTGTTGCACTGCCATCTGCTTAGTTTACTCATCATATATGTCGAGATGCCATGCCCATCCATTATCAATACATATTCCATCTGTCATCATACCATGTTTTTCCACACAAATGTTGTTCTTGTGCATCGGACATCAAAAAGGAAGAGGGTGATTGCCGAACCTGAAGGAGCACCAGCAAAGTCCTTGAAAAACGTGGTGGTGCCGGAGAAATCAGACAGCACCCCACTTATATTGGCTGTACAACCAGTGACACAAAATGTAGGACCGACTCCAGCAGACTATACCCATACTTCACTGGCCACACCACTAGCCCCACCACACAGGACCTGCACTCCAGCAAAAGGTATACCGATTTCATTTGCCATAGCACCAGCCGTACCACAGAAAAATCCCACTCCAGCAAAAAGTACAACAAGTCCACCGGCCGAAGACCTATCCCAACTGCAGAGACGGCCAATTCCTGCAGATTGGAACCCCATTCCATTTATTCCCAGTTTAAAAGACAATGCTTTCAATGTTGTTAGGGACTACGTGCATATATTCCCATCATGGGAAGATTATTGTGAAGACAAACACCATTTTCACATCTTCGTGTCCAACTTACGTGTAAGTGTTATTATTCATGGTTATTATTTTCCTGTTTTCTGCTGATTGAACACATCAATGATTTACATTACATTGTTGTAACTAGGCGAGGGTCAATCTGGATAGTCATGATGAGCAAAGCTTGCTTGTGCTTTTCAAGGAAGCATTGCAGCAGTATCGGTGTTACCTGAGGAAATCACACTTTGATGGCAAGTCTATAAATGAATTTCCGGTGAAGTCTCCTATGCTAAATTTAGAAGACATTGAATGGAAAAACCTTGTTATGCACTGGTCTCGTTCCCAGGATGAGGTACTGTCTATGAAATCACATGACAATTTGAACTTCTACTTTTCCGCATGTGCCTTACGGATCTTTTGCACAGGAAATCTGCTCGAAGAAGAATTCCGGTTTGACAAGAACGACAGGATATCACAAATATGCTGCCCGCTACTTTGCTCTTGTTAGTACCTGTTGTCCTGCATCACTGTACTTGCATACATACCTGGTTCATTATGTGACAGCAGTATGCATGATAGCTTGCTTATCAATTGTTCGCTCCAAATTATCTGATCTGTATGAATGGTTACATTAGTGTAGAATATATCCAATGCCAATGTTTTTTAGCTCTGCATTGTTCTTGTAAGTACATGCTGTCCTTTATCAGTGTACTTATAATGACAGGTAGTTGTTCATGTACCATCACTCTGCAGCTTATTTTCCTTTGCCCTCCATTTTCTACACATCAGATCTATATCTACTCTTACCATAAGGTTGGTACTGAAGAAGTTTAGCTGTGCATTGCTCTTGGCTGTACCTTTTGCCTGTATCGCTGCACTTACATTTATAGCTACTTGGTTATGTAGCATCACTCTTCATCTTATCTTAAATATTCTCCATTTTTCGTATATTATCACATCTATATTCACTCTTAACAAAATGTAGAATAAAGGCAATGCTTTTGAAGAAGATTCTGTGGTAAACTTCTTGAATTGCCCCCCCATCAGCATGGACAAGGCCTTTATAGAGCCTGTCTTCACCAATAATGTAAGTTTGTCCATCTCAAGCCTTCAAACTTTGTTGTATATATTTGGTTAGGCATGACTGCAACAGCTGTTTATTTTTGGTGTTTGCATCAAATTGCTTGTTTAATGTTTATTATGTAGTTCATAAACAAAAGTTTGTCCTTTCTCAATTTAAGATTTCAGTTGTACAACCAAGTTCCTTCTTCATACCATGTAAATTAAACTATACAGAGCAAGTGATCTTCTTTTGCACTGCATGTATGCTTCTGTTCTTCATCCGTAATCCAGTGGTGTGGTGAACCTACCCACTACAGCACATGTCATATTCTGCAATGTCTTAACTATGAACAATGTCATATCATTCTACTATTATTTAAACCGTCTCTTTACTTGCCAATCTGAAATGGTATAAATTGACAGCACACTAACCATTGATACTTATGAGTTCTTGATCTGTAATCCAGTGGTGTCGTGAAGCTGCCAACTCCTTCACAATGTCATTTCCTGCCATGTCTTGACCTGAACAATACCATATTGTGTTAATGCAATTTTAAACTGTGTCACTTTATTCGTCAGTAAGAAATGTGATGAATTGTCAGCACTGATACTTTTATGTGCAAAACCTGTCATCTGTCTGCTTGTTTATCTTTCAGAGTGAGGAAGATATAAGTGTTGAACAAGCGCAGTCTCATCATCTTGCTTAGCTGCTTGCGCTGCAGCTCCCCAGCAGGGCTAACCTTTCTTGAACTCTATTGAAGTGCTGTCGGTTTTGTATATTATTTTGTCGGCGTTTTTATTTGCACTGGTGGCGATCTTTGATGCCCAGTGTATGTAATCTGCTGTCTGCTTGTGCTTTATTATCATAGTGGCAAACTTTGATGCCCAGTGGATGTAATATGCCATAATTTCTTTATTGTATAGTCTAGGTTTTTTCTTATTCACGATGCTGCCATTATTTTACTGTATATATATCCTGTCTTCGCAGTAAACCGGCCAAACCGTAAAATTACGGTACATAATCGGGTCGTCATGCAATCACGATGTAGGTTGGGCCTGAAACGTGCCGAATAGCTCACGGGTCGGCAGCAGCCCAAAATGAACCCCGGCCCATGATTGTGCGAATCAAATCACGGGCTTTTAACAGGCCAAAATTGTCTCGGTCCTTGTTTGGCCCAATCAGATATCGGCTGCGAGCAGGCCGGATGCAAACCGGGCCGTAGTTAGGCCCAACTATATGACGGGCTTTTAACAGGCCGAAATTAATATAGGGCCGAAATGCTAAACGGGCCTTTAACAGGCCAAAACTAATATCAGGCCGAATTACTAAGTGGGCCTTTAGCAAGTGGGCCCAAAAGCATAGTGTCCAGTTGACGGGCCGAATCTGATATGGGCCATAATTGAGCCCAAAGCCTCTTAAAGGGTCGGACCTGATCTGGGCCGTAATTTGGCCCAGAACGTGGTAGGCTTTTAACGGGCCGGATCTCATATGGGCCACTATTAGGCCCGGAGCATGGCAGGCCATTAATGGACCGGATCAAATATGGGCCGGCATTTGGCCCAAAACATGGCAGCCAGTTAATGGGCCGGCCTAGTAGGGTCCTCAAAATCTTGTGGGCCTACAGCTGGGCCGGCCCATTAATGTCGGCGAAATCTCGTGGGCCTTTAGCTGGGCCGACCCATTATGATCCGCAATAATCTTGTGGGCCTTTACCTGGGCCAGCCCATTATGGCACACAAAAATCTTGTGGGCCTTTACCTGGGCCGGCCCATTATGGCCCGCAAAATCTTGTGGGCCTTTAGCTGGGCAGCCCATTATGGTCTGCAAAATCTCGTGGGCCTTTAGCTGGGCCGGCGCATTATGGTCCGCAAAATCTTGTGGGCCTTCAGTTGGGCCGGCCCATTTAAACTTGATGGGGCCGGTCCACGTGTCAGCATATCATAGGCGCGTCTCGCCCATTGGATGAGTGACACATGTGCCAACGTGGACCTGACACGTGTCTCCTCCAGCCAACGATGATTTTACACGTGGAAAATCCCCATTGGTCGGGGCTGTTAACGGGTTATCGGATCCAAAACCCGACCCGATAGCCTAACGGCGTTCCGTTATGGTGGATGCCACGTGTCGGTCACCCTTGACGAAAGCACTTCTGTGACGCACGATTTATCGTCATGGAAGTGGACACTTCCATGATGATAATTTTGGTAATGTCATGGAACACTTCTACGACAGCACAGGTATGACTATCTTGATTCTGTCATAAATTTGTCGTGGATGTACATGCATGACAAAAAATGCGACCTACTGTGACAAACACGTATCATCACGGAAGTGTATTTTTTTTGTAGTGTATTGATCAACGAGCTAGTCAACTAGAGGCTCACTAGGGACATGTTGTGATCTATGTATTCACACATGTATTACGATTTCCGGATAACACAATTATAGCATGAACAATAGAAAATTATCATGAACAAGGAAATATAATAATAACCATTTTATTATTGCCTCTAGGGCATATTTCCAACAGTCTCCCACTTGCACTAGAGTCAATAATCTAGTCACATTGTGATGAATCGAACACCCATAGAGTTCTGGTGTTGATCATGTTTTGCTCGTGGAAGAGGTTTAGTCAACGGATCTGCGACATTTAGGTCCGTATGCACTTTACAAATATCTATGTCTCCATCTTGAACATTTTCACGAATGGAGTTGAAGCGACGCTTGATATGCCTGGTCTTCTTGTGAAACCTGGGCTCCTTGGCCAGGGCAATAGCTCCAGTGTTGTCATAGAAGAGAGTCATCGGGCCCGATGCATTGGGAATAACTCCTAGGTCGGTAATGAACTCCTTCATCCAGATTGCTTCATGTGCTGCCTCCGAGGCTGCCATGTACTCCGCTTCACATGTAGATCCTGCCACGACGCTTTGCTTGCAACTGCACCAGCTGACTGCCCCACCATTCAAAATATACACGTATCCGGTTTGTGACTTAGAGTCATCCAGATCTGTGTCGAAGCTAGCGTCGACGTAACCCTTTACGACGAGCTCTTCGTCACCTCCATAAATGAGAAACCTATCCTTAGTCCTTTTCAGGTACTTCAGGATATTCTTGACCGCTGTCCAGTGTTCCATGCCGGGATTACTTTGGTACCTTCCTACCAAACTTACGGCAAGGTTTACATCAGGTCTGGTACACAGCATGGCATACATAATAGACCCTATGGCCGATACATAGGGGATGACACTCATCTTTTCTCTATCTTCTGCCGTGGTCGGGCATTGAGCCGTGCTCAATCTCACACCTTGCAATACAGGCAAGAACCCCTTCTTGGACTGATCCATATTGAACTTCTTCAATATCTTGTCAAGGTACGTGCTTTGTGAAAGACCAATGAGGCATCTCGATCTATCTCTATAGATCTTGATGCCTAATATATAAGTAGCTTCTCCAAGGTCCTTCATTTAAAAACACTTATTCAAGTAGGCATTTATGCTTTCCAAGAATTCTATATCATTTCCCATCAATAGTATGTCATCCACATATAATATGAGAAACGCTACAGAGCTCCCACTCACTTTCTTGTAAACACAGGCTTCTCCATAAGTCTGCGTAAACCCAAACGCTTTGATCATCTCATCAAAGCGTTCCAACTCCGAGATGCTTGCACCAGCCCATAGATTGAGCGTTGGAGCTTGCACACCTTGTCAGCATTCTTAGGATCGACGAAACCTTCTGGCTGCATCATATACAATTCTTCCTTAAGGAAACCATTAAGGAATGCCGTTTTGACGTCCATTTGCCATATCTCATAATCATAGAACGTGGCAATTGCTAACATGATTCGGACGGACTTCAGCTTCGCTACGGGTGAGAAAGTCTCATCATAGTCAACCCCTTGAACTTATCGATAACCCTTAGCGACAAGCCGAGCCTTATAGATGGTCACATTACCATCTGCGTCTGTCTTCTTCTTAAAGATCCATTTATTTTCTATGGCTCGCCGATCATCGGGCAAGTCAGTCAAAGTCCATACTTTGTTTTCATACATGGATCCTATCTCGGATTTCATGGCTTCAAGCCATTTGTCGGAATCCGGGCCCGCCATTGCTTCTTCATAGTTCGAAGGTTCAGCATTGTCTAACAATATGATTTCTAGGACAGGGTTACCATACCACTCTGGTGCGGAACATGTCCTTGTGGACCTACGAAGTTCAGTAGTAACTTGATCCGAAGTTCCTTGATCATCATCATTAACTTCCTCTCCAGTTGGTGCAGGCACCGCAGAAACATTTTCCTGCGCTGCGCTACTCTCCGGTTTGAGAAGAGTCATCTCATCAAGTTCCACTTTCCTCCCACTTACTTCTTTCAAGAGAAACTCTTTCTCTAGAAAGGATCCATTCTTGGCAACAAAGATCTTGCCTTCGGATCTGAGGTAGAAGGTATACCCAATAGTTTCCTTAGGGTATCCTATGAAGACGCATTTTTCCGACTTGGGTTCGAGCTTTTCAGGTTGAAGTTTCTTGACATAAGCATCGCATCCCCAAACTTTCAGAAACGATAGCTTAGGTTTCTTCCCAAACCATAATTCATACGGTGTCGTCTCAACGGATTTCGACGGAGCCATATTTAAAGTGAATGCGGCAGTCTCTAAAGCATATCCCCAAAATGATAGCGGTAGGTCGGTAAGAGACATCATAGATCGCACCGTGTCCAACAGAGTGCGATTACGACGTTCGGACACACCATTACGCTGAGGTGTTTCAGGCGGCGTGAGTTGTGAAACAATTCCACATTTCCTTAGGTGCGTGCCAAATTCATGACTCAAATATTCTCCCCCACGATCAGATCGTAAGAACTTTATTTTCCTGTCACGTTGATTCTCAACCTCACTCTGAATTCCTTGAACTTTTCAAAGGTCTCAGACTTGTGTTTCATCAAGTAGACATACCCATATCTACTTAAGTCATCAGTGAGGGTGAGAAGATAACGATGGCCACCGCGAGCCTCAACGCTCATTGGACGGCACACATCAGTATGTATGATTTCCAATAAGTTGGTTGCTCACTCCATTGTTCCGGAGAACGGAGTCTTGGTCATTTTTCCCATGAGGCATGGTTCACACGTGTCAAATGATTCATAATCAAGAGACTCCAAAAGTCCATCTGCATGGAGTTTCTTCATGCGTTTTACACCAATATGACCAAGGCGGTAGTGCCACAAGTATGTGGGACTATCATTATCAACCTTACATTTCTTGGCATTCACACTAAGAATATGTGTAACATCACGTTCGCGATTCATTAAGAATAAACCATTGATCAGCGGGGCATGACCATAAAATATATCTCTCATATAAATAGAACAACCATTATTCTCGGATTTAAATGAGTAGCCATCTCGCATTAAACGAGATCCAGATACAATGTTCATGCTCAAAGCTGGCACTAAATAACAATTATTGAGGTTTAAAACTAATCCCGTAGGTAAATGTAGAGGTAGCGTGCCGATGGCGATCACATCGACCTTGGAACCATTCCCGACGCGCATCGTCACCTCGTCCTTCGCCAGTCTCCGCTTATTCCGCAGCTCCTGTTTTGAGTTACAAATATGAGCAACCGCACCGGTATCAAATACCCAGGAGCTACTACGAGTACTGGTAAGGTACACATCAATAACATGTATATCACATATACCTTTGGTGTTGCCGGCCTTCTTGTCCACTAAGTACTTGGTGCAGTTCCGCTTCCAGTGACCGTTTCCCTTGCAATAAAAGCACTCAGTCTCAGGCTTGGGTCCATTCTTTGTCTTCTTCCCAGCAGCTTGCTTACCGGGCGCGGCAACTCCCTTGCCGTCTTTCTTGAAGCTCTTTTTACCCTTGCCTTTCTTGAACTTAGTGGTTTTATTCACCATCAAAACTTGATGTTCCTTTTTGGTCTCCACCTCCGCTGATTTCAGCATCGAATATACCTCAGGAATGGTTTTCTGCATCCCCTGCATATTGAAGTTCATCACAAAGCTCTTGTAGCTAGGTGGAAGCAACTGAAGGATTCTGTCAATGACCGCATCATCCAGGAGATTAACTCCCAGCTGAGACAAGCGGTTGTGCAACCCAGACATTTTGAGTATGTGTTCGCTGACGGAACTATTCTCCTCCATCTTACAACTGTAGAACTTGTCGGAGACTTCATATCTCTTGACCCGGGCATGAGCTTGGAAAACCATTTTCAGCTCTTGGAACATCTCATATGCTTCGTGCTGCTCGAAACACTTTTTGAGCCCCGGTTCTAAGCTGTAAAGCATGCCGCACTGAACCAGGGAGTAATCATCAACACGTGTTTGCCAGGCGTTCATAACGTCTTGGTTTGCTGGGACGGGTGCTTCACCTAGCGGTGCTTCCAGGACATATGCTTTCTTGGCAGCTATGAGGATGATCCTCAAGTTCCGGACCCAGTCCGTATAGTTTCTACCATCGTCTTTCAGCTTGGTTTTCTCTAGGAACGCATTGAAGTTGAGGTTGACATTAGCGTGGGTCATTTGATCTACAAGACATATTGTAAAGGTTTTAGACTAAGTTCATGATAATTAAGTTCATCTAATCAAATTATTAATGAACTCCACTCAGACAGACATCCCTCTAGTCATCTAAGTGATACATGATCTGAGTCAACTAGGCCGTGTCCGATCATCACGTGAGACGGACTAGTCATCATCGGTGAACATCTTCATGTCGACCGTATCTGCTATACGATTCATGCTCGACCTTTCGGTCTCTTATGTTCCGAGGCCATGTCTGTACATGCTAGGCTCGTCAAGTCAACCTAAGTGTATTGCGTGTGTAAATCTGGCTTACACCCGTTGTATGCGAACGTTAGAACCTATCACACCCGATCATCACGTGGTGCTTCGGAACAACGAACCTTCGCAACGGTGCACAGTTAGGGGGGACACTTTCTTGAAATTTTAGCGAGGGATCATCTTATTTATGCTACCGTCGTTCTAAGAAAATAAGATGTAAAACATGATAAACATCACATGCAATCAAATAGTAACATGATATGGCCAATATCATTTTGCTCCTTTTGATCTCCATCTTCGGGGCGCCATGATCATCATAGTCACCGGCATGACACCATGATCTCCATCATCATGATCTCCATCATCGTGTCTTCATGAAGTTGTCTCGCCAACTATTACTTCTACTACTATGGCTAACGGTTGGCAATAAAGTAAAGTAATTACATGACGTTCCAGTTGACACGCGGGTCATAAATAAATTAAGACAACTCCTATGGCTCCTGCCGGTTGTCATACTCATTGACATGCAAGTCGTGATTCCTATTACAAGAACATGATCAATCTCATACATCACATATATCATTCATCACATCCTTCTGGCCATATCACATCACATGAGACTTGCTGCAAAAACAAGTTAGACGTCCTCTAATTGTTGTTGCAAATTTTTATGTGGCTGCTATAGGTTTTTAGCAAGAACGTTTCTTACCTACGCCAAAACCACAACGTGATATGCCAATTTCTATTTACCCTTCATAAGGAGCCTTTTCATCGAATCCGATCCGACTAAAGTGGGAGAGACAGACACCCGCTAGCCACCTTATGCAACTAGTGCATGTCAGTCGGTGGAACCTGTCTCACGTAAGCGTACGTGTAAGGTCGGTCCAGGCCGCTTCATCCCACGATGCCGCCGAATCAAGATAAGACTAGTAACGGCAAGTAAATTGACAAAATCGACGCCCACAACAACTTGTGTTCTACTCGTGCGTAGAAACTACGCATAGACCTAGCTCATGATGCCACTGTTGGGGATCGTTGCAGAAATTAAAAAATTTCTACGCATCACCAAGATCAATCTATGGAGTTTACTAGCAACGAGAGGGGAGTGCATCTTCATAATTTTGAAGATCGCGATGCGGAAGCGTTGCAAGAACGCGGTTGGAGCAGTCGTACACGTAGCGATTCAGATCGCGGCAGAATCCGATCCAAGCACCGAACGATGGTGCCTCCGCGTTCAACACACGTGCAGCCCGGTGACGTCTCCCGCGCCTTGATCCAGCAAGGAGGAGGGAGAGGTTGAGGAAGAAGGCTCCAACAGCAGCACGACGGCGTGGTGGTGGTGGAGTGGCAGTTGTCCGGTAGGGCTTCGCCAAGCTCACGCGGAGGAGGAGAGGTGTTGGGGAGGGGAGGGGCTGCGCCTTGGGTGTGGTTCGGCTGCCCTCCCACCCCCCTCTATTTATAGGGGCAAGGGAGAGGGGGGCCGGCCCCCTCCAGATGGATCTAGAGGGGAGGCTTGCCCCCCAAGCCAAGGGGGGCGCCCCCTCCAGGGTTTCCCCCAAACCCTAGGCGCATGGGCCCTAGGGGGGTTTGGCGCCCAGCCCACCTAGGGGCTGGTTCCCCTCAATATTCAGCCCATAGGGCCCTCCGGGGCAGGTGGACCCTCCCGGTGGACCCCCGGAACCCTTTCGGTGGTCCTGGTACAATACCGATATACCCCCGAACACTTCCGGCGACCGAATAAGGACTTCCCATATATAAATCTTCATCTTCGGACCATTCCGGAACTCCTCGTGACGTTTGGGATCTCATCCAGGACTCCGAACAACATTCGGTAATCACATACAAACCTTCCTTATAACCCTAGCGTCATCGAACCTTAAGTGTGTAGACCCTACGGGTTCGAGAATCATGCAGACATGACAGAGACACCTCTCTAGCCAATAACCAACAGCGGGATCTGGATACCCATGTTGGCCCACACACGTTCCACGATGATCTCATCGGATGAACCACGATGTCGAGGATTCAAGGAATCCCGTATACAATTCCCTTTGTCTATCGGTACGTTACTTGCCCAAGATTCGATCGTCGGTATCCCAATACCTCGTTCAATCTCATTACCGGCAAGTCACTTTACTCGTTCCGTAATGCATGATCCCGTGACCAACTACTTGGTCACATTGAGCTCATTATGATGATGCATTACCGAGTGGGCCCAGAGATACCTCTCCGTCATACGGAGTGACAAATCCCAGTCTCGATCCGTGCCAACCCAACAGACACTTTCGGAGATACCTGTAGTGCACCTTTATCACGACCCAGTTACGTTGTGACGTTTGGTACACCCAAAGCATTCCTACGGCATTCGGGAGTTGCACGATCTCATGGTCTAAGGAAATGATACTTGACATTAGAAAAGCTTTAGCAAACGAACTACACGATCTAGTGTTATGCTTAGGATTGGGTCTTGTCCATCACATCATTCTCCTAATGATGTGATCCCGTTATCAATGACATCCAATGTCAATGGTCAGGAAATCATAACCATCTATTGATCAACGAGCTAGTCAACTAGAGGCTCACTAGGGACATGTTGTGGTCTATGTATTCACACATGTATTACGATTTCCCGATAACACAATTATAGCATGAACAATAGACAATTATCATGAACAAGGAAATATAATAATAACCATTTTATTATTGCCTCTAGGGCATATTTCCAACAGTTCCAACATGGAACAAACTTCATCTTCACCTGCAACTAACAACGCTATAAGAGGGGCTGAGCAAAAGCGGTAACTTAGCCAAACAACGGTTTGCTAGGAAGGAGGGTTAGAGGCTTGACATGGCAACATGGGAGGCATGATAACAATTGGTAGGTAGCGCGACATAGCGATAGAGCGAACAACTAGCAAGCAAAGATAGAAGTGATTTCGAGGGTATGGTCATCTTGCCTGAGATCTCGCAAGGAAGAAGAACGAGTCCATGAAGAAGACAAACGGACGTAGTTAAGTGGCATGATGCGCAATCCTCACAACTCCGGAACGAAACCGAAGCTAACGAGAGAAGCAACCCGGAAAGAAGCAAGCAACCTAGTAAACAACCATCACATAAACATGGCATGATGCGCAACCAAGTATTATGCATGTCCGGTTTAAAGAGGCATGGCACGGCAAAGTGCACAAACAATACTACAAGTTAAGTGGAGCACAATATGCAACGAGTTGCATATTGACGAAACACCACATTTCAAACATTTAGTTCACTCTTGTTTATGTACCAAACAATATTAAATGTTGTTAAACATGGCAAGAGGTGAAGCATAATTAAACTAACTATTTAGGCAAGTTTAAATGAGGCCGGAAATAATAAACAACAATTCCGAAAAATCCTCATGTGCATATTTTTGATTTGGAACTGTTCTTCCCTAAACCATATTTTAGAGTTGTTAAACATGCAAAGTAATGCCACCATGTTAAACTAGACATTTTTCCAAGCAAGTTACATATATAGTTTATTTAAATCCAAGTTACGGTTAATTAGTTATGAATTAAATCATTTTAACATGGCATTTAAGCAAATTAAATCAAACAACACATTTAAACATTTTTAACATGGATGAAAGTAGCATATTATGAAACTAGACAAAATTCTAAGCATTTTACATGTTTATACCATTTTAAACCGATGCATGGTTGTGGAGTTATTAAAGCATGAACATGAGGGTTTTTCTGTAAAACAACAGTCTCTGGATACTTGGGAAAATCGTCTAGAACTGGGAAAAAACATGTCGGGCCGGATCTGTTCTCACCATGGGCCTTGCCCAGAACTGTGGAGAGGTAGCAGGAGGGGCGCGCTGGGCTGGCGCGGTTGTGGATGAGGCCCAAGCGCGTGGAGTGGAAGCGGTTAACGCGTGAGGCGCGCATGCGGGTGGATCGAGCAGGCAGCAGCGCTGCTCGTCCTCCTTAGTCGAGGCCGAGGCGAAATGTGGGGATGACGGGCGGACTTGGCGTGGAGGAAGGAGGTCCGGCGGGGGCGCGGGTCTCCAGGGCGTCGGATCCGGCCGGTAGGAGCCCATCTCCGATGATGGTGGCGCCGGCTGGTGCTCCTGCTCGAGGCAAGGACAGAGAGAGAGAGAGATATATTCAGAGAAGCAGAACAGAAAGGGGAAGAAGAGAGAAGGTGAGGGCGATGGGCACGCAACCTGCAGGGCTCCGGCGACGAGGCAAGGTGGCGGCCACGGACTTGGCGAAGCAGGGGAGCTCCGGGACGAGCTGGATGCGGGGATGGACGCGGGAGGACGGATCCGTCCGTCTCCCGGCTGGCCTGGTGCAAACGGCGGCGAGGGCGCTGCGGCCAACCATGGTTGTTCCTGGTACAGAGGGGGAGAGGCATGAGAGATGAGGGAGAGAACCAGAGGTAGGAGGGACGGAGGAGAAGAAGAGGGGAAGGGGCGACGGGGTCCTGGTGGTGCTGCTGCTTGCAGCCGGCGTGAGGTGGGGCATGGAGGAGCTCCTCTCCTCCGGACCGAACAGGGAGGAGGCAGCGGTTCAAGGAAGGGGAAGGCTTGGATGGCAGCTGGATCGAGGAGGGGAGCGAGAGGCGCGGCTGCGGCTTGCTGGGGATTTTTGGTGGCGCGGGAATCATGGGAGGTGGTCGGAGGCTCTGGTTGGAGGGAGGTGGATCGGGATGGACAGTGGTTGGCTCGGTGAGGAAGTTGAGGAGGAGACCAGGTGGGCTGGCGGCGGCGGGTGGAATGGACGGATGGGACATTCTAGGATCTAGGTTTAGGCTGTTTATATAGTAGGTGGGATTAGGTTAGGGGCTAAACTAGACCGTCCGATCGTAATCGGGCGGTCGAGAATAAATAGGTTACGGAGTCCAAATGAGAAAACGAAGATGTTTTAGAGATGTTTTATAGATGTTTGGGGATGATCCGGACCCAACGGTAATGACAGCCTGAGTCGGGTTCGGGGGAGTTTCGGACGCGCACGCGGGGGGTCTATGCACTGCGCAAAGAGGTTAGGTGGTTTGACAAGAGGGAACCGAAAACCCGGTTGGTGTGAGAAGAACAAAGGAGACAAAGAGGGAAACGACTACTGCAAACGGATGCAAGTTTTAAAAACAATGATGACAACAAGTGCCTGCAATGCGGATGATGCCATGATGAAATGCAACAAACAAATAAAACACACGGCGACAACGAAAAACACGGAAGGCGTCTTAAGCATCGGTCTCGGGGCGTCACATCTTCACCGACCTCCCTCTGCGCCACTAGCGCGGCACTGACCACTTGATTCGTCGCCGCCAGATACAGAAGCAATGGCTCTTGTGGTTTAGGCGCAGCCAGTATTGGTGTAGAGGAAAGGTATTTCTTCAGATCCTGCAACGCTGCCTCGGCCGCTGGGGTCCACTCCATTGGGCCCGCCTTCTTCAAGATCTTGAAAAAGGGAAGGGCGCGCTCAGCAGACTTGGAGATGAATCTGCTCATGGCGGCAACGCAACCAGTGAGCAACAACACACATCCTTGATCTGCTTGGGTGCCTCAATCTGCTCAATAGCCTTGATCTTGTCCGGGTTTGCCTTGATCCCACGCTGCGACACAAAGAACCTGAGAAGTTTGCCGGACGGAACACCGAAGACACACTTCTCAGGGTTCAGCTTGAGGTTGATCTTGTGTAGGTTGGCAAACGTCTCTTCTAAGTCTTGTACAAGGGTTGCCTTGTCCTTGGTTTTGACCACTATTTCATCCATGTAAGATTCCATATTTCTATGTACCTGGGGCTCAAAACCAATTTGGACCGCCCTTGCGAATGTCGAGCCAGCACTCTTCAACCTGAAAGGCATCCGTAAAAAGCAATACGTACCACATGGGGTGATGAATGATGTCTTCTCTTCGTCTTCCTTTGCCATGAAGATCTGGTGGTAGCCCGAGTAGGCGTCGAGGAATGATAACAGATCGCACCTGGCCGTGGAGTCAACAATCTGGTCAATGCGCGCCAACGGGATGGGGACCTTAGGACAAGCCTTATTGATATCTGTGTAATCGATACACAGCCTCCACTTCCCGTTCGCCTTGCGCACCACCACCGGATTGGCCAACCACATTGGTTGGAGCACTCCTCTCACCAAGCCTGCCGCTTCCAACTTCCTGATCTCCTCTGTGATGAATTCCTACCGTTCCAAAGCTTGCTTCCTGACCTTCTGCTTGACGGGTCGCGCATGGGGACAGACAGCAAGATGGTGCTCAATCACTTCCCTGGGAACGCCGGGGATGTTGGATGCTTGCCATGCAAACACATCGACATTCGCCCGCAGGAAAGTGACGAGCGCGCTTTCCTATTTGTTGTCGAGGGTGGAGCTTATGGTGAAAGCCCCTCCCGTGCCATCCTCCTTGACGGACACCCTCTTGGTCTCTAGTGGTGCAGCTCTGGATTTCTTGCTCTTGCCGGTGGAGCTCTTTGGCACGTCCTCGACGGTAGCACAACACTCTGAAGAGGTGCGCTTGCTGGAGTGGGTGCAAGAGGTCTTGCCGGTCTTCTTCTTCCCTCCCGGGGCTTCAGCGGCCGGAGCAAGTGCCTTGGCGGCAGCTGCTGCAACTGCTTCTCGGTAGAGTTGGTCAGCGCAGATTAGCGCGTCCTTCTTGTCGGAGGGGACGGTGATGATGGTCATCGGCCCAGGCATCTTCAGCGTGTTGTAGGCGTAGTGCGATGCCGCCATGAACTTGGCTAGTGTCGGGCGACCGAGGATCCCGTTGTAGGGCAAGGGGATCTCGGCTACATCAAAGACAATCCTCTCCGTCCTGTAGTTCAACTCACCTCCAAACGTCACTGGCAATGTGACCTTCCCCTTCGGCTGGCTCCTTTCCGGGTTGACCCCTTGAAACGTGCCCGTTTCCTCGAGGTCCCCATCAGGAATTTGCAGCCTTTTGATCACAACGGGTGAGATCAAATTCAGACTGGCCTCGCCATCAACCAGCATCTTGTTCACCTTGAGGTTGCGTATCATTGAGGAGACCAACAACGGCAAACACCCGACCGCAGTTGTGCGGTCAGGGTGGTCCTCAGCGTCAAAGATGAGGGGCGTGCTGGACCACTTCAGTGGCCTCTGAGCGTCGATCGAGGGCTCCGCTGCTGTGATCTCACGCGCCCACTGTTTGAGCTGGCGGTGAGAAGTATGCAGCAAGGCGCCACCATCGACGCACATGGCCTCCGTAGCCTTCTGGAACTCATGCTCACCGGACTCGTCATCCTCGTCATGATCATCGTCTTCCTGCTTCTTAGCACGGCCCCGAGCAAGCCTCTCTTGCTGGTTATCCTTGCCGCGGCGACCTTCTTGGCCGCCATGCTTCTTGCCGGATCCTTCAGCGCCATCTTGGCCCTTCTCCTTGTCCCGCCTCTCATACTCGGCTTTTTGCTTTTCAGCAAGCAGCTCGACTTGTCGGCATTTCTGGAGGTCGTGGCCCTTGGTGCGGTGGATCTTGCAGTACTGCTTGTCGGAGCCCCCTGGCTTGTCGGCAGCTGCCAAGGCCCGGCAAGCGGCACACCCGGCAATCTCCTTGCCGGGGTCATCTGCCTTGGCCTTCTTGGCAGCGCCAGTGTCGTCGGATCCCTCGACGGCAAGCACGGTCTTGCCCTTGCACTTCATGTTTGCGAAGCCGACCCTTCTTTGTCGGGGTGGCGGTGTCTTCGTCGGTAGAGTCGGTTTCCGCGCCGGCGTCTTCGCCGGGGTACTTCCTCCCCTCTTCTGCCCGAGCGCATCTATCGGCTAGAACGTAAATTTCGGCCACATCCTTGACCTTGTTCATTGCCAACTCTTCACGCATCTTGCGTTTATGCACATTCTGATGGAATGCGCTGATCACGGCGGCAGGGTGAACATCTGGGATGTTGTATTGCACTCGGCCGAACCTCTGTATGTACTTGCGCAGGTTTTCACCTTCCTTCTTGGAAATGATATGCAAATCACTCGCCTGGCCATGAGCTTGGTGGCCTCCAGTGAAGGCACCAACGAACTCATGACACAGGTCCGACCAAGAAGAAATGGAATCCGCCGGCCACTGCATCAACCAAGACATGACATTGGGTTTCAGGGCCAACGGGAAGTAATTGGCAAGCACCTTATCGTCGCGAGCCCCAGCGGCTTGCATCGCGATGGTGTAGATGCTGAGGAACTCCGACGGGTGGGTCTTGCCATTGTACTTCTCGCCGACGTCGGGCTTGAACGTGCGGTTGGACGGCCACTGGAACTGCCGCAGCTCACGGGGAAAGGCGGGGTAACCCACCTCGTAAGGTAGGCCGCCGGAGCCTCCCGGCGCTGGGTGGTCCATGGCGGGCCCCGCCCGCCTATCTGACTGGTGGCATGTATCGCGCCGGCGCTCGATGGTGGTTCGAGTGTCTTCATGGGCTCGCTCCTGAAGAACCTGGCATTGGTCACGATGGGTCTGTGGGTCGGACGACGGTATGGAAATGATATCACAAGCGTCATCACGACGGACCGACATCCGCGGTGGCTGGCGTGTAGGAGGAGAGTGCACCGTGGTCGCGGCGCCTCAGGCCCCTCCACCGCTAGTGTGTAGTGGTTCAATGGAGCGCCGGCCTGAGGGCCCCGCCGGCCGTGGCTCGTCTTTGTTGGCGATGCCGACAAGGCTCCGGATAGTGGCTCTCCACTCGTCGAGCTTCTCCGTAGCAGGAGGGAAGTCGAGGAGCAGCTGCGCGCGCGCCAAAGCCTCTGCTGGCGTGGGTGGCGGCAAAAGCTGCGTGGACCATGGCGTGCTTCGACTTCTAACCACGTTAGAAGGAGCTCTGTCACGGCCCGGTGGCTGTGTGCCATTTTCGCCAGCACTTCGGTGGGCATGCTGGCCTCCCTCGTCCCGCAAATGACGCACAGGACTCTTCCCACGGCGGTGTCCAGGGTCACCGGCGTGGTGACGCTGCCCGCCGCGCACACCCTGGGAAGAGCGCGCTGTGGGCGCCGGGGTGGGCGTCTTGGAGGTCGCCGTGCCACCCGTGGGTGGCACGGCGACGCCCCCGGAGGGCCCCGCGCCGCCTGCGGGGGGCCCAGCTCCGTCTCTGGATTTTGCGGCATGCGGCCCGTCATCTTGCGCACGAACGACGCCGCTCGCCAGGCTCTGATTACCAGAGCGGCGTTGGTGCTCGCGGGCCGCGTCTTGGGTCCTGTCCGCGACTGGCCCGCTACTCGCCCGCACAGGTACGGGCCGTCCGGCTCCCGACGAACCGACCGCCGTGGCCGCCTTGTTCTTGGGAGCCATGACGATGAAGAACTGCTAGGCTAACTGCCAGACCGGATTTTCACAACTGCGCCCCTACCTGGCGCGCCAAAGATGTCGGCGGAAACGACACCTATGGGGTCACTGGGATCCCTTCTACGGTTGGCGAGCGCGAGGTTGTGCAAAGAGCGGGTCTGACAGGAAGCACACGGATCGTTTACCCAGGTTCGGGCCGCGAAGATGCGTAATACCCTAGTCCTGCTTTGGTGGTTGTATTTGAGTGTTCTTGTGTTCTTGAGCTAGCTACGAGGTGCAACTTGCCCAAAAGAGTCGAATCCCTCTCCTGGTCGCCTCGAGCCTCCTTTTATAGGAAAAAGGTGTTGCCACAGTGGCACACAGGAGGTGGAAAGGTCTACAGTCGACAAGCCTGTCCTCTGGGACCATCGGACAAACGCATTCAATGCGCTGCCGACGTGCCCCCCTTGCTTTATCGGGGACGCCAGGGAAGCACGTCCCAGCCGTCGCCGCCTCGCCTGGCCCCGACACGCGTCCGAGCTGATGAGGCATCATGGCGCCACATTGGCTGGCAGCTGGGCTGGCGCGGTGGTGGAGCCTTCATGAAGGGTCGCATGCCGCCACGCAGGTGCTTGCTGAGTCGGTGTAGAGGCCGCCCGTCGCCACGCAGGTGCCTGCCCAGCTGGTTGAGCTAGCAGCTGCTTGGGGATGGTGGTGGAGTCTTGGCTGGCGCGGGCTTGGCAGTGGCCCTGCTGATGCCCTCGGCAAGGGTCTTGCCGGGGCCCCGACAAGGGTCTTGCCGCGGCGTTGCAGTCGTCCCCGGCAAGGGTCTTGTGGATTTCCTCGGCTAGGATCCCGCCGAGGGTCGGCGTCTTCTGGTCCTCATCTGATCTCACATGTTTATGATCTTGACAAAGATTTGCATGCCACCACAGAGGCGCCTCCCGAGCCTTGGTTCCAACGTAGTTGGTTGGGTTGGAACCTGTGGGCTCAAGGTTGGCTTGCTCCGCTGGCATCGGGCAAGTTGCCCTGGCAAGGCTCTTGCCGGGGTTGCAGAGGCTGCCTCGGCAAGGATCTTGCCGAGGGAGTCCACCTCGCCCTCTTGCTCTCCTGCGTTTCTAGTCTTGGCGTTTCCTTGGTTGTCTCGTGCTTCTGCTTCTCTCCGGCTTCCCTCCTCTGCCCTGCTAAGTGTGGCCGTGGCGCGCAACTCTGACTGCCCGTGCACAAGTAAAGGGGTCAAAAGGAGAGCCCCTACTTTTGTACACCGACATGCGCAAACCTCTGCAGAGTGTACAAACTAATCATGGTTAGCCGTGTCCCTAGTTATGGACATCTTGAGTTCTGGTACTTGAATTATTGATTTGATCTCATCACTCTAAATTAATTTGTTGGGTTGCTAATTACTTTCTAGTTGGGATTGAGTTGGAGGAACCTTCTTAATGTTTCAACCACCATGATAGTTAAATAAAATGTATTCCTTTTGTTGTAGGAAAAAATTGGCTTTTCGCAAAACATTATAACCATAGAGCCTCCACCAGCCATATATGCATGTAGTGATAGCCTTTATCTGTTCATTGCTCTATTGTGTTATATTGCCAGCATATTCCATGTGCTGACCCGTTTCGGGCTGCAACCTATCATGTTGCAGACTTTTCAGACGAAGAGTAAGGTGCGCTAGGTCGTTGTCGTGCACTCAGCTATGCCATCGGAGTTGATGGACTCATTTATCTTCCAAGCCTTCTGTTGTTATCTTTTAGATGGCCTTAAGCCATGTTTACTGTAATAAGTTCTCTTTTGAGACATTCGATGTAATAAGTGTGTGATTTCTACTCTATTAAAAATCCTTCAAGTACTGTGTGTGTCAGCATTACCGATCCAGGGATGACACTTAAGCACAGAGATTCGACCGTTTGAGGTTGGATCGCTACAGGTTCGCCCCCACCCCTTTCCTTCTCTCCTTCCTCTTCCATTCCCCCCTCCGGAATAAGGAAAGGGGGGAGGCTGAATTGGGGAGGAACCCAAGTAGGATTCCTCCTACTTGGGGCGCCCCATGGCTGCCTCTCCTCCCGTCCCACCTATATATATGTGGGGAGGGGGCGCCTAGTGAAGGAAATATGCCCTAGAGAGGCAATAATAAAGTTATTATTTATTTCCTTATTTCATGATAAACGTTTATTATTCATGCTAGAATTGTATTAACCGGAAACTTAGTACATGTGTGAATACATAGACAAAACATAAATGTCCCTAGTATGCCTCTACTTGACTAGCTCGTTTATCAAACATGGCTATATTTCCTAACCATAGACATGTGTTGTTGAAAGTGCGGTAAGTCGATTAGAGGGGGGTGAATAGGCGATTTTTATGAATTATTCACTAAGGAATTTCAGGGTGAGGAAATTCCTAAGTGAAGAACTGCTTGCAACGGAATAAGTACTCAGATGCAGTCATAATATAATATAAGCATAGACATCATGATGAAATGAAAACCAACACAGAGTACAGAAAGCGTAAGCATAGGATAAATAGGATGAAGACAAACAGACTGAAGAAATTGAACTGAGGAAATTGAGATAGTCTTCAGTCAAAGTCTTCAAACAGATATGAACAAGCACACAAAACAGTAATGAGGAAATGGAAGGGTTGAGGAAATGGAACCAGTAGGCTTGGTGAAGACAGTGATTTGGTAGACCAGTTCCAACTGCTATGATAGTTGTACGTCTGGTTGGAGCGGCTAGGTGTTTAAACCTGAGGACACACAGTCCCAGACACACAGTCCTCACCGTATTCTCCTGGATCTAAGGTCACACAGACCTCTCCCAATCACCCGTGGCAAGTCTTCAGGTGACTTCCAAACCTTCACTAACTCGGTCACTCGGCAATCCACAATTTCCTCTTGGATGCTCTAGACCATGATGCCTAACCGTCTGGAAGATGCACAGTCTTCAAAGGTAACAAGCGTCGGATCCACACAGGAACAATTTCTTCAGTGATGCTCAATCACTTTGGGTTTGTAGGTGTTTGGGTTTTCCTCACTTGATGATTTTCGCTCAAAGTCCTCAAAGGATGGGATGCTCTCAATGACAAGTGCCAGTTTCTCTCGGAGCAGCCAACCAGCTAGTGGTTGTAGGGGGCGGCTATTTATAGCCTTGGGAGCAGCCCGACATGATAAGACATAAATGCCCTTCAATGATATGACCGTTAGGTGGATAAGATATTTTGGGACAGCTGGCGCATAGCACAGCAATGGTCAGAAATTTGACTATCAAATTCCTCAGGGCTATCATGTTCCTCACTTGTAGGCAATCTGCACTCGCGAATTCCTAACTCCTCAGTCAGAACAAATTCCTCAGAGACCAGAAGATCTTCGTCTCTGTCACTGAAGAAATTGACTGAACTGTATGAGATTTCCAATGGCTTCACTCGAAAGGATTGGGTAGGTGTAGGATTTTGAGATGAGCATCACTTGGAAACTTTTCCTTAGTTTTTCCTCGACCCCCTTTAACAGTACGGTGTTTCCTATGACTCAAGAAAGAGAAAATGAAACTACGAAAACAAAAGTCTTCACGCTTCATGTTCCTCGCATGAATACCAAGTCTTTAGGGTCACACCAATTTCTTCACTTTCAAAGTCTTCAGAAAGTCTTCAGAAATCCAAAGTCTTCAATTGAAGACATTCATTTTTAGCGGTCGACTTTCTCTGTAAATATCAAACTCCTCATAGACTAATAGACCTGTGTACACTAACAAATGCATTTCCCTTAACATATAAGTCTTCAATACACCAAAATCATTAAGGGGCAGTAGATGCACTTACAATATAGGTTAAGTTTTCAAACGGGGATAAATTTGTGAAGTGTAAATACTGATATTGAGGAATTTGATTGCAAGATATAGAAGAGTCCCCATGAAGATGTGCATAGTGAGGAATTTGCTCTTGAAGAATTACACATTTTGAAGAGTAGAATCATGGCGATCTCCCCCTATATCTTGTAATTCATACACGCATTTAACATATGGTATGAAGAATTTGAAATGCATGATGAAATATGGCGACTGATGTAATTCAGCATGCGTGCAGTAACATATATGAGGAAATAGCATGCAGAAGAACATAGCGAAAGTATCAGACCACCATCGGGTCTAAGTTTACAACTCGATCCAATAAAGTCTTCAGAAGAACGAGAGTTGTAACTTAGCAAAAAAGAACGCCCATATATAGAGACCCGCTTGAAGACTAACTCAAATTTCTCCCCCTTTGTCATCGAATGACCGAAAGGGACGAAAAATGAGGACTAACGCCCCTGAAGAATATCACGAAGTCGATGAAGGAGCGGCAACGTTGTTGGGGTCGGTTGTTGAAGTAGGGCCTGTCGCAGTGTCGTCCAAATCTTCATGCTCATCAGTCTCGCGCAATGAAGAATATGAGCTGGCTACTAAGGAAGGAACTTTGACTTTCTTGAATTTCTTCGACGGTGGCTGAGACCAGTCAAAGTCCTGCTTGAAACCCATCTACTTGAGATCTTCTTCACCATAAAGATGAGACAGAACAGCCCAGGTGCGATTGAATACTTCATGGAGGTAGTAGTGGTTCTTCTTCACTGCATTGTGTGTAGCAGTCATGTTGTGAAAAATTGAACCAAACTGACGCTTGACCTATTTGTGGTTGCGATCGACCTTCTGATGAAGACTGAGGAGAACCTCATGATCAGTCATCACCCTTGGAGTTGTGGCTTGAGGATATTGCTTTGAGGCATTGGCGGTAGAGTCATTAGTGGCAGAGTCATCATTGGTGGAGTACGATGCAACTTTGCGGAACTGACCATCCAATGGACGAATGCCTTCATCAATAACATCAGTGGCCTTGCCCTTCTCATCAGCTGAGGAAAAAGTCTGCTTGAGTACTTCAATGGGGGGCAAGTAGCTGAGATGATTTTGAAAGTCAGCCTTGTAATTGATTAAAGACCTTGATCTGAGGAATCTCATAATCCAGGGAGCGTAAGGCTTCAATTCAAAAGGGGACAATGCAACATTGGCCAGAGTCCTCATGAAGAAATCATGGTAGTTGACAGGAAGCCATGAATGATGTTGAACAGCAGATTCTTCATGATGCCAACGACCTCTTCTTCATTCTAGTCGTGGCCCTTGATTGGACTCAATGTCTTGGTCAGAATGCGATAGACAGTCCGTGGCACATATAGCAATTCCTTCACAAGGAATTTGGTCCTTGGGGCTTGACCGGGCTTTATCGGCTTCATCAACACTTGCATATAGTGATCAGTGAGTTCAGGTTCATGATATATACAACGAGCACCTTCAAGGGGAGGACTGACAGGCAGGGCATGAAGCAATTCAGAGGCCGGTGCTTTGAAGTGAGTGTTTTCTGTCATCCAGTCCAACACCCAAGAGTTCACATCTTCAGCATTTCCGGTGATGTGCAGTGTTGCATAGAACTGAAGAATTAGCTCTTCATTCCAATCATAGATATCGGTGCAGAAGTTGAGCAATCCAGCATCATGAAGAACACTGAGGACTAGTGTGAAGCACGGCAGTGATTCCATGTCCACATGAGGAATATGCTCATGGTCAAAGACTTTGTCCTTATCAAAGAACAGTGAGGAATGGAAGTTTGCTTGGCTGGCAGTCCAGAAACGCTTCCTTCGAAGACGAGCAGAGTCATATGGATTGTAGTCTGTGAAGAACACATGCTCGTGAAAGAAGTCATCAGCCTTGAAGTTTTGCTTCTTGGATAAGGGATTCTTCGGCTTGGGCTGAGGAGTATCAGTCAATTGCATTACAGCCTCAGGGATCACATTCTCAGGAACCACAGGCTGACGAATTTCAGTTTCTGCTTCAGTTGCAGCCTGGGTCTTCTTTTCTTCACCAGCATTTTCATCAGCACTAGTGGCTGGAATTTCTTCATGGATGGAAGGAGTGGTGTGGGGTTCATCAGAGCCCATTTGAACTTCAGTGTGCACTGGGGACTGAGGAATTTGTTGCAGTGGCGTGAACAAAGGAGAGTTGGGGTGCTGACTTTCCCAAAAGTCATCATTCATCACAGGAGTGGTGCTCCCAATGTCCATGTCTTCATCTTCTTCACTTAATTCTTCAATGTCTGCCTCTTCAGCTGTGAACTGAGCCACTGGCGGTGAAACAACTAGAGTTGAAGGGTTATTATCCACTTCAATTTCTTCGTCCAACTGCTCTGAAGAAGTAGTAGAAGGAACATCTTCATAAGATCCACATGGGATCTCATAATCTTCACTAAAAGGAATGATTTCCTTTGATGGCATTCTTGTAACGGGAACAACATCAATGGGATTCTCAAAAGAGCTTGTTAATATCTTCATCTTCTTCGGTGCTGAAGAATGTGATGAAGCAGATGCTTTCCTCTTCTTCACTGTTGCTCGCTCCGTAGCTTTAGTTTTCTTCCCTTCTGATGCAGAAGGAAGAACTGGACTTGGTGTTGGTGCAAGAGGAGCAGAGGAAATTGGTTCAATTACCTCAGGTACAACTGTTTCAGTTTGCCTGGTTGGTTCAGATTCTTCAGGCTCAGCGGTGGATGCCTCAGCTGGCCTGACTTGTTCCTCAGACGCAATACTAGTGGTTGCCCTGGCAATTTCATCAACGGCTGGAAAATCTTCAGCAGCCCTGGTACTCTCATTTTCATCAGCAGCTTGATTTTCATCAGCGATGCTGGCATGTTCTTCAGTCGGCTAAGCAAATGCTTTAGCCTGAGGAATTTCAATGTGCGTTGGAGCAACATTTGAAGAAAATCCTTTTGCCAATTTGACAAATCTGACTTTGGCTCCAAGCTAGTCTGCACGGTAGGTGTCAAATTCATCACTGAGGTTTTTGATCTCAGTTTGAGCAGCAATAAGTTCATCAGTGGTCATTTTCACAATGTTCTTTTTCAGAAGTCGCTCCTTCTTGTACTGAGCTTTCTTCAGCTGCCTGGCCTTCTCAAACTTCCATTTTTCTTCGCCAATGAAGGTGGTCAGCATGTGACTTTGGCCAGGAGTCAGCTTGAAGTCGGGCATAGGAGTGTTGGGGTCCTTGTGCCAGAGATCAATGTACTCAAGGATCAACTTTGGATCCAGCAGGAGAGGAACTTCACTTGCTTTGGCTCTAGCGGCCCTTTGCTGTCTATCTCTGATGATTTCGGCAAGTTCCTCATCACCAGCTTCGTCTTCATCGGACGGTGCATGAAAGGCAACCTGCTTCTTGTGAGGACTTAGTCTAGAGCCGCGTCCAGCAGTGGCCTTGGTCTTTAGCAGAGTGGGGCCAGTTGAGGATTGCAGAGGTGCTGAAGAACTTGTAGAGGCTCCTGAGGCAATAGACTTGCCTGTGGTCCTTTGACACGAGGCAAGATGCACAGGTACTGTGGACTTTGGAGGAGGAGCAGAAGACTTAGGAGGAGCTGGAGCAGCTTGAGGAATTGGAGCTGCTTGAGGAATTGGCCATGAGGGCATTGAAAAGCTTGGCCGTGAGGGCATTGCTGAAGCACAGGGCTTGTGTGCGGGCTTCTTGGGCATAGCCTTCTTAGGCTTGCTAGCACAGGCCTCAACGGTGGCAGCAGCAGAGTCTTCATTGAATTTCTTCACTGCCTCTTTTGCCATTTTGGCCAGCTTAGCCCCGAGAACGACGCTCCAGATGCCTTCCATGTTTTGTGTGACCGTTGTGTGTTTTATTTGTATGTTGCATTTCATCATGTCATCATTTGCATTGCATCTACATGTTTTCATAAAACTCGTAGTCGTTCGTGGTTGCCACTTCTCTCTTTGCCCCCATTGACCTTTTGTCAGGCCTCTTTGTCTTTGTCAACCTCTCCCAGACCCCTCGCGCGTGTCCGAGACTTTCCCGAACCCGACCCGCTCAGTCAACACCGTTGGATTCGGATCATCTCCAAACATCCTTCTAATATCTTCGGTTTATTATTGGATCTCTCTTAACCTTTTTATCTCGACTGTCCGATGTAAATCAGAGGGTCCAAACATAGACCCACTTTGCTATATATAGACCAACCCCTCCTCAGTCCAAACCCTAGTTTCTAGGAGAGTTGTCCCATCCTCCAAATCCCTCTGCCGCCGCCGCCAGTTTGTCCCTCCTCGATTTCTTCCCTGCCCTCCACCTGCCCAACCAGCCACATCCTCGTCGGGATCCCTCCCGATCCGCCCAACCAGATCAGCCGCCTTGCGGCGCCCTCGCCCTCGAGCTCCAACGGGATCCGCGCGCCCTGGATCCCCTGCTTTGAGCACCTCCTGGAGCCCGACCATGCGCGCCCTCAAGCCCCTGCCCCAACCACGAGATAAGCCCCGCTGCCCTTCTCCTCCTCCTGTGGTTTCTCTGCCTTCCTCGTCCTCCTTCCTCTGTTGTCTCTACTAGTCACTCACCCTCTCCTGTTCCTCTCTGTCAGGAGACGCCATGGCCGCCCCTTGGTGCTTTGCGTCGCGCCCGGCCATCATCCTCAACGCCGGCGAGTTCCTGTTGCATCACCGTCGCCCGTACGGGACCTCGTTTGCCTCCCCTGCATCACGCCTCGTCGCTGGGAGCTCTCGCCAAGTCCGCCTTCCGTCGACCACCGCCCAGCCACTCCCAGTCCACATGGCCTCCCGTCCGCACCGTCCCACGCCGAACCTCGCCGGTGAGACCCTGCCGTCGCGCGTCCCCATCTCTCTCTCATCTCTAATCCCTCGTCGCCGTCTCCGTGCAGAAAAGTCGTCGCCGGCCTTCCCTGCCTCGGCCAAGTGGGGATTCGGCGCCTCGCCGCCCGGATCCAGCCGTCTCCACGTCGTCCGTGCCACCAACCCTGCCTCGCTCGCGCCCGGGTCCAGCTGCTGCTGCCCTCCCGACCTCCGCCTGTCCCGCGCGCCTTCATTTTTCCGGATTAACATGGTGCACTTCATTTTGTTGTTTAACAACATTAAAATTGTGTTTAGGGCAGAACAGTAGCAAATTCAAAATATGCATATGGGGATTTTTCCGGATTTGTTGTTTGTTGTTTCCGGCCTCATTTAAACTTGCCTAAATAGATAGTTTTATTATGCTTCACCTCTTTGCCATGCTTAACCACGGTTAATATTGTTGGGTACATAAACGGGAGAGAACTAAATAATTGATGTGGTGTTTCGTCAATATGCAACTCGTTGCATATTGAGCTCCATTAATTTGTAGTATTGTTTGTTGCACTTTGCCATGCCATGCCTCTTTAAACCGGACATGCATCATACTTGATTGTGCATCATGCCATGTTTATGTGATGGTTGTTTACTATGTTGCTTGCTTCTTTCCGGGTTGCTTCTCTCGTTAGCTTCGGTTTCATTCCGGAGTTGTGAGGATTCGTTCGACTATGTCCGTTTGTCTTTTTCATGGACTCGTTCTTCTTCCTTGCGGGATCTCAGTCACGATGACCATACCCTCGAAATCACCGCTATCTTCGCTTGCTAGTTGTTCGCTCTATTGCTATGCCGCGCTACCTACCACTTGCTATATACTGCCTCCCATATTGCCATGTCAAAACTCTAACCCACCTTTCCTAGCAAACCGTTGTTTGGCTATGTTACCGCTTTTGCTCAGCCCCTCTTATAGCGTTGATAGTTGCAGGTGAAGATGAAGTTTGTTCCATGTTGGAACATGGATATGTTGGGATATCACAATATATCTTATATTATTAATGCATCTATATACTTGGTAAAGGGTGGAAGGCTCGGCCTTAGGCCTGGTGTTTTGTTCCACTCTTGCCGCCCTAGTTTCCGTCATACCGGTGTTATGTTCCCTGGTTTTGCGTTCCTTACGCGGTTAGGTGTTATGGGAACCCCTTGACAGTTCGCTTTGAATAAAACTCCTCTAGCAAGGCCCAACCTTGGTTTTACATTTGCCTAACAACCCATTACCCTTCCCTTGGGTCGGCCAACCCGAGGGTCATCTTTATTTTAACACCCCCCCCGACCAGTGCTTCTCTAAGTGTTGTTCCGAACCGGGCAGCCTGCGAGGCCACCTCGGGGCAACTTGAGGACTGGTTTTACTCGTAGCTTGACCTATCCGGTGTGTCCTGAGAACGAGATACGTGCGACTCCTATCGGGATTGTCGACACATCGGGCGGCTTTGCTGGTCCTGTTTTACCATTGTTGAAACGTCTTGTAACCGGGATTCCGAGCTTGATCGGGTCTTCCCGGGAGAAGGAATATCCTTCGTTGACCGTGAGAGCTTGTGATGGGCTAAGTTGGGACACCCCAGCAGGGTATAAACTTTCGAGAGCCGTGCCCGCGGTTATGTGGCAGATGGGAATTTGTTAATGTCCGGTTGTAGAGAACTTGACACTTGACTTAATTAAAATACATCAACCGCGTGTGTAGCCGTGATGTTCTCTTTTCGGCGGAGTCCGGGAAGTGAACACGGTTGGGTTATGTATGAACGTAAGTAGCTTTAGGATCACTTCTTGATCACTTCTAGCTTCTCGACTGATGCGTTGCTTCTCTCCTCACTCTTATTTGCGTTTGTTAGCCACCATATTTGCTTAGTGCTTGCTGGAGCTCCACCTCATTACCCCTTTCCTACCCATAAGCTTAAATAGTCTTGATCTCACAGGTGTGAGATTGCTGAGTCCTCGTGAGTCACAGATTCTACCAAAACAGTTGCTGGTGCCGTTGATACCAGTGCAGGTGACGCAACCGAACTCAAGTGGGGAGTTTGACGAGGACCTTGGTCGTTGCTATGTTTCTTTTCCAGATGATCAGTAGTGGTGCCCAGTTGGGACGATCGGGGATCTAGCATTTGGGGTTGTCTTCTTTTATTTTGGTTCCGTAGTTGGACCTTGTGTGTACTCTGAATGATGTATGTTTAATTTATGTATTGTGTGAAATGGCGATTGTAAGCCAACTCTTTATCCCATTCTTGTTCATTACATGGGATTGTGTGAAGATGACCCTTCTTGCGACAAAACCACCATGCGGTTATGCCTCCAAGTCGTGCCTCGACACGTGGGAGATATAGCCGCATCGTGGGTGTTACAAGTTGGTAATCAGAGCCATCCCCAACTTAGGAGCCCCCTGCTTGATCGAATCGCTGATGTTGTTGAGTCTAGAACAAAAATGTTTTGAGTCTTAGGATTATATATATCACAGAGTAGGATTCTTTTTACTCCTCAGTCCCCTTCGTCGCTCTGGTGAGGTCTCCTGACGTAGATGTTTTGACTTTCCTCTCCTCAAATTTCACTAAAAAAAATTTAGGATCACGCGGGTATCTTGGAATCGTTCCGATTGTTTTGTGACGAGAACATTGTTCTTGGTGCCTCCTGACATTTAGGGGTTGTGGCAGTGTCCCGGGGAGTTGAGCTCCCAGGTGTTGTCGTCACAATTTTATCGTTGCAGTTCTGGTATACCTGAGTTTCGCCGACATTGAAAATCTCTTTTATGCAGTTTGTTAGTGAGATCACCTCGACGCCACCCAGTACTGGGGCGGGAGTTCGGGAGTATTGCCATAACTCGTATAACGGATGCTTTTCGAAGGTTGAGGTACATGATTTCCGGAGTTTTTCTTGGTTATGTGTTGACGGATGGATACAGCTGGATCTAGGTATTGTTAGTTTGGGTGAGATATATTGCGTCCCCTGTATCCCCAACACCAGATTGCATAACCAGAAAGTTTCGGGAGTTTATTAGTGGAAACTCAAGTATCTCGTAGGATATCTTTCCAACACACACATGATACGATATGGGATATATCATATGTTTGTTTCCGGCTTATTCTGCAAGCCAAATCCTTTGTTTTTGTTTTGTTTTGTGGTATTCGAGTTGCTTTAATGCCAAGTGTTGATTCCATACCTTATTCTAAGTGGTGTTCTCATATTTCTATGTGGATGCTAATCCTTCTTGTTCATCAAGGTTGTCTTTCCAATCCTTTCCAACCGATGCGTTTCTCTTTGAGATGATCCCATCATTCTCCCATCCGCAAGATCAATTATAAGTTTTCTCAACGGTGTTTATTCCATCTGCCCCAAGTTGCCTTTGTTTTCCCACCCTCCCACCCTCTTTCTTCAAGGACTCAGATTTCTTAATCATGTATCCATCTTATGTATGTGAAGTTTCTCCATTCTTTTCCATCAATGTTCTAATCCGGTGATTCTCAGGAAGATGCTTAGGAAGCTTCAAGTTTATCATTCTTCGCTTTTTTTCTTCTCCGGTGGATTCAATTCAAGCTTTGTCGATCATATCTTTTCCTCATTTCAAATGCTTTCTCATGCCAGTGCACCTCTTAATCATCCACTTCTCGCCATTCATTTGTTCCGGAGTGCTGAAGATATCTCTGAAGATTCGTGTTTCCACTCTGCATCAATTCTAGCTATTTCGAGGTCTTACCTTATTCAAGCCATTTAATTCAACCGGCGCAATCTATCTCTTAAATCATTCAACGGTGTTTCTTTTGAGTGGGCCCTAACCCACAGGTCTTCTCCCAGGATCTTACCTGACTCTTCTAATTTTCCCGGAGCTATTCCCAAATTCTTTTTCAAGGTGTGATGTAAGAATGAATTCTCATCATGCATATTCCTTCTCCAAGATCGCTTTCAAAACATTTTCATCGTTGGTTCATCGTTTCTATAATCCATTGTTCCGGAATGTCTCAACAATTCATGGTGGTGTTTCTCGTCGTCATTCTCAGCTTTTGAAGTCTGAAGAAGAGTTTTCCTCTAAATCTTGTTCGCTCTTTTAAAGATTCATGGTTCTAGCTTCGTGCCATCCTCATAATTGTTTTGATTGTGAGAATTCTTTTCACCCATCCGGAGCAATTCAGGATTCTTTTCAGTTTGATTCTCTGGAACTCATCATCTCATAATTACTCATTCCAGCTTTCAACTCTCGTTCTCCAAATCTTACCGGTGCATCGCTCAAGTATTCTCTAATCAGCTCGTGATCTATTCGTTCACATGTATCTAAATCCCCTCAAGTATCTTCATTCGTTTTCCATTTTTCCCGGTGTATTGTGCTTTTGCCACTTTCATTTTCAATTCTTACGACGGTTTGTTCAAGATTCCTCGTCCTATATTCCCATATTTAATTTGTTCGTGTTTCAATCCTACCGGTGGTTCGTTGAAGACCTTCTCAAGTTTACGCCATATCTCTCTTAATCCTTTCGACGAGAATAAGTAGTATGCCAAATCCGTTGCTTGTCATCAATTATATGGGTGATGGATATGCATAACATAATTCTTGTTCTTGTTTCATCCAAGTGTTTAATTTTTTCAACCGGAGTTTGTTCGTGATATCAATATCTCAGTTATATGTTGTCCATCTTTTCTTTCCGGAGTTCCGAGTTTTCCGCATTATCTCGTCGCGAAGCTCCATCTAAATCATCGCAAGGCTTCACCTTGTGTTTTTCAACTTCTCTTTCTTTCTACCATCCTTTTATTACCGGAGTTCTTCATGAAGGCTCTACATGGTGGTTTGTCAAGGATTCTTTTCATTCTTCAATTGTTCTTCAAGATTTCTCTCGAAGCTAAGATCCGCCAAGCTATACTCAAAAATAAACATGGTGCTCAACACATGTTTTGTTTTGAGGAGTTCAAGTATTCTTCATCTTGCATTCCGAAGTGCAATTCTTTCTACCTTATTTTGAGATGGTGATATGTCATTCTTGACAATTTCTTTTCATGTTTCATGATTCACAAGTTATCAAGAATGAGATATTTAAACCCATCATATTTTCTTTGTTCATGGTATCTTTTCAACCCAACAATTTCTTCATTGATGTTATCTTGGTATATATCTCACTTAAAGCCTTCTCGAAGGAATGTTGCTAATTGTGGTGTCTATCAATGATCCAAGTTTTCTCCTATCCTCTCGGCGAGAGAAGTTTTCATCTCTTCGTTGATCTCAAGCAAGCAATTGTTTTCGTTAGTGGCAGAATTTCACCTCAAGTTTTGAGATGTCTCCATAAGCCCACGAAGATCATATCCTTTCTTTGATGATTTTTCAACAACTCTGTTCTATCCTTCTTTTAAGGATGCTTTCTCAAATTCACTTGTAGAACATGTTGTTTTTCTTCTCCGTTCTTTTCATTGCATTCTTTCATTTCTACCGGAGGCATTGTGATATTGCTCTCTTCGAACCATCTTCTTGTTTTGTCAAGATCATCTTCTTTCCTTGCTTATCCATTTAACCGGAGTGTTGTGTCATCTCTTCAATTTCTTTTCATCTTATCAAGTTTTCCTTCTCTTTTCTACCGGAGTGCTTTCCAAATTCTATCATTCTTGTTCCTTGGCTATCACAATATACCGGTGCTTGCATATTCTCTTTGGTTCGTTAAGCTCTTTTTTCATGCCTTTCAACCTACAAGGTTCTTGTAATGTTCCTTATTCCTCTTTGATAACAGAGTGTTTGCAATCTCATCATCTCCATTGTATTCTTTCTTTCACTTTGTTCAACCTCTCAAGGTTCATGGTTTCACTCATTTGTCGAAGAAGCAACTTTGTTTTATACCTTCCTCTTCCGTTTCTCTCCGATGCCATCCCTAGATCTCGGGACAAGATCTCTTGTAAGTGGAGGAGTGTTGTGACGCTCCAGATGCCTTCCATGTTTTGTGTGACCGATGTGTGTTTTATTTGTATGTGGCATTTCATCATGTCCTCATTTGCATTGCATCTACATGTTTTCATAAAACTCGTAGTCGTTCGTGGTTTCCACTTCTCTCTTTGCCCCCGTTGACCTTTTGTCAGGCCTCTTTGTCTTTGTCACCCTCTCCCAGACCCCTCGCACGTGTCCGAGACTTTCCCGAACCCGACCCGCTCAGTCATCACCGTTGGATTCGGATCATCTCCAAACATCCTTCTAATATATTCGGTTTATTATTGGATCTCTCTTAACCTTTTTATCTCGACCGTCCGATGTAAATCAGAGGGTCCAAACCTAGACCCACTTTGCTGTATATAGACCAACCCCTCCTCAGTCCAAACCCTAGTTCCTAGGAGAGCTGTCCCATCCTCCAAATCCCTCCGCCGCTGCCACCAGTTTGTCCCTCCTCGATTTCTTCCCTGCCCTCCACCTGCCCAACCAGCCACAACCTCATCGGGATCCCTCCCAATCCGCCCAATCAGATCAGCCGCCTTGCGGCGCCCTCGCCCTCGAGCTCCAACGGGATCCGCGCGCCCTGGATCCCCTGCTTCGAGCACCTCCTGGAGCCTGACCATGCGCGCCCTCAAGCCCCTGCCCCGACCACGAGATAAGCCCCGCTGCCCTTCTCCTCCTCCTGTGGTTTTTCTGCCTTCCTCGTCCTCCTCCCTCTGTTGTCTCTCCTAGTCACTCACCCTCTCCTGTTCCTCTCTGTCAGCAGACGCCATGGCCGCCCCTTGGTGCTTCGCGTCGCGCCCGGCCATCATCCTCAACGCCGGCGAGTTCCTGTTGCATCACCGTCGCCCGTACAGGACCTCGTCTGCCTCCCCTGCATCACGCCTCGTCGCCGGGAGCTCTCGCCAAGTCCGCCTTCCGTCGACCACAGCCCAGCCACTCCTAGTCCACATGGCCTCCCGTCCGCACCGTCCCACGCCGGACCTCGCCGGTGAGACCCTGCCGTCGCGCGTCCCCGTCTCTCTCTCATCTGTAATCCCTCGTTGCCGTCACCGTGCAGAAAAACTCGTCGTCGGCCTTCCCTGCCTCGGCCAAGTGGGGACTCGGCGCCTCGCCACCCGGATCCAGCCGTCTCCGCATCGTCCGCGCCACCAACCCTGCCTCGCTCGCGCCCGGGTCCAGCCGCTGCTGCCCTCCCGACCTCTGCCTATCCCGCGCGCCTAGAGATGGGCGATGACTCTTCTGCATCGCTAGACAAGCCCCGCTGGAAGCCACGTGCGAGCCCGCGTTGACTCCGTCTGTGTGGGTCCCATTCGCCAGCAGTCAAGGCCCAGCCCAGCGCAACTTCTTCCTCACCCCTGTCACATCACCGACCTGGGCCTCAGCCCGTGGTGAGCAGCCCAGATCCATCAGTTTCAGCCCGTGCATGTTTTTTTCCCTTGCTGCAAATTTATCTAATTATCCAGTAAACTGCATGTTTACAGATTGCACCCTCATGTTCATGCATTTAATAACTCAACAACCGTGCATTGGATTAAAATAAATTATATATGTAAAATGCTTAGAATTTCATCTAGTTTCATAATATGCTGCTTTCGTCCATGCTTAAAATGTTTAACTTGTTGTTTTTCTTTAATTTGCTCAAATGCCATGTTAAAATGATTTATTTCATAACTTGATAAACGTAGCTTCAAATTTAATAAACTTTATATGTAAATGGGGTAGAAAATGCCTAGTTTAACATGGTGCACTTCATTTTGCTGTTTAACAACATTAAAATTGTGTTTAGGGCAGAACAGTAGCAAATTCAAAATATGCATATGGGGATTTTTCCGGATTTGTTGTTTGTTGTTTCCGGCCTCATTTAAACTTGCCTAAATAGATAGTTTTATTATGCTTCACCTCTTTGCCATGCTTAACCATAGTTAATATTGTTGGGTACATAAACGGGAGAGAACTAAATAATTGATGTGGTGTTTCGTCAATATGCAACTCGTTGCATATTGAGCTCCATTAATTTGTATTATTGTTTGTTGCACTTTGCCATGCCATGCCTCTTTAAACCGGACATGCATCATACTTGATTGTGCATCATGCCATGTTTATGTGATGGTTGTTTACTATGTTGCTTGCTTCTTTCTGGGTTGCTTCTCTCGTTAGCTTTGGTTTCGTTCCGGAGTTGTGAGGATTCGTCCGACTACGTCCATTTGTCTTCTTCATGGACTCGTTCTTCTTCCTTGCGGGATCTCAGTCAAGATGACCATATCCTCGAAATCACTTCAATCTTTGCTTGCTAGTTGTTCGCTCTATTGCTATGCCGCGTTACCTACCACTTGCTATATCATGCCTCCCATATTTCCATGTCAAGCCTCTAACCCACCTTTCCTAGCAAACCGTTGTTTGGCTATGTTACCGCTTTTGCTCAGCCCCTCTTATAGCATTGATAGTTGCAGGTGAAGATGAAGTTTGTTCCATGTTGGAACATGGATATGTTGGGATATCACAATATATCTTATATTACTAATGCATCTATATACTTGGTAAAGGGTGGAAGGCTCGGCCTTATGCCTGGTGTTTTGCTCCACTCTTGCCGCCCTAGTTTCCGTCATACCGGTGTTATGTTCCTTGATTTTGCGTTCCTTACGCGGTTGGGTGTTATGGGAACCCCTTGACAGTTCGCTTTGAATAAAACTCCTCCAGCAACTTAATTAAAATACATCAACCGCGTGTGTAGCCGTGATGGTCTCTTTCCGGCGGAGTCCGGGAAGTGAACACGGTTGGGTTATGTATGAACGTAAGTAGCTTCAGGATCACTTCTTGATCACTTCTAGCTTCTCGACCATTGCGTTGCTTCTCTCCTCGCTCTTATTTGCGTTTGTTAGCCACCATATTTGCTTAGTGCTTGCTGCAGCTCCACCTCATTACCCCTTTCCTACCCATAAGCTTAAATAGTCTTGATCTCGCGGGTGTGAGATTGCTGAGTCCTCGTGACTCACAGATTCTACCAAAATAGTTGCAGGTGCCGTTGATACCAGTGCAGGTGACGCAACCGAACTCAAGTGGGGAGTTTGACGAGGACCTTGGTCGTTGCTATGTTTCTTTTCCGGATGATCAGTAGTGGTGCCCAGTTGGGACGATCGGGGATCTAGCATTTGGGGTTGTCTTCTTTTATTTTGGTTCCGTAGTCGGACCTTGTTTGTACTCTGAATGATGTATGTTTAATTTATGTATTGTGTGAAATGGCGATTGTAAGCCAACTCTTTATCCCGTTCTTGTTCATTACATGGGATTGTGTGAAGATGACCCTTCTTGCGACAAAACCACCATGCGGTTATGCCTCCAAGTCGTGCCTCGACACGTGGGAGATATAGCCGCATCGTGGGTGTTACAGCTTTCTTGGGCTTGCTAGCACAGGCCTCAACGGTGGCAGCAGTAGAGTCTTCATTGAATTTCTTCATTGCCTCTTTTGCCATTTTGGCCAGCTTAGCTTGACGCTTGGCCCATTCCTTGGGGAAATCCTCACCACGCCTGATGCTAGTGGGATCAGCTTCGTGGCCTGGTGCCAATGGAGGTCTTGGGCATGGAGGGTGTATGATACGTCTCCAACGTATCTATAATTTTTGATTGTTCCATGCTATTATACTATCTGTTTTGGATGTTTATGGGCTTTATTTTACACTTTTATATTATTTTTTGGACTAACCTATTAACCCAGAGCCAAGTGCCAGTTCCTATTTTTTCCCTTGTTTCAGTGTTTCGAAGAAAAGGAATATCAAACGGAGTTCAAATGGAATGAAACCTTCGGGAGAGTTATTTTTGGAATGGAAGCAATCCAGGAGACTTGGAGTGTACGTCAGGGAAGCAACAAGGTGGCCACAAGCCAGGGAGGCGCGCCTGCCCCCCTGGGCGCACCCCCACCCTCGTGGGCCCCTCGTGGCTCCCCTGACCGACTTCTTTCGCCTATATATGTCCATATACCCTAAAAACATTGAGGAATAGAATAGATCGGGAGTTCCGCCGCCGCAAGCCTCTGTAGCCACGAAAAACCAATCGGGACCCTGTTCCGGCACCCTGCCGGAGGGGGATCCCTCACCGGTGGCCATCTTCATCATCCGGGCGATCTCCATGACAAGGAGGGAGTAGTTCACCCTCGGGGCTGAGGGTATGTACCAGTAGTTATGTGTTTGATCTCTCTCTCTCTCGTGTTCTTGAGGTGATACGATCTTGATGTATCGCGAGCTTTGCTATTATAGTTGGATCTTATGATGTTTCTCCCCCTCTACTCTCTTGTAATGGATTGAGTTTTCCCTTTGAAGTTATCTTATCGGATTGAGTCTTTAAGGATTTGAGAACACTTGATGTATGTCTTGCCGTGCTTATCTGTGGTGACAATGGGATATCACGTGATCCACTTGATGTATGTTTTGGTGATCAACTTGCGAGTTCCGCCCATGAACCTATGCATAGGGGTTGGCACACGTTTTCGCCTTGACTCTCCGGTAGAAACTTTGGGGCACTCTTTGAAGTTCTTTGTGTTGGTTGAATAGATGAATCTGAGATTGTGTGATGAATATCGTATAATCATACCCACGGATACTTGAGGTGACATTGGAGTATCTAGGTGACATTAGGGTTTTGGTTGATTTGTGTCTTAAGGTGTTATTCTAGTACGAACTCTATGATAGATCGAATGGAAAGAATAGCTTCATGTTATTTTACTACGGACTCTTGAATAGATCGATCAGAAAGGATAACTTTGAGGTGGTTTTGTACCTTACCGTAATCTCTTCGTTTGTTCTCCGCTATTAGTGACTTTGGAGTGACTCTTTGTTGTATGTTGAGGGATAGTTATATGATCCAATTATGTTATTATTGTTGAGAGAACTTGCACTAGTGAAAGTATGAACCCTAGGCCTTGTTTCAAAGCATTGCAATACCGTTTGTGCTCACTTTTATCATTAGTTACCTTGCTATTTTTATATTTTCAGATTACAAAAACCTATATCTACCATCCATATTGCACTTGTATCACCATCTCTTCGCCGAACTAGTGCACCTATACAATTTACCATTGTATTGGGTGTGTTGGGGACACAAGAGACTCTTTGTTATTTGGTTGCAGGGTTGTTTGAGAGAGACCATCTTCATCCTACGCCTCCCACGGATTGATAAACCTTAGGTCATCCACTTGAGGGAAATTTGCTACTGTCCTACAAACCTTTGCACTTGGAGGCCCAACAACGTCTACAAGAAGAAGGTTGTGTAGTAGACATCAAGCTCTTTTCTGGCGCCGTTGCTGGGGAGGTGAGTGCTTGAAGGTATATCTTTAGATCTTGCAATTGAATCTTTTTGTTTCTTGTTTTATCACTAGTTTAGTCTATAAAAGAAAACTAAAAATGGAATTGAGTTTGCCTCATACGCTTTATCTTTTTAATATCTTTCGTGAGTATGATGGCAAGGAAAATTGTGCTCAAGTGCTAGAAGAAGAAATCTATAGAATGTTTGGCACTAAGTGCTTAAATGAGGAGCATGATTGCAATGTTGTCAGTATGAATTCTTTGAATACCCATGATGCTAATGATATGCAAAGCCACAAGCTTGGGGATGCTATGTTTGATGAAGATGATATGTTTAGTCCCCCAAGTTGTGCTGAGCAAATTTATTATGATGCAAGCATGCCTCCTATCTATGATGATTATTGTGATGACACGTATGCTATAAAGAATAATGATAACCATGAAACTTGTCATCTTGATCTTAATTTTCTATCACATGATAGTTATTTTGTTGAGTTTGCTCCCACTACTATTAATGAGAAGAAATTTGCTTATGTGGAGAGTAATAAAAATTCTATGCTTGTGCATCATGAAAATAGTGCTTTATGTGATAATTATATTGTTAAATTCATTCATGATGCTACTGAAAATTATTATGAGAGATGAACATGTGCTCTTACATATTGCAATAATATCAAGTTTCCTCTCTATGTGCTTAAAGTTTTGAAGTTATACTTGTTTTGCCTTCCGATGCTAGTTGATTATTGTTCCCATAAGTTGTTTGCTCACAAAATCCCTATGCATAGGAAGTGGGTTAGACTTAAATGTGCTAGTCATATGCTTCATGATGCTCCCGTTATGTTTCAATTCTTATCTTTTATGTGAGCATCATTGAAATCATCATGCCTAGCTAGGGGCGTTAAACGTTAGCGCTTGTTGGGAGGCAACCCAATTTTATTTTAGTTCTTTGCTTTTTGGTTCTGTTTAGTAATAAATAAATCATCTAGCGTCTGGTTAGATGTTGTTTTATGTTTTAATTAGTGTTTGTGCCAAGTAAGACCTATAGGATCTTCTTGGGTGATAGTTATTTGATCTTGCTGAAAATTCCAGAAACTTTATGTTCACGAAAACAATTGTTTAAAATCACCAGAACGTGATAAAATACTGATTCCAATTGCAACGGATCAATAATCAAATTATATAGGTCGTCCTATTTTGGTAGAATTTTTTGAGTTCCAGAAGTTTGTGTTTGATACAGATTACTACAGACTGTTCTGTTTTTGACAGATTCTGTTTTCTATGTGTTGTTTGCTTATTTTGATGAATCTATGAGTAGTATCGGAGGGTATGAACCATAGACAAGTTGGAATACAGTAGATATTACACCAATATGAATTTAGAATGAGTTCACAACAGTACCTAAGTGGTGATTTATTTTCTTATACTAACGGAGCTTACGAATTTTTTGTTAAGTTTTGTGTTGTGAAGTTTTCAAGTTTTGGGTAAGGATTCGATGGACTATGGATTAAGGAGTGATAAGAGCCTAAGCTTGGGGATTCCCAAGGCACCCCAAGGTAATATTCAAGGACAAACAAGAGCCTAAGCTTGGGGATGCCCCGGATGGCATCCCCTCTTTCGTCTCGGTTCATCGGTAACTTTACTTGGAGCTATATTTTTATTCACCACATGATATGTGTTTTGCTTGGAGCGTCATTTTATTTTCTTTTGTTTTGCTTGCTGTTTGAATAAAATACCAAGATCTGAAATTCTTAAATGTTAGAGAGTCTTCACATAGTTACATAATTATTCAACTACTCTTTGATCTTCACTTATATCTTTCGGAGTAGTTTGTCATTTGCTCTAGTGCTTGACTTACATCCTTTTAGAGCACGGCGGTGGTTTTATTTTGAAGAAATAGATGAACTCTCGTGCTTCACTTATATTATTTTGAGAGTCTTAAACAGCATGGTAATTTGCTTTGGTTATGAATTTAGTCCTAAAATGATGGGCATCCAAGAGGGATATAATAAAAACTTTCATATAAAGTGCATTGAATACTATGAGAAGTTTGATTCTTTATGATTGTTTTGAGATATGGAGATGGTGATATTAGAGTCATGCTAGTAGAGTAGTTGTGAATTTGAGAGATACTTGTGTTAAAGTTTGTGATTCCTGTAGCATGCACGTATGGTGAACCGTTATGTGATGAAGTCGGAGCATGATTTATTTACTGATTGTCCTCCTTATGGGTGGCGGTCGGGGACGAGCGATGGTCTTTTCCTACCAATCTATCCCCCTAGGAGCATGTGCGTAGTACTTCGTTTCGATAACTAATACATTTTTGCAATAAGTATGTGAGTTCTTTATGACTAATGTTGAGTCCATGGATTATATGCACTCTCATCCTTCCACCATTGCTAGCCTCTCTAATACCGCACACTTTTCGCCGGTATCATACACCCACCATATACCTTCCTCAAAACAGCAACCATACCTACCTATTATGGCATTTCCATAGCCATTCCGAGATATATTGCCATGCAACTTACCACCGTTCCGTTTATTATGACACGCTTCATCATTGTCATATTGCTTTGCATGATAATGTAGTTGACATTGTATTTGTGGCAAAGCCACCTTTCATAATTCTTTCATACATGTCACTCATGAGTCATTGCACATCCCGGTACACCGCCGGAGGCATTCATATAGAGTCATATTTTGTTCTAAGTATCGAGTTGTAATTCTTGAGTTGTAAGTAAATAAAAGTGTGATGATCATCATTATTAGAGCATTGTCCCAGTGAGGAAAGGATGATGGAGACTATGATTCCCCCAGAAGTCGGGATGAGACTCCGGACTAAAAAAAAGAGGCCATAAAAAATAGAGAAAAGGCCCAAATAAAAAAACAAAATGAGAGAAAAAGAGAGAAGGGGTAATGCTACTATCCTTTTACCACACTTGTGCTTCAAAGTAGCACCATGATCTTCATGATAGAGAATCTGCTATGTTGTCACTTTCATATACTAGTGGGAATCTTTCATTATAGAACTTGGCTTGTATATTCCAATGATGGGCTTCCTCAAAATGCCCTAGGTCTTCGTGAGCAAGCGAGTTGGATGCACACCCACTTAGTTTCTTTTTGAGCTTTCATACACTATAGCTCTAGTGCACCCGTTGCATGGCAATCCCTACTCACTCACATTGATATCTATTGATGGGCATCTCCATAGCCCGTTGATACGCCTAGTTGATGTGAGACTATCTTCTCTTTTTTTGTCTTGTCCACAACCACCATTCTATTTCACCTATAGTGCTATGTCCATGGCTCACGCTCATGTATTGCGTGAAGATTGAAAAAGTTTGAGAACATCAAAAGTATGAAACAATTGCTTGGCTTCTCATCGGGGTTGTGCATGATTTAATATTTTGTGTGATGAAGATAGAGCATAGCCAGACTATATGATTTTGTAGGGATAGCTTGCTTTGGCCATGTTATTTTCAGAAGACATGATTGCTTTGTTAGTATGCTTGAAGTATTATTGTTTTCATGTCAATATTAAACTTTTATCTTGAATCTTATGGGTCTGAATATTCTTGCCACAATAAAGAAAATTACATTGAGAATTATGTTAGGTAGCATTCCACATCAAAAATTCTGTTTTTATCATTTACCTACTCGAGGACGAGCAGGAATTAAGCATGGGGATGCTGATACGTCTCCAACGTATCTATAATTTTTTATTGTTCCATGCTATTATATTATCTGTTTTGGAGGTTTATGGGCTTTATTTTACACTTTTATATTATTTTTGGGACTAACCTATTAACCCAGAGCCCAGTGCCAGTTCCTTTTTTTCCCTTGTTTCAGTGTTTCGAAGAAAAGGAATATCAAACGGAGTCCAAACGGAATGGAACCTTCGGGAGAGTTATTTTTGGAACGGAAGCAATCCAGGAGACTTGGAGTGTACGTCAAGGAAGCAACGAGGTGGCCATGAGGCAGGGAGGCGCGCCTGCCCCCTGGGCGCGCGCCCACCCTCGTGGGCCCCTCGTGGCTCCCCTGACTTACTTCTTTCGCCTATATATGTCCATATACCAACATCGAGGAACAGAATAGATCGGGAGTTCCACCGCCGCAAGCCTCTGTAGCCACGAAAAACCAATCGGGACCCTGTTCCGGCACCCTGCCGGAGGGGGATCCCTCACCGGTGGCCATCTTCATCATCCGGGCGATCTCCATGACAAGGAGGGAGTAGTTCACCCTCGGGGCTGAGGGTATGTACCAGTAGTTATGTGTTTGATCGCTCTCTCTCTCTCGTGTTCTTGAGGTGATACGTTCTTGATGTATCGCGAGCTTTGCTATTATAGTTGGATCTTATGATGTTTCTCCCCCTCTTCTCTCTTGTAATGGATTGAGTTTTCCCTTTGAAGTTATCTTATCGGATTGAGTCTTTAAGGATTTGAGAACACTTGATGTATGTCTTGCCGTGCTTATCTGTGGTGACAATGGGATATCACGTGATCCACTTGATGTATGTTTTGGTGATCAACTTGCGGGTTCCGCCCATGAACCTATGCATAGGGATTGGCACACGTTTTCGTCTTGACTCTCCAGTAGAAACTTTGGGGCACTCTTTGAAGTTCTTTGTGTTGGTTGAATAGATGAATCTGAGATTGTGTGATGCATATCGTATAATCATACCCACGTATACTTGAGGTGACACTGGAGTATCTAGGTGACATTAGGGTTTTGGTTGATTTGTGTCTTAAGGTGTTATTCTAGTACGAACTCTGTGATGGATCGAACGGAAAGAATAGCTTCATGTTATTTTACTACGGACTCTTGAATAGATCGATCAGAAAGGATAACTTTGAGGTGGTTTCGTACCCTACCATAATCTCTTCGTTTGTTCTCCGCCATTAGTGACTTTGGAGTGACTCTTTGTTGCATGTTGAGGGATAGTTATATGATCCAATCATGAGGAGGTGTGCAGTACCCTGCATAGATGTCTTCAGGTATCTCAAAAACATTGTTGACTTCCAATTTCTTCCCTCCCTTCTGAGGTTTCTTGCTTTCAGCCATTTTCTTCAGCTGAGGATTATGAACGATTGAATTCTCTTAAGAGGTATGCAACTTTTCTTTGAGGAACGCTGCAAATGAGTTAAGTTGATGTGAACCTAGTGATTCAGCAGCGGACATGTGTACCTGTGAATAGAGTATAGGTGCGAAGAATTTGGAGAGGTAATATGCATTCTCAGAAGTTTTTGCAAAAAGAACAAGTTTGAGGAATTTGACCAGATGTGTCTTGAGGAATTTCACTAAGCGTTCTTTGACTTTGGTTCCAGAGTTGTATAGAACGAAAATCCACACAATTGAGGAATCTTGAAGAAAAAATGTTGCTTAGGGAAACAGATCAAGAACTGATGTTTGTGTGAGGTGTTTAGAGTGTGAAGATTGAAGAATAAACACCTTTTGAAGATTTGTAGAAATCAAAGGAATCAACAAGGGCAGTAAAAATGACTTTTAATTACCCTTGACGAAGAACACGACGAACTATGAATAGTAGGTTTGAAGCTCGTCGGTTCAGATCTTCCACGCCCTAAATTGGCAGAGAAGACAGCTACGGCGGCGGCGGAGAGAAGATATCCACGGCCGGCGCGAGTACGAAGGCGACGAGGTCGAGGCAGCGAAGCTCTTCGTCACCGGCGACGATGGAAGTAGCGGCGGCGCTAGGTTTTGAGAGCTCGAGCGAGGGAGTGAGGTCGAGCGGAGTAAAAACAGTCTGAGGAGGGTGAGGGGTATTTGTAGCCGAGGTGAAAAACCGCTCTCCCGAGGAAAATGGACGAACGTGCCCCTGACCCTTCTCATTCGTGCGACATGTGTCACCCACGTACAGAGAGGTGGAGATCGTGTGAGATCATGGGTGAATAAGATAATCATAAAATGGGATGTGGATGGTTTAAGCGGCAACAGCCGAAAATTCGGATACGACAATTTTAATGTTTCGTTCGGAATTTCTTCAGCTGACAAGGACACAATGAAGATTTTCAATGAGTTTCAAATAGAACGCACATGAAGAATTTGTGAATAGACTGGGTTGAGTTTAGCATAGAGGGGGAAGGGTCCGATCACATTCACTTAGTAGAAATAACAACTTGAAGAAATAGCAATAAGTGAATGTTGTAGAGGACTTAAACTCAAATATATATATATAGCCAATGAAGAAAAACGACAGAAACGGTGAAGACATTGCAAAGATGAAGAAAATGAACAACAAAGGAATTTCAAAAATGAAGAAAAACTCAAATTGAAGATTTTCAACTTTTGTTGGTGGCTTGACCCACCGTATAAGAATGCTGATTTCAGACGCCGCGTACAATTGTCGTAGGGTTCTGAGAATCAAATTCTTCGTTAATTTCTTCACACTTAGAGGGTTAGTCTTCATTGGTTGAAGAAAAACATTACTTCGTGTGTTGCACATCTAAGTCATCAATTTTGCATAAGTGTTAGGATGTGTGTTCTTTTCAGAGGACATTCGAAGATTCTAAGATATTTAGCTCACACCGCAACTTGCTAAATCTCTTCTCATCCAAGGGCTTTGTGAAGATATCGGCTAGTAGTTCTTCAGTCTTCACGTGCTCGATAGAGATGTCGCCCTTCAACTCATGATCACGAAGAAAATGATGACGAATCTGAATGTGCTTTGTCTTCGAGTGCCGAACTGGGTTATGAGCAATCTTGATGGCACTCTCATTGTCACAGTAGAGTGGCACATTCTTCATGTTGATGCCGTAGTCCTTGAGGGTTTGCTTCATCCATAGCAATTGAGCACAGCATGAATCAACATCAATGTACTCAGGTTCAGCAGTAGACAGTGATACGCAGTTCTATTTCTTTGAGGACCAATAGACCAAAGATCGTCCGAGGAAATGGCATGTGCCTGATGTTGACTTGCGGTCCACATGAGCACCAGCATAGTCAGAGTCTGAATATCCAATGAGGTCAAAAGTCGAGCCCTTGGGATACCATAATCCAAGTGTTGGACTGTGAGCTAGATATCGAAGAATATGCTTCACGGCCTTATGGTGTGATTCCTTCGGTGTAGCTTGAAACCGGGCGCACATGCAAACACTAAGCATAATATCTGGCCTAGATGCACATAAATACAATAAAGAACCAATCATGGAGCGGTATACCTTTTGATCGAAGTCAATACCATTTCCATCAGTGCAAAGATGGCCATTTGTGGGCATAGGGATATTGACGCCTTTGCAGTCTTGCATGCCGAATTTCCTCAATACATCCTTGAGGTATTTCTCCTGAGATATGAATATGCCATTGCGCTGTTGACGAATTTGAAGACCTAAGAAGAATTTCAATTCTCCCATCATAGACATTTCCTATTCCTCCCTCATCATATAACCAAATTCGTTAGTGTAACGTTGGTCAGTACAGCCAAAGATAATATCATCAACATATATTTGGCACACAAACAATTCACCATCATAGGTTTTAGTGAAAAGAGTTGGATCAAGTGAACCGGGTTTGAAGCCTTTCTTCATTAGGAATTCCTTCAAAGTATCATACCACGCCCGAGGGGCCTGCTTGAGGCCAAAGAGGGCCTTATTGAGTCTGTAGACTTGGTCAGGATGCTTTGGATCTTCAAAACCTAGGGGTTGAGCAACATATACTTCTTCCTCAAGCTTACCATTGAGGAATGCACTTTTCACATCCATTTGATATAAGATGATGTCATGATGGTTAGCATAAGCAAGTAATATGCGAATAGCCTCAAGTCTAGCAACAGGTGCAAAAGTTTCATCGAAATCAATTCCTTCAACCTGTGTGTAGCCTTGAGCTACAAGCCGTGGCTTATTCCTCACCACAAGGCCATTTTCATCTTGCTTGTTGTGGTAGATCCACTTAGTGCCGATGATATTGTGCTTGCGAGGGTCTGGTCACTTGACAAGTTCCCAGACATTGTTGAGCTCGAGCTGATGTAATTCCTCTTGCATAGCTTGAATCCACTCAGGCTCCAGAAATGCTTCATCTACCTTAGTGGGCTCTGTGATAGAGACGAAAGCGAAGTGCCCACAAAAGTTATACAAATGTGAAGCTTTTGAGCGTGTGAGAGGACCTGGTGCGTTGATGTTGCTGATGATTTTCTCAGTCTGCACTTCATTTGCAATGCGAGGATGAGCGGGTTGGCGACGAGGAATTGGATCAGCATTTTCTTCAGAGCCATTTTCCTCAGGTGCACCAGCATGATGTTCTTCACAATCTGGAATGACTTCTTCAGCAGATTCTTCGGTAGGAATGACATCCTCAGTAGCCTTGAACTTGATGGTTTCCTCAGGTGACTTTTCATCTAGCACAGGAGGTAGGTGCTCTCTTTGTGAGCCATTAGTTTCATCGAACCGCACATCTACAGTTTCAACAACCTTGTGGTGAACGTTGTTGAAGACTCTGTAGGTGTGCGAGTCCTTTCCGTAACCAAGCATAAAACCTTCATGTGCTTTCGGTGCAAATTTAGAATTGTGATGAGGATCTCTAATCCAACATTTAACACCGAAGACTTTGAAATAACTCACATTGGGTTTCTTGTCAGTGAGGAGTTCATATGCAGTCTTCTTGAAGAATTTGTGAAGATATACCCTGTTGATGATGTGGCACGTAGTATCAATTGCCTCAGTCCAGAAATGACGAGGCGTCTTGTATTCATCAAGCATAGTGCGAGCCATCTCAACAAGAGTCCTGTTCTTGCGCTCCACGACGCCATTCTGCTGAGTAGTATAAGGAGCAGATAACTCATGAGTAATACCAAGTTCATCAAGATAGTCATCAAGACCAGTATTCTTGAACTCAGTTCCATTGTCACTTCTGATGTGCTTGATCTTCACACCAAAGTTGGTTGAAGCCCTCGAGGAAAATCCTTTGAAGACTTCCTGCACTTCACGTTTGTAAGTGACGATATGTACCCATGTGTAACGAGAGTAATCATCAACAATAACAAAGCCATATAGAGATGCTTCATTAGTGAATGCAGAATAATGATTAGGACCAAAGAGATCCATGTGAAGCAATTCAAACGATCGAGTGGTAGTAATGATAGTCTTCGCTGGATGCTTGGCCTTGGTCACCTTTCCAACTTCACAGGCTCCGCACAAGTGATCCTTGAGGAATTTGACATTCTCAATGCCAATGACATGCTTCTTCTTTGCGAGCGTGTGCAAGTTCCTCATGCCAGCATGACCAAGTCGTCGATGCCATAGCCAGCCTTCTGAAGCTTTTGCAAGTAGACATATGGCAGGTTGTGGTCCTATAGAGAAATCAACAATATACAGATCTCCTCTCCTAAAGCCATCAAAGACTTTGGAATTGTCAGCTTCCATGATCACAACACAACGATACTTGCCAAAGATAACAACCATATCAAGATCACAAAGCATTGAGACTGACATGAGGTTGAATCCTAAGGACTCGACAAGCATGACTTTGTCCATGTGTTGATCCTTTGAGGTCGCAACCTTACCTAGACCCAATACCTTGCTTTTTCCTTTGTCAGCGTAGGTGATATGCTTCAGATGCGATGGAGATAAGGGAGCGTCCATCAATAGATTCTTGTCACCAGTCATGTGATTTGTACATCCACTATCGAGGACCCACTCAGTAGCTTTGGGTTGATCATCCTACAGATGAATTAGTGCAGCTTACGAACTCATATACTTCATCAGTGAAGAATATGACATCAAATTCATCAGATCAATTTGATCAAGCAATTGAACAGATAAGGCAGTATGAGGATGTGAGAAATGAAAGTTCATTTCTTCATGATTAGCTTGCGTCCTTTCAAGCATATTCAGGTCTCCAGCAAATTCTTCAGACGTTTGAGTGCGTCTGGAGACCTGACCCTGCATAAGAGATTAGTTATTTTTCTTCACCACCCACATCTGAAGGGGTGGCAAAGAGTTCATCATTCTGCGAGCTCCATAAGATAATGGTGGCATAGAAGCCAGTCGACTTCGTTTCACATAAGAGGAGTTAGGGTAAGCATATGAATAAGCAGAGAAATTCTCCGAGGACTTATGAACATAATGGTTTGAAAAATAATGCACATATTCGTTGCCCTTAGATCTTTCCTGCGAAACAGAAGTGTTATCACGATGATGTTCATATGAGGATTTTGATCCTTTTGAGGAATTTGATCCACGTGAGGAATTTGGCCGTATGAGGACTTGGATCCATATGAAAAATTTGATCCATATGAAGAATTTGATCTGGGGTTCCTATTCCTCACAGGTGGTGTCATGAGGACATTCACCTGAAGACTTTCAAGGCATCTTTTGGGAACCCAGATTTTCTTCATAGGAGAACCGTTCCTACAGTTAGTGCCAACATATCTAGCAAATACTTCAGCATTCTGATTTTTGAACAACTTATAGTTTGAGTCAAATGACTCATCAGAAGAATGAGGAGATTCACATGTAAAGCCACATAAAGTAGATGGATCTACTGGAGGTCCCTTCGCAGCAACCCATGAGGTTTTGGGATACTGCTCAGGCTTCCAGTATGTTCCATCTACATTGAGTTTCCTCTCAAAGGCAATACCCTCTTTCCTAGGGTTCCTGTTGAGGATCTGCTTTTTAAGCACATCACAAAGAGCCTGATGCCCTTTGAGGCTTTTGTACATGCCTGTCATATACAATTCCTTCAGCCATGCATTGTCAGTGATACTAGCAATATCCTTAGATGAGGAATTAGTGATAGCAGAGACAGATGAAGAATTTGTAGCAATAGAAGCATTTGAACATTCAGGTGAAGAATTAGCAGATTCACGTTCATTGCACTTCAAACATGTAACATCCCAAATTTTCAATTTGGAATGTTTTACAATTATTAGCTAAGCATCTATGCATTTTGATTGAAATTGAGTGGTATTTGAAAATTTTCAGAGGCATTTGAGTTTTATTTGAATTTGGATTCAACTTGGCATTTGAAATTTATTTCAAATATCCCTAACAAATACTTGTTTAAAAGTATGAGAGGAGCAAACATGACACTCCAAAAAAATGTCATAAGAAAATATTGCCAAAAGGTTTGAATTCAAATTCAAATTTTATTTGGAATTTGCAGAAAATGTTTTTTTAGTTACTGTTTTGCCTCTGGAAAAATGTTCACGTTGTAGGATTTATTTTTTCTGATTTTGTTGATACATATATGTCCTATATAAAAATAATATAGTTTTCTCTTATTTTAGTTTTTTCTCTCTGCCTTAATTCAAAAAAAAAAGGAAAAGTCCCCCCGAGCTGGCCAGGCCAACGGTTCAGCCAGCGATGCCGCAGCCCAGCCAGCGACCGAGCCGGGCTGCCCCAGCGCCCGACGCCCGAACCCTCTCCCCTCGGTCGACCGCTCGCCGCCTCCTCTCTCCCTCTCACTGACCCGCGGGGCCTGCTCCTTTCTTTCCCCTCCTCCACGCCTTGCCAAGCCGGAGCACAATCGGAGCACGCCCGTCACCGCGATCTTCCCGGGATCATGCTCCGAAGCCTTCCCCTCGCGCAAGTTTATGTCCTATAAATACCTACTACCCTCCTCTCTCGATCCCCCCTAAAACCCTACTCCAAAACCCACCACAGCCACCGCCATCGCCAAACGCATCTCGCCGCCGCCGCCTCGGTTCGCCGCCGCTTCTGCCACCGGTGAGCATCCCCCTTGCTTCCAAGCTACACCACCTGAACCCCCTCTTCGTTCCGCACCTATTTGACATCCTATCGTCACTCAGGAACCGCTGAAGCCGTCACCCCCGAGCTCGACCGCCGCTCGCCGGAGCTGCAGCTCACCAGGGAGCAGTCGCCCCGACCACCACCGTCGTCCCCGAGCCCCAACAACTCCACCACCGCCTCCGCCTCGCTCCGCCGCATCTCCCCGACGTCACCTCCGTCGCCCCGGACCACCGGAGCCCCTCCGCCACCGACGCCCGAGTCGCTGCCATCGTCTCCGTCCGTCGCCACCGCCAGCTGTAAGCCCGAGCCCCCCTCCACCGTTGGATCTCGCATGTACGGCTTAGATTAGATCCGCGAAGGGTTAGGTTATTTTCAATATATCGGTTTAGTTTACGGTTTTTTTCTAGTTCTAGTCAGTTTTATAGATCGGTTTATTCTGTTTATCCCGTAGACATATTAGCCTTTTAAACGCATGCGCGCTGTTTAGTTTCAGATCGCCCACTATTCGGCCGGTTAGCTCGTTTAGTTTTTTATAGTTTCTGTTTTTAAAACAGAATAGTTCTGATTTTGTAAAATCTATATCTCTTAGGTTATTTATTATTTTTAGTTGATTCTTTTTTTGTTAGTTTACAATTTTCCTTTAGTTTCTGTAGAAAATATTTTCGGCCATGTTTTAGTTTTTAAAAATTGTTTTTTATTAGTTTTCGTCAGATTAGTATTTCTGCTATAAATTGAGCTAGAATTAATATTTTTAGGTGATTCTTTTTGTCACTGCTTTGTTTTGACCTTGCCTAGCAGTAGGAATTTGTTTGGGTATTATTAGTCTTTATTAAAAATAGTTTTTACCCGAAATCAAGCTTTTCTAGTTTTTTTTAGCTTGCTGCTTTTCTGTTGTTCTAGTTATTTTAAAATTTTATTTTACCTTTGTTATAATTTATTTTAGATTAGTTTCTGTAGTTTTATAACGTGAACTTTTATTTACAGAAAAAATAAAATGTTTATTTTATTTATTTTCTTCTCTTGCTAGTTGTTGAAGTTCAATTGGTTTTCTTTGGTTTTGGTTTGATTGCTTATGCATGATTTATGTTAGCATGCTGTTATGTTAATGTGATTGCATGTTTGTATGCTTATATGATTATTGTTTTCTAGCTCTCGAAGACCGTCAGCCAGGCAAGTCATTTGATCATGTTTTACAATACCTATGATTTTGTTGCATTAGAATTATTCCTCCCCACCATGTATGCAGTAGGAGAATTTTAAGTTATGTTCTTGAGTAGTATCATGAGGTAGGTTGAACCCAACTCCCCTTATTACCATTGCCCGGGACGATGTAGTTTATTTTGCTATGCTCGTAGACGGGGTTGGTTGAGTAATTCATAAGGGGTGAGAGTCAAGATGATGAAAACCCCATGACTTCAAGCTCAAGATGGACTTCAAATTCACTACTGGGTGGAGGACGGTTGACGGGCACCCTGGAGCAACCAGCGGATCGATTAGCCGTGTCCCCGGTTACGGACATTTGATCCTCTGGAATTGGAGTATTTCGGAAATCTCAACACCAAACTTAATAAATAAATTGAGGGGTTATTTAATACTTGGGAATCGAGACATTGGTTGGCGGAACCATCTCATTAACAACCAACATTTTGTAGTAATTGCAAGCAAGTCCTTTGTGGTAGGGAAAAATTGGCTTTTTCGCAAAAACATAAAACTTAGAGCCCCATAGCCAAATTGTATATAGTGTTAGTAATTTTATTGTTGTTCTCTCTTCATGACTTGCCGGCATATTCAAAAATGCTGACCTACACGGCTGCAATGTCTTATGTTGCAGAGGAGTTTTCCGACCAGGAGTGAGGCTACGATCCACGCTTGGCGATTGCCCTATGGAGTCGGATGGACTCGCTATTCGTCTATGCTTCCGCAGCTTTATTTAGTTTATTTCTCATGAGTTGGCCTTTGGTCGAATTTATTATGATGTAATAAAGACTCGATATGAGAATCGTGTAATAAATTCAGGTGTGATTGAACTTTGAATCTTTTCATCAATGTACTGTGTGTGCCAGCATGTTCTTGGGATGGTACAGCTACATAGAGACTTGACCGATTTTGGGTCGGGTCGCTGCAGAGATGGTATTCAGAGCACACGCTGACAGTAGGACGTAACCCCTAGGATCCGAAAGCCATAGGAAGAAACTATTTTATTTTATGTCCTTATTATTCCTTAATTCTCCCCTGTTCATTTCTGACTTCCCTCCGATTTTCAACATTCTAGATGGCCGCCGAGTTCACCCCAGTTCTGCTACCGGAGTTTTGCCAGCCGGATGAGACGATGCTTTTCGGCAAGAAGCTGGTTCAAATCCGGAAGCTGAAGATTGCTCTGCCCTCAATCACTGGGAAGCCTACCAATGCACTTCTGACGGATACCCGCTACAGGATTAAGGTGCACATTCCAGGGAGGACCTTCGGAGGACATTCAGAACCTATCGACTTTGAGTTTACCACTTTCACTTGGATCCTCAGAAGAGACATGTCGATTTATCGTGCACTTGGACATCTCCGAGAAGAGTACAGGGCCGAGCTCGACCCATCAGACCTCGCCATGATTTCCCACAGAGCTAGGAATGGAGATATCATCCATACCGTGGAGGATGACTCAATTTTTCATATGTCCAAGACTTGGAGAGTCTCCTCAGGAACCAGGAAATCCAGACGCGCCGAAGCTCGAAGGTAGGTAAATTTGCGGGTTCAATTCCTGCTGGATGCACACGAACGGGAACATTCCATAAGTCTATTGGAACTGGCTCTCTATCCATGGAATCTCAGGAGGTTGTTGTTCCGTGAACTGGAACTGGAGGAGAAAGCACGTGCGGACTTCCTTGAACATGAAGAAGAAGGCAAGGATTTTATGGATAGAATCGAGGACCGGGATAAATATATTGCCACACTGGAGGAAAAGATGGACTTGGGAGAAGACCTTTTTCCGAGTGGAGATGATGGACCCCTCATGAGCAATGACCAGGATTATGAAGAGAGCTCCACCGAAGGAAGCCGCAAGAGGAGGCGCCGCACCAGAGGACGACGCACCAGAGGATGCCGCACCGGAGGACGCAAGGAAAATTGATGAAGACATTTAGTCGACCGCCATGTTATGTTATTTTATTTTTCGTCGATCAGTTAGGCCGTTATTTTTGATTAGTCGTGAGATTTTGTAATCCGAGATAGAATTATGGTTGAGATGATTGAATAAATGATTGCTGTGATTATGACTGTGCATTCATTTGGGTAGTGCTATTTTCTTATTAGACCCTTGTTCTATTCTAATTTCTCATCCACTCCAAAACACCAGATGCCTCCGAGACGTGACCCCGGATTCACTTTCCCGCCGGAGCTCACCCAGCTGATCCAACAGCAGAATGCCTTGATGCAAATGCTCATCCAGAACCAAGGCAACAACAAAAACAATCCACCGCCACCACCCCCTGTTGACAACCTGACCCGGTTCCTAAGGCTGAATCCGCTGGTGTTCTCTAGCAGCACTTAGCCGATTGTGGCCGATGATTGGCTCCGCAAGGTCGGAAGAGAGTTGGCCACTGCTGGATGCACAGATGCAGAGAAGGTGCGCTTTGCCACACATCAGCTTGATGGACCTGCAGCCTCTTGGTGGGAGAACTACACCGCCACTTATCCGGTCGCCACCATGACATGGGATCAGTTCCAGTAGGCTTTCCGCACCGCTCATGTCTCAGCGGGAGCCATGAGTCTGAAGAAGCGTGAGTTTCGCAACTTACGCCTGGGGAACCATACTGTGGGGCAGTACATGGATGAGTTCAGCAAATTATCTCGCTATGCCCCAGATGATGTGGCCATAGATGCCGCAAAGCAGGAGAAGTTTCTCGAGGGACTCAATGATGAGCTGGGAATGCAGCTAATGGTGGCTACCTTCAACAACTACCAGGAGCTGGTAGACAAGGCCACCATACTTGAAGGCAAGCAGTAGCAGATTGATAGCCGCAAGCAGAAATATGGCCAGGGAAAGTACAACTCCGGAGCTCAGCAGAAGCCCCTCTATGCCCCATACTCGGGAGGACATACCCATCACACCCATGGAGGACATAATCATGGAGGACATAACCATGGAGGGAATGGGAAAAATTGCAACCACGACAACAACTCCAAGTCAGGCAATGGAGGCAATGGCAACCAACACCGTCCCACTCCAACTCAGAAGGATCTGAGTCATATCACCTGTTTCAAGTGCCAGAAGACAGGACACTATGCCACCGATTCTCCGAAGGCCAAGCAGAGGAATGGAAACGGCAACGGCAATGGAAGCTCAGGAAAGAAGCCCAACCCTTTTCCTCGTGCTCAGGTGAATCACATTGACGTGGAGGATGTCTATGATCAGCCAGAAACTGTGGTTGGTAAGTTTTTATTAAATTCACGTCCAGTATTGGTACTGTTTGATTCTGGTGCAACGCATTCATTCATATCAAGGGTAGTTGTGGAAAAGTACGGGTTGCCCACTAGAACCCTTAGAACCCCTCTTCAGGTCACTTCCCCAGGAGGAGAGATGATGGCAGGTTTAGGCTGTCATTCAACTCTCAGCATCGGAAACCATGATTTTCCCGCAAACCTCATAGTATTGGAATCCCAGAGTTTGGATGTAATCCTAGGCATGGATTGGTTGACGAAGTTTGAAGGAAACATCGACTATGCCCGCAAGACGATTTTGCTCACCACCCCGGGGCAGAAGAGGATCAAGTATGTATCCATATGCACCCCGACGAAGCATCAGGTGAATTCCCTCACAGGAGTTGTTCAGGAGGAAGTGCCCGTAGTGCAAGATTTTCCTGATGTATTTCTGGAGGAATTACTAGGAATGCCACCAGACAGAGACATTGAATTTCTGATTGAGTTATTGCCCGGCACAGCCCCAATATCCAAGAGACCCTATCGGATGCCCCTGAATGATTTGGAAGAGATCAAGAAGCAAATTAAGGAGCTATTGGAGAAGGGATATATTCGGCCAAGCTCGTCACCTTGGGGAGCCCCAGTTCTTTTGGTAGAGAAGAAGGATGGAACCCTGAGAATGGTTGTGGATTATCGTTCATTGAACGATGTGACCATCAAGAACAAGTACCCTCTGCCGATGATTAATGATTTATTTGATCGGCTAGTTGGAGCCAAGGTATTCTCCAAGATCGATCTTCGATCAGGGTATCATCAGTTGAAGATTCGTGAACAGGATATACCCAAAATAGCTTTCACCACCAGGTATGGTTTATATGAGTATACAGTCATGTCATTCGGACTGACTAATGCCCCTGCGTATTTTATGAGCATGATGAACAAGGTATTTATGGAATATCTGGACAAATTTGTCGTGGTGTTCATCGATGACATATTGATTTTCTCCAAGAGCGAGGAAGAGCATAAGGAACATTTGCATCTAGTTCTGGAGAAACTCCGAGAACATCAGTTGTATGCCAACATTAGCAAATGTGAGTTCTGGTTGAAGGAAGTCGGATTCCTCGGACATGTTATTTCAGGAGAAGGAATAGCAGTCGATCCTACCAAGGTTGAATCGGTCACCAACTGGCAGTCCCCCACCTCAGTCAAGGAGATCCGCAGTTTTCTCGGACTCGCAGGATATTATCGGAGATTTATTGAGAATTTCTCCAAGATTGCTAAACCCATGATGGAACTGTTGAAGAAGGAAACTAAGTATGTTTGGACCGAGGATTGTGAAGCCAGTTTTCAGGAGCTGAAGAAACGTTTGGTTACAGCCCCAGTGCTAATTTTGTCGGATATACACAAGGATTACCAGGTATATTGTGATGCTTCTCGTCAAGGACTCGGAGGAGTGCTCATGCAGGAAGGAAAAGTTGTAGCTTATACCTCCAGACAGCTACGACCTCACGAGATGAATTATGCCACACACGATTTGGAGTTAGCAGCCGTAGTGCACACACTCAAGACCTGGAGACATTTCCTTGTCGGAAACAGTTGTGACGTTTACACGGATCATAAGAGCTTGAAATACATTTTCACGCAGAAGGAGTTGAACCTCAGACAGAGGAGATGGCTAGAGTTGATCAAGGACTATGACATGAGATTGCATTATCACCCAGGGAAGGCAAATGTTGTAGCAAATGCCTTGAGCCGTAAAAGCTATGTGAACACCCTAATAGCTGGAGGATTACCTCAGGAATTAGCCGACGATCTCAGAGAGCTCCGACTGGAGATAGTACCGAGAGGATATGTCGCCACCCTGGATATTCAATCCACTTTGACCGAAAGAATCCGTGAAGCCCAAAAGATGGACCAGGAAATTGCAGAGATAAAGGAAAAGATGAGTAACGGAAAGGCTAAAGGTTTTCGTGAAGATGAGCACGGAACTTTATGGTTTGAAGATCATATCTATGTGCCCAATGACCCAGAGGTCAGGAAGTTAATTCTTCAGGAGGCCCATGATTCACCGTACTCGATTCACCCAGGCAACACCAAGATGTATCTGGATTTGAAAGAAAGTTTCTGGTGGACAGGTATGAAGAAGGATATTGCCGAGTGCGTAGCACTATGCGATGTTTGTCAGCGAGTAAAGGCGGAACATCAGAAGCCGGCAGGGTTACTTCAACCTCTGCCGATACCCGAGTGGAAATGGGAAAAACTTGGAATGGATTTTATCACATGATTACTGAGGACCCGTTCAGGTTATGATTCTATCTGGGTAGTGGTTGATCGCTTGACCAAGGTAGCTCATTTTATTCCCGTGAAGACCACATATACCAGCGCTAAGTTAGCCAAGATATACATGACCAGGATCGTATGTCTGCATGGAGTTCCGAGGAGTATCGTGTCAGATAGAGGAACACAATTTACCTCAAAGTTTTGGAATCAGTTGCATGAAACTTTGGGTACGACGCTGGAGTTCAGTACAACTTTTCATCCGCAGAAAGATGGACACACCGAGAGAGTCAACCAGATCCTGGAGGACATGTTGAGAGCCTGCGCGCTAGACTATGGGCCTAGCTGGGATGACAACCTGCCATACGCAGAGTTCTCGTACAATAACAGCTATTAGACCAGTCTGAAGATGGCCCCTTTTGAAGCTCTATACGGAAGGAGGTGTAGAACACCATTCATGTGGGATGGTGTTGGAGACCGAAAACTTTTTGGTCCCGATCTTATCAGAGACTCCGAAGAGAAGGTCAAGCTGATTGGAGATAAACTCAAGATAGCCCAGTTGAGACAGAAGAGTTATGCCGACAGTAAACGCAAGGAGATAACGTATGAAGTTAGAGATCGAGAATATCTCCGTGTGTCCCCACTTCGACGAATCAAGAGGTTTGGTGTTAAAGGAAAATTAGCACCCAGGTTCATTGGCCCCTACAAAATCCTCGAACGCAGAGGAGAAGTTGCATACAAGCTGGAATTACCGGAAGGATTGTCAGGAGTTCACGATGTCTTCCATGTTTCCCAGCTGAAGAAATGCCATGCTGAGATGGTTGATATCCCTTTGAGAGACACAGTGCCCCTAGAGGCCATAGAGCTTGACAGTGATCTGACTTACGAGGAGAAACCCATCAGAATTCTCGAGACTGCGAACAGAGTTACCTGCAGCAAGATCATCAAGTTCTGCAAGGTTTTGTGGAGCCACCACTTCGAGGAGGAAGCCACCTGGGAGCAAGAAGAAGATCTTCGTCGAGACCACCCGCACCTATTTGCTAGCCAACCCGAATCTCGAGGGCGAGATTCATCGTAAGGTGGGTAGGTTTGTAACATCCCAAATTTTCAATTTGGAATGTTTTACAATTATTAGCTAACCATCTATGCATTTTGATTGAAATTGAGTGGCATTTGAAAATTTTCAGAGGCATTTGAGTTTTATTTGAATTTGGATTCAACTTGGCATTTGAAATTTATTTCAAATATCCCTGACAAATACTTGTTTAAAAGTATAAGAGGAGCAAACATGACACTCCAAAAAAATGTCAGAAGAAAATATTGCCAAAAGGTTTGAATTCAAATTCAAATTTTATTTGGAATTTGCAGAAACTGTTTTTTTAGTTTCTGTTTTGCCTCTAGAAAAATGTTCATGTTGTAGGATTTATTTTTCTGATTTTGTTGATACATATATGTCCTATATAAAAATAATATAGTTTTCTCTTATTTTAGTTTTTCTCTCTGCCTTAAATCAAAAAAAAAAAGGAAAATCCCCCCGAGCTGGCCAGGCCGACGGCCCAGCCAACGAGGCCGCAGCCCACCCAGCGACCGAACCAGCCTGCCCCAGTGCCCGACGCCCGAACCCTCTCCCCTCGGTCGACCGCTCGCCGCCTCCTCTCTCCCTCTCACTGACCCGCGGGGCCCACTCCTTTCTTTCACCTCCTCCACGCCTTGCCAAGCCGGAGCACAACCGGAGCACGCCCGTTGCCGCGATCTTCCCGGGATCACGCTCCGAAGCCTTCCCCTCGCGCAAGTTTATGTCTATAAATACCTACTCCCCTCCTCTCTCGATCCCCCCTAAAACCCTACTCCAAAACCCACCACAGCCACCGCCATCGCCAAACACATCTTGCCGCCGCTGCCTCGGTTCACCGCCGCTTCTGCCACCGGTGAGCATCCCCCTTGCTTCCAAGCTACACCACCTGAACCCCCTCTTTGTTCCGCACCTCTTTGACATCCTATCGTCGCTCAGGAACCGCTGAAGCCGTCGCCCCCGAGCTTGACCGCCGCTTTCCAGAGCTGAAGCTCACCAGGGAGCAGTTGTCGTCGCCCCGACCGCCACCGTCGTCCCCGAGCTCCAACAACTCCACCACCACCTCCGCCTCGCTCCACCGCATCTCCCCGACGTCACCTCCGTCGCCCCGGACCACCGGAGCCCCTCCGCCACCGACGCCCGAGTCGCCGCCGTCGTCTCTATCCGTGGCCGCCGCCTGCTGTAAGCCCGAGCCCCCCACCACCGTTGGATCTCGCATGTACGGCTTATATTAGATCCGCGAAGGGTTAGGTTATTTTCAATAGACCGGTTTAGTTTACGATTTTTTTCTCCGATTTAGATCTAGTCAATTTTATAGATCGGTTTATTTTGTTTAGCCCGTAGACATATTAGCCTTTTAAATGCATGCACGCTGTTTGGTTTCAGATCGCCCACTGTTCGGCCTGTTAGCTCGTTTAGTTTTTTTAGTTTCTGTTTTTAAAACAGAATAGTTCTAATTTTGTAAAATCTATATCTCTTAGGTTATTTAATATTTTTAGTTGATTCTTTTTTTGTTAGTTTACAATTTTCCTTTAGTTTCTGTAGAAAATAGTTTCGGCCATGTTTTAGTTTTTTAAAAATTGTTTTTATTAGTTTTAGTCAGATTAGTATTTCTGCTATAAATTGAGCTAGAATTAATATTTTTAGGTGATTCTTTTTGTCACTGCTTTGTTTTGACCTTGCCTAGCAGTAGGAATTTATTTGGGTATGTTTAGTATTTATTAAAAATAGATTTTACCCGAAATCAAGCTTTTCTAGTTTTTTAGCTTGCTGCTTTTTTGTTGTTCTAGTTATTTTAAAATTTTATTTTACCTTTGTTATAATTTATTTTAGATTAGTTTCGGTAGTTTTATAACGTGAACGTTTATTTACAGAAAAAATAAAATGTTTATTTTATTTATTTTCTTCTCTTGCTAGTTATTGAAGTTCAATTGGTTTTCTTTGGTTTTGGTTTGATTGCTTATGCGTGATTTATGGTAGCATGCTGTTATGTTAATGTGATTGCATGTTTGTATGCTTATATGATTATTGTTTGCTTTGATAGAATTTCCGGAGTGCGAAGCCTGCTATTACGAGTCGCTAGCTCTCGAAGACCGTCAGCCAGGCAAGTCATTTGATCATGTTTTAGAATACCTATGATTTTGTTGCATTAGAATTATTCCTCCCCACCATGCATGCAGTAGGAGAATTTTAAGTTATGTTCTTGAGTAGTATCATGTGGTAGGTTGAACCCAACTCCCCTTGTTACCATTGCCCGGGATGATGTAGTTTATTTTGCTATGCTCGTAGGAGGGGTTGGTTGAGTGATTCATAAGGGAGATGTGAGAGTTAAGATGATGACAACCCCATGACTTCAAGATCAAGATGGACTTCAAATTCACTACTGTGTGGAGGACGGTTGACGGGCACCGTGGAGCTACCAGCGGATGGCCGGGATGCATGGAGAAACGCCATGACATCTTGCGGAAAGCTTCACCCAGCCATGAAGAGACGAATGGATACACCTTGACCGGAAGCTTACCTGTGCAGCCGCAAGCCATTATGGGCTCTGGCTGGGTTGACCTTAGGCGTGACTCTGGACGGACGGTGCCAGCAGATGTAGAAGAATGGTAGGACATGGATGGGCACCGCCAGTGCCCAGAGAAACTCTACGGAAGACCCTGTTTCGTTCGTCCCGTCTTCAAACAACGGGCAGTGCGAGGACATAAAGGAGGGAACGAATCTTGCGGGTAAAGTGCACAAGACTCTGCAGAGTGAAAACCTAATCGATTGGCCGTGTCCCTGGTTACGGACATTTGAGTCTCTGGAATTGGAGTATTTCGGAAATCTCAACGTCGAACTTAATAAATTAATTGAGGGGTTATTTAATAATTGGGAATTGAGACATTGGTTGGCGGAACCATCTCATTAACAACCAGCATTTTGTAGTAATTGCAAGCAAGTCCTTCGTGGTAGGGAAAAATTGGCTTTTTCGCAAAAACATAAAACTTAGAGCCCCACAGCTAAATTGCATATAGTGTTAGTAATTTTATTGTTGTTCTCTCTTCATGACTTGCCGGCATATTCAAAAAGGCTGACCTACACGGCTGCAACGTCTTATGTTGCAGAGGAGTTTTCCGACCAGGAGTGAGGCTACGATCCACGCTTGGCGATTGCCCTATGGAGTCGGATGGACTCGCTATTCGTCTATGCTTCCGCAGCTTTATTTAGTTTATTTCTCATGAGTTGGCCTTCGACCGAATTTATTATGATGTAATAAAGACTCGATATGAGAATCGTGTAATAAATTCAGGTGTGATTGAACTTTGAATCTTTTCATCAATGTACTGTGTGTGCCAGCATGTTCTTGGGATGGTACAGCTACACAGAGACTTGACCGATTTTGGGTCAGGTCGCTACAAAACATGGAGGAATAAATTCTTCCTAAGCAGCGCTGATTTTTTGAGCAAGTAATGAATCACTCTCCTTCTGAAGATCTTCATAACTCTCCCTTAGCTTCTCAAGATCTTGCTTTCTTTGAAAAAATTCATAAGAAAGCTTCTCATGATCAGATAAAAGAGTGTTATGATGACTCTGAAGATTGTCAAACTTGGACTGAAGTCTCTGAAGATTTTCAGTCAAAGTTTTGGTGCGGTCCATTTCTTCACCCAACATATCATCGCTCTTGTCTAGCATGTTTTGAACCTTTTCAAAAGCCTTTTGTTGTTTCATAGCAATCTTAGAAGGTTTAGAATAGCTAGGCTTGAGGTTTTCATCCTCACTTGATTCAGAGGAGGGATATTTGAGTACCTTGGCACCCTTTGCCATGAAGCAATAGGTGGGAGCATAGTCATCATCGCCATCGTCAGCCTTATTGGGGAAGTCATTCTCCTCAGAGTTGAAGATGGACTTGCTGACGAATGCAGTAGCAAGGGCTAGGCTTGCCACACCAGATTCTGACTCCTCGGATGCCTCCTCTTCCTCATGTTCCTCAGATTCAGCTTCAGAGTCCATTTCCTTGCCAATGAATGCCCAAGCCTTCTTAGAGCTGCTCTTCTTGTGATATGAAGACTTCGAGGATTTTGATGATGAAGATTTGAAGATTTCTTCTTCTTCTTTGAGTAATCAGAGCTGTAATCCTTGTATTTCTTCTTCTTTGATTCCTTTTCCCACTGAGGACAGTCTTGAATGTAGTGACCAGGTTTCTTGCACTTGTGGCACAGTCTCTTCTTGTAGTCACGGGATAAGGAATCATCACTTCTTGAGGATTTTCCAAAGCGACCACACCTTGAGAACTTCTGGAATTTCTTCATGAGCATTGCTAGCTCCTGGCTCAGTTCTTCAGGATCACCAAGGCTGCTACCAGAATCTTCACCTTCAGATTCAGACACTTCCTTGCCCTTCAGAGCACGTGATCTGCCATAGCTCGGTCCATAGAGATCTCTCTTTTCAACAAGCTGGAACTCATGAGTGTTTAGCCTCTCGAGGATATCAGCGGGATCAAGTGACTTGTAATCTCCACGTTCTTGTATCATCAATGCCAGAGTGTCAAATGAGGAATCAAGCGATCTCAGCAATTACTTCACCACCTCATGGTCGGTGATGTCAGTGGCACCAAGTGCTTGAAGCTCATTTGAGATGTCAGTGAGGTGATCGAAGGTTTGCTGAACATTTTCATTGTCGAGTCTTTTGAAGCAGTTGAAGAGATTGCGAAGAACGTCAACTCGAGAGTCACGCTGTGTTGAGACTCCTTCATTGACCTTGGATAGCCTATCCCAGATAAGCTTAGTTGTCTCCAAAGCACTCACTCTGCCATCCTGCCCTTTGTTCAGATGGCCACATATGATGTTCTTCGCTTGAGAGTCGAGTTGCTTGAATCTCTTCACGTCAGCAGCATTGATGGTAGGAGTGATAGAGGGGACACCATTCTCCAGAACATACCAGAGATCGTTATCAATTGCCTCAAGATGCATTCGTAGGGGTAGTCCGTCCCATCGAAGGTAGGACACCCAGCAGAGACCTTGATCATACCTGTGGTCGACATAACTAAAACTCCAGGCGGTAAAACCGAAATCACACAGAACAAGGGAGTACCTTGCTCTGATACCAATTGAAAGTGCGTTAAGTCGACTAGAGGGGGGTGAATAGGCGATTTTTATGAATTCTTCACTGAGGAATTTCAGGGTGAGGAAATTCCTAAGCGAAGAACTACTAGCAGCAGAATAATTACTCAGATGCAGTCATAACATAATATAAGCATAGACATCATGATGAAATGAAAACCAACACACAGTACAGAAAGCGTAAGGACAGGATAAACAGGATGAAGACAAACAGACTGAAGAAATTGAACTGAGGAAATTGAGAAAGTCTTTAGTCAAAGTCTTCAAATAGATATGAACAAGCACACAACACAGTAATGAGGAAATGGAAGGGTTGAGGAAATAGAACCAGTAGGCTTGGTGAAGACAGTGATTTGGTAGACCAGTTCCAACTGCTGTGACAGTTGTACGTCTGGTTGGAGTGGCTAGGTATTTCAACCTGAGGACACACAGTCCTCACCGTATTCTCCTTGAGCTAAGGTCACACAGACCTCGCCCAATCACTTGCAGTAAGTCTTCAGGTGACTTCCAAACCTTCACAAACTTGGTCACTCGGCGATCCACAGTTTCCTCTTGGATGCTCTACACCATGTTGCCTAACCGTCTGGAAGATGCATAGTCGTCAAAGGTAACAAGCATCGGATCCACACAGGAACAATTTCTTCAGTGATGCTCAATCACTTTGGGTTTGTAGGTGTTTGGGTTTGGGTTTTCCTCACTTGATGATTTTCGCTCAAAGTCCTCGGAGGATGGGATGCTCTCAATGACAAGTGTCAGTTTCTCTCGGAGCAGCCAACCAGCTAGTGGTTGTAGGGGGCGGCTATTTATAGCATAGGGAGCAACCCGACATGATAAGACATAAATGCCCTTCAGTGATATGACCATTAGGTGGATAACATATTTTGACACAGTTGGCGCATAACACAGCAACAGTCGGAAATTTGACTATCAAATTCCTCAGGGCTATCATGTTCCTCACTTGTAGGCAATCCACACTGGCGAATTTCTAACTCCTCAGTCAGAACAAATTCCTCAAAGACCAGAAGATCTTTGTCTCTGTCATTGAAGAAATTGACTGAACTGTATGAGATTTCCAATGGCTTCACTCAAAAGGATTGGGTAGGTGTAGGATTTTGAGATGAGCATCACTTGGAAACTTTTTCTTAGTTTTTCCTCGACCCCCATTAACAGTACGGTGTTTCCTGTGACTCAAGAAAGAGAAAAATGAAACAACGAAAACAAAAGTCTTCACGCTTCATGTTCCTCGCATGAATACCAAGTCTTCAGGGTCACACCAATTTCTTCACTTTCAAAGTCTTCAGAAATCCAAAGTCTTCAGTTGAAGACATTCATTTTTAGGGGTCGACTTTCTCTGTAAATATGAAACTCCTCATAGACTTATAGACCAGTGTACAGTCACAAACGCATTAGTCCCTTAACCTATAAGTCTTAAATACACGAAAAACACTAAGGGGCACCAGATGCACTTACAGTTGTCATTTGATGAACGAGATCACATCATTAGGAGAATGATGTGATGGACAAGACCCATTTGTTAGCTTAGCATTATGATCGTTACAGTTTCATTGCTACTGCTTTCTTCATGACTTATACATGTTCCTCAGACTATGAGATTATGCAACTCCCGAATACCGGAGGAACACTTTGAGTGCTATCAAACATCACAACATAAATGGGTGATTATAAAGATGCTCTATAGGTGTCTCTGAAGGTATTTGTTGGGTTGGCATAGATCGAGATTCGGATTTGTCACTCCGTATTTCAGAGAGGTATCTCTAGGCCCTCTTGGTAATGCTCATCACTATAAGCCTTGCAAGCAATGTGACTAATGAGTTTGTTGCAGGATGAAGTATTACAGAACGAGTAAAGAGACTTGCCGGTAATGATATTGAACTAGGTATGATGATACCGACGATCAAATCTCGGGCAAGTAACATACCGATGAAAAGGGGAACAACGTATGTTGTTATGCGGTTTGACCGATAAAGATCTTCGTAGAATATGTAGGAGCCAATATGAGCATCCAGGTTCTACTATTGGTTATTGACCGGAGATGTGTCTCGGTCATGTCTACATAGTTCTCAAACCCGTAGGGTCCGCACGCTTAACATTCGATGACGATTTATATTATGAGTTATGCGTTTTGATGACCGAAGTTTATTCAGAGTCCCGGATGAGATCACGGACGTGACGAGGAGTCTCGAAATGGTCGATACATAAAGATTGATATATTGGACCATGTTATTTGGACACTGAAAGTGTTCCGGATAGTGGGTTACCGGAACCCCCCGGGGGAACTAATGGGCCACCATGGGCCTTATTGGAGAGAGAGGAGGGCCGCCAGGGCAGGCCGCCCCCCTAGCAGTCCGAATTTGACAAGGGAAGGGGGCGGCGCCCCCTTTCCTACTCCCTCTCCCTCTCCTTCCTTCCCCCTCTCTTCCTTGTGGAGGAATCCTACTATGACTAGTCCTAGTCGAACTCCTTCTCCTTGGGCGCGCCCCTAGGTCCGGCCGGCCTCCCCCTCCGTCCTTTATATACGGGGGCAAGGGGGCACCCTAGAACACACAAGTTGATCTTTTAGCCATGTGCGGTGCCCCCTCCACAGTTACACACCTCGATCATATCGTCGTAGTGCTTAGGCGAAGCCTTGCGCCGGTAACATCATCATCACCATTGCCACGCCGACGTGCTGACGGAACTCACCCTTGTCCTCAATTGGATCAAGACCACGAGGGACGTCATCGAGCTAAACGTGTGCTGAACGCGGAGGTGCCGTACGTTCGGTACTTGAATCGGTTGGATCGCGAAGAAGTTCGACTACATCAACCGCATTACTAAACGCTTCCGCTTTCGGTCTACGAGGGTACCGGGACACACTCTCCCCTCTCGTTGCTATGCATCTCCTAGATAGATCTTGCGTGATCGTAGGAAAAAATTTCAAATTACTGCCTTCCCCAACAGTGGTATCAGAGCCAGGTCTATGCATAGATGTTATATGCACGAGTAGAACACAAAGAGTTATGGGCGATAATAGTCATACTGCTTACCAGCAACGTCTTACTTTGATTCGGCGGTATTGTTGGATGAAGCGGCCCGGACCGACATTACATGACCGCGTTCATGGGACTGGTTCTACCGACGTGCTTTGCACACAGGTGGCTAGTGGGTGTCTGTTTCTCCAACTTTAGTTGAATCGAGTTTGACTATGCCCGGTCCTTGTTGAAGGTTAAAACAACACACTTGACGAAAAATCGTTGTGGTTTTGATGCGTAGGTAAGAACGGTTCTTGCTAGAACCCCATAGCAGCCACGTAAAACTTGCAACAACAAAGTATAGGACGTCTAACTTGTTTTTGCAGGGCTTGTTGTGATGTGATAAGGTCAAGACATGATGATACATAAATTGTTGTATGAGATGATCGTGTTTTGTAACAGTTATCGGCAACTGGCAGGAGCCATATGGTTGACGCTTTATTGTATGAAATGCAATCGCCGTGTAATTGCTTTACTTTATCACTAAGCGGTAGCGATAGTCGTAGAAGCAATAGTTGCCGAGATCAAGGCGTCAAGCCGGTGACGATGGTGATGATGACGGTGCTTTGGAGATGGAGATCAAAGGCACAAGATGATGATGACCATATCATATCACTTATTTGATTGCATGTGATGTTTAGCTTTTATGCATCTTATTTTGCTTAGTACGGCGGTAGCATTATAAGATGACCCCTCACTAAATTTCAAGGTATAAGTGTTCTCCCTGAGTATGCACCATTGCTACAGTTCGTCGTGCCGAGACACCACATGATGATCGGGTGTGATAAGCTCTACGTTCACATACAACGGGTGCAAGCCAGTTTTGCATACGCAGAATACTTGGGTTAAACTTGATGAGCCGAGCATATGCAGATATGGCCTCGGAACATGGAGACCGAAAGGTCGAACATGAATCATATAGTAGATATGATCAACATAGTGATGTTCACCATTGAAAACTACTCCATCTCACGTGATGATCGGACATGGTTTAGTTGATTTGGATCACGTGATCATTTAGATGACCAGAGGGTTGTCTATCTAAGTGGGAGTTCTTAAGTAATATGATTAATTGAACTTTAATTTATCATGAACTTAGTCCTGATAGTTATTTTGCGTGTCTATGTTATTGTAGATCAATGGCCCGTGCTACCGTTCCTTTAAATTTTAATGCGTTCCTAGAGAAAGCTAAGTTGAAAGATGATGGCAGCAACTACACGGACTGGGTCCGTAACTTGAGGACTATCCTCATTGCTGCACAGAAGAATTACGTCCTGGAAGCACCGTTAGGTGTACCACCCGCGCCAGCAACTGCAGACATTGTGAATGCCTGGCAGACGCGTGTTGATGACTACTCGATAGTTCAGTGTGCCATGCTTTACGGCTTAGAATCAGGACTTCAAAGACGTTTTGAACGTCGTGGAACATATGAGATGTTCCAAGAGTTGAAGTTAATATTTCAAGCAAATTCTCGAGTTGGGAGATGAAGTCTCCAACAAGTTCTATAGCTGTAAATGGAGGAGAATAGTTCCGTCAGTGAACACACACTCAGAATGTTTGGGTACCATAACCACTTGACTCAGCTGGGAGTTAATATTCCTGATGATAGTGTCATTGACAGAGTTCTTCAATCACTGCCACCAAGCTATAAAGGCTTTGTGATGAACTATAATATGCAAGGGATGAACAAGACAATTCCCGAGCTCTTCGCAATGCTAAAGGCTGCGAAGGTAGAAATCAAAAAGGAGCATCAAGTGTTGATGGTCAACAAGACCACTAGTTTCAAGAAAAAGGGCTAAGGGAAGAAGGGGAACTTCAAGAAGAACGGCAAGAAAGTTGCTGCTCAGGAGAAGAAACCCAAGTCTGGACCTAAGCCTGAAACTGAGTGCTTCTATTGCAAAGGGACTGGTCACTGGAAGCGGAACTACCCCAAGTATTTGGCGGATAAGAAGGATGGCAAAGTGAAAGGTATATTTGATATACATGTTATTGATGTGTACCTTACTAATGCTCGTAGTAGCGCCTGGGTGTTCTGTTGCTCATATTTGCAACTCAAAACAGGGGCTACGGATTAAACGAAGATTGGCTAAGGACGAGGTGACGATGCGCGTTGGAAATGGTTCCAAGGTCGATGTGATCGCCATCGGCACGCTACCCCTACATCTACCTTCGGGATTAGTTTTAGACCTAAATAATTGTTATTTGGTGCCAGCGTTGAGCATGAACATTATATCTGGATCTTGTTTGATGCGAGATGGTTATTCCTTTAAATCAGAGAATAATGGTTGTTCTATTATATGATTAATATCTTTTATGGTCATCCACCCTTGATGAGTGGTCTATTTTTGTTGAATATCGATTGTGATGATACACATGTTCATAATATTGAAGCCAAGAGATGCAAAGTTGATAATGATAGTGCAACTTATTTGTGGCACTGCCGCTTAGGTCATATCGGTATAAAGCGCATGAAGAAACTCCATGTTGATGGGCTTTTGGAATCACTTGATTATGAATCACTTGGTGCTTGCGAACCGTGCCTCATGGGCAAGATGACTAAAACTTCGTTCTCTGGAACAAAGGAATGAGCTACTGACTTATTGGAAATAATACATACCGATGTATGTGGTCCAATGAGTGTTGAGGCTCGTGGCTGGTATCGTTATTTTCTTACCTTCTCAGATGATTTGAGCATATATGGTTATATCTACTTAATGAAGCATAAGTCCAAAACATTTGAAAAGTTCAAAGAATTTCAGAGTGAAGTGAAAAATTATCGTAACAAGAAAATAAAGTTTCTACGATCTGATCGTGGAGGTGAATATTTTGAGTTACAAGTTTGGTCTTCATTTGAAACAATGTGGAATAGTTTCACAACTTACGCCACCTGGAACACCATAGCGAAATGGTGTGTCCGAACGTCGTAACCGTACTTTATTGGATATGGTGCGATCTATGATGTCTCTTACTGATTTACCGCTATCGTTTTGGGGTTATGCTTTAGATATGGTTGCATTCACTTTAAATAGGGCACCATCAAAATCCGTTGAGATGACGCCTTATGAACTGTGGTTTGGCAAGAAACCAAAGTTGTCGTTTCTTAAAGTTTGGGGCTACGATGCTTATGTGAAAAAGCTTCAACCTGATAAGCTCGAACCCAAATCGGAGAAGTGCGTCTTCATAGGATACCCAAAGGAAACTGTTGGGTACACCTTCTATCACTGATCCGAAGGCAAAATATTCGTTGCTAAGTGATACGTCTCCATCGTATCTACTTTTCCAAACACTTTTGCCCTTGTTTTGGACTCTAACTTGCATGATTTGAATGGAACTAACCCGGACTGACGTTGTTTTCAGCAGAATTGCCATGGTGTTATTTTTGTGCAGAAATAAAAGTTCTCGGAATGACCTGAAACTTCACGGAGAATATTTTTGGAATTTATAAAAAATACTGGCGAAAGAATCAAAACCAGGGGGCCCACACCCTGTCCACGAGGGTGGGGGCGCGCCTGCCCCCCTGGGCGCACCCTCCTGCCTCATGGGCCCCCTGGTGCTCCACCGACATCAACTCCAACTCTATATATTCACGTTCAGGGAGAAAAAAATGAGAGAGAAGGATTCATCGTGTTTTACGATACGGAGCCGCCGCCAAGCCCTAAACTCACTTGGGAGGGCTGATCTGGAGTCCGTTTGGGGCTCCGGAGAGAATCCGTCGCCGTCGTCATCATCAACCTTCCTCCATCACCAATTCCATGATGCTCACCGCCGTGCGTGAGTAATTCCATCGTAGGCTTGCTGGACGGTGATGGGTTGGATGAGATTTATCATGTAATCGAGTTAGTTTTGTTAGGGTTTGATCCCTAGTATCCATTATGTTCTAAGATTGATGTTGCTATGACTTTGCTATGCTTAATGCTTGTCAGTAGGGCCCGAGTGCCATGATTTCAGATCTGAACCTATTATGTTTTCATGAGTATATGTGAGTTCTTGATCCTATCTTGCAAGTCATTAGTCACCTACTATGTGTTATGATCCGGTAACCCCGAAGTGACAATAATCGGGACCACTCCCGGTGATGAGCGTAGTTTGAGGTGTTCATGTATTCAATAAGTGTTAATGCTTTGGTCCGGTACTCTATTAAAAGGAGGCCTTAATATCCCTTAGTTTCCAATAGGACCCCGCTGCCACGGGAGGTAGGACAAAAGATGTCATGCAAGTTCTTTTCCATAAGCACGTATGACTATATTCGGAATACATGCCTACATTACATTGATGAACTGGAGCTAGTTCTGTGTCACCCTATGTTATAACTATTGCATGAAGAATCGCATCCAACATAATTATCCATCACTAATCCAATGCCTACGAGCTTTTCACATATTGATCTTTGCTTAGTTACTTTGCCGTTGCCACTATTACAATTACTACAAAACTGCTACTGTTACTTTTGCCACCGTTACCGCTACTTCCATACTACTTTGCTACTAAATACTTTGCTGCAGATATTAAGTTATCCAGGTGTGGTTGAATTGACAACTCAACTGCTAATACTTGAGAATATTCTTTGGCTCCCCTTGTGTCGAATCAATAAATTTGGGTTGAATACTCTAACCTCGAAAACTATTGTGATCCCGTATACTTGTGGGTTATCAAGACTATTTTCTGGCACCGTTGCCGGGGAGCATAGCTCTATTCTTTGAGTCACTTGGGATTTATATCTGCTGATCACTGTGAGGAACTTGAAAGACGAGAAAACCAAGATTTATCCCTCAACTATAAGGGGAGGTAAGGAACTGCCATCTAGCTCTGCACTTGATTCACCTTTTGTTTTGAGTAAACTTGCGACACCTAAACCTGCTTCTGCGATTAATTCTGATATGTCGCATGTTATTGATGATGCCACTTCTGCTATGCATGATACTTATGATGAAACTACTTCTATGGTTGATAATACTATGCCATTAGGTAAATTTCTTGATGAACAACTTGCTAGGGTTAGGGAGAATGAAATTATTGAAATTGATAATATTGATGAAAGTGATGATGAAGATTCTCCCCCTAGATATGAATTGCCTGTTGTGCCTGAGGGTTATGTTATGGATGAAGAAACTGCTAGAGATTTTCTTGCTTTCAATGATAGATCTGATCGTAATAAATTACTAGCTAAGCTGAAAGAAAAGTATTTGAATGCTAGAATGAAATATGACCCCGATTTTGCTACTTCACCTATCTGTGTTTCCGATAAGGATTACGATTTCTCTATCGATCCTGAGATAATTACTTTTGTTGAATTTGATCCTTTTTATGGCCATGAATCTGAAACTGTTGTGGCACATCTTACTAAATTAAATAATATAGCCACCCTATTCACTAATGATGAGAAAACTCGCTACTACTATATCCTTAAGTTATTTTCGTTCTCATTAAAGGGTGATGCTAAAACATGGTTTAATTCTCTTGATCCTGGTTGTGTGCGTAGTCCCTAGGATATGATTTATTACTTCTCTGCTAAATATTTCCCTGCTCATAAGAAACAAGCTGCTTTAAGGGAAATTTATAATTTCGTGCAAATTGAAGAAGAGAGTCTCCCACAAGCTTGGGGGGAGGCTTCTCCATTTACTTAATGCTTTGCCTGATCGTCCTCTAAAGAAAAATGAAATACTTGATATCTTTTATAATGGACTAACCGATGCTTCCAGAGACCATCTGGATAGTTGTGCTGGTTGCATTTTCAAGGAAAGAACAGTTGGTCAAGCTGAATTGCTATTGAATAATATGTTGACTAATGAAAATAATTGGACACTTCCTGAACCAACTCCTAAGCCAACTCCGAAGAAAAGTGGTATTCTATTTCTTAGTCCTGAAGATATGCAAGAGGCAAAGAAATCTATGAAAGAAGAGGTATTAAAGCTGAAGATGTTAAGAATTTACCACCTATTAAAGAAATACATGGTCTTGATAACCCGACACATGTAGTAAAGGTAAATTCTCTCTATAGATTTGATGAAGGTGATATTCCTCGTTATAAGTCTGCTAGCCAATGCTTAGATGAGTTTGATAATTTTATTGTTAAACAAGAAAACTTCAATGCTTATGTTGGTAGACAATTGAAACGCAATGCATATATGATTGAACACTTGAGTGATTATATGTCTAGAGTTAAAGGTGAACTTAAGCTTATTAGTAAACATGCTTCTATGGTTACCACTCAAGTAGAACAAGTGCTTAAATCTCAAAATGATTTGCTCAATGAATTAAATAATAAGAAAAATGAAAATGCTATGAGAGTTGTGCTAGAGGGGGTAGAATGACTCAGGAACCTTTGTATCCTGAGGGTCACCCTAACAGAATTGAGCAAGATTCTCAGAGAACTAATGTTGATGCACCTAGTCCTTCTAAAAAGAAGAAAAAGAAAAATGATAGGATTTTGCATGCTTCTAGTGAACCTGTTGATGACACACCTGAGAATCCCAATGATATTTCTATTTCTGATGCTGAAACACAATCTGGTGATGAACATGAACCTAGTGATAACGTTAATGATGATGTTCATGTTGATGCTCAACCTAGCAATAACAATGATGTAGAAATTGAACCTGCTGTTGATCTTGATAACCCACAATCAAAGAATCAACGTTATGATAAGAAAGACTTTGTTGCTAGGAAGCACGGTAAAGAAAGAGAACCATGGGTTCAGAAACCCATGCCTTTTCCTCCTAAACCATCCAAGAAAAACAATGATGAGGATTTTGAGCGTTTTGCTGAAATGATTAGACCTATCTTCTTGCGTATGCGTTTGACGGATATGCTTAAAATGAATCCTTATGCTAAGTATATGAAGGATATTGTTACAAATAAAAGAAAGATACCGGAAGCTGAAATTTCCACCATGCTTGCTAATTATACTTTTAAAGGTGGAATACCTAAGAAACTTGGAGATCCACGAGTACCAACTACACTATGCCCCATTAAAAGAAACTATGTTAAAACTGCTTTCTGTGATCTTGGAGCCGGTGTTAGTGTTATGCCTCTCTCTTTATATCGTAGACTTGATTTGAATAAGTTGACACCTACTGAAATATCTTTGCAAATGGCCGATAAATCAACTGCTATACCTGTCGGTATTTGTGAGGATGTGCCTGTTGTGGTTTCAAACGTACTATCTTAACGGACTTTGTTATCCTTGATATTCCCGAGGACGATAGTATGTCGATTATCCTTGGTAGACCCTTTTTGAATACTGCAGGGGCTGTTATTGATTGCAACAAAGGCAATGTCACTTTTCATGTTAATGGTAATGAGCATACGATACACTTTCCGAGGAATCAACCTCAAGTCCACAGTATAAATTCTATTGGAAAAATTCCAACGATTACTATTGGAGGTTTTGAATTTCCTCTTCCTACTGTCAAAAAGAAATATGATATTCTTATTATTGGGGATGTGCATATCCCCCTTGAGGTAACCTAGTGCTATTTGAAAATTCTTCGGTTTCATGCGATTCGGAATGAGTTTGTTAACAAGACTTGATCAACCTTGTCAGTGGATTCCTTTTGATGAGCATGAGATGGATGAAGTTAGAAAGCACAACTCTCTGTACCCTCCTTTTACCTTCTGTTATTTAGATTAAATAAAGCAAAAATAGTATTTTCTGTCTTTTTTCTGAATTATCCTTGCAATAAAAAATACCCCGAAAATAAAAGTTCTCCAAATGTCCCGAAAATGAAATATGATTTTTTGTAGAATATTTAAGAATATTTGGCACTGAGAACACACCAGGGGGAGCCAGCACCTGGCCACGAGGGTCCAGGGCGCGCCCCCTGCCTCGTGGGCCCCACGTGGCCCCCTCCACTTATTCCAGCACCCACACACTTCGTCTTCCTCCAGAAAAAATCCACACACAGCTCAAACTCGTATTCTATCTCATCTTGCTGCCATTTTCGATCTCCTTGCTCAAAGCTCCATTCACAAAACTGCTTTGGGGGATTGTTCGTCGGTATGTGACTCCTCCAATGGTCCAATTAGTTTTTGTTCTAGAGCTTTATTTATTGCAATTTTTTGATGCTTAGGTGACCCTATTCTTGAGCTTGCATGTCAAAATTATATGGTCCCAAGTAGTTCTAATGCATGATATAGTCTCTAGGCACTTGTGGGAGTAGTTGCTATCAATTTTGTTGAGTTTGGTTCACTTTTATTTTGGGTTACTAAAAATTTCAGAATTTTTTTAGAGGAATAAATATGTTTAGGAAAATGTACCAAGGTGGTTCTTCAAGGAAGCAAGGACCCAGGCCCGCAATACGTGAGCCGGACCATGAACCACCAAGATAAGCTCAAGTGCAGCCTTGTGAATGGCCGTCAGAAAACTTCATGGTCCAAGCAGGAATTAAGGATGAATTTAACGCGTATGTGCGTAATGCTGAACTCGAGGGCTTCGTGTCAGATAAGTGCCCCCAACATTACTACGTAGCCGACTCCTTTGTGAGAAGGTTTAAATTTACATCATCGCACAATTCTCACATGGTCCTGTTTGATCTTTATGATAAATCTTATACCATGGACTTAGAGGATTTTAATACTGCTTGTAAACTCCCGCAGTGGGTAGTGCTAGTGAACCTTGCAAATCTGAATATAAAGACTTCCTTGCTAGTATAACTGTGGGGGAATCTAGGGAAATCACGCAAGCTACCATAGGGAGCATTCATTTTCCTGCCATACATTATTTTGCTCTCTTTATAGGTAGATGCATTAACGGTAAGGACGAGGCATGTCACATGTGCGTTCCTGATCTTCGTGTTCTCAAGAGTGATGTATTAGGAGATAAACAATATAACTTGGGAGCTATTGTTGCACGAAGGTTGCATCATAACAGTATTAGCGGAGATTTGTTTGGTGGAATTTATGCAACCCGTTTAGCCAATTTTCTTGAGGTACCCATTCGTGAAAATGATATGGAGTTTCCTCGTGCTTATCTAGATTATAATGCTATGGTTCGTCATCAGTTTGTTGAGAGGAATGAACAATTCCTCCAATACTGACTAATCTTTGACAGACGTCGCACTGTCCATGTTGCTCTCCCTGCTCCTGCTTTCTTTGACTTTCAGGCAAAAGGGAGATATGTTATAACCAGGGAGGAGGCGAACGAGTATGAGAGGAGGACAGAGGCAGCTCGCCTCCAAGCTGCAGCTCGTCAGGCAATAGCCGCTGCATCTCAGTACAACCCTAGTTACAACTTCGGATATCCGCTAGGCCAGCCAAGGCCCTAGACCAACTTAGGCCAAAAGCCTAAGCTTGGGGGAGTACATATTTCTCACCGACATTACATTCATGTACACACACTCATTCCAGTTGTCGGTGCTCATACTTTTTCATTGTACAATCCATGCTACTTTATTTTCTGTTTTAAGCCTTCTTCTTGTGTGTTAGAAAAACCTTATGAAAAAACAAAAAAAATAGTTGCAGCTTTTAGCTAGTTTACTTTCCATGCCTGTAGTAGTAGTAATTAAAAGAAAACCCAAAAAGATTTCTCATTCTTCTTTTTCTTGTTGGGAGATTTCCCATGTAAATAGTTTTATTTCGTTTCTTTTCTTTGGGGGTCGAGAGGAGAAGACCATGATGAAAATATTGAATGGCTCTTATATGCATTATTGTTGATTTAACCAAGAGCCCATATTACCCTGTCTTCTCCCTTGAATTAAATGCTTGCAGATTCCAGCTTAGTCCAATGCACATGCACTATTATTATTATCCACACCGTTCGGTCGTGCAAGTGAAAGGCAATAATGACGATATATGATGAACTGATTGAGATGAGAAAAGCTGGTATGAAATCGACCTCTCTTGTTTTTGTAAATATGATTAGTTCATCATTCCGGATTCAGCCTATTATGAATGAAACATGTTTGCAATGACAATTAGAGATTATAGTTGCTTATGCCATGCTTAATTAGCTAGGAGTTTATAATGGTTTACCTTGCGTGCCAACATGCTATTGAAATGGTTGTGATGTGGTATGATAGGGTGGTATCCTCCTTTCAACGATTCAAGTGGCTTGACTTGGCACATGTTCATGCATGTAGTTGAAACAAAATCAACATAGCCTCCACGATATTTATGTTCATGGTGAATTATATCCTACTCATGCTTGCACTCAGAGTTGATTAATTTTAATGCATGTTAATGACTGTTGTCGCTCTCTAGTTGGTCGCTTCCCAGTCTTTTTCTAGCCTTCACTTGTACTAAGCGGGAATACTGCTTGTGCATCCACTTCCATAAACCCCAAAGTTATTCCATATGAGTCCACCATACCTTCCTATATGCGGTATCTACCTGCCGTTCCAAGTAAATTTGTATGTGCCAAACTCTAAACCTTCAAATAAAATTCTGTTTTGTATGCTCGAATAGCTCATGTATCAACTAGGGTTTTCTGTATCTTCCATGCTAGGCGGGTTATTCTCAAGAGGAGTGGACTCCACTCCTCACTCCCGAGAAAATGGCTGGTCACCGGGATGCCCAGTCCCTTGCTCAAACCAAATCAAAATAATTGCAAACAAAACTCCCCCAGGATTGTTGTTAGTTGGAGGCACCCGTTGTTTCGGGCAAGCCATGGATTGATTCTTTTTGGTGGTGGGGGAGTATAAACTTTACCATTCTGCTTGGGAACCGCCTATAATGTGTGTAGCATGGAAGATATCGAGATCTCTCGGTTGTTATGTTGACAATGAAAGTATGCCACTCAAAATATTATTTATCTCTATTTCAAAAATCGAGCTCTGGCACCTCTACAAATCCCTGCTTCCCTCTGCGAAGGGCCTATCTATTTACTTCTATGTTGAGTCATCATGCTCTTATTAAAAAGCACCAGCTGGAGAGCACTGCTGTCATTTGCATCCATTACTATTAATTTATATTGAGTATGACTATGACTGGATCTCTTTTACCATGAATTACAATGTCTAGTCAGTCCTTGATCTTCAAATGTGCTCTGCATTTATGTTTTGCGGTCTCAGAAAGGGCTAGCGAGATACCATTGCTACCTCTTGAGCATGCGTTGGTTTTCCCTTGAAGAGGAAAGGGTGATGCAGCAAAGTAGCGTAAGTATTTCCCTCAGTTTTTGAGAACCAAGGTATCAATCCAGTAGGAGGCCACACGCAAGTCCCTCGTACCTACACAAACAAATAAGAACCTTGCAACCAACACGATAAAGGGGTTGTCAATCCCTTCACGGCCACTTGCAAAAGTGAGATCTGATAGAGATGATAAGATAATATTTTTGGTATTTTTATGATAAAGAGTGAAAGTAAAGAACGCAAAGTAAAATAGATGTAAACTTGTATGATGGAGAATAGACCCGGGGGCCATAGGTTTCACTAGTGGCTTCTCTCAAGATAGCATAAGTATTACGGTGGGTGAACAAATTACTGTCAAGCAATTGATAGAATTGAGCATAGTTATGAGAATATCTAGGTATGATCATGTATATAGGCATCACGTCCGCAACTAGTAGACCGACTCCTGCCTGCATCTGCTACTATTACTCCACACATCGACCGCTATCCAGCATGCATCTAGAGTATTAAGTTCATAAGAACAGAGTAATGCATTAGGCAAGATGACATGATGTAGAGGGATAAACTCAAGCAATATGATATAAACCCCATCTATTTATTCTCGATGGCAACAATACAATACGTGTCGTTTCCCCTTCTGTCACTAGGATCGAGCAACGCAATATTGAACCCAAAGCTAAGCACTTCTCCCATTGCAAGAAAGATCAATCTAGTAGGCCAAACCAAACTGATAATTCGAAGAGACTTGCAAAGATAACCAATCATACATAAAAGAATTCAGAGGAGATTCAAATATTGTTCATAGATAATCTTGATCATAAACCCACAATTCATCGAATCTCGACAAACACACCACAAAAAGAGTTACACCGAATAGATCTCCAAGAAGATCAAGGAGAACTTTGTATTGAGATCCAAAGAGAGAGAAGAAGCCATCTAGCTAATAACTATGGACCCGGAAGTCTGTGGTAAACTACTCACACATCATCGGAGAGGCTATGGTGTTGATGTAGAAGCCCTCCATGATCGATGCCCCCTCCGGCGTCGCCGGACAAGGCCCCTGTCGGTGTCAAAACCGGCGGATCTCGGGTAGGGAGTCCCGAACTGTGCGTCTAAGGCGGATGGTAACAGGAGGCGGGGGACACGATGTTTACCCAGGTTCGGGCCCTCTCAATGGAGGTAATACCCTACTTCCTGCTTGATTGATCTTGATGATATGAGTATTACAAGAGTTGATCTACCACGAGATCGTAGAGGCTAAACCCTAGAAGCTAGCCTATGGTTATGATTGTTCTTGTCCTATGGACTAAAACCCTCCGGTTTATATAGACACCGGAGGGGGCTAGGGTTACACAGAGTCGGTTACAAGGGAGGAGATCTACATATCTGAATTGCCAAGCTTGCCTTCCACGCCAAGGAGAGTCCCATCCGGACACGGGACGAAGTCTTCAATCTTGTATCTTCATAGTCCAACAGTCCGACAGTCCGGCCAAAGTATATAGTCCGGCAGTCCGAGGACCCCCTAATCTAGGACTCCCTCAGTAGCCCCTGAACCAGGATTCAATGACGACGAGCCCGGCGCGCAGATTGTCTTCGGCATTGCAAGGCGGGTTCCTCCTCCGAATACTCCATAGAAGATTTCGAACATAAGGATCGTGTCCGGCTCTGCAAAATAAATTCCACATACCACCGTAGAGAGTATAATATCCCACAAATCTAATCTGCTGACACATTTTGCCGCATGACATCACGCCACGGCCCGGTCATTATTCCAACCATTTTTCTCAACCAGCTACTGCACATATCGCGAGGCGGTTTTCTTGGCACGTCTTATCGAAGCAGAGATCGTGTCCCCTTATCACGGGATTCTCATCAATACGGGTGTGGGTAACCCAACCGCGCCATCAATTACGGCGCTTGAGGAATAAGCGAGTTTACCAGGCAGGTGGGGAGGCGCAGAATCCCTGCTGCCTTTATAAGGGGATAAGGACTCCCTTTTGCACCCATGCTTTCATCTTCCCGATCCATTCCCCTCCGCCCGAGCTCCAGCGCCCAAGCGTTCATCTTCTCTGCCCACAAAGGCCTTCCGAAAATGTCCGGATCCGAAGCAGGAGGCAAGTGGATGGCCTCTACCATCCGGGAGAAGGATATCAAAAAGCATCGGGAGGCCGGGTATCTGGCCAAGAAAATCAGCCACCGTCTCCCGACGGCGGGACAGATCGTCCCTACTCCGGAACCCCACGAGAGGGTTGTATTCCTCCCTCACTTTGTCCGCGGGCTAGGGTTTCCCCTCCACCCGTTCGTTCGCGGCATCATGTATTATTATGGGATCGATCTTCACGATCTATCCCCTAATTCCTTCCTCAACATCTCGACATTCATTGTTGTGTGCGAGGCTTTTCTCCGCATCTCACCACACTTCGGCTTATGGCTCAAGATTTTTAATGTGAAGCCCAAGGTAGTGGGTGGCGAGCATGCCGAGTGCGGGGGCGCTATGGTGAGCAAGATGCCCAACGTCACATGGCCAACAACCACCTTTAACGATTCCGTCAAGGAGTGGCAACAGCAGTGGTTTTACATCACCGAGCCACGCGGCACGGAATGGGCCGCTACTCCCGAGTTTCGATCCGGTGCCCCTTTGCGGCTTACATCCTGGGTCAAGAAGGGCCTGAACTGGTCTTTGTCCAACGAATTGTCGGTGCTCCAGACGCGCGTTAAAGATATGGGAGACAAGAACAATGAACTTGTCAATGTAGTCCAGGTGATGTTAGTTCGCCGGATCCTGCCTTGTCAACACCGGACTTGCAATCTATGGGAATTCGATCCGGCCAAGCACCAAGCCCTGCGAGAGCTTTTCGACTCCTCGCACAAAGACATCTGGAAGGTGCTTTTCAAGTCCAGCAAATCATGGCCGGACTCCGCCGAAGACCGCGGGTACCAACTGTCCCGCCCTGCAAGTTCGGTAAGTCATCATACTTTTTATCCGCATAACCCAAGGGAAGCGCTTAATGTGTTTTCTACAACTCTCCTAGGGCTGGACGAAGAAGGCGGAGTGGATCCATTGTCTGGCCCCGCTGCCCGAAGAACCGGCCGTCCCACTTCTGACGAAGATGCTGGTCCCGGCGCCTTACAAAGTGCCGAACAAGACGGCCGAGAAGGAGGCCAAAAAGACCCGGGGCGGCCTTCGTCGCCGCGGCACTTCGGACACAATATCCGAAGGCCTCTGATGCCCGTTCCGCCTCCGAAGAGGACGACGAGGAGGAGCAAGATGAATCCCCTGCAGGGGGAAGAAAGAAGAGGACGGCCTCCGCACACTTGGAGGTCGAGTCGCCTAAAAGGGGAAAAGCTCCTCTTCCGGAGGAGTCCACTGCCGCCGCTGACAGTGGCCCGGCATGGGATCCCAGGGCCCAGCCCCTGGTGAATTTGTGAGTATATTGAATCCGAGTACGTTTATGCATCGAGACTCATCATGGCATAATATTTTAACCTGAGCCATATTTTTTGTAGTCCGGCGAGGTTCCGTACCAAACAATCCTCATCAGAGGATTCGCTGAGCTCGGATGCTATGGAGAGCGGGACGCCCCCGAAGGCCCCTTCCTCCAAACAGGTGAATAACACTGAGGCTTCATCCCAGAGGGACCCCGGCCAAGGAGGAGAGGAAAAGACCGTGAAGGTGGTGCCTGGAGGTCAAACTTCAGGGGCCGGACACATGGGGGAAAAATTCCCATGGGAGCTGACGGCGGGGGCCATCTTGAATTCGGCTCCTAGCCGGATGCAATTCCGGAGACCAATACGGCTCCAGAATCAAGCAGGCAGCCTCTCTCAGCTGGAGGGGGCATGCCTGTTCCACCGGCAACCTCTGTCCAACCAGAGGTGTCGGATGCTTTGTTGGTGGCACTGAAGAGCGCCTCCATCGTCGATGAACACCGTGCCCTTATGGGTGCGGTGATTGAGAAGATTCAGTCTGCTGAGAGTGGACTGAATGAAGCCTGTATCAGCCTTATAAAAGGTTTTGAGGTATGTTGTATGAGGTTTCGAAGAGTGTCATGGTATGGATAGTAGCCCCTGATACACTGTTCTGCGAAAGAAAGAACCGGACAGAGGATCAAATTTATGTTCGCAGGAAGACTCATTCGATGACATCTATTTCTCTTCTGTTATAAGCAGGTGTCTGTAGCGGCTGCTGCCTCTCATACTGCGGAAGTCTTCGGACTAAATCAAAGTCTGGAGCGGGCCAAAGAAGAACTTGGCCAGTTGAAAATGCAGTTGGGAGATAAACAAGGTATGCGCAAGTCTTGTTCGCGTTTATTGTGAATGAATTTTCAGTATGATGAAATACGTTTCATGATTTGCGCTAGGGATGATGACCGAAGTCGAGGCTCTTAAGAAGGCTGTGGCCGAGGCCGAGAAAAAGGCAACCACAGAGCAGGCTCTTCGTGAGAAGCACGAGGCCAGGGTTATTAAAGCTGAGCAGGAACTGCAAGAGGCCGTGAAGAAATGCGAGACCTTGGAGTAGAGTTTAACGGATAAAGAATCCGAACTCACCAAGGCGCATCAGGCCATGAGCGATGCCCGGGGGGAAACCTGAAGCGCCCTGTAGGGGATCCAAGAGGCGAGGAAGATCGCGACGGGTAAGGCTTTTTCCATGTAAAGCAAGTATTTGAGGAGAAAAATATGTTTCTAATTTTGAATTCGGATTTCTCAGGGGTATTTGCCGAGCTGCCCCGCAGCATATCGGATGCCGCCCAATTCTACCGAGCCGAAGAAAGGAACACTGCGGATAAGCTCTTCTGGTCGCAGTATTTGGCACCAAATCATCCGGTGCCTTTTGTCGATCAACTGAAACAGCTGATCGAACTGCATAAGGCGGCGGAACTAGCCATGAAGGATCTGATTATCCGGCTATGGCCCGCCAAGCGGATTCCAAGCAGCTACTTCGGGCTCGTGAAGCGGCTTGTGAGTGCCTGCCCTCGACTTGATGTCATCAAGCGGTCGGTCTGTATAGAGGGTGCACGAATGGCCTTCGCCCGCGCAAAGGTGCACTGGGGGAAGATGGATGCTGAAAAGCTGATGACCGAAGGACCGCTAGAGGGGAACGAGCACCGCAAGCCCGAATTATATTATGAGAGTGTCCTGAAAGGATCCTGCCTTGCAGCGGAGCTATGTACCAAGGACATTATATTTCCATGAATGCAAATCATGTTGTCCTTTGTAATGTCTGAACAAGGTCATTTATATTATTTATTGCCTGTTATATAAAAGTTTATCCTCCTGCGCGACCGTTTTATATATTAATCCTGAGAGTTGGCCAGTCGTCGGCTTTTGCCCCCACGTAAGAAGTTCGGGGGTGTTCGGGATAGACCTGTTCACTCTTTATCCCAGTTTTGGGTCCTTCGAAGGAGGTGTTCAGCACAACGAACCAGGCAATTGGACTATAGGGCTTTATCGCTCTCACTTAGCCATAGGAGCTTTAGGAAGGTAGGCGCAGCCCCTGGTGTTCGGAAGACTGCACGAGGGGCTCTATAAGCACCTGATCGGAAGAAAAAACCGATCCATCGCACGCTGCATTGGTTATGGCATTATGCGGGAGAAATCCTTAAAGATTTTACAACCTCTCGAACAGCTGACCAGCTCTCGCCGTATCGTGAAAGTCAGTTTTCGGCTTTCTCTACTGAGGTGCTCGTCCGGAAGAACCGGGACACAATCGCAGTAGTTCTCCCAGTGCTACCTTAGCCGATATAGCGGAACGTAAGGTACCAAAACGTGGGAGCCGGGCAAACTGAAAGTGCGTTATATCGACTAGAGGGGGGTGAATTGGCGATTTTTATAAATTCTTCACTGAGGAATTTGTGGGTGAGGAAATTCCTTAGCGAAGAACTACTTGCGGCGGAATAAGTACTCAAAAGTATGCATAGCAGAGCACTAGCATAGTCATCATGATGAAATGAAAACAAGCATAGAGTACAGAAAGCGTAAACACGGGATAACACAGGATGAAGACAAAACGGACTGAGGAAATTGAGAAAGTCTTCAGTTAAAGTCTTCAAACACAGATATGAACAATTGCACAACACAGGAATGAGGAAACGAAAGAGTTGAGGAAATAGAACCAGTTGGCTTGGTGAAGACAATGATTTGGTAGACCAGTTCCTACTGCTGTCTCAGTTGTACATCTGGTTGGAGCGGCTAGGTATTTAAACCTGAGGACACCCAGTCCCGGACACACAGTCCTCACCGTATTCTCCTTGAACTAAGGTCACAAAGACCTCGTCCAATCACTCGTGGTAAGTCTTTAGGTGACTTCCGAACCTTCACAAACTTGGTCACTCGGCGATCCACAATTTCCTCTTGGATGCTCTAGACCATGACACCTAACCGTCTGGAAGAAGCACAGTCTTCAAAGGTAACAAGCGTCGGATCCACGCAGGATCAATCTCTTCAGTGATGCTCAATCACTTTGGGTTTGTAGGTGTTTGGGTTTGGGGTTTTTCCTCACTTGATGATTTTCGCTCAAAGTGCTCGGAGGATGGGACGCTCTCAAATGACAAGTGTTAGTTTCTCTCGGAGCAGCCAACCAGCTAGTGCTTGTAGGGGCGGCTATTTATAGCCTAGGGAGCAGCCCATCATGATAAGACATAAATGCCCTTCAATGATATGACCATTAGGTGGGTAGATATTTTGGGACAGCTGGCGCATAGCACAGCAACGGTCGGAAATTTGAGTATCAAATTCCTCAAGGCTATCATGTTCCTCACTGTGTAGGCAATCCGCACTGGCGAATTCCTAACTCCTCAGTCAGAACAAATTCCTCAGAAACCAGAAGAACTTCGTCTCTGTCACTGAAGAATATGACTGAACTGTATGAGATTTCCAATGGCTTCACTCGAAGGGATTGGTAGGTGTAGGATTTTGAGTTGAGCATCACATGGAAATTTTTCCTTAGTATTTCCTCGACCCCCTTTAACAGTACGGTGTTTCCTATGACTCAAGAAAGAGAAAATGAAACTAAGAAAACAAAAGTCTTCACGCTTCATGTTCCTCAAATGAATACCAAGTCTTCAAGGTCACACCAATTTCTTCACTTTCAAAGTCTTTAGAAAGTCTTCAGAAATCCAAAGTCTTCAGTCGAAGAACTTCATTTTTAGGGGTAGACTTTCACTGTAAATAGCAAACTCCTCATAGACTTATAGACCTGTGTACACTCATAAACACATTAGTCCCTTAACCTATAAGTCTTCAATACACCAAAATCACTAATCTCCCCCTTTTGGTGATTGATGACAATATAGGTTAAGTTTTCAACGGGGATAAACATATGAAGTGTAAATACCGATATTGAGGAATTTGATTGCAAGATATAGAAGAACTCCCCCTGAAGATGTGCATAGTGAGGAATTTGCTTTTGAAGCAATATACACTTGAAGAGTTGAATCATGGAGATCTCCCCCTATATCTTGTAATTCATACACGCATTTGACATAATATATGAAGAATTTGAATTGCATGATGAAATATGGTGACTGATGTAATTCAGCATGTGTGCAATAACATTAACGAGGAATAAGCATGCAGAAGAAACATCAAAAGTATCACGTCACCATAGAGTTTAAGTTTACAACTCGATCCAGCAATGTCTTCAAAAGAACGAGAGTTGCAACTTAGAAAAAAAACGCCCATGTAATAGACCCGCTTGAAGACTAACTCAAATTTCTCCCCCTTTGTCATCAAATGACCAAAAGGGTCGAAAATGAGGAATATCAAGGTGATGAAGGAGCGTCAGCGTTGTTGGGGTCGGTTGTTGGAGTAGGGCCTGCCGCAGTGTCGTCCAAATCTTCATTTTCATCAGTGTCACGTGATGAAGAATAGGAGCTGGCCACCAAGGAAGGAACCTTGACCTTCTTGTACTTCTTCGGAGGAGGTGCAGCCCAGTCAAAATCTTCCTTGAGACCCATTTTCTTCAGATCTTCTTCACCATATATGTGCGATAGAACAGCCCTGGTGCGGTTGAGGGTTTCATGAAGGTAGTAATGGTTTTTCTTCACTGCATTGTGGGTAGCAGTCATGTTGTGAAGAATTGAACCAAACTGACGCTTGACCCATTTGTGATTGCGATCAACCTTCTGGTGAAGACTGAGGAGAAGCTCATGGTCAGTCATCACCCTGGGAGCTGTGCCTTGAGGATTTTGCTTGGGTGCGTTGGCGGCAGAGTCATGGGTGGCAGAGTCATCATTGGTGGAGTAAGATGCAGCCTTGCGAAATTGACCATCCAATGGACGAATGCCTTCATCAATGACAGCAGTAGCCTTGCCCTTTTCATCAGCTGAGGAGAATGTCCGTTTGAGGACTTCAATCGGGGGCAAGTAGCTGCAATGGTTCAGTGTATCAGCTTTGTAGTTGAGTGAAGACCTTGTTCTGATGAATCTCATAATCCACGGAGCATAAGGCTTGAACTCAAATGGTGACATTGCGACATTGGCCAGAGTCCTCATGAAGAAATCATGGAAGTTGACGGGAACGCCATGAATGATATTGAAAAGCAGATTCTTCATGATGCCACCGACTTCTTCTTCATTCGAGTCGTGGCCCTTGATAGGACTCAATGTCTTCGTCAGAATGCGATAGACAGTCCGAGGCACATATAACAATTCCTTCACAAGGAATTTTGTTCTTGGGGCCTGACCTGGCTTCAATGGCTTCATCAACACTTGCATATAGTGATCTATAAGCTCAGGTTCACTGTAGACGCAACAAGCAGCTTCAAGGGGAGGGCTGAGACGCAAGAAGCAATTCAGTAGCTGGTGCTTTGTAGTGAGTATTTTCAGACATCCAGTCCAGCACCCATGAATTCACATCTTCAGAGTCTCCGGTGATGTGCAGAGTTGCATAAAATTGAAGAATGAGCTCTTCATTCCAATCACATATATCAATGCAGAAATTTAACAGTCCAGCATCGTAAAGAACACTGAGGACTGGCCCGAAGCACGGCAGAGATTCTATATCCACGTGAGGAATGTGCTCTTGATCGAAGACTTTGTCTTTGTTGAACAACACTGAGGAATAAAAATTTGCCTGGCTGGCAGTCCAGAAACGCCTCTTCCTAATGCGAGCAGAGTCATAGGGGTTGTAATCAGTGAAGAATACGTGCTCGCCGAAGAAATCATTAGCCTTGAATTTTTGCTTCTTGAGAATGGATCCTTTGGTTTGGGCAGAGGAGTGCCAGTCAGTTGCATTACAACCTCAGGAATCGCAATCTCAGGTTCTTCAGGCTGAGGAATTTATGGTTCCACTTTAGTGGCAGTCTGGGTCTTCAATTCTTCATTTTCATTTTCTTCAGCACTAGTGGCTGGAATTTGTTCATGAGCTTCACCAGATCCCATTTGAACTGTAGTTGCTGGGGACTGAGGAATTTGTTGCAATGGAGTGAAGAGTGGAGAGTTGGGGTGCTGACTTTCCCAGAAGTCATCATTCATCACTGGTGTGGTACAGCCAATGTCCACATCTTCATCTTCCATTTCTTCAACGCCGGCCTCTTCAGCAGTAAACTGAGGCATAGGCGAAGAAACTGTGGGGGTTGAAGGGATTTTATCCACTTCAATTTCTTCATCCATCTGCTCTGACGAAGCAGCAGAAGGATTTTCTTCATCAGATTCGCTAGGGATCACATATTCTTCATCAAAAGGGACGATTTCCTTTGATGGCATGGAGGAAACAGGAATAGCATCAATTGGATTAGCAAATGAGCTTGTTAATTTCTTCATCTTCTTCGGTGCTGAAGAATCTGAAGGAGCTGATGCTTTCCTTTTCTTCACTGCTGCACGCTCTGTAGCCTTGGTCTTCTTCACATCTGATGCAGACGGAAGAATTGGAGTTGGGGTAGGCGCAGGAGGAGCAGAGAAATGTGGTTGATTTTCTTCAGGCACAACTGATGCAGTTGCCCTGACCTCTTCACTTTCTTCAGGCGCACCACTAGTGGATGCCCTGGGAATTTCATCAGCGGCTGGAATGCAGTCATCAGCCCTGGAACTCACATTTTCTTCAGTAGCCTGAATGTCATCAGCGGTGCTGGCATGTTCTTTAGTTTGCTGGGCAGATGCTTCAGCCTAAGTGGCTTCAATATGCACAGGGGCAGCGGCACTTGAAGTGAGTGTCTTTGTCAGATTGACGACCTGACCTTGGCTCCTTTCCAATCAGCATAGTAAGCGTTGAAATCATCGCTGAGGACTTTGATTTCAGACTGGAGCTTTACAAGTTCATCAGTTGTCATAGAGACAACGTTGTTCTTCAGGAACTTCTCCTTCCTGTACTGTGCTTTCCTGAGTTGCCTGGCCTTCTTATATTTCCATTTTTCTTCACTGATGAAATGGGTCAGCATGTGACTTTGGCCAGGTGTCAACTTGAAATCAGGCATAGGAATGTTTGGGTCTTTGTGCCAAAGATCAATATAGTCAAGGATCAGCTTTGGATCCAAAAGCAGTGGCACTTCTGTGCCCTTGGCTCTAGCGGCCCTGACTTGTCTCTCTCTGATGATTTCAGCAAGTTCTTCATCATCAGCTTCGTCTTCATCAGACGGTACTTGGAAGGCGACCTGCCTCTTCTGAGGACTTGGGCGAGAGCCTCGTCCAGCAGTTGTCTTTGTCTTCAACAGAGAGGGTCCTGTTGAAGACTTTGGTGCAGCTGAGGAACTAGCTGAAGCTCCTAAGGCAATAGAGATGCCTGTAGTCCTTTGGCACGTGGCAAGCTGCACAGGTGCTGAGGATTTTGTCGGAGCAGCTGAGGACTTTGGAGGAGCAGGAGCGGCTTGAGGAATTGGCCGTGAGGGCTGAGCTGAGGAAGTTGGCCGTGAGGGCATTGACGAAGAGGCACTTGGCTTGTGCGCAGGCTTCTTTGCCATGGATTTCTTCGGCCGTACAGAGGCCTCAGCAGCAGCAGCAGTGGAATCTTCGTTGAATTTCTTCACTGCATCTTTTGCCTGTTTGGCCAACTTGGCTTGGCGCTTGGCCCATTCTTCAGGAAAATCCTCACCGCGCTTGATGCTAGTGGGATCTGCCTCTTGGCCAGGTGCCAATGGAGGTCTTGAGCATGGAGGAGTAACAGCGAATTCTTCATGTATTTTGGAGTCACATACCTGTACTCACTCCACTCTTTTGCCCATCTCCTTTCTATCCTCTGAATGCGCACCTTGCGCTGATTTTTATCTTCCTCAGGGGGTGTGCAGTACCCCGCATAAATGTCCTCAGGGATTTCAAAGGCAGTATTGACCTCAGGCTTCTTTCCTCCTTTCTGTGGCCTCTTTTCATTAGCCATTTTCTTCAGTTGAGGAATTTGAACAATTGAACTCTCTGAAGAAGTATGCAACTTTTCTTCAAGGAACGCTGCAAATGAGTTAAGTTGATGAAAACCTAGTGATTCAGCAGCGGACATGAGTACCTGTGAACAGAGTATAGTTGCGAGGAATTTGGAGAGGTCATATGCGTTCTCAGAAGGTTTTTCAATAAGAACAAGTTTGAGGAATTTGACCAGATGAGTCTTGAAGAATTTCACTAAGCGTTCTTTGTCTTAGGTTCCAGAGTTGTATAGATCGAAGATCCACACAATTGAGGAATCTTGAAGAAAAGTGATGCTTAGAGAAACGAATCAAGAGCAGATGACATGTGAGGTGTTTAGTGTGAGGATTTGAAGAAAAACACCTTTGAAGATTTTGTAGTAAACATTTGAATTAAAGTGGGTAGTAAAAGTAACTTTTAATTACCCTGAATGAAGAACACGACGAACTGGGATGAGGAGAAGTGAAGCTCGTCTGTGCAGATCTTCCACGCCCTAACTTGGCGCAGGAAGACGGCTACGGCGGCGGCGGAGTGAAGATTTCCGCGGCCGGCGTGAGTACGGCGACGATGAGGTCGAGGCAGTGAAGCTCGTCCTCACCGGCGACGATGATGTAGCGGCGGCGCTAGGATTTGAGAAGCTCGAGCTTGGAGAGAGGTCGAGCGGAGTAAAAGAAGTGAGGAAGGGGAGAGGGGGTATTTATAGCCACGGTGAAAAACGGTTCGCCCGAAGAAATTGGACGAACGTGCCCCTGACCCTTCTTATTCGCATGAAATGTGTCACCCACGTACTGAGAGGTGGAGATCGTGGGTGAATAGATAAGTATATCGTGGGAAGCGGAACGGTTTGAGCGGCAAAAGCCGAAAATTTGGATAAGATAAGTTAAAAGTTCCGTTCGCAAATTCTTCAGCTGACAAGGACACAGTGAAGATTTTGAACGAGTTTCAAATAGAACGCACATGAAGAATTTGTGAATAGATTGGGTTGAGTATAGCATAAAGGGGGAAGGGTCCGATCACATTCACTTAGCAGAAAAAAGCGACTTGAAGAAATAGCAATAAGTGAATGCTGTAGAGGACATAAACTCAAGATTGAGGAAACAGTGAAGATTTTGCAAAGTTGAAGATTATGAACAACTGAGGAATTTCAAAATTGAGGAAAAACTCAAATTGAAGATTTTCAACTGTTGGTGGTGGCATGACCCACCGTATAAGAATGATGATTTCAGACACCGCGTACAATTGTTGTAGGGTTCTGAGAATCAAATTCTTCGTTAATTTCTTCACACTTGGAGTGTTATTCTTCATTGATTGAAGAAAAACGTTTCTTCATGTGTTGCAAATCTAAGTCATCAATTTTGCATAAGTGTTAGGATGAGTGTCCTTTTCAAAGAACATTCGAAGATTCTAGGATATTTAGCTCACACTGCAACTTGCTAAAGCTCTTCTCATCCAAGGGCTTAGTGAAGATATCGGCTAGCTGTTCTTCAGTCTTCACATGCTCAATAGAAATGTCGCCCTTCAACACATGATCGCAAAGAAAATGATGACGAATCTGAATGTGCTTTGTCTTCGAGTACTGAACTGGGTTGTGAGCAATCTTGATGGCACTCTCATTGTCACAGAAGAGAGGCACATTCTTCATGTTGACGCCGTAGTCCTTGAGAGTTTGCTTCATCCACAACAATTGAGCACAGCAGGAACCAGCAGCAATGTACTCAGCTTCAGCAGTGGACAGTGATACGCAGTTCTGTTTCTTCGAGGACCAACAGAGCAAAGATCGTCCGAGGAAATGACATCTACCAGATGTTGACTTGCGGTCCACACGATCACCAGCATAGTTAGAGTCAGAATATCCAATGAGATCAAAAGCCGAGCACTTGGGGTACCATAATCCAAGTGTTGGTGTGTGAGTTAGATATCGAAGAATATGTTTCACAGCCTTATGGTGTGATTCCTTCGGATAGCTTGAAATCGGGCACGCATGCAAACACTAAGCATAATATCTGGCCTAGATGCACATAAATACAATAAAGAATCAATCATGGAGCGGTATACCTCTTGATCGAAGTCAATACCATTTTCATCAGTGCACAGATGGCCATTTGTGGGCATCAGAATTTTGACGCCTTTGCAATCTTGCATGCCGAATTTCCTCAGTACATCCTTGAGGTATTTCTCCTGAGATATGAATATGCCATTGCGCTGTTGACGAATTTGAAGGCCTAAAAAGAATTTCAACTCTCCCATCATAGACATTTGATATTCTTCACTCATCATATAGGCAAATTCATCACTATAACGTTGGTCAGTACAGCCAAAGATAGTATCACCAACATATATTTGGCACACAAACAATTCACCATCATAAGATTTAGCGAAAAGAGTAGGGTCGAGTGAATCGGGTTTGAAGCCTTTCTTCATGAGGAATTCCTTCAAAGTACCATACCATGCCCGAGGGGCCTGCTTGAGGCCATAGAGGGCCTTATTGAGTCTGAAGACTTTGTCAGGATGCTTTGGATCTTCAAAACCTTGGGGTTGAGCAACATATACTTCTTCCTCAAGCTTACCATTGAGGAATGCACTTTTCACATCCATTTGATATAAAGTGATATCATGATGGTTAGCATAAGCAAGTAATATGCGAATAGCTTCAAGTCTAGCTATAGGTGCAAAAGTTTCATCGAAATCAATTCCTTCAACATGTGTGTAGCCTTGAGCTACAAGCCGTGCCTTATTCCTCACCACAAGGCCATTTTCATCTTGCTTGTTGCGGTAGATCCACTTTGTGCCAATGATATTGTGCTTGCGAGGATCTGGACGTTTAACCAGTTCCCAGACGTTGTTGAGTTTGAATTGATGTAATTCTTCTTGCATGGCCTGAATTCACTCAGGCTCCAGAAATGCTTCATCTACCTTAGTGGGCTCTGTGATAGAGCCAAAAGCATAGTGCCCACAAAAGTTAGATAAATGTGAAGCTTTTGAGCGTGTGAGAGGACCTGGTGCTTCAATGTCATCGATGAACTTCACAACTTGCACTTCTTTTGCAACGCGAGGATGAGTAGGTTGTCGTCGAGGAATTTGATCAGCATTTTCTTCAGCACCATTTTCTTCAGCAATTTCTTCAGGTGCATTAGCTCGACGTTCTTCACGTTCTGGAATGAATTCTTCAGCAGATTCTTCGGTAGGAATGAAATCCTCAGTAGCCTTGAACTTGATAGTTTCCTCAGGTGCTGGTTCATCTATCACAGAGGGTAGGTGCTCTCTTTGCGAGCCATTAGTTTCATCGAACCGCACATCTACAGTTTCAACAACCTTGTGAAGAACGGTGTTGAAGACTCTGTAGGTGTGCGAGTCCTTTCCGTAACCAAGCATAAAACCTTCATGTGCTTTCGGTGCAAATTTAGCATTGTGATGAGCATCTTTAATCCAACATTTAGCACCGAAGACTTTGAAATAACTCACATTGGGTTTTTTGTCAGTGAGGAGTTCATAGGCAGTCTTCTTGAAGAATTTGTGAAGATATACCCTATTGATGATGTGGCACGCATTATAAATTGCCTCAATCCAGAAGTGACAAGGCGTCTTGTACTCATCAAGCATAGTGCGAGCCATCTCAACAAGAGTTCTGTTCTTGCGCTCCACGACGCCATTCTGCTGAGGAGTGTAAGGAGCAGATAACTCATGAGTAATACCAAGTTCATCAAGATAGTCATCAAGACCAGAATTCTTGAACTCAGTTCCATTGTCACTTCTGAAGTGCTTGATCTTCACACCAAAGTTGGTTGAAGCCCTCGAGGAAAATCGTTTGAGAACTTCTTGCACTTCATGTTTGTAAGTAACAATGTGTACCCATGTGTAATGAGAGTAATCATCAACAATAACAAGCCCATAGAGAGATGCATCATTTGTGACAGCTGAGTAATGGTTTGGACCAAAGAGGTCCATGTGAAGCAATTCGAATGGTCGAGTAGTGGTCATGATAGTGTTCGCTGGATGCTTAGCCTTGGTCATCTTTCCAGCTTCACAAGCTCCACACAAGTGATCATTGAGGAATTTGACATTCTCAATGCCAATGACTTGCTTCTTCTTCGCAAGCGTGTGCAAATTCCTCATGCCTGCATGACCAAGTCGTGGATGCCATAGCCATCCTTCTGAAGCTTTTGCAAGTAGGCACACGGCTGGTTGCGGTCCTGTAGAGAAATCAACAATATACAAGTCTCCTCTCCTAAAGCCTTCGAAGACTTTGGAATTGTCAGCTTCCATAACCACAACACAACGATACTTGCCAAAGACAACTACCATATCAAGATCACAAAGCATTGAGACAGACATGAGGTTGTATCCTAAGGACTCGACAAGGATGACTTTGTCCATGTGTCGACCCTTTGTGATCGCAACCTTACCTAGACCCAATACCTGACTTTTGCCTTTGTCAGCGAAGATGATATGCTTCAGATGCGATGGTGATAAGGGAGCATCAATCAATAGATTCTTGTCACCAGTTATGTGATTTGTACATCCACTATCGAGGACCCACTCAGTGGCTTTGGGTTGATCATCCTGCAGATGAATTAGTGCAGCTTACAAACTTCATATACTTCATCAGTGAAGAATATGACATCAATTCATCAGATCAATTTCATCAAGCAATAGAACATATAAAGCAGTATGAGGACGTGAGAAATGAAAGTTCATTTCTTCATGATTAGCCTGCGTCCTTTCAGGCAAACTTCAGGTCTCCAGCAAATTCTTCAGACGTTCAAGTACGTCTGGAGACCTAACCCTGCAGAAGAGATTAGTTCTTTTTCTTCACCACCCACGTCTGAAGGGGTGGCAAAGAGTTCATCACTCTGCGAGCTCCATAAGAGAAAGGTGGCATAGAAGCCAATCCATTTCGTTTCACATAAGAGGAGTTAGGGTAAGCATATGAATAAGCAGAGAAATTCTTCGAGGACTTATGAACATAATGATTAGAAGAATAATGCTCATATTCATAGCCCTTGGCTCTTCCCTGCGAAATAGAGTTGTTAGCACGATGATGTTCATATGAGGACTTTGATCCTCTTGAGGAATTTGGTCCGTATGAGGACTTGGATCCATATGAAGAATTTGATCCATATGAAGAATTTGATCTGGGGTTCCTATTCCTCACAGGTGGTGTCATGAGGACATTCACCTGAAGACTTTCAAGGCATCTTTTGGGAACCCAGATTTTCTTCATAGGAGAACCGTTCCTACAGTTAGTGCCAACATATCTAGCAAATACTTCACCATTCTGATTTTTGAACAGTTTATAGTTAGAGTCAAATGACTCATCAGAAGAATGAGAAGATTCGCATGTAAAGCCAGATAAATTAGATGGATCAACTGGAGGTCCCTTTGCAGAAACCCATGAGGTTTTGGGGTACTGCTCAGGCTTCCAATATATACCATCAACATTGAGTTTCCTCTCAAAGGCAATACCCTCTTTCCTAGGGTTCCTGTTGAGGATCTGCTTTTTAAGCACATCACAAAGAGTCTGATGCCCTTTGAGGCTTTTGTACATACCTGTCATGTACCATTCCTTCAGCCATGCATCGTCAGTGATACTAGCAATGTCCTCAGATGAGGAATTAGTGATAGAAGAGACAGTTGAAGAATTTGTAGCATTAGAAGCATTTGAACATTCAGGTGAAGAATTAGCAGATTCACGTTCAATGCATTTCAAACATGGAGGAACAAATTCTTCCTGAGCAGCGCTGATTTGTTGAGAAAGTAATGAATCGTGCTCCTTCTGAAGATCTTCATAACTCACTCTTAGCTTCTCAAGATCTTGCTTTCTTTGAAGAAATTCATAAGAAAGCTTCTCATGATCAGATAAGGGAGTGTTATGATGACCTTGAAGGTTGTCATACCTAGTCTGAAGTCTCTGAAGATTTTCTGTCAAGGTTTTAGTGCGATCCATTTCTTCACCCAACATATCATCACTTTTGTCTACCATGTTTTGAACCTTTTCAAGGGCCCTTTGTTGTGTCACAGCAATCTTAGCAAGTTTAGAATAGCTAGGCTTAAGGTTTTCATCAGATTCATTTTCACTTGATTCAGATGAGGCATATTTGAGTACCTTGGCACCCTTTGCCATGAAGCAATAGGTGGGAGCGTAGTCATCATTGCCTTCATCAGCCTTGTTGGTGAGGTCATTTTCTTCAGAGTTGAAGATAGACTTGCTGACGAATGCAGTAGCGAGGGCTAGGCTTGCCACACCGGACTCGGAATCCTCAGATGCCTCCTCTTCCTCATTTTCTTCAGATTCAGCCTCAGAGTCCATTTCCTTGCCAATGAATGCCCGAGCCTTCTTAGAGCTACTCTTCTTGTGAGATGAAGACTTTGAGGATTTTGATGATGAAGATTTTGAGGGTTTCTTCTTTTTCTTCGTATCATCAGAACTCTATGGAGGGTTTCTTAGAGCTAGACTCATCAAAGATTATAGTTCTGATATGCCTCCTCTGAATCAAGTGAGAATGAATCTGATGAAAACCTCAAGTCCAGGTATTTTAAACTTGCCAAGATTGCTGTAAAACAACAAAGGGCTTTTGAAAAGGTTCAAAACATGCTAGACAAAAGTGATGATATGTTGGGTGAAGAAATGGATCGCACTAAAACCTTGACTGAAAATCTTCAGAGACTTCAGACTAGGTTTGACAACCTTCAAGGTCATCATAACACTCTCTTATCTGATCATGAGAAGCTTTCTTATGAATTTCTTCAAAGAAAGCAAGATCTTGAAAAGCTAAAAGTGAGTTATGAAGATCTTCAGAAGGAGCGCGATTCATTACTTGCTCAACAAATCAGCGCTGCTCAGGAAGAATTTGTTCCTCCATGTTTGAAGTGCATTGAACGTGAATCTGCTAATTCTTCACCTGAATGTTCAAATGCTTATAATGCTACAAATTCTTCAACTGTCTCTGCTATCACTAATTCCTCATCTGAGGACATTGCTAGTATCACTGACGATGCAGGGCTGAAGGAATTGTACATGACAGGCATGTACAAAAGCCTCAAAGGGCATCAGACTCTTTGTGATGTGCTTAAAAAGCAGATCCTCAACAGGAACCCTAGGAAAGAGGGTATTGCCTTTGAGAGGAAACTCAATGCTGATGGTACATATTGGAAGCCTGAGCAGTACCCCAAAACCTCATGGGTTGCTGCAAGGGGACCTCCAGTTGGTCCATCTAATCTATCTGGTTTACATGTGAATCTCCTCATTCTTCTGATGAGTCATTTGACTCCAACTATAAACTGTTCAAAAATCAGAATGGTGATGTATTTGCTAGATATGTTGGCACTAACTGCAGGAACGGTTCCCCTATGAAGAAAATCTGGGTTCCCAAAAGGTGCCTTGAAAGTCTTCAGGTGAATGTCCTCATGACACCACCTGTGAAGAAAAGGAACCCCAGATCAAATTCTTCATATGGACCAAATTCTTCATATGGATCCAAGTCCTCATACGGACCAAATTCCTCACATGGATCAAATTCCTCAAAAGGATCAAAGTCCTCATATGAATATCATCGTGCTAACAAATCTGTTTCGCAGGGAAGAGCTAAGGGATATGAATATGAGCATTATTCTTCTAATCATTATGTTCATAAGTCCTCAAAGAATTTCTCTGCTTATTCATATGCTTACCCTAACTCCTCTTATGTGAAACGAAATGGATTGGCTTCTATGCCACCTTTCTCGTATGGAGCTCACAGAGTGATGAACTCTTTGCCACCCCTTCAGATGTGGGTGGTGAAGAAAAAGAACTAATCTCTTCTGCAGGGTCAGGTCTCCAGACGTGCGTGAACGTCTGAAGAATTTGCTAGAGACCTGAAAAGTGCCTGAAAGGACGCAGGCTAATCATGAAGAAATGAACTTTCATTTCTCACGTCCTCATACTGCTTTATCTGTTCTATTACTTGATGAAATTGATCTGATGAATTGATGTCATATTCTTCACTGATGAAGTATATGAAGTTCGTAAGTTGCACCAATTCATCTGCAGGATGATCAACCCAAAGCCACTGAGTGGGTCCTCGATAGTGGATGTACAAATCACATGACTGGTGAAAAGAATCTATTGATGGATGCTCCCTTATCACCATCGCATCTGAAGCATATCATCTTCGCTGACAAAGGCAAAAGTCAGGTATTGGGTCTAGGTAAGGTTGCGATCACAAAGGATCGACACATGGATAATGTCATGCTTGTTAAGTCCTTAGGATACAACCTCATGTCTGTCTCAATGCTCTGTGATCTTGATATGGTTGTTGCCTTTGGCAAGTATCGTTGTGTTGTGGTTATGGAAGCTGACAATTCCAATGTCTTCGAAGGCTTTAGGAGAGGAGACTTGTATATTGTTGATGTCTCTACAGGACCGCAACCAGTCGTGTGCCTACTTGCAAAAGCTTCAGAAGGCTAGCTATGGCATCGACGACTTGGTCATCCGGGCATGAGGAATTTGCACACGCTTGCGAAGAAGAAGCATGTCATTGGCATTGAGAATGTCAAATTCCTCAAGGATCACTTATGCGGAGCCTGTGAAGCTGGGAAGATGACCAAGGCCAAGCATCCAGCGAAGACTATCATGACCACTACTCCACCATTTGAATTGCTTCATATGGATCTCTTCGGTCCTAACCATTACTCAGCAGTCACAAATGATGCATCTCTCTATGGCTTTGTTATTGTTGATGATTACTCTCGTTACACATGGGTACACATCGTTACTTACAAACATGAAGTGCAGGAAGTTTTCAAACGATTTTCCTCGAGGGCTTCAACCAACTTTGGTGTGAAGATCAAGCACTTCAGAAGTGACAATGGAACTGAGTTCAAGAATTCTGGTCTTGATGACTATCTTGATGAACTTGGTATTACTCATGAGTTATCTGCTCCTTACACTCCTCAGCAGAATGGCGTCGTGGAGCGCAAGAACAGAACTCTTGTTGAGATGGCTCGCACTATGCTTGATGAGTACAAGACGCCTCGTCACTTCTGGATTGAGGCAATTTATACTGCGTGCCACATCATCAATAGAGTATTTCTTCACAAATTCTTCAAGAAGACTGCCTATGAACTCCTCACTGACAAGAAACCCAATGTAATTTATTTCAAAGTCTTCGGTGCTAAATGTTGGATTAAAGATTCTCATCACAATGCTAAATTTGCACCGAAAGCGCATGAAGGTTTTATGCTTGGTTACACAAAGGACTCGCACAGTCTTCAACAACGTTCTTCACAAGGTTGTTGAAACTGTGGATGTGCGGTTCGATGAAACTAATGGCTCAGAAAGAGAGCACCTACCTTCTGTGATAGATGAACCAGCACCTGAGGAAACTATCAAGTTCAAGGCTACTGAGGATGTCATTCCTACCGAAGAATCTGCTGAAGAATTCATTCCAGAACATGAAGAACGTCGAGCTAATGCACCTGAAGAAATTGCTGAAGAAAATGGTGCTGAAGAAAATGTTGATCAAATTCCTCGACGACAACCAGCTCATCCTCGCGTTGCAAAAGAAGTGCAAGTTGAAAAGATCATCGATGACATTGAAGCACCAGGTCCTCTCACACGCTCAAAAGCTTCACATTTATCTAACTTTTGTGGGCACTATGCTTTTGTCTCTATCACAGAGCCCACTAAGGTAGATGAAGCATTTCTGGAGCCTGAGTGGATTCAGGCCATGCAAGAAGAATTACATCAGTTCGAGGTCAACAATGTCTGGGAACTGGTCAAACGTCCAGATCCTCGCAAGCACAATATCATTGGCACAAAGTGGATCTACCGCAACAAGCAAGATGAAAATGGCCTTGTGGTGAGAAATAAGGCACGGCTGTAGCTCAAGGCTACACACAGGTTGAAGAAATTGATTTCGATGAAACTTTTGCACCTATTGCTAGACTTGAGGCTATTCGCATATTACTTGCTTATGCTAACCATCAGGATATCACTTTATATCAAATGGATGTGAAAAGTGCATTCCTCAATGGTAATCTTGAGGAAGAAGTATATGTTGCTCAACCCCTAGGTTTTGAAGATCCAAAGCATCCTGACAAAGTCTTCAGACTCAATAAGGCCCTCTATGGCCTCAAGCAGGCCCCACGAGCATGGTATGATACTTTGAAGGAATTCCTCATGAAGAAAGGCTTCAAACTAGGTTCACTCGACCCTACTCTTTTCACTAAATCTTATGATGATGAATTGTTTGTGTGCCAAATATATGTTGATGATATTATCTTTGGCTATACTGACCAACGTTATAGTGATGAATTTGCCTATATGATGAGTGAAGAATATCAAATGTCTATGATGGGAGAGTTGAAATTCTTCTTAGGTCTTCAAATTCGTCAACAACGCAATGGCATATTCATATCTCAAGAGAAATACCTCAAGGATGTACTGAGGAAATTCAGCATGCAAGATTGCAAAGGCGTCAAAATTCCTATGCCCACAAATGGCCATCTATGCACTGATGAAAATGGTATTGACTTTGATCATAAGGTATACCGCTCCATGATTGGCTCTTTATTGTACTTATGTGCATCTAGGCCAGATATAGTGCTTAGTGTTTGCATGTGTGCCAGATTTCAAGCTACACCGAAGGAATCACACCATAAGGCTATGAAGCATATTCTTCGATATGTAGCTCACACACCAACACTTGGATAATGGTACCCCAAGGGCTCGGCTTTTGATCTCATTGGATATTCTGACTCTGACTATGCTGGTGATCGTGTGGACCGCAAGTCAACATCTGGTACATGTCATTTCCTCGGACGATCTTTGGTCTGTAGGTCCTCGAAGAAACAGAACTGCGTATCACTGTCTACTGCTGAAGCTGAGTACATTGCTGCTGGTTCTTGCTGTGCTCAATTGCTGTGGATGAAGCAAACTCTCAAGGACTACGGCGTCAACGTGAAGAATGTGCCTCTCTTCTGTGACAATGAGAGTGCCATCAATATTGCTCACAACCCAGTTCAGCACTCGAAGACAAAGCACATTCAGATTCGTCATCATTTTCTTCGCGATCATGTGTTGAAGGGCGACATTTCTATTGAGCATGTGAAGACTAAAGAACAGCTAGCCGATATCTTCACAAAGCCCTTGGATGAGAAGAGATTTAGCAAGTTGTGGTGTGAGCTAAATATCTTAGAATATTCGAATGTTCTTTGAAAAGGACACTCATCCTAACACTTATGAAAAATTGATGACTTAGATGTGCAACACATGAAGAAACGTTTTTCTTCAATCAATGAAGAATAACACTCTAAGTGTCAAGAAATTAATGAAGAATTTGATTCTCAGAACCCTACGACAATTGTACGCGGTGTCTGAAATCATCATTCTTATACGGTGGGTCACGCCACCACCAAAGTTGAAAATCTTCAATTTGAATTTTTTCTCAATTTTGAAATTCCTCAGTTGTTCATATTCTTCAACTTTGCATTGTCATCACCTTTTCCGTAGTTTTTCTTTATATATATATATGTGTGTGTGTGTGTGTGTGTGTTGTGTGTGTGTGTGTGTGTGTGTGTGTGTGAGTTTATTCACTTATGGCTAATTCTTCAAGTTGATATTTCTGCTAAGTGAATGTGATCGGACCCTTCCCCCTCTATGCTAAACCCAACCCAATCTATTCACAAATTCTTCATGTGCGTTCTATTTGAAACTCATTCAAAATCTTCACTGTGTCCTTGTCAGCTGAAGAATTTGCGAACGGAACGTTAAAACTTATCTTATCCAAATTTTCGGCTTTGCCGCTCAAACCGTTCCGCATCCCACGAAATACTTATCTATTCACCCACGATCTAACATGATCTCCACTTCACAGTACGTGGGTGACACATGTCAAGCGAATGAGAAGGGTCAGGGGCACGTTCGTCCAAATTCTTCGAGCAAACAGTTTTTCACCGTGGCTATAAATACCCCCCTTCCCCTTCCTCACTTCCTTTACTCCGCTCGACCTCTCTCCAACTCGAGCTTCTCAAACCCTAGCGCCGCCGCTACTTCATCGTCGCCGGTGAGGAAGAGCTTCACTGCCTTGACCTCGTCGCCGTCGTACTCGCGCCGGCCGTGGAAATCTTCACTCCGCCGCTGCCGTAGCCGTCTTCCTCCGCCGAGTTAGGGCGTGGAAGATTTGCACTGACGAACTTCACATCTCCACCTCTCAGTTCATCGTGTTCCTCATTCAGGGTAATTAAAAGTTACTTTTACTGCCCTCTTTGATTCAAATGATTTCTGCAAAATCTTCAAAGGTGTTTGTTCTTCAAATTCTTCACACACTAAACACCTCACATGTCATCTATTCTTGATTCGTTTCTCTAAGCATCATTTTTCTTCAAGATTCCTCAATTGTGTGGATCTTCGATCTATACAACTCTGGAACCTAAGACAAAGAACGCTTAGTGAAATTCTTCAAGACTCATCTGGTCAAATTCCTCAAACTTGTTCTTTTTGAAAAATCTTCTGAGAACACATATGACCTCTCCAAATTCCTCGCAACTATACTCTGTTCACAGGTACTCATGTCTGCTACTGAATCTCTAGGTTCTCATCAACTTAACTCATTTGCAGTGTTCCTCGAAGAAAAGTTGCATACTTCTTCAGAGAATTCAATTGTTCAAATTCCTCAACTGAAGAAAATGGCTGATGGAAAGAAGCCACAGAAAGAAGGAAAGAGGCCTGAGGTCAACACTGCATTTGAAATCCCTGAGGACATCTATGCTGGGTACTGCACACCCCCTGAGGAAGATAAAAATCAGCGCAAGGTGCACATTCAGAAGATAGAGAGGAGATGGGCAAGGGAATGGAGGGAGTACAGATATGTTACTCCAAGTATATGAAGAAATTCGCTCTAAATCCTCCATGCCCAAGACCTCCGTTGGCACCTGGCCAAGAAGCGGATCCCACCAGCCTCAAGTGCGGTGAGGATTATCCTGATGAATGGGCCAAGCGCCAGGCCAAGTTGGCTAAACAAGCCAGAGAAGCAGTGAGGAAATTCAATGAGGACTCTGCTGCTGCTGCTGCTGCTGCCGCTGAGGTCTCTGTCAAGCCGAAGAAATCCATGGCAACGAAGCCTGCGCACAAGCCAAGTGATTCACCTTCAATGCCCCCAAGGCCAAGTTCTTCAGCTATGCCCTTACGGCCAGAATCCTCAAAGCCCTCACAGCCAATTCCTCACGCTCCTCCTGCTCCTCCAAAGTCCTCAGCTGCTCCGACAAAGTCCTCAGCACCTGTGCATCTTGCCACGTGCCAAAGGACTACAGGCATCGCTATTGCCTCAGGAGCTTCTGCTAGTTCCTCAGCTGCACCAAATTCTTCAACGGGACCCTCTCTGCTGAAGACAAATGCCACTGCCGGACGAGGTTCTCGCCCAAGTCCTCACAAGAAGCAGGTCGCCTTCCAAATGCCGTCTGAAGAAGACGAAGCTGATGATGATGAACTTGCAGAGATCATCAGAGATAGGCAAGTCAGGGCCGCTAGAGCCAAGGGCACAAATGTTCCTCTGCTTTTGGATCCAAAGTTGATCCTCGACTACATTGATCTCTAGCACAAGGACCCAAACACTCCTATGCCTGATTTCAAGTTGACTCCTGGCCAAAATCATATGCTGACTGCCTTCATCCAAAAAAAGAAATGGAAATTTGAGAAGGCCAGGCAGATCAAGAAAGCGCAGTATAGGAAGGAGAAATTCCTGAAGAACAATGTTGTCTCTATGACAACTGACGATCTTGTGAAGATCCAGTCTGAAAATCAAAGTCCTCGGCGATGATTTCAATGCTTACTATGCTGATTGGCAAGGAGCCAAGGTCAGGTTTGTAAAACTGACTGAGCAATTCATGTCAAAGGTTGCAGCTCCATCGCAACCAGAAATTCCTCAGGCTGAAGCATCTGCTCAGCCGACTAAAGAACATGCCAGCACCGCTGATGACATTCAGGCTGCTGAAGAAAATATGAGTTCCAGGGCTGATAACTGCATTCCAGCCGCTGATGAAATTGCCAGGGCATCCACTAGTGGTGCGCCTGAAGAAAATGAAGAGGTCAGGGCAACTGGATCAGTTGTGCCTGAAGAAAATCAACCACATTCCTCTGCTCCTCCTGCGCCTACCCCAACTCCAATCCTTCCATCTGCTTCAAATGTGAAGAAGACCAAGGCTGCAGAGCGTGCAGCTGTGAAGAAAAGGAAGGCATCAGCTTCTTCAGATTCTTCAGCTCCGAAGAAGATGAAGTCTATGACCAGCTCTTTTGCAAACCCAATTGATGTCGTTCCTCTCACTACCTTACCATCAAAGGCGCTAGTTCCTTTTGATGAAGAATATGTGATCCCTAGCAGATCTGATGAAGAAAATCCTTCTGCTGCTTCGTCAGAGCAGATGGATGAAGAAATTGAAGTGGATAAAATCCCTTCAACCCCCACAGTTTCCTCGCCTATGCCTCAGTTTACTGCTGAAGAGGCCGGCGTTGAAGAAATGGAAGATGAAGATGTGGACATTGGCTGTACCACACCCGTGCTCAATGATGACTTTTGGGAAAGTCAGCACCCCAACTCTCCACTCTTCACACCATTGCAACAAATTCCTCGGTCCCCAGCAACCACAGTTTAAATGGGATCTGATGAACCTCATGCCACACCATCTGTCCATGAAGACATTCCAGCCACTACTGCTGAAGAAAATGAAAATGAAGAATTGAAGACCCAGGCTGTCACTGGAGTAGAAGCTGAAATTCCTCAGCCTATGGAGCCTGAGATTGCAATTCCTGAGGTGATGCAATTGACTGACACTCCTCAGCCCAAACCAAAGGATCCATTCTCAAAGAAGCAGAAATTCAAGGCTGATGATTTCTTCGGCGAGCATGTGTTCTTCACTGACTACAATCCTTATGATTCTGCTCGTCTTAGAAGGAAGCGCTTCTGGACCGCTAGCCAGGCCAACTTCTATTCTTCACTGCTTTTCAGTAAGGACAAAGTCTTCGAGCACGAGCATATTCCTCATGTGGACATGGAATCACTGTCATGCTTCACTCCTGTCCTCAGTGTGCTTCATGACACAGGCCTCCTCAACTTTTGCACGGACATAGTTGATTGGAATGAAGAACTCATTCTTCAATTCTACGCAACTTTGCACATCACAGGAGATGCTGATGGTGTGAACTCCTGTGTTTTGGACTAGATGACCAAAAATACTCACTATATGGCACCGGCCTCTGAATTGCTTCACGCCCTGCCCATCAGTCCTCCACCTGAAGGAGCTCGTTGCATGTACCAAGAGCCTGAGCTTATAGATCACTATATGCAAGTGTTGATGAAGCCATTGAAGCCCGGTCAAGCCTCAAGGACAAAATTCCTCGAGAAGGAATTGCAGTATGTACCAAGGACAGTCTATCGCATTCTGACGAAGACTATGAGTCCAATCAAAGGCCACGACTCATCTGATGAGGAAATTATTGGCATCATGAAGAATCTAGTTTTCAACATCATTCATGGCATTCCTGTCAATTATCACGATTTCTTCATGAGGACTCTGGCCAATGCTGCACTTTCACCATTTGAGCTGAAGCCTTATGCACCGTGGATTATGAGTTCCTCAGGACAAGGTCTTCACTCAACTACAAAGCTGATTTTCAGAATCACCTCAGCTACTTGCCCCCGATTGAAGTCCTCAAGCGGACCTATTCCTCAGCAGACGAAAAGGGCAAGGCACCAGCTGTTATAGATGAAGGCATTCGTCCATTGGATGGTCAGTTTCGCAAAGCTACATCTTTTTCCACCAATGATGACTCTGCCACTCATGATTCTGCTGCCCATGCCTCCAAGCCAAATCCTCAAGCTATTGCTCCTCGTGTTATGACTGACCGTGAACTTCTGCTAAGTCTTCACCAGAAGGTGGATCGAAACCATAAATGGGTTAAGCGTCAGTTTGGTTCAATTCTTCACAACATGACTGCTACACATAATGCAGTGAAGAAAAACCATTACTACCTCCATGAAGTCTTCGATTGCACCTGGGCTATTCTGTCAAATGTATATGGTGAAGAAGATCTGAAGAACATGGGTCTCAAGGAAGACTTTGACTGGTCTGCACCTCCACCGACGAAATACAAGAAGGTCGAGGTTCCTTCCTTGGTGGCCAGCTCCTATTCTTCATCGCGCGACACCGATGAGCATGAAGACTTGGACGACACTGCAGCAGGCCCTACATCAACAAACGACCCCAACAACGCTGGCGCTCCTTCATCAACTTGATATTCTTCAAGGGCGTTAGTCCTCATTTTTCAATCCTTTTGGTCATTCGATGACAAAGGGGGAGAAACTTGAGTTAGTCTTCAAGCGGGTCTATCTTATATGGGCATTTTTTTTGCTAAGTTACAACTCTCGTTCTTCTGATGACTTTGCTGGATCGAGTTGTAAACTTAAAGTCTATGGTGGCCTGATACTTTTGCTGTGATTTTCTGGATACTTATTCCTCGTTAATGTTAATGCACGCATGCTGAATTACATCAGTCACCATATTTTATCATGCATTTCAAATTCTTCATATTATATGTCAAATGCGTGTATGAATTACAAGATATAGGGGGAGATCTCCATGATTCAACTCTTCAAGTGTGCATTGCTTCAAAAGCAAATTCCTCACTATGCACATCTTCAGGGGGAGTTCTTCTATATCTTGCAATCAAATTCCTCAATTTCAGTATCTACACTTCATATGTTTATCCCCATTGAAAACTTAACCTATATTGTCATCAATCACCAAAAAGGGGGAGATTGTAAGTGCATCTAGTGCCCCTTAGTGATTTTGGTGTATTGAATACTTATAGGTTAAGGGACTAATGTGTTTATGAGTGTACACAGGTCTATAAGTCTATGAGGAGTTTGATATTTACAGAGAAAGTCGACCCCTAAAAATGAAGTTCTTCGACTGAAGACTTTGGATTTCTGAAGACTTTGAAAGTGAAGAAATTGGTGTGACCTTGAAGACTTGGTATTCATTCGAGGAACATGAAGCGTGAAGACTTTTGTTTTCATAGTTTAATTTTCTCTTTCTTGAGTCATAGGAAACACCCTACTGTTAAAGGGGGTCGAGGAAATACTAAGGAAAAATTTCCATGTGATGCTCAACTCAAAATCCTACACCTAACAATCCCTTCGAGTGAAGCCATTGGAAATCCCATACAGTTTAGTCATATTCTTAAGTGACAGAGGCGAAGTTCTTCTGGTCTCTGAGGAATTTATTCTGACTGAGGAGTTAGGAATTCGCCAGTGCGAATTGCCTACACAGTGAGGAACATGATAGCCCTGAGGAATTTGATAGTCAAATTTCTGACCGTTGCTGTGCTACGCGCCAGCTGTCCCAAAATATCTTATCCACCTAACGGTCATATCATTGAAGGGCATTTATGTCTTATCATGTCGGGCTGCTCCCTAGGCTATAAATAGCCGCCCCACTACAACCACTAGCTGGTTGGCTGCTCCGAGAGAAACTGACACTTGTCATTTGAGAGCATCCCATCCTCCGAGGACTTTGAGGGAAAATCATCAAGTGAGGAAAACCCAAACCCAAACACCTACAAACCCAAAGTGATTGAGCATCACTGAAGAGATTGATCCTGCGTGGATCCAACGCTTGTTACATTTGAAGACTGTGCTTCTTCCAGACGTTTAGGCGTCATGGTCTAGAGCATCCAAGAGGAATTGTGGATCGCCGAGTGACCGAGTTTGTGAAGGTTCGGAAGTCACCTAAAGACTTACCACAAGTGATTGAATGAGGTCTGTGTGACCTTAGTTCAAGGAGAATACGGTGAGGACTATGTGTCCGGGACTATGTGTCCGGGACTGTGTGTCCTCAGGCTTAAATACCTAGCCGCTCCAACCAGATGTACAACTGAGACATCAGTTGGAACTGGTCTACCAAATCATTGTCTTCACCAAGCCTACTGGTTCTATTTCCTCAACTCTTTCATTTCCTCATTACTGTGTTGTGTGCTTGTCATTTCTGTGTTTGAAGACTTTGACTGAATCCTTTCTCAATTTCCTTAGTTCAATTTCTTCAGTCTGTTTGTCTTCATCCTGTGTTATCCTATGATTACGCTTTCTGTACTCTGTGCTTGTTTTCATTTCATCATGATGACCATGCTTGTATTCTGTTGTGTTTACTTTTGAGTACTTATTCCGCTGCAAGTAGTTCTTCGCTAAGGAATTTCCTCACCCGCAAATTCCTCAGTGAAGAATTCATAAAAATCGCCTATTCACCCCCCTCTAGTCGATATAACGCACTTTCTTGTGATAAAAAGGAAATATGACTGTGGAACCTGCTAAGACCAGGGGGAAGAAGCTGTGTGCGGATCCGGAGTATAGTCGGATGGTCATCGCGGGGAATATCTAAGGATTCCCTTGTGCGTTCGAGCTGCCTCCATATCGCCCGTCCTGGTCGTCGCAAAGGTGAACCTGCGAAGGAAATGTAAGAAATGTTGTGTTCTGGAGAGCGGTTGAGCCGCTGAGTGTGGCCTGGCCTGGCCTTCGCCGGAGTGTTTAATTGAGCTCTGGACGAGCCGGGCTATCCTGTCGCGAAGTAGTTCGGAGTCCTTTGACGGTGTTTGGGAGCCTGGCCGTCGACTCAAGGTTCAGCTGCAAGGTGCTGCTCGTTGCTTCTGCTGTTAAGGCAGCGGTGTACTCGTTGGTGCCGAAGTAAAGTTCGTCCTTCCCATTAACCATAATGACGCCGCGTGGACCGGGCATTTTGAGCTTACGGTAGGCATAATGTGGCACCGCGTTGAATCGAGCGAACACGGTTCGTCCGAGCAGTGCCTGATAATCATTGCGGAAAGGGACGATTTCGAAGATTAAATCTTCGGTACGGTAATTGTCTGGTGATCCGAAGACTACCTCAAGGGCGATGGAGCCTGTACAGCTGGCTTCCACGCCTGGTATAATGCCTTCGAAAGTGGCTTTAGTGCGTTTGATCACCGAATGATCGATGCCCATCTTGCGCACTGTGTCCTGGTAAAGCAGGTTTAGACTGCTGCCTCCGTCCATAAGGACTCGTGTGAGGTGGAACCCGTCAATTATTGGGTCGAGGACTAGTGCGGCTGGATTGCCCTGATTGGCGTTAACCGGATGATCCGTGCGGTTGAAGGTGACCGGCCCTAGTTTATATTGTGGGACAACTAGTTTTGTTAAGTCGGCATCCCTAAGGGTGCGTATCCGGTCCGGGTTGGGAATTTGGGTGGTGTTTACCACGTTCACCGTTTGGATTTGCGGCGGAAATTTCTTTTGCCCTCCTGAGTTCGGTGATCTGGGCTCTTCGTCGCCATCATCGCTTTGAGACCCCCCTTCTCTATTTTTGGCGCCTGCCCTGCCGGCTTGTTTGAAGACCCAGCATTCTCTGTTGGTATGGGTGGCTGGCGTTCCTGGGGTGCCATGAATTTGGCATTGGCGATCGAGTACGCGGTCCAGACTGGATGGACCCAAATTGTTATTTTTGAGTGGCCCTTTCCGCTGACCGGACTTTGAGCCACTAAACCCGGCATTAACTGCCGTATCTTTGGCGTTTTCACCATATTTGCAGCACTTGTGTTTGTTGCGTCGTGGTTTGCCATTGCTATCACTGGCCTCTGATGTGCCAGGTTTGCTTGATGTGTTGTTGCTACGAGCCAACCAGCTATCTTCGCCCGCGCAAAAGCGGGTCATAAGTGTCGTGAGGGCTGCCATGGATTTTGGCTTCTCTTGGCCGAGATGTCGGGCGAGCCACTCGTCACGGATGTTGTGTTTAAAGGCTGCTAGGGCTTCGGCATCCGGACAGTCGACAATTTGGTTCTTTTTAGTTAGGAAACGAGTCCATAATTTACTGGCTAACTCTCCGGGCTGTTGTGTTATGTGACTTAAATCGTCAGCATCCGGTGGTCGCACATAAGTGCCCTGGAAATTGTCCAGGAATGCATTTGCCAGGTTCTCCCAACTTCTGATGGAGTTTGCCGGCAAGCTATTCAGCCAATGCCGAGCCGGCCCTTTGAGTTTTAGCGGGAGATACTTGATGGCGTGTAGATCATCCCCGCGGGCCATGTGAATGTGGAGGAAGAAGTCTTCTATCCATACCGCGGGGTCTGTAGTACCATCATGTGATTCAATGTTTACGGGTTTAAACCCTTCTAGGAATTCGTGATCCATTACTTCATCAGTGAAGCATAGGGGGTGTGCGGCACCTCTATGTCGGGCTATGTCGCGACGCAGTTCATACGAGTCTTGTCTGCTGTATTCGGCCCGGCCGGATTTGCTTTTAGTGTATCCAGCGTAATGATCAGCGTCACGCGTTGGGGCACGACCCCGTGATCCGTAGATCGATCTTGTATGTCCTGCTTTGTTTTCCAATACGTCTCGCAGGTCCCGCGTGTTGCCCCGGGCCTTGGTATTTTTGTTTGAATGGCGGCGGGGTGCGGGCTGGACTTCGGGCTGATGTGTCACTCTGTCTCGGCCACGAGGTGGCCGATCAGCCGCATCATACGCTGGTAATGTAGGTTTTAATGCTTCCTCCTCGAGTTGGGGTAACAACATGCGCTTTGGGTAACTCTTGGTTTGGCGTTCGAGTTCATATTCCTCGGCCGTCAGGACCTCAGTCCATCTATCTGCTAGCAGATCTTGGTTAGCTTGAAGCTGCTGTTGTTTTTTTCCAGGCTTTTTGCTGTGACTGTAAGCCGGCGCTGAAGGCGCTCCTATTCGACGGGGTCCTCAGGCACGATAAATTCTTCGTCGCCGAGGCTCACCTCGTCTTCGGAGAGAGGCATGTAATTGTCATCCTCTGATTCTCCGTCTGCTGCCTGTTCCTGAGGGCTAGCTTGTCCATCATCCCGCTCGAGGTCTGGCTGGAGGGAATTGTCTTCGTCTTCGGCACTATCCGGAGCGTTATTGTCTCTTGCGCCGGTATCGCTGCTTTTGCTATGGCGGGACTTAGAGCAGCGCCGCTGACGCCAGTGCTTGGATTGCTTCTTGGAGAGATTATCCTCCGTTGCCTTGTCGCCATCGCCTTCTTTGGGGGTGTCCACCATGTATATATCATATGATGAGGTGGCAGTCCAGCGCCCTATGGGCTGTGGTTCCTGTTCGTCTCCTGCATCGTCGTCCATACCATCGATGTCTTCGGAGCCGAAATCGAGCATGTCGGTTAAGTCGTCGACAGTGGCTATTAAGTGGGTGGTGGGTGGGAAACAAATTTCTTCGTCGTCCGCTTCCCGCTCGAGCCGGACGTAGTTCGGCCAAGGGCCTCCTAACAAGGAGAGAGACCTTAATGAATTTATCACATCGCCAAAGGGCGAGTGCTGAAAGATATCCGCGGAGGTAAACTCCATGGTTGGTGCCCAATCAGATTCGATAGGCATGGACGCAGGCGGTTCGGAGCCTGTGTCCGGGGACGAATCCAAGGATCCGGCGACACAGGTCTCATAGGAGGTGAAGTCAGTATTCAGTTCTATCACCACTGAGTGTGTGGCCTCCGAGGCGGGGTCCATCCACCCGTCCTCGAACGACGCAATCGGCTCCGGATCTATGGTCGGAGTAGCCACAGGTGTGATCTCCCGAACACCGTCCGACGGCAGAGCTAAGTCGTGCTCGTCGTGACTGTGCGGCGCACCTGACATGGGCTCGAATACGTCAAAGATCAAGTCCCCGCGGATGTCGGTAGTATAGTTTAAGCTTCCAAACCTGACCTGATGGCCAGGGGCGTAGCTCTCGATCTGTTCTAGATGGCCAAGCGAGTTGGCCCACAGTACGAAGCCGCCGAATACGAAGATCTGTCCGGGAAGAAAAACCTCACCCTGGATCGCATCGTTGTCGATGATCGAAGGAGCCATCAAGCCTTATGGTGACGGCACAGTGGAACTCTCAATGAAAGCACCAATGTCGATGTCAAAACCGGCGGATCTCGGGTAGGGGGTCCCGAACTGTGCGTCTAAGGCGGATGGTAACAGGAGGCGGGACACGATGTTTACCCAGGTTCGGGCCCTCTCGATGGAGGTAATACCCTACTTCCTGCTTGATTGATCTTGATGATATGAGTATTACAAGAGTTGATCTACCACGAGATCGTAGAGGCTAAACCCTAGAAGTTAGCCTATGGTTATGATTGTTCTTGTCCTACGGACTAAAACCCTCCGGTTTATATAGACATCGGAGGGGGCTAGGGTTACACAGAGTCGGTTACAAGGGAGGAGATCTACATATCCGAATTGCCAAGCTTGCCTTCCACGCCAAGGAGAGTCCCATCCGGACACGGGACGAAGTCTTCAATCTTGTATCTTCATAGTCCAACAGTCCGACAGTTCGGCCAATGTATATAGTCCGGCAGTCCGAGGACCCCCTAATCCAGGACTCCCTCAGCCCCAAGATGGGATCTCACGGGTACAGAAGGTTGCAGCGGTGGAAATAGGGTTTTGTGGTGCTCCTGGATGTTTTCAGGGTATATGAGTATATATAGGCGAAGGAAGTTGGTGAGGAGAGCCACGAGGGGCCCACGAGGGTGGGGGCGCGTCCAGGGGGCAGGCACGCCTCCCTGCCTCATGGTCTCCTCGGTTGTTTCTTGACGTCCACTCCAAGTCCTCTGGCTCATGTTTGTTACAAAAATCAAGTTCCCGAAGGTTTCATTCCGTTTGGATTCCGTTTGATATTCCTTTTCCGCGAAACACTGAAATAGGCAAAAAAACAACAATTTGCACTGGGCCTTGAGTTAGTAGGTTAGTCCCAAAAATAATATAAAAGTGTATAATAAATCCCATTAAACATCCAAAATAGAATATATAATAGCATGGAACAATCAAAAATTATAGATACGTTGGAGACGTATCAAGCATCCCCAAGCTTAATTCCTGCTCGTCCTCGAGTAGGTAAATGATAAAAACAGAATTTTTGATGTGGAATGCTTTCTAGCATATTCTTCAATGTAATTTTCTTTATTGTGGCATGAATGTTCAGATCCGAAAGATTCAAGATAAAAGTTTAATGTTGACATAAAAATAATAATACTTCAAGCATGCTAACCAAGCAATTATGTCTTATCAAAATAACATAGCCAAAGAAAGCTTATCCCTACAAAATCATATAGTTTGTCCATGCTTCATTTTCGTCACACAAAATGCTCTCATCATGCACAACCCCGATGACAAGCCAAGCAATTGTTTCATACATAGCCTTTTCAAACTCTTTCAACTTTTACGCAATATATGAGCGCGAGCCATGGACATAGCACTATGGGTGGAATAGAATATAATGATTGAGCTTGTGTGAGAAGACAAAAAAGGAGAAAGTCTCACATTGACGAGGCTAATCAACGGGCTATGGAGATGCCCATGGATTGATGTCAATGCAAGGAGTAGGGATTGCCATGCAACGGATGCACTAGAGCTATAAATATATGAAAGCTCAACAAAAGAAACTAAGTGGGTGTGCATCCAACTTGCTTGCTCACGAAAACCTAGGGCATTTGAGGAAGCCCATCATTGGAATATACAAGCCAAGTTCTATAATGAAAAATCCCCACTAGTATATGAAAGTGACAAAATAAGAGACTCTCTATCATGAAGATCATGGTGCTACTTTGAAGCACAAGTGTGGAAAAAGGATAGTAACATTGTCCTTTCTCTCTTTTTCTCTCATTTTTTTCCTTTTTTTATTTGGGCCTTCTTTTTTGGCCTCTTTTTTTCTCTCTTTTTTTTCTTTCGGCCGGAGTCTCATCCCGACTTGAGGGGGAATCATAGTCTCCATCATCCTTTCCTCATGGGACAATGCTCTAATGATGATCATCACGCTTTTATTTACTTACAACTCGATACTTAGAACAAATTATGACTCTATGTGAATGCCTCCGGCGGTGTACCGGGATATGCAATGAATCAAGAGAGACATGTATGAAAAAAATTAAGCATGGTGGCTTTGCCACAAATACGATGTCAACTACATGATCATGCAAGGCAATATGACAATGATGATGCGTGTCATAATAAACGGAATGGTGGAAAGTTGCATGGCAATATATCTCGGAATGGCTATGGAAATGCCATAATAGGTAGGTATGGTGGCTATTTTGAGGAGGATATAAGGAGGCTTATGTGTGATAGAGCGTATCATATCACGGGGTTTGGGTGCACCGGCAAAGTTTGCACCCACTCTCAAGGTGAGAAAGGGCAATGCACGATACCGAAGAGGCTAGCAATGATGGAAGGGTGAGAGTGCGTATAATCCATGGACTAAACATTAGTCATAAAGAACTCACATACTTATTGCAAAAATATACAAGTAATCAAAACCAAGCACTACGCGCATGCTCCTAGGGGGATAGATTGGTAGGAAAAGACCATCGCTCGTCCCCGACCGCCACTCGTAAGGAAAGCAATCAAAGAACACCTCATGCTTCAAATTTGTCACACAATGTTTACCATACGTGCATTCTACGGGACTTGCAAACTTCAACACAAGTATTTCTCAATTTCACAATTACTCAACTAGCACACCTCTAATATTACCACCTTTATATCTCAAAACAACTATCAAGCATCAAACTTCTCTTAGTATTCAATGCACTTTAAAGTTTTTATCTTGGATGCCTATAATATTAGGACAAATTTTATAACCAAAGCAAATTACCATGCTGTTCTAAAGGACTCTCAAAAAATATAAGTGAAGCATGAGAGATAAATTATTTATATAAAATAAAACCACCACCGTGCTCTAAAAAGATATAAGTGAAGCACTAGAGCGAAATTATCTAACTCAAAAGATATAAGTGAAGCACATAGAGTATTCTAATGAATTCCGATTCATGTGTGTCTCTCTCAAAAGGTGTGTACAGCAAGGATGATTGTGGTAAACTAAAAAGCAAAGACTCAAATCATACAAGACGCTCCAAGCAAAACACATATTATGTGGTGAATAAAAATATAGTATCAAGTAAAGTTACCGATGGACGAAGACGAAAGAGGGGATGCCTTCCGGGGCATCCCCAAGCTTAGGATTTTTGGTTGTCCTTGAATTTCACCTTGGGGTGCCTTGGGAATCCCCAATCTTAGGCTCTTGCCACTCCTTATTCCATAATCCATCAAATCTTTACCCAAAACTTGAAAACTTCACAACACAAAACTCAACAGAAAATCTCATGAGCTCCGTTAGCGAAATAAAACAAACCACCACTTAAAGGTACTGTAATGAACTCATTCTTTATTTGTATTGGTGTTAAACCTACTTTATTCCAAATTCTCTATGGTTCATAAACTCCATTACTAGCCATAGATTCATCAAAATAAGCAAACAACACACGAAAAACAGAATCTGTCAAAAACAGAACAGTCTGTAGTAATCTGTACCTAACGCAAACTTCTGTAACTAAGAAAAATCTACCAAAATAGGAAGACCTAGATAATTTTTTTATTGATCTACTTCAATTGGAATCAGTATTTTATCACGTTCCGGTGATTTTTAACAATTATTTCGTGAGCAGAAAGTTTCTGACTTTTTCAGCAAGATCAAATAACTAACATCCAAGAAGATCCTATAGGTTTTACTTGGCACAAACACTAATTAAAACACACAAAAATCAAACCAGAGGCTAGATCAAATATTTATTGCTAAACATGAAAAAAAGCAAGGAATTAAAATAAAATTGGGTTGCCTCCCAACAAGCGCTATCGTTTAACGCCCCTAGCTAGGCATAAGATTTCAACGATGCTCACACGAAAGACAAGAATTGAAGCACAAAGAGAACATCATAAAACATGTGACAAACACACTTAAGTCTAACATACTTCCTATGCATAGGCATCTTATAGGCAAACAAATTATCAAGGCAAGCAAATACTAGCATATGCAAGGAAGAAGTGAGAAACAATAGCAATCTCAACATAACGAGAGGTAATTTAGTAACATGAAAATTTCTCCAACCATATTTTCCTCTCTCTTAATAATTACATGTGGGATCATATTCAAATTCAACAATATAGCTATCACATAAAATTTTCTCTACATGATCCACATGCATGCAAAGTTGACACTCTTCCAAAATAGTGGGAATATCATTAACTAAAGTCATGACCTCTCCAAACCCACTTTTATCAAAAATACCATAAGATTGAATATTCTCCAAATATGTGGGATCTAAAGTTGACACTCTTCCAACCCCACTTTCAATATTATTGCAAACATTATTATCAATCTCATATTCATCATGAGGCTTAAACAAACTTTCAAGTTCATAAGAAGAATCACCCCAATCATGATCATTGCAACAAATAGTAGTCATAGCAAAACCAGCATCCCCAAGATTGAGGTTTGCATATCATTAACACAATTGACATCAAGAGAATTTATAATAACATCATTGAAATCATGCCTTTCATCGAAGGACCTATCAAGTATGGGTGTAATAGCAATGATCTCATGATTAACATAAGAACTATAGCAAATTCATCTTCATAAATATTGGCATCATGGCCACAAGAATAGCAAGCATCATGTTCATCAAGGGATATTTCAATCAAATCATCGGAATCATAATTATCTATAGATTCATGCATATCATTATTTTCTTCAGAAGCAACGGTCATTCTTTCAGTAAATTCTTTGACATAGACATTATGAGCATAGTTTTCATAGCAATATTTAAGTATGTCAAAATTTTCAGATTCGTACAGAGTAATATCATACTTTTCAATCAAAGAAGCAACTTCATAAGCACCCTTAAAAGCAACAAATTCTTCAATTTGTTGATATCGTAGTAACTATAAACACCCTTTGCATAAGAAGATAAGATTTCATTATCATTAAACTCACATAGGTAGGGGAGGTGTTTTTTAGGGTTCTTAGAGCAACAATTAAAATCATAAATTTCACAAAGATTCCAAGCATAACACAGCAATCTGTTCATTTGATCCCATAAGAGTCTCCCATTTTCAGACAAACGGTGACGCACAAAATGAGCATGCTCATCTAAAGATTTCCCATCAACCAGGCTAGTTGGGGTTTCAGCACGAGCACATAAGGATCAAAGATGATCCAAGTAGGACATTTTAAGTGGATCCATATCAATAGATTTTTAGCAAGCAAAGATGCAAGAAAATAGATGGCACATGAAACACACAAAAAAAGACATACGGGAAGAAGGCGAAGAAAAGGCAAAGGTGAAGTGGGGGAGAGGAAAACGAGAGGCAAATGGCAAATAATGTAATGCGAGGGATAAGAGTTTGTGATGGGTACTTGGTATGTCTTGACTTGTGCGTAGCCTCCCCGGCAACGGTGCCAGAAATCCTTCTTGCTACCTCTTGAGCATGCGTTGGTTTTCCCTTGAAGAGGAAAGGGTGATGCAACAAAGTACCATAAGTATTTCCCTCAGTTTTTGGGAACCAAGGTATCAATCCTGTAGGAGGCCGCACGCAAGTCCCTCGTACCTACACAAACAAATAAGAACCTTGCAACCAACGCGATAAAGGGGTTGTCAATCCCTTCACGACCACTTGCAAAAGTGAGATCTGATAGAGATGATAAGATAATATTTTTGGTATTTTTATGATAAAGAGTGAAAGTAAAGAACACAAAGTAAAATAGATGTAAACTTGTATGATGGAGAATAGACCCGGGGGCCATAGGTTTCACTAGTGGCTTCTCTCAAGATAGCATAAGTATTACGGTGGGTGAACAAATTACTGTCGAGCAATTGATAGAATTGAGCATAGTTATGAGAATATCTAGGTATGATCATGTATATAGGCATCACGTCCGCAACAAGTAGACCGACTCCTGCCTGCATCTACTACTATTACTCCACACATCGACCGCTATCCAGCATGCATCTAGAGTATTAAGTTCATAAGAACAGAGTAACGCATTAGGCAAGATGACATGATGTAGAGGGATAAACTCAAGCAATATGATATAAACCCCATCTTTTTATCCTCGATGGCAACAATACAATACGTGTCATTTCCCCTTCTGTCACTAGGATCGAGCAACGCAAGATTGAACCCAAAGCTAAGCATTTCTCCCATTGCAAGAAAGATCAATCTAGTAGGCCAAACCAAACTGATAACTCGAAGAGACTTGCAAAGATAACCAGTCATACATAAAAGAATTCAGAGGAGATTCAAATATTGTTCATAGATAATCTTGATCATAAACCCACAATTCATCGGGTCTCGACAAACACACCACAAAAAGAGTTACATCGAATAGATCTCCAAGAAGATCAAGGAGAACTTTGTATTGAGATCCAAAGAGAGAGAAGAAGCCATCTAGCTAATAACTATGGACCCGAAGGTCTGTGGTAAACTACTCACACATCATCGGAGAGGCTATGGTGTTGATGTAGAAGCCCTCCGTGATCGATGCCCCCTCCGGCGGAGCGCCGGAAAAGGCCCCAAGATGGGATCTCATGGGTACAGAAGGTTGCAGCGGTGGAAATAGGGTTTTGTGGTGCTCCTGGATATTTTCAGGGTATATGAGTATATATAGGCGAAGGAAGTCGGTTAGGAGAGCCACGAGGGGCCCACGAGGGTGGGGGCGCGTCCAGGGGGGCAGGCGCGCCTCCCTGCCTTGTGGCCTCCTCGGTTGTTTCTTGACGTCCACTCCAAGTCCTCTGGATCACGTTTGTTCCAAAAATCAAGTTCCCGAAGGTTTCATTCCGTTTGATATTCCTTTTCTGCAAAACACTAAACTAGGCAAAAAAACAACAATTTGCACTGGGCCTTGGGTTAGTAGGTTAGTCCCAAAAATATTATAAAAGTGTATAATAAATCCCATTAAACATCCAAAACAGAATATATAATAGCATGGAACAATCAAAAATTATAGATACGTTGGAGACGTATCAAGCATCCCCAAGCTTAATTCCTGCTCGTCCTCGAGTAGGTAAATGATAAAAACAGAATTTTTGATGTGGAATGCTTTCTAGCATATTCTTCAATGTAATTTTCTTTATTGTGGCATGAATGTTCAGATCCGAAAGATTCAAGATAAAAGTTTAATGTTGACATAAAAATAATAATACTTCAAGCATGCTAACCAAGCAATTATGTCTTATCAAAATAACATAGCCAAAGAAAGCTTATCCCTACAAAATCATATAGTTTGTCCATGCTTCATTTTCGTCACACAAAATGCTCTCATCATGCACAACCCCGATGACAAGCCAAGCAATTGTTTCATACATAGCCTTTTCAAACTCTTTCAACTTTTACGCAATATATGAGCGCGAGCCATGGACATAGCACTATGGGTGGAATAGAATATAATGATTGAGGTTGTGTGAGAAGACACAAAAGGAGAAAGTCTCACATTGACGAGGCTAATCAACGGGCTATGGAGATGCCCATCGATTGATGTCAATGCAAGGAGTAGGGATTGCCATGCAACGGATGCACTAGAGCTATAAATATATGAAAGCTCAACAAAAGAAACTAAGTGGGTGTGCATCCAACTTGCTTGCTCACGAAAACCTAGGGCATTTGAGGAAGCCCATCATTGGAATATACAAGCCAAGTTCTATAATGAAAAATCCCCACTAGTATATGAAAGTGACAAAATAAGAGACTCTCTATCATGAAGATCATGGTGCTACTTTGAAGCACAAGTGTGGAAAAAGGATAGTAACATTGTCCCTTCTCTCTTTTTCTCTCATATTTTTCCTTTTTTACTTGGGCCTTCTTTTTTTGGTCTCTTTTTTTCTTTCGGCCGGAGTCTCATCCCGACTTGAGGGGGAATCATAGTCTCCATCATCCTTTCCTCACATGGGACAATGCTCTAATGATGATCATCATGCTTTTATTTACTTACAACTCAAGAATTACAACTCAATACTTAGAACAAAATATGACTCTATGTGAATGCCTCCGGCGGTGTACCGGGATATGCAATGAATCAAGAGAGACATGTATGAAAAAAATTAAGCATGGTGGCTTTGCCACAAATACGATGTCAACTACATGATCATGCAAGGCAATATGACAATTATGATGCGTGCCATAATAAACTTAACGGTGGAAAGTTGCATGGCAATATATCTCGGAATGGCTATGGAAATGCCATAATAGGTAGGTATGGTGGCTGTTTTGAGGAGGATATAAGGAGGCTTATGTGTGATAGAGCGTATCATATCACGGGGTTTGGATGCACCGGCGAAGTTTGCACCAACTCTCAAGGTGAGAAAGGGCAATGCACGATACAAAAGAGGCTAGCAATGATGGAAGGGTGAGAGTGCGTATAATCCATGGACTCAACATTAGTCATAAAGAACTCACATACTTATTGCAAAAATATACAAGTCATCAAAACCAAGCACTACGCGCATGCTCCTAGGGGGATAGATTGGTAGGAAAAGACCATCGCTCGTCCCCGACCGCCACTCGTAAGGAAAGCAATCGAAGAACACCTCATGCTTCAAATTTGTCACACAACGTTTACCATACGTGCATGCTACGGGACTTGCAAACTTCAACACAAGTATTTCTCAATTTCACAATTACTCAACTAGCACACCTCTAATATTACCACCTTTATATCTCAAAACAACTATCAAGCATCAAACTTCTCTTAGTATTCAATGCACTTTAAAGTTTTTATCTTGGATGCCTATAATATTAGGACAAATTTTATAACCAAAGAAAATTACCATGCTGTTCTAAAGGACTCTCAAAAAATATAAGTGAAGTATGAGAGATCAATTATTTCTATAAAATAAAACCACCGCCGTGCTCTAAAAAGATATAAGCGAAGCACTAGAGCGAAATTATCTAACTCAAAAGATATAAGTGAAGCACATAGAGTATTCTAATGAATTCCGATTCATGTGTGTCTCTCTCAAAAGGTGTGTACAGAAAGGATGATTGTGGTAAACTAAAAAGCAAAGACTCAAATCATACAAGACGCTCCAAGCAAAACACATATCATGTGGTGAATAAAAATATAGCATCAAGTAAAGTTACCGATGGACAAAGACGAAAGAGGGGATGCCTTCCGGGGAATCCCCAAGCTTAGGATTTTTGGTTGTCCTTGAATTTTACCTTGGGGTGTCTTGGGCATCCCCAAGCTTAGGCTCTTGCCACTCCTTATTCCATAATCCATCAAATCTTTACCCAAAACTTGAAAACTTCACAACACAAAACTCAACAGAAAATCTCATGAGCTCCGTTAGCGAAATAAAACAAACCACCACTTAAAGGTACTGTAATGAACTCATTCTTTATTTGTATTGGTGTTAAACCTACTTTATTCCAAATTCTCTATGGTTCATAAACTCCATTACTAGCCATAGATTCATCAAAATAAGCAAACAACACACGAAAAACAGAATCTGTCAAAAACAGAACAGTTTGTAGTAATCTGTACCTAACGCAAACTTCTGTAACTAAGAAAAATCTACCAAAATAGGAAGACCTAGATAATTTGTTTATTGATCTACTTCAATTGGAATCAGTATTTTATCACGTTCCGGTGAGTTTTAAAAATTATTTCGTGAGCAGAAAGTTTCTGACTTTTTCAGCAGATCAAATAACTAACATCCAAGAAGATCCTATAGGTTTTACTTGGCACAAACACTAATTAAAACACACAAAAATCAAACCAGAGGCTAGATCAAATATTTATTGCTAAACATGAAAAAAAGCAAGGAATTAAAATAAAATTGGGTTGCCTCCCAACAAGCGCTATCGTTTAACGCCCCTAGCTAGGCATAAGATTTCAACGATGCTCACACGAAAGACAAGAATTGAAGCACAAAGAGAGCATCATAAAACATGTGACAAACACACTTAAGTCTAACATACTTCCTATGCATAGGCATCTTATAGGCAAACAAATTATCAAGGCAAGCAAATACTAGCATGTGCAAGGAAGAAGTGAGAAACAATAGCAATCTCAACATAACGAGAGGTAATTTAGTAACATGAAAATTTCTCCAACCATATTTTCCTCTCTCTTAATAATTACATGTGGGATCATATTCAAATTCAAAAATATAGCTATCACATAAAATTTTCTCTACATGATCCACTTGCATGCAAAGTTGACACTCTTCCAAAATAGTGGGAATATCATTAACTAAAGTCATGACCTCTCCAAACCCACTTTTATCAAAAATACCATAAGATTGAATATTCTCCAAATATGTGGGATCTAAAGTTGACACTCTTCCAAACCCACTTTCAGTATTATTGCAAACATTATTATCAATCTCATATTCATCATGAGGCTTAAATAAATTTTCAAGTTCATAAGAAGAATCACCCCAATCATGATCATTGCAACAAATAGTAGTCATAGCAAAACTAGCATTCCCAAGCTTGAGGTTTTGCATATCATTAACAAAATTGACATCAAGAGAATTTATAATAACATCATTGAAATCATGCTTTTCATCGAAGGACCTATCAAGTATGGGTGTAATAGCAACGATCTCATGTTTAACATAAGGAACTATAGCAAATTCATTTTCATAAATATTGGCATCATGGCCACAAGAATAGCAAGCATCATGTTCATCAAGGGATATTTCAATCAAATCATCGGAATCATAATCATCTATAGATTCATGCATATCATTATTTTCTTCAGAAGCAACGGTCATTCTATCAATAAATTCTTTGACATAGACATTATGAGCATAGTTTTCATAGCAATATTTAAGTATGTCAAAAATTTCAGATTCATAGAGAGTAATATCATACTTTTCAATCAAAGAAGCAACTTCATAAGCACCCTTAAAAGCAACAAATTCTTAAATTTGTTTGATATCATAGTAACTATAAACACCCTTTGCATAAGAAGATAAGATTTCATTATCATTAAACTCACATAGGTAGGGGAGGTGTTTTTTAGGGTTCTTAGAGCAACAAGTAAAATCATAAATTTCACAAAGATTCCAAGCATAACACAGCAATCTGTTCATTTGATCCCATAAGAGTCTCCCTTTTTAAAACAAACGGTGATGCACAAAATGAGCATGCTCATCTAAAGATTTCCCATCAACTAGGCTAGTTGGGGTTTCAGCACGAGCGCGTAAGGATCAAAGATGATCCAAGTAGGACACTTTAAGTGGATCCATATCAATAGATTTTTAGCAAGCAAATAGATGGCACATGAAATACAAAAAAAAGACATACGGGAAGAAGGCGAAGAAAAGGCAAAGGTGAAGTGGGGGAGAGGAAAACGAGAGGCAAATGGCAAAAAATGTAATGCGAGGGATAAGAGTTTGTGATGGGTACTTGGTATGTCTTGACTTGTGCGTAGCCTCCCCGGCAACGGTGCCAGAAATCCTTATTGCTACCTCTTGAGCATGCGTTGGTTTCCCCTTGAAGAGGAAAGGGTGATGCAACAAAGTAGCATAAGTATTTCCCTCGGTTTTTGAGAACCAAGGTATAAATCCAGTAGGAGGCCGCATGCAAGTCCCTCGTACCTACACAAACAAATAAGAACCTTGCAACCAACGCGATAAAGGGGTTGTCAATCCCTTCACGACCACTTGCAAAAGTGAGATCTGATAGAGATGATAAGATAATATTTTTGGTATTTTTATGATAAAGAGTGAAAGTAAAGAACACAAAGTAAAATAGATGTAAACTTGTATGATGGAGAATAGACCCGGGGGCCATAGGTTTCACTAGTGGCTTCTCTCAAGATAGCATAAGTATTACGGTGGGTGAACAAATTACTGTCGAGCAATTGATAGAATTGAGCATAGTTATGAGAATATCTAGGTATGATCATGTATATAGGCATCACGTCCGCAACAAGTAGACCGACTCCTGCCTGCATCTACTACTATTACTCAACACATCGACCGCTATCCAACATGCATCTAGAGTATTAAGTTCATAAGAACAGAGTAACGCATTTGGCAAGATGACATGATGTAGATGGATAAACTCAAGCAATATGATATAAACCCATCTTTTTATCCTCGATGGCAACAATACAATACGTGTCATTTCCCCTTCTGTCACTAGGATCGAGCAACGCAAGATTGAACCCAAAGCTAAGCACTTCTCCCATTGCAAGAAAGATCAATCTAGTAGGCCAAACCAAACTGATAATTCGAAGAGACTTGCAAAGATAACCAATCATACATAAAAGAATTCAGAGGAGATTCAAATATTGTTCATAGATAATCTTGATCATAAACCAACAATTCATCGGATCTCGACAAACACACCACAAAAAGAGTTACATCGAATAGATCTCCAAGAAGATCAAGGAGAACTTTGTATTGAGATCCAAAGAGAGAGAAGAAGCCATCTAGCTAATAACTATGGACCCGAAGGTCTGTGGTAAACTACTCACACATCATCAGAGAGGCTATGGTGTTGATGTAGAAGCCCTCCGTGATCGATTCCCCCTCCGGCGGAGCGCCGGAAAAGGCCCCAAGATGGGATCTCACGGGTACAGAAGGTTGCAGCGGTGGAAATAGGGTTTCGTGGTGCTCCTGGATGTTTTCAGGGTATATGAGTATATATAGGCGAAGGAAGTCGGTTAGGAGAGCCACGAGGGTCCCACGAGGGTGGGGGCGCGTCCAGGGGGGCAGGCGCGCCTCCCTGCCTCGTGGCCTCCTCGGTTGTTTCTTGACGTCCACTCCAAGTCCTCTGGATCATGTTTGTTCCAAAAATCAAGTTCCCGAAGGTTTCATTCCGTTTGGATTCCGTTTGATATTCCTTTTCTGCGAAAACTGAAATAGGCAAAAAAACAGCAATTTGCATTGGGCCTTGGGTTAGTAGGTTAGTCCCAAAAATAATATAAAAGTGTATAATAAAGCCCATTAAAGATCCAAAACAGAATATATAATAGCATGGAACAATAAAAAATAATAGATACGTTGGAGACGTATCAACCATCTTGTTATATCATATTATGATTGTTTTGAGAAAGTGTTGACATCCGAGATTTATTATTATTGCTCGCTAGTTGATTATGCCATTGATATGAGTAAACATGAGACCTAAGTGTTATTGTGAATATGGTTAGTTCATAATCTTTGCTGAAAACATGAATGCTGGCTTTACATATTTACAACAACAAGAGCAAACAGAGTTTGTAAAAGCTTTTCTTTATCACTTTCAGTTTGTCAACTGAATTGCTTGAGGACAAGCAAAGGTTTAGGCTTGGGGGAGTTGATACGTCTCCATCGTATCTACTTTTCCAAACACTTTTGCCCTTGTTTTGGACTCTAACTTGCATGATTTGAATGGAACTAACCCGGACTGACGTTGTTTTCAGCTGAATTGCCATGGTGTTATTTTTGGGCAGAAATAAAAGTTCTCGGAATGACCTAAAACTTCATGGAGAATATTTTTGGAATTTATAAAAAATACTGGCGAAAGAATCAAGACCAAGGGGCCCACACCCTGTCCACGAGGGTGGGGGCGCGCCTGCCCCGCCCTGGCGCGCCCTCCTGCCTTGTGGGCCCCCTGGTGCTCCACCGACCTCAACTCCAACTCTATATATTCAAGTTCGGGAGAAAAACATGAGAGAGAAGGATTCATCGTGTTTTATGATACGGAGCCGCCGCCAAGCCCTAAACTCTCTCGGGAGGGCTGATCTGGAGTCCGTTTGAGGCTCCGGAGAGGGGAATCCGTCGCCGTCGTCATCATCAACCTTCCTCCATCACCAATTTCATGATGCTCACCGCCGTGCGTGAGTAATTCCATCATAGGCTTGCTGGACGGTGATGGGTTGGATGAGATTTATCATGTAATCGAGTTAGTTTTGTTAGGGTTTGATCCCTAGTACCCATTATGTTCTAAGATTGATGTTGCTATGACTTTGCTATGCTTAATGCTTGTCACTAGGGCCCGAGTGCCATGATTTTAGATCTGAACCTATTATGTTTTCATGAATATATGTGAGTTCTTGATCCTATCTTGCAAGTCATTAGTCACCTACTATGTGTTATGATCCGGTAACCCCGAAGTGACAATAATCGGGACCACTCCCGGTGATGACCGTAGTTTGAGGAGTTCATGTATTCACTAAGTGTTAATGCTTTTGGTCCGGTACTCTATTAAAAGGAGGCCTTAATATCCCTTAGTTTCCAATAGGACCCCGCTGCCATGGGAGGGTAGGACAAAAGATGCCATGCAAGTTCTTTTCCATAAGCATGTATGACTATATTCGGAATACATGCCTACATTACATTGATGAACTGGAGCTAGTTCTGTGTCACCCTATGTTATAACTGTTGCATGAAGAATCGCATCCGACATAATTATCCATCACTGATCCAATGCATACGAGCTTTTCACATATTGATCTTTGCTTAGTTACTTTGCCGTTGCCACTGTTACAATTACTACAAAACTGCTACTGTTACTTTTGCCACCGTTACCGCTACTTCCATACTACTTTGCTACTAAATACTTTGCTGCAGATATTAAGTTATCCAAGTGTGGTAGAATTGACAACTCAGCTGCTAATACTTGAGAATATTCTTTGGCTACCCTTGTGTCGAATCAATAAATTTGGGTTCAATACTCTACCCTCGAAAACTGTTGCGATCCCCTATACTTGTGGGTTATCACTAAGAATGAATCCTTTCTAGAGAAGGAATTTCTCTCGAAAGAAGTGAGTGGGAGGAAAGTAGAACTTGATGAGGTAATTGTACCTTCTCTCGAATTGGAAAGTAGTTTATCACAGAAATCAGTTCCAGTGACTCCTACACCAATTAGTGAGGAAGCTAATGATGATGATCATGAAACTTCAGATCAAGTTACTACAGAACCTCATAGGTCTTCCAGAGTACGGTCCACACCAGTGTGGTTTGGTAATCCTGTCCTGGAAGTCATGTTACTAGACCATGGTGAACCTACGAACTATGAGGAAGCGATGATGAGCCCAGATTCCGCAAAATGGCTTGAGGCCATGAAATCTGAGATGGGATCCAGGTATGAGAGCAAAGTGTGGACTTTGGTGGATTTGCCCGATGATCAGCAAGCCATAGAAAATAAATGGATCTTCAAGAAGAAGACCGACACTGACAGTAATGTTACTGTCTACAAAGCTCGACTTGTTGCAAAAGGTTTTCGACAAGTTCAAGGAGTTGACTACGATGAGAATTTTTCACCCGTAGCTATGCTTAAGTCTGTACGAATCATGTTAGCAATTGCTGCATTTTATGATTATGAAATTTGGCACATGGACGTCAAAACTGCATTCCTGAATGGATTTCTGGAAGAAGAGTTGTATATGATGCAACCAGAAGGTTTTGTCGATCCAAAGGGTGCTAACAAAGTGTGCAAGCTCCAGCGATCCATTTATGGACTGGTGCAAGCCTCTCGGAGTTGGAATAAACGTTTTGATAGTGTGATCAAAGCATATGGTTTTATACAGACTTTTGGAGAAGCCTGTATTTACAAGAAAGTGAGTGGGAGCTCTGTAGCATTTCTAATATTATATGTGGATGACATATTGTTGATTGGAAATGATATAGAATTTCTGGATAGCATAAAAGGATACTTGAATAAGAATTTTTCTATGAAAGACCTCGGTGAAGCTGCTTACATATTGGGCATCAAGATCTATAGAGATAGATCAAGACGCTTAATTGGACTTTCACAAAGCACATACCTTGATAAAGTTTTGAAGAAGTTCAAAATGGATCAGTCAAAGAAAGGGTTCTTGCCTATGTTACAAGGTGTGAAATTGAGTCAGACTCAATGCCCGACCACTGCAGGAGATAGAGAGAAAATGAAAGTCATTCCCTATGCTTTAGCCATAGGTTCTATCATGTATGCAATGTAGTGTACCAAACCTGATGTGTACCTTGCTATAAGTATAGCAAGGAGGTACCAAAGTAATCCCGGAGTGGAGCACTGGACAACAGTCAAGAACATCCTCAAATACCTGAAAAGGACTAAGGATATGTTTCTCGTTTATGGAGGTGAAAAAGAGCTCGTCGTAAACAGTTACGTTGATGCATGCTTTGACACTGATCCGGATGACTCTAAGCCACAATCCGGATACGTATTTTTATCGAATGGTGGAGCTGTCAGTTGGTGCAGTTCCAAGCAAAGCGTCGTGGCGGGATCTACGTGTGAAGCAGAGTACATAGCTGCTTCGGAAGCAGCAAATGAAGGAGTTTGGATGAAGGAGTTCATATCCGATCTAGGTGTCATACCTAGTGCATCGGGTCCAATGAAAATATTTTGTGACAATACTGGTGCAATTGCCTTGGCAAAGGAATCCAGATTTCACAAGAGAACCAAGCACATCAAGAGACGCTTCAATTCCATCCGTCATCAAGTGTCGGAAGGGTACATAGAGATTTCCAAGATACATACGGATCTGAATGTTGTAGACCCCTTGACTAAGCCTCTTCCACGAGCAAATCATGATCTGCACCAAAACTACATAGGTGTTAGAACATTACTTTGTAATCTAGATTATTGACTCTAGTGCAAGTGGGAGACTGAAGGATATATGCCCTAGAGGTAATAATAAAGTTATTATTTATTTCCTTATTTCATGATAAATGTTTATTATTCATGCTAGAATTGTATTAACTGGAAACTTAGTACATGTGTGAATACATAGACAAAACATAAGTGTCCCTAGTATGCCTCTACTAGACTAGCTCATTTATCAAAGATGGTTATGTTTCCTAAACATACACATGTGTTGTCATTTGATGAAAGGGATCACATAATTAGGAGAATGATGTGATGGACAAGACCCATTTGTTAGCTTAGCATTATGATCATTACAGTTTCATTGCTACTGCTTTCTTCATGACTTATACATGTTCCTCAGACTATGCGATTATGCAACTCCCGAATACCGGAGGAACACTTTGTGTGCTATCAAACATCACAACGTAAATGGGTGATTATAAAGATGCTCTATAGGTGTCTCTGAAGGTATTTGTTGGGTTGGCATAGATCGAGATTAGGATTTGTCACTCCGTGTTTCGGAGAGGTATCTCTGGGCCCTCTCGGTAATGCTCATCACTATAAGCCTTGCACGCAATGTGACTAATGAGTTAGTTGCGGGATGAAGTATTACGGAACGAGTAAAGAGACTTTCCGATAACGAGATTGAACTAGGTATGATGATACCGACGATCGAATCTCGGGCAAGTAACATACCGATGACAAAGGGAACAATGTATGTTGTTATGCGGTTTGATCGATAAAGATCTTCGTAGAATATGTAGGAGCCAATATGAGCATCCAGGTTCCGCTATTGGTTATTGACCGGAGATGTGTCTCGGTCATGTCTACATAGTTCTCGAACCTGTAGGGTCCGCACGCTTAACGTTCGATGATGATTTATATTATGAGTTATGTGTTTTGATGACCGAAGTTTGTTCGGAGTCCCGGATGAGATCACGGACGTGACGAGGAGTCTCGAAATGGTCGAGACATAAATATTGATATATTGGACCATGTTATTCGGACATCGGAAGTGTTCCGGATAGTTTCAGGTAAAAACGGAGTGCCGGAGGGGTTACCGGAACCCCCCGGGGGAACTAATGGGCCACCATGGGCCTTATTGGAGAGAGTGGAGGGCCGCCAGGGCAGGCCGCCCCCCTAGCAGTCCGAATTGGACAAGGGAAGGGGGTGGCACCCCGTTTCCCACTTCCTCTCCCTTTCCTTCCTTCCCCCTCTCTTCCTTGTGGAGGAATCCTACTAGGACTATTAGTCCTAGTAGGACTCCCTCTCCTTGGGCGCGCCCCTAGGGCCAGCCGGCCTTCCCCTCCCTCCTTTATATACCTGGGCAAGGGAGCACCCTAGAACACACAAGCTGATCTTTTAGCCGTGTGCGGTGCCCCCTCCACAGTTACACACCTCGATCATATCGTCGTAGTGCTTAGGTGAAGCCCTGCGCCGGTAACATCATCATCACTGTCGCCACACCGCCGTGCTGACGGAACTCACCCTCGTCCTCAACTAGATCAAGAGCACGAGGGACGTCATCGAGCTGAACGTGTGCTGAACGCAGAGGTGCCGTACGTTCGGTACTTGGATCGGTTGGATCGCGAAGAAGTTTGACTACATCAACCGCATTACTAAACGCTTCCGCTTTCAGTCTACAAGGGTACCTGGACACACTCTCCCGTCTCGTTGCTATGCATCTCCTAGATAGATCTTGCGTGATCATAGGAAATTTTATGAAATTACTGCGTTCCCCAACACCTAGAACAAACAACATCAATTGTTAGCCATGTGCGGAGCCCCCTCCATAGGTTACACCCCCGGTCATATTCTCGCGGTGCTTAGGCGAGGCCCTGCGCGGACTACTTCACCATCACTGTCACCACGCCGTCGTGTTGGCGGAACTCATCTAATTCCTCGACACCTTGCTAGATCAAGAAGGCGAGGGATGTCATCACGCTGAACGTGTGCAGAACTCGTAGGTGCCGTACGTTCGGTGCTTGATCGGTCGGAGCTAGAAGAAGTTTGACTACATCAACCGCGTTGTCAAACGCTTCGCTTTCGGTCTACAGGGTATGTAGACACACTCTCGCCCTCTCGTTGCTATGCATTGATGACCCACAAGTATAGGGGATCTATCGTAGTCCTTTCGATAAGTAAGAGTGTCGAACCCAACGAGGAGCAGAAGGAAATGATAAGCGGTTTTCAGCAAGGTATTCTCTGCAAGCACTGAAATTATAGGTAACAGATAGTTTTGTGATAAGATAATTTGTAACGAGCAACAAGTAACAAAAGTAAATAAAGTGCAGCAAGGTGGCGCAATCCTTTTTGCAGCAAAGTACAAGCCTGGACGAACTCTTATATAGAGAAAAGCGCTCCCGAGGTCACATGGGAATTATCGTCAAGCTAGTTTTCATCACGTTCATATGATTCGCGTTCAGTACTTTGATAATTTGATATGTGGGTGGACCGGTGCTCGGGTGCTGTCCTTACTTGGACAAGCATCCCACTTATGATTAACCCCTATTGCAAGCATCCGCAACTACAAAATAAGTATTAAGGTAAACCTAACCATAGCATGAAACATATGGATACAAATCAGCCCCTTACGAAGCAACGCATAAACTAGGGTTTAAGTCTCTGTCACTCTAGCAACCCATCATCTACTTATTACTTCCCAATGCCTTCCTCTAGGCCCATATAATGGTGAAGTGTCATGTAGTCGATGTTCACATAACACCACTAGAGGATAGACAACATACATCTCATCAAAATATCGAACGAATACCAAAATCACATGACTACTAATAGCAAGACTTCTCCCATGTCCTCAGGAACAAACGTAACTACTCACAAAGCATATTCATGTTCATAATCAGAGGAGTATTAATATGCATATAGGATCTGAACATATGATCTTCCACCAAATAAACCAACTAGCATCAACTACAAGGAGTAATCAACACTACTAGCAACCTACAGGAACCAATCCCAGACTTGGAGACAAGAATTGGATACAAGAGATGAACTAGGGTTTGTGAGGAGATGGTGCTGGTGAAGATGTTGATGGAGATTGCCCTCTCCCGATGAGAGGAGCGTTGGTGATGATGATGGCGATGATTTCCCCCTCCCGGAGGGAAGTGTCCCCAGCAGAACAGCTCTGCCGGAGCCCTAGATTGGTTCCGCCAAGGTTCCTCCTCGTGGCGGCGGAGTCTCGTCCCGAAAGCTTGCTTACGATTTTTCTTCGGACGAAAGACTTCATATAGCAGAAGATGGGCACCGGAGGGCCAATAGGGGGCCCACGAGGCAGGGGGCGCGCCCAGGGGGTAGGGCGCGCCCCCCACGCTCGTGGCCAGGGTGTGGGCCCCCTCTAGTATTTCTTCCGCTCAGTATTTTTTATTATTCCCAAAAATGACTTTCGTGGAGTTTCAGGACTTTTGGAGTTGTGCAGAATAGGTCTCTAATATTTGCTCCTTTTCCAGCCCAGAATTCCAGCTGCCGGCATTCTCCCTCCTTATGTAAACCTTGTAAAATAAGAGAGAATAGGCATAAGTATTGTGACATAATGTGTAATAACAGCCCATAATGCAATAAATAATGATATAAAAGCATCATGCAAAATGGACGTATCAACTCCCCCAAGCTTAGACCTCGCTTGTCCTCAAGCGGAAGCCCATAACGATAAATATGTCCACATGTTTAGAGGTAGATGTGTCGATAAAATAAAATACGGACATGAGGGCATTATGATTGTTCTCATAACAGCAACATATATGGATAATGTCATATGATTTCTTATGCTCAAGTAATAATCTATTCACAATGCAAAGTATGAATCAGAAACTTTATTGAGAACTAACAAACTATAACCTCAGTCATTGAGGCAATTGCAATTTATCATAACATCAGAAAGAGTCTATGTTAGAGCTTTCTAGCAAGCCCACATACTCAACTATCATTTAGTCTTTCATAATTGCTAACACTCACGCAATACTTGTGGTTACGGAGTTTTAATCGGACACAGAGAAAGATAGGGGCTTATAGTTTCGCCTCCCAACCTCTTACCTCAAGGGTAATGTCAACAATAATAGTTCATGCTAACTTAAATCCAATTAGATATATGTATCAGGATCTTTCCAACACACTGTGCTTGCCAAAGGATAAAATGTAAAAAGGAAAGGTGAAGATCACCATGACTCTTGCATAAGGTAGAAGATAATAATAAAAGATAGGCCCTTCGCAGAGGGAAGCAGAGGTTGCCATGCGCTTTCAGGTTTGGATGCACAAAATCTTAATGCGAAAGAATGTCACTTTACATTGCCACTTGTGATATGAACCTTTATTATGCAGTCCGTCGCTTTTATTTCTTCCACATCACAAGATCGTATAAAGCTTATTTCCTCCACACCAATCAATCATACATATTTAGAGAGCAATTTTTATTGCTTGCACCGATGACAACTTACTTGAAGGATCTTACTCAATCCATAGGTAGATATGGTGGACTCTCATGGCAAACTGGGTTTAAGGGTTTTTGGAAGCACAAGTAGTATCTCTACTTGGTGCAAAGAATTTTGCTAGCATGAGGGGGAAAGGCAAGCTCAACATGTTGGATGATCCATGACAATATACTTTATCTCAGATATAAGAAAACATAACCCATTACATTGTCTTCCTTGTCCAACATCAACTCTTTAGCATGTCATATTTTAATGAGTGCTCCCAATCATAAACGATGTCCAAGATAGTGTATTTATATGTGAAACCTCTCCTTCTTTATTACTTCCTATTAATTGCAACGATGACCAATGCTATGTTTGTCAATTCTCAACAATTTTTAATCATCATACTCTTTCTATGTGAAGTCATTACTATCCATAAGATCAATATGATCTCTTTGTTTTTTTATTCTTTTCTCTTTTCTTTTATTCACCCAAGATCATAGCAAAATAATCAAGCCCTTGACTCAACACTAATCTTTATTATATAGCTCACGGACTCGATTACATATAGGGATCATAAAGCAAAACTCAAAACTAGATCATACCAAAAACTTTATTCTACTAGATCAAAATATTACTAATAAGAATCGAACTAAGAAAAATGGTAAAGATAGGAGTGTGATGGTGATACGATACCGGGGCACCTCCCCCAAGTTTGGCAGTTGCCAAGGGGAGTGCCCATACCCATATGATTATATCTCCTTTGCTGGTGAAGAAGATGGTGGACTTGTTGATGATGTGGGCTTGTCGTCCATCTTCCAAGGCATAGGCTCACCATCATAGAAGAATGATCGAGTCTCCGGGGTCCTTAAATCTGCAGCCAAACTCATCCTCTTGAATCTATATTCATACTCACAGTTTTGGTTTTGCAGGTCATAGATTTGGGCTTGGAGGTGCTCGATTTTCTCGTGAAGCTTGAAGATGGCCTCCCCAATGTCCTTGGCATCCAGCTTGTGGTTGTTGGTGAACTCTGCAATCATCATGTGATTGGAATCAAGTCCACGCTCCACCATCTCCTGGCACTTCAAAACTTGTTGCTCCATTGCCTCGAGCCTCGCCTCCATGCTTCCGGTCCTCCGTGGTCCCTCAACATCGCAGATGTGCAGCACCCCCTCACGCATCTCAATGGTTTGAGGGTGTTGCAGCACCTCCGCGAGGTAGGGGTTGATGACCTTCTCGAAGAACTTGTCCTTGGGGGCACTTGGAGACGTCATGATGATCTAGATCTGTCAAAAAAACAGCTCGAAACAAGAACAGAGGACAATTGCGTGATATAGGAGTCAAAACCTTCGAGAGATTATATAGTGAATTTTTACCGACCAAAATATGTAACGTGCAAGAAACGGAGTCCGGAGAGCACACGAGGTGCCCACGAGGCAGGGGAGCGCGCCCTCCACCCTCGTGGAGCCCTCGTGTCCTTCCCGGACTGCTTCTTATTTTTCTATTTTTCTAAATACTCCAAAACGGAGAAAAATTGCCATTAGAACTGTTTTGGAGTCGGTTTACTTACCGTACCACATACCTATTCCTTTTCGGAGTCTGAAACGTTCCGGAAAGTGTCCTTTGTGTATTCCTCCGGGGTCACGGTTTCAATAACATTGGTTTCAACATTTATAGGATTACCTGAGATATAATGTTTGATTCTTTGACCGTTCACCACCTTCAGATTTGTGCCCTCGAAGTTGTTGATTTTTATGGCACCAGAACGATAGACCTCCTTGATAACGTAAGGACCTTCCCATTTAGAGAGAAGTTTTCCTGCAAAAAATCTTAAATGAGAGTTGTATAGCAATACATAATCACCTACATTAAACTCACGCTTTTGTATCCTTTTGTCATGCCATCTTTTAACTTTTTCTTTAAACAACTTGGCATTTTCATAGGCTTGGGTTCTCCATTCATCAAGTGAGCTAATGTCAAATAACCTCTTCTCAGCGGTAAGTTTGAAATCATAATTGAGATCTTTAATAGCCCAATAAGCCTTATGTTCTAGTTCGAGAGGTAAGTGACATGCTTTTCCATAAACCATTTTATACGGAGACATACCCATAGGATTTTTATATGCAGTTCTATAGGCCCATAATGCATCATCAAGTTTCTTAGACCAATTCTTTCTAGATCTATTAACAGTCTTTTGCAAAATTAAATTGAGCTCTCTATTACTCAATTCTACTTGACCACTAGACTGCGGGTGATAAGGAGATGCAATTCTATGATTAACATCATACTTAGCAAGCATTTTACGAAAAGCACCATGAATAAAATGTGAACCACCATCAGTTATTAAATATCTAGGGACTCCAAACCTCGGAAAAATAACTTCTTTAAGCATCTTAATAGAAGTGTTATGATCAGCACTACTAGTTGGAATAGCTTCTACCCACTTAGTAACGTGATCAACAGCAACTAAAATATGTGTGTATCCATTAGAGGCAGGAAAAGGTCCCATATAATCAAAGCCCCAAACATCAAATGGTTCAATAACAAGTGAATAATTCATAGGCATTTCTTGACGTCTACTAATATTACCAATTCTTTGACATTCATCACAAAATAGGACAAACTTACGGGCATCCTTGAAGAGAGTAGGCCAATAAAAACCGGATTGCAATACCTTATGTGCAGTTCTATCTCCAGCGTGGTGTCCTCCATAAGCCTCAGAGTGACACTTGTGTAGGAACTGTTCCTGTTCATGCTCAGGTACACAACATCTAATAACACCATCTACTCCTTCTTTATAAAGATGTGGGTCATCCCAAAACTAATGCCTCAAATCATAGAAAAACTCTTTCTTTTGTTGGTATGTGAAACTAGGTGGTATGAATTTAGTAACGATGTAATTAGCATAATCAGCATACCAAGGAGTAGTACGAGAAGCATTTATGACATTTAATTGTTTGTCAGGAAAGCTATCATCAATAGGTAGTGGGTCATCAAGAATGTTTTCTAACCTAGACAAGTTGTCTGCAACGGGGTTCTCAGCTCCCTTTCTATCAATAATATGCAAATTAAATTCTTGTAGCAAGAGAACCCATCTAATAAGTCTAGGTTTAGCATCTTTCTTTTCCATAAGATATTTAATAGCAGCATGATCCGTGTGAATAGTTACTTTAGAATCAACAATATAAGGTCTAAACTTATCACAAGCAAATACAACTGCTAAGAATTCATTTTCAGTAGTAGCATAATTTCTCTGAGCATTGTCTAGAGTTTTACTAGCATATTGAATAACATTTAATTTCTTATCAACTCTTTGCCCTAGAATAGCACCTACAGCATAATCACTAGCATCACACATAATTTCAAAGGGTAAATTCCAATCAGGTGGCTGAACAATAGGTGCAGAGATCAATGCTTTCTTAAGTATTTCAAATGCTTCTACACAATCATCATCAAAGCCAAATGGTATATCCTTTCGTAATAAATTAGTCAGAGGCCGAGAGATTTTTGAGAAGTCCTTAATGAACCTCCTATAAAACCCGGCATGACCAAGGAAACTTCTTATACCTTTGATGTCCTTGGGACATGGCATCATTTCAATTGCATCAACCTTGGCTTTATCAACCTCAATACCTCTTTCAGAAACTTTATGCCCCAAGACAATACCTTCATTAACCATAAAGTGGCACTTTTCCCAATTCAAGACAAGGTTAGTTTCTTCACATATCTGCAAAACTCGATCAAGGTTGCTTAAGTAGTCATCAAAAGAGGATCCATAAACGGAGAAATCATCCATGAAAACCTCACAAATCTTTTCACAAAAGTCAGAGAATATAGCCATCATGCATCTTTGAAAGGTAGCAGGTGCATTACATAAACCAAAAGGCATACGTCTATAAGCAAAAGTACCGAAAGGGCAAGTAAAAGTGGTCTTTGATTGATCATCGGCTGACACAGGTATTTGAGAGAAACCAGAGTAACCATCTAGAAAGCAAAAGTGTGTATGTTTGGATAATCTTTCTATCATTTGATCAATAAAAGGTAAGGGGTAATGATCCTTTTTAGTAGCTTTATTTAATTTGTGGGAGTCAATTACCATCCTATAACCTGTAATAATTCTTTGCGGAATCAATTCATCTTTATCATTAGGAACGACGGTAATACCTCCCTTCTTAGGGACACAATGGACAGGACTTACCCGCTGACTATCAACAACGGGATAAATTATACCTGCCTCAAGGAGCTTTAGTATTTCCTTTCTTACCACTTCTTTCATCTTAGGATTCAGCCGTCGTTGGTGATCACGAACTGGTTTGGCATCTTTCTCCAAATTTATTTTGTGTTGACATAGAGTGGGATTAATGCCCTTAAGATCATCATGAGTATATCCAATAGCAGCACGGTGCTTCTTCAGAGTTTTCAATAATCTCTCTTCTTCATGATCTGAAAGGTTAGCACTAATAATAACAGGATATATCTTTTTCTCATCAAGATAAGCATATTTAAGAGTATCAGGTAACGGTTTAAGCTCAAACACGGGATCACCCTTGGGTGGGGAGGGTCCCCTAAGATTTCAACAGGAAAATTGTGTTTCAGGATGGGTTCCTGTTTAAAGAATACTTCATCTATTTCCCTTCTTTCATTCATAAACATATCATTTGCATGGTCTAGCAAATATTGTTCTAAAGGATCACTAGGAGGCATGGGAATAGAAGCAAGACCAATAATTTCATCCTTACTAGGCAATTCCTCATCACGTGGTTGTCTACGAAATTTAGCAAAATTAAACTCATGAGACATATCCCCCAAACCAATAGTAACAACATCCTTTTCGCAGTCTATCCTAGCATTAACAGTATTCAAGAAGGGTCTACCAAATATGATGGGACAAAAGTTATCTAGTGGGGAACCAAGAACAAGAAAATCAGCAGGATATTTAACTTTCCCACACAAGACTTCAACATCTCTAACAATCCCAACCAGTGAAATAGTATCTCTATTGGCATGCTTAATTGTGACATCAATTTCTTCTATCTTAGCAGGTGCAATATCATGCATAATTTCTTTGTATAAGGAATGAGGTATAGCACTGGCACCCATATCACATAAGCCATGATAACAATGATCTCCTATTTTAACAGAAATAACAGGCATGCCTACCACATGTCTATGTTTATCTTTAGCACAAGGTTTAACAATTCTAGCAGTTTCATCACAGAAATAAATAACATGCCCATCAATATTATCAGACAAGAGATATTTAACAATAGCAATATTAGGTTCAACTTTAACTTGCTCAGGAGGTGTATAAGTTCTAATATTGCTTTTACGAACCACAGTTGAAGCTTTAGCATGATCTTTTATCCTAACAGGGAAAGGTGGTTTTTCAACATAAGCAGTAGGAACAATAGGATCATTATAAGTGATAGCCTTTTCTTCAACTTTAATAGGTGCAACTACTTTTACTTCTATGGGAGGATGATATTTAAACCACTTCTCCTTAGGGAGATCAACATGAGTAGGAAAGGATTCACAGAAAGAAACTACTATCTCAGAGTCAAGTCCATATTTAGTGCTAAATTTACGGAAAACATCGGTATCCATAAAAGATTTAACACAATCAAACTTAGGTGTCATACCTGACTCCTTACCTTCATCGAGATCCCAATATTCAGAGTTGCATTTAATTCTTTCCAATAAATCCCATTGGAATTCAATAGTCTTCATCATAAAAGAGCCAGCACAAGAAGTATCGAGCATGGTGCGATTGTTATCAGAAAGCCGAGCATAGAAATTTTGAATAATTATTTCTCTTGGAAACTCATGATTGGGGCATGAATATAACATTGATTTAAGCCTCCCCCAAGCTTGAGCGATGCTTTCTCCTTCGCGAGGCCAAAAATTATATATATAATTGCGATCACGATGAACAAGATGCATAGGATAAAACTTCTGATGAAATTCCAATTTCAATCATTTGTAGTTCCATGATCCCGTATCATCACATAGCCTATACCATGTCAATGCATCTCCCTTCAAAGATAAAGGGAAGACCTTATTCTTAATAACATCACCGGGTACACCTGCAAGCTTAAATAATCCACAAACTTCATCCACATATATTAGGTGCTCATCAGGATGCATTGTTCCATCTCCTGCAAAAGGATTAGGTAGCAGTTTTTCTATCATACCGGAAGGAATCTCAAAGTAGACATTTTCATTTTCAGTAGGTTCAGTAGGTTGAGGAGTCTTTGCTCTACTGGTCGGGGTGAAGATACTCCGAACAAGCCCCTCAGAGGATTACTTTCCATAGTAACAAGTGACAGTAAATTTCAGCACACTATATAAATTTTTCCTTACCAAATTCCACCTACCAAAGGCGCTTCACTCCCCGGCAACGGTGCCAGAAAAGAGTCTTGATGACCCACAAGTATAGGGTATCTATCATAGTCCTTTCGATAAGTAAGAGTGTCGACTCCAACGAGGAGCAGAAGGAAATGATAAGCGGTTTTCAGCAAGGTATTCTCTGCAAGCACTGAAATTATAGGTAACAAATAGTTTTGTGATAAGATAATTTGTAACGAGCAACAAGTAACAAAAGTAAATAAAGTGCAGCAAGGTGGCCCAATCCTTTTTGCAGCAAAGGACAAGTCTGGACGAACTCTTATATAGAGAAAAGCGCTCCCGAGGACACATGGGAATTATTGTCAAGCTAGTTTTCATCACGTTCATATGATTCGCGTTCAGTACTTTGATAATTTGATATGTGGGTGGACCGGTGCTCGGGTGCTGTCCTTACTTGGACAAGCATCCCACTTATGATTAACCCCTATTGCAAGCATCCGCAACTACAAAACAAGTATTAAGGTAAACCTAACCATAGCATGAAACATATGGATCCAAATCAGCCCCTTACGAAGCAACACATAAACTAGGGTTTAAGCTTCTGTCACTCTAGCAACCCATCATCTACTTATTACTTCCCAATGCCTTCCTCTAGGCCCATATAATGGTGAAGTGTCATGCAGTCGACGTTCACATAACACCACTAGAGGATAGACAACATACATCTCATCAAAATATCGAACGAATACAAAATTCACATGACTACTAATAGCAAGACTTCTCCCATGTCCTCAGGAACAAACGTAACTACTCACAAAGCATATTCATGTTCATAATCAGAGGAGTATTAATATGCATATAGGATCTGAACATATGATATTCCACCAAATAAACCAACTAGCATCAACTACAAGGAGTAATCAACACTACTAGCAACCTACAGGTACCAATCCCAGACTTGGAGACAAGAATTGGATACAAGAGATGACCTAGGGTTTGAGAGGAGATGGTGCTGGTGAATATGTTGATGGATATTGCCCTCTCCCGATGAGAGGAGCGTTGGTGATGACGATGGCGATGATTTCCCCCTCCCGGAGGGAAGTGTCCCCAGCAGAACAGCTCTGCCGGGGCCCTAGATTGGTTCCGCCAAGGCGGAGTCTCGTCCCGAAAGCTTGCTTATGATTTTTCTTCGGACGAAAGACTTCATATAGCAGAAGATGGGCACCGAAGGGTCAACAGGGGGCCCACGAGGCAGGGGGCGCGCCCCCCACCCTCGTGGCCAGGGTGTGGGCCCCCTCTAGTATTTCTTCCGCTCAGTATTTTTTATTATTCCCAAAAATGACTTTCACTGGGCGCGCCCCCCACCCTCGTGGCCAGGGTGTGGGCCCCCTCTAGTATTTCTTCCGCTCAGTATTTTTTATTATTCCCAAAAATGACTTTCATGGAGTTTGAGGACTTTTGGAGTTGTGCAGAATAGGTCTCTAATATTTGCTCCTTTTCCAGCCCAGAATTCCAACTGCCAGCATTCTCCCTCCTTATGTAAACCTTGTAAAATAAGAGAGAATAGGCATAAGTATTGTGACATAATGTGTAATAACGGCCCATAATGCAATAAATAATGATATAAAAGCATGATGCAAAATGGACGTATCATGCATCACCTAGATAGATTTTGCGTGAGCGTAGGAATTTTTTTGAAATTGCATGCTATGTTTGCCAACAGTTTTATCACTAGTTTAGTCTATAAAAGAAAACTACAAAAAATGGAATTGAGGTTGCCTCATATGATTCTCTTTTTAATGTCTTTCGTGAAAATGATGGAAAGAAAAATTGTGCTCAAGTGTTAGAAGAAGAAGGTCATAAAATGTTTGCCATAAAATCTTTGAATGATGAGCATAATTGCAATGTTGTTAGTATGAATTCCTTGAATATCCATGATGCTAATGATATGCAAAACCGTAAGCTTGGGGATGCTATGTTTGATGAAGATGATATTTTTTGTCCCCCAAGTTTTGATGAGCAATTTTTTTGACTATATACTGCAAGGCAGCAGCCTCACAGTCTTTTATTAAACCAAAGAACCAAAAAGTTTACAAAGTTACAAGTTAAAGGCAAGGAAAGAGAGGAGAGATTACTTACAAAGAGAGTTTAAGGTAAGGCAGCTATCCAAGAAATTAGGCTATTCCTATATTTACATTTGATCCTATGAGCTAAAAGAGAAATGTCATGAAGAAAATTTCTCCTCCAGGATCTGAAAGAAGGTAACTCATTTCTGAAAATCTTCCCATTTCTTTGTGTCCAAATATTCCAAGTAGCAGTGAAGACCACCTCTGAGAAAAATGGGAAACCAAAATCCCTCCTAGCAGTAGAAGCCATCTCATAAGTAGTCTGGTTAGGTTGAGTAATCCATGAAATACCCAGGTAATTCCAGACACGTTAACTAAAGTTACAAGCGAAGAAGAGATGCGCTCTGTCCTCATGAGAGGCAGAGTGACACAGAACACAAGTGTCATCCTGGATAATCCAATGCCGCCACTACATCATGTCCCTAGTGTTAAGGCGATCCATCAAAAGAAGCCAGCCAAACACCTTAAACTTAAGGGTGCAAGAACATTTCCAGATCCACCTGAATATGGGATCAACCACAGTGTCCGAAAAACATGACATGTAATAAATCCTTGACTGGTAATCACCAGACTTGGAAGGCCATTTCCAGACATCCTTTTCCCCCTCCTGAAGGTTGACCAAAGGCAACAACGCTTGAAGCTGATTAAATTCCTCGAAGGCCTCAGCGGACAGTGGCAGATGGAGATTGTCGGTTGGGTCCGATAGTTCCATCATATCCTTAATGGTGAGAGTGTCATCAATCACAAAAGAGTGAAGCCTCGGAAACTGATGTTGCATGAGAACTGTATTATTACCAAGTTGCCAACGGTCCAGCCAGAAGATCACCGTGTCTCCCGCACGCACGTGTGGTACCGCCAACTTGCAAAACCTATCATACAACTTCAATACATCCCTCCACCAGAAAGAACCGCAGCTTTGAGTGACTTGAGGTGGTGCTGCGGCATAATATGTGTCCCAAATAAGTGATACCCATGGCACGTCCATCTTATTAAAGAACTTGAAAAGATGCTTGATCAACAAGGCATCATTCTGAATGCTCAAGTCTAGAACGCCCAGGCCTCCCAAGGTTTTAGGACGACAGACCAAATCCCAAGCCGCCAGTGATTGTCGGGGCATATCCATGCTCCCTCTCCACAAGCACTGCCGCATGATACGCTCAATCTGTTTCAAAATGCCCTGTGGCAGCGAAAGAGTGCACAGGAAATATATTGGCATAGAACTAAGAACATATTGCAAGAGCTGTAGCCGGCTTCCTTGATTCAACAGACAAGAAGACGCAGATAATCGTCGCTCAATACGATCCACCAAAGGCAAATTTATTATGATGATAGCATGCTCCTATTAATGATGATTATATTGATGAAAGTGGATTTGGAGAAGTCATGACTTTATTTAATGATGATTCCACTATTTCGGAAGAGGTTCCAATTGATTATGAGAACAAAGTTGCTATCTATGATGATTAGTGTGATGACATGTATGCTATAAAGAATAATGATAACCATGAAACTTGTCATCATGATTTTAATTATCAATTGGATTATGCCTCACATGATAGTTATTTTGTTGAGTTTGATCCCACTACTATTCATGAGAATAAATTTGCTTATGTGGAGAGTAATAAAAATTCTATGCTTATGTATCATCAAAAGAATGCTTTATGTGTGATACATCTCCAACGTATCTATAATTTTTTATTGTTCCATGCTATTATATTATCTATTTTGGATGTTTAATGGGCTTTAATATGCTCTTTTATATTATTTTTGGGACTAACCTATTAACCGGAGGCCCAGAGCCAGTTTTTGTTTTTTTCCTGTTTTAGAGTTTCGCAGAAAAGGAATACCAAATGGAGTCCAAACGGAATGAAACATTCGCGATGATCTTTCTTGGAACGAAAGCAATCCAGAAAACTTGGAGTGGAAGTCTGGAACTCCGCGAGCCGGCCACGAGGCAGGAGGGCGCGCCCCCCGCCCTTGTGGGCCCCTCGTAGCTCCACCGACATACTTCTTTCGCCTATATATACTCTTATACCCTAGATTGATCAGAGAGAGCCATGAAACAACTTTTCCACCGCCGCAACCTTTTGTACCAGTGAGATCCCATCTTGGGGCCTTTTCCGGCGATCTGCCGGAGGGGGAATCGATCACGGAGGGCTTCTACATCAACACCATAGCCTCTCTGATGAAGCGTGAGTAGTTTACCACAGACCTTCCGGTCCATAGTTATTAGCTAGATGGCTTCTTCTCTCTCTTTGATTCTCAATACAAAGTTCTCCTCGATGTTCTAGGAGATCTATTCGATGTAATACTCTTTTGCGGTGTGTTTGCCGAGGTTCGATGAATTGTGGATTTATGAACAAGATTATCTATGAATATTATTCGGTTCTTCTCTGAATTCTTATATGCATGATTTGATATCTTTGCAAGTCTCTTCGAATTATTGGTTTAGTTTGGCCTACTAGATTGATCTTTCTTGCAATGGGAGAAGTGCTTAGCTTTGGGTTCAATCTTGCGGTGTCCTTTCCTAGTGACAGTAGGGGCAGCAAGGCGCGTATTGTATTGTTGCCATCGAGGATAAAAAGATGGGGTTTGTATCATATTGCTTAAGTTTATCCCTCTACATCATGTCATCTTACTTAATGTGTTACTCTGTTCTTATGAACTTAATACTCTAGATGCATGCTGGATAGCGGTCGATGTGTGGAGTAATAGTAGTAGATGGAGAATCGTTTCGGTCTATTTGACACGGACGTGATGCCTATATTCAGTATCATTGCCTTAGATATTCTCATAACTATGCGCTTTTCTATCAATTGCTCGGCAGTAATTTGTTCACCCACCGTAATACATGCTATCTTGAGAGAAGCCACTAGTGAAACCTATGGCCCCCGGGTCTATTTTACATCATATTAGTTTCCCGTCAACTTGCCAATTTCTGTCGCCGTTCTTTTTATTTTGCAATCTTTACTTTCTAATATATACAACAAAAATACCAAAAATATTTACTTTACTATCTTTATTAGATCTCACTTTTGCGAGTGACCGTGAAGGGATTGACAACCCCTTTATCGCGTTGGTTACAAGGTTCTAGATTGTTTGTGCAGGTACTAGGTGACTTTTGCATTGTCTCCTACTGGATTGATACCTTGGTTCTCAAAAACTGAGGGAAATACTTACGCTACTTTGCTTCATCACCCTTTCCTCTCCAAGGGAAAACCAATGCATGCTCAAGAGGTAGCAAGAAGGATTTCTGGCGCCGTTGCCGGGGAGATCTACGCCAAGTCAAAACATACCAAGTACCCATCATAAACTCTTCTCCCTCGCATTACATTATTCGCCATTCGCCTCTCATTTTCCTCTCCCCCACTTCTAAAACGATTTTCGAAAAGATTCACCTTTTCTTCGCCCCACTTCCATTCGATCTTGTATTACCATGTGCCTTCTTTTTACTTGCATCTTCGCTTGCTAAACGTTTATGGATCCTCATCCACTTGCTAATCTTTTTAAGATATCCAATTATGATGAACCAATTGCTAGTGAGTTGAGTGCACTAGATTATATTTATGGAGTTTTGCTTGAAATCCGTGAATCTGGAAATTGTGATGAAGTGCTTTATAAAGTGATTCACGATAGATCTTTGAATAAAAAGCATGATTGCAATGATATTACTATAAATTCCCTTAATGTCAATTGTGCTAATAATATGCAAAACCCTAAGCTTGGGGATGCTAATTTTGCTATGTCTACTACTTGTTGCAATGATCATGATTGGGGTGATTGATAATAATGTTTGCAATAATATTGAAAGTGGGTTTGGAAGAGTGTCGACTTTAGATCCCACATATTTGGAGAATGTTCAATCTTATGAAATTTTTGATAAAAGTGGGTTCGGAGAGGTCATGACTTTATTTTATGATAATCCCACTATTTCGGAAGAGTGTCAACTTTGCATGCATGTGGATCATGAAGGGAAAATTTTATGTGATAGATATATTGTTGAATTTGAGTATGATCCCATGTGTAATTATTATAAGAGAGGAAAATATGGTTGTACAAATTTTCATGTTACTAAATTACCTCTCTTCATGTTGAGAATGCTATCATCTCTTTCTTCTTCCTTGCATAAGCTAGTTTTTGCTGGCCTTGAAAATTTGTTTGCATAAAAAATGCCTATGCATAGGAAGTATGTTAGACTTAGATGTGTTTGCCACGTGTTTTATGATGCTCTCTTTGCGCTTCAATTCTTGTCTTTCATGTGAGCATCATTAAAATTATCGATGCCCAGCTAAAAAGGCTTTAAAGAAAAGCGCTTGTTGGGAGGCAACCCAATTTTATTTTTGCTTTTGCTTTTTTGTTTCGTAATAATTTTTTCATCTAGCTTCTGTTTAGATGTGGTTTTATGTTTTAATTAGTGTTTGTGCCAAGTAGAACCTTTGGGAAGACTTGGGTGAAGTCTTTGCGATCTTGCTGTAAAAAACAGAAACTTTTGCGCTCACGAGATTAGCTGCCTTTTTTTACTGGAGAGTGCTTTTAGGTTGATTCCTTTTGCAGATGATTAATAGACAAATTCCTCACGTCCACCGATTTATTTCAGAATTTTTGGCGTTACATAAGTATTCGAACATATCAGATTGCTACATACTGTTCTGTTTTGACAGATTCTGTTTTTCGTGTGTTGTTTGCTTATTTTAATGAATCTATGAGTAGTATCGGGGGGTATGAACCATAGAGAAGCTGGAATAAAGTAGGTTTAACACCAATATAAATAAAGAATGAGTTCATTACTGTACCTTAAAGTGGTGGTTTATTTTCTTATACTAACGGAGCTCATGAGATTTTCTGTTGAAGTTTTGTGTTGTGAAGTTTTCAAGTTTTTGGGTAAAGATTTGATGGATTTTGGAATAAGGAGTGGCAAGAGCCTAAGCTTGGGGATGCCCAAGGCACCCCAAGGTAAAATTCAAGGACAACCAAAAGCCTAAGCTTGAGAATTCCCCGGAAGGCATCCCCTCTTTCGTCTTCGTTTATCGGTAACTTTACTTGAGGCTATATTTTTATTCACCACATGATATGTGTTTTGCTTGGATCGTCTTGTATGATTTGAGTCTTTGGTTTTTAGTTTACCACAATCATCCTTGCTGTACACACCCTTTTTTGGAGAGACACGCATGAATCGGAATTTATTAGAATACTCTATGTGCTTCACTTATATCTTTTGAGCTAGATAATTTTGCTCTAAAGCTTCACTTATATATTTTTAGAGCACGGTGGTGGTTTTATTTTATAGAAATTATTGATCATTCATGCTTCACTTATATTATTTTGAGAGTCTCTTAGAACAGCATGGTAATTTACTTTGGCTATAAAATTAGTCCTAATATGATGGGCATCCAAGATGGGTATAATAAAAACTTTCATATAAAGTGCATTGAATACTATGAGAAGTTTGATGCTTGATGACTGTTTTGTGATATGAAGATGGTGATATTAGAGTCATGCTAGTTGAGTAATTTTGAATTTGAGAAATACTTGTGTTGAGGTTTGCAAGTCCTGTAGCATGCACGTATGGTAACCGTTGTATAACAAATTTGAAGCATGAGGTGTTTCTTTGATTGTCTTCCTTATGAGTGGTGGTCGGGGACGAGCGATGGTCTTTTCCTACCAATCTATCCCCCTAGGAGCATGCGCATAGTGCTTGGTTTTTATGACTTGTAGATTTTTGCAATAAGTATGTGAGTTCTTTATGACTAATGTTGAGTCCATGGATTATACGAACTCTCACCCTTCCACCATTGCTAGCCTCTCTAGTACCGTGCAATTTTCGCCGGTACCATAAACCCACCATTTACCTTCCTCAAAAAAGCCACCATACCTACCTATTATGGCATTTCCATAGCCATTCCGAGATACATTGCCATGCAACTTTCCACCGTTCCGTTTATTATGATACTCTTCATCATTGTCATATTGCCTTGCGTGATCATGTAGTTGACATCGTATTTGTGGCCAAGCCACCATTCATAATTTTTCATACATGTCACTCTTGATTCATTGCACATCCCGGTACACCGCCAGAGGCACTCATATAGAGTCATATTTTGTTATAAGTATCGAGTTGTAATGCCTGATTTGTAAATAAATAGAAGTGTGATGATCATCATTATTAGAGCATTGTCCCGTGTGAGGAAAAAAAAGAAAGGCCATAAAAAGAGAAGGCCCAAAAAATGAGAGAAAAAAGAGAGAAGGGGCAATGTTACTATCCTTTTTCCACACTTGTGCTTCAAAGTAGCACCATGCTCTTCATGATAGAGAGTCTCTTATTTTGTCTCTTTCATATATAGTGGGAATTTTCGTTATAGAACTTGGCTTGTATATTCCAACAATGGGCTTCCTCAAAATGCCCTAGGTCTTCGTGAGCAAGCAAGTTGGATGCACACCCACTTAGTTTCTTTTGTTGAGCTTTCATACATTTATAGTTCTAATGCATCCATTGCATGGCAATCCCTACTCACTCACATTGATATCTACTGATGGGCATCTCCATAGCCCATTAATATGCCTAGTTGATGTGAGACCATCTTCCTCTTTTTTGTCTTCTCCACAACCACCATTCTATTCCACCTATTGTGCTATGTCCATGGCTCACGCTCATGTATTGCATGAAAGTTGAACAAGTTTGAGAATACTAAAGTATGAAACAATTGCTTGGCTTGTCATTGGGGTTGTGCATGATTTGAACATTTTATATGACAAAGATGGAGCATAGCCAAACTATATGATTTTGTAGGGATGAACTTTCTTTGGCCATGTTATTTTGAGAATACATGATTACTTTGTTAGTATGCTTGAAGTATTATTATTTTTATGTCAATATTAAACTTTTGTCTTCAATCTTTCGGATCTGAACATTCATGCCACAATAAAGAAAATTACATTGATAATTATGTTGGGTAGCATTCCACATCAAAAATTCTGTTTTTATCATTTACCTACTCGAGGACGAGCAGGAATTAACCTTGGGGATGCTTGATACGTCTCCAACGTATCTATAATTTTTGATTGTTCCATGCTATTATATTATCTGTTTTGGATGTTTAATGGGCTTTAATATGCTTTTTATATTATTTTTGGGACTAACCTATTAACCGGAGGCCCAGTGTCAGTTTCTGTTTTTTTGCCTGTTTTAGAGTTTCGCAGAAAAGGAATACCAAACGGAGTCCGAACGGAATGAAACCTTCGCTATGATCTTTCTTGGAACGAGAGCAATCCAGAAAACTTGGAGTGGAAGTCTGGAACTCCGCGAGGCGGCCACGAGGCAAGAGGGCGCGCCCAGGGGGGTAGGCGTGCCCCCACCCTCCTTGGCCCCTCGTAGCTCCACCGACGTACTTCTTTCGCCTATATATACTCTTATACCCTGGATTGATCAGAGAGAGCCACGAAACAACTTTTCCACCGCCGCAACCTTCTGTACTCGTGAGATCCCATCTTGGGGCCTTTTCCGGCGATCCGCCGGAGGGGGAATCGATCACGGAGGGCTTCTACATCAACACCATAGCCTCTCCGATGAAGCGTGAGTAGTTTACCACAGACCTTCGGGTCCATAGTTATTAGCTAGATGGCTTCTTCTCTCTCTTTGATTCTCAATACAAAGTTCTCCTCGATGTTCTTGGAGATCTATTCGATGTAATACTCTTTTGCGGTGTGTTTGCCGAGATCCGATGAATTGTGGATTTATGAACAAGATTATCTATGAATATTATTTGGTTCTTCTCTGAATTCTTATATGCATGATTTGATATCTTTGCAAGTCTCTTCGAATTATTGGTTTAGTTTGGCCTACTAGATTGATCTTTCTTGCAATGGGAGAAGTGCTTAGCTTTGGGTTCAATCTTGCGGTGTCCTTTCCCTGTGACGTAGGGGCAGCAAGGCACGTATTGTATTGTTGTCATCGAGGATAAAAAGATGGGTTTATATCATATTGCTTGAGTTTATCCCTCTACATCATGTCATCTTGCTTAATGTGTTACTCTGTTCTTATGAACTTAATACTCTAGATGCATGCTGGATAGCGGTCGATGTGTGGAGTAATAGTAGTAGATGCAGAATCATTTCGGTCTACTTGACATGGACGTGATGCCTATATTCATGATCATTGCCTTAGATATTCTCATAACTATGCGCTTTTCTATCAATTGCTCGGCAGTAATTTGTTCACCCACCGTAATACATGTTATCTTGAGAGAAGCCTCTAGTGAAACCTATGGCCCCCGGGTCTATTTTACATCATATTAGTTTTCCGTCAACTTGCCAATTTCTGTCGCCGTTCTTTTTATTTTGCAATCTTTACTTTCCAATCTATACAACAAAAATACCCAAAATATGTACTTTACTATCTTTATTAGATCTCACTTTTGTGAGTGACCGTGAAGGGATTGACAACCCCTTTATCGCGTTGGTTGCAAGGTTCTTGATTGCTTGTGCAGGTACTAGGTGACTTGTGCGTTGTCTCCTACTGGATTGATACCTTGGTTCTCAAAAACTGAGGGAAATACTTACTCTACTTTGTTGCATCACCCTTTCCTCTTCAAGGGAAAACCAACGCATGCTCAAGAGGTAGCAATGTGATAGTTATATTGTTGAATTCATTCATGATGCTACTGAAAATTATTATGAGGGGGGAATATATGCTTGTAGGAATTGCAATAATATCAAGTTTCCTCTCTATGTGTTGAAAATCTTGAAGTTTTGCTTGCTTTACCTTCCTATGCTAGTTGATTCTTGATCCCATAAATTGTTTCCTCACAAAATCCCTATGCATAGGAAGTGGGTGAGACTTAAATGTGCTACTAATATGCTTCATGATGCTTCCATTATGTTTCAATTCTTATCTTCTATGTGAGCATCATTGAATTCATCATGCCTAGCTAAAAAGGCATTAACGAAAATTGCTTGTTGGGAGACAACCCAATATTTATACCTACTATTTTTGTGTGTTAACATGATTAGGCTACCGTATTAATCATATTTTATAGCTTTTGTTTCAATAAAGTGCCAAGTAAAGCCTTTGGGATAGTGTGGATGATAGTTGATTCAATTCTGTCCAAAAACAGAAACTTTTGCGCCCAGTCACAGAATTAAAAATCAGTGGAGTGTCGAAAAATTCTGAATTTTGTACATTATATTTATATAGACATTTAGCAGGTTGTCCTAATTTTCCATAATTTTTGGAGTTACATAAGTATGGAAAGTTTCCATATTACTACAGATTGTTCTGTTTTTGACAGATTCTGTTTTCTATGTGTTGTTTGCTTCTTTTGATGAATCTATGAGTAGTATCGGAGGGTATGAACCATGGAGAAGTTGGAATACAGTATATATAACACCAATATAAATTTAGAATGAGTTCACAACAGTACCTAAGTGGTGATTTGCTTTATTATAGTAACGGAGCTTACGAGTTTTCTGTTGAGTTTTGTGTTGTGAAGTTTTCAAGTTTTGGGTGAAGTTTCGATGGAATACGGAATAAGGAGTGGAAAGAGCCTAAGCTTGGGGATGCCCAAGGCACCCCAAGGTAATATTCAAGGACAACCAACCATCTAAGCTTGGGGATGCCCCGGATGGCATCCCCTCTTTCGTCTTCAATCCATCAGTAAATTTACTTGAGGCTATATTTTTATTCACCACATGATATGTGTTTTTCTTGTAGCGTCATTTTATTTTATTAGGATTTGCTTGCTGTTATTTAGAGTAATGTTTTGCATCTTTTAGTTCAATAAAATGGTCAAGTATAGCCTTTACCATGCTTATTTTGCAAGTCTATATGTTGCTGATTTGAAAACAGAAAGTTTTCTATTATTGTCTGAATTCTTCTGCAAAGTCAGAACATGATAAAATCTTGAAATTTTTATACAATGAGTAACAACAAATTTTCTACAGTGTGGTAATTTTTCAGAATTTTTGGAGTTAGGGAAGTATGATTCCTCTTGCATTCTTTACAGACTGTTATGTTTAGACATATTGCTGTTATGTTTGCATTGTTTGCATATGTTTACTTGTTTAATGATTCTATTTGAGGATAGGAGTATTAAATATGCAGAGGCATTTAGTCTGCAGTATCGAATAATAACTTTAGTGATTTTATACAGTAGAGAATGATAAGGTTTTGCATGGATTTATAATAACTTATCTCATGAGTTCTTGTTGAGTTTTGTGTGGATGAAGTTTTTAAGATTTACGGAGACCGTGATATAAAAGGAATTAAGGAGACACAAAAGCTCAAGCTTGGGGATGCCCAAGGCATCCCTAGTCAATATTTCAAGAAGTCTCAAGCATCTAAGTTTGGGGATGCCCCGGTTGGCATCCCACCTTTCTTCTTCAACAATAATCGATCAGTTTTGGTTAAGCCTAAGTTTTTGCTTCTTCACATGCTATGTGCTATTCTTTTAATGTCATTTTATTTTGTTTTGCTTGTTGTTTGAATAATATCCCAAGATCTTAAATTCTTAAATGTTAGAGAGTCTTCACATAGTTACACAATTATTCGACTACTCATTGATCTTCACTTATATCTTTTGGAGTAGTTTGTCATTTGCTCTAGTGCTTCACTTATATCTTTTTAGAGCAAGGCGGTGGTTTTCTTTTGAAGAAATTGATGAACTCTCATGCTTCACTTATATTATTTTGAGAGTCTCTAAACAGCATGGTAATTTGCTTAGGTTATGAATTTAGTCCTAATATGATGGGCATCAAAGAGGGATATAATAAAAAAATTCATATTAAGTGCATTGAATACTATGAGAAGTTTGATTCCTTATGATTGTTTTGAGATATAAAGATGGTGATATTAGAATCATGCTAGTGAGTAATTGTGGATTGTAGAAATACTTGTGTTGAAATTTGTGATTCCCGTAGCATGCATGTATGGTGAACCGTTATGTAACGAAGTTGGAGCATAGTTTATTTATTGACTATCTTCCTTATGAGTGGCGGTCGGGGACGAGCGATGGTCTTTCTCTACCAATCTATCCCCCTAGGAGCATGCGCGTAGTACTTTGTTTTGATGACTAATAGATTTTTGCAATAAGTATGTGAGTTCTTTATGACTAATGTTGAGTGCATGGATTATACGCACTCTCACCCTTTCACCATTGCTAGCCTCTCTAGTACCGCGCAACTTTCGCCGGTACCATACACCCACCATATATCTTCCTCAAAACAGCCACCATACCTACCTATTATGGCATTTCCACAGCCATTCCGAGATATATTGCCATGCAACTTTCCACTGTTCCGTTTTACTATGACACGTTCGATCATTGTCATATTGCTTTGCATGATCATGTAGTTGACATCGTATTTGTGGCAAAGCCACCATTCATCATTTTTCATACATGTCACTCTTGAGTCATTGCACCATCCTGGTACACTGCCGGAGGCATTCATATAGAGTCATATTTTGTTCTAATTCTTGAGTTGTAAGTAAATAAAAGTGTGATGATCTTCATTATTAGAGCATTGTCCCATGTGAGGGAAAAAAAGGAGAGTCCACAGAATCCAATAAAAAAAGAGAAAACAAAAAAATGAGAGAAAAAGAGAGAAGGGACAATGTTACTATCCTTTTACCACACTTATGCTTCAAAGTAGCACCATGATCATCATGATAGAGAGTCTCCTGTGTTGTCATTTTCATATACTAGTGGGAATTTTTCATTATAGAACTTGGCTTGTATATTCCAACGATGGGCTTCCTCAAAATGCCCTAGGTCTTCATGAGCAAGCAAGTTGGATGCACACCCACTTGGTTTCTTTTTGATCTTTCATACACTTATAGCTCTAGTGCATCCGTTGCATGGCAATCCCTACTCACTCACATTGATATCTATTGATGGGCATCTCCATAGCCAGTTGATACGCCTAGTTGATGTGAGACTATCTCCTTCTTTTCGTATTCTCCACAACCACCATATTCTATTCCACCTATAGTGCTATGTCCATGGCTCACGCTCATGTATTGCGTGAAAGTTGAAAAGGTTTGAGAACATCAAAAGTAAGAAATAATTGTTTGGCTTGTCATCAGGGTTGTGCATGATTTGAATATTTTGTGTGATGAAGATGGAGCATAGCCAGACTATATGATCTTGTAGGGATAGCTTTCTTTGGCCATGTTATTTTGAGAAGACATAATTTCCTTGTTAGTATGCTTGAAGTATTATTGTTTTTATGTCAATATTAAACTTTTGTTTTGAATCTTATGGATCTGAATATTCATGCCACAATAAAGAAAATTACATGGATAAATATGTTAGGTAGAATTCCACATAAAAAATTCTGTTTTTATCATTTATCTACTCGAGGACGAGCAGGAATTAAGCTTGTGGATGCTTGATACGTCTCCAGCGTATCTATAATTTTTTATTGTTCCATGCTATTATATTATCTATCTTGGATGTTTTATATGCATTTATATGCTATTTTATATCATTTTTGGGACTAACCTATTAACCTAGAGCCCAGTGCCAGTTTCTAATTTTTCCTTGTTTTTGAGTTTCGCGGAAAAGGGATATCAAATGGAGTCCAAATGAGCTGAAAATTTACGGTGATTTTATGGACCAGAAGAAGCCCCCGAAGCAAAAGAGTTGGGCCAGAAGAGCCACGAGGCCTCCACAAGGGTGGAGGGCGCGCCCCCTAGGGCGCGCCCCCTGTCTTGTCGTCACCTCATGGACCCCCCTGACTTGTTCCTGACGTCAAAAATTCCTATAAATATAGAAACCCCAGAAATAAACCTAGATCGGGAGTTCTGGCGCCGCAAGCCTCTGTAGCCATGAAAAACCAATAGGGAGCCCGTTCTGATACCCTGCCGGAGGGGGAAACCATCACCGGTGGCCATCTTCATCATCCCGGCAGTCTCCATGACGAGGAGGGAGTAGTTCACCCTCAGGGCTGAGGGTATCTACCAGTAGCTATGTGTTTGATCTCTCTCTCTCTCATGTTTTTGATTTGGCACAATTATCGTGGGGTTGTCACGGCAGATGTCCTAGTGCAAGGACTTATTCGTGGAGCCGTCACAACGAGATTAGCTTAAAGGGGTTAAAACAGGACAAAGGACACAAGGAGTTTATACTGGTTCGGCCCCTTGCGGTGAAGGTAAAGGCCTAATCCAGTTGAGGTGGTATTGCTTATGTATCGATTACTAGGGAGCGAATACGCTTGACCTAGCTTTCGATCTCTTCTTTCTTGCCCTAACTCGCCGCTGGGTCGTCCCTTTATATACTCAGGTTGACGCCCGGTGGCTTACAGAGTCTCGGCCGGCTCATAAACGTGTCCGGCCCGGTGACTTAATTACAATTGCCTTATAATACAAGTCATACACATATGGCGGTTTACACATACAGGCCTTAAGCCACCTATGGGCCTTGGGCCCTTCATAAGTTATCCTCATGAACCGCCATCTTCGATTCATTCATGGGCTTTGTCTTATGATTCGCCATGGGTATAACCTGGCCCCTCCTGGGCGGATTAACTCAATAGCTATATCCCCAACATTTGGCCCTAGGTTGATTTGAACTTGTTCACATCAATCTTCAATACTTAGAAAAATCCCTCCTTCATTACCTTCACGAGAACTTGTAACTCGCCATGACGTCATCCTCTGGGATCAGGGTAACCCGCCGTGATGTCACCTATCATTAATTTTACACAAAGCCAAAATCTTTAATTTATCTCCTCATTTTTAATGAAACTCCAAAAATCGAGGCATCTGCACTGTCACATATCCGTTTTTGGCCTCCTCGATTCCCGCGCTTGTCTTTTATCCATTCACCTTATAAATAGGGCCGGGGGTCTCTTTCACTTTCCCCCCTCAGCCTCTTCGTCTTCATCCTCCACCTTGCGACGTCCTGCGCCCGAGCCCAGCCGCCGCCGTCGATCTTCACCTCTGCTTCAACGTCGGCCGCTGCATCAACCTGACTGGTCCAGATTCCACTCGCGCGCCTCCGCCGCCCAACAGCCTCGGTAAGTTCTTCCTCTTCCCCCTCCGTAGATCTCATTAGGGTTTACACGAGTTCATGGAAGCTCGTTGTTGTTCTTTGCTATAGCACGGATACTCAATTCAAACTTGATACTTTTCCTGTGCGGCAATAGCCATAGTTCCTTTTTCATCATCAGAGTGTCTCTTTTTGAATAGAAAATCCAATCTGGACCTTATGAACTGCTCAAGCACCCATATTTAGGTCTGGATATATTTTCATTTCCTGACACGCGGTAGATTCAAAATTGTAACATCAATCTGTGAAACCTGTTTTTCATCACTTAGCAATTTTCCATCTTCAGATCTATACTTTCAATATCTGTATAAGCGGTTTGACTCAGAAAATAACATCCCGCTAGGTACCATTAGTCCCCTCTTAAACCGCCAATAACTCATCTCTGTAATTTGATAATGCTAATCTCCGGTTTAACACTTATGTATGCTTTATCATTGCCTGCGTCTTAACCTCCAGCAGATTAACCATGAACCTTAAACCGGCACAAATTTTCTTTCAGGTCATCGAACAAATGGCCAAGTCCTTTTATTCCTGTAACTGGGTTCAATCCCGGATTACAGAGGAAGATCTGAATGGGTGTGTCGCTACTAGCGCTTTAGCAAAAAAGGAAGATATCCACTTGAGGTCCCCCGGTTTAGAAAATCCTCCTGAACCCAAGGATGGGGAAGTGATCGTTTTTGTCGACCATCTGAGTCAAGGGTTCAGCCCTCCTGGATCAAAAAAATTCTGTGATGTTCTTCATTTCCTCCAGCTTCACCCTCAAGATATTGGACCTAACTCCGTGTCCAACATTTTCAATTTTCAAGTATTCTGTGAAGCTTACCTTCAAGAGGAGCCCACAGTTGACCTGTTCAGAGATTTCTACTATTTAAACCGTTGTACGGAATTTGTGGACGAGCCCAATACTGAACTTGGCGGAGTTTCAATTCAAAAGAGAAAAGATGTCAGCTTCCCTCACGCTAATCATCATAGCCACCCCAAAGATTGGAATTAGACTTGGTTCTACCGCCGAGATACATCTCCAGCTGATGAGAATCCTCTGCCGGGTTACCGTGCCCACCGGCTTACCAGCACACATCCACTCCCCCAAAGACTCAGTGCAAAGGAACGAGCCAAATATGCACCACAGCTTTCAAAACTCAGAGCCTTTGTGGCAAACGGTTTAACGAGAGTTGATTTTGTCCGTTGCTGGGTGTCTTGGAGTATTTTTCCTTTAAGACGTCGCCCTGGTTTAATGTGTGAATACACATGGGACGTGAAAGACCCCCAACGCCACATTGATATTCAGCTATCTGACGCAGAAATTACTGAAGCCGTCAAGAAAATGTTGAATGAACCGGTGGCTGAGTGTAGCAAAACAAGGCTTAGTCCTTTCTGCGCTGCAAACAAACCGCCTGCTGTAAGAACTGCCCAACTCCTGCTTAGTCCATATTCTTAATATTCCTTTATGATCTTTTCAATCTTAACAGGCTGATGATCCATTCTGGAAGAGGAAACCGCAGGATAAACTGGCCAAAGCACCTCGTGTCAAAACCAAGGCCAACAAGAAGCCCACAAAAAAGAAAACCGCCGAGTCCACCGAGTTAAACATTGACGATGACGATGATAATCATGAGTCAGAGGTAGAACTTTATTCACTTGGCTCCTTTTTCATACATCTCATTGACAATGACTATTATCAGGATGACGCAGAGGCTAGCCATGCTGCTGACGCAGAGGTAATTATTCTTTCCTCCGGCTCAGAACCTCTGCCAACACTGAAAACCCGTCAAGCAAGACGGAAAGTAAGATTTTCTCACCCTCTAGCTCACTTGGATCCAAACTTTCTTTTGAAGAAACTGCGACATGAAGCTCGCCGCACGACCCGGTATAGCGGCAACGTGATTGATGACCCACAAGTCTAGGGGATCTATCGTAGTCCTTTCGATAAATAAGAGTGTCGAACCCAATGAGGAGCAGAAGGAAATGACAAGCGGTTTTCAGTATGGTATTCTCTGCAAGCACTGAAATTATCGGTAACAGATAGTTTTGTGATAAGGTAATTTGTAATGGGTAGCAAGTAACAAGTGTAAATAAAGTGCAGAAAGATGGCCCAATCCTTTTTGTAGCAAAGGACAAGCCTGGACCAACTCTTATATGAAGGAAAACGCTCCCGAGGACACATGGGAATTATCGTCAAGCTAGTTTTCATCACGCTCATATGATTCGTGTTCGGTACATTGATAATTTGATATGTGGGTGGACCGGTGCTTGGGTGTTGTCCTTCCTTGGACAAGCATCCCACTTATGCTTAACCTCTAATGCAAGAATCCGCAACTACAAAAGAAGTATTAAGGTAAACCTAACCATAGCACGAACCATATGGATCCAAATCAGCCCCTTACGAAGCAACGCATAAACTAGGGTTTAAGCTTCTGTCACTCTAGCAACCCATCATCTACTTATTACTTCCCAATGCCTTCCTCTAGGCCCAAACAATGGTGAAGTGTCATGTAGTCGACGTTCACATAACACCACTAGAGGAGAGACAACATACATCTCATCAAAATATCAAACGAATACCAAATTCACATGACTACTTATAGCAAGACTTCTCCCATGTCCTTAGGAACAAACGTAACTACTCACAAATCATATTCATGTTCATAATCAGAGGGGTATTAATATGCATAAAGGATCTGAACATATGATCTTCCACCAAGTAAACCAACTAGCATCAACTACAAGGAGTAATCAACACTACTAGCAACCCACAGGTACCAATCTGAGGTTTTGGGACAAAGATTGGATACAAGAGATGAACTAGGGTTTTAGATGAGAGGTGCTGGTGAAGATTTTGATGGAGATTGACCCCCTCCCGATGAGAAGATCATTGGGGATGACGATGGTGATGATTTCCCCCTTCCGGAGGGAAGTTTTCTCGGCAGAACAGCTCCGCGGGAGCCCTAGATTGGTTCCGCCAAGGTTCCGCCTCGTGGTGGCGGTGTTTCGTCCCGCAAGCTTGCTAATGATTTTTTCCAAGGTAAAAGACTTCATATAGCAAAAGATGGGCACCGGAGGCCTGCCAGGGGGCCCACGAGGCAGGGGGCGCGCCCAGGGGGGTAGGGTGCGCCCCCACCCTCGTGGATGGTGGGTGGCTCCCCTCTGGTACTTTCTTCGCTCAGTATTTTTTATTAATTCCAAAATGACTTCCGTGGAGTTTCAGGACTTTTGGAGTTGTGCAGAATAGGTCTCTAATATTTGCTCCTTTTCCAGCCCAGAATTCCAGCTGCCGGCATTCTCCCTCTTCATGTAAACCTTATAAAATAAGAGAGAATAGGCATAAGTATTGTGACATAACGTGTAATAACAGCCCATAATGCAATAAATATCGATATAAAAGCATGATGCAAAATGGACGTATCAACTCCCCCAAGCTTAGACCTCGCTTGTCCTCAAGCGGAAGCCGATAACAATAAATATGCCCACATGTTTAGAGATGGAGGTGTCGATAAAATAAAATACGGACATGAGGGCGTCATGATCATTCTTATAACAGCAACATATATATATATATATATATATATATATATATATATATATATATATATATATATATATATAGTCATATGATTTCTTATGCTCAAGTAATAATCCATTCACAATGTAAAGTATGAATCAGAAACTTTATTGAGAACTAACAAACTATGATCTCGGTCATTGAAGCAATTGCAATTTATCATAACATCGGAAAGAGTCAATATAAGAGCTTTTCAGCAAGTCCACATACTCAACTATCATTTAGTCTTTCGTAATTGCTAACACTCATGCAATACTTATGGGTATGGAGTTTTAATCGGACACAGAGAAAGATAGAGGCTTATAGTTTCGCCTCCCAACCTTTTACCTCAAGGGTAATGTCAACAATAATAGTTCATGCTAACTTACATCCAAATGGATATATATATATACATATATCAGGATCTTTCCAACACAAGGTGCTTGCCAAAGGATGAAATGTAAAAAGGAAAGGTGAAGATCACCATGACTCTTGCATAAGGTATAAGACAAGAATAAAAGATAGGCCCTTCGCAGAGGGAAGCAGAGGTTGTCATGTGCTTTTTGGTTGGATGCACAAAATCTTAATGCGAAAGAACGTCACTTTATATTGCCACTTGTGATATGGACCTTTATTATGCAGTCCGTCGCTTTTATTTCTTCCACATCACAAGATCGTATAAAGCTTATTTTCTCCACACTAATAAATCATACATATTTAGAGAGCAATTTTTATTGCATGCAACGATGACGACTTACTTGAAGGATCTTACTCAATCCATAGGTAGGTACAGTGGACTCTCATGGCAAAACTGGGTTTAAGGGTATTTGGAAGTAGTATCTCTACTTGGTGCAAAGAGTTTGGCTAGCATGAGGGAGAAAGGCAAGCTCAACATGTTGGATGATCCATGACAATATACTTTATTTCAGATATAAGAAAACATAACCCATTACGTTGTCTTCCTTGTCCAATATCAACTCTTTAGCATGTCATATTTTAATGAGTGCTCACAATCATAAAAGATGTCCAAGATAGTATATTTATATGTGAGAACCTCTCTTTCTTTATTACTTCCTATTAATTGCAACGATGACCAAAACTATGTTTGTCAACTCTCAACAACTTTTATTCATCATACTCTTTATATGTGAAGTCATTACTCTCCATAAGATCAATATGATATCTTTATTTCTTTTTATTCCCCTCTTTCTTTAATTCCCTCACGATAATAGAAAGATAATCAAGCCCTTGACTCAACACTAATCTTTATTATATATAGCTCACAGACTCGATTACATAGAAGGATCTTAAGTCAAAACTCAAAACTAAATCATACTAAAACTTTATTCTACTAGATCAAGATATTACCAAAAGGATCGAACTAAGAAAAATGGTAAAGATAGGAGTGTGATGGTGATACGATACCGGGGCACCTCCCCCAAGCTTGGCAATTGCCAAGGGGAGTGCCCATACCCATGTGTTTATGTCTCCTTCCTCGGAGGTGGCGATGACGGAGTTGTTGATGATGTAGGCTTGTCGTCCATCTTCCAAGGCATAGGCTCACCATCATAGAAGGATGATCGAGTCTCCGGGATCCTTAAATCTGCAACCAAACTCATCCTCTTGAATCTATATTCATACTCACAGTTCTGGTTTTGCAGGTCATAGATCTGGGCTTGGAGATGCTCGATTTTCTCGTGAAGCTTGAAGATGGTCTCCCCAATGTTCTTGGCATCTAACTTGTGGTTGTTGGTGAACTCCGTGATCATCATGTGGTTGGCGTTGAGTCCGCGTTCCACCATCCCTTAGCACTTGAAAACTTGTTGCTCCATTGCTTCGAGTCTTATCTCCACGCTTCCGGTCCTCCTTGGTCCCTCGACATCGTGGATGTGCAGCAACCCATCACGCATCTCAATGGTTTGAGGGTGTTGCAGCACCTCCGCGAGGTAGGGATTGATAACCTTCTCGAAGAACTTGTCCTTGGGGGCACTTGGGGACGTCATGGTGATCTAAATCTATCAGAAGAACAGCTAGAAACAAGAACAGAGGATATTTGTGTGATACGGTGGTCAAAACCTTCGGGAGATTATATAATGAATTTTTACCGGCCAAAAGAAGCATCGTGCAAGAAAACAGAGTCCGGAGAGCACACGAGGTGCCCACGAGGCAGGGGGCGCGCCCTCCACCCTCGTGGACACCTCGTGTCCTTCCCGGACTGCTTCTTATTTTCCTATTTTCTTAAATATTCCTAAACGGAGAAAAATTACTATTAGAACTGTTTTGGACTCGGTTTACTTACCGTACCACGTACCTATTCCTTTTCGGAGTCTGAAACGTTCTAGAAAGTGTCCCTTATGTATTCCTCCGGGGTTATGGTTTCAATAACATTAGTTTCAACATTTATAGGATTACCTGAGATATAATGTTTGATTCTTTGACCGTTCACCACCTTTGGATTTGTGCCTTCGGAGTTGTTGATTTTTATGGCACCAGAATGATAGACCTCCTCGATAACGTAAGGACCTTCCCATTTAGAGAGAAGCTTTCCTGCAAAAAATCTTAAACGAGAGTTGAATAGCAACAAATAATCACCTATATTAAACTCACACTTTTGTATCCTTTTGTCATGCCATCTTTTAACTTTTTCTTTAAACAGCTTGGCATTCTCATTGGCTTGGGTTCTCAATTCATCAAGTGAGCTAATGTCAAATAGCCTCTTCTCACCGGCAAGTTTGAAATCATAATTGAGCACTTTAATGGCCCAATATGCCTTATGTTCTAGTTCGAGAGGTAAGTGACATGATTTTTCGTAAACCATTTTATATAGACATACCCATAGGATTTTTATATGCAGTTCTATAGGCCCATAATGCATCATCAAGTTTCTTGGACCAATTCTTTCTAGATCTATTAACAGTCTTTTGGAAAATTAATTTGAGCTCTCTATTACTCAATTCTACCTGACCACTAGATTGTAGATGGTACGGAGATGCAATTCTATGATTAACGTCATACTTAGCAAGCACTTTACGAAAAGCACCATGAATAAAATGTGAACCACCATCAGTCATTAGATATCTAGGGACTCCAAACCTCGGAAAAATAACTCCTTTAAGCATCTTAATAGAGGTGTTATGATCAGCACTACTAGTTGGAATAGCTTCTACCCACTTAGTAACGTAATCAACAGTAACTAAAATATGTGTATACCCATTAGAGGAAGGAAATGGTCCCATATAATCAAAGCCCCAAACATCAAATGGTTCAATAACAAGTGAATAGTTCATAGGCATTTCTTGACGTCTACTAATATTACCAATTCTTTGACATTCATCACAAGACAAGACAAACGTACGGGCATCTTTGAAGAGAGTAGGCCAATAAAAACCGGATTGCAATACCTGATGTGCAGTTCTATCTCCAGCGTGGTGTCCTCCATAAGCCTCGGAGTGACACTTGCGTAGGATCTGTTCCTGTTCATGCCCAGGTACACAATGTCTAATAACACCATCTACTCCTTCTTTATAAAGGTGTGGGTCATCCTAGAAGTAATGTCTTAAATCATATAAAAACTTTTTCTTTTGCTGGTATGTGAAACTAGGTGGTATAAATTTAGCAACAATGTAATTAGCATAATTAGCATACCATGGAGCAGTACGAGAAGCATTTATGACAGCTAATTGTTCATCAGGAAAGCTATCATCAATAGGTAGTGGGTCATCAAGAACATTCTCTAACCTAGACAAGTTGTCTACAATGGGGTTCTCAGCTCCCTTTCTATCAATAATATGCTAATCAAATTCTTGTAGTAGGAGAACCCATCTAATAAGTCTAGGTTTAGCATCTTTATTTTCCATAAGATATTTAATAGCAGCATGATCGGTGTGAACAGTTACTTGAGAATCAACAATGTAAGGTCTGAACTTATCACAAGCAAATACAACTGCTAAAAATTCTTTTTCAGTAGTAGCATAATTTCTCTGGGCACTGTCTAGAGTTTTACTGGCATATTGAATAACATTTAATTTCTTATCAACTCTTTGCCCTAGAACAGCACCTACAGCATAATCACTAGCATCACACATAATTTCAAAGGGTAAATTCCAATCAGGAGGCTGAACAATAGGTGCAGAAATCAAAGCTTTCCTAAGTATTTAAAATGCTTCTACATAATCATCATCAAAGACGAAAGGAATATCTTTTTGTAAGAGATTAGTCAGAGGCCGAGAAATTTTTGAGAAGCCCTTAATAAACCTCCTATAAAAACCGGCATGACCAAGGAAACTTCTTATACCTTTGATGTCCTTGGGACACGGCATCTTTTCAATAGCATCAACTTTAGCTTTATCAACTTCAATACCTCTTTCAGAAATTTTATGCCCCAAGACAATGCCTTCATTAACCATAAAGTGGCACTTCTCCCAATTCAAAACAAGATTAGTTTCTTCACATCTCTGCAAAACTCGATCAAGGTTGCTCAAGCAATCATCAAAAGAAGTTTCGTATACGGAGAAATCATCCATGAAAACCTCAACAATCTTTGCACAAAAATCAGAGAATATAGCCATCATGCATCTTTGAAAGGTAGCAGGTGCTTTACATAAACCAAAAGGCATACGTCTATAAGCAAAGGTACCGAAAGGGCAAGTAAAAGTGGTCTTTTCTTGATCCTCTTTTGACACAGGTATTTGAGAGAAACCGGAATAACCATCTAGAAAGCAAAAATGTGTATGCTTGGATAATCTTTCTAGCATTTGATCAATAAAACGTAAAGGGTAATGATCCTTTTTAGTAGCTTTATTTAACTTGCAGAAATCAATTACCATCATATAACCTGTAATAATTCTTTGTGGGATCAATTCATCTTTATCATTAGGAATAATAGTAATACCTCCTTTCTTAGGGACACAATGGACAGGGCTTACCCACTGACTATCAGCAACGGGATAAATTATACCTGCCTCCAGAAGCTTTAGTATTTCCTTTCTTACCACTTCTTTCATCTTAGGATTTAACCGTCGTTGGTGATCAACAACTGGTTTAGCGTCTTTCTCCAATTTTATTTTGTGCTGGCATAAAGTGGGACTAATGCCCTTAAGATCATCAAGAGTATATCCAATAGCAGCACGGTGCTTCTTCAGAGTTTTCAATAATTTATTTTCTTCATGCTCTGAAAGGTTAGCACTAATAATAACAGGATATAACTTCTTTTCATCAAGATAAGCATATTTAAGAGTACCAGGTAATGGTTTAAGCTCAAACACGGGATCACCCTTGGGTGGAGGAGGATCCCCTAGGATTTCAACAGGCAAGTTGTGTTTCAAAATAGGTCCCTGTTTAAAGAATACTTCATCTATTTCCCTTCTTTCATTCATAAACATATCATTTTCATGGTCTAGCAAATATTGTTCTAAAGGATCACTAGGAGGCACGGCAATAGAAGCAAGACCAATAATTTCATCCTTACTAGGCAATTCCTCATCACGGGGTTGTCTACGAAATTTAGCAAAATTAAACTCATGAGACATATCCCCCAAACCAATAGTAACAACCTCCTTTTTGCGGTCTATCCTAGCATTAACAGTATTCAAGAAGGGTCTACCAAATATGATGGGACAAAAGTTATCTTGTGGGGAACCAAGAACAAGAAAATCAGCAGGATATTTAACTTTCCCACACAAGACTTCAACATCTCTAACAATCCCAACCGGTGAAATAGTATCTCTATTGGCAAGCTTAATTGTGACATCAATTTCTTCTATCTCAGCAGGTGCAATATCATGCATAATTTCTTTGTATAAGGAATGAGGTATTGCACTTGCACTAACGCCCATATCACACAAGCCATGATAACAATGATCTCCAATTTTAACAGAAATAACAGGCATGCCTACAACAGGTCTATTTTTATTTTTAGTGTCAGGTCTAGCAATTCTAGCAGCTTCATTACAGAAGTAAATAACATGCCCATCAATATTATCCGCCAAGAGATCTTTAACCATAGCAATACTAGGTTCAACTTTAACTTGCTTAGGGGGTTTGGGTGTATTAATATTACTTTTGTTGACCACAGTTGAAGCTTTAGCATGATCCTTTATTCTAACAGGGAAATGTGGTTTCTCAATATAACCAGTAGGAACGACAGGATCATTATAAGTGATAGTATTTTCTTCAACTTTAATAGGTGCAACTACTTTTACTTCAATGGGAGGATTATATTTAAACCATTTCTCCTTAGAGAGATCAACATGAGTAGCAAAGGATTCACAGAAAGAAGCTACTATATCAGAGTCAAGTCCATATTTAGTGCTAAATTCACGGAAAACATCAGTATCCATAAAAGATTTAACACAATCAAACTTAGGTGTTATACCTGACTCCTTACCTTCATCGAGATCCCAATCTTCAGAGTTGCTTTTAATTCTTTCCAATAAATCCCATTTGAATTCAATAGTCTTCATCATAAAAGATCCAGTACAAGAAGTATCGAGCATGGAGCGATTATTGAGAGAAAGCCGAGCATAAAATTTTTGAATAATCATTTCTCTTGAGAGCTCATGATTGGGGCATGAATATAACATTGAGTTAAGCCTCCCCCAAGCTTGAGCGATGCTTTCTCCTTCGTGAGGCCAAAAATTATATATATAATTGCGATCACGATGAACAAGATGCATAGGATAAAACTTCTGATAAAATTCCAATTTCAATCGGTTGTAGTTCCATGATCCCATATCATCGCATAGCCTAAACCATGTCAATGCCTCTCCCTTCAAAGATAAAGGGAAGACCTTCTTCTTGATAACATCATCGGACATACCTGCAAGCTTAAATAATCCACAAACTTCATCCACATAGATTAGGTGCAAATCGGGATGTAATGTTCCATCTCCTGTAAAAGGATTAGCGAGCAGTTTCTCTATCATACCCGAAGGAATTTCAAAGTAAACATTTTAAGTAGGTTCAGTAGGTTGAGGAGCAACTCTTTTCTCTACTGGTCAGGGTGAAGATACCCCGAGCAAGCCCCTCAAAGGATTACTTTCCATAGTAACAAGTGACAGTAAATTTCAGCACACTATATAAATTTTTCCTTACCAAATTCCACCTACCAAAGGCGCTTCACTCCCCGGCAACGGCACCAGAAAAGAGTCTTGATGACCCACAAGTGTAGGGGCTCTATCGTAGTCCTTTCGATAAATAAGAGTGTCGAACCCAACGAGGAGCAGAAGGAAATGACAAGCGGTTTTCAGTAAGGTATTCTCTGCAAGCACTGAAATTATCGGTAACAGATAGTTTTGTGATAAGGTAATTTGTAATGGGTAGCAAGTAACAAGTGTAAATAAAGTGCAGCAAGATGGCCCAATCCTTTTTGTAGCAAAGGACAAGCCTGTACCAACTCTTATATGAAGGAAAATGCTCCCGAGGACACATGGGAATTATCGTCAAGCTAGTTTTCATCACGCTCATATGATTCGTGTTCGGTACTTTGATAATTTGATATGTGGGTGGACCGGTGCTTGGGTGTTGTCCTTCCTTGGACAAGTATCCCACTTATGATTAACCTCTAATGCAAGCATCCGCAACTATAAAAGAAGTATTAAGGTAAACCTAACCATAGCATGAAACATATGGATCCAAATCAGCCCCTTACGAAGCAACGCATAAACTAGGGTTTAAGCTTTTGTCACTCTAGCAACCCATCATCTACTTATTACTTCCCAATGCCTTCCTCTAAGCCCAAACAATGGTGAAGTGTCATGTATTCGACGTTCACATAACACCACTAGAGGAGAGACAACATACATCTCATCAAAATATCGAACGAATACCAAATTCACATGACTACTTATAGCAAAACTTCTCCCATGTCCTCAGGAACAAACGTAACTACTCACAAATCATATTCATGTTCATAATCAGAGGGGTATTAATATGCATAAAGGATCTGAACATATGATCTTCCACCAAGTAAACCAACTAGCATCAACTACAAGGAGTAATCAACACTACTAGCAACCCACAGGTACCAATCTGAGGTTTTGGGACAAAGATTGGATACAAGAGACGAACTAGGGTTTTAGATGAGATGGTGCTGGTGAAGATGTTGATGGAGATTGACCCCCTCCCAATGAGAGGATCGTTGGTGATGACGATGGTGATGATTTCCCCCTCCCAGAGGGATGTTTTCCCGGCAGAACAGCTCCGCCGGAGCCCTAGATTGGTTCCGCCAAGGTTCCGCCTCGTGGCGGCGGTGTTTCGTCCCGCAAGCTTGCTAATGATTTTTTCCAGGGTAAAAGACTTCAGATAGCAGAAGATGGGCACCGGAGGCCTGCCAGGGTGCCCACGAGGCAGGGGGGCGCGCCCCCCACCCTCGTGGATGGTGGGTGGCCCCCCTCTGGTACTTTCTTCGCTCAATATTTTTTATTAGTTCCAAAAATGACTTCTGTGGAGTTTCAGAACTTTTGGAGTTGTGTAGAATAGGTCTCTAATATTTGCTCCATTTCCAGCCCAGAATTCCAGCTGCCGGCATTCTCCCTCTTCATGTAAACCTTATAACATAAGAGAGAATAGGCATAATTATTGTGACATAACGTGTAATAACAGCCCGTAATGCAATAAATATTGATATAAAAGCATGATGCAAAATGGACGTATCAGTGATCACCTCTTCCGGTTTACCAAACACTCCACTTCGCAAACGCTGTCTAGAGGTCTTACATATTTCTGACATACTTTACCCCAAGCCTGGTTATTTTCGACAACCAGTTAACCCGTCTGATTCAAACTATCAAGGGACTTCTCATTCCTCCTCTAGCGAGTCAACAGGAACACAAATTCCAACCCTCAAAACTGTTCCTGGGTAAACATGTTGTTTTGACTCCTTATGTCTTATGTTTGATCATTATACTAACCTGTTATTTGCGTCTCATTTTCAGGGCCCATGCCAGACCCAGGAAGAAGGCCAAACTGAATAAACCGGTTGATGACCCCAATACATCTGATCCGGAAAGAACCCCGGAACCTTCTAATCCAAATGTTGAAGTCACTCCTGACGATCCACCACCGCAAGACCATGCAGTCTTTGCTGAGCCTATGGGAGTTGACCCGATGAGCAATGCTGATAAACCGCCAAGCCCAACTAAAGCTGTTGATGACAAGACTGACGAAGTTGTGGTTACTGGTGTTAGTTATACATCCCCAGGTAACCCCACTGTTCTGTGAAAACATAGTGCCAAAGAAGAAATTTCTGCTGTTGATAAAGGCAAGTGGCAGGTAGACTTGGAAAGCTATGCCCACCTCAGCGCGCAAGATATTCATTCTGGGTTTTTAAACCGTCTGTATACCAGCCGTGACTATGAAGCCAGTTTAGTAAATCTGATGAAGGAGCGGTATGAGGTAAATGTTGTTGACTTTGTATGAATATACTTCCCTTAGCCGCCAAGTTTATTGGACATAAGAGAATAGAATGTGCTGTAAACTTCCAATAACCATATAGATCAACTCCAGTAGCCCCCAAGGGCCGGTTTATATTTTCAATATGAACCGGGACTTTTGAGAACAATAACACTTCAAATTTGCCTGTGTAGCCCCCAAGGGCCGGTTTATACCTTCAATATGAACCGGGAATTTTAAAATAATAAGAATTCAAATTTGCCTGTGTAGCCCCCAAGGGTCGACTTAACAAATATGTTAAGTTGAGACTAATGATGTTGTAGTACCAAAAAATTTCTCTTAGAACCTTCTTAAACCGGTCTATCACCTAGTTGATGGTTGGAAAAAATAACAATCCAGTCTTTGAGCAAACATGCAATAGCCCCCAAGTGCCGAGAATAATACTTGTATTGGGCTTGGGACTTATAAAAAGGTTTATAAGAAGCAATAAACATTAGCCCCCAAGTGCCAAGTATATTACTTATTATCTTCTTGGGACTTCAAATAAGCATTATCATCTCATAAATTGCTTGTCTTTCGCAGGCTGAGCTTACCAAGAAGGAATCCCAAATTGCCGACCTTCAAGAAAACATCAAATCTCAACAATCAGAGACTTCCAAGGCCAAGGATGAACTGACAAGTGCCTTGGCAGTAATGGAAAAGCTGAAAGAAAGCTTCAAGAATGATCAGGCAGGTTGGGATACAAAAAGGTCAACTCTGCTGAAGAGGGCTGAGGATGCTGAAACGGCCCTTAAACCGGTATCGGCAGAGCTTACTGGCTTAAAACAGCAGATAAATGCTATGACTGCTGCCGTTTTTGGTAAATAGCCGCTTCATAAGCTTTAAAACATGTGTTTATCTAGTGCACTGCTGTTTGACAGATGTCTTTGATGATGCAGGAACCCGCGTTGCTCATCTTGGCTCAGATATGCGGAAAAAACTGAAAGCCGTCTATACACTCATAGAGCAGTTATATACCGGCGTACAAAGGGTCATCTGCACAGCGTCATAATAAACCGCCCCCAACCTTGATCAAGGAGACGTTGGAAAGGCTGTCGATGATGCCTGCACAGTTTGAAGAACTAAAGAAATCTGCTGCAAGAGCGGGTGCTCTTACCGCACTAACTCGGGCCAAAGCATGGATATCTGATCTTGATCCGGCCGATTTGGCAAACGGCTGCCCAAGCATAAAGGAAGACAGGTCAGACTTCAACACTGATGATCTCACTGCCATTATGAAGGAAATGCGTCCACTGGCTAGTAAATTGGCTGAAGAGACCGGTCTTTCATATTATCCGTCGGTTTATGATGCCCACAATAAGAGAATTAAAGCGCCAACTTATGATGCTCCAAATCTTACTTCTCCAATCCGTAAGCACACTTATGCCCCTGATGTTGACCCCTCCACACTTATAAGTATGAAGCTGTGTTCAAAGCCTTAACTGGGATCGATTGGAAAACCATTGACTTCCAGCCACTGGGTAGAGAGGAGGTAGATGAACCAGCGCTGGATGATCCCCAACCTTCAAGTCAACCAGGCCAAGATTCATAACTGGAGGCTGGCTTAGCATCTGCTTTCTGCAAGACTTGTTAAAACAATTATTCTTTTGTGCACCAGGCATTTTTTGTAATAGGCTAGCTTAAACTCTTGATGTGCTATGCCATCGTGCATATTTTGCTTTACATCATACCGTTGATCCGCCAATTTAAGATTTGTCACATGTGCTTGTAATATTGGCAATTTAAATCTGTTCCTGTAAACAAAAAGGTCACAAGTGTCCTGACGGTTTACCGTAGGACGGGTCATAATACCCAATATATAATCACTGGAAACTAAAATAGTTTATAACAAGGGCTGGTTCAATGACAACCATATATAATCATAAAAAGATGTATCATACCTGTGATATTTGATCATACTGCCGGCTTATCAAGCCAGTGCAGTAAGGGTGTTAACCCAAAAATTTGAGCACTCTGATGCTCTGTGGAATTGTCATATATTGCCGGCTTATGAACAAAGCCGGCCCGGGTCAATAAACACCGGATACTATCTTATCATATACTGATGACTTATAGTCGAAAGCCAGGCCGGGTTAATAAACACCGGTGAATTGTAATCATAAAGTATTATAAATCTCATTGGATTTTAACGTGTCACCAAGGACAAACCTCCAAAAAATCGTTCAAATAAGAAACAAAAGGAAACAAGGCTTTTCATAGGCTGCCAGGCCTAAAAATCAAGTGCTTTCAAGGGCTGCACAGCCACTGAGTTAAACCTTCATACAAACCTTATAAGCCGGACCTCACATAACCAATCGTCGTTTTAAGTTTGACAAGTTCAGGGTCAGTATAAGATTGACTTGTCAAAAGTACGGCTGGTCATTCTAGGATTACCTGGGGGGAGTGACAGACTTAAAAAGGCAGGATAACCCGGGTTTTTAGGTGAATACACCTGGCTTCCAAGCCTGGCTTTTAAGCCTACTGCAAGGGTCACAAAAACTCTTGTTCTTTGAACAAAGAGCCCCCAAGAAATATTTTTGAGCTGTGCTTAGTGGGCACCTATGTTTGAGTTGTGCTTTGCAACAGACTCTCTTTGGTCCCTTTAACTTGGGTAGCAAGCCCCCAAGTATATTTTTTTTCATGGCATATAAGCCGGATCAAAGGGTAATCATAACTTCGCTCTATAAGTCGGAAGCCCCCAAGTGACCAAAAACTCATTATATAAAAAGAAAATGGTAGAGGCCCTGGTTTAGCAGGGATGCCGGCTTTATTATATTGATCATAATATATACACTGTCAAAATATGTACATCAGAAGAGCTAGTGGCTCAGGTGTAGTAAGGCCGAAGATGAGCAATATTCCATGGCCTGCGGGTCTCCTCCTCCGACTTACGTGAGTCTTTGTGCTCTCGAACATCGATAAGGTAGTAGGATCCATTGTTGAGATTCTTACTGACCACAAAAGGTCCTTCCCAATGTGGGGATAACTTGTGCATATCAGTTTGATCCTGGATAAGCCGGAGCACCAGTTCACCTTCTTGAAAAGTTCTGGTTTTAACTCGGTAGCTGTGATAATGGCGTAGATCTTGCTGGTACATCGCGGAACGATCCGCCGTGATGTCACGCTCCTCATCTAACAGGTCAAGTGCTTCCTGACGTGCTTTTTCATTGTCAGCTTCAACATAAGCCGCCACACGAGGTGAGTCGTGACGGATGTCACTAGGGAGAACCGCCTCTGCTCCGTAAACCATGAAGAAAGGCGTGTAACCCGTAGATCTATTGGGGTGGTATTAATGCTCCATAACACGGAAGGTAACTCCCCCACCCAACAACCCGGTGTCCTCCATAGGGGAACCATAAGCCGGGGCTTGATGCCTCTTAGGATCTCTTGATTGGCTCTCTCGGCTTGACCATTAGATTGGGGGTGAGCCACTGACGATACATCAAGCCGGATGTGCTCACGTTGACAAAATTCTTTCATAGCAACCTTGGATAGATTAGTGCCATTATCAGTTATGATACTGTGGGGAAAGCCAAAACGGAAAATCACCTTTTTAACGAACTGAACCGTCGTCGCCGCGTCACATTTACTGACCAGCTCTGCCTCAACCCACTTTGTAAATTTGTCAACCACCACCAGGAGATGTGTCTTTTTGTCCTTGGACCTTTTGAAAGTTCCAACGATATCAAGCCCTAGACTGCAAACGGCCAAGTAATTGGAATCATCCTCAATTCTTGAGCCGGCACATGGGCTCGTTGTGAAAATTTCTGACAGCCATCACACTTACTAACCAGGTCTTCAGCATCAGCATGAGCCATCAGCCAATAAAATCCATGACGAAAGGCTTTAGCCACAAGAGACTTAGAGTCGACATGATGACCACAATCTCCTTCATGAATCTCACGCAGAATCTCATGGCCCTCTTCTGGAGAAACACAATGTTGAAAGGCCCCTGTAACACTGCAGTGATGCAGCTCTCTATTGACAATTGTCATCGACTTAGACCGTCGGGTTATTTGCCTGGCTAAGGTTTCATCCTCAGGTAACTCGCCCCAGGTCATATAAGCCAAATAAGGGACTGTCCAATCAGGAATAGCATGAATAGCTGCCACCAATTGTGCTTCTGGGTCAGGAATAGCAAGATCTTCTTCTGTAGGCAACTTGACTGAGGGGTTATACAGAATATCCAAGAAAATATTGGGTGGCACCAGCTTACGCTGAGAGCCTAGCCGGCTTAAAGCATCCGCCGCCTCGTTCTTCCTTTGATCGTTATGCTCAACCTGATAACCCTTGAAGTGACCCGCAATAGCATCAACCCCTCGACGATAAGCCGCCATGAGCGGATCCTTAGAATCCCAAGTACCAGAAACTTGTTGAGCTACCAAGTCTAAGTCGCCAAAGCACCTCACCCGGGTTAAGTTCATCTCCTTAGCCATCCGAAGACCGTGGAGCAAGGCCTCATACTCAGCTGCATTGTTAGTACAAGGGAACATCAACCGGAGAACATAACAAAATTTATCACCTCGAGGGGAAGCTAGCACAACTCCAGCCCCCGAGCCTTCCAATTTCCTGGACCCATCAAAGTGAATAGTCCAATATGTGTTATCTGGCTTTTCTTCAGGAATTTGCAGCTCTGTCCATTCATTGATGAAATCCACCAGTGCTTGAGACTTGATGGTCGTGCAAGGCACATACTTCAAACCATGAGGTACAAGCTCGATGGCCCACTTGGCTATCCGACCTATGGCTTCTCTATTTTAAATAATATCCCCTAAGGGAGCAGAACTAACCACAGTGATTGGATGACCCAAAAAATACTACTTAAGCTTTCGGCTAGCCATGAACACCCCATATACAAGTTTCTGCCAGTGCAGATACCTCTGCTTGGACTCAATGAGAACCTCACTAATGTAGTAAACCGGCCTTTGAACCGGATATTCCTTGCCTGCCTCCTTCCGTTCCACCACAATAGCTATGCTAACAGCCCGGGCATTAGCAGCCACATATAACAACAACAACTCTTTATCAATAGGAGCAGCAAGAACGAGGGGCTCAGCCAGCTGTTTCTTCAAGTCCTCAAACACTGCATTAGCGGCATCACTCCAGACAAAATTATCTGTCTTTTTCATCATCTGATACAGAGGGATGGCCTTCTCTCCCAACCGGCTTATGAACCGGCTTAAGGCCACAATACGACCCGCCAGACGTTGAACATCATTGATACACGCCGGTTTAGCTAAAGAAGTAATGGCTTTGATCTTCTCCGGATTAGCTTCAATGCCTCTGTTAGAAACTAGAAAACCCAAGAGCTTGCCTGCCGGCACACCAAAAACGAACTTGGCCGGATTAAGCATCATCTTATAAAATCGGAGGTCATCAAAGGTTTCCTTCAAGTCGTCTATCAAGGTCTCCTTCTTTCTGGATTTCACTACAATATCATCCACATAAGCATGAACATTGCGCCCAATCTAATTATGAAGACAATTCTGCACACAGTGCTGGTAAGTCGCCTGGGCACTCTTGAGCCCAAAAGGCATAGACACATAGCAGAAGGCTCCAAAGGGAGTTATAAAAGATGTCTTCTCCTGGTCCTTAACTGCCATCTTGATCTGATGATACCCAGAATAAGCATCCAAAAAACTCAAATGCTCACAACCCGTCATAGCATCAATAATCTGATCAATACGAGGGAGAGCAAAACACTACAAAAAGAAGACACATCCGTGACATTTTGGGCCGAACGAATTTTTTTTCTGTCATACATATGACACTTCTATGACGATAATTGTGACAAAACCCGGTATCATCATAGATGTGGTGGGCTCCTACTTCTATGACAAAAAATCATGACCGCAAATGGGCTTTTCGTCCTGGGCGGGCCGGAGACGCAGCTGCATGACATTCTTTGGGCCGTCCTTGACGGAAAAAAACCATGGTAGAAGCGAGGGGGAGGAAAATTTCGGGGAGTTCCCGGTTACGGTGGGAGGTCAGGGGCCGAGCGATGCGCGTTTCTCTCGTACACGTACGTGCGTGTGTGCGAGGCGTTGACTCTAACTGAACCCAAGCGAGGCGTTGGGCTCTAACTGAACCCGAGCGATTGCACCGCAGGCTACGCGTTACTGAACCCGAGCGATCGATCGATGGCTGTTAACTGAACCCGATCGAGCGATTCCTTCGCTACTGCTGCTAATTGAAGCTGATCGATTGGATGAACAGTGAGCGTTGCGCGGGGGGGGGGGGTTGGATGAACAGTGAGCGGTGGCGTTGCCTCTGGATGAACAGGACCCCGTGGTGTGGTGGAGGGCTGGATGAACAGTAGACGATGGAGGGGTGCCCGTGGAGGGGTGGTTGAACAGGACCCCGTGGTGTGGAGGGCTGGATGAACAGTAGACGGTGGAGGGGTGCCCATGGAGGGGTGGTTGAACAGTAGCCGGTGGAGTAGCGCGCGGTGGAGGCTGGATGAACAGGAGCCCGTGGAGGCTGGAGGAGGTCGACGGTAGCCCGTGGAGGCTGGAGGAGGTCGACGGTGGAGATGAACAGTATCCCATGGAGTCCCATTTTGCAGTACGCCACACCCCTCCCGATGAACAGGACCCCCGTTTCGACTGTAGGAGGTCCATTTCGTCCGTTTTGCGGTACGCCACACCCCTCCCGATCAACAGGACCCCCGTTTCGACCGTAGGAGGACCGTTTCATCCGTTTTGCGGTACGCCACACCCCTCCCGATCAACAGGACCCCCGTTTCGACCGTAGGAGGTCCGTTTCGTCCGTTTTCCAGTACGCCACACCCCTCCCGATCAACAGGACCCCCGTTTCGACCGTAGGAGGTCCGTTTCGTACGTTTTGCGGTACGCCATGCCCCTCCCGATCAACAGGACCCCCGTTTCGACCGTAGGAGGTCCGTTTCCTCCGTTTTGCGGTACGCCACACCCCTCCCGATCAACAGGACCCCGTTCCGAACGTAGGAGGTCCGTTTCCTCCGTTCTGCGGTACGTCAGGCCTCGTTTCCATCGCCTGTTCTGTCCAAGCCCTCCCGATGAACACGACCACGCATTCCGTTCCAACCCAGCCGGTTGGCTCCCACGCGTTCCGTTGCCTCCCGATGAACACGACGCATTTCGTTGCCTCCCGATGAACACGACGCATTCTATTGCCTCCCCATGAACACGACGCATTCCATTGCCTCCCCATGAACACGACGCATTCCGTTGCCTCCCCATGAACACGACGACGACGCTGTTTCTCCGTTCCGACCCAGCCATGTACACGAGCCCTGGCCGTACGTATGCGCGAGTAGGCGTTCGAGACCCTACCCGTATGTACACACACGTGGCCGTATTTTCTTTCTTGCACCCTGGCCGCTGTACGTACGTGTACATGCTACGTGCGCGCCTCTACTACGACACGTGCGCGCCTCTACATCGACCAGTATGTACGTACACGTTCGCGACCAGAATGACAACGCTACGTACGCTTCGACCAGGTGGGTCCCGACTGTCAGGCACTTCCTTGCCTGCGAAGATGTAGCTGGTGGGTCCCAGCAGTCAGGGGGCGAATCGTTTTGTTTTTTTTGCCCGGACGCACTTCCTTGCGTGCGAAGGTGTAGCTGCTGGGTCCCAGCAGTCAGGGGGCGAATCATTTTTTTGCCCGGACGCACTTCCTTGCGTGCGAAGGTGTAGCTAGTGGGTCCCAGCAGTCGGGGGGTGAATCGTTTTTTTTTCGGACGCACTTCCTTGCGTGCAAAGATGTAGCTGGTGGGTCCCAGCAGTCAAGGGGGTGAACCATTTTTTTCGGACGCACTTCCTTGCGTGCGAAGATGTAGCTCGTGGGTCCCAGCAGTCAGGGGGCGAATCATTTTTTTCGCGAAATACGGTGGCCCGTCCGGTGGGTCCCCGCTGTCAGGTGGAGGAATAATTATTTTGCGCGTAATAAGGAGGCACTTCCTTGCGGCTACCGTGGACCCAGCTGTCAGCCTCTCCACGTACAGTCCACGTCCGATGGAAGTCGTTCCTTGACCACGTTGACCACGCCGCGCCGAGAGCACCAGGGCGGTGGACGACAGTGAGGCCTAGGAAGGGGACGATGCGGAGCTGGGGAAGACGCGGCAGTGGATGCACACGCGGAGAGGAGTATGAGGGTTCACTGGTTCGGTTGCGTTGCCGTTGCCGCAGAATAACATGGGGTGTGGGTGAGTGGAGGGATGGCCTGGCCAGCGGTGGGAGTAGTAGGGGGCGGTGAGGCCTCCGCGGCAGCACAGCCGGCCACGAGAGGCAGGAGCAGGCGGCACGGCCGGCGCTGCTTTGGGCGGCTGGAGCAAGAAGACCAGAGGTTGAAGAAGCACAATGGCCGTTGGATGGACATCGTACGGTCACTGCAGCTAGAATCGTTTATATTGACTAAGTTGACAAAGCCCTTGGTACGTCAACTTAGTAGGCCCACAGGTCAGCTTCCGAAACGGTGCGCCCCAGATGTCAGGGGGAGGAATAATTTTTTGGGCGGGTGAAGCTAGAATATCCGAGATTGAAGAAGAAGCACGGCATCCATTGGATGGACATCCAACGGCCACTGCTGCTAGAACCGTGTGTTGACTATAAGTTGACAAAGCCTTGCATACGCGTCAACTCTGTTTTTTTAGGGGACGCGTCAACATAGTAAGGCCAGAAGTGTGTGGCAGAGAACTTATAGCCCATTTGAGATTTGTAAGAATGTGTAGCCCATTTTTGAATTCTAATGGAATTTACTACAGCCCATTTACAGTTGGTTAAAAGTACAGCCCATTTCAACCAACCGTTCAAAACATAATTCAATAAAATTTTCCACATTTTGATGAACGAAACATTGCGCTCGCAACAATTAATGAAATTGAAATTTTCAATATCCAAAAATAATATTTTATAAAGTAATCACGTGTTTGGTGCATTTTTTATAGTTACTGCCCAGTTTTTATAATTACATCCCATTTATTATTTCTTAAAGCCCATTTTCTTGTTAAGCCTAATGCATCCCTCCTAGGAAAGATTTGCAGCCCAGCGGGGCGGAGAATAACAACTTGACCTTGCCTGGGTATTCCTAAAAAAAAGTATAGCTGGGCTAGCCATTTTCAGCTTGAAAAAAATTAATATCTGGGCTGGATATCTGGCCTAGGCTAGACGGGCCACAGCCCGCCCAGTTAATACCTGCAGCGATGTTTTCGTTGTTGTTCAGAGGAGAAAAATTAATATCTGGGCTAAACATCGAAAAACTCTGCAGTGCTCACACCTCAAAAACACAAATACTGCTCGAGCTGCTTGGTCCAAGCTGTTGGCCGCTTCTTGTGCAATTCTCTCATTTATTGACTACTACATAGGTTGACAATGGTGTGGGACCGTGATGTCAGGAAACCAGGAGGAAGCAAAATAAATTATAGTTATATATATATATAATAAGGAGGCACTTGCGTACGTGAAGCTATGGACCTGGTGGGTCCCCATTGTCATCCTCTCCAAGTAAAGTCATCTCCTCGCCCGCGCGCGCTTTCCGCCCGAAACAGTCAGCGCCGCCTGCCCCGCTTCCCTGTGCAGGTGATTGCTACGCCTTCAAACGACACAAGTGCCGTCCGTCCGTCCATCTGCCGCCCACATTAATGATACGCGGTTGCCGAGGCGGCTACTCCGGCGCCACACGTCCGTCCCTCCGCCCGCCCACCATTGCTATATAAACTGCTGCGCCGGCCATAGCCGCAGTCATCCGCATCCGTTCCCTTTCTCCTGTCCACACCACTACTGCCCAGCATGGCTTCCTCGCGCTCCAGCGCTCTTCGGGACGGGTGGACGACAGACCACAAGGAGATGGCAGCCATCGCTGCTGACCGGCTAGCCGGCAGGCAGCCGGAGGATGACGACGTCCCAATGGAGAACATGGTAGTCGATGATCCGGCGCCAACCCCCTCCTCCGCGGCATCCTCGCTGGTGCATTGCACCATGACCATCGGCGAGGCCCGTGCCCAATATATGGACAGGGTGAGGCAAATGCGTGAGGAGCAGTTCTGGGAGGCGCAGGCCGACGCCGCCTACAACCACCATCTCCTCCAGGAGCACCTGCAGGCGGAGGAGCAGATCGCCGCGGATCGGGCGGAGCAGGAGGCGCTGCTCGACTCGTACCGCTCCGCCCGCAAGGGCCGCCTCGAGCGCTGGCGGTACCGCATGCGGGTGGCGGAGGCTTCGGCCGCCTACAAAGAGGCTAGCAAAGAGGGCGATTAAGCGGGCGAGGCGCTGTTTGGCAAGACCGAGGACGAGGCAGAGGACAATGCCGGCTCCGACGAGTCCCTGCTCCGCTGGCGTCGATGAGGCCCTGCTCCGCCGAGGCCCCGCGGCGCCAACAACGAGGCAGAGGACACCGCTGGCTCCGCCGAGGCCTCGCCCCGCCAACAACGAGGCAGAGGACATCGCCGGCTCAGCCGAGGCCCCACCCTGCCGGCAACGTGGGGGAGGATTTCCACCGCTCCGCTGAGGCGCCGCCCGCCGGCAACGAGACAGAGGACATCACCGGCTTCGCCGAGGCCCCGCCCCGCTGCCAACGAGGCCGCGCCACACAGAAAACGAGGAAGAGTAAAACACAGTAGGTCGCCGCCGCTCGGGTCCAAGTAAGGCCACCGCTGCTACCCTCTGGTTGAAGCCAAGCTAGGCGGGTTGACCATTGACGGCCGGTTAGCTTCTTGGCGGCGACGTGGAGTCGGAGAGCTGTGCAGGAGAAGAACGCTGCTTCTACTTAACTGTTGGTGCAGTTGGCTGACTAACACGTGGGCCCAACAGGCCACATGTCAGTTACGCAACTGCACCTGCAGTTAAGTCACTGAAGCTTCTGTTCGGCTCAGCGGGACACAGGTGGGTAGCTTCGGTTAATTAATTATACCTCCAGCGCACCCCTTTTTAGTTGAAGAATGTATGAAATGTAATGAAATCCGGCATGTTTATATGAAATCCGACCGTGTATGAATGAATTTATTTTGATTAGTTCGAATTCCTGTATCACTGGCATTGGATGAACATGCAAAACAATACGTACTAGCATTATTCCCAGGGTGATCACCTCATTTTCAGCAGTTTCACATGTACTCCCTCCGGTCCTTTCTAGTCGTGCATACAAGTTTTGTCTGCAGTCAAAGTATCTCTACTTTGACCAATCTTATACAAAAAAGTATGCAATTTCACAATGTGCAAAGTAAAAAGGAACAGAAGGAGTACAAAGAGTTTGAGCAGCTTTTTAACGTTTCTGTACATTGCAATCAAACACACAGGCCTGGCAATTCATAGAGAACATTCAAAACAATCGATGATTATGCATCTCAGCGACTCACACGTCAGAGGCAATATTTACTTCACAACTAAAGAATAAAGAAAAAATTGATCGACGCTGCTGACAGCAAAGGGCGTCCCATTCGAAAATATCAAACGCATGTCTTGCTAAAATCAATGAGCAAAATTTGACAAGGTTGTCCCATTCCAAAATAGCAAATGCCTACGATTGTGGAATGGGCAGGGTTTGCCATCAGTTCGGACATTGACATGGCACCTCGTGCTAAATAAACCAACTGTTCTTTTTGTGCAGTTCCACCAAAATCAACCAAATTCGCGTGTAGCTTGTATGATTTCGCCCTTATATGTTGCAACGCCTTGAACTTATCGGCACCTCCTTTGTTGTGGTGGAAATGAATGATTCGATGTATTCATGAACATTTTGTGCAGTTCCCATTGAAATCAAGCTGAGCACCCCTGTTTGCACAAATACAAGAAAGTGATTAGTATAAAGCAAACTGTACTATGAATTGACAGTTTCAACAGGCACATACATGGTCCATGTAGAGCACACTTTTAGAAAAATGGAACTCACCAGAAAGAATCCTAGAACAACATTGTACTCGCGCATCACAGCAAAAAAAATGGAGATTTCTCAGTCCTTCTGAGCTGAAGTTAGTTTGGTCTTGTGGGGAGTAATGTAACCATCCTTCAACTGCTCCTTCTGATGAGAAGATAGACAGGGCTTCTTCATCCTGGCATAATCGGAACTAGTCACTTCACGTACTCCATATTCTTCTTCAGAAGAAGATGATCCTGTTGTGCAAAGACAAGAGGACTACTAAATGCTAGCATCCCTGTTTGCTCGAAAAAAAGGAAAGGGAATATTTAAAACAGCACACATGAAGCACTTCTCAAGGACAATACCACTTTCTCATGACAGTATCTAAACAGTAGCACAACACCAATAGAGATGACAAAGCTCAATCATATGGATGAAATCAGTGGGCGAGTACCAACCTTTGTCAGGAGGCTTATTGTGTAGAGCATATAGATGAAGCACTTCTCCGGAACCATCTGTTGCTATCTACGGTGGTGGCCATGCTTACTATATACTCCTCGATTAGTTTAATGTTTCCAACATCTTCTTGTGTAGTTCCACTAAAATATATGGTATCTTCAAAGAAGATCCCTGTTTGCACAAGTAGAGATAATTACATATTACATTAAGAGTGGCATCAAATCAGTGGCAAAACAATTGCTCGTTCCAGCCATAGCAATAAATTAAGATGCAAAACTATATCATTACTTGTGTCATCACAGTTCCAGTGCTTCATTACAGCACCGGGAGTTGATTTTTATTTTTCTTCCGCTTGTTCTTCCCCTTCATCACTTGGTTCAATAACAGACAAGCTTTGCCTTCAATGTAAGATTTGGCATGTCAATTAGGGAGCACAAGTATAGTACTAAACTTAATTTTCTGATGAAAGTGGCAAAATACAGGCCAACAGTTCTGAAATATCCTTATCTTACCTCAATGGGATATTACGGTGCACATACAGATTGGAAGTCTTGTCTCCATTTGTGCAGTTCACTAAAATCAAGCAACATTATCGTACAAGTAGCACAACATATGAAAGCACACTGCAGAATCATGTGATAGAAGGCTAGTACTAACCTCTCATGATGCGGAATTCAAACAACTCACAACAAGAAGATCTGAACCAAATTCGCCTTAACGGATAGGAAGTAAGATCTCCTCTTGTGCAGTTCCACTAAGATCAAGCAATCAAGCAACATTGTCGGTGTGACATTTTGGTTGAACTGCACAAAACACTCTTAAAATAAAAGTGTTTTGTGCAGTGCAACAAAAGGTCACAATGGCAACGAGGTGAAGTAGATAACCCTGTTTACACAGAGGTGCAAAGGAAACAATTAGTGGTCAATAACGGTGGATAACACAGAAGCCAACAAAAAGAAGCATCTACCTTATCTAAATGGGAAAGAAAGCAAGACAGTAGCATTTCTCAAACGGTGGCATTGATTAATATTAACATAGAGATTATATTAACAATAAATTTCGTTAAACATGTAATTTGCTTTTAACTGTGGCATTGCATCAATTTTCCAGCGGCATTATTAGAGGGTGTTTGTTTACAGGGACATTTTGGTGTAGGGACTAAAAAAACTCCATGTCAGTCCCATCTAAGCCAAACAGGAGGGACTTTTAGGGACTAAAAGTGGGCATTTGGGACTAAAGAAAGAAGACCCCGAGGGAGTCTTTTTGGGACTTTTTCCAACAGTTGCCCCTGCCACGCATCGCACCTTGTCTCTATTAGTTCATTACTAGGGGTAACATGGTCTTTTAGCATGTCATTTAATAACCTCTAGTCCATGTTTAGTACCTGGAACCAAGCAGGTAGGGACTAGGGAGTTTTTAACCAAACAGGGCCTTAGATTAACAACAGCTAATGAGTTGCACGGGACAGTGGACGCACCAGCACCATGTGCATCTACCGATGTACTGTGGTCATGCATAGTCTGTTGCAACAAAGAACAAACAACCAAGGAGCATATTTGTGTTGGTCCTAGTTTTGTTATCTTTAGACACCTTTCCCTATGTGAGCGCAGCAAATCTAGTCCTGCTCAAACTCTACATCCTTGTCCCTTCCTTTCCTTTTTGAACTAGTACTTTCGCCCCTTCCTTTCCTCTTTGAACCACGTCCTAGATTTATGCGATACAACTTTCCCCACTACTTTCCCCCATTCCTTTCCTCTTTGAACCACGTCCTAGATTCATGCTATACAACTTTCCCCCTTCATTTCCTCTTTGAACCACGTCCAAGATTCATGCTATATACAACTTTTCCCACTACTTTCCCCCACTCCTTTCCTCTTTGAACCACGTCCTAGATTCATGGTATACATGCAGCTAGAGCAATGCATGTGGAGTAAGTAGATTATACCTTAAGGTTCTTGGGGCCTGGTTCGGTGGGCGACGGGACGGCGGCGAAGAAGAAGGGGTCGGAGGCCCTCCCGCGCCGCCGTTGGGTGGAAAGTGAACAGCTGCGCCGGTAGTCCCTCGCTGACGGCGACAGCGTTAAGCCTCCTTCCCTTCCCGGCGGACAGATCCTGCTGGCTCTTTGAGCAGCAGTGAGGGGAGAGAGAGGCCAACGAAGTCTTGTTTAGATCTGGAGAGGGCGAGAGAGTGTGAAGAGAGCAACTACAAGCGCTGAGGCTCCAGCGGGAGAGGGCGAGAGAGTGTGAAGAGAGCAACTACAAGCGCTGAGGCTCCAGTGTGTATATATATATACTGGAGAGAGAGTGTGAAGCGTGCAAACCCTAGAAAACATTTTGACCAGTCAAAGAATCCTCCTGGCACAAATTATGCTCAAGTGTAGTTATCGAACCCGAGACCTCAAGTTTGATGAGCGAACAGGCTAAGCAGCTACACAACCCTCCCGTTATGTTCAACGAGAGGGAAATAACCTTTTATACATTCCTGCATTCGTGTGACAAGCATGCTGTGTTTTTTTTGTGTGTGTGGGAGTCATTGGGATTTCAATCATAATCGGGTCATGTGGCTTTGGTGGTAAGACTATCCACAGTGGTGCAGAAATAATGCAGCCTTAGTCACCTTACCTCTCTCCACGTAGTACGTTGGGTCCCACCAGTCAGAGGGTGAAACAAACAAATTAATAAGAAAAATTAAAAGTGCCAGCGGTGTATCTTACCTCACACATCTCGCTACTGCTCGGGAACACTGTCCAATTGATCCCTCTGTTCGCTCACGTACTATTTTAAGTGAATCCTTATTATAACATGCACACAAATTTTGGGCACTTGTATTCGACTTAAGTCAGTGTGCCACCGTATCTCGTATACTTACTACTCCCTCTGTCTAGGTGTAATAAGTCACGTTAGAAGGTGCAACGGGACCAAGGTGCGTGCGTGTGTGTGTGTGTGTGTGTGTGTGTGTGTGTTTAACAGCATGTGTGTGTTAGAGAGAGCGACAGATCGACCTACTCCTACAGAGAGATGTTGTGTAGTGTACGATTTTAGCCGCGAGAGTCGGTGCATCCTCTCGTTTCCGGGCGTGTCCGGTAGGGACATGCGGACAGCTGCCACGCCCGCTCCTGACCAGCCTGGCCCACCCAAAGCCCCTCCATCGCCCGCGCGCGCTTCCCGCCCGAAATGGTCAGCGCCGCTCCAAAGAATCGGTGCCTCATTCATGCCCGGGCAGAGCGGACGCGACCTCGCACTGGCGCAAGAGTGATGGTTGCTTCGTCCGTCCAACTTACTGCTGGGTCTATATGATTTGACGGCTCATTGGTCTTTATTACTGAGGTGGTAGGACTGCTGGATGTCCCACGCTTTCGGTGAAAGGAGGTACTACTACTAGATTACAATTTTCTCCATTCTTACAGCGGAGGCGTGCAAGAGCAGTGAAAACACGCAGGCTCAGTGATTACATGGCCCACCTCACACTATCACCGTGCGACACCTAACTCTTTACATAGTACTCCCTCCGTTCCTAAATATTACTAGATGAGTCCCCGCGCGTTGCCGCGGAACAGCGGTATATCTCTCTGCGGAAAATTATCGATTTCATAGAACTAAAAAAACTCTATAACCGCATGACAAATGTGGTAGCCAAACTAAATAAACTCCCATCATCATTTAGATCATCCCACGTAAGGAAAAAAGATCAGTCAACTCCTACTGCATAATGGGATTATATTTTTCTTTTTGACATGTTAATGGGACTTAAAAGTTCACTTACATGCATGCTGCCGGTGCATGCTTGCATGCAGACATGTTGATGTGATTTAAAACCCACTCACATGCATGTGCCACGGTATTTCTGCATGCTTGCATGTGGCTTAGTGCGGAGCCTCTCAACATCTAGATCAGATGGCTATTATGGACTGATTTACTTCATCTAATAGCTACATCAATTTTGATGATGTGGCTCAAGGAGAGGATAGAGAATTCCTAGTAGTGGGGGCTAGATATTACTAGTAGATAAGTCTTTGTAGAGATTCCACTACATACGGAACACAATGAATGAATCTACACTTAAAATGCATCTATATACATCCGCATGTGGTTCATGGTGAAATCTCTACAAAGACTTATATTTAGGAACGGAGGAAGTACTTGTATAGTACGTACTGTAATTTATCAGCGAGATAAATTTGTACAATGCTATGAAGCTTCCAGCTTCTGTTACATGTATCTTGCGTCCAAGGTTGCCCGTTGCAACATTTCATCAAATACAAAGGAGACTAACATGCATGCTATTGCATCTCAATGATTGACAGATCATAGCAAATATGTACTCCCTCCGTTCCAAAATAAGTGTCTCAACTTTGTGCAAACTTTAGTACAAAGTTGTACTAGACACTTATTTTGGAACAAAGGCATCTAAAGAAAAAAATGATCCATGCAGTCCCTAGCCCTTGAACCGTGAACCCTGACTAGGCTTCAATTTGCTGGCAACGTTCGAGCTTCCTAATAAATGAAGTTTGCAACCTTTTGACCATCGGATCATTTTGTGCAGTTTCACCAAAATCGAGATGAGCATCCCTGTGGCAAAGAAATTGAAGAAGCGTGATTAGAATAAGATTACTGGGACTAGTTGATGAGACATAAACTCATCACAAATACAGTACGTAGAAGCCAGTAGAGGTATGTGCGGGGCAAAGAAGTAGAGAAATATCCACAGGGAGTGATGTGGGCAGCTGGAGCAGTGGTGCAAGCCGGCTGTAAAGGGAGTTGTACCTGAGGGACGTAGCTCAACCTTGAGGAGGGCGGCGGGAGGCGGCAACTGCCCACGTCACGGCAGTGAGTAAGGGATGAAGGCAACCTCACCGGCTTTGTGAGAGAAAACGGTGGGGACCCCTGATCGGGACGTGCCGACAGTGGGTTTTCGCCGTCGGCGACGGCCACCGCATCTACACTAAGCATCCACCCCTTCCCCAAGCGGACGTGATCCGCCGGGATGTTAGAGATGTGGCCACAGTCGTTTTGTGCGAGAGAGTGCGAAGAGAGCAACCCCAGCAAGCAACCGTGTAGGCTGGCCCGTCCTGACTATGTATATAGTGGAGCAGTTTCCTTTTCTCTCCATATGAACCTATCATATTGCGTACGTGCCACTGAAGAAGGAAAAAACTTTATTTATAAATGACATGGCACCTACTACTCGTTCTCCTATAACCTTGCGCTTGGCATCTCCAAAATATTAACCTTGCGATTGGCTCTTCGCCTCTTCGGGAAGTCGAGCAATAATGGTAGTGCAGTATATATCGTTCTGGCTATATGAGACCGAATGAATTGTTGCACGTCCACCACGTGGGCGAGGGTCGAGGGGCGAGGGAGAGTGCTACATACGGAGAAAAATGAGTGAATCTACACTCTAAAACACGTCTATATACATCAGTGTTTGGAGTATGTACTAGTAGTTCATATTGAAATCTACTAAAGGACATATATATTCCAAACAATATGATATAATCCCTATAACCAAGGTAGTAGGGACGAGGAGTAAACGGAGGGAGTAGTACATTTTTCTCCTCGTCCTGCGAGCCACCGCACGCATGGGCGAGGGAGCGGGCGTAAGGCGGAGCAAGCTTCACCTCATCCTGCGAGCCACCGCGCCCGTGGGCGGGGGAGATGGTGTACTAAGCAAGCTTCTCCTTGTTCTGCGAGTTGACGGGACACATCAAAAGTACTCCAGTGTATAGAGCCTTGCCTCTAAGGTAGGCCCCACATGGTTTGCCTCTTTTTTTAACATAACACATCAAGTCGCAATTTGTTTGTTCACCCGTGGTAGACGATCCTCCCTCCACCAAGTGGACAACCAGTACACGTGCCAAATTACCACGTGGGCTGCCTTTTTCGTACAGAAATGAGCTCCACCGTGTACCCGCGCGGGTGTGGTTGGGAAAGAGACGGGAGTACGTGCGCCGTGCATGCACCTCTTCTCTTCGTGCACGTCCCCCACCTACGTGGGTGTGTGTGAGAGATACAAACCGCGTTCGTGAGTGTTTTTTGTTTTGGGGTGGGGGTGGGGTGGGGGTTGATTTCGTGAATTATTTGTGGGAATATGTGTCGATGACATCTCAAACAAAATTTTGCATGCAATGTGTGTGAAATGGAGGCCTATCCATATCATACATAGAGGGTCGGGCAATCCACGAGAAGAGAGGGAGCGGTCATAGCTATCGATAGAGTCGAAGAGAGGATCAAGTGGGTGGGTGCGAGATCGATGAAGAGAGCCATTGAAATTGTGTGTGTGTGCAAGTCAAAGATATAGGGCGACTGGCCTACCGGAATGTTAGAGGGCACATGTCAAGTTTGTGTGTGGTAGGGAGACATGACTAGAGCGCTCGATGTATCGGTGTGCGAGGGGAGGGGGTGGGGGAGGGGTAGGCAGAGGCCTAACTATAGAGGTAGAACGACTCGTATATGTGTTGAGAAGGAGAGACCCAGCTATGTCTTGAGGGAGATCGGTCGACATCCATACATAACTGAAGGACGGGAAATATGATGGGACAGAGAGAGAGAGGAGAGAGAGAGGGAGGGAGAGGGAGGGAGAGGGGTAGAGTGTTGGATGGGTGATGGAGTTGCTTCTCGAAGATGGTGGGAGAGGCCTACTAGACAAACTGAGGGTGGAACTGCAATGTTATCAATAAGAGTGGGGATGTGTTTCTGTGTGTGCCTGTGCGTGATAGATCTGTCGGGACGCATCCATGGATGATGAAGGGGAACCATGTGTTTGGTAAGCAAACCTCACTAGATCGGTAGATTAATTGTTGTTTGTCGGAGGAAGGGAGAGACACAACTAATGAGGTAGATCGATTGACGTGTGGGTAAAAACGAGTTATAAGGACCTAGCTAGCTATATGTATAGCGAGAGATCGGTCGGTGTACGTCCATTTGTTAGAGGCAAATAAGGCCCAGCAAGACGGATAGATAGAGAGAATGGAGCTAGGAGGTGGTGCGAGAGGCCCAACTACTAGCTAGATAGGGGGAGGAGTGTGCGGTTGTGAGATCGATGAAAAGAGGGGCGAGAGTTTACACGTGTGTCTGACCGTATGAGAGACACGAGGCAAGGACACATAAAGGAGGAGATTGAAGGTGTGTGTGTATGTTGTAGGCAGGCATCGCTGGAGAGGTTTATCGATCGGTGTGTGTCGGAAAGGAGTTGTGGAGACTCTGGGAGAACGACCTAAAGAAAAAAATGAATGTGCCCGGTGGATAGAATGCCGAGGGAGGGGGAGGGCGAGGAGGGTGTGTGCATGCACGAGAGAAAGTTAGTGGTAGCTACAAAGGTTAGAGGATTTTGTGGGTGTAAGAGACTAACAAAGATCATAATTTGATATGAAAGCGGATTCATATATTTGAATAGGAGATCATAGTCTTTTAAACATTGCATGCATGAATATAGCGGCGATACACGTGCTGTGCACATGTTATACCATAATGTGATAATGCATGGCATTTGCAACTCACAGCTAAATGCCGAACAATCTAAACCATACTATACATCAAACAATCTCACATTTTATTTGAATTTCTGATAATGTGTGGCGTTTGCAGCTTACAACTAAATATCGAACAATCTAAACAATACTATATATCGAACATTCTCACATTTTATTTGAATTTGTGGTAATGTGTGGTGTTTGCAACTCACATCTAAATACTTGTAGGCGTAGGGGGCGGGGCACCATACATAATGTGATAAACACATTATACATATGAGACATGGTTTAGATTATGAAGATCTAGCTAGAGCTAGAAATGTAATGTGATTTGAAATCAAAATAAAGTGGATTCAAAAAATCTAGTTCGAGTTCATATAGTACACATAGTTCATATGTAACTCGAGACTAATCATGTGGTGTGCTGTGAAGATAATACACAAACGATGGTTTAACTTGACAATAATGATGATTGTAGATCTTATTAAAACAGAGAAACGAATTCAAATGCTTTGACTTCACAACAATCATTACTGTAGATCTTATTCAAATAGAGAAACGAATTCAAATTTAGTTCATATTGAAGCGGTAGTATATATGTTTGGAATGCACTAAAACGTTCATTTGAGTAGTAGGTTGCATGCATTATACACGTAGCGAAATATTTTAATTGAACATAACATGAATTCAAAGTTTTGAATGACATTTGTAGTGCGCATTGATTTGGTACAGTACACGTTAGGCTTGTCCGGAAATTTCAACCCGCGCCTTGTTAGCCCGAAATATTTAAGATATGTCTTTGTCTCGTTGTGCTCCGACAACTCCCTCCATCTCAACCCGCGCCTTGCTATTCCGAAATTACAACGCGCGCGAAAACTCCCACCTCCTGTGAAATCCCGACACGCGAAATGCCCGTGGTACCCCTGAACCGAAAGAACCGCCTCAAATCGGTGGGGGTACTTTCGTAACTTACCCCACATTTCGGACAAGCGCGTCTCTAAGCCATGGTTCCCCACTGCCATCCCATCCGCCCACCCATTCGTACACCGAGGCCGCGAAAACCCGCGATGAAACCCCACACCCTACTCCGTCCGCCACCCAGCCGGAGCCTCTTCCCCGACGACGTCGTCCACAGCAACACCTCGACGAACCTCATCCACCGTACCGGATGAGGATCCGTCGTCGATCTCATCGTCCCTCCGGTTCAGCCACCCCGTCCTCCACCTCCAAGGAGCTGCCCCGATGTTCCCCTCATCTTTCGCGCCACCCTCCATTCCCACACCGCCGTCTTCACCTGCACCACCGGAAGAGCATCATCATCACCATTTCCTCGGATGAAGCTGCGGCCTAATTGGCGCCACCAAAGAGGTTGTACACTAATCGCCGCATTTTCTTCTTGATTCGATCTCACGGTGCTGCTGGCGCTCGGTCCCGAGCCGACACGGCGTGGCTCCATCCACGGCGGCATCGACGGCCACTTCCTCCACGGCGTCGCTCCCTCGGCGGCGACGTCCACATCAGTAGGAGCTGCTGCTGCTTTAGCTCTCGCTCGCGCTGCTGCTCTGCTCTTGCTCTCGGTCCCCTGCCTGGTCTGCTCTTGCTATTGCTCATGCTCGCGCTGCTGCTCTCGCTCTTGCTCTTGCTTGCGATGCTGCTCCGATTTAGCTACACTTCAGTCAACTGAATCGACTTTTGGTCAGCCGATTTTCAGGGGGTGGGGGGGCTCGCCGGGGTGAAGGAAGAACCAGCCGCAGCGGGGAGGGGGCTCGCCGGAGAGGTACCCCACTATCTATCTTAGGGTTCAGGATGGGGGCGGTGGTCGCCGGCGGTGGCGGGCCGTTGGCGGGGCTGTGGCGTGGGGATCGCCGGAGAAAAAGCTCGGCACGGGGGGGCCTAGAGGGATGGCCGGGGTGGCGGCGGATCGGCGGTGGGGAGTGTTTTCGGGGCGGCGCACCGCCGGCCGCGGGCGGCGGGGGGCTGCTGTTTGGCCGGTGGTGGCTGGCGGCTCAGGGGGGTGGAGGTTGAAGATGAACCGTAGGCCCTTGATTTCGTATCCAACGGCTGCAAAATCGACTGACCATAGATGAAAAAGTCAGTCGACCGACGTGTAGCCTCACCTTGCTAGTGCGTTCAGTTTCGACAGCAAAATTCAGTTTCGACCGCAAAATTCAGTTTCGACAGTTAAGTTCAGTTTCGACAGTTAAGTTCAGAGATGAGCGGCTGATGTATTTTACATCTAGCACTTTGTGGTTATGTATTTTACGTCATGTATTGGAGATGCTATTAGAATTCCACTCAGGTTAACGTTGTTCGTTGTCTCTCTTGTGCTAGATGGAACTGAACATGTAGAGCAAAAGAGACGAGCCTTGCGTGGCAATAAAATTTCATGCAGACGTCGCTCCATGGTAGGCGCAAAGGCAGCCCCCCTCCATGCATTTCGGATTGTAATCGAGAGGAAGGTATCTGTTCTGAGGGGGATTCAGAAGGAGAAGACAACTCCTATTTACCCCCTGAGGTCTTCGCTCTAACTTGGCATGCTGATGTTGGTTATATCATGCATATGGTGTCTTGCATTGCTTACTTTATACATCAAATATGTCATCTGCTTAGTTTAGACATCCTTTGTGCGAATGCCATCTGTTTAGTTTATTCATCGTTTATGTGAATTATGCAACGCCATCTTGTTTAGCCAGGCATCATATATGTGAATTTTGCAATGCCATCCTGCTTAGCCAGTCATCTTATATGTAAATTATATCAGGCCATCCTTTTTTTTCGTTACATATTACATTTGTCAACAATGTTCGTACATTCAACTGCTCTTCGTGTGCATCAGCCATTTGACACGGTGATGGCAAATTCTGGAGTGAAAACAAGGTCTTCAGAGCAGACTATGCTATCTGACGAAGCGCATATCTCGCTGGTTACGGATAGCTCCTTAGAGAAGGATTCAGAGACAGATGACCAGTCCTATTCCCTCCCCCCCCCCCGAGGTGTATGCTCTAACTTGGCAGGGTTATGTTGCTCATATCGTGCGTATGGTGTCTCGCATTGCTATGTCATTTGATTAGTTTAGACATGCTTTGTGTGAATGCCACCTGTTCAGTGTCTAATTACCATATATGTGAATTATGCATTGCCATCTTGTTGCAAGACATTATATATGTGAATTATACAATGCTATCTTGTTGCGAAGGCATTATATATGTGAATTATGCAATGCCATGCTGTTTAGCCAATCATCATGTATGTGAATTATATCATGCTATCATTTTTTTGTATTGTGTTCCATTTGTCGACAACGTTTGTATATTCAACTACTCTTCCTGTGCATCAGCCATTTGAAGCGGTGATGGAAGTATCTGGGGTGAAAACAAGGTACTCAAAGCAGACAATGCTACCTACTGAAGCAGACATCTTGCTGGTTACAGAGAGCTCCTCAGAGGAGGATTTAGAGACTGATGACCAGTCCTATTTCCCCCCTGAGGTCTATGCTCAAACTTGGCAGGGTTATATTACCCATGTCATGCATGTTCTCTTGCATTGCTTAGTTTTTACATCATATATGGATTGCCATCTGCTTACTTGCTTACTATATAAATCCTATATTTGAATTATATCATGCCATCATGTTTACATAGTACATACACATCATCTATCTGAATTATGGCATGGCAACCCATTTAATAAAGACATCATATAGTTATATCATCTCATCCTGTTTAGTGTTTACAGTCATCATATTTTGAATTATGGCATTCTATCCGTGAATGTATGCGAATTATGGCATGCCAACCTATTTAATAAACACATTATATAGTTATGTCATGTCATCCTGTTTACATAGTCTCATATTTTGAACTATGTCTTTCCATCTTTTTTAGTTAGCCATCATAATGTGAAATTGTGTCATGCTATCCTGTTTAGTTAGCCATCATATATGTGAAATTGTGTCATGCTATCCTGTTTGGTTAGACAACATAAATATGAATTATTTCATGCCCTCTTTTATTCCCCACTATCCATTGCACCTGTCTATCATACAATGTCTATACTTTCAATTACTTTTCTTGTTTATCAGCCATTTGAATTGGAGAGCGTGATGGCAGTATCTAAGGGAGTAACAACACGGTCTTCAGAAAAGATAGTGCTACTAGTTGATGCAGATAGAACCACGGTTGTACTTGCCCAAGGACCAGATCCACCACACATAACCCAGACTCTCGCAGATTGTACCCCTACCCAGTTGGACAGAGAACCAGCTACACCCCTTCTAACCCCAACCCCGGCAGATAGTAACCCAGTTCCAGTTGACACAGCACCGTCTCCACCACAGAGCACCCAAACACGAGCAGTTAGTAAGGGAACTGCAGTGCCCAAAGCACGAGGACCACCACTCCGAATCCCAACTCAACGCTTAAAGGAGAAGAAGATTTGTTCTCAGGTCAGGTTCTGTAGCTATGGTTCATACTCCTTTGCTCTTGCATTACTGTATTTACTCATACCAACTATTTTCAAATTTGAAGGATGGAATTGAAACTCCAATGGCGCAACAGGTATGTTTTAAACCTGTTTCTTTAACTGGTTTGCTGTTGTAACCTGCTCTATGTTGATTTCAGTTTCAGTTGAATAAACAGTTATGTTCTCATGTCATGCACATTACAAGTGTTGTTATTGCTCTATAGTTACCCACACTTATATTCTGTCTATTCTGCTTTGTCTTGAACAAATATTATTTGAACTGTGTCTCTATCTTGATTTGGCAACAAAAACTAGAATGATATAGAGCATAAAGTGACCATGGTACATAGATATATGTTTGTTTCATGCTGTTATCCTGTCCACTTTACTACTGAACTCATTTACCAAAATGAGTTTCATATACAACATGGTAAGCATGTGATGTGTCTACTTGTTTCTCTTTTAGAATGCGGACAAAATAATGGAGAACAGTACCGCGTTATCCAATGGTAAAGGAAGTAATGCAGATAAGGTTCAAGATAGTGAAACATCCCTGCTGGTCTCCAAGAAAGCTGATAAAAACTATCTTGACGACAGTGAGGGAACCCAAAAGTCCTGTCTTGATGTAGTGTTCGAGTTACTGGCCACTACTGCTGGCACAAGCTCTTCGAACTCGCTGCCTGAATCAGTTCGTCTTCTTGAGTCTCAACTTCAAGTTGAAAGACATCGATCAGATGTGCTGCAACGGGAAGCTGAAGGACTGAGGAAGTCCCTGCAGAATTCAGATGCATATTTTCTGGTGCAACAGCAAGCGCTGGAGGATTTAAGCGCCAAACAAGAGAAAGTTAATAAGCTTGCTAAGCATCTTGCCAGCATTATGGGTACCCAGGATATTGTTCCTTGAGATCTTCTGAAGTGGTTTCAGTTCTGGATTTGTTTTGCTGCGGCGTTTATTTGCGCTGGTCGCCAACTTTGACAACCAGTGTATATGATATGCTGCTTTGTTCCCTATATTTGCACTGGTGGCGAACTTTGATGCCCAGTGGATGTAATATGTGTAATAGCCGTGATAGCCTAGCGTTAGTTGCTTGCTTATTTATTTCCTTGTTGTCTTGTTTATTTGTTTGCTTGTAGTCATTGCAGTTCTTTTTCCACGGTTAGCTAGTGGCTGCAATAACCTATTTTTTAAAACTAGGCCACAATAACCATGGGCTAATATTTACTGTAGTGACACAGGGCCGCCTACTGGCCGTAGAAACAGTGGGCCTTCTACGGGCTGTAGAAACAATGGGCCTTCTACGGGCCGTAGAAACAATGGGCCTTCTGCGGGCCATATCATCAATGCGCCTTATATGGGCCGTATGATCGATTGGCCAAACATGGGCCAAACAGACCGCATTATGGTCGTAAACGGGCTAGAGTTGGAATCGTCCATTCATGGGCCGACCATAACGGGCCATCCTTAATAGGCCGTATTTGGTGATGCTATGAAAATGGCCCAACATACTAACGGTCCACAAACGGGCCGACTGTAACGACGGGCTGAATTTGGCCCACAAGCAGAAAATGACAGTAACGGGCCGTAAGTAACCGAATGCTACAAATGAGCCCAAGAATAAATGGGCCCTCAGAAGGCCGAAAATTAACTTGGGCTGGAAACGGCCCAACGGAATAACGGGCCGTTAATGGGTATAAAGTGATACACTATTCATTACGGGCCAGTTTCACCACGGGTTGTTAATGGGTGTAAAGTAATACACTGTTCATTACGGGCCAGTTTCAGCACGGGCCGCTAATGGGCCAAGAGTTACAAAGGGCCTCATATGGGCCGAAAGACGTCATGGGCTATACATGGGCCAGAAGTGAAAACGGGCTGGAATCATATTGGATGGCCCAGATGACGCTACTGGGCCTAATTCGGATCGGGCATAACGGGCCTTGGGTTAGCGGGCTGCAAATGGGCTATATGCAAACACGCCGTTAACAGGCTTTCCATGGGCCGGCCCGCCAGCTTTTGACCAAGTCAAACAGGCCGGCCTTTTCACAGGAATGGGCCATTGTTGGGCCGTGCCACATGTCGACGTATCATAGGCGCCTTCTGTCCAGTGAGTGGATGACATCTGTCCCAACGATGAGCCAACACGTGTTTCCTCTAGCCAATGATGATTTTACACGTGGAAAATCCCCATTGGTCGGGGCTGTTAACGGGTTATCAGATCCAAAACCCGACCCGATAGCTTAACGGCGTTCCGTTACGGTGGATGCCACGTGTCGGTCACCCTTGACGAAAGCACTTCTGTGATGCGCGATTTATCGTCATGGAAGTGGACACTTCCATGATGATAATTTTGGTAATGTCATGGAACACTTCTACGACAACACAGGTATGACTATCTTGATTCTGTCATAAATTTGTCATTGATGTACATGCATGACAAAAAATGCGACCTACTGTGACAAACACGTATCATCACGGAAGTGTATTTTTTGTAGTGAAAGGATCAGCCGGACAAGCCTTGTTTAAGTCTGTGTAGTCCACACACATACGCCAAGTGCCGTTCTTCTTAAGTACCAGCACCAGGTTAGCCAACCACTCCGGATGAAAAACTTCAACAATAAACCCAGCCGCCAAGAGCCGGGCTACCTCCTCACCAATGGCCTTATGCCTCTCTTCATTGAAACGACGAAGAAACTACTTGACCGGCTTAAATTTGGGATCAACATTAAGAGTGTGCTCAGCGAGTTCCCTTGGTACACCTGGCATGTCAGAAGATTTCCATGCAAAGATGTCCCAGTTCTCACGGATGAACTCGATGAGCGCGCTTTCCTATTTCGGATCCAGATTAGCACTGATGTTGAACTGCTTAGATGAATCACCAGGAATGAAGTCAACTAGCTTGGTATCATCCATCGATTTAAACTTCAATGCCGGGTCGTGCTCCGTGGTTGGCTTTTTCAAAGATGTCATGTAAGCCGGGTCAACATTATCTTTGTAAAATTTCAACTCCTCTGTTGCACAGATCGACTCAGCATAGGCTGCATCACCTTCCTCGCACTCTAAAGCGATCTTCCAGCTTCCATGCACCATGATGGTTCCCTTGTAACCCGGCATCTTGAGCTGCAGATAAACATAACAAGGCCTTGCCATGAACTTAGCATAAGCCGGTTGTCCAAACAAAGCATGATAAGGGCTCTTGATTTTCACCACTTCAAAGATCAATGTCTCCGACCTGGAGTCATAATCATCTCCAAAAGAAACTTCCAGAGCTATCTTACCAACTGGGTATGCCGACTTACCAGGCACCACGCCGTGAAAAACAGTGTTCGACGGCTTCAGATTCTTATCAGTCAACCCCATGTGACGGAAAGTTTCATAATAAAGGATATTGATGCTGCTTCCTCCGTCCATGAATACTTTAGTGAACTTATATCCTCCCACCTGAGGCGCCACCACCAAAGCCAAATGACCCGAGTTATCAACCCGGGGCGGGTGATCCTCCCGACTCCATACAATGGGCTGCTCAGACCAGCGCAAGTAATGGGGAATCGCGGCTCAACGGCGTTCACTGCCCTTTTATGGAGCTTCTGATCCCGCTTGCATAAACTTGTGGTGAAGACGTGGTACTACCCGTTCTTCAACTGCTTTGGGTTACTCTGATACCCAAATTGCTACTGTTGATTCCCCTAACCTGACTGTTGATGGTAACCACCCTGATTGCCTTGATTTCCTTGATTACCTTGGAACCCAGAGTTAGAACCGCCGCCACCGTAACCCGGACCATGAGAGCTGGAGCCTGAGCCGCCACCCGGCCCATGATTGTCTTGAAACAAATTGGAATTTTTATACTCCTTCATAATGAAGCAGTCCTTCCAAAGGTGACCAGACGGCCTTTCCCGTGTACCATGCCTTGGGCAGGGTTGATTCAGCAGCTGCTCAAGATTAAAACCTGACCCCCCAACCCGTGGGGGCGGTTTACCCTTACGACGCTGACCATTATTCTGCGCATTAGTGTTAGCCACAAAGTCCAAACTATTATCAGCTTTGCGCTTACCGTTGCCTCCCTGAATCGCCGGGTTATGCTGCTGCCCTCTGGTGCTGCTGCTCTTCTTTCCCTTTCCCGGCTTTTAATCATCAGACTCGGGATCCTTGGTACCATCAGAGTCAGCATACTTAACCAGAGCCGCCATTAGCTCCCCCATGTCACTGCAGTGGCGCTTGAGCCGTCCCAACTTCTGCTTAAGAGGCGTGAAACGACAATTCTTCTCCAATGTTAAGACTGCCGAACCGGCATTGATGCGATCTGATGAATGTAAGATAGTTGAGACCCGGCGCACCCAATGGGTTGTTGACTCGCCCTCTTCTTGGACACAGGCATCCAGATCCACAATTGACATAGGCTGTTTGCATGTATCTTTGAAATTCTGGATAAACCGGGCTTTTAACTCGGCCCATGACCCAATGGAGTTGGCAGGCATCCCCTTCAACCAGGTACGAGCCGTTCCATCCAACATCATGGTGAAGTACTTAGCACACGCAGCATCGCTAATGTCTAGAAGTTCCATGGCCATCTCATAACTCTCGACCCATGCTTCAGGGGGTAAGTCGACTGTATAGTTAGGTACCTTGCGAGGACCTTTGAAATCCTTGGGCAAACCCTCGTTACGCAGAGCTGACACTAAACATGGCACACCCCCTGAAAGTCACACCTGTCTCCACTGAAGTTGTCAGGCGAACCGGAGAATGCTGATGAGCTGCATACTGTGCCGCCAGCTCGGCCTCTCGGTGCGCTCTACCCTAATCCACTACATTCTGAGCATTAACCCCACCGCTCGTCGGGTTATGTCCACGGGGTAGCTTACGGTTCCGCCCGCTGCTTGACAAAGCTGGTTCCTCGATATGCCTGCTATAACTTCGGCTTGGGCGAGGGGTTGAATGAATCCTTTCATGACTGTAAGAATAAGCCTGCTGCTGAACCAATGCTGTCTGAAGAAGCTCTCTAGCCCTTCGCGTTTCAACCGCCGTTGGAGACTCGTGATACGTCTCCAACGTATCTATAATTTTTTATTGTTCCATGCTATTATATTATTTGTTTTGGATGTTCAATGGGCTTTATTATACACTTTTATATTATTTTTGGGACTAACCTATTAACCGGAGGCCTAGCCCAAATTGCTGTTTTTTTGCCTATTTCAGTGTTTCGAAGGAAAGGAATATCAAACGGAGTCCAAACGGAATGAAACCTTCGGGAACGTGATTTTTGGAACAAACGTGATCCAAAGGACTTGGAGTGGACGTCAAGCAATCAACGAGGAGGCCACGAGGCAGGGGGCACGCCTACCCCCCTGGGCACGCCCTCCACCCTCGTGGGCCCTCGTAGCTCCACCGACCTACTTCTTCCTCCTATATATACCTACGTACCCTGGAAACATCATAACAAGAGGAAAAACCCTATTTCCACCGCCGCAACCTTCTGTACCCATGAGATCCCATCTTTGGGCCTTTTCCACCGCTCCACCGGAGGGGGCATTGATCACGGAGGGCTTCTACATCAACACCATAGCCTCTCCGATGATGTGTGAGTAGTTTACCTCAGACCTTCGGGTCCATAGTTATTAGCTAGATGGCTTCTTCTCTCTCTTTGGATCTCAATACTAAGTTCTCCTCGATTCTCTTGGAGATCTATTCAATGTAATCTTATTTTGCGGTGTGTTTGTCGAGATCCGATGAATTGTGGGTTTATGATCAAGATTATCTATGAACAATATTTGAATCTCCTCTGAATTCTTTTATGTATGATTGGTTATCTTTGCAAGTCTCTTCGAATTATCAGTTTGGTTTGGCCTACTAGATTGATCTTTCTTGCAATGGGAGAAGTGCTTAGCTTTGGGTTCAATCTTGCGGTGCTCGATCCTAGTGATAGTAGGGGAAACGATACATATTGTATTGTTGCCATCGAGGATAAAAAGATGGTGTTTATATCATATTGCATGAGTTTATCCCTCCACATCATGTCATCTTGCTTAAAGCGTTACTCTGTTCTTATGAACTTAATACTCTAGATGCATGCTGGATAGCGGTCGATGTGTGGAGTAATAGTAGTAGATGCAGGCAGGAGTCGGTCTACTTGTCACGGACGTGATGCCTATATACATGATCATACCTAGATATTCTCATAACTATGCTCAATTCTATCAATTGCTCGACAGTAATTTGTTCACCCACCGTAATACTTATGCTCTTGAGAGAAGCCACTAGTGAAACCTATGGCCCCCGGGTATATTCTCTATCATATTAATCTACCGTTATTTCTATTACCGTTTACTTTGCTTTCTTTACTTTTAGTCTTTATCATAAAAATACCAAAAATATTATCTTATCATCTCTATCAGATCTCAATTTTGCAAGTGGCCGTGAAGGGATTGACAACCCCTTTATCGCGTTGGTTGCAAGGTTCTTATTTGTTTGTGTAGGTACGAGGGACTTGAGCGTGGTCTCCTACTAGATTGATACCTTGGTTCTCAAAAACTGAGGGAAATACTTATGCTACTTTACTGCATCACCCTTTCCTCTTCAAGGGAAAACCAATGCAGTGCTCAAGAGGTAGCAAGAAGGATTTTCGGCGCCGTTGCCGGGGAGTCTACGCACAAGTCAAGACATACCAAGTACCCATCACAAACTCTTATCCCTCGCATTACATTATTTGCCATTTGCCTCTCGTTTTCCTCTCCCCCACTTCACCCTTGCCGTTTTATTCGCCCTCTTTTCCGTTCGCCTTTTTCGCTTGCTTCGTCGTTATGGCTAGTTCTTTATCTACTCCTTTGTCTACCGAGTTCGAAGTTCTTCACTTCAAACAAAAACAAGGAGAAAATCTAAAAGATGATTGGTATAGGATGATAGAATCCTATCGTGGTTGCACTACAGAGGGAGATTTAAAGGTTTTACTTCGCAATTTTTATGTTGGGCTAACCATATCCCATAGACAACTCCTTGATTTTGCCGCCAAAGGGAATTTTATTGAAATTGATCCTAGTTTTGCTTATGAGATTATAGAGGGGATAGTAGGAACACTTCCCCCACAAAAGGGACCAACTCTTACTCAAGAGGGAACCCAAATCTTAGAAAAACTATGTGAATTGCAAAAGTCCCTTTAACCTCTTAAAATTTTTGGAGGAAACCTTAATCGCATGAATACCTTGATTACACTTTGCAACAAACGGTTGGATGCTCTAGACCTAAGAATCTCCGAGCATGAAGGGAAACGTAAGGAACCTCCCGGATTTGAGCATAACTCCACTAAAAAGATAAATACCAAAGATGGCAATACTTAGATATATCCTTGCTTTTATGCCTAGCTAGGGGCGTTAAACGATAGCGCTTGTTGGGAGGCAACCCAATTTTATTTTAATTTTCTTGCTTTTTATTTCTGTTTAGTAATAAATCTTTGATCTTGCTGAAAATTCCAGAAACTTGGATGATAGTTATTTGATAGTTATTTGATCTTAAAAATGTTGGAGGAAACCTTAATCGCATGAACCCAAATCAGTATTTCTTGCTTTTTATGTTTTAATTAGTGTTTGTGCCAAGTTAAACCTATAGGATCTTCTTGGATGATAGTTATTTGATCTTGCTGAAAATTCCAGAAACTTTCTGTTCGCAAAAATAATTGTTAAAAATCACCAGAACGTGATAAAATACTGATTCCAATTGCAGTAGATCAATAAACAAATTTTCTAGGTCGTCCTATTTTGGTAGATTTTTCTGAGTTCCAGAAGTTTGCGTTTAATACAGATTACTACAGACTGTTCTGTTTTTGACAGATTCTGTTTTTCGTGTGTTGTTTGCTTATTTTGATGAATCTATGGCTAGTAAAAGAGTTTATAAACCATAGAGAAGTTGGAATACAGTAGGTTTAACACCAATATAAATAAAGAATGACTTCATTACATTACCTTGAAGTGGTGTTTTGTTTTCTTTCGCTAACGGAGCTCACGAGATTTTCTGTTAAGTTTTGTGTTGTGAAGTTTTCAAGTTTTGGGTAAAGATTTGATGGATTATGGAACAAGGATTGGCAAGAGCCTAAGCTTGGGGATGCCCAAGGCACCCCAAGGTAAAATTCAAGTACAACCAAAAGCCTAAGCTTGGGGATGCCCCGGAAGGCATCCCCTCTTTCGTCCTCGTCTATCGGTAACTTTACTTGGGGCTATATTTTTATTCACCACATGATATGTGTTTTGCTTCGAGCGTCTTGTATGATTTGAGTCTTTGATTTTTAGTTTACCACAATCATCCTTGCTGTACACACCTTTTGAGAGAGATACACATGATTCAGAATTTATTAGAATACTCTATGTGCTTCACTTATATCTTTTGAGCTATATAGTTTTTGCTCTAAGTGCTTCACTTATATCTTTTAGAGCACGGTGGTGGTCTTATTTTATAGAAATTATTGATCTCTCATGCTTCACTTATATTATTTTGAGAGTCTTAAACAGCATGGTAATTTGCTTTAATTGTGAAATTAATTCGAATGTGATAGGCATCCAAGATGAGCATAATAAAAACTTCCATATTGAGTTCATTGAATATCATGAGAAGTTTGATACTTGATAAGTGTTTTGAGATATAAAGGTGGTAATATTAGAGTGTGCTAGTTGAGTAATTGTGAAATTGAGAAATACTTGTGTTAAGGTTGGCAAGTCCCGTAGCAAGCACGTATGGTAAAAGTTGTGTGACAATTTTGACACATAAGGTGTTCTTTTATTGCTTTCCTTATGAGTGGCGGTCGGGGATGAGCGATGGTCTTCTCCTACCAATCTATCCCTCTAGGGGCATGCGTAGTAGTACTTTGCTTCGAGGGCTAATAAACTTTTGCAATAAGTATATGAGTTCTTTATGACTAATGTGAGTCCATGGATTATACGCTTTCTCAACCTTCCACAATTTTCTAGCCTCTACGGTACCGTGCATTGCCCTATCTCGCCTTGAGAGTTGGTGCAAACTTCACTGGTGCATCCAAACCCTGTGATATGATACGCTCTATCACACATAAACCTCCTTATATCTTCCTCAAAACAGCCACCATACCTACCTATCATGGCATTTCCATAGCCATTCCGAGATATATTGCCATGCAACTTACCACCATTCCGTTTATTATGACACGCTCCATCATTGTCATATTGCTTTGCATGATCATGTAGTTGACATAGTATTTGTGGAAAAGCCACCATTCATTATTTTTCATACATGTCACTCTTGATTCATTGCATATCCCGGTACACCGCCGGAGGCATTCACATAGAGTCATATTTTGTTCTAAGTATTGAGTTGTAAGTCTCCAGTTGAAAGTGTGATGATCATCATTATTAGAGCATTGTCCCATGTGAGGAAAGGATGATGGAGACTATGATTCCCCCACAAGTCGGGATGAGATTCCGGACTAAAAAAAAGAGGCCAAAAAAAGGGAATGCCCAACAAAAAATGGGAGAAAAAATGAATAAGAGAAAAAGAGAGAAGGGACAATGTTACTATCCACTTGTGCTTCAAAGTAGCACCATGATCTTCATGATAGAGAGTCTCCTATGTTGTCACTTTCATATACTAGTGGGAATCTTTCATTATAGAACTTGGCTTGTATATTCCAATGATGGGCTTCCTCAAAATGCCCCAGGTCTTCGTGAGGAAGCAAGTTGGATGCACAGCCACTTAGTTTCTTTTGTTGAGCTTTCATATATTTATAGCTCTAGTGCATCCGTTGCATGGCAATCCCTACTCCTCTCATTGACATCAATTGATGGGCATCTCCATAGCCTAGTGATTAGCCGCGTCAATGTGAGACTTTCTACCCTTTTGTCTTCTCACATAACCCCCATCATTATACTTTATTCCACCCATAGTGCTATAGACATGGCTTGCGCTCATGTATTGCGTAAGGGTTGAAAAGGCTGAAGCGCATTAAAAAGTATGAACCAATTGCTCAGCTTGTCATCGGGGTTATGCATGATGAGAAGTTTTGTGTGACGAACTTGAAGCATGGCCTAACTATATGATTTTGTAGGGATGAGCTTTCTTTGGCTATGTTATTTTGATAAGACATAATTGCTTGGTTAGCATGTTTGAAGTATTATTGTTTTTATGTCAACATTAAACTTTTATCTTGAATCTTTCGGATCTAAATATTAATGCCACAATAAAAATAATTACATTGAAAATTATGCTAAGTAGCATTCCACATCAAAAATTCTGTTTTTTATCATTTACCTACTCGAGGACGAGCAGGAATTAAGCTTGGGGATGCTTGATACGTCTCCAACGTATCTATAATTTTTTATTGTTCCATGCTATTATATTATCTGTTTTGGATGTTCAATGGGCTTTATTATACACTTTTATATTTTTTTGGGACTAACCTATTAACCGGAGGCCCGGCCCAAATTGCTGTTTTTTTGCCTATTTCAGTGTTTCGAAGGAAAGGAATATCAAACGGAGTCCAAACGGAATGAAACCTTCGGGAACGTGAATTTCGGAACAAACGTGATCCAGAGGACTTGGAATGGACATCAAGCAATCAATGAGGAGGCCACGAGGCAGGGGGCGCGCCCTCTGTCGGTGTCCAAACCGGCGGATCTCGGGTAGGGGGTCCTGAACTTTCGCCTAAGGTCGATGGTAACAGGAGACAGGGGACACGATGTTTACCCAGGTTCGGGCCCTCTCTATGGAGGTAATACCCTACTTCCTGCTTGATTGATCTTGATGAATATGAGTATTACAAGAGTTGATCTACCACGAGATCGTAATGGCTAAACCCTAGAAGTCTAGCCTGTATGACTAAGGTAACGAATATCTCCCCTTTCCGGACTAAGTCCTCCGGTTTATATAGACACCGGGGAGATCTAGGGTTACACAAGGTCAGTTACAGAGAAAGGAATCTACATATCCGGTCGCCAAGCTTGCCTTTCAATGTGAAACTGCAAATGATAGAGGGGGAGCAGGAGGAATGCGGTGGTGCCTTAGTGAGCAAGCTCGCCAACGCTGTCTGGCTAAAAGGATCTTTCAAAGAATCTTCCGACTTATGGCAGCAGGAGTGGTTCTATATCACCGAGCCCCGCGGTTCCAAGTGGGTAGCTGCGCCTGCATTTCGATCCAGCCCCCCAATTCAGCTTGCATCGTGGATTAATAAGGGGTTGAACTAGGGATTGGTTGACGAGGTGCGGACTCTGCAAAGTTGCATCCGAAGCCTCACTGAAAAGGATATCAATATTGCCAATGTTATTCAGGTGATGTTAGTCCGCAGGACCCTGCCGTGCCAGCGACGGCCTCTCCGCCAGTGGGAGTTTAACCCAGAAGGGCCACGGACTCTTCAGAACTTCTTCGGCACTACGCACTAAGGAATGTCGGAATTATTCTTCGGGAGATAAAAACAATGGCCGGACACCACCGAAGATACTGGCCTAGACTATAACCATCCGGACACCCCGGTAAGTACTCATCCGCCGAACACCTCATAATCAGATATCCTGTGCTAAGATACTAAACAAACCATCCTTTTCCATGGCTGGATAAAGAAAGCGGAACGGATTAGGTGTCCGGCCCCTCTTCCCGAAGACTCGGCAAACTCTGTGTTAACACGGATGCTGGCACCGGCACCATACCAGATACCGGCAGGGGAGGGCAAGGTGGAGAGTGAGAAGACCCAGGATGACCTTCGTTCCGGAGATAAATCAGATACTGAGTCCGGAGAAATCGATATTTCCTCGCCCGAAGACGAAGGTGAAAAAGAAGCCAGTATCCCTTCTCCATTCAGGAGGAAAAGGACCGCCTCCGAAGGTTGGGAGGGGCGGTCTCCTAAGAGAGGCAAGATGCCACCGTCGAGCGGCTCGGGATTGGAAGGCGATGCCAGTGAACAGCTCCGTCATGAGGACAAGCCCTCAACCAAACCATAAGTGAATCTGGGGTACTTTGATAGCGTCCCTCTTCTTTCCTGTTACCAAAGAGATACGTAACGTGCATGTGTGTTTTTATAGTCCGGCACAGAGTTCCTTTAGGCACTCCTCTTCTTCGGGAGATCTCCTCCCAGAGATGATGGAAAGCGAGATGCCTCCCCCGACCTCCTCGCCCAATAAGGCGGACGACTCCGAAGTGTCATCTCGGAGGGTTATTCTTGATCAACAAGCGGTGCAGGGGATGAAGGAGGCAGTACCCGAAGGTGAACCTCCAATCGTTCGGGATTCGGGGGCCAATAATGAAGGCCCCGGACTATCCGGTTGCCAGCCAACGATGATTCTGGAGACGGGTGAACAGGTTACTTTAAAGGATGGTCGTGCTCCCAGAGCGGCTTCCGGAGACCCGGCGACACCGGACACATTGCGGGATATGCTGCGAAAAGCATCTGTCTCAGAGGAACAACGTACCTTGATGGGTACGGTGGTTGAGAAGATTCTGTCCGCGAAGAGCGGATTGAATGAAGCCTTCATGAGCCTGCTAAGAGGCTTCGAGGTTTGTAATATAATGTTTTCAACTATATTTTACTTGCAAAGATGCACCTGTGTATAGGTAGTAGCCCCTGAGACTCGGGTTGGCTCCACATGGGAGGCGAACGGAGGATCGAGAATAAATATTCAAGGACTAATCTAATTAACTTGAACACAGGCTGCTTCCCCCCTGGCTACTTCCTAGACTACGAAAATTGCCGAGCTGCAGCGGAAGCTTGATGTGGCAGGGGATGACATTGCGTTAATCAATATGCGTCTTGACGAATCGCAAGGTATGTATTCGGGGCAGTCCCTTCACATACTTTTTGTGATATAAGCATGATGCTGAAGGTTATATACTGGAATATGCATGATTGCAGATGGTGCCGCCGCCATTGAAATTCTTCGGGCGGAGCAGGCTCGGTTTAGTAATGCGGCTGCAGAAAAGGCATCGGCTGAGTTAAAAGCCGAACAAGCTTCTCGGCGCCAAGACGAGGAGAAGATATCCGTGATGGCGCTCGAATTAAAAAATGCTGCTAGCCGCTGTGAACTTCTTGAGAAGGAAAATGAAGCCAAAACGGCTGAACTTCACAAGGCCTTACAAGAGACGAGAGAAGCGCGGTCCAAATCCAGAGCGGCCCGCGAGGAGATCCGGCAAGCTGGGGAGATTGCAGCCAGTAAGCCCTTTTTGCTGCAGACTAAGTTCGGCGATCCGAATTATGCTCAGCTTAACCAAGTGTGGAGTTCTCCGGACGAGTTTTAGACTGGCCGAAGAGTTCTTCCGATGCGGCGCAGTTTTACCAAGCGCGAGAGGGATATGCAACGGAGAATCTTTTCTGGTCACAGTTTGGTGCGTCAAAGCGCCCCCTGTTGCTGAATGAGCAGATGTCTCAATGGGCTGAGCTACATAGGATATCCGGCGCTGCCATGAAGAACGTCATAATCCGGCTGTGGCCGAATGAGCCCGTTCTGAATAGCTACTTCGGCTTGGTGCAGCGGCTCATTGATGCGGTGCCACGTATCGACGCTGTGAAGCGGTCGGCGTGCATTGAGGGTGCACGGATGGCCTTTGCCCGTGTCAAGACATTCTGGGGGAAGATGAAGGCCATCGATGTTGCGGCGAAGAGTCCACCCAAGGGCAAGGACCGTCACGCACCAGAGCTTTATTTTGAAGACATCCTAGAGGCCGCCCACTTGATAGAGGGTCAATGATCGAAGGACATAATATTCGAGTGAGGTGTATGATTATTGTAAAAGATAATCTATTTTTATGTTTTGCTCGAAAGCTTATGTTCCTCCTGTGCGGCCGTTTTAATATAAACTGAAAGTTTTCCAGTCGTCGGCTTCAGCCCCCTCGTCGGAAGTATGGGGGTGTTCGGAAAAGCATTTAATCACTCTTGATCCAACGTCTTGGTCCATGAAGGAGGTGATAATGCGGAGAACTAGGCAATCAGACTATAGGGCGTTAACACTTTCACTTAGCCATAGGAGTTTTATAGGGGGGGCTACGATATAGCCCCTAGTATGTGTACGGCTTATTCCAATATGGTGTGTTACATATATGACCTGAAAAAAAGGTCCTTCGTGTAATACGGAGGGAATCATGACAGATTCTGATAAGTCATCGAGTGGTTGACCAGCTCTCACAGCATCATGACAGTCGGTTTTCGGCTTTCTCTACTGAGCTGCTTGACTAGACGAGCCGGAAGCACAATCGCAGTAGTTCTCCCTTTACTACCCTAGCCGATAGAGCGAAACGTAAGGTAGCAAGCACAGGAGCCGGGCAACCCAACCATTGACCCAAGACATGATTCGGAGCTGATGCATATAAGGCCAAACTCGCGACGCCGAAGTACGCTGTGAAAGCTGTTCGGACTTTGTTGGCAACTCATTTGTTCCCATACCGAGCCCCTGGCAGGTTATGCCGAGGTATATCTATGAAACAACCATAGGAGCCATATTCATTGGCGAAAAGACATGAATGATTAATTCGGATAATGTTTACTGGGACCTGAGCGATATGCCAATGATTACTTTATGTATATAAAGACCACAACCCCGGCTATTTGACATGCCTGGGGTCGAGGGCGGAGGAAAAAGGCACATTACAGGCTCGAAATGAAGAGTGCGGTCTACAAAAAGTTATTTTGGACCTCCTGTCGCACGTCTGCGCCGCCTGTCCTCGGGGAGGGGGGAATCCTTGACGGAAGTAGCCCCTGAGGTCAGTGTATGGATCTGAACTCCGATAGAGTCAGTTTTGGATGTTTGTCCTTTACGTCACCTGTTTTTAAGAGATAAAAAGAAAGAAAAAAAGAAAGAAGATAAAAAATGTTACGGGAATGCTTGCGGGCTTATCCGTATTGTGCTTCCGCCTATGCCCATGGTATCTTGAGTGCATAGTGCTGTGTGCGCGGTACAAATATTGCAGGTATATGCGGCGGGCGGCGGAAGCCGAACTGCTATTTCTGCTCCGGGATTGGTCGATCCTCTCCATCGTCCCTATCGCCTGGCGGCCTCCTCCCCTTGTATTCGGCGTTGAGCTTGCCGGCCTGCTTGAAGACCCAACAGTTTCTATTGGTATGATTAGCTGGTTTATCGGGGTGGCCGTGAATCTGGCAGGGTCGGTCCAATATCCTATCTAGGTTGGATGGTCCGTCTCGATTCGCCTTGAATGGCTTTTTCCGTTGACCGGGTTTGGGATTGTTAAATCCGGCGTTGACCGTTGTGTCGCGTGATCTTTCATTATCATTGCGACTGTTGTGTTTGCTTCGCCGTGGCTTGCCATTGCCGTCTCGAATTTCGGAGGTGCCCGGGTCACCGACGCTGTTGCTTCTATGAGCGAGCCAGCTGTCCTCTCCCGCGCAAAAGCGGGTCATTAAAGCGGTAAGGGCTGTCATGGATTTACGTCCTTCTTGACCGAGGTGGCGTGCTAGGCTGCTAGCCATTCATCTCGGACGCTGTGCTTGAAGGCCGCAAGGGCTTCTGCGTCCGGACAGTCGATGATTTGGTTCTTTTTAACTAAGAACCTAGTCTAGAGCCTCCTGGCTGACTCTCCGGGCTGTTGGACAATGTGACTTAAGTTATCGGCATCCGATGGCCGGACATATGTTCCTTGGAAGTTGTCGCGGAAGGCGCCTTCCAAATCTTCCCAGCTGCCGATATAATTTTCCGGCAAACTGTTTAACCAGTACCGAGCTGGTCCTTTGAATTTTAGTGGTAGGTATTTGATGGCATGAAGGTCATCTCCGCGGACCATGTGGATATGGAGGAGGAAGTCCTCGATCCATACCGCGGGATCCGTTGTTCCGTCGTATGATTCGATATTCATGGGTTTGAACCCGTCTGGGAATTCATGCTCCATTACTTCGTCCGTGAAGCAAATTGGGTGTGCGGCGCCTCTATGCTGGGCCACACTGCGGCGTACCTCCGATGGAGTCCATTTGTAGTTTTCCGCCCGGGCATGGCTAGGTTTGTCACGTCCGAATAGGTAGCCGTCGTCGTGTGTCGAGGCACGTCTTCGCGATCCATAGACCGATCTTTGCGTGTCCTACTCTACTGTCCAAGTCATGTTGAAGGTCGTATGTATGACCCCGAGCTATTTTATTCTTGCCTTTACAGCGAGGTGGGGTGGTCTGGTGTTCGGCCTGAGTTGTCGCTTTATCCGGACCAAGTTGTGATCGGCCTGCCGCGTTGTGCGATGATGGTACGGGCTCCAGCGCCTCGTCATCGAACTGTGGTAGAAGTCTACGCTTCGGGTAGATTTTGGCTGGGCCACTAAGGCCATATTCTTCGGTGGCCAGGACTTCGGTCCACCTATCATTGAGCAGATCTTGGTCCGCTTGAAGCTGTAGCTCCTTCTTTTTCAGGCTTCTTGCAGTGGCTATTAGCTGGCGCTTGAAGCGCTCCTGCTCGAGAGGTTCCTCGGGCACGATGAAATCCTCGTTGCCGAGGCTTTCCTCCTCCTCGGAGAGCGGAAGATAGTTACTGACCTCCGTGTCTTCGTGTATGGCATGTTCATCCTGTTCGGAGGTTGCTCCCACAGGGTCTTCATTGTCTTCGGCATCGTTCGGAGTATTGTTTTCTCTGGTGTCGGTGTTGTTGTCTTTTGTACGACGTGACTTAGAGCGGCGCCACTGACGTTGGCGACTGGGCTTTGTCTCAGGAGGTTTATCTTCAACTGGATCCTCTTTGTCATCGTTGTTAGTTTCTTTGGGCGTATCCACCATGTATACGTTGTAGGAAGGAGTGGCCGTCCATCGCCCCATGAGTGGCGGGTGTTGGTCTTGCTCTTTGTCGGCATCGTCGTCTGTACTGACGATGTCCTCGGAGCCGTAATCAAGCATGTCGGTTAAGTCCTCGACAGTGGCTATGGAGTGGGTGGCGGGTGGGAAGCAAAATTCCCCATCATCAGCCCCTAGTTCGAACCGTACATAGTTCGGCTGTGAGTCCCCTGCCAAGGACAAGTTCTTTAGTGAGTTCAGCACATCGCCCAAGGGCGAGTGCTGGAAGATGTCTGCAGCGCCGAACTCGAAGATCGATAAGCGATCAAGTTCGGTATCCGTGGACCCACATGGTTCGGAACTTATACCCGGAAAGGAGTCCAGAGTTCCGGTGACATGAGTATTGTCTGAGGTTAAATCCATGTGCCGCTCCAACGCCGGAGAATCTGTGGCCTCCATGGTGGGGCTGAACTTCCAATCCTTGGATGTCGTAGTGTGCTTTGGATATAAGGCCAGAGTGATCACAGGAGCTATCTCATGGATGCGGTCTGACGACAGATTTAGGTCATGTTCGTCGAGATGACCGGGAGCGGTTGCCGCAGTCTCGAATCCGGCGAAGATCAAATCTCCACGGATGTCCGCGACATAGTTCAAGCTCCCAAATCTGACCTGGTGGCCAGGGGCGTAGCTGTCGATCTGCTCCAGGTGGCCAAGCGAGTTGGCCTGCAGTGCAAAGCCGCCAAACACAAAGATCTGTCCGGGGAGGAAGGTTTCTCCTTGGACGGCGTCACTATCGATGATTGAAGGGGCCATCGAACCTTTCATCGACGGCACAGTGGAACTCTCAATGAAAGCACCAATGTCGGTGTCAAAACCGGCGGATCTCGGGTAGGGGCCCCCGAACTGTGCGTCTAAGGTCGATGGTAACAGGAGACAGGGGACACGATGTTTACCCAGGTTCGGGCCCTCTCTATGGAGGTAATACCCTACTTCCTGCTTGATTGATCTTGATGAATATGAGTATTACAAGAGTTGATCTACCACGAGATCGTAATGGCTAAACCCTAGAAGTCTAGCCTATATGACTAAGGTAATGAATATCTCCCCTTTCCGGACTAAGTCCTCCGGTTTATATAGACACCGGGGAGATCTAGGGTTACACAAGGTCGGTTACAGAGAAAGGAATCTACATATCCGGTCGCCAAGCTTGCCTTCCATGCCAAGGAGAGTCCTATCCGGACACGGGTGCAGTCTTCGGTATTCGTATCTTCACGGCCCACCAGTCCGGCCCATGGCTAACAGGCCGGACGCCCGAGGACCCCTTAGTCCAGGACTCCCTCACCCTCCACCCTTGTGGGCCCCTCGTAGCTCCATCGACCTACTTCTTCCTCCTATATATACTTACGTACCCTGGAAACATCAGAACAAGAGCAAAAACCCTATTTCCATCACCGCAACCTTCTGTACCCGTGAGATCCCATCTTGGGGCCTTTTCCGGTGCTCTGCCGGAGGGGGCATTGATCACGGAGGGCTTGTACATCAACACCATAGCCTCTCCGATGATGTGTGAGTAGTTTACCTCAGACCTTCGGGTCCATAGTTATTAGCTAGATGGCTTCTTCTCTCTCTTTGGATCTCAATACAAAGTTCTCCTCGATTTCTTGGAGATCTATTCGATGTAATCTTCTTTTGCGGTGTGTTTGTCGAGATCCGATGAATTGTGGGCTTATGATCAAGATTATCTATGAACAATATTTGAATCTCCTCTGAATTCTTTTATGTATGATTAGTTATCTTTGCAAGTCTCTTCGAATTATCAGTTTGGTTTGGCCTACTAGATTGATCTTTCTTGCAATGGGAGAAGTGCTTAGCTTTGGGTTCAATCTTGCGGTGCTCGATCCCAGTGACAGTAGGGGAAATGACACGTATTGTATTGTTGCCATCGAGGATAAAAAGATGGGGTTTATATCATATTGCATGAGTTTATCCCTCTACATCCTGTCATCTTGCTTAAAGCGTTACTCTGTTCTTATGAACTTAATACTCTAGATGCATGCTGGATAGTGGTCGATGTGTGGAGTAATAGTAGTAGATGCAGGCAGGAGTCGGTCTACTTGTCACGGACGTGATGCCTATATACATGATCATACCTAGATATTCTCATAACTATGCTCAATTCTATCAATTGCTCGACAGTAATTTGTTCACCCACCGTAATACTTATGCTCTTGAGAGAAGCCACTAGTGAAACCTATGGCCCCCGGGTATATTCTCTATCATATTAATCTACCGTTATTTCTATTACCATTTACTTTGCTTTCTTTAATTTTAGTCTTTATCATAAAAATACCAAAAATATTATCTTATCATCTCTATCAGATCTCACTTTTGCAAGTGGCCGTGAAGGGATTGACAACCCCTTTATCGCATTGGTTGCAAGGTTCTTATTTGTTTGTGTAGGTACGAGGGACTTGACCGTGGTCTCCAACTGGATTGATACCTTGGTTCTCAAAAACTGAGGGAAATACTTACGCTACTTTACTGCATCACCCTTTCCTCTTCAAGGGAAAACCAACGCAGTGCTCAAGAGGTAGCAACTCGCCTTCAACTGGGAGAGCTGCCAATCGTGATGCTGTAGCGATCATGTTATCCAAGGGGTTAGAATAATGACCCGGCAGCGTCGGCACGTGCTATGGTGGGATATTGTTCTGACGAGGTAGGTCCGTCGTGCGCGGCTGAACCGGCGCTCCCGTTCCAGGTGTTTCAACCCGGTTTACCACTGGCTGGTTACTGGTCCCTGCTCCGGGCGTATTAAAGAGATCTCTCGCCTCGTAGACCGGAGGCAGGCGAGTCTGATGCCTTCTCCTCATGACTTCGTTTGAAGCTTCTGATCTAGCATGAGCCGGAAAGACTCTGACTGAATCCACTGCGCCTGAGCATCTAAAGCAGCCCGCTCTGCGGCCATCCGAACGTTTTCTGCGTTCAGCTCCTCCTTGGCATGTGCTATCCCATCACGCAATTTTGCAACCGCCGCATTATGCTGATCCTGATCTGCCAGGTTAACCATTGCCGTTAACAATGTTGTCAGTTTATCCAGCAAGTCAGTTAAGGCCTGAGCTGGCAGGCGCACATGGCCTCATGCCCCGGCAGCCATTGCTACCGCTGACCCGGAAATCATCTCTGCCGCAGTCGACGAGTTCTGCACTGGCCGTGTACCGGCCATAAAGATCGCAACCCTGTTCGGCGGCTCATACGGTTCCGGAATACTATCGCCATCGGAACAGCCCCCAAGCCGGCCGTCTTGCAGTTGATACAACGACTTGGTCTCACCGGTGGACGACTCGCCATCAGAGTAGACAACCGTCTCATCACCAGATGCCGATCTATCCTCAGATTCCGCTCCATGGATGAATCCCACGAAGGCACGATTGATGGCGGGCTGAACTCGGGCGGGTCTTGCACGCTGAGCCGTCTCGATGATGTCGGTGCAGATGTTCGGCTCAAGGCCCGGTTCGCCGATCTTGCCGATGAAGACGTGGATTCCGTCGAAGGGGACCCGGTACCCGTACTCAATTGAGCCGGCCTCAGGGCCCCAGCCCGCGTCGTCGATGTAGAGCTTGCCGCGGCGACTTTTGGTCATCCAGCCCACAGCGTATCCCTTGATCCCTTCGAAGTTGCCCTTCAAGAACTTGAAACTATCGTGTGATAGCCCCACGGTGGGCGCCAACTGTCGTGGGGTTGTCACGGCAGATGTCCTAGTGCAAAGACTTAGTCGTGGAGCCATCACAACGAGATTAGCTTAAAAGGGTTAAAACAGGACAAAGGACACAAGGAGTTTATACTGGTTCGGCCCCTTGCGGTGAAGGTAAAGGCCTAATCCAGTTGAGGTGGTATTGCTTATGTCTCGATTACTAGGGAGCGAATACGCTTGACCTAGCTTTCGATCTCTTCTTTCTTGCCCTAACTCGCCGCCGGGTCACCCCTTTATATACTCAGGTTGACGCCCAGTGGCTTACAGAGTCCTGGCCGGCTCATAAACATGTCCGGCCCGGTGACTTAATTACAATTGCCTTATAATACAAGTCATACACATATGGGTTTACACATACGGGCCTTAAGCCACCTATGGGCCTTGGGCCATTCATAAGTTATCCTCATGAACCGCCATCTTCGATCCCTTCATGGGCTTTGTCTTATGAGTCGCCATGGGTATAACCTGGCCCCTCCTGGGCGGATTAACTAGATAGCTATATCCCCAACAACGATCTTGATGTACCGCGAGCTTTGTTACTATGTCTTGCATGGGATACCCATGGTGACAATGGGGTGTTCTATTGATTCACTTGATGTATGTTTTGGCACTCAACTCGCAGATTCCTGAGGTGACATTGGGGTAATCTATGCATAGGGGTTGATGCACGTTTTCGTCCTTGTTTCTCCGGTAGGAATCTTGGGGCACTCTTTGAGGTTCTTTATGTTGGATTGAATATTATGAATCTGAAGTTGTTTGATGCATATCGTATAATTGACCCACGGATACTTGTGGTGACATTGGAGTATCTAGGTGACATTAGGGTTGATTGATGTGTGTCATATGGTGTTATTTTACTACGAACTCTAGGGCTGTTTGTGACACTTATAGGAATAGCTCAATGGATTGATTGGAAAGAATAACTTTGAGGTGGTTTCATACCCTACAAGCAATTTCATCTTATGTTCTCCGCGATAGGAACTTTGGGGTTACTTTTGACGCACGTTGAGGGATTGCCATATGATTTAATTATGTTATCATCGTTGAGAGAACTTGCGCTAGTGAAAGTATGAACCCTAGGCCTTGTTTCCAAGCATTGCAATACCGTTTTCGCTCACTTTTACCACTTGCTACCTTGATGTTTTTATATTTTTCAGATTACAAAAACCTATATCTACCATCCATATTACACTTGTATCACCATCTCTTCGTCGAACTACTGCACCTATACAATTTACCATTGTATTGGGTGTGTTGGGGACACAAGAGACTCTTTGTTATTTGGTTGCAGGGTTGTTTGAGAGAGACCATCTTCATCCTACGCCTCCCACGAATTGATAAACCTTAGGTCATCCACTTGAGGGAAAATTGTTACTGTCCTACCAAACCCTGCGCTTGGAGGCCCAACACGAGTCTACAAAAAGAAGGTTGCGTAGTTGACATCATCCACCTGCCGTCCTTCATCTTTGCAAACCATGACATCGCCGTCACTATCGCCGGTGTTGTGCCGGGAGGGACATATAGAGTACGAGCTGGAGCGGCTCTGCCACTGCTTCGTGAAGGCACCTCAATGGATTTCATGGAGTGTTCCTGATCAAGGGTAATACAACTGCACAAAATCAAAGGTAAAATTCTCTGCTTCATCTATTTTTGTCACAAGCTCTGATCTCTCTGTGTTGCATTGATTGTTGGGGAACGCAGTAATTTAAAAAAATCCTATGATCATGCAAGATCTATCTAGGAGATGCATAGCAATGAGCGGGGAGAGTGTGTCCACGTACCCTCATAGACCGAAAGCGGAAGAGTTTAGTAACGCGGTTGATGTAGTCGAACGTCTTCGCGATCCAAGTACCGAACGCACGGCACCTCTGCGATCTGCACACGTTCAGCTCGATGACGTCCCTCAAACTCTTGATCCAGTTGAGGCCGAGGGAGAGTTTCGTCAGCACGACGGTGTGGTGACGGTGATGATGAAGTTACCGGCGCTGGACTTCGCCCAAGCACTATGATGATATGACTGAGGTGTGTAACTGTGGAGGGGGGCACCGCACACGGCTAAGACAAATCTTGAGTGCCTTTGGGGTGCCCCCTGCCCACGTATATAAAGGAGGGAGGAGGAGGAGGCCGGCCTAGGAGGGGCGCGCCTATAGGGGGAGTCCAACTAGGATTCCCAATCCTAGTTGGAGTCCCCTTCCTTTGCCAAGAGGGGAGAGAGGGAAGGAGTAGGAGAGGGAGAAGGAAAGAGAGGGGGCGCCGCCCTTCCCTAGTCCAATTCGGACTTGCCATGGGGGGGCAACCCTTGATGCCCTTCTCTCCTTTCCCGTATGGCCCATTAAGGCCCACTACTTCCCCCGGCGAATTCCCGTAACTCTGGGTACTCCGAAAAATACCCGAATCACTCGGAACCTTTCCGATGTCCGAATATAGCCTTACAATATATTGATCTTAACCTCTCGACCATTTCAAGACTCCTCGTCATGTCAGTGATCTCATCCGAGACTCCGAACAACCTTCGGTCATCAAATCACATAACTCATAATACAAATCGTCATCGAACGTTAAGCGTGCGGACCCTACGGGTTCAAGAACTATGTAGACATGACCAAGACACATCTCCGGTCAATAACCAATAGCGGAACCTGGATGCTCATATTGGCTCCTACATATTCTACGAATATCTTTATCGGTCAAACCGCATAACAACATATGTTGTTCCCTTTGTCATCGGTATGTTACTTGCCCGAGATTCGATCGTCGGTATCATCATACCTAGTTCAATCTCATTACCGGCAAGTCTCTTTATTCGTTCCGTAAAACATCATCCCATGACTAACTCATTAGTCACATTGCTTGCAAGGCTTATCGTGATGTGCATTACCGTGAGGGCCTAGAGATACCTCTCTGAAACACGGAGTGACAAATCCTAATATCGATCTACGCCAACTCAACAAACACCATCGGAGACACCTGTAGAGCATCTTTATAATCACCCAGTTACGTTGTGATGTTTGATAGCACACAAGGTGTTCCTCCGGTATTCGTGAGTTGCATAATCTCATAGTCAGAGGAACATGTATAAGTCATAAAGAAAGCAATAGCAATACAACTAAACGATCATTTATGCTAAGCTAACGGATGGGTCTTGTCCATCACATCATTCTCCTAATGATGTGCCATGTTCATCAAATGACAACACATGTCTATGGTCAGGAAACTTAACCATCTTTGATTAACGAGCTAGTCTAGTAGAGGCATACTAGGGACACTTTGTTTTGTCTATGTGTTCACACATTATCAAGTTTCCGGTTAATACAATTCTAGCATGAATAATAAACATTTATCATGATATAAGGAAATAAAATAATAACTTTATTATTGCCTATAGGGCATATTTCCTTCAGTCTCCCACTTGCACTAGAGTCAATAATCTAGTTCACATCGCCATGTGATTTAACACCAATAGTTCACATCACCATGTGATTAACACCCATAGTTTACATCGCCATGTGACCAACACTCAAAGGGTTTACTAGAGTCAATAATCTAGTTCACATCGCTATGTGATTAACACCCAAGAGCACTAAGGTGTGATCATGTTTTGCTTGTGAGATAAATTTAGTCAAGGGATCTACCACATTCAGAGCCGTATGTATTTTGCAAATTTCTATGTTTACAATGCTGTGCACGAAGCTACTCTAGCTAATTTCTCCCACTTTCAATATGTATCTAGATCGAGACTCAGAGTCATCCAGATCAGTGTCAAAGCTTGCATCGACGTAGCTCTTTACTACGAACTCTTTATCACCTCCATAACCGAGAAACATATCCTTATTCCACTAAGGATAATTTTGACCGTTGTCCAGTGATCCACTCCTGGATCACTATTGTACCCTCTTGCCAAACTTATGGCGAGGTACACAATAGGTCTGGTAGACAGCATAGCATACTTTATAGAACCTATGACTGAGGCATAGGGAATGACTTTCATTCTCTTTCTATTTTCTGCCGTGGTCGGGTTTTGAGTCTTACTCAACTTCACACCTTGCAACACAAGCAAGAACTCCTTCTTTGACTGTTCCATTTTGAACTACTTCAAAATCTTGTCAAGGTATGTATTCATTGAAAAATCTTATCAAGCGTCTTGATCTATCTCTATAGATCTTGATGCTCAATATGTAAGCAGCTTCACCGAGGTCTTTCTTTGAAAAACTCCTTTCAAACACTCCTTTATGCTTTCCAGAAAATTCTACATCATTTCCAACAAACAATATGTCATTCACATATACTTATCAGAAAGGTTGTAGTGCTCCCACTCACTTTCTTATAAATAGAGGCTTCACCACAAGTCTGTATAAAACCATATGCTTTGATCATACTATCAAAGCGTATATTCCAACTCTGAGAGGCTTGGACCAGTCCATAAATGGATCGTTGGAGCTTGCACACTTTGTTTGCACCTTTAGGATCGACAAAACCCTCTTGTTGCATCATATACAACTCTTCTTTGAGATATCCATTAAGGAATGCAGTTTTGACATCCATTTGCCAAAATTCATAAAATGCGGCAATTGCTAACATGATTCGGACATACTCTATGCATCGATACGAGTGAGAAAATCTCATCGTAGTCAACACCTTCAACTTGTCGAAAACCTTTTTGCGACAATTCAAGCTTTGTAGATAGTAACACTACTATCAACGTCCGTCTTCCTCTTGAAGATCCATTTATTCTCAATCGCTCACCGATCATCGGGAAAGTCAATCAAAGTCCATACTTTGTTCTCATACATGTATCCCATCTCAGATTTCATGGCCTCAAACCATTTCGCGGAATCTGGGCTAATCATCGCTTCCTCATAGTTTGTAGGTTTGTCATGGTCAAGTAACATGATGTCCAGAACAGGATTGCCGTACCACTCTAGTACGGATCTTACTCTGGTTGACCTACGGGGTGCGGTAGTAATTTGATCAGAAACTTCATGATCATCATCATTAGTTTCCTCACTAATTGGTGTAGGAATCACTGGAACTGATTTCTGTGATGAACTACTTTCCAATAAGGGAGCAGGTACAATTACCTCATCAAGTTCTACTTTCCTCCCACTCACTTCTTTTGAGAGAAACTCCTTCTCTAGAAAGGATCCTGTCGTGGAATTGTCACGGCAGATGTCCTCGAGCTAGGACTTAGTCGTGGAGCCATCGCAACTAGGAAGCTTGAAGGGGTTAATGTGGGACAAGGGACACGAGGGTTTATACTGGTTCGGCCCCTTACGGTGAAGGTAAAAGCCTACGTCCAGTTGAGTTGGTATTGATTAGGGTTACGATCACCAGGGAGCTAAACTTGCTATGCCCGGCTCTCGATGAGATTGTTCTTGTCTCTAAACCGCTGCCGGGTCGTCCCTTTATATAGGGAGGCTGACGCCCAGCAGCCCTTGGAGTCCCGGCCGGCTCATAAGAGTGTCCGGCTCGGACTCTCAATCATACTTGCCTTACACTACAAGTTCTACCATAATAATGATTGTAACTATGGGCTTTAAGCCGTATCCGGGTCTTAGCCCATCTCTGGCCCATCGTCTTCAAGCTTGTCTCCGGGCTTCTGGCAACGACCATACGAGTAACCCGGCCCCTCCTGGCGGGTGACTCTAAGGTCTATATCCTCAACATTAGGCCCCAGATTGATTTGAGCCGGCTCATGTCAATCTTCAACTCTTCTGACAGAAAAATCTCCGGCTTACCATTCATGTGAAGGCCATAACCCGGAGTGACGTCACCCTCTGGACTCCGGATAATCCGCCATGACGTCATCCTCCATTAAGTCCGTTTTTTACTCCGCCAGATCCGCAACGGATCTTTGCTTTTACTGTCATTCCGAAAATCGAGGCATCGTGGGGGGAGATAACCACGCCGTGGTCTCCTTGAATCTCGCGCCCACTTATGACCTTGCCTTATAAATAGGCCGGCCCGACGGGCTCTTCTCACGCTCTCTTCTTCCTCCTCGCGCCGCTGCCTTTCTCACTGAGCTCGCACTCCGCCGCCGTCGTCTCGCCTCCAGTCTTTGTCAACCTCGGCCGCTGCATCACCCTGACTCGGACCAGATAAACGGCGGCGACTCCCGCGGCTCTCCAACTCCGGTAAGTTTTGCTTGTCCTGTAGGATAGATCTACCACAGGGTTCGTCATGTTCTTCGTGTTCATCACCATTGCCACAAGCTTCGGTAGTTCTCGTAGTCACTGCCCTTGTTTGATCTTTAGCCTTGTATAGAACTAGTGCGGCAGTTGTTTAGGCCTCCTTTCAAATGCCAGTAGATCTCTTTCCACTGTATAGATGCTTCGTTCGAGCTCAAGAACATCCGCTCGTCTGTTTCTAGGTCTAGAAAATTTTTATTTCACCCGACCATTTTGATCCAAAAAAGTTACTGCAATATGTGAAACCTGTTTTACCACACTTAGTAAAAACCGCAACCATTGAATCTTGGCGGCTTACGATTCCGGGTTAAAGAACCCACGCGCTGTAGAATCCTCCGGTTTAAAGAAAACCATGCTTCGTAGAATCCTCCGGCTTAACTGTAGTAAGGCCGTAGATAACCAACTTAATCTGAATGCCCCTGCGGCTTAAATAACCCGCTGTACCTGAATATATATCATTAGTCCCCTTCATAAGCCGCCACCTTAGTTTTGAACTATAGATCTCCGGCTTATAATTAACCCGGACATTTTCCTTTTTGTCGTAGACTGCCAACTTTCACCATGCCTCCCAAGGCTCCCATCACTTGCAACTGGATGAGGTCCAACGTCACCAACGAGACCCTAGCCAATTTTGTTAAGTCCGGATATCTCCCTAAGAAAGAAGTTATGTCCTACCGTGCCCCTGACCCGTCAGAAGAAAGACCACAGCCAAGGGACGGGGAGGTAGTGATCTTCGCAGATCATATGAGCCGGGGCTTCGCACCGCCCGGCTCAAAGTTTTTTAGAGATGTGCTCAACTTCTTTGACTTGCGGCCTCAAGATATAGGACCCAACTCCGTCTCCAACATCTGCAATTTTCAAGTCTTCTGCGAGGTTTACCTTGGAGAAGAGCCAAGTCTGCTGCTCTTCAGAGAGCTGTTCTACTTAAACCGCCAGAATGAGTGTGCCAATGGGCCGAGTCTGGAGTTAGGTGGCATTTCCATCCAGCGGCGTAGAGATTGTCTGTTCCCTTATGCAGAGCCGCCGAGCCACCCCAAGGACTGGAACATGACTTGGTTCTACTGCCAAGATACGTCCCCGGCTGACGAAAGCCCGCTGCCCGGCTTTCGCCCAACACGTCTAGAGCCGACTCACCCGCTGTCGGACAAGCTGACTCCAGCGGAGCGCCAGCCTCTGCTTCCTACTATCAATAAAATCAAGGCCCTCCTGGGCAACGGTCTGAACGGAATCGACCTCGTCCGGGTCTGGATCTCATGGCGGGTGATCCCATTGAGCCGCCGCCCAGGCTTAATGTGTGAGTACACCGGGCGAAAGGATGACCCTCAGAGGCACAGTCGCAATGATCTTCCAGAAGACGTTGCTGAGGAAGAGACCAAGGCTCTTTTAAACGAGAGTCTGGCAGACTATGGAAGGACCGGGTTAGCCCCCTTCTGCAAGACCAATCCAGCCCCAGCGGTAAGCCGCTGACTTTAACTTTTATCTTCGTCTGCATATAACCTTCATCTGAACCGTTGTAAGAATTCACCATTGTATCTTTCAGGCTGACGACAAGTTCTGGCGGGTCAAGTATGACCATGAGGCGGCCAAGAAAGCCAGGAAGGCGAAGAAAGCCGCCAAGAAAGCCGCCCCTCGCAAAAAAGGAAGTAGGCCTACTGCTTCGGAGCTGATGCAATTAAGCGACAGCTCCGAGTCAGAGGTAACTCCTGAGCATTTAAACCATTACTATATTCACTGTTTGCTGCTGTCCACCTTATTAATACTTGCTTATTGACAGGATGACACCGGCGCCAGTAACCCGGTGGTTGAAGAGGTAATGTCACTTTCCTCCGACTCGGAGCCCTTGCCACAGCTGAAAGTCCGAAGGGTAACCCGGAAAGTAAGCTTTTCACATCCTTTAGCTTACCAAGACCCTCGATTTATTTTGAAGCGACAGGTTCATGAAAGCCGGCGTCACACCCGGACCAACAAGGACACCGATCTCTCCGCCGGGTTACCCGACGCGACAAGGAAGCGTCGAACTGAGGTTTTTTCTCACTTGTACCCTTTTCATCCGTTGGCGGGTGTTATCCGTCAGCCACTCAACTCTTCTGACTCCAATTATCAGGAGACCTCCCCTTCTTCGGGCGACTCTATGCAGTCGAGTCTTCCGACTTTCAAGACCGCGCCCGGGTAATGACAACCATCTCACATTATACTTGTCTGTACTTACTTTCTTTGTGCTGAATGTTTCTGTCCTTTCAGCGCCCAGGCAAAGCTCACCAAAAGAGCGAAGAAGACCAGGTCAGCCGGAGTGCCGGACTTACCTGAACCGGAGGTGACGGCTCAAGAGCCGCCAGCTGCCTTCGCCCCTGAAGCCACCACTCCAATGGACACAGCACCTGAAGCCACTGCCCCAACTACCAAGGCAACGACCGAAGCTTCGGTTAACCCGGAGGCCTCCGGCTCCGCTCCGCCAGCAGACAACCCGGACGTGGTAATCACCCGGACGGAGTTCGTTGAGCCGGGGAGACCGACCGTGTTGGCCAAATGCTCCGCGAAGGGGGAGTTGCTGCAGCCCCACCGGGTGAACTTGGAACTCTCCGACTACACCAACTTGAGCATTGGAGAGCTCGTCTCTGGCTACATCAGCCAGGTGCACAAGAGCCGGGACGCTGAGGTCGCCATGGTAAACCAGATCCAACAAAAATCTGAGGTATCCTTCTGCTGTCTTCTTACTTACTGCAATAGTTACCTTTGCCATGCTAGTCCCCAAGTCGACGACTTATGATTGAATATGTTGTAGACTTAGGTTCCGGCTTACTTCAGTGAGCCGGCAGTATGTAGATAGATACGTTCAATATGCATTAGCCCCCAAGTGCCAAGTGTCTTTGCTTGGAAAACGCTTGGGACTTATATAGTAACTGCTCATGTCATAACCCGGAAACTTATACAGGCTGTGGGCAAGAAGCTAGAGGCGGACCTTGCGGATCTCAAGAGCCGGCTGAAGATGCAGGAGATGGAGACCCGGAAGGCAAACGCCAAGTTTGTATCCAGCATTGCCACGCAAGAAAAGTTGAAGACCAAATTTTATGCTGAGAGAAAAGCCTGGGCCGAAGAGAAGGCCGCACTGGTGACCCGGGCGGAACAGGCGGAGAAGGCTCTCTCTGAGAAGACCGCTGAGCTCTCTGGCCTAAAGCGCCAGGTTTCCCAAATGGTGGCCGCCATCTTCGGTAAGTCGCCTCACTGGTTTTCATCAAGTTTGTATATGTCATGATTCATCCTTGTCACCGGTTTATCTGATTCTGTTAAATAGGTCCCAGGAGTGCCAACCTCAACCAGAGTGTGGTCACCAAGCTAAAGGCCGTGTATACCCTGGTGGAACAGCTCTACACCGGGTCACAGCGTGCCTTAGCTGTGGTGGCCCTATCCAACGAGGTGCCAACTCATCTGGCCGAAGTCCTGCGCCGGCTCGCCGTTCTACCTCAGCGGATCCAAGAGCTGCGACGGGCCTCCGCGAGAGCCGGAGCAATCGCCGCGCTGAGCCGGGCCAAGGCATTCCTGCCGGAGCTAGACCCGGCAGACATCGCCCTGGGTTATCCGAGCCTGAAGGAAGACGGCTCAACTTTCAATCAAAAGGACTTCGCGGCGTGCGTGAAGGCTGTACGCCCGGTGGCCACCCTCATCGGGAATGACACAGATCTGACCAAATACCAGCCGGGTTATAACGCGGAGAATCAGAGGATTCCAACCCCTCGCTATGAAGCCCTCAACCTGATCCCGCCGGCTCATCAGCACACCTTCGCCCCAGAGATTGACCCGGCCGGGTTAATTGACGAGGAAGCCCAGTTCGAGGCTCTCAGCGGCATCGATTGGAAGTCATCAACCTTCCAAGTCTTGGGATCAGCCGGAGGAGAGGACAGGAACGAGCCGGAGACTTCCACTCAGCGGGCATCGTAACTCGGCTGTCGGTTTACCAAACAATGCTCCAACCTTGTTAGACTTGATGAATTTTGTAATAAATTAGGTGTAACAGTCTATCTCTGCCGTGCCATCGTGCACGTATTGAATGCCAAGGTCTTTTGAAGTTGTCTCTTTAATGTTTCTCCGGGTCATAATCGTCCCTTTGTTTTTCTCATCTTCAAAGGTGTGCCTTTAAGTGTCCTGCATAAAAAGGCAAATCACAAGTCTCGAGGCGGCTTACCGCCCTGAGAGTCAGGTGTTTTGGATAGATAACCCGGAATATGAATCAAAAAAGACTGGTCCTCAATTATATCCTTAACACAGCCGTAATAATACACTTAGCGGCCTGTAAGCATACTTCCGGTTTAGATAACCCGGGTAACAAGGTTGGTATCTTAACTCTGATTTACCTGTCGTAATGACACCCATGGCGTTCAACGAACACTGTAAACCAAAGTTAAGCCGGTAAAGTGAGACCCGGCCGTACACACTTTGACATAATCAGAGTAAACTTGTGATAAAGCAGAGGAACTTTAGGGGCTTCCGGTTCGAATACGACCAGAAACCCGGCCCAAAGGGGTTAAGCCATGATTCGGATACGATCATATAGCCCCCAGTGGGTGTGGCGATGCCAATCAAGAGGGTACCAACAGCTATGTTCTCTTTGGTTCGAATACGACCCATGTGTGAACAGGAAGCCCCCAAGTGATTTCAAGAATTGTTTAACGACGCTGATTCGAATACGATCCACGTCGGTTCTCAGAGGGGTTAAACTATGATTCAAATATGACCAAAGATAACCTCCCAATGAGCTCGGCACTTTGCCAATCAAATGGGTATCGACAGCTATGTTCTCTTTGGTTCGAATACGACCCATGTTTGAACAGGAAGCCCCCAAGTGACTTTACTGCTTACGGCTCGATTCGAATACGATCATAAGCCGGATCCTCCTTTAAGCCATCATGTAATCTTGTAATAAAAACAACACGTGCATATTTGGAGGAGAAAATAGGACAGAGGTCCTGCTTTATTGCTTCATCATAATATATACACGTCTGAGAGAAATATGTACACCACGAGAGCCGGTGGCTCAAGTGTAGTAAGGCCGAAGCTGAGCTATGTTCCACGGCCGACGGGTCTCCTCCTCCGACTTACGTGAATCTTTGTGCTCCCGAACGTCAATGAGGTAATAGGACCCGTTGTGCAAGTTCTTGCTGACCACAAAGGGCCCTTCCCAAGGCGGGGATAACTTGTGCGCGTCTGTTTGATCCTGGATGAGCCGGAGCACAAGGTCGCCTTCCTGGAAGACCCGGGATTTGACCCGGCGGCTGTGATAACGGCACAGGTCTTGTTGGTAAATCGCCAAACGGGCCGCTGCCACATCACGCTGTTCGTCCAACAAGTCAAGAGCATCCTGGCGCGCCTGTTCATTATCCGTCTCAACATAAGCCGCCACGCGAGGTGAGTCGTGACGGATATCACTGGGGAGGACTGCTTCTGCTCCATAGACCATGAAGAAAGGCGTGAAGCCTGTAGACCTGTTAGGAGTAGTGTTGATGCTCCATAAGACGGAGGGCAACTCCTCCACCCAACAACCCGGCGTCCGTTGCAAAGGGACCAAAAGCCGGGGCTTGATGCCCTTCAGAATCTCCTGGTTAGCTCTCTCAGCTTGACCATTGGATTGAGGATGAGCCACTGAGGAAACATCAGGTCGGATATGCTCTCGTTGACAAAACTCTTCCATAGCGCCTTTGGACAGATTGGTGCCATTGTCAGTTATGATGCTGTGCGGAAAGCCGAAGCGGAAAATCACCTTTTTCATAAACTGAACCGCCGTGGCTGCATCGCACTTGCTAACTGGCTCAGCTTCTACCCACTTTGTGAACTTATCAACTGCCACCAAGAGGTGGGTCTTCTTATCCTTGGACCTTTTAAAAGGCCCAACCATATCAAGCCCCCAGACCGCAAAGGGCCAAGTGATTGGGATCATCCTCAGCTCCTGAGCCGGCACGTGAGCCCGTCGTGAAAACCTCTGGCAACCGTCACATTTGCTGACCAAGTCCTCTGCATCAGCATGAGCCGTCAGCCACTAAAATCCATGACGGAAAGCCTTGGCCACAAGGGACTTTGAGCCGGCATGATGGCCACAATCCCCTTCATGGATCTCACGTAAGATCTCTTGACCCTCCTCAGGGGAGACACAACGCTGAAATGCGCCCGTGACACTGCGATGATGCAATTCGCCATCGATAACAATCATTGACTTAGCCCGCCGGGTTATTTGCCTGGCCAAAGTTTCATCCTCAGGCAACTTGCCCCGGGTCATATAAGCCAGATATGGCATTGTCCAGTTTGGTATGACATGAAGAGCCGCCACCAGTCGTGCCTCCGGGTCAGGGACAGCCAAGTCTTCCTCTGTAGGTAACTTAACCGAAGGGTTATACAGGACGTCCAGGAAAGTGTTAGGCGGCACCGGCTTTCGCTGAGAGCCTAGCCGGCTTAGAGCATCAGCCGCCTCGTTCTTCCTGCGATCAATGTGCTCTACTTGGTAGCCCTGAAAGTGCCCGGCGATTGCATCAACCTCGCGGCGATAAGCCGCCATGAGGGGATCTTTAGAATCCCACTTGCCTGATACTTGTTGAGCCACCAAGTCTGAGTCACCAAAGCACCTTACCCGGCTCAAGCTCATCTCCTTAGCCATCCGAAGACCGTGGAGCAAGGCCTCGTACTCAGCCGCATTGTTAGTGCAAGGGAACATCAACCGTAGCACATAATGGAACTTGTCACCCTTAGGGGAAGCCAAGACAACGCCAGCCCCCGAGCCCTCCAACTGCCTGGACCCATCAAAGTGAATAGTCCAATAGGTGTTATCCGGCTTTTGCTCGGGCACTTGTGACTCTGTCCAATCATTGATGAAATCCACCAAGGCCTGAGATTTAACAGCAGTGCGTGGCACATATCTGAGACCATGAGGTCCAAGTTCTATAGCCCACTTAGCAATTCTCCCTGTGGCCTCTCTGTTTTGAATGATATCGCCAAGGGGAGCGGAGCTGACCACAGTGATGGGATGACCCTGAAAATAATGCTTAAGTTTCTGGCTTGCCATGAACACACCATATACCAGCTTCTGCCAATGCGGGTACCGCTACTTGGATTCAATGAGCACTTCGCTGACATAATAAACCGGCCGCTGAACCGGATGCTCCTTACCCTCCTCCTTGCGCTCCACCACAATAGCCACACTGACGGCTCGTGCGTTTGCTGCCACATACAGTAGTAAGGGCTCCTTATCAACCGGAGCAGCAAGGACTGGGGGCTCTGCCAGCTGCTTCTTCAAATCCTCAAAAGCGGTATTGGCTGCATCATTCCAGACGAAGTTATCAGTTTTCTTCATCAACTGATATAAGGGCATGGCCTTCTCACCCAAACGGCTTATGAACCGGCTTAAAGCAGCGATGCGACCCGCCAAACGCTGAACGTCATTTATACACACCGGCTTAGCCAAGGAGGTGATGGCCTTGATCTTCTCCGGGTTAGCCTCAATGCCTCTGTCAGAAACCAAGAAGCCCAAGAGTTTGCCTGCAGGAACACCAAAAACACACTTGGCCGGGTTAAGCATCATCTTATAGACCCGGAGATTATCAAAGGTTTCCCTCAAATCATCTATCAAAGTTTCCTCTTTGATGGACTTAACCACAATATCGTCCACGTAAGCGTGAACATTGCGCCCGATCTGTTTATGAAGACAGTTCTGTACACAACGCTAGTAAGTCGCCTGTGCACACTTGAGTCCAAAGGGCATCGACACATAGCAGAAGGCTCCAAAGGGAGTGATGAACGCCGTCTTCTCCTGGTCCTTAACTGCCATCTTAATCTGATGATAACCGGAATAAGCATCCAAGAAACTTAAACGTGCACAACCTGCCGTAGCATCAATGATTTGATCAATACGGGGGAGGGCAAAAGGATCAGCCGGACACGCCTTATTCAAGTCCGTGTAGTCCACACACATCCGCCAGGTGCCGTTCTTCTTGAGCACGAGCACCGGGTTAGCCAACCACTCTGGGTGAAAAACTTCAACGATAAACCCGGCCGCCAAGAGCCGGGCTACTTCCTCACCAATAGCTTTCCGCCTTTCCTCATTAAACCGCCGAAGGAACTGTCTGACCGGCTTAAATTTCGGATCAACATTGAGAGTATGCTCAGCGAGTTCTCTAGGTACACCTGGCATGTCAGAAGGTTTCCACGTGAAGATGTCCCTATTCTCACGGATGAACTCGATGAGCGCGCTTTCCTATTTTGGATCCAGATTGGCACTGATGCTAAACTGCTGAGATGAATCTCGTGGAACAAAATCAACAAGCTTAGTTTCATCAGCCGACTTAAATTTCATCGCCGGCTCGTTCTCCGTCGTCGGCTTTTTCAGAGAGGTCATATCTGTTGGGTCAACATTGTCCTTGTAAAACTTCAACTCCTCTGTAGCACAAACAGACTCTGCATAAGCCGCATCACCTTCTTCACACTCCAGAGCCACTTTCCGGCTGCCCTGAACCGTAATGGTCCCGTTGTGACCCGGCATCTTGAGCTGTAAGTACACATAACATGGCCGTGCCATGAACTTGGCGTAAGCCGGCCGTCCAAATATAGCATGGTATGGACTTCTTATCTTGACCACCTCAAAGGTCAATTTCTCCACCCTGTAGTTGTTCTCATCACCAAAAGCCACTTCCAATTCGATCTTGCCGACTGGATAAGCCGACTTACCAGGTACCACACCGTGGAAGATAGTGTTTGACTGGCTGAGGTTCTTATCAACCAACCCCATACGGCGAAAAGTCTCATAATAGAGGATGTTGATGCTGCTGCCTCCATCCATGAGTACCTTTGTGAACTTATATCCTCCCACCTGAGGAGCCACCACTAAGGCCAAGTGGCCCGGGTTATCCACGCGGGGAGGGTGATCCTCCCTACTCCACACTATAGGCTGCTCAGACCACCGCAAGTAGCGTGGGACCGCCGGCTCAACAGCATTCACAGCCCTCTTGTGAAGCTTCTGATCTTGTTTGCACAGACTAGTGGTAAACACATGATACTGTCCACCGCTAAGCTGCTTTGGATTGATCTGATAACCCCCCTGCTGCTGTTGATGACCCTGGCCAGACTGTTGATTAAAGTCCCCTTGACCACTCTGAGGACCAGAATTTGAGCCGCCCCCCGGGCCATGAAAGCCGTCGGCGCCTGAGCCGCCGGCACCTGAGCCACTGCCCGGGCCGTTGTAGTTTTTAAAGGCCTTCATGATCGCACAATCCTTCCATAGATGAGTCGCTGGCTTCTCTCTAGAGCCGTGCCTCGGACAAGGCTCATTCAACAGCTGCTCCAGTGAGGGTCCTGATCCGCCGCCTCGGGGAGGGGCCCTCCCCTTACGTCGCTGGTTGTTGCCTTGCGCGCTGGCGTTGGCCACAAACTCTAGGCTGCCATCTGCCTTGCGCTTGCCTCCTCCTTGGTTCCCCGGGTTAAACTGAGGACCCTTGCCGTTGCCGTTCTTCTTTCCCTTCCCTGTCCTTTCATCATCTGAAGGGGGATCCTTGGTACCATCAGAATCGGCGTACTTGACAAGAGCTGCCATTAACGTACCCATATCAGTGCAGTCACGCTTAAGCCGCCCGAGCTTCATCTTCAGGGGCACAAAACGACAATTCTGCTCCAGCATTAAAACTGCTGAGCCGGCATCCATTTTGTCTGATGAATGTATGATTTCCTTAACCCGGCGAACCCAATGTGTCGTGGACTCACCCTCCTGCTGCTTACAGTTAGTCAAATCCACAATTGACATAGACTGCCTACAGGTATCTTTGAAGTTTTGGATGAACCGGGCTTTCAGCTCAGCCCAAGACCCAATGGAATTCGGTGGTAGCCCTTTCAACCAAGTGCGGGCAGTTCCATCTAACATCATGGTGAAATACTTGGCCATGGCCGCCTCACTGACCTCCAGCAGCTCCATAGCCATCTCATAACTCTTGATCCAGGCTGCGGGTTGTAAGTCAGCTGTGTAGTTAGGCACCTTCCTAGGGCCCTTGAAGTCCTTAGGTAGACGTTCATTACGGATAGCTGGCACCAGACAAGGGACACCCCCGGTCCTGGTAGGGATACCCATATCAATGGAAGTCGTCGGATAAGCCGGGGGGGGGGTCTGGTAAGCCGTCAATTGAGGCACTTGCTCCGCCTCTTGGCGCGCTTTGTCCTGGTCTGCTGTGTAAAAGGCTCCATTATAAGCCGGGCCATGGCCAGGGGGCGGGTCATGGCGTCGGACGTTACTTGAGCCGGTTGCTGAGACCATGTGCCGGTTGTAACTCGGGCTCTGGCCTGGATGGGGGGTCGAGTGGATCCTGTCCCGGCTGTAGGAGTATGCCTCTTGCTGCGCCAGTGCTGTCTGAAGGAGTTCCCTGACCCGGCGGGTTTCAATAGCCGTCGGAGAGTCGCCGTCAACTGGGAGAGCCGCCAGCCGTGCTGCCGCAGTGACCATGTTCTCCAGCGGGTTATTGTAATGACCCAGGGGTATTGGCACATACTGAGGCGGGGCAGGGGGCACCTGGGGAGGCCCCATCACTCGTGGCCGAATAAGGGGTCCAGACCCGGGCGCTATGACCCCTGGCGGGTTACTAGACCCTGCACCTGGCGTGTTGAAGAGGTTGCGTGGATCGTAAACCGGTGGGAGTCGAGATTGGGCCTTTTGATGCCTCCTTCTCATGACCTCATTGGCCGCGTTCTGATCCATCATGAGTTGGAAGGACTGCGCCTGAATTAGCTGAGTCTGGGCATCGAGAGCCGCCCGCTCCGCAGCCAGCCTGATCCCTTCCGCTGCGAGATCCTCTTTAGCTTTTATCAGATCCAATTTTAACTGTGCTACCTCGGCATCGTGCTGAGCTTGATCTGCCGGGTCAACTGTGGCAGTTAACAGGGCCGTCATCTTGTCCGTGAGATCCATCAGCACCTGAGCCGGAGAAGGTACCGGGTTTCCCGCTCCAGCGGCGGGGTTCTGAATAGGCTGCGCACCGGCCATAAAGACTCCAACCTGACTCGGCGGCTCAAACGGGTCCGGAATACTGTCACCATCGGAACAGCCCATGAGCCTGCCATCTTGAAGTTGGTACAACGAGTTTGACTCATCGGTGGCCAACTCGCCGTCAGAGCCGGCGGCCGCCTCATCACCAGACCCAGATGGGTCAAAGGGCCCTCCATGGATGCATCCCACAAAAGCGCGCCTTAAGGCAGGCCGGGCCTGGGCGGGTCGCGCAAGCTGAGCCGTCTCGATGAGATCAGCGCAGAGACCCGGCTCAGGGCCCGGCTCATCAATCTTGCCAATGAAAACATGAATTCCGCCGAAGGGGACCCGGTACCCGTACTCAATTGAGCCGGCGTCGGGGCCCCAGTTTGCATCGTCGATGTAGAGCTTGCCGCGACGACTCTTGGTCATCCGGCCCACAGCGTATCCCTTGAGCCCTTCGAAGCTGCCCTTCAAGAACTCAAATCCACCGTGCGCTGGCCCCACGGTGGGCGCCAACTGTCGTGGAATTGTCACGGCAGATGTCCTCGAGCTAGGACTTAGTCGTGGAGCCATCGCAACTAGGAAGCTTGAAGGGGTTAATGTGGGACAAGGGACACGAGGGTTTATACTGGTTCGGCCCCTTACGGTGAAGGTAAAAGCCTACGTCCAGTTGAGTTGGTATTGATTAGGGTTACGATCACCAGGGAGCTAAACTTGCTATGCCCGGCTCTCGATGAGATTGTTCTTGTCTCTAAACCGCTGCCGGGTCGTCCCTTTATATAGGGAGGCTGACGCCCAGCAGCCCTTGGAGTCCCGGCCGGCTCATAAGAGTGTCCGGCTCGGACTCTCAATCATACTTGCCTTACACTACAAGTTCTACCATAATAATGATTGTAACTATGGGCTTTAAGTCGTATCCGGGTCTTAGCCCATCTCTGGCCCATCGTCTTCAAGCTTGTCTCCGGGCTTCTGGCAACGACCATACGAGTAACCCGGCCCCTCCTGGCGGGTGACTCTAAGGTCTATATCCTCAACAGATCCATTCTTAGCAACGGATATCTTGCCTTCGGATCTGTGATAGAAGGTGTACCCAACAATCTCCTTTGGGTATCCTATGAAGACACATTTCTCCGATTTGGGTTCGAGTTTATCAGGTTGAAGCTTTTTCACATAAGCATCGCAGCCCCAAACTTTAAGAAACGACAGCTTCAGTTTCTTGCTAAACCACAACTCATATGGTGTCGTCTCAACGGATTTAGATGGTGCCCTATTTACGTGAATGTTGTTGTCTCTAATGCATAACCCCAAAACGATAATGGTAAATCGGTAAGAGACATCATAGATCGCACCATATCCAATAAAGTATGGTTACGACGTTCAGACACACATTATGCTGTGGTGTTCCAGGTGGCGTGTGTTATGAAACTATTCCACATTGTTTCAAATGAAGACCAAACTCATAACTCAAATATTCATCTCCACGATCAGATCGTAGAAACTTTATTTTCTTGTTACGATGATTTTCCACTTCACTCAGAAATTCTTTGAACTTTTTCAAATGTTTCAAACTTATGTTTCATTAAGTAGATATACCCATATCTGCTCAAATCATCTGTCAAGGTCAGAAAATAACGATAACCGCCGTGAGCCTTAACACTCATCGGACTGTGTACATCAGTATGTATTATTTTCAATAAATCAGTTGCTCGCTCCATTGTTCCGGAGAACGGAGTTTTAGTCATCTTGCCCATAAGGCATGGTTCACAAGTATCAAGTGATTCATAATCAAGTGATTCCAAAAATCCATCAGCATGGAGTTTCTTCATGCGCTTTACACCAATATGACCTAAACGGCAGTGCCACATATAAGTTGCACTATCATTATTAACTTTGCATCTTTTGGCTTCAATATTATGAATATGTGTATCACTACGATCGAGATTCAATAAACCATTTATATTGAGTGTATGACCATAGAAGGTTTTATTCATGTAAATAGAAACAACAATTATTCTTTGACTTAAATGAATAACCGTATTGCAATAAACATGATCCAATCATATTCATGCTCAACGCAAACACAAAATAACATTTATTTTAGGTTCAACATTAATCCCGAAGGTAAAGGGAGTGTGCGATGGTGATCTTATCAACCTTGGAATCACTTCCAACTCACATCATCACCTCGCCCTCAACTAGTCTCTGTTTATTTTGCAACTCCCGTTTCGAGTTACTACTCTTAGCAACTGAACCAGTATCAAATACCGAGGGGTTGCTATAAACACTAGTAAAGTATACATCAATAACATGTATATCAAATATACCTTTGTTCACTTTGCCATCATTCTTATCCTCCAAGTATCTAGGCCAGTTCCACTTCCAGTGACCATTTCCTTTGCAGTAGAAGCACTCAGTTTCAGGCTTGGGTCTAGCTTTGGGCTTCTTCATGGGAGTGGCAACTTGCTTGCCATTCTTCTTGAAGTTCCCTTTCTTTCCCTTGCCCTTTTACTTGAAACTAGTGGTCTTGTCAGCCATCAACACTTGATGCTTTTCTTGATTTCTACCTTCGCTGATTTCAGCATCGCGAAGATCTCGGGAATCGTTTTCGCCATCCCTTACATATTATAGTTCATTACGAAGTTCTAGTAACTTGGTGATAGTGACTAGAGAACTCTGTCAATCACTATCTTATCTGGAAGATTAACTCCCACTTGATTCAAGCGATTGTAGTACTTAGACATTTTGAGCACATGCTCACTGGTTGAGCTATTCTCCTCCATCTTGTATGCAAAATACTTGTCAAAGGTCTCATACCTCTCGACTCGGGCATGAGTCTGAAATACAAATTTCAGCTCTTGGAACATCTTATATGCTCCGTGGCATTCAAAACTTTTTTGAAGTCCCGGTTCTAAGCCGTAAAGCATGGTGCACTATACTCTCAAGTAGTCATCATACCGAGCTTTGCCAAACGTTCATAACGTCTGCATCTGCTCCTGCAAGAGGTCTGTCACCTAGCGGTGCATCAAGGACATAATTCTTCTGTGCGGCAATGAGGATAATCCTCAGATCACGAACCTAGTCCACATCATTGCTACTATCAACTTTCAACTTTAGTTTAACATATCATAAATGAAACGAGGAAGCTATACACGAGCAATTGATCTATAACATAGATATGCAAATACTATCAGGACTAAGTTCATGATAAATTAAAGTTCAATTAATCATATTACTTAAGAACTCCCACTTAGATAGACATCCCTCTAGTCATCTAAATGATCACGTGATCCATATCAACTAAACCATGCCCGATCATCACGTGAGATGGAGTAGCTTTCAATGGTGAACATCACTATGTTGATCATATCTACTATATGATTCACGTTCGACCTTTCGGTCTCAGTGTTCCGAGGCCATATCTGCATATGTTAGGCTCGTCAAGTTTAACCCGAGTATTCTGCATGTGCAAAAACTGGCTTGCACCCGTTGTATGTGGACATCGAGCTTATCACACCCGATCATCACATGGTGTCTCAGCACGAAAAACTGTCGCAACGGTGCATACTCAGGGAGAACACTTATACCTTGAAATTTTAGTAAGGGGTCATCTCATAATGCTACCGTGGTACTAAGCAAAATAAGATGCATAAAGGATAAACATCACATGCAATCAAAATATGTGACATGATATGGCCATCATCATCTTGTGCCTTTGATCTCCATCTCCAAAGTACCGTCATGATCTCCATCGTCACCGGCATGACAGCATGATCTCCATCATCTTGATCTCTATCAACGTGTCGTCACATGGTCGTCTCGCCAACTATTGCTTTTGCAACTATTGCTATCGCATAACGATAAAGTAAAGCAATTACATGACGCTTGCATCTTATGCAATAATGAGACAACCATAAGGCTCCTGCCAGTTGTTGATAACTTTTACAAAACATGATCATCTCATATAACAATTTATATCTCATCACGTCTTGACCATATCACATCACAGCAAGCCCTGCAAAAACAAGTTAGACGTCCTCTACTTTGTTGTTGCAAGTTTTACGTGGCTGCTACGGGCTTAGCAAGAACCGTTCTTACCTACGCATCAAAATCACAATGATTTTTCGTCAAGTGTGCTGTTTTAACCTTCAACAAGGACTGGGCGTAGTCACACTCGATTCAACTAAAGTCAGAGAAACAGGCACCCACTAGCCACCTGTGTGCGAAGCACGGTGGTAGAACCAGTCTCATGAACGCGGTCATGTAATGTCGGTCTAGGCCGCTTCATCCAACAATACCGCCGAATTAAAGTATGACATGCTGGTAAGCAGTATGACTATTATCGCCCACAACTCTTTGTGTTTTACTCGTGCATATAACATCTACGCATAGACCTGGCCCGGATAGCACTGTTGGGGAACGCAGTAATTTCAAAAAAAATCCTACGATCATGCAAGATCTATCTAGGAGATGCATAGCAACGAGCGGGGAGAGTGTGCCCACGTACCCTCGTAGACCGAAAGCGGAAGCGTTTAGTAAAGCGCTGATGTAGTCGAACGTCTTCGCGATCCAACCGATCCAAGTACCAAACGCATGGCACCTCTGCGATCTGCACACTTTCAGCTCGGTGACGTCCCTCGAACTCTTGATCTAGTTGAGGCCAAGGGAGAGTTTCGTCAGCACGACGGCATGGTGACGGTGATGATGAAGTTACTGGTGAGGGCTTCGCCTAAGCACTACGACGATATGACTGAGGTGTGTAACTGTGGAGGGGGGCACCGCACACGGATAAGACAAATCTTGAGTGCCTTTGGGGTGCCCCTGCCCACGTATATAAAGGAGGGAGGAGGAGGAGGTCGGCCTAGGAGGGGCGCGCCTATAGGGGGAGTCCAACTAGGACTCCCAATCCTAGTTGGAGTCCCCTTCCTTTTCCCAGAGGGGAGAGAGGGAAGGAGTAGGAGAGGGAGAAGGAAAGAGAAGGGGGCGCCACCCCCTCCCTAGTCTAATTCGGACTTGCCATGGGGGGCCGCGCGGCCAACCCTTCAGGTCCTTCTCTCCTTTCCTATATGGCCCATTAAGGCCCACTACTTCCCCTGGCGAATTCCCGTAACTCTCGGTACTCCGAAAAATACCCGAATTACTCGGAACCTTTCCGATGTCCGAATATAGCCTTCCAATATATCGATCTTTACCTCTCGACCATTTCGAGACTCCTCGTCATGTTCGTGATCTCATCCGGGACTCCGAACAACATTCGGTCATCAAATCACATAACTCATAATACAAATCGTCATCGAACGTTAAGCATGCGGACCCTACGGGTTCAAGAACTATGTAGACATGGCCGAGACACATCTTCGGTCAATAACCAATAGCGGAACCTGGATGCTCATATTGGCTCCTACATTTTCTACGAATATCGTTATCGGTCAAACCGCATAACAACATACATTGTTCCCTTTGTCATCGGTATGTTACTTGCCCGGGATTCGATCGTCGGTATCATCATACCTAGTTCAATCTCATTACCGGCAAGTCTCTTTACTCGTTCCGTAATACATCATCCAGTGACTAACTCATTAGTCACATTGCTTGCAAGGCTTATCGTGATGTGCATTACCGAGAGGGCCCAGAGATACCTCTCCGAAACACGGAGTGACAAATCCTAATCTCGATATATGCCAACTCAACAAACACCATCGGAGACACCTGTAGAGCATCTTTATAATCACCCAGTTACGTTGTGACATTTGACAACACACAAGGTGTTCCTCCGGTATTCGTGAGTTGTATAATCTCATAGTCAGAGGAACATGTATAAGTCATGAAGAAAGCAATAGCAATAAAACTAAACGATCATTTATGCTAAGCTAACGGATGGGTCTTGTCCATCACATCATTCTCCTAATGATGTGACCCCGTTCATCAAATGACAATACATGTCTATGGTTAGGAAACTTAACCATCTTTGATTAACGAGCTAGTCTAGTAGAGGCATACTAGGGACACTTTGTTTTGTCTATGTATTCACACATGTATCAAGTTTCCGGTTAATACAATTCTAGCATGAATAATAAATATTTATCATGTTATAAGTAAATAAAATAATAACTTTATTATGGCCTCCAGGGCATATTTTCTTCATTGATGATATTCAATTTTAAAGATCACTGAGGGTTCATATTGCTGCACTATTTTTGTCAGAGACATGAGCTTCCATATTGCGGTTTCTCTCTTGAAGTGTCAAAATCATTGGCTAGTCCGGTAATTTTAACAGTCAATTATTTCATTAGTACGTTACTCCCACTATGTGAGTAGCCTCAACGGCCATGAGGTAACATACTGCTTGTGGGCCCTGTGAGCCTCTTCTGATCTTCTACCGAAGCTTCTAGCGTCTCTTATTTTCCATATAAAAATCATCGTAAAAATTCATTGTGTTTGGACCTTCCTAGGTATGGTTTTTCTATGAAACCAAAAACATGCGAAATATAGGAACTGACACTAGGCACTAAATTAATTAGTTAGTTTAGAAAAATAATATAGTGGGAATGATAATATAATAGCATGAAACAATAAAAAATTAAAGACGCGTTTGAGACGTATCACTTGCCGCTTGAGGCGAGGGAGCGGGACAAAGCCCCTCCAGATAGGGCACATCCTATTTGCCACCCGCGGGCGACGAAGAGTCGAGCCTTCTCTGAAGGGCAGGTATGAAGGGACCAGCCCAAGTGACCTTCCTGGGCTGGCTGTTTTTTCTGTTTTCATTTTTCCCCCTTTTTCTATTTTATTTCACAAATTCAAAATTTCTAAAAAATGTTCAAAATTACAATAAAGTTTCAAAAAATGTTCCAAATTCCTTGTTTTGTTCATGATTTCATAAATTGTTAACATCCCCCCCCCCCCCCCCCCCCCAAATAGCAATTTTAAAAATAGACACAGTTTTAGGAAAAATTGTTCATGTTTGAAAACATTGTGAAGTTTTTCAAATTTTGTTCACTTTTCAATGAAAAATTAATAATTCATTTTTTCAGAATTCGAATTTTTTTAACAATTTCAAAAACATTCACATTTTAGAAACATTTTGTTCATGTTTTCAGAAATTGTTCATGTTTTTCAAATTTGTTCACAATTCAAAATGTTCGGAAACCCAAAAAATCGGCATTTCAGAAAATGTTCACATCTATATCTACTAATAAAGCAAGGTGCGTTTCGCCAATTTTTCATCCTCTCAACGCCGGAAAGATTGTTTTTCCTATCCGAGGTGGTACTAAATTCTTGTGTGTTCGTCTGCTAAAAAAAGTTTTTCCAGAATTTCGTACGTGGACCGAGGTGGTACTTCCCGATCCAACGCTTCTCTCGACGCGGGACGCTACTGCTAGCACCACCAACACTAACGAACTTCACCTCAAAAAAAAAAACCCAGCACTAACGAACTCCGTCCTCAAAAAAGAAACAAGAAAAAGCACCCAGTTTGCAGCAAAACAAAAGCTTGATTTTGATCCACCAAAGCAAAGCCCTTCCTCAATAATAAGAATCCAAAGCAAAGCCGTCTCGTCTCATCCACAAACACCATCCCCATGGCAGCAGCGCTGTATTCCATTCCGATACGAAAGCATCTCCTATCCGCTACGGGCCCTGCTTTGAGAGGGGGTCCTTTAACGGCCACACCACTTCCACCCAAATCGAAAAGCCGTATGTGGCTGCGACCAGACACGCACACGCGCCAACCAATCCTCGGCCCGGCAGGACATCGATCGACCGATGGATCGGCCCGAGAGCCCGGGCCGGCACGTGAGCGAAACGGCCATCGGCGAGGATCTGTACGGCCACGCCAAAACGAACGATCTCCTATCACGTAACGGAGCGTAATACCGGTCCGTGTATATATAGATGCGCTCCGCCCGTCCACCACCGATCTTGCCCCGCGCCGAGGTAACAACAAAACGATCCGACTCCGCCTCGCCGAGGGAGGGAGGGAGAGCACATACTCCATAACAGACCAACGAAGCCAGAGAGATACAAGGAAGCCAGGCCAACGAGGCGAGAGAGATAGCACGCGCGAGGAGGAGGAGGAGGAGGAGCCAAGGCGAGTTGGTTGTGCCGTCAGGTGAGCGGGCGCCTTCCGTGCCGCATCCCCCCACGCGCTTGTTGCTTTCGCCTGTTCCGCTGTTCCTGTTCCGCCGTGGGGAAAGTGGAGGTGATCCATCCATGGCCAATGCAGGGGCGTGCGACGGCCGGCGGAGCGCGGCCGGGATGGGCGTCTACGAGCTCGTCCGGAGCGAGGACGCCGCGGGCCCCGCGCTGGATCTGGAGGCCGGCCGCTGCGGCCCCCCGCCGACGGCCAAGGCGTCTCCGGCGGCGCCGCGCCAGCAGCGGCTCGTCTCGCTCGACGTCTTTCGGGGAATCACCGTGCTGGTACGTGCCGCCAACAAATCCCTCCACGCTTTCACTTCGTTTTACGGAATCACGTCTTTCTCGCCGTTCTTTGCGATATTCCTGATATCCGATACCAAATCGAATTGCTTCCCGCGTGGGCCTTTTATTTTCTTTTCATTTTTCTCCGCCGCGATCGATTTCGCAGCGCCTAGTGCCACCGCCAGCCAAACGTAGATGCTCCATGAATCATGATGCAGCATGCTAGCTACTCATTGCCGGCCTTCTTCTCTTTTCCCTTTTTGTCCGCACTTAAACTAGTAGAGTAACCAAAAGAAAGCAGAGTTGATTGAACCAACCACATGATCACTAGTAGTACAAGATTTTCGCTTCAGGGAACATTACTGCTGGCCAGCGAGGCCTGTACGGGCAGCATGCCAAGTTGTCTCAGTTATAGTCATTGCTGCCACAGGCGTATGATTGCCTAGCTCCTCTGCTGGGCGGCTCTTCTTCAAGCTCCGACTGCCTATGTTTCCTACTATAACTTCTGTTCTACCTCTAAAGATAGCCATTGTGGCCATGCATTATGGTGACAACACATCTTGATAGCCATTTTAAAGATCATTAAACGTCAGTTATGCGACGCATCCTGATATGCTTCTTTACAACTGACGCCACCGGCCTGGCTCGTCAGATAATGAAGAGTTAATCCGATCACCGGGCCGCCAAATGGGTTTCGAACCGTCGGTGCTCGCTAGCCGGTTGTGGCCCACCCGCTCGCAATAGGAAAATACCCTAGTTGCAAGCGTACGGAAATTCACCAGCTGTTGGACCCGAGACTGCACACGGCAGAATTCATGCCGTAGTAGTATATACCCTGTGTTGCTGTATTGCTTCCGTACCTGAATTTGTTGGATACGCAAATAGAAGTGGAAAGAATGTCAACTCTAGCTCACCGCTCCATGTTATGTTAGCTAAGTGTAGATAAGTTGATGAGCGCATGTATGCTCATAATTGGTACTTAGAAAAGGATATCGCGTACGTACAGATGCAGCTGACACGATGCTAATTTCTAATAGTAGATCCCTCGAAATAAAATTTCCAATAGTAGAGATGCACAGTAGAATTGGTGAAAGCGAGCAACACAGTGCACATGGGGCCGGGCGAGAGAATTGGTAAAGGCGACGAAGGAGTCGAATATCAAGGGTAGAAGAATTCAGAACAAGATGAATAGCACAGTTCGTTTTCGGAGGGATGCATATTTACAGTGTGGTCATGCACCTTTTTGCGCTTTTGAAAGGGTCTGCCGTTGTTCTGGTCAACTGGGATTTTCTAAACCAATTCAGAAATTTGCAACTTCCGTTTTAGTGAAAAGCATAGCGCAATTTAAAGATCGGTTGAGACTAAAAAGAAAATCTCAATCTCAGTGGACTTTTAAGAGTTAATCGAACCATTTTTGAAACGGGAAACACATTTTAGGTTGTGGTTAGATGTTTGATCGGATTTGGCGCGTGGGCACAAAAGGTGAAGAATGTTAGGTACGTACAGATGCCTAGTTTATAGAGGGGGTGGTGGAAATTGTTGCATCTGTGGGGGTGTGAGGATCACGTCTGGTAGCGGGCCAATATTCCCCGACCCTGGAGGACGCATGGCGCATGCGTCGTCGGCTGTTGGTGCCTCCACGTCGAGTCGAGACAAGCCCCATGAGACGAGCCGCGCCTTTAGCATGTGACGCGCTCTCTCGCCGTCGCACCGCAAGAATCGATCACCCCTGCTTTACATCACGCGGTGGCGTGGCGGTGTCCGGTGTCCATCGACCGGCCAAGGCCGGCTCGCCAACTGCCAAAGCAACGGCTTGGTCGCAGCAGCTCGTAGTGGGTGCGACGTTGTTGGCGGGTGACTAGGTCGCACTGACAGATGGATGCACCGTCGCTGTAGAAAAGAAAACGAGACACCCCGGCCGGACGCGTGAACGAACCAACAGCACGGCCGGGTCGGACGAGGTTCCTTCCGGCCGGCGGGGCGACGGGCGCAGCTGCCTCCACATGGCCACCGCCGTGTCCTCGCCGCTTGTTTTCTTTTCTTTTCTTTTCTCTGTCGTTGCTTGCTTGGCCCGCGACGCGTCGATCGGGAGGCCGACACGCGCCGCTCCACCGGCACAAAGCCAGGGTGCTGATTCGCCAGGCCCAGGCGACTGTGGGAGAATCTCGCTGTGTTTATTGGACGTTGGTACGAGTACGAGCAAGCGGCAGCTGTGTGGCCTGGGGGGGCTGTCCCTGGCGTGCAGATCGTGCAGCCTGATATGGTTGTCCTACCTGCGGCGGTGGGTTTACCCTCCTTTTGAAGTTTCGCGTCATTAGTGACCATTAGTTTTCTCAGCTCCGGTTGCCCTGACGGCGTCGCACCAGCACCGAGAGGGAGAAGCAGGAGTAAACAAGGCTAAACGTCGGTGTCACACTAACGCGGCGCAACCGTGCGCTGTGACGGTGCCAGGGACTAATGGGAGCCACCATCACCACACACGAGCAAGATAATACTATATAATTGAGAAGTGAGAACTAGCTCTAGCTAGCTGACCTGCGGAAGTGACGATCCAGTAAGCTGGAACTGAGAAGCAAGCACGAAAAGGAGGCAAGCATCAGGGAGAAGCAGGAGTGAACAACTAGCACTGCTAAACAAGATCAAATGTCGGCGTCGCCGCAGTCGCGCGTGCTGACCCAGCAGTTGAGATCCACTCAAGGCCTCAACTCATCAAACCTTTTGATGTCATGCGGTCGAGTCATGGTCCTGCTTAAGCCAAGTCTTGAAAGTTAGTAACACGGTAGCCTGATTAGGTACGACCTTTTCCTTGCCCTTTGGTGTGTCGTGTCGTGCTTCAGATACTGTAGGTAGAAAAGGAGCAAGCTAGCCGGGATGGCACGACATATATAGGTGGAATAACAGTGCTACATCTTTAGATGATGAGATCCCAAGGTCACATCCTGTGTAGCCGGTCCAAACGTGGCAGATGGCAACACCCCAACCAATTCTTCCCTGGGAAGACAAGGCTGTCCAATGGACCGAAAATGACAGCCCTGTGTGGAGACTGAAGAGTACCACACGTATGCACACAGCCTTCCAAATCCAAGTGATTGGCTAGCTATCTCTAGCCCAGAGGGTGAGCCATGCCTTGTCTGAAAATCATGGAGCAACCCAGGCATGCCTGAATGCCGTCCACTTTTTGCAAGACCAAATACGCAAGTTTATACTACCAGGATCAATTGCCTGAACAATGAGGCAACGCTACGCATTGTTGGGTTGCCGCCCCACTGTGTTCCGTCTACTCCAATTCACATACATACGCCTACGTGAAAGTGAAAGCTAAGCGATACCACGGCAGAATAGATGGATTAATTAGGAGTGTAATTTATATATAAGCTGAGAGAAGGTTAGGTTCCCGTCGCTGTAGATGGCCTCTCCTCTCCACCCACTGCTTTTATTTACTGCCCACATGCGGACCTGGTAAGTTGCGTCCTACGCTGAGAGTTACGTCGCCCTTCTGAGTTGTGGCCTCGTAGATGTCTCAAGATGAAGCGATCGTGGCCAGTCACATTGGCCGAGCGTGTGCGTGCGTGCCACGAAACTTGCTGCCGGTGGCTCCATCGATTCCTACTTACTTCCACCATACGATCGACCTTTGGTGTTGCCGTCGCGTTGTCCATTGGTTTCTGGACGTATCTCCCTTCTCTTCCTAATAATAATAAAATGACCGCAGGTCGCTTGCGTCTTCTCACAAAAGAAAGAGATAATGGCAATAACATTAACATAGGGTGAGGAATTCAGGTGTGCTGGGTTGATGTTGCCGGTGAGAAATTCAGGCATGCTGCTTCTTGCAATCATGCGCTCGATTTCACTGTGGGCGGGCTTAATCATGGGGCTTTCTTTCTTCCCGGATAGAATATTTGTTCTCCGAGATGAAATGCATGTGGAGATTGAATCTGATGCCAGAGCCAGACAACCATATATAATGCGAAGCTGTAACCATCACCTACCAGCATCATGTTCCTTTGTCTCCTCGGATTTATATAGCTGTGGTTTTTAAGACGTAATTATGCAAGAACCACGAAAATTAGCACTAAAGTAACATTGCAAGAGTGGAAGCATATCTGATTAACTACGTCTGATGGTTATTTTTTCTCTAGCATGATTGGATCTGGGTCTGTAACAAGTGGGGGTACGCCTGATGGTTGGTTAATATAGAAAAGTCTCCAGTATATATATGTGCAGATGCTTTTAGACAGTGGAAAGTTCTAACTACCACTCCCTCCGTCCCGTAATATAAGAGCGTTTTTGACACTGACACTTCACTAGTGTCAAAAACGCTCTTATATTACGGGACAGAGGGAGTAGTCTCTTAGGAAAAGGTAGAACAGAAACATTTGTTACTACATGGAATGCACAGTACAGCTCTATATATACTGAACAGAAAATCATTCTGCATCGAGCCCTTCTAATCTGTTGACAAAATGAGTGGAACAAAGGTTAACTGTTGTTTTCCTTGCTGCAGCTTATGATCATCGTGGACGACGCTGGATCGTTTCTTCCGGCAATGAACCACTCCCCTTGGGAAGGTGTAACCATAGCTGATTTCGTCATGCCTTTTTTCCTTTTCATCGTTGGGGTTGCTCTAGCTCTGGCGTACAAGGTACACACTGATTGATTAACAACACGACCGTGACATTTACTTTCGTTTTCTCAAGCTAACACTGGTGTGACATTCACGAATTGCTGTTGCTTCCACCTAATTGCATCATCTCCTGATGCGTGCAGAGAGTGCCGGACAAATTGGATGCAACTCGAAAGGCAACACTTCGTGCATTGAAGCTCTTCTGTGTTGGTCTTGTTCTACAAGGTACGTATTAATTAGGATTGTTCTTGAACTTCGACATAATGTTGATGTTTAATTTCTTTTTCTGCTATGATGCACAGGTGGATTTTTTCATGGAGTTCGTAGCCTTACTTTTGGGGTTGATATTACACAAATACGTTTGATGGGTATACTGCAGGTAAGCAGCATATATATGCAATACATTATTCTGCATCAACAGTTCAACTAAATGTGGGATGACTGATGATTTGTGGCGCCTGCTTGATTGCAGAGAATCGCAATAGCTTATCTTGTTACAGCACTCTGTCAGATTTGGCTCAAGGGAGATGATGATGTAGATTCTGGACTTGATTTGATCAAGAGATACAGATATCAACTGTGAGTTCAAACCTTTAAGAATCCAAAAAAAAAAATCACTGATCCACATGACATATAGATGATTTAGTATGAGCAAGTTGTGTTTCTGAAATTACCATTTGCTATTGTTCTGCTAGACTCGCAGGCTTGCTCATCACAATCACCTACATGGTTCTCTTGTATGGTACCTACGTTCCTGACTGGGAGTATCGGATATCAGGTCCTGGTTCCACAGAGAAAACATTCACTGTAAGTTCCACTTTCACTTTTTTTATGCTAAGAATATATCTAGCAGTATTATAGATGACAGTAGAACTAATCGCAAAAAGAAGAAGAAGATGACAGTAGAACTGATGAGCTTCGAAACCGTAACTTATATCAGGTCAAATGCGGTGTACGAGGTGACTCTGGGCCAGGCTGCAACGCGGTTGGCATGATTGACCGCAAAATCCTAGGCATCCAGCATCTCTACGGTCGACCGGTTTATGCGCGATCCCAGGTTCTAATAAAATCAAGAGCTTGCATAATGCTTATTCGTCACCTTCATTCAGTCTGTATTAACTCCTCTCTCCTGTGACAGCAATGCAGCATTGATTCACCGCAAAATGGGCCACTCCCTCCTGATGCACCCTCATGGTGCCAGGCCCCTTTTGATCCTGAAGGGCTTCTCAGGTCAGAAAAACTCATGATTCCTTCAGAGTTTATCTCTTCTAGCTGTAACGTGAGTTCTGTGCCAAGGGTAAATTCTGATTGTTTTTTTTTCCGTAAACAGTTCTGTGATGGCCATCGTAACCTGCTTGATCGGTCTCCAATACGGGCACATAATTGTACATTTTCAGGTGAAATGTCTGCTGTCCATTTGGTGAGCACTTGATCTTCTGGATGAATGCAACATATTCTGAATTTCTCCATCTCTATCCTTAATTGCAGAAACACAGGGAAAGAATCATGCACTGGCTTGTCCCTTCCTTCGGCATGCTCGTCCTGGCCTTCGCAATGGACTTCTTCGGTAAGGATATCGTCAACAGTTAACACTCCATTCCTGATTATCCCGGGCAATGACATTGACCGCACTATTCTGATGATCTCTGCAGGAATGCATATGAATAAGCCATTGTACACCGTAAGTTACACTCTGTGCACCGCTGGCACTGCGGGGCTCCTCTTCGCGGGGATCTACACGCTGGTCGACCTCTACGGGTACCGCCGCCCGACTATTGCCATGGAGTGGATGGGGATGCATGCCCTGATGATATTTGTCCTGATCGCGTGCAACATTCTACCCATCTTCATTCATGGCTTCTACTGGGGGGAGCCCAATAACAACCTTGTAAGCTTTTGCAGATGACCCACGGCTTTTCAGTCGAGCTTTCAATGATGATAAAGTAAATTGGAATATAAGAACTAACACATTCGGCTCTGTGTTTGCAGTTGAAGTTCATTGGGATTAGGGCATGATCTGTATATGGTGGATCGAGCTATAGGGAGACACGGGAGACAGATATATAGAGATATTTAGGACCCTATTTGCACAGAGATTTCGAGAGATGAGTGCAGGCCTAGTTTTGCAATATGGCCATAGCTTCATCACCATCCTGTGTAACTGTTCGACACGGCCAGGAACAGTTGCTGTTTCACGGGTTGTTTTCTCTGAGTGCTCTATGTATATGGTATAAAAGAAGCTTTGTGTATAGATGACAACAATGCAATTCAAGAGAAATATCAAGTACATAGATTTATTATCATTTCCAAACACGTCTATTGCATTTGCATTCAACTTGGTCTGGGCATCATAATCCTAGGAGCCTGGGATATTTCGACAGGGAGATGATTCGGGGGACTGCAGCCACATATCCAATCTGTTCAGGTAAGAGCCCTGTTTGTATTTTTCTTTTTAAATGACAGCTTTTATTACTCCGGCATCTGCATTCTAAGATGTATATAATCAACCATATTGCATTCATTGCTTATAAATAAAATTGAACTTTGAAACATATAGTTGAACACTCAGCTTAACTGAACACTCTAAACATTCAGAAGCCAAAGAGGGGTAAACGTAAAAAACATGAACCAACTAAGATGAACATGCTAAACAAGACCATTCTAAACACTGGGAAGCATATCACTCACACGCACATCAGCCAATTGGTACACAAAGTAGCACCAGCACACAGCAAGGAATTTCTTTTTCTTGCCAAGGACGACACCATTTATGCATAGTCAGATAGACCAAAACATACTGCACTGTCCCCAATAAAAAATAAGGTCTCTTAAAGATTTATCAATCCAACATGGCCAAGACCCAAAAATATACGAAATACTACAAGGCACAACTATATTAAAGGCAAAGTACATAGTTGCCCAGCAACGCGCGCTAGACAATAATCGAAAAAGAGAAGTTGAATGGTATGTAACTTTCCAGGAACCAAAGGAAAATATTTATCTTTAAATGGTAATTACTAATCTTTTAGATCTGAACTTGACCTACGTATTCATTAAAGCCGAATACATCGAGTGCATAGAAAAACCCAGAAGTGTAAAGATCCCATTTGAAAAAGTCATGGTCCGTAGTTAGCCGGAGATCTGTAATTGTTAGTGTTCGCTACTCCAATTATAAAAGAAAATAGACCATGTTCAAACGAGGGTGTTCGTGTAGGCTAGAAGGGTCCATTTTGAAAGCAAGTTGTTTTCGACATCCACCAAATGACCCCAAATTTTTTTCCACTAGCTTCTATTACGCAAAGTTGTTTGAATTTTTGACAAGTTTTGCTTTTCTGAAGTTTCTCGGTGAAAAATGACCGATAAATGGTCGGACGTGTCACAACATGCAAATGGCGTCAAAAGTCGTTCAAGAAGTTGTGGTTATTTACCCATAGTAAAAAAAACCATCAATTGAGAAGAGTGTGCGAGACTAGGCTAGACGGGTGCATCCGTGAACATGTAGTTTTTCCTAATTTGAATACTTCTGTTATCTACAAGTTCTATCATTACCAATCAATAGGGACATTTTCTTAGAGCATCTCCAACAGCCGCCCAACGCGCGGCGCGCTAAAAACCAGTTTGCAGCGCGCCCATCGCCTGGTTTGGCGCGGCGGGCAGCGCTAGCTCCAGCAGCCGCGGTAAAATGCAGCGTGCGCGTGTAGCTCCAGCAGCGCGCTCTCGCACAAACAACATATGCGCTCCAAACACAAGTAAGAAGATCAAACACAAACAAAATAAATCAACAATAAATAGTTCAATTTCGTTATTACAACTCAAAGTAATAGTTTATCTTTCATTACAACAAATAGTTCAACAATACAACATCAAACGCACAAATCATGATGCTCTTTGTCGGCCATTCCAAGCCCACCACTCATCAATGAGATCCTTCTGAAGATCATCATGCGCTGCGGGACGTTGAATGGCATGATAGGAGGCAACAAAACGGGTCACCCTTTCAGCCCTCCGCCGCACTCGCACGGGATGTCCCAAGAGCTCATACTGAGAGTAGTCTAAATGGGGTAGGCCGGGGAAGCGCCGGAACGGTCGCCGGAAGAAACGGGGTGGCGCGGGCGGCGGCGGCGCCAGCGGCTGGATGGGGTAGGTGGAGTTGCGAGCGAGCACTCGAGAGTCCAGCGCGCGGGAGCGGGCGCAGCAAATAAGCGGCGCGCGATGGCGTTTCGCCCCGCGCGCTGAACTAGATATGCCGCGCGCGCGGTTTTTGCGCCTCCGCTGGAGCGCCCGGAGCGGTAGCGCGCGCAAAAGCACTAATTTTTCAGCGCGGCGCTTATATAGCGCGGCTGTTGGAGATGCTCTTTTTCCTAACAATTTTTTAAAATTTATCAACAGTTTTGAGATTTCACATTGTGTATGAACTTTTTACAAACTTGAACACTTTCTCCAAAAATGTTAACAAATTCCCAACAATTGATCAAAAAATTTGAACACAAACTGCAAACCACGTACTTTAAAAAAATTATCAACTTTTTTTTTGAAATGCAAACATTTTTTAAATTGGTGATAAAAAGATAAAAAATGGGAACATTTTTGAAATTTTGGAAACAAAACTAAAATTGTATTTAAAAAATAACATTTTTTGGTATTCCAATCAATATCTCAAATTTTTGAACAGGTTTCCAAAAAGAATAATAATGTTCAAAAGGAGAAAAATGAATAAGCGAGAGAAAATAATAAAAAGAAAAAGTACTGAGGCCATGGCCCAACTAGGCGACAACATCGCTTCACTCGGGCGCCTGTTGGGCCGGCACAAGCGCTCGTGTATTTAAAAAGAATTCATCAATTTTGAAAAAGAATGTTCACGGATTAGAAAATTTTCACAGATTTTCAGAGAAAGTTGCGAAGAAAAGCAATCCCGGTTCATGGATTTGCCAAAAATTCACAAAATTTCAAACAATTCACATATTTGAGTTCTTTTGTATATTTGAAAAATGTTCATGAATTTGGGAAATGTCTGTGAACACGAAAATAGTTCGCGTATTCGAAAAAGAGTACAAAATTTAAAAAACAACTCATGGATTTTAAAGAAGTTCACGGATTTGCAAAAAAAGGTTCACAAATATGGAAAAGATTTTAAAATTTAGAAACTTCATGAATCTGAAAAAAGGTTCATGATCGCGGATTTTTTAAAAAGTTCATCGATTTGGAAAAAAGTTCACAAAATCAAAAGAAAATTGTGAGTTCTGAAATATAGTTCTCGAATTTTGAAAAAAGTTCACGGGGTTCTAAAAAGTTCATGAATTTGAAAGAAAAATTGAATTGAAAAGAAGTTCACAAATTTGAAAAAAATAAGTATGGCAAAAGTTCAAGAATTTAAGAAAAGTTCACGAATTTGGAAAAAGTTCACGAAAAATGAAAATGTTCATCGATTTGGTAAAAAAGTTCATGAATTTGTTGAAAAAGTTCACAAACCTGAAAAAGTTCATTGATTTGAAAATAGATCGTATTTTTGAAAAAAAAAGTTTATGAATTTGAAGAAAAAAGTTCATGAACTTGAAAAAAGTTAGTGATTTTTTAAAAGTGCGTCAATTTGAAAAAAAATTCACTAATTTGAAAAAGGTTCACTGACATAAAATAAGTTCATGATTATAAAAAAAGTTTATGGATTTTAGAAAATATTCCCGATTTTGAAAATTTTCATGATCTTTTTTCATGAATTTCAGAAAATAAAAAATACAAAAATAAAAAAGGAAAAGAAAAAAAAAGCATAAAGCTGAAGAAAACCAGACAAAGAAGACGCACAACAAGAAGTAAAAAAAAGGTCACTAGCACAATAAGGTTGATTTCTCAGTTGGTTGGATCGTTTGGAAGTACACCAGGAGGTCGAGGGTTCAAATGCCACTTGACGCACCTATTTAGCAACTAGAAGATACCCGCGTGGTGCTGCGGAAATTGTTGACAATTTTTACAGACGTGATGGGTTAAGAAAGAAAATTGAGTTAATAATATACTTAGTGTAATAGTTGCAATATGTGAAATAATATGTTACTAATATTCCACATTTGATTTATTTCCATGGGAACTTGAGATCAAACAGAAGTACTAAGGTGTAGAGGCAACTTCATACTATTGAGGAAAAAATATAGACAACTATGGGTCGTGTCGTGTCATGGAAATTATTACACATGCACGTATGAAACTATTAGGAAATGTTTTATCACAAATTACATGTTTGTACACGATAATTTGTACAAAACGATCTCTACATATGAAGATGGCTGTACCTAGGACTAATAAGGACAAAAGACGCCAGTTACGCTTAACTCTCTCAGTTGAGAAGGACACAATAGCTATGACACACAATGGGAACATAAGAAAGAAAGAACATTATCAACGGCAGTGGAAATAACCTGCTATGTGTATAAATATGTCGTTTGGTACCGGAAGGATCAATAAATTTTGTCACCACCAGTAGCCCTACATCAAGGGAGCCGATGTGACAATTTTTACAGACGTGATGGGTTAAGAAAGAAAATTGAGTTAATAATATACTTAGTGTAATAGTTGCAATATGTGAAATAATATGTTACTAATATTCCACATTTGATTTATTTCCATGGGAACTTGAGATCAAACAGAAGTACTAAGGTGTAGAGGCAACTTCATACTATTGAGGAAAAAATATAGACAACTATGGGTCGTGTCGTGTCATGGAAATTATTACACATGCACGTATGAAACTATTAGGAAATGTTTTATCACAAATTACATGTTTGTACACGATAATTTGTACAAAACGATCTCTACATATGAAGATGGCTGTACCTAGGACTAATAAGGACAAAAGACGCCAGTTACGCTTAACTCTCTCAGTTGAGAAGGACACAATAGCTATGACACACAATGGGAACATAAGAAAGAAAGAACATTATCAACGGCAGTGGAAATAACCTGCTATGTGTATAAATATGTCGTTTGGTACCGGAAGGATCAATAAATTTTGTCACCACCAGTAGCCCTACATCAAGGGAGCCGATGTGACAATTTTTACAGACGTGATGGGTTAAGAAAGAAAATTGAGTTAATAATATACTTAGTGTAATAGTTGCAATATGTGAAATAATATGTTACTAATATTCCACATTTGATTTATTTCCATGGGAACTTGAGATCAAACAGAAGTACTAAGGTGTAGAGGCAACTTCATACTATTGAGGAAAAAATATAGACAACTATGGGTCGTGTCGTGTCATGGAAATTATTACACATGCACGTATGAAATTATTAGGAAATGTTTTATCACAAATTACATGTTTGTACACGATAATTTGTACAAAACGATCTCTACATATGAAGATGGCTGTACCTAGGACTAATAACGACAAAAGACGCCAGTTACGCTTAACTCTCTCAGTTGAGAAGGACACAATAGCTATGACACACAATGGGAACATAAGAAAGAAAGAACATTATCAACGGCAGTGGAAATAACCTGCTATGTGTATAAATATGTCGTTTGGTACCGGAAGGATCAATAAATTTTGTCACCACCAGTAGCCCTACATCAAGGGAGCCGATGTGACAATTTTTACAGACGTGATGGGTTAAGAAAGAAAATTGAGTTAATAATATACTTAGTGTAATAGTTGCAATATGTGAAATAATATGTTACTAATATTCCACATTTGATTTATTCCATGGGAACTTGAGATCAAACAGAAGTACTAAGGTGTAGAGGCAACTTCATACTATTGAGGAAAAAATATAGACAACTATGGGTCGTGTCGTGTCATGGAAATTATTACACATGCACGTATGAAACTATTAGGAAATGTTTTATCACAAATTACATGTTTGTACACGATAATTTATACAAAACGATCTCTACATATGAAGATGGCTGTACCTAGGACTAATAAGGATAAAAGACGCCAGTTACGCTTAACTCTCTCAGTTGAGAAGGACACAATAGCTATGACACACAATGGGAACATAAGAAAGAAAGAACATTATCAACGGCAGTGGAAATAACCTGCTATGTGTATAAATATGTCGTTTGGTACAGGAAGGATCAATAAATTTTGTCACCACCAGTAGCCCTACATCAAGGGAGCCGATGTGATCACATATCAAGTCTAGGCCGTGGATACAATAAATGGCGACACATGCATGTTTAGTCGTCAGTTATCAGAGGCATTGCATGCGCGTGCATGAGCATGATGCAGTGGCTCCCGAGTGTAGATCCGATGGTTATCATAGACTAATCTAGTATATTCAACGGTTAAAATAATTTGGGTGATGTGGCTCAAAGTAAAGCTAGGGAATTTCTAGTAGTGGGGTGTAACACCCCTGTACTGATGAGCTACAGTAACCCCTGGGTTGAGCTAATTATTTTTGCTAAACAGTGCATGATCATCTTTGCTTCTATCTCATTTTGAATTCTAGTCAAATTCAAACTCAAATATTAAGTGAAATACAAAATTTATCAAACATGAAAACTAAAATGTCAAAGTGTTTCAAATATTTCATAACTAATTATGGTGGTGATCCAATATTTTTGCAAAGTGTTTAAATGCCCGAAACTAATTAAAACAGTGGTTAAAACAATTATTTAAATGCTATTTAAATTATAAAAATGCTAAACTAATTGTGACAGTGGTCTAAATTATAGCACTAAATTAAGGTGCAAGTGTTGTATTTTATGAAGCCAAAATGTTTTGAAAAGAATTAGAGAACAGAAAGTTTTATTAAAAAAATGTAAAAGAAAAAGGAGAGAGCCCCCTGCCCCCTAGGCCTCAGCCGACCCAACGGCCCACCTCCCCCACTCGGTCGCCCCTTCCCCCTTCGCTGTTTGACCGTGCCCGCGGTCGCCACCGCACCACCTCGTCGGCGTCGACAGGGGATAAGGACCCCCTCCCCGCCTCGGTCCTGTCCCCTGCGCTCACCCACTCCCACTCGCCCCTCTGGCCGCTGCCCCCCAGATCTCGCCCTTTCCTCTCGCTGCCTCTCCCTTCTCCACCACGGCCGAGCGCCACCGTCGCATTCCACGCGGCCACCGAGCCCCTCCGGCCACGCCAAGCTGTCCGCCTGCTCCGCCTTCGTCGACTACCCCTCGCCATCAAGCCACACGACGCCGGACGGTCCGGGCGACACCGCCCCAACCTCGACAACCTCCTCGGGCTCTGGCGGCCACCGCGTCGATCCGCGCCACCCCGAGCTCCTCCGGCGTCCCCGGGCCTTCTCGTCAATGGCAGTGAGCGCCGCCCCCTTCCCCTCTCATCCATGCCTCTGCCACGGCCCATAGCTGCTTTCCCCCGTCGTGCTTGAGCTTGTCACTGCGGTGGTGCTCGCCGTCGTGGCCACGGCTCGCGGAGCCCACAGCCGACCACCCCGTCGTACTCAACACCACCACCCGCACCCACTGCCCGCGCCCGCTACTCCTCCCGCTCCTCCTAGTGCCGTCCCCGATGGGCCAGTGCTCCGGCCGCCACCGCGAGCTCGTCTCCGGCGAGCTCATCACCTCCCGCCTGCTGCCGACTGCGGTAATGGATGCGTGCGAACGCCAGCTGCCCGTTGAGCCGCTCCGCATGCTAAACCGTGCCCCGAAGCGTCGTCCCTGACGAGACCCGAACATGGCTGCCGCCTCTGCTCAACGCCGATGCCGACTCCGGCGGCCTCAGCTCCTCCCAGTGCCCCCATTTGACGTGTCGGGCTCCCCCCATTCAAACGAGCCACTTCGCGCTCGAATTGGCTGCCGGACGGCGAAACCTGCGGCCTCCCGTGGGCCGCCGCCGTCGTTTCGGTCGTCGGCGGCTGAACGCCGGTCTCGCACCGACGTGGCCGCCCCGGGGCCACCCCTAGGGTCACTGACCTGTGGGCCCCGGCCAACCAGTTGACTTCGGTCAACATTGACTGGGCTCACCTAGTCACTGCCAGTGGGGCCCACCCACTTAAACTAATTGAAACGGATTTAAATTAATTAATTAAGCTAAGGAGACAGTAACAGTGGCCCCCTGTTAGTTAATTAGATAATTAGATTAGTTTAAATTCTGTTAACCGCCCACCGCCAATGACTGGTGGGTCCCAGCCGTCAGTTTGACCAGTCAGCTGGCTGGTTGACTGCTGACGTCATGATGACATCATGCTGATGCAATAAGTTCTTTTTGATTTAAAACAATTTCAGAAATTGTTTAAAACTTTCATAATTAATATAAAATAATCCATAAATCGGATGAAAATAATTTATATATGAAATTTGCTCAGAAAAATCCAACGAATCCGATTATGCAACTTGTTCATTTGTCACATGTCCCTAGCATACTGAACATGGAACCGTCTCCCTCTTTCCATCCGCCCGAAAAATGCCAAACGTCGGGAAAACCCCTCCTGATGTTTTCCCTCTCCGTCTGCAACTCCTGCGATAGGTCACCCCTAGCTCTGCTTGTTGCCGTGTCATGCTTAGTGATGCATCTGTTTGCTTTGTATTTACTGTTTCTTCCCCCTCTTCTCTCCGGTAGATCCCGAGACCGACGCTGCCCCTGTGATCGACTACGTCACCGACGACCCCTCTTCCTTTTCAGCAGAGCTTCCAGGCAAGCAAACCCCCCTTGATCGTTCCGATATTGCCCATTCATTTCTCTCTCATGCTTGCATTAGATTTTGCTATTGTACTTGATTGCTCCTATTCTGATGCCTGCTTATCCTAAACTGCTTAGTATAGGTTGGTCAGTGATCCATCAGTGACCCCCCTCGCCTTGACCCAGTTGCCCCACTTATGTTCGATGACTCGATCAACGTGATCGATGTCCAGAGCCCGACACATCACATCACACCCCACTTAGTTGTACGACACTGCAGGGTTACTATCGAGTGCCGAGGGTGATACTTCGTATAGGACCTCTGATGTTAACTCTGTAGTCTAGCTATTCGGTCGTGGTCATCGAGGGTGATTCCTCCTTCACCACTCCTGATAACGACTCAGTCGTGCAACCCCTCAAGTGTGGACCAATGAGGGTGATTCCTCTAAGTCCACCTTGACGTACATCGAGTGGGAATCTATCAAGGGTGATTCCTCGGGTTTCCACCTTGCTGTTTTGGACACACGGTTATTTTGACTTTACCCCAGAACCATGACTGAAGTTGGGTTGGCCCCGAGGGGTACCCGCGAGAGAAATTTGAAGTTGGGCTGACCGTGAGTGTACCCGCGAGTTGATGTGAAGTCGGGTTGACCTGGAGGGTACCCGCGAGTTTTCTACGTGGCACGGCCGGGCATTCTGGGCCCTTGCCGTAAGTCCACGAGATGGGGCGACGGGGTCACATCGATCGTGAGTCTCTGCTCATTACCGCGCACTCCCAAGTCATTAACGGTTTGGATATGTGATCCGAGTAGGCCTCTGGCATTTTTTGCACTAACCACCACACAGGAATAAGTATGGGCACTCGGTGTCGTACGATTCTTCCGAAAGCTCTGTCAGACGTCCAATTCAGCATTGTGGGCTTGTCGGGCCATAGCCATCCAGGATGAGGTGGTGCTCTTCCCGGCTCGTTGCATAACGACCCGGAGTGCAAAGGGCGATGGGCCCAAGACCCCGAAGCACTTAGGATGTAGACCGGCGGGGACCTCTTTGTGGAGCCTAGGTAGGACTACGACATGTTGATCGGCTGAGACCAGTCATGACCTGATGGTGTGTCCGGCCGGAGTTGATCGCGCATGTTGGGTAAGTTGGTGCACCCCTGTAGGGAAGTATATCTATTCGAATAGCCGTGTGCATGGTAACAGATGCTCGGAGTTGTATCCCGATCTATTACAACTAGAACTGGATACTTGAGCCATGAGATGGATATGTTGGCTCCGGGATTGCTTTCTCGCAGAGTCGAGAAAGGATCTCTGGGCGTTAATACTACAACATGCTTGTTAATTATAAAATGCTATTCTGTACTCTTCTGAATGTTGCAAGATGCATGAAGATGCTAGTCTTTGATAGGCTAGGCTTTCCCTTCTCTTCTGGCGTTCTGCAGTTCAGTCCACAGATACAACCCATACCTTTGATACAGATGCATACTTAGGTTAGATCTGATGTAAGTCTTGCGAGTTCTTTCGATGAGTACTCACGATTGCTTTGCTACCTCTTTTTCCCCCATACCCGATTGCTGCGATCAGATGACGGATCCCGGGAGCCAGACACCACCACCGACGATGACTACTACTACCCCGATGGTGCTGTTGGCGTTCTGGGAACGGGGGTCCCCTGACTTGCCTGCCTGCGGCCCATGGCGTGGCTAAGCCAGCAGGCCGTACGGCCCATCTTCATCAACAAGGCATCCAAGACCCTCGCGAGGGTCCAAGCCTCGCGAGGCGGATGACGCAAGACCTCCTCTGGAGTGGCCTAGCCAGGCAGGCTCACGAGGAGCGGAGATATCAAGGCGGGGCAAACCTCACGAGGCTCTCGTGACGTGAGCCATGACGAACGACACCAGGTGGGCGCCAGCGCGCGCAACGTCCTTATTTCCTCTTTGGTGCTAAGGAGGCCAGCGCAGGCGAAGAGTACCGAGGCATCAGGCAAAGGTTGCTATATTGGTGCAATGAGACCAAGACTAGGAGGACGGCAAGACGGAGGTCATCGTGGAGCCCAAGATGGCGTCACCACCAGAGCTTTTCGCAGGCGAAGACCGCTTTTGTCAGGATAGCTTGTACTAGCTGTCCCCCTTCAAATTTGCCCACCGTTGTTGGCTCCCTTCCCGCTCGATATTTGGGAAGAGGACCAGGGCCTATATAAGTAGAGCTAGCCACCATAGTAGGGGCATCTCATCTTAGCTTGATCCAACCCAATCGAGAGCCTACCCTAGCCACAAGAATACCTCAACCTCAGGAGGCTGTTCTTCCCTTGTACTGTTCATCATCAGCCCTAGAGGCAATCCACCACCACCACACTGGAGTAGGGTATTACACCACAACGGTGGCCCGAATCAGTATAAACCTCGTGTCTTTCTGTGTTGCGAGTTCGTCGAGTTCGTCCGCGAGATCTTAGCGAGCTAGGGCGTAGATCGGTAGGAGGGAAAGACTTCGCGCGCACCCCAGTGTTCGAACCTTAAGGGTTTGCTGGAACCCCACATCCGACATTTGGCGCGCCAGGTAGGGGTGCGCCGTAGCTTCCCTTCCATCAGTTCGTCGCTCCGTCGCTCCATCGTTTCCATGGCGGACGCTCGTCGTGCTCGAGCTGAGCGTCGGGCTGCCCTCACCGCCCGCGTCGCTTAGACGGCTCCCGTCGGCGGGCCACCTCGTCGTTCTCCGTCTCCCGCCGCCAACGCTGCCACCGGCCCGGCGGGGAACGAGCAGCAGGCGTTCTCGGGGCACCCTTCGGTGCGGCAGGACGGCCGCACCACCACTCCATCGCTGACCCCTGCCGGTTCTTCGTCTCACGCGCGCCGCGCTCCCATGGAGGCGCGGGCTGCGCTCCTCGCGGCGAACGAACTCCTGCGCTACCGCCCAGTCGATGACCTCTATGAGGAGTGGCTCGACCGTGTCGCCGAGCTTGTCCGCGCCGCAGGGGGCTCTCCGGCGCCATCCCTCTCTCTACCTCCCCCTCAACCGGCCATGGGCGACGAGGCTCATGGCGTGCCTCCACCACCCCTGCCTCAAGACGGTGCCTTGGCACCAAGGCGCGCGGCCCCGTGGCATGATCCACCGCGCCCGGTGCCCGCGCGCGAAGAGAGAAGCTGCCAAGAAATCCCTCGGCCGCGAGAAGCTGCACCTACGCTTCCCGCGCCGCCTCGTCAAGACCGCGCACCGCCCGCAGCGGCGCAACGCGGACCTCGTCAAGACCAAGCTCCACCTCCGAAGCGGGACCCGGCAACCACGGCCGGCCACCGCGCCTTCACCCCCGAGCTGCGTAGCGTCGCCTGGCCAGGCAAGTTCAAGCCGGATCTGCCTCCTCGCTACGACGGCACCGCTGACCCCGCGGAGTTCCTGCAGCTCTATGAGCTGAGCATCGAAGCGGCCAACGGCGACGAAAAAGTCATGGCAAACTGGTTTCCCATGGCTCTCAAGGATGGAGCCCACTCCTGGCTCCTGAACCTGCAGCACGGCTCGATCTCCTCTTGGGACGAAATGCGCGACCGCTTTATTGCCAACTTCCAGGGCACTCGCGACCGCCCGCCGGCCGCGGGTGATCTACACCGCATCAAGCAACAACCAGGAGAGACCCTCCAGAAGTACATCCAGCGCTTCAACAACACCCGCCTCAAGATCCCCAAGGTCACGGACGAAGCCATCATCTCCGCGTTCTCAAACGGCGTCCATGACGTCAAGATGAAGGAAGAGCTCGCCATCCACGAGGAGCTCTGCACCTCTCAGGAGTTGTTCAACCTGGCGACCAAGTGCGCAAGAGCTGAGGAGGGGCGTCTCTCTCTCTTAGAGCTGCCAGCCGCGGGTGCAGAGGAGAAGAAAGCCAAGGCCAAGGACGTGAAGCGCAAGGAGGCGGTTGTGCTCGCAGCGGAGCCCGACACCAAGCGGGGCAGGGATCAGCCCGAGTCTTCCAAGAACAGCCGACCGTTCTGCGCCTTCCACAACTTGAACACCCACAACACCAGCGACTATCAAGAGCTCAGAGCCATACGAGAAGGACGCTTCGGTCGACGCCCCGAGTGCAGCGACCGGGGCTACGGCCGCAAAGGAGGACATGGGGGCGCACGCTGGGACGACCGTGGCCCGCGCTAGGAATGGCGCGACAGGCCTCGCGAGGACCGCTGGCAGGACCAACCTCGCGAGGGCACCTGGAGAGACCCGCCTCGTGAGGATCGCCCTCAGGGCAACACCGGTCTTTCTCCACTGCCGCCACCAAGAAGGAACGACGACCACCACCAGGACGAGGGGCTGGGGGCTTCCAGGAGCCGCGTGCGATCGCTTGCATCTTGGGTGGCGCCCAGGCCCCAGCCTCTCAGCGCATCTTCAAACAGTTCGCTCGTGAGGTGAACGCGGTGCTTCCCAAGCTCGAGGCCACGCGCCCGCTCAAGTGGTCCCAATGCGCCATCACTTTCAGCTCGACAGATCAGCTCAAATGTGCGGCCACCGCCGGTGCCCTCCCGATGTTGTGTTCCCCAGTCATCAGCAATGTGTAGGTTACCAAGACCCTCATCGACGGCGGCGCAGGGCTCAACGTCCTGTCCGTCGACACGTTCGACAACCTCCAAGTGCCATATGAATAGCTCCAGCCCACCAAGCCTTTCTCAGGAGTGACCAACGGTTCCACCACACCGATAGGGCAGATCCGCCTGCCTGTCACCTTCGGGGAGCGCAAGAACTACCGCACCGAGCTCATCGACGTTGACGTCGCGCACATCCGCCTGCCGTACAATGCCATCCTCGGCCCTGGCCAAGTTCATGGCAGTCACCCATCACGGCTACAACGTCCTCAAGATGCCAGGAAGCGGAGGAATCATCACGGTCCCATGTGAAGAGAGGGATGCGGTGTGCTCCCTCGAGCGCGCCTTCCAAGCTGCAGCAATCGACGACCCCGACAGCAGAAGTGAGGGCCATCCGGAGGCCATCCCCAAGAAGAAGCAGCTGCGCTGCGCAGGACCTCAGGAGGATGGCGTCGCGGCAGGAGCCTCATCAGGATCAGCGCCCGTCCCAGGGGCGCCTCCCTCCGTCGCTTAGGAAGGCGCGCCCGGCGCCCTCCTCAGGCAGGGCTCGGGGGCTCTCTTCTAGAGGGCCTCAGACCCTGCCAACCTCACGAGGGAGGCGCTTGGGCACTACCTAGAAGCGTGCTTCGCGGCACATGTTCCTCAGGAGAGCACGGGGCAAGGAGTGCCCACCACCCAGGAGTTCATCACCAAGACCACTCAGGAACTGCAAGACGCAAGAGCCATGCGCGACGACAGCCGCTCACGAGGCGCAGCTCCCCATCCTGGCGAGGATGCTGGGCTGCGTGTCTGCATCGACGTCCCAGGGATCAACAGGGCTGCGTCTCAGGAGCGCTTCTGGCCTTTGCGTGTGGGCCGCTGCGAGGGCCCGCCACACAGCTACGTTCGCATGCCCTTCGGCTTGCCGAGCGTGGCGTCAGCCTATCAGCGCAACATGCGGCGTGTCCTGGCGGCTCAGGAGGCCAGGTACCACGCCGTCCTGGAAGAGATGGAGACGGTCTTCAGGGAACCTCCCGAGCCCCCAGAGCCTCCCGAGGCTCAGGGCTCCGGTGGCTCGTGAGGAGTCATTTCTTCAACGCACGCCTTCAGCCACACCGACTCTACTTCGTCTACAGAACCAGGTGACATCTTCCGAGCTCGTTTAGCTGGGAGCGCCCCTCGGGCTGCATTATTCCCAGGCCGCATGGGTCCGTCCCTGCGGCATGTATCCCTTTTGCTTATGTCTTTAGCTTACCTTGTTGGGGGCGCCCCTCGGGTTGCATCATCCCCAAGCCGCTCGGGCCGGACCCGGTGGCATGTATCTTCCTGCATTTATCCATGTTGATCTGCTTTCCATGCTTAACCTGCCAACTGCTATCACCTGCTCGATCATCGCCTCCCCCGGGGCTACCACACAGGCACGGCACTGGTGCATGGGTCCGTCCCTGTCACGTCGACAAACCTGAGCGGTCGAGCTCTGGCTCGCGGCATGCCCCGCGCACGTCACCTCACCAGGCCCTCGGTGCCTTCACCTCATCCAGAGCAACCAGCAGCAGGCTGACAGCTGTAACGGAAACAGTGTTTCTTCTTGTGCCGGTTCACAGGGATCCCGTGGGAAGGATAGCAGGCGGCACCGCGAGTCTCCTTTTCTCTCGTGCAATTCGCTTGCGCGTTAAAAGGGGGGCTCCTGAGCATCGTGACTCAGGAGCTCTTACTGGCTCTCCAGCCCTCACCCCTGGCCTTGCCCACGGCATCGCGACCTGGCATACCAGCGGCGGCTGAGCTCGCTCGAGGGCCGGGACCTGAGTACGTAGAGCACTAAGGAGAGCATGAGGGGAGGGAAACTTGTATGGGCCGACCTAGCTATGCCGCATGAGTAGGCGCGCAACCCTAGCGCAACGTCAGGAGTCGCCATGAAGTCAACAAGATAAGTTCTGCCCTCGGATCGGCTAGATGTTTGGGCTTAATGGTCCTTCATGCCTCGCCGCAACCCCGTTGCGGCCACGTTAACTCCCTTTCTCGCCTTACCATGGCTGCTTGAGCGCTAAGGGGGACCTCCTGAGCATCGCGCCTCAGGGGCTCTTACTGGACCTCGGCCGCACACCTCCTGGCCTTGACCACGGCACGCGACCTGGCATACCAGCGACGGCTGTAGCCGCCTGGGGACCGGGACCTGTTAGCGCAGAGCAACAAGCCATCGCGAGGAAAGAAAGGGGGGACCCAGCCTTAACGGGACACGCATTCGCTAAGTTTTCATAACAAGGAAGATAAGTACAAAAGACATTGCAGATCCTTACATGCCCCACGGGGTGATTCATGATTCTTCGCAGGAAACAAAAGCTGATACTAAGGGGAATCCTATCTACACCCTTCCGTGGCGGACGCCATCATCAACAGTGGGCCACGGGAGGCCGGCGCCAACCCCATCCAGATCAGCGGCGGCGATGGCCGGACGCCGCAACTCTGCTCCGAGCGCGGCGAGAGCGCGGGGGTACGTAGCTGTCATCGCTCGTCTTCGGAGTCTCGTAAAGCTCAGGAGAGCTGCTGGACTCCCAAGGGCTGCTGCTGCTAGAGTGGCCGCGAGCGGAGCGCGCGTCAGTTTGGCGCTCCTCTCCGGAGCAGCACTCCAGGCGGCGGCCCTCGGCGTCGAATACCTTGAAGAAGAGCGTGGAAGCGCCGTCGTACTCGAAGTGGATCGTGAGGGCGCCCCTCGCATGGCAGACCCGTGCGATCTCCCCCCCAGCTGCGGGTCATGAAGATCTTGCCGGTGGGAACTGCTTCGATCTCCGCTCCAGTCGCCGAAGCACTGCAGTCGGCGTGCTGCAACCAGAGCTCGAGAGGCCCCCTCGGCGGCATCACATCGGAGAAGAACCGCGGGGAGCGGATCCAGGAGCTTGGAGGCATCGGCGCCCACAGCACCAGCTCACGCGAGGAGTCCGCGGAGTGGATTCCGCGGGCGACGGTGCGCGTCGCCATGGCGCGGCGACCCCGGGCGTGGCGCGGGCGGCGCTGCACGTTGCCCCGTCTCCTGAGCCCTCGGCTCGGGCGTACAAGGGTAGCGGGTACCCTGGAGGAGGCCACTCGCACCAAGGCCTCAACACCACCTGCATCGCCACTTCATCACGGCGATGGATCGACCTCTTCTTCGGCGGAAGTGGCCCCGGATCATCACGGGGAGCCTTTCCTTTCTCTTCGGCAGAAAACCTTCTGATCGGCGCCATTGTTGTCAGCAGTGGAGCGGGGAGGAAGAAGCAAGCAAGCAAGGAAGAGATGGGCGATGGGGGCTCCGCCCCCTCCCCATTTATAGCAAGAGAAGGCCAACCGGCGTCTCCCACGATCGCAGGTAATGATGGTTTTTCTTGCATGTCGCAGGGACTTGTCAAGTCGTGCAGTTGCCGAGGCAGCGTGGGGAAGCGGAGACGCCCACGTCCAATCAACCGCCACGCGTCAACCGAGGCCGCATGCTTTTGGGGCCCGCGGTGCTCCGAACTTGACCCTTGGCTTCGCCGCGAAGCCAAGCCCGAGCGCACCTTGGGCCCGGGGGCTACTGTCGGCGTTCTGGGAACGGGGGTCCCCAGACTTGCCTGCCTGCGGCCCACGGCGTGGTTAAGCCAGCAGGCCGTACGGCCCATCTTCATCAACAAGGCATCCAAGACCCTTGCGAGGGTCCAAGCCTCGCGAGGCGGACGACGCAAGACCTCCTCTGGAGTGGCCTAGCCAGGCAGGCTCACGAGGAGCAGAGATATCAAGGCGGGGCAAACCTCACGAGGCTCTCGTGACGTGAGCCATGACGAACGACACCAGGCGGGCGCCAGCGCGCGCAGCGTCCTTATTTCCTCTTTGGTGCTAAGGAGGCCAGCGCAGGCGAAGAGTACCGAGGCATCAGGCAAAGGTTGCTATATTGGTGCAACGAGACCAAGACCAGGAGGACGGCAAGACGGAGGTCATCGTGGAGCCCAAGACGGCGTCACCACCAGAGCTTTTCGCAGGCGAAGATCGCTTTTGTCAGGATAGCTTGTACTAGCTGTCCCCCTTCAAATTTGCCCACCGTTGTTGGCTCCCTTCCCGCTCGATATTTGGGAAGAGGACCAGGGCCTATATAAGTAGAGCTAGCCACCATAGTAGGGGCATCTCATCTTAGCTTGATCCAACCCGATCGAGAGCCTACCCTAGCCACAAGAACACCTCAACCTCAGGAGGCTGTTCTGCCCTTGTACTGTTCATCATCAGCCCTAGAGGCAATCCACCACCACCACACTGGAGTAGGGTATTACACCACAACGGTGGCCCGAACCAGTATAAACCTCGTGTCTTTCTGTGTTGCGAGTTCGTCGAGTTCGTCCGCGAGATCTTAGTGAGCTAGGGCGTAGATCGGTAGGAGGGAAAGACTTCGCGCGCACCCAGTGTTCGAACCGTAAGGGTTCGCCGGAACCCCACATCCGACAGTTGCCTACTACTATGTGGAGGCCGCCGATGACCAGGAGTAGTTAGGAGGCTCCCGGACAGGAGACCTTGCCTTTTCGATCGTTGTTGCTTTTGCGCTAGCCTTCTTAAGGCAGACTTGTTTAACTTATGTCTGTACTCAGACATTATTGCTTCCGCTGACTCATTTGTATTCAAGCTTATGTATTCGAGCCCTCGAGGCTCCTGGCTTGTATTATTTAAATTTGTGTCTAGAGCTGTATTGTGATATCTTCCCGTGAGTCCCTGATCTTGATCGTACACATTTGCGTGTATGATTAGTGTACGATTGAATCGGGGGCGTCACATGAAGGCTAGCTATTTAGATATAATAGATTCCAGTGGATGACCCACCTTACATATGAAAGTGGGTATGATTTGCGAAAGGTCCATATTTTTCTTTATACGTTAGGGGGGCTCTTAGTCAAGAGGGTTTTAGTCTTCTATGAATGGCATTGTGCTAATCTGTATGCTGGTAGAACCTAGTCTTAATCAACTCCATTAAGCTCTTGCTTAGATCATGATAATTAGCAATAGACGGTTGAGCAATGACTAAGATGACAAGGATGGTGATTTAAACATAGTGTATGCACGTTGCAGTTTCTCTCTCCTTCAATTTGTTGCCTGCCCAACGGTGAAGCTCCGCTATATAAGCATATATACTATTTATTTTTTCATTACCCTAAAAAATTATTTTTTGATCAAAATCTTGGTGGGACTCGTACTTGGATGGATCGTCCCGTGGGTCCCTGTGAGATCGGCCTTGGCGTGTGATTCCGAGGAACGAATCATTTTTTACTAAAAAAAAACATTTCCTCTTTAAAATCTTAGCCTTCAATCTCTGTAGTTAACACAAAATTAACGGATACGGACGTATAACTTATGGAGAACTATGAAATCTTTCGTCCTTTATTATTAGATAAAGATAAAGACTAATCTAGTATATTCAACGCTAAAATAATTTGAGTGATGTGGCTCAAGGAGAAGCTAGGGAATTCCTAATAATGGGGCCTAGCTATCTAGATATAGTAGATTCCAGTGGATGACCCACCTTACATATGAAAGTGGGTATGATTTGTGAAAAGTTCATATTGTCCTTTATACATTCAGGGGGCTCTTAGTAAAGAGGATTTTACTCTTCTATGAATGGCATTGTGCTAATCTTTATGCTGGTGGAACCTAGTCTTAATCAACTCAATTAAACTCTTGCTTACATCATGATAATTAGCAATAGACGATTGAGCAATGACTAAGACGACAAGGACGGTGATTTAAACATAGTGTATGCACATTGCAGTTTCTCTCCTCCAAGCACCTTTGCTCCTGCCTACTATGAGTAGACACATCATTCCGATGACTATACAAACCATTATTTTATTACCACATTACGCTTGTTACATGATTGAAACAACTTAACCGCACGGTAATACATTATGTATGTACAGATGTACTGCACATTACCCTTACTTTTTTTGTATCGAAATACACATTACCCATACTAGACATCGCGCGAGATACATAGTGCGCCAAGAGGTTGCAACTGATATCCGTATATAGTCCTATACAGATCGTACGAGTAGTTGCATATTGCATCATCAAAGTAGAGAAGCTCCTATTCCGCGCAGTCCGCCGGGAGGACGGGGGTGGCCCGGAGCAGCAGCGGCGACCGGCGGCGCACACCGAGTCCCGGTGCCTCCCCCATGTCAAGCTCGCTGACGCCCTCCGGCAGCGACCAGTCGAAGTGGTAGAGGAGGGAGACGAGGGCGAGCTCCATGCTGGCGAGGCCGTAGCTAATGCCAGGGCACATCCTCCGGCCGGCGCCGAACGGGGTGAACTCGTAGTGGCTGCCCATGAAGTCGATGTCGCCCTTCTCGAACCGCTCCGGCTTGAACTCCTCGGGGGCGTCCCAGTACTTGGGGTCCTGGCTGATCGCCCACACGTTGACGAGGACGCGCGACTTGGCCGTGATCGTGTACCCGTCCACCTCGCACACGTCAATGCTCTCCCGGCCCACCAGCAGCGGGGCCGGCGGGTGCAGCCGGAGCGCCTCCTTCATCACCAGCTTTAGGTACCGGATGTCGGCTGCCTGCATGTCTCCCTCCGTCACCACTGCTTTCCCCCGGAACGCCTCCCGGATCTGCTCCTGGAGCTTCGCCATAACCTTTGGATTCCGAATCAGCTCCGACATGGTCCACTCCATTGCCGACCCCGACGTCCCCGTCCCAGCCGCCAACGTGTCCTGCATGCTACAGTTAGCCAGTTCGGAACTAGAAGCGCGAGAAAGTAGAACAGAAAGTTCCTGTGGAGGTCTTACCAGAAGGAAGGCCTTGATTCTTGGTTTGTCGATAGGGAAGACGGAGTCGCCTTTCTCCTGCATGCCGATGAGCACGTCCACGAGGTTCTCATCGACGTTCTCTGCGCCAGTCTTGACATTCTCAGCGCGCGCGCACATCCTCTCCTCGATGACCTCCTCAAACACGGAGTCAACCGCCTTGTGGAGGCTCTCGAGGCCTCGCTTCATGCCCGTGACCGCGGCGAGCACCGAGCGCCTCCACGTCTGGAAGAGGTCCGGCACACTGAAGCCGCTGGACAGGGCTATGCCGGTCCTCACACCAGCCAGGAGCTCCGGCATGTTCTTGATCCGCGTCTTCCCCCATGCTGCCCGCAACAGCATGGCGGTGGTCAGCTCGTGCAATATCAGGCTCAGGTTAACCGGCGTTGACGGCCCCGCCTTGCGGATCTGCTCCACTCGCACCATCACCTGCGAGCACACATAGCGATGATGTTTAGTACTTGTACTTGTACATGCATATGCTGTCATGAGGAAATAACCCAGTCACCATACCTCCTCCTCCCTGACGTGGCGGAAGGAGAGCACGCGCCTGGTGCAGAGGAGCTCCGTGGTGTAGAGCTTCCGGGTCCTGGACTCCTGGTACAGGAGTCGCCGGAGGGGCTATAGATGAGGTTGTTAGAATTGTAGCCAACGATCTCGCCGACGAGTGGCTTGGGCCGGCTGCCCAAGTTGCTGTCGTGCGTCTTGAGCACCTCCCGTGCCATCTCCTTGGAGGACGCCACGACGAGTGGCGTCTCGCCGAGCTGGAGCATCATGAGGGGACCATGAACGTTGGCCAGGTCCCGCAGCGCGCGGTGCGGCAGCACGTTCATGAGGTGGTGCAAGCTGCCGATGACCGGCAGCTTCCACGGCCCCGGCGGCATCCTCCTGCTAGGCTTCTTGGCCAGCTTCAGCAGCTGCTGGAGCGCCAGGGCCACCAGCGAGACAAGGAGCAACTGGAAGTAGGTGCCCTCCATCTGTCTAGGCTAGCTATGCTTTGGTGTGTGGTACCGTCGTGCTGGTAGAGGGGTATATATAGCACAAGCGAGCCAATCAGCTAGGGCACGGGTTGGCACCCCCTGCGTCACGCTGGTGACTTTAGGGGCTTATATACGCACACATATACGCCACTCCTCCAAATGCAAATCACCTAGGAGTTTTTCTTTTTACCGTTTGTCTATGATTTTTCACCTGTTCGCCGTTGGATTTGTATCAGTGTGTCTAATCTTTCTTCTATGTAATAGTAGTTTGTAGTTTATGTCTCGGGCTTTTTGTTTTTCTTCTGGGCCTTTCGCGTGAAGTTTGAAGTGGGCAAGGAGGCCGGCCATATCTGGCAATTTTTTTTCGAAAAGGGGTCAGGCCGGGCCTCTGCATCAGAACGATGCATACGACCATCTTATTAATAATAAGCAAAATGTTCTGCAAAAGTATTCAGGTCCCAAAAGTAAAGAAGCTCACAAAGAGCAAAAGCAACATAACAAGAGAGCCACAACCGGCAGGCAAAAAAGGAAACTAAACACCTATCCTATTACATGACCGCTATCCAAACCGGTTGAAGATATCCCGAGCTAGCGTCTCCCATCGGATAGATCCAGTAACCAAACGCTCCCTGGCCTCCGTCGGAGTGAGCAGCGACCACATACGGATGAGTGTAGTGGCCCGGAAGATAACCTGCAAGAAATGAATTTTTGTTGTTCTGTTAAAAACCAAATCGTTTCTGCAGTTCCAGACTGCCCATAACAAAGCACATACTCCTACACGGATATGTCTCACAGTTTCGGAATCTAACCTATCTAACCACGTCCCAAATAACGTGTTGATGGTATTCAGAGGAGTAATATTAAATGCTAAGTGCACTGTTCGCCACAAATTTTTTGTCAAGGGACAGTCGAGAAAGAGGTGTTTGATGGATTCGTCCTTATCACAGAAACTACAACTTGTAGACACTGTCCAATTGCGTTTTGCCAAATTGTCCTTTGTTAGAATGACTTGTTTATGGACAAACCACGTAAACACTTTGATTTTTAAAGGCACTTTGACTTTCCACACATGTTTCGAACGAGGAATGACACTAGAGTTGATAACATCCATATACATGGATTTAACCGAAATCTCGCCATTCTTTGTAAGTTTCCAGCTCAACCGATCGGGTTGTTGAGAGAGGTGGACCTTCATCAATCTTCGCACAAGGTGGAGCCAGGCTTCCCAACGATCTCCCGCTAGAGTCCTCCTGAATTGGATATTCAGAGGGTTGGACTATAATACTGTTGCAACGTAAGCTTCTCTTCGCTGCACAATATTATAGAGAGATGGATATTGGAGTGCGGGGACCCCTAATCCAGGACTCCCTCAGTATGATCCTACTTCTTTCAAGGGAACACAAGCTCAAGATGATCTTCCACCACAAGACCACAAGCAAAAAGGCAAGGATAAGCTTCAAGAGGAGATTGATGCATTTGAAGAAGCTCCTAAGGCCTTGGTCAAGTGGGTTCCCAAGACTACATCAAGTTCTACTTCATCAAGTACAACTACAACTCCAAGGATTCCCATCAAGATGATGTGGATCCCGAAGAAGAAGAACTAGAGAGTTCTTGAGGGTGACTCCGCCAACATATTTCACTCATATCATCTTGACAAGGACAAGTGCAAACAATTTCCACATCTTGCACTAGTTCAAGGAGTCACAAACCCTCTTGTTGGTAAGACAAGGGACAAGGTAACCTAATGCTTTCATGGACATCATCTTGTGTGAACTTCACTCTATGTCTATGGATATCCTTGTTTGTTCCTTGTGGGACTAACCCGTGTAGGTATTGAAAGTGCAACTCACTCCAAAGGATTGCTCTGAATGATCTACATCAACATTGAGCATCCACATCTTCAACATCTACATGAAGTCATCATCGACTAAACCCAAGGTTAGTTCATCCCTCTTTGGGGGGATATCACATCTAGGGGGAGCTTTACTCTAAAAATTGAGCTAAAGCAACTCTAATGGTGTGAACACAACAATGCTTTATGTAAAAGTGGTAACGCCACTTGTGCTTAAACGATGAGTATGGCCTATGATCAAATGTTCTCATTTGACTCCTAAGTCAATATACTCATATATAGATGGCCCAGTCATCGCCAATTGCTTGATAGATGCTAAAGTGCTTGTGCATGCTTTGTCACATATTTCATTTGCCATTTTATTGTGTGAGCACATTGGTTGCATAATTTTCTCATTCGAGGACATCCATTTGTTGCTTTGATTGTTTGGCTCTTCTTCTTTTGCCAAATGGATGGAGAAGAATGCCTAAGAACTTCCTCTAGCTATCTATGCTTTTCTCGTCTCAAACTCTATTCATGCTACATCACAAAGTTTGATCAAGTCAGATTCGAACCCTCTGTGTAAGGAGCACTCAGAGTCACCGATTCGTCGCAGATTAAACTTCCAAAACCTCTCTGTGCATTTCGGTCTGACCGATTCATCCTTTTCGGTCTGACCGAGTTCACTGAGTTGATCTAGGTTTTCAATCTCGGTGCAACCGATTAGAACTTTTCAGTCACACCGAGTTGCAGTAACCGCTTGCGATTCTGCACCTCGGTGCCACCGAGTCGTTCCACTCGGTCACACCAACATGGTCAGGATATAAATACCGACGGGTCAAATTTTGGAAATTCCTCCAAAACCTCTTAGCCCGCGCGTGTCCTGCTCTGCCGTCTCAGGTCTCCGGGTCGTCCTCTCGTTGCCAGCAACCTCCCGCCACTGGTCTCCATCGCCGTCAACGGATTTCAACACCGCCGTTGCCGCCGTAGCAAGCTCATCACCGAACTAGGGTATGAGTTCGAATCTTTGTGCTGCTCTTTACTCCGATTCTTAGCACAAAGCAAATGCCATGTTTCTTACCACGTCTGAGATCTTCCTGTCCAGCAAAAACATCCTTTAGACTAGATTTGATTCAAAAATTTAGGGTTAGGTTTCCGCCGAACTCTTCTCGGACCGACCGAGTTGTGGAAATCGGTCTCACCGATTTGGCTTAGGCCATTGCACTTGCATGTCTCGGTCTGGCCGAAACTTGCAAATCGGTGTGACCGAGTTCAACTCTTAGTGAAACCCTAGCAATCTCGGAGTCACCGAACTGTGTCTCGGTCTGACCGATATCACTAGTTTAGACTCCAAAAGTTGCTTCGGTGTCATCGAGTTTAACAAATCGGTAGGTCTGAAATGCTTTCTGTGGAAAACTAAAAGTAAGTTTTTGACTAATTTGTTTTGCAAAATCTCTGCACTTTGTGATGCTCATCCACTCTATCTCATCTATAACTATTCACAGGGCCAGCTGTCAGTTTGCTTTTCCAGAATGTCTAATCAGAGTGATAGCCCGAACAAGTTAGAAGAGCAGGTGAACCTGAGTGAGGGCACTAGTCCCTCTAGCAGCTATGATGAGGGTAGCAGGAGCACCCGAAGCAACTTGCCCAAAGTAGCTACAAGGACAAGGAGGAAGAGAAATTCCGACTCAGAAGATGAGGATTATGTTGCTGCTGAGGAAGAGGTCAGCTCCAAGAAGAAGGTGCTGAAAAAGGAATATGTTGTTGCTGCTGCAACTAAGCCAGGACTGAACAAGAAGGCACCTGCCAAAAGAGTGCCCATGTCTAAGGCCAGAGCCTCCACTCTTGAAACTTCCAAATCAACTGGTGGAGAGGCTGCTGGTGAGGGCAAGAAGAAGAAGGAAAGGAAGAGAGGAAGATGGTGCAAGAAAGTGGATCCCATGGCAGAATTTGACAAGCACTCATCTGATGAGGATGAAGAAGAAGAGGAAGAGGATGCTGCACCAGCACCCAAGTCTCAAAAGCTAATGGGGGATGCCATCAAGTCTGGGGCTGCCTCTTCTAAGCCCAAGACAGCTCCCAAAGCTTCTGCTCTAGCTCCTAAGACTGCACCAAAGAGGAGCACAAGAAATATACCAGCTGCTGAGAAGAACAAGGCCCCAGTGCCTGAAACTGAAGTTGAAGAAGAGGAAGATGCTGAAGCCCAAGTGCTTAGGAAGCTCAAGCCCAAGATCCCTGACCATGATGATAGCCATCCAGTGGCAGAAAACATGAAGATCAGAAAGGATGCATGTCTCAGACTATGGAGACAATCTGATCCATATGCTGTGAGGAGAAGGACTGCTGTGGATTACAGGTTCCACACCAAAGAGCAGCAGGATTTCTATGAAACTATCTTGCTTGATAAGAAGCCATTTGTCTGTGATATGAAGTGGGCAGATTGGAAATATATTGAACAATGAAGACCACTTTCCAGGAGTGCATGATAGCTTCAGGCTATGTGGAGTGGACAAGTTTGTGGGTCAGAAACTCACTAAGTGGAATGATGAACTCATCATGCAATTCTACTCTACAACACATTTTTATCCTGATGGCAGAATTTTCTAGATGTCTGAAGGTACTAGGTACCAGTCTACAGTTGATGAATGGGCCAAATTGATCAATGCCCCTGAAGACCAAGAGGATGACATAGATGTATATTCCAAGAAGAAGAAGGATCACAACTCCATGGCTAATATGTATAAGGAGATTCCAAATATGTCTGGTCTGACCGCCATCAACACTATCTTGAGGCATACACTATTGCCCAAGATAGGATATCATAGAATGACCAGAGGCCATTCCATTAACTTGCTATAGTTGTTTGATGTGCCCCAAAAGTTCAAAGTGATTAGTCTGATTGTTGAGACAATCAAGAGGACAACCGCAGATCAGAAAAGGTCATGTGGGTATGCTCCACACATCCAAATGCTCATCAACTCCAAGATGGGCATAGGCACATATCTTTTGGACAAGGAACATCTTCCCTTGAGGCCTGAATTTGAGGACAACACAGTTGTCATGAATGAAGAAGACCCCACATCTGTAGAGGCTCAAGAAAGGAGAGAGAAAGAAAAGGCTGAGAAAGCTGCAAAGATGCCAAGTGCTGAAGAAGCATCTCAAGTGTTTCTCAAGACTAAGCAAGATCAACTTGGATATCTGATTCAAGCCACCTTGATGATTGAGAAGGGCTTGGCCACCCTGACTCAGAACCAAGATGTAACGCCCACGATGCGGCTGTATCTCCCACGTGTCGAGGCACGACTTAGAGGCATAACCGCATAGTGGTTTTGTCGCAAGAAGGGTCATCTTCACACAATCTCATGTAATGAAAAAGAATGGGATAAAGAGTTGGCTTACAATTGCCACTTCACACAATCCATAAATAAATATCATACATCATCCAAAATACAATCATATAGACCGACTACGGTCAAAATCCAGATGAAAATAAGACAACCCCAAATGCTAGATCCCCGATCGTCCCAACTGGGCTCCACTACTGATCATCAGGAAAAGACACATAGTAACGACCACGTTCCTCGTCGAACTCCCACTTGAGATCGACGCCATCATCTGCACTGGCATCGTCGGCACCTGCAACTGTTTTGGTAGAATCTGTGAGTCACGGGGACTCAGCAATCTCACACCCGCGAGATCAAGACTATTTAAGCTTATAGGAAAAGGAGGTGAAATGAGGTGGAGCTACAGCGGCAAAGCATATATGGTGGCTAACTTGCGCAAAAGAGAGCGAGAAGAGAAGCAACGGAACGGACGTCATCTAGCAATGACCAAGAAGTGATTCTGAACACCTACTTACGTCATACATAACTCAGACCGTGTTCACTTCCCGGACTCCGCCGAGAAGAGACCATCACAGCTACACACGCAGTTGATGTATTTTAAATGGGTCAAGTGACAAGTTATCTACAACCGGACATTAACAAATTCCCATCTGCCTCATAACCGCGGGCACGGCTTTCGAAAGATAATACCCTGCAGGGGTGTCCCAACTTAGCCCATCATAGCTCTCACGGTCAACGAAGGATAAACCTTCTCCCGGAAAGACCCGATCAGTCTCGGAATCCCGGTTTACAAGACATCTCGACAATGGTAAAACAAGACCAGCAATGCCGCCCGAATGTGCCGACAAATCCCGATAGGAGCTGCACATATCTCGTTCTCAGGGCACACCGGATTGTCCAAGCTTCCGATAGGCCAGCCCAGAGTTGCCCCTGGTGGCCACCGGCGACTGACAGTTTGGACCAATACTCAGAGGAGCACTGGCCCGGGGGTTTAAAATAAAGATGACCCTCGGGCTCTAGAAAACCCGGGGGGGGGGGGAAGGTATAGGTCGCAAATGGTAAAACCAAGGTTGGGCCTTGCTGGAGGAGTTTTATTCAAGGCAAACTGTCAAGGGGGTCCCATAAATCACCCGACCGCGTAAGGAACACAAACTCAAGGAACATAATCCCGGTATACAGTAACTAGGGCGGCAAGAGTGGAACAAAACACCAGGCATAAGGCCGAGCCTTCCACCCTTTACCAAATATATATAGATGCATTAATTAAATAAGAGATATTGTGATATCCCAACATATCCATGTTCCGACATAGAACAAACTTCAACTTCACCTGCAACTAGCAACGCTATAAGAGGGGCTGAGCAAAAGCGGTAACTTAGCCAAACAATGGTTTGCTAAGAAAGGATGGTTAGGGGCTAACATGGCTAAAATGGGAGACATGATATAGCAAGTGATAGTTAGGTAGCGGAGCATGGCAATAGAGCGAACAACTAGCAAAGCAAAGATAGAAGTGATTTCGAGGGGTGGTCATCTTGCCTGCAAGATTCTCAGAGTTGTCGAAAGCTTGATCCTCGTAAGCGTACTCGACAGGTTCCTCATTCACGAACTCGTCTCCCGGCTCTACCCAAGACAAGAACACAAACAAACGGAACCACAATCAACAACGAGAAATGCGCAAGCAACATGATGCAAAACATGTATGATATGCAAGATATGATATGCGATGTATATGCGTGCTCCGGAAGGGAAATGATGAACATGGCAGTAACTTGGCAAACCAAGCATGCCACTGGAAAGATGAGATGATTTCGGTCGAAATCGATATAAAGATCACCGGAATCGGATGCACGGTTTGCAAATGGCAAGCAAAACAAGAATGACACGAATCTGCGATTAACAACAAGATAGAACTTAAAATGCAACAAGCAACAATGCTACAACACCCCAACATAGCAACAAAGCACATGGAAGTAATCTACAGGAGATTCTTGACAAAAGAAGAACACTGAGCTATGGCTAGTTCACAACATATCAAGCTCAAACAAGCATGGCAAAAGTGCAAAAGATTACAGGTGCACAGACTTGGTGAAAAACTGGACATGGCAGAAAACAGCATCAGGTAGCAATGTTCAGAGCACGAAATCAACATGCTACAGAAACTTAACATAGCAAAACAAGGCATGGCAGTGTTCTACTAAACGTACATGAAAAAAGTCCCTTACTTACCATAAGCCAAAAAGGACCAGAAGATATGATGGTAAGCATGCAAACATAGCAAGTTTCGTTGTCAGGTTTCAGACTTAGCAGAAAACAGAGCATGGCAGAAATATTAATATGTAGGCCTCTTTGTGAGCTTGATGCACTCACTACAGAGAAATGCATGACAAACCAAGCATACCTACAGCAAGATGACATGTTTATGAAGCTAACCATGGCAAGAACAAATACATAGCATGTATGGATCAACTACAATAAGCTTGGCAAAATTGCATATCATGTTAAGAATCTGCCAGAAATATTTTATAGCAAAAGTAGAACAAGATTGAGTCATGCTATGGCACTCCATAATTGCAAGCAATTGCAGGAATGGATCAACTACAACTATAGCTACAAAACATCCTTACTGAATATCTCCAAAATATGCATGGATCTCTCTGTAACATCAAGTTTACATGGCAACAAAATTACAGCAGACAAGGACTTAGAGAAATCACTGTCCCTGAAATCAGAAATATTACGGGGCCTACTTTGCAAGCTTGTGCTAGTCACCACAGAGATCACAAAAATACATGGACTACACCACTGGAAATATGGCATGGCATACCTCAAAGCACATGTAGAGCTCATGCTCAAAAGATGCACAGATTAAATGATACAAAAATGACAAATCTCCAAGTTCTGTCAAGAACCAGAGAATAACAGCAACTAGCCCTCTTCCAACGAAGATTTGGGCATCAAGATGACCTCTAATGAACATGGTGAAATTGAACAAAATGAAGAGCATCACGAGACGAACAATTTGACATATTACACGCGCGAATCGGAGCTACATTCACAGAGTTATCGCAATACGAACAGGGGCATATGCTGATGAAATTTTATGACTTGGGAAAAAAAAAGGCGAGGGGAAAGTCAACGGCTACCGAGAGAGAGATCCAGATCGGGGGAGCTCCTCGACGGGGCTTCGTCGGCGGCGATGGCGGATGGGAGAGGAGGCCGGAGGACGACGGGGGCGAGGCCCGGCGCCGGCGGCGGCGGGGCGGCGCCTCGGGCGGCGGATGGCGGCGGCGCCGGCGGCGGCGACGGGCGGCGGCCGGCGATGAGCGGCGGAGCACCGGCGCGGCGCGGGATCCGGGCGGAGTCGGCCGGCGGCGGCGCGCGCGGGCCGGGAGGGCTTGCCCCGGGCCCGGGCGGGCTTCGGCGGCGGCGGTCGGCGGGGCCACGTGGCAGACGCGGGTTGGCCGCGGGGGCGGCGGCGACTTCGTCCGGCGGCGCTGGACGCGTCCGCCCGCGGAGAGGCGATTTTTCTAGGGTTGATCTGTGATTCGTTTTCGGGGGAGATGCCAATAAATAGGTAGAGGGAGCTAGGAGACTCCAAATGAGGTGCGGTTTTCGCCCACACGATCGTGATCGAACGACCTAGAGCATGGAAGAGAGTTTGGTGGGTTTTGGGCTGGTTTTTGAGGGGTTTTTTGCTGGACACTCAAATGGACTTTGCGGATGCCCGGTTAACCGTTGGAGTACCAAACGACCTCCGAATGGAACAAAACTTGACCGGTAGTCTCCGGGTGGTATATTAAGGCCACTTGACAAGCCTCGGTCCATTCCGAGAAAGTTTGACACACGCACACGAAAGAAAACAAGAGGGGTGCACCGGAGGAGATAGGAGCGCCGGATTGCAAAACGGACAACGGGGAAAATGCTCGGATGCATGAGACAAACGCGTATGCAAATGCAATGCACATGATGACATGATATGAAAATGCATGACATGACAAAATACAAAACGAAAGACAAAACCCGACAACGGAGGGAATAACATATCACAAAGTCGGAAATGGCAAGAGTCGGAGTTACAAATATGGCAAGTTACATACGGGGTGTTACACAAGAGAGCCTGGAAAGGATCATTGAGACTAAATTTTATGATCTTGATTTGAAGGTGACAGAGATGCAGACAACAGTTGAGCAGCTCCAGGAACAAGCTGAGGAGAGGAAAGGGCAGGCTACCATAGATGCCTTTCAGAGAGTACCAAGAGGACAGAGATCTGCTGCAGTGCCCATGGCTGACACAAGAGCAACTACTTCAGCACCTGCAGCCACAGCATCAGTGCCACCTCCATTTGCCACTCCACTAGCTCCAACAACTTCAATGGATGCATTCATCCTTGGAGTCCTCTCAACGCCTCCTCCCGAAGATCAAGCCTAGAGAGACGCATAGCACTATGCATTTTCAAGCTTTTTGGTAACTTGTTGCCAAAGGGGGAGAAAGTGTATAGATCATGGGCTTCGAGAGAGAGAGAGCTTTGCTTCTTTTTGCCTGCTTGGCTTTTGGTTGATACTTATTTGTGTGCTTGCTTGATACTCTATGTTTATGTGTGTGAGATACTTGTATGATCATGTGTTTGATCATATTCTACATTAATGCTTGTGCTTGAATGATGTTATCTTTTATCTCTCATATATGATCATTCACTTTGCCTTAGTGATGAGTGCATATTTTACTTTCTATCATTTTGAGCACTCCACCAAGATGTATGTGACAGGGAAGAGTAACCCATGATCCTAATCGATTGTGCATTTGCATTCAAAAGCAAATTTTAAATAATGCACAAATTTAGGGGGAGCTCTTGCTTATCACATACTTCTCAAAGCGACGATCTATATGTTGTCATCAATTACCAAAAAGGGGGAGATTGAAAGTGCAACTATCCCTGGGTGGTTTTGGTAATTCCTAACAACATATAGCTCATTAAACTAATGCTCTTTCAAGATGATCATTTCAGAAAGTTCCATGATTGGCATGGCATGGACTAGGAATGTGGACCCCTCAAAATGCTAAGGACACATATTGGCTCAAGCTCAAGACTGTACATTTTCATTTTAGTGATCCAAGATCACATTGTGTCCATGGGAAAATCCAATACTATTAGAAGGGGATGAGGTGTTGCTTAATGGCTTGCTTGCTCAAAATGCTTAGTGATATGCTCCAAAAGCCATCAACCACTTTCTCATATCCACATATGTCCCAAACCAAAAGTAAAACTCGGCCCCACCGATTTGATCTATCCGGCGCCACCGAGTTCATTTGACATAGCCATAGCCAGAAACCCTAATCAGTTCGGTCTCACCGATAGGGATCTCGGTCTCACTGAGATGGGATTGCAAACTCTCTATTTTCCTTCATAACCTTTCGGTTTAATCGAGATGAGCGATCGGTCCCACCGAGTTCATAATGCAAACTCTTTGTTTCCTTTTTCGTAACATTTCGGTCTCACCGAAATGAGCGATTCGGTCCCACCGAGTTTGCATGACCAACTCTCTGTTTGACTATTACAGAAATCGGTATCACCGAGTTTATGTGATCGGTCTCACCGAGATTACGTTATGCCCTAACCCTAATGAAATTGGTCCCACCGAGTTACATGTCGGTCCCACCGAAAATCCTAACATTCACATTTTGAACTGAATTGGTCTGACCGAGTTTCATGATTCGGTCCCACCGAGTTTGGTAAATTGTGTGTAACGGTTAGATATTGTGTGAAGGCTATATATACCCCTCCACCCACTCTTCATTCGTAGAGAGAGCCATCGGAATGTGCCTACACTTCTACTATTCATTTTCTGAGAGAGAACCACCTACTCATGTGTTGAGACCAAGATATTCCAATCCAACCACAAGAATCTTGATCTCTAGCCTTCCCCATGTTGCTTTCCACTCAAATCATCTTTCCACCAAATCCAAATCTGTGAGAGAGAGTTGAGTGTTGGGAGACTATCATTTGAAGCACAAGAGCAAGGAGTTCATCATCAACACACCATCTATTACCTTTTGGAGAGTGGTGTCTCCTAGATTGGTTTGGTGTCACTTGGGAGCCTCCGACAAGATTGTGGAGTTGAACCAAGGAGTTTGTACGGGCAAGGAGATCGCCTACTTTGTGAAGATCTACCCTAGTGAGGCAAGTCCTTCGTGGGCGATGGCCATGGTGGGATAGACAAGGTTGCTTCTTTGTGGCCCTTCGTGGGTGGAGCCCTCTGTTGACTCGCGCAACCGTTACCCTTCGTGGGTTGAAGTCTCCATCAATGTGGATGTACGATAGCACCACCTATCGGAACCACGCCAAAAATCTCCGTGTCTACATTGCATTTGCTCCCTCCAAACTCCTCCCTTTACCTTCATATGCAATGATTTACATTCCGTTGCTATACTCTTAGACTTGCATATGTAGGTTGATTGCTTGACTTGTGCTAAGTTGCTAAAATCTGGCAAGACTTAAAATTGGGAAAAGGCTAGATTTTTATTTGGTCAAGTAGTCTAATCACCCCCCCTCTAGACATACTTTTGATCCTACAGTAATGAAGGAAATATGCCCTAGAGGCAATAATAAAGTTGTTATTTGTATTTCCTTATATCATGATAAATGTTTACTATTCATGCTAGAATTGTATTAACCGGAAACTTGATACATATGTGAATACATAGACAAACATAGTGTCCCTAGTATGCCTCTACTAGACTAGCTCGTTAATCAAAGATGGTTAAGTTTCCTAGCCATAGACATGTGTTGTCATCTGATGAACGGGATCACATCATTAGTGAATGATGTGATGGACAAGACCCATCCGCTAGCTTAGCACTGTGATCGTTTAGTTTATTGCTATTGCTATTGCTTTCTTCATGACTTATACATGTTCCTATGACTATGAGCTTACGCAACTCCCGAATACCGTAGGAACACTTAGTGTGCTATCAAATGTCACAACATAACTGGGTGATTATAAAGATGCTCTACAGGTGTCTCCGATGGTTTTTGTTGAGTTGGCATAGATCGAGATTACGATTTGTCACTCCGATTGTCAGATAGGTATCTCCGGGCCCTCTCGGTAATGCACATCACTATAAGCCTTGCAAGCAATGTGACTAACGAGTTAGTTGCGGGATGATGCATTACAGAACAAGTAAAGAGACTTGCCAGCAACGAGATTGAACTAGGAATGATGATACCGACGATCGAATCTCGGGCAAGTAACATACCGATGACAAAGGGAACAACGTGTGTTTTTGTGCGGTTTGACCGATAAAGATATCGTAGAATATGTAGGAGCCAATATGAGCATCCAGGTTCCACTATTGGTTGTTGACCGGAGAGGTGTCTCGGTCATGTCTACATAGTTCTCGAACCCGTAGGGTCCGCATGCTTAACGTTCGATGACGATTGGTATTATGAGTTTATGTGATTTGATGTACCAAAGGTTGTTCGGAGTCCCAGATGAGATTACGGACATGACGAGGAGTCTCGAAATGGTCGAGACATAAAGATTCATATATTGGAAGGGTACATTCAGACACCGGAATGGTTCGGTTCGTTTCGGATAAGTTTTGGAGTACCGGGGGTTACGGGAGCCCCCCCCCCCCCCGCCCGGTAAGTTATTGGGCCTCATGGGCCTAGTAGTGGAACACAGGAGGCAGGACAAGGTGTGGCATGCGCCCCCTAGCCCAAACCGAATTGGACTAGGGCTAGGGGGGACGCCCCCCCTTTCCTTCTCTTCTTCCTCTCCTTCCTTCTTCTCCTACTTGGACTAGGAAAGGGGGAAACCTACTCCTACTAGGAGTAGGAATCCCCCCCTTGGGCGCGCCCCTTGTGGCCGGCCCTCCTCCTCCTCCCCTCCTTTATATACGGGGGAGGGGGGCACCCCGTAGACACAGAAGTTGATCTTTAGCCGTGTGCGGTGCCCCCCTCCACAGTTTTCCACCTCGGTCATATTGTCGTAGTGCTTAGGCGAAGCCCTGCGTTGGTAACTTCATCATCACCGTCACCACGCCGTCGTGCTGACGAAACTCTCCCTCGGCCTCAACTGGATCTATAGTTCGAGGGACGTCACCGAGCTGAACGTGTGCAAATCGTGGAGGTGCCATGCGTTCGGTACTTGATCGGTTGGATCGCGAAGACGTTCGACTACATCAACCGCGTTACTAAACGCTTCCGCTTTCGGTCTATGAGGGTACGTGGACACACTCTCCCCGCTCGTTGCTATGCTTCTCCTAGATAGATCTTGCATGATCGTAGGATTTTTTTGAAATACTACGTTCCCCAACAGTGGCATCCAAGCCAGGTATATGCGTAGATGTTATATGCACGAGTAGAACACAAAGACTTGTGGGCGATAATATTTATATTGCTTACCAGCATGTCATACTTTGATTCGGCAGTATTGTTGGATGAAGCGGCCCAGACCGACAATACATGATCGCGTTCATGAGACTGGTTCAACCGACGTGCTTCGCACACAGGTGGCTAGTGGGTGTCTGTTTCTCCAGCTTTAGTTGAATCGGGTGTGACTACGCCCGGTCCTTGTTGAAGGTTAGAACAACACACTTGACAAAAAATCGTTGTGGTTTTGATGCGTAGGTAAGAATGGATCTTGCTAGAAGCCCGTAGCAGCCACGTAAAACTTGCAACAACAAGGTAGAGGACGTCTAACTTGTTTTTGCAGGGCTTGCTGTGATGTGATGTGGTCAAGTCGTGATGATATATAAATTGTTGTATGAGATGATCATGTTTTGTAACAGTTATCGGCAACTGGCAGGAGCCATATGGTTGTCACTTTATTGTATGAAATGCAATCGCCATGTAATTGCTTTACTTTATCACTAAGCGGTAGCGATAGTCGTAGTAGCAATAGTTGGCGAGATGACAACGATGCTTCGATGGAGATCAAGGTGTCAAGCCGGTGACGATGGTGATCATGACGGTGCTTTGGAGATGGAGATCAAAGGCACAAGATGATGATGGCCATATCATATCACTTATATTGATTGCATGTGATGTTTATCTTTTTATGCATCTTATTTTGCTTAGTACGGCAGTAGCATTATAAGATAATCTCTCACTAAATTTCAAGGTACAAGTGTTCTCCCTGGGTATGCACCATTGCTATAGTTCATCATGCCGAGACACCACGTGATGATCGGGTGTGATAAGCTCTACGTTCACATACAACGGGTGCAAGCCAATTTTGCACACGCAGAATACTCAGGTTAAACTTGACGAGCCTAGCATATGCAGATATGGCCTCGGAACACTAAGACCGAAAGGTCGAGCGTGAATCATATAGTAGATATGATCAACATAGTGATGTTCACCATTGAAAACTACTCCATCTCACGTGATGATCGGACATGGTTTAGTTGATATGGATCACATGATCACTTAGATGATTAGAGGGATGTCTATCTGAGTGGGAGTTCTTAAGTAATATGATTAATTGAACTTTAATTTATCATGAAGTCAGTACCTAATAGTATTTTGCATGTCTATGTTGTTGTAGATAAATGGCCCGTGCTACTGTTCCGTTGAATTTTAATGCGTTCCTAGAGAAAGCTAAGTTGGAAGATGGTGGTAGCAACTACACGGACTAGGTCCGTAACTTGAGGACTATCCTCATTGCTGCACAGAAGAATTACGTCCTGGAAGCACCGCTGGGTGCCAAACCCGCTGCAGGAGCAACTCCCAATGTTATGAACGTCTGGCAGAGCAAAGCTGATGACTACTCGATAGTTCAGTGTGCCATGCTTTACGGCTTAGAACCGGGACTTCAACGACGTTTTGAACGTCATGGAGCATATGAGATGTTCCAGGAGTTGAAGTTAATATTTCAAGAAAATGCCCGGATTGAGAGATATGAAGTCTCCAATAAGTTCTACACCTGCAAAATGGAGGAGAATAGTTCTGTCAGTGAGCATATACTCAGAATGTCTGGGTACCACAATCACTTGACTCAGCTAGGAGTTAATTTTCCGATTGATAGTGTCATTGATAGAGTTCTTCAATCACTACCACCAAGCTACAAAAGCTTCATGATGAACTATAATATGCAAGGGATGGATAAGACAATTCCCGAGCTCTTCGCGATGCTAAAGGCTGCGGAGGTAGAAATCAAGAAGGAGGATCAAGTGTTGATGGTCAACAAGACCACTAGTTTCAAGAAGAAGGGCAAAGGGAAGAAGGGAAACTTCAAGAAGAACAGCAAGCAAGTTGCTGCTCAAGTGAAGAAGCCCAAGTCTGGACCTAAGCCTGAGACTGAGTGCTTGTACTGCAAAGGGACTGGTCAGTGGAAGCGGATCTGCCCCAAGTATTTGGCGGATAAGAAGGATGGCAAAGTGAAAGGTATATTTGATATACATGTCATTGATGTGTACCTTACTAATGCTCATAGTAGTGCCTGGGTATTTGATACTGGTTCTGTTGCTCATATTGGCAACTCGAAATAAGGGCTACGGATTAAATGAAGATTGGCTAAGGACGAGGTGACGATGCGCGTGGGAAATGGTTCCAAAGTCGATGTGATCGCTGTCGGCACGCTACCTCTACATCTACCTTCGGGATTAGTTTTAGACCTGAATAATTGTTATTTTGTGCCAGCGTTAAGCATGAACATTATATCTGGATCTTGTTTGATGCGAGATGGTTATTCATTTAAATCAAAGAATAATGGTTGTTCTATTTATATGAGTAATATCTTTTATGGTCATGCACCCTTGATGAGTGGTCTATTTTTATTGAATCTCAATAGTAGTGTGATAACCCACAAGTAAGGGGATCAATTGTAGCCTGTTTCGATAAGTAAGAGTGTCGAACCCAACGAGGAGCTAAAGGTAGAACAAATATTCCCTCAAGTTCTATCGACCAGCGATACAACTCTATGCACGCTTAATGTTCGCTTTACCTAGAACAAGTATGAAACTAGAAGTACATTGTAGGTGTTTTTGGATAGGTTTGCAAGATAATAAAGAGCGCAAATAAAAAGTAGGGGCTGTTTAGATAAAGACACAATAAAGTAAATATAGCGAGTGTGGAAAAGTGGTGATAGGAGTTGCGAAATTGTCCCTAAGCAATTGAATACTTTACTAGACCGATAGCAAGTTTTATGTGGGATAGGCCACTGCTAGCATGTCATCCCTGACTTGGAATTCTATGCACTTATGATTGGAACTATTAGAAAGCATCCGCAACTACTAACGTTCATTAAGGTAAAACCAACCATAGCATTAAGTTATATTGGTCCCCCTTCAATCCCGTATGCATCAATTTCTATGCTAGGTAGAAGCTTCTGTCACTCTTGCCCTCAAATACATAGTCCTATCAACATACAACTAACCCTATGGTGTGATCCACGTGCGCGCTCATATGCTGGGCACGAAAGGACAGCAACATAACCACAAGCAAAGTAAATCAATCATAGCAATTCATCAACCACCGATAGGACAACGAAAATCTACTCAGACATCATAGGATGGCAACACATCATTGGATAATAATATGAAGCATAAAGCACCATGTTTAAGTAGAGGGTACAACGGGTTGCGGGAGAGTGGACCGCTGTAGATAGAGGGGGGAAGGTGATGGAGATGTTGGTGAAGATGGCGGAGGTGTTGGTGTAGATTGCGGTGATGATGATGGCCCCTGGCGGTGTTCCGGCGCCACTGGAAGCGAGGGGGAGAGAGCCCCCCTCCTTCTTATTCTTCCTTGACCTTCTCCCTAGATGGGAGAAGGGTTTCCCCTCTGGTCCATGATCTCCATGGTGTGGGAGGGGCGAGAGCCCCTCTGAGATTGGATCTGTCTCTCTGTCTCTCTCTGTTTCTACGTTCTGGTATTCTGCCCATTTGCCGTTTCTTATATATCCGGAGATCCGTAACTCCGATTGGATTGAAACCTTCGCCAAGATTTTTTTTCTTCCGAAAATCAGCTTTCTTGCGGCCAAAGAAGAGCAGCAACCGCCTTATGAGGGGCCCATGAGGGTCAGGGGCGCGCCCCCCCGCCTCGTGGCCACCTCGGGCACCGTCTCGTGTTGATTCTTCCTCCCATATTTCCCAAATATTCCAAAAATATTCTCCGTCCGTTTTTATTCCGTTTGGATTCCGTTTGATATGGGGTTTCTGCGAAACATAAAACATGCAACAAACAGGAACTGGCACTGGGCACTGGATCAATATGTTAGTCCCAAAAATAGTATAAAAAGTTGCCAAAAGTATATGAAAGTTGTAGAATATTGGCATGGAACAATCAAAAATTATAGATACGACGGAGACGTATCATCATCCCCAAGCTTAATTCCTGCTCGTCCTCTAGTAGGTAAATGATAAAAAAGATAGTTTTTGATGTGGAATGCTACCTAGCATAATCTTGATCACATAATCTAATCATGGCATGAATATTAAGACACGAGTGATTCAAAGCAATAGTCTATCATTTGACATTAGACAATAATACTTCAAGCATACTAATAAAGCAATCATGTCTTTTCAAAATAACATGGCCAAAGAAAGTTATCCCTACAAAATCATATGGTGTGGCTATGCTCCATCTTCACCACACAAAATATTCACATCATGCACAACCCCGATGACAAGCCGAGCAATTGGTTCATACTTTTTAACGCGCTTCAGCCTTTTCAACCCTCACGCAATACATGAGCGCAAGCCATGGACATAGCACTATAGGTGGAATAGAATATGATGATGGGGGTTATATGGAGAAGACAAAAAAGGAGAAAGTCTCACATTGACGCGGCTAATCAACGAGCTATGAGATGCCCATCAATTGATGTCAATGCGAGGAGTAGGGATTGCCATGCAACGGATGCACTAAGAGCTATAAGTGTATGAAAGCTCAAACTGGAAACTAAGTGGGTGTGCATCCAACTTGCTTGCTCATGAAGACCTCGGGCATTTGAGGAAGCCCATCATCGGAATATACAAGCCAAGTTCTATAATGAAAATTCCCACTAGTATATGGAAGTGATAACTCAAGAGACTCTCTATATGAAGAACATGGTGCTACTTTGAAGCACAAGTGTGGTAAAAGGATAGTAACATTGCCCCTTTTTCTTTTTTGCGGGCTTCTTTGGTCCCATTTTTTTATTTAGGCTTCTTTGGCCTCTCTCTCTTTTTTGGGGGCAATGCTCTAATAATGATGATCATCACACTTTTATTTACTTACAACTCAATATTACAACTCGATACTAGAACAAAGATATGACTCTATATGAATGCCGCCGGCGGTGTACCGGGATGTGCAATGATCTAGCGTAGCAATGACATCAAAAAAACAGACAAGCCATGAAAACATCATGCTAGCTATCTTACGATCATGCAAAGCAATATGACAATAGATGCTCAAGTCATGTATATGATGATGATGGAAGTTGCATGGCAATATATCTCGGAATGGCTATGGAAATGCCATAATAGGTAGGTATGGTGGCTGTTTTGAGGAAGATATAATGAGGCTTATGTGTGATAGAGCGTATCGTATCATGGGGTTTGGATGCACCGGAGTTTGCACCAACTCTCGAGGTGAGAAAGGGCAATGCATGGTACCGAAGAGGCTAGCAATGATGGAAGGGTGAGAGTGCATATAATCCATGGACTCACATTAGTCATAAAGAACTCATATACTTATTGCAAAATTTTATTAGCCCTCGAAGCAAAGTACTACTACGCATGCCTCTAGGGGGATAGATTGGTAGGAAAAGACCATCGCTCGTCCCCGACCGCCACTCATAAGGAAGACAATCAATAAATAAATCATGCTCCGACTTCGTTACATAACGGTTCACCATACGTGCATGCTACGGGAATCACAAACCTCAACACAAGTATTTCTACTAATCCACAACTACCCACTAGCATGACTCTAATATCACCATCTTTATATCGCAAAACTATTGCAAGGAATCAAACATATCATATTCAGTGATCTACAAGTTTTATGTAGGATTTTATGACTAACCATGTGAATGACCAGTTCCTGTCATCTCTCTAAATAGATATAAGTGAAGCAAGAGAGTTTAATTCTTTCTACAAAAGATACGCCCACGCTCTAACAAATATAAGTGAAGCAAAAGAGCATTCTGTCGGTGTGGAACGACACCTATGGGATCACAAGAATCCCTACTACGGTTGCCGGGGCGCAGGGTTGCGAGGAGAGCAGGGCTAGTAGACAGCACAAGGATCGTTTACCCAGGTTCGGGCCGCGAGGATGCGTAAAACCCTAGTCCTGCTTTGGTGGATGTATTTCTGAGAGTTCTTAGGCTCTCGAACTAGCTGTGGTCAGTGCGTGGTTCGAAAGAGCCGAATCCTCCTCCAATATGCCATGGGCCTCCTTTTATAGTTGAAAGGGGCAGCCATAGTGACACACAGGAGGTGGAAAGGCGTACAGTGCCCTGAGCTTATCGCTCGTATTACAGGACAAGACGCATTTAATGCGTGGCTTAGGTGTCCCCTTGCTTTATCGGGGACGAGGGCGAGGCCCGTCCCGTCCGTCGCCCCTCCTCCTCGCTTCGACACGTGCCCCGGCCAGTGATGCGTGCGGTGCCATGTAGGCAGGCAGACAACTGAGGTGGTGCGGTGGTGGAGTCTTCACGAAGATCTGCATGCCGCCACACAGGCGCTTGATGAGTTGGCTTGGGAGCTGCATGTTGCCACGCAGGTGCCTGCCCAGCTGGTTGGGCTGGCAGCTGCATGTGAACGGCGGCGGGAGCTTGGTTGACGTGGGCCTGGCGGTGGCCCTGCTGGCGTCCTTGGCGAGGGCCTTGCCGGGTGGCCCGGCAACGGTCTTGCCGTGTGACCCGGCAAGGGTCTTGCCGTGGCGCGCTGTCGTCCCCGGCGAGGGCCTTGCCGGGGGTCTGGTGGCCTTCCTCGGCAAGGATCTTGCCAAGGATCGTCGTCTTCTAATCCTCATCTGATCTTGAATATGTCTTCACAAAGATCTGCATGCCACCACAGAGGTGCCTTACCGAGCCCTGGCCCCACGTGGATGATGGCGTTGGGGACCGTGGGCTCAAGGGTGGCTCGCTCTGTTGGTGTGGGGTGAGCTGTCCCGGCAAGGATCTTGCCGGGGCCGCTGAGGTTGCCCCGGCAAGGGTCTTGCCGGGGGAACCTGCTTCGTCCCTCTACTCTTTGTGGTCTTGGCCTTGGCGTTGCTCTGATTATCTTGGGCTTCGGTCTTACCTTGGCTCACCTCCCCTGCTCTGCTTGGTGTGACCGCGGGCGCGGCTCCGACTGCCCGTGCACAGGTATTGGGGTACAAAAACGCACCCCTCTTTTTGTACACCGACAGGAGCCCCCGGGCCTGGGCCACACATAAGTGCGACACATTGTTGGGCCAGGCCCAAAACGGTGCGCGGGCAGGTGGGGCGGTTTTTATCGTGGTAAGACTCTTCGCGCGCTCCGCTACCCATGACCCGCGCGCGTGGCGGGGTGTGGAGGGGTGTGCGTGACGTGGGCGGCATGCGTGGGGCGGTTTCGGCACGCATGCGTCACGTCGTAGTAAATGGGCAGCGTGACCCGCGGCTTCCCCATAAAAAGGGATAACCGCGGGCGCACTGTTCCTCTTACCCTTCGCTCAACCCCAATCTCAGAAACCTCCGTCTGCCTTCCTCTTCTTCCCCAAGCTTCGTCCCCGCTCGCCGTCGTTGCGCTTCCGCCGTCCTCTGTCCTGCCCTCCTCCCCCAGTCGCCATGGCGCCATAATCCACCAAGGGCAAGGGAGTGGCCAAGGACGCTGGAGCCGCGGAGCCGCCGGAGAGTGCGCTGGTGGTGCAGCGGACGCGGTCCGCTTTCTTCCCCTCGACGGTCGACGTGTTCAAGCTTCGGAACTCCTTCAGGCCCCTGTGGGGAGGAAGAGGAAGATAGCAGAGGAGGAGGCGGACGATGAGTAAGCATCTGGTCCCTTTTCGTCATCTCTGCCTCCCCAATCTGCGTTGCTTGTCTTGACTTGTTTTCATCTTTGCAGGGACGGGGAGACGCTGGCCCAGAGAGCGAAGAGGGCCAAGGTCTCGGCTGGTGGCCAGCCCCCGGCTGGTACTTCGAGGGCGCCGTTGGTGGTGTTGAGCAGCCCAGACAGCAGCCCCCGGCCTAGCCCCCAGCGTAAGTTCTTCACTCTTCCCTCGTCGACATGTGTCAGGGGCACGACACTTTGGTGCTGACCTTGCCAGGTATGCAGGAGGAGAGCAGCAGTAGGAGGAGCCGCAGCGGGCTACTCCCAACACGCCGCCCCCATCGACCAGGCCGCCCCGAGGGGTGTCCCCGGCAAGGGCGCCAAGCACCGAGCCTACGCACATGGAGAGGAGGAGGAGAACTTGGGCGCCGGCGGCTTTGCCTCGACGCCAAATGTTGGCGGGGAGGGGGCTCCAGACTCCCAGCCGGGTACCGGCACTGGTAAGCCGTTCGCCGTTCGTCTCTGTTATTTTTCTTCCCGGTTCTTGGTCCTGGCCTTGCCTCATCCCCTTCTTCGGCGTCCAGATTCCTCCTCGGTGAACCCAGAGGACGTGGACGCCGTCATCGAGGGCATCGCCAAGGCCGCCGAGGCGGATGCCGAGAAGATCGCCGCCGAGGAGGCCGCCAAGGGCGCTGCCGAGGACGCCGCCGAGGGGCCTTCCGGAGAGGCGGGCAAGGCTGCCGCTGAGGAGGCCGGCAAGGGGCCTTCCGGGGAGGCCGGCAAGGCCGCCGTTGAGGAGGCTGGCAAGGGGCCTGCCGGGGAAGCCGGCGGGGCCGCTGCCGAGGAGGAGGAGGGGGAGGCTGGCGACCAGCCTTCCTCCTCTGCCGCTTCCGGCTCCGGCAAGTACCTGAGGGTGAGTGACGACTTGTTCGTCCACCTCCCAGGCGCGTCGAGCACCAGAACACCCGTTGAGGGAGAGGTGTTCGACGACGAGGTGCTTGCCGCTGCTGGGCTTGAAGTCGTCGACGAGCCGATCGTTGGTGGCGACGGCTCGCAGGAGGAGCGGCTCCTCCATGCCATGGGCGCCAACTTCTGGAAGCTCCAGGCGCTCCACCGTGCCCGCCTGGACAAGGTTAAGTACAGGACGGCGGTGGTGGAGAAGGCGGAGGCGGACCTCCAGAAGCGCGTCGACGAGACGCATGACTGGTTCCGCGAGGCCCACAAGGAGCTCAAGGCTGCCCAGGGTGAGCAGGCCAAGCGCGACGTGGAGCTCACCATGAAGCTCGCCGACGTCGAGAATGCTCAGGAGACGGCGAAGAACTTGGCTGCGGTCGCCGAAGCTGCTCGGACCCAGCGCGAGGCCGCGCTGAACTCCCAGGAGGAGGACCTCGCTGCTCGCGAGGCGAAGCTTGCCGCCATGCTTCGCGGCAAGGATGCAGAGGTGGAGAAGCTTGTCTTGCAGCGGACCAGTGAGCTGGAGCAGAGGCACGAGAGGCACTCAATGCCCAGGCCCAGGTTCACGCCGGCAAGGTGGAGGAGTTGGAGGCGGAGCACGACGGGCTGAAGGAGCAGGCCCTGAAGCTGTCCCAGGAGAGGGACACGCTTAACAGTGCCCTGACAGAGGCGCAGGGTGCGGTCGTCAGCAAGGCTGGGGAGCTCTCCGAGGCCAACAACTCCATCAAAGACCTCCAGCTGAAGCTGGAGGATCTCGAGAAGGTGCTGGAGGAGGCCAAAACCCGAGAGGGGACCCTGGCCAAGGAGCTGGAGGCCGAGAAGCAGTTGCGGACGAACGAGGGCCTCAACTTTGCGGATCACGTGGCGGGCGAGAACCGTTGGCTCGATCGCCTCGCCACCGTCGCCAACCAAGCCACCGCGCAGCTGGCCGTCATGGGGATGCCGGATGTGAGGTATGTCCCGGAGCGGAGCGTGAGCGCCAATTGCAGCTTGACCATGTTCTTTGAGAAGGTCGTCGGCGCTCTGGAGCGGCTCCATGCCAACCGGGCGGCCTCGCTGGCCGAGGAGTCCCGGAGGCTTTGCCAGGGTGCCATGACCATGGTTCTCACCAAGGTGGCGCACTGGTACCCCGACCTCGACTTCGACGCCGCGCTGGAGAGCTTGCCGGAGGGTACTGACCTCGCGCCGCTAAGGGAGCGCATCAAGCCCATCATCAGCCGTGTCGGCGGAATTCCGAGGGTGGAGGGCCAGCGCCGGGATTAGGCATCCCGTTCTTTATCGCCGCTGCAGGTTCACAACCAAGACAATCGCTATCTCTAGTTAGAACCGCAGCAACAATTTGATGTAATATAACTCTGCAGCACTTTCAGTATCATGCATGTTATTTTCCTGTTCGATTTTCCTTTGTATGTCCACCCTACGTTACTGGGTAGGCTCACTAGCGCGTAAACCCAAGGCGGCGTCTTGGGGACGGATCCCCAGTGGCCTGCCAGGTGTGCTTGCTGCCGAGCGAACCACCTTGCCGCCCTTAGCGCGGCCGCCCGAACTGTCGAGCTTGACTCGAGTCAGAGTCGGGAGCGTTGCCAAGTGCGGAAGGATACCCCGCCACTCTCAACGCAGCCGCTTTGAGCTGTTGAGCGGACTCGAAACAGAACAAAGGCGTTGCCAATCAAGGGAGGGCCCCTTTGCGTGCAGGTTTCTCATACATAGGCGAGATCTCCGAGGACGATAACCTTATGTAAAGGAGGAAATAACTCAAAGCTCTGAATAACTTAGCTTTTCTGTTGCCGAGCCGGCGTCGTTCCCCCGGCTGCCTTCTTCTCAGGAGCCAAGGGCGATGAAGGAACTGCTGAGCTAGCTACCAGAACAGATTCTCACAATTGTGCCCCCTACCTGGCGCGCCAAAGATGTCGGTGTGGAACGACACCTATGGGATCACAAGAATCCCTACTACGGTTGCCGGGGCGCAGGGTTGCGAGGAGAGCAGGGCTAGTAGACAGCACAAGGATCGTTTACCTAGGTTCGGGCCGCGAGGATGCGTAAAACCCTAGTCCTGCTTTGGTGGATGTATTTCTGAGAGTTCTTAGGCTCTCGAACTAGCTGTGGTTAGTGCGTGGTTCGAAAGAGCCGAATCCTCCTCCAGTATGCCATGGGCCTCCTTTTATAGTTGAAAGGGGCAGCCACAGTGACACACAGGAGGTGGAAAGGCGTACAGTGCCCTGAGCTTATTGCTCGTATTATAGGACAAGACGCATTTAATGCGTGGCTTAGGTGTCCCCTTGCTTTATCGGGGATGGGGGCGAGGCCCGTCCCGTCCGTCGCCGCTCCTCCTCGCTTCAACACGTGCCCCGGCCAGTGATGCGTGCGGTGCCATGTAGGCAGGCAGGCAGCTGAGGTGGTGCGGTGGTGGAGTCTTCACGAAGATCTGCATGCCGCCACGCAGGCGCTTGGTGAGTTGGCCTGGGAGCTGCATGTTGCCACGCAGGTGCCTGCCCAGCTGGTTGGGCTGACAGCTGCATGTGAACGACGGCGGGAGCTTGGTTGACATGGGCTTGGCGGTGGCCCTGCTGGCGTCCTTGGCGAGGGCTTTGCCTGGTGGCCCGGCAAGGGTCTTGCCGTGGCGCGCTGTCGTCCCCGGCGAGGGCCTTTCCGGGGGTCTGGTGGCCTTCCTCGGCAAGGATCTTGCCGAGGATCGTCATCTTCTAATCCTCATCTGATCTTGAATATGTCTTCACAAAGATCTGCATGCCACCACAGAGGTGCCTTCCCGAGCCCTGGCCCCACGTGGATGATGGCGTTGGGGACCGTGGGCTCAAGGGTGGCTCGCTCTGTTGGTGTGGGGCGAGCTGTCGCGGCAAGGATCTTGCCAGGGCCTCGGAGGTTGCCCCGGCAAGGGTCTTGCCGGGGGAACCTGCTTCGTCCCTCTGCTCTTTGTGGTCTTGGCCTTGGCGTTGCTCTGATTATCTTGGGCTTCGGTCTTACCTTGGCTCACCTCCCCTGCTCTGCTTGGTGTGACCGCGGGCGCGGCTCCGACTGCCCGTGCACAGGTATTGGGGTAAAAAACGCACCCCTCTTTTTGTACACCGACACATTCTACAAATGGCGGTTTTCTATGTGAAGAGAAACAGGCAATCCAAACTTCAAATGATATAAGTGAAGCACATGAAGCATTCTATAAAGCCATACTCAAAAAATATTAGTGAAGTGCAATGAGCGTTCTATAAATAAACCAAGGACTATCTCATACCAGCATGGTGCATAAAAGAAAAAGTGAAAACTAAATGCAAAAGACGCTCCAAGATTTGCACATATCGCATGAACGAAACGAATCCGAAAACATACCGATACTTGTTGAATATTTACTGGGGGTGCCTTTGGCATCCGCAAGCTTGAGCTCTTGCCTCTCCTCCTTTTCCTCATATCGAGACCTTCTCGATCATCGAACACTTCATCCACACAAAACTTCAATAGAAAACTCGGTAAGATCTGTTAGTATAATAAAGCAAATCACTACTCTAAGTACTGTTGCAGACCAATTCATATTTTGTTTTTTCATTGTAGCTACTGTAGTATAACTTTTCCATGGCTTAATCCACTTATAGGAATTGATAGTTTCATCAAAACAAGCAAACTATGCATCAAAAACAGAATCTGTCTAAAACAGAACAGTCTGTAACAATCTGAACATTAACCATACTTTTGGTACTTCAAAAATTCTTCAAAAATTAGGAAACATAAACAATTTTTAAAGAAAGACAGTGCAAAAAGTTTCAGAACCGTTTGACGTTTCAGTAAAAAAATGAAAAATCGCACACTACAGCCAAAGTTTCTGTCCTGCACCGTACAAACCAACAAGCATTGTAAACATCCTAAAGGCAAACCTTGGCACATTATTTTTATAATACAGTGGAATTGTACAAGGGGATAATTATTTTTGTTGAAAAGTTTCTGTAATCAAGATTCACAAATTTTCCGTGAGCATGAACAAAGTTCAAGGCTAGCTCCCACTTCAACAATGCTTGTCTCTCTCACTTTCACTTTCCTTTTTGAAAAGTTTTGGGTTCCCCTCTTTATTTTTTTGTTTTTAAACTTTATAAAAGCACTCAAAAGAAATAAATGACTCTCTAAAACTTCTGGGTTGTCTCCCTGGCAGTGCTTTCTTTAAAGCCATTAAGCTAGGCATAAAGTGCTCAAGTAGTGAATCCACCCGGATCCCAAGGTATATCAAAGCCAATTTTAATCAACAATGATTTTTAATTTAGTAGTGAGCACAAAGCAACATATATCATGCAACAACGAAGTCTAACTCTCTTCCTATGCATCAGCATATCATAAAATAACAATTCATGCACACATAGTAAAGGCCAATGCATAGTATAAACAGTTTCTTGCAATTTTATCATGTTGGAAACATAGAGAGGTGGAGATATAGGTCCTCTCTCATAATTATTGCAAGTAGGAGCAGCAAGCACATGCATATTATATCTAGAAAAACCATCATGTGCAAGGATAAAAGGCAACCCATCAATATAGTCCTTAATAAAGGCAAACTTCTCCGATATAGTGTAGTCGGGAGAATTCAAAAAGATAATAGGACTATCATGCGTGGGTGCAATAGCAACAATTTCATGTTTAACATAAGGAACTGTAGCAAGTTCATCTCCATAAGCATAATTCATATTGGCATCTTGGCCACAAGCATAGCATGCATCATCAAAAAGGGATATTTCAAGAGAATCAACGGGATCATAACAATCATCATAGCAATCATCCTTCGGTAAGCACGAAGGGAAATTAAACAATGTATGAGTTGAAGAGTTACTCTCATTAGAAGGTGGGCACGGGTAGCTAATCCGCTCTTCCTCCTTTTGTTCTTTGCTCTCCTCATCATCTTTTTCATCCAATGAGCTCACAGTTTCATCAATTTCTTCTTCCATAGACTCCTGCAAAATATTAGTCTCTTCTTGGACAGCGGAGGAGTCCTCAATATATGGTTTAACATAGGCATTAGAAGCATAATTATCATAACAATATTTAAGTATGGCAAAGTTTTCAGATTTGTAAAGATTAGCATCATACTTTTCAATCAAAGAAGAAATTTCATAAGCACCCTTAAAAGCAACAAATTCTTCAATTTGTTGAACATCATAGTAATTATAAACACCCTTAGCATATGAAGATACAATTCCATTATCGCTAAACTCACATTGGTAGGGAAGGTGTTTCTTAGGGTTTTCAGAACAACAAGTAAAATCATATATTTCACATAAATTCCAAGCATAACATTGCAAACGATGAATTTGATCCAGTAAAAGTTTCCCTTTTTGAGATATGCGGTGTCGCACATAACAAGCATGCTCATCTAAAGATTTGCCCTCAACTAAGCTAGTTGGAGTTTCAGCACGAGCACAAAGGGATCGAAGATGATCCAAGTAAAAAGCTTCAGGAGTGTGATAGATTTTGAGTGGTTCTTCAACCATTGGTTCAGTAGGTACAACTATTTTTTTTTGGTATTTTGCGTTTCCTACCCATAACTAAAGATAGAAAACAACTAAGAACACCAAATAAAAATTACTTAGTGATAAAGCAAACAAGCACACACGAGAATATTCACCCCACGCTATTGCTCCCTGGCAACGGCGCCAGAAAAAGGTCTTGATAACCCACAAGTATAGGGGATCAATTGTAGCCTCTTTCGATAAGTAAGAGTGTCGAACCCAATGAGGAGCTAAAGGTAGAACAAATCTTCCCTCAAGTTCTATCGACCACCGATACAACTCTACGCACGCTTAATGTTCGCTTTACCTAGAACAAGTATGAAACTAGAAGTACTTTGTAGGTGTTTTTGGATAGGTTTGCAAGATAATAAAGAGCATGTAAATAAAAAGTAGGGGCTGTTTAGATAAAGACACAATAAAGTAAATATAGCGAGTGTGGAAAAGTGGTGATAGGAGTTGCGAAATTGTCCCTAAGCAATTGACTACTTTACTAGACCGATAGCAAGTTTTATGTGGGAGGGGCCACTGCTAGCATGTCATCCCTGACTTGGAATTCTATGCACTTATGATTGGAACTATTAGCAAGCATCCGCAACTACTAATGTTCATTAAGGTAAAACCCAACCATAGCATTAAGTTATATTTGTCCCCCTTCAATCCCGTATGCATCAATTTCTATGATAGGTAGAAGCTTCTGTCACTCTTGCCCTCCAATACATAGTCCTATCAACATACAACTAACCCTATGGTGTGATCCATGCGCGCGCTCATATGATGGGCACCAAAGGACAACAACATAACCACAAGCAAATTAAATCAATCATAGCAATTCATCAACCACCGATAGGACAACAAAAATCTACTCAGACATCATAGGATGGCAACACATCATTGGATAATAATATTGAAGCATAAAGCACCTTGTTCAAGTAGAGGGTACAGCGGGTTGCGGGAGAGTGGACCGCTGTAGATAGAGGGGGGAAGGTGATTAAGATGTTGGTGAAGATGGCAGAGGTGTTGGTGTAGATCGCGGTGATGATGATGGCCCCCGACGGTGTTCCGGCGCCACCGGAAGCGAGGGGGAGAGAGCCCCCCTCCTTCTTCTTCTTCCTTGACCTTCTCCCTAGATGGGAGAAGGGTTTCCCCTCTGGTCCATGGTCTCCATGGAGTGGGAGGGGCGAGAGCCCCTCCGAGAAGTTGGATCTGTCTCTCTGTCTCCCTCTGTTTCTGCGTTCTGGTATTCTGCCCTTTTGCCGTAACTCCGATTGGATTGAAACCTTCGCCAAGATTTCTTTCTGAAAATTAGCTTTCTTGCAGCCAAAGAAGAGCAGAAACCGCCTTACAAGGGGCCCACGAGGGTCAGGGGCGCGCCCAGGGGGGCAGGCACGCCCCCTTGCCTCGTGGCCACCTCGGGCACCGTCTCGCGTTGATTCTTCCTCCCATATTTCCCAAATATTCCAAAAATATTCTCCGTCCGTTTTTATTCCGTTTGGATTCCGTTTGATATGGGGTTTCTGCAAAACATAAAACATGCAACAAACAGGAACTGGCACTGGGCACTTGATCAATATGTTAGTCCCAAAAATAGTATAAAAAGTTGCCAAATGTATATGAAAGTTGTAGAATATTGGCATGGAACAATCAAAAATTATAGATACGACGGAGACGTATCATAGTGATACACATATTCATAGTATTGAAGCCACAAGATATAAGTTTAATAATGATAGTGCAACTTATTTGTGGCACTGCCATTTAGGCATATTGGTGTAAAGCACATGAAGAAACTCCATGCTGATGGGCTTTTGGAATCACTTGATTATGAATCACTTGATGCTTGCGAACCATGCCTCATGGGCAAGATGACTAAGACTCCGTTCTCCGGAACGATGGAGCGAGCAACAGACTTATCAGAAAATAATACATACTGATGTATGCGGTCCAATGAGTGTTGATGCTCGCGGCGGGTATCGTTATTTTCTGACCTTCACAGATGATTTGAGAAGATATGGGTATATCTACTTAATGAAACATAAGTCTGAAACATTTGAAAAGTTCAAAGAATTTCAGAGTGAAGTGGAAAATCATCATAACAAGAAAATAAAGTTTCTACGATCTGATCGTGGAGGTGAATATTTGAGTTACGAGTTTGGTCTTCATCTGAAACAATGCGGAATAGTTTCACAACTCACGCCACCCGGAACACCATAGCGTAATGGTGTGTCCGAACGTCGTAACCACACTTTATTAGATATAATGGTGCGATCTATGATGTCTCTTACTGATTTACCGCTATCGTTTTGGGGTTATGCTTTAGAGACGGTTGCATTCACGTTAAATAGGGCACCATCTAAATCCGTTGAGACGACACCATATGAACTGTGGTTTGGCAAGAAACCCAAGTTGTCATTTCTTAAAGTTTGGGGCTGCGATGCTTATGTGAAAAAGCTTCAACCTGATAAGCTCGAACCCAAATCGGAGAAATGTGTCTTCATAGGATACCCAAAGGAGAGTGTTGGGTACACCTTCTATCACAGATCCGAAGGCAAGATATTCGTTGCTAAGAATGGATCCTTTCTAGAGAAGGAGTTTCTCTCGAAAGAAGTGAGTGGGAGGAAAGTAGAATTTGATGAGGTAATTGTGCCTGCTCCCTTATTGGAAAGTAGTTCATCACATAAATCAGTTCCAATGATTCCTACACTAATTAGTGAGGAAGCTAATGATGATGATCTTGAAACTTCTGATCAAGTTACTACCGAACCTCATAGGTCAACTAGAGTAAGATCCGCACCAGAGTGGTACGGTAATCCTGTTATGGAAGTCATGTTACTGGACCATGACGAACCTACGAACTATGAGGAAGCGATGATGAGCCCAGATTCCGTGAAATGGCTTGAGGCCATGAAATCTGAGATGGGATCCATGTATGGGAACAAAGTGTGGACTTTGGTTGACTTACCCGATGATCGGCAAGCCATACAGAATAAATGGATCTTTAAGAAGAAGACTGATGCTATCGGTAATGTTACTGTCTACAAAGCTCGACTTGTTGCGAAAGGTTTTCGACAAGTTCAAGGAGTTGACTACGATGAGACCTTCTCACCCGTAGTGATGCTTAAGTCCGTCCGAATCATGTTAGCAATTGCCACATTTTATGATTATGAAATTTGGCAAATGGATGTCAAAACTGCATTCCTTAATGGATATCTTAAAGAAGAGTTGTATATGATGCAACCAGAAGGTTTTGTCGATCCAAAAGATGCTAACAAAGTGTGCAAGCTCTAGCGATCCATTTATGGACTAGTGCAAGCATCTCGGAGTTGGAATATACGCTTTGATAGTGTAATCAAAGCATATGGTTTTATACAGACTTTCGGAGAAGCCTGTATTTACAAGAAAGTGAGTGGGAGCTCTGTAGCATATCTAATATTATATGTAGATGACATATTGTTGATTAGGAATGATACTGAATTTCTGGATAGCATAAAAGGATACTTGAATAAGAATTTTTCAAAGAAAGACCTCGGTGAAGCTCCTTATATATTGGGCGTCAAGATCTATAGAGATAGATCAAGATGCTTAATTGGACTTTCACAAAGCACATACCTTCATAAAGTTTTGAAGAAGTTCAAAATGGATCAAGCAAAGAAAGGGTTCTTGCCTGTGTTACAAGGTGTGAAGTTGAGTCAGACTCAATGCCCGACCACTGTAGAAGATAGAGAAAAAATGTAAGTCATTCCCTATGCTTCAGCCATAGGTTCAATCATGTATGCAATGCTATGTACCAGAGATGTGTGCCTTGCTATTAGTTTAGCAGGGAGGTACCAAAGTAATCTAGGAGTGGATCACTGGACAGCGGTCAAGAACATCCTGAAATACCTAAAAAGGACCAAGGATATGTTTCTCATTGATGGAGGTGACAAAGAGCTCGTCATAAATGGTTACGTCGATGCAAGCTTTGACACTGATCCGGATGACTCTAAGTCACAAACCGGATACATATTTATATGAAATGGAGGAGCTGTAAGTTGGTGTAGTTCCAAGCAGAGCGTCGTGGCTGGATCTACGTGTGAAGCGGGATCTTCGGAAGCAGCAAATGAAGGAGTCTTGATGAAGGATATATATCCGATCTAGGTGTCATACCTAGTGCATCGGGTCCAATGAAAATATTTTGTGACAATACTGGTGCAATTGCCTTGGGAAAGGAATCCAGATTTCACAAGAGAACCAAGCACATCAAGAGACGCTTCAATTCCATCCGCGATCAAGTCAAGGAGGGAGACATAGAGATTTGCAAGATACATACGGATCTGAATGTTGCAGACCCATTGACTAAGCCTCTCTCACGAGCAAAACATGATCATCACCAAGACTCCATGGGTGTAAACATTACTATGTAATCTAGATTATTGACTCTAGTGCAAGTGGGAGACTGAAGGAAATATGCCCTAGAGGCAATAATAAAGTTGTTATTTATATTTTCTTATATCATGATAAATGTTTATTATTCATGCTAGAATTGTATTAACCGGAAACTTGATACATGTGTGAATACATAGACAAACAGAGTATCCCTAGTATGCCTCTACTAGACTAGCTCGTTAATCAAAGATGGTTAAGTTTCCTAGCCATAGACATGTGTTTTCATTTGATGAACGGGATCACATCATTAGAGAATGATGTGATGGACAAGACCCATCCGTTAGCTTAGCACTATGATTGTTTAGTTTATTGCTATTGCTTTCTTCATGACTTATACATGTTCCTATGACTATGAGATTATGCAACTCCTGAATACCGGAGGAACACTTTGTGTGCTATCGAACATCACAACGTAACTGGGTGATTATAAATATGCTCTACAGGTGTCTCCGATGGTGTTTGTTGAGTTGGCATAGATAGAGATTAGGATTTGTCACTCTGATTGTCGGAGAGGTATCTCTGGGCCCTCTTGGTAATGCACATCACTATAAGCCTTGCAAACAATGTGACTAACGAGTTAGTTGCGGGATGATGCATTACGGAACGAGTAAAGAGACTTGCAAGTAACGAGATTGAACTAGGTATGATGATACCGACGATTGAATCTCGGGCAAGTAACATACCGATGACAAAGGGAACAATGTATGTTGTTGTGCGGTTTGACTGATAAAGATCTGTGTAGAATATGTAGGAGCCAATATGATCATCCAGGTTCCGCTATTGGTTATTGACCGGAGAGGTGTCTCGGTCATGTCTACATAGTTCTCAAATCCGTAGGGTCCGCATGCTTAACGTTCGATGACGATTGGTATTATGAGTTTATGTGATTTGATGTACCGAAGGTTGTTCGGAGTCTCGAATGAGATCACGGACATGACAAGGAGTCTCGAAATGGTCGAGGCATAAAGATTCATATATTGGAAGGCTACATTCGGACACCGGAATGGTTCGGGTCGTTTCGGATAAGTTTCGGAGTACCGGGTGTTACCGGAACCCTCACCCCCCGGGAAGTTATTGGGCCTCATGGGCCTAGTGGTGGAAGAGAGGGGGCATGCCAAGGTGTGGCGTGCGCCCCCCTAGACCAAACCGAATTGGACTAGGGCTAGGGGGGCCGGCCCCCCTTTCCTTATGTTCTTCCTCTCCTTCCTTCTTCACCTACTTGGACTAGGAAAGGGGGAATCCTACTCCTACTAGGAGTAGGAATCCCCCCCTTGGACGCGCCCCTTGTGGCCGGCCCTCCTCCTCCTCCCCTAGTTTATATACGGGGGAGGGGGGCACCCCGTAGACACACAAGTTGATCTTTAGCCGTGTGCGGTGCCCCCCCTCCACAGTTTTCCACCTCAGTCATATTGTCGTAGTGCTTAGGCGAAGCCCTGCGTCGGTAACTTCATAATCACCGTCACCACGCCATCGTGCGGACGAAACTCTCCCTCGGCCTCAGCTGGATCTAGAGTTTGAGGGACGTCACGGAGCTGAACATGTGCAGATCGCGGAGGTGCCGTGCGTTCGGTACTTGATCGGTTGGATCGTGAAGACGTTCGACTACATCAACCGCGTTACTAAACTCTTCCGCTTTCGGTCTACGAGGGTACGTGGACACACTCTCCCTGCTCGTTGCTATGCTTCTACTAGATAGATCTTGTGTGATCGTAGGAATTTTTTTGAAATACTACGTTCCCCAACAAGTAACCCTTCAGATTCTAACATAGTCGTCTTCCCCTTGCATGCGTTATATAGAGGAATGGTGCTTCAATTATAAAACATGCTATAGCAGAGAGATGGAATAGGTACTGAAGAACAGAAAGGCATGACATATTGACATGTATCCCCTCCTTCCGGAAATAAATGGATGGGTCTAGGCATATTTCAGTTCTAGATACATCCATTTTTATCCATTTCTGCGACATGCAATCCGGACAGAGGGAGTATGATGTAAGAGCTCGGGATACGACAGGACAACAGAGTAAAAAAACACTAGTTGAATGTAGAACTGTATGCTAGCGGAATGCATACAGAAAAACACTAAGGCAACATATGTGGGTATGATTGGGAAACTAAGATGGCATTGCAATAGACCACTAGAACATCACTTCAATGTAAAAAAATGGCATGGTAGACAGATGAAGTACATACTGATGAATAACAATGCATAAGATATTCAGAAGCATGATGTCCAAACTAAGCAGATGGCATTGCGATAGAATAGATTGACAGTACTTGAATTTGAAAACATGTTATCATGAATGGAATAGGTACCGAAAAACAGGAAGGCATGACATATTTACATGCATGATCAGCAGGCTAAGCACATGGCATTGCAACATAGTAGATGCACTCCAGAACATTATATGCATGTTGTACCCATATCACGGGCCAAGTTAGAGCAAGGACCTTGTGGGGTGAATAGAATTCATCATCATTTTGAAAGTCTTCTGAAGAACTGCCTTTACATGTTCCATCATATTGGGTATCATTGACGTCAAGTTTGTTGGCCTTTACATTGCTCCGTGAGGTTCTTGTGGATATATCAGTGTGTGTGCAATTATATCTGACATGCTAGTAGTTAGATTTATGTAATGAGTGCATGTAGGAGAGGACGTAAATAGTAGGACTGGGGTTAACTAGCAGCAGCAGGTCTCAAAAACTAATGGGAGAACACAGATGAAAGCTATAGAATATGTATCGTTTGTACTCGAGATTAACTAGATGGCACACAAAAGTATTAAAGAACAACATAGGTAATACTAGAAGTGGTATAATACTATAATCACTAACCTATGGGATAGCATTGGCTGATGGATGATAACTATGGAGTAGTGTTACCTAAAGAACAAGTCTCTTAGCTAAACTATGGAACAACATTAACTCCTGAACAAGACCCGTAAGAGATCAGCATGAATATACAGTGAAATGTGATAATCAACATGCTTAGATGAATAACAAAGCCATATATGTTGCACACAAGTAAGATGAGCGTACAACCTATCTGGCCGCCACCCATAGGAGTGAGCATCATGTGCTGACTTGTCGATGGCCCAGCAGTTGTTGTGGTTGTACATGTCGGGCACGCGCATTCGATGCAGGGAACTGTTGAGTGGGGGCTATTGCTCCCTTCTGGTGTAAGATTCCCTTGTTGGAGCAGTTGTGGTGAGAAGGAAGACGGTGTGGCTGAAGATGCAAAAAACACATAATGTTAAGAACAACAAATATCTCTGATATGAAGAAATACCCTAAGAGATCAATAGTAAGGTACAAGAGTGGTCACACGTCTGTTGACTAAAGACTAAATTGGGGTCACTGTCACAGCCCTAGAATATTTGCCTGCAATAGTTGCTTTTGCATTCATGCATCATGTCTAAGTTTAAATGAATTTGAAATAGGGATGATCAATCCCTAACACCAAAAGAACTCAACTAGGTTGAACTTAAAAACATTTTCAATGACCCAAAGTGCCTCAAGAAAAGTTCATTATTTTTGATTAAGGTAGAAACCTCTGCCAAAAATGATGAATATATTTCTAGGACATTTTTGGATTTTTGAATTAACTCATATTGTATTTGAATTGGAGCAAATAAATCCAATAATTATGTTTATTGCTCCAATGATTCTGAAACATGCTTTGGAATAATCCATATTGCATCTACAATAAATCTCAGAAGCTACAAAAAACATTTGGTTAGCAAACCAAATTCAAAACAGTGCAACAAAATAGAAAGCAGAAATAAAAGGAGAGAGAGAGGTTACCTGTGCAACTTACCTGGCAGCCCAGCTAGCCCAGCACTGTAGCTGAGGCCCAGCCCACCAGGCGAAGCGGTAGTCTTCAACCTCTGCGAGTAGGCAGAGGCGTGTTGACGCCAGCGCGCCCGAGGCCTCCACCTCCTCCCTGCCTGCCTGGCCTCCCTACGTCGTTCTCTCGCGCCTGGGAGATGGCCAGCAACCCCTCGCCCCTCCACTCCTCTGCTCTCTTCCCAAGCGCACCGGAGATCACAGCGCTGCCGCAACCGTAGCCATTGCCTCATCCTCATCCCCTCGACGTGTACCAGAGCTCCGCCACGACCTCCTCTTCGTCTCCATCGAGCTACACGTAGTTGTGCTTCCTGCCTCGCCGTTGCTGCCGCCGTCTTCAACATCGGATGCCCGAGATAGCCGGCGCCCGTTTGTCATCTCCAACTCCTCCCCGAGCCCGCTGAGCCGCTCTCCGTACTCCCTGTGAGCTACTGCATCTCCCCCTTATATTTTTGCTGCTGTTTGCGCACTCTAGCTAGCCCCACCACCTTGCCCGAGAACCCCTCGCCGCCGGCCATGGCGCTGTCGTGGACACAACTGCTACCACTCGTGTCTGAGCCCATCAACGAGCATCGCACGATCCCAAGAGACGAACACCACCACCAGTTCCTCCTCCCATGCTTTGTGGCATCGTTTTCATCGACGCCCGAGCTCCGGCCGCCGTCGCTGCTGTAACATCCCGAATTTTCAATTTGGAATGTTATACATTAGATCATCATTGCATATCATATTTTATTGCATTTTGGCTTGATCCTAGAAATTCTACGCAACTCAAGGACCCACGGAGAGAGTTGGGGATTTCATTATTTTCATATTTGAGTTTTCTCAAATTTTGAAAAGAGGATCGTTTGATTTTAATTATTTTATTTTCAAATATTTCTTTTATGAAAATGAATGAGAGGGGATAAAATGACTTCCCCAAAATAAAGAAATATTGGAGATTTAATATTAAAATCAAATAAGATTTTTATTCGGAGTTTTATCGCTATTTTATTTGAATTAGGAAAAATATGCGTTTCTCAAAATTGCATTAGAGGCCCAAATAAATGTTCACCTTGTCTGCTATATTTTTAGAGGACGGGCAAAATTTATTTCAGGACTTTTGGAGTCCGTTTAGTATTTCTTTTCTTCGATTTTCTGAGCGGTATTATTTTAAAAAAACGAACCAACCTAACCGGGCCGTGTCTGACCTGGACACTAGCCCGGCCGGCCCTTTAAAGCCGCGGAGGCCCGAGCCAGCGCCACCCCGCCCGAAAACCCTAGCGCCGCCCGAATTCCGCCGCCGCAACCGGAACCGCGCGCCGCCGCCACCGCGTCGCCGTCCCGAGCCGCCGCCGCACCGCCCGCGCCGCCCCGCACCGCCCCGCTGCCGCCGGATCCCCTCGCCGCCGTCGCCGTTAGCAGCCGGAGCCGCCGCCGATCTCGCCGGACCTCGCCGGAGGTAGCCGCCGCCGCCGTCGATTTTCGCGAGAAAACCGATCGGTTTTTTTTCGAAACCCTAGATCCCTTTTTTATTTAGATCGGTTTTTTCGGTTTAGTTATTTAGCGAACGCCCGTTCGTACATTCTTTTTAACGAACGATTTTCATCCGTTAACCGCAGACAGCGAACGTTCATTCGTTAGCCTGTTCATCAGTCTTCTTTTTCCACGGTTTTTCCGCGATTATTTTCGATCGCGATTTCTGCCCTAATCTTCGTTCTAGTATAAATTTTCGCTCGTTTATCGGAATCAGGCGATTCAAGCGCCTAGATCTTTGTTTCGAAGCCCTCTTTCTGTTTAACCAATTTGAACGAGATTTTGCTACAGTAAAATTTGACTTTAGTCCAGATTAGTAAACGGATCTTTTTTTTTCGCAGTTTGAGTTTCGTTCATTCGTTTGGTTTGATTCTTTTTGCAAACCGGAGTTCTTAAGTTGAACTTTCTGGTTAGATCTCTTATTTGAGTTTTACCCATGCTTCTAGTTGAGTGCTTATTGTATGCTTATTTGTTTGCGATAGAGTACCCGGAGTGCGAAGCGTGCTACTACGAGTCTCTAGGTTTCGCGGATCATCAGCAAGGCAAGTAACACTTTGATCATACTTCTTTACTACCCAGTTTTATTGCATTAGATCAATCCTCAAACAATTGCATGGTTAGGATCTGATTAAATTGTGGGTTTTGGGAAGTAGATGAGGTAGTACCTATTCACCTGTTTATTATCAAACCTATGGGAGTTACTTCTACGTTGCTTATAATGCTATGCTATGCTCGTAGACGTGGATTGGGATTGAGTGAAATTCATGACAGATGTGAGTTTGTTAAACTAATGGTTCAACTTAAGGTGGCAACTTAAATACACATCTGGGTGGATTGCTTGTGGGCACTTGGAGAATCCAGTGTTGTCCTAGGATATCCCGGAGGACCCGTGTGATCATCCTACGGCCCGCCACCCAGGCTCAAAGGGATCATAAGATTATTCATGCTAGAAACTTCCGTGTGCAGCCACAAGCCATTATGGGCTCTGGCATAGTTTAGTAAGTTGGGTGAAGCTCTTGAAGAGGTAGACTAGCAGAAGTAGTGGGTTGTAGGTGGTACTGTCTATCCAGAGTAGAGAGTTAATGCTTCAGAAAGACTGCGTCTCGAATCTCCGACCATGGATGTATTTGAGTCTTGTGGGGAAAAGTGTGCAAACCTCTCCAGAGTGTACAAACTAATCATGGTTAGCCGTGTCCCCGGTTATGGACATCTTGAGTATCTAGTTCTTGGATTATCATGTGGATCTCATCACTCTTAATTTAAATTGATTGGGTTAATGATGATGCTTAATTGGGATTGAGTTGGAGGAACCTTATCAATGTTTAACAATTACCATGATAGTTAAATAAAATTTATTCCTTTGTTGTAGGAAAAAATTGGCTTTTCGCAAAACATATTAACCATACAGCCTCCACCAGCCATATATGCATGTAGTGATAGCAATTATTCTGTTCATTACTCTCTTGTGTTACATTGCCAGCATATTCCATGTGCTGACCCGTTTCGGATTGCAACGTATCATGTTGCAAACTTTTCAGACGACGAGTAAGGAGCCATAGGTCGTGGTCTTTCACTCAGTGATGCTGTTGGAGTTGATGGACTCACTTTATCTTCCAAGCCTTACGCTGTTATCGTGTTAGATGGCCTTAAGCCATATTTATTGTAATAAGTTCTCTTTTGAGACATTCGATGTAATAAGTGTGTGATTACTACTCTATTATAAATCCTCAAGTACTGTGCGTGTCAGCATTACCGATCCAGGGATGACACTGATGCACAGAGATCAGACTGTTTGAGGTCTGGTCGCTAGAAGATGATATCAGAGCACGCGCTGAATGTAGGACACGACCACTAAGCTAAAAACCCTAGATCCCTACTCTCTTCTCATTTCTGACTCCTCTCCATTTTCTACTCTTTAGGATGGCGGACGCAAGGAACAAGTTTGCACAACCGGACGAAGACACACCTTTTGGAAGACATTTGAAGGAAGTTACTAGATACCTGAACGTCGGAATACTAAGCTTCACCGGGACTTACAACGCCACTTTACCAAAAGAGGAGCACTGGAAGATTCAAGTTCAAGTTCCACGAAAGACTTTCACGCCAGTCACTGAGCCCGTAGAGTTTTCCTTTGACGCACCGACCTGGAGTCTAGGCAAGAGCATGGCAGCCCACATCACCATGGGACGCATTGGAGAAGTTTACCACAAGGATATTAAGGATACTATTTACCAGATTTGTGGGCGCCGAGATGAGCAATGGGAGATGATTAGCACCAGGAAGGATAGATCCATTGCAGCTTTCATCTAGGAGTTAAACCAGCACATTCGTCGCCAGGAGAATCAGATGTGCGCAGGCATGATGGATCTGAAGAAGGTAATGACAAGGATCACGGAGTTGGAGGAAGAACTCAAGTCTACACGCGATGGATATGAGGAGGAAATCGTCGTACTAGTGGAGAAGAATGACGACCTGACAAGGAAGCTGGGAGTATTCATGGGAGACCCCGTGCCAGGAGGAGGAGGAGAAGACGATTCCACTTGCCCGGAGAACTACATCATCATCGACGACACCGACTCGGACCCCGATGATAGCGATGATGACTTTGTTGATGAAGCTGGAGCAGATATTATGGAGTCTTCCACCGATCAATTTTTCTAGTCGACCACCATATCAGTAGTAGTATTTCCCCATGTATATAGTATAGTCCGAGCACTTTTGTAACGATAGTTAGACCGATTGTATGCCCTTGTTTGATTTGATTGAAGTGATATGATTGTGTTTGTCTCATGTGCATATGGGTAGTGTTTTCCCCCTAGACCTCATTCTATTATGTTTTCTCACCTTTTCTAAACCCAACAGATGCCTCCGAGACGTGACAATGGATTTGCTTTCCCACCGGAGCTCACTCAGTTGATCCAGAGCAGAATGCATTGATGCATATACTAGTCCAGAATCAGAATCAGGGGAACAACAACAACAACCCACCACCACCACCACCTGTTGATCGCTTAGCCCATTTTCTAAGGCTGAACCCGCCGGTGTTCTCCAGTAGCACCGAGCCGATAGTTGCAGATGATTGGCTCCGCAAGATTGAAAGGGAATTGACCACTGCAGGATGCACAGATGCGGAGAGAGTGCGTTTTGCCGCACATTAGCTTGATGGACCCGCAACATCATGGTGGGAGAATTTCACAGCCAATTACCCCATCGACACTGTTACATGGGACCAGTTTCAGCAGGCTTTTCGGACTGCCCATGTATCAACAGGAGCTATGGCCATGAAGAAGCGTGAGTTTCGCAACTTACGCCAAGGAGAACGCACAGTTGGCCAGTATGTGGATGACTTTAGTAAGCTAGCACGTTATGCCCCAGATGATGTCGCTACAGATGTAGCTAAGCAGGAGAAGTTTCTGGAAGGACTGAATGATGAGCTGAGCATGCAGTTGATGCTGGCAATTTTCAATAACTGCCAGGAGTTGGTAGATAGAGCTCTCATGATTGAAGGGAAGCAGCAGCAGATTGACAACCGCAAGAGGAAGTATGGACAAGGGAAGTACAACTCTGGAGCGCAGCAGAGACCCCGCTTTACCCTGAACTCGGGAGTACCCCTTCAACATAACCATGGAGGTCACAATCACAATGGAGGGATTTCGCACAACCATAGTGGCCCCAAGAACGGGAATGTTAATGGAGGAAGCAACGGCCATAACCGTTCCATCCCAGCAACACCCGTCAAGAAGGATCTAAGTCACATTACTTGTTTCAAGTGCGGGAAGAATGGACATTATGCCACGGAGTGTTCTGAAGCAAAGAATGGAAATGGCAATGGAAGCTCTGGGAAGAAGCCCAACCCTTTCAACATGGGACAAGTGAACCACGTTAGCGTGGAAGAGGTTGAAGCGCAACCCGATGCAGTACTAGGTAAGTTTTTGGTTAAGTCATTTACTGCAATCGTTCTTTTTGATACTGGTGCATCGCATTCATACATATCAAGGGGATTTGTGGATAATTTTAAACTGCCAACCCAAGCCCTTAGGTCACCCATGTTAGTAACCTCGCCAGGAGCAGAGTATATGGCTAGCCTATGGTGTGATCGGTTACCATTACAGATTGGTAACTACCTGTTTCCCATAGACCAAATAGTATTGGAATCACAAGGACTGGATGTGATATTAGGCATGGATTGGTTATCTAAGTATGGAGGGAACATTGACTGCGCTAGTAAGTCGATTTTGCTTACCACCCCAGAAGGAAGAAGGATCAAGTATGTATCCCGGCATGTGCCGAACATGACTCAAGTGAATTCCTTATCAGGAGTTGTACAGGAGGAAGTACCAGTGGTGAAGGATTTCCCAGATGTATTTCCAGAAGAGTTGCCAGGCATGCCACCGGATAGAGACATTGAGTTTTTGATCGAGCTTTTGCCAGGCACAGGGCCAATATCTAGGAGACCGTACAGGATGCCCGCAAAAGATTTAGAGGAAATTAAGAAGCAGATTAAGGAGTTACTGGATAAAGGCTATATTCGCCCAAGCTCGTCACCTTGGGGATCACCAGTGCTTCTAGTGGAGAAGAAGGATGGATCGTTGAGGATGGTTGTTCATTATCGAGGATTGAATGAGGTGACGATCAAGAACAAGTACCCACTACCAATGATCAATGATTTGTTTGACCAGCTGCAAGGAGCTAAGGTGTTTTCAAAGATCGATCTACGATCAGGGTACCACCAGCTGAAGATTCGAGAGCAGGATATACCTAAGACAGCTTTTACCACAAGGTACGGGCTATATGAGTACACCGTTATGTCATTTGGTTTGACTAACGCACCAGCCTATTTCATGAACATGATGAACAAGGTGTTTATGGAGTTTTTGGGTAAGTTCGTCTTGGTGTTCATTGATGATATCTTGGTCTACTCGAAGAATGAAGAGGAGCATAAGGAGCATTTGCGTCTGGTACTTGGGAAGCTCAGAGAACACCAGTTATATGCCAAGTTCAGCAAGTGTGAGTTTTGGTTGAAGGAAGTTGGATTCCTCGGACATGTTATATCCGGAGAAGGAATAGCGGTAGACCCTACCAAGGTTGTCACGGTGACAAATTGGGAAGCACCCACGTCAGTTGGAGAGATCCGGAGTTTTCTGGGACTCGCAGGATACTACCGGAGGTTTATTGAGAATTTCTCGAAGATTGCAAAGCCCATGACGGAGTTGTTGAAGGACACCAAGTTCAAATGGACTGAGGAATGTGAGGCCAGTTTTCAGGAGTTGAAGAAACGCTTGGTTACAGCTCAAGTGTTGATTCGTCCAGATCAACGCAAGGATTACTAGGTGTATTGCGACGCTTCTCGTCGAGGACTTGGAGCAGTGCTTATGCAGGAGGGGAGAGTTGTTTCATATGCCTCACGACAGCTTAAACCCCATGAGTTGAATTATGCTACACATGATTTGGAGTTAGCAGCCGTAGTGCATGCGTTGAAGACATGGAGACATTTTCTCATCGGAAACCATTGTGAGGTGTACACAGACCACAAGAGTTTAAAGTATATCTTCACGCAGAAGGAGTTGAATATCAGGCAGAGGAGATGGTTGGAGCTCATTAAGGATTATGATATGAAGTTGCATTATCATCCCGGAAAGGCTAATGTAGTAGCTGATGCGTTGAGTTGCAAGAGTCATGTCAACACACTCATGACCGGAGGATTACCCAAGGAGTTAGCAGAGGATCTTCGTGAGCTATGTTTGGAAATAGTTCCGAGAGGTTATGTAGCAGCATTGGAGATTCAGTCAACTTTGATGGATAAGATCAGGGAAGCTCAGAAGACGGACAAGGAGATTGCCGAGATAAAGGAGAGGATGAGAAAAGGAAAAGCTAAGGGATTTCGTGAGGATGAGCACGATACCCTATGGTTTGAGGACCACGTTTATGTGCCAAATGATCCGGAGATCAGGAAGTTGATTCTGCAAGAGGCCTATGATTTGCCATATTCGATTCACCCAGGCAATACCAATATGTATCTGGATTTGAAGGATAACTTCTGGTGGACCGGAATGAAGAAGGATATTGCGGAGTATGTAGAAGTTTGTGATGTATGTCAGAGAGTGAAGGCAGAACATCAGAAGCCAGCGGGATTGTTACAGCCATTGCCGATACCCGAATGGAAGTGGGATAAACTAGGCATGGAATTTATCACGGAATTGCCCAGGACTCGTTCAGGCTATGACTCGATATGGGTTGTAGTCGATCGTTTGACGAAGGTAGCTCATTTCATCCCAGTGAAGACCACTTACACCAGTGCTAAGTTGGCAAAGATATATATGACCAGGATCGTATGTCTGCATGGAGTTCCGAGGACCATTGTATCAGATAGAGGAACCCAGTTTACCTCAAAGTTTTGGAATTAGTTGCATGAGACTTTGGGAACCAGGCTAGAGTTCAGTACAGCTTTTCACCCGCAGACAGATGGACAGACTGAGAGAGTCAATCAGATTCTGGAGGACATGTTGAGAGCTTGTGCGCTAGACTATGGATCTAGTTGGGACGACAATTTGCCTTATGCAGAGTTCTCTTACAACAACAGCTATCAAGCCAGTTTGAAGATGGCCCCTTTCGAAGCATTGTACGGAAGGAGGTGCATGACACCATTGTTGTGGGATGAAGTTGGAGACCGTCCGTTGTTTGGACCAGATTTGATTAAAGAGTCTGAAGAGAAGGTTAAGCTGATACGCGATAGACTCAAGGTAGCCTAGTCCAGGCAGAAGAGCTATGCGGATTCTAAACGCAAGGAGACAGTTTACGAAGTCGGAGACAGAGTGTATCTTTGTGTATCACCATTTTGAGGAGTGAAGCGTTTTGGAGTTAAGGGAAAGTTAGCACCACGCTTTGTGGGACCATACAAGGTTTTGGAACGTATGGGAGAAGTTGCATACAAGTTGGAATTGCCCGAAGGATTGTCAGGAGTTCACGATGTGTTCCATGTTTCTCAGTTGAAGAAGTGCCACGCAGAGATGGCTGATATTCCCCTGAGAGATACAGTGCCACTGGAAGCGATTCAGTTGGATAGCGATTTGACCTACGAGGAGAAACCAGTCAAGATTCTTGAGTTCGCCAGCAGAGTCACATGCAGTAAAGTTATCAAGTTCTGCAAAGTTCAGTGGAGCCACCATACCAAGGAGGAAGCCACCTGGGAACGAGAGGAAGACCTACGGATTTTCTAGCCAACCCGAATCTCGAAGGCGAGATTCATCTTAAGGGGGGTAGGTTTGTAACATCCCAAATTTTCAATTTGGAATGTTATACATTAGATCATCATTGCATACCATATTTTATTGCATTTTGGCTTGATCCTAGAAATTCTACGCAACTCAAGGACCCACGGAGAGAGTTGGGGATTTCGTTATTTTCATATTTGAGTTTTCTCAAATTTTGAAAAGAGGATCGTTTGATTTTAATTATTTTCTTTTCAAATATTTCTTTTATGAAAATGACAGAGATGGGATAAAATGACTTCCCCAAAATAAAGAAGTATTGGAGATTTAATATTAAAATCAAATAAGATTTTTATTCGGAGTTTTATCGCTATTTTATTTGAATTAGGAAAAATATGTGTTTTTCAAAATTGCATTAGAGGCCCAAATAAATGTTCACCTGGTCCGCTATATTTTTAGAGGACAGGGAAAATTTATTTCAGGATTTTTGGAGTCTGTTTAGTATTTCTTTTCTTCGTTTTTCTGAGCGGTATTATTTTTAAAAAACAAACCGACCTAACCGGGCCGTGTCCGACCTGGACACTAGCCCGGCCGGCCCTTTAAAGCCGCGGAGGCCCGAGCCAGCGCCACCCCGCCCGAAAACCCTAGCGCCGCCCGAAACCCGCCGCCGCCACCGGAACCGCGCGCCGCCGCCGCCGCGTCGCCGTCCCGAGCCGCCGCCGCCCCGCAGCGCCCCGCCGCCACCGCCGCGTCGCCGTCCCGAGCCGCCGCCGCCCCGCAGCGCCCCGCCGCCACCGGATCCCCTCACCGCCGTCGCCGTTAGCAGCCGGAGCCGCCGCCGATCTCGTCGGACCTCGCCGATGGTAGCCGCCGCCGCCGTCGGTTTTTGCGAGAAAACCGATCGGTTATTTTTTCGAAACCCTAGATCCCATTTTTTTTAGATTGTTTTTTTTCGGTTTAGTTATTTAGCGAACGCCCGTTCGTACGTTCGTTTTAATGAACGGTTTTCATCCGTTAACCGCAGACAGCGAACGTTCGTTCGTTAGCTTGTTCGTCAGTTTTCTTTTTCCAGGGTTTTTCCGCGATTATTTTCGATCGCGATTTCTGCCCTAATCTTCGTTCTAGTATAACTTTCGCTCGTTTATCGGAATCAGGCAATTCAAGCGCCTAGATCTTTGTTTCGAAGCCCTCTTTCTATTTAACTAACTTGAACGAGATTTTGCTACTGTAAAATTTTACTTTAGTCCAGATTAGTAAACAGATCTTGTTTTTTTTCGCAGTTTGAGTTTCGTTGCTTCGTTTGGTTTGATTCTTTTTGCAAACCGGAGTTCTTAAGTTGAACTTTCTGGTTAGATATCTTATTTGAGTTTTACCCATGCTTCTTGTTGAGTGCTTATTGTATGCTTGTTTGTTTGCGATAGAGTACCCGGAGTGCGAACCGTGCTACTACGAGTCTCTAGGTTTCGCGGATCTTCAGCAAGGCAAGTAACATTTTGAGCATACTTCTTTACTACCCAGTTTTATTGCATTAGATCAATCCTCAAATAATTGCATGGTTAGGATCTGATTAAATTGTGGGTTTTGGGAAGTAGATGAGGTAGTACCTATTCACGTGTTCATTATCAAACCTATGGGAGTTACTTCTACATTGCTTATAATGCTATGCTATGCTCGTAGACATGGATTGGGATTGAGTGAAATTCATGACAGATGTGAGTTTGTTAAACTAATGGTTCAACTTAAGGTGGCAACTTAAATACACATCTGGGTGGATTGCTTGTGGGCACCTGGAGAATCCAGTATTGTCCTAGGATATCCCGGAGGACCCGTGTGATCATCCTACGGCCCACCACCCAGGCTCAAAGGGATCATAAGATTATTCATGCTAGAAACTTTCGTGTGCAGCCACAAGCCATTATGGGCTCTGGCATAGTTTAGTAAGTTGCGTGAAGCTCTTGAAGAGGTAGACTAGCAGATGTAGTGGGTTTTAGGTGGTACTGTCTATCCAGAGTAGAGAGTTAATGCTTCAGAAAGACTGTGTCTCGAATCTCCGACCATGGATGTATTTGAGTCTTGTGGGGAAAAGTGCGCAAACCTCTGCAGAGTGTACAAACTAATCATGGTTAGCCGTGTCCCTGGTTATGGACATCTTGAGTAGCTAGTTCTTGGATTATCATGTGGATCTCATCACTCTTAATTTAAATTGATTGGGTTAATGATGATGCTTAATTGGGATTGAGTTGGAGGAACCTTCTCAATGTTTAACAACTACCATGATAGTTAAATAAAATTTATTCCTTTGTTGTAGGGAAAAATTGGCTTTTCGCAAAACATATTAACCATACAGCCTCCACCAGCCATATATGCATGTAGTGATAGCAATTATTCTGTTCATTACTCTCTTGTGTTACATTGCCAGCATATTCCATGTGCTGACCCGTTTTGGGCTACAACATATCATGTTGCAAACTTTTCAGACGACGAGTAAGGAGCCATAGGTCGTGGTCTTTCACTCAGTGATGCCGTTGGAGTTGATGGACTCACTTTATCTTCCAAGCCTTCCGCTGTTATCGTGTTAGATGGCCTTAAGCCATATTTATTGTAATAAGTTCTCTTTTGAGACATTCGATGTAATAAGTGTGTGATTGCTACTCTGTTATAAATCCTCAAGTATTGTGCATGTCAGCATTACCGATCCAGGGATGACACTGATGCACAGAGATCAGACTGTTTGAGGTCTGGTCGCTACAGCTGCGGTCCACCTCGCTCCCTCCCGTGGACACCACTGGATGCGCGCGCGTGCCAGCAATCCATAGCCACAAACCGCGTGCCAAACCATCGCCCGTAGCTCAAATCCGAGCCGTGCCGTTGTCGATTTGGTCGCCGCCGGCCAGGCTCCGGCGACTGCCGACGTGGCCGTCATTAGCGGCTAATTGCGCCACTAATTAACCCTCCGGTGAAACTGATAGCCAGGCCCCACCGCCTAACTAACCGGCTAACTAAATTAGATTAAGTTCAATCTAACTATAGTGGGCCCACGTGTCAGTTTTGACTATGCTGACGTGGCCGTTGACCCGACCCCATCTGTTTGTGACTCTAGGAAGCACTGGGTCACTGACCAGTGGGCCCCCTGGTCAGGTTTGACCAAGACCAGCCCTGTTGACTTACCGATGTCACGCCGATGTCATGCTGACGCAATAACTATTTCTGAGATTTAAATAAATCGAAATGATTTATTTATATTCAGAAATTTGCCTAAACTTCTAAAACTCATAGAAATTCAACCATAACTCCAAATGAAATAATTTATATATGGAAAATTATCAGAAAAATCCAATATATCCATTGGTACTGGTCTCATGCATGACAAAGCAACTTAACCTTGCTATATAGATAAAAACATGTTAATGCACACTATAAATTCATAACTTGAGTTTGAATTTGAACCCTTGGTTCAAATAAGCTCAAACCCTTCTGTACTTAGTTGCATTAGCTCAAACCACAACATGTTGCCTTGTCATGATCATGCATCATATTGTTGCATTGCATTGATTGTGTTACTTCTTTGTTGCCAGTATTTGTCCCCTCTCAATAGACGTGGTTCCGACGATGAGATCGATGACACCGATGAAGAACTATACCATCTTCAGAAGTGCCAGGCAAGCAAATCCTCATTGTTCATTCCGATACAATCCCACTCTCTCGGTCCTGCTCTCTTTTACTACATTAGGACAACAATGATTCAACTGTTACATGCCGCGGTAGTTGAACCCCTTTCCTCCGCATGACCTGTTATTGCCACAGTAAATAGATGAAACCCACTAGCATGAGTAGGAGTTGTTTGAGCCCTGATGTGCCTACTCATTCGTGCTTGTTTGTCATGCCTGCTACTGCTTAGAGTTGAGTCAAGTCTGATTCATCGGGGATGAATTGGAGGTGTGTGAACATGTCCTACTGTTGAGAGCTAAGTGTGTGAACATGATTTGGTAAAGGTATGGATGAGAGGCCATGTAGGAGTACATGGTGGGTTGTTTCATTGGAACCTTCCTTAGGAACTGAGATCTGTATGTGTGATTTAAGATCAGCTACTACCACACATTGTGATCCTTAATTGACTCTCTCGACTTATTAACCGCCCCTGTCCTTTGTCTAGGAGCTGCAAGTAGTTTCTGGTGTTTGTAGTATGCTGGAGGCCGTGCGCAGCGCTGACCCGAGGGATGGGTTGTGATGCGGTAGGCACGTGGCCCGATGTATCGAGTCCCCTGTTTGGTGACCCGGGAACCATGCACACATCATTCGGGGCCGTAGTGGAAACCTCGGCCGGACTCCCTGTGGATGGAACCTGAATAGGCGATAAACCTGGACTAGGGACTTGTGTGGTTAGTCAGGTCATGGCCGACACCCTCGCCAGGCTTCCGCTTGAAGGTTGCCGAGATGCATGACGTGTACATGGCGGTAAGTGGTGAGACCGTGTGTGAAGAAGTACACCCCTGCAGGGTTAACATCATCTATTTGAATAGCCGCGTCAGTGGTAAAGGACTACTTGGTTGCTTATACAGTTCATAGACAAGTGAAAGTGGATACTCTAAAATGCGCAAGGTAAGCGTGAGTGCTATAGATGGTGTTCTCGTAGGGAGATGGGAGCGGATCCATAGTGGTGTATTGATTTGGTGAATATGTGGACTCGTGTGCGCCACCCCAAAAGAGTTACTTCCAGACGTAGTTCAGGATAGCCACTGAGCCAAAGCTGGCTTGCTGCACTTAAACTCCACCACCCCCTTTGTTGATACTAATGCATATGTAGCTAGTTCTGATGTAAGTCTTGCTGGGTACATTTGTACTCACATTTTCTTAATTTATGTTTTTGCAGAGAGACTTCAGTCTCACTAGTAGTTCCGCGTGGACTTCGACGTTTAACTTGTTACCTCAGCTACGATCTTGTGCCCTTAGCAGGGTCTTGTAGATAGTCAGGCTTCTCAGCCTTTTTCATTTGTAGTTGTCTGTACTTAGACAAGTTAAGCTTCCGCATGTGCCTATTGCTTGTATGACTTGTATGTTGGGTCAAGTGACCCATATTTGTAATATCTGGCTCCTCGGAGCCTAATGAATAAATACTTTGAGTCTTATAGTTTTGTTGTGATGCCATGTTGTATTTGCACATATCGAGCATGTTGTGTGTATGATTTTGAAATGCTTGGTATGTGTGGGATCTGATAATCTAGTTGTTTATTCTTAGTAGCCTCTCTTATGGGGAAATGTCTCCTAGTGCTTCCACTGAGCCATGGTAGCTTGCTACTGCTCCAGAACACTTAGGCCGGCCGGCATGTGTCCTTCTTTGTTCTTTTGTCTGTCCCTTCGGGGAAATGTCACGCGTTGTTCCTTTAAGTCCATGTAGCTTGCTATGACTTGGCTTCATACGTTGATGATCGACACGTTCGTTGCTGGGTCATGTATGCCTGTCCCTGTAAGTTAGTGCCACCTTGGGTTTACGACTAGCCATGTCAGCCCGGGTTCTCTGTCATATGGATGCTAGCGACACTATCATATACGTGAGCCAAAAGGCGCAAACGGTCCCGAGCCAGGTAAGGTGGCACCCGTGGGAATACCGTGTGTGAGGTTGCAAAGTGATATGATGTGTTACATGCTAGATCGGTGTGACTTAGGATCAGGGTCCTGATAGTCACACGATTTTATTTTATTTTGGTACTGCCCGATCTACGCCGGATGGCTTGATGGCCGTCTTGTGCCTCCCGGCTGACACTGTTCAGAATCTTCCCCAAAGAGCCAGCGATAATAGTAGCAAAAGTGCAGCAAGGTAGCCCAATCCTTTTGAGGCAAAGGAGAGGCCAAAATGGTCTCTTATAATAAGCAAAGCGTTCTTGAGGGTACACGGGAATTTCATCTAGTCACTTTCATCATGTTGGTTCGATTTGTGTTCGCTACTTTGATAATTTGATATGTGGTGGAGCGGTGCTTAGGTGCTGTTCTTACTTGAACAAACCTCCTACTTATGATTAACCCTCCTGCAAGCATCCGCAAGTACGAGAATAGTATTAAGAATAAATTCTAACCATAGCATTAAACTTTTGGGTCCAATCGGTCCCTTACGGAATAGCGCATAAACTGGGGTTTAAGCTTCTGTCACTCTCGCAACCCATCATCTAATTGCTACCCCACAATGCATTCCCTTAGGCCCAAATATGTTGAAGTGTCATGTAGTCGACGTTCACATGACACCACTAATGGAATCACAACATACATACTATCAAAATATCGAACAAATATCAATTTCACATGATTACTTGCAACATGATTTCTCCCGTGACCTCAAGAACAAAAGTAACTACTCACAAATGATAATCATGCTCAAGATCAGAGGGGTATTAAATAGCATAATGGATCTGAACATATAATCTTCCACCAAATAAACCATATAGTAATCAACTACAAGATGTAATCAACACTACTAGTCACCCGCAAGCACCAATCTATAGTTCTGGTAACAAGACTGAACACAAGAGATGAACTAGGGTTTGAGATGAGATGGTGTTGTTGAATATGTTGATGGAGATAGCCCTCCCCAAGATGGGAGAGTTGTTGGTGATGATGATGACGATGATTTCCCACTCCGGGAGGGAAGTTCCCCCGGCGGAATCGCTCCGCCGGAGGGCAAAAGTGCTCCTGCCCAAGTTCCGCCTCGAGATGGCAGCGCTCCATCCCGAAAGTACCCGCCTTTATTTTTTCTAGGTCAAAATGACTTATATACCAGAAGATGGGCACCGGAGGTGGGCCTGGGTGAGCACAACCCACCAGGGCACGCCTGGGCTCCCTGGCGCGCCCAGGTGGGTTGTGCCCACCTGGCGGGCCTCCTCTGGTACTTATTCGCTCCAATATTCATCAAATATTCCATAAAAAATTCTCCATGAAGTTTCAGCTTGTTTGGAGTTGTGCAGAATAGGTAGCCTGGCGTAGCTTTTTCAGGTCCATATTTCCAGCTGCCGAAATTCTCCCTCTTTGTGTGTAGCTTGCAAATTATGAGAGAAAAAGGCATTAGAATTACTCCAAAAAGCATTATTATGCATAAAAACATCATAAGTAACAGTAGGAAAACATGATGCAAAATGGACGTATCAACTCCCCCAAGCTTAGACCTTGCTTGTCCTCAAGCGAAAACCAAAATCGAAAAACATGTCCACATGCTTAGAGAGAGAGAGAGGTGTCGATAAAAACAAAATACAGACATAGAAGCATCATGTTCATTATTATAACAGAAACAAATTGAAACATAAGACTCTTATCATAGACTTCTCATGAATAAGTGATAATTCATCACACTATCGAAGTACAAGGCAAAAACTCTATTAGAAATCAACAAACTATGTTCTTAGTCAACTTTGCAACTACAATTCATCGTCTTTTCAGGAAGGGTCACGTCTCGGAGCCTTTAGGCAAGTCCACATACACAACCATCATATAGTCTTCTATGATTGCTAACACTCACCGCATACCCATGAGCAAAATGTTTCAACCGGACACATGGAAAGATAGAGGCTTATAGTTTCGCCTCCCAACGTATTCACCTCGAGGGTGATGTCAATAATAATAACTCATGCTACCCATATTCAATTGGACATATGTGCCTAGATCTTTCCTCACCACATAAAAGGAGAAAATAAAAAGGAATAGAGGGAAAAACTTTGTCCAGGAGTTGCAAGTAGTTCCTACTGTTTGTAGTATGCGGGAGACTGTGCACATCGCTGGCCCGAGGGGTGGGTTGTGATGCGGTAAGCACGTGGCCCGGGGTACCGAGTAGCCCGTTTGGTGACCTGGGAACCCTGCACACATCGTTCGGGGCCGTAGTGGAAACCTCGGCCGGACTCCCTGCGGATGGAACCTGAATAGGCGATAAACCTGGACTAGGGACTTGTGTGGTTAGTCAGGTCGTGGTCGACACCCTCGCCAGGCTTCCGCTTGAAGGTTGCCGAGATACATGACGTGTACATGGCGGTAAGTGGCGAGAGCGTGTGTGAAGAACTACACCCCTGCAGGGTTAACATCATCTATTCGAATAGTCGCGTCCACTGTAAAGGACTACTTGGTTGCTTATACAGTTCGTAGACAAGTGAAAGTGGATACTCTAAAATGTGCAAGATAAGCATGAGTGCTTTGGATGGCGTTCTCATAGGGAGACGGGAGCGGATCCATAGTGGTGTATTGATTTGGTGAATATGTGGACTCGTGTGCGCCACCCCAAAAGAGTTACTTGCGGACGTAGTTCAGGATAGCCACTGAGTCAAAGCTGGCTTGCTACAGTTAAATTGCACCACCCCCTTTGTTGATACTAATGCATATGTAGCTAGTTCTGATGTAAGTCTTGCTGGGTACATTTGTACTCACGTTTGCTTAATTTATGTTTTTGCAGAGAGACTTCAGTCTCACTAGTAGTTCCGTGTGGACTTCGATGTTTAGCTTGTTACCTCAGCTACGATCTTGTTCCCTCGGCAGGGTCTTGTAGATAGTCAGGCTTCTCAGCCTTTTTCATTTGTGGTTGTCTATACTCAGACAAGTTAAGCTTCCGCATGTTCCTATTGCTTGTATGACTTGTATGTTGGGTCATGTGACCCATGTTTGTAATATCTGGCTCCTTGGAGCCTAGTGAATAAATACTTTGAGTCATAGAGTTTTGTCGTGATGCATGTTGTATTTGCACATATCGAGCATATTGTGTGTATGATTTTGAAATGCTTGGTATGTGTGGGATCCGACAATCTAGTTGTTTATTCTTGGTAGCCTCTCTTATAGGGAAATGTCTCCTAGTGCTTCCACTGAGCCATGGTAACTTGCTATTGCTCCGGAACACTTAGGCTGGCCGGCATGTGTCCTTCTTTTTTCCTGTGTCTGTCTCTTCTGGGAAATATCACGCGTTATTCCTTTAAGTCCTTGTAGCTTGCTATGACTTGGCTTCATACGTTGATGATCGACACGTTCATTGCTGGGTCATGTATGCCTGTCCTTGTAAGTTAGTGCCACCTTGGTCTTACGACTAGCCATGTCGGCCCGGGTTCTCTGTCATATGGATGCTAGTGACACTATCATATACGTGAGCCAAAAGGCGCAAACGGTCCCGGGCTAGGTAAGGTGGCACCTGTGGTAATACCGTGCGTGAGGCTGCAAAGTGATATGATGTGTTACATGCTAGATTGGTGTAACTTAGGATCGGGGTCCTGACAGCTTTGTATCAGAGCCTTACTGCCTGTAGGATTACCAAGCCAAACTAGTCGAAGTCGTGTCTAGAAATGCTTTAGTTATGTAAGGGAATTGATTGTGGAAGGGAACGTAAGGCTCTTTTTATTCCTTATACCTTATGCCCTTCTGATCTGAGTCAACCTCTTCTTTTCTACGGGGATTAAGAACTAGGCTCCTCTTTTTTCTACCAGGATCACATGTTACTAATCCATAGACTTATAGGATTGATGGATTCAAGTCTCAGTTCAGTTTCTACTACTCCTGTATGTTCATAGCTGGCCTCAGAACCTTGATATTGTGATGTTGCGTGGTCATGCCACTATTTTGCAGGATGTCTCAAATCTTTTTGAGCATTTACATCCGTTATGTTGTCCGAGTCATCCCAGGTTTTGAAATAGTCTGATGCATTTGCAACTCCCTTCTTTCCGTTCCCGATGTTTCTCTAGGCCAGTTTAACCACACTAATCGGTGAGTTGAGGTACTCTATTGCCTCGACATATATGTTGGAGCTATTATTATGACCCTAGGTGTCTTAGAGTACCACCTAGTAATCCATCCATGTTATGTGTTCACAGTGTGATGATTCTGGCCATTATTCTCGAAATCATCCCGTGATGCGACCTTGTAGTAGGTATTCTACTCCTGGGTTTTTGAACCCGAGATTCACCCGACTTACTTCATGTTGATAGTGTTTGCTAGTTCCTTTAGGTTATTAGTAACCTTTGTGATAGTCCTCAAGGTATGTGGTATACCATTCTTCCAAATACCATGAACCATTCTTGGCAGAAGTTCTTTTGAACCGAAGGATCACAGCAAGAGTGCTCTTGATGAGTTATCCGTTCCACATTGTGAGTCTGCCATTCCTTCCTCTTCTGTAGGGGTTATCCGGAAGAAACATGTTGAACTTGTTCGACATACTAATCTATGCATCTACAATTTGGTAAATCATATGTTCCTTTGAGTTGTCCCCCTTTAGTTGTTTCTGACCTTTGTCTACCAACCGATAGTCAGGAGTAGTCGTGCATTCGTTTTTATCAATGCCCTTACTCTTGTGTTCCGTCAAGCCATTCTATTTCGGAATGACTAGGAGAAACAAACTCTAGTACCTTATGCACTTCCAAGATTGGGTCAAAGCAGTTGTAATCCGCAAATCAAAATGCCAACCCAGCTTTTGATTCTGTTCTACCCTGAAGTATTACCCACTTTATGTCAGGAATATCATGAGAAATGCACCAACCCTTATGAATTTTTGTTGCAGTGATACCTCTCACCATCATTATTCATTCCTCGGTCCCGTGTTGTCGCAACCGGAATGCCAACAAATGAACCGTGATGTGTGAAATCAATACTCCTAGCAACCCCGTTGCTTGGTAGCTAATGGACAATAATTTCATTCTTAGCGTGTTGGTTACTGAATTATCATTCTAAGACTGATCGTGTTATCTAGTCCATTTTCCCTGGTGCACTCTTCGATCAAGAGTAAGGATGGTGTCAATCCTTGCTCATGTGATCACGTCGTCTTGCCTAAAAAGCAAGATTGTTCTCGAGCTTAGTAACATATCGGTGGTTTGTGATTTTTTGATTATCTTCTCAGAAGTAGCACCAGGTTGTCCCCTGACTGTTATGTTGAGCACGTGATCAAGTTGGTTCTTGTGACTACCCTTCTCCAAGAATCTGTGTTGAATACCCCTGAGCTAGTTGGTTAAGCCAAACAACAACTTGGAGAGTTGGAAGATAAAAGCTTGTCTGACTTAGTTCATTTAAGGGATATCTTGTATGTGTGTTGAAGAAAGATGGTATTTTCATCGATTGACCCTCGTGATCAGTTAATGGACCTATCATCTTATCCAATATTTGGTTTGAGTATGGGCTATCATCAAATCAAATCAGAACCAACGATATTCGTATGGTTGTCTTACTCGTGGTTGTTTCCTCGAGCATACACCATTATATCTTTTGGGTCACACCAATGCTATCACCTTGTTCACATAATTGAGGAATTCCACTTATATGGAAACCTGGATGAATTGTTTTTGAGACCATCGACAACATTCCTATCTTCTCCATGATTTTGTTGGACATTAAGCTAGTGTTGGAAACTTTTATAATCATTATCTTCATGTCCTGTGCATGAAGCATATGTTGGATGAAAGAAGTGACTTCCTCTAATTCATGTGCGTTGGATGCAAGTTGCCGACGTGAATTCGAGAAAGCTTGTTTTTGCTTCCTCTGGAATCATCCCAAGTTAGTCACACATATGTGCGAAGTACTCTATGGTTTGGTAGGTTGGCCGCCTCCACTCCATATGTGTTTCCTAGCACACCAAGCCACTGATTGATTTGTTCAAGGATAAGAAGTTCATCGATAAGTGCACAAGGACTTTGATATCCTCGAGTGATGGTTCCCAACCAAAACTCGGTAGTGTTTTGTTGTAAGACTACTATGTGGTCATGCTTGTCTGGGACAGCTTGGTCATATGTGTGTAGTGGAACCAGCTCATGTTTTGGAGCTTGCTATCGTAGTTCAGTTTCCGAGAATCTTGCAACGTCTTCTCGGTGATTTGTGTTGCAAACTTTCTTTCTAGACTTGATGAGTCTGGAATATCCTGACACCAACCAGATCTGAATCTCAGACAGATATGATGGTTGGAACATTTTCCAAGAACTATAATATGGGTCTCTCTGTAACCCAGCAAAGTCGATGTCGTGGCCAACACACCCAGCCGGAAGACCTATTATTGTAGTATCTTGATTGCGGAACTTGGCCACCTCCCCATAAGGACTTCGAAGGATTTACTTCCATAGTTGTTTCTTATGGATTCTTGTGCATTCGAAGTCTGACCTTTTACTTGATGTTCTAGATACCAAACCATATCAATAAATGGGTTACGCTAGCACATCAAGGAGAACATTAGAAGCGGAGTGCTAAATGTCTCTCAGTCGATCATCCAGATTTCGTTCCCTTGGCCTCGCTAAGGTGAAATCTGAGAAAGTGTTGTCTTCCTTTGCATCTGCATTGTCCATCACTATTCATCATGGAAGTAAGATGTGCTGCCAGGATCCTTGACACGGATGTTGGTAAGACCTTGATGAGTATGGAAATGCTCAAGTTCTTGAGAGCACGCTCAATCACTAGGTTTTGTCCTCGGTATCAATTGGGATGTGCCTCCCATTCGTCGAGTTGTTCTATAACCATAGTTTCCTTTCCGATCTGAGTATGCCATTTCCTCGAACGATCGCTTGTGAATTGCCTCAGGCTAGTATGAAGAGTTCCAATGGTCTATGGATCAAAAGTAATTTCTTTTGCCACTTAAGGGAATAATTCAACGAGCCACCTACTCTAAGGTGCCCCATTATGGAATCATGGCAATTTAGCTCCATGCTACTTTGAAATGCATCCACCATCCTTTTAAGCGTGGGATTGTTGCTTACCAAATTAAACCTTCGTCATCTGTTACTTTCCATCTCTCTCGATGTCTGTTTTGACTCTCAACTCAATGGGTGTTCCTACGTCTCATTCCATGAGTTGATCGTCAGTTGCTCGATCTTCATGAACATTGATTCTTCTAGAGGTTTCCCTTTCTTCTCGTTGTCATGTTGGATGCAGTTCTCAGAGCAAGACGTCGAGACAAGGATGATGATCGAATCAACGTTCTTATGAAGTGCAACCTGGATCATGAAGAGTGTGTTAGCTTTGTGTCCACTCTGTCTTCTTACCTCACGTCTTGAATCTTGGGATGAGATTCTTGTTTAGTGGGGGTGAGTTGTCACAGCCCTAGAATATTTAACTGCAATAGTTGCTTTTGCATCCATGCATCATGTCTAAGTTTAAATGAATTTGAAATAGGGGTGATCAATCCCTAACACCAAAAGAACTCAACTAGGTTGAACTTAAAAACATTTTCAATGAACCCAAAGTGCCTCAAGAAAAGTTCATGATTTTTGGTTAAGGTAGAAACCTATGCCAAAAATGATGAATATATTTCTAGGACATTTATGGATTTTTGAATTAACTCATACTATATTTGAGTTGGAGCAAATAAATCATATAATTATGTTTATTGCTCCGATGATTCTGAAACATTTTGTGGAGCTTTGGAATAATCCATATTGCATCTACAATAAATCTCAGAAGCTACAAAAAACATTTGGTTAGCAAACCAAATTCAAAACAGAGCAACAAAATAGAAAACAGGAATAAAAGGAGAGAGAGTGAGGTTACCTGTGCAACTTACCTGGCAGCCCAGCTTTTTTGACTATAAACAGTAGGGTAAAACCCCACTGCAATTTTTATTAATAGCAAAACAAAGTAACAAAAGTTCTTACAAGGGATTGAATTAAGCCCCTACAAAAGAGAAAAGGAGAAAAGAAAGGAAGAAAAGAAACTAAAAAAAAGAAAGCAAAGAAAAGACCTAGAAAGGACAAAAGAAAAAACTACTAAAAAGAGGAAAAAATTACATCAAAGAGTCCAGCCAAGCAGAGAATTGTCTGTCAAACTTCTTCTTCATTCTGTGCTTGAGTAGTTTCAGTTCCTCCTTGAAGATGAATTTCCATCCCAGAAAAGTGGGATCAATATGTTCAAAAATCTTATTGTTTCTAGTTATCCAAATAGCCCATGATCCCAGTATAATGATCTCCATAAAGAATGGGTAAGTGAGCTTATCCTTTACGTCTTGGAATGCTTCTAACACCGAAAGATTTGGTGTTCTTGTGGGACAAATAAAGTCCCAGCATTGCTGAGCAAATGGGCATCCCCAAAAAAGATGATGTAAAGTTTCCTCATGTTGACAGCCCAGCTGGCCCAGCACTGTAGCTGAGGCCCAGCCCACCAGGGTGAAGTAGTCGTCTTCAACCTCTGCCAATAGGCAGAGGCGTGTCGCCGCCAGCGCGCCCGAGGCCTCCACCTCCTCCCTGCCTGGCTGGCCTCCCTACGTCATTCTCTCGCGCCTGGGAGATGGACAGCACCCCCTCACCCCTCCCCTCCTCTGCTCTCTTCCCGAGCGCACCAGAGATCATAGCGCCGCCGCAACCATAGCCACCGCCTTCTCCTCATCTCCTCGATGTGCCCCAGAGCTCCGTCACGACCTCCTCTTCGTCTCCATCGAGCTAAACGTCGTTGTGCGCCCTGCCTTGCCGTCGCTGCCGTCGTCTTCAACCTCGGATGCCCGAGATCGCCGGCGCCCGTTCGTCATCTCCGACTCCTCCCCAAGCCCGCCGAGCCGCTCTCCGTCCTACCTATGAGCTGCCGCATCCCCCCTTATCTTTCTGCTGCTGTTTGCGCACTCTAGCTAGCCCCACCAACTTGCCCGGGAACCCCTCGCCGTCGGCCATGGCGCTGCCATGGACACAGCTGCTGCCACTCGTGTCTGAGCCCATGAACAAGCTCCGCACGATCCCAGGAGACGAACACCACCACTAGTTCCTCCTCCCGTGCTCTGTGGCGTCGTTTTCATCGACGCCCGAGCTCCGGCCGCCGCCTGGCTCGACGCCACCGCCATTGCAGTCCACCTCGCTCCCTCCCGTGGCCACCACTGGATGCACGCGTCTGCCAGCAATCCATAGCCGCAAACCGCGCGCCAAACCATCGCGCGTAGCTCAAAACCGAGCCGCGCCATCGTCGATTTGGTCGCCGTCAGCCAGGCTCCGGCGACTGCCGACGTGGTCGTCATTAGCGGCTAATTGTGCCACTAATTAACCCTCCGGTGAAACTGACAGCCGGGCCCCACCGCCTAACTAACCGGCTAACTAAATTAGATTAAGTTCAATCTAACTACAGTGGGCCCACGTGTCAGTTTTGACTATGCTGATGTGGCCGTTGACCCGACCCCACCTGTCTGTCACTCTAGGCAGCACTGGGTCACTAACCAGTGGGCCCCCCTGGTCAGGTTTGACCAGAACCAGCCCTGTTGACTTATCGATGTCACACTGAGATCATGCTGACACAGTAACTATTTCTGAGATTTAAATAAATCTAAATGATTTATTTGTATTCAGAAATTTACCTAAACTTCTAAAACTCATAGAAATTCAACCGTAACTCCAAATGAAACAATTTATATATGAAAAATCATCAAAAAAATCCAATATATCCATTGGTACTGGTTTCATGCATGAAAAAGCAACTTAACCTTGCTGTATAGATCAAAACATGTTAATGCACATTATAAATTCATAACTTGAGTTTTGAATTTGAACCCTTGGTTCAAATGAGCTCAAACCCTTCTGTTCTTAGTTGCATTAGCTCAAACCACAGCATGTTGCCATGTCATGATCATGCATCATATTGTTGCACTGCATTGATTGTGTTCCTTCTCTGTTGTCGGTATTTTCCCCCTCTCAGTAGACGTGGTTCCGACGTGAGATCGATGACACCGATGAAGAACTATACCATCTTCAGAAGTGCCAGGCAAGCAAAACCTCCTTGTTCATTCCAATAAAATCCCGCTCTCTCGCTCCTGCTCTCTTTTACTGCATTAGGACAACAACGATTCAACGGTTACATGCTGCGGTAGTTGAACCCCTTTCCTCTGCATGACCTGTCATTGCCACAGTAAATAGATGAAACCCAGTAGCGTGAGTAGAAGTTGTTTGAGCCCTGATGTGCCTACTCATTCATGCTTATTTGTCATGCCTGCTACTGCTTAGAGTTGAGTTAGGTCTAATTCATTAGGGATGAATTGGAGGTGTGTGAACATGTCCTACTGTTGAGAGCTAAGTGCGTGAACACGATTTGGTAAAGGTATCGTTGAGAGGCCATGTAGGAGTACATGGTGGGTTGTTTCATTGGAACCGTCCATAGGAACTGAGATCTGTATGTGTGATTTAAGATCAGCTACTACCACACATTGTGATCCTTAATTGACTCTCTCGACTTATTAACCGCCCCTGTCCTTTGTCTAGGAGCTGCAAGTAGTTTCTGGTGTTTGTAGTATGCTGGAGGCCGTGCGCAGCGCTGACCCGAGGGATGGGTTGTGATGCGGTAGGCACGTGGCCCGATGTATCGAGTCCCCTGTTTGGTGACCCGGGAACCATGCACACATCATTCGGGGCCGTAGTGGAAACCTCGGCCGGACTCCCTGTGGATGGAACCTGAATAGGCGATAAACCTGGACTAGGGACTTGTGTGGTTAGTCAGGTCATGGCCGACACCCTCGCCAGGCTTCCGCTTGAAGGTTGCCGAGATGCATGACGTGTACATGGCGGTAAGTGGTGAGACCGTGTGTGAAGAAGTACACCCCTGCAGGGTTAACATCATCTATTTGAATAGCCGCGTCAGTGGTAAAGGACTACTTGGTTGCTTATACAGTTCATAGACAAGTGAAAGTGGATACTCTAAAATGCGCAAGGTAAGCGTGAGTGCTATAGATGGTGTTCTCGTAGGGAGATGGGAGCGGATCCATAGTGGTGTATTGATTTGGTGAATATGTGGACTCGTGTGCGCCACCCCAAAAGAGTTACTTCCAGACGTAGTTCAGGATAGCCACTGAGCCAAAGCTGGCTTGCTGCACTTAAACTCCACCACCCCCTTTGTTGATACTAATGCATATGTAGCTAGTTCTGATGTAAGTCTTGCTGGGTACATTTGTACTCACATTTTCTTAATTTATGTTTTTGCAGAGAGACTTCAGTCTCACTAGTAGTTCCGCGTGGACTTCGACGTTTAACTTGTTACCTCAGCTACGATCTTGTGCCCTTAGCAGGGTCTTGTAGATAGTCAGGCTTCTCAGCCTTTTTCATTTGTAGTTGTCTGTACTTAGACAAGTTAAGCTTCCGCATGTGCCTATTGCTTGTATGACTTGTATGTTGGGTCAAGTGACCCATATTTGTAATATCTGGCTCCTCGGAGCCTAATGAATAAATACTTTGAGTCTTATAGTTTTGTTGTGATGCCATGTTGTATTTGCACATATCGAGCATGTTGTGTGTATGATTTTGAAATGCTTGGTATGTGTGGGATCTGATAATCTAGTTGTTTATTCTTAGTAGCCTCTCTTATGGGGAAATGTCTCCTAGTGCTTCCACTGAGCCATGGTAGCTTGCTACTGCTCCAGAACACTTAGGCCGGCCGGCATGTGTCCTTCTTTGTTCTTTTGTCTGTCCCTTCGGGGAAATGTCACGCGTTGTTCCTTTAAGTCCATGTAGCTTGCTACGACTTGGCTTCATACGTTGATGATCGACACGTTCGTTGCTGGGTCATGTATGCCTGTCCCTGTAAGTTAGTGCCACCTTGGGTTTACGACTAGCCATGTCAGCCCGGGTTCTCTGTCATATGGATGCTAGCGACACTATCATATACGTGAGCCAAAAGGCGCAAACGGTCCCGAGCCAGGTAAGGTGGCACCCGTGGGAATACCGTGTGTGAGGTTGCAAAGTGATATGATGTGTTACATGCTAGATCGGTGTGACTTAGGATCAGGGTCCTGATAGTCACACGATTTTATTTTATTTTGGTACTGCCCGATCTACGCCGGATGGCTTGATGGCCGTCTTGTGCCTCCCGGCTGACACTGTTCAAAATCTTCCCCAAAGAGCCAGCGATAATAGTAGCAAAAGTGCAGCAAGGTAGCCCAATCCTTTTGAGGCAAAGGAGAGGCCAAAATGGTCTCTTATAATAAGCAAAGCGTTCTTGAGGGTACACGGGAATTTCATCTAGTCACTTTCATCATGTTGGTTCGATTTGTGTTCGCTACTTTGATAATTTGATATGTGGTGGAGCGGTGCTTAGGTGCTGTTCTTACTTGAACAAACCTCCTACTTATGATTAACCCTCCTGCAAGCATCCGCAAGTACGAGAATAGTATTAAGAATAAATTCTAACCATAGCATTAAACTTTTGGGTCCAATCGGTCCCTTACGGAATAGCGCATAAACTGGGGTTTAAGCTTCTGTCACTCTCGCAACCCATCATCTAATTGCTACCCCACAATGCATTCCCTTAGGCCCAAATATGTTGAAGTGTCATGTAGTCGACGTTCACATGACACCACTAATGGAATCACAACATACATACTATCAAAATATCGAACAAATATCAATTTCACATGATTACTTGCAACATGATTTCTCCCGTGACCTCAAGAACAAAAGTAACTACTCACAAATGATAATCATGCTCAAGATCAGAGGGGTATTAAATAGCATAATGGATCTGAACATATAATCTTCCACCAAATAAACCATATAGTAATCAACTACAAGATGTAATCAACACTACTAGTCACCCGCAAGCACCAATCTATAGTTCTGGTAACAAGACTGAACACAAGAGATGAACTAGGGTTTGAGATGAGATGGTGTTGTTGAATATGTTGATGGAGATAGCCCTCCCCAAGATGGGAGAGTTGTTGGTGATGATGATGACGATGATTTCCCACTCCGGGAGGGAAGTTCCCCCGGCGGAATCGCTCCGCCGGAGGGCAAAAGTGCTCCTGCCCAAGTTCCGCCTCGAGATGGCAGCGCTCCATCCCGAAAGTACCCGCCTTTATTTTTTCTAGGTCAAAATGACTTATATACCAGAAGATGGGCACCGGAGGTGGGCCTGGGTGAGCACAACCCACCAGGGCACGCCTGGGCTCCCTGGCGCGCCCAGGTGGGTTGTGCCCACCTGGCGGGCCTCCTCTGGTACTTATTCGCTCCAATATTCATCAAATATTCCATAAAAAATTCTCCATGAAGTTTCAGCTTGTTTGGAGTTGTGCAGAATAGGTAGCCTGGCGTAGCTTTTTCAGGTCCATATTTCCAGCTGCCGAAATTCTCCCTCTTTGTGTGTAGCTTGCAAATTATGAGAGAAAAAGGCATTAGAATTACTCCAAAAAGCATTATTATGCATAAAAACATCATAAGTAACAGTAGGAAAACATGATGCAAAATGGACGTATCAACTCCCCCAAGCTTAGACCTTGCTTGTCCTCAAGCGAAAACCAAAATCGAAAAACATGTCCACATGCTTAGAGAGAGAGAGAGGTGTCGATAAAAACAAAATACAGACATAGAAGCATCATGTTCATTATTATAACAGAAACAAATTGAAACATAAGACTCTTATCATAGACTTCTCATGAATAAGTGATAATTCATCACACTATCGAAGTACAAGGCAAAAACTCTATTAGAAATCAACAAACTATGTTCTTAGTCAACTTTGCAACTACAATTCATCGTCTTTTCAGGAAGGGTCACGTCTCGGAGCCTTTAGGCAAGTCCACATACACAACCATCATATAGTCTTCTATGATTGCTAACACTCACCGCATACCCATGAGCAAAATGTTTCAACCGGACACATGGAAAGATAGAGGCTTATAGTTTCGCCTCCCAACGTATTCACCTCGAGGGTGATGTCAATAATAATAACTCATGCTACCCATATTCAATTGGACATATGTGCCTAGATCTTTCCTCACCACATAAAAGGAGAAAATAAAAAGGAATAGAGGGAAAAACTTTGTCCAGGAGTTGCAAGTAGTTCCTACTGTTTGTAGTATGCGGGAGACTGTGCACATCGCTGGCCCGAGGGGTGGGTTGTGATGCGGTAAGCACGTGGCCCGGGGTACCGAGTAGCCCGTTTGGTGACCTGGGAACCCTGCACACATCGTTCGGGGCCGTAGTGGAAACCTCGGCCGGACTCCCTGCGGATGGAACCTGAATAGGCGATAAACCTGGACTAGGGACTTGTGTGGTTAGTCAGGTCGTGGTCGACACCCTCGCCAGGCTTCCGCTTGAAGGTTGCCGAGATACATGACGTGTACATGGCGGTAAGTGGCGAGAGCGTGTGTGAAGAACTACACCCCTGCAGGGTTAACATCATCTATTCGAATAGTCGCGTCCACTGTAAAGGACTACTTGGTTGCTTATACAGTTCGTAGACAAGTGAAAGTGGATACTCTAAAATGTGCAAGATAAGCATGAGTGCTTTGGATGGCGTTCTCATAGGGAGACGGGAGCGGATCCATAGTGGTGTATTGATTTGGTGAATATGTGGACTCGTGTGCGCCACCCCAAAAGAGTTACTTGCGGACGTAGTTCAGGATAGCCACTGAGTCAAAGCTGGCTTGCTACAGTTAAATTGCACCACCCCCTTTGTTGATACTAATGCATATGTAGCTAGTTCTGATGTAAGTCTTGCTGGGTACATTTGTACTCACGTTTGCTTAATTTATGTTTTTGCAGAGAGACTTCAGTCTCACTAGTAGTTCCGTGTGGACTTCGATGTTTAGCTTGTTACCTCAGCTACGATCTTGTTCCCTCGGCAGGGTCTTGTAGATAGTCAGGCTTCTCAGCCTTTTTCATTTGTGGTTGTCTATACTCAGACAAGTTAAGCTTCCGCATGTTCCTATTGCTTGTATGACTTGTATGTTGGGTCATGTGACCCATGTTTGTAATATCTGGCTCCTTGGAGCCTAGTGAATAAATACTTTGAGTCATAGAGTTTTGTCGTGATGCATGTTGTATTTGCACATATCGAGCATATTGTGTGTATGATTTTGAAATGCTTGGTATGTGTGGGATCCGACAATCTAGTTGTTTATTCTTGGTAGCCTCTCTTATAGGGAAATGTCTCCTAGTGCTTCCACTGAGCCATGGTAACTTGCTATTGCTCCGGAACACTTAGGCTGGCCGGCATGTGTCCTTCTTTTTTCCTGTGTCTGTCTCTTCTGGGAAATATCACGCGTTATTCCTTTAAGTCCTTGTAGCTTGCTATGACTTGGCTTCATACGTTGATGATCGACACGTTCATTGCTGGGTCATGTATGCCTGTCCTTGTAAGTTAGTGCCACCTTGGTCTTACGACTAGCCATGTCGGCCCGGGTTCTCTGTCATATGGATGCTAGTGACACTATCATATACGTGAGCCAAAAGGCGCAAACGGTCCCGGGCTAGGTAAGGTGGCACCTGTGGTAATACCGTGCGTGAGGCTGCAAAGTGATATGATGTGTTACATGCTAGATTGGTGTAACTTAGGATCGGGGTCCTGACAGCTTTGTATCAGAGCCTTACTGCCTGTAGGATTACCAAGCCAAACTAGTCGAAGTCGTGTCTAGAAATGCTTTAGTTATGTAAGGGAATTGATTGTGGAAGGGAACGTAAGGCTCTTTTTATTCCTTATACCTTATGCCCTTCTGATCTGAGTCAACCTCTTCTTTTCTACGGGGATTAAGAACTAGGCTCCTCTTTTTTCTACCAGGATCACATGTTACTAATCCATAGACTTATAGGATTGATGGATTCAAGTCTCAGTTCAGTTTCTACTACTCCTGTATGTTCATAGCTGGCCTCAGAACCTTGATATTGTGATGTTGCGTGGTCATGCCACTATTTTGCAGGATGTCTCAAATCTTTTTGAGCATTTACATCCGTTATGTTGTCCGAGTCATCCCAGGTTTTGAAATAGTCTGATGCATTTGCAACTCCCTTCTTTCCGTTCCCGATGTTTCTCTAGGCCAGTTTAACCACACTAATCGGTGAGTTGAGGTACTCTATTGCCTCGACATATATGTTGGAGCTATTATTATGACCCTAGGTGTCTTAGAGTACCACCTAGTAATCCATCCATGTTATGTGTTCACAGTGTGATGATTCTGGCCATTATTCTCGAAATCATCCCGTGATGCGACCTTGTAGTAGGTATTCTACTCCTGGGTTTTTGAACCCGAGATTCACCCGACTTACTTCATGTTGATAGTGTTTGCTAGTTCCTTTAGGTTATTAGTAACCTTTGTGATAGTCCTCAAGGTATGTGGTATACCATTCTTCCAAATACCATGAACCATTCTTGGCAGAAGTTCTTTTGAACCGAAGGATCACAGCAAGAGTGCTCTTGATGAGTTATCCGTTCCACATTGTGAGTCTGCCATTCCTTCCTCTTCTGTAGGGGTTATCCGGAAGAAACATGTTGAACTTGTTCGACATACTAATCTATGCATCTACAATTTGGTAAATCATATGTTCCTTTGAGTTGTCCCCCTTTAGTTGTTTCTGACCTTTGTCTACCAACCGATAGTCAGGAGTAGTCGTGCATTCGTTTTTATCAATGCCCTTACTCTTGTGTTCCGTCAAGCCATTCTATTTCGGAATGACTAGGAGAAACAAACTCTAGTACCTTATGCACTTCCAAGATTGGGTCAAAGCAGTTGTAATCCGCAAATCAAAATGCCAACCCAGCTTTTGATTCTGTTCTACCCTGAAGTATTACCCACTTTATGTCAGGAATATCATGAGAAATGCACCAACCCTTATGAATTTTTGTTGCAGTGATACCTCTCACCATCATTATTCATTCCTCGGTCCCGTGTTGTCGCAACCGGAATGCCAACAAATGAACCGTGATGTGTGAAATCAATACTCCTAGCAACCCCGTTGCTTGGTAGCTAATGGACAATAATTTCATTCTTAGCGTGTTGGTTACTGAATTATCATTCTAAGACTGATCGTGTTATCTAGTCCATTTTCCCTGGTGCACTCTTCGATCAAGAGTAAGGATGGTGTCAATCCTTGCTCATGTGATCACGTCGTCTTGCCTAAAAAGCAAGATTGTTCTCGAGCTTAGTAACATATCGGTGGTTTGTGATTTTTTGATTATCTTCTCAGAAGTAGCACCAGGTTGTCCCCTGACTGTTATGTTGAGCACGTGATCAAGTTGGTTCTTGTGACTACCCTTCTCCAAGAATCTGTGTTGAATACCCCTGAGCTAGTTGGTTAAGCCAAACAACAACTTGGAGAGTTGGAAGATAAAAGCTTGTCTGACTTAGTTCATTTAAGGGATATCTTGTATGTGTGTTGAAGAAAGATGGTATTTTCATCGATTGACCCTCGTGATCAGTTAATGGACCTATCATCTTATCCAATATTTGGTTTGAGTATGGGCTATCATCAAATCAAATCAGAACCAACGATATTCGTATGGTTGTCTTACTCGTGGTTGTTTCCTCGAGCATACACCATTATATCTTTTGGGTCACACCAATGCTATCACCTTGTTCACATAATTGAGGAATTCCACTTATATGGAAACCTGGATGAATTGTTTTTGAGACCATCGACAACATTCCTATCTTCTCCATGATTTTGTTGGACATTAAGCTAGTGTTGGAAACTTTTATAATCATTATCTTCATGTCCTGTGCATGAAGCATATGTTGGATGAAAGAAGTGACTTCCTCTAATTCATGTGCGTTGGATGCAAGTTGCCGACGTGAATTCGAGAAAGCTTGTTTTTGCTTCCTCTGGAATCATCCCAAGTTAGTCACACATATGTGCGAAGTACTCTATGGTTTGGTAGGTTGGCCGCCTCCACTCCATATGTGTTTCCTAGCACACCAAGCCACTGATTGATTTGTTCAAGGATAAGAAGTTCATCGATAAGTGCACAAGGACTTTGATATCCTCGAGTGATGGTTCCCAACCAAAACTCGGTAGTGTTTTGTTGTAAGACTACTATGTGGTCATGCTTGTCTGGGACAGCTTGGTCATATGTGTGTAGTGGAACCAGCTCATGTTTTGGAGCTTGCTATCGTAGTTCAGTTTCCGAGAATCTTGCAACGTCTTCTCGGTGATTTGTGTTGCAAACTTTCTTTCTAGACTTGATGAGTCTGGAATATCCTGACACCAACCAGATCTGAATCTCAGACAGATATGATGGTTGGAACATTTTCCAAGAACTATAATATGGGTCTCTCTGTAACCCAGCAAAGTCGATGTCGTGGCCAACACACCCAGCCGGAAGACCTATTATTGTAGTATCTTGATTGCGGAACTTGGCCACCTCCCCATAAGGACTTCGAAGGATTTACTTCCATAGTTGTTTCTTATGGATTCTTGTGCATTCGAAGTCTGACCTTTTACTTGATGTTCTAGATACCAAACCATATCAATAAATGGGTTACGCTAGCACATCAAGGAGAACATTAGAAGCGGAGTGCTAAATGTCTCTCAGTCGATCATCCAGATTTCGTTCCCTTGGCCTCGCTAAGGTGAAATCTGAGAAAGTGTTGTCTTCCTTTGCATCTGCATTGTCCATCACTATTCATCATGGAAGTAAGATGTGCTGCCAGGATCCTTGACACGGATGTTGGTAAGACCTTGATGAGTATGGAAATGCTCAAGTTCTTGAGAGCACGCTCAATCACTAGGTTTTGTCCTCGGTATCAATTGGGATGTGCCTCCCATTCGTCGAGTTGTTCTATAACCATAGTTTCCTTTCCGATCTGAGTATGCCATTTCCTCGAACGATCGCTTGTGAATTGCCTCAGGCTAGTATGAAGAGTTCCAATGGTCTATGGATCAAAAGTAATTTCTTTTGCCACTTAAGGGAATAATTCAACGAGCCACCTACTCTAAGGTGCCCCATTATGGAATCATGGCAATTTAGCTCCATGCTACTTTGAAATGCATCCACCATCCTTTTAAGCGTGGGATTGTTGCTTACCAAATTAAACCTTCGTCATCTGTTACTTTCCATCTCTCTCGATGTCTGTTTTGACTCTCAACTCAATGGGTGTTCCTACGTCTCATTCCATGAGTTGATCGTCAGTTGCTCGATCTTCATGAACATTGATTCTTCTAGAGGTTTCCCTTTCTTCTCGTTGTCATGTTGGATGCAGTTCTCAGAGCAAGACGTCGAGACAAGGATGATGATCGAATCAACGTTCTTATGAAGTGCAACCTGGATCATGAAGAGTGTGTTAGCTTTGTGTCCACTCTGTCTTCTTACCTCACGTCTTGAATCTTGGGATGAGATTCTTGTTTAGTGGGGGTGAGTTGTCACAGCCCTAGAATATTTAACTGCAATAGTTGCTTTTGCATCCATGCATCATGTCTAAGTTTAAATGAATTTGAAATAGGGGTGATCAATCCCTAACACCAAAAGAACTCAACTAGGTTGAACTTAAAAACATTTTCAATGAACCCAAAGTGCCTCAAGAAAAGTTCATGATTTTTGGTTAAGGTAGAAACCTATGCCAAAAATGATGAATATATTTCTAGGACATTTATGGATTTTTGAATTAACTCATACTATATTTGAGTTGGAGCAAATAAATCATATAATTATGTTTATTGCTCCGATGATTCTGAAACATTTTGTGGAGCTTTGGAATAATCCATATTGCATCTACAATAAATCTCAGAAGCTACAAAAAACATTTGGTTAGCAAACCAAATTCAAAACAGAGCAACAAAATAGAAAACAGGAATAAAAGGAGAGAGAGTGAGGTTACCTGTGCAACTTACCTGGCAGCCCAGCTTTTTTGACTATAAACAGTAGGGTAAAACCCCACTGCAATTTTTATTAATAGCAAAACAAAGTAACAAAAGTTCTTACAAGGGATTGAATTAAGCCCCTACAAAAGAGAAAAGGAGAAAAGAAAGGAAGAAAAGAAACTAAAAAAAAGAAAGCAAAGAAAAGACCTAGAAAGGACAAAAGAAAAAACTACTAAAAAGAGGAAAAAATTACATCAAAGAGTCCAGCCAAGCAGAGAATTGTCTGTCAAACTTCTTCTTCATTCTGTGCTTGAGTAGTTTCAGTTCCTCCTTGAAGATGAATTTCCATCCCAGAAAAGTGGGATCAATATGTTCAAAAATCTTATTGTTTCTAGTTATCCAAATAGCCCATGATCCCAGTATAATGATCTCCATAAAGAATGGGTAAGTGAGCTTATCCTTTACGTCTTGGAATGCTTCTAACACCGAAAGATTTGGTGTTCTTGTGGGACAAATAAAGTCCCAGCATTGCTGAGCAAATGGGCATCCCCAAAAAAGATGATGTAAAGTTTCCTCATGTTGACAGCCCAGCTGGCCCAGCACTGTAGCTGAGGCCCAGCCCACCAGGGTGAAGTAGTCGTCTTCAACCTCTGCCAATAGGCAGAGGCGTGTCGCCGCCAGCGCGCCCGAGGCCTCCACCTCCTCCCTGCCTGGCTGGCCTCCCTACGTCATTCTCTCGCGCCTGGGAGATGGACAGCACCCCCTCACCCCTCCCCTCCTCTGCTCTCTTCCCGAGCGCACCAGAGATCATAGCGCCGCCGCAACCATAGCCACCGCCTTCTCCTCATCTCCTCGATGTGCCCCAGAGCTCCGTCACGACCTCCTCTTCGTCTCCATCGAGCTAAACGTCGTTGTGCGCCCTGCCTTGCCGTCGCTGCCGTCGTCTTCAACCTCGGATGCCCGAGATCGCCGGCGCCCGTTCGTCATCTCCGACTCCTCCCCAAGCCCGCCGAGCCGCTCTCCGTCCTACCTATGAGCTGCCGCATCCCCCCTTATCTTTCTGCTGCTGTTTGCGCACTCTAGCTAGCCCCACCAACTTGCCCGGGAACCCCTCGCCGTCGGCCATGGCGCTGCCATGGACACAGCTGCTGCCACTCGTGTCTGAGCCCATGAACAAGCTCCGCACGATCCCAGGAGACGAACACCACCACTAGTTCCTCCTCCCGTGCTCTGTGGCGTCGTTTTCATCGACGCCCGAGCTCCGGCCGCCGCCTGGCTCGACGCCACCGCCATTGCAGTCCACCTCGCTCCCTCCCGTGGCCACCACTGGATGCACGCGTCTGCCAGCAATCCATAGCCGCAAACCGCGCGCCAAACCATCGCGCGTAGCTCAAAACCGAGCCGCGCCATCGTCGATTTGGTCGCCGTCAGCCAGGCTCCGGCGACTGCCGACGTGGTCGTCATTAGCGGCTAATTGTGCCACTAATTAACCCTCCGGTGAAACTGACAGCCGGGCCCCACCGCCTAACTAACCGGCTAACTAAATTAGATTAAGTTCAATCTAACTACAGTGGGCCCACGTGTCAGTTTTGACTATGCTGATGTGGCCGTTGACCCGACCCCACCTGTCTGTCACTCTAGGCAGCACTGGGTCACTAACCAGTGGGCCCCCCTGGTCAGGTTTGACCAGAACCAGCCCTGTTGACTTATCGATGTCACACTGAGATCATGCTGACACAGTAACTATTTCTGAGATTTAAATAAATCTAAATGATTTATTTGTATTCAGAAATTTACCTAAACTTCTAAAACTCATAGAAATTCAACCGTAACTCCAAATGAAACAATTTATATATGAAAAATCATCAAAAAAATCCAATATATCCATTGGTACTGGTTTCATGCATGAAAAAGCAACTTAACCTTGCTGTATAGATCAAAACATGTTAATGCACATTATAAATTCATAACTTGAGTTTTGAATTTGAACCCTTGGTTCAAATGAGCTCAAACCCTTCTGTTCTTAGTTGCATTAGCTCAAACCACAGCATGTTGCCATGTCATGATCATGCATCATATTGTTGCACTGCATTGATTGTGTTCCTTCTCTGTTGTCGGTATTTTCCCCCTCTCAGTAGACGTGGTTCCGACGTGAGATCGATGACACCGATGAAGAACTATACCATCTTCAGAAGTGCCAGGCAAGCAAAACCTCCTTGTTCATTCCAATAAAATCCCGCTCTCTCGCTCCTGCTCTCTTTTACTGCATTAGGACAACAACGATTCAACGGTTACATGCTGCGGTAGTTGAACCCCTTTCCTCTGCATGACCTGTCATTGCCACAGTAAATAGATGAAACCCAGTAGCGTGAGTAGAAGTTGTTTGAGCCCTGATGTGCCTACTCATTCATGCTTATTTGTCATGCCTGCTACTGCTTAGAGTTGAGTTAGGTCTAATTCATTAGGGATGAATTGGAGGTGTGTGAACATGTCCTACTGTTGAGAGCTAAGTGCGTGAACACGATTTGGTAAAGGTATCGTTGAGAGGCCATGTAGGAGTACATGGTGGGTTGTTTCATTGGAACCGTCCATAGGAACTGAGATCTGTATGTGTGATTTAAGATCAGCTACTACCACACATTGTGATCCTTAATTGACTCTCTCGACTTATTAACCGCCCCTGTCCTTTGTCTAGGAGCTGCAAGTAGTTTCTGGTGTTTGTAGTATGCTGGAGGCCGTGCGCAGCGCTGACCCGAGGGATGGGTTGTGATGCGGTAGGCACGTGGCCCGATGTATCGAGTCCCCTGTTTGGTGACCCGGGAACCATGCACACATCATTCGGGGCCGTAGTGGAAACCTCGGCCGGACTCCCTGTGGATGGAACCTGAATAGGCGATAAACCTGGACTAGGGACTTGTGTGGTTAGTCAGGTCATGGCCGACACCCTCGCCAGGCTTCCGCTTGAAGGTTGCCGAGATGCATGACGTGTACATGGCGGTAAGTGGTGAGACCGTGTGTGAAGAAGTACACCCCTGCAGGGTTAACATCATCTATTTGAATAGCCGCGTCAGTGGTAAAGGACTACTTGGTTGCTTATACAGTTCATAGACAAGTGAAAGTGGATACTCTAAAATGCGCAAGGTAAGCGTGAGTGCTATAGATGGTGTTCTCGTAGGGAGATGGGAGCGGATCCATAGTGGTGTATTGATTTGGTGAATATGTGGACTCGTGTGCGCCACCCCAAAAGAGTTACTTCCAGACGTAGTTCAGGATAGCCACTGAGCCAAAGCTGGCTTGCTGCACTTAAACTCCACCACCCCCTTTGTTGATACTAATGCATATGTAGCTAGTTCTGATGTAAGTCTTGCTGGGTACATTTGTACTCACATTTTCTTAATTTATGTTTTTGCAGAGAGACTTCAGTCTCACTAGTAGTTCCGCGTGGACTTCGACGTTTAACTTGTTACCTCAGCTACGATCTTGTGCCCTTAGCAGGGTCTTGTAGATAGTCAGGCTTCTCAGCCTTTTTCATTTGTAGTTGTCTGTACTTAGACAAGTTAAGCTTCCGCATGTGCCTATTGCTTGTATGACTTGTATGTTGGGTCAAGTGACCCATATTTGTAATATCTGGCTCCTCGGAGCCTAATGAATAAATACTTTGAGTCTTATAGTTTTGTTGTGATGCCATGTTGTATTTGCACATATCGAGCATGTTGTGTGTATGATTTTGAAATGCTTGGTATGTGTGGGATCTGATAATCTAGTTGTTTATTCTTAGTAGCCTCTCTTATGGGGAAATGTCTCCTAGTGCTTCCACTGAGCCATGGTAGCTTGCTACTGCTCCAGAACACTTAGGCCGGCCGGCATGTGTCCTTCTTTGTTCTTTTGTCTGTCCCTTCGGGGAAATGTCACGCGTTGTTCCTTTAAGTCCATGTAGCTTGCTACGACTTGGCTTCATACGTTGATGATCGACACGTTCGTTGCTGGGTCATGTATGCCTGTCCCTGTAAGTTAGTGCCACCTTGGGTTTACGACTAGCCATGTCAGCCCGGGTTCTCTGTCATATGGATGCTAGCGACACTATCATATACGTGAGCCAAAAGGCGCAAACGGTCCCGAGCCAGGTAAGGTGGCACCCGTGGGAATACCGTGTGTGAGGTTGCAAAGTGATATGATGTGTTACATGCTAGATCGGTGTGACTTAGGATCAGGGTCCTGATAGTCACACGATTTTATTTTATTTTGGTACTGCCCGATCTACGCCGGATGGCTTGATGGCCGTCTTGTGCCTCCCGGCTGACACTGTTCAAAATCTTCCCCAAAGAGCCAGCGATAATAGTAGCAAAAGTGCAGCAAGGTAGCCCAATCCTTTTGAGGCAAAGGAGAGGCCAAAATGGTCTCTTATAATAAGCAAAGCGTTCTTGAGGGTACACGGGAATTTCATCTAGTCACTTTCATCATGTTGGTTCGATTTGTGTTCGCTACTTTGATAATTTGATATGTGGTGGAGCGGTGCTTAGGTGCTGTTCTTACTTGAACAAACCTCCTACTTATGATTAACCCTCCTGCAAGCATCCGCAAGTACGAGAATAGTATTAAGAATAAATTCTAACCATAGCATTAAACTTTTGGGTCCAATCGGTCCCTTACGGAATAGCGCATAAACTGGGGTTTAAGCTTCTGTCACTCTCGCAACCCATCATCTAATTGCTACCCCACAATGCATTCCCTTAGGCCCAAATATGTTGAAGTGTCATGTAGTCGACGTTCACATGACACCACTAATGGAATCACAACATACATACTATCAAAATATCGAACAAATATCAATTTCACATGATTACTTGCAACATGATTTCTCCCGTGACCTCAAGAACAAAAGTAACTACTCACAAATGATAATCATGCTCAAGATCAGAGGGGTATTAAATAGCATAATGGATCTGAACATATAATCTTCCACCAAATAAACCATATAGTAATCAACTACAAGATGTAATCAACACTACTAGTCACCCGCAAGCACCAATCTATAGTTCTGGTAACAAGACTGAACACAAGAGATGAACTAGGGTTTGAGATGAGATGGTGTTGTTGAATATGTTGATGGAGATAGCCCTCCCCAAGATGGGAGAGTTGTTGGTGATGATGATGACGATGATTTCCCACTCCGGGAGGGAAGTTCCCCCGGCGGAATCGCTCCGCCGGAGGGCAAAAGTGCTCCTGCCCAAGTTCCGCCTCGAGATGGCAGCGCTCCATCCCGAAAGTACCCGCCTTTATTTTTTCTAGGTCAAAATGACTTATATACCAGAAGATGGGCACCGGAGGTGGGCCTGGGTGAGCACAACCCACCAGGGCACGCCTGGGCTCCCTGGCGCGCCCAGGTGGGTTGTGCCCACCTGGCGGGCCTCCTCTGGTACTTATTCGCTCCAATATTCATCAAATATTCCATAAAAAATTCTCCATGAAGTTTCAGCTTGTTTGGAGTTGTGCAGAATAGGTAGCCTGGCGTAGCTTTTTCAGGTCCATATTTCCAGCTGCCGAAATTCTCCCTCTTTGTGTGTAGCTTGCAAATTATGAGAGAAAAAGGCATTAGAATTACTCCAAAAAGCATTATTATGCATAAAAACATCATAAGTAACAGTAGGAAAACATGATGCAAAATGGACGTATCAACTCCCCCAAGCTTAGACCTTGCTTGTCCTCAAGCGAAAACCAAAATCGAAAAACATGTCCACATGCTTAGAGAGAGAGAGAGGTGTCGATAAAAACAAAATACAGACATAGAAGCATCATGTTCATTATTATAACAGAAACAAATTGAAACATAAGACTCTTATCATAGACTTCTCATGAATAAGTGATAATTCATCACACTATCGAAGTACAAGGCAAAAACTCTATTAGAAATCAACAAACTATGTTCTCAGTCAACTTTGCAACTACAATTCATCGTCTTTTCAGGAAGGGTCACGTCTCGGAGCCTTTAGGCAAGTCCACATACACAACCATCATATAGTCTTCTATGATTGCTAACACTCACCGCATACCCATGAGCAAAATGTTTCAACCGGACACATGGAAAGATAGAGGCTTATAGTTTCGCCTCCCAACGTATTCACCTCGAGGGTGATGTCAATAATAATAACTCATGCTACCCATATTCAATTGGACATATGTGCCTAGATCTTTCCTCACCACATAAAAGGAGAAAATAAAAAGGAATAGAGGGAAAAACTTTTGACTCTTTGCATAAAAGTAAATACATAAAAGTAAAAGATAGGCCCTTCGTAGAGGCAAGCAGAGGTTGCCATGCGCTTATTTGTTTGTATGCTCAACCCCTTAGTGCAAAAGAACGTCACGTTGTATTGCCCCTTGTGATGGCAACCTTTATTATGTTGTCTGTCGCTTCTATTCTTTACCATCACAAGTTCGTACAATGCTCAATTTTCTCTTACAATAAATGATCTCACATTTTTAGAAGCAATTTTTATTGCCTTATTGCCGATGACAACTTACTTGAGGGATCTTTCTCAATCCCTAGGTAGGTATGGTGGACTCTTGAAAATAAGATTTGGGTTTAAGGGTTTTTTGATGCACAAGTAGTATCTCTACTTGGTGCGGAATTTTTGGCTAGCAAAGATAGGTGGCAAGCACCACATTTTGAAGGATCTATGACAATATAACTTCTGTGTGAATATGAACAAACATAAATCATTAAGTTGTCTTCCTTGTCCAACGTCAACAATTTTGGCATATAATATTTTGATGGGGGCTCACAATCACAAAAGATTTCTAGGATAGTATATTTATATGTGAATCTTCTCTTCCCTTATTAATTCTTTCATGAGTTGCATCATTGACTAATGCTATGTTTGTCAATCTCTAATAAAATTTTCTACTTACACTTTTCCTTATGTGGTGTCATCACATACCATAAGAATAGCATATGATCTTCTTGATTTATTTCCTTTCTTTTTATTACAGCATGAAAGTAAAGAAAGCAAAAACTCAAGCTAACTTTATTATATATCTCGCACACGATTACATGGATAGTTCACTAGGAAAACTCTCAAAAAGAAAGGATCGAACTAAACTTTTATTCATCTAAAGCAAAATATTGAACTAAAATAAGTAAAGGCAAAAGATAGTGGGGATGATACGATACCGGGGCACCTCCCCCAAGCTTGGCGGAAGCCAAGGGGAGTGCCCATACCCGATACTCAATTTCCTTTTGGTGATGAAGAAGATGGTGGTGGTGATGAAGAAGATATCTTGTCCTTGGGTTTCCATGGCAGAGGTCCACCATCATAAGATGAGGAGTGAGTCTCACGGGTCCTGCAACCGTTAGCCAAACTAATACCTTTAAACCTCGCCTCATATTCAAAGACTTGGTTTTGGAGATCGTAGATCTGGCTTTGGAGGAAGTTGATTTGCTCGTTGAGGGTGAAGACGATGTCCTTCATGGACTTGCCATCCACCTTGAGATCACGGGAGAGGTCCGCGATCATGAGGTGATTGGCATTGAGTCCACGCTCCACCATCCCCTTGCATCGGAAGACCTCCTGCTCCATAGCCTCAAGCCTGGCCTCCACAGTTCCTGTCCCCTTGGGTCCTTGCACATCGCGGATGTGCAGCACCCCCTCATGCATCTGGATGGCCTGAGGGTGCTGCACCACCTCCCGCAAATATGGGTTGATGACATTCTTGAAGAACTTGTCCTTGGAGGAGCTTGAAGCAGCCATGGTAGATGGGATCTGACAGAAAACAGCAAGGAAAAGAAGACAGAAGATTTCTTTGTGATACGGTGGTCAATAGGTTCGGGGGGTATCTAAAGATTTTTCATCTTGGGAAACAAGCAAATGGAAGAAAAACGGAGTCCGGAAGGTACCCCATTTGGGCACAACCCACTTGGGCGCGCCTGGCTTGCCAGGCGCGCCCTGGTGTCTTGTGCCCACCAGGGTACGCTTCCTGGAAGTTTATTATTTTCCAAAATTTCTAAATATTCCAAAACTGACAAAAATATTATTGCGGATTTTTCGGAGTCCGTTTACTTATCGTAACACGTACCTCCTTATTTTCACGATTCTCGAGTGTTCCGGAAGGACTCTTTTATGTGTTCTTCCGGTGTCAAAGTTTGGATAATATTACTTTCAACATTAATGGGCGTACCTGAGATATAATGTTTTATTCGTTGCCCATTAAGCACCTTTGGGTTAGTACCTTCGGTATTATTTATTTTGATAGCTCCAGGCCGATAAACCTCCTCGATAACATAGGGTCCTTCCCATTTTGAGAGGGTTTTTCCTGCAAAGAATCTAAAATGAGAGTTATACAAAAGAACATATTCTCCAACTTTAAACTCACGCTTTTGAATTCTTTTATCATGCCATCTTTTAAATTTTTCTTTAAACAACTTGGCATTTTCATAAGCTTGGGTTCTCCATTCATCTAAAGAGCTAATATCAAATAACATGTTTTCACTGGCAAGTTTGAAATCATAATTGAGTTCTTTAATTGTCCAATATGCTTTATGTTCTAACTCGACAGGTAAATGAAAACCTTTTCCATAAACCATTTTATAAGGAGACATGCCCATAGGATTTTTATATGTTGTTCTATAAGCCCAAAGTGCATCATCTAATTTCTTAGACCAATTCTTCCGGGACCTATTGACAGTCTTTTGCATGATTAATTTTATTTCTCTATTACTAAGCTCAACTTGACCACTGGACTAAGGATGAGAAGGTGATGCAATTCTATGGTTAACATCATACTTGGCGAGCATTTTATGATAAGCACCATGAATAAAGTGTGAACCACCATCAGTCATTAAATATCTAGGGACTCCAAACCTTGGGAAAATAACTTCCTTAAGCATTTTAATAGAGGTGTTGTGATCAGCCCTACTGGTTGGAATAGCTTCTACCCATTTAGTAACATAATCAATAGCAACCAAAATATGTGTATACCCATTAGAGGAAGGAAAAGGTCCCATGTAATCAAATCCCCAAACATCAAATGGTTCAACAGCAAGTGAATAATTCATAGGCATTTCTTGACGCTTGCTGATATTACCTATTTTTGGCATGCATCACAAGATAAGACGAACTTATGGGCATCCTTGAAGAGAGTAGGCCAATAAAATCCGGATTGCAATACCTTGTGAGCAGTTCTATCTCCAGCATGATGCCCTCCATAAGCTTCGGAGTGACATTTCCGTAGGATTTGTCCCTGTTCATGCTCAGGTACACAATGTCTACCATCTACTCCTACTTTATAAAGATGTGGGTCATCCCAAAAGTAGTGTCTTAAATCATAGAAGAAATTTATTTTGTTGGTATGTAAAGCTAGGTGGTAAGTATTTAGCAACAATGTAATTAGCATAGTCAACATACAAAGGAGTCTTATGAGCAACATTTATTGCAGCTAACTGCTCATCAGGAAAAATATCATCAATAGGTAGTGGGTCATCAAGCACACTTTCAAGCCTAGACAAGTTATCAGCTACAGGGTTCTCAGCTCCTTTTCTATCAGTGATATGCAAATCAAATTCTTGTAGCAAGAGAACCCATCGAATAAGTCTAGGTTTAGCATCTTTCTTTTCCATATGATATTTTATAGCAGCATGGTCGGTGTGAACAATTACCTTTGAATCAACAATGTAGGATCTAAATTTATCACAAGCAAACACCACTGCTAGGGATTCTTTCTCAGTAATAACATTCAGTTTCTTATCAACTCTTTGTCCTAGAATAGCACCAACAGCATAATCACTAGCATCACACATAATTTCAAAAGGCAAGTTCCAATCAAGTGGTTGAACAATAGGTGCAGAAATTAAGGCTTTCTTGAGTGTTTCGAAGGCTTCTAAACAATCATCATCAAAAACAAAAGGAACATCCTTTTGCAAAAGGTTTGTAAGAGGCCTAGAAATTTTAGAAAAATCTTTGATAAATCTCCTATAGAAACCAGCATGACCTAGGAAACTATGAATACCTTTGATATCTTTAGGACATGGCATTTTCTCAATTGCATCAACCTTGGCTTTGTCCACTTCAATGCCTCTTTCAGAAATTTTATGACCCAAGACAATGCCTTCATTAACCATAAAGTGGCACTTCTCCCAATTCAAGACAACATTTGTTTGTTCACATCTCTGCAAAACTCGATCAAGATTGCTTAAACAATCATCAAAAGGCTTCCCATAAACAGAGAAGTCATCCATGAAAACCTCAACAATAACTGGTACAGCGACGTCCTAAACAAATGGTTTAAAACCGCTTTCCGCGACGTCATTTGGGACCGTCGCCAAATGAGTGTGGGCGATAGGGGGTCCTTCCCACACGACCCAGAAATCGTCAGGGATAGGCCCTTGTGGGACCCAGGTTGGGGCCGTGTGCGATCGGGCGAGGCATGGAAACCCAATCATTTCCGTAGGTATGTACATCCCACACGGTGAATCCCGGAAATCATTTCCATAGGTATGTACATTCCACACGGTGAATCCCAGAAATCATTTCCGTAGGTATGTACATCCCACACGATGAATCCCGGAAATCATTTCCGTAGGTATGTACATCCCAGATGGTGAATCCCAGAAATCATTTCCGTACGTATGTACATCCCACACGGTGAATCCCAGAAAATCATTTCCATAGGTATGTACATCCCACACAGTTCTTTGTGTGGAAACGTTTGTGCAAGGTGGCCTAACGCAAACAGTTGGCTGCCGGAAGCCGTGTGTGATTGTTAATTGATCGAACACGCCTACTTTCTAGAAACTGTGCGGGTTGTTTGAGTTCATCGCCCACACTGCTGTTTGAGTAACCGTTTGCAATAGAAAACCCCAATAAGTAGGGTAATTAGCCTATTATTGATAATCCATGTACTAATCAAACTGATATTTCTTATAAAACACGCCAGATATTTCATATCCGTATAAAAGCAACCAAGATTTCATAATCGAGTTACATCAGATAGCTTCGGCACTCAGTTACGCCATTACACAACAGCACCAAGTTTCACATGCAGCATCAAAAACCTTTGGAAAGTAGCATCATACACGGTAAATAGATTGATGAATCTCATCTAAGAAACTGCAGAAGCGGAAGGCAAATATTGAGCCTTCAATGATGTTGAATGTCCTCACAATTTTAGGCCAGTGGCTATGGATAATTGCCCGCCCAACCTTCGTCCTCTTCAGCAAGACTTCAATATTGTACCGTGGGTGTTGAATGAATACCTTCCTCGCCTCTTGACCATGCAGGTGGTTTGAGAGGTAATCATCGGTGAACTGCTTTGAAAAGTACTGAAAACAAAGCTATGCATAAATCGCTGTTATAAATATTGAAATGGCGCAAGGGGTAAAAACAAGGTAAAAGAGTTGGTACCATCCTATAGTTGACTGATGTCTTCTTCATTGTGCAAACAAAGATCTTGCTGTTATTCGTCGCAAGTTTCTTCATCCTAACAATCTTTCTGAGTTTCTTGACTTGGCTGATATTCATGGACATCTCATTTCCCCATATGCAAAATGGGTCGAACAGTGGGTCTAAGCCTCTGACAGCAGGACCTACATGTGCAAGACCAAATTGTAAGAAACCTAAATATTAGAATGATTCTTGCAACTGCAAAATAATGTGCTATTAGCCAAAGGACCCTGCTTGAACAAACCTCGATGGTAAATGCAGTGTCTCCCATTGTTTCCTTCCAACACACATAAGGAAGATCTTGATCAGGTTAACTGAGAGTTGCCATACTATCAGTAGAATATGTATTGAGTACAACCAAATTCAATTGGTGTCATATGCATAACAATACAAAATTGTACCCACAGCAAATGAAAATCAAATTGCAGAACTGAACCAAACAGTTAAATGGACAGCAGACCAAATGAACCAAAATAGTTAACTGAGCACGACATTGCAGAATAGGAACATGTACTAGAAGATAAGACAGTTAACAAAACAAAGAATGCTTGAGAACAGTACTACAAAATGTAGCAATTGTTGGACCAAAGTGTTAACTGAACATTACATTTCAGAGGACCGCACTCATTACAAAAAAAAAGACACATCCGTGACATTTTGGGCCGAACGAATTTTTTTTCTGTCATACGTATGACACTTCTATGATGATAATTGTGACAAAACCCGGTATCATCATAGATGTGGTGGGCTCCTACTTCTATGACAAAAAAATCATGACAGAAAATGGGCTTTTTGTCCTGGGCGGGCCGGAGACGCAACTACATGACATTCTTTGGGCCGTCCATGACGGAAAAAACCGTGGTAGAAGCGAGGGGGAGGAAAATTTCGGGGAGTTCCCGGTTACGGTGGGAGGTCGGGGCCGAGCGATGCGCGTTTCTCTCGTACACGTACGCGTGTGTGTGCGAGGCGTTGGCTCTAACTGAACCCGAGCGAGGCGTTGGGCTCTAACTGAACCCGAGCGATTGCACTGCAGGCTACGCGTTACTGAACCCGAGCGATCGATAAACCCGATCGAGCGATTCCTTCGCTACTGCTGCTAACTGAAGCCGATCGATTGGATGAACAGTGAGTGTTGCGGGGGGGGTGGATGAACAGTGAGTGTTGCGGGGGGGGGGGGGGGGGTGGATGAACAGTGAGCGGTGGCGTTGCCTCTGGATGAACAGGACCCCGTGGTGTGGAGGGCTGGATGAACAGTAGACGGTGGAGGGGTGCCCGTGGAGGGGTGGTTGACCAGGACCCCGTGGTGTGGAGGGCTGGATGAACAGTAGACGGTGGAGGGGTGCCCATGGAGGGGTGGTTGAACAGTAGCCGGTGGAGTAGCGCGTGATGGAGGCTGGATGAACAGGAGCCCGTGGAGGCTGGAGGAGGTCGACGGTGGAGATGAACAGTATCTCGTGGAGTCCCGTTTTGCGGTACGGCACACCCCTCCCGATGAACATGACCCCCGTTTCGACCGTAGGAGGTTCGTTTCGTCCGTTTTGCGGTACGCCACACCCCTCCCGATCAACAGGACCCCCGTTTCGACCGTAGGAGGTCCGTTTCGTCCGTTTTGCGGTATGCCACACTCCTTCCGATCAAGAGGACCCTCGTTTCGACCGTAGGAGGTCTGTTTCCTCCGTTTTGCGGTACGCCACACCCCTCCCGATCAATGGGACCCCGTTCCGAACGTAGGAGGTCCGTTTCCTCCGTATTGCGGTACGCCAGGCCTCGTTTCCGTCGCCTGTTCCGTCCAAGCCCTCCCGATGAACACGACCACGCATTCCGTTCCGACCCAGCCGGTTGGCTCCCACGCGTTCCGTTGCCTCCCGATGAACACGATGCATTCCGTTGCCTCCCCATGAACACGACGCATTCCGTCGCCTCGCCATGAACACGACGCATTCCGTTGCCTCCCCATGAACACGACGACGACGCTGTTTCTCCTTTCTGACCCAGCCATGTACACGAGCCCTGGCCGTACGTATGCGCGAGTAGGCGTTCGAGATCCCGCCCGTATGTACACATACGTGGCCGTATTTTCTTTCTTGCACCCTGGCCGCTGTATGTACGTGTACATGCTACGTGCGCGCCTCTACTACGACACGTGCGCGCCTCTACATCCACCAGTATATATGTACGTACACGTTCGCGACCAGAATGAGAACTCTACGTACGCTTCGACAAGGTGGGTCCTGACTGTCAGGCACTTCCTTGCGTGCGAAGATTAGCTGGTGGGTCCCAGCAGTCAGGGGGAAACGTTTTTTTCATGAAATACGGTGGCCCGTCCGGTGGGTCCCCGCTGTCAGGTGGAGGAATAATTATTTTGCACGTAATAAGGAGGCACTTCCTTGCTGCGGCCGTGGACCCAGCTGTCAGCCTCTCCACGTACAGTCCACGTCCGATGGAAGCCGTTCCTTGACCATGTTGACCACGCCGTGCCGAGAGCACCTGGGCGGTGGACGACGGCGAGGCCTAGGAAGGGGACGACGCGGAGCCGGGGAAGACGCGGCAGTGGATGCCCATGCGTAGAGGAGTACGAGGGTTCACTAGTTCGCTGCGGTGTGAGGCTGCCGTCGCCGCAGAATAACAGGGGGTGTGGGTGAGTAGAGGGATGGCCTGGCCAGCGGTGGGAGTAGTAGGGGGTGGTGAGGCCTCCGCCGCATCGCAGCCGGCCACGGGAGGCAGGAGCACGAGGCACGACCGGCGCTGGTTTGGGCGGCTGGAGCAAGAAGACCAGAGGTTGAAGAAGCACTACGGCCGTTGGATGGACATCGTACGGTCACTGGAGCTAGAATCGTGCATATTGACTAAGTTGACAAAGCCCTCCGTCCCCGTCAACTTAGTAGGCCCACAAGTCAGCCTGCCACTATACTGGGTCCCAGCTAACAGGGGGAGTTTTCATTTTTTTGTGCGTAATAAGGAGGCACTTCCTTGCGTGCGAAGATATAGCTGGTGGGTCCGAGCTGTCAGGGGCGGTAACATTTTTTTCGTGAAATACAGAGGCCCTTTCGGTGGGTCCCTGATGTCAGGTGGAGGAATCATTATTTTGCGTGTAATAAGGAGGCATTTCCTTGCGTGCGGCCGTGGACCCAGCTGTCGGCCTCTCCACGTACAGTCCACTTCAGATGCATGTCGGTTGTTGACCATGTTGACCAGGCCGCGCCGAGAGCACCAGGGCGGTGGACGACGACGAGGCCTAGGAAGGGAACGACACGGAGGCAGGGAAGACTCGGCAGTTGTTTCCCACGCGGAGGGGAGTACGACTGTACGAGGGTTTAATGGTTCGTCTGTCGTCGCCGGAGAATAACAGCAGGTGTGGGTGAGTAGAGGGATGGCTAGGCCAGCGATGGGAGTACGGTGGGGCGATGAGGCCTGCGCGGCAGCAGAGCCGGCCGCGGGAGGAGGGAGCAGGCAGTCCCGCCGACGCTTGTTTGAGCGACTGGAGCAGGAAGAGCAGAGATTGAAGAAGCACGACGGCCGTTGGATGGCCATCCAATAGTCACTGCTTGTGCGTCAACCTTTTTTTAGGAAAGCCTCAAATCTGTGGAAAACAACATACAACCCATCTGCCATTATTTCTAATAATTTACAGCCCATTTGCTAATTATTAAGGTTTTTTGGAGCCCATATTCTTTTTGTTAGCATTACAGCCCATATTGTGGCCACGGTTAAAAAATTATACAAAATTTTGCATATTTCGGTGCGGTCCGAACTGTTTTTAATCCCAAAATTTCGACTCACATTCAAACTGATTTTAAAAATAAATGTATATCAATATAAAATCCAACAAATTCTCCACGCATAAAAATTAATGTAATTTAAAATCTCGAAATGAAAAAAAAAGATATTTGAAACTAATTACCGGTTTGATGTGTTTTAAAAACGTACAGCCCATTTCTCATTACTGATGGGCCATTTTCTCGGCCAGCCGAATGAAAGCTCTCCTCGTCTTGAAAGATTTGCAGCCCAACAGGCCTGACAAAGCGACTTACTTGGCAAATCACAAAAAAACTGGGTTGTGGCCGTGGACCCAGCTGTCAGCCTCTCCACGTACATTACTCTTCCGATGGAATGTCGTTGACCATGTTGACCACGCCGCGCCGAGAGCACCAAGGCGGTGGACGACGGCGAGGCCTAGGAAGGGGACGACGCAGAGCCGGGGAAGACGCGGCAGTAGATGCCCACGCGGAGAGGAGTACGAGGGTTCACTGGTTCGGCTGCGGTGTGAGGCTGCCATCGCCGCAGGGCCTGGCTAGTGGTGGGAGTAGTAGGGGGCGATGAGGCCTCAACGGCAGCACACCCGGCCACTGGAGGCAGGAGCAGGTGGTACCCCTGGCACTGGTTTGGGCGGCTGGTGCAAGAAGAGCAGCGATTGAAGAAGCAGCAGGACCGTTCGATTCAAATCCAACGGTTACTGCTGCTAGAATCGTTTGTTGACTAAGTTGACAAGCCCTGCGTACGCGTCAACTTAGTAGGCCCACAGGTCAGCCTCCCAACCGGTGCGCCCCAGATGTCAGTGGGAGGAATCATTTTTTCGCGTAATACGGAGGCAGTTGATTGCGTGCGGCCAGGCCAGCGGAGGGAGTAGGGTGGGCCGGGGAAGCCTGCGCGGCATCACAGCGGGCCACAAGAGGAGGGAGCAGGCAGTCCCGCCGGCGCTAGTTTAGGCGGCTGGAACAGGAAGATCAGAGATTGCAGAAGCACGTCGGTCGTTGGATGGACATCCAACAGTCACTGCTGCTAGAATCTTGTGTTCACTGACAAAGCCTTGCGTAAACAAGTCAGCCTCAAAATCTGTGGCGTGTACAACCCATTTGCTATTATTTTTATAATTTTTACTCATTTTCTAATTCATATGGAATTTATTGCAGCCCATTTTCCATTTTTAGAATTGCTGGCCATTTTCTGGTCAGTACCAGGGTCAAAAAATTAACTAAATATGTGGGAAATTTTGAAAATTCGCAAATTTTTGCTGGGGAACGAAATATTCTTAATCCAAAAATTAACAGTCATACTAAAATAAATTTAAAAATAAATTAGTACTATGTCATGTTAAATCCAATGAAATATGTATAAGATATCAGTGAAGAACAAAAACAAAAAAAGAAACTTATATCCCATTTGCTATAAATTTTTTGGAATTTTCAACCCCTTTTGATATTACTATTAACATGCATTGACCATACTCTTAAGACAGGCCGGAATGCTTCCCTCCTCGTCTTGAAAGATTTGCAGCCAAGTAATTCAGAGAAAACAAATAGGCCTAGCTTGGGTATTCTTCAAAAAGAAATACTGGGCTACCTATTTTCCCAAAGAACTGGTGCATGAGCATTTAGCTTTATTTATTTATTTACTTATTTATGTTTAGGGGACCATGAGCATGTACCTGGGCCGGATTCATGTGAGAGCCTCCCTTCCAGTTAATTATGGGCTTCTCTATTGGGCCTTCATCAGTGGGCTGCATGTTATCAACAAGTGGAAAATGTGTTCCGTACGAAAAATAGTATGCGCTACGTACGGTACGGGGCACTAAAGGATCGAACCGTGCAACGACTTCCAAAACATTGTGTTTGTCATTCTAACAACACATTTATTCAACCAACAGACGAAATATACTACTGATTGTACATTCAAAACAGCAGCAGCAACCAGGGCTGGGGGTGCAACAGAAGCAGTAAGCAAGCCAGAAGAGTGAAGACGCAACTCTCTCTTCCAAACCAAACATCAGCCACCATTACAAATGGGCTACCAAAAAGAACAAGTGTATGCATCAAACTAAATAAAGATCCTACTACACCAAGTGTACACATCTAACTAACTGGCTCAGTTAGACGTTACTATTTATTAAGCTATGGAGATTGGCTGATGGCTTGAACCAGATGGGTGCCTGACGGGGGAAACTCTAGCCAGCAGGTCGAAGTCTGATACTTGCAACCCTCTCTCCTACTTTGGGCTGCAGAGCGTGGCGGCACATATTAGGGTATGGTGCATGCAGAGACGCATGGTACGCTGTGTACACACAGTTTTGCCTGATGAATGAAACCGCGCTGCCATCATGATCCTTGCCGTCGGTTATCTCCTGGTTAATCGGATAATTCAGTCCGACAAACAGAGAGCGTGTACCAAGGCTACTTACCAGCCTCCAGTCAAAAATTCCTGAAGGCCCAGAGAAGCTGGGATCCTGCTCAAAGACCTTGCAGTGACTATGATTGTATTCCGCGAAACAACACGTCCGGTACGTGCGAATGATCATCAATCTTTTGCCGTCGTCTGATCGAGCCAGGAACCACCTGCAACTGCCATGCCGCTTTTCTTTGAAAGGTTCTGGGATTAGGAAGGGTAGGGACACCAGGCGGCCTACAACATCATATCAAGTTGGAGTCAAATAAAAAAGGGCTCTTGATTTCGTCAATCTTAAGAACAACATGTTATGAGCATGAATATTTTTTTAGCAAATGTTGACAGTAATATAAGCAAGCCATCATGATATCATAGGAAAGTAACATATTACTGTAACAGCCGTTTGTAGCGATGACTGGAGTAGGCCAGCAATACGTCCAGCCATAGAAGGAGTCGACAGCGTAAATGAAGCCCTTGTGTTCAATGTCATCAGAGAACCATGGAGGATGTATGATCCTGCGATGGACGTGCAGATTTATCCACTTACCGCAGTGACCTGTCAGATAGGCGAGACCACGGTTGAAGAACGCAATTAGCCTGAAGTCTTTATAATTCACAGATCTTGTGGGCACTTGGCAGATTACAACCTTGAGCAAATCAAACTTGGTATCATGTTGGCTACTGTAAGATTCCGAGTATTCTGGGCCACGGTGCCAAAGCAGTGCAGTGTTAATCGAAGGAAGGGGGATCAATCGACGGGTGTAGATCTCCACGAGCATCCAGCTGCCGCGACCGTCGACGAGCACCATCCAAGACGTGTTCATGCCGACCCAGTACATACCGTTAATGTAGTTGAGGCTGACGGGGATCGGATCGCAGTCAAGGGGGTTGATGCTCGCCACCCTATGATCGTTATGCTGCGTGACATGCCGTTTCTGAAGATCAGGCGGCATCAGCAAGCAAGGAGCTGGCTTAAAAAGCTCCGGCCTGAGGGCTTTGAGTAAACGGTACAGCCCCGACGAGCACGCGGCGAGCGGCATGGTACTGAGATTGTCCACACGCGAAACAATGAGCTTGATTACCTCTGTGGGGAGCGAATTCCAGCCACTCTTTCGGCGGACGCTGCTCGGTTCTACCATTGTTAGTGCTTGGGTTTCGGACGAGGGGGGAGGCGCCTTAGCGGGGATGGAAGATTGGACGAGATTATGTGCGAACAAAGATGGAGAAGCGAATATGTGCTGCGGGAAGTGGACAGGTGATGATGACTACAGCACGCCGCTTGACTTACGAGACACATACCAGCAGCGTAGGGTCATGTCGATGCCAGACAACTTGCTTGAGTGATCACAGTACTAGTACTCCCTACAGTGCTATGCCCTAACTTGCTTGAGTAGAGTAGTAGAATAGGACTCTGCTCTACTACTAGCACCGGAGGAGTAGTATATTCTAATCTAAAATAGTTACAAACTTCAATGCCCGAGCGTGGAACGACTACGAACCATGCTCAAAGACCGTGTCTACGTGGTGTTTGGACATGGGCGACAACCTCAACGCCAACGGTGCTGCTCCCGTTGCACCGTATGTGTTTCTGTCCTTCCTGTTCGAAATCGTGGTAGAATTCATGTTTCTACTATGTATCCTACTACTATGCTAGTCCACATGATTAGTTTCATCTCTGTTATAGCCATCATGATTTATTTTGTGCTTATTCGGATTAAATCTCGTAGTAACTTGCTCATATATTCAACTGGCGCAACGTCCCCTACAGCCACTCCTGTTTCATGGACGGCCTGGTCGATGCCTCCAAGGAGCCCTTCGTCCAGTGCTATGAGTGCCCGATGCCGTTTTGTGGCTCGCCGGCGGACATGGTGCATCACCTCACGGATGCGTGCAGCGGTCACTGCTGGCCCTTGGTGGAGAACATCAAGTACGAGACATGCTACCCGTTCACCATGCCGGAGTCGCTGGAGGATCACCGCCGCCTGCTAGTCTCGGAGGAGGACGGCAGCGTCTTCCTCTTGATCATGGGCACCGGCGAGGCCCGCGCAGGCCGCCGCCCCGTCTCTGTAATGTGCGTCAGGGGCGACGCCGCTGACGCTGACACTGACACGAGGCCGATGTACGGGTGCGTGGTCAGTGTTACTACCCCTCCGGGTCGCGTGGGCGGCGACACCGGCCTCATCGAACGGACTTGGACTCTGGGGAGCTGGGACTATCCCACCAATGTGGACTTGGAAAACCCATGGCATCCTTTACCCGCCGACGCGGTGCACGGGGACTCCAAGGAGGTTCACCTGGACATACGCATTATCAAGTTAAATGTTGATCATTAGTCTTCGCTCAATGTAATCCGCTGTCTAAGCATGTGGAGACTTCCATGCAGGATCTTGCTCTATTGGAGTATCGCACATGAATAAAAGTGTATCCGTTTATGGTTTAGTCTAGAATCTTCCATGTATGAATTTTTACTACAGTACTGGTGAAAGACTTACGATGAACCATTTCTTACATCTCCTCTGCCCGCTTGCAAGTCATCCTGATTTAATCCCTCCGTCTAGGCGTATAAGGGCATGGTTAATATTACTTAATAGTATAGCCAACTGTTGACTATAAGAAAGTGCCATGTCATCTGTAGCCAACATGTATAACAATCGATACTCAAAAACTAATTCTTAAAGATCATTTCTTGCAAAGCACAATAAGTGTTATTTCTTCACAAGTTTTGGATGCAGGTTGAATAGTTGAACGCTTTTGTTTGCAAAAGATACCTTTTTAGCTATTTCACCCGGATGTTTGTGAGCTCCAGAGATAACCTATCGATACCCGTTACACATGAGATGACCCCCACATCCTTTGTCAAACAAACAACTCCCCGATCAATGCATTTCACTCTTCGGTGCAACGCACGGGCACCTTACTACTATAGATTAGTACGACCAAAAATTGAACTAACATTATATATAGTACGATAAATGCTGATGCATGTCACCTAAAATTATATCATTCAAAACTATGTTCAAATACGAATCCAATGATATAGTTTTTGTTGACATGCACTAACATTTTGTCAGTTAAATCTTCAGTCAAATTCAATGGGGGACTAATAAACCACGACCGATGTAGTACAAGTGTAGAGGGCGGCGCTGCACGGGAGTCTCACCTCTCACCCCGCTCGTGGTGCGGCAGTAAAGCTGTCATATCACAAAACCCAACCACTCCCAGTAATAAGTAGCCTGGTAAAATAAACGGACAAGCAACCATCACATCCCTCCATCTTTTTTGCATTTCATCTCTCTGCATTTACTTTCTCCGGTTCATCTCGCACACTCAATCCCTAGCTACTACTCCTAGGGCCAGTTCTTTTGGCGGCTTCCCCAGCTTTTCCCACAAGACTAGTCACAGTGGAGAGTAACAATAAGGCGCCTCACTCATTTATTTGGGCTTCTAAACTACTACTCCATCCTGGTTTATTCCTCACCATTGTAATTTGTGCTAAATTTTGACCAAAGATTTAACTGGTTTATTCCTCACCATTGTAATCCCTCCATCTAGGTGTGTAAGTCATCTTACGAAAACCAAATAATCCAAAAACACTTAGGCGCGGTGCATTAACTTCTACCTCGTTTCTTGTTTCTTGACATATCAACCAATAAGAGATAAAGAGTCTGCATGCTTTTTGTCGGAGTAAATGGCCACGGGTAGCCTAACCGATTGCCCCTGGCTCTTCTAAAAAATTATCAGGCCTTTGGGCCTTCGAGCACTCCAAGCATTGGACCACCTTCCCTGGCCGGCTACCTCTGAAGCCGACTCACGGAAGGCGGCCCAGCCTCAGCAACCTCCCCCCCCCCCAGGATAACCACGGGGTGGCCGACTCCAGGAAGCCGGCCGTAAAGGATGCCGACTTCAAGAAGCCGGCCAAGACCGCAACCACCAAAGCTACGCCACATAACGGTGACAAGACGGGTGTGGCCATAGTGCGGCCCACTACCCCCGAAGCCCGAGGCAAGCATGGCCACAGGACGCCGTACGGGACGGCCATCCCCCGTCCGGCTCGGCACTGTAGCCATGCTAGCCTCAACGTCACCCACGGCAGACGCCGGTACGGCCCACGGCCGGCGGGCCCCTTCAGCCAGAGAGAGGCGCGGAGGCGGCCCGGCCTCCCCCAGTCGGACAAGGGCGTAGCCGGCCCCCATAAGTCGGCTACCCCTCCCTCGAAGCATGCGCCACATTAAGGAGACAAGACGAGGTAAGGCTACAGTGAGGGCCCTCGAGGCGGCCCACTGTAGCCACGATTACCTCAATGAAGCCCTCGTCATCAGGGGCGAGGCTACAGTAAGCAGCCACCGACAAGATCCTAGGCGGTGGGGCTGGCCTGTCGACCAAGAGGCCGGCAGCCGGCGGGACCCACTAGTCGGCGGGCCCCAACAGCCGGCGGAGAAGCCGGCGAGCGTAGACACTGACGGCTGGGACCAAAGCCCAGCCGAATTACAATTGTACCCCCGGGGGGTAGGCCTATATAAACCCCCCGGGGCACCCATGCAAAGGGTTGGCTTCTGAGCATAGCACACACACCATAGAAAGAGAGAGAGAAGCAAGAGCTAGCCTTGTTCTTCTTCTCCCTTGAACCCAACAGCTCTAGGAGCGATTGTAGCTACCTTTCCTGATCTAGTGATCATGCGGAGACCCCGCAGAGCAGGACTAGGGGTGTTATCTCCTCGCAGAGCCCCGAACCTGGGTAAGATCCGCCGGCGTGCATGTCTTCGCCTCATCCCGTTTCCAGGCACTGGCGATGTCTTATTGGCACCCACAATGATAAGCCACCCGTTGGCATATGTCGCACCTACCACCCGACATTTGGCGCCCACCGTGGGGCCAGGTGCACCGTCGTCCGGAGACCTGTTCTGGACGGGAACCCTCTTCCTCCCCCCGAGCGCAGCCAGCCTGCTGCGCCCGATGGCGTTTGCCTCGACGCGCTGCAAGGCGTCGACGACGCCTGCCCAGCGAGCTGCCTCGCCGATCTGCTCGGCGAGACTCGCATCTCCGATGAGCCTGCGTCCGACGCAGGCACGGACTACCCCGAGAGCCGCCTCGTCAGCCTCCTCGACCAGCTTCACGTCTCCAGCGAGCCTGCTGCAGATATGGAGTCGGTCGGCTCCACCGACCCGATGCTCGTCGACTCCGACACGGCATCGCTCGACGCCTACCCCTCCGACGTGGTGGTCTTCGACGATCCTCTCCCTCGAGCTGACAGCGGCAGCAGCGCCATCACCGAAGTGTTGGTCATCAACCACGTCGCCAACTCGGGCGAGAATGCCCACGATGCCCTGCAAGCGGCGATGCACGACCTCTCCGTCCCCATCCCGGCCGACGCCGACGCCGAGACCCTGGAGGCACGCCGCCTCGCCCTCATCGCGGAAGGCCAGAAGATAGCCTCCATGAGACGCCTCACCGAGGCCCACCAGCGCGAAGTCGACCGCGCCGCCTTCGGCACGCCGCCGCCTAGCGGCCCGAGCCGAGCCGGCTTCGTCCAGAAGCGCGGCGCGGCCGTCGCCAGCATGCTGGGGGCAGATCGCCCCATCTACGCCACCCCGCTTGAGAATCTGCGAGCCGCTCAGGCGGCGGCAGAAGAGCTCAATGGGCTGGGAGCCGACGAGCTCCCCTACATGACAAGACGGATCCAGCAGCTGATCGACGCGGCTGCAGAACGGCACGAGGCTGGCGCACGTGCTGATAGTCATCCCCCGCGCCGGGAGCACGCCGCGACGTCCCGCTCGCCGACTGCGAGCAGCGCACGCCAGAAGAAAGACAAGGAGCCGGCTGCCAGCCGCAGCCGGACTCGCATCACCATCGAGCGCGACACGGAGGGCCGGCCTCGAGCGGTGGAGCACCAAGGAAATCTGCCTCCTCCCCCGCCTCGAAGAGAAATATGTCTCACCCCACCGCCTATCACGCACCCGACTCTTGGCGACCGACTCGGCCGCCGAGAAGGAGTCGGCGAGAACGACGCCCGCCACCGGATCGACCGCCTTGCTCTATCCTTGGCGTTAGAACAAGAAGACGATGTCGGCCCGCCATGTTCTGGCCCCCGCATCCGCGACGAGCCCTTCCCCAAAGGGTTCTCGCTCCCCAGAGACACGCCCAAGTACAACGTCTCAGTGAAGCCGGAAGATTGGCTCATCGACTACTCCACGGCCGTCAGCATAGTCAACGGCAATCGGCGCGTCGCTGTGAAGTACGTCCCCCTCATGCTGCAAGGCACGGCGCGCACATGGCTCGACAGCCTCAAGCCCTACAGCATCAATAGCTGGCTGGACTTAACGGAAGTCTTCGTCCGCAACTTCACCAGCACCTACAAGCGGCCTCCCAAGCCTCGCCAGCTCTCCCTCTGCGTCCAAGGGCCCAACGAGTCGACCCGCGACTACCTCACGCGGTGGGCCGAGCTCCGCAACTCCTGCGAGGGGGTGCACGAGGTTCAGGCCATCGAGTATTTCACCGCCCCCTCTGCGACGAGCCGGCTGCCCTCGACGAGTTGCTGGTCATCACGGATAAGTACGCCACAGCCGACTCCTCGATGAAGACCGAGCTCCGAGTAGACGCCTCGGGGAAGGTGATTGCTCCGGCTCCCAAGACGCCGGCTGGCGACCCTAATCGGCGCCCCTACCAGAACGATCACAAGCGCAAGGCCCCCATGCCGAATTCCGCCAGTCGGCAGGTGGCCACCGTTGAAGATGAGCAGCCCGAAGAACGGCCCGCTCCCAAGAAGAAGGGCGGCAGGCCGGCTTGGCAGCCGGCTTTCTCTTACGAGCAGGCTCTTGATGCCCCCTGCAAGTTCCACAGCGGCGCGAAGCCGTCTAACCACACGACCCGAAAATGCCACTGGCTCACGCGAATCACCAAGGGCGAGGGGATGCTGCCGCCTCTGCCTCCCGGTCCGCCGCCTCCAGCCCCCCAGCAGCCGGCGGCTCGGCCGGCAGTCGGCGCCATCCAAGACGAATTCCCTGAAGAGCACGCCGCCTACGTCGTCTTCACCAGTCAAGCCGACGACAAGCGCAGTCGGCGCCGATAGCATCAAGAAGTTAATGCAGTCGCCTCTAGCGCCCCTGAGTTCATGCACTGGTCAGAGAAGCCAATCAGCTGGAGCCAGGCCGACCACCCAGAGGTGATGCCCTCTCCTGGCTCCTATGCGATGGTCTTGGATGTCACCCTCGCGACGGAGAGGCGAGCTGCCCGATTCTCCCGCGTCCTGATAGATGGCGGAAGCAGTATCAACATACTGTACCGCGATACCATGGAGAAGCTGAACATCAAAGCGAAGCAGCTTATGCCGAGCCGCACCGTCTTCCATGGTATCGTCCCCGGCCTGTCTTGCTCCCCAATCGGCAAGATTAAAATGGATGTTCTCTTCGGAGACAAAGATCATTTTCGCCGAGAAGAAATCTGGTTCGAGGTAGTGGATTTGGAGAGCCCCTATCATGCTCTGCTTGGACGACCTGCTCTGGCCAAGTTCATGGTTGTGCCCCACTACGCCTACCTGAAGATGAAGATGCCGAGCTCGAAGGGGATCGTCACGGTAGCCGGCGACTACAAGAAGTCCATCGAGTGTGCCATGGCCAGCAGCCGACTGGCCGTGTCCCTCGTGGTGGCAGAAGAGAAGAAGATGCTGGAGCGGGTTGTGGCCATGGCCGGCAGGCACCCGGCCCTGTCCCCCAACCCCAAAGATTGTGATGCGCAGGGCTCCTTCCAGCCTACCAAAGAGACGAAGAAGATACCTCTGGACCCGGAGAACCCGAAGAGGTTCGTTGTCATCGGGGCAAACTTGGACAGTAAATAGGAAGGCGAGCTCGTCGACTTCCTCCGTGAGAATCGAGACATTTTTGCATGGTCCCCAAAGGACATGCCGGGTGTCCCAAAGGATTTCGCCGAGCACAAATTACATGTCCGCGCCGACGTGAAGCCGGTCAAGCAACCCCTCCGCCGACTGTCAGAAGAGAAGCGAAGAATCATGGGAGAAGAGATAGCCCGGCTCCTTGCCGCTGGCTTTATCATGGAAGTGTTCTTTCCAGAGTGGCTTGCCAACCCAGTTCTGGTTCTGAACAAGAATAACAAGTGGCGTATGTGTATAGACTACACCAGCCTGAACAAGGCCTGCCCAAAGGATCCGTTTGCTCTGCCACGGATTGACCAAGTGATAGACTCCACAGCCGGATGCGAGCTGTTGAGTTTTTTGGACGCCTACTCATCAGATCAAGTTGGACCCAGTTGACCGCCTGAAGACTGCCTTCATCACACCCTTTGGAGCTTTCTGCTACCAGACTATGACATTCGGCTTGAGGAATGCCGGTGCCACTTTTCAGCGTTGCATGCTGAAATGCCTCTTGAAACAACTGGGCAGAAATGCCCACGTCTATGTAGACGACATTGTGGTAAAGACAGAGAAGCGCGGCACCTTGCTGGAAGACCTGAAAGAAACATTCGCCAACTTGCGCCGATTCCAAATCAAGCTCAACCCCGAGAAGTGCGTGTTCGGAGTACCAGCCGGCCAGCTGCTAGGCTTCCTGGTCTCCGAACGCGGCATCGAGTGCAACCCCGTCAAGATCAAGGCCATCGAGAGGATGGAGATTCCCACCAAACTGCGAGATGTGCAGAAATTCACCGGCTGCTTGGCCTCCCTGAATCGTTTTATCAGCCGACTAGGAGAGAAGGCTCTCCCCCTGTACCGACTCATGAAGAAGTCCACTCACTTCGAGTGGAATGACCAAGCCGACCAAGCCTTCCACGAGTTGAAGAAAATGCTGACCACTCCACCTGTCCTGGCAGCGCCGACTGAAAAGGAGCCCATGCTCCTCTACATCGCTGCGACTAGCCGAGTAGTCAGTACTGTTGTTGTGGTCCAGTGGCCGGAAGAAGGCCGAGCCCAACTAGTACAGAGGCCGGTGTACTACCTAAGCGAAGTGTTGTCCAGCTCAAAGCAGAACTACCCGCACTACCAGAAGATGTGCTATGGGGTATACTTCGCCGCCAAGAAACTGAAGCCCTACTTCCAAGAGCACCCCATCACGGTCGTGTGCACCGCCCCGCTCGCCGAGATCATAGGCAGCCGGGATGCATCCGGCCGGGTGGCTAAATGGGCCATTGCACTGGCGCCCTACACGATCTTCTACCAACCCCGCACCACCATCAAGTCCCAAGCATTGGCCGACTTCCTCGTCGACTGGGCCGAGACCCAGTACCTACCGCCGGCTCCCGACTCTACCCACTGGCGGATGCACTTTGATGGGTCCAAGATGCGCACCGGCTTGGGAGCCGGCATCATCCTCACCTCTCCCAAAGGCGACAAGCTCAAGTACACGCTGCAGACCACTTCGCCGCCTCCAACAACGTGGCCGAGTACGAGGCGCTCGTACATGGGCTCCGGCTAGCCAAAGAGCTCGGCATACACCGGATCCTGTGTTACGGCGACTCAAACTTGGTGGTCCAGCAGTCGTCTGGCGACTGGGACGCCAAGGACGCGTACATGGCGAGCTATCGATTCCTCGTCCAGCAGATCAGCGGATACTTCGAAGGGTTCGAGTTCCTTCACGTGCCAAGGGCCGACAACGACCAAGCAGATGCCCTAGCATGGATCGGCTCCACCCGACAAGCCATACCGACTGGCGTCTCCCTCCAGCGCCTCCTCAAGCCGTCCATCAAACCATCTCCAGAGTCGGACTCCATCTTCGTACCGCCTGCGCTAGATACAGCCGGATCCGACTGGAGGAACCCCGCAGGTGGCACGGGGACTTCAGAACCCGGCCCGGGGACTGCAGCAGTCGGCCCGGGGACTGCAACGACACAAGAAGTGGTGGCCGACTCCAATTCCACGCCACCCAACCCACCCACCCGAGTCATGGTGGCTACACTAACAGAAGAAGAAGTCACAGCTCCATCATGGGCCCAGCCCATTCTCAAGTTCCTAGTCAGCAAAGAGCTGCCGGCTGATGAGATCTCAGCAAGACTAGTGCAACAACGAGCCGCAGCATATGCAATAATCAACAGAGATCTTGTGAAGCGCAGCGTCACTGGGGTCTTCCAGCGTTGTGTCGAGCCAGAAAAAGGAGTGGCAATCCTCAAGGATATCCACCAAGGCGAATGCGGCCACCACGCAGCCTCAAGATCACATGTGGCCAAGGCTTTCCGCCATGGTTTCTTCTGGCCGACTGCCTTGGAGGATGCTAAAGAAATAGTCAAGAGCTGCAGAGGATGCCAAGTTTTTAGTTCCAAGCAACACCTGCCGGCTTCTGCACTCAAGACCATTCCCCTCACCTGGCCTTTTGCCGTCTGGGGACTGGACATGGTGGGCCCTTTCAAGACAGCCCGCGGCGGCTTGACGCATCAACTTGTCGCTGTGGACAAGTTCACAAAGTGGATCGAAGCAAAGCCGATTAAGAAGCTGAACGGGCCGACTGCCGTGACATTCATCACTGACATCACTACTCGGTACGGCGTGCCGCACAGCATCATCACCGACAACGGCACGAACTTCGCCAAAGGAGCACTGGCACGTTTCTGCGCGACGCAGGGCATCCGACTGGACTTAGCGTCTGTTGCCCACCCGCAGTCAAACGGCCAGGTCGAGCGAGCAAATGGACTCATCCTCTCCGGCATCAAGCCCCGACTGGTTGTACCACTGGAGCGATCGGCCGGCTACTGGCTTGATGAGCTGCCGGCTGTCCTCTGGAGTCTGCGCACTACACCCAACAAGTCAACCGGCTTTACTCCATTTTTCCTCGTGTACGGTGCCGAGGCTGTCATCCCAACAGACATCGAGTTCGACTCGCCTCGGATCACCATGTACACGGAGGAGGAGGCCAAGGAAGCAAGAGAAGACGGCGTCGACCTACTGGAAGAAGACCGGCTGTTAGCACTCAGCCGGTCCGCCATCTACCAGCAAGGGCTGCGCCGCTACTACAACCGCAAGGTCAAGCCAAGATCCTTCCAAGAGGGCGACCTTGTGCTCCGGCTGATCCAGCGAACAGCCGGCCAGCACAAGCTCTCGGCCCCTTGGGAAGGCCCCTTCGTCATCAGCAAGGCACTAGGCAACGACTCCTACTACCTGATCGATGCGCAAAAACCAAGAGCACGCAAGAGAGACGACTCCGGCAAGGAGTCGGAGCGACCATGGAACGCAAACCTCCTGAGAAGATTTTACAGTTGAAAGCAGTATGTATCATGCTACCCTTTTGTATTAAGTACAAACCAACAGGCCCCCCGAACAGTACTCGGGGACTGCCTTTGTTTATCTATGAATGACAAGTGTCATATCCATGAATGTATTATTACATTTGATTTCTTGTTGGGCACCGGGTTCGACTAGTCGGCCCGGGGACTGGCCGCCTTGAGCTATATTAAAAGTTCTACCTGAAGTCAGACAAGTAGTGTGCTGGCTCCCGAGTCCTCTCTTGCTGAAAGTCGCAGCTCGAAGAACCGACTGTCCGACTAGCAAGAGGCAAGGCAGAAAGGATGCCCACATGAAAAACGGCTAAGGACCAACGACCTTATATAGCAAAAAGACGGCCTCCAACCACGCTTGCCGGCTGTCAGAACAGCCGGCTGGCCGGCTTCCTAAACACTTAGCTTTAGTCCAGCAAAGCTAGAGTACTTCCCCTCCAATTGGTCAAGCACTCCTCCAGCTATAGATTGCAGAGCAACTGTCTGACTGGGGAGGCGGCAACCAAGGGAGGGCGGCAAAGGAAACAGCAGAAGGATAAAAAGCAAAGTACGAGGAAAAGCCAAATGCATGCATAAGTTATATATACATATAAAGCCCCCAACAGGCCGGCAATCAACATGGTTCGAATACACCCCCAGTGGGTGGAATTGTGCAGACTTAACAGAGTATTGTTCCAAAAGTAACAGGACAGGAAAACAAAAGATGGCAGACTAGACTAGGGCGCGGTGCGGGAGCCGAGCTGGTCGGTGAAGACGGCCTCGCCGGCTGAAGGAGTGGCCGCCTAGCGGGTCTCGGCTTGGTCACCACCAGTGGCAGGCGACGCACGTGCGCGCGACGTGGTGCTGGAGGCGCGGTCAGGCTGAGGCTGGTCGGCTGCTCCACCAGCCGGCTCGGCGTCTTCACCCTCCTCCTCCTCCTCTTCACCCTCGTCGCTGGAGTCGATCTCCTCCGCCGAGTCTTCACCGTCTGCCAGGTTCAGCCCGAACCACTCCTCCGGCTGGGCGACACCGTTGTCATCTACCTCAAGGGCGAAGACGCTGGTGTCGGTGTAGTCGGCGATCGCCGAAGCCCGCCGGATGATAGCCGGCCGCGCCGGCTCCAGCTCCGTGTCGGCTTGCTGCCGCCAGGTAGCCAGCTGATCCAGGCTCAGGCCGGGATACCAGGCCTTGACGAACTCCAGCGCCCGCCTGGCGCCGGACCGAGCCGCCGAGGCCTTCCAGGCTTCGAAGCGGCCGACTGCCACCTCCAGCCAGTCGGCGGTCCGACTGGGGGTGCGAGGAACCACTTGGCCGGGCCAGAGGGCGGCCAACACTTGCGCCCCGGCACGCTGAAGCCGGCGGAGCAGTCGGTGAGCCGGCTGGATGCGGGCCTGGATCGCCAAGAGCTGCTCCTCCAGCGAACGGCCGGCGGTTGGCGAAATCTCGAAGCCAGCCTGCCTTCGCGCTTGGCGGCGGGCCTCGATGATCTGGTTGGCGGCAGTAGAATAGCTAGGGAAATATTCTATGCAAGAAAGAAGAAGAAAAGAAGAAAAGAACACCAAGTCAGAAAACGAGCCAAAAGCGGCAGACGGCAAGAAAGGACGAAGAAGTAGGCGGCTTACCGTCAACCAGATCTTCGATCTGACCAGAGCCAGAGATCAGAGTTTGCCTTGCTTCAGCCCAGCCAGCCGCCTCCGTCTCATACTCGGCCTGGAGGGCGGCTTCGCGGTCCTGCACCGCCTTCAGAGCCGCCTTGTGGCCTTCCTCCTGGTTGGCCAGCTTCTTGACCAGGCGGTCGCGTTCCTGCACCAAGGCGGCGAGCTCGGCATCCTTGGCACAAAGGGCAGTCTGAGACTCTCCCAGCTGTGCCCTAAGACCTGCGTTGGCCGCTGCAGAGACGGCAGAAAAAGAAAGAACAGTAAGAGGAAGTCGTCAAGGAAGATCCGACCCGACTGCTCAGCAGTCGGCCCGAATCTCGGGGACTACACCCAGTGGGTGCGCTGACGCGCCCCCACATGAGATAAAGAACAAAGCACGTACCCCGGCTCTCAGTGAGGTCGGCGGTCTTCTGGGTCAGCTCCCGAGCCTGGGAGTTGAAGGCGGCCGCACGAAGATTGTGGTAGTCCTGCAAGATAGACAGAAGATCGAAGTAAGAACAAGAATAGCAAAGCCAAATCCACTAAGAAGTTCCAAGCCGCCTGCTCAGCAGCCGACTCGGAACTCGGGGACTACACCCAGTGGGTGCGCTGACGCGCCCCCATGGAAGAAATCAAGATCAAGAAGAAGCAAGATAAGAAGACTAACCCGAATGGCCGCCCGCGTCGCAAGGAACTCGTCGGTATAATGCCTCAGCGCCGTAGCCTGGGCCTGGAGCCGGGTACGGACATCCTGCGTGGCCACGTTCATCACGGCCGTCCCTCCGCCCGGCGTCCACCCCGAGGTAGCGCTGGCCACCTCCACATCCTGGGCCGACGAGCTGGAGCCCGCGGCCGGCTGCGGCTCCGACGCGGCCTTCTGTGGCTCCGACGCAGCCTTCCCCGCGCGACGGCTCGGCGGCATCCGGACCGCCAACTCAGTCCTCGCGGCCGGCTCGCCCCCCGCCGACTGCGCAGGCGACAGATCAGGCCGGCCGCCTTGTGCCGCCCCAGTCGGCGGGGTCGGCACCGGCGCCCTCTCCAGGACGACGACGTCGTCGTCCCTCTCCAGCCCTGGCTGGTCGCCGCCGGCTCCTTCTGGCGAAGGCTCCAGGGCCCCAGGCGCTGCGACGCGCAGCGGGGTGACCACCAAGGCCTCCTCCCGCGCCTCCCGCGCGTTCCGTTCTGTCGCTTCCTGAAGGTCGGCACGGGGGTCCACGCGGCGAGTGGTGCTCCCAGACCCCCTCGGCGACTCGACGATGGAGGCAGCAGCCGCCCGCTCAAGCGACAATGGAGCTCTGGTTGTTCGGAGAAAAAGACAAGGGTTCAGGAACCACCAGAGAAAAGAAAGAAAAAAGAGTATACAAAAGAATCCGAACTTACGCCGACACAGTCTGTGGTTGCTTCACCGTCTTGCGGAAGCGAGCCGCCTTCGCGGCCGCCTCCTCCCGCCTGGTTGCTGCCGCCCCGCCCCTGGGTTTCTTCGTCCGACTGCCGAACAAACCCTGGGCGGCGCGACGCTTTTGCCCTCCGCCCCGAGCAGGCGGTGCAGCGGAGGAACCCGCGCCACGTCCAGATGCCGGCCGGCGGCGCGGGATGACTTCGGCCTCATCGTCGTCCGGCCAGTTGTCGAAGGTGACTCCATGCCCGGAGCCGCCTGCTTCGCCGCCGGCTTGGCCACCACCCGGCTCGGTGTTGTCGTCCATAGAGGCCGCCCCCAAGTCGGGGTCCTCCAGGTCGTGCTGCATACGGTCGGGGACGAATCGGTGCTCCGCATCCGACCCGCTGGCAGGCCGAAGGAGAGGACTCTGTCGAAGACAAGCCGACTAGTCAGAGTCGGCCAAAGGAACTCGGCGACAAAGCTAAGAGAAAAATAAGAGACAAGGAGAGCATACCGTGGGCGGTGGATTGGCTCGGCTATATGGCTCCTTGCCGAACTGCCACTCTTCGGAGAGTTTGCAGTTCGCGAGGTAGTTCACCATATAGGCAACCTCCTCGTGCGGCATGTCCTTGGTGCACATCCGGCTCGGATCGAGCTGGCCGCTCATCTGACAGATCAGATGAGGACGGCTCTGGAGCGGAAGTACCCGGCTTGTGACGAAGGCGGCCAGCAGGTCGGGCCCCGTCAAGCCCTCCGACTAGGTCATCGCTCGCACTCGGTCGACGGCTGCGGACCCAGCCGGCGTCAGAGTCACGGCCCGGTAGGACCACTGGGGCCGCCTGCCCGTCGGCGGGCCGGCTACGTAAGCTGGCAGGTTGACGTAGTCGCCCTGCGGGGCGATGCTTCTGACGTAGAAATACGACTTTTGCCATAGCTTCACCAACTGGATCAGCGTGATGATGGGGAAGGGGTTGTCGGCAGCCACCCTCCGCACCGCGATGAAGGCGCCAGTCTGAGCCGGCACGCCCTGTGAGCGCGTGCCCAGCTTGGACTGGAAGAACTCCCCCCAGAGCTCGAGGGTGGGGAGGACGCCGAGGTAGCCTTCGCACAGGGTGACGAAGGCAGACAGCAGCACCACCGCGTTCGGGGTGAGGTGGTGCGGCTGGAGCTGGTAGAACTCGAGCCAAGAGCGGAAGAAGGCGCTCACAGGCAGGCCGATTCCGCGCAAGAAATGCGAGCGGAAGACCACCCGCTCGCCCTCCCACGGCTCCGGCGTAAGCTCCTTCGCCGGCGCGAGACGGACCTCCACCTTGTCCGCGCCGGGCAGCCGCCGCGTCTTGCGGAGGAACTCGATGTGATCTTCGTGGACGTTGGAGCCGTCCCAATCCCCGCCATATTGCTCCGTGGCAGGAGGCATGGTGAAAACGAGCGCGGCGGCGGAGGAACGAGTAGTGGAAGAGCGCGGCGGCGAGGCGCTGTCGCAAGAAACGGCAAGAGAAAGAAGATGGTGGAAGGAGGAGGAGCGGGCGAGAGCCTGCCGCTCTCCCTCTCCCCCTACTTATAGCTTCGTGAGGTGAGGCCGGGGAGGCCGGACATGGGGTGAGACGTGGGATTAACTGCACCCACTCCCCCACGCCTCGCGATTATTACGCCCTAAAGGCGTGCCGAAACTGCCGCAAGGAGACGTGCGGGCGGTTTCGGGCTGCAGAGAATCCGCGCCTGGGCCCGGGCGTGGGCGTGGCGGGCCCCTGCCCTGCGGCGACGTCCCGTCGCGCGTGTGGGCTGGCAGGATTTCTGGCCGAGAGAGGCCACGTGGTTCGCAGACGGCAAGTGGCCGGCCTGCGGCCCGGTGCACGCACTAGCGAGCTCCCGCCCTCCGACTCCGGAGTTTTCGACCAAGGCGGCGCGCCTAACCAAAGCCGGCTCCCAGCTGCCGACTAGTCAAGATAGGAAGCTGACCGAGCTTCTCGACTCCTACCCAACCTCGAAGCCCCATCAGCTTCGGGGACTACTGTCGGAGTAAATGGCCACGGGTAGCCTAACCGACACTTTTAATGACTTGAGATATCAAACACGACATGCAGTGGTTAGTTCATTGCATCCAATACTATTAATTAGCAAATAAATATTAACGTTTCTCGTTTTCTCCTCCTCCTTGGTCACGGTGCACAGCCTAAGATGACTTACTCACCTAGACGGATGGAGTAGTGCATGTGACATGCACTAACATTTCATTAGTTAAATTTATGATCAAAATTTGACACAGATTACAATGGGGACCAATAAACCAGGACGGAGGTAGTAGTTATGGGATTACTAATCTAGAAGCCTAAAAGAACTGGCCCCTGGTACTCCTACTAGTAGTAGTACTCAAGTTGGAATTCCAATTGCACGGCACAACTTGTTAGGCAAAAAATTCGATACAGGGTGTAGGAAGCGGTTTGGGAATTTGCATGCCTTTCGAACCAGTGAGATACTCGGTACAAAGTACGACAGAGAAATAACCACAGAGAAGGAAGCTAAAAGTAAACAATCAAACGAGCATTTTTGCATTTGTTTTGCATTGAATCGTTTCACAAGCTTGACTAGTGTTGTTTTTCTACTTTTACAAAAACCGCATCGTAATGTTAAAACGTGCATTTGCACGTACATAAGTAATAGTAGTACTCCCTCCGTCTAGGTGTATCAGTCTTCCCTCCTTCTTGGTCACGGTGCACAACCAAAGATGACTTATTGACCTGGATGGAGGGAGTAGCACAGTCTGCAAGCATATATCGAGAGAGACGTGTAGTGCGATAGTATATAGTAAAGTTTGTGCTATATGCACGTACTTGCAAAATGCGTACGAATACACAAGGTTTCCAAACTTTCCCTTTTACATACTTAATTAAGGACGCTAAAAATTCCTGAACGTTCGGGATTTATCATTTGCGTCCCAAAACTAATGAGATCGCCTTACGAAACAAAAATTATACTCCTCCTAAAAGCCATGGCGCTCGCAGGAGCGCTTGCGGCGCGCCACGAGTGCCCTGGTGCGCGGCCGTTTCCCAGCGCACCGACACAACGCTTCTTCAACGAGGTGCTGATTGGCAGCTTGCCGGCGGGCGAGCGCGATCTCACCGGTGTGGTGATCCGGCGCCAACATGTACTCCTCCTTGCTGGAAGCGTGCACCCGGTCCACGTACCGCCAAGCGTAGATGAGGCGCTTGGGCCCAACTGCACTCAGGGCGTCGGCACGGGCGTCCTCCGCCACCCTCACGGCCCTCGCACGAGCCTTCTGCCAAAGAGCCAATTGCCTGACTCTCTCGGACGCGACATAGGCCTCCCGGGCAGCTTGTTCCACGGTGCGCTTCTCTTCCTCGGCCTTCTTCTCCACCTCTATTTTGGCGCGCTCTGCTGGAGGCAAAGCCTCCCACAAGGCGACATCCATTTCTTTCCAAAGCTCCTCAAGGCTGGGGGGCTCGGCGGGCGGCGCGGCATTCTCCTCGTAGCGGGGAGCCGACGCTTCCTCCGGCGCGCGTGCTGGCGAGATTGGGAACGCCGACGCGTCCGCCTCGACGCGTCGCGGCGAGGAGCGGAACACCGACGCGTCCTCCTCAACTAGTGGCGGCGAGGAACGGAACGGCGACGCGTTGCGTCACGGCGAGGAGCGGAACGCCGACGCGTCCTCCTCGACTAGTGGCGGCGAGGAACGAAACGGCGACGCGTCGCGTAGCGGCGAGGAGCGGAACACTGACGCGTCCTCCTCGACTAGTGGCGGCGAGGAACGGAAAGGCGACGTGTGACCGTCCGCGCGGTGCAGCGAGGGGCTCCTAGGGCTTGGGAGGGGCGATGCCATGGTGGTCGACGTGAGAGGGAGGGGGAGGAAATAGCGATGAACATGAACGTGAGGGGGAGGAGATAGCGATGTTGTGGCAGGCGCAGTATTTATAGCGAGCAATGGCACACCTACGTAAGATATGGACTGAGCTGCACTGACTTAACTGCAGGTCCAGTTGCGTCACTGACATGTGGGCCAGACCCCTATTGGGCCCATATGTCAGTGACCCAATGCACCTGCAGTTAAGTAACAGCTACGTGGGCATATTTGTTGGAGTAAATTACGGGGGAGCGAAGGCGTGGAAATATTGCTGGTCACAACGGATTGGACGAGCGTGGGGGGAGGAGAGTCATGCATGCAGATTTTTTCACACGGGGTGGAGTGGTGGGACCGCCGGAGGGAGAAGGAGAGTTTGGCAGGCATATTGTTTCCACACATGGAGAGGAAAAGATTTGGAGACGAACGGGCTTCCTGCAGGTATGGGGAACGGTGCATAATAAGTCATCTTGCATGCCGGGCTAGGTATAGTCTCAAGTCATTAAAAACATACACGCCCCACACATGTTCATATTTCAAGGTGCACTAAATTATTGCATGTGATGATTAAGGCTGGCCATAATGGTGGTATCTTAGCTGGTATCATGCACACGGGAATAGCAAACATGCTGATGTGGCAAAGAATTAAAGAATAGAGGGGGGTTAGAGTAACTAGTGTTCATGCATGCATTGGTAAACACATTTTTTTTGTGAAGAACGACAGCACTAGTTGAGTACTTTTGCAGACTTCAAAAACTATTCCACCGCCTCTACTATCTTGCTAAGAGTAGGTGAAAGTTTTGAATCGAGCCCTTTAAACTAGAAGGGAGGTAGTGGTACTCTAAGGCTGGTCATAGTGGGGAGTAACTTAGACTAGTAACATGCTTATGTTACTTATGTTACTAGTCTATGTTACTACCTCTATAGTGCATAGTATCATAGATTAGTATCATAGGTGGTCTCATTTATTGCCATGCATGACACATAGTAGCATCTCATTTATTATGTTACAATATCTACCTATGTTACTATAACCATCTCTCTCTTCTTTAATTGCCTACCACATTAGCATGGTTGCGAGTCCCAAGTGCAGGATACTACTTATGTTACCCCCACTATGGCCAGCCTAATAGCTAACCTTGTTGTGATGACAAGATAGGACATGGCACGCACCTGGACGGAGAAACTAGTCTGCATTGTGCATTTAAGTTTTGTCTGAAGTCAGTGTACCTCTAATTTCACCAGACTTATAGAAAAATGTGTCAACATTCACAATGTCAAATCAATATTTTTACACTCATTATAAAACGTAGTTCTTATACTCATTATAATCAGTATTGTAGATATTGATATTTTTAGTATAAATTTGGTCGTGGGATTTCATTGATGCCTGTCAAAGCGTGGAGGAAGCGGAGCTTAGGGCTTGCATTGTCGGTCTCTACATAGGTATTTCTCTTCATAATCCTGTAATTTTAGAGACTGATTGTGCTTTTGTGGTAGCATCTCTTGCATCGGGGGACTATGACAGGTCTGCTATGCGTGACCTGAAGATGAAAGCGTTGAGCATCTCGAAGTTGATCAACATTCTTCAATTGTCAAAGATTAGCCGTTCGGCCAATAAGGTGGCACACTTAATCGCTAAGTATAGCTTTGACAATAGATTTGATTGTATTCTTGTAAATAACGTACCGCCCTGTGTGGTGAATATTGTATCGAATGAGTGTACTGGTGTGGCCGGTTAATTAATATAAGGTGGTGTTCAAAAAAAGTATAAATTTTGATCAAACACTTTGCAAATGGTTGACGGGAGTAAAAAGGACCAGAGGGAGTATCATGCATGCGGAGTAGGCAAAAAAATTGCTTGTCTAAAAAAAAGGCAAATTTTTTTTGCTCATTTATAGCCGGTCGAAGTCTCAAAGGGCGCGACCGCGCGAGGGAGGCGAAGGTCGTGGGAGGCGCGACGTTTGACGGAATTAAGTGAAGTTACATCCATGCGCCGGCATGGCGTGCGAACAGGCAGAAGCTATACCGTCAGGCCTACGATATGGGTCTAGTAGACATGACATCTAGTGGGTCCCGCATAGTTCTCGAGAACTCTTTGGGGGCTTGCAGCCGTTTATCCACCGGGCAAGCCAGCAACCCCACGCCGTTCGCACACCCTACTCGTCCCCATCTTCAACATTACAACAGTTCGCTCCCAGTCGTCTCGTCCTTTCACATTAGTTCGCTCCCAGTTTTTTTTGCGGGGTACAACAGTTCAACTTCTCTAACCCTCCTCCAAAATCAAATGGCCTCCCAAATCTCCATGGTCGCCGCGGAGTACCAAGTTAGAGCCATCACCGACGATCAGTTCATCGTCATCTACACATGTGAATCCGAGACGGTGAAAGCATGGCTTGCTCGCTTCCTACGCATGTTCAACAGTTCAACGGATGAGTGGGTCGCTGGGCTAGATGTTGAGTACACCACAGTCCTGGGATGAGAGAAGGATCTAAAGGACGAAGAGAGGAAGAAGCCCGCCCTGATCCAGGTTTGCGTACATAACGTTTGCTTGGTCTACCACATATGCCATGCCGACGTTGAGTGCCAGGATTTTAAGAACTTCCTCAAGGACAAAAGTGAAATTCGTTACTGTAGGCTTTAAGAACGACAGGGATGTCCTGCGTCGGATAGGTCTCGTGTAGGCCAGCCCTTCGATCTCCAGAAGGCAAGCCTGGTGTCCTCCTCTCAACCTTCAATGCTGACCCTGGCAGCAGCCATGATTGATCCTTCGTACGCTAAGCTGAAGAAACCTCATCACGAGTTTCATCATGCATGGGAGTCGAAGACATTACATGAAGATCACATCCTGTACGCAGCAATGGATGCATGCCTTTGTTTAAATATCTACAAGGGTTGGATGAAGAAGCAGAGCCCAGTGTCCAGTTCAAGCAAAGAAGCATCGGCGAAGAGGAAGAGGAAGAGGGACGAGGACGAAGTCGAGGACGTGGACTCGGACTCCGAGTAGGTGGCAGTGCCGTCGCTCATGCTGGTTCTAGTGCAGTGTCAAGCGGACTAGTTGCTTAGTTTGTTTTCAAGGGTGTGTTGTGCTGAGGCCCCAACAGAACTATGTTTATGTTCTTTCTCGTTATTTGAACTCTTTAATACGTACAGTAGTACTAGTACTATGTCTTACTACTGTTCTTCTTGCAGTTGGTACTACTGCTCGTATCTTCGTGTTCCTACTGTACTTAATACGTTCGTACTAGTAGTATAATTTGGGTCAGTCAATTTGTGAAAGAAGTTCGACGGAGCGAAGGAAGAAGACGGCAAAAGAGGTGGAAGAAGCCCTTCTAGCCATCCATGTTGCATCAAACGGCTCACATGAGTCGACTGACCCAAATTGCTCCTTCAGATTGCAGGATCCACGTGGCATTCAAGGTCTCGAAGGTAGATTCCGCGTCCGCACCCGGTTCGCAGGCTCGACGCGCGTGCGACCGGCTTACGCCGCGACAGCCACCATGCGCGCCTCCTCCGCGCGGGCGGAGACGACAATGACACGCTAGTTCCTCCTCGCCGGCGTGCTGGAGCACGCGCTCGTCCTCCTCTTTGTATGCTGCGTGCATAGACGCGGCTCCACCAGCTGCTCGCGTGCTTGGCAGCGCGGCGGCATCGCGAGGAGGGACTGCAGACGACGTGAGCGGGCGAGCCTTCGGCTTCATGGCACAGGGATGGCGGCGACACGGCGGTGATGGGCGAGAAATTGTTGGCCGGAGCAGGCGGGCGCCGGCATGCGCAACGGCGGCAGCGGCATATTGATGAGTGCGCGTGTGGGAGCTTACTTTAGTTTTATATATAAGGTTGGTCAAACTTAAAAGAAAACCGTACTAGTACACGTAAACATTAGACTTAGGCAGCGCTTTTATTAGTTACTACCACAGCCACGATACAGAATCCTGTGCAAGCGCGTGAACCGCAGCCGCGCAGTCGATCGAACGGTGCGTCACCGTGTCGCGCTCGAAGGACATCCACCGAACCTTTTTGTGTGTGTGAAAACAATCCTCGAATATTACTCAACTTTTTTTCCTATGGAAGTTCTTGACGCTGCAATATTTCCATATATTTGAATTTAGCTCCAGTTTGTGTTTATTTGGATTTGGACGTTTTAGGTGCGCCCTAGTTTTTTTTAATACTGATTTTGTGTGTGTGACTGAGAGAGAACGTGTGTATGTGTCCATATGTGTGTTCTGGCGGAAGGGCATTGTGGAGACGGTGTGCGTGTGATACAGACATAGAGAGGTGTGAATGTGCAAATGATCATGCATGAGTGAGACATAGACAGATACCGATACGTTGTGTATACATGAGAGAACGGTCTTCTAGTTTACTTGTGTGTGTGTGTGTGTGAGAGAGAGAGAGAGGGAGGGAGAGAGAGACAGAGAGAGGAGCATCCGTAACACAACAACCATCTCTCTCGATTCGTCCATCCCTCGCACGGTCGCATGCAACACATGCATCAACGCGCACATTTTGACACCCTCACCCGGCCCCTGCCCACCTCAAGGCCCGCACAATCTCTTCGTGAATACCCATTTCTCTCCATAGGTTTGTTTTCTCTCAATATCTGACACACACACACACACAGAGATACACACGCAGCACAACACACACACACACACACACTCCCCCGAGAACACAATTCATCCCCATCCAAGGTTATATGGCGACCACTCTCGCTTGTGCTTCTTTGCACCCCAACATGCACAACGCCTCAATCTTCAAAGAGGGCATCGAGCAGATCGAAGACGGCGACCACACCGCACTAGAGAATGCAGGGTCATTTGGAAGCAGGGTCATGTGACGACGGCTGACTGACTCCTCCCCCCACCCTCTCTCTCTTGCACAAAATTACCAATCCCTCTCTCCCCCGCACAAAGTTGTCAATCCCTCAACCCACGAGATCCTTCCCCTCTCGTCCATGTTTTTCCAGCTCTCTCATCAAACATGTTGTCTCTTCTCCTTCCACGTATACAGAATCCAGATGCACATGCATCTCATGTATATTACATGTATCCATCTTTCTCACAGACCTAACTTCTTCCTCTCTCTTTCTCTCTCTATCTCTCTCTCTCTCTGTCTCGTTAGGTTTGTCTCCTACTCTCTCGTCCACATACATACAATCTTTCCTGCCCTATCTTCTCCATCTTCAAAAGCTCTCTCTGCACGTTTCATTCACACATTGGGATATGTCAAAATGTTGCTTCTATAATGGCTGATGTAGAGTTATGGTTGTTTTTGTTGCATCCTACAAAGTAATAACTATGAAATGCATTTAGATTCTCATTTGACTGGGATTATGTGAGTTTGAGCATGTTGTGAAGTACTATAGACCTTGTATACATCTTGGGATTCGACAATGATTGTAACTATTGAATTGTATAGACCATTACATTCGAAGTCAATAGCCTAATATATTTATTTCACAATTTCAACAAATGATTAGTTCACTACAAACTAAGAAAACAAATGTGTACTCCCTCCGTTTTTATTTAAGTCCGCGTATTAGCATTGGTCAAAGTCAAGTTTTGTAAACTCTCAGAAAGCTTATAACACAAAATATTAACATATACAATAACAAATAAATACCATTAGATTCATTATTGAATGTACTTTCACATCATACATATTTGTTATGGTAAATGTTTATATTTTTCTATAAACTTGGTCAAACTTTAGGAAGTTTGACTTTGGTCAAACCTAATATGCAGAGTTTACTACTACTACTACTCGCTAGTTGCTTAGCCGAATCACTCAACACGCCACACGGGGAGTCCAGTGTCACAAAATTTTGAGGTCGGCGGGAAAATCTCCCGCGACCCTGATTCGAGCAGTGGGAAGTTACCATCATAGCCTTCGGAACAGGCCTACGGATGACGCTTGGTAGGGGGCTGTTTTCGTAACTTCAGGTTCACCCTACCCAGCCAACCCCACCCCAGCACCCAGAGTAGTACACCTGAATACTCCCCATTTTCTATCCCCACCGCAAAATAGACTTCTCCACGCACCGCAGCCTTCGTGCTCCTCCCCTTTACATCGGCGCATTCGTCCACCGCAACACATCTGCCTCATCGACGACCTCGTACGCCGCACTGGAGCCGGTCCACCGTCGTCATCGTACACGGAGCCTCTTCCCCGGCATCGTCTTCCACGGTCTCGGATCTGCTTCTCGGAAGCCGACGCCAAGCGCAGAAGTACCACCGTCGTGGACAATGAACTGACTCCCATTGCCGACCATGACTCACAGAGGCCGCCGCGACCATCATTCTCCTCCTCGATTGGTAATGTGTGTATTGAATCACTTAGCAGTACATGTGCAGTTCCAATTTTGTTCATACCTACCCTTCAAATTTCCTGGGTGCTATTGTTCCCGTAAAAGTAATTGGTTATAGCCTCCATTGTCCAACAGAATATCAGCTTGTAAATGTGCGTCACTCCTGTATCGCGTTGTGCTTGGGTAGGTTTTTCATCTGCAACCAGTAGTGTGGCAAATGATGGAAAGGTTTTTAGAACTAGCAAGATTCCCATGCGTTGCACGCATCAAGATGCATTTGTATGAGTAGTTTATCTTGTGGGAGAAAAGGATGAACGAGGGAAGGCCTTATTTGCAAATCTGGAGAGGGGTATGGGTATCTTTTTGCAAAATTCCCATTTGTTTCCTTCCTATCTGTCAGATATAAATCGGACGGCCTATATTGCAAGAAAAAAAAGTATAGAGAAAAAAGTAGATAGTAAAGGAAGTAGAGATAAATATTAAATATAAAATATAAAATAAATATAACAGTAGAGAAGAGAGTAGAGATAGCAGAGACGTCAGGAAAGGATCGCGCGCGCGCGGGAAAAAGCGGCCTGGCGTGCGCTAGTTTTGGCGCGCGGCGTCCGGCGCGCTTTATAAAATCCAACGCCCTCCCACCGCTCTGTGCCTTGCCACCGCTCTCTCCCCGCTCTGTGCCTCACCACTGCTCTCTCCTCACTCTGTTTCGCCTCACCGCCGCGTCGCTGGGAAACTTGGGGATACCGCGGCGTCCGCGCGCCCCTCCGGCGGCTTCTCCATCGAGATCCGGTTCCGCGGGATGCGCCTCGGCCTCGGCAATTTAGACATTGCCAACGAGGCCGCCCGCGCGTACGACGCAGCGGTGTGGCGCCTCCGGTGGCCTCATAGAACATTGAACTTCCCCAACGTGTCGACGCGGGAGCGGGCGCAGGAGCTCGCGCCTCTGCCGCGGCTTAGCACCGACGAGGATCGTCGCGACAACCGGAGGCGGGAGCACCGTCTCGGCATCGCCGAGATGGACGAGGAAGCCATGGCGCTGTGGCGCCAACACTTCCCGCAGGACATCATCAACGAGCGCGAGTTCTACGCGCAAAGGAGGGCGGAGAGGGATAAGAGGAGGGCGGAGCGAGCCGCCTATCGTGAGGACAAGCGTAGGCGAAAAGCGGACGCTCAATTCAACATGAGGCTAGGAGCAGCGTCGCCCTGGGAATCCGACGACGATCGCTATCTTCACGCCTACAGTCAGACGTCGGAGGAGGACATCACCGAGGAGGAGTCGGACGACGAGGAGTAGTTGAATTATCTTTTTTTTATCTATCTATGCTGAGAACTATCCTCTACTCTCTAGTATCTACTTCTCGATCTCAGCACTGTAATCACTTTTTTAAAGCGCCGCGCGTTGCGATTCTGTTGTAGATGCTCTAACATGGCAGACGAGTGCTTTAATGTTGCCCACAAGATGCGCGAGTATTACTAGTAGTATATTTTTCTTGCCATGTTGAGATTTTAAAACCACGAGTGCGAACATGCAGAGGAGCTATGAAGACCAAACACGGGATATTCGGGACATCTTCAAGGAGCGTGGCAAGTTAAAGAGGAGCTGCACCGAACCTGTAAAACGAGCTTTGGTAAGTAACACCCTTTCAATTACTTTCGTGTAGCCTCGTGTTCTTCGATGTGTATATGTTGTAGTTTCTATTTCTCTTGAGCGTGGTGTTCTTCGATGTGTAATAAGAAGAGTCTTAATCGTCCTAATGCTTTCGTTTTTAGCTTGATGAGGAAGCGGGTGTTCTCACCTTGTAGTCTGTTTTTATTTTTTTCCTTTTGATTCACTTCTCCGAGTTCTGTTTATCTGGCTTCTACTAAATGGATCTAGGTTGCTCTGAGTATTGATCTAAAAAAGAAGTAACTTCATGTCAGGATGCAGTTCCTGCGAGGAGGGGAGTATGGTCAACCTCGAGATCATGTTTCCAAAAGGAGGCTGGATTACACACAAGGTGCCAGTTCCCTAATGATGCTGGATTAGACACAAGGTGCAAATTCCCAGATGATGCTGGATTACACACAAGCCAGGTGGAGTCGTCAGTTGTTCGTGTCCTCGTGGCATTAGTAAAGGCTGAAAGAAAGCGTGCAGCAGCCGTTGAGAATATAGCTGAGTTCCTGAAGAAGCGAAAAGAGCAATCAGATGCTCTCTTCACCCAAGCCAAAGAAGAGATGGAAGAAGCCAGAAATAAGCTAGCAGAGGCAGAGCAGGCTAGGCGTCACCTGCTATCTAAAACTGTTGTCAATACAAAATTTCCTTCATAATAGCTAGGTTCAAATGTTTATCCAGTCAGCATGCCTATTGTGATGTCCGTGCATCTACTGATGTGGCACAAAATGTTTTTTCGGGTCATGTAATAACAGCAATTACTTTCCAAACAATAACAGACGAAGCATTGGACATGGTATAGTTCAAGCGCAAGCCCGACATTCCAAGTTCAACTTCCACATCAAACTCATGTTCACAGATATCTGCACATTCATACATAATGTCCACAACCATGATTCACTTCAAAGCCAAAAAAAATGTGAGGAGAGTTATAAATAAAGAAAATCCTCTACTAGTTCCTGCTACGAGTGCGAGCACAACAAGTCAAGACCATGCGTAAATTAATTATATTTTAGTCATTTTTTGTGTTCTAAAATGCCTGCCGGCTCGCGGAAGGACGTGTTGCCGGCACACGCGCGGATTCAATGAAGGCAGGCGGGGCAGTCTTAAGCTGGTTGCACGCGGCGAGGAGGCGTGCTCAGCCGGGCCTGCAGCGAGTGCGGCCCTCTTGGCCGGCGCGCCGGTTCAATGCCTGCGCTATGAGAGGTCACGTCCGTGTCAGCAATCACTCCCTCCAGTCCTTTTTTGTTTGGGTATAACAAAATCTCGTTTTCCATTCACATTTTACAAGTAAAATTCGTGGACAAACTTTGACCCAAAGTACGATGGGGACTAGTAAACCAGAATGGAGGTAGTAGTTTTTTTAATCAAAGAAGGGTTTCCCCTTCCGATTTTCATTACTGAAAACCAGCATCTAAATCTAAACCATAGTATTTGCCCTAGAACTACCAGGTTCAACATCTCGCAACATAAACCCATACAACCTCCATCGCAAAAAAAATCATACAACCATACGCCAAGGAGGTACGTAGTACTATGAATTCTATTTTCGCTCCATACCAATCGTTCTAAAAACTACTTACTACTTATAACGCGCCATTGAAAATCGGAACTCTTAACCCCGCTAAAAAAACGATATTTTAAACGTGGCTACTCGATCTGTGGCAACTGGCGAGCCACCGCGCTCCAAGTCGTTCACCTGTGGTCCCGACCATCAACTCCTACGGATCAAATTATCACGCGAGCTGACTATTCCTACAAAGGTGCTCCACTACGTACCCGGTACCCGCGAATGCAGCAATCGTGCACCTAGGGTTTTAGGGTTTATTTGTTAACGTCGCCTTTACGTAACACTCATGTGTGCGAGACAGCGAGAAGCCGACTGCGTGCGTGCGCCTCTTCTCTTTGTATATGTACTCCACCGTTTGTCTGGTGTCCAAAAAATTATAATAACTACTAGCAATGTGCCAATGCGTTGCAACACGATCAAAGTAGATTAATACATATTCACCGATTTGATAGAAAAAAAGTCTAGTTTTGAAATACGTATATCACTAAAAATATGTTATGTTTCACTCAAAATATATTCCTTTGGTGGTTTTGATGAGATAAGGGAGGAATGTTGTTGGTTTCAAGATTCGAGAAGTGGTATATGTCTAATTTCTACTCTTACTAGCAAGATGCCCGTGCGTTGCACGGAACATCAAGATCTTGTGGGAGAAAAGGATGAACGAGGGAAGGCCTTATCCGCAAATGTGGTGAAGAGTGCGGGTAAATTGCCATATTTTCCTTCCTATCCGTCAGATATAAATCGGACAACCTACATTGCAGGATGGCAGGCCCACTATCATCGCCAACTCTATTTTTATCCCTACTCTTATAAAAAGCATTGTCGGTAATGATCGTGTGCCTGCCATCCTGCAATATAGGCCGTCCGATCTATATCTGACGGATAGGAAGGAAACTATGGTAATTTTGCAAAAAGATACCCACACCCCTCTCCACATTTGCAAATAAGGCCTTCCCTCGTTCATCCTTTTCCCCCACAAGATAAACTACTCATACAAATGCATCTTGATGTTCCGTGCAACGCATGGGCATCTTGCTAGTTGTTGCAAAAAGCCCATGTGTGTGTGAGAGAGAGGGAGAGTGGAGGAGGACGGAATGCATTTGTGACAAAGACACAAGGAGTGTGTGTGTGATAGGTATCAGCTTAAAATGAGGCGATAGTGTGTGTGTGCATGATCGAGAGGGCGTGTCTCAAGAAGGGAAGAAAAATCTACATAGATACAAGGAGCGGGAGAGAGACATGTATGTGATGGTGGAAGCACGAGTGTGCGGGTGTATAAACCCATCTAGAGGCTAGCTAGTCGATAAATGTTTGTGAGAGAAATACGAGTCGGGGTGCGAAAGCGAGAGTTTTGTGTGTGTGAGAGAGAGACGGTAGTCGGGAAGGGGAGTGGATGCAGGAGTTGTGTGTGTGTGTGTGTGAGAGAGAGAGAGAGAGAGGAGACGGTAGTCGGGGTTGTCTGATCGGTAAACAAATGAATAATGTCAGTCTGGGATGGAGATGAAAAGGAGACCGCAACAAATGTCGTGTCTACAGGAGAGAGAGAGAGAGAGAGAGAGAGAGTAATTTTAGTGGTATGAGTCATATGTAGAGACATATAGGGTGTGTGAGAGAATCCCATAGAGAGAAGTGAAAGACGAGTGGAGACTGTGTGTGTGGCGGTGAAAAAGAAAGCTTAGGTACCGAGTGATACCAGAGAACAGTAGAGGCGTGAGAGATAATGAAAACCGTGTAATGTATAATGATAGGGAGAGTGTGACACTTCTCAAGGGAGACGTCGAGAGACCATGTTTGCGAGGATAGGAGAAACATAGTGAGCGTGCGGGTGAGCTGCAGAAAAGAGAGTGATAGCTACCTGAAGGAGCATGCATGCGAGAGAGATGGGCGTGAAAGGAGTGAACAAAAAAGGGATTCAAATATTTGAATTCGAGATGATGATACATGTAATCCATACTCAAACCAAAATTGATCTATCAAACATGCATACTCATATGAATTCACGCACATCTATGTTATTTAATATGTAGATATTACTGATCCATACATTTTAGTAGAACATAATTTGGTTAAAAAAATTCAAATTCAACCTTAAGATTTCGAGATCGTTGTATTTGTAAATCATATTATACATATAAAGGAGCAGAATTCTTTGTTGTGCTTTTGAAAGTATATATAAAAAATGATGTATATAGAATGTAATTCCAATTGAAAATGGATCCCGCACGGAAAAAAAATAGAATACAAACGGGATTCGAATTGAGTTGGCACGGTAAACGTGCACTCTGCAAAATTTGAACGAAGCGGGGAAAGTCGCAGTAACCGCCCGAAGCCAAAATCTGCGAGATGGAAATCACTATTGCCTATCCCTGCCACGCAAAGCCTATCTGCTGGATTTCTATAGGTTTCGATAGGGGTAGGTTTGTAATTTCACCCAAACGTGACGTAACCGCCTCTCACCCGAATTCATACACGGTGGGCGCCAAAACACAGTGTGTCCTCAGCCGAAATCGACTCCCTCCCCGATTCATATTCATACACGGTGGGTGCCAAAAACAAACTCTCATCGGCAAATATTCGGTGTATGCGAGATTACCGTCCTATCCCCAACCGACTAATGTTGCTGTGATGTAGTAGAAATTTGAAACGGGAGCTAAGTTTGTAAATTTCCTCGCATTTGAGACAAGCGCGCCCTGAATACATGGTTCCCCCTTCCTCTCTACCTCCCTTTTCCCCATTCGTACTCCGTGGGCGCCAAAACACCCTCTCCACCCCACCCTCCTCCGTCCGCCGCCGTCCGCCACCCCATCCACCGCCGTCCTCCTCCACCATGCCGAAGCTGATACCCCAACGCCGCCGTCCATTACAAGAGATCGACCTCTCTCATCCACGGCTTCGGACCGGGATCCTTGCATCCCGTCCTCTCGCTTCATCCCCGCCGTCGTCCACCTTGCCGGCGCCGCTCCTACGACCGTCTCGTCCACCGCGCCCTGCCGCCACCGTCTACCCTCCTAGATCTGCTTCCACGCTACCGACAGCCATCGCTACCACAGCACCGTCAAATTCTCAGCAGATGCGTACACGGCGCCGCACCAGAGGCGGTACTCTTTCGTATCTGCTCAACTTATTTATCGCAGCAAGAAAATAGATCGCCACTGATTTACTCTGATTTCTTGTCTTGGTTGCGAAGTTGCCATTGTTCGGTTTGCACCTTCAGATCCGCCATGGCACGCTCAACACTATACTCCCAATGCTTATGGTTTTCCCCTTTTATATTCCACACTAGTTAAATCATAGTAGACTAAATTTCAAAATTGGGTCAGTCGATTTTTTAGAGCTCGTCGGAGTTCGCCGGTGTGATCGAAGGGGCTCGGGTGGTTGTGGGGCCTCGCCGAACGAAGAAAACTCGACGCGGGTGGGGGTTGGGGCGGGGGTGGGGGGTGGGGGTGGCGGAGGAACACAGGCGATGGGGGCCGGTGGTCCGGCCGGCGGCCCGTGCGGTGTTCTGTATGGGAAGAATCAGAGACGAGGAAGAAGAAGGGTTAGGAGACGTAGGATCTTCATCCAACCGCCTAAAATGGTCGAGAGACAGCTGGGAGTTGCATTCTTAATGCGCTCTGGTTCATCATGTGTGGGCACTGCGCAACCAACATTTTATTATCCAAAATCTGCTTGCTCTTCTTTACCATGTTCCTCCTCCGTTCTTCTTTAATATGTACCTTCTCCGTTCCTAAATACAAGTCTTTGTATAGGTTCCACCATGGACTACATGTGGAGCAAAATGAGTGAATCTACACTCTAAAATGTATCTGGATACATCTGTATGTGATCCATAGTGGAAATCTCTACCAAGACTTATATTTTGGAACGGAGGGAGTATGATAGTAGTACAGTATGTTCCTTGTACTGAATATGAGCAGGGACATTTGCAGTGTAGAGGTCTATACGGTCGGTTGTGATGGACACTTTGAGCCTCTTTGATTCGTAGGATCTTGTAAACATAGGAATAGGATTTGTAGTGGCCTGCCCACTTGAATCCTATAAGAATAGCAAGGAAATGCGGGGAGCTGTGTCGCCTTTGAGAGTTACACTGATATTAACAGTACCGCACCTTCACTTGAAGAGAGCTGGTATCCGAAGCCTTTCTAGCCGTACCGGCAATACTAGCACATATATTCCAGCAAGTTCCACTTTGCTGATTTTACTCTGATGCTTAAGGTTTTCCCGTTATATCTACACTATGATCTGTGTAGCTGCTTTGTGTCGCACTAGCAGCAGTCCACTCTTGAAGCTAAACACTGTAATGACTTACAAAATTGGCACCAAGGCATTGAGTGCCATTCTGGATGCAATAAAACTCATACGCTCCCCACCTGTTGATTCTTGTTCAGAATATGATCCTAATGACTATTCTAACCTCGAGGAGTCAAAGGCAGATGGCCTGTCCTGTTCACCCATCAAGGTGCCTGTTCTAATTTGGCAATGTTTTATTGATTGCGGTTATCTTGCATATGTTGTCTTGCATTTCTTCTACTTTGTTGCACCGCCATCTGCTTAGTTTACTCATCATATATGTCGAGATGCCATGCCCATCCATTATCAATACATATTCCATCTGTCATCATACCATGTTTTTCCACTCAAATGATGTTCTTGTGCATCAGACATCAAAAAGGAAGAGGGTGATTTCCGAACCTGAAGGAGCACCAGCAAAGTCCTTGAAAAACGTGGTGGTGCCGGAGAAATCAGACAGCACCCCACTTATATTGGCTGTACAACCAGTGACACAAAACGTAGGACCGACTCCAGCAGACTGTACCCATACTTCACTGGCCACACCACTAGCCCCACCACACAGGACCTGCACTCCAGCAAAAGGTATACCGATTTCATTTGCCATAGCACCAGCTGTACCACAGAAAAATCCCACTCCAGCAAAAAGTACAGCAAGTCCACCGGCCGAAGACCTATCCCAACTGCAGAGACGACCAATTCCTGCAGATTGGAACCCCATTCCATTTATTCCCAGTTTAAAAGACAATGCTTTCAATGTTGTTAGGGACTACGTGCATATATTCCCATCATGGGAAGATTATTGTGAAGACAAACACCATTTTCACATCTTCCTGTCCAACTTACGTGTAAGTGCTATTATTCATGGTTATTATTTTCCTGTTTTCTGCTGATTGGACACATCAATGATTTACATTACATTGTTGTAACTAGGCGAGGGTCAATCTGGATAGTCATGACAAGCAAAGCTTGCTTGTGCTTTTCAAGGAAGCATTGCAGCAGTATCGGTGTTACCTGAGGAAATCACACTTTGATGGCAAGTCTATAAACGAATTTCCGGTGAAGTCTCCTGTGCTAAATTTAGAAGACATTGAATGGAAAAACCTTGTTATGCACTGGTCTCGTTCCCAGGATGAGGTACTGTCTATGAAATCACATGACAATTTGAACTTCTACTTTTCCGCATGTGCCTTATGGATCTTTTTTGCAGGAAATCTGCTCAAAGAAGAATTCCGGTTTGACAAGAACGACAGGATATCGCAAATATGCTGCCCGCTGCTTTGCCCTTGTTAGTACCTGTTGTCCTGTATCACTGTACTTGCATACATACCTGGTTCATTTGTGACAACGGTATGCATGATAGCTTGCTTATCAATTGTTCGCTCCAAATTATCTGATCTGTATGAATGGTTACATTAGTGTAGAATATATCCAATGCCAATGTTTTTTTAGATCTGCATTGTTCTTGTAAGTACATGATGTCCTTTATCAGTGTACTTATAATGACAGGTAGTTGTTCATGTACCATCACTCTGCAGCTTATTTTCCTTTGCCCTCCATTTTCTACACATCAGATCTATATTTACTCTTACCATAAGGTTGGTACTGAAGAAGTTTAGCTGTGCATTGCTCTTGGCTGTACCTTTTGCCTGTATCGCTACACTTACATTTATAGCTACTTGGTTATGTAGCATCACTCTTCATCTTATCTTAAATATTCTCCATTTTTTCGTATATTATCACATCTATATTTACTCTTAACAAAATGTAGAATAAAGGCAATGCTTTTGAAGAAGATTCTGTGGTAAACTTCTTGAATTGCCCCCCCCCATCAGCATGGACAAGGCCTTTATAGAGCCTGTCTTCACCAATAATGTAAGTTTGTCCATCTCAAGCCTTCAAACTTTGTTGTATATATTTGGTTAGGCATGACTGCAACAACTGTTTATTTTTGGTGTTTGCATCAAATTGCTTGTTTAAAGTTTATTATGTAGTTCATAAACAAAAGTTTGTCCTTTCTCAATTTAAGTTTTCAGTTGTACAACCAAGTTCCTTCTTCATACCATGTAAATTAAACTATACAGAGCAAGTGATCTTCTTTTGCACTGCATGTATGCTTCTGTTCTTCATCAGTAATCCAGTGATGTGGTGAACCTACCCACTACAGCACAATGTCATATTCTGCAATGTCTTAACTATGAACAATGTCATATCATTCTACTATTATTTAAACCGTCTCTTTATATGCCAATCTGAAATGGTATAAATTGATAGCACACTAACCATTGATACTTATGAGTTCTTGATCTGTAATCCAGTGGTGTCGTGAAGCTGCCAACTCCTTCACAATGTCATTTCCTGTCATGTCTTGACCCGAACAATACCATATTGTGTTAATGCAATTTTAAACTGTGTCACTTTATTCGTTATTACGAAATGTGATGAATTGTCAGCACTGATACCTTTATGTGCAAAACCTGTCATCTGCCTGCTTGTTTATCTTTTAGAGTGAGGAAGATGTAAGTGTTGAACAAGCGTAGTCTCATCATCTTGCTCAGCTGCTTGCGCTGCAGCTCCCCAGCAGGGCTAACCTTTCTTGCACTCTATTGAAGTGCTGTCGGTTTTGTATATTATTTTGTCGACGTTTTTATTTGCACTGGTGGCGATCTTTGATGCCCAGTGTATGTAATCTGCTGTCTGCTTGTGCTTTATTATCATAGTGGCAAACTTTGATGCCCAGTGGATGTAATATGCCGTAATTTCTTTATTCTATAGTCTAGGTTTTTTCTTATTCACGATGCTGCAGTTATTTTACTATATATATATCCTATCTTCGCAGTAAACCGGCCAAACCGTAAAATTACGGTACATAATCGGGCCGTCATGCAATCACGATGTAGGTTGGGCCTGAAACGTGCCGAACAGCTCACGGGCCGGCAGCAGCCCAAAATGAACCCCGGCCCATGATTGTGCGAATCAAATCACGGGCTTTTAACAGGCCAAAATTGTCTTGGTCCTTGTTTGGCCCAATCAGATATCGGCTGCGAGCAGGCCGGATGCAAACCGGGCCATAGTTAGGCCCAACTATATGACGGGCTTTTAACAGGCCGAGATTAATATAGGGCCGAAATGTTAAACGGGCCCTTAACAGGCCAAAACTAATATCAGGCCGAATTACTAAGTGGGCCTTTAGCAAGTGGGCCCAAAAGCATAGTGTCCAGTTGACGGGCCGAATCTAATATGGGCCATAATTGAGCCCAAAGCCTCTTAAAGGGTCGGACCTGATCTGGGCCGTAATTTGGCCCAGAACGTGGTAGGCTTTTAACGGGCCGGATCTCATATGGGCCACTATTAGGCCCGGAGCGTGGCAGGCCATTAATGGACCGGATAAAATATGGGCCGGCATTTGGCCCAAAACATGGCAGCCAGTTAATGGGCCGGCCTACTAGGGTCCTCAAAATCTTGTGGGCCCACAGCTGGGCCGGCCCATTAATGTCGGCGAAATCTCGTGGGCCTTTAGCTGGGCCGGCCCATTATGATCCGCAACAATCTTGTGGGCCTTTACCTGGGCCGGCCATTATGGCACACAAAAATCTTGTGGGCCTTTACCTGGGCCGGCTCATTATGGCCCGCAAAATCTTGTGGGCCTTTAGCTGGGCCAGCCCATTATGGTCCGCAAAATCTCGTGAGCCTTTAGCTGGGCCGGCCCATTATGGTCCGCAAAATCTTGTGGGCCTTCAGTTGGGCCGGCCCATTTAAACTTGATGGGCCGGTCCACGTGTCAACATATCATAGGCGCGTCTCGCCCATTGGATGAGTGACACATGTGCCAACGCGGACCTGACATGTGTCTCCTCCAGCCAATGATGATTTTACACGTGGAAAATCCCCATTGGTCGGGGCTGTTGACGGGTTATCGGATCCAAAACCCGACCCGATAGCTTAACGGCGTTCCGTTACGGTGGATGCCACATGTCGGTCACCCTTGACGAAAGCACTTCTGTGACGCGCGATTTATCGTCATGGAAGTGGACACTTCCGTGATGATAATTTTGGTAATGTCATGGAACACTTCTACGACAGCACAGGTATGACTATCTTGATTCTGTCATAAAATCGTCATGGATGTACATGCATGACAGAAAACGCGACCTACTGTGACAAACACGTATCATCACGCAAGTGTATTTTTTTGTAGTGACTGTTAACTGAACATCAGATTGCATATTAACATTACAGAGGACAAATCACTAGAAGGCACTGGCGGTGGCCTCGAGAAAACATCACGAACTGTATTTTAAAGTAGACAACAGCGTGGCATTGTCGACGGTGGCCTCAAAGACGAGGTGCTCCTCCAAGATCTGGCGGTCGACACGCATGTCAGCCATAGCGGCCTCGTTCACGCGTGCGGCCGCATGCTACTTAGCTCCACGTTATACTGCGTGTAAAATGGTTGTGGGCGGCGCTTAATTGGAGGAGGGGGCAGTGATTTCGGTGGAAGGTGTCGCTCCGTCAGTCGGGGCATGTGGGACGGGAAAGGAGGAGGATGGTGTGGGGAGGTGTGGATTACCTGACCATATCGACAAGGCCACGCAGCAAGAAGAAGGGTCGGCGGCGAGGAGGCCGCGCAGCAAGAAGAAGGGTCGGCGGCGAGGAGGCCGCGCAGCAAGAAGAAGGGTCGCCGGCGAGGAGGCGGCGCTGAAGAAGAAGGGTCACCGGCGAGGAGGTGGCGCTGCAAGAAGAAGGGTAGCCGGCGAGGAGGCGGCGCTGCAAGAAGAAGGGTCGCCGGCGAGGAGGCTGAGCTGCCAATAAGCAGCAGTGAAGGCTTGAACTTGGAAAGCAAGGAGGAACAGTGGAAATGTGGCTTTTGGTAGGAGGGAGGGGCGGGGAGATAGATATTTCCGCGGTGGCCCAAAAATTTCGCTCGGTGCCGCGAGAAACTGGCGCACAAGTGTGGTTCAAGCGAGGGCGGTGGACTGTAGACGACGAAGCTTCCTGCCTAAGCCAGACAAGACGGTGCGCCAAGATATTTTATATCACATCCCACACGATTCTTTCTAGTAAACTGTTTGTGGTATACCTAATTTTTTTCATTATGTTTTGAAAGACAAAATGGTGTTACATAGGGAAAGGATGGTGTTTGAATTGCTAGAACATTTACGTACAATGGACATGCAACTAGTACATGAGTGTCGTGTTTAAATTTGGAATTATTCCGGGTTCGTTAGGCATTTTAATGCATTAATTGAGTTTCTGGGCATTTAATGTGCATAATTCAAATATGAACTACAAGCACATGCTCCAATGCACCAAAGTTTGCTGAAAAATCACATGTGTGTCTTTGGGTGAATTTATAGGTCCCATGCAAGAAATGGGAATAAAATTCAGACATCTCGGTGTCGTGGCTCGGCCGGAATGATTGAGAAACTTGGTTTTTTAATTCCTGTAAATCCAAAACACGGCTGAAAATCATGAAACTTGGCATGCTGTCATGACATGCCACCAACATGCTGTAGTAAATTTTTTGGCCGAATTGGGACAAGCTTTGGTGTAAGCTTCTTGCAAACCGGAGCTTCCCTCAAGAAGGCTCCTGGTTCCGAGAGGGAACGTGTCACCTCCGTGTGCGAAACAACATACGTACACTGCCTTCTCTCACCTTAATTTTTTTACATAGGTAGATTAGACCAAATAGAAGTATCGTGCTAAATTTTGGAATTATTCCGTGTTCGTTTGGCCTTTTTTATACATTAATTGAGTTTCTGGGCATTTAGTGTGCATAATTCAAATTTGAACTACAAGCACGTGCTCCATTGCACCAAAGTTGTTTGAAAAATCACATGTGTGTCCTTGGGTGAATTTCTAGGTCCCATGCAAGAGATGGGAGTGAAATTCAAACATCTGGGCGTCGTGGCTCGGCCGGAAAGATTGAGAAACTTGGTTTTTTAATTCCTGTAATTCCAAAACACGGCTGAAAATCATGAAATTTGGCATGGTCTCATGACATGGCACCAACATGCTGCGGTAATTTTTTTGGCCGAATTGGGACAAGCTTTGGTGTAAGCTTCTTGCAAACCGGAGCTTCCCTCAAGAAGGCTCCTGGTTCCAAGAGGGAACGTGTCACCTCCGTGTGCGAAACGACATACGTACACTACCTTCTCCCGCCTTAATTTTTTTACACATGCAGATTAGACCAAATAGAAGTATCGTGCTAAATTTTGGAATTATTCCGTGTTCGTTTGGCCTTTTTTGTACATTATTTGAGTTTCTGGGCATTTAATGTGCATAATTCAATTTTGAACTACAAGCACGTGCTCTAGTGCACCAAAGTTGTTTGAAAAATCACATGTGTGTCCTTCGGTGAATTTCTAGGTCCCGTGCAAGAGATGGGAGTGAAATTCAAACATTTGGGCGTCGTGGCTCGGCCGGAAAGATTGAGAAACTTGGTGTTTTAATTCCTGTCATTCCAAAACACACCTGAAAATCATGAAACTTGGCATGGTCTCATGACATGGCACCAACATGCAGCGGTAATTTTTTTGGCCGAATTGGGACAAGCTTTGGTGTTGGCTTCTTGCAAACCGGAGCTTCCCTCAAGAAGACTCCTGGTTCCGAGAGGGAACGTTTCACCTCCGTGTGTGAAACTACATACGTACACTGCCTTCTCCCGCCTTAATTTTTTTACACAGGCAGATTAGACCAAATAGAAGTATCGTGCTAATTTTTGGAATTTTTTCGTGTTCGTTTGGCCTTTTTATACATTAATTGAGTTTCAGCGCATTTAATGTGTATAATTCAAATTTGAACTATAAGCACGTGCTCCAGTGCACCAAAGTTGTTTGAAAAATCTCATGTGTGTCATTGGGTGAATTTCTAGGTCCCATGCCAGAGATGGGAGTGAAATTCAAACATCTGGGCGTCGTGGCTCGGCCGGAAAGATTGAGAAACTTGGTTTTTTAAATCCTGTAATTCCAAAACGCGCCTGAAAATCATGAAACTTGGCATGGTCTCATGACATGGCACCAACATGCTGCGGTAATTTTTTTGGCCGAATTGGGACAAGCTTTGGTGTAAGCTTCTTGCAAACCGGAGCTTCCCACAAGAAGGCTCGTGGTTCCGAGAGGGAACGTGTCACCTCCGTGTGCGAAACGACATACGTACACTGCCTTCTCCCGCCTTAATTTTTTTACATAGCCAGATTAGACCAAATAGAAGTACCATGCTAAATTTTGGAATTATTCCGGGCTCGTTTCGCCATTTTTATACATTAATTGAGTTTCTGGGCTTTTAATGTGCATAATTCAAATTTGAACTACAAGCACAGGCTCCAGTGCACCAAAGTTGTTTGAAAAATCACATGTGTGTCCTTGGGTGAATTTCTAGGTCCCATGCAAGAGATTGGAGTGAAATTCAAACATTTGGGCGTCGTGGCTCCGCCGAAAAGATTGAGAAACTTGGTTTTTTAATTCCTGTAATTCCAAAACACGCCTGAAAATCATGAAACTTGGCACTGGTGTCATGACATGGCACCAACATGCTGCTGTAATTTTTTTGGCCGAATTGGGACAAGCTTTGGTGTAAGCTTCTTGCAAACCGGAGCTTCCCTCAAGAAGGCTCGTGGTTCCGAGAGGGAACGTGTCACCTCCGTGTGTGAAACGACATATCTACACTGCCTTCTCCCGCCTTAATTTTTTTACACAGCCTGATTAGACCAAATAGAAGAACCGTGCTAAATTTTGGAATTATTCCGGGTTTGTTTGGCCTTTTTATACATTAATTGAGTTTCTGGGCATTTAATGTGCATAATTCAAATTTGAACTATAAGCACATGCTCCAGTGCACCAAAGTTGTTTGAAAAATCACATGTGTGTCCTTGGGTGAATTTCTAGGTCCCATGCAAGAGATGGGAGTGAAATTCAAACATCTGGGCATCGTGGCTCGGCTGGAAAGATTGAGAAACTTAGGTTTTTAATTCCTGTAATTCCAAAACATACCTGAAAATCATGAAACTTGGCATGGTGTCATGACATGCCACCAACATGTTGTGGTAATTTTTTTGTCCAATTTGCAAAGGCGCACACATTAACAATCAAAAAAGTCATTTTGGAACAAGTGCTGTCACGTTACAAATCGGAAACACAAGTATTATTGAAACCATGGGCGTTCGACTTACCAATTACGTGCGGCCACGCATCCCATTTTTTTATTGGCTAGGAGGTGCCGTGCGGGGTAGCTATTTGAGTACGGGAGGCGTGCGATCGGACCCCTGCGCATGCTCATCGAGAGGACAGCCCTTTGACTGCTACCCGGCGCGCACCTCCCTCCCAATGTCTCCATTAATGGCGCCCGAGCACCTGTTCTACGGCGTGGCTATATGTCTCACTAGACTGAGATTTAAGAGAGAAAAATGAAAATCTGAAAAGAAAGTTTTGCACGGATCTTGATGTAAGATCCGACGGACCTATATAGCATCGACTGCGACTTATAGCAAGCATGATGAATATAAGGACGATGACAGTGGATAATAATTGTCTTACATATTTAGAAACATAATTAAAAAAGCCACATGCGGCAACGCCCGAAATACACAAGGGCAAAATAAGAAGGAAGACAACGATCTGGCTCGCTGATCTCTACTTTCTTGATGTGTTGCTGCAGGCCGCAGGAACTAGTCTCCACGGCGAGCGGCGACGAGCTCTTTCTTGTCCTCAAGATGTTGCTTGAGAGCATCCACGAATTCCTCCACCAGCCTTCTGCGCTCGATGCGCAGCATGGCATTCTCGTCCATAAGTTTCTCGACGATGATGCCGGTCCTCTTCAACAAGGCAGTGGTCTGCTCCGGCTGCTTAGCACTTCCGACGATCTTCGCCCTCAGTAGGTCGCGCTCGGCCCGGAGCTTCGCATTGCTCTCATTTAGTTGTCGGATGACGTTGGTAGATTGTTCAAACGAGGCTTTCAGGTCATCCTGCAACCTCTCCCACCTGGAGATCTGATCCATCTGCCTAAGGACGAGGGCATGCATGCACCTGTAAGAGTCCTCGCCTGGCCGCGAGGCATTTTCCTAGGCCGCCGCAGCAAGGGAGGACATCTCTGCTGCATTCACGGCGCGGTGGGACATCTCTTCTGCTTCTGCGGCGCGGCCAGACCAGTCTGCTGTATCGACGACGCGACGGGTCCTCCGTGCTGCTTCGGCGGCGCGGCGGGACCTCTCTGCTGCTATGGCCGTGCGGCGGGACATGTTGGCTGCTTTCGCAGCGAGGCGGGACATCTCTCGTGCTCCCGCTTCCAGGCTCGCCTCTCCCTGGTGGCAATCTCTCGACCCAGAACTCACGTCTGCTATGGCGGACACAAGGGAACGATGATGAATGACTTGTTTGTTTTTGACTTTTTGTGGATGAGGAGTTGAGGAGGAAAGTGCAGTCATCTTGGAGTAGTAGTATTTATAACCGCGTAGTAATACGCTCCTAAGTGGGAAACCGTTTAGGTTTTGATCGGTGTGAACAGGTTTGCAATTTGGAATGTGACGGGACGCGGCCTCCCTGTTCTTCTAAAAAAATTGTGACGGGACGCTGCTCAAACTTTACTGACGGTTATAAGTGCGGCACTATTCCCGGAAGGCGTAACGTGGGCACGTACGCCTTCTCGGTCGCGTACGTGGCGTTTGCACCATAGGGTGCACCGCAATAGGCAATGTCAGCACACGTCTTGTTCCAACAACCGTGCGCACTCGTTATTACCATCGCGCACGCTTATTTTAATTAGAATGGGTGTGCCCATCTAGCGCACACACGTTGATCTATCTAACAGTTTCAATTTGTTGTGGCTAATCACAAACAGTTCATCCATGTGAAGTGTATGCCATCAATTGCAGACACTTTGATCTGGCTTACCCGTTTCTGTTCTGTTGCCTAATCGCAAATAGTTAATCCTTCTGAAGCGTATGCCCTCATCACACACACCTTGATCTGGCTGACCGTTTCTTTTGTGTTGCCTAATCACAATCAGTTCATCCGAGTGAACTGTATGCTGTACATCGCGCACACCTTCATCTGGCTGCCCATTTCTTTTGTGTTGCCTAATCACAAATAGTTCATCCGAGTGAACAGTATGCTCTATATCGCACACGCCTTATCAGGCTACCCGTTTCTTTTGTTCCGCCTCATCGCAAACAGTTCATTGGACTGAACCGTATGCCCTGGATCGCACACGCAACTAAAATCTGAACCATGTTTGATGCATCCTCCATTGCAAACGTTTTGCACCTTTTTTGACGGTTTTTTTACATCCCCGTTTGTGATTGATGCATCGCACATAGTTTCGTGAAAGGGTCTTTGATCGTAGTGTCGCGTTAGCAGCATCCTGCAGTAGTGAATCTTTTCAAAAAAGTCAGAGAATATAGCAGTCATACATCTTTGAAAGGTAGCAGGTGCATTGCATAAACCAAAAGGCATACGTCTATAAGCATAAGTTCCAAAGGGACAAGTAAAAGTGGTCTTTTCTTGATCAGGTTGAGAAACAGGTATTTGTGAAAAAACAGAATATCCATCAAGGAAGCAAAAATGTGTGTGCTTAGATAATCTTTCTAGCATTTGATCAATAAAAGGCAGAGGGTAATGATCTTTTCTAGTTGCTTTATTTAATTTTCTGAAATCAATTACCATTCTATAGCATGTAACAATTCTTTGCGGAACAAGTTCATTCTTATCATTAGGAGCAACAGTAATACCTCCTTTCTTAGGGACACAATGAACATGACTTACCCATCTACTATCAGCTATAGGATATATTATACCTGCTTCCAGAAGTTTTAATATTTCCGTTCTTACCACTTCTTTCATCTTTGGATTTAACCGACATTGGTGATCAACGACGGGTTTAGCATCAGGTTCCATATTAATTTTGTGCTGACATAGAGTGGGACTAATGCCCTTTAAATCATCAAGACTATATCCAATAGAAGCTCGGTGCTTCCTTAGAACTTTCAACAATCTTTCTTCTTCATGTTCTGAAAGGATAGCACTAATAATAACAGGATATATCTTCTTTTCATCTAGATAAGCACATTTCAAAGTGTCTAGCAATTGTTTTAATTCAAACACAGGATCACCTTTAGGTGGAGGAGGACCTCCTAGAGTTTCAATAGGAAAATTGTGTTTAAGCAGAGGACGTTGTTCAAAGAAAATCTTGTCTATTTCATTTCTTTCATGCATATGTATATCATTTTCATGGTCTAGCAAATATTGTTCTAGTAGATCAGTACGAGGCACAGCAATGGAAGCAAGACCAATTATTTCATCCTTACTATGCAATTCTTTTTCATGAAGCTTTCTACTAAACTTGGAAAAATTAAACTCATGGGACTCATCACCAAAACTAACACCGACAGTTTGTTTCTCACAGTCTATCTCACCATTAATGGTGTTTAAGAAAGGTCTACCAAAGATAATGGGACAAAATTCATCTTGTGGGGAACCAAGAACAAGAAAATCAGTAGGGTATTTTATTTTCCCACACAAGACTTCAACATCTCTAACAATCCCAACTGGTGTGATGGTGTCTCTATTAGCAAGTTTAATAGTGGCATCTATTTCTTCTATTTCAGCGGGTGCTATGTCATTCATAATTTCTTGATATAAAGTAAAGGGAATAGCACCCACGCTAGCACCTATGTCAAATAAACCATGATAACGGTGATCTCCTATTTTAACTGAGACAACAGGCATGCCAACAACGGGTCTATATTTTTCCTCTTTATTAGGTTTGGCAATTCTAGTAGCTTCATTGCAGAAGTAAATAACATGCCCATCTATATTTTCTTCTAGGAGATCTTTAACCCTAGCAACACTAGGTTCTACTTTGATTTTTTCATCAGGTTTGGGTGTTCTAATATAACTTTTGTTAACCACAGTTGAAACCTTAGCATGTTCCTTTATCCTAACAGGGAAAGGTGGTTTCTCAATATAAGCAGTAGGAACAACTGGATCAATGTTATAAGTATAGTTTCTTCTTTAGCTAGTACCGGTTCTTTAATTTCTTCTTTAATGGGTGGGTGATATTTAAACCACTTCTCTTTAGGGAGATCAACATGAGTAGCAAATGATTCACAAAAGGAAGCTACTATCTCAGAGTCAAGTCCATATTTAGTGCTAAACTTTTGAAAAGCATCGGTATTCGTAAAAGATTTAACACAATCATACTTAAGCTTAATACCTGACTCTTTACCTTCGTCGAGTTCCCAATCTTCAAAGTTGCGTTTAGTTCTTTCCAAAAGATCCCACCGGAATTCAATAGTCTTCTTCATAAAAGAACCAGCACAAGAAGTATCAAGCATGGATCGATCATTATGAGAAAGCCAAGCATAAAAATTCTGGATAATAATTTCTCTTGAGAGCTCATGATTGGGGCATGAATATAACATTGACTTCATCCTCCCCCAAGCTAGAACGATACTTTCTCCTTCACGAGGCAAAAAATTATATATATAATTCCGATCACGATGAACTAGATGCATAGGATAATTTTTTGGTGGAACTCCAATTTCAATCGATTCCAATTCCAAGATCCAGTATCATTGCATAGCCTATACCATGCCAATGCTTTTCCCTTCAAAGATATAGGGAAAACCTTCTTCTTAACATCATCTCCGGGTAAACCTGCAAGCTTAAACAATCCACAAATTTGTTCCACATATATCAAGTGCATATCAGGATGTTCGGTTCCATCTCTTGCATAAGAATTAGCTAGCAGTTGTTCTATCATACCCGAAGGAATTTCATATTCAATATTTTCAGTAGGTGCAGTAGGTTGAGGGGTAGCTAATTGTCATTCCGTTCGAGGTGAAGTTACCCCGAACAAACCCCTCAAAGGATTGTTTTCCATAGTAACAAGTGACAATAAATTTTAGCACACTATATAAATGTTTCCTTACCAAATTCCACTTACCAAAGGCGCTTCACTCCCCGGCAACGGTGCCAGAAAATAGCCTTGATGACCCACATGTATAGGGGATCAATTGTAGCTCTTTTGGATAAGTAAGAGTGTCGAACCCAATGAGGAGCAGAAGGAAATGAAAAGTGGTTTCCAGCAAGGTAATGTCTGCAAGTGCTGAAATTGTAAGTAACAGAGTAGTTTGATAGCAAGATAATTTGTAACGAGCAAGTAACGATAATAGTAGCAAAAGTGTAGCAAGGTAGCCCAATCCTTTTGAGGCAAAGGACAGGCCAAAATGGTCTCTTATAATAAGCAAAACGTTCTTGAGGGTACACAGGAATTTCATCTAGTCACTTTCATCATGTTGGTTCGATTTATGTTCGCTACTTTGATAATTTGATATGTGGGTGGACCGGTGCTTAGGTGTTGTTCTTACTTGAACAAACCTCCTACTTATGATTAACCCTCCCTCAAACATCCGCAACTACGAGAAAAGCATTAAGAATAAATTCTAACCATAGCATTAAACTTTTGGATCCAATCGGTCCCTTACGGAATAGCGCATAAACTGGGGTTTAAGCTTCTATCACTCTCGCAACCCATCATCTAATTGATACTCCACAATGCATTTCCATAGGCCCAAATATGGTGAAGTGTCATGTAGTCGACGTTCAGATGACACCACTAAGGGAATCACAACATACATACTATCAAAATATCAAACACATATCAATTTCACATGATTACTTGCAACATGATTTCTCCCGTGACCTCAAGAACAAAAGTAACTACTCACAAACGATAATCATGCTCAAGATCAAGGGGTATTAAATAGCATAATGGATCTGAACATATAATCTTCCACCAAATAAACCATATAGTAATCAACTACAAGATGTAATCAACACTACTAGTCACCCACAAGCACCAATCTATAGTTACAGTAACAAGATTGGACAGAAGAGATGAACTAGGGTTTGAGATGAGATGGTGCTGTTGAAGATGTTGATGGAGATAGCCCTCCCGAAGATGGGAGACTTGTTGGTGATGATGATGGAGATGATTTCCCCCTCTGGGAGGGAAGTTCCCCCGGCGGAATCACTCCGCCGGAGGGCAAAAGTGCTCCTGCCCAAGTTCCGCCTCGAGACGGCGGCACTCCATCCCGAAAGTCCCTTACTTTATTTTTTCTAGGTCAAAATGACTTATATACCAGAAGATGGGCACCGGAGGTGGGCCTGGGTGAGCACAACCCACCAGGGCGCGCCTGGGCTCCCTGGCGTGCCCAGGTGGGTTGTGCCCCACCTGGTGGGCCTCCTCTGGTACTTATTTGCTCCAATATTCATCAAATATTCCATAAAAATTCTCCGTGAAGTTTCAGCTTGTTTGGATTTGTGCAGAATAGGTAGCCTGATGTAGCTTTTTCAGGTCCAGATTTCCAGCTGCCAGAATTCTCCCTCTTTGTGTGTACCTTGCAAATTATGAGAGAAAAGGCATTAGAATTACTCCAAAAGCATTATTATGCATAAAAACATCATAAATAATAGTAGGAAAACATGATGCAAAATGGACGTATCACCTGCCTTCGCCGTCCGTGGCCGCGAGAGCTCCGACCAAAACCCCGCTCCCTGCCCCACCGCACTGCCGTGGTTGCGCCGCCCCCCAGCCAATCCACAAAGACTCGTCATCATCCAGATCCGATAGTGGCAGTACCTTCAACCCACGCAACTCTAAGATAGCCATTGAACGCTGCTTCCGCGGCGAACTTGCGCCCCCGCACCCTTACGTTAGACACCAGCCAACCGACAGCCTAGGAGCTCTGCCAACTCAAGGGGTGCTGCTTCCCATTGGGAATCGATTGGCCCAGAATAAAAATTCAGACAACTGACGCCTAAATAAAGTGATTTGAGATGAGTGTACGACCTATCTTGCGGCCCGGTGAAGTAGGCATCTCCGGCTGCCGACTCGGTGAGGCCGGCGCGGTTGCGGTGGCTACTGGTGCTAGGAAAGTAGATATGTCACAACGGTCGATGGCTACGGGGAAGCGGCGTCGGGCCCCTAGAAGCATCCGAAGTTGGAGCTGCTACGGCGCCGTGCACAACGCCTGGGGTGAATCAGCTCCAGTACGGTTCACGCGGCTGTCGTCGAGGCAGCTCCGGCAGCACGGAGTAAGAGGCACACGGCCCAGTGCACAATGGCAAATGGACAACGTCTCTGGCATTGGGGAGGAGTGAACTGTGAATTTGGTGTGGTGGGGTGCCATGGAGGAGGGGCTGAGGTTTCGCGGCCGGGGAGAAGGTGATTTGGCGCCCACGAGGTATGAATGGGGAATTGGGAGGGGGAACCATGTCTTACGGACGCATTTGTCTGAAATGTGTGGGGGGAGTTATAGTTCTACCCCTACCTTTAGGCTTCTGGGCTTGGGTATGTGTACTGAGGGTCGGGGATAGTAGAGTAATTTTGCTTCTCCCAAATAGTGGGCGCGAGCGATTTCGGGCGAGGAGGGCGTGTTTTGAAATAGTGGGCGCGAGCGATTTCGGGCAAGGAGGGCGTGTTTTGAAATAGTGGGCGCGAGCGATTTCAGGCGAGGAGGGCGTGTTTTGAAATAGTTGGCGCGAGCGATTTTGGGCGAGGAGAGGGTGTTTTGGCACCCATGGTTTATGAATTATTCAGCACATGCATTTTGGCCGAGGAGAAGGCGCGCTTGGATGAAATTACGAACCTACCCTCGATGTACAACGGTCCAATTGATGTGTGTCCCACATAGGCCGGTAATTTCGCGTCTCCCATTTATTTGCTCGGGCGAATTCCACCGAGCAGAGGGTGTTTAGCAGTTCGTTCAAATTTTGGGAGAACAAGAATCCACGTCTACCTTACCAAGTAGAATCGAATCAAATTTTAAAATATTAGCTTGCCACTTCTTTTTAGATGGAGAGATGATGCTCGGGACTAATGTGTTTTTACATGCTCGTTGCTAACGATTTACTATATGAGAAATAGTTGACCCACTCAAAAACGGGAATCAAACCCAAAATGAAATATCTCGATTCAATGAAATAGCTCGTCCACCAGGTCAAAATAGTGAACTAAATCCAAAAATGAACACCTCAATCGAGTAGCATGTTGTACAGTATTATAGTACTCCATGAACGTGTTGAAAGTAAAATTAGTGAACTTTTTTGATACGCATATCTCCGTTCATGTGTCGATTGCAGACAACATGTTCTCCAATTCAAATATATGAATGCAAGTTTATATCGAAACATGGTTTATATCAGTCTTTGATGCATAAAACACAACCTCCCCCTCTCCCAGACACCTGCTCTCTCTCTCTCTCTCGCCGACAATCTTAAATTCTATCGCACGCATCCAAACACAAACCTTGTTGGTCCCTCTCCCTCTCTCTCTATCTCTCTGTGTGTGGGGGGGGTCTTTCTAGTTCACATGCACACTCCATGTATAGGTCTCTCTCGCACACTATGTATGATTCTCTAGTCCAAGCTAAATATCTTGGGTGCACTCATCATACGCACACAAATTACCTGGCTCGTTGCCCGTAACTCTCTCACGCACCACTCTACCGTCTCGGAGCTCTTCCCTCTCTCTCTCAAACTCTCCATCTCCCCGTGTCACACATAAACATGCATATCTCACTCGCACTCGGTAGACCCATCTAAAAATATCTCTCTCTCCCTCGTTCTCTCTCCATCTCACACGCACACACACACACAATCTCACGCTTAGCCAAGTATGATGGTCTCTCACTCAATTGTAGGCACACGCAGTCCCCCTATATGTATATGACCAGCTAATTCTTAGTCTCCATCACAAACATGTGCATGGTCTATCTCGATTTCTCTCGGGGCATCTTTCTATCGCACACGCACCTCGTCCCTCGATCTCCCACCCAAATAGTCCCCTCACGATCTCGAGGGGATCTCTCTATCACAAACACACCCTCTCTCCCTCCCTATGCGTCCATCTTCTCCATGCGTCCCTCTCGACCTTTGTCCCTTGTTGGACAGACCTCTATTGGACATGTGCTATAGGGGTGTCTCTCTCCGTTGCAAACAATCACGCACTACCTATCTTCGTGTATCTCCTCACCTCGCTTTTCTATCTCAGAGATTGTCGGTGCCAAAACCGGCGATCTCGGGTAGGGGGTCCCGAACTGTGCGTCTGAGGATCAAATGTAACAGGAGGTAGGGGACACGATGTTTACCCAGGTTCGGGCCCTCTTAATGCAGGTAATACCCTACTTCCTGCTTGATTGACTTTGATGAGTATAGGGGTTACAAGAGTTGATCTACCTCGAGATCGTAATGGCTAAACCCTAGATGTCTAGCCTGTATGATTATGATAGCCTCTACGGACTAAACCCTCCAGTTTATATAGACACCGGAGGGGCCTAGGGTTGTACAGAGTCGGTTTACAAAGAAAGGAAACTTCATATCCGAGCGCCAAGCTTGCCATCCACACAAAGGAGAGTCCCATCCGGACACGGGGAAGGCCTTCTATCTTGTATCTTCGCGGCCCATTAGTCCGGCCCATGTCACATAGCCCGGACGCCGGGGACCCCCTAATCCAGGACTCCCACAGTAGCCCCTGAACCAGGCTTCAATGACGATGTGTCCGGCGCACAGATTGTCTTCGGCATTGCAAGGCGGGTTCCTCCTCCGAATACTCCAAGGCAGTTGAACAAAAGAACAATATCCGGCTTTGTATAACAGTTACAACCCTGAACCACAAGGGTGAAATACTTAAACAAAATAAGTCATGTCCACTGACAGCTTTTTCGGCGAGACGTTATGTTCTGGCCTTATTATTATTTCAAACCGTTTTTTGGCCTCCCGCTTCGCGTTTCCAGGCACGGCCTTCATTGACACGTCTTGTCAAAGCATAGATCGTGTCCACTTATTGCGGTATTCTCATCAATATGGGTTTGGGTAATCCAACCGTGCCATTTGCACGACCCTTTGGGAATAGGCAAGTTTTAAGGCTTGTGAGGGGGCGCTTGATATTCACTGCCTTTATAAGAGGATAAGGATCCATCTCTTTTACCCCACGCCTTCTTCTTCCTCAGCCCCTCTGTCCTAGAACTCCAGCGCCCAAGTTTTAATCTTTTTCGCCCCACCAAACACTCCATACATGTCCGGATCCGGCTCGCAGGGCAAGTGGATGGCTTCCTCCTTTATGGAGAAGGACATGAAGGAGCTCCGGGAAGCGGGGTACTTGACTGCGGAGATCACGCACAGGCTCCCTGCCCAGAAGTAGATCATCCCCACTCCGAAGCCCGGCGAAAGAGTGGTATTCATTCCCCACTTCCTCCGCGGACTAGGGTTCCCCCTCAACCCCTTTGTTCGTGGTCTCATGTTCTATTACAGGCTAGATTTTCACGATCTAGCTCTGAACTCCTTCCTCCACATCTCGGCGTTTATCGTCGTGTGTGAGGCATTCCTCCGTATTTCCCCACACTTTGGCCTGTGGCTCAAGGCTTTCAATGTGAAGCCGAAGGTGGTTGGCGGGCAGCACGCAGATTGTGGCGGTGCCATGGTGAGCAAGCTCCCTAGCGTTACCTGGCCCAAAGGGGCCTTTGTGGAGACCGTCAAGGTATGGCAGCAGGAGTGGTTTTACATCACTGAACCACGCGGCACCAAGTGGGCGGCCGCTCCTACATTTAGATCCGGACCCCCGTTGCGGCTTGCATCATGGACCAACAAGGGTCTGGACTGGGGATCGTCCGATGAGGTGTTGATGCTGCAAAAGCGCATCAAAAGTATCGTAGAACAGGGCACCAGCCTCACTGACGTGATCCAGGTGATGCTCGTCCGCCGAACCCTTCCCTGCCAGCGACGACCTCTCCGTATGTTGGAGTTCAACCCAGAAGGGCCATGGACCCTGCAGTGTTTCTTTGGCGTGACGCACAAAGAGATCTGGAAGCTGCTCTTCAATGCTCAGAAGTCGTGGCCAAAGACGTCTGAGGACATCGGCCTTGACTGGAATCATCTGGCCACCCCGGTAAGTGTTCGATTTCCGAGCATAGCTTAGTCAAAGGAGTGTATTGAGAATTCCATCATCTAAACAGGGCTGGACAAAGAAGGCAGAGTGGATCAGATGTCCAGCTCCACTGCCCGGAAACCCAACTGATCCTCTACTAATGCGGATGCTGGTCCCGGCGCCATACCAGGCGCCAGCGAAGAAGGACAAGAAGAGAAGAGCAAGGAGGCCGAAAGCGGCCTCCACCATAAAGGTACTTCAGACGCCCTGTCCGAAGAGACTGAAGCCCACTCCTCCCGCGAGGGAGATGAAGACGAAGTGGAGGAGGAGGAGGCAGAAAGCAACTCTCCCCCTAAGGGGAGGAGGAAGAAAAGGGCAGCCTCTGTACACCCAGAGGCGGAGGCGCCCAAGAGGGAGAAAATATCCCTCCCGGACAGCTCGGATTCGGATGCTTAAGCCATCCCCGAGTGGCGCCCCAGGCCGAAGCCCCTCGCCACATCGTAAGTATATGAGGGTGCCTTTCATATGCCCAATCTTTATGATTGTAATCTAACACATTGTATGGTGCAGTCCGGCCCACGATCTCCCCCAACAATCATCGAAGGGGAATTCTTTGGATCCGGGGATGATGGAGAGCGAGTCGCCTCTGCGAGCCTCCCCGCCTATCACCATGGACGACACTGAAGTGTTGTCCCGAAGGGCCTCTCCGGGCCACGGAGCGGTACGGGAGGCCACCAAAACGGCGCCCGAGGGCAACGCCTTGGCCGCCGAAAACATGGGGGAGCAATCCCCATGGAGACTGACAGCAGGGGCCTTGACCAGTTCAGCCCCCAACCAAACATCGTTCCGAAAACCCAAGCGGCTCCGGAACCGAATAAGCGACCCCTTCAAGGGAGGGGAGAGCGCCAACTCCAGCAGCGGCCTCCACAAGGGGCCGAACACACTGATGGAGGCACTGCAACGTGCTTCCATCATGGAGGAGCACTGCACCCTGATGGGTGTGGTGGTTGAGAAGGTTCAGTCCGCCAAGAGCGGGCTGAACGAAGCCTTAACTAGCCTGCTAAAAGGCTTCGAGGTAGTCGATGTAATATTCTTGGCTACTTTTCATATGAAAAATATGCCTGTATATAGATAGTAGCCCCTAAGACTCTGTTCTGCTTTTGGAAAAAGGCCGAACAGAGGATCGATAATATTCGCGGCAGATAATGTACTTTTCTATTTTGAGAAACAGGCTTCACTGTTAGAGGCAACCGCCCAGGCCGCCGAAGTATCCGAGCTCAAGCGTAAGCTGGGGCTGGCCGATGAGGATCTTGTCCACATCAACAAGAGGTTTGATGAAGCACAAGGTATGTTTCGAATATCTCGTTCATGCCTGTATTAATATGCAGATTCTGAGTCGAAGCTCATGCGCTGCTATGTGTATGATTGCAGGTAGTGCTGCTGCGGTTGAGACCCTGAGGGGTGAACTTGTCCAGGCGAAGGAGCAGGCAAGGGTGAACAAAGCGGCCGCTGATAAAGCGGCCGAGGACTTGAAGTCCGAACAGGTCGTCCGCCGCCAATACGAGGAGCGGGTGACCGAAGTGGAGCAAGCGCTCAAGGATGCCGCCAGCAAGTGTGAGTCCCTAGAGGAGAAGAATAAATCCCAGGCGACCGACCTTGCCAAGGCCCTTCAAGAGGCCAAGGAGGCGCGGGCCGAATCCCGAGCGACGCGCGAGGAGATCAAGCAGGCCGGACAGATAGCGGCTGGTAAGCCCTTTCTCTTACAGAGTAAATTCGGCAATCAGAAGTATGCCTTGCTCACTCGACTATGGAGTGCTCCAGAAGCCTTTGTGGATCTTCCGAAGAGTGATGCCGACACCGCGCAGTTCTTCCGGGCCCAGGAGGGGCACACGACGGAGAAGCTATTCTGGACACAGTTCACGACGCAGGAGCACCCAGTGCTGTTGAATGACCAGGTGGCGCAGTGAGCCGAGCTGCATAGGATGTCCGGATTGGCCATGAGGGACGTCATAGTCCGGCTGTGGCCAACCGAACCCATTCCAAGCAGCTATTTCGGCCTGGTGCAGCGACTCATCGACGCGCTGCCCCGAATTGACGCAGTCAAGCGGTCGTCATGTATAGAAGGTGCGCGATGGCCTTCCCCCGTGTCAAGATGCACTGGGCGAAAATGAAGGCCGCCGTCGTGGCAGTCGAGGGCCCACCAGGAGGCAAGGACCACCGCAAGCCAGAGCGCTATTTCGAAGACGTCCTAGAGGGTGCCCGTTTGATAGAGGGTCAATGCTCTAAGGATATCATGTTCGAGTGAATGTATCCGAACTGCCCGGACGTTGTATTAGAAACCAAGGCTTTCGTAATATATTTGTGCCTTTTATCTAAAGTGTTTTTCCTCATGTGCGGCCGTTTTTATCCCTGAGAGGTTGCCATTCGTCGGCTTCAGCCCCCACGTAGATACTAAGGGGGTGTTCGGGATAGCACATAATCACACTTGACCCAACGTCTTGGTCCGTGAAGGAGGTGTCAGTGCGACGAATCAGGCAATCGGACTATGCGGCTTTATCACTCTCACTTAGCCATAGGAGTTTGATAATGGGACTGTAGGATAGACCCTGGTGCGTATGCGGCCGTCCGAACTTGGATGCCTTAAACGCGTGACTGGGAAGAGCCAGTCCTTCGTGTAATACGGAAGAAATCACTAGAGATTTAGTAAGTCACCAAATTGCTGACCAGCTCTCGCCGCATCATGACAGTCAGTTTTCGGCTTTCTCTACTGAGGCGCTTGACCGGACGAACCGGAAACACAATCGTAGTAGTTCTCCCTTCAGTACCTTAGCTGAACAAGCGGAACGTAAGGTAGCAATCACAGGAGCCGGCCAACCCAACTATTGACCAAAGACATGATTCAGAGCTGATGCACATAATGCCATATTCGGGACGCCGAAGTATACTATAAAAGTGTTTGGACTTGTTTTGTTTGAAAAATATGTGTGGCCGGATAGAGCCCCTGGCGATTTGAATCGTGCCGAGGTATATACGACAATCTGACATAAAGAGGGAATACAGATTAGGAAATAAGCCAATACCGAACAGGGTTGGGCGAAACTGTTTTTGTTATAGTCTGATTGATACGTCAAAACATATTTTTACAGAGGATGCGATAAGCATCGAGGCTATTTTACATGACGAGCACACGGGAAAGCTGTATACAGGTCCTAGAAGGTAAAAGATGATCTTGAAGATCCTTTGGACACTCTGCCGCACGTCTGCGCTGCTTTTCACCTTGGTGTATGATCCTTTGAGAGGATCATCGATCAAGTATACATGAGGGGCCTGGAAAAGGGGCCCTTAGTATCATCAAAAAGTGACGTGGGTTGTGAGGAACCTGAAAAAAAGGGAGAATATGAGGGTCCGGATAGGGTCGAGCCGTATTGTGGACCTTATTTTTAGTAGGCCTCCGTCCTTGCCCATGGTATCTTTAGTGCGTAGTTATGCACGCGCGGTACGTATGCCGCTATCAGGTTGGGGCTTTGACGGAGGCTGAATTGCTAATCTAGCTCTGGACGAGCCGGACTGCCATTCTGCAGGGTAGACCCGACTTGTTTGACAGTGTCCGGGGGCTTGACTGCCGATGTAGAATTCGGCTTAATGCGGCCGCCCTGTACTTCGGCTGCGAGGACCGCGGTATGCTCCTCAGTACAGAGGGAGCGCTCCATGTTTCCGTTAACTGTAATAACACCGCGTGGTCCAAGCATCTTGAGCTTTAGATAAGCATAGTGCGGGATTGCATTGAAACGGGCGAACGCGGTCCGTCCGAGCAGTGTGTGATAGCCACTGCGGAAAGGGGCGATGTCGAAGATCAAGTCCTCGCTTCAGAAATTATCCGGTGAGTCAAAGACTACCTCCAGCATTATGGATCTTGTGCAGCAGGCCTCTACGCCGGGTATCACTCCTTTGAAGGTGGTTTTGGTGGGTTTGATTCTTTACGGATCAATGCCCATTTTGTGGACAGTGTCCTGGTAAAGCAGGTTAAGACTGCTACCGCCGTCCATAAGGACGCGCATGAGATGGAATCCATGGATAATTGGATCGAGGACCGATGCTGCCGAACCTCTGTGACGGATACTGGTCGGATGATCTCTGCGATCAAAAGTGATCGGATAGGCTGACCATGGGTTAAATTTTGGGGCGACTGGTTCTATGGCATAGACGTCCCTTAGTGCGTGCTTGCGCTCACGTTTGGGGATATGAGTGACATAGATCATGTTCACTATTTTTACTTCGGGGGGGGGGGGGGGATTTCTTTTGCCCCCCTGTGCTTGGTGGGCGAGGCTCTTCATCATCGTCCTCGCTGGGCGGCCCTTTCCCTTTATGTTCAGCGTTTAGCTTACTGGACTGTTTAAGACCCAACAATTTCTGTTGGTATGATTGGCAGGCTTGTTAGGGGTGCCATGACTCTGGCAAGGCCGATCGAGTATTCTATCCAAACTTGATGGACCGTCTTTGTTTCCTTTGAATGGCTTCTTCCGCTGACCGGGTTTAGAGCCTCTGAATCCGGCGTTTACCGCCGTGACTTCGTTATCTTCGTTGTTAATTCGGCGCTTGTGTTTGTTGCTTCGTCGCTTTCCGTTGCCATATCTGGCTTCGGAGGTGCCAGGGTCGCTGGTGCTGTTGCTTCTATGAGCGAGCCAGCTGTCTTCTCCCGCGCAAAAGCGGGTCATGATTGCGGTAAGGGCTGCCATGGACTTCGGTTTTTCTTGGCCGAGGTGTCGGGCAAGCCACTCGTCCCAGACACTGTGTTTAAAGGCCGCGAGGGCTTCGGCGTCAGGACCTACTGTGACAAACACGTATCATCACGGAAGTGTATTTTTTTTGTAGTGTGCACCTATACAATTTACCATTGTATTGGGTGTGTTGGGGACACAAGAGACTCTTTGTTATTCAGTTGTAGGGTTGTTTGAGAGAGACCATCTTCATCCTACGCCTCCCACGGATTGATAAACCTTAGGTCATCCACTTGAGAGAAATTTGCTACTGTCCTACAAAACTCTGCACTTGGAGGCTCGACGCGAGTCTACAAGAAGAAGGTTGCGTAGGAGACATCAAGCTCTTTTCTAGCACCGTTGCCGGGGAGGTGAGTGCTTGAAGGTATATCTTTAGATCTTGCAACTGAATCTTTTAGTTTCTTATTTTATCACTAGTTTGGTTTATAAAAGAAAACTACAAAAAATGGAATTGTGGTTGCCTCATATTCTTCGTCTTTATAATGTCTATCTTGAAAATGATGGATCGAAAAATTGTGCCAAAGTGTTAGAAGAAGAAGTCAATAAAAATTTTGGCACTAAATCCATGAATGGTGAGCATGATTGCAATGTTGTTAGTATGAATTCTTTGAACATCCATGATGCTAAGGATATGCAAAGCCATAAGCTGGGGATGTTATGTTTGATGAAGATGATATTTTTAGTCCCCCAAGTTTTGATGTGCCAATTTAATATGATGATTGCATGCCTCCTATTTATGATGATTACAATGATGAAAGTGGGTTTGGAAGAGCGTCAACTCTAGGTACGAATGGTCCCACTATTTTGGAGGGTGTTAAATTTTATTGTAATAATTATGAAAGTGGATTTGGACAGGTCATGACTTTATTTAATGATGAATCCACTATTTTAGAAGAGGTTTCAATTGATTATTATGAAAACAAAGTTGCTATCTATGATGATTAGTGTGATGACATGTATGCTATAAGAAATAATGATATCCATGAAACTTGTCATCTTGATTTTAATGTCCAATTTTATTATGTCAATCAAGTATCTCATGATAGTTATTTTGTTGAATTTGCTCCTCCCACTACTATGAATGAGAAGAATTTTGCTTATTTGGAGAGTAGTAAAATTTCTATGCTTGTGGATCATGAAAATAATGTTTTATGTGATAGTTATATTGTTGAATTCATTCATGATGCCACTAAAAATTATTATGAGAGAGGAACATTTGCTTTTACATATCTCAATAATATCAAGTTTCCACTCCATGTGTTGAAAGTTTTGAAGTCATGCTTGTTTTGCCTTCGTATGCTAGTTGATTCTTGTTACCATAAATTGTTTGCTCACAAAATCCCTATGCATAGGAAGTGGGTTAGGCTTAAATGTGCTATTCATATGCTTCATGATGCTAATTTGTGTTTCAATTCTTCTATGAGAGCATCAATGAAATCATTATGCCTAGCTAGGGGCATAAAACAATAGCGCTTGTTGGGAGGCAACCCAATTTTATTATATGTTTTTTTGTTTTTGCTTATGATTTTCAATAAATACACAATTATACGTCTGTTATGATTGTGTTTTAACGTTTTAATTAGTGTTTATGCCAAGTAAGACCTTTGGGGTGATTTGGGTGATAGTTGATTTGATTTTGCTGAAAAACAGAAACTTTTGCGCTCAGTTCTCGAATTTTAAAAATTCACAGAAACGTGTGTTTGATCTGGATTTTTACACAAGATTGATATACAAATTTCCTATGTTGTCCTAATTTTTCAGAATTTTTAGAGTGACAGAAGTTTGACTAATGTCCAGATTACTACAAACTGTTCTGTTTTTGACAGATTCTATTTTCATTGTGTTGTTTGCTTATTTTGATAAATCTATGGGTAGTATCGGGGGGTATGAACCATGGAGAAGTTAAAATACAGTATATATAACACCAATATAAAATTAGAATGAGTTTACAACAGTACTTAAAAGTGGTTACTTGCTTTGTTTCACTAGCCCATTTCACGAAGTTCCGTTAAGTTTTGTGTGATTGAAGTTTTCAAGTTTTGGGCGAGATATAGATATGAGGAGAATAAGGAGTGACAAGACCCTAAGCTTGGGGATGAACAAGGCACACCAATCTAATAGTCAAGGAATACCCAAGCAACTAAGCTTGGGGATGCCCCGGAAGGCATCCCCTCTTTCGTCTCCAACATTATCGGTAACCTCACTTGGAGCTATATTTTTATTCGTCACATGATATGAATTTTGCTTGGAGCATCATTTTATTTTATTAGGATTTGCTTGATTTTATTTAGAGTAATGTTTTGCATCTTTTATTTCAATAAAAGTGTCAAGTATAGCCTTTACCATGCTTATTTTTCAAGTCCATATATTGTTGTTTGAAAACAGAAAGTTTTTTGTTATGTTTTGAATATTTGTGAGTAGTCAGAACATGATAAAATATTGAAATTTTTACATAATAAGATACAACAAATTTTCTATCGTGTGGTAATTTTTCAGAATTTTTGGAGTTATAGAAGTATGAATATTCTTGCATCCTTTACAAGCTATCCTGTTTTGACAGATTGTTTTATGTTTGCATATGTTTGCTTGTTTAATGATTCTATTTGAGGATATGAGTATTAAATATACAGAGGCATTTAATATGCAATGTTAAATAATAATTTTAGTGATTTTCTATAGTAGAGATGATAAGGTTATTGCATTGATTTATAGTAACTTATCTCACGAGTTCTTATTGAGTTTTGTGTGGATGAAGTTTTGAAGAACTAGCTAATTCCCTGCGCGTTGCTGCGGGAATTCATTAGCAATGTATAAGGTGAACATTCATACAGTGAAGAGTAGCTTGACTCACAATATTGTTGGTGATGGAAATGTGTTATTCCATTTCTAACGCAGTCAGCAGTTACAACTGAAAATCATACGGTTATGGTTGCTTCATAGTATTGTCAACGTTGCAATTTCATCAGTGTATTTAAGTTTCACGATTCAGTGGTATTCTTTTTGTTGCGGGGCAAATTAGGTGGTATGCCGGGGTAAAGTCTAATGCAGCGCAAAGGCTGTTCAGAGTTCTGAGAATTGTGGTCAATGTGACAACGTAGATTACTTTCAATCATGTATTAGACAGATTCAAATTCAGCAAAACCGTCCTACATTTTTTTGACAGAGGGAGTAGTAAACAGCAATAGCCAACTCAATTATATTGTAGGGAAGGCAGTACTAATTAATATTTCCTAAGAAATTTATTAGGTAGTTGAGGCATTTGTTCAAGGATCTAGCATGCCTAGAAAGATTTGGATACAATAAACTGCAAAAACATCTTTTATATAGTTATTACAAATGTAGTACAACATAACACATGAGAATTTATGTACTTGACAATAAAGAAATCATAAGCACGTATGAAGAAATCCCACTCTAATTAATTAAGAAAGCTGCACTCTTAGGTGAGCAAGAAAATAGTATGATATCTTTAACAAAGGGATACTCATATATGCCATGCATTTTATGTGGAAGAGAGGGGCATGTCAGTAATAAGAGAAGTAACAGAGATGGGGACAAAGGCAGTGCTGTCGTGCGCCCTTAGGTCACACACCCTGCTTGCAACATCGGGTGGAGAAGCAGAGGTAGTTAAGCCAAAACAATTTGCAGATATTGGATAGATCAGGAAACACGAATGAACTGATAAACAACACACACGCATCCATCAGGCCAGGGATCAACACCACGCATGCATTCATCAGGCCAGGGATCAACACCACGCATGCATCCATCATATCCGCAGGGGCATCCTGATGAAGTACAGTTTCCAAAGGATCGAGCGTTTTCTCTTTTTGACTTATCCGCACGTAGCATGCATATGGAATATAATGTCACAAAAAACATAAGAAGAAGTTTTCTGCCCTGCAAATAGATCTGTATTGGTGGAGAGGAAACATCCTAGATACCATGGTGGGGGGTGAGAAAGGGGGCAATATCCATGGGTTTCATCCTGCAGCAGCAACATAGATGAATACATGATGATTGGGGGCGTCGATTTCTTTGGGCGAGAACGATGCCATGGATCTGACGTGAGCGCCATCGCTGCAAGGACATCAAGAGTTCCAGCATGCCTACAATTAGGAGGAGGTGACACCCAATTGCAGGAACCATGGACGGGAGGCAGCGATCTAGTGCGGTAGGAGGCGTGGGAGCGACGTGGAGGGGAGGTTAACATATATACACATGGATGGGTTGAGAATCGAAGGGGAAACGATGCCCTGAAATTGATGAACATGAATGTTGTGGTGCCTCACCCATTTCATGCATGGGCATTTGTGTCTGGGAGAGCATACGACGTGGAGGCGGAAGGGATAGCGGCAGTGATAAGGTGGTAGCGGGAAGGCCAAACGGTAAGCCAGTAAATGCGTACATGTGGGCTGTGGCCCGGGAGCGTCGGGCATGGCGGCGGCAAGCCGATAGAGAGAGAGAGAGAGAGAGAGAGAGAGAGCATGAGCCGTGGCGGAGACTGGCCGGGAGAGAGTATCGGTAGCGATGGAGAGACTATCCAAGGAACAAAATAGTGCCGACGGATGGTCGCTGGACTGGCCGGGGTGCATCAGTAGTTGCAGCGGCGGCGCCAGTGGGCTAGCGGAGCACTGGCAAGCAATGAGGTAGGGTCGATTAATATGCCGTGCGGGAGATGGACACGGCCTATTGATTCTTTTCTCATGGGTTCCCACCAATAATGAGAACACGGCCCACGTAATGTACAGCCCATGTATGCTATAACTACCACTTGCTCGGAGAGACAATAAGAGGAATATGAATGGTATTTTCTAAACAAAAAAAGGAATATGAAGGATATTTGCAATTGATGATGTGGCTAGACTGCTGAGGTGGAGTGACATGGATGGATGCATGTTGATTGATGATGTGGATAGGTTGCATGTCAAGAGAAATAAGGTAGTGGGGTGAACTATTTAGGTATTATAGATTAGGGAAAACATGATATGAGAGGAATTAGGGAGACGCGAAAGCTCAAGCTTGGGGATGCCCAAGGCATCCCTATTTAATATTTCAAGAAGTCTCAAGCATCTAAGCTTGGGGATTCCCCGGTTGGCATCCCACCTTTCTTCTTTAACAATGATCAGTCAGTTATAGTTGAGCCTAAGTTTTTGCTTCTTTACATGATATGTGTTATCCTTGGAATGTCATTTTATTTTGGTTTTCCTGTTGCTTGAATAAAATACTTAAGGTCTATTTTTTTATGAGAGAGAGTCTTCACATAGCTACTTAATTATTTGACTACTCATTGATCTTCACATATATCTTGTTGGAGTAGTTTGTCATTTACTCGCGTGCTTCACTTATATCCTATGAGTAAATGGTTGAATGAATTGAGTATCATAAATCTGAAATTATATATGTTTCATATGATTATCCCATGGGGAGTGATGACTTCACATATAAGAAGTATAGGTGGTAAAATTTATTGAAAGTTAGCAAGGTGGTAAAATTTATTGAAAGTTAGCAAACACAGCATTGGTCACTTGAACAATTCATGAAAGAATATTGAAGGAAGAGAGATCTCACATATAAATATACTATCTTGGACATCTTCTATGATTTTGAGCCCCATTAATTATTTTCGAACTTGAGCAAATTAGTTGGAGTTGGACAAGGAAGACAATGTAATAAGTTATGTTTGGGTATATTTGTATAGAAGTTATATTGTTATGGATCCTCCAACATGTGGTACTTGCTTAGGATCTTTTGCTAGCCTTCACTTGTACTAAGCGGGAATACTGCTTGTGCATCCACTTCCTTAAACCCAAATTTACTCCATATGAGTCCACCATACCTACCTACATGTGGTATTTACCTGTCGTTCCAAGTAAATTTGCATGTGCCAAACTTTAAATCTTCAAATAATAATCTTTTTTGTATGCCCAAATCGCTCATGAAAGCAACAGGGGGCGGTTAGTATCTTCCATGCTAGGTGGGTTATTCTCACGATGAGTGTTTATTCGCTTGTCATTCACGAGAAAGTGCCTGGTAATTGGGATGCACAGTCCTATGATCAAAATCAAAATCAAAATATAATAATGAAACAAAACTCTCCCGGATCGTTGTTCGTATGGAGGGCACCCGAGGATTCGGCTTGCCATGGCTTGTGTTTGTTGGTGGAGGGGGAGTAAAAACTTTACCTTTATGTTTGGGAACCACATATAATGTGTCTAGCATGGAAGATATTGGGAACTCTCGGTCGTTACGTTGACAATGAAAGCATAACTCTCAAAATTATATTCATCTCTGTTTTAAAAGCTTCGAGCTCTGGCACCTCTGCAAATCCCTGCTTCCCTCTGCAAAGGGCCTATCTTTTACTTTTATGCAAGAGTCAGTAGTATTCCTTCTCATTTCAACCCCAATTATTCTCTAGTTGGCAAGTACCATGTGGTGGGGAAAGATCCAAGCATATATGGCCATTCAAATATATTTGATCATGAATTATTATTGTTGACAATTGTCTATATGATTAATAAGTTGGGAGGCGAAACATTAAGCCCCTATCTTTCTCTGTGTTCGATGGATGCTATTTGTTCTAAAAATATGCTTTGAGTGTCAGCAATCATGGAAGACTGCATGATAGTTGAGTATGTGGAATTTGCTAAATCAGAGCTCTTACATAGACCCTTCCTAAAAATAAGATGAATTGCAATTTTTTGATGACTTAGAACATAATTTGTTAGTTTTCAAGAAAGTTTAGGGTCTATGCTTTAACATGTGAATAGCTTATTACTTGATCATGAGGAGTTTTATGAGATGAGCTACTACTTATGATATATGATGATGCTAGAAAAAGTGTTTGGAACTATCATTGATCAAACTTATACACTATGCTAGCATTCACACTTCATAAATTATTTATTTTACCATTTACCTACTCGAGGACGAGCAGGAATTAAGCTTGGGGACGCTGGTACGTCTCCAATGTATCTATAATTTATGAAGTAACCATGTTTACAACATTGTTATATTATTTTTTATATGATTTGATTAGAACTAACCCAGACTGACGTTGTTTTCAGCAAAACTACCGTGATGCCGTTTTTTGTGCAGAAATAAAAGTTCTCGGAATGGGATGAAAATTTACGGTGATCGTTTGTGGACCAGAAGAGACCAACGGAGCACCGAAGCTAGGCCAGGAGGTGACCGAGGAGGCCACAAGCCTGGGGGCACGCCTCCTGAGCTTGTGGGGCCCTCAGGCACCCCCTGACTTGATTCCAACGCAAAGTACTCCTACATATCCTGTAACCTCCAAAAAGAACCCTAGATGAGAAGTTCCACTGCCGCAAGCCTCTATAGCCACGAAAACCCAATCGGGACCCCGTCCCGGCACCCTGCCGGAGGGGGAAATCATCACCGGAGGCCATCTTCATCATCCCGGCGGCCACCATGATGAGGAGGGAGTAGTTCACCCTCGGGGCTGAGGGTATGTACCAGTAGCTATGTGTTTGGTCTCTCTCTCTCTCTCTCTCTCTCTCTCTCTTGTTCTTGATTTGGCACGATCTTGATGTACCACGAGCTTTGTTAATATTTTTGAATCTTATGGTGTTCTTCCCTCTCTACCTTCTTGTGACGAATTGAGTCTTGCTCTTTGAGGTTTGGTTATGTTGGATTGAATATTGGATTTGAGAACACTTGATGTATGTCTTGCATATGATACCCGTGGTGACAATGGGGTATTATATTGATTCACTTGATGTATGTTTTGGCACTCAACTCGCGTGACATTGGGGTAATCTATGCATAGGGGTTGATGCACGTTTTCATCCTACGTTCTCTGATAGAAACTTTGGATTGATTCTTTGTTGCACGTTGAGGGAATGTTATATGATCCAGTTATGTTATCATTGTTGAGAGATTTTGCACTAGTGAAAGTATGAACCCTAGGCCTTGTTTTCAAGCATTGCAACACCATTTTTGCTCACTTTTATTACTAGTTACCTTGGTGTTTTTATATTTTTAGATTAAAAAACCTATATCTACTATCCATATCACACTTGTATCACCATCTCTTCGTCGAACTAGTGCACCTATACAATTTACCATTGTATTGGGTGTGTTGGGGATAGAAGAGACTCTGCGTGTCTGTAGGCCTATTTTTTTTGTTTTCTACTGTGTTTTCCAACAAGATGATCATCATAACTATGCTCAGTTCTATTAATTGCCTAATAGTAATTTTTTTACCCACCATTGCTATGCTTTCGAGAAAGATGCCACTAGTGAACCTATGCCCTTGGGTCCATTCTTCATCAATACTAAGAATTCTACAATTTTTTTGCGTGCTTTCTTTTATTTTCCTTTTAACTTTTTATTGCCTTGCCTATTGCTATTAGTTTTAATCTTGCAACTGGCAAGAACGCGTGATGACCCCCTTGCATTTGTTGGGTGCAAGCAATTATTGTGTGTGTGTGTGCGGGTATTGTTCACGTTGCTGGTGTGGTGCCTCCTACTAGTTTGATAAGCCTTGGTTCTTAACTGAGGAAAATACTATCTGCTACTATACTGCTTCACCCTTCCTCTTCAGGGAAATCCAACAATTCAATCGTGAGTAGCAGAAGAATTTCTGGCGCCGTTGCTGGGAGACATCACCTAACAAATCAAGTGCCTTCACCCAAATACATCATTTTTGCTTGTTTCTATTGTCTGTGCCTGTTGCCTTTTTATTTGCCTTTTTCTATTGTTTGCCAAAATTTTCAAAAATACCAAAAAAATCTGATGTTGCTATTATGTTTTTGTTGCTATCATGGATCCTTCTCCACTAGGTGGACTTTTCAAAAATCATAATTATGATAAACCAATTGCTAGTGATGAAATACTACAGCTATAAACTCTTCGAAAGGAAGATGAAATTTAGTGCACTTCGTTATATTTATTTAGTTTTTCTTGAAAATCAGGAATGTAAAAACTGTTATGGAGTGTTTAAAGAAGAATTTTATAAAGTGATTCATGATAGTTTCTTGAATGAAAATCATGATTGCAATGATGCTAGTATGAATTCTATAAATGTCAGTTGTGCTAATGATGTACAAAACTACAAGCTTTGGGGTGATGAGTTTAATGAACATGATATTTTTAGTCCCCCTACTAATGAAGAATTTATAAAAGAAAAATATGATAACCTTTATGATTCAGGTGACTAAGATGACACACTTGATATTGTTTTTTATGCTGACACTATGTCCGTAGGTACTATTGATGATGATTTTGTTACGCCTATTGATTATTATAAAGATCATGATTTGGGTGATAATTACGATGCTTCTTGTGATCTTAAGAGTTAACTAGAGTCTCATAGTGAATCTATTGTTTACAATAAAATTTGCAATACTACTGAAAGTGGGTTTGGAAGAGTGTCAACTTTAGATAAAAAGAATCCCACTACTTTAGAGAATATTAAATCTTATGAAATTTAGCTAAAGGTATAATTGTTGGGTTTATGGCCAACGGAGCAGTAGGCATGAGAGGTGGGGCAAATCTATTCAAGAGCAAGAGTTATGGGTGAAAATAGCATGGGAAACTAATCCAGGCTCGAAAAATGGGTTAGACTGATCTACAAACCTTTTCCTATATATATAATTGCATTTCAAGAGCACCGCACCACAATTCATTTGCTAAACAGAAAAGGTCTCACAAAAAATAAAATGAAGATCAAATCTTAGGTCATGTCAAAATGCCTGGTCAAATCAAGATCCACAAATCAACGGCTAGAACTTCTTGCTAACATGTTCCAAAAAAGGAATTCGTACTCACGTCTCTTTTAAAGTATTTTTATTAATGTCAAACAGCAATTTTCTATAAATAAAGTGTGGGCCTCGTATACGAGGCTTCAATTATTAGTACTCATATGCACATGTCAAATACATACTCCCTTCGCTTCAAAATAAGTATCTTAACTTTAGTACAACTTTGTATTAAAGTTAGTATTACAAAATTAAGACACTTATTTTTAGGACGGAGGGAGTATATAAGTAGCCATTTCTATTTAGTACTGGAGTTCCCTGTATGACGTATCATGATGCATACCAAGCTAAATTAACAGTCAAGGATGTACACCATTAGGGGCTTGCGCAACGCGACGGCGATTAACAAACCCATAGTCAAAATAGCTGATGTTTCCGATGCTGAAAGAAGGACATGGCCTGGGTAGAATAAAAAATCGGATAGCATCAAACCCCTGCAGCACCGCATACAGTGTGAACCACATATTTTCTTATCAATTAATAAATCTAGTATGGACAAGATAAAATGCAGACTGGCGACATGTGAAATCATTGATCAGAAGAAGCGGTATTTTTTTAAAGCAACTGTGCACCATTATTCTTGCTTCTAACAACAGGTCAGCAGCCCTATTCAGGCTCACCATGCGTACACCACCAGCACCTCTTGCAGACTAACCAGACTTGTAGCATCCACAATTTTAAAAATACGATTAAATTATAATTTTCTTGATTACCAACCACTCACTGCCACAAAATAGGTCATATGTTCGAGGGTCCAAAAAGTCATATGTCATGTGGGCCATATGTGATGGTCACATATGTATGCAACTCATATGTGACGGCCTATTTATGGCGCCCGCCTGTGGGATGGATTGTATTAAGACTTATATGAACAATTATTATAATAACATTTGAACCTATGCATCACGATTCATCTTAATTCGTATAGATATGGATGCCTACTTACTGCGATACTAAAAGTATGTTGAACATATCTGACTGGTTTCTTCTCTCTAGTTTATTTAGTTACATAAAGCTAATTACCTCACATGAAGAATAACATAATATTTTCTTGTGAAAGGAAGATTAACACAATATAAATATAATTAAGGTTGATTGCTTACAAAAATGTGTATCAGCCCTTCGAGGTTTGGGAACGACTAGGATAGAATTTGAGCTTACATTGCAAGAAAAACAAGGCTCAACGGTTGGATGGACAATGGATGGCACCTATTCTAGTGGAGGATGGCGAGCCACTTAAGTGTAGATTTTACGGGGAAAATCCTACTAACAGTTAGATATAAAACATAGTTTTTGCAGTAACAACCTCAACTGTCTCACCTTTCTCTACAATTGTTCTGTCCAGCAACCATTTATAGATCTGCACAGTCATAACGCATCATTCCCTATTAGTTTTACAAAAATCTTTGCACATATCTATTTCATCAAATACATGTGTATTTCAGTACATCATCACTAATTATGCAAGGAAACTGAAGATATTTGTCACGAAAAAGTATGCAAGTATCTATCACAAATATGTTGAGTACATAAAGAAAATTATACCATACCCTTCAAGCATAACTAAATGTACATTTCAAACCGGGTCATCATAGATGGAACACAATACAAGAGCCATACATACATATCAAGTGATACATGGGACGACATTTTTAGTACATGACCGGCAAGACTGGGCGTCTAATACGATCACCGTTAAACAAGCATTGCTATTAAAAAACTAGATGATACCCCGCGCGTTGCTGCAGGTACACTTGTTTATATTTCTAAAGAACTCTAAGATAAATACATGAACATATATCGAGTAATAGAGGAAGAGTTAAAAGGGTAATCTCTTGCCAAGTACGTAGTGCTTTGCCTGTGTAAAATTTTGAGTTTGAAGTACAAATGCAATAATGTTGTACCATTTTTTAAAAGGGTGATCCAGTTCACACCTTAGCCTAAGTTGCTAGCTTCACACTTTTCTTATGAATAAAGATTCTGAGATGGTATAGAGTATTATCCATGCAGATATTCCGGGAATACTAACTTGGAATTGCACTAACTAAAACAGAGAGGAATTGTTAATGTAGGATAAAATCAATCCTGGTTCGAAATTTAACCTGGGCAGAAAATAAGCTAATGTCTGCTTCTTTTATTTTCTTGTTTGAACAGCGTCACCATCTACTCTTCGAAGGAACAATAGAGAAATATATAAAATTTATAACTCTAAATCACCAAAGAGGGTAATTGTCTCGGACTGAAAAAGCTACCGGTTCATTGTTCCATGCCAAGCTATTGTACCATACTGCATTTAATCCATCACCACATGATAATGGAACAGTTGGAACAAATAGATACATAAATAATGGCATGTCATGTAGCCATTAGCATTGCAACAAATTGTAAGATGCAGATACTGAAGCACCCTACTGTCAGAAATAATCCCACATCTTGTAGCCATCAGCTAAACTCAATCAGATAGTTTCCGCATAAATGTTACTGAAAAAAACCAATCGATGTAACATGCATTATTGACTGCTGCAAGATATAAAGAAGGATTAACACGCCATGCATTAGATGGCAGAAGGCTAAACATAACAAAAATAGTAGAAGTGAATCCTGAAAGGCACATATGTCTGGAAGAAATAGGATTCGTGGGAATACGCAGGTAGAGGAATACTGTGTGGTACGACACATCAGATTGAAGCCCTTGCAATTGCTGGTCTGTTCAGGTCTTGAAGCAAAAGGACTCCTAATAATATTCGCTACCAGGTTGTTCCTCTGTGGCCGAAAGGAGAGCCGGATCGATTGTCCGGGCGAAAGCGAACCAAGGTGCGGGACAGCTGTCGAAGGCAACTGGACCAGCGGCCAGAGCCGGAGGAGTCCATCAGCAACAGGACCACATGCGTAGAGATTCCTGTAGAACAGGTTACAACATCTTGCCAGTTTTTGTTTATGCTTATGATTGAACCGCTGCTACTGATTAACAGCGTGCATACAGTAACTTCAGGGACGCGAGATGGTGCAGCGGGAACATAGGTAATACAGTAACTTAAGTAATTTCCGGACAGGATGTGGAGGGGATCACCGCTGCCGGAGATGCGAAGCTCGAACTCGAGATGTTGCTGTAGAGGTTACAGCCGAGGCCGGCTTGGTCGGGGCGGCTGATGATGATAACGTTGTCTTCCCCTTCCGCCGCCGCCAGCGCCATCACCATCGTGACCTCCACCCCCGGCCCGCCGCCGCCGCGCCCCGAAGATCTCCTCGCCATCGGCATCGCCTGGGATCCCGACCCAGATCCTCTCCTCCCCTCTCCCCCTTCTCTCGCATGTTCTCGTTGGTTTCGTGGCTGAGTGTATTTCTCTTATGTTGGACGATGGGTGGTGTGAGGCCGGAGCCGAGGCAGACCGGCGATCGTTCCGAAGCCAGAGAGAGGCGATTGCCACTCAGCCGCCACACCCACCTGGGAAGGACTGGAATTTCTCTGGATGGAGAGAGGGCTCGATGGATTGAAACTTGAGAGGCCCGAGAGCACGCTCATTATATGGACACGAAGCAAAGGGCCCATGTGAGAGACGAAGGGCCTATGGAATAGTGGATGGAAGATGGAGAGGCCCTGGTTTCGTCTTCCATGTTAAAAGAATGGGGATGAAGCGTCAGAACAGAGAAGAAGAAATCGTTTTAAATTATTTTTCTGAGGAACTGAAATCGTTTTAATATGTGGACCTATTTGATGACGTGGACAGCTTGCAACGACGTGGCACATGGATGATGTGGACGGTGTGCATGATGAAAGAATAGGGAATAGTGGGGAGCAACTTCTTAAGAATGATAGATGCATCAGGAACTGTAAGTAAGGGAAGTCTGGGCTATTTTGATGGCACATGACATGAAAGCTCTGTCATTTCCTCCAGTTCGAGCTCAGGCCCAGTTTTTTTGGTCGATTCTCCCAGAATCTTGAGAATTGGACCTCCCCCAGAATCTTAAACCCATATTGTTTTTTACAATCCTAGATATAGAACGTAAACAGCTAGAATTGTCAAAAAAATATGGGTTCAAAAGATTCTGGGAGAAGCTGGGTGGAGGGTCGATTCTTAGATACTGGGAGAATCGGCCAAAAGAACTGGGTCTCAGTTCACAAGCAGGCGAGGTAGAGCGAGATGGACGAGAGGGGTAGGTCCAGGAGGGAGCTGCTACACCATTAGGGTTGAGAAGTGTCAATGCTTCTGCGGGCCGCAGAGGGGATCGTGTGCTTGGAGAAAGACAGCGGAAGCAAATTAACCTGAATCGAGGGGCCTTTTTGCTAACTGTCCACACAAATTGCTCCACCATAACCTGTACAGTCTATCTTCAATCGGAGGGCCCAGAATGCCTTTTTCTACTTTTGCACCATATGCTCAGTTTTTATCCTAATCGCCCCCGGTTTATTTGAACCTAATAACCTATCTCTTCCTGTCTTCCACTGCTATGAAACAAGTGTACATCTCACGTCTTGTGCATGGCCATATTGTGAAATTACAAGTTGTGGGTTGACATACCTATGATACTAGATCAATGATGGCGTGCGTTGCCGCACCCGTCTATTTTGACAATATAGTGATCATAAGTTCCATAAGTATATAAGGGAGTCCTTGATCACAAAATTGGAAGGTAAAGTCATTTTTATCCGAGACAAAATTTTGCATTACTCATTAGAAATTAACAAAGGTAAAATAATTGGCATCACTTGTACAATAGTCAACATCCATCAACTCACCATCATAAAATTAGACATACAAATCAAGAAGATATAACATCATTTATCGACATCACATACAATATGTGGACTTCCCAACCACTGGTAGCAATACTTTCATGACATGTGCTTGTACCTTGGAATGGTGTCCTCCTAATCTGGATCTTTTGGTCCTTCCATTACTTGTGCTTGTCAAAGAAATGTGCCTTTCCCAACCTGGATCTTTCGATCAAATACCATCACATCCTACATTAGTATAGCACAAATAATTAATATGTAGCAATATCATATAAGAAAGCATGTTGATTTACTGATTATGTATCTTTGGTCTTTTAATAAAATGAAGATATCTTAGCAAGGGCTGTAACGTAATAAACGAATTGTTGTACTCATAATTGCCTGTAATCCTACACATGGTCAAATAGTTTGCCAACTTTGTACTTTGTGGAATAAGAGGAACGCATAGATTAACTAAATCCCACAAGGGAGCTCATCAGCTAGAGAAAAGTACTATAGCAGAACTTCAGAGTGCCAAAGTTGGTTAAATCAAGAGTCTATCCTAAACAGGCAGAACAATGAGAGTTATTCCATGGGATAACAACTTAATCAGGAAAGTCAACAGCTACAAATAGTTCCATTTGTAATAGTGTGTCCTCTTGGTACTTCTCACAGAATTAGTAAACTACATTTACCCATACGAAAGATAAGTCCGCTACAAGTATAGCCAAAAAGGAGAAATATTCAATTTACTATTGTCATAGATGTTCATGATGATCGAAGCTGGCCAAGCTTCAGAAAGGATAAGTTCATAACCTAAAGAATATTATTCTTTACTTATTTTCTCCGAGGCTAAATATTTTCCTAGTACAATAAAAGTAATGTTTAGTGGGCTCAGGCTGCACTGCGGGACGAAATCTTAGTCATGGACCCAGGCTCATCTATGAAATAGTCTGAAGTCATGTTAATGGTTCAAATAATTGATGGACAACAGAAAATGAAAAAACCAGAAAACTGCGAGCAAAAGGGCTCATATGTGGCTCATAGTAAGTATTGTAACATATATATCAATGATTATCTCTGCTTAGAAATTTTTCCTGGAGGCAACAGGCAAGTGCAGAGTCAAAAAATATGTGATACGAAAAGTTTGAGAATGGTAAGTCAGTAATGGGTAAAGCGACTATGACAGCAATTTAAAATAGTTCTAGATAGAGGTCGTTATAGTGCTAAACTCACAAATCATGTAGACTAAAAAAATCGGAAGAAAACAATATGTAACGATATCTATTGAATTAAATCTCCCCTCAAATATCCAGTCTAAGCATTACTTTATACAAAAAGAGCTTTCAAGAAGCAATCTATCATCATATAAGCCAGAGCAATCAACATTTAAGATACCAAATGTTCCACTATTACTGACTTTACCCTATCTCAGAAGTTAAAATTTGACAATTTATTTTCTGCGAATTCATTTATTAAATGGGAAGTGTCGGAGTTATTGGCCATGGTAGCCTCATCTGCCCCCATAACATTTCAAAACATCGGGGCCGACTGCGCCCCTCAGAGTCTCAAAGCTTGGTCGCCGCCTTCTCGTGGCCGGCTGGTAGAATCGGCCGGCTGCCAGAAGGCGGATGATCCCAGGAGACGGCCATGAAGCAGGCCGCCTTCTAGCAGGCAGCCTCCAGAGAGGCCGACTCCTAGCAGGCGGCCCCAAGAGCCCTCAAAGTCTGCACCCCCATAAAGACGATGAGACGGGGCGTGGCAACAGTGAAGCCTGCCACCCCCAAATCCAGGGCAGGTCGTGGTTACAGTGCGCCATACAAGCCGGAGATCGCCTGCATGGCGCGGCACTGTAGCCCCTCCGCCCATGACATCACTCAAGTCAGAGAGGCCATGCCCCCACGACGGGCTGTCGGAACGGCCCGCAGGCGGCGGGCCCTACCTGCCAGCGAGAAGCCAGAAGGCGGCCAGCCTCGGCCAGTCGGCAAGGGGGGAGGTCGGCTCCCAGAGGGCGGCCCTCCCCTTGCCTGGGGGTTTGAGCACCATTAACCAGAAGAGACGGGGAATGGCTACAGTGATCGCCTGCCAGGCGGCGGGACTGTAGCCATGCCCTCCCCGACAAAGCGAGCGTCATTAGGAGCACGGCTACAATGATGAGCAACCGGCAAGACCAGCCAGCGGCGGGCGCGGCCTGTCAGCCAAGTACAAGACAGCCCGCGGGCCCCAGCAGCCAGCGGAGAAGCCGGCCACAAGAATGGTGTACCTAAGAAACTACACGCCACCTGGTTCCCGCCTTGACGGTTCGAAATTCACCAAGCGGCTGTCTGCCGCATCCGACTCCTAGCAGTCGGCATACCAGAAGACAGACAAGACAAGCAAACAAGACTATACAGGGTTGGAAGCTGCTGGGGCACCCAGCCTTGTCAGCCGCGGGCACCCCACCAGCTTCGGGGACTACTGTTAGAGTTATTGGCCATGGGTAGCCTCATCTGCCCCCCATGACATTTCAAGACATCGGGGCCAACTGCGCCCCTCGGAGTCTCAAAGCTTGGTCGCCGCCTTCTCATGGCCGGCTGCCAGAAGGCGGATGATCCAGGAGACGATAATGAAGTAGGCCGCCTTTTAGCAGGCGGCCTCCAGAAAGGCCGACTCCTAGCAGGCGGCCCCAAGCGCCCTCAAAGTCTACACCCCCATAAAGACGATGAGACGGGGCATGGCAACAGTGAAGCCTGCCACCCCCAAATTCAAGGCAGGTCGTGGTTACAGTGCATCGTGCAAGCCGGAGATCCCCTGCACGGCGCGGCATTGTAGCCCCTCCGCCCGTGACATCACTCAAGTTAGAGGGGCCATGCCCCCACGATGGGATGTCGGAACAGCCCGCAGGCAACGGGCCATACCTGCCAGCGAGAAGCCAGAAGGCGGCCAGCCTCAGCCAGTCGGCCAGGGGGAGGGCGGCTCCCAGAGGGCGGCCCTCCCCCTGCCTGGGGGTTTGAGCGCCATTAACCAGAAGAGACGGGGAACGACTACAGTGATTGCCCGCCAGGCGGCGGGACTGTAGCCATGCCCTCCCCGACAAAGCGAGCGTCATTAGGAGCACGGCTACAGTGATGAGCAGCCGGCAAGACCCGCCAGCAGTGGGCGCGGCCTGTCGGCCAAGTACAAGACAGCCGGCGGGACGCACCAGTCGGCGGGCCCCAGCAGCCAGCGGAGAAGCCGACCACAAGAGACGCTGTCGGCCCGGGCCTACGCCCGGCCGGTTTACCATTGTACCCCTGGGGGTAGGCCCATATAAACCCCCAGGGCACCCATGCAAAGGGTTCGGACCTTTAGACTACACAACCACACATAGAGAGAGGAGAGAGCTAGCCTTGCCCTTCCTCCTCCTCTAGAAAACAGCTCAAGGAGTAACTTGTAGCTACTTGTTGAGGTAGTGATCATGCGGAGACCCCGCGGAGCAGGACTAGGGGTGTTATCTTCTAGGAGAACCCCGAACCTGGGTAAAGTTCGCCGGCGTACGTGTCTACGCCTCATCCCGCTTCCTGGCACCGGCGACGTCTTACTATGCCCCACCATGATAAGCCACCCGTTGGCAAATGTCGCACCAAAACCCCGACATTTGGCGCCCACCGTCGGGCTAGGTGCACCGTCGTCCGGAGATATGTTCTGGACGGGAACCCTCTTCCTCCCTAGCGAGCGCAGCCAGCCAGTCACGCTGGATGGCGTTTGCGCCGACACGCTACATGGCGCGGAGGTCGCCTGCGCGGCAAGCTGCCTCGCCGACCTTGTTGGCGAGATCCGCCTCTCCAACGAGCCTACGTCCGACGCAGGCACTGACGGCCCCGAGAGCCGCCTCGTCAGCCTGCTCGATCAGCTCCACGTCGCCAACGAGCTGGTCGTCGACTTGGAGTCGGTCGGCTTCACCGACCCGATGCTCGTCGACTCCGACACGGCGTCGCTTGACGCATTCCCCACCAACGTGGTGGTCATCGACGATCCCCTCCCTCGCGCCGATAGCGGCGGCAGTACCGTCACGGAGGTGCTCGTCGTCAGCCACGATGGAGCTTCCGGTGACGGTGCCCAAGATCCGCTCGAGGCAGCTCTACGAGACCTGTCTGCACCCATTGCAGAAGACGCCGACACCGAGACGCTGGAAGCCCGCCGCGTCCAGCTCGTCGAGAGCGCCAAGAAGCTGGCCAGCATGAGACGCCTCTCAGAGGCTTATGAGCGCGAGATGGACCGCGTCATTGGCGGCACGCCGGGTCCTGGTGGGCCTAGCCGCATCGACACTGTCCGGCAGCACGGCGCGGCCATTGCCAGCATGTTTGGGGCAGACCTCGAGGGCGACATCCCGGACGGCAGCAGACGAGCTGGAAAACATACGAGCTGCCCAGGCGGTAGCAGACGAGCTGGACAACCTCGAGGGCGACGAGCGTCGCCACACGACGGAGCACGTCCAGCGACTCATTGACACGGCTGCCGAGCAGCAAGAAGCCGGCTACTGCGCCGAGGAGCCCAACCGGCGGAACGACGACCCGCCTCCCCGCCGAGAGCATGGTGCGACATCCCGGACGCCGACTGGTGGCGCCCGCGGAGGACGAGACAAGGAGTTGGCTGCCAGCCGCAGCCAGACGCACATCACCATCGAGCGCGACCAAGACGACCGTCCACGGGCGGTGGAACGACCACGCGACTATCAGCCCCCCTCCCCCCCTCCGCGCAGAGAAAGGCGCTTCTCTCTGCCGCTAGTTGATCATCCGAATCTCGGTGGCCGGCTTGGCCCCCGAGAAGGAATCGGAGAAAATGATGCCCGCCATCAGATCGACCATCTCAATCGGTCCCTGGCGCTAGAAGAAGAAGACGCGCTGAGCCCGCCTTGTTTCGGCCCCCGCATCCGTGACGAGCCCTTCCCCAAAGGGTTCACACTCCCAAGAGATACGCCCAAGTACACCGGCTCCGTGAAGCCAGAAGACTGGCTGGTCGACTACTCCACCGCCGTCAGCATTGCAAACGGCAACAAGCGCATTGCCGTTAAGTATGTTCCGCTCATGCTCTAGGGCACTGCCCGAACATGGCTGAACAACCTGAAGCCCCGCAGCATCAACAGCTGGGTAGATTTCACTGAAGCCTTCGTTCGCAACTTCACCAGCACGTACAAGCGGCCGCCCAAGCCCTGCCAGCTCTCTTTGTGCGTCCAGGGCCCCACCGAATCGACTCGCGACTACCTCACGCGTTGGGACGAGCTGCGCAACTCTTGCAAAGGCGTGCACGAGGTGCAGGCTATCGAGTACTTCACCGCCGGGTGCAGAGAAGGCACCCTGCTCAAGCACAAGCTCCTCTGCGACGAGCCGACGACTCTCGACGAGCTGCTGATCATAGCAGACAACTACGCCACGGCCGACTCCTCCATGAAGACGGAGATTCAAGTTGATGCATCCGGCAAAGTGGCTCCTCAGGCCCCACAGACTCCGGCTGGTGACACCAGTCGGCGTCAGCAGCAAAATGACAACAAGCGCAAGGCACCACAGCCGGCTTCCACCAGCCGGCAGGTGGCGACAGTCGAAGACCAGCAGCCGGAGGGGCAGCCTGCTCCCAAACGTCAGAGAGGCGGCAAGCCAAATTGGTTGCCCGCCTTCTCCTATGAGCAAACCCTCGATGCACCCTGCAAGTTTCACAGCGGCGCGAAGCCGTCTAACCACACCACTCGGAAGTGTCACTGGCTCACCCAAATCGCCAAGGGCGAAGGATTGCTGCCTCCTCCACTAGCCGGCCCGCCGCTGCCGCCTCCTCCCCCGCAGCAGGCGGCCCAGCCAGTCGCCGCTATTCAAGATGAGTATCCAGAAGAACAAGGAGCCTACGTCGTCTTCACCAGTGTGGCCGACAGGCGCAGCCGTCGCCAACAGTCTCGAGAAGTGAATGTCGTAGCTACTGAAACCCCAGAGTTCATGCACTGGTTAGAAAAGCCAATCAGTTGGAGCCGAGCTGATCACCCAGAAGTAATGCCTTCTCCGGGTTCTTACGCTCTGGTGTTGGAAGCCACCTTTGCCATAGAGAGGCGAGCTCCTCGCTTCTCTCAAGTCCTGATAGACGGCGGTAGCAGCATAAACATCTTGTACCGCGACACCATGGAGAAATTGAACATCAAGCCGAAGCATCTCCTGCCCAGTCGGACTGTCTTCCATGGCATAGTTCCAGGCCTCTCTCACTCCCCAATCGGCAAAATCAAGATAGATGTCCTCTTTGGGGACAAAGGTCATTTCCGCTGAGAGCCCGTCTAGTTTGAAGTAGTAGACTTCGAGAGCCCTTACCATGCACTACTTGGCCGACCTGCCTTGGCCAAATTCATGGCGGTGCTGCACTATGCTTACCTCAAGATGAAGATGCAAAGCACCAAAGGGGTTATTACCATCTCCGGAGATTACCAGAAGTCGTCCGCCTGTGCGGCTGCTAGCAGTCGGCTGGCCAACTCCCTTGTGATCGCTGCCGAGAAGCGGCTCCTTGACCGAGTTGTGGCCATAGCCGGCAAGCAGCCGGACATGTCCCCTGATCCCAAGGAGTCGGAAGCTGAAGATTCCTTCAAGCCGGCCAAGGAGACAAAGAAGATACCGTTAGACCCAGAGCACCCGGAGAGGTACGCTGTCATAGGTGCGAACCTCGACAGCAAATAGGAAAGCGAGCTCGTCGATTTCCTCCGTGAGAATCAGGACATCTTTGCATGGTCTCCCAAAGACATGTTGGGTGTTCCGACGGATCTCGCCAAGCACAAGCTACACGTCCGACCTGACGCCAAACCGGTCAAGCAGCCCCTCCGCCACCTCTCAGAAGAGAAGAGAAGAATTGTTGGTGAAGAGATAGCCCGGCTCCTAGCAGCCGACTTCATTATGGAAGTGTTCTATTCGGATTGGCTGGCCAACCCGGTCCTTGTACTGAAGAAGAGCAACAAGTGGCGCATGTGTATTGATTATACCAGCCTCAATAAAGCTTGCCCCAAAGATCCATTTGCCTTGCCAAGGATTGACCAAGTGATAGACTCCACAGCCGGATGCGAGCTATTGAGTTTTTTGGATGCATATTCAGGGTACCACCAGATCAAGTTGAACCCGGCTGATAGGCTGAAGACCTCCTTCATCACGCCATTCAGAGCCTTCTGCTACTTGACGATGACGTTCGGCTTGAGGAATGCCGGTGCCACGTTTCAATGTTGCATGCAGAAGTGCCTCCTCAAGCAGCTCGGCCGAAACGCCCATGTCTATGTGGATGATGTTGTGGTGAAGACGGAGAAGCGTGGGACCCTCCTAGAAGATCTCAAGGAGACTTTTGAAAATCTGTGCCGATTTCAGATCAAACTCAACTCAGAGAAGTGCGTGTTCGGAGTACCAGCCGGCCAGCTCCTCGGCTTCCTGGTCTCCGAGCGCGGCATCGAGTGCAACCCTGTGAAGATCAAGGCCATCGAGAGGATGGAGAAGCCTACCCGACTGAGAAACGTCCAAAAGTTCACCGGCTGCTTGGCATCCATCAGCCGCTTCGTCAGTCGGCTAGGCGAGAAGGCCCTTCCCCTGTACCAGCTCCTGAAGAAAACCACTCACTTCGAGTGGAATGACAAGGCAGATGAGGCTTTTCTCCAGCTCAAGAAGATGTTGACCACACCGCCTGTCCTGGCCGCGCCGGCTGCTAAGGAGCCCATGCTCCTCTATATCGCCGGCACCAGCCGGGTGGTCAGCACAGTCATAGTAGTTGAACGCAAGGAATACAACAAGGTTCTGCCGGTCCAGAGACCGGTGTATTATCTGAGTGAAGTGTTGTCAGCCTCCAAGCAAAATTACCCCCACTACCAGAAGTTATGCTACGGCGTGCACTTTACCGCCAAGAAGTTGAAGCCATATTTTCAAGAGCACCCCATCACGGTTGTTTGCACTGCCCCGCTTGCTGAGATCATTGGCAGCCGAGATGCTTCAGGCTGAGTGGCCAAATGGGTCATTGAGTTGGCCCCCCACATCATCTTCTACCAGCCTCGCACCACCATCAAGTCCCAAGCGCTGGCCGACTTCCTCGTCGACTGGGCCGAGACCCAGTACCTGCCGCCAGCGCCGGACTCCACCCATTGACCGATGCACTTTGATGGTTCGAAGATGCGCACTGGTTTGCGAGCCGGCATTGTCCTCACCTCTCCCAAAGGCGACAAGCTCAGATACACACTGCAAATCCATTTTGCCGCCTCCAACAATGTGGCCGAGTATGAGGCACTCGTACACGGACTCCGGCTTGCCAAAGAGCTCGGCATTCGCCGGATTCTGTGCTACGGTGACTCTGACTTGGTGGTCCAACAGTCGTCCGGCGACTGGGACGCCAAGGATGCAAACATGGAAAACTACCGCTTCCTCATCCAGCAGCTCAGCGAATATTTGAAGGGTGCGAGTTCCTTCACGTGCCACGGAACGACAATGAGCCAGCTGACACCCTGGCACGGATCGGCTCCCCCCGACAAGCAATACCAGCTGGCGTTTTACTCCAGTACCTCCACAAGCCGTCAACCAAGCCTTCTCCAGAATCAGAGTCTATCTTCGTGCCGGCTACTCCTGAAACAGTCAGATCCGACTCAAAGGCTGCAGCAGTCGGCTCGGGGACTTTGACAGGCGGTTCGCAGACTTTAGCAGTCGCACCCGGCCCGGGGACTTCAGATTCCGACCCGGGGACTGCAGCAATCGGCTCGGGGACTTCAGCAGTCGGCTCGGGGACTTCAACGACACAGCAAGCGGTGGTCGGCCCCAACCCGCCATCACCCAGCCCAACCGCCCTCGTACAAGTGGCCATAGTGGCGGTGGAAGAAATTCAAGCACCATCATGGGCAGAGCCCATCCTCAAGTTTCTGGTGAACAAAGAGCTGCCAACCGACGAGATCTTGGCCTGACAGGTGCAACGTCGGGCAGCAGCATACACCATCGCCAACAGGGAAATTGTGAGGCGTAGTGTCACTGGTGTGTACCAGCGCTGCGTAGAGCCGGAGAAGGGCCAAGCAATCCTCAAGGATATCCACCAAGGCGAGTGCGGCCACCACGCGGCCTCAAGATCACTTGTGGCCATAGCTTTCCGCCACGGTTTCTTCTGGCCGACTGCTCTAGAAGACGCCAAAGACTTGGTCAAGAAATGCAAAGGGTGCCGGAAATTCAGTTCCAAGCAACATCTGCCGGCTTCTGCACTCAAGACCATTCCCCTTGCCTGGCCTTTTGCCGTCTGGGGACTGGACATGGTGGGACCATTCAAAACAGCACGCGGCGGCATGACTCATCTGCTCGTCGCCGTGGACAAATTCACCAAGTGGATAGAAGCAAAGCCAATCAAGAAGCTGAACAGTCCGACTGATGTGACTTTCATCGCAGACATCACCACTCGGTACAGCGTACCGCACAGCATCATCACCGACAATGGCACAAATTTCGCCAAAGGCGCCTTGGCCCGTTTCTGTGCGACGCAGGGCATCCGACTGGACTTAGCGTCTGTTGCCCACCCACAGTCAAACGGCCAGGTTGAGCGAGCAAACGGCCTCATTTTGTCCGAAATCAAGCCCCGACTAGTCGAGCCTCTGGAGCGTTCGGCCGGCTGCTGGCTTGACGAGCTGTCGGCCGTCCTCTGGAGTCTGCGCACCACTTTGAACAAGTCAACTGGCTTCACACCTTTCTTCCTTGTATATGGTGCTGAGGCTGTCATCCCAACTGACATCGAATTCGACGCACCTCGCATCACCATGTACACGGAGGCGGAGGCAAAGGAAGCGTGAGAAGACGGCGTCGATCTGTTGGAAGAGGGCCGGCTGTTGGCACTCAGTCGGTCCACCATCTACCAGCAGGGTCTACGCCGTTACCACAGCCGGAAGGTCAAGCTAAGATCCTTTCAAGAGGGAGACCTTGTGCTCCGACTGATCCAGCGAACAGCCGGCCAGCACAAGCTCTCGGCCCCTTGGGAAGGCCCTTTCATCATCAACAAAGCCTTGGGCAACGACGCCTACTATCGACGCCCAGAAGCCCAGGGCGCGCAAGAGGGACGACTCCGTCAAAGAAACAGAGTGCCCATGGAACGCAAATCTCCTTCGAAGATTTTACAGTTGATGCAGTATGTACCATGCTACCGTTTGTATTAAGTACGAAGACTTCAGGTCCCTCGAGGAGCACTCGGGGACTGCCCCTTTTTATCTATATGATAAGTATTATGCCTATGAATGTGTTATTTCATTCCTCCGCCGGAAACCGGGTTCGACTAGTCGGCCCGGGGGGCTTGCCGCCTTGACCTATGTCAGTATTTCCTGCAGTCGGACAAGTAATGTGCCGGCACCTAAGCCCCCCCTTGCCACAAGCCGCAGCTCGTAGAGCGACTGTTCGCATGGCAAGAGTTAGAGGCAAGAAACGGGTGCTCACATGAAAAATGGCTAAGGACCAACACATTGACATAGGACAAGCCGGCCTCTCGCCTCGCCGACCGGCTGCCGAGCAGCCGGCCGGCCGGCTTCCTACTTAGCTTGCAACGTCCCAATCGGCCAAAGTACTTGTCCTCCCACAATGGCGAAATACTTGACCAGGCCGCAGTCCGCAGAACGATTGTCCGGTTGGCAAGTAGGAAACCGCGGGAGGGCGGCAAAGGAAAAAACCAAGGAACAAAACGCAAGGAAAGTCGGAACTCGGCAAAAGCACTGCTTGTGCGGGAAATAATTTACAGACCAAGAGGCCCTCGGCCAACATTCAACATAGTTTGAATACACCCCGCAGGTGGAATTGTGCAAAATTAACAAAAGTTTGTTGAGAAGACAACTAAGCAGGAAAAGCTACGATAAGTTGGCGGCCTAGACCAAAGGAGCAGCAGGCGAGTCTCGCAGGTTGGTGGAGTCGGGGGCGCCGGCTGGTGGAGTGGCCGGCTGGCAAGTCTCAGCTTGGTTGCCTTCAACAACAGTCGGCGTGCTTGCACACGGCTCGTTGCTGGAGGCGCGGTCGAGCTGAGGCTGGCCGTTCGCTCCGACCTCCGACGTGCCGTCTTCATCATCCTCGTCTTCCTCATCTTCCCCTTCGTCGCTAGAGTTGATGACCTCTGCCGAGTCTTCACCATCATCCGGGTTCAGTACGAACCACTCCGGCGGCGCCTCGGTGCCGTTTTCGTTCAGCTCAGGGACGAAGACACCGGTGTTGGTGTACTCTGCGATCGCGGCCGCGCGAAGAGTGAGGTCACGCTCCACCGCCACCAGTTCGGCACTGGCCTCCTGCCGAAACGTGGCCAACTAGGCTAGATCTAGCCCAGGATACCACGCCTTGGCGAACTCCAAGGCCCGCCACGCTCCCGCTCGGGCTGCAGAGCCCTTCCATGCCTCAAGCCGGCCGGCGGACACTTCCAACCAGTCGGCAGTCCGACTGAGGGTGTGCGGAGCTTGCCTGTCCGGCCAGAGGGCGAAGATCTCCTGAGCCCCAGCACGCTGCAGCCGGCGGAGTATCCGGTTGGCTGGCTGGAGACGAGCCTGAATGCTAAGGAGCTGCTCGCCAAGGGTCTGAGGGGCATCAACAGCAATGTTCGCGCCTTTCGCCCTTCGTTCCTCGCGGCGAGCCTTAATGGCCTGACTGGCGGCAACGGAGTTGCAGGGGAAGAAGTCTGCGCAAGCAAAGCAATAAGCCAAAAATCAGAAGCTAAAAGCCGGCTTGCTCGACAGCCGACAGATTGAGAGAAGAGAAGAAAGCTCACCATCAACTATGTCTTCAATCTTACCATAGCCGGCAGTCAGCGCCGCCTCCGTCTCAGCCCAGCCGGAGCGCTCGGTTTCAAACTCAGCCAGGAGCCTGGTTTCGTTGTCTGCTGCCTGCTTCAGGGCCGCCTTGTGAAGTTCCGCCTGGTCCTTCAGTTCTTTTGCCAGGTTGTCGCGCTCCTGGGCCTCCTTGCTGCACTCGCCCTCCTTGGCACGCAGCGCGGTGTTGGCTTCGCCCAGTTCCTTCTGTAAGGCAGCGTTGGCCTCTGCAGGAACAAGGAAGAGAAGATATCAGAAATCAAAGAAAAACAATTACCTGAAGATCCGACCCGACTGCTCAGCAGTCGGCTCGTATCTCGGGGACTACAGCCCGCGGGTGCGCTGACGCGCCCCCGCGGAGAGGAAAAGATGGAGTGCTTACTCCAACTTTCCGCCAAGTCGGCGGTCCGTCGGTCCAGCTCCCGAGTATTGGCGTTAAAAGTGGTCGCGCGGATGTTGTGATAATCCTGCAACAAAGCAACAGAAAAAGAAGTGAGCTAGAACTCAGAACCCACTATGAAGTTCCAGGCCGCCTGCTCAGCAGCCAGCCCAGAACTCGGGGACTACACCCAGTGGGTGCGCTGGCGCGCCCCCACCGAAGAATTACAGAAATCAAAAGCAAGAAGCAGGTTACATACCCGGACGGTGACCCGCGTCTTCACGAACGCCTTCATGCACTGCGAAAAGGGCGGCGGCCTCGGCTTTGAAATCGGCCTGGACGTCCTGTGCCACCTTGATCAACGCGCTCGTCCCACCCCCGTGGACACACTCTGCCGGCGCGGCGCTGGTGGCTTCGGCTTCAGGGGCCGACGAGCCGGCGCTCCCGACCTCCACCGACCTCGGCGCTGATGCCCTTTCTCCATACGGCGACGCACTGGAGTGCGGGCCGTGGGAGCCAAGCCCACCACCAGCTCGCCTCCGGCTGGCGTCACCAATGGGGCAGCCGGCTGGCTGCCCTGCACATTTGCGGTCGACGGTCGTGGAGGCACCTCCATCTCCGGCAAGACGGCATCACCACCCTCCCTCTCCATGACCAGCTGCTCATCACCGGCGCCAAGAACTCTGGCGCTGGTGGCGCGGAGCGCAGGGGGATGATGAGCTGCGGGATCTACTGGCGTGCGGCGTCCTCCGCCCCTCCCTTGGCCACGAAATCGGCTTGGGCCTTGGCCGCCGCGTCCGCTTGCGCCGCCTTGGCCGCGGCCGCCTTGTCGGCCTCCGCCTTCTTAGTGGCGGCTTCCTTCTCCCCCCGCACCTCTCATGCGTTCCGCTCCTGCGCCTCCCGGAGATCGGCGGCCGGGTCTATGCGGCGATTGAAAAAAGTAGAAAGAAGATTCAGAAGGAGTCATCGAGACAAAAAGAATGAAAAAATATACAAGAGAAGTTGAAGACTTACGCCGACACCATCAGAGGCTGCTTGGGGGCCTTCTGGAACTTGGCCGCCTTCGCGGCGGCCTCACGCCGCTTGGTCGCAGCAGCCGTGTTCTTGGCCGCGTCGGCCGAGTGCTTCGCCTTCTGGGATGGCTGCCGAATAGCGGCACACCTCGGCGCTTCGGCCCACCGCCTGGCGCGGTGGGTGCGGCTGAGGAGCTCGCGCCCGACCTGTCAGAAGGCGGCGGGCGGTGCGGCGCCTCCTCCTCCTCATCCTCCTCCTCGTCATCGTTCGACCAGCCTTCCACGCCTCCTCCTCCTCCGAAGCCGCCTGCTCACCACCGCCGCCTATGGCGCCGTCCTCCAGGGCGGCTACCCCCAAGTCAGGGTCCGCCACGTCGCTCGCATCCCGATCCATCATGAAGTCGGCGTTGGCCTCCAGCTGGAGGGGGAGGACCTGCATCATGGTCGAGCTGGTCAGCCGGCAAGAGAGAAGCCGGCAAGGGAGAAGCCGGCAAGAGAGAAGCCGGCAAGAGAGAGGCCGACAAGAGAGAACCCAGCAAAAAAAGAAAAGAATTAAGAGCTTACCATAGGCGGCGGATCTGCGCGGGAGTACGGCCGCTTGCCGAACCGCCACCCCTCCGGCTCAAGCTTGAGGTTGACGATCTCGTTCACCAAGTAGGCCACCTCGGCAGTCGGCATCTCCTTGGTGCACATCCGGCATGGGTCGTGATGCCCACTCATCTGGCTGATGATGTGAGGCCGGCCTTGGAGAGGGAGGACTCGGTGCACCACGAAGGCGAGCAGCAAGTCGGCCGCCTTGAGGCCCTCCGACTCCTTCATCACCTTGAGGCGGGCGATGGCGGCGGAGGCGTCGGGCGACAGCGGCTTCGGCTTGAAGCCCCAGTTGGTGCGGGGCTTGGCAGGCGGACCGGCCACGTACTCCGGCAGGTTGATGAAGTCGATCGCCGGGTTGACGTTCTTCATGTAGAAGTATGACTTCTGCCACAGCTTCACCGGCTGTATCAGCTTGATGGCCGGGAAGGCGTTTCTCGCACCCGGACGCCGCACGGCGATGAAAGCACCGCACTGAGCCGCCTCCTCCCTCGCGGAGGTGCCAAGCTTGGTGTAGAAGAATGCTCCCCAAAGCTCGAGAGTGGGGAGGATGCCGAGGTACCCCTCGCAGAGGGTGACGAAGGCTGACAGCAGCACCACCGTGATCGGTGTGAGGTGGTGCGGCTGCAGCCGGTAGAAGGTGAGGAACGAGCGGAGGAAGCCGCTCGCCGGCAGGCCGAAGCCGCGGAGGAAGTGCGAGCGGAAGATGACGCGCTCGCCTTCCTCCGGCACCGGCGAGATCTCTTCGGCGGGCGGCACGCGCGTCTTAATGTAGCCCGCGCCGGGTAGCCGCCGCGTGTTGCGGAGGAAGGTGAGGTGGTCCTCATGGACGTTGGAGCCGTCCCAGTCGCCGGAGCGTTCCATGATGGCTCAAGCACGACGAAAAGTCCGACGGCGGTGACGAGCGCGCGAGCCCGTGGCAAAGCAGAGAGAGGGCATGGAAAGGAGAAGCTTGAAGGCAACGGCGAGCCGCGGTAGCACTTCGACGGAGTGTGAGTGCGGCGGCGGCGAAGAAGAGAAGAGCAAGAGGAGGCGAGGGAGAGGAGAGCGCGCGTGCCTTGGCCGCTCCCTTCCTTCCTTGATTTATAGCCCCTGGCTGCGAAGCCGAGGGGGCGGGGCGTGGGGTCGTGGGATTAACTGCGCCCACGTCTCCACGACCCTGCATTTACCGCGCGGTAAAGGCGCATGATAATGACGTGTGGGATCCCAACCGCCCCGCCTCGGCCGCAGCGGATCCGCGCGTGTGCCGAGGCCTGGTAGTGGCGGGCCTTGCCTGCGGCACGTCCCGTCATGCTCGTGGGCTGGTAGGCCGGCCTGACTGGCTGGCGCCGCGTGGCGTGCGGGCGGCAGGCCTAGATGCCTGGCATGCTGGAGCTGGGATGCCTTATTTCATTAGACTCGGTGTTCGGGGAGGGAGCAACATCCAGGGGCTCAATAATCATGGGAGTTGTTGAAGGTTCATTGTTTCAGCACTCGGGACCCACCTGTGAGTGAGCGCGAGGAAAGAGCTTGAGGAAAAATAGAAGTTAAAATTGTGAGCGCCATAGGGAGTAGGATGCTCAACCTGATAATGACGTCGAAATTGAACCTGCTGTTGATCTTGATAACCCATCACCTAAAAATAAACGTAATGATAAAAGAGATTTCGTTGCTAGAAAACATGGTAAGGAAAGAGAACCATGGGTTCAGAAACCCATGCCTTTCCCAACAAAACCATCTAAGAATAAGGATGAAGAAGAATTTGAACACTTTGTTGAAATGCTTAGGCCAGTCTTTTTGCGTACCCTCTTGACTGATATTTTAAAGATGGCCCCTTATGCAAAGTATATGAAAGATATTGTCACTAATAAAAGAAATATACCTGAAGCTAAAATTTCAACCATGCTTGCAAACTATTCTTTTAAGAATGGTGTACCTAATAAACTACACGCCACCTGGTTCCCGCCTTGACAGTTCGAAATTCACCAAGCGGTTGTCTGCCGCATCCGACTCCTAGCAGTCGGCATACCAGAAGACAGACAAGACAAGCAAACAAGACTATACATAGTTGGAAGCTGCTGGGGCACCCCGCCTTGTCAGCCGCGGGCACCCCACCAGCTTCGGGGACTACTGTTGGAGTTATGGGCCATGGGTAGCCTCATCTGCCCCCCATGACATTTCAAGACATCGGGGCCAACTGCGCTCCTCAGAGTCTCAAAGCTTGGTCGCCGCCTTCTCATGGCCGGCTGCCAGAAGGCGGATGATCCCAGGAGACGACAATGAAGCAGGCCGCCTTCTAGCAGGCGGCCTCCAGAGAGGCCGACTCCTAGCAGGCGGCCCCAAGCGCCCTCAAAGTCTGCACCCCCATAAAGACGATGAGACGGGGCGTGGCAACAGTGAAGCCTGCCACCCCCAAATTCAAGGCAGGTCGTGGTTACAGTGCGCCGTACAAGCCGGAGATCCCCTGCACGGCACGGCACTGTAGCCCCTCCGCCCGTGACATCACTCAAGTTAGAGGGGCCATGCCCCCACGACGGGCTGTCGGAACAGCCCACAGACAGCGGGCCCTACCTGCCAGCGAGAAGCCAGAAGGCGGCCAGCCTCAGCCAGTCGGCCAGGGGGGAGGTCGGCTCCTAGAGGGCGGCCCTCCCCCTGCCTGGGGGTTTGAGCGCCATTAACAAGAAGAGACGGGGAACGGCTACAGTGATTGCCCGCCAGGCGGCGGGACTGTAGCCATGCCCTCCCCGACAAAGCGAGTGTCATTAGGAGCACAGCTACAGTGATGAGCAGCCGGCAAGACCCGCCAGCGGCGGGCGCGGCCTGTCGGCCAAGTACAAGACAGCCGGCGGGACCCACCAGTCGGCGGGCCCCAGCAGCCAGCGGAGAAGCTGGCCACAAGCACTAGTAGAAAACAGGGCTTTGGTCACAGGCCAGTTTTCTCATTAGCCCCGGTTCAGTCATGAACCGGGACCCATGGGGGCATTCGTCCCGGTTCGTGAGCCCAGGGGGCCGGCCGGGGCCTCGTGGGCATTGGTCCCGGTTCGTATGGAACCATTTGTCCCGGTTCGAGCCACGAACCGGGACTAATGGTCCTCGCTCCTGGCCCACAACCATTGGTCCCGGTTCTTGGCATGAACCGGGACAGAAGGCCCGGATTTAGTACCGGTTCATGCCACGAACCGGGACCAATGAGGTGCCTATATATACCCCTCGCCCGCGAGCAGAGCACTCCAGTGCTCTGTTTTTCTCTGGCCGGCGAGGGGAGGACTTTGTGGTGCTCTAGCTCACCTCCTATGCACATGAGGTGTTCGATGAAATGCCCGAGCCACACTAGTTAAGCTTTGTCCTCTCGAAGCTCGACCTCAAAGCTCCATTTTCCTCGAGATTTGTCCAGGTTTAGCGGCCCGTCACGTCCCATTCCCGTCTTCACCGCCGTCGACCACCCGCGCCGATCTCGTCGCCGGCGCCACCGTGGTGAGCCTCTTGTTCTTATCTTCTTTTTGAAGGAAAAAAATTCTTACTTTAGATAGATACTTGTCTAATTTTCTTACTATTTTATTCCTTCTTATTACATAGTGCGATGGTTTTGGTATCCGCCCCCGTCGGCCCTCGTCCTGTCTATGATTCGGATGTGGTATATATTATCTTTTTATAACTATTTGATTCATTTATTGTTTATGACAAATATACCGACCAGCGTGACATGGATTTTATTTATCTAGGAGGTGGTTGAACCGGAAATTCTAACCGACCCTATTGTCGAGAGGTTAAATTTAGTTGAAGAAGAAAACAAATACTTGAAGGAAAAAATAAAAAAAATTGAGGAGGAGAAGATGATATTGGAGTTGCATGTTGCAGATGTCGTCGATGATCACAAGATCAAGATGGATGCAATGCGCTTGAAGATTAGAAAGATTAGAAAATATGCCATTCATACCGAGGCTTGGTATCATTATGTCGTTGGATCAATTGTTACCTTGGTTGCGATTATGATCGCATTTGTTTTCGCATTGAAATGTTTTACATAGTTTCAATGTATGGTTTAATTAATTAGATGCTCTGGAGAGCTATATATATGTTGTTAGATGAGAACTATGTATGTACTTTGGTTCTAATGTGATGATGAACTTCTATTAATTTGGTCACTTAATTATCTAGTCATGATGTTCTGTAATGGTTTTTGACACACTTAATTATATATAATGCACGCAGATGAATCGGCAATGGATGTACGGTGACAGACACACCTCCGAGTACATTAAGGGCGTGCATGATTTTCTCGAAGTGGCTGAGGCAAACAAGCAGAATGGTTTTATGTGTTGTCCATGCCCTATATGTGGGAATACGAAGTCTTACTCTGACCGGAAAATCCTTCACGCCCACCTGCTTTACAAGGGTTTCATGCCACACTATAATGTTTGGACGAGGCACGGAGAAATGGGGGTTATGATGGAAGACGACGAAGAAGAAGAGGACGATGACAACTATGTGCCCCCTGAATACGGTGATGCTGCAACGGGGGAAGCTGCTGAAGATCAAGAGGAACCAAACGATGTGCCCAATGATGCTGCAAGGGGGGAAGCTGCTGAAGATCAAGAGGAACCAGTGCCCGATGATGATGATCTCCGCCGGGTCATAGTCGATGCAAGGACGCAATGCGAAAGTCAAAAGGAGAAGCTGAAGTTCGATCACATGTTAGAGGATCACAAAAAAGGGTTGTATCCCAATTGCGAAGATGGCAACACAAAGCTCGGTACCGTACTGGAATTGCTGCAGTGGAAGGCAGAGAATGTTGTGCCTGACAAAGGATTTGAGAAGCTATTGAAAATATTGAAGAAGAAGCTTCCAAAGGATAACGAATTGCCCGACAGTACATACGCAGCAAAGAAGGTCGTATGCCCTCTAGGATTGGAGGTGCAGAAGATACATGCATGCCCTAATGACTGCATCCTCTACCGCGGTGCGTACAAGGATCTGAACGCATGCCCGGTATGCGGTGCATTGCGGTATAAGATCAGACGAGATGACCCTGGTGATGTTGACGGCGAGCCCCCCAGGAAGAGGGTTCCTGCGAAGGTGATGTGGTATGCTCCTATAATACCACGGTTGAAACGTCTGTTCAGAAACGAAGAGCATGCCAAGTTGATGCGATGGCACAGTGAGGATCTGCTTGATAAAGGGATCGAACCAGAGACAATGAACTGGCCAGACCGTTGCCGGACTTGGTTCTTCGGGGCTGGCGGAACCTTGGACCCTGTATCAGGGAGGTGTCGTTGGACGGACGAGCAACTTGCAATACCCGTTAAGAAGCTTAAGCACTATATCGATGCAGCGCAGCAAGGGACGTTCGTTCCAGACAGAGAGAACGACGAGCTCACAATGGCCCTCGGGAATCCTGAGCACCCTGGACGGACACGAGGCACGCCAGGCTCCGTTCCGTGGAAGGCTGGTTTTTCGGACGCGGGCGGTTACAAAACCCAGGAGAGGAGGAAAAAAGTGGAGCAGATCCAAATTCAGCGTCTGCACGAAAGGGTTCAAGTGCTAGAGGAACGAGACGGCAATAGAGATGCCGAAACTGCCCCCGAAGCTACACCGCCATCTCAGCGTAGAAGCAGCGTGGCTTCCACCGAGCTGCCTCAGCTGGAGCATGCGGCTACTCCTAGCTACCCCGTGGATGCTATCACGGAGTCTCAACATTGCCACCTTATGGCGGAATGGCAGAACTTGAAAGTCAAGGCGGTTGTTGGCTCTGTTTTACCTACTGAACCCGGCGCAACCTACCACTGCCGGCAGATTCCAGAAGGATATGCTAGGGTGATGGTGGATGAAATAACGGAGGGATTTGAGGACCTCCAGCTTGACCACCCTACCGGTGAAGGGGAGACTCGGCTGGGTTTAGCTCTGAAGACTCCATGCCTATGGCGGAAGGAGCTCATCAAGCTTCCGAACTGGACGGCTCCGGCGAGTAAGGGCACTCCGCCTCCTCCTCCGCCTCCTCCCCCGCCTCCTCCTCCGGCGAGTGATCAGGGCACTCAGCCTCCTTCTCCGGCGCGTGGCGGCACTCCGCCTCCTTCTCCGCCAGCGCCGGCGCGCCAGAGCAGCCAGCCTCCTCCTTCTCCGCCTCGTCAGCAAGGGCGGAAGAGACCCGCCGCCGCTGCGGCTGCTCCGGCGCGTCGTAATCCTTCTCCTCCGCCTCGTAAGCAAGGAAATAAGACAGCCGCAGCCGCTCCGTCTACTCTGCCGGCGTCTAGCAGTACAGCTGCCAGAGGCGGGAGGCAATATAGATTCGGTCCTTCTCTGAAGACTCCAAAGAAGTTACCATATGAGAGGACCGAGGAGGAGAACGCGAAGATCGTGCGAGCCGAAGTGAAGAACTTCTTTGAAGGGGTCAAAGCAAAGAAACATCCACCTCCGGAGGAGAAGGTAGATCTGGTGAAAGCAAAGCGCACTCTGGCTGCCTTGACAAAACCACCAAAGTCTCCGCCAAGAGGCAACTATGAGCGCGTTCTTGCAAAGGCATATGCCGAAGCGGAGCGGTCGGGAAGTACTGTCAGTGATAAAAGGATGAAAGAACGACGAGCTGGGAAAAAAATTGCCCAGCTCGGCGAACAAGAGAACCAATCGTGCCCCCCGCTCAAGGTGTCAAAAGACATCGTCGCTAATGATCCGGGTATGGTGCCCGGTTATACCGATCTTGGAGATTACCTGCCCGACGATGTACATTATGAAATCATGGAGGTGGACGAACACAAATACCATTACGGGAAGCCTCTCGTCAAAGATGTCAGATCTCTAAGCACGATGATGCGAAGACTACATGATTGGTACATGAAAACCTGCAGAGAGTCTGATGGGATGAGTACTTTGACGCTGAGAGTTAAACCGGAGCATGACCTCGTTGGAATTGAACTGCTGAATATTCCATTTGAGGATTTCTTCCAGTTTTACAATCTAAAGTCCCTCGATAAAACAACGATCACTTGCTACTGTCTGTAAGTAGTACTACTTCTGTCATTAAGTCTCTATATAGGTCAGCTCTTTCATTGCATGTATTTATACTTATCCTCACTATATTATGCAGATTGAAGATCGCCGAATTGAAGAAAAGACAAATCAGTGATATTGGGTTCATTAACACAAATCTCATAGATGATTATCAGGTTAAATTTCATGCCAAAGATACCGAGGCCAACTTGCTACGATCGTTGGTAATAAATCAAAACAAAGATATAATACTCTTTCCTTACAACTTCAAGTAAGTGTTACTGTCTTCTGCATATTCGGTTTCCCTTATTAGTCCAGGTTATGGTAATGTAATTGATGACTTATGCATGCATGCGCAGCTTCCACTATATTCTCCTAGAGATTAAGCTTGAGCCGGGAGTAGTAACCGTCTTAGACTCAAGACGAAAAGATCCCCAGGACTATGCGAACATGACTCAAATGCTCCAGAAGTAAGTTAAATCGATCATTATCCACCATATCAGCAACTTTGTTCATTTCCTGATATCAAGTAATTGTTTTCTTTGTCTGGCAGGGTTTGGAGAAAATTCACCTCAAAAGCCCCGGGACTGCCGAACCAGCTGCAATTTAGACACCCGAAAGTAAGTACTATAGTAGCATGTTCCGCGCATCTCCTAGTGATTCAAGCGCTAGTTAGATCAATACCATTTAGCATGCTTGCTTATCAGTTTGATTGACCTCTATTTCTTGTAAAGTGGTTGTGGCAGCAACCCGGGAATAATTATTGTGGATACTACATTTGCGAGTCCATCCGCTACCATACCTGTGAGCGGGGCTACACTGAAGAACAATATGAAGTGCGTAAGCAATAATATTCATAATTTTATTTTATTACCATCATTTGTGTTGAGTTTCATTTATTCATATATATATGTATTGACCCCCTTCTTCAAATTAGATTTTTCGGAAGCGGGATCAACTCCTAGCACCAGATCGTATGCGAGGAATTCAAGAGGAATTGGCGGCATTCTTCCTTGACCACGTGATCGCTGAAAACGGAGAATACTATGTGGACCCTGTGTTCCTACAATATAATTAGGAGATTGTATTGTAAAAGATAATTATTGTATATATGTAGCCGGTAGTGTCGGATAGATATACGAGAACTTGTTGTTCGACCAATATCTCGGAGAAGGAGAGGTGGTCGATATCACTTCTCTCTGTATGCATATATATATGTTCATGACGATCTTCTGTTTCCTTCATTTGATTACTAGCTAGCGTGTCTACTCCTCTCCATACGTATATAGTACGTAGCGTCGACAAAGCACGGAGATAAGAGAGGACACTTCTCTCTATTAATTAGCTAGCTAACACAATATATGAAACACCTAAATTAACCCCCCAAAACCCCTAAACCACCCCCTTAAAAAAACAAAAACCTCAGCTCCTGCCAGGTGCGGACGCGTGGATGCCTATTGGTCCCGGTTGGTGGCACCAACCGGGACCAAAGGCCCTCCTGCCTGGGCTCCCCGCACCGGCCACGTGGACGGCCTTTAGTCCCGGTTCGTGTAAGAACCGGGACTAAAGGGCTAGGGCATTAGTAACGACCCTTTAGTCCCGGTTCCAGAACCGGGACTAAAGGCCCTTATGAACCGTGGTAAAAGCCACTTTTCCTACTAGTGAAGAGACGCTGTCGGCCCGAGCCTACGCCCGGCCGATTTACCATTGTACCCCTGGGGGTAGGCCTATATAAACCCCCCAGGGCACCCATGCAAAGGGTTCAGACTTTTAGACTACACAACCACACATAGAGAGAGGAGAGAGCTAGCCTTGCCCTTCCTCCTCTAGAAAACAACTCAAGGAGAAACTTGTAGCTACTTGTTGAGGTAGTGATCATGCGGAGACCCCGCAGAGCAGGACTAAGGGTGTTATCTCCTAGGAGAGCCCCAAACCTAGGTAAAGTTCGCCGGCGTACGTGTCTACACCTCATCCCGCTTCCTTGCACCGATGACGTTTTACTATGCCCCACCATGATAAGCCACCTGTTGGCATATGTCACACCAAAACCCCGACAGGAAGGAAATGCATGGTAACCAAAAATTGTAGGAAACCTGTAACCACACAATTTTTTAAATACCATTAGCGAAAGCTTTCAGGGTTTGATTAGTCAGACAGTGGGGGAGCACTTTATGAGCTTTGTAGATTGAATCCACCGCAAGATGTATAAACCTTATTAGTTAAGCAACTAAACTCTCTTACCTTTAAGATTATATGTGCCATCATTTATGACAAAGCTTCATCCAAGCTGAAAGCAAAATTTCCCAAACTACATGGGCACCGCCATCACAATACCTTCGAGAAATTCCAAGTTTTCCCACATTCCAATTTTTTCGTTATCTTTTATTTTGTTAGATGAGCAAGATTCCTGTCATCCCATGGAAGGCATTCAACAACTATGTGAGCCAAATAAAATGTTACGTAAAAAACACTATTTTGGAATGTAAAAAATTTAAATTGAGATGCTCACTAACATCATTTTTTAAAGAGGGAATTCTACTTTTTTTTTACCAAATTAGTGCAATGAAAAGAATTAATGTAACACTGGATGACTTAAAGAGGAACGTAACCATCCTGGTTTTACATGCCAACTTCTAGTATAGTTGCTGCACAGCAAATCAGAAAGTGGATTGGTTGCTGTACTAATTCCAACAGATGAAGAGAGAAATTAAAAATAATAATGAATGCACAAAATAAATAAGAGAAGGGCGCTTATAGGCGCCGGCGCACCGGCCGAAAGTTTCGGCCGGCCTGCCCGTAGCCGTTTGATCTGTATGTACAGCCGTCAGATTTGTCCTCACAAATCAAAAAAAAAGTCAGATTTGTCCCTATCCTCCTCATCGTTAACCTCTGCACAGGAAAAACGAGAGGAAAAGGAGCGCCGCCCCCGCACGCGCTGACCGCCTCGCCTCCGTCTTTCCTCACCGCCGGTCGCCGCCTACACTTCTCGCCGGCTCCATGCATGTAGCCGCGTCCACCCGCGGTGGCATCTCCGGTGAAGATGGCAGCAACTCGCCGGCGAGCTCCATGGTTGCAGCACCCTGATGCGCCGTCGCCACCCCCTCACCGTCGAAGCTCGCTGCCCGGGGTTGCGTCAGCAACAGCCAAGATCCAACGCCATTCATGGATGTATCAGAAAAAAAACGCCGGTCGTAGCAAAAGAGAACGATAGTTGCAGCAAATTCATCGCTGCCGCCGTCGCGGGTCGCACCTCCGCCATGATGGATGTAGCAAAATCCCTCACCGATAGTAGCAAATTCAATAGACTGTTGCAGCAAAAAAATCTTGTCGCCGTCGATGCTCGCCTGATGCTCGCAGTCAACACTCGCAACAAAAACAACCTATGGTGGTAGGAAGAAAAGACTACGGTGGTAGCAAAAAATGCTTGCCGGCAAGGCTCGCCGCCGATGCTCACCATCGACGCTTGCAACAAAATTACCCCGAGGTAGCTCCGCGTCACCACCCGTTGGATCTTTTGAAAAATGCTGGTTCCAGCAAAAGCAAACTATGGTGGAAGCAAAGATGAATCCAGCAAAAATATTCTCAGAAGAACAAATCTAAAAAAGGTCGATTGTAGCAAAAAGAAAAGCCAGTTCCAGCAAAACAAATCACTGGTTCCAGCAAAACATCTCGGCAGCAAAAACGCTACCACTCGATTGTAGCAACAAAAAAAGGCAGCTCCAGCAAAAATTAATGATGGTTCCAGCATTAATAAAAATCATCATAAAAAATATGTGTCGATTGTAGCAAAAAAAGAACTACTTCCAGCAAAAATCACCGCCGGATGCAGCTCCTCGTCGCCGCGATTGCAGCTCCACCAACCCGGGGCTTGCAAGTCCGGTCGCCGCCGGTAGCATCAAGTGGTGGAAAAGCTCGGCCTCCCAGTTGCATCGCCTGCTCGTCTCCGCATTGGTGATTTCTCTGGTGTTTTGATTTGGGTGCTAGCTGTTGGCAAGAACTGAAGGTAGGGGATGAGGAAAGGAAGTGAATGAGTGGAGGAGAGCTTCCGTACGGGATAAGGATAGAAAGGATGAGCAAGCGGTGGTGGGCCAGATGGGCTACGCTTGATCAAAAAGAATCGCGCGTCTCGCACGCAACCGGCCGAGCGTTCCGCCGGCGCGCCGTATGGAAACGATTCCCATAAGAGAAACGCATAGATGTTAGTAAACCTAATTATACAACTGATTCTTGAATTTCTTTGCATGTGGTTTCCCCTCAGATTTAAATGCACAAGAAACTTGAGCATCAACACCTGTGATGGAATTGAAGTATTTTCCAAGTTCAAACCTTTCATTGTTAAAGCAAACAAAAAAAATCATATTCTTTTCTTTCTGCTCAATTATGTAAAAGATAAAGGACCAATTAAAAAAGTATCACCAACATAAATTTTACACTTCAAAAAACGATCAAACTATACATAAAAGAAATAAGAGAAATTTGAGTTTATTTGGAATATCTTGAACAAGTAGAAAAAATGATTAAATAGATACAATGCAACTCACATGATTCAATCAAGTGTATCAGTGATAATTGTAAGGGCCTTCTATCATGTCAAAGCTCTCACGTAAAGGAGATATTCTAAGACCTAACAAGCTGCATGAGAGCGTCTACACCCATTTCTTTTGGGATTCTCGTGTTTTGCTCGTCTGAAGCATGGCATTCCCCTGTAGCCTAGGCATATGGCGTAAGGGGAAAGGAGAACTGTACCTGTAGGCAAGCAGGGACTACCAACGTGGAGCAAGTGCAGCAGGGCGGCGGCCATCTTAAGCTGTACCTGTAGGCAAGGGACGGCCAGCGTGGAGTAAGTGCAGCAGGGCAACGCACATTTGTGGATGACGACCTACTTGACAAGCAGGAAGAGATTGAGATCGGGGCAGGAGGACCAGATCGGTGAAGTCAATGCCTAGCCTAGGTTTTCCCCCGAGAGGTGGCCGCTGCCACCACATAGTTGCCCTTGCGGAGTTCAACCAGCGCACCACAACAGCCGTTCCAAACCCCTCTCCTCCCCCGCATAGGCTGCCTACATCGCCTCGCCCCGAATCGATCGGTGAAGCACGCACGGCTTTGCATCGCTTCGCATCAGGCGATCACTCGCACACGAGGGATTGGAATGAGACTGAGTTGGTCCGTGACGGAGGATGCACAGAAGTAGGAGAGAAACACAGACCTGTTGAGGATGAATGGAGGAAGTGATGCCGGCCGCCTCCTTCGCCATGATCTCTTTTTTTCGTGCGAGATTTGGAGGCTCGGTTAGAAGGGCAGCGATCTGAGAGGCTCCACTCCGCATGATGATGCTTGGCGATCCGTTTGGCCCGCCGTTGGCATTTTCATCACCTCTCTCTCTCTCCGCGGATACGATCAAAGCGGCGGCGCACCTGGAGGGATCGGGTGGAGTGGAGGGTGCGGGGAGGGGAGGGAAAGGGGGTGGGGTTACGAAGGCACGGAGAAGAATCCAGGCCGTTTGTTCTACATCCGACGTTAGCGCATGCCAGTAAACGAGATTCTTCCGATTCGGCCGTGGGAATAGCGGCCCAGGACATCCGGCCCAGCACCAGCCCACACGGGAAGAAAACGTGCCTTGGACGGCCAGGGACAGCCAGAAGCGCGATCCGACGGTCTAAATCAGTGGGGGCGTGAGAGGGCTCGGAAAGGATTCAGTTTTACTGTCTTTAATTAATATTACCTCCGTCCTTGTCTTAGATTTAAATGCACGACAACTAATTCGGGACGAAGGAAGTATTTCACAACAAGTTGAGTAGTAAAGTACGGCTAAATGTAGTGCCACTACGCCACTCTAATGCATTGGTTGCAGAAAACATCAGCTAAAATCATGATATTTCGGGAACCGGCTCCTCTACCGTGCCCGCTAGGCACGGCAGAGTACCGTGCCTTCTAAGCTCCTAGCGTACGTATTGATATGGGCCAGAAAGGCCGGACTCCTCGTGAAAGTCTATCTAACCAGCCCAGCTGTTCACTGATGCATCACGCGCCAGCATGTGTCAACTAATTAACTCTTTCCCTTCCTCAATTTTTTTTAACTGTTTCCCAAACCCAGAAAAACACTAATTAACTCTTTTGCAAACCCAAAAATAGCCATTTCCCCTATAAAAAACTAATTTACTATTATTGTCTCAAAAAACTAATTACCTATTATTAATATACATGAGCAACATTCTAAAATTAAAATGAACTCATATTTGAAAATTGGTTTTGCTTAATCTGAATCATATTTTACGCAGAACAATTTTTGTATTTTTCTTTTTTCACTTGTTATCGTTTTATCGGTTTTATTGGTATGTTATTTTGTTTTTGTGTTTTTTTAACCCTAAACCGCACATAACTACAGTTGCATGTCAAACGATCGCACATACTCCCTCCGTTCCAAAATATTTGTCTTTATAGAGATTTCAATAACTGACTACATACGAAGCAAAATGAGTGAATCTACACTCTAAAACATGCCTATATGTATCCGTTCCAATTGGGCTTACGATAATACTATTGTTACGATCAACAGCATTATGCATGAGAGAGAAAGAGGAGAGACAGAGAGAGGGAGAGGCGTTAAATTTGTGATGCATGGGTCCTGCCGTCCTGGCGATGATGAACGAATGATCGGTACAGCCGGGATTCAAGAGGGCTAAAAGAAGAGATCAGAACAGGACGGATGGCATCCCATAGTACGCCCGGCGGCGCCCACATCGCGCCCTCCAGACGGCCAAGAGGAAGCAGCGCCGGCACGCGCTGGAAGCCAGGATCGACGCCACGGCCGCGTCCACCCACACCGGTCTCTCTTATAGTTTTTAGTCTCCCCCGGTCTCTGTAATATTTTTTACTTTGCTAAAAAAATAGGGAGGGATAAAATACAAAAGTGAGAAAACCCATATTTGTACCATTGCCGGGCTGGAAGAGAAAAGAAAGAGGGGCCCGGGGGCTGGAAGCAACATATTTATATTTTGTTAAAATATATTTGTATTTTTTCAAGTATATTTATATTTACCTTCGAGCGGGCAACAGTACCATTTCCTACTTTTACATATTTTTATTTTGAAAATTTAGCAAATATATTCATGTATTACAAACTATAAATCTAGAAGAAGACAAAAAGTTGAGAAACAAACATGCAGACAACCGTCGACTTATATACTTAACCAAATTTAAATAGGCCGAAATTAGCCACATCCAAAAGGTCATGAGAACATGCAGCCATGGACTAGTTAAAGTTTTTTTGAGAAGACTAATGATGTTAATCAGATGCATCAGCAGGCATCAGGAGAGCCGCTGGGCTGTTCATATGGGCTTTTAGTAGTTTCCTGGGCTAGATTACTGCTTCGTTGGCGTCGTAAGAAGGCACGGTAGAGGAGCCGGATCCGATATTTCGTGGTGCAAAGAAGATAGCAAGATGGGCAGAACAACATGATAATATGCCTAGGTGCAAGACCGACATATGTGTATCTGTTCTTCTGCTCCACGACTTCACATGTCGACATTCTATAAATTATGTTGCCGATACCTAATGTGTACCGCTAACCCATAAGCTATGTACCAGATTTATTAATTGGTAAGAGAACATGTGGCGCATACTATTATGCGATACTGTAGAACTTTCATGCTGATATTGTGCATTTACCCGGTCATTGTCCTTTTCATCATCGGAAACATCAGCAATTTTGACTCTTGGTTTGTTAATCGTCCTCGCGTTGTGCGAGCTAATAGGATATTTGTCGGCTCGTCGTTAGTATTACCTCCGTCCAAAATTACAATTAGCGTCACATACATTGGTATCTAGATAAATCTTAAATCTAGATATGGATATGGATGTATATAGGGCGTGGCGTTTTAGCTCTCAGGTGCATCGGTATCCGAGATGAACAGTAAATTTGTTTAAAATAATAATAAAACTTAAAAAATTCTGAATTTTTTGTGATGCTAGATGCTCATGTGCGTGAAGTCCGGCCAAATTTTATGGAGTTTGAACATTTCAGTTGCTCTCAACAAAAAAGATAAATTTTGGGGTTGTAAAAAAGTTTACTGTTCACATATTTTTTTAACCGATTTTCTCTTTTTTACCATGAGATCCTCAGATGTCCGAACAAGCGGAAATTTATTACGAACATCAGGCACTGGAACATCTTCAACCTAATTCTTTTTTCCTGATTTTTTAAATCCTTTTAGTATTTTTTTTAGTTTATTGTTCACCAGGCACAAATGAGCCCAAACACTGAATTGAATATCCGATGTATCTAACATTTTTTTACCTAGATAAATTTAAAGACAAGTAATTTGGGACGAAAAAGTATATCCTTATTTTAGCACGGCATAACAACTTCACACGTTATACAGTTGAACTCTAGTGCTAAAATGGAATAGCTCATATATTTGACGTGTCCCATACCACAATATGGCTTATAGTTTGTCTTCTTTCTTCTCGTCTATCCCTTGACCACGTGGTATCAATGGACAATCCATTTTTTAACACAGTACAATCGAAGTTTGTTATGTACACGAGCATATAATCATCTCTATAAACGAATGTTACGCATATCTTATTTCTATGAGTACCTCTAAAAAATTAATCTGGCATAGTATCTTGAGATTTTACGAAGTTATCATCTATGTCTCGCAGCTGACGGGAACGTCTCCTCCTAATGATTGAAAATCATCGAAAACCTAAAATAAATCCAAGAATAATGCAAGCATCAATGTCAAATCTAGAATCCGCTTCCTACTGTGCGTCTTTAGCACTGAAGATTCATAGTGCATCTTTTAGCTACGCGTTTTTCAATTCAGGCATAGATACATGTCTAAATGCAGATATAGCTGGTGCAAGATTATACATGTGCGTTGTTGCTATGTTAATACAAAAACCTGACTGGTTGGAGCCTCTACATCAGTTGCCCTAAGTTGCATGATAAGGAGCGATTGACTTTATTTTTGAAAATAAAGTTTGGTGGATACCTCCAAACCTCCACCCGTGCATACCCTCTCCCATCTGCCGCCAGCTGTCCCAGCTCTGGCTTATGTTCATGTTTTTCTCTCTTTTTTTGTCATGAGGATGTCCGGAGTCCCGCAAAACCCTCTTTATTTCGTTTAAGTTTGCGGGAAATGGTCGTCTGAACGCGTCGACGGATGTCCGAACAGCGCGGTCCAGACACTTACGAAAAGTTTAAGGCTTCGCTTTGGATATGCCCTAAGAGCATCTCTAGCAGACCCCTTATAAAGCTAGCCATTATAAGGGGTTTACGGTTGAAAGGATCGATATAGTTGACTAGAGGGGCGGTGAATAGGCAACTACCAATTTTTAACTATTCTTTACCAATTTAAACTTTGCATGAAAGTAGGTTGTCTAGATATGCAACTAGGTGAGCAACCTATATGATGCAACAACAACAAGTACACAAGCAAGCAAGGGATGCAACACAATATAAGCTTGCACAAGTAAAGGTACGAGATAACCAAGAGTGGAGTCGGTGAAGATGAGGATGTGTTACCGAAGTTCCTTCCCTTTGAGAGGAAGAACGTCTCCGTTGGAGCAGCGTGGAGGCACAATGCTCCCCAAAAAGCCACTAGGGCCACCGTATTCTCCTCACGCCCTCACACAATGCGAGATGCCGTGATTCCACTATTGGTGCCCTTGGAGGCGGCGACCGAACCTTTACAAACAAGGTTCGGGCAATCTCCACAACTTAATTGGAGGCTCCCAACGACACCACGAAGCTTCACCACAATGGAATATGGCTCCGGGGTGACCTCAATCGTCTAGGGTGCTCAAACACCCAAGAGTAAAAAGATCCGCAAGGGATTAGTAGGGGGAACCAAATTTCTCTTGATGGAAGTGTAGATCGGGGTCTTCTCTACCAATCCCTAGAAAATCAACAAGTTTGATTGGCTAGGGAGAGAAATCGGGCGAAAATGGAGCTTAGAGCAACAATGGAGCTTAGGGATGGAAGAGGTAGTCAACTCGGAGAAGAAGACTCCCCTTATATAGTGATAGGACAAATCCAACTGTTATCCACTTACTCAGCCCGCGACGTGCGGTACTACCGCACCACGGTACTACCGCAAGGGCCTGCGGTACTACCATATGCACGGCAGGAGCTAGACCAGCCTTGATGCGTTGAAGCAAAGAGCGGTAGAACCGCCGGAGCGGTACTACCGCTCCCCCTTGCGGTGCTACCGCAAGGCAGGGTTTGTTTGGGCTGGGAAGGCACGGACGAATAAAAATCATCCGTGGCTACTTCCGCTGAGAATCAATCTGTGTAAAAATCCGACGCAGTACTACTGCAAACCTGGAGCGGTACTACCGCGTAGGGCGCGGATGTAAAAAATTACATCCGCCCCTACTTCCGCTCGTGCCGCTGTGCCCGGCCTGAGTGTTGGGGAACGTAGTAATTTCAAAAAAATTCCTACGCACACGCAAGATCATGGTGATGCATAGCAACGAGAGGGGAGAGTGTTGTCTACGTACCCTCGTAGACTGTAACGGAAGTGTTATGACAACGCGGTTGATGTAGTCGTACGTCTTCACGATCGACCGATCCTAGTACCGAACGTATGGCACCTCCGCGATCTGCACACGTTCAGCTCGGTGACATCCCACGAACTCATGATCGAGCAGAGTGTCAAGGGAGAGCTTCGTCAGCAAGACGGCGTGATGACATTGATGATGAAGCTACCGACGCAGGGCTTCGCCTAAGCACTACGAAGATATGACCGAGGTGGATTATGGTGGAGGGGGGCACCGCACACGGCTAAGGGATCAATGATCAACTTGTGTGTCTATGGGGTGCCCCCTCCCCCGTATATAAAGGAGTGGAGGAGGGGGAGGGCCGGCCCTCCTATGGCGCGCCCCTTGGGGAGTTCTACTCCCACCGGGAGTAGGATTCCCCCCTTCCATGTAGTAGGAGTAGGAGAGAAGGAAGGAGGAGAGAGGGAGAAGGAAAGGGGGGCGCCGCCCCCCCTTCCTAGTCCAATTCGGACCAGAGGGGGAGGGGGCGCGCGGCCTGCCCTGGCAGCCACTCTCTCTCTCCACTAAGGCATATAAGGCCCATTAAACTCCCCGGGGGGTTCCGGTAACCTCCGGGTACTCCGGTATATGCCTGAACTCACTCGAAACCCTTCCGATGTCCAAACATAGTCGTCCAATATATCGATCTTTATGTCTCGACCATTTCGAGACTCCTCGTCATGGCCGTGATCATATCCGGTATATGCCTGAACTCACTCGAAACCCTTCCGATGTCCAAACATCCCACGAACTCACGATCTAGCAGAGTGTCGAGGGAGAGCTTCGTCAGCACGACGGCGTGATGACGGTGATGATGAAGCTACCGGCGCAGGGCTTCGCCTAAGCACTACGACGATATGACCGAGGTGGATTATGGTGGAGGGGGGCACCACACACGGCTAAGGGATCAATGATCAACTTGTGTGTCTATGGGGTGCCCCCTGGCCACGTATATAAAGGATGGAGGGAGGAGGAGGCCGGCCCTCATAGGGCGCGCCCAAAGTGTGGAGTCCTACTAGGACTCCCTAGTCCTAGTAGGATTCCACCTCCCACATGGAATAGGAAAAAGGGAAGGGAGAAGGATAAGGAAGGAAGGGGGTGCCCCTTTCCCTAGTCCAATTCGGACCAGTCCATGGGGAAGGGGAGGGGCCACCCTTGAGGCCTTTCTCTCCTTTCCCGTATGGTCCATTAAGGCCCAATACAAATTCCCGTAACTCTTCGGTACTCCGAAAAATACCCGAATCACTCGGAACCTTTCCGATGTCCGAATATAGCCTTCCAATATATCGATCTTTACGTCTCGACCATTTCGAGACTCCTCGTCATCCCCGATCTCATCTGGGACTCTGAACAAACTTCGGTCATCAAATCACATAACTCATAATACAAATCGTCACAGAACGTTAAGCGTGCGGACCCTACGGGTTCGAGAACTATGTAGACATGACCGAGACTCATCTCCGGTCAATAACCAATAGCGGAACCTGGATGCTCATATTGGTTTCTACATATTCTACGAAGATCTTTATCGGTCAAACCGCATAACAACATACATTGTTCCCTTTGTCATCGGTATGTTACTTGCCCAAGATTCGATCATCGGTATCTCAATACCTAGTTCAATCTCGTTACCGGCAAGTCTCTTTACTCGTTCTATAATGCATCATCCCGCAACTAACTCATTAGTCACATTGCTTGCAAGGCTTATAGTGATGTGCATTACCGAGAGGGCCCAGAGATACCTCTCCGACAATCAAAGTGACAAATCCTAATCTCGATCTATGCCAACTCAACAAGTACCATAGGAGACACCTGTAGAGCACCTTTATAATCACCCAGTTACGTTGTGACGTTTGGTAGCACACAAAGTGTTCCTTCGGTATCCGGGAGTTGCATAATCTCATAGACATAGGAACATGTATAAGTAATGAAGAAAGCAATAGCAATATACTAAACAATCAAGTGCTAAGCTAACATGATGGGTAAAGTCAATCACATCATTCTCTAATGATGTGATCCCGTTAATCAAATGACAACTCATGTCTATGGCTAGGAAACTTAACCATCTTTGATTCAACGAGCTAGTCAAGTAGAGGCATACTAGTGACACTCTGTTTGTCTATGTATCCACACATGTACTAAGTTTCCAGTTAATACAATTCTAGCATGAATAATAAACATTTATCATGAAATAAGGAAATAAATAATAACTTTATTATTGCCTCTAGGGCAGATTTCCTTCAGTCTCCCACTTGCATAGAGTCAATAATTTAGTTCACATCGCCATGTGATTTAACACCAATAGTTCACATCACCATGTGATTAACACCCATAGTTCACACCGCCATGTGACCAACACTCAAAGGGTTTACTAGAGTCAGTAATCTTAGTTCACATCGCCATGTGATTGACACCCAAAGAGTACTAAGGTGTGATCATGTTTTGCTTGTGAGAGAAGTTTAGTCAACGGGTCTGCCATATTCAGATATGTATGTATTTTGCAAATTTCTATGTCAACAATGCTCTCCACGGAGCTACTCTAGCTAATTGCTCCCACTTTCAATATGTATCCAGATTGAGACTTAGAGTCATCTGGATCAGTGTCAAAACTTGCATCGACGTAACCCTTTATGACGAACCTTTTGTCACCTCCATAATCGAGAAACATATCCTTATTCCACTAAGGATAATTTTGACCGCTGTCCAGTGATCTACTCCTAGATCATTATTGTACTCCCTTGCCAAACTCAGTGTAGGGTATACAATAGATCTGGTACACAGCATGGCATACTTTATAGAACCTATGGCTGAGGCATAAGGAATGACTTTCACTCTCTTTCTATCTTCTGTCGTGGTCGGGCTTTGAGTCTTACTCAATTTCACACCTTGCAATACAGGCAAGAACTCCTTCTTTGACTGTTCCATTTTGAACTACTTCAAAAATTTGTGAAGGTATGTACTCATTGAAAAAACTTATCAAGCGTCTTGATCTATCTCTATAGATCTTGATGCTCAATATGTAAGCAGCTTCATCGAGGTCTTTCTTTGAAAAACTCCTTTCAAACACTCCTTTTATGCTTTCCAGAAAATTCTACATCATTTTCGATCAACAATATGGCATTCACATATACTTATCAGAAAGGTTGTAGTGCTCCCATTCACTTTCTTGTAAATACATGCTTCATCGCAAGTCTGTATAAAACTATATGCTTTGATCAACTCATCAAAGCGTATATTCCAACTCTGAGATGCTTTGCACCAGTCCATGGATGGATCGCTGGAGCTTGCACATTTTGTTAGCACCTTTAGGATCGACAAAACCTTCTGGTTGCATCATATACAACTCTTCTTTAAGAAATCCATTAAGGAATGTAGTTTTGACATCCATTTGCCAGATTTCATAAAATGTGGCAATTTGCTAACATGATTCGGACAAACTTAAGCATCGCTACGAGTGAGAAAATCTCATCGTAGTCAACACCTTGAACTTTGTCAAAAACCTTTTTCGACAAGTCTAGCTTTGTAGATAGTAACACTACTATAAGCGTCCGTCCTCCTCTTGAAGATCCATTTATTTTCTATAGCTTGCCGATCATCGGGCAAGTCAACCAAAGTCCATACTTTGTTCTCATACATGGATCCCATCTCAGATTTCATGGCCTCAAGCCATTTTGCGGAATCTGGGCTCATCATCGCTTTCTCATAGTTCGTAGGTTCGTCATGGTCAAGTAACATGAACTCCAGAATAGGATTACCGTACCACTCTGGTGCGGAACGTACTCTGGTTGACCTACGAGGTTCGGTAGTAACTTGATCCGAAGCTTCATGATCATCATCATTAACTTCCTCACTAATTGGTGTAAGCATCACTTGAACTGATTTCAGTGAAGAAATACTTTCCAATTCGGGAGAAGGTACAATTACCTCATCAAGTTCTACCTTCCTCTCACTCACTTCTTTCGAGAGAAACTCCTTCTCTAGAAAGGATCCACTCTTAGCAACAAAGATCTTGCCTCCGGATCTGTGATAGAAGGTGTACCCAACAGTTTCTTTTGGGTATCCTATGGATACGCACTTCTCCGATTTGGGTTCGAGCTTATCAGGTTGAAGCTTTTTCACATAAGCATCGCAGTCCCAAACTTTAAGAAATGACAGCTTAGGTTTCTTGCCAAACCATAGTTCATACGTTGTCGTCTCAACGGATTTAGACGGTGCCCTATTTAACGTGAATGTAGCTTTCTCTAATGCATAACCCCAAAACGATAGTGGTAAATCGGTAAGAGACATCATAGATTGCACTATATCCAATAAAGTACGATTATGACTTTCGGACACACCATTACACTGTGGTGTTCCAGGTGGCATGAGTTTGTGAAACTATTCCACATTGTTTTAATTGAAGACCAAACTCGTAACTCAAATATTCGTCTCCGCGATCAGATCGTAGACACTTTATTTTCTTGTTACGATGATTTTCCACTTCACTCTGAAATTCTTTGAACTTTTCAAATGTTTCAGACTTATGTTTCATCAAGTAGATATACCCATATCTGCTCAAATCATCTGTGAAGGTCAGCAAATAACAATACCCACCGCGAGCCTCAACACTCATCGGACCGCATACATCAGTATGTATTATTTCCAATAAGTCAGTTGCTCGCTCCATTGTTCCGGAGAACGGAGTCTTAGTCATCTTGCCCATGAGGCATGGTTCGCAAGCATCAAGTGATTCATAATCAAGTGATTCCAAAAGCCCATCAGCATGGAGTTTCTTCATGCGCTTTACACCAATATGACCTAAACGGCAGTGCCACAAATAAGTTGCACTATCATTATTAACTTTGCATCTTTTGGGTTCAATATTATGAATATGTGTATCACTACGATCGAGATTCAATAAACCATTTATATTGAGTGTATGACCATAGAAGGTTTTACTCATGTAAATAGAACAACAATTATTCTTTGACTTTAAATGAATAACCATATTGCAATAAACATGATCAAGTCATATTCATGCTCAACGCAAACACCAAATAACACTTACTTAGGTTCAGCACTAATCCCGAAAGTATAGGGACTGTGCGATGATGATCATATCAATCTTGGAACCACTTCCAACACACATCATCACTTCACCCTTAACTAGTCTCTGTCTATTTTGCAACTCCCATTTCGAGTTACTACTCTCAGCAACTGAACTAGTATCAAATACCGAGGGGTTGCTATAAACACTAGTAAAGTACACATCAATAACATGTATATCAAATATACCTTTGTTCATTTTGCCATCCTTCTTATCCGCCAAGTATCTAGGGGCAGTTCCACTTCCAGTGACCATTTCCTTTGCAGTAGAAGCACTCAGTTTCAGGCTTGAGTCTAGCTTTGGGTTTCTTCATGGGAGTGGCAACTTGCTTGCCATTCTTTCTTGAAGTCCCCTTTCTTTCCCTTGCCCTTTTACTTGAAACTAGTGGTCTTGTTAACCATCAACACTTGATGTTCTTTCTTGATTTCTACCTTCACCAATTTTAGCATTGTGAAGAGCTTGGGAATCGTTTTGTTATCCCTTGCATATTATAGTTCATCACGAAGTTCCAGTAACTTGGTGATAATGACTAGAGAACTTTGTCAATCACCATATTATCTGGAAGATTAACTCCCACTTGATTCAAGTGATTGTAGTACTCAGACATTCTGAGCACATGCTCACTGGTGGAGCTATTCTCCTCCATCTTGTAGGCAAAGTACTTGTCAGAGGTCTCATACCTCTCGACACGGGCATGAGTATCAAATACCAATTTCAACTCTTGGAACATCTTATATGCTCCATGGCATTCAATACATTTTTGAAGTCCCGGTTCTAAGCCGTAAAGCATGGTGCACTAAACTATCAAGTAGTCATCATACCGAGCTTGTCAAACGTTCATAACGTCTGCATCTGCTCCTGCAATAGGTCTGTCACCTAGCGGTGCATCAAGGACATAATTCTTATGTGCAGCAATGAGGATAATCCTCAGATCACGGACCTAGTCCGCATCATTGCTACTATCATCTTTCAACATAGTTTTTCTCTAGGAACATATCAAAAATAAACGGGGAGCTACATCGCGAGCTATTGATCTACAACATAGTTATGCAAATACTATCAGGAGTAAGTTCATGATAAATTAAAGTTCAATTTAATCATATTACTTAAGAAGTCCTACTTAGATAGACATCCCTCTAGTCATATAAATGATCACGTGATCCAAATCAACTAAACCATGTCTGATCATCACGTGAGATGGAGTAGTTTTTAATGGCGAACATTACTATGTTGATCATATCTACTATATGATTCACGCTCGACCTTTCGACCTCCAGTGTTCCGAGGCCATATCTGCATATGCTAGGCTCGTCAAGTTTAACCCGAGTATTCTGCGTGTGCAAAACTGGCTTGCACCCGTTGTATGTGAACGTAGAGCTTATCACACCCGATCATCACGTGGTGTCTCGCAACGGTGCATACTCAGGGAGAACACTTATACCTTGAAATTTTAGTAAGGGATCATCTTATAAAGCTACCGTCGAACTAAGCAAAATAAGATGTATAAAAGATAAACATTACATGCAATCAAAATATGTGACATGATATGGCCATCATCATCTTGTGCCTTTGATCTCCATCTCCAAAGTACTGTCATGATCTCCATCGTCACCGGCATGACACCATGATCTCCATCATCTTGATCTCTATCAACGTGTCGTCACATGGTCGTCTCGCCAACTATTACTTTTGCAACTATTGCTATCGCATAGCGATAAAGTAAAGCAATTATATGGTGCTTGTATATTATGCAATAAAGAGACAACCAGAAGGCTACTACCAGTTGCCGATAACTTTAACAAAACATGATCATCTCATACAACAATTTATATCCCATCACGTCTTGACCATATCACATCACAACATGCCCTGCAAAACAAGTTAGACGTCCTCTACTTTGTTGTTGCAAGTTTTACGTGACTGCTACGGGCTTAGCAAGAACCGTTCTTACCTACGCATCAAAACCACAACGATTTTTCGTCAAGTATGTGTTGTTTTAACCTTCAACAAGGACCGGGTGTAGCCACACTTGATTCAACTAAAGTTGGAGAAACTGACACCCACCAGCCACCTGTGTGCGAAGCACGTCGGTAGAACGAGTCTCGCGTAAGCATACGCGTAATGTCGGTCTGGGCCACTTCATCCAACAATACCGCCGAATCAAAGTATGACATGCTGGTAAGCAAGATGACTATTATCGCCCACAACTCACTTGTGTTCTACTCGTGCATATAACATCTACGCATAAACCTAGCTCGGATGCCACTGTTGGGGAACGTAGTAATTTCAAAAAAATCCTACGCACATGCAAGATCATGGTGATGCATAGCAACGAGAGGGGAGAGTGTTGTTTATGTACCCTCGTAGACCGTAAGCGGAAGTGTTATGACAACGCGGTTGATGTAGTCGTACGTCTTCACGATCGACCGATCCTAGTACCGAACGTATGGCACCTCCGCGATCTGCGCACGTTCAACTCGGTGACATCCCACGAACTCACGATCCAGCAGAGTGTCGAGGGAGAGCTTCGTCAGCACGATGGCGTGATGACGGTGATGATGAAGCTACCGGCGCAGGGCTTCGCCTAAGCACTACGACGATATGACCGAGGTGGATTATGGTGGAGGGGGGCACCACACACGGCTAAGGGATCAATGATCAACTTGTGTGTCTATGGGGTGCCCCCTGGCCACGTATATAAAGGATGGAGGGAGGAGGAGGCCGGCCCTCATAGGGGACGCCCAAAGTGTGGAGTCCTACTAGGACTCCCTAGTCCTAGTAAGATTCCACCTCCCACATGGAATAGGAAAAAGGAAAGGGAGAAGGAGAAGGAAGGAAGGGGGCGCCCATTTCCCTAGTCCAATTCGGACCAGTCCATGGGGAAGGGCAGCAGCCACCCTTGAGGCCTTTCTCTCCATTCCCGTATGGCCCATTAAGGCCCAATACGAATTCCCGTAACTCTTCGGTACTCCAAAAAATACCCGAATCACTCGAAACCTTTCCGATGTCCGAATATAGCCTTCCAATATATCGATCTTTATGTCTCGACCATTTCGAGACTCCTCGTCATGTCCCCGATCTCATCCGGGACACCGAACAAACTTCGGTCATCAAATCACATAACTCATAATACAAATCGTCACAGAACGTTAAGCGTGCGGACCCTACGGGTTCGAGAACTATGTAGACATGACCGAGACTCATCTCCGATCAATAACCAATAGCGGAACCTGGATGCTCATATTGGTTTCTACATATTCTACGAAGATCTTTATCGGTCAAACCGCATAACAACATACGTTGTTCCCTTTGTCATTGGTATGTTACTTGCCCGAGATTCGATCGTCGGTATCTCAATACCTAGTTCAATCTCGTTACCGGCAAGTCTCTTTACTCGTTCCGTAATGCATCATCCCGCAACTAACTCATTAGTCACATTGCTTTCAAGGCTTATAGTGATGTGCATTACCGAAAGGGCCCAGAGATACCTCTCCGACAATCGGAGTGACAAATCCTAATCTCGATCTATGCCAACTCAACAAGGACCATCAAAGACACCTGTAGAGCACCTTTATAATCACCCAGTTATGTTGTGACATTTGGTAGCACACAAAGTGTTCCTCCGGTATCCGGGGGTTGCATAATCTCATAGTCATAGGAACATGTATAAGTCATGAAGAAAGTAATAGCAATATACTAAACGATCAAGTGCTAAGCTAACGGAATGGGTCAAGTCAATCACATCATTCTCTAATGATGTAATCCCGTTAATCAAATGACAACTCATGTCTATGGCTAGGAAACTTAACCATCTTTGATTCAACGAGCTAGTCAAGTAGAGGCATACTAGTGACACTCTGTTTGTTTATGTATCCACACATGTACTAAGTTTCCGGTTAATACAATTCTAGCATGAATAATAAACATTTATCATGAAATAAGGAAATAAATAATAACTTTATTATTGCCTCTAGGGCAGATTTCCTTCACTGAGGCCACGGTACTACCGCGCCCGTGGAGCGGTACTACCGCAAGGGCCTGTGGTACTACCGCGTCCCTGGCCGGTACTACCGTGGGCCTCTGCGGTACTACTGCTCCCATGAGCAGTATTATCGCATGCCACAGCACAACCATCACTAGGAGTCCTTCATTTTGCAGAGACACGGATAAACGGTGGTTGCTCCAAAGAGCCAAAGGAAAGGAGGTGCAAAGGAACGGACGTGTACGTGATGATTCCACCCAAACCTTTCCAAAGCGGACCCCCTCTTAATAGTATGGCTTTCCTACGACTCAAATCCACCAAAAAGAAACGTAGGGAAAACTCCGTCTTCACTAGACTCCGAGGGGCAACGAATCATCTTGTGCCTAAACCTGAGATATCTGAAAAGATCAATGCACATGATTAGTCCGCAAATGCATTGTCATCAATCACCAAAACTACTTAGGGATAAATATGCCCTTAAAATCTCCCCCTTTTTGGTGGATTGATGACAATACAAGATTTGCACATATAGAAATAAAATGAAACATAGGCAAACCCAACATCTATAAAATATAGACGAGCTCCCCCTAGATGTGTGCTCTCTAGAGAAATGCTTTGGACTGCACGACACACATACTAGGATCAACATTCCCCCTATATTTTATAGACGAGGCATATCTTGCAACAATATAACTAACACTAAGCAAGGAGGCAAGGTAATAAATAAGAGCATAAAGTAAAGGGCACAAGATAGCATAGGCTCAAGGGCTACTAAGCATGAAAGACAATAAAATATGCTAGAGTGCATATGTCTTACACCATATGATAGAGAACCTGGTCTCACGAGCACAAACCAAACCAAAGCAAACAATGTTCAACACAACGAAAGCAAAGCGACAAAGCGAAACAAGACACCACTACAAAAAAAGACACATCCGTGACATTTTGGGCCGAACGAATTTTTTTCTGTCATACATATGACACTTCTATGACGATAATTGTGACAAAACCCGGTATCATCATAGATGTGGTGGGCTCCTACTTCCATGACAAAAAATCATGACAGAAAATGGGTTTTTCGTCCTGGGCAGGCCGGAGACGCAGCTGCATGACATTCTTTGGGCCGTCCATGACGGAAAAAACCGTGGTAGAAGCGAGGGGGAGGAAAATTTCGGGGAGTTCCCGGTTACGGTGGGAGGTCGGGGCCGAGCGATGCACGTTTCTCTCGTACATGTACGCGCGTGTGTGCGAGGCGTTGGCTCTAACTGAACCCGAGCGAGGCGTTGGGCTCTAACTGAACCCGAGCGAGGGGTGGTTGAACAGTAGCCGGTGGAGTAGCGCGCGGTGGAGGCTGGATGAACAGGAGCCCGTGGAGGCTGGAGGAGGTCCACGGTAGCCCGTGGAGGCTGGAGGAGGTCGACGGTGGAGATGAACAGTATCCCGTGGAGTGCCGTTTGCGGTACGCCACACCCCTGCCGATGTACAGGACCCCCGTTTCGACCGTAGGAGGTCCGTTTCGTCCGTTTTGCGGTACGCCACGCCCCTCCCGATCAACAGGACCCCCGTTTCGACCGTAGGAGGTCCGTTTCGTCCGTTTTGCGGTACGCCACACCCCTCCCGATCAACAAGACCCCCGTTTCGACCGTAGGAGGTCCGTTTCCTCCATTTTGCGGTACCCCACACCCCTCCCGATCAACAGGATCCCCGTTTCGACCGTAGGAGGTCTGTTTCCTCCGTTTTGCGGTACGCCACACTCCTCCCGATCAAAAGGACCCCCGTTTCGACCGTAGGAGGTCTGTTTCCTCCGTTTTGCGGTACGCCACACCCCTCCCCATGAACACGACGCATTCCGTTGCCTCCCCACGAACACGACGACGACGTTGTTTCTCCGTTTCGACCCAGCCATGTACACGAGCCCTCGTCGTACGTATGCGCGAGTAGGCGTTCGAGACCCTGCCCGTATCTACGTACGTGGCCGTATTTTCTTTCTTGCACCCTGGCCGCTGTACGTACGTGTACATGCTATGTGCGCGCCTCTACTACGACACGTGCGCGCCTCTACATCGACCAGTATATATGTACATACACGTTCGCGACCAGAATGACAACGCTACGTACGCTTCGACCAGGTGGGTCCCGACTGTCAGGCACTTCCTTGCCTGCGAAGACGTAGCTGGTGGGTCCCAGCAGTCAGGGGGCGAATCGTTTTGGGGTTTTTTTGCCCAGACACACTTCCTTGCATGCGAAGATGTAGCTGGTGGGTCCCAGTAGTCAGGGGGCGAATCATTTTTTTTGCCCGGACGCACTTCGTTGCGTGCGAAGGTGTAGCTGGTGGGTCTCAGCAGTCAGGGGGAAACGTTTTTTTCACGAAATACGGTGGCCCGTCCGGTGGGTCCCTGCTGTCAGGTGGAGGAATCATTATTTTCCGCGTAATAAGGAGGCACTTCCTTGCTGCCGCCGTGGACCCAGCTGTCAGCCTCTCCACGTACAGTCCACGTCCGATGGAAGTCGTTCCTTGACCACGTTGACCACGCCGCGCCGAGAGCACCAGGGCGGTGGACGACGGCGAGGCCTAGGAAGGGGAGACGCGGAGCCGGTGAAGACGCGGCAGTGGATGCCCACGTGGAGAGGAGTATGAGGGCTCACTCGATCGGCTGCGGTGTGAGGCCGCCGTCGCCGCAGGGCCTGGCCAGCGGTGGGAATAGTAGGGGCGGTGAGGCCTCCGCGGCAGCACAGCCGGCCACGGGAGGCAGGAGCAGGCGGCACGACCGGCGCTGCTTTTGGCGGCTGGAGCAAGAAGACCAGAGGTTGAAGAAGCACTACGGCCGTTGGATGGACATCGTACGGTCACTGGAGCTAGAATTGTTCATATTGACTAAGTTGACAAAGCCCTCCGTCCCCGTCAACTTAGTAGGCCCACAAGTCAGCCTCCCACCAAGGTGGGTTCCAGCTAGCAGGGGGAGTATTCATTTTTTTGTGCGTAATAAGGAGGCACTTCCGGTGGGTCCGAGCTGACAGCGGGGGGAACGTTTTTTTCGCGAAATACGGTGGCCCGTCCGGTGGGTCCCAGCAGTCAGGGGGGAAACGTTTTTTTCACGAAATAAGGTGGCCTGTCCGGTGGGTCCCCGCTGTCAGGTGGAGGAATAATTATTTTGCACGTAATAAGGAGGCACTTCCTTGCGGCCGCCGTGGACCCAGCTGTCAGCCTCTCCACGTACAGTACTCTTCCAATGGAAGTCGGTCGTTGACCACGTTGACCATGCCGCGCCGAGAGCACCAGGGCGGTGGACGATGGCGAGGCCTAGGAAGGGGACGACGTGGAGCCGGGGAAGACGCAGCAGTGGAAGCCCGCGCGGAGAGGAGTACGAGGGTTCACTGGTTCGGCTGCGGTGTGAGGCTGCCGTCGCCGCAGAATAACAGGGGGTGTGGGTGAGTGGAGGGATGGCCTGGCCAGCGGTGGGAGTATTATGGGGGCGGTGAGGCCTCCGCGGCAGCACAGCCGGCCACGGGAGGCAGGAGCAGGCGGCACGACCGGCGCTGCTTTGGGCGGCTGGACCAAGAAGACCAGAGGTTGAAGAAGGACTACGGCCGTTGGATGGACATCGTACGGTCGCTGAAGCTAGAATCGTTTATATTGACTAAGTTGACAAAGCCCTTGGTACGCTCCAACTTAGTAGGCCCACAGGTTAGCCTCCGAAACGGTGCGCCCCAGATGTCAGGGGAAGGAATCATTTTTTGGGTGGCCGAAGCTAAGAATATCCGAGATTGAAGAAGAAGCACGACATCCGTTGGATAGACATCCAACGGCCAACTGCTGCTAGAACCGTGTGTTGACTATAATAAGTTGACAAAGCCTTGCATACGCGTCAACTTATTTTTTTTAGGGGACGCGTCACTTAGTAGGCCCACAAGTGTGTGGCAGAGAACTTATAGCCCATTTGCGTTTTGTAAGAATGTACAACCCATTTTTGAATTCTAATGGAATTTACAACAGCCCATTTACAGTTTGTTAAAAGTACAACCCATTTTCTAGCTAGGACAACGATTAATAATTCCAACCAACCGTTGAAGACAGAATTCAATAAAATTTCCCACATTTTGACGGGATCCGAAATATTTTTATCCCGAAATTTCTAGTCAGATTAAATATAAATTTGTATTATGTAAAAATCCAACGAAACATTGCGCGTGCAACAATGAAAATTTAAGATTTTCAAAATCCATAAATAATATTTTATAAACTAATTTCGTGTTTGGTGCATTTTTTTATAGTTACTGCCCAGTTTTTATAATTACATCCCATTTATTATTTTTTAAAGCCCATTTTCCTGTTAAGCCTAATGCATCCCTCCTAGGAAAGATTTGCAGCCCAGCGGGCGGAGAATAACAAGTTGACCTTGCCTGGGTATTCCTCAAAAAGACGTATAGCTGGGCTAGCCATTTTCATCTTGAAAAAATTAGTATCTGGGCTAGATATCTGGCCTGGGCTAGACGGGCCACAGCCCGCCCAGTTAATACCCTGCTCTGCTCTGAACAACAACGAAATCATCGCCAAGAAAAACTCTGCAGTGCTCACGCCTCAAAAACACAAATACTGCTCGAGCTGCTTGGTCCCAGCTGTCGGCCGCACCTTGTGCAATTCTCTCGTTTATATTGACTACATAGGTTGACAATGGTGTGGGACCATGATGTCAGGAAACCAGGAGAAAGCAAAAAAAATATAGTTGTACATAATAAGGAGGCACTTGCGTACGTACGGCTATGGCCCTAGTGGGTCCCTAGTGTCATCCAGTCAAAATAAAGTCATCTCCTGAATCCTCATGTTCGTTGACGATGTTAACAATGCTCGGCGCGACGGCAAGCGCAACAATTCGAAGGACAATGGAGAGGGCCTCGCGGGCTCTACGGATGGTCTGATACAGCGCCCGCTGCTCATTCAGGAAGCCAGGATCATCGGACACCTATGAGCACCTTCGAGAAACTGAGACGGCAAGAAACGGTAAGGCCGCGCTTGGGAGCTCTGGTTTATTTCAAACCTGTATTAACATACAAGTGTAATTTACTCGTCATCGGAAACAACGCGTAAAATACAGGCGTAATGAAACCGAGGGACCGAGGTCTGTAAGTAAAATCGGCGGGTTACGCGTGTAATTTGAGAGACTAGTGTATATTTTATGAGCACTGCTATATGGACGACATTACCAGACGATACATGCACGACGTGCGTATCATGCCATCCATGGGCAAGGCTGAAACAGCAGCTAACGGCTGGATTAGCAATCGTCCGAGTGTCGTTCAGTGTTTTTATCATGTGTGAAGTACTTCCGATATTTTGCTAGTCGAAATCGACCAACCAATCGCCTTCGCCCGAGACCATCTGCTTTAATTTACAAGCGTCAGTTTTACAAGCGGTTTTGGTTGGAAAACGACGATCCAATCACGGCCTAATATCATGAGTTGGTCGGAAGATCATATGGTTTCACGTCTAACCTACCCGACTTGTCGTATAGGCTATGAATGAAACATCAGACGATGAACTTCTTAAGCATGGAAACAACAGAAGAGGATGATCTTCTTAACAAGCAAATCACTGGCATTAGATCGACATGCAAAACAATACGAAGCATTATTCTCAGGAGGCACAGTGAACAGCTCGTGATGCCGCATGCCACAACATTCCAAGCTCAACTTTGCAATCAAACACAAGGCCTGGCATTACATAGACAATATTTAGAACAAACTCTTAACACAGGAATATCTCAGCAGAGTAACTATTTACTTCTAAACTGAACACAGGAATAGGAAAAAACACTCGACGCTACTCACAGCAAGGGCGTCCCACTCAAAAATATCAAATGCATGTCTTCTGGCTAACATCAATGAGCAAATTTGACAAGGTTTTCCAATTCCAATATATTAAACTAACGTCTTGTTGCTAATATCAATGATTAAACTTCGACAAGCTTTTCCCATTCAAAATACGTAATGCCTATGATCGTGGAGTCCTGTCGTAGCTTCTTGTACTTGTTTGGGCACTTTTTGCCCAGGGCACTCCACGTGTTGTTAAATTGCCAATGGTCTCTGCAGACTAGTCATGTCACCGGTGTCTAATAATACTCTGTAAAGCTTCTCGGTCATTCCTTCTGTAATGTAGCGCAAACAGTGATGGCTTCTTTCTGCAAAGTGGAACGACCAACTGGACCCAGTAATGCAGCAGTTTGCCTTGGACACATTGGCTCCTTTTGTGCAGTTCAACTAAAATCGAAGTCGGAATAAAACCGAGCTTTAATTTTGATATCCCTGTAAGCAACAATAGGTATAAGGGAAACAATTACTGAGAAATAATGGTTGATGACTTGTACTCCCAGAAGAAAAGCATCTACTGATCTACTTTATCTTAATGGGAAACAAAGCAGGAGAGTAGCAATTCTCCATCAGTGTGATTCATTCATATTGACTAAGACATTATCTTAACAATGCCTTGTTTCAACATGTATAAAGAACGACAAAGCAGAAAAGTACCATTCCTAAAACAATGCAACCGATTCATTTTAACAGAGACATTATCTTAACAATGCCTTGGTTAAACATGTAGAAAGAACTACAAAGCAGGATAGTACCATTCCTAACAAGTGTTGCAGTTTTGAACTAAGATTCAGTAGTTAATTAATTCTGAGAGTGGCATTGCTTAATTCTACCAGCGGCATTAGATTAACGAAAAGCATAAACAGTTCCAGGGGAGAGTGGGCGCAACAACAGTATGTGCTTCCATCTACTTATAAAGGGGGTGATGCAGAGTTTGTTGTAACAAAGCAACAAGCATCATGTCTGGGTTGGTCCCATTTTTGTTCACTACTTAATGGGAAAAGACAGCAATACAATAGCTTCAATTCAACATTTATTTAAAACAGTATCAATACAAGTAGCACAACATCTCAAAGCACACTGCACAATCATGTGGATGAAGGCCTGTAGTGACCTTTCATGAGACAGACAAGATAAAATACGAATCTGCCAACACGAATAGGAAATCCAATCTCGTTTTGTGCAGTTGCACTGAAATCAAGCAAAGTGTTTCGCATAGCGAAGCAAAATGTCGCAATAGCAACAAGTTGAATAGATATCCCTGTTTAAACAGAGGCAAAAAAGGAATCAATTACTGGCTAATAAAGGAGGATGAAACATGCGGCCACAAAAATGGTAATCCTGCCAATCCCTAACAAGTGTTGCAATTTTGAAATAAGATTCAGTAGTTAATTCTGAGAGTGGCATCAATTACTGGCTTATAAAGGGGGTGATGCTTAATTTGTTGTAACAAATAAACAAGCATCATGTCTGGGTTGGTCCCATTTTTGTTCACTACTTAATGGGAAAAGACAGCAATACAATAGCTTCAATTCAACATTTATTTAAAACATTACCAAAACAAGTAGCACAACATCTCAAAGCACACTGCACATCATGTGGTTGAGACCAAGATTTGAAACAACTCGCCACGAAGACTGGAAACAAATCTCGATCTCCTTTTGTGCAGTTCCACCAAAATTAAGCAAAGTCACCGGTGTGACATTCAAGTTGAACTGCACAAAACACTCTTAAAACATAAGTGTTTCGAGTAGCGAAGCAAAATGTCGCAATAGCAACAAGTTGAATCGATAGCCCTGTTTTAACAGAGGCAAAAAAGGAAACAATTACTTGCCGATAAAGGAGGATGAAACAAACGGTGACAGAAAGAAGCATCTAACTTATCTTGGATGGAAAACAAAGTAGGACAGTAACATTTCTAAAACGGTTGCATTGATTCATATTAACAGAGACATTCTCTTGAAACAACATTCGTTAAAAAATGTAATTTACTTTTAACAGTGGCATTGCTTCAATTTTCCGGCGGCATTCTTAGATTAACAACAGCAAAATAGCTGTATGGGACATGCTAGCACCATGTGCATCCACACGTATAAAATGGGTGATGCAGAGTATGTGGCCAAGCAGCATATATGCGCTGGTCCCATATTTGTTCTCTTTGAACCTTCTTCCTATGTGAGGGCAGCAAATCTAGTCCTGCACAAACTACCCGACCCCCCAGTTTCTTTCCCTTTTCAACAAAGAGATCGGTTCCTTACAGATGTGTGTACTGGGTTACCCCCTTTTCCCCTTTTCGACCTACAAAGCGGCTGGATAGCCAGTCTATACTACTTTCCGCCCCTCCTTTCCTCATTGAACCACGTCCTAGATTCTTGCTCCAGCCCACCGCACCCTTCTTTCCTCTTTGAACCAAGACCTAGATTCGACTACAGATCGAAAAAGATCCACATGCAGCTAGAGCAAGGACGGTTTCAAAGAAACTTATACCTTAGGGTCGTCGGGATGTGGCAAGGCATGCGGCGGGAGGCCGGATCTGCCCACACTACGTACGACAACGAGGAAGAAGGGGTCGGTGGCCCTCCCGCACAGGCGCTGGGTGAAAGAGAACAGCGCAGCCGGTAGTGGATTGCCTCCCTCGCCGAAGGCGATAGAGTGAACGCTGCACCTCCTCCCCTTCCCGGTGCGACGGGATACATACGCCTCCTTCACCAGCTGTGAGGGGGGAGAGAGAGACAAGAGGCCAACGCAGTCTTGTTTAGATCTGGTGAAGAGAGGGTGAGAGACTGTGAATATAGCAAACCCTAGCAAATGAACGCTGAGCCTCCAGCGTGTAACATATATGGAGAGGGTGAGAGAGCGAGACGCGAGAAACTCTATCAAACAAGAGGCTATAATGGAGTAAAAAAATCTCTCCATAGCAGTGGTTTTAAATAGAATACGCGCGTTCCCGGAAAAAAGAAACGAAAACTGGCGGACAATTTTTTAAAGGGTCTGTCTAGGACACATCTAGATGTGAGATAGTTATGTCACATCTAAGTTGATGTCCACTTTGTTTGTGGTCTATTTTTTTCCTAGTTTTTTTGTTTCTTGTTGCTACATTATATACTTGTGGGAGCTTAGATGTGATATCCTTAAATAACATCTAGATGTGAATTAGACAAACTGATTTTCTAACGTACCAAGAAAGAAAACTCGATCAAAAACACACCCCCGCTTCCAGGTCGCGAGAGTCGTCGCGCACACACACATAGACATAGACATGCATATCCATGTTTACGTAAAATTCCATTTCCGTCTCCATCTCCAATCATATTTGTCCAACTGGCACATTATTTACGTTGTTAATTATATACGCAGCAATATTAACGTACAACATCTCTTGTTTGCGCACGTCCGGACCGCTGCCACGGCCGGTCCTGACCAACCCGAACCCTCTTCATCACCCGCGCGTGCTTCCCGCCCGAAACGGTCAGTGCCGCATTCATGCCCGGCCAGAGCGGACGCGACCTCTCACTGGCGCCGGCATTGAAGCGGCGCGCCGGCCGAGAGAGCGTTGCCCGCGCCGCTTCCGGGTGCACGCGGCTACTCCGCGTTCAAAGGTCGCAATAGCCGGCTACAACATGCATGTAGAAAGTTCTTGGGAGTCCGTGCTACAGCTAGCTGTCCTCCCCCAACTCGTCAATCTCTTCCAGTAGTGCTAGTACTCCATGGCGCGATCCATTGACAAGCAGGCGGGAAAGTTATCGTATACTCGGTTTGCGGTGAGTGGCATGCCGAGCGACCGTGTGGGGTCGAGCCGTGGAGGAGGGCGAGACACGAACACGACAGATGTGATTTAAACGTTGGTTTTGCTCGATGGCGCGATCCAACGAAACGAAACGTTGGTTTCTCTCCGTTTCCATTTTTTCTCCGGAAAAACGGAAACTTTCCACTCCATTTTCATTCCTATTCCAAGGTTGCCCCGTTACAACATTCCATCAAATACAAAGGAAAACTAACACGCATGCTGATGCATCTCAATGATTCACAGATCATAGCCAATATTTAGTTCACAACTAAAGAAAAAAGTTGTGAGAGCGTGTACGAAAGAAAAACTACTGATGGGGTCACTACGACTTAAACCCTAAACCCTAAACATGATTTAATTTCCTGGCCAGGTAGAACCTGTCGAAGGAAAGACGGCTGGCACCCTCGGATCATACGATGCTTTTGTGCAGTTCCACTAAAATCGACCTGAGCATCCCTGATGGCAAAGATATTGAAGAAGTGTGATTAGAATAATAGTATTGGCACTAGTTCATGAGACATAAACTCATCACAAGTAGAAGCCGGTAGAAGTAGAGAAAGATCGACATGGAAATGGAGCTACGGCAGTGGAGCAAGCCGGCTCCAAAAGGAAGATGGACTACCTGGGACGTCGGGCTGTAGCTAGAAGGGCGGTTGGGACGCGGCATCGTCCCATACCGCGGTGACCCCCGATTGGGACGCACCGACTGTGGGTTTTCTCCCTCGCCGATGTCGACCGCGTCTACGCAGAACATTGTTCCCTTCCCCCAGCTGCGGGATCAGGCCCGTCGTTCTATGCTTGTGAAGAGAGCAACCTAAGCAAGCAGGCTTGTAGCTTAGGCTCCTGCTAGTGTATATATAGTGGTTTTCTTTTTCTCTCCATATCAACCATTTTATATTGCGTACGTGTCATTCAAGAGTGAAATGATGGTTGCTTCTTCCGACTAACTTACTGTGTGATTTGACTGCTCCTTAGTGGTCCCTACACGTACTCCCCCTACGTGTATGCAACAGTCACACGTACACATGGACGCAAAAACGCGCGCGACGCCCTAATGCATGCATGTCCGAGCACACGACGGAACACACACGGTGACGCTCAAGCGCTCAACCTACACGTGCATGCACACACATACTCAGTCAGGGTGAGCTAGTGGCCGTATATACATCGGAAAAAAAAATTGAGCGCAATGAGCGTATTATGAAGTCCACTGACCATATTTTTACAAATATACAGTGACAGACAGTGTATTTATTTTGTTTGAAATTAAGCCATATTAACCAGAGAGGAGGCAGTATGGACTAGCATTACTTTGCTGTGTCCCGTCAACTTGCCGAACGAGGAGAAGGTTGCAGGACGGGAGAAGCTTGCGCGCAGTGGCTCGCAGGACAAGGAGAAACTTTTGACTAATGCAATCTCTCCCTCGCTCAGGCGGTGGACGTGCAACAGTTAATTCGGTGTCAGATTGCCAGAAGCATACACTATACTACTAGTGCTATTATTGTTCGACTTCCCGAATAGGCGAACAGCCAAGCGCAAAGTTTACTAGTACTACTACTATAGTCTATAAAGGTACGTACTATACTAGTACTAGGAACCGGATGGAGGAGCGTCTGCACTCTTATTATAATTTTAAAATGTGATAAAGCAATCTTCAACACATTTGGTTCTCTTCGAGGGTTCTCGCATGTGATAATGGAAGTTGATTGCATGGAACACTCGCCACAATTCTCGCTTAATTCTGGCTCATATCCTGTTACAAATAGTAGCGCTCGGTAATATTTCCTCTTTTTTTGTTATTCAGCATGTAAACAGGTCAGCAAACCTTGCGGCGCATCTTCGTGCGAACCGTGCTTGCTGCACTTTGAATGTGGCCGAGAGCTGGCTTGATGAAACACCTTGCTTCCTACTTCTTTTTTTGTGGGGTACCTCTCTTCCTAGTGACCAGTGTCTTGGCTGATCGTCCTAAGAATGCTTATATATGAATAAAGCTCTCTCATTTACCCGCAAAAAAGATTAAGCCATATTAACCGGAAAGGAGGGAGTATGGACTAGCACTACTTTTTGGTGTTTCCCGTCAACTCGCAGAACGAGGAGAAGCTTGTAGGACAAGGTGAAGCTCGCTTACGCCTTTTGACTAATGCAACCTACCCTCGGTGGACATGCATCAGTCCATTCGGTGTCAGATTGTCAGAGGCATACACTGTAGTACCCAACATGCGGAGTACCATCATTGTTCGACTTCACGAAGAGGCGAAGAGCCAAGCGCAGTAGTACGAGTAGTACTACTACTAGAACCGCATGGTGGAGCATCTGTACTCTTATTTTTTTATCTCTGATAAAGTACACGTTTATTCCGGAGAAGGGCGGAAAACGGCAGCCCAACATGTAATGAATGATATCGATCAACCAACCATGCTCGAATATATCTTGGCCTCCGTGCGAACCCGTCTGTGTGTTCTCGCTCCTCGTCTCTCTCAAGGAACGGCGGGTTGGCTCTTTGCCGTCAATTGAGATCGGTTTGCTCACACTCCTGTCCCACATGTCAGTGATATGCCAAGAGGAGGTGCGTTGACCGACTGGCCATACGCGTACTTGTTTTTGCACCTTCATACTCCTCCTCCCTCCATCACAGTTTACAGGGCGCGCTTCATTATGATGCATTTATCTCAATGCATTTCCACCACCAGAGAGACTTTAGACGCATTTGGTTTAATGCTCAATTAATTAGGGCGTGGTAACCGCAATCAAGTCCACAATGTTCTCTCCATGTACTGTACTACTACGGAGTGGAGTAAGTGCATGCATGTGTGTACCCGAGGTGGAAGCACTGCATGCATGTGTGTACGCATTATTCCCTCTAGTAATAGACGCCGTGCTATAACTACCAATGCTATTTTTCAGGCCGATCGCTAGTCGCCTTGGTCCCACAGATTTTTTTCTTTTTTTCTGAAGTGCGCTGTATAAATAGTGACGGATGGAGTAGTATGAGCAGATTCAAAGAAGAGCGTATTGATGGTTGCTTCTTCAGCTTTTGTTTCGCGTGTCTTGCCATCGATGCTCTTTAGGAAACAATAAAAAACTAACTTCCTTGCTAATGCATGTCAATTATTAGCAGACCAGAGGTAATAATTACATCACAACTGAAGACAGAGTTGTGAGAAGGTGTTAAATTAAAATTGATCCATGCTTTCATTGGCAGCAACGTCCCCCCAGCTCTGTCTAAATCAACAAGGCATGTTGGGAAAAAAGTAGCTGTCTGGAGCATGCAACATTCCGATCATTTTATGCAGTTCCAGTAAAATAGAGCTGAGCGTCCCTGTTCCAAAGATTTTAAGTGTGATTACGATAATAGAGGACTGCTGATGAAACGATAAACACACAAATAGAAGCCGGTCACCTTTGCAGTCTCTCTTAAGACTAACTAGTTGGAGAAGATTAGGCTCGGAGTTGGATGAGGAGGATAGAGCAAAACCAATCTCCCTTTGTGCAGTCGCACTGAAATGTAGAGACGTTGCCCGTGTGACATTTTAGTACAACTGCACAAAGCACTCTTAAGAAAAAAGTGATTTGTGCAGTTCACCAAAAGGTCGCAATAACAACGAGTAGAAAGGAAACAATTACTGGCCAATAACAGTTGATGGCACATGCGACGACAAAAAAGAAGCATATTCCTTGTCCTAAGGGAAGATAACAACACGGTTGTGTTTGTCTAAAACGGTGTGAGGACGAGAATGCAATATGGAAAGTACGCCGGACGAGCTACGTTTTGGGCAAAGAACTATGGAAGATCCACATGCAGCGACGTGGGAAGACAGGCAGTGGAGCAAGGCCGGAGGGGATACCTAGAGGTCGTCGGGATGTAACTAGGTGAGCGCCAGCAGGCGGAATCTGCGAGCAGGTGGTGTAGGCCCTACCGCGCCGGAGCTTGGTCAGAGAGAACGACGTGTACCGCAGATCGGGACGTGCTGCCTCGGCGCTGTCAAAAGGAGAAATGATGCACTTCCTCCCTTTCCCCCGGCGGACGGGATGCGGCCGGATCAGTGACCAACGGTGAGAGAGAGAGAGGCCACCGCAGCCTTGTGTGAGATACTCTGAAGAGCGACAAACCAGGCAGGCAGGCTCCATTGTATATAGTGAGCGGACTACCTTTTTCTCCATAAAAATCGTTTTATATTCTGTGTACGTGCCATTGAGCGCTATAACTTTATTTAAAAAAATAACGCGGCAACGCGTCAAGTCGAACTTTGTTTCGTGCATGCGTGGTACACGACCTCCCTAGGTAAACAACCGCTACAGGCGTTCGAATTAGCACGTGGGCTGCCATTTCGTAAAGAAATGAGCTCCATCGTGTACCTGCGCGGGTGTGGCTGGGCACGAAGCGTGAGTACGTGCACGGTGCACCTATTCTCTTCTTGTATACATACAACACCTACGTGGGGTTGTGTGAGAGGGATACAAACCTAGAGAGATATAGTGTGTGGGTTCTTGAGAGTTTTTTTGGGGGGGGGTCAATCAAAAAATGTAACATATGCAATGTGTGTGAAATAGAGTCCTAGATATAACATATATATAGAGGGGGCGATCCACGAGAAGAGAGTGGAGGTATCATTGGCTTGAGGTGTCCATAGAATCGAAGAGAGGGATGATGATGTGTGTGTGCGCGCGCGCGATCGATAAAGAGTGCCATCGAATTTGTGTGTGCCCACGTCAAAGATATAGAGTGGCTGGCCTACTGGAACGTGAGATGGGACATGTGCAGTTTGTCTCTGTGGCATGGATACCTACCTGCAGCGCTCGACTATCGGTGTGTGGTGGGGGAAGAGGGAGGCCCAATTAACTAGAGAGGTACAATGGCTAGTATATGTGTGGAGGAGGAGAGAGGCCTACCTCATGTATTAAGGAGATCGATCTGCCTCATGTATTAAGGGAGATCGATCGGCATCCATGCATATGTGCAGGAGAGGAATAAGGTTGGGAGAGAGACAGAGCTAGAGTGTTGGAGGGGGTGGTAGTGGAGTTGCTTCTAACAAATGGTGGGATAGGCTTGCTAGACAAACGGAGGGCACGCCCGCAATATCAATAAGAGAGGAGATGGCTGCTTGTTGTCTGTGCACGTGCGTGTGAGAGACGGGTCAGGAGGCATGCACGAATGATGAGGGGGGACGATGTGGCTGTGGTAAGCAGACGTAACTACATAGGAAGATCAATCGCCCTTTGTTAGAGAAAGGAGAGACATAGCTTGTGAGGTACGGCGATCGATGGGGGGGTAGTTAAAGTCGATCTAGGTATATGTTGGGAGATCGATTGGTATACATGAATGTGTGTGTTAGAAGCAAATGAGGCACGAGGAGAAGGATAGAGAGAGAGAGGGATGCATGTAGGAGGTGGTACGAGAGGCATACTATATCGAGGGGGAGGAGTGTGCGAGTATGAGAACGATGAAAAGAGTGGTGGGGGTGAGGCATGGACGGTGACAAGAGAAGAGGGGAAGCTTGTGTTTGTGCTAGGCACACCTGGCTAGAGAGGCATATCGATCGATGTGTGCCGTAAAGAAGGAGCTGGGGGGCCTACACACACCGTGGGTGAACGACCTAAAGTGAAAAGACGAATTTGCGCGATGGAGCTAGAGAATGATGAGGGAGGGTGAGAGGGATGCGGGCGTGTGCATGCACAAGAGAAAGTTAGCGCTAGCTACAAAGATAAGAGGGTTGTGTGGGTGTAAAGGACGAATAGAGATCATATATACTTCATTATAAAAAGCGAATTCGGATATTTGAAGAATTTATCATAGTGTTTCAAACCGACGCATGTGTGAATATATATAACGGTGATACACATGGTGTGGTTATGAACATGTTATACTACATTTAATATATTTTATCTCTACTCTTATAAAAAACGGAGTTGTTGATGATGGTGTGCCTGCCATCCTGCATTATAGGCCGTCCGATTTATATCTGGCGGATAGCAAGGAAACTATGATGGTTGAAGTTGGCAACAATCATGATTGTAGATTCTTATTGAAATAGAGAAACGAATTCAAATTTAGTTCGAATTGCAGCGGTAGTATAGACATTTGGAATGCACTAAAATGTTGGTATGAGTAGGTTACATGCATTATACAGCAAGCGAAAAAAATTAATCGGACATAACATGGATTCATACTCCCTCCTTCCATCTATATAGGGCGTAATGAGATTTTTAAGACCGCCTTTGACTATTGACAAGATTAATAGTACATGACATGCACAATGTGAAAATTATATCATTGAAAGAACCTTTCACAGACGAATTTAACGGTGTGCTTTGTGTAAGTTGCATGTCATATATCATTGCTCTAATATTTGGTCAAAGTTAGCATCAAAAAACACATTAGGCCCTATATAGATGGAAGGAGGGAGTAGCTTTGAATAGCATTTGTATAGTAAAACGGGGCAAGACTCTCTCTTTGTGTGATGTGAATAGTTTTATTTTTTCATTTTCTTTTTGGTTGAGGGAAGTGCGAATTGATTTGGTACGTACAAGTACAATATTACTACACGTTAGGCTTGTCCCTAAAATTCAACCCGCGTCTTGTTATATCCTGAAAATTCAGATATCGTGCTCCCAAAACTGGCGCCTTCACAACCCGCGCCTTGCTATCCCGAAATTACAACGCGCGCGAAAACTCCCTCCAGTTGCCAAATCCCGACACGCGAAATCCCCCTTCTAACCCTGAGCCGAAAGGGCCGCTAGTTCAAATCGGTGGGGGGTACTTTTGTAACACACCCTACATTTTGGACAAGCGCGTCCCTAAGTCATGCTTCACCCCCTCCCATCGCCCCCTTTTCGCCATTCGAAATCCCAGGCCGCCATAACCTCTCCGCTCCAGCCGCAAAACCCCACCCTCCTCCGTTCGCCACGTCACCGCTGCCCAGCCGGAGCCTCTTCCCCGACGACGTCATCCACCGCAACAGCTCGACGTCCCTCGTCCACCTCCCCGGATGAGGATCCGTCGTCCCTCTCGCCGTCCCGCCGGTTCAGCCGCCCCATCCTCCACCTCCAAGGAGCTGCTCCGACGATCACCTCGTCTATCGCGGCTACTCCATCCCCACAGCGCCGCCTTAACCTGCTCCATCGGAACCGCAACATCCTCACCGACTCCTCGGGCGAAGCCGAGTCCTACTCGGCGCCACCAAAGAGGTTGTACACTTATCGCATCGCACCTTCTCCTTAACTCGACCTCTCGGCGCCGACGGTGCTCCATCCCGCACCCCCATGGAGCGGCTACCTTGAAGCCGGCGCCGCGGGCGACATCTCCACGACGGCTCTCCCCTAGTGCGAGGCCCCTTCGGCGGCGGCGTCCATACCAGCCAGATCTGCTGCAGCTGCTCCGGCTCTCACTCGCTCGCTCGCGCTGCTGCTGCTGCTCCGGCTCTCGCTCGATCGCTCGCTCGCCCAGCTGCTGCTGCTGCTCTCCCCCTCGCTCGTGCTGCTGCTCTGCTCTGATTAAGCCACACTTCAGTCGACTGAATCGACTTTTGGGTCAGTTGATTTTTAGGGGTTCGGGGGGCTCGCCGGAGTTATGGAAGAACCACCCGCAGCGGGGACGGGGGCTCACCGGAGAGGTACCCCACTATCTATCTTAGGGTTCAGGGTGGGGCGGGGGGCCTAGAGGGCTAGCCGGGGCGGCGGTGGCGAGTTGTTTCGGGGCGGCGAGGCGGCGCTGGGGCCGGCGGTTCGGCCGGTGGTGGCTCGCAGCTCAGGGGGGTGCAGGTTGAAGATGAACTACAGGCCCTCCCTAAACTACATGTCAAGTGCCTCTCTGCTACCATTGCGTTCAGTTTCGATAGTAGCATTCAGATTCCACAGTAAATTTTAGTTTCGCCAGTTAAGTTCAGAGTCAACAGTTTTTACCTCATCTGTTGTAGTTAGGTGGTTTTTGGTGATGTTAATTTTACATCCATTTTACATCATCTATTGGAGATGCTATTAGAATCCCACTTGAGATTGATGATGTCTGTCTTGTGCTGCTTCAGCCTTGACGTCTTACGGCTCACCGAAGCTGCTCCAACGACAGAACGATCCATCACAACAGAGCGGTGCCCTAGACGCCGTCTACAGATTCCTCAGATCTTCCTCCACACCTCCGACAACCACCTCTGCCTCAACTGCTTCAGCGACCAACCCAATGATGCTGAGGTCGACACGGCTACGGCAAAGAGGTTGTACACTTGTTGCATCACTTATTACTATACATTCACGTCGATCGATTAGGGCTATTTTGGTTCAACGGAAAAACGTCGATCCACTGGTTGTTACCATCACTCTAAATTTCTGGAGGGTTTGCTCTACCTTGGCATGATGATGTTAGTCATATCATGCATATGTTGCCTTGCAGTGCCTACTTTTGACATCATATATGTCATCTGCTTAGTTTAGACATGTTCTGTAATGCCACATGTTTAGTTTCTATATCATATATGGGAATTATGCAATCTCATGTCTTTTAGCCAGCCATAATATATGTGAAATGTGCAATACCATCCTGTTTAACCAGGCATCATATATTTGAATGATATCTTGCCCATCCTTTTCTACATTACATTTCCATTTGTCGACAATGTTTGTACATTAAACTACTCTTCCTATGAATCAACCATTTGGGTGGGAGATGGAAAAATCTGGAGTGAAAACAAGGCCTTCAGAGCAGACAGTGCTACCTGTCGAAGCAGATCTCTTGTTGGGTCCCGATAGCTCCTCAGAGATGGATTCAGAGACAGATGACCAGTCCTATTCCCCCACTGAGGTGTATGCTCTAACTTGGCACGGTTATACCGCTCATATCATGCACACGGTGTCTTGCATTGCATAGTTTAGACATCATATACACAATATTCAACAGCATGTTCTTAGTTCAGACATCATATCGAATGCCCTCTGTTTAGCATATAAATCACATATGTGAATTAAATGATGCGATCCTGATTACTTAGATAACATGTAGGTGAATTATGTCATGCGATAATGTTTAGTTATTCATCATATCTTTGAATTATGTTATGCTATGCTATCCAGTTTAGATAGACATCATATATGTGAAATTATGTCATGCTATCCGTTTTAGTTAAACAATATACATGTCAACTATTTCATGCCCTCTTTTTTCCACACTATCTATTGCATCTGTCTCTCATACAATGTCTCTACATTCAACTATGTTTCCTGTTTATCAGCCATTTGAATTGGAGCGGGTGATGCCAGTATCTAGCGGACTAAAAACACGGTCTTCAAATAAAACAGTGCTACCTCTTGGTGGAGATAGCACCCGGTTGTACATGCACAAGAACCAGCCCTACCACACATAACCCAAACTCTCGCAGATTGTACCCCTACTGCGATGGACAGAGAACCAGCTTCACCCAATCTAACCCCAACCCCAGCCGATAGTAACCCAGTTCCTATTGACACAGCACCATCTCCACCACAGAGCTCCCAAACAAGAGCAGTTAGTAAGGCAGCTCCAGTGCCCAAAGGGCCAGTACTATCACGGCGAACCCCAACTCCACCAGTTAGTACGCCTATTCCTGTGGAGGAAGCACAACCAGCTAGTCGTAGTTTAGCATCTATCGCATTTGATGTTGTTAAATCGTATGTGCGTATCTTCCCATCTTGGAAATATTATACTGAAGATGAAGGAAAATGCCAGTTGCAGGTGTTTGTCCAGGAGTTATGTGTAAGTAATGTTATTCATGGCAATTACTTTGCTTCGTCCCATACATCCTACCTCCATGATGGTTATAATACAGCAAATTTTCCCATTTTTCTCTATAGAGAACGACCGATTTGGAAACTCAGGATGAGGTAACCTGTGCTAATACCTCTGCTATCTTCAAGAATGCTTGGTGGCAGTATCGGAATTACCTGAAGAAAACGTACTTCACCGGCAAAGAAACTCATCAAATTCCCTTACGTTCTCCTAAGACACGAACGCCTTGTTCTGTACTGCTGCCGAACCAAGAATGTGGTAAGGTCTATGAGCTCATTTTCTATTTTTAAGTATTATATTCTTGCGTCTTACTGTACTCTATTCATGTAGAACAAGTGCCTAAACCTGAAGAACAACTGTTCTAATTTAAGATTCCATTGCTATCATAGTTCAAAAAAGCACTAGGCGTGAATTGTGCGTTTTGCCACCGCCTTGCGGTTTACTGACCAAAGCGCATACTTATGCGCAGTTATGCACAGACTATGCGTAGTTATGCGCAATGCGTTTTGCCAATGCCTAGAGCCTAGGCGCGCTTAAGCGCTCGCTTAGGCGCGCCTTTTTTAACTATGATTGCTTTGCTATTGTATCACTGTATTTACTCATACAAACTTATTTTTAAATTGAAGGATCCAATCGAAACTCCAATGGCACAGCAGGTATGTTCACGCATGTTTCTTTAACAGGTTTGCTCTTATCAATAGCTCTGTTGATTTCAATTTCAATTGCGTATACAGTTGACTTTCATATCATGCACATTACTAGCATCACAACAGAGCCAATAGTGTTGTTGTACATGTAGACCCGTGGTACCCATCTGAAATCTTGTCGTGCCGTGTAGTTTCCCATGCTTTGTATTCTTTCACTGCTGCTTTGTCTTGAACTGATATGATTTGAACCGTGTCTCTATTTTGATTTGGCAAGACAATGCAGTGACCATAGGACATAGATATATGTTTGTTTGATGCTTTTATTATGTACAAGTACTTGGCAATAGAAGACTTGGTAGTTTAATCCTGTCCACCTTACCAATGAACTGGTTCACCAAAATGAGTTTCATATACTAGTACATGCTAGACTTGTTATGTGTCTGCTTGTTTCTTCTTTTAGAATGCTGACAGAATATTGGGGAAGAGTGCCTTATTAAGCAATGGTAAAGGAAGTAATGCAGATAAGGTTCAGGATAGTGACACATCCTTGTTGGTCTCCAACAAAGCTGATAAAACAGCTAAGGAAGACTATCTTGAAGACAGCGAGACAACCCCAAAGTCCTGTCTTGGTTTAGTGTTCGAGTTACTGGCCACTACTGCTTGCACAAGCTATTCAAACTCACTGTCTGAATCAGTTCGGTTTCTTGAGTCTCAACTACAAGCTGAAAGACATCGATCAGCTGTGCTGCGACAAGAAGCGGAAGGACTGCGGAAGTCCCTGGAGCATTCAGATGCATACTTTCTGGTGCAACAGCAAGCGTTGGAGGATTTTAGCGCCAAACAGGACAAAGCTAATCAGCTTGCTAAGTTTATTGCCAGCATGGTGGATACCCAGGATAACGTTTCTTGAGCTCTTCTGAAGATGTTTCAGTTATGCTCTTGTTTTGCTGCCGCGTTTATTTGCACTGGTGGCCAATTTTGACGGCCAGTGTATGTAATGTGCTGCTTTGTTCCCTATATTTGCACTGGTGGCGAACTTTGATGCCCAGTGGATGTAATATGTGTAATAGCGGTAATAGGCTAGCGCTAATTGCTTGCTTATTTATTTCCTTATTGTCTTGTTTAGTTGTTTGCTTGTAGTCACTGCAGTTCTTTTTCTGTTTTTTCTAGTGGCCACAATAGCCTATTTTTGGTAACTAGGCCAAAATAATCATGGCAACACACGGACTGTTGTAACCATGGGCCTCCTGCAGGCCGTATGATCCATGGGCCTTTGTCCGGCCGTAGGATCCATCGGCCTTCTATACGGGCCTTAGGGTCCATGGGCCTTCTACGGGCCGTAGGGTCCATGGGCCTTCTACGGGCCGTATGATCCATGGGCCTTCTACGGGCCGTACTATCCATGGGCCTCATACGGGCCGTAGGATCCATGGGCCTTCTACGGGGTGTATCATCATTTCCCCAATCATGGGCCATACTATTCATGGACCATAACGGGCCGTTAATAGGCCGTATTTGATAACTCTATGAAAACATCCCAACGGGTTTTTTTGACATGAAAACGGCCCAACGTATTAACGGTCCGCAAACGGGCTGACTGTAACGACGGGCTGAATTTGGCCCACAAGCAGAAAATGACAGTAACGGGTCGTATGTAACCGAATGCTGCAAATGAGCCCAAGAATCAATGGGCCCTGAGAAGGCCGAAAGATAACTTGGGCTGGAAACGGCCCAATGGAATAACGGGCCGCTAATGGGTATAAAGTGATACATTGTTCATTACGGGCCAGTTTCACCATGGGCCGCTAATGGGCCAAGAGTTACAAAGGTCCTCATATGGGCCGAAAGAAGTCATGGGCCACACATGGGCCGGAAGTTAAAACGGGCTGAATCATATTGGACGGCCCAGATGACGCTACTGGGCCTAATTCGGATAGGGCGTAACGGGCCCTGGGTTAGCGGGCTGTAAATGGGCTATATGCGAACAGGCCATTAACAGGCTTCCGTGGGCCGACCCGCCACCTTTTGACCAAGTTAAATGGGCCGGCCTTTTCACAGGAATGGGCCTTTGTTGGGCCGTGCCACGTGTCGCCGTATCATAGGCGCCTTCGGTCCAATGAGCGGATGACATCTGTCCCAACGGTGAGCCGACACGTGTTTCCTCCAGCCAATGATGATTTTACACGTGGAAAATCCCCATTGGTCGGGGCTGTTAATGGGTTATCGTTCCCAAAACCCGACCCGATAGCTTAACAGCGTTCCGTTACGGTGGATGCCATGTGTCGGTCACCCTTGACGAAAGCACTTCTGTGACGCGCGATTTATCGTCATGGAAGTGGACACTTCCGTGATGATAATTTTGGCAATGTCATGGAACACTTCTACGACAACACAGGTATGACTATCTTGATTCTGTCATAAATTTGTCATGGATGTACATGCATGACAGAAAACGCGACCTACTGTGACAAACACGTATCATCACGGAAGTGTATTTTTTTTGTAGTGCACGACACAAGACTTGCAAATCCTACACTCTCTCCCCCTTTGGCATCGAGACACCAAAAAGGCAGAGAGGAATGGGCTCCTCCTACGACACAGGTGGTAGCTCAAGCTGAAGTGATCACTCATCATGCTCCTCGTCAGACTCGGTAGCAGGAATGGGCTCCTCTTCTGACTCAGTCCACTGATAGCCCTGCTTGGCTAACCATTCAGCCTCCGGAGTGATGTTCTTCTCTGACCCGCTCTCCATAATCTCGCCGAATGTCCTCAAGATCCTCTTGTTGCGCTGGTGACTCTCCTTCTGAGCAACATGTGACCTGTACTGTCCCTTGGCTTGCATGCAGAACAGAGCCTTCATCTTGTTCTTCAGCTTCTTAGCCCAAGTGGGCTCAGATGATGGAGGAGAGTATCTATCAGAACTGTCCTCATCCGCCTCCTCCTCCTCGAGCTCATCCTCATCCACATCCATCCTAGCAGCCTCAACCTCAGCCCTGGTAGTGGTGTTATCCCACTTGCTCTTGATGCGGAGCTTGATGGGCTCATGACGAATCCAGTTGGGGGCAACAAACTCTTCATTGGGAAAGAGTTGCTCCCAAGTCTTTGAGATCAAGAGATGAAGGTAAGGTCCATAGATGGGCACCTTACGGTTGAGCACGGCAAACTACAGCTCACACCACAGGATATGTGAGACATCAAGTGGTTCTGTCTGATGGAGACGCACCTTCTCACAGATGAGCATCATGTCCACAAGATAAGCATGCACCTTATCCTTGTCACCAATGCGCGGAAAGAGGGAGTTGCGGAAGATCCGGTGCATGATGTCAAGGAAGGGATTCAGCACCCAGGTCTTCTTGTCAGTGCCAAGCTTCTTCTCAACAAGGTATAGCTGGAGCTTGTCCTTGCTGGCCGACTCGGCGTTGGCATGAGGGCAGACACCAATGGGCATATTGAGCCCCTCATCACGAACATGCAGCAGCGCCATGAACTCCTTCCACTTAGCAGTCATCCTTTGCCCATTGGTCATCCACGTCATGGTCCGTTCCTCATTAGTATGGAAGTGGACCAACGCAAAGAACTGAGCCACAATCTCTGGGTCATAGTCCAAGTGAAACGTGAGCAAGTCCTCAATGCCAAATTGCTCCACCAGGTCCAAAGCCTCACCAAAATATTCCCAGTGATTATCCTTCCTCATATGAACCATGTCAATCCAGTGCACGTCCACGTAGATGTTCTGCTTGGCCTTGATCACATCCAAGAAGATAAGATTCTGTTGCTTGGTCCAAAACAGATCATTCCCCCTGAAGTTCTCACGGGGCTTCACATAGGGGTAGATCCTCCTGCGAGTGATAAACTCGTCTAGAGGAATCTCATCCATGCCCTTGATGGCACCTTGGTCTTGGTGGCGGTTGACTTGGCCCTGCATTGGGGGGCACTGGAGCCCTCTAGAGTCTCCTCTTGGTTGCGCGGGCGCTCCGAGCCCGTGTCACGGCTGGATTCAAATGACGGACATTGGAGCCACCACCTATGACACACCACACAAGAACACATGAGAGAAACGAGAAGGATCAATGCAAAGACCACAGCAAAAAGAAACGAAACATGTAGAAATAAGATTGGGTAGTCGCCACAAGGAAGTTTCGAAGTCAACAGTAGTACCGGACCACTAAGCAGAAGTAAAATTTTACTGCTGCTCTAGCCGCGGTAGTACCGCGCCGGGATGGCACGGTAGTACCGCGCCTAGAGCGGAAGTAAAATTTTACTTCTGTGCCCTGAGCGGTAGTACCGCTCCAGAGGAGCGACAGTACCGCACGAGGCAGATGCAGCCAGAGCGGTAGTACCGTACGGGAGGTGTGGTAGTACCGCTCGGAATCAGATCCGGTACGAACAGATCTAGGCACATCCGTAACATTGGAGCGGTACTACGGTTGATCGAAAATATAGTGTGGAAACATACCAAATAGCATCTCTACTACACTACTACTCTCCTACATCCTACTCTTGCAAAGATTTGGCCTAAAATCTCAAGAACAACATGCATCTCCCCAAAACCTAGAGGCAAAACAACGAAGCAAAGAGAGAGGGAGTTGGGGAGAAACCTTGTTCCATGGCAAGAGGGCGGGGTGGGGATCGATGCCACCGGTCGAAATGCAAGGAGAGCGGCCGGAGACGGAGATCCGGCGAGGTCCTCCGGTGTAGTTCTTGGGCAGGAGAGAGAGAGATGAAGTGGGGAAATAGAGTTGAATGGGTATGGGGGAGTTGGAACTCCCCCTGCCCGCTCTTGACCCCTCCCGCTCGCGACGGCGCGGTAGTACCGTGGGTCATCACGGTAGTACCGCCCGTGTGGAAGTACCGCACGCAGGGCGGTAGTACCGCTCCTCCAGCGGCAGTAAAAAAATTACTGCCGTGCTGGTCGCGGTAGTACCGTGCTCATCTCCTGCGGTAGTACCGTGCCCATCTCCTGCGGTAGTACCGTGGCTAGCCACGGTAGTACCATAGACCCAAGAAAGTGCATGTTTCGACAAGGAAAAAGCACGGCCTTTGCATAGCAGCCTTCAAGCGACCGGACACGCAAACGCACACACACACACAAGGCAACTCAGACACAAACACGACTCAACAAGAAGGAAAAAGGCAACAAGGAACAAACACTAACCAAAACCTCTCTAGAGGAGAGGTCACTGGCCGAAGCCACCTATGTTTGAGTCAATTGGTATGGCACCACGAAGAATTATCCTTGGGCCCATGACCAAAACTCGTCTTTGAAGCACAAGTACCATAAAAAATGGCTAATGTGAAATAGTTGATCAATTTATGCATAATGGGGGGAGGGAGAGTTCATTGAGAGAACAACACTCCCCCTATGTCCATGCCTACACCTAAACAAGATATCAAGATGAGTATGGTGTGGTGTGCAAGGGTTCAAGCCACATTGCTCGAATCAATGATATTTAGCTCTTGCCTTAACTCGCGAAATCTTGCTTCATCCAAGGGCTTCGTGAAGATATCTGCAAGGTTATCATGAGTGTTGACGTAGTTGAGCTCGATCTCCCCTCGCCTAATGTGATCCCGGATGAAGTGATACCGAATCTCAATATGCTTCGTCTTGAAGTATTGCACCGGGTTGAGAGAAATCTTGATGGCACTTTCATTATCACACCAAAGAGGCACTTTTTCACAAATGACACCGTAATCCTTTAAAGTTTGCCTCATCCGTAGAAGTTGTGCACAACAACTACTGGCGGCCACATACTCCGCTTCGGTGGACGAGAGAGACACACAACTTTGCTTCTTAGAAGACCAACTCACCAAAGAGCAACCAAGGAATTGGCACCCTCTGGAAGTTGACTTCCTATCCACTTTGTCTCCCGCCCAATCAGAGTCCGAATAGCCTACAAGGTTGAAGTTTGCTCCTCTTGGGTACCATAAGCCAAAGTTTGGGGTATGAGCCAAATATCGAAAGATTCGCTTGACCGCCACAAAGTGGCTTTCCTTAGGTGCGGCTTGAAACCATGCACAAATTCCCACACTCAACATGATATCCAGTCTAGATGCACAAAGGTAAAGCAAGGAGCCAATCATGGAGCGATATACCTTTTGATCCACCGCTTTACCGTTGGGATCTATGTCAAGTTGGCATTTGACGGGCATTGGAGTGGAAGCCGGCTTGACATCACTTAGCTTGAATCTCTTGAGCATGTCTTGAGTGTATTTGGCTTGGTTGATGAAGGTTCCTTCTCTTCTTTGCTTGATTTCGAACCCGAGAAAGAACTTCAACTCTCCCATCATGGAAATCTTGAACTTTGGGGTCATGAGAGTGGCAAACTCCTCATTGAAAGCTTTTTTAGGGGAACCAAAGATAATATCATTAACATATAGTTGGCATACAAACAAATCCCCTTTGACCTTCTTGGTAAAAAGAGTGGGTCGATGTTCCCAATTTCAGACCCACGATCTTGCAACAACTCGGTAAGATGCTCATACCACACACGTGGGGCTTCTTTAAGGCCATATAGCGCCTTATCGAGTTGGTACACATGATCGGGGAAATAGGGATCCTCGAACCCCGGGGGTTGTTTGACATATACCAACTCATTAATAGGACCATTAAGAAAAGCACTATTCATATCCATTTGTTGCAACTTAATGATGAGAAGCATAAGCAATCAACAAACGAATGGATTCAAGGCGAGCAATCGGAGCAAAGGTTTCACCGTAGTCGATACCCTCGACTTGGGAGTAGCCTTGTGCTACCAACCGAGCCTTGTTACGAACGATAATCCCATGAGCATCTTGCTTGTTCTTGAATATCCACTTGGTTCCAATGAAATTATGATTCCCCGTTGGCCTTCGCACCAATCTCCACACCTTGTTGTGCTTGAAGTTGTTGAGTTCTTCATGCATGTCATTAAGCCAATCCGGATCCTTGAGCGCCTCATAGACCTTTTGGGGTTCAACACAAGAAACAAACGCGTGATGTTTCACAATAGTTTGCTAATTGTCTATGAGTGCTTACCCCCTTTCGAATGCTTCCAAGCACATTCATCATGAGATGACCATTGGTAATGAGCTTGGATGCAATCTTGGCGGCACGACGCTCCAATTCCTCCTCAGGAGTGAGTTGAGGAGCGGTAACTTGATCATCTTGAGCATCGTCTTGAGCTTGAACTTGCTCGGAGGTGAGAACTTGATCTTGGGCATCACTTGGTGGTTCAACACCATCTTGAGGTTGATCTTGCCCTTGATCTTGTTCATGAGGTTGAGGGCCTTCACTTTGTTCTTCGGAAGCATGTGGGTCTAGGGTTGGTGATGGTTCCTCTTGAGTGGAACATTGTCCTTCTCCTTCAGTCACAAGGGGTTCCTCAATGGGTAGGATAAAACCAACACCCATTCTTCTTATGGCTTGGGGAGGAATTTAATCACCTACATCACAAGTACCACTTTGCTCCACATGGGAGTCGTTATTCTCATCAAACTCCATGTTACACGTCTCCTCAGTAAGTCCCGTGGACTTATTGAGGACACGGTAAGCATGAGAGTTTGTAGCATAACCAACAAATATGCCCTCATGAGCTCTAGCCTCAAATTTAGACAAACGAACACCTTTCTTGAGAATGAAACACTTACACACGAACACCCGAAAGTACTTGAGGTTGGTCTTGTAACCGGTGAGTATCTCATATGGATTTTTGTTCAAGCCTTTGCGGAGATAGAGCCGATTGGATGCATGACACACGGTGTTTATGGCCTCGGCCCAAAAGTTGTATGGAGACTTGAACTCCGCCATCATGGTCCTTGCCGCATCCATCAACGTCCAGTTCTTCCTCTCCGCTACACCAATTTGTTGAGGGGTGTAAGGTGCGGAATATTGATGCTTGATCCCCTCAGCACTAAGAAACTCATCCAAGATGTAGTTCTTGAACTCGGTGCCGTTGTCACTTCTTATCATCAAGATCTTTGCATTGTGTTGGCATTGAGCTTCATTTGCAAAGTCAATGACGGTTTGTTGTGTCTCAATCTTCCTCTTGAAGTACACCCAAGTGTATCTTGAATAATCATCCACAATCACCAAGCAATACTTTCTACCCCCAAGACTATCAAAGGATGGAGGTCCAAAGAGATCCAAGTGAAGGAGCTCTAAGGGCCTCTTCGAGTAGATGATAGTCGTGGGTGGGTGAGCCTTCTCATGTAGCTTCCCTTCAATACAAGCACTGCAAGCAGGATCTTTGGTAAAACTGACATTTGTTAGTCCACGGACATGGTCCCCCTTGAGAAGACTTTGCAAAGATCTTATATTGACATGGGCTAAATGGCGATGCCAAAGCCATCCCACGTCAACTTTAGCCATTAGGCATGTCGCGGTCTTAGTGGGTCGCTCCAAAAAGTTAATCACATAGAGACGATTCTCGACATGCCCAACAAAGGCTACTTTAAGAGTCTTGCTCCACAAGAGGGCCACGGTTTCAATATCAAAGAAAGTGGCAAAGCCCATGAGTGCAAGTTGACGAACGGAAAGTAAATTGTATGCAAGGGACTCAACAAGCATGACTTTCTCGATCGTGAGATCATGAGAAATGACAACCTTGCCAAGTCCCAATACCTTAGAAGACGAGGCATCACCCCACTCGACATTGGTGGGCATAGAGGGAATCTTGTGCACGTCCACCACCAAGTCCTTGCTTCTGGTCATATGATTAGTGGCTCCACTATCGAGCAACCATAATCCCCCACCGAAAGCAAACACCTACAAGAGATCAATGCTTGGTTTTAGGTACGCATTTTGTAATGGGTCCTTTGATGTTAGTAACAAGGGTCTTGGGAACCCAAATAGACCATTCATGTCACATCCTAGCTAGTTCATGCATTAGAGTGTTGCATCATGTTTACTTTTTCCAAAAACTTGAAATGGGGATGACAGAACCCCCAGCACCCCCCCTGAAAACAACCAGGGATTACTAAAATTATTTTCAATGAACCTGAAATGCCATTCTAAAAAGTCCACCCTTTTTGTCTTGGGTTAGAACCTCTGACAAAATGGGTTCACAATTTTCTAGGTCATCACAAGATCATTGAATTAAATCATATGTAACTTGCATTTGGGCATTTTAATGCTAGTAAATATTTTGAATGCCCAAATAATTCTGGAAATAAGTGTGGGCTGTTGAAAATAATCTAAACAGAGTCCCTAATTATTTTCAGGATTTTTGAAAGTGCCTAACTATTTTAAATAAAGGCACACAGTTACAGAAAAATAGAAAAAAACAAAAACAGAATAAAGAGAGGGAGAGAATCCTACCTAGCAGCCCACTGGCCGGCCCAACACTGTGCTGGCCCGTGCCAGCCAGCTGCTTCCTCTCGCCAGAGCAGGCAGAGAGGTGACGCCGGCGTGCGCGAGCTCGCCACGGCGCCACCTGCTTGCCGCCCATGCCCGTGGACACCTGGGCGAGCCCCACGTCGCCGCCCCGACCCCCTGGACACATCCATTCGCCCCCTGCCTCTCTCCCTCGCCCTCTCCCGCCATGGCCGCCACACCTGCCGCCGCACCGCCGACGTAGCCGCGCTCTCCGTCGTCCCCGCGCCGCGCCACCGTGCCCAGAAGCTCCGCCGCCCTCCTCTCATTCGAGCAAGCTGAGCCCCGAGCGCTCGCTTGCCCCGAAGCCTCTGCAACGACCTCGCCCGACTCCGCCACCGCGGGAGATCCCCTTCGCCGTCACCGCCACACCAGCTCATCCCCGACCTCGCCGACTGCTCCGACGTGACCGCCGTGAGCTCAGCCACCTTCCCATCCTCCCCGTTCTCTCTCAAGAGCACCATAGCGACCGCACGCAGCTTCACCGCACACGCCACCGCCGAGTTCGTCGCCGACGATGCTCCGGCCACCCACCGGCCACACCACCATCTCCAACACACTCACCGCATCCCCAGGAGCCCGTAGCACCACTCCACGCGCCTCGCCGTGCCCCCTAACGACGAGCCCGAGCTCGCCCGAACCCCGGCAGCTACACAGCTCGTCGTCGGCGTCGTTTCCGGCGACCCTGAGGCCAACCACCACCACCACTCGACGCGGCTCGCTCCTAGCTACTCGTAGATGGTCTCCGCCACCCTTTTGGTCGCCGGAGCACGAAACCCGCACCCCACCGCCGCGTCTGGCCTCGCCGACGGCTAAACGCCGGCGAGTTGACCCGCTGACCGTTGACTGGGTGGGCCCAGTTTGACCCCCTGGGTCACTGACGTGTGGGCCCCAGGCCACTAACTAAACTAAGTTAGTATTAGTTTAACGCTAACTAAACTTAGTTAGTTTAATTGACACTGACAGACGGGACCCACAGGTCCGGGTTGACCCAGACCGTCTCTGTTGACTGATGATGTCACCCTGACGCTATGCTGACACAGTAAATCATTTACTGAAATTGTTCTTATACAGGAAATTCCAGAAAATCCTACAAACTTCAAAAAATCATAGAAATTAATCTATAACTCCAAATGCAAAGATTTATATATGAATTTTGATCAGAAAAATCCAATCTTTCCATCTGTACCGGTTTCATGCATGTCAGAACACTTTAACCTTGCTTTTTAGGTGAAACAAGTAAATGCACTAATATGACCTCTTACTTTGGGTTAGCATTTGAATCCTTGATTCAAATGGACTCAAACTAATCTGTTCTAAGTTGCATTAGCCCAAACACATTCATTTTGCCATGTCATTGCATGCATCATATTGTTGCATATTGCCTTGTGATGATTGTGTTTCGATGTGTTCTTCGTGGTAGGTTCTGCCTCCGAGGATATTCACGAGTATCCAACTGAAGGGCAGTATCCCACTACCACTTTGTCAGGCAAGCAACCCATTGATCATTTCGATACAAACCCATCTTCTCGCTTCTGCTCTCATTTACTGCATTAAGACAACGCGTTTCAAACTGTTTTGTGTCGCGGTAGTTGAGCCCACTTCCTCTACATGACCTGTCATTGCCACAGTAACTAGATGAAACCCACTAGCATGTGTAGGAGTTGATTGAGCCATGTTTGTGTTTCCTACCATGCTATGCTTGCTATGCTTAGAATCGTGTCAGGTCTGGCTCATCGGGGTGATGAACTAGAGTGAATGGTTGTGTCGATAACGAGAGTGAAGTGTTGAACATGATTTGGTAAGGGTATCGATGAGTGGCCATGTAGGAGTACATGGTGGGTTGTTTCATTGAGGCCGTCCTTAAGAACTGAGATCTGTATGCGTGATTTAAGATTCAGCTACTACCACACATTGGGCCCTGAAATATGACCCCGCTCGACTTACTGACCCCTCTCGCCCTCTGTCCAGGAGTTGCAAGTAGTTTCTGGTGTTTGTAGTTGCTGGAGGCCGTGCGCAACACTGACCTTAGGGGTGGGCTGTGATGCGGTAGGCTCGTGGCCCGGTGTACCGAGTCACCCGTTTGGTGTCTCGGGAACCATGCACACATCGTTTGGGGCCGTTGAGGACACCCCGGCCGGATTTCCTTGCGGATGGAACCCGAATAGGCGATAAACCTGGACTAGAGACTTGTGTGGTTAGTCAGGTCGTGGTCTACACCCACGTCGGCTTTCGCTTGAAGTTTGCCGAGCACATGTCGTGTGCAGACGCTAAGTGGTGGAAACATGTGTGACGAAGTACACCCCTGCAGGGTATAAAACTATTCGAATAGCCGCGTCCGCGGTAAAGGACTACTTGGTCACCTATGCAGTTCATAGACAAGTTAATGGTTACTACAAAAAGACTCAAGATAAGTGTGAGTACCGCGGATGGCCCTCTCGTTGGATGACGAGGGAGGATCCACGGTGAAGTATTGAGATGGTGATTAGTGGACTCATGTGCGAAAACTATTTTACAAGTGGTGTCTCGTAGGATAGCTTAGACAAGAGTCAAAGCTGGCTTGCTGCAATAACTCCACTACCTTCTTGAGAATGTGCATGTATAGTAGGATCTGTTGTAAGACTTGCTGAGTACCTTTGTACTCATGTTGCTTTAATTACTGTTTTCAGACGACAACACCGCCCCCTCCGATGGGTTCTATGTAGATCTCGACGTTGACAAGTGACTTGCCAGCCAGGTGGTGATCTGAGCTTGTGAAGGACCCTATGTAGATAGACAGGCTTCGTCAAGCCTTCTTTCTTTCTAGTTGTCTGTACTCAGACAAGTTTGCTTCCGCATGTGCTTGTATGTTTGTATGACTTGAGTGTCGGGTCATGTGATACCTATCCGTATGAACATGTTATGTATGGCTCTCCGGAGCCTTTAAATAAAGTATTTTGAGTTGTAGAGTTTTGTTGTGATGCCATGTTGTATTTACACATATCGAGCATATTGTGTGTATGATTGAAATGCTTGGTATGTGTGGGATCCGACAATCTAGTTGTTTATCCTTGGCAGCCTCTCTTATGGGGAAATGTAGTCTAGTGCTTCCATGAGCCATAGTAGTCCGCTACAGCCCGGTTCACCGGAGTCCTGCTAGCCCAGCACTACTACTCCGGAACACTTGATTGGCCGGCATGTGTTTCACTTCGTTCCTGTGTCTGTCCCTTCGGGGAAATGTCACGCGGTGACATCCGGAGTCCTACCTAGCCTGCTACAGCCCGGGTTCCCGGAGTCCTGTTAGCCCAGTGCTATAGCCTGGATTCACACGCTGCTGACCGACATGCTCGATGTTGATTCATGTATGCCTGTCCCTGTAAGTTAGTGCCGCTTTGGGTTCATGACTAGCCATGTCGGCCCGGGTTCACGACTATCCTTGATTCAAATGGACTCAAACTAATCTGTTCTAAGTTGCATTAGCCCAAACACATTCATTTTGCCATGTCATTGCATGCATCATATTGTTGCATATTGCCTTGTGATGATTGTGTTTCGATGTGTTCTTCGTGGTAGGTTCTGCCTCCGAGGATATTCACGAGTATCCAACTGAAGTTAGTGCCGCTTTGGGTTCACGACTAGCCCTTCGATGTTGGATACTCATGAATATCCTCGGAGGCAGAACCTACCACGAAGAACACATCGAAACACAATCATCACAAGGCAATATGCAACAATATGATGCATGCAATGACATGGCAAAATGAATGTGTTTGGGCTAATGCAACTTAGAACAGATTAGTTTGAGTCCATTTGAATCAAGGATTCAAATGCCTTGAGGAACTTGCGCTTGATCCAATTGTCATCCGTATCCTTGCTCCCATGATCTCGGAGTGAGACTGCGAGAGTGGTTAATCTCCGGTAAAGCTCACGAGGTTCTTCATCTTCATTCATTGCAAACTCATCGGCTTCATCTTGCACCACTTCATAGTTGGAGTGTTGAATGCTTGCGCTTCCCTTGTAAAGGGAAACGAGATGGTGCCATGCTTCCTTGGCCACGGTGAAAGGTCGGAGATGTGCAATATCTTCGGATGGAATTGCATCTTGGATGATGAAGAGAGCATTCTCGTTGAATTGATGATCCGCGGCTTCTCTAGGGGTGAAGTTGCTGGGGTCATGCGGATAGAAACCTTGCTCAATGATTCTCCAAAGATTAGTGTTAACATGATTTAAATGACGTTTAAAGCGATAGACCCAAGAGTCAAAATCCTCATTTTTCACAATCTTAGGAGGAGAACCAGCATGATTTAAATGAGTGGAGGGAACGGGTCCTCCATAAGTAAGAGGTGGTTCAACATGGGCATAGATGCCGTTTCCACTTTTACCACTAGACAAAGGAACTATATCACTAGTAGCTCCCCCCTTGTCGGAGTTAGCATCCGTCACCTTGTTAGTGGGATCGGCCACTTCCAATGGTGCGGTGGATAATTTAAGACCATCAAGAAAGTTATTAAGCATGCCTTTGACCTCGGCCGTCATGGAGGTTTTCAATGTGTCCAACGCCACATTGAACTCCTCACGTGGGACCGAGTTCCCCCATCGGTCGTAGATGAGGACGGAATCACACCGGGGTGCTCCTCCTCACCATCTACGATGTCAACCATACTCTTCGGATGGCAAAGTCCTTAATAAAGAGACGAGGCTCTGATACCAATTGAAAGGATCGATATAGTTGACTAGAGGGGGGTGAATAGGCAACTAACAATTTTTAGCTATTCTTTACCAATTTAAACTTTGCATCACAGTAGGTTGTCTAGATATGCAACCAGGTGAGCAACCTATATGATGCAACAACAACAAGTACACAAGCAAGCAAGGGATGCAACACAATATAAGCTTGCACAAGTAAAGGTACGAGATAACCAAGAGTGGAGCCGATGAAGACGAGGATGTGTTACCGAAGTTCCTTCCCTTTAAGAGGAAGTACGTCTCTGTTGGAGCGGTGTGGAGGCACAATGCTCCCCAAGAAGCCACTAGGGCCACCGTATTCTCCTCACACCCTCACATAATGCGAGATGCCGTGATTCCACTATTGGTGCCCTTGGAGGCGATCGGACCTTTACAAACAAGGTTGGGCAATCTCCACAACTTAATTGGAGGCTCCCAACGACACCACGAAGCTTCACTACAATGGAATATGGCCCCGCGGTGACCTCAACCGTCTAGGGTGCTCAAACACCCAAGAGTAACAAGATCCGCAAGGGATTAGTGGGGGGAATCAAATTTCTCTTGGTGGAAGTGTAGATCAGGGCCTTCTCAACCAATCCCTAGAAAATCAACAAGTTTGATTGGCTAGGGAGAGAGATCAGGCGAAAATGGAGCTTAGAGAAACAATGGAGCTTAGGGATGGAAGAGGTAGTCCACTCGGAGAAGAAGACTCCCCTTATATAGTGATAGGACAAATCCAACCGTTATCCACTGATGTCTACTACACAACCTTCTTCTTGTAGACGTTGTTGGGCCTCCAAGTGCAGAGGTTTGTAGGACAGTAGCAAATTTCCCTCAAGTGTATGACCTAATGTTTATCAATCCGTGGGAGGCATAGGATGAAGATGGGCTCTCTCAAACAACCCTGCAACCAAATAACAAAGAGTCTCTTGTGTCCCCAACACACCTAATACAATGGTAAATTGTATAGGTGCACTAGTTCGGCAAAGAGATGGTGATACAAGTGCAATATGGATGGTAGATATAGGTTTTTGTAATCTGAAAATATAAAAACAGCAAGGTAGCAAGCGATAAAAGTGAGCGTAAACGGTATTGCAATGCTAGGAAACAAGGCCTAGGGTTCATACTTTCACTAGTGCAAGTTCTCTCAACAAGGATAACATAATTAGATCATATAACTATCCCTCAACATGCAACACAGAGTCACTCCAAAGTCACTAATAGTGGAAAACAAATGAAGAGATTATTTTAGGGTACGAAACCACCTCAAAGTTATCCTTTCTGATCGATCTATTCAAGAGCCCATAGTAAAATAACATGAAGCTATTCTTTCTGTTCGATCTATCCTAGAGTTTGTACTAGAATAACACCTTAAGACACAAATCAACCAAAACCCTAATGTCACCTAGATACTCCAATGTCACCACAAGTATCCGCGGGTATGATTATACGATATGCATCACACAATCTCAGGTTCATCTATTCAACCAACACAAAGAACTTCAAAGAGTGCCCCAAAGTTTCTACCGGAGAGTCAAGACGAAAACGTGTGCCAACCCCTATGCATAAGTTCACAAGGTCACTGAAACCGCAAGTTGATCACCAAAACATACATCAAGTAGATCACATGAATATCCCATTGTCACCACAGATAAGCACATGCAAGACATACATCAAGTGTTCTCAAATCCTTAAAGACTCAATCCGATAAGATAACTTCAAAGGGAAAACTCAATCCATCACAAGATCATAAGATCCAATTATAGTAGCAAAGCTCGCGGTACATCAAGATCGTGCCAAATCAAGAACACGAGAGAGAGAGAGAGAGATCAAACACATAGCTACTGGTACATACCCTCAGCTCCGAGGGTGAACTACTCCCTCCTCGTCATGGAGAGCGCCGGGATGATGAAGATGGCCACCGGTGATGGATCCCCCCTCCGGCAGGGTGCCAGAACAGCGTCCCGATTGGTTTTTGGTGGCTACAGAGGCTTGCGGCAGCGGAACTCCCGATCTAGGTTTCTTTTCGGGGGTTTCTGTATTTATAGGAATTCCTAGCGTCGATCTCACGTCAGGGGGGTCTCCGAGTCGTCCACGAGGCAGGGGGCGCGCCTAGGGGGTAGGGCGCGTCCTCCACCCTCATGGACGGCTCGGGACTCTTCTGGCTCAACTATTTTACTCCAGGGGCTTCTTTTGGTCGATAAAAAATCATCAAAAATTGGCACGTCAATTGGACTCCGTTTGGTATTCCTTTTCTGTAAAACTCAAAACAAGGAAAAGACAGAAACTGGCACCGGGCTCTAGGTTAATAGGTTAGTCCCAAAAATCATATAAAATAGCATATAAATGCATATAAAACATCCTAGATGGATAATATAATAGCATGGAACAATCAAGAATTATAGATACGTTGGAGACATATCAAGCATCCCCAAGCTTAATTCCTGCTCGTCCTCGAGTAGGTAAATGATAAAAACAGAATTTTTGATGTGGAATGCTACCTAACATATTTATCAATGTAATCTTCTCTATTGTGGCAAGAATATTCAGATCCATAAGATTCAAAACAAAAGTTTAATATTGACATGAAAATAATCATACTTCAAGCATACTAATAAAGCAATTATGTCTTCTCAAAATAACATGCCCAAAGAAAGCTTATCTGTACAAAATCATATAGTCTGGCTATGCACCATCTTCATCACACAAAATACTCAAATCATGCACAACCCCGATGACAAGCCAAGCAATTGTTTCATACTTTTGACATTCTCAAACCTTTTCAACTTTCACGCATACATGAGCGTGAGCCATGGACATACCACTATAGGTGGAATAGAAGGTGGTTGTGGAGAAGACAAAAAGAGGGAGATAGTCTCACATCAACTAGGCGTATCAACGGGCTATGGAGATTCCCATTAATAGATATCAATGTGAGTGAGTAGGGATTGCCATGCAACGGATGCACTAGAGCTATAAGTGTATGAAAGCTCAAAAAGAAACTAAGTGGGTATGCATCCAACTTGCTTGCTCATGAAGACCTAGGGCATTTGAGGAAGCCTATCGTTGGAATATACGAGCCAAGTTCTATAATGAAAAATTCCCACTAGTATATGAAAGTGACAACATAGGAGACTCTCTATCATGAAGATCATGGTGCTACTTTGAAGCACAAGTGTGGTAAAAGGATAATAGCATTGCCCCTTCTCTCTTTTTTCTCTCATTTTTTTGTGTTCTTTTTTGGGCCTTCTCTTTTTTGGCCTTTCTTCCCCTTTTTTTATTTCCTCACATGGGACAATGCTCTAATAATTAAGATCATCACACTTCTATTTACTTACAACTCAAAAAATTACAACTCACTACTAGAACAAAAATATGACTCTATATGCATGCCTCCGGCGGTGTACCGGGATGTGCAATGACTCATGAGTGACATGTATGAAAGGATTATGAATGGTGGCTTTGCCACAAATACGATGTCAACTACATGATCATGCAAAGCAATATGATAATGATGGAACGTGTCATAATAAACGGAACGGTGGAAAGTTGCATGGCAATATATCTCGGAATGGCTATGGAAATGCCATAATAGGTAGGTATGGTGGCTGTTTTGAGGAAGGTATATGGTGGGTGTATGGAACCGGCGAAAGTTGCGCGACACAAGAGAGGCTAGCAATGGGGGAAGGGTGAGAGTGCGTATAATCCATGGACTCAACATTAGTCACAAAGAACTCACATACTTATTGCAAAAATCTATTAGTTATCGAAACAAAGTACTACGCGCATGCTCCTAGGGGGATAGATTGGTAGGAAAAGACCATCGCTTGTCCCCAACCTCCACTCATAAGGAAGACAATAAAAATATATCTCATGCTCCAACTTCGTTACATAACAGTTCACCATACGTGCATGCTACGGGACTCACAAACCTTAACACAAGTATTTCTCAAATTCACAACTACTCCACTAGCATGACTCTAATATCACCATCTTCATATCTCAAAACAATCATAAAGAATCAAACTTCTCATAGTATTCAATGCACTTTATATGAAAGTTTTTATTCTATCCCTCTTGGATGCCCATCATATTAGGACTAAATTCATAACCAAAGCAAATTACCATGCTGTTCTAAAGACTCTCCAAATAATATTAGTGAAGCATGAGATTTCATCTATTTCTTCAAAATAAGACCACCGTCGTGCTCTAAAAAGATATAAGTGAAGCACTAGAGCAAACGACAAACTACTCCGAAATATAAGTGAAGATCAATGAGTAGTTGAATAATTATGTAACTATGTGAAGACTCTCTAACATTTAAGAATTTCATATCTTGGGATATTATTCAAACAGCAAGCAAAACAAAATAAAATAAAATGACGCTCCAAGCAAAACACATATCATGTGGTGAATAAAAATATAGCTTCAAGTAAAGTTACTGATGAACGAAGACGAAAGAGGGGATGCCTTCCGGGGCATCCCCAAGCTTAGGCTCTTGGTTGTCCTTGAATATTACCTTGCGGTGCCTTGGGCATCCCCAATCTTAGGCTCTTGCCACTCCTTATTCCATAGTCCATCGAATCTTTACCCAAAACCTGAAAACTTCACAACACAAAACTCAACAGAAAACTCATAAGCTCCGTTAGTATAAGAAAATAAATCACCACTTTTGGTACTGCTGTGAACTCATTATAAATTCATATTTGTGTAATATCTACTATATTCCAACTTATCTATGGTTCATACCCTCCGATACTACTCATAGATTCATCAAAATAAGCAAACAACACATAGAAAACAGAATCTGTAAAAACGGAACAGTCTGTAGTAATATGTTTTGTTCGAATACTTCTGGAACTCCAAAAATTCTGAAATAAATTTTTGAACGTGAGGAATTTGTCTATTAATCATCTGAAAAAAGAATCAACATAAAAGCACTCTCCAGTAAAAATTTGCAGCTAATCTCGTGAGCGAAAAGTTTCTGGTTTTTACAGCAAGATCGCAAAGACTTCACCCAAGTCTTCCCAAAGGTTCTACTAGTCACAAACACTAATTAAAACATAAAACCACATATAAACAGAGGCTAGATAGATTATTTATTACTAAACAGGAGCAAAAAGCAAAGAACAAAAATAAAATTGGGTTGCCTCCCAACAAGCGCTAACGTTTAACGCCCCTAGCTAGGCATGATGATTTCAATGATGCTCACATAAAAGATAAGAATTGAAACATAAAGAGAGCATCATGAAGAATATGACTAGAACATTTAAGTCTAACCCACTTCCTATGCATAGGGATTTTGTGAGCAAACAATTTATGGGAACAAGAATCAACTAGCACAGGAAAGCAAAACAAGCATAGCTTCAAGATTTTCAACACATAGAGAGGAAACTTGGTATTATTGCAATTCTTACAAGCATATATCCCTCCCTCATAATAATTTTCAGTAGCATCATGAATGAATTCAACAATATAACTATCACATAAAGCATTATTTTCATGAGCCACAAGCATATAATTTTTATTACTCTCCACATAAGCAAATTTCTTCTCATGAATAGAAGTGGGAGCAAACTCAACAAAATAACTATCATGTGACTGAAAATTAAAATCAAGATGACACGTTTCATGGTTATCATTATTCTTTATAGCATACATGTCATTACAATAATCATCATAGATAGCAACTTTGTTCTCATAATCAATTGGAACCTCTTCCGAAATACTGGATTCGTCACTAAATAGGAGGCATGCTATCATCATAATGAATATTCTCATCAAAACTTGGGGGGCTAAAAATATCATCTTCATCAAACATAGCATCCCCAAGCTCGTGGCTTTGCATATCATTAGCATCATGGATATTCAAAGAATTCATACTAATAACATTGCAATCATGCTCATTTTTTTTGAAAGTAAAGGTAGAGATGGCTCTACCTTATATATTTCAAACAGGCCGTAGCCTGGGGGACAAAAAGTCCGTTACAGGAACCAGGAGAAATGCACCAAAGGTGCGAAGATACAGAGAAGAGAGGAAATAAAAAAGGGAGAGCATCAAAACCACAACATAATTAGTTTGTCAAGCAATGCACCCAGGTCATCAAATCATCCTTGTCCTGTTGCTGCTTAGCTCTGTGTAGCCAAAGACGAAGCAAATATGCAGCATAGAACCTTGTGTACGGACCAGACCATAACTTACTATTGAAAACTCGATCATTCCGAGCATGCCATAGAGTGATGACGCAAGCCGCGATGGCGATGATAACCCACAAGTATAGGGGATCAATTGTAGCCTCTTTCGATAAGTAAGAGTGTCGAACCCAACGGGGAGCTAAAGGTAGAACAAATATTCCCTCAAGTTCTATCGACCACCGATACAACTCTACGCACGCTTGACGTTCGCTTTACCCAGAACAAGTATGAAACTAGAAGTACTTTGTAGGTGTTGTTGGATAGGTTTGCAAGATAGTAAAGAGCACGTAAATAAAAACTAGGGGCTGTTTAGATAAAGACACAATAAATTAAATATAGCGAGTGTGGAAAAGTGGTGGTAGGAGTTGCAAATTTGTCCCTAAGCAATTGACTACTTTACTCGACCGATAGCAAGTTTTATGTGGGAGAGGCCATTGCTAGCATGTCATCCCTGACTTGGAATTCTATGCGATTATGGTTGGAACTATTAGCAAGCATCCGCAACTACTAACATTCATTAAGGTAAAACCCAACCATAGCGTTAAGTTATATTGGTCCCCCTTCAATCCCGTATGCATCAATTTCTATGCTTGGTAGAAGCTTCTGGCACTCTTGCCCTCCAATACATAGTCTTATCAGCATACAACTAACCCTATGGTGTGATCCACGTGCGCGCTCATATGATGGGAACCAAAGGACAACAACATAACCACAAGCAAATTAAATCAATCATAGCAATTCATCAACCACCGATAGGACAAGGAAAATCTACTCAGACATCATAGGATGGCAATACATCATTGGATAATAATATGAAGCATATAGCACCATGTTCAAATAGAGGGTACAGCGGGTTGCGGGAGAGTGGACCTCTGTAGATAGAGGGGGGAAGGTGATGGAGATGTTGATGAAGATGGCGGAGGTGTTGGTGAAGATCGCGGTGATGATGATGGTGGCCACGGCAACGTTCCGGCGCCACCGGAAGAGAGGGGGAGAGGGCCCCCCCTTCTTCTTCTTCCTTGACCTCCTCCCTAGATGGGAGAAGGGTTTCCCCTCTGGTCCTTGGCCTCCATGGCATGGGAGGGGCGAGAGCCCCTCCGAGATTGGATCTGTCTCTCTCTGTTTCTGCGTTTTGGGATTCTGCCCTTTCACCGTTTCTTACATATCCGGAGATCCGTAACTCCAATTGGATTGAAACCTTCGCCTAGATTTTTTTCCCGAAAATTAGCTTTCTTGCGGCCAAAGAAGAGCAGCAACCACCTTACAAGGGGCCCACGAGGGTCAGGGGCGCGCCCAGGGGGGCAGGCGCGCCCCTGCCTCGTGGCCACCTCGGGCACAGTCTCGCGTTGATTCTTCCTCCCATATTTCCCAAATATTCCAAAAATATTCTCCGTCCGTTTTTATTCCATTTGGATTCCGTTTGATATGGGGTTTCTGCGAAACATAAAACATGCAACAAACATGAACTGGCGCTGGATCAATATGTTAGTTCCAAAAATAGTATAAAAAGTTGCCAAAAGTATATGAAAGTTGTAGAATATTGGCATGGAAAAATCAAAAAATATAGATACGACGGAGACGTATCAGCATCGCCAAGCTTAATTCCTGCTCGTCGTCGAGTAGGTAAATGATAAAAAAGATAATTTTTGATGTGGAATGCTACCTAGCATAATCTTGATCACATAATCTAATCATGGCATGAATATTAAGACACGAGTGATTCAAAGCAATAGTCTATCATTTGACATTAAGACAATAATACTTCAAGCATACTAATAAAGCAATCATGTCTTTTCAAAATAACATGGCCAAAGAAAGTTATCCCTACAAAATCATATAGTCTGGCTATGCTCCATCTTCACCACACAAAATATTCAAATCATGCACAACCCTGATGACAAGCCGAGCAATTGGTTCATACTTTTTAACACGCTTCAGCCTTTTCAACCGTCACGCAATACATGAGCGTGAGCCATGGACATAGCACTATGGGTGGAATAGAATAGGATGATGGAGGTTGTGTGGAGAAGACAAAAAGGAGAAAGTATCACACCGACGCGGCTAATCAATGGGCTATGGGGATGTCCATCAATTGATGTCAATGTGAGGAGTAGGGATTGCCATGCAACGGATGCACTAAGAGCTATAAGTGTATGAAAGCTCAAACTGGAAACTAAGTGGGTGTGCATCCAACTTGCTTGCTCATGAAGACCTCGGGCATTTGAGGAAGCCCATCATCAGAGTATACAAGCCAAGTTCTATAATGAAAATTCCCACTAGTATATGAAAGTGATAACTCAAGAGACTCTCTATATGAAGAACATGGTGCTACTCTGAAGCACAAGTGTGGTAAAAGGATAGTCACATTGCCCCTTCTCTATTTTTCTCTCATTTTTTTGTTTTTTTGTTTTGTTTTTTTGGGCCTTCTCTTTTTTTGGCCTTTCTCTTTTTTTTCGTCCGGAGTCTCATCCCGACTTGTGGGGGAATCATAGTCTCCATCATCCTTTCCTCACTGGGGCAATGCTCTAACAATGATGATCATCACACTTTTATTTACTTACAACTCAATATTACAACTCGGTATCTAGAACAAAGATATGACTCTATATGAATGCCTCCGGCGGTGTACCGGGATGTGCAATGATCTAGCGTAGCAATGACATCAAAAAACGGACAAGCCATGGAAACATCATGCTAGCTATCTTACGATCATGCAAAGCAATATGACAATAAATGCTCAAGTCATGTATATGATGATGATGGAAGTTGCATGGCAATATATCTCAGAATGGCTATGGAAATGCCATGATAGGTAGGTATAGTGGCTGTTTTGAGGAAGATATAAGGAGGTTTATGTGTGATAGAGCGTATCGTATCATGGGGTTTGGATGCACCGGCGAAGTTTGCACCAACTCTCGAGGTGAGAAAGGGCAATGCACGGTACCGAAGAGGCTAGCAATGATGGAAGGGTGAGAGTGCGTATAATCCATGGACTCACATTAGTCATAAAGAACTCATATATTTATCGCAAAAGTTTATTAGCCCTCGAAGCAAAGTACTACTACGCATGCCCCTAGGGGGATAGATTGGTAGGAAAAGACCATCGCTCGTCCCCTACCGCCACTCATAAGGAAGACAAATCAATAAATAAATCATGCCCCGACTTCGTTACATAACGATTCACCATACGTGCATGCTACGGGAATCACAAACCTCAACACAAGTATTTCTACTAATCCACAACTACCCACTAGCATGACTCTAATATCACCATCTTTATATCGCAAAACTATTGCGAGGAATCAAACATGTCATATTCAGTGATCTACAAGTTTTATGTAGGATTTTATGACTAACCATGTGAATGACCAATTCCTGGCATCTCTCTAAATAGATATAAGTGAAGCAAGAGAGTTTTCTACAAATGGCGATTTTCTATGTGGAGAGAAACAGGCAATCCAAACTTCAAATGATATAAGTGAAGCACAAGAAGCATTCTATAAAGCCATACTCAAAGAATATGAGTGAAGTGCAATGAGCATTCTATAAATCAACCAAGGACTACCTCATACCAGCATGGTGCATAAAAGAAAAATGAAAACTAAATGCAAAAGACGCTCCAAGATTTGCACATATCGCATGAACGAAACAAATCCAAAAACATACCGATACTTGTTGAAGAAAGAGGGGATGCCTTCCGGGGCATCCCCAAGCTTAGACGCTTGAGTCTCCTTGAATATTTACATGGGGTGCCTTGGGCATCCCTAATCTTGAGCTCTTGCCTCTCCTTCTTCTCCTCACATCGAGACATCCTCGATCATCGAACACTTCATCCACACAAAACTTCAACAGAAAACTCGGTAAGATCCGTTAGTATAATAAAGCAAATCACTACTCTAAGTACTGTTGCAAACCAATTCATATTTTGTTTTTGCATTGTAGCTACTGTAATATAACTTTTTCATGGCTTAATCCACTGATAGAAATTGATAGTTTCATCAAAACAAGCAAACTATGCATCAAAAACAGAATCTGTCTAAAACAGAACATTCTGTAACAATCTGAACATTAAACATACTTCTGGTACTTTAAAAATTCTGCAAAAATTAGGAAAAATAAAAAATTTGTATAGAAATACAGTGCAAAAAGAATCAGAACCGTTTGAGTCCCAGTAAAAAACTAAAAATTGCGCACTACAGCGAAAGTTTCTGTCCTGCACCGTACAAACCAACAAGCATTTTAAACATCCTAAAGGCAAACCTTGGCACATTATTTTTATAATACAATGGAATTGTACAAGGGGATAATTATTTTTGTTGAAAAGTTTCTATAATCAAGATTCACAAAGTTTCCGTGAGCATGAACAAAGTTCAAGGCTAGCTCCCACTTCAACAATGCTTGTCTCTCTCACTTTCACTTTCCTTCTTGAAAAGTTTTGTGTTCCCTCTTTATTTTTTTGTTTTTAAACTATATGAAAGTACTCAACAGAAATAAATGAATCTCTAAAACTTCCGGGTTGTCTCCCTGGCAGCGCTTTCTTTAAAGCCATTAAGCTAGGCATAAAGTGCTCAAGTAATGGATCCACCTGGATCCCAAGGTATATCAAAGCCAATTTTAATTAGCAATGATTTGGCATTTAGTAGTGAGCACAAAGCAACATATATCAAGCAATGACGAAGTCTAACTCTCTTCCCATGCATTGGCATGTCATAAAAGAACAATTCATGCACACCTAGTAATGGCCAATGCATAGTATAAACAGTTTCTTGCAATTTTATCATGTTGGAAACATAGAGAGGTGGAGATATAGTTCCTCTCTCATAATAATTGCAAGTAGGAGCAGCAAGCACATGCATATTATATCTATCAAAATCATCATGTGTAGGAATAAAAGGAAACCCATCAATATAATCCTTAATAAGCACAAACTTCTCCGATATAGTGTAGTTTGGAGAATTCAAAAAGATAATAGGACTATCATGCGTGGGTGCAATAGCAACAATTTCATGTTTAACATAAGGAACTATAGCAACTTCATCTCCATAAGCATAATTCATATTGGCATCTTGGCCACAAGCATAGCAAGCATCATTAAAAAGGGATATTTCAAGAGAATCAACGGGATCATAACAGTCATCATAGCAATCATCCTTCGGTAAGCACGGAGGGAAATTAAACAATGTATGAGTTAGAGGGTTACTCTCATTAGAAGGTGGGCACGGGTGATCAATCCGCTCTTCCTCCTTTTGTTCTTCGCTCTCCTCCTCATCTTTTTCATCCAATGAGCTCACAATTTCATCAATAGACTCCTGCAAAATATTAGTCTCTTCTTGGACAGCGGAGACTTTCTCAATAAATTCATCAATATTGGAATTGAATTCATAATTCTTATAGCAATATTTAAGGATAGCTAAATTTTCAGGTCTATAAACAGCATCATAAAGATTTTCACACTCTTTGAACAAAGATTCAATTTCATAAGCACCCATAAAAGCAACAAATTCTTCTATTTGTTCCACATCATAGTAATCATATATACCATTAGCATAAGAAGCCAAGGTTTTATTATCATTAAATTTGCATGAAAAGGGAAGGTGTGGAGCCTTCATCCTAGAGCAACAAGTATAATCATAACTCAAGCATACTTGCCAAGCATACCACTTCAACATATAAATTTGATCCCATAATAGTTTCCCTTTTTGAGTCAAGCGATAATCCCTAAAGTATTCAGGTTGATCCAACGTGTCTCCCATTACCAGATTGAATGGGGTTTTCTCTGGATTATCAAAGTAGTACATAATATCTATCACATAACGAGCATCGAGGGTTTTAGGAGGTTCCCCATCTCCATGAGTAGAAAGTAAACCTATTTTTTTGGTATTTTGTGTTCCATATCCATAACTAAACATAGAGAACAACTAAGAATAGCAAATAAAAATTACTTAGTGATAAAGCAAACAAGCACACACGAGAATATTCACCCCACGCTATTGCTCCCCGGCAACGGCGCCAGAAAAAGGTCTTGATAACCCACAAGTATAGGGGATCAACTGTAGCCTCTATTGATAAGTAAGAGTGTCAAACCCAACGAGGAGCTAAAGGTAGAACAAATATTCCCTCAAGTTCTATCGACCATCGATACAACTCTACGCATGCTTGACGTTCGCTTTACCCAGAACAAGTATGAAACTAGAAGTACTTTGTAGGTGTTGTTGGATAGGTCTGCAAGATAATAAAGAGCACGTAAATAAAAACTAGGGGCTGTTTAGATAAAGACACAATAAAGTAAATATAGCGAGTGTGGAAAAGTGGTGGTAGGAGTTGCGAATTGTCCCTAAGCAATTGACTACTTTACTCGACCGATAGCAAGTTTTATGTGGGAGAGGCCACTGCTAGCATGTCATCCCTGACTTGGAATTCTATGCACTTATGATTGGAACTATTAGCAAGCATCCGCAACTACTAACGTTCATTAAGGTAAAACCCAACCATAGCATTAAGTTATACTGGTCCCCCTTCAATCCCGTATGCATCAATTTCTATGCTAGGTAGAAGCTTCTGTCACTCTTGCCCTCCAATAGATAGTCTTATCAGCATACAACTAACCCTATGGTGTGATCCACGCGCGCACTCATATGATGGGCACCAAAGGACAGCAACATAAACACAAGCAAATTAAATCAATCATAGCAATTCATCAACCACAGATAGGACAAGGAAAATCTACTCAGACATCATAGGATGGCAACACATCGTTGGATAATAATATGAAGCATATAACACCATGTTCAAGTAGAGGGTACAGCGGGTTGCGGGAGAGTGGACCACTATAGATAGAGGGGGGAAGGTGATGGAGATGTTGGTGAAGATGGCGGAGGTGTTGGTGAAGATCGCGGTGATGATGATGGTGGCCACGGCAGCGTTCCAGCGCCACCGGAAGAGAGGGGGAGAGGGGCCCCCTTCTTCTTCCTTGACCTCCTCCCTAGATGGGAGAAGGGTTTCCCCTCTGGTCCTTGGCCTCCATGGCATGGGAGGGGTGAGAGCCCCTCCGAGATTGGATTTGTCTCTCTGTCTCTCTCTGTTTCTGCGTTATGGGATTCTGCCCTTTCACCGTTTCTTATATATCCGGAGATCCGTAACTCCGATTGGATTGAAACCTTCACCCAGATTTTTTCCGAAAATTAGCTTTCTTGCGGCCAAAGAAGAGCAGCAACTGCCTTACGAGGGGCCCACGAGGGTCGGGGGCGCGCCCAGGGGGGCAGGCGCGCCCCTTGCCTCGTGGCCACCTCGGGCACCGTGTCACGTTGATTCTTCCTCCCATATTTCCCAAATATTCCAAAAATATTCTCCGTCCGTTTTTATTCCGTTTGGATTCCGTTTTATATGGGGTTTCTGTGAAACATAAAACATGCAACAAACAGGAACTGGCACTGGGCACTGGATCAATATGTTAGTCACAAAAATAGTATAAAGTTGCCAAAAGTATATGAAAGTTGTAGAATATTGGCGTGGAACAATAAAAAATTATAGATACGACGGAGACATATCAGGCGACGTTCCATTTCTTCTTGAGGGCTGGCTGCTGAGAAACACGCTCGAAGAAAGACAATAAGTCAGGTGAAGCACAAGCCAACGTGTCTAACTGCAGCTTGCCCCAGAGATGTTCAGCAGGCCAACACCGTAGTACGAGGTGATCGATTGACTCCACAGCGGGGCAGATATCACAGTCAGCATGCGAGACAAGCGCAGACCAGCCTTTTTTGTACATATTGTCCCTGGTATTTAAATGCCCATAAAAAGCCAGCCAAAGAACGACCTTGTGCCTGTTAGGAATGATCGCATCCCAAATCCATTGCTCAAAAGCACACCTCCTTCCCCGGAAAGTGAACAACTTGTAGAAATAACCTGTAGCAAGCTCCTTTCCAGAGAGAGAAGAGACCCGGTGATCTACATTGGTGTCACACCGAGTGACATTTGCGATGAGGCCAAGCAGGACCTGCAACTCTTGTGCCGATGTATGTGAGAGATTTGGATACAACTGTATATCCCAACCGCCCTGGGATATTTGCGACTGGATTGAACATAATTTATCCTTGGCAAAAGAGTATAAGACTGGCAGCACAAACATCAGCCTCCCAACCTCTAGCCATTGATCTTGCCAGAAGGAAACCAGAGCCCCGGAGCCAATCGAGCAGCGAGAGGAAAACAAGACTAGCGGGATGCAAGTTTTGAGCCCTTTCCAGAAAGCCGTGTCTCTCGTACTATTGCCACTGGGTAGATTATTTCTACAGTATTGCGAAGCCAGCCAATGATAGCCGGGTATGTCTGAAAACTGAAAAACTTTGGCCACAAACTTACACATCATAGCTTGGTTGTGTGCTGATAGATCCCTGATTCCCAAGCCACCCGCGCGCCGCGGCAGGATGACTCTGTCCCAAGCCACAAGGCAATGGCCGCCCGAGGTTTTGCTCTTGCCTTGCCAGAAGAAAGCGCACAAGAGTCCCTCCAACTTATTGATGGACTCCTTTGGCCACGGGAAGCAAGTCATGAAATAGCTCGGAATGCCGGCGAGCACCGAGTTGATCAACGTAAGCCTACCTCCCCATGAAAGAAAAGTAGCTAGCCAGCCCGATAGCCTCTTGTCGACTTTGTGGATGACTGGTAGAAGCATACCGTGTGTAATCTTATTCAGAGACAAAGACAGGCCGAGGTAAGTGCATGGGAAAGAGGAGACTAGATAGCCAAGTAGACGAGCAATCTCCAGCGCAGTGTCAGCCTCAACTGAAACCGGAACCAACGTGCTCTTGTGGAAATTTATCTAGAGACGAGAGAAGTCCGAGAAAGCAGATAGGATGTTTTTGATAACCTGAGCTTGTTGCAAATTCCCCTGGAAGATAAGCAGAGTGTCATCCGCATATTGCAAAACTGGGAACGAAACATCTGAGCCAAGGCGGTGCAGCAAACTGCCAGCCTGGAAATGCATGCAGCATAAGCGTTGAAGCACATCAGCAACCAAGATGAAAAGGTATGGAGAAAGAGAGTCCCCTTGACGGAAGCCCTTCTTAGCAGAAAAAACATCACCAAGCTCTCCATTCATTAAGACTCGCGATTTGCCAGTGGATAACAAGGAGGAAATCCGCTGAATCCACCTCTGCGGGAAGCCTCTAGCTTGAAAGATCTGTAAAAGGCAGCTCCAACTCACACTGTCAAAGGCTTTCTGAAAGTCCAGTTTTAAGACGATAACCGACAGTTTTCTTTTGTGAGCAGTCTGGACCAGCTCAGCGGCTAGAGCGAAGTTTTCAATGATCGAACGTCCTTTCAAAAAACCAGATTGCAAAGGGTGCACAAACTCTGGAATCCTGCATTGAAACCTGTTAGTTAAGACCTTAGAGACCAACTTGGGCAGACTGTGAACCAGGGAGATAGGTCTGTAATCGCCCAAAGCACGCGGAGTATCTTTCTTAGGCAGTAAAGTGATATAGGCCATGTTGATGCCTTCCAGCGAGACATTGTTTGCATGAAAATCATTCTTGAGTAGATGTTTAAAGGCCTTGTAAAACTCATTGGTAAAGCCGTCCGGGCCAGGGCTCCTGTTATTTGGAGCCCCGTTGATGGCGGACACAACTTCTGCCCATGTAAAATCAGCCACAAGCTCGGTCAGGTCCGTTGGCGCATATAAGGAGCTGAGCTGCACCGTAGGCAAAGACACGGCAGGCTGACCCAGCAAACCTTTGAAGTAGCTAGTGGCAAGGGCCAGCTTCAGGTTGTTCTGATAAATATCCACCCCATCTTGAACAAGGACCTTAACTTTATTTTTACGGGCCTGACAATTTGCAGCAGCGTGAAAGAACTGACAATTCTCGTCCCCAAACACACACCAACGCACCTTGGCGCGACGGCGCCAGCGGGCAGTTTGCCACAAAATAAGCTGCTCAAACTTAGCAGAGGCGATCTCCCAAAGCACAGCTTCGAGGACTGAAAGGGGCGCCTTTCCTCAACTGCATTCAGGAAGTTTACCACATGCTTGTTATTGTCTATATATACTTTGAGGCTTGATTTCTTCCGGCTCCAAGCGTGGAGGGCAGCTCTAACTCTTCTCATCTTGAAACTGATAACAGAAGTCGAAGAGTGCAAGGTTCTGTGCCCCCTTGTCCAACTGTCAATGATGATGCTCCTTGTTTCCTCCATCTCTAGCCAATGGTTTTCCATCCTAAAGAAGTTGCTTCTCATTGCATTAGTATCGAACTGAACCAAGACGGGGGTATGGTCAGATGTAGTGGCTGGCACGACGGCGTCGGTGGTCTGCATAAAACTGAGATTCCAAAAAGCATTGACCAACACACGATCCAACCAAGCCAGTGTAGGAGTACTTCTTTTGTTGGACCAAGTGAAGTTTCTGTTATCCAACTGAATATCATCCAGGCCATAGTCCCTGACCCAGGAGTTGAAGGTTTCCATGACTCTCCAGTTGATGTTACCTCGAGATTTTTCAGAAACAAACTGGTACATATTGAAATCGCCCACAACCATCCAAGGGGCCTCAGCCGGCACCGCAATATTGCTCATAGCCTCAAAGAAAAAGGCCTCTCATAGATCAGAAAAGGAGCATACACTGATGTGAGCACAAAATAAACATTGGTTGTTGTGGATGAAAAACTGACAGTAACATGATACTTGTGTGTTGAGACTGGCTGGCCAAGCACCACACTCGAATCCCAGGCAACAAGAATGCCCCGTGAAGCACCATCAGAGGGAGAAGCCGCATGATTATAGAGGTTGGCAGAAAGAAAACTGCGTAGCTTGGACTGAGTGAGCACTTGCAGTTTTGTCTCCTGGAAACACACAATGCTAGGGCGGCAAGAGGTTAGAACATCACGAACTAGCGAGCATTTTCCATCATCACCAAGACCATGAACATTCCAATTAAGTAGCTTCATAATATAAGTAAGAGCATACAACCCATGAAGGAGACGTGCAAGACCAAATGCATGTTCAGCAGAAGCAAACTACAGATAACATGAAGCCGATAGGAGGGACGATGATAGACTCGATACAAACTGACTGACGAACATAGCAGCAGCGGTAAACTGGCTTGGACAGGACCTAGTGGCAGAACTAAACTGAGCATAGGATAAATGAAAGAGCGACGAACTAGCTTAACAGAGAGCATAGCTGAAATAGGTAGAATGGGAAGGCATCTAGAAAAGCATGCATTACACATCAAGAACATTGGAGACGGACTGGCTAGCTGAAGCGGAGTTGTTGGCAGTAACAGTTGCTACTCCAAGCGGAGTAGCGACAGAAGCACGCGCTCGGGCTTGGTCGAGGATGGCTGTAGCGTTGAGGTCGCAATGCAGGGCAATTTGCTTGAGCTTGCCCCTGGTCAGTGGTGCAGGCGTACTCAGCAGCGGCAACTCCAAGAGACCAGCCACCGCCGCCGCCTTGGCCTTCTTGCGGCTCGAAGAAGAAGCACTTGAGCGTCTGCCAGAAGAACCACCACTCGAGCTTGAAGCAGAGGCCGCATCCTTTCGCTTGGAGGCGCGCTCCACCAAGCCCAAGCGCACCCCATCGTACGCAGAGCGGATGCGGGGGCTGCGACGGGGGCGGAGAAGCAACCACCGGCGCATTAGCAGGCAAGCCACCCAGGAGCTGCCCCTCGGAGGCGGAGGAGGGGGCCTCATGCACCGCCGGCTCAGATGCGGGCCCCAAGTTGAGGTCGAGGGCCTGCGCCTGAACAGTCGCGGCTGGCCCGAACGAAAAGCCAATGGAAGGTGCAGGCGATGGGAAAAGCTAGAGCGTTGGCGGAGAGTGGTTGAAGTTGCCGGCAACAGGCTCGCGCGGTGGCTCACGGCAGCTGCAGAATGCCACCGTGATATGGGAGGGAAGCGCAGCGCAAGCCCCATGCCTGAGATCTGTGGCCGCCACCGGAGATAAGTATCCGATGGGCAGCACACCAGGCTCCGGCCGCGGCACATGGGCCGGCGGCCGCGTGCACACCGGCCGCGACGTGAGGATTTGATGGGCCCGCATATGGTCATGGCCCGGGAAGAGAGACTCAATAGGAGGGATATCACCACCAACCAGGGAGAGCGGAGGCCCAACAGCAGGTAGCAGGCCTGCTGGCACATCGGGCTTGGGTGGGTATTTGGACTCGATGGCCGGCAGCAGCGGCTGCGGGCGCAAAGCCCACCATCCACCACCTTGGGACAGAACTTGAAAAGGAGAGAGCAACATCTTTCCCGCGCGAGCAACCCCGCGAGGTAAACAAAGCACGGGAAATAGCCATCGTCCATCACCACCAGGTTCACTGGCACGACGCTGGAGACGGAACGACAGTTGCTGAGCTCCAACTAAAAGGAGAAGGTCATCGCCTCCGGGTCGAAGGAGACTATGGCGTGCGGCTTGCGCATGTCCGCCGCCAAAAACGACGAGAGCAGGCAATGACGGCCCTCGTCCTCATGCCCGATCTACGCCGCCGTGGGAAGGGAGAATGCCGCGCCCTTGGTGAGCTTGGGCTTGACATAAATCTTCACAATCGCCATGCAGTCTCCAACAGAGGCGAGATGCGGGTGCAGGAAGGCCCTGAAGACCCTGTCCGCCATGCCGAGGCCATCTGCGGCCTGACCAGGGCCGGACGCGGATGCACGAGGATGAGCACGGCCTTGGCGTGGAGGGAAAAAGGACGGAGATAACCGATTTCACCGTCAATCCGGCCAGCAGGATGAGGCGGAGCAGAGGGGGCACCAAGCGATCGAGCGACGTCCTAGACCTCATTGATGACGATGTCGGTGCCATCAATGCGGCGGAACGTCAGGTGGTGCAGGATGTGCTGAAGGGCCTCCACCTTGACCAGCACAAAAATGCTCAAAAACTCACTACCATGCAAGCAGGCATGCTCAACCCTGAAGAGGCTGGCGAAGCCGGCGATGCTGGCCGCGACGCCCCGCCTGTTCCAGAGCTCGAGAGGCAACTTCTCCAAAGAAAGGTTCACCACATGGCGGAAGGAGAAGGAGAAGACGTTGTCGCCTGCATTATGAGGTAGGATGTGGACCAAGCGGCTTCCAACCTCCAGCGGGCTAGCGTGCATGGTGCGGGCCTGCTCAGACTCCCGCTGGAACACCACAAAGACGGTGCCCACAACAGAGCCGGCGAAGCAAACTGCCGAGATGCCAAGCAGCTGTTGGAAAACACGCCAGAGCCATGGCAGGTATGCAGCTCTAGGAGGGGAGATGTTGACCAAGCAGACTAGGGAGTTTTGGTCGGAGACCATGGGGTAGTGGACGTCAAGAGAGGTGGGGCGACCAAGCACTACGGGCTCCAGGGCGGGGCGGGTGGGAGGGACGCGAGGGCTGGGAGCTAGACGGAGAGGGATCAGGTCGAGCGAACGAGCGGAGGCAGTGGTAGCGACGTAGGAGGCGACTGGGGGCGTGGTATATAAGGCTGCGGGAGAGGACGGGGCAGAGCGGAAAGCACGCAAGGGGCATTGGAAGCTAAGGTGACCGATGACGCGGCAAAGCCAGTAGACAGCCGGATCCCGGAAATCCCGCCTACGGTGACAGTACGAGAGGCACCAGAAGCAACGACGGTGCAGGTCCCTGGGCTTCCCGTATCTAAAAAGCAGATTAGGCGCCACTCTCGAGGCAGGAGCAGCAGCGCCCGTGGCAGCATTAGAGAGCAAAGCGTCTCTATAGGGAGTGGGGCTGCTCAAGGTGAGAGGAGATTGCTAGGCGCTGTCTTGGTCAGCTGAAACGTTGCCATGCGGACCGGCAAGATCAAAAGGGCGATCATCCGCGGATAGGCTACAAGGCGGTGGTGTCAGCGGAGTTAAGGAGCTGTTACAGGCAATCAATTGATTGCACTCGAGCGTGCTGCTGCATGCAGCAGGGCGCTCAGCGGGAAGACCAGCGTTGCCTCCCCTTAAAACCTGGGCATGCGAAGGGGAAGCAATCAAGCGATCACAACCCTGATGCCTAGGCGACGAGCCAGGGCGGGGCCCAAGCAAAGGCGGCAGCAAGGAGTTGGCGAGCCAAACATCATGAAGAGAACAGGACACTGGCGCAGGCGCGTGCATGGCAAACGGACATGCAGACGGGGCCGAACTGGAAAGCGACATCCTCACAGAAATGATGCCGGACCTCCAGCAATCGCGGAGCACGATCTCTTTGGCGATGCACTCATGTGCAACTTGGAATAGAAAAAGACCGCATTGACGACGGCTGACCCGGTAGCCGTTGGCGTGGCCCTCGAACCAGCTAACTAGGAGCGAGGCAAAGAACACAGGGGAGAATGAATCACGTTCGTTGAGAACGGCGGCCAGCACTCCGGCGGGGCCACAGCGACCCGCCACCGCCTCAACAGTGCCACATCCATACTTGGCCAGCATGGCGTCCTCGAAGCATAGACCAACCATGGAGCCCAATGAGCAACTAGCAAAACCAGCAGCAGGCGAAACTAAAGCAGACTAAAGGTGAGCAAGGCATGCATCAAGGAGGGAGAGAAAGGCATGCATCAAACTGGGGAAGGGGTTGCAGCTCAAACTTACACCAGGAAGGACTTACAGAGGAGTTTCGGGACAAGTCCGGCGGGAAGACGGCTACAGGCAGTTCATGAGACAAACCCTAAAGGCGGCGACGGAGCACTCAACGGGAGGTGGCTGCCGTGGCTAGGAGCAACGCATGGCAGGAAGATGGACGCCGTGTCTACGTGGAGCACGGCGTATTCTGTGGCCGCCGGCGCCGGATCGGCGGGCGGCGGGAGTGCACACGCCTCCTAGCAGCTCAGTCCTCCTCTCTCCATCGCCTCAGGCATCCCTGAAGATGTACCCCCGTAGACAGTTGGTTAGGAATCCAATCGCGCAATCATGCTCATCATTCAAATATTTAGTGCCAAGCATTTTAATGAATTCTTCTTCTAACACTTGAGCACAATTTTCCTTTCCATCATTTTCACGGAAGATATTAAAAAGATGAAGCATATGAGGCACCCTCAATTCCATTTTTTGTAGTTTTCTTTTATAAACTAAACTAGTGATAATACAAGAAACTAAAATATTCGATTGCAAGATCTAAAGATATACCTCCAAGCGCTAACCTCCCCGGCAACGACGCCAGAAAAGAGCTTAGTTGACGGGGTGTTAGTGCCGCTTACCTAGCCTCCCCGGCAATGGCGCCAGAAATTGCTTGATGTCTACTACACAACCTTCTTCTTGTAGACGTTGTTGGGCCTCCAAGTGCAGAGGTTTGTAGGACAGTAGCAAATTTCCCTCAAGTGGATGACCTAAGTTTTATCAATCCGTGGGAGGCGTAGGATGAAGATGGTCTCTCTCAAACAACCCTGCAACCAAATAACCAAGGGTCTCTTGTGTCCCCAACACACCCAATACAATGGTAAATTGTATAGGTGCACTAGTTCGGCGAAGAGATGGTGATGCAAGTGCAATATGGATGGTAGATATAGGTTTTCGTAATCTGAAAATATAAAAACAGCAAGGTAGCAAGCGATAAAAGTGAGCATAAACGGTATTGCAATGCTAGGAAACAAGGCCTAGGGTTCATACTTTCACTAGTGCAAGTTCTCTCAACAAGGATAACATAATTAGATCATATAACTATCCCTCAACATGCAACAAAGAGTCACTCCAAAGTCACTAATAGCGGAGAACAAATGAAGAGATTATTGTAGGGTACGAAACCACCTCAAAGTTATCCTTTCTGATCGATCTATTCAAGAGTCCGTAGTAAAATTACACGAAGCTATTCTTCCGTTCGATCTATCCTAGAGTTCGTACTAGAATAACACCTTAAGACACAAATCAACCAAAACCCTAATGTCACCTAGATAATCTAATGTCACCACAAGTATCCGCAGGTATGATTATACGATATGCATCACACAATCTCAGGTTCATCTATTCAACCAACACAAAGAACTTCAAAGAGTGCCCCAATGTTTCTACCGGAGAGTCAAGACGAAAACGTGTGCCAACCCCTATGCATATGTTCACAAGGTCACTGAACCCGCAAGTTGATCACCAAAACATACATCAAGTAGATCACGTGAATATCCCATTGTCACCACAGATAAGCACATGCAAGACATACATCAAGTGTTCTCAAATCCTTAAAGACTCAATCCGATAAGATAACTTCAAAGGGAAAACTTAATCCATTACAAGAGAGTAGAGGGGGAGAAACATCATAAGATCCAACTATAGTAGCAAAGCTCGCGGTACATCAAGATCGTGCCAAATCAAGAACACGGGAGAGAGAGATCAAACACATAGCTACTGGTACATACCCTCAGCCCCGAGGGTGAACTACTCCCTCCTCGTCATGGAGAGCGCCGGGATGATGATGATGGCCACCAGTGATGGATCCCCCCTCCGGCAGGGTGCCGGAACAGGGTCCTGATTGGTTTTTGGTGGCTACAAAGGCCTGCGGCGGCGGAACTCCCGATCTAGGTTTCTTTTCGGGGGTTTCTGTATTTATAGGAATTCTTGGCGTTGGTCTCACGCCAGGGGGTCTCCGAGTCATCGACGAGGCAGGGGCGCGCCCTCCACCCCCGTGGACGGCTCGAGACTCTTCTGGCTCAACTATTTTACTCTGGGGGCTTCTTTTGGTCCATAAAAATCATCAAAAATTGGAACGTCAATTGGACTCCGTTTGGTATTCCTTTTCTGTAAAACTCAAAAACAAGGAAAAGACAGAAACTGGCACTGGGCTCTAGGTTAATAGGTTAGTCCCAAAAATCATATAAAATACACTACTGCAGGATGCTGCTAACGCGACACTACAATCAGAGACCCTTCGAGAAACTATGTGCGATGCCATAATCGCAAGCGGTGGTGTATGAAAACTGTCTAAAATGTATAAAACGTTTGCGATGATGGATGCATAAAACACGGTTCAGGTTTTAGTTGCGTGTGCGATGAAGGGCATACGGTTCAGTTCAATTAACTGTTTGCGATGAGGAGGAACAAATGAAACGGGCAGCCAGATGAAGGCGTGTGCGATACACAGCATACGGTTCACTCGAATGAACTGTTTGTGATTAGGCAATACAAAAGAAACGGGCAGCCAGATGAAGTTGTGTGATATATAGCATACAGTTCACTCGGATGAACTGTTTGTGATTAGGCAAGAGAACAGAAACGGTTCAATATAACAAGATGTGTGTGATACGCGGCAAACAGGTCTATAATCAGAAATGTGTGCGAAAACCGATAATAATGCAGACGATTGCTTCTAATAAGACGTATGTGATATGCTCTATCTACACAACATCTATTGGCCATTGTGGGACGGGCGGTCATCCGGATATGCCATAAGGATGTGAAGAGGCATTCCTATCAGCAAGGACTAGCTGTTCCACCAGTAGCTCATGTAAGAAAACTATCAAGTTAAGTGTGCTCAGGCTGGAGCAGCCATCGGATGGGTGACTGGATGGGAAGTTGTGTCGATATTAAATTAGGTGATGGGATGGGTCATTTTGGTCAAATGACCGAAATGCCCCATTCCCTCAGCTAATTTAACCTCAAGGTCCTTGTTTTTTATTTTTTAGCACATGTTAAAGAAGGTCTACCGCATTACTTTTTGACAATGTGCGATACGTGGCATACAGTTGATCCATCCGACCTATTTGTGATGGAATAGGCCGTGTGTTTTGTGGGCAAACGCTTGCTAGTATTCAATTTCTTGGGATTGATGAATTCATCACCGACGGGTTCCCTAGTGTGGTTCGTGTTCATCTGATCATCATCTACAACTTGTGCTAGCTCGATGCTAAGTTTCCATTAATTGATGGCGTTTTATGAACACGCCACCGTTTCCCGCCATTTCCTCACCTGTTTCCCGCCACCCTGCTATATTGCGCATAGGGGGCGCGCGACGCACGAAGGCGACAAGCGCGGCCTGTAGCACATCCACCTTTTCCAAGCATGCCAACCCACCAAAGTGTCGCCTCTACCATCAACCTCATTGACGAGGAAAACGAGCAGGAGCCACGACCAGTCGAGGCCGAGGCGCTCCCCGGCAACGCGATGGACGACGCCGTGATGCGCGTCATCGCCAGGGTTGAGAAGACCTTTGGCGCATGGCGCTTGAGCGCCGCGGATCAAGATAGGCATGTCAGCGCCGACAGGCTACAGCTCGCCGCAAAAAATGATCGATGGCGCGCCACAGAGCAAGCTAGGCGCGTCCGTGCCAATAGGCTGCGGCTCGCCGCACGGAGAGACCGTTGGAGCGCTGCAGAGCGAGAGGCGCGGTGCGCCGCTCAGCAACAGCGGGTCCATCGACGCTTGCCTGCTGTCGACACGGCGTCACAGCTGGCTACATGTCCCGTCAGTACCCCCATTCCTCGCCAGGAGTGGGCAGAGGCCCTCAGTGTCATACTTGCACCAGAGGCCGGCCGCGCCGTACTTGCACCGGACGCCCGCCGCGCCGTTCGCGTTGGTGCCGCTGTTTGCCTTGTCCGCAGCCCGCTGGATGCCAACGCGCTGGTCCGTAGGCTCGACCGTCTCCTTGGCCCAGGTGTCCACCTGGGCGCAGTAGAGGAACATGGCCGTCGCATCCTCGAGCTGGTGGTCTCCGATGAAATAGCCAACTTGGAGCTCGAGATCGCGCTCCAGATGTACTGCGAGCGTGTGGACCGCTTGGACGAACGCCTGGACGAGATCAGGCAGAGCCGAGAGCTACCCTAGGCAAGGGCTGCTGGTCATGGTCTCATGGACGCGTTTTATTTTGGAAAGTCGTTTCGACGTGGATAGCTATGTATTCACAGCAATCATAATATTGCTCTGTTTATTGCTCTGTTTTAATGTGTGTACTCTGTTTTCCATTCTTATATGTTCCGTTTCAATGTGTGTATATACGCTTTCCATTCTGTATATGTGGATGATAACAGCTAGATTCAAATGAGTATACAAAAACAGATAAAAATGGAATTCATAACATATATATATTAATTGTTCATTAGATCATCACAGAATATATATACATACATAATATCATCACATATACGTGATGATACTTAACTACTAGGTACAATGCATAAAATTGAAAATGAACAATTCTAAAACTAATAATCCCTCCTAGGGCCAGTATTCCGGCAGCCCCTCGCCAGCAGCTCCCTGGTGCGCGGCGTCTTCCCAGTGCTGAGGCAGTACTCCGACTCCTCCGCCTCGCAGCGCTTGACGTACCGATCTGCCTCTTGCTGGCGGACGCGCGCGGCCGATCTTGCCATTTCATTGGGCGCCCACCGGAGCTCCTCGTCGGTGGCACCCTGGAGCTTATCGGCCCACCTCCATGCAGCGACGAGGCGCCCAGCGCCTATGACCTTCCTCGTCAAGTACCCGTCTTCGTACACCTCCTCGGCACGACGACGCGCCCGCCCCCAAAGCTCCGCCGCCTCCTTTTTCTAGGCGGCATCACTGGCTTCACAGGCCGCCTGGTACCTGGCTTCCTCCTTCGCCATCTCATTCTTGAACGCCACTTGCCTGGCTTTCTCAGCCGGCGGCACCGACTTCCGCAGACAAAGATTGTACTAGACCCAAAACCAATCCAAAGTTGGGGGGTCCGGCGCAACCTCGTCAGGCGGCACATAGGGGTCCTCGTCGCTGCTAATCGAGTGAGCGTCCTCGGGGGGCGGCGACTCCTCATCGGCGCATGGGCAGACCGGCGGTGCCATGCCAGAGATTTGAGAGAGAGAGAGAGGGCGAGCGAGGGGAGGATGTAGATGAGAATGCAGGCGGGACAAAGTGAGCAAGGTAGTATTTATTGGCGGCCAGAATATAGATCGACGGGGACAGTACACACGCCGGTCGCCGGAATTTACGGGCACTGTAGTTTGAATTACACACAATTCCCGCAGCAAATCCATGCATAAACATAATTGCTGACGGTTTCCAATACATAACCGTGTCTGATTAATGATCCCCACCAATCACCTACGAAACCTCAAGCCGCGAGATAGAGTGCCAATCGTGTGGGGGCCGGTTGTCTTGCCAGATCTTTACATTTTCTTTTTTGAACACCAGATATTTACATCGTCTGATGATTTTTTAACTCGCACACAAGTACACAAAAATATGATTTTTCAAACCATTTTGGTTAGGCGTTGCATGTAGATGTAGTTCAAATTTGAATTACGGTCATTAAATGGTTAGAAAATCACTTAAATGTCTTTAAAAGGTCAAATGACCCCTGAAAATTTCCAAATTTCACATGACAGTTGTATTAGTGCACGTTAAACATAGGAAAAAATTTGAAGGCCGTAAGAGGAAGCTATCTCCCGTCCGTCAGCAAACATGCATTGTTCCCTCTTGGAACCACGAACCTTCTAGTGAGTTGCTCCGGTTTGTGAGGGGTGTGTGTCCAAACTTTCGTCAAACAGGCCAATTTTTTTACCACATCATCTTGGTGGCATGACATTAAATCAAGCAAGGTTTCATGTTTTTCTGATCATTTTTAAAAAATTTGGAATTAAATTTCCATGTCACTCCATGCTTAATTGTGTCATAGCCGTTAGACCAATATGTTTGAAAATTCCTTCCAATTTACTGCACATGGAATTAAATCGCACCCAAGTACACGAAATATGAGTTTTCAAACCGCTATGGTTAGCTGTTGCATGTACGTGTAGTTGAAATTTCAATTACGGTCATTAAATGGCTAGAAAATCACTTAAATGTCTTAGAAGGTCAAATGACCCCTGAAATTTTCCAAAATTTGACATGACAGTTGTATTAGTACTACAAAATTTCTCGTTCATTTAAAACACCATCCGTTGGCACTTTATTCCAAATTCGTCTTTCACAGCTAATAAAAACTATCTACAACATCACACACAGTTGTTTTCTAGGAACCGTTTGCGATGAAAATATCTGGGTCTATTTAAGTCTCCCTCCTTAAGCTTCACCGGCTTGTCTGCTCTAGTGCCGGCAACCCCCGAATCCACGAATCCCGATCCCCATTCCTGCACCCCCTTCTTGCAAAGATGAGGCCGTTGAAACGCTTCGTGAAGGCCCGTACGATGGCCGCGTCCCCCACGAGCGCCGCCGCCTGCGCCGAGAGCGCCGCCGCCTACGCCGAGAGTGCCACCGCATCCGCATTGAGCGCGGCCGCTTCCGCCGAGATGGCATCAGCGGTAGCTGAGAGGGCAGCTGTAGCAGTCGAGACGGCTGCAGCTGCTGCTGCGACGGCTGCTGCAAACACCGAGAGCGCTCGAGCTGCTGTCCGTGCCACTGATGTCACCCTGGCCCAGGTCGAGGCCATCCATGCCAAGATCGAGGATGCACACGCCAAGATATTCCAGGCCACCTCGGACTCCAGCATGCAACCCACGTCTAAAAAGGCGGCGGTGGCCATGGAGCACCTGCTTCCTCATGAGGTCGCCGAGCGGGAGCTGGAGATGCAGGAGGCGGCGGAGATCGAGGAGCGCCGGGAGGAGGAGTTGCGCGTGGCCGAGGTCGAGGTAGAGAAGAGTCTGTCCGTCGAGGAATCGGCGGTGGAGTACCAACGCGAGCTCTGGCACAGCCACTACTACGAGTACTACAACCTTGAGGGCGGTGCCGAGGACGAGGACGAGAATGAGGATGCGGTCGACTTCAGCAGGGGGTACGTAGAGTCCACCAACGACGGCATGTCGCCAGGACAAGTCATCGACGTCTCATCTCACACCGGCGATGCATAGGCCGGCGCGGCGGCGGATTTTTTATTATGCATACTTAGGCTTTGTTTTTAATGCCGGTCTTTTGTTATAGCAATGTTTAGGTCAACTGGCTCTGTGTAATTACTAAAATTGCTTGATACAGTAAGTGTTGTCTGTCTGTTGTACGCCCTTTTGTGTGCCCAAATTAGCAAGCGATGTTAAATTATGCAATGACGTACCCGGGGAAATTTCCACCAAAATTTGAACTATCAAACTCATCCCATGCGCATAAAGCAGAAGAATCATTTGTGATGCACACAATCGTTCAAAGTGAATGGTCCGGCGGCACCGCGCGTGTTCAAAGTGAATGTGCCCATGCCTTGAGACCAAAATTTGAATTATCAAACTCATCCCATGCGCGTAAAGCAGAAGAATCGTTTGCGATGCACAATCGTTCAAAGTGAATGGTCTGGCGGCAACGCGCGCAAAGTTTCCCTCCACATTTCCAAAATTTTGGCCTACCGCCAAATTATCTACCCCCGCCCCCCTTCCCCCCATCCCCACCCCTTTTCTCCCCGACCACAAGTCACATTTCCCCTGTTTCCTCCTTCCTTCCTTCCTTGCTAAGCTATAGCCGCTTCCTCGCTCTCGCCGTCTCGCATCCTACCGCTGGGGTCGCCATGGTCTTCTTCAAAGACATCTCCAGTTGTTCCTCCTCCGACGACTACTCCTTCACCACCCGGGTATGCCTCTCTTCTCTCTCTCTTGGGCTAGGACTTGGAATGAAGGATTTTTACCCAGAGGTCGATTTGAGTCGTTTCTTCCTCTTGTAGCTCCCTAAGACCATCGGTGGCAACGGATGGAGCGGGGTAGCTGAAGATCTATCTGCTCGTTGTCACCATCAATCTCCATGCGTGAACCTACTTGCGTTTGATTCTGTCGGCACTGGGAGGAAGTTTCTAGCATGTGCAGAGAAGGCTAGACCCTTCTCCATTGTTACAAATCATTTGTTAGATGTGATTCAGACACTGTCACGGTCCCAACCCATTCATACCACACCTTCAACCAAATGCATCCTAAGACAGTGTCACAGTTTGTACCTAGTATCTTAAATTGTTGGCATCTCATCAGCGGTGCCATTAGAAAATTATTTGGCACCACTTCAGGAGTTTGTGCAGCCAACTTTGGTCCACACATCTAGGCAGCCGAGCAGTAAAATACTAAATCTTTATGACACGAAGGAACTGGGCATCGGAGCAACTACGTGCTCCGGAGTCCGGGTCCCTGATTTTTTTCCCGCTGCATCGGCTCACCAGTTCAGGGCACCGGTGCGAGATGTAGCAACAGTTGTCTTTACACCAGTTTTGGCATACATAGTGGACGGCCTTAGTGCTATTAGTTCTATGTTACTAAATTTGTGCATGTACACACCTGTTAGTATCAATTTGCTGTCATCCAAACACTGTCGCTATGCTATTGCAGTTATATTTACCTTCCTCATAAAATGTTCAATTTGTTATTTATTGTACATGAGTAAGAACTTGTAGCGTTGTTGTAGTTAAATATAGCTTCTGATGTTCCAGAATTTGGTTGTTGTCTCAGTACCAATTATTTAATTTGCACATTGATCTTTTTGAGAAGATATGTCATAATTAACATGTTTCTTCAGTTTTTCAAAATAAGCATTGGTGATTTTCTATGTTGCTATAAACCCATTTCCCCTACAATTGTTACTGATCTAGTTTTAAATATTATAGGATGAACGGAAGTGTTCTTACTTGGAGTGGGTTGATCAAGAGTGGCCATAGTGTTTTAAGATGTGCCTAACAAAGCTCTGGAGCATGTATGAGGAAGTGAACACACGTAGGCTTAGAGAAAGTCTTGTCAACGCTGAAGCATATTTCAAGATGCGGGATAAAAAGTTGAAGGTCGAGCATGAGCTCAGATTTTTTTTAAAGACTTTGCTAAGATGCTGTTGGCGAAGGAGAAGGCACTTTCCCAGTTGGCCCGTGCAAAACGGGTTCTTATTGAACTGAAAGCAGAGGTGGATAAGACGAGCCTGGATGATCTCGATTAGGGAAATGAATATATTGTTCTTATGAAGTTGAAGTAGCTATATGTTGTACTGTGTTGTTTTCATGTAGCTACCGTACTGTGATGTTATAATATATTTATGTGCCTGATATGAAATTGGCAAACAACTGTTCGATATGAAATGTGAATTTGCGTAATACTGGAATTATTAATTGTAAACTAATAAACCTGCTAAATGTGTCATGGACCTTTGCAAACGGTTCTAGCAGTAAAAGCGCTTGCGATGGATAGCCCCATGCCACACAGTTTTCTTCATCAAATCATGTGTGATATAGTTGATAAAAGAAAACAGTTAACCAAGGAAGACCGTGTGTGATAGTTACACCTTTCACACATGAGCCTACACATAAAACTATGTGGGATTTACGTCCGAACGGAAACGTTTTCCCTGGATTGACTGTGTGGGATGTACATAAGAACAGAAACGTATTCCTTGGATTGACTGTGTGTGATATACATACGAACGGAAATGTTTTTCTGGGATTCACCGTGTGGGATGTACATACCTACGGAAATGATTTTCTCGGATTACCGTGTGGGATGTACATACCTACGAAAATGATTTTCTCGGATTACCGTGTGGGATGTTGATACGTCTCCGTCGTATCTATAATTTTTGATTGTTCCATGCCAATATTATTCAACTTTCATATACTTTTTGGCAACTTTTTATACTATTTTTGGGACTAACATATTGATCCAGTGCCCAGTGCCAGTTCCTGTTTGTTGCATGTTTTATGTTTCGCAGAATATCCATATCAAACAGAATCCAAACGGGATAAAAACGGACGGAGCTTATTTTTGGAATATTTGGAAAATTCCGGAAGAAAAATCCACGCGAGACGGTGCCCGAGGTGGCCACGAGGCAGGGGGCGCCCCTGCCCCCCCGGGCGCGCCCCTGACCCTCGTGGGCCACCCGTAAGGCGGTTGATGCCCTTCTTCGGCCGCAAGAAAGCTAATTTTTGGTAAAAAATCACGGCGAAGGTTTCAGTCCAATCGGAGTTACAGATCTCCATATATATACGAAACGGTGAAAGGGCAGCAGAACAGAACGCAGAAATAGAGAGAGACAGAGAGACGGATCCAATCTCGGAGGGGCTCTCGCCCCTCCCATGCCATGGAGACCAAGGACCAGAGGGGAAACCCTTCTCCCATCTTGGGAGGAGGTCAAGGAAGAAGAAGAAGAAGGAGGGGGCTCTCTCTCTCTCTCTCTCTCGCTTCCGGTGGTGCCGGAGTGCCACCGGGGGCCATCATCATCACCGCAATCTTCACCAACAACTTCACCGCCATCATCACCAACTCTTCCCCCCTCTATGCAGCGGTGTAACCCTTCTTTTACCTGCTGTACTCTATACTTAAACATGGTTCTCAATGCTATATATTATTTCCCAATGATGTATGGCTATCCTATCATGTTTGAGTAGATCCGTTCTGTCCTATGGGTTAATTGATGATCGTGATTGGTTTGAGTTGCATGCTTTATTATTGGTGCTGTCCTATGGTGCTCTCCGTGTCGCGCAAGCGTGAGGGATCCCCGCTGTAGGGTGTTGCAATACGTTCATGATTCGCTTATAGTGGGTTGCGTGAGTGACTGAAACACAAACCCGAGTAAGGGGGTTGTTGCGTATGGGATAAAGAGGACTTGATGCTTTAATGCTATGGTTGGGTTTTACCTTAATGATCTTTAGTAGTTGCGGATGCTTGCTAGAGTTCCAATCATAAGTGCATATGATCCAAGTAGAGAAAGTATGTTAGCTTATGCCTCTCCCTCAAATAAAATTGCAATAATGATTACCGGTCTAGTTATCGATTGCCTAGGGACAAATAACTTTCCCGTGACAACAAGCTCTTTACTAAAACTAATTTAGTTGTGTCTTTATCTAAACAGCCCCTAGCTTTTATTTACGTGCTCTTTATATTCTTGCAAACCTATCCAAAATCACCTACAAAGTACTTCTAGTTTCATACTCGTTCTAGGTAAAGCAAACATCGAGCGTGCGTAGAGTTGTATCGGTGGTCGATAGAACTTGAGGGAATATTTGTTCTAACTTTAGCTCCTCGTTGGGTTCGACACTCTTACTTATCAAAAGAGGCTACAATTGATCCCCTATACCTGTGGGTTATCAAGACCTTTTTCTGGCGCCGTTGCCGGGGAGCAATAGCGTGGGGTGAATATTTCTCGTGTGTGCTTGTTTGCTTTATCACTAAGTAATTTTTATTTGCTGTTCTTAATTGTTCTCTATCTTTAGTTATGGATATGGAACACGAAATACCAAAAAAATTAGGTGTACTTGCTACTCATGGAGATGGGGAACCTCCTAAAACCCTCGATGCTGGTTATGTGAAAGATATTACCTACTACTTTAATAATCCTGAGAAAACCCCATTCAATTATGTAATGGGAGTAACGTTGGATCAATGTGAATACTTTAGGGATTACTGCTTGACACAAAAAGGGAAACTATTATGGGATCAAATTCATATATTGAAGTGGTATGCTAGGCAACTATGCTTGAGTTATGATTATACTTGTTGCTCTAGGATGAAGGCTCCACACCTTCCCTTTTCATGCAAATTTAATGATAATAAAACCTTAGCTTCTTATGCTAATGGTATATATGATTACTATGATGTGGAGCAAATAGAACAATTTGTTGCTTTTATGGGTGCTTATGAAATTGAATCTATGTTTAAAGAGTTTGAAGATTTTGATGATGCTGCTTATAGACCTGAAAATTTAGCTATCCTCAAATATTGCTATGAGAATTATGAATACAATTCTGAAATTAATGCACTTATTGAGAAAGTCTCCACTGTCCAAGAAGAGACTAATATTTTGCAGCAATCTATGGAAGAAGAAGTTGATGAAACTGTGAGCTCATTGGATGAAAAAGATGAGGAGGAGAGCGAAGAACAAAAGGAGGAAGTGCGGATTGATCACCCGTGCCCACCTTCTAATGAGAGTAACTCTTCAACTCATACATTCTTTAATTCCCCTTCGTGCTTACCGAAGAATGATTGCTATGATGACTGTTATGATCCCTTAAATTCCTTTGAAATATCCCTTTTTGATGATGCCTGCTATGCTTGTGGCCAAGATGCCAATATGAATTATGCTTATGGAGATGAACTTGCTATAGTTCCTTATGTTAAACATGAAATTGTTGCCATTGCACCCACAAATGATAGTCCTATTATCTTTTTGAATTCTCCAAACTACACTATATCGGAGAAGTTTACACTTATTGAGGATTACATTGATAGGTTGCCTTTTACCGTTGCACATGATGATTTTGCTTGATATAATATGCATGTGCTTGCTGCTCCTACTTGCAATTATTATGAGAGAGGAACTATATCTCCACCTCTCTATGTTTCCCACATGATAAAATTGCAAGAAACTGTTTATACTATGCATTGGCCTTTACTATGTGTGCATGAATTGTTCTTTTATGACATGCCGATGCATAGGAAGAGAATTAGACTTCGTCATTACATGATATATGTTACTTTGTGCTCACTACTAAATTACAAATCATTGCTAATTAAAATTGGCTTTGATATACCTTGGGATCCGGGTGGATTCACTACTTGAGCACTATATGCCTAGCTTAATGGCTTTAAAGAAAGCGCTGCCAGGGAGACAACCCGGAAGTTTTAGAGAGTCATTTATTTCTGTTGAGTGCTTTCATATAGTTTAAAAACAACAAAAATAAAGAGGGGAACCCAAAACTTTTCAAAAAGGAAAGTGAAAGTGAGAAAGACAAGCATTGTTGAAGTGGGAGAGCTCCTTGAACTTTGTTCATGCTCACGGCAACTTTGTGAATCTTGATTACAGAAACTTTTCAACAAAAATAATTATCCCCTTGTACAATTCCATTGTATTATAAAAATCATGTGCCAAGGTTTGCCTTTAGGATGGTTACAATACTTGTTGGTTTGTACGGTGCAGGACAGAAACTTTGGCTGTAGTGCGCGATTTTTAATTTTTTACTGGAACGTCAAATGGTTCTGATTCATTTTGCACTGTCCTTCTATACAATTTTTTTATTTTTCATAATTTTCGCAGAATTTTTCAAGTATCATAAGTATGGTGAATGTTCAGATTATTACAGACTGTTCTGTTTTAGACAGATTCTGTTTTTGATGCATAGTTTGCTTGTTTTGATGAAACTATCAATTTATATCAGTGGATTAAGCCATGAAAAAGTTATATTACAGTAGACACAATGCAAAAACAAAATATGAATTGGTTTGCAACAGTACTTAGAGTAGTGATTTACTTTATTATACTAACGGATCTTACCGAGTTTTCTGTTGAAGTTTTGTGTGGATGAAGTGTTCGATGGTCGAGAAGGTTTCGATGTGAGAAGAAGGAAGAGAGACAAGAGCTCAAGCTTGGGGATGCCCGAGGTACCCCAAGTAAATATTCAAGGAGACTCAAGTGTCTAAGCTTGGGGATGCCCCGGAAGGCATCCCCTCTTTCTTCAACAAATATCGGTATGTTTTTGGATTCGTTTCATTCATGTGAGATGTGCAAATCTTGAAGCGTCCTTTTCACTTTTCTTTTATGCACCATGCTGGTATGAGATAGTCCTTGGTTGATTTATAGAATGCTCATTGCACTTCACTTATATCTTTTGAGTATGGCTTTATAGAATGCTTTATGTGCTTCACTTATATCATTTGAAGCTTGGATTGCATGTTTCTCTTTACATAGACAACTGCCATTTGTAGAATGCTCTTTTGCTTCACTTATATTTGTTAGAGCGTGGGCATATCTTTTCTAGAAAGAATTAAACTCTCGTGCTTCACTTATATCTATTTAGAGAGATGACAGGAACTGGTCATTCACATGGTTAGTCATAAAACCCTACATAAAACTTGTAGATCACCGAATATGATATGTTTGATTCCTTGCAATAGTTTTGCGATATAAAGGTGGTGATATTAGAGTCGTGCTAGTTGAGTAATTGTGAAATTGAGAAATACTTGTGTTAAGGTTTGCAAGTCCCGTAGCATGCACGTATGGTGAACCGTTATGTAACGAAGTTGGAGCATGAGGTGCTTATTGATTGTCTTCCTTATGAGTGGCGGTCGGGGACGAGCGATGGTCTTTTCCTACCAATCTACCCCCCTAGGAGCAGGCGCGTAGTACTTTGTTTCGATAGCTAATAGACTTTTGCAATAAGTATGTGAGTTCTTTATGACTAATGTTGAGTCCATGGATTATACGAACTCTCACCCTTCCATCATTGCTAGCCTCTTCGGTACCGTGCATTGCCCTTTCTCACCTCGAGAGTTGGTGCAAACTTCGCCGGTGTTGGGGATATTACCACTGGGCGTAAACCGGCCAGGAGAGGCCGGGTTAACCTCATAAGTAGTTCATCTGTATCTGAAGCCCATGAAGACAGACGGTGACGCTTCATGAAGGCCCAGGGCCCAAAGCCGGTTTAAGGCCTGTAGACACAAACCGACATTGATATGTAAACTTGTGTTGTAAGATAGAAGTAGCAGAGACCGAGCCGGACACGATTATGAGCCGACCTCGGAGTCTGTAAACCGACGGGCGTCAACCCATGTATATAAGGGAACGACCTGGTGGCGGTTCAAGGACAACAAACAACAACTCGAGACTCAGGCAAAGCGTATTCGCTCCCTGGTCATCGAAACCCCATCAATTCCATCACAACTAGACGTAGGCTTTTACCTTCATTGTAAGGGGCCGAACTAGTATAAAACTCTCTTGCGTCCCTTGTCCGCTTTAACCCCTTTAAGCTAACCTGTAGCGATGGCTCCACCACTAAGTCCTTTCTCTAGGACATCTGCCGTGACAAAACCACGACAGTTGACGCCCACCGTGGGGCTATCGCACGATGGTTTCAAGTTCTTGGAGGGCAACTTCGAAGGACTCAAGGGTTACGCTGTGGGCCGGATGACCAAGAGTCGTCGCGGCAAGCTCTACATCGACGATGCAGGCTGGGGCCCCGAGGCCGGCTCAATCGAGTACGGGTACCGGGTCCCCTTTGGTGGCATACACGTTTTCATTGGCAAGATCGGCGAACCGGGCCCTAAGCCGGACATCTGCACTGACCTCGTCGAAACGACTCAGCGTGCGAGATCTGCCCGGGTCAAGCCTGTCATGAAGCGTGCCTTCGTGGGAGTTACCCATGGAGGGGAATCTGAGGATAGATCGGAATCTGGTGGTGAGACCATCGTTTATTCCGGCGACGAGTCATCGACTGGAGAGACCGAGTCGTTATATCAGTTACAAGATGGCCGGATTGGGGGCTGTTTCGATGGCGACAGTATTCCGGACCCCTTCGATCTGCCAAACCGGGTGGTGATCTTCATGGCCGGCACGCAACCAGCGCTCCATTCTTCGACCGCAGCGGCGATGATTTCCGGATCAGCAGCGGCCGGGGCAGGAGGCCCTGTGCGACCGCCAGCTCAGGTTTTATCTGATTTATTTGACATGTTGGCAACGCTGATGGCAGAGGTTAACCCGGCGGATCAGGATGCACACAATGCGGAAATCGCGAAAGTAAAAGATCAGATCACCCAGGCCAAAATCGACTTAGCAGCTGAGGATACCAGGATAGCCGCGGAGCGGGCCGCTTTGGATGCACAAGCTTACCGGATTATGCTGGATCAGAGTGCATCGAACGAAGTCCTGAAGAGGAGGCATCGATCTCGCTTGCCACTGGTTTATGACGCTAGAAATCTCTCTAACACCCTAGGAGCAGGGACTAGTAACCCGCCAGTGGTAAACCGGGCGAAGGCACCGGGGGCAGGGGCGCCGGCTCAGCCACGTTTGGCGGATCCGTCTCGTCAGAACAACATTGTGGCACCACATGTCCCCACGCCACCGGGTCACTATTCTAACCCGATGGACAACATTGTCGCTGCCGCTTCACGGCTAGTGGCCATCCCGATCGAAGGCAATTCTCCAGTAGCGGTCGAGACGCGTCGGGTTAAGGAGCTTCTTCAGACAGCCTTGGTTCAACAGGAGGCTTATTCATATAGTCGCGATCGGATTCATTCCACTCCCTGTCCAAGCCAGAGTTACAGCAGGCGTATGGATGAACCGGCAGTATCAAGCAATGCGCGGAACCGTGATCCGCCCCGTGGCCATAACCCGGCGGGTGGTGCTGGTGATGCTCAGGAAGTGGTGGACTGGGCTCGGGCACACAGAGAGGCCGAGTTAGCGGCGCAGCACGAAGCCCGTCAGCTTACTCCGGTTCGTCCAACCACATCGGTGGAACCAGGAGTTACCTCTAGTTGGGAGTGCCATGTCTTGTCCCAGCGTTGCGCAATGTGCGCCTGCCCAAAGATTTTAAGGGCCCGCGCAAGGTGCCGAATTACACCGCCGATTTATCCCCTGAAACATGGGTGGAAAGCTATGAGATGGCCATGGAGATGCTGGACGTGGATGATGCGGCATGTGTGAAGTACTTCACCATGATGCTAGAAGGAACGACCCGCACTTGGCTAAAGAGCTTACCGGCTAATTCTATCAGGTCATGGGCCGAGTTGAGAGCCCGGTTTATTCAGAATTTCAAGGATACATGCAAGCAGCCCATGTCAATTGTGGACTTAGCTGCCTGTGTCCAGGAGGAAGGAGAATCAACAACCCGTTGGGTGCGCCGGGTTTCGGAGATTTTGCACTCATCGGACCGCATCAATGCTGACACCGCAGTTTTAACATTGGAAGGTAATTGCCGGTTTGAACCCCTGAAGTTGAAGTTGGGACGGCTCAAGCGTCATTGTAATGACATGGGAACCCTCATGGCTGCACTAGTGAAGTATGCCGACTCTGATAGTACCAAGGATCCCGAGTCTGATGATGATAAGACAGGGAAGGGAAAGAAGAGCGGCAACACCAAGGAGCAGCACCCCAACCCGGCGGGTCATGGAAACAGCGGCAAGCGTAAAGCGGACCATGGTTTAGACTTTGTGGCTAACACTAGTACACACGACAAGGGCCAGCGGCGTAAGGGTAAACCGCCCCGGCACAGTGGAATGCCAAATCCTAATCCGGACCGTTTGTCGTATCTGTTGAACCAGCCCTGTCCAAAGCATGGGACGAAGGAGGAACCATCCACACACCTCTGGAAAGATTGTTACATAATGCAAGAGTTCAAAAATTTCGACTCTTTCCGGTATGATCATGGATCAGGAGGCGGTTCAGGCTCTGGCTCTCATGGGCCGGGTTATGGCGGAGGAAATTCCGGTTCAGGATTCCATGGCAATCAGGGTGGACATAACAATCAAAGTAATCAGGGTAATCAAAGTGGCTATAATCATCAGGGCAATCAGCAGCAGCAGCAGTCGGGTTACCAGAGCAACCCAAAGCAGTTGAATAGCGGACAGTATCATGTCTTCACCACTATCTTGGACAAGCGCGATCAGAAGCTTCATAAAAGGGTGGTGAATGCCGTTGAACTGGCCGTGCCCCGTTATTTGCGCTGGTCCGAGCAGCCGATTGTGTGGAGTAGAGAAGATCATCCACCCCGGGTTGACAATCCGGGTCATCTGGCTCTGGTGGTGGCACCTCAGGTGGGAGGTTATAAGTTCACTAAGGTACTCATGGATGGAGGGAGTAGCATCAATATCCTTTATTATGAAACTTTCCGTCGCATGGGGCTAACAGATAAAAATCTTAAACCGTCCAATACGGTGTTCCATGGTGTGGTGCCTGGTAAGTCGGCATATCCTATTGGTAAGATAGCTCTGGAGGTGGCTTTTGGAGATGAGCATGACTCAAGATCAGAAACCTTGACCTTTGAAGTGGTGAAAATCAGCAGCCCGTATCATGCCCTATTTGGACGGCCAGCTTATGCTAAGTTTATGGCACGGCCTTGTTATGTCTATCTGCAACTCAAGATGCCGGGTCACAATGGAACTATAACCGTGCATGGGAGCCGCAAGATTGCTCTGGAGTGTGAAGAAGGTGATGCGGCTTATGCTAAGTCGGTTTGTGCAACAGAAGAGTTGAAGTTTTACAAGGACAATGTTGATCCGGCATATATGACTTCGTTGAAGAAACCAACTACAGAGGATGATCTGGCCCTGAAGTTTAAATCGGCTGATGAGACTAAGCTTGTTGACTTCGTACCTGGCGATTCGTCCAAGCAGTTCAGCATCAGCGCTAACTTAGATCCGAAATAGGAAGGCACGCTCATCGAGTTCATCCGTGAGAATCGGGACATCTTTGCATGGAAGCCTTCTGACATGCCAAGTGTACCAAGAGAACTCGCTGAGCACACTCTCAATGTTGATCCTAAGTATAAACCGGTCAAGCAGTTTCTCCGCCGGTTCAATGAAGAAAGATGCAAAGCTATTGGAGAAGAAGTAGCCAGGCTCTTGGCGGCTGGATTTATCATTGAAGTATTCCATCCTGAGTGGTTGGCTAATCCGGTGCTGGTCCTCAAGAAGAATGGCACTTGGCGTATGTGTGTGGACTACACAGATCTCAACAAAGCTTGTCCAGTAGATCCTTTTGCCCTTCCCCGTATTGATCAATTATTGATGCTACGGCGTGTTGCGAGCGTTTAAGCTTTTTGGATGCATACTCTGGTTATCATCAGATCAAAATGGCAGTTAAGGACCAAGAGAAGACAACCTTCATAACTCCCTTTGGAGCCTTCTGCTATGTGTCCGTGCCCTTTGGGCTCAAGAGTGCCCAGGCGACTTATCAGCAGTGTGTACAGAATTGTCTTCATAAGCAGATCGGCCGCAATGTTCATGCCTATGTGGATGATATTGTGGTAAAATCAAGGAAGAAGGAAACATTGATTGATGACTTGAAGGAAACCTTTGATAACCTGCGGGTTTATAAAATGAAGCTTAATCCGGCCAAGTGTGTCTTTGGTGTACATGCAGGCAAACTCTTGGGTTTTTTGGTGTCTAACAGGGGCATTGAAGCTAATCCGGAAAAGATCAAAGCCATCACCTCTTTGACTAAACCGAAGTGTATCAATGATGTTCAACGCCTGGCAGGCCGGATTGCCGCATTGAGCTGGTTTGTCAGTCGCCTTGGCGAGAAGGCCATCCCTTTGTATCAGATGCTGAAGAAAACGGATAACTTCGTCTGGAGTGACGCTGCTAATGAAGCATTTGAGGACTTAAAGCGGCAGCTAGCTAATCCGCCGATTCTCGCTGCTCTGGTTGACAAAGAACCGTTGCTGCTATATGTGGCAGCTAATGCTCGGGCTGTTAGTGTGGCTATTGTGGTAGAGCGCAAAGAGGCGGGAAAGGAATATCTGGTTCAGCGGCCGGTTTACTATATCAGTGAGGTACTTATTGAGTCCAAGCAGAGGTACCCGCATTGGCAAAAAATGGTGTATGGGGTTTTCATGGCAAGCCGGAAGCTGAAGCAGTATTTCCCAGGTCATCCCATCACGGTGGTCAGCTCTGCTCCTTTGGGAGATATAATCCAGAACAGGGAAGCAACTGGTCGGATTGCTAAGTGGGCTATCGAGCTCGGGCCTCACGGGTTGAAATACATGCCCCGAACGGCAATCAAATCTCAGGCACTTGTGGATTTCATCAATGATTGGATAGAGTTACAAGCGCCAGAAGAGAAGCCGGATCATACTTATTGGACTATTCATTTTGATGGGTCCAGGCAATTGGAGGGCTCGGGGGCTGGAGTCGTATTAACTTCCCCACGAGGTGATAAGTTTTGTTATGTTCTCCGTTTAATGTTCCCTTGCACTAACAATGCAGCTGAATATGAGGCTTTACTCCTTGGTCTTCGGATGGCTAAGGAGATGAACTTAAGCCGAGTTAAGTGCTTCAGTGACTCGGATCTGGTGGCTCAACAAGTGTCCGGCACTTGGGATTCCAAGGACCCACTCATGGCAGCATATCGTCGTGAGGTGGATATTGTTGCAGGTCACTTTAAAGGTTATCAGGTCGATCATGTGGACCGGCGAAGGAATGAAGCGGCGGACGCTTTAAGCCGCCTGGGTTCCCAACATAAACCGGTTCCACCTAATGTCTTCTTGGATGTTTTGCATAATCCGTCCGTCAAGCTCCCTGGTGAAGAGGATTTGGTTGCTCCTGATCCAGAGGCCCAATTGGTGGCGGCTCTTCATGTTATCCCAGATTGGACGGTTCCATATTTGGCGTATATAAACCGGGGCGAGTTACCAGAGGATGAGACTTTGGCCAGGCAGATAACCCGCCGGTCCAAGTCCATGACTGTTATCAATGGAGAGTTACATCATTGCAGTGTGACAGGGGCGTTTCAATGTTGTGTGTCTCCTGAGGAAGGCCGTGAAATTTTGCGTGAGATCCACGAAGGAGATTTTGGTCACCACGCCGGTTCAAAATCTTTGGTGGCCAAGGCGTTCCGTCACGGTTTCTATTGGTTGACAGCTCATGCTGATGCCGAGGACTTGGTCAAAAGATGTGATGGTTGTCAGAAATTCTCAAAGCGCGCTCATGTACCAGCTCAAGAATTGAGAATGATTCCAATCACCTGGCCGTTTGCAACTTGGGGGCTGGATATGGTTGGGCCTTTCAAGAGGTCCAAGGACAAGAAGACCCACCTTTTGGTGGCGGTTGATAATGTCACGCCCAAAATGCGACCCTATCCTAAAGGAACACGAAGGTCCCACCAAGGATAGAAGCGCATCTTGAAGACGCTTTTGCAAGGTGGATATCATTACATCAACATTACATAATATTTGGGGATACATACAAGGCATACAAATGCCACAAGAATACATCAATACATCATAAATAAGCTCAACATCCGACTACAGATGAAACATAAACAGAAACTCGAACGACATCCACCCTGCTAGCCCAGGCTGCCGGCCTGGAACCTATCCCCTGATCGAAGAAGAAGCAGAAGAAGAACTCCAAACAAGTGAACATCGCTCTCGCGTCATGATCATCGCATAACCTAAACCTGCAACTGGTGGTGTAGTAAACTGTGAGCCACGAGGACTCAGCAATCCCATTACCATGGGTATCAAGACTAGCAAAGCTTAAAGGGAAAGGAAGGGGTAAAGTGGTGAGGTTGCAGCAGCGACTAAGCATGATATGGTGGCTAACTTACGCAAACAAGAGCGAGAAGAGAAGCAAAGGAACGGTCGTGAAACTAGCAAAGATCAAGAAGTGATCCTGAACTCCTACTTACGTCAAACATAACCCAGAAACCGTGTTCACTTCCCGAACTCTGCCGAGAAGAGACCATCACGACTACACACATGGTTGATGCGTTTTAAATAAGGTCAAGTGTCAAGTTCTCTACAACCGGATATCAACAATTTCCCATCTGCCACATAACCGCGGGCACGGCTTCCGAAAGATAATACCCTGCAGGGGTGTCCCAACTTAGCCCATTATAAGCTCTCACGGTCAACGAAGGATATTCCTTCTCCCGGGAAGACCCGATCAGTCTCGGAATCCCGGTTACAAGACATTTCGACAATGGTAAAACAAGACCAGCAAAGCCGCCCGATGCGCCGACATCCCGATAGGAGCTGCACATATCTCGTTCTCAGGGCAACACCGGATGAGACATCCTACGAGTAAAACCAGACCTCGAGTTTACACGAGGTGGCCCCGCAGTCTACTCAGTTCGGACCAACACTTAGAGAAGCACTGGCCCGGGGGGGGGGTAAAATACGATGACCCTCGAGAGAGCGACTCCCTAGGGAAAAGAAATAGGCTAGGCAAATGGTAAAACCAAGGTTGGGCCTTGCTGGAAGAGTTTTATTCAAGGCGAACTGTCAAGGGGGTCCCATAAATCACCCAACCGTGTAAGGAACGCAAAATCCGGGAACATAACACCGGTATGATGGAAACTAGGGCGGCAAGAGTGGAACAAAACACCAGGCATAAGGCCGAGCCTTCCACCCTTTACCAAATATATAGATGCATTAATAATATAAGAGATATTGTGATATCCCAACATAAACATAATCTAACATGGAGCAATCTTCATCTTCACCTGCAGCTAACAACGCTATAAGAGGGGCTGAGCAAAGCGGTAACATAGCCAAACAATGGTTTGCTAGGAAGGGTGACAAAGGTTAGAGGTTCATGGCAATTTGGGAGGCTTGAAGGACAAGTGAATAGGTAGCGCAGCAAAGCGATAGAACGAAGCAACTAGCATAGCAATGATAGTAATGAGATCCAAGGTGACGGTCATCTTGCCTGAAATCCCGCTAGGAAGAAGAACGAATCCATGAAGAAGATGAAGCCACGAAGACGAACGAATCCTCACGATCGCAACGACACGGGAACTATCGAGAAGAAGCACACAACAAGGTAAACACACCACACAAGAACAAGGCATGATGCTCAACCAAGAATGATGCATGACAAGGCTAAACGAAGCTACTCATGACAAGAGATGATGCATACAAGAACAACACATCAAGGCAAGTTTAAATGAGGCCGGAAACAACACATAACAATTCCGGTAAGTCCTCATATGCAAATTTCGAAATTGGTCCAGAACTGAATAAGCATTAAGTGGAAGTTGTTAAACAGCAAGTTAAAGAGCACCAAGATGATCTACACGAAATTCTAGTCAAGTTACATATAAAGTACATTAGATTCGGAGCTACGGCCTAGAAGATATGAGCAAAACAAGTTAAACATGGCATTGATGCAAAATGCATACAAACATCAAGCAAACACCTCAAAACAAGTATGCAACATGATAATATGGAACTACATACAAAACTAAGCAAGTTTCATATAGAGCATGCTCAAAACGGAGCAACGGTGCAACACATACACTCCAAACAATACATAGCAACAATCTGTCCAAAACAGCAACTAGGCATAATGCAAGCACCAACAATATGCTACAGAAACTCAACATGAAAACAAAAGGCATGGACATGATGTACAGGTAAAGCACAACAAAACATGAACACTGAGCTATCTCCAGAAATCACTAGAACATGCTCAAAGGGACATGGCAAGATTGCAAAATGATGACAGGTTCACAGACTTGGCAGAATTACTGGACATGGCAGAAATAACATCACGTTGCAATGTTCAGAGCACGAAATCAACATGCTACAGGAACTTAACATGGCAAAACAAGGCATGGCAGTATTCTACTGAATGCATGTGACAAAAGTCCCTTACTGACCATAAGCCAAAAAGGACCAGAAGATATGATGGCACCCATGTAAACATAGCAAGTTTCGTTATCAGGTTTCAGACTTAGCAGACAACAGAGCATGGCAGAAACTATAATAAGAAGGCATGTTGGTGAGCTTGATGCACTCACCACGAAGCAATGCATGACAAAACTAGCATACCTACAGCAAGATGGCATGTTTATAAAGCTAACCATGGCAAGAACAATAGCATAGCATGTATGGATCCACTACAATAAGCTTGGCAAAATTGCATATCATGTTAAGCATCTGCCAAAAATATTTTATAGCAAAAGTAGAGCCAGATTGAGTCATGCTATGGCACTCCATAATTGCAAACAAGGGCGGAAATGGATCAATTACAACAATAGCTACAAAACATCCTTACTGAACATCTCCAAAATATGCATGGATCTCTCTGTAGCATCAAGTTTACATGGCAAAAAAATAACAGCAGACAAGGACTTAGAGAAATCACTAAGTCTCTGAAATCAGAAACATTACGGAGCCTACTTTGCATGCTTGTGCTAGCCACCACAGAGATCACAAAAATACATGTACTACACCAATGAAAGATGGCATGGCATACTTCAAAACACATGTAGAGCTCATGCCCATAAGATGCACAGAATAAATGATACAAAAATGACAAATCTCTAAGTTCTGATAAGAACCAGCAGATAACAGCAACTAGCACTCTTGCAACGATGATTTGGGCATCAATATGGACTCAAAAGAACATGGTGCAATTGAACAAAATGTAGAGCATCACGAGGCGAACAATTTGACATATTATACATGCACAATGGATCTACGAGCAGAAAGTTACGCTAGGTCAAACAAGTGCACATGAGATGGAAAAATCTAGGACTTACCAAATCTGAGAGGGGGGGGGGGGGGGGGGGAAGAAGTCAACGCGGGGAAACTCACTGCATCTGGATCGGGGGCCGGCTTGGGCTCGAAGCTCGCCGGAGGAAGGACCGGCGCGGCGGGGAGAGGAGGGAGGAGGCCGGAGGAGCTCGGGCTCCGGCCGGCGAGAAGGAGGCCGGCGAGGCGCCGTGGCACGGGCGGCGGAGGCGGGGTGGCGCGGCGCCCGCGGGGCTCGGCGGGGCGGCGCCGGCGACGGCAGACGGATGCGACCGGCGAGCGGGCGACGGAGGCGCGGGGCGTCGGAGGGGAGGATCCGCGGGGGCTCGGGCGCGGGCTCCCGCAGTCGGCGGCGGCAGCGGGGAGGCTCGGGCGGCCGCGCGGGCCTGGGCGGGCCGCGCCTGGGCCCGGCGGGCCGCGGCGGTGGGGCGGAGGGCGGAGGCCAGGTGGCGCGCTGTGGTTGGGCGCGGGTGGCGGTGCTGACGCGGCGGCGGCGGCGGTGGGTGCCTCTGGCGGCGACAAGTGGCGGCGGCGGGGTTGGCTGGCGCGGTTCTCGAGGCGAGAGGTGGAAGAAAGAGCTAGGGTTACCAAATTTAGACAAGGAGGACGTTTTTATAGCTAGAAGGAGTTAGGAGAGTCCAAACGAGGTGCAGTTTTCGCCCACGCGATCGTGATCGAACGACCGAGAGCATGGCGGAGACTCAAAGGGGTTTTGGGGCTGTTTGAAGGGGGGTTTTGCTGCAACACGCAAAAGGACTTTGCGGATGCCCGGTTAACCGTTGGAGTACCAAACGACCTCCAAATGGAACGAAACTTGACCGGTGGTCTCCCGGTGATATACCAAGGCCACATGACAAGACTCGGTCCATTCCGAGAAAGTTTGACACCCGCACACGAGAAGAGGCAAAAGGGGGCGCCGGGTGACATAGGAGTGTCGGATTGCAAAACGGACAACGGGGAAAATGCTCGGATGCATGAGACGAACACGTATGCAAATGCAAAGCACATGATGACATGATATGAAATGCGGATGATGACATGGCGAAATGCAACATGCAAGCAAATGACATGGCAACGACAACGAATAACTGGCAGACACCTGGCGCATCGGATCCGGGGCGTTACAGATAAGTTCACAAAATGGGTAGAGGCAGAGCCAGTTAGTAAGTGTGACGCGGCCACGGCGGTTCAGTTCATCAAAAAGGTGATCTTCCGGTTTGGCTTTCCACACAGCATTATAACAGACAATGGTACCAATCTGTCAAAGGGTGCCATGAAGGAGTTCTGTCAACGTGAGCACATCCGGCTTGACGTATCATCAGTGGCTCATCCCCAGTCCAATGGTCAAGCGGAGAGGGCCAATAAAGAGATCTTCAGAGGCATCAAACCCCGGCTTATGGTTCCTTTGCAACGGACGCCGGGTTGTTGGGTTGAGGAGCTACCTTCAGTGTTATGGAGCATCAATACGACACCCAACAGATCGACAGGATACAGACCATTCTTCATGGTTTATGGAGCGGAAGTGGTTCTTCCTAGTGACATCCGTCATGACTCACCTCGTGTAGCGGCATACGTTGAAGCTGACAACGAGAAGGCACGGCAGGAAGCTCTTGACCTATTAGATGAGGAGCGTGACATGCCGGCAGCCCGTTCGGCAATTTATCAGCAAGATCTGCGTCGTTATCATAGCCACCGGGTTAGAACCAGAACCTTTCAGGAAGGAGATTTGGTGCTTCGACTCATCCAGGATCAGACAGATATGCACAAGCTATCTCCCCTTGTGTTGAGGATATAGACCTTAGAGTCACCCGCCAGGAGGGGCCGGGTTACTCATATGGTCACTGCCAGAAGCCCGGCGCCAAGCTTAAAGACGGTGGGCCAAAGATGGGCTTAAGACCCGGATGTGGCTTAAGACCCGTAGTTGCAGTCATTATTATGGTAGAACTTGTAGTGTAAGGCAAGAATAGTTGAGAGCCCGAGCCGGACACTCTTATGAGCCGGCCGGGACTCTGAGAGCTGCTGGGCGTCAGCCTCCCTATATAAAGGGACGACCCGGCAGCGGTTTAGGGACAAGAACAATCTCATCGAGAGCCGGGCATAGCAGTTTAGCTCCCTGGTTATCGAAACCCTAATCAATACCACATCAAACTGGACGTAGGCTTTTACCTTCACCGTAAGGGGCTGAACCAGTATAAACCCTCGTGTTCCTTGTCCCGCATTAACCCCTTCAAGCTTCTTAGTTGCGATGGCTCCACGACTAAGTCCTAGCTCCAGGACATCTGCCGTGACAATTCGACGACAGTTGGCGCCCACCGTGGGGCTAGCGCACGGTGGATTTGAGTTCTTGAAGGGCAGCTTCGAAGGGCTCAAGGGATACGCCGCGGGCCGGATGACCAAGAGTCGTCGCTGCAAGCTCTACATCGATGATGCAAACTGGGGCCCCGATGCCGGCTCAATTGAGTACGGGTACCGGGTCCCCTTCGGCGGAATTCATGTTTTCATTGGCAAGATTGGTGAGCCGGGCCCTGAGCCGGATCTCTGTGCCGATCTCATCGAGACGGCTCAGCGTGCACAACCCGCCCGGGCCCGGCCTGCCTTAAGGCGCGCGTTTGTGGGATGTATCCATGGAGGGCCCTCTGATCTATCTGGGTCTGGTGATGAGGCGGCTGCCGGTTCTGACGACGAGTCGGCCACCGATGAGTCAAACTCGTTATATCAACTTCAAGATGGCAGGCTCATGGGTTGTTCCGATGGTGACAGTATTCCGGACCCGTTTGAGCCGCCAAGTCAGGTTGGAGTCTTTATGGCCGGCGCGCAGCCTGTTCAGAACCTCGCTGCTGGAGCAGGAAACCCGGTGCCTTCTCCGGCTCAGGTGCTGATGGACCTCACGGACAAGATGACGGCCCTGTTAACCGCCACGGTTGACCCGGCGGATCAAGCTCAGCATGATGCGGAGGTGGCACAGTTAAAACTGGATCTAGTGAAAGCTAAGGAGGAGCCTGCAGCGGAAGGGATCAGGATGGCTGCAGAGAGGGCGGCTCTCGATGCCCAAACTCAGCTGATCCAGGCGCAGTCCTTCCAACTCACGATGGATCAGAACGCGTCCAATGAGGTCATGAGAAGGAGGCATCAAAAGACCCAATCTCGACTCCCTCCGGTTTACGATCCACGCAACCTCTTCAACACGCCAGGTGCAGGGTCTAGTAACCCGCCAGGGGTCATAGTGCCCAGGTCTGGAGCCCCTATTCAGCCACGGGTGATGGGGCCTCCCCAGGTGCCCCTGCCCCGCCTCAGTACGTGCCAATACCCCCGGGCCATTATAATAACCCGCTGGAGAACATGGTCGCTGCGGCAGCACGGCTGGCGGCTCTCCCAGTTGACGGCGACTCTCCGACGGCTATTGAAACCCGCCGGGTCAGGGAACTCCTTCAGACAGCACTGGCGCAGCAAGAGGCATACTCCTACAGCTGGGACAGGATCCACTCGACCCCTCGTCCAGGCTAGAGCCCGAGTTACAGCCGGCACATGGTCTCAGCAACCGGCTCAAGTAACGTCCGACGCCATGACCCGCCCCCTGGCCACGGCCCGGTCCATAATGGAGCCTTTCATGCAGCAGACCAGGACAGAGCGCGGCAAGAGGCGGAGCAAGTGCCTCAATTGACGGCTTACCAGGCCCCCCCGGCTTATCCAACGACTTCCGTCGACGTGGGTATCCCCACCAGGACTGGGGGTGTCCCTTGTTTAGTACCTGCTATCCGCAATGAGCGTCTATCCAAGGACTTCAAAGGCCCTAGGAAGGTGCCTAATTACACAGCAGACTTACAGCCTGCAGCCTGGATCGAGAGTTATGAGATGGCTATGGAGCTGCTGGAGGTCAGTGAGGCGGCCATGGCTATGTATTTCACCATGATGTTAGATGGGACTGCCCGCACTTGGTTGAAAGGGCTACCACCGAATTCCATTGGGTCTTGGGCTGAGCTGAAAGCCCGGTTCATCCAAAACTTCAAAGATACCCGTAGGCACTCTATGTCAATTGTGGATTTGACTAACTGTAAGCAGCAGGAGGGTGAGTCTACGACACATTGGGTTCGCCGGGTTAAGGAGATCATACACTCGTCAGACAAGATGGATGCCGGCTCAGCGGTTTTAATGCTGGAGCAGAATTGTCGTTTTGTGCCCCTGAAGATGAAACTCGGGCGGCTTAAGCGCGACTGCAGTGATATGGGTACACTAATGGCGGCTCTTGTCAAGTACGCCGATTCTGATGGTACCAAGGATCCCCCTTCAGATGATGAAAGGACAGGGAAGGGAAAGAAGAACGGCAATGGCAAGGGTCCTCAGTTTAACCCGGGGAACCAAGGAGGAGGCAAGCGCAAGGCCGATGGCAGCCTAGAGTTTGTAGCCAACGCCAGCTCGCAAGGTAATAACCAGCGACGCAAGGGGAGGCCCCCTCCCCGAGGCGGCGGGTCAGGTCCGACGCTGGAGCAACTGTTGAATGAGCCTTGTCCAAGGCATGGCTCTAGAGAGAAGCCAGCGACTCATCTGTGGAAGGATTGTGCAATCATGAAGGCCTTTAAGAATTACAATTGCCCGGGCGGCGGCTCAGGCGCCGGCGGCTTTCATGGCCCGGGTGGCGGCTCAAATTCTGGTCCTCAGAACGGTCAAGGGGGACTTTAATCAACAGTCTGGCCAGGGTCATCAACAGCAGCAGGGGGGTTATCAGACCAATCCAAAGCAGCTTAGCGGTGGACAGTATCATGTGTTTACCACTAGTTTGTGCAAGCGAGATCAGAAGCTTCACAAGAGGGCTGTGAATGCTGTTGAGCCGGCGGTTCCACGCTACTTGCGGTGGTCTGAGCAGCCTATAGTGTGGAGCAGGGAGGATCACCCTCCACGGGTGGATAATCCGGGTCACTTGGCCCTGGTAGTGGCTCCTCAGGTGGGAGGATATAAGTTCACTAAGGTGCTCATGGATGGAGGCAGCAGCATCAACATCCTTTATTATGAGACATTCCCTCGTATGGGGTTGATTGATAAGAACCTCAGCCAGTCCAACACTATTTTCCACGGGGTGGTACCTGGTAAGTCGGCTTATCCAGTCGGCAAGATTGAGTTGGAAGTGGCCTTTGGAGATGAGAACAACTACAGGGTGGAGAAATTGACCTTTGAGGTGGTCAAGATAAGAAGTCCATACCATGCTATATTTGGACGACCGGCTTACGCCATGTTCATGGCACGACCATGTTATGTATACTTACAGCTCAAGATGCCGGGTCATAATGGGACCATTACGGTTCACGACAGCCGGAAAGTGGCTCTGGAGTGTGAGGAAGGCGATGCAGCTTATGCAGAATCTGTTTGTGCAACAGAGGAGTTGAAGTTTTACAAAGACAATGTTGACCCAACAGATATGACCTCTCTGAAGAAGCCGACTACGGAGAATGAGCCGGCGATGAAATTTAAGTCAGCTAATGAGACTAAACTTGTTGATTTCGTTCCAGGAGACTCATCTCAGCAATTTAGCATCAGTGCCAATCTGGATCCAAAATAGGAAGGCGCGCTCATCGAGTTCATCCGTGAGAATAGGGACATCTTCGCATGGAAACCTTCTGACATGCCAGGTGTACCTAGAGAGCTCGCTGAGCACACTCTCAATGTTGATCTGAAATTTAAGCCAGTCAGGCAGTTCCTTCGGCGGTTTAATGAAGAGAGGCGGAAAGCTATTGGTGAAGAGGTGGCCCGGCTCTTGGCGGCCGGGTTTATTGTTGAAGTCTTTCACCCAGAGTGGTTGGCTAACCCGGTGCTCGTACTCAAGAAGAATGGCACCTGGCGGATGTGTGTGGACTACACGGACTTAAACAAGGCGTGTCCGGCTGATCCTTTTGCCCTCCCCCGTATTGATCAAATCATTGATGCTACGGCAGGTTGTGCACGCTTAAGTTTCTTGGATGCTTATTCTGGATATCATCAGATTAAAATGGCAGTTCAGGACCAGGAGAAGACGGCGTTCATCACTCCCTTTGGAGCCTTCTGCTATGTGTCTATGCCTTTGGACTCAAGTGTGCACAGGCGACTTACCAGCGTTGTGTACAGAACTGTCTTCATAAACAGATTGGGCGCAATGTTCACGCTTATGTGGACGATATTGTGGTTAAGTCCATAAAAGAGGAAACCCTGATAGATGATTTAAGGGAGGCCTTTGATAACCTCCGGGTCTACAAGATGATGCTTAACCCGGCCAAGTGTGTTTTCGGTGTTCCTGCAGGCAAACTCTTGGGTTTTTTGGTTTCTGATAGAGGCATTGAAGCTAACCCGGAGAAGATCAAGGCCATCACCTCCCTGGCTAAGCCGGCGTGTATAAATGACGTTCAGCGCTTGGCGGGTCGCATCGCTGCTTTAAGCCGGTTTATAAGCCGTTTGGGTGAGAAAGGCATGCCATTATATCAGTTGATGAAGAAAACTGATAACTTTGTCTGGAATGATGCGGCTAATACTGCCTTTGAGGATTTGAAAAAGCAGCTGGCAGAGCCTCTAGTCCTTGCCGCTCCGGTTGACAAAGAGCCCTTATTATTATATCTGGTGGCGAACACACGAGCCGTCAGTGTGGCTATGGTGGTGGAGCGCAAGGAGGAGGGTAAGGAGCATCCGGTTCAGCGGCCAGTTTATTATGTCAGCGAAGTGCTCATTGAGTCCAAGCAGCGATATCCGCATTGGCAGAAGCTTGTTTATGGTGTGTTCATGGCGAGCCGGAAACTTAAGCATTTTTTCCAGGGTCATCCCATAACCGTGGTCAGTTCTGCCCCTCTTGGTGATATTATTCAAAACAGAGAGGCCACAAGGAGAGTGGCTAAGTGGACTATCGAGCTCGGACCTCACAGTCTCAAGTACGTGCCACGCACTGCTGTTAAATCTCAGGCCTTGGTGGATTTCATCAACGATTGGACAGAGTCACAAGTGCCCGAGCAGAAGCCGGATAACACATATTGGACTATCCACTTTGACGGGTCCAGGCAGTTGGAGGGCTCGGGGGCTGGAGTTGTATTGGCTTCCCCTAAAGGTGACAAGTTCCATTATGTGCTACGGTTGATGTTTCCTTGCACTAACAATGTGGCTGAGTACGAGGCCTTGCTCCACGGCCTTCGGATGGCTAAGGAGATGAGCTTGAGCCGGGTAAGGTGTTTCGGTGACTCAGACTTGGTGGCTCAACAAGTATCGGGCAAGTGGGACTCTAAGGACCCTCTCATGGCGGCTTATCGCCGCGAGGTTGATGCCATTGCTGGGCACTTTCAGGGTTACCAAGTGGAACACATCGACCGCAGGAAGAACGAGGCGGCGGATGCTTTAAGCCGGCTGGGCTCTCAGCGAAAACCTGTGCCGCCTAACACTTTCCTGGACGTCCTGTATAGCCCTTCTGTTAAGTTGCCTACAGAGGAAGACTTGGCTGTCCCTGACCCGGAGGCACGACTGGCGGCGGCTCTCCATATCATACCAGACTGGACAATACCATATCTGGCTTACATGACCCGGGGCGAGTTGCCTGAGGATGAAACTTTGGCCAGGCAAATAACTCGGCGGGCTAAGTCAATGATTGTTATCAATGGGGAGCTGCATCACTGCAGTGTTACGGGGGCGTTTCAGCGTTGCGTTTCCCCTGAGGAAGGTCAAGAGATCTTACGTGAGATCCATGAAGGGGATTGTGGCCATCACGCCGGCTCAAAGTCTCTTGTGGCCAAGGCTTTTCTTCATGATTTTTATTGGTTGACGGCTCATGCGGATGCAGAGGACTTGGTCATTAAGTGTGATGGTTGCCAAAGGTTCTCACGACGGGCTCATGTGCCGGCTCAGGAGCTGAGGATGATCCCAATCACTTGGCCCTTTGCGGTCTGGGGGCTTGACATGGTTGGGCCTTTTAAAAGATCCAAGGATAAGAAGACCCACCTCTTGGTGGCAGTTGACAAGTTTACCAAGTGGGTTGAAGCGGAGCCAGTTAGCAAGTGTGATGCAGCCACGGCGGTTCAGTTTATGAAAAAGGTGATCTTTCGCTTTGGTTTTCCGCACAGCGTTATCACTGACAATGGCACCAATCTCTCCAAAGGCGCCATGGAAGAGTTTTGTCAACGAGAGCATATCCGACTTGATGTTTCCTCAGTGGCTCATCCTCAATCCAATGGTCAAGCTGAGAGAGCTAATCAGGAGATTCTGAAGGGTATCAAGCCCCGGCTTTTGGTCCCTTTGCAACGGACGCCGGGTTGTTGGGTGGAGGAGCTGCCCTCCGTGTTATGGAGCATTAACACTACTCCTAACAGGTCTACCGGCTTCATGCCTTTCTTCATGGTTTATGGGGCAGAAGCAGTCCTCCCCAGTGACATCCGTCATGACTCACCTCGCGTGGCGGCTTATGTTGAGACGGATAATGAACAGGCGCGCCAAGATGCTCTTGACTTGTTGGACGAACAGCGTGATGTGGCAGCAGCTCGTTCAGCAATTTACCAACAAGACCTGCGCCGTTATCATAGCCGCCGGGTCAAATCCCGGGTCTTCCAGGAAGGCGATCTCGTGCTCCGGCTCATCCAGGATCAAACAGATGCACACAAGTTATCCCCGCCTTGGGAAGGGCCCTTTGTGGTCAGCAAGAACTTGCACAACGGGTCATATTACCTCATTGACATTTGGGAGCACAAAGATTCACGTAAGTCGGAGGAAGAGACCCGTCGGCCGTGGAACATAGCTCAGCTTCGGCCTTACTACACTTGAGCCACCGGCTCTCGTGGTGTACATATTTCTCTCAGCCGTGTATATATTATGATAGGCAATAAAGCAGGACCTCTGTCCTTTTTTCTCCTCCAAATATGCACGTGTTGTTTTCATTGCAAGATTACATGATGACTTAAAGGAGGATCCGGCTTATGATCGTATTCGAATTTAGCCGTAAGCAATAAGGTCACTTGGGGGCTTCCTGTTCAAACATGGGTCGTATTCGAACCAAAGAGAACATAGCTGTCGATACCCATTTGATTGGCAAAAGTGCCGAGCTCATTGGGAGGTTACCTTTGGTCATATTTGAATCATAGTTTAACCCCTCTGAGAACCGACGTGGATCGTATTCGAATCAGCGTCGTTAAACAATTCTTAAAATCACTTGGGGGCTTCCTGTTCAAACATGGGTCGTATTCGAACCAAAGAGAACATAGCTGTCGGTACCCTCTTGATTGGCATCGCCACACCCACTGGGGGCTATATGATCGTATCCGAATCTTAGCTTAACCCCTTTGGGCCGGGTCTCTGGTCGTATTCCAACCGGAAGCCCCTAAGTTCTTCTGCTTTATCACAAGTTTTCTCTGATTATGTCAAGGTGTGTACAGCCGGGTTTCACCTTGCCGGCTTAACCTGGGTTTACAGTATTGCTGAACACAATGGGTGTTATAAGACAGGTAAACCGGAGTTGCGGTACCAACCTTCTTATCCGGGTTATCTAAACCGGAAGTATGCTTGCAGGCCGTTAAGTATGTTCTTACGGCTGTATTCAGGATATCATTGAAGACAAGTCCTTTTTGATTCATATTCCAGCTTATCTAAAACTTATGATTCTCAGGGCGGTAAGCCGCCTCGAGACTTGTGATTTGCCCTTCTATGCAGGATAATTAAAGGCACCTCTTTTGAGGTTAAGGAAAACAAATGATTGATTATGACTCGGAGAAATATCAAAGAGACAACTTCAAAAGACTTTAGCATTCAATACGTGCACGATGGCACGGTAGAGATAAACTGTTGCACCTACTCTATTACAAAACTCATCAAGTCTAAAAGGGTGGAGCATTGTTTGGTAAACCGCCAGCCAAGTTATGATGCTTGCTGAGTTGAAGTCTCCGGCTCGTTCCTATCCTCTCCTCCGGCTGATCCCAAGACCTGGAAAGTTGATGACTTCCAGTCGATGCCGCTGAGAGCTTCGAATTGGGCTTCCTCGTCAATTAACCCGGCCGGGTTAATCTCTGGGGCGAAAGTGTGCTGACGAGCCGGCGGGATCAAGTTGAGGGCTTCATAGCGAGGGGTTGGAATCCTCTGATTCTCCGCATTGTAACCCGGCTGGTACTTGGTTAGATCTGTGTCTTTCCCGATAAGGGTGGCCACCGGGCGTACAACCTTCACGCAAGCTGCGAAGTCCTTCTGATCGAAAGCTGAGCCGTCTTCCTTCAGGCTTGGATAGCCAAGGGCGATGTCCGCCGGGTCTAACTCCGGCAGGAATGCCTTGGCCCGGCTCAGCGCGGCGATCGCTCCGGCTCTCGCAGAGGCCCGTCGCAGCTCTTGGATCCGCTGAGGCAGAACGGCGAGCCGGCGCAGGACTTCTGCCAGGTGAGTCGGCACCTCGTTGGATAGGGCCACCACAGCTAAGGCACGCTGTGACCCGGTGTAGAGCTGCTCCACCAGGGTATACACGGCCTTCAGCTTGGTGACCACGCTCTGGTTGAGGTTGGCACTTCTGGGACCTGTTTAACAGAATCAGATAAGCCGGCGACAAGGATGAATTATGAGATATAAACATTCTAAACTTGATGAAAGCCGGTGAGGCGACTTACCGAAGATGGCGGCCACCATCTGGGAAACCTGGCGCTTTAGGCCGGAGAGCTCGGCGGTCTTCTCGGAGAGAGTCTTTTCCGCCTGTTCAGCCCGGGTCACCAATGCGGCCTTCTCTTCGGCCCAGGCTTTCCGCTCAACATCAAATTCTGTCTTCAGTTTCTCTTGAGCGGCGATGCTGGATACAAACTTAGCATTTGCCTTCCGGGTCTCCATCTCTTGCATCTTCAGCCGGCTCGTGAGATCAGCAAGGTCAGTCTCCAGCTTCTTGCCAGCAGCCTGTATACGTTTCCGGATTATGGCATGAACAATTACTCTACAAATTTAAAGTCCCAAGCGTTTTCCAAGCAAAGACACTTGGCACTTGGGGGCTAATGCATATTGAATGTTTTCTATCTACATATTGCCGGTTCAAATGGAGTAAGCCGGAACCTAAGTCTACAACGTACTCAGTCATAAGTCGTTGACTTGGGGGCTAGCATGGTACAGGTAACTAAGCAGTAAATAAGAGGACAAAAAGATGTTACCTCAGACTTCTGCTGGATCTAGGTCACCATGGCAACCTCGGCGTCCCAGCTCTTGTGCACTTGGCTGATGTAGCTAGAGACGAGCTCTCCAATGCTCAGGTTGGTGTAGTCGGAGAGGTCCAGGTTCACCCGGTGGGGCTGCAGCAACTCCCCCTTAGCGGAGCACTTGGCCAGCACGGTAGGTCTCCCCGGCTCAACGAACTCCGTCCGGGTGATTACCACGTCCGGGTCATTTGTTGGTTGGGCCGAGCCGGAGGCCACCGGGTCAGCAGAAGCTTCTACAGGCGCCGTGTCCATTGGAGTGGTGGCTTTGGGGGCGGAGGCAGCTGGCGGTTCTTGGACCGTCACCTCCGGCTCAGGCAAATCTGGCACTCCGGCCGACTTGGTTTTCTTCACCCTCTTGGTGAGCTTTGCCTGGGCACTGAAAGAACAACAAAGGTTAGTACAAAAAATATGAGTAAAGATCAGAACAACATGAGATGATTATCGTTACCCAGGCGCGGTCTTGAAAGCCGGCAGATTCGACTGCATAGAGTCGCCGGAAGAAGGGGAAGTCTCCTGATAATTTGAGTCAGAAGAATTAAGCGGTTGGCGTATAACACCCGCAAAGGGATGAAAAGGGTACCATTTTGCGATCACCTCGGTCCGGCGTTTCCTTGATGCATCAGGTAACCCGGAGGAGAGGTCAGTGTCCTTGCTGGTCCGGGTGTGCTGCCGGCTCTCATGAACCTGTCGCTTCAAAATAAATTGAGGATCTTGGTAAGCTAAAGGATGGGAAAAGCTTACTTTCCGGGTTACTCTTCGGGTTTTCAGCCTTGGCAAGGGCTCCGAGTCGGAGGAAAGTATTGTTACCTCTTCAACCACCGGGTTACTGGCTCCGGTGTCCTCCTGTTGATAAACAGCATTGATAAGGCGGACAGAAATAAACGACAAGTATAACAAGAGCTTACAGGTTTAGGAATTACCTCAGACTCGGAGCTGTCACTTAGCTGCAACAGCTCCGAAGCAGTGGGCCTACTTCCCTTCTTACGGGGAGCGGCTTTCTTGGCGGCTTCTTCACCTTTCTGGCCTTCTTGGCCGCTTCATGGTCATATTTGACCCGCCAGAACTTGTCGTCAGCCTGAAAAATACAATGATGATTTCCTCAAATGATTCAGATGAAGGTTATGTACAGAAGAAGATAGGATGATCAGATTGGCGGCTTACCGCTGGGGCTGGTTTGGTCTTGCAGAAGGGGGCTAACCCCGTCCTTCCACAGTCTGCCAGGCTCTCGTTCAAAAGAGCCTTGGTCATCTCCTCTGCAACGTCTTCAGGAAGATCATTGCGGCTGTGTCTCTGAGGGTCGTCTTTTCGGCCCGTGTACTCACACATTAAGCCGGGGTGGCGGCTCAATGGGATCACCCGCCATGAGATCCAGACCCGGACCAGATCGATTCCATTTAGACCATTGCCCAGGAGAGCCTTGATCTTGTTGATGGTGGGGAGCAGAGGCTGGCGCTCCGCCGGAGTCAGTTTGTCTGACAATGGGTGTGTTGACTCCAGACGTGATGGGCGAAAGCCGGGCAGCGGGCTTTCATTAGCCGGTGACGTATCTTGGCAATAGAACCAAGTCATGTTCCAGTCCTTTGGGTGGCTCGGCGGCTCGGCATAAGGGAAAAGACAGTCTCTTCGCCGCTGAATGGAGATGCCACCTAGCTCTAGACTTGGTCCATTGGCGCATTCATTCTGACGGTTTAAGTAAAAAAGCTCTCTGAAGAGCAGCAGACTAGGTTCTTCTCCAAGATAAACCTCGCAGAAGACTTGGAAATTGCAGATGTTGGACACTGAGTTGGGTCCTATATCTTGAGGCCGCAAGTCGAAGAAGTTCAGAACGTCTCTGAAAAACTTTGAACCGGGCGGCGCGAAGCCCCGGCTCATATGATCCGCAAAAATCAGTACCTCCCCGTCCTTTGGCTGTGGTCTCTCTTCTGATGGGTCAGGGGCACGGTAGGACATGACATCCTTCTTGGGCAGATATCCGGACTTAACAAAATCTGCTAGGGTCTCATTGGTGACATTGGACCTCATCCAGTTGCAAGTAATGGGAGCTTTGGGAGGCATGGTGAAAGTCGGCGGTCTATGATAAAAGGAAAAACGTCCGGGTTAATTATGAGCCGAAGGAAATCTACAGGTCAATGTCAAGGTGGCGGCTTATGAAGGGGACTAATGGTATACAGTTAAGTGCATCGGGCTATTTAAGCCGCCGAGGGATCGAGAGTAATTTGATCATCTACAGGCCTTATTACAGCTAAGCCGGAAATTTTTATGGCGCATGGCTTTCTTTAAGCCGGACGGTTCTATGACGCGTGGTTTCTTTAAACTGGAACTATAAACCGCCGGGATTCAATGATTGCAGTTTTTACTAAGTGTGGTAAAACAGGTTCCACACATTGCAGTAACTTTTTTTGGATCAAAATGGTCGGGCAAAAGAAAAATTTCTAGACCTAGAAACAGAAGCGAGGGAGTTCTTGGGCTCGAACAAAGTTCCTATGCAGTAAAAAGAGAGCTGCTTGCGTGTAAAATGGGTGCTAAACAGTCACCGCAATAATTCTATGTAGATCTAAGATCAAAAGGAGCAGTAAGAAAGAAAACTACCGGAGTTTGTGGCAATGGTGATGAACTACGAAGAACACGGACGAACTACTCGAGCCCTAGTACGGATCTGCCCTATGGAGTAGCGGAGACTCACCGGAGCTGGAGAGGAGCGGAGGTTGCCGCCGTTTGTCTGGTCCGAGTCAGGGTGATGCAGCGGCCAAGGTTGACAAAGACCGGGGGCGTGACAGCGGCGGCAGTAGAAGAGCTCGGGCGGAGGAGCAATGGCACGAGGAAGAAGATGGAGAGAGAAGTGGCTGAGAGCCCGTCGGGCCGGCCTATTTATAAGGCAAGTTCATAAGTGGGCGCGAGATTCAAGGAGACCACGGCGTGGTTATCTCCCCACGAAACGCCTCGATCTTCGGGATGACAGTAAAGAAAAAGATCCGTTGCGGATCTGGCGGAGTAAAAAACGGACTTAATGGAAGATGACGTCACGGCGGATTATCCGGAATCCAGAGGATGACGTCACGCCGGGTTATGGCCTTCACACAATTGTAAGCCGGAGGTTTTCTGTCGAAGGAATGGAAGATTGACATGAGCCGGCTCAAATCAATCTGGGGCCTAATGTTGAGGATATAGACCTTAGAGTCACCCGCCAGGAGGGGCCGGGTTACTCATATGGTCACTGCCAGAAGCCCGGCGCCAAGCTTAAAGACGGTGGGCCAAAGATGGGCTTAAGACCCGGATGTGGCTTAAGACCCGTAGTTGCAGTCATTATTATGGTAGAACTTGTAGTGTAAGGCAAGAATAGTTGAGAGTCCGAGCTGGACAATCTTATGAGCCGGCCGGGACTCTGAGAGCTGCTGGGCGTCAGCCTCCCTATATAAAGGGACGACCCAGCAGCGGTTTAGGGACAAGAACAATCTCATCGAGAGCCGGGCATAGCAGTTTAGCTCCCTGGTTATCGAAACCCTAATCAATACCACATCAAACTGGACGTAGGCTTTTACCTTCACCGTAAGGGGCTGAACCAGTATAAACCCTCGTGTTCCTTGTCCCGCATTAACCCCTTCAAGCTTCTTAGTTGCGATGGCTCCACGAGTAAGTCCTAGCTCGAGGACATCTGCCGTGACAATTCCACGACACCTTGGGAAGGACCTTTTGTGGTCAGCAAGAATCTGCACAACGGGTCATACTACCTAATCGATGTCCGAGAGCGCAAAGACTCACATAAATCGGAGGAGGAGACCAACCGGCCGTGGAATATTGCTCATCTTCGGCCCTACTATACTTGAGCTACAGGCTCTGCTTATGTACATATTATGACATTGTATATATTATGATCAATATAATAAACCCGAACCTCAGCTAAAGTGGGGTATCTGTTGTTTTCTTACATCATGTGTGGTGACATGGAGTTTACAAAGCGGCGTCCGGTTTACCCCTTGATTCAGCTTCTCAAATCTTGATATTAGATCACTTCGGGGCTTGGTCGTATCCGAACCATAGCCACGCCTCTTGATCGGTGTAATGCCACAACATCACTTGGGGGCTTGGTCGTATCCGAACCATAGCCACGCCTCTTGATCGGCGTAATGCCACAGCATCACTTGGGGGCTTGGTCGTATCCGAACCATAGCCACGCCTCTTGATCGGCGTAAAGCCATAGCATCACTTGGGGGCTTGGTCGAACCCGAACCATAGCTACGCCTCTTGATCGGTGTAATGCCACAACATCACTTGGGGGCTTGCTCGAACCCGAACCATAGCAACGCCTCTTGATCGGCGTAATGCCACAGCATCACTTGGGGGCTTGGTCGATCCCGAACCATAGCAACACCTCTTGATCAAATTTGGGGCCTAGCAGCCCGTGAAAAGCCTCGACTACAACAGTTTTTTTGCCTTTTGCTAAGTTTCTTTTTCTTTTGCTAAGATTTGTGATGTTTTCAAACCGGTGTTTATCAACCCGGTTAGGATGTCAACTACAAGTTGTCAGTACATGATCAAGTCATAATCCGGAGACTATCAGCCCGGTCTGGTTTTGACTCATAGTCACCAGTATGGAATAAACCGGTGTTTATCACAACCCGGAATGGTTTTATTGTAAACCGGCATTGTATAACAGGAGATACTTTTACTCCGGATTAAGGGTTATTACCATCATTACAAGGTTGGTCAGCCAACACTATGACTAAAGATCACAGGTATCATATATTTCCATATTTGGTTATCTTTTACAACCTTGGTCCTATATATAGTTGGGTATCATGACCCGCCCGGTGGTAAACCGCCAGGGCGCTTTAAGCTTCTTATCTGCAGGAACAGCTTGAATAAATACCTATGTATTATGAACATCATATCTCAAGCATGGCGGATTAACATGCATCAGTTGCAGATAAATATACACGAAGGCATAATAGACCAAGTGTTTTAACTAGCCTATTACAAGGCGTTTCAGTGCACAAAGGAATAATTTTTTTTCAATAAACATTGCAGTATGGAAGGTTAAACCGGCCCCCGGGTTATGATCGCTGAGCAGCTTGACCTGACGGCTAGGGATCATCTTGCACCGGTTCATCTTCTTCGTCTCTACCCAGCGGCTGGAAGTCAACAGTTGTCCAGTCGATCCCAGTTAAAGCTTGGAACACAGCTTAGTCGCTTATAAGGGTGGACGGTTCAATATCAGGGGCATAAGTGTGCTTACGGATTGGAGGGATCAGGTTTTGAGCCTCAGGAGTTGGTGCAGCAACCCGCTTGTTATTGGTATCATAGCTCGCCTGGTAAAATGAAAGATCAGCCTCTTCAGCAAGTTGACAAGCCAGTGGACGTACTTCCCGGTTTATGGCGCGGAGATCATCAGTGCCAAACTCTAATCCGTCTTCTTTTAAGCTTGGGTAGCCTTTAGCCACGTCCGTCCGATCAAGATCAGGCACCCATGCTTTTGCCCGGGTTAGTGCGGTCAGAGCGCCAGCCCTTGCAGCAGACCTCTTCAGCTCTTCTATCCAGGTAGGCAGCATAGATAGCCTGTCTAAGGTATCCTTGATCAACGTCGGGGGCGGCTTATTGTGAGAAGCGGTGCAGATAATTCGTTGAGCACCGGTATACAGTTGTTCTATCAGTGTATAGGCAGCCTTGAGCTTCTTCTGAACATCAGAGCCCAGATGACTAATGCGAGTTCCTACATCATTGCAAACATCAGTAAACCGGCAACGCATGGGAAGATATGTTGACAGTATTAAGGACAAGATGCTTACCAAACACAGCAGCGGTCATCGCATGTACTTGCCGCTTTACCCCAGTCAGCTCGTCTACCACCGGTTTGAGAGCTGCTTCTGCATCTTCAGCTCTTTTCCGCAAAGTGGATTTCTCTGTGTTCCAATCCGCCCGCTCATTGGCAAAGCTTTCCTTTAGCTATTCCATAGCGGCTAAGGCGCTCATCAGCTCATCTTTTGCTTTGGAAGTTTCGGCCTGTTGGGACTTGATGTTTTCTTGCAGATCAGCGGTTTGGCTTTCCTTCTTGCTCAGTTCAGCCTATAAAGAGACAGATACATAGTGAGTTGACAGTACATATTTGAAGTACCAAGCACATAACAAGTTATCCCCTTGATACTTGGGGGCTAATGCATATTTGCTCCTTATCAGAAATTTCTACAAGTCCCAAGTACAATACAAGTATTAATCTTGGCACTTAGGGGCTAATGTGTGTTTGCTCAAAAACTGTTGGTATAGGAATTCTTCTACAGTCTCGGTTCATCTTTATAAAAGTTAAACCGGCCCTTGGGGGCTATACCGGCGAAAGAGCAGTATGCAAAGTTAAGTCATGACAAAAGTCCCGGTTTAGATTGGTATCATAAACCATCACTTGTAGGCTACTAGGAGTTGATAAACTGCAATTGGACAAAAGAGAAAAACAGTAGTTACCTCATATCGCTCCTTCATCAAGTTTACCAAACTAGCTTCATACTCACGGCTGGTATACAGACGGTTCAAGAAGCCAGAGTGAATATCTTGAGCATTGAGATGGGCGTAGCTTGATAAATCGGCATTCCTTGGCAGTATGCTTTGACAAAGCTACATGATTGCCAGGAGTGGTGTGGCCAGTACCAGTAATCATAACGTCATCATCTTGTTCATCAGCAGCCTTCACCGGAGTTGGCGGTTTATCAGTGTCCTTAGCTGGACTGACCGGTTTATCATCAGTTCAGACAGGGCTGGTTGGCCGGTCTACATGGCTGGTAGTGTCAACTTGCACTTGTTCAGCAAGGAAATCATGGTCTTGAAGCGGCGGATCGTGAAGCATGGCGTCAGCGTCGGTTTCTTCCAGATCTGGCTCCGGTTCAGCAGCTACATTATCATCAGCCGGTTTGTTTAACCGAGCTTTCTTGCTGGGTCTTGGCTTGGCGCTGAGAAAAGATAGACATAAGGATCAGTACAGTATGTAAAGATAACACATCAAGAGTAAAGACATGTGCATAGCTCACCCAGGAACTGTTTTGAGGGGTGGAAGCTGTTTGGCCGAGGACTCGCCAGAGGATGAGTGAGAAGTACCCTGATAATTTGAATCAGACGGGTTAAGAGGCTGGCGAAAACAACCTGCTTTTGGGCATGAAGTATCAATGGGATGAGAGACCTCTGATCGGCGTTTCCGAACCGGACTGTTCGGTAAACCGGCGGAGGTAACTACCTGGCCGCTGTGCCGGGTTGTACGGCGAGCTTCGTGCTGCTGCGTCTTCAAAAGAAAGTTTGGGTCCAAGTAAGCAAGAGGGTGAGAAAATTTTACTTTCCGGTTAGCTTGACGGATTTTTGATGTTGGCAGAGGATTTGAATCCGAGGAAAGAATGGTTACCTCTATGTCCTCAGCGTGACAGCCTTCAGCATCGTCCTGATAACAATCATTGTCAATGAGATGTACGAAAAATGAACCAAGAGAGTCAAGTTCTACCTCTGGTTCTGGATTACGCACATCGTCATCAGCTGGTAGATCGGAGGATGCAGTGGTTCTTCTCTTGGCAGGTTTCTTAACAACCTTGGTCTTTGGACGAACTGGCTTGACCGGTTTGTCTTGTGATGGTTTCTTGTTCCAGAACGGATCATCACCCTGTCAGAAAATAATCACACTTCCAGAGAATATTTGGACAGAAGCAAATTCAGATATAAAGGATTATATGATTCTTACAGCTGGTGGTTTGTTGAAGGTGCAGAAAGGGAGTAGTCCGGTTTGGGCACAGACGGCCTCCGGTTCGTTCAGTATTTGCTTTACAGCCTCAGTGACTTCTTCGTCTGTAAGCTGAATGTCAATGTGCTGATGAGCATCCTTCAAACTCCCCGTGTACTCACACATCAAACCAGGGCGCCGGCTTAAGGGCAGAATGCTCCAGCTTATCCAGCAACGAGCAAGATCAACTCCTGTCAAACCGTTCGCCCTGAAGGCTCTAAGCTTTGATAATTGGGGAGCATAGTTGGCCCGTTCTCTTGCTGTCAACCTCTGAGGGAAAGGATGTGTGTTCCTAAGGCGTTCAGGGCGGTAACCCGACGAAGGATTCTTATCAGATGGAGATGTATCCATGCAGTAAAACCAAGTCTAGTTCCACTCTTTGGGATGACTGTGGAGTTTGGGATGAGGGAAGGTGACTTCCTTCCTTTTCTGAACTGCCATTCCGCCCAGTTCCGTATTGGGTCCATCTGAGAACTCTGTGCGACGGTTCAAGTGAAAGAAATCCCGAAACAGTTCAGCTGAAGGTTCCTCTTGCGGATAAACCTCACAAAAGACTTGGAAGTGGCAGATGTTGGTTACAGAGTTAGGACCAATGTCTTGAGGACGTAGTTGAAAACTAGCCAGTACATGCCGGAAATTTTTTGAACCGGGAGGGCTAAAACCTCGTCCGAGATGATCAGCAAAAACGACTACCTCTCCGTCCTTGGGTGTAGGAGGATTTTCCGGGCCAGGGACCCTCCAGTGGATGACATCTTTCTTGGCTAAAGCGCCCGTTTTAACAAGGTTGCTTAACTGTTCCTCGGTTACTCGAGAGGGAGCCCAATTGCACTCATAGACTTGCTTAGCCATGACAAGGAAAATCTGAAGCATGATTATTACCGGTTTAAGATTTACAGTGGACAACTATACAGCGGTATGAGGATACAAGCATATTGGTAAACCGGATTTGGTTATTCATAAACCGGAGTCTGACAATGGAACGGTGTAATGCATTGGCGGTTAAACAGGGGACTAATGGTATCTACCGGGTGATCATTTTTTCTATGAAGTTAAACCGGCCAATCTGGTTTTCAAAGTGTGTAAGAGAAGGAAGAAACAAGTTTCACATCTTGCTATGGTAATTTCAGATCTATCGCGCGTAGGAAAAAACAAAATATATTCTGACCTAAATTCCAGCGTATTGAAAGTTCACCAAGTTGAGATGAGTTGGATATCAAACAGGTGCTGAAACTACTAAAGCGCGATATCTATGTGGTTTAAACTACTACCGTGCGAGATCTATGTGGTTTTTTGGATCTAGTCCATGGATATAAATAAGGAAAAAGAAGGGCGGCGACGAACACTGATGAACGACAGAAACCCTAAGTGCAGATCTATGGTAAGAGAAAGGGGAGACTTACGGAGGCTGTTGAGCAGCGGCGGCGCACGGAGAAGCTCTGGTACGTTCAGGTCTATGCAGCAGCCAAGGTTGGTGCAGCAGTTGAAGGTTGACGGCGGCGACCAAGGTCGAAGGGTCGAGCGTCGCGAGGATGACGATGGAGTGAAGAGGCACGAGGGGGAAAATGGAAAGACCCCCTGGCCCTATTTATAAGGGAGATAAATGACAGACGCGAAAATCGAGGAGCCGAGTTTTTGGATATGAGGCGATGCTGTCGCCTCGATTGTCGGAGGCTCGTTAATGACAGGTGTAACACCCCGGATGTAACTTTCCATATTTGTAACTCCAACTCTTGCCATTTTCGGCTATGTGTTATGATATTCCCTTCGTGGTCGGGTTTTGTTTTTCGTTTTGCATTTTGTTCATGTCATGCATCTCATATCATGTCATCATGTGCATCTCATTTGCATACGTGTCCGTCTCATGCATCCGAGCATTTTCCCCGTTGTCCGTTTTGCAATCCAACACTCCCACATGCACCGGCGCACCCCTCTTGTTTCTTTCCGTGAGCGGGTGTTAAACGTTCTCGAAATGGACCGAGGTTTGCCAAGTGTCCTTGGTACACCACCGGTAGACCACCTGTCAAGTTTCGTTCCATTTGGAGGTCGTTTGATGCTCCAACGGTTAACCGGGTAACCGCAAAGTCCTTTTGTGTGTTGCAGCAAAAAACACCTCCAAACAGTCCAATAACCCCTTTAAGTCCCCTCCATGCCCTCGGTCGTTCGATCACGATCGTGTGGGCGAAAACCGTGCCCCATTTGGACTCTCCTAGCTCCTTCTACCTATATAAACACCCCCCTCCGAAATCCGGGTCGAAACCCTACCAAAATCGCCCTCCGCCGCCACCGGACGAAAGCCGCCGCCGCCCCGTGCTAATCGCCCGCTGCCACGTGGCCTCCGCCGGCCACCGCCCGCCGCGGCCCTCTCGGCCCGCGGGAGGCCCCGTCGGCCCGTTCGCTCCCCGCCGCCCGTCGCCCGCTCCCGCGACCTCCGCCTGCGCCTCGCCGCCTGTGCCCGGAGCCACCGTTCGCCGGCGCCGCTGCCTCCCGGTCGTCGCTGCCTCCCCGCGCCCAAGGTCGGCACCGTCCTCGCCGGCCACCAGAGCTCCTCCTCCGTGCCGCCCACCGACGCCGCGCCCTCCGCCCGAGCGCCGGCGGCCTCCTCTCTCTCCGTCCAAGCTCCGGTGACCCCCTTCCCCGAGCTCCTCTCTAACGCCGACCGCCGTCAGCCCCGATCTCCGGCGACCGCCAGATCTGGATCCGCGGTTGACTTCTTCCTCTCCCCCGAAATTCTCTGTCCCATATATTTTACATTATATGCTCCTGTTCATTGCATCATAACTCCATGCATACTGCTCCGTTTTGCGTGCATGTTATATTGAAAGGTTCGCCTCGAGATGCTCTTCATTTTGTTCCATTGTGCCATGCTCGTTTGAGTCCATCTTGATGCCCAAATCTCTGGTGCAAGAGTGTTATATGATGTTTACTGCTGTCTGTTAACAGAACTTGGTGATTTGTTATTTTTGTTGCAATTGATGTGTGCATCTTATGGCATGAGCTCTACAGGTGTTTTGATCTATGCCATGCTATCTTTACATAGGTGTATGCCATGTATTTCTGTTTTCAGAGACGGGATTTTGCCAAGTCTGTTTCTACTGTTATTTTGTTGCTACGTATTCATGTGTCTACAGAGAGATCCATGCTTCTTTTGGGTATGTTCAGTAAGGATGTTTTGTAGATATAGTTGTGCTGTATCCATTCATGCCCTTGTTTGCAATTATGGAGTGCCATAGCATGTCTTAATCTTGCTCTACTTTTGCTATAAAATATTCCTGGCAGATTCTCAACATGATATTCAATTTTGCCAATGTTGTTGTAGTTGATCCATACATTCTATGTATTTACTCTTGCCATGCTTAGTTTCATAAACATGCCATATTGCTGTAGGTATGCTTATTTTGTCATGCATTGCTTTGTGATGAGTGAGTCAAGCTCACCAAGATGCCTTCATAATGCTGTTACTGCCATGCTCTGTTTTCTGCCAAGTCTGAAACCTGTTAACGAAACTTGCTATGTTTACATGGGTGCCATAATATCTTCTGTACCTTTTTGGCTCATGGTCAGTAAGGGACTTTTGTTCTATGCATTTAGTAGATTCATGCTATGCCTTGTTTTGCTATGTTAAGTTCCTGTAGAGTGTGTTTTGCTTGCTCTGAACATTGCTACCTGATGCTGTTTCAGCCATGTCCGGTATTTTCTCCAAGTCTGTGAACCTGTTATCTTTTGCACTTTTACCATGCTTGTTTGAACCTATTGTGTTGTGATCTAGCCGTAGCTCAGTGTTCATCTTTTGTTAAGCATCTCCTGTAGATTACTTTCATATGTGTTGTTGCCTTGTTGGGGTGCTGTAGCATAGCTACTTGAGGTATTCTAAGTGCTATCATGCTGTTAATAGCAGAATCGTGTCATTCTTGTTTTGCTCGCCATTTGCAAACCGTGCATCCGTTCCCGGTGATCATTATATCGATTTCGACCGAAATCATCTCATCTTTCCAGTGGCATACTTGGTTTGCCAACTTACTGCCTTGTTCATCCTTTTTTTCCGGAGCACGCATACGCATCGCATATCATATCTCGCATATCATGCATGTTTTGCATCATGTTGCTTGTGCATTTCCCGCGATTGATTGTGGTTCCATTGCTTGTGTTCTCGCTGTGGGTAGAGCCGGGAGACGAGTTCATGAACGAGGAACCTGTTGAGTACGCTTACGAGGATCAAGCTTTCGACAACTCTCAGAACCTTGCAGGCAAGATGACCATGCCCTCGATATCACTTCTATCTTATCTTTGCTAGTTGTTTGTTCTATTGCTATGCTGCGCTACCTACCACTTGCAATATCATGCCTCCCATATTACCATGTCAAGCCTCTAACCATCTTTTCCTAGCAAACCGTTGTTTGGCTAAGTTACCGCTTTTCCTCAACCCTTCTTATAGCGTTACTAGTTGCAGGTGAAGTTGAAGTTGGTTCCATGTTGGAACATGGATATTTTGGAATATCACTATATCTCTTATTTAATTAATGCATCCATATATTTGGTAAAGGGTGGAAGGCTCGGCCTTATGCCTGGTGTTTTGTTCCACTCTTGCCGCCCTAGTTTCCGTCATACCGGGTATTATGTTCCTTGAGTTTGCGTTCCTTACGCGGTTGGGTGATTTATGGGACCCCCTTGACAGTTCGCCTTGAATAAAACTCCTCCAGCAAGGCCGAACCTTGGTTTTACCATTATCCACCTAAGCCTTTTCCCTTGGGTTTTCGCGAGCCCGAGGGTCATCTTTATTTTAACCCCCGGGGCCAGTGCTCCTCCGAGTGTTGGTCCAAACTAGAGCACCGTGCGGGACCGTCCCTTGGCAACTTGGGTTACGTTGGTACCTGTACGCTTAGCTTATCCGGTGTGCCCTGAGAACGAGATATGTGCAGCTCCTATCGGGATTTGTCGGCACAGCGGGTGGTCTTGCTGGTCTTGTTTTACCATTGTCGAAATGTCTTGTAAACCGGGATTCTGAGACTGATCGGGTCTTCCCGGGAGAAGTTTTATCATTCGTTGACCGTGAGAGCTTATAATGGGCTAAGTTGGGACACCCCTGCAGGGTATTATCTTTCGAAAGCCATGCCCGCGGTTATGAGGCGGATGGGAATTTGTTAATGTCCGGTTGTAGAGAACTTGACACTTGACTTAATTAAAATACATCAACCGTGTGTGGAGCCGTGATGGTCTCTTCTCGGCGGAGTCCGGGAAGTGAACACGGTTTGAGTTATGCATGAACGTAAGTAGTTTCAGGATCACTTCTTGATCATTTCTAGCTTCGCGACCGTTGCGTTGCTTCTCTTCTCGCTCTCATTTGCCTATGTTAGCCACTATATTTGCTTAGTGCTTGCTGCAGCTCCACCTCATTACACCATCCTTTCCTATAAGCTTAAATAGTCTTGATCTTGCGGGCGTGACATTGCTGAGTCCTCGTGACTCACAGATTATACCAAAACAGTTGCAGGTAACGACGATGCTAGTGCAGATGATGCAGCCGAGCTCAAGTGGGAGTTCGATGAGGAACGTGGTCGTTACTATGTTTCATTTCCTGATGATCAGTAGTGGAGCCCAGTTGGGACGATCGGGGATCTAGCATTTGGGGTTATCTTATTTTCATTTGGATTTGACCGTAGTCGGTCTATTTGTGGATTTTGGATGATGTATGAATTAATTTATGTATTATGTGAAGTGGCGATTGTAAGCCAACTCTCGTTATCCCATTCTTGTTCATTACATGGGATTGTTTGAAGATAACACTTCTTGCGACAATACCACAATGCGGTTATGCCTCTAAGTCGTTCCTCGACACATGGGAGATATAGCCGCATCGTGGGCGTTACAAGTTGGTAATCAGAGCCATCCCCGACTTAGGAGCCCCCTGCTTGATCGAATCGCTGGCGTTGTTGAGTCTAGAACAAAAATGTTTGAGTCTTAGGATTCTATATATCGGAGAGTAGGATTCTTTTTACTCCTCAGTCCCTTCGTTGCTCTGGTGAGGCCTCGTGACATAGCAGTTTTGACTTTTCTCTCCTCAAATTTCACTAATTTTTTTAGGATCACGCGGGTATCTTAGAATCGTTCCGATGGTTTTGTGACGAGAACATTGTTCTTGGTGCCTCCTGTCATTTAGGGGTTGTGGCAGTGTCCCAGGGAGTTGAGCTCTGAGGTGTTGTCGTCACAATTTTATCGTTGCAGTTCTGGAATACCTGAGTTTCGCCAACATCGAAAATCTCTTTTATGCAGTTGTTGGTGAGATCACCTCGACGCCACCCAGTACTGGGGCGGGAGTTCGGGAGTATTGCCATAACTCGTATAACGGATGCTTTTCGAAGGTTGAGGTACACAATTTTCGAAGGTTTCTTGGTTATGTGTTGACGGATGGATACTGCTGGATCTAGGGATTGCTAGTTTGGGTGATATATTTTGTGTCCCCTGTATCCCCAACACCAGATTGCATAACCAGAAAGTTTCGGGAGTTCATAGGTGGGATTCAAGTAGCTCTTAGCATTTCTTCCCGTAGATATTTGGTTTGTGAGTGGGTAATCCTTACCACTTATTTGTTCCAGTCGTACCTTTTTATTTTATTCATCAATCTCTTATCAAGTGGCTTCTCACCTTAATGGAAGTGTGATGATTTACTATGGAATTCATTCGTTCATCCTCGTTCGAATGTTTATTGTGAAGACTATATGTTGCAATTTCTATCCGTTGATTCAACTTGTCTATTTGTCTATCAAGATGCTAACGGATGTCACCCTCTTCAGGATGGCTCCGCCAACGCGTCAGAATCCAGAACGCAATGAAGGGAGTGAGGCGAACCCTCCGCCACCAGCTTCGCCTCCGGAGGCATGGCAAGCTATCATGGCAGCCACCAACACCAATGCTCAGATGATTTTGCAACTCTTGCAAGAACGCACCCAAGGGCAAGGCAATCAAGGAAATCAAGGCCAAGGCAACAATCAGCCTCACTTCGCTACCCTCAACCAGTTCCTCGCAAATCAGCCCAAGTCTTTCAGCTACTGTGCCGAGGCCACAGATGCCGATGATTGGCTCGTGGACATCAACAAGCATTTTGAATGTAGCAATGTCAGGCCTGAGGACTTTGTCAAGTTCGCTTCTTTTCAACTCAAGGATCAAGCTGCCGAGTGGTATCAACAATGCAAAGATTCCAGAGGAGGTCGTGTGATTACCTGGGATGATTTCCGCCGAGACTTCAAAGCTCACCACATTCCACAAAGTGTTGTTGAGAGCAAGCGTGAGGAGTTCCGCAATCTTAAGCAAGGCAGCATGTCCGTGTATCAATACAATACTCAGTTTCAGAAACTCGCTCGCTTCGCTAAGCAAGACGTTCCTGATGAAAAGAGCATGATCTATCAATTCGGAGGTGGCCTTAGAGAAGATCTGCAATTGTCTCTCGTGCTTTTTGAGCCGACCAAGTATGATGATTTCTACAATATGGCTCTGAAGCAAGAGGCTGCTCAGCTCAAGTGTGAGGCTTCTAAGAAGAGAGTCAGGGACGCAGTTCAGTCTTCTTCTTCCTCACTAGTGGTTGCTAAGCAACAGAAGTTCTGGTTGCCTCCTCCTCCTCCGTTTCGTCAGCCTTACCAGCAGAAGAACAAAGGTGGCCATGGATCTTCCCACTCATCCAACCCGGGCTATCAGAACAAGTCTCAGAATCAAGCTCCAAAGTCCAATGCTCCTTATCATCGTCCACTCTCAGAGGTGACTTGCAACAAGTGTCAGCAGAAAGGTCACTATGCTAACAAGTGCTTCAATCAAAGGCGTCTTCCGCCTCCTCCTCCTGTGAGATCTTCCAGCAATGCAGTGGTCAAGCACAATCCCAAGTCTGCAAAGGTGAACATGATGAATGCAGTTCAAGCGGAGGAATCTACTGATGTGATAATGGGTAATCTTCCTGTTAATGACTTTCCTGCAAAAGTTCTTTTTGACACTGGTGCATCGCATTGTTTCATGTCAAGATCATTTGTTGCAAAGCATGATTTCATTTCGGAAATGTTGGAAAAACCCATGGGAGTTGTTTCTCCGGGCTCTTCTATGAGGGCTACCACAATGATTCCGGATGTTTCTATCAAGATGGGCGATTATAAATTTCTGGCCAAACCAATTGTTCTTGGTGACTCGGATATTGATCTAATTCTCGGGATGGACTGGCTTTCTAAGCACAAGGCTCAACTTGATTGTGCTGCCAGAGAAATTAAATTGACACACTCTTCTGAGGATGTTATCATCTATGCCGCTCGTGATGAAACCATTCGGTTATTTTCTCTCAATGAGAAGGGCGAATTGGATGCTATTTCTCAAATTCCAGTCGTTTGTGAGTACCAAGATGTCTTTCCAGAAGAGCTTCTGGGTATGCCTCCTCACCGGCCAGTTGAGTTCGTTATCGATCTTGAGCCTGGCACTGAACCCGTTTGCAAGCGTCCTTACAAGCTTGGACCCAAGGAGCTGAAAGAATTGAAGAAACAGCTCGATAAACAAGAGCGTATGGGTTTGATCAGACCGAGTTCATCTCCATGGGGTCGTGGTGTTCTTTTTGTCCAGAAGAAGGATGGCACGGACCGACTTTGTGTCGACTACCGTCCATTGAACAAGAAGACAATCAAGAACAAGTATCCACTTCCCAACATCAATGAGCTATTCGAGCAACTTAAAGGTGCTAAAGTATTCTCCAAGCTTGACCTTCGTATGGGTTATCATCAGATTCGCATTCGTGAAGAAGATATTCCCAAGACAGCATTCAGAATAAGCTTTGGTTCTTATGAATATACTGTCATGTCTTTCGGCCTTGTCAATGCTCCTCCAACATTCTCTCGGATGATGAATTTCATCTTCAACCCCTATACCAATGAATTCGTCCTGGTGTATCTCGATGATATCTTGGTCTTCTCCAAGAATAAGAAGGATCATGCCAAACATTTGGGATTGGTGCTCGACAAGCTCAGAGAGTATCAATTCTATGCGAAGTTTTCAAAATGTGAGTTTTGGCTCCATGAAGTTCTTTACCTTGGTCATATCATCTCTGCCAAGGGCATCGCTGTTAATCCCGAGAAGGTGTCTGCAATTGTGAATTGGGAACCTCCTCAGAATGTCAAGCAGCTCCGCAGTTTCCTTGGTCTTGCAAGCTATTGCCGAAGATTCGTTGAGAATTTCTCTAAGATTGCAAAGCCTCTTTCCAACCTTCTCCAGAAACATGTGAAGTATGTCTGGTCTCCTGAGTGTGACGTTGCTTTCAACACTCTCAAAGAGAAACTCGTCACAGCTCCTGTCTTAACTCCTCCTGACGAATCCAAGCCATTTGAAGTTTTCTGTGATGCTTCTCTTCAAGGTCTCGGTGTTGTGTTAATGCAAGAGAAGAAAGTTGTGGCCTATACCTCTCGTCAGTTGAAGCCCAATGAAAAGAACTACCCCACTCACGATCTTGAGTTGGCGGCAGTTGTCCATGCATTAATAACATGGAGACATCTCTTGTTGGGAAGAAAAGTGGACATATTCACCGATCACAAGAGTCTCAAGTACATCTTCACTCAGCCAAACCTCAACCTCAGGCAAACTTGATGGGTCGAAATGATTCAAGAGTACAATCCGAGTATTGAATATACTCCAGGCAAAGCCAATGTCATTGCAGATGCTTTGAGCAGGAAGGCTTATTGCAACAGTTTAATTCTCAAGCCTTTCCAACCGGATCTTTGTGAAGCTTTCCGCAAGCTGAATCTCCAAGTTGTTCCTCAAGGCTTTATTGCCAACCTCATAGTCTCTCCTACTTTGGAAGATCAAATTCATGAGGCACAACTCCTGGATACCATGGTGAAGAAGGTGAAACGTGGTATCGACAAGGGTCTTTCCAAATACAAGTGCTATCGCATTGATGAAAGAGACACTTTATTCTTCGAGGACCGGATTGTGGTTCCTAAAGGTGATCTAAGGAAAGTCATTATGAACGAGGCACACAATTCTCTTCTTTCCATTCATCCTGGAAGTACGAAGATGTACCATGACCTCAAGCAGTCGTATTGGTGGACTCGAATGAAGCGAGAAATCGCTCAATTCGTGAACGAATGTGATGTCTGTCGAAGGGTGAAAGCAGAACACCAATGACCAGCTGGTCTCCTCCAACCTCTTGCTATCCCAGAATGGAAGTTTGATCATATCGAAATGGACTTCGTGACTGGATTTCCTAAGTCCAAGCGTGGAAATGATGTTATCTTCGTTGTCATTGACAAGCTTACTAAAGTGGCTCATTTCCTTCCAATCAAAGAATCTATCACAGCAGCTCAGTTGGCAGAGCTATACACCTCTAGGATTGTCTCTTTGCACGGCATTCCACAATTGATATCTTCAGATCGTGGAAGCATCTTCACTTCTAAGTTCTGGGACTCCTTCCAGAAGGCCATGGGTACCAACATTCGTTTCAGCACAGCTTTCCATCCTCAAACAGTGGCCAATTCGAGCGAGTCAATCAAATCCTTGAAGATATGCTCAGGGCTTGTGTCATTTACTTTGGCATGAAGTGGGAAGATTGTCTTCCATATGCCAAATTCTCCTACAACAACAGCTTCCAAGCGAGTTCGGGCAAGGCCCCATTCGAAATCCTCTATGGCAGAAAGTGCCGTACTCCTCTCAATTGGTCAGAGACTGGTGAACGCCAACTTCTTGGCAATGACTTAATCACAGAGGCTGAAGAAATGTGTAAAGTCATTCGTGAAAATCTCAAAGCCGCGCAATCGCGCCAGAAGAGTTACTATGATAGCAAGCACCATGATTTGGCTTTCGAGATCGGAGACCATGTCTACCTCCGCGTCTCTCCAATGAAAGGCACTCGTCGCTTCGGTATCAAAGGGAAGCTTTCCCCTAGATACGTGGGTCCTTTCAAGATCATTGGCAAAAGAGGCAACCTCGCCTATCAACTTGAGCTTCCCTCCAACTTCGCGAACGTGCACGATGTGTTCCACGTGTCACAGCTCCGCAAGTGCTTCAAGACTCCTGAGCGCACCATCAACTTCGAAGAGATTGATCTCCAAGAAGATCTGTCTTATCATGAGCAACCCGTTGCTATTCTTGAAGAAACTGCAAGACTCGCAACAAGTCAATCAAATTCCTGAAAGTGAAGTGGTCGCACCATTCCGACCGAGAAGCCACCTGGGAACGCGAGGACCACCTCCGTTCAGAATATCCGGAGTTCTTTCAGTCCTAGATCTCGGGACGAGATCCTCTCGTAGTGGTGGAGTGTTGGAACACACCGGATGTAACTTTCCATATTTGTAACTCCAACTCTTGCCATTTTCGGCTATGTGTTATGATATTCCCTTCGTGGTCGGGTTTTGTTTTTCGTTTTGCATTTTGTTCATGTCATGCATCTCATATCATGTCATCATGTGCATCTCATTTGCATACGTGTCCGTCTCATGCATCCGACCATTTTCCCCGTTGTCCGTTTTGCAATCTGACACTCCCACATGCACCGGTGCACCCCTCTTGTTTCTTTCCGTGAGCAGGTGTTAAACGTTCTCGGAATGGACCGAGGTTTGCCAAGTGGCCTTGGTACACCACCGGTAGACCACCTGTCAAGTTTCGTTCCATTTGGACGTCGTTTGATGCTCCAACGGTTAACCGGGTAACCGCAAAGTCCTTTTGTGTGTTGCAGCAAAACCCCCTCCAAACAGTCCAATAACCCCTCTAAGTCCCCTCCATGCCCTCGGTCGTTCAAACACGATCGTGTGGGCGAAAACCGTGCCCCATTTGGACTCTCCTAGCTCCTTCTACCTATATAAACACCTCCCCATCCGAAATCCAGGTCGAAACCCTAGCAAAATCGCCCTCCGCCGCCACCGGACACGTCCGCCGCCGCCGGACGAAAGCCTCCGCCACCCCGAGCCAATCGCCCGCTGCCACGTGGCCTCCGCCGGCCGCCGGCCGCCGCCCGCCGCGGCCCACTCGGCCCGCGGGAGGCCCCGTCGGCCCGTTTGCTCCCCGCCGCCCGTCACCCGCTCCCGCGACCTCCGCCTGTGCCCGGAGCCGCCGTTCGCCGGCGCCGGCGCATCCCGGTTGTCGCCGCCTCCCTGCGCCCGAGGTCGGCGCCGTCCTCGCCGGCCACCGGAGCTCCTCCTCTGCGCCGCCCACCGACGCCGCGCCCTCCACCCGAGCGCCGGCGGCCTCCTCCCTCTCCGTCCAAGCTTCCAGTGGCATACTTGGTTTGCCAAGTTACTGCCTTGTTCATCATTTTTCTTCTGGAGCACGCATACGCATCGCATATCATATCATGCATGTTTTGCATCATGTTGCTTGTGCATTCCCCGTGATTGATTGTGGTTCCATTGCTTGTGTTCTTGCTGTGGGTAGAGCCGGGAGATGAGTTCGTGAACGAGGAACCTGTTGAGTACGCTTACGAGGATCAAGCTTTCGACAACCCTGAGAACCTTGCAGGCAAGATGACCATGCCCTCGATATCACTTCTATCTTTGCTTTGCTAGTTGTTCGTTCTATTGCTATGTTGCGCTACCTACCACTTTCTATATCATGCCTCCCATATTACCATGTGAAGCCTCTAACCATCTTTTCCTAGCAAACCGTTGTTTGGCTAAGTTACCGCTTTTGCTCAGCCCTTCTTATAGCGTTGCTAGTTGCAGGTGAAGTTGAAGTTGGTTCCATGTTGGAACATGGATATTTTGGAATATCACTATATCTCTTAATTAATTAATGCATCTATATATTTGGTAAAGGGTGGAAGGCTCGGCCTTATGCCTGGTGTTTTGTTCCACTCTTGCCGCCCTAGTTTCCGTCATACCGGGTATTATGTTCCTTGAGTTTGCGTTCCTTACGCGGTTGGGTGATTTATGGGACCCCCTTGACAATTCGCCATGAATAAAACTCCTCCAGCAAGGCCCAACCTTGGTTTTACCATTTTCCACCTAAGCCTTTTCCCTTGGGTTTTCGCGAGCCCGAGGGTCATCTTTATTTTAACCCCCGGGCCAGTGCTCCTCCAAGTGTTGGTCCAAACTAGAGCACCGTGCGGGACCGTCCCTTGGCAACTTGGGTTACGTTGGTACCTGTACGCTTAGCTTATCCGGTGTGCCTTGAGAACGAGATATGTGCAGCTCCTATCGGAATTTGTCGGCACAGCGGGTGGTCTTGCTGGTCTTGTTTTACCATTGTCGAAATGTCTTGTAAACCGGGATTCCGAGACTGATCGGGTCTTCCCGGGAGAAGGTTTATCCTTCGTTGACCGTGAGAGCTTATAATGGGCTAAGTTGGGACACCCCTGCAGGGTATTATCTTTCGAAAGCCGTGCCCGCGGTTATGAGGCAGATGGGAATTTGTTAATGTCCGGTTGTAGAGAACTTGACACTTGACTTAATTAAAATACATCAACCGGCGGAGTCCGGGAAGTGAACACGGTTTGAGTTATGCATGAACGTAAGTAGTTTCAGGATCACTTCTTGATCATTTCTAGCTTCGCGACCGTTGCGTTGCTTCTCTTCTTTCTCTCATTTGCGTATGTTAGCCACTATATTTGCTTAGTGCTTGCTGCAGCTCCACCTCATTACACCATCCTTTCCTATAAGCTTAAATAGTCTTGATCTCGCGGGTGTGATATTGCTGAGTCCTCGTGACTCACAGATTATACCAAAACAGTTGCAGGTGCCGACGATGCTAGTGCAGATGATGCAACCGAGCTCAAGTGGGAGTTCGATGAGGAACGTGGTCGTTACTATGTTTCGTTTCCTGATGATCAGTAGTGGAGCCCAGTTGGGACGATCGGGGATCTAGCATTTGGGGTTATCTTATTTTCATTTGGATTTGGCCGTAGTCGGTCTGTGTGTGGATTTTGGATGATGTATGAATTAATTTATGTATTGTGTGAAGTGGCGATTGTAAGCCAACTCTCGTTATCCCATTCTTGTTCATTACATGGGATTGTGTGAAGATAACCCTTCTTGCGACAATACCACAATGCGGTTATGCCTCTACGTCGTGCCTCGACACGTGGGAGATATAGCCGCATCGTGGGCGTTACAAGTTCCCGCGGGCCGAGCGGGCCACGGCGGGCGGCGGCCGGCGGAGGCCACGTGGCAGCGGGCGATTGGCTCGGGGCGGCGGCGGCTTTCGTCCGGCGGCGGCGGACGTGTCTGGTGGCGGCGGAGGGCGATTTTGCTAGGTTTTCGACCCGGATTTCGGAGGGGGAGGTGTTTATATAGGTAGAAGGAGCTAGGAGAGTCCAAATGGGGCACGGTTTTCGCCCACACGATCGTGATCGAACGACCGAGGGCATGGAGGGGACTTAGAGGGGTTATTGGACTGTTTGGAGGGGTTTTTTGCTGCAACACACAAAAGGACTTTGCGGTTACCCGGTTAACTGTTGGAGCATCAAACGACCTCCAAATGGAACGAAACTTGACAGGTGGTCTACCGGTGGTGTACCAAGGCCACTTGGCAAACCTCGGTCCATTCCGAGAACGTTTAACACCTGCTCATGGAAAGAAACAAGAGGGTGCGCCGGTGCATGTGGGAGTGTCGGATTGCAAAACGGACAACGGGGAAAATGGTCGGATGCATGAGACGGACACGTATGCAAATGAGATGCACATGATGACATGATATGAGATGCATGACATGAACAAAATGCAAAACGAAAAACAAAACCCGACCATGAAGGGAATATCATAACACATAGCCGAAAATGGCAAGAGTTGGAGTTACAAATATGGAAAGTTACATCCAGGGTGTTACAACAGGTGACATCACGGCGGTTTACCAAGATCCTAGAAGATGATGTCATGGCGGTTTACAAGATTGTGTGAAGATGTTGAAGAAGAATTTTTCTTAAGTATTGAGGATTGACATGAACCAGTTCAAATCAATCTGGGGCCTAATGTTGGGGATATTACCACTGGGCGTAAACCGGCCAAGAGAGGCCGGGTTAACCTCATAAGTAGTTCATCTGTATATGAAGCCCATGAAGACAGACGGTGACGCTTCATGAAGGCCCAGGGCCCAAAGCCGGTTTAAGGCCTGTAGACACAAACCGGCATTGATATGTAAACTTGTGTTGTAAGATAGAAGTAGCAGAGACCGAGCCGGACACGATTATGAGCCGGCCTCGGAGTCTGTAAACCGACGGGCGTCAACCCATGTATATAAGGGGACGACCCGGCGGTGGTTCAAGGACAACAAACAACAACTCGAGACTCAGGCAAAGCGTATTCGCTCCCTGGTCATCGAAACCCCATCAATTCCATCACAACTAGACGTAGGCTTCTACCTTCATCGTAAGGGGCCGAACTAGTATAAAACTCTCTTGCGTCCCTTGTCCGCTTTAACCCCTTTAAGCTAACCTGTAGCGATGGATCCATGACTAAGTCCTTTCTCTAGGACCTCTGCCGTGACAAAACCACGACAGCCGGTGCATCCAAACCCCGTGATACAATACGCTCTATCACACATAAACCTCCTTATATCTTCCTCAAAACAGCCACCATACCTACCTATTATGGCATTTCCATAGCCATTCCGAGATATATTGCCATGCAACTTCCATCATCATCATATACATGACTTGGGCATTTATTGTCATATTGCTTTGCATGATCGTAAGATAGCTAGCATGAAGTTTTCATGGCTTGTCCGTTTTTGGATGTCATTGCTACGGTAGATCATTGCACATCCCGGTACACCGCCGGAGGCATTCATATAGAGTCATATCTTTGTTCTAGATATCGACTTGTAATATTGAGTTGTAAGTAAATAAAAGTGTGATGATCATCATTATTAGAGCATTTCCCTAGTGAGGATAGGATGATGGTACTATGATTCCCCCACAAGTCGGGATGAGACTCCGGACGAAGAAATAAAAAATATAAAAAAATATAAAAAAGAGAGAAAGGCCAAAAAAGAGAGAAGGCCCAAAAAAGAGAAAACAAGAAAACAAAAAAAATGAGAGAAAAGAGAGAAGGGGCAATGTTACTATCCTTTTACCACACTTGTGCTTCAAAGTAGCACCATGTTCTTCATATAGAGAGAGTCTTGAGTTATCACTTTCATATACTAGTGGGAATTTTCATTATAGAACTTGGCTTGTATATTCGAACGATGGGCTTCCTCAAATGCCCTAGGTCTTCATGAGCAAGCAAGTTGGATGCACACCCACTTAGTTTCAGTTTGAGCTTTCATACACTTCTGGCTCTAGTGCATCCGTTGCATGGCAATCCCTACTCCTCACATTGACATCAATTGATGGGCATCTCCATAGCCCATTGATTAGCTGCGTCGATGTGAGACTTTCTCCTTTTTTGTCTTCTCCACATAACCCCCATCATCATATTCTATTCCACCTATAGTGCTATGTCCATGGCTCACGCTCATGTATTGCGTGAAAGTTGAAAAGGTTTGAGAAACATCAAAAGTATGAAAAAATTGCTTGGCTTGTCATCGGGGTTGTGCATGATGTGAATATTTTGTGTGGTGAAGATGGAGCATAGCCAGACTATATGATTTTGGAGGGATGAGCTTTCTTTGGCTATGTTATTTCAATAAGATATAATTGCTTGGTTGGTATGCTTGAAGTATTATTGTTTTTATGTCAAAGGATAGACTATTGCTTTGAATCACTCATGTCTTAATATTCATGCCATGATTAGACATATGATCAAGATTATGCTAGGTAGCATTCCACATCAAAAATTATCTTTTTTATCATTTACCTACTCGAGGACGAGCAGGAATTAAGCTTGGGGATGCTTATACGTCTCCGTTGTATCTATAATTTTTGATTGTTCCATGCCAATAAACTTTCATATACTTTTTGGCAACTTTTTATACTATTTTTGGGACTAACATATTGATCCAGTGCCCAGTGCCAGTTCCTGTTTGTTGCATGTTTTATGTTTCGCAGAATATCCATATCAAACGGAATCGAAACGGGATAAAAATGGACGGAGCTTATTTTTGGAATATTTGGAAAATTCCGGAAGAAAAATCCACGTGAGACGGTGCCCGAGGTGGCCACGAGGCAGGAGGCGCCCCTGCCCCCCTGGGCGCGCCCCTGACCCTCGTGGGCCACCCGTAAGGCGGTTGATGCCCTTCTTCGGCCGCAAGAAAGCTAATTTTTGGTAAAAAATCACGGCGAATGTTTCAGTCCAATCGGAGTTATGGATCTACATATATATACGAAACGGTGAAAGGGCAGTAGAACAGAACGCGGAAACAGAGAGAGACAGAGAGACAGATCCAATCTCGGAGGGGCTCTTGCCCCTCCCATGCCATGGAGACCAAGGACCAGAGGGGAAACCCTTCTCCCATCTAGGGAGGAGGTCAAGGAAGAAGAAGGAGGGGGCTCTCTCTCCCTCGCTTCCGGTGGCGTCGGAGTGCCACCGGGGGCCATCATCATCACCGCAATCTTCACCAACAACTTCACCGCCATCATCACCAACTCTTCCCCCCTCTATGAAGCAGTGTAACCCTTCTTTTACCTGCTGTACTCTCTACTTAAACATGGTGCTCAACGCTATATATTATTTCCCAATGATGTATGGCTATCCTATGACGTTTGAGTAGATCCGTTTTGTCCTATGGGTTAATTGATGATCGTGATTGGTTTGAGTTGCATGTTTTATTATTGGTGCTGTCCTATGGTGCTCTCCGTGTCGCGCAAGCGTTAGGGATCCCCGTTGTAGGGTGTTGCAATACGTTCATGATTCGCTTATAGTGGGTTGCGTGAGTGACTGAAACACAAACCCGAGTAAGGGGGTTGTTGCGTATGGGATAAAGAGGACTTGATGCTTTAATGCTATGGTTGGGTTTTACCTTAATGATCTTTAGTAGTTGCGGATGCTTGCTAGAGTTCCAATCGTAAGTGCATATGATCCAAGTAGAGAAAGTATGTTAGCTTATGCCTCTCCCTAAAATAAAATTGTAATAATGATTACCGGTCTAGTTATCGATTGCCTAGGGACAAATAACTTTCTTGTGACAACAAGCTCTTTACTAAAACTAATTTAGTTGTGTCTTTATCTAAACAGCCCCTAGCTTTTATTTACGCGCTCTTTATATTCTTGCAAACCTATCCAAAATCACCTACAAAGTACTTCTAGTTTCATACTCGTTCTATGTAAAGCAAACGTCGAGCGTGCGTAGAGTTGTATCGGTGGTCGATAGAACTTGAGGGAATATTTGTTCTACCTTTAGCTCCTCGTTGGGTTCGACACTCTTACTTATCGAAAGAGGCTACAATTGATCCCCTATACTTGTGGGTTATCAGATGTACATACCTACGAAAATGATTTTCTTGAATTACCGTGTGGGATGTACATACCTACGTAAATGATTTTCTCAGATTACCGTGTGGTATGTAGATACCTACGGAAATGATTGGGTTTTGATGCCTCGCCCGATCACACACGACCCCAGCCTGGGTCCCAGGAGGGCCTATCCCTGACGATTTCTGGGTCGTGTGGGAAGGACACCCTATCGCACACACTCACTTGCCGATGGTTCCAAATGCCGTCGCGGAAAGGGGTAAAAACTGTTTGTTTAGGACCGACGCGCACCAGTGATAGCATATAAACGCATATAAAACATCCTAGATGGATAATATAAAAGCATGGAACAATAAAAAATTATAGATACGTTGGAGACATATCATCCACTTACTCAGCCCACGATGTGCGGTACTACCGCACCAGACATGTGGTACTACCACAAGGGCCTGCGGTACTACCGCGGGGCACTGCGGTACTACCGTATGCGCGGCAGGAGCTAGACCAACCCTGATGCGTTGAAGCAAAGAGCGGTAGAACCGCCGGAGCGGTACTACCGCTCCCCCTTGCGGTACTACCGCAAGGCAGGGTTTGTCTGGGCTGGGAAGGCACGGACGAATAAGAATACATCTGTGGCTACTTCCGCTGAGAATCGATCTATGCAAAAATCCGACATGGTACTACCACAAACCTGGAGCGGTACTACCGCATAGGGCGCGGATGTAAAAAATTACATCCGCCCCTACTTCCGCTCGTGCTGCTGTGCCCGGCCTGAGGCCACGATACTACCACGCCCGTGGAGCGGTACTATCGCAAGGGCCTGCGGTACTACCGCATCCCTGGCCGGTACTATCGTGGGCCTCTGCGGTACTACTGCTCCCATGAGCAGTACTACTGCATGCCACAGCACAACAATCACTAGGAGTCCTTCATTTTGCAGAGACACGGATAAACGGTGGTGATTCCACCCAAACCTTTCCAAAGCGGAGCCCCTATTAATAGTACGGCTTTCCTACGACTCAAATCCACCGAAAATAAACATAGAGAAAACTCCGTCTTCACTAGACTCTGAGGGGCAACGAATCGTCTTGTGCCTAAACATGAGATATCTGAAAAGCTCAATGCACACGATTAGTCCGCAAATGCATTGTCATCAATCACCAAAACTACTTAGGGATAAATATGCCCTTACAACGGTTCATGTTTGCCCTCTTATAATGGGCGAATTTGGTTGCAGCCGAGTAGAAACATTATATGAAATTGTAGAATTTTGAAAAAAAATGTTTCACGCGAGGAATGAACAAGAAACAGTAGAGATGATCATTCATGCATACATATAATAGAGACAATCATTCATACATACATATAGTTCATCGATTTACATATTGGGCGCCGGCCTACCCTAACCCTAAACTAGCCCAAATGGGGCTCACCGGAGCCCTGCGAGTGCGGCGGCAATGCTAAGGAGGAGGAGCTCAGTCGTCGTTGGAGGAGACGAGGTAAACGTAGATGTCGTCTTGCGCCTTGGCTTCGCGGCGCCATGCCTCTTGGTTGTCGATGAACTCCTGCTCCTTCGCGAGCCCCTGCTCGAGGAGGACGACGTCGAGCTCGGCTAGATATTGACGGCGCTGCTCCGCCTCCTCCGCCTCCGGCGTACTGCGTGCGATGATGACCCGCTCAAAGATATCCACCTCCGCCAGGGGGAGGAAATCCTTCGGCCTGATGACACCACCGCTCGGCCGCACTGGCCCCGCCTCGAGCTCCCTCTACACCGTGCGAAGGGCAAAGAGCTCCTCCGACTCCCTTTTCACCGACACGAGGAGCGGCGTACGGGAACTCATCCCCCCAGCGGAACAGGACAGACGCACCTACCGGCGGTCGTACTCCTCCATCTCGCTGCAGAGGAGCGATGGCGGCGGCTCTATGCCGCGGTGGGTGTACTTCTTCGCGGCTCACTTTCTCGTGTTGTCCGATCTGACACACCACAGCCTCTCGGGGTTGTCGCTACCACCAGAGCTACGGCCCGGGCTCCACATCACGCGCCACATGGTCGCGTGCGAAGGCGGATTCGACTCACTAGCGGCGAGAAATAGGAGAGGAGATTGGGGAATCGCGGTGGAGGGGGATAGGGTTTCGACCCGTATCATGCTGGGAACCCGTAGATATACCATGTGGGGGCGGTTTGTGGGCCACCGTGAAATCTTTGACGGGCCGGGGGACTATACGGGCTCTGGCCTGGCCAAAAAAAGGGCCAAGCCCATATAGTCACCGGAACTTTACAATTCGCGGGTTTATAAGGAGTCTGCTAGAGATGCTCTAAGCTCTCCCTCCTTGTAGAGGGAGCGACTAGGAAGATTACGTTTTTCTTTCTTTGGTGAAGACTAGAAACCCTAGCCGCCGCCAGGAGAGTCCCTCCGCGTCGTTCCTCTACGGGCGACCTCGGTCGTCGGTGGTGAGGGGGGTCGTCGGATCTACGCGTGTGGATCGTGTAGCTTTAGGTTAGGACCTAGCAGCTTTGGTTTTTCGTCCGTTCATCGTCTTCACTTCGGAGACGGCGATGGCGGCGTTGAATAAAGAAGGTTCAGATATGTCCCCAACGAGGCAACTGGTCCTATGGTTGGGGATGGATTTGGAAATCAGTCCGTTCAAGCAAGGATGGTGTGGCGGCGGCATCATCCTTGTGGTGGACCAGTGTCCTTGGGCTCCATCGTTGTGACGACGTTTGCTCCAATGCCGGTGCGGAGCTTGGGAGGTAGTCCAAGAGCGGATGCAGATTGTGGTCTGCATCGACGACATTTGGAAGACGGAACGTGTGCTGCATTCGTGGTTGATGGATGGAAGGTATGGTGTCCTTCTTCGACGTCTTAGTCATGGTGGGGTGCCAGATCTGGAGTTCAACAGCGTGTCCGGGGTGTTGCCCTGGTCTGATTCGTTCAACGGTAATGGATTTACGTTTGGTGAGCCACCTTGGAGGTCCGCAAAGCTACTTATCAGCGATGGAGCCGCATCGAGCTCGGGTGAGGAGGTGATCCGTCATTTTTTCTTTGGTGGCTGCTGTGGTGGTGCCAGAGGCAGGTGACGGGAGTTGGTGTTAAGTTCAGCGATGTTCTGCTATCTTTTCAGTTTTATCATGTCGGTCTTTACGTGACTTGTACTTTGTTTTTCATGATATGAATAAGACATGTATTACCATGAAAAAAAAGGAGCGACTAGGATAAAAGCTGAGCATATGATGCAAAAATAGAAAAAGATTTCTAAGCCCTCGGATTGAAGATAGACGGTACAGGTTACGGTGGAGCAATCTCTGCGGACATTTAGCAAAAAGGGCCCTGATTCATGTTAATTTCCTTCCGCTGTCCGCTGTCCTTCTCCAAGCAGACCATCCCCTCTGCGGCCGCAGTAGCGCCGGCACCTCTCAACCCTAATGGTGTAGCAGCTCCCAGGACCTACCCCTCTCGTCAATCTCCCTCTATCTCGCTGGCCATGGTGACGGATCCGGTGCCTAGCTGGGCGAGTATGCCCGGTGTAGGTGTCGTTCCATCTACGCTCCGATGGCTCTTGGTCGTCTCGTCAGCGACGGTCCGGCTGCTCTAAGAGAAACTCCAAAGGAGAGACCCATTTTGTTTGTTTGGGTCATCCGGACACAAAACTTGGCCCAAGGGGGCGACCCAAACGGACGTGGGTGTCCGCCTGCTGTCCTCCCCGACCCAAACTTGGCCCAATTATAGGGAAAAAATGGGTATGAAGCGGACAAAAGCGGACGCTCTCGTCGACCGCTGTCGTTCGCTCGTGTCCGCTCCTGGTCCCACGTAGTAGCGACTACCCACGAGCTGGCGTCTACCTCCACCCACGCCGCGAGGAGGAGCGAGGCCACCGGCGAGGCCCCATGTGCAGGCGGCCGCCGTGCTCATCGCCGCGCACCCCCCGCGTGCCCGGCAGCTAGCCCGCAGCTTGCTTCGCCACGCCTCCCCGTGCGCGCCACCATAAGTCGTGCCACCTCGCCCGCCCCGCTCGCCCTGCAGCTTGTCCCGCCCGCCGCGGCCGCTCGCCCCGCCAGCCGCTCGCCCCCGTCGCTTGTCACGGCCGCTCGCCTCGCCCGCCCCGCAGCTCGCCCCGCCGCTCGCCCCGTTGCTCGCCGCGGTCGCTCGCCCCGCCCGCCGTGCTCACCGTGCCACCTCGTCCGCGCTCGCCTGGTGTAGCTGATGTCCGCTATGTCCCCTTTTTCGTTCTCACGTTGGATGCCAGCAGTGTCCGCCCCATGTCCGCTTGGCGGACAGAGACCCAAACGGACAGAAAACGGACAAAATCCATGTCCGTTCGGGTCCGTACATTGGAGTTGCTCTAAACGGACCTCGCCATGTGTTGCGCTGTGGTCCCCCTCAGCCCCTGGCCTAGCTCCACCATCCGCCGAGGCCGGAGAAGAAAACTCTAGTCAGGTATATTTTCTATGGTACGACCTTGTGTGAGATTATCGATTTTGTTCTAATCCATTATTCTCTTTAGTGGGGGTATCTCTACGACCACGCGTAGGAAAATTAATCAATGAAAAAAAACTTATATCTTGCTTACATTAGATTTTTCGAGCAATTAGGTATAGTAATTTTTTATAATTGGCTGATATTTTCAACAATTACATCCTGATTGCAATATTCTAGGATAAGCGTGCTCTCCTGAATCATGAGTTGTACGTACTTAGTAGTGTCGCATTATGAACAAATATTATCTATCCGTGGCTTGCTCTGCAGGTTTTTCAATGTCCTAAATGGATATATATAGTAGATGAATGTCACATATGAGTCCTGACACGTCTTGTTTGCTGCCATCTCATACCATTTCTTAAGGTTGCCTACTCGTACTGTCAAGTGTCAACCTACGTTACACGGATACTTGGATACGTATCTGATACGCGATACGGGGATATGCCCGATACACCAATTTTTTTAGAACATGGATACGGCATCCAATGAAAGAGACAATCCCACCTTAGAATAGATTGATCACATCTTCTGCACCACGTCATGGGAGGAACTGCACCCAACTTGTCAGCTCAATGCGTTGGGATCAGCCCTATCGGACCACTGCCCTCTTCTACTCGACTTGAGGGCTGCGCTTGGTATGGGGCACCGATTCAAGTTCGAGGCTTTTTGGCCTAAGGTGGAAGGCTTCACTGACACTATTTTTGCTGCTTGGGATTCGGTTCCGTCCGCTGGGAAGCCGTTCATCGTCTTGGACAAGAAGCTGCGAGCAACGGCTATGTTTTTGAAAAGATGGAGCGACCGATGGAGTAACACCAAGCTTCAAATATGCATCAAGCTCGAGGTTATTGCAAGGCTGGACAAAGCTATGGACGATACACATCTTTCCACTCAGGAGCGCGAGCTGCGGAAACTGCTTAAGCGGAAGTTACTTGGACTCCGCTCGCCTGAACGCTCGATTGCGTGTCAAAGATCAAGAATGTTGTAGCTTCGGGAGGGGGATGCAAATACTGCCTTTTTCCAGCATCAGGCTTGTCATCGGCAAAGGAGGAATGTCATTTTGACTTTGCATTACAGTACGGCGATTGCGTCCGGGCAGGATGAGATTGGTGAGGCGGTGGATTCCTATTACTCTGAGTTGTTCAAGTCTGTTTCCCCAAGAGATTTCACCATCGCGCTGGACAAGCTGCAACTCCCGACCCTCGATCTAGCACACCTTGAAGTTCAATTCTCGGAGGAGGAAGTGGAGAAGATTGTCAAGTCTATGCCCTTGGAAAAAGCGCCCGGCCCGGACGGCTTCACGGGCCGGTTCTATCCTATATGCTGGCCCATCATCAAGGGCGATCTTATGAGGGCTTCGGATGCCTTTCATCGGGGTGACATGCGCAGGCTGCCTGCGATAAACATAGCTATTATTACTCTTCTACCCAAGATCGATGGTGCTGTGGACATAAAGGATTTAAGACCTCTTAGTCTTGTTCATGGAGCGGTGAAGATCTTCAAGAAGATGCTGTCGGCCAGATTAGCCCCTGAACTTCGGAGGCTTGTGGGGATGCATCAGAGTGCATTCATCAAGGGCAGGTCCATCCATGATAATTTCATGCTTGTTCGGTGTATGGCGCGACGTTTACATGCCCGTCGTGAAGCTACACTCATGCTCAAATTGGATATTTCCAAGGCCTTTGATTCGGTGAAGTGGTCATTCCTTGTGGAAGTCCTCAAGCAAATGGGTTTTGGCAACAGGTGGATCGCCTGGGTGTGTGGTATGCTTGCCAACTCGAGCACGAGAATCTTAGTAAATGGCACTCCGGACAAACCGATTTTCTACCAGAAGGGCCTCAGACAAGGCGATCCAGTTTCCCCTATGCTCTTTATCTTGGCTATGGAGCCTTTGCACCGTTTGTTCGGGCTGGCCGCTTCTAGGGGAGTGTTGGCTCCTTTGGCTAGAGTGGGGATGAAACATCGGGTATCGATGTTTGCGGATGATGTCATGGTGTTCCTCAAGCCAAACATTTTGGATCTCCAGGTGTGTGCCTCGCTCCTGTGCTCGTTTGGGGAAGCTTCCGGCCTACAGGTCAACCTGGCCAAGAGTGCCGCCCTGCCTATTCACTATTCCCCTGAGATCTTGGACAGGGTGACCCGTGTCCTGGGGTGCCCGACGGGGACGTATCCGTGCAAGTACCTTGGCCTGCCTCTGTCCATCCGCAAGCTTACTACTGCTCGGTTGCGTGGGCTGGTGGATAAACTTGCTATTCAGCCCCCAAATCGAAAGGTTGCATTCATGCCCAAGAGCGGCCGGATGACCCTTGTTCAGTCCGTGCTGTGTGCTATGCCAATTCACTCTATGATGGCTCTCGACCTTCCTCCTAAGATTATTGCGGCAATGAACAAAATCTGTAGAGGATTCCTCTGGTGTGCTAAGTCTGAAGCAAATGGTGGCCAGTGCAAGCTGGCGTGGGAGCAGGTGTGCTCGCCAAAGTGGGCAGGTGGTCTTGGTATCCCGAACTTGAGATGGTTGAACAAGGCGGTGTAGTCTCGTTGGCCTTGGCTTTAGAGATCTACCGGTCTCCATCTAGGCCTTGGGCTGATTTCAGAATTAAGGTTCCGGTTGAGGCCATGCAACTCTTCCAAGCAGCAGCTGGATCTACCGTGGGCGATGGTAGCTTGACTCTCTTCTGGGAAGATCGCTGGTTGAACAGATACCGTGTCCAGGAGATCACTCCAAACCTGCATACCATGGTGGCCAAGGGCACTAGGGCTACGCGCACGGTTCAGCATGCCCTAATGGAAGACTCGTGGGCTGCGGATCTTGGGCCAGAGCTGAAGGATCTCACGCTTCTGGAATACCTGCATCTTTGGTCCTGTGTCCAGCCGATCCAGCTTCGTCCCAGAGTTTGTGACACCATCAATTGGAGCTGGGAGAGAAGCAACCAACACTCAACACGGTCGGCTTATGATACTAAATTCTGGGGACAAGAGATAATTCCAACTGCAGATTTCACGTGGGACTCTGGCACTCTGCTTTGATGTCGTTTCTTCAATTGGTTGGCACTCAAGAACATGTGCTGGACCTCTGACAGATTGGCGAGGCGTGGTCTGGATCACCAGGAGGCCTGCCCATTCTGTGACCAAGCGGAGGAAACAATCGGCCATATCCTGCTTGACTGTGTTTTTGCGCGTGAAATTTGGTCTGGCGTGTGTCGGGCCTTGGGCAGGCCCGAATGGGCGCTGACAGTGGGGACTTCGCTTCAGCTTTGGTGCACTGACAAGACTGGAATTAGGGCGGCCAAGAAGGACATCCGGACCCTCTTCCTTCTAGTTATGTGGGAACTTTGGAAACACAGAAATGCTATTGTGTTTGAAGGTGCAACTCCGTCCCTACAGCATGTATTTCAGCGAGTATGAGAGGAAAGGTGGACTTGCACTAAAAAAAGACACATTCTTGACATTTTGGGCCGAACGAAATTTTGTTCTGTCATACTTATGACACTTCTATGACGATAATTGTGACAAAACCAGGTATCATCATAGATGTGGTGGGCTCCTACTTCTATAACAAAAAATCATGAAAGAAAATGGGTTTTTCGTCCTGGGCAGGCCGGAGACGCAGCTGCATGACAATCTTTGGGCCGTCCATGATGGAAAAAACCGTGGTAGAAGCGAGGGCGAGGAAAATATCGGAGAGTTCCCGGTTACAGTGGGTGGTCGGGGGTCGAGCGATGCGCGTTTCTCTCGTACGTACGCATGTGTGTGTGAGGCGTTGGGCTCTAATTGAACCCGAGCGAGGCGTTGGGCTCTAACTGAACCCGAGCGATTGCACTGCAGGCTACGCGTTACTGAACCCGAGCGATTGATCGATCCCTTGCTGTTAACTGAACCCGAGTGATTCCTTCGCTACTGCTGCTAACTAAAGCCGATCGAACACTATTGCCTCCTTCCCTTGATGAACAATGAGCGTTGTTGAGGGGGTTTGGATGAACAGTCCCCGGTGGGGGGTTGGATGAACAGGACCCTGTGGTAGTAGAAGCCGTTGCCGCTGGATGAACAGTACCCCAATCGATCGAGCCGGTGGATGAACAGGACCCCGTGGAGGGCTGGATGAACAGTAGCCGTTGGAGGGTTGGTTGAACAGTAGCCAGTGGAGGGTTGGATGAACAGTAGCCCGTGGAGGGGTGGTTGAACAAGACCACGTGGAGAGGGCTGGTTGAACAGTAGCCGGTGGAGGAGCGCGTGGTGGAGGCTGGATGAACAGGAGCCCGTGGATGAACAGTCGCAGGTGGAGGCTGGAGGAGGTCGACGGTGGATGAACAGGAGCCTGTGGAGGCTGGAGGAGGTCGACGGTGGAGATGAACAGTATCCCGTGGAGTCCCGTTTTGCGGTACGCCACACCCCTCCCGATAAACAGGACCCCCGTTTCAACCGTAGCGCTCCAACACAAGTCTGTTTCCTCCGTTTTGCGGTACGCCACGCCCCTCCCGATCAATAGGACCCCGTTATGACCGTAGGAGGTCCGTTTCCTCCATTTTGCGGTACGCCAGACCCCTCCCGATGAACTGGATCCCATTTCGACCGTGGCCGATCAAACACAAGGTCGTTTCCTCCATTCTGCGGTATGCCAGGCCTCGTTTCCATCAGTTGTTCCGTCCAAGCCTGTTGGCTCCCAATGAACACGATGACACATTCCTTTTCGACCCAGCCGGTTGCCTCCCCATGATCACGATGATGACACAGCTTCTCCGTTCTGACCCAGCCATGTACACGAGCCCTGGCCGTACGTATGCACGAGTAGGCGTTCGAGACCCCGCCCGTATGTACATACGTGGTCGTATTTTCTTTCTTGCACCCTGGCCGTTGTACGTACGTGTACATGCTACGTGCGCGCCTCTACTATGAGACGTGCGCGCCTCTACTACGACACGTGCGCGCCTCTACATCGACCAGTATGCACGTACACGTTTGTGACCAGAATCACAACGCTACGTACGCTTCGACCAGGTGGGTCCCGACTGTCAGGCACTTCCTTCTGTGTGAAGATGTAGCTGGTGGGTCCCAGCAGTCAGGGGGCGAATATTTTTTTTGCCCGTAATATGGACGCACTTCCTTGCGTGTGAAGATATAGCTGGTGGGTCCCAGCAGTCAGGGGGGAAACGTTTTTTTCCTGAAATACGGTGGCCCGTCCAGTGGGTCCCTGCTGTCAGGTGGAGGAATCATTATTTTCCGCGTAATAAGGAGGCACTTCCTTGCTGCGGCCGTGGACCCAGCTGTCAGCCTCTCCACGTACAGTACTCTTCTGATGGAAGTCGTTCGTTGACCACATTGACCATGCTGCGCCGAGAGCACCAGGGCGATGGACGACGGTGAGGCCTAGGAAGGGGACGACGCGGAGTCGGGGAAGACGCGGCAGTGGATGCCCACGCGGAGGGGAGTACGTGGGTTGACTGCTTCGGCTGCGGTGTGAGGCTGTCGTCACTGGAGAATAACAGGAGGTGTGGGTGAGTATAGAGGGATGGCATGGCCAGCGGTGGCAACATAGCCGGACACGAGAGGCAGGAGCAGGCGGCACGGCCGACGCTTGTTTGGGCGGCTGGAGCAAGAAGACCAGAGGTTGAAGAATCACTACGGCCGTTGGATGGACATCGTACAGTCAATGGAGCTAGAATCATTCATATTGACTAAGTTGACAAAGCCCTCTGTCCCCGTCATCTTAGTAGGCCCACAAGTCAGCCTCCCACTATGGTGGGTCCCAGCTAGCAGGGGGAGTATTCATTTTTTGTGTGCGTAATAACGAGGCACTTCCTTGCGTGCGAAGATATAGCTGGTGGGACCGACCCGTCAGCGGGGGAACGTTTTCTCCGTGAAATACGGAGGCCCTTCCGGTGGGTCCCAGTTGTGAGGTGGAGGAATCATTATTTTGTGCGTAATAAGGAGGCATTTCCTTGCGTGCGGCCGTGGACCCAGCTGTCAGCCTCTCCAGGTACAGTCCACTTCCGATACATGTCGTTCATTGACCATGTTGACCACGCCGCGCCGAGAGCACAAGGGCGGTGGACGACGGTGAGGCCTAGGAAGGGAAACGACACGGAGCCAGGGAAAACTCAGCAGTTGTTTCCCACGCGGAGGGGAGTGCGAGGGTTTACTGGTTCGTCTGCCATCGCCGGAGAATAACAGTAGGTGTGGGTGAGTAGAGGGATGGCTAGGCCAGCGATGGGAGAACGATGGGGCGGTGAGGCCTGCGTGGCAGCATAGACGGCCGCGGGAGAAGGGAGCAGGCAGTCCCGCCGGCGCTTGTTTGAGCGGCTGGAGCAGGAAGAGCAGAGATTGAAGAAGCACGACGGTCGTTGGATGGACATCCAACAGTCACTGCTCTCGTGTGTTGACTAAGTTGACACGGCGTTGCGTGTGCGTAAACCTTATTTTTTTTAGGAGAGCATACGTGTCAACCTGTAGTAGGCGCACAAGTCAGCCTCAAATCTATGAAAAACAGCATACAGCCCATCTGCCATTATTTCTAATAATTTACAGCCCATTTGCCAATTCTTAAGAATTTTTTTGGAGCCCATCTTCTTTTTTTTACCGTGTGGAGCCCATCTTCTTTTTGTTCGCATTACACTCCATATTGTGGCCATGGTTAAAAATTATACGAAATTTTGCATATTTTGGTGCGGTCAACTGTTTTTAATCCCGAAATATCGAGTCACATTCAAACTATATTGAAAAATAATTATATAGATATAAAATCCAAATAATTGTCCACGCATAAAAATCAATGGAATTTAAAATCTTGTAATAAAAAAATTGAAACTAATTCCCGGTTTGATGTGTTTTAAAAATGTACAGCCCATTTCTGGGTAAACCGAATGAAACTCTCCTCGTCTTGAAAGATTTGCAGCCCAGCAGGGCTGATAAAGCAAGTAGGCCTCGTTTGGGTATTTCTTTAAAAAAATAGAACTGGGCTAGCCATTTTCAGCAAGAAAAAAACACAACCGGGCTCATGATGTGTTAAACATAAATAAAACCCTGGCTAGACGGGCCACAGCCCCCGCACAGCCCCGTTGTTACCCTGATCCGTCGCTAAAACTAGTATAAATAACAACTGCTTGTTCCTAAAAAAGTAAATAACAACTGCGCTACCTGCTGGATCCCTGGTGTTAGCCGCTCGTTGTGTAATTCTCTTGTTTATTGACTGCGTTGACAATGGCATGAGCCCCAGATGTCCAACCATTAGGAGGAACCATTTTTTGGGCTTATAATAATGAGGCACTTGCTTGCGTACTGCCATGACGCTAGTGGGTCCCTACTATCATCCTCTCCACGTACAGTCATATCCTTGTTCCTCTCGGTTGTTGACGGCGTTGACAATGCAAGAGGGCGGCGCACCGCGCACGGCGAGTGAACCAAGGCCGAGGACGACGGCGAGGCCTCGGACGGAACGAACAGGAGCCGTGGAAGATGCGCCGGTCCAGTCGCAGGGGGAGGGGAGTTTGAGGGTTGACTGTTTCGGGTGCGGGTGCATGTTGGGGTTGACGTCGCCGGAGAATAACAGGTCGTGTGCGGGAATAGAGGGAGGGACTGGCAAACGTTGGAGGGTACGGTAGGACGGCGGAGGCGCAGCCAGCCATGGGAGGCGGGAGCAGGCAGAGCCGACGGGTTGTTTGGTTTGGGCGCCTGGAGGAAGAAGACCAGAGATAGAATATACACGTCATATGTTGGATGTCCTTCCAACGGCTGGTAGGGAGAATTGTTTGTTGACTAGCTAGTAAGTCGACACCACCTTGGATAGGCTATTTCCTCGTGGGTCCCAAATGTCAGAATCCAAATCTGTCATGGTCATGCAGCCTTTCCTATGAAAATTTACAGTTCATTTGGTGTGGTAGTTCGAAATAAGTTTGTGGGTGCTGGTGGGGGCTAATCACTTGGCTTGTGTAATGCACAGTGAGCTCAAGCAGCCGGCGAGAGTGATGTTATTTCCCTTGGTTGGGATTTGTTACAATATTTCACTCTAAATTAAATGAATGGCAAGCCATTTGCCTTGTTTCAAACCAAATATGACAGTCACAGCCGAGATGAAAAGGGCAAGAACATCTAACTCCAGCTTACAAACTGTACAAAAGCACGAGGGTTAATCATTCATCAGGTTTAGACAAAACCCAGGTTGAAAAGGGCAACAACATCTAACTCCAGCACTGTTTTTGGCAGTCACAGTCAAATGGATCGCTCAGGTCCATAGAATGAACATCATGGGTCATAAAATTTACTGGATTATGACCATAATATGTTGTAAATAGAAGCATGACACGTTCAGAAGCTCTTTTGCCCACCTGAAACTCCTTTTTTTTGCTCTTCGACATACCCATCCGTCAAAACCATGCTGCTGATAAACTTAAGCCTAATGGACAATAGTAACCTCGCATTCAGCAGGAAGAATGTGACAAATCTAGTGTTTGCATATATGGTTGGCTACATATCGTTCTAGCGTTATTGTCTTCAATCGAATGTCATGAGAAGTGAGAAAATCCCGGTGCTTACGAATCCACCAATTGGTTATAACTTTCTTACCCCATCATGTTGCCTAAATAGACATGAAGATTGAAAATAGTTAAGGTCTAAAAAAAGAGTGTGGAAAGAGCAACAACTGAACGGTTAATTCTTGTACACTATATGCGGGCTTCCAATGTGCGTGAAATTATCACCTTTATATACAACTTCTCCATACATGGAAAGCATTGTAGCAAGCCAATAATCTTGTTCAGATCAAAACTATTCATTTGGATATATAAGATCTTGACAGAATCTAGCACCATTGATAGGCTATCCATGGAGAAACTCTTCATTGAGCATAGAACATAATATTAGTACGAAATGTGTACTCTGAGATGATATATAACTTATGCGCAGAAATTTAAAATGAAGCTTATGGTTACAAGTGTAGATGATGATATAAAGTACCTGAAGAACTATGGAGCCAAACACCATCTTGAAATGAGCACAGAGATCATGTATTACACCCAAGGTCTCCAGTTTAGGTGCAGAGAGGACAGTTATTTGCGACGGTGAATAACTAGAATCAAGGATCAACCTTTGAAGTGAAGGGGCATCTTGGATGATGAGCTGCCTTCCGTCAAAAGAAATTCCAATTCTTACAAGGTTAGGCGACTTTATTTGGAGACAACCGATTCTAACTGTGAAAACAAGCACCAAGCACTCCAGGGCAGGGCAACTTGAGTGGATGATGTTGTGCAATGAGGCCTCCGATATACGAAGGGAAGGTAAGCGGGTCCGTGATATTGGTATATTTTCGTTCAGAGAAAAAAAAGGAACTTTTGCAAAGCAGTAACCAATCCTCACTCTTTTTTTTGCTTCATTGTCATTGCGATTGTGTTTTCCTTTCAGTGGTCTCCTAGTATTCGTCGGTTTCATAATGGACCAAGGAGAACCAGGCAAAGATCTGCCGATATTGGAGCAGACGCGGGAGGCTGATCCCCACGAGACAGAGAGCTCCAAGAAGATGGAGGCAGCCACCGAGCCGACCCCAGATACACTCACGGCCACTACTGAGATGGTCAACGCCCCGTTTGAGGTTACAACCCCTGTGGCACTGCAGGAGCAGTTTTCCCCCTTCGAGGATGTGACCCTCGATTGTGGTTTTTCATCTAAATATGTGGTGATGAATAATGCAAAATTTTATTAGCTTCGATGCCATGCTATACATAGTGGTTTAAATAACTTGTGTTTCTTATACTGGAAAGTAATTAAGAATTTGTTTTTGTTTCAATTAGAGCCCTGATGCAGACAAGGATTGTGTGGTTGTACATGTCACTCGCTATGAGGCGGATGACCTGAATATATGCACTGGGAAAACAAAGTTCTTAGGCTGTTGGATCCTGGAAGCCATTTGCGCTTATACCGATGTAGAGTTGTATTCCAGCCTCACTGTTGTCAGGGGTGTTGTCCAGGGTGTACTGAAGCACACGAAGTTCAAAGCTACTCCTTCGTTTGTGAGGCATACTGTTCTTGTCAAGCTTACACAGGAAGATGACGTGGCATGCCTCCACAAACAAGTTTATGAGTGGCAAGTCCACAAGGTTATCTTCATGAAGGTTCACAGGATTGAGCTACTGCCGGACATCCTTGATGATGTTCATTGTGTCCAGCCCAAATTAGATCGAGGCATGAAATAGTTGCCCCAACTAGTGTTTAATACTAGTTTGGATTGTGTCTACTTATCCGAACTTTGCCTATTATCGAGCCCTCCGGGGCTAGTACTCTGTTTGAATCCGTCTATGGGAACTACTGCTACTTTTGTGTGCCCGTGAATCATGTGAGAACCATGGTAATTGTTGCCAAAACAGATGCGTCCTCACTAGTTTTTTCATGAATATGGCATGGTAAGACGTAAGTTGTCACGGTTTATAATACGAGCAGTGTGTGTTTGATGAAATAGAGTACTCGTTCGAGAAATGTGCGCCGACGTGTACATAAGTACTTGTAAACACTGTTGGTGCTACCCCACTTGTAAGTAGTTGTGCAAAACACGGCACATTGGCTCAGCTCGCTTCAACACTAGGCTATCGACCAGCTAACAATCAATAATCTGCTGTCTGACATATAAGCAACTACGTATCTTGTTACAATGGCTCATGCAGTTAACTGAGGCCACAATGTAAATTCCAAATGTTCACACGCTAGTCCAGCGTTCATGTGGAACACTCACATTAAACTCGGCTTCATAAAAAACTTGAAAAGCATAAGTTAAGCAATTTTATACATCTCAATGATTCATAGAACATAACAAAGATATAACTAGTTCACAACAAAATAAAAAGTTGTAAGAAGGTTTACAAATCAGGAAAAATCAAGCAAGGCTTCTCTGAGCAAAGGGCCTCCCTAGGTAGGCTTAAATTTCCTGGAGTTCACCCTGGTTTTTCTTGGAGTTCACTCTGGAATGCTGAACTGAACCATGTAGTGTACTAACCAGCTGAAATTCTTGTGCATTCCAGTAAATTTAAGCACCGCTATTTGCAGAAATAAGCAGACCACAATGCCTCTTGTCCGCGCACCTGTCCCAAAAACCTCCGTGCGGCCGTGCCAGCTAGTCCTCGGTCCATGGATGAACTGGAAGAAAGTGCATTCCGGACTAGGATGCAGTTGTTTTCGCTCGTCCCTGCATTGCGATCAGGAAGTAAAACGTACGAATCAGCTTCTTTTAGATTGCGTTGGTCATTCTACCTAGTTAGAACCAATGTAGGAATACCTGGAACATTGGTGGTTAGAGGACGGCGGCTAGGAATAGCCATCTCATTTTGTGCAGTTGTACTAAAACTGAGGTGTGTACTTTTGATTGCGCAGATAGAAACAATATGGAGACAGACATCCTTGTTTGCACAAATATGAAATAAGGTTATTTAAATAGTGAAAGGTATTTGCAGTGGCGTATGATTAACAGCAGCATCTATTGTGTTATAATTGGCACTAGACTGACAGTATGAAAGTGCCCTTAAGTAAGTAGCATCACATCACATCAACACTGCCACTAAATTAACATGCATAACAATAGCATTAGTATTACTGTCATGAGAGTAGCACATGGTCAGTAAATGTGCAATCAAATTTGTGCAGTTCCACTAGGATGAAGCAATGTTAGCGGTGTGAGATTTAAGTGTAACTGCAACAACACAATTCATGCGAAATAAAGCAAGACGGAAGCACTTCATAAAATGGTGGTTGCATTGCTTCAATTTATCGACGGCACTAGACCATTAATTATAGTGACATTAGGTGGCATTGTTTAATGCTTCATGTGATTTTACATTGATGGTACCGATATGGGCATAGGGACAGCAGGGGCATAAAGTGGTGAGGCAGATGTGGTTGCCGAGAGCGGCAAACACTCAGGCAGCATGTCTGCATTTGACCCATTTTTTATCTCCTCGGCGACATTTTCCTATGTGAGCACAGGAAATCTAGACCTGCTCATTCTCATTTGCGTTGTCCCCCAACACCCCTCACTTTCTTTCCTTTTTCAACCAAGAGACAGGTCCACTTCCCCCACCATTCGCCATCCACCATGCTTTCTTCGCCTTTTCAACCAATAGACCGGTTGGGTAGCCAGTATCTACTACTTTCCCCTGTTTCCACTTAGAACCAAGTCCTAGATTCATGCTACAGCTTTCCCACTTTCTTCCCTGTTTGAACCAACTCTTAAATTCGACTGTATGAACTACCTTTACCTCTAATAATAGTAAAAGTCTAGGTGGCTTTCGAACAGCCGATGGAAGTAGAAAAAGATCCACATGCAGCCATGTGGGGAGCTCGGGCAGTAGAGCAAGGCAGGTTTCAAAGGAATATATACCTTAGGGTCGTCGGCATGTGGCAAAGACGGTGTCGGGAGGCCGCATCTTGGCCACAATACCGCAGGGAGGAAGAAGGGGTCGGAGGCCCTCCTGAGCCGGCACTCTCTTGGAGAGAACGGCACGGCCGCCGATCGGGACACGCGGGCAGCCGTTGGTCTCCTCCCTCACCGGCGACAATAGCGTGAATGATGCACCTACACCCCTGCCCCGGTCGAGGTGGTCTGGCCGGATTTTTGACTAGCCGTGAGCAAAGAGAGAGTGTGGCCACCTATGTCTTGCTTAGATCTGGAGAGCATGAGAGAGTGAAAGAGAGGAACCCTAGTAAAGCAAGCGCTAGGGCTCCTGCTTATATATATAGTGGAGTGATTTTGTTGTACCAGCTTCAAAAAAATGCACTCCTACGTGTACCTGCGAGTGGGTGTTAGAGAACTAGTGCATGCGTGCACCGCTTCTTTTCGTGAGAGTACAATATACTATGCGCAAAGAACGTTTGCCACAAGAGTAATAGTATAAGTGTGTGACGTGTGAGCTAAAATAAAAGGTGCGTGACGTCTTTTGTTTTTTAGAAGTTCTGAGGGTAGGGTGTGAAGAGCAAATATGTGTGTGATGTCTACCTGCAAATAGACGTGGGTGCGAGAGGACTCGGGAGAGTCGTGACTCGTGAGGGTGCGTGTGTGCATGAGAGAGAGGGGCGCGTATCAATGCAATGCATGTGTCCGTAAATCATTATCCGACAAACGTTCGCCACAAGCCGTTTCCTGACGAACGCCGTAAGAACCGTTAGATCGGCATCCGACAGTGTCAGTTTTGCCATGTCATTTAACAGAGCAGCCACTCCTCCTACACACAAATCTTCCACGTGAGTGTTAGCAACTTACGTATGCTCCTCCCCCCGTTCCAAAATGCAGTGCATATAGCTTTATTCAAAATTCAAACATCGCAAACTTTTGCCAAGTTTTCGTGTACCAAAATGCACATATAGAATACCCAGTATATATCATATCATTCATCTTCGAGAGGTAACTATAAATATGGGGGAGGAGTCTACAAAGAAATACCGTCATATCACCTGCAGTAATTTCAACCATCCTTTGGTGTAGAGGAATATCATAGGAACTCTATATGATATGATTTTTATAGGATTTTTTCCTTTAGAGCCAATTGGTTCATAGGAATAGATCCATATACTCCACATTTCAAATGAAATAAACATGATATCATTTTTATAGCTTTAGAGCCACTTGGTTCATATGAATGGATTCCTATACTCCCATAATTTCAAAGGAAAATAAACATTAGCCTATATTTATGTAGCGACCCGACCTCAGACGGTCAAGTCTCTGTGCTTAAGTGTCATCCCTGGATCGGTATGCTGACACACACAGTACTCGAGGATTTATAACAGAGGTAAATCACATGTATAAAGTAACGTAAATACCATTACCTCAATCCAAATAGCGGAAGTAACAACAAGGTTGTGGATTCCCATCAACACCAACGGCAAAGTTGAGTGTAGAAATCATAACCCTAACGTATCACTTACTCGTCGTAAGATTCCTGCAACATGAGACGTTGCAGCCACAAAGGGTCAGTACATTGAATGTACTGGCAAATTCACACCATAGGATAATGATGAATAATAACTATCACTACATGCATATATGGCTGGTGGAAAAGCTCTATGGTTATAATGTTTTTGCGAAAAGCCAATTTTTCCCTACTGCAAAGGAATATATTTTATTTAACTACAAAGTTGGTTGAAAAATATTGAGAAGGTAAACCCCCTCTCAATCCCAATTAAAAGTAATCATTAACAACCCAACAAATTATTTAAGTAACGTGATGAGATCAACATGATAATCCAAGAACTAGATACTCAAGATGTCCATAACCGGGGACACGGCTAATCATGATTAGTTTGTACACTCTGCAGAGGTTTGTGAACTTTTCCCCACAAGACTCGATCTCCTCTGTTGGATTTCTCGCACTACATGGTGTTTGAGAAACGGATGACCGAGACACAGTCTTTCAGACGCGTTAGCACCTTACGATGGGTACACAGTTACACCTACTTTCCCCTACATTTGCTAGTCTACCACTGTAAGAGTTCACACGACTTAATCAACTATGCTAGAGCCCATAATGGCATGTGGCTGCACACGGAAGTTTGTAGTATGAAAAATCTCATGATCCCTTTAAGCCTGGGTGGCGGTCCATAGGAGAATCACACGGTACCCCGGGATTTCCAAAAACTACAGGCAACCACTGGGTTCCCCAGGTGCCTCAATCCACCCAAATGTGAATTTAAGTAGCCACCTTAAGTTAACCATTAATTAACAATCTCACAACTGTCATGGAATACACTCAAACCCAATCCACGTCTACGAGCATAGCATGGCAATATAAGCATAACGTAATAGTAACTCCCAAGGTTTGAATGCAGGGAAATAGCTTCCTACCTCATCAACTACTTCCCAATACCCACATGTTATCAATTCCTAACCATGCAATGTTTGAGGGTTAAAACTAATGCATAAAAACTGGGTATGAAAGGGATATGATCAAAGAGTGAACTTGCCTGTACTGTTGATGAAGATGATTCGCACTCATAACTCTTGATAGTTCTACTCGTCACACTCCGTTTCAATCTATCGTAAGCAAGCAATGGTAATCACACATGAGCAATCACTTAAAAGATTGGATAGAACGAAGAAGACGATTCGGAAAACATCAAAACCAAGCAAATAACTCTTGCAACATAAGACAATTTCTAACATTACCAAAATTATATTAATTTGGCCTTATCAGAAAGTTTAGGTCAAGAGCTTCGATTTGCAAAAAGAATCAACTAAATCGGAGCTACGAAACTCAAGTTACGTTCAAATGAAGTTTGAATTCAAATCTGGTCAAATTCAAATTTTAAAATTTCAAAAACATGTTTGAGTTGGATTAGTGGATAGAGGAGATCACAACGAAGAAGTGGGCGTTGGTTTCGTTGGATTTGGACAAACGAGCGAAAAGTTGTGATCGTTTGAAAACTAGGAGCTAATTTGTAAAATAAATCATCACAGATAGGTCCCTGACCGGAACTAAAAGAAAAAGAAAAGCCCTACAGAAAGAACGTTCGCTGCCGAACGCTAACTGACGAAATTCGTTCGCTGCGGAGAGGTAAACAGCAAGCGTTCACTAATTAAAGAAAACCGTTTAAAAAAATAAAACCGATCTGGTCCATTGGATCCAGATCTGACGACAAGGAAGGAGCAGGGAGTTACCGCGGCGGCGGCGATGGTCAACGGTGAGACAGGACGGCGGCGGCGGCTCGGGTCTGGCCGGGGCGGCGGCTCCGGTCGTCGAGGATGGCGGCGAAGTAGTCGGGGAGGGACGGCGCGGAGTGGCGGATGCGGTGGTGGCGCCGGCGGCGGTCGTCGGTGTCGCGGGCGGCGGCTGCGGCGAGTGGATCTCGCCAGTGGCGGTAGTTCCCTGCGAGCGCGGTGCGTCGGTGGGAGGAGGACAAAAGAGGGCCGGGGGGTCCGGGGCTCTGGATTTATAGGAGAGGAGGGCGAGTGGTGACGTGGGGAAGGGGGCAAAGGAGGCGGCGGCGGGAGGCCGGGCGGAGCACAGCGACGGCGGCGCCCTCTTGCTGGCTTGGATGACCGAACGGAGCTCGGGGACGAGCGGGATGGGCTGGCGGGCCGCGGCCTGGCAAACTGGGCCGGCCCGGTCGGTCCAGAGGGGAAAAGTTTTTTTAAACAAAGATTTTCCAGACAACAAACATAAATAAAACAAAATAAATAAATTGTTTATATAGGCATATAATATATCTAAATTTTCAGAAAAACATTTCCTACAAGCTGAACATTTTTCTAGAGTCAAATAAAATCCACACAAATTTAAAGAAAGCCAAGGGTGCTACTGCTCTAATAAAATCCAACAAAAATCATTTTAAAAATACCAAAATGAACTCAAATTTATTTCTCTCCAATTTTCTATTGTAGGGAATCATGTTACCCTATTTTCCATGTATTTTATTTTATGAGAGAAATAATTTGAATAAAACCCAAATTAAAATTAATTTGCAAAAGGACTTTGAATTTGATCCTTCGAAACTCCCAACTCATATTTCATATGTTTTGAAGAAGTCATTTATCTTCGCTCGTGAAAATCATTGAGTTGCATAAAGTTTCAGAATGGGAAATATTTCCAAATGAAATTCAAATATTTTCAAAAACCCTTTTAATTTAATTAAATGGAAGAAGTCATGTCATCTTCTCTCTAGGGTTTTGTATTTTGAAAAGAATTTGAATTCACGGAGATCATAAAAGCAAAGATGAAAGTTTCGGAAAGTCCTTTTATTCCCTCTCTTTTAACTTTCAAAAGTTTCGAATTTCACTCACTTTCAGTCAATCAATCAATCAATCAAACAATCAATCAAATCTATCTATTTATTATAACATTCCAAAATTTAGAATTTTGGGATGTTACAAACCTACCACCCTTAAAATGAATCTCGTCCTCGAGATTCGGAGAGGCTAGAAAGAAATAGGTTAGGTTTGGGGGTCTTCTCAAAATCCATCGATCATCACAGGGGTCTGGGGTGCTGCCACCCTTAGAAACATCGTTACGGTCCCATCCATGCTTATATACTCCATCCTTATTCTTGACAGGGCCGGTCTTCTCATATTCTCGGGAAAATTCCTTCTCTGGGCTCTTCCGGTAGTGGCATAACCTTTTCCTCAATACTTCTGTCCTTTCATCTTGGTAAGGTTCTTCCATGACTGGGTCTTCTTTGCTGACGGGTCTGGCGCCAATACTAAACAACTATCGATATCTCATGGTGGTCAACAATTTATGGTTTCTCCTGCAGGAAATGGGTCTGGGTTGATCCTCACCGTATAACCTACGGTTGGCAACAACTGCCTTGTACAAGGGAAAATTGCTATACCATTCTAAGGTTTAAACAAGGTTTAATATCCTCGTCTCTCTACTACAGGTAAGTCACTCAGATTTACCATCCCGTATAGCAAGACGAACAATAAGAGTAAGTCGGTATGGTGATCAATCCATCCCGCACCCAAATCATTACCTTGTATACGGTTTAGCGAATCTCGCATTCTAACACTCGGTCATCCTCACAAGCATTGCAGAATTTCTCTTGTCGACGAACTAAGTTCGGGTAAATCCATGGATTCTGCAAGCCAAACAAACATCTATCATTCCTGCACAACTCTCAGGTTTGCGTTACTCCTATAAGATCGTCTGTCGATAACGTCGTAACTTCTTCCAGGGTTTTTCCTTTAGCAAGAATGTGCTTGCTTCTTGGCAGGTCCTGGGGCCTGTGGGTTATGGCCCATATCAACACTTGTAAACCTTGAACTCATCATCGGGGCAACTGAACATTATCCCAACATCCAACTTCCTAGCATACTTAAAATCCATCCAATGGTACTGTCTCTCTTCCTTCTATTGGTACCAAACTACGACGTGATTACTCAGACTCATCATGGAATTTCCATTGATCCATATTTCCAACATCATACCTCCTTTATATCCAATAGTACTTCATCTCTTCATATTCTTGGGGTATCCAACACATCGAGATAAAACTCGTACTTATTTTGTCCGAAATCCACTTCGAGGAATAACATCATTATCCTTTCCAGGGTTAGGCATCCTTACAGGGGAATATTGGCCATCTCTGCATGGCACTCTTCAACTGGGAAACATGAAACACATCATGAACTCCTGACAGTCCTTCGAGTAACTCCAACTTGTTGGCCACTTCTCCCATACGCTCCAAAACTCGGTATGGTCCTACAAATCTCGGGGATAACTTTCCCTTAACTCCAAATCGTTTAACTCCTCATAGAGGGGACACACGAAGATATGCTCTGTCTCTGATTTCATAGACTACCTCCTTGCATTTTGAGTCTGCATAACTCTTCTGCCTGGACTGAGCTACCTTCAGTCTATCTCGAATCAACTTAACCTTCTCTTCTGACTCTTTGATCAAATTCTGTCCAAACAACTGACGGTCTCCAACGTCATCCCACATCAACGGTGTCCTGCACCTTGTCCCATACAAAGCTTCAAAAGGGGTCGTCTTCAAACTGGCTTGGTAACTATTGTTGTATGAGAACTCCGCGTAAGGTAGATTATCATCCTACTAGATCCATAACCTAGCGCACATGCTCGCAACATGTCCTCCAGAATCTGATTGACTCTCTCGGTCTATCCATCTGCGGATGAAAGGCTGTACTGAACTCTAGCCTAGTACCCAAAGTCTGGTGCAGCTGATTCCAAAACTTTGAGGTAAACTGTGTTCCTCTATCTGATACGATGGTCCTCGGAACTCCATGCAGACATACGATCCTGGTCAAATATATCTTGGCCAAATTTGCACTTGTATAGGTGGTTTTCACTGGGATAAAGTGAGCCACTTTGGTCAAGCGAATCAACTACTACCCAGATAGAATCATATCCCGATCGGGTTCTGGGAAATCCGGTAATGAAATCCATGCCAAGCTTATCCCACTTCCATTCGGGTATCGGCATAGGCTGTAGTAATACTGCTGGCTTCTGATGCTCTGCCTTTACTCTCTGGCATACATCACCTACGACTACATACTCCGCAATATCCTTCTTCATACCAGTCTACCAGAAACGCTCCTTCAAATCCAAATACATCTTGGTGTTTCCAGGGCGAATCGAGTATGGTGAGTCATGAGCCTCCTGAAGTATTAACTTCCTGATCTTTGCATTATTGGGCACATATACACGGTCCTCGAACCATAAGGTGTCGTGCTCATCCTTAACGAAAACCTTTGGCCTTTCCTTTGCTCATCCTCTCTTTTACCTCAGCAATCTCTTTGTCATCCTTCTGAGCTTCACGGATCTTTCCCAACAATGTAGACTGAACTTCCCTTGCTGCAACAAAACCTTTGGGAACAATCTCCAACCAAAGTTCCCTGAGATCCTCGGCTAACTCCTTTGGTAATCCTCTGATTATGAGGGTATTCATCCTTGTTTTCTTTATGGTTGCATCCTATTTCTCCACAAAGCTTGTATGCATAAGGTTTCTTCTTATCCTTTCCATAAGGCCTCAATTTCTGGGACACAAGCCAAGACTTTAACAAAGTCCACTTAAATTCCTTCCAAGTGGTTACTCCTCGCCATCCATTGATGGTTTGGTACCTCCTCTACCAGGTAGTGGCACCTCTTTCAAAGCACTCAAGAGCATGATGGGTCATATCCTTTCCGGCTATAGGGTTATTCTCCATGTGATCCTCCATGTTCTGAATCCATCGGTCCGTCTCCAATTGACTTATCGGTCCCGGAAATGTGAGTTCATCTCCATTCATCCTCTATTGGGTCCATGGGTTTTGGGGTGAGATAAGAGAGATAGAGAGGGATACACACAATGCAAACAATAGTTTGAAAAAGACAGGTTTTATTTATGGCCGTCGGAAAACATCAAACAAAATGACAGCTCACAATCGTCGGATCTAACGTGGGTATATAATAGGGGTTTGGTCTTCTAAAGGTTAATAAATCTTCAAAATCGCCAAACCCTTCAAGTCTTGTTCATGTCTTTGATGGCTTCTTCTGATCGTGCTTGACCTTCTCAAGTTCTTTTGCCAGATCATCTATGTTGTCGCAAAGTCTATCATGACGTCCATTAATATTTCTGGAGTTGCATTCCAGACTTCTGGGTTTCATCAACCTTGGCAATGAGCCATGGTCCTACTGTCCTTCAGTTCCTGAAAAATCTCCGGTATTCTCGAGGTTCTGCTCCTCTCGCTTGGCTACTTTCAGCTTCTGGGGTCCTGAGTTCTTCACGAAAATGCTTCTTTGTCAAATACGGCTTCCTGCAGGTTCATCTTAAACTTCCTGATGTAATACTCCAGATCCTGGTGATACACCATCTAAGGTTAAAACTTCGTCTTGCTGATAGGTGCTTCATCAGCCTTCTTGTCATCCAATCCTTCTGAAGAAATGCATGCTTAACTCAGCACTGTGACAATAGCATAAGCGGGCGATAACATCTTGGATATCCTGTGTTTATGCCCATGTCATTACCATGAGCTATCATTCCATAATTGACATCTCCTGCCTTGGGGTTTTCTTGACAAAAACTTTGAGTTCTAATGCTCCATGCTCCGGTCTTTTCCAACACACCTTGATCTCGGGTATTGACAGCTTCAATAGTCCGTCAAGTTCCATAAGTGTAGCCTTCCTTGGGCATACCAAATTTGGAAATTCTTCATATTCTCCTAGTCTTCGAAGTCTTTATCCGTCGTAGTTTCCATCATTATAATGCTCGGTAAAATCCTCTTCATTCCGAAGTGGTCTTAATTGTCCGATATCTTGTACTTCTTGCAGTGATCTCATCAATCGAATCTTCGAGTGGTCAAAAGGGAAAAGGGGTATAGTCTCACTAAAAAGGAATATTTGAATAAGCTCAGAAGAGAAGGGAGGTAAAATATCCTTTTTGAAAAGAAAGTTGTAGAGAAAATCTTTTCCTATGGGCTTGCCAGTTTCTAGGGTCACGTCCTACAGTCAACCTGGCTCTGATACCATCTTGTAGCGACCCGACCTCAGACGGTCAAGTCTCTGTGCTTAAGTGTCATCCCTGGATCGATATGCTAACACTCACAGTACTCGAGGATTTATAACAGAGGTAAATCACATGTATAAAGTAACGTAAATACCATTACCTCAATCCAAATAGCGGAAGTAACAACAAGGTTGTGGATTCCCATCAACACCAATGGCAAAGTTGAGTGTAGAAATCGTAACCCTAATGTATCACTTACTCGTCGTAAGATTCCTGCAACATGAGACGTTGCAGCCACAAAGGGTCAGTACATTGAATGTACTGGCAAATTCACACCATAGGATAATGATGAATAATAACTATCACTACATGCATATATGGTTGGTGGAAAAGCTCTATGGTTATAATGTTTTTGCGAAAAGCCAATTTTTCCCTACTGCAAAGGAATATATTTTATTTAACTACAAAGTTGGTTGAAAAATATTGAGAAGGTAAACCCCCTCTCAATCCCAATTAAAAGTAATCATTAACAACCCAACAAATTATTTAAATAACGTGATGAGATCAACATGATAATCCAAGAACTAGATACTCAAGATGTCCATAACCGGGGACACGGCTAATCATGATTAGTTTGTACACTCTGCAGTGGTTTGTGCACTTTTCCCCACAAGACTCGATCTCCTCCGTTAGATTTCTCGCACTACATGGTGTTTGAGAAATGGATGACCGAGACACAGTCTTTCAGACGTGTTAGCACCTTACGATGGGTAGACAGTTACACCTACTTTCCCCTACATCTGCTAGTCTACCACTGTAAGAGTTCACACGACTTAATCAACTATGCTAAAGCCCATAATAGCATGTGGCTGCACACGAAAGTTTCTAGTATGAAAAATCTCATGATCCCTTTGAGCTTGGCTGGCGGTTCATAGGAGAATCACACGGTACCCCGGGATTTCCAAAAAATACAGGCAATCACTGGGTTCCCCAGGTGCCTCAATCGACCCAGATGTGAATTTAAATAGCCACCTTAAGTTAACCATTAATTAACAATCTCACAACTGTCATGGAATACACTCAAACCCAATCCACGTCTACGAGCATAGCATGGCAATATAAGCATAACGTAATAGTAACTCCCAAGGTTTGAATGCAGGGCAATAGGTTCCTACCTCATCAACTACTTCCCAATACCCACATGTTATCAATTCCTAACCATGCAATGTTTGAGGGTTGAAACTAATGCATAAAAACTGGGTATGAAAGGGATATGATCAAAGTGTGAACTTGCCTGTACTGTTGATGAAGATGATTCACACTCATAACTCTTGATAGTTCTACTCGTCACACTCCGTTTCAATCTATCGTAAGCAAGCAATGGTAATCACACATGAGTAATCACTCAAAAGATCAGATAGAACGACGAAGACGATTCGGAAAACATCAAAACCAAGCAAATAACTCTTGCAACATTAGATAATTTCTAACATTACCAAAATTATATTAACTTGGCCTTATCAGAATGTTTAGGTCAAGAGAGCTTCGATTTGCAAAAAGAATCAACTAAATCGGAGCTACGAAACTCAAGTTACGATCAAACGAAGTTTGAATTCAAATCTGGTCAAATTCAAATTTTAAAATTTCAAAAACATGTTTGAGTTGGATTACTGGATAGAGGAGATCATAACGAACAAATTGGCATTGGTTTCGTTGATTTGGACAAACGAGCGAAAAGTTGTGATCGTTTGAAAACCAGAGGTTAATCTGTCAAATAAATCATCACAGATAGGTCCCTGACCGGAACTAAAAGAAAAAGAAAAGCTCTACAGAAAGAACGTTCACTGCCGAACGCTAATTGACGAAATTCGTTCGCTGTGGAGAGGTAAACAGCGAGCGTTCACTAATGAGTTTAAAAAATAGAACCGATCTAGTCCATTGGATCAAGATCTGACGGCGAGGGAGGAGCAGGGAGTTACCGCGGCGGCGACGATGGTCAACGGTGAGACGGGACGGCGGCGGCGGCTCGTGTCCGGCCGGGGCGGCGCCTCCGGTCGTCGATGACGGCGGCGAAGTAGTCGGGGAGGGGCGGCGCGGAGTGGCGGATGCGGTGGTGGCGTCGGCGGCGGTCGCCGGCGTCGCGGGCGGCGGCTACGGCGAGTGGATGTCGCCGGCGGCGGCAGTTCCCGGCGAGTGTGGCACGTCGGCGGGAGGAGGAGAAAAGAGGGCCGGGGGGTCCGGGGCTCCGGATTTATAGGAGAGGAGGGCGAGTGGTGGCGTGGGGAAGGGGGCAAAGGACGCGGCGGCGGGAGGCCGGGCGGAGCACGGCGACGGCGGCGCCCTCGCGCTGGCTCGGGAGACCGAACGGAGCTCGGGGACGAGCGGGATGGACTGGCGGGCCGCGGCCTGGCAAACTGGGCCGGCCCGGTCCGGTCGGTCCAGAGGGGAAAAGGTTTTTTTAATAAAGATTTTCCAGACAACAAACATGAATAAAACAAAATAAATAAAATTTTTATATAGGCATATAATATATCAAAATTTTCAGAAAAACATTTCCTACAAGCTAAACATTTTTCTAGAGTCAAATAAAATCCACACAAATTTATAGAAAGCCAAGAGTGCTACTGCTCTAATAAAATCCAACAAAAATCATTTGAAAAATACCAAAATGAATTCAAATTTATTTCTCTCCAATTTTCTATTGTAGGGAATCATGTTACCCTATTTTCCGTGTATTTTATTTTTGGAGAAAAATAATTTGAATAAAACCCAAATTAAAAATAATTTCCAAAAGGACTTTGAATTTGATCCTTTGAAACTCCCAACTCATATTTCATATGTTTTGAAGAAGTCATTTTATCTTCGCTCGTGAAAATCATTGAGTTGCATAAAGTTTCCGAATGGGAAATATTTCCAAATGAAATTCAAATATTTTCAAAAAACCCTTTTCATTTAATTAAATGGAAGAAGTCATGTCATCTTCTCTCTAGGGTTTTGTATTTTGAAAAGAATTTGAATTCACGGAGATCATAAAAGCAAAGATGAAAGTTTGGAAAGTCCTTTTATTCCCTCTCATTTAACTTTCAAAAGTTTCGAATTTCACTCATTTTCAATCAATCAATCAAACAATCTATCAAATCTATCTATTTATTATAACATTCCAAAATTTAGAATTTTGGGATGTTACAGTTCAATAGAAAAGTTCCTATGATGTGAACCAAATGACATCTCTTTTCCAATCCCTCCTCATAGGAATTGTGATACATGTCATCTCTAGATTCAATAGAAAAGTTCCTATGATGTGAACCAAATGACATCTCTTTTCCAATCCCTACTCATGGGAATTGAGATACATGTCATCTCTTTCCCTACAACTTCCATGTATACATCTTCTATTCCTAAATAGCTAGTACAACCCACTAGTAGCTTTTTTCCTAGACATGCAACTATGGCACAAGAACACGTCATGCATGCAAGTCATAAATCACATTGTTTTTTCTACTCTATGCATGCAAACACCACATCATCAATTCATGCATGTTACTCATAAGTTATTTCTTGCATTAAATTTTGCATTGACAATGTATGTGCTGGTCACGTGCACACATATGTAGTTCACATTCACATTTTTGTTAGAAATGTCATTCTTTTAACTACAATTCATGTTTTCTCTTTGTACTCCCTCCGTCTAGGTGTGTACGTCATCTTCCGAAAACCAAATAATCCCAAAACGCTTTGGCACGGTACATTAACTCCCTCCTCGTTTCTTGTTTCGTGACATATCAACCAATAAGAGATGTGGGCCGTGCATGCTTTCCCAAAACACAAGCACTTCTCCTTTGTTCTAGAATCTTCCGTATCATAATTGCCCAAACTTTTTTTTCTAAATGAATTGCCATTATTTGTTTTTGACTTTATGCTTTACAATGCACAATCCCATGAATCTTAACCTTTTTATAGAACTAATTGATTTTGAATGAGATTAACTATAAGAACTAAACGAACATCTACATCATGCATATATGACTCAAAGCTTTACATGATATAGTGTGTATTTATTCATAATTTGGTTTCCAAATCTCATGCGTTCAATGCATGTGTACCTTACTAGTTTTAGGTAGAGTAGCAAATTTCCCGCGGCCGCGGGTATATCAAAATGCAGGGCCCATCCATCATTGCCTCTCGGTCGAACCTACGTCCACAATTTTTTGTACGCGTATCTCCACTGGTCCCCGAACCCAAAATGTTGCCTCGTTCCCGTAAAACCAAGCGGCCCACACATATTAAGGCGTCGACTCGAACTCAATCCCTCTCCCGTTTACTATGACGTGGCCCCGCAGGCCGTAGTACTCCTACAAACCCTACCGCCGCACGCTTCATTGGTTTTCTTCAAGAGGACGAGGGAGAAGCGGATTTGTAGTGGAGGTGCTTTAAAAAAATGGATTTGTAGTGGAGGCCCCTACCCTAGGGTGCCCTAGGTAGCTGCCGCACGCATAATTGGTTTGCTCTTTTCTTTATGCTCTTGCGCCCTAGAGTGAAATGATGGTTGCTTCGTCCATCCAGCTTAATGCGGGAAAGGTGGGGCTTTGTGATTTGACCCCTCATCGCTCATTTACTACTACTGCGGCGCTACGACCGGGGTCCCTCCAAGTCCAACTGCTGCTCCGAACTGTAATTTGGTGCATCGCACGTGGAACATGACGCTGGATGAGCCACATGTCGGCCAAAGGGGTCCTGTTAAGTGTGTCACCATTTCGTGTGCGGACTGACCCTGCTTGAGGCCTCATTCGGATTGGAGGGTTTTCGTAGGAATAACATAGGAACAAGGATTCCGGAGGAAAATTTCCTATATATGCATTCGGTTTATAGGAAATGTGTATAGGAATTTCGTAGGAATACTACTCATTTCCTGTGTTTTTGGAGGAAACTACACATCCACTCAAAGCTCATTTTGCGCGTAGGAACGAGGCAAGTCAATTCCTTAGGATGGCAAGTGCCATCCTATAAAATTCCTATACCACTCCTAATTCCTACGTTCTGATTTCCTCCAAACCGAATGGGCCCTGAGATGCTACGCCAACATGACAGGAGCAGCCTACCACTTGGTTTTGCTCCTTGGTGAATCCCGACTATATTGATCTAACTAGCAATGTGCCCATGTGTTGCAACGGATCCAAAATAGAATAATACATGTTCACAAACTTGAAAGAAAAACACTATAGTTTGGTGTATATATCACTAAAAATATACTCGTATTAGGTTTCACTCAAAATATATTCCTTGTGGCTGTTTTGATGAGGTGGGGGAGGGATGTGGTTGGTTTCAAGATACTAAGGGGTTTCTGCAAATTGGAGCAGAGGAGTGGGGTCTTCTTGCAAAAATGCCACGACTTACATCATAGTCGTTGAAAGGATCGATACGGTCGACTAGAGGGGGGTGAATAGGAGACTACAAATTTTACTCTTTCTTGTCAATTTTAAGGCTTAGCGGATAAAAATGGTTCACTAGATATGCAACTAGGTGAACACACCCTATATGACAAGTAAGCTCTAAGCTAAATATGCTAGGCAACAAACTAATTAGCAAGCCAACAAGCATACAAGGCTAAGTAAAGTGTGGGAAAGGATTAACCACAAGTGAGACGAGGACGCGGATTTTTTCCCGAAGTTCACTCTTCCTTGGGGAAGAGCTACTCTCCGTTTGGAGCGGTGCCGGAGCCAAAGCTTGCGGAACGCCACCGAAGGCTCACCGTAATCTCCTTCGAGTCACCCCCAACGGATGAGCCTCGAATCACTCGGGGTTGGTCATGAAGGCGACCACCACACCTTTACAAACTTCTCCGGAGCACACCACAAGCAAGGAAGCTTCCGGAGGAACCTCTAACCGCCTAGGAGCCCAAGCTCCAAGAGTAACAAGTCATGGTGGATGAATGTTGCGGGGAACCCGATTTGGTTTGGTCAAAGTGTAGATCGGGTCTTGCTCTCCCAATCCCCAAAGTTTCAACAAGATTGGGTGGAGGGATTGAGAGTAGTGAGCAAAATGGGGTGTAGCAATGGAGGAGCTCAACAAGACATTAGGGTTGAGGGATGGAGGAGGAAGAAGGGGGCTTATATAGTGTTCTTGGCCGGGAGGGGATTTCTGCCCGTTGCACCCCGTGCGCACGGGCCAAGTCAGCCCCGTGCGCACGGGGTGTCCAGTGAGTTTCGAGGTACCCCATGCGCACGGGGGTCAGAGACCCCGTGCGCATGGGGTGTCCCGAAATATTCTGACTACCCCGTGTGCACGGGGGTCAGAGACCCTGTGCACACGGGGTGTCCAGAAGATTTCTGATGAAACATCACAGGACACCACGGCAAAGCACACAATAAGTGGAATATCTAAGGAGGTGTAGGAGGGCTGGTGTATCTGTCTTGGAGGCATTCCCACACGACACAAAATCCACGAAGACCCCTCTTGATAGTGCGGTTTTACCTACGACTCAAATCGAACCAAAACGAAAAACCTTCGAGTCGTCGGTAACCACGCCTTTGATCTTTTTGGACTAGGGGGTCGCACACCTCCATCAATGGACACCTTGGAACCAAAGTCCTGAGATAAACTTTAGCAACCAACATTAGTTCCACTAACCACATTGTCATCACACCAAAATATAATCTAAGTGATACTTGCACTTTCAATCTCCCCCTTTTTGGTGCATTGATGACAATATGGTTAGGACATGGCATACATGATACAACTTAAGTAAACAGCCATGCGACAATAGTTGATCAAAGGAGCTCCCCCTATATATGTGCAAGGAAAAAAATGCTTGATTATGCATCAAGCACACAAATATGAGGCTCCCCCTAGATCCACATTGTCAAGGCATGCGATCAACATAATAATAACCAACACGGTGCCTAGATCACATGCAAGTGTGGTGAGCAGAAAACGTGAGACTAACCTATAGAAGCTTGATCATACTCCACAAGATATATCAACATAAGCATAGATAAATTCCATAAAGTAGATAGTCTCTCACATAGACTAGGTAGCTCACGACCACACCGCGAAAGCAAGTAAATAAGAGTATCTCAAGCCAAATAAACAAAACCAAAACAAACGAGGCCTTGAGATCTCACCCAACTGAAACCAACTGCAAACGCCCCTAATAGAACACTTCTCCCCCTTTGTCATCAAGACAACAAAAAGGGAAAAGGCAATGCTAACGAGACTCTAGACAAGAGGAGGTGCGCTCGAAGCATCATCATCATCAAAGTGCCATCCCTCCAAGGGAAAAGAACGAGCTGTGGCCACACTGTCGTTGTCCTCGGACCCTGGACCAACCTCCTCACCAGCTGCAGCACGCTCAACCTTCTTCTGACGCCTCACCAGCTTGCCCTTGTTGATCTCCTTGACATGACGGCGCTGAATGGACTGACACATTTTGAACATGTTGCTCACGGTCTTCAGAAGAGACTTCTTATCCTCTCTGGTGAAACTGGCATCAGTAGCAACCTGCTTCCCTTTGCTACGCGGAATCCGCACATAGGATGAACATCCCTCAGTGTAGGTAGCACGATCCTCAGGCCTGGGGTTGCGCCCCTTCTTGGGAGGCACATATGGTGGAGGAGCAGCCGGAAGCCAGTTGGCATCACGCTTCGGAAAGGAGGTGCGGTACTTGGCAATGTACCTGGCGGGACAGACAGACTCAATCAAAGCTTGGATGAACGGAGCATAGATGCATGACTTGTTCTCCTGAACACACTGCCTGATCTCAAAGAACATGAAGTCCAAAACATCCACTTTCTTCTTGTTAGGAAGGTAGACAAAGATGTCCAACATGGAGCTCCTCAGATTGTGAGAGTCCCCGGTCTTAGGATTAAGCGTGTACCTAAGAATGTGACGCATAGTATCATAGGTTGGCTTCAAATGTTTGATAGAACCGGTGGTGAAGGCCTTGTCTGGCTTGTAAGCAAAAGCAATCTCATCCTTGTCTCTACCAGTCTCCCAAGCACGGCCATACTCAGGATGCTCCTCAGCAAAGAACCGATACGGAATGATGTCAGAGAACTTGGCCATGGAGGCCTCACACTCATATGTGCCAGACATCCAAGTCATAGTGCGAGCCTCATCACTGTGGAAGTATACGGTGGCAAAGAACTGCATCACAAGATCTTCATTGTACGGATGGTGGAAGGCGACGAACGGGATCAAGCCAAGCCTCCCAAGAGCATTATACACACCGGGATAGATATGATCATTGTCCCGAAGAGCCTCCACATTGATTTGCTTGTGGGGGCAAACTTGTTTTTCTTGGTCATGATCAGCTCAGAGAACACACGGTGTTGAAAATCACTCTTGAATCTTGGGTCAACCCCTGCATCAGTGTTTGGCACATAGGGGAAATCCTGCCTGCGAGCCCAAAGCTCTAGCTTGGTCCACTTAGAGAGAGGTAGATTCTTGACATTCCGACCTCCTGGGAGCACATGTTCCTCTCCTTCCTCCTCATCAACATCATCAGCAGAATCATCCTCATCTTCTATCTCTGCATCTGTGGGGTTCTCATAGTGAGCATCTTCCTGCGAATCATACTCCTCTTCTGAATCCTCGGAGGCTTCAATCACTGGCTGCTTGGAGGCGGCACGGCGAACACGGCCCAGCTCAGAGCCCTGACCAATTCTTTCGGACGGCTAACGAAGAGCCAAAGTGAATTCCCTGGAACCTGCCTTGGTGCGCTTGCGACGGAGCTCGGACCTCTTGTCAGCAGAGTCTGAAACACAACAGCAACAAAACACAACAAACACGAGAGACACAAATAAGTACAAGTGCTCGAGAAGCTGGCGAGGAATGGAAGACAGAGAAGAAACAGGACTGGCACCACTGTGTACCCCGTGCACACGGGGGTCTGACCACCGTGGACACGGGGGTCCCGTGCGCATGGTACAAGGCCCGTGGACACGGGGTTCGCCCAGCGGCAACCACTTCCAGATCGAGATCCGGGAGTGAGTGCGGCAGGGAGAACCGCCACAGTAATGCCCATCCGATTCTAGTCTATCACAAGGGAACGACTGGCCTAGACTAGTAGAGGAGGAAACCCTAGACTAATAAGGATCCAAGGAGGAAAAAGAAGGACAAGGGGAGGGGGATACCAGAGGAGGACCCCATCCCGGGAGATCTCCACGGAGCAGCGAAGTCCCACGGCGCACGGAGGAGCACCGGTGACAAGGAGGCGACGGCGGTGGCCTGGAGGCGATCTGGGGCGTGGAGGGGGCGACTGGGTGGGAAAGAACCCAACCCCCCCCCCCCCCCACGTCCCACCTCTTTAGGGCCAGAAACCGCAGACCCCGTGCGCACGGGCTAAAGGCCCCGTGCGCACGGAGGCCCGTGCGCACGGTACAAGGGCCGTGGGCACGGGGTCCCCGTGGGCACGGGGTATCCAGAGGATTTTGACAGGAAGAAGCTTGTTGGGTTATGGCTGAATGCAAATTCTTACCAAGACCCCAAAGAGCATTTCCGCCTCACTTCTGAACACGTCGCAGAAGAAATCCAACACTACTAGAAAGGAGTATGTGTAGCACTTGCACTGGAAGAGAATCGAGAAACACAGACACACCGAAACACGAACACAAGGACAAGAAGAACCACACAAAAAAGAAAAAAAAGATCCAACCTCCAACGGAGGGCGGTGGCCGAACCCACCATGTTTGAGTTTGTTTGGTATGGCACCGCGAAGATATGAACCTTGGGCCCAAGACCAATACTCATCTTTGAAGCACAAATGCCATCTTCAAATGGCTAATGTGAAAGATTTTGTTCAATTTATGCACTAGTAGGATAAGATAGCTCATTAGTTGAGCTAGCTCCCCCTACTTAGGTGCCTACATCTAAAACAAGATACTAGTAGAGTATGTGTGTGTATGCAAGAACCTCAATCCAAGTTACTTATATCCACGATATTCAGCTCATGCCTTAACTCGCGGAATCTTGCTTCATCAAGTGGCTTGGTGAAAATGTCGGCAAGTTGCTTCTCGGTGTTGACATGGAATAGATTAATGTCTCCCTTGGCCACATGATCTCGAATGAAGTGATGACGAATCTCAATATGTTTGGTTCGGCTATGTTGCACTGGATTGTCGGCGATCTTGATTGCACTTTCATTGTCACAAAATAGAGGCACTTTGTCACATTTGACACCATAATCCATCAAAGTTTGCCTCATCCATAATAATTGTGCACAACAACTTCCTGCGGCAATGTACTCGGCCTCGGCGGTTGAAAGGGACACACAATTCTGCTTCTTTGAAGACCAACTTACCAATGACCTCCCTAGGAATTGACATGACCTGGAAGTGGACTTGCGGTCTACCTTGTCTCCGGCCCAATCCGAATCCGAATATCCCAATAACTTGAAAGTTGCTCCTTTGGGATACCAAAGGCCCAAGTTTGGGGTATGAACCAAATATCGAAGGATTCTTTTCACTGCCGAAAAATGGCTCTCCTTGGGAGCGGATTGAAATCTTGCACACATACACACACTCAACATAATATCCGGCCTAGATGCACAAAGGTAAAGCAAAGAACCGATCATAGAGCGATATACCTTTTGATCCACATCTTTACCATTGGGATCAAGATTAAGTTGGCCATTTGTGGGCATGGGCGTCTTCATGGGCTTGACATCTTGCATTTTGAACCTCTTGAGCATGTCTTGAATATAAAGTGCTTGGTTGATGAAGGTTCCTCCTCTCAATTGCTTCACTTGAAATCCGAGGAAAAACTTCAACTCTCCCATCATGCTCATAGCAAATTCCTTGGTTATAAGATTCTCAAACTCAACGTTAATAGCATGGTTAGTGGAACCAAAAATAATATCATCAAGATATATTTGGCACACAAACAATTCTCCTTTTACCCTCTTCGTGAAGAGAGTGGAATCTATTAACCCGATCTGGAACCCCTTCTCGCTTAAGAACGCCGTAAGGTGATCATACCAAGCACGAGGTGCTTGTTTAAGTCCATAGAGCGCCTTATGGAGTTCATAAACGTGAGAGGGGTGATCGGGATCTTCGAAACCGGGAGGTTGTTTGACATACACCAACTCCTTAAGAGGACCATTAAGAAATGCACTCTTCACATCCATTTGATACAATTTAAAATCATGATGTGAAGCATATGCAAGCAAGATACGAATGGACTCAAGACGGGCAACGGGGGCAAAGGTTTCACCGAAGTCCAAACCTTCAACTTGGGTGAACCCTTGTGCCACTAACCTTGCCTTGTTTCTAGTGACTTGTCCATGCTCATCTTGTTTGTTCTTAAAGATCCACTTTGTTCCAATGACATTATGATGTTCTTTGGTTCTCTTCACAAGAGTCCATACTTTGTTGCGGGTGAAGTTGTTGAGTTCTTCATGCATGGCATTTACCCAATCCGGGTCGTCAAGTGCATCTTCAACCATAAGGGGCTCAACACAAGAGACAAACGAGTGATGTTCACAAAAGTTTGCCAAACGTCTACGAGTAGTTACCCCTTTGTTGATGCTTCCATAAATGTTGTCGGTGAGATGTTGAAGATGCTTTAACTTGGCGGCCGCTTTTTGCACTTTGAGGGGAAGCTCTTCTTCACTTGGTTTTGAACTTGTGGAAGAAGCTTGGCCTTGGGAATGCTTTAGCCTTGGAGACACCCTTCTCTTCACAACCTCTAGTTCTTGATCACTTGGATGTGATGAGGTGGAAGACACTTGAGGTTGGGATTGATCTTGATCTTGATCAAGAGCTTGACCTTGGGCCTCACGGATTGGTTCTTCGCCATTTGTTTGAGCTTGCCCTTGATCTTGCTCGGGAACATGAGGGACTTGATCTTGTTCTTGGATAGGTTCATGATTTCCCATAGCATCTTGACCTTGTGGTGGCGGTGATGACTTCCCTTGTGGAGAATCCACAAGAGGGGCTCTTACTCCTTCTTCTTCTACTTGGACTTGGGGTGTTTCTTGTGTACGAATGTGGCCTATCCCCATAGTCCTTATAGCTTGTGAAGGAGCAGCATCACCTACAACACTAGGAACAATTTGCTCCGCACGGGAACCGTTATCTTCATCAAACTCCACATTTACCGTTTCCTCAATACATCCGGTGGATTTGTTGAGAACACGGTAAGCATGAGAGTTTGATGCATATCCAACAAATATGCCTGTCGGGTGGTAGGTGCGACATATGCCAATGGGTGGCTTATCATGGTGGGTGCCAGTAAGACGTCGCCGGTGCCTGGAAACGGGATGAGGCGAAGACATGCACGCCGGCGAATCTTACCCAGGTTCGGGGCTCTCCATGGAGATAACACCCCTAGTCCTGCTTCGGGGTCTCCGCATGATCACTAGATCAGAAAGAGTAGCTACAATTGCTCCTAGAGCTGTGGGGTTCAAGGGAGAAGAAGAGCAAGGCTAGCTCTCACTTCCCTCTCTCTATGGTGTGTGTGTAATGCTAAGAAGCCAACCCTTTGCATGGGTGCCCCGGGGGGTTTATATAGGCCTACCCCCCGGGGGTACAATTGTAATCCGGCTGGGCGCTGGTCCCAGTCGTCAGTGACTGCGCTCGCCGGCTTCTCCGCCGGCCGCTGGGGCCTGCCGACTGGTGGGTCCCGCCGGCTGCGAGCCTATTGGTCGACAGGCCGGCCCCATTGCCTAGGGTCTTGTCAGCGTCTGCTTACTGTAGCCTCATCCTGATGACGAGGGCTTCGTCGAGGTAAGCGTGGCTACAGTGTGCCGCCTCGAGGGCTCTCACTGTAGCCTTACCTCGTCTTGTCTCCTTAATGTGGCACATGCTTCGAGGGAAGGGGTAGCCTGCTTCTGGAGGCCGGCTACGCCCTTGGCCGACTAGGGGAGGCCGGGCCGCCTTCGAGCCTCTCTCTGGCTAAAGGGGCCCGCCGCCCGTGGGCCGTACTGGCATCTGTCGTGGATGACGTTGAGGCCAGCATGGCTACAGTGCCGAGCCGGACGGGAGATGGCCGACCCATACGGCGTCCTGTGGCCATGCCTGCCTCGGGCTTCGGGGGTAGTGGGCCGCACTGTGGCCACACCCCATCTTGTCACCGTTATGTGGGTGTAGTTTTGGTGGGTGCGGTCTTGGCCGGCTTCTTGGAGTCGGCGCCCTTCGTGGCCGGCTCTGGGGAGTCGGCGTTCTTCGTGGCCGGCTCTGGGGAGGCGGCGTTCTTCATGGCCGGCTCTGGGGAGTCGGCATCCTCTATGGCCGGCTTCCTGGAGTCGGCCATCCCATGGTTATCTTGGGGGGAAGTTGCTGAGGCTGGGTCGCCTTCTGAGAGTCGGCTTCAGAGGTAGCCGGCCAGGGAAGGCGGCCCAATGCTTGAAATGCTTGAAGGCCCAAATGGCCTGATAATTTTTGGAATAGCCAGGGGCAGTCGGTTAGGTTACCCATGGCTATTTACTCCGACAGTAGTCCCCGAAGCTGATTGGGCTTCAAGGTTGGGTAGGAGTCGAGAAGCTCGGTCAGCCTCCTATCTTGACAAGCCGGCAGCTGGGAGCCGACTTTGGTTGGGGGCGCCGTCTCGGCCAAAAAAATTTGGAGTCGGAGGGCGGGAGCTCACCAGCGCGTGCACCGGGCCGCGGGCCGGCCACTTGCCGCCTGCGAACCACGTGGCCTCTCTTGGCCAAAAAGCCTGCCAGCCCACGCGCGCGAAGGGACGTCGCCGCAGGGCGGGGGCCCGCCACGCCCACGCCCGGGCCCCGGCGCGGATTCTCTGCAGCCCGAAACCGCCCGCACGTCTCCCTGCAGCGGTTTCGGCACGCTTTTAGGGCGTAATAATCGCGAGGCGTGGGGGAGTGGGTGCAGTTAATCCCACGTCTCACCCCACGTCCGGCCTCCCGGCTTCACCTTGCGAGGCTATAAGTAGGGGGAGGGGGAGAGCGGCAGGCTCTCGCACGCTCCTCCTCTTTCCACCATCTTCTTCCTCCTGCCCTTTCTTGCAACAGCGCCTCGCCGCCGCGCTCTTCCACCACTCGTTCCTCCGCCGCCGCGCTCGTTCTCGCCAACCCCACGCCACGATGCAGTACGGTGGGGATTGGGACGGCTCCAACGTCCACGAGGATCACGTCGAATTCCTCCGCAAGACGCGGCGGCTGCCCGGCGCGGACAAGGTGGAGGTCCGTCTCGCGCCGGCGAAGGAGATTACGCCGGAGCCGCGGGAAGGCGAGTGGGTAGTCTTCCGCTCGCATTTCTTGCGCGGCATCGGCCTGCCTGTGAGCGCTTTCTTCCGCTCTTGGCTCGAGTTCTACCAGCTCCAGCCGCACCACCTCCCCCCGAACACGGTGGTGCTGCTGTCCGCCTTCGTCACCTTGTGCGAAGGCTACCTCGGCGTCCTCCCTACCCTCGAGCTCTGGGGGGAGTTCTTCCAGTCCAAGCTGGGCACGCGCATGCAAGGCGTGCCGGCTCAGAGTGGCGCCTTCATCGCGATGCGGAGGGTGGCCGCCGACAACCCCTTCCCCGTCATCACGCTGATCCAGTCGGTGAAGTTATGGCAAAAGTCGTACTTCTACGTGAGGAACGTCGCCCCGCAGGGCGACTACGTCAATCTGCCGGCTTACCTAGCCGGCCCACCGGCGGGCAGGCGGCCCCAGTGGTCATACCGGGCCGTGACGCTGACGCCGGCTGGAAACGCAGCCATCGCCCGAGTGCGAGTAATGATCCAGTCGGAGGGCTTGTCGGGGCCCGACCTGCTGGCCGCCTTCGTCACGCGCCGGGTACTCCCGCTCCAGAGTCGCCCTCATCTGATCTGTCAGATGAGTGGCCAGCTCGATCCGAGCCGGATGTGTACCAAAGACATGCCGCACGACGAGGTGGCCTATATGGTGAACTACCTTGCGAATTGCAAACTCTCCGCAGAGTGGCAGTTCGGCAAGGAGCCATATTGCCGAGCCAATCCGCCGCCTACGGTATGTTCTCCTTGTCTCTTCTTCTTCTCTCAGTTTTGTTGCCGAGTTCCTTTTGGCCGACTCTGACTAGTCGGCTTGTTTTTGACAGAGCCCTCTTCTTCGGCCTGCAGGTGGGTCGGACGTGGAGCGCCGATTCGCCCCCGACCGGACGGAGCACGATCTGGAGGACCCCGACTTGGGGGCGGCTGCTATGGACGACAACACCGAGCCGGGTGGTGGCCAAGCCGGCGGCGAAGCAACCGGCTCCGGGCATGGAGTCAGCTTCGACGACTGGCCGGACGATGACGAGGCCGAAGTCGTCCCGCGCCGTGAGCCGGCGTCTGGCCGTGGCGCGGGTTCCTCCGCTGCGCCGCCTGCCCGGGGCGGCGGGTCAAAGCGTCATGCCGCGCGGTTTGTTCAGCAGTCGGTCGAAGAAGCCCCGAGGCAGGGCAGCGGCGACTAGGCGGGAGGAGGCGGCCGCGAAGGCGGCTCGCTTCCGCAAGGCGGTGAAGCAACCGCAGACGGTGTTAGCGTAAGTTCAAACTCTTTCGTTTACTCTTTTTTTTCTTTTCTCTGGTGGCTCCTGAATCCTTGTCTTTTTCTCCAAACAACCAGAGCTCCATTGTCGCTCGAGCGGGCGGCTGCCGCCTCCGTCGTTGAGTCGCCAAGGGGATCTGGAAGCACCACTCGCCGCGTGGACCCCCGTGCCGACCTTCAGGCGGCGACGGAACGGAACGCGCGGGAGGTGCGGGAGGCGCGGGAGGCGGAGGCACGGAAGGCGGCCGCCGCCCAGGCGGCGCAGGAGGAGGAGGCGGCGAAGGCGCGCGCCGACGCCGCAGCCAAGGCCCAAGCGGAGGCTGCAGCTGCGGCGATGGTGGAGGGGGCCTTGTTGGTCACCCCACTGCGCGTCGCAGCGCCCGGGGCCCCGTAGCCCCAGCCAGAAGAAGCCGGCGGTGATCAGCCGGGGCTGAAGAGGGATGACGACATCGTCATCCTGGAGAGGGCGCCGGTGCCGACCCCGCCGACTGGGGCGGCTCAAGGCGGCCGGCCTGATCTGCCGCCTGCGCAGTCGGCGGGGGGCGAGCCGGCCGCGATGACTGAGCTGGCGGTCCGGATGCCGCCGAGTCGGCGCCCGGGGAAGGCTGCCTCAGAGCCACAGAAGGCCGCGTCGGAGCCGCAGCTGGCCGTGGGCTCCAGCTCGTCGGCCCAGGATGTGGAGGTGGCCATCGCTACCTCGGGGTGGGCGCCGGGCGGAGGGACGGCCGTGATGAACGTGGCCGCGTAGGACGTCCGGACTCGGCTCCAGGCCCAGGCTACGGCGCTGAGGCGATACACCGACGAATTCCTTGCGACGCGGGCGGCCATCCGGGTTAGTCTTCTTATCTTGCTTCTTCTTGATCTTGGTTTCTTCCGTGGGAGCGCGTCAGCGCACCCACTGGGTGTAGTCCCCGAGTTCCGAGTCGGCTGCTGAGCAGGCGGCTTGGAACTTCTTAGTGGACTTGGCTTTGCTATTCTTGTTCTTACTTCGATCTTCTGCCTGTCTTGCAGGACTACCACAATCTTCGCGCGGCTGCCTTCAACTCCCAGGCTTGGGAGCTGACCCAGAAGACCGCTGACCTAACTGAGAGCCGGGGTAAGTGCTTTGTTCTTTATCTCACGTGGGGGCGCGTCAGCGCACCCACTGGGTGTAGTCCCCGAGATTCGGGCCGACTGCTGAGCAGTCGGGTCGGATCTTCCTTGACGACTTCCTCTTATTGTTTCTTCTTTTTCTACTGTCCCTGCAGCGGCCAACGCCGGTCTGAGGGCACAGCTGGGAGAGTCTCAAACTGCCCTTCGTGCCAAGGAGGCCGAGCTTGCCGCCTTGGTGCAGGAACGCGACCGCCTGGCCCAGAGGTTGGCCGACCAGGAGGAGGGCCACAAGGCGGCTCTGAAGGCGGTGCAGGATCGCGAAGCCGCACTCCAGGCCGAGTACGAGACAGAAGCGGTTGGCTGGGCTGAAGCAAGGCAGACTCTGATCAATGGCTATGGCCAGATCGAAGATCTGCTTGACGGTAAGCCGCCTACTTCTTCGTCCTTTCTTGCCGTCTGCCGCTTTTGGCTCGTTTTCTGACTTGGTGTTTTCTCTTCTTTCTCTTTCTTTTTTGCACAGAGTACTTCCCTGGCTACTCTACCGCCGCCAGCCAGATCATCGAAGCCCGCCGCCAAGCACGAAGGCAGGCTGGCGCCGAGATTGCACCAAACACGGGCCGTTCGCTGGAGGAGCAGCTCTTGGCGATCCAGGCCCGTCTCCAGCCGGCTCACCGACTGCTCCGCCGGCTTCAGCGTGCCGGGGCGCAAGTATTGGCCGCCCTCTGGCCCGGCGAAGTGGTTCCCCGCACCCCCAGTCGGACTGCCGACTGGCTGGAGGTGGCGGTCGGTCGCTTCGAAGCCTGGAAGGCCTCGGCGGCTCGGTCCGGCACCAGGCGGGCGCTGGAGTTCGTCAAGGCCTGGTACCGCGGCCTGAGTCTAGACCAGCTGGCTACCTGGCGGCAGCAAGCCGACACGGAGCTGGAGCCGGCGCGGCCGGCTATCATCCGGCGGGCTTCGGCGATCGCCGACTACACCGACACCAGCGTCTTCGCCCCTGAGGTAGATGACAACGGTGTCGCCCAGCCGGAGGATTGGTTCGGGCTGAACCAGAAGACTCGGCGGAGGAGATCGACTCCAGCGACGAGGGCGAGGAGGAGGAGGAGGGTGAAGACGCCGAGCCGGATGGTGGAGCGGCCGACCAGCCTCAGCCTGACCGCGCCTCCAGCACCACGTCACGCACGGGTGCGTCGCCTGCCACCGGTGGTGACCAAGCCGAGACCCTCCAGCCAGCCACTCCTTCAGCCGGCGACGCCATCTCCACCGACCAGCCTGGCTCCCGCACCGCGCCTTAGTCTAGTCTGCTATCTTTTATTTTCCTGTCTTGTCACTTTTGGAACAATATTCTGTTAAGTCTGCACAATTCCACCCACTGGGGGTGTATTCGAACTATGTCGATTGCCGGCCTGTTGGGGGCTTTATATGTATATATGACTATGCATGCGTTTGGCTTTTCCTCACTCTTTGCATTTCATCCTTCTGATGTTTCCTTTGCCGCCCTCCCTTGGTTGCCGCCTCCCCACACAGACAGTTGCTCTGCAATCTGTAGCTGGAGAAGTGCTTGGCCAATTGGGAGGGCAAGTACTCTAGCTTTGTTGGATTAGAGCTAAGTGTTTAGGAAGCCGGCCAGTCGGCTGTTCTGACAGCCGGCAGGCGTGGTTGGAGGCCGTCTTTTCGCTATATAAGTTCATTAGTCCTTAGCCGTTTTTCGTGTGGGCATCCTTTCTGCCTTGGCTCTTGCTAGTCGGATAGTCGGTTCTTCGAGCTGCGACTTTCAACAAGAGAGGACTCGGGAGCCGGCACAATACTTGTGTGACTTCAGGTAGAACTTTTAGTATAGCTCAAGGTGGCCAGTCCCCGGGCCGACTAGTCGAACCCGGTGCCAGACAAGAAATCAAATGTAATAATACATTCATGGATATGACACTCATCATTCGTAGATAAATAAAGGCAGTCCCCGAGTACTGTTCGGGGGGCCCGTTGGTTCGTACTTAATACAAAAGGGTAGCATGATACATACTGCTTTCAACTGTAAAATCTTCTCAGGAGGTTCGCGTTCCATGGTCGCTCCGACTCCTTGCCGGAGTCATCTCTCTTGCGTGCTCTTGGTTTTCGTGCATCGATCCAGTAGTAGGAGTCGTTGCCTAGTGCCTTGCTGATGACGAAGGGGCCTTCCCAAGGGGCCGAGAGCTTGTGCTGGCCGGCTGTTCGCTGGATCAGCCGAAGCACAAGGTCGCCCTCTTGGAAGGATCTTGGCTTGACCTTGCGGTTGTGGTAGCGGCGCAGCCCTTGCTGGTAGATGGCGGACCGGCTGAGTGCTAACAGCCGGCCTTCTTCTAGTAGGTCGACGCCGTCTTCTCTTGCTTCCTTGGCCTCCGCCTCCGTGTACATGGTGACTCGAGGCGAGTCGAACTCGATGTCGGTTGGGATGACAGCCTCGGCACCATATACAAGGAAGAACGGAGTGAAGCCGGTTGACTTGTTGGGTGTAGTGCGCAGACTCCAGAGTAGTGATGTCGGTGATGAATGTTACAGCAGTCGGCCCGTTCAGCTTCTTGATTGGCTTCGCTTTGATCCACTTTGTGAACTTGTCCACAGCGACAAGTAGATGTGTCAAGCCGCCGCGGGCTGTCTTGAAAGGGCTCACCATGTCCAGTCCCCAGACGGCAAAGGGCCAGGTAAGGGGAATGGTCTTGAGTGCAGAAGCCGGCAGGTGTTGCTTGGAACTGAAGACTTGGCATCCTTTGCAGCTCTTGACTATCTCTTTGGCATCTTCCAAGGCAGTCGGCCAAAAGAAACCATGTCGGAAAGCCTTGGCCACAAGTGATCTTGAGGCTGCGTGGTGGCCGCATTCGCCTTGTAGATATCCTTGAGGATTGCCACTCCTTTTTCTGGCTCGACACAACGCTGGAAGACTCCAGTGACGCTACGCTTCACAAGCTCTCTGTTGATTATTGCATATGCTCCGGCTCATCGTTGCACTAGTCTTGCTGAGATCTCATCAGCCAGCAGCTCTCTGCTGACTAGGAACTTGAGGATGGGCTGGGCCCATGATGGAGCTGTGACTTCTTCTTCTGTTAGCGTAGCCACCATGACTCGGGTGCGTGGGTTGGGTGGCGTGGAGTTGGAGTCGGCCACCGCTTCTTGTGTCGTTGCAGTCCCCGGGCCGACTGCTGCAGTCCCCGGGCCGGGTTCTGAAGTCCCCGGGCCGGGTGCGACTACGGCAGTCCCCGGGCCAGTTGTCGAAGTCCCCGTGCCGCCTGCGGGGTTCCTCCAGTCGGATCCGGCTGCATCTGGCACAGGCGGTACGAAGATAGAGTCCGACTCTGGAGACGGCTTGATGGACGGCTTGAGGAGGCGCTGGAGGGAGACGCCAGTCGGTATGGCTTGTCGGGTGGAGCCGATCCGTGCTAGGGCATCTGCTTGGTCGTTGTCGGCCCTTGGCACGTGAAGGAACTCGCACCCTTCAAAGTACCCGCTGATCTACTGGACGAGGAATCGATAGCTCGCCATGTTCGCGTCCTTGGCGTCCCAGTCGCCAGACGACTGCTAGACCACCAAGTCTGAGTCGCCGTAACACAGGATCCGGCGTATGCCGAGCTCTTTGGCTAGCCGGAGCCCGTGTACGAGCGCCTCGTACTCGGCCACGTTGTTGGAGGCGGCGAAGTGGATCTGCAGCGTGTATTTGAGCTTGTCGCCTTTGGAAGAGGTGAGGACGATGCCGGCTCCCAAGCCGGTGCGCATCTTGGACCCGTCAAAGTGCATCCGCCAATGGGTAGAGTCGGGAGCCGGCGGTAAGTACTGGGTCTCGGCCCAGTCGACGAGGAAGTCGGCCAATGCTTGGGACTTGATGGCGGTGCGGGGTTGGTAGAAGATCGTGTATGGCGCCAGTGCAATGGCCCATTTCGCCACCCGGCCGGATGCATCCCGGCTGCCTATGATCTCGGCGAGTGGGGCGGTGCACACGACCGTGATGGGATGCTCTTGGAAGTAGGGCTTCAGCTTCTTGGCGGCGAAGTACACCCCATAGCACATCTTCTGGTAGTGCAGGTAGTTCTGCTTTGAGCTGGATAGCACTTCGCTTAGGTAATACACCGGCCTCTGGACTAGCTGGGCTCGGCCTTCTTCCGGGCGCTGGACCACAACAACTGTACTGACTGCTCGGCTAGTCGCGGCAATGTAGAGGAGCATGGGCTCCTTCTCAGTCGGCGCTGCCAGGACGGGCGGAGTGGTCAGCATCTTCTTCAACTCATGGAAGGCTTGGTCGGCTTGGTCATTCCACTCGAAGTGAGTGGACTTCTTCATGAGTCGGTACAGGGGGAGAGCCTTCTCTCCTAGTCGGCTGATAAAGCGGTTTAGGGAGGCCAGGCACCCGGTGAACTTCTGCACATCCCGCAATTTGGTGGGAATCTCCATCCTCTCGATGGCCTTGATCTTCATAGGGTTGCACTCGATGCCGCGTTCGGAGACCAGGAAGCCTAGCAGCTGGCCGGCTGGTACTCCGAACAAGCACTTCTCGAGGTTGAGCTTGATTTGGAATCGGCGCAAGTTGGCGAATGTTTCTTTGAGATCTTCCAGCAGGGTACCGTGCTTCTCTGTCTTCACCACAATGTCGTCTACATAGACGTGGGCATTTCTGCCGAGTTGATTCAGGAGGCATTTCTGCATGCAACGCTGAAAAGTGGCACCGGCATTCCTCAAGCCGAATGTCATAGTCAGGTAACAGAAAGCTCCAAATGGTGTGATGAAGGCAGTCTTCAGGCGGTCTGCTGGGTCCAACTTGATCTGGTGGTACCCTGAGTAGGCATCCAAAAAACTCAACAGCTCGCATCCGGCTGTGGAGTCTATCACTTGGTCAATCCGCGGCAAAGCAAACGGATCCTTGGGGCAGGCCTTGTTCAGGCTGGTGTAGTCTATACACATACGCCACTTGTTATTCTTCTTCAGTACCAGAACTGGGTTGGCAAGCCACTCTGGAAAGAACACTTCCATAATAAAGCCAGCGGCGAGGAGCCGGGCTATCTCTTCTCCTACGATTCTTCGCTTCCCTTCTGACAGTCGGCGGAGGGGCTGCTTGACCGGCTTCGCGTCAGCTCGGACATGTAATTTGTGCTCGGCGAAATCCTTCGGGACACCCGGCATGTCCTTTGGGGACCATGCAAAAATGTCTCGATTCTCACGGAGGAAGTCGACGAGCTCGCCTTCCTATTTACTGTCCAAGTTTGCCCCAATGACGGCAAACCTCTCCGGATTCTCCGGGTCCAGAGGTATCTTCTTCGTCTCTTTGGCAGGCTGGAAGGAACCCTGCGCATCACAATCTTTGGGGTTGGGGGACAGGGCTGGCTGCTTGCCGGCCATGGCCACAACCCGCTCCAGCATCTTCTTCTCTTCTGCCACTACGAGGGACTCGGCCAGCCGGCTACTAGCCATGGCGCACTCGATGGACTTCTTGTAATCGCCGGCTACCGTGATGATCCCCTTCGAGCTCGGCATCTTCATCTTCAGGTAGGCGTAGTGGGGTACAGCCATGAACTTGGCCAGAGCAGGTCGGCCAAGCAAAGCATGATAGGGGCTCTCCAGATCCACTACCTCAAACCAAATCGCTTCTCGGCGAAAATGATCTTTGTCTCCGAAGAGAACATCCATCTTAATCTTGCCAATTGGGGAGCAAGACAAGCCGGGGACGATACCATGGAACACGGTTCGGCTGGGCATAAGCTGCTTCGCCTTGATGTTCAGCTTCTCCATGGTATCGCGGTACAGTATATTGATACTGCTTCCGCCATCTATCAGGACGCGGGAGAATCGGGCAGCTCGCCTCTCCGTCGCGAGGGTGACATCCAAGACCAGTGCATAGGAGCCAGGGGATGGCATCACCTCTGGGTGGTAGGCCTGGCTCCAGCTGATTGGCTTCTCTGACCAGTGCATGAACTCGGGAGCGCTAGAGGCGACTGCGTTGACCTCTTGATGCTGACGGCGCCGACTACGCTTGTCATCGGCTTGGCTGCTGAAGACGACATAGGCGGCGTGCTCTTCAGGGAACTCATCTTGGATGGCTCCGACTGCCGGCCGAGCCGCCGGCTGCTGGGGGGCTGGAGGCGGCGGGCCGGGAGGCGGAGGCGGCAACAGCCCTTCGCCCTTGGAGATTCTCGTGAGCCAGTGGCATTTTCGGGTCGTGTGGTTGGACGACTTCGCGCCGCTGTGGAACTTGCAGGGCGCGTCGAAAGTCTGCTCGTAAGAGAAAGCCGGCTGCCAAGCCGGCCTGCCACCCTTCTTCTTGGGGGCGGGCCGCACTTCGGGCTGCTCATCTTCAACTGTGGCCACCTGCCGACTGGTGGAAGTCGGCATGGGGGCCTTGCGCTTGTGATCGTTCTGGTAGGGGCGCCGATTGGAGTTGCTAGCCGGCGTCTTGGGAGCCGGAGCAATCACCTTCCCGGAGGCGTCTACTCGAAGCTCGGTCTTCATCGAGGAGTCGGCCGTGGCGTACTTGTCCGCGATGATCAGGAGTTCGTCAAGGGTAGCCGGCTCGTCGCAGAGGAGTCGGTGCTTGAGTAGGGTGCCCTCTCAGCACCCGGCGGTGAAGTACTCGATGGCCTGGACCTCGTGCACCCCCTCGCAGGAGTTGCGGAGCTCGGCCCACCACGTGAGGTAGTCGCGGGTCGACTCGTTGGGTCCTTGGACGCACAGGGAGAGCTGGCAAGGCTTGGGAGGCCGCTTGTACATGCTGGTGAAGTTGCGGACAAAGACTTCCGTGAAGTCCAGCCAGCTGTTGATGTTGTAGGGCTTGAGGCTGTTGAGCCAGGTGCGCGCCGTGCCTTGCAGCATGAGGGGGACGTACTTCACGGCCACGCGCCGATTGCCATTGGCTATGCTGACAGCTGTGGAGTAGTCGATGAGCCAATCTTCCGGCTTCATTGAGCCGTTGTACTTGGGTGTGTCTCTGGGGAGCAAGAAACCTTTGGGGAAGGGCTCGTCGCGGATGCGGGGGCCAAAGCATGGCGGGCCGACATCGTCTTCTTCTTCTAACACCAGGGATCGAGCAAGGCGGTCGATCCGGTGGCGGGCGTCGTTCTCGCCGACTCCTTCTCGGTGGCCTAGTCGGTCACCAAGAGTCGGGTGCGTGACGGGCGGCGGGGTGAGACGTCTCTCCCTTCGAGGCGGGGGAGGAGGCAGATTTCCTTGGCGCTCGACCGCTCGAGGGCGGCCTTCCGCGTCGCGCTCGATGGTGATACGAGTCCGGCTGCGGCTAGCAGCCGGCTCCTTGTCTTTCTTCTGGCGGGCGCCGCTCGCAGTCGGTGAGCGCAACGTCGCGGCGTGCTCCCGGCGCGGGGGATGACTATCAGCGCGGGCGCCGGCTTCATGCCGTTCTGCGGCCGCGTCGATCAGCTGCTGGATCCGTCTTGTCATGTAGGGGAGCTCGTCGGCTCCCAGCCCATTTAGCTCTTCGGCGGCCGCCTGAGCGGCTCGCAGATTCTCGAGCGGGGTGGCGTAGACGGGGCGATCTGCCCCCAGCATGCTGGCGATAGCCGCGCCGCGTTTCTGGACGAAGCCGGCTCGGCTCGGCCCGCTAGGCGGCGGCGTACCGAAGGCGGCGCGGTCGACTTCGCGCTGGTGGGCCTCGGTGAGGCGTCTCATGGAGGCTATCTTCTGGCCTTCCGCGACGAGGGCGAGGCGACGTGCCTCCAGGGTCTCGGCATCGGCGTCGGCCGGGATGGGGATGGAGAGGTCGTGCATCGCCGCTCGCAGGGCGTCGTGGGCGTTCTCACCCGAGTTGTTGACGTGGCTGATGACCAACACTTCGGTGACAGCGCTGCTGCCACTGTCAGCTCGAGGGAGAGGATCGTCGAAGACCACCATGTCGGAGGGGTAGGCGTCGAGCAATGCCGTGTCGGAGTCGACGAGCATCGGGTCGGTGGAGCCAACCGACTCCACATCTGCAGCAGGCTCGCTAGAGACGTGAAGCTGGTCGAGGAGGCTGACGAGGTGGCTCTCAGGGTAGTCCGTGCCCGCGTCGGACGCGGGCTCGTCGGAGATGCGAGTCTCGCCGAGCAGATCGGCGAGGCAGCTCGCCGCGCAGGCGTCATCGACGCCTTGCAGCGCGTCGAGGCAAACGCCATCGGGCGCAGCAGGCTGGCTGCGCTCGCGGGGGAGGAAGAGGTTCCCGTCCAGAACAGGTCTCCGGACGACGGTGCACCTGGCCCCACGGTGGGCGCCAAATGTCGGGTGGTAGGTGCGACATATGCCAATGGGTGGCTTATCATGGTGGGTGCCAGTAAGACGTCGCCGGTGCCTGGAAACGGGATGAGGCGAAGACATGCACGCCGGTGAATCTTACCCAGGTTCGGGGCTCTCCGTGGAGATAACACCCCTAGTCCTACTCTGCGGGGTCTCCGCATGATCACTAGATCAGAAAGAGTAGCTACAATTGCTCCTAGAGCTGTGGGGTTCAAGGGAGAAGAAGAGCAAGGCTAGCTCTCACTTCCCTCTCTCTATGGTGTGTGTGTAATGCTAAGAAGCCAACCCTTTGCATGGGTGCCCCGGGGGGTTTATATAGGCCTACCCCCGGGGGTACAATTGTAATCCGGCTGGGCGCTGGTCCCAGTCGTCAGTGACTGCGCTCGCCGGCTTCTCTGCCGGCCGCTGGGGCCTGCCGACTGGTGGGTCCCGCCGGTTGCCGGCCTCTTGGTCGACAGGCCGGCCCCACTGCCTAGGGTCTTGTCGGCGGCTGCTTACTGTAGCCTCATCCTGATGACGAGGGCTTCGTCGAGGTAAGCGTGGCTACAGTGTGCCGCCTCGAGGGCTCTCACTGTAGCCTTACCTCGTCTTGTCTCCTTAATGTGGCACATGCTTCGAGGGAAGGGGTAGCCGGCTTCTGGAGGCCGGCTATGCCCTTGGCCGACTAGGGGAGGCCGGGCCGCCTTCGCGCCTCGCTCTAGCTAAAGGGGTCCACCGCCCGTGGGCCGTACTGGCATCTGTCGTGGATGACGTTGAGGCCAGCATGGCTACAGTGCCGAGCCGGACGGGAGATGGCCGACCCATACGGCGTCCTGTGGCCATGCCTGCCTCGGGCTTCGGGGGTAGTGGGCCGCACTGTGGCCACACCCCGTCTTGTCACCGTTATGTGGGTGTGGTTTTGGTGGGTGCGGTATTGGCCGACTTCTTGGAGTCGGCGCCCTTCGTGGCCGGCTCTGGGGAGTCGGCGTTCTTCGTGGCCGGCTCTGGGGAGTCGGCGTTCTTCATGGCCGGCTCTGGGGAGTCGGCATCCTCTATGGCCGGCTTCCTGGAGTCGGCCATCCCGTGGTTATCTTGGGGGGAGGTTGCTGAGGCTGGGTCGCCTTCTGAGAGTCGGCTTCAGAGGTAGCCGGCCGGGGAAGGCGGCCCAATGCTTGAAATGCTTGAAGGCCCAAATGGCCTGATAATTTTTGGAATAGCCAGGGGCAGTCGGTTAGGCTACCCATGGCTAGTTACTCCGACAATGCCCTCATAAGTTTTAGGCGCAAACTTAGCTAAACGGGATTTCTTATTTAGAATGAAACACTTACAACCGAATACTCGAAAGTATTTGACGTTAGGCTTTCTCCCGATTAGGAGTTCGTAGGGAGTCTTGTTCTTGAGCTTACGAAGATAAAGCCGGTTTGTAGCGTGGCACGCGGTGTTGATGGCTTCGGCCCAAAGCTTGTATGGAGACTTGTACTCGTCAAGCATGGTCCTTGCCATCTCAATGAGAGTCCGGTTCTTCCTTTCCGCAACACCATTTTGTTCGGGAGTGTATGGCGCGGCATATTGATGCTTGATCCCCTCATCGCTCAAGAACTCGTTCATAGTGTAATTTTTGAACTCGGTGCCGTTGTCACTTCGAATTGCCTTGATCTCACAATTATGTTAACGTTGAGCTTCTTTGGCAAAGTTGATGAAGGTGTCTTGAGTTTCATCTTTAGTCTTGAGAAAGAACACCCATGTATATCTTGTATAGTCATCGACAATGACAAGGCAATACCTCCTCCCTCCCAAACTATCATAAGATGGAGGCCCAAAGAGATCCAAGTGAATGAGCTCGAGAGGCCTCAAAGTGGTAATGATAGTCGTCACCTTATGAGCTCTTTCATGAAGTTTTCCGGCAATGCAAGCACTACAAGGACGATCTTTGGCAAAAGACACATTGGTTAGTCCAAGGATGTGCTCCCCCTTTAAGAGAGCTTGTAAATTTCTCATGCCAACGTGTGCTAGCCGACGGTGCCAAAGCCACCCCACGTCGGCCTTGGCCATTAGACATGTTGCAAGGTAAGTTTTCTCATTTGAGAAATCAACCACGTAAAGGTTGTCTTCAACATGCCCAACAAAGACCACTTTGAGATTTGTCATGACCGGCTTTTCAATAAAAACATTTATTGAGAAACCGATCCCTTTTACGGACCAGTAGAGAAGAATTCCTCCTCACTGGTAGACAATGTCTTGATCACAGAAGAAAAACAGGGAGTACTAAATATAATACAAGACTGAGCGTAGACGGCTCAACAATTTATTACAAGCTCGCCAATAATACATAAAGGCGGATAGGGTGGCATACTACTGACTCGCAAAGAAACAACGGTGGTGGGTATACCACAGTGGAGTGGGTGACATGACTCCTGAATCTAACAACTCTTCGAGCGTCAGTGTGAGGCTCGAGGATTCTTATTGTGGGTGGCGGAAGCGTATACAATACAAGTGACCAATATCCAGGATCGCACGGGACTGACTGGGACTCCTCTAGGCGTTGGACTCACTATCAAACTCTTCATCCATGAGATCGCCTTCGTCAACATCTGGCCAAATCAACAAGCCAGGTGAGTACTATGAAAGTACTCGCAAGACAGTTCGGACATAAGATATAACAAATCTAAACATGATGCATATGAACAGATTAATAGAATGCACTCAAACAATGAGATGGCAATGCATGGGAAATAAAAGGGAAGTCGGGCGGTAGTCCTCCCGAAATCCCAAAGTAATACTGAAGGCCAATCGAGTGTCTGAATGACTCCTTGAAAGGATACAAAAGAAAATAACAATGCCGCAGTCGGGCGTCAAGGCGACACCACATAAAGGGCTTATAATGGAGAATAAAAGACAGTGCGTGCCACAGTCGGACGTCTGAGCGACATCACATAAAGGGCTTATAATGGAAAATAAATGACAAGAGTGCCACAGTCGGACGTCTGAAGCGACATCACATAAAGGGCTTATATCAAAAGTAAATAACGAGCGTGCCGCAGTCGGACGTCGGAGCGACATCACATAAAGGGCTTATATCAAAAGTAAATAACGAGCGTGCCACAGTCGGACGTCTGAGCGACATCACATAAAGGGCTTATATCAAAAGTAAATAACGAGCGTGCCACAGTCGGACGTCTGAGCGACATCACATAAAGGGCTTATATTTCACAACTTAATAATTTAGTAGCTCATGAATTTAATATCACAACAAGGGAATATCCAGATACGTGATAAAATAAGGGTTAGTCCATCCACAGGAATAACAATTCAAACGGGTATACCACTCAAGCTTGTTCACCGGGAATTTTACCACGAGGACTGACATAGATATGGATATACTGGCCATGGTCCTTGACCATGGACGCGATGACTCGGAAGGATTTGACTCTGCAGAGCTTGTACTTTAACCACAGCCAACGGATTTTAGTAGTCACAAGGGACTAGTTCCGTTTACGGTGTTTTGGAAGAAACACATCTAACCAGTACACACCCATTCAACATTCCGATGCCAGGAATCACCCTCGGCAGCATTCAAGAAAAACTTTGAGACGGGGAGGCTACGACCTCGCGTAGCATGGGATCAAATTTATATACGCGCGCTCTAAGGGGTGCCCCCCTCTCAGTCCCAACCGGAAACACCCATGCCCCCCGACCGGATGACTGGCTTTAATCCAGGGCCATGGAACCCTCATCCCGGCCCCTCTATTTGGTGTGTACACGAAAAGAGGTTAACAACTTACTAAACCGTATCCTTTGCAGAAAACATGTGGCAGCACGAAAGGGGAAGAACGATTACGTGACTCAGTCCACGTTAACGTCGGAGTTTATCGGATGTCGTAAGACTGGCATGCTACAACAATACCATCTTGCTACCTTTCATGTCACCAAATGATTAGGTCATCTCTCAACAAAGGTCATGATAACTTCGAAACACACGGTCAGTTGCCTTGCATGCAACGAAATACTCACCGATGCTCCTATGCCATGCACAAACCATTCAAGCAAACATGCAAAACACCCATCACATCGAAGGTTCAAACATGCTTGCCTGGTTCGGAGAAGTCGGAGTCTAGCTCGGCGAAGTTCGCGGCTCCGTCACCTCCTCCGGAACCTACGGCATAACGAAACCGTATACTAACGTGAAAATCGTATCGTGCATAAAAATTGTTCCAAAATTTTTCCAAATAAATACTATAAAAAACTAGACAAAATTATAAGACTGACAGAAAAAGAATCAATCAAAAATCATCTTTTATTAAAAAGTTATAAGGGTTTTAGTCCAGGGACTAATCTGTGATGAAACAGAAAAGAACCAGGGACTTGTTTGAAAAACCAGAAAAACGGTTCGGAAAGAAATGCGCCAGCCCAAAGGGAAAGCGCATTTTCCCGAAGGCGCCAACAGAAAACGGTTCGAGGGGGAGAAAGAAGAGAGGCTGACGGGGGGTCCACCCGCTAGGTTTAAAACTCCAATGGAGCTCGCCGGCGCCCGAAGGTTGCGGTGGTCGCCGGCGTCGAACCACGGCGAGGCAGAGAGATCGGAGGGTACCAAGAGTTTCAGGGTGTTCTTCCGCGTCGGTGGGTAGTGGACTTGGTCGTCGGAGAGCACCACGTCGACAGCGACACTTTCTCCGGCGGACGGTGGTTCGGGCGATGGTGGAGTACTCCGGTGGGTGCTGCAAACTCCAAATTGAAGCGCGGGTCAGGAGAGTGGATGCATTAGGAAGCTACTGGCAAGAGCTGAGAGGCAGAGGTGCACGCACGGGGGTGAATCGAGCTGGACCCCGTGGCGGGTCGAGGCGGCCGGAGTTGGGGAAGAAGGCTCCCTCGGGGCTCTTCCAGTGGCTTGGCGTGGGATTGGTGGAGTGCAGAGGTGGTGTGGGTTCGAGTTCGAGCTCGGGGCCTCTATTTATAGGCGATCCAAGGGGGTGGCCGTGAACGGGATAGCTCCGGCGAGCGATTATGGCGAGGCAGGGGTTGGGCAGGGAGTTTAAGTGGCCAGGCAACATCAGGGAGGTTCACTGGTGCCGTTCCCCCGCTAAACCTCGGTCGGGCTTGGCGTAATGCGCCGATCCTCGACGGGGCGGTCGTACGGGCACGGCGGCGGCAGAGAGCGCGCTCCGCGCCTAGCAGTTCACGACGAAGGATGGCAGCGTGCACGGGTGAGTGGATGGCCACGCGGCGGCCTCGGGTGGCTTGGGCGGCGCTGGACGGCGCCGTCCAATGCTGCGCCTCTCTCTGGCAGCCGCAAAGCCGCGGCTGCCATCGCTCACGGGTGGCGCACCTCCTCCTGCTCGTCGCCGACGCCCGCAAACTTCCAGACGATCGTGCGGCGCTGGGATAAGAAGGAGGGAACAGGGAGCAAGGCGCCACCGTGGTACTGGCGAGATCGACATCGGGCTCTGAAGAAAACGACAGCAGTTTACTGAAACTGTTAACTGAACTATCTGAACATTGACAGCAACAGTGTCCATCAGGTGTTCAACGAAATGATTTGGCATGAAGAAAAAAATTTCTGGAGCTGGGACTTGGTGAGGTGACCTCTCAATGCATCCAGAGACTGCCTGAATTTTCTCAGATATTTAGGAGGAGAAAACAAATGAATTTCATCAAATTTGGCAAATAAGGTCCAAACTTGCAGCAAGCACAATTTGAAATATTTGAACTGGAGACCAGTGGATCTTCATGGATCTTGGTTGAGGGCTCTAAGGACTAGCTAGGGAAATTGGTTTGGAGGCAAAACTAAAAGTAGAAAGGGTAGCTCCTTTGTAAATCTCCAAGAGCCAAAGTAGAGGGTAGAAATTATTTTTGATAAGAAATAAATGGAAGGAAGAATATGGGGAGGCTCAACTTGCTGGATTTGAAGTATAACTTGGCACAAAGATGGGGAAAGACTTATGGGGGGGATTTCCACTTAGGTCATGGCAAGAAGAGATTTAGAAAAGGGGGAGAAGATCACTCCAAATGCCATAGGGCTATTTTAAAAGATTTTTCAAAAGAAATCTCCCAAGTGAAAAGCATTTGGTTTTGAGTCCACATAAGAAGGAAAAACCTCCAAGACCAAAATCAAGTCTTGGGTGAATCCAAACAAAACACTTGTCATAAAAGAAAATATTTTGAGAGGGAGAGTACTTCAGAAAATTTTAAATAACATCCCTCAAATCAAATAAAAGTTTGAAAAAGCCAGATAAAATTTTGGGTGTCACAAGATTGCTTCTCTTAAAGACGGTCACATGAAATTCACCAAAATGAGAATCATAACCGGCACGTGCCAATTGAATCGTAGAAAGTAAATTGTAGTGAAGGGATTGAACAAGCATGACATTCTTAAGTGATGCATCACTAGAGATTACCACCTTGCCCAAACCCAATACCTTGCCCTTGCTATTGTCACCAAAAGAGATGTTTGAAGTGGCCTTGAGCGAATCAATGAACTCCACAAACATCTCCCTCTCTCCGGTCATATGATTGGTGCAACCACTATCGATCACCCATTGTGTTCCACCGGAGGTATAGTCCTACAAGAATCAAGCTTTGATTTTAGGTCCCCATTTTGCAATGGGTCCTAGAGAGTTAGCAACAAGGGTCTTAGGAACCCAAATAGTCCAAGCATAATCATCATAGTTAGTGCCAACAAATTTAGCAAAGGTATAACCATCATCTCCTCTCATGAGGACATAAGATGGGTTGTTCTTGCCGGCAAACTCTTTGGGAATGGCCTTGTCCCTAGTGACCTTGCCATCCCAACATTCCCTTTTTCCTTCTCCTTCTCCTTGTGTCCTTCATGAACAAATGCTATCTTTTTTTGGGGAGGAGGAGTAGGACCGATCTTCTTCTTGTGGCTCTTCTTCTTGGTCTTCTTCTTCTTAGAAGAGGGGTCAAACCCAATTCCCTCTTTGGCAACACACTCCTTTTGGTTGCTCAAGAGGTCATTGAGGTTTTTCTCCCCTTGAATGCACGACACAAGCCCTTTCTCAATTTGCGCTTTTAACTTCTTATTCTCCTCTTCGAGAGAGGTGCAATCATGAGCAAAGTTAGCCGTACAAGATTCATCATTTAAATCAATATGAGGGACGGAAGTAAGAGCCTTAATGGTTGTAGCTTTAAGTTGAGCATAAGACTCGGTGAGGGCAATGAGGTCACCTTTGACAACCTTGGAACTAGTCACAAGGAGCTCATGTTCCTCAACAAGTCTCGTGTGATCAACTAGAAGCTTTTCAACCCTTACTTTAAGGGCATCTTTGTTCTCAAGAGCAAGTTGCAACGCATCATCGGTTTTAACGAAGTCAATTTTATGAGAAGACAAGGCTTCCTCAAGTGATGCTCTCATGACACTCTCTTCATGTAGCTCGTGCTCAAGGAGTTCGACTCTCTCTTTTTCCTCTATGAGGAGGTTTTCAACGTTCGCAATAAAATCATCGCGTTCGGCGAGTGATTTAAGGAGATCGCTAAAACGAGCACGAGCTTCACCATGAAGAGTTTTCATGAAAGCCATCAAGGATTCCTCATCATTATCCACACCATCATCACACTCATCCTCCACTATCTCACATGAAATATTAGGAGTGTGGATGAAGGGTTTTAGAGATTTGGACTTTTTTTACCTCTTTGGCCATGAGGCAATGATGAGTGAACGGCTTGTCCTCGTTGGGAAAGTCGAAGAGGCCGGTGGTGGAGGAGGAGGTAGTGGCATGCATGGCAATGGCGGTCGTGCCCACATGATCATCATCACCGTCATCTTCATCTCCGGACATGTACTCCTCATGAACAAGAGCCTTGTCATCTTTCCTCTTGGAAAACTTGGTGAACTTCTTCTTCTTGAGCATAAGCTTCTCGGACTTGTCTTCACGTCTCTCATAAGGACAATCGTGCACAAAATGTCTTGGGCTATCACAATTGTAGCATTTTCTTCGTCCAAACGATCTTCCTTGCAGATTCTTCCCTTTGTTTGCCATGGTCCCGGAATATTTCTTGACCAAGAGAGCCAAGTCTTCCGCAAAGTCATTTGCCGGGCATGAGGTGTCAACATCTTCCTCACAAGTCTCTTCAACAACTTCTTCATCCCTTGAGGGTTGGGCAACTACTTTCTTGGGCTTCAATGCAAGATTTGAGTTCTTGGTGGCTTGATCTATGGCAAAGGTCTTCTTGGACTTGGTGTCCAAAAGAACATGAGTTGAGAAAGTGGATACAACTTGTGCCGCGGTCAACTTTTGATAGTCCGGGCGTTGATGTATCATCATCACCATGGTATGTTCCGTGAGAACCATAGCATCAATGAACTTGTCCTTAATGAAATCATCATTTGCCCAAGTGCACCCAAAGGTTCTCAAATTGAGCACAAGAGACTTCAACCTTCGATATACCTCTTCCGCGGACTCACCCTCATTTCTCACAAATAGGTTGACTTCTTGGTTGAGCAAAGCCAACCGAGATCTTCGAATTGCTTCATCACCTTCGAGGGCCTCCTCAAGGCAATCCCAAATTTCCTTGGCGGTCTTGAGTAGAGCAATGGAGTCACTATAGTCATCGGTCACCGCGGTGCGCAACATGTTGTGGGCGGTAGCATTGAGTTGATCATCAACCACTTCTCTTGCAGTGAGATTCATGGGATCCTTGGGGTTGAAACCGTTGACCACAATCCACCATAGTTGTGTAGATGCACTGTGAATATGAGACTCCATATCTAGCTTCCACTTAGCAAACGCGTTAGCTTTCAAAGGGGGTGGAGGCCCCACAGGATTAATGCGAGGATGCTGCAAGGGTTGTGGTGAGTAAAAGGGTTCCACGGCATTGTACTTGGGAACTTGAGTGCGAGCCGGGGATGCAAGAGGTTCTCTCGAATCATCCGCATCATGAACCCCATTTGGATCAAATGAGTTTGAGGCGGATGTCGAGGGCTTTAAGCGAGCATCAATTTCCTCCTTGACCGAGGAGCGAACTTCTTTCAACATAGTAGTTTTGAGGTCCGCAAACATTGAAAGAATATCGGCCGCCGTCAACGGGGCCCCCGGGTTAATGGGGGCGACGGGAGCAACGGCCGGAGCAACAAGTGCGTTGGCCGCGGCGGAGAGTAGGTTTTGACCATCCTCCGCAAGTGGTGCGTCACCTCCCTCATTCCCTAGATCGACCATATCCTCTAAGGTTGTAAAACCTTATATTAGAGCACGAGGCTCTGATACCAATTGAAAGGATCGATACGGTCGACTAGAGGGGGGGTGAATAGGAGACTACAAATATTACTCTTTCTTGTCAATTTTAAGGCTTAGTGGATAAAAAGGGTTCACTAGATATGCAACTAGGTGAACACAACCTATATGACAAGCAAGCTCTAAGCTAAATATGCTAGGCAACAAACTAATTAGGAAGCCAACAAGCATACAATGCTAAGTAAAAGTGCGGGAAAGGATTAACCACAAGTGAGACGAGGACGCGGATTTTATCCCGAAGTTCACTCTTCCTTGGGGAAGAGCTACTCTCCGTTTGGAGCGGTGCCGGAGCCAAAGCTTGCGGAACGCCACCGAAGGCTCACCGTAATCTCCTTCAAGTCACCCCCAACGGATGAGCCTCGAATCACTCGGGGTTGGTCTTGAATGCGACCACCACACCTTTACAAACTTCTCCGGAGCACACCACAAGCAAGGAAGCTTCTGGAGGAACCTCTAACCGCCTAGGAGCCCAAGCTCCAAGAGTAACAAGTCATGGTGGATGAATGTTGCGGGGAACGCGATTTGGTTTGGTCAAAGTGTAGATCGGGTCTTGCTCTCCCAATCCTCAAAGTTTCAAGAAGATTGGGTGGAGGGATTGAGAGTAGTGAGCAAAATGGGGTGTAGCAATGGAGGAGCTCAACAAGACATTAGAGTTGAGGGATGGAGGAGGAAGAAGGGGGCTTATATAGTGTTCTTGGCCGGGAGGGGATTTCTGCCCGTTGGACCCCGTGCGCACGGGCCAAGTCAGCCCCGTGCGCACGGGGTGTCCAGTGAGTTTCGAGGTACCCCGTGCGCACGGGGGTCAGAGACCCCGTGCGCACGGGGTGTCCCGAAATATTCTGACTACCCCGTGCGCACGGGGGTCAGAGACCCCGTGCACACGGGGTGTCCAGAAGATTTCTGATGAAACATCACAGGACACCACGGCAAAGCACACAATAAGTGGAATATCTGAGGAGGTGTAGGAGGGCTGGTGTATCTGTCTTGGAGGCATTCCCACACGACACAAAATCCACGAAGACCCCTCTTGATAGTGCGGTTTTACCTATGACTCAAATCAAACCAAAACGAAAAACCTTCGAGTCGCCGGTAACCACGCCTTTGATCTTTTTGGACTGGGGGGTCGCACACCTCCATCAATGGACACCTTGGAACCAAAGTCCTGAGATAAACTTTAGCAACCAACATTAGTTCCATTAACCACATTGTCATCACACCAAAATATAATCTAAGTGATACTTGCACTTTCAGTCGTTAGATGCAGATCTGATGGTCAGAAATGACGGATGGTAGACACACCATCATCACCAACTGAGTCTTTTATAGGAGTAGAGAAAAGATACGTATTGTACTACCCTCTCCGTCTCGGTTTATAGGGTGCGCACGTAGTTCTCGGTCATCCATTTGACTAACTAAATATGAGTTAGTATGTCACAAAAAGTATATCATTCGATTCTTAAGCGGATGTAGTTTCTAAACATATACTGTTCATCACATATATAGCCAGTTAAATTCTCAACCTAGAACGACGTGCATGCCCTGTAAACCGATACAGAGGATATAGTAAAAATGAGGTGATTTTACCGAGCGATGGGCGGGGGAGCATGGCCTGTCATGCGGTCCCACGTGTCATGATGTACCAAGGCGATGCGCGTGTCCCTCTTGAGGCAGAACAATGGCAGAAGCAATACTACGTGGTTTTCTTGAAGGAGATAATGGCGAAGCGAAGTGTGAAATAATGGTTGCTTCGTCCGTCTCGGAAGGTGCGGCATTGTGATTTGATGTCTCATTGCTCATTACTACTACTGGGGCGGTACGACTGGGGTGCGTCCTCCCTGTTGTTCTGCACTGTTATTTGGTGCATGACACGTCGACCTGGTTGCTATTTGTCCCACATGTCGGTGAGAGGAAGTACATAACTCATGAAAGAGAGCGTCGATGGAGGAGTACAAGACACGGCTTGGTTTTTGCTACTTCGCCCGATCCATCGATGCAAACCCGGACTAAAAAAGGCGAGGGCGGGTCTTTTCCCGCGCGGCAGGCAGGGGAGTTTGGCATAGTCTGTTGAAGGCAATGAGGCAGGAAGGGAAACAAGGAAATAAAGGTTGAGCTACTTAGTTTTGGGAAAATCTGATTTTACGGAGTACGTACCCACTATGGAGGTAGTATACTAATTACTACTCCCTCCTTTCCGGTTTATAGGGCTCGTCTAAAAAATTCATTTTTCCATTTTATAAGTCTCAATTCTACTACTAGTAGTAGTACCATCACATGTTGGATTTTGAGGTGCGCTAAATCACCCGATGTAAGCATTGTCAAGAGAAAACTCACCAATGCATGTAGAAGTTCATGGAAATTTAGTGGTCATTCATGCATTCGTTCTAATTAATGCCCGGTAAACATAACTTCTTGAGAAAAACGAGCGTACATTACTTGTGCAAACTGCGAAATTAATTCCACCACTCACCATCTACCTTGGTTGGAGAGATTTTGAAATTGAACCATAAACTGGAGAGGAGGGAGTAGTAACATAGCCTAGGGTAGCTTGCTGCACCACGGACTCCAAGGAAATTAATGTAGTAGTACTCCTCCTATATACTACTCCAAGGAAATTGAGCCATAAACTGGAAAGGAGGGAGTACTACTAAAAGACATATATTCCAAACAATATGATAATCTCTCTAACCAAGGTAGGGACGAGGAGTAAACGGAGGGAGTAGTAAAATTTTCTCCTCGTCCTGCGAGCCACCGCGCGCGTGGGCAAGGGAGCGGGTGTAGGCGTAGTAAGCAAGCTTCACCTCGTCCTGCGAGCCACCGCGCCCGTGGGCGGGGGAGACGGCATAGTAAGCAAGCTTCTTCTTGTTCTGCGAGTTGACGGGACACATCAAAAGTAATACTTACATACAGAGCATCTTGAGTGTACAGAACCTTGCCTCTAAGGTAGGCCCCATATGACGCGTCAAGTCGCAATTTGTTTGTTCACCCGTGGTAGATGATCCTCCATCAAGTGGACAACCAGTACAGTGTCAATTTACCACGTGGGATGCCTTTTCGTACAGAAATGACCTCCACCGTGTACCCGCGCGGGTGTGGCTGGGAAAGAGACAGGAGTACGTGCGTCGTGCGTGCACCTCTTCTCTCCATGCACGTGCCCCACCTACGTGGGTGTGTGTGAGAGAGAGATACAAACCTAGACATAATGCGCCGTCATCCCCATGCCTCCACCCAGTCCGACCACCAGTCACCACCACGCCCCACTCCTCCTCACCTTATCTCTCATCTTTCTCGAGATATCATGTTTTCGATGAAATTCTCGAGATACCATTTTTCCGATAAAATTCTCGAGATATCATTAGGTTTTACACATGGGACTTGCATGGGTCAATCACAACATGTGTTTTGTAAAAAAAAATGCATCTTGATGTTCCGTGCAATGCACGGGCATCTTGCTAGTCCATGAAAACAACACATGTCAAAATTTCATGGCGAACGAGGGATTTGAATCTGCTGGGAGGGGCTGTTTGGATTTTGCCCAGGGTAGCCAAAATATTGGCGAACCTTTTGTCCACTGGTGACTTTGCCACCGATGAACGAGGAATGGTTCGGGTGCTCATGCATCCTCCAGCGCGCACGTTGGAGACGAGCTCGCACGAGCTGTGCTTTTTTTGTCCCACCACGCCGCCCGAGCCGGCCGCAGACCGACCGGCGACCCGCATATTACGCCATCCAACTGTAGCCGCACACATTCTGACAGCAACTCAACCAATCGGACGAAATTCATGCAAACACGGCGATATTTCTCATAAACAATGACGGAGTTCATATAAAATACCGGATTTTTATACAAACATGATGGATTTCATTACATTCAAATCAACTAAGCGGTGCTAGTTCTAGACAACACAGGTATATAATACCTGGCCTTAATGGTCGCCCGCCGATCCATTTGTGTTCCTCATGTCCGGCAGCACGATCACTGGAATGCCGGGAGCCCCGGAGGTATATGCTTCAGCGCAAAGGACGGCTCACTCCCCCGCTGCCCAACTGATATGGTTGGGTGATGCCCAAGATGATGGTGGAAGGGGGCTTCTCCGCTTCCGTGGAGCCCATGCAGGGTCGACGAAGGTCCTCGCAACAAAAGGATCCGGCAAGACACCTGCTGTGTACGCCGGTGTCGCCTCCGCGGTGGCCTTCATGGGACCCAAGCGGAGGCGGCCTCCCGTGTTCTACTTCTCCTCGATGATGGCGGCGGACACGAAGGCGCTGGCCACCGACTCGTCGCTCTCCGCGCACTCGGCTTCTGTCTCTGCTTGCATGGTGCGGCTACCAACATGGGAGTCTCGGCCACAGAAACGGGAGACGCGATCGAAGACACGGGAGGCGCGGTATGAGGCGGCGGCGTGGACGGCAGCGATGATGCCCGTGCGCCGCTCCTCGTTGAGCTGGCCTGGAGCGGCGAGTTGCTGAACCGCGCGCCGGCTTGGGGCGGCAACTGGCTCCATCGGGCGAGGGCAGGGGGGTGGATTAGCGAGCTGCATAGCTCGTATCCGGCGGGCTCGGCGAGCCACCCAGCCGGCTTGGATGCGGGATAACTACTCTTCGTAAGCCATTGTAAGAGCGGACAAAATGATGAAGGAGGAGATAGGGGAGCGGCGGAGGGGTGCGATTCTAGGCCGGCGTTTGGCCTTGTTTAAATAGGAGATTAAATAGACGGCGGACGGGAGGAGCTCGACCGGCGTTACATTTAATGCCGGTCCGGTTATGAACGGACGTGTGTCCAGAGTGGGTTTCTCGGCTTCCACACGGGTTTCATGGAGGCGTTTGAATGCGGCAAGGAGGCTTGTTCAGCCGGGCGTGCATCGAGTGGCGCCCTCGACTCTGACGTACAACACCGCGTCGTTCTTCCACTGACGCGTGGGCTCTTTGGGTACATGGCCTGCATGTCAGTGACCCAACGCAGGCAGCGCACAGCAGAGGAACTTTTGGTGGGCCAGGGCGGTCAGAAGCAGGCATTTCATAAACCGATGATTGTTCATTGAGTGTGACATCATCTATTTCATCTAGATAAGCCTAATATATAATGTAAGAGAATTTTAAAATTTTCATATATATGTTGATAGCCCGTTCGATACGTTGTGATTCATAAAGACCGCTGCAAACATCAATGTTCTGCTTATCACACATAATATTGATTAAACCTTGCAAAAAAGGATCAGATTGATTAATACCCGTAACAATCCATGTCCTTAACAAAGGGTGCATGCACGTATAGGTTGAGCGTGTGTCTTGCGTCGTGTGCGGTGTGCATGCAGGCGTGCGAGTGTTGTGTGCGTGCATGTGTACGTTTCAGCGTTGCATGCATGTGTGCGTACGTGCGTGTGTTCGTGAGTGCATGTGTACGTGTCAGTGTTGCACGTCTGCATGCGTGCGTGTGTTCGTTATGTGTACGTGTCAGTGTTGCACGCCTACATGCGTGCGTGTGTTCGTGCGAGTGTTGCGTGCGTGCATGTGTACGTGCGAGGTGTTTTTCATCTCTGGTCAGTAGATTTTCCAGCCATTGGATACGAAATCAAGGGCCTGCAGTTTATCTTCAACCTCCACCCCCTGAGCCTCCAGCCACCGCCGGCCGAACCGATGGCCGCCACCGCCCGCGGCCGGCCCGCGCAGCCACGCCGCCCCGCCCGCCCCGAAACCACTCCCAACCGCCGGTTCGCCGCCGCCCCGGCCATCCCTCTAGGCCCCCCCTGCGCCGAGGTTTTTCTCTGGCGATCCCCACGCCACCGCCCAATCACCGCGCCCCCACACCACCGGCGACTGCCAACCAGAGGTCTCACGACTTCGAATCCCCACCGATCACTAATTTATTACCATTTATGTCCTTCATATACACACTGACGGGTGGGCCCTATGGTAATGTGCGCTGCTGAATGTGGACCGTTTGACTGGTCAATTGACCGTGTCATCAACAAATTACGGAGCTGTATGGTGAGCCAGTGACCGTATGATCACCCTAAAATGTATTTTATTAACATAGTACAGACTCAAACTACCATTTCTTTCTTCCATATACGCGCTGACAGGTGGGCCCCATGGTTACGCGCCCTGATGGTGCAACACTAGGTGTGCCACATGGAACGTTTGACTGGTCAATTGATTGTGTCATCAACAAAATACGGAGTTGTACAGGTGAGCTAGTGACCGTTGAAAGCACAAGTGCTCCCTGGGTGATTTTGGTAATTAATGTCAACATATCTCTTGTTGGACTAATGCTTCTACCTAGTATGTTTCAGATAAGTTCAACAATGGAGTGGCATGGACTAGAGGATGTGGATCCCCTTCAAGATGCTGAGGACAAAGGATTGGCTCAAGCTCAAAGCTCATATTTTAGTGATCCAAGATCACATTGAGTCCATAGGAAAGCCAATACTATTAAGAGGGGATGAGGTGTTGCTTAATGAGTTTCTTGCTCAAAGTGCTTAGTGATATGCTCCAAAGCCCTCAACCACTTTCTCACATCCACATATGTCCCAAACCAAAAGTCAAACTCGGCCCCACCGAAACTTTCTATCCGGCGCCACCGAGTTCTCTTGACATAGCCACTGCCAGAAACCCTAATCAATTCGGTCTCACCGATGGGATCTCGGTCTCACCGAGATGGGCTTGCAAACTCTCTGTCGCCTATTGCAATAATTTCGGTCCCACCGAGGTATGCAATCGGTCCCACCGAGTTTGCTTGGCCAACTCTCTGTTTAGCTTATTACCCAAATCGGTCCCACTGAGTTTGTGTAATCGTTCAAACCGAGTTGAGGCTTTACCCTAACCCTAGCACATCGGTCCTACCGAGTTGATCATATCGGTCCCACCGAAATACCTAACGGTCACATTATGAACTAAATCGGTCTGACCGAGTTCTCTGAATCGGTCCCACCGAGTTTGGTGATTTGTGTGTAACGATTAGATTTTGTGTGGAGGCTATATATACCCCTCCACCCACTCTTCATTCATGGAGAGAGCCATCAGAACATGCCTACACTTCCAACATACATTTTCTGAGAGAGAACCACCAACACTTGTGTTGAGGTCAAGATATTCCATTCCAACCACATAAATCTTGATCTCTAGCCCTCCCCAAGTTGCTTTCCACTCAAATCTTCGTTCCACCAAATCCAAATCCTGTGAGAGAGAGTTGAGTGTTGGGGAGACTATCATTTGAAGTACAAGAGCAAGGAGTTCATCATCAACACACCATTTGTTACCTCTTGGAGAGTGGTGTCTCCTAGATTGGCTAGGTGTCACTTGGGAGCCTCCGTCAAGATTGTGGAGTTGAACCAAGGAGTTTGTAAGGGCAAGGAGATCGCCTACTTCATGAAGATCTACCCGAGTGAGGCAAGTCCTTCGTGGGCGACGGCCATGGTGGGATAGACAAGGTTGCTTCTTCGTGGACCCTTCGTGGGTGGAGCCCTCCGTGGACTCGCGCAACTGTTACCCTTCGTGGGTTGAAGTCTCCATCAACGTGGATGTACGATAGCACCACCTATCGGAACCACGGATAAAAAATCTCCGTGTCTCCAAATTGCGTTTGCACACTCCAATCCCATCCCTTTACATTCTTGCAACTTGCATGCTTTACTTTCCGCTGCTCATATACTCTTGTCATGCTTGCTTGATATGTATTGTGAATGTTTAAACTTGTGCCAAAACTCCACTTCAACTTAAAGAAATTAAAAACTGCAACTTTTCTTACTTAGAGTCTATTCACCCCCCCTCTACACACCTCTTCTCGATCCTTTCAATTGGTATCAGAGCTTTGGTCTCCATTGCTTTGGTTTAATCACCATTGGAGGAAGATGGATGAGTCTATGTTGGGGAGTCTTAGACGTAGAGTGCCTATTCTTGATGAAGAGTTCTTTCATGAGTGGAAAAATGAGATGCTTGAGATTTTCAATGAATATCATTTGAACAAGTACATTACTAGCCCTTGTGCACCTCATGTTGATCCTTTGCATCCTACCCTTGATGAGTCTATTGACATGATCCGCAATCTTAGAACTGTTAATCTTATCACTAGAGGCTTGCCTAGAAAATTGATTGGGTGTTTGCCTACTCTTGACTGTGCCTACACTATATGGAGATTTCTTGAGGAAAGATTTCCAAACTATTCCTTGCAAAACTTAGATGAAATTCTTCATAAGTCTATTGCCTTGAGTAAGATGAATTCTAGTGATCCTATTTTTGGTGATTGTCTATTTGAGCTTACCAATCTCATGCGTGCCAAAGGAGATGTTGGAATCATTAGCAATATCATATCCGAAGCTATTAGAACTCATAAAGGTGACCATTGTGATGATCATTTATCTAATGAATTACCCTCTCTAGGAATTGATCAAATACAAGACGATGTTGAACATGGATACTATGATGAGGATGATGATAGTGACAGTGATCTTGACGATGCGATGAGACACTTTGGTCTTATGGCTAATCTTCACGGCTACATGGCTGGAGGAAAGGAATGGGTCCTTGATAGTGGATGTACTGATCATATGACCGGAGACAAAGATATGTTCCGTGAGCTTGCTGAAAACAATGACCCTAGAAAGTATGTCACTTTTGGTGATAACTCAAAGGGTAAGGTGGTTGGCCTCGGTAAGGTGGCCATCTCACATGATAGCTCCATACAAAATGTCATGCGCGTTGAATCTCTTGGGTACAATTTACTTTCAGTATCTAGACTTGCTGATTTCGGTTTCAATGTCCTATTTACTGAAGTAGATTTCCAAGTGTTTCGAAGTGACAATCATAAAATGGTCTTTACCGGTATACGTAGAGGTGATCTTTACATTGTTGATTTCACTAAAAAGGCTCAACCTAGAACTTGCTTAATTGCTAAATCTTCTAAAGGCTGGTTGTGGCATAGAAGGTTAGGTCATGTGGGCATGCGAAATCTTGATAAGCTTATTAAAGGTGATCATACCCTTGGAGTAAAAGATGTTATATTTGACAAGGATAGACTTTGTAGTGCTTGTCAAGCAGGAAAACAAGTTGGGGGGAGTCACCCCGTGAAGAACATCATGACCACGAGAAGACCGCTCGAGCTACTTCACATGGATCTCTTTCGTCCCAATGCCTACAAGAGTCTCGGTGGTAACTCATTTGGTCTAGTCATAGTCGATGATTTTTCAAGATTTACGTGGGTGTTCTTTCTTGATGATAAATCGCAGGTCCAAAAGATCTTCAAAAACTTCGCTAGGAAGGCCCAAAATCAATTTGAAGTGAAGATCAAGAAGGTTCGGAGCGATAATGGAACGGAGTTCAAGAACGCAAATGTGGATACCTTTCTTGACGAAGAGGGGATTTCACACGAGTTCTCAGCTATGTACACACCTCAAAAAAAATGGAGTTGTTGAGAGGAAGAACCGGACTCTTATTGAGATGGCAAGAACGATCCATGATGAGTACAAGACTCCAAAACACTTTTGGGCGGAAGTGGTTGAGACAGCTTGTCATGCAACAAATTGCTTGTATCTTCACAAGCTACTCGGCAAGACGGCATACGAGCTCCTCACCGGTAACAAACCCCAAGTTGGATACTTTCGAGTATTCGGCTCAAAGTGCTACATTCTTGATAAGCATCGTCGTTCTAAATTTGCTCCTAAATCTCATGAAGGTTTCCTACTTAGTTATGGCTCAAACTCTCACACTTACCGTGTCTACAACAATTTCACCCGAAAGGTTGAAGAGACGGTAGATGTGAAGTTTGATGAATCTAACGGCTCGCAAGTAGAGCAATTGCCAATTGATGTAGGAGACAAAGACCCTTCGGAAGCAATCCAAGACTTGTCTATTGGCAAGATTCGTCCAACGGAGGTGAAGGAGAGTACCTCGTCCGTCCAAGTGGAAGCTTCCACCTCACGACAAGGTGAACCAAGAATTGATACAGAAGCATCCACAAGTGGGACACACCAAGACAAAGAAAACGAGGAAGTACACCAAAATGAACATCAACAACCTCCTTCTCCACCACAACAAGAGAACGACAACGTCAACAATGAAGAAGGCCAAGAAGAAGAACAAGATGAAGAGGATGTTCCACCCCGAGCCAAGCAAAAGCTCCCACGAGTTCGAGCAAGAGTCGCCAAAGACCATCCCGTCGAGCAAATCTACAATGATATCCAAACCGGGAGAATCACTTGCTCTAAAACTCGTTTGGCTAACTTTTGTGAACATTATTCATTCATCTCTAGCATTGAACCTATGAAGGTTGAAGAAGCATTGGAAGATCCGGATTGGATAAACGCCATGCATGAAGAGCTACACAACTTTGAGAGAAATCAAGTGTGGACATTGGTTGAGAAGCCCGACAACAACCACAACATCATTGGTACCAAATGGGTGTTTCGCAACAAGCAAGATGAAGATGGACAAGTAGTTCGCAACAAAGCACGTCTCGTCGCCCAAGGCTACACTCAAATCGAAGGTATGGACTATGGTGAGACATATGCCCCCGTTGCTAGACTTGAGTCCATTCGCATCTTACTTGCTTATGCTAATCACCATGATATCACCTTGTACCAAATGGACATCAAAAGTGCTTTTCTAAATGGTGAAATAGAGGAGGAAGTTTATGTTAAGCAACCTCCCGGCTTTGTCAATCCTAAGAAACCTAATCATGTTTACAAACTTCACAAAGCTCTTTATGGTCTTAAACAAGCTCCTAGAGCGTGGTATAAATACTTGACCAAGTTCCTTACTGAAAAAGGCTTTGAAATTGGAAAAATAGATTCTACTCTTTTTACTAAAAGGGTTAATGGAGAACTATTTGTGTGCCAAATCTATGTTGATGATATTATATTTGGTTCGACTAACCCTCACTTTAGTGAGAAGTTTGGAAAGCTAATGTCGGAGAAGTTTGAGATGTCTATGATGAGGGAACTCAAATTCTTTCTCGGTTTGCAAATCAAGCAAACTAAGGAAGGTACCTTTGTCTCTCAAACAAAGTACACCAAGGACTTATTCAAGAAGTTCAATATGCAAGAATGCAAAGGTATGACTACACCCATGCCTACTAGTGGACATCTTGATTTGACCAAAGATGGTGAACCGGTTGATCAAAAGGTTTACCGCTCCATGATTGGTTCATTGTTATATCTATGTGCCTCTTGTCCCGATATTATGCTAAGTGTGTGCATGTGTGCACGATATCAAGCGGCCCCTAAAGAATGTCATCTTAAGGCTGTGAAAAGGATAGTGAGATACTTAATACACACACCAAATTTTGGCATTTGGTATCCTAAGAGGTCTTCTTTCGATCTTGTTGGTTACTCCGATTCAGACTATGCCAGAGACAAGGTTGATAGAAAGTCCACTTCGGGTACTTGTCAATTTCTTGGTAGATCTCTTGTGTCTTGGTCCTCCAAGAAACAAAACTCGGTATCCTTATCTGCCACCGAAGCGGAATACATTGCCGCTAGTTCATGTTGTGCTCAATTGCTTTGGATGACCCAAACACTCGAGGACTATGGGATATATGTGAAACATGTTCCATTGCTTTGTGACAATGAAAGTGTTATCAAGATTGCTCACAATCCTGTGCAACATTCTCGAACTAAGCATATTGAAGTTCGTCATCATTTCATTCGAGATCACGTTTTTTTTGACTGGTGACTGTAGGGAAAACCCCCCACAGCATTCAAAACTTTATTTCAAAACAAAGTAGCATACAATATACAAGGATTACAAGGGGTAATCAGAAGAGAAAACTAAAAACTAAGATCTAGAGATACAAAACCTCAAGGAGGAAGAAAGGAAATCCACTTAAGAAGCTCTTCCTTGTACCTAGCCTTAACTCTGTGCTGCATTAGCAAAATATCATGGATAAAAGCACTCCTCCACTTGTTGAAACTCTGCCTCTCATGCCTAAACACCTTTGCATTCCTGATTATCCATATGTTCCAGCAAGCAATAAAAACAACGTCAGTGAAAAAGGCTTTGCAAAGTCCTGTTTAGCTTGCAAAACCATTCGAGATCACGTTGCCAAAGGGGACATTGATCTTAAGCATGTTCGCACCGATAAGCAATTGGCGGATATATTTACCAAACCGCTTGATGAGAAAGTCTTTTGCCATTTGAGAGGTGAATTGAACATCATTGATGCTTCAAACTTGGAGTAGGAACTCCATTTGGATACATGCAAGGCATGAGCCTTTGACTAATCCTTGATATTTCTTTCATGTTGCTCTTCATATGTCTTGGATATATTTGCACCCTTGCATGCTATCTAACCCTTGTAGGTACTTGGATGAATCCAAATCTATGAGATTGCAACCCACTCACATCTTGAGCAATTTCTACATAACCAAGTCTCTACACAATGGTGGTTGAAAACAAGGAAGCATGAAAATCTCCAAACATATCCTTTGACAAATTCTATATTAAGTTTTATGATTGTCATTTTGGATACGCAAGTGCTCTTCCTTGCAAGACTAACCCATGTAGGTAGATGAACTCAAATTCCAAGTGGTGCTCCCAACTCTTGATGAGCTACATCAACCTTGAGCAACCCACACAAGTTCAACTACCTGATCAAGATCGACACCACCACCCAAGGTATGTTATTCCATCTTAGAGAAGCTTTACTCCAAGTCATGAGTTAAAGAACCTCAACAAGATGTGAATACAACAAGATGCTTAAACGAAAAATGGTAACCCCATTTTGAGCTCAAATCTATGAGTATGACCTATGATCAAGTGCCCTCACTTGACTCCTAAGTCAATATACTCTAACATAGGTGACTTTGTCGCCGCCCAATTCTAGAAGAAGTTCTCTTGTGTTTCTCCGTGCTCTTGCATTTATCTCATGCATATTTGTTTCCTGATACGTCTCCAACGTATCTATAATTTTTGATTGTTCCATGCTATATTATATTCTGTTTTGGATGTTTAATGGGCTTTATTATACACTTTTATATTATTTTTTGGACTAACATATTAACCGTAGGCCCAACCCAAATTGTTGTTTTTTGCCTATTTCAGTGTTTCGCAGAAAAAGAATATCAAACGGAGTCCAAACGGAATGAAACCTTCGGGAACGTGATTTTCGGAACAAACGTGATCCAGAGGACTTGGAGTCCACGTAAAGAAATCAATGAGGAGAGCACGAGGCAGGGGGCGCGCCTACCCCCCCCCTAGGCGCGCCCTCCACCCTCGTGGGGCCCACGCTGCTCCACCGACGTACTTCTTCCTCCTATATATACCTACGTACCCCCAAACCATCAGAGGCATCCACGAAAACCTAATTCCACCGCCGCAACCTTCTGTACCCGTGAGATCCCATCTTGGGGCCTTTTCCGACGCTCCGCCGGAGGGGGCATTGATCACGGAGGGCTTCTACATCAACACCGGAGCCTCTCCGATTATGTGTGAGTACTTTACCTCAGACCTTCGGGTCCATAGTTATTAGCTAGATGGCTTCTTCTCTCTCTTTGGATCTCAATACAAAGTTCTCCTCGATTCTCTTGGAGATCTATTTGATGTAATCTTCTTTTGCGGTGTGTTTGTCGAGACCGATGAATTGTGGGTTTATGATCAAGTTTATCTATGAACAATATTTGAATCTCCTCTGAATTCTTTTATGTATGATTGGTTACCTTTGCAAGTCTCTTCGAATTATCAGTTTGGTTTGGCCCACTGGATTGATCTTTCTTGCAATGGGAGAAGTGTTTAGCTTTGGGTTCAATCTTGCGGTGCTCGATCCCAGTGACAGAAAGGGAAACGACACGTATTGTATTGTTGCCATCGAGGATAACAAGATGGGGTTTATATCATATTGCGTGAGTTTATCCCTCTACATCATGTCATCTTGCTTAAAGCGTTGCTCCGTTCTTACGAACTTAATACTCTAGATGCATGCTGGATAGCGGTCGATGTGTGGAGTAATAGTAGTGGATGCAGAATCGTTTCGGTCTACTTGTCGCGGACGTGATGCCTATATACATGATCATACCTAGATATTCTCATAACTATGCTCAATTCTATCAATTGCTCGACAGTAATTTGTTCACCCACCGTAATACTTATGCTCTTGAGAGAAGCCACTAGTGAAATCTATGGCCCCCGGGTCTATTTTCCATCATATTAATCTTCCAACACTTAGCTATTTCTATTGCCGTTTATTTTACTTTGCATCTTTATTTCTATTTATTATAAAAATACCAAAAATATTATCTTATCATATCTATCAGATCTCACTCTCGTAAGTGACCGTGAAGGGATTGACAACCCCTTTATTGCGTTGGTTGCGAGGTTCTTATTTGTTTGTGTAGGTGCGTGGGACTTGAGCGTGGTCTCCTACTGGATTGATACCTTGGTTCTCAAAAACTGAGGGAAATACTAACGCTACTTTAATGCATCTTACTTTCCTCTTCAAGGGAAAACCAACACAATGCTCAAGAGGTAGCAAGAAGGATTTCTTGTGCCGTTGCCGGGGAGATTCGCGCCAAGTCAAGTCAAGTCAAGACATACCAAGTACCCATCACAAACTCTTATCCCTCGCATTACATTATTTGCCATTTGCCTCTCGTTTTCCTCTCCCCCACTTCACCTTTGCCATTTTATTCGCCCTCCTTCCATTCGATCTTGTGTTACCATGTGCCTTCTTTTTTTCTTGCATCTTCGCTTGCTAAAAGTTTATGGATCCTCATCCGCTTGCTAATCTTTTTAAGAGATCCAATTATGATGAACCAATTGCTAGTGAGTATTGTGCACTAGATTATCTTTATGAAGTTTTGCTTGAAATTCGTGAATATGAAAATTGTGATGAAGTACTTTATGGAGTGATTCACGATGGATCTTTGAATAAAAAGCATGATTGCAATGATTTTACTATAAATTATCTTGATGTCAATAGTGCTAATAATATGCAAAACCCTAAGCTTGGGGATGCTAGTTTTGCTATGTCTACTACTTGTTGCAATGATCATGATTGGGGTGATTCTTCTTATGATCTTGAAAATTTATTTAAGCCCCATGATGAATATGAGACTGATAATAATGTTTGCAATATTATTGAAAGTGGGTTTGGAAGAGTGTCAACTTTAGATTCCACATATTTGGAGAATATTCAATCTTATGAAATTTTTGATAAAAGTGGGTTTGGAGAGGTCATGACTTTAGTTAATGTTAATCCCATTATTTTTGAAGAGTGTCAACTTTGCATGCATGTGGTTCATAAAGAGAATATTTTAGGTGATAGCTATGTTGTTGAATTTGTTTATGATTCTACATGTAATTACTATGAGAAGGAAAATATGGTTGTAGAAATTTTCATGTTACAAAATTACCTCTCGTTAAGTCGAGATTGCTATTGTTCCTTTCTTCTTCCTTGCATATGCTAGTTTTTGTCCGCCTTGATAATTTGTTTGCTTATGAAATACCTATGCATAGGAAGTATGTTAGACTTAGATGTGTTTTTCACATGCTATATGATGCTCTCTTTGTGCTTCAATTCTTGTCTTTCATGTGAGCATCATCGAAATTATCAATGCCTAGCTAGGGGTGTTAAACGATAACGCTTGTTGGGAGGCAACCCAATTTTATTTTAGTTTTTTTTTGCTTTTTTCTTCTGTTTAGGAATAAATATTTGATCTAGCCTCTGGTTAGATTTGTTTTTATGTTTTAATTAGTGTTTGTGCCAAGTTAAACCTATAGGATCTTCTTGGGTGATAGTTATTTGATCTTACTGAAAATTCCAGAAACTTTCTGTTCACGAAAACAATTGTTAAAAATCACCAGAACGTGATAAAATACTGATTCCAATTTCAGTAGATCAATAAACAAATTTTCTAGGTCTTCCTATTTTGGTAGATTTTTTGAGTTCCAGAAGTTTGCGTTAGTTACAGATTACTACAGACTGTTCTGTTTTTGACAGATTCTGTTTTTCGTGTGTTGTTTGCTTATTTTGATGAATCTATGGCTAGTAAAAGAGTTTATAAACCATAGAGAAGTTGGAATACAGTAGGTTTAACACCAATATAAATAAAGAATGAGTTCATTACAGTACCTTGAAGTGGTGTTTTGTTTTCTTTCGCTAACGGAGCTCACGAGATTTTCTGCTAAGTTTTGTGTTGTGAAGTTTTCAAGTTTTCGGTAAAAGATTTGATGGGTTATGGAACAAGGAGTGGCAAGAGCCTAAGCTTGGGGATTCCCATGGCACCCCAAGATAATCTAAGGACTCCAAAAAGCCAAATCTTGGGGATGCCCCGGAAGGCATCCCCTCTTTCGTCTTCGTCCATCGTTAACTTTACTTGGAGCTATATTTTTATTCACCACATAATATGTGTTTTGCTTGGAGCGTCTTGTATAATTTGAGTCTTTGCTTTTTAGTTTACCACAATCATCCTTGCTTTACACACCTTTTGAGAGAGACACACATGATTCGGAATTTATTAGAATACTCTATGTACTTCACTTATATCTTTTGAGCTATATAGTTTTTGCTCTAGTGCTTCACTTATATCTTTTAGAGCACGGTGGTGGATTTGTTTTATAGAAACTTTGTTCTCTCATGCTTCACTTGTATTATTTTGAGAGTCCTACAAAACAGCATGGTAATTTGCTTTAATTATGATAGGCATCCAAGACTAGTAATAAAAATCTTATGAGTGCGTTGAATACTATGAGAAGTTTGATGCTTGATAATTGTTTTGAGATATGAAGATGGTGATATTAGAGTCATGCTAGTTGAGTAGTTGTGAATTTGAGAAATACTTGTGTTAAAGTTTGTGATTCCCGTAGCATGCACGTATGGTGAACCGTTATGTGATGAAGTCGGAGCATGATTTATTTATTGATTGTCTTCCTTATGAGTGGCGGTCGGGGACGAGCGATGGTCTTTTCCTACCTCTCTATCCCCCTAGGAGCATGCGCGTAATAATTTGCTTTGATAACTCGTAGATTTTTGCAACAAGTATATGAGTTCTTTATGACTAATGTTGAGTCCATGGATTATACGCACTCTCTTCCTTCCACCATTGCTAGCCTCTCTAATACCGCGCACTTTTTGCCGGTATCATACACCCACCATATACCTTCCTCAAAGCAGCCACCATACCTACCTATCATGGCATTTCCATAGCCATTCCGAGATATATTGCCATGCAACTTACCACCGTTCCGTTTACTATGACACGCTTCATCATTGTCATATTGCTTTGCATGATCATGTAGTTGACATCGTATTTGTGGCAAAGCCACCATTCATAATTCTTTCATACATGTCACTCTTGATTCATTGCATATCCCGGTACACCGCCGGAGGCATCCACATAGAGTCATATTTTGTTCTAAGTTTTGAGTTGTAATTCTTGAGTTGTAAAGAAAATAAAAGTGTGATGATCATCATTATTAGAGCATTGTCCCAAGTGAGGAAAGGATGATGGAGACTATGATTCCCCCATAAGTCAGGATGAGACTCCGGACTAAAAAAAGAAAAAATGAGAGAAAAGAGAGAAGGGACAATGCTACTATCATTTTACCACACTTGTGCTTCAAAAGTAGCACCATGATCTTCATGATAGAGAGTCTCCTATGATATCACTTTCATATAGTAGTGGGAAATTTTCATTATAGAACTTGGCTTGTATATTCCAATGATGCGCTTCCTCAAAATGCCCTAGGTCTTCGTGAGCAAGCAAGTTGGATGCACACCCACTTAGTTTCTTTTGTTGAGCTTTCATATACTTATAGCTCTAGTGCATCCGTTGCATGGCAATCCCTACTCACTCACATTGATATCTATTAATGGGCATCTCCATAGCCCGTTGATACGCCTAGTTGATGTGAGACTATCTTCTCCTTTTTTTTGTCTTCTCCACAACCACCATTCTATTCCACATATAGTGCTATGTCCATGGCTCACGCTCATGTATTGCGTGAAGATTGAAAAGTTTGAGAACACCAAAAGTATGAAACAATTGCTTGGCTTGTCATCGGGGTTGTGCATGATTAAATACTTTGTGTGATAAAGATAGAGCATAGCCAGACTATATGATTTTGTAGGGATAACTTTCTTTGGCCATGCTATTTTGAGAAGACATAATTGCTTAGTTAGTATGCTTGAATCGTTATTATTTTTATGTCAATCTTAAACTCTTATCTTGAATCATTCGGATCTGAACATTCATACCACAATTAAGAGAATTACATTGAAAATTATGCCAAGTAGCATTCCACATCAAAAATTCTGTTTTTATCATTTACCTACTCGAGGACGAGCAGGAATTAAGCTTGGGGATGCTTGATACGTCTCCAACGTATCTATAATTTTTTATTGTTCCATGCTATATTATATTCTGTTTTGGATGTTTCATGGGCTTTATTATACACTTTTATATTATTTTTGGGACTAACCTATTAACCGGAGGCCCGGCCCAAATTGCTGTTTTTTGCCTATTTCAGTGTTTCACAGAAAAAGAATATCAAACGGAGTCCAAACGGAATGAAACCTTCGGGAACGTGATTTTCGGAACAAACATGATCTAGAGGACTTGGAGTCCACGATCAATGCGGAGAGCACGAGGCAGGGGGGCGTGCCTACCCCCCCCCCCCCAGGCGCGCCCTCCACCCTCGTGGGGCCCACGTTGCTCCACCGACGTACTTCTTCCTCCTATATATACCTACGTACCCCCAAACCATCAGAGGAATCCACGAAAACCTAATTCCACCGCCGCAACCTTCTGTACCCGTGAGATCCCATCTTGGGGCCTTTTCCGGCGCTCCGCCGGAGGGGGCATTGATCACGGAGGGCTTCTACATCAACACTGTAGCCTCTCCGATGATGTGTGTGTACTTTACCTCAGACCTTCGGGTCCATATTTATTAGCTAGATGGCTTCTTCTCTCTCTTTGGATCTCAATACAAAGTTCTCCTCGATTCTCTTGGAGATCTATTCGATGTAATCTTCTTTTGCGGTGTGTTTGTCGAGACCGATGAATTGTGGGTTTATGATCAAGTTTATTTATGAACAATATTTGAATCTCCTCTGAATTCTTTTATGTATGATTGGTTATCTTTGCAAGTCTCTTCGAATTATCAGTTTGGTTTGGCCTACTAGATTGATCTTTCTTGCAATGGGAGAAGTGTTTAGCTTTGGGTTCAATCTTGCGGTACTCGATCCCAGTGACAGAAAGGGAAACGACACGTATTGTATTGTTGCCATCGAGGATAACAAGATGGGTTTTGTATCATATTGCATGAGTTTATCCCTCTACATCATGTCATCTTGCTTAAAGTGTTACTCCGTTCTTATGAACTTAATACTCTAGATGCATGCTGGATAGCGATCGATGTGTGGAGTAATAGTATTTGATGCAGAATCTTTTCGGTCTACTTGTCGCGGACGTGATGCCTATATACATGATCATACCTAGATAGTCTCATAACTATGCTCAATTCTATCAATTGCTCGACAGTAATTTGTTCACCCACCGTAATACTTATGCTCTTGAGAGAAGCCACTAGTGAAACCTATGGCCCCCGGGTCTATTTTCCATCATATTAATCTTCCAACACTTAGCTATTTCTATTGCCGTTTATTTTACTTTGCATCTTTATTTCTCTTTATTATAAAAATACCAAAAATATTATCTTATCATATCTATCAGATCTCACTCTCGTAAGTGACCATGAAGGGATTGACAACCCCTTTATTGCATTGGTTGTGAGGTTCTTATTTGTTTGTGTAGGTGCGTGGGACTCGAGCATGGTCTCCTACTGGATTGATACCTTGGTTCTCAAAAACTGAGGGAAATACTAAAGCTACTTTACTGCATCACCCTTTCCTCTTCAAGGGAAAACCAACGCAGTGCTTAAGAGGTAGCATTTCCCTTTTTCAAAAAAAAACTTCATCTAGATTTATTTTCTATTCTGCATTCCCTGCATCCAATTCATTGCTAATCTTTCAGCAAATTCCTTGCAAATCCTTGTGAGATCTTACTTGCCTAGTGAGCTGAGGTGACAAGTGTTTTCACTGTGATGAACTCGGTCACACCGGTTTGTTTCCTTCGGTCCAACCGAATTCTTTCGGCGCCACCGAAGCACACAACTCGGTGCCACCAATTTCACTGCAGGAAAGACAGCTTGCCACTTGTTCCTGCATTCTTTTTGCTCCAGCTCCACTCAATGATTCTTGTCCTCTACCAGCATCACATTCGACTTGCTGCTTTGCTTTGTGACTCAAGGACCAAACCCATTTGTAACAAAAATCCAAAAGAACCCTTCTTGGAAATTGATGTCAAAGGGGGAGAGAGAGATCACATCAAAGCTTAATCATTTCTATAGGGGGAGAGAATACTCAGGGGGAGAGTGTAAGAAACCCCAGATGCTTGGTGTTCAAGAGGAGAGAAGTCACATGTCTTTAAGAGGGGAAAGACATGTTCATATTTGATTGTTTGCATTAGCTCTGTTTCTTATCTTTGCTCTGATTTTCTGTTCCCTATCTTCTCCCAGTATCCCATGCTAGATTCAGGGGGAGCAAGACACGTAAGGGAAGGAAATCCTTGAACTCATTGCACATCTTTACCTTTGGGGACATGTCTATATCCAATGGGGTACTCAGTACTCACTCTCTACATGTCATCCCAGTCTTGGTACTCTTGTGGTTTCTTTTGTTTGCTCTGGCTAGTAGGTGTATCTGTGTTATCTAACCTTGTTTGCTCAGGTTCATTCCTTCCTAAGCCAACTCAAGACCACAAGGTAAGTATATGCATCACAGTCATGTGTATGAGGATTTCTTGTTGATGTACATACTGTTTGCAAGAAGGACTCATGAGCATGAAGGTACGTTTCCTATATTCACATCATTTGCTCTGACGCATATAGCCAAGATACATGTAACACATTGCTTACTCTGCCATGCTTATGCATTCACATGCTCCTATATTCATATTTACATGATTGCATACATGTAGGGGGGAGCCTATGCATGTTACATGTCTTTCCAAAGCTTTACTTGTTATTCTCTAAAGCTTTGATGTATGTTGCACTACAAAAAAAAGACACATCCATGACATTTTGGGCCGAACGAATTTTTTTTCTGTCATACATATGACACTTCTATGACGATAATTGTGACAAAACCCGGTACCATCATAGATGTGGTGGGCTCCTACTTCTATGACAAAAAATCATGACGGAAAATGGGCTTTTCGTCCTGGGCGGGCTGGAGACGCAGCTGCATGACATTCTTTGGGCCGTCCATGACGGAAAAAACCATGGTAGAAGCGAGGGCGAGGAAAATTTCGGGGAGTTCCCGGTTACGGTGGGAGGTCGGGGGCCGAGCGATGCGCATTTCTCTCGTACACGTACGCGCGTGTGTGCGAGGCGTTGGCTCTAACTGAACCCGAGCGATTGTACTACAGGCTACACGCTAATGAACCCGAGCGATCGATCGATGGCTGTTAACTAAACCCGATCGAGCGATTCCTTCGCTACTGCTGCTAACTGAAGCCGATCGATGCTGCCTCTGGGATGAACAGTGAGCGTTGCCGGGGGGTTGGATGAACAGTGAGCGGTGGCGTTGCCTCTGGATGAACAGGACCCCGTGGTGTGGAGGGCTGGATGAATAGTAGACGGTGGAGGGGTGGTTGAACAGGACCCCGTGGTGTGGAGGGCTGGATGAACAGTAGACGGTGGAGGGGTGCCCGTGGAGGGGTGGTTGAATAGTAGCCGGTGGAGTAGCGTGCGGTGGAGGCTGGATGAACAGGAGCCCGTGGAGGCTGGAGGAGGTCGACGGTAGCCCGTGGAGGCTGGAGGAGGTCGACGGTGGAGATGAACATTATCACGTGGAGTCCCGTTTTGCGGTATGCCACACCCCTCCCGATGAACATGACCCCCGTTTCGACCGTAGGAGGTCCATTTTGTCCGTTTTGCGGTACGCCACACCCCCCGATCAACAGGATCCCCGTTTCGACCGTAGGAGGTCCGTTTCGTCCGTTTTGCGGTACGCCACACCCCTCTCGATCAACAGGACCCCCGTTTCGACCGTAGGAGGTCCGTTTCGTCCGTTTTGCGGTACGCCAGACCCCTCCCGATGAACAGGATCCCGTTTCGAACGTGGCCGGTCGAACACAAGGCCATTTCCTCCGTTCTGCGGTACGCTAGGCCTCGTTTCCATCGCCTGTTCCGTCCAAGCCCTCCCGATGAACACGACCACGCATTCCGTTCCGACCCAGCCGGTTGGCTCCCACGCGTTCCGTTGCCTCCCGATGAACACGACGCATTCCGTTGCCACCCCATGAACACGACGCATTCTGTTGCCTCCCCATGAACACGACGACGACGCTGTTTCTCCGTTCCGACCCAGCCATGTCAACGAGCCCTCGCCGTACATATGCGCGAGTAGGCGTTCGAGACCCCGCCCGTATGTACACATACGTGGCCGTATTTTCTTTCTTGCACCCTGGCTGTTGTACGTACGTGTACATGCTACGTGCGCGCCTCTACTACGACACGTGCGCGCCTCTACATCCACCAGTATATATGTACGTACACGTTCGCGACCAGAATGACAACGCTACATACGCTTCGACCAGGTGGGTCCCGACTGTCAGGCACTTCCTTGCGTGCGAAGGTGTAGCTGGTGGGTCCCAGCAGTCAGGGGGGAAACATTTTTTCCGCGAAATACGGTGGCCCGTCCGGTGGGTCCCCGCTGTCAGGCGGAGGAATAATTATTTTGCGCGTAATAAGGAGGCACTTCCTTGCTGCGGCCATGGACCCAGCTGTCGGCGTCTCCACGCACAGTACTCTTCCGATGGAAGTCGGTCGTTGACCACATTGACCACGCCGCGCCGAGAGCACCACGGCGGTGGACGACGGCGAGGCCTAGGAAGGGGACGACACGGAGGCAAGGAAGACTCGGCAGTTGTTTCCCACGCGGAGGGGAGTACGACTGTACGAGGGTTTACTGGTTCGTCTGCCGTCGCCGGAGAATAACAGAAGGTGTGGGTGAGTAGAGGGATGGCTAGGCCAGCGATGGGAGTACGGTGGGGCGGTGAGGCCTGCGCGACAGCACAGCCGGCCGTGGGGAGGAGGGAGCAGGTAGTCCCGCCGGCGCTTGTTTGAGCGGCTGGAGCAGGAAGAGCAGAGATTGAAGAAGCACGACGGCCGTTGGATGGACATCCAACAGTCAGTGCTTGTGCGTCAACCTTTTTTTAGGAAAGCCTCAAATCTGTGGAAAACAGCATACAACCCATCTGCCATTATTTCTAATAATTTACAGCCCATTTGCTAATTCTTAAGGTTTTTTTGGAGCCCATATTCTTTTTGTTAGCATTACAGCCCATATTGTGGCTACGGTTAAAAAATTATATGAAATTTTGCATATTTCGGTGCGGTCCGAACTGTTTTTAATCCCGAAATTTCGACTCACATTCAAACTGATTTTAGAAATAAATGTATATCAATATAAAATCCAACAAATTCTCCATGCATAAAAATTAATGTAATTTAAAATCTTGAAATGAAAAAAAAGATATTTGAAACTAATTGCCGGTTTGATGTGTTTTAAAAATGTACATGCCATTTCTCATTACTGATGGGCCATTTTCTCGGCCAGCCGAATGAAAGCTCTCCTCGTCTTGAAGGATTTACAGCCCAACAGGCCTAACAAAGCGACTTACTTGGCAAATCACAAAAAAACTGGGCTGTGGCCGTGGACCCAGCTGCCAGCCTCTCCACGTACAGTACTCTTCCGATGGAAGTCGTTCCTTGACAAACGTTGACCACGCCGCGCGGAGAGCACCACGGCGGTGGACGACGGCGAGGCCTAGGAAGGGACGACGCGGAGTCGGAGAAGACGCCGCAGTGGAAGCCCGCGCGGAGAGGAGTACGAGGGTTCACTGGTTCGGGCTGCGATGTGAGGCTGCCGTCGCCGCAGGGCCTGGCCAGCGGTGGGAATAGTAGGGGGCGGTGAGGCCTCTGCAGCAGCACAGCCGGCCATGGGAGGCAGGAGCATGCGGCACGACCGGCGCTGCTTTGGGCGGCTGGAGCAAGAAGACCAGAGGTTGAAGAAGCACTACGACCGTTGGATGGACATCGTACGGTCACTGGAGCTAGAATCGTTCATATTGACTAAGTTGACAAAGCCCTTCGTCCCCGTCAACTTAGTAGGCCCACAAGTCAGCCTCCCACCAAGGTGGGTCCCAGCTAGCCGGGGAGTATTCATTTTTTGTGCGTAATAAGGAGGCACTTCCGGTGGGTCCGAGCTGACAGCGGGGGGAACGTTTTTTTCGCGGAATACGGTGGCCCATCCGGTGGGTCCCAGCAGTCAGGGGGAAACGATTTTTTCGCAAAATACTGGTGGCCCGTCCGGTGGGTCCCCGCTATCAGGTGGAGGAATAATTATTTTCCGCGTAATAAGGAGGCACTTCCTTGCGGCTGCTGTGGACCCAGCTGTCAGCCTTTCCACGTACAGTACTCTTCCGATGGAAGTCAGTCGTTGACCACATTGACCACGCCGCGCCGAGAGCACCACGGCGGTGGACGATGGCGAGGCCTAGGAAGGGGACGACGCGGAGCCGGGCAAGACGCGGCAGTGGATGCCCACACGGAGAGGAGTACGAGCGTTCACTGGTTCGGCTGCGGTGTGAGGCTACCGTCGCCGCAGAATAACAGGGGGTGTGGGTGAGTGGAGGGATGGCCTGGCCAGCAGTGGGAGTAGTAGGGGGCGGTGAGGCCTCCGCGGCAGCATAGCCGGTCACGGGAGGCAGGAGCAGGCGGCACGACCGGCGCTGCTTTGGGCGGCTGGAGCAAGAAGACCAGAGGTTGAAGAAGCACGACGGCCGTTGGATGGACATCGTACGGTCACTGCAGCTAGAATCGTTTATATTGACTAAGTTGACAAAGCCCTTGGTACGTCAACTTTTTTTTGAATGCATGCAGATCAGCTTAGTAGGCCCATAGGTTAGCTTCCGAAACGGTGCGCCCCAGATGTCAGGGGGAGGAATCATTTTTTGGGCGGGTGAAGCTAGAATATCCGAGATTGAAGAAGAAGCACGGCATCCGTTGGATGGACATCCAACGGCCACTCCTGCTAGAACCATGTGTTGACTATAAGTTGACAAAGCCTTGCATACGCGTCAACTCTGTTTTTTTAGGGGACGCTTCAACTTAGTAAGGCCAGAAGTGTGTGGCAGAGAACTTATAGCCCATTTGAGATTTGTAAGAATGTGTAGCCCATTTTTGAATTCTAATGGAATTTACTACAGCCCATTTACAGTTTGTTAAAAGTACAGCCCATTTCAACCAACCGTTCAAAACAGAATTCAATAAAATTTCCCACATTTTGATGGGATCCGAAATATTTTTATCCCGAAATTTCTAGTCAGATTAAATACAATTTCAATATAAATTTATATTACGTAAAAATCCAACGAAACATTGCGCTCGCAACAATTAATGAAATTAAAATTTTCAATATCCAAAAATAATATTTTATAAAGTAATCACGTGTTTGGTGCATTTTTTTATAGTTACTGCCCAGTTTTTATAATTACATCCCATTTATTATTTCTTAAAGCCCATTTTCTTGATAAGCCTAATGCATCCCTCCTAGGAAAGATTTGCAGCCCAGCGGGGCGGAGAATAACAACTTGACCTTGCCTGGGTATTCCTAAAAAAAGTATAGCTGGGCTAGCCATTTTGAGCTTGAAAAAAATTAATATCTAGGCTGGATCTGGCCTGGGCTAGACGGGCCACAGCCCGCCCAGTTAATACCTGCAGCGATGTTTTCGTTGTTGTTCAGAGGAGAAAAATTAATATCTGGGCTAAACATCGAAAAACTCTGCAGTGCTCACACCTCAAAAACACAAATACTGCTCGAGCTGCTTGGTCCCAGCTGTCGGCCGCTTCTTGTGCAATTCTCTCGTTTATTGACTACTACATAGGTTGACAATGGTGTGGGACCGTGATGTCAGGAAACCAGGAGGAAGCAAAATAAATTATAGTTATATATATATATATATAATAAGGAGGCACTTGCGTACGTGAGGCTATGGACCTGGTGGATCCCTATTGTCATCCTCTCCAAGTAAAGTCATCTCCTCGCCCGCCCGCGCTTTCCGCCCGAAACAGTCAGCGCCGCCCGCCCCGCTTCCCGGTGCAGGCGATTGCTCCGGATATGCGGTTGCCGAGGCGGCTACTCCGGTGCCACACGTCCATCCCTCCGCCCGCCCACCATTGCTATATAAACTGCTGCGCCGGCCATAGCCGCAGTCATCCGCATCCGTTCCCTTTCTCCTGTCCACACCACTACTGCCCACCATGGCTTCCTCGCCCTCCAGCGCTCTTCGGGACGGGCGGACGACGGACCACAAGGAGATGCCAGCCATTGCTGCCGACCGGCTGGCCGGCAGGCAGCCGGAGGATGACGACGTCCCAATGGAGAACATGGTAGTCGATGATCCGGCGCCAACCCCCTCCTTCGCGCCATCCTCGCCGGTGCATTGCACCATGACCATCGGCGAGGCATGTGCCCAATATATGGACAGGGTGAGGCAGATGCGTGAGGAGCAGTTCCGGGAGGCGCAGGCCGACGCCGCCTACAACTACCATCTTCTCCAGGAGCACCTGCAGGCAGAGGAGCAGATCGCCGCGGAGCGGGCGGAGCAGGAGGCGCTGCTCGGCTCGTACCGCTCCGCCCGCAAGGGCCGCCTCGAGCGCTGGCGGAGGCTGCGGCCGCCTACAAAGAGGCTAGCAAAGAGGGCGATGAAGCGGGCGAGGCGCTGTTTGGCGAGACCGAGGAAGAGGCAGAGGACAATGCCGGCTCCGACGAGTCCCCGCTCCGCTGGCGTCGATGAGGCCCTGCTCCGTCGAGGCCCCGAGGCGCCAACAACGAGGCAGAGGACACCGCCGGCTCCGCCGAGGCCCCGCCCCGCCAACAACGATGCCGTGTTTTTTGTGTGTGTGTGGGAGTCAATGGGATTTCAATCATAATCATGTCATGTGGCTTTGGTGGTAAGACTATCCACAGTGGTGCAGAAATAATGCAGCCTTAGTCACCTTACCTCTCTCCACGTAGTACGTTGGGTCCCACCAGTCAAAGGGTGAAACAAACAAATTAATAAGAAAAATTAAAAGCGCCAGCGGTGTATCTTACCTCACACATCTCGCTACTGCTCGGGAACACTGTCCAATTGATCCCTCTGTTCGCTCACGTACTATTTTAAGTGAATCCTTATTATAACATGCATACAAATTTTGGGCACTTGTATTCGACTTAAGTCAGTGTGCCACCATATCTCGTATACTTACAACTCCCTCCGTCTAGGTGTAATAAGTCACGTTAGAAGGTGCAACGGGACCAAGGTGTGTGCGTGTGCATGTGTGTGTGTGTGTGTTTAACATGTGTGTGTTAGAGAGAGCGACAGATCGACCTACTCCTACAGAGAGATGTCGTGTAGTGTACGATTTTAGCCGCAAGAGTCGGTGAATCCTCTCGTTTCGGGGCGTGTCCGGTAGGGACATGCGGACAGCTGCCACGCCCGCTCCTGACCAGCCTGGCCCACCCAAAGCCCCTCCATCGCCCGCGCGCGCTTCCCGCCCGAAACGGTCAGCGCCGCTCCAAAGAATCGGTGCCGCATTCATGCCCGGGCAGAGCGGACGCGACCTCTCACTGGCGCAAGAGTGATGGTTGCTTCGTCCGTCCAAGTTACTGCTGGGTCTATGTGATTTGACGGCTCATTGGTCTTTATTACTGAGGTGGTAGGACTGCTGGATGTCCCACGCTTTCGGCGAAAGGAGGTACTACTACTAGATTACAATTTTCTCCATTCTTACAGCGGAGGCGTGCAAGAGCAGTGAAAACACGCAGGCTCAGTGATTACATGGCCCACCTCACACTATCACCGTGCGACACCTAACTCTTTACATAGTACTCCCTCCGTTCCTAAACATTACTAGATGAGTCCCCGCGCGTTGCCGCGGAACAGCGGTATATCTCTCTGCGCAAAATTATCGATTTCATAGAACTAAAAAAACTCTATAACCGCATGACAAATGTGGTAGCCAAACTAAATAAACTCCCATCATCATTTAGATCATCCCACGTAAGGAAAAAAGATCAGCCAACTCGTACTGCATAATGGGATTATATTTTCTTTTTGACATGTTAATGGGACTTAAAAGCTCACTTACATGCATGCTACCGGTGCATGCTTGCATGCAGACATGTTGATGTGATTTAAAACCCACTCACATGCATGTGCCACGGTATTTCTGCATGCTTGCATGTGGCTTAGTGCGGAGCCTCTCAACGTCTAGATCAGACGGCTATTATGGACTGATTTACTTCATCTAACGGCTACATCAATTTTGATGATGTGGCTCGAGGAGAGGATTGAGAATTCCTAGTGGTGGGGGCTAGCTATTACTAGTAGATAAATCTCTGTAGAGATTCCACTACATACGGAACAAAATGAATGAATCTACCCTTAAAATGCATCTATATACATCCGCATGTGGTTCATGGTGAAATCTCTACAAAGACTTATATTTAGGAATGGAGGAAGTACTAGTATAGTACGTACTGTAATTTATCAGCGAGATAAATTTGTACAATGCTATGAAGCTTCCAGCTTCTGTTACATGTATCTTGCGTCCAAGGTTGCCCGTTGCAACATTTCATCAAATACAAAGGAGACTAACATGCATGCTATTGCATCTCAATGATTGACAGATCATAGCAAATATGTACTCCCTCCGTTCCAAAATAAGTGTCTCAACTTTGTGCAAACTTTAGTACAAAGTTGTACTACTACTAAAGTTGACACTTATTTTGGAACAGAGGCAGCTAAAGAAAAAAATGATCCATGCAGTCCCTAGCCCTTGAACCGTGAACCCTGACCAGGCTTCAATTTGCTGGCAACGTTCGAGCTTCCAAATAAATGAAGTTTGCAACCTTTTGACCATCGGATCATTTTGTGCAGTTTCACCAAAATCGAGATGAGCATCCCTGTGGCAAAGAAATTGAAGAAGCGTGATTAGAATAAGATTACTGGGACTAGTTGATGAGACATAAACTCATCACAAATACAGTACGTAGAAGCCAGTAGAGGTATGTGCGGGGAAAAGAAGTAGAGAAATATCCACAGGGAGTGATGTGGGCAGCTGGAGCAGTGGTGCAAGCCGGCTGTAAAGGGAGTTGTACCTGAGGGACGTAGCTCAAACTTGAGGAGGGCGGCGGGAGGCGGCAACTGCCCACGTCGCGGCAGTGAGCAAGGGACGAAGGCAACCTCACCGGCTTTGTGAGAGAGAACGGCGGGGACCCCTGATCGGGACGTGCCGACAGTGGGTTTTCGCCATCGGCGACGGCCACCGCATCTACACTAAGCATCCACCCCTTCCCCAAGCGGACGTGATCCGCCGGGATGTTAGAGATGTGGCCACGGTCGTTTTGTGCGAGAGAGTGTGAAGAGAGCAACCCCAGCAAGCAACTGTGTAGGCTGGCCCGTCCTGACTATGTATATAGTGGAGCGGTTTCCTTTTCTCTCCATATGAACCTATCATATTGCGTACGTGCCACTGAAGAAAAAAACTTTATTTATAAATGACGCGACACCTACTACTCGTTCTCCTATAACCTTGCGCTTGGCATCTCCAAAATATTAACCTTGCGATTGGCTCTTCGCCTCTTCGGGAAGTCGAGCAATATTGGTAGTGCAGTATATATCGTTCTGGCTATATGAGACCGAATGAATTGCTGCACGTCCACCACGTGGGCGAGGGTCGAGGGGCGAGGGAGAGTGCTACATACGGAGCAAAATGAGTGAATCTACACTCTAAAATACGTCTATATACATCAGTGTTTGGAGTATGTACTAGTAGTTCATATTGAAATCTACTAAAGGACATATATATTCCAAACAATATGATATAATCTCTATAACCAAGGTAGTAGGGACGAGGAGTAAACGGAGGGAGTAGTAAATTTTTCTCCTCGTCCTGCGAGCCACCGCGCGCATGGGCGAGGGAGCGGGCATAAGGCGGAGCAAACTTCACCTCATCCTGCGAGCCACCGCGCCCGTGGGCAGGGGAGACGGCGTACTAAGCAAGCTTCTCCTCATTCTGCGAGTTGACAGGACACATCAAAAGTACTCCAGTGTATAGAGCCTTGCCTCTAAGGTAGGCCCCACATGGCTTGCCTTTTTTTAACATAACACGTCAAGTCACACTTTGTTTGTACACCCGTGGTAGACGATCCTCCCTCCACCAAGTGGACAACCAGTACATGTGCCAAATTACCACGTGGGCTGCCTTTTTCGTACAGAAATGAGCTCCACCGTGTACCCGCGCGGGTGTGGTTGGGAAAGAGACGGGAGTACGTGCGCCGTGCATGCACCTCTTCTCTTCGTGCACGTCCCCCACCTACGTGGGTGTGTGTGAGAGATACAAACCGTGTTCGTGAGTGTTTTTTGTTTTGGGTGGGGGTGGGGTGGGGGTTGATTTCGTGAATTATTTGTGGGAATATGTGTCGATGACATCTCAAACAAAATTTTGCATGCAATGTGTGTGAAATGGAGGCCTATCCATATCATACATAGAGGGTCGGGCAATCCACGAGAAGAGAGGGAGGGGTCATAGCTATCGATAGAGTCGAAGAGAGGATCAAGTGGGTGGGTGCGAGATCGATGAAGAGAGCCATTGAAATTGTGTGTGTGTGTGTGTGTGTGCAAGTCAAAGATATAGGGCGACTGGCCTACCGGAACGTTAGAGGGCACATGTCAAGTTTGTGTGTGGCAGGGAGACATGACTAGAGCGCTCGATGTATCGGTGTGTGTGGGGGGGAGGGGGTGGGGGTAGGGGTAGGCAGAGGCCTAACTATAGAGGTAGAACGACTCGTATATGTGTTGAGAAGGAAAGACCTAGCTATGTCTTGAGGGAGATCGGTCGACATCCATACATAACTGAAGGACGGGAAATATGATGGGACAGAGAGAGAGGAGAGAGAGAGGGAGGGAGAGGGAGGGAGAGGGGTAGAGTGCTGGATGGGTGATGGAGTTGCTTCTCGAAGATGGTGGGAGAGGCCTACTAGACAAACTGAGGGTGGAACTGCAATGTTATCAATAAGAGTGGGGATGTGTTTCTGTGTGTGCCTGTGAGTCATAGATCTGTCGGGATGCATCCATGGATGATGAAGGGGAACCATGTGTTTGGTAAGCAAACCTAACTAGATCGGTAGATCAGTTGTTGATTGTCGGAGGAAGGGAGAGACACAACTAATGAGGTAGATCGATTGACGTGTGGGTAAAAATGAGTTATAAGGACCTAGCTAGCTAAATGTATAGCGAGAGATCGGTTGGTGTATGTCCATTTGTTAGAGGCAAATAAGGCCCAGCGAGACGGATAGACAGAGAGAATGGAGCTAGGAGGTGGTGCGAGAGGCCCAACTACTAGCTAGATAGGGGGAGGAGTGTGCGGTTGTGAGATCGATGAAAACAGGGGCGAGATTCTACACGTGTGTCTGACCGTATGAGAGACACGAGGCAAGGACACATAAAGGAGGATATTGAAGGTGTGTGTGTATGTTGTAGGCAGGCATCGCTGGAGAGGTTTATCGATCGGTGTGTGTCGGAAAGGAGTTGTGTAGTCTCTGGGAGAACGACCTAAAGAAAAAAATGAATGTGCCCGGTGGATAGAATGCCGAGGGAGGGGGAGGGCGAGGAGGGCGTGTGCATGCACGAGAGAAAGTTAGTGGTAGCTACAAAGGTTAGAGGATTGTGTGGGTGTAAGAGACTAACAAAGATCATAATTTGATATGAAAGCGGATTCATATATTTGAATAGGAGATCATAGTGTTTTAAACATTGCATGCATGAATATAGCGGTGATACACGTGATGTGCACATGTTATACCATAATGTGATAATGCATGGCGTTCGCAACCCACAGCTAAATGCCGAACAATCTAAACCATACTATACATCAAACAATCTCACATTTTATTTGAATTTGTGATAATGTGTGGCGTTTGCAGCTTACAACTAAATATCAAACAATCTAAACAATACTATATATCGAACATTCTCACATTTTATTTGAATTTGTGGTAATGTGTGGTGTTTGCAACTCACATCTAAATACTTGTAGGCGTAGGGGGCGGGGCACCATACATAATGTGATAAACACACTATACATATGAGACATGGTTTAGATTACGAAGATCTAGCTAGAGCTAGAAATGTAATGTGATTTGAAATCAAAATAAAGTGGATTCAAAAAATCTAGTTCGAGTTCATATAGTACACATAGTTCATATGTAACTCGAGACTAATCATGTGGTGTGCTATGAAGATAATACACAAACGATGGTTTAACTTGACAATAATGATGATTGTAGATCTTATTAAAACAGAGAAACGAATTCAAATGCTTTGACTTCACAACAATCATCACTGTAGATCTTATTCAAATAGAGAAACGAATTCAAATTTAGTTCATATTGAAGCGGTAGTATATAAGTTTGGAATGCACTAAAACGTTCATTTGAGTAGTAGGTTGCATGCATTATACACGTAGCGAAATATTTTAATTGAACATAACATGAATTCAAAGTTTTGAATGACATTTGTAGTGCGCATTGATTTGGTATAGTACACGTTAGGCTTGTCCGGAAATTTCAACCCGCGCCTCGTTAGCCTGAAATATTTAAGATATATCTTTGTCTCGTTGTGCTCCGACAACTCCCTCCATCTCAACCCGCGCCTTGCTATTCCGAAATTACAACGCGCGCGAAAACTCCCACCTCCTATGAAATCCCGACACGCGAAATGCCCGTGGTACCCCTGAACCGAAAGAACCGCCTCAAATCGGTGGGGGTACTTTCGTAACTTACCCCACATTTCGGACAAGCGCGTCTCTAAGCCATGGTTCCCCACTGCCATCCCATCCGCCCACCCATTCGTACACCGAGGCCGCGAAAACCCGCGACGAAACCCCACACCCTGCTTCGTCCGCCACCCAGCCGGAGCCTCTTCCCCGACGACGTCGTCCACAGCAACACCTCGACGTCCCTCATCCACCGTACTGGATGAGGATCCGTCGTCGATCTCATCGTCCCGCCGGTTCAGCCACCCCGTCCTCCACCTCCAAGGGGCTGCCCCGACATTCCCCTCGTCTTTCGCACCACCTCCATTCCCACACCGCCGTCTTCACCTGCACCACTGGAAGAGCATCATCATCACTGTTTCCTCGGATGAAGCTGCGGCCTAATCGGCGCCACCAAAGAGGTTGTACACTAATCACTGCATTTTCTTCTTGATTCGGTCTCACGGTGCTGCCGGCGCTCGGTCCCGAGCCGACACGGCGCGGCTCCATCCACGGCGGCGTCGCCGGCCACTTCCTCCACGGCGTCGCTCCCTCGGCGGCGACGTCCACATCAGTAGGAGCTGCTGCTACTTTAGCTCTCGCTCGCGCTGCTGCTCTGCTCTTGCTCTCGGTCCCCTGCCTGGTCTGCTCTTGCTATTGCTCTTGCTCGCGCTGCTGCTCTCGCTCTTGTTCTTGCTTGCGATGCTGCTCTGATTTAGCTACACTTCAGTCGACTGAATCGACTTTTCGGTCAGTCGATTCAGGGGGTGGGGGGGCTCGCCGGGGTGAAGGAAGAACCAGCCGCAGCGGGGAGGGGGGCTCTCCGGAGAGGTACCCCACTATCTATCTTAGGGTTTAGGATGGGGGCGGTGGTCGCCGGCGGTGGCGGGGCGTTGGCGGGGCGGTGGCGTGGGGATCGCCGGAGAAAAAGCTCGGCACGGGGGGGCCTAGAGGGATGGCCGGGGCGGCGGCGGACCGGCGGTGGGGAGTGTTTTCGGGGGCTGCTGTTTGGCCGGTGGTGGCTGGCGGCTCAGGGGGGTGGAGGTTGAAGATGAACCGCAGGCCCTTGATTTCGTATCCAATGACTGCAAAATCGACTGACCAGAGATGAAAAAGTCAGTCGACCGACGTGTAGCCTCACCATGCTAGTGCGTTCAGTTTCAACAGCAAAATTCAGTTTCGACAGCAAAATTCAGTTTCGATAGTTAAGTTCAATTTCGACAGTTAAGTTCAGTTTCGACAGTTAAGTTCAGAGATGAGCGACTGATGTATTTTACATCTAGCACTTTGTGGTTATGTATTTTACGTCATGTATTGGAGATGCTATTAGAATTCCACTCAGGTTAATGTCGTTCATTGTCTTTCTTGTCCTGCTTCAGCCTCGGCGTTGTACAACTCACCGGAGCTGCTCCAACGACGAAACCCTCCATCACAGCAGAGCAGTACCTCGGGCTCCATCTCCAGACGCCTAAGATCTTCTTCCCCTCCTCCGACAGCAAAGTCAGCCGGAGCATCCTCACCGGCCAACCCAATCACGCTGAGATCGACATGGCTTCGCCAAAGAGGTTGTACACTTGTTGCATCTGTTTTTTACTCTACATGTTATATATATTGTCCGCTGAGCACACGGATTTGTTCCTTTAGTATCTCCTTGAAAGAAAAAACGTAGGAATTTTAATTTTCACTTGTCCTCCTTTTCAAATTCCTATTCATGAAGCACAAGACTAAGAGATAGTAGCATAATAGAATTATAACCGTACATTTTCTTGTGGTTTGACTTAATCTCACCATGCTTCTTTGCATCCTGTGATCTTCCAATTGTTGTGAATCAAACACCCAGATTGGCAGAAATCCTGTGTTTTTAAATTCTCTGTTTTGCACGTGCATTCCTATCCTATTCCTGTCTATTTCCTATCCCTGCATTGTTGGAATCCTCCAATTCAAACAAGCCCTTACAGAATTACTTCTCTTACAGATAGTTGTCAAAGAAAACCTTGCGTGGTTTGTCCCGCTCCTGCTGCGCCGTCGTCCACCCCAGCTCAGCTGCTCCAACGACAGAAGGGTCCAGCACAGCAGGGATCCGGCCTCCAGACTGTCTTTCGCCGCCTCAGATCTTCTTCCCCGCCGCTGGCAGCCATGAAAACTGCATTACCATCATCAACCGAGCAGATGACCTCGAGGACTACACGGGTCCGCAAGAGAGGTCGCACTCTTTCGTGTCTGCTTACGTTATGCATCGCTTAATATTACATGCTACTTTATCGTCCTGTTCACCGATTAGACTCTGAGTCAGCTCCAAACTAATGGTCAAACTTGAGTTTTTAAATGGTTGTGGGGTACATATCGGGGCCGCTATCAATAGTATCTATCTACTATCTGGTTAATCTCCGGTGTCTACTATGAGTTTCATGTTGGGTGGGAAACAAACAGTAAAGAAGCCATTATCTGTATTTTTCACTGAAGCCATTATCTGCCTGCTATTATTGGTTTTGGGTCTATCCACTGGTTGCTACCATCACTCTGGATTTCTGCATGCACTCCTTACATAATCTCACTATGTTTTATTCCTATGCATGACAGTTATTGTAAACAATGGAACTGAACATGTAGAGCAAAAGAGACGAGCCTTGCGTGGCAATAAAATTTCATGCAGACGTCGCTCCATGGTAGGCGCAAAGGCAGCCCCCCCTCCACGCATTTCGGATTGTAATCGAGAGGAAGATATCTGTTCTGAGGGGGATTCAGAAGGAGAAGACAACTCCTATTTACCCCCTGAGGTCTTCGCTCTAACTTGGCATGCTGATGTTGGTTATATCATGCATATCGTGTCTTGCATTACTTACTTTATACATCAAATATGTCATCTGCTTAGTTTAGACATCATTTGTGTGAATGCCATCTGTTTAGTTTATTCATCGTTTATGTGAATTATGCAATGCCATCTTGTTTAGCCAGGCATCATATATGTGAATTTTGCAATGCCATCCCGCTTAGCCAGTCATCTTATATGTAAATTATATCAGGCCATCTTTTTTTCGTTACATATTACATTTGACAACAATGTTAGTACATTCAACTGCTCTTCGTGTGCATCAGCCATTTGACACGGTGATGGCAAATTCTGGAGTCAAAACAAGGTCTTCAGAGCAGACTATGCTATCTGACGAAGCGCATATCTCGCTGGTTACGGATAGCTCCTCAGAGGAGGATTCAGAGACAGATGACCAGTCCTATCCCCCCCAGGTGTATGCTCTAACTTGGCAGGGTTATGTTGCTCATATCGTGCGTATGGTGTCTCGCATTGCTATGTCATTTGATTAGTTTAGACATGCTTTGTGTGAATGCCACCTGTTCAGTGTCTAATTACCATATATATGAATTATGCATTGCCATCTTGTTGCAAGACATTATATATGTGAATTATACAATGCTATCTTGTTGCAAAGGCATTATATATGTGAATTATGCAATGCCATGCTGTTTAGCCAATCATCATGTATGTGAATTATATCATGCTATCATTTTTTTGTATTACGTGTTCCATTTGTCGACAACGTTTGTATATTCAACTACTCTTCCTGTGCATCAGCCATTTGAAGCGGTGATGGAAGTATCTGGAGTGAAAACAAGGTATTCAGAGCAGACAATGCTACGTGCTGAAGCAGACATCTTGCTGGTTACAGAGAGCTCCTCAGAGGAGGATTCAGAGACTGATGACCAGTCCTATTTCCCCCCTGAGGTCTATGCTCAAACTTGGCAGGGTTATATTACCCATGTCATGCATGTTGTCTTGCATTGCTTAGTTTTTACATCATATATGGATTGCCATCTGCTTACTTGCTTACTATATAAATCATATATTTGAATTATATCATGCCATCATGTTTACATAATACATACACATCATCTATCTGAATTATGGCATGGCAACCCATTTAATAAAGACATCATATAGTTATATCATCTCATCCTGTTTAGTGTTTACAGTCATCATATTTTGAATTATGGCATTCTATCCGTGAATGTATGTCAATTATGGCATGCCAACCTATTTAATAAACACATTATATAGTTATGTCATGTCATCCTGTTTACATAGTCTCATATTTTTAACTATGTCTTTCCATCTTTTTTAGTTAGCCATCATAATGTGAAATTGTGTGCTATCTTGTTTAGTTAGCCATCATATATGTGAAATTGTGTCATGCTATCCTATTTGGTTAGACAACATAAATATGAATTATTTCATGCCCTCTTTTATTCCCCACTATCCATTGCACCTGTCTATCATAGAATGTCTATACTTTCAATTACTTTTCTTGTTTATCAACCATTTGAATTGGAGAGCGTGATGGCAGTATCTAAGGGAGTAACAACACGGTCTTCAGAAAAGATAGTGCTACCAGTTGATGCAGATAGAACCACGGTTGTACTTGCCCAAGGACCAGATCCACCACACATAACCCAGACTCTCGAAGATTGTACCCCTACCCAGTTGGACAGAGAACCAGCTACACTCCTTCTAACCCAACCCCGGCAGATAGTAACCCAGTTCCAGTTGACACAGCACCGTCTCCACCACAGAGCACCCAAACACGAGCAGTTAGTAAGGGAACTGCAGTGCCCAAAGCATGAGGACCACCACTCCGAATCCCAACTCAACGCTTAAAGGAGAAGAAGATTTGTTCTCAGGTCAGGTTCTGTAGCTATGGTTCATACTCCTTTGCTCTTGCATTACTGTATTTACTCATACCAACTATTTTCAAATTTGAAGGATGGAATTGAAACTCCAATGGCGCAACAGGTATGTTTTAAACCTGTTTCTTTAACTGGTTTGCTGTTGTAACCTGCTCTATGTTGATTTCAGTTTCAATTGAATAAACAGTTATGTTCTCATGTCATGCACATTACAAGTGTTGTTATTGCTCTATAGTTACCCACACTAATATTCTGTCTATTCTGCTTTTTCTTGAACAAATATTATTTGAACTGTGTCTCTATCTTGATTTGGCAACAAAAACTAGAATGATATAGACCATAAAGTGACCATGGTACATAGATATATGTTTGTTTCATGCTGTTATCCTGTCCACTTTACCACTGAACTCATTTACCAAAATGAGTTTCATATACAACATGGTAAACATGTGATGTGTCTGCTTGTTTCTCTTTTAGAATGCGGACAAAATATTGGAGAACAGTACCGCGTTATCCAATGGTAAAGGAAGTAATGCAGATAAGGTTCAAGATAGTGAGACATCCCTGTTGGTCTCCAAGAAAGCTGATAAAAACTATCTTGACGACAGTGAGGGAACCCAAAAGTCATGTCTTGATGTAGTGTTCGAGTTACTGGCCACTACTGCTGGCACAAGCTCTTCGAACTCGTTCCCTAAATCAGTTCATCTTCTTGAGTCTCAACTTCAAGTTGAAAGACATCGATCAGATGTGCTGCGACAGGAAGCTGAAGGACTAAGGAAGTCCCTGCAGAATTCAGATGCATATTTTCTGGTGCAACAGCAAGCGCTGGAGGATTTAAGCGCCAAACAAGAGAAAGTTAATAAGCTTGCTAAGCATCTTGCCAGCATTATGGGTACCCAGGATATTGTTTCTTGAGATCTTCTGAAGTGGTTTTAGTTCTGGATTTGTTTTGCTGCGGCGTTTATTTGCGTTGGTCGCCAACTTTGACAACCAGTGTATATGATATGCTGCTTTGTTCCCTATATTTGCACTGGTGGCGAACTTTGATGCCCAGTGGATGTAATATGTGTAATAGCCGTGATAGCCTAGCGTTACTTGCTTGCCTATTTATTTCCTTGTTGTCTTGTTTATTTGTTTGCCTGTAGTCATTGCAGTTCTTTTTCCGCAGTTAGCTAGTGGCTGCAATAACCTATTTTTTAAAACTAGGCCACAATAACCATGGGCTAATATTTACTGTAGTGACACTGGGCCTCCTACTGGCCGTAGAAACAGTGGGCCTTCTACGGGCCGTAGAAACAATGGGCCTTCTGCAGGCCGTATCATCAATGGGCCTTATACGGGCCGTATGATCGATTGGCCAAACATGGGCCAAACAGACCGCTTTATGGCCGTAAACGGGCTAGAGTTGGAATCGTCCGTTCATGGGCCGACCATAACGGGCCTTCGTTAATAGGCCGTATTTGATGACACTATGAAAACGGCCCAACGTATTAACCGACCACAAACGGGCCGACTGTAACCACGGGCTGAATTTGGCCCACAAGCAGAAAATGACAGTAACGGGCCGTAACTAAACGAATGCTGGAAATGAGCCCAAGAATAAATGGGCTCTGAGAAGGCCGAAAGATAACATGGGCTGGAAACGGCCCAACGGAATAACGGGCCGTTAATGGGTATAAAGTGATACACTGTTCATTACGGGCCAGTTTCACCACGGGCCGTTAATGGGTGTAAAGTGATACACTGTTCATTACGGGCCAGTTTCACCACGGGCCGTTAATAGGCCAAGAGTTACATAGGGCCTCCTATGGGCCGAAAGACCTCATGGGCCATACATGGGCCAGAAGTGAAAATGAGCTGGAATCATATTGGATGGCCCAGATGACGCTACTGGGCCTAATTCGAATAGGGCGTAACGGGCCTTGGGTTAGCGGGCTGTAAATGGGCTATATGCGAACAGGCCGTTAACAGGCTTTCCATGGGCCGGCCCGCCACCTTTTGACCAAGTCAAACGGGCCGGCCTTTTCACAGGAATGGGCCTCTGTTGGGCCGTGCCACATGTCGACGTATCATAGGCGCCTTCTGTCCAATGAGTGGATGACATCTGTCCCAATGATGAGTCGACACATGTTTCCTCCAGCCAATGATGATTTTACATGTGGAAAATCCCCATTGGTCGGGGCTGTTAATGGGTTATCGGATCCAAAACCCGACCCGATAGCTTAACGGCGTTCCGTTACGGTGGATGCCACGTGTCGGTCACCCTTGACGAAAGCACTTCTGTGATGCGCGATTTATCGTCATGGAAGTGGACACTTCCGTGATGATAATTTTGGTAATGTCATGGAACACTTCTACGACAGCACAGGTATGACTATCTTGATTCTGTCATAAATTTCTCATGGATGTACATGCATGACAAAAAACGCAACCTACTGTGACAAACACGTATCATCACAGAAGTGTATTTTTTTTGTAGTGTTGTCATCAATTGCCAAAAAGGGGGAGATTGAAAGCACAAGTGCTCCCTGGGTGATTTTGGTAATTAATGTCAACATATCTCTTGTCGGACTAATGCTTCTACCTAGTAAGTTTCAGATAAGTTCAACAATGGAGTGGCATGGACTAGAGGATGTGGAACTGTCGGTGTGGAACGACACCTATGGGATCACAAGAATCCCTACTACGGTTGTCGGGGCGCAGGGTTGCAAGAAGAGCAGGATCAGTAGTCAGCACAAGGATCGTTTACCCAGGTTCGGGCCGCGAGGATGCGTAAAACCCTAGTCCTACTTTGGTGGGTGTATTTCAGAGAGTTCTTGAGCTCTCAAACTAGCTGTGGTGAGTGTGTGGTTCGAAAGAGCCGAATCCTTCTCCAGTATGCCATGGGCCTCCTTTATTGTCGAAAGGGGCTGCCACAGTGGCACACAGGAGGTGGAAAGGCGCACAGTGCTATGAGCTTATCGCTCGTATTACAGGACAAGACGCATTTAATGCGTAGCTTAGGTGTCCCCTTGCTTTATCGGGGACGGAGGCGAGGCCCGTCCCGTCCGTCACCGCTCCTCCTTGCTTCGACACGCGCCCTGGCTAGCGACGCATGTGGCACCACGTAGGCAGGCAGGCAGCTGAGGTGGCGCGGTGGTAGGGTCTTCACGAAGATCTGCAAGCCGCCACGCAGGCGCCTGCTGAGTTGGCCTGGAAGCTGCATGTTGCCACGCAGGTGCCTGCCCAGCTGGTTTGGGCTGGCAGCTGCATGCGAACGGCGGTGGAGACTTGGTTGGTGCGGGCCTGGTAGTGGCCCTGCTGGCATCCTCGGCAAGGGTCTTGTCGTGGTGCGCTGTCGTCCTCGGCAAGGACCTTGCCGGGGGTCTGGCGGCCTTCCTCAGCAAGGATCCTGCCGAGGATCGTCGTCTTCTAATCCTCATCTGATCTTGAGTGTTCCTTGTCTTCACAAAGATCTGCATGCCATCACTGAGGTGCCTCCCGAGCCCTGGCCCAACGTGATGTTGAAGACCGTGGGCTCAAGGGTGGCTCGCTCTGTTGGCGTTTGGGCGCGCTGCCCCGGCAAGGGTCTTGCCGGGGGAAACTGCTCCGCCCCTCTGCTACTTTGCGTTCTTGGTCTTGGCGTTGCTCTGGCTGCCTTGGGCTTCGGTTTTGCCTTGGTTCACCTCCCCTGCTCTGCTTGGTGTGGCCGTGGGCGTGGCTCTGACTGCCCGCGCACAGGTAAAGGGGTACAAAGGTGCGCCCCTTCTTTTGTACACCGACAGGAGCCCCGGGTTTGGGCCACACATAAGCGCGACGCATTGTTGGGCCAGGCCCAAAACGGTGCGCGGGCAGGCGGGGCGGTTTTTACCGCGGTAAAACTTATCGCGCGCTGCGCTTCCCACGACCCGCCTGCGGCGCGGCGTGGAGGGGCGCCTGTGACGTGGGTGGCATGCGTGGGGCGGTCCCTGCACGCATGCGTCACATCGCAGTAAATGGGCAGCTCGCGCCTTCCCCATGAAAGGAGGGAGGCGTGGAGGCGCGGCTTATTTACTGCGTGGGGCTGGGTGCGGTCTTCAAGGCGTCCACACCCCACAATCACGGGGTGGGGAGAGGTCGCTTCACCTGTCCCCTCGATTCTGCATGTTTTCCACGCGTCCTTCATGCGCTTGGGGTGGCAAGCGGTGGAGGCGGGAAACCGGGTCGTCGCTGGTTGGGGCAGCGGGTCGGTCTCGATTCCCTGCGCCTCTGGTGGCTGGATTGGCCGAGCGGGGCGGCCGAGCCCCGACCCCACCCCTTTATAACGAGGGGGAAGGGGGATGGCATCCCGCACTCTTCTGTCATATATCTCCTCCTGCTTCCGCTTCTTCCTTTCACTCGCCATGGAGAAGGGGAATCCTGGTCCTTCGTCGGTGGCGGCGAGGGTCGCTGCTCGACAGCGCGTCCCTCCCCCTCCTGAGCCCGTGGTGGTGCAGCCGGCCGCAAGGGGAAGGGGGAGGGGGCGATGCCGTGGGCGAGGCTGGGGCAGAGGTCATAGTGCTTGGGGAAGAGGAGGACGGGGCGGCGCGCCGGCTTCGCCCCCGCCAATGATGCCTTTTCCAATGGAAGGCCATGTTGGAGACCAGCCCTGCGAGTTCTTCATCAGGCTGTGCCGGCCTCCGCGTCGTTGTCTTCGTCTTCCCGCCACGTTTGCTCGGGAGATGGAGCGTGACCCACCCCAATCCCTCAGATTGCACATGAGGGGTAGTGGGAATGGGGACACGCGGGTCGACGTCGACTTCCCGGCTCCTCGGGTCATATACCTCCGTCGCGGATGGAAGACGTTCGCTCGCATCCACAGCCTGACGGCGGGGCTCGTCCTCTACTTCAAATTAATGAAGGACGGCCTGCTCTCCGTCAAGGTCTTCGGAGACTTCGGGACTCACCTGAAGTGCTGCGTGGAGAGCTCCTCCGACGGAGATTCCGACGATGGAAGCTCTTCTTCGAGCGAAAGTGATGAGGAGGACAGCGGGGCAGATGACGGGGATGAGTCCGACTAGGCGTCGGACGCCCCGCGCCTGGGCGGGTGCGGCAGCAGCAGCATCTGCACCTGGCCGCTCCTCCGGCAGAGTTTTGCCGGGGGTGGGGCCATCTCCTTGAACTTCTCGGGGCCGTCTCCTTGGGAAGCTGGCATCGGGAGGCTGCGGAAGAGGAAGAGGACGGGCGGCAAGGCCGTCAATTCGGAGTACGCAGGCACCGACGCCTTCATCGCGTATTGCCAGTCCTGCTGCCTCGTCTTCCAGCTCCTTTCCCGGCGCCGTCATCACCGGCCCACCTGTGGGCAGCCACCGAGGTGTTCTCTTGGTGCTTTCTGCTGCTCGTAGCTCGCCTAGGCGCCCCTTTTGCCCTTTTGCCTCCTTGACCTGCCTCCTGAGGAGAGGGACAAGAAAGGGATCACGGGCACCTCATCTCTTTTTTAATCTGTAAGCCTTCGGGCCTTGTTAAATTTAAAGCTTGTAATCCCCCTTGTTCATGTTTTTCATTCCGTACGGACTGTACCTGTGTGGGATGTTTTTTAATGAAAAAGGGATGTTTGCCGGGTTTTTCGTTCGTGGGTAGACCCCGCGACAAGGAGCGAATCCTTGTTACAATTTAAGATAAACGTTTTTCGCCCGGCAACAGGCCTTGCCGTCCCCCCAATTCGCTCGACCATTCTCGCGCCCTTGGCGGAGGTAGGGATGAAGCGGGCTTAGGCTCCTCGTTCTACTTCCTTGCCACCGCTACTACAACCAAATCCGGGCCCAGGAGATAATCCTTGGGTATAGAAAAGGGGAGCACGGTGGCCTAGAAATAAAATGAGGTTTGACATATCCCAGTTCCGTTCCAAAATGCATGATAGAGGATGAAAGACTTATCTGGATCTGCAGCCCCCGGCAACCTTGTCTTGCCGCGGTTGGCTCCTTGTGCTTGCAGCCCCCGGCAACTCTGGTTTGCCGGGGTCGGGACGCCGGTCCGTTTCCTTTCTTCCAAGTAGCTCAACAGAAGTGCTCATGTGCCCTGCGAACCAAAGGAGGACAGAAAAGAAACAGATAGACGCGCACTCGACCTCTAGGCTAGGGGTTAGTCGCCGCTAAGCACTATCAACCCTAACCAAGGAAGAGACTCAACCTAGCATGCATGCTATAACTTAGGGTGCCAGCGCTTCATTTATTTATGCTCAGGGTCTGCGCCTGGCTTTGTACAAAGGGTTACATGCCTTGCCGGCAAAGCTTGTACAAAAGGTGGCTTGCTGGGAGGCCCGGCAAGCCGCGCCTTATGGGTAAAACTTGCGAAGATGCTCGATGTTCCAGGAGTTGCTCACTGGGACAACATCTTCGGTCTCCAGGCGGACTACGCCGGGCCTGGTGACTCATCTTACCTGATAAGGGCCTTCCTACTTTGGCGTCAACTTGTTGGAATTCTTGGCCGACTAAACGCGCCGAAGAACAAGGTCGCCTTCCTCAAAGCTTCGGGCATGAACCTTGCGGCTATGGTAGCGGCGCAAGGCTTGCTGGTAGCATGCTGCTCTCACAGTCGCCCGAAGATGATCTTCCTCAAGGAGCATTGCGTCATCTTGCCGCAACTGCTCTTGCTCAAGCTCATCATAAGCGAGCACTCGAGGTGACCCGTATATGAGTTCCGTGGGGAGAACTGCCTCTGCCCCATATACTAGGGCAAAGGGTGTCTGACCGGTGGCTCGATTTGGCGTTGTCCTGATCGACCAAAGAACCGCCGGCAACTCATCAATCTAGCGCCTTCCACTCTTGTGCAGCTTGTCAAAGGTCTTCGTTCTCAGGCCTCGCAACACTTCAGCATTTGCCCTCTCCGCTTGGCTGTTGCTCCGTGGGTGTGCCACGGAAGCAAAACAGACCTTGCTACCGAGGTCTTGAATGTATTGCATGAAGGTGTGGCTTGTGAACTGCGTGCCGTTGTCGGTGATGACTCTGTTTGGCACACCAAAACGGCAGACCAGTCCCTTGAAGAACTTGACGGCTGACTGAGCAGTCACCTTTCTCACTGCTTCCACTTCCGGCCACTTTGTGAACTTGTCAATTGCAACGTCAAAGTACTCAAAGCCCCCGACAGCGCGAGGGAAAGGGCCCAGTATATCGAGCCCCCAGACCGAGAATGGCCAGGAGAGAGGGATTGTTTGAAGGGCTTGGGCTGGTTGATGAAGCTTCTTTGAATGGAATTGACACGCTTCACACTTGGTTACTAGTGCCGTCGCATCCTGGAGGGCGGTGGGCCAGAAGAAACCTTGCCGGAACGCCTTGCCGGCAAGGGCCCTCGACCCTATGTGGGAGCCACATATGCCTCCATGTATCTCCGCCAACAGCTCCAGTCCTTCCTCCCGGGGGATGCACTTCAATTTCACATCGTTCGGCCTCCTCCTGTACAGGACGTCATCGACGAACTGGTACAGGGCGGACCGACGGGCTACTTTCTCCGCTTCTTCCTGCTCCTCAGGAAGCTCCCATGTTTGGAGGAATTGGACGGTATGATGCGCCCATGCCGGAGCCTGGGGCTCGACGGCAAGGATCAAAGACATCTCTTCCACCATGGGAGCGGCTGTCTCTACGGCCAGGGCTTGACGCCCTACCGGAGCCAGTTGCTCTTGGGCAGGCTCAGTGTGTACGGCAACATCCTTGCCGGCCGTCCCAGGGGGCTCGGCGAGAAGGTACTTGCCGGGACCTGATTTCCTCCGCTTGTTCTGCTCTGTTGATGGTTCGACGGATGGCTGAGTTAAACGGAGCAAAAAGGTACCCGGCTCCATAGGTAGCTTGAATGCAGCACGCTTTGACAGGTAATCGGCGATGTCGTTCTCCGCTCGAGGGACGTGCTCCGCTTGGATCTCGTCAAAGCGTTCCTCCAGATTTCTCACCTCATCTATGTAGGCCTCCATCAATGGGCTCTGGTAATCCTTGTTGACCTGCCTAACAACAAGCTGCGAGTCGCCCCTGACGATGAGCTTCTTAACCCCGAGGTCTGCCACGATCCTGAGACCGGCGAGCAATCCCTCGTACTCAGCAGTGTTCTTGGTGGACATCTCCCTGGGAAAGTGCATCTGGATCACGTACTTGAGGTGCTCGCCAGTGGGTGCGACGAGCAGCACACCGGCACCGGCGCCTTGCAGCGAGAAAGCCCCATCAAAGTACATGATCCAGTCGCGGCCTACTTCCTTGCCGGGGAGAGTGGTCTCCTGGATTTCTTCGTCAGGCGTTGAGGTCCATTCTGCAATGAACTCCGCCAAGACTCTGCTCTGGATTGTCGAGGTACTTTCAAACTTCAAACCGAAACTTGATAACTCCAAGGCCCATTCCACAATCCTTCCGGTTGCATCTAGGTTATGCAGTATCCGTTGCAACGGGAGGCGGGTGACGACAGTGATCTCGTGGGCTTGGAAGTAATGACGCAGCTTCCTCGAGGCCATAAGGAGGCCGAAGAGCAATTTCTGCACACCGGAGTACCTCGACCTAGCTCCCTGCAAGAGGGAGCTGACAAAGTAAAACGGGTGCTGCATCATCATCTTCTTCTGCACCACTTCACTCGACTGCGCGGGCACTGCCTTGGTGGCATCAGACTCTGCCGGGGGCCTCGCCTTGCCGGCACCAGGCACTGCCAGGGGAATCTTTGGCTTGCCAGCCGCTGGTTCCGCCGCCGTCACTGCCTACTCGTCAACCTCCCTCTGTGCCACTAGTGCGGCGCTGACCACTTGATTCGTCGCCGCCAGATACAGCAGCAACGGCTCTTGTGGTTTAGGGGCAACCAGTATTGGCGTGGAGGAAAGGTATTTCTTCAGATCCTGCAATGCTGCCTCGGCTTCTCGGGTCCACTCCATTGGGCCTGCCTTCTTCCAGATTTTGAAGAAAGTAAGGGCGCGCTCGGCGGACTTGGAGATGAATCGGCTCATGGCGGCGACGCAGCCGGTGAGCCGACGCACATCCTTGATCCGCTTGGGCGCCTCAATCCGCTCAATAGCCTTGATTTTGTCTGGGTTTGCCTCAATCCCGCGCTACGACACGAAGAACCCGAGAAGCTTGCCGGATGGGACGCCGAAGACACACTTCTTAGGGTTCAGCTTGAGGTTGATCTTGTGCAGGTTGGCAAATGTCTCTTCCAGATCTTGCACAAGAGCTGCCCCGTCTTTGGTTTTGACCACTATGTCATCCATGTATGCCTCCATATTTCTATGGAGCTGGGGTTCAAAACCAATTTGGACTGCTCTTGCAAACGTCGAGCCAGCACTCTTCAACCCGAAAGGCATCCGTAAAAAGCAATACGTACCACATGGGGTGATGAATGATGTCTTCTCTTCATCTTCTCTTGTCATGAAGATTTGGTGGTAGCCCGAGTAGGCGTCGAGGAATGACAACAGATCATACCCGGCCGTGGAGTCGACAATCTGGTCGATGCGCGGCAACGGGAGGGGGTCCTTAGGACAAGCCTTATTGATATCTGTGTAGTCAATACACAGCCTCCACTTCCCATTTGCCTTGCGCACCACTACCGGATTGGCCAACCACGTCGGGTGGAGCACTCCTCTCACCAAACCTGCCGCTTCCAACTTCCCGATCTCCTCTGTGATGAACTCCTGCCTCTCCAGAGCCTGCTTTCTGACCTTCTGCTTGACGGGCCGCGCATGAGGACAGATAGCTAGGTGGTGCTCAACCACCTCCCTGGGAACACCGGGGATGTCGGATGCTTGCCACGCAAACACGTCGACATTCCCCCGTAGGAAGGTGACGAGCAAATCTTCCTATTTGTTGTCGAGGGTGGAGCCAATGATGAAGGCCCCTCCCGTGCCATCCTCCCTGACGGACACCTTCTTGGTCTGCGGCGGCTCAGCTCTGGATTTCTTGCTCTTGCCGGTAGAACTCTCTGGCACGTCCTCGACAGTAGCACAACACTTCGAAGAGGTGCGCTTGTCGGAGTGGGTGCGAGAGGTCTTGCCGGGCTTCTTCTTCCCTCCCGGGCCTTCAGCGGCAGGAGCAGGTGCCTTGACGGCAGCTGCTGCAATTGCTTCCCGGTAGAGTTGGTCGGCACAAATCAGCGCGTCCTTCTTGTCCGAGGGGACGGAGATGATGGTCAACGGCCCGGGCATCTTTAGCATGTTGTAGGCGTAGTGTGATACCGCCATGAACTTGGCTAGTGTCGAGCGGCCGAGGATCCCGTTGTAGGGCAAGCGGATCTCGGACACGTCGAAGATGATCCTCTCCGTCCTGTAGTTCAACTCTCCTCCAAACGTCACGGGCAGTGTGACCTTCCCCTTCGGCTGGATCCTCCCCGGATTGACCCCTTGAAACGTGCCCGTTTCCTCGAAGTCTTCATCAGGAATTTGCAGCCTTTTGATCACGACGGGCGAGATCAAGTTCAGGCCGGCCCCGCTGTCAACCAACATCTTGTTCACCTTGAGGTTGCGTATCGTTGGTGAGACCAACAATGGCAAACACTCGTCCGCGGTCGTGCGGTCAGGGTGTTCCTCGGCTTCAAAGATGAGGGGCGTGCTGGACCACTTCAGCGGCTTCTGAGCGTCGAACGACGGCTCCACTGTTGTAATCTCACACGCCCACTGCTTGAGCTGGCGGTGAGAAGTATCCAGCGAGGCGCCACCATCGTGCACATGGCCTCCATAGCCTTCTGGAACTCTTGCTCACCAGACACGTCGTCCTCGTCGTGATCATCGTCTTCTTGTTTCTTGTCACGGCCCCGGGCGGGCCTCTCTTGCTGGTTGTCCTTGCCGGGGCGGCTTCCTTGGCCGCCATGCTTCTTGCTGGATCCCTCAGCACCGTCCTGACCTTTCTCCTTGTCCCGCCTTTCATACTCGGCCTTTTGCTTTTCAGCAAGCAGCTCGACTTGTCGGCAGTTCTCGAGGTCGTGGCCCTTGGTGCGGTGGATCTTGCAGTACTGCTTGCCGGAGCCCCCTGGCTTGTCGGCTGCTGTTAAGGCCCGGCAGGCGGCGCACCCGGCAATCTCCTTGCCGGGGCCGTCTACCTTGACCTTCTTGGCAGCGCCGGTGTCGTCAGACCCCTCGACGACAAGTACGGCCTTGCCCTTGCGTTTCCTGTTGCGATGCCGGCCCTTCTTCGTCGGGGTGGCGGCGTCTTCGTCGGTAGAGTCAGTTTCCGCACCCGCGTCTTCGCCGGGGTACTTCCTTCCCTCTTGAGCCCGGGCGCATTTATCAGCCAGAACGTAGAGCTCGGCCACATCCTTAACCTTGGTCATCGCCAGCTCTTCGCGCATCTTGCGATTGCGCACGTTCTGGTGGAACGCGCTGATCACAGCGGCGGGTTGAACGTCAGGGATGTTGTACTGCACCCGGCTGAACCTCTGGATATACTTGCGCAGGGTTTCCCCTTCCTTCTGGGGAATGATATGCAGATCACTGGCCTGGCCATGAGCTTGGTGGCCTCCTGTGAAGGCGCCAACGAACTCATGGCACAGATCCGACCAAGAAGAAATGGAATCCGCCGGCAAGTGCATCAACCAAGACATAACATTGGGCTTCAGCACCAGCGGGAAATAACTGGCAAGCACCTTGTCGTCGCGAGCTCCGGCTGCCTGCATCGTAATGGTGTATATGCTGAGGAACTCAGACGGATGGGTCTTGCCAGTGTACTTCTCGTCGACGTCGGGCCTGAACGTGCGGTGGGACGGCCACTGGAACTGCCGCAGCTCACGGGTAAAGGCCGGGCAGCCCACCTCGTAAGGTAGGCCGCGGGAGCCCCCCGGTGCTGGGTGGTCCATAGCAGGTCCCGCCCGCTTGTCTGACTGGTGGCGTGTATCACGCCGGCGCTCAATAGTGGTCTGAGCATCTTCATGAGCTCGTTCTCGAAGAACTTGGCGCTGGTCGCGGTGGGTCCGTGGGTCGGACGATGCTATAGAGATGTTATCACAAGCGTCATCACGACGGGCAGACGCCCGCGGCGGCTGGCGAGGAGGAGGAGAGTGCACCGTGGTCGTAGCTCCCCCGGTCCCCCAGCGCCAACATGTGGTGGCTCGATGGAGCGCCGACCCGAGGGCCCCGCCGGTCGCGGAACGTCTTCATTAGCGACGGCGATGAGGCTCCGGATGGTGGCCCTCCACTCGTCGAGCTTCTCTGCAGCAGGAGGGAAGTCGAGGAGCAGCTGCGCACGCGCCAAAGCTTCCGCTGGCGTGGGTGGTGGTGATAGCTGTGTGGACCGTGGCGTACTTCGACTTCTAATCATGTTAGAAGGAGCCCCACCACGACCCAGCGGCTGCGCGCCATTTTTGCCAGCACTTCGGCGGGCATGCTGAACTCCTTCATCCCGCGAACGACGCATAGGGCTCTTCCCACGGCGGTGCCCAGGGTCGCCGGCGTGGTGACGTTGTTCGTCGCGCACAACATGGGAAGAGCGCGCAGTGGTCGCCGGCGTGGGTGTCTTGGAGGTCGCTGCGCCGCCCGGAAGTGGCACAATGACACCCCTGGAGGGCCCCGCGCCGCCTGCGGGGGGGCCCAGCTCCATCTTTGGATCTGGCGACGTGCGGCCGGTCGTCGGGCGTGTGAACGACGCCGCTCGCCAGGCTCTTACTGCCAGGGTGATGCTGGTGCTCGCGGACCGCGGCCCAGGTCCTGTCCGCGACCGGGCCGCTGCTCGCCCGTAGTGGTACGGGCCGTTCGGCCCCCGACGAGCCAATCGACATGGCCGTCTTCTTCTTGGGAGCCATGGCGATGAAGAAATGCTAGGCTAGCTACTAGACCAGATTCTCACAATTGCGCCCCCTACCTGGCGCGCCAAAGATGTCGGCGTGGAACGACACCTATGGGATCACAAGAATCCCTACTACGGTTGCCGGGGCGCAGGGTTGCAAGAAGAGCAGGATCAGTAGTCAGCACAAGGATCGTTTTCCCAGGTTCGGGCCGCGAGGATGCGTAAAACCCTAGTCCTGCTTTGGTGGGTGTATTTCAGAGAGTTCTTGAGCTCTCGAACTAGCTGTGGTGAGTGTGTGGTTCGAAAGAGCCGAATCCTTCTCCAGTATGCCATGGGCCTCCTTTTATAGTCAAAAGGGGCTACCACAGTGGCACACAGGAGGTGGAAAGGCACACAGTGCTATGAGCTTATCGCTCGTATTACAGGACAAGACGCATTTAATGCATAGCTTAGGTGTCCCCTTGCTTTATCGGGGACGGAGGTGAGGCCCGTCCCGTCCGTCGCCGCTCCTCCTTGCTTCGACACGCGCACTGGCTAGCTATGCATGTGGCGCCACATAGGCAGGCAGGCAGCTGAGGTGGCGCGGTGGTAGGGTCTTCACGAAGATCTGCAAGCCGCCATGCAGGCGCCTGTTGAGTTGGCCTGGAAGCTGCATGTTGCCACGCAGGTGCCTGCCCAGCTGGTTTGGGCTGGCAGCTGCATGCGAACTGCGGTGGAGACTTGGTTGGTGCGGGCCTGGTAGTGGCCCTGCTGGCGTCCTCGGCAAGGGTCTTGTCGTGGCGCGCTGTCGTCCTCGGCAAGGACCTTGCCGGGGGTCTGAAGGCCTTCCTCGGCAAGGATCCATCCGAGGATCGTCGTCTTCTAATCCTCATCTGATCTTGAGTGTTCCTTGTCTTCACAAAGATCTGCATGCCATCATGGAGGTGCCTCCCGAGCCCTGGCCCAACATGATGTTGGAGACCGTGGGCTCAAGGGTGGCTCGCTCTGTTGGCGTTTGGGCGCGCTGCCCCAGCAAGGGTCTTGTCGGGGCTGCTGAGGCAGTCCCCGGCAAGGGTCTTGCCGGGGGAAACTGCTCCGCCCCTCTGCTTCTTTGCGTTCTTGGTCTTGGCGTTGCTCTGGCTGCCTTGGGCTTCGGTTTTGCCTTGGTTCACCTCCCCTGCTCTGCTTGGTGTAGCCGTGGGCGCGGCTCCGACTGCCCGTGCACAGGTAAAGGGGTACAAAGGTGCGCCTCTTCTTTTGTACACCGACTGGAACCCCTTCAAGATGCTGAGGACAAAGGATTGGCTCAAGCTCAAAGCTCAGGACTCTACATTTTCTATTTTAGTGATCCAAGATCACATTGAGTCCATAGGAAAGCCAATACTATTAAGAGGGGATGAGGTGTTGGTTAATGAGTTTCTTGCTCAAAGTGCTTAGCGATATGCTCCAAAGCCCTCAACCACTTTCTCACATCCACATATGTCCCAACCCAAAAGTCAAACTTGGCCCCACCGAAACTTTCTATCCGGCGCCACCGAGTTCTCTTGACATAGCCACTGCTAGAAACCCTAATCAATTCGGTCTCACCGATGGGATCTCGGTCTCACCGAGATGGGCTTGTAAACTCTATGTTGCCTATTGCAATAATTTCGGTCCCACCGAGGTATGCAATCGGTCCCACCGAGTTTGCTTGGCCAACTCTCTATTTCGCTTATTACCCAAATCGGTCCCACCGAGTTTGTGTAATTGGTCAACCCGAGTTGAGCCTTTACCCTAGCCCTAGCACATCGGCCCTACCGAGTTGATCATATCGGTCCCATCGAAATACCTAACGGTCACATTATGAACTAAATCGGTCTCACCGAGTTCTCTGAATTGGTCCCACCGAGTTTGGTGATTTGTGTGTAACGGTTAGATTTTGTGTGGAGGCTATATATACCCCTCCACCCACTCTTCATGCGTGGAGAGAGCCATCAGAACATGCCTACACTTCCAACATACATTTTCTGAGAGAGAACCACCTACACTTGTGTTGACGTCATGATATTCCATTCCAACCACATAAATCTTGATCTCTAGCCCTCCCCAAGTTGCTTTCCACTCAAATCTTCTTTCCACCAAATCCAAATCCTGTGAGAGAGAGTTGAGTGTTGGGGAGACTATCATTTGAAGCACAAGAGCAAGGAGTTCATCATCAACACACCATTTGTTACCTCTTGGAGAGTGGTGTCTCCTAGATTGGCTAGGTGTCACTTGGGAGCCTCCGTCAAGATTGTGGAGTTGAACCAAGGAGTTTGTAAGGGCAAGGAGATCGCCTACTTCGTGAAGATCTACCCGAGTGAGGCAAGTCCTTCGTGGGCGACGGCCATGGTGGGATAGACAAGGTTGCTTCTTCGTGGACCTTCATGGGTGGAGCCCTCCGTGGACTCGCGCAACCGTTACCATTCGTGGGTTGAAGTCTCCATCAACGTGGATGTACGATAGCACCACCTATCGGAACCACGGATAAAAAATCTCCGTGTCTCCAAATTGTGTTTGCACACTCTAATCCCATCCCTTTACATTGTTGCAACTTGCATGTTTTACTTTCCGCTGCTCATATACTCTTGTCATGCTTGCTTGATATGTATTGTGAATGTTTAAACTTGCGCCAAAACTCCACTTCAACTTAAAGAAATTAAAAAACTGCAACTTTTCTTACTTAGAGTCTATTCACCCCCCCTCTAGACACCTCTTCTCGATCCTTTCAACCGTATAATCATGACATGTATTTTTTTAACACGGTACAGACGCAAGTGCTCATATATAGGCGCAAGCACTCACCGCTATAAGCGCACACACGCAGACCCTACCCCTATGAGCACCTTCGAGAGAGTGAGCCAGCATATGATCTTGAGATTTTACGAAGTCACCATAGGTGCCTCGTAGTCGAGTGGAACGTCTCCTCCCACTGAACGCACGTCGCTGGAAAAATACTGAAATTAACCCAGGATAAATGCGAGCACCAGGACTTTAACCCTGGTGGGCTCGAGAAACCACTGTCCTCCTAACCATCCAACCACTAGTTGGTTAGCACCACAAAATGTATGTGCTAACCATGATGAGCTTATTCTGAAGTCCAGTGACCATATCGTGCTTTCGCTTCAAATACAATGACCGTAAGTGTCGTCAACAAAATACGAAGCACGCATCAAATACAATGTCCGTCAGTGTCATCAACAAAATACGGAGACGTATCATGAGCTAGATATTGTATGATCACCAGGAGAATATATACGGTGACCATAATGAGCATATTCTGATGTCCACCGACCATATAGTGCTTTCGCTTGAAATACAGTGACCGTCACGCGTGAATGTGTCATGGGCATGCATACTTTTAGAGGGCTGAGAGATAGTTTGTGTGCGTACGTGAAAGTGGTGTAGAAAAAGGGGGTGTCCGGTGGAGACAAGGAGAGATATGCCCTTCGTTTCTCTTTCCCGTGACTAATATTTTAGGAGAAAATATAAACATTCACAATGCAGAACAAATATTTTTGGATGCACCATGCAATTAACTTTCATGTATAACATTGTACTATTGTATATGCTTATTTTCTTAGTGGCTGATTGCATGTGTGGTGTGGTGGGCACATCATTTCTAGTTGGGGTGGGCACATCATTTCTAGTTGTGGTGGGTCAACATGAGGACGCATGGGTCGATTCCATCCTGGCCACATAGGTTGGACCGAGACGCATCATACGAAGACCCATGTGGAGGACTCGGCGTACAACACGAAGCTACCAGAGTCGTGGAGGACTCTATCCCCGCTGGTGATAAGCCGACTATATATGATTTGTAACCCTAGGCCCCGAGTATGTTATAGAAGCCTCGGGGCTAGTTTGTCGATAGTAGACACACACGCACAATGCCAGGTATTCACGTGTACTTTGTACACACCCCTATCACTAATATACAGTACCAGGAGTAGGCTTTTTCCTCAACTGCAAGGGTACGAACTTGGGTAAAACTTTGCCTCGTATTACCATCCAGCCTAAGAGTCAGGGATATCCTACCGAATGATCTGATGGAATCATATTTGCCAACTACAAAGAGAGAGGTGTGTCTGGGGGGGGGTCAATGTGTGCGAGAGTGGCCTAAAGATAATGTGCGTGCGGGAGACACGTAGGCACATATATGTGCGTATAGAGGGCTAGTAGAGACCGTGCGTGTGTATATATGCACGTGAGAGAAATAGTGTTTTCCAACTGAGTTTAGTGAAAAGAGTGGTACATAGTAGTCAGAAAGAGAGGGAGAGAGATACAGAGGGAGTGTGTGCGTGAGACACCCCGACACCCCGGGAGAGATTGTGAGCATGTGTGAAAGAGAAATGCCGATGTATATAAAGTGTGTGCACTTATGCGTTAGATAGTGAGATATATAGCACGTTTGTGAGAACGGGCCAAGGCATAGTGCATCTACGTGTAAAAGGCGGTTCTACACATTAAATTAAAATATAAATTGCATTATTATTTTTGGATGAGATCATGAATTTTGCAATTTGCGTATGAACGAAAATCGGTCTATCAGACACCCATACTCTATTGAATTCTAACATGTGCATGTGTTTATTTCATATTATCGATCCATGGAGTGAGAGCGGTTTGAAATACAGGCAATGCATTGCTTTTGCAATTCATATATAAACATTAATTAGTGCACTCCATGTTGTTAGTGTGAAGCACTTTATACATTTGTCACTTACATGGATACATTCCAAATTGCTAGCTACGAAATAGAATACATGTTGAATTCAACATAAAGGGGGATTTGAAGATTCAAATTCATAGAAAGTGCATTCATCTATTTGAACCCGAGATAATGACATTTGTAAATCAGATCTAAAAGGGGGCATCAATCTTTGTTGTGCGTTAGAACATGCTATATATTCATACGCATGTCTCACTATTTTTTTGCAACCAAGGAGATTATATCTAGAACCATGCATGAACTGAGGTAAGTTGCATACTTTTTAATATATACTCATGTACAATGTATATTCAAATGTACCCCTCCATTCCAAAATAATCATAGTTTTAGGATTTTCAAGAGTAAAGATTTGTGAAGTTTGACAAATCCTGAAAGTTCAATTCAAGAGAACCGAAAACGTTGCTTCTGCTCCCAAATATTGAACGAAGCGCCAAATAAGCCTCTGGTCACCCGAAACCGCGCGAGACTAATGTTTGGTGGTAGGAAATTACTGTCCTGACTCTGGCACGTGTAGCCTATCGGCCCGATGTACAAAGGTCTAAACCGGGGTAGGTTTGTAAATTCACCAAGACGCCAGTCTCAACCGCCTCCGAGAAGCATTCATACGCCGTGGGCACCTAAACACCCATGCGCTCGGCCGAAATCTACCCCACTCACCATTTGGGACACTTGAGATTACTGTCCTACCCCCAACCCGCAATATGTCCGAAATTTTAGATGGGGGCAAAATTTGTAACTTTCCCCAAATTTCAAACAAGCGCGTCCCAAACCGAAACATTGTTCACCCTTAGTTCCCCCCTGCCTATTTTTCCCCATTCATACTCCATGGGCGGTGTTGAGGATATAACCATTAGAGTCACCCGCCCAGGAGGAGCCGGGTTACGTCATAATGATCATCGCGTGAAGCCCAGTACCAAGCTTGAGGATGACGGTTCAGTAATGGGCTTAAGACCCGAAGGCGGCTCAAGGCCCGTAGTGATAAAACCGCCGTTATGGCAAGACTTGTAGTGTAAGGCAAGAATAGTTAAGAGTCCGAGCCGGACACTGTTATAAGCCGGCTGGGACTCTGAGAGCCGCTGGGCCTCAACCTCTCTATATAAAGGGACGACCCGGCGGCGGTTCAGGACAAGAAACATCAGATCGATAGCCAGGCATAGCGGTTAAGATCCCTGGTCATCGAAACCCTAAGTAATTCCACCTCAACTGGAGTAGGCTTTTACCTTCACCGTAAGGGGCCGAACCAGTATAATCCTCGTGTCCTTTGTCCCGTTTAACCCCTTTAAGCTTCCTAGCTGCGATGGCTCCATGACTAAGTCCTTGCACGAGGACATCTGCCGTGACAATTCCACGAGAGTTGGCGCCCACCGTGGGGCCAGTGCACGGTGGATTTGAGTTCTTGAAGGGCAGCTTCAAAGGGCTCAAGGGATACGCTGTGGGCCGGATGACCAAGAGTCGTCGCGGCAAGCTCTACATCGACGATGCAAGCTGGGGCCCCGACGCTGGCTCAATCGAGTACGGGTATAGGGTCCCCTTCGGCGGAATCCACGTTTTCATTGGCAAGATTGGCGAGCCGGGCCCTGAGCCGGACCTCTGCGCCGACCTCATCGAGACGGCTCAGCGTGCGAGACCCGCCCGGACTCTGCCTGCCTTGAAGCGTGCTTTCGTGGGATGCGTCCATGGGGGACTCTCTGAAGGATCTGGATCTGGCAATGAGACGGCCGCTCGCTCTGACGGCGAGTCATCCACGGATGAGACAAACTCGTTATATCAACTTCAAGATGGCAGGCTCAAGGGTTGTTCCGATGGCGACAGTATTCCGGACCCCTTTGAGCCGCCGAGCCAGGTTGGAATCTTCATGGCCGGCGCACAACCTGTTCAAAACTCCGCCACTGGGGCAGGAGGCCCTGTGCACTCGCCGGCTCAGGTGCTGATGGATCTCACAGACAAGATGACGGACCTATTAACCGCTACGGTCACCCCAGCGGATCAAGCTCAACATGATGCGGACGTGGCACAGTTAAAGCTGGACATCGCAAGAGCCAAGGAAGATCTAGTAGCGGAAGGGATCAGGATGGCTGCAGAGCGGGCGGCTCTCGACGCCCAGACTCAGCTGATTCAGGCGCAGTCTTTCCGGCTCACGATGGATCAGAACGCATCCAATGAGATCATGAGAAGGAGGCATCAGAAGGCTCAATCTCGACTCCCTCCGGTTTACAATCCTCGAAACCTTTTCAACACGCCTGGTGCAGGGCCCAGTAACCCGCCGGAGATCACGGCACCCAGGGCTGGAACGCCGATTCAGCCGCAAGTGATTGGGCCTCCCCGTGTGAACACTACCCCGCCTCAGTACGTGCCAATACCACCGGGTCATTATGCCAACCCGTTGGAAAACATGGTCGCCGCGGCGGCGCGTCTGGCGGCTCTCCCAATCGATGGCGACTCTCCAACGGTGATCGTGTTGGAAATATGCCCTAGAGGCAATAATAAATGGTTATTATTATATTTCGTTGTTCATGATAATTGTCTATTGTTCATGCTATAATTGTGTTATCCGGAAATCGTAATACATGTGTGAATACATAGACCACAACGTGTCCCTAGTAAGCCTCTAGTTGACTAGCTCGTTGATCAACAGATAGTCATGGTTTCCTGACTACGGACATTGGATGTCATTGATAACGGGATCACATCATTAGGAGAATGATGTGATGGACAAGACCCATTCCTAAGCATAGCATAAAAGATCGTGTAGTTCGTTTGCTAGAGCTTTTACAATGTCAAGTATCTTCTCCTTAGACCATGAGATCGTGCAACTCCCGGATACCGTAGGAGTACTTTGGGTGTGCCAAACGTCACAACGTAACTGGGTGACTATAAAGGTACACTACAGGTATCTCCGAAAGTGTCTGTTGGGTTGGCACGGATCGAGACTGGGATTTGTCACTCCGTATGACGAAGAGGTATCTTTGGGCCCACTCGGTAATGCATCATCATAATGAGCTCAATGTGACTAAGGCGTTAGTCACGGGATCATGCATTGCGGTACGAGTAAAGAGACTTGCCGGTAACGAGATTGAACAAGGTATTGGGATACCGACGATCGAATCTCGGGCAAGTAACATACCGATTGAACAAAGGGAATTGTATACGGGATTGATTGAATCCTCGACATCGTGGTTCATCCGATGAGATCATCGTGGAACATGTGGGAGCCAACATGGGTATCCAGATCCCACTGTTGGTTATTGACCGGAGAGGCGTCTCGGTCATGTCTGGATGTCTCCCGAACACGTAGGGTCTACACACTTAAGGTTCGGTGACGCTAGGGTTGTAGAGATATGAGTATGCGGAAACCCGAAAGTTGTTCGGAGTCCCGGATGAGATCCCGGACGTCACGAGGAGTTCCGGAATGGTCCGGAGGTGAAGAATTATATATAGGAAGTCCAGTTTCGGCCACCGGGAAATTTTCGGGGGTTATCGGTATTGTACCGGGACCACCGGAAGGGTCCCGGGGGTCCACCGGGTGGGGCCACCTATCCCGGAGGGCCCCATGGGCTGAAGTGGGAAGGGAACCAGCCCTTAGTGGGCTGGGGCGCCCCCCATGGGCCTCCCCCCTGCGCCTAGGGTTGGAAACCCTAGGGTGGGGGGGCGCCCCACTTGACTTGGGGGGTAAGTTACCCCCCTAGCCGCCGCCCCCCCCTACCCCATCCAGATGGGTTCCAGGCCGGCGCCCCCCTCCCAGGGGGCCTATATAAAGGGGGGAGGAAGGCAGCAACATTACAGCCTTTGGCGCCTCCCTCCTCCCCTGCAACACCTCTCCCTCTCGCAGAAGCTTGGCGAAGCCCTGCCGAGATCCCGCTACATCCACCACCACGCCGTCGCGCTGCTGGATCTCCATCAACCTCTCCTTCCCCCTTGCTGGATCAAGAAGGAGGAGACGTCGCTAGTCCGTACGTGTGTTGAACGCGGAGGTGCCGTCCGTTCGGCACTCGGTCATCGGTGATTTGGATCACGGCGAGTACGACTCCATCAACCACGTTCATTGGAACGCTTCCGCTCGCGATCTACAAGGGTATGTAGATGCACTCCTTTCCCCTCGTTGCTAGTATACTCCATAGATGGATCTTGGTGAGCGTAGGAAAATTTTAAAATTCTGCTACGATCCCCAACAGATCGAAACCCGCTGAGTCAGAGAACTCCTTCAGACGGCTCTGGCGCAACAGGAGGCATATTCATATAGCCGGGACAGGATTCATTCAACCCCTCGTCCAGGCCGGAGCCCAAGTTATAGCAGACACATGGTCTCAGCGACCGGCTCAAGCAACGTCCGGCGCCGTGACTTGCCAGCGGGCCACGGCCCGACTCATAATGGAGCCTTTAACGCGGTAGACCAAGACAGAGCACGGCAAGAGGCGGAGCAGGCACCTCAGTTGACAGCTTACCAGCCGCTCCCGGCTTATCCGACGGCTTCTATCGACGCGGGTATACCTACGAGGACCGGAGGCGTCCCTTGTCTAGTGCCAGCTCTCCGTAATGAATGTTTGCCCAAGGATTTCAAAGGACCTAGGAAGGTACCTAATTACACGGCTGATTTACAACCCGGAGCATGGATCGAGAGCTACGAGATGGCTATGGAGTTACTGGAGGTTAGTGAAGCGGCAATGGCCAAATACTTCACCATGATGTTGGATGGGACTGCCCGCACTTGGTTGAAAGGACTGCCGCCTAACTCCATCGGGTCATGGGCCGAGCTAAAAGCCCGGTTTATCCAGAACTTCAAAGATACATGTAGGCAATCTATGTCCATTGTGGATTTGACTAACTGCAAACAACAAGAGGGCGAGTCTACAACCCATTGGGTTCGCTGGGTCAAAGAGATAATACATTCATCTGATAAGATGGATGCCGGCTCTGCAGTCTTAATGTTGGAGCAGAATTGTCGTTTTGTGCCCCTGAAGATGAAGCTCGGGCGGCTCAAGCGTGATTGCAATGATATGGGTACGCTGATGGCGGCTCTGGTCAAGTACGCCGACTCTGATAGTACCAAGGATCCCGCGTCGGATGATGAAAGGACAGGGAAGGGAAAGAAGAACGGCAATGGCAAGGGCCCTCAGCATAACCCGGCGAACCAAGGAGGTAACAAGCGTAAGGCTGATGGCAGCATAGAGTTTGTGGCCAATGCCAATTCACAGGGTAACAACCACCGACGTAAGGGGAGACCACCTCCCCGAGCCGGCGGGTCAGGCCCGACGCTTGAGCAGTTGTTGAATGAGCCTTGTCCAAGGCATGGCTCTAGGGAGAAGCCGGCCACTCATCTATGGAAAGACTGCGCAATCATGAAGGCCTTCAAAAATTCCAATGCTTTTAATGGCAACAATGGCCCGGGCGGCGGCTCAGGCGCCGGCGGTTTTCATGGCCCGGGCGGCGGCTCAAATCCCAATTCTCAGAATTTCCAAGGGGGTTTTAATCAGCAATCTGGCCAGGGTAATCAGCAGCAGCAGCAGGGGGTACCAGACCAATCCAAAGCAGCTCAATGGTGGACAGTATCATGTGTTCACTACCAGCCTGTGCAAGCGAGATCAGAAGCTTCATAAGAGGGATGTAAATGCTGTTGAGCCGGCGATTCCCCGCTATTTAAGATGGTCTGAGCAGCCTATCATATGGAGTAGGGAAGATCACCCTCCCCGGGTCGATAATCCGGGTCACCTGGCCTTGGTGGTGGCCCCTCAGGTTGGGGGATATAAATTCACTAAAGTGCTCATGGACGGAGGCAGCAGCATCAACATCCTCTATTATGATACCTTCTGTCGTATGGGATTAACTAATAAAAACCTCAGCCAGTCTAATACTGTTTTCCATGGGGTGGTGCCCGGTAAGTTGGCGTATCCAGTCGGTAAGATCGAGCTAGAAGTGGCCTTTGGAGATGAGTACAACTACAGGGCGGAAAAACTAACCTTTGAGGTGGTTAAGATAAGAAGTCCGTACCATGCTTTATTTGGGCGGCCGGCTTATGCCAAGTTCATGGCACGGCCGTGTTACGTGTATTTGCAGCTCAAGATGCCGGGTCACAATGGGACCATTACGGTTCATGGCAGCCGAAAGATAGCCTTGGAGTGTGAGGAAGGTGACGCGGCTTACGCTGAATCTGTTTGTGCAACAGAGGAGTTGAAGTTTTACAAGGACAATGTTGACCCGGCAGATATGACGTCTTTGAAAAAGCCAACCACAGAGCATGAGCTGGTAATGAAATTTAAGTCAGCTGATGAGACTAAACTTGTTGACTTTGTTCCAGGTGACTCATCTCAGCAGTTCAGCATCAGTGCCAATCTGGATCCGAAATAGGAAGGCGCGCTCATCGAGTTCATCCGTGAGAATAGGGACATCTTTGCATGGAAACCCTCTGACATGCCGGGTGTACCTAGAGAACTCGCTGAGCACACTCTCAATATTGATCCGAAATTTAAGCCGGTCAGGCAATTCCTCCGGCGGTTTAATGAGGAGAGGCGGAAAGCCATTGGTGAGGAGGTAGCCCGGCTCTTGGCGGCCGGGTTTATTGTTGAAGTTTTTCATCCAGAATGGTTAGCTAACCCGGTGCTCGTGCTCAAGAAGAACGGCACCTGGCGGATGTGTGTGGACTATACGGATTTAAACAAAGCTTGTCCGGATGATCCTTTTGCTCTCCCCCGTATTCATCAAATTATTGATGCTACGGCGGGTTGTGAGCGTTTAAGCTTTTTGGATGCTTACTCTGGATACCATCAGATCAAAATGGCAGTTAAGGACCAGGAGAAGACGGCGTTCATCACTCCCTTTGGAGCCTTCTGTTATGTGTCTATGCCTTTTGGGCTCAAGAGTGCACAAGCGACTTACCAGCGTTGCGTGCAGAATTGTCTTCATAACCAGATTGGGCGCAACGTTCATGCCTATGTGGATGATATCGTGGTTAAATCCAGGGAGAAGGAGACCTTGATAGACGATCTGAGAGAGACCTTTGATAATCTCCAGGTCTACAAGATGATGCTTAACCCGGCCAAGTGTGTTTTTGGTGTTCCTGCGGGCAAGCTCTTGGGTTTTCTGGTTTCTCACAGAGGCATTGAAGCTAACCCGGAAAAGATCAAGGCAATCACCTCTCTGGCTAAGCCGGCGTGCATAAACGACGTCCAGCGTCTGGCGGGTCGCATCGCTGCTTTGAGCCGGTTTATAAGCCGGTTGGGTGAAAAGGCCATGCCACTGTACCAGATGATGAAGAAAACAGATGACTTTATCTGGAATGATGCTGCTAATGCTGCTTTTGAGGATTTGAAAAGACAGCTAGCTGAGCCGACAGTCCTTGCTGCTCCCGTTGACAAGGAGCCTTTATTGCTGTATGTAGCCGCTAACACACGAGCCGTCAGTGTGGCTGTGGTGGTGGAGCGTAAGGAAGCGGGTAAGGAGTATCCGGTTCAGCGGCCGGTTTACTACGTCAGCGAAGTACTCATTGAGTCCAAACAACGGTATCCACATTGGCAGAAGCTTGTTTATGGGGTATTCATGGCAAGCCGGAAGCTTAAGCATTATTTCCAGGGTCACCCTATCACTGTGGTTAGTTCTGCTCCCCTAGGAGATATCATCCAAAACAGAGAAGCCACTGGAAGAGTTGCTAAGTGGGCTATAGAACTTGGGCCTCATGGTCTAAAATACGTGCCACGCACTGCTATCAAATCTCAAGCATTGGTGGATTTCATCAACGATTGGACAGAGCTGCAGGTGCCTGAAGAGAAACCGGATAATACATACTGGACTATTCACTTCGACGGGTCCAGGCAATTGGAGGGCTCGGGGGCTGGAGTTGTATTAGCTTCCCCTCGAGGTGACAAGTTTTGCTATGTGCTACGGTTGATGTTTCCCTGTACTAACAATGCAGTTGAGTACGAGGCCTTGCTCCATGGTCTTCGGATGGCTAAGGAGATGAGCTTAAGCCGGGTAAGGTGCTTTGGCGACTCAGATTTAGTGGCCCAACAAGGGTCAGGCAAGTGGGATTCCAAGGACCCCCTCATGGCGGCTTATCGCCGCGAAGTTGATGCCATTGCTGGACATTTTCAGGGTTACCAAGTAGAGCACATCGATCGCAGGAAGAACGATACGGCTGATGCATTAAGCCTCCTGGGCTCTCAGCGAAAGCCGGTGCCGCCTAATACTTTCTTGGACATTCTGCATAACCCTTCTGTTAAGTTGCCTACAGAGGAAGACTTGGCTATTCCTGACCCGGAAGCGCAGTTGGTGGCGGCTCTCCACATTATCCCAGATTGGACAGTACCATACTTGCTTACATGACCCGGGGAGAATTGCCTGAGGATGAAATTTTGGCCAGACAAATAACCCGGCGGTCTAAGTCAATGATAATTATCAATGGCGAGCTGCATCGTCGCAGTGTCACTGGAACTTTCCAGCGTTGTGTTTCCCCTGAGGAAGGTCAAGAAATTTTACGTGAGATTCACGAGGGGGATTGTGGCCATCATGTCGGCTCAAAATCCCTTGTGGCCAAGGCTTTTCGTCATGGTTTTTATTGGTTGACGGCTCATGCTGATGCAGAGGACTTGGTCAGTAAATGTGACGGTTGTCAGAGGTTCTCACGACGGGCTCATGTGCCGGCTCAAGTGTTGAGGATGATTCCAATCACTTGGCCATTTGCGGTCTGGGGGCTTGATATGGTTGGGCCTTTTAAAAGGTCCAAGGATAAGAAGACCCACCTCTTGGTGGCGGTCGACAAGTTCACAAAGTGGGTTGAGGCAGAGCCAGTTAGTAAGTGTGACGCAGCCACGGCGGTTCAGTTCATGAAAAAGGTGATATTTCGTTTTAGTTTTCCACACAGCATTATAACTGACAATGGTACCAATCTGTCTAAAGGCGCCATGGAGGAGTTTTGTCAACAAGAGCATATTCGGCTTGATGTTTCATCAGTGGCTCACCCTCAATCCAATGGTCAAGCTGAGAGAGCCAATCAGGAAATCTTGAAGGGCATCAAGCCCCGGCTTTTGGTCCCTTTGCAACGGACGCCGGGTTGTTGGGTGGAGGAGTTACCCTCCGTGTTATGGAGCATCAATACTACTCCTAACAGGTCTACGGGTTACACGCCTTTCTTCATGGTTTATGGAGCGGAGGCGGTCCTCCCTAGCGACATCCGTCATGACTCGCCTCGAGTGGTGGCTTATGTTGAGGCGGATAATGAGCAGGCACATCAAGATGCTCTTGACTTGTTGGACGAACAGCGTGATGTGGCAGCAGCTCGCTCGGCGATTTACCAACAAGACCTGCGCCGCTATCACAGCCGCCGGGTTAAGTCCAGGGTCTTTCAGGAAGGTGATCTGGTGCTCCGGCTCATCCAAGATCAAACAGATGCACACAAGTTATCCCCGCCTTGGGAAGGGCCCTTTGTGGTCAGCAAGAACTTGCACAATGGGTCATACTACCTTATCGATGTTTGGGAGCACAAAGATTCACGTAAGTCGGAGGAAGAGACCCGTCGACCGTGGAACATAGCTCAGCTTCGGCCTTATTACACTTGAGCCACCGGCTCTCATAATGTACATATTTCTATAGCCATGTATATATTATGACAAATAATAAATCAGGACCTCTGTCCTTTTTTCCTCCAAAGGTAAATGTATTATTGTTATTTCCATTACAACATTACATGGTCACTTGGAGGTTGATCCGGCTTATGATCGTATTCGAATCCAGCCGATTAAAAATATGATCACTTGGGGGCTTCCTGTTCAAACATAGGTCGTATTCGAACCAAAGAGAACACAGTTGTCGATACCCACTTGATTGGCAAATTGCCGAGCTCATTGGGGAGTTTTTCTTGATCATATTTGAATCATAGCTCAAACCCCCTTTGGGAACCGACGTGGATCGTATTCGAATCAGCATCGTTAAACAACTCTCAAGGTCATTTGGGGGCTTCCTGTTCAAACATAGGTCGTATTCGAACCAAAGAGAACATAGATGTCGGTACCCTCTTGATCGGCAACGCCAAAGCCACTGGGGGCTATATGATCACATTCGAATATTAGCTTAACCCCTTCGGGACGGTTCTCTGGTCGTATTCGAATCAGAAGCCCCTGAGTTTTTGATCTTTTGGTTTGCAACAAGTTCTTTTGATCATATCAAAAGTGTGCACGGGTGGTTCTTACTCCACCGGCTTAACTTTGATTAATAATGTTGATAGCACACAATAAGCATTATAGGTGCTGGTGAACCGGAGTTGAGTTCTCAACCTCATTATTTGGGTTACATAAACCGGAAGTGTACTTGAAGGCTTGCAGGTATGCTATTATGGTTATCTCGAAGATATAATTGAGAGCCGGTCTTTTATGACCTTGGTTCATATTCCGGGTTATATGTAAAATATATGACTCTCCATGCGGTAAGCCGCCTAGAGACTTGTGATTTGTTTTTCTATGCAGGACAATTAAAGACAGCTCTTTAAGCTTAAGGAAAGTAAATGATCAAACATAACCCGGAGGAATATAAAAGAGCCGCTTCAACAGAGTTAAGCGCTGCACACGTGCATGATGGCACTACAAAATTAAGTGTTTGTCCTACTCTATTACAGGACTCCCCGAGTCCAAAAGGTGAGGCATTGTTTTTAAGGCATAACCATGAGCCGCCTAAGAAATCAAAGTGCTTGTTGGGTTGAAGCTCCCGGCTCATCCCTCTCCGCTCCTCCGGCTGTTTCCATGACCCGGAAGGTTGATGATTTCCAGTCAATGCCACTCAAGGCTTCAAATTGAGCCTCATCATCAATTAACCCGGCCGAGTCAACTTCTGGGGCGAAGGTATGCTTACGAGTCGGAGGGATCAGGTTGACTGCTTCATAGCGTGGAGTTGGGATCCTCTGATTTTCCGCGTCATAGCCCGGTTGATACTTGGTAAGGTCTGTGTCATTCCCAATCAAGGTGGCCACCGGGCGCACGCTCTTCACACAGGTGGCGAAATCTTTCTGGTCAAAGGGGGTGCCGTTTTCCTTCAGGCTGGGGTATCCAAGAGCGATGTCGGCCGGGTCTAGCTCCGGTAGAAACGCCTTGGCCCGGCTCAGAGCAGCTATAGCTCCGGCTCTTGCAGAAGCCCGTCTCAGCTCTTGGAAGCGTTGAGGAAGTACGGCAAGCCGCCTGAGTACGTCTGCCAGGTGAGTGGGAACCTCATTTGACAGAGCCACAACGGCTAAGGCACGCTGTGACCCAGTGTAAAGTTGCTCTACCAAGGTATAAACTGCCTTCAGCTTGGTCAGCACGTTCTGATTCAGATTGGAACTTCTGGGACCTGCATGACAAAGTCAGGTGAGCTGACGGCAATGGTGAGGTTTCTGGGAAATGAATGGTGTAAACTAGTTAGAAACTTACAGAGTAACTTACCGAAGATTGCGGAGACCATCTGAGACACATGGCGTTTTAAGCCGGAAAGTTCGGCGGTCCTTTCAGTAAGAGCGGCCTCCGCTTGTTCGGCCCGGCTGAGAAAGGCAGTCTTCTCATCCGCCCAGGCTTTTCTTTCTGCTTCAAATTTTTTCTTCAGTTTCTCTTGTGCAGAAACACTGAATTCAAATTTGGCATTGGCCTTTTGGGTCTCACTTTCCTGAGTCTTCAGGCGGTTCTTCAGATCAGAGGTTTCCGATTCAAATTTCTTGCAGGCAGCCTGTACAATTTCCGGGTTACAGTTTGGGTGATTATCATGCAACATTAAAGTCCCAAGCATTTTGCAAGCAAAGACACTTGGCACTTGGGGGCTAATGTATGCTGAGAAGCTCTATTTACAGTGCCGGTTCATGAAAATAAGTCCCAAGCACTTTGCAGGCAAAGGTACTTGGCACTTGGGGGCTAATGTGTAAAGTTGTTCAACTACTTGATTAAAGTAAGTAAAGAACCGGATCGACTGTGCTGTTTAAGCCGGCCCTTGAGTGGTACCAGGTAAGCCGGTTTTCTTGCAGTAGTTATTAAGCCGGTATTAAGTCTACAACATATTTTATCATAAGTCATAGACTTGGGGGCTGGCATGGTAAGGGTAACTATGGAGTAAGCAAGAGAATCATACCTCAGATTTTTGCTGGATTTGCTTCACCATGTCAATTTCCAGATCACGGCTGTTGTGCACTTGATTAACATAGCTGGAGACAATATCTCCAATGCTCAAATTAGCATAGTCAGTGATATCCAGCCTGGCCCTGCGGCGTTCCAGCAGTTCTTCCTTGGCAGAGCATCTAGCTAACACAGTGGGTCTCCCCGGCTCGACAAACTCTGTCCGGGTGATTACAACGTCCGGATCATCGGCCGGTTGAGCCGGGCTGGGGATCTCTGGGTTATCAGAACCCTCCATGACTTGTTCTTCAGATGGAGCAGTGGTGGTTTCAGGAGCTGAGACAGACGGCGGCTCAGGAGCAGAAGCCTCAGGTTCAGTTAAGACTGGCTCTTCGACCGGCTTATTTTTCTTTGCCCTCTTGCTGGGCTTTACTTGTACACTGAAAGTCAAAGAGTTAGTGCAAAAACATGAGTAAGATAAGCACAAGGTAAGCTGATCATCATTACCCAGGGGCGGTATTGAAGGCCGGCAAGCTAGACTGCATTGAGTCGCCGGAGGAAGGTGAAGTTCCCTGGTAGTCTGAATCAGAAGAATTGAGTGGTTGACGAGTGACGCCCGCCAAAGGATGAAAAGGATATAAGTCGGAGATAACCTCAGTCCGGCGCTTCCTTGATGCTTCGGGTAAGCCGGAGGAGAGGTCTGCATCCTTGCTGGTCCGGGTCTGCCTCCGACTCTCATGAATCTGTCGCTTCAAAAGAAATTGAGGATCTTGATAAGCTAAAGGATGTGAAAATCTTACTTTCCGGGTTACTCTTCGGACTTTCAGTCTTGGCAAGGGCTCCGAGTCGGAGGAAAGTATAGTTACCTCTTCAATCACCGGGTTACTCGCTCTGGTATCCTCCTACTGATAATCAGTGTCAATAAGATGGTTAAAAAAGGATCCTAAAGAATCAAGGGCTACCTCTGACTCGGACGTGTCTTCCAGGTGAAGCAGGTCCGAGGCGCTAGGCTTACTCCCCTTCTTGCGGGGAGCGGCTCTCCTGGCGGGTTTTTTAACCTTCCTGGCTTTCTTAGCAGCTTCATGGTCATATCTGACCTTCCAGAATTTATCATTAGCCTGTAAAGTACAACAAAGATTAGTGAGCTAAGACAAAATCGTTAAAATGAAAGGAGAAGCATTCAGGTCGATGGTTTACCGCAGGAGCCGGGTTAGTCTTGCAGAAAGGGCTTAAGCCCACTCTCCCGCAATCTGCCAGGCTCTCGTTCAGAAGCGACTTGGTTGTATCATCAATAACGTCTTCAGGTAAGTCGTCTGGACTGTGCCGTAGAGGGTCATCTTTCCGGCCTGTGTACTCACACATCAAGCTGGGGCGACGGCTTAAAGGAATCACCCTCCAGGCAACCCAGACCCGGACCAAATCAATACCATTTAAGTCGTTCCCCAGAAGAGCTTTGATTTTGTTGATGGTGGGTGTAAGTGGTTGACATTCAGCTTGAGATAATTTGTCTGGCAAGGGGTGATTTGATTGCAGACGCAGGGCGCGAAAGCCGGGCAGAGGGTTCTCGTCAGCCGGAGAAGTGTCCTGGCAGTAGAACCATGTCTGGTTCCAATCTTTTGGGTGGCTTGGCGGCTCAGCATAAGGAAAGAGACAATCTCTCCGTCGTTGGATTGAAATTCCGCCAAGTTCCAAGCTAGGCCTGTTGGCACACTCATTCTGGCGGTTCAGATAAAACAGCTCCCTAAAGAGCAGTAGGCTGGGCTCTTCTCCAAGGTACACCTCACAGAACACTTGGAAGTTACAAATGTTCGACACGGAATTGGGTCCAATGTCTTGAGGTCGCAGATCGAAAAAGTGCAGAACATCTCTGAAGAATTTTGAGCCAGGAGGTGCAAAACCCCGGCTCATGTGATCAGCAAATATAACAACCTCTCCGTCTCTTGGTTGAGGTCTCTCTTTGGACGGGTCAGGGGCACGATAGGACATGACCTCCTTCTTAGGCAGGTAACCCGTTTTCACGAAGTCATCTAAGGTATTATCAGTAACGTTGGATCTCACCCAGTTGCACGTAATGGGCGCCTTGGGAGCCTTGGGCGGCATTGTGAAAGACGGAAGCCTATGACAAAAGAAAATTTCCGATTCAAATTTAAGCCGAAGGAAGATTTCAGTTCAGTATTCAAGATGGCGGCTTATGAAGGGGCCTAATGATATATGGCTAATTGTGTTGGGTTATCTAAGCCGCTGTGGATATCATAAGTAATTCAAGTTATTTAAAACTCTATTATGAATGAGCCGGAAATTTCACAAAGCATGGCCTCTTTTAAGCCGGCGATATGAGCCGCCATGGTTAAGAGATGCAGTTTTTTGTCTAAGTGTTGCACAAACAAGTTTCACAGATTGCAGGGATTATTTTGGATCAAACGATCGTCCAGAAAGAAAAAATTTCTAGACCTAAAAACTGATACAGAGAAGTTCATAAGCTCTAAATGAGGTCTTTTTGCGGGCAAGAGGGATCTGCTAGCATAAAAAATGGGTGAGAAACTACTACCGCAGGAATTCTGTACCATTTTTGGATCAAAAGGAACCTCGGTGGAGGAACTGTGAAGAAACCGAGAGGAAACTACGAAGAACAGGGAAGAAACATGGAACCCTAATGCGAATCTACTGTACGGGGTAGCAAAGATTTACTAGTGCCGATGAGCAGCGGAGGTCGCCGCCGTTTCTCTGGACTGACTCAGGGTGATGCAGCGGCCGAGGTTGATGAAGACGAGGGGCGCGGCGGCGGCGGCGGAGCTCGGGCTCTGGGGCGTCAGAGGAGGAAGACGATGGATCGAGAAGAGTGACGAAGGCTTATGGGCCGGGCCTATTTATAAGGGACGGCTGGTAAATGGGCGCGAGAAACGAGGAGGCTGAAGACGTGATTATCTTGCCGCAGAAACGCCTCGATTCTCGGGATGGTCATTAAGATAAGATCCGTTGGGATATGACAGAATAAAAATGAATTTAATGGAAGATGACGTCATGGCGGGTTACCAAGAATCCAGAAGATGACGTCACGGCGGGTTATAACCTTCGCACAAGCAGAAGCCGGAAGATTTTTTCTTAAAGGTATTGAAGATTGACATGAACCGGTTCAAATCAATCTGGGGCCTAATGTTGAGGATATAACCATTAGAGTCACCCGCCCAGGAGGAGCCTGGTTACGTCATAATGATCATCGCGTGAAGCCCAGTACCAAGCTTGAGGATGACGGTTCAGTAATGGGCTTAAGACCCGAAGGCGGCTCAAGGCCCGTAGTGGTAAAACCGCCGTTATGGCAAGACTTGTAGTGTAAGGCAAGAATAGTTAAGAGTCCGAGCCGGACACTGTTATAAGCCGGCTGGGACTCTGAGAGCCGCTGGGCGTCAACCTCCCTATATAAAGGGACGACCCGGTGGCGGTTCAGGACAAGCAACATCAGATCGATAGCCAGGCATAGCGGTTAAGCTCCCTGGTCATCGAAACCCTGAGTAATTCCACCTCAACTGGAGTAGGCTTTTACCTTCACCGTAAGGGGCCGAACCAGTATAATCCTCGAGTCCTTTGTCCCGTTTAACCCCTTTAAGCTTCCTAGCTGCGATGGCTCCACGACTAAGTCCTTGCACGAGGACATCTGCCGTGACAATTCCACGACAGGCGGCAAAACGCCCTCTCCACCAGCCACGAAACCCTAGCCTCCTCCATCCTCCACCCCTTCACGCCCAATCCACCGCCACCCTCCTCCATCACGCCGGAGTCGGTACCCCGACATCGTCATCCAACGCAACCGCAACCGCAACGCCCTCAAGGACTTAGCAGCTGAAGTTGAGGCAGAGCTGTCTCCATGACGCCGACGCCGACGTGCACCGTGCCAGAACCACTTCGACCACGCCGTCCTGCGCCTCACTGCTGTCGCTCCACTGTCGCAACCGTCCACCGCACCGGAGTTATTCCCGCTACACCGTTGTTCGCCGCCTCGGATCTGTTTCCCCGCCGCCGACAGACGGCCACCGCAACACACTCAACAACTTGGCCATGGGTTCGTCCAAGGCTCCACCGTCCTCCACAACTTCTCGTTTCCAGCGAACCACAAGAAGATCATTGGAAAAATAGAAGGAGGGCACATCACTGCCAGCAGAAAGAGGTACTCTCTTCCCTTATTCGTGCAAATCTTACGTCTCTGCTCACACCGTATTCATCCCACGAAAGAAACTAGTTGAGCGCTTCGTACTGCATCTTCTTCGTGATACTAAATGCACAAGGTTTCCTCCCATTTACTATTTCACCTTTGCTAGAGGTTAGTAGCTCGCCTGGATTTCAATTCAGGGTCAGTCGAATCGCAATCAAAAGAAGCAGCACCCGCTTAGGCGCGCGGAGCACCTACGCCTGTTCGCCGGGAAAGCGGCGCATCAGTGTCTATCATAGGGGTGTGGGGCGCAGGAGCTGCTTGTGCCCGATCTGGAGGTCGGCGGGACTTGAAGGGATGGCCGGGGGCGATGCGGTGAGGTCGAGGGGAGGGCGGAGGCAGGGGACTGGGCTGGTGGTTGCTGGCATTTTGAGGAAGATCGTAACACTGACTGGCTAGAGGTAGATGAAGGCGATCTGCCCGTTCTTTTTTTTGACTGGGGATCTGCCCGTTCTTTGTACATCAGACGGTGCAGAAAAAATGGACTGACCTATTTGTTTTCAGTTGACTGTTATTTTCATAGGACCACACCTTGTGGTGTGCTGGAGGAGCATATGCATTTCCCAGCCATCCCTGTGCTCATATTTCAAAATCCTAGAATCTAGTATTTTCGTGTGCCATGCATGTTGTAGATCTACATATGTCTCCCATCATTTATTTCTCACCGACCTGCTATCTGCTACCTTTACACTGTACTACTTGTGCACACACTTCACCCATAATCACACTATTGTTTTTTTATGCATGGGTATTTCAGACTCTGACGCAGTGTTGATGAATACAAAAAAGAAAAGACAGAAGTCACCCCAGTGTAATTCGAAGATACGCACTAAGCGTCCCAGCGCTCTAAAGGGTGCAGTGCCAGCAGATGGAGACAGTAAACGTAGCTCTGCAGTTGATGATCTCAATTGCCACACACAACCATCCCAGGTGCTTGCTTTAACTTCGCGTTGTCAAATGTGGTTGCATGTTGCATGGTGTCTAGCTTGTATTGCTTCCAATTTGGTTAAATTGCATCAGCTTACTTTACACATTATACCTTTGATAATGACATGTCTTCCTGTTTTTGATACATACTGTAACACCCCGGATGTAACTTTCCATATTTGTAACTCCAACTCTTGCCATTTTTGGCTATGTGTTATGATATTCCCTCCGTGGTCGGGTTTTGTTTTTCGTTTTGCATTTTGTTCATGTCATGCATCTCATATCATGTAATCATGTGCATCTCATTTGCATACGTGTTCGTCTCATGCGTCCGAGCATTTTCCCCGTTGTCCGTTTTGCAATCCGGCACTCCCACATGCACCGGCGCACCCCTCTTGTCTCTTTTCATGAGCGGGTGTTAAACGTTCTCGGAATGGACCAAGGTTTGCCAAGTGGCCTTGGTACACCACTGGTAGACCACCAGTCAAGTTTCGTTTCATTTGGAGGTCATTTGATGCTCCAACGGTTAACCGGGTAACCGCAAAGTCCTTTTGTGTGTTGCAGCAAAACCCCCTCCAAACAGCCCAATAACCCCTCTAAGTCACCTCCATGCTCTCGGTCGTTCGATCACGATCGTGTGGGCGAAAACCGCACTCCTTTTGGACTCTCCTAGCTCCTTCTACCTATATAAACACCTCCCCTTCCGAAATTCCGGGTCCAAACCCTAGCCACCCCTCCCTCCGCGCGCCGGACGAAACGCGCCGCCGCCTCGAGCCAGTGGCAAGGCGCCACGTGGCAGCGCCGCCGCCCCACCGCCCGCGGCCCGGGGAGCCCGCGTCCGGCCCCCGCGGCCCGAGCCGCCGCCGCCCGCGCCCGCGTCCCCGCGCCGCCTCCTCCCGCGTCCCACGCCGCCCCGATCGCCGCCGACCGCCGCCACCTCGCCCGTGCCGGCACCGCCGCCCGCACCCGCCGTCGTCGACCCCGCCGCCGTCGCGCCTCCCGCGCCCGAGCTCCTCCTCCCGGCCGGCTTCCTCCCTCTCCCGAGCTCACTCCGGCCACCCGTCCTCGAGCTCCGGCGAGCCGCTGCCTCGGCGTCCGTGCCCACCGAACCCTAGATCTCGCGAGGTTGACTTTTCCCCTCTCATTTTCTGCCAAGTCCCGAAGTTTTCACATATTATTGCTCTGTTCATCGCATCATAACTTCGTGCATACTGCTCCGTTCCGTCCGTGTAATATATCGAAATGTTCACCTCGAGATGCTCTTCATTTTGTTCCATTATGCCATGCCCGTTTGAGTCCATCTTGATGCCCAAATCTCTGGTTCAAGAGTGCTATATGATGTTTACTGCTGTTACTTAACAGAACTTGGGTTTTGTTATTTTTGTTGCATTTAATGTGTGCATCTTATGAGTAGGAGCTCTACATGTGTTTTGATCTATGCTATGCTATCTTTACAGAGGTGTATTCCATGTATTTTTGTGATCTATGTGGTGACTAGCACAAACATGCAAACTAGGATTCGTGATGTTTCTGTTTTCAGGGACTTAGGATTTTGCCAAGTCTGTGACTGCTGTTATTTTGTTGCCATGTATCCATGTGTCTACAGAGAGATCCATGCTTCTTTTGGGCATGTTCAGTAAGTATGTTTTGTAGATATAGTTGTGCTCTATCCATCCATGCCCCTTTTTGCAATTATTTAGTGCCCTAGCATGTCTTGATCTTGCTCTACGTTTTCTATAAAATATTTCTGGCAGAATGTTAACATGATATTCAATTTTGCCAAGGTTGTTGTAGTTGATCCATACATGCTGTGAACTTGCTCTTGCCATGGTTAGCTTCATGAACATGTCTTCTTGCTCTAAGTATGCTTGTTTTGTCATGCATTGCTTTGTGATGAGTGAATCGAGCTCACAAAGATGCCTTCATAATTCTGTTAATGCCATGCTCTGTTTTCTGCTAAGTCTGAAACCTGTTAACGAAACTTGCTATGTTTGCATGGGTGCCATCATATCTTCTGTGCCTTTTTGGCTCATGATCAGTAAGGGCCTTTTGTTATATGTATTTAGTAAATTCATGCCATGCCTTGTTTTGCTATGTTAAGTTCCTGTAGCATGTTGATTGCTTACTCTGAACATTGCTACCTGATGCTGTTTCAGCCATGTTCAGTATTTTCACCAAGTCTGTGAAGCTGATATCTTTTGCACATTTGACATGCTTGTTTGAACCTGTTATATTGTGATCTAGCCGTAGCTCAGTGTTCATCGTTTGTCAAGCATCTCCTGTAGATCACTGCCATATGCTTTGTTGCTATGTTGGGGTCCTGTAGCATAGTTACTTGATGTATTCTAAGTGCTATCATGCTGTTAATCGCAGATTCGTGTCATTCTTGTTTTGCTTGCCATTTGCAAACCGTGCATCCGTTTCCGGTGATCTTTATATCGATTTCGACCGAAATCATCTCATCTTTCCAGCGGCATACTTGGTTTGCCAAGTTGATGCCTTGTTCATCTTTTCCCTTCCGGAGCACGCATATGCATTGTATATCACATCTCGCATATCATGTCATGTATTGCATCATGTTGCTTGTGCATTTCCCGTGATTGATTGTTGGTCCTTTGCTTGTGTTCTTGCTTTGGGTAAAGCCGGGAGATGAGAACGCTTACGAGGAACCTGTTGAGAACGCTTACGAGGATCAAGCTTTCGACAACTCTGAGAACCTTGCAGGCAGGATGACCATACCCTCGAAATCACTTCTATCTTTGCTTTGCTAGTTGTTCGCTCTATTGATATGCTGCGCTACCTACCACTTGCTATATCATGCCTCCCATATTACCATGTCAAGCCTCTAACCATCTTTTCCTAGCAAACCGTTGTTTGGCTAAGTTACCGCTTTTGCTCAGCCCTTCTTATAGCGTTGCTAGTTGTAGGTGGAGTTGAAGTTGGTTCCATGTTGGAACATGGATATTTTGGAATATCACAATATCTCTTATTTAATTAATGCATCTATATATTTGGTAATGGGTGGAAGGCTCGGCCTTATGCCTGGTGTTTTGTTCCACTCTTGCCGCCCTAGTTCCCATCATACCGTAATTATGTTCCCTGAGTTTGTGTTTCTTACGCGGTTGGGTGATTTATGGGACCCCCTTGACAGTTCGCCTTGAATAAAACTCCTTCAGCAAGTCCCAACCTTGGTTTTACCACTTGCCACCTAAGCCTTTTCCCTTGGGTTTTCGCGAGCCCGAGGGTCATCTTTATTTACCCCCCCCCCCCCCGGGCCAGTGCTCCTTCGAGTGTTGGTCCGAACCGAGCAGCCTGCGGGGCCACCTCGGGGAAACTCAAGGCTTGGTTTTACTCGTAGCTTGACTTATCCGGTGTGCCCTGAGAACGAGATATGTGCAGCTCCTATCGGGATTTGCCGGCGCATCGGGCGGCTTTGCTGGTCTTGTTTTACCACTATCGAAATGTCTTGTAAACCTGGATTCCGAGACTGATCGGGTCTTACCGGGAGAAGGTTTATCCTTCGTTGACCGTGAGAGCTTATAATGGGCTAAGTTGGGACACCCCTGCAGGGTATTATCTTTCGAAAGTCGTGCCCTCGGTTATGTGGCAGATGGGAATTTGTTAATGTCCGGTTGTAGAGAACTTGTCACTTGACTTAATTAAAATACATCAACCGTGTGTGTAGCCGTGATGGTCTCTTCTCGGCGGAGTCCGGGAAGTGAACACAGTTTGAGTTATGCATGAACGTAAGTAGTTTCAGGATCACTTCTTGATCATTTCTAGCTTCGCGACCGTTGCGTTGCTTCTCTTCTCGCTCTCATTTTCGTATGTTAGCCACCATATATGCTTAGTGCCTGCTGCAGCTCCACCTCATTACACCATCCTTTCCTATAAGCTTAAATAGTCTTGATCTCGCGGGTGTGAGATTGCTGAGTCCTCGTGACTCACAGATTCTACCAAAACAGTTGCAGGTGCCGACGATGCCAGTGCAGGTGACGCAACCGAGCTCAAGTGGAAGTTCGACGAGGAACGTGGTCGTTACTATGTTTCTTTTCCTGATGATCAGTAGTGGAGCCCAGTTGGGACGATCGGGGATCTAGCATTTGGGGTTATCTTATTTTCATTTGGATTTGACCGTAGTCGGTCTATGTGTGGATTTTGGATGATGTATGAATTAATTTATGTATTGTGTGAAGTGGCGATTGTAAGCCAACTCTCGTTATCCCATTCTTGTTCATTACATGGGATTGTGTGAAGATGACCCTTCTTGCGACAATACCACAATGCGGTTATGCCTCTACGTCGTGCCTCGACACGTGGGAGATATAGCCGCATCGTGGGCGTTACAAGTTGGTATCAGAGCCATCCCCGACTTAGGAGCCCCCTGCTTGATCGAATCGCTGGCGTTGTTGAGTCTAGAACAAAAAATGTTTTGAGTCTTAGGATTATATATATCGGAGAGTAGGATTCTTTTTACTCCTCAGTCCCTTCGTCGCTCTGGTGAGGTCTCCTGACGTAGAAGTTTTGATTCTTCTCTCCTTAAATTTCACTAAAAAAATTGGATCACGCGGGTATCTTAGAATCGTTCCGATGGTCTTATGACGAGAACATTGTTCTTGGTGCCTCCTGACCTTTAGGGGTTGTGGCAGTGTCCCGGGGAGTTGAGTCCGAGGTGTTGTCGTCACAATTTTATCGTTGCAGTTCTGGAATACCTGAGTTTCGCCGACATCGAAAATCTCTTTTATGCAGTTGTTGGTGAGATCACCTCGACGCCACCCAGTACTGGGGTGGGAGTTCGGGAGTATTGCCATAACTCGTATAATGGATGCTTTTCGAAGGTTGAGGTAAACGATTTCCGAAGGTTTCTTGGTTATGTGTTGACGGATGGATACAGCTGGATCTAGGGATTGTTAGTTTGGGTGATATATTTTGTGTCCCCTGTATCCCCTACACCAGATTGCATAACCAGAAAGTTTCGGGAGTTTATAAGTGGGAATTCAAGTAGCCTTAGGATATCTTTCCGACAGACGCATGATATGAGATTGGGGTTCGACGTCTAGTGGTCCGCCTGTACACGGTTGATTTTACAGTGGTCTCGTAGTGTCTTAAAGAGTCCATGGCTATGCCGACTCGGGGACGCTTCGTATGTCATGTGCACAGCCTTGTACATGATGGTGCTGTACGATTGAGCCCGTGTGGGCCCCACCACGAAAACTTCGGACGAAACCTCTATCATATGTTTGTTCCGGCATATTCTGCAAGCCAATACTTGTTTTGTTTTGAATTGTGGTATTCGAGTTGCTTCGAAGTCATACGTTGATTCCATATCTTTTCAAGTGGCTTCTCAACCTATGGAAGTGTGATGATTTACTATGGAATTCATTCGTTCATCCTCGTTCGAATGTTTATTGTGAAGACTATATGTTGCAATTTCTATCTGTTGATTCTACTTATCTATTTGTCTATCAAGATGCTAACGGATGTCACCCTCTTCAGGATGGCTCCGCCAACGCGTCAGAATCCGGATCGCAATGAAGGGAGTCAAGCGAACCCTCCGCCACCACCTCCACCTCCGGAGGCATGGAAAGCTATCATGGCAGCCACCAACGCCAATGCTCAGATGATTCTGCAACGCTTGCAAGAACGTACTCAAGGGCAAGCCAATCAAGGCAATCAAGGTCAAGGCAACAATCAGTTCCACTTCGCTACTCTCAACCAGTTTCTCGCAAATCAGCCCAAGTCTTTCAGCTACTGTGCCGAGGCCACGGATGCTGATGATTGGATCGTGGACATCAACAAGCATTTTGAATGTAGCAATGTCAGGCCTGAGGACTTTGTCAAGTTCGCTTCTTTCCAGCTCAAGGACCAAGCTGCTGATTGGTTTCAACAATACAAAGATTCCAGAGGAGGTCGTGTGATCACTTGGACTGACTTCTGTCGGGACTTCAAAGCACACCACATTCCACAAAGTGTTGTTGAGAGCAAGCGTGAGGAGTTCCGCAATCTCAAGCAAGGCAACATGTCTGTGTATCAATACAACATCCAGTTTCAGAAACTTGCTCGCTTCGCTAAACAAGACGTTCCTGATGAAAAGAGCATGATCTATCACTTCAGAGGTGGCCTTAAAGAGGATCTGCAGTTAGCTCTCGTTCTTGTTGAGCCTACTCAGTTTGATCAATTCTATAATATGGCACTGAAGCAAGAGGCTGCTCAGCTCAAGTGTGAGGCTTCTAAGAAAAGAGTCAGAGACGCAGTTCAGTCTTCTTCTTCCTCACTTGTGACAGCTAAGCAACAGAAGTTCTGGTTGCCTCCTCCTCCTCCGTTTCGTCAGCCTTACCAGCAGAAGAACAAAGGTGGCCATGGTTCTTCCAACTCTTCCAACTCTGGCTATCAGAACAAGTCTCAGAATCAAGCTCCAAAGTCCAATGCTCCTTATCACCGTCCACTCTCAGAGGTGACTTGCAACAAGTGTCAGCAGAAAGGTCACTATGCTAACAAGCGCTTCAACCAGAGGCGTCTTCCTCCTCCTCCTGTCAGATCTTCCAGCAATGCAGTGGTCAAGCATAATCCAAAGTCTGCTAAGGTGAACATGATGAACGCAGCTCAAGCGGAGGAATCTACTGATGTGATAATGGGTAATCTTCCTGTTAATGATATTCCTGCAAAAGTTCTTTTTGATACTGGTGCATCGCTTTGTTCATGTCAAGACCGTTTTTTGCCAAGCATGAATTCACTTGTTCTCATCTGAGTAAACCCATGGATGTCATTTCTCCGGGTAAACGTTTGAGTTCTAGTATGATGGTTCCGGATGTTTCCATCAAGATGGGCGACTATGAATTTCAGTCTTCTCCAATTGTTCTTGGTGACTCGGATATTGATCTAATTCTCGGGATGGACTGGCTTTCTAAGCACAAGGCTCAACTTGATTGTGCTGCCAGGGAAATTCAATTGACACACTCGTCTGAGGATGTGATTATTTATGCCGCTCGTGATGAAACCATTCGGTTTTTCTCTCTCAATGAGAAGGGCGAATTGAATGCCATCTCTCAAATTCCAGTCGTTTGTGAGTATCAAGATGTCTTTCCAGAAGAGCTTCCGGGTATGCCTCCTCACCGGCCAGTTGAGTTCGTTATCGAACTAGAGCCAGGCACTGAACCCGTTTGCAAGCGTCCATACAAGCTTGGACCCAATGAGCTGAAGGAATTGAAGAAACAGCTCGATCAACAAGAGCGTCTGGGTTTGATCAGACCGAGTTCTTCTCCATGGGGTTGTGGTGTTCTTTTTGTCAAGAAGAAGGATGGCACGGACCGACTTTGTGTCGACTACCGTCCATTGAACAAGAAGACAATCAAGAACAAGTATCCACTTCCCAACATCAATGAGCTATTTGAGCAACTCAAAGGGGCTAAAGTATTCTCGAAGCTTGACCTTTGTATGGGTTATCATCAGATTCGCATTCGTGAAGAAGATATTCCCAAGACAGCATTCAGAACGAGCTTTGGTTCTTATGAATATACTGTCGTGTCTTTCGGCCTTGTCAATGCTCCTCCAGTGTTCTCTCGGATGATGAACTTCATCTTCAACCCCTATACCAATGAATTCGTTCTGGTGTATCTCGATGATATCTTGGTCTTCTCCAAGAATAAGCAGGATCATGCCAAACATTTGCGATTGGTTCTCGACAAGCTTAGAGAGTATCAATTCTATGCGAAGTTCTCCAAATGCGAGTTTTGGCTCGATGAAGTTCTTTTCCTTGGTCACATCATCTCTGCCAAGGGCATCGCTGTTAACCCCGAGAAGGTGTCCGCAATTGTGAATTGGGAACCTCCTCAGAATGTCAAGCAGCTCCGCAGTTTTCTTGGTCTTGCAAGCTATTGCCGAAGATTCGTTGAGAATTTCTACAAGATTGCAAAGCCTCTTTCCAACCTCCTACAGAAGCATGTGAAGTATGTCTGGTCTCCTGAGTGTGACGTTGCTTTCAACACTCTCAAAGAGAAACTAGTCACAGCTCCTGTCTTGACTCCTCCTGATGAATCCAAGCCGTTTGAAGTTTTCTGTGATGCTTCTCTCCAAGGTCTCGGTGCTGTGTTAATGCAAGAGAAGAAAATTGTGGCCTATACCTCTCGTCAGTTGAAGCCCAATGAGAAGAACTACCCCACTCACGATCTTGAGTTGGCGGCAGTTGTCCATGCATTAATAACGTGGAGACATCTCCTATTGGGAAGACAAGTGGACATTTTCACTGATCACAAGAGTCTCAAGTACATCTTCACTCAGCCCAACCTCAACCTCAGGCAGACTCGATGGGTCGAAATGATTCAAGAGTACAATCCGAGTATTGAATATACTCCAGGCAAGGCCAATGTCATTGCAGATGCTTTAAGCAGGAAGGCTTATTGCAACAGCTTAATTCTCAAGCCTTTCCAACCGGATCTTTGTGAAGCTTTCCGCAAGCTGAATCTCCAAGTTGTTCCTCAAGGCTTTCTTGCCAACCTCATAGTATCTCCTACTTTGGAAGATCAAATTCGTGAGGCACAACTCCTTGATGCCATGGTGAAGAAGGTGAAACGTGGTATCGACAAGGGTCTTTCCAAATACAAGTGCTATCGCATTGATGACAGAGACACTTTATTCTTCGAGGACCGAATTGTGGTTCCTAAAGGTGATCTAAGGAAAGTCATAATGAACGAGGCGCACAATTCTCTCCTGTCAATTCATCCTGGAAGTACGAAGATGTACCATGACCTCAAGCAGTCGTATTGGTGGACTCGAATGAAGCGAGAAATTGCTCAATTCGTGAATGAATGTGATGTCTGTCGAAGGGTGAAAGCAGAACACCAATGACCAGCTGGTCTCCTCCAACCTCTTGCTATCCCAGAATGGAATTTTGATCATATCGAGATGGACTTCGTGACTGGTTTTCCAAAGTCCAAGCGCGGAAATGATGATATCTTCGTTGTCATCGACAAGCTTACTAAAGTGGCTCATTTCCTTCCAATCAAAGAATCTATCACAGCAGCTCAGTTGGCAGAGCTATACACCTCCAGGATTGTCTCCTTGCACGACATTCCACAATTGATTTCTTCAGATCGTGGAAGCATCTTCACTTCTAAGTCCTGGGACTCCTTCCAGAAGGCCATGGGCACCAACATTCGCTTCAGCACAGCTTTCCATCCTCAAACTAGTGGCCAAGTCGAGCGAGTCAATCAAATCCTTGAAGCTATGCTCAAGGCTTGTGTCATTTCCTTTGGTATGAAGTGGGAAGATTGTCTTCCATATGCCGAGTTCTCCTACAACAACAGCTTCCAAGCGAGTTCGGGCAAGGCCCCATTCGAGATTCTATATGGTAGAAAGTGTCGTACTCCTCTCAATTGGTCAGAGACTGGTGAACGCCAACTTCTTGGCAATGACTTAATCACAGAGGCTGAAGAAATGTGTAAAGTCATCCGTGAGAATCTCAAAGCCGCGCAATCGCGCCAGAAGAGTTACTATGATAGCAAGCACCGTGACTTGGCTTTCGAGATCGGGGACCATGTCTACCTCCGCGTCTCTCCAATGAAAGGCACTCGTCGCTTCAGTATCAAAGGGAAGCTTGCCCCTAGATATGTGGGTCCCTTCAAGATCATTGGCAAAAGAGGCGACCTCGCCTATCAACTTCAACTTCCCTCCAACTTCGCGAACGTGCACGATGTGTTCCACATGTCACAGCTTCGCAAGTGCTTCAAGACTCCTGAGCATACCATCAACTTCGAAGAGATTGATCTCCAAGAAGATCTGTCTTATCATGAGCATCCCGTTGTTATTCTCGAAGAAACTGAACGCAAGACTTGCAACAAGTCAATCAAATTCCTGAAAGTTAAGTGGTCACACCATTCCGACCGAGAAGCCACCTGGGAGCGCGAGGACCACCTCCGTTCCGAATATCCGGAGTTCTTTCAGTCCTAGATCTCGGGACGAGATCCTCTCGTAGTGGTGGAGTGTTGTAACACCCCGGATGTAACTTTCCATATTTGTAACTCCAACTCTTGCCATTTTCGGCTATGTGTTATGATATTCCCTCTGTGGTCGGGTTTTGTTTTTCGTTTTGCATTTTGTTCATGTCATGCATCTCATATCATGTCATCATGTGCATCTCATTTGCATACGTGTTCGTCTCATGCGTCCGAGCATTTTCCCCGTTGTCCGTTTTGCAATCCGGCACTCCCACATGCACCGGCGCACCCCTCTTGTCTCTTTTCATGAGCGGGTGTTAAATGTTCTCGGAATGGACCGAGGTTTGCCAAGTGGCCTTGGTACACCACCGGTAGACCACCTGTCAAGTTTCGTTCCATTTGGAGGTCGTTTGATGCTCCAACGGTTAACCGGGTAACCGCAAAGTCCTTTTGTGTGTTGCAGCAAAAAACCCCTCCAAACAGCCCAATAACCCCTCTAAGTCACCTCCATGCTCTCGGTCGTTCGATCACGATCGTGTGGGCGAAAACCGCACTCCTTTTGGACTCTCCTAGCTCCTTCTACCTATATAAACACCTCCCCCTCCGAAATTCCGAGTCCAAACCCTAGCCACCCCTCCCTCCGCGCGCCGGACACGTCCGCCCGGCGCCGGACGAAACGCGCCGCCGCCCCGAGCCAGTGGTAAGGCGCCACGTGGCAGCGCCGCCGCCCCACCGCCCGCGGCCCGGGGAGCCCGCGTCCGGCCCCCGCGGCCCGAGCCGCCGCCACCCGTGCCGCCTCCTCCCGCGTCCCGCGCCGCCCCGACCGCGGGCCCGCTCGCGCGTCCCTCCTGCCGCCGCCCGCCGTCTTCGCTCCTCCACGGCCGCGTCCGCCGACCGCCGCCACCTCGCCCGTGCCGGTGCCGCCGCCCGCACCCGCCGTCGTCGACCCCGCCGCCGTGGCGCCTCCCGCGCCCGAGCTCCTCCTCCCGGCCGGCTTCCTCCCTCTCCCGAGCTCACTCCGGCCGCCCGTCCTCGAGCTCCGGCGAGCTGCTGCCTCGGCGTCCGTGCCCACCGAACCCTAGATCTCGCGAGGTTGACTTTTCCCCTCTCATTTTCTGCCAAGTCCCGAAGTTTTCACATATTATTGCTCTGTTCATCGCATCATAACTTCGTGCATACTGCTCCGTTCCGTCCGTGTAATATATCGAAATGTTCACCTCGAGATGCTCTTCATTTTGTTCCATTATGCCATGCCCGTTTGAGTCCATCTTGATGCCCAAATCTCTGGTGCAAGAGTGCTATATGATGTTTACTGCTGTTACTTAACAGAACTTGGTGTTTTGTTATTTTTGTTGCATTTAATGTGTGCATCTTATGAGTAGGAGCTCTAAATGTGTTTTGATCTATGCTATGCTACATTTACAGAGGTGTATGCCATGTATTTTTTTGATCTATGTGGTGACTAGCACAAGCATGCAAACTAGGCTTCGTGATGTTTCTGTTTTCAGGGACTTAGGATTTTGCTAAGACTGTGACTGCTGTTATTTTGTTGCCATGTATCCATGTGTCTACAGAGAGATCCATGCTTCTTTTGGGCATGTTCAGTAAGAATGTTTTGTAGATAATGTTGTGCTCTATCCATCCATGCCCTTTTTTGCAATTATTTAGTGCCGTAGCATATCTTAATCTTGCTCTACTTTTGCTATAAAATATTTCTGGCAGAATGTTAACATGATATTCAATTTTGCCAAGGTTGTTATAGTTGATCCATACATGTTATGAACTTACTCTTGCCATGGTTAGCTTGATGAACATGTCTTCTTGCTCTAGGTATGCTTATTTTGTCATGATTGCTTTGTGATGAGTGAATCAAGCTCACAAAGATGCCTTCATAATTCTGTTAATGCCATGCTCTGTTTTCTGCCAAGTCTGGAACCTGTTAACGAAACTTGCTATGTTTACATGGGTGCCATCATATCTTGTGTGCCTTTTTGGCTCATGATCAGTAAGGGACTTTTGTTCAATGCATTTAGTAAATTCATGCCGTGCCTTGTTTTGCTATGTTAAGTTCCTGTAGCATGTTGATTGCTTGCTCTGAACATTGCTACCTGATGCTGTTTCAGCCATGTTCAGTATTTTCACCAAGTCTGCGAAGCTGATATCTTTTGCACTTTTGACATGCTTGTTTGAACCTGTTATATTGTGATCTACCCGTAGCTCAGTGTTCATCTTTTGTCAAACATCTCCTGTATATCACTGCCATATGCTTTGTTGCTATGTTGGGGTGCTGTAGCATAGTTACTTGATGTATTTCTATGTGCTATCATGCTGTTAATCGCAGATTCGTGCCATTCTTGTTTTGCTTGCCATTTGCAAACCGTGCATCCGTTTCCGGTGATCTTTATATCGATTTCGACCGAAATCATCTCATCTTTCCAGCGGCATACTTGGTTTGCCAAGTTGATGCCTTGTTCATCTTTTCCCTTCCGGAGCACGCATATGCATTGTATATCACATCTCGCATATCATGTCATGTATTGCATCATGTTGCTTGTGCATTTCCCGTGATTGATTGTTGGTCCTTTGCTTGTGTTCTTGCTTTGGGTAGAGCCGGGAGACGAGAACGCTTACGAGGAACCTATCGAGAACGCTTACGAGGATCAAGCTTTCGACAACTCTGAGAACCTTGCAGGCAAGATGACCATACCCTCGAAATCACTTCTATCTTTGCTTTGCTAGTTGTTCGCTCTATTGCTATGCTACGCTACCTACCACTTGCTATATCATGCCTCCCATATTGCCATGTCAAGCCTCTAACCATCCTTTCCTAGCAAACCGTTGTTTGGCTAAGTTACCGCTTTTGCTCAGCCCTTCTTATAGCGTTGCTAGTTGTAGGTGAAGTTGAAGTTGGTTCCATGTTGGAACATGGATATTTTGGAATATCACAATATCTCTTATTTAATTAATGCATCTATATATTTGGTAAAGGGTGGAAGGCTCGGCCTTATGCCTGGTGTTTTGTTCCACTCTTGCCGCCCTAGTTTCCGTCATACCGGTATTATGTTCCTTGAGTTTGCGTTCCTTACGCGGTTGGGTGATTTATGGGAACCCCTTGACAGTTCGCCTTGAATAAAACTCCTCCAGCAAGGCCCAACCTTGGTTTTACCATTTGCCACCTAACCTTTTCCCTTGGGTTTTCGCGAGCCCGAGGGTCATCTTTATTTAACCCCCCCCCCCCCCCCCGGCCAGTGCTCCTTCGAGTGTTGGTCCGAACCGAACAGCCTGCGGGGCCACCTCGGGGAAACTCAAGGCCTGGTTTTACTCGTAGCTTGACTTACCCGGTGTGCCCTGAGAACGAGATATGTGCAGCTCCTATCGGGATTTGTTGACGCATCGGGCGGCTTTGCTGGTCTTGTTTTACCATTGTCGAAATGTCTTGTAAACCGAGATTCCGAGACTGATCGGGTCTTCCCGGGAGAAGGTTTATCCTTCGTTGACCGTGAGAGCTTATAATGGGCTAAGTTGGGACACCCTGCAGGGTATTATCTTTCGAAAGCCGTGCCCGCGGTTATGTGGCAGATGGGAATTTGTTAATGTCCGGTTGTAGAGAACTTGTCACTTGACTTAATTAAAATACATCAACCGTGTGTGTAGCCGTGATGGTCTCTTCTCGGCGGAGTCCGGGAAGTGAACACGGTTTGAGTTATGCATGAACGTAAGTAGTTTCAGGATCACTTCTTGATCATTTCTAGCTTCGCAACCGTTGCCTTGCTTCTCTTCTCGCTCTCATTTGCGTATGTTAGCCACCATATATGCTTAGTGCCTGCTGCAGCTCCACCTCATTACACCATCCTTTCCTATAAGCTTAAATAGTCTTGATCTCGCGGGTGTGAGATTGCTGAGTCCTCGTGACTCATGGATTCTACCAAAACAGTTGCAGGTGCCGACGATGCCAGTGCAGGTGACGCAACCGAGCTCAAGTGGGAGTTCGACGAGGAACGTGGTCGTTACTATGTTTCTTTTCCTGATGATCAGTAGTGGAGCCCAGTTGGGACGATCGGGGATCTAGCATTTGGGGTTATCTTATTTTCATTTGGATTTGACCGTAGTCGGTCTATGTGTGGATTTTGGATGATGTATGAATTAATTTATGTATTGTGTGAAGTGGCGATTGTAAGCCAACTCTCGTTATCCCATTTTTTTCACTACATGGGATTGTGTGAAGATGACCCTTCTTGCGACAATACCACAATGCGGTTATGCCTCTAAGTCGTGCCTCGACACGTGGGAGATATAGCCGCATCGTGGGCGTTACACATACTACATATGTCTATTAACCATGTTCGTACATCAAACTAATGCTCTTTTGTATCCCTCACCAATCACTTATGACGAGACAGTCACCCAGTGGGTTACTATGAGACGCGCTACTCGTTTAGAGAGTGCAGTGTCATCCTCCCCACATGATTCTCAAGAAATGGCAAGGCTAAATGAAGATAGTCAACGTAGCTCTCTAGTTGATGACCGCAATTCCCCCACACCACCATCGCAGGTGCTTGCTCTTACTTGGCAGTGTGATATGTGGTTGCATGTTGCATATGGTGTCTACCTTGTAATGCTTCTAATTAGGGTAAATTGCATCTGCTTAGTTAACACATTATACCTGTGAATATGACATGCGTTCCTGTTTTTGGTACATATTACGTCTTTCTGTTAACCATGTTCTTAATCAAACTACCTTTCTTGTGTATCCCTCATCAATCACTTCTGACGAGACACCTTCAAGTTGACAGTGTAATATTGGTTGCATATTGCATATCATTTTAAACATGTATTGCCTCTAATTTGTTGAAGTGCCACTTATAATGAGACACATCTAACTTGGTAGAGTGATTTTGGTTGGATCTTTCATATGGTGTCTAGATTGCATTGCTTCCAATTTTTGAAATGCCTTCTGCTTAGCATTTTTCGTACATATTCCATCCTCCTACAATGTGGTTGCCATACATAGAAGTTGTGTTCGTCAGTATCATGCATCAATGAATTTGGAAGTGCGAATTTCATTCCTTTTTCTTGTGTGTTTACTTGACAAGGCAAAATCTAAAAGGACGAAGGCACGGAATGATGGTGGTCCTCTGGAGCAACCGAAACAGATGATCTCTGCATATTCTCCTGCTACTCCTACTGCAGTGCAAGTTCTAAATCTCATCTCCCCTACTCCACAACCCCAGGTGCTTGCTCTAACATGGCAGTGTGATATCTGGTTGCATGTTGCATATGGTGCCTAGCTTGTATTGCCCCTAATTTGTTAAATTGCATCTCCTTAGCTTACACATTATACATGTGAATATGACACGCCTAGAGAAAAATAGGCACATCTAGAATACCAAATGCACATCATTGGATACATAATGAGTTGTATTTTCATATTGTACATGTTTGGTATTGTAGATGTAGACAACTTTCTCTATACACTTGGTCAAAGTTCACAAAGTTTGACTTTTAGAAAAATCTATAGGCACTACATTGTGGAACGGAGGGAGTATTGCTTCTAATTTGGTCAAATATATTTGTTAGGTGATACGTCTCCAACGTATCTATAATTAATGAAGTATTCATGCTATTATATTATCCATCGTAGATGTTTTATATGCTATTTTATATGATTTTTGGGACTAACCTATTAACCTAGAGCCCAGTGCCAGTTTCTGTTTTCTCCTTGTTTTTGAGTATCGCAGAAAAGGAATACCAAACGGAGTCAAAGAGTTGGGCCAGAAGAGTCCCGGGCTGCCCACGAGGGTGGGGGCGCGCCCACCCCCCTGGGCGCGCCTCCCTGCCTCGTGGACAGGCCGGAGACCCCCTGACTTTTTCTTGACGCCAACACCTCTCATATATACCCAAACTTCCAGAAAGAAACCTAGATCGGAAGTTCCGCCGCCGCAAGCCTCTGTAGCCACGAGAAATCAATCTAGGCCCTCTCCGGCACCCTGCCGGAGGGGGCCGTCATCACCGGAGGCCATGGAGGAGGATCCCGGAGGGACCATCATTGCCATGAAGGCCAAGGACCAGAGGGAGAACCTCTCCCCATCTAGGGGGGAGGCCATGGAGGAGGAAGCAAAAGGGGGAGAACCTCTCCTCCTCTCTCTCGGTGGCACCGGAGTTCCATCGGGAGGGGAATCATCGCCGCGGTGATCGTCTTCATCACCATCACCATCATCATCACCATCCTCATCTATTTTACGTGGTCCACTCTCCCGCACCCCGCTGTAATCCCTACTTGAACATGGTGCTTTATGCCACATATTATGATCCAATGATGTGTTGCCATCTTATGATGTTTTGAGTAGATATCCTTTGTCTTTGGGTTAATTGATGATCTAGATTGGTACGAGTTGTATGTTTTATTTTGGTGCTGTCCTATTGTGCCCTCCGTGTCGCGCAAGCGTGAGGGATTCCCGCTGTAGGGTGTTGCAATACGTTCATGATTCGCTTATAGTGGGTTGGTGAGTGACTGAAACACAAACCTGAGTAAGGGGGTTGTTGCGTATGGGAATAAAGAGGACTTGATACTTTAATGCTATGGTTGGGTTTTACCTTAATGACCTTTAGTAGTTGCGGATGCTTGCTAGAGTTCCAATCATAAGTGCATATGATCCAAGTAGAGAAAGTATGTTAGCTTATGCCTCTCTCTCTCATATGAAATTGCAATGACGACTACCGGTCTTGTTAACAATTGCCTAGGACAATTCCGCACACCGATCCACCATTATTCCACACTCGCTATTTATAATATTTAGTAATATATTCTAACTTTATGATAACAGCACCTACTTTTATGTTTTAGCTCTCCGATACCATGCAAAGTTATCCTCTTCATACCCGCAACGTAGATTTATTTCTCGTTGCTAGTTGGAAGCAAACGTTCGGTGTACGTAGAGTCGTATCAGTGGCAGATAGGGCTTGAGAGAATATTGATCTTACCTTTAGCTCCTTGTGGGTTCGACACTCCATACTTATCACTTTCACCTTTGGAAATTGCTATGATGATTCCCTGCACTTGGGGATTATCAAGCTCTTTTTGGCGCCGTTGCCGGGGAGCAATAGCGTGGGGTTGATATTCTCGTGTGTGCTTGTTTGCTTTCTTCACTAAGTAGATTTTTTTTTTCCTTTTTGTTTCTGTTTAGTTGTGGGTGAAACATACAAAAAAAATTAAAGAATGAAAATACAAAAAAAATTACTTGCCTCTCATGCCTAAAAAGTTTTTCAAAAAGAGAAGTGATTGGGAAGTGATGCATTGAAGAAGTGAGGGTCGACCTTGAGCACTTGTGCTCATGCTCACGGAGACAATGTAGAATTTTTCATGGAAGTTTCTCTGTAAATAATTATCCCCTTGTGTATATCCATTGTATTATAAAAATAATGTGCCAAGCTTTGGTTTTAGGATGATTAGATTGCTTGTTTACTATGTGCAGAACAAAAACAGAAACTTTGGCTGTAGCGCGTGATTTTACATTTTTTACTGGAAGGTCAAATGGGTCTGAAACTTTTTTCACATTACTTCTGTACAAATTTTTCAAATTTTCTAATTTATTTCATAATTTTAGGATTTACATATTACTAAACTTCCAGATTACTACAGACTGTCCTGTTTTTGACAGATTCTGTTTTTCGTGTGTTGTTTGCTTATTTTGATGTATCTATGGCTAGGAATGGAGTTTATGAACCATAGAGAAGTTGAAATACAGTATGTTTATTACCAATATAAATAAAGAATGAGTTCACTACAGTACCTTAAAGTGGTAGTTTTCTTTATTACACTAACGGATCTCACAAAGTTTTTGTTAAAGTTTTGTGTGGATGAAGTGTTCGAAGATCGAGGAGCTATCAATATGAGAAGAATAAAGAGAGGCAAGAGTTCAAGCTTGGGGATGCCCAAGGCACCCCAAGTAAATATTTCAAAGGATACTCAAGCATCTAAGCTTGGGGATGCCCCGGTTGGCATCCCATCTTTCTTCTTCAACAAATATCGGTATACCTCGGTTTTTGTTTTGTTCACATGATTTGTGTCCTTTGTGTTTTTCTTTTTGTTTAAGAACCACGCTAGTATGAGATGTCCCTTCATAAATTTATAGAATACTTCATGTGCTTCACTTATATCTTTTAAGTATGATCTTATGGAATTGCTCTTTGAGCTACACTTATATCTTTTGAGCATGATCTTATAGAATTGCTCTTTGTGCTTCACTTAAATCTTTTGAGTATGGTTTTATAGAATGCTTCGTGTGCTTCACTTATCATTTTGAGCTTGGATATTGGTTAGCCTATATTAATTGTAGAATTCTCCATGAACTTCCCTTATATATTTTGGAGTATGAATAATACTATCATCTAAAGTGGGTTTGGAAGAGTGTCAACTTTAGGAATTAGTGATCCCACTATTCTGAATGAGAAGAATTTCGCTTATGTGGAGAATAGAAAAATTCCTATGCTTGTAGATCATGAAAATAATGCTTTATGTGATGGTTATATTGTTGAATTCGTTCATGATGCTACTGAAAATTATTATGAGGGAGGAACATATGCTTATAGGAGTTGCAATAATACCAAGTTTCCTCTCTATGTGCTTAAAGTTTTGAAGTTATACTTGTTTTGCCTTCCTATGCTAGTTGATTCTTGTTCCTATAAATTATGTGCTCACAAAATCCATAGGCATAGGAAGTGGGTTAGATTTAAATGTGATAGTCATATTCTTCATGATGCTCTCTTTATGTTTCAATTCTTTTCTTTTATGTGAGCATCATTGAAATCATCATGCCTAGCTAAAAGGCATTAAAGAAAAGCGCTTGTTGGGAGACAACCCAATATTTACCTTTACTGTTTTTGTGTGTTTACATGATTAAGATACTGTAGTAATCATGTTTCATAGCCTTTGTTTCAATAAAGTGCCAAGTAAGACCTTTGGGAAGACTTGAGTGAAAGTTATTGTGATCTTGCTGTAAAAAACAGAAACTTTGTGCTCACGAGATTAGCTATCATTTTTTACAGAAGAGTTATTTTGAGTTGATTCTTTTTGCAGAAGATTAATAGACAAATTCCTGACGTCCACCAATTTATTTCATAATTTTTGGAGTAGCAGAATTATGGTTTCTGTTCAAATCATTACAGACTGTTCTGTTTCTGACAGATTCTGTTTTCATTGCATAGTTTGCTTGTTTTATAGTTTCTATCGCTTATATTTCTCAATATAAATTGTAGAAATGATATGGTACAGTAGGCATTGTGTGATAAAAATTATGAAACTTGTATTTGACAGTACCAAAGTGAATGGTTTACTCTTTATCATACTAACCTATCTCACGAAGTTCCGTTAAGTTTTGTGTGATTGAAGTTTTCAAGCTTTGGGTGAGATATCGATATGAGGAGAATAAGGAGTGGAAAGACCCTAAGCTTGGGGATGCCCAAAGCACCCCAAGGTAATATTCAAGGAAGAATCAAGCGCCTAAGCTTGGGGATGCCCCGGAAGGCATCCCCTCTTTCGTCTTTGAAACTATCGGTATACCTTACTCGGAGCTATATTTTTATTCGTCACATGATATGTGTTTTTCTTGGAGCGTATTTTCAATTTTACTTTGTGTTTGAATAAAATAATTGGATCTTAATTATTGAATGAAAAAGGATCCTCCCATGGCTGGTTAATTATTTGACTACTCAGTGTTCTTCACTTATACCTTTTGGAGTAGTTTGTCATTTACTCATGTGCTTCACGAATATCCTATGAGTAAATGGTTGAATGAATTGAATGTCATAAATCTGAATTTATATGTGTTTCATATGCTTATAACATGGGGAGTAATGACTTCACACATAATAAGTATAGGTAGTAAACTCATTGAAAGTTAGCAAACGTAGAATTGGTCACTTGAACAATTCATGAAAGAATATTGAAGGAAGAGAGATTTCACATATAAATATACTATCTTGGACATATTTTGTAATTGTGAGCACTCATTAAAATATGACATGCTAAAAGGTTGAGGTTGGACAAGGAAGACAACTTAATGGGTTATGTTTTCCTATATCTGAAATGTTATATTGTCTTGGATCATCCAACATGTTGGGCTTGCCTTTCCCTCTCATGCTAGCCAAATTCTTTGCACCAAGTAGAAATACTACTTGTGCTTCCAAACATCCCTTAAACCATTTTTCCATGAGAGTCCATCATACCTACCTAAGGATTGAGTAAGATCCTTCAAGTAAGTTGTCATCGGTGCATGCAATAAAAATTGCTCCTTAAATATGTATGATCTATTAGTGCGAAGAAAATAAGCTTTATACGAACTTGTGATAGGGAAGAAATAAAAGCGACGGACTGCATAATAAAGGTCTTTATCACAAGGGACAATATAAAGTGACGTTCTTTTGCATTAAGATTTTGCGCATCCAACCATAAAAGCGCATGACAACCTCTGCTTCCCTCTGCGAAGGGCCTATCTTTTACTTTTACCTTCTACCCTTATACAAGAGTCATGGTGATCATCACCTTTCCTTTTTACACTTTTTCCTTTGGCAAGCACTTTGTGTTGGAGTGATCCGGATATATATATCCACTTGGATGTAGGTTTTCATGAGTTATTATTGTTGACATTACCCTTGAGGTAAAAGGTTGGGAGGCAAAACTATAAGCCCCTATCTTTCTCTGTGCCCGATTAAAACTTTGAACCCATAAATATCACGTGAGTGTTAGCAATTCTGAAAGATTAAATGATAGTTGAGTATGTGAAGTTTTGCTGAATCAAAGCTCTGACATAGACCCTTCCTGAAAATAAGATGAATTGCAATTGTTTGATGACTGAGAATATTGTTTGTTAGTTTTCAAGAAAGTTTATGATCTATACTTTAACATGTGAATAGCTTGTTACTTGATCATGAAAAGTTTTATGACATGACCTACTGTTATGACATATAATGATGCTAGAAAAGGTGATTGAAATTATCATTGATCAAACTTGTGCACCTGCTAGCATTCACACTTCATAAATTATTTCTTTTATCATTTACCTACTCGAGGATGAGCAAGAATTAAGCTTGGGGATGTTGATACGTCTCCAACGTATCTATAATTTATGAAGTATTCATGCTATTATATTATCCATATTTTATATGCATTTATATGCTACTTTATATGATTTTTGGGACTAACCTATTAACCTAGAGCCCAGTGCCAGTTTCTGTTTTCTCCTTGTTTTTGAGTATCGCAGAAAAGGAATACCAAACGGAGTCCAATTGGCCTGAAACTTGACGGAACTTATTTTTGGACCAGAAGAAGGCCAAGGAGTCAAAGAGTTGGGCCAGAAGAGTCCCGGGCTGCCCACGAGGGTGGGGGGCGCGCCCACCCCCCTTGGCGTGCCTCCCTGCCTCGTGGACAGCCCGGAGACCCCCCTGACTTGTTCTCGACGCCAACACCTCTCATATATACCCAAACTTCCAGAAAGAAACCTAGATCGGAAGTTCCGCCGCCGCAAGCCTCTGTAGCCACGAGAAATCAATCTAGGCCCTCTCCGGCACCCTGCCGGAGGGGGCTATCATCACCGAAGGCCATGGAGGAGGATCCCGGAGGGGCCATCATCGCCATGAAGGCCAAGGACCAGAGGGAGAACCTCTCCCCACCTAGGGGGGAGGCCATGGAGGAGGAAGCACAAGGGGAAGAACCTCTCCTCCTCTCTCTCGGTGGCACCGGAGTGCCATCGGGAGGGGAATCATCGCCGCGGTGATCGTCTACATCAACATCACCATCATCATCACCATCCTCATCTATTTTACGCGGTCCACTCTCCCGCACCCCGCTGTAATCCCTACTTGAACATGGTGCTTTATGCCACATATTATGATCCAATGATGTGTTGCCATCTTATGATGTTTTGAGTAGATATCCTTTGTCTTTGGGTTGATTGATGATCTAGATTGGTACGAGTTGTATGTTTTATTTTGGTGCTGTCCTATTGTGCCCTCCGTGTTGCGCAAGCGTGAGGGATTCCCGCTGCAGGGTGTTGAAATACGTTCATGATTCGCTTATAGTGGGTTGGTGAGTGACTGAAACACAAACCCGAGTAAGTGGGTTGTTGCGTATGGGAATAAAGAGGACTTGATGCTTTAATGCTATGGTTGGGTTTTACCTTAATGATCTTTAGTAGTTGCGGATGCTTGCTAGAGTTCCAATCATAAGTGCATATGATCCAAGTAGAGAAAGTATGTTAGCTTATGCCTCTCCCTCATATGAAATTGCAATGACGACTACCGGTCTTGTTAACAATTGCCTAGGACAATTCCGCACACCAATCCACCATTATTCCACACTCGCTATTTATAATATTTAGTAATATATTCTAATTTTATGATAGCAGCACCTACTTTTATGTTTTAGCTCTCTGATACCATGCAAAGTTATCCTCTTCATACCCACAACATAGTTTTATTTCTCGTTGCTAGTTGGAAGCAAACGTTCGGTGTACGTAGAGTCGTATCAGTGGCAGATAGGGCTTGAGAGAATATTGATCTTACCTTTAGCTCCTTGTGGGTTCAACACCCCATACTTATCACTTCCACCTTTGGAAATTGCTACGATGATCCCTGCACTTGGGGATTATCATTAGGCCACCCTTTTAATTTGGTAGAGTGATATTGGTTTCATCTTTCATATGGTTTCTAGCTTGCATTGCTTCTAACTAGTTCAAACACCTTGTGCTTAGTTTACACTTTATACATCATACATGTCAATCTGTCATGTCGTCCTGTTTTTCATACATATTCCATCCTCCTATCATGCATCTGTCTTACATGAAAGTAGTGCTCGTCAGTATCATGCATCAATGAGTTCTGAAGAGCAAATTTTATTCCTTTTTCTTGTGGGTTTGACTTGACAAGGCAAAATCAAAAAAGAGGAAGGAAAAGAGTAAGGAAGGCGATGATGGTGGTCCTCTGCAGCAATGTAAATGGAGCATCTGTACGGATTCTCCTTGTACTGCTAGTGCATTACAAGTTCCAAGTCTCCGCTCCCCTACTCCACCATACAAGGTGCTTGCTCTAACTTGGCAGTGTGATATCTGGTTGCATGTTGCATATGGTGTCTAGCTTGTATTGCTCCTAATTAGTGTAAATTGCATCTGCTTAGCTTACACATGATACGTGTGAATATGACACGCTTTCCTGTTTTTGGTATATACTATATATGTCTATCACACCATGTTCTTACATGAAACTAATCTTCTTGTGTATCCTGCGTCAGTCACATATGATGGGACACCTCTAAGTTGGCAGTGTGATATTGGTTTGCGTCTTGAATATGATTTCTAGCATGTAGTGCTTCTAGTTTGATGAATGCCACCTATGATAAGACAGTTTTAACTTGGCAGAGTGATATTGATTGCACCTTCCATATGGTGTCTAGCTTGAAGTGCTTCTAGTTTGTTGAAGTGCCTTCTTCTTAGTTACCACATCATAGGTGTGAATATGTCAAGCCGTCCAGTTTTTCGTACATATTCCATCCTCGTATCATGACTTTGCCTTTCATCAGAGTAGGGCTAAAACCCGCCACTCATTGGGCGACGAACGGCCACTTCTTCCTACAACGTATACATGGTGGATACGCCCAAAGAAACTAACAACGATGACAAAGAGGATCCAGTTGAAGATAAACCTCCTGAGACAAAGCCCAGTCGCCGACGTCAGCGGCGCCGCTCTAAGTCACGTCGTACAAAAGACAACAACACCGGCACCGGAGAAAACAATACTCCGGACGATGCCGAAGACAATGAAGACCCTGTGGGAGCAACCTCTGAACAGGATGAACAGGCCATACACGAAGACACAAAGGACAGTAACTATCTTCCGCTCTCCGAGGAGGAGGAAAGCGTCGGCAACGAGGATTTCATCATGCCCGAGGAACCTCTCGAGCAGGAGCGCTTCAAGCGCCGGCTAATAGCCACTGCAAGAAGCCTGAAAAAGAAGCAGCTGCAGCTCCAAGTGGACCAAGATCTACTCAATGATAGGTGGACCGAAGTCCTGGCTGCCGAAGAACACAGCCTTAGTGGCCCAGCCAAAAGCTACCCGAAGCGTAGATTGCTACCCCAGTTTGACGACGAGGCGCTAGAGCCCGTACCACAACTTGGTCCGGATAAAGCGGCAACTCAGGCCGAACACCAAACCACCCCACCTCGCTATAAAGGCAAGAATAAAACAGCTCGGGGTCGTACATACGACCTTCGACAGGACTTGGACAGTAGAGCAGGACACGCAAGATCGGTCTACGGATCGCGAAGACGTGCCCCGACACACGATGACGGCTACCTATTCGGACTTGACAAACCTAGCCACGCCCGGACAGAAAACTGCAAATGGACTCCATCAGAGATACGCCGCAGTGTCGCCCAACATAGAGGCGCCGCACACCCAATTTGCTTCACGGACGAAGTAATGGAGTATGAATTTCCAGACGGGTTCAAACCCATGAATATCGAATCAGACGACGGAACAACGGATCCCGCGGTATGGATCGAGGACTTCCTCCTCCATATCCACATGGCCCATGGAGATGACCTTCATGCCATCAAATACCTACCACTAAAACTCAAAGGACCAGCTCGGTACTGGTTAAACAGTCTGCCAGAAAATTCTATCGGCAGCTGGGAAGATTTGGAAGACGCCTTCCGCGACAACTTCCAAGGAACATATGTCCGGCCACTGGATGCCGATGACTTAAGTCACATTGTCCAACAGCCCGGAGAGTCAGCTAGGAGGCTCTGGACTAGGTTCTTAGTTAAAAAGAACCAAATCGTCGACTGTCCGGACGCGGAAGCCCTTGCGGTCTTCAAGCACAGCGTCCGAGATGAATGGCTAGCACGCCACCTCGGTCAAGAAGGACCTAAATCCATGACAGCCCTTACCGCTTTAATGACCCGCTTTTGCGCGGGAGAGCACAGCTGGCTCGCTCGTAGAAGCAACAGCGCCGGCGACCCGGGCACCTCCGAAATCCGAGACGGCAATGGCAAGCCATGGCGAAGCAAACACAAAAGTCGCAATGATAATGAAAGATCACGTGACACAGCGGTCAACGCCGGATTTAACAATCCCAAACACGGTCAACGGAAAAAGCCATTCAAGGCGAATCGAGACGAACCATCCAACCTAGACAGGATATTGGACCGACCCTGTGAGATTCACGGCCACCCCAATAAACCAGCTAATCATACCAACAGAAACTTTTGGGTCTTCAAGCAGGCCGGCAAGCTCAACGCCGAACACAAGGGGAGGAGGCCGCCAGGCGATAGGGACGACAGAGAGGATCGACCAATCCCCGAACAGAAATAGCAGTTCGGCTTCCGCCGCCCGCCGCATATACCTGCAATATTTGTACCGCGCATACATCACTATGCACTCAAGATACCATGGGCATAGGCGGAAGCACAATACGGACAAGCCCGCAAGCATTCCCGTAACATTTTTTATCTACTTACTTTTTTTTCTTTTTTTTCTCTTAAAAACAGGTGACGTAAAGGACAAACATCCAAAACTGACTCTATCGGAATTCGGATCCATACACTCACCTCAGGGGCTATTTCCGTCAAGGATTCCCCCCTCACCGAGGACAGACGGCGCAGACATGCGACAGGAGGTCCAAAATAACTTTTTGTAGACCGCACTCTTTATTTCGAGCCTGTAATGTGCCTTTTTCCTCCGCCTTCGACCCCAGGCATTTCAAATAGCCGGGGTTGTGGCCTTTATATACATAAAGTAATCATTGGCACATCGCTCAGGTCCCAGTAAACATTATCCGAATTAATCATTCGTGTCTTTTCGCCAATGAATATGGCTCCTACGGTTGTTTCACAGATATACCTCGGCATAACCTGCCAGGGGCTCGGTATGGGAACAAATGAGTTGCCAACAAAGTCCGAACAGCTTTTACAGCATACTTCGGCGTCGCGAGTTTGGCCTTATATGCATCAGCTCCGAATCATGTCTTGGGTCAATGGTTGGGTTGCCCGGCTCCTGTGCTTGCTACCTTACGTTTCGCTCTATCGGCTAGGGTAGTAAAGGGAGAACTACTGCGATTGTGCTTCCGGCTCGTCTGGTCAAGCACCTCAGTAGAGAAAGCCGAAAACTGACTGTCATGATGCTGCGAGAGCTGGTCAACCACTCGATGACTTATCAGAATCTGTCGCGATTCCCTCCGTATTACACAAAGGACCTTTTTCAGGTCATATATGTAACGCACCATATTGGAATAAGCCGTACACATACCAGGGGCTATATCGTAGCCCCCCCTATAAAACTCCTATGGCTAAGTGAAAGTGTTAACGCCCTATAGTCTGATTGCCTAGTTCGCCGCATTATCACCTCCTTCATGGACCAAGACGTTGGATCAAGAGTGATTACATGCTTTTTCGAACACCCCCGTACTTCCTACGAGGGGGCTGAAGCCGGCGACTGGAAAACTTTCAGTTTATATTAAAACAGCTGCACAGGAGGAACATAAGCTTTCGAGCAAAACATAAAAATAGATTATCTTTTACAATTCTCATACACCTCACTCGAATATTATGTCCTTCGAGCATTGACCCTCTATCAAGCGGGTGGCCTCTAGGACATCTTCAAAATAAAGCTCCGGTGCGTGACGGTCCTTGCCCTTGGGTGGACTCTTCGCTGCAACATCGATGGCCTTCATCTTCCCCCAGAATGTCTTGACACGGGCAAAGGCCATCCGTGCACCCTCAATGCACGCCGACCGCTTCACAGCGTCGATACGTGGCACCGCATCAACGAGCCGCTGCACCAAGCTGAAGTAGCTATTCGGAACGGGCTCATTTGGCCATAGCCGGATTATGACGTTCTTCATGGTAGCGTCGGATATCCTATGCAGCTCGGCCCATTGAGACATCTGATCATTCAGCAACAGGGGGCGCTTTGACGCACCAAACTATGACCAGGAAAGCTTCTCCGTTGCATATCCCTCTCGCGCTTGGGAAAACTGCGCCGCATCAGAAGAACTCTTCGGCAAGTCTAAAAACTCGTCCGGAGAACTCCACACTTGGTTAAGCTGAGCATAGTTCGGATCGCCGAACTTCGTCTGCAGCAAAAAGGGCTTACCGGCTGCAATCTCCCCAGCTTGCCGGATCTCCTCGCGGGCCGCTCTGGATTTGGACTGCGCCTCTCTCGCCTCTCGTAAGGCCTTGTCAAGTTCAGCCGTTTTGGCTTCATTTTCCTTCTCAAGAAGTTCACAGCGGCTAGCGGCATTTTTAATTCGAGCGCCATCGCAGATATCTTCTCCTTGTCTTGGCACTGAGCAGCTTGTTCGGCTTTTAACTCAGCCGATGCCTTTTCGGCAGCCGCATTACTAAACCGGGCCTGCTCCTTGGCCCGGGCCAGCTCCGCCCGAAGAATTTCAACAGCGGCGGCACCATCTGTAGTCATGCATATTCCAGTATATAACCTTCAGCGTCATGCTTATATCACAAAAAGTATGTGAAGGGACTGCCCGATGTCACATCCCTAGTTCTGGTATGACCTAGACTAGCTAGTCATGTGTGCATCATGTTTAAATTTCATTTAAATTTGAAATGGGGATTTGTGAAACCCTCAGAATTCATTTCTAGAAATGACCCAGATAAAAAGTGCTCCAAAAGGGTCCAAGAAAATGTTCATGTCTCTCTCTGAAAATATTGGTCAGAGGTAGAATTCAAACCAATATTTTTAGGAGCTCATAATTTATTTTGGCCATTTGGAATTAATGCAGTAATTATTTGCTTTGGATATATATTGTTATATATATAATATTGTCCAAAAATTATGCTAGTTGATGAGGAGCTCTGGATTGATACCACTAGCTCCTACAAAAATTGGCATAAGGAGATAAATTAGTTTGGTATTGTTTTAAATCAAACAAATGTCAGAAAAATAGAAAAAGAAACAAAAAGGGAAAAACCCTTACCTGGACTTACCTGGGCCACTTGCTGGCCTGGCTCTGTGCCGGCTCAGCCGACTGGCCAGCGCCAGTCGTCCCTCTCCTCTCGCCAGGAGGACAAGGGTGTGTGCTCGCCGCACGCGGCCACGCGCCCGGCCACCTCCTGCCTCCCTGCTCCCTTCCGCGGCTCTCTGGAAGCGCCACGCACTCCCCGGGCCCCTCTCACTCCCCCCCCCCTGTGTCGATCCCCTCCTCTGCCGCTCTCTCTCTCACCGCCCGAGCGCCACCGTCACCGCCGCTCGCCATTGCCGCGCCCACCGCCACGGCCTCGCCTCTCCGACAAGCTCAGAAGCTTCGCCGTGTCTCCCTCGTCATATCCGTCGAGCCACGCACCTCCGGACGGCCTGGATCCCCGCCACCAACGTCGTCTTCACCTCCGGCCGCCCGAGATCGCCGACGACATTCCGGCCACACCAGTGCTTCCCCTAGCTCGCACACGACGCCATCGAGACCGCCCTGAGCTCTCCTCCGCTTCCCCTCCTTCCCCGTGCTCGATTTCGTGCCGTAGCCACGCTAGCCTCCAGACCCGAGCGGTCGCGCCGCCGTGGTACCTCCCCGTCGTGGCCAGAGCCACCTCAGCCCGCGCCTGCACCTGCCACCACGCTCAGCAGCCTCCCAGAAGGCCAACGACGCCGCCCGCAGCTCCTCCTGTGCCCTGCAGCACCCGCGCGCACCCGGCCGAACTCCGGCCGCCACCTCGAGCTCATTTCCGACGAGCTCCGGCCACCCCCGCCTCTCCCACTTGCTCCAGATGACGCGGACGAGCGCTGGCTCCTCGCCCGTGGTCTCCGCCGCGCATTTGGTCGCCGGAGCGACGAACCCGACGCGCTCGCCCTCGCCGGCGACTAATCGCCGGTCAAACCGGGTCAACCCCACTAACTAACCCCCCCTATGACACTGACATGTGGGGCCGACCCTGCTAATTTTTAGTTTAGGGTTAGTTTGACAAATAATTAACTCTGTTAATTAACCATGACACTGACGTGTGGACCCCACACGTCAGGTTTGACCTGGTCAGCCACGGTTGACTCGCTGACATCATGCCTCTGTAATGCTGATGCAGTTATTCATTTTCTGGTATTAAAATAAATCAGGAAATTCCAGAAAATGTTCAAAACTTCAAAAAATGACAGAAATTCAACCGTAGCTCAGATTGAAATAATTTATATATGAAACATCATCAGAAAAATGCAATCTATCCATCTGTAGCATTATCATGCATGAAAAACCAAGTTATACCTGCTGTATATCTGAAAACACATGAATGGCATTTATAAAGGCTTATTTTGGAGTTGCATTTGAATCTTTGGTTCAAATGGACTTCATGCAAATGAATGTTAGCTGCATTAGCTCAAACAACATCACATCTACATGCCATGTTCACGCATCATATTGTTGCATATGATTGTGTATTGATTGTCGACATCGTTCCTTCTCGATAGGTCCTGCTCCGGAGACCGATCCAGAGTACCTGTCAGAGGAGCAATGCCTCCCTGTTGATCCACCAGGCAAGCAAACCCCCTTGTTCATTCCGATAAAATCCCACTCTCTCGCTCCTGCTCTCTTTTATTGCATTAGGACAACAACGTTTCAACTGCTACTTTATGCTGCGGTAGTTGAACCCATCCCTCTGCATGACCTGTCATTGCCACAGTAAATAGTTGAAACCCACTAGCATGTGTAGGAGTTGAATGAGCCATGTTGTGTTCCTACCATGCCATGCTTGCTATTGCTTAGAGTTGTGTCAGGTCTGATTCATTGGGAATGGTGTTATGATATGTTCTGATGCTGAGAGTTAAGTGTGTGAACACGATTTGGTAAAGGTAGCGGTGAGAGGCCATGTAGGAGTACATGGTGGGTTGTCTCATTGGGACCGTCCTTAAGAACTGAGTTCTGTGTAAGTTGTCCAATGACTAGCTACTACCACACATTGGGCTCCGAGCGCTCCAAGCTCTCTCCACTTATTAACCACCTTGATCTCTGTCCAGGAGTTGCAAATAGTTTCTGGTATTTGTAGGTAGTGCTATTTTTCTACCGAGTGGCACCCTGCAGGGTGGGCTTGGGACAGACTAGGCACAGGTGGCACGGTGTACCAAGTGGCACCCGGATGGTGGGCTTGGGAACCCTGCTCACATCGTTTGGGGCCGTGAGCGACACCCCGGCCGGATCTCCTTGCGGATGGAACCCGAATAGGCGATAAACCTGGACTAGAGTCATGTGTGGTTAGTCAGGTCGTGGCCGACACCCTCGCCAGGCTTCCGCTTGAAGGTTGCCGAGATACATGACGTGTACATGGTGATAAGTGGTGAGAGCGTGTGTGAAGAAGTACACCCCTGCAGGGTTATCATGATCTACTCGAATAGTTGTGTCCTCGGTTATGGACTTCTTGGATGCTTACGTGGTACATAGACAACTTAAAGTGGATACTCTAAAATGCTCAAGACAAGTGTGAGTGCTATGGACGGCCTTCTCGTAGAGAGACGGGGATGAATCCATAGTAGTGTATTGATGTGGTGATTAGTGGACTCGTGTGCGCTGCCTCACCTCAAAGAAGTTTCTCGTAGTCGTAGAACAAGATAGCCACAGAGTCAAAGCTGGCTTGCTGCAACTAAACCCCACATTACCTTGTTGATACAAATGCATGTATGATAGGATCTGATGTAAGTCTTGCTGAGTATATTTGTACTCACGTTTTCTTTATTTATGTTTTGTAGATGAGACATCTGTCTCACTAGTAGTTCCGCTTGGACTTCGACGAGTAGCTTGTTACCTCAGCTACGATCTTGTACCCTTGGGAGGGTCTTGTAGATAGTCAGGCTTCTCAGCCTTTTTCTTTTGTAGTTTTCTGTACTCAGACATGTAATGCTTCTGTTGCTTGTATGCTCTGAATGATGGGTCATGTGACCCCTGTTTGTATTTAATGCTATGTGGCTCTTCTGGGCCTTTATCTATATGAGTTTGTGTTATGTTGTGATGCCATGTTGTACAGCACATACTTGCATGTTATGCGTACGTGTAACGTGTATTGCTATGTGTGGGATCCGACAACCTAGTTGTCTATCCTTGGTAGCCTCTCTTATGGGGAAATGTAGTCTAGTGCTTCCACCGAGCCATGGTAGTCCGGTACAGCCCGGTTTACCGGAGTCCTGCTAGCCCAGCACTACTGCTCCGGAACACTTAGACTGGACGGCATGTGATTCACTTCGTTCCTGTGTCTGTCCCTTCGGGGAAATGTCACGCGGTGACATCCGGAGTCCTGCCTAGCCTGCTAAATCCCGGGTTCCCGGAGTCCTGTTAGCCCAGTTGCTACAGCCCGGATTCACACGCTGCTGACCGACATGCTCGATGTTGTTTCATGTATGCCTGTCCCCGTAAGTTAGTGCCACTTTGGGTTCATGACTAGTCATGTCGGCCCGGGTTCTCTGTCATATGGATGCTAGCGACACTATCATATACGTGAGCCAAAAGGCGCAAACAGTCCCGGGCCATGGAAAGGCGACACTCGTGGGAATACCGTGCGTGAGGCCGCAAAGTGATATGAGGTGTTACATGCTAGATCGGTGTGACTTAGAATCGGGGTCCCGATAGCTTTGGTATCAGAGCCTGACTGCCTGTAAGATTACCAAGCCAAACTGGTTGAAGCTGAGTCTAGAAATTCTTTAGTTATATAAGGGAATTGATTGTGGAAGGGAACGTAAGGCTCTTTTTACTCCTTATACCTTATGCCTTCTGATCTGAGTCATCCTACCTTTCCTACGGGGTTAAGGAACTAGGCTTCCTCTTCTGTCTATCAGGATCACGTGTTACTACTCCGTAGTCTCTTAGGATTGGTTGATCAGAGTCATATCCCAGTTCGAGTACTTCCGGTGTAGTTGATTAGTACTATCCCAGAACCTAGAGTGGTGATGTTGAGTTGTTGTACTATCCCATTTTATTAGGATGTCTCATTTTGAGCATTCTACTGCCGTTATGCTGCCGGAATTGTCCTAGGAGTTCGAGAGATACTAATTCCTTGTGCTGTATTCTGCATCCTATAGTTGATGCTGACTCCGTCCTTGGTTTCGTTTCTCAGGATGTCGTCATTTAACCGAAGTTCTGTTGCTCGTAGCCTGAACCACGGAGATGGTAGGGATGAGGATCCTCCCGACCAGTCTTTGTTGGCAGAGTTCATGTTAGAGATGGAGAGGAACAAGCATGAGTCTAACCGCTTGTTAGCACGTATCGAGGAGAACACCGCAACCCAGTGCAAAGAGTCAGCGACCATCTATGATTTCATTGGTCTGAAACCACCTACCTTCCATCATTCCATTGAACCACTCGATGCAGATGACTGGCTCCGTAGTATCACTCACAAGCTGCGTTCTGTGAACGTAGCTGAAGGTGACAAGGTCACCTATGATGCATATCACCTGGAAGGTCCTGCTAGTCTTTGGTGGCAGAACTATGAGGCTATGCTTCCAGCTAGCCAGATACCTACCTGGAGAGATTTCATTGAGGCTTTTCGCGAGCATCACATTCCTCTGGCTCTCATTGACCGCAAGAAAGAAGAGTTATGTAGTTTCACCCAGGGTAAGATGGCTGTTGATGCTTACAGTAGAGAGTTTGAGAACCTCGCCCGCTATGCTTCAGAGGAAGTGTCCACAGACGCCAAGAAGCAGGCTAGGTTCTGCAAAGGTCTAAACCCCAAGTTGCGTCATGATCTTCACTTGCACCATTGCAATACATTCCAGGCTCTTGTGAACAAGGCCATTAACACAAAGACAGCTCAGCTCACTTACGAGGAGTCTCGTAAGCACACCCGTGATTTGGGTTCTTCCTCCGGTTCTAGTTTGCAAAAGCGCCGGATTTGGGTTCCGAACTCCGCTCTTCCACCCGGTTATACACCGAGGTCATCTTGTGTGGCACCTCACCCAGTTCAGCAGTATGCTCCACCCAGGCCTATTGGTAGACTGCTTGTCGATGCGGGTCCACGTCCTACTTCAGGGACTTGCTTCACATGCGGAGAGCCAGGACACTATGCACGTGACTGCTCTCAGGCCAGTTATGCTCCACCCCAGCCCGAGAAGTCTGTTGGCCGTGGTAAGCCACCATGCAAGATGATCAGTGTCAAGTCAGCTCCCACTGAACGTGGACGTGTTGTGGCTGTACCTTGAGTTCCTGGCTATCCAGCTTGTCTTATGTCCTACCTTGAAGTAATATCATCTTATATATCAAGAATGTTGTGAGAATTTCACCACCTCTTAAGAATTCTTGGTATAGTGATACTTCTCGCCCTCACCATTCTTTCTTAGTACCCGTGTTGTTTCTAACCGAAATACCGAAAATTGAACTATGATGTGTGAATTCAAAACTTCTAGCAACCCTATTGCTTTGAAGTGAATGGTCGAGTTTCATTCTAATTCTTTTGTTCATCAAGTCACCATTCTAACATTGATCGTGCAACCCAGCCCATATTTCGGGTGCACCTTTCAACCAATGTTTAATTGTGTATGTTTTCCTCGAGCATACTTCATTATATCATTTGATCTGACAAATGTTATCTCCTTATCCACATAATTGTGGAGATCCATCTTTTGGGATACCTCGTTGAATTATCACTGAGTCCATCAGCCACCTCCTCATCCTCTCCTTGGCTTAATGATGAACCCTTGTTCGGAACTTGCTTCCATAGTTCATTTATCGAGAATCTTACAATGTCGTCTCGTCTATTTGTGTGGCACCTTTTCTTCTCAGGCATCCTAAGTTTGAGTTATCTTGACACCAGTCATATCTGAATCTCGGTCAGATATGATGGGTGGAACATATTTTCAAGAGTTATGACATTGGTCCTTACATGACCCGGTAAGGTGATGTCATGCCTAGCACACCTGGCCGGAGGACCTATTGTTATAGTTCTTCCTTTTTTGCAAGGTTAGCCATTCTTCCATAAGAAAATGGTAAGACTTATTCTATGAGTTGTTCCTGATGGATCCCTTGTGTTTCCAAAATCTGACCTTTGCTTGAAGACCATGCCAATACTATCTTGAAGCATGTCTATGGTATTCTGATTTTCAACAAGAACATTTGAAGCCCAATGCTAAATGTTTCCTTCTCAATTATCCAAACACCGATGTAGGGTAATGTCATGAAATTCCTCTCCCATTACCTAAATGGTTTTCTACTTTCTATCATGTCATGGATATCATGCACTGCTTGTCCTTGGGAAGGTTATACCCCTGAATTATGTGTTTAAACACATTATCCTTTCCATTGTTGTTTAATCTGATGATCACATTTTCCTTTCCATTGGGTTGTTTAACCTTTCTTGTGATCTATATGATATAAGCAGTAATATTCTCCTGCTTATGTAAACCCCTCGGTGTACAGTTCTGTCAGTGTCGTGGAATTGTCACGGCAGATGTCCTCGAACTAGGACTTAGTCGTGGAGCCATCGCAACTAGGAAGCTTGAAGGGGTTAAGTGGGACAAGGAACACGAGGGTTTATACTGGTTCGGCCCCTTACGGTGAAGGTAAAAGCCTACGTCCAGTTTGAGGTGGTATTGATTAGGGTTTCGATGACCAGGGAGCGAGACCGCTATGCCTGGTTCTCGAAGAGATCTTGCTTGTCCCTAAACTGCTGCCGGGTCGTCCCTTTATATAGGGAGGCTGATGCCCAGCAGCTCTCAGAGTCCCGGCCGGCTCATAAGAGTGTCCGGCTCGGACTCTCAACTATTCTTGCCTTACACTACAAGTTCTACCATGATAATGATTGTAACTACGGGCCTTAAGCCATATCCGGGTCTTAAGCCCATCTTTGGCCCACCGTCTTCAAGCTTGACGCCGGGCTTCTGGTAATGACCATATGAGTAACCCGGCCCCTCCTGGCGGGTGACTCTAAGGTCTATATCCTCAACATTAGGCCCCAGATTGATTTGAGCCGGCTCATGTCAATCTTCGATCCTTTCGACAGAAAGTCTCCGGCTTACAATTGTGTGAAGGCCATAACCCGGCGTGACGTCATCCTCTGGACTCCGGGTAATCCTCCGTGACATCATCTTCCATTAATCCCGTTTTTTACTCCACCAGATCCGCAACGGATCTTATCTTTACTGCCATCCCGAAAATCGAGGCATTTCATGGGGAGATAACCACGCAGTGGTCTCCTTGATTCTCGCGCCCACTTATGAGCTCACCCTTATAAATAGGCCGGCCCGACGGGCCTCCAGCCACTCCTCTCTTCTCTGTTGCATCCTTCCTCTCACGGCTCCCGTGCTGCTCGAGCTCCGCCGCCGTCGCCGCCGTGGGTCTTCTCGTCGTCACCAGCTCAGGCCGCTGCATCACCCTGATTTGACCAGAGAAACACGACGACCTCCGCGACTCTCTAGCACCGGTGAGTACTTGCCACTCCATAGGGCAGATCCGTACTAGGGCTCCGTAGTTCTTCCTCTGTTCTTCGTAGTTCATCGCGGCCTTCAGTAGATTTAATTTTTACTGACTCCTTTTGATCTTAGTACAGTATAGAACTAGTGCGGCGGCTGTTTAATACTCATTCCAAATGTAAGTAGGTCTCTTTTCACTGCATAAAGGCCCCGTTCGAGCTCAAGAACTCCCCTGCATCTGTTTTTAGGTCTAGAAACCTTTCTTTTGCCCGACCATTTTGATCCAAAATATTTACCGCAATGTGTGAAATCTGTTTTCACCACACTTAGTAAAAAAACTTCACTAATGGAGTCATAGCGGGTTACATTTCTGGTTTAAAGAAACCACGCGTCGTAGCATCTTCCGACTCAAAGGAGACCATACGCCATAGAATTTTCCGGCTCATCTGTGATAAGGCCATAGACAAATTGAATTACTCTTGACATCTTTTCTGCGGCTTAGATAACTCAACGTACTCAGATATATATCATTAGGCCCCTCTGTAAGCCGCCACTTAACACTGAACTATAACTTTCCTCCGGCTTATACTTAAACCGGACGTTTCCTTTTATCATAGGCTGCCGACTTTCACCATGCCTCCCAAAGCTCCTAAGGCCTCCATCACTTGAAATTGGATGAGTTCCAACGTCACCAATGAGACCTTAGCGGATTTTGTCAAGTCAGGCCACCTGCCCAAGAAGGATGTCATGTCCTACCGTGCCCCTGACCCGTCAGAGGAGAGACCACAGCCAAAGGACGGAGAGGTAGTCATTTTTGCGGATCACATGAGCCGGGGCTTCGCACCGCCCGGCTCAAAGTTTTTCAGAGACGTTCTGAATTTCTTCGATCTGCGGCCTCAGGACATAGGACCCAACTCAGTGTCCAATATCTGCAATTTCCAAGTGTTCTGCGAGGTTTACCTTGGAGAAGAACCCAGTCTGCTGCTCTTCAGAGAGCTTTTCTATTTAAACCGCCAGAACGAGTGCGCCAACGGGCCAAGTTTGGAGCTAGGCGGCATCTCCATCCAGCGGCGCAGGGACTGCCTTTTTCCTTACGCAGAGCCGCCGAGCCACCCCAAAGACTGGAATCTGACGTGGTTTTACTGCCAAGACACGTCGCCGGCTGATGAGAGTCCGTTGCCCGGCTTTCGCCCCTCGCGTCTGGAGCCGACTCACCCACTGTCAGACAAGCTGACTCAAGCAGAGCGCCAACCTCTCCTCCCCACCATCATCAAGATCAAGGCTCCCTGGGCAATGGTCTGAACGGAATCGATCTGGTCCGGGTCTGGATCTCGTGGCGGGTGATCCCATTGAGCCGCCGCCCCGGCTTAATGTGTGAGTACACGGGCCGAAAGGATGACCCCCAGAGACACAGCCGCAACGATCTTCCGGAAGATGTTGCAGAGGAGATGACCAAGGCTCTCTTGAACGAGAGCCTGGCAGACTGCGGAAGGACCGGCCTAGCCCCCTTCTGCAAGACCAACCCAGCCCCAGCGGTAAGCCGCTGATCTGAACATCTTACCTGCATATAGCTTTCATCTGAATCGTTTTAAGAAATCATCATTGTATTTTTCAGGCTGATGATAAGTTCTGGCGGGTCAAATATGACCATGAGGCGGCCAGGAAGGCCAGAAAGGCGAAGAAAGCCGCCAAGAAAGCCGCTCCCCGTAAGAAGGGAAGTAGGCCAACTGCTTCGGAGCTGATGCAACTAAGCGACCGCTCCGAGTCAGAGGTAACCCCTGAACCTGTAAGCTCTTTGTTATGTTTTATTGTTTATTTCTGTCCGCCTTACCTACACTTGTTCATCAACAGGATGACACCGGAGCCAGTAACCCGGTGGTTGAAGAGATAATGTCACTTTCCTCCGACTCGGAGCCCTTGCCAAGGCTGAAAGTCCGAAGGGTAACCCGGAAAGTAAGCTTTTCACATCCTTTAGCTTATCAAGATCCTCAATTTATTTTGAAGCGACAGGTTCATGAGAGCCGGCGTCACACCCGGACCAACAAGGAACCGACCTCTCCTCCGGGTTACCTGACGCATCGAGGAAGCGCCGAACTGAGGTTATTTCCCACTTGTATCCTTTTCATCCGTTGGCGGGTGTTATACGTCAGCCACTCAATTCTTCTGACTCAAATTATCAGGAGACCTCCCCCTCTTCGGGCGACTCTATGCAGTCGAGTCTTCCGGCTTTCAAGACCGCGCCCGGGTAATGATAACCATCTCATGGTATACTTGTCTTTACTTACCCTTTTGTGCTTAATGTTTCTGTCCGTTCAGTGCCCAGGCCAAGCTCACCAAGAGGGCGAAGAAATCCAAGCCGGTCGATGAGCCGGACTTGCCTGAGCCAGAGGCAGCCGCTCAGGAACCGCCGGCTGCCTCTGCTCCTGAGGCTGCTGCCCCAACCAACAAGCCCGCAACAGAAGCTTCTGTTAACCCGGAGGCCTCCGGCTCGGCTCAACCAGCAAATGATCCGGACATGGTAATCACCCGGACGGAATTTGTTGAGCCGGGGAGACCTACCGCACTAGCCAAGTGCTCCGCCAAGGGGGAGTTGCTACAGCCCCGCCGGGTGAACCTGGACCTCTCCGACTACACCAACCTGAGCATTGGAGAGCTCGTCTCTGGCTACATCAGCCAAGTGCACAAGAGCCGGGACGCAGAGGTTGCCACGGTGAACCAGATCCAGCAGAAATCTGAGGTATCATTCTGTTGTCCTCTTACTTACTGCATAGTTACCTTTACCATGCTAGCCCCCAAGTCGACGACTTATGATTGAATATGTTGTAGACTTAGGTTCCGGCTTACTCCATTGAACCAGCAGTTTGTAGATAGAAACGTTCAATATGCATTAGCCCCCAAGTGTCAAGTGTCTTTGCTTGGAAAACGCTTGGGACTTTACATTTGTATAGTAGCTGTTCACGCCATAACCCGGAAATTTATGCAGGCTGCTGGCAAGAAGCTGGAAGCTGACCTCGCTGATCTCAAGAACCGGCTGAAGACGCAAGAGATGGAGACCCGGAAGGCAAATGCCAAATTTGTGTCCAGCATCGCCGCGCAAGAGAAGCTGAAGACCGAATTTGATGCTGAACAGAAAGCCTGGGCCGAAGAGAAGGCCGCGCTGGTGAACCGGGCCGAACAGGCGGAGAAGGCCCTGTCAGAGAAGACGGCCGAACTCTCCGGCTTAAAGCGCCAAGTGTCTCAGATGGTTGCTGCAATCTTCGGTAAGTCATCCGCCGGCTTTCATCCAGTTTGAAATTTTGATGCCTCATAACTCACCCTTGTCGGCGGCTTATCCTGTTCTGTGAAACAGGTCCCAGAAGTGCCAACCTCAACCAGAGTGTGGTAACCAAGCTAAAGGCCGTGTACACCCTGGTGGAGCAACTCTACACCGGGTCACAGCGTGCCTTGGCTGTGGTGGCCCTATCCAACGAGGTGCCAACTCACCTGGCGGAGGTTCTTCGCCGGCTCGCCGTTCTGCCCCGATGTATCCAAGAGCTGCGACGGGCCTCTGCAAGAGCCGGAGCGATTGCCGCGCTGAGCCGGGCCAAGGCTTTCCTCCCCGAGTTAGACCCGGCGGACATCGCCCTCGGCTACCCAAGCCTGAAAGAAGACGGCACGGCCTTCGACCAAAGAGACTTTGCCGCCTGCGTGAAGGTCGTGCGCCCGGTGGCCACCCTTATCGGGAACGACACAGATCTGACCAAGTACCAGCCGGGTTACAATGCGGAGAATCAGAGGATCCCGACCCCTCGCTATGAAGCCCTGAATTTAATTCCGCCGGCTCGTCAGCACACCTTCGCCCCGGAGATTGACCCGGCCGGGTTAATTGACGAAGAAGCCCAATTCGAAGCTCTGAGCGGCATCGACTGGAAGTCGTCGACTTTCCAGACCCTGGGAACAGCCGGAGGAGAAGAAAGAGACGAGCCGGAGACTTCAACCCAGCAAGCGTCGTAATTCTGCTGGCGGTTTACCAAACAATGCCTCACCCTTTTGGACTCAACGAGTGTTGTAATAGAGTAGGACCAACACTTTATCTTTGCCGTGCCATCGTGCACGCCTTGAATGCTTGAAGTTTTATTGAAGTTATCTCCTTTATATTTCTCCGGGTCATTCATTCCCCTTAGTCTCAAATAATTGCCTTTAACTATCCTGCACAGAAAGACGAATCACAAGTCTCCAGGCGGCTTACCGCCCTGAGAATCATATGTTTCAGATATATAACCCGGAATATGAATCAAAAAAGATTGGTTCTCAGGTATGTCCTTAATACAGCCATAATACCACAATTAGCGGTCTGCAAGCATACTTCCGGTTTAGATAACCCGGATAATAAGGTTGGTACCTTAATTCCGATTTACTTGTCTTAATGACACGCATTGTGTTCAACTAACACTGTAAATCAAAGTTAAACCGGCAAAGTGAAACCCGGCCGTACACACTTTGAAATGATCAGAAGAAACTTGCTATAAAACAGAAGAACTTAGGGGCTTCCGGTTCGAATACGACCAGAGACCCGGCCCAAAGGGGTTATGCTAAGATTCGAATGCGATCATATAGCCCCCAGTAGGTGTGGCGATGCCAATCAAGAGGGTATCGACAGCTATGTTCTCTTTGGTTCGAATACGACCCATGTTTGAACAGGAAGCCCCCAAATGACTTTAAGAATTGTTTAACGACACCAACTCGAATACGATCCACGTGGGCTCCCAAAGGGGTTAGACTAAGATTCAAATATGATCAAAGAAAACTCCCCAATGAGCTCGGCACTTTGCCAATCAAATGGGTATCGACAGCTATGTTCTCTTTGGTTCGAATACGACCTATGTTTGAGCAGGAAGCCCCCAAGTGACCTTATTGCTTACGGCTAGATTCAAAGATGATCATAAGCCGGATCCTCCTTCAAGCGATCATGTAATCTTGCAATGAAAACAACACGTGCACATTTGGAGGAGAAAAAAGGACAGAGGTCCTGCTTTATTGCTTATTATAATATATACATGGCTTAGAGAAATATGTACATCATGAGAGCCGGTGACTCAAGTGTAGTAAGGCCGAAGCTGAGCTATGTTCCACGGCCGACGGGTCTCTTCCTCCGACTTACGTGAATCTTTGTGCTCCCGAATATCAATGAGGTAATATGACCCGTTGTGCAAATTCTTGCTGACCACAAAGGGCCCTTCCCAAGGCGGGGATAGCTTGTGCGCATCAGTTTGATCCCGGATGAGCCGGAGCACCAGATCGCCTTCCTGGAAGACCCGGGATTTAACCCGTCGACTATGATAACGGCGCAGGTCTTGTTGATAAATCGTTGAACGAGCTGCGGCCACATCCCGCTGTTCGTCCAACAAGTCAAGAGCATCTTGGCGCGCCTGTTCATTGTCCGCCTCAACATAAGCCGCCACTCGAGGCGAGTCATGACGGACGTCATTGGGGAGGACTGCTTCTGCTCCATAAACCATGAAGAAAGGCATAAAGCCTGTAGACCTGTTAGGAGTAGTGTTGATGCTCCACAGCACGGAGGGCAACTCCTCCACCCAACAACCCGGCGTCCGTTGCGAAGGTACCAAAAGCCGGGGCTTGATGCCCTTCAAAATTTCCTGATTAGCTCTCTCAGCCTGACCATTGGATTGAGGATGAGCCACCGAGGAAACATCAAGTCGGATATGCTCTTGTTGACAAAACTCCTCCATGGTGCCTTTGGATAAATTGGTGCCATTGTCAGTTATAATGCTGTGTGGAAAACCAAAGCGAAAGATCACCTTTTTCATAAACTGAACTGCCGTGGCTGCATCACACTTACTAACTGGCTCTGCTTCAACCCACTTGGTAAATTTGTCAACTGCCACCAAAAGGTGGGTCTTCTTATCCTTGGACCTTTTGAAAGGCCCAACCATATCAAGCCCCCAGACTGCAAAGGGCCAAGTAATTGGGATCATCCTCAGCTCTTGAGCCAGTACATGAGCCCGTCGCGAGAACCTTTGGCAGCCATCACACTTACTGACCAAGTCCTCTGCATCAGCATGCGTCGTCAACCAATAAAAACCATGACGAAAAGCCTTGGCCACAAGAGACTTTGAGCCGGCGTGATGGCCACAATCCCCTTCATGGATCTCACGCAAGATATCTTGACCTTCCTCAGGGGAAACACAACGCTGAAATGCTCCCGTAACACTGCGGTGATGCAACTCACCATTGATAACAATCATTGACTTAGCCCGCCGGGTTATTTGCCTAGCCAAGGTTTCATCCTCAGGCAACTCGCCCCGGGTCATGTAAGCCAGATAGGGCATTGTCCAGTCCGGTATGATATGGAGAGCCGCCACCAGTCGTGCCTCCGGGTCAGGGACAGCCAAGTCTTCCTCTGTAGGCAGCTTAACAGAAGGATTATACAGGACATCCAGGAAAGTATTAGGCGGCACCGGCTTTCGCTGGGATCCTAGCCGACTTAAAGCATCAGCCGCCTCGTTCTTCCTGCGATCAATGTGCTCTACTTGGTAGCCCTGAAAGTGCCCAGCAATGGCATCAACTTCGCGGCGGTAAGCCGCCATGAGAGGGTCCTTAGAGTCCCACTTGCCTGATACTTGTTGAGCCACCAAGTCTGAGTCACCGAAACACCTTACCCGGCTCAAGCTCATCTCCTTAGCCATCCGAAGACCGTGGAGCAAGGCCTCGTACTCAGCCGCATTGTTAGTGCAAGGAAACATCAATTGTAGCACGTAATGAAACTTGTCACCTTTAGGGGAAGCCAATACAACTCCAGCCCCCGAGCCCTCCAACTGCCTGGACCCATCAAAGTGAATAGTCCAATATGTGCTATCCGGCTTTTGCTCGGGCACTTGTGACTCTGTCCAATCATTGATGAAATCCACCAAGGCCTGAGACTTAACGGCAGTGTGTGGCACGTATTTCAGACCATGGGGTCCGAGTTCTATAGCCCACTTAGCCACTCTACCTGTGGCCTCTCTGTTTTGAATGATATCACCAAGAGGGGCAGAACTGACCACAGTGATGGGATGACCCTGGAAATAATGCTTAAGTTTCCGGCTTGCCATGAACACACCGTAAACAAGCTTCTGCCAATGCGGATACCGCTGCTTGGACTCAATGAGCACTTCGCTGACATAATAAACCGGCCGCTGAACCGGATGCTCCTTACCCTCTTCCTTGCGCTCCACCACCACGGCCACACTGACGGCTCGTGTGTTAGCAGCCACATACAGCAATAAGGGCTCCTTATCAACCGGAGCAGCAAGGACTGGGGGCTCTGCCAGCTGCTTCTTCAAATCCTCAAAGGCAGTATTAGCTGCATCATTCCAGACAAAGTTATCAGTTTTCTTCATCAACTGATATAATGGCATGGCCTTCTCCCCCAAACGGCTTATAAACCGGCTTAAAGCAGCAATGCGACCCGCCAAGCGCTGAACATCATTTATACACGCCAGCTTAGCCAGGGAGGTGATGGCCTTGATCTTCTCCGGGTTAGCTTCAATGCCTCTGTCAGAAACTAAAAAACCCAAGAGTTTGCCTGCAGGACCACCAAAAACACACTTGGCCGGGTTAAGCATCATCTTGTAAACCCGGAGATTATCAAAGGTTTCTCTCAAATCATCTATCAGGGTTTCCTCTTTTATAGATTTAACCACAATATAGTCCACATAAGCATGAACATTGCGCCCAATCTGTTTATGAAGACAGTTCTACACACAACGCTGGTAAGTCGCCTGTGCACACTTGAGTCCAAAGGGCATAGACACATAGCAGAAGGCTCCAAAGGGAGTGATGAACGTCGTCTTCTCCTGGTCCTTAACTGCCATTTTAATCTGATGATATCCGGAATAAGCATCCAAGAAACTTAAACGCGCACAACCTGCCGTAGCATCAATAATTTGATCAATACGGGGGAGGGCAAAAGGATCAGTCGGACACGCCTTGTTCAAGTCCGTATAATCCACACACATCCGCCAAGTGTCGTTCTTCTTGAGTACGAGCACCGGGTTAGCTAACCATTCTGGGTGAAAGACTTCAACAATAAACCCGGCCGCCAAGAGCCGGGCCACCTCTTCGCCAATGGCTTTCCGCCTCTCCTCATTGAACCGTCGAAGGAACTGCCTGACCGGCTTATATTTCGGATCAACATTGAGAGTGTGCTCAGCGAGTTCTCTAGGTACACCTGGCATGTCAGAAGGTTTCCATGTGAAGATGACCCTATTCTCACGGATGAACTCGATGAGCGCGCTTTCCTATTTTGGATCCAGATTGGCACTGATGCTAAACTGCTGAGATGAATCTCCTGGAACGAAATCAACAAGCTTAGTCTCATCAGCCGACTTAAATTTCATTGCCGGCTCATGCTCCGTAGTCGGCTTTTTCAGAGAGGTCATGTCTGTTGGGTCAACATTGTCTTTGTAAAACTTCAACTCCTCTGTTGCACAAACAGATTCTGCATAAGCTGCATCGCCTTCCTCACATTCCAAGGCCACCTTCCGGCTGCCGTGAACCGTAATGGTCCCATTATGACCCAGCATCTTGAGCTGTAAATATACGTAACACGGTCGTGCCATGAACTTGGCATAAGCCGGCCGCCCAAATATGGCATGGTATGGACTTCTTATCTTGACTACCTCAAAGGTCAATTTTTCCACCCTGTAGTTGTTCTCGTCTCCGAAGGCCACTTCCAACTCGATCTTGCCGACTGGATAAGCCGACTTACCAGGTACCACACCATGGAAGATAGTGTTTGACTGGCTGAGGTTCTTATCAACCAACCCCATACGGCGAAAAGTCTCATAATAGAGGATGTTGATGCTGCTGCCTCCATCCATGAGTACCTTAGTGAACTTATATCCTCCCACCTGAGGAGCCACCAGTAAGGCCAAGTGACCCGGATTGTCCACCCGGGGAGGGTGATCCTCTCTACTCCATACTATAGGCTGCTCAGACCACCGCAAGTAGCGTGGAACCGCCGGCTCAACAGCATTCACAGCCCTCTTATGAAGCTTCTGATCTCGCTTACACAGACTGGTGGTAAATACATGGTACTGTCCACCGCTAAGCTGCTTTGGATTGGTCTGATAACCCCCCTGCTGCTGTTGATGACTCTGGCCAGACTGCTGATTAAAGCCCCCTTGACCGTTCTGAGGATTAGAATTTGAGCCGGCGCCCGGGCCATGAAAGCCGCCGGCGCCTGAGCCGCCGCCCGGGCCATTGTAATTCTTAAAGGCCTTCATGATTGCACAATCCTTCCATAGATGAGTTGCTGGCTTCTCTCTAGAGCCATGCCTTGGACAAGGCTCATTCAGCAGCTGCTCCAGCGTCGGGCCTGACCCGCCGCCTCGGGGAGGGGGCCTCCCCTTACGTCGCTGGTTATTACCTTGTGAGCTGGCGTTGGCCACAAACTCTAGGCTGCCATCGGCCTTGTGCTTGCCTCCTCCTTGGTTCCCCGGGTTATGCTGAGGACCCTTGTCATTGCCGTTCTTCTTTCCCTTCCCTGTCCTTTCATCATCTGAAGCGGGGTCCTTGGTACCATCGGAATCGGCGTACTTGACAAGAGCCGCCATCAGTGTACCCATATCATTGCAGTCGCGCTTAAGCCGCCCGAGTTTCATCTTCAGGGGCACAAAATGACAATTCTGCTCCAACATTAAGACTGCAGAGCCGGCATCCATTTTATCCGAGGAATGTATTATCTCCTTAACCCGACGAACCCAATGTGTCGTAGACTCACCCTCCTGCTGTTTGCAGTTAGTCAAATCCACAATTGACATAGACTGCCTACAGGTATCCTTGAAGTTTTGGATGAACCGGGCCTTCAGCTCAGCCCAAGACCCAATGGAATTCGGTGGTAGCCCTTTCAACCAAGTGCGGGCAGTCCCATCTAACATCATGGTGAAGTACTTAGCCATGGCCGCCTCACTGACCTCCAGCAGCTCCATAGCCATCTCATAACTCTCGATCCAGGCTGCGGGTTGTAAGTCTGCTGTGTAATTAGGCACCTTCCTAGGACCTTTGAAGTCCTTGGGTAGACGTTCATTGCGGATAGCTGGCACTAAAAAAGGGACACCCCCAGTCCTGGTAGGGATACCCACGTTGACGGAAGTAGTTGGATAAGCCGGGGGAGTCTGGTAAGCCGTCAACTGAGGCACCTGCTCCACCTCTTGCCGTGCTCTGTCTTGGCCTGCTGCGTGAAAGGCTCCTTTATGAGCCGGGCCATGGCCAGGGGGCGGGTCATGGCGTCGGACGTTACTTGAGCCGGTCGCTGATACCATGTGCCTGCTGTAACTCGGGCTCCGGCCTGGCCGAGGGGTCGAGTGGATCCTGTCCCGGCTGTAGGAGTACGCCTCTTGCTGCGCCAGTGCTGTCTGAAGGAGTTCCCTGACCCGGCGGGTTTCAATAGCCGTCGGAGTCGCCGTCAACTGGGAGAGCCGCCAGCCATGCCGCCGCGGCGACCATGTTCTCCAGCGGGTTATTATAATGACCCGGGGGTATTGGCACGTACTGAGGCGGGGCAGGGGGCACCTGGGGAGGCCCCATCGCTATTGGCTGAATAGGGGTCCCAGACCCGGGCACTATGACCCCTGGCGGGTTACTAGACCCTGCACCTGGCGTGTTGAAGAGGTTGTGTGGATCGTAAACCGGAGGGAGTCGAGATTGGGCCTTTTGATGCCTCCTTCTCATGACCTCATTGGACGCGTTCTGATCCATCGTGAGCCAGAAGGACTGCGCCTGGATCAACTGAGTTTGGGCATCGAGAGCCGCCCTCTCCGCAGCCATCCTGATCCCTTCCGCTGCCAGATCCTCCTTAGCTTTCACTAGATCCAACTTTAACTGTGCCACCTCCGCATCATGCTGAGCTTGATCCGCTGGGTCAGCCGTGGTGGTTAACAGGGCCGTCATCCTGTCCGTGAGATCCATTAGCACCTGAGCCGGCGAAGGCACCGGGGTTCCCGCTCCAGCAGCAGGGTTCTGAACAGGCTGTGCACCGGCCATAAAGACTCCGACCTGACTTGGCGGCTCAAACGGGTCCGGAATACTGTCACCATCGGAACAACCCATGAGCCTGCCATCTTGAAGTTGATACAGCGAATTTGACTCATCAGTGGACGACTCGCCGTCCGAGCCGGCGGCCGCCTCATCCCCAGATCCGGATCGATCAGAGGGCCCTCCATGAATGCATCCCACAAAAGCATGCCTTAAGGCAGGCCGGGCCCGGGCGGGTCGTGCACGCTGAGCCGTCTCGATGAAATCGGCGCAGAGATCCGGCTCAGGGCCCGGCTCACCAATCTTGCCAATGAAAACATGAATTCCACCAAAGGGGACCCGGTACCCGTACTCAATTGAGCCGGCGTTGGGGCCCCAGTTTGCATCGTCGATGTAGAGCTTGCCGCGACGACTCTTGGTCATCCGGCCCACAGCGTATCCCTTGAGCCCTTCAAAGCTGCCCTTCAAGAACTCAAATCCACCGTGCGCTGGCCCCACAGTGGGCGCCAACTGTCGTGGAATTGTCACGGCAGATGTCCTCGAACTAGGACTTAGTCGTGGAGCCATCGCAACTAGGAAGCTTGAAGGGGTTAAGTGGGACAAGGAACACGAGGGTTTATACTGGTTCGGCCCCTTACGATGAAGGTAAAAGCCTACGTCCAGTTTGAGGTGGTATTGATTAGGGTTTCGATGACCAGGGAGCGAGACCGCTATGCCTGGTTCTCGAAGAGATCTTGCTTGTCCCTAAACTGCTGCCAGGTCATCCCTTTATATAGGGAGGCTGATGCCCAGCAGCTCTCAGAGTCCCGGCCGGCTCATAAGAGTGTCCGGCTCGGACTCTCAACTATTCTTGCCTTACACTACAAGTTCTACCATGATAATGATTGTAACTACGGGCCTTAAGCCATATCCGGGTCTTAAGCCCATCTTTGGCCCACCGTCTTCAAGCTTGACGCCGGGCTTCTGGTAATGACCATATGAGTAACCCGGTCCCTCCTGGCGGGTGACTCTAAGGTCTATATCCTCAACAGTCAGCAAGACCCTATTACTATTGTTGATGACATTCCGGTAGCCACAGATGGACGAGAACTTTGCCTATTGGTCCGCCTCGTTTCAACGAGCAGGAAAATGGTTCTCTTCGTCCCTCGCCCTTGGTACCGACGTTGTTGCTGACATATAACTGACAGGCTACCCTCTGACATGCCTTGCTATCATGATCGTGCAAGATGTCACCGCCCTTCCTACTTTAACCACATGGTGGGCCCATAACCCACAGTTCCACAGGATCGAAACCTGACTCTCCTGTGCACCCCCTATTCCCAAATTTATTCCTCGCGCGTGGCCTCGTATGTAATTCACGGACCACCGTCCTACTGATCTATGCTGGCATCAGACAGAATACTTATTCCGATTGCTTTGAACCCCTTTCACACTCTGTTTCAGGCATCGAACGATTGTCTGCCGCTTGAAACTTCTCATGACACCTTCTTACCTTGCTCTCAATATTTTCTAAAGGTTTTTAATTCGAGAGTTACTTCCCCCACCTTCCCTGATGTTATCAACAAGTTAGTCAACCTTGCAGATGTCTATTCTCCCAGCCCCTTATTCTTTCGTAAGTACGATGGAGTTCCCAAAGAAAGGATGCCAACTTCATCATGAGAACTTGAAGCAGAGAAATGAAGACATCAATGTAATGGATCGACCACTTCGAGAAGACCAACCAAGACCGAGAAGATTCGTTAGAATTTCGTAACCAGACCTTACCCCCTAGTCCCCCTCTTAAATCTCGGGACGAGATTTCTTGTAGTGGAGGAGAATTGTGACGCCCAGATAATTAAGCTACATAAACCTCTGTTAATGATGCCACGTCACTTCAGTTACTGTTGCTAATCTCGCGTTTGTTCAAAACCGATTCAAAATCCAAATTCAAAAACAAGTCAAAGAATTAAAGTTTTCAATTGTCAAATAGAAAATGTTCAAATTGTAGCAAATAAATCATAGATGATTATGGTGGTGAAACCACATTGTTGTGAAATGTTTGAATACTCCGAATTAAATAGAACAGAAGCCAAAACCAATAATTAAATGCCCTTTATAAAATATAACATATTAAACTAATTAAGTTTGGTGCCCAAGATATAGTGGCATTAGAATAAGTAGTAATACTATTTTTAGGAACTAAGATCATAATTATAAAAAAACTAAAATAAAGAGAAACTAAAAGTAAAACGGTAAAAGAAAAATTAAGAAAAACAAAATACAAAAAAAAAAAGAGAACACCCCCCCCCCCTCGCTGGGCCACGGCCCAGATGGCCTCGGGGCCAATATGGCTGGCCCAACCGCACCTCTCCTGGCCTATATGGCCCCTCCCTCATGACCTAACCCCCGAACGCCCCACTCCCCTCACGATCCCCACCTCCCCCTCGTCTCCCTCACCCGCCGCCACCACACAACACACACACACGCACGCACGCACGCACGCATCGTGCCGGGGAGAGGAGCTCCCCGCGCCCGATCCCCTCGCGTGCATCGGTGCCCCGCCTCCCTCCGTTACCGGCGACCACCAGCAGGCCGCCGCCCTGCGCCGTCGCCGCCAACGGCCCCATGTTGGCTACAGCTTCATCACCGGCGCCGCCCCTGCCGCACGCCCCCTGCCGCCCGGAGCCACTGCGTCGACGCTCGTCGCCGACCACCGCCCCGTCGCCGGATCTCCTCCCCATCGCCCGGTCGTCCCCGTCCACCTCCTCGACCCTCGCTGCCCGAACCCCTGCAACACCCATGTGAGCTGCCGCCTCCCCTCCTCACTCCCTCTCTCTCTCCCGTCGTTGAGCCCCCGCTCGCGGCCGCGGTCACCGCGTCCACGGCTGCGCTCCGTCCGTGCCCCGCACACCCTGGCCTCCTCCCCGCATGGCCCGACAATGCTCGCCGCCGCCCGCGACTGCGCCCGCTTCCACCCGCAGCCACTCCGTGCTCGCGCGCGACGCCGCTGGGCGCCGGAGCTCGTCCCACGCGCGTGCTCCACCGCGCTGCCCGCCTAGCCTCGCCGCGCCGCTGCTTTGGCCACGGCCACGACCGCCGTGCGCCCCTGGACGTGCGCCCAATCGGGCCATGCCCGTAATCGCCACCCTGCGCCCGCTTTGGCCCAGTGCCAATGACACCTGGGGCCCAGCCCCTGGAACGTTTAATAAAAAAGAATTTTAAAAATAAATAAATAAATAATAAGTAAATAAAAATGTTAACTAATTAAGTTTTTAATTAACTAAATTAATTAACTTAATTAATCTTGTTTAATTAAACTAAAAACATTAGTTACCTAATTAACTAATTAAACTGATTAATAGGTTAATTAGATTATTGTACCTATGACATGCGGGACCCACATGTCAGCGACCCAGTCAACACCTCTGTTGACTGCTGATGTCAGCATGCACTATTCTGGATAATGTTGATTTAAAATAATTAAGTAAATTCTAAAAACGATTAAATCTTTTAAAATTAATATAAAATAAACCGTAGCTCGGATGAAAAAACTTTGTACATGAAAGTTGCTCAGAACAATGAGACGAATCCGAATACATAGCACGTTCGTCCGCCACACACCCCTAGCATATCGAACACGCAATTTTCCCCCTCCGTTTCATCTGCCCGAAAATGGGAAACACCGGGGATACTTTCCCGGATGTTTCTCCCCTTCACCGGTATCACCTCTTACCGCGTTAGGGTACACCTAGCACCGCTCATTGTCATGTCATACATCGTCATGCTTATGTTTGCATTGTATTCATTGTTTCTTCCCCCTCTTCTCTCCGGTAGACTACGAGACTGACGTTGCTGCTGGTACCCCGATCAACTACGGTGTTAACGACCCCTCCTTCTTGCCAGGGCAACCAGGCAAGCCCCCCCCCCCCCCTTGATCACCAGATATCGCCTATTCCTTCTCTCTACTGCTTGCATTAGAATAGTGTAGCATGTTACTGCTTTCGGTTAATCCTATTCTACAGCATAGCCTGTCTTTGCCACTACTGTTGTTACCTTTACCTGCAACCCTAAATGCTTAGTATAGGATGCTAGTATTCCATTAGTGGCCCTACACTCTTGTCCATCTGCCATGCTATACTACTGGGCCGTGATCACTTCGGGAGGTGATCACGGGCATATGCTATATACTTTATACTGTTACATTACTTATGATACTGTTCGGAGATGGGGGCTGAAGGGGCAGGTGGCTCCATCCCGGTAGAGGTGGGCCTGGGTTCCCGACGGCCCCCGACTGTTACTTTGTGGCGGAGCGACATGGCAGGTTGAGACCACCTAGGAGAGAGGTGGGCCTGGCCCTGGTCGGCGTCCGTGGTTACTTCATAATAACACGCTTAACGAGTTCTTGGTATTTGATCTGAGTCTGGTCATTTGGTCTATACGCACTAACCAACTACGTGGGAAAGATATGGGCACTCGACGTCGTGATATCAGCCGAAGTCTTCTTGACGTCAACGACTGAGCGGCGCACGCCGGATTGGACTGGAACGCCTGCTAGGCTAGGTCTGCTTCCGGGCGCCCTCGCAACGTGCAGGTGTGCAATGGGCGATGGGCCCATACCCCTGCGCCATAGGATTTAGACCGGCGTGCTGACCTCTCTGTTGTGCCTAGGTAGGGCTGCGACGTGTTGATCTTCCGAGGCCGGGCATGACCCAGGAAAGTGTGTCCGGCCAAATGGGATCGAGCATGTTGGGTTATGTGGTGCACCCCTGCAGGGAAGTTTATCTATTCGAAAAGTCGTGATCTTCGGTAACAGGACGACTTGGAGTTGTACCTTGACCTTATGACAACTAGAACCGGATACTTAATAAAACACACCCTTCCAAGTGTCAGATACAACCCGGTGATCGCTCTCTAACAGGGCGACGAGGAGGGGATCGCCGGGTAGGATTATGATATGCAATGCTACTTGGTGAACTTACCATCTACTCTCTTCTACATGCTGCAAGATGGAGGCTGCCAGAAGCGTAGTCTTCGACAGGATTAGCTATCCCTCTTATTCTGGCATTCTGTAGTTCAGTCCACCGATATTGCCCCTTTACACAGATACCCATGCATATGTAGTGTAGATCCTTGCTTGCGAGTACTTTGGATGAGTACTCACGGCTGCTTTTCTCCCTCTTTTCCCCCTTTCCATTCTACCAGATGCTGGAGCCCAGGGGCCAGACGCCACCGTCGACGACGACTCCTACTACACCAGAGGTGCCTACTACTACGTGCAGGCCGCTGACGACGACCAGGAGTAGTTTAGGAGTATCCCAGGCAGGAGGCCTATGCCTCTTTTGATCTGTATCCCAGTTTGTACTAGCCTTCTTAAGGCAACCTTGTTTAACTTATGTCTGTACTCAGATATTGTTGTTTCCGCTGACTCGTCTATGATCGAGCACTTGTATTCGAACCCTCGAGGCCCCTGGCTTGTATTATGATGTTGGTATGATTTATTTTATTTTTAGAGTTGTGTTGTGATATCTTCCCGTGAGTTCCTGAACTTGATCGTACACGTTTGCGTGTATGATTAGTGTACGATTGAATCGGGGACGTCACACATGGATAACAGAACTCCTGTCGGAAGCAGGTGTAGAGACCTCGACTCGCACACACGTCGTCTAATCCCAAGGAGCCTCCTGATGAAACAACAGTAGGTTCGGAACTGGAAGGATGCAACCACTGATTAAGTACAACTCTCCTTGGGGAGCCCTCTCAAGCAGTTGAAAAAACAAATTGGATGGATTCCCGCCCATGGAATACAGCAAGACCGTGTTGACACCTATTAGGCCGTACTCAAACTGAATGACTGTCACCACGGTTGATGTAAAGCAATTTTGCAAGAAGGGAACGGAGAAGACCAACTGATTTTTTTGCTTTCAACAGCAATTAGACCAAATTGGCTTGCAACTAAGGCGAGTAAATTGCATAAAACCACCAGTTTGAGGGTTAGGTTTGCGAAAAACACTAGGATACAGTTTCTCTGTGGAAAACACCACATCTTGCGTAATTGTTTTGCAAAAACCACTGATCGGCGGATAAGCCTCGTTTGAGCACGTTTATGACAGGTGGGTCCCGCTTGTCAGGCTGACTTGGCAAGAAAAACGCCCCCTGGACACTTTGACTAGTCAAAAACGCCATGTGGACACGAGCAGGCCGCTGCCCAACTGCGTTGACCCAGCAATGCAGCTCGCTGGCAACTTCGCGCCGGTGCCGGAGATGCTTTCACCGCTGCAGAACTTCGCGCTGGTGGCCGAAGACGCCGTCCTCGCCGTGGAACTTCGCACCGGTGGCTGGAGACGCCGCCCCGCTGCAGAACTTGGCGAACCAACGGCTCCCGCCCACGGCAGGGCACCACTTGCTCCGCGGCGTGGGGCTCGCCCCAGCTGGCTCTCTTTGGCCTGCCGCTGGTGGTGTGGAAGCGAGCCATGGCGCACGCGCCGCTAACGACGGGCGGGTCTACTGGTCTACTTCGGCGGCGGGCTCTCCGAGAAGGCGGGGTAGTTGCCGTCCGCCCCTTCATCCATGCGTGCATTAGTCGTTCTTGGGCCTCCCCGCTGTTTGCCGTCGTCGTGGGGCGGAGAAGAGGAGAGGACCCGCGACGTCTCGATCCAAATCGAGGACGGCACGGTGGTGGCTCGATCCAGATCGAGGACGACGTGATTGCCGCTCGAACCAGATTGAGGACGGCGCGGTGACGGAGCGTCACGGTTGGGCCGGATTCGGGGGCGAGGGAAGAAGGCGGAGCATGGGGACGAGCAGGGACCACGCCGGCGGGGGAAGATGTAGTCGGGCTTGTGTCTGGCTGCCCGCCGTGAGGGAGTTGGCGTGGGAGATGGGGAGGGACGACGTGGATTGGCCAGGAAGGGCATTTTGACTAGTCAAAGTGCCCAGGTGGCATTCTTTTTGCCAAGTCAGCCTGACGAACAGGGCCCACCTGTCATAAACTTGCTCAAAGTGCTCTAATCCGCCGATCAGTGGTTTTTGCAAAACAATTACGCAAGATGTGGTGTTTTCCGTAGAGAAACTGTATCCTAGTGTTTTTCGCAAACCTAACCTTCAAACTGGTGGTTTTATGCAATTTACTCCAACTAAGGCTGGTCATAGTGGGAGTAACTTAGCAAGTAACATAATACACTTCAAGAAAAGTTTGCTTACATGGCATGTATTTAATGAGGAGAGGGATGGTTGGAGTAACATAATATGTTACTGTAACATAACACATCACGAGGCAAAATGAGTCTACATCTTAATAAATGATGGCTTGCATGATATCACGTACATGTTACTTCCCACTATGAAGGTAGTAACATAGACTAGTAACATATGCATGTTACTAGTCTAAGTTACTCCCCACTATGACTAGCCTAAAAAGTACTGAAATCTCCCGGAACACGCACACCCCAAATGAGATGTCACTGAATTTTCACAGATAATAATTATGATAAACATGCATAGAAAGGCAAGAGCACATGCTCATAAACAACTATTATGAGACAGAACACAATGTTCTGGCAAACGGCTACGGAGCCCTCAACAACACATAAATAAAAATGCTGAATCTAATCAGGTCACCCGCACATCTCTTTTCCTCTAAAGTAGCATTTTCAACAATATGCAGCACAACCTTAGCTTGTTGCAGGTGTTCTTCCTGTGACCACCGACAACATAGTTTGGGCATTTAGCTTCTTCTCTTTCCTTCTGAGGAAGATCGCCTTTCTATGGACAGGTGGTGCTCTTGTGACCTGGCTCGTGGCATATACTACAGAAATCTCATGTATTGGCAAACAAGCCCTGAGCATATGGTTGGGACTCTCACTACGTTGTGTGGTGCTCATTTTTGCACAGAATTCACCATTTTTTTACAGGTGCATAGAATTTACCATTGAAGTACGGTTACTCCCATTTTGATCTTGTTTCATAGCTGTTTAGGTAAGGTTGTTTTTCAGACCACATGCCTCTGTCAGCTCCTTCCATGCAGTCTTGAACTCATGAATCGTCAGCATGTGATGTATTGTCTTGGGAATTCTAATTTGAAGTTGCTCCAGTTTGTGTAATATGGACCAAGAAATTCATTTGCCTTCTTAAGCACGTGCAACTTGCACCAATGGCGGGTGGTTTCTGGCATCACCTTCTTGATTGCTACCTCCATTGCCCTGGACTGATCTACAGGCATGCAACCACACACCTTACTGAAGCAGCATATTAAAAAACAGAAATATCAGAAGCAGAGTGCTAGCAAGAATGCCAAAACAAAACCACTCATCTCAGCAATCATGAAAGGGATGCCGTATGCAACCGAAAGTTAACAAAATTTGGAATATTGAACACAACATTCACACACCTATGAGCAAGGTCCGCGGATGCTTGCCGCCCATCATGCAGATAAATTCAGTGAACACCCACTCAAATGTTTCTACTGTCTCATCCCTTACAAGAGCGCTGCCGAAGATCATGCTTTGAAAGTAATTGCTCACCCCCACAAACAGTCCAAACGTATATCATACAGGTTTGTGCGGTATGTCGTATCAAATGTTATTGCGTCTCCGAAGTCATGGTACTATGCCCTGCTTGCTCCCGTATAGATCAAGTTCGGTATGCAGCTATGTTCGTCGGGTTGTACCCTGTAGTAAAACCCAGAATCTTTTGATCCCAATTCTGCAAAAACCTCCATTCTCCTCCTACTGACGCCTGTTAGCGCACGACAGTAGGAGTGGCACCCCTTGTACTGTTCACCACTCCTTTCTATCAATGAAACGAGGCCCAAGGCGTGTTCCCGAAAAAAACCTCCATTGTCTTTCGGACGTCATCGTATGCCTCAACGCCCTTTTGCTGAAAGGTACATTGCTCATTGAACCATAAAGAAACTACCAATTATGTTGTACACCTTGCCGATGCTAATATTATTTTCGCGGAGCTGCAAGGTCACGTGTGTATATAGTGATTGTGTGACGGCCTATGCTTGCTTATATACCAGCCGCTGTCGTTTGACCGCAGCAACCGTATCATTGCGGGGCACCTGCACTGGCAAGACCGTGTGTTACTTCCTTTTGGTTTGCCCTGGGAATGTTTGTAACAAATAACAAGGTTAGTTATAGTACTTTTGGCAAGTACAAGTGTGCTACATCAGCTAATTTCTTATACTGACGAAAAATGAAAAATAATGCTCACCGAGCATCCACGAACTATCTCCTGCAGTCATTTTGTTCTCTGGACGTTTAGCCTGCTCTTCCCGTATCTAATTCCGAACCCAATTTCTCTGGATTGTAATAGTCATATGCTTCTTTGGATGAATAAAAATTGCTCCCTACTTCAGGAACTATAACGGTGCCAGTCTTCTTCTCGGCATAGACTCTCACTGTTTTCTTCAGGGCACTTATTCTGCCAGCACAAGATGGACGCTCAGCAGGTGCGTGCCCAACATGAACCCCGTATAATTCAGAAATGATTTAATAACACTGAATCAGAAAAATAATAATCAAAGAACACTTTGTGAACTACAGTTGCACGGCATCAGCGAGGCATAGCAACATAGACTAATATGATTCAGTACACATTTTTTGTCAGACTACTCAAAACTAGGCGATAACCGAACAACTAATACAACGATAGCATCATATAAGCCATATACCTCTTCGTCCAGCCCGGGGCTTGAGATCTTTGCCGATGATTCCTCTGAGATCTTTTCCCACAAACTCAGCCCCTCGCAAGTGCTGTTTAGGTCTACTTGGACTGTCAGCGCCACATAGCCAACATCACCAATGCTGAACTCAGCGGCCGTGCATACCAGAATTTGGGTGTGTTCGATGTGCAGTTTGGAGTCGCCACCTCCAAGATCCGGCAGCGGGAACCTGCTCAAACAAGGAACGGTCTATTCAGCGGCGCATCTAGTAACAGCGGTGGTCACTACAAACCAAAATCGATGCCAGCAAACATACCTGGCAGCCGGATCTGATAGGAACTCGAATCCATGATCTTCCGCCTCCGCCATCGCCATAGCTCTGAGCTTCTCGACCCGTGCGGCGCCCAAAGGGATAGATTTTCCTTTTTCTTTTCCCTAAGCGGCGGGGCGGGGTGAACCCGCGGTGTCATATAGGCTTTTCCTTTGGTGAAAAAAGTATTGGCTTTTCAGTCGGCAATCATTACGTACCGCGTTTCATTTTTCCTGTACCAACGGGACATGTGCATGTTCTGCCGTCAGCGTGCCGTCTTATCGAATGGAACCGTCACCGTATCATACTACTCGACGCTGCCTATCCTTCCTTGTTTTGTACGATTGCAGTTAATACACATAGCGACGCGTCATTGTCCGGTTGGTCAATGTAGCGGGAGCAAGCGAGCTCGTCCGCTCTATCGCCATTCTCCTTATCCAACTCTCTATTGTTTGCTGTAAATAGGAAAAGTAATTGTACCTGCTGTAAGTATACTCTCTGATTCTCTGGAAATATTCTTGTAAGGCCAAAAATAGACTGTTCATATATGTGTTCTTGAACAAGTTCAGTAAATCATTGAAGAGCAATAGATATGCACGTGTCAACATTATTCATGTCTAATATTATTGACTGAGATGTTGCTGTTGCAAGACAACTATGACTTTAGATTGAGCGATGCTATTCTTACATGCTAATATTGCGAAAATCTTACATACTAGTTCAATCTGATGGTGGTTATTCTCACGTTTTTCTCTAGGTTATTATTATCCCTCCCACAGTATGTAGATTTTTTGTAAAAGGGGCACCGAAGAATAGGATTTCTGTTTGAGATTTTAGAGCTTCAGTAAGTATAAATTGTTGTTTTCAGATGACATTCGTTGGTACCGGGTATCATTGCATTCTACTCCGATCCATAAATCAGACCACATTACATCTCTTTTCTTTGTGGAAAACAAACATAATATTTTCCTAGATTATGCAATAACACTCTGCTTGTATACTTACAGCTACTATATTTTTGTTACAGTTGTGTAGAAAGTAGAAAAGGTAGTGGTAAACTGGGTCGAAATTAATAGAATTATCATGGTTCATATAACTATTATGTGCGAGCTAGTACTCAGCAAGCAATATAGAAATGTATGCACGTGACTGAATTATAATTCAAGTCTTTACAAACTTTTAGTCACCAGAGAACATAATTATTTCCTATTTCTTGCCTTGTAATATGAACTATAAAATTGTTCTTTTATTTGTAGATTTATTATGATGCTCTGAAAAGCAGAAGCATCGGGACTGCAAATGGAGAGAAGAGGTGTTTACCGAAGACTTCCCTTATAGCTGCGAGAATTTCTCAGCAGGATAACTTTAATTCTTTTGTTGAGCATACACCTACGCATGCTTGTGAACTGAAGCTCGAACTGGAGGAAATGACAGAGCTTTCATGTCATGTGCCATCAAGATAGTCCAGACCTCCCTTACTTACAGTTCCTGATGCATTTTTTAATAGCAATGCTTGTTGAGTGGTGATCGTATTAGTCCTTACGACTCAGTCTTGCCAGTCATGTACTACAAATGTCCTCCCATGTATCACTCGATATGTATGTATGCCTCTTGTATTGTGTTCCATGTATGATGGCCCGGTTTGAAATGTACATTTAGTTATGCCTGAAGGGTATGGTATAATTTTCTCTATGTACTCAGCATATTTGTGATAGATACTTGCATACTTTTTCGTGACACAAATATCTTCAGTTTCCTTGCATAATTATGATGTACTGAAATACACATGTATTTGATGAAATAGATATGTGCAAAGATTTAGTAAAACTAACAGGGAATGAGGCGTCATGACTGTGCAGATCTATAAATGGTTGTTGGACGGGACAATTGTAGAGAAAGATGAGACAGTTGAGGCAGTTAATGCAAACATTATGTTTTATATCTAACTGTTAGTAGTTTTTTTTTTGTAAAATCTACACTTAAGTGGCTTGCCATCCTCCATTAGAATTTGTGCCATCCATTGTCCATCCAGATTCCATCCATTAGAATTTCGTAAAATCTACACAACTGTTGAGCCTTGCTTTTTCTATTTTTGCAACGTAAGCTCAGATTCTATCCTAGTTGTTCCCTCCTTTTGGGCGCCATGTGTGGCTTTCTTTTTTGTCCGATTTAATTTGTATCCCTATGACCATTGATACTTATACTTAATAATAAAGGTTACATATTCTCGGGAAAAAAAAACTATCCAACCACTTCTCCTCATGAAACACGTTGCGAACTAGCCACTCTGTTGTGTGAAGTGCGAATTACGATGCCCCGGACTGCACATTTCGCCAACCGGCGCGCGACGCAAACCTGTGCCCAAAGCCGCACACATTGGCCACCGGCGCCCATCCTCCATCCCCGACCGGCCATCCCGATCGGATAAACCCGCGTCACGCGCGCGCCACCGAAGAACACCAACCCCGCGCCGCGCGGTAGAACACCATTCCTCGCCTCCAGACACAAGCAGATTCCTTTCCTTCCTCCTCCACCGCACCGCATCGCATCGCATCTCCATCCACCACGGCGCCGCCGCGCCGGTCTCCCCACCCTGCCCTCCTTCCTTGCGTGCCGCCCGCGGGTCACTTCCTCCCCATGCAATCACTCGATTCCCCAGCAGCGGTGGCACGCAGACACAGCTAACCGCTGAAGCTAACTCTATTCCGTCTCGTGCAACTTTAAGGTCGCACCTTACAGCGGGTACGAGCCCATAGTTTAATCCCAGAGGGGGAGGGAGGAGGAAGCATCCAATCACACACCGAACAACCGACGACGATGGAGGCGTGCTGCTGCTCCTCGTCGTCGGCCCCGCCCGCCTCCATCCTCGCCACGGGCGCCGGCCTCCGCCGCCGCTTCTCCCCGGCAGCGGTTGCGGCCGCGGCGTCGGGCGGGAGGGCGGTGGCGCTCGCGCTTGCGCCCCCGCTCCGCGCCTCCTCCGCGGCTCTGCTGGCGGCGGCGCCTCGGCGGGGGCAGCAGCGGCGCGGGGCCGCGGGCCTCGTCGTCAGGGCGGTGTTCGAGCGGTTCACCGAGCGGGCGGTCAAGGCGGTGGTGCTCTCGCAGCGGGAGGCCCGCGGGATGGGGGACGAGGTGGTGGCGCCGCACCACCTGCTGCTGGGCCTCGTCGCCGAGGACCGGTCCGCCGCGGGGTTCCTCGCGTCGGGCGTCCGAATCGAGCGCGCCCGCGAGGCGTGCCGCGCCGCCGTCGGGAAGGGCGGGCCTGCTCAGGCCGCGACGGGGCTGGCCACGGACGTGCCCTTCTCTGGGGCCAGCAAGCGCGTGTTCGTCGCGGCCGTCGAGTTCTCCAGGAATATGGGGTGCAACTTTATCTCCCCGGACCACATTGCGCTCGGCCTCTTCGACCTGGACGATCCGACAACCAACAGCATCCTCAAGAGGTTGGTGCTGATGTTCTCCTTCTCCATTTCTCCCGAAGAGCTTGCAATTTGTAGTTTCATGTCAGCAAAAACGTGAACAGCTAAATAATGCATCAAACTATCTATTGATCGTCTGAGCAATAAGCAACATTAGATTTTTTATTTTTTTGAACTGTCATCAAAACGGGAAATGCAAGTGAATTTATGTGGACTCTCGAAAGAAATGGGAATCAAATTAACTGAAAATTAAATAAAATGTTGGCCTTCTCGCACTTCTAATTATTTTCTAGCTAATTAATGATGTTCATTCTAGCTTAGGAGTAGTTCCCACTCAGCTAGCAAAGCAGGCTCTTACCCGAGTCAAAGGGGAGCTAGCAAAGGATGGCAGAGAGCCTCTGGGTTTGTCTTCTTTCAAATTGCGTGATAAGTCTACTGCTGGAAATGGGAGGACTGCCATTGCCAAATACTCCAATAAAAAGAAAGGTCAGGGATTAAGCTGCTCTGCAGGTGCTTGTGCTAATTTTCTTTATGACACTGAGTGTGGAAAGAATGAGCTTATTTACTTGTCATTTCAGAGAAGAGCGCACTAGCTCAATTCTGTATAGATTTGACTATGCGAGCCAGTGGAGGGTTTATCGATCCTGTTATTGGTCGCACGAAGGAGATTGAAAGAGTAGTTCAGATTATATGCCGGCGCACAAAGAACAATCCAATTCTTTTGGGTGAAGCAGGTGTTGGCAAAACTGCCATTGCTGAAGGGTTGGCTCTTAAAATTGCTAATGGAGATGTACCTATTTTTCTTGTGGTGAGTTTCGGCAGCCAATTCTAGATAAACAGCCACGCTTGATGTGAAAAAGTTGCTCGCAAACAGTAGTTAATACTTACGACTAATTCACATTGTTTATGTAGGGAAAACGTATATTGTCACTAGATGTTGCTTTACTGATGGCTGGTGCAAAAGAGAGGGGCGAATTGGAAGCCAGGGTTACAAGCTTAATACGTGAAGTGCGCAAAGCAGGTTTATCTGTTTTGTACAGTATAAATGGAACACTTAAACAATTTTTTTCCGTTTCTTGATCTTACAAATAGCTCCAAATTTCATGCAGATGATGTTATTCTTTTTATCGACGAGGTTCATACTCTTATTGGCTCTGGAATTGCTGGAAGAGGAAATAAGGGAGCTGGTCTTGATATCGCTAATCTGCTGAAACCTGCACTTGCTAGAGGTGAATTGCAGGTATTGTTTCCACACAAGGAACTCCTTCTATGGCTATTCCTGATGTTGTACTGATTTTTACTGCTGCACATATTCCTGATGTTGTACTGTGTAGTTTGTCACTTGAGTGACGTCCCTTTATAAATACCTGTGAAGTATTTGTGTTAATCAGCAGTCATGATCCACATGGACCATTTCCATGCTACTAAGTAGTATATTATATCTCGTCTGCGACATACTGCAACATATCATATTTTCTTATTTTTCTTTTGCATGTGTTGATACTTGTCTGAACTCACAGTGCATTGCATCTACAACTCTGGATGAGCACCGTTTGCATTTCGAAAAGGATAAGGCTTTGGCCCGCCGATTCCAGCCAGTATATGTAAATGAGCCCAGTCAGGTAGTGCAGAATTTCAATTCTCAAAACCTCTTGGGACTCTTCATTATCAGCTTCTTTTAATTTCTCTTGTGCTCTCTGCAGGAGGATGCTGTGAAGATATTACTTGGTCTGCGTGAAAAATATGAGACTTATCACAAATGCAAATACACCTTAGAAGGCATCAATGCAGCAGTTTATTTATCAGTGAGGTATATCCCTGACAGGCATCTTCCTGACAAGGCTATTGACCTAATTGATGAGGCTGGTAGCAGAGCTCGGATGGAATCATTTAAAAAGAAGAAGGAAGAGCAGTGCTCTATTATTTTGAAGTCACCAGATGAATATTGGCAAGAGATTAGAGCTGTCCAGGCCATGCATGAAGTGGTAATAGAATATTTAAATAGAGCTGTTCCAAGTAACATTTTTGCATGTCCATCTGCTGGTAGATGTTCAATTCATTTCACAACACGTTTCAGGCACTGACTAACAGGTTGAAATATTCTCTAAATGAAAATGACCAAGAGAATGAGGTTAATGTTGAAGTACTGGATGATAGCAAGACAAGCCCGACAACAACACCCTCAGCTTCAGCTGATGAGTAGGTTTTCTCATTCATGATCTCATCCCGAGTAGACTTCACATTTCACAATATAAGCATCCAAAATTTTAAAACACTATTAATGATGCAGACCATCTGTGGTTGGGTTAGAGGAAATTGCAAGAGTGACATCATTGTGGTCCGGCATACCAGTCCAGCAGTTGACTGCAGATGAAAGAAAGCTTCTAGTAGGACTAGACGATGAACTCAGAAAGCGTGTCATAGGTCAAGATGATGCTGTTGTGGCTATATCAAGAGCTGTGAAGAGATCACGCACTGGCATGAGTGATCCTGACAGACCTATTGCTACTCTACTTTTCTGTGGTCCAACAGGAGTTGGAAAGACTGAATTAACTAAAGCTCTAGCATCAACTTATTTTGGATCTGTAGGTCACTCTTTCCTGGTTATATCTGACTCAACTTACAGAACATGTTACATCAAATTTGTCTTAAAAGGTTATTTTTTTCGTATAACAGGAGTCGGCTATGGTTAGATTGGATATGAGTGAGTACATGGAGCGGCATGCTGTGAGCAAGCTGATAGGCTCTCCTCCAGGGTACATGGGATTTGGTGAAGGTGGTACTTTGACAGAAGCAGTCAGAAGAAAACCATTCACTGTGGTATTGTTTGATGAAATAGAGAAAGCTCATCCTGATATTTTCAATATTCTTCTCCAAGTGTTTGAAGATGGTCATTTGACGGACTCACAGGTGCTAGATCCTTACATACGTGATATTACTTTCTGCAGTTGATAAATAAAATTCATACTGTACTTTGCACCTCAAAAGTCAGGCTAGCTATTTTTGCAAACTCAACAAGCTAATTGTTCCTTGTTATGACTTTGTCCTAGAAGGGCGATCCTATTGACGAGACTCAGTCTGATGTGCATTGCTGAATCTTGTGTGAACTTTTCTTAGGCATGATCCTGGATTCATCTTAGTGAAATGAAACCATCATTATCTTTTTCTGAACTACAGGGCCGCAGGGTTTCCTTCAAGAATACATTAATTGTCATGACATCGAATGTTGGTTCTACATCGATTTCCAAAGGAACGATGAGCATGGGTTTCCAGACGCAGAATGATACAGAAGAGAACACATATGCTGTAATAAAATCCTTGGTAATGGAAGAGTTGAAGGCATTTTTTCGACCTGAATTGCTCAATAGAATGGATGAGGTGGTTGTGTTCCGTCCACTTGAGAAGACTCAGGTCTGTTATTTCATTTTAGGTTGCTTGGTTATTATCATGTGATTCTAGATATCATATCAGTTTATTATAAAACTAAAATCACCGGTCCATTTGTATGCCATCACACAATACCTGTGCTGCAACCCCTTTCCTCGTTGCACCTACGTACTCCCTCTGTAAAAGATCTTATATTAGTTTATGAAGGGAGTACATCAGATCTTTTTTCTGTCTATGTTGAAAAATGTTGTATTACACCTTCTAACATGTCATTTACGAAATCATGCTACGTATCGCAAATGGCGCACTAACAGTCTCCGACATTTTTCAGATGCTGGCTATTCTTAATATAATTCTGGAAGAGGTGAACGGTAGGCTGTTGGCGCTCGGTATCGGCTTAGTAGTGTCTGATGCCATGAAGAACATGATTTCTCAGCAAGGATACGACAAGAGCTATGGTGCGCGGCCACTTAGAAGGGCGGTCACTCAGTTGGTTGAGGATGTCATCAGCGAAGCAATTCTCTCTGGGCAGTACAAACCTGGCGATACCATAATGATGGACACTGATGACAAGGGAAAACCTTGCTTGAGCCGGTTGAATGATCAGACTGTTCAAGTTTCTGATCCAACACCAACGCTTTGAAGGCTTGAGCACCAGTTTATAGTGAAGCTTACTGCGTTATTCGTCGCTGTTGATAAACTTGCTGATTCTTTCGTGCATAGCGGTATAGGTTCCGTAGTTCATGTACATAGTCTCCAGATGCTGGAGTTTCTCCGTGAATATAATGTAAATTGAAGTCTTACATCACCTGTACATAATGCTGCATTTCTAACATCATCTAACAATAGCCCAGCCCATTTTTAATTTCTCATTTAGTCTGCTACTTTTCTAGTATTGTTGGGTCGGCCCTGCTATTGCGTCTAATGCCTCTGTCAGTTTCTCACGTTGCTCTGTGCCTTTAGGCCAGCGTTTTTTTGAGTCCATCGAGAGTTTCTAGAGATACTGCTCGTTCTGGCACACAGGCCGGGCCAGTAGTAAGTTTGCATGATTTTCCTTCCATCCGTTTTTTTGTTTAAGTTTAGTTTCTCTGTTTTTTCCTATTGTTTGTTAAACGCTCATTTCCTTTGAAAAATTAGTTATCAGCTCACTGTAAAAAAGAAATGGAAGCATTTTGTTTACATTTATCATGATATTTTGGAAAAATTGCTCGTTTATTCTTAAAATTATTCATCATGTGTTGGAAAAAATGTTCCTAAAAAACATCATGTATTTTGAAAATGTTCACGTGTGTTTTCAAAAAGAAAAACTCAAAATGCAACAACAAAATAAAATAAGCATAAAAATATAAAATATGATAATAATAATAATAATAATAATAATAATAGTACTAGTAGTAGTAGTACTACTACTAATAATAATAGTAACAACAACAACAACAACCACCACCACAAGAACAACAGCAACAACATGCAGTTGTAGTCATGGCGACAATGTGTCTAGTGAAAAGATATGCAACTGCCCCCCTCCTGACAAAAAACATCACTGAGTTGCAGTCGCGTTGAAGACATGCAATTGCAGTCGGAGGAGACACTTGCAGTTGCGTGCCTAGTGGCAGACATGCAACTACCCCCTCCCCGACAAAAACACCACAAAGTTGCAGTCACGTTGAAGACATGCAATTGCAATCGAGGGCAACACTTGCAGTTGCGTGTGTAGAACAAGACATGCAATTGCGCCCCCCCCCCCCCTCGACAAACCAACACTAAGTTGCAATCGTGTTGAAGACATGCAATTGCAGTCGGAGGAGACACTTGCAGTCGCGTGCCTAGTGGCAGACATGCAACTACCCCTTCCCCGACAAAAAAACACCAGGGAGTTGCAGTCGCGTTGAAGACATGCAATCGCAGTCGAGGGCAACACTTTCAGTTGCGTTTGTAGTACAAAACATGCAATTGTCCCCCCCCCCCCCCCTCGACAAAACATGCAAGAAAATACTTTTAAAAGGGAAAAAAGAAAGGTAAGTTGCACGCGGATGCATACATATACAATAGCATGTGGCTGATGCGCATGCAACTCCGTATGATCGATGGATGTGACCGATGACAATACTCTTGAAAAGAAAAGAAAAGGTTGCATATCGATAGTTGACATGTAATTACGCACAAAAACAAACCGTGTGGTAATATTTATGAAAAAACAAAAACTAATAGAAAAACAGAAAAAGAAATGGGAAAAGAAAAAATGGGAGCAAAGCAGGTAAACAATCCAGAGCGAAAGCAGCAGGAAGCAATGACAAAAAAAGCAAAAAACAATGAAAAAGGCCCGGCTGAACACCCGCCCAACACAAAAGCAACACACGCACGCTACAAAAAGGCCCAACAAAACAAGGAAACGGGCTGATCGCCTTATACAGGCTGAAACAAAGACAAACACACCTGGCATGAATCTTAAAGCGAACAAAACATCCAACGGCTAACTCGTCGACTGAGACGTTCTAACATATGTACAGTGTTTACGTCAGAATGGAATGTACACAATGTGATTGTGCCGTGCTTCAGCATATCCTGCTGAACACCTGCTGGTTATTTCCAGATGCACCCTGAGTAAGCTTTCTGAATAAACATCTACTTGCTCAGAGGAAAAATCTCAAGCGTTCTGAGCAACAGATTTTGCCCTAGACTGGCAGACTTCCGGGAACACAGTTCACTCAACATGAGAAATACTGTCGCCAACAGGCAGTGAATCACTTCAGTTTGATTTCGTCAATCAGGCTCGGTGCCAATTTTGTGAAGAATACAATATTTGTCAACTAGACTAAACACTCGGAACCAGAAACATATTTTAAATCTTGTAACGTGAGTATGTGATATGGTATGACAAGGCTTGGAATATACGTATAATTAGGCGTCAAACTTTATATGGCTTTTTTTTTGTAAGGTAAACTTTATATCGTATTTCACTGCATTTACCATCATATTGACAGATAATACACCGAATGGATTTAACCTGTACCCTGTACAGGTATATTGATTATTCAGTTGCCAAATTAAACGGTAATATTCATGGAGTAGTAGAGAGGTGTATTGCTCTTGCTTACTATATGTATATAGGCCTCAAATATATCTACACCAACAAAGCTGGAATAGCTCAGTTGGCTAGAGCGTGTGGCTGTTAACCACAAGGTCGGAGGTTTGAGCCCTCCTTCTAGCGATTTTTGCGATTTTTCCTTATTTACAAAAACACAATTTTTATGATACTTCTAAATTTTTTTCACACAATCTAAATTCTCTGTTTTACTTTTGTGCGAAATCGGTATTTTACAATTTTCTGAATCAGGATTTTCCCTACTTTTTGTTCAAATTTTGGTTTCCCTTTGTTTGAATCGGGGTTTTCAATATGTAGTTTTTCACACAATCTAAATTCTCGGTTTTACTTTTGCTCTAGCAATTTTTTTTCTTATTTTCGAAATCATAATTCTTATGATACTTCTTAATTTTCTTTTTTTTTCACACAATCTAAATTTTCTGTTTTACTTTTGTGTGAAATCGGTATTTTACAATTTTCTGAATCAGGATTTTCCCTACTATTTTTCAAATTTCTGTTTTCCTTTTTCTGAATCGGGGTTTTCAATATGTAGTTTTTGACACAATCTAAATTTTCTGTTGTACTTTTGGTCTAGCGATTTTTTTTCTTATTTTCGAAATCATAATTTTTATGATACTTCTAAATTTTCTGTTTTTTTTCACACAATCTAAATTTACTGTTTTACTTTTGTGTGAAATCGGTATTTTACAATTTTCTGAATCAGGATTTTCCCTACTTTTTTTCAAATTTCTGTTTTCCTTTTTCTGAATCGGGGTTTTCAATATGTAGTTTTTGACACAATCTAAATTTTCTGTTTACTTTTGTGTGAAATCGGTATTTTACAATTTTCTGAATCAGGATTTTCCCTACTTTTTTCAAATTTCTGTTTTCCTTTTTCTGAATCGGGGTTTTCAATATGTAGTTTTTGACACAATCTAAATTTTCTGTTTTACTTTTGTGTGAAATCGGTATTTTACAATTTTCTGAATCAGGATTTTTCCTAAAAAAATTCAAATTTCAGTATTTCTGTTTTCTTTTTTCTGAATCAGGTTTTCCAATATGTAAATTTTCTGGTTTTCGCAATTATTTTCAATATGTAATTCTTTTGGAAAATGCTTGGCTTCAGCCGGCCGATTTCTCGAAAGAAATCCGCCTCGCAAGGTGCCACGCGTCCTGGTGTGGACTATGCACCTCTTGAGAGCCGCTCGCCTCCAACCTTGTCTCTCCATTATGTCTCCTACCTTTCTCCTTCACCTACATCTCTCCCCAATTGTCAAGCTCTTCGCTGCTACTTAGGGCGTACCTCGATTGGCGCTGCTAGAGGGGATACGAGGGGCACCTAGGTGCTCAGGGGGCACCCGCGCTGCTGCGATGGACGCGTTGGGGATGGAGCAAGCGCCTTGTGTGTCATCGCCATAGCCCGCGTGCTTCATCGGTAAATCCTCAAATACATCAGGCGCGCCGCTCAATAGGTTTGCAACATAACCGGTGTTGCGGAAACATAGTCAATGTTGCAGAAACATAGTTGCTTCAAAAACATCCCTCGTGCTTCAACAAGAACGGCGGAGCTACAAGACAAGGTAACCGCTGTGGCGGGATGTTTCTGTAACATGGCCTATGTTGTAGAAGTCCATGAGACTATGAAAAAAAACCGCAACACAATCTTTGTTGCTAATGTTTCCGCAACACGAGCTCTATTGCAAAGATCCGCAATGCAATCTCTGTTGCGAAAACACTGTTGCAAATGTTTTCGCAACACTATTTTTGTTGCAATGATGAGGACGGGGCTGGGCCGCTGGATGGCGCCAGATCTAACGACTGTCTAAGCCAGTGGATCTTTTAAAAAGATCCGGATCTTTTAAAAAGATCTGCCGGCCGACGCATAGCAGGCCCCAATTCTTTTAGGGCACATTATGTAAATTTCCTGGATTTCTCAACTATTTTGGTATTGTATTGCACCTTAAGTTACATTCTTGTAAAAGCCATTTCTCCAGGTTGAAGCGTACAGGAATCCTTTACTTCTTTGCTAACTACCAGCGTTTAACTGTCTGATTGGCAAAAGGAAAAAGGGGTATTAACATGTTCTAGCCAGACCGAGACATTCCATCTTGTCTTTACACAAATAACTCTTGAATACTTTTCAAAAAAATAACTCTGAACAAGTTCAAGTGTTCTGGAAATAAAATTTCTGCCATGACAACAGCAGATAGTAGCTCGACTGAAACTTCAATACAGATGAATCCATATAACTTAATCAGCCTAATTACTACAAAACATTTACTAGTTATCTTTTACAATCATACTGCGGCCTAAAGAGCTCATCATCGTTGAAAGAGCTGGACTGGACTGGACGGACTTCCCAGACCATAGTTTATGCAACTTGAGAAAAAACTGGTGCCAAGGCAATCACCTCAGTTTGATTTCGTCAACCCAGGTTCTCTGCAAAATTGCAAAATAAGATATTAGATGAAGAACACTGACGCACCAGAAACCGGAAATGTCTGCAATAATTCCAAACCTCTTAATGTGCTCAAGTATGACAAGTCTTGGACCAGGGGGGATATTCACATCCCTGAGTGCGCTGGAGGATAGTGCAAGACAAACGTGATTTTTCATCAACCGAATGGTAAATTTCAAGCATATAACTAATTTTTAAAGATTACTTCTTTTCCGTAGTTGCAGGACTCAATTGAATATTAAAGATATGTACCTTTCATTGAGAAGAGGCAATGTTTCATCAGTCAGAAGACCCTTCTTGAAATTCTTCTCATAGTTTTGGAGGCCTAATTGGCTCAACATATTTCTTGCACGAGAATAGTTCATATCTTCATTATGTGTCTTCGTCTTCGAGAATTTCTGTCCAACCTACAATCGAGATAGATTGACCATAGGACTGATCGTAAGAATTTAAACAGTATAACAACCATGGATAAATACATTGCCCTATCCTACTGATATACTCCCTCCGTCCCAAAATAAGTGACTCAAGTTTGTATTAACTTTGTACTAAAGTTAGTACAAACTTGAGTCACTTATTTTGGAACGGAGGGAGTATATAACAGTGAAGTTGCAATGCAACGTGAAGGCTCACCAACACATTCAGTACTAAAACCTAGAGACATAATTCAAGTCGAACCAAATGACTTTCACTTGCAGGAAACATGCACAGCTTACTTACAATGAAAAAGCCACCTTGAAATACTGCAAAAGCCATACCAGTTGTAATTGCATTAACAACTGGATTTGGGGTTCCCATTCCACTCACGATGGAGAATAGAGCGCCAGAACCAAAAGCTGCTGCCATGCTATATAAAAGAGTGTTAGGTCAATCATGCAGTTGGAAATATAGACGAAATATGTTCATCTTATTAACAATTGGTCCCCTGAATTTGTAACGCCCAACATGATTGACTGAAAGGATGAAGGGTGTGATATCACTTTCCGTTTTCCTTGTATTATATGTTTTACTATTGCTTAAGTCCCTAGGATGTCAAGTCCATCTTACGATTTGTCGTTGTTTTGCTGTTTATAGCTCAGAAGATAATCATGAACATATTAGAGCAACCATATGAGATCCATCATGTAGAAAATAGTTATCAACTATCGGTGGGGATCACTTAAGAGACCATGACGTTGCTTCAGCAATTACCAAACTTAAGGGTGGTAAAAGGCAACCGAAATGGAAATGAAGTGGCACATTCTTTGGCTAGATTCTGTAGGGAAGAGTCGAGTAGTGGTGTTTTGCTGAGTTCAATCCTACCCTGCATGGAGGTGGCTGTCCAGCATGATTGTAAGGATATTATTTGCTCTTAGTCAATATAACACCACATTAAAATAATTAGTTATCAATTGTCTAACAAAGTACACCCTGATTTTTTCATCATATACAAATAGTGACACATAAGTCTGGAAACATATTATTTTTACTACTTCAAAAGGATCCGGCTAGTGGTTGTAATGGTATGTTCTCTCTTTGCAAAGAGAGAGTGAGAGTGAGTAAAATTGCACTTTTATCCGTTCATTCTACGGCAGTTGCACAATATACTATGTTCTGCAAATAATTGTGCATGTTGCTGGGTCATGCCATGAAACTTCGAGGTTTTCAACGTAGAAGTAGGAACAGCCAACATGTGCACATTAACAGCGCATCTCTTGGCAGGAAGAGAATACAGAAGATCATGAATCGGTTAAGCTAGGGGCGCCTCTTGCCATGTTCGTATTAGACACGACATTTGTTTTATTTTATTCAGTCTAGGCAATGCCACTGATAGGTTAATTTTCTCAAAATATTACATTAGGCTTCCATATTGAGGAAACATGGCATGGGAGGAGTCCGTAAAGAGAGATCTGAAGGACTGGAATATCACCAAAAATTTAACCATGAACAGGGGTGCGTGGAAGTTAGCTATCCATGTGCCAGGACCATGACTTGGTTTCGATATCTTGTGGGTTTCAGGCTTTCAGCTCTAGCCTACCCCAACTTGTTTGGGACTGAAAGGCTTTGTTGTTTTTGTGAACATACTGTGGTGTTGCAATTATAGGTCTTTTCTCTTAGATTTTGGGGGTTTCATTTAACTGATAATTTAGCAGCAACACTACCAGATAATGGTTTAGTACAGATATTATCTTTAATGGCTTACATAAACATCAGGTAGAACAAATACTCTTCGGAACCAAACATTCTTTATATACTAGCCAGCTGATATGCAACTGACCAGTAGCTAAGAAAGAAAGGAGAACATCTTATGTGAACACAATAAGATGCACCTATTCTGTCGAATGTATTGCTGGCTCCCTGTTACTCGCAAATATTCAAATAACAAGAAACAGGAAGTTATGAACCCTCACCTGCCCTGGACATCCTCCACTCCTCGTACCCTTCTCATAACACAAGATATGCCTGCGTTTGCACCAGTCATGACTGCAAAATTTCTAGCTTGCACCAGTGGCCCACCTGCCAAAGCCTATAATCCAAAGAAGATACCATTAACCTGAAGGATTAGAGGATGACTGGATTTGCATTAACCAGGATAATGTTGTACTTGGTACATGGTCGACAGAATGTAATCGTTGTCTTTGCATATTCTTAGTTTCTAAGTATATGCCAGACATCCTTAAGGACCAGTAAAGACTTTGCTGCACTAAGACTAAAGGAGGAGTGATGATTGCTTTAAGAAACGAGAAAGGAAAAGCCATGTCTACGAAAAGGAAACGCCATCACATGCGTATAGTAAGTACTACGTACTAGCTATCTTGATTTGATCTTTAACAAAGTTGGCTTTATTCCAAATGACAAATCCACCAATCTCAAGTCTAAAGTCGAACAAAAGAACCTTGATACTGTTGATGTTTTAAGTATTATATGAGCAAGGGGTCACTTGCTTTATGTTCTAAGTAAATATCCCAGAAAATTACCAAAAATGATGGTCTCCAGATAAATCTGTAGCGAAAGGATTGGTATACATGGGGGAGGAGGAGACCTGCGCTTGCTTGAAGGTGGCCATGGCCTTGGGGTCGAGACCGGGAGGCGGCTGCGGCACGGGGAGCCCCGCCCCTCCTTCCGGCGCAAACGTGCCCATGAGCCCGCCGAGCGCGCCGCCCTGCACAGCCCCAAACGCCGTGGTGACGGCGGCCTCGATGTGGGTGGGCTGCTTCGCCATCCACTCGCGCACCCCGACCTCCAGCGACCTGAAACGGTCGGTCAGCTCGGCCAGCGGGTTGGCCCCGCCCCGCGACGCCGACTGCGGCGCCGTAGTCGACGAGGAGGCCATCACCACCAGCGGGCGCCTCTTCTGCCCCATCCCTTCCATCCGGCCGTTCGAGTGTTTCGAGAGGAGGAAGAGATAGCGGAGGGTTTGTTTATCCCCTCCCTCGGATGCTCCGCTAATATTTCTCTCCAGTTGCTCCAGGATCGACCACCAACCCCAAACCCCCTCTCGTGGATCATATGGGCCGGTTTTTCTGGGCCGTCGCTTCGTCGAGATCTGCGCAAAACACGAGTACATGTAAACTCGCCAAGCCTATTTCATTAATTATTCACGAAAAAGATGCTCGCCGAAATTCGCTAGTTTTTTTTAAAGGAGGATGTACCCCGGCCTCTGCATCTGGCCGATACATGCAACTATTTTATTAATTATTCACGAAGCTCTTACAACGTAATATATCAGTAAGGCTGAAGCCACCATCTTGGGAACACCTGTCGCTACTCGTATCCCCGTGATGAAGGGGTGCCGAATATCCGAGCCTAATACCAAACATACATCGCATCAACACCTAACATCTAATGCCGGATGCCATATCCAAGCCACAATACCTGGACTGGGTTACACACCAGTCCGGCGCACTTTCAGTGGGCAACACATGCGTACACTTCAAGGGTCGTCACCTCCTTCATCCATCAATCCATCCTGAAATTAGATACTGACGCATCGACCTTGCCAGGCCTCTTTGCACTAGTCAGGGAACTCTCCTTCACTTCATGAAAACAAAGAAGGGTAAATCTAATTCTCATTTTGCCCTCAAGTTGGATATGATGAAAGCATATGATCGAGTCGGGTGGAGTTACTTAGAAGCTATTATGAAGAAAATTGGTTTGGCCACGGGTTTTGTACGATTGATTAAGAAGGGAGTCACGATGGCCTCGTTCTCTTTTTTGTTTAATGGTGTTGCATCGAGAGAGTTTACCCCAACTCGAGGCATTAGACAAGGGGATCCCATCCCCCACTATTTGTTCCTGCTCGCAGCTGAGGGTCTCATGTCTTTTGAAGAGAGAGGAGGAGATCTCCGTTGGAATGAAAGTGGCTCCGGCGGCACCTGTGTTAATCACCTTCTTTTCACAGATGATAGTATCTTGTTCATGAGGGCTTCGGTGGAAGGGGACACATGTGAGGGAGTCCTGGACTAGGGGGTCCTCGAGGTACCGGCTCATCTCAGATGGGCCGCACAATATCCGGACCGAAGACCTTTTGTGCCTTGGTGTGTATCCCAAGTCAAGAAGGAAGATCCGGCGTTTCCTTGATGTAACCGACTATCTGTATACCATAGTACCCTTGGTGTCTATATAAACTAGAGGGATTAGTCCGTAGAGGCTAGGAGAACAATCACCATCCTACTAGTTAGGGTTTAGTTCCTCTGATCTCGAGGTCAAGGTTGTCAGAATCATGATTCTGAATCGGATCGTAGCTCCGATGGTAGGATTGAAGGAAATATGCCCTAGAGGCAATAATGAAGTTGTTATTTATATTTCCTTATATCATGATAAATGTTTATTATTCATTCTAGAATTGTATTAACCAGAAACTTAGTACATGTGTGAATACATAGACAAACAGAGTGTCATTAGTATGCCTCTACTTGACTAGCTTGTTAATCAAAGACGGTTAAGTTTCCTAACCATAGACATGAGTTGCCATTTGATTAATGGGATCACATCATTAGAGAATGATGTGATTGACAAGACCCATCCGTTAGCTTAGCACGATGATCGTTTAGTTTGTTGCTATTGCTTTCTTCATGACTTATACATGTTCCTATGACTATGAGATTATGCAACTCCCAAATACCGAAGGAACACTTAGTGTGCTACCAAACGTCACAACGTAACTGGGTGATTATAAAGATGCTCTACAGGTGTCTCCGATGGTGTTTGTTGAGTTGGCATAGATCAAGATTAGGATTTGTCACTCCAATTGTCGGAGAGGTATCTCTGGGCCCTCTCGGTAATGCACATCACTATAAGCCTTGCAAGCAATGTGACTAATGAGTTAGTTGCGGGATGATGCATTACGAAACGAGTAAAGAGACTTGCTGGTAACGAGATTGAACTAGGTATTGAGATACTGATGATCGAATCTCGGGCAAGTAACATACCGATGACAAAGGGAACAACGTATGTTGTTATGCGGTTTGGCCGATAAAGATCTTCATAGAATATGTGGGGGCCAATATGAGCATCCAGGTTCCGCTATTGGTTATTGACCGGAGATGAGTCTCGGTCATGTCTACATAGTTCTCGAACCCGTAGGGTCCGCACGCTTAACGTTCGATGACGATCGATATTATGAGTTTATGTGTTTTGATGTACCGAAGGTTGTTCGGAGTCCCGGATGTGATCACGGACATGACGAGGAGTCTCAAAGTGGTCGAGGCTAAAGGTGGAAGGCGAAGCCAAGGCAAGAGCAAGGGTTGCCCGATAAAGCAAATCTAGGTTTTCGCTTTCCTTGCGATGGGCCTGGCCGAGGGGGAACATGTCAAGTATTTGCCTGGGACATGAATATTGATATATTGGAAGGCTATGTTTGGACACCAAAAAGTTTCAGATGAGTTCGGGCATTTTTTGAAGTACCGGGGGGTTACCGGAACCCCCCGGGGAGTTAATGGGCCTTAATGGGCCATCGTGGAAGAGAGGAGGAGGCGTCCAAGTGGGAGGCGCGCGCCCCCCAAGCCCAATCTGAATTGGGGGGGGGGGGCTTTCCTTCTCTCCCTCTTCCTCTTCCTTCTTTTCCTACTCCAACTAGGGAAGGGGGGAACCTACTCCTACTAGGAGTAGGAAACCCCCTTGGGCGCGCCCCATGAGGCTGGCCCTCCCCCTCCTCCACTCCTTTATATACGGGGGAGGGGGCACCCCATAGACATACAAGTTGATTGTTTAGCCGTGTGCGGTGCCCCCTCCATAGATTTCCACCTTGGTCATATCGTTGTAGTGCTTAGGCGAAGCCCTGCGTTGGTAACTTCATCATCACCGTCATCACGCCTTTAACGCCCCGGATTTGATGTGCCAGGTGTCTGCCAGTTATTCGCCGTCCTTGCCTTGTCATCTGCTTGCGTGTTGCATTTTGCCATGTCATCATCTGCATTGCATCATCATGTTTTTCGAAACTTGCATCCGAGCATTTTCCCTGTTGTCCGTTTTGTAATCCGGCACTCCTATGTCCTCCGGTGCCCCCTTTTGCCTCTTTTCATGCGCGGGTGTTAAACTTTCTCGGAATGGCCCGAGGTTCGCCAAGCGGCCTTGGCACACCACCAGTAGACCGCCTGTCAAGTTTCGTGCCATTTGGAGGTCGTTTGATGCTCCAACGGTTAACCGGGTAACCGCAAAGGCCTTTTTTGTGTGCAGCCCAACACCCCTCCAAAGTGGCCCAATAACCCATCCAAACCCCCTCCATGCTCTCGGTCGTTCGATCACGATCGTGTGGGCGAAAACCGCACCTCATTTGGACTCTCCTAGCTCCCTCTACCTATATAAACACCCCCTCCCCCGAATTTTTTGATCAATTCCACCCTAACCCTAGTATTTTTTCCCTCCGCGCCGCCGGACGTTTCATCCTCCGCCATCGGACATGTCCGCCGCCGCCCCCTCGCCCAATCACCGCCCGCCACGTCAGCGCGCCGCCACCCTCTCTCTCCCCCGCGCCCACCGCGGCCCGCCAGGCCCGCGTCCGGCCCCGCGGGCCCAGCTTCGCCGCCGCTGCCCGGGATCTCCGCCCTCCGCCGCCGCGGGCTCCGCCCCCCGCCGCTGCCGGGCTCCGCCCGCGCCGCCGTGCGCCCTCCGCCGCCGCAGCGCCCGCCGGTGCCGCCTCCGCCCGGCGCCGGACCGCTCCGACCCCGCCTCCTCGCCGGCGACGCCGTTGTCCGCGCCGGCGGCCACCAGCGCCCGGCCCGATCCGGCCGCGCCGCCGCCCCTCATCCTCCCGCCAGCGCCGCCTCTCGCCGGCGGCCTTGCTCGCCGCCGCCGCCCCGGAGCAGCTCCGCCGCCCGGCCTCGCCCTCGCCCCCGCCGGCGCCGGATCCGGCGAGATCCGGCCCGGATCCGCCTTCCTCCGGCCTTCCCCGTCCTCTCCCTCAACTCCGGCGAAGATGCCGGCGAACCTCGGGATTCGCGCCCGGGTCAACCCTAGATCCGGAGGTGGTTTTTCCTTCTAAGTCCCGAAAACTTGTCATTATTTTGCTCTGTTCGTGATGCCATAACTTCATGCATACTGCTCCGATTTATGCGTGTGATATATCAAAATGTTCATTATGAGATGCTCTTCATTTTGTTCCATTGCACCATGTTCATTTGAGTCCATCTTGATGCCCAAATCTCTGATGCAAGAGTGCTAGTTGCTGTTATCTGCTGTTACTTATCAGAACATGAGGATTTGTTATTTTTGTTGCTTTTAATCTGTGCATCTTATGGGCATGAGCTCTACATGTGTTTTGTTTTATGCCATGCCATCTTTACAGAGGTGTATGCCATGTAGTTTTTGGATCTCTGTGGTGACTAGCACAAGCATGCAAACTAGGCTCCGTAATGTTTCTGATTTCAGGGACTTGGTAATTTTACTGTCTGTGGCTGTTGTTATTTTGTTGCTATATATCCATGTGGCTACAGAGAGATCCATGCTTATTTTGGAGATATTACTAAGGATGTTTTGTAGATATTATTGTAATTGAATCATCCATGCCCTTGTTTGCAATTATGGAGTGCCATAGCATGTCTTAATCTTGCTCTACTTTTGCTATAAAATGTTCCTGGCAGATTGTTTACGTGTTATTCAATTTTGCCAAGCTTGTTGTAGTTGATCCTTTCATGCTATGTATTTGATCTTGCCATGGATAGCTTTATAAAATTGCCATCTTGCTGTAGGTATGTTTGTTTTGTCATTCATTGCTTTGTGATGAGTGCACCAAGCTCACAAATATGCCCTCATAATATCTATTTCTGCCATGCTCTGTTTTCTGCTAAGTCTGAAACCTGTTAACAAAACTTGCTATGTTTACATGGTTGTCATCATATCTTCTGTGCCTTTTTGGCTCATGTTCATTAAGGGACCTTTGTTATATGCTTTTAGTAGATTTATGCCATCCCTTGTTTTGCCATGTTAAGTTCCTGTAGCATGTTGATTTCGTGCTCTGAACATCGCTACCTGATGTTATTTCTGTCATGTCCAGTAATTTCTGCTAAGTCTGTGAACATGTTATTATTTGCAATCTTGCCATGTCCTTTTGAGCATGTTCTATTGATTTCTGGAGATAGCTCAGTGTTCATGTTTTGTTGTGCTTTACCTGTAAATCATGTCCATGCCTTTTTTTTCATGTTGAGTTGCTGTAGCATATTGTTTTGATGCTTGCATTATGCCTAGTTGCTGTTTTGGACAGATTGTTGCTATGTCTTGTTTGGAGTGTATGTGTTGCACCGTTGCTCCGTTTCGAGCATGCTCTATATGAAACTTGCTTAGTTTTGCTTGTAGTTCCATATTATCTTGTTGCATTCTTTGATTTGAGGTGTTTGCTTGATGTTTGTATGCATTTTGCATCAATGCCATGTTTACCTTGTTTTGCTCATATCTTCTAGGCCGTAGCTCCGAATCTAATGAACTTTATATGTAACTTGACTAGAATTTCGTGTAGATCATCATGGTGCTCTTTAACTTGCTGTTTAACAACTTCAACTTAATACTTGTTCAGTTCTGGACCAATTTCGAAATTTGCATATGAGGACTTACCGGAATTGTTATATGTTGTTTCCGGCCTCATTTAAACTTGCTTTGATGTGTTGTTCTTGTATGCATCATCTTTTGTCATGAGTAGCTTCATATAGCGTTGTCATGCATCATACTTGGTTGAGCATCATGCGTTGTTCATGTGTGGTGTGTTTATCTTGTTGTGTGCTTCTTCTCGATAGTTCCCGTGTCGTTGCGATCGTGCGGATTCGTCCGTCTTCGTGGCTTCATCTTCTTCATGGACTCGTTCTTCTTCCTAGCGGGATTTCAGGCAAGATGACCGTCACCTTGGATCTCATTACTATCATTGCTATGCTAGTTGCTTCATTCTATCGCTATGCTGCGCTACATATTCACTTGCTTTTCAAGCCTCCCAAATTGCCATGAACCCCTAACCTTTGTCACCCTTCCTAGCAAACCGTTGTTTGGCTATGTTACCGCTTTGCTCAGCCCCTCTTATAGCATTGTTAGTTGCAGGTGAAGATGAAGATTGCTCCATGTTGGATTATGTTTATGTTGGGATATCACAATAGCTCTTATATTATTAATGCATCTATATACTTGGTAAAGGATGGAAGGCTCGGCTTTATGCCTGGTGTTTTGTTCCACTCTTGCCGCCCTAGTTTCCGTCATACCGGTGTTATGTTCCTTGATTTTGCGTCCCTTACGCGGTTGGGTGATTTATGGGACCCCCTTGACAGTTCGCTTTGAATAAAACTCTTCCAGTTCCAGCACTTGCTGGAAGAGTTTTATTCAAAGCGAACTGTCAAGGGGGTCCCATAAATCACCCAACCGCGTAAGGGACGCAAAATCAAGGAACATAACACCGGTATGACGGAAACTAGGGCGGCAAGAGTGGAACAAAACACCAGGCATAAAGCCGAGCCTTCCATCCTTTACCAAGTATATAGATGCATTAATAATATAAGAGATATTGTGATATCCCAACATAAACATAATCCAACATGGAGCAATCTTCATCTTCACCTGCAACTAACAACGCTATAAGAGGGGCTGAGCAAAGCGGTAACATAGCCAAACAACGGTTTGCTAGGAAGGGTGACAAAGGTTAGGGGTTCATGGCAATTTGGGAGGCTTGAAAAGCAAGTGAATAGGTAGCGCAGCATAGCGATAGAACGAAGCAACTAGCATAGCAATGATAGTAATGAGTTCCAAGGTGACGGTCATCTTGCCTGAAATCCCTCTAGGAAGAAGAACGAGTCCATGAAGAAGATGAAGCCACGAAGACGCACGAATCCTCATGATCGCAACGACACGGGAACTATCGAGAAGAAGCACACAACAAGGTAAACACACCACACATGAATAAGGCATGATGCTCAACCAAGTATGATGCATGACAAGGCTATATGAAGCTACTCATGACAAAAGATGATGCATACAAGAACAACACATCAAAGCAAGTTTAAATGAGGCCGGAAACAACATATAACAATTCCGGTAAGTCCTCATATGAAAATTTCAAAATTGGTCCAGAACTGAACAAGCATTAAGTTGAAGTTGTTAAACAGCAAGTTAAAGAGCACCATGATGATCTACACGAAATTCTAGTCAAGTTACATATAAAGTTCATTAGATTCGGAGCTACGGCCTAGAAGATATGAGCAAAACAAGGTAAACATGGCATTGATGCAAAATGCATACAAACATCAAGCAAACACCTCAAATCAAAGAATGCAACAAGATAATATGGAACTACAAGCAAAACTAAGCAAGTTTTGTTGAGGATATAGACCTTAGAGTCACCCGCCAGGAGGGGCCGGGTTACTCGTAAGGTCATTGCCAGAAGCCCGGCGCCAAGCTTAAAGACGGTGGGCCAAAGATGGGCTTAAGACCCGGATATGGCTTAAAGCCCGTAGTTACAATCATTATTATGGTAGAACTTGTAGTGTAAGGCAAGAATAGTTGAGAGTCCGAGCCGGACACTTTTATGAGCCGGCCGGGACTCTGAGAGCTGCTGGGCGTCAGCCTCCCTATATAAAGGGACGACCCGGCAGCGGTTTAGGAGAAGAACAATCTGATCGAGAGCCAGGCATAGCAGTTAAGCTCCCTGGTCATCGAAACCCTAATCAATACCACCGCAAACTGGACGTAGGCTTTTACCTTCACCGTAAGGGGCCGAACCAGTATAAACCCTCGTGTTCCTTGTCCCGCATTAACCCCTTCAAGCTTCCTAGCTGCGATGGCTCCACGACTAAGTCCTAGCTCGAGGACATCTGCCGTGACAATTCCATGACAGTTGGCGCCCACCGTGGGGCCAGCGCACGGTGGATTTGAGTTCTTGAAGGGCAGCTTCGAAGGGCTCAAGGGATACGCTGTGGGCCGGATGACCAAGAGTCGTCGCGGCAAGCTCTACATCGACGATGCAAACTGGGGCCCCGACGCCGGCTCAATTGAGTACGGGTACCGGGTCCCCTTCGGCGGAATTCATGTTTTCATTGGCAAGATTGGTGAGCCGGGCCCTGAGCCGGATCTCTGCGCCGATCTCATCGAGACGGCTCAGCGTGCACGACCCGCCCGGGCCCGGCCTGTCTTAAGGCGCGCGTTTGTGGGATGTATCCATGGAGGGGCCTCTGATCTGTCTGGGTCTGGTGATGAGGCGGCCGCCGGCTCTGACGGCGAGTCGGCCACCGATGAGTCAAACTCGTTGTATCAACTTCAAGATGGCAGGCTCATGGGTTGTTCCGATGGTGACAGTATTCCGGACCCGTTTGAGCCGCCAAGTCAGGTTGGAGTCTTTATGGCTGGCGCGCAGCCTGTTCAGAACCCCGCTGCTGGAGCAGGAAACCCGGTGCCTTCTCCGGCTCAGGTGCTGATGGATTTCACGGACAAGATGATGGCCCTGTTAACCGCCACGGTTGACCCGCGGATCAAGCTCAGCATGATGCGGAGGTGGCACAGTTAAAATTGGATCTAGTGAAAGCTAAGGAGGAGCTTGCAGCGGAAGGGATTAGGATGGCTGCCGAGAGGGCGGCTCCAGATGCCCAAACTCAGCTGATCCAGGCGCAGTCCTTCCAACTCACGATGGATCAGAACGCGTCCAATGAGGTCATGAGAAGGAGGCATCAAAAGACCCAATCTCGACTCCCTCCGGTTTACGATCCACGTAACCTCTTCAACACGCCAGGTGCAGGGTCTAGTAACCCGCCAGGGGTCATAGTGCCCGGGTCTGGAACCCCTATTCAGCCACGGGTGATGGGGCCTCCCCAGGTGCCCCCTGCCCCGCCTCAGTACGTGCCAATACCCCCGGGTCATTATAATAACCCGCTGGAGAACATGGTCGCTGCGGCAGCACGGCTGGCGGCTCTCCCAGTTGACGGCGACTCTCCGACGGCTATTGAAACCCGCCGGGTCAGGGAACTCCTTCAGACAGCACTGGCGCAGCAAGAGGCGTACTCCTACAGCCGGGACAGGATCCACTCGACCCCTCGTCCAGGCCAGAGCCCGAGTTATAGCAGACACATGGTCTCAGCGACCGGCTCAAGTAACGTCCGACGCCATGACCCGCCTTCTGGCCATGGCCCGGCTCATAATGGAGCCTTTCACGCAGCAGACCAGGACAGAGCGCGGCAAGAGGCGGAGCAAGTGCCTCAATTGACGGCTTACCAGACCCCCCGGTTTATCCGACGACTTCCGTCGACGTGGGTATCCCTACCAGGACTGGGGGTGTCCCTTGTTTAGTACCAGCTATCCGCAATGAGCGTTTACCCAAGGACTTCAAGGGCCCTAGGAAGGTGCCTAATTACACAGCAGACTTACAGCCTGCAGCCTGGATCGAGAGTTATGAGATGGCTATGGAGCTGCTGGAGGTCAGTGAGGCGGCCATGGCCAAGTACTTCACCATGATGCTGGATGGGACTGCCGCACTTGGTTAAAAGGGCTACCACCGAATTCCATCGGGTCTTGGGCTGAGCTGAAAGCCCGGTTCATCCAAAATTTCAAAGATACCTGTAGGCAGTCTATGTCAATTGTGGATTTGACTAACTGTAAGCAGCATGAAGGTGAGTCTACGACACATTGGGTTCGCCGGGTTAAGGAGATCATACACTCGTCAGACAAGATGGATGCCGGCTCAGCAGTTTTAATGCTGGAGCAGAATTGTCGTTTTGTGCCCCTGAAGATGAAACTCGGGCGGCTTAAGCGTGACTGCAGTGATATGGGTACGCTAATGGCGGCTCTTGTCAAGTACGTCGATTCTGATGGTACCAAGGATCCCCCTTCAGATGATGAAAGGACAGGGAAGGGAAAGAGGAATGGCAATGGCAAGGGTCCTCAGCATAACCCGGGGAACCAAGGAGGAGGCAAGCGCAAGGCGGATGGCAGCCTAGAGTTTGTGGCCAACGCCAGCTCACAAGGGAATAACCAGAGACGTAAGGGGAGCCCCCCTCCCCGAGGCGGCGGGTCAGGTCCGACGCTGGAGCAGCTGTTGAATGAGCCTTGTCCAAGGTATGGCTCTAGAGAGAAGCCATCGACTCATCTGTGGAAGGATTGTGCAATCATGAAGGCCTTTAAGAATTACAATGGCCCGGGTGGCGGCTCAGGCGCCGACGGCTTTCATGGCCCGGGCGGCGGCTCAAATTCTAATCCTCAGAACGGTCAAGGGGGCTTTAATCAGCAGTCTGGCCAGGGTCATCAACAGCAGCAGGGGGGTTATCAGACCAATCCGAAGTAGCTTAGCGGTGGACAGTATCATGTGTTTACCACCAGTCTGTGTAAGCGAGATCAGAAGCTTCATAAGAGGGCTGTGAATGCTGTTGAGCCGGCGGTCCCACGCTACTTGCGGTGGTCTGAGCAGCCTATAGTGTGGAGTAGGGAGGATCACCCTCCCCGGGTGGATAACCCGGGCCACTTGGCCCTAGTGGTGGCTCCTCAAGTGGGAGGATATAAGTTCACTAAGGTGCTCATGGATGGAGGCAGCAGCAACAACATCCTCTATTATGAGACGTTCCGTCGTATGGGGTTGATTGATAAGAACCTCAGCCAGTCCAACACTATTTTCCACGGTGTGGTACCTGGTAAGTCGGCTTATCCAGTCGGCAAGATCGAATTGGAAGTGGCCTTTGGAGATGAGAACAACTACATGGTGGAGAAATTGACCTTCGAAGTGGTTAAGATACGAAGCCCGTACCATGCAATATTTGGGCGGCCGGCTTACGCCAAGTTCATGGCTCGGCCGTGTTATGTGTACTTACAGCTCAAGATGCCGGGTCACAACGGGACCATTACGGTTCACGGCAGCCGGAAAGTGGCCCTGGAGTGTGAGGAGGGCGATGCAGCTTATGTAGAATCTGTTTGTGCAACAAAGGAGTTGAAGTTCTACAAGGACAATGTTGACCCAACTGATATGACCTCTCTGAAAAAGCCGACTACGGAGCATGAGCCGGCGATGAAATTTAAGTCAGCTGATGAGACTAAACTTGTTGATTTCGTTCCAGGAGACTCATCTCAGCAATTTAGCATCAGTGCCAATCTGGATCCAAAATAGGAAGGCGCGCTCATCGAGTTCATCCGTGAGAATAGGGACATCTTCGCATGGAAACCTTCAGATATGCCAGGTGTACCTAGAGAACTCGCTGAGCATACTCTCAATGTTGATCCGAAATTTAAGCCGGTCCGGCAGTTCCTTCGGCGGTTTAATGAAGAGAGGCGAAAAGCTATTGGTGAAGAGGTGGCCCGGCTCTTGGCGGCCGGGTTTATCGTTGAAGTCTTTCACCCAGAGTGGTTAGCTAACCCGGTGCTCGTACTCAAGAAGAACGGCACTTGGCGGTTGTGTGTGGATTATACGGACTTAAACAAGGCGTGTCCGGCTGATCCTTTTGCCCTCCCCCGTATTGATCAAATCATTGATGCTACGGCAGGTTGTGCGCGCTTAAGTTTCTTGGATGCTTATTCCGGATATCATCAGATTAAGATGGCAGTTAAGGACCAGGAGAAGAGGGCGTTCATCACTCCCTTTGGAGCCTTCTGCTATGTGTCTATGCCCTTTGGACTCAAGTGTGCACAGGCGACTTATCAGCGTTGCGTGCAGAACTGTCTTCATAAACAGATTGGGCGTAATGTTCATGCTTATGTGGACGACATTGTGGTTAAATCCATAAAGGAGGAAACCTTGATAGATGATTTGAGAGAAACCTTTGATAATCCCGGGTCTACAAGATGATGCTTAACCCAGCCAAGTGTGTCTTTGGTGTTCCTGCAGGCAAACTATTGGGTTTTTTGGTTTCTGACAGAGGCATTGAAGCTAACCCGGAGAAGATCAAGGCCATCACCTCCCTGGCTAAGCCGGCGTGTATAAATGATGTTCAGCGCTTGGCGGGTCGCATCGCTGCTTTAAGCCGGTTTATAAGCCGTTTGGGTGAGAAGGCCATGCCATTATATCAGTTGATGAAGAAAACTGATAACTTTATCTGGAATGATGCAGCTAATACTGCCTTTGAGGATTTGAAGAAGCAGCTGGCAGAGCCTCCAGTCCTTGCTGCTCCGGTTGATAAGGAGCCCTTATTATTATATGTGGCGGCGAACACACGAGCCGTCAGTGTGGCTATGGTGGTGGAGCGCAAGGAGGAGGGTAAGGAGCATCCGGTTCAACGGCCGGTTTATTATGTCAGTGAAGTGCTCATTGAGTCCAAGCAGCGATATCCGCATTGGCAGAAGCTTGTTTATGGTGTGTTCATGGCGAGCCGGAAACTTAAGCATTATTTTCAGGGTCATCCCATCACTGTGGTCAGTTCTGCCCCTCTTGGTGATATCATTCAAAACAGAGAGGCCACAGGGAGAGTAGCTAAGTGGGCTATAGAGCTTGGACCTCATGGTCTCAAGTACGTGCCACGCACTGCTGTTAAATCTCAGGCCTTGGTGGATTTCATCAATGACTGGACAGAGTCACAAGTGCCCGAGCAGAAGCCGGATAACACATATTGGACTATCCACTTCGATGGGTCCAGGCAGTTGGAGGGCTCGGGGGCTGGAGTCGTGTTGGCTTCCCCTAAAGGTGACAAGTTCCATTATGTGCTGCAGTTGCTGTTTCCTTGCACTAATAACGCGGCTGAGTACGAGGCTTTACTCCATGGTCTTCGGATGGCTAAAGAGATGAGCTTAAGCCGGGTAAGGTGCTTCGGCGACTCAGACTTGGTGGCTCAACAAGTGTCAGGAAAGTGGGATTCCAAGGACCCTCTTATGGCGGCTTATCGCCGCGAGGTTGATGCCATTGTTGGGCACTTTCAGGGTTACCAAGTGGAACACATCGACCGCAGGAAGAACGAGGCGGCGGATGCTTTAAGCCGGCTGGGCTCTCAGCGAAAACCGGTGCCGCCTAACACTTTCCTGGACGTCCTGTATAGCCCTTCTGTTAACTTTCCTACAGAGGAGGACTTGGCTGTCCCTGACCCGGAGGCACGACTGGTGGCGGCTCTCCATATCATACCAGACTGGACAATGCCATATCTGGCTTACATGACCCGGGGCGAGTTGCCTGAGGATGAATCTTTGGCCAGGCAAATAACCCGGCGGGCTAAGTCAATGATTGTTATCAATGGAGAGTTGCATCACCGCAGTGTTACGGGGGCGTTTCAGCGTTGTGTTTCCCCTGAGGAAGGTCGAGAGATCTTGCGTGAGATCCATGAAGGGGATTGTGGCCATCACGCCGGCTCAAAGTCTCTTGTGGCCAAGGCTTTTCGCCATGGTTTTTATTGGCTGACGGCTCATGCTGATGCGGAGGACTTGGTCAGTAAATGTGATGGTTGCCAGAGGTTCTCACGACGGGCTCATGTGCCGGCTCAGGAGCTGAGGATGATCCCAATCACTTGGCCCTTTGCGGTCTGGGGGCTTGATATGGTTGGGCCTTTTAAAAGGTCCAAGGATAAGAAGACCCACCTTTTCGTGGCAGTTGACAAATTCACAAAGTGGGTGGAAGCTGAGCCAGTTAGCAAGTGCGATGCAGCCACGGCGGTTCAATTTATGAAAAAGGTGATCTTCCGCTTTGGCTTTCCGCACAGCATTATAACTGACAATGGCACCAATCTCTCCAAAGGCGCCATGGAAGAGTTTTGTCAACGCGAGCATATCCGACTTGATGTTTCCTCAGTGGCTCATCCTCAATCCAATGGTCAAGCTGAGAGAGCTAATCAGGAGATTCTGAAGGGTATCAAGCCCCGGCTTTTGGTCCCTTTGCAACGGACGCCGGGTTGTTGGGTGGAGGAGTTGCCCTCCGTGTTATGGAGCATCAACACTACTCCTAACAGGTCTACAGGTTTTACGCCTTTCTTCATGGTTTATGGAGCAGAAGCAGTCCTCCCCAGTGACATCCGTCATGACTCACCTCGCGTGGCGGCTGACGTTGAGGCGGATAATGAACAGGCGCGCCAAGATGCTCTTGACTTGTTGGACGAACAGCGTGATGTGGCAGCAGCCCGTTCAGCGATTTACCAACAAGACCTGCGCCGTTATCATAGCCGCCGGGTTAAATCCCGGGTCTTCCAGGAAGGCGATCTCGTGCTCCGGCTCATCCAGGATCAAACAGATGCACACAAGTTGTCCCCGCCTTGGGAAGGACCCTTTGTGGTCAGCAAGAACTTGCACAACGGGTCATATTACCTCATTGACATTCGGGAGCACAAAGATTCACGTAAGTCGGAGGAAGAGACCCGTCGGCCGTGGAACATAGCTCAGCTTCGGCCTTACTACACTTGAGCCACCGGCTCTCGTGGTGTACATATTTCTCTCAGCCATGTATATATTATGATAAGCAATAAAGCAGGACCTCTGTCCTTTTTTCTCCTCCAAATATGCACGTGTTGTTTTCATTGCAAGATTACATGATGACTTAAAGGAGGATCCGGCTTATGATCGTATTCGAGTCTAGCCGTAAGCAATAAGGTCACTTGGGGGCTTCCTGTTCAAACATGGGTCGTATTCGAACCAAAGAGAACATAGCTGTCGATACCCATTTGATTGGCAAAGTGCCGAGCTCATTGGGAGGTTACCTTTTGGTCATATTTGAATCATAGTTTAACCCCTCTGAGAACCGACATGGATCGTATTCGAATCAGCGTCATTAAACAATTCTTAAAATCACTTGGGGGCTTCCTGTTCAAACATGGGTCGTATTCGAACCAAAGAGAACATAGCTGTCGGTACCCTCTTGATTGGCATCGCCACACCCACTGGGGGCTATATGATCGTATCCGAATCTTAGCTTAACCCCTTTGGGCCGGGTCTCTGGTCGTATTCGAACCGGAAGCCCCTAAGTTCTTCCGTTTTATCACAAGTTTTCTCTGATTATGTCAAGGTGTGTACAGCCGGGTCTCACTTTGCCGGCTTACCTTTGGTTTACAGTATTGCTGAACGCAATGGGTGTTATAAGGCAGGTAAACCGGAGTTGTGGTACCAACCTTCTTATCCGGGTTATTTAAAACGGAAGTATGCTTGCAGGCCGTTAAGTATGTTCTTACGGCTGTATTCAGGATATCATTGGAGACAAGTCCTTTTTGATTCATATTCTGGGTTATCTAAAGCTTATGATTCTCAGGGCGGTAAGCCGCCTCGAGACTTGTGATTTGCCCTTCTATGCAGGATAATTAAAGGCACCTCTTTTTGAGGTTAAGAAAAACAAAGGATTGATTATGACCCGGAGAAACATCAAAGAGAACTTCAAAAGACTTCAGCATTCAATACGTGCACGATGGCACGGCAGAGATAAACTGTTGCACCTACTTTATTACAAAACTCATCAAGTCCAAAAGGGTGGAGCATTGTTTAGTAAACCGCCAGCCGAGTTATGACGCTTGCGGAGTTGAAGTCTCCGGCTCGTTCCTATCTTCTCCTCCGGCTGCTCCCAAGACCTGGAAAGTTGATGACTTCCAGTCGATGCCGCTGAGGGCTTCGAATTGGGCTTCCTCGTCAATTAACCCGGCCAGGTCAATCTCCGGGGCGAAAGTGTGCTGACGAACCGGCGGGATCAAGTTGAGAGCTTCATAGCGAGGGGTCGGGATCCTCTGATTCTCCGCATTGTAACCCGGCTGGTACTTGGTCAGATCTGTATCGTTGCCGATAAGAGTAGCCACCGGGCGTACGGCCTTCACGCAAGCTGCGAAGTCCTTCTGATCGAAAGCGGAGCCGTCTTCCTTCAGGCTTGGATAGCCAAGGGCGATGTCCGCCGGGTCTCACTCCGGCAGGAATGCCTTGGCCCGGCTCAGCGCGGCGATTGCTCCGGCTCTTGCAGAGGCCCGTCGCAGCTCTTGAATCCGTTGAGGCAGTACAGCGAGCCGGCGAAGGACTTCTGCCAAGTGAGTCGGCACCTCGTTGGATAAGGCCACCACAGCTAAGGCACGATGTGACCCGGTGTAGAGCTGCTCCACCAGGGTATACACGGCCTTCAGCTTGGTGACCACGCTCTGGTTGAGGTTGGCGCTTCTGGGACCTGTTTAACAGAATCAGATAAGCCGGCAACAAGGATGAATTATGAGATATAAACATTCTAAACTTGATGAAAGCCGGTGAGGCGACTTACCGAAGATGGCGGCCACCATCTGGGAAACCTGGCGCTTTAGGCCGGAGAGCTCGGCGGTCTTCTCGGAGAGAGTCTTCTCCGCCTGTTCAGCGCGGGTCACCAATGCGGCCTTTTCTTCGGCCCATGCCTTCCGCTCAGCGTCGAATTCTGTCTTCAGCTTCTCTTGCGCGGCGATGCTGGACACGAACTTGGCGTTTGCCTTCCGGGTCTCCATTTCTTGCATCTTCAGCCGGCTCTTGACATTAGCAAGGTTAGCCTCAAGCTTTTTGCCAGCAGCCTGTATAAGTTTCCGGGTTATGGCATGAACAGTTACTATATAAGTCCCAAGCGTTTTCCAAGCAAAGACACTTGGCACTTGGGGGCTAATGCATATTGAACGTATCTATCTACAAACTGCCGGCTCAATGGAGTAAGCCGGAACCTAAGTCTACAACATATTCAATCATAAGTCGTTGACTTGGGGGCTAGCATGGTAAAGGTAACTATGCAGTAAGTAAGAGGACAGCAGAATGATACCTCAGATTTTTGCTGGATCTGGTTCACCATGGCGACCTCTGCGTCCCGGCTCTTGTGCACTTGGCTGATGTAGCCAGAGACGAGCTCTCCAATGCTCAGGTTGGTGTAGTCGGAGAGGTCCAGATTCACCCGGTGGGGCTGCAGCAACTCCCCCTTAGCGGAGCACTTGGCCAGCACGGTAGGTCTCCCCGGCTCAACGAACTCCGTCCGGGTGATTACCACGTCTGGGTCGTCTGCTGGTGGAGCCGAGCTGGAGGCCTCCGGGTTAACAGAAGCTTCTGTAGTTGCCTTGGTAGTTGGGGCAGCGGCCTCAGGTGCCTTGTCGGTTGGAATGGTGGCTTCGGGGGCGGAGGCAGCTGGCGGTTCTTGAGCCGTCACCTCCGATTCAGGTAAGTCCGGCACTCCGGCTGACTTGGTCTTCTTCGCTCTCTTGGTGAGCTTTGCCTGGGCACTGAAAGGACAGAAACGTTAAGCACAAAAAGGGTAAGTAAAGACAAGTATAATATGAGATGGTTGTCATTACCCGGGCGCGGTCTTGAAAGCCGGAAGACTCGACTGCATAGAGTCGCCCGAAGAGGGGAGGTCTCCTGATAATTTGAGTCAGAGGAATTGAGTGGCTGACGGATAACACCCGCCAACGGATGAAAAAGGTACAAGTGGGAAATAACCTCAGTTCGGCGCTTCCTTGATGTGTCAGGTAACCCGGAGGAGAGGTCGGTGTCCTTGTTGGTCCGGGTGTGACGCTGGCTCTCATGAACCTGTCGCTTCAAAATAAATTGAGGATCTTGATAAGCTAAAGGATGTGAAAAGCTTACTTTCCGGGTTACCCTTCGGACTTTCAGCTTTGGCAAGGGCTCCGAGTCGGAGGAAAGTGACATTACCTCTTCAACCACCGGGTTACTTGCGCCGGTGTCATCCTATCAATGAGCAAGTATTGATAAGGCGGACAGCAACAAACAACAAATACAGCAAGGACTTAAAATCTCAGGGGTTACCTCTGACTCGGAGCTGTCGCTTAATTGCATCAGCTCTGAAGCAGTAGGCTTGCTTCCTTTCTTGTGAGGGGCGGCTTTCTTGGCGGCTTTCTTCGCCTTTCTGGCCTTCTTGGCCGCTTCATGGTCATACTTGACCCGCCAGAATTTATCATCAGCCTGAAAAGTACAATGAGGTTTTCTTAAAATGATTCAGATGAAAGGTATGTACAGATAAGATGTTCAGATTAGTGGCTTACCGCTGGGGCTGGATTGGTCTTGCAGAAGGGGGCTAACCCAGTCCTTCCGCGGTCTGCCAGGCTCTCGTTTAAAAGAGCCTTGGTCATTTCCTCTGCAACGTCTTCAGGAAGATCATTGCGGCTATGTCTCTGAGGGTCCTCTTTTCGTCCTGTGTACTCGCACATTAAGCCGGGGCGGCGGCTCAATGGGATCACCCGCCATGAGATCCAGACCCGGACCAAGTCGATTCCATTCAGACCATTGCCCAGGAGAGCCTTGATTTTGTTGATAGTGGGGAGCAGAGGCTAGCGCTCCGCTTGAGTCAGCTTGTCCGACAGTGGGTGAGTCGGCTCCAGATGCGAGGGGCGAAAGCCGGGCAATGGACTCTCGTCAGCCGGCGACGTGTCTTGGCAGTAAAACCACGTCAGATTCCAGTCCTTGGGGTGGCTGGGCGGCTCTGCGTAAGGGAAAAGGCAGTCCCTACGCCGCTGGATGGAGATGCCACCTAATTCCAGACTTGGCCCATTGGCGCACTCATTCTGACGGTTCAAGTAAAAAAGCTCTCTGAAGAGCAGCAGACTAGGTTCTTCACCAAGGTAAACCTCGCAGAAGACTTGGAAATTGCAGATGTTGGACACTGAGTTGGGTCCTATATCTTGAGGCCGCAAATCGAAGAAGTTTAGAACATCTCTAAAAAACTTTGAGTCGGGCGGTGCGAAGCCCCGGCTCATGTGATCCGCAAAAATCACTACCTCCCCATCCTTTGGCTGTGGTCTCTCTTCTGACGGGTCAGGGGCACGGTAGGACATGATGTCCTTCTTGGGCAGATATCCAGACTTAACAAAATCCGCTAGGGTCTCGTTGGTGACATTGGACCTCATCCATTTGCAAGTAATGGAGGCTTTGGGAGCTTTGGGAGGCATGGTGAAAGTCGACAGTCTATGATAAAAGGAAAAACGTCCGGGTTAATTATGAGCCGGAAGCAATCTACAGTTCCATATCAAGGTGGCGGCTTATAAGGGGACTAATGGTATACACTTAAGTGCATCGGGCTATTTAAGCCGCCGAGGGATTGAGAATAATTTGATTGTCTACAGGCCTTATCACAGCTAAGCCGGAAATTTTTGTGGCACATGATTTTCTTTAAGCCGGAAGGTTCTACGGCGCGTGGTTTCTTTAAACCGGAACTGTAAACCGCCGAGATTCAATGATTGCAATTTTTACTAAGTGAGGTAAAACAGGTTTCACACATTGCAGTAAAAATTTCGGATCAAAATGGTCGGGTAAAAGAAAAAAATTCTAGACCTAGAAGCAGATGCGAGGAGGCTCTTGAGCTCGAACAAGGTTCTTATGCAGTAAAACAGAGGGTTGTTTGCATGTGAATGGGTCTTAAACATCTACCGCAGTGAGTTTGTACAGGGCTAAAATCAAAAAGGGGCAGTAAGAAAGAAAACTACCGGAGTTTGTGGCAATGGCGACGAACACGAAGAACGCGGACGAACCCTACAGCAGATCTATTCTACAGGACAAGCAGGACTTACAGGAGCTGGAGAGCTGCGGAGGTTGTCGCGTTTCTCTGGTCCGATCAGGGTGATGCAGCGGCCTGAGCTAGTGACGACGAGGAGACCCGCGGCGGCGACGGCGGCGGAGCTCGAGCAGCACGGGACAGTGAGAGGAAGGAGACGACAGAGGAAGGAGAGTGAGAAGAGCCCGTCGGGCCGGCCTATTTATAAGGCGAATTCATAAAGCGGGCGCGAGAATCAAGGATACCACGGCATGGTTATCTCCCCACGAAACGCCTCGATTTTCGGGATGACAGTAAATGTAAAGATCCATTGCGAATCTGGCGGAGTAAAAAACGGGCTTAATGGAAGATGACGTCACGGCGGATTATCCGGAGTCCAGAGGATGACGTCATGCCGGGTTATGGCTTTCACACAATTGTAAGCCGGAGTTTTTCTGTCGAAGGAATGAAAGATTGACATGAGCCGGCTCAAATCAATCTGGGGCCTAATGTTGAGGATATAGACCTTAGAGTCACCCGCCAGGAGGGGCTGGGTTACTCGTAAGGTCATTGCCAGAAGCCCGGCGCCAAGCTTAAAGACGGTGGGCCAAAGATGGGCTTAAGACCCGGATATGGCTTAAAGCCCGTAGTTACAATCATTATTATGGTAGAACTTGTAGTGTAAGGCAAGAATAGTTGAGAGTCCGAGCCGGACACTTTTATGAGCCGGCCGGGACTCTGAGAGCTGCTGGGCGTCAGCCTCCCTATATAAAGGGACGACCCGGCAGCGGTTTAGGAGAAGAACAATCTGATCGAGAGCCAGGCATAGCAGTTAAGCTCCCTGGTCATCGAAACCCTAATCAATACCACCGCAAACTGGACGTAGGCTTTTACCTTCACCGTAAGGGGCCGAACCAGTATAAACCCTCGTGTTCCTTGTCCCGCATTAACCCCTTCAAGCTTCCTAGCTGCGATGGCTCCACGACTAAGTCCTAGCTCGAGGACATCTGCCGTGACAATTCCACGACAAGTTTCATATAGAGCATGCTCGAAACGGAGCAACGGTGCAACACATACACTCCAAACAAGACATAGCAACAATCTGTCCAAAACAGCAACTAGGCATAATGCAAGCATCAAAACAATATGCTACAGCAACTCAACATGAAAACAAAAGGCATGGACATGATGTACAGGTAAAGCACAACAAAACATGAACACTGAGCTATCTCCAGAAATCACTAGAACATGCTCAAAAGGACATGGCAAGATTGCAAATAATAACAGGTTCACAGACTTGGCAGAAATTACTGGACATGACAGAAATAACATCAGGTAGCGATGTTCAGAGCATGAAATCAACATGCTATAGGAACTTAACATGGCAAAACAAGGCATGGAATGAATCTACTCAAAGCATATAACAAATGTCCCTTACTGAACATGAGCCAAAACGGCACAGAAGATATGATGACAACCATGTAAACATAGCAAGTTTCGTTAACAGGTTTCAGACTTAGCAGAAACAGAGCATGGCAGAAACAGACATTATGAGAGCAGGTTTCATGTCGTGGAATTGTCACGGCAGATGTCCTTGAGCTAGGACTTAATCGTGGAGCCATCGCAACTAGGAAGCTAGAAGGGGTTAAACGGGACAAGGAACACGAGGGTTATACTGGTTCGGCCCCTTACGGTGAAGGTAAAAGCCTACGTCCAGTTGAGGTGGTATTGGTTATGATTTCGATGGCCAGGGAGCTTGATTGCTATGCCTGGCTCTCGATGAGATCTTACTTGTCCTTAAACCGCCGCCGGGTCGTCCCTTTATATAGAGAGGTTGACGCCCTGCAGCTCTCAGAGTCCCGGCCGGCTCATAAGAGTGTCCGGCTCGGACTCTCAACTATTCTTGCCTTACACTACAAGTTCTACCATAATGGCGGTTGTAATTACGGGCCTTAAGCCATCTCCGGGTCTTAAGCCCATCTTTGGCCCGCCGTCTTTAAGCTTGGCGCCGGGCTTCAGGCGATGACCATTATGAGTAACCCGGCCCCTCCGGGCGGGTGACTCTAAGGTTTATATCCTCAACATTAGGCCCCAGATTGATTTGAGCCGGCTCATGTCAATCTTCAATCCTTTCGACAGAAAATCTCCGGCTTACAATTGCGTGGCGGCTATAACTCGTCGTGACGTCATCTTCTGGATTCCGGGTAACCCGCCGTGACGTCATCTTCCATTAAGTCCATTTTTACTCCACCATATCCGCAACGGATCTTATCTTTAATTGCCGTCCCGAAAATCGAGGCATTTTTATGGTGAGATAACCGCGCCGTGACCTCCTCGTTTCTCGCGCCCACTTATGAGCCTCACCTTATAAATAGCCCGGCCCGATGAGCCTCCAGCCACTCGTCTTCCTCCTCTCGCCACTGTTCTCCCGCTCGAGCTCCATCGCCGCCGCTGCCGCGGGTCTTCCTGTCTTCACCGACTCAGGCCGCTGCATCAACCTGACGTGACCAGATAAACGGCGGCGACCTCCGCAACTCTCCAGTACCTGTAAGCCGTTGTTACTCCGTAGAATAGATCCGTGTTAGGGTTCTTGCTGTTCTTCCCGTGTTCGTCGCCATTCCTTGCGAGTTCTCGGTAGATTTCATTTTTACCACCTTTCTTGATCTTTATACTATAGAGCTGTTGCGGTAGTTGTTTCACGCCCGTTTCCAATGTACATAGATCCCTTCTCATTGCATAAAGGCTCCATTCGAACTTATGAACTTCTTCTGCATCTGTTTTAGGTCTAGAAACTCTTCCTTTTAGTCGACCATTTTGATCCAAAATATTCACCGCGATCTGTGAAACTTGTTTTCACCACACTTAGTAAAAAACTGCATCTGCTGAGCTATGGCGGCTTACATTTCCGGCTCAAAGAAGCCACGCGCCGTAAAACTTTCCGGCTCAAAAGAAGCCACACGCCGTAAAATTAGCCGGCTCATTTATGATAAAGCTGTAGACAATTTGAATTACTCTCGCTACCTGCAACGGCTTAGATAACCCGATGCACTTAGCTATATGTCATTAGGCCCCTTCATAAGCCGCCATTTTAAACATTGAACTGTAAATTTCCTCCGGCTTATAATTAAACCGGACATTTCCTTTTATCATAGGCTTCCGACTTTCACCATGCCTCCCAAAGCTCCCAAAGCACCCATCACGTGCAACTGGATGAGGTCCAACGTCACTGATGAAACCTTAGCAGACTTTGTGAAAACGGGTTACCTGCCCAAGAAGGATGTCATGTCTTACCGCGCCCCTGACCCGTCAGAGGAGAGACCACAGCCAAGGGACGGGGAGGTGGTAATATTTGCGGATCACATGAGCCAGGGCTTCGCACCGCCCGGCTCAAAGTTCTTTAGAGATGTGTTGAGTTTCTTTGATCTGCGGCCACAAGACATAGGACCCAACTCTGTATCCAATATATGCAACTTCCAAGTGTTCTGCGAAGTCTACCTTGGAGAAGAGCCCAGCCTTCTGCTCTTTAGAGAGCTATTCTATTTGAACCGCCAGAATGAGTGCGCCAACGGACCGAGCCTGGAACTTGGTGGAATCTCCATCCAACGCCGGAGAGACTGCCTCTTTCCTTACGCTGAGCCGCCCAGCCATCCAAAGGACTGGAACCAGACGTGGTTTTACTGCCAGGACACGTCTCCGGCTGACGAGAGCCCTCTGCCCGGCTTTCGTGCCGTGCGTCTGGAACCAAACCACCCTCTGCCCGACAAACTATCTCAGGCGGAGCATCAACCTCTGATCCCCACCATCAACAAGATCAAGGCTCTCCTGGGCAACGGCCTCAACGGCATCGATCTGGTCCGGGTCTGGATCTCGTGGCGGGTGATCCCCTTGAGCCGCCGCCCCGGCTTAATGTGTGATTACACGGGCCGGAAAGATGACCCCCTGCGACATAGCCGCAACGATCTTCCTGAAGACGTTGTTGAAGATATGACCAAGGCCCTCTTGAATGAGAGCTTGGCAGACTGCGGGAGGACCGGCTTAAGCCCCTTCTGCAAGACCAACCCGGCCCCAGCGGTGAGCCGCTGATCTGAACATCTTATTTTCTCCTTTAGATAGCTTTCATCTGAACCTTAAGAAATCTTCATTGTATGTTTCAGGCTGATGAAAAATTCTGGAAGGTCAAGTATGACCATGAGGCGGCCAAGAAGGCCAGGAAGGCTAAGAAAGCCGCCAGGAGAGCCACTCCCCACAAGAAGGGAAGCAGGCCTACTGCCTCAGAGCTGCTTCAACTAAGTGACAGCTCCGAGTCAGAGGTAACTCCTGAACCTGTAAGCTCTTGTTGCATTTCTTGTTTATTCCTGTCCACCTCATTGACACTGATCATCAGCAGGATGACACCGGAGCAAGTAATCCGGTGACCGAAGAGGTAATGACACTTTCCTCCAACTCGGAGCCCTTGCCAAGGCTGAAAGTCCGAAGAGTAACCCGGAAAGTAAGATTTTCACATCCTTTAGCTTATCAAGATCCTCAATTTCTTTTGAAGCGACAGATTCATGAGAGCCGGCGGCACACCCGGACTAACAAGGATGCTGATCTCTCCTCCGGTTTACCTGAGGCGTCAAGGAAGCGCCGGACCGAGGTTATCTCCAACTTATATCATTTTCATCCTTTGGCGGGTGTTATACGTCAACCGCTCAATTCTTCCGATTCGAATTATCAGGAAACTTCACCCTCCTCTGGCGACTCTATGCAATCGAACCTGCCGGCTTTCAAGACCGTACCCGGGTAATGATGATCTTCCCTTGTTGTGCTTATCTTTACTCATACTTTTGTACTAACCTTGTGTCCTTTCAGCGCTCAAGCAAAGCTCAGTAAAAGAGCAAAGAAGAATAAGCCGGTTGAAGAGACGGTCTTGCCTGAGCCGGAGGTTTCAGCTCAAGAGCCGCCAGCTGCCTCTGCTCCTGAAGCCACCACTCTAACTGATGAGCCAGCCATGGAGACTTCCACCAACCCGGATATCTCCAGCCCGGCTCAGCCGGCCGACGACCCAGACGGAGTTTGTCGAGCCGGGGAGACCCACTGCGCTGGCTAAGTGCTCTGCAAAGGAAGAATTGCTAGAGTGCCACCGAGCCAAGCTGGACATCACCAACTACGCCAACCTGAGCATTGGAGAGATCATCTCCAGCTATGTCAATCAAGTGCACAGCAGCCGGGACTTGGAGATTGACATGGTGAAGCAGATACAACATAAGTCTGAGGTACCACTCTACTGCTTACTACATAATCCTCTTTACCATACTCTAGCCCCCAAGTCTACTACTTATGATAGAATATGTTGTAGACTTAACTTCCGGCTTACTTCCATGAACCTGTAATTTGTAGATAGAGACTTTCGACATGCATTAGCCCCCAAGTGCCAAGTGTCTTTGCTTGGAAAGCGCTTGGGACTTTAAAATTGCATAATAACTGTTCATACTATAACCCTGAAACTGTGCAAGCTGCTTGCAAGAAATTTGAGGCTGATATCTCTAATCTGAAGAACCGCCTGAGGACGCAGGAAACTGAGACCCGAAAGGCCAACGCCAAATTTGAGTCCAGTATTGCTGCTCAAGAGAAGCTGAAGAAGAACTTTGAAGCTGAAAGGAAGACTTGGGCCGAAGAGAAGGCTACTCTGGTGAGCCGGGCCGAACAGGCGGAGAAGGCTCTGACGGAGAGAACCGCCGAACTCTCCGGCTTAAAGCGCCACGTGTCACAGATGGTCGCCGCAATCTTCGGTAAGTCATTCCACCGGCTTTCGTCAAGTTTATAATCTTTGTCTTATAAGTCCCATCATTGTCGGCGGCTTATCTTACTCTGTTAAACAGGCCCTAGAAGCGCCAACCTCAATCAGAACGTGCTGACCAAGCTGAAGGCCGTGTACACCCTGGTGGAGCAACTCTACACCGGGTCACAGCGTGCTTTGGCCGTGGTGGCCCTATCCAATGAGGTTCCGACTCACCTGGCGGAAGTTCTTCGCCGGCTTGCCGTTCTTCCTCAGCGTGTCCAAGAGCTGCGACGAGCCTCTGCAAGAGCCGGAGCCATAGCTGCTCTGAGCCGGGCCAAGGCTTTCCTTCCAGAGCTAGACCCGGCGGACATTGCACTTGGTTACCCCAGCTTGAAGGAAGACGGCACCCCTTTCGACCAAAAAGACTTTGCTGCCTGTGTGAAGATCATGCGCCCGGTGGCCACCCTGATTGGGAATGATACTGATCTGACCAAGTACCAGCCGGGCTACGATGCAGAGAATCAGAGGATCCCCACTCCGCGTTATGAAGCCATCAGCTTAGTCCCGCCGACTCGTAAGCACACCTTTGCCCCGGAAATTGACCCGGCCGGGTTATTGACGAGGAAGCTCAGTTTGAAGCTTTGAGCGGCATTGACTGGAAATCGTCAACCTTCCAGGTCTTGGGAACAGCCGGAGGAGCGGAGAGGGATGAGCCGGAAGCTTCGACCCGGCAAGCATCTTGACTCTTTAGGCGGCTTGTTAAACAATGCTTCACCCTTTTGGACTCGGGGAGTCTTGTAATAGAATAGGACCAACATTTTAACTTTGTCGTGCCATCGTGCACGTGTTGAATGCTTAAGTCCATTGAAGTTGCATCCTTATATTCTTCCGGGTCATAATTGATCATTCATTTTCCTTAAGCTCAAATAGCTGTCTTTAACTATCCTGCATAGAAAAACAAATCACAAGTCTCTAGGCGGCTTACCGCACTGAGAAGCATAGTCTCATATATATAACCCGGAATACGAATCTAAGTCATGAAAGACCGGTCCTCAATTATATCCTTGATATAACCGTAATAACACACTTACATGCCTTCAAGAACACATCCGGTTTATATAATCCGGATAATAAGGTTGATACCTCAACTCCGGCTTACCAGTCTTGACAATGCTGATTGTGCACGACTCGCACTGTGAATCAAAATTAAGCCGGCGGAATAAGAACCGCCGTGTACACTGCTGATATAACCAGAAGAACTTGTTGTAAATCAGAAAATCAAAACTCAGGGGCTTCTGGTTCGAATATGACCAGAGACCCGTCCCAAAGGGGTTAAGCTAAGATTCGAATGCGATCATATAATCCCCAGCGGGTTTGGCGATGCCGATCAAGAGGGTACCGACAGCTATGTTCTCTTTGGTTCGAATACGACCCATGTTTGAACAGGAAGCCCCCAAATGACCTTGAGAGTTGTTTAACGACGCTGATTCGAATACGATCCACGTCGGTTCCCAAAGGGGGTTGAGCCCTGATTCAAATATGATCAAAGAAAACTCCCCAATGAGCTCGGCACTTTGCCAATCAAATGGGTATCGACAGCTATGTTCTCTTTGGTTCGAATACGACCTATGTTTGAACAGGAAGCCCCCAAGTGATTATATTGCGTACGGCTAGATTCGAATACGATCATAAGCCGGATCCACCTCCAAGTTACCATGTGATCTTGTAATGGAAACAACACATTTACCTTTGGAGGAGAAAAAGGACAGAGGTCCTGCTTTATTGCTTATCATAATATATACATGGCTTATAGAAATATGTACATTATGAGAGCCAGTGGCTCAAGTGTAATAAGGCCGAAGCTGAGCTATGTTCCACGGCCGACGGGTCTCCTCCTCCGACTTAGGTGAATCTTTGTGCTCACGAATGTCAATGAGGTAATATGACCCGTTGAGCAAGTTCTTGCTGACCACAAAGGGTCCTTCCCAAGGCGGGGACAACTTGTGTGCATCTGTTTGATCCTGGATGAGCCGGAGCACGAGATCGCCTTCCTGGAAGACCCGGGATTTAACCCGGCGGCTATGATAACGACGCAGGTCTTGTTGGTAAATCGCTGAACGGGCTGCTGCCACATCACGCTGTTCATCCAACAAGTCAAGAGCATCTTGGCGCGCCTGTTCATTATCCGCCTCAACGTAAGCCGCCACGCGAGGTGAGTCATGACGGATGTCACTGGGGAGGACTGCTTCTGCTCCATAAACCATGAAGAAAGGCGTAAAACCTGTAGACCTGTTAGGAGTAGTGTTGATGCTCCATAACACGGAGGGCAACTCCTCCACCCAACAACCCGGCGTCCGTTGCAAAGGGACCAAAAGCCGGGGCTTGATACCCTTCAGAATCTCCTGATTAGCTCTCTCAGCTTGACCATTGGATTGAGGATGAGCCACTGAGGAAACATCAAGTCGGATATGCTCGCGTTGACAAAACTCTTCCATGGCGCCTTTGGAGAGATTGGTGCCATTGTCAGTTATAATGCTGTGCGAAAAGCCAAAGCGGAAGATCACCTTTTTCATGAACTGAACCGCCGTGGCTGCGTCACACTTACTAACTGGCTCTGCTTCAACCCACTTTGTGAACTTGTCAACTGCCACCAAAAGGTGAGTCTTCTTATCCTTGGACCTTTTAAAAGGCCCAACCATATCAAGCCCCCAGACCGCAAATGGCCAAGTAATTGGGATCATCCTCAGCTCCTGAGCCGGCACATGAGCCCGTCGCGAGAACCTCTAGCAACCATCACATTTACTGACCAAGTCCTCCGCATCAGCATGAGCCGTCAGCCAGTAAAAACCATGACGAAAAGCCTTGGCCACAAGAGATTTTGAGCCGACATGATGGCCACAATCCCCTTCGTGAATCTCACACAAGATTTCTTGACCTTCCTCAGGGGAAACACAACGCTGGAACGCTCCCGTAACACTGCGGCGATGCAGCTCACCATTGATAACAACCATTGACTTAGATCGCCGGGTTATTGTCTGGCCAAAGTTTCATCCTCAGGCAAGTCTCCCCGGGTCATGTAAGCCAGATAGGGCACTGTCCAGTCCGGGATGATGTGGAGAGCCGCCACCAATTGTGCCTCCGGGTCAGGGACGGCCAAATCTTCCTCTGTAGGCAACTTAACAGAAGGGTTATGCAGGACGTCCAGAAAAGTATTAGGCGGCACCAGTTTTCGCTGAGAGCCCAGCCGGCTTAAAGCATCAGCCGCCTCGTTCTTCCTGCGATCGATGTGCTCTACTTGGTAACCCTGAAAGTGTCCAGCAATGGCATCAACTTCACGGCGATAAGCCGCCATGAGGGGGTCCTTGGAATCCCACTTGCCTGATACTTGTTGAGCCACTAAATCTGAGTCGCCGAAGCACCTTACCTGGCTCAGGCTCATCTGCTTAGCCATCCGAAGACCATGGAGCAAGGCTTCATACTCAGCCGCATTGTTAGTGCAAGGAAACATCAACCGTAGCACATAATGAAACTTGTCACCTTTAGGGGAAGCCAATACAACTCCAGCCCCCGAGCCCTCCAATTGCCTGGACCCATCGAAGTGAATAGTCCAATATGTATTATCCGGATTTTCCTCGGGTACTTGTAACTCTATCCAATCGTTGATGAAATCCACCAAAGCTTGAGATTTAACAGCAGTGCGTGGCACATATTTTAGACCATGAGGCCCAAGTTCTATAGCCCACTTAGCCACTCTCCCTGTAGCCTCTTTGTTTTGGATGATATCTCCAAGGGGGGCAGAACTAACCACAGTGATAGGGTGACCCTGAAAATAGTGCTTAAGCTTCCGGCTTGCCATGAACACACCATAAACAAGCTTCTGCCAATGAGGATACCGCTGTTTGGACACGATGAGCACTTCACTGACGTAGTAAACCGGCCGCTGAACCAGATGCTCCTTACCCTCTTCCTTGCGCTCCACCACCACAGCCACACTGACGGCCCGTGTGTTAGCAGCTACATACAGTAATAAAGGCTCCTTGTCAACCGGAGCAGCAAGGACTGGGGGCTCTGCCAGCTGTCTCTTCAAATCCTCAAAAGCAGTATTAGCAGCATTATTCCATACAAAGTCATCAGTTTTCTTCATCAACTGGTACAAGGGCATGGCCTTCTCACCCAAACGGCTTATAAACCGTCTTAAAGCAGCAATACGACCCGCCAGGCGCTGGACGTCGTTTATGCATGCCGGCTTAGCCAGAGAGGTGATTGCCTTGATCTTCTCCGGGTTAGCTTCAATGCCTCTGTTAGAAACCAGGAAACCCAAGAGCTTGCCTGCAGGAACACCAAAAACACACTTGGCCGGGTTAAGCATCATCTTGTAGACCCGGAGATTATCAAAGGTTTCTCTCAGATCATCTATCAAGGTTTCCTTCTCTCTGGATTTAACCACAATATCATCCACATAGGCATGAACATTGCGCCCAATCTGGTTATGAAGACAATTCTGCACGCAACGCTGATAAGTCGCCTGTGCACTCTTGAGTCCAAAGGGCATAGACACATAGCAGAAGGCTCCAAAGGGAGTGATGAACGCCGTCTTCTCCTGGTCCTTAACTGCCATTTTAATCTGATGGTATCCAGAATAAGCATCCAAGAAACTTAAGCGCTCGCAACCCGCCGTAGCATCAATGATTTGATCAATACGGGGAAGGGCAAAAGGATCAGCCGGGCATGCCTTGTTTAAGTTCGTGTAGTCCACACACATCCGCCAGGTGCCATTCTTCTTGAGCACGAGCACCGGGTTCGCTAACCACTCTGGGTGAAAGACTTCAACAATAAACCCGGCCGCCAAGAGCCGGGCCACCTCTTCACCAATGGCTTTCCGCCTCTCTTCATTAAACCGCCGAAAGAATTGCCTGACCGGCTTAAATTTCGGATCAACATTGAGAGTGTGCTCAGCGAGTTTTCTAGGTACACCTGGCATGTCACAAGGTTTCCATGCAAAAATGTCCCTATTCTCACGGATGAACTCGATGAGCGCGCTTTCCTATTTTGGATCCAGATTGGCACTGATGCTAAACTGCTGAGATGAATCACCCGGAACGAAATCAACAAGTTTAGTCTCATCAGCCGACTTAAATTTCATTGCCGGCTCATGCTCCGTAGTTGGCTTTTTCAGAGAGGTCATATTTGTTGGGTCAACATTGTCCTTGTAAAATTTCAACTCCTCTATTGCACAAACAGATTCTGCATAAGCCGCATCGCCTTCCTCACACTCCAAGGCCACCTTGCGGCTGCCATGAATCGTAATGGTCCCATTATGACCCGGCATTTTGAGTTGTAAATACATGTAACACGGCCGTGCCATGAACTTGGCGTAAGCCGGCCGCCCAAATATGGCATGATACGGACTTCTTATCTTGACCACCTCAAAGGTCAATTTTTCCACCCTGTAGTTGTACTCGTCTCCAAAGGCCACTTCCAACTCGATCTTGCCAACTGGATAAGCCGACTTACCAGGCACCACACCATGGAAAATAGTGTTTGACTGGCTGAGGTTCTTATCAATCAACCCCATACGACGGAAAGTCTCATAATAGAGGATGTTGATGCTGCTGCCTCCATCCATGAGCACCTTAGTGAACTTATATCCTCCCACCTGAGGAGCCACCACCAAGGCCAAGTGACCCGGATTATCAACCTGGGGAGGGTGATCCTCCCTACTCCACACGATAGGCTGCTCAGACCATCTTAAATAGCGTGGAACCGCCGGCTCAACAGCATTCACAGCCCTCTTATGAAGCTTCTGATCTCGCTTACACAGGCTGGTGGTAAATACATGATACTGTCCACCATTAAGCTGCTTTGGATTGGTTTGATAACCCCCCTGCTGCTATTGATGACCCTGGCCAGACTGCTGATTAAAGCCCCCTTGACCGTTCTGTGGATTAGAATTTGAGCCGCCGCCCGGGCCATGAAAACCGCCAGCGCCTGAGCCGCCGCCCGGGCCATTGTTTTCATTAAAGGCATTGGAATTTTTGAAGGCCTTCATGATTGCGCAATCCTTCCATAGATGAGTAGCTGGCTTCTCCCTAGAGCCATGCCTCGGACAAGGCTCATTCAACAGCTGCTCCAGCGTCGGGCCTGACCCGCCGGCTCGGGGAGGTGGCCTCCCCTTGCGTCGCTGGTTATTACCCTGTGAGCTGGCGTTGGCCACGAACTCTAGGCTGCCGTCGGCCTTACGCTTGCCACCTCCTTGGTTCCCCGGGTTATGCTGAGGACCCTTGCCATTGCCGTTCTTCTTTCCCTTCCCTGTCCTTTCATCATCTGAAGCGGGGTCCTTGGTACTATCAGAATCGGCGTACTTGACGAGGGCCGCCATCAGCGTACCCATATCATTGCAGTCGCGCTTAAGCCGCCCGAGTTTCATCTTCAGGGGCAGGAAACGACAATTCTGCTCCAACATTAAAACTGCAGAGCCGGCATCCATCTTATCCGATGAATGTATGATCTCTTTGACCCGGCGAACCCAACGTGTCGTAGACTCACCCTCCTGCTGTTTACAGTTAGTCAAATCCACAATTGACATAGACTGCCTACAGGTATCTTTGAAGTTTTGGATGAACCGGGCTTTCAGCTCAGCCCAAGACCCGATGGAATTCGGTGGTAGCCCTTTCAACCAAGTGCGGGCAGTCCCATCTAACATCATGGTGAAGTATTTGGCCATTGCCGCTTCACTGACCTCCAGCAATTCCATGGCCATCTCGTAACTCTCGATCCAGGCTCCGGGTTGTAGATCAGCCGTGTAATTAGGCACTTTCCTAGGCCCTTTGAAGTCCTTGGGTAGACGTTCATTGCGGAGAGCCGGCACTAAACAAGGGACACCTCCAGTCCTTGTAGGGATACCTACGTCGACGGAAGTCGTTGGATAAGCCGGGGGTGTCTGGTAAGCTGTCAACTGAGGCACCTGCTCTACCTCTTGCCGCGCTCTGTCTTAGTCTGTTGCGTGAAAGGCTCTGTTATGAGCCGGGCCATGGCCAGGGGGCGGGTCATGGCGTCGGATATTACTTGAGCCGGTCGCTGAGACCATGTGTCTGCTATAACTCGGGCTCCGGCCTGGATGAGGGATTGAGTGGATCCTGTCCCAGCTGTAAGAGTACGCCTCTTGCTGCGCCAGTGCTGTCTGAAGGAGCTCTCTGACCCGGCGGGTTTCAATAGCCATTGGAGAGTCGCCGTCAATTGGGAGAGCCGCCAGCCGTGCTGCTGCGGCGACCATGTTCTCCAGCGGGTTAGCATAATGACCCGATGGTATTGGCACATACTGAGGCGGGGCAGGGTTCACCCGGGGAGGCCCCATCACTTGTGGCTGAACAGGGGTCCCAGGCCCGGGCCCTATGATTCCCGGCGGGTTACTAGACCCTGCACCTGGCGTGTTGAAGAGGTTTCGAGGATCATAGACCGGAGGGAGTCGAGATTGGGCCTTTTGATGCCTCCTCCTCATGACCTCATTGGACGCGTTCTGATCCATCGTGAGCCGGAAGGACTGCGCCTGAATCAACTGAGTCTGGGCGTCGAGAGCCGCCCTCTCCGCAGCCATCCTGATCCCTTCCGCCGCCAGATCCTCCTTGGCTTTCACTAGATCTAACTTTAACTGCGCCACCTCCGCGTCATGCTGAGCTTGATCCGCCGGGTCAACCGTGGCGGTCAACAGGGCCGTCATCTTATCCGTGAGATCCATCACCACCTGAGCCAGCGAGGGTACCGGGTTTCCTGACCCAGCGGTAGGGTTCTGAACAGGCTGTGCACCAGCCATGAAGATTCCAACCTGGCTCGGCGGCTCAAACGGGTCCGGAATACTGTCACCATCGGAACAACCCATGAGCCTGCCATCTTGAAGTTGATACAATGAGTTTGATTCATCTGTGGACGACTCGCCGTCAGAGCCGGCGGCCATCTCATCACCAGATCCAGATCCATCAGAGAGCCCTCCATGGATACATCCCACAAAAGCATGCTTCAAGGCAGGTAGGGCCCGGGCGGATCGTGCACGCTGAGCCGTCTCGATGAGATCGGCGCAGAGATCCGGCTCAGGGTCCGACTCACCAATCTTGCCAATGAAGACATGAATTCCGCCGAAGGGGACCCGGTAGCCGTACTCAATTGAGCCGGCGTCGGGGCCCCAGTTTGCATCGTCGATGTAGAGCTTGCCGCGATGACTCTTGGTCATCCGGCCCACAGCGTATCCCTTGAGCCCTTCGAAGCTTCCCTTCAAGAACTCAAATCCATCGTGCGTTGGCCCCACGGTGGGCGCCAACGGTCGTGGAATTGTCACGGCAGATGTCCTTGAGCTAGGACTTAATCGTGGAGCCATCGCAACTAGGAAGCTAGAAGGGGTTAAACGGGACAAGGAACACGAGGGTTATACTGGTTCGGCCCCTTACGGTGAAGGTAAAAGCCTACGTCCAGTTGAGGTGGTATTGCTTATGATTTCGATGGCCAGGTAGCTTGATTGCTATGCCTGGCTCTCGATGAGATCTTACTTGTCCTTAAACTGCCGCTGGGTCGTCCCTTTATATAGAGAGGTTGACGCCCTGCAGCTCTCAGAGTCCCGGCCGGCTCATAAGAGTGTCCGGCTCGGACTCTCAACTATTCTTGCCTTACACTACAAGTTCTACCATAATGGCGGTTGTAATTACGGGCCTTAAGCCATCTCCGGGTCTTAAGCCCATCTTTGGCCCGCCGTCTTCAAGCTTGGCGCCGGGCTTCAGGCGATGACCATTATGAGTAACCCGGCCCCTCTGGGCGGGTGACTCTAAGGTTTATATCCTCAACATTAGGCCCCAGATTGATTTGAGCCGGCTCATGTCAATCTTCAATCCTTTCGACAGAAAATCTCCGGCTTACAATTGCGTGACGGCTATAACCCGTCGTGACGTCATCTTCTGGATTCCGGGTAACCCGCCGTGACGTCATCTTCCATTAAGTCCATTTTTTACTCCACCATATCCGCAACGGATCTTATCTTTAATTGCCGTCCCGAAAATCGAGGCGTTTTTATGGTGAGATAACCGCGCCGTGACCTCCTCGTTTCTCGCGCCCACTTATGAGCCTCACCTTATAAATAGCCCGGCCCGATGAGCCTCCAGCCACTCGTCTTCCTCCTCTCGCCACTGTTCTCCCGCTCGAGCTCCATCGCCGCCGCCACCGCCGCCGCGGGTCTTACTGTCTTCACCGACTCAGGCCGCTGCATCAACCTGACGTGACCAGATAAACGGCGGCGACCTCCGCAACTCTCCAGTACCTGTAAGCCGTTGTTACTCCGTAGAATAGATCCGTGTTAGGGTTCTTGCTGTTCTTCCCATGTTTGTCGCCATTCCTTGCGAGTTCTCGGTAGATTTCATTTTTACCACCTTTCTTGATCTTTAGACTATAGAGCTGTTGCGGTAGTTGTTTCACGCCCGTTTCCAATGTACATAGATCCCTTCTCATTGCATAAAGGCTCCATTCGAACTTATGAACTTCTTCTGCATCTGTTTTAGGTCTAGAAACTTTTCCTTTTAGTCGACCATTTTGATCCAAAATATTCACCGCGATCTGTGAAACTTGTTTTCACCACACTTAGTAAAAAACTGCTATGCATCTCCTAGATAGATCTTGCGTGATCGTAGGATTTTTTTTGAAATACTGTGTTCCCCAACAGTGGCATCCGAGCCAGGTCTATGCGTAGATGTTATATGCACAAGAAGAACACAAAGAGTTGTGGGCGATAATAGTCATACTGCACGAGTATAACACAAGTAGAGGACCTCTAACTTGTTTTTGCAGGGTATGTTATGATGTGATATGGTCAAGACGTGATGATATATAAATTGTTGTATGAGATGATCATGTTTTGTAACAGTTATCAACAACTGGCAGGAGCCTTTTGGTTGTTGCTTTATTGTATGAAATGCAATCGCCATGTAATTGCTTTACTTTATCACTAAGCGGTAGCGATAGTCGTGATAGTAATAGTTGGCAAGATGACAACGATGCTTCGATGGAGATCAAGGTGTCAAGCCTGTGACGATGGTGATCATGACGGTGCTTTGGAGATGGAGATCAAAGGCACAAGATGATGATGGCCATATCATATCACTTATATTGATTGCATGTGATGTTTATCCTTTATGCATCTTATTTTGCTTAGTTCGGCGGTAGCATTATAAGATGATCTCTCACTAAATTTCAAGGTATAAGTGTTCTCCCTGAGTACGCACCGTTGCGACAGTTCGTCATGCCGAGACACCACGTGATGATCGGGTGTGATAAGCTCTACGTTCACATACAACGGGTGCAAGCCAGTTTTGCACATGCAGAATACCCGGGTTAAACTTAACGAGCCTAGCATATGCAGATATGGCCTCGGAACACTGAGACCGAAAGGTCGAGCGTGAATCATATAGTAGATATGATCATCATAGTGATGTTCACCATTGAAAACTACTCCATCTCACGTGATGATCGGACATGGTTTAGTTGATTTGGATCACGTGATCACTTAGATGATTAGAGGGATGTCTATCTAAGTGGGAGTTCTTAAGTAATATGATTAATTGAACTTTAATTTATCATGAGCTTTGTACCTGATAGTAATTTGCATGTCTATGTTATTGTAGATCAATGGCCCGTGCTACTGTTCCTTTGAATTTTAATGCGTTCCTAGAGAAAGCTAAGTTGAAAGATGATGGTAGAAACTACACGGACTGGGTCCGTAACTTGAGGATTATCCTCATTGCTGCACAGAAGAATTACGTCCTGGAAGCACCGCTAGGTGCAAGACCCGCTACAGGAGCAACGCCGGACGTTGTGAACGCCTGGCAGAGCAAAGCTGATGACTACTCGATAGTTCAGTGTGCCATGCTTTACGGCTTAGAACCGGGACTTCAACGACGTTTCGGACGTCATGGAGCATATGAGATGTTCCAGGAGTTGAAGTTAATATTTCAAGCAAATGCCCGGATTGAGAGATATGATGTCTCCAATAAGTTCTACAGCTGCAAAATGGAGGAGAATAGTTTTGTCAGTGAACATATACTCAAAATGTCTGGGTATCATAATCACTTGACTCAGCTGGGAGTTAATCTTCCGGTTGATAGTGTCATTGACAGAGTTCTTCAATCACTGCCACCAAGCTATAAAAGCTTCATGATGAACTATAATATGCAAGGGATGGATAAGACAATTCCCGATCTCTTCGCAATGCTAAAGGCTGTGGAGGTAGAAATCAAGAAGGAGCATCAAGTGTTGATGGTCAACAAGACCACCAGTTTCAAGAAGAAGGGGAACTTCAAGAAGAGCGACAAGCAATTTGCTGCTCAAGTGAAGAAGCCCAAGTCTGGACCTAAGCCTGAGACTGAGTGCTTCTACTGCAAAGGGACTTATCACTGGAAGCGGAACTGCCCCAAGTATTTGGGGGATAAGAAGGATGGCAAGGTGAACAAAGGTATATGTGATATACATGTTATTGATGCGTACCTTACTAATGCTCGCAGTAGTACCTGGGTATTTGATACTGGTTCTATTGCTAATATTTGCAACTCGAAATAGGGACTACAGATTAAGCGAAGATTGGCTAAGGACGAGGTGACGATGCGCGTGGGAAATGGTTCCAAAGTCGATGTGATCGCCGTCAGCACGCTATCTCTACATCTACCTTTGGGGTTAGTTTTAGACCTGAATAATTGTTATTTGGTGCCTGCGTTAAGCATGAACATTATATCTGGATCTTGTTTGATGCAAGACGGTTATTCATTTAAATGTGAGAATAATGGTTGTTCTATTTATATGAGTAATATCTTTTATGGTCATGCACCCTTGAAGAGTGGTCTATTTTTGTTGAATCTCGATAGTAGTGATACACATATTCATAATATTGAAGCCAAAAGATGCAGAGTTGATAATGATAGTGCAACTTATTTGTGGCACTGCCGTTTGGGTCATATTGGTGTAAAGCGCATGAAGAAACTCCATACTGATGGACTTTTGGAATCACTTGATTATGAATCACTTAGTACTTGCGAACCATGCCTCATGGGAAAGATGAATAAAACTCCGTTCTCCGGAACAATGGAGCGAGCAACAGATTTATTGGAAATAATACATACTAATGTATGCGGTCTGATGAATATTGAGGCTCGCGGCGGGTATCGTTATTTTCTGACCTTCACAGATGATTTGAGCAGATATGGGTATATCTACTTGATAAAACATAAGTCTGAAACATTTGAAAAGTTCAAAGAATTTCAGAGTGAGGTGGAAAATCATCGTAACAAGAATATAAAGTTTCTGCGATCTGATCGTGGAGGAGAATATTTGAGTCACAAATTTGGTCTTCATTTGAAACAATGCGGAATAGTTTCGCAACTCATGCCACCCGGAACACTAGAGCGTAATGGTGTGTCCGAACGGCGTAATCGCATTTTATTAGATATGGTGCGATCTATGATGCCTCTTACTGATTTACCGCTATCGTTTTGGGGTTATGCTTTAGAGATGGCTGCATTCACGTTAAATAGGGCATCATCTAAATCCGTTGAGACGACACCTTATGAACTGTGGTTTGGCAAGAAACCCAAGTTGTTGTTTCTTAAAGTTTGGGTCCACATACCCTCGTAGACCGAAAGCGGAAGCGTTATATCAACGTGGTTGATGTAGTCGTACGTCTTCACAATCCGACCGATCCTAGCACCGAACGTACGGCACCTCCGTGTTCAGCACACGTTCAGCTCGATGACGTCCCTCGTACTCTTGATCCAGTTGAGGCCGAGGGAGAGTTCTGTCAGCACGACAGCGTGGCGACGATGATGATGAAGCTACCGGCGCAGGGCTTCGCCTAAGCACTATGACGATATGACCGAGGTGTGTAACTGTGGAGGGGGGCACCGCACACGGCTAACAGATTGTCTGTTGTGCTATTGGGGTGCCCCCTGGCCACGTATATAAAGGAGGGAGGAAGAGGAGGCCGGCCTAGGAGGGGCGCGCCTATAGGGGGAGTCCAACTAGGATTCCCAATCCTAGTTGGAGTCCCCTTCCTTTTCTAAGAGGGGAGAGAGGGAAGGAGTAGGAGAGGGAGAAGGAAAGAGAGGGGGGGGGTGCCGCCCCCTCCCTAGTCCAATTCGGACTTGCCATGGGGGGGCACGCGGCCACCCCTTGAGGCCCTTCTCTCCTTTCCCGTATGGCCCATTAAGGCCCACTACTCCCCCCAGCGAATTCCCGTAACTCTCTGGTACTCCAAAAAATACCCGAATCACTGGGAACCTTTGCGATGTCCGAATATAGCCTTCCAATATATCGATCTTTACATCTCGACCATTTCGAGACTCCTCGTCATGTCTGTGATCTCATCCGGGACTCCGAACAACCTTCGGTACATCAAATCACATAACTCATAATACAAATCATCATCGAACGTTAAGCGTGCGGACCCTAAGGGTTCGAGAACTATGTAGACATGACCGAGCCACATCTCCGGTCAATAACCAACAGCGGAACCTGGATGCTGATATTGCCTCCTACATATTCTACGAAGATCTTTATCGGTGAAACCGCATAACAACACATGTTGTTCCCTTTGTCATCGGTATGTTACTTGCCCGAGATTCGATCGTCGGTATCCTCATACCTAGTTCAATCTCGTTACCAACAAGTCTCTTTACTCATTCCGTAATGCATCATCCCGCAACTAACTCATTAGTCACATTGCGTGCAAGGCTTATAGTGATGATCATTACCGAGAGGGCCCAGAGATACCTCTCTGATACACGGAGTGACAAATCCTAATCTCGATCTATGCCAACTCAACAAACACCATCGGAGACACCTGTAGAGCATCTTTATAATCACCCAGTTATGTTGTGACGTTTGATAGCACACAAGGTGTTCCTCCGGTATTCGGGAGTTGCATAATCTCATAGTCAGAGGAACATGTATAAGTCATGAAGAAAGCAATAGCAATAAAACTATACGATCATTATGCTAAGCTAACGGATGGGTCTTGTCCATCACATCATTCTCTAATGATGTGATCCCGTTCCTCAAATGACAACACATGTCTATGGTCAGGAAACTTAACCTTCTTTGATTAACGAGCTAGTCAAGTAGAGGCATACTAGGGACACTTTGTTTTGTCTATGTATTCACACATGTACCAAGTTTCCGGTTAATACAATTCTAGCATGAATAATAAACATTTATCATGATATAAGGAAATATAAATAACAACTTTATTATTGCCTCTAGGGCATATTTCCTTCAACACTCTCCCCGCTTGTTGCTATGCATCTCCTAGATAGATCTTGCGTGATCGTAGGATTTTTTTTGAAATACTGCGTTCCCCAACAAGGATCGCAAATCGTAGAATCTTCACTATCAGGATCATAGAAATGTAAATTCTAGAGACCAAAATCATAGAATCAGAGGGGTTAGTTTGGATCGTAAAGTCATAGAATCGTACAATAGAATCGCGATTCTGACAACCTTGCTTGAGGTAGATCAACTCTATAACCCCCATATACACAAGCAATATAATCAAGCAGGACGTAGGGTATTACCTCTTAGAGGGGGCCCAAACCTGGGTAAATCTTGTGTTCTGCATCCCTTGTTCCCCATCAATCTAAGGTCCACAGTTCGGGACCCCCTACCCGAGATCTGCCGGTTTTGACACCGACATTGGTGCTTTCATTGAGAGTACCATTGTCGGATCGTTGAAAGGCCGATGGCTTGCCTGATCATCGAAGATGGCATCAACACCAGGGATATCTTCGTCCCCGGGCAACTTTTCGCGTTCGGCAACATTGTCCTACACGCTGATTCGACCGGTCATCTCAACCAGGTCGATAATTTCGCCCCTAAGCAACGGATCAGGTTTGGTAACCTCGAGTATGTCACTGACGCTCGGGGCGATCTGATCTTCACTGGCTTCTCAGCCATACCTCTAACAACCGTGGCCTCTGAAGCATTGACTTTGGGGCCTCTTGCTGGTCCAATCTCCGGATCAGCCCCTACCGCGCTACCGGCTTCGAGCTCAGAAGCACTACCTACGTCCGAAGACCAGGAGTCGATCCCGTCCGAACCCTTCCTCCCTATTTCAGATTTGGTCACAAGACTTCAGGGGATTTCGGTGTCCGAAGATGGGGAGCCAACCCTAGCTGGATTCGCCCTCCTCACTATGGATTCGGCTTCGAGCCCTGACACTGGTGTGGTGTCCAAAGACCAGGGTTCGACCTTGGCCGGACTCGTGCCCCGCTCCACCGTCACAACAAAGGTCAACTCCAAAGAGGCCTCATACTCCGATCCGGCCAACCTAGCCTTATTCAACAAGGCGCTGGACCGGATCTAGATGATGACAATTATCGATGGCCAGTCCTCGGCTCATGCTCAGCGGAGCCTTGAGGCAGGCCATAGGGAATTTTACGCCCCACCCACCACCCACTTAATAGCCATGGTCGAAGACTTAACTGACATGCTGGACTATGCCTCCGAGGAGGCTGGTGACATGGACGACGACGGCGAGGCCACGGCCCCTCCCGTCACTGGCTGATGGACGGCCACATCCACCTACAACATCTACATGGTGGACACCCCCAAGGACGACGGTGATGGCGCCAATGGGGACGGCACCCCCAAAAGGGATAATAAACCTGGGGAGGAGCCCCGCAAGCGCCGGAGGCAACGCCGACGTTCCAAGGGGCGACGAAGCAGGGAAAGCAACACGGGCACCGTAGACGGCGACACCCCAGACAATGCAGAAGACCTCGGTGACCCCACCCCAGAACACCAATCAGATGGCTTAGAGGGGCATGAGAGTCAGCATACTCCCGAGGACCCCCAATGATTCCAAAGACAACAATTATATGCCCCTCTCCGAAGAGGAGGCCAACCTTGGACCTGAGGGCGTTATCGTCCCAGAAGATCCATTGGGACAAAAGCGATTTAAGCAACAGCTAATAGCTACCACGCGAAGCTTGAAGAAGAAGCAGCAACAAATAAATGCCGAACAAGACACCCTCAACGATAGATGGACGAAAGTCCTAGAAGCTGAAGAAGGGTACGGCTATGAACGACGGACAAAGAGCTACCCCAAGCACAAACTGTTGCCTTAGTTCGACGACGAGGCCCTCGAGCCCGTACCGCCTAGACGAACTCAAGGCGACCAGCCCGACCACCCCCCTAGAGGAAGAGACAGGCCGGCTGGAGAGCCTGAATACCCACCTGCCCCCCTCGCCATAAAGGCAAGGAGGCGGCACAACCAGCATATCAATACGATCTGCGACATGACATGGCCGCTGGAGCGGGTCAATCAAGGTCCATTACGGATCAAGAGATTACCCTCCCAAAAGAAGAAACGGATACCAAGCATGGCTTGACCGAAATGATAGAGTTCGTGATCAACGCCGGGCAAGGATGGATTCCGAGGTTCGACGCGATGTAGCCCGAAGGGGCGCCGCTCACCCAATGTGCTTCATAGACAAGGTGATGCAGCACCAATTCCCAGAGGGGTTTAAACCCGTAAATATCGAGCCATACGACGGTACTACGAACCCGACCGTGTGGATTGAGGACTTTCTTCTCCACATTCATATGGCACGAGGAGACAACCTCCACGCCATCAAATATTTGCCACTAAAGCTCAAAGGACCAGCCCGACATTGGTTGAACAGCCTCCCCGAGGACTCCATAGGGAGCTGGGAAGAGCTCGAGGATGCCTCCCGAGCCAACTTTCAAGGCACCTATATCCGGCCTCCGGACGCCGACGGCTTGAGCCATGTGGTCCAACAGCCCGGGGAGTCAGCCCGACAATTCTGGAATTGGTTCTTAACTAAAAATAATCAGATATTTGACTGCCCGAATGCCGAAGCCATAGCCGCGTTCAGGCACAGTATCCAGGACGAATGGCCATCACACCAGCTTGGCCAAGACAAGCCGGAGACAATGGCGGCTCTTACCTCCCTTATGACCCGCTTTTGTGCGGGCGAAGATAGCTGGTTGGCTCATAGAAGCACCAACCCAGAAGACCCCGGCACTTCAGAAGTCCGGGACGGCAATGGAAAGCCATGAAACAATAAAAATAAGCGTTGACACAATGGCACCGAGGCCAATGACATGGCAGTAAATGCCGGATTCCGTAATTCCAAGTCAGGGCCGAGAAAAAAGCCCTCTAAAGGAAACCAGGACGGACCCACCAAGTTGGATGTCATCTTGGATAGGTCGTGCTAGATACACGACACCGCAGACAAGCCCACCAATCACACCAATCGTAATTGTTGGGTAATTAAGCAGGTCGGCAAAGCTATAGCCGAAGACGCATGCAAGAGCCCCCGCAGCGAGGATGAAGAGGAACCTCGCAGGCCGAACAACGGAGCCAGAAACAATTCCCTCCTGAGGTTAAAACAGTGAACATGATCTGTGCCACTCATATACCCAAGAAGGGGAGGAAACATGCACTTCGGGACGTCTACGCCATAGAGCCTGTAGTCCCGAAACTTAATCCATGGTCGGCATGTCCAATCACCTTCGATCGCGAGGACCACCCGACCAGTATCCGTCATGGAGGATCGGTGGCTTTGGTCCTCGACCCAATTATTGATGGTTACCACCTTACCAGAGTCCTTATGGACGGTGGCAACAGCCTCAACCTGATCTATGAAGACACAGTAAGGAAAACGGGAATCGACCCATCAAGGATCAAACCCAGCAACACCACCTTCAAGGTGGTGATCCCCGACATCGAAGCGCGCTGCTTGGGAACTCTCACTTTGGAGGTAGTATTCGGCTCTCCGGATAACTTCCGGAGCGAAGACTTGATCTTCGACATAGCCCCCTTTCGCAATAGCTATCATGCCCTCGTGGGCCGAAAGGCGTTCGCTCGTTTCAACACCGTCCACCATCACGCCTACCTTAAATTGAAGATGCCCGGACCTAGAGGCGTCATCACAGTCAATGGCAACACGGAGCGCTCTCTTCGGACGGAGGAACACACCGCGGCCTTGACGGGTGAATACAAAGGACCGAAATGCCAGCTCGCCTTCAAGGCGCGTGAATCAAACAAGCGAGCACGGGCCCTATCTCCGGCCAAGGGGCCTCCCTGCGTTCGACGAATATAGGAATACACCCCCATGGCCTGCTGATGTCGCTTGAACTACGTCGGTATTTCCCCAAAGATGAAGGGATGATGCAGCACAACTACGGTAGGTATTTCCCTCAGTTATGAAACCAAGGTATCAATCGAGTAGGAGAACCAAGCAACACTATGTAAATGGTACATGCACACAAAGAACAAATACTTGCAACCCGACGCTTATGAGGGGTTGTCAATCCCCCTACGGGCAACGGCGCCGGAAATTGTCAAGTTGACAGGATAAAATTTGTGGTAGATTGGATAAATAGATCTTGATAAAACGCGAAATAAAAGATGCAAATAAAAAATGCAGCAAAGTATTTTTGGGTTTTCGGAATAATAGATCTAGAAACAAAAGCAAATAAAAATAGATCTCAAAGCAAATATGATAAAGAATAGACCCAGGGACCGTAGATTTCACTAGTGGCTTCTCTCAAGAAATAGCACAAGGTGGGTAAACAAATTACTGTTGGGCAATTGATAGAACCTCAAATAATTATGACGATATCCAGGCAATGATCATTACATAGGCATCACGTCCATGATTAGTAGACCGACTCCTGCCTGCATCTACTACTATTACTCCACACATCGACCGCTATCCAGCATGCATCTAGTGTATTAAGTTCAGGGAGAAACGGAGTAATGCAATAAGAACGATAACATGATGTAGACGAGATCTATTCATGTAGGAATAGCCCCCATCTTGTTATCCTTAATAGCAACGATACATGCATGTCTTGATGCCCCTTCTGTCACTGGGAAAGAACACCGCACGATCGAACCCATCACCAAGCACCTCTTCCCATGGCAAGAAAAATCGATCTAGTCGGCCTAACTAAACCAAAGATTCGAAGAAGAAATACGAGGCTATAAATAATCATGCATATAAGAGATCAAAAGAAGACTCAAATAATATTCATGGACATAGATCTGATCATAAACTCAAAGTTCGTCGGATCCCAACAAACACACCGCAAAAAGAGTTACATCAAATAGATCTCCAAGAGACCATTGTATTGAGAATCAAAAGAGAGAGAGGAAGCCATCTAGCTACTGCCTACGGACCCGTAGGTCTACAATGAACTACTCACGCATCATCGGAGAGGCACCAATGAGGATGATGAACCCCTCTGTGATGGTTCTAGATTGGATCTCGTGGTTCTGGAACTTGCGGTGGCTGGAATTGTGTGTCGTCGACTCCCCTAGGGTTTCTGGAATATTTGGGTATTTATAGGGCAAAGAGGAGGTGCGGGAGGCCACCGAGGTGGTCACAACCCGCCAGGGCGCGCCTTAAAAGAAGAGCTGTATATGATGCAACCAGAAGGTTTGTCGATCCTAAAGGTGCTAACAAAGTGTGCAAGCTCCAGCGATCCATCTATGGACTGGTGCAAGCGTCTCGGAGTTGGAATATATGCTTTGATGAGGTTATCAAAGCATATGGTTTTATACAGACTTTCGGTGAAGCCTGTATTTACAAGAAAGTGAGTGGGAGCCCTGTATCATTTCTAATATTATATGTAGATGACATATTGTTGATTGGAAATGATATAGAATTTCTGGATAGCATAAAAGGATACTTGAATAAGAGTTTTTCAATGAAAGACTTCGGTGAAGCTGCTTATATATTGGGCATCAAGATCTATAGAGATAGATCAAGACGCTTAATAGGACTTTCACAAAGCACATACCTTGATAAAGTTTTGAAGAAGTTCAAAACAGATCTGTCAAAGAAAGGGTTCTTGCCTGTGTTACAAGGTGTGAAGTTGAGTCAGACTCAATTCCCGACCACCGCAGAAGATAGTGAGAAAATGAAAGTCATTCCCTATGCTTCAGCCATATCATGTATGTAATGTTGTGTACCAGACCTGATGTGTGCCTTGCTATTAGTTTAGCAGGGAGGTACCAAAGTAATCCAGGAGTGGATCACTGGACAGCGGTTAAGAACATCCTGAAATACTTGAAAAGGACTAAGGATATGTTCCTCGTTTATGGAGGTGACAAAGAGCTCATCGTAAATGGTTACGTCGATGCTAGTTTTGACACTGATCCGGATGACTCTAAGTCACAAACCGGATATGTATTTATATTGAATGGTTGAGCTGTCAGTTGGTGCAGTTCCAAGCAGAGCATCATGGCAGGATCTACGTGTGAAGCGGAGTACATAGCTGCTTCGGAAGCAGCAAATGAAGGAGTCTGGATGAAGGAGTTCATATCTGATCTAGGTGTAATACCTAGTGCATCGGGTCCAATGAAAATCTTTTGTGACAATATTGGAGCAATTGCCTTAGCGGAGGAATCAAGATTTCACAAAAGAACCAAACACATCAAGAGACGCTTCAACTCCATCCGTGATCAAGTCAAGGAGGGAGACATAGAGATTTGCAAAATACATACGGATCTTAATGTAGCAGACCCGTTGACTAAGCCTCTTCCACGAGCAAAACATGATCAACACCAAGACTCCATGGGTGTTAGAATCATTACAATGTAATCTAGATTATTGACTCTAGTGCAAGTGGGAGACTGAAGGAAATATGCCCTAGAGGCAATAATAAAGTTGTTATTTTATATTTTCTTAATCATGATAAATGTTTATTATTCATGCTAGAATTGTATTGATCGGAAACCTAAATACATGTGTGAATACATAGGCATACACCGTGTCCCTAGTGAGCCTCCACTTGACTAGCTCGTTGATCAAAGATTGTTAAGGTTTCATGACCATGGACATGAGTTGTCATTTGATAATGGGATCACATCATTAGGAGAATGATGTGATGGACAAGACCCATGCGTTAGCTTAGCATTATGATCGTTCAGTTTTATTGCTATTGCTTTCTTCATGTCAAATACATATTCCTTCGACTATGAGATTATGCAACTCCCGGGTACCGGAGGAATGCCTTGTGTGCTATCAAACGTCACAACATAAATGGGTGATTATAAAGATGCTCTATAGGTATCTCTGAAGGTGTTTGTTCAGTTGGCATAGATCGAGATTAGGATTTGTCACTCCTAGTATCGGAGAGGTATCTCTGGGCCCTCTCGGCAATACACGTCATAATCTTGCAAGCAAACGACTAAGGAGTTAGTCACGAGGCGATGTATTACGGAACGAGTAAATAGACTTGCCGGTAACGAGATTGAACTAGGTATGAAGATACCGTCGATCGAATCTCGGGCAAGTAACATACCGATAGACAAAGGGAATTACGTATGTTGTCATAACGGTTCGACCGATAAAGATCTTCGTAGAATATGTAGGTGCTAATATGAGCATCCAGGTTCCACTATTGGTTATTGACCTAAGAGGTGTCTCGGTCATGTCTACATAGTTCTCGAACCCGTAGGGTCCGCACGCTTAACGTTTGTTGACGATATAGTATTATATGAGTTATGTGATTTGGTGACCGAATGTTGTTCGGAGTCCCGGATGAGATCATGGACATGACGAAGAGTATCGAAAATGGTTGAGAGGTAAAGATTGATATATAGGACGATGGTATTCGGACACCTGAAGCGTTTTGGAAGGTATCGGGTATTTATCGGAGTACCAGAGGGGTTACCGGACACCACCGGGGGAATATATGGGCCATATGGGCCATGAGTGGGGAGCACACCAGCCCACAAGGGGTGGCGCGCCCCCCTATGGCAGGAGGCCGATTGGGAGAAGGAAAAGAGGGGGTTCGCCCCCCCCCCTTCCTTCTCTCTTCCCCCTTCCCTTTTCTCTCCGGTGTTTTATGGAAGGGGGGCGCCACTTGGGGAAACCCCAAGTAGGATTAAGATCCTACTTGGCGTGCACCCTGGCTGCCTCCCCTCTCCCTCCCACCTATATATATATATGTGGGGGGGGGGCGCCCCTAACACACACCAGACAATTGCCTAGCCGTGTGCAGCGCCCCCCTCCACCGTTTACATCCCCGGTCATATTTTCGTAGTGCTTAGGCGAAGCCCTGTGATACGTCTCCAACGTATCTATAAATTTTGATTGTTCCATGCTGTTATATTATCATTCTTGGATGTTTTATAATCATTTTATAGTCATCTTATATCATTTTTTGGTACTAACCTATTGACACAGTGCCAAGTGCCAGTTGCTGTTTTCTGCATGTTTTTTACATCGCAGGAAATCAATACCAAACGGAGTCCAAACGCAGCGAAACCTTTTGGAGATTTTTTTGGACCAGAAGACATCCAGTGGGCCGAAGAAGCGCCTGGGGGTGCTCCGAGGGGAGCACAACCCACCAGGGCATGCCAGGAGGCCCAGGCGTGCCCTGGTGGGTTGTGCCCACCTTGGGTGCCCCCTGAACCGACTCTTTGCTCTATAAATAACCCAATAATCCAGAAACCCTAGGGGAGTCGGCGAAAATCAATTCCAACCGTCGCAGAGTCCAGAACCACCAGGTCCAATCTAGACACCATCACGGAGGGGTTCACCACTTCCATTGGTGCCTCTCCGATCATGCGTGAGTAGTTCTTTGTAGACCTGCGGGTCCGTAGTTAGTAGCTAGATGGCTTCCTCTCTCTCATTTGATTCTCAATACAATGGTCTCTTGGAGATCCATATGATGTAACTCTTTTTGCGGTGTGTTTGTTGGGATCTGATGAACTTTGAGTTTATGATCAGTTATATCTTTTTATCCATGAAAGTTATTTGAGTCCTCTTTGATCTCTTATATGCATGATTGCTTATAGCCTCGTATTTCTTCTCCTATATTTGGGTTTTGTTTGGCCAACTTGATATATTTATCTTGCAATGGGAAGAGGTGCTTTGTAGTGGGTTTAATCTTACGGTGCTTGATCCCAGTGACAGAAGGGGAACCGACACGTATGTATCATTGCTACTAAGGATAAAATGATGGGGTCTATTTCTACATAAATAGACCTTGTCTACATCATGTCATCGTTCTACTCCGTTTCTCCATGAACTTAATACACTAGATGCATGCTGGATAGCGGTCGATGTGCGAAGTAATAGTAGTAGATGCAGGCAGGAGTCGGTCTACTAATCTTGGACGTGATGCCTATATAATGATCATTGCCTGTATATCATCATGATTATTTGAAGTTCTATCAATTGCCCAACAGTAATTTGTTTACCCACCGTTTGCTATTTTCTTGAGAGAAGCCACTAGTGAAACCTACGACCCCCGCGTCTCTTTCTCATATTATTAGCCTTTGCGATCTATTTTATTAGCCTTTTATTTTCATATCTATTAAACTAAAAAAATTCAAAAATACCTTGCTGCAATTTATTTTATTTGGCGTTCGATCTATAAATATTTACAACTCTCTCATGTCTGTTTGCCTACCTTGGGCACCGCTACCCGAAAGGGATTGACAACCCCCTTTTACACGTCGGGTTGCGAGTATTTGTTATTTGTGTGCGGGTGCCGTTTACGTTGTGTTGCTTGGTTCTCCTACTAGTTCGATAACCTTGGTTTCATCACTGAGGGAAATACCTACCGCTGTTGTGTTGCATCATCCCTTCCTCTTTGGGGAAATACCGACGTAGTCCTAGCAGACATCAAAAGGAATTTCTGGCGCTGTTGCCGGGGAGGATCAAGTCAAGATAGTCTCTCGGCCACGCACCAATTTCTGGCGCCGTTACCGGGGAGGATCTTCAACATATACTAGGTTCCTAATCACAAATTTCATCTCCTTGCAATTATATTATTTGCCATTTTCCTCTCGTTTTCCTCTCCCCCACTTCACAAAAATTTGCCATTTTATTCGCCCTCTTTTTCGTTCGCCGTTTTCTTGCCGGATCTGTTTTTGAGTGCGATCTTGTTTGCATAATCATGATGCCTCAAAGAAAATATTATGATGTTCCTTACCCCAATATTTTGCTTGAAATTGAGAAAAGTACTAAGAAATATATGACTACACAATTTGAGCATAATAAGTATTTTACCGAAGAACTTAAGGAGCACTCCGTTGTGCTAGATGCTATTACTAAACAACTTGATGATATTAGTAGAGAAGTTTGCAATCTCCAATCTAAGTATGCTTTTGTTGAAAGTTTGCTAGGAAAAATATCCGATGCACAAGCTACCTTAGTAAATCAAATGGCTGCTAAACCAATCTCGTTAGAAGATAAAAATGATGAAAATCTTAAAGTGATAGGTGTTTCTTCTATTTATTCCATTTTTAGTAAAGTTAAGATTGATGAAAAAGGAACTGGAGAAGAGTCAACTTTAGTTAGAAGGCGTCCCGATAATTTGGAGGATGAAAATCTTGTTGAGAAAATTGATAAAAGTGGGTTTGAAGAGGTCAAGACTTTAACTAGTGATGTGCCCACTCTTTTGGATTACAAAGACTTTAATTATGATAGTTGCTCTTTGATTGATTGTATCTCTTTGTTGCAATCCATGATAAATTCACCCCATTCATATGAACAAAATAAAGCTTTTTACTAAACATATTGTTGATGCTATGACGAAAGCTTTTGAAGAAAAGTTTGAATTAGAAGTTTCAATTCCTAGAAAATTACATGATGAATGGGAACCTACTATCAAAATTGAGATTAAAATTATGAGTGTTTTGCTTTGTGTGACTTGGGTGCTAGTGTTTCTACAATTCCTAAATCTTTGTGTGATGTGCTTGGTCATACCGATATTGAAGAATGTTCTTTAAATTTGCACTTGGCGGATTCTACTATTAAAAAGCCTATGGGAAGAATTAATGATGTTCTCATTCTTGCAAATAGGATTTATGTGCCCATAGATTTTATTGTTGTTGATATTGATTGCAATCCGTCTTGTCCAATTATTCTTGGTAGACCGTTTTTACAATCTATCGGTGCCGTGATTGATATGAAAGAAGGCAATATTAAGTTTCAATTTCCACTAAGGAAGGGTATGGAACACTTCCCTAGAATAAGAATTAGGCCACCTTATGAATCAATCATGAGAGCATCCTATGGATCTCGAAACAAAGATGACAACACTTAGATCCTTGCTTTATGCCTAACTAAGGGCGTAAAATGATAGCGCTTGTTGGGAGGCAACCCAATGAATAAATTTTATTTTGCCTTTTGCTTTCTGTTCTTGAGTGTTTGCACAGTTATGCTACTGTTATGATTGTGTTTTTTGTGTTTTAATTAGTGTTTGTGCCAAGCAAAGCCTTTAGGATCTTCTTGGGTGATAGTTGTTTGATCTTGCTGAAAAACAGAAACTTTTGCACTCACGAAAATAATTCTCATTTTTAACCAGAGCGTGATAAAATACCAATTATTTTTGCATAAGATTAATATACAAATTGCTCAGGTCGTCCTAATTTTTCAGAATTTTTGGAGTTACAGAAGTATTCAAAATATCCAGATTCCTACAAACTGTTCTGTTTTTGACAGATTCTATTTTCTTTGCGTTGTGTGTTTGTTTTGATGATTCTCTGGTTTTATTTGATGAGTTTTTGCCATATAAAAGTTGGAATACAGTAGATATAATGCAAGAACAAAATATGAATTGGTTTGACACAACACTTTTAGTAGTGATTTGCTCTCTTATACTAACGGATCTCACGAAGGTTTTGTTGAGTTTTGTGTGATTGGAGTTTTCAAGTTTTGGGTTATCTTACGATGGATGAAGGAATAAGGAGTAAGAAGAGCCTAAGCTTGGGGATGCCCATGGCACCCCAAGTTATTTTCCAAAGAGAAGCAAGCAACTAAGTTTGGGGATGCCCTCGAGTGGCATCCCCTCTTACTTCTAACGACCATCGGTATTTTACTCGAAGCTATATTTTTGTTCATCACATACTATGAGTTTTTCTTGGAGCGTCTTGTATGATATGAGTCTTTGCTTGTTTTGTTTTTCTTTTTAAGTCTTGAATCCTTGCTGGACACACCTATTTGAGAGAGCCTAATTTATGCCATGACTTGTTAGAATAGCTCTCTATGCTTCACATAAATTTTTATGAGCTATGGATTTGCTCTAGTGCTTCGCTTATATCTTTTTGAGCATGCTGTGCTTTAGTATTTTTGAAGAAATGCTCTCTTGCTTCACTTAGATTTATTTGAGAGTTAGTAAAATTTTCAAGAAATTCTCTCTTGCTTCACTTAAATTATTTTGAGAGAAAGAAAAATTTATGCTCATGATTTTCACTTATATTTGTTTGAGCTTATCAAAAGCAACACTTGAAAATTAGTTCTAAAGTGATAGATATCCAAGAAGGATATAATAAAAACTTTCATGAAGATCATTGGACAAAATAAACTTGATTCTTTGTAATAGTTTTGAGATATGACGATGTGATATGTGAGCCATGTTGATGAGTAATTATGCTTTAGTAAGAATATTGGTGTTAATGTTTGTGATTCCCTATGCAAGCACGAAAGTCAATAGTCATGCAATGAAATTACATCCTACTTGTGGTGCATTATTCGGTGTTAATTATGCTTAATGCTCGCTTATGAGATTATTCGTTTCTTGGTTGGTCGATTCTCAATCTTTTGCTAGCCTTCATTTTGCACTAAGTATGATCACTACTTGTGCATCCAAAAACCCTTAAACCAGATTTGCCACATGAGTCCACTATACCTACCTATATGCGGTATTCTTTTGCTGTTCTAAGCAAATTTGTATGTGCCATCTCTAATTTTCAAAATAAACTTCTCTTTTGTGTGTTCGTACCGCTCGCAAGGCGGTGAGGGGTGGCTAATATTTTCATGCTAGATGTGTTATTCTCATGGTGAGTGTTTATTCACTTGTCGCACGAGAGTAAGGCAAAGGTATTAGTGATGCCAGTCCTGAAATGAAAAATGAATTTACTTTATGTTGTCAAATAATAAATTCCTTGGAAAGTGTTGGTATGGAAGGCAACCGTGGATTCGTCTAGCCATGGAAAGTGAAAGTATGGTGGAAAAAGGAATAAACTTTATATTCCGTTTGGGAACCGCCTATGATATATTTAGCATGGAAAGTGTTGGGAACTCTAAGTTATTTCTATTGGTGGGAAAGGCACACCTCCCAAAATGTTTTTATCTCTAAGTTTTTCGCTTTGAGCTCTTGCACCTCTACATATCCCTACTTCCCTCTACGAAGGGCCCTTCTTTTACTTTATGCAATTTTTGTTTTGAATTTGAGTCTCCATCTTCACTTATAAAATCACCAACTAAGAGGCACTATGATCGTACTTGAGTATTGGGTGTAGCTAATATGCGAGTGTGTTTCATGAATGGATCAATGGTTGAGCATGATGGGCTAGGGATAACTTATTTTAGCATTGATATTTTGAAAGACATGGTTGCTTGTTGATATGCTTGAGTATTTAAGTCATCATGTCAAAACTAGACTATTGCTTTGAATCATATAAAAGTCCAAATGTCCATGCTATAAAGAAAAGAATATGATATGACATGTTAGGCAACATTCCACATAAAAAATTCTGTTTTTATCACTTACCTACTCGAGGACGAGCAGGAGTTAAGCTTGGGATGCTGATACGTCTTCAACGTATCTATAATTTTTATTGTTCCATGCTGTTATATTATCATTCTTGGATGTTTTATAATCATTTTATAGTCATTTTATATCATTTTTTGGTACTAACCTATTGACATAGTGCCAAGTGCCAGTTGATGTTTTCTGCATGTTTTTTACATCGCAGGAAATCAATAGCAAACGAAGTCCGAACGCGGCAAAACTTTTTGGAGATTTTTTGTTGGACCAGAAGACATCTAGTGGGCCGAAGAAGCGCCTGGGGGGGTGCTCCGAGGGGAGCACAACCCACCAGGGCGCGCCCTGGTGGGTTGTGCCCACCTCGGGTGCCCCCTGAACCAACTCTTTGCTCTATAAATACCCCAATATTCCAGAAACCCTAGTGGAGTCGACGAAAATCAATTCCAGCCGCCGCAGAGTCCAGAACTACCAGATCCAATCTATACACCATCACAGAGGGGTTCACCACTTTCATTGGTGCCTCTCCGATGATGCGTGAGTAATTCTTTGTAGACCTACGGGTCCGTAGTTAGTAGCTAGATGGCTTTCTCTCTCTCGTTTGATTCTCAATACAATGGTCTCTTGGAGATCCATATGATGTAACTCTTTTTGCGGTGTGTTTGTTGGGATCTGATGAACTTTGAGTTTATGATCAATTATATCTGTTTATCCATGAAAGTTATTTGTGTCCTCTTTGATCTCTTATATGCATGATTGCTTATAGCCTCGTATTTCTTCTCTGATATTTGGGTTTTGTTTGGCCAACTTGATCTATTTATCTTGCAATGGGAAGAGGTGCTTTGTAGTGGGTTCGATCTTATGGTGCTTGATCCCAGTGACAGAAGGGCAACCGACACATATGTATCATTGCTACTATGGATAAAACGATGGGGTCTATTTCTACATAAATAGATCTTGTCTACATCATGTCATCGTTCTTATTGCATTACTCCGTTTCTCCATGAACTTGATACACTAGATGCATGCTGGATAGTGGTCGATGTGTGGAGTAATAGTAGTAGATGCAGGCAGGAGTCGGTCTACTAATCTTGGACGTGATGCCTATATAATGATCATTGCCTGGATATCGTCATGATTATTTGAAGTTCTATCAATTGCCCAACAGTAATTTGTTTACCCACCGTTTGCAATTTTCTTGAGAGAAGCCACTAGTGAAACCTATGGCCCCCGGGTCTCTTTCTCATATTATTTGCCTTTGCGATCTATTTTATTTGCCTTTTATTTTCAGATCTATTAAACTAAAAAAAATACAAAAATTCGTTGCTGCAATTTATTTTATTTGGCGTTCGATCTATAAATATTTACAACTCTCTCACGTCTGTTTGCCTACCTTGGGCGGCGCTACCCGAAAGGGATTGACAACCCCTTTTACACATCGGGTTGCGAGTATTTGTTATTTGTGTGTAGGTGCCGTTTACGTTGTGTTGCTTGGTTCTCCTACTGGTTCGATAACCTTGGTTTCATCACTGAGGTAAATACCTACCGTTGTTGTGCTGTATCATCCCTTCCTCTTTGGGGAAATACCGATGTAGTCCTAGCAGACATCACCCTGCGAGGATCACTTCACCATCACCGTCACCACGCCGTCGTGCTGATAGAACTCATCTACTACCTCGACGTCTTGCTGGATCAAGAAGGCGAGGGACGTCACCGAGCTGAATGTGTGCAGAAGTAGGAGGTGTCGTACGTTCGGTACTTGATCGGTTGGAGCTAGAAGAAGTTCGACTACATCAACCGCATTGTCAAACGCTTCCGCTTACGGTCTACGAGGGTACGTAGACACACTCTTCCCCTCGTTGCTATGCATCTCCATGGATAGATCATTGCGTGTGCATATAATTTTTTTTGTTTTCCATGCAATGATTCCCAACACAAAGTACCATGGGTAGCTATGGGGTTTATCACCAAGAGTTTGGTTCAACCGCACCTTGGAATAACGCGTCTTCAGACGACGAATAGGTACCATCTAGGACCTATCTGGCATCAAGCCCCACCAATACAATGACCTTTTGAAGTCTCCCTCTCAAGGACCCGTTAGCGGATAATCAACCCATGGAGTTGTTCTCTCCCATAGAAGCAAAGGCGCAGACGTGTAGTAGGGCAGAGTCCGAGAGTTAACCCACGCATCAAGGCCCTACGTAAAACTTTCATCTATAAATTTTTTCTTCTTAAAAGAGAACTTATATTTTCCGACGCTGTGTTCGGCAGTTCGAATTGTACGACTACACGTCATGAGCCCACGGGAAATAAAAGCAAGCCTTTTTCAGGTCCTTATACAGTTATTTGTACTACGCACTTTTTCCCCGCTCTTCGATCCTGTCTTAAAAACCGTCTGCCATATTTGTTTACCTCAAAGCCTTAGGAGGCCACCAAAAACATCTTTCAGCTTGCTATTAACGGACCGAACGCTTTGCAAAACCGCACCCATCAGGGTGCGGTGTTCCGTGACTATGGAGGAGCTTTTCACAGCCTCCTCCATCATGTCCGGCCAATCGGCCACGACCCGTCCCCCGGTGTTCGGCACTGGCGGCGGGGCCCCTGCTCCCCCTTCGGTGGGAGGCGGCTGTGGCGCTTCGAAGGGCCGTTTAGGCCCCGGAACCATCGTATGGGAGGGCTCGGCTTGCCCGAGCTCCTTCTCCTTGTCTTCGGCAGCCGAGGGGTTAGCCTCGACCATGTAGATATCCTCATCCCCCCGGTATTTGGTACGGGTGGGGTCCTTTGGGACAGCACCTCCCTGGTCTCTCCAGTGACCGAAAGGGGTGCAATGTCCGATGTGCCTCCACTCTCCGCCAGATCAGTTGGCGAAGAAGTACCCTCAGACATCTGGTTGTTGGGGTGGTCGCGCGCCGAGCTGCAATGTGAGGGCACATATGGTTTTAGTAATGGGTTAGTATCAGTACCCAGACAAGTGTTCGTACTCTTATCTTTCGGTGCGGGGCTTGACCCTGGAAACCTTCTCTGGGATCCGCTCGGAGGTTGCAGACTCTTCATCAGAGTCCAAACTGTCATCGAGCAGGACCAGCTTCCCCTTGCCTCTCTTCTTTGGAGCTGGAGAAGGGTTCTCCCCTTCTGCTTTGGTTTTCTTCCTGGTGCGGGAGGATCTGCTCTCCTCCTCCTCTTCTTCTTCTTCCTGGTCCCCCTCTTGTGAGGAGGGGGCGTGAGTGTCCCCGGACTTTGTGTCTAGAGGGACTCATGGGGGGAGGCCCTCCTCGGCCCCCCTGTGGGGTTCTTTTCTTCTCTTTCTTCTCCGGCGCCTTGTAAGGCGCCACTGTCAGCATCTCTATTAGCCGGGCAGACCTGGGGTCTTCGGGCAGCGGGGCCGGACTGCCCATCTTCACAGCTTTCTTCAGCCAATCCTGGAGGAATAAGAAACAGGGGATTGAGAGTCGTAATGGAAAAGCGGATATCCAAGCATAAGGGAGAATGGTATCACATTACCTCCTTGGGAGGGTGTTCAGCGTCAAGACCAATGTCATCCTTCTCGGTCGGCCAGGTCTCCCGTGGCTTGAAAAGCGCTCTCCACAACTTCTCGCGGGTGGTGCCATGGAAATATCGCATGGAGCGGGGGTCTTCGGGCTTCCAGGACCACATCGGGGTGGTACGAAGTTGGCAGGGTAGCAGACTATGGTGGAGCATGATCTGGACCACATTGGTCAGTGTGACCCTTGCCTCTATCATGTTAGTGACGCGCTTTTGCGTGCCTTCACCTCGGTGACAGGCTCCCAATTGAGGCCCTTTTTGGTCCACGAGGTTAATCTCGCGGGGGGTCCGGATCTGAAATCCGGAGTGGCTGCCCAGTTTGCCTCACGGGGCTCCGTGATGTAGAACCACTCTTTCTGCCAGATCTTGACCGTGTCTACAAACACGCCCTCCGGCCAGCCGAGTCGGCCATATACCAAAGTGCAGTTGGATCCGGAGGAAGGCCTCATAGATGGTGATGAAGGCCGAGATGTGAAGGAAGGAATTCGGAGCCAGGTCGTGGAAGTCGAGCCCGTAGTAGAACATCAACCCTCGTACAAACGGATGGAGGGGGAAACCTAGTCCCCGGGTGAAGTGGGGGACGAACACCACCCGTTCGCCGACACGGGGCATCATGACCTGGCCCTCCTCTAGGACTCAATGAGCGATGTTGAGGGAGAGAAAGCCTGCTCGCTTCAGGTCCTCGATGTCGTTGTTGGTGACGCACGAGGCCTCCCACTTGCCCTCCGCTCCAGATCTGGCCATTGCCGAACTCGGCTTTGCAGAAAGATGGGTTGGAGCGCTCAAGCTCTGTAGATTGGGAAAGGCTGTGGCGAGAGGAGGAAGAAGGCGTACGGGGATAGTCGAGGCTGCTCCCTTTTATAAGCAGTCGTAATACAATGAGTCCTAAAAATGCGCTGCCCACCTCGCCTCTCCCCGATAAACTCGTGGTGTTATGCGTGAGTGAGATATTGTGAATCATTGATCAAATCCCTTAAAAAATGGGACACGATCTCCAAAAAAAGGGACACGATCTCCACCTCGAAGGGACGTGCCATCAAAGGGGTGGCCTCGAGCCGCGCATCGAGTCTTCATGTTTATGATCGGATGCGACCCTTCACCAAAAGTAATCATTTAAAGATACTGTTCACACTCGAACGATTGGCCTTCAAGGCTAAGTTAAACAGATAGTTTGGAATCCGGATACGGCTCGGTGTATGGCCGAATTGGATCAAGCGTCGTTTGAAGACTTCACTGGAGTAGGATTATTCCGAATACTCGGGAGAAAGGAACTCGCCTGCAAGCCGGAGTCTACAATAATGGGGAATATAGGAGGCTGGCATTGAAGGATAGTTCGAGGACTACTGAGGGAGTCCTGGACTAGGGGGTCCTCGAGGTACCAGCTCATCTCTGATGGGCCGGACTGTTGGGCCGCATCGTATCCGGACCGAAGACCTTTTGTGCCTTGGTGTGTACCCCAATTCAAGATGGAAGATCCGACATTTCCTTGATGTAACTGACTATCTGTAAACCCTAGTACCCCTGGTGTCTATGTAAACCAGAGGAGTCCGTAGAGGCTAGGAGAACAATCACCATCCTACTAGCTAGGGTTTAGTTCCTCTGATCTTGAGGTAGATCAACTCTGTAGCCCCCATATACACAAGCAATATAATCAAGCAGGACGTAGGGTATTACCTCTTAGAGAGGGCCCGAACCTGGGTAAATCTCGTGTTCTGCGTCCCTTGTTCCCCATCGATCCAAGGTCCACAGTTTGGGACCCCCTACTCGAGATCTGCCAGTTTTGACACCGACAACATGGATAAGGGATGTGGTGCAGCAATATTGTGATGCTTCGGGTCAGCGTGTTAACTTGACAAAATCTTCAATCTTCTTCGGTAAGGGCTGCCCAGAAACTAGTAGACATGAGATTAAGCAAATTCTTGGGGTTGTGAATGAGACACTCAATGAGAGATACTTGGGGCTTCCATCTGATGTTAGGCGCCAAAAGAATGGAGTCTTTTCATATTTAAAGGATCGTGTGTGGAAACGAGTGCAGGACTGGATTGAAAAAACTCTTGCTGCTGCCGAAAAAGAAGTGCTTATAAAATCTATAGCTCAAGCTGTTCTGACATACTCAGTGTCTTGTTTTAAATTGCCAAGAGGACTATGCCAACATATCACATCTCTTATTCGGAATTTCTGGTGGGGTAGCAAGAAGGGAGAAAGGAAGACGACATGGGTCTCGTGGGACTCCATGACTATGCCAAAGTATATGGGAGGTTTGGGCTTCCAAGATATTGAGATATTTAATTTGTGCATACTTGCCAAACAGGTGTGGCAGCTTCTGCAAGACCCGTGCTCACTTAGCGCAAGAATCTTGAAGGCTGGCTACTACCCTAACAACACTTTTCTCCATGCCGAGCTTGGTAGCAAGCCATCGCAAATATGGAGGAGTATACGCGAGGGGCGTGACGTTCTTATGCAAGGTCTATTATGAGGATCGGTGATGGTGCAGTGACGCGGGTAATGCAAGACAACTGGATACCACGTGATCACCTTCTTAGGCCAGTTTGCATGCAATCACAAAATCCTCCGGAGTGGGTCTCTGAGCTGATTGAGCTAGCCACAAGGAGTTGGGATATGAACAAGCTGCGAGCTCATTTCTTGCCAATGGATGTTGAGGCCATCTAGTGCATACCAATCAATCATGTATAGCAAGATGACTTTTGTGCTTGGCATTTTGAAAAAAGTGGAGTGTTCTCAGTGCGATCAGCCTATAGAATGATATGGAGATAAAAAGAAGGCGAGAAGCATGTATTGATAAAATTCCACAAGCATCAAATGTGGCAGAAGAGCAACAAGGGTGGAAGAGATTATGGGTTGCAAAATTACCACCCAAGATTCGGATGTTTGCATGGTGGCTACCTCGGTCATCAGTTCGTCACTGCCCATGGGGGAGGTCCGACACCATCACCACATGGCTAGGATGGCTTCATGTTATTTTTGTGGTGTATCAGTTGATTCGTGGAGGCATTCCTTAATGGAGTGTAATATGGCACGATGTGTCTGGGCGATATCTGACCAAGAACTGCATGTTGCAATCACAGCAGACGAAACATAAGATGCTAAACTATGGCTATTTGAGTTGAGCAAGAAGCTGGACAGTGAGAATATGGTGGGCACGGAGAAGGGCAATACATGAGAATGAATTTTAGTCTCCGCTATCCACGCATGCATTCATCAACAGGTACCTTGCGAATGTCCAGGAAACGGAAGAAGTAAGGGGCAGAACATCTACTGTTCCTGCATGCGTTAGCACCTCAAGGAAGTGGATTCCACCGCAGACGGGGCTGCTTAAAATTCATGCCGATGGAGGTTTATCAAAGGATGGTCGCACGGGAGCTGCTGCAACAGTGTGCCGGGATGAGCTTGGATGCTACCGGGGAAGTTCTGCGATGGTGATGGACGTGATGACTTTACCTGCCATCCTTGAAGCTTATGCTATGAGCGAAGCTCTATCTTTGGCCTCCGACCTTCAGGCGACAAGATTAATCATTGTGTCATATTGCCTTGGGGTGATCAATCATTTGAGCTCAAGCAACAATTTTCCTAGCTATGGTCCCGTCCTAAAAGAAATTGATAGGAAGAAGGACTCGTTCCAGACGGTCATCTTCGACCACGAAAGGAGAGAGATGAATAGGGATGCTCATGCTTGGGGGAAGTACTCGTCCTCCCTGTGTGGAGGTAGACACGTTTGGTTCTCCGGGCTGCCGGACCCCTCTTGTATCCCTATGCGTATTGATTAATAAAGCTCTCTCGTTCCCCTAAAAAAACTAGTCAGGGCACTCTTTGCAGAGGTCACACGCACCTTCTTTGGTGGTGACAAGCCTGTGAGTTTTGCTCTTTTTGAATAGATTCATATTTTTTAAAAGTTTTATCTCTTGAATCGTTTTCATCGTTGGATTTCTTGCATAGAGATATTTAAAACTAGGTCTCATGCTAATAGATTTTGACGAAATTTTTATTTTTAAGAAAAGAACAAAAAAGAAATCCAAAAAACTAGAAATCATAAAAAAAATGACAAATGAGAGAAGGAAAAAACTGGAACCCGAAAGCACGGTTGTGCTTTTCACCTTTTTTTAGAAGCACAAGCTATATTTTTTCCCCTTTTTAGAAAGCACAGTTGTGCCTCTCATGGCAGCACATGATGTGATTTTCCCTTTTTTAAGAAGCACATGTTGTGCTTTTTCTTTTCCGAGAAACACAGTTGTGCTTCTCGCGGAGAAGCAGTGCTTCCCGAAAAAAAATCCGTCAAAACATAGAAAAACCAAGCAAACTCTGAAAAGCCAAAAAACACACACACAAACCGAAAAACACACGTAAAAAGTTGAAATCCTAAGGACGTGCCCGGAGTGTGACACGTGGCGGTGACTGAGTGCATCACTTGACACACTCCCAGGCCTAAGAAAATGACCTATGTGGGGGCTTTGCAAGGGGTAACCCTTCTATGCTCGCCTGTGTGGTGTTGTAAAGCGGGTCGTGTCCCATTTGCGGGTTTGTTGGCTCTTACCTGTTTTAGCCTAAAAACGGCTCTCTGGTGTTGGTAACTTTTAAACTACTAATATATCATAGGTAGTTAATCCCACTTTTGTTTGGTAAGTCTAGGTTGTATCTATCATATTGGAGTGTATGTACGCGTAGTATGTGGTATATAAAAATATTTAGATAGTATATATATATAGTACTATTCTTTAGGTAGTATGTACCATATTTTGAGCATGAACTATGGACCCACTTGCTAAACTTTTGTATAACTCACTTTAGAGTATCTTAGATATAGTATATGAACATACTAAAAATGATGAAGTTTATATAAAGAAACGTCAGGCGTTTCACCCTCTTCTTGGTCCAACCTCTCTATATATGGTCGCCTTCCCTTCTCTTGTTTAATTTTTACCAAATAAGTGTTTAACAATAAGATATTATTTTTTCCTCCAAAATAATATTTTCATTCGGAAGTCAATAAATTCTTACTAAATAGGTGCATAACAATAAGACAACATATTTCCTCGCAAATAATATTTTCTTTGGTAAGTCAATATTTTTTTTATCAAAGAAGTGCTTAACAATAAGATGACACATAAATCATGGAAATTGCATACAAAAACTTGCTAATATACTAGAATGTTTATACTCCTGTTGCAATGCACGTGCAATTATGTAGTTTCTTTCTAAATATGGGTTGACATTTTTCCAGTACACATTACCATTTTCCGAATACACCTTAAATATTTTTTAGATACAGGTAGAATATTCTTAAATGCACGTCAAACAATTTGTCAATACATGTTTGAACAATGTCAAATGCACGTTCTACATTTTCTAATACATAGTGGACATTTTTTTGAATATATGATAGACATTTTTATATGTTATAAATATATTTTCAAAGATTGCACGAACAACTTTCTTTACATTTTATGAACATTTTTAAATTTTTCATGAGCAATTTTTAAAACATATGAATATTTTTAAAGTCATGAATGTCTTTTGAATGGAAAAAACATTTTTTAATAATTTATTAACAAATTTATCAATACAACAGTTGTTTTAAATCTTACGAGCAATTTTTAAACATGGTTTTTTTGAATGGTATGAACTTCTAAAAAGATGTATTATTGCATGAACAATTTTTTTACATTTTATGAACATTTTTGAATTTTTCATGAGAAATTTTTAAAACTTATGAATATTTTTAATTGTCAAGAATGTTTGTTGAATGGTACAAACATTTTTTAATATTTTATTAACGAATTTCTAAATGTTATGAAGAATTTTTTAAACCTGATTTTTTGGAATGGTATGAAGTTTTTAAAAGATGTATTATTGTTACTTATAAAATGTCATGAAGCAACAATAACTAACCACAAACCAACGTTGAAAGCTAGCAAAAAAGACAGAAAAACCAGGAATAAACACTATATATAAACGACCCAACAAAAGAAAAGTCAATACTATATCTATTGGGCCGAACCACTAAAAACCACTTGTTCAAGCTCGCTCTGTGCGACACATGGATGCATCCTGTAAAATTGCTATTTCGATAATAAAGCTAGTGTGTTTCCCCTAAGAAAAGTATATGTGTTTTTAGGAGGGCGTAGGACACTATGCAGGCCGCCCCCTATTTGAATCCTACTATATGCCTGTCGAGGAATCTCATAAGCCTTGTGTCATGGCCGTCTTGCTACGTTGCATTTTCCACGAAAAAATAAATTTATTGAACAGATTTTAAAAAACCAAAGTTTTTTTGAATTTTTAAATGATTTCAACCTTCAAAAAACCATTAACTCGTAAAGGATTGCAAAACTGTAAATATTTGTGAATTTAAAAAGACTCACAATTTTTTCAAAACAAAATTCTAAATCTTCGAAAACATGTTCATGATTTTTGAATAGGTATCCATGACATATAAAAATGTTTGCATAGTTTAAGAAATTTTCAAATAAGTTTAAGAAAATCTTAAATTTAATATTGTTGATGTGTATTAAAAAATATTAATCAAGTTAAAAATATCATATTTAAATATATTTTTGTATTTAATAAAAAGCACATGATTTTTTAAAAAGTTGCCTAGAAAAATGTTCATGCTTTTTGAAAAAGTTAAATTATAAAATACAAAAGAAAATAAAATGGAACCAGAAGAGAAAAAAGGGGAAAAAATAGATGCAAGCATCACTCGCATAAATATATGTCGGTCGGTCCAAATTGTTAGCTCATCTATGTTTCGTCAACATCTTGTCCACAACTAGGGATGAATAGGTTTTTCCTTCCTACTCATTGCGTAAAAAAACGGGCGTCGTTAAAACACGCACCGGGATCGTCGAATGGAACTCCGCGCAATCCTTCAGTTCCCCATAAATCTGGTGTGCTCTGTCCTCCCATGAAAAAGTGGCCAGTTGTTTGTTTTGTTGATTTGTCTTTTGTCATTTCATCTTGTTTTTATATCGCTAATATATTACATTTGAGATTGAAATTATTCCACAAAATGTTTAATAATAATTTTGAAACAAAAATATATTAAAAAAATATTTGCAACAATTATTATTATTTGTACAATTGTTTTGTTAATTTCATGATGTTTATTAAAAAATTTAAATAAAAAATATGTTCATGAACTAACAAACTTTCATGTATTGAAAAATGTCTATGAATTTTAAAAAATATATTTAAAAATATTTATAAATTCAAGAAATGATCCTGAATTTTTTAAATGCTCATGAATTTGAAAATTGTGTGGGAATCTAAAATTGACCTATATTAAAACAATGTTCATGATATTTTATTAAAAAGAAAGAAAAAAATATGAAAAAAAGAAAAACTGCACTCTGTGGGAAAAATAAGAAAAGGGAAACGCTAAAAGAAAACCAGTAGAAAAAACCCTGAAGTAAAATAAATGATAGGATGCTACCGCTTGTATGTAAAACTCCCGAAGTTGTGTCGTTCATGGTGTGCATGATTTGTACCAATTGCATAGTATCCTTTGCTATAGGCGATAAAGAGGAAATTTTGGCTCTATGCTCTAGACCGTCATATTTTATTAAAACACTTAATTTTACTCAAGTGCCTTCATATTGGTTGTCGGTGCATTGTTGTGTGTTTAGTTCTCTTTAGTGGTATCCCTTGTTGTAGATACTTCTTAAAAGTGGTATCTTAACTTCTTGTACACACAATGCAATCACATAGAATGTGTCATGTATTTTTTTATTCCCACACTATCTCATGATATGTGCCACACAATTCAAAAGAAAATTTTGAATAATGCACATAAATAGGAAAGCACAGAACATGCAACAAGTACCTATAGTTGCACGTATTATCATTCCATTCTACACCCAATTGTGTTATCATGAATCGTCAGAAATGGGAGTTTGAAAGTGCATCACTTAGACACCTCTATTGGTTTTGTGAGATTTATGACAAATTAATTGGGAGGACTAACATTTTATCAAGTTTGTTTCAGGATATCGGTTCTTGTGTTTGAGTGGAATATTAATGGTGACCCCTACCTCTAAGGTTTCAAGTTATTGTCTGCGTCAAGCGCTTAGAATGTAATTTATAAGTTTATGATGAATCCAAGATTCATATTGAGCATACGGTAGTCGTATTATCAAGAGATGCACAAAGAAAATGAACTTTAGTTTTGAACTCCAAGGCAAGATCCTAAAACAAAATCCTCAAGCAATCTACGCTAGAAGCTCAACTCCTCTACTTTTCATAGCCGGGGCACCTCCATGGATTCTTCCCCTATACCATCAGGCCTATAAGGAGTGAGTCAACGCTAAGAGGAAACATTGTTTTCCATTGGATCTAAACTGTCGGGTGCAGAGCCAAGATTCCTTTGAGATCACTTTATTAACTCTTGCACCTCTGAGCGTAACTATTTTTCCAGCACTTCCGAGTCCTTCTCAGTTGCTTCTTACGCAAGCCTCGACATAGGCACGATACTCTCAGGATAATTCTTATGGCACCTTAGATCCGTGACTTTAGTATTTCTTCAAGGTTTCATTTAAGAACATATGAATTTACCCAGTTGTCCTAAGAAAATTGGTTTTATACGGTACTTCCGAGCACATTCTATTTTCTAGCATAAAACATCCACCATTTTGGTCAAGAACCTCTGCAACATCGATGGTGACCCCTACCTACAACTTTTTGAGTTGTTGTCTACCTCAGGCTCTTAAATGGTATTTTATAGGCTTTTCGTTAATCCGAGATTCACATTTAGTGCATGTACATTTCTTTAGTCACTTTCATGTTTACTGTCCCCAGTAGCCCAGGGTCGAGAGCTAGGATTTCCGAGGTGAAAACTCACTCAAAGTAACCCTGTATCAGAGTTGTCGTTTGAGTCGCCTTTAATACTTTTCTTTTTATTTTGGCGACAGTAGAAAGAAATGGCTCTGCTCTCTTAAAGAAGGGTCTTCGCGCTCTATCAGCTATCAATTAGTCGGCGTTATGCGCGACTTTAGTTGACAAAAGCCAACACAATAGCGCTAGCGCCCGCGGAGAACTTTCGTTTGTTCTCCTTCTAAAAGACCACCTCTTAATTTCAATTTTGAAATTAGTTGATTGATTAATGGGAAGAGCTAACACATACAACATTGGCCAACCCCTGGAGAACTTGCAGTGCTGCATCAAAATTTCCCAACCAAATGACTACCAGATCATTGATCTACTCTACCTCAATTCACCATTTCAAACTTTATACATAAGGTGTTTCCGTACCAGCTCCTTCTACCTATACCGCAGTTGAAGCACCTAAAGGTGCACAACTGTACTATCAAGAGGGGCACAAGCAAATATAAGTTGGTTTGAAATTCTATGAAAGGTCCAAAACAAAGTCCTCAAAGAATCCACTCAAGCAACTTAAATTCTTCGTATCACTAAGCCACGGAACCATCGAATATTTTATTCCTGTACTACTAAGTCCCTTCGGGTTAGTCCTCTGTAGCTAGAATTGAGTCACTGGGAAAAGGAGAGAAATGAAAGTGTTAAATGCAAAGAGTTGACCAATCAGAGACTTTTAGGTGAAAGCTAGTTTTTCATGGCGTTGGAATTGCCACACATTTTTTCCTGGCTGATTTACTATAACCTCAACTCTATTTAGTCGCTCGAACAAGATATGTCTTATCAGACAACAAAATATTTCTTTTGGATTTCGCTGCCCATGAGACAAACCTGGTTGAGACAATCTCTGTTAGCTCCGGCACCTCCAAGCATAAATTGTTTATCCGACACTTTCAATCCCACTCAGTTGGCATCTCTATGCAGTGAGAACATTGGTGTATCTCCATGGAGTTTTTGTCTGGTACCTCCACATTGTGACTTTTGGCTTTTCTGCACATTCTTCATATGAGAGATGCTTTGTCTAATGTGGTAACACCGAGCAATTTGTTTTACTCAGTACTTCTGAGCCAGTTCTATTTTTGCACAAAGAGTCATATTTTTTGGCACTGCTCTATTTTTTTCTGCTATTTTCAAGTGTGGTATTAACTGTCTTGTTCCTAGACCTGTTCTGGCCCTTTCAAATATTTGAAACCGTTCGGAAGTTACAATGATTTTCTTCTGGTACTTTTGATCAGTTATGTTTTTAAGATAACATGCACATTTTGGTCTCTCTCTCTATGTGTTGTCATACCCTTTCTTGTGAAAGAGAGAACACAAGTCATTCCACTCCATTCCAACTGCCAGAAGTTCAAGTCGATCGGTCGATCAATCGAGAGAGAGAGAGAGAGAGAGAGATAGAGATAGAGAGAGAGAGAGGACTCCAAGGGGAAAAGGAAAATAAGTGTCGGGTAGTTCCAATAATACCTTTTGATTCTTATATCCCAATACCCCTAAATTCATCTCTTTTGCCACAATTCTATTCCTTGCAAGAGATAGTGAGAGATATACCATGGGGTTATCGGAGAGAGCTTTGGTTAAATACCTTTTCAGGATTTTTATTATAGAAAATGCCTTCACTTGGTTTTTTTACCCTTGGAGGGTGTCCATCTTCTAAATAATTAGGATTCACTCGAGAGCCTTGATAATCCACGAGTGTAGGGGGCTATTGTAGCCCTTTTTGACAAGAGTATCGAACCAAACAAGGAGCGAAAGGAGTTGGTTGATGGAAACTAGTAAGGAATCACTTTGTTACAAGTGGACCAATCTTTAATTGTGCCAAGCAAGCGGTTGTATTACTTATGGGGATCAAATCGCTCTCGAGGACACTTGAGAATTTCACCAAGTTTTGTTTTCATCTAGTTCCATTGAGCTAACTTTCATTACCTTGGCAATTGTTGTGTCGTGGAACCTATATTAATGTGTTGTTCCTACTTGAACAACATACATACTTATGATTATACCCTCGAGCCTCGATGCATGTATCCGGAGATACAAGAATAGTAGTTAAGATAACATCTAACCATAGCATAAAACTTTAGTGTTCCAACAGTCCCGTATAAAATAGTTCGAAAACTTAGGGTTCAATAACTTCTATCACTACAAATACCCATCGTAGTCAAACTAATCACAAAGTGCTCTCCTATAAGACCATAATGGTTAAGTGATATGTGTTCGCACATCACAATAGAGAATCACACTAATATCAAAACATTGAACTTTACTCTACTTCACATGATTACTAGCAACAAGGTTTCTCCCATGTCCTCAAGAACATAAAGGACTACTCACAAGGCATCATATGGTGATATGGGTCATGATTACTGAGGGTAATGACATGATTAACAAACTGAACAAGCAAATATCTCAGCAATTAAACCTCTAAGCATCAACTACAAGTAGTAATCAACACTAGAAAGTAATCTTAGTAACAGATCGGAGGTACAAGTTCATAGATTGAAAAGTAGGGGGAGACAAAGGTGATGGAGATGATGGCGCCGATGAAGATGTTGGTGAATATGATGATAACAATGATGAATGGAGTGTTGGTGATGACGATGACTTCGATTTGCTCCTTCTGGGACGATGGAATTCTGACAGATCAAACTACGGAGGTCAAAAGTGCTTCACTTCTATTCCTTCTTGGAGACGGCGCCGAAAAAAATCCCATAAAATCAAGATGGAGTTTTTAGGGTAATATATGACCAGGGAGCCCAAGAGCACCTGGGGCGATGCGCATGGTCCCCATGTGCCCCCGGCTCGCAACCGAGGGGCTGCCTGTGAGTTGGGGCTGCATGATCCCCCTAGGCACCTCCTCGGCAGGTGCCAGGCAGCCTTGGTTCTCCTCCCATGAGAAAAATACAAAAAAATAGTTTTATTTGATTTTTTGGTCTTCGGTCCTTATTTTGCTCCTTTTGTGCAGCTTTCTGGAAATTTCCTCTCCCGGTGAAACCTGCAAGTTAAGAGCAAAAAGACACTAGAATGGTGCCAATATATGAAAAATATCATTAATAAAGAGCAATTTGTGATAGGAAATGGTGATGCAAAATGAACGCATCAAGCCTTCGACATCTACAACTGAAGGACTCGTGAGTTTATGATGGTCTGCCTACTTTGTGAAGATCTATCCTTATCCTTAGTGAGGCTTCTTGGTGCAAACCATGGTGGAATAGGTTAATTGTGCTCGGTGGGCCGCTTGGGGGTGACCCAATCGAGATCCTTGTGATCTTAAAAACCATTTGGTTCAAAGTCTCCATCAACATGGAGTAGGATTAAATCAACTATCTGAACCACAACAAGAACACTATCAACCCCCCTTGTGTTTGCATCCACTAAACTTAACCTTTAAATTTTTTCCAAGTTACTTTATTCTGCTGCCATAGTTTGTTAACTTGTTTCCTTAGTCCTAAGGATCAACTAGAGTTTTTGGTAGGACTATTCACCCCATCTAGTTCTTAGACCTTGATCCCAATAATAGTTCTTGTTTTTTCTTCATCTCGTGCAAGTTTTTTCATTGCCTGTAGGGATTGGATCTTTGTGGTTATGTTGATCGTGTCCGGCACGATCAGTAACATCTTCGGAGTTGGTTTAGTAACTAAGCAATATCGCCACATGTAGTAGTTGGTTCATCAGAGTCGTCTATGCCTATATCGACAAGTGTTTCTCATTAAAAGATCAGGACACTCGTACTACACTTTCTTGTTTGTTTTGTAATTTAGATTGTATATGCTTTTCCTACCTATCATACCAAAAAGAAAAGAAAAATATAATTAGATCACATACATACTGTTTTGAGCCAAGGAAACGGTCAAGCTCAACCGACTAAAAACTTGGCGTCCGCCGACCACCTCTGCGACTGTCTGATCAACTGTTGATCGTGTGACGCGCATCAACCCCACCACATACATGAGCTTTGAAATGTGGGCATGTTGTGCTCCGTTGCTTTCGTAACACGTCTATGTCGCGAACCAACAAGGTCGAGGGGACAGCGGCGGCGGCTGGATCCCGCTGCGACAATGACACGGGTCCCCAGGGGCGAGGACAATGCAACCACATTGGGCACATTGGCTGCGATCTACGGCAGCGGCCTCCGTGTCTCACACCCTTTCTCCTTATTTTGTTCAAATCGGGAGGGGCAGAGATAGCAGGCAGTGTGTAACACCCCGCATGTAACTTGCCATATTTGTAACTCCGACTCTTGCCATTTTCGGCTATGTGCTATGTTATTTCCTCCGTGGTCGGGTTTTGTCTTTCGTTTTGTTTTTTGTCATGTCATGCATTTTCATATCATGTCATCATGCGCATTGCATTTGCATACGTGTTCGTCTCATGCATCCGAGCATTTTCCCCGTTGTCTGTTTTGCAATCCGGCGCTCCTATCTCCTCCGGTGCACCCCTCTTGTTTTCTTTCGTGTGCGGGTGTCAAACTTTCTCGGAATGGACCGAGGCTTGTCAAGTGGACTTAATATACCACCCGGAGACTACCGGTCAAGTTTCGTTCCATTTGGAGGTCGTTTGGTACTCCAACGGTTAACCGGGCATCCGCAATGTCCATTTGAGTGTCCAGCAAAACCCCCCCTAAAAACCAGCCCAAAACCCACCAAACTCTCTTCCATGCTCTAGGTCGTTCGATCACGATCGTGTGGGCGAAAACCGCACCTCATTTGGAGCCTCCTAGCTCCCTCTACATATTTAAATATGTGGGCATCCCGAAATACGCACGCAGACCAAACCCAGCCCGCTCCCTCTCCGCCGTCGGACGTGCCCGGTCCGCGCCGAACACATCTCCACTAACGGCCACGACGAATCGCGCGCCGCCACGTCATCAGCCCCGCTGCCGCCACCGCGCCGGCCCGCAGGCCCGCCGCGGGCCCTCCCGGGCCCGAGCCTCCTCGCCCCGGCCGCCGCTCGCCCTCTGCCGCTCGCCGCCGTGCTCCGCCGTGCGCCGCGTGCCCCGCCGCCGCCGGTGCTGCCTCGCCCCGCCGCCGCCGCCGCCTTGCTGCCGCACCTCGCGGGCGGGCGCCGCCTCCTCCTCGCCGTCCCCTCCGGCGACCCGCGCCTCCCCGAGGTCTCCTCCGTCGCCGGCCACCTCTCCTCCTCCGGCGAGCCCGAGCTCGAGGAGCTCCCGATCTGGATCCAGTTTCGTGAGCGTTGACTTTCTCGCCCCCCTAATTCTTCCAAGTATTTTTCTTCTACAACATATGCCTCTGTTCACAGCTCCATAACTTCTTGCATGTAGCTCTAATTTGCGCGTGTAATATGTCAAATTGTTCGCCTCGTGATGCTCTACATTTTGTTCAATTGCACCATGTTAATTAGAGGTCATCTTGATGCCCAAATCTCTATTGGAAGAGGGCTAGTTGCTGTTATCTGCTGGTTCTTATCAGAACTTGGAGATTTGTCATTTTTGTATCTTTAAATCTGTGCATCTTATGGGCATGAGCTCTACATGTCTTTTGAAGTATGCCATGCCATCTTGCCAGTGATGTACTCCATGTAGTTTTGTGATCTCTGTGGTGACTAGCACAAGCATGCAAAGTAGGCCATGTAATATTTCTGATTTCAGGGACTTAGTGATTTCTCTAAGTCCTTGTCTGCTGTTATTTTGTTGTCATGTAAACTTGATGCTACAGAGAGATCCATGCATATTTTGGAGATGTTCAGTAAGGATGTTTTGTATCTATAGTTGTAATTGATCCATTTCTGCCCTTATTTGCAATTATGGAGTGCCATAGCATGACTCAATCTTATTCTACTTTTGCTATAAAATATTTCCGGCAGATTCTTAACATGATATGCAATTTTTGCCAAGCTTATTGTAGTTGATCCATACATGCTATGCTTGTGTTCTTGCCATGGTTAGCTTCATAAACATGCCATACTGCTGTAGGTATGCTAGTTTTGTAGTGCATTGCTCTGTAGTGAGTGCATCAAGCTCACAAAGAGGCCTACATATTATTATTTCTGCCATGCTCTGTTTTCTGCCAAGTCTGAAACCTGTTAACGAAACTTGCTATGTTTACATGCTTGCCATCATATCTTATGATCCTTTTTGGATGATGGTCAGTAAGGGACTTTTGTCATATGCATTTAGTAGAACACTTCCATGCCTTGTTTTGCTATGTTAAATTCCTGTAACATGCTGATTTCGTGCTCTGAACATTGCTACCTGATGCTGTTTTCTGTCATGTCCAGTTTTTCACCAAGTCTGTGATCCTGTTATCTTTTGCACTTTTGCCATGCTTGTTTGAGCTTGATATGTTGTGATTTAGCCGTAGCTCAGTGTTCATCTTTTGTCAAGCATCTCCTGTAGATTACTGCCGTGTGCTTTGTTGCTATGTTGGGGTGCTGTAGCATTGTTGCTTGTTGCATTTTAAGTGCTATCATGCTGTTAATCGCAGATTCGTGTCATTCTTGTTTTGCTTGCCATTTGCAAACCGTGCATCCGTTTCCGGTGATCTTTATATAGATTTCGACCGAAATCATCTCATCTTTCCAGTGGCATGCTTGGTTTGCCAAGTTACTGCCTTGTTCATCATTTTTCTTCCGGAGCACGCATATGCATCGCATATCATATCTCGCATATCATACATGTTTTGCATCATGTTGCTTGTGCATTTCTCGTGATTGATTGTGGTTCCGTTTGTTTGTGTTCTTGTCTTGGGTAGAGCCGGGAGACGAGTTCGTGAACGAGGAACCTGTTGAGTACGCTTACGAGGATCAAGCTTTCGACAACTCTGAGAACCTTGCAGGCAAGATGACCACCCCTCGAAATCACTTCTATCTTTGCTTTGCTAGTTGTTCGCTCTATTGCCATGCTACGCTACCTATCACTTGCTATATCATGTCTCCCATTTTGCCGTCTAACCATCCTTTCCTAGCAAACCGTTGTTTGGCTAAGTTACCGCTTTTGCTCAGCCCTTCTTATAGCGTTGCTAGTTGCAGGTGAAGTTGAAGTTTGTTCCATGTTGGAACATGGATATGTTGGGATATCACAATATCTCTTATTTAATTAATGCATCTATATATTTGGTAAAGGGGTGGAAGGCTCGGCCTTATGCCTGGTGTTTTGTTCCACTCTTGCCGCCCTAGTTACTGATATACCGGGATTATGTTCCTTGAGTTTGCGTTCCTTACGCGGTCGGGTGATTTATGGGACCCCCTTGACAGTTCGCCTTGAATAAAACTCCTCCAGCAAGGCCCAACTTTGGTTTTACCATTTGCCGCCTAAGCCTTTTCCCCCGGGTTTTCGCGAGCCCGAGGGTCATCTTTATTTTAACCCCCCCGGGCCAGTGCTCCTTCGAGTGTTGGTCCGAACCGAGCAGCCTGCGGGGCCACCTCGGGGAAACTCGAGGTCTGGTTTTACTCGTAGCTTGACTTATCCGGTGTGCCCTGAGAACGAGATATGTGCAACTCCTATCGGGATTTGTCGGCACATTCGGGCGGTTTTGCTGGTCTTGTTTTACCATTGTCGAAATGTCTTGTAAACCGGGATTCCGAGACTGATCGGGTCTTTCCGGGAGAAGGTTTATCCTTCGTTGACCGTGAGAGCTTATGATGGGCTAAGTTGGGACAGCCCTGCAGGGTAATATCTTTTGAAAGCCGTGCCCGCGGTTATGAGGCAGATGGGAATTTGTTAATGTCCGGTTGTAGAGAACTTGTCACTTGACCCCAATTAAAATACATCAACTGCGTGTGTAGCCGTGATGGTCTCTTCTCGGCGGAGTCCGGGAAGTGAACACGGTCTGAGTTATGTATGACGTAAGTAGGTGTTCAGGATCACTTCTTGGTCATTGCTAGAAGACGACCGTTCCATTGCTTCTCTTCTCGCTCTCTTTTGCGTATGTTAGCCACCATACATGCTTATTGCCGCTGCAGCTCCACCTCACTACACCATCCTTCCCTTCAAGCTTAAATAGTCTTGATCTCGCGGGTGTGAGATTGCTGAGTCCTCGTGACTCACAGATTCTACCAAAACAATTGCAGGTGCCGACGATGCCAGTGCAGATGATGGCGTCGATCTCAAGTGGGAGTTCGACGAGGAACGTGGTCGTTACTATGTGTCTTTTCCTGATGATCAGTAGTGGAGCCCAGTTGGGACGATCGGGGATCTAGCTTTTGGGGTTGTCTTATTTTCATCTGAATTTTGACCGTAGTCGGTCTATATATGTTTGTATTTCGGATGATGTCTGATTTATATTCATGTATTGTGTGAAGTGGCGATTGTAAGCCAACTCTTTATCCCATTCTTGTTCATTACATGGGATTGTGTGAAGATGACCCGTCTTGCGACAAAACCACTATGCGGTTATGCCTCTAAGTCGTGCCTCGACACGTGGGAGATATAGCCGCATCGTGGGCGTTACACAGTGGTGGTGGGCGATAGATCTTGGTCATCCAGCGGCGTGATCCCTTGCTCCACGGGTTTCTGGGGTGCGGTTGACGGGGTCGTCGTGGCGTCCTATTGGTGAAAGAGTCACGTGCGAGAAGGCATGAGGAGAGGAGCCAACGGCGAAGGGAGTTGTTGCTGTTACAACATACAACACGTTGCAATGGTTGAAAATGTTTTGAAGGTTGCAACCGCGAGTGCGACATGATCCATATTGCAAACCCTCGAGTGCAACATGGATCATGTTTCAAACAACAGGTCACAACTAAATGCTAATGCAGCCCAACAAGCGCAACATGGATCATGTTTTTTTTAGGGGTGCAAGCAAACCCCAAAGCGCATATCTCGTGTTACAAACTTCCTAGAGCAACATTATTTTTTAAAAGTACTTAAAAACGAGACCAACCTAAAGGCTAACCTCGTTGATTTTTTTATAGGAGAAACTTCGCGAGCGCCGCACGCCAGAGCCGAGGCTCAAACGCAGGCGGGCTGGTAGCTACCCTCAGCTGCTCGGCCAACGGGTCGACGCCCCGTTCCGGGAGCAAGATGTTGTGAATTCCGGAGCGGCTAACGCGGCACAGATCGGTGGCTGTTGCGCGCCGGATCCAACTGCCATGGAGCGGCCTATCCGATCCGCTTTTCACCTGACCGACGCTTAGCATGATCGTGATTCCATTTCAATCATAGGTAAAGCCCTCGCAAATCACGTTGGAGGTATATTTCCTCCCGATAAAGCGACATAAATAGTACTAGTAAATGGCACGTACGGCGCTAAGCCGCTAAGCAACCACACCACACCATGTGAGGCGAGCCTTGGATGCATAGTTTAGAATCGATCGGTTTCCATTACTCCTTGAAGATGCCGAAGGTAAGGTTTGAGACGGAGATGCCGCCGTCGATGAGCAGGTTGTGGCCGCTCACGTAGCGCGCGTCATCGCTGGCGAGAAAGAGCACGGCGGCGGCGATGTCCTTGACCCGCAGTCCCACGCCCTTGAGGTTAGCAAAGGACTCCATGGCCATCTCGAACGCCTCGCCGTCAAGCCCCACGTAGCCCGTGGCCAGCGGCGTGGCAGCCGCCGCCGGGGAGATGCAGTTGACGCGGATTCCATGCTGGCCAAGCTCCGTCGCCGCGTTCTCCGTCAGCCCGACCAGGGCGCGCTTGGCGCACGTGTACGCGTGCGACGCCACGCCGCCCACCGCCGACGCCAGGCTCGACGTCCCGATGATGCAGCCTTGCCGCGCGGGCACCATGACCCGCGCCGCGTGCTTGGTACCCAGGAAGGGCCCCACGAGGTTGACGGCCAGCACGCGCTCGAAGTCCTCCTTGGTGCTGTCCCGGATGCTGTGGCATGCCGCACCGCCGATGCCGGCGTTGTTGAACATGATGTCCAGCTTCCCGAACCTGGCGATGGTGTGGTCGACGGCCGCCGCGACGTCCTCCTCTTTGGTGACGTCGCACCGCACGTAGCTGGAGGCCGCCGGGCCGAGCTCCGCGCAGAGGCGCGCGCCGAGGTCGTCCTGGATGTCGGCGAGGACGACGCTGGCCCCGTGCTGCACGAACAGCCGCGCCGTGCCCTCGCCGATGCCGCTCGCGCCGCCGGTGATCAGCGCCACCTTGCCGTCCAGCCTGCAACGTACGCACATGACAAATTAACCCTCACCTTCGCGTAAGGCATAAGTGCGCCAATTACATGCATACATAGCAAGTATCAACACAGTACAAAAACTGGAAAAGGTAGGCAACGTCTCGTACTTCCTTGCAGCGGCAGGAACGACATCGGAGCTGCTTGCCATGGGAGCTAACCTTGATTAACTTGTACTGGTATACTACCCTGCGGTGACACAAAGCCCTCGTGGCTCGTTTTATAGTACTAGGCTTGTGGAGCCGCACCACTGATTAAACGTGTTTAGTTTAGCACTAAACGGGCATCTCCAGGGTTCGATATTCGCCTCCCGGAAGTGTCGGGGAGCCTTGGACGTAGCGGAACTGTGAAGTGGCTCGTGCAACACGAACAACGATCGCCGACCAGTGTCCTGAATAAGCCGCTCGCCGTCGTTTTTCCCTGTAATATCCATCGGGCGTTTCTATGACTATTGCTTTTTTTTTTCCGCCGGAAGACTGGGTTTGGAGTGGGCCGGCCGGCTGGCCGGCCGGATATGTATATGCGCGTGCATTGGCTTATGCGTGCGTACTTTTCTGGCGTACTTTTCTGGTCAGCGGAAGATGATGGGCGCGACGAAACGGCCACTAGGCTACGCACCAGGTACCTGGGCTACAGGTGTAGATAGCTCATTTTTCTTGACTACCCACGGTGAAAGTAACTTCAGAAGTAATATAAGGTTCAACTCAGCAATTTTGCTTATGTGGTAATGATTAAATCAGAGAGACGAATTGAGTAAAATAGCTAGTTACTTATACTATAAGTAACATCACACATATTAAGAGAAGATGAGTCTAGAAACTAATAAATAAAGCGTTGCATGATACCACACATATGTTACTCCGCACTGTGTAGGTAGTAACATAGACTAGTAATATATGCATGTTACTAATCGAAGTTACTCTTCACTGTGAGTAGCCTAACTCCCTATAGATAACTAATTTTTTAGGGTCTAAATAGCTACTTTTATTGTTTGTGAGTGCCTCAAAATGAGTAATCCAACTGTCCGGCTACATATGCGCAGTTCACATATACAGGCAGCCGGCGGCTGCCTGTCAAAGCTCTTGGCGGCAAGTTAGCTGCTTCACTGTGACACTGACCAGGACATCGAGACACATGCGACTGAGCATCACCACATCAGCCACTTGACAGCGACAGCCCCGACCGCCTTGCCATCCTTCATCCCGGTGGAGATTCGTCAAAGCCGTACCTTAACTATGTAGAAGATAGAAAATTATGTATAGAACGTTCACGTCACTCTCCTATCAGACGTCCACAACCTGTACTGAAGTGCCAGCCACATAAATATTTGACAAGTGAGGGGTGCCTTGCATTTTCATATAGCTGCGGCCGACTAGAACTTGGTTCCTCCTTCACACATCATCGTGTATGCCAAAGAGGTCATGTAATTGCTCGTGGTGTTCCGTATGGGTGGAGATTGATCAGCCCTCGTTGGCAGTTTTGTGGGCTTGGATGTGAAGACCTGCACGGCTCTAGTGCAGATACGAGCGCCGGATTTGGCCCGGCAATGCGAGTGGTACCGGCTGCTGATGGTTCCGCCGACAATTTTTTGCGGCCGATTTGCGCACGGCACAAGATCACAACCATGTATCCCGTTCGTTCAGTGGGCCACATTCGTCGATCATGACTACCGTGCGATTTTCGTGCGCCAAGCATCGTTTGAACAATACTTTCATATGTACATAGTAGCAAAAGGGATCGTGCATTGCAACAGAAAAAAAATCATAATCTTCAATTGTCATGATCACATTTTGCTGCATCACCGAGATACACTATCACTCTCAATTTTGTGAAATCATGAATTTTTTTGAACTCGCAAACATTATTCAAATTCATGAACACTTTTACAAATGTTTGAAGATTTTATAAAATCAAGAATATTTTTTAAATTCATGAGCATTTTATACTATTTGCAAGCATTTTTTTAAAAGTTGACATTTTTTTAACAATTTTCTTGAATTGGTGAACATTTCTAAAATGGACGAACATTGTTTTGAAAATTGGTGGGACAATTTTTGAAATTCATGAACTTTTTTTATTTAAAAAATATCTTTTTAGTTAACGAACATTTTTTGAATCAGCGAACATTTTTATAAATGAATTGTTAGGAAAAATTTCCATTCATGAATATTTTTTGAATTGGCAAAATTTTGTTCAATTTCATTAACATTTTTGAATACATGAACTTTTAAAAATTAAATATTTTTTGATTTCCTGAACATTTGTTTTCCAAATTTCAAACATTTTGTGAATGAGAACCATTTTTTAAATCACGAACATTTTTTGAATCCACAAACATTTTATGATTTATAAACTATTTATTTCAAAATTCCCATTTTTCTTAATTTTCGGATTTTTTAAGTCACAAATTATTTAAAGTAGCAAAAAACATAAAAGGAAAGTAAAAATAAAAAATAAAAAAACCAAAATTTGAAAAACAGGCCACCCGGATGGGCCGGCCCAAACTGGCGCTCTGCATCTTCTCCCAGCGCGCAGAGCATGGGTCGGCCCAGGCGGAGGATTCCCCCATGTGAAATGTTTTTTTAGTCACTTATAGGTGGCATTAGTGGGTAGTATTTTGCAACTTGGGAGCAATTTCCGTGACGTACCACAAGAAGTAATAGCTCTTTATTATTACTAGCAAAAGAGCCCATGCGTTGCATCGAGAGAAAAAAATATCACACATCCTTGGCCCAATAAGCACGGCTCAAGACTCCTCAGATCCATGTCCTATTTTTCCACAGCACCCCGCCCATGTCGCCTCTCCCGCTCTTGCCAACGGTTGCTGCGGTATTGCAGCAGGTCAGTTATGGTTAAAAGAATATGCAATGAGCAGAATACTACAGAAATTGACTTGAAGCAGAACATATCCAAATTAGCCATGCAAAAGTATAGAGAAACCTTGTCATAAAACACCAATAATTGAGGGTGGATGATGTGGGTTGCAGTTATAGGTTCATCATATACATTAGCACTGCAAACTTTAGAATGGAGCTGCATAATGGACTCCTACCGAGTCCGGTTTATAGTGTAGTCCAAAGTGAGCAATGTAGCTAAAACAATGTCACTCTCGGTATTTTAAATCGGGATGTTATGTTTATAATAGGTCGTTCGGTCTCACTGGAATTGGAATATTGTCAAGGATTACTCTCTATACCAACTGAACTTACAATCAATAGGAGATAAATTATGTTATATGCTGACTTGATGCTATTGTCCATGTAGGCAAATATACACTGTATATACACAGAATATTAGCAATCCCAGTCTTAATTTGTACAGGTTAACTGTAAGTCTTGTAGGTAGAATGCAAGCAACCATTTTAAAGCATAGTTCTGAGATCAATTGTCAATAAATTTGTAAATCAATATCACTAAGAAAAAGATAATTCTGCAGTTACTCAATGTCATCTAATAAATAAAAAATGAGGAATTATGTTGACCATGCATCAAATTGGGTCGAGTGTCAGATGTAATGTACTAGTAGTGGAGGGGGCGCATTCCCCTCACCTTGACAATCCTTATTATTGTCTTTGTTTGTAGGGTTTTTCCTTAAACCACTTATTTAAAATTACTTCAGCAAAGTTACTCTTGAGGCAGGGCGCGCACCGGCCAATACGTAAATTGGACACATCCTCCACATCATTGTGTCACAAACACATCTTAATAGGGGTCTTCAGAGCACAAATTAATATCACAATGATCCCGAGCACTAATATATGGTTGTAAGAACAAAGACCACTTATGCATGTTTTTAGTACTAGTGTTTACACCCTTAAGGTTGTTAAAGGTTCGGTTGGAAAATTAGAATTTAGTTTGTTAACAAAGACTTGTTAGAGCTTTTGTCATAGTGCACATCCTCTCATGGGCCTGATAAGTCAGGGTCACTCCTTGGGGAAAAGGCAGGGAACCTTTCTGCTATCTAAACCGAATCTTAAAGGGCATCAAGAATCCAGGCAAGACTATGATGTACCGGTCAACGCGAAACTGATGAACGCCATGATGGTCCTCCTGACAGTTATGGCAAGACAAGACGAGGGAGTACAAGGGTGAAACTTCGATACGGGAGGGCCTCAAGCTAGGCTCTGGTTTGCGTGGTCGCAGCCTCACCAAACTCCCGAGCTATGATGCTTCGGGGCAGTCATGAGCATGCAAGCCGCACAAATAACCTCGACCCTTGGGCCTTGGCTTAGCACAAAGCACGACAGGAGGCAGCCTCCGCTAATCACTCCAATCTAAGAACGTGTCTCCTAGGAAGCCACACGATGAGTAACCCCGAAGACCTTCTTGAAGACGGACTCGGGAGAGTGGGACACAGAGACATCGGGAGCCCGCCTGGGTTCTCAGATCAAAGACACTCTAGCTCCAGACACGCTTAGGGGTACTGATGGTATAATACACCAGGGTTTGCCTCTCAGTGGGGAGCCCGGCAGCAGGCATGATCCGGGGCCCACGAAGCACAGCAAGGGTTCAACCGCAGGAGGGAACCCCGAAACCCGGATAAACATCAAGAGGTCATCTTGGCGTACAAACCAAGATGGCGGCGGCAAGATTGGATCTATCTCTTATAAAACCCTAGCCCCCTTTGATACATCTCCAATGTATCTATAATTTTTTATTGTTCTATGCTATTACAGTATCAATCTTGGATGTTTTATATGCAATTATATATCATTTTTTGGGACTAACCTATTAACTTAGTGCCAAGTGCCAGTCATATTTTTTGCCTGGTTTTGGTTTTCCAGGAAATCAGTACCAAACGAAGTCCCAATACCATGAAACTTTTTGAAAAAAAAATCTGGACAAAAGAGACCCTAGAAGCTTCGGGAGGAGACTAGATGAGAAACGAGGAGACGGCAAGGCACTTGGGCGCGCCCTAGTGCCTTATGGGCCCGTCGTGGCTCCATCTGACCTAATTCCACCTCTCTAAAATCGGTAAACCAACAAAGAGCCACCTGAAATACTTTTTCCGCCACCTCAAGTTTATGTTATTTGGAGATCCCGTCTGGAGACCTTTTTCCGGTACTCTTCCGGAGGTGGAATCGATCACGGAGGTCCTCTACATCAACCTTGCTGCGCTTCCTATGATGTGTGAGTAGTTTACTATAGACCTACAGGTCCATAGCTAGTAGCTAGATGGCTTCTTCTCTCTCTTTGATTTTCAATACAATGTTCTCCTTGATGTTCTTGGAGATCTATTTGATGTAATCTTTTTTTGCGGTGTGTTTGTTGGGATCTGATGAATTGTGGGTTTATGATCAGATTATCTATGAATATTATTTGAGTTTTCTCTAAACTCTTTTATGCATGATTATTATAGCTTTGTATTTCTCTCCGACCTATCTGTTTGGTTTGGCCAACTAGATTGATTTATATTGCAACGGGAGAGGTGCTTTGTAACGGGTTCAATCTTGCGGTGATCTATATCTCAGTGACAGAAAGGGACAAGACATGTATTTGAATTGTTGCCATTAGGGATAAAATGATGGGTTTTATTCATATTGCTTGAGTTGACTCTGTCTACATCATGTTATCTTGCTTAAGGCATTACTCCGTTCTTTATGAACTTAATACTCTAGATGCATGCTGGATAGCGGTCGATGTGTGGAGTAATAGTAGTAGATGCAGGCAGGAGTCGGTCTACTTGTCTCGGACGTGATGCCTATATACATGATCATTGCCTTGGATATCGTCATAACTATGCACTTTTCTATCAATTGCCCGACAGTAATTTGTTTACCCACCGTAAGCTTTTTGTTCAAGAGAGAATCCTCTAGTGAAAACTATGGCCCCAGGTCTACCTTTATCATATATTAAAATCCAAAAATGCCTTGCTGCAATTTATTTAACGTTGTTTTATTTTGTGTTTTTGTCTATCTATCTACCATTATCAAACTTGATCCTTGCAATTAACTGCCAAGGGATTGGCAACCCCTTGATCGAGTTGGGTGCAAGTATTCGCTCTTTTGTGTGTAGGTGATGTTCACGTGGTCTTGTGTGGTTCTCCTACTAGATTGATAACCTTGGTTCTTAATTGAGAGAAATATTTATCTTTATTGTACTGCATCATCCTCTCCTCTTCGAGGAAATCCCAACGTAGCTCACAAGTAGCACCCATCACCTATATGAAGCGGACGGTAGGGGTAGCCATTTCCATTTACTCTCATAGAAACATACTCTCGGTAGTTACATATCATCCCCATTGTAACCATTGCACAAGGTACACCACCATCACTACAAAAAAAATACACTTCCATGATGATACGTGTTTGTCACAGTAGGTCACGTTTTCTATCATGCATGTACATCCATGACGATTTTATGACAGAACCAAGATAGTCATACCTATGCTGTCGTAGAAGTGTTCCATGACATTACCAAAATTATCATCACGGAAGTGTCCACTTCCATGACGATAAATCGCGCGTCATAGAAGTGCTTTCGTCAAGGGTGACCGACACGTGGCATCCACCGTAACGGGTCGCCGTTAAGCTATCGGGTTCCGGTTTGGATCCGATAACCCATTAACAGCCCGGACCAATGGGCATTTTCCACGTGTAAAATCATCATTGGCTGGAGGAAACATGTGTCTGCTCCTCGGTGGGCCAGATGTCGTCCGTCCATTGGAGGAGACATGCCTATGATACGTCGACACGTGGGAGGGCCCAACAGAGGCCCATATATAGGTTAAAAGGCCGGCCCAGTCAAAGGCTGTCGGATGTGGGGTTCCGGCAAAACCCTTAAGGTTCGAACTCTGGGGTGTGCGCGAAGTTCTTCCCCTCCTACCGATCCATGCCCTAGCTCGCTAAGATCTCACGGACGAACTCGACAAACTCGCAACACAGAAAGACACGAGATTTATACTGGTTCGGGCCACCGTTGTGGTGTAATACCCTACTCTAGTGTGGTGGTGGTGGATTGCCTCTTGGGCTGATGATGAACAGTACAAGTGGAAGAACAACCTCCTGAGGTTGAGGTGTTCTTGTGCTCTGTGGACTTGTGGATCAGAACTCTCTTGATCGACCTCCCCCGTCTACCGTGGTGGCTAGCTCTACTTATATAGGCCCTGGTCTCTCCCCAAATAATGAGCGGGAAGGGAGCCAACAACGACGGGCAAATTTGAAAGGGGACAACTAGTACAAGCTATCCTGACAAAAGTGGTCTTCGCCTGCTAAAGGCTCTGGTGATGACGCCGTCTTGGGCTCCACGGTGACCTCCGTCTTGCCGTCCTGCTGGCCTTGGTCTCGCTGCACCGACATGGAAACCTTTGCCTGATGCCTCGGTACTCCGCGCCTGCGCCTGCCTCCTTAGCACCAAAGAGGAAACAAGGACGATGCGTGCGCTGGCGCCCGCCTAGTGTCGGTCGTCATGGCTCACGTCACGAGAGCCTCGTGAGGTTTGCCCCGCCTTGATATCTCCGCTCCTCGTGAGCCTGCCTGGCTAGGCCACTCCTGAGGAGGTCTTGCGTTGTCCGCCCCGCGAGGCTTGGTCCCTCGCGAGGGCCTTGATGCCTTGTCGATGAAGATGGGCCGTACGGCCCGCTAGCTTAGCCACGCCATGGGCCGCAGGCAGGCAAGTCTGGGGACCCCCGTTCCCAGAACGCCGACAGTAGCCCCCGGGCCCAAGGCGTGCTCGGGCTTGGCTTCGAGGCGAAGCCAAGTGTCGGTGTCAAAACCGGCGGATCTCGGGTAGGGGGCCCCGAACTGTGCGTCTAAGGCGGATGGTAACAGGAGGCAGGGGACATGATGTTTACCCAGGTTCGGGCCCTCTCGATGGAGGTAATACCCTACTTCCTGCTTCATTGATCTTGATGATATGAGTATTACAAGAGTTGATCTACCACGAGATCATAGAGGCTAAACCCTAGAAGCTAGCCTATGGTATGATTGTTGTTGTCCTACGGACTAAACCCTCCGGTTTATATAGACACTGGAGGGGGCTAGGGTTACACAGAGTCGGTTACAAGGGAGGAGATCTACATATCCGTATTGCCAAGCTTGCCTTCCACGCCAAGGAGAGTCCCATCCGGACACGGGACGAAGTCTTCGATCTTGTATTTTCATAGTCCAACAGTCCGGCTAAAGTATATAGTCCGGCCGTCCGAGGACCCCCTAATCCAGGACTCCCTCAGTAGCCCCTGAACCAGGCTTCAATGACGATGAGTCCGGCGCGCATATTTGTCTTCGGCATTGCAAGGCGGGTTCTTCCTCCGAATACTCCATAGAAGATTTTTGAACACAAGGATAGTGTCCGGCTCTGCAAAACAAGTTCCACATACCATCATAGAGAGAATAATATTTCCACAAATCTAATCTGCTGACAACTTTTCATAACGTGACATCACACCACGGCCTGGTCATTATTCGAACCGTTTTTCTCAATCAGCCTGCCACTGCATGTTTTGCGAGGCGATTTTATTGGCACGTCTTGTCGAAGCAGAGATCGTGTCCCCCTTATTACAGGATTCTCATCAATACGGGTGTGGGTAACCCAATCATGCCCGTTGGTATGTCTCCTCGATTTTAGGCAAGTTCCAAACGGCCACGCGGAGGACGCTTGATATTCACCCTCTTTATAAAGAGGCCAAGGCCTGTCCTTTTCTTCTCGCACTCAATCGAACCCTTCCCCCACCTCGAGTTCCAACACCCAAGGATCAGGCTAGGCGCTTCGGACCTTCAATCATGTCCGGATCCAACCTTCAAGGTCGGTGGATGCCCTCCTCTGTCACAGAGGAGGACATCAAGAAGCTAAGAAAAGCCAGTTATCTGACCGCCGAAATCTCGCACAGGCTACCTGCTCGAGCGCAGGTCATTCCCACTCCCGAACTTGGCGAGAGCGTCGTATTCGTCTCTCACTTCCTCCGAGGGCTAGGCCTTAGTCTAGATCCCTTTGTTAGGGGGGTCATGTTCTATTACGGGCTGGATTTCCATGACCTGGCCCCGGATTCCATCCTTCACATCTCGTCATTCATCGTCGTGTGTGAGGCCTTCCTCCACGTCACCCCACACTTCGGCTTGTGGTTCAAGACCTTTAATGTGGAGCCGAAGACGATTAATGGGCGACACGCAGAATGCGGAGGAGCCGTAATAAGCAAAGGCGCCGATGTTCCATGGCCAAAGGGTTCCTTCCCGGAGGTATCCAGCTTATGGCAACGGGAGTGGTTTTACATCACAGCTCCCCGCGGTACTAAGTGGGTGGCCGCCCCTGCCTTTCGCTCGGGCTCCCCGCCACAACTGATGTCATGGATCAACAAGGGGCTGGACTGGGGGCCAGTAAATGATGTGCCGATATTGCAGAGTCGCATCCGAGATCTCCTCAAGAGAGATGTCAGCCTGGTCACGGTAATGCAAGTCATGCTAGTTCGTCGAGTCCCGCCTTGCAAACGTCGACCTCTCCGTATGTGGGAGTTCAACCCGGAAGGACCGCGAGCTATTCAGCACTTCCTCGGAATGACGCTCGAAGAGATGTACAAATTGTTCTTCGGATCACAAATAGAGTGTCCGGACACCACCGAGGATGCGGGTCTGAGCTGCAATCGTCTAGATACCCAAGTAAGTAGTCCTTCGGCCGAACACGTTGTCTCTTTATTTATCGCAACATCATTTTGAGATGTCGCTCTTTGACCAGGACTGGGTAAAAAAGGCGAAGATGATCAGGTGTTCGGCCCCCCTTCCCGAAGGCTCAGCAGATCCAGTACTGGCTAGAATGCTTGAGCTCACGCCTTATCAAGCGACCTCAGAGGAAGATAAAGGGAGGAACAAAGAAGCCGAGAGCGAGCCTCACTCACTATTCATCCAAACCGGGGAAATTAGTGCCTCCGCGAAGGAGGATAACCGGGGGGGGGGGGGGGAGAATCTAAAATTCCATCTCCCCAGGGAAGGAAGAGGACCGCCTCTGAAGACTTGGAAGTAATGGTCTCCAAGCGAGGGAAGAAATCTTTGTCAGGGGGCCCTACCCCGGAGGGCATCCTTACCGCACAGTGCCCGCAAGGGGACCAGCCCTCCACCGAGCTGTAAGTAAACAAAAGTACTTCATAGGGAATATACCCTGCTTTATTTCTGAGAACAATAACCGAGACGTATGTCTTGTAGTCCGGATCGTAGCTCTTCTCGACAGAGTTCGTCTTCGGGGGATCTTCTTCCAGAGATGATGGAGAGCGAATCGCCTCCCCGTGCCTCCCCGCCTCGTGAAGCGGACGACCCTGAGGTGTCGTCACGGAGGATTTCTCCGGATCCGCCAAGGCCAGAGCGTAACCCTTCGGCCATCCGAAGTTCGGAGTATTCGGCTGCTAAGGGGAGCAACAGAAAGAGTCCGGAACTGTCTGGTGTGTGACCAGACGCACTGATGAATCTTCTGGAGCAAGCGGCTATCTCAGAAACGCATCGTACGCTAATGGGTACGGTGGTCGAGGGGATTTCATCCGCGGAAAGCGGGTTGCATGAAGCTTTTATGAGTCTGCTGAAAGGCTTTGAGGTACGTAAAGTAATATATATTTTTTGACGATACCGCACACGCTAGGTGTGGCCTATGCAGATAGTAGCCCCTGAGACTCTGGTTGCTGTCGAAAAAGACGGCAAATAGAGGATCATAGTCCCAGGTAATAACCGTGCTGCCTTTACGTGCAGGCGGCCGAGGGTCCGGTGGCTAGCTGGACTGGTGAATTTGCCGAACTAAAGCGGCAGCTTGATGCGGCAGATGCTGACATCGTGCTTGTAAACAAGCGGCTTGACGAGGCACAGGGTATGTATTCTCCTATGATCAACACATATTAAGAGGAGCATGATGCTAGTATCTATAATATGCTGTGACTGCAGATGGAGCTGTCGCCGTGGAGACCCTTCGGGCGGAACTTGCCCGGGCCATGGAACAAGCCAGGAAGAGTGATGCGGCCGCCCTGAAGGCGGTCGAAGAGCTAAGGGCCGAACAGGCTGCGCATTGCCAGAGCAAAGAAAAAATAGCCAAGATGGCCGTTGAGCTGAAAGATGCCGCCGACCATTATAAGCTTCTTGAAAAGGAAGGCCAAACGAAGACGGCGGACCTAGAGAAGGCCATGGTAGCAGCCAAGGAAACCCGCTCTAAAATCAGAGCGGCAAAGGAGGAGCTACGTCAAGCCGGAGATATCGCGGCTGGGAAGCCCTTTTTGTTGCGGACGAAGTTCGGAGATCCTAAGTATGCCCTTTTGGATCAATTATGGAGTTCTGCGGACGCGTACCTGGATTTGGCAACAAGTGCTGCTGACGCGACCAAGTTTTTCGAAGATCAAAAGGATCACGAAGTGGAAAAGTTGTTCTGGTCGCAGTTCAATGCTCTGGCGCGTCCGTTGCTGTTAAATGAGCAAATGGCCGAGTAGGCCGAGCTCCATAGGTTGTCCGGGCTTGCCATGAGGTGTGTTGTGGATCATCTTTGGCCGGGAGGACCAAAGCTGAATAGTTATTTTGGCTTGGTGCAACAATTCCTTGGTGCTGTGCCGCATATCGATGCTGTGAAGAGGTCGGCGTGCATAGAGGGTGCGCGGATGGCTCTTGCCCGTGTCAAGACATACTGGGCAGAGATGGAGGCCACCGCTATTGCAACCCAGAGTTCGGCCGGAGGCCGAGCATCGACCGAGCACTACTTTGAAGAAGTTCTCGAAGGCGCTCGTGTAATAGAGGCTCAGTGCTCGAAGAGTATCATGTTCTAGTGACATGTATCCCCATTGTAACAACGATGTTATTTTAATTATAAAGGTTGTGTTTATACTTTTGCCTGGAAGTATTATTATGCCTCCTGTGCGGTCGTTTATGTATATGTATATATATAACTTGAAAGTTTGCAGTCGTCGGCTTCAGCCCCCACGCATATAATGCGGGGGTGTTCGCAAAAGCGCGTCTTCACACTTGATCCAACGTCTTGGTCCATTAAGGAGGTGGTAGCACGGCGAACGAGGCAATCGGACTATATTGCTTTAACACTTTCACTTAACCATAGGAGTTTGACAGTGGGGCTACTATATAGCCCCTGGTATTTCCGCGCTCATCCGAATTCGGGGCGCGTATGTACATGACCGGGAAAACCGGCCCTTCTTTAATGCGGAGGAATCCCGAAGATTCCGCTAAGTCATCGAGTGGTTGACCAGTCTCGCGCTTTATCATGACAGTCAGTTTTCGGCTTTCTCTACTGAGGTGCTCATCCGGATGAGCCATGGCACAATCGCAGTAGTTCTCCCGGTGCCACCTTAGCCGATAGAGCGGAACGTAAGGTAGAAAAACGCGGGAGCCGGGCAAACCCCACATTTGACCAAAGACATGATTCGGAGTTGATGCATATAAGGCCAAACTCGCGACGCCGAACACTCCCTAAGGTATTCGGTCTTAACAACATGTACCGGGCTGAGTAACGCCCTTGATTATAAACCCCGAGTGTCCAGGTACGTGCAATATTCTGACGTGGCGAAATGCCAATAACGTCAGCATCCTTCTCGGTTATACTGAGTATCCGGAGGATGTGAAGCAACAAAAGACAGTAAAAAAGGTTTACACAGGGTCTTAATCTAAAAAGAAACCTTTGAGCGGGTCCCTGCTGCACGTCTGCGCCTGTGTCTCCGTTGTGCCGTATCCTGGAAGGGTGTAGCACGATTGTCATCTGTAAAAGAGAAGAACTTAGGTGAAAGTTGTCGTGCGAAAAATTGGTTATTCTCAATAAATCATTAAAATTCAAGATAAGTAAAGTCGAGCCGAACTAGTCCTTTTTACACGCGGGAAGCCCCTGGTACCGCCTATGGGGGTATAATCATCAAACCAATCTCAGGTTTATCTAAGCTGTTACAGCTAGTAATGCGTCGGTGTGACACCCCCGATTTGACCGTACACTAATCATGCACGCAAATGTGTACGATCAAGATCAGGGACTCACGGGAAGATATCACAACACAACTCTAAAACATAAATAAGTCATACAAGCATCATAATACAAGCCAGGGGCCTCGAGGGCTCGAATACAATTGCTCGATCATAGACGAGTCAGCGGAAGCAACAATATCTGAGTACAGACATAAGTTAAACAAGTTTGCCTTAAGAAGGCTAGCACAAAAGTAGCGACGATCGAAAAGGCAAGGCCTCCTGCCTGGGACCTCCTAACTACTCCTCGAAGCCGAACTCCATGTAGAATCATCCTCAGGATCTCTAGCTCCTGTACTCCAGTATCTGGTTGCGACAATCAGGTATAGAAAGGGGAAAAGAGGGAGAAAAGCAACCGTGAGTACTCATCCAAAGTACTCGCAAGCAAGGAGCTACACTACATATGCATGTGTATATGTGTAAAGGGGCATATCAGTGGACTGAACTGCAGAATGCCAGAATAAGAGGGGGATAGCTAATCCTGTCGAAGACTACGCTTCTGGCCATCTCCATCTTGCAGCAAGTAGAAGAGAGTAGATTGAAGTCCTCCAAGTAGCATCGCATAGCATAATCCTACCCGACGATCCCCTCCTCGTCACCCTGTTAGAGAGCGACCACCGGGTTATATCTGGCACTTGGAAGGGTGTGTTTTATTAAGTATCCAGTTCTAGTTGTCATAAGGTCAAGGTACAACTCCGGGTCGTCCTTTTACCGAGGGACACGGCTATTCGAATAGATAAACTTCCCTGCAGGGGTGCACCACATAACCCAACACGCTCGATCCCATTTGGCCGGACACACTTTTTCTGGGTCATGCCCGGCCTCGTAAGATCAACACGTCGCAGCCCCACCTAAGCACAACAGAGCGGTCAGCACGCCGGTCTAATCCTAAGCGCGCAGGGGTCTGGGCCCATCGCCCTATGCACACCTGCACGTTGCGAACGCGGCCGCGAGCAGACCTAGCAACCCGCACGATCACGACGGTTACGTCAAAGCGGTCCAACACGGCGCGCGCCACTCAGTCGCTGACGTCACGAAGGCTTCAGCTGATACCACGACGCCGGGATACCCATAACTACTCCCGCGTAGATGGCTAGTGCGTATAGACCAAATGGCCAGACTCAGATCAAATACCAAGATCTCGTTAAGCGTGTTAAGTATCCGCGAACGCCGACCAGGGCCAGGCCCACCTCTCATCTAGGCGGTCTCAACCTGCTCTGTCGCTCCGCCACAAAGTAACAGTCGGGGCCCGTCAGGAACCCAGGCCCACCTCTACCGGGGTGGAGCCACCTGTCCTTTCAGCCCCCTCATCAGAATCACTTGCGGGTACTCAACGAGCCGACCCGACTTTAGTCACCACATGTGTCATGTATATAATGTATATAGTATATACCCGTGATCACCTCCCGAAGTGATCACGGCCCAGTAGTATAGCATGGCAGACGGACAAGAGTGTAGGGCCACTGATGGAACACTAGCATCTTATACTAAGTAGTAGGATAGCAGGTAAGGGTAGCAATTGTAGTAACAAAGACAGGCTATGCATCAGGATAGGATTAACGGAAAGCAGTAACATGCTACACTACTCTAATGCAAGCAGTATAGAGAAGAATAGGCGATATCTGGTGATCAAGGGGGGGGGGGCTTGCCTGGTTGCTCTGGCAAGTAGGAGGGGTCGTCAACTCCGTAGTCGAACTGGGCAGCAGCAGTGTCGGTCTCGTAGTCTACCGGAGAGAAGAGGGGGAAGAAACAGTAAATACAATGCAAACATAAACATGACGATGCGTGACATGACAATGTGCGGTACTAGGGGTGCCCTAACGCGGCAGTAGGTGGTACCGGCGAAGGGGGGGAACATCCGGGAAAGTATTCCCGATGTTTCGCATTTTTGGACAGATGAAACGGAGGGGGAAAGTTGCATGTTCGATAGGTTAGGGAGGTGTGGTGGACGAACAGGCTACGTATTCGGATTCGTCTCGTCGTTCTGAGCAACTTTCATGTACAAAGTTTTCCCATCCGAGTTACGGATTAAAAGATATGATTTTCTAAAGATTTAATCATTTTCTAGAAATAACAGATTTAATTTAATTCGAAAAATGCTTATTGCGTCAGCATGACGTCACCCTGACATCAACAGTCAACCAGCCAGTTTGACTGGTCAATCTAACGCCTGGGACCCACCTGTCAATGACAGTGGGGGGGGGTTCACAGTGTTAAGAACTAATCTAATTTAGCCAACTAACCTACTAGGCCCACCTGTCACGGGGTAATTAGGTTAAACTAATTAAATTAATTATTCTAAAACGTGGTTTGGCTAATTAAAGGGTGGGTCCCGTCTGTCTGTGGTACTGGGCGGTCCAGTCAGCAGTTGACCAAGTCAACATGGTCAACGGGGCCCACGGGACCCACCTGCAGCGACCCAGGGATGGCCCCAGGGCCAGCCACGTCAGCGGCGTCGGCGTTTAGCCGCCGGCGGCCACAAACGCGGCTGCGGCGCACGGGAGGCCGCGGGATTTGGCTACAGGCCACCAAAATTGACGCGGGCTGTTGCGTTCGAACGGGGAGTCGATGCCGCGTCTACTAGGACCGGTGGCGCCGCCGGAGTTCGCCGAAACTGACGGCAATGAGCACCGAGGCGGATGCCGGAGCTCGGGCGTGGGCGGCTACGGCGAGGAGAGGCACAGCCGGGGACAGGGATAGGTGCGTTGGGGCCCTGGAGACGTGCTGAGAACGACGACGCGGTCGGACGCGAGCCACGCTTGCGGTGGCCGCGACGGAGAGCTCGACCGCGGCGGCGGGAGGGTGAGCGCGACGGGGGAGCGAGCTACGGGATGCGGTGAGCTAGGAGGGGAGGAGGAGGAGGTTCAGGGGCTCACGGCCGTTGCAGAGACGGCCCGGGGAAGACTCGATGTGCTCGGGGCGGCGCGGATTCCGGCGATGGCGACAACGGAGCAGAGGAGGGGGACGAGGTCGCCGCGGTCGCTGCAGGGGCTTCGAGTTCCAGCCCGAGGTGGCAGGAGGCGTAGGGGACGACGGCGGGGCTGTTGAGCACGTCTACGAGGTGATGGAGGGTCGGTGGCCGCGTCGACGACGAGCAGCGGCGACGAGCTCGAGCGACCGAGGTCGGGATCGAGCGTGAGGAGAGGGGAGAGGTGAGGTGGATCTGATGGGAGGAAGCGTGATGGGAGGGGGAGATCTGGCAGGGGGCGAGTGGGGAGGAGAACCCGAGGAGGCGCAGGTGTGGCGACCTTATCCCCTCCTCGACGCCGGCGAGGGGGTCCGGCGGGGACGTGCCCCTGTTTAGGCGCGGTCGGGGGAACAGCGCACGGGGAAAGAAGACGACAAAGGGGGGCGGGGAGTGGGCCTGCGACGGTGGTCAGTCGGCTGGGCTGGCTGCCAGCTGGGCCGGTTGGCCCAGTGGGGGGTTCCTTTATTTCTTTTTTTTTGTTTCTTTTCTGTTTTCCTTTCTTTATCTATTTTCTTTTCTATTTTATTCTTTAAATTTCTGTTTTATAAAATATAAATACAACTCCTAAATTAATGTTATAATTTATTCTACTGCCCCAAAAAGTTTGACACCTAATTAAAATAGTTTGCATTATTATTAATTTTAAAAGGCATTTAATTAATTGTCATAGCTGCTGTTTTAATTACTTTAGAGCCTTTAAACATTTTATAAAAGTGTGGTTTCTCCACAATAATTACCTATGCATTATTTGGCAACACCCCAACATTTTAGTTTTAATATTTGAAAATCTTTACCGTTTGACTTCATTTTAAGTTTGAATTTCGAATCGATTTTGAACTAACACGAGATTAACAACAGTAACCGTGGTGACGTGGCATCATTAACGTGGGATTACAGTAGCCTAATTATCCGGGTGTCACAGTCGGACTTGTCTAGCCGTGTCCGTGGTCTTGACGACCGATCATTTATTCTGGTTGGAGAGGTCGTTTAGTGTTCGGCTGTTAAAGCCGCCACACGTTCTTCCACGCGTAAGGAATGCTCAATATTTCCACTAACTGTGATGATGCCACGTGGACCGGGCATCTTAAGCTTAAGAGAAGCGTAATGCGGTACTGCATTAAAACGAGCGAAAGCTGTTCTTCCGAGTAGTGCTTGATAGCCGCTTCGGAATGGAGCGATGTCGAAGGTTAACTTTTCACTTTGGAAGTTGTTGGGATAACCGAATACAACCTCTAGTACTAGAGAGCCCGTGCAGAGGGCCTCTGGGCCTGGTATTACCCCTTTAAAGGTAGTAGTACTTTGGTAGATTCTTGTCCGGTCTATCCCCATTTTGCGGACTGTGTCCTGATATATCAGATTAAGACTACTGCCGCCGTCCATGAGGACTTGGGTGAGATGGTATCCGTTGATAATTGGGACTAGCACCAAGGCAGCCAATCCTCCGTGCCGGACACTTGTTAGGTGATCCCTGTGATCAAAGGTGATTGGGCGGGCCGACCAAGGGTTGAACTTAGGGATGACGGGCTCTACGGCGCATGTGTCTTGGAGTGCATGTTTGCTCTTTCTTTCTGTTACGTGAATCATGTTCACTGTTTTGACCTCTGGTGGGAATTTTTTCTATCCCCCAGTGCTTTGCTGACGAGGCCCATCCTCGTCTTCACTTGGTGTCTCCCTCCCCCTGTGTTCGGCATTTAGCTTGCTGGCCTGCTTGAAGACCCAGCATTCGCTGTGGGTGTGATTTGCAGGTTTATCGGAGGGGCCGTGAATCTGACATAATTTGTCTAGAATCTTGTTGAGGCTGGACGGTCCATCTCTGTTGCCTTTGAAAGGCTTCTTCCGCTGACCGGGTCGAGAGCCCCTGAAACCGGCGTTTACCGCCGTGTTGGCTGGGCTGTCTTCGTTATTTTGACGCTTGCTTTTACCGCGTCGTGGTTTTCCATTACCATCCCTGACTTCAGATGTGCCTGGGTCACTGGTGCTACTACGGGCCAGCCAGCTATCTTCGCCTGCGCAAAAGCGGGTCATGAGGCTTGTTAGGGCTGTCATTGTCCTTGGTTTTTCTTGGCCGAGGTGTCTGGCGAGCCATTCGTCGCGAACGCTGTGTTTGAAAGCTGCTAAGGCTTCGGCGTTCGGGCAGTCGACGATTTGGTTCTTCTTAGTGAGAAATCTGTTCCAAAGCTTTCGGGCTGACTCTCCAGGCTGTAGAATTATATGACTTAAATCGTCTGCGTCCGGAGGTCGGACATAAGTCCCTTGAAAATTGGCCCTAAAAGCATCCTCAAGCTCCTCCCAACTTCCAATTGAATTTTCGGGGAGGCTCTTCAGCCAGTGCCGAGCTGGTCCTTTCAGCTTGAGGGGCAGGTATTTAATGGCGTGGAGATTGTCTCCGCGAGCCATATGGATATGGAGGATGAAGTCCTCAATCCAGACCCCAGGGTCTGTCGTTCCGTCGTACGCCTCTATGTTCACGGGCTTGAATCCCTCTGGAAATTCATGATCCAATACCTCATCGGTGAAGCATAGGGGGTGTGCGGCACCCCTGTATTTGGATGTATCGTGGCGTTCTGACGGTTGTAGTATTCGGTTTTGATTTTGTGTCGGAGCACGCTTCCTAGATCCATAGATGGACCTGGTCATACCGGATTTTTGGCGCAAGTCCTCACGTAAATCCTGTGTTGACTTATGTGCGGCCTCGTTAGCCGCCCTATCGCGGCCATGAGGTGGTCGATCCGGCTGATCGGCCGTTTTATTCTTCGGCTGTGTAGGCTCTACGGCCTCATCATCAAACTCAGGCAACAGCTTGCGCTTTGGATAACTCTTTGTATGGCAACTACCACCATATTTTTCTTCAGTGTCGAGCACTTTGTTCCATCTACTGTTGAGCATATTCTGCGCGGCCTTAAGCCTTTGCTTATGCTTCTTCAGACTCCTCGCGGTGGCAATAAGCCTTCTACGGAGGTTCTCTTGTTCCAAGTGCCTTTTCGGGATGACATGTGCGTCGTCGTCCAGACTGTTTTCCTCTCCGGGGAGAGGTTGATGAGCTTTATCCTCGGCGTCGACGTGTTCGGACAGCTGCGCCGTACTATGTTCGCCGTTCGCTGGTTCATCCCGCTCTATCGCTGGGTCAATGTTGTCATCATTTCCTCTGGAGTCGACCGGGGTGTTATTTTCTCTTGCGCTGTTATCGCTGTTTTTGCTGAGGCGGGATTTGGAGCGGCGCCTACGCCGTCGCTTTGGTTGGTTCTCGAGGGAGCTATCCTTCGCTGCATCCTTCCGTTCCTCGTCATTGTTTTCTTTGGGTGTATCCACCATGTATATATCATATGATGAGGTGGCGGTCCAGCGCCCTGTGGGCGGTGGTTCCTGTTCGTCTCCTGCATCGTCGTCCATACCGTTGATGTCTTCGGAGTCGAAGTCGAGCATGTCGGTTAGATCGTTGACAGTGGCTATTAAGTGGGTGGTGGGTGGGGAGCGAATTTCTTCGTCGTCCGCATCCCATTCTAGCCGGACATAGTTCGGCCAAGGTTCTCCTGACAAGGAGAGAGACCTTAATGAATTTAGCACATCGCCAAAAGGCGAGTGCTGAAAGATATCCGCGGAGGTAAACTCTATGATCGGTGCCCAATCGGATTCGATAGGCATGGACGCAAGCGGCTCGGAGCCCGTGGCCGGGGACGAATCCAATGGTTCGGCAACACGGCTCTCGTAGGAGGTGAAGTTAGTATTTGGCTCTATCGCCACTGAGAGTGCGGCCTCTGTGGCGGGGTCTATCCACCCGTCCTCAGATGGCGCAATTTGTTCCGGATTGAGGGCCGGAGTAGTTGCAGGTGTGATCTCCCGAACACTGTCCGACGGCAGAGTTAAGTCATGCTCGTCGTGATTGTGCGGCGCACCTGACCTGGGCTCGAATCCGTCGAAGATCAAGTCTCCATGGATGTCGGCAGTATAGTTCAAGTTTCCGAACCTGACCTGATGGCCAGGGGCGTAGCTCTCGATCTGCTCCAGATGGCCAAGCGAGTTGGCCCGCAGTACGAAGCCGCCGAATACGAAGATCTGTCCGGGGAGGAAAACCTCACCCTGGATCGCATCGTTGCCGATGATCGAAGGACCCATCAGGCCTTACGGTGACGGCACAGTGGAACTCTCAATGAAAGCACCAATGTCGGTGTCAAAACCGGCGGATCTCGGGTAGGGGGTCCCGAACTGTGCGTCTAAGGCGGATGGTAACAGGAGGCAGGGGACACGATGTTTAGCCAGGTTCGGGCCCTCTCGATGGAGGTAATACCCTACTTCCTGCTTCATTGATCTTGATGATATGAGTATTACAAGAGTTGATCTACCACGAGATCGTAGAGGCTAAACCCTAGAAGCTAGCCTATGGTATGATTGTTGTTGTCCTACGGACTAAACCCTCCAGTTTATATAGACACTGGAGGGGGCTAGGGTTACACAGAGTCGGTTACAAGGGAGGAGATCTACATATCCGTATTGCCAAGCTTGCCTTCCACGCCAAGGAGAGTCCCATCCGAACACGGGACAAAGTCTTCAATCTTGTATTTTCATAGTCCAACAGTCCGGCTAAAGTATATAGTCCGGCCGTCCGAGGACCCCCTAATCCAAGACTCCATCACCAAGGGTCAAGTACGGAGCACCGCGGGCCCCAAAAGCCTGCGGCCTCGATTGACGCATGGCGGTTGATTGGACGTGGGCGTCTCCGCTTCCCCATGTTGCCTCGGCAACTGCATGACTTGACAAGTCCCTGCGACATGCAAGGAAAACCATCATTACCTGTGATCGTGGGGGGCGCCGGTTGGCCTCCTCTCCCTATAAACGGGGAAGGGGGTGGAGCCCCCGTCGCCCATCTTTTCCTTGCTTCACTCGCTTCTCCCCCTTGCTCCTCTGCTTGCAACAATGGCGCCCATCCGAAGGTTCTCTGCTGAAGAGAAAGGAAAGGCCCCCCGTGATGATCCGGGGCCTCTCCTGCCGAAGAAGAGGTCGGTCCACCACCGCGACGAGACGGCGATGCAGGTGGTGACGAGGCCTTGGTGCGAGCAGCCTCCTCCAGGGCACTCGCTACCCTTGTACGCCTGAGCCGAGGGCTCAAGAGGGCGGAGCGATGAGCGGCGCCGCCCGCGCCGCGCCCGTGGTCACCATGCGACGATGATGCGTGCGGTCACTCTGGGAGTCCACGCTGCAGACTCCTCGCGTGAGCTGGTGCTATGGGCGCCGATGCTCCCAAGCTCTTGGATCCGCTTCCCGCGGTTCTTCTCCGACATGATGCCGCCGAGGGGGCCCCTCGAGCTTTGGTTGCAGCACACCGACTGCGACGCTCCGGCGACCGGAGCAGAGATCGAAGTGGTCTCTGCCGGCAAGATCTTCATGACCCGCGGCTAGGGCGAGGTCGCGCAGGTTTGCCGTGCGAGGGGTGCTCTCGCGATCCACTTTGAGTACGACGGCGCCACCACGCTCTTCTTCCAGGTCTTCGACGCGGAGGGCCGCCGCCTAGAGTGTTGCCCTAGAGGGGAGCGCCAGGTTGACGTGCACTCCGCTCGTGGCTACTCCAGCAGTAGCAGCCCCTGGGAGTCCAGAAGCTCTCCCGAGCCTTACGAGACTCGGGAGACAAGCGACGACAGCTACGTGCCTCCGAGCTCTCGCCGGGCTCGGAGCAGGGCTGCGGCGTCCAGCCGACGTCGTCGCTGATCTGGATGAGGTTGGCGCCGGCCTCCCGTGGCCCACTGTTGATGATGGCGTCCACCATGGGAGGGTGTAGATAGGATTCCTCTTAGTTCCTGCTTTTGCTTCCTGCGAAGGATCATGAGGTACCCCGTGGGGGCGTGTAAGGATCTGTGATGCCCCTTTGTGTATATCTTCCTTATTATGAAAATTTGCGAGTGCATGTCCTGTCAAGGCTCGGTCTCCCCTTTCCAACCTCGCGATAGCTTGTTGCTCTACGCTGACAGGTCCCAGTCCCCAGGCAGGCTACAGCCGTCGCTGGTATGCCAGGTCGCGATGCCATGGTCAAGGCCAGGAGGTGTGCGGCCCGAGGTCCGGTAAGAGCCCCTGAGGCGCGATGCTCAGGAGGTCCCCTTTAGCGCTCAAGCGGCTATGGCAAGATAAGAAAGGGAGGTGACGTGGCCGTGGCAGAGCTGTGATGACCGTGATTCTAAGGTTCCAACGATTAGCCGATCCGAGCGCGAGACTTATCTCAGTGGTGCGGGGTCGATTCTCCGCGATGCGCCAGGCCTGTGCGCTACCATCCACAGCGTAGCTAGGTTAGGCCCGTACGGTCCTTCCCCTTCCAATGCTTTCCTTCGTGCTCTACGTCCTCAGGTCCCGGCCCTCGAGCGAGCTCAGCCGCCGCTGGTATGCCAGGTCGCGATGCCGTTGTCAAGGCCAGGGGTGAGGGCTGGAGAGCCAGTAAGAGCTCCTGAGTCACAATTCTCAGGAGCCCCCCTTTAACGTGCAAGCGGATTGCTTGTAAGAGGAGAGAGCCCGCGGTTCTGCCCGCTATTGTCCTTAGGAGGTTCCTGCAGGTCATCATAAGGAGAAACACGGTTTTGCTATTATGGTTGCCAGCCTTGCTCCGAGACGAGATGAAGGCACTGAGGGCCTGGTGAGGTGACATGCGCGGGGCGTGCCGCGAGCCAGAGCTCGACCGCTCAGGTTTGTCGACGTGGCAGGGACGGACCCATGCACCAGCGTCATGCCTGTGTGAGGAGGCCCCGTGGGAGGCGACGATTGACCAGGTGGCAGCCGAGCAGGCGGTAATCATAGGCAGATTAGGCATGGAGGACAAATCAACTTGGGTAAATGTAGAAAGGTACATGCCACTGGGTCAGGCCCGAGTGGCTTGGGGATGATGCAGCTCCAGGGGCGCCCCCAACAAGGTAAGCTAAAGACATGAGCAAAAGGGATACATGCCACAAGGACGGACCCACGCGGCCTGGGAATAATGCAGCCCGGGGGGCGCTCCCAGCTAAACGAACTTGGAAAATGTCACCTGGTTCCGTCGACGAAGGAGAGTTGGTGCAGCTGAAGGAACACGACGAAGGAATGGCTCCTCACGAGCCACCGGGGCCCTGAGCCTCGGGAGGCTCTGGGGGCTCGGGTGGTTCCCTGAGGACCATCGCCATCTCCGCCAGGATGGCGTGGTGCCTGGCCTCCTGAGCTGCCATGATGCGCTGGTAGGCTGACGACACGCTCGGCAGGCCGAAGGGCATGCGAACATAGCTGTGCGGTGGACCCTCGCAGCGTCCCACGCGCGAAGGCCAGAAAAGCTCCTCACATGCAGCCCTGTTGAGCCCTGGGACGTCGATGTAGACACGCAGCCCGGCATCCTCGCCTGGATGCGGAGCTGCGCCTCATGAGCGGCGGTCGCCGCGCATGGCCCTTGCGTCTTGCAGTTCCTGAGTGGTCTCGGTGATGAACTCCTAAGCGGTGGGGGCTCCCCTTCCTGTGATCTCCAGAGGGAAACGTGCCGCGAAGCACGCCTCCAAGTGGTTCCCAAGCGCCTCTCTCGTGATGTGGGCAAGATCCGAGGCCTTCCAGAAGAAAGCCCTCGAGCCCTGCCCGAGGAGGGCGCCGGGCGCGCCTTCCTATGCGACGGATGGAGGCGCGCCTGGAGCGAGCGCTGATCCTGACGAGGTTCCTGCCGCGATGCCGCACTCCTGAGGCTCGGCACGGCACAGCTACTTCTTCTTGGGGATGGCCTCCGAAGGGCCCTCACTTTTGCTGTCGGGGTCGTCGATCGCTGCGGCCTGGAAGGCGCGCTCGGAGGAGCACACCGCATCTCTCTCTCTTCACATGGGACCGTGATGATTCCGCCGCTTCCCAGCATCTTGAGGACGTTGTAGCCGTGGTGGGTGATGGCCATGAATTTGGCCAGGACCAGATACCCGAGGATGGCGTTGTACGGCAGACGGATGTGCGCGACGTCAAAGTCGATGAGCTCGGTGCGGTAGTTCTTGTGTTCCCCGTAGGTGATAGGGAGGTGGACCTGCCCAATTGGTGTGGTGGACCCGTCGGTCACTCCTGAGAAAGGCTTGGTAGGCTGAAGCTGGTCATAGGGGACTTGGAGGTTGTCGAATGTGTCGACGGATAGGACGTTGAGCCCTGCGCCGCCGTCAATGAGGGTCTGGTAACTTGCACGTTGCTGATGACTGGTGAACAAAGCATTGGGAGGGCGCCAACGGTGGCTGCACACTTGAGCTAGTCTGCCGAGTTGAAGGTGATGGCGCACTGGGACCACCTAAGCGGACGCGTGGCCTCAGGCTTGGGGAGGACTGCATTCACTTCACAAGCAAACTGTTTGAAGATGCGCTGCGAGGCTGGGGCCTGAGCTCCGCCCAAGATGCAAGCGATAGCACGCGGCTCTTGGAAGCCCCCAGCCCCTTCGTCTTGATGGTGGTCATCGTTCCTCCTTGGCGGTGGCGGCAGCGGGGGAAGACCGGCGTTGCCCTGAGGACGGTCCTCACGAGGCTGGTCTCTCCAGGCGCCCTCGCGAGGATGATCCTGCCAGCGGTCCTCGCGAGGACGGTCGCGCCACTCCTGACGTGGGCCACGGTCGTCCCAGCGTCCGCCACCACGTCCTCCTCCTCGGCCGTAGCCACGATCGCTGCACTCGGGGCGTCGACCGAAGTGTCCTTCGCGAATGGCCCTGAGCTCTTGACAGTCGCTAGTGTTGTGGGTGTTCAAGTTGTGGAAGGCGCAGAACGGCCAACTGTTCTTGGATGACTCGGGCTGATCTCTGCCCCGCTTGGTGTCGGGCTCCGCTGCGAGCACGGCCGCTTCCTTGCACTTCATGTCCTTGGCCTTGGCCTTCTTCCCCTCTGCGCCCGTAGCTGGCAGCTCGAGGAGGAAAAGGCGCCCCTCCTCCGCTCTTGCGCATTTGGTCGCTAGGTTGAACAGCTCCTGAGATGTGCATAGCTCCTCATGGATAGCGAGCTCTTCCTTCATCTTGACGTCACAGACGCCATCGGAGAAGGCAGAGATAATGGCCCCGTCCGTGACCTTGGGGATCTTGAGGCGAGTGTTGTTGAAGCGCTGGATGTACTTCTGGAGGGTCTCTCCTGGTTGTTGCTTGATGCGGCGCAGGTCGCCCGCGGCCGGCGGGCGGTCACGGGTGCCTTGGAAGTTGGCGACGAAGCGGTCGCGCATCTTAGTCCAGGAGGAGATCGAGCCGTGCTGCAGGTTCAGGAGCCAGGAGAGGGCACCATCTTTGAGAGCCATGGGAAACCAGTTCGCCATGACTTTCTCATCGCCATTGGCCGCTTCGATGCTCAGCTCGTAGAGCTACAGGAACACCGCGGGGTCGGCGGTGCCATCATAGCGAGGGGGTAGATCCGGGTTGAACTTGCCCGGCCAAGTGACGCTACGCAGCTCGGGGGTGAAGGCGCGGCAGCCGGCCGTGGTCGTCGGGGCCCGCCTCAGAGGTGGGGCTTGCTCTTGATGAGGTCCACGCGCCGCCACCGTAGGTGGCGCGTGGTCTTGACGAGGCGGTGCGTGGAGCGCAGGTGCAGCTTCCCGCGGCCGAGGGATTTCTTGGCAGCTCCTCTCTTCACGCGCGGGCACCGGGCGTGGTGGATCATGCCGCGGGGCCGCGCGCCTTGGCGCTAAGGCGTGGTCTTGGGGCAGAGGTGGTGGAGGCGCGCCATGAGCCACGTCGCCCGTGGCTGGCGAAGGGTGAGGCAGAGAAAGGGATGGCACCGGGGAGCCTCATGCGGTGCGGACGAGATCGGTGACGCGGTCGAGCAACTCCTCGTAGAGGTCGTCGACCGGGCGGTAGCACAGGAGCTCGTTCGCCGCGAGGAGCCCGGCCCGCGCATCCATGGGAGCGCGGTGTGCATGAGATGAAGAACCGGCCGGGGTCAGCGATGGAGTGGCGGTGCGGCCATCCTGCCGCACCGATGGGTGCAGCGAGGACGCTTGCTGCTCGTTCCCCACCGGGCCGGTGGCGGCGTTGGCGGCGGGAGACGGAGAACGACGTGGTGGCCCACCGACGGGAGCCGTCTGAGCAACGCGGGCGGTGAGGGCAGCCCGGCGCTCAGCTCGAGCGCGGCGAGCGTCCGCCATGGAGACGGCGGAGCGACGGAGCGACGGATCGATGAAAAGGAAGCTATGGCGCACCCCTACCTGGCGCGCCAAATGTCGGATGTGGGTTTCCTGCAAAACCCTTAAGGTTCGAACTCTGGGGTGCGCGCGAAGTTCTTCCCCTCCTATCGATCCACGCCCTAGCTCGCTAAGATCTCACGGACGAACTCGACGAACTCGCAACACAGAAAGACACAAGACGGATTTATACTAGTTCGGGCCACCGTTGTGGTGTAATACCCTACTCCAGTGTGGTGGTGGTGGATTGCCTCTTGGGCTGATGATGAACAGTACAAGTGGAAGAATAGCCTCCTGAGGTTGAGGTGTTCTTTTGCTCTGTGGAGTTGTGGATCAGAACTATCTTTATCGACCTCCCCCGTCTACTCTGGTGGCTAGCTCTACTTATATAGGCCCTGGTCCTCTCCCCAAATAATGAGCGGGAAGGGAGCCAACAACGGCGGGCAAATTTGAAAGGGGACAACTAGTACAAGCTATCCTGACAAAAGTGGTCTTCGCCTGCTAAAGGCTCTGGTGATGACGCCGTCTTGGGCTCCACGGTGACCTCCGTCTTGCCATCCTGCTGGCCTTGGTCTCGTTCCGCCGATATGGAAACCTTTGCCTGATGCCTCGGTACTCTGCACCTGCACCTGCCTCCTTAGCACCAAAGAGGAAACAAGGACGCTGCACGCGCTGGCGCCCGCCTGGTGTCGGTCGTCATGGCTCACGTCACGAGAGCCTCGTGAGGTTTGCCCCGCCTTGATATCTCCGCTCCTCGTGAGCCTGCCTGGCTAGGACGCTCCTGAGGAGGTCTTGCGTTGTCCGCCCTGCGAGGCTTGGCCCCTTGCGAGGGTCTTGATTGCCTTGTCGATGAAGATGGGCCGTACGGCCCGCTAGCTTAGCCACGCCGTGGGCCGCAGGCAGGCAAGTCTGGGGACCCCCGTTCCCAGAACGCCGACAAAGGCCCGTAATACTTACTCAGGTACTAGTGGGCCAGCCCAATAACGGCTTGTTTAATAAAGGCCCATTTACGGTCCGAAGCCATATCTGGCCCGTTAATTGTTCGCCGAATATTTGGGACCAATTACGGCCCAATGACTTTCGGCCTGTTAGAGGCTCGATGTAGACATGGGCGCATTTTAGCCCAGTGTGTCTTTTGGCCTGGGAATGGCCCGTCCTGCCCATGGGCCATATATGGTCCGATGTGACATCCGGCCCACTAACAGCCCATGATAAAGGTGGCAACAGTTCAGCCCAATGTGACTTTGGGCCTGTTAAAGGCCTGTCATATAATTTGGCTCGTTGATGCCTGTACTAAGCTTTCGGCCTCTTAAAGGCCCATGATATCAGTGGGCCAACTAAGGCCCGAGATATGTTTCGGCCTGGTAACGGCCCATCATATAACTGGGGCAAAAAAGGCCCGGCCTACATTTCAGCCTGCTGAAGGCCCGTCGACGACTAGTGAAAATTGAGGCCCAACATGCATTTCGGCCTGCTAAAGGCCCATGGTTTCTTCTGGGCCATAACAGGCTAGCAGAATATTCAGCCTGTTAATGGCCCAACGCTACATGGGCCAAACTAAGCGCTGGGTCCACAAAAGGCCCAACTAAAATTTGGGCTGAATGTAGGCCGGAGTAAGTTGTGGGGCCTGGTGCAAAGTGTGAAGGCCCCAATGGCCATTCGGGCCCAAGAAAGATGCAGGCCGGCCCAATTGTGGCCCGCTAAAAACCAGGCCCGTTAGAGGCGAGTGTTTCGGCCCGGTCGACTACATCAGATTTTTTCAGATAGCGAATGATGGCAGTAACTAGTAGGAATTAAGAACAAACCTACTCTATACAATAAAGAAATTACGACATAGTAACTTAGAATAAACCTACACTATACAATAAAGGATTTATGGTATATTACATCCACTGGGCATCGAAGTTTGCCACCAATGATCATAAAGCGCAATGAAGAAGCAGATTACAAAAACTCGGCACCATAACAAAATAATACTGAACCGAGACCACTTCCAAGACAGTTCAAGAAAGGTCAGCCTTGCGCGGGAACTGCTGCGCAAGCTGTTGAGCAAGGCTGTGAGACCGGCCTAGCATGTAGGGCATAGCTTCCAGGTGTAGCTGTTTAGCAATGAGGTTCTCATTGGTGTTCTCCGCAATCTTTCTTAGAGATAGGACTTCAAGTCGAAGTTGAGTTGCAGAATGCCTTTCTGCTAGAACTTGGGACTGAAGAAGTCGAACTAATTCAGACAGCGAATTCTATGAGCTTGTCTGACTGCTAGTCTTAAGTAACTTGAACACTGCATCAAGACAAGACTTTGGGGTTTTCTCGCTATCTTCAAGATGTTTTGCCTTCTTTGCTCCAATATATGTTGAGTTTGTCTCACATCCTTCAGCAGACTTGTGCATGCCATTAGGCATATCACCCTGAAACAAGAAGAGAGATGACAGGTTTTGCACGTGTATAAACAAATATGATAACTGTGCTGTCAATTCCATCCAATTTCAAATTAGAAAATAAAGAGTAAGTTCAAAATATCAATAGCATAATTTGGCATTGTTCATAATGCGGGGAGCTTCACCACACTACTGGATTACCATGTCAACATAACAAGCATAGATGAAGGGCAAAGACAATCATTGTATCTATTTTGGTTAATGTGCATGGCATGTTGTTCATATCATTAGCCACATCAGTAAGATAAAACAGGAGATGACAAGGTGCAAACGTGGGCTGCTTCACCACACACTGGATTATAGATCCACAAAAACAAGCATACATATAGGGAGTATTGAGTAATGTGCATGGTATGAATAAGGAATTTGATTTTACAAGTAAAACTTGGAACTTACGGTTCTTGCGAACATGCATTTTGGTAGAAACAACAAACTAAACAGCAGTAAACGATAGGGAGTATGAGCAAATTAAACAGCAGTTGAGGATAAAGGCTTTAGAAGGACTGACTTACATTAACAGTTAACACCGGCTTTATAATGCCCTTCTCCATGTCAAGGGAAGGATAACTCAAGAATTTCAGCACAAAATCTTCTTCATAAGCATTGCTTGTACTCTACAGTTTGTAGAGAGTAATTATAGATATGATAATACTGGACGAGATAGAGGATAATGAAGATAAGATGCAGATTGATGCTACATAATCAACTACCAATCCCTGGAAGTACAAGCATTACAGGACAAAATGTACTGACAAGAGCAATGGGCTACACTTCTGCACTGGCATTGTCTGTGTATTCAACTTTTTGGTAAGATTAAATATAGATCTTATATTTTTTAGTAAATGGTGGGCGAGGGAGATAAGATGCAGAATGCTACACAATGAACCAATCCCTCTTCCCATAACACAAGAGTGTTTTGAACCCTGTTGTACTATACAAAACGTTCTTATATTATGGAACGGAGGGAGTAGCTGTTAATGTAAGTACAGTGATAGACGACGTTCAGTCCTTACAAGAGGACTGCAGAGCTAAACCTCTTCAAAAGCATTGGGTTGATTCTAAATTTATGCAAGAGTCCATACAGATCTTATAATGTCCACCAAATGGACGATAACGAGGCTAACATGTGCAGTGATGCTACATAATCAAACAGCTATGAAAGTAAGTATGGTCATACAGGGCAAGAGGTACTCACAAGAGCAATGTAGTGTGCAGTATAGTTGTGAGATTCTGTGGTCCCTTGAGAATGATGTTCTTCTGCTAATAGTTTTCGTACAAGTGAGACGTTAAGGCAAATGCAGAAATGTAGTTCAAATTGTGATGTGATATCATAGACAGTACCTTAGGCTGTAGACGAGACCAATGTGTAACAAGATTATTCCAGTCACTGTCGGATAAATGTAGCACCGGAGACTTTACATAAATTTCGTTTAGAGGCTTGCCATCGAAGTGCGCTTTCCTCAGGTAGGAACGATACTTCATCAACGAGTGCTTGAAAAGCGCAACCAACCCTTGCTCGTCTTGACAATCCAGTTTGGTCCTTGCCTATTTAAAAGAATGAAATCTTGTGCCTTTTGTCAGCAAAAACATATGCAGTAATTACCATGAATAACATTAGTACATTACTTACGCGTAAGTTGCGGAGGAAGACTGGAAATTGTTCTGTGTCTGTGGTATAATCTTTCCATGAAGGAAAGATGCGCACAAAGTTCCTGACAACAATATAAGCTTCGTCTTCTAAACTGGGAAGAAATGGAACAGGGGTCCTATTTGCTGCAATTGGGGCTCTCTCTGGTTCGAAAAGCGATTTGGCAACTGGATTTGGTGCACTCTTTGCTGGAATGGGGGTTTTGCGTCGTAGAGCTGGTGCTATGTCAACTGGCATCATCATACTGTTTGCTGCAGTTGGGGTCTGCTGAGTTGGGGCATCAGAAATGACCAGTGTAATAGGGCCAGAGTCTGCTAGGGTTGGGGTGTTTTGTGGGTCAGGTGATACTGCAACTACACCTAATGGGGTATTTGATTTATCAGGTGTCACTACCTTTTCCAAATACTCTTCTCGTGCTCCTCCGTGATCAGCAATCGCCCTCTTCCTTTTGAACGTCTGATACACAAGCACAACATTTGAATGGATAAATATGGTATGATGACAGATGGAATATGTACTGGAAATGGATAGGCAGGGCGTATTCACATACACAATGTGTAAACTAAGCTAATGGCAGTGCAACAAAGTAGAAGCAATGCAAAGCATCAGTTGCAAGATATGTGCGACCAATATAACCTTGGAAAGTTCGAGCAAGCACCTTGATGGGTGAATAAGATAGGGCATCTGCGTATGACTCCTCCAATAGGGAGCTACATTGACTTAGGTCTCCCTCTAGCTCAGAATCACTGTTAGGATCATATTCTGAGCATGAATATGTAGGTGGAGAGCGTTTGCATTGCATTGCATCCAGACTTGATTTCAGTCCCTTAATGCCAAGTTTGACAGCCATGGCATTGTTCTGCTTTATTCTTTTCATGCGCGCAAGATCATAATCATTATGATGCTGTTCAGAATCTGAGATTCATGGAAACATAAAAAGTAGTCAGATGCAGATTCAATTCGAAGAGTGTCTCCCTATAAACCCCTGCATATGCAAAGTTCACCCCCAACCGTGCTAACCAGACCACACACAGAAATACAAACCTCTTATGTCTCTATAACAGGCAGAGACACATTTCAAAACTGAAGTAGGAAAATTAGAATCATATCAAATTCGTATTTGAACAAATAAACTAAGGAATTATCAGTGGCATAATGTTTAGCTTCAAGGTGGAGTGCTGGTAGTGCGACACAAAGCAAGTAGGCAGATTGTATTCCATGTAAAAGATCGTAGTCTATGTAAAAGCTGGAAATGACACTTTCTTTCTATATAATGCAGTGTTCGTTGCCCACACATGATGGAAGAGATCACACAAAGAAATACTATTCACTCATGTCTACGGTTCTAGTATTTTGAAACAGGGCGGTCCACCCTAAAAGAATATTGACAACAAATATGACAAGGCAATCATAGATGTAGTGAATCAATCATTTACTTGTGAGCTTACTAGGACAAGTATGCAGAATTGTAATTGCAGTAAGAGACCGTCCAAAATCTGAATCAAGAAGTTTGTCTAGCACTTATTGTTTGCAACTAATCGATGTGAATAATTGGATATCATATCGAATGAGTAAGAAAGACAAGTAAAATTGTCAACAAACTTGGCCTGCAGTAGTAATCTGGGTCAATGTCACTACGACCAACAATCAAAAATGACTAGTGTCTGTTCCTAGGGCCGGAATTTTGAAACCCTGTGAACTTTACAGGTACTAAAGATTACTGAAATACATCTGAACCATTAAGTGTAGGTAGCACTCAGCACACAACAAACCCAAATGATAGTCCTGCCTAATGAGTAATGAATCGATTAGAAAATGGGTGATGAGAAGTGGCTCCTGAGTGTTGAGGACGTATCTCAAGATAAATCGGGTTGGCTTAGTGGGTGCTGCACGCCTGAGCCCTGAACGGACTGGGAAGGTAGGCACGGTGGCGCGCCCGGGCAGCGGTGACGCTGTTGGGCAAGCGGCTCCTGAACTCCTGTTAGTCCGGCGTCTCCTCCTAGAGTCATGCCGTCCGGGGACGGCAAGTCGCCGGCGAGGCAGGCGGCTGGGGGCGAGTAGAGATCGGAAGCGTGTAGCAGAAAAGAGGGGAATCGGGGCCTGGGCCGACCCAAAGTCCCAGGGTGGGCCGCGGCCCACCGTGGGCACCCTATAGAGATACACACCCGAGCGGCGAACATGCATTTTCGGAACTAAATTAGGAACATTTAGCTAACCAATTAAACGACTCCGTTTTAATAATATCAGATTCGTATTTGAACAACTAAGCTTGTTTAGCTTGATGGGTGGAGCAGTGCTATTATGACACGAAGCACGTATGTTGATCGTATAGTGATCATAAAAGGGGGAAACCCTCAGCATTTTTTTAGCAAGAGAGGGTTTCCCCTCCGATTTCTATTAAAGAAACCACCACGGGACCAACATGATCAATTAAACCCTATTATGACTGTGCCATGGCAGATTTAAAGCTGAAAACCGAAGAAATGCTATTTAGCATCCATTGTTTGCTTCGAACTAAGAACTAAATTATAAGAGCTGAAAAGAAAGTACAGTAACCAAGTTACGGTCTATTTTTTGGTTGAGATCAAAAAGTTGAGGAGATATGAAGTACCACCTCTCTTGCGGCGCCGTGTAGGCATCGGGGGTGAGATGGAGCGTTGAAGCAGATCTGCGATGGTAGACGGGTGCATTGGGGGATAAGTCCTGTTGCGGTGGAAGAGAAGGTCGTGTGAGTGGCCCCGACAAATAGGACGACGGCGCCGATGAAGCGAGAGGACGCGATGCAAGGCTCTTGGTCCGTCGCCGTGGATGAGAAACGTCCATCTCTAGCAGTAGACAACACGGCCTTGGTAGTTGCTCCGACATGGTGGAGGACGGTGGCGATGGATGGGGTGGCGGACGGCTGCGATGGATGGGGTGGCGGGCGGAGGAGGCTGGTGTGGGGATGGTGTTCTAGCGCGGACGGTATATGAATGGGAAATGGAGGGAGAGGTACGGGGAACCATGTTTTTGGGATGGGCCTGTCTGAAATATGGGAAAGTTACGAACTTAGCCCCTGTTTAAAATTTGGACGTCTCGTCGGTTGGGGATAGGACGGTAATCTCGCATCTCGCCAATTTTTGCCCAGAGCGATTTTGGGCGAGGAGAGGGTGTTTTGGCGCCCATGGTTGGCACCCACGGTGTATGAACAGGGCTGACAGGTAGGGCGGTTGTGTCACGTCTGGGTGAAGTTACAAACCTGCCCCTATTGAAAATATTTGCCTACATCAATTTCGGCCGAGTCGAGTTTGTTTTGCCGCCCACCGTGTATGAATGGGGAAATGGAGGGAGAAACAGAGGTCTTTCGGACGAGCTTGAATCAAATGTGTTTTGCTGCCCATGTTTGGTGCCCACTATGTCGGAATGGGCTCAGAGGCGGTCGTGTCACGTCTAATTGAAGTTACTAACCTACCCCTATTGAGAGCAGTGGAAATTGGTCCGATGGATTGTCCGTGTAATGGGTAGACAGTAATTTCCATCTCCCAAACACTTGACTTCGGGCAGCCGACGTGGGAGTGGACATTTTGCCGCTTCTTTCGAATTTTGGGACAATAAGCATTCACGTTTACCCTGGCAACTAAATTCAAATCCATTTTGTATTCCTATACGAATCATAAATCATTCTATGTGTTTTTATATATCTTCAAAAGCACGACAAAGATGTATTCCACTGTCATATATGAATATGATTTACAAATGCCGATACTCGAATTCAGTAGCTAGAATCCAGTTTAAGGTGAATTCGGATATTTGGAACACTTTATGTCCAACTCAAATGTCACACACAGCATAATGTGTACTCCCATTTAGATATGTACACAAGCGATGTATCAAGATTCAAATACCAAGTCAATCAACCAATAATGTACAAAACTAACACACATATAAACACTTATAGAGTATATGGATCAATAATATCAACTAACATACATAAGCCAGGCCGCTGTACTTTTTTTTGCTAGAAGAGCATCTTTTTTGGCGAAGCTAGTACAACATCCTGGCCCTTTCCGATGCGTGCCACTTATGGTCCATCTATACTACTATTATTGCTGAATGCACATTCAGCCCGATTGGCATATTTGTAGGTCTGGCACAGCAATCAAAATGAAATGTCTCCGAGTCTTATCAAGTAATACAGACTTGTGCTCAAATATAATTACAAACCAAAAAACAATTATTACATGATCTCTAAAAAAAATGGTTTGATCAATTACATGAACAAACAACACAAAGGTTATTCAACGATGGAAAGAACATTTCACCTATGATTTACCAAGTGGGAATTTAATTTCCTTTTTCCCTTCAGGTCCTTCACAATGTGGTTAGTCTCAGCTTGCTTCGTTTTGAAATCCACCAAATATTTAATGGTTGTCTTGAGTACTGTTTGTGATTGTGCTGTTTGCTTCCTCAACATGTCAACTTCATCTCTAAGTGCAGAAGCAGAATCTCTTTCTACCACTAGTTTAGCCTCTAGAGCATCAGCAGTTGGCAATTCATGATGCATGATTGGGCCGGTGCAACTGCTGTGGGATGATACAACGTCCATGGGGACCTCGCTCTTTAATCTTGGGATAACCTGCTTTTCCATTAAAGTTCCGATTGGATTCCAAAAAGTTGAAGTTAGCAAAACATCTCAACTGGGAGTTATAACAGCAAACCAGTTAAACAAACAAGGAATTAAAGAGTTTCATTTGGATGCTGAAAAGTAGTTATTAACATCATTGTAACCGGTTGCAGCAGCAAAGCAGTTAAACAAACAAGTTTTGCAAAAGGTACCTGTTGTGGCATTGGAGTTTCTCTTGGATCTTGAAAAGTTGAGTAGCCAGTAACGTGATTAGAGAAACCGGTTGCAGCAGCAAAGCAGTTAAACAAACAAGTTTTGCAAAACGAACCTGTTGTGGCATTGGAGTTTCTCTTGGATCCTGAAAAGTTGAGTAGTCAGTAACTTGATTAGAGCAACAAGTTACAGCAGCAAATGTACCTGCTGTGCAATTGGACTTCCAATTGGATCCTGAAAACTTGAAGTTGGTAAGATTATTACAACAACAAGTTACAACAACAAACCAGGTAAACAAGGAAGTTTCTGAAAACATACCTGTTGTGCCAACAAAGTTTCAGTTGGATCCTGCAAACTTGAATGTTAGCAATCAATAAATAAAGTTTTGCAAGAGCCATAAGAAACTAACATCAAACTAGTAAAACTAACCAGTTTTGGCAACGTATTTAATTACACATGAACTAGTAAAACTAACAAGTTCTTGGCAACGTATTAAAGTAACAAGTCGGTACCGTTTACCAGCAACACAGACATCTGTAAATTTCTTTGATGTAAGCAAAATGATTCCAACACATATATAAGTTAAAAAGATGGTGTCCCTCATATAAACCTGACAGTTGTCTATCTATGAACATGCAAACATTACTAGCGCTACAAGTGATAACAGCAAACCATTTAAACAAACAGTGTATCAGAACGTAAATTACACGTGAATTCTGCTGCACCCTAGAAGTACATATGACCAGCTATCTACGTGCTTAAGTAGCTATTTAAGTTCAGGCAAACATGTAATTCTTAACAGTAAGTATCAAACACATAGATAGGCCCAGTCTATAATAGGATTAACAGGCTATGGCATTATGTAATCAGTAGCAAACTAAATTAAGCCAAGCAACGTAATTGAACAATTTTGCAATCAGTGGCTAACTAAAATTCTGAGAAGTAGGTAACTGAACTTACGCTAGCTCTTTGTACAGGCACACTGCAGCTTCTTTTTCGCTTACATGGTTCTACGACGGAGTCCATGGCATCAATCGCTTGGATACGCAGTCCCAATATTTCTTTCTTCCCACACTGCATTGGTAAGTCGAATGGTTAATCTGGTAAGATGGTGCGTCCTTGATATGTTATATGAGGACGTTTAGTCAGACTAGTTGTAGCCACACACATCACACTAGCATTTACTGTATATTTCATGCGATTACATTTGGCATATCGAGATCTAAGCAATCTACAATAGGATGAAAAGACCGGCATCCTTCACATTATTGGCGAACTTAGTTAATAGAAAAAGCAATTCAACCATTCTGTGGGTAAATCAAAGCGCCACTGGAATATTTTTCACTACCCCAATCATACACGCAAAAAGGGGCAACGCCACCGTAGGGGCTGGTATGGGCGTCCGCCTCGGGTGGCTGGAAAGTGTGCACCTAGTTTGAGTTGTCTAGGTTGGCCCAGGCTAGTTTTGTTCGTCCCAACGCACGAGCAGGCAATGTAAAAAAATAAAGAAAAACGTTTCAATTTGGATGTGCCAATAACGTAAGTGCAAGGCAGGCCCTATAGCAGGCTCGCGGCCCAAATGAGCGCCTCCCATATCGATTGACAGCAGGAAAAATCCCAATTCGTTCGCTCCAGCCTCCAGTCTGGTTCGCTCCTAACCTAGCCACCGCTGGACAGACCGACACAGCACTTCCTCGCGCCGCGCCCTCATTGGAGGGCGGTCACCAGGCTTCAACCGAATGGAAGGACAAGAAGATGAAGATCCAACCCTGGGTGTAGCCTGCGTGGGAGGCAGCGGCGGCAGCACGGGCATGGCATCGAGCTTGCGCAAACAGACTGTCGCAGCTTGCAAGAGCAGCATGCGCAACAAGAAGGTACATCACATCCCTGATTATATCTAATTCAACTGTTCAATTTTTGGCCAATAGTTAAACCTGACGGTGTTGTAAAACTGCTTGTATGTAGGGAATCTATGAGAAAATGAAACCAATTTCTGCTTATTTTATAACTCCCCCAATCAATACTGAACTGACTGAATCTGATTTATCTAATCAAGTTTCCGGTGCAAACATACAAGCTCATGTTGTTCTTGAGCCTGAAGTGTCTAGTGAACAGACTGCTAATGAAGGATTTGATGCAAACATTTTACATGCTCCTGGTGATGAACATATAGTGTCTAATGAGGGATCTAATGCAAGCATTTTGCAAGCTTTAGTGTCTAATGATGATCTGCTATGTTGAGAGAGACATAGAGATTTGCAGGCATTGATGACAAGCAAATTATAGTACATTTTCATGGCTTGAGGAAACGTCGAGGCCATCTACCAGAAAGTCCCCGTATCATGACAACGTAGCACAAATACTTTTCTAATCTGTTGTTTGCAACTATTGGCATACTTGTGCAGGATAGATATATTGATATGCAGTTTGCGTACTGGTTATAGGTGCAATTACACCTTGATATTTTCAGCCAGAGAACGAATAATTCAAGCACGTAGAGACCATGTTAGTAGTCCTTGTACACCACTACAAAAAAAGACACATCCGTGACATTTTGGGCCGAACGAATTTTTTTCTGTCATACGTATGACACTTCTATGACGATAATTGTGACAAAACCCGGTATCATCATAGATGTGGTGGGCTCCTACTTCTATGACAAAAAATCATGACATAAAATGGGCTTTTCGTCCTGGGCGGGCCGGAGACGCAGCTACATGACATTCTTTGGGCCGTTCATGACGGAAAAAACCGTGGTAGAAGCAAGGGGGAGGAAAATTTCGGGGAGTTCCCGGTTACGGTGGGAGGTCGGGGGCCGAGCGATGCGCGTTTCTCTCGTACACGTACGCGCGTGTGTGCGAGGCGTTGGCTCTAACTGAACCTGAGCGAGGCGTTGAGCTCTAACTGAACCCGAGCAATTGCACTGCAGGCTACGCGTTACTGAACCCGAGCGATCAATCGATGGCTGTTAACTGAACCCGATCGAGCGATTCCATCGCTACTGCTGCTAACTGAAGCCGATCGATTGGATGAACAGTGAGCGTTGCGGGGGGGGGGGGGGGTTGGATGAACAGTGAGCGGCGGCATTGCCTCTGGATGAACAGGACCCCGTGGTGTGGTGGAGGGCTGGATGAACAGTAGACGGTGGAGGGGTGCCCGTGGAGGGGTGGTTGAACAGGACCCCGTGGTGTGGAGGGCTGGATGAACAGTAGACGGTGGAGGGGTGCCCGTGGAGGGGTGGTTGAACAGTAGCCGGTGGAGTAGCGCGCGGTGGAGGCTGGATGAACAGGAGCCCGTGGAGGCTGGAGGAGGTCGACGGTAGCCCATGGAGGCTGGAGGAGGTCGACGGTGGAGATGAACAGTATCCCGTGGAGTCCCGTTTTGCGGTACGCCACACCCCTCCCGATGAACAGGACCCCCGTTTCGACCGTAGGCGGTCCGTTTCGTCCATTTTGCGGTATGCCACACCCCTCCCGATCAACAGGACCCCCGTTTCGACCGTAGGAGGTCCGTTTCGTCCGTTTTGCGGTACGCCACACCCCTCCCGATCAACAGGATCCCCGTTTCGACCATAGGAGGTCCGTTTCCTCCGTTTTGCGGTACGCCAGACCCCTCCCGATCAACAGGACCCTGTTCCGAACGTAGGAGGTCCGTTTCCTCCGTTGTGCGGTACGCCAGGCCTCGTTTCCATCGCCTGTTCCGTCCAAGCCCTCCCGATGAACACGACCACGCATTCCGTTCTGACCCAGCCGGTTGGCTCCCACGTGTTCCGTTGCCTCCCGATGAACACGACGCATTCCGTTGCCTCCCCATGAACACGACGACGACGCTGTTTCTCCGTTCCGACCCAGCCATGTACACTAGCCCTGGCCGTACGTATGCGCGAGTAGGCGTTCGAGACCCCACCCGTATGTACACATACGTGGCCGTATTTTCTTTCTTGCACCCTGGCCGCTGTACGTACGTGGACATGCTACGTGCGCGCCTCTACTACGACACGTACGCGCCTCTACTATGACACGTGCACGCCTCTACATCCACCAGTATATATGTACGTACACGTTCGCGACTAGAATGACAACGCTACGTACGCTTCGACCAGGTGGTTCCCGACTGTCAAGCACTTCCTTGCCTGCGAAGATGTAGCTGGTGGGTCCCAGCAGTCAGGGGGCGAATCGTTTTTTGCCCAGACGCACTTCCTTGCGTGCGAAGATGTAGCTGGTGGGTCCCAGCAGTCAGGGGGAAACATTTTTTCGCGAAATACAGTGGCCCGTCCGGTGGGTCCCAGCTGTCAGGTGGAGGAATCATTATTTTTCGTGTAATAAGGAGGCACTTCCTTGCTACGGCCGTGGACCCAGCAGTCAGCCTCTCCACGTACAGTCCACATCCGATGGAAGTCATTCCTTGACCACGTTGACCACGCCGCGCCGAGAGCACTAGGGCGGTGGACGACGGCGAGGCCTAGGAAGGGGACGATGGGGAGCCGGGGAAGACGCGGCAGTGGAAGCCCGCGCGGAGAGGAGTACGAGGGTTCACTGGTTCGGCTACGGTGTGAGGCTGCCGTCGCCGCAGGGCATGGCCAGCGGTGGGAATAGTAGGGGGCGGTGAGGCCTCCGCGGCAGCACAGCCGGCCACGGGAGGCAGGAGCATGCGGCATGACCGGCGCTACTTTGGGCGGCTGGAGCAAGAAGACCAGAGGTTAGAGAAGCACTACGGCCATTGGATGGACTTCGTACGGTCACTGGAGCTAGAATCGTTCATATTGACTAAAGTTGACAAAGGCCCCCGTCCCAGTCAACTTAGTAGGCCCACAAGTCAGCCTCCCACCATGGTGGGTCCCAGCTAGCAGGGGGAGTATTCATTTTTTATGCGTAATAAGGAGGCACTTCCGGTGGGTCCGAGCTGACAGCGGGGGGAACGTTTTTTTCGCGAAATACGCTGGCCCGTCCGGTGGGTCCCAGCTGTCAGGGGGGAAACGTTTTTTTCGTGAAATAAGGTGGCCCGTCCGGTGGGTCCCTGCTGTCAGGTGGAGGAATAATTAATTTGTGCGTAATAAGGAGGCACTTCCTTGCGGCCGCCTGGACCCAGTTGTCAGCCTCTCCACGTACAGTACTCTTCCGATGGAAGTCGGTCGTTGACCACGCCGCGCCGAGAGCACCAGGGCGGTGGTCTGGACGACGACGAGGCCTAGGAAGGGGACGACACGGAGTCGGGGAAGATGCAGCAGTGGAAGCCCGCGCGGAGAGGAGTATGAGGGTTCACTGGTTCGGCTGCGGTGTGAGGCTGCCGTGGCCGCAGAATAACAGGGGGTGTGGGTGAGTGGAGGGATGGCCTGGCCAGCGGTGGGAGTAGTAGGGGCGGTGAGGCCTCCGCAGCAGCACAGCCGGCCATAGGAGGCAGGAGCAGGCGGCACGACCGGCGCTGCTTTGGGCGGCTGGAGCAAGAAGACCAGAGGTTGAAGAAGCACGGCGGCCGTTGGATGGACATCGTACGGTCAGTGCAGCTAGAATCGTTTATATTGACTAAGTTGACAAAGCCCTTGGTACGTCAACTTAGTAGGCCCACAGGTCAGCTTCCGAAACGGTGCGCCCCAGATGTCAGGGGGAGGAATCATTTTTTGGGCGGGTGAAGCTAGAATATCCAAGATTGAAGAAGAAGCACGGCATCCGTTGGATGGACATCCAACGGCCACTGCTGCTGGAACCGTGTGTTGACTATAAGTTGACAAAGCCTTGCATACGCGTCAACTCTGTTTTTTTAGGGGACGCGTCAACTTAGTAAGGCCAGAAGTGTGTGGCAGAGAACTTATAGCCCATTTGAGATTTGTAAGAATGTGTAGCCCATTTTTGAATTCTAATGGAATTTACTACAACTCATTTACAGTTTGTTAAAAGTACAGCCCATTTCAACCAACCGTTCAAAATAGAATTCAATAAAATTTCCCATATTTTGATGGGATCCGAAATATTTTTATCCCGAAATTTCTAGTCAGATTAAATACAATTTCAATATAAATTTATATTACGTAAAAATCCAATGAAACATTGCGCTCGCAACAATTAATGAAATTAAAATTTTCAATATCCAAAAATAATATTTTATAAAGTAAACACGTGTTTGGTGCATTTTTTTTAGTTACTGCCGAGTTTTTATAATTACATCCCATTTATTATTTCTTAAAGCCCCTTTTCTTGTTAAGCCTAATGCATCCCTCCTAGGAAAGATTTGCAGCCCAGCGGGGCGGAGAATAACAACTTGACCTTGCCTGGGTATTCCTAAAAAAAAGTATAGCTGGGCTAGCCATTTTCAGCTTGAAAAAAATTAATATCTGGGCTGGATATCTGGCCTGGGCTAGACGGGCCACAGCCCGCCCAGTTAATACCTGCAGCGATGTTTACGTTGTTGTTCAGAGGAGAAAAATTAATATCTGGGCTAAACATCGAAAAACTCTGCAGTGCTCACACCTCAAAAACACAAATACTGCTCGAGCTGCTTGGTCCCAGCTGTCGGCCGCTTCTTGTGCAATTCTCTCGTTTATTGACTACTACATAGGTTGACAATGGTGTGGGACCGTGATGTCAAGAAACCAGGAGGAAGCAAAATAAATTATAGTTATATATATATATAATAAGGAGGCACTTGCGTACGTGAGGCTATGGACCTGGTGGGTCCCCATTGTCATCCTCTCCAAGTAAAGTCATCTCCTCGCCCGCGCGCGCTTTCCGCCCGAAACAGTCAGCGCCGCCCGCCCCGCTTCCCGGTGCAGGCGATTGCTCCGCCTTCAAACGACACAAGTGCCTTCTGTCCGTCCATCTGCCGCCCACATTAATGATACGCGGTTGCCGAGGTGGCTACTCCGGCGCCACATGTCCGTCCCTCCGCCCGCCCACCATTGCTATATAAACTGCTGCTCCGGCCATAGCCGTAGTCATCCGCATCCGTTCCCTTTCTCCTGTCCACACCACTACTGCCCACCATGGCTTCCTCGCGCTCCAGCGCTCTTCGGGACGGGCGGAAGACGGACCACAAGGAGATGGCAGCCATTGCTGCCGACCGGCTGGCCGGCAGGCAGCCCGAGGACGACGACGCCCCAATGGAGAACATGGTAGTCGACGATCCGGCGCCAACCCCCTCCTCCGCGCCATCCTCGCTGGTGCATTGCACCATGACCATCGGCGAGGCCCGTGCCCAATATATGGACAGGGTGAGGCAGATGCGTGAGGAGCAGTTCCAGGAGGCGCAGGCCGACGCCGCCTACAACCACCATCTCCTCCAGGAGCACCTGCAGGCGGAGGAGCAGATCGCCGCGGAGCGGGCGGAGCAGGAGGCGCTGCTCGACTCATACCGCTCCGCCCGCAAGGGCCGCCTCGAGCGCTTGCGGTACCACATGTGGGTGACGGAGGCTGCGGCCGCCTACAAAGAGGCTAGCAAAGAGGGCGATGAAGAGGGCGAGGCGCTGTTTGGCGAGACTGAGGACGAGGCAAAGGACAATGCCGGCTTCGATGAGTCCCCGCTCCGCTGGCGTCGACGAGGCCCTGCTCCGCCGAGGCCCCGCGGCGCCAACAACGAGGCAGAGGACACCGCCGGCTCCGCCGAGGCCCCGTCCCGCCAACAACGAGGCAGAGGACATCGCCGGCTCAGCCGAGGCCCCACCCTGCCAGCAACGTGGGGGAGGATTTCCACCGCTCCGCTGAGGCGCCGCCCGCCGGCAACGAGACAGAGGACATCGCCTGCTCCGCCGAGGCCCCGCCCCGCTGCCAACGAGGCCGCGCCACACAGAAAACGAGGAAGAGTAGAACACGGTAGGTCGCCGCCGCTCGGGTCCAAGTAAGGCCACCGCTGCTACCCTCCGGTTGAAGCCAAGCTAGGCGGGTTGACCATTGACGGCCGGTTAGCTTCTTGGCGGCGACGTGGAGTCGGAGAGCTGCGCTGGAGAAGAACACTGCTTCTACCTAACTGCTGGTGCAGTTGGCTGACTGACACGTGGGCCCAACAGGCCACATGTCAGTTACGCAACTGCACCTGCAGTTAAGTCACTGAAGCTTCTATTCGGCTCAGCGGGACACAGGTGGGCAGCTTCGGTTAATTAATTATACCTCCAGCGCACCCCTTTTTAGTTGAAAAATGTATGAAATGTAATGAAATCTGGCATGTTTATATGAAATCCGACAGTGTATGAATGAATTTATTTTGATTAGTTCGAATTCCTGTATCACTGGCATTGGATGAACATGCAAAACAATACGTACTAGCATTATTCCCAGGGTGATCGCCTCGTTTGCAGCAGTTTCACATGTACTCCCTCCGGTCCTTTCTAGTCTGCATACAAGTTTTGTCTGCAGTCAAAGTATCTCTACTTTGACAATCTTATACAAAAAAGTATGCACTTTCACAATGTGCAAAGTAAAAAGGAACAGAAGGAGTACAAAGAGTTTGAGCAGCTTTTTAGCGTTTCTGTACATTGCAATCAAACACACAGGCCTGGCAATTCATAGAGAACATTCAAAATGTTCTATGATTATGCATCTCAGCGACTCACATGTCAGAGGCAATATTTACTTCACAACTAAAGAATAAAGAAAAAAATGATCGACGCTGCTGACAGCAAAGGGCGTCCCATTCGAAAATATCAAACGCATGTCTTGGTAAAACCAATGAGCCAAATTTGACAAGGTTGTCCCATTCCAAAATATCAAATGCCTACGATTGTGGAATGGGCAGGGTTTGCCATCAGTTCGGACATTGACATGGCACCTCGTGCTAAATAAACCAGCTGTTATTTTTGTGCAGTTCCACCAAAATCAACCAAATTCGCGCGTAGCTTGTATGATTTCGCCCTTATATGTTGCAACGCCTTGAACTTATCGACACCTGCTTTCTTGTGGTGGAAATGAATTATTTGATGTACTCATGAACATTTTGTGCAGTTCCCATTGAAATCAAGCTGAGCACCCCTGTTTGCATAAATACAAAAAAGTGATTAGTATAAAGCAAACTGTACTATGAATTGACAGTTTCAACAGGCACATACATGGTCCATGTAGAGCACACTTTTAGAAAAATGGAACTCACCAGAAAGAATCCTAGAACAACATTGTACTCGCATCACAGCAAAAAAATGGAGATTTGTCAGTCCTTCTGAACTGAAGTTAGTTTGGTCTTGTGGGGAGTAATGTAAGCATCCTTCAACTGCTCCTTCTGATGAGAAGATAGACAGGACTTCTTCATCCTGGCATAATCGGAACTAGTCACTTCACGTACTCCATATTCTTCTTCAGAGGAAGATGATTCTGTTGTGCAAAGACAAGAGGACTACTAAATGCCAGCATCCCTGTTTGCTCGAAAAAAGGAAAGGAAATATTTAAAACAACACAGATGAAGCACTTCTCAAGGACAATACCACTTTTTCATGACAGTATCTAAACAGTAGCACAACACCAATAGAGATAACAAAGCTCAATCATATGGATGAAATCAGTGGGCGAGTACCAACCTTTGTCAGGAGGCTTATTGTGTAGAGCATACAGATGAAGCACTTCTCCGGAACCATCTGTTGCTATCTACGGTGGTGGCCATGCTTACTATATACTCCTCGATTAGTTTAATGTTTCCAACATCTTCTTGTGCAGTTCCACTAAAATATATGGTATCTTCAAAGAAGATCCCTGTTTGCACAAGTAGAGATAATTACATATTACATTAAGAGTGGCATCAAATCAGTGGCAAAACAATTGCTCGTTCCAGCCATAGCAATAAATTAAGATGCAAAACTATATCATTACTTGTGTCATCACAGTTCCAGTGCTTCATTACAGCACCGGGAGTTGATTTTTGTTTTTCTTCCGCTTGTTCTTCCCCTTCATCACTTGGTTCAGTAACAGACAAGCTTCGCCTTCAATGTAAGATTTGGCATGTCAATTAGGGAGCACAAGTATAGTACTAAACTTAATTTTCTGATGAAAGTGGCAAAATACAGGCCAGCAGTTGTGAAATATCCTTATCTTACCTCAATGGGATTTACGGTGCACATACAGATTGGAAGTCTTGACTCCATTTGTGCAGTTCACTAAAATCAAGCAACATTATCGTACAAGTAGCACAACATATGAAAGCACACTGCAGAATCATGTGAAAAAAGGCTAGTACTGACCTCTCATGATGCGGAATTCAAACAACTCATAAGAAGAAGATCTGAACCAAATTCGCCTTAACGGATAGGAAGTAAGATCTCCTCTTGTGCAGTTCCACTAAGATCAAGCAATCAAGCAACGTTGTCGGTGTGACATTTTGGTTGAACTGCACAAAACACTCTTAAAACAAAAGTGTTTTGTGCAGTGCAACAAAAGGTCACAATGGCAACGAGGTGAAGTAGATAACCCTGTTTACACAGAGGTGCAAAGGAAACAATTAGTGGTCAATAACGGTGGATGACACAGAAGCCAACAAAAAGAAGCATATACCTTATCTAAATGGGAAAGAAAGCAAGACAGTAGCATTTCTCAAACGGTGGCATTGATTAATATTAACATAGAGATTATATGAACAATAAAATTCGTTAAACATGTAATTTGCTTTTAACTGTGGCATTGCATCAATTTTCCAGCGGCATTATTAGAGGGTGTTTGTTTACAGGGACATTTTGGTGTAGGGACTAAAAAAAGTCCGTGTCAGTCCCATCTAAACCAAACAGGAGGGACTTTTAGGGACTAAAAGTGGGCATTTGGGACTAAAGAAAGAAGACCCCGAGGGAGTCTTTTTGGGACTTTTTCCAACAGTTGCCCCTGCCACGCATCGCACCTTGTCTCTATTAGTTCATTACTAGGGGTAACATGGTCTTTTAGCATGTCATTTAATAACCTCTAGTCCATGTTTAGTCCCTGGAACCAAGCAGGTAGGGACTAGGGAGTTTTTAACCAAACAGGGCCTTAGATTAACAACAACTAATGAGTTGCACGGGACAGTGGACGCACCAGCACCATGTGCATCTACCAATGTACTGTGGTCATGCACAGTCTGTTGCAACAAAGAACAAACAACCAAGGAGCATATTTGTGTTGGTCCTAGTTTTGTTATCTTTAGACACCTTTCCCTATGTGAGCGCAGCAAATCTAGTCCTGCTCAAACTCTATAGCCTTGTCCCTTCCTTTCCTTTTTGAACTAGTACTTTCGCCCCTTCCTTTCCTCTTTGAACCACGTCCTAGATTTATGCGATACAACTTTCCCCACTACTTTCCCCCATTCCTTTCCTCTTTGAACCACGTCCTAGATTCATGCTATACAACTTTCCCCCTTTATTTCCTCTTTGAACCACGTCCTAGATTCATGCTATATACAACTTTTCCCACTACTTTCCCCCACTACTTTCCCCCACTCCTTTCCTCTTTGAACCACGTCCTAGATTCATGGTATACATGTAGCTAGAGCAATGCATGTGGAGTAAGTAAATTATACCTTAAGGTTCTTGGGGCGTGGTTCGGTGGGCGATGGGACGGCGGCAAAGAAGAAGGGGTCGGAGGCCCTCCCGCGCCGCCGCTGGGTGGAAAGTGAACAGCTGCGCCGGTAGTCCCTCGCCGACGGCGACAACGTTAAGCCTCCTTCCCTTCCCAGCGGACGGATCCTGCCGGCTCTTTGAGCAGCAGTGAGGGGACAGAGAGGCCAACGAAGTCTTGTTTAGATCTGGAGAGGGCGAGAGAGTGTGAAGAGAGCAACTACAAGCGCTGAGGCTCCAGCGGGAGAGGGCGAGAGAGTGTGAAGAGAGCAACTACAAGCGCTGAGGCTCCAGTGTGTGTATATATACTGGAGAGAGAGTGTGAAGCGTGCAAACCCTAGAAAACATTTTGACCAGTCAAAGAATCCTCCTGGCACAAATTATGCTCAAGTGTAGTTATCGAACCCGAGACCTCAAGTTTGATGAGCGAACAGGCTAACCAACTACACAACCCTCCCGTTATGTTCAACGAGAGGGAAATAACCTTTTATACATTCCTGCATTCGTGTGACAAGCATGCCATGTTTTTTGTGTGTGTGGGAGTCATTGGGATTTCAATCATAATCGTGTCATGTGGCTTTGGTGGTAAGACTATCCACAGTGGTGCAGAAATAATGCAGCCTTAGTCACCTTACCTCTCTCCACGTAGTACGTTGGGTCCCACCAGTCAGAGGGTGAAACAAACAAATTAATAAGAAAAATTAAAAGCGCCAGCGGTGTATCTTACCTCACACATCTCGCTACTGCTCAGGAACACTGTCCAATTGATCCCTCTCTTTGCTCACGTACTATTTTAAGTGAATCCTTATTATAACATGCACACAAATTTTGGGCACTTGTATTCGACTTAAGTCAGTGTGCCACCGTATCTCGTATACTTACTACTCCCTCCGTCTAGGTGTAATAAGTCACGTTAGAAGGTGCAACGGGACCAAGGTGTGTGCGTGTGCGTGTGTGTGTGTGTGTGTGTGTGTATTTAACAGCATGTGTGTGTTAGAGAGAGCGACAGATCGACCTACTCCTACAGAGAGATGTTGTGTAGTGTAGTACGATTTTAGCCGTGAGAGTCGGTGCATCCTCTCATTTCCGGGCGTGTCCGGTAGGGACATGTGGACAGCTGCCACGCCCGCTCCTGACCAGCCTGGCCCACCCAAAGCCCCTCCATCGCCCGCGCGCGCTTCCCGTCCGAAACGGTCAGCGCCGCTCCAAAGAATCGGTGCCGCATTCATGCCCAGGCAGAGCGGACGCGACCTCTCACTGGCGCAAGAGTGATGGTTGCTTCATCCGTCCAACTTACTGCTGGGTCTATGTGATTTGACGGCTCATTGGTCTTTATTACTGAGGTGGTAGGACTGCTGGATGTCCCATGCTTTCGGCGAAAGGAGGTACTACTACTAGATTACAATTTTCTCCATTCTTACAGCGGAGGCGTGCAAGAGAAGTGAAAACACACAGGCTCGGTGATTACGTGGCCCACCTCACACTATCACCGTGCGACACCTAACTCTTTACATAGTACTCCCTCCGTTCCTAAATATTACTAGATGAGTCCCTGCGCGTTGCCGCGGAACAGCGGTATATCTCTCTGCGCAAAATTATCGATTTCATAGAACTAAAAAAACCTCTATAACTGCATGACAAATGTGGTAGCCAAACTAAATAAACTCCCATCATCATTTAGATCATCCCACGTAAGGAAAAAAGATCAGCCAACTCCTACTGCATAATGGGATTATATTTTTCTTTTTGACATGTTAATGGGACTTAAAAGCTCACTTACATGCATGCTACCGGTGCATGCTTGCATGCAGACATGTTGATGTGATTTAAAACCCACTCACATGCATGTGCCACGGTATTTCTGCATGCTTGCATGTGGCTTAGTGTGGAGCCTCTCAACGTCTAGATCAGACGGCTATTATGGACTGATTTACTTCATCTAACGGCTACATCAATTTTGATGATGTGGCTCAAGGAGAGGATAGAGAATTCCTAGTAGTGGGGGCTAGCTATTACTAGTAGATAAGTCTTTGTAGAGATTCCACTACATACGGAACAAAATGAATGAATCTACACTTAAAATGCATCTATATACATCCGCATGTGGTTCATGGTGAAATCTCTACAAAGACTTATATTTAGGAATGGAGGAAGTACTAGTATAGTACGTACTGTAATTTATCAGCGAGATAAATTTGTACAATGCTATGAAGCTTCCAGCTTCTGTTACATGTATCTTGCGTCCAAGGTTGCCCGTTGCAACATTTCATCAAATACAAAGGAGACTAACATGCATGCTATTGCATCTCAATGATTGACAGATCATAGCAAATATGTACTCCCTCCGTTCCAAAATAAGTGTCTCAACTTTGTGCAAACTTTAGTACAAAGTTGTACTACTACTAAAGTTGACACTTATTTTGGAACAGAGGTAGCTAAAGAAAAAAATGATCCATGCAGTCCCTAGCCCTTGAACCGTGAATCCTGACCAAGCTTCAATTTGCTGGCAACGTTCGAGCTTCCTAATAAATGAAGTTTGCAACCTTTTGACCATCGGATCATTTTGTGCAGTTTCACCAAAATCGAGATGAGCATCCCTGTGGCAAAGAAATTGAAGAAGCATTATTAGAATAAGATGACTGGGACTAGTTGATGAGACATAAACTCATCACAAATACAGTACGTAGAAGGCAGTAGAGGTATGTGCGGGGCAAAGAAGTAGAGAAATATCCACAGGGAGTGATGTGGGCAGCTGGAGCAGTGGTGCAAGCCGGCTGTAAAGGGAGTTGTACCTGAGGGACATAGCTCAACCTTGAGGAGGGCGGCGGGAGGCGGCAACTGCCCACGTCGCGGCAGTGAGCAAGGGACGAAGGCAACCTCACCGGCTTTGTGAGAGAGAACGGCGGGGACCCCTGACCGGGACGTGCCGACAGTGGGTTTTCGCCGTCGGCGACGGCCACCGCATCTACACTAAGTATCCACCCCTTCCCCAAGCGGACGTGATCCGCCGGGATGTTAGAGATGTGGCCACAGTCGTTTTGTGCGAGAGAGTGTGAAGAGAGCAACCCCAGCAAGCAACTGTGTAGGCTGGCCCGTCCTGACTATGTATATAGTGGAGCGGTTTCCTTTTCTCTCCATATGAACCTATCATATTGCGTACGTGCCACTGAAGAAAAAAAACTTTATTTATAAATGACGCGGCACCTACTACTCGTTCTCCTATAACCTTGCGCTTGGCATCTCCAAAATATTAACCTTGCGATTGGCTCTTCGCCTCTTCGGGAAGTCGAGCAATAATGGTAGTGTAGTATATATCGTTCTGGCTATATGAGACCGAATGAATTGCTGCACGTCCACCACGTGGGCGAGGGTCGAGGGGCGAGGGAGAGTGCTACATATGGAGCAAAATGAGTGAATCTACACTCTAAAATACGTCTATATACATCAGTGTTTGGAGTATGTACTAGTAGTTCATATTGAAATCTACTAAAGGACATATATATTCCAAACAATATGATATAATCTCTATAACCAAGGTAGTAGGGACGAGGAGTAAACGGAGGGAGTAGTAAATTTTTCTCCTCGTCCTGCGAGCCACCGCGCGCATGGGCGAGGGAGCGAGCGTAAGGCGGAGCAAGCTTCACCTCATCCTGCGAGCCACCGCGCCCGTGGGCGGGGGAGACAGCGTACTAAGCAAGCTTCTCCTCGTTCTGCGAGTTGACGGGACACATCAAAAGTACTCCTGTGTATAGAGCCTTGCCTCTAAGGTAGGCCCCACATGGTTTTCCTCTTTTTTAACATAACACGTCAAGTCGCAATTTGTTTGTTCACCCGTGGTAGACGATCCTCCCTCCACCAAGTGGACAACCAGTACACGTGCCAAATTACCACGTGGGCTGCCTTTTTCGTACAGAAATGAGCTCCACCGTGTACCCGCGCGGGTGTGGTTGGGAAAGAGACGGGAGTACGTGCGCCGTGCATGCACCTCTTCTCTTCATGCACGTCCCCCACCTACGTGGGTGTGTGTGAGAGATACAAACCGCGTTCGTGAGTGTTTTTTGTTTTGGGGTGGGGGTGGGGTGGGGGGTTGATTTCGTGAATTATTTATGGTAATATGTGTCAATGACATCTCAAACAAAATTTTGCATGCAATGTGTGTGAAATGGAGGCCTATCCATATCATACATAGAGGGTCGGGCAATCCACGAGAAGAGAGGGAGGGGTCATAGCTATCGATAGAGTCAAAGAGAGGATCAAGTGGGTGGGTGCGAGATCGATGAAGAGAGCCATCGAAATTGTGTGTGTGTGTGTGTGCAAGTCAAAGATATAGGGCGACTGGCCTACCGGAACCTTAGAGGCACATGTCAAGTTTGTGTGTGGCAAGGAGACATGACTAGAGCGCTCGATGTATTGGTGTGTGTGGGGGGGAGGGGGTGGGGGGAGGGGTAGGCAGAGGCCTAACTATAGAGGTAGAATGACTCGTATATGTGTTGAGAAGGAGAGACCCAGCTAGGTATTGAGGGAGATCGGTCGACATCCATACATAACTGAAGGACGGGAAATATGATGGGACAGAGAGAGAGAGGAGAGAGAGAGAGGGAGGGAGAGGGAGGGAGAGGGGTAGAGTGCTGGATGGGTGATGGAGTTGCTTCTCGAAGATGGTGGGAGAGGCCTACTAGACAAACTGAGGGGGGAACTGCAATGTTATCAATAAGAGTGGGGATGTGTTTCTGTGTGTGCCTGTGCGTGATAGATCTGTCGGGACGCATCCATGGATGATGAAGGGGAACCATGTGTTTGGTAAGCACACCTAACTAGATCGGTAGAACAATTATTGTTTGTCGGAGGAAGGGAGAGCCACAACTAATGAGGTAGATCGATTGACGTGTGGGTAAAAACGAGTTATAAGGACCTAGCTAGCTATATGTATAGCGAGAGATCAGTCGGTGTATGTCCATTTGTTAGAGGCAAATAAGGCCCAGCGAGACGGATAGACAGAGAGAATGGAACTAGGAGGTGGTGCGAGAGGCCCAACTACTAGCTAGATAGGGGGAGGAGTGTGCGGTTGTGAGATCGATGAAAAGAGGGGCGAGAGTTTACACGTGTGTCTGACCGTATGAGAGACACGAGGCAAGGACACATAAAGGAGGAGATTGAAGGTGTGTGTGTGTATGTTGTAGGCAGGCATTGCTGGAGAGGTTTATCGATCGGTGTGTGTCGGAAAGGAGTTGTGGAGACTCTGGGAGAATGACCTAAAGAAAAAAATGAATGTGCCCGGTGGATAGAATGCCGAGGGAGGGGGAGGGCGAGGAGGGCGTGTGCATGCACGAGAGAAAGTTAGTGGTAGCTACAAAGGTTAGAGGATTGTGTGGGTGTAAGAGACTAACAAAGATCATAATTTGAGATGAAAGCAGATTCATATATTTGAATAGGAGATCATAGTGTTTTAAACATTGCATGCATGAATATAGCGGTGATACACGTGATGTGCACATGTTATACCATAATGTGATAATGCATGGCGTTTGCAACTCACAGCTAAATGCCAAACAATCTAAACCATACTATACATCAAACAATCTCACATTTTATTTGAATTTGTGATAATGTGTGGCGTTTGCAGCTTACAACTAAATATCGAACAATCTAAACAATACTATATATCGAACATTCTCACATTTTATTTGAATTTGTGGTAATGTGTGGTGTTTGCAACTCACATCTAAATACTTGTAGCCGTAGGGGGCGGGGCACCATACATAATGTGATAAACACATTATACATATGAGACATGGTTTAGATTATGAAGATCTAGCTAGAGCTAGAAATGTAATGTGATTTGAAATCAAAATAAAGTGGATTCAAAAAATCTAGTTCGAGTTCATATAGTACACATAGTTCATATGTAACTCGAGACTAATCATGTGGTGTGCTGTGAAGATAATACTCAAACGATGGTTTAACTTGACAATAATGATGATTGTAGATCTTATTAAAACAGAGAAACGAATTCAAATGCTTTGACTTCACAACAATCATTACTGTAGATCTTATTCAAATAGAGAAACGAATTCAAATTTAGTTCATATTGAAGCGGTAGTATATACGTTTGGAATGCACTAAAACGTTCATTTGAGTAGTAGGTTGCATGCATTATACACGTAGCGAAATATTTTAATTGAACATAACATGAATTCAAAGTTTTGAATGACATTTGTAGTGCGCATTGATTTGGTACGGTACACGTTAGGCTTGTCCGGAAATTTCAACCCGCGCCTTGTTAGCCCGAAATATTTAAGATATATCTTTGTCTCGTTGTGCTCCGACAACTCCCTCCATCTCAACCCGCGCCTTGCTATTCCGAAATTACAACGCGCGCGAAAACTCCAACCTCATGTGAATTCCCGACACGCGAAATGCCCGTGGTACCCCTGAACCGAAAGAACCGCCTCAAATCGGTGGGGGTACTTTCGTAACTTACCCCACATTTTGGACAAACGCGTCTCTAAGACATGGTTCCCCACTGCCATCCCATCCGCCCACCCATTCGTACACCGAGGCCGCGAAAACCCGTGACGAAACCCCACACCCTGCTCCGTCTGCCACCCAGCCGGAGCCTCTTCCCCGACGACGTCGTCCACAGCAACACCTCGACGTCCCTCATCCACCGTATCGGATGAGGATCCGTCGTCGATCTCATCGTCCCGCCGATAAAGCCACCCCATCCTCCACCTCCAAGGAGCTGCCCCGACGTTCCCCTCGTCTTTCGTGCCACCTCCATTCCCACACCGCCGTCTTCACCTGCACCACCGGAAGAGCATCATCATCACCATTTCCTCGGATGAAGCTGCGGCCTAATCGGCGCCACCAAAGAGGTTGTACACTAATCGCCGCATTTTCTTCTTGATTCGATCTCACGGTACTGCTGGCGCTCGGTCCCGAGCCGACACGGCGCGGCTCCATCCACGGCGGCGGCGCCGGCCACTTCTTCCACGGCGTCGCTCCCTCGGCGGCGACGTCCACATCAGTAGGAGCTGCTGCTGCTTTAGCTCTCGCTCGCGCTGCTGCTCTGCTCTTGCTCTCGGTCCCCTGCCTGGTCTGCTCTTGCTATTGCTCTTGCTCGCGCTGCTGCTCTCACTCTTGCTCTTGCTTGCGATGCTGCTCCAATTTAGCTACACTTCAGTCGACTGAATCGACTTTTGGGTCAGTTGATTTTCAGGGGGTGGGGGGGCTCGCCGGGGTGAAGGAAGAACCAGCCGCAGCGGGGAGGGGGGCTCACCGGAGAGGTACCCCACTATCTATCTTAGGGTTCAGGATGGGAGCGGTGGTCGCCGGCGGTGGCGGGGCGTTGGCGGGGCGGTGGCGTGGGGATCGCCGGAGAAAAAGCTCGGCACGAGGGGGGGGGCTAGAGGGATGGCCGGGGCGGCGGCGGACCGGCGGTGTGGAGTGTTTTCGGGGCGGGCGGGGCGGCGCACCGCCGGCCGCGGGCGGCGGGGGGCTACTGTTTGGCCGGTGGTGGCTGGCGGCTCAGGGGGGTGGAGGTTGAATATGAACCGCAGGCCCTTGATTTCGTATCCAACGACTGCAAAATCGACTGACCAGAGATGAAAAAGTCAGTCGACCGACGTGTAGCCTCACCTTGCTAGTGCGTTCAGTTTCGGCAACAAAATTCAATTTCGACAGCAAAATTCAGTTTCGACAGTTAAGTTCAGTTTCGACAGTTAAGTTCAGTTTCGACAGTTAAGTTCAGAGATGAGCGGCTGATGTATTTTACATCTAGCACTTTGTGGTTATGTATTTTACGTCATGTATTGGAGATGCTATTAGAATTCCACTCAGGTTAACGTTGTTCGTTGTCTCTCCTGTCCTGCTTCAGCCTCGGCGTCGTACAACTGACCGGAGCTGCTCCAACGACGAAACCCTCCATCACAGCGGAGCAGTACCTCGGGCTCCATCTCCAGACGGCTAAGATCTTCTTCCCCTCCTCTGACAGCAAAGTCAGCCGGAGCATCCTCACCGGCCAACCCAATCACGCTGAGATCGACATGGCTTTGCCAAAGAAGTTGTACACTTGTTGCATCTCTTTTTTACTCTACATATTATATATATTGTCCACTGAGCACACAGATTTGTTCCTTTAGTGTCTCCTTGAAAGAAAAAACGTAGGAATTTTAATTTTCACTTGTCCTCCTTTTCAAATTCCTATTCATGAAGCACCAGACTAAGAGATAGTAGCATAATAGCATTATAACCGTACATTTTCTTGTAGTTTGACTTAATCTCACCATGCTTCTTTGAATCCTGTGATCTTCCAATTGTTGTGAATCAAACACCCAGATTGGCAGAAATCCTGTGTTTTTAAATTCTCTGTTTTGCACGTGCATTCCTATCCTATTCCTGTCTATTTCCTATCCCTGCATTGTTGGAATCCTCCAATTCAAACGAGCCCTTACAGAATTACTTCTCTTACAGATAGTTGTCAAAGAAAACCTTGCGTGGTTTGTCCCGCTCCTGCTGCGCCGTCGTCCACCCCAGCTCAGCTGCTCCAACGACAGAAGGGTCCAACACAGCAGGGATCCGGCCTCCAGACTGTCTTTCGCCGCCTCAGATCTTCTTCCCCGCCGCTGGCAGCCATGAAAACTGCATTACCATCATCAACCGAGCAGATGACCTCGAGGACTACACGGGTCCGCAAGAGAGGTCGCACTCTTTCTTGTCTGCTTACGTTATGCATCGCTTAATATTACATGCTAATTTATCGTCCTGTTCACCGATTAGACTCTGAGTTAGCTCCAAACTAATGGTCAAACTTGAGTTTTTAAATGGTTGTGGGGTACATATCGGGGCCGCTATCAATAGTATATATCTACTATCTGGTTAATCTCCAGTGTCTACTATGAGTTTCATGTTGGGTGGGAAACAAACAGTAAAGAAGCCATTATCTGTATTTTTAACTGAAGCCATTATCTGCCTGCTATTATTGGTTTTGGGTCTATCCACAGGTTGCTACCATCACTCTGAATTTCTGCATGCACTCCTTACATAATCTCACTATGTTTTATTCCTATGCATGATAGTTATTGTAAACAATGGAACTGAACATGTAGAGCAAAAGAGACGAGCTTTGCGTGGCAATAAAATTTCGTGTAGATGTCGCTCCATGGTAGGCGCAAAGGCAGCCCCCCTCCATGCATTTCGGATTGTAATCGAGAGGAAGATATCTGTTCTAAGGGGGATTCAGAAGGAGAAGACAACTCCTATTTACCCCCTGAGGTCTTCGCTCTAACTTGGCATGCTGATGTTGGTTATATCATGCATATGGCGTCTTGGATTGCTTACTTTATACATCAAATATGTCATCTGCTTAGTTTAGACATCCTTTGTGTGAATGCCATCTGTTTAGTTTCTTCATCATTTATGTGAATTATGCAACGCCATCTTGTTTAGCCAGGCATAATATATGTGAATTTTGCAATGCCATCCTGCTTAGCCAGTGATCTTATATGTAAATTATATCAGGCTGTCCTTTTTTTCGTTACATATTACATTTGTCAACAATGTTAGTACATTCAACTGCTCTTCGTGTGCATCAGCCATTTGACACGGTGATGGCAAATTTTGGAGTGAAAACAAGGTCTTCAGAGCAGACTATGCTATCTGACGAAGCGCATATCTCGCTGGTTACGGATAGCTCCTCAGAGGAGGATTCAGAGACAGATGACCAGTCCTATTCCCCCCGAGGTGTATGCTCTAACTTGGCAGGGTTATGTTGCTCATATCGTGCGTATGGTGTCTCGCATTGCTATGTCATTTGATTAGTTTAGACATGCTTTGTGTGAATGCCACCTGTTCAGTGTCTAATTACCATATATGTGAATTATGCATTGCCATCTTGTTGCAAGACATTATATATGTGAATTATACAATGCTATCTTGTTGCAAAGGCATTATATATGTGAATTATGCAATGCCATGCTGTTTAGCCAATCATCATATATGTGAATTATATCATGCTATCATTTTTTGTATTACGTGTTCCATTTGTCGACAACGTTTGTATATTCAACTACTCTTCCTGTGCATCAGCCATTTGAAGCGGTGATGGAAGTATCTGGAGTGAAAACAAGGTATTCAGAGCAGACAATGCTACCTGCTGAAGCAGACATCTTGCTGGTTACAAAGAGCTCCTCAGAGGAGGATTCAGAGACTGATGACCAGTCCTATTTCCCCCCTGAGGTCTATGCTCAAACTTGGCAGGGTTATATTACCCATGTCATGCATTTTGTCTTGCATTGCTTAGTTTTTACATCATATATGGATTGCCATCTGCTTACTTGCTTACTATATAAATCATATATTTGAATTATATCATGCCATCATGTTTACATAGTACATACACATCATCTATCTGAATTATGGCATGCCAACCCATTTAATAAAGACATCATATAGTTATATCATCTCATCCTGTTTAGTGTTTACAGTCATCATATTTTGAATTATGGCATTCTATCCGTGAATGCATGTGAATTATGGCATGCCAACCTATTTAATAAACACATTATATAGTTATGTCATGTCATCCTGTTTACATAGTCTCATATTTTGAACTATGTCTTTCCATCTTTTTTAGTTAGCCATCATAATGTGAAATTGTGTCATGCTATCCTGTTTAGTTAGCCATCATATATGTGAAATTGTGTCATGCTATCCTGTTTGGTTAGACAACATAAATATGAATTATTTCATGCCCTCTTTTAGTCCCCACTATCCATTGCACCTGTCTATCATACAATGTCTATACTTTCAATTACTTTTCTTGTTTATCAGCCATTTGAATTGGAGAGCGTGATGGCAGTATCTAAGGGAGTAACAACACAGTCTTCAGAAAAGATAGTGCTACCAGTTGATGCAGATAGAACCACGGTTGTACTTGCCCAAGGACCAGATCCACCACACATAACCCAGACTCTCGCAGATTGTACCCCTACCCAGTTGGACAGAGAACCAGCTACACCCCTTCTAACCCCAACCCCGGCAGATAGTAACCCAGTTCCAGTTGACACAGCACCGTCTCCAATGGCGCAACAGGTATGTTTTAAACCTGTTTCTTTAACTGGTTTGCTGTTGTAACCTGCTCTATGTTGATTTCAGTTTCAATTGAATAAATAGTTATGTTCTCATGTCATGCACATTACAAGTGTTGTTATTGCTCTATAGTTACCCACACTTATATTCTGTCTATTCTGCTTTGTCTTGAACAAATATTATTTGAACTGTGTCTCTATCTTGATTTGGCAACAAAAACTAGAATGATATAGACCATAAAGTGCCCATGGTACATAGATATATGTTTGTTTCATGCTGTTATCCTGTCCACTTTACTACTGAAATCATTTACCAAAATGAGTTTCATATACAACATGGTAAACATGTGATGTGTCTGCTTGTTTCTCTTTTAGAATGCGGACAAAATACTGGAGAACAGTACCGCGTTATCCAATGGTAAAGGAAGTAATGCAGATAAGGTTCAAGATAGTGAGACATCCCTGTTGGTCTCCAAGAAAGGTGATAAAAACTATCTTGACGACAGTGAGGGAACCCAAAAGTCCTGTCTTGATGTAGTGTTTGAGTTACTGGCCACTACTGCTGGCACAAGCTCTTCGAACTCGCTGCCTGAATCAGTTCGTCTTCTTGAGTCTCAACTTCAAGTTGAAAGACATCGATCAGATGTGCTGCGACAGGAAGCTGAAGGACTGAGGAAGTCCCTGCAGAATTCAGATGCATATTTTCTAGTGCAACAACAAGCGCTGGAGGATTTAAGCGCCAAACAAGAGAAAGTTAATAAGCTTGCTAAGCATCTTGCCAGCATTATGGGTACCCAGGATATTGTTTCTTGAGATCTTCTGAAGTGGTTTCAGTTCTGGATTTGTTTTGCTGCGGCGTTTATTTGCGCTGGTCGCCAACTTTGACAACCAGTGTATATGATATGCTGCTTTGTTCCCTATATTTGCACTGGTGGCGAACTTTGATGCCCAGTGGATGTAATATGTGTAATAGCCGTGATAGCCTAGCGTTAGTTGCTTGCTTATTTATTTCCTTGTTGTCTTGTTTATTTCTTTGCTTGTAGTCATTGCAGTTCTTTTTCCGTGGTTAGCTAGTGGCTGCAATAACCTATTTTTTAAAACTAGGCCACAATAACCATGGGCTAATATTTACTATAGTGACACTGGGCCTCCTACTGGCCGTAGAAACAGTGGGCCTTCTACGGGCCGTAGAAACAATGGGCCTTCTACGGGCCGTAGAAACAATGGGCCTTCTGCGGGCTGTATCATCAATGGGCCTTATACGGGCCGTATGATCGATTGGCCAAACATGGGCCAAACAGACCGCATTATGGCCGTAAACGGGCTAGAGTTGGAATCATCTGTTCATGGGCCGACCATAACGGGCCATCGTTAATAGGCCGTATTTGATGACGCTATGAAAACGGCCCAACGTATTAACGGACCACGAACGGGCCGACTGTAACCACGGGCCGACTGTAACCACGGGCTGAATTTGGCCAACAAGCAGAAAATGACAGTAACGGGCCGTAAGTAAACGAATGCTGGAAATGAGCCCAAGAATAAATGGGCTCTGAGAAGGCCGAAAGATAACATGGGCTGGAAACGGCCCAACGGAATAACGGGCCGTTAATGGGTATAAAGTGATACACTGTTCATTACGGGCCAGTTTCACCACGGGCCGTTAATGGGTGTAAAGTGATACACTGTTCATTACGGGCCAGTTTCACCACGGGCTGTTAATAGGCCAAGAGTTACATAGGGCCTCATATGGGCAGAAAGACGTCATGGGCCATACATGCGCCAGAAGTGAAAACGGGCTGGAATCATATTGGATGGCCCAGATGACGCTACTGGGCCTAATTCGGATAGGGCGTAACGGGCCTTGGGTTAGCGGGCTGTAAATGGGCTATATGCGAACACGTCGTTAACAGGCTTTCCATGGGCCGGCCCGCCACCTTTTGACCAAGTCAAACGGGCCGGCCTTTTCACAGGAATGGGCCTCTGTTGGGCCATGCCACGTGTAGTCGTATCATAGGCGCCTTCCGTCCAATGAGTGGATGACATCTGTCCCAACGATGAGCCGACACGTGTTTCCTCCAGCCAATGACGATTTTACACGTGGAAAATCCCCATTAGTCGGGGCTGTTAACGGGTTATCGGACCCAAAACCCGACCTGATAGCTTAACGGCGTTCCGTTACGGTGGATGCCACGTGTCGGTCACCCTTGACGAAAGCACTTCTGTGACGCGCGATTTATCGTCATGGAAGTGGACACTTCCGTGATGATAATTTTGGTATGTCATGGAACACTTCTACGACAGCATAGGTATGACTATCTTGATTCTGTCATAAATTTGTCATGGATGTACATGCATGACAAAAAACGCGACCTACTGTGACAAACACGTATCATCACGGAAGTGTATTTTTTTGTAGTGCACCATGTTGCATTTTGTGTTTTTTGGTGCTTACATCATTTAGTGTTTTATAATCTGAACTACTTTGGATCATTAGCTGGTTTTCAAAGTGCATGTAGCTTCACATTTCTCAAGTTATGTTGATTTCCGGAGTTTAAGTGCCTTCATATTTTTTAAGTTAAATGTTCGACCCTGGTAACTTGAATTCGTGGATCCGCCACTGCACACAAATCATACACGCATGCCAGTACGAATTAAATGAAATGCAGGGACTTACGCTAGCTCGTTGTACAGGCTCACTGCAGCTCTGCTTGCGCTTGGGATGTTCCATGTACAAGTCCATGTTACCACTTGCTTGGATGTGGAGGCCTTGTGCTCCTTGCGTCCCCCTCTGCATTTTTGACACGGCGAATGGTTGATCAAATAAGAGGAATTGACCTTGCTGTTGTATCGGAGGACAGATACTTACAAGGTTATACGGGTGTGCAGGATGTGTACCAGATCCCGTGGCACCGTCATGCTTCGCTAAAAAAAGGTTTTGCTTGTTTAAGATGATATCTCCAAAAGAAACAAGAGTTAAAGTCAGAGTTGCATAGGCGTGTAAGCTAAGAGAGCAGTGAAAGGATATCCAAACATCGTTGGAACAGTGCACAAGGGAGTGATGTGTGGATACCAAGTTCGGGCCGACGTTTGGTCATGCTCGCCTAGCTAGAGTGCGGGTCACTTCAGAGCCGTTGAGGGTGATGCGCTGGCGTTGGCTGGCCGCGCACGGATGCAGATCTTGAGTGGCAGCGGAGCGCTACGATGCGGTGGACGTGACCGTTGGTGAAGCCCCAACGGCCTCGGGGGGCGGAGGTGCGACGATGTGCTCAGTGAAGTAGCCCCGGTGAGGTGGGAGACGGCGTCGGTGAAGCGCACCTGATGCGATGGAAGTCGGTGTCTGTGAGGCACGTCGGTTGCGGCGGCCGACATTGTCGGTGGACCACACGGTGCGGTGGACAAGGGCGTAGATGAGGTAGCTCCGGTGCGGTGGTGAAGCGCGACCGCCGTCTTCGTCATCGTCGTCTGGCACAGGGGTGGGGAAAGAGATGAGACGAGGGGAGATTCGAACTTTGCTTGGGTTGGCGGCGAATTAAGGATTTGAGCAATCTGGGCGCGGAAGGGGACGGTGGAGAAGGGAGATTTTGCAGGGCTGGAATTGGGGCCGCTAGATATTTCAATCCGAAACGTGGAAGCGCGAACTTATTTTGTCGTCATTCTTTTTTTGGGGGGAGGGGGGAGGGAGGGAGGGGGTGGCTAGCTGGGTGCTGAGCATCCGTACGACACATGCGACCACCACGACATGGCCCTGGTCTACCTGGTGCGCCTACATTTGAGAATGCAAACGAATCTTCTTTCATTTGCAAATGAATCTGTATGTATTACCATGCCCGTGTTTTCCTTGCAAATAATTAGTCATTCGAAATGAGATACTACAAATTACTTAATGAGGAGTTATTTGAAAAAAAATCAAAACGGTATCCACGCTAACGTGGTTTAGAGTGTGTGTCGCATAATTAGTTATTTGAATTAGAGTGTGTGTCACATAGCAATCTCTAATTCTAACATGGATTTCGCATTTCATGGTATCCACGCTACTTTTTTAATACAAATTCATATGTATATCATGAACACCATGGTAGTGAGAAAACTTTGGATGGATTCAAACATATGACCTACAAAATAGCACAACAATCGAGTCAATGTCAACTTTTCCAAACCTAGTATGGCACAAATTCAAAATAATTACCCATATGCATGGTCCTCAGTTCAGATCTTACAATGTACACCGAATTAAAACATCGTTATTAAGTCTCATACTGATACGTCCATTTTGCATCATGCTTTTATATCGATATTTATCGCATTATGGGCTGTTATTACACGTTAGTCACAATACTTATGTCTATTCTCTCTTATTTTACATGGTTAACATAAGGAGGGAGAATGCCGGCAGCTGGAATTCTAGGCTGGAAAAGGAGAAAATATTAGAGACCTATTCTGCACAACTCCAAAAGTCCTGAAACTCCACGAAAGTTATTTTTGGAAATAATAAAAAATACTGAGCGGAAGAAATACGTCAGGGGGGCCACCACCTGTCCACGAGGGTGGGGGCGCGCTCCCTGCCTCGTGGGCCCCCTGTTGGTCCTCCGGTGGCCATCTTCTGCTATATGAAGTCTTTCGTCCAGGAAAAAATCATAAGCAACCTTTCGGGACGAGACTCCGCCGCCATGAGGCGGAACCTTGGCGGAACCAATCTAGGGCTCCGGCAGAGCTGTTCTGCTGGGGACACTTCCCTCCGGGAGGGGGAAATCATCGCCATCGTCATCACCAACGCTCCTCTCATCGGGAGAGGGCAATCTCCATCAACATCTTCACCAGCACCATCTCCTCTCAAAACCCTAGTTCATCTCTTGTATCCAATTCTTGTCTCCAAGTCCGGGATTGGTACTAGTAGGTTGCTAGTAGTGTTGATTACTCCTTGTAGTTGATGCTAGTTTGTTTATTTGGTGGAAGATCATATGTTCAGATCCTATATGCATATTAATACCCCTCTGATTATGAACATGAATATGCTTGGTGAGTAGTTACGTTTGTTCCTGAGGACATGGGAGAAGTCTTGCTATTAGTAGTCATGTGAATTTGGTATTCGTTCGATATTTTGATGAGATGTATGTTGTCTATCCTCTAGTGGTGTTACGTGAACGTCGACTAAGTAACACTTCACCATTATTTGGGCCTAGAGGAATGCATTGGGAAGTAATAAGTAGATGATGGGTTGCTAGAGTGACAGAAGCTTAAACCCTAGTTTATGCGTTGCTTCGTAAGGGGCTGATTTGGATCCATATGTTTCATGCTATGGTTAGGTTTACCTTAATACTTTTGTTGTAGTTGCGGATGCTTGCAATAGAGGTTAATCATAAGTGGGATGCTTGTTCAAGTAAGAACAACACCCAAGCACCGGTCCACCCACATATCAAATTATCAAAGTACCGAACGCGAATCATATGAACGTGACGAAAACTAGCTTGACGATAATTCCCATGTGTCCTCGGGAGCGCTTTTCTCTATATAAGAGTTTGTCCAGGCTTGTCCTTTGCTACAAAAAGGATTGGGCCACCTTGCTGCACTTTATTTACTTTTGTTACTTGTTGCTCGTTACAAAATATCCTATCACAAAACTATCGGTTACCACTTATTTCAGTACTTGCAGAGAATACCTTGCTGAAAACCGCTTATCATTTCCTTCTGCTCCTCGTTGGGTTCGACACTCTTACTTATCGAAAGGACTATGATAGATCCCCTATAATTGTGGGTCATCACATACTATCTACATTCAAATGTTGTTTTTAGCCCACCCCCTCGGCACACACGCTACATACTTCCTGTATCAGTCAATCTTCCTCTCCTAACCACCTTAGGAAGCTATCAGTTTCCGACACACGTTCATTCTTTGTCTCCATGTTTCGAGCTCTAACTCTCTCAACTACACAACCCCCTTTTTCACTCTGTTACCAAATGTATTTATCTCACACACCCGCCATTGCACCCCATGTCGAGCTCTCTCTCTCTCTCTCCCTCCCTCCCTCCCTCCCACCCTCTCTCACTAGATACATGCATTGCCTATCTAGCCCCAATCTCTCGTGCGCACGCACGCACGTTGTCTATCTAGGTCACTCCCTCGAGACTATCTCACTCTTTCTTCCGCATGGCGGGCCACACTCGCTCAATCTCGCTCTCTTTATCTGAGTCTCGATTAACCTCGTTCTCTTTCACACACAATGATATATCTCCCTGTTCGGGCCTCGATCGACACACTCTATACTCTCTCACGCAGATTGTCTATCTAGGTCAGTCCATCCAAGCCGCCCCCACTCTTTTGACCTCATGGTAGGCCACGCTCGCTGAATTTCTCTCTCTCTCTCTCTCTCTCTTTGCATGTCTTGATTGACCTCGCCCTTTCTCGGACACAAATGATATATCTCCATGTTTGAGCCCAATTCGACATATTCATATTGTATACTCTCTCACGCACATTGTCTATCTAGGTCACTCTCTCCAACCCATCTCACTCTTTCGATCGCACAACGGCCCACACTCGCTCAATCTCTCTCCCTTTATATATGTAATCGATTGACCTTGCTTCCTCCCACACACAAAATATATCTACATGTCTGTTACAGGACCATCTCTCAAGCTCTATCTTATAGCCCTCACGCTTCCCAAAAGCTCAATCCGACAATATCTCTCCAGAGAATATATATATCTTTTCAATGAATGTCGCACCACACTCACTTTGTTTCTCTATCTATATGTCTCTCGATTGACCTCGCTTTCTCACGCCGTATCTTCCACACATTGAAGCTACCTCTCCATCCCTCGCAAAGCCGGAGCTATTTACATTGCGAGGGGGACTCATACCTTGGATTAGTTTGTGTAGGCATTTATTCCGGTGGGTTTAGATTATATTTTCGTATCATTCGGCCCACAACTACTCCAAACACCGTAGCGACCCCCGCACCTCCCCCAATTGATTTCCCTCTGGCTTGGTCACCGCTCTCTCGCATGTGCTTTCTCGCCTTCAACGTCGCACCATGGTATTATTGCAAAAAACTCTGTTGTTCTCTTTAATTATTACAAATAAGCTACAAAACTACACACCGATTGTCCACCTGGAATGGAACAAATTTCGACCCACAAGTTAAAGTGCGACAAACTACACACCGAGGGGCCCACCTGTCATGAAACAAATTTGGACCCATATACAAATTAAAAAATAAAGGACGAGGATCGAACATGCCACCAGGGCCTTCAAGCCGCACGTCAATAGGCAACATACGTAGAACAGCAATGTTTGTTGTACCCCCCTTTGTTCATATAATGTTTTTATATTACCACAGGCTATTTAATGGATAACATGTAATATTACTTTTAGTATATTAGTGGGACTGGCTCGTTAGCACGTACTATTCGCCTTCACTTACTGGTGGGTTCCATGTGTGCTCTCTCTCCTCCCCTTCTGCGTTTAGACGCACGGGCAAACACGAAGAACTCGCAGGCAATGTTGCCGTTGACCATATCTGGACGCGTTCACAAGTTATGAATCCATTTTCACGTACTAGTAGTACTAGTCAATGTGTATGTGCAATGCACGTTAATTTGGAAGTATATTAAGTGCATGCGGATGTTAAGTAGGATATTATTTGCGTGTTATTATGTGATTAGCACTTTTTTGGCATGAAATTAACTGGATGCTAAACGTGTTGAGCGCTCGACATTGAAGCAGTCTAGGTCATTGGATGCGAAGGAATACATGTGGCTTGATGAAATTTTATATTTAATTTTATACGGCTCTAGCAGAACATTCAATCGATCAAACCATAGATTTCATTCAGTCTGACTCCGACTTTACATTCATACGACGATCGATCTAAAATAAACGGAAATGATAAACGTACGGATTTTAAGCATGGCAACCCGAACGTTTTTCATGGCAAATTTAGATTACGCGGCGGCGGCGGGGGCGTCTTGCGGTGGGAAGCGGCTCCTCTGCCGTGCTCTGTGTGTCGTCGGGCCACTGACCGACAGCGATGGCGGTGTCTTGCGCCGTTGTTTGCGTACTCCTGGATGTTGGCCCTATGTTCAAGGAAGGCCACAATGTTCTGGACTTCGGTCTCCAGGAGCGAGTCAACTGGCGGGAGGAGGCGACTGGCGTTGGTGCAAGGAAGCGGTCGACGACGGCCATCCATGCCGCTGAGGGGGGGCACTGGCACCCGCGCGGGGACAGGCGCTGGCAAAGGTGCGGCGGAGACATTCGTGTGCACGGGCACCGGCACGAGCGCGCATGTCAGTGCATGCGCAGGCGCAAGCGCTGGTAGGTGCATGGGCACCGGCACGGGCGTGTGCTTCAGTGCACGCGCAGGCGCATGCATGACGTCTACTACGCAACCTTCTTCTTGTAAACGTTGTTGGGCCTCCAAGTGTAGAGGTTTGCGGCGGCGGAACTCCCGATCTATTCTGTTCCCCGATTGTTTTAGGGTATATGGATATATATAGGCGGAAGAAATACATCAGGGGAGCCACGAGGGGCCCACGAGGGTGGAGGGCGCGCCCAGGGGGGTGGGCGCGCCCCCTGCCTCGTGCCTTCCTCGTTGCTTTCTTGACGTGGACTCCAAGTCTCCCCGGTTGCTTTCTTTCCAAAAATAACTTCTCCAGAAGGTTTCATTCCGTTTCGACTCCGTTTGATATTCCTTTTCTTCGAAACACTGAAACAAGGGAAAAAACAGGAACTGGCACTGGGCTCTGGGTCAATAGGTTAGTCCCAAAAACAATATAAAAGTGTTTAATAAAGCCCATAAACATCCAAAACAGATAATATAATAGCATGGAACAATCAAAAATTATAGATACGTTGGAGACGTATCAGCATCCCCAAACTTAATTCCTGCTCGTTCTCGAGTAGGTAAATGATAAAAACATAATTTTTGATGTGGAATGCTACCTAACATATTTATCAATATGATCTTCTTTATTGTGGCAAGAATATTCAGATCCATAAGATTCAAGACAAAAGTTTAATATTGACATAAAAATAATAATGCTTCAAGCATACTAACTAAGCAACCATGTCTTCTCAAAATAACATGGCCAAAGAAAGTTCATCCCTACAAAATCATATAGTTTGGTCATGCTCCATTTTCTTTACACAAGAATGCTCTCATCATGCACAACCCTGATGACAAGCCAAGCAATTGTTTCATACTTTAGTAATCTCAAACTTTTTCAACCTTCACGCAATACATGAGCGTGAGCCATGGATATAGCACTATGGGTGGAATAGAATATAATGATGGGGGTTATGTGGAGAAGACAAAAAAGGAAAAAGTCTCACATCAACGAGGCTAATCAATGAGCTATGGAGATGCCCATCGATTGATGTTAATGCAAGGAGTAGGGATTGCCATGCAACAGATGCACTAGAGCTATAAATATATGAAAGCTCAACAAAAGAAACTAAGTGGGTGTGCATCCAACTTGCTTGCTCACGAAGACCTAGGGCACTTGAGGAGGCACATTGTTGGAATATACAAGCCAAGTTCTATAATGAAAAATTCCCACTAGTATATGAAAGTGACAAAACAAGAGACTCTCTATCATTAAAATTATGGTGCTACTTTGAAGCACAAGTGTGGTAAAAGGATAGTAACATTGTCCATTCTCTCTTTTTCTCTCTTTTTTTAGGCCTTCTCTCTTTTTTATGGCCTTTCTCTCTCTTTTTTTTTATTCCTCACTTGGGACAATGCTCTAGAAAAGGATGATCATCACACTTCTATTTATTTACAACTCAATGATTACAACTCGATACTAGAACAAAGTATGACTCTATATGAATGCCTCCGGCGGTGTACGGGATATGCAATGAACTAAGAGTGACATGTATGAAAGAATTATGAACGGTGGCTTTGCCACAAATACTATGTCAACTACATGATCATGCAAAGCAATATGACAATGATGAACGTGTCATGATAAACGGAACGGTGGAAAGTTGCATGGCAATATATCTCGGAATGGCTATGGAAATGCCATAATAGGTAGGTATGGTGGCTGTTTTGAGGAAGATGTAAGGAGGTTTATGTGTGATAGAGCGTATTGTATCACGGGGTTTGGATGCACCGGCGAAGTTTGCACCAACTCTCAAGGTGAGAAAGGGCAATGCACGGTACCGAAGAGGCTAGCAATGATGGAAGGGTGAGAGTGCGTATAGTCCATGGACTCAACATTAGTCATAAAGAACTCACATACTTATTGCAAAAATCTACAAGTCATCAAAAACCAAGCACTACGCGCATGCTCCTAGGGGGATAGATTGGTAGGAAAAGACCATCGCTCGTCCCCGACCGCCACTCATAAGGAAGACAATCAAATAACACCTCATGTTTCAAATTTGTCACACAACGTTTACCATACGTGCATGCTACGGGACTTGCAAACTTCAACACAAGTATTTCTTAAATTCACAACTACTCAACTAGCACAACTTTAATATCACTATCTCCATATCTCAAAACAATCATCAAGTATCAAACTTCTCTTAGTATTCAATGCACTTTATATGAAAGTTTTTATTAGACCCATCTTGGATGCCCATCATATTAGGACTAGTTTCATAGCCCAAGAAAATTACCATGATGTTTAGGACTCTCAAAATAATATAAGTGAAGCATGAGAGTTCATATATTTCTTCAAAATAAAACCACCGCCGTGCTCTAAAAGGATGTAAGTGAAGCACTAGAGCAAATGACAAACTACTCCGAAAGATATAAGTGAAGATCAATGAGTAGTCGAATAATTATGCAACCATGTGAAGACTCTCTAACATTTAAGAATTTCAGATCTTGGTATTTTATTCAAACAGCAAGCAAAGCTAAATAAAATAAAATGACGCTCCAAGCAAAACACATATCATGTGGTGAATAAAAATATAGCTCCAAGTAAAGTTACCGATGAACGAAGACAAAAGAGGGGATGTCTTCCGGGGCATCCCCAAGCTTAGGCTCTTGATTATCCTTGAATATTACCTTGGGGTGCCTTGGGAATCCCTAAGCTTATGCTCTTGCCACTCCTTATTCCATAGTCCATCGAATCTTTACCCAAAACTTGAAAACTTCACAACACAAAACTTAACAGAAAATCTCGTGAGCTCCGTTAGCGAAAGAAAACAAAACACCACTTCATGGTACTGTAATGAACTAATTCTTATTTATATTGGTGTTAAACCTAATGTATTCCAACTTATCTATGGTTTATAAACTATTTTACTAGCCATAGAGTCATCAAAATAAGCAAACAACACACGAAAAACAGAATCTGTCAAAAACAGAACAGTCTGTAGTAATATGTAACTAACGCAAACTTCTGGAACTCCAAAAATCGTAAAATAAATTGGTGGACCTGAGGAATTTGTCTAGTAATCATCTGCAAAAAGAATCAACTAAATATCTCTCTCCAGTAAAAAGTTTTAGCTAATCTCGTGAGCGCTAAAGTTTCTGTTTTTTACAGCATGATCATAAAGACTTCACCCAAGTCTTCCCAGAGGTTCTACTTGGCACGAACACTAATTAAAACATAAAACCATATCTAACCAGAGGCTAGATGGATTATTTATTCCTAAACATAACCAAAAATCAAGAAACTAAAATAAAATTGGGTTGCCTCCCAACAAGCGCTAACGTTTAACGCCCCTAGCTAGGCATGATGATTTCAATGATGCTCACATAAAACATAAGAATTGAAACATAAAGAGAGAATCATGAAGAATATGACTAGCACATTTAAGTCTAACCCACTTCCTATGCATAGGGATTTTGTGAGCAAACAACTTATGGGAACAAGAATCAACTTGCATAGGAAGGCAAAACAAGCATAACTTCAAAACCTTAAGCACATAGAGAGGAAACTTGATATTATTGCAATTCCTACAAGCATATATTCCTCCCTCATAATAATTTTCAGTAGCATCATGAATGAATTCAACAATATAACCAGCACCTAACGCATTCTTTTCATGATGCACAAGCATAGAAATTTTATTACTCTCCACATAAGCAAAATTCTTCTCATGAATAATAGTGGGAGCAAACTCAACAAAATAACTATCATGTGGTTGAAAATTAAGATCAATATGAAAAGTTTCATGGTTATCATGATTCTTTATAGCATACGTGTCATCACAATAATCATCATAAATAGGAGGCATGCTTTCATCATAATAAATTTGCTCATCAAAACTTGGGGGACAAAAAATATCATCTTCATCAAACATAGCATCCCCAAGCTTGTGGCTTTGCATATCATTAGCATCATGGGTATTCAAAGAATTCATACTAACAACATTGCAATCATGCTCATCATTCACATATTTTATGCCAAGCATTCTATGTAATTCTTCTTCTAGTACTTGAGCACAATTTTCCTTCCCATCATTTTCACGAAAGACATTAAAAAGATGAAGCATATGAGGAACCCTTAATTCCATTTTTTGTAGTTTTCTTTTATAGACTAAACTAGTGATAAAACAACAAACTAAAAGATTTGGTTGCAAGATCTAAATATATACCTTCAAGCACTCACCTCCCCGGCAACGGCGCCAGAAACTGCTTAGTTGACGGGGTGTGAGTGCCGCTTACCTAGCCTCCCCGGCAACGGCACCAGAAACTGCTTGATGTCTACTACGCAACCTTCTTCTTGTAGATGTTGTTGGGCCTCCAAGTGCAGAGGTTTGCGGCGGTGGAACTCCCGATCTATTCCGTTCCCCGATCGTTTTAGGGTATATGGATATATATAGGCGGAAGAAATACGTCAGGGGAGCCACGAGGGGCCCACGAGGGTGGAGGGCGCACACAGGGGGGTGGGCGCGCCCCCCTGCCTCGTGCCTTCCTTGTTGCTTTCTTGACGTGGACTCCAAGTCTCCCCGGTTGCTTTCTTTCCAAAAATAACTTCTCCAGAAGGTTTCATTCCGTTTTGACTCCGTTTGATATTCCTTTTCTTCGAAACACTGAAACAAGGGAAAAAACAGGAACTGGCACTGGGCTTTGGGTCAATAGGTTAGTCCCAAAAATAATATAAAAGTGTTTAATAAAGCCCATAAACATACAAAACAGATAATATAATAGCATGGAACAATAAAAAATTATAGATACGTTGGAGACGTATCAATGCACTGGCAGGTGCACGGGCGCGTGAAAGTCGGCGAGGACCTCATGGAACCCCGTGGCATCAAGCTCGGCGACAATGTGTGGCTCCCAGCCCATCAATGCCACGGGGATGGGCGCTGGCGCAGTCGGGGCGATGGGAGCCGGAATGAGAGCGGGGACAGGCACGGCGTCTTCCGGCAAGGCCGGTTCAAGCTCGTCCCAAAGCGCCTTATGTTCTTGAGACTCCGGCTGGGTGTCTTCCTCGGGAAACTGGAAGACTAAAGGTAGACCATCATGATGCGGCATGGCGTATGGTTAGGTCAGGCTGGTTGGAGGTAGACGACAGGAGAATCGGAGAGGAAGAGAGAAGATTGTAGCGATACCGGGTAGTGCGGGGTTGATTTTAAACTGCGGCACCGACGACATTAAAAGTGGGAGCAGTTGGGACGAAGGTGGGCGGCGGAGCCTGGTCAAAGGGCTCGCCTCCCGGTGAGCCTGCGCAGTGGTCTGCTCGCACGCCTCCCTGTCAGCCGGCGCAGTGGTCTGCTCGCACACCTCCCGTCGACTCACACGCTTGCTCGGATGGCACCTGCCGATGAGAAGCAGGACTCGTGGTGCCACGTAAACACCCACAGTTTCAATAGGGAAAGCGTTCGCCTTAACGTGACAGGTCTTTGTTCCAAAATACCTTGGCTCTTCATTTGTGCAACTTCTCATAAGCAGCTTGTCTCAAATTGAAGAAAAAAATTACGTAGGAATATTTGTGCCATATCAGGTGACCATGCTTAGTTTCATGAATTTCTGGTCACTTTTGGAATTTCTGAAATTTAAAATCCAGGATTCGAAACAATATCATAACCTGCATCATGCAATAAATTTTCAAGCGATACATCTTTCCTGTTGTATTTCTTAAGAAAGGATTTGGTCAAACATTTTGCTTAGTTAGACTTTAGAAAAGTTATATATGTAGAGTAAAAGGATAATCCCTCCGTACCAGTGCATTGCCTGATATATTAACTCAAGTACTAGGCACGAACAAACGGGCTCAATTCTGTGCTCATCCTGGTGTAGTACTCCTATTAGTACTAGGCAACGCAGTCGACGGGTGACCTTGGGTAGCGGTGACCGAGGGAATTGAACCATGCTCGACACGGTAGGTAACATTGTCTAGTTACTAAAGCATCCCTTCATTGTTCATCGGTAGTCATTTTGGACCTGGAACATGAGGGGAATTTCCTAGGGCTGGAATTCTGGCCGCCAGATATTTCGACTCGAAACGCGGAGGCTCGACTGGTTGGGGTTGGCTAATGTGCGTACCACGCACGCCACCAGAAGGACACGGGCCCGTTTTTTTAGGATCAACATGAGCCAAGGTCTGGCTGGTACGCCGTTGGGTCCTACCATTCGAGAATACGAAATGAATCTTTTAAATTGCCGAACGAATCTATGTGTATTACAATGCCCGTATTTTCCTTGCAAATAGTAATCTCAACGTGGTAATTGATTTATGACGAGTTCTTGAATTAGAGTGAGTTTGTGATATAGTGATCTCAACGTGGATTTCACATTTCTTGGTATCCCTAGTAAGTTTTTCATTGCAAATTCAAATTTAAAAGATGAACGGTATGGTGGTGAGAAAACTTTGTATGTATCAAGCATATGACCACACACACGCACACACACACACACACGAACACAACAACAATCCAATAAGTATAGTGCATCTATTTTTCCAAACCATGCATGTATGACACGAATTCAAAAATATTCCTTCTGTTCCTAAATATTAGTCTTTTAGAGATTTCAACAAGTGACTACATACGGAGCAAAATGAGTGAATCTACACTCTAAAATATGTCTATATACATCCGTATGTGGCTGTCCATTTGAAATCTCCAAAAAGACTAATATTTAGGAACGAAGGGAGTAAAATGTAAGACATGCATGGTCCTCAATTCAATATTTAAAATGAACAGGAAACTGAAACATGAATATTAAGTCTAGTACTATAGTACATGCAAATGTTGTGTTTAGGCGGAGCTATGTAGATTGTCGGGGGTTAACCCCTCGACCTTAGATAAAATTGTGAAGCTCTGTTTAGGATTGTTTAGATTATATTTGTCCCCACCCTCCCAAACACCGATTGGTTGTGCACCCCCTCCTCCCCGGGAGAATATCATGTGCCCCCACACCATAGATGCTATATGCTGATACAAGTTGCTTGGAGCTTGTAGATCTGAGATATAGCAGCTCACAGGATGTCTTAATATTTTTACAGGAAACCTTAATGAGTTTGAGAATTGCACACAATTTGTAAAAAAAGTACTCAGATGCCCTTGGATCCCATATCCAACGACCTCGAAGCTCGTATCACCGTAGCATCTAAGATGAAGGAGGACATCATATTCTCCTGTATGTAAGAATATCATGTGCTACCACACCTTAGATGCTTTGGTGATACTAGCTCTTCGGAGCCGTTGGATTTGTGACCCAACAACTCCTCGGTGGTTCGAATGTTTTTTTTGCAGAAAAGCCCCCAAAGAGTTCGGCCACTGCTTACAAGCACAAAGACTGCTCAGATGCCATTGGATCTCAGATCAAACAACCTCGAAGCTTGTATCACCATAGCATCCAAGCTGCGAGAGCACCTGATGTTTTCTGGCACGGGAGAATATGAGGTGCTCCCGCACCGTAGATTCTATGGTGATACGAGTTCACGGATATCTAATGGCTCATAGTAGGAGGTTTGAATGTTTTTGCAATATACGCCTGAGAGAGTTTGGGAATTGCGCAGAAAGTACAAGTACTACGCATGTGGCATCTGATCACACATCATACGACCTAGATGCTCGTATCACCGTAGCGACTAATTAAGCTACGGGGAGCACCTAATATGAGCAAGAGGGAGCTGTTGGATCCAAGATGCAGCGGCACACATGAGGCCTGAATGTTTTATTTGCAAAAAAATCCTTGGAGAGTTTGGAAATTGCGCATAATTACAAAGACTACTCCCAAGCCATTGGATCTCAGTTCCAATGATGTAAAAACTCGTATCACCATAGCATCTAAGTTGCGGGGTGGATGTGATATTCTATGCGCTGTCATTTTTGTTCGTAAACTTGCAAAATACGTGTAACTCGTGCCGTTACTTGTCTAACCGCGCAAAGTGTTTGTAAAAAAAACCGTCCTACACTGAAATATCGGAACAACACACGGGGGTCCCACTCGTCATTGATCAAATTTGGACCTAAAACTAACAAATCTGAAAGACGAGATTCGAACAGGCAACCTGGACTACAAAGCGTAAGTCGATAGCCTGAAACAACAATGGTTGTTGGCTTTGTCCCATAACTTAATTTTATACAGTATTACGTTGAGTAGAGTAGAGGGAGTGGCTCGTCAACACGTGCATGACCGTTGACACTTGTTGGTGTGTCCCAGGTCTGCGATCTCTCTCTCCTCTCCATCGTCTAACCTTTAGACCCACGGGCACACACGAAGAGCGGCGCTAGCTTGCCGTGGTGTTATTATAACTAAAAAAAGCTTGGAAAATAGAAGAATCGCCTAGAACAAGAGACGTGGCTGGTCGAGACGGAGCTAACCACACCTATCCTCCGTGCCACGTTAGCATGATGAAGCTGTGTGGCTAGTGGGGTGTTTTCGACCGACTTGCTGGATCCTGAGGTCGAACCATAGGTACTATGTCTGATACAGTATATTTTTACACGCACACTTTTCCTCCGTGCCGAGACATGGCACACCCTACCGCGCGGTTTCGGGGTCCTCCCGGGTGTGCAGGCATATATTCTTCCTTGTCGAGACGTGGGACGCCCTACCGCACGTTTTCTGGGTCCTCCTCGATCATAGCACCGAAGCAAGTAAATGAGTCGTCAAATCATGAAAGACCACCTTTCCCGCCGAGTACATCAGTGAAGCACTGTGGCTAGCTAGTTGGGCTAGTGCGACCGATTAGCTAGGCCGCCGCCACATTTGTTTTTTCACCCCTTTTTTTATCTCCTTGCCAGCATGAATTCAAATATCCACCGCGGCGTTGCTCTGGTGTTTGGGTGCGGCAGGCGCGGCAAGATTTATAATTTTTTATTAACGGGAGCAGGCGCGGCAGCAATTAGTCACGATGACTCCGCCTGTAAAACCCACTTCTCGCTGATGTGAAAAGTCGTCGATTGGTGTTTTCCCATCGTGAAAACAAAAAGATTCACCCCACTCCTCGGCTGGCTCCCTCCGCCTTCCCGTAGATTGCATTGCCTTTCAGTCGTTTCGCCCCTTTGCTTCCTCTCCCCATTGCTTCTACCTGGTGCCATGGCGGCGCAGCAGATTACGGAGTCTGAGGTGAGGCGCCTGACAGAGGAGCTCCAGGCCAAGGATGCGGAGCTCAAGGCCAAGGACGTGGAGCTCCGTGAGCTCAAGGAGGAGAGGAGTGCCATGCTCCTCCGTTATGTGCGGGAGTTCACGGAGCTTCAAAGGCGGCAGGCGTCCACCACAAAGATGCTCGAGGCATCGGCAACGTTGCTGCAGAAAGCGGGAGATACGATAGCCGTCAGGGGAGGCAGCTGGAGCGCGAGCGGGCCGATCGTGACGAGGTCCAGGATAGCCTCAGCCACTTGGTGGACCAAGTTTCCGCGCACGTGTTGCGGTTGCGGAATGCCTACCGTCGTGCCAGCGCGACCATGCGGGTCGTCGGGCTAAACCCGTTCGACCACCCCATTGACTTCAACGAGCTGCTGCTTCCTGACCTGGTCTCCTTCCTTCACCTATATCTCCGAGGAGCTGAGCGTCTCTGCGCGATGGTGGGGCGGAGCTGGACAAGGAGGGGTTGGGGACTGCCGTCGCCGTTGCCGGGCAAATCCTCTCAAGGCTCCGTCATCGGAATCCATTCATGCCATTGGACGCCATCTTTGACGAGCTGTCTCCCGTCGACCGGGAGCGTTCTCTGCGGGTGGTGGCACCCTGCATCACCAACGTCGTGCGCCTCAAGAAGCAGAGGGTCTTTGGTGGTGTTTAGGCGTCCTCTGCATGGGCATGTCCATGTCTCAGCGCAACAGGACCGTTGAATCAAACGCAGACGGTGCAAATCAGTCACTGTAGCACAAAGTGTGTGGGTGTGTTTGGTTGCATTCTCATGTCAATATAGTTGTTCCCTCTTCGTGCATGCTCATCTTAGCACCCCTCTTCATGCATGCTCCTAGTGTATTTGTGTTAACCTACTAGTGTGGACTCATGCACTCTTCATGCACTCTACCAAACACCCAAAGTGGCTCGAGAAGGGAACTTTTGCTCCCATCCCACGCACCCTTCATACACCCTTCCTAACACTGATTCGTGCTTCATATGGTTCATGTTTCATGGAGTACTGTAGCACCATACTCTCTGTGCGCTGTAGACCTAGTTCTGTTAACACTGATCTCACCGTTCATTCTCGACCGGACAGTCAAAAAAGCAGTACTATGTTACATTACTGTTCATATAGTTGACATGCGCAACAACATCATTTGTTATCGTCATATCTTACTACACTAGCAACAAGATTATGTAGTACTGACGTATGAACCACTGCACATGCCTAGTAGTAGGAACACTGTGTATGTTCAAGTGGCTCCATGTTTCGCACTCCTCCGTCTTAAGAGTGGAAACATTTGTTGTAATCATTTTTTCTTTAGAAAAACAGTGGACACGCTCTACCGTGCAGATCCTCCTCGACGGTTGTCGGGAACCTTGCTACTCACTTTCCCCGACGTGTGGGACAACCAGCATCGGGGTCCACCAACCATGCACTAAATTACTCCGTAGTAGAGTGCCCAACTGCACGGTAGACTACCCCGATCGAAGCGCCGCAGTAATGCCCAATGAGCCCTCAAATCACAAAACCCCCTCCTTTCCAGCAGTAAGTTGGACGGACAAAGCAACCATCATTTCACCCTTCTCTCTCAGCTTCCTCTCTGGAAGAAAACCCCCACTCGCTTCTCCCTCATCTTGTTCCTCATTTCATCAAGAAAACCCCGACCTGCTTCTGCCATTGTTCTTCTCTCCCAAAGAAGGAAAGGTGAACGCATCAATGGTGTTGATTCTGGCCAAGGCCCGGTCTTGCAACCCCGGGACTGATCCTATAACTCCCTTTCTATTCTTCTTTTGGGTTTGTGATTATGGTTTATTTTCTTTTATTTCTATTTGAAAGTTTCTTGATGGACGCACCGGCTGAAGTGATGTCTATGGCTCTGGATAAAACTGTCGAGGCTCATGGTATGAAGAAGTGCAAGCACCCCGCCGAGACTACGACAGACAAGCACAAAGCCATTGCCTTGTCCAAGCACCCCTCTCCGGGATCCCTCACTAAGCAAGTCCAGGTAATATCTCTTCTTGACGATCTTTTTCTCAATCTTGATCATGTTTTTTCATCTAACACACAGTACTAGTACTAGTAGTACAACTTTCTGGGTGATCTTGCATGTGATTTTTGTGTGCCAAATGACGGTTCTAAATTCCTCTTTTGACCAAAACATGCGAGAGGTTGACACTGATTTCTTATAGATTACTTTCAACTACTTTATGAACACCAATGCTACCTTTGAAGAGGGTATATTTGCCTCAGTAACTTGTGTTATGGATATTGCAAGTAATCCCTCTGCTCTCATGCCTTTGAAGACATGTTCTAGTGTCTTTGTTCACTCATTTCTGTGCGTATATGTAGTCATATATGGAGTAAAATATCGAAAATCATCTTATATTTCTGAACGGAGGTAGTAATAAAATATCTGGTTTCTGTTTGAATTAGAACCAGGTCCGTGGTGGAGATGAAGTTCTCAAAGTCATGCCATGTGAACTGGAAGACCTGAGGATGAGTTCTACTGCTAAACTATCCAGCTGATGTGTCCTTGTCGCCACGTGTCCTGAACTAGTGTTTTCCTGTAGCATTGTTGTCAGGCGTGTTCTCGAGGCTGTACTTGACCACAACAATTTCCTGGCTATGCCCTCGATTATGAAGGGTGTGGTTCTTGTAAAGCTTCCCGACAAATCTGATGCGGCATGTCTTCATCGTCATGTTTATGAGTGGTAAGACCACTCTGTTAGGTTCTCCAAGGTTGACGAGATGGTGATGGTGCAGGTAGACATCTCTCATGAAGTCCATGGCCTAGTCTGTTATGCGGGGTTCATCCCATAGGTCGGTGGCAAGAAATAGTCTGCAGAGTTTAATTAGTGCAACTTTGCTTGTCTGTAATAAGTACTATTGTTCAGTACTTGATTTGTGTTTGTGAACCCTGTATTGTTTAGTACTGCCACTTTTGGTGTGTGGTGAGTCCTGAGAACAGTCTATGTTAATGTATGTCCATTCAATTCAGTCTGTATATTTTGAAGTATCCAGATCATCTTTTTTGTGAGGACGGTTTATCAATTATGGTTACACTCCAATATCTGTATGCATTGCAGGGTTTATCGCACCCACCAAGATGTACAGTCCCATGGATGTTCGGTCCATATGATTTGTCATAACCTTTGGACTGTCCTGCTTGTGGGAGTAAACGGGGGCCCTGCATGCCACACGTAGTTGGATGATCAATCTTCTGTTTAGTACTTCAACATAGTGATTTCCTGGTAAGGATTCACTCGTGTCACATCGAGTAAATCTTATTGATTTACTGTCTAAATCTTATTGATTTAATGTCATGTTTTCTTTCTTTTGCTGCAATTTTACGATGCAGGTTTTGCCATGTGACATTCATCACAGAATAAACCGTTTGGTTTGCTCTACGATGGCTATTTTTGCAGGTTTCACTTCTTATGTCGTGTCAGTAACGAAGGCACTGTCCATCACTTATATTACTGGAAAAAATTTGATCAGTCTGTTGTCTGAGTACAAGCTGAATCCCTATTATGAACTGCAGTTTGGTTTAACAAACACGCCACAATTAGTCCTTCTCGCATTTAATAGAAATGAAGAAAAAGACTGGATCACGGTCACGGAGCCTAGTCAAGTTAGAAAGCTGATCATAGCAGACTAGATACGATCGCCGCTGTCTCGCACATCGGTACCACCTTTAGCAACGGATCGAGCACCGGCAGTTGCTCTAGCACTGACAGCGGCAGCAGCTTACTAGCTAAGGATTGGGCACCGACCGCGTCAGCGGATCAGGCTGATCTACCGGAGGATCTGGCATCGACATCAGCACCTGCTCCGACGTCGGCACCAACTCTACAAGGAGCACCATCTTCGGCAGTAGCAGCAGCACTACCAGTCGCACCGGCACAGGCACAAGCAATGGCTTCGGCACCTGCACAAACACTTGCACTTGCATCTGCTCCGGGCCGTGCAGCGGCAACGGAACCAGCAGTTGCACCGGCAACAAACTGGGCTGCAGTTCGCACTTCATATACCAAAGTCCTTACAAAAACCGACATGTCCACCTTCTTGGTAAGCATTGGCCGCCCAAGTGCTTCATTCTTTTTTCTTTCCATGTTGTTTCACATGATTCACTATGTTGATCTAACTGTTTGTGTATGTCTTCTTGGTTGCAAATAGAGAATTCCTAGAGCAACGAGGGAGTCGTTCAACAATTCAGGCGACGGTGGCCAAGTTTCTCTTACCATGCGCAGCCTTGGTGTGAATGAACCTGCTCGCCAAGTTTCTCTTACCATGCGCAGCCTTGGTGTGAATGAACCTGCTCAATATACCATAAGTACAAAGTATGGTCGCAAGATGATTGATGCCAAAGGATGGTCAAGGATCAAATCTAAATCATATCTTGCGGTAGGGGATGATGTCAAAATTGAACTTTCTTGGCAAGGAGAGCTGGTCCAAATCAACTTTGAAATTCTTCAGTAGCGGCACGCAACTGCCGAACTGATCTATCCTCCGAGAGATTTTGATGTAATAATCTGGCATGGTGAAACAAGTGTCCTGTGTGTATAAGTAGTACGACAGTATTATTTATCACATGGTATATCGTTGATAGAATTGCAACTCTAATTGCTGGTTAGGAACTGTCGTTCGATTTCATTCTAATAGCTGTCGTGCTTTATTCAAATTTGTGTATTCGCCTTGTGATAGCATCTAAAACCAGCACCGTACCGATCGCTTGCAATATGAAAAGCGCTGAGGTAGAACACATGGGCCCCCAAACATGCAGGCCCACCGGCCTATGGCCCAAAGTCCAGAACCGTGAGCCTGTCTGAGTATTATATTCTCAGCTGAACCCCCATAATGCCTGTGCATTGCACGTAACATCAAGATGCATTTGTATGAGTATTTTATCTTGTGAGAGAAAAGGATGAACGAGGGAAGGCCTTATTTGCAAATGTGGAGAGGTGTGTGGGTACCTTTTTGCAAAATTGCCATAGTTTCCTTCCGATCCGTCAGATATAAATCGGACGTCCTATATTGCAGGATGGCAGGCACACCATCATCACCAACTCGTCTATATTGTGTTAAAAAAACTTAGTTTTTTATAATTATATATGTTATATATATTCCCCTTGATTTTTCTTATGTATAAAGTTATGATATAAAAGATTTTTATATTTCTTTATAGAGGGAGTATTTCTTTGTCAAAAATATATTTATGTGTAACTAGTTACTCCTGTCTTTCTACTTCCTTTCGCTGATATGTGGGGCATCCGACAACAGGGTTCATGTGCCATATGCACCAAATTAGAGTGCACAACTGCACGGTAGACACACCTTGGTCGTAGCGCCGCAGTAATGCCCAATGAGCCGTCAAATCACAAGAACCCCCACCTTTCCAGCTTTAGCAGTAAGCTGGACGGACGAAGCAACAATATTTCACCGGTCCTGAATCCCCTTCTCCCTCGTCTTCTTGTTCAGAGAAAACCCCCTCTCGACGATTGCATAGGGTTTTCTCATGGAGAACCTGGTACGAATTCTTCATCCATCCCCGATAAATCCAAGTCCCTTGGTCGCGGGTAATCATAGGATGGCAGCCGTCGCCGTTGATGCATTTTGAATCTAGTGTGTTTCATTTGCAGTGCCCAAAGTGCGATGACCCTACAGGTTTCTGCGCCCTCGGCGAGATGCCACACTTGTTCCTTCTCATCCTAACACAAGATTTTAGAACGCGCATAGTATGTTCCTAGAATCCTCTTTTCTATCCGAGAGGGTGGGTTTTTTTGAACATGTTGTCGACCAATTTGGAAATTTGGATTGCTATATTTGGATAAAAGGTACTAGTACCATGGTCAACACTGACGTGAAGGAGGAAATTATTTCTAGATTTGGATAGGGAATACATTGTGTTCTCATATTATTTTTCCTGCAGTGCATTCCTTGCTCTGCCAGAACACATGTACTCAAGATGCTCGGCCTTGCCATAACTGAATACACCAGTTTAATGGTCACAGTGAAGACAAGCCATGGATATAAGTTCCGAGTTGGGTTCATGAACCAAGAAGATCGCTGCTTTTTTATGGCCGAACTTGGGTAAACTTTCTCAAGTGTTACGGACTGAAAGTTGGCGCACGAATGTTGATGGAAATAGCAGAACCTAGTCTCATCTTCACTGCGATCTTCCACCCCGACGTCATTCCAATTGTTCATCCATGTTAGTTTTGTATCTGGTTCTTGCTTGTTGCCTCGATTACTTTTTAATCCACCTATTCTGTCTAACTAATCACAATTTAACTTTAGAAGTAGCAACAATTCTCTCACGAAGATGCTACTTCTAACTATTATTTTCTTATATTTGGTGGCACGTGTAGGTTTTTTCAGAGTTAAGCAGGCTACTCGTTTGTTATTCTGTAAGAACTCGGTGTTACTGATGGCACTGAAGTTGACTGGGACGACATCCACAAGTTCCTACACTTTATTGATCGCCTTGAGGTCCTTGTGGGGCGTTTCAATGGTGGAAGGCCACGTGGGATATGTGTGCCACTGCTGCACTCGTTGAACAGGTCCAACTGTGTCGAGAAACTTATGGTACGAGATGTTTTCTGTTATATATGTTGTTCATAAACTCTTCCTTATACACAGTTTTACAGCTGTGATCTTCTTGAACAGAAACTGCCCAGTTCTATTGTTCCTATACAGATGCCTGACCATGGTCGGGTCAGACTTATGCTTGGTCACAACATGATGTTTATGTCGACCTACTCCATTCCCCTTGGAGGTGAAAAGATACTTATTCATGGGTGGTCTCAAATAATGAAGGCCCGTCCATCTTGGAGAAAAGGACATAAGATTATGTTCCTGCTTTTCCATGGCTCTAAAGCGAATATCCTGTTTATTGACCACATTGCGAGATGAAGTCGCTTTCAGAAGGTTGCGGATGCGTGGGGTGGCACCTGGGCCTTGTCCTGGGGCTTGGCGGCCTCACCCTTGGTTAACTGTAGGAAAAGTAGCACTGTTCGAGGTGTGCTTTGTACGGTTGAACCTGTATAAGTACTCATACTGCTTTCAGCTATGGTTGTTAAGTGCCCCTGCTGGTTTCAGTTAAGGTTCTTAAGTACTCCTGCTGCTTTTACAGTCTGTCGTGTTTCTTCAGTCCTGTCTTCGTCCAGCCGCCAAAACCTAACCAGCGCCGGCGGGGCCGCCTGCTTCTGCCTCCCACGGCTGGCTGTGCCTCAGCTCATGCGTCGCCGCCCCACCGTCTCCTAAATTGTTAATGCCGACGGTAGAGGCCTCACCGTCGTCCTGCGCGCGCTTTGGTGCGCTCGCCGCGGCGCCGCCCTCTCATGTTGTCAACATGGTGAACAAACAACAGGAATCGGCAGAGGACTGTACGTGGAGAGGATGACAGTAGGGGCCCACCATGTCCATGGCCGGACGCAAGGAAGTTCCTCATTTTTTGTTATATATACTCCATTGGCAGCGCATGGAAAAAATAAAATGCTTCCTCCTAGTGGTTTCCTGACATCTAGGACCCACGACATTGTCAGTGTATATAGTCAATAGACAAGAGAACAGCACAAGATAGGCTGACACCTGGGACGTAGCTGCTCGAGCAGTATTTTTTTGTTATTGTTGAGACGGAGCAGGGTTTCAACTAGGCTGTGGCCCGTCTAGCCCAGGCTTATATTTTATGTTCACCATATGACCAGCCCAGCTATTTTTTTCTTTGTGAAAATGAGCCCATTTTATTTTTTCTGAAGAACACCGAATCCAGGCCTACTTATTTTTCTACGCCCTGATGGGCTGCAACTCTTTCAAGACGCCTGCAAATCTTGAAAGTAATATGAAATGGGTTGTAAATATAAAAATAGATGAAAAATTGGCAGTTACTTTATAATTTCTGATTTTTTTACATTTTCAGATTCCTATTTCACTAGGCTTTATCCTAATTTAAATATATCTTCAAAGTACTTTAAATCTGGCTCGATATTTCGGTATTAAAAATAGTTTGGAACCCACAAAAATATGTAAAATTTCGTTTAAATTTTTAACCCTGGCTCTGGCCAACAAAAAAACGGACTGGAATAAATTGCATAAGAAGTTGCAATGAGCTATATATAAATTATTAAAAAAATAGGGAATGGTCTGACTTGTGGGCCTATTAAGTTGACGCGTATGCAAGATTTATTATTATTATTATTATTATTATATACGTCAACAAACGATTCGAATAGACGTAGCCGTTGGATGTCAATCCAACGGCCGTCGTGTTTCTTCAATCTCTGATCTTCTTGCTCCAGCCGCCAAATCCAGCGCCGGCGGGACCGCCTGCTCCTGCCTCCCTTGGCCGGTTGTGCTGCCGCGCAGGCCGCACCGCCCCTACTACTCCCACCGCTGGCCAGGTCAACCCTCTACTCACCCACATCCCTCCATTGCTGTGGCTTCGCCGCCTCCGGGTCATTCCCTTCCTGGGTCTCGCCATCGTCCATCGCGCTGGTGTTCTCGGCACGGCGTGGTCAATGTTGTCAACAAACGAAAACATCGGAAGAGGGATGTACATGGAGAGGATGACAGTTGGGACCCACATGGTCCATGACCGCACGCAAGCAAGTACCTCCTTATTATGCCAAAAAGAATGAATACTCCCGCCGACAGCTCAGACCCACCAGCTATATCTTCGCACGCAAGGAAGTGCCTCCTTATTACGCACAAAAAAATGAATACTCCCCCTACTAGCTGGGACCCACCATAGTGGAAGGTGATACGTCCATTTTGCCTCATGTTTTCTTACTGTTATTTATAATGTTTTTATCCATAATAATGATTTTTGGAGTAATTCTAATGCCTTTTCTCTCATAATTTATAAGATACACACCAAGAGGGAGAATTCCGGCAGCTGGAAATCTGGACCTGAAAAAGCTACGTCAGGCTACCTATTCTGCACAACTCCAAACAAGCTGAAACTTCACGGGGATTTTTTATGGAATAAATAAGAATTACTGGAACAAATAACCACCAGAGGGGGGCCACCAGGTGGGCACAACCCACCTGGGCGCGCCAGGCCCCCTGGCGCGCCCTAGGGGGTTGTGGCGTCCTCGGCCCACCTCCGGTGCCCATCTTCTGGTATATAGGTCATTTTGACCTAGAAAAAAAATGAGAGGTTGACTTTCGGGACGAAGCGCCGCCACCTCGAGGCGGAACTTGGGCAGGAGCACTTTTGCCCTCCAGCGGAGCAATTCCGCCGGGGGAACTTCCCTCCCGGAGGGGGAAATCATCATCATAATCATCACCAACAACTCTACCATCTTGGGGAGGGCATTCTCCATCAACATCTTCAACAACACCATCTATCTCAAACCCTAGTTCATCTCTTGTGTTCAATCTTGTTACCGGAACTATAGGTTGGTGCTTGTGGGTGACTAGTAGTGTTGATTACATCTTATAATTGATTACTATATGGTTTATTTCGTGGAAGATTATATGTTCAGATCCATTATGCCATTTAATACTCCTCTGATCATGAGCATGTTTATAATTTGTGAGTAGTTACTTTTGTTCTTGAGGTCACGGGAGAAATCATGTTGCAAGTAATCATGTGAACTTGATATGTGTTCGATATTTTGATAGTATGTATGTTGTGATTCCCTTAGTGGTGTCATGTGAACGTCGACTACATGACACTTCACCATATTTGGGCCTAGGGGAATGCATTGTGGAGTAGCAATTAGATGGTGGGTTGCGAGAGTTACAGAAACTTAAACCCTAGTTTATGCGCTATTCCGTAAGGGACCGATTGGACCCGAAAGTTTAATGCTATGGTTAGAATTTATTCTTAATACTTTTCACGAAGTTGAGGATGCTTGAGGGAGGGTTAATCATAAATAGGAGGTTTGTTCAAGTAATAAAAACACCTAAGCACCGGTCCACCCACATATCAAATTATAAAAGTAGCGAACACAAATCGAACCAACATGATGAAAGTGACTAGATGAAATTCCCGTGCACCCTCAAGAACGCTTTGCTTATCATAAGAGACCGTTTTGGCCTGTCCTTTGCCTCCAAAGGATCGGGCTACCTTGCTGCACTTTTGTTACTACTATCATTACTTGCTCGTTACAAATTATCTTGCTACCAAACTACTCCACTACTTACAATTTTAGCACTTGCAGAAATTACCTTACTGAAAACTACTTGTCATTTCCTTCTGCTCCTCGTTTGGTTCGACACTCTTACTTATCAAAAAGAGCTATAATTGATCCCCTATACTTGTGGGTCATCAAGGCTATTTTCTGGCGCCATTGCCGGGGAGTGAAGCTCCTTTGGTAAGTGGAATCTGGCAAGGAAACATTTATATAGTGTGCTGAAATTTATTGTCACTTGTTACTATGGAAAACAATCCTTTGAGGGGTTTGTTCGGGGTATCTTCACCTCGTCCGAAACCACAATTAATTACCCCTCAACCTACTGCACCTACTGAAAATATTGAATATGAAATTCCTCCAGGTACGATAGAACAACTGCTAGCTAATCCTTATGCAGGAGATGGAACCGAACATCCTGATATGCACTTGATATATGTGGAACAAATTTGTGGATTGTTTAAGCTTGCAGGTTTACCCAGGGATCAAGTTATGAAAAAGGTTTTCCCTTTATCTTTGAAGGGAAAGCATTGGCATGGTATAGGCTATGCGATGATATTGGATCATGGAATTGGAATCATTTGAAATTGGAGTTCCACCAAAAAAAATCCTATTTATCTAGTTCATCATGATCGGAATTATATATATAATTTTTGGCATCGTCAAGGAGAAAGTATCGCACTAGCTTGGGGGAGGCTTAAGTCAATGTTATATTCATGCCCCAATCATGAGATCTCAAGAGAAATTATTATCCAGAATTTTTATGCTCGGCTTTCTCGTAATGATCAAACCATGCTTGATACTTCTTGTGTTGGTTCTTTTATGAAGAAAACTATTGAATTCCAGTGGGACCTTTTGGACAGAATTAAACACAACTCTGAAGATTGGGAACTCAATGAAGGTAAAGAGTCAGGTATTAAAATTAAATATGATTGTCTTAAATCTTTTATGGATACCGGTGCTTTTCAAAAGTTTAGCACTAATATGGACTTGACTCTGAGATAGTAGCCTCCTTTTGTGAATCATTTGCTACTCATGTTGAAATCCCTAAAGAGAAGTGGTTTAAATATCACCCACCTATTAAAGAAGGAACTAAAGAACCGGTACCGGTTAAAGAAGAAACTATACTTTATAATGTTGATCTAGTTGTTCCTTCTGCTTATATTGAGAAACCACCTTTCCCTGTTTGGATAAAGGAACATGCTAAAGTTTCAACTCTGGTTAACAAAATCTATATTAGAACACCTAAACCTGATGAACAAATTAAAGTTGAACCTAGTATTGCTATGGTTAAAGATCTCTTAGAAGAAGATATAGATGGGCATGTTATTTACTTCTGTGAGGAAGCTGCTAGAATTGCCAAACCTGATAAAAAGGATAAACATAGACCTATTGTTGGCATGCCTGTCATCTCAGTTAAAATAGGAGATCACAGTTATCATGGTTTATGTGACACTTTATATCAAGAAATTATGAAAGACATAGCACCTGCAGAGTTAGAAGACATAGATGCTACTATTAATCTTTCTAATAGAGACACCATATCACCATTTGGGATTGTTAGAGATGTTGAAGTCTTGTCTGGGAAAATAAAATACCCTACTGATTTTCTTGTTCTTGGTTCCCCACAAGATGACTTTTGTCCCATTATCTTTGGTAGACCTTTCTTGAATACAGTTAATGCTAAGATAGATTGTAAGAAACAAACTGTTGGTGTTAGCTTTGGTGATGAGTCTCATGAGTTTAATTTTTCCAAGTTTAGTAGAAATCTTCATGAAAAAGAATTGCCTGGTAAGGATGAATTAATTGGTCTTGCTTCTATTGCTGTTCCACCTACTGATCCGTTAGAACAATATTTGCTAGACCATGAAAATGATTTGCATATGCATGAAAGAAACAAAATAGATAAAATTTTCTTTGAACAACGTCCTCTGCTTAAACACAATTTACCTATTGAAACTCTAGGAGGTCCTCCTCCACCTAAAGGTGATCCTGTGTTTGAATTAAAACAATTGCCAGACACTTTGAAATATGCTTATCTTGATGAAAAGAAGATATATCCTGTTATTATTAGTGCTAACCTTTCAGAACATGAAGAAGAAAGATTATTGAAAGTTCTAAGGAAGCACCAGGCTGAAGGAAATATGCCCTAGAGGTAATAATAAAGTTGTTATTTATATTTCATTATATCATGATAAATGTTTATTATTCATGCTAGAATTGTATTAACCGGAAACTTAGTACATGTGTGGATACATAGACAAACAGAGTGTCCCTAGTATGCCTCTACTTGACTAGCTCGTTAATCAAAGATGGTTAAGTTTCCTAGCCATGGACATGTGTTGTCATTTGATGAACGGGATCACATCATTAGAGAATGATGTGATGGACAAGACCCATCCGTTAGCTTAGCATAATGATCGTTTAGTTTTTCTGCTATTGCTTTCTTCATGACTTATACATGTTCCTCGGACTATGAGATTATGCAACTCTCGAATACCGGAGGAACGCCTTGTGTGCTATCGAATGTCACAACGTAACTGGGTGATTATAAAGATGCTCTACATGTGTCTCCGATGGTGTTTGTTGAGTTGGCATAGATCGAGATTAGGATTTGTCACTCCGTGTATCAGAGAGGTATCTCTGGGCCCTCTCGTTAATGCACATTGTAAGTGCATCTAGTGCCACCCCTAGTTGCTTTTGGAGTATTAACGACAAACCTGGTTGAGGGACTAATGTGTTTGTGAGAATTGCAGGATAACACAGGTAGTAGTCCCTCATTGATTCGGTTTACCTACCGGAGATGACCCCTAAAAATGTGTGAAGACATTCAAGACAATGGTGGTATGTGAAGATATTCACAACAAAGATTATGACTCGAGAAGACATTCACGTGAAGACTATGGAGTGCGAAGAGATAGTTGTTTCGTAGTTTCCTTTTCTTCTTTGTTGAGTCATAGGAACCACCATACTATTAAGTGGGGTCCAAGTGAACAAAGTCAGAGTGACTAAAGTGATGCTCAACCAAATTCTAAGTCTTCGAGCGAAGACAATGAGAGCAAATCTTATCCAGAGCTGGATGAGTTAGCTTACTTGTAGCCCAAGTCAAGCTGCCGCGTGTGTTTGAAATCTGACCCTTGGAACACGTGTCAGTTCCTTAGTAACCCAGGGTCATTTCGGACAAATCAGGTCGGGTTGCCTAGTGGCTATAAATAGCCCACCCCCTACACCATAAATTGGTGGCTGCTCAGAGTTAGTGCACGGCTTTTGTCGTTTGAGAGCAACCCACCTCGAAACCTTTGAGAGAGAGAAATCCTTGCGAGCACAAAGCCCAAAACACCCAGAGCCAAAGAGTGTTAGGCATCACTGAAGTCTTTCAGTCCGCGTGACCTGAAGACTTGTTACACTTGAGGACTGTAAATCCTCCAGCCGGTTAGGCGTTGCGTTCTGAGCATCCAAGAGTCATTGTGGATTGCCGGTGAACAAAGGCTGTGAAGGTTTGGAAGTCTACCTTGAAGACTTACCAGAGTGATTGGGGGAGGACTAAGTGTCCTTAGCTCAAGGGGAATAAGGTGAAGATGCGGTCTTCTGAGTTGAATCTCAGCTTCCCTAACCAGACGTACAGTTGTCACAACAACTGGAATTGGTCCAACAACTCCTTGTCCTCACCAAGCAACTGGTTCAATCTCTTCCCTCACTTATTTACAGTTTGTCTTCGTGAAGTCATTTGCATGCTTGCCTTGTCTGTTTGACTTCACTGTGTGACGACTATTGTTGTTTGGCTTTATTCTATCTTCCATCTTGATCCATACTACCTAGCTGCCAATAGTCTTCGTACTTTAGCTTCATTACTTGCTTGACTATGGCTCGTCTAGTGTAGTCTACCTTCCGTTGCATACCTATAGGTTCATTTCTCTTGTTTGTCTTCGAAACTCTCATGTTTTGAAGACTTTCATAAAAATCGCCTATTCACCCCCCCTCTAGTCGATAACTAGCACTTTCAATTGGTATCAGAGCAAGGTACTCCCTTGTTCTGTGTGATTCGGTTTAACCACCTGGAGTTTTAGCTATGTTGACTGCAGGGATAATCAAAGTCTCCGCTGCGTGCCCTGTCTTCGATGGCACTGATTACCCCTACTAGCAGAATAAGATGCATATGCATCTTGTAGCCATTGATGTCGACCTCTGGTATGTCGTCAAGAACGGCGTTCCCAAGGGCGGTGAAGGTGTCACCCCTGCTGATGTCAAGAAGTTCGTTCAACTGGATTCTACTGCCAAGAACATCATCTGTGGTCATCTTACCAAAGGACAGTATGGCCGTGTGAGTGCTCTGGAAACTTCGAAGCTAGTTTGGGACTGGCCGTCCAAGGTCAACGAAGGCGTCTCAACCCAGAGAGACTCAAGGATCAGTGTTCTTCGCAACCTCTTCAACCGCTTCAAGAGAAACGACAATGAGAATGTCCAGCTCACGTTTGATCGCCTCACTGACATCACAAATGAGCTTCATGCTCTCGGCGCCACTAAGATCACCAAGCAAGAAATCGTCAAGACACTCCTGAGATCACTTGACAGCTCGTTTGACACCCTAGCCTTAATGATCCAAGAACGCCCTGACTTCAAGACTCTCGATCTGTCTGACATACTTGAGAGGCTCAACACACATGAGTTCCAGTTATCTGAGAAAAGAGAGATCTATGGTTCTAGCTATGGACGTACTCGCGCTTTGAAGGCAAAAGTTGTTTACTCATCTGTAGAAGAATCTGACTGCAGTTCTGGGGATCCTGAAGACATTGGAAAGGAGCTTGCTATGCTTGTGAAGAAGTTTCAGAAATTCACCAAGAAGAAAGGCTTCAGAAAGTCTTCAAGATCCAGCTCAAGAAATGATGAAGCTTCCACTCATGACCACAAGAAGAGAACATGCCACAAGTGCAAGAAACCTGGTAACTACATCTCTGAGTGTCCTCAGTGGGACAATGAGAACAAGAGGGAGAAGAAGAGCAAGGAATATGATTCTGATGACAAGAAGAAGAAGAAGAAATCCTCAAAGTCTTCTTCCAAGTCTTCGTCCAAGTCTTCATCACATAGGAAGAGCTCATCTGGCAAGGCTCGTGCTTTTGTTGGCAAGGAAATGGATTCAGAGGAGGAGTTTGCTTCTGAGGAGGCAGAGGTGGAGTGTAAGGAGGAGTCCGACTCTGGCGTTGCAAGTCTGGCTCTAGCCACAGCCTACGTTGCCAACTCCATCTTCAACACTGAAGACAATGGCTCCGTCACCAACGCTAATGCTAATGACAAGGACGACTCTGCCCCCACCTACTGCTTCATGGCACGTGGTGCCAAGGTAAACTCACGCGATGCTTACTTTAAAACATCAAGTGAAGATGACTCTGATTGTGAATCCAAACCCAGCTAGAAGACACTTGCTAAAATTGCAACTGAACAACATAAAGCTATGGAACATATTCAAAAACAGTTAGACAAAAGCGATGACCTGTTGGACACGGAAATGACCCGATCTCAGTCCTTAATTGAAGACATAAAAAATCTTCATGTTAAGTACGAGGAACTTGAAAGTCTTCATGAAATGCTCTCAACAACTCATGAAAAGCTTTCCTATGATTATCTTCAAAGGAAGCAAGAACTTGAGAAATTGAGAGCAGTTCATGAAGATCTTCAAAATGAGAACGAGTCACTTCGCGCTCAACAGATCAGTCCCGCTCAGGAAGGATTTGAACCACCATGTCTAAAATGCCTTGAGCGTGATAACACTACTTCTGTTGCTGAATGTTCTACTGCTGCTACTGTCACAATATCTTGAACTGCTGATGTGGTAATTAACCCCTTTGCTGAGGATACCACTACTATTGCTGATGAAAATGCTAGGTTGAAGACATTGCTTGAGACTGGGATGTACAAAAGTCTCAAAGGGCATCAGACACTATGTGATGTCCTCAAAAAGCAGATTCTGAACCGAAACCCTAGAAAAGAGGGTGTTGGGTTCGAGAGGAAAATGAATGTTGATGGTTCTTACTGGAACCCTGAGCAGTACCCCAAAACCACATGGGTTGCTGCAAAGGGACCTTCAGTGGACCCATCCACCTTATCAGGCTTCACTTGTGCTAACCCGATTATCATTGATGAATCCTTTGATGCAAACTATAAACTGTTTAAGAATCATGGTGAAGTGTTTGCCAGGTATATTGGTACTAACTGCAGGAATGGACCACCTACGAAGAAGATCTAGGGGCCCAAAAGGTGTCTTGAGAATCTTCCTGTGAATGTCATCATGACACCACAAGGGAAGAAGACAAACCCCAGACCAAAGGCTTCATATGGTCCAAAGGCTTTATACAGACAGAGGACTCACAAGAGTCACCCAAACGCCAATGTTTTGCAGGGAAATCATACTCAAACTTATGAATATGAGCGCGTATCATCAAACCGCTATGTTCATAAGACTAAGAACTATTCTGCATATTCATATGAGTATTATTCACCTCCTGCAAGGCTATTTGCTAGGGCTCCAAAGCCGAAGTTCTCAGATGCTGCACTTAGACTCATTGCTTCTAAGCGACCCCTGAAGATGTGGGTGGTTAAGAAAAAATAACTTTCTTTTGCAGGGAAAGGTCTCCAGCCAGAAATCAAAGGCGTCTGATGCTTATGCTGGGGACCTAAAACATCTTGTGGGGCGCAAGATAAAATGCCCAAATGCTCTTACTATGTATTTTGTTCCTGAATCGCTTGCCATTCATCCTATCAGTCCTAACCTTGATCTGAGCTTTGATAATCCTCTTGTCCGTTAAATGTTTATGCTTCACAATACTCTTGGTGAAACCTATCCCCCTAACTGTACTGTAGGGTATGACACCACATGCTTCAGAATGGATTATGGACAGTGGATGCACTAATCATATGACTGGTGATCGAAATCTTCTCATGGACTCAACCTTATGTCCATCTGACAAGAGTCACATCACATTTGCTGACACTGGTAAAAGCAAGGTATTGGGTCTAGGTAGAGTTGCAATCTCAAAGGATCAGCACATGGATAAAGTGATGCTTGTTGAATCCCTTGGTTTCAACTTAATGCCTGTCTCAATGCTTTGTGACTTGAACATGATTGTGATATTTGGAAAATATCGTTGCCTTGTTCTAATGGAATCTGACAAGTCTCTAGTCTTTGAAGGGTACCGGAAAGATGATCTGTATATGGTAGATTTCTCAGCAGGACCACAGTTAGTCGTATGTCTTCTAGCAAAAGCTTTAGAGTGCTGGCTCTGGCATCGGAGGCTAGGGCATGCTGGCATGAGGAACCTGTACACTCTCGCGAAGAAGAAACACGTCGTAGGCATCGAGGGCATCAAGTTCAAGAAAGATCATCTGTGTGGTGCCTGCGAAGCTGGAAAGATGACTAGGGCCAAGCATCCCTCAAAGACAATCATGACGACGTCTCAACCCTTCAAGCTGCTACACATGGACTTATTTGGCCCTACTCACTACTCTACTCTTACTACCACTGCCTGCCTCTATGGCTTCGTCATTGTTGATGATTATTCAAGATATACATGGGTGCATTTAATCCTCTACAAGAATGAAGTGCAGGATGTCTTCAGGCGCTTCGCAAATCGTGCCATGACGAACTATGGCATCAAGATCAAGCACATCAGAAGTGACAATGGCACAGAGTTCAAGAACACCGGCCTCGACCTTTACCTTGATAAATTAGGCATCACTCATGAGTTCTCTGCTCCATACACACCTCAGCAGAATGGCATCATGGAGCGCAAGAACATGACACTCATTGAGATGGCTCGGACGATGCTTGATGAATACAAGATACCAAGGAAGTTCTGGCCCGAAGCCATTGATACTGCATGCCATGTCGTCAACCGTGTTTATCTTCATAAGCTTTTGAAGAAGACATCGTATGAGCTCCTGACTGGTAAGAAGCCAAATATAAGCTACTTCAGAGTATTTGGTGCTAGGTGCTGGATCAAGGATCCACATCACACTTCAAAATTTGCACCGAAAGCACATGAAGGTGTTATGCTTGGTTACGGAAAGGATTCGCACTCCTACAGAGTCTTCAACCACTTTCACTATAATGTGGTCGAAACTGTAGATGTGCGGTTCGATGAGACTAACGGCTCGCAAAGAGAGCACCTGCCAAATGTGCTAGATGAAGTTCCACCTAGTGAAGGCATCAAGCTCATGGGAACTAGAGAAATCATACCTTCTGAGGCACAGGCTGAAGAGGAACTCATCATCTCTGCACCTAATCAACCTGAAGACAATTCTCAGCCTGAAGTCAATGCTCAAAATGAAGACAATGACCGACAAGAGCAAAATCTTCGTCCAGTTCATCCTCGTGTTGCAAATGAAGTACAGATTGAGAAGATAATTGAGAGCATCAATGCACCTGGTCCACTCACTCGTTCAAGAGCAACGCAATTGGCAAATTTCTGTGGGCACTTTGCATTTGTCTCTATATCTGAACCCAAGAAAGTTGTTGAAGCCTTCATAGAACCTGAATGGATTCAAGCTATGCAAGAAGAGCTTCAACAGTTCGAGCTGAACAATGTATGGGAATTGGTCAAGCATCCTGATCCTCATAAGCACAATGTCATTGGCACCAAATGGATATATCACAACAAGCAAGATGAGCATGGTCAAGTTGTTAGAAACAAGGCTCGTCTAGTTGCTCAAGGGTACACTCAAGTTGAAGGGATTGACTTTGATGAAACATTTGCTCCTGTGGCTAGGCTTGAAGCCATTCGCATACTGCTAGCCTATGCAAATCATCACAACATCCTTCTGTATCAAATGGATGTGAAGAGTGCCTTTCTCAATGGCAAGATTGAAGAAGAAGTGTATGTTGCACAACCACCTGGCTTTGAAGATCCAAAACATCCTGATATGGTATACAAGCTCAACAAGGCACTGTATGGCCTCAAACAAGCCCCTCGTGCTTGGTATGACACACTCAAAGACTTCCTGAAGAGCAAAGGCTTCAAACCTGGTTCCCTGGATCCCACACTCTTCACGAAGACATATGATGGTGAACTGTTTGTGTGCCAAATCTATGTGGATGACATTATCTTCAACTGCACTAACCAGAAATACAGTGATGAGTTTGGACACATGATGCAAGAGCAATATCAGATGTCCATGATGGGTGAGCTGAAGTTCTTCCTAGGTCTTCAAATTCGTCAGCAAAGCAACGACATCTTCATATCTCAAGAGAAATACCTCAAAGACTGCCTGAAGAAGTTTGGAATGCAAGACTACAAAGGTTACATGACGCGAATGCCAACCAAAAGTCATCTGGGTCCTGACGCCAATGGTAAAGAGTTTGATCAAAAGGTATACCGCTCCATGATTGGTTCTTTACTTTATTTAGGTGCATCTAGGCCAGATATCATGCTTAATGTTTGCATTTGTGCCCAATTCCAAGCGGCACCAAAGGAATCGCATCACTTAGCTGTGAAGCGAATTCTTCAATATTTGTCTTACACCCCAACATTAGGATTATGGTATCCAAAGGGCTCAGAGTTTGATCTAGTTGGATTCTCGGATGCTGATTATGCAGGTGACAAGGTGGATCGCAAGTCTACATTAGGCACATGTCACTTTCTGGGACGATCACTTGTCTGTTGGTCTTCAAAGAAGCAGAACTGTGTATCTCTCTCCATTGTTGAATCTGAATACATTGCTGCTGGATCTTGCTGCGCTCAGCTTCTATGGATGAAGCAAACACTCAAGGACTATGCATCCATCTGAAGCAAGTACCTCTCTACTGCGACAATGAAAGCGCCATCAAGATTGCCAACAACCCAGTTCAGCACTCGAAGACAAACACATTGAAATTCGTCATCACTTTCTCAGAGATCATGTCATGAAGGAAGATATTGATATCATTCACGTCAACACTGAAGAGCAATTGGCAGATATCTTCACAAAGCCCTTGGATGAGAAAAGGTTTTGCAAGTTGCGGTGTGAGCTAAATATCTTAGAATCCTCAAATGTCCTGTAATTGGACACACATCCTAACACTTATGCATGTTGACGATTAGATGTGCAGCACACAAAGTAACATATCTCTTCAATCAATGAAGACATACACTCTAAGTGTGAATACAGTAATGCGGAATATGACTTCGGAGCGCCACGATAATTGTGCGCCGTGTCTGGGTCAAATACTTACTATACGGTGGGTAACGCCACCACCAAACTTTTGTTTGAAGTGTTACATCTGGCATGTCATTTGCAAAGTCTTCGCGTTTGATTTGTCTTCAACATTGATTTGACTTCTGTTTTATCTTCACTATGTTGATTTGGTCTTACTCAGATATGTATGTGTGTATATATATATACTTGTGTTCTGTCCTCTACAGCATTCACTTATAGCTATGTCTTCTTGTTTGAATCTTTTGATCTAAGTGAATGTGATCGGACCCTAACCTCTTCTATGCTTCCATCTCAAATTCTATCTATCCAAATCATATGCATTCTATTGATACTGGCAAATGTCTTCTTTGCGTCCTTGTCAGTAGAAGATACAGAGACAAAAGTTACATCTGTTTTAAATGCTAAATCCTTATTGCCTGAAACCCGGAGAAGCCGGAACGACCACCCGACAGTCCAGGCGTGCGTGGGAACATCCACTGTGTTGCATGTTTGCCACGTGTCCCTCAGATGTGAACCACCAGGGGCCGCCAGGGGCACCTGCGTAATTGCACTGTGTTGTCCCTCTCCTTATAAATACACATCACATCGCGGTCAAAATCCTTCTTCCACCTCTCCACCTCGCACAAACCCTAGCGCCACCGCCCGCTCTCGACGATGCCGGCGACGAAGCGCTTAGCTGCCGCAACCTCACCGATGTCGTCCTCACGCCGGCCGCGGACCTCGTCTTCTCCGCCGCTGCCGTAGGTGTCTTCCGTCGCTGAGTTAGGGCACGGAAGATTGAACTGCTTGATAACCCACAAGTATAGGGGATCAATTGTAGCCTCTTTCGATAAGAGTGTCGAACCCAACGAGGAGCTAAAGGTAGAACAAATATTCCCTCAAGTTCTATCGACCACCGGTACAACTCTACGCACACTTGACGTTCGCTTTACCTAGAACAAGTATGAAACTAGAAGTACTTTGTAGGTGTTTTTGGATAGGTTTGCAAGAATATAAAGAGCACGTAAATAAAAAGTAGGGGCTGTTTAGATAAAGACACAATAAAGTTAGTATAGCGAGTGTGGAAAAGTGGTGGTAGGAGTTACGAAATTGTCCCTAAGCAATTGACTACTTTACTAGACCGATAGCCAGTTTTATGTGGGAGAGGCCACTGCTAGCATGTCATCCCTGACTTGGAATTCTATGCACTTATGATTGGAACTATTAGCAAGCATCAGCAACTACTAACGTTTGTTAAGGTAAAACCCAACCATAGCATTAAGATATATTGGTCCCCCTTCAATCCCGTATGCATCAATTTCTATGCTAGGTTGAAGCTTCTGTCACTCTTGCCCTCCAATACATAGTCCTATCAACATACAACTAACCCTATGGTGTGATCCACGCGCGCGCTCATGTGATGGGCACCAAAGGATAGCAACATAACCACAAGCAAATTAAATCAATCATAGTAATTCATCAACCACCGATAGGACAACAAAAATCTACTCAGACATCATAGGATGGCAACACATCATTGGATAATAATATGAAGCATAAAGCACCATGTTCAAGTAGAGGGTACAGCGGGTTGCGGGAGAGTGGACCGCTGTAGATAGATGGGGGAAGGTGATGGAGATGTTGGTGAAGATGGCGGAGGTGTTGGTGTAGATCGCGGTGATGATGATGGCCCCCGGTGGCACTCCGGCGCCACCGGAAGCGAGGGGGAGAGAGCCCCCTTCTTCTTCCTTGACCTTCTCCCTAGATGGGAGAAGGGTTTACCCTCTGGTCCATGGTCTCCATGGCGTGGGAGGGGCGAGAGCCCCTCCGAGATTGGATCTGTCTCTCTGTCTCTCTCTGTTTCTGCGCTCTGGGATTCTGCCCTTTCACCGTTTCTTATATATCCGGAGATCCGTAACTCCGATTGGATTGAAACCTTCGCCCAGATTTTTCTCCGAAAGTTAGCTTTCTTGTGGCCAAAGTAGAGCAGCAACCGCCTTACGGGGGGCCCACGAGGGTCAGGGGCGCGCCCCTGCCTCGTGGCACCCTCGGGCACCTTCTCGCGTTGACTCTTCCTCCCATATTTTCCAAATATTCCAAAAATATTCTCCGTCCATTTTTATTCCGTTTGGATTCCGTTTTATATGGGGTTTCTGTGAAACATAAAACATGCAACAAACAAGAACTGGCACTGGGCACTGGATCAATATGTTAGTCCCAAAAATAGTATAAAAAGTTGCCAAAAGTATATGAAAGTTGCATAATATTGGCATGGAACAATCAAAAATTATAGATACGACGGAGACGTATCAGCATCCCCAAGCTTAATTCCTGCTCGTCCTCGAGTAGGTAAATGATAAAAAAAATGATGTGGAATGCTACCTAACATAATCTTGATCATGTAATCTAATCATGGCATGAATATTAAGACACGAGTGATTCAAAGCAATATTCTATCATTTGACATAAAAACAATAATACTTCAAGCCTACTAATAAAGCAATCATGTCTTTTCAAAATAACATGGCCAAAGAAAGTTATCCCTACAAAATCATATAGTCTGGCTATGCTCCATCTTCACCACACAAAGCATTCAAATCATGCACAACCCCGATGACAAGCCAAGCAATTAGTTCATACTTTTTAACGCGCTTTAGCTTTTTCAACCCTCATGCAATACATGAGCACAAGCCATGGACATAGCACTATAGGTGGAATAGAATAATATGATGGGGGTTATGTGGAGAAGACAAAAAAGGAGAAAGTCTCACATCGACGCGGCTAATCAACGGGCTATGGAGATGCCCATCAATTGATGTCAATGCAAGGAGTAGGGATTGCCATGCAACGGATGCACTAGAGCTATAAGTGTATGAAAGCTCAAACTGAAACTAAGTGGGTGTGCATCCAACTTGCTTGCTCATGAAGACCTCTGACATTTGAGGAAGCCCATTATCGGAATATACAAGCCAAGTTCTATAATGAAAATTCCCACTAGTATATGAAAGTGATAACTCAAGAGACTCTCTATATGAAGAACATGGTGCTACTTTGAAGCACAAGTGTGGTAAAAGGATAGTAACATTGCCTCTTTTTTTTCTTTCTTTTTTGCGGACTTCTTTGGCCCCCTTTTTTATTTAGGCTTCTTTGGCCTCTCTTCTTTTTTTGGATGGGGCAATGCTCTAATAATGATGATCATCACACTTTTATTTACTTACAACTCGATATTACAACTCGATACTAGAACAAAGATATGACTTTATATGAATGCTTCCGGCGGTGTACCGGGATGTGCAATGATCTAGCGTAGCAATGATATAAAAAAACGGACAAGCCATGAAAACATCATGCTAGCTATCTTACGATCATGCAATGCAATATGACAATAAATGCTCAAGTCATGTATATGATGATGATGGAGGTTGCATGTCAATATATCTCGGAATGGCTATGGACATGCCATGATAGGTAGGTATGGTGGCTGTTTTGAGGAAGATATAATGAGGCTTATGTGTGATAGAGCGTATCGTATCACGGGGTTTGGATGCACCGGCGAAGTTTGCACCAACTCTCAAGGTGAGAAAGGGCAATGCACGGTACCGAAGAGGCTAGCAATGATGGAAGGGTGAGAGTGCGTATAATCCATGGACTCACATTAGTCATAAAGAACTCATATACTTATTGCAAAAGTTTATTAGCCCTCAAAGAAAAGTACTACTACGCATGCCCCTAGGGGGATAGATTGGTAGGAAAAGACCATCGCTCGTCCCCGCCGCCACTCATAAGGAAGACAATCAATAAATACCTCATGCTCCGACTTCGTTACATAACGGTTCACCATACGTGCATGCTACGGGAATCACAATCCTCAACACAAGTATTTCTACAATTCACAACTACCCACTAGCATGACTCTAATATCACCATCTTTATATCGCAAAACTATTGCAAGGAATCAAACACATCATATTCAGTGATCTACAAGTTTTATGTAGAATTTTATGACTAACCATGTGAATGACCAATTCCTGTCAAATCTCTAAATAGATATAAGCGAAGCAAGAGAGTTTAATTCTTTCTACAAAAGAGATGCCCACGCTCTAACAAATATAAGTGAAGCAAAAGAGCATTCTACAAATGGCGGTTTTCTATGTGAAGAGAAACAGACAATCCAAACTTCAAATGATATAAGTGAAGCACATGAAGCATTCTATAAAGCCATACTCAAAAGATATAAGTGAAGTGCAAAGAGCATTCTATAAATCAACCAAGGACTATCTCATACCAGCATGGTGCATAAAATAAAAAAAGAAAACTAAATGCAAAAGACGCTCCAAGATTTGCACATATCACATGAACGAAACGAATCCGAAAACATACCGATACTTGTTGAAGAAAGATGGGATGCCTTCTGGGGCATCTCCAAGCTTAGGCGCTTGAGTCTCCTTGAATATTTACTTGGGGTTCCTTGGGAATCCCCAACCTTGAGCTCTTGCCTCTCCTTCTTCTCCTCACATCGAGACCTTCTCGATCATCGAACACTTCATCCACACAAAACTTCAACAGAAATCTCGGTAAGATCCGTTAGTATAATAAAGCAAATCACTACTCTAAGTACTGTTGCAAACCAATTAATATTTTGTTTTTTCATTATAGCTTCTGTAATATAACTTTTCCATGGCTTAATCCATCGATATAAATCGATAGTTTCATCAAAACAAGCAAACTATGCATCAAAAGCAGAATCTGTCTAAAACAGAACAGTCTGTAATAATCTGAACATTCACCATACCTCTGGTACTCCAAAAGTTCTACCAAAATTAGGAAAAATAAGAAATTTGTATAGAAAGACAGTGCAAAAAGAATCAGAACCATTTGACGTTCCAGTGAAAAATTTAAAATCGCGCACTACAGCCAAAGTTTCTGTCCTGCACCGCACAAACCAACAAGCATTGTAAACATCCTAAAGGCAAACCTTGCACATTATTTTTATAATGCAATGGAATTGTACAAGGGGATAATTATTTTTGTTGAAAAGTTTCTGTAATCAAGATTCACAAAGTTTCCATGAGCATGAACAAAGTTCAAGGAGCTGCCCCACTTCAACAATGCTTGTCCCTTTCACTTTCACTTTCCTTTTTGAAAAGTTTTGGGTTCCCCTCTTTATTTTTTTGTTTTAAAACTATATAAAAGCACTCAACAGAAATAAATGACTCTCTAAAACTTACGGGTTGTCTCCCTAGCAGCGTTTTCTTTAAAGCCATTAAGCTAGGCGTAAAGTGCTCAAGCAATGGATCCACCCGGATCCCAAGGTATATCAAAGCCAATTTTAATTAACAATTATTTAGCATTTAATAGTGAGCACAAAGAAACATATATCAAGCAATGACGAAGTCTAACTCTCTTCCTATGCATCGGCATGTCATAAAAGAACAATTCATGCACACATAGTAAAGGCCAATGCATAGTATAAACAGTTTCTTGCAATTTTATCATGTGGGAAACATAGAGAGGTGGAGATATAGTTCCTCTCTCATAATAATTACAAGTAGGAGCAGCAAGCACATGCATATTATATTCATCAAAATCATCATGTGCAACGGTAAAACGCAACCCATCAATATAATCCTTAATAAGGGCAAACTTCTCCGATATAGTGTAGTCGGGAGAATTCAAAAAGATAATAGGACTATCATGCGTGGGTGCAATAGCAACAATTTCATGTTTAACATAAGGAACTATAGCAAGTTCATCTCTATAAGCATAATTCATATTGGCATCTTGGCCATAGCATAGCAAGCATCATCAAAAAGGGATATTTCAAGAGAATCAACGGGGTCATAACAGTCATCATAGCAATCATCCTTCGGTAAGCACGAAGGGAAATTAAACAATGTATGAGTTGAAGAGTTACTCTCATTAGAAGGTGGGCACGGGTGATCAATCCGCTCTTCCTCCTTTTGTTCTTCGCTCTCCTCCTCATCTTTTTCATCCAATGAGCTCACAATGTCATTAATTCCTTCTTCCATAGACTCCTGCAAAATATTAGTCTCTTCTTGGACAGCGGAGGAGTCCTCAATATATGGTTTAACATAGGCATTAGAAGCATAATTCTCATAACAATATTTAAGTATGGCAAAGTTTTCAGATTTGTAAAGAGTAGCATCATACTTTTCAACTAAAGAAGCAATTTCATAAGCACCCTTAAAAGCAACAAATTCTTCAATTTGTTGTTGAATACCATAGTAATTATAAACACCCTTAGCATACGAAGATACGATTCCATTATCGCTAAATTCACATTGGTAGGGAAGGTGTTTCTTAGGGTTTTCAGAACAACAAGTAAAATCATATATTTCACATAAATTCCAAGCATAGCATTGCAAACGATGAATTTGATCCAGTAAAAGTTTCCCTTTTTCAGATATGCGTTGTCGCACATAACAAGCATGCTCATCTGAAGATTTGCCCTCAACTAAGCTAGTTGGGGTTTCAGCATGAGCACAAAGGGATCAAAGATGATCCAAGTAAAAAGCTTCAGGAGTGTGATAGATTTTGAGTGGTTCTTCAACCATTGGTTCAATAGGTACAACTAATTTCTTTGGTATTTTGTGTTTCCTACCCATAACTAAAGATAGAAAACAACTAAGAACAACAAATAAAAATTACTTAGTGATAAAGCAAACAAGCACACACGAGAATATTCACCCCACGCTATTGCTCCCCCGCAACGGCGCCAGAAAAGGGTCTTGATAACCCACAAGTATAGGGGATCAATTGTAGCCTCTTTCGATAAGTAAGAGTGTCGAACCCAACGAGGAGCTAAAGTAGAACAAATATTCCCTCAAGTTCTATCGACCATCGATACAACTCTACGCACGCTTGACGTTCGCTTTACCTAGAACAAGTATGAAACTAGAAGTACTTTGTAGGTGTTTTTGGATAGGTTTGCAAGAATATAAAGAGCACGTAAATAAAAAGTAGGGGCTGTTTAGATAAAGACACAATAAAGTTAGTATAACGAGTGTGGAAAAGTGGTGGTAGGAGTTGCGAAATTGCCCCTAAGCAATTGACTACTTTACTAGACCGATAGCAAGTTTTATGTGGGAGAGGCCACTGCTAGCATGTCATCCCTGACTTGGAATTCTATGCACTTATGATTGGAACTATTAGCAAGCATCCGCAACTACTAACGTTCATTAAGGTAAAACCCAACCATAGGATTAAGATATATTGGTCCCCCTTCAATCCCGTATGCATCAATTTCTATGCTAGGTTGAAGCTTCTGTCATTCTTGCCCTCCAATACATAGTCCTATGAACATACAAATACCCTATGGTGTGATCCACGCGCGCGCTCATATGATGGGCACCAAAGGACAGCAACATAAACACAAGCAAATTAAATCAATCATAGAAATTCATCAACCATCGATAGGACAACGAAAATCTACTCAGACATCATAGGATGGCACATCATTGCACTACAAAAAAATACACTTCCGTGATGATACGTGTTTGTCACAGTAGGTCACGTTATTTGTCATGCATGTACATCCATGACAAATTTATGACAGAATCAAGATAGTCATACCTGTGCTGTCGTAGAAGTGTTCCATGACATTACCAAAATTATCATCACGGAAGTGTCCACTTCCATGACGATAAATCGCGCGACACAGAAGTGCTTTCGTCAAGGGTGACCGACACGTGGCATCCACCGTAACGGAACGCCGTTAAGCTATCGGGTCGGGTTTTGGATCCGATAACCCGTTAACAGCCCCGACCAATGGGGATTTTCCACGTGTAAAATCACCATTGGCTGGAGGAAACACGTGTTGGCTCATCGTTGGGACAGATGTCATCCACTCATTGGACAGAGGCCCATTTCTGTGAAAAGGCCGGCCCGTTTGACTTGGTCAAAAGGTGGTGGGCCGGCCCATGGAAAGCCTGTTAACGGCATGTTCGCATATAGCCCATTTACAGCCCGCTAACCCAAGGCCCGTTACGCCCTATCCGAATTAGGCCCAGTAGCGTCATCTGGGCCATCCAATATGATTCCAGCCCGTTTTCACTTCTGGCCCATGTATGGCCCATGACGTCTTTCGGCCCATATGAGGCCCTATGTAACTCTTGGCCTATTAACGGCCCGTGGTGAAACTGGCCCGTAATGAATAGTGTATCACTTTACACCCATTAACGGCCCGTGGTGAAACTGGCCCGTAATGAACAGTGTATCACTTTATACCCATTAACGGCCCGTTATTCCGTTGGGCCGTTTCCAGCCCATGTTATCTTTCGGCCTTCTCAGAGCCCATTTATTCTTGGGCTCATTTCCAGTAATCGTTTACTTACGGCCCGTTACTGTCATTTTCTGCTTGTGGGCCAAATTCAGCCCGTGGTTACAGTCGGCCCGTTTGTGGTCCGTTAATACGTTGGGCCGTTTTAATAGCATCATCAAATACGGCCTATTAACGATGGCCCGTTATGGTCGGCCCATGAACGGACGATTCCAACTCTAGCCCGTTTACGGCCATAATGCGGTCTGTTTGGCCCATGTTTGGCCAATCGATCATACGGCCCGTATAAGGCCCATTGATGATACGGCCCGCAGAAGGCCCATTGTTTCTACGGCCCGTAGAAGGCCCATTGTTTCTACGGCCCGTAGAAGACCCGCTGTTTCTACGGCCAGTAGGAGGCCCAGTGTCACTATAGTAAATATTAGCCCATGGTTATTGTGGCCTAGTTTTGAAAAATAGGTTATTGCAGCCACTAGCTAACCGCGGAAAAAGAACTGCAATGACTACAAGCAAACAAATAAACAAGACAACAAGGAAATAAATAAGCAAGCAACTAACGCTAGGCTATCACGGCTATTACACATATTACATCCACTGGGCATCAAAGTTCGCCACCAGTGCAAATATAGGGAACAAAGCAGCATATCATATACACTAGTTGTCAAAGTTGGCGACCAGCGCAAATAAACGCCGCAGCAAAACAAATCCAGAACTGAAATCACTTCAGAAGATCTCAAGAAACAATATCCTGGGTACCCATAATGCTGGCAAGATGCTTAGCAAGCTTATTAACTTTCTCTTGTTTGGCGCTTAAATCCTCCAGCGCTTGTTGTTGCACCAGAAAATATGCATCTGAATTCTGCAGGGACTTCCTCAGTCCTTCAGCTTCCTGTCGCAGCACATCTGATCGATGTCTTTCAACTTGAAGTTGAGACTCAAGAAGACGAACTGATTCAGGCAGCGAGTTCGAAGAGCTTGTGCCAGCAGTAGTGGCCAGTAACTCGAACACTACATCAAGACAGGACTTTTGGGTTCCCTCACTGTCGTTAAGATAGTTTTTATCAGCTTTCTTGGAGACCAACAGGGATGTCTCACTATCTTGAACCTTATCTGCATTACTTCCTTTACCATTGGATAATGCGGTACTGTTCTGCAGTATTTTGTCCGCATTCTAAAAGAGAAACAAGCAGACACATCACATGTTTACCATGTTGTATATGAAACTCATTTTGGTAAATGATTTCAGTAGTAAAGTGGACAGGATAACAGCATGAAACAAACATATATCTATGTACCATGGGCACTTTATGGTCTATATCATTCTAGTTTTTGTTGCCAAATCAAGATAGAGACACAGTTCAAATAATATTTCTTCAAGACAAAGCAGAATAGACAGAATATAAGTGTGGGTAACTATAGAGCAATAACAACACTTGTAATGTGCATGACATGAGAACATAACTGTTTATTCAATTGAAACTGAAATCAACATAGAGCAGGTTACAACAACAAACCAGTTAAAGAAACAGGTTTAAAACATACCTGTTGCGCCATTGGAGTTTCAATTCCATCCTTCAAATTTGAAAATAGTTGGTATGAGTAAATACAGTAATGCAAGAGCAAAGGAGTATGAACCATAGCTGCAGAACCTGACCTGAGAACAAATCTTCTTCTCCTTTAAGCGTCGAGTTGGGATTCGGAGTGGTGGTCCTCGTGCTTTGAGCACTGCAGTTCCCTTACTAACTGCTCATGTTTGGGTGCTCTGTGGTGGAGACGGTGCTGTGTCAACTGGAACTGGGTTACTATCTGCCGGGGTTGGGGTTAGAAGGGGTGTAGCTGGTTCTCTGTCCAACTGGGTAGGGGTACAATCTGCGAGAGTCTGGGTTATGTGTGGTGGATCTGGTCCTTGGGCAAGCACAACCGTGGTTCTATCTGCATCAACTGGTAGCACTATCTTTTCTGAAGACCATGTTGTTACTCCCTTAGATACTGCCATCACGCTCTCCAATTCAAATGGCTGATAAACAAGAAAAGTAATTGAAAGTATAGACATTGTATGATAGACAGGTGCAATGGATAGTGGGGAATAAACGAGGTCATGAAATAATTCATATTTATGTTGTCTAACCAAACAGGATAGCATGACACAATTTCACATATATGATGGCTAACTAAACAGGATAGCATGACACAATTTCACATTATGATGGCTAACTAAAAAAGATGGAAAGACATAGTTCAAAATATGAGACTATGTAAACAGGATGACATGACATAACTATATAATGTGTTTATTAAATAGGTTGGCATGCCATAATTCACATACATTCACAGATAGAATGCCATAATTCAAAATATGATGACTGTAAACACTAAACAGGATGAGATGATATAACTATATGATGTCTTTATTAAATGGGTTGCCATGCCATAATTCAGATAGATGATGTGTATGTACTATGTAAACATGATGGCATGATATAATTCAAATATATGATTTATATAGTAAGAAAGTAAGCAGATGGCAATCCATATATGATGTAAAAACTAAGCAATGCAAGACAACATGCATGACATGGGTAATATAACCCTGCCAAGTTTGAGTATAGACCTCAGGGGGGAAATAGGACTGGTCATCACTCTCTGAATCCTCCTCTGAGGAGCTCTCTATAACCAGCAAGATGTCTGCTTCAGCAGGTAGCATTGTCTGCTCTGAATACCTTGTTTTCACTCCAGATACTTCCATCACCGCTTCAAATGGTTGATGCATAGGAAGAGTAGTTGAATATGCAAACTTGTCGACAAATGGAACACGTAATACAAAGAAATGATAGCGTGATATAATTCACATACATGATGATTGGCTAAACAGCATGGCATTGCATAATTCACATATATAATGCCTTTGCAACAAGATAGCATTGTATAATTCACATATATAATGTCTTGCAACAAGATGGCAATGCATAATTCACATATATGGTAATTAGACACTGAACAGGTGGCATTCACACAAAGCATGTCTAAACTAATCAAATGACATAGCTATGCGAGACACCATACGCACGATATGAGCAACATAACCCTGCCAAGTTAGAGCATACACCTCGGGGGGGGGGGATAGGACTGGTCGTCTATCTCTGAATCCTCCTCTGAGGAGCTATCCGTAACCGGCGAGATATGCGCTTCGTCAGATAGCATAGTCTGCTCTGAAGACCTTGTTTTCACTCCAGAATTTGCCACCACCGTGTCAAATGGCCGATGCACACGAAGAGCAGTTGAATGTACTAACATTGTTGACAAATGTAATATGTAACGAAAAAAAAGGATGGCCTGATATAATTTACATATAAGATGACTGGCTAAGCAGGATGGCATTGCAAAATTCACATATATGATGTCTGGCTAAACAAGATGGCATTGCATAATTCACATAAACGATGAATAAACTAAACAGATGGCATTCGCACAAAGGATGTCTAAACTAAGCAGATGACATATTTGATGTATAAAGTAAGCAATGCAAGACACCATATGCATGATATAACCAACATCAGCATGCCAAGTTAGAGCGAAGACCTCAAGGGGTAAATAGGAGTTGTCTTCTCCTTCTGAATCCCCCTCAGAACAGATATCTTCCTCTCGATTACAATCCGAAATGCGTGGAGGGGGCTGCCTTTGCGCCTACCATGGAGCGACGTCTGCATGAAATTTTATTGCCACGCAAGGCTCGTCTCTTTTGCTCTACATGTTCAGTTCCATTGTTTACAATAACTGTCATGCATAGGAATAAAACATAGTGAGATTATGTAAGGAGTGCATGCAGAAATCCAGAGTGATGGTAGCAACCTGTGGATAGACCCAAAACCAATAATAGCAGGCAGATAATGGCTTCAGTTAAAAAATACAGATAATGGCTTCTTTACTGTTTGTTTCCCACCCCACATGAAACTCATAGTAGACACCGGAGATTAACCAGATAGTAGATAGATACTATTGATAGCGGCCCCGATATGTACCCCACAACCATTTAAAAACTCAAGTTTGACCATTAGTTTGGAGCTGACTCAGAGTCTAATCGGTGAACAGGACAATAAAGTAGCATGTAATATTAAGCGATGCATAACGTAAGCAGACACGAAAGAGTGCGACCTCTCTTGCGGACCCGTGTAGTCCTCGAGGTCATCTGCTCGGTTGATGATGGTAATGCAGTTTTCATGGCTGCCAGCGGCGAGGAAGAAAATCTGAGGCGGCGAAAGACAGTCTGGAGGCCGGATCCCTGCTGTGCTGGACCCTTCTGTCATTGGAGTAGCTGAGCTGGGGTGGACGACGGCGCGGCAGGAGCGGGACAAACCACGCAAGGTTTTCTTTGACAACTATCTGTAAGAGAAGTAATTCTGTAAGGGCTCATTTGAATTGGAGGATTCCAATAATGCAGGGATAGGAAATAGATAGGAATAGGATAGGAATGCACGTGCAAAACAGAGAATTTAAAAACACAGGATTTCTGCCAATCTGGGTGTTTGATTCACAACAATTGGAAGATTACAGGATGCAAAGAAGCATGGTGAGATTAAGTCACACCACAAGAAAATGTACGGTTATAATGCTATTATGCTACTATCTCTTAGTCTTGTGCTTCATGAATAGGAATTTGAAAAGGAGGACAAGTGAAAATTAAAATTCCTACGTTTTTTCTTTCAAGGAGACACTAAAGGAACAAATCCGTGTGCTCAGTGGACAATATATATAACATGTAGAGTAAAAAAGAGATGCAACAAGTGTACAACCTCTTTGGCGAAGCCATGTCGATCTCAGCGTGATTGGGTTGGCCGGTGAGGATGCTCCGGCTGACGTTGCTGTCGGAGGAGGGGAAGAAGATCTTAGGCGTCTGGAGATGGAGCCCGAGGTACTGCTCCGCTGTGATGGAGGGTTTCGTCGTTGGAGCAGCTCCGGTGAGTTGTACGACGTCGAGGCTGAAACAGGACAAGAGAGACAACGAACAACGTTAACCTGAGTGGAATTCTAATAGCATCTCCAATACATGACGTAAAATACATAACCACAAAGTGCTAGATGTAAAATACATCAGCCGCTCATCTCTGAACTTAACTGTCGAAACTGAACTTAACTGTCGAAACTGAACTTAACTGTCGAAACTGAACTTAACTATCGAAACTGAATTTTGCTGTCGAAACTGAATTTTGCTGTCGAAACTGAATGCACTAGCAAGGTGAGGCTACACGTCGGTCGACTGACTTTTTCATCTCTGGTCAGTCGATTTTGCAGCCGTTGGATACAAAATCAAGGGCCTGCGGTTCATCTTCAACCTCCACCCCCCTGAGCCGCTAGCCACCACCGGCCAAACAGCAGCCCCCCGCCCGCCCTGAAAACACTCCCCACCGCCGGTCCGCCACCGCCCCGGCCATCCCTCTAGCCCCCCCCCCCCCCCCCGTGCCGAGCTTTTTCTCTGGCGATCCCCACGCCACCGCCCCGCCACCGCCCCGCCACCACCGGCGACCACCGCCCCCATCCTGAACCCTAAGATAGATAGTGGGGTACCTCTCCGGCGAGCCCCCCTCCCCGCTGCGGCAGGTTCTTCCTTCACCCCGGCGACCCCCCCACCCCCTGAAAATCGACTGACCCAAAAGTCGATTCAGTCGACTGAAGTGTAGCTAAATCGGAGCAGCATCGCAAGCAAGAGCAAGAGCAAGAGCGAGAGCAGCAGCGCGAGCAAGAGCAATAGCAAGAGCAGATCAGGCAGGGGACCAAGAGCAAGAGCAGAGCAGCAGCGCGAGCGAGAGCTAAAGCAGCAGCGGCTCCTACTGATGTGGACGTCGCCGCCGAGGGAGCGACGCCGTGGAGGAAGTGGCCAGCGATGCCGCCGTGGATGGAGCCGCACCGTGTCGGCTCGGGACCGAGCGCCGGTAGCACCGTGAGATCGAATCAAGAAGAAAATGCGGTGATTAGTGTACAACCTCTTTGGTGGCGCCGATTAGGCCGCAGCTTCATCCGAGGAAACGGTGATGATGATGCTCTTCCGGTGGTGCAGGTGAAGACGGCGGTGTGGGAATGGAGGTGGCACAAAAGACGAGGGGAACGTCGGGGCAGCTCCTTGGAGGTGGAGGACGGGGTGGCTGAACCGGCGGGACGATGAGATCAACGACGGATCCTCATCCGGTACGGTGGATGAGGGACGTCGAGGTGTTGCTGTGGAGGACGTCGTCGGGGAAGAGGCTCCGGCTGGGTGGCGGACGGAGCAGGGTGTGGGGTTTCGTCGCGGGTTTTCGCGGCCTCGGTGTATGAATGGGTGGGCGGATGTGATGGCAGTGGGGAACCCTGGCTTAGAGACGCGCTTGTCCAGAATGTGGGGTAAGTTACAAAAGTACCCCCACCGATTTGAGGCAGTTCTTTCGGTTCAGGGGTACCACGGGCATTTCGCGTGTCGGGATTTCACAGGAGGTGGGAGTTTTCGCGCGCGTTGTAATTTCGGAATAGCAAGGCGCGGGTTGAGATGGAGGGAGTTGTCGGAGCACAGCGAGACAAAGATATATCTTAAATATTTCGGGCTAACTAGGCGCGGGTTGAAATTTCCGGACAAGCCTAACGTGTACTATACCAAATCAATGCGCACTACAAATGTCATTCAAAACTTTGAATTCATGTTATGTTCAATTAAAATATTTCGCTACGTGTATAATGCATGCAACCTACTACTCAAATGAACGTTTTAGTGCATTCCAAACGTATATACTACCGCTTCAATATGAACTAAATTTGAATTCATTTCTCTATTTGAATAAGATCTACAGTAATGATTGTTGTGAAGTCAAAGCATTTGAATTCGTTTCTCTCTTTTAATAAGATCTAATCATCATTATTGTCAAGTTAAACCATCGTTTGTGTATTATCTTCACAACACACCACATGATTAGTCTCGAGTTACATATGAACTATGTGTACTATATGCACTCGAACTAGATTTTTTGAATCCACTTTATTTTGATTTCAAATCACATTACATTTCTAGCTCTAGCTAGATCTTCATAATCTAAACCATGTCTCATATGTATAATGTGTTTATCACATTATGTATGGTGCCCCGCCCCCTACGCCTACAAGTATTTAGATGTGAGTTGCAGACACCACACATTACCACAAATTCAAATAAAATGTGAGAATGTTCGATATATAGTATTGTTTAGATTGTTCGATATTTAGTTGTAAGCTGCAAACGCCACACATTATCACAAATTCAAATAAAATGTGAGATTGTTTGATGTATAGTATGGTTTAGATTGTTCGGCATTTAGCTGTGAGTTGCAAACGCCATGCATTATCACATTATGGTATAACATGTGCACAGCACGTGTATCACCGCTATATTCATGCATGCAATGTTTAAAACACTATGATCTCCTATTCAAATATATGAATCCGCTTTCATATCAATTATGATCTTTGTTAGTCTCTTACACCCACACAATCCTCTAACCTTTGTAGCTACCACTAACTTTCTCTCGTGCATGCACACGCCCTCCTCGCCCTCCCCCTCCCTCGGCATTCTATCCACCGGGCACATTCATTTTTTTCTTTAGGTCGTTCTCCCAGTGTCTCCACAACTCCTTTCCGACACACACCGATCGATAAACCTCTCCAGCGATGCCTGCCTACAACATACACACACACCTTCAATCTCCTCCTTTATGTGTCCTTGCCTCGTGTCTCTCATACGGTCAGACACACGTGTAAACTCTCGCCCCTCTTTTCATCGATCTCACAACCGCACACTCCTCCCCCTATCTAGCTAGTAGTTGGGCCTCTCGCACCACCTCCTAGCTCCATTATCTCTGTCTATCCGTCTCGCTGGGCCTTATTTGCCTCTAACAAATGGACGTACCCGACCGATCACTCGCTATACATATAGCTAGCTAGGTCCTTATAACTCGTTTTTACCCACACGCCAATCAATCTACCTCATTAGTTGTGTCTCTCCCTTCCTCCGACAAACAACAATTGATCTGCCGATCTAGTTAGGTTTGCTTACCAAACACATGATTCCCCTTCATCATCCATGGATGCGTCCTGACAGATCTATCACGCACAGGCACACACAGAAACACATCCCCACTCTTATTGGTAACATTGCAGTTCCACCCTCAGTTTGTCTAGTAGGCCTCTCCCACCATCTTCGAGAAGCAACTCCATCACCCATCCAGCACTCTACCCCTCTCCCTCCCTCTCCCTCCCTCTCTCTCTCCTCTCTCTCTCTCTCTGTCCCATCATATTTCCCGTCCTTCAGTTATGTATGGATGTCGACCGATCTCCCTCAAGACATAGCTGGGTCTCTCCTTCTCAACACATATATGAGTCGTTCTACCTCTATAGTTAGGCCTCTGCCTACCCCTCCCCCCACCCCCTCCCTCCCACACACCGATACATCGAGTGCTCTAGTCATGTCTCCCTGCCACACACAAACTTGACATGTGCCCTCTAACATTCCGGTAGGCCAGTCGCCCTATATCTTTGACTTGCACACACACACAATTTCGATGGCTCTCTTCATCGATCTTGCGCCCACCCACTTGATCCTCTCTTTGACTCTATCGATAGCTATGACCCCTCCCTCTCTTCTCGTGGATTGCCCGACCCTCTATGTATGATATGGATAGGCCTCCATTTCACACACATTGCATGCAAAAATTTGTTTGAGATGTCATCAACACATATTCCCACAAATAATTCACGAAATCAACCCCCCACCCCACCCCCCACCCCAAAACAAAAAACACTCATGAACGCGGTTTGTATCTCTCACACACACCGACGTAGGTGGGGGACATGCATGAAGAGAAGAGGTGCATGCACGACGCACGTACTCCCGTCTCTTTCCCAACCACACCCGCGCGGGTACACGGTGCAGCTCATTTCTGTACGAAAAAGGCAGCCCACGTGGTAATTTGGCACGTGTACTGGTTGTCCACTTGGTGGAGGGAGGATCGTCTACCACGGGTGAACAAACAAATTGGGACTTGACGTGTTATGTTAAAAAAAGAGGCAAACCATGTGGGGCCTACTTTAGAGGCAAGGCTCTATAGACTGGAGTACTTTTGATGTGTCCCGTCAACTCGCAGAACGAGGAGAAGCTTGCTTAGTACGCCGTCTCTCCCGCCCACGGGCACGGTGGCTCGCAGGATGAGGTGAAGCTTGCTCCGCCTTACGCCCGCTCCCTCGCCCATGCGCGCGGTGGCTCGCAGGACGAGGAGAAAATTTACTACTCCCTCCGTTTACTCCTCGTCCCTACTACCTTGGTTATAGAGATTATATCATATTGTTTGGAATATATATGTCCTTTAGTAGATTTCAATATGAACTACTAGTACATACTCCAAACACTGATGTATATAGACGTATTTTAGAGTGTAGATTCACTCATTTTGCTCCGTCTGTAGCACTCTCCCTCGCCCCTCCAACCTCGCCCACGTTGTGGACGTGCAGCAATTCATTCGTTCTTATATAGCCAGAACGATATATACTGCACTACCATTATTGCTCGACTTCCCGAAGAGGCGAAGAGCCAATCGCAAGGTTAATATTTTGAAGATGCCAAGCGCAAGGTTATAGGAGAACGAGTAGTAGGTGCCGCGTCATTTATAAATAAAGTTTTTTTTCTTCAGTGGCACGTATGCAATATGATAGGTTCATATGGAGAGAAAAGGAAACCGCTCCACTATATACATAGTCAGGACAGGCCAGCCTACACGGTTGCTTGCTGGGGTTGCTCTCTTCACACTCTCTCGCACAAAATGACTGTGGCCACATCTCTATCATCCCGGCGGATCACGTCCGCTTGGGGAAGGGGTGGATGCTTAGTGTAGATGTGGTGGCCGTCGCCGACGGCGAAAACCCCCTATCGGCACGTCCCGATCAGGGGTCCCCGCCGTTCTCTCTCACAAAGCCGGTGAGGTTGCCTTCATCCCTTGCTCACTGCCGTGACGTGGGCAGTTGCCGCCTCCCGCCGCCCTCCTCAAGGTTGAGCTACGTCCCTCAGGTACAACTCCCTTTACAGCCGGCTTGCACCACTGCTCCAGCTGCCCACATCACTCCGTGTGGATATTTCTCTACTTCTTTGCCCCGCACATACCTCTACTGGCTTCTACGTACTGTATTTGTGATGAGTTTATGTCTCATCAACTAGTCCCAGTAATCTTATTCTAATCACGCTTCTTCAATTTCTTTGCCACAGGGATGCTCATCTCGATTTTGGTGAAACTGCACAAAATGATCCGATGGTCAAAAGGTTGCAAACTTCATTTATTAGGAAGCTCGAACGTTGCCAGCAAATTGAAGCCTGCTCAGGATTCACGGCTCAAGGGCTAGGGACTGCATGGATCGTTTTTTTCTTTAGCTGCCTCTGTTCCAAAATAAGTGTTAACTTTAGTAGTAGTACAACTTTGTACTAAAGTTTGCACAAAGTTGCGACACTTATTTTGGAACGGAGGGAGTACATATTTGCTATGATTTGTCAATCATTGAGATGCAATAGCATGCATGTTAGTCTCCTTTGTATTTGATGAAATGTTGCAACGGGCAACCTTGGATGCAAGATACATGTAACAGAAGCTGGAAGCTTCATAGCATTGTACAAATTTATCTCGCTGATAAATTACAGTACGTACTATACTAGTACTTCCTCTGTTCCTAAATATAAGTCTTTGTAGAGATTTCACCATGAACCACATGCGGATGTATATACATGCATTTTAAGTCTAGATTCATTCATTTTGTTCCGTATGTAGTGGAATCTCTACAAAGACTTATCTACTAGTAATAGCTAGCCCCCACTACTAGGAATTCTCTATCCTCTCCTTGAGCCACATCATCAAAATTGATGTAGCCGTTAGATGAAGTAAATCAGTCCATAATAGCCGTCTGATCTAGACGTTGAGAGGCTCCGCACTAAGCCACATGCAAGCATGCAGAAATACCATGGCACATGCATGTGAGTGGGTTTTAAATCACATCAACATGTCTGCATGCAAGCATGCACCGGTAGCATGCATGTAAGTGAGCTTTTAAGTCCCATTAACATGTCAAAAAGAAAAATATAATCCCATTATGCAGTAGGAGTTGGCTGATCTTTTTTCCTTACGTGGGATGATCTAAATGATGATGGGAGTTTATTTAGTTTGGCTACCACATTTGTCATGCAGTTATAGAGGGTTTTTTTAGTTCTATGAAATCGATAATTTTGCGCAGAGAGATATACCGCTGTTCCGCGGCAACGCGCGGGGACCCATCTAGTAATATTTAGGAACGGAGGGAGTACTATGTAAAGAGTTAGGTGTCGCACGGTGATAGTGTGAGGTGGGCCATGTAATCACTGAGCCTGTGTGTTTTCACTGCTCTTGCACGCCTCCGCTGTAAGAATGGAGAAAATTGTAATCTAGTAGTAGTACCTCCTTTCGCCGAAAGCATGGGACATCCAGCAGTCCTACCACCTCAGTAATAAAGACCAATGAGCCGTCAAATCACATAGACCCAGCAGTAAGTTGGACGGATGAAGAAACCATCACTCTTGCGCCAGTGAGAGGTCGCGTCCGCTCTGCCCGGGCATGAATGCGGCACCGATTCTTTGGAGCGGCGCTGACCGTTTCGGGCGGGAAGCGCGCGCGGGCGATGGAGGGGCTTTGGGTGGGCCAGGCTGGTCAGGAGCGGGCGTGGCAGCTGTCCACATGTCCCTACCGGACATGCCCGGAAATGAGAGGATGCACCGACTCTCGCGGCTAAAATCGTACTACACTACACAACATCTCTCTTTAGGAGTAGGTCGATCTGTCGCTCTCTCTAACACACACATGCTGTTAAACACACACACACACACACACACGCACACACACACACCTTGGTCCCGTTGCACCTTCTAACGTGACTTATTACACCTAGACGGAGGGAGTAGTAAGTATACGAGATACGGTGGCACACTGACTTAAGTCGAATACAAGTGCCCAAAATTTGTGTGCATGTTATAATAAGGATTCACTTAAAATAGTACGTGAGCGAACAGAGGGATCAATTGGACAGTGTTCCCGAGCAGTAGCGAGATGTGTGAGGTAAGATACACCGCTGGCGCTTTTAATTTTTCTTATTAATTTGTTTGTTTCACCCTCTGACTGGTGGGACCCAACGTACTACGTGGAGAGAGGTAAGGTGACTAAGGCTGCATTATTTCTGCACCACTGTGGATAGTCTTACCACCAAAGCCACATGACACGATTATGATTGAAATCCCGATGACTCCCACACAGACAAAAAAAACACGGCATGCTTGTCACACGAATGCAGGAATGTATAAAAGGTTATTTCCCTCTCGTTGAACATAACGGGAGGGTTGTGTAGCTGGTTAGCCTGTTCGCTCATCAAACTTGAGGCCTCGGGTTCGATAACTACACTTGAGCATAATTTGTGCCAGGAGGATTCTTTGACTGGTCAAAATGTTTTCTGGGGTTTGCACGCTTCACACTCTCTCTCCAGTATATATATACACACTGGAGCCTCAGCGCTTGTAGTTGCTCTCTTCACACTCTCTCTCCCTCTCCCGCTGGAGCCTCAGCGCTTTTAATTGCTCTCTTCACACTCTCTCGCCCTCTCCAGATCTAAACAAGACTTCGTTGGCCTCTCTCTCCCCTCACTTCTGCTCATAGAGCCGGCAGGATCCGTCCGCCGGGAAGGGAAGGAGGCTTAACGCTGTCGCCGTCGGCGAGGGACTACCGGCGCAGCTGTTCACTTTCCACCCAACGGCGGCACGGGAGGGCCTTCGACCCCTTCTTCTTCGCCGCCGTCCCGTCGCCCACCGAACCACGCCCCAAGAACCTTAAGGTATAATTTACTTACTCCACATGCATTGCTCTAGCTGCATGTATACCATGAATCTAGGACGTGGTTCAAAGAGGAAAGGAGTGGGGGAAAGTAATGGGAAAAGTTGTATATAGCATGAATCTAGGACGTGGTTCAAAGAGGAAATGAAGGGGGAAAGTTGTATAGCATGAATCTAGGACGTGGTTCAAAGAGGAAAGGAATGGGGGAAAGTAGTGGGGAAAGTTGTATCGCATAAATCTAGGACGTGGTTCAAAGAGGAAAGGAAGGGGCGAAAGTACTAGTTCAAAAAGGAAAGGAAGGGACAAGGCTGTAGAGTTTGAGCAGGACTAGATTTGCTGCACTCACATAGGGACAGGTGTCTAAAGATAACAAAACTGGGACCAACACAAATATGCTCCTTGGTTGTTTGTTGTTTGTTGCAACAGACTGTGCATGACCACAGTACATCGGTAGATGCACATGGTGCTGGTGCATGCACTGTCCCGTGCAACTCATTAGCTGTTGTTAATCTAAGGCCCTGTTTGGTTAAAAACTCCCAAGTCCCTACCTGCTTGGTTCCAGGGACTAAACATGGACTAGAGGTTATTAAATGACATGCTAAAAGACCATGTTACCCCTAGTAATGAACTAATAGAGACAAGGTGCGATGCGTGGCAGGGGCAACTGTTGGAAAAAGTCCCAAAAAGACTCCCTTGGGGTCTTCTTTCTTTAGTCCTAAATTCCCACTTTTAGTCCCTAAAAGTCCCTCCTGTTTGGTTTAGATGGGACTGACACGGAGTTTTTTTAGTCCCTACACCAAAATGTCCCTGTAAACAAACACCCTCTAATAATGCCGCTGGAAAATTGATGCAATGCCACAGTTAAAAGCAAATTACATGTTTAACGAATTTTATTGTTAATATAATCTCTATGTTAATATTAATCTACTGTCTTGCTTTCTTTCCCATTTAGATAAGGTAGATGCTTCTTTTTGTTGGCTTCTGTGTCATCCACCGTTATTGACCACTAATTGTTTCCTTTGCACCTCTATGTAAATAGGATTATCTACTTCACCTCGTTGACATTGTGACCTTTTGTTGCACTGCACAAAACACTTTTGTTTTAAGAGTGTTTTGTGCAGTTCAACCAAAATGTCACACCGACAACGTTGCTTGATTGCTTGATCTATAGTGGAACTGCACAAGAGGAGATCTTACTTCCTATCCGTTAAGGCGAATTTGGTTCAGATCTTCTTCTTGTGAGTTGTTTGAATTCCGCATCATGAGAGGTCAGTACTAGCCTTCTTTCACATGATTCTGCAGTGTGCTTTCATATGTTGTGCTACTTGTACGATAATGTTGCTTGATTTTAGTGAACTGCACAAATGGAGACAAGACTTCCAATCTGTATGTGCACTGTAATATCCCATTGAGGTAAGATAAGGATATTTCACAACTGCTGGCCTGTATTTTGCCACTTTCATCAGAAAATTAAGTTTAGTACTATACTTGTGCTCCCTAATTGACATGCCAAATCTTACATTGAAGGCGAAGCTTGTCTATTATTGAACCAAGTGATGAAGGGGAAGAAAAAGCGGAAGAAAAACAAAAATCAACTCCCGGTGCTATAATGAAGCACTGGAACTGTGATGACACAAGTAATGATATAGTTTTGCATCTTAATTTATTGCTATGGCTTGAACGAGCAATTGTTTTGCCACTGATTTGATGCCACTCTTAATGTAATATGTAATTATCTCTACTTGTGCAAACAGGGATCTTCTTTGAAGATACCATATATTTTAGTGGAACTGCACAAGAAGATGTTGGAAACATTAAACTAATCGAGGAGTATATAGTAAGCATGGCCACCACCGTAGATAGCAACAGATGGTTCTGGAGAAGTGCTTCATCTGTATGCTCTACACAATACGCCTCCTGACAAAGGTTGGTACTCGCCCACTGATTTCATCCATATGATTGAGCTTTGTCATCTCTATTGGTGTTGTGCTACTGTTTAGATACTGTCATGAAAAAGTGGTATTGTCCTGGAGAAGTGCTTCATCTGTGTTATTTTAAATATTTCCTTTAGTTTTTTTCGAGCAAACAGGGATGCTAGCATTTAGTAGTCCTCTTGTCTTTGCACAACAGGATCATCTTCCTCTGAAGAAGAATATGGCGTACGTGAAGTGACTAGTTCCGATTATGCCAGGATGAAAAAGCCCTGTCTATCTTCTCATCAGAAGGAGCAATTGAAGGATGGTTACATTACTCCCCACAAGACCAAACTAACTTCAGCTCAGAAGGACTAAAAAATCTCCTTTTTTTGCTGTGATGCGCGAGTACAATGTTGTTCTAGGATTCTTTCTGGTGAGTTCCATTTTTTCTAAAAGTGTGCTCTACATGGACCATGTATGTGCCTGTTGAAACTGTCAATTCATAGTACATTTTTCTTTATGCTAATCACTTTTTTGTATTTGTGCAAACAGGGGTGCTCAGCTTGATTTCAATGGGAACTGCACAAAATGTTCATGAATACATCGAATCATTCATTTCCACCACAAGAAAGGAGGTGCCGATAAGTTCAAGGCGTTGCAACATATGAGGGGGAAATCATACAAGCTACGCGCGAATTTGGTTGATTTTGGTGGAACTGCACAAAAAGAACAGCTGGTTTATTTAGCACGAGGTGCCATGTCAATGTCCGAACTGATGGCAAACCCTGCCCATTCCACAATCGTAGGCATTTGATATTTTGGAATGGGACAACCTTGTCAAATTTTGCTCATTGATTTTAGCAAGACATGCGTTTGATATTTTTGAATGGGACGCCCTTTGCTGTCAGCAGCGTCGATCAATTTTTTCTTTATTCTTTAGTTGTGAAGTAAATATTGCCTCTGACATGTGAGTCGCTGAGATGCATAATCATCGATTGTTTTGAATGTTCTCTATGAATTGCCAGGCCTGTGTGTTTGATTGCAAGGTACGGAAACGCTAAAAAGCTGCTCAAACTCTTTGTACTCCTTCTATTCCTTTTTACTTTGCACATTGTGAAAGTACATACTTTTTTGTATAAGATTGGTCAAAGTAGAGATACTTTGACTGTAGACGTATGCAGACTAGAAAGGACCGGAGGGAGTACATGTGAAACTGCTGCAAACGAGGTGATCACCCTGGGAATAATGCTAGTACGTATTGTTTTGCATGTTCATCCAATGCCAGTGATACAGGAATTCGAACTAATCGAAATAAATTCATTCATACACGGTCAGATTTCATATAAACATGCCGAATTTCATTACATTTTATACATTCTTCAACTAAAAAGGGGTGCGCTGGAGGTATAATTAATTAACCGAAGCTACCCACCCGTGTCCCGCTGAGCCGAACAGAAGCTTCAGTGACTTAACTGCAGGTGCAGTTGCGTAACTGACATGTGGCCTGTTGGGCCCATGTGTCAGTCAGCCAACTGCACCAGCAGTTAAGTAGAAGCAGCGTTCTTCTCCAGCGCAGCTCTCCGACTCCACGTTGCCACCAAGAAGCTAACCGGCCGTCAATGGTCAACCCGCCTAGCTTGGCTTCAACCGGAGGGTAGCAGCGGTGGCCTTACTTGGACCTGAGCGGCGACGACCTACCGTGTTCTACTCTTCCTCATTTTCTATGTGGCGCTGCCTCGTTGGCAGCGGGGCGGGGCCTCGGCGGAGCCGGCGATGTCCTTTGTCTCGTTGCCGGCGGGCGGCGCCTCAGCGGAGCGGTGGAAATCCTCCCCCACGTTGCCAGCAGGGTGGGGCCTCAGCTGAGCCGGTGATGTCCTCTGCCTCGTTGTTGTCGGGGCGGGGCCTCGGCGGAGCCGGCGGTGTCCTCTGCCTCATTGTTGGCGCCGTAGGGCCTCGGCGGAGCAGGGCCTCGTCGATGCCAGCGGAGCGGGAACTCCTCGGAGCCGGCATTGTCCTCTGCCTCGTCCTCGGTCTCACCAAACAGCGCCTCGCCCTCTTTGCTAGCCTCTTTGTAGGCTGCCGCAGCCTCCGTCACCCGCATGCGGTACCGCCAGCGCTCGAGGCGGCCCTTGCGGGTGGAGCGGTACGAGTCGAGCAGCGCCTCCTGCTCCGCCCGCTCCGCGGCGATCTGCTCCTTCGCCTGCAGGTGCTCCTAGAGGAGATGGTGGTTGTAGGCGGCGTCGGCCTGCGCCTCCCGGAACTGCTCCTCACGCATCTGCCTCACCCTGCCATATATTGGGCACGGGCCTCGCCGATGGTCATGGTGCAATGCACCGGCGAGGATGGCGCGGAGGAGGGGGTTGGCGCCGGATCGTCGACTACCATGTTCTCCATTGGGATGTCGTCGTCCTCTGGTTGCCTGCCGGCCAGCCGGTCGGTAGCAATGGCTGCCATCTCCTTGTGGTCTGTCGTCCGCCCGTCCCGAAGAGCGCTGGAGCGCGAGGAAGCCATGGTGGGCAGTAGTGGTGTGGACAGGAGAAAGGGAACGGATGCGGATGACTGCGGCTATGGCCGGCGCAGCAGTTTATATAGCAATGGTGGGCGGGTGGAGGGACGGACGTGCGGCGCCAGAGTAGCCGCCTCGGCAACCGCGTATCATTAATGTGGGCGACAGATGGACGGACGGACGGCACTTGTGTTGTTTGAAGGCGGAGCAATCGCCTGCACCGGGAAGCGGGGCGGGCGGCGCTGACTGTTTCACGCGGAAAGCGCGCGCGGGCGAGGAGATGACTTTACTTGGAGAGGATGACAATGGGGACCCACCAGGTCCATAGCCTCACGTACGCAAGTGCCTCCTTATTATATATATATATATAACTATAATTTATTTTGCTTCCTCCTGGTTTCCTGACATCACGGTCCCACACCATTGTCAACCTATGTAGTAGTCAATAAACGAGAGAATTGCACAAGAAGCGGCCGACAGCTGGGACCAAGCAGCTCGAGCAGTATTTGTGTTTTTGAGGTGTGAGCACTGCAGAGTTTTTCGATGTTTAGCCCAGATATTAATTTTTCTCCTCTGAACAACAACGAAAACATCGCTGCAGGTATTAACTGGGCGGGCTGTGGCCTGTCTAGCCCAGGCCAGATATCCAGCCCAGATATTAATTTTTTTCAAGCTGAAAATGGCTAGCCCAGCTATACTTTTTTTTAGGAATACCCAGGCAAGGTCAAGTTGTTATTCTCCGCCCCGCTAGGCTGCAAATCTTTCCTAGGAGGGATGCATTAGGCTTAACAAGAAAATGGGCTTTAAGAAATAATAAATGGGATGTAATTATAAAAACTGGGCAGTAACTACAAAAAAAATGCACCAAACACGTGATTACTTTATAAAATATTATTTTTGGATATTGAAAATTTTAATTTCATTAATTGTTGCGAGCGCAATGTTTCGTTGGATTTTTATGTAATATAAATTTATATTGAAATTGTATTTAATCTGACTAGAAATTTCGGGATAAAAATATTTGGGATCCCATCAAAATGTGGGAAATTTTATTGAATTCTGTTTTGAACGGTTGGTTGAAATGGGCTGTACTTTTAACAAACTGTAAATGGGCTGTAGTAAATTCCATTAGAATTCAAAAATGGGCTACACATTCTTACAAATCTCAAATGGGCTATAATTTCTCTGCCACACACTTCTGGCCTTACTAAGTTGACGCGTCCCCTAAGAAAACAGAGTTGACGCGTATGCAAGGCTTTGTCAACTTATAGTCAACACACGGTTCTAGCAGCAGTGGCCGTTGGATGTCCATCCAACGGATGCCGTGCTTCTTCTTCAATCTCGGATATTCTAGCTTCACCCGCCCAAAAAATGATTCCTCCCCCTGACATCTGGGGCGCACCATTTCGGAAGCTGACCTGTGGGCCTACTAAGTTGACGTACCAAGGGCTTTGTCAACTTAGTCAATATAAACGATTCTAGCTGCAGTGACCGTACGATGTCCATCCAACGACCGTCGTGCTTCTTCAACCTCTGGTCTTCTTGCTCCAGCCGCCCAAAGCAGCGCCGGTCGTGCCGCCTGCTCCTGCCTCCCGTGGCCGGCTGTGCTGCCGCGGAGGCCTCATCGCCCCCTACTACTCGCATCCCTGGCCAGGCCATCCCTCCACTCACCCACACCCCCTGTTATTCTGCGGCGACGGCAGCGCAGCCGAACCAGTGAACCCTCGTACTCCTCTCCGCATGTGCATCCACTGCCGCGTCTTCCCCGGCTCTGCGTCGTCCCCTTCCTAGGCCTCGCCGTCGTCCACCGCCCTGGTGCTATTGGCGCGGTGTGGTCAACGTGGTCAAGGAACGAATTCCATCGGACGTGGACTGTACGTGGAGAGGCTGACAGCTGGGTCCACGACAGCCGCAAGGAAGTGCCTCCTTATTACGCGGAAAATAATTATTCCTCCACCTGACAGCGGGGACCCACCGGACGGGCCACCAGTATTTTGCGAAAAAAATCGTTTCCCCCTGACTGCTGGGACCCACCAGACGGGCCACCGTATTTCGCGAAAAAAACGTTCCCCCCGCTGTCAGCTCGGACCCACCGGAAGTGCCTCCTTATTACGCACAAAAAATGAATACTCCCCCGGCTAGCTGGAACCCACCTTGGTGGGAGGCTGACTTGTGGGCCTACTAAGTTGACGGGGACGAAGGGCTTTGTCAACTTAGTCAATATGAACGATTCTAGCTCTAGTGACCGTACGATGTCCATCCAACGGCCGTAGTGCTTCTTCAACCTCTGGTCTTCTTGCTCCAGCCGCCCAAAGCAGCGTCGGTCGTGCCGCATGCTCCTGCCTCCCGTGGCCGGCTGTGCTACCGCAGAGGCCTCACCGCCCCCTACTATTCCCACCGCTGGCCAGACCCTGCGGCGACGGCAGCCACACACCGCAGCCGAACCAGTGAACCCTCGTACTCCTCTTCGCGCGGGCTTCCACTGCCGCGTCTTCCCCGGCTCCACGTCGTCCCCTTCCTAGGCCTCGCCGTCGTCCACCGCCGTGGTGCTCTCCGCGCGGCGTGGTCAACGTGGTCAAGTAACAACTTCCATCGGACGTGGACTGTACGTGGAGAGGCTGACAGCTGGGTCCACGGCCACAACCCAGTTTTTTTTATGATTTGCCAAGTAAGTCGCTTTGTCAAGCCTGTTGGGCTGCAAATCTTTCAAGACGAGGAGAGCTTTCATTCGGCTGGCCGAGCAAATGGCCCATCAGTAATGAGAAATGGGCTGTACATTTTTAAAACACATCAAACCGACAATTAGTTTCAAATATCTTTTTTTTCATTTCAAGATTTTAAATTACATTAATTTTTATGCGTGGAGAATTTGTTGGATTTTATATTGATATACATTTATTTTTAAAATCAGTTTGAATGTGAGTCGAAATTTCGGGATTAAAAACAGTTCGGACCGCACCGAAATATGCAAAATTTCGTATAATTTTTTAACCGTGGCCACAATATGGGCTGTAATGCTAACAAAAAGAATATGGGCTCCAAAAAAAACCTTAAGAATTAGCAAATGGGCTGTAAATTATTAGAAATAATGGCAGATGGGCCGTATGCTGTTTTCCACAGATTTGAGGCTTTCCTAAAAAAAAGGTTGACGCACAAGCACTGACTGTTGGATGTCCATCCAACGGCCGTCGTGCTTCTTCAATCTCTGATCTTTCTGCTCCAGCCGCTCAAACAAGCGCCGGTGGGACTGCCTGCTCCCTCCTCCCCACGGCCGGCTGTGCTGCCGCGCAGGCCTCATCGCCCCACCGTACTCCCATCGCTGGCCTAGCCATCCCTCTACTCACCCACACCTGCTGTTATTCTCCAGCAACGGCAGACAAACCAGTAAACCCTCGTACAGTCATACTCCCCTCCGCGTGGGAAACAACTGTCGAGTCTTTCCTACCTCCGTGTCGTCCCCTTCCTAGGCCTCGCCGTCGTCCACCGCCATGGTGCTCTCGGCGCGGCATGGTCAATGTGGTCAACAACCGACATCCATCGGAAGAGTACTATGCGTGGAGACGCTGACAGCTGGGTCCACGGCCGCAGCAAGGAAGTGCCTCCTTATTACGCGCAAAATAATTATTCCTCCACCTGATAGCGGGGACTCACCGGACGGGCCACCGTATTTCACAAAAAAATGTTTCCCCCTGACTGCTGGGACCCACCAGCTACATCTTCACACGCAAGGAAGTGCGTCCGGGCAAAAAAAACGATTCGCCCCCTGACTGTTGGGACCCACCAGCTACATCTTCGCAGGCAAGGAAGTGCCTGACAGTCGAGACCCACCTGGTCGAAGCGTACGTAGCGTTGTCATTCTGGTCGTGAACGTGTACGTACATATATACTGGTGGATATAGAGGCGTGCACGTGTCGTAGTAGAGGCGCGCACGTAGCATGTACACGTATGTAAAGTGGCTAGGGTGCAAGAAAGAAAATACGGCCACGTATGTGTACATACGGGCGGGGTGTCGAACGCCTACTCGCGCATACGTACGGCGAGGGCTCATTGACATGGCTGGGTCGGAACGGAGAAACAGCGTCGTCGTCGTGTTCATGGGGAGGCAGCGTCGTCGTCGTGTTCATGGGGAGGCAACGGAATGCGTCGTGTTCATGGGGAGGCAACGGAATGCGTCATGTTCATCGCGAGGCAACGAAACGCGTGGGAGCCAACCAGCTGGGTCAGAACGGAATGCGTCGTCGTGTTCATCGGGAGGGCTTGAATGGAACAGCCGATGGAAACGAGGCCTGGCGTACCGCAGAACGGAGGAAACAGCCTTGTGTTCGACCGGCCACGTTTGAAACGGGATCCTGTTCATCAGGAGGGGTCTGGCGTACCGCAAAATGGAGGAAACGGACCTCCTATGGTCGAAACGGGGGTCCTGTTGATTGGGAGGGGTGTGGCGTACCGCAAAACGGACGAAAGGGACTTATGTTGGAGCGCTACGGTCGAAACAGGGGTCCTGTTCATCGGGAGGGGTGTGGCGTACCGCAAAATGGGACTCCACGGGATACTGTTCATCTCCACCGTTGACCCCCTCCAGCCTCCATGGGCTACTGTTCATCCACCGTCGACCTCCTCCAGCCTCCACCTGCGACTGTTCATCCATGGGCTCCTGTTAATCCAGCCTCCACCACGCGCTACTCCACCGGCTACTGTTCAACCATCCCTCTCCACGGGCTCCTGTTCAACCACCCCTCCACGGGCTACTGTTCATCCAGCCCTCCACCGTCTACTGTTCATTCTGCCCTCCACGGGGTGGTCCTGTTCATCCTGCCCTCCACGGGGTCCTGTTCATCCAGCCCCAACCGGCTCGATCGATCGGGGTCCTGTTCATCCAGAGGCAACACCACGGGGTCCTGTTCATCCACCCCCACCGGGAACTGTTCATCCAAACCCCCCCAGCAACCCTCACTGTTCATCCAGAGGCAGCATCGATCGGCTTTAGTTAGCAGCAGTAGCGAAGGAATCGCTCGATCGGGTTCAGTTAACATCCATCGATCGCTCGATCGGGTTCAGTTAACAGCCATCGATCGATCGCTCGGGTTCAGTAACGCGCAGCCTGCAGTGCAATCGCTCGGGTTTAGTTAGAGCCCAACGCCTCGCTCGGGTTCAGTTAGAGCCAACGCCTCGCACACACGCCCGTACATGTACGAGAGAAACGCGCATCGCTCGGCCCCCGACCTCCCACCGTAACCGGGAACTCCCCAAAATTTTCCTCGCCCTCGCTTCTACCACGGCTTTTTCCGTCATGGACGGCCCAAAGAATGTCATGCAGCTACGTCTCCGGCCCGCCCAGGACGAAAAGCCCATTTTCTGTCATGATTTTTTGTCATAGAAGTAGGAGCCCACCACATCTATGATGATACCGGGTTTTGTCACAATTATCGTCATAGAAGTGTCATATGTATGACAGAAAAAAATTCGTTCGGCCCAAAATGTCACGGATGTGTCTTTTTTTGTAGTGTTGGATAATAATATGAAGCATAAAGCACCATGTTCAAGTAGAGGGTACAGCGGGTTGCGGGAGAGTGGACCGCTGTAGATAGATGGGGGAAGGTGATGGAGATGTTGGTGAAGATGGCGGAGGTGTGGGTGTCGATCGCGGTGATGATGATGGCCCCTGGTGGCACTCCGGCGCCACCGGAAGCGAGGGGGAGAGAGCCCCCCTTCTTCTTCTTCTTCCTTGACCTTCTCCCAAGATGGGAGAAGGGTTTCCTCTCTGGTCCACGGTCTCCATGGCGTGGGAGGGGCGAGAGCCCCTCCGAGATTGGATCTGTCTCTCTGTCTCTCTGTGTTTCTGCGCTCTGGGATTCTGCCCCTTCACCGTTTCTTATATATCCGGAGATCCGTAACTCCGATTGGATTGAAACCTTCGCCCAGTTTTTCCAAAAATTAGCTTTCTTGAGGCGAAAGAAGAGCAGCAACCGCCTCACGGGGGGCCCACGAAGGTCAGGGGCGCGCCCCGGGGGGGGGGGGGCAGGCGCGCCCCCTGCCTCGTGGCCCCCTCGGGCACCTTCTCGCGTTGATTCTTCCACCCATGTTTTCCAAATATTCCAAAAATATTCTCCATCCGTTTTTATTCCGTTTGGATTCCGTTTGATATTGGGATTCCATTTTTATTCCGTTTGGCACTGGGCACTGGATCAATATGTTAGTCCCAAAAATAGTATAAAAAGTTGCCAAAAGTATATGAAAGTTGCATAATATTGGCATGGAACAATCAAAAATTATAGATACGACGGAGACGTATCACTGCTCGGCCTCCCACTTCACTCCGTCTAGCAGTTCTTCGTGTGGTAAATAAAACCTCCTTTTTACTGTCTTTTTGATCCGATAGATTCATCCCTCCTCACCAAAAGTAGTTTCTGTGTCTATAAATTTGGATCTATCCTGTTTGCATCTCATATCATGCCTAGTATATTCACTTATGCTTCACAAGTAGTTAGATTTCTCACTTGTACCTATTCTTGGATTCGTACAAATCTGGAACCAACTCTCAACATATAAGTGAATGTCTTCGCGCCATGAGGTCAATGTCTTCAAAACTGATTTATCTTCAAAATCTTCTGAGAATGCATATGACCTCTTCCCCTTCCCTCGCATCTCTAATGCTGTCACAGGTACATGTCCGTGGGAGAATCCCTTGGTTCTCATAGTCTACATTCATTTGCAGAGTTCCTACAGCATCACATTCATTCACCATCAGCAAGTTCCTGTCTGACCAGCAAGCGGAAGCCATTCACTGTACTGAAGCCATTCTGTTTGACTACAATGGCCACAGAAAAGTCAGCAAGGAAGGGCGGCAGGAAGCGCCGTTGGGATACATCAAAGGATTTTCCTGAAGATCTGTGTGAGCTGTACAAGACTGATCCTGAAGAGGATTACAATCAGCGCAAAACACGAATCCAATGGATTCGAAGATATTGGGCCGAGCAATGGTTCAAATATAGATTCGTGACCAAGGAGTATGCTGAGAAGAATGCCATCAAGTGTCCTTGGGGTGATATTCTCTTTCAAAATCTTCAACCCAAGAACAGATCTGAAGCTATTGCTCAGGGTTTCTACCCTTGTATGGTCCGTGGACCACAGCCTGCTAATGCCGACCCATCATCACTGCTATGGTGTCGTGACGATAATATATTCAAGCACAACTTTCAGACTGCAAAGGCATCTGCCAAAGAGAACAAGAAATCGCTTGGATTAGACTTCAACCCCGGTCCATCTGCTCCTCGAGCTGATGGCACCCGTGATGCTGAACCTAATATTGTCGGACCCTTCTACAACCTCGAAGGTCTCATCACACACATTGCTATTCAAGGGGCAGCCGTGGAGCACTCTGCAGACGACACTGATTCTGATGAAGCACCTGCTCCACCTAAGCCACAGAAGCAGAAGAAACCAAAGGCTCCAAAGCCCTCCTCTGCACCCAAAGCTTTGCGTGCGAAGCCTCTGGCCACTGCACCTCCTGAAGCCAGTGTGCAGTCTGAAGATTTTCTCGCATCTCCAAGACCGAGAAGAAGAAGAATCCCATCGAGATTTCTGGTCAAGCACTAACCCCAGCTGCCGTTTTGAGGAATGAGAACGAAGCCATTGATCTATCAAGTGATGAAGATCTTGGTGATGATGCTCTTGAGCAGTTGATAAAGAGCAAGCAAGAGGCAGAGATCTTCAACGATCTGCCCCTCTTTGATGTGGACATCTTAAATAACTTCATTGATGAGTGGTTTGAGAACCCAGACCTCAGCATCGATGACCTTCAGTTTCCAATTGGCATCAGTGTCTCTTTCCACAGTGCCATTGCAAATGAGCTAGCTCTGGCTCAGAAGATTATCGAACTGAAGCACAAGATTGATCACGAGAAAGCCCAATTAAAGAAGAACATGGCCAATCTCAGTGTGGCTGATGTCCAACGCTTCAAGCAGATGCTGCATGAGCTCAAAGAGCAATTTCAACAGAAACGTGGAGCAGCAAAAGGATCAAGAGAACGGATGAAGCTCTCTGCCAGCAAGTGTGTGCAAGTTCATAACGAAGCTGAAAAGCATAAAGCTCTTGGGCGTCCAGGTATCGACCCCAAGATGGTTGCCAAGAAGAAGAAGCCTGCTGTGGCCCAAGCTGAAGCATCAAGGCGGGAAGAACCTCGCATTGTCTTCCCCGCCAGCATGACAGGCATGAAGCCTAAGGTCCCCACAGTAGCTTCAGAACTCAAGAAAACAAGGGCAGCTGAGGCCGAAGCCAGGAAGCACAAGAACAAGAACGCCACTGATGATGCACCACAGACCAAGAAGCGGAAGACAAAGTCTTCGAAGAAAAATTGGGCTGCTCCCACAGAGCCCCTTGTCGTCGAGCCAATCTCTGTTGCTCGTCCTGCGTCAGAACTCCAAGAGCGTCAGTTGATAGTTCACGAGCCTGCTTTCACAGAGGCTCCTGAAGCTGAAGACATTCCAGCTGTTGACCCCACCGCAGCTAAAGACATTGGTCCCCAAGACAATGTAAATGATGATGAAGTCCTTCCTCAGATAGAGCACCAAATGGTATCATCGCCTGTTCTCACGAACAGCGAACTCATCAGCATTGGTTGTCCTCTGACGCCAATCGCTCAGGGTGATTCATGGGCTGATCGCCCTCAAGACTACCCCCATCGAGAAGAATCACCAAGTACTCCCCCACCTCAAGTCACCACTCTGGTGCTTGATGATGACGACTATGTGGTCCAGCCAACTCCCTCTGCAAAAGCGTCGCCCGCATTCCTGTCAGGACCCTGATCCTAAGTCACACCGGTCTAGCATGTAACACATCATATCACTTTGCGGCCTCACGCACGGTATTCCCACGGGTGCCACCTTACCTGGCCCGGGACCGTTTGCGCCTTTTGGCTCACGTATATGATAGTGTCGCTAGCATCCATATGACAAAGAACCCGAGCCGACATGACTAGTCGTGAACCCAAAGTGGCACCAACTTACGGGGACAGGCATACATGACCCAACCTCGAACGTGTCGGTCATCAGCGTGTGAATCCGGGCTGTAGCAACTGGGCTAACAGGAATCCAGGAACCCGGGCTGTAGTAGGCTAGCGGGACTCCGAAAGTCACCGCGTGACATTTCCCCGAAGGGACAGACACAGGAACAAAGTGGGACACATGCCGGCCAGTCTAGGTGTTCCGGAGCAGTAGTAACTGGGCTAGCAAGACTCCGGTAAACCGGGCTGTAGCAGACTACCATGGCTCAGTGGAAGCACCAGACTACATTTCCCCATAAGAGAGGCTACCAAGGATAGACAACTAGGTTGTCGGATCCCACACATACCAAGCATTTCAATCATACACACAATATGCTCGATATGTGTAAATACAACATGGCATCACAGCAAAACTCTACGACTCAAAGTATTTATTCAATAGGCTCCGAGGAGCGAGATATTACAAACATGGGTCTCATGACCCAACATTCAGAACATACAAGTCAAAGCACATGCGGAAGCTTAACATGTCTGAGTACAGACATCTACAAATGAAAAAGGCTGAGAAGCCTGACTATCTACCAGATCCTGCCGAGGGCACAAGATCGTAGCTGAGGTATCAAGCTAAACGTCGAAGTCCACGCGGAACTACTAGCGAGACTGAAGTCTCTCTACAAAAACATAAATTAAGCAAACGTGAGTACAAATGTACCCAGCAAGACTTACATCAGAACTAGCTACATATGCATCGGTATCAACAAAGGGGTGGTGGAGTTTGACAGCAGCAAGCCAGCTTTGACTCAGTGGCTATCCTGAACTATGACTGCAAATAACTCTTTTGAGGTGGCGCACACGAGTCCACATATTCACCATATCAATACACCACTATGGACCCGCTCCCGTCTCCCTACGAGAACGCCATCCATAGCACTCACGCTTATCTTGCGCATTTTAGAGTATCCACTTTCACTTGTCTATGAACTGTACAGGCAACCCAGAAGTCCTTTACCGCGGACACGGCTATTCGAATATATCATTTATAACCCTGCAGGGGTGTACTTCTTCACACATGTTTCCACCACTTAGCGTCTGCACACGACATGTGCTCGGCAGACTTCAAGCGAAAGCCGACGTGGGTGCAGACCACGACCTGGCTAACCACACAAGTCTCTGGTCCAGGTTTATCGCCTATTCGGGTTCCATCCGCGAGGAGATCCGGCCGGGGTTCCGCTCACATCCCCAAACGATGTGTGCAGGGTTCCCGAGACACCAAACGGGCGACTCGGTACACCAGGCCACGGTGTATCTACCGCATCATAGCCCACCCCTAGGGTCAGCGCTACGCACGGCCTCCAACACATATCCTACAAACACCAGAAACTAGTTGCAACTCCTAGACAGAGGACAAGGGCGGTTAATAAGTCGAGCGGGGTCATATTTCAGGGCCCAACGTGTGGTAGTAGCTGTTCATGGATCACAAACACAGAACTCGGTTCCTGAGGACGGCTTCAATGAACCAACCCACCGTGTACTCCTACACGGCCTCTCACCGCTACCTTTAGCAAATCGTGTTCACACACTGTGACGCCCCCGATTTGACCGTACACTAATCATGCACGCAAATGTGTACGATCAAGATCAGGGACTCACGGGAAGATATTACAACACAACTCTACAACATAAATAAGTCATACAAGCATCATAATACAAGCCAGGGGCCTCGAGGGCTCGAATACAAGTGCTCGATCACAGACGAGTCAGCGGAAGCAACAATATCTGAGTACAGACATAAGCTAAACAAGTTTGCCTTAAGAAGGCTAGCACAAACTGGGATACAGATCGAACGAGGCGCAGGCCTCCTGCCTGGGATCCTCCTAACTACTCCTGGTCGTCGTCAGCGGGCTGCACGTAGTAGTAGGCACCTCCAGTGTCGTAGGTGTCGTCGTCGACGGTGGCGTCTGGCTCCTGGACTCCAACATCTGGTTGCGACAACCAGATAGAAAGGAAAGGGGGAAAAGAGGGAGAGAAGCAACCGTGAGTACTCATCCAAAGTACTCGCAAGCAAGGAGCTACACTACATATGCATGGGTATATGTGTAAAGGGGCATATCAGTGGACTGAACTGTAGAATGCTAGAATAAGAGGGGGGATAGCTAGTCCTGCCGAAGACTACGCTTCTGGCCATCTCCATCTTGCAGCATGTAGAAGAGAGTAGATTGAAGTCCTCCAAGTAGCATCGCATAGCATAATCCTACCCGGCGATCCCCTCCTCGTCGCCCTGTTAGAGAGCGATCACCGGGTTGTATCTGGCACTTGGAAGGGTGTATTTTATTCAGTATCCAGTTCTAGTTGTCATGAGGTCAAGGTACAACTCCGGGTCGTCCTTTTACCGAGGGACACGGCTATTCGAATAGATAAACTTCCCTGCAGGGGTGCACCACATAACCCAACACGCTTGATCCCATTCGGCCGGACACACTTTCCTGGGTCATGCCCGACCTCGTAAGATCAACGCATCGCAGCCCCACCTAGGCTCAACCGAGAGGTCAACACGCCGGTCTAAACCTATGCGCGCAGGGGTCTGGGCCCATCGCCCTATGCACTCCTGCACGTTGCGAGGGCGGCCGGAAGCAGACCTAGCCTAGTGGCGTTCCAGTCCAATCCGGCACGCGCCGCTCCGTCGCTGACGTCAAAAAGAGCTTTGGCTGATACCACGACGCGGGGATACCCATAACTACTCCCGCGTAGATGGCTAGTGCGTATAGACCAAATGGCCAGACTCAGATCAAATACCAAGATCTCGTTAAGCGTGTTAAGTATCCGCGAACGCCGACCAGGGCCAGGCCCACCTCTCACCTAGGCGGTCTCAACCTGCCCTGTCGCTCCGCCACAAAGAGCCACTTGCGGGTACTCCTACGAGCCGACCCGACTTTAGTCATCACATTTGTCATGTATATAGTATATAAGTATATACCCATGATCACCGCCCAGGTGATCACGGCCCGATAGTATAGCACAGCAGACGGACAAGAATGTAGGGCCACTGATGGGAAACTAGCATCCTATACTAAGCATGTAGAATTGCAGGTAAAGGTAACAACAGTAGTAGCAAGGATAGGCTATGCCTCAGGATAGGATATCGGAAAGCAGTAACATGCTACACTACTCTAATGCAAGCAGTATAGAGAAGAATAGGCGATATCTGGTGATCAAGGGGGGGCTTGCTTGGTTGCTCTGGCAAGTAGGAGGGGTCGTCAACTCCGTAGTCGAACTGGGCAGCAGCAGTGTCGGTCTCGTAGTCTACCGGAGAGAAGAGGGGGGAAGAAACAGTAAATACAATGCAAACATAAGCATGACGATGCGTGACATGACAATGAGCGGTGCTAGGTGTGTCCTAACGCGACAGTAGGTGGTACCGGCGAAGGGGGGGAACACCCGGGAAAGTATTCCCGATGTTTTGCGTTTCGGACAGACGGACCGGAGGGGGAAAGTTGCGAGTTCGATAGGTTAGGGAGGTGTGGTGGATGAACGGACTGCATATCCGGATTCGTCTCGTCGTTCTGAGCAACTTTCATGTTGAAAATATTTTAATCCGAGTTACGGATTAAAAGATATGATTTTCTAAAGATTTTATTAATTTCTGGAATTTAATTAATTATTTAACTTAATTCGAAAATGGATTTATGACGTCAGCATGATGTCATGCTGACGTCAGCAGTCAACGTTGACCGTTGCCCTGGTCAACCTGACAGGTGGGTCCCACCTGTCAGGGGCTGTTACCTAATTAACTACTGTTTAGTTAATTAATTATCTAATTAGATTAATTTAAACATGATTAATTAACTTAATTAATTTAGTTAATTAATTGATTAATTAATTAAATTTATTTTTATCATTTATTTTATTATTAATTTTTTTTATATTTTTTTCTTTTCGTTCTATGGGCTGGGCCCCATATGTCATAGGGCCACGGGGTTCGGGCCCAGGGGGCAGTGGCTCAGGGGGGCGAGGCCCACCTGGCAGTGGTCCAGAGGGGGCGAGGCCCACCTGGCAGTGGCCCAGGGGGCACTGCGGGTTTGGTCCCCGGGTGCGGGCGCACCCGAGCGAACGCTCGCCCGCAGGGCGGGACGAGGACGCCGGGGCACCTATGGCGGGGCTCGCCGGCGCGGCCATCTCCGGCGACGGCTGGCGGAGGCGAGGGGTGGCGCCGGTGCGATCGGAGTGGCGCGGAGGGGCAGGCGCGGTTGCGCGGCCACGGGACAGAGGGAGAGACGGGGGAGGGCGAGGCCATGGGCGAGCCACTCGGGCACGGCCCTGACGCTCTGGCCGCGGCGGTAGCGGACGGGCGTGGTGTGGGCGCGGGCACGGCGAGCAGGGGCCCGAGGCGACGGCGGGGGTTAGCGCGACGAGCGGGCCAGGCGGGGCGTGGCCGACGCGGGCGCGCGGTCGGGGCGCACGCGGGCGATGGCCGTGCGGGCGCGCGTGGATGCGGTCGGGGCGTGACCAGGGCGAGCCCAGGCGCGGCCAATGGCACGGCGCCGGCGAGGCGCGTTGGCGCGGGGCGACGGGTGCGGCCAGACGGAACAGTGCGCGCGTGCGGGCGCCGGTGAGCGAGGCCCTGGCCGAAGTGGCCGGAGCAAGGGAGGAGGAGGGGATGCCGGAGCCTCACCACGGGGCGGTGGGGTCTAGGCAGCGGGGCTCGTGGAGGGGGGGTCGGGGACGACGGCGCCGGAGGGGAAGCAGTCCGTCGAGGACGAGACGAGGTCGAGGCGACGTCGATCCAGGCGGCGGGGTCGTCGGGCGAGCGGGGGACTCCAGGGAGGAGGCGGCGCGGTGGCTCCGGCGAGGTGGCCGTGGCGGTGGGGACGAGTCGGGGCGTCGCGGTCGTTGCCCCGATCCAGATGGGATCGGGGGGTGGGGGAGCGAGTGAGTGGGGAGGTGGGGGTTGTCGGTGGTGGCTAGGGTTGCGGGGGGGGGGCGAGGGGATAAGGAGTGGAGTGGGGGCCGGCCTGGGCCGGCCTGGTTGGCCCGAAGGCCAGCTGGGCCGCGGTCCAGCAGGGGGGGTTTCTTCCTCCTTTTTTTTCTCTGTTGCATTTTCTTTTCTTTTTATTTATTTTCTTTTCTGTTTTACATCATTTTAAATTAGTTAGGCATTTTCTAAAAATATGTTTTCTCCACAATCATTATCAGTGCAATATCTGGCACCTACCGAACATTTTTGTTTAAATTTTTGAAAACTTTTATTATTGACATTAATTTGAATTTAAATTTGAAACGGTTTTGAATTAACCCGAGATTAATTACAGTGACAGAGGTGACGTGCCATCATTAACGTGAGATTACTGTAGCATGATTATCCGGGCGTTACACACACTTAGCTCACACACAGTAGGACATGTTCATCACCATTCCAATTCATCCCTAATGAATCAGACCTGATTCAACTCTAAGCAGTAGCAGACATGACAAACAAGCATGAATGAGTAGGCACATCAGGGCTCAAACAACTCCTACTCATGCTAGTGGGTTTCATCTATTTACTGTGGCAATGACAGGTCATGCAGAGGAAAAGGGGTTCAACTACCGCAGCATATAACAGATGACTCGTTGTTGTCCTAATGCAGTAAAAGGGAGCAGAAGAGAGAGAGTGGGATTGTATCGGAATGAACAAGGAGGTTTTCCTTGCCTGGCACTTTTGAAGATAATATAGCTCTTCATCGGTGTCATCGAACTCATCGTCGGAACACGTCTATCGAGAGGGAACAACCACCGGCAACAGAGAATGAGCACAATCAATGCAATGAGACAAAATGATGCATGAATATGACATGGCAATATGCTGTGATTTGAGCTAATGCAGCTAGCGATCATTTAAATGGAGTTGGTTTGAACACTAAATTCAAATTCAAACTCGACATAAGGCATTTCAAATGCCATTTAATCAAATTGTCATATACTGCAACCTTAAGTTGTTTAAACATGCATGACAATGCCATAAGCAGATTCCTCATATATTTCTGATAATTTTTCATATATAATTTATTACATTCTGAGCTACGGTTGAATTTCTATGATTTTTAGAAGTTTAGGACATTTTCTGAAAATAAATAAATCGTTTAGATTTATTTATAATCCAGAAAAGACTTTATGACATCAGGGTGACCTCGTCACTACGTCAGCAGGTCAACTGACCTGGTCCAGTTCAAACCTGACCTGTCGAGCCCACTGGTCAGTGACAGAGGCACTAATCCCGCGTTGACCCGTGCTTTGACTCGATGCGGGGCTCACTGTGGGCGGTTAGCTGGCAGTGATTACCACCAATAGCTGCCACGTCGGCGCGGCCGGGGATTAGCCGTCGGCGACCTCACAGAGCGGCGGAGGCGCTCGGGATTCGCCGTCCGGCGTCCTCTCGACCCGAGGTTTGGCTCTACGGGCTGCTGGGCGTGCGCCGCATCCAGGGAAACACACGAGAGGGGGCGGGGTGGTCGGAGTCGACGGCACCGACGAGCAGAGCGGTGCCAAGGTTCGGATGTCGACGGATTTGACGCCGCAGGGCACGGAAGGAGCAACATACGGTCGCTACGGCCCCGTGGTGACGCGCTGAGCGCGGTGATGCGCTCGGTTTCGAGCTCAGGTGGAAGTGGCCTCGGCAGCGAGGAGCTCAGGCGGTGGCGCGTGCGGGCGAGCGCGGTGTGGCGGCTATGGCGTGCAGCAGAGGAAACGGGGAGGGGGAGAAGGAGCAGAAGCTCATGGCGAGTGCAGAGGGCGTCGAAACGGGCTCGGGGAAGGATTGGAGTTGGCAGGGCGGCGAAGTCGATCTCGCCGTCGGGAGGTCAAAGACGAGCCCGGTGAGGACGTTCGGGGGCTTCTGGCGGGGCGTGGCTCGGTGAGGGGGTCGAGGACGAAGTGGCGGAGCTTCTGGGCTGCTCGGGAGGACGAGGGAGAGGCGTTGGCCGCGGTGGTGCTCGTCGGCGGCGGCGGGAGCGCTCGGACTGCGCGCGAGGGAGAGAGACAGGGGAGGTGAGGACGAGGGAGAGGTCGAGGGGGTCGAGGGGGAGTGCGTGGCGTTCACAGCCGCGTCGGAGAAGTGGCGGGAAGCAGGAGGTGGCCTCGCGCGTGGACGCGCGCGGAGAGCACGCGCCTTCGTCCTCCTGGTAGGGGAGGAAGACGACAGGGGAGGCCAGTGGGTTGGGCCTGCCAGCGGCTGGGCCAAGTGGGCGCCAGGTAAGCCACAGGTAACCTCTCTCTCTCCTTTTATTTATGTTTTCTATTTTCTATCTTTGTTTTTTTGGATTTAGTAAAATACTAAACCACTTTATAAAATCCTGAAATAAATTGTGGGCACATACTGGATTATTCCCAACAGCCCTCAATTATTTCAGAATTATTAGAGCATTTAAAATAATTATAGAATTTAAATGCCCCAATTCAAATACAATATGAGTTAATTCAAAAATCAAGAATGTCCTAGAAATATGTTCATCATTTTTGGCAGAGGTTTTCACCTTAATCAAAAATCATGAACTTTTCTGGAGGGAATTTTGGTTCATTGAAAAGATTTGAATTTGAACCTAGTTGAATTTCATCATGTGCTAGGGTTTGAACATCCCCAATTCAAATTCATTTAAACTCAAACATGATGCATGGATGCAAATGCAACTAATTACAAGCAATACTCTAGGGCTGTGACAACTCACCCCCACTAAACAAGAATCTCGTCCCGAGATTCAAGACGTGAGGTAAGAAGGAAGGGGGTCACAAAACTATCACAATCTTCTCGATCCAACTGCCCTTCCCGAGGATGTTGATTCATTGCATCATCTTGATCTGGACGTCTTGCTTTGAGAACTTCATCCAACACGACAAAGAGAAGGAAGGGAAACCCTAAAGAGTCGATCTTCTCGAAGATCGAGCAACTCACGATCAACTCACTAAATGAGACATAGAAACATCTCTTGAGCTGAGATACAATACACACATCATGGGCAATGGAAAGAAGCAGATGACAAGGTTCTGCTAGGTAGGAAAAATTCCACGCCGAAGAGGATGGTGCATGATTTCAAGATAGCGATGAAATAATTGCCATGATTTCATAATGGGGCACCTTAGGGGAGGTGACTCGTAGAATTATTCCCTTAAGTGACAAAAAGAATTACTTTTGATCCGTAGATCATTGAAACTCTTCATACCAGCCTGAGGCAATTCACAATGGATCGTTTGAAGGAGTTCTAAAGAATGACATACTTGGGCTAAGGTGGACGATGAGGACTACCTTGTTGAAGACAACGTAATGGATGATTTCCTTATCATCGGAGATGGATGGGACCCATGGTAAGTCCACTTTTGAAGATGATCCTGGACAACAATTACTGGGGTGCAAGCTGGGAACAAAATGCAAATGCTGGGAATGATCCTGGTAAGTGGGGAAAAACTCAACAGTCGAGAGTGTTTCCAACGTTTGAATGGTTATAGAATCATCGAGAAAACTGAGAGCACAAGGATCCCTAAGGAACAACTTCTAGAATAAGTCACACGAAATCCTCATGGAAAGATGGTCAAAGATACTACAACGACAGATCTTCCGGCTAGGTGTGTCAGCCAGAACAACAACCTTGTCGGGACCTACATCATAGATCCTGGAAAAGTTCCAACCATCATATCTGCCTGAGATTCAGATCTGGTTGGTAACAGGATATTTCAGACAGCATGTCTGGAAAAGAAAGTTTGCAACACAAACCGACGAGATGACGTTGCGAGATTCTCGGGAAATGAACTACGATAGCAAGCTCCAAAATATGAGCTGGTTCTGCTACATACATGCGAACACGCTGTCCAAGACAAGCATGACCATGTAATAGTCTTACAAGAAAACACTACCGAGTTCTAGTTGGGGACCATCAACAAGGATATCGAAGTCCTTGCATAAGGCATGCTCTTAAGAAGGAACTTCTTCTCCTTGAACAAGTCAATTAGTGGCTTGGTGTGCTAGGAACACATATGGAGTGGAGGTAATTAATCTAGCAAACCACAGAATACTTCGCACGAATGCATGATTGACTTGGGATGATTCCAAAGGAAGCAAAAACAAGCTCCCTCGAATTCACGGCGGCAACTTGCATCGATTGCACATGAACTTAGAGGAAGTTACTACTTTCATCCAAACATATACTTCATGAACGGGGCATGAAGAAAATGCTTACACAAGTTTCCAACACTAGCTGGATGTTCAGCACGAATCATGGAGGAGACAAAATGCTGCTGATGGGCTCAACAGCAACTCATCGGAATTTCCATATCACTGGACTTCCACCATTATGTGAACAATGTGTTAGTATTGGTCAGACCAAAAGATGTAATGGTGTATGCTTGAGGAATCAACCACGAGCAAGACAACGTTACGAATATCGTTGGTTCTAACTTGATTTGACAATGGCCCACACTCAAATCAAGGTTTGGGCAAGACGATAGGTTCAACAACTGATCTCGAGGACCAGTCGATGAAGAAATCATCTTTCTACAACAAACACACAAACACAAGATATCCCTTTGGAAATGAACTAAGTTAGACAAGCTCTTATCTTCCAACTCTCCAAGTTGTTGTTGTTTAGTTTGACCAACTAGCTCAGGGGTATCCAACACCGATTCTTGGAGAAGGGTTGGTTACAAGAAACCAACTTGATCACGAGCTCAACATAACAGTCAGGGGACAACCTAGTGATACTTCCAAGAAGATAATCAGAAAATCACGAACCATCGATATGTTATTAAGCTCGAGAACAATCTTGCTTTCGAGGCAAGATGACATGATCAAATAAGCAAGGATTGACAAAATCCTAACTCATTGATCGAAGAGTGCACCAGAAATAAGGACTAGGTCGCACGATAAATCTTAGGATGATGATTCAATATCCAACATGCTAAGAGTGAGAGTATTGTCCATTAACTACCAAGAAACGGGGTTGCTAGGAGTATTGATTTTCGCACATCATAGTACACTTGTCGGCATTCCGATTACAATAACATGGGGACCGAGGAATGAATAATGATGGCGAAAGTATCACTGCGTCAAGAATTCATAAGAGGTGGTGCAATTCTCATGACATTCTTGACATAAGAAGGTAATATTTCAGGGTAGAACAAAATCAAAAGCTGGATTGGCATTTTGATCTGCGGAATACAACTACTTTGACTAGTCCAAGAAATGGATGAGGTGCTGGAGTTTGTTTCTCCTAGTCATTCCGGAATAAAATGGCTTGTCGGACCACAAGAATAATAGGCATCGATAACACGAATGCACGACTACTCCTGACTACAAATTGATAGTCGGAGGTCAGAAAACAACTAATGAGGGACAACTCAAAGAACATATGATTTTCCGAGTTATGGATGCATGGATTAGCATGCCGTGGATGCATGGATTAGCATGTCGAAGGAGTTCAACATATTTCTTCCGGATAACCCATGTAGAAAGGTTGAACTGGCAGAGTCACAATATAGAATGGAGAACTCATCGAGAGCACTCCTGTTGTGATCCTTTGATCCAACAAACTTCTGCCATAAGTGGTTCATAGTATTTGGAAGAAGGAAATACCACGGACCTCGAGGACTAATGCAAAGGTTACTAATAACCTAAAGGAACGAGCAAACACTATCAACATGAAGTAAGTAGGGTGAATCTCGGGTTCAAGAACCCAGAAATAGAATACCTACTACTAAGCAGCATCACGGGATGCTTTCGAGAATGGTGGCCAGAATCATCACATCAGAAACACTAATCATGGCTAGATTACTAGGTGCTCCTTAAGACACCTAGGGTCATAATAATAGCTCCAACATATATGTCGAGGCAATAGAGTACCTCAACGCACTAGGTAGTGTGGTTAATCTGGCCCAAAGGAACACCGGGAACATGGAGGAATGATTTGCAAGTGCATCATACTAATTAGAAACCTGGGATGACTCGGACAGCATAACGGCTGTAATTGCTCAAAAAGATTTGAGACATCCTACAAAAATGGTGGCATTACCACTCAACATCACAATATCAAGGTTCCGAGATCAACTGTCAACACACAGAAATAGTAGGAACTGAACTAAGAATTGAATCCATCAATCCTATAAGTCTATGGATTAGTAACATGTCATCCTGATAGATAGATGAGAAGGCCTAGTTCTTAATCCCTATAGAAGAGAAGAGGATGACTCAGATCAGAAGGACATAAGGTATAAGGAGTAAAAAAAGAGCCTTACGTTCCCTCCCACAATCAATTCCCTTATATAACTAAAGCATTTCTAGACTCAACTTCGACCAGTTTGGCTTGGTAATCCTACAGGCAGTCAGGCTCTGATACCAAAGCTGTCAGGACCCCGATCCTAAGTCACACCGGTCTAGCATGTAACACATCAGATCACTTTGCGGCCTCACGCACGGTATTCCCACGGGTGCCACCTTACCTGGCCCGGGACCGTTTGCGCCTTTTGGATCACGTATATGATAGTGTCGCTAGCATCCATATGAAAAAGAACCCGGGCCGACATGACTAGTCATGAACCCAAAGTGGCACTAACTTACGGGGACAGGCATACATGACCCAGCCTCGAACGTGTCGGTCATCAGCGTGTGAATCCGAGCTGTAACAACTGGGCTAACAGGACTCCGGGAACCCGGGCTGTAGCAGGCTAGCAGGACTCCGGAAGTCACCGTGTGACATTTCCCTGAAGGGACAGACACAGGAACGAAGTGGGACACATGCCGGCCAGTCTAGGGGCTCCGGAGCAGTAGTAACTGGGCTAGCAGGACTCTGGTAAACCGGGCTGTAGCAGACTACCATGGCTCAGTGGAAGCACCAGACTACATTTCCCCATAAGAGAGGCTACCAAGGATAGACAACTAGGTTGTCGGATCCCACACATACCAAGCATTTCAATCATACACACAATATGCTCGATATGTGTAAATACAACATGGCATCACAGCAAAACTCTACGACTCAAAGTATTTATTCAATAGGCTCCGAGGAGCGAGATATTACAAACATGGGTCTCATGACCCAACATTCAGAGCATACAAGTCAAAGCACAAGCGGAAGCTTAACATGTCTGAGTACAGACATCTACAAATGAAAAAGGCTGAGAAGCCTGACTATCTACCAGATCCTGCCGAGGGCACAAGATCGTAGCTGAGGTATCAAGCTAAATGTCGAAGTCCACGCAGAACTACTAGCGAGACTGAAGTCTCTCATCAAAAACATAAATTAAGCAAACGTGAGTACAAATGTACCCAGCAAGACTTACATCAGAACTAGCTACATATGCATCGGTATCAACAAAGGGGTGGTGGAGTTTGACCGCAGCAAGCCAGCTTTGACTCAGTGGCTATCCTGAACTATGTCTGCAAATAACTCTTTTGTGGTGGCGCACACGAGTCCACATATTCACCATATCAATACACCACTATGGATCCGCTCCCGTCTCCCTACGAGAACGCCATCCATAGCACTCACGCTTATCTTGCACATTTTAGAGTATCCACTTTCACTTGTCTATGAACTGTACAGGCAACCCAGAAGTCCTTTACCGCGGACATGACTATTCGAATAGATCATTTATAACCCTGCAGGGGTGTACTTCTTCACACATGTTTCCACCACTTAGCGTCTGCACACGACATGTGCTCGGCAGACTTCAAGCGAAAGCCGACGTGGGTGTAGACCACGACCTGACTAACCACACAAGTCTCTAGTCCAGGTTTATCGCCTATTCGGGTTCCATCCGCGAGGACATCCGGCCGGGGTTTCGCTCACAGCCCCAAACGATATGTGCAGGGTTCCCGAGACACCAAACGGGCGACTCGGTACACCGGGCCACGGTGTATCTACCGCATCATAGCCCACCCCTAGGGTCAGCGCTACGCACGACCTCCAACACATATCCTACAAACACCAGAAACTAGTTGCAACTCCTGGACAGAGGACAAGGGCGGTTAATAAGTCGAGCGGGGTCATATTTCAAGGCCCAACGTGTGGTAGTAGCTGTTCATGGATCACAAACACAGAACTCGGTTCTTGAGGACGGCTTGAATGAGACAACCCACCATGTACTCCTACATGGCCTCTCACCGCTACCTTTAGCAAATCGTGTTCACACACTTAGCTCACACACAGTAGGACATGTTCATCACCATTCCAATTCATCCCCGATGAATCAGACCTGACTCAACTCTAAGCAGTAGCAGGCATGACAAACAAGCATGAATGAGTAGGCACATCAGGGCTCAAACAACTCCTACTCATGCTAGTGGGTTTCATCTATTTACTGTGGCAATGAGAGGTCATGCAGAGGAAAAGGGGTTCAACTACCGCAGCATATAACAGATGACTCGTTGTTGTCCTAATGCAGTAAAAGGGAGCAGAAAGAGAGAGAGAGAGAGTGGGATTGTATCAGAATGAACAAGGAGGTTTTGCTTGCCTGGCACTTCTGAAGATAATATAGCTCTTCACCGGTGTCATCGAACTCATCGTCGGAACACGTCTATCGAGAGGGAACAACCACCGGCAACAGAGAAAGAGCACAATCAATGCAATGCGACAAAATGATCCATGAATATGACATGGCAATATGCTGTGATTTGACCTAATGCAGCTAGTAATGATTTAAATGGAGTTGGTTTGAACACTAAATTCAAATTCAAACTCCACATAAGGCATTTCAAATGCCATTTAATCAAATTGTCGTATACAACAACCTTAAGTTGTTTAAACATGCATGACAATGCCATAAACAGATTCCTCATATTTTTCCGATAATTTTTCATATATAATTTATTACATTCTGAGCTATGGTTGAATTTCTATGATTTTTAGAAGTTTAGGACATTTTCTGAAAATAAATAAATCGTTTAGATTTATTTAAAATCCAGAGAAGACTTTATGACGTCAGGGTGACCTCATCACTACGTCAGCAGGTCAACTGACCTGGTCCAGGTCAAACCTGACCTATCGGGCCCACTGGTCAGTGACAGAGGCGCTAATCCCGCGTTGACCCATGCTTTGACTCGATGCGGGGCCCATTGTGGGTTGTTAGCTGGCAGTGATTAGCACTAATCACTGCCACGTCGGCGCGGCCTGGGATTAGCCGCCGGCGACCTCACAGAGCGGCGGAGGCGCTCGGGATTCGCCGTCCGGCGTCCTCTCGACCCACGGTTTGGCTCTACGGGCTGCTGGGCGTGCGCCGCATCCAGGGAAACACACAAGAGGGGGCGGGGTGGTCGGAGTCGACGGCACCGACGAGCAGAGCGGCGCCGGGGTTCGGACGTCGACGAATTCGATGCCACAGGGAACGGAAGGAGCAACATATGGTCGCTACGGCCCCGTGGTGACGCGCTGAGCGCGGTGATGCGCTCGGTTTCGAGCTCAGGTGGAAGTGGCCTCGGCAGCGAGGAGCTCAGGCAGCGGCGCGTGCGCGCGAGCGCGGTGTGGCAGCTACGGCGTGCAGCAGAGCAAACGGGGAGGGGGAGAAGGAGCAGGAGCTCACGGCGAGTGCAGAGGGCGTCGAAACGGGCTCAGGGAAGGATTGGAGTTGGCGGGGCGGTGAAGTCGATCTCGCCGTCGGGAGGTTGAAGACGAGCCCGGTGAGGACGTTCGGGGGCTTCTGGCAGGGCGTGGCTCGGTCGGGGGGTCGAGCACGAAGTGGCTGAGCTTCTGGGCTGCTCGGGAGGACGAGGAAGAGGCGTTGGCCGCGGTGGTGCTCGTCGGCGGCGGCGGCAGCGCTCGGACCGCGCGAGGGAGAGAGACAAGGGAGGTGAGGACGAGGGAGAGGTCGAGGGGGTCCAGGGGGAGTGCGTGGCGTTCACAGCCGCGTCGGGGAAGCGGCGGGAAGCAGGAGGTGGCCTCACGCGTGGACGCGCACGGAGAGCACGCGCCTTCGTCCTCCTGGCAGGGGAGGAAGACGACAGGGGAGGCCAGTGGGTTGGGCCTGCCAGCGCTGGGCCAAGTGGGCGCCAGGTAAGCCACATGTAACCTCTCTCTCTCCTTTTATTTATTTTTTTCTATTTTCTGTCTTTGTTTTTTTGGATTTAGTAAAATACTAAACCACTTTATAAAATCCTGAAATAAATTGTGGGCACATACTAGATTATTCCCAACAGCCCTCAATTATTTGAGAATTATTAGAGCATTTAAAATAATTATAGAATTTAAATTCCCCAATTCAAATACAACATGAGTTAATTCAAAAATCAAGAATGTCCTAGAAATATGTTCATCATTTTTGGCAGAGGTTTTCACCTTAATAAAAAATCATGAACTTTTCTGGAGGGCATTTTGGTTCATTGAAAAGATTTGAATTTGAACCTAGTTGAATTTCATCATGTGCTAGGGTTTGAACATCCCCAATTCAAATTCATTTAAACTCAAACATGATGCATGGATGCAAATGCAACTAATTACAAGCAATACTCTAGGGCTGTGACAATTCCGTAGGCTTCGCAAAGGACCAAGGCCACAAGTCGCTTTGTCGAGCGTTCCAGAAGGAGAAGAGCACCACAACTTAGTGGCATGACAAGTGTTTCCTAACGCCACTCCAACTGTGAACGTCTCTGAGTCTGAAGCCAAAGCTGCTGAAGACATTCCGGTTGCATCAGCCGATGATCAAGAAGAACACCATCAAGAAGAAGAGTGTGCTGCCACACCCCTACCAACCAAGAAGCTGTTCTCGAGGAGAACGTGTCTATGTCCGACCCTCCAGCTACTCAAGTGGAGGTTAACAATACTGAGGCGGCCACTGTGGGAGTCCAGGATTAGGGGGTCCTCGGATAGCCGGACTATATCCTTTGGACGGACTGTTGGACTATGAAGATACAAGATTGAAGACTTCGTCCCGTGTCCGGATGGGACTCTCCTTTGCGTGGAAGGCAAGCTTGGCAATTCGGACATGTAGATCTCCTCCCTTGTAACCGACTCTGTGTAACCCTAGCCCCCTCCGGTGTCTATATAAACCCGAGGGTTCAGTCCGTAGGACAACAACAATCATAATCATAGGCTAGCTTCTAGGGTTTAGCCTCTACGATCTCGTGGTAGATCAACTCTTGTAATACTCATATCATCAAGATCAATCAAGCAGGATGTAGGGTATTACCTCCATCGAGAGGGCCCGAACCTGGGTAAGCATTGTGTCCCCCGCCTCCTATTACCATCCGCCTTAGACGCACAGTTCGGGACCCCCTACCCGAGATCCGCCGGTTTTGACACCGTCATTGGTGCTTTCATTGAGAGTTCCACTGTGTCGTCATCATAAGGCTTGATGGCTCGTCTCGTTGTCAAGGAAAACATCACCTCCGGGGGAGCCCTGGCTGTAGGCCAAACTCTTCTAGGCGGCTTCGTCATGACCGCCCGTTCGGCCGTTGCGCCGATGATGACTTCTCGGGTCATCAAAAACGGCCTCCACGTCGGCTCGGGACTCACCGAGCAGATGGACCCAATGGAGCTCTCTTCCTTGAACGAGCTCTTGGATCGCATCGCCGCCTTGGGAGTCGCTACGGACTATGATCGGATCGGGCTTAAACCCGACCAAAGGGAGATTAACTCTCCGCCGGTCACCCATCAGATAGCGGTGGTGGAGGAGCAACGCAGCGATTCTTCCTCTATCTTGAGGACAAACTATGTCCGGATTCCCGAGCTCTTCGAGCCAGATACCCCTCTATGGGAGGACATGGCCCAAGCTTTGAACCTAGAATCAGACAGCGGGCCAGACCTATTGGGCAACATCCCGGAGCCCGAACTGCCAAGCTCGGAAACTCCTCCGTCCCTGGGTCTCAGATCGGGTCAGGGTTCGGACCTAAATCTACCCACCCGCCCAGATACAAGTGATCTTTCCCACATTAGACAAGAGCCCCAAGAGACAGTACATCACTATTGGGCCAGATTCCTCCTTGTAATGAGCAAGGTTAAGGACTGTCGCGAGGAAGACGCAATTTCATTCTTTTGCAAAAATTGCACGGACAAGGGAATCCTCAACGCCATAAGTCGCCGTGACATAGCACACTTCGCTGACTTGGCAGCCATAGTACAGAAGTACTGTGCGATGGAAAGCGCCTGGAAAACCCAAACAAAATTCTGGGATCCCCCGGCTCTCACTAAACCCCCCGTCCGAACTAAAAGGGTGTACTATCGTAAGTCACCTGATCCAATTACAAAGAAACAAAAGCCCACTACAGGGCATGGAACCGTATTGGAGGGATGGCTCAATGGGCCATGCAAAATTCACAGTACAGCGGATACCATGCCAACACATAGCCTTAGAGCATGTTGGGTACTCCGGCAGGTGGCCAAGAGTGGCGAGGATATCCTTACCGACAATGCAACAGAGCACCATCCCGTGGAAAATAACAATACGGTATTGACAGTCTTCAAGACCTTCACCTCAAATAACAGGCGTAAGCGAGCACTCCGCAGCCTTGCCGAAGTCTGCCGCATGGCAGCAATAAATCCATGGAGCGATACGGCTATAACCTTCAATGCCAATGACGAACCTAAATTCCGAACAGCCCGAGCACCAGCCGCCTTGGTCCTTAGTCCAATTGTGGACGGCTTCCGGCTTACTAAAGTGCTCATGGACGGTGGCAGCGGATTAAACCTCATCTATGAGGAGACTCTTCGAAAAATGGAAATAGACAAGAGACGCATTGAGCAAAGCAGCACGGCCTTCAGAGGAATCATCCCTAGTCGGGAGGCACGATGTGCAGGAAAAATAACACTAGATGTGGTATTCGGCACGCCGGAGAATTATAGATCCGAAGAAATCACATTCCAAGTGGCCCCATTCAGTAGCGGATACCACGCCCTTCTAGGGCGGGAGGCATTCACGATCTTTCAAGCTATACCCCATTACGGGCACATGAAGCTCAAAATGCCCGGGCCCAATGGAATCATCACTCTAGCTAGTGATCTGGACATAGCACTCCGCGCCGAAAACAAAACCGCCACACTAGCCCTCGAGGCGTTATCCGAAACCCTTGCGGCCAAAGAACTAACTGCGTTGCGCTCCACAGTAGACAGGGACGACGTGATACTCGACAAAAGACCCACGTCCACCTCTTTTAAACCAGCGGACGAAATAGTCAAATTCCAGGTCCACCCAACGGACCCTACAAAAACAACATCCATCGGGGCACAGCTGGACCCCACAACAAATGCCCACTACAACAAGAACCCCCTATACCAACGTATGTCTAGCACCGATATAACAGGATGTGTTGTTTTACACGGGAAAAAAGGTATGATGCCTTGTTTCCCACTTTCCCCAATTTAGCGCTAACCTCCCCGTGCCCACACCTCCACCTCTTGCGCACGAAGCGTTTTCCTGTTCCCCCGTCGTTTTGGCCTTCAGCCTAAGCGAGAGATGCACCTACAACAGCTAGGGTTCCAACCACCACCGTCCTTGGCCCTCGACCGCCTCCCCTGTTCCCTCAGTATGTTCAAGAGCCTCCGCCAAGCCCTCCTCCCTCACCACTCTCTCCGCGCGTCGGGGACGCACTCGACGTCGTCGCGCCTCCTCCTCGCGTTGGGAAACGCGTCGCCGCCGTCGTTTCATCCGCATGGCCGGCGATGCAGACGCCGGCGTTGTTCATCCACAATCCACACAGCCAGGAACGACGCAAGCACTGACGCCCCCGTCTTCCTCACACTGCAGTAGTTCAGCCGGTCCTATTCTGCCTCCCCGCATCTGTACTTGTATTATGTAAAAGTAATATTCCCCGTTGTCCTCGCCCATCCTTGTTTTTCCTTGCCGGTCGCATCTTACAAGTTACAACACCAATGGACTGCATGCTTGTTGATGATTTTCCCTGCCTGCGTAGCTGCACATGCTGATTTCAAACCTACTAAGATTTCCTATTTTACGTGCATCACTGAAGGGAACCGTTTAACTGACACATAAGTTTCTTGTTGAAATAAATGCAGGATTCTTCTACCCAAACGTCGAACAAGAGATGATTTCTGCAGAGAGACAACAAGTTCAGAACCTTTATGGTATTTTGCTTAGTGTGTCCCCTGCTCTCTCTCTCTCTCATTACGTAAATATTGTGCTCATGTTTTTGTGTATCATGCATGTTGTTAAGGAAATTACCATAATTTCGTGGTCAACCAAAAAGGCATCTAATCTTCATCCCTTGATCTCCCAGCTAGAGTTGGGGTAACCAATTCTTAGTTTTTAATTCATGATGGTTCTAATTCACTTACATTCAAGCCTCATAATGCTACTTTTAAGCCTCATAACAATCAGTAAAGTGTAAGACAAAAACCATGTAGAAAAGCAAGTTCAACAACCTTTTTCACCAAGCTTATACCTGAATGGGCTGATGCATGTAGATATGATATGTAATTTTAGTAAGACGGGAACATGAAGATTGATGTTTCAAGTGATGATAATGCATAGGGACTGGAGGCGTGGTTTGAGGTGGCAGTTAACCGTGCAATTTTCATGAAGAATGATTGCGTACATTTTTACTCAATACTCGTTTCTTGTGATGCATTAGGTTTTAGTTTTCTTGCTGCTATGTGTGTGGATCAATCCTTACTCTTTTTTCATGCTGCTTGTGGTATGAGTCCTTATCTCTGCTTGGGGTGACGCTGCAAGATCGGACGGAAACCAGACTTCTTATGGTAGGCTCAGTCTCGTATGTTCTTTTACCCTGCAGCTAATCAATTATTCTGTGATGTCCTCTCTTGTATTCTAATTATGGCATGCTCTTGTTTATACTAATTAGATCAAGCACTCCTTCAAGGTCAAGTCAGGGGCTCAGGGTAGACAGTTCATAGTTTTCTTGCTGTTTCGTCTTTCTGTTTGTTAGTTCATTATGCACGTCTTCTTTCTATGCATGTGTTGATAACTCCAGTTGTTCCAATCTGATGATGCTTTTTCTCGTGTTGTTGCTTCTGCAGGTTCTGAGAATTTTACATGGATCAGGAAATTCTAATGTTTGACTTTGTAGTACTCAGGTAACAATGACGTTTTGTGTAATGTAGATTATTTAAAGATTTTTGATTTGATGGCACTGAGATTCTCCTAACACACCATAGCAAGCATGACTAATAAATCGTCCCAAGAATGGGTAGTACGGGAGTGATGTGCCCCAAAGCTAATTAGTGCAGAGACCATTGGAGAATAGAAATATTGAATTATGTATAGTTGGTATAACTGGTCACCTAGAATACTTATCACTTAGTCGGTTGCTGGGCTCATCTCACTATTACTATTAATATAATTTTGGATAATTTTTGGTAGTAAATACAAGCTGATGGTTGTTCACAATGAATAGCCACATACGATTGGTCAAAGGTACTTGGTGTTTTAATAAGGAGTTTTTTTATCTGAACGAGCCATGGGTATTCAGAACATGTGCATGACAATGAAGAGAGAAATAGAATGTCCTCGGTTTACAAAGTAAGGGTGAAGACCCGGAGTCTCTGTGTTTGTACTTCATAGCATGGCAATGACCCTTTCGCTAGTGCATATTTTGTTATTTCTTTACAGAGCGATGCTACTGATGTTGCAAGTATCTGCACTTTCCACTTCTGCATTTTGGTCTTTTTTATAAAAAATAGACTGGAACATATAACTATATAATAATAGTTCATATAGTTTTGAATTGATGCGAGATGCAAAAAAATCAGTACATGGATATAGGGCATAATCATGTTATTTAATAATTGTTGTAGATGTTTTTATAATTAGATTATTAATTATCCCACCTCTGTGTACAAATCTATGTCTTGGTAAAAAAACATTTTTACAGTGCTGCTTTAAATTTTACTTCTCTATTAATCTAATTTACTTTACTGTAATCGCTTGCCTCATATTGTTATTTTGTAGATTACCAAGATAAATTGAGGATGCATGACTCATATTTTGATTGCAAGGCCAAGAAGATTTTGATTCCGAGGCAAATAGTTAGGCTACAAGTCAATTAGAATGTAACTTTTAGTATCAATGTTTCAAACATTATAGTTGATGGCAAGGTCAATAATTGGCCTACTACTAGATAGTTTCACCTCTTGTAATCTTTGGACCATGTTCTTTGTAATGCCACATATTTGATTTAATATATGAGACTGGATTGTTTATTATATTGCGGCTCCTATGCACTATTGGTGTTGAACTAATAATTTTGGATGCAATATATGAAAATCATTAATTGTTCATGCTATCTAGCAAAACTTCTAGAATCCTGTTGTGTAGGGTCACCACCAACACATATGTAGTGTTGTTGGGCCCTAGCCTTATATGTTGCTATCTAACAACGCTTCTACATGTTGTTTACCAACGCACGTATATACGTTGTTGTAGATCCTTCCAACGCCACCAACGGCAACGCATACTAATTCGTTGGTGTAGACCTTAGCAACACATATATGGACATACGACAACGCATTGATGCGTTGTTAAAGGGGGGTTCCTGTTGTAGTGGCCACATTGCGGGAGTTCTTGCGCGAAAATTGGGACATATTCGCCTGGCATCCTTCAGATATGCCAGGAATCCCACGCAGGCTGGCCGAGCACAGCCTTAACATTCTAAAGGGGTTTAAGCCGGTCAAGCAGACTCTCCGGCGTTTCTCCGAGCCTAAGCGACAAGCCATGGGAGAAGAGCTAGCCAAGTTACTTGAGGCCGGATTCATCAGAGAAATAAAACATCCGGACTGGCTAGCAAACCTGGTGATGGTACCAAAGAAGGACAAATCCTGACGCCTATGTGTCGATTTCAAGGACCTTAACAAGGCTTGCCCCAAGGATCCCTTCCCCCTCCCCCGCATGGACCAAATTATCGACGCTACCGCAGGACACGATTCGTTGTGTTTCCTCGACGCATACTCCAGATACCATCAAATTAAGATGGCGGAGTCCGATCAAGCCGCAACGGCATTTATCACCCCATACGGCCCATTCTGTTTTAACACCATGCCTTTCGGGCTCAAAAACGCCGGTGCAACCTATCAACGCATGATTCAGACATGCTTTGAAACACAGATCGGCAAAACAGTGGAGGCATACGTAGACGATGTGGTCATTAAAACCAGACACATTGAATCCTTAATAGACGACTTGAGGCTCACGTTCGACAATCTCCGAACATACGACATCAAGCTCAATCCGGAAAAATGCGTCTTTGGCGTGCCCGCCGGAAAGCTCTTAGGCTTCATCCTCTCCAATAGAGGAATTGAAGCAAATCCGGCTAAAATCCGAGCTCTATCACAGTTGGCTATCCCAACAGACCTCAAGAAAATCCAGAAACTAACTGGATGCGTGGCTGCCTTAAGCCGCTTTATCTCCCGATTAGGAGAAAAGGCACTACCTCTTTATCGCCTTCTTCGACGCACCGAACACTTCGAGTGGACGGATGCGGCCACGGCCGAATTGGAGGAAATAAAAGCTGTTTTGGCCACCAACCCAATCTTGGCCGCGCCAAATGTCGGCGAACCAATGCAGTTATATATAGCGGCAACACACCAAGTTGTAAGCGCAGTGCTCGTCGTCGAACGAGAGACGGACGGACATTAGTTCCCGCTTCAAAAGCCGGTATACTATGTATCCACTGTCCTCACTCCATGCAAATCACGGTACCCACATTATCAAAAGATAGCATACGCGGTCTTCATGGCATCCCGGAAACTACGACACTACTTTCAAGAGTGTTCAATTACGGTGGCCTCTGAAGTATCACTCAACGACATAATAAACAACCGCGATGCCACGGGCCGGATTTCTAAATGGGCTATTGAGCTCCTCCCGTTCGACATAATATACAAACTACGGCGACCCATTAAGTCACAAGTACTGGCAGATTTCGTCGCCGAATGGACAGAAGCCGAACTCCCTAAAGAGTACGGCGCGTACTCCAATTGGATCATGCACTTTGACGGCTCTAAAATGCTGGCTGGTCTGGGGGCTGGTGTCGTCTTGACATCCCCCACCGGGGATACAGTCCAATACGTACTACAAATACTATACACAGACTCCAACAACGCAACAGAATATGAGGCCCTGTTACATGGTCTCCGGATGGCAGTCTCCATGCACTACAAAAAAAGACACATCCGTGACATTTTGGGCCGAACGAATTTTTTTCTGTCATACATATGACACTTCTATGACGATAATTGTGACAAAACCCGGTATCATCATAGATGTGGTGGGCCCCTACTTCTATGACAAAAAATTATGACAGAAAATGGGCTTTTCGTCCTAGGCAGGCCGGAGACGCAGCTGCATGACATTCTTTGGGCCGTCCATGACGGAAAAAACCGTGGTAGAAGCGAGGGCGAGGAAAATTTCGGGGAGTTCCCGGTTACGGTGGGAGGTCAGGGGCCGAGCGATGCGCGTTTCTCTCATACACGTACGTGCGTGTGTGCGAGGCGTTGGCTCTAACTGAACCCGAGCAAGGCGTTGGGCTCTAACTGAACCCGAGCGATTGCACTGCAGGCTACGCATTACTGAACCCGAGCGATCGATCGCTGGCTATTAACTGAACCCGATCGAGCGATACCTTCGCTACTGCTGCTAACTGAAGCCGGTCGATGCTGCCTCTGGATGAACAGTGAGCGTTGCTGGGGGGGTTTGGATGAACAGTTCCCGGTGGGGGTGGATGAACAGGACCCCGTGGTGTTGCCTCTGGATGAACAGGACCCCGATCGATCGAGCCGGTTGGGGCTGGATGAACAGGACCCCGTGGAGGGCAGGATGAACAGGACCACCCCGTGGAGGGCAGAATGAACAGTAGACGGTGGAGGGCTGGATGAACAGTAGCCCGTGGAGGGGTGGTTGAACAGGAGCCCGTGGAGAGGGCTGGTTGAACAGTAGCCGGTGGAGTAGCGCGTGGTGGAGGCTGGATGAACAGGAGCCCGTGGATGAACAGTCGCAGGTGGAGGCTACAGGAGGTCGACGGTGGATGAACATTAACCCGTGGAGGCTGGAGGGGGTCGACGGTGGAGATGAACAGTATCCCGTGGAGTCCCGTTTTGCGGTACGCCACACCCCTCCCGATGAACAGGACCCCCGTTTCGACCGTAGCGCTCCAACACAAGTCCGTTTCCTCCGTTTTGCGGTACGCCACACCTCTCCCGATCAACAGGACCCCCGTTTCGACCGTAGGATGTCCGTTTCCTTCGTTTTGCGGTACGCCAGATCCCTCCCGATGAACAGGATCCCGTTTCAAATGTGGCCGGTCGAACACAAGGCTGTTTCCTCCGTTCTGCGGTACGCCAGGCCTCGTTTCCATCGGTTGTTCCGTCCAAGCCCTCCTGATGAACACGACGATGCCTTCCGTTCCGACCCAGCCGGTTGGCTCCCCATGAACACGGCGACGATGCTGTTTCTTTGTTCCGACCCAGCCATGTACACGAGCCCTGGCCGTACGTATGCGCGAGTAGGCGTTCGAGACCCTGCCCGTATGTACGTACGTGGCCGTATTTTCTTTCTTGCACACTGGCCGCTGTACGTACGTGTACATGCTACGTGCGTGCCTCTACTACGACACGTGCGCGCCTCTACATCCACCAGTATATATGTACGTACACGTTCGCGACCAGAATGACAACGCTACGTACGCTTCGACCAGGTGGGTCTCGACTGTCAGGCACTTCCTTGCCTGCGAAGATGTAGCTGGTGGGTCCCAGCAGTCAGGGGGGCGAATCGTTTTTTTTTTGCCCGGACGCACTTCCTTGCGTGTGAAGATGTAGCTGGTGGGTCCCAGCAGTCAGGGGGAAACGTTTTTTTCGCGAAATACAGTGGCCCGTCCGGTGGGTCCCAGCTGTCAGGTGGAGGAATCATTATTTTCCGCGTAATAAGGAGGCACTTCCTTGCTGCGGCCGTGGACCCAGCTGCCAGCCTCTCCACGTACAGTCCACGTCCGATGGAAGTCGTTCCTTGACCACGTTGACCACGCCGCGCTGAGAGCACCAGGGCGGTGGACGACGGCGAGGCCTAGGAAGGGGACGACGGGGAGCCGGGGAAGACGCGGCAGTGGAAGCCCGCGCGGAGAGGAGTACGAGGGTTCACTGGTTCGGCTGCGGTGTGAGGTTACCGTCGCCGCAGGGCCTGGCCAGCGGTGGGAATAGTAGGGGCGGTGAGGCCTCCGCGGCAGCACAGCCGGCCACGGGAGGCAGGAGCATGCGGCACGACCGGCACTGCTTTGGGCGGCTGGAGCAAGAAGACCAGAGGTTGAAGAAGCACTACGGCCGTTGGATGGACATCGTACGGTCACTGGAGCTAGAATCGTTCATATTGACTAAAGTTGACAAAGGCCCCCGTCCCAGTCAACTTAGTAGGCCCACAAGTCAGCCTCCCACCATGGTGGGTCCCAGCTAGCAGGGGGAGTATTCATTTTTTTTGTGCGTAATAAGGAGGCACTTCCTTGCATGCGAAGATATAGCTGGTGGGTCCGAGCTGTCAGCGGTGGTAACTTTTTTCGTGAAATACAGAGGCCCTTTCGGTGGGTCCCTGATGTCAGGTGGAGGAATCATTATTTTGCGCGTAATAAGGAGGCATTTCGTTGCGTGCGGCCGTGGACCCAGCTGTCGGCCTCTCCACGTACAGTCCACTTCAAATGCATGTCGGTCGTTGACTACATTGACCAGGCCGCGCCGAGAGCACCAGGGCGGTGGACGATGGCGAGGCCTAGGAAGGGAACGACACGGAGGCAGGGAAGACTCGGCAGTTGTTTCCCACGCGGAGGGGAGTACGACTGTACGAGGGTTTACTGGTTCGTCTGCCGTCGCCGGAGAATAATAGCAGGTGTGGGTGAGTAGAGGGATGGCTAGGCCAGCGATGGGAGTACGGTGGGGCGGTGAGGCCTGCGCGGCAGCAGAGCCGACCGCGGGGAGGAGGGAGCAGGCAGTCCCGCCGGCGCTTGTTTGAGCGGCTGGAGCAGGAAGAGCAGAGATTGAAGAAGCACGACGGCCGTTGGATGGCCATCCAACAGTCACTCCTTGTGCGTCAACCTTTTTTTTAGGAAAGCCTCAAATCTGTGGAAAACAGCATACAACTCATCTGCCATTATTTCTAATAATTTACAGCCCATTTGCTAATTATTAAGGTTTTTTTGGAGCCCATATTCTTTTTGTTAGCATTAGAGCCCATATTGTGGCCACGGTTAAAAAATTATACGAAATTTTGCATATTTCGGTGCGGTCCGAACTGTTTTTAATCCCGAAATTTCGAATCACATTCAAACTGATTTCAAAAAGAAATGTATATCAATATAAATCCAACAAGTTCTCCACGCATAAAAATTAATGTAATTTAAAATCTCGAAATGAAAAAAAAGATTTTTGAAACTAATTGCTGGTTTGATGTGTTTTAAAAATGTACAGCCCATTTCTCATTACTGATGGGCCATTTTCTCGGCCAGCCAAATGAAAGCTCTCCTCGTCTTGAAAGATTTGCAGTCCAACAGGCCTGACAAAGCGACTTACTTGGCAAATCACAAAAAAACTGGGCTGTGGCCGTGGACCCAGTTGTCAGCCTCTCCATGTATAGTACTCTTTCGATGGAAGTCGTTCCTTGACCACGTTGACCACGCCGCGCGAAGAGCACCACGGCGGTGGACGACGGCGAGGCCTAGGAAGGGGACGACGGGGAGCCGGGGAAGACGCGGCAGTGGAAGCCCGCGCGGAGAGGAGTACGAGGGTTCACTGATTCGGCTGCGGTGTGAGGCTCCCGTCGCCGCAGGGCCTGGCCAGCGGTGGGAATAGTAGGGGGCGGTGAGGCCTCCGCGACAGCACAACCGGCCACGGGAGGCAGGAGCATGCGGCACGACCGGCGCTGCTTTGGGCGGCTGGAGCAAGAAGACCAGAGGTTGAAGAAGCACTACGGCCGTTGGATGGACATCGTACGGTCACTGGAGCTAGAATCGTTCAGATTGACTAAAGTTGACAAAGGCCCCCGTCCCAGTCAACTTAGTAGGCCCACAACTCAGCCTCCCACCATGGTGGGTCCCAGCTAGCAGGGGGAGTATTCATGTTTTTTGTGCGTAATAAGGAGGCACTTCCAGTGGGTCCGAGCTGACAGCGGGGGGAACGTTTATTTCGCGAAATACGCTGGCCCGTCCGATGGGTCCCAGCAGTCAGGGGGGAAACGTTTTTTTCGCGAAATAAGGTGGCCCGTCCGGTGGGTCCCTGCTGTCAGGTGGTGGAATAATTATTTTGCGCGTAATAAGGAGGCACTTCCTTGCGGCCGTCTGGACCCAGCTGTCAGCCTCTCCACGTACAGTACTCTTCTGATGGAAGTCGGTCGTTGACCACGTTGACCGTGCCGCGCTGAGAGCACCAGGGCGGTGGTCTGGACGACGGCGAGGCCTAGGAAGGGGACGATGCGGAGCCGGGGAAGATGCAGCAGTGGAAGCCCGCGCGGAGAGGAGTACGAGGGTTCACTGGTTCGGCTGCGGTGTGAGGCTGCCATCGCCGCAGAATAACAGGGGGTGTGGGTGAGTAGAGGGGTGGCCTGGCCAGCGGTGGGAGTAGTACGGGGCGGTGAGGCCTCCGCGGCCTCACAGCCGGCCACGGGAGGCAGGAGCACGCGACACGACCGGCGCTGCTTTGGGCGGCTGGAGCAAGAAGACCAGAGGTTGAAGAAGCACTACGGCCGTTGGATGGACATCGTACGATCACTGCAACTAGAATCGTTTATATTGACTAAGTTGACAAAGCCCTTGGTACGCGTCAACTTAGTAGGCCCACAGCTCGGATTTGGCAGAGAACATATAGCCCATTTGCGATTTGTAAGAATGTACATCCCATTTATTTATTCTAATGGAATTTACTACAGCCCATTTACAGTTTGTTAAAGTACAGCCCAACTTCTAGCTAGGACAATGATTAATAATTTCAAACAACCGCTGAAAACAGAATTCAAAAAAAATTCCCACATTTGGTTGGGATTCGAAATATTTTTATCCGAAATTTCTAGTCAGGTTAAATATAATTTCAAATAAAGTTGTATTACGTTAAAATCCAACGAAATATTGCGCGCGCAACAAGTAATGAAATTAAAATTTTCAAATTCCAAAAATAATATATTTTTCAAACTAATTACGTGTTTGGTGCATAGTAACTGTCCAGTTATTATAATTACATCCCATTTATTATTTCTTAAAGTCCATTTTCTTGTTAAGCCTAATGCATAGCTCCTAGGAAAGTTTGCAGCCCAGCGGGGCGGAGAATAACAAGTTGACCCGGATATTGTGTACAACTGTCGGCCCAGTTGCATTGCTGATGTTGAAAAAAAGGCCTGTGTAGTACAGTACAACCTAACATGGTTACTCAGCCCACATTCAGCGACGCCGGAAAGGCCCAAACAAGGCTTCTGTACAACCTTTTGAAGTCACTGAGCTGAATTAATAACTTAAGAAAAAAGTTAGATTACAGTGGAACCTAATTAAAAGTTGTCACGAGCAAATAAATAATTCAACGGGTTCCACTTGTGTGTGTGCGCGAGCGTGTGTGTGTGTGTGCGTGTGTGTGTGTGTGTGTGAGAGAGAGAGAGAGAGATAGATAGAGAGAGAGAGAGACCCATCGGTCGATGCTCGTAAATACATCTTTCAGCCATATGCATTGCTGATGCTCAGTAAAAACTTATATAGTTGACACAATCATATAGAACATCATAGCACACTAAACTTGCATACAAAAATTTCACGCAGGCGGCACAATAAGGATGGAAGCAGTGGATCGCTACGGGAAGGGCTATGTTGAAACCAACGAAGTCGTACATAACGGTTCATCGTCTTTATCAATGACGGGGAAATATCTTGAATGTCGTGCAAAGAAAACAGACAGACAACACAATAAGTTCTGCTAGCACATTAAGTTGACGTACAGCCATTTCTAAAAAAAGTTCAGGTACAAAATTAGAACATGTCACAATCAAATGTACTGGCATATCAGTGCTTCACATCCATAGCTCGATTTAACTAGTATCTGACAAGATTCAGTTGTTACCTCAAATTAGAGCACATCCAAGCAGCCAGCCCTGCCTCTTCTCCCAAAGAAGCAGCGGCCTCCGCCGCGCGATGGAGTAGGCCCTGTGCCATCCATCGTTCCGAGCAACACGGGGAAAGTCTGACGTTGACTCCTGTAATGTACGTCGTCGACGGACCCTGGCACCAGCGGTGGCGGCAGGACTTCGATTGATGGATTGACCACTTCTTCGACATGCACGAACACTCGATACAGGTACATCCCTAGCGTGGTCCGCGGCGGCCTTGGTGGCGACGAATAGTACAACCCCGGTTCCTGCACCGGTATCTCAACACCAATCACCTTCGGTATGGTGGACGGCTTCTTCATCCATGCCATAACCGTCAAAGCCCAGCTGTCTGGAGGAACAAACATACTTACGAGCTCACCTCCAAGGTCGTTGATAAGCTCGTTCATGGACACGCTGTTCCAAGCACGTCGAGGCATGCCGTGGAAGGTAAGTTTTGTTAAAAACTCAAGCTTAGAGGGCACCGAGCCCCATCCTGGGTGCCACCGATCAAAGCTCACCAGCGCACCATCGCAGAACAAACGCCGGGAAGATTCAAACACACGACTGCAGTCGAAAGTTGTCCAGAACCTGACGAAGAAATCAGCCGGTGGCGGACAGACTTCGACGAGCAAGTCACTTATTTGGATGCCGTGCGCAATGCCAAGAGCTTTGACAAGGCGTCCGGCGAGACGGGAGGCCGGTCGCCGTTGATGGTTACCATCAGCACTTTGCCGGCAAACTGGTCGTCAAGCGCCGCCATGCCACTGTTGAGCGACAACACGCAGCGACTGAAGGCAGGACGGACCTCAGGATCTCCGCCTCGGAGATCCGCGTTGACCGGCGACATGATAGTGCGTTGAGTACAGGAAGTACAGGAGGGGGATTTGGGGGAACTGGAGTAGGAATCGAGATTCCAGAGGTGGGGGAGGGGCGGGAGACTGGGGATGAAAAGGTAGCATGAATTTCGAGCACGCGCCAATATGCTCTCGGCGCGCAAGCGCACGAAAACACCGGTGGCGCCCACATGTCGGCCTAAGAGTCCTTATTCTTTCTATTTTGGAGAGCCCGGCCTTTTTTTCAGGATTTTTTGAGAGCCCGGCCCGAGAGTCATAATTGACCTGTTTGGCATTGCGTTACTACTCGGCCCATATTCAACGATACCTCACTGGCCCAAACAAGTGTACATCATCGAAAAGACACTGAGCTCAAATTATATAACTTGAAAAAAGGAAATATACTCTGAACACTGGAGAATGGTGATGCCCTCATTTAGCCCACCAGTAGTTCGAGACAATAAACAGTTCGAAACAACGATATATACAACATTCAAACACTGACTAGTGACTACTACTGACATAAACAACAAGACATGATAGTTCATAAGAAGTCTTGCTACACCACCAAAACGCACCCATCTGCAGCGCTCAAACTCTCGTGATCCAGATGAGAATGACATTGTAAACAGAAGCAACTATTACATAGTAAGAGTGACATAGACGAGGATGACCAAATGACAAGGAATATGCATAACAAAAGAAAGAACTACCCATCCAGAACCAGCAGCAAAGACAACAAAGTCATTCGAAGAGATGATCCAACACCATCATAATTTGCAGCCCCACTTCAGCGACCAGTGATCCGGAGACACCAGTACTCCACCCTTTCGATGCAACAGCCCAATTACCTATCAACCTGAAGGCTTGAACCACATCACTGCCTGTCGTAATTAAGACATCCAAGGATCAAAGTTAATCCGGATGCCTTTGTCATTCTCACCTTCTTTTGGCTGCAGGCTGTATCGTTGACAATCAGGGGAGTTTGCTCCCGAACTCCTAGGGCTCGCCGTGTAGACACAATTTTCCGTAGCAAACAGAGCCTCTCTGCCATCAAGGTCCTTGCCAACGGTGATCTCCTGGTTAATCAGATAATTGAGTCCGAGAAACAGAGAGTGTGAACCAAGGCTGTTTACCCGCCTCCAACTAAAAAATCCTAAAGGCCCCCAACAAGCTGGTATCCTGCTCATAGATGTAACAGCCACTGTCCGGATACTCACGTATTACACGGTGCTTGTATACAGTGGAGTTTTTGCAATATAACTTTTCCGGCTCATGTGTGTGAATGATCATCAGTCTTTTGCCATCGTCTGATCGAGCAAGGAACCAGTTGTGCTTCCCTGTTTTTGGCAAAGGTGGTGTGATTACAAAGGGCAGTAACTGTAGGGACACTGCATCATATCAAAAAGGACATGCATTGTTAATGTAAGATCAGCATTGTGCAGAGTATGAGTAGGATAATGCAAGAAACAGCATTGACATGTCCCTGTTGGAACTGGGAGGAAAATACAGGGAAATGTATACTGGGTTCGAAAATATAGAAGTGCCATGCATGGTTATACTCATGTTATCTCGCAATCGATTCTTCACAGGAAACTACCATGTCATGCATGTTATGTACTCCCTCCGTTCCCAAATATTTGTCTTTCTAGGCATTTCGAATAGACACAACATACGGATGTATGTAGACATATTTTAGAGTGTAGATTCACTCATTTTGCTCCGTATGTAGTCACTTGTTAAAATCTCTAGAAAGAAAAATATTTGGGAACGGAGGGAGTAATCATGTTCTATCCTCACAAACAAATTCTTCAAGGTAACTAACAAACCATGCATTGTTATATACTCGTGTTCTGTGGGCAAAATTTTTGTGAGGATATTATTCTAGCCATTGATTGCTGAAGGGCGAATATAGGTATGTACACATGGTAAGCATTGCAGGATTTTACTACTTCCAAATATAGAGTTCTCCATATGCACATTTACTTCCCTAATGTATGGTTAGATGAAACCAACAGTGTGGTGCATGTTTCTACATCATGAAAATGAGGAAACTAACATGGCCATTGATACACACTCATATTTAGTAGTAGTATATAGATTACTGTAAAATAAGGATAATATCCATATATTCCTAACCGTTTGATTATTTCATGGGAGGTCTAGAAGTTCACGAGCACCAACTTTTTACCGTCTTCTCTGAAGGCAGCCATCCAGTGGGAGTTCATGCCAACCCAGTACATACCTGCCAAGAAGTTTCGGGCGATGGTGATCGGATCGATGTCGAGGGAAATGATGTACGGCGACCCACTACATACCTGCAAAGAAGTTTCGGCTAATGGAGATCGGATTGAAGTCGTGGGGCATCATGCACGCCTCCGTATCATGGTGAGCCAATCTCGCAAGACCAGATAGCAGCAAGCAGGGTGTCTTGAAAAGCTTAGGCCTCGCTTCAACGATGGCCGTGTGCATGTCCCTCGAGCATGTAGCCAGCCGCAGGGCGCTCAACATATCCATACACGAACAACAGAGGTCGAGGATGTCACAGGGGAGATTGCTCCAACCGCAGCTGATATGGATGCTGCGCGGTTCGCGTTCGGCCATGGTGGAGTTTGGAAGGGGGCTTGATTTACGGGGGAGAAGGATGTCGGTGCTGGAGCGGCTAGCGAGGGAATAGTAGTACTGGGGAGGCGAGTGAGGCGACGGTACACGGGGGCACAGTGAGATGGATACGGAGACGGAGACGGAGACGGAGATGGAGTGGTGCTATGGGAGCGGAGAGGGAGACGAGGCGAGGCGCCAATGTGCTGTACAGCGGCGGTGATAGACTGCACAGTGCATAGGGTGAGGCTGACTTTGGTAACCCGAACACGCCGCCTGGACTAGTGTCAGGCGCAGGGTGTTGTCACTTCACTGTGAGGACCGGATGAATAGTATTTTGACCATCAAGTGTACCACAGTTGTACTACTACTACTACTACTACTACTACTACTACTACTACTACTACTACTACTACTACTACTACTACTACTAGTAGGAACATGAGTACTCCAGTATTGTATAGCGGAAATAGGTCTCCTGTGCTAGCATGCCTGTTCACTTCATCGTTCAGGTATCATCCATATTGCGAGCAGAACCAAATTCTCGTGCATGCCCAATCAACGCCCTGCCGCGATGCATGCAGTGGTTGTTCTGGTGCATCAAGGACGGCATGGAGATCGTTCCACACTTGAGAACAGGAAAAATGGAAAGGTAGAATGCGACAGCAGAGGAAGAGAACGCTGGCTAACGGGGCTAGGAGGGGATCGAGCAGGAAGTTAATGCTCCACGCCTAAAGGTTTTGGGAAAACCTGATTTTCATAAGGTGACTTATACTCACCTAAACGGAGGGAGTATTCCTTAACCAGAGAATGTTGTGTCTCCCACTCACGCGCTCAAAAAAAACTACGACACATTTTTTTATCTGTTTGCATAGGTCCCACCTATCAGGAAGGATGGGCACGTACACGAACAGGTACGACTCATCAGTCTACCCGCATAGCCTTTTCGTTTAGTCTACCTAGCCGTCTAATCAACTGCCTGCACGCCACTTCTCCCATTTACTTCTCCATCGGGAACCGATTCTCCTCCCCTTCGTCTTCATTTGCATCCAAACCCCACTGCATTCACATTGTTTTAACCTCTTTAAATAATCATCTACTACTTCAGTTAGACTAGCCATCTAATCCTAATTCTCCAAACCATAGCCCTCCGTTCCAGCGGTTCCAAATGGCGAAAGAGATCGAGATGCAGGTTTTTAGCGTCCAACATGTCCTCATCGAAGGCTCGATGCGCATAGTTGCCACCATCACCGTCCACCCAAGGGTTGTTCGGCAGTGGATCAACAATGTATCCAACTCCCTTGAAAAGGTAGAGACGAGGGTCATCAGTCTCGACGCAGAGTACACGGAGCGTGCCCCTGGGAAGATCCAGCGCGCCGCCGTCCTTCAGCTGTGCCTCGAAGATGATGTTTTGGTGTACCACATCATACACTCGCCCTCCATACCAGGTGAGCTTCACGATTTCTTGTCTCGGGAGGACGTATACTTCTGTGGGGCAGCCATCGAAGGGGACAAACAGAAGCTGGAGCCGTACAACCCTGATTTGAAAAGCATCGCTGACCTACAAACCAGAATCAAAATTCCTGTAGAAGATTGTGATAAACAGACACCATCCCTATTCGACGTAGCAAATTTTGTGCTCGGTACAAATCATCAGAAGGGTGACGAGACGGTGGCATTAAGGTCGTCTGGATGGGAGAATTATCCCTTGACGTACGAGCGGATAAAATATGCTGCCATCGATGCCCGTGTGAGTTTCGAGATAGCTGCAAGGTCCAAAGAGCTTGTTGCGAAGCCGTCTCCCATAGAGAATGAGAACAAGAAGAAGAAGAAGAAGAAGAAGAAGAAGAAGAAGAAGAAGAAGAAAAGGCTGCACCAGCAGGAGGGCATTATGGATGGATGAACTATTTCCTCTCTTGTAAAAAAATTATTCCCTCTCGGTGTATATTGATATAGATGGACTATTTCGATGGTGTGCATGTCTTTGGAACAGAGTAGTAGCGTGGGTCCGCTTGACTATAAGGAACTATTTATCCGCATATATAGCTTTCTCTGCTACTCCTTCCAGTGATCGGTATGCAGTGCATGTGTCCGTAGACATGACAGCTTGTCCATGGAAGTTCAACTACGGCGACCATCACGTTTCATCTTGCGATTCCCACGACGCCTCTCCAACCCACGGCACCACGCCCCCCGACGTGCGCCTCACCCCTCTCGGCCGCACCGCCCCTCTGCCTTTGTGTGCATGACATGTGGGCCACCTAAAATGCGGCGAGCATCAAGTTTCTACCACAGCCACCCGCGATTCCCACGATGCCGCTCGAACCCATGAAACCACACGTCCCCCGACCTGCGGCTCACCCCTCTTGGCCCCAGTGCCCCTCTGCCTACGGGAGCATTACATGTGGACCAGTCACCTATCGGGTCCACATGTTATTGACTCAAAGGTAGGTGTAGTAAGGCGCTGAAGCTCAGTCCCGATGACCCTGAGAGGGAAATGTAACTCCTGCGCCTTGGCTTGTGGTGCTCCCGCAGCACGAACTCGTGCCAAACTCGAGATTTGTTTCTTTACTATACATGCACGCAACGATTTAATGGACATTGTAATCTCAACATGTGATGGGGAGCTCTAAATTTGAATTTGAAACTTATAAAATGAAAAGATTCAAAACAAATAAACTGGGAGAGAGGGAGTATATCGTAGGATGTGTTCCATATAAAATAAGTCCCCTGGTTTGTCACCGCGAAGATGCGGTTAGAAAGGAGCACAACGTCTTCCTACTCGTACGGCAACAAATCGGCCGCAGACAGCATGGTCCGCCTTTGACCGCCATGTGCAAGGTTCGTGCTATCTTATTCAATCTCACCGTGGTTCCATCGTACCAATTCATGCGGTGGCCCATTGCATGGCTGATCCCAATGTTGGACAAAGGTTCTATGGGAACGGTGTCACCGTTGTAAATGTTGTGCAAATTGATGTTGGTACCCTCCCGTACATACGCAAGCCAATCTCCACTCGCACCGAGCCTAACCTGTGAAACAGTGGGCACGGGAACAATTAGGAAATGGACACGGAAGTAGTCTTTAGAATGCATTTACTACGTGATCAAACTCATCTTACCTGCTCATCGGAGGAAATCCGAGTGCCCCTCAACGTCGGCATCTCAAGGGGCGTCAACTTGCAACTACGGCCATGCCGCACTGGAGAGACCCCCAAGGAAACATCCTCGTGCATTCCACGGAACATCAAGATGCATTTGTATGAGTAGTTTATCTTGTGAGAGAAAAGGATGAACGAGGGAAGGCCTCTAGAGATAGAGATGGACACTACTACTACTAATGTGCTGGCCCGTGCGTTGCAATGGATCCAAAGTAGTAGAATAATACTTGTTCACGTGCTTGAAATATAAACACTATAGTTTTGATATACATGTGTCAGCAGACTTGACAGCTTGTCCATGGAAGTTGAACCACGGCGACCATCACGTTTCTTGTTTCTACCACTGCCACACTCACACGCGATTCCCACGACGCCGCTCCAACCCACGGCACGACGTCCCCCGACGTGCACATGGATCCTCTGACGTGGATATCACTGCCTTGCCCTGCCTTTCCTTCGCTGACAGGTGGGACCCACGCTTATGTGTCCCACATGTCAGTGACAGAATGGTAGGATTGTTCGCGTCAGGGGATCCTCATCCCCCCGACGTGCCCCTCATCCCTCTCGGCCCCACCGCTCCTCCGCCTTTGTGTGCATGACATGCGGGCCAGCTGAACTGCGGCGACCATCAACTTTCTACCACAGACACACCCGATTGGACACGGTTTGCCTGCTCCGCTGCTGTGCTCCGATCCGTACTCCCGCACCATCAAATTTTCATCCAGCGGCTGTGACACATTTTGCCCTGGTCATCAATCCTCAGCTGGACTACTTATGTACTATAGGTAGTACCCGCCGGTGTGGCCATCTACGCCTCGTAACGCCCCGACGCCCAGCTGTGGCACCCTCGCCACGGCCACGCCACCACCGGCCGGTTCATCTCGAACGAGTGAGTCGCGAACCATGCCACCACCATGAGAATGACATGTGGGCTAGCCGCATTTAAGGTCCGCATGTCATTGACTCATAGGCCGGGCACTAAGCCACTGAAGTTCGGTCCCGTGGGCCCCGAGAGGGAAATGTAACTCCTGCGGCAGGCCTTGTGGTGCTCCCGCAGTACGAGCTCGTGCCAAAACTGGAATTTGTTTCTTACTACTACCAACTAGTACTAGTAAGGTACACGTGCATTGCACGCATGAGATTCTGGTGGTTTGTGCATTATGCTTCTACATGTGGAGCTTTCTGGATTCTAACATGTGGCAAAATCTGGTGGAATGTAAGGTTAGGCAAGTTTGATTAACTTAGGTGAGTGTTTGGTTCAAGCCACACCTTAGGCAAGCCACACTAAGGCCCCACATGACATACACACACAAAATGTGGCAAGATTCCCTTAGGCTTGCCAACTTGTGGCTCTCATTTTGAAGAACTAATAACTTTGCCTAAGCTTAGTTGTGGCAAAGTTAGTCATGAATTAAGTTCAACCATGGAGTCTTCTAGATTATACATGTGGCAGAATCTGGTGGATGATATCCAACGGCCATAGTTCTCGGATTTGCCATCTTTGTACCGTCGGATTGGCTTCATCCAACGACCAACTTTCAAAGTTTTTCACACACTATATAGGGGGTATAGATATAGATGTGCCGGTCCGTTGCAATGGATCCAAAGTATATCTATTTAGTGGAGTGCACTCTAAACACATTATCTATTTATTTTTCTCTAACCTTCCGTAGCCATGCAACCAAGCCACATAAGCTTCATGGGTGCCCCCCACATCATATTATTCATACTACGTTGATTGAAAAAAAGATAAATCACCCAAAACAAGATCTTCCCGTTTTTTGTTCCTACGATGTTGTGCCGTGCACGTACCTACTAGTTGTATAGTGGTAGTACTAGTAATATAGTATTAGGAGTACAAACTTGGTACTAGTAGGAGTAGTACTAGTACATAATGCTCCTACTCTATCAACGAGCCCCGTCTGACACCAAATTTCTTGGCTTCCGTGCTACAGCTAGATCTTCCCCTTGTTTCTGTTTTCCAACCCGGCGGCAGGCGGGGTGTCGGTTTGCTCAACGCCGGTCCCACATGAAAGTGAAAATGCTAGGCAACACGCCTTCCCTAAGCTATGTGTCGTGCCGGACGGGCCGTGTTGTACTCTCGATTCCCGGGCATGTGGGGGTGCGACGCGAACGCGGCAGGCCTTTTCCTTTTACCAGCAATGTGCCTGTGCGTTGCGATGGATCCAAAGTAGTAGAATAGTAGTATTTGTTCACAAACTTGAAAGAAATCACTATTGTTTTGATATAATCCTAATATATTACTCCCTTCGTACCTAAATATTTGTCTTTTTTGAGATTTCAAATGGACTGTCACATACGGATTATATAGACATATTCTAGTGTTTCTAGCAAGATGCCCGCGCGTTGCACGAAGTTTATGGAAAAGGTAAGCACAAATTATAAATTGACGGATGGAGTACTAGTTACAGTGATGCATATAACTAAGCAAAGGGATCACACATGTCGGTATTGACTGGAACGAGAATGCAACAGCACAATAAGAATTAAGGCCACGATGATGCGATCGTAGTGGTGGTTACAGAAGGCAAGAAGAAAGATGGATCCACGAACGTATGACCTCCTCCTCCTCAACTTAGTGCGCTGGGCCACCGACCGGCGGCTAAGGAGCGGCGGCTTTTGTGGCGAGGTCGAGGTGCTTCTCAGCAAAGGCATCCAAGGCTTCCAGCCAGTTGAGGAAGGCCAACGTCATAGCGTCCTCACTGGACTTGTAGATACCTATGTACACGATTTGCTCGTACACGTGGATGTGTAGGTCGACGAATTCTTGCAGGGCGAGGCGCCTCGCGGCGAGCGCGACCTCCAGGTGGACATTCTTCGTGGCGTCGGCGGGCAGTCGCAGGGCCACCAGTGCTTGAAAGAGGTTCCGGCCATGGAGGCCAATTAGGGTGGCAGGCAATGAGGAGCCCGGGCGCGCGGGCTGGAGGAGTACGGCGATGTCATCCGCGAGCTTCTTCAGGACGGTGAACTTGTTGCTGGTGGCAACGATCATCTGGTCCAATTGAGAGTCGTAGTTGGCGTCGACGGCGGCCATCCACCAGCCGGTCTCCAACACCGTCTGGAGACGATCCTCAGCGCCATGCCGCAGGCCGGCGTCGTGGACCATCTGGGCAGCCGCTGGCCGCTCACGCGCATCGCCGCCATGGGTTTGGAGTGAGCTCTTTTGCGCTTAGTGTAGGTGCAAATGCTTAGGTGCGTACGATGTGGTAGATGCATTGGAATGGAGGGGCGCCTTTATATGAGGGCAATGAGGGCAAACTGCGTTGCATTCACATCGTGCAACCTCTTTTCTCGGACCTCCCCCCATTACTTCCCTCATGCATTAATTGAAGGAGGATGCATTGGCCGTTCAATATATCGGGAACCGCTACTCCCTCCCTCGTCTGCAATTAAAGCCGTATCGGGAACTGCGCCGCCCGCTGTCAAATCGAATATTCCCTCCGTCTAGGTGAGTATTAAGTCATCTTACTAAAACCAAATAGTAAACACATAGGCGTGGTGCATTAACTCTCACGTTGTTTCTTATTTTTTGACATAAATGGAGGAATCAACCAAAAAGAGATGTGGGGCTTGTATGCTTTTAATGACTTGAGACTATCAAACATGACATGCAGTGGTCAGTTCATTGCACAAGAACAAATACAACCCACGTCAGCACACACGCATCTTATATAGCATCACATCCAATGGCTATAAAAGATGAATGAGACCAAATTATATCTCATCTAGATGAGTTCTAGCAAAACTGTATTAATAATACTTAGTACTCCTGCGCCATGTATCATATATTAGTATCATGTAGTACTTTATTTATTGCCATGTATGACACATAGTACTCAACTCACTCTCTTTCTTCATTTAATTCTATGACACCTCATCAAAATTGCTAAGGCTAGTACCATTACAACCAGCCTTAGCAAATACTAAACATTAAGTTCTCTCATTTTCCTGTCCACCTTGGTCACCTAGACGGAGGGAGTATACTGCGCGGGCTTTTCCTGCGCGGTAGGCAGGGCAGTTCCGCCTAGTCGGTTCAACAGAGACGCGAGAAGACGAGGGAGTAGGCTGCTACAAACGTAGGGCTGTGTGATTTGACAGCGAGTTACTGCTGGACAGGTGGGGCCCCGTGATTTGACTTGCCATTATCATTTTAACTACGGCGCTACGACCGGCGTGAGTCTCCCGATTCCTGACCACCTCCATACAGGTGCATCTCCCAATGCTCCACCATGTAGTAGAGGCTGGCTCTTGCATGAGAGCCCACTTCTCCACTTTTTCCTTGCCTCTCTTTCCTCCACATATGCAAAAATACCATGTAAAGCGCACTATTGTACTTACTTGCTCCTACAGGTGCTTAAGCTTGCCACATAGGCATAAAGTCTGATGTGGCAAGTTAATCAAGAAGAGAGAGACTAGTTTGGTGACCCAAGGAAGAAACGGTGCTAAGCGCGTGTACCTAGGTGAAAAGACAATTTTGAGTCTATAGCTAATTAAATGAACCAAACTTAGCAACACCATTTCCTTGGAAGAGGTCACTCCTTGGCAAATGCAATAAATACTAGTACTCCCTGTGTCCCATAATATAAGAACGTTTTTGGCACTACACTAGTGTCAAAAATGTTCTTATATCATGGGATGGAGGGAGTACGAAGAAAGAGATAGAGAGAAGTAAAATAAATAAATACACTTATAGCCAACTTTATAGCCAACCTTATAGCCAAAACCTTGTTGTAGTATGAGTGACTAAGTGATGACTATGTATGACCTGCCAACATCAGATAGCCTAACGCACCGTGTTAAATCTCCAAGGGCGCGACCGCACGAGCGACGCGATGGTCGTGGTAGGCGCGACCACGATACGGGCTGCTGGCAGCCCTTGGATCTGAGATCAAACGGTCGCATGCTAAGTTGCTGAAAATTTGCAGAATAACCCTCCAGGATAGGATATTCACCCATAGGTCTAGAATCACGCCATGCAACCGTTCGATCTCAGATCCAAGGGCTCTCGGAAGCCCGTATCATGGGAGAATGGAAAACCACTACCCTGCCATTCGCACGCTGGCAGTTCGCTCCTACTCGTCCCCGCACGTCCTTCAATACTACGGCGGTTCGCTCCTAGTCATCCCGTCCATTCACATTACGGCAGTTCCACTAATCCTAACCCTCCTCCCAAATCCATGGCGTCCCAAATCTCCCCGATCGGCGGTGAGTACAAGGTTAGAACCATCACCGGCGATGAGTTCGACGTCATCTACACCCGTTCTTCCGCGACGGTGAAAAGATGCCTTTCTCGCTTCAGACGCATGTTCGAAGACTCAGATGATGAGTGGGTCGCTGGGCTAGATGTTGAGTACACCACAGTCCTGGGACGAGAGAAGGATCTGAAGGACGAAGAGAGGAAGAAGCCCGCCGTGATCCAGGTTTGCGTGCATGACTTATGCTTGGTCTACCACATATGCCATGCCGACGTTGAGTGCCAGGATTTTAAGGACTTCCTCGAGAGCAACCTAGTAAAATTCATTACTGTAGACTTTGGTAATGACAAAGAAGTCCTGCGTCGGATAGGCCTCGTTGTAGGCAACACCTTCGACCTCCAGAAGAATCGGCTGGTGTCCTCTCGTTAGCCTTCAATGCTGACCCTGGCAGGAGCCATGGTTCATCCTTCGTACGGTAAACTGGAGAAACCTCCATACACGTTTCATCGTCATGCATGGCAGCGGAATGTACTAGATATAGACCACATCCACTACGCTGCAATGGATGGCTACCTTTGCTTCAATATCTACAAGGGTTGGATGAAGAGCAACAACCAAGTGTGCGGTTCAAGCAAAGAAGTATCGGCCAAGAGGCAGAGGGACAAGGACGAAGTCGAGGACGTGGACGAGGACTCCGAGTAAGGATGCAGTGTCGTTGCTCATGGTGGTTCTAATGCAGTGTCTACCAGAATAGTTTCAAAGTTTAATTTCAGGTGTGCTTAATTTAATTTGAGGGGTGTGTTGTGCTGAGCCCCCAGCAGAACTATGTTATGTTTCTTTTTGTTACATTAACTCTTCAGTACGTACATACTAGTATTTCTTACATTTCATCTTTTAGTTGGTATAGTACTACCACTCGTTCCTTCACATTATATATGTACAATATATATGGCCAACATCATATAGCCAGCAGTTTAGTTGTCAAAGAATTTCAGGGTGCTTAGTTTTGTCAAAGAATTCCAGGGTGCTTAGTTTTATTCGAGGGATGGGTTGTGCACTTGTGCTAGACACCATTATTGTGACAAGCCCTTTTAATAGTACTATATGCATAATTTGGCGATGAGCGCTCTCTATATGTACCACATTTTTTTTTAATTTCAAGTTTTGCTCCATGGCGCAATCCATCGATACTACTACTGTACAAAAGTGGAGTATATACATTTTTTAAAAGGCTAGAGGGCGGGGCAGTCTAGCTCGGTCGGTTTCACGAGAGGCGAGGGCCTTTGTGATTTGACGGCTCATTACTGCTGTCAAATCGAATAGTACTGCGCCGCCCGCTGCACGCCCGGCGCCTCCATTAAACCCCTCCGTCAAACCCGCATGCAAACCGAGAATCCTACTCCTGCCACACGTCCGTTCATGAGCGGGCCGGAATTAAACGCAACACCGGCCGAGCTCCTCCCGTCCGCCCTCAGTTTAAACAAGGCCAGACGCCGGCCAAGCTCCTACCGTCCGCCCTCTATTTACACGAGGCCAGACAGACAGCGAGCAAGAATCGCACCCCTCCGCCGCTCCCCCATCTCCTCCTTCACCATTTTCTCCACTCTTCCGATGGCTTCCGATGAGCCGTTCTCCGGCATATTACTCGGCTGGGTGGCCCGCCGAGCCCTCCGGATATGGGCCAGGCCGCTCGGTGCTTCACCAACCTCGCTTGGCCCGACAGAGCCAGTTGCCGCCCCAAGCAGGCGCGTGGTTCAGCAACTCGCTGCTCCAGTTCAGCTCGATGAGGAGTGGTGAGTTGCTCCACGCCGGCACGGCGGCTGGCACGCCGGTACGGGCGCCGTCGCTGCCGCGTCGTACCGCGCCACCAGTGTCTGCGGTGGCCGCGCCTCCCATGTCTGTGGGCGCGCCTCCCGTGCCTGCGGCAGCGCCATGCAGGCAGAGACAGAAGCCGGGTGCATGGAGAGCGACGAGTCGGTGGCCAGCTTCTCCGTGTCCGCCGCCAACATCGAGGAGAAGTAGAACACGGGAGGCCGCCGCCACTTGGGACCCATGAAGGCCACCGCCGAGGCGACGACCGCGGATTCAGGTGGTTTCTTTGCTGCTTCGTCTCTTCCGAGGACCTTCGTCGACCCCGCAAGTGTCTGACGGACATGAGGAAAACAAAGGGATCCGCGGGCGGCCATTTAGAACTAAAATAAGTCTAGATACATCCATTTCTAGGACAAGTATTTCCGGACGGAGGGAGTATTAATTATACAAGAGAGCCGGATTGGCACCTCTTAGTTCATGTAAATGTAATGAAATCCATCATCTTTATATGAAGATCCGGCTTTTTTATACAAAATCCTTCATGCTTATATGAAATCAGTCCGTGTTTGCACGAATTTCATCTGGTTGGTTAGAGTTGTAAAAATGTATGCCGCTGGCGTTTGATGTCGTCCTCCGCTTAAGGAAGCGGGAGGAAATTTGTCGGCTGCCGTTGGAGATGCTCTTTATGCTGGAAATAATAGAGTGACATCCAATCCATTTGAGTTAATTGCCTGTATGATTGTCCCTCTATAAAAAGTTAATTGCATGTACAGTGTACACGTGACTTGCAGGGTGGCTACAGCTTCGTACAGAAAGTTAAAAAGAAACAAGTCCATCCTTAATCTTGTATTCTAAGTACTCTGTGGGTTCCACTGTCAGTACAGTAGCGAAAGAAGTATATATTAAATAAGTAGAGTAATATATAATATAAAAATATAAAGTTAAAAGACAGAATTCGAACTCATGTCATCGCGTTGCGAGCATCCGGCGCTAACTAGCCCAACACATTTTTGTTGTAGACCATGCTGGAGATATATCTCCATGTCTACTCTTATATATACTCCATTCGTTCCTAAATATTTGTCTTTTTCAGATTTCAAATGGACTACCACATACGGATGTGTATGTAGACATATTTTAGAGTGTAGATTCACTCATTTTGCTCCGTATGTCTTTTCAGGAAGGGGTCAGATTTGTCCTTGATTTATTTATGAGGTATCCAGATGGCACTGCACCGCCAAGAAAAGAGGGTAACATCAAAATTATGGACTACTTTTTTGAGTATGTTGGTAAGGTCCGGTCATAGTCACTTGTTGAAATCTCTAAAAAGACAAATACTCACTCCGTCCAGAAATACTTGTCATCAAAATGGATAAAAGGAGATGTATCTAGACGTATTTTAGTTTTAGATACATCTCTTTTTATCCATTTTGATGACAAGTATTTTCGGACGGAGGGAGTAGAAAACAGAGTTGGTGATGATGGTGTGCGTGCCATCCTGCAATATAGGCCGTCGGATTTATATCTAACGGATAGGAAAGAAACTATGGCAATTTTGCAAAAATATACCCACACGTCTCTCCACGTTCGCAAATAAGGCCTTCCCTCATTCAACCTTTTCTCTCACAAGATAAACTACTCATACAAATGCATCTTGATGTTCCGTGCAACGCACGGGCAGCTAGCTAATTTCTTTTAAAATAGTTGCTGCGATAATTGGGTTGAAGTGATATATTTTATGTCCGCCCCGAATGATTTCAGATTCACTAGTAGTAACAAAGAAAAGGTTGCCTTGTTAATTAACAGAAAACAGGGTGAAAGCAATCACATGAGGCCGGTAAAAACAAGGCACACTGGGTTCAACGTCATCGTCACTACAGCTGTGCGCGCGCGAGAAGTCTACATATCGAGGGGGATACCGAGCGAGGCACCGAGACACAATGTTTGAGAGAGAAACCAATTGACAGATTATGATCAAATTGAGTTGTCAGCCTTCTGTTGTCATTGTTTGGGGGGGGAGGGAGAGAAAGACGTATCGAGAGTGTGCACGGTAGGCACAGAGGCACAACTAGAGTGTGTGTGTGTGTGTGTGTGTTTGAAAGAGGAGTAGATAGATTATTATCAAGATCGATGTGCCACCCTACTCCTTCGGTGCCGGGTAGTGTGTGTGTGTGTGTGTATGTTTGAGAGAGAAGCCAGTCGATAGATTAGTATCAAGATCGAGGTGTCACCCTACTCCTTTGGTGTTGGGAAGTGTGGGTGTGTGTGTGGGGGGGGGGGGGCAGTGACACTCACATATCTCTACTCTTATAAAAAAACAGAGTTGGTGATGATGGTGTTCCTGACATCCTGCAATATAGGCCATCCGATTTATATCCGACGGACAGGAAGGAAACTATGGCAATTTTGCAAAAAGATACCCACACCCCTCTCCGCATTTGCAAATAAGGCATTCCCTCGTTCATCCTTTTCTCCCACAAGATAAACTTGTCATACAAATGCATATTGATGTTCCGTGCAACGCATGGGCATCTTGCTAGTAGGGAGAAGGAGTTTGTGTGACACATATCTAGCTATATTAAGGGATAGGTAGATAGCATATGTGTGAGAGACATTATTATACTTTGAGACATTAGTGGCTGTGGGTGGGCGGAATTAAAGGGGTGGGCGTGTTAGACATAGAGAGCGTGTGTGTTTTTGTGTGAGAGACTTGTAGGACGGGGTAGAAAGACGAATTTAACCCTGACGAAGGGAGAGAAATACACGAAGTGCGCGTGTGTGATTCCGATGCCCACGGGGAAATGAGATATGTATGCGTGTGAGAGAGATTGCACAATTCATTCACATATCACTATCTAGCGATCGTGGACGTGCATCGCTTGAACATAAGTCAATATCTACTTCGTATCATGGCCAAAGGTACAATATCGATTCAACGCTATAAAGATTGGACACTCACATATCACATTTTTTCTATTTAAATAAACCTTTTCAGTTGTGCATGCCAAAGTTACAGTGATGTTTCTTCAAACAACCAATGTAGCTATCATGTATATGCACCATTGTTACTCTTGCATTCAAATTCATTAGTCTTGGATGATTTAAGTTTCTATTTTGAAGTAATATATGTAATATTCATATATGAATTCAACGGGTACACAATTTATGAAATGGAGGCTATGTAATCATATGAGGTAACACTTTTAAGTAGCTGACTACAATAACCATTTCTTTTTGTGCGCCTCTAAACTAACACGTCAATGCATTATGTTTAAAGTAAATAACCAATGGCACTAAATTATCTATTTACATGAGAAATACATAGGCTGAGCGTTTGATCCTTTTTTTGTGAACGCGCCACTACACCCGTACGATTGGCCGCGCCCGTGTGAACGTCCAAGTTATCGGCGCATCATCCCGAGTTATTGTCTTTTTTTCTGGGGTGGACTTCACACCAGTTATTAACTGCTGACGCGTGCCCCGTGTACACAGTCTAGCATGACCTTCCCGCTAGCACGGTCCAAAATTAGTTGAAACTGGATACGAACGATCCCGCGGGCGGCAAAATCTCCCGCCTCCTTCTAAAATTTCCGCCACCTTAGTCTTTAGCATGCGAAATCCCCCTTTTGTCCTTGGTGCACGGAGACCAACAGTTACAATACCGCCCTCATCTACATGATAGGTCGGGGCTGCTTTGGTAACTTCCGGTTCCCCCACTACACAGCACCCCCATTTCCTCTCCCCTCCCGCAAAAATGACTAACTCCACAGCACCAAAGCATCTTACATCACGCCGTCCGTACTTCATCGCCCTTTCTCCCCTCCCCTCTCGAAACCCTAGACTGCTCATCCACCGGCGTACCATAGCCCATTCACTGCCAGAGGCGTCCACCTCGCCAGATCTGCTTCTGCGGCCGCATCTACCCCTCCCACCTTCCCTAGAAACAAGTAGACTGCTCATCCACCACTGTACCACAGCCCATTCAGTGCCGGCCTTGTCCACGGCGCCCGATCTGCTTCGCCGGTACTCTCGTCAACCGCCGCGCATCTGTAGCGGCTCATTCGTACTCCCCACCGGAGACGCTTCGTCCACACCCCCCGGAGCCGCCCCACCGACGCCCCCGTCGACGGCCTCTGATCCTCTTCGCCGACACCTTCCTCAACCCTACCGGAGCCGCTTCGCCGACACCTTCCTCAACCCTACCGGAGCCGCTTCGCCGACACCATCGTCAACCCTACCGGAGTAGCTTCGCCTATACCATTCTCAACCCTACCGGGGCCGCTTTGCCAACTCACAAGTCCACGACCTCAGATCCGCTTCCTCGCACCCTCATCCAACCTACCGGAGCAGCTTCTGACGCCCCGTCCACGGCCGCAGATCCGCATCGTCGACACCACCCTTAACCCAACCACCGGAGCAGCTTCTGACGCCCCGTCCATGGCCGCAGATCCACATCGTCGACACCATCCTTAACCCAACCACCGGAGCAGCTTCTGACGCCCCTTCCACGGCCGCAGATCCGCATCGTCGACACCATCCTTAACCCAACCACCGGAGCAGCTTCTGACGCCCCGTCCACGGCTGCAGATCCGCGTCGTCGACACCATCCTTAACTCAACCACCGGAGCAGCTTCACCTACGCCCTCATCCACGGCCACAGATCCGCTTCGCCCACACCGTAGTCCACCCTACCGGAGCCGCTCCACAAACACCCTACTCAACGGTTCTAGATCTCCTTACCGGACCCCGACAGCCAGCACAGCGTCATCACCCTCGACGTTTCTAACCTGATTCCCACCGTCTGGAGAGATGCCAAGCACTCGCCACGGCCTAGGTACTTGTCACCTTTAAACCCGTCTAGCATCACCTGCCCGATGTACTTCAAATATACTAACCGGTCGCTGTTACCTGTTATGCAGCTGGCAAAAACTACAAGGACGATGTTTCTTATGGATCTAACAGCTTGGCCAACCAAGATCCTGGACTGAGGCATTGCTATGATCTTGTAAGCGCGTCTCTCTCTCTTGTATTGTTCTGTACCTACCAGCGTGCTTTGCTAGGATTTTCGACCAGTAATCCCTTTGTGCAGACAATGATTTCTACTACTGGCTGCTAAATTAGATATGTAGATGTCATACATGATACTACCTCGTACCCCCGTTCCTAAATATAAGTCTTTCTAGAGATTCCACTATAGGCTACATACGGAGCAAAATGAGTGAATCTACACTCAAAAATGCATCTATATACATCTGTATGTGGTCCATACTGGAATCTCTACAAAGACATATATTTAGGAACAGGGGCAGTACATTACACAAAATCGTAGGTGGCATGTAGGAATTCCAGTGCACTACATTAGGCTCCCTTAGAGTGCCTGCTAGTCCAGCATACAGAGTCATGGCTAGTTTATGGTACGCACACAATCGTTAATTGGTGGTTCAAATATGCGCAAGGGATATGCAATGTAGTATCATGTAGAGATGTCTGAAATTAGCCGTGTCAACTTGCAAATAGGGTTACACAATGAAAAAGTACAAGATGTATGTGGCAATTTCATGGAACATCGTAAAAAAAGGAGAGGCAGCGGTGAGCCTATACAGTGTGCTATGGTACGTCACTCCTCCATTGCAATCATCGTGACATGTTATTTGTATGCCAGTTCTATTAGCCAAGTTTCTTAGGGACAGTTATTACGAGTTATCCTAAGAAAATAAGCACCTGTGAATATAAGCTCCATGTAATAAGCCAACCAGTTCTTTTCATTGCGTTCTCAGCTTATCTTTGGTATGATCAGTGGAAAGTCTAGATTGCATTATATTTTTTTCATTTTGCTGCCCATATGGAAATTAATTTGACTTGTAAACATCACAAATTGAACCCAGTGCAGTAATTAATATCATAGGAAAACAGACCATCACTATTTGCTCAAAATGCAAATACAAAGATACCATCTACTTGGCACAATCCACTTTGGTCAATGTTTTCCAGAGAGATCCCATTGCCTAATTTAAATGAAGAACGCATGACCCACATTTAAATGAAGAACAATTATTTATTGAAATTCGATGGTCCAAGTGGCTGGTTATTATCGTATAGCAGCACCACCTGAAAGCATCATATAGCAGCAGCAGCTCATAGCAACTCATCATACAGCAGCAGTAGTCTGCAATTCATCATATACCAGCAGCAGCTCATAGCAATTCATCATATAGCAGCAGCAGGAGCAGCTCATAGCAATTCATCATATAGCAGCAGCAGGAGCAGCTTATAGCAATTCATCATATAGCAGCAGCAGGAGCAGCTTGTAGCAACTCATCATATAGCAGCAGCAGCTCATAGCAATTCATCATATAGCAGCAGCAGCTCATAGCAACTCATCATACAGCAGCAGCAGCTCATAGCAATTCATCATATAGCAGCAGCAGGAGCAGCTCATAGCAATGCATCATATAGCAGCAGCAGAAGCAGCTCATAGCAATTCATCGTATAGTGGATCAGAATGAAAATTTGGCAAAAAAGCAGAGGAGATCCTCACCTTGTTGGATGAGCTCATCCTTCAACAGCACCTCAAGGCCATGGTCTGGGAGGAGGGGAGGGGGAATAAGGTGCCTTCTGCCGCAGTGTGGCATCAACCATAGTTGTGCAGCGCCCGCCAGAGTAGTGCGTTGGACGAACCACAGTGGAGCAGCTGCTGGAGACCATGAGAATGAGGGGCGACGCCAGAGGGAGGAGCAGCCAGGGAGATTTGCCCCTACCCGCCGGCCATGTAGCCTAGCTGGACATAGCATCGTCGAGGACCAGGCCAGATGGGACCAGTGGTGACGGCTCGCTGGAGGAACCCTAGTGCTGCAGGCAGGGGATCGAGGTAGAGGGAAAGGGGAGAGGAGATGCAAGCGGGCAGGGCAATGAATGCTTGCGTGTTTGTTTTTACTTGAGGGTCAGGTGTGACACGGGCGTCAGCAGTTGCATTTTGAGTGTAATATAGGCAGACAACAGAGTCATTTCACTATTCCCCTTCCCTTCAATTTTTAGTGAGGTTCTACCCGAAACACCCCCCTCCAAAGCGAAATTAGTTAAGCCCAAGCCCATAACTCAAAAATGACTTCTTTACATCTTTTATGGCTTATTTTGACAATATGCCCTGAAAAGGCGGAATCGAACTGGCCCTTAACCTGCAATTCAATTGTGCGTGCAATGATGAATCACTCCTGCCCGCTATCTGTACATTTAGGCATCATCATACATGGTATAACCTAATACATGTGCATTCCATTGTAGAATCTGGAATATGAAATGTTTATGTTAGTTCATACGTTGCACATGATGTTTAAATGCCCCTTAAATCTGGTCAGTCAAGTGATGGTCTTTAAGCCTCCTTCTTTGCTTCTTTTCTTGATATGTAAGATTTGCTCACACATCTGTTCAATTGCTTGTTTGCATCAGCCAGCCATACTTGGACTGTTTGCTTCGATTACTTGCTGTTCATGACCTAACACTCTAACAGAGCTTGTCAATGATTTTAACACTAAGGGCTGCTGTAGTGGGGCCTTGTCTAACTCATAGGTGACATAAAGGTTTGGTTGTACACTACACTAGGCTCTCCAAGAGTACCTGGAGATCCAGTTCGAAGGTATGCCTAGTTTTTACATAGTGCAGACATAGTAAATGCTCATTTCATTGTGTGCAAGTGTAAGAGATGCGGCATGTTTCATTATGTGGTGTTGTTTTGTTATAATCTCATCCTTTTGTGTTCACAGACTGGAAAGTATGCATATTTGTCTTCCAAGGAGACGAGTAACTATTTTGTGTCACCTTGCAAAGGGGGTGCAATGAAGATAAGATTGAGGATTTCCAAGTACAAGATGTTAGGAAGGAGCCTTGCAAGAGAAGTAGGAGCTGCGCTGAGCCTCTTCAACCTGCTAAGGTAAGTCACTGTATGCAACTCAACAGTTCAATTCCTTGTTTGTTTCAGGCATAGTTAATTTTCTCTTTTCAATTGTTTTATTTGTCCTCAGTTAATGAGATGCCCAAATAATCATGCCTCATGTTCGGTACTTGTATCACTATTAGTTGACATAATTAAAGGCCTTACCATTTAATTACTCTGCCGAAGTGTGCCTGAAGCTTTGAAGTCTATTAACCAACTATTATTGCATGAGGCTCACAATCTAGTTTATACTACGCTAATGATTGCATAGTTTTGCCTGCTGTAGTATGTTTGTATGAAACCCTCTGTTGTTCATTATGCTCCCTAAGACTTAAATTGAGGCATAGAATGGCCAACTGCTTGCTTACTTATATGCAACGTGCTGTCTAAATTTGTAACTTGTCTGTGTTTTCGATTGGGCCCCAACATCATGCTCCTCTGGTGAGCTAAGAGGGATTTCTGTATGCAGGCTGCACAGATTATCTTTTTATAATTTTTAAAATATCACTTGCTTATGCTTCATGACGTGTAACAATTATTGTTTTTGAAAGTGACGTGTAACGTTATTGTTAGTCATGTTTTGCCATGTAGTACAAAATAGTGTCTTGTTCGCTTCACTGTTGTAACTATATTTTTGCCCTAGTCATGTGTACTTACAGAAACATTTCAGGATGAAGTGACATCAACACAAAGATCTGCGAGCAGTGCGGCATGGCCGTTACCGAATGATTATGGATTGGAATTGGAATGTGCTGATGTTCTCGAGCATCAACTAGAGGTGGCAAGACAACGTGTACATGATTGTCAACGTATAATCAACAAGTTGAGACTGAACATGCAGGTATTAGATGCAGGAGTCAACAAAATGAAACAAGACACTGAGGTAACCATGAAGGAATTGGAGATTTTGCAGACTGAAATTTGTGCTATCTGAATCCGGCCAATCCTATTTTCTGAAGAGATTATAGTTCAAATGGAGTTAAGTTGATGCGCGTCCATGATGTATGAGTTGTATTTGCCCAGTGTATGTAATTTGCTGTTTGTGTATGCTTTATTATCACCTGTGCCGAACCATAATGCCCAGTGGGTATAATCGGCTGTAATTTCTTTATTGTATAGTGTAGGATTATTCTACCTTTCTATGCCTTGATCTCTTTGTTGTATAGTGTATGCTTTTTAGAGGTGATAGTATCGAGTAGGATAATTCTTTGAATATGCTATATCGTTCAAACGGGGGCCAACTCGCCTGACCATGGCCCTTCACGGGCCGTCGGATCCATGGGCCTTCTACGTCTCGTAGGATCCATGGGCCTGCTACGTCTCGTAGGATCCATGGGCCTTCTACGTCTCGTAGGATCCATGGGCCTTGTATGTCTCGTAGGATCCATGGGCCTTCTATGTCTCGTAGGATCCATGGGCCTTCTACGTCTCATAGGATCCATGGGCCACCGACTCATTTATGGGTCTTGTACGGGCCTTTAATGGAAATCGTACGTTTTATGGGCTGACCATAACGGGCCGTTAATAGGCCGTATTTGGTGATGCTATGAGAATGGCCCAACAGACTAACGGTCCACAAACGGGCCGACTGTAACGACGGGCTGAATTTGGCCCACAAGTAGAAAATGACAGTAACGGGCCGTAAGTAACCGAATGCTGCAAATGAGCCCAAGAATAAATGGGCCCTCAGAAGGCCGAAAGTTAACTTGGGCTGGACACGGCCCAACGGAATAACGGGCCGTTAATGGGTATAAAGTGATACACTGTTCTTTATGGGCCAGTTTCACCACGGGCCGTTAATGGGTGTAAAGTAATACACTGTTCATTACGGGCCAGTTTCAGCACGGGCCGCTAATGGGCCAAGAGTTACAAAGGGCCTCATATGGGCCGAAAGACGTCATGGGCTATACATGGGCCAGAAGTGAAAATGGGCTGGAATCATATTGGATGGCCCAGATGACGCTACTGGGCCTAATTCGGATAGGGCATAACGGGCCTTGGGTTAGCGGGCTGTAAATGGGCTATATGCGAATAGGCCGTTAACAGGCTTTCCATGGGCCGGCCCGCCAGCTTTTGACCAAGTCAAACGAGCCGGCCTTTTCACAGGAATGGGCCGCTGTTGGGCCATGCCACGTGTGGACGTATCATAGGCGCCTTCTGTCCAGTGAGTGGATGACATCTGTCCCAATGATGAGCCGACACGTGTTTCCTCTAGCCAATGATGATTTTACACGTGGAAAATCCCCATTGGTCGGGGCTGTTAACAGGTTATCGGATCCAAAACCCGACCCGATAGCTTAACGGCGTTCTGTTACGGTGGATGCCACGTGTCGGTCACCCTTGACGAAAGCACTTCTGTGACGCACGATTTATCGTCATGGAAGTGGACACTTCCGTGATGATAATTTTGGTAATGTCATGGAACACTTCTACGACAGCACAGGTATGACTATCTTGATTCTGTCATAAATTTGTCATGGATGTACATGCATGACAAAAACGTGACCTACTGTGACAAACACGTATCATCACAGAAGTGTATTTTTTTGTAGTGATGGGCATTCAACGCCTGGAGGTGCATGGGGATTTCAACCTCGCAATATCTCAAATAAATGGAGACTTCGACGCCAAGGATCCGAAAATGGTGGCTTACCACAACGTCGTCCTCAGGATGTCAGCTCGGATCGAGGGGCTCGAATTCCACCATGTGGTCCGGGGAAACAACCAAGCGGCGGATATCCTCGCCCGCATTGGCGCTAAGCGCGACCCTGTCCCACCTAATATCTTCTTGGAAAGGCTGTTTAAGCCATCCGTGGTATGGGAATGAGAGACCGGTAACAATAGTCCAGACCCGGCCACAACGCCAGATCCCGAACACTCTGACGTAATTGGAGGCTCTGCCACCGAAATAACACCTTCGGCGCACGTGATTATGGCTGTCATCGCCCCATGGACAGAACCCTTCTTGGCTTACCTAACTAGGCAAGAACTCCCCGAGGACCCAAACGAGGCACGTTGCATTGTGTGGCGGTCTAAAGCCTACAAGGTCCACGAGGGAGAGCTTTATAAGAAAAGCGCTACCAGAGTAGTTCAAAGGTGCATCTCTGAAGAGGAAGGACGACAACTATTGGCAGAAATTCATGCTGGACTTGGCGGCCATCACGCCGCAGCTCAGGCCCTTGTAAGCAAGGCCTTCCGTACAGGTTTTTACTGGCCGACGGCCCGAGCAGACGCACACGACCACGTTCAACGTTGCGTCGTTGCCAGCTTTTTGCAAACCAAAGCCATATGCCACCTACCGCTCTCCAAACAATCCCCATTACTTGGCCCTTTGCGGTCTGGGGGCTTGATATGGTCAGACCCCTTAAAGGGGGAAGCCATAAGAAAAAATACTTATTGGTCATGGTGGATAAATTCACCAAATGGATAGAAGCCAAACCAGTTAAAACGGCCGAGTCCGGACCAATGATAGACTTCATATCTGGGGTTGTATACCGTTACGGCGTCCCCCACAGCATCATCACCGATAATGGCTCGAACTTTACAGCCGATGAGGTAAAAATTTGGTGCAGCAACATGGGCATTAAGCTCCATTATGCTTCTGTCTATCACCCGCAAACAAACGGTCAAGTCGAGCGAGCAAATGGTCTTATCATGAGCGGCATTAAACCCAGATTAGTGCGATCTTTGAAGGAATTAGATACGCACTGGGTAGAGGAGCTCGACTCCGTACTATGGGGGCGGCGGACCACGCCGAATCGCACTACCTTATACACACCGTTCTTTATGATGTACGGCGCAGAGGCGGTACTGCCTCGCAACATAATTCATGACTCACCTCGAGTGCGCATGTACGAAGAGAAAGAAGCCGAGCTTGATCGGCAGGACAGTTTGGACGCCCTGGAGGAGGAGCGTGACGTGGCAAAAGCCCGTTCCGCATTCTATCAGCAACAGGCTCGACGGTATCAAAGCAGAGAAGTACAGGCCAAAACTTATAACGTTGGCGACCTCGTTCTACGCCTACCAGAGAAGAAAAAGAACAAGCTCAAGCCCAAATGGGAAGGTCCCTTCATTATTGACAAAGTTCTGACCGGTGGAGCGTACCGTCTGCGGGATGCATCGGACAATCGACTCGAGCCAAACCCATGGAACGCGGCCAGACTCCGAAGGTTTTATGCCTAGTGCCAGACTCTCTGTTCGTCTCCTTACCTCCGTCCATTTTTATATATCTGTTACCTGTCTTTTCTTTCTTTCTTTCTTCCCTTTTTTCTTTACGACCTTACAAGGTTAAATTGTGTTTTGACTGCACAATCTTGACGCGCTAGGTGTGCTCATTATACCTGGGGGGCTTCTTATACAGAAGCTTAATATAACTGTTTTTCGGGCTCTATGCCCCACACATGTGTTACTTTTCCACATGTACCTTTTTTGCCATTATATGCATCGATATGACTTAAGTTTTGGCCAAGCTGGGTTGCCTGGCTCTTGTGTTTATGCCCTACGTTCCCGTTAATTCGGCTAGGGCATAAGGGGAGCACCTCTGCGATTGTTACTGCCGGGTCAGCCGGATGTGTACCTCAGACTGGGTGAAGCCGAAAGCTAGCGTTCTTAAGGGAATATTCGGTCGGTGAACAAAAGATGACTTTTATTTATTGTAATACACGCCCCCAGATGTTTATATCCTACGTCTCTTTTCGCAGTTCGGACATGCACATTAATGCATGCGTACCCAGGGAAAGGAACCCTTAACGGAACTATTCTCCCTGGAAGATGTTTCTTACTATCCATGTAATATAACACAGCTAGTTGGGTACTTGTCTGTTCAAGCACTTATGACCCCTACGTCTGGTTTCCACGCGTACCCTGATTTTTACATAACTGAGCGGGTATTCGGATACACTCCGGACTGTCGGTTCCAGAGGTCGAATCGAAAAGGTCCGCCATGACAAATGATTTACAATCTGGCTAGGGACAATATATGTCACTTGAAGTACACAGTCACTTAGACTGACTAAATTCTTCTTCTATACCATCCAACAGGCTGTCTAGCATACAATCCTGTTGGGAATACTTTGCGGCTAATTTCACCCGGTCATACACCAAACTAACGGGGATCTCTTTCCCATCAGACCCCACAGGTCCAACCTTGGCCATGTGGTTCGGGTCAGCCATGGTATATCGCGTCTTCACCATGGCCCAGGCTTCCCTTGCTCCTTGTCGGTAGGCTGATATCTTCCATAATCGGAAGCGCCGCTGCGCTCCCTTGAGCTTCTCTACAAGCGCCACCATGCCTCCTGGCAGGGAGGCGGATGGCCACAAGGCTTGGGCAATGCCCTGCATCACCTCCCGAACTTGTTCGTGCAGTTGTGAGAGCTCCGGCAGAAGATCACCCGTAGACCCGGGCATCTCCTCCGCGGGACGACCCGTTAGCATACCTACAGATATAACTCTGTTAGCCGGTTTCTTTGCCAAACTTAATAAAAAGTTCGTTCAAGCACTTACTAAAAATGTCGCATCGAAGCCTCTTATTCTCCTTTACGGAGTCAGCAAGTTGGGCCCGAACATCTTTCAGTTCAACACTCAGCCGGATATTGGCATCTTGGAGATCGTTTTTCTCCCGCCTAACCTGCTTAAGCACGCGCTCGCCAGCCTTTAACTGTCGTTGAGCATGTTGCTCATCCCCTTGCACTACCTCCGGATTAACCCCGGGATCATCTGCAGAATCTATTGTTAGATTTGCACGCATGTCGCATACTAACCGGTACATGTCATTCTTTTTTATAGAGACAAGTGTTACCAGAGGGGGCCTTCTCGGACTCCTTCATTGCAGCAACTGCGGCCCATAGCTGGGCTTTCCACTCTTCCAGCTCTTGGGACAATTGGGTATTCTTCTCTGTAAGAACCTACACAAATAACGATCCTTAAATCAGTTGTGTCAACTGTTTCAAGTCTCACGGGCTACTGATATACATAATTATTAGATTTTCTTACCCATATATCCTTTACATACTGGTCCGTGGCTCTGGCAAGACCATTTTGAGCAGCTCGGATGTACGCGTCTCCTGAGTTGAAGGCATCGAACGCCTCTTGAGAGAAACAAGCGTCACGGAGTATGGCCCGGCGACGCCTGTGATTCATGGCACTCTCCATTTCGGAATTCGTAGCGGACAGCCTATCCGCATCCTCTGTAGGAGGAACATCCGGTTTTGGCCCCACGTTAGTGTCCGCCTCTAAGTCCGGCGCTGGAGCCCGGCTGGTGGGGGCATGGCCGGCAGGCTCTCCGGATATAGTCCGGCGAGCGTTTTTTCTGCTAAAGAAACATGGACGTTATTATATTATGAAAGACGACAACCACGGAGCAGGGTTCTTTTCATACCTCTGCGACGGCGTCTCAGTCCTGACCGCCTTCCTTTTAAGCCTACCCGGTTTCGGTGCCCCTTGTTGGTGGGCCACTGCGGGTTCGGCATGGCGTCCCGAGGGCCTTCCCTGTAAGACACCAAATGTGTGCAGTAGGTGAAGTGCAAAAAATGGGATCCTTCTCAGAAGTTGGGACTCCGGTTTTACTTACATGCGATGCAGGGAGCAGTCTGGGATAATCTGCTATGATGGCCACCAAGGCACCGTTGCAGCTCAATTGATAGAACGTCCTGTCGATGAGCTCCACAAATGTGTCCGGATCTTCTTCGAGTCCGGGGTCGAGGTCCCGGTCAGGGTCCTCTGGCTGTGGAGATGGGCTGTGGACCTCCCTCACGGCTTTTCGCAGTTCCTGCTATGAAATAGTAAGGTAAATATTTACGATAAAGAATGCAGGATGGTCTGGAGTAAAAAGTAGCAGCTCACCCAGTTTGGGTCGTTGTACATGGAGAATCCATCCCGTGGCTTAATGCGGATGAACTCCTCTTCCTCTCCTTTATATAAATCAGACAGTACATTCGCTAGAGCAGCGATTGAGTCCGGACCTTTACGACCGCAGCGGGTGGCATCGTCTTCTCCACTGAAGTGCCACATGGGTTTTCCTCGATATTGAAGTGGCTGCACCCCCCGCATTATACATATTGACATAACCTCGATTATTGTCAATCCTGATTCGGCCAGCATTTGTATCCGTCCCATCAGGTACACGACCTCCCTGTTATCTTCCTCCTGGGGGCTGCGAGGGTGCCAGCTGCGGCGTTTCTTCAGAGGGGCGTTATCAAACTCAGGAAGGCCCCTCCCAATAGGGTCAGGAAGGGGGACATCCTCCATATAAAACCACTCCGAAGGCCAGTCTTCGGATGTCTTCTTCGGAGTACCGGACAGATATCCGGTCGCGGCGATGCGCCAAATTTCGGCTCCGCCTACTTGATATATTGACCCCTCCTGTGTACGGGGCACGAGGCAGAATAGTCTCTTCCATAGCTCGAAATGAGCTTCGCAGCCCAAAAACAGCTCGCAAAGGGCGACATAGCCTGCGATGTGTAATATGGAGGCGGGAGTAAAATTATGCAGCTGGAGGCCGTAGAACTCCAGGAGCCCGCGGAGGAACGGATGGATTGGAAATCCAAGTCCCCTTAATAAGTACGGGATAAGGCATACCCGCTCCCCCATAGATGGGTTGGGAAAGCTCTTCGCTTGCTCCCCGCCATTGTAAGTGGCTAGTCCAGCTCGGACGGGGACCATATACGCAGGAGGAAGAAACCCCTGGGTCTGTAACTCTACTAACTGTCTGTGGGAGACGGAATACTTCTTCGAGTTGCCTGGCTTAGGGCTACGGGAGCGAGAGGAGAAGCTGCGATGACCAGCCATGATAGGATGGATTTTTCCGGGCGCGCTCTGATGGATACTCGCTATGGGAGGATGGTGTGATCTGGATCTGAGGATCCCCAGCTCTTTAAATAGACGATTTACTCACATGGCTAGGGTGGCAAATGTAAAAATGCCCTGGCTTCTCGCATTCGCTCGACAGGTGGAAGATAACCATTATTAGGCGCGGAAGCCTAGGAGTGCAACATTTATGGGAAGCCGGACACTACTCAACAGGTACTCAGAATTTGGAGAAGAACCTGCCTTGCAATGCCGAAGACAATCTGCGTGCCGGACTCATCGTCATTGAAGCCTGGTTCGGGGGCTACTGAGGGAGTCCAGGATTAGGGGGTCCTCGGACAGCCGGACTATATCCTTTGGCCGGACTGTTGGACTATGAAGATACAAGATTGAAGACTTCGTCCCGTGTCCGGATGGGACTCTCCTTTGCGTGGAAGGCAAGCTTGGCAATTCGGATATGTAGATCTCCTCCCTTGTAACTGACTCTGTGTAACCCTAGCCCCCTCCGGTGTCTATATAAAGCGGAGGGTTCAGTCCGTAGGAAAACAACAATCATAATCATAGGCTAGCTTCTAGGGTTTAGCCTCTACGATCTCGTGGTAGATCAACTCTTGTAATACTCATATCATCAAGATCAATCAAGCAGGAAGTAGGGTATTACCTCCATCGAGAGGGCCCGAACCTGGGTAAACATTGTGTCCCCCGCCTCCTGTTACCATCCGCCTTAGACGCACAATTCGGGACCGCCTACCCGAGATCCGCCGGTTTTGACACCGACAGCCACCCACAACACTACGGAAGCCAATGACGTTGTCATGGCTGAAGCTAATGTGGCGCCTGAAGTGAATACGGTGCCTGAAGCGAATGCTACACCTGAAGCCAATGTTGCACCTGAAACCATTGTGCAACTTCAAGCCCATGTCAATGCCGACACTCCTGTGTACCACCTCCAAGGCCTCACACAATTGAGCTGGCATTTGATCGCGGCCAACCTGTCATGGTTCGATGGCCTATTCTGGTTCCTCCTCCTGCTCCCGGACCACAATTTGATTATCATGTGGAGCACATGCCTCAGGTCCAGAAGCCAAAGCCCAGGCTGCCAAGGTTTCCAGGTACGACAACTTCACCAGGATCATTCAATGTGAATGGCTTCATTGCACACAATACCTTCTTTGATAGCACCAAGAACCCATATTCGAAGCCAAGGATTTCATCAGATCGGTTCTGTAGCTATCAATAGCGTAGTTACTATTCTTGTGTCCTATACAATCAAGGGCACATTTTTCCCCATATGCGTCTAGACTGCGAAGCCATTGCTGGCCTGCCCTGCTTGGAAGAAGCCCTCGACTGCTTCAGAGATGCTAGCCTTCTACAGTTTGTAACCGCAAGGAAAATTGGAATGAAGAACTTCTGCTGTAATTCTATGCAACTTTCCACATTAGCGGCTACAACAGGGATCCGAAGACTTGGGTCCTTGAGTGGATGACAGACAATGTACACCACGAAGCCAAAGCTCTTGATATTATTGAGCTTACTGCCTTGCCCACTCCAGGTGAACTCTATGAACCTGGTTGTCAGCTTCACTGCAATGCTTTGGCGAGCATATTCCAGAAGCCTGAGCCGAATATGAGCCAAATGCTGAGTATGATGAAGCCACTGCCTAGAGATGCTGACTATCCTATGAAATTCCTTGTTGAAGACCTAGAGTATCTGCCCCGCACTATATATCATATCATTAGGCGAACTCTATGGCCTGTCAAAGGATATTCTCCAGCAGCTAAGCTAGAAGGCGCAATGAAGACATTGGTCTTCTATATCTTCAATGGCATCAGTTTCAATGCTCAAGACTTCTTCATCAGGTAATTGGCTACATCCGGATCTGATCTTTTTTGGTCTAAAGTTTTATGCTCCATGGGTAATGCGCCTCATCAAGCTTCACTCTGCTATCAACTATCAGCCTTCTGCGCGCAATCATCTCATATTCTTGCCAGAGGTTGATCTGACTGTCGAAGCCATATACCCAGAGCCTGCCAAGGAGCCAATTTATCTTCACAACGCCGATCACCAAAGTTTCACACAACCTATTGAAGGATTTCTTGTTGCAACTCGTGTTTATCCTTTGGCTGGCAATACACGTGCACCTCATCGTGCCCATACTGAAGCCACTGAGAGTACCATTGCTCAAAGGCCTCGGGCGATCTCGCGTTCTCAATGACCGAGAGCTCGTTGCACTGCATCAAAAACATGATAAGCATCATGACTGGCTGAAGCATCAGATGCAAAGCCTCTTGGTGGATGTTAATTGCATTCGCAACCTTGCCACCAAGAATGCTTCTGTCACTCATGAAACCTGTCGGCGGTCGTGGAAGAGTCTGACATTGCTGAGCTCTGAAGATGATCTTCAACAAGATAGTTCCACAGAGAGATTCAATTTTGATTCCACTCCTCCCAGGAACGCTGTCTTGCATCAGACTCCCTCACTTGAAGACTCTGAGTACTCCTCCTCAGCGGCAACTGTCAATGCCAGAGTCATTGATGACGAAGATGATGCTACTTCACCAGCTACAGCTTCGCCTTGAATCGACATTGCACTAAGTTCTTTTGCACCACCGGACCTCAACGACGACCCTGCAGCTTCACCTACTCCTCATGGGAACGAGTAGAAGCTCTATGTCTTCAAACCTTTTTGGTCCTTACTGACAAAAGGGGGAGAAGCATATGAGTTGACAGTCTTCAAGCGGGTTCATATGGGTGGTTGCTTTATATGTTGCCAAGTGCTTACAACTCTCGTTTTGATACATTTGGTTCTTTGAGTTGTAACACTTAAACTTGATGGTCGTCTGCTACCTTTTCTGTCAACTATGTGATGCGATGATAAATTCCTCATGTGCGATGATAAATTCTGCACGAAGCATTTTGCAGACGTTCATTTTTCATTATGCATGTCATTATCTTCGTTATATCTTTTCATGCATGATGAATTGTCTTCATAAGTTGAAGAGGATCTCCACAAGTACAACCTGCTGATACGTCTCCAACGTATCTATAATTTATGAAGTATTCATGCTATTATATTATCCATCTTAGATATTTTATGGGCTTTACTATGCACTCTTATATTATTTTTGGGACTAACCTATTGACCCAGAGCCCAGTGCCAGTTCCTGTTTTTCCCTTGTTTCAGTGTTTCGAAGAAAAGGAATATCAAACGGAGTCGAAACGGAATGAAACCTTCTGGAGAAGTTATTTTTGGAAGGAAAGCAACCCGGGAGACTTGGAGTCCACGTCAAGAAAACAACGAGGAAGGAACGAGGCAGGGGCGCGCCCTCCACCCTCGTGGGCCCCTCGTGGCTCCCCTAACGTATTTCTTCCGCCTATATATATCCATATACCCTAAAACGATCGGAGAACAAAAGAGATCGGGAGTTCCGCCACCGCAAGCCTCTGTAGCCACCAAAAACCAATCGGGACCCTATTCCGGCACCCTGCCAGAGGGGGGAACCCTCACCGGTGGCCATCTTCATCATCCCGGCGCTCTCCATGACGAGGAGGGAGTAGTTCACCCTCGGGGCTGAGGGTATGTACCAGTAGCTATGTGTTTGATCTCTCTATCTCTCTCTCATGTTCTTGATTTGGCACGATCTTGATGTATCGCGAGCTTTGCTATTATAGTTGGATCTTATGTTTCTTCTCCCCCTCTACTCTCTTGTAATGGATTGAGTTTTCCCTTTGAAGTTATCTTATCTGATTGAGTGTTTAATGATTTGAGAACACTTGATGTATGTCTTGCCGTGCGTATCTGTGGTGACAATGGGATATCACGTGACTCACTTGATGTATGTTTTGGTGATCAACTTGCGGGTTCCGCCCATGAACCTATGCATATGGGTTGGCACACGTTTTCGTCTTGACTCTCCGGTATAAACTTTGGGGCACTCTTTGAAGTACTTTGTGTTGGTTGAATAGATGAATCTGAGATTGTGTGATGCATATCGTATAATCATACCCACGGATACTTGAGGTGACATTGGAGTATCTGGGTGACATTAGGGTTTTGGTTGATTTGTGTCTTAAGGTGTTATTCTAGTACGAACTCTAGGGTTGTTTGTGACACTTATAGGAATAGCCCAACGGATTGATTGGAAAGAATAACTTTGAGGTGGTTTCGTACCCTACCATAATCTCTTCGTTTGTTCTCCGCTATTAGTGGCTTTGGAGTGACTCTTTGTTGCATGTTGAGGGATAGTTATATGATCCAATTATGTTATTATTGTTGAGAGAACTTGCACTAGTGAGAGTATGAACCCTAGGCCTTGTTTCCTATCATTGCAATACCGTTTACGCTCACTTTTACCACTTGTTACCTTGCTGTTTTTATATTTTCAGATTACAAAATCCTATATCTACCATCCATATTGCACTTGTATCACCATCTCTTCGCCGAACTAGTGCACCTATACAATTTACCATTGTATTGGGTGTGTTGGGGACACAAGAGACTCTTTGTTATTTGGTTGCAGGGTTGTTTGAGAGAGACCATCTTCATCCTACGCCTCCCACGGATTGATAAACCTTAGGTCATCCACTTGAGGGAAATTTGCTACTGTCGTACAAACCTCTGCACTTGGAGGCCCAACAATGTCTACAAGAAGAAGGTTGCGTAGTAGACATCACCTGCCATGTGCATTTGCATTCCAAAGCAAAACACTTATATGCACATCTCCAGGGGGAGCCTTTTGCTACTTATGAAGCCAATACCTCAAGCCTTTACAATTTCACATACTTTTATCCCCGTTGAAAACTTCAACCAGTTTGTCATCAATCACCAAAAAGGGGGAGATTGTAAGTGCATCTAGTGCCACCCCTAGTTGGTTTTGGAGTATTGATGACAAACTTGGTTGAGGGACTAATGTGTTTGTGAGAATTGCAGGATAACACAGGTAGTAGTCCCTCATTGATTCGGTTTACCTACCGGAGATGACCCCTAAAAATGTGTGAAGACATTGAAGACAATGGTGGTATGTGAAGATATTCACAACGAAGATTATGACTCGAGAAGACATTCACGTGAAGACTATGGAGTGTGAAGACATAGCTGTTTCGTAGTTTCCTTTTCCTCTTTGTTGAGTCATAGGAACCACCGTACTGTTAAGTGGGGTCCAAGTGAACAAAGTCAGAGTGACTGAAGTGATGCTCAACCAAATCCTAAGTCTTCGAGCGAAGACAATGAGAGCAAATCTTATCCAGAGCTGGATGAGTCAGCTTTACTTGTAGCCCAAGTCAAGCTGCCGCGTGTGTTTGAAATCTGACCATTGGAACACGTGTCAATTCCTTAGTGACCCAGGGTCATTTCGGACAAATCAGGTCGGGTTGCCTAGTGGCTATAAATAGCCCACCCCCTACACCATAAATTGGTGGCTGCTCAGACTTAGTGCACGGCTTTTGTCGTTTGAGAGCAACCCACCTCGAAACCTTCGAGAGAGAGAAATCCTTGCGAGGACAAAGCCCAAAACACCCAGAGCCAAAGAGTGTTAGGCATCACTGAGTCTTTCTGTCCGCATGACCTGAAGACTTGTTACACTTGAGGACTGTGAATCCTCCAGCCGGTTAGGCGTCGCGTTCTGAGCATCCAAAAGTCATTGTGGATTGCCGATGAACGAAGTCTGTGAAGGTTTGGAAGTCTACCTTGAAGACTTACCAGAGTGATTGGGCGAGGACTAAGTGTCCTTAGCTCAAGGGGAATAAGGTGAAGACGCAGTCTTCTGAGTTGAATCTCAGCCTCCCTAACCAGATGTATAGTTGTCACAGCAACTGGAACTGGTCCAACAACTCCTTGTCCTCACCAAGCAACTTGTTCTATCTCTTCCCTCACTTATTTACAGTTTGTCTTTGTGAAGTCATTTGCATGCTTGCCTTGTCTGTTTGACTTCACTGTGTGACGGCTATTGTTGTTTGGCTTCATTCTATCTTCCATCTTGATCCATACTACCTAGCTGCCAATAGTCTTCGTAGTTTAGCTTCATTACTTGCTTGACTATGGCTCATCTAGTGTAGTCTACCTTCCGCTGCATATCTATAGGTTCATTTCTCTTGTTTGTCTTCGAAACTCTCATGTTTTGAAGACTTTCATAAAAATCTCCTATTCACCCCCCTCTAGTCGATAACTAGCACTTTTGTCGGCGTTCTGGGAACGGGGGTCCCCAGACTTGCCGGCCTGTGGCCCACGGCGTGGCTCTGCGAGCAGGCCCGTACGACCCACCTTCACCAACAAGCATTCAAGACCCTCGCGAGGGGCCAAGCCTCGCGAGGCGGACGACGCAAGACCTCCTCGGGAGCGGCCTCACCAGGCTGGCTCGCGAGGGGTGGAGAGATCAAGGCAAGGCAAACCTCGCGAGGTTCTCGTGACGTGAGCCATGACGACCAAGGCCAGGCGGGCGCCAACGCGCACAGTGTCCTTGTTTCCTCTTTGGTGCTAAGGAGGCAAGCGCAGGCGAGGAGTACCGAGGCGTCAGGCAAATGTTTCCATATCGGTGCAACGAGACCAAGACCAGTAGGACGGTAGGACGGAGGTCACCATGGAGCCCTAGGCGGCGTCACTACTAGAGCCTTTTGCAGGCGAAGACTGCTTTTGTCAAGATAGCTTGTACTAGCTGTCCCCTTTCAAATTGGCAGTTGTTGGCTCCCTTCCCGCTCAATATTTGGGGAGAGGACCAGGGCCTCTATAAATAGGACTAGCCACCACCGTAGGAGGTAAGTCATTCGGAGGCATCTCATCTGATCTTGAGTAATCCTCACCCACACAAGTTCACCAAGCACAAGAACACCTCGCCTCAGGAGGCTGTTCTTCCCCTTGTACTGTTCATCCTCAGCCCAAGAGGCAACCCACCACCACCACACTAGAGTAGGGTATTACACCAAAACGGTGGCCCGAACCAGTATAAATCTTGTGTCCCTTGTGTTGCGAGTTCGTCGAGTTAGCCTAGAGATCGCGAAGTGTGTGAGGGTGTGATCTGTGAGGGGGAGATCTTCGCGCGCACCCCAGTGTTCGAACCTAAAGGGTTTTGCCGGAACCCGAGATCCGACATTTGGCGCGCCAGGTAGGGGTGTGCCGGAGTTTTCCTTCCGTTGATCTGCTCCATGCTGCCACCGTGCTCCGCCCCCATGGCAAGCGCATCGCTTCCTGCTCCGGCGACCAATGCCAGTGATGGGGCCAGGGGGCTCTGAGCCCTTGCTCCTGCCTTGCGGCGGGTGCAATGGCCATCCAAGTTCAAGCCGGAGATGCCGCCGCGCTACGACGGCGTGGCGGATCCGGTGGCCTTCCTGCTTGCGTACGAGGAAGCCGTCCTCCAGGCCGGAGGCGATGACAAGGTCATGGCCAACTGGCTCCCCATGGCCCTGACCGGTGTGCCACGTGCCTGGCTGCTCAACGTCCCCGGATCCACAGTGGCATCTTGGGAGGAGCTGCGCGATCTCTTCGTCGCGCGCTTCGCGGCACCGACACCCCACGCGGTCGCGACCCTCCTCGGCGGCTCGCAGGCACCGCCCTTGGACCACCACATCAAGCCGTTCCTTCGCCAGATCGGCGCCGCTTCCAAGCGCCCGGGGGCTCCACCGGGCTGGGCCACGCCCGAGGCCGACCTCACCTTCAACTCAGGGGATCATCCCATCTCCACCGCCAGCTCAGGTATGCTCCCAATGCTTTGCACTCCCACCATCTGCAACGTGGCTGTCACCAAGACCCTCATCGACGGTGGCGCTGGCCTCAACGTGCTCTCCGTGGAAGCCTTCAGCCTCCTTCACGTACCACTCGAGCGGCTCCGCCTCAGCAAGCCCTTCTCAGGAGTTGGCGGCGACACCGCCCACTCCCTGGGGCAGATCCGCCTTCCTGTCACCTTCGGCACGTGCGACAATTACCGCACCGAGCTGGTCGACTTCGACATCGCCCGCATCGGCCTCCCGTACAACGCCATCCTCGGGTACCCAGCTCTGGCCCAGTTTATGGCAGCAACCCATCCGGTTGCAACCTCATGAAGATGCCTGGGAGCAAGGGCGTCCTCACCGTCGAGGGAGACACCAAGGAGGCTCTGCTGGCGCTCAAGCTTACTTTCAAGACCGCCGCGGCGGCGCAGCCCGCCGGTGCAGGCGCCTCCAAGGCCAAGGGAGCCGCACCAACCAAGAAGAAGCAGTTGTTCACCCAAGACAAGGCAGAAACCAAGCAGGTGCCCTTCAATGAGGACGGGTCCTCAGGAGCCACCTTTACCATAGGTGCCGACCTCGACCCTGACCAAGAGGAAGCGTTGGTGAAGTTCTTGCGCGCAAACAAGGAGATATTCGCATGGGAACCCAAGCAGCTGGTGGGGGTCCCGAGAGAGGTGATTCAGCATCACTTAAGGGTGTGCCTCAACGTACGCCCCGTGAAGCAGCGGGCGAGACGACAGTCCACGGAGAAGCAAGCTTTCATCGTCCAAGAAACTCGCAAGTTGGAGGCGGCGGGTGTCATTCGCAAGGTTCGATACCCCGAGTGGCTGGCAAACCCCGTCGTCGTGCCCAAGAAAGGCGGAAAGGAGCGGATGTGCGTCGACTTCACCAACCTCAACAAGGTCTGCCCCCAAGATCCGTTCCCGCTTCCGCGCATCGACCAGATCGTTGACTCCATCGCCGAGAGCGACCTGCTGTGCTTCTTGGATGCGTTCTCGGGGTATCACCAGATCAAGATGGCGGTAGAAGATGTGGAGAAGACAGCCTTCCTGACCCCATGTGGGCTGTACTGCTACACTTGCATGCCTTTCGGGCTGCGCAACGCAGGCGCAACCTTCCAGCGGCTCATGCACATCGCCTTGGGCCGACAGCTCAGGAGAAACGCTGAAGCCTACGTGGACGACATCATGGTGAAGTCTCGAGAAACGAGGACCTTAATCCAAGACCTGGAGGAAACCTTTGAAAGCCTCCGCCAGGTGGACTTGCGACTCAACCCGGAGAAGTGCGTGTTTGGCATCCCTTCCGGCAAGCTGCTGGGCTTCCTTGTGTCTCACAGGGGGATCGAGGCCAACCCAGAGAAGGTCAAGGCCATTGAAGACATGAGCCCACCGGAAACCCTCAAGGAAATGCAGAAGCTTGCTGGTCGGGTGACTGCGTTGGGGCGCTTCATTTCCAAGCTGGGAGAGCATGCCCTACCCTTCTTCAAGCTGATGAAGAAGAAGGGCCCATTTGAGTGGACCCCGGAGGCCGACCAAGCATTTCAAGACCGCAAGAGATACCTGACCAGCCCTCCAGTAATGGTGGCGCCACGACCTCTCGAGCCCCCAGTGCTTTCTCTTGCCGCCACCCCGTACTCCGCTAGCGCGGCTCTAGTGGCGGTTTGGGAAGAGCACCAAGCCAAAGGCATGTCGCGCCGAGCTACGCCACCAGCCAAGACGACGCAAGATCAAGGTGCTGCAAGGGCCGTAGCAGCATCAACAGAGGATCAAGCTTAGCAGGGCGACGCCGCCGAGACCCCGACAAGCGATCAATCGTTGGGGGCTCCATTACCTCAGGAGACGCCCCAACTTCTGCAAGACATGATCCTCATCATCGCACCAGCCCTCGTCGAGCACACGGTGTATTTCGTCAACACGGTGTTGCGGGATGCAAGGGCACGATATCCCATGCCTCAGAAGCTCTTGCTCACGCTCTTGGTGGCCTCGTGTAAGTTGCGGCACTACTTCCAGGGCCACCCCATCAAGGTCGTCTCAGCCTACCCATTGGAGAGACTGCTCAGGAGCCCCAACTCTGCCGGAAGGGTCGCTGAGTGGAACATCGAGCTGCAAGCATTCCAGTTGGAGTTCAGCACTACCAGGGTCATCAAGGGAGCCGCTCTCGCTGATTTTGTGGCAGAAAAGACGGACGCCCCGGCGCTTGAAATAGGCGAGGATCAGTCCCTCTCGCCGGGAAGTGAGGCGCCTGACGGCTGGGTCATGTATTTCGATGGTACCTTCACACACCAGGGCGCGGGGGCTGGAGCAGTGCTTATCTCGCCCACTCAGGACAAGCTCTACTACGCTGTGCAGCTCTGCTTTCAGCAGGGCGAGAAGGTCTCCAACAACATCGCAGAGTAGGAAGGCCTCATAGCTGGCCTGAAAGCTGCAGCAGCCCTGGGGGTGAAGCGCCTCACCGTTAGGGGCGACTCGCAGCTCCTCTTCAACTTCTCCAACAAGGTATACGAGCCGAAGGACGAGCACATGAGGGCATACCTCGCGGAGGTGCGCAAGATGGAGAAGCAGTTCCTGGGCCTGGAGTTGCAGCACGTGCCCCGTGGCAGCAACAAGGAAGCTGATGACATCGCCAGAAGGGCATCCAAGCGGCAGCCCCAAGAGCCTGGCGTATTCGAGGAGCGGCTCTTCAAGCCATCGGCAACACCACCACTTTCAAGAGCAGCTCAGCCTCGAGAGGAACTCCCGCAGTCGCCTGCCACAGGAGCCCCAGCCTGTGGCCCGACCTCGGGAGCGCGCCTACTCTTGGCGCTCGAGCCCCAGGAGGGATGCTAGACCAAGGAATTCAAGGAATACCTGATGCAAGGGACACTGCCGGAGAAGGAGGAGGACGCGGAGCGTGTGGCCCGGCAAGCCACGGCATACTGCATCCGGGACGGTGAGTTATACAGGAAGTGACCGAATGACGTTTCACTATGTTGTATCTCCAGGGAACAGGGGAAAGAGCTGCTAGCCGACATACACGGCCGGGACTGCGGGCACCACTCGTCGTCGCGAACCCTCGTCGGCAAGGCATTCCGTGGCGGATTCTACTGGCCTACGGCGCTCAACGGCGCAGCTGAGCTGGTGAGGTCCTGCGAGGCCTTCTAATTCCACGCCAAGCAAATCCATCAGCCGGCTCAGGGCCTCCAGACCATCCCACTCTCGTGGTCATTCGCAGTCTAGGGACTGGACATCCTGGACCCGTTCCCTCGAGCGCCAGGGGGCTACCGATACCTCTACGTTGCCATCGACAAGGTCACCAAGTGGGCGGAGGTGGAAGCCGTCCGCACCATCCCAGCCGGCTCTGCGGTCAAGTTCATCATGGGTCTCGTGAGCCGTTTCGTGGTCCCCAACCGCATCATCACCGACAATGGCTCGTAGTTCACCAGTAATCTCTTCAAAACATATTTTGCTGACCTTGGAACGCAGATCTGCTACGCTTCGGTGGCGCACCCCCGGAGCAATGGTCAAGCCGAACGCGCCAACGTGGAGGTCCTGAGAGGCCTCAAGACCAGGACCTTCAAGAAGAAGCTCGAAGCCTGCGGCAGGGGCTGGCACGACGAGCTCCAGTCCGTGCTGTGGTCAATCCGCACCACCGCCACCAAGCCAACGGGCGAGACCCCGTTCTTCCTCGTCTACGGAGCAGAAGCGGTTCTCCCTCACGAGGTCAAGCATCGCTCCGCACGGGTCCTAGCATTTGATGAGATGCAGCAGGACGCCACGCGGTGGATGGACCTCGTGCTGGGGGAGGAATGCCGCCGCGAAGCTACACTATAGGCGGCAAGATACCAGCAGGCGCTGCGGCGGTACCACTATCGCAGCGTCCGCTCCAGGACTCTCGAGGTGGGTGACCTCGTCCTAAGGCGGGTGCTCTCCAGGGAAGGGCTGCATAAGCTCTCACCCATGTGGGAGGGCATGTTCAAGGTCGCCCACGTCTCCAGGCCTGGCGCCACACGCCTGGAGACACAGGACGGGTACCCATCCAGAACGCCTGGAACATCCAGCACCTCTGGAAGTTCTACCCATGAAGAAAGGCCCAGCGCCTATGAAGAAGGCCCAGTGCCTGTGAAGGTCTCCGCCCGTGACACTCTCACGTAATAACGAGTGGGGCTGTACACACCCCGGAGTCTCAGGAGTGCCGCCCTCGGGCCTCGGGGGCTCCCTCCCACATCCAAGTGGCAGCACTTAGCTCCGCGCTGGTGAGAAGACTTGAAGACTAGACTAGGTGCCGGACGCGGCTTTTCATTTGCTTTCCGTAGTTGGCTCGCCCTCTTTTTATTGAAGTTTGCTTCTGGAGTTCTTTGCTGATTTGGTGCTGTCGCCTTTTACCACTGTTTCCGGCTCCAGTTTAGCCTGCACTCTCTCTCGCATACCTCGCGAGGGGGCTAGGCAGGCGCCCACGTGAGCGTTTTCCCTTTCTCTGCCTTTCGTCTGCTTTTTCGCGAGGCACCCTTGTTTGAGCCCACAAGCTGGTGCACCTCTCCTAATTCGTGCCACCAAGTCAAGGAAGGCCTTGACATGCACAAGGAAACAAAGTGCCTCGTGAAGAGGAGGCTACCCCAAACGTGTCAAGCTAAGTTATCTCTACACAAAATAACGACACATCACAGGAACGATAAACATAGCATAGTGATTGAGAAATCATAGTTTGATACATGCCCCTCTGAGGCCCATACTGGTTTCTTTTTCGATGCAGGAAGGAAAGGAAGAACAAAATAAAAGCGGCGCCTGCCCATACAACAGTCCATGGGGGCGGGCTCTTGGCACCGTCCTGAGCTCAGCCAGACCCCTCCTCGCGCTTCACGAAGGCGCGGCGACGAGACGATCCGCTACCGCCTTCGAAGCGGGCGCGGCGGCTGGTCGTAGCCACCACTGCTGGAGCTGTCGCCGGGGGAAGAGCCGCTGTAGCTGGATGAGACGCGGTCGGCACCAAGGGCGGGTTCATCCTCATCCTAGTCACGACCGTCGCCAAGACCGAGCACCTCCTCGCCGTCGTTCACCTCGGGGCAGCACCCGGCGCGGCAACCATCTTCCCCAAACACCCTCACATAGAGGGTCGCATCACCGTCATACTTGAAATGGAGGGTGCAGCAGCTGCCCAGGCCGTGCGAGCGGGCGAACGTCTGCCAACCGCGGGCCAGAGCTATGTTGCCCGTGGCGGAGACCTCGACCGCGACCCAAGAAGCCCTGCTCCAGCAACCATCCGCCTGCAGCCAGAGCCCGCCTGGACCAGAGGCTGGCAGCTCATCGGCGAAGAAGCGCGGGAGCTGAAGCCAGTTGCCGGCCGGGTTCTCCGACCAGACGACGAACTCCGGCAGCACCTCCGCCGAGTGGAAGCGCGGCCGGGGAGGCCGCGCAACCACGGCACGTCTCCCTTCATCGGCAGGGCTGCCACAACCGGAGCGACCCCTGCCACGCGCAGCGGCGCCACCGCGGGAACGGGGGGCCGCGGCGGGGGTCGCGGTGTGCTTGCGGGGACGGCCGCGTCCATGTTTGGGCGCCGGAGATCTGGGCCCCTCGCGAGGGGCCTTCCCCTTCTCCGTGGCAGAGAACCTCCTCGACGGCACCATTGGTGTCGGCAAGGGAGCAAAGGGAGAAGCAAGTGGAATGGGAAGAGATGGGCGACGGGGGCTCTGCTCCCTCCCCATTCATAGCAGGAGAAGGCCAACCAGCGCCCCCACGATCACAGGTAATGATGGTTTTTCCTTGCCTGTAGCAGTGACTCATCAAGTCGGGCAGTTGCCGAGGCAGCGTGGGGAAGCGGAGACGCCCACGTCCAATCAATCGCCACGCGTCGACCAAGGGGTAGGCTATTAGGGCCCGCGGCACACCGCACTTGACCTTTGGCTTTGCCTCGAAGCCAAGCCCAAGCGCGCCTTGGGCCTGGGGGCTACTGTCGGCGTTCTGGGAACGGGCGTCCCCAGACTTGCCTGCCTGCGGCCCACGGCGTGGCTCTATGAGCAGGCCCGTACGACCCATCTTCACTAACAAGCATTCAAGACCCTCGCGAGGGGCCAAGCCTCGCGAGGCGGATGACGCAAGACCTCCTCGGGAGCGGCCTCACCAGGCTGGTTCACGAGGGGTAGAGAGATCAAGGCAAGGCAAACCTTGCTAGGTTCTTGTGACGTGAGCCATGATGACCAAGGCCAGGCGGGCGCAAGCGCGCACAATGTCCTTGTTTCCTCTTTGTTGCTAAGGAGGCACACGTAGGCGAGGAGTACTGAGGCATCAGGCAAAGGTTTCCATATCGGTGCAACGAGACCAAGACCAGCAGGGCGGCAGGACGGAGGTCACCATGGAGCCCAAGGCGGCGTCACCACCAGAGCCTTTTGCACGCGAAGACTGCTTTTGTCAGGATAGCTTGTACTAGATGTCCCCTTTCAAATTGGCAGTTGTTGGCTCCCTTGCCGCTCAATATTTGGGGAGAGGACCAGGGCCTCTATAAATAGGACTAGCCGCCACCGTAGGAGGTAACTCATTCGGAGGCATCTCATCTGATCTTGAGTAATCCTCACCCACACAAGTTCACCAAGCACAAGAACACCTCGCCTCAGGAGGCTGTTCTTCCCCTTGTACTGTTCATCCTCAGCCCAAGAGGCAATCCACCACCACCATACCGGAGTAGGGTATTACACTAAAACGGTGGCCCGAACCAGTATAAATCTTGTGTCCCTTGTGTTGCGAGTTCATCGAGCTAGCCTAGAGATCGCGAAGCATATGAGGGTGTGATCTGTGAGGGGGAGATCTTCGCGCGCACCCCAGTGTTCGAACCTTAAGGGTTTTGCCGAAAGCCGAGTTCCGACAACTTTCACACATCACTATAAGCCTTGCAAGCAATTTGACTAATGAGTTAGTTACGGGATGATGCATTACAGAACGAGTAAGGAGATGATACTTCTCCAATGTATTTATAATTTTTTATTGTTCCATGCTATTATATTATCCATCTAGGATGTTTTTGATGCATTTATATGCTATTTTATATGATTTTTGGGACTAACCTATTATGCTAGAGCCTAGTGTCAGTTTCTGTTTTAACATGTTTTTGAGTATCGCAGAAAAGGAAAACCAGACGGAGTCCAATTGACCTGGAATTTCACGGAGATTATTTTTGGACCAAAAGAAGCCCGCGGAGTATCGAAGATGGGCCAGAAGAGTCCCGAGGCACCCACGAGGGTGGGGGGCGCGCCCTACCCCCTGGGCGCGCCCCCTTACCTCGTGGCCGCCTCGGAGATCCCCCCGACTTGTTCCCGATGCCAACACCTCTTATATATACCCAAACTTCCAGAACATAACCTAGATCGGGAGTTCTGCCGCCGCAAGCCTCTGTAGCCACCAAAAACCAATCGGGACCCTGTTCCGGCACCATGCCGGAGAGGGGATCCCTCACCGGTGGCCATCTTCATCATCCCGACGCTCTCCATGACGAGGAGGGAGTAGTTCACCCTCGGGGCTGAGGGTATGTACCAGCAGCTATGTGTTTGATCTCTCTCTCTCTCTCGTGTTCTTGATTTGGCACGACCTTGATGTACCGCGAGCTTTGCTACTATAGTTGGATCTTATGATGTTTCTCCCCCTCTACTCTCTTGTAATGGATTGATTTTTCCCTTTGAAGTTATCATATCCGATTGAGTCTTTAAGGATTTGAGAACACTTGATGTATGTCTTGCATGTGCTCATCTGTGGTGACAATGGGATATTCACGTGATCCACTTGATGTATGTTTTGGTGATCAACTTGCGAGTTCCGCGACGTTGTGAACTTATGCATAGGGGTTGGCACACGTTTTCGTCTTGACTCTCCGGTAGAAACTTTGGGGCACTCTTTGAAGTTCTTTGTGTTGGTTGAATAGATGAATATGAGATTGTGTAATGCATATCGTATCATCATACCCATGGATACTTGAGGTGACATTGGAGTATCTAGGTGACATTAGGGTTTTGGTTGATTTGTGTCTTAAGGTGTTATTCTAGTACGAACTCTAGGATAGATCGAACGGAAAGAATAGCTTCATGTTATTTTACTACTCACTCTTGAATAGATCGATAAGAAAGGATAACTTTGAGGTGCTTTCGTACCCTACCATAATCTCGTCGTTTGTTCTCCGCTTTAGTGGCTTTGGAGTGACTCTTTGTTGCATGTTGAGGGATAGTTATATGATCCAATTATGTTATTATTGTTGAGAGAACTTGCACTAGTGAAAGTATGAACCCTAGGCCTTGTTTCCTAGCATTGCAATACCATTTACGCTCACTTTTATCGCTTGCTACCTTGCTGTTTTTATAATTTCAGATTACAAAAACCTATATCTACTATCCATATTGCACTTGTATCACCATCTCTTCGCCAAACTAGTGCACCTATACAATTTACCATTGTATTGGATGTGTTGGGGACACAGGAGACTCTTTGTTATTTCATTGCAGGGTTGTTTGAGAGAGACCATCTTCATCCTACACCTCCCACGGATTGATAAACCTTAGGTCATCCACTTGAGGGAATTTTGCTACTGTCCTACAAACCTTTGCACTTGGAGGCCGAACAACGTCTACAAGAAGGTTGTGTAGTAGACATCAAGCAGTTTCTGGCGCCGTTGCCGAGGAGGTGAGTGCTTGAAGGTATATCTTTATATCTTGCAATCGAATCTTTTAGTATCTTGTTTTATCACTAGTTTAGTTTATAAAAGAAAACTACAAAAAATATGGAATTGAGGGTGCCTCATATGCTTCATGTTTTTAATATCTTTCGTGAAAATAAGGATTCCGATAATTGTGCCAAAATGCTAGAAGAAGAATGCATTAAAATGTTTGGCACTAAATCTTTGAATGATGAGCATGATGGCAATGTTGTTAGTAGGAACTCTTTGAATATCCATAGTACTAATGATGATTGCAATACTCATGATGAAAATGTCTCTTATAAGCATGTCAATTTTTGTGGAGTGCATAGAGTTTGCAAGTACACACCAAATAGGGAATATAGATTTTGCAAGAGGCATAAGTATTTAGAAACCAAATGGTTGCAAGAAAGGCTAGATGTTTGTGCTGAAAATTTAAATTTTCTTAGTCATCCTTGTGAACTTTGCAATGAACCTGGTCATTTAAATATCCAATGCAAATTGTTTCATGATCATATCGTGTCCAAAAATTGTGATGACTTGATTTCCCTTGCGCATCATAATGAACTTAGTTTGCTTGTGGGTTATGAAGAAATGAAATGTATAACTAAGGATATGTCAGAATTTGTCTTTGATAAAGTTCTTGATTTTGATCTAGAGGAAATTTATATGTATTGTGCGGTGAATTGCATTGAAAATACTTATATTGCCAATTACATAAAGACAAGCAAATAGAAGATGAAGAGAATACTAATAAAATGGAAGAGATTTCCCAATATCCTCCTATTCTTTCTTATGATGAATCAGGTAACGAGGAGGAGCTTTCTATTCAACCAATCTCATTAATAAGGAGCTCCAAAAAGAGTATTAAACCCACACATGATGTGAAGAAGAAAAAGAAAATACAGAGAAACAAAGGTAAAAAGGTATCCCTCCTAAATGATGTTGCTCCTATTACTCATTGTGATGATGATAATTGCTATATTATTGGTGCTATCCATACTATTAATGATGAGAGTGATTATGCTTATGAGATGAAAAGGCCCAAGCTTGGGGATGCTATGTTTGATGAGAATGACATGTTTGAGAATTTATTTTCTGCAATTAATGTTTGTCCCAAGCTTGGGGATGCTATGTTTGATGAAGATGATATGTTTAGCCCCCCAAGTTTTGATGAGCAAATTTATTATGATGAAAGCATGCCTCCTATTTATGATGATTATTGTGATGACACATATGCTATAAAGAATAAAGATAACCATGAAACTTGTCATCATGATTTTAATTTTCAATTGGATTATGCTTCACATGATAGTTATTTTGTTGAGTTTGCTCCCACTACTATTGATGAGAATAAATTTGCTTATGTGGAGTGTAGTAAAATTTCTATCCAAGTAGATCATGAAAAGAATGCTTTATCTACTAGTTATATGGTTGAATTCATTCATGATTCTACTTAAAATTATTATGAGAGAGGATCATATGCTTCTACATATTGCAATAATATCAAGTTTCCCCTCTATGTGTTGAAAATCTTGAAGATTTGCTTGTTTTGCCTTCCTATGCTAGTTGATTATTGTTCCCATAAGTTATTTGCTCACAAAATCCCTATGCATAGGAAGTGTGTTAGACTTAAATGTGCTAGTCATATTCTTCATGATGCTCCCATTATGTTTCAATTCTTATCCTTTATGTGAGCATCATTGAAATCATCATGCCTAGCTATGGGCGTAAAACGTTAGCGCTTGTTGGGAGGTAACCCAATTTTATTTTTGTTCCTGTTTAGTAATAAATAATTCATCTATCCTCTGTTTATATGTGGTTTTATGTTTTAGTTAGTGTTTGTGCCAAGTAGAACCTTTGGGAAGACTTGGGTGAAGTCTTTGCGATCTTGCTGTAAAAAACAGAAACTTTTGCGCTCACGAGATTAGCTGCCATTTTTTACTGGAGAATGATTTTAGGTTGATTCTTTTTGCAGAAGATTAATAGACAAATTCCTCACATCCACCAATTTAGTTCATAATTTGTTCAGTTACAGAATTATTCGAATGATACAGATTACTACAGACTGTTCTGTTTTTTTTACAGATTCTGTTTTCATTGTGTTGTTTGCTTATTTTGATGAATCTATGAGTAGTATCGGAGGGTATGAACCATAGAGAAGTTGGAATACAGTAGATATTACACCAAGATGAATATATAATGAGTTCACAACAGTACCTAAGTGGTGATTTATTTTCTTATACTAACGGAGCTTACGAGTTTTCTGTTAAGTTTTGTGTTGTGAAGTTTTCAAGTTTTGGGTAAAGATTCGATGGACTATGGAATAAGGAGTGGCAAGAGCCTAAGATTGGGGATGCCCAAGGAACCCCAAGGTAATATTCAAGTACAACCAAGAGCCTAAGCTTGGGGATGACCCGGATGGCATCCCCTCTTTCGTCTTCGTTCATCGGTAACTTTACTTGGAGCTATATTTTTATTCACCACATGATATGTGTTCTGCTTGGAGCATCATTTTTTTTGCTAGATGTTTGAATAATAAACCAAGATCTGAAATTCTTAAATTTTAGAGTCTTCACATAGTTGCATAATTATTCGACTACTCATTGATCTTCACTTATATCTTTCGGAGTAGTTTGTCATTTGCTCTAGTGCTTCACTTATATCCTTTTAGAGCACATCGGTGGTTTTATTTTGAAGAAATAGATGAACTCTCATGCTTCACTTATATTATTTTGAGAGTCTTTAGAACAGCATGGTAATTTGCTTTGGTTATAAATTTAGTCCTAATATGATAGGCATCCAAGAGGGATATAATAAAAACTATCATATAAAGTGCATTGAATACTATGAGAAGTTTGATTCCTTCTGATTGTTCTGAGATATGAAGATGGTGATATTAGAGTCATTCTAGTTGAGTAGTTGTGAATTTGAGAGATACTTGTGTTAAAGTTTGTGGTTCCCGTAGCATGCACGTATGGTGAACCGTTATGTGATGAAGTCAGAGCATGATTTATTTATTGATTGTCCTCCTTATCAGTGGCGGTCGGGGACGAGCGATGGTCTTTTCCTACCAATCTATCCCCTAGGAGCATGCACGTAGTACTTCGTTTTGATAACTAATAGATTTTTGCAATAAGTATATGAGTTCTTTATGACTAATGTTGAGTCCATGGATTATACGCACTCTCACCCTTCCACCATTGCTAGCCTCTCTTGTGCCGCGCAACTTTAGCCGGTACCATACACCCACCATTACCTTCCTCAAAACAGCCACCATACCTACCTATTATGGCATTTTCATAGCCATTCCGAGATATATTGCCATGCAACTTTCCACCGTTCCGTTTATTATGACACGCTTCATCATTGTCATATTGCTTTGCATGATCATGTAGTTGACATCGTATTTGTGGCAAAGCCACCTTCATAATTCTTTCATACATGTCACTCTTGAATCATTGCACATCCCGGTACACCGCCGGAGGCATTCATAGAGTTATATTTTGTTCTAAGTATCGAGTTATAATTCTTGAGTTGTAAGTAAATGAAAGTGTGATGATCATCATTATTAGAGCATTGTCCCAGTGAGGAAAGGATGATGGAGACTATGATTCCCCCATAAGTCGGGATGAGACTCCGGACGAAAAAAAAGAGAAAAAAGAGGCCATAAAAAGAGAAGGCCCAAAAAAATGAGAGAAAAGGAGAGAAGGGGCAATGCTACTATCCTTTTACCACACTTGTGCTTCAAAGTAGCACCATGATCTTCATGATAGAGAGTCTCCTATGTTGTCACTTTCATATACTAGTGGGTATCTTTCATTATAGAACTTGGCTTGTATATTCCAATGATGGGCTTCCTCAAAATGCCCTAGGTCTTTGTGAGCAAGCGAGTTGTATGCACACCCACTTAGTTTCTTTTTGAGCTTTCATACAATTATAGCTCTAGTGCATCCGTTGCATGGCAGTCCCTACTCACTCACATTGATATAGGTTTTTATAATTTCGGATGACAAAAACCTATATCTACCATCCATATTGCACTTGTATCACCATCTCTTCGCTGAACTAGTGCACCTATACAATTTACCATTGTATTGGGTGTGTTGGGGACACAAGAGACTCTTTGTTATTTGGTTGCAGGGTTGTTTGAGAGAGACCATCTTCATCCTACGCCTCCCACGGATTGATAAACCTTAGGTCATCCACTTGAGGGAAATTTGCAACTGTCCCACAAACCTCTGCACTTGGAGGCCCAATAACGTCTACAAGAAGAAGGTTGTGTAGTAGACATCAGGAGTCTTGCCGGTAACGAGATTGAACTAGGTATGATGATACCGACGATCGAATCTCGGGCACGATGACAAAGGGAACAACGTATGTTGTTATGCGGTTTGACCGATAAAGATCTTCGCAGAATATGTGGGAGCCAATTTGAGCATCCAGGTTCCGCTATTGGTTATTGACCTGAGAGGTGTCTCAGTCATGTCTACATAGTTCTCGAACCCGTAGGGTCCGCACGCTTAACGTTCGATGATGATTTGTACCAAAGTTTGTCGGAGTCCCGGATGAGAGCACGAACATGACGAGGAGTCTCGAAATGGTCGAGACAAGAAGATTGATATATTGGAAGGTTATGTTTGGACACCAGAATGGTTTCGGGTAGGTTCGTGCATTTATCGGAGTACCGTGGGGTTACCGGAACCCCCCGGGGGGGTTAATGGGCCTTCATGGGACCTAGTGGAAGAGAGGAGTGGAAGTGCAACTATCCCTGGGTGGTTTTGGTAATTACTATCAACATATAGCTCTTTGAACTAATGCTATTTCAAGATGATCATTTCAGAAAGTTCAATGATTGGCGTGGCATGGATCAGGAATATGGACCCCTCAAAATGCTAAGGACACACATTGGCTCAAGCTCAAGACTCTACATTTTCATTTTAGTGATCCAAGATCATATTGAGTCCATAGGAAAAGCCAATACTATTAAAAGGGGATGAGGTGTTGCTTAATGGCTTACTTGCTCAAAATGCTTAGTGATATGCTCCACAAACCCTCAACCACTTTCTCATATCCACATATGTCCCAAACCAAAAAGTCGAACTCGGCCCCACCAAAATATTCTATCCGGCGCCACCGTGTTCATTTGACATAGCCACTGCCAGAAACCCTAATCAATTCGGTCTCACCAATAGGGATCTCGGTCTCACCGAGATGGGATTGCAAACTCTCTGTTTCCCTTCGTAACGTTTCGGTCGAACCGAAATGAGCGATCGGTCCCACCGAGTTCACAATGCAAACTCTCTGTTTCCCTTTCGTAATGTTTCGGTCTCACCGAAATGAGCGAATCGGTCCCACCGAGTTTGCCTGACCAACTCTCTGTTTGCCTATTACAGAAATCGGTCCTACCGAGTTTATGTGATCGGTCTCACCGAGATTAGGTTATGCCCTAACCCTAATGAAATCGGTCCCACCGAGTTGACATGTCGTCCCACCGAAATGCCTAACGGTCACATTATGAACTAAATTGGTCTGACCGAGCTTCTGATTCGTTCCCACCGAGTTTGGTGAATTGTGTGTAACGGTTAGATTTTGTGTGGAGGCTATATATACCCCTCCACCCTTCCTTCATTCAAGAGGAAAGCCATCAGAACGTGTGTAACTGTTAGATTTTGTGTGGAGGCTATATATACCCCTCCACCATTCCTTCATTTGAGAGGAAAGCCATCAGAACGTGCCTACACTTCCAGCATACATTTTCTGAGAGAGAACCACCTACTCATGTGTTGAGACCAAGATATTCCATTCCAACCACAAGAATCTTGATCTCTAGCCTTCCGCAAGTTTCTTTCCACTCGAATCATCTTTCCACCAAATCCAAATCCGTGAGAGAGAGTTGAGTGTTGGGGAGACTATCATTTGAAGCACAAGAGCAAGGAGTTCATCATCAACACACCATCTATTACCTTTTGGAGAGTGGTGTCTCCTAGATTGGTTAGGTGTCACTTGGGAGCCTCCGTCAAGATTGTGGAGTTGAACTAAGGAGTTTGTACGGGCAAGGAGATCGCCTACTTCATGAAGATCTACCCTAGTGAGGCAAGTCCTTCATGGGCGATGGCCATGGTGGGATAGACAAGGTTTCTTCTTGATGGACCCTTCATAGGTGGAGCCCTTCGTGGACTCGCGCAACCGTTACCCTTCGTGGGTTGAAGTCTCCATCAACGTGGATGTACGATAGCACCACCTATCGGAACCACGGGAAAAAATCTCCGTGTCTACATTGCGTTTGCTCCCTCCAAACTCCTCCCTTTACCTTCATATGCAATGTTTTACATTCCGCTGCTATACTCTTAGACTTGCATGTTTAGGTTGATTGCTTGACTTGTTCTAAAGTTGCTAAAATCTGCCAAGACTTAAAATTGGGAAAAGGCTAGATTTTCATTAAGTCAAGTAGTCTAATCCCCCCCTCTAGACATACTTTCGATCCTACAAGTGGTATCAGAGCTTTGGTCTCCATTTGCCTTGATTTCCATAGCTTTTGGTGATCATAGCATTGGTTTCACAACCTAGTAGAGTATGGCGTCTAGTGAGGGAAATTACCATCGTAGAGGTCCTTACTTTGATGGTACTAATTTTGCTAGTTGGAAGCATAAGATGAAAATGCATATTCTTGGACATATCCCCGCCGTTTGGGCTATTGTGTGTATTGGCTTGCAAGGTGAATTCTTTGATGGGAGAGAACCGAACCATGAAGCTACCGCGGAAGAGTTGAAGATGCTGCAATACAATGCTCAAGCTTGCGATATCCTCTTCAACGGATTGTGCCCCGAAGAATTCAACAAAATCAGCTGTCTTAAGAATGCAAAGGAAATTTGGGATACTTTGATTGATATGCACGAAGGTACCGACTCCGTCAAGGAATCCAAATTGGATGTTCTTCAAAGTCAACTTGACAAGTTCAAAATGAAGGATGGTGAAGGTGTCGCTGAAATGTACTCTAGGCTTGCTCTCATCACAAATGAGATTGCCGGCTTAGGAAGTGAAGAGATGACCGGTAGGTTCATCATCAAGAAGATCCTAAGAGCCTTGGATGGAAAATATGATACCGTGTGCACATTCATACAAATGATGCCCAACTACAAAGATCTCAAGCCAACGGTAGTTATTGGAAGAATTGTTGCTTATGAGATGTCACTCAAGGATAAGGAAGAGCTTCACAACAAGTCAAGTGGTGCTTACAAAGCCTCATGTGATGCTCCTACATCATCAAGTGAGAAACAAACCTTCAATGAGGAATTGAGTCTAATGGTGAAGAACTTCAACAAGTTCTACAAGAGTAGAAGCAAGGAAAGAAGTTCCAAGTCAAGGTCCTACAATGACAAAAGATCTTCGAGTCGTGAGTGTAATTGCTACAATTGTGGAAGACCCGGACACTACTCCAACGTGTGTACGGCTGTCGGTGTCAAAACCGGCGGATCTCGAGTAGGGGCTCCCGAACTGTGCGTCTAAGGTCGATGGTAACAGGAGACAGGGGACACGATGTTTACCCAGGTTCGGGCCCTCTCTATGGAGGTAATACCCTACTTCCTGATTGATTGATCTTGATGAATATGAGTATTACAAGAGTTGATCTACCACGAGATCGTAATGGCTAAACCCTAGAAGTCTAGCCTGTATGACTATGGTAATGAGTATATGCTTTCCGGACGAAACCCTCCGGTTTATATAGACACCGAGGGGGATCTAGGGTTACATGGAGTCGGTTACATACAAAGGAATCTTCATAGTTGATCGCCAAGCTTGCCTTCCATGCCAAGGAGAGTCCTATCCGGACACGGGTACAGTCTTCGGCCTTCGTGTCTTCACAGCCCATCAGTCCGGCCCATGGATAACAGGCCGGACGCCCGAGGACCCCTTAGTCCAGGACTCCCTCAGTAGCCCCTGAACCTGGCTTCAATGACGAGGAGTCCGGCGCGCAGATTGTCTTCGACATTGCAAGGTGGGTTCCCTTCTTTCCGAACTCCAAGATAATCTTCGGACGCGATGACAGTATCCAGACCTATCACACACACCATACACAACCGCAGAGAGAATATAATTTTACATGAGTCCAATCCGCTTACAACTTTTTGTAGCATGACATCACGTCTGACCGGTCATAATTCCGAACCGTTTTGTGTCTGCCGCGCCACGTTTCAAGACGCGGTTGCCATGGGCACGTCTTGTCAAAGCAGAGATTGTGCCCCCTTATTACGGGATTTTCATCAACCCGGACGTGGGTAATCCAACCGTCACTCGGATACAACTCCCTGGGAATAGGCGAGTTTTGAGGCCCAGGAGGAGACGTTCGATATTCGCGGTCTTTATATAGGGGTACAAACCCATCTTTTTCTTTCACGCTTGCTTCTTCCTCAACCCTTGCTACCTCGAGTTCCAACACCCGGGTTTCAATCGCCACAAGCTCCAATCATGTCCGGATCCAACCGTCAAGGCCGATGGGTGGCTTCTTCTGTCACAGAGGAGGATATTGCAAAGCTTCGGGTGGCGAGGTATCTGACCGCAGAAATCCTTCATCGGCCTACCGAGGGGCAGGTTATTCCCACCCCCAGTCTGGCGAGAGGGTCGTGTTCATGTCCCACTTCCTCCGCGGGCTAGGGTTTGCACTTAACCCCTTCGTCCGAGGGCTCATGTTCTATTATGGGCTAGATTTTCACGATCTGGCCCCGCACTCTATTCTTCTTATCTCGGCGTTTATCGTCATGTGCGAAGCCTTCCTCCGAACTCCTCCGCACTTCGGCTTGTGGCTCAAGACCTTCGATGTGAAGCCGCAAGTGATAGAGGGGGACCAGGCAGAGTGCGGTGGTTCCACAGTGAGCAAGCTTGCTAGCGCTGTTTGGCTGAAAGGATCCTTTGCCAAATCTTCTGATTTATGGCAGCGGGGGTGGTTCTATATCACCGAGCCCCATGGCTCCAAGTGCGCACTGCGCCTGCATTTCGATCCAGCCCCCCAATTCAGCTTGCATCGTGGATTAATAAGGGGTTGGACTGGGGATCAATGGACGAGGTGCGGGCTCTACAAAGTTGCATCCGAAGCCTCATTGAGAGGGACATCAATAACGTCAACGTTGTTCAAGTAATGCTAGTCCGCCGGACCCTGTCGTGTCAGCGACGGCCTCTCCGCATGTGGAGTTCAATCCGGAAGGGCCGCGGACTCTTCAACACTTCTTCGGCACTACGCACAAAGGAATGTGGAGATTATTTTTCGGGAAATGAAAGCAATGGTCGGACACCACCGAAGATGTCGGCCTAGACTGTAACCATCCGGACACCCCGGTAAGTACCCGTTCACCGAACACCTCATAATCAGATACCCAGTGGTAAGACACTGACCGAATTATCCTTTTTCAGGGCTGGATAAAGAAAGTGGAATGGATTAGGTGTCTGGCTCCCCTTCCCGAAGACTCAGCTAATCCTGTGTTAACAAGGATGCTGGCCTCGGCACCATATCAGGCGCCGGCAAGGTAGGGCAAAGAGGAGAGTGAGAAGACTCGGGATGACCTTTGTTCCGGAGGTAAGTCGGATACTGAGTCCAGAGAAATCGACCTTTCCTCGCCTGAAGACAGAGGCGAAAGAAGAGCCAGTATCCCTTCTCCGAGCAGGAGGAAAAGGGCCGCCTCCGAAGGTTGGGAGGGGCGGTCTCCCAAGAGGGGCAAGATGCCACCGTCGAGCGGCTTGGGTTTGGAAAGCGACACCGCTGAACAACTCCAACATGGGGACAAGCCTTCGACCAGATTGTAAGTGAATCCGGGGGTACTTTGATAGCGTCCCGCTCCTTTCCCGTTACCGAAGATATACGTAACATCTCCGTGCATTTTTACAAGTCGGCACAGAGTTTTTCTGGGCAATCCTCTTCGGGGGGTCTCCTCCCAGAGATGATGGAAGGCGAGACGCCTCCCCCGACCTCCTCGCCCAATAAGGCGGACGACTCCGAAGTGTCATCGCGGAGGGTTTTTCTTGATCAACAAGATATGTAGGGGATGAAAGAGGCAGTACCCGAAGGTGGACCATCGACCGTCCGGGATTCTGGGGCCAATAATAAAGGCCCCGGACTGTCTGGCTTGCAGCCAACGATGATACTAGAGATAGGTGAACGGATTCCTTCGAAGGATGGTTGTGCTCCTAGAGCGGCTTCCGGAGACCCGGCGGCTCCGGACATATTGCGGGACATGTTGCGAAAAGCATCTGTCTCGGGGGAACAACGTACATTGATGGGTATAGTGGTTGAGAAAATTTTGTCCGTGAAGAGCGGATTGAATGAAGCCTTCATGAGCCTGCTAAAAGGCTTCGAGGTTTGTGATATAATGTTTTCAACTATGTTTTATTTGCAAAGATGCACCTGTGTATAGGTAGTAGCCCCTGAGACTCGGGTTGGCTTCCACTGGGAAGCGAACGGAGGATCGAAAAGAATTACTCAAGGACTTCTGATGAACTTGAACACAGGTTGCTTCCCCCTTGGCTACTTCCCAGACTATGGATATTCCTGAGCTACAGCGGAGGCTTGATGTAGCAGCGGATGACCTTGCGTTAATCAATATGCGTCTTGACGAGTCGCAAGGTATGTATTCGGGGCAATCAAAATACATTTTTGTGGTATAAGCATGATGCTAAAAGTTATATGCTGGAATATGCATGGCCGCAGATGGTGCTGCCGCCGTTGAAGTTCTTCGAGCGGAGCTGGCCCGGGCCAAGTAGCAGGCCCGATGTAGCAATGCAGCTGCCGAAAAGGCATCAGCTGAGTTAAAAGTCGAACAAGCTGCACGGCGCCAAGACGAGGAGAAGATATCCACGATGGCGCTCCAACTGAAAAATGCTACTGGCCGCTGTGAATTTCTGGAGAAGGAGAATGAAGCCAAAACGGCTGAACTGGACAAGGCCTTACAAGAGGCGAGAGAAGTGCGGTCGGAATCCAGAGCAGCCCGTGAGGAGATCCGGCAAGCTGGGGAGATTGCGGCTGGTAAGCCCTTTCTGCTACAGACTAAGTTCAGCGATCCGAACGATGCTCAGCTTGACCGAGTGTGGAGTTCTCCGGATGAGTTTTTAGACTTGCCGAAGAGTTCTTCCGATGCGGCGCAGTATTACCAAGCGCGAGAGGGGTACGCAACGAAGAAGCTTTTGTGGTCACAGTTTGGCGCATCAAAGCGCCCTCTGTTGCTGAATGAACAGATGTCCCAGTGGGCCGAGCTTCATAGGATATCCTGCGCCGCCATGAAGAAAGTCATAGTCCGGTTGTGGCCAACTGAGCCTGTTCCGAATAGCTACTTCAGTTTGGTGCAAAGGCTTGTTGACGCGGTGCCGCGTATCGACGCTGTGAAGCGGTCGGCGTGCATTGAGGGTGCACGGATGGCTTTTGCCCGAGTCAAGACATTCCGGGGGAAGGTGAAGGCCTTCAATGTTGCGGCGAAGAGTCCACCCAAGGGCAAGGACCATCCTGAACCGGAGCATTATTTTGAAGACGTCCTAGAGGCCACCCGCTTGATAGAGGGTCAGTGCTCGAAAGACATAATGTTCGAGTGAGGTGTATGAGAATTGTAAAAGACAATTTTATAGTTAATCTATTTTTATGTTTTGCTCGAAAGCTTGAATTCCTCCTGTGCGGCCGTTTTAATACAATCTGAAAGTTTTCCAGTCGTCGGCTTCAGCCCCCTCGTAGGAAGTACGGGGGTGTTCGGAAAAGCATTTAATCACTCTTTATCCAACGTCTTGGTCCATGAAGGAGGTGATAATGTGGCGAACCAGGCAATCGGACTATAGGGCGTTAACACTTTCACTTAGCCATAGGAGTTTTATGGTGGGACTATGACATAGCCCCTGGTATGTACGCGGTGTATTATAATACGATGCTTTACATATTTGATCTGAAAAAGATCCCTCATGTGACACGGAGAATCACTAAAGATTCCAATAAGTCGTCAAGTGGTTGACCAGCTTTCGCCGCATCATGACAGTCAGTTTTCGGCTTTCTCTACTGAGGTACTTGACCAGATGAACCGGAAGCACAATCACAGTAGTTCTCCCTTTACTACCCTAGCCGATGGAGCGGAACGTAGGGTAGAAAGCATAGGAGCCGGGCAACCCAACTATTGACCCAATACAATTATTCGGAGTTGATGCATAGAAGGCCAAACTTGCGACGCCGAAGTGCGCTATAGAGCAGTTCGGACTTTTGTTGGCAACTCATTTGTTCCCATACCGAGCCCCTGGCAGGTTATGCCAAGGTATATCTGTGAAACAACCATGGGAGCCGTATTCATTGGCGAAACGACACGGATGTTTATTTCGGATACTGTTTACTAGGACCTGAGCGATATGCCAATGATTACTTTATATATATAAAGACCACAACCCCGGCCATTTGACATGCTCAGGGTCGGAGGCGGAGGAAGAGGCATAGTACAGGCTTGAAATAAAGAGTGCGGTCTACAAAAAGTTTTTTTGGACCTCCTGTCGCACGTCTGCGCCGCCTGTCCTCGGCGAGAGGAATCCTTGATGGGCGTAGCCCCTTAGGTGAGTGTACGGATCCGAACTCCGATAGAGTCAGTTTTAGATTTTTGTCCTGTTCGTCACCTGTTTTTAAGAGATAGTGAAAGAAAAAATAAAGATAAAATAGATAAAAAAATGTTACGGGAATGCTTGCAGGCTTGTCCGTAGTTTGCTTTCGCTAATGCCCATCGTATCTTGAGTGCATAGTAATGTATGCGCGATACAAATTTTGCAGGTATATGAGGTAGGCGGCGGAAGCGGACTGCTATTTCCGCTCCGGGTGTAGTCGATCCTCGGGTGGAAATTGCTTCTGACCCCCGGTATTTCATTGGTGAACCTCTCCGTCGTCCCTGTCGCCTGGTGACCTCCTCCCCTTGTGTTCGCCGTTGAGCTTGCCGGCCTGCTTAAAGACCCAACAGTTTCTGTTGGTATGACTAGCTGGTTTATCGGGGTGGCCGTGAATCTGGCAGGGTCGGTCCAATATCCTATCTAGGTTGGATGGTTCGTCTCGGTTCACCTTGAATGGCTTCTTCCGTTGGCCGGGCTTGGGATTGCTGAATCCGGCGTTGACCGCTGTGTCGCATGATCTTTCATTATCATTGCGACTATTGTATTTAGTTCGTCGTGGCTTGCCGTTGCCGTCTCGTATTTCGGAAGTGCCCGGGTTGCTGGCGCTGTTGCTTCTACGAGCGAGCCATCTGTCTTCTCCCGCGCAAAAGCGGGTCATTAGAGCAGTAAGGGCTGTCATGGATTTAGGTCCTTCTTGACCGAGGTGGTGTGCAAGCCATTTCATCCCGGACGCTATGTCTGAAGGCCGCAAGGGCTTCCGCGTCCGGACAGTCGATGATTTGGTTCTTTTTGACTAAGAACCGAGTCCAGAGCTTCCTGGCTGACTCTCCGGGCTGCTGGACAATGTGACTTAGGTCATCGGCATCCGGTGGCCGGACATATGTTCCTTGGAAGTTGTCAAGGAAGGCTTCTTCCAAGTCCTCTCAGCTGCCTATGGAATTTTCAGGCAGGCTATTTAACCAGTGCCGAGCTGGCCCTTTTAGCTTTAGTGGGAGGTATTTAATGGCGTGGAGGTCGTCTCCACGGGCCATATGGATGTGGAGAATAAAATCTTCTATCCATACCGCGGGATCGGTTGTTCCGTCGTATGATTCAATATTGACGGGTTTGAATCCTTCGAGGAATTCATGATCCATTACTTCACCAGTGAAGCAAAGAGGGTGTGCGGCGCCTCTATGTTGGGCCACACTGCGACGTAACTCCGAAGGAGTCCATTTGCGGTTCTCGGCTCGGGCGTGGCTAAGTTTGTCACGTCCGAATAGGTAGCCATCGTCGCGTATCGAGGCATGCCCTCGCGATCCGTAGATCGATCTTGCGTGTTCTACTCTACTGTCCAAGTCCCGTGAAGGTCGTCTGTACAACCACGAGCTTTTCCTTTACGGCGAGGTGGGACGGTCTGGTGTTCAGCTTGAGTTGCCTCTTTATGCGGACCGAGTTGTCGTCGACCTGCCGCATTGTGTGATGATGGTACGGGCTCCAACGCCTTGTCAACGAACTGAGATAGCAATCTATGCTTCGGGTAGCTTTTGGCTCGGCCACTAAGGCCGTATTCTTCGGCGGACAGGACTTTGGTCGATCTATCGTTGAGCAGGTCTTGGTCAGCTTGAAGCTGTTGCTGCTTCTTTTTCAGGCTCCTTTAAGTAGCTATTAGCCTGTGCCTGAAGCGCTCCTGCTCGAGGGGTTCTTCGGGTACGATGAAGTCTTCGTCGCTGAGGCTTACCTCATCTTCGGAGAGCGGAAGGTAGTTGTCGTCCTCTGAATTGTCGCTAGGCAGGGCCTGATCATCGGGGCTGGCTTGCCCGTTTTCTTGTTCCTTCGGTTTGGATCTTGCTCCAACAGGGTCTTCATTGTTTTCGGCGTCGTCCGGACTACTATTTTCTCCGGTGCCAGTGTTGCTGTTTTTTGAGCGACGTGACTTAGAATGGCATTTAGGGCGCCGGCGCTTGGATTGTGTCTCAGGAGGTTTATTCGCAACTGGATCTTCTTTGTCATCATCGCTAGCTTTTTTAGGTGTGTCAACCATGTGCACATCGTACGAAGAGGTGGCCGTCCAACGTCTAGTGAATGGCGGGTCTTGGCCTTGCTCCTTGTCGGCATCGTCGTCCATACGGTTGATGTCTTCGGAGCCATAATCAAGCATGTCGGTTAAGTCCTTGATACGTCTCCAACGTATCTATAATTTATGAAGTATTCATGCTATTATACTATCCTTTTAGGATGTTTTATATGCATTTATATGATATTTTATATGATTTTTGGGACTAACCTATTAACCTAGAGCCCAGTGCCAGTTTCTGTTTTCTCCTTGTTTTAGAGTATCACAGAAAAGGAAAACTAAACGGAGTCCAATTGGCGTGCCACTTGACAGAGATCATTTTTGGACCAGAAGAAGCCCACGGAGTACTAGAAGCAGGCGAGAAGAGTCCCGGGCTGCCCATGAGGGTGGGGGGCGCGCCCACCCCCCTAGGGCGCGCCCCCCCTGCCTCGTGGACAGCCCGGAGACCCCCTGATGTGAAATCAACGCAAAACTCTTCTATATATACCCAAACTTCCAGAAAGAAACCTAGATCGGAAGTTCTGCCGCCGCAAGCCTCTGTAGCCACGAGAAGTCAATCTAGGCCCTCTCTGGCACCCTGCCGGAGGGGGCCAACATCACCGGTGGCCATGGAGGAGTATCCCGGAGGGGCCATCATCACCATGAAGGCCAAGGACCAGAGGGTGGAGGCCATGGAGGAGGAAGCACAAGGGGGAGAACCTCTCCTCCTCTCTTCCGGTGGCGCCAGAGTGCCATCGGGAGGGGAATCATCGCCACGGTGATCGTCTTCATCAACATCACCATCATCATCACCATCCTCATCTCTTTTACGCGGTCCACTCTCCCGCACCCCGCTGTAATCCCTACTTGAACATGGTGCTTTATGCCACATATTATGATACAATGATGTGTTGCCATCCTATGATGTTTGAGTAGATATCTTTTGTCTTTGGGTTGATTGATGATCTAGATTGGTATGAGTTGTATGTTTTACTTTGGTGCTGTCCTATGGTGCCCTCCGTGTCGCGCAAGCGTGAGGGATTCCTGCTGTAGGGTGTTGCAATACATTCATGATTCGCTTATAGTGGGTTGGTGAGTGACTGAAACACAAACCCGAGTAAGAGGGATTGTTGCGTATGGGAATAAACAGGACTTGATGCTTTAATGCTATGGTTGGGTTTTACCTTAATGATCTTTAGCAGTTGCGGATGCTTGCTAGAGTTCCAACCATAAGTGCATATGATCCAAGTAGAGAAAGTATGTTATCTTATGCCTCTCCCTCATATGAAACTGCAATAGTGATTACCGGTCTTGTTAACAATTGCCTAGGACAATTCCGCACACCGATCCATCATTATTCCACACTCGCTATTTATATTATTTAGTAATATATTCTAACCTTATGGTAACAACACCTACTTTTATATTTTAGCTCTTCGATATCATACAAAGTTATCCTCTTCATACCCACAACGTAGTTTTATTTCTCGTTTCTAGTTGGAAGCAAACGTTCGGTGTACGTAGAGTCGTATCAGTGGTAAATAGGGCTTGAGAGAATATTGATCTTACCTTTAGCTCCTTGTGGGTTCGACACTCCATATTTATCACTTCCACCTTTGGAAATTGCTACGATGATTCCCTGCACTTGGGGATTATCAAGCTCTTTTCTGGCGCCGTTGCCGGGGAGCAATAGCGTGGGGTTGATATTCTCGTGTGTGCTTGTTTGCTTTCTTCACTAAGTAAATTTTGTTTTTCCTTTTTGTTTCTGTTTAGTTGTGGGTGAAACATACAAAAAAATTTAAAGAATGAAAATACAAAAAAAAATTACTTGCCTCTCATGCCTAAAAAGTTTTGTCAAAAAGAGAAGTGATTGGAAACTTATGCATTGAAGAAGTGAGGGTCGACCTTCAGCACTTGTGTTCATACTCACGGAAACAATGTAGAATTTTTCATGGAAGTTTCTCTGTAAATAATTATCCCCTTGTATATATCCATTGTATTATAAAAATAATGTGCCAAGCTTTGGTTTTAGGATGATTAGATTGCTTGTTTACTATGTGCAGAACAAAAACAGAAACTTTGGCTGTAGTGCGTGAATTTACATTTTTTACTGGAAAGTCAAATGGGTCTGAAACTTTTTTCACATTACTTCTTTAAATTTTGTTCAAATTTTCAAATTTAGTTCATAATTTTAGGAGTTACAGAAATTTTCTAAACTTCTAGATTACTACAGACTGTCCTGTTTAAGACAGATTCTGTTTTTGATGCATTGCTTGCTTGTTTTGATGAAACTATCGGTCTCTATCAGTGGATTAAGCCATGGAAAAGTTATATTACAGTAGCTATAATGCAAAAACAAAATATGAATTGGTTTGCAACAGTACTTATAGTAGTGATTTGCTTTGTTATACTAACGGGTCTCACAAAGTTTTGTTAAGTTTTTGTGGATGAAGTGTTCGAAGAACGAGGAGTTACCGATGTGAGAAGAATAAAGAGAGGCAAGAGTTCAAGCTTGGGGATGCCCAAGGCACCCCAAGTAAATATTTCAAAGGATACTCAAGCATCTAAGCTTGGGGATGCCCAAGTGGGCATCCCATCTTTCTTCTTCAACAATTATCGGTATACCTCGGTTTTTGTTTTGTTCGCATGATTTGTGCCCTTTGTGTTTTTGTTTTCCCTTTAAGAACCATGCTAGTATGAGATGTCCCTTCATCAATTTATAGAATACTTCATGAGCTTCACTTATATCTTTTAAGTATGATTTTATAGAATTGCTCTTTGTGCTTCACTTAAATCTTTTGAGTATGGTTTTATAGAATGCTTCGTGTGCTTCACTTATATATTTTGAGCTTGGATATTGGTTAGTCTATGTTAATTGTAGAATGCTCCATGAAATTAACTTAGATCTTTTGGAGTATGAATAATACTATCATTTAAAGTGGGTTTGGAAGAGTGTCAACTTTAGGAATTAGTGATCCCACTATTTTGGAGGATGTTGAATCTTAGTCTGATATTTATGAAAGTGGATTTGGAAGAGTGTCAACTTTAGCTAGTAATGATTCCACTATTTCGGAAGAGGTTCCAATTGAGTATGAGAACAAAGTTGCTACCCATGATGCTACTGAAAATTATTATGAGGGAGGAATACATGCTTTTAGGAGTTGCAATAATATCAAGTTTCCTGTCTATGTGCTTAAAGTTTTGAAATTATACTTGTTTTGCCTTCCTATGCTAGTTGATTGTTGTTCTTATAAATTGCGTGCTCCCAAAATCCCTAGGCATAGGAAGTAGGTTATATTTAAATGTGCTAGTCGTATTCTTCAAGATGCTCTCTTTGTGCTTCAATTCGTATCTTTTATGTGAGCATCATTGAAATCATCATGCCTAGCTAAAATGCATTAAAGAAAAGCGCTTGTTGGGAGACAACCCAATATTTACCCTTACTGTTTTTGTGTGTTTACATGATTAAGCTACTGTATTAACCATGTTTTATAGCTTTTGTTTCAATAAAGTGCCAAGTAAGACCTTTGGGAAGACTTGGGACAAAGTCAATGTGATCTTGCTGTAAAAAACAGAAATTTTGCGCTCACGAGATTAGCTGTCATTTTTTACAGAAGAGTGATTTTGAGTTGATTATTTTTGAAGAAGATTAATAGACAAATTCCTCACATCCACCAATTTATTTCATAATTTTTGGAGTAGCAGAAGTATGGTTTATGTTCAGATCAATTCAGACTGTTCTGTTTCTGACAGATTCTGTTTTCATTGCATAGTTTGCTTGTTTTCTAATTTCTATGACTTATAGTTCTCAATATAAATTGTAGAAATGATATGGTACAGTAGGAATTGTGAGAGAACAATTATGAACCTTGTCTTTGACAGTACCGAAGTGAATGGTTTGCTCTTTATCATACTAACCTATCTCACGAAGTTTGGTTATGTTTTGTGTGATTGAAGTTTTCAAGTTTTGGGTGAGATATCGATATGAGGAGAATAAGGAGTGGAAAGACCCTAAGCTTGGGGATGACCAAGGCACACCAAGGAAATATTCAAGGAATACTCAAGTACCTAAGCTTGGGGATGCCCCGGAAGGCATCCCCTCTTTCGTCTTCAAAACTATCGGTACACCTTACTCGGAGCTATATTTTTATTCGTCACATGATATGTGTTTTGCTTGGAGCGTATTTTCAATTTTACTTGATGTTTGAATAAAATCATTGGATCTTAATTATTGAATGAAAAAGTATCCTCCCATGGCTAGTTAATTATTTGACTACTCAGTGTTCTCCACTCATATCTTTTGGAGTAGTTTGTCATTTGCTCATGTGCTTCATGTATATCCTATGAGTAAATGGTTGAATAAATTGAATGTCATAAATCTGAATTTATATATGTTTTGTATGCTTATAACATGGGGAGTAATGACTTCACACATAATAAGTATAGGTAGTAAACTTATTGAAAGATAGCAAACGTAGAATTGGTCACTTGAACAATTCATGAAAGAATATTGAAGTGAGAGGGATTTCACATATAAATATACTATCTTGGACATCTTTTGTAGTTGTGAGCACTCATTAAAATATGACATGCTAAAAGGTTGATGTTGGACAAGGAAGACAATGTAATGGGTTAGGTTTCTTATATCTGAAATAAAGTATATTGTCATGGATCGCCCAACACGTTGAGCTTGCCTTTCCCCCTCATGCTAGCCAAATTCTTTGCACTAAGTAGAAATACTACTTGTGCTTCCAAATATCCTTAAACCAAGTTTTGCCATGAGAGTCCACCATACCTACCTATGGATTGAGTAAGATCCTTCAAGTAAGTTGTCATCGGTGCAAGCAATAAAAATTGCCCTCTAAATATGTATGATTGACTAGTGTGGAGGAAATAAGCTTTATACGATCTTGTGATGTGGAAGAAATAAAAGCGACAGACTGCATAATAAAGGTCCATATCACAAGTGACAATATAAAGTGACGTTCTTTCGCATTAAGATTTTGTGCATACAACCCTGAAAGCGCATGGCAACCTGTGCTTCCCTCTGCGAAGGGCCTATCTTTTACTTTTATCTCTTACCCTTATGCAAGAGTCATGGTGATTTTCACCTTTCCTTTTTACATTTTATCCTTTGGCAAGCACCTTGTGTTGGAAAGATTCTGATATATATATATATCCAATTGGATGTAAGGCATCATGAACTATTATTGTTGACATTACCCTTGAGGTAAAAGGTTGGGAGGCGAATCTATAAGCCCCTATCTTTCTCTGTGTCTAATTAAAAATTTGAACCCATAAATATCGCGTGAGTGTTAGCAATTGTGAAAGACTAAATGATAGTTGAGTATGTGGAGTTTGCTAAATCAAAGCTCTGACATAGACTCTTCCTGAAAATAAGATGAATTGCAATTGTTTGATGACTGAGAATATTGTTTGTTAGTTTTCAAGAAAGTTTATGATCTATACTTTAAACATGTGATTTGCTTGTTACTTGATCATGAAAAGTTTTATGAGATGAGCTACTGATATGACATGTAATGATGCTAGAAAAAGTGATTGGAATTATCATTGATCAAACTTAAGCACTTGCTAGCATTCACATTTCATAAATTATTCCTTTTATCATTTACCTACTCGAGGACAAGCAGGAATTAAGCTTGGGGATGCTGATACGTCTCCAACGTATCTATAATTTATGAAGTATTCATGCTCTTATACTATCCTTCTAGGATGTTTTATATGCATTTATATGATATTTTACATGATTTTCCGGGTACGATGAAGTCTTCGTCGCCGAGGCTTACCTCATCTTCGGAGAGCGGAAGGTAGCTGTCGTCCTCCGAATTGTCGCTAGGCAGGGCCTGATCATCGGGGCTGGCTTGCCCGTTTTCTTGTTCCTTCTGTTCGGATCTTGCTCAAACAGGGTCTTCATTGTTTTCGGCGTCGTCCGGACTACTATTTTCGCCGGTGCCAGTGTTGCTGTTTTTTGAGCGACGTGACTTAGAACGGCGTTTAGGGCGCCGACGCTTGGACTGTGTCTCAGGAGGTTTATTCGCAACTGGATCTTCTTTGTCATCATCGCTAGCTTTTTTAGGTGTGTCAACCATGTGCACATCGTACGAAGAGGTGGCCGTCCAACGTCTAGTGAATGGCGGGTCTTGGCCTTGCTCCTTGTCGGCATTGTCGTCCATACGGTCGATGTCTTCAGAGCCATAATCAAGCATGTCGGTTAAGTCCTTGATACGTCTCCAACGTATCTATAATTTATGAAGTATTCATGCTATTATACTATCCTTCTAGGATGTTTTACATGCATTTATATGATATTTTACATGATTTTTTGGACTAACCTATTAACCTAGAGCCCAGTGCCAGTTTCTGTTTTCTCCTTGTTTTAGAGTATCGCAGAAAAGGAAAACTAAACGGAGTCCAATTGGCGTGCCACTTGACGGAGATCATTTTTGGCCAGAAGAAGCCCACGGAGTACCAGAAGCAGGCGAGAAGAGTCCCGGGCTGCCCACGAGGGTGGGGGGGCGCCCACCCCCCTAGGGCGCGCCCCCCTGCCTCCTGAACAGCCCGGAGACCCCCCTGATGTGAAATCAATGCAAAACTCTTCTATATATACCCAAACTTCCAGAAAGAAACCTAGATCGGAAGTTCTGCCGCCGCAAGCCTCTGTAGCCACGAGAAGTCAATCTAGGCCCTCTCCGACACCCTGCCGGAGGGGGCCATCATCACCGGTGACCATGGAGGAGTATCCCGGAGGGGCCATCATCACCATGAAGGCCAAGGACCAGAGGGTGGAGGCCATGGAGGAGGAAGCACGAGGGGGAGAACCTCTCCTCCTCTCTTCCGATGGCGTCGGAGTGCCATCGGGAGGGGAATCATCGCCACGGTGGTCGTCTTCATCAACATCACCATCCTCATCTCTTTTACGCGGTCCACTCTCCCGCACCCCGCTGTAATCCCTACTTGAACATGGTGCTTTATGCCACATATTATGATCCAATGATGTGTTGCCATCCTATGATGTTTTGAGTAGATATCTTTTGTCTTTGTGTTGATTGATGATCTAGATTGGTATGAGCTGTATGTTTTACTTTGATGCTGTCCTATGGTGCCCTCCGTGTCGCGCAAGTGTGAGGGATTCTTGCTGTAGGGTGTTGCAATACGTTCATGATTCGCTTATAGTGGGTTGGTGAGTGACTGAAACACAAACCCGAGTAAGAGGACTTGATGCTTTAATGCTATGGTTGGGTTTTACCTTAATGATCTTTAGTAGTTGCGGATGCTTGCTAGAGTTCCAATCATAAGTGCATATGATCCAAGTAGAGAAAGTATGTTAGCTTATGCCTCTCCCTCATATGAAACTGCAATAGTGATTACCGGTCTTGTTAACAATTGCCTAGGACAATTCCGCACACCAATCCATCATTATTCCACACTCGCTATTTATATTATTTAGTAATATATTCTAACCTTATGATAACAGCACCTACTTTTATATTTTAGCTCTTCGATATCATACAAAGTTATCCTCTTCATACCCACAACGTAGTTTTATTTCTCGTTTCTAGTTGGAAGCAAATGTTCGGTCTACGTAGAGTCGTATCAGTGGCAGACAGGGCTTGAGAGAATATTGATCTTACCTTTAGCTCCTTGTGGGTTCGACACTCCATACATATCACTTCCACCTTCCGAAATTGCTACGATGATTCCCTGCACTTGGGGATTATCAGTCCTCGACAGTGGCTACGAAGTGGGTGGCGGGTGGGAAGCGAAATTCTCCATCATCAGCCTCTAGTTCAAACTGGACATAGTTCGGTTGCGAGTCCTCTGCCAAGGACAGGTTCTTTAATGAGTTTAGCACATCGCCTAAGGGCGAGTGTTGGAAGATGTCTGCGGCGCTGAATTCGAAAATCGATAACCGATCAAGCTCGGTGTCCGCAGGCGTACGGGGTTCGGAACCTATAGTTGGAAACGAGTCCGGAATTCCGTTGATTCAGATATTGCAAAGTGTTGAGTCTGTGTGCGGCTCCAACACCGTGGACTCTGTGGCCTCGAATGGTGCGATCTACTCCGGATCTAAGGCCGTGGCAGTTACAGGAACAATCTCCTGAATGTGGTCCGATGACAGATTTAAGTCATGTTCATTGGAGCGAGGGGGAGCGATCGCCGCGGTCTCAAATTCGTTTTAGATCAAGTCTCCACGGATATCCGCGATGTAGTTCAAGCTTCCAAATCTGACATGGTGGCCAGGGGCGTAGCTATCGATCTGCTCCAGTTGGCCAAGCGAGTTGGCCCGTAGTACAAAGCCGCCGAATACGAAGATCTGTCCGGGGAGGAAGGTTTCTCCTTGGACAGCGTCACTATCGACGATCGAAGGGGCCATCGAACCTTTCGTCGACGGCACAGTGGAACTCTCAATGAAAGCACCAATGTCGGTGTCAAAACCTACGGATCTCGGGTAGGGGGTCCCAAACTGTGCGTCTAAGGTCGATGGTAACATGAGACAGGGGACACGATGTTTACCCAGGTTCGGGCCCTCTCTATGGAGGTAATACCCTACTTCCTGCTTGATTGATCTTGATGAATATGAGTATTACAAGAGTTTATCTACCACGAGATCGTAATGGCTAAACCCTAGAAGTCTAGCCTGTATGACTATGGTAATGAGTATATGCTTTCCGGACTAAACCCTCCGGTTTATATAGACACCGAGGGGGATCTAGGGTTACATGGAGTCGGTTACATAGAAAGGAATCTTCATAGTTGATCGCCAAGCTTGCCTTCCACGCCAAGGAGACTCCTATCCGGACACGAGTACAGTCTTCGGCCTTCGTGTCTTCACAGCCCATCAGTCCGGCCCATGGATAACAGGCCGGACGCCTGAGGACCCCTTAGTCCAGGACTCCCTCAACAATCCCCTACAAAAGAAGAGAAGATTCACCCAAAAGGAGAAGTAGAAGAGAAGAATCACCACCTAGAGATAGGAGGAGTAGAGATGATTGTTATGAACGAAGAACCTCTCGGAGAAGCAAGGATTCGGAAAGGAAGGACAGGTCATCAAGGAGCTACACAAAACGAAGATATCAAGCTCATGTTGGTGAATGGGTATCCGGCTCCGACTCCGACCATCACTCCGAAAGAAGTTATCACTCCGACTCCGAATATACTCAAGATGAAGGTGTTGCCGGTCTAGCCACTACAAAAAAAGACACATCCGTGACATTTTGGGCCGAACGAATTTTTTTTCTGTCATACTTATGACACTTCTATGACAGTAATTGTGACAAAACACAGTATCATCATAGATGTGGTGGGGTCCTACTTCTATGACAAAAAATCATGACAGAAAATGGGCTTTTCGTCCTGGGCGGGCCGGAGACGCAGCTGCATGACATTCTTTGGGCCGTCCATGATGGAAAAAACCGTGGTAGAAGCGAGGGCGAGGAAAATATCAGGGTGTTCCCGGTTACGGTGGGTGGTCGGGGCCGAGCGATGCGCGTTTCTCTCGTACACGCACGCGCGTGGGTGCGAGGCGTTGGGCTCTAACTGAACCCGAGCGATTGCATTGCAGGCTACGCGTTACTGAACCCGAGCGATCGATCGATGGCTGTTAACTGAACCCGATCGAGCGATTCCTTCGCTATTGCTACTAACTGAAGCCGATCGATGCTGCCTCTGGATGAACAGTGAGCGTTGCTGGGGGGTTTGGATGAACAGTTCCCGGTGGGGGTGGATGAACAGGACCCCGTGGTGTTGCCTTTGGATGAATAGTGAGCGTTGCTGGGGGGGTTTGGATGAACAGTTCCCGGTGGGGGTGGATGTACAAGACCCCGTGGTGTTGCCTCTGGATGAACAGGACCCCTGATCGATTGAGCCGGTTGGGGCTGGATGAACAGGACCCCGTGGAGGGTTGGATGAACAGGACCGCCCCGTGGAGGGCAGGATGAACAGTACACGGTGGAGGGCTGGATGAACAGTAGCCCGTGGAGGGGTGGTTGAACAGGAGCCCGTGGAGAGGGCTGGTTGAACAGTAGCCGGTGGAGTAGCGCGCAGTGGAGGCTGGATGAACAGGAGCCCATGGATGAACAGTCACAGGTGGAGGCTGGAGGAGGTCGACGGTGGATGAACAGTAGCCCGTGGAGGCTGGAGGGGGTCGACGGTGGAGATGAACAGTATCCCGTGGAGTCCCATTTTGCGGTACGCCACACCCCTCCCGATGAACAGGACCCCCATTGCGACCATAGCGCTCCAACACAAGTCTGTTTCCTCCGTTTTGCGGTACGCCACACCCCTCCTGATCAAGAGGACCCCCGTTTCGACCGTAGGAGGTCCGTTTCCTCCGTTTTGCGGTACGCCAGACCCCTCCTGATGAACAGGATCCCGTTTCGAACGTGGCCGGTCAAACACAAGGCCGTTTCCTCTGTTCTGCGGTACGCCAGGCCTCGTTTCCATCGGCTCTTCCGTCCAAGCCGGTCGGCTCCCACGCGTTTCGTTGCCTCCCAATGAACACGACGCATTCCGTTGCCTCCCCATGAACACGACGACGACGCAGTTTCTCCGTTTCGACCCAGCCATGTACACGAGCCCTGGCCGTATGTATGCGCGAGTAGGCGTTCGAGACCCCGCCTGTATGTACGTACGTGGCCGTATTTTCTTTCTTGCACACTGGCCGTTATACGTACGTGTACATGCTACATGCGCGCTCTACATCGACCAGTATGTACGTACGCGTTCGCGACCAGAATGACAACGCTACGTACGCTTCGACCAGGTGGGTCCCGACTGTCAGGCACTTCCTTGCGTGCGAAGATATAGCTGGTGGGTCCCAGTAGTCAGGGGGCGAATCATTTTTTTTTCCAGACGCACTTCCTTGCGTGCGAAGATCTAGCTGGTGGGTCCCAGCAGTCAGGGGGAAACTTTTTTTCGCGAAATACGGTGGCCCGTCCGGTGGGTCCCCGCTGTCAGGTACAGGAATAATTATTTTGCGCGTAATAAGGAGGCACTTCCTTGCGGCAGCCGTGGACCCAGCTGTCAGCCTCTCCACGTACAGTACTCTTCCGATGGAAGTCGGTCGTTGACCACATTGACCACGCCGCGCCGAGAGCACCAAGGCGGTGGACGACGGCGAGGCCTAGGAAGGGGACGACGCGGAGCCAGGGAACATGCGGCAGTGGATGCCCACGCGTAGAGGAGTATGAGGGTTCACTGGTTCGCTGCGGTGTGAGGCTGCCGTCGCCGTAGAATAACGGGGGGTGTGGGTGAGTAGAGGGATGGCCTGGCCAGCGGTGGGAGTAGTAGGGGGCGGTGAGGCCTCCGTTGCATCGCAGCCGTCCACGGGAGGCAGGAGCACGAGGCACGACCGACGCTGGTTTGGGCGGCTGGAGCAAGAAGACCAGAGGTTGAAGAAGCACTACGGCCGTTGGATGGACATCGTACGGTCACTGGAGCTAGAATCGTGCATATTGACTAAGTTGACAAATCCCTCCGTCCCCGTCAACTTAGTAGGCCCACAAGTTAGCCTGCCACTATACTGGGTCCCAGCTAGCAGGGGGAGTATTCTTTTTGTGTGTGCGTAATAATGAGGCACTTTCTTGCGTGCGAAGATATAGCTGGTGGGTCCGAGCTGTCAGCGGCGGTAACGTTTTTTTTTTGCGAAATACAGAGGCCCTTCCGGTGGGTCCCAGATGTTAGGTGGAGGAATCATTATTTTGCGCGTAATAAGGAGGCATTTCCTTGCGTGCGGCCGTGGACCCAGCTGTCAGCCTCTCCACGTACAGTCCACTTCAGATGCATGTCGGTCGTTGACCGCGTTGACCAGGCCGCGCGGAGAGCACCAGGGCGGTGGACGACGGCGAGGCCAAGGAAGGGAACAACACGGAGCCAGGGAAGACTCGACAGTTGTTTCCCACGCGGAGGGGAGTACGACTGTACGAGGGTTTACTGGTTCGTCTGCCGTCGCCGGAGAATAACAGCAGGTGTGGGTGAGTAGAGGGATGGCTAGGCCAGCGATGGGAGTACGGTGGGGCGGTGAGGCCTACGCGGCAGCATAGCCGGCCGTGGGGAGGAGGGAGCAGGCAGTCCCGTCGGTGCTTGTTTGAGCGGATGGAGCAGGAAGAGCAGAGATTGAAGAAGCACGACGGCCATTGGATGGAAATCCAACAGTCACTGCTTGTGCGTCCACCATTTTTTAGGAAAGCCTCAAATCTATGGAAAACAGCATACTACCCATCTGCCATTATTTCTAATAATTTACAGCCCATTTGCTAATTCTTAAGGTTTTTTTGGAGCCCATATTCCTTTTGTTAGCATTACAGCCCATATTGTGGCCACGGTTAAAAAATTATACGAAATTTTGCATATTTCGGTGTGGTCCGAACTGTTTTTAATCCCGAAATTTCGAGTCACATTCAAACTGATTTTAAAAATAAATGTATATCAATATAAAATCCAACAAATTTTCCACGCATAAAAATCAATGCAATTTAAAATCTCGAAATGAAAAAAAGAAATTTGAAACTAATTGCCGGTTTGATGTGTTCTAAAAATGTACAACACATTTCTCATTACTGATAGGCCATTTTCTCGGCCAGCCGAATGAAGCTCTCCTCGTCTTGAAAGATTAGCAGCCCAACAGGCCTGACAAAGCGACTTACTTGGCAAATCACAAAAAACTAGGCTGTGGCCGTGGATCCAGCTGCGGCCGTGGATCCAGCTGTCAGCCTCTCCACGTACAGTACTCTTCCGATGGAAGTCGGTCATTGACCACATTGACCACACCGCACCAAGAGCACCAAGGCGGTGGACGACCGCGAGGCCTAGGAAGGGGACGACGCGAAGCCGGGGAAGACACGCATTGGATGCCCACGCGGAGAGGAGTACGAGGGTTCACTGGTTCGGCTGCGGTGTGAGGCTGCCGTCGCCCCAAAATAACAGGGGGTGTGGGTGAGTGGAGGGATGGCCTGGCCAGCGGTGGGAGTAGTACGGGGGCGGTGAGGCCTCCGCGGCAGCACAGCCAGCCACGGGAGGCAGGAGCAGGCGGCACGACCGGCGCTGCTTTGGGCGGCTGGAGCAAGAAGACCACAGGTTGAAGAAGCACTATGGCCGCTGGATGGACATCGTACGGTCACTGGAGCTAGAATCGTTCATATTGACTAAGTTGACAAAGCCCTCGGTCCCCGTCAACTTAGTAGGCCCACAAGTCAGCCACCCACTATGGTGGGTCCCAGCTAGTAGGGGGTATTCATTTTTTTGTGCGTCATAAGGACGCACTTCCTTGCGTGCGAAGATATAGCTGGTGTGTCCGACCTGTCAGCGGGGGAACGTTTTTTCGCGAAATACAGAAGCCCTTCCCGTGGGTCCTAGCTGCCAGGTGGAGGAATCATTATTTTGCGCGTAATAAGGAGGCATTTCCTTGCGTGTGGCCGTGGACCCAGCTATCAGCCTCTCCACGTACAGTCCACTTTCGATGGATGTCGTTCATTGACCACGTTGACTAGGCCGCGCCGAGAGCAACAGGGCGGTGGACGACGGCGAGGCCTAGGAAGGGAACGACAGGGAGCCAGGGAAGACTCGGCAGTTCTTTCCCACGCGGAGGAGTACGAGGGTTTACTGGTTCGTCTGCCGTCCCCGGAGAATAACAGCAGGTGTGGGTGAGTAGAGGGATGGCTAGGCCAGCGATGGGAGTACGGTGGGGCGGTGAGGCCTGCGCGGCAGCATAGCCGGCCGCGGGAGGATGGAGCAGGCAGTCCCGCCGGCGCTTGTTTGAGCGGCTGGAGCAGGAAAAGCAGAGATTGAAGAAGCACGACAGCTGTTGGATGGATATCCAACAGTCACTGCTCTCGTGTGCATTATTTCTAATAATGTACAACCCATTTGCTAATTTTTAAGAATTTTTTTGGAGCCCATCTTCTTTTTGTTAGCATTACACCCCATATTGTGGCCACGGTTAAAAAGTATACGAATTTTGCATATTTCGGTGCGGTCAACTGTTTTTTATCCCGAAATATCGATTCACATTCAAACTATTTTGAAAAATAATTTATATAAATATAAAATCCAAATAATTGTCCACGCATAAAAATCAATGGAATTTAAAATCTTGTAATAAAAAAATTGAAACTAATTCCCGGTTTGATGTGTTTTAAAAATGTACAACCCATTTCTGGGCAAACCGAATGAAACTCTCCTCGTCTTGAAATATTTGCATCCCAGCAGGGCTGATAAAGCAAGTAGGCCTCGTTTGGGTATTTCTTAAAAAAATAGAACCGGGTTAGCCATTTTCAGCAAGAAAAAACACAACTGGGCTCATGATGTGGTAAACATAAATAAAACCCTGGCTAGACGGGCCACAGCCCCCGCACAGCCCCGTTGTTACCCTGATCCGTCGCTAAAAGTAGTATAAATAACATCTGCTTGTTCCTCAAAAAAAATGCACGACCTGCTGGGTCCCTGGTGTCAGCCGCTCGTAGTGTAATTCTCTCGTTTATTGACTACGTTGACAATGGCGTGAGCCCCAGATGTCCAACCATTAGGAGGAACCATATTTTTGGGCTTGTAATATAGAGGCACTTGCTTGCGTACTGCCATGACGCTGGTGGGTCCCTACTGCCATCCTCTCCACGTACAGTCATCTCCTTGTTCCTCTCGTTTGTTGACGACGTTGACAATGCAAGAGGGTGGCGCACCACGCACGACGAGCGAACCAAGGCCGCAAGGCGGAGGACGAGGGCGAGGCCTCGGACGGAACGAACAGGAGTCGTGGAATATGCGCCGGTCCAGTCGCGGGCGGAGGGGAGTACGAGGGTTGACTGGTTCGGGTGCGGGTGCGTGTTGGGGCTGACGTTGCCGGAGAATAACAGGACGTGTGGGGGAATAGAGGGAGGGACTGGCCAACGTTGGAGGGTACGTACGGTAGGGCGCGGAGGCACAGCCAGCCATGGGAGGCGGGAGCAGGCGGAGCCGACGGGGTGGTTTGGTTTGGGTGGCTGGAGGAAGAAGAAGACAAGAGATAGAAGATACACGACAGATGTTGGATGTCAATCCAACGACTGGTAGGCAGAATCGTTTGTTGACTGGCTAGTAAGTCGACACCACCTTGAATAGGCTATTTCCTCGCGGGTCCAAAATGTCAGAATCCAAATCTGTCATGGTCATGCAGCCTTTCCTACGAAAATTTACAGCCCGTTTGATGTGCTAGTTCGAAATAAGTTTGTGGGTGCTGGTGGGGGCTAATCACTTGGCTTCGGTAATGCACAGTGAGCTCAAGCAGCCGGCGAGAGTGATGTTATTTCCCTTGGTTGGGATTTGTTAGTTGTTACAACATTTCACTCTAAATTAAACGACTGGCAAGCCATTTGCCTTGCTTCAAAGAAAATATGACAGTCACGGGCAAGAACATCTAACTCCAGTTTACAAACTGTACAAAAGCACGAGGGTTAATTGTTCATCAGGTTTACAAAAAAACGAGGTTGAAAAGAGCAACAACATCTAACTCTAGCACTGTTTTTGGCAGTCAGAGTCAAATGGATGGGTCAGGTCCATAGAATGAACATCCTGGGTCGTAAAATTTACTGGATTATGACCACAATATGTTGTAAATAGAAGCCCGGCACGTTCAGAAGCTCTTTTGCCCACCTAAAACTCCTTTTTTTGCTCTTCCACATACCCATCCGTCAAAACCATGCTGCTGATAAACTTAAGCCTGATGGACAATAGTAACCTCGCATTCAACAGGAAGAATGTGACAAATCTAGTGTTTGCACGGTTGGCTACATATCGTTCTAGCGTTATTGTCTTCAATCGAATCTCATGAGAAGTGAGAAAATCCCGATGCTTACGAATCCAACGATTGGTTATAACTTTCTTACCCCATCATGTTGCCTAAATAGACATGAAGATTGAAAACAGTTAAGGTCTAAAAAAAGAGTGTCGAAAGAGCAACAGCTGAACGGTTATTCTAGTACACTATATACGGGCTTCGAATGTGCGTGAAATTATCACCTTTATATACAACTTCTCCAGACATGGAAAGCATTGCAGCAAGCCAATAATCTTGTTCAGATCAAAACTATTCATTTGGATATATAAGATCTTGACAGAATCCAACACCATTGATGGGCCATCCATGGAGAATCTCTTCATTGAGCATAGAACATAATATTAGTACAAAATGTGTACTCCAAGATGACATATAACTTATGCGCAGAAATTTAAAATGCAGCTTATGGTTACAAGTGTAGATGATAATGTAAAGTACCTGAAGAACAGTGGAGCCAAACACCGTATTGAAATGAGCACAGAGATCATGTATTACACCCAAGGTCTCCAGTTTAGGCACAGAGAGGATGGTTATTTGCAACGGTGAATAACTGGAATCAAGGATCAACCTATGAAGTGAAGGGGCATCTTGGATGATGAGATGCCTTCCGTCAAAACAAATTCCAATTCTTACAAGGTTAGGCGACTTTATTTGCAGACAACCGATTCTAACTGTGAAAATAAGCACCAAGCACTCCAGGGCAGGGCAACTGGAGTGGATGATGCTGTGCAATGAGGCCTCCGATATACGAACCCGCACAAGTGAAAGTTCCTTGAGAAATGGGAGTCGAAGGTTTAGTACCAGATTGTCTGGTAGGTCGCACAACGCAAAGGTGGCGGTGTGGAGAGAGGAGGAAAACCACGAGATGGACATAGGTGCTGAGGGCATAGGTAGATGGCGTTCGGTATCTGGTAGGTGATTTCCAGGGGAATAGTAGAACTCAAGCAGCTGTAGTTCTGTGAATTCAGGGGATTTCAGCCAGGCGTCCACCAGGCAGGGCATGGTATGCTTGCTCAGGTAGCATGACGGGATGCAGAGGCTTTGAACGGAGCCCTGGTGGGAGGAGATGATGGCTTTGGGGATTTCAAAATCATTGAAGAGAGATAGCTGACGACAGTCGAGATTAAGGGGCACGACGTGCCATAGAGGGCGCCACCGAATTGAGAGGACTTGGGTGCGGCAACAATCCTTGGTGCGGAGAAGCGAGATATCTCCCCAAGGACGGCGTCTGGGAGATCGCTGATGCGGTCCACCCGAGATTCTACTGGTTCCTGGGATCCGGTGGGGGCGGGGTCACCGCTTCTACCCGCGCTGCTGGGTGCGGGATCTACAACATGCGTCGCCGCTGGCGGGAGCCTCATCTTCTTGGCGCTGGGGTCAGCCGACTCCATTTTCCTCGAGGGCGTCGCATCGCGCTCACGGATTTGAGCAGAGTAATGAATGACAAGCCTAGTTGTAGTGCGAGTGAAGAAGAAGGGGAGCTGGGGTTTTTCTGTAGTAGTGAGGAAGAAGGGGAGCTGGGGTTTTCTGTAGGAGTGAGGTGAGGAATTTGGGGGTACGAGTGGAGCGAGCTGACGTGAGGTGGGCGGGAGTGAGGACGAAGAAGAACACCCAGGTTTTTTTGGGGGGCGGTGTGCTGGGTGTGGGTAGCGCCTCTCATTCAGTAAATATATGGACTTTTGAATTGATTTTACTATTTACTAGGGTGGATGGGCTGTTTTGTCTTGGGCCCAGAGAAACAATTACTACTAGTAGAGTGGAGACACTCTACAGCTACCCAGAAAAACAATTACTACTAGTACAGTGGATACAATACCGCTTCTGGCTCCTCCTAGGTCATCGAAACATCTCCCTCTACTGAATGCCGTTATACTTTTGTTCACCGACATGCGGGCCATGCAGCGCGCGGGCCCAAATGCCATTCACCAAATTAGAAGGCAGTATGCAGGCGGAGAGTCACCCCGGTCGTAGCGCGGCAATAACGAGCCATCGTATCATAAAACCCCACCTCCCCGCAGTCTAAGTTTGACGGACGAAGCAACCATCATTTCACTCTTCGCTGAATCCCCTTCTCCCTCACCATCTTCAAGAAAGGCAACACTCGCATCTGCCACTGTTCTTCTCTCCCAACGAAGGGAAGGTAAGCGGATCCGTGATGTTGGTATATTTTCGTCCAGAGAAAAAAAGAACTTTTGCAAAGCAGTAACCGATCCTCACTCTCTTTTTGTTTCATTGTCATTGCGATTGTGTTTTCCTTTTAGTGGACTCCTAGTATTTGTCAGTTTCATGATGGACCAAGGAGAACAAGGCAAAGATCTGCCGATATTGGAGCAGACGCGGGAGGCTGATCCCCACGAGATAGAGAGCTCCAAGAAGATGGAGCCAGCCACCGAGCCGACCCCAGGTACGCTCACGGCCACTACTGCGATGGTCAACGCCCCGTTTGAGGTTACAGCCCCCGTGGCACTATAGGAGCAGTTTTCCCCCTTCGAGGATGTGTCCCCCCCCCCCCCCCCCCGCTGAGCTGCCCAAGGTGATTTTCTTCTTTGCCGATCTCGATTGTGGTTTTTCATCTAAGTATGTGGTGATGAATAATGCAAAAATTTATTAGCTTCGATGCCATGCTATACATAGTGGTTTAAATAACTTGTGTTTCTTATACTGGAAAGTAATTCAGAATTTGTTTCTGTTTCAATTAGAACCCTGATGCAGACAAGGATTGTGTGGTTGTACATGTCACTCGCTATGAGGCGGATGACCTGAATATACGCACTGGGAAAACAGAGTTTTTAGTCTGCTGTTGGAAGCCATTTGCGCTTATACCAATGAAGAGTTGTATTCCAGCCTCACTGTTGTCAGGCGTGTTGTCCAGGGTGTACTGAAGCACAAGAAGTTCAAAGCTACTCCTTCGTTTGTGAGGCATACTATTCTTGTCAAGCTTACGCAGGAAGATGATGTGGCATGCCTACACAAACAAGTTTATGAATGGCAAGGCCACAAGGTTGTCTTCATGAAGGTTCACAGGATTGAGCTGCTGCCGGACGTCCTCGATGATGTTCATGGCAAGGTCCGTCTTGTGTCCAGCCCAAATTAGGTCGAGGCATGAAATATTTTCCCCAGCTAGTGTTTAATAGTAGTTTGGATTCTGTCTAATTATCCGAACCTTGCCTGTTATCGAGCCCTTTGGGGCTAGTACTCTATTTGAATCCGTCTATGGGAACTGCTGCTACTTTTGTGTGCCCGTGAACCATCTTAATTGTTGTCGAAACAGATGCGTCCTCACTAGTTTTATCATACGAGCAGTGTGTGTTTTGATGAAATAGAGTACTCGTTTGAGAACTGTGCGCCGACGTATACATAAGTACTTGTAAACACTGTTGGTGCTACCCCACTTGTAAGCAGTTGTGAAAAACACGGCACATTGGCTCAGCTCGCTTCAACACTAGGCTATCGACCAGCTAACAATCAACAATCTGCTGTCTGACATATAAGCAACTATGTATCTTGTTACAGTGGTTCATGCAGTTAACTGAGGCCACAATGTAAATTCCAAACGTTCACACGCTAGTCCAGCGTTCATGTGGAACACTCACATCAAACTCGGCTTCATAAAAAACTTGAAAAGCATGAGTTAAGCAATTTTATACATCTCAATGATTCATAGAACATAACAAACATATACTAGTTCACAGCAAAAGACAAAGTTGTGAGAAGGTTTACAAATCAGGAAAAAACAAGCAAGGCTTCTCTGAGCAAAGGGCCTCCCGGCAGGCTTAAATTTCCTAGAGTTCACTCTGGTTTTTTCTTGTTGCCACCATCCAGGGTTAGGTTCTCTCATTCCAGAATAACCAATTATAATTGTGTTCTCAGCTGTAATGCTGAACTGAACCATGTAGTGTACTGACCAGCTGAAATTCTTGTGCATTCCACTAAATTTAAGCACCGCTATTTGCAGAAATAAGCACCACAATGCCTCTTGTCCACGCACCTGTCCAAAAAACCACCGTGCAGCCGTGCCAGCTAGTCCTCGGTCCATGGATGAACTGGTAGAAAGTGCATTCTGGACTAGGATGCGGTTGTTTTCGCTCGTCCCTACACTGCAATCAGGAAGTAAAACATACAAATCAACTTCTTTTATATTGTGTCGGTCATTCTACCTAGTAACTACCAATGTAGGAATACCTGGAAGACGGGTGGTTAGACGACGACAACGAGGGATAGCCATCTCATTTTGCGCTGTTCTACTAAAACTGAGGTGTGTGCTTTTGATTGCGCGGATAGAAACGATACGGAGACAGACATCCCGAAACGATATGGAGACAGACATCCCTGTTTGCGCAAATACGAAATACAGTTATTTAAACAGTGACAGATATTTGCAGTGGCGTATGATTAACAACAGCATCTATTGTGTTATAATTGGCACTAGATTGACTGTATGAAAGTGTCCTTATGTAAGTAGCATCACATCACATCAACACTGCCACTAGATTAACATGCAGAACAATAGCATTAGTATTATTGTCATGAGAGTAGCACATGGTCAGTAAATGTGCAATCAAATTTGTGCAGTTCCACTGGGATGAAGCAATGTTAGCAGTGTGAGATTTAAGTGTAACTGCAAAAACACAATTCATGGGAAATAAAGCAAGACGGAAGCACTTCATAAAATGGTGGTGGCATTGCTTCAATTTATTGACGGCACTAGACCATTACTTATAGTGACATTAGGTGGCATTGCTTAATGCTTCATGTGATTTTACATTAACGGTAGCGATATGGGCGTAGGGACAGCAGGGGCATAAAGTGGTGAGGCAGATGTGGTTGCCGAGAGCGGCAAACACTCAGGCAGCATGTCTGTATTTGTCCCATTTTTTTATCTCCTCTGCGACATTTTCCTATGTGAGCACAGGAAATCTAGACCTGCTCATTCTCATCTGCGTTGTCCCCCAACACCCGTCACTTTCATTCCTTTTTCAACCAAGAAATAGGTCCACTTCCCCCCACCCTTCGCCATCCACCATGCTTTCTTCGTCTTTTCAACCAAGAGACCGGTTGGGTAGCCAGTATCTACTACTTTCCCCCGTTTCCTCTTAGAACCAAGTCCTAGATTCATGCGACAACTTTCCTACTTTCTTCCCTGTTTGAACCAACTCTTAGAGTCGACTGTATGAACTAGCTTTACCTCTAATAATAGTAAAAGCCTAGGTGGCTTTGGAACAATAGACGGAAGTTGAAAAAGATCCACACGAAGCCAAGTGGGGAGCTAGGGCAATAGAGCAAGGCAGGTTTCAAAGGAATATATACCTAAGGGTCGTCGGCATGGCTAAGACGGTGTCGGGAGGCCGCATCTTGGCCACAATACCGCATGGAGGAAGAAGGGGTCAGAGGCCCTTCGGAGCCGGCGCTCTCTCGGAGAGAACGGCACGGCCGCCGATCGGGACGCGCAGGCAGCCGTTGGTCTCCTCCCTCGCCGCCGACGACAGCGTGAACGATGCACCTACACCCCTGCCCCGGTCGAGGTTGTCCGGCCGGATTTGTGACCAGCCGTGAGCTGAGAGAGTGTGTGGCCACCTATGTCTTGCTTAGATCTGGAGAGCATGAGAGAATGAACGAGAGGAACCCTAGTGAAGCAAGCCCTAAGGCTCCTGCTTATATATATAGTGGAGTGATTTTGTTGTACCAGCTTCAAAAAAATGCACTCCTACGTGTACCCACGAGTGGGTGTGAGAGAACTAGTGCGTGCGTGCACCGCTTCTCTTCGTGAGAGTACAATATACTATGCCCAAAGAACGTTCGCCACAAGAGTAATAGTATAAGTGTGTGATGTCTGAGCTAAAATAAAATGTGCGCGACGTCTTTTGTTTTTTAGAAGTTCTGAGGGTAGGGTGTGAAGAGCACATATGTGTGTGACGTCTACCTGCAGATAGATGGTGGGTGCGAGAGAACTCGGGAGGGTGCGTGTGCGTGAGAGAGAGGGGGGCACGTATCAATGCAATGCATGTGTCCGTATATCATTATCCGACAAACGTTCGCCACAAGCCTTTTCCTGACGAACACCGTAAGAACCGTTAGATCAGCATCAGATAGTGTCAGTTTTGCCATGTCATTTAACAGAACAGCCACTCCTCCTACACTCAAATCTTCCACGTGAGTGTTAGCAACTGACGTATGCTCCCTCCATTCCAAAATGCAGTGCATATAGCTTTATTGAAAATTCGAACCTCGCAAACTTTTACCGAGTTTTCTTGTACCAAATTGCACATGTAGAATACCCTGTATATATCATTTCATTCATCTTCGAGAGGTAACTATAAAGATGGGGGAGGAGTCTATAAAGAAAGACCATCGTATCACCTGCAGCAATTTCAACCATCCTTTGGTGTGGAGGAATATCATAGGAACTCTATATGATATGATTTTTATAGGATTTTTTCCTTTAGAGCCAATTGGTTCATAGGAATAGATTCATGCTGAATATGCAACAGCAATCCAAGGACGCATACCCAGACGGAAACTACTCCACATTTCAAAGGAAATAAATATGATATCATTTCTATAGCTTCAGAGCCACTTGGTTCATATGAATGGATTCCTATACTCCCATAATTTCAAAGGAAAATAAACATTAGCGTATATTCAATAGAAAAGTTCCTATGATATGAACCAAATTACATCTCTTTTCTAATCCCTCCTCATAGGAATTGAGATACATGGCATCTCTAGATTCAATAGAAAAGTTCCTATGATGTCAACCAAATGACATCTCTTTTCCAATCCCTACTCATAGGAATTGAGATACTCCATGTCATCTCTTTCCCTACAACTTCCATGTATACATCTTCTATTCCTAAATAGCTAGTACAACCCACTAGTAGCTTTTTTCCAAGACATGCAACTATGGCACAAGAACTATATAGTGTGCGAATAACTTGAAAGATGGTCGCTGGATGAAGCTAATCCGACAGTGCAGAGATCGCAAATCCGAGCACTATTGGCCGTTGGATATCATCAACATTCCACCAGATCTGCCACATGTACAAGTTAGAAGACTCCATGGTTGAACTTAAGCATAATGCACAAACCTCAAAACACAAGCACTTCTCCTTTGTTCTAGAATCTTCCGTATCATAATTGATTTTTTTAAATGAATTGCCATTACTTGTTTTTTACTTTATGCTTTACAATGCACAACCCCATGAATCTTAACATTTTTATAAAACTAATTGATTTTGAATGAGATGAACTATAAGAACTAAACGAACATCAACATCATGCATATATGACTCAATGCTTTACATGCTATAGTGTGTATTTATTCATAATTTGGTTTCGAAATCTCATGCTTCAACGCATGTGTACCTTACTAGTTTTGAGTAGAGTAGCAAATTTCACGCGGCCCCGGGTATATCGAAATGGAGGGCCCATGCATCATTGCCTTTCGGTCGAACCTACGTCCACAATTTTTTGTGCGTACTATATCTCCACTGGTCCCCGAACCCAAAATGCTGCCTCGTTCCCCTAAAACCAAGCGGCCCACACATATTTAAGGCGTCGACTCGAACTCAATCCCTCTCCCGTTAACTACGATGTGGCCCCGCACGTCCTAGTAGTACTCCTACAAACACTACCGCCGCACGCATCATCGGTTATCTTCAAGATGACGAGGGAGAAGCCGATTTGTAGTGGAGGCGCTTTAAAAAAAGATCTGTAGTGGAGACCCCTACCCTAGTGTGCCCTAGGTAGCTGCCGCATGCATCATTGGTTTTCTCTTTTCTTTATGCTCTTGCGCCCTAGAGTGAAATGATGGTTGCTTCGTCCGTCCAGCTTGATGCGGGAAAGGTGGGGCTTTGTGATTTGACCCCTCATCGCTCATTTTGTACTACCGTGGCGCTATGACCGGGGTGCCTCCAATTCCAACCGCTGCTCTGGATTGTAATTTGGTGCATTGCACGTGGAACAAGACGGTGGATGAGCCACATGTCGGCCAAAGGGGTCCTGTTAAGTGTGTCGCCATTTCGTGTGCGGACTGACCCTGCTTGAGTCGCTACACTAACATGACAGGTGCAGCCTACCACTTGGATTTGCTCCTTGGTGAATCCCGACTATATTGATCTAAAAAGATACATGCTGAACTACCCTCTCCGTGTCGTTTTTTAGACGTCTCGGTTTATAGGGCGTGCACGTTGTTCTAGGTCATCCATTCGACTAACTAAATCTGAGTTACTATGTCACAAAAACTATATCATTGGATTATTAAGCGGATGTAGTTTCTAAACATATACTGTTCATCACATATATAGCCAGTTAAATTCTCAACCTAGAACGACGTGCATGCCATGTAAACCGATACGGAGGAAGTATAGTAGTAAAAATGAGGTGATTTTACCGAGCGATCGGCGGGGGAGCATGGCCTGTCATGCGGTCCCACGTGTCATGATGTACCAAGGCGATGCGTGTGTCCCTCTTGAGGCAGAAGCAATACTACGTGGTTTGAGATGATGGCGAACCGAAGTGTGAAATAATGGTTGCTTCGTCCGTCTGGGAAGGTGCGGCATTGTGATTTGACGTCTCATTGCTCATTACTACTACTACTGGGGCGGTATGACTGGGGTGCGTCCCCCTGCTGTTATGCACTGTTATTTGGTGCTTGACACGTCGACCCGGTTGCTATATGTCCCACATGTCAGCGACAGGAAGTACAGAATTCATGAAAGCGAGCGTCGACGGAGGAGTACAAGACACGGCTTGGGTTTTTGCTGCTTCACGCGATCCATCGATACAAAACCAGACTAAAAAAAGGCGAGGGCGGGTCTTTTCCCGCGCGGCAGGCAGGGGAGTTTGGCATAGTCTGTTCGAGGCAAGGAGGCAGGAAGGGAAACAAGCAAATAAAGGTTGAGCGACTTAGTTTTGGGAAAATCTGATTTTACGGAGTACGTACCCACTAGGGTTTATAGGGCTCATCTAAAAAACATTCGTTTTTTCGTTTTATAAGTCTCAATTCTACAACTAGTAGTAGTACCATCACATGTTGGATTTCGAGGTGCGTTAGATCACCCGATGCAAGTAGTGTCAAGAGAAAACTCACCAATGCATGTAGAAGTTCATGGAAATTAAGTGGTCATTCATGCATTCGTTCTAGTTAATGCCTCAGTAAACATAACTTCTTAAGAAAAATGAGCGTACTAATTACTTGTGCAAACTAGGAGTACGAAATTAATTCGACCACTCACCGTCTACCTTGGTTGGAGAGATTTTGAAATTGAGCCATAAACTGGAAAGGAGGGAGTAGTAACTTTTGCCTCGATTACTATTTGTGGCCTTGTATAGATGCAAAATGTATTTTTTATAGTGGCCTTGTATAAGTAAATGGAGGGAGTACTAAGGACATATATATTCCAAACAATATGATAATCTCTCTAACCAAGGTAGAAGGGACGAGGAGAAACGCAGGGAGTAGTAAAATTTTCTCCTCGTCCTGCGAGCCACCGCGCGCGTGGGCGAGGGAGCAGGCGTAAGGCTACAGTACTACTACTTGTAAGCAAGCTTCACCTCATCCTGCGAGCCACCGTGCCCGTGGGCAGGGGAAACGGCGTACTAAGCAAGCTTCTCCTCGTTCTACGAGTTGACGGGACACATCAAAAGTACTCCAAAGTATAGAGCCTTGCCTCTAAGGTAGGCCCCACATGGTTTGCCTCTTTTTTAACATAACGCATCAGGTCGCAATTTGTTTGTTCACCCGTGGTAGATGATCCTCCCTCCACCAAGTGGACAACCAGTACACGGTCAAATTACCACGTGGGCTGCCTTTTCGTACAGAAATGAGCTCCACCGTGTACCCGCGCGGGTGTGGTTGGGAAAGAGACGGGAGTACGTGCGCCGTGCATGCACCTCTTCTCTTCGTGCACGTCCCCCACCTACATGGGTGTGTGTGAGAGATACAAACCTAGACAAATGGCTTGTGCGGAATAACTACTCTTCGTAAGCCATTGTAAGAGTGGACAAAATGGTGAAGGAGGAGATAGGGGAGCGGCGGCGGTGTGTGATTCTTGGCCAGCGTTTGGCCTCGTTTAAATAGGAGATTAAATAGACGGCGGACGGGAGGAGCTCGGTCGGCGTTGTGTTTGATGCCGGCCCGGTCATGAACAGACGTGTGTCCAGAGTGGGTTTCTCGGCTTCCACACGGGCGGGTTTCATGGAGGCGTTTGAATGCGGCAAGGAGGCGTGTTCAGTCGGGCGTGCAGCGAGTGGCGCCCTCGACTCTGACGTAGGACACCGCGCCGTTCTTCCACTGACGTGTGGGCTCTTTGGGTACATGGCATGCATGTCAGTGACCCAACGCAGGCAGCGTACATCAGAGGAACCTTGGGTGGGCCAGGGCGGTCAGAAGCGGGCATTTCATAAATCGATGATTGTTCATTGAGTGTGACATCATCCTTTTCATGTAGATAAGCCTACTATATTGATAGCCCGTTCGATACGTTGTGATTCATAAAGACCGCTATAAACATCAATGTTCTGCTTATCCCAGATAAGATTGATTAATACCCGTAACAATCCATGTCCTTAACAAAGGGTGCATGCACGTATAGGTTTAGCGTGTGTCTTGTGTCATGTGCTGTGTGCAGGCAGGCGTGCGAGTGTTGCATGCGTGCAAGGGTACGTTTCAGTGTTGCATGCATGTGTGCGTACGTGCGTGTGTTCGTGAGTGCATGTGTACGTGTCAGTGTTGCACGCCTGCATGCGTGCGTGTGTTCGTTATGTGTACGTGTCAGTGTTGCACGCCTGGATGCGTGCGTGCATGTGTACGTGTAGGGTGAGGCTACACGTCAGTCGACTGATTTTTTCATCTCTGGTCATTAGATTTTCCAGCCGTTGGATACGAAATCAAGGGCCTGCAGTTTATCATCAAACTCCACCCCCCTAAGCCGCCAGCCACCACCGGCCGAACCGCCGGCCCCCGCCGCCCGCGGCCGGCCCGCGCCGCGACGCCGTCGCGCCCGCCCCGAAACCACTCCCCACCGCCGGTCCGCCGCCGCACCGGTCATCCCTCTAGCCCCCCCCCCATGCCGAGCTTTTTCTCCGGCGATCCCCACCCCACCGCCCAATCAACGCGCCCCCACCGCCGGCGACTGCCAACCAGAGGTCTCACGACTTCGAGTACCCACCGACCACTAATTTATTACCATTTCTGTCCTTCATATACGCGCTGACGAGTGGGCCCTATGGTAATGTGCGCTCCTGAATGTGGACCATTTGACTGGTCAATTGATCGTGTCATCACCCTAAAATTACGGAGCTGTATGGTGAGCCAGTGACCGTATGATCACCCTAAAATGTATTTTATTAACACAGTACAGACTCAAACTACCATTTCTTTCTTTTATATACGGGCTGACAGGTGGGCCCCACGGTTACGCGCCCCGATGGTGCAACACTAGTTGCGCCACGTGGAACGTTTGACTGGTCAATTGATTGTGTCATCAACAAAATACGGAGTTGTACGGGTGAGCCAGTGACCGTATAATCATGACATGTATTTTTTAACACAGTACAGACGCAAGGGCTCATATATACGCGCAAGCACTCACCGCTATAAGCGCACACACGCACACCCTACCCCTATGAGCACCTTCGAGAGAGTGAGCTAGCATATGATCTTGAGATTTTACGAAGTCACCATAGGTGCCTCATAGTCGAGTGGAACGTCTCCTCCCAGTAAACGCACATCGCCGGAAAATACTGAAATTAACCCAGGATAAATGCGAGCACCGGGACTTTAACCCTGGTGGGCTCGAGAAACCACTGCACTCCTAACCATCCAACCACATGTTGGTTAGCACAACATAATGTATGTGGTGACCGTGATGAGCTTATTCTGAAGTCCAGTGACCATATCGTGCTTTCGCTTCAAATACAATGACCGTACGTGTCGTCAACAAAATACGGAGCACGCATAAAATGCAAAGTCCGTCAGTGTCATCAAGAAAATATGGAGACGTATCGTGAGCTAGATACCGTATGATCACCATGAGAATGTATTCGGTGACCGTAATGAGCATATTCTGAACTCTAGTGACTGTATAGTGCTTTAGCTTGAAATACAGTGACCGTCATGCGTGAATGTGTCGTGGGCATGCATACTTTTAGAGGGCCGAGAGATAGTTTGTGTGCGTACGTGAAAGTGGTGTAGAAAGAGGGGATGTCCGGTGGAGACAAGGAGAGATATGCCCTTCGTTTCTCTTTCCCGTGACTAATATTTTAGGAGAATATATAAACATTCACAGTGCAGAACAAATATTTTTGGATGCACCATGCAATTAACTTTCATGTATAACATTGTACTATTGTATATGCTTATTTTCTTAGTGGCCGATTGCGTGTGTGGTGTGGTGGGCACATCATTTCTAGTTGTGGTGAGTCAACATGAGGACTCATGGGTCGGTTCCATCTACGCCACATAGGTTGGATCGAGACACGTTATACGAAGACCCATGTGGAGGACTCGGCGTACAACACGAAGCTAGCTACCAGAGTCGCGGAGGACTCTATCCCCACTGGTGATAAGCCGGCTATATATGATTTGTAACCCTAGGCCCCCAGTATGTTATAGAAGCTTGGGGGCTAGTTCGTCGATAGTATACACACACGCACAATGCCTGGTATTCACCTATACTTTATACACACCCCTATCACTAATATACAGTACCAGGAGTAGGCTTTTTCCTCAACTGCTAGGGTCCGAACTAGGGTAAAACTTTGCCTCGTATTATCATCCAGCCTAACAGTCAGGGATATCCTACCGAATGATATGATGGAATCATATCTGCCAACTACTAAGAGAGAGGTGTGTCTGGGGGGGGGGCAATGTGTGCGAGAGAGGCCTAAAGATAATGTGTGTGTGGGATACACATAGGCACACACACACACACACACACACACACACACACACACACACATATATATATATATGTGCGTATAGAGGGCTAGTAGAGACCGTGCGTGTGTATATATGCATGTGAGAGAAATAGTGTTTTCCAACTGAGATTAGTGAAAAGAGTGGTACATAGTAATCAGAAAGAGAGAGATACAGAGGGAGCGTGTGCGTGAGGCTCCCCGACACCCCGAGAGAAATTGTGAGCATGTGTGAAAGAGAAATGCCGATGCATATAAAGTGTGTGCACTTATGCGGTAGATAGAGAGATATATAGCGCGTTTGTGAGAACGGGCCGAGGCATAGTGCATCTACGTGTAAAAGGCGGTTCTACGCATTAAATTAAAATATAAATGGCATTATTATTTTTGGATGAGATCATGAATTTTGCAAATTGCGTATGGACGAAAATCGGTCAATCAGACACCCATGCTCTATTGAATTCTAGCATGTGCATGTCTTTATTTCATATTATCAATCCATAGAGTGAGAGCGGTTTGAAATACAGGCAATGGATGCTTTTGCAATTCATATATAAACATTAATTAGTACACTCCATGTTGTTAGTGTGAAGCACTTTATACATTTGTCACTTGCATGGATACATTCCAAATTGCTAGCTACGAAATAGAATACATGTCGAATTCAACATAAAGGGGGTTTCAAAGATTCGACTTCATAGGAAGTGCATTCATCTATTTGAACTCGAGATAATGGCATTTGTAAATCAGATGTAAAAGGGGGCATCAATCTTTGTTGTGCGTTTGAACATGCTATATATATTCATACGCATGTCTAACTTTTTTTTGCAACCAAGGAGATTATATCTGGAACCATGCATGAACTGAGGTAAGTTGCATATTTTTTAATATATACTCACGTACAATGTATATTCAAATGTACCACCTCCATTCCAAAATAATCGTAGCTTTAGGATTTTCAAGAGTAAAGATTTGTGAAGTTTGACAAATCCTGAATGTTCAATTCAAGAGAAACGAAAACGTTAATGCTTCTGCTCCCAAATATTGAACGAAGCGCCAAATAGGCCTCTGGTCACCCGAAACCGCGCGAGACTAATGTTTGGTGGTAGGAAATTACTGTCCTAACTCTGGCCCGTGTAGCCTATCGGCCCGATGTCCAAACGTCTAAACCGGGGTAGGTTTGTAACTTCACCAAGACGCCAGTCTCAACCGCCTTCGAGAGGCATTCATACGCTGTGGGCGCCTAAACACCAATGCGCTCGGCCGAAATCTATCCCACCCACATTTGGGACAACTGAGATTACTATCCTACACCAACCCGCAATATGTCTGAAATTTTAGATGGGGCAAAGTTTGTAACTTTCCCCAAATTTCAAACAAGCGCGTCCCAAACCGAAACATTGTTCCCCCTTAGTTCCCCGCCTCCCTCCGTTTCCCAATTCATACTCCGTGGGCGCCAAAACGCCCTCTCCACCAGCCGCGAAACCCCAGCCTCCTCCGTCCTCCACCCCATAGCGCCCAATCCACCGCCGCCCTCCTCCATCACGCCGGAGCCTGTACCCCGACGTCGTCGTCCAACGCAACCGCAACCGCAATGTCCTCGAGGACTTAGCAGCTGAAGCCGAGGTAGAGCTACCTCCACGACGCCGGCATGTGCCGTACCAGAACTAATCCGACCACGCCGTCCTGCGCCTCACTGCTGCCGCTCCACTGTCGCAACCGTCCACCGCACCGGAGCTGTTCCCGCTACACCGTCGTTCGCCGCCTCGGATCTACTTCCCCGCCGCCGACAGACGGCCACCACACCACACTCAACAACTTGGCCATGGGTTTGTCCAAGGCTGCCCCGTCCTCCACAACTTCTTGTTTCAAGCGAACCACAAGAAGATCGTTGGAAAAATAGAAGGAGGATACAGCACTGCCAGCAGAAAGAGGTACTCCTCTTCCCTTATTCGTGCAAACCATACGTCTCTGTTCACACCGTATTCATCCCACGAAAGAAACTAGTTAAGCGCTTCTTACTGCATCTTCTTCGTGATACTAAATGCACAAGGTTTCCTCCCTTTACTATTTCACCTTTGCTAGAGGTCAGTTGCCCGCCTGGATTTCAATTCAGGGTCAGTCGAACCGCAATTAAAAGAAGCAGCACCCGCTTAGGCGCGCAGAGCACCTAATCCGCCTATTCGCCGGGGAAGCGGCGCATCGGTGTCTATCATAGGGGTGTGGGGTGCAGGAGCTGCTTGCGCCCGATCTGGAGGTCGGCGGGGCTTGAATGGATGGCCGGGGGGCGGTGCGGTGAGGTCGAGGGGAGGGCACAGGCAGGGGACTGAGCCGGTGGTCGCTGCTGTTTCGAGGAAGATCGTCAACACTGACTGGCTGGAGGTAGATGAAGGTGATCTACCCGTTCTTTGTACATCGGACGGTGCAGAAAAAATGGACTGACCTATTTGTTTTCAGTTGAATGTTATTTTCATATAATCCTGTAGTAATTTAGTGTGCTATGCATGTTGTAGAGCTATCATATGTCTCCCGTCATTTATTTCTCACCGACCTGCTATCTGCTACCTTTACACTGTACTAATTGTGCACACACTTCACCCATACTCACACTATTGTTTTTTATGCATGGGTATTTCAGACTCTGACGCAGTGTTGATGAATGCTGAAAAGAAAAGACAGAAGTCGCTCCAGTGTAATTTGAAGATAAGCACTAAGCTTTTCAGCGCTCTAAAGGATGCAGTGTCAGCAGTTGGAGACAGTAAACATAGCTCTGCAGGTGGTGATCTCAATTGCCACACACAACCATCCCAGGTGCTTGCTTTAACTTCGCATTGTCAAATGTGGTTGCATGTTGCATATGGTGTCTAGCTTGTATTGCTTCCAATTTGGTTGAATTGCATCTGCTTACTTTACACATTATACCTTTGATAATGACATGCCTTCCTGTTTTTTATACATACTACATATGTCTATTAACCATGTTCGTACATCAAACTAATGCTCTTTTGTATTCCTCGTCAATCACTTATGATGAGACAGTCACCCGAGTGGGTTACTGTGAGACGCTATACTCGTTAATGTGTGCAGTGTCATCCTCCCCACATGATTCTCAAGAAACAACAAGGCTAAATGAAGATAGTCAACGTAGCTCTCTAGTTGATGACCGCAATTCCCCCACACCACCATCATAGGTGCTTGCTCTAACTTTGCAGTGTGATATGTGGTTGCATTTTGCATACAGTGTCTAGCTTGTAATGCTTCTAATTAGGGTAAATTGCATCTGCTTAGTTTACACATTATACCTGTGAATATGACATGCCTTCCTATTTTTGGTACACACTACATCTATGTGTTAACCTTGTTCTTACATGAAACTACCTCTCTTATGTATCCTGCATCAATCACTTACGACGAGTCACCTTTATTCGTTGCATATTGCATATTATTTCTAACATGTTGCCATGTATTGCTTCTAATTTGGTCAAATACATTTGTTAGGGCACCCTTTTAATTTGGCAGAGTGATATTGGTTTCATCTTTCATATGGTTCCCAGCTTGCATTGATTCTAACAAGTTCAAGCACCTTGTGCTTAGTTTACACTTTATACATCATACATGTCAATATGTCACGCCGTCCTGTTTTTCATACATATTCCATCCTCCTATCATGCGGCTGCCTTACATGAAAGTAGTGTTCATCAGTATCATGCATCAATGAGTTCTGAAGAGCAAATCTTATTCCTTTTCTTGTGGGTTTGACTTGACAAGGCAAAATAAAGAAAGAGGAAGGAAAAGAGTAAGGAAGGCGATGATGGTGGTCCTCTGCAGCAACGTAAACGGAGCATCTCTACCGATTCTCCTTGTACTGATAGTGCATTACAAGGTCCAAGTCTCCGCTCCCCTTCTCCACCATCCAAGGTGCTTGCTCTAACTTGGCAGTGTGATATCTGGTTGCATGTTGCATACGGTGTCTAGCTTGTATTGCTCCTAATTAGTGTAAACTGCATATGCTTAGCTTACACATGATACGTGTGAATATGACACGCTTTCCTATTTTTGGTACATACTATATCTGTCTATCACACCATGTTCTTACATGAAACTACTCTTCTTGTGTATCCTGCATCAGTCACTTATGATGGAACGCCTTTAAGTTGGCAGTGTGATATTGGTTTGCGTCTTGAATATGATTTCTAGCATGTATTGCTTCTAGTTTAATGAACGCCACCTATGACAAGATAGTTTTAACTTGGTAGAGTGATATTGATTGCACCTTTCATATGGTGTCTAGTTTGTAGTGCTTCTAATTTGTTGAGGTGCCTTCTGCTTAGTTACCACATCATAGGTGTGAATATGTCAAGCCGTCCATTTTTTCGTACATATTCCATCCTCGTATCATGACTTTGCCTTTCATCAGAGTAGTGTTCATCAGTATCATGCATGAATGAGTTCTGAAGAGAGAATTATATTCCTTTTTCTTGTCGGTTTGACCTCACAATGCAAAATCAATAAATCTGAAGGAAATTGGCAAGGCATTGGATGATGGTGGTCCTTCCGAGCAACTAAAACGGAGGTTCTCTACAGATTCTACTCCGCCATCTCCCAACAAGATTCGCAAGACAACGCAAGGCTAGACAGTCAACGTAGCTGTGTAGATGATGAGCACATCTCCCCTACTCCACCATCACAGGTGCTTGCTCTAACTTGGCACTATTATATGTGGTTGCATGTTGTGTATGATGTCTAGCTTGTATTGCTTCTAACTTTTTTGAATTGCATCTGCTTACTTTACAAATAATGCCTGTGAATATGACACGTGTTCCTGTTTCTAGAACATATGTGTACATGATGAGCACATCTCCCCTACTCCACCATCACATGTGCTTGCTCTAACTTGACACTATTATATGTGGTTGCATGTTGCATATGATGTCTAGCTTGTATTGCTTCTAACTTTGTTGAATTGCATCTGCTTACTTGACACATAATGCCTGTGAATATGACACGTGTTCCTGTTTCTAGAACATACGTGTACATGATGAGCACATCTCCCCTACTCCACCATCACAGGTGCTTGCTCTAACTTGGAACTTTTATATGTGGTTGTGTTTTCCGTATGATGTCTAGTTTGTATTGCTTCTGATTATGTTGAATTGCATCTGCGTAGCTTACAACTTATACCTGCAACGATCACTTACCCATAAGACACATTTAACTTGGGACTGTGATGTAGATTGCATCTTGCATTGTCTTCTAGCTTGTACTGCTTCTAATTTCTTGAAATGGCACATACGACGAGACCCTTTTTACCTGATAGAGTGATATTGGTTGCATGTTCATATGGTGCCTAGCTTTCATTTCTTCTAATTTTGTTGAAATGCCTTTTGCTTACTGTTTTTTCATACATATTCCATCCTCCTATCGTACGTGCGGATATGAAACGCTGTCTGTTTTGTATATTCCATCCTCCTATCCAGCGCTTGCCTTACATCAAAGTAGTGTTCGTCTGTATCATGCATCAACCAGTTATGCAGAGCTAATTTTATTCATCTTCTTGTGGTTTTGACTTCATAAGGCAATATCAGAAAATAGGAAGGAAAAGAGTAAGTTAGGGGATGTTGGTGGTCCCCCGCACCGACGCAAACAAAGACTCTCTAGATTTGCCACTGCTACTGCTAATGAAGTTGAAGTCCCAAGTCTACATGATGAGTTCATCTCCCGTACTCCACCATCGCAGGTGCTTGCTCTAAGTTGACAGTGCGATAATTGGTTTCATGTTGCATATGTTGTCTAGCCTGTATTTCTTCTATTTTTATTAAATTGCACCGGCTGAGTTCATACGTTATACATGTGCATATGACATGGCATTCTGTGTCTAGAATACACTGCATCTATCTATCATACCATGTTCTTACATCAAAGTACTGCTGTTGTGTATCCCGCATCAGTCACTCATGATTGGACACTTTTAAATTGGTAGTGTGATAGTGGTTGCATCTTGCATTGATTTCTACGTTGTACTGCTTCTAATTTTTCGAATTGCCACTTATGACAAGACACTTTTAACTTGGCAGAGTAATATTGGTTGCATCTTTCATATGGTGTCTAGCATGCATTACTTCTATTTTCTTGAAAATCCTTCTGCTTAGTTTACACATCGTAGCTGTGAATATGTCATGTCGTCTTGTTTTTCTTACATATTCCATCCTCATACGGTTGTCTTACATCAAAGTATTGCTTGTCTGTATCATGCATCAATGAGTTCTAAAGAGCGATTTTATTCTTTTGTGTTGTGGGTACGGCTTGACATGGCAAAGTCAAAAAAGAGCAAGGAAAATCATATAGTAGGGAGTGGTGTTACTCGTCGGGTGAAACGGAAAAGGATCTGTCATCCAGATTCTGCTGGTACTTATAGTGCAGTATAAGGTCCAAGCCCACCGGCTAATTCTACAAACACAGTATCACCAGCTCCACCAGCTGCAACATCCGCTTCAACTGTACCAGCATCTCAATGAGTTACTCGTTCGTTTGCTCCGGAACTGGCCTATTCCCAAGCTGCCTTCACACCTAACACTACTTCCGAAGCACTGCTGACACAACAGGACTTGGCAAGATCAGATGAACCTCATCAGCATCAACACCAAGACGATACCTGACCGAGTCAAGTTGCAGTTGCATGCTCCTTTATATGTACTCTCATACTTTGATGTACACTAACACTTTCCATTTTCGTTGTTGAACTAGCACCACGACGCAAGCTAAAACAGACATCAGGGATAATGCTTGACAAATTAACAAAATCTAAAGGAGGAAGAATGGAGATCCATTTTGAGGCAGGTTTAAAAAGGCCACGTGATGCTACAGAGTCAGCCAAGTTAGTATTAGAGGCAGCCGTTGCCGTTAGGTGTCATGCACGTATCCTCCCAACGTGGATCCAGTACAGGAATGAGAAAGACAATACCCAGTTTAACACCATCCTTGACCATTTATTCGCAAGTAATGTTATTCATCGCAACAGTAATATTGTCTTGCTTTGTCCCATACTTTATAGCTTCCTCCTAATAAGACTCACATTCCTTTTTCAACAGATGAGGTTCAAGTTGGATCCGAAAGATGATGCAACTAAACAAGCATGCACTCATGTTTTTCAGTCTGTGATACGTCTCCAACGTATCTATAATTTTTTATTGTTCCATGCTATTATATATTCTGTTTTGGATGTTTAATGGGCTTATTTATACACTTTTATATTATTTTTGGGACTAACCTATTAACCGGAGGCCCAGCCCAAATTGTTGTTTTTTTTGCCTATTTCAGTGTTTCGAAGGAAAAGGATATCAAACGGAGTCCAAACGGAATGAAACCTTCGGGAACGTGATTTTTGGAACAAACGTGATCCAGAGGACTTGGAGTCTACGTAAAGTAATCAACGAGGAGAGAACGAGGTAGGGGGGCGCGCCCACCTCCCCGAGGCGCGCCCTCCACCCTCGTGGGGCCCACGTTGCTCCACCGACGTACTCCTTCCTCCTATATATATCTCCGTACCCACAAACCATCAGAAGCATCCACGAAAACCTAATTCCACCGCCGCAACCTTCTGTACCCATGAGATCCCATCTTGGGGCCTTTTCCGGCGTCCTGCCGCAGGGGGCATTGATCACGGAGGGCTTCTACATCAACACCATAGCCTATCCGATGATGTGTGGGTAGTTTACCTCAGACCTTCGGGTCCATAGTTATTAGCTAGATGGCTTCTTCTCTCTCTTTGGATCTCAATACAAAGTTCTCCTCGATTCTCTTGGAGATCTATTTGATGTAACTCTTCTTTTGCGGTGTGTTTGTTGAGACCGATGAATTGTGGGTTTATGATCAAGATTATCTATGAACAATATTTGAATCTTCTCTGAATTCTTTTATGTATGATTGGTTATCTTTGCAAGTCTCTTCGAATTATCAGTTTGGTTTGGCCTACTAGATTGATCTTTCTTGCAATGGGAGAAGTGCTTAGCTTTGGGTTCAATCTTGCGGTGTCCTTTCCCAGTGACAACAGGGGCAGCAAGGCACGTATTGTATTGTTGCCATCGAGGATAACAAGATGGGGTTTATATCATATTGCATGAGTTTATCCCTCTACATCATGTCATCTTACTTAAAGCATTACTCTGTTCTTTTGAACTTAATACTCTAGATGCATGCTGGATAGCGGTCGATGTGTGGAGTAATAGGAGTAGATGCAGAATCGTTTCGGTCTACTTGTCGCGGACGTGATGCCTATATACATGATCATACCTAGATATTCTCATAACTATACTCAATTCTCTCAATTGCTCGACAGTAATTTGTTCACCCACCGTAATACTTATGCTATCTTGAGAGAAGCACTAGTGAAACCTATGGCCCCCGGGTCTATTTTCCATCATATTAATCTTCCAACACTTAGCTATTTCTATTGCCTTTTATTTTACTTTGCATCTTTATCATAAAAATACCAAAAATATTATCTTATCATATCTATCAGATCTCACTCTCGTAAGTGACCGTGAAGGGATTGACAACCCCTTTATTGCGTTGGTTGCGAGGTTCTTATTTGTTTGTGTAGGTGCGAGGGACTTGTGTGTGGTCTCCTACTGGATTGATACCTTGGTTCTCAAAAACTGAGGGAAATACTTACGCTACTTTGCTGCATCACCCTTTCCTCTTCAAGGGAAAACCAACGCAGTGCTCAAGAGGTAGTAGTCTGCTCTGCGACAGTATCGGTACCACCTTAGAAAATCTCACTTTGAAGGAAAGGCTAACAATGAAATCGCCCAAACATCTCCAGTGGAATATATTACAGATGAAGACTGGACAGCCCTCGTTAAACACTGGTCTGATCCAAAGTATCAGGTAGGCTATATGTATTTGATCAGACCACATATTGAACTTGTATTTATGTATGTGCCTTACAAGTGTATCTTCTTCTAGGCTAACTGTTTGAAGAACAAGACCAACCATTCTAAAGTGAAATTCCAACAGACAACATGATCTCGTAGCTATATTGCACACTGCGAGGCTCTTGTAAATAGCTGCTACTTCCTTCTTTTTTCTATGCCATATTATCGTATCTATATTGACTTGTTCCAAATACAGAGGAAAGCCTGTGCGGACCAAAAAGAACCTGAACCGAATGCAGTGCAAATCTTCAAGGATTGCCACACCAGCAAGATGAAGGGCATGAGCACACCAGTTCAAACCGATGTTGTAAGTCCTTCCTCCTCCTGCCTTTGAACTGATTGGTACTGTGATGTGTTCATTTAACTACTTGGTTTGCAGCTAATATCAGTTACTCTGTTCACTTTTATACACAGTTGTCTTAACGTATCATTTCACCTTACATGGTTTAAAAGAGATGAAGGATATTCTTTTGGTCTTGATCTGTATTCTAGTTGTTATGTTCACGTGCGCACACAATGATAAAATAGCCTGTTTGTTTTATATCTGTTTGCCCATGATATGAATGATGTCATACTATGTTCATCCTACTTTAAACCATGTCTCTTTATCCTTAGATGTCAACGAATGTGAGGAAATAGACAATATAGTAGGCATGCTACATGGACATATGTTCCGAAAGTGATTTTATTATGTAGTTGGCACTACAATACATGCTAATGTATTACAGTAGTTCACCAAAATAAGTTATGTATAAATGTGTAACCTACTTTGTTTGTTTTTATCTCATTAGTAACTTATCTGGTACACTAATCTACAAGTTCAAACTTTCAGGAAGCTATGGAAAAAATGATTGAACAGCCACAACCACCTGAAGGTGACGAGGCTACCACAGGCACAATGTCACCTCTTCCTGCAGTGCGTCAGTATCTCTCCACTAACAGTGCAAAAAGCACCTTCCTGCGTAATTCTAGGCTGGTTGTCAAGGTAACCTCGTCCAAATCTCCTACTGAACAAAATCTTCCTGCTAGACAGAGTGATATATCTGTGCTCCAGACACAAGTCCAATCCCTAATGGACGTCGTTTTGGAAACAAGAATGGTGGTTGACAAATGTCGTTAAGATATGAATGGTTTTGAAACCAGACTATCAGAAATTCGCTTCGTTGTTCAAGAGCAATGGCGGAAAAAAGGTGAAGATCGTGCTGCTCCATCAGATTCTACAGCCTGAAACATTAGCACTCAGGTCAAATGATCCGTGCTTCTATACATCTGATGGTGCTTTTATCTGCAGGGACTGTAAACTTTATGCCAACAGGCCTTTTGTTGTATGGTTGGAATTTATTTTGTTGTGATACAACATTTATGATGCTGCCAAAGGCTGCAATAATTACGACGCTATTTTTGTATTGTGTAGGTTTATCTCCGTAATGTATTCGGCCGAAAGCTTCATAGGAGCCCAAAATGCCAACATTCGTCGGGCCCATTCCAATTGGGCTAAAAACGATTATGGGTCGAAATTTGCATGTAGCCCACTAAAATTATCTGGGCCTAAATCAGCATAAGATTTCATATTTTTCTGGTAGGCATGTGCCCATAGTGGGCCTTTAACAGGCCTAAACATAATTTGGGCCCTCAGTAACAATAGGCCGTTTACAGGTGTAAATATCTCGAGCCCATAAAAACATGGGCCTTTAAAAGACCGAAAGTGAGATTGGGCCCTGATTGTGCCAAATAACCCACTGGTCTTAGCAGGCCGAAATGGTGGCCCATTTACGAGGCGGATCTTTCACAGGCCAAAATTCGGATGGGCCGTAAATACGCCGACCTAATACACGGGCCTTTAACAGGCCGGAAGTTCGGTCAGGCTAGATTATCGTCATTTTTATATGGGCCGTTAATGGGCCCGATGTGACGTTGGGCCACATATGGCCCTTAGATTTCTTCCGACGTTAACAGGCCGAAAATCACAACAGGCCGAAAGTGGCCCAAATCTATAGTGGGCCTCTAACAGGCCGAATGTCAGACATGGCCGAATATGACCCAAATCCTTCACGGTCGTTTATGGGCCGAAAGTTTCAATGGCTTGTAAATGGGCCCAAATGAAGCAGGACCTTTAACAGGCCGGAAATACACCAAGCCGTAATTCGGCCCATATACTTAGCAGTCTGTTAACGGGCCAGAAGTGACCATGGGCCGCGATGATGACAAGTTTAGGACAGGCCGTTGACGGGCCGATTTGACACTAGCCGTACGGGCCTTAACTGAGAATGTTGGGCCTTTAGCTGGGCCGGCCCATTATGGTCTGCAAAATCTTGTGGGCCTTTAGCTGGGCCGGCCCATTATGGCCCGCAAAATCTCGTGGGCCTTTAGCAGGGCCAGCCCATTATGATACACAAAATACGTGGGCCTTTGCTGGGCCGACCCATTATGGACCGCAAAATCGTGTGGGCCTTTAGTTGGGCCGGCCCATTTAAACTTTATGGGCCACTTTTGGGCCGGTCCACGTGTCAACATATCATAGGCGCATCTCGCCTATTGGATGAGTGACACCTGTGCCAACGCGGAGCTGACACGTGTTTCCGTCAGCCAATCAGAATTTTACACGTGGAAAATCCCCATTGATCCGGGCTGTTAACGGGTTATCGGATCCAAAACCGGACCCGATAGCTTAACGGCGTTTCGTTACGGTGGATGCCACGTGTCGGTCACCCTTGACGAAAGCACTTCTGTGACGCGCGATTTATCGTCATGGAAGTGGACACTTCCGTGATGATAATTTTGGTAATGTCATGGACCACTTCTACGACAGCACAGGTATGACTATCTTGATTCTGTCATAAATTTTTCATGGATGTACATGCATGACAGAAAACGTGACCTACCGTGACAAACACATATCATCACGGAAGTGTATTTTTTTGTAGTGAGCACTTGTGTCAACCAACTCCTACAACATATTTGACTCACCAAATGAAGGAATTGGAAGATGCTTCATGGCTAAAGGTCCAAAGGTATCACACCCGGAGTATGTTGATTTCAATAGTGATGAAGATGACTTGCTAGGTGATGATGATTTACTTGTTGACAACTCTAGTGATGAAAACTATGATGAAATTGTTATTAATCATGCTAATCAAGATAAAACGAATGATGATGATAAGAAGGAGATTGAGCGTCTAACTGAAGAGCTAGACACTCTTAAGTTAGCTCATGAAACTACCTTGGAAGATCATTGAGAACTTTTAAAGACTCATGAAAAGTTACGCTTTGAAAAGCTCAACCTTGAGCAAGAGCATGGGTTCTTAAAAGCAATCAATGATGATCTTCGCAAGAAAAGTTCTTCTTACATTGCCAAGAGTTTACTCTTGTCTACTTACATGCCACAAGTTAAATCTAGTAACAAGAGTAAGAAAGATTCTTCTTCTAGTAATAACAATAATCATGCTAAATCCAATGTTGTTGCTTCTAGTAGTTCTCTTGATTCCACTAATGATTCTCTTAGCCAAGTTACACTTGAGCAAGAAAATAGCTTATTGAAGGGAATTATAGAGAAAGGTGTCTACAAGAGCCTTGCCGGGAGTAATCAATTTGAGGAAATTGTACACAAGCAAGGAAGGCACCGGAAGAATCAAGGTGTTTGTTTTGAACGAAAGTTCAATGCCAATAGAGTTGAGTGGGAAGAAGATCAATACCCCAAGACGAAGTTTGTTCCTCAAGAAGAGAAGTATGATCCTACTTCTTTCCAATGGACACAAGCTCAAGAAGATCTTCCACCACAAAACCACAAGCAAAAAGGCAAGGACAAGCTTCAAGAGGAGATTGATGCATTTGAAGAAGCTCCTAAGGCCTTGGTCAAGTGGGTTCCCAAGACTACATCGAGATCTACTTCATCAAGTACGACTACAACTCCAAGGATTCCCAACAAGATGATGTGGATCCTGAAGAAGAAGAATTAGAGAGTTCTTGAGGGTGACTCCGCCAACATACTTCACTCATATCATTTTGGCAAGATCATGTGCAAACAACTTCCACATCTTGCACTAGTTCAAGGAGTCACAAACCCTCTTGTTGGTAAGACAAGGGACAAGGTAACCTAATGTTTTCATGGACATCATCTATGTGTACATCACTCTATGTCTATGGATATCCTTGTTTGTTCCTCGTGGGACTAACCCGTGTAGGTATTGAAAGTGCAACTCACTCCAATGGATTGCTCCGAATGATCTACATCTACATTGAGCATCCACATCTTCAACATCTACATGAAGTCATCATTGACAAAACCCAAGGTTAGTTCATCCCTCTTAGGGGGGATATCACATCTAGGGGGAGATTTACTCTAATCAATTGAGCTAAAGCAACTCTAATGATGTGAGCACAACAATGCTTTATGTAAAAGTGGTAACCCCACTTATGCTTAAACGGTGAGTATGACCTATGATCAAATGTTCTCATTTGACTCCTAAATCAATATACTCATATATAGATGACCTAGTCATCGCCAATTGCTTGATAGATGCTAGAGTGTTTATTCATGCTTTGTCACAAATTTCATTTGCCATTTTATTGTGTGAGCATGTTGATTTCATATTTTATTCATTCGAGGACATCCGCTTGTTGTTTTGATTGATTGGCTCTTTCTCTTTTGCCAAGTGGATGGACAAGAATGCCTAAGAACACCCTCTAGCTATCTATGATTTCCCCGTCTCAAACTCTATTCATGCTACATCACAAAGTTTGATCAAGTTAGATTCGAACCACTCTGTGTGAGGAGCACTCGGAGTCCCCGATTCGTCATAGACTTAAACTTCCAAAACCTCTCTGTGCATTTCGTTATGACCGATCCATCCACTTGCGTCACACCGAGTTCACTGAGTTGATCTAGGCTTTCATCTTGGTGCAACCGATTTGAACTTTTCGGTCACACCGAGTTGCAGTAACCGCTTGCGATTCTGCATCTCGGTGCCATCGAGTTGTTCCACTCGGTCACACCGACAGGGTCAGGATATATATACCCACAGGTGTGATTTTGGAAATTTCTTCAAAACCCCTCAGCCCGCGCATGTCCTGCTCTGCCGCCTCAGGTCTCTGGATCATCTCCTTGTTGCCAGCGACCTCCCGCCGCTGGTTTTCGCCGCCGCCAACAGGATTCTGCACCGCCGTTGTCACCGTAGCGAACTCCCGCCGAACTAGGGTACGAGTTCGATCTTTGTGCTAAATTACTTACTCCGATTCCTAGCACATTGCTTTGCCATGATCATTACCACGTATGAAATCAATCTATCCAGAGAAAAACATCCTTTAGGTTAGGTTTGATTCAAAAATTTAGGGTTAGGTCTCCGCCAAACTCATCTCCGACCGACCGAGTTGTAGAAATCGGTCTCACCGATTTGGCTGAGGCCATTGCACATGCGTTTTTCGGTCTGACCGAAAATTGCAAATCGGTGCGACCGAGTTCAATTCTCTGTGAAACCCTAGCAATCTCGGAGCCACCAAACTGTGACTCAGTCTGACCGAGTTCACTAGTTTAGACTCCAAAAGTTGCTTCGGTGTCACCGAGTGTAACAAATCGGCAGCTCCGAAATGCTTTCTGTGGAGAAATAAAACTAAGTTTTTGAATCATCTGTTTTGCAAAAACTCTACACTTCGTGATGCTCATCCACTCTACCTCATCTATATCTATTCACAGGGTCTGCTGTCAGTTTGCTTGCCAAGATGTCTGACCAGAGTGATAGCCAGAATAGATCAGAAGAGCAAGTGCAAATGAGTGAGGGCACTAGTCCCTCACGCAGCTATGATGAGGGCAGCAAGAGCACTCCCGGTAAGTTGCCCAAGGCAGCCATCAGATCAAGGAAGAAGAGAACCTCAGATTCTGAGGATGAGGACTATGTGGCTGTTGAGGAGGAAGTGAGCTCCAAAAAGAAAGTGCTAAAGAAGGAATATGGAGCTGCAGCTGCAACAAAACCTGGCTTGAACAAGAAAGCACCTGCCAGAAGGATTCCAATGTCCAAGCCTAGGAAAGTTCCTACAAAGGAAACTATGAAGTTCACCATTGAACAACATAGCGATGATGAGGCAGCTGGAGAAGGGCAGAAGAAGAGGAAGAAAGCAAGGACAACAACTACAAAGGTGCTCAGATATCCCTCTATGAGAAAATCTAATGATGATGAAGAAGAGGAAGATGCTGCTCCAGCACCCAAGTCCCAAAAGCTTATGGGAGATGCAATCAAGTCAGGGGCTACTCCATCAAAGCCCAAAACTGCACCCAAAGCTACTGCTCAAGTTCAGAAACCTACTAAACCCAAGAGAAGCACCAGAAACATACCAGCTGAAGAGAAGAACATGGCCCCAGTGCCTGAAGTTAAAGAAGAAGATGTTGAAGCCCAAGTGCTGAGAAAACTGAAACCTAAGATTCCATACCACAATGACACTCATCCAGTGGCTGAGGACATGCACATCAGGAAGGATGCAGGACTGAGACTATGGAGACAGTCCGATCCCTATGCTGTGAGGAGGAGGACTGCTGTGGACTACAGGTTCCACACCAAAGAACAACAATATTTCTACGAGACTAGTCTGCTTGACAAGAAGCCAATTGTTTGTGATATGAAGTGGGTTGATTGGGAATTCATTGATGAGAATGAAGATTATTTCCCAGAAGTGCATGAAAGCTTTAAAGCTTGTGGAGTTGACAAGTTTGTGGGTCAGAAGTTGACCAAATGGAATGATGAGCTCATTATGCAGTTTTATTCTACAGCTCATTTCTATCCAGATGGTAGAATAGCTTGGATGTCTGAAGGTACAAGGTACCAATCAACTGTTGATGAGTGGGCCAAGTTGATCAATGCCCAGAAGAGCATGAGGATGATTTGGATGTGTATGCCAAGAACAATAAAGACCACAACTCTATGGAAAATATGTACAAGGAGATCCCAGACAAAGCTTTGGAGACACACAAGTTTGGATCTGTGCATTATTTGTTGTCTGGTCTACCTACAATCAACACAATCTTGAGGCATACTCTGTTACCCAAATCTGGAGATCACAAGATGATTAGAGGACATTCCATCAACTTGTTGCAGATCTTTGATGTTCCTCAAAAATTCAAAGTCATGAGTCTGATTGTAGAGACAATCAAAAGGACTGCTGCAGATCAGAAAAGATCTTGTGGGTATGCTCCACACATTTAGGTGCTCATCAACTCCAAGATGGGCACATGCACTTACTTGTTGGACAAGGAGCATTTACCTTTGCACTTAGAATTTGAAGATAACCAAGTTGTGATGAATGAGGATGAAACTTTATCAGTGCAAGCACAAGAGAAAAGAGCAAAGGCAAAGGCAGAAAAAGCTACAAAGATGCCAAGTGTTGAGGAGGCATCTGAAGTGTTCTTACAGAGCAAGAAAGATCAACTAGCTTATCCGATTCAAGCAACATTGAGGATTGAGAAGGGCTTGGCCACCCTGACTCAAAATCAGGAGAGCTTGGAGAGGATTATAGAAACAAAGCTCTATGATCTTGATCTGAAAGTCACTGAGATACAGACTGCAGTAGAGCAGCTCCAGGAGGAAGCAGAGGAGAAGAGAGGACAGGGTACTACAGATGCTTTTCAGCGAGTGCCAAGAGATCAGAGGTCAGCTGCAGTGCCAGTGCCAGAAACTAGAGCTACTATTTCAGCACCAGCAGCAACAGCTTTAGTGCCACCTCCAGTTGCCACTCCACCAGCTCCAGCTACATCTACTGATGCCTTCGTCCTTGGAGTTCTCTCTACACCACCTCCCGAAGATCAAGCCTGAGAGACGCATAGCACTATGCATTTTCAAAATTTTTGGTAACTTGTTGCCAAAGGGGAAGAAATGTATATATCATAGGCTTCGAGAGAGAGTGTTGCTTTCCTTGTCTCTCTTGCTATTTGGTTGAAACTTTTGTGTGTGCTTGTTTGATACTTTATGTCTGTGTGTGAGATGCTTGTATGATCATGTGTTTGATCATATCATACTTTAATGTTTGCTTGGATGATATTATCTTTTATATCCCTATATGATCATTCACTTTGCTTGGTGATGAGTGCATGTTTTAATTCCTATCATTTTGAGTGCTCCACCAAGATGTATGTGACATGGAGAGAAACCCATGGTCCTAATTGATTGCACTCAAAAGAAAAATTTAAATAATGCACCAATTAGGGCGAGCTCTTGCTTATCACATACTTCTCAAAGCGATGATGTATTTCAATCTTATTATCTTTTGTCGAAGCTTTGATCTATATGTTGTCATCAATTACCAAAAAGGGGGAGATTGAAAGTGCAACTATCCCTGGGTGGTTTTGGTAATTACTAACAACATATAGCTCATTGAACTAATGCTATTTCAAGATGATCATTTCAGGAAGTTCAATGATTGGCATGGCATGGATCAGGAATGTGGACCCCTGAAAATGCTAAGGACACACATTGGCTCAAGCTCAAGACTCTACATTTTCATTTTAGTGATCCAAGATCACATTGACTCCATAGGAAAAGCCAATACTATTAAAAGGGGATGAGGTGTTTCTTAATGGCTTACTTGCTCAAAATGCTTAGTGATATGCTCCACAAACCCTCAACCACTTTCTCATATCCACACATGTCCCAAACCAAAAAGTCAAACTCGGCCCCACCGAAATATTCTATCCGGCGCCACCGAGTTCATTTGACATAGCCACTGCCAGAAACCCTAATCAATTCGGTCTCACCGATAGGGATCTCGGTCTCACCGAGATGGGATTGCAAACTCTCTGTTTCCCTTCGTAACGTTTCGGTCCAATCGAAATGAGCGATCGGTACCACCGAGTTCGCAATGCAAACTCTTTGTTTCCCTTTCGCAACGTTTCAGTCTCACCGAAATGAGCGAATCGGTCCCACCGAGTTTGCCTGACCAACCCTCTGTTTGCCTATTACAGAAATCGGTCCTACCGAGTTTATGTGATCGGTCTCACCAAGATTACGTTATGCCCTAACCCTAATGAAATCGGTCCCACCGAGTTGACATGTCGGTCCCACCGAAATGCCTAACGGTCACATTATGAACTAAATCGGTCTGACCGAGTTTTCTGATTCGGTCCCACCGAGTTTGGTGAATTGTGTGTAACGGTTAGATTTTGTGTGGAGGCTATATATACCCCTCCACCCTTCCTTCATTCGAGAGGAAAGCCATCAGAACGTGCCTACACTTCCAGCATACCTTTTCTGAGAGAGAACCACCTACTCATGTGTTGAGACCAAGATATTCCATTCCAACCACAAGAATCTTGATCTCTAGCCTTCCCCAAGTTGCTTTCCACTCGAATCATCTTTCCACCAAATCCAAATATGTGAGAGAGAGTTGAGTGTTGGGGAGACTATCATTTGAAGCACAAAGAGCAAGGAGTTCATCATCAACACACCATCTATTACCTTTTGGAGAGTGGTGTCTCCTAGATTGGTTAGGTGTCACTTGGGAGCCTCCGTCAAGATTGTGGAGTTGAACCAAGGAGTTTGTACGAGCTAGGAGATTGCCTACTTCGTGAAGATCTACCCTAGTGAGGCAAGTCCTTCGTGGGCATTGGCCATGGTGGGATAGACAAGGTTGCTTCTTCACGGACCCTTCGTGGGTGGAGCCCTCCGTGGACTCGCGCAACCGTTACCCTTCGTGGGTTGAAGTCTCCATCAACGTGGATGTACGATAGCACCACCTATCGGAACCACGGGAAAAAATCTCCGTGTCTACATTGTGTTTGCTCCCTCCAAACTCCTCCCTTTACCTTCATATGCAATGTTTTACATTCCGCTGCTATACTCTTAGACTTGCATGTGTAGGTTGATTTCTTGACTTGTTCTAAAGTTGCTAAAATCTGCCAAGACTTAAAATTGGGAAAAGGCTAGATTTTATTAAGTCAAGTAGTCTAATCACCCCCCTCTAGACATACTTTCGATCCTACAAGGAGGTGGTGGCCAGGTGGAGACGCCCCCCCCCCAAGCCCAATCCGAATTGGACTAGGGTTGGGGGGCCGGCCCCCCTTTCTTTCTCTCATCCTCCCCTTTCCCCCTTCTCCTTGTGGGAATAGGAAAGGGGGGGCAGATCCTACTTGGACCGGGAGTCCAAGTACGACACCCCCTTGGCGCGCCACACCTTGGCTGGCCTCCTCCTCCCCCCTCCTTTATATACGTGGGAGGGGGCACCCCAAAGACACACCAAAGTTTCTCTTAGCCGTGTGTGGTGCCCCCGTCCACAGTTACACACCTCGGTCATATCGTCGTAGTGCTTAGGCGAAGCCCTGCGCCGGTAACTTCTTCAACACCGTCACCACGCCGTCATGCTGACGGAACTCTCCCTCGGCCTCAACTGGATCAAGAGTTCGAGGGACGTCACCGAGCTGAACGTGTGCAGATCACGGAGGTGTCGTACGTTCGGTACTTGGATCGGTTGGATCGCGAAGGCGTTCGACTACATCAACCGTGTTATTAAACGCTTCCGCTTTCGCTCTACGAGGGTACGTGGCCACACTCTTCCCCGCTCGTTGTTATGCATCTCCTAGATGGATCTTGTGTGATCGTAGGTAAAATTTTACAAATACTGCATTCCCCAACAGTGGCATCCGAGCCAGGTCTATGCGTAGATGTTATATGCATGAGTAGAACACAATGAGTTGTCGGCGATAATAGTCATATTGCATACCAGCAATGTCTTACTTTGATTCGGCGGTATTGTTGGATGAAACGGCCCGGACCAACATTACATGATCGCGTTCATGAGACTTGTTCTACCGACGTGCTTCGCACATAGGTGGCTAGCGGGTGTCTGTTTCTCCAGCTTTAGTTGAATCGACTTTGACTATGCCTGGTCCTTGTTGAAGGTTAAAACAGCACACTTGACGAAAAATCGTTGTGGTTTTGATGCGTAGGTAAGAACGGTTCTTCCTAGAAGCCCATAGCAGCCACGTAAAATTTGCAACAACAAAGTAGAGGACGTCTAACTTGTTTTTGCAGGGCTTTTTGTGATGTGATATGGTCAAGACGTGATGATATATAAATTGTTGTATGAGATGATCATGTTTTGTAACAGTTATCGGCAACTGACAGGAGCCATATGGTTGTCGCTTTATTGTATGAAATGCAATCGCCACGTAATTGCTTTACTTTATCACTAAGCAGCAGCGATAGTCGTAGAAGCAATAGTTGCTGAGACGACAACGATGCTATTATGGAGATCAAGGTGTCAAGCCGGTGACGATGGTGATCATGACGGTGCTTTGGAGATGGAGATCAAAGGCAAAAGATGATGATGGCCATATCATATCACTTATATTGATTGCATGTGATGTTTATCCATTATGCATCTTATTTTCCTTAGTACGGCGGTAGCATTATAAGATGATCTCTCACTAAATTTCAAGGTATAAGTGTTCTCCCTGAGTATGCACCGTTGCTATAGTTCGTCGTGCCGAGACACCACGTGATGATCGGGTGTGATAAGCTTTGCGTTCACATACAACGGGTGCAAGCCAGTTTTGCACACACAGAATACTCAGGTTAAACTTGACGAGCGTAGCATATGCAGATATGGCCTCGGAACACTGAGACTAAAAGGTCGGGCGTGAATCATATAGTAGATATGATCAACATAGTGATGTTTACCATCGAAAACTACTCCATCTCATGTGATGATTGGACAAGGTTTAGTTGATATGGATCACGTGATCATTTAGATGACTAGAGGGATGTCTATCTAAGTGGGAGTTCTTAAGTAATATGATTAATTGAACTTTAATTTATCATGAACTTAGTACCTGAGAGTATTTTGCATGTCTATGTTGTTGTAGATAAATGGCCCGTGCTACTGTTCCTTTGAATTTTAATGTGTTCCTAGAGAAAGCTAAGTTGAAAGATGATGGTAGCAACTACATGGAGTGGGTCCGTAACTTGAGGATTATCCTCATTGTTGCATAGAAGAATTATGTCCTGGAAGCACCGCTGGGTGCCAAACCCGCTGCAGGAGCAACTCCGGACGTTATGAACGTCTGGAAGAGCAAAGCTGATGACTACTCGATAGTTCAGTGTGCCATGCTTTACGGCTTATAACCGGGACTTCAACGTCGTCTTGAATGTCATGGAGCATATGAGATGTTCCAGGAGTTGAAGTTAATATTTCAAGCAAATGCCCAGATTGAGAGATATGAAGTCTTTAATAAGTTCTACAGCTGCAAAATGGAGGAGAATAGTTCTGTTAGTGAACATATACTCAGAATGACTGGGTGCCACAATCACTTGACTCAACTGGGAGTTAATCTTCCTGTTGATAGTGTCATTGACAGAGTTCTTCAATCACTGCCACCAAGCTACAAAAGCTTCGTGATGAACTATAATATGCAAGGGATTTATGAGACAATTCCCGAGCTCTTCGTGATGCTAAAGGCTGCGGAGGTAGAAATCAAGAAGGAGCATCAAGTGTTGATGGTTAACAAGACCACTAGTTTCAAGAAGAAGGGCAAAGGGAAGAAGGGGAACTTCAAGAAGGACAGCAAGCAAGTTGTTGCTCAAGTGAAGAAGCCCAAGTATGGACCTAAGCCTGAGACTGAGTGCTCCTACTACAAAGGGACTGATCACTTGAAGTGGAACTGCCCCAAGTATTTGGTGGATAAGAAGGATGGCAAAGTGAAAGGTATATTTGATATACATGTTATTGATGTGTACCTTACTAATGCTCGTAGTAGCGCCTGGGTATTTTTTACCGGTTTTGTTGCTCATATTTGCAACTCGGAACAGGGGCTATGGATTAAGCGAAGATTGGCTAAGGACGAGGTGACGATGCGCGTGGGAAATGGTTCCAAAGTCGATGTGATCGCAGTCGGCACGCTACCTCTACATCTACCTTCGGGATTAGTTTTAGACCTGAATAATTGTTATTTGGTGCCAGCGTTAAGCATGAACATTATATCTGGATCTTGTTTGATGCGAGATGGTTATTCATTTAAATCAGAAAATAATGGCTGTTCTTTTTGTATGAGTAATATCTTTTATGGGCATGCACCCTTGATGAGTAGTCTATTTTTATTGAATGTCGATAGTAGTATTACACATATTCATAGTATTGAAGCCAAAAGATACAAGTTTAATAATGATAGTGCAACTTATTTGTGGCACTGCTGTTTAGGCCATATTGGTGTAAAGCGCATGAAGAAACTCCATGCTGATGGGCTTTTGGAATCACTTGATGCTTGCGAACCAAGCCTCATGGGCAAGATGACTAAGACTCCGTTCTCTGGAATCATGGAGCGAGCAACAGACTTATTGGAAATAATACATACTGATGTATGCAGTCCAATGAGTGTTGATGCTCGCGGCGGGTATCATTATTTTCTGACCTTCACACATGATTTGAGCAGATATGGGTATATCTACTTGATGAAACATCAGTTTGAAACATTTGAAAAGTTCAAAGAATTTCAGAGTGAAGTGGAAAATCATCGTAACAAGAAAATAAAGTTTCTACGATCTGATCGTGGAGGTAAATATTTGAGTTATGAGTTTCGTCTTCATTTGAAACAATGCGGAACAGTTTCGCAACTCACGCCACCTGGAACACCATAGCGTAATGGTGTGTCCGAACATCGTAACCGCACTTTATTAGATATGGTACGATCATGATGTCTCTTACTGATTTACTGCTATCATTTTGGGGTTATGCTTTAGAGACGGTTGCATTCACGTTAAATAGGGCACCATCTAAATCTATTGAGACGACACCATATGAACTGTGGTTCGGCAAGAAACCCAAGTTGTCGTCACTTAAAGTTTGGGGCTGTAATGCTTATGTGAAAAAGCTTCAACCTGATAAGCTCGAACCCAAATCGGAGAAATGTGTGTTCATAGGATACCCAAAGGAAACTGTTGGGTACACCTTCTATCACAGATCAAAAGGCAAGATATTCGTTGCTAAGAATGGATCCTTTCTAGAGAAGGAGTTTCTCTCGAAAGAATTGAGTGGGAGGAAAGTAGAACTTGTTGAGGTAATTGTACCTTCTCCCGAATTGGAAAGTAGTCCATCACAAAAATTAGTTCCAGTGATTCCTACACCAATTAGTGAGGAACCTAATGATAATGATCATGAAACTTCAGATCAAGTTACTACTGAACCTCGTAGGTCAACCAGAGTAAGATCCGCACCAGAGTGGTACGGTAATCCTGTTCTGGAAGTCATGTTACTTGGCCATGACGAACCTACGAACTATGAGGAAGCGATGCTGAGCCCAGATTCCGCGAAATGGCTTGAGGCCATGAAATTTGAGATGGGATCCATGTATGAGAACAAAGTGTGGACTTTGGTTGACTTGCCCGATGATCGGCAAGCCATCGAGAATAAATGGATCTTCAAGAAGAAGATTGATGTTGACGGTAATGTTACTGTCTACAAAGCTTGACTTGTTGCGAAAGGTTTTCGACAAGTTCAAGGAGTTGACTATGATGAGACTTTCTCACCCGTAGCGATGCTTAAGTATGTCCGAATCATGTTATCAATTGCCGCATTTTATGATTATGAAATTTGGCAAATGCATGTCAAAACTACATTCCTTAATGGATATCTTAAAGAAGAGTTGTATATGATGCAACGAGAAGGTTTTGTCAATCCAAAAGGTGCTAACAAAGTGTGCAAGCTCCAGCGATCCATTTATGGACTGGTGCAAGCCTCTCGGAGTTGGAATATACGCTTTGATAGTGTGATCAAAGCATATGGTTTTATACAGACTTTTGGAGAAGCCTGTATTTACAAGAAAGTGAGTGGGAGCTCTGTAGCATTTCTGATATTATATGTGGATGGCATATTGTTGATCGTAAATGATACTGAATTTCTAAACAGCATAAAAGGATACTTGAATAAGAATTTTTCAATGAAAGACCTCGGTGAAGCTGCTTATATATAGGGCATCAAGATCTATAGAGATAGATCAAGACGCTTAATTGGACTTTCACAAAGCACATACCTTGATAAAGTTTAGAAGAAGTTCAAAATGGATGAAGCAAAGAAAGGGTTCTTGCCTGTGTTACAAGGTGTGAAGTTGAGTCGGACTCAATGCCCGACCACTGCAGAAGATAGAGAGAAAATGAAAGTCATTCCCTATGCTTCAGCCATAGGTTCTATCATGTATGCAATGCTGTGTACCAGACCTGATGTGTGCCTTGCTATTAGTTTAGCAGGGAGGTACCAAACTAATCCAGGAGTGGATCACTGGACAGCGGTCAAGAACATCCTGAAATACCTGAAAAGGACTAAGGATATGTTTCTCATTTATGGAGGTAACAAAGAGCTCGTCGTAAATGGTTACGTAGATGCAAGCTTTGGCACTGATTCGGATGACTCTAAGTCACAAACCGGATACATATTTATATTGAATGGTGGAGCTGTCAGTTGGTGCAGTTCCAAGCAGAGAAACGTGGCGGGATCTACGTGTGAAGCGGAATACATAGCTGCTTCGGAAGCAGCAAATGAAGGAGTCTGGATGAAGGAGTTCATATCCGGTCTAGGTGTCATACCTAGTGCATCGGGTCCAATGAAAATCTTTTGTGACAATATTGGTGCAATTGCCTTGGCAAAGGACTCCAGATTTCACAAGAGAACCAAGCACATCAAGAGACGCTTCAATTCCATCTGCGATCAAGTCAAGGAGGGAGATATAGATATTTGCAAGATACATATGGATCTGAATATTGCAGACCCATTGACTAAGCCTCTCTCACGATCGAGCAAAACGTGATCAGCACCAAGACTCCATGGGTGTTAGAATCATTACTATGTAATCTAGATTATTGACTCTAGTGCAAGTGGGAGTGTGAAGGAAATATGCCCTAGAGGCAATAATAAAGGTGTTATTTATATTTCCTTATATCATGATAAATGTTTATTATTCATGCTAGAATTGTATTAACCGGAAACTTAGTACATGTGTGGATACATAGACAAACAAAGTATCCCTAGTATGCCTCTACTTGACTAGCACGTTAATCAAAGATGGTTAAGTTTCCTAGCCATAGACATGTGTTGTAATTTGATGAACGGGATCACATCATTAGAGAATGATGTGATGGACAAGACCCATCCGTTAGCTTAGCATAATGGTCGTTTAGTTTTTCTGCTATTGCTTTCTTCATGACTTATACATGTTCATCAGATTATGAGATTATGCAACTCCCGAATACCGGAGGAAAACCTTGTGTGCTATCAAACGTCACAACATAACTGGATGATTAGAAAGATGCTCTACATGTGTCTCCAATGGTGTTTGTTGAGTTGGCATAGATCGAGATTAGGATTTGTCACTCCGTGTATCAGAGAGGTATCTCTGGGCCCTCTCGGCAATGCACATCACTATAAGCCTTGCAAGCAATGTGACTAATGAGTTAGTTACGGGATGATGCATTACGGAACGAGTAAGGAGACTTGCCGGTAACGAGATTGAACTAGGTATGATGATACCGACGATCGAATCTCGGGCAAGTAACATACCGATGACAAAGGGAACAATGTATGTTGTTATGCGGTTTGACCGATAAAGATCTTCATAGAATATGTGGGAGCCAATATGAGCATCCAGGTTCCGCTAATGGTTATTGACCAGAGAGGTGTCTCGGTCATGTCTACATAGTTCTCGAACCCGTAGGGTCCGCACGCTTAACGTTCGATGATGATCTGTATTATGAGTTATCTGATTTGATGTACCGAAGTTTGTTCGGAGCCCCGGATGAGATCACGGACATGACGAGGAGTCTCGAAATGGTCGAGACATAAAGATTGATATATTGGAAGGTTATGTTTGGACACTAGAATGGTTTCGGATAGGTTCGAGCATTTACCGGAGTACCGGGGGTTACTGGAACCCCTCGGGGGGTTAATGCGCCTTCATGGGCCCTAGTGGAAGAGAGGAGGCGGCGTCCAGGTGGATGCGCGCGCACCCCCAAGCCCAATCCGAATTGGACTAGGGGTTGGGGGCCATTTCCTTCTCTCCTCCTCCCCTTTCCCCCCTTCTCCTTGTCGGAATAGGAAAGGGGGGGGGGCGAATCCAACTTGGACCGGGAGTCCAAGTAGGACTCCCCCCTTGGCACGCCACACCTTGGTCGGCATCCTCCTCCCCTCTCCTTTATATACGTGGGAGGGGGCACCCCAAAGACACACCAAAGTTTCTCTTAGTCGTGTGCGGTGCCCCCCCTGCACAGTTACACATCTCGGTCATGTCGTCGTAGTGCTTAGGCGAAGCCCTGCGCCGGTAACTTCATCAACATCGTCACCACACCGTCGTGCTGAAGGAACTCTCCCTCGGCCTCAACTGGATCAAGAGTTCGAGGGACGTCACCGAGCTGAACGTGTGCAGATCGCGGAGGTGCTGTACGTTTGGTACTTGGATCGGTTGGATCGCGAAGATGTTCGACTACATCAACCGCGTTACTAAACGCTTCCGCTTTTGGTCTACGAGGGTATGTGGACACACTCTTCCCCGCTCGTTGTTATGCATCTCCTAGATGGATCTTGTGTGATCATAGGTTAAATTTTTGAAATACCGCGTTCCCAACACGGGCTGCTATTGGATATACTCCTGATGATTTAAAGGGCATTAGTCCCACTCTATGTCAGCACAAAATTAATACAGAACCTGATGCTAAACCCGTTCTTGATCACCAGTGTCGGTTGAATCCAAAAATGAAGGAAGTAGTAAGAACGGAAATCTTAAAACTTCTGGAGGCGGGTATAATCTATCCCATAGCTGATAGTAGATGGGTAAGTCATGTTCATTGTGTTCCTAAAAAAGGAGGTATTACTATTGTTCCTAATGATAAGAATGAACTTATTCCACAAAGGATTGTTATAGGCTATAGAATGGTAATTGACTTTAGAAAATTAAATAAAGCAACTAGAAAAGATCATTACCCTTTGCCTTTTATTGATCAAATGCTTGAAAGATTATCTAAGCACACACACTTTTGCTTCCTTGATGGATATCCTGGCTTCTCACAAATACCTGTTTCTCAACCTGATCAAGAAAAGACTACTTTTACTTGTCCCTTTGGAACCCATGCTTATAGATGTATGCCTTTTGGTTTTTGTAATGCACCTGCTACCTTTCAAAGATGTATGACTGCTATATTCTCTGACTTTTGTGAAAAGATTGTTGAGGTTTTCATGCATGACTTTTCTGTTTATGGGAGGTCTTTTGATGATTGTTTAAGCAATCTTGAGCGAGTTTTGCAGAGATGTGATGTCGGGTGGTTGGTGTGACATATGCCAACGGGTGGCTTATCATTGTGGGTGCCAATAAGACGTCGCCGGTGCCTGGAAACGGGATGAGGCGAAGACATGCACGCCGGCGGATCTTACCCAGGTTCGGGGCTCTCCAAGGAGATAACACCCCTAGTCCTGCTCTGCGGGGTCTCCGCATGATCACTAGATCAGTAAAAGTAGCTACAATCGCTCCTAGAGCTGTTGGGTTCAAGGGAGAAGAAGAACAAGGCTAGCTCTCACTTCTCTCTCTCTATGGCGTGTGTGCTATGCTCAGAAGCCAACCCTTTGCATGGGTGTCCCGGGGGGTTTATATAGGCCTACCCCCCGGGGGTACAATGGTAATCCGGCTGGCTACTGGTCCCAGCCGTCAGTGTCTAAGCTCGCCGGCTTCTCCGCCGGCCGTTGGGGCCCGCCGACTGGTGGGTCCCGCCGGCTGCCGGCCTCTTGGTCGACAGGCCGGCCCCACCGCCTAGGGTCTTGTCGGCGGCTGCTTACTGTAGCCTCGCCTCTAATGACGAGGGCTTCGTCGAGGTAAGCGTGGCTACAGTGTGCCGCCTCGAGGGCTCTCACTGTAGCCTTACCTCGTCTTGTCTCCTTAATGTGGCTCCTGCTTCGAGGAAGGGAGTAGCCGGCTTCTGGGGGCCTCTCTCTGGCTAAAGGGGCCCGCCGCCCGTGGGCCGTACTGGCGTCCGTCGTGGGTGACATTGGGGCCGGCGTGGCTACAGTACTGAGCCGGACGGGAGATGGCCGTCCCGTACGGCGTCCTGTGGCCATGCCTGCCTCGGGCTTCGGGGGTAATGGGCCTCACTGTAGCCACACCCCGTCTCGTCACCGTTATGTGAGCGTAGTTTTGGTGGTTGCAGTCTTGGCCGGCTTCTTGGAGTCGGCGCTCTTCTTGGTCGGCTTCCTGGAGTCGGCCACCCCGTGGTTGTCCTTGGGGGGGGAGGTTGCTGAGGCTGGGTCGCCTTCGGAGAGTCGGCTTCAGAGGTAGCCGGCCAGGGAAGGCGGCCTAGTGCTTGAAATGCTTGGAGGCCCAAATGGTCTGATAATTTTCTGAAGAGCCCGGGGCAGTCGGTTAGGCTACCCGTGGCTATTTACTCCGACAGTAGTCCCCGAAGCTGATTGGGCTCCGATGTTGGGTAGGAGTCGAGAAGCTCGATCAGCTTCCTATCTTGACAAGCCGGCAGCTGGGAACCGGCTTTAGTTAGGCGCACCGTCTTCGTCGAAAACTCCGGAGTCGGAGGGCGGGAGCTCGCCAGTGCGTGCACCGGGCCGCGGGCCGGCCACTTGCCGTCTGCGAACCACGTGGCCCCTCTTGGCCGGAAAGCTTGCCAGCCCACGCGCGCGACGGGACATCGCCGCAGGGCGGGGACCCGCCACGTCCACGCCCGGGCCCAGGCGCGAATTCTCTGCATCCCGAAACCGCCCGCACGTCTCCTTGCGGCAGTTTCGGCTCGCCTTTAGGGCATAATAATCGCGAGGCGTGGAGGGAATGGGTGCAGTTAATCCCACGTCTCCCCCCACGTCCGGCCTCCCCGGCCTCGCCTCGCGAAGCTATAAGTAGGGGGAGATGGAGGGCGGCAGGCTCTCGCACGCTCCTCCTCCTTCCACCATCTTCTTTCGCTTGCCGTTTCTTGCAATAGCGCCTCGCCGCCGCGCTCTTCCACCACACGTTCCTCCGCCGCCGCGCTCATTTTCGCCATGCCTCCCGCCACGGAGCAGTATGGCGGGGATTGGGACGGCTCCAACGTCCACGAAGATCACGTCGAGTTCCTTCGCAATACGCGGCGGCTGCCCGGCGCGGACAAGGTGGAGGTCCGTCTTGCGTCGGCGAAGGAAATTACGCCGGAGCCGCGGGAGGGCGAGCGGGTGGTCTTCCGCTCGCATTTCTTGCGCGGCATCGGCCTGCCAGTGAGCGCCTTCTTCCGCTCCTGGCTCGATTTCTACCAGCTCCAGCCGCACCACCTCACCCCAAACGCGGTGGTGCTGCTGTCAGCCTTCGTCACCCTGTGCGAAGGCTACCTCGGCGTCCTCCCTACTCTCGAGCTCTGGGGGGAGTTCTTCCACTCCAAGCTGGGCACGCGCATGCAGGGCGTGCCGGCTCAGACTGGCGCCTTCATCGCGTCGCGGAGGTCGGTCGCCGACAACCCCTTCCCCGTCATCACACTGATCCAATCGGTGAAGAAGTGGCAAAAGTCGTACTTCTACGTGCGGAACATCGCCCCACGGGGCGACTACATCAACCTGCCGGCTTACGTAGCTGGCCCACCGGCGGGCAGGCGGCCCTAGTGGTCCTTCCGGGCCGCGACTCTGACGCCGGCTGGGTCCGCAGCCGTTGCCCGAGTACGAGTGATGACCCAGTCGGAGGGCCTAACGGGGCCCGACCTTCTGGCCGCCTTCGTCACGCGCCGGGTTCTTCCGCTCTAGAGCCGTCCTCATCTGATCTGTCAGATGAGCGGCCAGCTCGATCCGAGCCGGATGTGCACCAAGGACATGCCGCACGAGGAGGTCGCCTATATGGTGAACTACCTCGCGAACTGCAAACTCTCCGAAGAGTGGCAGTTCGGCAAGGAGCCATACAGCCGGGCCAATCCACCGCCCACGGTATGCTCTCCTTGTTTCTTCTTTTTCTCTTAACTTTGTTGTCGAGTTCCTCTTGGCCGACTTTAACTTAGTCGGCTTTTTTTCGACAGAGCCCTCTTCTTCGGCCGGCCGGCGGGTCAGACGCGGAGCGTCGATTCGTCCCCGACTGGATGGAGCACGATCTGGAGGACCCCGACTTGGGGGCGGCCGCTATGGACGACAACATCGAGCCGGGTGGTGGCCAAGCCGGCGGCGAAGCAGGCGGCTTCGGGCACAGAGTTACCTTCGACGACTGGCCGGACGATGACGAGGCCGAAGTCGTCCCGCGCCGTCAATCGGCATCTGGCCGCGGCGCGGGTTCCTCCGCCGCACCGCCTGCGCGGGGCGGCGGTCAAAAGCGTCGCGCCGCACAGGGTTTGTTCGGCAGTCGAACGAAGAAACCCAGGGGCGGAGCGGCGGCGACCAGGCGGGAGGAGGCGGCCGCGAAGGCGGCTCGCTTCCGCAAGACGGTGAAGCAACCGCAGACGGTGTCGGCGTAAGTTCAAACCCCTTCATGTACTCTTTTTTCTTTCTTTTCTCCGGTGGTTCCTGAATCCTTGTCTTTTTCTCCAAACGACCAGAGCTCCGTTGTCGCTTGAGCGGGCGGCTGCTGCCTCCGTCGTCGAGTCGCCGAGGGGGTCTAGGAGCACCACTCGCCGTGTAGACCCCCGCGCCGAGCTTCAGGCGGCGACGGAACGGAACGCGCGGGAGGCGCGGGAGGAGCACGAGGCGCGGGAGGCGGAGGCACGGAAGGCGGCCGCCGCCCAGGCGGCGCAGGAGGAGGAGGCGGCGAAGGCGCTCGCCGACGCCGCAGCCAAGGCCCAGGCGGAGGCTGCAGCTGCGGCGGCGGCGGAGGAGGTCTTGATGGTCACCCCGCTGCGCGTCGCGGAGCCTGGGGCCATGGAGCCCTCGCCAGAAGGAGCCGGCGGCGACCAGCCAGGGCTGGAGAGGGACGACGTCGTCATCCTAGAGAGGGCACCGGTGCCGACCCCGCCAACTGGGGCGGCTCAAGGCGGCCGACCTGATCTGCCGCCTGTGCAGTCGGCGAGGGGCGAGCCGGCCACGAGGACTGAGATGGCGGTCCGGATGCCGCCGAGCCGACGCGCGGGGAAGGCTGTGTCAGAGCCACAAAAGGCCGCGTCGGAGCCGCAGCCGTCCGTGGGCTCCAGCTCGTCGGCCCAGGATGTGAAGGTGGCCAGCGCCACCTCGGGGTGGACGCCGGGCGGAGGGACGGCCGTGATGAACGTGGCCGCGCAGGACGTTCGGACCCGGCTCCAGGCCCAGGAGACGGCGCTGAGGCGGTACACCGACGAATTCCTTGCGACGCGGGCGGCCATCCGGGTTAGTCTTCTTATCTTGCTTCTTCTTGATCTTGATTTCTTCCGTGGGGGCGCGTCAGCGCACCCACTGGGTGTAGTCCCCGAGTTCCGAGTCGGCTGCTGAGCAGGTGGCTTGGAACTTCTTAGTGGATTTGGCTTTGTTATTCTTGTTCTTACTTTGATCTTCTGTCTATCTTGCAGGACTACCACAATCTTCGTGCGGCTGCCTTCAACTCCCAGGCTCGGGAGCTGACCCAGAAGCCGCCGACCTTACTGAGAGCCGGGGTAAGTGCTTTGTTCTTTATCTCGCGTGGGGGCGCGTCAGCGCACCCACTGGGTGTAGTCCCCGAGATTCGGGCCGACTTCTGAGCAGTCGGGTCGGATCTTCCTTGACGACTTCCTCTTATTGTTTCTTCTTTTTCTGTCGTCTCTGCAGCGGCCAACGCCGGTCTGAGGGTACAGCTGGGAGAGTCTCAGACTGCCCTTCGTGCCAAGGAGGCCGAGCTCGCCGCCTTGGTGCAGGAACGTGACCGCCTGGCCAAGAGGTTGGCCGACCAGGAGGAGAGTCATAAGGCGGCTCTGAAGGTGGTGCAGGACCGCGAAGCCGCTCTCCAGGCTGAGTACAAGACGGAGGCGGCTGGCTTGGCTGAAGCGAGGCAAACTCTGATCTCTGGCTATGGTCAGATCGAAGATCTGGTTGACGGTAAGCCGCCTACTTCTTCGTCCTTTCTTGCCGTCTGCCGCTTTGGCTTGATTTCTGACTTGGTGTTCTTCTCTTCTTTTCTTCTTCTTTCTTGTACAGAGTATTTCCCTGGCTATTCTACCGCCGCCAACCAGGTCATCGAGGCCGGCTGCCAGGCGCGGAGGCTGGCTGGCTTCGAGATTTCGCCAACTGCCGGCCGTTCGCTGAAGGAGCAGCTCTTGGCGATCCAGGCCCGCATCCAGCCGGCTCACCGACTGCTCCGCCGGCTTCAGCGTGCCGGGGCGCAAGTACTGGCCGCCCTCTGGCCCGACCAAGAGATTTCTCGCACCCCCAGTTGAACTGCCGACTGGCTGGAGGTGGCAGTCGGCCGCTTCGAAGCCTGGAAGGCCTCGGCGGCTCGGTCTGGCGCCAGGCGGGCGCTGGAGTTCGTCAAGGCCTGGTATCCCGGCCTGAGCCTGGATCAGCTGGCTACCTGGCGGCAGCAAGCCGACACAGAGCTGGAGCCGGCGCGGCCGGCTATCATCCGGCGGGCTTCGGCGATCGCCGACTACACCGACACCAGCGTCTTCGCCCCCGAGGTAGATGACAATGGTGTCGCCCAGCCGGAGGAGTGGTTCGGGCTGAACCCGGCGGACGGTGAAGACTCGGCGGAGGAGATCGACTCCAGCGACAAGGGCGAAGAGGAGGAGGAGGAGGGTGAAGACGCCGAGCCGGCTGGTGGAGCAGCCGACCAGCCTCAGCCTGACCGCGCCTCCAGCACTACGTCACGCGCGAGTGCGTCGCCCGCGACTGGTGGTGACCAGGCCGAGACCCGCTAGGCGGCCACTCCTTCAGCCGGCGATGCTGTCTCCACCGACCAGCCTGGCTCCCGCACTGCGCCCTAGTCTAGTCTGCCATCTTTTGTTTTCCTGTTTTGTCACTTTTGGAACAATACTTTGTTAAGTCTGCACAATTCCACCCACTGGGGGTGTATTCGAACTTATGTCCGTAGCCAGCCTGTTTGGGGCTTTATATGTATATATAACTTATGCATGCATTTGGCTTTTCCTCGTACTTTGCTTTTTATCCTCCGGCTGTTTCCTTTGCCGCCCTCCCTTGGTTGCCACCTCCCCAGTTAGACAGTTGCTCTACAATCTGTAGCTGGAGGAGTACTTAGCCAATTGGGAGGGCAAGTACTCTAGCTTTGCTGGATTAGAGCTAAGTGTTTAGGAGGCCGGCCAGCCGGCTGCTCTGGCAGCCAGCAAGCGTGCTTGGAGGCCGTCTTTTTGCTATATAAGTTCGTTGGTCCTTAGTCGTTTTTCGTGTGGGCATCCTTTCTGCCTTCTCTCTTGTTAGTCGGACAGTCGGTTCTTCGAGCTGCGACTTTCAACAAGAGAGAACTCGGGAGCCGGCACACTACTTGTCTGACTTCAGGTAGAACTTTTAATATAGCTTAAGGTGGCCAGTCCCCGGGCCGACTAGTCGAACCCGGTGCCAGACAAGAAATCAAATGTAATAACACATTCATGGGTATGACACTTGTCATTCATAAATAAAGGCAGTCCCCGAGTGCTCCTCGGGGAGCCTGTTGGTTCGTACTTAATACAAAAGGGTAGCATGATACATACTGCTTTCAACTGTAAAATCTTCTCAGGAGGTTCGCGTTCCATGGTCGCTCCGACTCCTTGCCGGAGTCGTCTCTCTTGCGTGCTCTTGGTTTTTGCGCGTCGATCAAGTAGTAGGAGTCGTTGCCGAGTGCCTTGCTGATGATGAAGGGGCCTTCCCAAGGGGCCGAGAGCTTGTGCTGGCCGGCTGTTCGCTGGATCAGCCGGAGCACAAGGTTGCCCTCTTGGAAGGATCTTGGCTTGACCTTGCGGTTGTGGTAGCGGCGCAGCCCTTGCTGGTAGATGGCGGACCGGCTGAGTGCTAACAGCCGGCCTTCTTCCAGTAGGTCGACGCCGTCTTCTCTTGCTTCCTTGGCCTCCGCCTCTGTGTACATGGTGATCCGAGGCGAGTCGAACTCGATGTCTGTTGGGATGACAGCCTCGGCACCATATACAAGGAAGAATGGAGTAAAGCCGGTTGAGTTGTTGGGTGTAGTGCGCAGACTCCAGAGGACAGCCGGCAGCTCATCGAGCCAGCAGCCGGCCGATCGCTCCAGTGGTACAACCAGTCGGGGCTTGATGCCGGAGAAGATGAGTCCATTTGCTCGCTCGACCTGGCCGTTTGACTGCGGGTGGGCAACGGACGCTAAGTCCAGTCGGATGCCCTGCATCGCGCAGAAACGTGCCAGTGCTCCTTTGGCGAAGTTCGTGCCATTGTCGGTGATGATGCTGTGCGGCATGCCGTACCGAGTAGTGATGTCAGTGATGAATGTCACGGCAGTCGGCCCGTTCAGCTTCTTGATCGGCTTTGCTTCGATCCACTTTGTGAACTTGTCCACAGCAACAAGTAGATGCGTCAGGCCGCCGCGGGCTGTCTTGAAAGGGCCCACCATGTCCAGTCCCCAGACGGCAAAAGGCCAGGTGAGGGGAATGGTCTTGAGTGCAGAAGCCGGCAGGTGTTGCTTGGAACTAAAAACTTGGCATCCTCTGCAGCTCTTGACTATTTCTTTAGCATCCTCCAAGGCAGTCGGCCAGAAGAAACCATGGCGGAAAGCCTTGGCCACAAGTGATCTTGAGGCTGCGTGGTGGCCACATTCGCCTTGGTGGATGTCCTTGAGGATTGCCACTCCTTTTTCTGGCTCGACACAACACTGGAAGACTCCAGTGACGCTGCGCTTCACAAGCTCTCTGTTGATTATTGCATATGCTGCGGCTCGTCGTTGCACTAGTCTTGCTGAGATCTCATCAGCCGGCAGCTCTCTGCTGACTAGGAACTTGAGGATGGGCTAGGCCCATGACGGAGCTGTGACTTCTTCTTCTATTAATGTAGCCACCATGACTCAGGTGGGTGGGTTGGGTGGCGTGGAATTGGAGTCGGCCACCGCTTCTTGTGTCGTTGCAGTCCCCGGGCCGACTGCTGCAGTCCCCGGGCCGGGTTCTGAAGTCTCCGGGCCGGGTGCGACTACGGCAGTCCCCGGGCCAATTGTCGAAGTCCCCGTGCCGCCTGCGGGGTTCCTCCAGTCGGATCCGACTGTATCTGGCGCAGGCGGTACGAAGATGGAGTCCGACTCTGGAGATGGTTTGATGGACGGCTTGAGGAGGCGCTGGAGGGAGACGCCAGTCGGTATGGCTTGTCGGGTGGAGCCGATTCGTGCTAGGGCATCTGCTTGGTCGTTGTCGGCCCTTGGCACGTGAAGGAACTCGCACCCTTCAAAGTATCCGCTGATCTGCTGGACGAGGAATCGATAGCTCGCTATGTTCGCGTCCTTGGCGTCCCAGTCGCCAGACGACTGCTGGACCACCAAGTCTGAGTCGTCGTAACACAGGATCCGGCGTATGCCGAGCTCTTTGGCTAGCCGGAGCCCATGTACGAGCACCTCGTACTCGGCCACGTTGTTGGAGGCGGCGAAGTGGATCTGCAGCGTGTAATTGAGCTTGTCGCCTTTGGGAGAGGTGAGGACGATGCCGGCTCCCAAGCCGGTGCGCATCTTGCACCCGTCAAAGTGCATCCGCCAATGGGTAGAGTCGGGAGCCGGCGGTAGGTACTGGGTCTCGGCCCAGTCGACGAGGAAGTCGGCCAATGCTTGGGACTTGATGGCGGTGCGGGGTTGGTAGAAGATCGTGTAAGGCGCTAGTGCAATGGCCCATTTAGCCACCCGGCCGGATGCATCCCGCCTGCCTATGATCTCGGCAAGCGGGGCGGTGCACACGACCGTGATGGGGTGCTCTTGGAAGTAGGGCTTCAGTTTCTTGGCAGCGAAGTACACCCCATAGCACATCTTCTGGTAGTGCGGGTAGTTTTGCTTTGAGCTGGATAGCACTTCGCTGAGATAGTACACCGGCCTCTAGACTAGCTGGGCTCGGCCTTCTTCCGGGCGCTGGACCACAACAACAGTACTGACGACTTGGCTAGTCGCGGCGATGTAGAGGAGCATGGGCTCCTTTTCAGTCGGCGCTACAAGGACAGGCGGAGTGGTCAGCATTTTCTTCAACTCATGGAAGGCTTGGTCGGCTTGGTCATTCCACTCGAAGTGAGTGGACTTCTTCATGAGTCGGTACAGGGGGAGAGCCTTCTCTCCTAGTCGGCTGATAAAACGATTCAGGGAGGCTAAGCAGCCAGTGAACTTCTGCACATCTTGCAGTTTGGTGGGAATCTCCATCCTCTCGATGGCCTTGATCTTGACGGGGTTGTACTCGATGCCGCGTTCGGAGACCAGGAAGCCTAGCAGCTGGCCGGCTGGCACTCCAAACACGCACTTCTCGGGGTTGAGCTTGATTTGGAATCGGCGCAAGTTGGCGAATGTTTCTTTCAGGTCTTCCAGCAAGGTGCCGCGCTTCTCTGTCTTCACCACAATGTCGTCTACATAGACGTGGTCATTTCTGCCGAGTTGTTTCAAGAGGCATTTCTGCATGCAACGCTGAAAAGTGGCACTGGCATTCCTCAAGCCGAATGTCATAGTCAGGTAGCAGAAAGCTCCAAAGGGTGTGATGAAGGCAGTCTTCAGGCGGTCAGCTGGGTCCAACTTGATCTGATGGTACCCTGAGTACGCATCCAAAAAACTCAACAGCTCGCATCCGGCTGTGGAGTCTATTACTTTGTCAATCCATGGCAGAGCGAACGGATCCTTTGGGCAGGCCTTGTTCAGGCTGGTGTAGTCTATACACATACGCCACTTGTTATTCTTCTTCAGAACCAGAACTGGGTTGGCAAGCCATTCTGGAAAGAACACTTCCGTGATAAAGCCAGCGGCAAGGAGCCGGGCTATCTCTTCTCCCACGATTCTTCGCTTCTCTTCTGATAGTCGGCGGAGGGGTTGCTTGACGGGCTTCGCGTCAACGCGGACATGTAATTTGTGCTCGGCGAAATCCTTCGGGACACCCGGCATGTCCTTTCGGGACCATGCAAAAATGTCTCGATTCTCATGGAGGAAGTCGACGAGCTCGCCTTCCTATTTACTGTCCAAGTTCGCCCCAATGACAGCGAACCTCTCCGGGTTCTCCGGGTCCAGAGGTATCTTCTTCGTCTCTTTGGCAGGCTGGAAGGAGCCCTGCGCATCACAATCTTTGGGGTTGGGGGACAGGGCCGGCTGCTTGCCGGCCATGGCCACAACCCGTTCCAGCATCTTCTTCTCTTCTGCCACCACGAGGGACTCGGCCAGCCGGCTGCTGGCCATGGCGCACTCGATGGACTTCTTGTAGTCGCCGGCTACCGTGATGATCCCCTTCGAGCTCGGCATCTTCATCTTCAGGTAGGCGTAGTGGGGCACAGCCATGAACTTGGCCAGAGCAGGTCGGCCAAGCAGAGCATGATAGGGGCTCTCCAAATCCACTAGCTCGAACCAGATTGCTTCTCGGCGAAAATGATCTTTGTCTCCGAAGAGAACATCCATTTTAATCTTGCCGATTGGGGAGCAAGACAAGCGGGGGACGATACCATGGAAGACGGTGCGGCTCGGCATGAGCTGCTTCGCTTTGATGTTCTGCTTCTCCATGGTATCGTAGTACAGTATGTTGATACTGCTTCCGCCATCTATCAGGACGCGGGAGAATCGGGCAGCTCGCCTCTCCGTCGCGAGGGTGACATCCAAGACCATTGCATAGGAGCCAGGAGAGGGCATCACCTCTGGGTGGTCGGCCTGGCTCCAGCTGATTGGCTTCTCTGACCAGTGCATAAACTCGGGGGTGCTAGAGGCGACTGCATTAACTTCTTGATGCTGTCGGCGTCGACTGCGCTTGTCGTCAGCTTGACTAGTGAAGACGACGTAGGCGGCGTGCTCTTCGGGGAATTCGTCTTGGGTGGAGCCGACTGCCGGCCGAGCCACCGGCTGCTGGGGGGCTGGAGGCGGCGGACCGGGAGGCGGAGGCGGCAACATCCCCTCGCCCTTGGTGATGCGGGTGAGCCAATGGCATTTTCGGGTTGTGTGGTTGGACGGCTTCGCGCCGCTGTGGAATTTGCAGGGGGCATCAAGAGCCTGTTCGTAGGAGAAAGCCGGCTGCCAAGCCGGCCTGCCACCCTTCTTCTTGGGAGCCGGCCGTTCTTCGGGCTGCTCATCTTCAACGGTGGCCACCTGCCGACTGGTGGAAGTCGGCATGGGGGCCTTGCGCTTGTGGTCGTTCTGGTAGGGGCGCCGATTAGGGTCGCCAGCCGGCGTCTTAGGAGCCGGAGCAATCACCTTCCCCGAGGCGTCTACTCGGAGCTCGGTCTTCATTGAGGAGTCGGCCGTGGCGTACTTGTCCGCGATGACCAGCAACTCGTCGAGGGTAGCCGGCTCGTCGCAGAGGAGTCGGTGCTTGAGGAGGGTGCCCTCTCGGCACCCGGCGGTGAAGTACTCGATGGCCTGGACCTCATGCACCCCCTCGCAGGAGTTGCGGAGCTCGGCCCACCGCGTGAGGTAGTCGCGGGTCGACTCGTTGGGCCCTTGGACGCAGAGGGAGAGCTGGCGAGGCTTGGGAGACCGCTTGTAGGTGCTGGTGAAGTTGCGGAAAAAGACTTCCGTGAAGTCCAGCCAGCTGTTGATGCTGTAGGGCTTGAGGCTGTTGAGCCATGTGCGCGCCGTGCCTTGCAGCATGAGGGGGACGTACTTCACGGCGACGCGCCGATTGCCGTTGGCTATGCTGACGGCCGTGGAGTAGTCGATGAGCCAATCTTCCGGCTTCATTGAGCCGTTGTACTTGGGCGTGTCTCTGGGGAGCGAGAACCCTTTGGGGAAGGGCTCGTCGCGGATGCGGGGGCCAAAACATGGCGGGCCGACATCGTCTTCTTCTTTTAACGCCAAGGATCGAGCGAGGCGGTCGATCCGGTGGCGGGCGTCTTTCTCGCCGACTCCTTCTCGACGTCCGAGTCGGTCGCCAAGAGTCGGGTGCGTGATAGGCGGCGGAGTGAGACATCTTTCTCTTCGAGGCGGGGGAGGAGGCAGATTTCCTTGGTGCTCCACCGCTCGAGGGCGGCCCTCCGCGTCGTGCTCGATGGTGATGTGAGTCCGGCTGCGGCTGGCAGCCGGCTCCTTGTCTTTCTTCTGGCGCGCGCCGCTCGCAGTCGGCGAGCGGGACGTCGCGGAGTGCTCCCGGCGCGGGGGTTGACTATCAGCTCGGGCGCCGGCTTCGTGCCGTTCTGCAGCCGCGTCGAGCAGCTGCTGGATCCGTCTCGTCATGTAGGGGAGCTCATCAGCTCCCAGCCCATTGAGCTCTTCTGCGGCCGCCTGAGCGGCTCGCAGGTTCTCGAGCGGGGTGGCGTAGACGGGGCGATCTGCCCCCAGCATGCTGGCAACGGCCGCGCCGCGCTTCTGGACGAAGCCGGCTCGGCTCGGGCCGCTAGGCGGCGGTGTACCGAAGGCGGCGCAGTCGACTTCGCGCTGGTGGGCCTCGGTGAGGCGTCTCATGGAGGCTATCTTCCGGCCTTCCGCGATGAGGGCGAGGCGGCGTGCCTCCAGGGTCTTGGCGTCGGCATCGGCCGGGATGGGGACGGAGAGGTCGTGCATCGCCGCTTGCAGGGCATCGTGGGCGTTCTCGCCCGAGTTGGCGACGTGGCTGATGACCAGCACTTCGGTGACAGCGCTGCTGCCGCTGTCAGCTCGAGGGAGAGGATCGTCGAAGACCACCACGTCGGAGGGGTAAGCGTCGAGCGATGCCGTGTCGGAGTCGACAAGCATCGGGTCGGTGGAGCCGACCGACTCCACATCTGCAGCAGGCTCGCTGGAGACGTGAAGCTGGTCGAGGAGGCTGACGAGGCGGCTCTCGGGGTAGTCCGTGCCTGCGTCGGACGCAGGCTCGTCGGAGATGCGAGTCTCGCCGAGCAGATCGGCGAGGCAGCTCGCTGCGCAGGCGTTGTCGACGCCTTGCAGTGCGTCGAGGCAAACGCCATCGGGCGCAGCAGGCTGGCTGCGCTCGCGGGGGAGGAAGAGGGTTCCCATCCAGAACAGGTCTCCGGACGACGGTGCACCTGGCCCAACGGTGGGCGCCAAATGTCGGGTGGTTGGTGTGACATATGCCAACGGGTGGCTTATCATTGTGGGTGCCAATAATATGTCGCCGGTGCCTGGAAACGGGATGAGGCGAAGACATGCACGCCGGCGGATCTTACCCAGGTTCGGGGCTCTCCGAGGAGATAACACCCCTAGTCCTGCTCTGCGGGGTCTCCGCATGATCACTAGATCAGTAAAAGTAGCTACAATCGCTCCTAGAGCTGTTGGGTTCAAGGGAGAACAAGAACAAGGCTAGCTCTCACTTCTCTCTCTCTATGGTGTGTGTGCTATGCTCAGAAGCCAACCCTTTGCATGGGTGTGCCGGGGGGTTTATATAGGCCGACCCCCCGGGGGTACAATGGTAATCAGGCTGGGCACAGGTCCCAGCCGTCAGTGTCTAAGCTCGCCGGCTTCTCCGCCGGCCGTTGGGGCCCGCCGACTGGTGGGTCCCGCCGGCTGCCGGCCTCTTGGTCGACAGGCCGGCCCCACCGCCTAGGGTCTTGTCGGCGGCTGCTTACTGTAGCCTCGCCTCTGATGACGAGGGCTTCGTCGAGGTAAGCGTGGCTACAGTGTGCCGCCTCGAGGGCTCTCACTGTAGCCTTACCTCGTCTTGTCTCCTTAATGTGGCTCCTTCTTCGAGGAAGGGAGTAGCCGGCTTCTGGGGGCCGACTACACCCTTGGCCGACTGGGGAAGGTCGGGCCGCCTTTGCGCCTCTCTCTGGCTAAAGGGGCCCGCCGCCCGCGGGCCGTACTGGCATCCGTCGTGGGTGACGTTCGGGCCGGCGTGGCTACAGTACCGAGCCGAACGGGAGATGGCCGTCCCGTACGGCGTCCTGTGGCCATGCCTGCCTCGGGCTTCGGGGGTAGTGGGCCTCACTGTAGCCACACCCCGTCTCGTCACCGTTATGTGAGCTTAGTTTTGGTGGTTGCGGTCTTGGCCGGCTTCTTGGAGTCGGCGCTCTTCTTGGCCGGCTTCCTGGAGTCGGCCACCCCGTGGTTGTCCTGGGGGGGAGGTTGCTGAGGCTGGGTCGCCTTCCGAGAGTCGGCTTCAGAGGTAGCCGGCCAGGGAAGGCGGCCTAGTGCTTGAAATGCTTGGAGGCCCAAATGGTCTGATAATTTTGAGCCCGAGGCAGTCGGTTAGGCTACCCGTGGCTATTTACTCCGACATGTGAACAAACAAATCTTGTCTCGAATTGGGAGAAGTGCCACTTTATGGTTAATGAAGGCATTGTCTTGGGTCATAAAATTTCTGAAAGAGGTATTGAAGTGGACCAAGCTAAGGTTGATGCAATTGAGAAAATGCCATGTCCTAAAGATATAAAAGGTATTCATAGTTTCCTAGGCCATGCTGGTTTCAATAGGTGATTTATCAAAGGCTTTTCTAAAATTTCTAGGCCTCTTACTAGTCTCTTGTAGAAGGATATTCCTTTTGTTTTTGATGATGATTGTTTAGAAGCCTTTGAAACACTCAAGAAAGCCTTAATTTCTGCACCTATTGTTCAACCACCTGATTGGAACTTGCCTTTTGAAATTATGTGTGATGCTAGTGATTATGCTGTTGGTGCTATTCTAGGACAAAGAGTTGATAAGAAATTGAATGTTATTCATTATGCTAGTAAAACTCTAGAAAGTGCCCAAAGAAATTATGCTACTACTGAACAAGAATTTTTAGCAGTGGTGTTTGCTTGTGATAAATTTAGACCTTATATTGTTGATTCAAAAGTAACTGTTCACACAGACCATGCTGCTATTAAATATCTTATGGAAACGAAAGATGCTCAACCTAGACTTATTCGATGGGTTCTCTTGTTGCAAGAATTTCATTTACATATCATTGATAGAAAGGGAGCTGAGAACCCAGTAGCTGATAACTTGTCTAGGCTTGAAAATGTGCTTGATGACCCACTACCTATTGATGATAGTTTTCCTGATGAGCAGTTAGCTGCAATAAATGTTTCTCATAGTACTCCTTGGTATGCTGATTATGCTAATTACATTGTTGCTAAATATTTACCACCTAGCTTTACATACCATCAAAAGAAAAAATTATTCTATGATTTAAGACATTAGTTTTGGGATGACCCACATCTTTATAAAGGAGTAGATGGTATTATTAGACGTTGTGTACCTGAGCATGAACAGGGACAAATCCTACGGAAATGTCACTCTGAAGCTTATGGAGGGCATCATGCTGGAGATAGAACTGCTCACAAGGTATTATAATCTGGATTTTATTGGCCTACTCTTTTCAAGGATGCCTGTAAGTTCGTCTCATCTTGTGATGAATGTCAAAGAATAGGTAATATCGGTAAGCATCAACAAATGCCTATGAATTATTCACTTGTTGTTGAACCATTTGATGTTTGGGGATTTGATTACATGGGACCTTTTCCTTCCTCTAATGGGTATACACATATTTTGGTTGCTGTTGATTATCTTACTAAATGGGTAGAAGCTATTCCAACTAGTAGTGGTGATCACAACACCTCTATTAAAATGCTTAAGGAAGTTATTTTCCCAAGGTTTGGATTCCCTAGATATTTCATGACTGATGGTGGTTCACACTTTATTCATGGTGCTTTCCATAAGATGCTTGCCAAGTATGATGTTAACCATAGAATTGCATCACCCTATCATCCTCAGTCTAGTGGTCAAGTTGAACTTAGCAATAGAGAAATAAAATTAATTTTGCAAAAGATTGTTAATAGGTCCAGGAAGAATTGGTCTAAGAAATTAGATGATGCACTTTGGGCTTATAGAACAACATATAAAAATCCTATGGGTATGTCTCCATATAAAATGGTTTATGGAAAAGCTTGCCATTTGCCTCTTGAGTTAGAACATAAATCATATTGGGCAGTTAAAGAGCTCAACTATGATTTCAAACTTGCTGGTGAAAAGAGGTTATTTGATATTAGCTCTTTAGATGAATGGAGAACCCAAGCTTATGAAAATGCAAAATTATTTAAAGAAAAAGTTAAAAGGTGGCATGACAAATGAATTCAAAAGCGTGAGTTTAAAGTTGGAGAATATGTTCTTTTGTACAACTCTCATTTTAGATTCTTTGCAGGAAATCTCCTCTCAAAATGGGAAGGCTATGTCATCGAGGAGGTTTACCGGTCAGGAGCCATCAAAATAAATAATTCCGAAAGTACTAACCCGAAGGTTGTCAATGGGCAACGAATAAAGCATTATATCTTAGGTATGCCTATTAATGTTGAAAGTAATATTATCCAAACTTTGACACCAGAAGAGCACATAAAAGAGTCCTTCCGGAACACTCCAGAATCGTGAAAATAAGGAGGTTCGTGATACGGTAAGTAAACGGACTCCGAAAATTCCACAAAAATATTTTTTATCAGTTTTGGAATATTTAAGAATTTTACGAATAAAGAAACTTCCAGGAAGTGTACCCTGGTGGGCACAATACACCAGGGCGCGCAGTTTTGGAATATTTAAGAATTTTACGAATAAAGAAACTTCCAGGAAGTGTACCATGGTGGGCACAATACACCAGGGCGCGCCCAGGTGGGTTGTGCCCACCTGGGACACCTTCCGTACTCCTTTTTTCTACCATATACTTGTCCTCCAAGATAAAAAATCTATATATACTTCCCGAATCTGTTAATCACTGTATCGCGGAGAAATCCTCTATTCTCTTTTCTTGCTGTTTTCTGCGTAGATCTGAAAATATGTCTTCCCAAAACTCTGAGGGTGAGAGCTATGTTGCTGATCTCATCGCAAACCCCAAGTCCTATGGGGATGAGGGGCACTATAGCTGGACCTCCGAAGAAGAAGATGAATCGGTTCCTTCCTAGTTCAAGGATGAGAGCATAGAGGCGTTGTGCAAGAGGATAATAAAACTTGAGATAGATAATTGTGAGTTGATGATGGAAAATTTTATTCTCCGTCAGAAGCTGGAGGAAGCAAAAGGGAAACCCCGCACTTTCTCACCACCACCACTGCCATGGAAATCCAAGGACAAGATCTCTCCTTCATCACCACCAAAGGAGAACTGAGTATCGGGTATGGGCACTCCCCTTGGCTTTCGCCAAGCTTGGGGGAGGTTCCCCGGTATCGTATCATCCCACTATCTTATTGCTTTTACTTATTTTAGTTCGATCTTTTGCATTAGATGAATAAAAGTTTAGTTCGATCCTTTCCTTTTTGAGAGTTTACTTAGTGATCTATCCTTCTAATCGTGTGCAAGTTATATAATAAAGTTTAGTTTGAGTTTTTGATTTCTTTACTTTCATGTTGCAAATAAAAGAAAAGAAATAAAGAAAGAAAAAGAGAAAGGAAATAAATCAATAAGATTATATACTAATCCTACTAGTCAACTTCACGTGCTTTCCACGCGATGCATAGTTATGTACACATCAGCGTGGTTATGCTTATACCCAAAATTCCTTGCACTGTGACTAAAAAACAAGATCATAATTCTGTCTCCTTCTATGTGTTGTGATTGTAAAAAGTGCATAGAGAAACAATTACAGGAAAACTTTATAATGTGAAACATACGCCTGATCCATTCGGAGCATTAGATAGTGAAGAAAATAGAAAGATCGAGAGCATTCTGTGGTGGGTCCAGTCTGAGAGAAGATGGGTACAGTGGCTTGCCTATTCATTTTTTTATTATGAAGGGTTCAAGGCAAAGCATATGCATCCATAAGTGGGGCTCACATATAGCAGCTTTTACTGCGTGCTGGCAGAGAGTGAGCAAATGCTAGCCATCCGATGCATGCAAATGAACGGCCAATATTGCAGGGATTCGCCTGCAGTTTTAACCATTTGATGTAGAAGATAGACGGCAGAGATTGAGGTGGCATGGAGGGAAACCAAGGCAAATCAAAATTTAAAAACTGATGTACTATAGTAGTAGAGATGGTAGGTGATGGCACCACATAAGGAAAAGTATAAGTAGAAAATTTTATTAGAGGTTGACCAACATAGCATTAGTCAATGGTGAAACTCATGAAGGAATTAATAAGGGAAGAGAAGATTCACATATAAATATACTATCCTTGAAATCTTTTGTGATTGTGAGCCCTCATCAAAATATTATATGCCAAAATTGTTGACGTTGGACAAGGAAGACAACTTAATGCTTTAAGTTTGTTTATATTCACATAGAAGTCATATTGTCATAGATCCTTTAACAAGTGATGCTTGCCCCCTATCTTTGCTAGCCAAAAATTCCGCACTAAGTAGAGATACCACTTATGCATCCAAAAACCCTTAAACCCAAATCTTACTTTCAAGTGTCCACCATACCTACCCAGGGATTGAGCAAAATCCCTCAAGTAAGTTATCATCGTGTCGGTGTACAAAACTAGGGGCCCTTTTTGTACCCCTCTACTTGCGCACGGGCAGTCAGAGCCGCGCCCGCGGCCACACTAAGTAGGGCAGAGGAAGGCACGAGACAGGCAAAGCAACGCCAAGACCAGAAACACAAAGAGCAAGAGTGCGAGGTGGACTCCCCCCCGGCAAGACCCTTGCCAGGGCGGCCTTCGCGGCCCTGGCAAGAGTATTGCCGGGGCACTTGCCCAACGCCAGCAGGGCGCGCCACCCTTGAGCCCAAGGGTTCCGACACCGCCAACAACCACATTGGAACCAAGGCTCAGGAGGCACCTCCGTGGTGGCATGTAGATCTTCGTCAAGATCATAAACACACAAGATCAGGTGAGGACCAGAAGACGACGCTCCTCAGCAAGATCCTTGCCGAGGAAATCCACGAGACCCCCGGCAAGATCCTTGCCGGGGACGACCGCGATGCCACAGCGAGACCCTTGCCGGGGCCCCGGCAAGGCCCTTGCCGAAGACACCTACAGGGCCGCAGCCAGGCCTGCGTCTGCCAAGACTCCACCACCGTTCCCATGGAGCTGCCAGCCCAACCAGCTGGGCAGGCACCTGCGTGGCGACATGCGGCTTCCAGGCCAACTCAGCGAATACCTACGTGGTGGCATGCAAATCTTCGTGAAGACCCTACCACCATGCCATCTCAGCAACTTGCCAGCCTACGTGGCGCTGCATGCCTCGTTGGCCTGGACGCGTGTCGGAGCAAGACAGAGCGGCGCCGGACGGGACGGGCCTTGTTGCCGTCCCCAATAAAGCAACAGGACACCTAAGAAGCACATTTAATGCGCCTTGTCCCGTAATGACAGGCGATAAGCTTGTGTACTGTACACCTTTCCACCTCCTGTGTGCCACTGTGGCAACCCCTTTTGTCTATAAAAGGAGGCCCGAGGCGTCCAGGAGGGGGATTCGGATCTTTTGGACTAGACACGCACCGTAGCTAGTTCAAGAACTCAAGAACATTCAAATACACACCAAAGCAGGACTAGGGTTTTACGCATCCTCGCGGCCCGAACCTAGGTAAACGATCTTTGTGCTGGCTCCTAGACCTGCTCTTTCCACAACCCCGTACCCGCCAACCGTAGAAGGGATTCCAGTGATCCCATAGGTGTCGTTTCCACCGACATCTCGGCGCGCCACATAGGGGTGCACAGTCGTGCAAATCTGGTCTAGGAGCTAGTTTAGCAGTTCTTCATCGCCATGGCTCCCAAGAAGAAGACGACCAAATGGGCGGCGTCGCCTGCGGATGCGGTGAACGCCCGCGCAATGACAGAAAAGCTAAGTCACGCGAAGTCTTGGTTATTTTCACTTATATAAAGTTGTCCTCCCCGAGAGATCTCGTTCTTTGTACGGAAAAGCCGCACGCAATGGGACCCTTCCGCTATGGGCAACGCCCTTGTTTCTATCTCGAGCCCGCTCGACAGTTCATGCAGCCACGCTAGTGGCGGCAAGGTGGCCTACCCGTTGCTAGCAGCGCTCTTGTCCTGCTTCGAGTCCGCTCGACAGTTCAAGCGACCGCTCTAGCGACGGCAAGGTGGCTCGCCCGGCAGCAAGCGCCCTTCCGGCAGGGTGCTAAGGATCCTTCTTAAAGCACCACGGCATGGGTTTACGCGTCGGCAACCTTATCTCAACAAGCGTAGCGTACGAACATACGAAGAAAGATCTGACGGGAAGATAGCATGCATGATATTAAAGTACTGCAGAGTTATATTACATCAATTGTTGCTGCGGTTCTAACTAAAGATAAAAATTGTATTGGTCATGAACCTGTAGCGGCGATGTGAAACGGGGTGCCTAATCCCGGCGCTGGCCCTCTACCCTCCGAACTCCGTCGACGCGGCTGATGATGGGCTCGATATGCTCCTCGAGCGCCGCGAGGTCCGCATCCTCCGGCAAGCTCTCCAGCGCGGCGTCGAAATTGGGTTGGGATTCCAGTACGCCACCGTGGTGAGGACCTTGGTCATGACACCCCGGCAGAGCTTCCGGGCCTCATCGGCCACAGAGGCCGCCCTGTTGGAGCGGAACTGCTCCAGGGCCCCGAGAACACCCTCGAAGAACAGGGTCAGCTTGGCGTTGGGACTCACGTTTGGCATCCCCATGGCCGCCAGCTTCGTGGTGATCCTGCCAGCGACGTCGGCGAGGCGGCTGATCCAGAGGTTTTCGCCCTTCACGAAATCCGCGTGGTTGGTGGCCTCGTTCTTCCGCAGCTACCTCTCCTTCTCCAGATCCTTGGTGAGGGTCTCCTCTCGGGCCCTAACCCCCGAAAGCGTCTCCTCAAGACCCTCCAGCTTCAGCTTCAGGTCTTTGATGGAGTCGTTGGCCTTGGAGAGCTGCTCAGCCTTACCGAGGATTGCGCCCTGCGCCTCCACCAGAGCACCGTTGAGCGTGTCCTTCTCCTTTGCCAACTTCAGGGCCCGATCCTTCAGCCCGTCCCGCTCCACCTCCAGCTCTTTCACCTTGCCGGGATGGACCAGAGCTTGGGCATTAAGCACCTCCTGGTGCCTCTGCTCCAGCTCCTGGGTCGGCTGCACGACAAGCTTCTCCACCTCCTCATCCTTCTCGCAGAGTGTTGCGGCGAGCTTCTCCTCACGAGCGGCAAGTTCCTCCTCCTGGGAGATTAGCTCGGCCTGGTGCTGGTGCTGAGCGGCCTCGTCCTTGGCGGCCAGCTCCCTCGCCAGCTCCTAGGCCTTCTCGATGTCGGCCTGCTTCATGACAAGCTCCAGCTTGCGCTCGGCTAGCACATCCTGGGTGGCCTTCAGTTCCTTATGGGCCTCGCGGAACCAAGCATGTGTCTCGGCGACGCGCTCCTTGAGGTCCGCCTCCGCCCTGTCCACCACCGCCATCCTGGACTTGGCCTAGTCCAGGCGGGCGCAGTGAAGCGCCTGGAGCTTCTGGAAGTTGGCGCTCATGGCCTGGAGGAGCCGCTCTTCCTGGGAACCGCCGCCACCAGCCATCGGTTCATCAACAACTTCAAGCCCGGCAGCGGCGAGCACCTTGTCATCGAACACCTCCCCCTCGGTGGTCGCCCTGGTGCTCACCGCCCCTGGGAGGTGGACGAACAGGTCATCGCTCACCTTCAGGTACCTGCCCGAACTAGAGGCAGCAGAGGAGGAAGGTTGGTCGTCGACCGCCCCCTCCTCGGCAGCGTCCTTGCCGGCCTCCCCAGCAGGCCCCTTGCCGGCCTCCTCGGCAGCGGCCTTGCCAGTCTCCTCAGCAGACCCCTTGGCGGCCTCTTTAGCGGCAGTCTTGGCGGCCTCCTCGGTGGCGATCTTGTCGGCCTTGGCTGCGGCGTCCCTGGCGACCTCCTCAATGACGGTGTCAACGTCCTCCGAGTCCGCTGGGGAAGGATCTAGACGCCGAGAAGGGGAGTGAGGCGAGGCCAAGACTAAGATTCCAAAAAGAAGAAGAACGAGCAGGGATGGAAGGCAAATAACTCACCCATGCCAGGCTGGGAAGAAGTGGCCCCCTCCCCACCAACATTCGGTGCCGGGACGGAGCCGCCGGTGCCCGCGTTCTCCTCCTCCTCCTTCGTGTGCATGGGCTCGGTGCTTGGCTCCCTTGCCGGGGATGCCCCTCGGGGCGACGTGGTTGATGGGGCAGCGTGTTGGGGGTGGCCCACAGTGGCTCCTCCTGCTGCCGTCCTCCTCCTGCAACCACGGCAATGTCAGCACCAAGAAATCATACCCCAACGCATGTCGATAGGGGGCAAGTGATGAACGCACGCTGGGGGCTGCGCCGGGGGCTGCTATCTAGGCTGCTCTCCACCACCAGCGGCGTGCCCGGGGTACCCGCCGGGGGCTGGCCGCCCGTCGAGGCCCTGGCCCTCTTCGCCACCCTCTGGGCCAGCGTCTCGACATCCCTGCAAAAACAAAAACACATCAAGAAAAGCGGCACGGCCTGAGGGGACGGAGATGACAAAGGGCAAGATACTTACTCATCCTTCGCCTCCTCTTCCGTTGCCTTCCTCTTCCTCCTCGGGCTGAGAGACCCAAGGTCGAGGATGACCTTCGTGTCGACATCCGCGGGGGGAGGGGAAGCGGGTGGGGTCCGAGGACGCTTGGACGAAGAGGAGGCAGTCGATTTCCTCTTCGCCACCGCGGCCTTTACCACCTTCTTCGCTGCCACGGCCCTCGTCAGGCGCACGGATTCCCCCTGGATCTCTTGCCGCTGCACGATCCTGCCGGGCCGGACCGGCTCGCCAGAGGTGGCCCGCTGCAGGATGCGCCTTCTCTCCAAGGCCAGAGGGTCGTCAGCCTCGGCCTCCTCCTCGGTCGACTCATCGACCACGTCTTCAATGAGAGGGGCCCCAGTGTCGGCTGCTGGCCTCCCCAGCGGACTCCGCCCACCCGGCAAGCTCCTTCTCCTCCGCGGCAGCCTCGGCCTTGTCCTCCACATGGCCGGCGCTGCCAGCCTCCTTGGCGAGTTCCGCCTGCGCCGCCCTGGTGGCGATGTAGTCCAGCTCAACTTGGCTGGTGTCCTGGATGAGCAATGGCTCGGCATGGACGTACTTCTCTGACAGCTTGTCGAAGAACTCATGCACCTGATCAGCCCCCGGCTCGGCCCAGTTTTGGTCAAGCCCGTGCGCGTTGAAGTCCGGCATCATGGCGATGATGTCGTTACGGCGACAGTTGTTGCTTAGCGGGACCACTCCCGCCGGCAGCCCAAACAAGGGCCCCTTGACAACCTTGCCGGCCTTCACGGCCTTGCTGGACCTCTCGGCCCTGCCGTCGTGGTACACCTCGAGTTGAAAAATCCTCTGGCAAAGGTGGGCGTGCCTCATCACCGTGAAGTTGTGGTCCAAGCCGGGGCGAAGCCTCATGATGTCAGCCGTGTTCCTGAAAAGCCAGGTCGGCCTCCCCTTGTTATGCAGTGGAGCGATTTGGCGGCGGATGAAATCCACCCCAATCATCTCAAGGGTGAGCCCGGCCATGGTGAGGCGGCGAATCCTGGTGGTGGCGACCGTGAGCTTCTCATCATCGGCGTCGACATGGCTCCAATCATATCTGCGAACCGGCGGCGCCTGGCGAACCTGGCAAAATTCCTGCGGGTCCTCCTCCACAATCCAGCACCATCGGCCCCGCCACTCCTCCCACCTCTCCTTCTGAGTGCCCTCTGGGTATTTCCCCTTCCCCTGGCTCCTTGGTATCCAGGCGACACAACCGGAGATGGTGCCTCCCTTTTGGATACGAGGATAAAAATAGTGGCGGAAGAGCGCCGTGCTCGGATGCACTTCGGCGAAGCCCTCGCAGAGATGGGCAAAAAGGGCCATGCACGCCACGACATTTGGAGTGAAATCCAGAAGGTGGAAGCCGTATGTATGCATGACGTCGTTGAAGAAATCGGAGAAAGGGGGCAGAGCCCGCAGGAAAAGTAATCGACGAAGAATGGGTACCGATTCGGGCCGGCCTTGGCGAAACTGGCGGGGATGATGCACGTGGCAGGGTGCCCCATCGTCTTGCATCCCCATAGGGCCTTGAAGTAGTCCCGAAGGTGGATCGTGTCGACCGTTGAAGGAAAGTAGGCGAGCTGCGTCTGCCGTGCCACCAACTCGCTCTCCGGCGCCCCCTTTCCCCCGACGTCCTTGGCCACTCCCTTGCCCTTGCCGGTTCTAGGTGCCATGGCGGCCGAGGAAGACAAAGGATGAGGGACAGCAAAGGCGCGGTGGCAGCGGCGAGCGAAAGCAAGAGCTTGAGAAGGAAGAAGGTAAGGACGGCGGTTCCGAGATTGAGGAAGGCTCAGAGGGTAAATGGGCGTCGCGCCTGCGGTTTTTCCTTTTTCATGGGGAAGGCGCGGGCCACTTCATTACCATTTACTGCGATGTGACGCGTGAGGGCAGCAACCGCCCCACGCACGCGCCCCAGGTCACGCACGACCCTCCATGACGCGCATTCAACGCGGGTCGTGGGGAAGCGCGATAGGCGAGGGAATTACCGCGGTAAAATTCCGCCCCGCCTGCCCGCGCACCGTTCTGGGCCCGGCCCAACAACGTGTTACGCTTATGTGTGGCCCAGGCCCGGGGGCTCCTATCGGTGTACAAAAGTAGGGGCCCTTTTTGTACCCCTCTACTTGTGCACGGGCAGTCAGAGCCGCGCCCGCGGCCACACTAAGTAGGGCAGAGGAAGGCACGAGACGGGCAAAGTAACGCCAAGACCAGAAACACAAAGAGCAAGAGGGCGAGGTGGACTCCCCCCGGCAAGACCCTTGCCAGGGCGGCCTCCGGGGCACTTGCCCAACGCCAGTAGGGCGCGCCACCCTTGAGCCCAAGGGTTTCGACACCGCCAACAACCACATTGGAACCAAGGCTCAGGAGGCACCTCCGTGGTGGCATGCAGATCTTCGTCAAGATCATAAACACACAGGATCAGGTGAGGACCAGAAGATGACGCTCCTCAGCAAGATCCTTGCCGAGGAAATCCACGAGACCCCCGGCAAGATCCTTGCCAGGGACGACCGCGATGCCACAGTGAGGCCCTTGCCGGGGCCCCGGCAAGGCCCTTGCTGAAGACACCTACAGGGCCGCAGCCAAGCCTGCGTCTGCCAAGACTCCGCCGCCATTCCCACGCAGCTGCCAGCCCAACCAGCTGGGCAGGCACCTGCGTGGCGACATGCGGCTTCCAGGCCAACTTAGCGAACACCTATGTGGTGGCATGCAAATCTTCATGAAGACCCTACCACCACGCCATCTCAGCAGCCTGCCAGCCTACGTGGCGCTGCATGCCTCGTTGGCCTAGACGTGTGTCGGAGCAAGACAGAGCGGCGACGGACGGTACGGGCCTTGTTGCCATCCCAATAAAGCAACGGGACACCTAAGAAGCGCATTTAATGCGCCTTGTCCCGTAATGACAGGCGATAAGCTTGTGTACTGTACACCTTTCCACCTCCTGCGTGCCACTGTGGCAACCCCTTTTGTCTATAAAAGGAGGCTCGAGGCGTCCAGGAGGGGGATTCGGATCTTTTGGACTAGACACGCACCGTAGCTAGTTCAAGAACTCAAGAAAATTCAAATACACACCAAAGCAGGACTAGGGTTTTACGCATCCTCGCGGCCCGAACCTGGGTAAACGATCTTTGTGCTGGCTCCTAGACGTGCTCTTTGCATGACCCCGCGCCCGCCAACCGTAGAAGGGATCCCAGTGATCCCATAGGTGTCGTTTCCACCGACACATCGGTGCAAAAAGGCAATAAAAATTGCTTCTAAAAGTGTGAGATCATTTAGTGTAAGAAAAATTGAGCGTTGTACGAAGTTGGATGACAAAGAATAAAAGCGACAGACTGCATAATAAAGGTTGTCATCTTAAGGGGCAATACAACGTGACATTCTCTTGCACTAAGGGATCGAGCATACAAACAAATAAGCGCATGGCAAGTTGTGCTTCCCTCTGTGAAGGGCCTATCTTTTACTTTTACGTATTTAATTTTATGCAAAGATTCAAAGTTTTCCTTCTATTCCTTTTATTTTTCTCCTTTGGGAAAGCATCATGTGGTGAGGAAAGATCTAGGCACATATGTCCAGTTGAATATAGATAGCATGAGTTATTATTGTTGACATCACCCTTGAGGCGAGTATGTCGGGAGGCAAAACTATGAGGCCCTATCTTTCTATGTGTCCGGTTGAAACGTTTTGCTCATGGGTACGAGGTGAGTGTTAGCAACCATGGCCGGACGCAAGGAAGTTCCTTATTTTTTGTTATATATACTCCATTGTCAGCGCATGGAAAAAGAAAATGCTTCCTCCTAGTGGTTTCCTAACATCTGGGATCCACGACATTGTCAGCGTATATAGTCAATAGACAAGAGAACAACACAAGATCGGCAGACACCTGGGACGTAGCTGCTCGAGCAGTATTTTTTTGTTATTGTTGAGACGGAGCAGGGTTTCAACTGGGCTGTGGCCCGTCTAGCCCAGGCTTATATTTTATGTTCACCATATGACCAGCCCAGCTATTTTTCCTTTGTGAAAATGAGCCCAGTTTATTTTTTGTGAAGAATACCCAATCCAGGCCTACTTATTTTTCTACGCCCTAATGGGCTGCAACTCTTTCAAGAGGCGTGCAAATCTTGAAAGTAATATGAAATGGGTTGTAATATAAAAGCAGATGACAAATTGGCAATTACTTTATAATTTCTAAAAAAATTCACATTTTCAGATTCCTATTTCACTAGGCTTTAACCTAATTTAAATATATCTTCAAAGTACTTTAAATCTGGCTCGACATTTTGGTATTAAAAATAGTTTGGAACCCATAGAAATATATCTTCAAAGTACTTATTTTTCCTGGGTGTGACGCCCCCGATTCAATCGTACACTAATCATGCACGCAAACATGTACGATCAAGATCAGGGACTCACGGGAAGATATCACAACACAACTATAACAATAAAATAAGTCATACAAGCATCATATTATAAGCCAGGGGCCTTGAGGGCTCGAATACAAGAGCTCGATCATAGACGAGTCAGCAGAAGCAACAATATCTGAGTACAGACATAAGTTAAACAAGTTGCCATAAGATGCCTAGCACAAACTGGGATACAGATCGAAAGAGACGCAGGCCTCCTGGCTGGGATCCTCCTAAACTACTCCCGGTCGTCGTCAGTTGCCTGCACGTAGTAGTAGGCACCTCCGGTGTAGTAGGGGTCGTCATCGACGGTGGCGTCAAGCTCCTGGGCTCCAGCATCTGGTTGCGACAACCGAGAAGAAAGGAAAGGGGGAAAAGAGGGAGAAAAGCAACCGTGAGTACTCATCCAAAGTACTCGCAAGCAAGGATCTACACTACATATGCATGGGTATATGTGTAAAGGGACATATCGGTGGACTGAACTGCAGAATGCCAGAATAAGAGGGGGATAGCTAATCCTGTTGAAGACTATGCTTCAGGCCACCTCCATCTTGCAGCATGTAGAAGAAAGTAGATGGTAAGTTCACCAAGTAGCATCGCATAGCATAAACCTACCCGGCGATCCCCTCCTCGTCGCCCTGTTAGAGAGCGATCACCGGGTTATATCTGGCACTTGGAAGGGTGTGTTTTATTAAGTATCCGGTTCTAGTTGTCATAAGGTCAAGGTACAACTCCAAGTCATCCTGTTACCGAAGGTCGCGGCTATTCGAATAGATGAACTTTCCTGCAGGGGTGCACCAAATTAGCTGACACGCTCGATCCTCTTTGGCCGGACACACTTTCCTGGGTCATGCCCAACCTTGGAAGATCAACACGTCGTAGCGCTACCTAGGCACAACAGAGAGGTCAGCACGCCGGTCTAAATCCTATGGCGCAGGGGTCTGGGCCCATCGCCCATTGCACACCTGCACGTTGCGAGGGCGGCCGGAAGCAGACCTAGCCTAGCAGGCGTTCCAGTCCAATCCGGCGCGCGCCGCTCAGTCGCTAACGTCACAAAATGCTTCGGCTGATACCACGGCGCCGGTTGCCCATATCTTGTCCCACGTGGCGGTTAGTGCGTATAAGGTCAACGACCCAACTCAGATCAAATACCAAGATCTCGTTAAGCGTGTTATTATGAAGTAACCGCAGACGTCGACCAAGGCCAGGCCCACCTCTCTCCTAGGTGGTCTCAACCTGCCCTGTCGCTCCGCCTCAAAGATCCACCCAGAGGGCCGTCGGGACAAAGGTCCTTTCAGCCCCCAATCCGTGAATCACTCGCGGGTGCTCCAGGAGCCGACCCGACTTTAGTCACCACATGTATCATGTATAAAGTATATAGTATATACCCGTGATCACCTCCCGAGTGATCACAGCCCGACAGTATAGCACAGCAGACGGACAAGAATGTAGGGCCACAGTTAGAATACTAGCATCCCATACTAAGCATGTAGGATTGCAGGTAAAGGTAACAACAGTAGTAGCAAGGACAGGCTATGCATTAGGATAGGATTAACGGAAAACAATAACATGCTACACTACTCTAATGCAAGCAGTAGAGAGTAGAATAGGCGATATCTAGTGATCAAGGGGGGGGCTTGCCTGGAAGCTCAGCCGAGAAGGAGGGGTCGTCAACACCGTAGTCGTACTGGGTAGCAGCAGTGTCGGTTTCGGTGTCTACCAGAAAGAAGTAACGGAGGGGGAACACAATAAGTAACAGAGCAATCAAAGCATGACAAAGCATAACATAGCAATACGCGATGCTAGGGGTGACCTAACGCAATACTAGGTGCTACCGGCGAAGGGGGGAGGAAACATCCGGGAAAGTGTTCCCAGTGTTTGGCATTTTCGGGCAGATGAAACAGAGGTGGATTGTTGCATGTTCGCTATGCTAGGGACGTGTGGCGGATGAACGGACTGCATATTCGGATTCGTCTCGTCGTTCTGAGCAACTTTCATGTATAAAGTATTTTCATCCGAGGTACGGTTTATTTTATATTAAGTTTTAAATCATTTTTGAAATTATCAGGTTTATTTAATTCAAAAATATACCTACTGCAATAGCATGACGCCAGTATGACGTCAGCGGTCAACATTGGCCATTGACTGGGTCAACTGACACGTGGGTCCCGTTCGTCATTGTCTTAGAGTAATTAAACAGTGTTAATTAGCTTTAACTAAAAGATTAGGTTATCTAATTTCACTAAGCTTAGTTAAACAAAATTAATTAACTAAGCAGATTAATTAAGTTAATTAATTAATTAGTATTTATATTTTATTATATACTTTTATTCTTTTTTTAACGTTCTGGAGGCATTGGGGCCCCTTTGTCATAGGCCCCTGGGGCCTAGCGGGCGAAACGGGCAGCGGGCACCCGGGCGTTTGCACCCGAAGGGCAGACCCGGGGCACCGCGGGGTGCCGGAAATGGCCGCCGGCGTGGCGGTGGCCTGCGGGGCCAGAGGCGGAGGCGGGGCACAGGACGACGGCGCCAACACCAGGGACGGCGACGAGCGCGACGCGGTAGGGGGAAGGCAGCGGTGGGCGGTGAAGCGCGGGTGTGCGTGCGCACGGCGGTTGCGGAGGCGCAGCGAGAGCGAGGGCTCACGCCGGGGCCGGTGGGGAGGCTCAGCGTCCACAGGAGCAAGGGAGGCGGGCCAAGTGGATACGGGCTTGGTCGTGGCTGGAGGCGGAGCAGAGCAGGGGAAAACAGGGGCGCGGCCACGCGCCGGGCGCGGGCGTGCAGGTGCGCGGCCGGAGCGCGGGGAAGAGGAGAAGGAGGGGTGCTCACGGGGGGTTGTAGGGCACGGGCCAATGGGGCGCGGGGAGGAGGTCGGGGACGACGGCGGCGGGGGCGACGACGGGGAGGCGGTCCGACGAGGTGGCGGCGCGGCGATCTGCGTTGGCGTCCGGGCGTGGCGGCGAGGCGGGAAGGTGACGGTGACAAGGTCCTCGGGCGGCAGCGTGGTGATGGCAGGCAAGGCCGATGGCGTGCGGCGAAGAAGCGGTGGGGCGGGGCAGTCCGGCGACGGCGGGGCAGCGTAGGGTTGGGCGCCGACGTCGGGCTCGGGAGTGGGAATCGTGGGGAGTGGGGAGTTAGGTTAGGGTTTGTGCGGTGATGGGGTTATACAGGGGGCACCGGGTGGGCCGGCCTGGTGTGAGCTGGGCCGCCTGGTCCAGTGGGGGGGTGTCCTTTTTTTGTAAGTTTTGTTTTTTGTTTTTATTCTTTTCCTTTTTCTTTATTTTCTTTTCTTTTGTCGCTAATTCTTTGGGCACCAAATGAGTTTGGTAAAATATGAGAGCTGGCCCACAAATCACAACACAATATATCCTACCACCAAAAACTAGTTTGGGGTAAATATCATTTCATATTTATTTTGTATTAATAAAAAGATTAATAAATAATGTTTTCAGGCACTGTTTGAGGTTATTTAAGTCACTTATCAAATTTCTATAATGTTGTTTATAATTTATCATAGCCTCTGATTTATCTACAATTTATTGAACATTTTAGTTTTAACATTTGAAAACTTTTATTGTTTGCTTGATTTTGAATTTTGAATTTGAATCGGTTTCGAACTAATGCGAGATTAGCAACAATAACCGAGGTGACGTGGCATCATTAATGTGGGATTACTGTAGCTTAATTATCCAGGCGTCAGACTGGGTCTCGCCGTCGTCCATCACGCTGGTGTTATCGGCACGGCATGGTCAACGTTGTCAACAAACGATAACATCGGAAGAGGGATGTACATTGAGAGGCTGACAGTTGGGACCCACATGGTCCATGGCCGCACGCAAGCAAGCACCTCCTTATTACACCAAAAAGAATGAATACTCCCGCTGACAGCTCGGACCCACCAGCTATATCTTTGCACGCAAGGAAGTGCCTCCTTATTACGCACAGAAAAAAGAGTACTCCCCCTGCTAGCTGGGACCCACCATAGTGGGAGGTGATACGTCCATTTTGCATCATGTTTTCTTACTGTTATTTATAATATTTTTATCCATGATAATGCTTTTTGGAGTAATTCTAATGCCTTTTCTCTCATAATTTGCAAGATACACACCAAGAGGGAGAATTCCGGCAGCTGGAAATCTGGACCTGAAAAAACTACGTCAGGCTACCTATTCTGCACAACGCCAAACAAGCTGAAACATCATGGGGATTTTTTACGAAATAAATCAGAATTACTGGAACAAATAACCACCAGAGGGGGCCCACCAGGTGGGCACAACCCACTTGGGCGCGCCAGGCCCCCCTGGCGCGCCCTGGGGGTTGTGGCCTCCTTGGCCCACCTACGGTGCCCATGTTCTGGTATATAGGTCATTTAGACCTAGAAAAAATGAGAGGAGGACTTTCGGGATGAAGCGCCGCCGCCTCGAAGTGGAACTTGGGCAGGATCACTTTTGCCCTCCGGCGGAGTGATTCCGCCGGGGGAACTTCCCTCCCGGAGGAGGAAATCATTGTCATCATCATCACCAACAACTCTCCCACCTTGGGGAGGGCAATATCCATCAAAATCTTCAACAGCACCATCTCATCTCAAACCCTAGTTCATCTCTTGTGTTCAATCTTGTTACCGAAACTATAGATTGGTGCTTGTGGGTGACTAGTAGTGTTGATTACATCTCGTAGTTGATTACTATATGGTTTATTTGGTGCAAGATTATATGTTCAGATCCAATATGCTATTTAGAACTCCTCTGATCATGAGCATCTTTATCATTTGTGAGTAGTTACTTTTGTTCTTGAGGTCACGGGAGAAATCATGTTGCAAGTAATCATGTGAACTTGATATGTGTTCGATATTGATAGTATGTATGTTGTGATTCCCTTAGTGGTTTTATGTGAACGTCGACTACATGACACTTCACCATATTTGGGCCTAAGGGAATGCATTGTGGAGTAGCAATTAGATGGTGGGTTGCGAGAGTGACAGAAACTTAAACCCCAGTTTATGCGCTATTTCGTAAGGGACCGATTGGACCCCAAAGTTTAATGTTATGATTCGAATTTATTCTTAATACTTTTCTCGTAGTTGCGGATGCTTGCGGGACGGTTAATAATAAGTAGGAGGTTTGTTCAAGTAAGAACAACACCTAAGCACCGGTCCACCCACATATCAAATTATCAAAGTAGCGAACACAAATCGAACCAATATGATGAAAGTGACTAGATGAAATTCCCGTGCACCCTCAAGAACGCTTTGCTTATCATAAGAGACCGTTTTGGCCCGTCCTTTGCCTCGAAAGGACTGGGCTACCTTGCTGCACTTTCGTTACTACTATCGTTACTTGCTCGTTACAAATTATCTTGCTATCAAACTACTCCGCTACTTACAATTTCAGCACTTGCAGACATTACCTTACTGAAAACTACTTGTCATTTCCTTCTGCTCCTCGTTGGGTTCGACACTCTTACTTATCGAAAAGAGCTACAATTGACCCCCTATACTTGTGGGTCATCAGGAGGCTGACTTGTGGGCCTACTAAGTTGATGCGGACGGAGGGCTTTGTGAACTTAGTCAACCAACGATTCTATCGCCAGTGACCGTTGGATTGTTAACATCCAATGGTCATCCTGCTTCTGCAACCTCTGATTTTCTTGCTCCAGCCATCCAAACACCCGCGTGCTCTTGCCCCCCGTAGCCAGCTGTGCTGCCGCTGAGGCCTCACCGCCCCCTACTACTCCCACCGCTGGCCGGGCCCTGCGGCGACGGTGGCCTCACACCGAAGCCGAATCAGTGAACCTCATACTCCTCTACGCGTGGGCATCCAACGCCGCGTCTTCCCCGGCTCCGCGTCGTCCCCTTCCTAGGCCTCGCCATCGTCCACCGCCTTGGTGCTCTCGGCGCGGCGTGGTCAATGTGCTCAAGGAACGACTTCCATCGGAAGAGTAATATGCAATGTTTTACTTTTCGCTGCTACACTCTTAGAATTGCATGTGCAGGTTGATTGCTTGACTTGTGTTAAGTTGCTAAAATCTGCCAAGACTTCAAATTGGGAAAAAGGTAGATTTTTATTTGGTCAAGTAGTCTAATCACCCCCCTCTAGACCTAATTTCGATCCTACTGAAGGAAATATGCCCTAGAGGCCATAATAAAGTTGTTATTTATATTTCCTTATGTCATGATAAATGTTTATTATTCATGCTAGAATTGTATTAACCGGAAACTTAGTACATGTGTGAATACATAGACAAACAGAGTGTCACTAGTATGCCTCTACTTGACTAGCTCGTTAATCAAAGATGGTTAAGTTTCCTAGCCACGGACAAGAGTTGTCATTTGATGAACGGGATCACATCATTAGAGAATGATGTGATTGACTTGACCCATCCGTTATCTTAGCACTATGATCATTTAGTTTATTGCTATTGCTTTCTTCATAACTTATACATGTTCCTATGACTATGAGATTATGCAACTCCCGAATACCAGAGGAACACTTAGTGTGCTATCAAACGTCACAACATAACTGGGTGATTATAAAGATGCTCTACAGGTGGCTCCGATGGTGTTTGTTGACTTGGCATAGATCGAGATTAGGATTTGTCACTCCGATTGTCGGAGAGGTATCTCTAGGCCCTCTCGGTAATGCACATCACTATAAGCCTTGCAAGCAATGTGACTAATGAGTTAATTGCGGGATGATGCATTACGGAACGAGTAAAGAGACTTGCCGGTAACGATATTGAACTAGGTATGATGATACCGACAATCGAATCTCGGGCAAGTAACATACCGATGACAAAGGGAACAACGTATGTTGTTATGCGGTTTGACCGATAAAGATCTTCGTAGAATATGTGGGAGCCAATATGAGCATCCAGGTTCCACTATTGGTTATTGACCGGAAGTGAGTCTCGGTCATGTCTGCATAGTTCTCGAACCCGTAGGGTCCGCACGCTTAACGTTCGATGACGATCGGTATTATGAGTTTATGTGTTTTGATGTACTAAAGGTAGTTCGGAGTCCCGGATGTGATCACGGACAAGACGAGGAGTCTTGAAATGGTTGAGACATGAAGATTGATATATTGGTAGGCTATGTTTGGACACTGGAATGGTTTCGGGTAAGTTCGGGCATCTACCGGAGTACCGGGGGGTTATCGGAACCCCCCGGGGAGTTAATGGACCTTAATGGGCCATGGTGGGAGATAGGAGGAGGCAGCCAAGTGGGAGGCGTGCACCCCCCAAGCCCAATCCGAATTGGGGGGGGGGCCTTTCCTTCTCTCCTTCTCTCTCTTCCTTCTTCTCCTACTCCAACTAGGGAAGGGGGGGACCTACTCCTACTAGGAGTAGGAATCCACCTTGGGGCACGCCATAGAGAGGGTCGGCCCTCCCCTCCTCCACTCCTTTATATACGGGGGAGGGGCACCCCATAGACACACAAGTTGATCTTAGCCGTGGGCGGTGCCCCCTCCACATATTTCCACCTCGGTCATATTGTCGTAGTGTTTAGGCGAAGCCCCTGCGTCGGTAACTTCATCATCACCGTCAACACGCTGTAGTGCTGACGAAACTCTCCCTCGACCTCAGCTGGATCTAGAAGTTCGAGGGACGTCACCGAGCTAAACGTGTGCAGATCGCGGAGGTGCCGCGCATTCGGTACTTGATCGGTTGGATCGCGAAGTCGTTCGACTACATCCACCGCGTTCCTTAACGCTTCCGCTTTCGGTCTACGAGGGTACGTGGACACACTCTCCCCGCTTGTTGCTATGCTTCTCCTAGATAGATCTTGTGTGATCGTAGGAAAATTTTGAAATACTACGTTCCCCAACACCTACAACGACATCGAAGGCGCCGTCATCGTCCAATCCGGTGGACCCAGATCTAGGGTTTCCTCGGAATATCCCGATCATGTTGACGCAACTTGCAACAATGATGCCTCAGCAGGGGAATGACGTCGGAGACGCCGTCATCGTCCGCAATGACCGAAGTCGGCGTGATTTTCACCGGAAGTAGCGCCACCACGATCTCGCCGCTGACTGGATCCGCGCACACCCTCGCCATGTAGACGTATGGTGTCGCCGGAAAGCCAGTTGAGGACCTTCGGCCATCCCACCCCGGCCCCATCACGCGCCGCCGGCCGGCCAAAGCCGAACCAGGATGGATCTGGCTGGCACGCTAGATCCACTGCCACCGTCACCGCCCATCGCATAGCGAAGGATCCCACCAGAGCACCTCGCCAGCCATGGATTCGCCGGTTGCCGCCGCACAGCAAGGATGGCGCTGTGGCTGCCGCGCGAGGACACCCAGCACGAGACGCCCCAGCCGCCTCATGGGAGATCCGGCGCAACCCTCCTGCCCTAGCCCTTTTGGCGTTGGGCGCCGCCACCACCGCGGCCAGTGCCGGCGGCAGGGATCTGCCTCGCGAGAGGGCTGGCGGCGTGGAGGAGTTGGTCCCCCTGGCGTCTCCCTGGGTGGCAGCGCGAGGGGGTTGGGAGCGAAGGCCCAATTTTCTTTGTTCTGAAATCCAAATTGTACCATGCACCTGGCTGCAAATAATGATTCATACTAACTATCTCTGATTTACATATTAATTGTTGCTGATTTAGTAGCTTAATTATAATCATGTTATGACAGGATACAAATAACGATTCTAAATCATGGGTTGTAGACAAGATGATCGCTTGGTCTTGGTGACTGCTACGCCTCAGCTACTTAAAGCAGCGGCAAGTAACATGGCAATCAGGCGTTTTAATTAAAGTTGGGTAGGAATCGCCTTACAAACTTACTATTCATACATGTTCATTCATCATGCAGTTCCCACCTGTCTGCAGTGCCCTGGTATCCTATATGTACCCAAAATAAAAATACGAGGGGATCAATTATCTAGGCCTCACTATTTCAATTATTTTAATATATGCACGCGTGTTATCTCATGAAAGGTCCATCATAATATGCACGAGATTATTACTCTTTATTAGTTGATCCGCACTATCATCATTTATCATAGCATGCACACATCCGGCCTTATCACAATCGCCAAAGGCCCACGTCAATATGCATGAGAAATATTTTTCACTATATTATTATGTCACTTATATTCGATAAAAAATCAAACTATATACAATAATCAAATATTCACATCCCGCAAAAAAAATCAAATATTCACTCACTTCACTATTACAAGATTTTTTGGGTACATCAACATAGAGTACATACAAATTGACATGAGTGAATAAACACATTAGAATGCGTCTACATAAATCCGATTCAGAAAAAGCTAAAACATCTTATAATAGTAGACGAAGGGAGTACAATATATATAACATATGCATTTTAAATTATAAGTTATTAATTAAAAAATTGTTATATATAAATATTATTAAAAAATTATTGCAACCGCTTTCCGTCTGTTACCATCTACTCCCGCTGTTCACAAATATAAGATGTCATAATTGTGAATCGGATGTATATAGATACGCTTTTAGTGCGTTTGTTCACTCATTTTTGTAATTATTTAGAGCAACTCCAATGCGCCGACCCAAACTGTCTGCACATGTCCGTTCGGGTCGACGGACAAGCGTCCACATTTTGTCCGCGCACGACCCATTTCAGGCCCATATTTGGGCCTCATTTGCATCGACGCGGACAAGCAGCGGACACGCGCCATGCCCGCCCTTGTCCTCCCGCCCTCCCCGCCTGCTAGTCGATGGCACATTGGCCATTTCCTCTTCCTCTCATCGGTAGCCAACACACCTGGCCGCCCCACCCATCACCGCCACCGCCCAGTTCCGATGCCCAGGTCAGCTGCCCGCACCCACACCTCCCCCAGGAGCATGCCACCCCTGACGGCCCCCTACTTCGGCGTCTGGTGGACTGTTTTCGCCGCCGTCGCAACACCCCAACGTCGACGCCACGACACCCTCGCCTCTCCCTACCAGCAGAACACAAGCGCGGCTACCTCGCTCACAGGACGCCGCCACGTCCGCCTCCACGCTGACATGCTTGCTACTTGGTCACGGAGAGGCGCGAGGCTCTTCACCAGCCGGCTTCTTCCACGATGCCCGCAAGGTGTTCGATGGTTTGCCCGCAAGATACAAATGGACTTCGACGACGAGTACTTTTTCCACAATTTCATTTGCAATTTGGATGATTCTTCATCCGATGATGAGGAGATTGTGGTTGCTGCTTTGGTCATCCATGACGACATTAGTAGGCAGCAGCTGTTCTGGAGCTCGATCCCGGGGCATACTCCTGCTTGAATCATAACCGAGAGAGCGGCCATTGCCTACTCTGGATAGACTACTTCGAGTCCCCTAATCCACTCTTCAAAACCACCTATTCTGGCGTCGTTTCTGGATGGTTAGACATGTGTTCAACCTTATCCAGGAGGGGGCGGTGGCGTACGATAACTATTTCGGGGGCAAGGAGGATGCCTTGGGAAGATTGGCTTCTCCTCTTATCAGAAATGCACTAAACTATTTGGATGCTTACATACGGAGTACCGGTTGATCTCATTGATGAGTATGTTCGAATGAGCGACCACGTGCCTAGATTCCACGTACAAGTTCTGCAAGGCTGTGGTAGTAGTGTTTGTTCCAGAGTACTTGAGAGAGCCAAGTACTACAGATTCACCCCGGTTGTTGACCATCAGTGCTAGTAGGAGCTTTCCAGGGATGCTTGGTAGCATAGATTGTATGCACTAGGAGTGGAAGAACCGCCCTTCTGCTTGGCAGGGGCAGTATAGGGGCCATGTCAAAGCTTGCACTGTCATACTTGAGGCCATGGTTTCAAAAGATCTCTGGATTTGACAGTCTTTCTTCGACATGGACGGATCTCACAACGACATCAATGTGCTTGAAGCTATCCGGTGTTTGCAAGGCTTGCAAAAGGCAACTGCCCGAAGGTTAATGTTGAGATCAATGGTCATTGAGGGTGTCCTGGATTATGGGGTCCTCGGGTGTCCGGGCTGTGTGATATGGGCTGGACTGATGGGCCGTCAAGATACAAGATAGCAGGCTTTCCCCCGTGTCCGGATAGGACTCTCCTTTTCGTGGATGGCAAGATTGGCGTCCGGATGTATAGTTTCCTTCTTCTGTAAACCGACTCTGTACAACCCTAGGCCCCTCCGGTGTCTATATAACCGGAGGGTTTAGTCCGTAGAGACTATCAGAATTCATATAGGCTAGACATCTAGGGTTTAGCCATTATGATCTCGGGGTAGACCAACTCTTGTAACCCCTATACTCATCAAAGTCAATCAAGCACAAAGTAGGGTTTTACCTCCATTAAGAGGGCCCGAACCTGGGTAAACATCGTGTCCCCTTTGTCTCCTGTTACACCCCTACGCGAGATCGGTCGATTTTGACACCGACATTGGTGCTTTCGTTGAGAGTTCCACTATGTCGTCGGTAGAAGGTTCGATGGCTAATTCGATCATCAACAATGATGCTGTTTCCGAGGAAACCTTCCTCCCCGGTCAACTTTTTGTGTTCGGCGGCTTCGCTTTGCGTGCCAATTCGATCGGTCACATTGAGCAGATCGACAGCTACCCCCTGGTCATCAGATTAGATTCGGGAGCATGAATTACGTCGCCGACATCCGAGGAGACTTGATCTTCGAAGGGTTCACGACCTCGACCACTGTTCCTCATCTCCAAGAAGGAAACCCATCGGATCCGTCATCAAGCACCGTTCAAAGACCAACTATCATCCCTGCCCTGGCCTTAGATCTAGAGCAGACCACTTCATCCAAAGAGGGGTATCTGAAACCCACTGGACTCCCTTCTCCTCTGAAGCCCTTCTCCGAACACCCGGATGCAACTATGTCTTCGGCGAACCTAGAATCAAGCAAGACTCTCCCTGTCATCGGAGAGCCGAACCCGCCTCCAGATGCCAACTCCGAACTCTTAAGGTCTACGTCTAATGAGCACAGCCTGGTAGAATCTGTCATGCCCAGCCCCGCAGGTCCTCGGTTCCCCGTCCTGCCTTCGCTCTTAAGTGAGGCCTTGGACTTAATGTGATCCCTCGCAATTACGGAAGTATCACCTCAGAACCACGCCCAAACCGAACTAGGGGCTAAGCACAGGGAATTCTACGTCCCACACATGCTACCTCTTGAGCACTGCGTTGGTTTTCCCTTGAAGAGGAAAGGGTGATGCAGCTAAATAGCGTAAGTATTTCCCTCAGTTTTTGAGAACCAAGATACCAATCCAGTAGGAGGCTATGCGCGAGTCCCTCGCACCTACACAAAACAAATAAATCCTCGCAACCAACGCGATAAGGGGTTGTCAATCCCTACATGGTCACTTACGAGAGTGAGATCTGATAGATATGATAGGATAATATTTTTGGTATTTTTATGATAAAGATGCAAAGTAAAATAAAAGCAAAGGAAATAACTAAGTGTTGGAAGATTAATATGATGAAGATAGACCCGGGGGCCATAGGTTTCACTAGTGGCTTCTCTCAAGAGCATAAGTATTTTACGGTGGGTGAACAAATTACTGTTGAGCAATTGACAGAATTGAGCATAGTTATGAGAATATCTAGGTATGATCATGTATATAGGCATCACGTCCGAGACAAGTAGACCGACTCCTGCCTGCATCTACTACTATTACTCCAGTCATCGACCGCTATCCAGCATGCATCTAGAGTATTAAGTTCATAAAAACAGAGTAACGCTTTAAGCAAGATGACATGATGTAGAGGGATAAATTCATGCAATATGATAAAAAAAAACATCTTGTTATCCTCGATGGCAACAATACAATACGTGCCTTGCTGCCCCTACTGTCACTGGGAAAGGACACCGCAAGATTGAACCCAAAGCTAAGCACTTCTCCCATTGCAAGAAAGATCAATCTAGTAGGCCAAACCAAACTGATAATTCGAAGAGACTTGCAAAGATAACCAATCATACATAAAAGAATTCAGAGAAGATTCAAATATTGTTCATAGATAAACTTGATCAGAAACCCACAATTCATCGGTCTCAACAAACACACCGCAAAAGAAGATAAAATAGATCTCCACGAGAGAGGGGAAGAACATTGTATTGAGATCCAAAAAGAGAGAAGAAGCCATCTAGCTACTAAATATGGACCCGAAGGTCTGAGGTAAACTACTCACACTTCATCGGAGGGTCTATGGTGATGATGTAGATGCCCTCCGTGATCGATGCCCCCTCCGGCGGAGCTCCGGAACAGGCCCCAAGATGAGATCTCGTGGGTACAGAAGGTTGCGGCGGTGGAATTAGGTTTTTGGCTCCGTATCTGATCGTTTGGGGGTACATAGGTATATATAGGAGGAAGGAGTACGTCGGTGGAGCAACAGGGGGCCCACACGGGTGGAGGGCGCGCCGTGGGGGGGGGGGGGTAGGCGCGCCCCCTACCTCGTGGCCTCCTCCTTTATTTCTTGACATAGGGTCCAAGTCTCCTGGATCATATTCGTTCTAAAAATCACGTTCCCGAAGGTTTCATTCCGTTTGGACTCCGTTTGATATTCTTTTTCTGTGAAACTCTGAAATAGGCAAAAAACAGCAATTCTGGGCTGGGCCTCCGGTTAATAGGTTAGTCCCAAAAATAATAGAAAAGTGAATAATAAAGCCCAATAATGTCCAAAACAGTAGATAATATAGCATGGAGCAATCAAAAATTATAGATACGTTGGAGACGTATCAAGCATCCCCAAGCTTAATTCCTGCTCGTCCTCGAGTAGGTGAATGATAAAAACAGAATTTTTGATGCGGAGTGCTACTTGGCATAATTTCAATGGAATTCTTCTTAATTGTGGTATGAATATTCAGATCCGAAAGATTCAAGACAAAAGTTTAATATTGACATAAAAATAATAATATTTCAAGCATACTAACAAAGAAATTATGTCTTCTCAAAATAACATGACCAAAGAAAGTTATCCCTACAAAATCATATAGTCTGGCTAAGCTCTATCTTCACCACACAAAATATTTAAATCATGCACAACCCCGATGACAAGCCAAGCAATTGTTTCATACTTTTGATGTTCTCAAACTTTTTCAATCTTCACGCAATACATGAGCGTGAGCCATGGACATAGCACTATATGCGGAATAGAATGGTGGTTGTGGAGAAGACAAAAAGGGAGAAGATAGTCTCACATCAACTAGGCGTATCAACGGGCTATGGAGATGCCCATCAATAGATATCAATGTGAGTGAGTAGGGATTGCCATGCAATGGATGCACTAGAGCTATAAGTATATGAAAGCTCAACAAAAGAAACTAAGTGGGTGTGCATCCAACTCGCTTGCTCACGAAGACCTAGTGCATTTTGAGGAAGCCCATCATTGGAATATACAAGCCAAGTTCTTTAATGAAAAAATCTCACTAGTATGTGAAAGTGACAAAATAAGAGAGTCTCTATCATGAAGATCATAGTGCTACTTTGAAGCACAAGTGTGGTAAAAGGATAGTAACATTGTCCCTTCTCTCTTTTTCTCTCATTTTTTTATTTGGGCCTTTTCCTTCTTCTTTTTATGGCCTCTTTTTTTTCGTCCGGAGTCTCATCCCGACTTGTGGGGGAATCATAGTCTCCATCATCCTTTCCTCACTTGGGACAATGCTCTAAAAGGAAGATCATCACACTTTTATTTTCTTACAACTCAACAATTACAACTCGATACTTAGAAGAAAATATGACTCTATATGAATGCCTCCGTCGGTGTACCGGGATATGCAATGAATCAAGAGTGACATGTATGAAAGAATTATGAACGGTGCCTTGCCACAAATACGATGTCAACTACATGATCATGCAAAGCAATATGACAATGATGGAGCGTGTCATAATAAACGAAACGGTGGAAAGTTGCATGGCAATATATCTCGGAATGGCTATGGAAATGCCATGATAGGTAGGTATAGTGGCTGTTTTGAGGAAGGTTTATGGTGGGTGTAAGATACTGGTGAAAAGTGTGTGGTATTAGCGAGGCTGGCAATGGTGGAAGGAAGAAGAGTGCGTATAATCCATGGACTCAACATTAGTCATAAAGAACTCTTATACTTATTGCAAAAATCTACAAGTTATCAAAGCAAAGTATTACACGCATGCTCCTAGGGGAATATATTGGTAGGAAAAGACCATCGCTCGTCCCCGACCGCCACTCATAAGGAAGACAATCAATAAATAAATTATGCTCTGACTTCATCACATAACGGTTCACCATACGTGCATGCTACGGGAATCACAAACTTTAACACAAGTATCTCTCAAATTCACAACTACTCAGCTAGCATGACTCTAATATCACCATCTTTATATCTCAAAACAATTATCAAGCATCAAACTTTTCTTAGTATTCAACACACTCATAAGAAAGTTTTCACTAATCTTGAATACCGAGCATATTAGGATTATTTAAGCAAATTACCATGCTATATAAGGCTCTCAAAATAATATAAGTGAAGCATGAGAGATCAATAGTTTCTATAAAACAAATCCACCACCGTGCTCTAAAAGATATAAGTGAAGTACTAGAGCAAAACTATATAACTCAAAAGATATAAGCGAAGCACATAGAGTATTCTAACAAATTCTAAATCATGTATGGCTCTCTCAAAAAGGTGTGTACAGCAAGAATGATTGTGGTAAACTAAAAAGCAAAGACTCAAATCATACAAGACGCTCCAAGCAAAACACATATCATGTGGTGAATAAAAATATAGCTCCAAGTAAAGTTACCGATGGAAGTAGACGAAAGAGGGGATGCCTTCCGGGGCATCCCCAAGCTTTGGCTTTATGGTGTCCTTAGATTATCTTGGGGGTGCCATGGTCATCCCCAAGCTTAGGCTCTTGCCACTCCTTGTTCCATAATCCATCAAATCTTTCACCCAAAACTTGAAAACTTCACAACACAAAACTCAACAGAAAATCTCGTGAGCTCCGTTAGCGAAAGAAAACAAAATACCACTTCAAGGTACTGTAATGAACTCATTCTTTATTTATATTGGTGTTAAACCTACTGTATTCCAACTTCTCTATGGTTTATAAACTATTTTACTAGCCATAGATTCATCAAAATAAGCAAACAACACACGAAAAACAGAATCTCTCAAAAACAGAACAGTCTGTAGTAATCTGTAACTAACGCAAACTTCTGGAACTCCAAAAAATCATCCAAAATAGGAAGACCTAGACAATTTGTTTATTGATCATAAGCAATTGGAATCATTATTTTATCACGTTCTGGTTATTTTTAACAATTATTTTCATGAACATAAAGTTTCTGGAATTTTCTGCAAGATCAAATAACTATCATCCAAGAAGATCCTATAGGTTTAACTTGGCACAAACACTAATTAAAACATAAAAACACATCTAACCAGAGGCTAGATCAAATATTTATTATTAAACAGAAGCAAAAAGCAAAAAAAACTAAAAATAAAATTGGGTTGCCTCCCAACAAGCGCTATCGTTTAACGCCCCTGGCTAGGCATAAAAGCAAGGATAGATCTAGGTATTGCCATCTTTGGTAGGCAATCCATAAGTGGCTCTCATAATAGATTCATATGGTAATTTTATTTTCTTCCGAGGGAAGTGTTCCATTCCTTTCTTTACTGGAAATTGGAATCTAATATTCCCTTCCTTCATATCAATAATTGCACCAATCGTTCTAAGGAAAGGTCTACCAAGAATAATAGGACATGAAGGATTGCAATCTATGTCAAGAACGATAAAATCTATGGGCACATAGTTCCTATTTGCAACAATAAGAACATCATAAATTCTTCCCATAGGTTTCTTAATGGTGGAATCCGCAAGGTGCAAGTTTAGAGGGCAATCATCAAAATCACGGAAATCTAGCAAATCGCACAAAGTTTTGAGAATAGTGGAAACACTAGCACCCAAATCACACAAAGTATAGAACTCATGATCCTTAATCTTAATTTTAATAGTAAGTTCCCACTCATCATAAACTTTTCTAGGGATAGAAACTTCCAACTCAAGTTTTTCTTCATAAGATTGCATCAAAGCATCAACGATATGTTTGGTAAAAGCTTTATTTTGACTATAAGCATGAGGAGAATTTAGCACGGATTGCAACAAGGAGATACAATCTATCAAAGAGCAATTATCATAATTAAATTCCTTGAAATCCAAAATAGTGGGTTTATTAATATCTAACGTTTTGATTTCTTCAATCCCACTTTTTATCAATTTTAGCATCAAGATCTAAAAACTCCGAATTTTTGGAACGCCTTCTAGGTAAAGGTGGATCATATTCAGTCCCATCATTATCAAGATTCATATTGCAAAACAAAGATTTAATAGGGGACACATAAATAACTTTTACATCTTCATCTTTATTTTCATAGAAATTTGAAGAACACGCTTTCATAAAGCAATCTTTCTTAGGACGCATCCTAGTGGTTCTTTCTTTGCACTCGTCAATGGAAATTCTCATGGCTTTGAGAGACTCATTGATATCATGCTTAGGAGGAATATATCTAAGTTTTAAAGAATCAACATCAAGAGAAATTCTATCAACGTTCCTAGCCAATTCATCAACTTTAAGTAATTTCTCTTCAAGCAAAGCATTAAAATTCTTTTGTGAATTCATACACTCTTTAACACTAGTCTCAAATTCAGAGGGCATCTTATTAAATTTCCATAAGAATTGTTGTAGGAATTACCATAATTATTAGAGGAATTGTTAGGATAAGGCCTAGGATTAAAGTTTCCTCTATACGCGTTGTTACCAAAATTATTCCTACCAACAAAATTCACATCCATAGATTCATTATTATTCTCAATCAAAGTAGACAAAGGCATATCATTAGGATCAGAAGAAACTCTCTTAGTAGCAAATAATTTCATAAGTTCATCCATCTTTCCACTCAAAACATTAATTTCTTCTATTGCATGCACTTTTTTATTAGTAGATCTTTCAGTGTGCCATTGAGAATAATTAACCATAATATTATCTAGGAGTTTAGTAGCTTCTCCTAAAGTGATTTCCATAAAAGTGCCTCCCGCGGCCGAATCTAAAAGATTTCTAGAAGCAAAATTCAATTCGGCATAAAAGTTTTGTATAATCATCCACAAATTCAAACCATGAGTAGGGCAATTACGTATCATTAATTTCATCCTCTCCCAAGCTTGCGCAACATGTTCATGATCAAGTTGCTTAAAATTCATAATATCGTTTCAATGAGAGATAATCTTAGCGGGAGGAAAATACTTAGAGATAAAAGCATCTTTGCACTTATTCCAAGAATCAATACTATTTTTAGGCAAAGACAAAAACCAAGCTTTAGCACGATCTCTAAGCGAAAAAGGAAATAGCTTCAATTTAACAATATCATTATCAACATCTTTCTTCTTTTGCATATCACACAAATCAACGAAGCTATTTAGATGAGTAGTGGCATCTTCACTAGGAAGGCCGGCGAACTGATCTTTCATGACAAGATTCAACAAAGCAGCATTGAGTTCACAAGATTCAGTATTGGTAAGAGGAGCAATCGGAGTGCTAAGGAAATCATTATTGTTTGTATTGGTAAAGTCACACAATTTGGTATTATCTTGAGCCATCGTGACAAACAAGCAATCCAACACACGAGCAAATAAGAAGCAAGCGAGAAAGAGGCGAACAAAAAAGAGAGGGCGAATAAAACGGCAAGGGTGAAGTGGGGGAGAGGAAAACGAGAGGCAAATGGCAAATAATGTAATGCGGGAGATAAGGGATTGTGATGGGTACTTGGTATGTTGACTTTTGCGTAGACCTCCAAGACAATGGCGCCAGAAATCCTTCTTGCTACCTCTTGAGCACTGCGTTGGTTTTCCCTTGAAGAGGAAAGGGTGATGCAGCAAAGTAGCATAAGTATTTCCCTCAGTTTTTGAGAACCAAGGTATCAATCCAGTAGGAGGCTACGCGCGAGTCCCTCGCACCTACAGAAAACAAATAAATCCTCGCAACCAACGCGATAAGGGATTGTCAATCCCTACACGGTCACATACGAGAGTGAGATCTGATAGATATGATAGGATAATATTTTTGGTATTTTTTTGATAAAGATGCAAAGTAAAATAAAAGCAAAGTAAAAAAGCAAAGGAAATAACTAAGTGTTGGAAGATTAATATGATGAAGATAGACCCGGGGGCCATAGGTTTCACTAGTGGCTTCTCTCAAGAGCATAAGTATTTTACGGTGGGTGAACAAATTACTGTTGAGCAATTGACATAATTGAGCATAGTTATGAGAATATCTAGGTATGATCATGTATATAGGCATCACATCCGAGACAAGTAGACCGACTCCTGCCTGCATCTACTACTATTACTCCACTCATCGACCGCTATCCAGCATGCATCTAGAGTATTAAGTTCATAAAAACAGAGTAACGCTTTAAGCAAGATGACATGATGTAGAGGGATAAATTCCTGCAATATGGTAAAAACCCCATCTTGTTATCCTCGATGGCAACAATGCAATATGTGCCTTGCTGCCCCTACTGTCACTGGGAAAGGACACCGCAAGATTGAACCCAAAGCTAAGCACTTCTCCCATTGCAAGAAAGATCAATCTAGTAGGCCAAACCAAACTGATAATTCGAAGAGACTTGCAAAGATAACCAATCATACAAAAAAGAATTCAGAGAAGATTCAAATATTGTTCATAGATAAACTTGATCAGAAACCCACAATTCATCGGTCTCAACAAACACACCGCAAAAGAAGATTACATCGAATAGATCTCCATGAGAGAGGGGGAGAACATTGTATTGAGATCCAAAAAGAGAGAAGAAGCCATCTAGCTACTAACTATGGACCCGAAGGTCTGAGGTAAACTACTCACACTTCATCGGAGGGGCTATGGTGATGATGTAGAAGCCCTCCGTGATCGATGGCCCCTCCGGCGGAGCCCTGGAACAGGCCCCAAGATGGGATCTCGTGGGTACAGAAGGTTGTGGCGGTGGAATTAGGTTTTTGGCTCCGCATCTGATTGTTTGGGGGTATGTAGGTATATATAGGAGGAAGGAGTACGCGGTGGAGCAACAGGGGGCCCACGAGGGTGGAGGGCGCGCCCTGGGGGGGTAGGCGCGCCCCCTACCTCGTGGCCTCCTCCTTTATTTCTTGACGTAGGGTCCAAGTCTCCTGGATCATATTCGTTCTGAAAATCACGTTCCCGAAGGTTTCATTCCGTTTGGACTCCGTTTGATATTCTTTTTCTGCGAAACTCTGAAATAGGCAAAAAAACAGCAATTCTGGGCTGGGCCTCCGGTTAATAGGTTAGTCCCAAAAATAATATAAAAGTGAATAATAAAGCCCAATAATGTCCAAAACAGTAGATAATATAGCATGGAGCAATCAAAAATTATAGATACATTGGAGACGTATCAACCCACCACCCACTTAGTCGCCATTGTCGAAGATTTAACCGACATGCTCGACTACGCCTCCGAAGACATCGATGACATGGACGAGGATGCCAGAGACAAACCAGGCCAAGACCCGCCCTTTATCGGGCGTTGGACGGCCACCTCAACATATGATGTGTATATGGTGGATACACCTAAAAGGATGACAATGACGGCGGGAAGGATCCAAGCGAGGATAAACCCGTCCAGGCACCACCAAAACGTCGACGTCAGCGGCGCCGCTCAAAATCGCGTCGCGAAAAGGAAAGCAATACCGGCACCGGAGACAATAACACTTCAGACGTTGCCGAAGACCCTGAAGATCAGGTTGAGCCTGCGTCCGAGCAGGATGAATGGGAGGAGGGACAAGTTAACCCCAACGAGCTGGTCGGGAATGAGGATTTGGAGGATAGTAACTATCTACCCATCTCCAAGGATGATGTTAGCCTCGGCAATAAAGATTTCATCGTGCCAGAAGAACCCCTCGAGCAAGAACGCTTCAAGCGACAACTAATTGCAACTACGAGGAGCCTAAAAAAGAAACAACAACAGCTTCAGGCCGAGCAGGATACGCTCAATGACAGATGGACCCAGGTCCTAGCCGCCGAGGAATATGGCCTCGAGCGCCCAACAAAGAGTTACCCGAAGCGTTGGCTACTGCCAAAATTCGATGATGAGGCGCTTGAGCCAATATCGTGAAGATATGACCACGCTAATGAACCAGACCGACCACCACGTGGGCGAGATAAAGCGGCTGCTCACGCCGAATACGAACCTGCACCACCTCGCCGTAGAGGCAAAGAGGTAGCGGCTCCAGGATACGCCTACGACTTACGCCAAGACCTGGACAATAGAGCCGGCCAGGCTAGATCAATCTATGGATCAAGGGGGCGTGCCCCAACGCGATAAGACGGCCATCAAGCCTGGCGCGATTGGCATAACCTCACCCGGGCTGAAAACCGAACATGGATGTCATCCGAACTCCGTCGTGACGTCGCCCGATACAGAGGCGCCACACGCCCCTTATGCTTTACCGACGAGGTAATGCAGCACCAATTTCCAGAAGGGTTTAAACCCGTAAACATTGAATCATACGATGCAACGACAGATCCCGCTGTATGGATTAACAATCTCCTTCTCCATATTCATATGACTCGCGACAACGATCTCCACGCCATTAAATACCTCCCCCTAAAGTTGAAAGGACCAGCAAGGCACTGGTTAAACAGCCTCCCAGAGAACTCCATTGGTAGCTGGGAAGCTTTGGAGGACGCCTTTCGAGACAACTTGCAAGGTACCTATGTTCGGCCTCCGGACACCGATGACCTTAGTCATGTAGTCCAGCAACCCGGAGAGTCAGCCCGCAAACTCTGGACTAGGTTCTTAATTAAAAAGAACCAAATCGTCGACCGGACGCCGAAGCCCTCGCGGCCTTTAAACATACCGTCCGAGACGAATGGCTCGCCCGACACCTCGGTCAGGAAAAACCGAAGTGTATGGCAGCTCTTACTACACTCATGACCCGCTTTTACACGGGCGAGGATAGCTGGTTGGCTCATAGAAGCAATAGTACCAGCAACCCTGGCACCTCCAAAGCTAGGGATGGCAATGGCAGGCCACGACGCAACAAACATAAGCGTTGAAACAACAATGAAGAAACTGAAGACACAACGGTTAATGCCGGATTCAGTGGCTCTAAGTCCGGACAGCGGAAGAAGCCATTCAAAGGAAATAAGGATGGTCCAGCTAATTTGGACAAAATACTCGATCGGCCTTGCCAGATTCATGGCACCCCTGACAAGCCTGCTAATCACTCCAACAGAAACTATTGGGTCTTCAAACAGGCCGGAAAGTTAAATACCGAACACAAGGGGAAAGGGCCAGCAAGCGAGGACGATGATGAGCCCCGGCCACCGAACAGGGGGGGGGGACAAAAGAAATTTCCCCCTGAGGTGAAAACAGTGAACATGATATATGTCACACATATCCCCAAAAAGGAGCGCAAGCGCGCACGAAGGGACGTCTACGCCGTAGAGCCTGTCGCCCCTAAATTCAACACGTGGTCGGCTTGTCCGATCACCTTCGATCGCAGGGACCACCCGACCAGTATCCGTCATGGAGGCTCGGCAGCTCTGATCCTTGATCCAATCATCGATGGATTCCATCTCACTCGAGTCCTTATGGACGGCGGCGGCAGTCTTAATCTGATCTATCTAGACAGTCCATAAAATGCGTATTGACCCATCAAGAATCAAGACTAGTGACACCACCTTTAAAGGAGTGATACCCGTCGTCGAGGCCCGTTGCACGGGTTCATTAACATTGGAAGTAGTGTTCGGTTCGCCGGACAACTTCCGAAGCGAAGACTTGATCTTCGACATCGTTCCCTTCCGCAGTGGTTATCACGCACTGCTCGGACGTACCGCCTTCGCCCGCTTCAATGCAGTCCCGCATTATGCTTACTTAAAACTCAAAATGCATGGACCCCGCGGCGTTATCACAGTCAATGGAAACATGGAGCGCTCCCTCCGTACTGAGGAGCACACCGCGGCCCTCGGAGCCGAGGTACAGAGCGGCCTCATCAAGCCGAACACTTCATCGGCCATCAAGCCTCCAGATAGAATTAAACGAGTCCAGCCTACCTTGTAGAATGATAGCTTGGTCAATCTAGAGCTGGACAAGCAGTTCTGCCTCCGTCAACCGCCCTATCTAACCGCGGCATATGTACCATGTGTGCATAACTACGCACTTAAAATACCTTGGGCAATGACGGAGGCACATTGCGGACGAGGTTCAGAGTGTGGCTTTACCCTATTCGGACCTTCAAACATTTTTTATTCCCTTCTTTTTCTTTTCTTTTCTTTCTCCTCTTATATCACTGGTTCGTTAAGACCTAATAGCTTCATGGTCGTACAAGGGCCCTTTTCCAGGGCCCTATTCCTAAACGATCATCGATTGCTCCTCTCAAAGGATCGTGCACCAAGGTGAAAAGCGGCGCAGACGTGCGGCAGGGTGTCCATGGGGTCTTCAAGACTACCTTTCTCTTTTTAGGCCTTGTATACAGCTTTCCCTTGTTCACAAATTCTCGGCATGTAAAATAGCCTTGATGCTTATGGCATTATCTGTAATAGCATGTTTTGACGTATCAAACAGATTATAATGAAAACAGTCTTTTCACCAACCCCTATTCGATATTGGTTTATTTCATAATCTGCATGCCTTCTTTGTGTTAAGGCTACCATATATATTTTGGTACGGCTTAAACGCCAGGGGCTCTATTCAGCCACATATGTTTTTCAAAAGAAAAGTCCGAACACTCTCAGAGTATACTTCGGCATCCTGAATATTGCATTATATGCACCAGCTCTGAATCATGTCTTTGGTCAATAGTTGGGTTGACCGGCTCTTGTGATTACTACCTTACGTTCCGCTTGTTCGGCTAGGGTAGTGAAGGGAGAACTACCGCGATTGTGTTTCTGGTTCGTCCAGTCAAACACCTCAGTAGAGAAAGCCGAAAACTGACTGTCATGATATGGCGAGAGCTGGTCGGCGATTCGGCGACTTGCTATAAATCTTTTGCGATTTCTTCCATATTATACGAAGGATTGGCCTTCATCCAATCACGTGCCTAAGGCATCCCAGTTCGGATAGCCGCATATGCACCAGGGGCTAGTTCTTAGTCCCATCGTCAAGCTCCTATGGCTAAGTGAAAGTAATAAAGCCGCATAGTCTGATTGCCTGGTTCGCTGCGCAGACACCTCCTTTACGGACCAAGATGTTGGGTCAAGTGTGATCGTGCGTTATTCCGAACACCCCTGTAGTATCTACGTGGGGGCTGAAGCCGACGACTGGTAAACTCACAGAATAAAAATGGCCGCACCGGAGGAAAATAATTTCAGATAAAGGCATAAGTATATTACAAAGCCTTGGTTCATATAGCAACACCTGGACAGTTCGGATACATTCACTCAAACATAATATCCTTTGAGCATTGGCCCTCTACTATCCGGGCACCCTCCAAGACGTCGTCCAAATACCGCTCCGGCTTGCGGTGGTCCTTGCCTTCGGGTAGGCCCTCGGTCGCCACGACAGCTGCCTTCATCTTCGTCCAGTGCATCTTGACACGGGGAAAGGCCATCCACGCACCTTCTATGCACGCCGAGCGCTTCACAGCTTCCACTCGGGGCAGTGCGTCGGCAAGGCGCTGCACTAGGCCGAAGTAGCTGCTAGGAATAGGTTAGGTCGGACACAACCGGACTATAATGTCCTTCATGGCCAATCCGGACATCCTATGCAGCTCCGCCCACAGCATCATCTGGTTGTTCAACAGCGTCGGACGCTCCGGCGCAAGGTACTGTGACCAGAAGAGCTTCTCCGTCGTGTACCCCTCCTGGGCCCGAAAGAATTGCGCAGCGTCGGCATCACTCTTCGGAAGATCCGCAAAGGCGTCTGGAGAACTCCACAGCCGAGTGAGCAAGGCATATCTTTGACCGCCAAAAATACTCTGCAAAAGAAAGGGCTTACCATCCGCTATCTGTTCGGCCTGCCGGATCTCCTCACGAGCCGCCCGAGACTCAGACCTTGCTTATTTAACCTCTTGAAGGGCCTTAGCGAGACCGGCCGCTTGGGCCTTATTCTTCTCCTCCAAGGCCTATCACTTGTCGGCGGCATCCTTGAGCTCTTGCTCCACCTCGGTCACCCTCTCCTCGTACTGGCGGCGGGCGACCTGTTCGGTCTTTAAATCCGCAGCCGCTTTATCAGCTGTAGCTTTGCTCGCCTTCACCTGCTCCTTAGCTTGGGCAAGGGCACTCTTGAGGGTCTCGACCTCGGCCGTGCTGCCTGCAATCATGAACATAGCAGCGCATGAGCTTAAACTCAAATTTTGCATATTAGTTCAGGTATGTACGAGATCTTTTAAACATACCTTGTGCCTCATCGAACCGCTTGTTAATGCGGTTGATATCTTCGTCGGCCAGCTTCAGCTTCCGCTTGAGTTCGGAAACTTCAGCGGCCTGGGCGGTCGCCGCCAACAGGGAAGCATGTTTATCCAATAAACAAGTATGTCATCTCCTGCGATTATTACTTGATCCTCTGTTCGGCCTTTTTCAAAACCGAACAGAGTCTCAGGGGCTAATATCTATATCAGGCATAATTTTTCATATGAAAAGCGGCTAAGAATATTACATCGCATACCTCGAAGCCTGTTAGCAGGATGGTGAAGGCTTCATTCAGCCTGATCTTTGCGGACTGAATCTTCTCAACCACCACACCCATCAGGGTGCGGTGCTCCTCCATGATGGAAGCACGTCCCCAGTGCTTCCACCATGGTGTTCGGCGCATCCGGATTAGTGGAGGTCGCCGTCAGAGTGGGCGCTCCCCACTCCTTTGAAGGGGGTTGCTCGCTCGATTCTGGAGCCACATGGGTCTCCAGAATGGTGTTCGGCTAGGGGGCGGACTGTTCAGGGCCCCCGTCATCAGTCTCCATGGGGGTTGCACCCCCATGTTCTCGGCAGCCAAGGCATTACCCTCTGGTGTCGTCTTGGCGGCCTCCCTTGCCTCTTCATGACCCGGAGAGGCCCTTCGGGACACCACCTTGGTGTCATCCATGGTGGTTGGCGGAGAGGCTCGCGGAGGCGGCTCGCTCTCCACCATCTCCGGTGCCAGAGAGTTCCCCTCAGATGATGATGGTGGGGGAAGGTCACAGGCCGTACTGAAACACACAACATAATATGTTACAATCATAAAAGACTGGATATCTGTAAAGTATCCTTCGGTACTTACGATGTGGCCAGGGGCTTTTCCCTGGGGCGCCTCTTGGGGGTGTGTTCGGCATCCGTGTCCGAACCATCCGAGAGGGTTATCTTCCCCTTCTTGGACGCCTCCGCCTCTGGGTCTACGGAGGCGACCCTTTTCTTCTTCCTCCCCTTAAGGGGAGAATCGCTTTCTGCTCCTCCTCCTCTTCATCTTCATCTCCCTCGTGGGAGGAGAGGGCTTTGGTCTCTCCGGGCACTGCGTCCAAAGTACCTTTACGGCGGAGGCCACCCTTGGGCTCCTTGCTCTTCTTCTTGGCATTCTTCTCTGGCACCTGATACGGCGCTGGAATCAGCATCCTCGTTAGCAGAGGAGTGGTTGGGTCTTCAGGTAGCGGAGCCGAACACTTGATCCGCTCCCCCTTCGTTGTCCAGCCCTGAATGAGGAATAGAAAACTCAGTATATCCTCTAATCTATAATCGACATTATGTTCGGAAACAAAATACTTACCGGAGTGTCTGGATTCGCGATGTCGAGGTCGATGTCGTCGGTCTTCTTCGGCCACGTCTTTTGGGCCTTGAAGAGTAGCTTCCAGATCTCTTCGTGCGTTGTGCCAAAGAATCGCTGCAGGGTCCGCGGCCCTTCTGGATTGAACTCCCACATACGGAGAGGCCGGCGCTGGCAGGGGAGGGTCTGGCGGAAAAGCATCACCTGAATCACGTCAGTGAGACTGGTGTTCTTGCCTATCATATATTTTATGCGCTTTTGCAGCAGCATCGGTCGACCCCCAGTCCAGACCCTTGTTGATCCACGATGCGAGCCGCATAGGGGGCCCGGATTTGAACTCAGGAGTGGCCGGCCATCTGGCGCCGCGGGGTTCGGTGATGTAGAACCACTCCTGTTGCCATACCTTGACGGTCTCCACGAAGGCTCCTTTGGGCCAGGTGGTGTTGGGGAGCTTACTCACCATGGCACCGCCGCAGTCCGCGTGCTGCCCGTCGACTACCTTCGGCTTCACGTTGAAGACCTTGAGCCATAGGCCGAAGTGTGGGGGGATGCGGAGAAGCACCTCGCACACGACGATAAATGCCAAGATGCAGAGGAAAGAATTTGGGGCTATATCATGGAAATCTAGCCTGTAATAGAACATGAGGATGCGGACAAAGGGGTGGAGGGGAAACCCTAGCCCGCGAAGGAAATGGGGGATGAACACAACCCTCTCGCTGGGCTCCGGAGTGGGGATGACTTGCTTCTTAGCAGGGAGCCTGTGCGCGACGTCAGCAGTCAGGTACCCTGCCTCCCGGAGCTCCTTGACGTCCTTCTCCGTGACGGAGGAGGCCACCCACTTGCCTTGTGAGCCGGATCCGGACATGGCCGGAGAGGTTGGTAGCAGTGGGAAAGATTGAAGCTTCGGCGCTGGTGCTCGAGGATGGGAAAGCGGTGGAAGGAAGAAGGCGTGGGGTCAAAAGATGGATCTTTATCCACTTATATAGGCAGTGAATATCAAATTCCCCCCTCAAGCCTTAAAACTCGCCTGTTCCCAAGGGGTCGTGTGAATGGCACGGTTGGATTACCCAAGCCCGTATTGATGAGAATCCCGCAATAAGCGGACACGATATCTGTTTTGACAAGACGTGTCAATGGAGGCTGCGCCTCAAAACGCGAAGCAGGAGGCCGAAAAATGGTTCGAAATGATAAAGAGGCCAGACGTAACGTTTCGAAGAAAAAGTTGTCAGTAGACACCTTATTTTTATTAAGTATTTTGCATTCGTGGTTGAGGGTTGTGACTGTTATACAGAGTCGGATACAGTTCTCTTATTCAGAAGACTTCTTTGAAGTATTCGGAGGAGGAACCCGCCTTGCAAGCCGAAGACAATCTGCGTGTCGAACACCTCGTCATTGAAGATTGGTTCAGGGGCTACTGAGGGAGTCCTGGATTATGGGGTCCTCGGTGTCCGGGCTGTGTGATATGGGCCGGACTGATGGGTGATGACCCACAAGTATAGGGGATCAAATGTAGCTCTTTTCGATAAGTAAGAGTGTCGAACCCAACGAGGAGCAGAAGGAAATGACATGTAGTTTTCAGTAAGGTAATGTCTGCAAGTGCTGAAATTGTAAGTAGCAGAGTAGTTTGATAGCAAGATAATTTGTAACGAGCAAGTAACGATAGTAGTAAAAAAAAGTGCAGCAAGGTAGCCCAATCGTTTGGAGGCAAAGGACAGGCCAAAACGGACTCTTATGATAAGCAAAGCGTTCTTGAGGGTGCACGGGAATTTCATCTAGTCACTTTCATCATGTTGGTTCGTTTTGTGTTCGCTACTTTGATAATTTGATATGTGGGTGGACCGGTGCTTAGGTGTTGTTCTTACTTGAACAAACCTCCTACTTATGATTAACCCTCCCGCAAGCATCCGCAACTACGAGAAAGGTATAAAGAATAAATTCTAACCATAGTATTAAACTTTGGGGTCCAATCGGTCCCTTACGGAATAGCGCATAAATTGGGGTTTAAGTTTCTGTCACTCTCACAACCCACCATCTAATTGCTACTCTATAATGCATTCCCTTAGGCCCAAATATGGTGAAGTGTAATGTAGTCGACGTTCACATGAGACCACTAAGGGAATCACAACATACATAATATCAAAATATCGAACACATATCAAGTTCACATGATTACTTGCAACATGATTTCTCCCGTGACCTCAAGAACAAAAGTAACTACTCACAAATGATAAACATGCTCATGATCAGAGGAGTATTAAGTAGCATATTGGATCTGAACATATAATCTTCCACCAAATAAACCATATAGTAATCAACTACAACATGTAATCAACACTACTAGTCACCCACAAGCACCAATCTATAGTTTCGGTAACAAGATTGAACACAAGAGATGAACTACGGTTTGAGATGAGATGGTGCTGTTGAAGATGTTGATGGAGATTGCCCTCCCCAAGATGGGAGAGTTGTTGGTGATGATGATGACGATGATTTCCACCTCCGGGAGGGAAGTTCCCCCGACGGAATCGCTCCGCCGGAGGGCAAAAGTGCTCCTGCCCAAGTTCCGCCTCGAGGCGGCGGTGCTTCATCCCGAAAGTCCCACTCTTATTTTTTCTAGGTCAAAATGACTTATATACCAGAAGATGGACACTATAGGTGGGCCGAGGAGGCGACAACCCCCCAGGGCGTGCCAGGGGGCCTGGCGCGCCCAGGTGGGTTGTGCCCACCTGGTGGCCCCCCTCTGGTGGTTATCTGTTCCAGCAATTCTTATTTATTCCATAAAAAATCCCCGTGAAGTTTTAGCTTGTTTGGAGTTGTGCAGAATAGGTAGCCTGACGTAGCAATTTCAGGTCAAGATTTCCAGCTGCCGGAATTCTCCCTCTTGGTGTGTACATTGGAAATTATGAGAGAAAAGGCATTGGAATTACTCCAAAAAGCATTATTATGGATAAAAACATTATAAATAACAGTAAGAAAACATGATGCAAAATGGACGTATCTGTAGGCCGTCAAGATACAAGATAGAAGGCTTTCCCCCGTGTCCGGATAGGACTATCCTTTGCGTGGATGGCAAGATTGGTGTCTGGATGTATAGTTTCCTTCTTCTGTAAACCGACTATGTACAACCCTAGACCCCTCCGGTGTTTATATAAACCAGAGGGTTTAGTCCATAGAGACTATCAGAATTCATATAGGCTAGACATCTAGGGTTTAGCCATTACGATCTCGAGGTAGATCAACTCTTGTAACCCCTATACTCGTCAAATTCAATCAAGCAGGAAGTAGGGTTTTACCTCCATTAAGAGGGCCCGAACCTGGGTAAACATCGTGACCCCTTTGTCTCCTGTTACCTTCGATCCTCAGATGCACAGTTCGGGAGCCCCTACCCGAGATCGGCCGGTTTTGACACCGACAATCATCACTGCAACAAAGGATACTACCTAATTGACGGTATCTATCCTCAGTGGACTACTGTTATGAAGACAATCCTAAGAGCAACTCCAACGGGGCGACCCAAACAGACGCGCGCTTTGTCCGCTTTTCGTCCGTTTGGGTCGGCCAGGCGGATGTGTGCGTCCGCATTCTGAAATGGGTCGGCTTGACCGCCCAACGGGGAGGCCGAACCAAATGTGCCAGGGTGAAAAAAAACAGCTCGCACAAAATAAACATAGATAAACATAAGTGGCCGGCCAAAGTCCACTTAAACCTAATTAAACATTAACTAAAACATTAAAAAAAGTCTATGCCCGCCTGCTGCCGCCTCGCACGGTGCCCTAGACGTCGTCGGCCTTGCCCTTGCCGTCGCCGCCACCGTCGTCGGTGATGTCTACTACACAACCTTCTTCTTGTAGACATTGTTGGGCCTCCAAGTGCAGAGGTTTGTAGGACAGTAGCAAATTTCCCTCAGGTGGATGACCTAAGGTTTATCAATCCGTGGGAGGCGTAGGATGAAGATGGTCTCTCTCAAGCAACCCTGCAACCAAATAACAAAGAGTCTCTTGTGTCCCCAACACACCCAATACAATGGTAAATTGTATAGGTGCACTAGTTCGGCGAAGAGATGGTGATACAGGTGCAATATTGATGGCAGATATAGGTTTTTGTAATCTGAAAATATAAAAACAGCAAGGTAACTAATGATAAAAGTGAGTGTAAACGGTATTGCAATGCTAGGAAACAAGGCCTAGGGTTCATACTTTCACTGGTGCAAGTTCTCTCAACAATAATAACATAATTGGATCATATAAATATCCCTCAACATGCAACAAAGAGTCACTCCAAAGTCACTAATAGGGGAGAACAAACGAAGAGATTATGGTAGGGTACGAAACCACCTCAAAGTTATTCTTTCCGATCAATCCATTGGGCTATTCCTATAAGTGTCACAAACAGCCCTAGAGTTCGTAGTAAAATAACACCTTGAGTCACACATCAACCAAAACCCTAATGTCACCTAGATACTCCAATGTCACCTCAAGTATCCGTGGGTATGATTATACGATATGCATCACACAATCTCAGATTCATCTATTCAACCAACACATAGAACCTCAAAGAGTGCCCCAAAGTTTCTACCGGTGAGTCAAGACGAAAACGTGTGCCAACCCCTATGCATAGGTTCATGGGCGGAACCCGCAAGTTCATCACCAAAACATACATCAAGTGAATCACCTGATATCCCATTGTCACCACAGATATGCACGGCAAGACATACATCAAGTGTTCTCAAATCCTTAAAGACTCAATCCGATAAGATAATTTCAAAGGGAAAACTCAATCCATTACAAGAGAGTAGAGGGGGAGAAACATCATAAGATCCAACTATAATAGCAAAGCTCGTGATACATCAAGATTGTATCACCTCAAGAACACGAGAGAGAGAGAGAGAGAGATCAAACACATAGCTACTAGTACATACCCTCAGCCCCGAGGGTGAACTACTCCCTCGTCATAGAGAGCGCCGGGATGATGAAGATGGCCACCGGTGAGGGATCCCCCCTCCGGCAGGGTGCCGGAACAGGGTCCCGATTGGTTTCTGGTGGCTACAGAGGCTTGCGGCGGCGGAACTCCCGATCTATTATGTTCCCCGATCGTTTTAGGGTATATGGATATATATAGGCGGGAGAAATATGTCAGGGGAGCCACGAGGGGCCCACGAGGGTGGAGGGCGCGCCCAGGGGGGTGGCCGCGCCCCCTGCCTCATGCCTCCCTCGTTGCTTTCCTGACGTGCACTCCAAGTCCCCCGAGTTGCTTTCCTTCCAAAAATAACTTCTCCAGAAGGTTTCATTCCGTTTCGACTCCGTTTGATATTCCTTTTCTTCGAAACATTGAAACAAGGGAAAAAACAGGAACTGGCACTGGGCTCTGGGTCAATAGGTTAGTCCCAAAAATAATATAAAAGTGTTTAATAAAGCCCATAAACATCCAAAACAGATAATATAATAGCATGGAACAATCAAAAATTATAGATACGTTGGAGACGTATCAGCATCCCCAAGCTTAATTCCTGCTCGTCCTCGAGTAGGTAAATGATAAAAACAGAATTTTTGATGTGGAATGCTACCTAATATATTTATCAATATAATTTTCTTTATTGTGGCAAGAATATTCATGTCCATAAGATTCAAGATAAAAGTTTAATATTGACATGAAAACAATAATACTTCAAGCATACTAACAAAGCAATCATGTCTTCTCAAAATAACATGGCCAAAGAAAGTTATCCCTACAAAATCATATAGTCTGGCTATGCTCTATCTTCACCACACAAAGTATTTAAATCATGCACAACCCCGATGACAACCCAAGCAATTGTTTCATACTTTTGATGTCCTCAAACTTTTTCAATCTTCACGCAATACATGAGCGTGAGCCATGGACATAGCACTATGGGTGGAATAGAATGGTGGTTGCGGAGAAGACAAAAAGGAGAAGATAGTCTCACATCAACTAGGCATATCAATGGGCTATGGAGATGCCCATCAATAGATATCAATGTGAGTGAGTAGGGATTGCCATGCAACGGATGCACTAGAGCTATAAGTATATGAAATCTCAACAAAAGAAACTAAGTGGGTGTGCATCCAACTCGCTTGCTCACGAAGACCTAGGGCATTTTGAGGAAGCCCATCATTGGAATATACAAGCCAAGTTCTATAATGTAAATTTCCCACTAGTATATGAAAGTGATATCATAGGAGACTCTCTATCATGAAGATCATGGTGCTACTTTGAAGCACAAGTGTGGTAAAAGGATAGTAGCATTGTCACTTCTCTCTTTTTGTCTCATTTTTTATATATTTTTGTTTGGGCCTTTTTTTATGGCCTTTTTTTATTTTTTTTCTTTTTTCATTTTATTTTTCGTCCGGAATCTCATCCCGACTTGTGGGGGAATCATAGTCTCCATCATCCTTTCCTCACTGGGACAATGCTCTCATAATGATGATCATCACACTTTTATTTACTCATAACTCAAGAATTACAACTCGATACTTAGAACAAATATGACTCTATATGAATGCCTCCGGCGGTGTACCGGGATGTGCAATGACTCATGAGTGACATGTATGAAAGAATTATGAACGGTGGCTTTGCCACAAATACGATGTCAAGTACATGATCATGCAAAGCAATATGACAATGATGAAGCGTGTCATAATAAACGGAAAGGTGGTAAGTTGCATGGCAATATATCTCGGAATGGCTATGGAAATGCCATAATAGCTAGGTATGGTGGCTGTTTTGAGGAAGATATATGGTGGGTGTATGATACCGGCGAAAGGTGCGCGGTATTAGAGAGGCTAGCAATGGTGGAAGGATGAGAGTGCGTATAATCCATGGACTCAACCTTAGTCATAAAGAACTCACATACTTATTGAAAAAATCTATTAGTTATCGAAACGAAGTACTACGCGCATGCTCCTATGGGGATAGATTGGTAGGAAAATACCATCGCTCGTCCCCGACCGCCACTCATAAGGAGGACAATCAATAAATAAATCATGCTCCGACTTCATCACATAACAGTTCACCATACGTGCATGCTACGGGAATCACAAACTTTAACACAAGTATTTCTCAAATTAGCAACTACTCAACTAGCATGACTCTAATATCACCATCTTCATATCTCAAAACAATTATCAAGTATCAAACTTCTCATAGTATAAAATGCACTTTATATGATAGTTTTTATTATACCTATCTTGGATGCCCATCATATTAGGACTAAATTCATAACCAAAGCAAATTACCATGCTGTTTAAGACTCTCAAGATAATATAAGTGAAGCATGAGAGTTAATCTATTTCTTTAAAACAAAACCACCGCCGTGCTCTAAAAGGATATAAGTGAAGCACTAGAGCAAATGACAAACTACTCCGAAAGATATAAGTGAAGATCAATGAGTAGCCGAATAATTATACAACTATGTGAAGACTCTCTAACATTTAAGAATTTCAGATCTTGATACTTTATTCAAACAGCAAGCAAAGCAAAAGAAAATAAAACGACGCTCCAAGCAAAACACATATCATGTGGTGAATAAAAATATAGCTCCAAGTAAAGTTGCCGATGAACGAAGACGAAAGAGGGGATGCCATCCGGGGTATCCCCAAGCTTAGGCTCTTGGTTGTCCTTGAATATTACCTTGGGGTGCCTTGGGCATCCCCAAGCTTAGGCTCTTGCCACTCCTTATTCCATAGTCCATTGAATCTTTACCCAAAATTTGAAATCTTCACAACACAAAACTCAACAGAAAACTCGTAAGCTCCGTTAGCGAAAGAAAACAAAACACCACTTCATGGTACTGTAATGAACTAATTATTTATTTATATTGGTGTTAAACCTACTGTATTCCAACTTCTCTATGGTTTATAAACTATTTTACTAGCCATAGAGTCATCAAAATAAGCAAACAACACACGAAAAACAGAATCTGTCAAAAACAGAACAGTCTGTAGTAATCTGTATCAAACGTATACTTATGGAACTCCAAAAATTCTGAAATAAATTGGTGGACCTGAGGAATTTGTCTAGTAATCATCTGCAAAAATAATCAACTAAATAGCACTCTCCAGTAAAAAGTTCTAGCTAATCTTGTGAGCGCTAAAGTTTTTGTTTTTTACAGCATGATCATAAAGACTTCACCCAAGTCTTCCCAAAGGTTCTACTTGGCACAAACACTAATTAAAACATAAAACCACATCTAAAAAGAAGCTAGATGGATTATTTATTCCTAAACAGAACCAAAAAGCAAGAAACTAAAATAAAGTTGGGTTGCCTCCCAACAAGCGCTAACGTTTAACGCCCCTAGCTAGGCATGATGATTTCAATGATGCTCACATAAAAGATAAGAATTGAAACATAAAGAGAGCATCATGAAGAATATGACTAGCACATTTAAGTCTAACCCACTTCCTATGCATAGGAATTTTGTGATCAAACAACTTATGGGAACAAGAATCAACTTGCATAGGAAGGTAAAACAAGCATAACTTCAAGATTTTAGGCACATAGAGAGGAAACTTGATATTATTGCAATATGTAGAAGCATATGATCCTCTCTCATAATAATTTTCAGTAGCATCATGAATTAATTCAACAATATAACCAGCACCTAAAGCATTCTTTTCATGATCTACTTGCATAGAAATTTTATTACTCTCCACATAAGCAAAATTCTTTTCATTCGGAATAGTGGGAGTTTCATAAAAGACTTGAATACTATAAATTGTTTCCACATTAAAAGAGTAATGTTCAGAAAAAGGGTAATCATAATCATGACAAGTTTTATAAGTATAGTCATCGCTACTTTTTATAGCATAATTTTCATCACAATAATCATCATAAGTAGCAACTTTGTTCTCATCATAATCGATTGAAACCTCTTCCGAAATAGTAGATACATCACTAAATAAAGTCATGACCTCTCCAAATCCACTTTCATAATTATCACAATAAGATTCAACATCCTCCAATATTGTGGGATCACTACTTCCTAAAGTTGACACTCTTCCAAACCCACTTTCATCAATATAATCGTCATAAGTAGGAGGCATGCTATCATTATTATAAATTTGCATATCAAAACTTGGGAGACTAAAAATATCATCTTCATTAAATGTAGCATCCCCAAGCTTGGGACAAACATTAATTGCAGCAAATATATTCTCAAAAACATCATCTTCATTAAACATAGCATCCCCAAGCTTGGGCCTTTTCATATCATAAGCATAATCACTCTCATCATTAATAGTATGGATAACACCAATAGTATAGCAATTATCATATTCCAAGCAAGTGCCAAAAAGATTTTCAAGATCATAAGAAGTATTATTCTCATCCCAATCATAATCATCACAACAAGCAATAGGCATAACGAGATCATCATCAAGTGCATCATCTTCCACAATTATTTTTGATTCATTTTCATGAGGCACAACAATAATAGGAGCACCATTATTTGGGAGAGATATCTTTTTACCTCTCTTCCTTTTTCTTTTCTTCTTCTTCACCACATCATGTGTCGGTTCAATCCTCTTTTTGGAGCTCCTTATTAATGAGATTGGTTGAATAGAAGGCTCCTCCTCGTTACCTGATTCATCATAAGAAATAATGGGAGGATATTGGGAAGTCTCTTCCCTTTCGTTAGTATTTTCTTCATCCTCTATTTGTTTTCTTTTCTTTATGTAATTGGCAATATAAGGATTTTCAATGCAATTTACCGCACAATACATATAAATTTCTTCTAGATCAAAATGAAGAACTCTATCAAGGGCAAATTCTGGAATAACCTTAGTTATACGTTTCATTTCTTCATAACCCAAGAGCAAACTAAGTTCATTATGATGTGCAAGGGAAATCAAGTCATCACAATATTTGGACACGATACGATCATGAAACAATTTGCATTGGGTACTGAAATGATCACATTCATTGCAAAGTTCACAAGTATGGCTAAGAAAGTTTAAATTTTCAGCGCATGCATCTAGCCTTTCTTGCAACCATTTAGTTTCTAAATGCTTATGCCTCTTGCAATATCTATCTTCCCTATTTGGTGTGTACTTGCAAACCCAATGCACTCCACAAAAATTGACATGTTTATAGGAGACATTTTCATCATAACTAGTGCAATCGTCATTAGTACTATGGATATTCAAGGAGTTAATACTAACAACATTGCAATCATGCCCATCATTCAAAGATTTAGTGCCAAACATTTTAATGCATTCTTGTTCTAACACTTTGGCACAATTTTCCTTTCCATCATACTCACGAAAGATATTAAAAAGATGAAGCGTATGAGGCAAACTCAATTCCATTTTTTTGTAGTTTTATTTTATAAACTAAACTAGTACTAAAACAAGAAACAAAAAGATTCGATTGCAAGATCTAAAGATATACCTTCAAGCACTCACCTCCCCGGCAACGGCGCCAGAAACTGCTTGATGTCTACTACACAACCTTCTTCTTGTAGACGTTGTTGGGCCTCCAAGTGCAGAGGTTTGTAGGACAGTAGCAAATTTCCCTCAAGTGGATGACCTAAGGTTTATCAATCCGTGGGAGGCATAGGATGAAGATGGTCTCTCTCTCAAGCAACCCTACAACCAAATAACAAAGAGTCTCTTGTGTCCCCAACACACCCAATACAATGGTAAATTGTATAGGTGCACTAGTTCGGCGAAGAGACGGTGATACGTGCAATATGGGTGGTAGATATAGGTTTTTGTAATCTGAAAATATAAAAACAGCAATGTAACTAATGATAAAAGTGAGCGTAAACGGTATTGCAATGCTAGGAAACAAGGCCTAGGGTTCATACTTTCACTAGTGCAAGTTCTCTCAACAATAATAACATAATTGGATCATATAAATATCCCTCAACATGCAACAAAGAGTCACTCCAAAGTCACTAATAGGGGAGAACAAACGAAGAGATTATGGTAGGGTACGAACCACCTCAAAGTTATTCTTTTCGATCAATCCATTGGGCTATTCCTATAAGTGTCACAAACAGCCCTAGAGTTCGTAGTAAAATAACACCTTGAGACGCACATCAACCAAAACCCTAATGTCACCTAGATACTCCAATGTCACCTCAAGTATCCGTGGGTATGATTATATGATATGCATCACACAATCTCAGATTCATCTATTCAACCAACACATAGAACCTCAAAGAGTGCCCCAAAGTTTCTACCGGAGAGTCAAGACGAAAACGTGTGCCAACCCCCATGCATAGGTTCATGGGCGGAACCCGCAAGTTGATCACCAAAACATACATCAAGTGAATCACGTGATATCCCATTGTCACCACAGATACGCACGGCAAGACATACATCAAGTGTTCTCAAATCCTTAAAGACTCAATCCGATAAGATAACTTCAAAGGGAAAACTCAATCCATTACAAGAGAGTAGAGGGGGAGAAACATCATGTAACGCCCACGATGCGGCTATATCTCCCACGTGTCGAGGCACGACTTAGAGGCATAACCGCATTGTAGGTATTGTCGCAAGAAGGGTCATCTTCACACAATCCCATGTAATGAACAAGGATGGGATAACGAGAGTTGGCTTACAATCGCCACTTCACACAATACATAAATTAATTCATACATCATCCAAAATCCACACATGGACCGACTACGGTCAAATCCAAATGAAAAATAAGATAACCCCAAATGCTAGATCCCCGATCGTCCCAACTGGGCTCCACTACTGATCATCAGGAAACGAAACATAGTAACGACCACGTTCCTCGTCGAACTCCCACTTGAGCTCGGTTGCGTCACCTGCACTAGCATCGTCGGCACCTGCAACTGTTTTGGTAGAATCTGTGAGTCACGAGGACTCAGCAATCTCACACCCGCGAGATCAAGACTATTTAAGCTTATAGGAAGGATGGGGGTAATGAGGTAGAGCTGCAGCAAACACTAAGCATATATGGTGGCTAACATACGCAAATGAGAGCGAGAAGAGAAGCAACGCAACGGTCGCGAAGCTAGAAAATGATCAAGAAGTGATCCTGAAACTACTTACGTTCATTCATAACCCGAACCGTGTTCACTTCCCGGACTCCTCCGAAAAGAGACCATCACGGCTACACACACGGTTGATGTATTTTAATTAAGTCAAGTGTCAAGTTCTCTACAACCGGACATTAACAAATTCCCATCTGCCTCATAACCGCGGGCACGGCTTTCGAAAGATAATACCCTGCAGGGGTGTCCCAACTTAGCCCATTATAAGCTCTCACGGTCAACGAAGGATAAACCTTCTCCCGGGAAGACCCGATCAGTCTCGGAATCCCGGTTTACAAGACATTTCGACAATGGTAAAACAAGACCAGCAAGACCACCCGACTGTGCCGACAAATCCCGATAGGAGCTGCACATATCTCGTTCTCAGGGCACACCGGATAAGCGAAGCGTACAGTTACCAACGTAACCCAAGTTGCCAAGGGACGGCCCCGCACGGTGCTCTAGTTTGGACCAACACTCAGAGGAGCACTGGCCCGGGGGGTTAAAATAAAGATGACCCTCGGGCTCGCGAAAACCCAAGGGAAAAAGGCTTAGGTGGCAAATGGTAAAACCAAGGTTGGGCCTTGCTGGAGGAGTTTTATTCAAGGCGAACTGTCAAGGGGGTCCCATAAATCACCCAACCGCGTAAGGAACGCAAAATCAAGGAACATAACACCGGTATGACGGAAACTAGGGCGGCAAGAGTGGAACAAAACACCAGGCATAAGGCCGAGCCTTCCACCCTTTACCAAATATATAGATGCATTAATTAAATAAGAGATATTGTGATATGCCAAAATATCCATGTTCCAACATGGAACCAACTTCAACTTCACCTGCAACTAGCAACGCTATAAGAAGGGCTGAGCAAAAGCGGTAACCTAGCCAAACAACGGTTTGCTAGGAAAGGATGGTTAGAGGCTTGACATGGCAATAATGGGAGGCATGATATAGCAAGTGGTAGGTAGCGCAGCATGGCAATAGAACGAACAACTAGCAAAGCAAAGATAGAAGTGATTTCGAGGGTATGGTCATCTTGCCTGCAAGGTTCTCAGAGTTGTCGAAAGCTTGATCCTCGAAAGCGTACTCAACAGGTTCCTCATTCACGAACTCGTCTCCCGGCTCTACCCACAGCAAGAACACAAGCAATGGAACCACAATCAATCACAGGAAATGCACAAGCAACATGATGCAATACCTACATGATATGCGAGATGTGATATGCGATGCATATGCGTGCTCCGGAAGAAAAAGGATGAACAGGGCATCAACTTGGCAAACCAAGTATGCCACTGGAAAGATGAGATGATTTCGGTCGAAATCGATATAAAGATCACCGGAAACGGATGCACGGTTTGCAAATGGCAAGCAAAACAAGAATGACATAATTCTGCGATTAACAGCATGATAGCAACTAGAATACATCAAGTAACTATGCTACAGCACTCCAACATAGCAACAAAGCATACGGCAGTGATCTACACGAGATGCTTGACAAAAGATAAACACTGATCTACAGCTAGATCACACCATAACAGGTTCAAACAAGCATGGCAAAAGTGCAAAAGATATCAGCTTCACGGACTTGGTGAAAATACTGAACATGGCTGAAACAGTATCAGGTAGCAATATTCAGAGCAAGCCAAACACATGATACAGGAACTTATCATAGAAAAACAAGGCATGCCATTAATCTACTAAATGCAGAGAACAAAAGTCCCTTACTGATCACGAGCCCAAATGGCACAGAAGATATGATGGCACCCATGTAAACATAGCAAGTTTCCTTAACAGGTTCCAGACTTAGCAGAAAACAGAGCAGGGCATTAACAGAAATATGAAGGCATCTTTGTGAGCTCAATTCACTCATCACAAAGCAATACATGACAAAACAAGCATACCTACAGCAAGATTGCATGTTTATGAAGCTAACCATGGCAAGAGAAAGTTCATATCATGTATGGGTCAACTACAACAACCTTGGCAAAATTGAATATCATGTTAACATTCTGCCAGGAACATTTTATAGCAAAAGTAGAGCAAGATTAAGACATGCTAGGGCACTCCATAATTGCAAACAGGGGCATGGATGGATAGAGCACAACTATATCTACAAAACATCCTTACTGAACATACTCAAAAGAAGCATGGATCTCACCGTAGACACATGGATACATGGCAACAAAATAACAGCAGGTAAAAGACAGCAAAATCCTGTCCCTGAAAACAGAAACATCACGAAGCCTAGTTTGCATGCTTGTACTAGTCACCACATAGATCACAAAAATATATGGCATATACCTATGTAAATATGGCATGGCATAGATCAAAACACCTGTAGACCTCATGCCCATAAGATGCACACATCAAATGTAGCAAAAATAACAAAACATCAAGTTCTAAAAAGTAACAGCAGTAAACATCATATAGCACTCTTGCGCCAGAGATCTGGGCATCAAGATAGACTCAAACGAGCATGGCACAGTGGAACAAAGTGAAGAGCATCTCGTGATGAACATTTTGATATATCATGCGCATCAAACGGAGCAGTATGCAAGGAGATATGCCATGATGAACAGAGCAACATAAAGTGACAGAAAAAGACTTGGAGGGAATTTCGGGGTCAACCTCGATCTAGGGTTCCGTGGCACGTATGCCCAGGCAGCGGCGGCTCGCCGCAGATCGGGGCGGATCCGGGCCGGGATGAGGCGGCGGAGGCGGCGGTGGCCGGCGACGGCGCGGGCGGAGGAGATGGACGGCGGGGTCGCCGGGACTTGGCGCGGGGCGGTGCGCGCGGGGAAGCCGCGGCGGCGCCGGGCTTCGGCGGCGGCGAACGGGCGGCGGGGCGGTACCGGCGACGAGGCGGCGAAGGGCGGCGACGAGGCGGTGGGGAGCGAGAACGGCGGCGGTCGGCGCCGGCGCGGGCGGGGTCCCGCGCGGGGGCAGCGCGCTCGGGCTGCGGGCGGCGATGGGCTCGGGCGGGCCCTCCTCGGGCTCGCCGGGCCGCGGCGGCGGGCGGCGGCGCCTTGCCACGTGGCGGCGTCTGATTGGCGCGGGCGCGGGCGCGGTTTTGTCTGGCGCGGGACGGATGCGTCCGGCGCGGAGAGGGGAAAGGGGTTAGGGTTGGTCTGCGCGAAAAATTCGAGGGGGGATCACTTATTTATAGGTAGAGGGAGCTAGGAGACTCCAAATGGAGTGCGGTTTTCGCCCACACGATCGTGATCGAACGACCGAGAGGATGGAGGGGGCTTAGATGGGTTATTGGGCTGTTTGGAGTTGTGTTTGGCTGACCGGGATTCCGAGACTGATCGGGTCTTTCCGGGAGAAGGTTTATCCTTCGTTGACTGTGAGAGCTTATAATGGGCTAAGTTGGGACACCCCTGCAGGGTATTATCTTTCGAAAGTCATGCCCGCGGTTATGAGGCAGGTGGGAATTTGTTAATGTTCGGTTGTAGAGAACTTGACACTTGACTTAATTAAAATACATCAACCGTGTGTGTAGCCGTGATGGTCTCTTTTCGGCGGAGTCCGGGAAGTGAACACGGTTCGGGTTATGAATGAACGTAAGTAGTTTCAGGATCACTTCTTGATCATTTTCTAGCTTCGTGACCGTTGCGTTGCTTCTCTTCTCGCTCTCATTTGCGTATGTTAGCCACCATATATGCTTAGTGTTTGCTGCAGCTCTACCTCATTACCCCCATCCTTCCTATAAGCTTAAATAGTCTTGATCTCACAGGTGTGAGATTGCTGAGTCCTCGTGACTCACATATTCTACCAAAATAGTTGCAGGTGCCGACGATGCCAGTGCAGGTGACGCAACCGAGCTCAAGTGGGAGTTCGACGAGGAACGTGGTCGTTACTATGTTTCGTTTCCTGATGATCAGTAGTGGAGCCCAGTTGGGACGATCGGGGATCTAGCATTTGGGGTTATCTTATTTTTCATTTGGATTTGACCGTAGTCGGCCCATGTGTGGATTTCGGATGATGTATGAATTAATTTATGTATTTGTGAAGTGGCGATTGTAAGCCAACTCTCGTTATCCCATTCTTGTTCATTACATGGGATTGTGTGAAGATGACCCTTCTTACGACAATACCTACAATGCGGTTATGCCTCTAAGTCGTGCCTCGACACGTGGGAGATATAGCCGCATCGTGGGCGTTACAAGTTGGTAATCAGAGCCATCCCCGAATTTGGAGCCCCCTGCTTGATCGAATCGCTGGCGTTGTTGAGTCTAGAACAAAAAATGTTTTGAGTCTTAGGATTATATATATCGGAGAGTAGGATTCTTTTTACTCCTCAGTCCCTTCGTCGCTCTGGTGAGGCCTCCTGACGTAGAAGTTTTGACTCTTCTCTCCTCAAATTTCACTAAAAAATTTAGGATCACGCGGGTATCTTGGAATCGTTCCGATGGTTTTGTGACGAGAACATTGTTCTTGGTGCCTCCTGACATTTAGGGGTTGTGGCAGTGTCCTGGGGAGTTGAGCTCCGAGGTGTTGTCGTCACAATTTTATCGTTGCAGTTCTGGAATACCTGAGTTTCGCCGACACCGAAAATCTCTTTTATGCAGTTGTTGGTGAGATCACCTCGACGCCACCCAGTACTGGGCGGGAGTTCGGGAGTATTGCCATAACTCATATAACGGATGCTTTTCGAAGGTTGAGGTACACGATTTCCGAAGGTTTCTTGGTTATGTGTTGACGGATGGATACAGCTGGATCTAGGGATTGCTAGTTTGGGTGATATATTTTGTGTCCCCTGTATCCCCAACACCAGATTGCATAACCAGAAAGTTTCGGGAGTTTATAGGTGGGACTCAAGTAGCTCTTAGCCTTTCTTCCCGCAGATATTTGGTTTGTGATTGGTAATCCTTACCACTTATTTGTTCCACTCGTACCTTGTTATTTTATTCATCAACCCTTTATCAAGTGGCTTCACACCTTAATGGAAGTGTGATGATTTACTATGGAATTCATTCGTTCATCCTCGTTCGAATGTTTATTGTGAAGACTATATGTTGCAATTTCTATCCGTTGATTCAACTTGTCTATTTGTCTATCAAGATGCTAACGGATGTCACCCTCTTCAGGATGGCTCCGCCAACGCGTCAGAATCCGGAACGCAATGAGGGGAGTCAGGCGAACCCTCCGCCACCACCTCCGCCTCCAGAGGCATGGCAAGCTATCATGGCAGCCACCAACGCCAATGCTCAGATGATTTTGCAACTCTTGCAAGAGCGCACCCAAGGGCAAGGCAACCAAGGAAATCAAGGCCAAGGCAACAATCAGCCTCACTTCGCTACCCTCAACCAGTTCCTCGCAAATCAGCCGAAGTCTTTCAGCTACTGTGCCGAGGCCACAGACGCCGATGATTGGCTCGTGGACATCAACAAGCATTTTGAATGTAGCAATGTCAGGCCTGAGGATTTTGTCAAGTTCGCTTCTTTTCAACTCAAGGATCAAGCTGCCGAGTTGTATCAACAATACAAAGATTCCAGAGGAGGTCGTGTGATTACCTGGGATGATTTCCGCCGAGACTTCAAAGCTCACCACATTCCACAAAGTGTTGTTGAGAGCAAGCGTGAGGAGTTCCGCAATCTCAAGCAAGGCAGCATGTCCGTGTATCAATACAATACCCAGTTTCAGAAACTCGCTCGCTTCGCTAAGCAAGACGTTCCTGATGAAAAGAGTATGATCTATCAATTCAGAGGTGGCCTTAGAGAAGATCTGCAATTACCTCTCGTGCTTTTTGAGCCGACCAAGTATGATGATTTCTACAACATGGCTCTGAAGCAAGAAGCTGCTCAGCTCAAGTGTGAGGCTTCTAAGAAGAGAGTCAAGGACGCAGTTCAGTCTTCTTCTTCCTCACTAGTGGCTGCTAAGCAACAGAAGTTCTGGTTGCCTCCTCCTCCTCCGTTTCGTCAGACTTTTTGGCAGAAGAACAAAGGTGGCCATGGATCTTCCCACCCACCCAACCCTGGCTATCAGAACAAGTCTCAGAATCAAGCTCCAAAGTCGAATGCTCCTTATCATCGTCCACTCTCAGTGGTGACTTGTAACAAGTGTCAGCAGAAAGGTCACTATGCTAACAAGTGCTTCAACCAAAGGCGCCTTCCGCCTCCTCCTCCTGTGAGATCTTCCAGCAATGCAGTGGTCAAGCATAATCCCAAGTCTGCAAAGGTGAACATGATGAATGCAGCTCAAGCGGAGGAATCTACTGATGCGATAATGGTAATCTCTCAGTTAATGATATTCCTGCAAAAGTTTTATTTGATACTGGTGCATCTCTTTGTTTCATGTCAAGATCGTTCTTTGCAAAGAATGATTTTACTTGGTCTTACCTGGATAAACCATTGGGTGTTGTTTCTCCGGGAAAGTCAATGAGAGCCAACTCGATAGTTCCTGATGTCTCTATCAAGATGGGCGACTATAAATTTCTGTCTTCTCCAATTGTCCTTGGTGACTCGGATATTGATCTAATTCTCGGGATGGACTGGCTTTCTAAGCACACAGCTCAACTTGATTGTGCGGCCAGGGAAATTCAATTAACACACTCTTCTGAGGATGTGATCATCTATGCCGCTCGTGATGAGACAATTCGGTTATTCTCTCTTAATGAGAAGGGCGAGCTGGACGCAATCTCTCAAATCCCAGTCGTGTGTGAGTACCAAGATGTCTTTCCAGAAGAGCTTCCCGGTATGCCTCCTCACCGGCCAGTTGAGTTCGTTATCGATCTTGAGCCTGGCACGGAACCCGTTTGCAAGCGTCCTTACAAGCTTGGACCCAAGGAGTTGAAAGAATTGAAGAAACAGCTCGATGAACAAGAGTGTCTGGGTCTGATCAGACCGAGTTCATCTCCATGGGGTTGTGGTGTTCTTTTTGTCCAGAAGAAGGATGGCACGGACCGACTTTGTGTCGACTACCGTCCATTGAATAAGAAGACAATCAAGAACAAGTATCCACTTCCCAACATCAATGAGCTTTTCGAGCAACTTAAAGGTGCTAAAGTATTCTCCAAGCTTGACCTTCGAATGGGTTATCATCAGATTCGCATTCATGAAGAAGATATTCCCAAGACAGCATTCAGAACAAGCTTTGGTTCTTATGAATATACTGTCATGTCTTTCGGCCTTGTCAATGCTCCTCCAACATTCTCTCGAATGATGAACTTCATCTTCAACCCCTATACCAATGAATTCGTCCTGGTGTACCTCGATGATATCTTGGTCTTATCCAAGAATAAGAAGGATCATGCCAAACATTTGCGATTGGTGCTCGACAAGCTCAGAGAGTATCAATTCTATGTGAAGTTTTCCAAATGTGAGTTTTGGCTTGATGAAGTTCTTTACCTTGGTCATATCATCTCTGCCAAGGGCATCGCTATTAATCCCGAGAAGGTGTCTGCAATTGTGAATTGGGAACCTCCTCAGAATGTCAAGCAGCTCCGCAGTTTCCTTGGTCTTGCAAGCTATTGCCGAAGATTCGTTGAGAATTTCTCTAAGATTGCAAAGCCTCTTTCCAACCTCCTCCAGAAGCATGTGAAGTATGTCTGGACTCCTGAGTGTGACGTTGCTTTCAACACTCTCAAAGAGAAACTCGTCACAGCTCCTGTCTTAACTCCTCCTGACGAATCCAAGCCATTCGAAGTTTTCTGTGATGCTTCTCTTCAAGGTCTCGGTGCTGTGTTAATGCAAGAGAAGAAAGTTGTGGCCTATACCTCTCGTCAGTTGAAGCCCAATGAAAAGAACTAACCCACTCACAATCTTGAGCTGGCGGCAGTTGTCCAGGCATTAATAACATGGAGACATCTCTTGTTGGGAAGAAAAGTGGATATATTCACCAATCACAAGAGTCTCAAGTACATCTTCACTCAGCCCAACCTCAACCTCAGGCAAACTCGATGGGTTGAAATGATTCAAGAGTACAATCCGAGTATTGAATACACTCCAGGCAAGGCCAATGTCATTGCAGATGCTTTGAGCAGGAAGGCTTATTGCAACAGTTTAATTCTCAAGCCCTTCCAACCGGACCTTTGTGAAGCTTTCCGCAAACTGAATCTCCAAGTTGTTCCTTAAGGCTTTCTTGCCAACCTCCTAGTCTCTCCTACTTTCGAAGATCAAATTCGTGAGGCACAACTCCTGGATACCATGGTGAAGAAGGTGAAACGTGGTATCGACAAGGGTATTTCAGAATACAAGTGCTATTGCATTGATGACAGAGACACTTTATTCTTCGAGGACCGGATTGTGGTTCCTAAAGGTGATGTAAGGAAAGTCATTATGAACGGGGCGCACAATTCTCTTCTTTCCATTCATCCTGGAAGCATGAAGATGTACCATGACCTCAAGCAGTCGTATTGGTGGACTCGAATGAAGCGAGAAGTCGCTCAATTCGTGAATGAATGTCATGTCTGTCGAAGGGTGAAAGCAGAACACCGACGACCAGCTGGTCTCCTCCAACCTCTTGCTATTCTAGAATGGAAGTTTGATCATATCGAAATGGACTTCGTAACTGGTTTTCCTAAGTCCAAGCACGGAAATGATGCTATCTTCGTTGTCATCGACAAGCTTACAAAAGTGGCTCATTTCCTTCCAATCAAAGAATCTATCACGGCAGCTCAGTTGGCAGAGCTATACACCTCCAGGATTGTCTCCTTGCACGGCATTCCACAATTGATTTCTTCAGATCATGGAAGAATCTTCACTTCTAAGTTCTGGGACTCCTTCCAGAAGGCCATGGGCACCAACATTCGCTTCAGCACAGCTTTCCATCCTCAAACTAGTGGCCAAGTCGAGCGAGTCAATCAAATCCTTGAAGATATGCTCAGAGCTTGTGTCATTTCCTTTGGCATGAAGTGGGAAGATTGTCTTCCATATGCCAAGTTCTCCTACAACAACAGCTTCCAAGCGAGTTCGGGCAAGGCCCCATTCGAAATTCTTTATGGCAGAAAGTGCCGTACTCCTCTCAATTGGTCAGAGACTGGTGAACGCCAACTTCTTGGCAATGACTTAATCACAGAGGCTGAAGAAATGTGTAAAGTCATCCGTGAAAATCTCAAAGCCGCGCAATCGCGCCAGAAGAGTTACTATGATAGCAAGCACCGTGACTTGGTTTTCGAGATCGGAGACCATGTCTACCTCCGCGTCTCTCCAATGAAAGGCACTCGCCGCTTCGGTATCAAAGGGAAGCTTGCCCCTAGATACGTGCGTCCTTTCAAGATCATTGGCAAAAGAGGCGACCTCGCCTATCAACTTGAGCTTCCCACCAACTTCGAGAACGTGCACGATGTGTTCCACGTGTCACAGCTTCGCAAGTGCTTCAAGACTCCTGAGCGCACCATCAACTTCGAAGTTATTGACCTCCAAGAAGATCTGTCTTATCATGAGCACCCCATTGCTATTCTTGAAGAAACTGAGCGCAAGACTCGCAACAAGTCAATCAAATTCCTGAAAGTGAAGTGGTCGCACCATTCCAACCAAGAAGCCACCTGGGAACGCGAGGACCACCTCCGTTCCGAATATCCGGAGTTCTTTCAGTCCTAGATCTCGGGACGAGATCCTCTCGTAGTGGTGGAGGTCGTTTGATGCTCCAACGGTTAACCGGGTAACCGCAAAGGCCTTTTGTGTGTTGCAGCCAAACACCCCTCCAAATGGAACGAAACTTGACAGGTGGTCTACCGGTGGTGTACCAAGGCCACTTGACAAACCTCGGTCCATTCCGAGAACGTTTAACACTTGCTCACGAAAAGAGACAAGAGGGGTGTGCCGGTGCATGTGGGAGTGTCGGATTGCAAAACGGACAACGGGGAAAATGCTCGGATGCATGACACAAACACGTATGCAAATGAGATGCACATGATGACATGATATGCAATGCATGACATGAACAAAATGCAAAACGAAGACGAAACCCAACCACGGAGGGAATATCATAACACATACCCGAAAATGGCAAGAGTTGGAGTTACAAATATGGAAAGTTACATCCGGGGTGTTACACATCATAAGATCCAACTATAATAGCAAAGCTCGCGATACATCAAGATCGTATCACCTCAAGAACACGAGAGAGAGAGAGAGAGAGAGAGAGAGAGAGATCAAACGCATAGCTACTGGTACATACCCTCAGCCCCGAGGGAGAACTACTCCCTCCTTGTCATGGAGAGCGCCGGGATGATGAAGATGGCCACCGGTGAGGGATCCACCCTCCGGCAGGGTGCCGGAACAGGGTCTCGATTGGTTTTTGGTGGCTACAGAGGCTTGCGGCGGCGGAACTCCCGATCTATTCTGTCCCCCGATTGTTTTAGGGTATATGGATATATATATAGGCGGAAGAAATACGTCAGGGGAGCCACAAGTGGCCCACGAGGGTGGAGGGCACGCCCAAGGGGGTGGGCGCGCCCCCTGCCTCGTGCCTCCCTCATTGCTTTCCTGACGTGCACTCCAAGTCCCTCGGGTTGCTTTCCTTCCAAAAATAACTTCTCCAGAAGGTTTCATTCCGTTTCGACTCCGTTGGATATTCCTTTTCTTCGAAACACTGAAACAAGGGAAAAACAGGAACTGGCACTGGGCTCTGGGTCAATAGGTTAGTCCCAAAAATAATATAAAAGTGTTTAATAAAGCCCATAAACATCCAGAACAGATAATATAATAGCATGGAACAATCAAAAATTATAGATACGTTGGAGACGTATCAGTCGGTGAGGTCGATGAAGACCGGAGCAGGGCTAGCCTACCCGAACGCCGCCTAGTACGCTGCCAGGGCAGCCTCCTCCGGCGTCTGCTGGGGTGGCGGCATTGCGGCCAGCCGCGCGCGCTCCTCCTTCTCCTCGAGCCGGAGCGCCTCCGCGTCGCGTTGGAGCATGGCCTCGTAGCGCATCTGCTCCTCGTCGTCGGCCTGCTCCTGGCGGAGCTAGTGCTCCTTCCAGTGCTCGAGGTGGGCCGCCTCCTGCGCCAGCGTCACGACGAAGTGGACGGGAGGCGCACTCACCCACTCGCGGTACGGGCCCGTCCATGAGTAGGCCTCCTCCGGCCAAGTGGGTGGAGGCGGGGAGCGCTTCCGCGTCGGCTCCGGCTCTGGCTTGGGCTGGACGGGTGATACATCCATTTTGCAGCATGCTTTTATATCGATATTTATTGCATTATGGGCTGTTATTACACGTTATGTCACAATACTTATGTCTATTCTCTCTTATTTTACAAGGTTTACATAAGGAGGGAGAATGCCGGCAGCTGGAATTCTGGGCTGGAAAAGGAGCAAATATTAGAGACCTATTCTGCACAACTCCAAAAGTCCTGAAACTCCACGAAAGTTATTTTTGGAAATAATAAAAAATACTGAGCGGAAGAAATACGTCAGGGGGGCCACCACCTGTCCACGAGGATGGGGGGCGCGCCCTACCCCCAGGGCGCGCCCCCTGCCTCATGGGCCCCCTGTTGGCCCTCCGGTGGCCATCTTCTGCTATATGAAGTCTTTCGTCCAGGAAAAAATCATATGCAAGCTTTCGGGACGAGACTCTGCGGCCACGAGGCGGAACCTTGGCGGAATCAATCTAGAGCTTCGGCAGAGCTGTTCTGCCGGGGACACTTCCCTCCGGGAGGGGGAAATCATCGCATCGTCATCACCAACGCTCCTCTCATCGGGAGAGGGCAATCTTCATCAACATCTTCACCAGTACCATCTCCTCTCAAACCCTAGTTCATCTCTTGTATCCAATTCTTGTCTCCAAGTCTGGGATTGGTACCTGTAGGTTGCTAGTAGTGTTGATTACTCCTTGTAGTTGATGCTAGTTGGTTTTGGTGGAAGATCATATGTTCAGATCCTTTATGCATATTAATACCCCTCTGATTATGAACATGAATATGCTTTGTGAGTAGTTACGTTTGTTCTGAGGACATGGGAGAAGTCTTGCTATTAGTAGTCATGTGAATTTGGTATTCGTTCGATATTTTGATGAGATGTATGTTGTCTATCCTCTAGTGGTGTTATGTGAACGTCGACTACATAACACTTCACCATTATTTGGGCCTAGAGGAAGGCATTGGGAAGTAATAAGTACATGATGGGTTGCTAGAGTGACAGAAGCTTAAACCCTAGTTTATGCATTGCTTCGTAAGGGGCTGATTTGGATCCATATGTTTCATGCTATGGTTAGGTTTACCTTAATACTTTTGTTGTAGTTGCGGATGCTTGCAATAGAGGTTAATTATAAGTGGGATGCCTATTCAAGTAAGAACAACACCCAAGCACCGGTCCACCCACATATCAAATTATCAAAGTACCGAACGCGAATCATATGAACGTGATGAAAACTAGCTTGACGATAATTCCCATGTGTCCTCGGGAGCGCTTTTCTCTATATAAGAATTTGCCCAGGCTTGTCCTTTGCTACAAAAAGGATTGGGCCAGCTTGCTGAACTTTATTTACTTTTGTTACTTGTTGCTCGTTACAAATTATCCTATCACAAAACTATCTGTTACCTATAATTTCAGTGCTTGCAGAGAATACCTTGCTGAAAACCGCTTATCGTTTCCTTCTGCTCCTCGTTGGGTTCGACACTCTTACTTATCGAAAGGAATACGATAGATCCCCTATACTTGTGGGTCATCAAGACTCTTTTCTGGCGCCCTTGCCGGGGAGTGAAGCGCCTTTGGTAGGTGGAATTTGGTGAGGAAAAAATTATATAGTGTGCTGAAATTTACTGTTACTTGTTACTATCGAAAGTAATCCTCTAAGGGGTTTGTTCGGGGTATCTTCACCCCGACCAGTTGAGCAAAGAGTTGCTCCTCAACCTACTGAACCTACTGAAAATGAAAATGAAGATGAAAATGTTCACTTTGAGATTCCTTCGGGTATGTTAGAAAAACTGCTAGCTAATCCTTTTGCAGGAGATGGAACAAAGCATCCTGATGAGCACCTAATATATGTGGATGAAGTTTGTGGATTATTTAAGCTTGCAGGTATACCCGGTGATGTTATTAAGAGGAAGGTCTTCCCTTTATCTTTTAAGGGAGATGCATCGACATGGTATAGGCTATGTTATGATACGGGATCATGGAATTACAAACGATTGAAATTGGAATTTCATCAGAAATTTTATCCTATGCATCTTGTTCATCGTGATCGCAATTATATATATAATTTTTGGCCTCGCGAAGGAGAAAGCATCCTCAAGCTTGGGGGAGGCTTAAATCAATGTTATATTCATGCCCCAATCATGAGCTCTCAAGAGAAATAATTATTCAAAGTTTTTATGCTCGGCTTTCTGATAACAATCGCACCATGCTCGATACTTCTTGTGCTGGCTCTTTTATGATGAAGACTATTGAATTCAAATGGGATTTATTAGATAGAATTAAACGCAACTCTGAAGATTGGGATCTCGACGAAGGTAAGGAGTCAGGTATGACACCTAAGTTTGATTGTGTTAAATCTTTTATGGATACCGATGTTTTCCGTAAGTTTAGCACTAAATATGGACTTGACTCTGAGATAGTAGCTTCTTTCTGTGAATCTTTTGCTACTTATGTTGATCTCCCTAAGGAGAAGTGGTTTAAATATCATCCTCCCATAGAAGTAAACATAGCTGCACCTATTAAAGTTGAAGAAAATACTATCACTTATAATGATCCTATTGTTCCTACTTCTTATGTTGAGAAACCGCCTTTCCCTGTTAGGATAAAGGATCATGCTAAAGCTTCAACTGTGGTTTGTAAAAGCAATATTAGAACTTATACACCTCCTGAGCAAATTAAAGTTGAACCTAATATAGCTATTGTTAAAGATCTCTTGTCTGATAATATTGATGGGCATGTTATTTATTTCTGTGAGGAACCTGCTAGAATTGCCAAACCTTGTGCTAAAGATAAACATAGACCTGTGGTAGGCATGCCTGTTATTTCTGTTAAAATAGGAGATCATTGTTATCATGGCTTATGTGATATGGGTGCTAGTGCTAGTGCCATACCTATTGACTTATACAAAGAAATTAAGCAAGATATTGCACCTGCTGAGTTAGAAGATATTGATGTCACAATTATACAAAGGAATTGTTAGAGATGTTGAAGTCTTGTGTGGGAAAACTAAATATCCTGCTGATTTTCTTGTTCTTGGTTCCCCACAAGATAGCTTTTGTCCCATTATATTTGGTAGACCCTTCTTCAACACTGTTAATGCTAAGATAGACTACGAAAAGGATGTTGTTACTATTGGTTTGGGTGATATGTCTCATGAGTTCAACTTTTCTAAATTTCGTAGACAACACCGTGAAGAGGAATTGCCTAGTAAGGATGAAATTATTGGTCTTGCTTCTATTGCCGTACCTCCTAGTGATCCTTTAGAACAATATTTGCTAGACCATGAAAATGATATGTTCATGAATGAAAGAAGGGAAATAGATGAAGTATTCTTTAAACAGGAACCTATCCTGAAACACAATTTGCCTGTTGAAATCCTAGGGGATCCTCCTCCACCCAAGGGTGATCCCGTGTTTGAGCTTAAACTGTTGCCTGATACTCTTAAATATGATTATCTTGATGAGAAAAAGATATATCCTATTATTATTAGTGCTAACCTTTCAGAGCATGAAGAAGAGAGATTATTGAAAATTCTGAAGAAGCACCATGCTGCTATTGGATATACTCTTGATGATCTTAAGGGCATTAGTCCCACTCTATGTCAACATAAAATAAATTTGGAGGAAGATGCCAAACCAGTTCGTGATCATCAATGACGGCTGAATCCTAAGATGAAGGAAGTGGTAAGAAAAGAAATACTAAAGCTCCTTGAGGCAGGTATAATTTATCCCATTGCTGATAGTCAGTGGGTAAGTCCTGTCCATTGTGTTCCTAAGAAGGGAGGTATTACCGTCGTTCCTAATGATAAAGATGAATTGATTCCGCAAAGAATTATTACAGGTTATAGGATGGTAATTGATTTCCGCAAATTAAATAAGGCTACTAAAAAGGATCATTACCCCTTACCTTTTATCGATCAAATGCTAGAAAGATTATCTAAACATACACATTTTTGCTTTCTAGATGGTTATTCTGGTTTCTCTCAAATACCTGTGTCAGCCAATGATCAATCAAATACTACTTTTACTTGCCCTTTTGGTACTTTTGCTTATAGACGTATGCCTTTTGGTTTATGTAATGCACCTACTACCTTTCAAAGATGCATGATGGCTATATTCTCTGACTTTTGTGAAAAGATTTGTGAGGTTTTCATGGTTGACTTCTCCATCTATGGATCCTCTTTTGATGATTGCTTGAGCAACCTTGATCGAGTTTTGCAGAGATGTGAAGAAACTAACCTTGTCTTGAATTGGGAAAAGTGCCACTTTATGGTTAATGAAGGTATTGTCTTGGGGCATAAAGTTTCTGAAAGAGGTATTGAAGTTGATAAAGCCAAGGCTGATGCTATTGAAAAGATGCCGTGTCCCAAGGACATCAAAGGTATAAGAAGTTTCCTTGGTCACGCCGGTTTTTATAGGAGGTTCATTAAGGACTTCTCAAAAATTTCTCGGCCTCTGACTAATTTATTGCAGAAAGATATACCATTTGTCTTTGACGATGATTGTGTAGAAGCATTTGAAATACTTAAGAAAGCATTGATCTCTGCACCTATTGTTCAGCCACCTGATTGGAATTTACCCTTTAAAATTATGCGTGATGCTAGTGATTATGATGTAGGTGCTGTTCTAGGGCAAAGAGTTGATAAGAAATTAAATGTTATTCAATATGCTAGTAAAACTCTAGACAATGCGCAAAGAAATTATGCTACTACTGAGAAAGAATTCTTAGCAGTTGTATTTGCTTGTGATAAGTTCAGACCTTATATTGTCGATTCTAAAGTAACTATTCACACGGATCATGCTGCTATTAAATATCTTATGGAAAAGAAAGATGCTAAACCTAGACTTATTAGATGGGTTCTCTTGCTACAAGAATTTGATTTGCATATTGTTGATAGAAAGGGAGCTGAGAACCCCGTTGCAGACAACTTATCTAGGTTAGAAAATGTTCTTGATGACCCACAACCTATTGATGATAGCTTTCCAGATGAGCAATTAAATGTCATAAATGCTTCTCGTAGTACTCCGTCGTATGCTGATTATGCTAATTACATCGTTGCTAAATTTATACCACCTAGTTTTACATACCAGCAAAAGAAAAAGTTCTTCTATGATTTGAGACATTACTTTCGGGATGACCCACATCTTTATAAAGGAGTAGATGGTGTTATTAGACGTTGTGTACCTGAGCATGAAAAGGGACAGATCCTATGCAAGTGTCACTCCGAGGCTTATGGAGGACACCACGCTCGAGATAGAACTGCACATAAGGTATTGCAATCCGGTTTTTATTGGCCTACTCTCTTCAAGGATGCCCGTAAGTTTGTCCTATCTTGTGATGAATGTCAAAGAATTGGTAATATTAGTAGATGTGACGCCCGGATAATTATGCTACAGTAAACCTACGCTAATGATGCCACGTCACCTCTGTTAGTGTTGATAATCTCACGTTAGTTTAAAACCGGATCAAAATTCTAATTCAAAATATGGCAAACAACAAAAGTTTTCAAAAATTAAAACTAAAATGTTCGGGTTGTTTCAAATAAATCGTAAGCAATTATGGTGGAGAAACCAAGCTTTGATAAAATGTTTAAAGGCTCTAAAACAATTAAAACAATAGTGAAAACAATTAAACAAATGCCTATTGAATTTATTAATTGCTAAAACTATTTTATTATGGGTTAAGGATTAATCTCACAGTAGTTTGTTGATAAATACAAATTTAGGCACTAGTGGTAATTTTTGTAAAACAAAAAAATAATAATAAAAGAAACTACAAAAAAAAAAAACCCTGGCCACTGGGCCACGGCCCAGTAGGCCACCAGACCACCAGGCCGCCTGGCCGGCCCAACCGTCCCCCACTCCCTTATCCTTCCCCCACTCCCGCAAACCCTAGGCCTCACCCACTCTCTCCCGCACGATCCCCCACTCTCCCCCCGTTCCCTCCCTGCGCCGCCACCCACGACGCACGCACCCACCCACACACACGCCGACGCACGAAGGAGGGGTGCTTCGATCCCCTCCTCCCGCACGCCCGTCCCCCCGCGACTTGACGCCGTCGCCCATCGCCCCTGACACCGCCTGGAGGACCACATCGCCGGAGCCCCGCGCCGCCACAACTGCATCGTCGCCCGTCGTCACCGCCACCTCGTCGCGTGTCCCCGTCCTCCTCCTCGACATCCGCTGCCATAGTCCCTACGTCTGCGCGGTGAGGGCCACGCCCTCCCCTCTCTCCCTGTCCCCGCTCTCCCATCGACCGCGTCGTCCGCGCCCCGTTGTGGCCTCGCCTCCTATCGCTCTCGCCCGCGCTCACGGCGCCTTGCCCGCGCGACCCCGCTCCGCCTTGCCGCCCGCTCGCGGTGGCCTCGAGCCCTGCTTGCCCGTGCTGCCGCGCCGGGGCTGCGCCTTCCGCCGCCCCCTGCAGCCTGTAGCCGCCAGCGCCTGCCGAAGGCCGCCACGGCTCGTCTCGCCGGCGCGCGTGCCCCGCAACTCCCCACGCCCGGTGCTGCTCCCGTTGTCGCCGGCCACCGAGGCCCCAGGCGCGCTCGCCCTCGCCTCTCATGGCGTCGGGTGCGAGCACCGCACCAGTGCGCCCGCTGCACCCCCTTGAGCCACTGACACGGGGACCCCACCCCAGAACGTAAAATATAAAGATAAAAAAAGGAATAAAGAAATAATATATTAAAAACAATTAATTAATTAAAGAATTAATTACCCTAATTAATTTTTGGTTAATTAAACTAATCTAATAACTAAACTAATTAAACTATTAGTTAATTAATTAATCAGTCAATGACAGGTGGGTCCCGCACGTCAGTTTGACCCAGTCAACGCCCTGTTGACTGCTGATGTCATGATGACGTCAGCATGCACTATTCTGGATAATGTTGAATTAAATAATTATTTAAAATTTAGAAAATGATTAAATCTTTAGAAAATCATATTAAATAATCCGTAACTCGGATGAAAATACTTTCTACATGAAAGTTGCTCAGAACGACGAGACGAATCCGAATACGCAGTCCGTTCGTCCGCCAGCGTCCCTAGCATAGTGAACCTGCAACATTTCACCTCCGGTTCATCTGTCCGAAAACGTGAAACACCGGGGATACTTTCCCGGATGTTTCGCCCCTTCACCGGTATCACCTCATACCGCGTTAGAACACGTCTAGCTCTGCCTGTTGTCCTGTTATGCACTTGCTTGCTATGTATTTACTGTTTCTCCCCCCTCTTCTCTTCGGTAAACCCCGTGACGATGCTGATGCCCCTGTGGTCGACTACGTCACCGACGACCCCTCCTTGTCTGAGCAACCAGGCAAGCCCCCTCCCCTTGATCACCAGATATCGCCTATTCTTCTCTATACTGCTTGCATTAGAGTAGTGTACCATGTTACTGCTTTCCGTTAATACTATCCTGATGCATAGCCTGTCATTGTTGCTACAGTTGTTACCCTTACCTGCTATCCTACTGCTTAGTATAGGATACTAGTGTTCCATCAGTGGCCCTACACTCTTGTCCGTCTGCCATGCTATACTACTAGGCCGTGATCACTTCGGGAGGTGATCATGGGTATATACTATTTACATTATATACATAACACATGTGGTGACTAAAGTCGGGTCGGCTCGTTGAGTACCCGCAAGGGATTCTGATGAGGGGGCTGAAAGGACAGGTGGCTCCACCCCGGTAGAGGTGGGCCTGGGTTCCTGACGGCCCCCAACTGATACTTTATGGCGGAGCGACAGGGCAGGTTGAGACCACCTAGGAGAGAGGTGGGCCTGGCCCTGGTCGGCGTTCGCGGATAAATAACACGCTTAACGAGTTCTGGGTATTTGATCTGAGTCTGGCCATTTGGTCTATACGCACTAACCATCTACGCGGGAGTAGTTATGGGTATCCCGACGTCGTGGTATCAGCCGAAGCTCTTCTTGACGTCGGCGACGGAGCGGCGCGCGCCGGATTGGACTGGAATGCCTACTAGGCTAGGTCTGCTTCCGGCCGCGCACGTAACGTGCAGGTGTGCAATGGGCGATGGGCCCAGTCCCCTGCGCGCATAGGCTTTAGACCGGCGTGTTGACCTCTCTGTTGAGCCTAGGTGGGGCTGCGACGTGTTGATCTTCCGCGGCCGGGCATGACCCTGAAAAGTGTGTCCGGCTAAATGGGATCGAGCGTGTTGGGTTATGTGGTGCACCCCTGCAGGGAAGTTTATCTATTCGAATAGCCGTGTCCCTCGGTAAAAGGATGACCCGGAGTTGTACCTTGACCTTATGACAACTAGAACTGGATACTTAATAAAACACACCCTTCCAAGTGCCAGATATAACCCGGTGATCGCTCTCTAACAGGGTGACGAGGAGGGGATCGCCGGGTAGGATTATGCTATGCGATGCTACTTGGAGAACTTCAATCTACTCTCTTCTACATGCTGCAAGATGGAGGCTGCCAGAAGCGTAGTCTTCGACAGGATTAGCTATCCCCCTCTTATTCTGGCATTCTGCAGTTCAGTCCACTGATATGGTCCTTTACACATATACCCATGCATTTGTAGTGTAGCTCCTTGCTTGCGAGTACTTTGGATGAGTACTCACGGCTGCTTTTCTCCCTCTTTTCGCTTTTCTATACCGGATTGTCGCAACCAGATGCTGGAGTCCAGGAGCTAGAGATCCCGAGGATGATTCTACATGGAGTTCGGCTTCGAGGAGTAGTTAGGAGGTCCCAGGCAGGAGGCCTTGCCTTTTCGATCGTTGCTACTTTTGTGCTAGCCTTCTTAAGGCAAATTTGTTTAACTTATGTCTGTACACAGATATTGTTGCTTCCGCTGACTCGTCTATGATCGAGCACTTGTATTCGAGCCCTCGAGGCCCCTGGCTTGTATTATGATGCTTGTATGACTTATTTATGTTTTAGAGTTGTGTTGTGATATCTTCCCATGAGTCCCTGATCTTGATCGTACACATTTGCGTGTATGATAGTGTACGGTCAAATCGGGGGCGTCACAAGTTGGTATCAGAGCCGACTGCCTGTAGGAGTCCCCTTTCCAACTCCTTGGCCGAAGTCGAGTCTAGTCATTGAAAAACTTTTACTAACATGGCTGTGTGGCTTACGGGCCCACGTCGCCATTGGGTGGTATTAGGATCTTTTACTCCTTGTCTATACTCTGGGACTCTGATCTCTCTTCTATTCGGGTTAAGTGAATTTTGCTAAATCTAACATTAGGATCTCGTTATCACTTTCATCCGGAGAGCCCCTTATTACTGATGATCGTCTGCTGCCCGTGAAGACCCTGAAGATACTCTCCGCTGATAACCCGAGAACTTGTGTTTATCGCTTTTGCAATTCCCGTTCATCGATAAACTCCTATGGATAACCACGTATACTCGCCACTCATACAATGTTTCCCAGTTGATCTTGTTATTACAAGATACCCCGAAATTCTCTCTGTTGTTCCGAGAATCCTTTGAGCTTACTGCCGTGCTGTTCTTTGTCACCTGAATACCCCTACGGATAATTCTCGCACTTACCGAGTATCCCCTCATCCCCGGTTGATTCAAGTATTCCACAATAGTCTTCAAAATACTATTCGATCTTCCGAAAATCCTCAGGAGCCTATTGCTCTTGAAATTCTTATTTGCTTGCATTATGATTAATCCCATAAGTCTCGTAATCTTATTGGCATCTCTTGTCATTATCATTTTGAGTCCGTTGATTCAATTTGTTGCGAATGCTCGCAATCCTCAATCATATCCTAGAATTCATTCTTCTGGCTCAGGCGTCATTTTAAACGTGAGCTGGATCTCGACCTATCAAATTGCCATCGATTGTACCCCTAAGCCTACTCAACTTATCCATCCTTGATCAGAGCGTTGCTTCTGACCCCCTGATTTGGAAATCATAATTCTTTTGCATTTGAACTTTGAGTTAGTCAGTTGTTTCTATAATCAGATCTCCTTGCATTCTTCTTCCTCTGGTTGAGTACCGATGCTCACATCAGATCCCTTGTGGACCATCGGTTCCTTTGTTGGATTTTATCCGACAGTGTCCTTCATATTGAATAACCTTGTGAGCCTTTCCATGGGTATATAATGCCTTTGGTAAATTGTATCATCTGTTTTTGAACAATGCTCTTCTTTCGAGCTTGTAACATTTACTCCGAAGTTTGTGGTATATGTTCCTAAGATGCCTTGATGGGTTGAACCTATGCCTTTCATAATATGTGTGAACTCGAAAGTTTTCATGAGTCATACTCTTCTGGTATTTTGCCAGGTAAAATTTCAACACTACAACTTCTTTGAAAAATGAGAAGTGAATGAAAGGTTATGCATTGGAGAAGTGGGAGTCGACCTTGAACTTTGTGTTCATGCCCATGGACACGATGTAGATCCTATCATAGAAGCTTCTTGTAATAATAACTATTTCCTTGATATGATATCGTCTAGTATCTGTGTATTGATCCTTTTGCAATCGTGGTTCCGACCATGTTCTCCTTTAAATACCATTTCTCGTGCAAGTTTAAGCACTTGTCCTCTGCAGAGCAATACCCCCGTCCAACCTCTACTTTGGTCTGTCGTCGAGTATTACCCACCTGGTATCTCGAGAATGCCAAGGAACTACTTAACTTCTTATGAGTTCTTCATCAACTAATATTCTTGCCCATTCCATTTTTCCAACGGGTTCTGAGTTGTTAGAACCCCTCAAAGACACCGATAAGTGAATCAATTCCGCACTCCAATTCAATAACTCTAAGTAATTTTTGTTGCTTACGAGTTTAATAATCCTTCAAGTCATTCCTAGCCTGCTCGGCTATGTCATTATCGTGCCAATTTTAACTGTGCTACTTGGACCTTCCCAGCGCACAAATTTCGACAGTGAGCTAATCTTGCGTCGATCTTCCTCGTCATATCACTTCTCCTTGAACAGCAAACTTGATTTCGAGTTTGTGTCCTACCCGTGGTTCCAATAACCTTTCGCTTTCATCATTCCTTTGACTTGATGTCATCATCGATCAATTACATCTTCTTGAAAACCTCTCGACAAATTTGTCGTGATCATTGTCAACAATTTGACTTCTTCCAAGTCGTGTGTCGAAATTCAGGATGAGAAATACCATCCTTGCCCCTCGATGAATTGTGTTATCATCGACAACATTCTTGCCTCCCCCAACACAAACTTGTTCATATTTTGTGTTGTATCTTGATTTCCCTGCTATCCAACCTATGTTATGTTCTACCGAGGAGTATTACCATCTTTGATGTCAAGAATGTCGTGAGCATTACTCTTAAGAATTCTTGGTACAGTGATACTTCTCACCATCACCATTCTTTCTTGGTCCCCGTGTTGTTTCTAAACGAAGTACCAACAAATGAACTGTGATGTGTAAAATTCAAAACTTCCAGCAACCCTATTGCTTGTAAGTTAATGAACGATAGTTTCATTCCTTGTGTATTGGTTATCGAATCACCATTCTAACATTGATCATGCTACCTAAGCCCATATTCGGGTGCACCTTTCAACCAATGTTTAATTGTGTATGTTTTCCTCGAGCATACATCATTAAGTCATTCGATCTAGCTAATGTTATCTCCTTGTTCACATAGTTGTGGAAATCCATCTTTTGGAAATCTCAATGGATTGTCGCTGAGTCAATCAGTCACCTCCTCACCTCTCCTTCGTTTAATGATGAACTATTGTTTCAGGAACCCGCTCCCATAGTCCATTTCCTGAGAATTTTACAATGTCATCTCGTCAATTTGTTTTGCACCTTTTCTTCTCAGGCATCCTGAGTCTGAGGTATCCAAACACCGATCATATCTGAATCTTGGTCATATATGATGGTTGGAACATTTTTCCAAGAGTTATAACACTGGTCTACTATGACCCAGTAAGGTGATGATACCCAGCACACCTGGCGGGAGGACCTATTGTTATAAGTTTTCCTTTTTAGCAAGGTTAGCTATTCTTCCATGAGGAAATTGTAAGACTTACTCTATAAGTTGTTCCTGATGGATCCTTTGTGTATCCATGGCCTGATCTTACCTATTGACCATGTCAATGCTATCTCGAAGCTTGTCTATGGTACTCTGATTTTCAACAGGAACATTTGAAGCCCAAAACTAATTGTTTCCTGCTCAATTATCCAAACACCGTTGTATGGGTAATGTCATGAAATTTCTCTCCCGTACCTAAAGAGTTTTCTACATTATATCATGTCATGGATATTATGCTCTGCTTGTCCTTGGGAAGGATATACCCTTGAAATATGTGTTTAAACACATTTTCCTTTCCATTCTTCTGTTTAATCTGATAATCATATTTTCCTTTCCATTGTTTGGTTTAACCTTTCTGGGGATCTATATGATCTAAGCAGTAATATTCTCCTGCTTATGTAAACACCTCGGTGTACAACTCTGTCAGTAAGACCCTGTTACTATTGTTGGTGACATTTCGGTAACCACCAATGGACGAGAACTTTGCCTAATGGTCCGCCTCGTTTCAACGAGCAGGAAAATGGTTCTGTTCGTCCCTCGCCCTTGGTACCGACGATGTTGCTGACATATAACTGACAGGCTACCCTCTGACATGCCTTGCTATCATGATCGTGCAAGATGTCACCGCCCTTCCTACTTTTAACCCACATGGTGGGCCCATAACCCACAGTTCCACGGGATCGAAACCTGACTCTCCTGTGCACCCCCTGTTCCCAAATTATTCATCGCGCGTGGCCTCGTGTGTAATTCACGGACCACCGTCCTACTGATCTATACTGGCATCAGACATAATACTTATTCCGATTGCTTTGAACCCCTTTCACACTTTGTTTCAGGCTTCGAACGATTGCCTACCCGTTTGAAACTCCTCATGGTACTTTCTTACTTGCTCTCGGCTTTTCTTAAGATTTAGTTCGAGAGTTACTTTCCGCCACCTTCCCCGATGATATTGACCAGATAGTAAACCCTGCAGAGGTCTGTTCTTCCAGAATACCCCCTTACTCTGTCGTAAGTACGATGGAGTTCCCGAAGAAAGGACGACAACTTTATCATGATGACCTGAAACAGCAGAATGAAGATATCAATGTAATGGATCAACCTCTTCGAGAAGAACAACCAAGACCAAGGACACTCCCTAGAATTTCGTAACCCGAACCTTCCCCCTTTACTTCCCACTTAAATCTCGGGACGAGATTTCTTGTAGTGGAGGAGAATTGTGACGCCCGGATAATTATGCTACAGTAAACCTACGCTAATGATGCCACGTCACCTCTGTTAGTGTTGATAATCTCGCGTTAGTTCAAAACCGGATCAAAATTCTAATTCAAAATATGGCAAACAACAAAAGTTTTCAAAAATTAAAACTAAAATGTTCGGGTTGTTTCAAATAAATCGTAAGCAATTATGGTGGAGAAACCAAGCTTTGATAAAATGTTTAAAGGCTCTAAAACAATAGTGAAAACAATTAAACAAATGCCTATTGAATTTATAAAATGCTAAAACTATTTTATTATGGGTTAAGGATTAATCTCACAGTAGTTTGTTGATAAATACAAATTTAGGCACTAGTGGTAATTTTTGTAAAACAAAAAAATAAAAATAAAAGAAACTACAAAAAAACAAAAAAAACAAAAAAACAAAAAAAACAAACCCCCTGCGGCCCAGCAGGCCACCAGACCACCAGGCCGGCTGGCCGGCCCAACCGTCCCCCACTCCCTTATCCTTCCCCCACTCCCGCAAACCCTAGGCCTAACCCGCTCTCTCCCGCACGATCCCCCACTCTCCCCCCTGTTCCCTCCCTGCGCCGCCACCCACGACGCACGCACCCACCCACACACACGCCGACGCACGGAGGAGGGGCGCTTCGATCCCTCCTCCCGCACGCCCGTCCCCCCCGTGACTTGACACCGTCGCCCATCGCCCCTGACACCGCCTGGAGGACCACATCGCCGGAGCCCCGCGCCGCCACGACTGCGTCGTCGCCCGTCGTCACCGCCACCTCGTCGCGCGTCCCCATCCTCCTCCTCGACATCCGCTGCCATAGTCCCTACGTCCGCGCGGTGAGGGCCACGCCCTCCCCTCTCTCCATGTCCCCGCTCTCCCGTCGACCGCGTCGTCCGCGCCCCGCTGTGGCCTCGCCTCCTATCGCTCTCGCCCGCGCTCACGGCGCCTTGCCCGCGCGACCCCGCTCCGCCTTGCCGCCCGCTCACGGTGGCCTCGGGTCGTGCTTGCCCGTGCTGCTGCGCCGGGGCTGCGCCTTCCGCCGCCCCCTGCAGCCTGTAGCCGCCGGCGCCTACCGCGCTCCCCCGCGCCTGCCGAAGGCCGCCACGGCTCGTCTCGCCGGCGCGCGTGCCCCGCAACTCCCCACGCCCGGTGCTGCTCCCGTTGTCGCCGGCCACCGAGGCCCCAGGCGCGCTCGCCCTCGCCTCTCATGGCGTCGGGTGCGAGCACCGCACCAGTGCGCCCGCTGCACCCCCTTGAGCCACTGACACGGGGACCCCACCCCAGAACGTAAAATATAAAGATAAAAAAAGGAATAAAGAAATAATATATTAAAAACAATTAATTAATTAAAGAATTAATTACCCTAATTAATTTTTGGTTAATTAAACTAATCTAATAACTAAACTAATTAAACTATTAGTTAATTAATTAATCAGTCAATGACAGGTGGGTCCCGCACGTCAGTTTGACCCAGTCAACGCCCTGTTGACTGCTGATGTCATGATGACGTCAGCATGCACTATTCTGGATAATGTTGAATTAAATAATTATTTAAAATTTAGAAAATGATTAAATCTTTAGAAAATCATATTAAATAATCCGTAACTCGGATGAAAATACTTTCTACATGAAAGTTGCTCAGAACGACGAGACGAATCCGAATACGCAGTCCGTTCGTCCGCCAGCGTCCCTAGCATAGTGAACCTGCAACATTTCACCTCCGGTTCATCTGTCCGAAAACGTGAAACACCGGGGATACTTTCCCGGATGTTTCGCCCCTTCACCGGTATCACCTCATACCGCGTTAGAACACGTCTAGCTCTGCCTGTTGTCCTGTTATGCACTTGCTTGCTATGTATTTACTGTTTCTCCCCCCTCTTCTCTTCGGTAAACCCCGTGACGATGCTGATGCCCCTGTGGTCGACTACGTCACCGACGACCCCTCCTTGTCTGAGCAACCAGGCAAGCCCCCTCCCCTTGATCACCAGATATCGCCTATTCTTCTCTATACTGCTTGCATTAGAGTAGTGTACCATGTTACTGCTTTCCGTTAATACTATCCTGATGCATAGCCTGTCATTGTTGCTACAGTTGTTACCCTTACCTGCTATCCTACTGCTTAGTATAGGATACTAGTGTTCCATCAGTGGCCCTACACTCTTGTCCGTCTGCCATGCTATACTACTAGGCCGTGATCACTTCGGGAGGTGATCATGGGTATATACTATTTACATTATATACATAACACATGTGGTGACTAAAGTCGGGTCGGCTCGTTGAGTACCCGCAAGGGATTCTGATGAGGGGGCTGAAAGGACAGGTGGCTCCACCCCGGTAGAGGTGGGCCTGGGTTCCTGACGGCCCCCAACTGATACTTTATGGCGGAGCGACAGGGCAGGTTGAGACCACCTAGGAGAGAGGTGGGCCTGGCCCTGGTCGGCGTTCGCGGATAAATAACACGCTTAACGAGTTCTGGGTATTTGATCTGAGTCTGGCCATTTGGTCTATACGCACTAACCATCTACGCGGGAGTAGTTATGGGTATCCCGACGTCGTGGTATCAGCCGAAGCTCTTCTTGACGTCGGCGACGGAGCGGCGCGCGCCGGATTGGACTGGAATGCCTACTAGGCTAGGTCTGCTTCCGGCCGCGCACGTAACGTGCAGGTGTGCAATGGGCGATGGGCCCAGTCCCCTGCGCGCATAGGCTTTAGACCGGCGTGTTGACCTCTCTGTTGAGCCTAGGTGGGGCTGCGACGTGTTGATCTTCCGCGGCCGGGCATGACCCTGAAAAGTGTGTCCGGCTAAATGGGATCGAGCGTGTTGGGTTATGTGGTGCACCCCTGCAGGGAAGTTTATCTATTCGAATAGCCGTGTCCCTCGGTAAAAGGATGACCCGGAGTTGTACCTTGACCTTATGACAACTAGAACTGGATACTTAATAAAACACACCCTTCCAAGTGCCAGATATAACCCGGTGATCGCTCTCTAACAGGGTGACGAGGAGGGGATCGCCGGGTAGGATTATGCTATGCGATGCTACTTGGAGAACTTCAATCTACTCTCTTCTACATGCTGCAAGATGGAGGCTGCCAGAAGCGTAGTCTTCGACAGGATTAGCTATCCCCCTCTTATTCTGGCATTCTGCAGTTCAGTCCACTGATATGGTCCTTTACACATATACCCATGCATTTGTAGTGTAGCTCCTTGCTTGCGAGTACTTTGGATGAGTACTCACGGCTGCTTTTCTCCCTCTTTCCCCTTTTCTATACCGGATTGTCGCAACCAGATGCTGGAGTCCAGGAGCTAGAGATCCCGAGGATGATTCTACATGGAGTTCGGCTTCGAGGAGTAGTTAGGAGGTCCCAGGCAGGAGGCCTTGCCTTTTCGATCGTTGCTACTTTTGTGCTAGCCTTCTTAAGGCAAACTTGTTTAACTTATGTCTGTACTCAGATATTGTTGCTTTCGCTGACTCGTCTATGATCGAGCACTTGTATTCGAGCCCTCGAGGCCCCTGGCTTGTATTATGATGCTTGTATGACTTATTTATGTTTTAGAGTTGTGTTGTGATATCTTCCCGTGAGTCCCTGATCTTGATCGTACACATTTGCGTGTATGATTAGTGTACGGTCAAATCGGGGGCGTCACAGTAGACGTCAAGAAATGCCTATGAATTATTCACTTGTTATTGAACCATTTGACGTTTGGGGCTTTGATTACATGGGACCTTTTCCTGCCTCTAATGGTTACACACATATTTTAGTTGTTGTTGATTACATTACTAAGTGGGTAGAAGCTATTCCAACTAGTAGTGCTGATCATAACACTTCTATTAAGATGCTTAAGGAAGTTATTTTTTCGAGGTTTGGAGTCCCTAGATATTTAATGACTGATGGTGGTTCAAATTTTATTCATGGTGCTTTTCGTAAAATGCTTGCAAAGTATGATGTTAATCATAGAATTGCATCTCATTATCACCCCCAGTCTAGTGGTCAAGTAGAATTGAGCAACAGAGAGCTCAGATTAATTTTGCAAAAGACTGTTAATAGATCTAGAAAGAATTGGTCCAAGAAACTGGATGATGCATTATGGGCCTACAGAACTTCATATGAAAATCCTATGGGTATGTCTCCGTATAAAATGGTTTATGGAAAAGCATGTCACTTACCTCTCGAACTGGAACATAAGGCTTATTGGGCTATTAAAGAGCTCAATTATGATTTCAAACTTGCCGGTGAGAAGAGGTTATTTGATATTAGCTCACTTGATGAATGAAGAACCCAAGCTTATGAAAATGCCAAGTTGTTTAAAGAAAAAGTTAAAAGATGGCATGACAAAAGGATACAAAAGTGTGAGTTTAATGTAGGTGATTATGTATTGTTGTACAACTCTCGTTTAAGATTTTTTGCAGGAAAACTCCTCTCTAAATGGGAAGGCCCTTACGTTATCGAGGAGGTCTATCGTTCCGGTGCCATAAAAATCAACAACTTCGAAGGCACAAACCCGAAGGTGGTGAACGGTCAAAGAATCTCAGGTAATCCCATAAATGTTGAAACCAATGTTATTGAAACCGTAACCCCGGAGGAATACATAAGGGACACTTTCCGGAACGTTTCAGACTCCAAAAAGGAATAGGTATGTGGTACGGAAGGTAAACCGACTTGAAAACAGTTTAATTGCAATATTTCTCCGTTTTGGAATATTTAGAAAAATAGAAAAATAAGAAGCAGACCGGGAAGGACACGAGGCCTCCACGAGGGTGGAGGGCGCGCCCTACCCTACTGGGCGCACCCCCCTACCTCGTGGGCACCTCGTGTGCTCTCCGGACTCCGTTTTCTTGCACGATACGTATTTTGGTCGGTAAAAATTCATTATATGATCTCCCGAAGGTTTTGACTCCTCTATCACGCAAATATCCTCTGTTTTCGTTTCGAGCTGTCCTGCTGCAGATTAGAGCAACATGTCGTCCCAGGATTCTGAAGGAGAAAGCTATGTGGCTGATTACCTTGCAAATCCTAAGGTCTATGGAGATGTGGAGCATTTTGGTTGGACTATGGAAGAAGAAGAGGACTATGAACCCAAGAGGAGGGAGGAGACGAGCTCAGACGAAGATGAAGTCCCATTACCTCAACCTGGGGACATGCATGTGGAGTTCAAAAAGTCAAGCCTCCCTGATAGAGCAAAGAAACTTAAGATCGAGTTTATCCCTTTTCGTCTCTTGCAGGAAAACAAGCAGGAATTATGCAAAAAGATATTAAGCCTGGAGCAGGAGATTGATGACCTGAGGGATCAAAATGTTGTCCTCAAGCGCAAATTAAGGAAGAAGCCTACGCCATCAACTAAACCATCATATTCTTCTTCAACAAAGGAGACATAATCACATGGGTATGGGCACTCCCCTTGACAATTGCCAAGCTTGGGGGAGATGCCCCGGTATCGTATCACCATCACACTCCTATCTTTACCATTTTTCTTAGTTCGATCCTGTTAGTAGTATCTTGATCTAGTAAAATAAAGTTTATGGCATGATCTAGTTTTGAGTTTTGCTTTATGATCTCTCTATGTAATCGAGTCCGTGAGCTATATATAATAAAGATTAGTGTTGAGTCAAGGGCTTGATTATTTTGCCATGATCTTGAGTGAATAAAAGAAAAGAGAAAAAGAATAAAAAGAAACAAAGAGATCATATTGATCTTATTGAGAGTAATGACTTCACATAGAAAGAGTATGATGATTTAAAATTGTTGGGAGTTGACAAACATAGCTTTGGTCATCGTTGCAATTAATAGGAAGTAATAAATAAAGAGAGGTTTCACATATAAATATACTATCATGGACATCTTTTATGATTGGGAGCACTCATTAAAATATGACATGCTAAAGAGTTGATGTTGGACAAGGAAGACAACGTAATGGGTTATGCTTTCTTATATCTGAGATAAAGTTTATCGTCATGGATCATCCAACATGTTGAGCTTGTCTTTCCCCCTCATGCTAGCCAAATTCTTTGCACCAAGTAGAGATACTACTTGTGCTTCCAAAAACCCTTAAACCAGTTTTGCCATGAGAGTCCACCATATCTACCTATGGATTGAGTAAGATCCTTCAAGTAAGTTGTCATCGGTGCAAGCAATAAAAATTGCTCTCTAATTATGTATGATTGATTGGTGTGGAGGAAATAAGCTTTATACGATCTTGTGATGTGGAAGATATAAAAGCGACGGACTGCATAATAAAGGTTCATATCACAAGTGGCAATATAAAGTGACGTTCTTTCGCATTAAGATTTTGTGCAACCAACCCTGAAAGCGCATGGCAACCTCTGCTTCCCTCTGCGAAGGGCCTATCTTTTATTATTATCCTCTACCTTATGCAAGAGTCATGGTGATCTTCACCTTTCCTTTTTACATTTTATCCTTTGGCAAGCACGGGGTGGTGGAAAGATCCTGATAGATATATCTAATTGGATGTAAGTTAGCATGAACTATTATGGTTGACATTACCCTTGAGGTAAAAGGTTGGGAGGCGAAACAATAAGCCCCTATCTTTCTCAGTGTCCGATTAAAACTCCGTAACCACAAGTTTTGCGTGAGTGTTAGCAATTATGAACGACTAAATGATAGTTGAGTATGTGGACTTGCTATAAAGCTCTGACATAGACTCTTTCTGATGTTATGATAAATTGCAATTGCTTCAATGACAGAGATTATAGTTTGTTAATTCTCAATAAAGTTTCTAATTCATACTTTGCATTGTGAATAGATTATTACTTGAGCATAAGAAATCATATGACAATATCCATATATGTTGCTGTTATGAGAATAATCATGATGCCCTCATGTCCGTATTTTATTTTATCGACACCTCTACCTCTAAACATGTGGACATATTTATCGTTATCGGCTTTCGCTTGAGGACAAGCGAGGTCTAAGCTTGGGGGAGTTGATACGTCCATTTTGCATCATGCTTTTATATCGATATTTATTGCATTATGGGCTGTTATTACACGTTATGTCACAATACTTATGTCTATTCTCTCTTATTTTACAAGGTTTACATAAGGAGGGAGAATGCCGGCAGCTGGAATTCTGGGCTGGAAAAGGAGAAAATATTAGAGACCTATTCTGCACAACTCCAAAAGCCCTGAAAGTCCACGAAAGTAATTTTTGGAAATAATAAAAAATACTGAGCGGAAGAAATACGTCAGGGGGGCCACCACCTTTCCACGAGGGTGGGGGCGCGCCCCCTGCCTCATGGGCCCATTGTTGGTCCTCCGGTGGCCATCTTCTGCTATATGAAGTCTTTCGTCCAGGAAAAAATCATAAGCAAGCTTTCGGGACGAGACTCCGCCGCCACGAGGCGAAACCTTGGCGGAACCAATCTAGGGCTCCGGCAGAGCTGTTCTGCCGGGGACACTTCCCTCCGGGTGGGGGAAATCATCGCCATCGTCATCACCAACGCTCCTCTCATCGGGAGAGGGCAATCTTCATCAACATCTTCACCAGCACCATCTCCTCTCAAACCCTAGTTCATCTCTTGTATCCAATTCTTGTCTCCAAGTCTGGGATTGGTACCTGGAGGTTGCTAGTAGTGTTGATTACTCCTTGTAGTTGATGCTAGTTGGTTTATTTGGTGGAAGATCATATGTTCAGATCCTTTATGCATATTAATACCCCTCTGATTATGAACATGAATATGCTTTGTGAGTAGTTACGTTTGTTCACGAGGACATGGGAGAAGTCTTGCTATTAGTAGTCATGTGAATTTGGTATTCGTTCGATATTTTGATGAGATGTATGTTGTCTATCCTCTAGTGGTGTTATGTGAACATCAACTACATAACACTTCACCATTATTTGGCCCTAGAGGAAGGCATTGGGAAGTAATAAGTAGATGATGGGTTGCTAGAGTGACAGAAGCTTAAACCCTAGTTTATGCATTGCTTCGTAAGGGGCTGATTTGGATCCATATGTTTCATGCTATGGTTAGGTTTACCTTAATACTTTTGTTGTAGTTGTGGATGCTTGCAATAGAGGTTAGTCATAAGTGGGATGCTTGTTCAAGTAAGAACAGCACCCAAGCACCGGTCCACTCACATATCAAATTATCAAAGTAACGAACGTGAATCATATGAACGTGATGAAAACTAGGTTGACAATAATTCCCACGTGTCCTCGGGAGCGCTTTTCTCTATATAAGAGTTTCTCCAGGCTTGTCCTTTGCTATAAAAAGGATTGGGCCACCTTGCTGCACTTTATTTACTTTTGTTACTTGTTGCTCGTTACAAAATTATCCTATCACAAAACTATCTGTTACCTATAATTTCAGTGCTTGCAGAGAATACCTTGCTGAAAACCGCTTATCGTTTCCTTCTGCTCCTCGTTGGGTTCGACACTCTTACTTATCGAAAGGACTACGATAGATCCCCTATACTTGTGGGTCATCAACGGGCGGCGACGGTGGCGGTGGCGGCACGAATAGCGGGGTGTGGACGGAGTCCCCCGCCGCCGACAGGGCAAGGGCTTGCTCCAGCCCATCCCAGTGCGCGTCCTCCTCGAGGTGGCTAGCCTCCAGCGCATGCTGCAGGGCCTCCTCGAGGGCGGCTTGGTACTCCGCCTCCGTCTCCATGCCCTCCGGCTCTACCTGCGGGGGCGGCGGTGGGAACAGCAGCGGGGCGGCGTCGACACCCGAACACCGTTGCTCCTCGTGTTCGAGGGCGAACCAAGCCTCCCAGTTGAGAGAGTCGGCGGCGTACTCAAGCAGCCGACGCTGCTCCGGCGTGAGCTGCGCGCGGCGCCGGCGCACCTCCTCGTCGTGTGCCTGCTAGCTCTGCGAAACCGCCGGCACCGGGATCCGCTGCAAATCCAGGTGCCAATGGTGCGGCAGCGTGACATCGGGGTACGGCAGCGGCTGCCTGTACTCCCAGTGCCACCGCGCTTGGTGCACCGGGATGTGCAGGCGCTGGCGACCAGGGCGGAAACGCGCCGGCGCCGGAGGAGGAGGGGGAGGGGGAGCACAGGAGGACGAGGCGCCGGGGGTGCCCTTGCCCTTGCCACTGCTGATGCCGAAGAAGCCCATGGCGCGCTAGGGTTTGTTGTCGCCGGCGAGGAAGCAAAGGGAGTGGTGGGAGCAGATGTTGACGGGAGAAGTGGATGAGGCCGGCCCCAGCCGCACGCGTGCTTAAAAGGGACGCTTCCACAGACTGACGCGTGGGCCCGCTGTCGGTGGTCGTCATAAATAAGACGACCGGTGGCGGTTGGGTGGCCTACAGGTGGTGACGCGGCGGATGGCGAGGAGATGAGCGGCGCATCCGCGCTGACGCATTCCAGGCACAATTTTGGGCCGGAAATGGGTCGGCGCGGACGCCAGGCGGACACGATTTGCGTTTGGGTCGACACATTGGGCCTTCACTTTTGTCCGCGCCGACCCAAACAGACGTGGGCGGACGAAATGGGGGTCCCCCTATTGGAGTTGCTCCAAGAGCAACTCCAATGGGGCGACCCATTTCGTCCGCGATCGTCCGTTTGGGTCGGCGCGGACACAAAAGGCGGCCCAACGTGCCGACCCAAACGGACGCGCGTCCGTTTTTCGTCCACGGGCGACCCATTCTCGGGCCATTTTTGAGCCGGATTTGCGTCGGCGCGGACACGCGACGGACGCGCGCGCCTACTCCTGTCCCCGGGCCCGCTGGTCTGTGGCACATTGGCCTCCCCTCTCACCCCCCGGCCAACAAGCAACCCTCGCCCGCCTCCTCCGTCGCCGACGCCACCGCCCATTTTTGCCGGCGACCCTTCGAGCTATCGCCGCCTCCACATCCGCCCAGCGACGCCGCCCCTCCCCTCCCCCCTCCCTCCCCCCCCTCGTCGCCCTCCGTCGCCGTTTTGCCGCCGGGGAGCAAACTGTTTCCCACCGCCGCTTCCCCCACCGCACAGCCGCCCGCGACCAAGAAGCCGCCTCGCCGCCCCAACCACATCCGACCGGCACGCTCGTCGGACGCCGGCAGGGCAGCTAGCTAGTCTGCGGGTGGCGCGACTCCCCTCGCCGGCCATCTCCTTCTTCAACGCCCGCAAGCTGTTTGACAGTTTGCCAAGGTACGAAATGGACTCCGCTGACGAGTTCTTTTTTCACAATTTCCTTTGCGACTCCGACGATTCGTCGTCCGACGATGAGGAGGAGATATTGGCCGCCGTGTTGGTCCATCACCACCTCAACAGGCAGCGGCCGTTGTTCCGTGGCTCCATTCTGGGCCACCTTCCGGCGTTGAATCGCAACCGAGAGAGCGGGCATTTCCTTCTCTGGAAGGACTACTTTGATACAACAAACCCGTTGTTCAAACATCACAAATTCCGTCATCGTTTCCGTATGAGTAGGCATGTTTTCAACCGTATTGGAGAGGGAGTGGTCGGCTATGATGACTACTTCGAGTGCAAAGAGGATGCCATCGGCAAGATTGGTTTCTCCTCTTATCAGAAATGCACCGCCGCCATCCGAATGCTTGCATACGGAGTGCCCGGTGATCTCATTGACGAGTACGTCAGTATGGGCGAGTGTACATGCCTAGAGTCCCTGCATAAGTTCTGCAAGGCTGTTATTGCTGTGTTTGGCCCTGAGTACTTGAGAGAGCCGACAACTGAAGATACAGCCCGTTTGTTGGCGATGAATGCCAGCAGGGGCTTTCCGAGGATGCTTGGCAGCATAGACTGCATGCACTGGGAGTGGAAGAACTGCCCTTCTGCTTGGCAAGGGCAGTATAAGGGACATGTCAGGGCTTGCACTGTCATACTAGAGGTCGTGGGGTCTCAAGATCTATGGATCTGGCACTCTTTCTTTGGCATGGCTGGATCACACAATGATATCAACGTGCTTCAGCGCTCGCCGGTGTTTGCTAGGCTTGCCGAAGGCAACAGCCCACCGGTGAACTTTACTGTCAACGGCCACAACTACGACAAAGGGTACTATCTGGGTGACGGTATCTATCCTCAGTGGACCACTATTGTCAAGACAATACCCAACCCTGTCGGAGAGAAAAGGAAAAGATTTGCCCAAGAGCAAAAGAGTGCTAGGAAGGATGTCGAGCTGCCTTTGGTGTTTTGCAGTCTCGATGGGGCATCGTTCGGTATCCAGCTAATACTTGGAGCACGCAGAAACTGTGGGAGGTGATGACTGCTTGTGTGATCATGCACAATATGATCGTAGAAGACGAGCGCCCGGAACGTCTGTACGATCAAGGCTTTCAGTTTCAGGGTGAGAATGTTGTGCCTGAGCATGGAGTAGCGGCAACATTTGAGCAGTTCACTCAATTTCATAAAGACATGCGCGATTGGGAAACTCACGTGCAACTGCAAAATGATTTGGTTGAGTATATGTGGGCTTATGTTGGCAACTAATGGATGTATCTTCTTTTATTCGTTTGCAAAACTATGTGAAACATTTTTATTTGTATTTGGCTTGTAAAACTATACTATTTATTTGGCGGCCAGACTATTTGACTTGTAAAACATTTTCATTTGACAATATGTTGAATGCAAATCAATGTTGGGGCCAGCCGGCCACGCTGGTACATATGGGTCAGCGCGTTGGGCGCGCTGCCGATTCATATCAAAAACAGGGCGGACGCCGGGCGGACGGCCTATTCAAACGGACAAAAAATGGATGAAATTGCCGTCTGTTTGGGTCGGTCCGTTGGAATTGCTCTACCCTGTGCGAGAGAAGAGGAAGAGATGTTTTGAAATATGCAAAACATCGTCGCGAACGCAAGCAGTTCTACACTAGTGTAGTGTACTTGAAAGTCCATCCCGGCCTAGCTGTCCTGGCATCCGGGCATCCGCTGTGACCGCACATGTTGCGCGTACTGTTGCATGTGGTGGATGTGAAATGTGGCAAATTTGACAAATTTGACCTATAGTCGAAATCAAATCACAGAATGAACTGTCCGTAAAACTATTTCACGCGGCTGACCCTTGACGCCTAACTCTTAGGCGCTGCACTAGTGCAACGCCCAGGAGCCAGGCGCTACACCGTGTAGTATGGCGCCTAGCTCTCAGGCGCTGCACGCTGACTTGGTCACATATGGGTGCGACGTTGGCCGTGTAGCGCCTATCTGTGAGGCGTTGCATAGTAGGGTGTGGCGCCGGCGTGGCGGGCACTACACAAAAGGGTCAGGGGAGTGGAATAGTTTCGCAACCAGTTCATTCTGTGAAATGGTTTCGTCCCGAGGTCAAAATTGTCAAATTTGCCGTAAAATGTGATGTATCTTGGGTTGGTCGCAAGCAGCAATGGACAGGCATGCCCCCACACCTGCGCGCATCGTTCGTGCAAAACAGTCTTGGCCTTGTCCCCGTTCCATTACACGGTCACTCACTCACACACCAGCACAGTTTACCTCAACGTCCAGGTAGACATCGAATCGGATCGGTTGGATTTCAGCGTCACTGCCATCGTTCTTATCGGTTTCAGCAACGGCTCGCGCACAGACACAGCTATTGTCCATCGTGGAATGGCCAGGCTCGTTTACAGGCACGTAGTGGTAGAACCTTTTCTTTCGCCTACATTGACCATGCTCTTTTCTCCGGGGGAAGAAGACAAGAAGCTTTCGCGGTGGCATGGAGCCGAATCGGGTGGCCAGTCAGGAATCAGGACGCATCACCATCACATGGCCGACCGTGCCGTTCGTGGGCAATGCCAATGCTGCTACATGCACGGACGGAATTCCAGCAGCGTGGTGACTGGTGACCGTCCGGGGGGTCTGTTGAGCTTGGCAATTGGCATGGTCAAGCTGACCCAGCGATCCACCTGGAACCGGCCTGTCACGATCACGCACGCAGATGACCAGCGTGTATTGCCGGCCCTGCACATGCGGTACCACCAACCATACGTCCATACCAAACGGGTCACCGTCAGCGTGTATTGCTGGTCGCTGCACACGACTCCTACGTGCACGAATAGAAAAAACCTTCGTCCCAGTCAGGCAGCCGTCCGTGCGCGGTCGGTGGCACGGCTGCTGCAAGTCTGCGACGTTCCCGGTGCCTCTCTTTTCTTTTCAGCAGCCCCGGTGATGAGCTGCGTTGGCGAGACGTGCACGCGCGTCCCGTCTGCTCGTCCTGGCTGGCTGGCGCCGTGTGCAGGGCCGGGCCGGACGCTGCTCGCATCGCATGTGACATGTGACATGTGGCTACGCTAGCAGTACTGACTGCACGGCAGCAAGACACCAACGGCGGCAGCAGAGCAGAGCACGACGCCGACGGTGGTCACTCCACTCCGCCTCCACAGGCTTTTCGGGTCAAACAGACTGTACGGTTTTACTCCGCGAGTAAATTCTGGTATGGGACGCTTGCTTTGCCTGTGGAGAGCTTGTGCTGTTGCCACGCCGCCGTACTAGTGGTACTAGTAGTCATGTGCATGGGTATGTACATGGTTGCTCTTACTGCCAACCACGTGCAAACCAGCTCTTGTGTCGAAATTAGGGCATCCTCAACGGTGACCGGTAAATTTTATACCACGTCCGTACATGGACAACGGAACCAGTCTGTGGACACGGATGCGGAAGAACGCCATCCAACCGTAGCCTGTATGTGTCCACCAACAAATTTAAATTCAAGATACGCTAATCCACACAACACGTCAGATCACACCCGCGTTGAATCGCATCCCCGATCACAATAAAAAGAGGCAAATATGCTTAGTTTTTACAAGTCTGAATCCAAAAGAACATCTGTCCGGTACTGCGTGCATTTCCGCCCTGCCGAATCGGCCATCCCAGCAAGCTGCTCCCCGATCAAGGAGGTGTCGTCGCCGCCGCGTAGGCAGCCTCCGCCTCCGCCACGTCCTCATCTTCCGCCGCCGCAAACTCATCTTTATGTCGCTCCAACATCTCGTAGTGGACGGATTGCACGATAATTCTATCGTCGGCGTCCAAAGAGTTGATATTCAAGGTCAACATCTCGGCGTCCTCTGCATTGGCGGTGATCTTCACCCTCTCTTCCTCGAGCGCGGCCTTCTTCTTCTCGAGCGTCGCCTTCCTCTCTTTGATCATGGTCCTCCTTTCTTCGAGCTTGATCTTCTTCTCCGTCGCCTTCATCGACTACTTGAACCTCTCCGCCTTCCTCTCATCCTTGATTTCCGAGCGCCTCACGCATGCCCCCTCCTTCTTCGCCAGGATCTCCTCGAACCTCTCTGTCGGCTTGGCCGCCGCACCTTCTCGCTCCGCCCTCTCCTCCTCCCACTTCTTGCCCCGTAAATTTCTTCTAACCTTTTTCGGCGGTTCTTGGGCTGGGTCGGTAGGGTCACCGGTTTCTTCCTCGTTGGTTTGGGCGGCAGTCTTGGCAATGAAAATTTCCATTTCGGTTGCCCATTCAACTTCAACCAACAATGCATGACGGGAGAAGGACTTCTTCTCCAATTTCTTGTACAGCACACAAGCACGAGTAGGCTACAACGTGAAACAATGCATATCCGTCTTGTGAGCAACAAAACAATATATGTTCGGCTAGTGATGAACAAAACTAAAGCATATTCGGCTAGTGATCAACATACTTGCTCGGTGATTTGTGCACCGCTAGGCCGTCGTGCGATGAGATGCTTCAAGTTCCCGCAATACTTGGAGACGACCTCTTGGATGGTGTAGCATCGATGGTTGAGGGACTTCCACTCACGGTTGCGGATCAACGCGTCGGAGTAGGGCGCAAAATGCGTGTGCTCATGGAACCATGTGTGAATGTTCCTCCAAAAGATTGTGCCATTTTGCTCCTTGCCATGGACAGGATCGAGGCTAGTGGCCAACCATGCATCGCACAACAGCTCGTCCTCCCGCATGTTGAAGCTTTCTCCTCCTTCTTCTTCGGATCGTCGGCTGTATCATCTGGGGCACCGTCCTCCTCCCCCTCCTCTCCCCCTCCGGATGCCGCTCTCTGGCAGCCCAATGCTGCTATTGATGTGTGCCATCGCCGGTCTGGGTGTAGGACTGCTGTGTGGTCGTCTGGGTGCAGGACTATTGCTGTGGGTAGTTGCCGGACTGGGTGGGATCCGAGTCTTCCACCTGCCCGTCCTCATAGGCCCCTCCTCCCTCGCCTTCTTCGTGGGTGATATCGAGCATCTCCATGTCCGCGTCGTACACCAGCTCCCCCGCTCTCGGCATTGCAGCAAACAACGTGCGTGCACCCATCTGCTCCCCGCCCACCGTCCTCGCCCGGACGAGTTGCGGCGAAGAATACTCGGAGAAGAGCGGCACCGTGTTAACGCCGAAGATGTAAGGAACCGTACCGGCGGTGGTTGTGAGCTGCTTGGTGGCGTAGTAGCACGGAGGTTTGTAAGGCTCCGGCCACAGCACCGTCTGTACTATGTGCGCGCCCATCTGGCGGCGTCCGCCACGGCCTCGCCGGCCGCCTCATGCTCCATACCCTCCAAGCACATAGCCACCACCAGGCCCATCGATGGCCAGCCGCTTCTTCAGCTTCTCCTCCTTTGTGGCCTTCGCTTTGACGCGGCGATTTTGCCGCGTCGCTGAGCTGATCTTTTCGTGCGAGCATGATGCTCGGATCCTCCGGCACCTCCGTCGGCTCCATCTCTGACAGGTTCTCCGGCAATTCCATGCGTCGGCGGCGGAAGGAAGGAGAGGGTAGGAGAAAAGAGCGGGAATTGGGCGGAGAGCGGCGGGGAGTGGAAGAAGAGAGTGGGGGATTTTGGCGGAAACAGTGCGGGATGCTACAAAAGCGCGGGCTCCACCTTCCTTTTGGGTGGGCAAGGGGGCGGAGATCAACGTTTCGCGTGTCTGGCCTCCCGCAAACCTCCCCCACGTTTGTCTCTGGTTTGCGGGAGAAATCGCGTCCGGACCGCTCAGCGGATCGATACACATGACCGCGTTGGATGGCTTCCATGGCCCAATAGCGTGGTCCGGGCCATTGCGGGAGGTTTGCTGGTCGGCATTGGAGATGTCGTTACATGCCACCCCACTCGAAGCATGCACGTTCAGTCTAGCAAGGGCATCTCCAATAACTGTACGGACGCGTCCGGACGTGACTGCGGACACAGATCACACTGATGACTTGGACGATGTGGAAGCATAGGAATGACATCGTGTTGAATGACGCATCACCCTCAACTGATGACGTGCACAGATAGATCGATGTTGAAGGTCAAAACTGGAGGGCGGCTAAGCTGTTGTGGGTAACAGGATCACTTCCGGCTAGGGTAGATCGGTTCGATAGTGGTGAGTAGTTTGCATGCGGTGTGGTTGCATTTTATGTCCTGGATGTACTGTAACTAACTTTTTGCCTTATATAACGATCTCCGGCCTTCTCCAGCATGGCGGTCAGTGGAACCGAGTCCGGCAACTCTGAATCCATTGCTCAGACCTTGTCCCATGCGGGTACAAGGAGGAGTTCATCGTCCGGGCTCTCCACCAATCCCAGGAGGAAACCCCAGCTTCGAAGCGGGAGTCGCTCCAGCGGGAGTCCATTGCGCCCGCATAAGTGGCGCTTGGATCCTGCGGCACCGGCGACTTGAGGCGCGTGACCGTGGCGGAGCCAGAGGCGGCAAGCATCCATTGGATGTACCTCCACACCCAACCGGGTGGCCTCGGGCTCGCGTCGGAACCCTTGCGGTGGGACCTTGTCCCCGCAACGCCGGGCTTCGAGTCTGAGGTCAACGTTGCCATACGATACACACACGACCATGGATGCATCGAGGACCATTGTTCTTGTTGTGCCAGGAATAGGGAAACGGCAACCGCGAAGGTCGAGTCGCATGCTGATACGTCTCCAACGTATCTATAGTTTTTGATTGTTCCATGCTATTATAGTATTAATCTTGGATGTTTATTATGCAATTATATGCAAACATATCCCTTTTTTGGGACTAACATATTAACCTAGTTCCCAGTGCCAGTTGTTGTTTTTGCTTGTTTTTTGCTTTTCAGAAAATCAATATCAAACAGAGTCTCAACACGGAAAAAAACTTTGGATTATTTTTACCGGACCAGAAGAGACCCTAGAAGGTTCGGGAGAAGACCTGACGAGTCACGAGGGAGCGACAAGCTCGGGAGGCGCGCTCCAGGCTTGTGGGCCCCTCGTGGCACCTCTTGACCTAATTCCGCTTCTATAAATTCTCAAATATTCCCCTAACATCACAGTCACCCGAAATACTTTTTCCACCGTCGCAAGTTTCTGTTCTCGAGAGATCCCATCTAGAGGCCTTCTCTGGTACTCTGCTAGAGGGGGAATCGACCACGGAGGGGCTCTACATCAACCTTGTTGCCCTTTCGATGACGTGTGAGTAGTTTACCACAGACCTACGGGTCCATATCTAGTAGCTACATGGCTTGTTCTCTCTCTTTGATCTTCGATACAATGTTCACCTTGATGTTCTTGGAGATCTATTCGATGTAATCACTTTTTGCGGTGTGTTTGTTGAGATCCGATGAATTGTGAGTTTATGATCACATTATCCATGAATATTATTTTAGTCTTATCTAAACTATTTTATGCATGATTATTATAGCTTTGTATTTCTCTCCGATCCATTGATTTGGTTTGGCCAAGTATATTGATTTTTCTTGCAATGGGAGATGTGCTTTGTGATGGGTTCAATCATGCGGTGATCTATATCCTAGTGACAGGACACGTATTTCTATTGTTGCCATTAAGAATAAAACGATGGGGTTTATTCATGCATGAGTTTACTTTGTCTACATAATGTCATCTTGCTTAAGGTGTTACTCTGATCTTCGTGAACTTAATACTTTAGATGCATGCTGGATAGCAGTCGATGTGTGGAGTAATAGTAGTAGATGCAACCAGGAGTGAAGTAAATATGCCCTATAGGCAATAATAAAGTTATTATTTATTTCCTTATATCATAATAAATGTTTATTATTCATGCTAGAATTGTATTAATAGGGAACTTAGTACATGTGTGAATACATAGACAAACAGAGAGTCACTAGTAAACCTCTACTTGACTAGCTCGTTGAATCAAAGATGGTTAAGTTTCCTAGCCATAGACATGAGTTGTCATTTGATTAACGGTATCACATCATTAGAGAATGATGTGATTGACTTGACCCATTCCGTTAGCTTAGCACTTGATCGTTTAGTATATTGCTATTGCTTTCTTCATGACTTATACATGTTCCTATGACTATGAGATTATGCAACTCCTGAATACCGGAGGAACACTTTGTGTGCTACCAAACGTCACAACGTAACTGGGTGATTATAAAGGTGCTCTACAGGTGTCTCCGATGGTACTTGTTGAGTTGGGATAGATCAAGATTAGGATTTGTCACTCCGATTGTCGGAGAGGTATCTCTGGGCCCTCTCGGTAATGCACATCACTATAAGCCTTGCAAGCAATGTGACTAATGAGTTAGTTGCGGGATGATGCATTACGGAATGAGTAAAGAGACTTGTCGGTAATGAGATTGAACTAGGTATTGAGATACCGACGATCGAATCTCGGGCAAGTAACATACCGATGACAAACGGAACAACGTATGTTGTTATGCGGTTTGACCGATAAAGATCTTCGTAGAATAGGTGGGAGCCAATATGAAAATCCAGGTTCCACTATTGGTTATTGACCGGAGACGTGTCTCGTTCATGTCTACATAGTTCTCGAACCCGTAGGGTCCGCACGCTTAACGTTCGGTGACGATCGGTATTATGAGTTTATGTGTTTTGATGTACCGAAGGTAGTTCGGAGTCCCGGATATGATCACGGACATGATGAGGACTCTTGAAATGGTCGAGACATAAAGATCGATATATTGGAAGCCTATGTTTGGACATCGGAATGGTTCCGGATGAGTTCGGGCATCTACCGGAGTACTGGGAGGTTACCGGAACCCCCCGGGGAGTATATGTGTCTTATTGGGCCTTAGTGGAATAGAGGAGAGGAAGGAAAAAGGAGGAGGGCGCGCCCCCTAGCCCAATCCGAATTGGGTGGGGGCCGGCCTCCCCTTCCTTCCCTCTCTGGTCCCCTTCCTTCTCTCTTACTCCTACTACTTGGAAGGGGGGAATCCTACTCCCGGTGGGAGTAGGACTCCCCAGGGCGCGCCATAGTAGAGGGCCGGCCCTCCCCCTCCTCCACTCCTTTATATACGGGGGAGGGGCACCCCATAGACAGACAAGTTGATCATTGATCCCTTAGCCGTGTGCGGTGTCCCTCTCCACCATAATCCACCTCGGTCATATCGTCGTAGTGCTTAGGCGAAGCCCTGCGCCGGTAGCTTCATCATCACCATCATCACGCCGTCGTGATGATGAAGCTCTCCCTCGACACTCTGCTGGATTGTGAGTTCGTGGGACGTCACCGAGATGAACGTGTGCAGATCACGGAGATGCTATACTTTCGGTACTAGGATCGATCGATCGTGAAGACGTACGACTACATCAACCACGTTGTCATAACGCTTCCGCTTATAGTCTACGAGGGTACGTGGGCTACACTCTACCCTCTCGTTGCTATGCATCACCATGATCTTGCGTGTGCGCAGGATTTTTTTTAAATTACTACGTTCCCCAACAATGGCATCCGAGCCAGGTTTATGCGTAGATGTTATATGCGTGAGTAGAACACAAGTGAGTTGTGGGCGATAATAGTCATACTGCTTACCAACATGTCATACTTTGATTCGGCGGTATTATTGGATGAAGCGGCCCGGACCGACATTACGTGTACGCTTACGCGAGACTGGTTCTACCGACGTGCTTCGCACACAGCTGGCTGGCGGGTGACAGTTTCTCCAACTTTAGTTGAATCGAGTGTGGCTACGCCGGGTCCTTGTTGAAGGTTAAAACAGCACATACTTGATGAAAAATCGTTGTTGTTTTGATGCGTAGGTAAGAACGGTTCTTGCTCAGCCCGAAGCAGCCACGTAAAACTTGCAACAACAAAGTAGAGGACGTCTAACTTGTTTTTGCAGGGCATGTTGTGATGTGATATGGTCAAAACATGGTGCTAAATTTTATTGTATGAGATGATCATATTTTGTAACGGACTTATCGGCAACTGGCAGGAGCCATATGGTTGTCGCTTTATTGTATGAAATGCAATCGCCATGTAATTGCTTTACTTTATCACTAAGCGGTAGCGATAGTCGTAGAAGCAATAGTTGGCGAGACGACAACGATGCTACGATGGAGATCAAGGTGTCGCGCCGGTGATGATGGTTGTCATGACGGTGCTTTGGAGATGGAGATCAAAGGCACAAGATGATGATGGCCATATCATATCACTTATATTGATTGCATGTGATGTTTATCCTTTATGCATCTTATTTTGTTTAGTTCGACGGTAGCATTATAAGATGATCTCTCACTAAATTTTAAGGTACAAGTGTTCTCCCTGAGTATGCACCATTGCGAAAGTTCGTCGTGCCGAGACACCACGTGATGATCGGGTGTGATAAGCTCTACGTTCACATACAACGGGTGCAAGCCAGTTTTGCACACGCATAATACTCGGGTTAAACTTGACGAGCCTAGCATATGCAGATATGGCCTCAGAACACTGGAGACCGAAAGGTCGAGCGTGAATCATATAGTAGATATGATCAACATAGTGATGTTCACCATTGAAAGCTACTCCATCTCACGTGATGATCGGACATGGTTTAGTTGATATGGATCACGTGATCATTTAGATGACTAGAGGGATGTCTATCTAAGTGGGAGTTCTTAAGTAATACGATTAATTGAACTTTAATTTATCATGAACTTAGTCCTGATAGTATTTGCATAACTATGTTGTAGATCAATAGCTCGCAATGTTGCTCCCTGTTTATTTTGATATGTTCCTAGAGAAAAACTATGTTGAAAGATGTTAATTGCAATGATGCGGACTTGGTCCATGATCTGAGGATTATCCTCATTGCTGCACAGAAGAATTATGTTCTTGATGCACCGGTAGGTGACAGACCTATTGCAGGAGCATATGTAGACGTTATGAACGTTTGAGAAAACTCGGTATGATGACTACTTGATAGTTTAGTGCACCATGCTTTACGGCTTAGAATCGGGACTTCAAAAATGTTTTGAACGCCACAGAGCATATAAGATGTTCCAAGAGTTGAAATTGGTATTTCATACTCATTCCCGTGTCAAGAGGTATGAGACCTCTGACAGTACTTTGCCTACAAGATGGAGGAGAATAGCTCAACCAGTGAGCATGTGCTCAGATTGTCTGGGTACGACAAATGCTTGAATCAAGTGGGAGTTAATCTTCCAGATAAGATAGTAATTGACAAAGTTCTCTAGTCACTATCACCAAGTTACTAGAACTTCGTGATGAACTATAATATGCAAGGGATGACGAAAGTAATTCCTGAGCTCTTCGTGATGCTGAAATCAGCGAAGGTGGAAATCAAGAAAGAGCATCAAGTGTAGATGGTTAACAAGACCACTAGTTTCAAGAAAAGGGCAAAGGGATAGAAAGGGAACTTCAAGAAGAATGACAAGCACGTTGTCACTCCCGTGAAGAAACCCAAAGCTGGACTTAAGCCTAAAACTGAGTGATTCTACTGCAAAGGAAATGGTCACTTGAAGTGGAACTGCCCTAGATACTTGGTGGATAAGAAGGATGGCAAAGTGAACAAAGGTATATTTGATATACATGTTATTGATGTGTACTTTACTAGTGTTTATAGCAACCTCTCGGTATTTGATACTGGTTCAGTTGCTAAGAGTAGTAACTCGAAACAGGAGTTGCAGAATGAACAGAAACTAGTTAAGGATGAAGTGACGATATGTATTGGAAGTGGTTCCAAGATTGATATGATCATCATCGCACACTCCCTATACTTTCGGGATTAGTGTTGAACCTAAATAAAAGTTATTTGGTGTTTGCGTTAAGCATGAATATGATTTGATCATGTTTATTGCAATACGGTTATTCATTTAAGCCAGAGAATAATTGTTGTTCGGTTTACATGAATAAAACCTTCAATGGTCATACACCCAATGTGAATGGTTTACTGAATCTCGATTGTAGTGATACACATATTCATAATATTGAAGCCAAAAGATGCAAAGTTAATAATGATAGTGCAACTTATTTGTGGCACTGCCATTTAGGTCATATTGGTGTAAAGCGCATGAAGAAACTCCATGCTGATGGGCTTTTGGAATCACTTGATTATGAATCACTTGATGCTTGCGAACCATGCCTCATGGGCAAGATGACTAAGACTCCGTTCTCCGGAACAATGGAGCGAGCAACAGACTTGTTGGAAATAATACATACTGATGTATGCAGTCCGATGAGTATTGAGGCTCGCGGCGGGTATCGTTATTTTCTAAACCTTCACAGATGATTTGAGCAGATATGTGTATATCTACTTGATGAAACACAAGTTTGCAACATTTGAAAAGTTCAAAGAATTTCAGAGTGAAGCAGAGAATCATCATAACAAGAAAATAAAGTTTCTACGATCTGATCGCAGAAGTGAATATTTGAGTTACGAGTTTGGCCTTCAATTAAAACAATGTGGAATAGTTTCACAAACTCATGCCACCTGGAACACCACAGCATAATGGTGTGTCCAAACGTCATAACCATACTTTATTGGATATAGTGCAATCTATGATGTCTCTTACCGATTTACCAATATCGTTTTGGGGTTATGCATTAGAGACAGCTACATTCACGTTAAATAGGGCACCGTCTAAATCCGTTGAGACGACACCGTATGAACTGTGGTTTGGCAAGAAACCTAAGCTGTCGTTTCTTAAAGTTTGGGGCTGTGATGCTTATGTGAAAAAGTTTCAACCTGATAAGCTCGAACCCAAATCGGAGAAATGTGTCTTCATAGGATCCCCAAAGGAAACTGTTGGGTACACCTTCTATCACAGATCCGAAGGCAAGATATTCGTTGCTAAGAATGGATCCTTTCTAGAGAACAAGTTTCTCTCGAAAGAAGTGAGTGGGAGGAAAGTAGAACTTGATGAGATAACTGTACCTGCTCCCTTATTGGAAAGCAGTTCATCACAGAAATCTATTCCTGTGACTCGTACACCAATTAGTGAGGAAGCTAATGATGATGATCATGTAACTTCAGATCAAGTTACTACCGAACCTCGTAGGTCAACCAAATTAAGATCCGCACCAGAGTGGTACGGTAATCCTGTTCTGGAGGTCATGTTACTTAAATATGATGAACCTACGAACTATGAGGAAGCGATGATGAGCCCAGATTCCGTGAAATGGCTTGAGGCCATGAAATCTGAGATGGGATCCATGTATGAGAACAAAGTGTGGACTTTGGTTGACTTGCCAATGATCGGCAAGCCATCGAGAATAAATGGATCTTCAAGAGGAAGACGAACGCTGATAGTAGTGTTACTATCTACAAAGCTCAAATTGTCACAAAAATGTTTTCGACAAGTTCAAGGTGTTGACTACAATGAGATTTTCTCACTTGTATCGATGCTTAAAAGTCTGTCCGAATCATTAGCAATTGCCACATTTTATGAAATTTGGCAAATGGATGTCAAAACTGCATTCCTTATTGGATATCTTAAAGAAGAGTTGTATAGGATGAAACCAGAAGGTTTTGTCGATCCAAAAGGTGCTAACAAAGTGTGTAAGCTCCAGCGATCCATTTATGGACTGGTGCAAGCATCTCAGAGTTGCAATATACGCTTTCATAGTGTGATCAAAGCATATGGTTTTATACAAACTTGCAGTGAAGCCTGTATTTGCAAGAAAGTGAGTGGGAGCACTACAGCCTTTCTGATAAGTATATGTGAATGACATATTGTTGATCGGAAATGATGTAGAATTTTCTGGAAAGCATAAAGGAGTGTTTGAAAGGAGTTTTCAAAGAAAGACCTCAGTGAAGCTGCTTACATATTGGGCATCAATATCTATAGAGATAGATCAAGACGCTTGATAAGATTTTTCAATGAGTACATACCTTGACAAGATTTTTGAAGTACTTCAAAATGGAACAAACAAAGAAGAAGTTCTTGCCTGTATTGCAAGGTGTAAAGTTGAGTAAGACTCAAAACACGACTACGACAGAAAATAGAAAGAGAATGAAAGACATTCCCTATGCCTCAGCCATAGGTTCTGTAAAGTATGCCATGCTGTATACCAAACCTATTGTATATCCTGCCCTGAGTTTGGCAAGGGAGTACAATAGTGATCTAGGAGTAGATCACTGGACGGCGGTCAAAATTATCCTTAGAAGACTAAGGAGATATTTCTCGGTTATGGAGATGATAAAGAGTTCGTCGTAAAGAGTTACGTCGATGCAAACTTTGACACTGATCCAGATGACTCTAAGTCTCAATCTGGATACATATTGAAAGTGGGAGCGATTAGCTAGAGTAGCTCTCTGCAGAGCATTGTAGACATAGAAAATTTGCAAAATACATACGGCTCTGAATGTGGCAGACCCATTGACTAAATTTATCTCACAAGCAAAACATGATCAAACCTTATTACTCTTGGGTGTTAATCACATAGCGATGTGAACTAGATTATTGACTCTAGTAAATTCTTTGAGTGTTGGTCACATGGCGATGTGAACTATGGGTGTTAATCACATAAAGATGTGAACTGTTGGTGTTAAATCACATGGTGATGTGAACTAGATTATTGACTCTAGTGCAAGTGGGAGACTGAAGGAAATATGCCCTAGAGGCAATAATAAAGTTGTTATTTATTTCCTTATATCATGATAAATGTTTATTATTCATGTTAGAATTGTATTAACCGGAAACTTAGTACATGTGCGAATACATAGACAAACAGAGTGTCATTAGTATGCCTCTACTTGACTAGCTCATTGAATCAAAGATGGTTAAGTTTCCTAGCCATAGACATGAGTTGTCATTTGATTAACGAGATCACATCATTAGAGAATGATGTGATTGACTTGACCCATTCCGTTAGCTTAGCACTTGATCGTTTAGTATATTTCTATTGCTTTCTTCATGACTTATACATGTTCCTATGACTATGAGATTATGCAACTCCCGAATACCGGAGGAACACTTTGTGTGCTACCAAACGTCACAACATAACTGGGTGATTATAAAGGTGCTCTACAGGTGTCTCCGATGGTACTTGTTGAGTTGGCATAGATCAAGATTAGGATTTTTCACTCCGATTGTCGGAGAGGTATCTCTGGGCCCTCTCGGTAATGCACATCACTATAAGCCTTGCAAGCAATGTGACTAATGAGTTAGTTGCGGGATGATGCATTACAGAACGAGTAAAGAGACTTTCCGGTAACGAGGTTGAACTAGGTATTGAGATACCGACGATCAAATCTCGGGCAAGTAACATACCGATGACAAAGGGAACAACGTATGTTGTTATGCGGTTTGACCGATAAAGATCTTCGTAGAATATGTGGGATCCAATATGAACATCCAGGTTCCGCTATTGGTTATTGACCGGAGACGTGTCCCGGTCATGTCTACATAGTTCTCGAACCCGTAGGGTCCGCACGCTTAACGTTCGGTGGCGATCGGTATTATGAGTTTATGTGTTTTGATGTACCGAAGGTAGTTCGGAGTCCCGGATATGATCAAGGACATAACGAGGAGTCTCGAAACGGTCGAGACATAAAGATCGATATATTGGAAGCCTATGTTTGGACATCGGAATGGTTCCGGATGAGTTCGGGCATTTACCGGAGTACCGGGAGGTTACCGGAACCACCCGGGGAGTATATGGGCCTTATTGGGCTTTAGTGGAACAGAGGAGAGGAAGGGAAAAGGAGGAGGGCGCGCCCCCTAGCCCAATCCGAATTGGGTGGGGAGCCGGGCCCCCCCTTCCTTCCCTCTCTCCTCCCCTTCCTTATCTCCTACTCCTACTACTTGGAAGGGGGAATCCTACTCCCGGTGGGAGTAGGACTCCCCAGGGCGCGCCATAGTAGAGGGCCGGCCCTCCCCCTCCTCCACTCCTTTATATATGGGGGAGGAGGGAACCCCATAGACACACAAGTTGATCATTGATCCCTTAGCCGTGTGCGGTGCCCCCCTTCACCATAATCCACCTCGGTCATATCGTCGTAGTGCTTAGGCGAAGCCCTGCGCCGGTAGCTTCATCATCACTGTCATCATGCTGTCGTGCTGACGAAGCTCTCCCTCGACACTCTGCTGGATCGTGAGTTCGTGGGACGTCACCGAGCTGAACGTGTGCAGATCGCGGAGGTGCCATACTTTCGGTACTAGGATCGGTCGATCGTGAAGACGTACGACTACATCAACCGCGTTGTCATAACGCCTCCGCTTATGGTCTACGAGGGTACGTGGACTACACTCTCCCCTCTCATTGCTATGCATCACCATGATCTTGCGTGTGCGTAGGATTTTTTTTGAAATTACTACGTTGCCCAACAAGGAGTCGGTCTACTTGTCTCGGACGTGATGCCTATTACGTGATCATTGCCTTGGATATCGTCATGATTATTCGCTTTTCTATCGATTGCCCAATAGTAATTTGTTTACCCACCGTATGCTATTTTCAAGAGAGAAGCCTCTAGTGAAAACTATGGCCCCCGGGTCTATTTTATCTTATATTATAATTTTAAAATACCTTGCTGCAATTTTATTTACTTTATTTTATTGTGTGTTTATTTATCTATCTATCACTACGCGATTTGATCATTGCGGTTAACCGCCGAGGGATTGACAACCCCTTGTTCGCGGTGGGTGCAAGTACTTGTTACTTTGTGTGTAGGTACTGCTAACGAGGTTTTGCGTGGTTCTCCTACTGGATTGATAACCTTGGTTCTTAACTGAGGGAAATACTTATCTCTACTGTACTGCATCATCCTCTCCTCTTCGAGGAAATCCCAACGCAACTCACAAGTAGAACATGCCACGTCGACCGAGGATGCCCTCTGTGCCCACATCCACGCGAAGTGGCAAGCCAAACAACGTGTGCCCTCATAAAGGAGCAAACCCGGGCGGTATGTGTCCCTTTGTATTGTCCCCAATGAGAAGGATGCTGGTGATGGTTCAGACAGCTCTGGCAGTGAGCAGACCCGGCTCGATTCATATTGCATCTTTGACCGCTACTTCCGTGACGAAGATGGCGATGTCTAGCGCAGCCGTAGATGAACTTTCTCGATATCTCTAGTTTTTAGAAATTTAAAATTTCTTGCTAGTTCAATGGAATGTATGATGAGACCCTATGCTACATGTGGTCTAAGGGCAACTCTAACCGATCCCTTATAACCGGTTAGAGGAGTAAAATTGTGGTTTTACTCTAACCTGGACCTAGCAGATCCCTTATCCACCATAAGGGAGTGAAATTCCCTTAAAATCTCCTTATATTTACTTCGTCGCGCGGTGGCTGAGTAAAAGTCGCGCCCCTCCTCCACTGCCTCACCCCACCCCTCCCGAACCGCATCTGCGCGACCCCCCAACCCCCCGCCATGCCCGCTCGCCGCCGGTGACGCTCAGTAGGCTCCGTCGCTGTACCCTACCGCTTTGCGCCGCCTCGTCCCGTGACCGGCGAAAAAGCGGTGGATCTAAGGTTGCTCCCGTCGCCGCCGGATTTGGCGATTCCAACTGGTGGCGGTTACGCCTAGCCATGGATTGGCCAGGAAGCGGAGCGTACAGCCACGACGACGCCTCCGGGCCGCATGGAGGTACCGGTTCCTCCTCTAGCCACCCAAATCTCTCCCGTCGAAGGTTTGCTGGCAAATACACGCCCGGTCGTCGCTCAGGCTCGCCGCTGGCGCAGCGGCTCGCTGATGCCGGTCATACAGTGCGACGACTACGCTGGAAAGGTGGTGCGCCGAGTTTCTGCCACGCTGTCGGTGTCAAAATCGGCCGATCTCGGGTAGGGGGTCCCGAACTGTGCGTCTGAGGATCGAAGGTAACATGAGACAAAGGGGACACGATGTTTACCCAGGTGCGGGCCCTCTTAATGGAGGTAAAACCCTACTTCCTGCTTGATTGACTTTGATGAGTATAGGGGTTACAAGAGTTTATCTACCTCGAGATCGTAATGACTAAACCCTAGTTGTCTAGCCTATGTAAATTCTGATAGCCTCTACAAACTAAACCCTCTAGTTTATATACACACCGGAGGGGCCTAGGGTTGTACAGAGTCGGTTCACAGGGGAAGGAAATTACATATCCGGACACCAATCTTGCCATCCACGCATAGGAGAGTCTTATCCGGACATGGGGAAGGCCTTTTGCCTTGTATCTTCATAGCCCATCAGTCCGACCCATACAGAATAGGCGGTCACCTGAGGACCCCCAAATCCAGGACTCCCCTAGTAGCCCCCGAACTTGCCTTCAATGACGATGTAGTATCCGGCTTATGTCTTCGGCTTTGCAAGGCGGGTTCTTCATCATACTTCGGATTGACGATAGTCTGGTTTTGGCCTCCACATTCTGTCTTTATGATTGCTTCCTGTTGTCGCCTCGATTTCCGCGCACTGGGCGAATGCGAATGGTCCATAACTTTTTGCAAATAAACCCCTTATCATGCGCTATTAGCATCTATATAAGGAGGCTACATCCCCAAATGCCATCTCACATCACGCAAAAAAGAAACATCAAGATTAGCCACGAAAAAGCCTTCCAATATGACCAGCGCCCCAGGCTCTTCTTCGCACCCCCATGGCCCTCAAGAGGGCGATTGGCAGAGCTGCTCAGTGCCCCATCTCCAGTTGAGTCGACTCCAGACGCAGGGCTATCTTCCCCTCGCAGATCTAGTCTCTGTTCGAGCGGGATTGGCCTCAATCGGCAGCGACGTGATGGATGAGAATTTCCCCAACCCCAATAAGGAGGAGAGGGTGTGCTTCGTCCCATTCCTGTTGCGGGGCCTAGGATTTCCAATTCATCCCTTTCTCAGGGGTCTATTGGAATTTTACGGCATTCAACTACACAACCTTACCCCAGGTTCAATTCTGCATATCTCAGGTTTCGTTGCCCTCTGTGAACTATTCTTAGGCATTGAGTCCCATTTTAAACTATGGAGAAAGTTCTTTTGCCTCGTTCCCCGCCATCGAGGAGGCTCTATATTCGAAGTGGGTGGTGCTGAAGTATGGCATATAGACGGATCCGGATACCTCGTTGGAACTCCCAAAGAGATATACCCACAGTGGTCTTTGGAGTGGTTTTATATGGATGACGTCCCACTGCCGGACCCAGTTCGGCGCGGCCTTCCTGAATTTTCCAGTGCTCCTCTAAGGAAGCATCTCAACTGGCGCCCCCGCAGTCCCAAGGAAGAGGACACTCGGAAATAAAAAGGTTAGTCAGCAAGGTCAGATTATTGGCTAACACCAAGCTCTCGATAATCGAGGTTATGGTCATTGCAATAAAAAGATGCGTCTAGCCTCTCGAGCCCAGAGTAACTCCCTTATGGTGATACAACGGAGAAGATGATGCGTCTCGTTACAGACGCAAGGGTCCGGATACCCCGGCCGAATTGGCCGTGATCTTGACCGATCTATACAAGGGCGAAAAGGAATATTTCCTCCGCTTAAACTGTCGGGAAGGTTATTCCATGTACAACCCATTGAATGGGTAAGACTTCAATTGCTTGTGCTGCCTTATTACCGTCACGGCATACTAATTCAATTTGTCCTTTGTTGTTACAAAATAGTCATGGAGGAAGATGGTCGAGGACGCTCACTGCCCTGTGAGAGAGTCCTGGATTAGGGGGTCCCCGAGCGTCCGGGCTATGTGACATGGGCTAGACTGATGGGCCATGAAGATACAAGATAGAAGACCTTCCCCCATGTCTGGATGGGACTCTCCTTTGCGTGGATGGCAAGCTTGGCGTTCGGATAAGAAGTTTCCTTTCTTTGTAAACCGACTCTGTACAACCCTAGGCCCCTCCGGTGTCTATATAAACCGGAGGGTTTAGTCCGTAGAGGCAATCACAAATCATATAGGCTAGAAATCTAGGGTTTAGCCATTACGATCTCGAGGTAGATCTACTCTTGTAACCTCTATACTCATCAAAGTCAATCAAGCAGCAAGTAGGGTATTACCTCCATTTAGAGGGCCCGAACCTGGGTAAACATCGTGTCCCCTGCCTCCTGTTAGCTTCGATCCTTAGACACACAGTTTGGGACCCCCTACCCGAGATCGACCGGTTTTGACACCGACATTGGTGCTTTCATTGAGAGTTCCACTATGCTGTTGACAGAAGGTTCGATGGCTCGATCGATCATCTACAATGATGCTATTTCGGGGGAGACTTTCCTCCCCGGCTAAATTTTCGTATTCGGTGGCTTCGCACTACGTGCCAACTCGATTGACCACCTTGAACAGATCGACAGCTACGCGCCTGGTCACCAGATCAGTTCGGGAACCTAAATTATGTCGCTGATATCCGAGGAGACTTGATCTCTGGAGGGTTCGCAGCCCCGACCATGGCTCTGGCCTTAGATTCGGAGCAAACCATCAGGTCCGAAGATGGGAGTTTGGAGCCCACCGGACTCTCCGCTGCAAACCGCATTATCTAGGATCCGGAGGCGATCGTGTACACGATGACTCGGAATCAGTCCAGGTTCCCCCTATCATTGAAAGGCAGGACTCGCCTCCGGACTCCAGACCCAAACTCTCGAAGTCCGCGCCAAGTAGGCATGGCCAGGAGGCTTTCACCCCGGCCAGCCCCGCGGACTCTCGCTTCCACATCCAAACCTCGCTCTTAAACGAGGCTCTGGACTTAATGCGATCCCTCACCATTACAGAGGAATCACTTCCGAATTACGCCCAGCCCGGACTAGGGGATGAGAACGGGGAATTTTACGTCCCACCCACCACCCACTTCATAGCCACTGTCGAAGATTTAACCGACATGTTGGACTACGCCTCCGAAGACATCGACGACATGGACGACGATGCCGGAGACGAACAAGGCCAAGACACGCTGTTCACCGGATGTTGGACGACCACCTCCACATATGATGGTGGACACACCCAAAGAGGATGATGGCGGCGGTAGGAAGGATCCGATTGAGGACAAGCCTGCTGAGGCACCTCCAAAGCGTCGACGTCAGCGGTGCCGCTCAAAATCGCATCGCGAAAAAGATAGCAATACCGGCACCAGAGATAATAACACTCCGGAGAACGCCGAAGACCCCGAAGCCCTGTCGAGCCAACATCCGAACAGGATGATTGGGAGGATGGGGAAGTTAACCCTGACGATCCAGTTAGGAACGAGGACTCGGAGGATAGTAACTGTCTACCAATCTCCAAGTATGATGTGAGCCTCAGCGACGAAGACTTTATTGTGCCAGAGGAACCACTTGAGCAGGAGTGCTTTAAGCGCCAACTAATCACCACTGCGAGAAGCCTGAAAAAGAAGCAGCAATAGCTCCAAGCCAAACAGGATACACTTAACGACAGATGGACCCAAGTCCTGGCTTCCGAAGAGTACGACCTTCAACGCCCAACAAAGAGCTATCCGAAGCGTCGGCTACTTCCACAATTTGACGACGAGGCCGTTGAGCCCATACCGTCAAGACACGACCGTGCTGATGAACCAGACCGGACACCACGTGGATGAGATAAAGTGGCCACCTACACCGAACACCAACCCGCACCACCTCGCCGTAGAGGCAGAGAGACAGCGGCTCCAGGATACACCTACGACCTATGGCAGGACCTGGATAATAGAGCAGGCCAAGCCAGATCGATCTATGGATCAAGGGGGCGTGCCCCAACGCGAGAAGACGACCATCAGGCCTGGTGCAATAGGCACAACCTCACCCGGGCCGAAAACCGCATACGGACTTCATCTGAACTGCGTCGTGGCGTCGCCCGATACAGAGGCGCCGCACACCCCTTATGCTTCACCGATGAGGTGATGGAGCACCAGTTCCCAGAAGGGTTTAAACCCGTGAACATTGAACCATACGATGGTACGACGGATCCTGCAGTATGGATCGAAGATTTTCTTCTCCACATTCACATGGCTCGCGGCGACGACCTCCGTGCCATCAACTACCTTCCCCTAAAACTCAAGGGACCAGCACGGCACTGGCTAAACAGCCTCTCAGAAAACTCTATTGGTAGCTGGGAAGATTTGGAAGAGGCCTTTAGAGATAACTTCCAAGGTACCTATATTCGGCCTCCAGAGGCCGATGACCTTAGTCACATAGTCCAGCAACCCGGAGAATCAGCCCGGAAGCTCTGGACTAGGTTCTTACTTAAAAAGAACCAAATTGTAGATTGTCCGGACGCCGAAGCCCTCACGGCCTTTAAACACAGCGTCCGGGACGAGTGGCTCGCCCGACACCTCGGCCAAGAAAAACCGAAGTCCATGGCAGCCCTTACCGCACTCATGACCCGCTTTTGCGCAGGAGAAGACAGCTGGCTCGCTCGTAGAAGCAACATCACCAGCAACCCTGGCACCTCCGAAGCCAGAGATGGCAACGGCAAGCCATGAAGCAACAAACACAAGCGTCAAAGCAACAACGAAGATACCGAAGACACGGCAGTCAACGCCGGATTCAGTGGCTCTAAACCCGGTCAGCGGAAGAAGCCATTCAAAGGAAACAAGGATGGTCCATCTAGTTTGGACAGAATACTCGATCGGCCTTGCCAGATTCACGGCACCCCAGACAAGCCTGCCAATCATACCAATAGAAATTGTTGGGTCTTTAAACAGTCTGGTAAGCTAAACACCGAACATAAGGGGAAAGGGCTGCCCAACGAGGATGACGATGAAGAGCCTCGCCCGCCGAACACAGGGGGGCCGAACAAATTTCCCCCCGAGGTCAAAACGGTGAATATGATCTATGTTACTCATGTCCCTAAACGGGAGCGCAAACGCACATTAAGGGACATCAATGCCATAGAGCCAGTCGCCCCAAAATTCAACCCATGGTCAGCCTGTCCGATCACTTTCGATCACAGAGACCACCCGACCAGTATCCGTCATGGAGGTCCGGCAGCATTGGTCCTCGATCCAATTATCGACAGATTCCATCTCACGCGAGTCCTTATGGACGGCGGCATCAATCTTAATCTGCTTTATCAGGACATTGTCCGCAAAATGGGCATCGATCCGTCAAGAGTCAAGCCCACCAAAACCACCTTCAAAGGAGTCATACCCGGCGTAGAGGCCTGTTGCACAGGATCCATAACGCTGGAAGTCGTCTTTGGCTGACCAGATAACTTCTGAAACGAAGACTTGATCTTCGATATCGTCCCCTTCTGAAGTGGCTATCACGCACTGCTCGGACGAACCGCTTTCGCCCGTTTCAATGCGGTCCCGCACTACGCTTATCTAAAGCTCAAGATGCTGGACCACGTGGCATTATAACAGTCAATGGAAACATGGAGCGCTCCCTCCGTACTAAGGAGCATACCGCGGCCCTCACTGCCGAAGTACAGGGTAGCCTCATTAAGCCAAATACTATGTCGGCAGTCAAGCCCCCGGACAATGTCAAACGAGTCCGGTCTACCCTGCAGAATGGAAGTCCGGCTCGTCCAGAGCTAGATTAGCAATTCAGCCTTGGTCAAAGCCCCAACCTGATAGCGGCATACGTATCGTGCGTACATAACTACACACTAAAGATACCATGGGCAAGGACAGAGGCCTACTAAAAATAAGGTCCACAATACGGTTTGACCCTATCCGGACCCTCATATTCTTATTTTTCCTCTTCTTATTTTTATTTTTCAGGTTCTTTACAACCCACATCACTTTTCGATGGTACCAAGGGCCCCTTTTTCCAGGCCCCTTATGTATGCTCGATCGTTGATCCTCTCAAAGGATCATACACCAAGGCGAAAAGCAGCGCAAACGTGCGGCAGAGTGTCCAAAGGATCTTCAAGATCATCTTTTCCTTTTTAGGACCTGTATACATCTTTCCCTTGTGCTCGGCATGTAAAATAGCCTCGATGCTTATCGCATCCTCTTAAAAATACGTTTTGACGTATCAGTCAGACTACAATGGAAACAGTTTCGCCCAACCCTGTTCGGTATTGGCTTATTTCCTAATCTGTACCCCCTCTTTATGTCAGATTATCGTATACACCTCGGCATAATTCAAAACGCCAGGGGCTCTATCTGGCCACGTATATTTTTCAAACAAAAGAAGTCCAAACACTTTTATAGTATACTTCGGCGTCCCGAATATGGCATTATATGCATCGGCTCCGAATCATGTCTTTCGTCAATAGTTGGGTTGCCCAGCTCCTGTGATTACCATCTTATGTTCCGCTTGTTCGGCTAAGGTAGTAAAGGGAGAACTACTGCGATTGTGTTTCTGGTTCGTCTGGTCAAGCATCTCAGTAGAGAAAGCCCAAAACTGACTGTCATGATGCGGCGAGAGCTCGTCAGCAATTCGGCGACCTACTGAATCTCTAGTGATTTATTCCGTATTACACGAAGGACTGGCTCTTTCCAGTCACACGCTTAAGGCATCCAAGTTCAGATAGCCAGATACGCGCAAGGGGCTATCTTACAGTCCCATTGTCAAACTCCTATGGCTAAGTGAGAGTGATAAAGCCGCATAGTCCGATTGCCTGGTTCGCCGCACTGACACCTCCTTCACGGGCCAAGACATTGGGACAAGTGTGGTTATGTGCTATCCCGAACACCCCCGTAGTATCTACGTGGGGGCTGAAGTCGACGACTGGCAAACTCTCAGGGATAAAAACGGCTACACAGGAGGAAAAACAGTTTAAGATAAACAGCAAAAATATATTACAAAGCCTTGGTTTACACAACGTCTGGGCAGTTCAGATATATTCACTCGAACATGATGTCCTTCGAGCACTGGCCCTCCGTCAAGTGGGCACCCTCCAGGACGTCTTCAAAATAGCGCTCCGGCTTGCGGTGGTCCTTGGCTCCGGGCAGACCCTCAACTGCCACGACGGCAGCCTTCATTTTCGCCCAGTGCATCTTAACACGGGCAAAGGCCAGCCGAGCACCTTCTATACATGACGACCAATTGACCACGTCAATTTGGGGCAGCGCGCCAACGAGTTGCTGCACCAGGCCAAACTAGCTGCTTGGGACAGGTTCGGCTGGTCACAGCCGGACTATGACGTCCCTCATGGCCAGTCCGGACATCCTACGCAGCTCGGCCCATTGCGCCATCTGGTCATTCAACAGCGTTGGGCGCTCCTGTGCCGCGAACTGTGACCAGAATAGCTTCTCCGTCGTGTGCCCCTCCTGGGCCCGGAAGAACTTCGCGGCGTCGGAGGCACTCTTCGGAAGAACCGCAAGGGCGTCTGGAGCACTCCACAGTCGAGTGAGCAAGACATAATTCTGATTGCCGAATTTACTCTGTAAGAGAAAGGGCTTACTAGCCGCCATCTGTCCGTCCTGCTTGATCTCCTCGCGCGCTGCTCGGGATTCGGCCCGCGCCTCCTCGACCTCTTGAAGGGCCTTGGCAAGGTCGGTCGCCTGGGCTTTATTCTTCTCCTCTAGGGACTCGCACTTGCTGGCGGCGTCCTTGAGCGCTTGCTCCACTTCGGTCACTAGCTCCTCGTATCGGCGGCGGACGACCTGCTCGGACTTCAAGTCCTCGGCCGCTGTATCAGCGGCCGCTTTGTTCACCCTTGCGTGCTCCTTGGCCTGGGCAAGTTCACCCCTAAGGGTCTCGACCGGAACAGCACTGCCTACAATCATACACATAATAGCACATGAGCTTCTACTCAGAATCTGCATATTAATACAGGCATGAACGAAATATTCTGAAACCTACCTTGCGCTTCATCAAATCTCTTGTTGATGCGGACGAGATCCTCATCGGCCAGCCCCAGCTTACGCGTAAGCTCGGATACTTCAGCGGCCTGGGCGGTTGCCGCTAACAGTGAAGCCTGCTTCTCACCATATAAAAGTACATTATCTCCTGCGAATATTATCGATCCTCTGTTCGCCCTTTTTGAAAAGACGAATAGAGCCTCAGGGGCTACTATCTATATACATGCATATTTTTCATATGAAAAGCAGTCAGGAATATTACATCGCATACCTCGAAGCCTGTTAACAGGCTAGTGAAAGCCTCGTTCAGCCTGCTCTTGGCGGACTGAACCTTTTCAACCACCACACCCATCAGGTTGCGGTGCTCCTCCACGACGGAAGCACGTTGCAGTGCCTCCATTAGTGTGTTCAGCGCCTCCGGATTAGTGCAGGTTGCCGCTGGAGTTGGCACTCGCCCTCCCTTGAAGGGGGTCGCTTATTCGACTCCGGAGCCACTTGGGTTTTTGGAATAGTGTTCGGCTGGGGGCCAAACTGGTCAAGGCCCCCGCCATCAGCCTCCATGGGGATTGTTCCCCTGGGGTTTTCGGCGGCCAAGGCGTTACCCTCTGGCGCCGTTTTGGCGGCCTCCCGTACCGCTCCGTGGCCCGAAGAGGCCCTTCGGGACAACACTTCGGTGTCGTCCGTGGTGATAGGCGGGGAGGCTCGCGGAGGCGACTCGCTCTCCATCATCTTCGGATCCAAAGGATTCCCTTCCGATGATAGTTGGGGGAGATCGCGGCCCGTAATGCACCGTACAATGTGTTAAATTACAATCATAAAGATTGGGCATATGAAAGGCACCCTCGTGTACTTACAATGCGGCGAGGGGCTTCGGCCTGTGGCGCCACTCAGGGATGGCTTCCACATCCGAATCTGAGCCATCCGGGAGGGATATTTTCCCCCTCTTGGGCGCCTCCGCCTCTGGATGTACAGAGGCCGCCCTTTTCTTCCTCCTCCCCTTAGGGGGAGAATTGCTTTCTGCCTCCTCCTCCTCCTCTTCATATTCATCTTCCTCGTGGGAGGAGTGAGTTTTGGTCTCTCCGGGCACTGCGTCCGAGGTACCTTTACGACGGAGGCCACCTTTGGCCTCCTTCTTCTTCTTCTTGGCCTTTTTCTCTGGTGCCTGATAGGGCGCCGGGACGAGCATCCTCATTAACAGAGGATCGGCTGGGTTTTCGGGGAGTGGAGCCGGACACCTAATCCGCTCTGCCTTCTTTGTCCAACCCTGTTGTAGGATGGAATTCTCAGTACACCCCTTTTGATTGATGAACTAAGTTATGTTCAGAAATTTAGCACTTGCCGGGGAAGCCGGATAATTGTAGTCGAGGCCGATGTCCTCGGACGTCTGTGGCCACGACTTTTGAGTCTAGAAGAGCAGCTTCCATATTGCTTCGTGTGTCATGCCGAAGAACCGCTGCATGGTCCGCGGCCCTTCCGGGTTGAACTCCCACATGCAGAGAGGCCAACGTTGGCAGGGAAGGGTTCGGCGGATAAGCATCACCTTGATCACGTCAGTGAGGCTGGTGTTCTTCTCTATGATACCTTTGATGTGCTTCTGCAGCATCAACACCCTGTCGGATGATTCCCACTCCAAACCCTTGTTGGTCCATGACTCGAGCCGCAACGGGGGTCCGGATCTAAAAGCAGGAGCGGCCGCCCACTTGGTGCCACGAGGTTCGGTGATGTAGAACCACTCCTGCTGCCATGTGTTGACGGTCTGCACAAAGGCCCTTTGGGCCAGATAACATTGGGGAGTTTGCTCACCATGGCGCCGCCGCAATCCGCGTGCTGCCCGCCGACCACCTTCGGCTTCACGTTAAAAGCCTTGAGCCACAGGCCGAAGTGTGGGTTGATGCGGAGGAATGCCTCACATACGACGATGAATGCCAAGATGTGGAGAAAGGAGTTCGGGGCTAGATCGTGAAAATCTAGCCCGTAATAGAACATGATACCACAAACGAAGGGGTGGAGGGGAAACCCTAGTCCGGGGAGGAAGTGAGGGATGAACACAACCCTCTCACCAGGCTCTGGAGTGGGGATGACTTGCTCTTTGGCAGGGAGCCCGTGTTTGATTTCCGCTGTCAAATACCTCGCCTCACGAAGCTCCTTGATGTCCTTCTCCATCACGGAGGAGGCCACCCATTTTCCTTGAGAGGTAGATCTGGACATGGTTAGAGTGTTTGGTGGTGGTGGAAAAGATTGAAGCTTGGGCGCTAGAGCTCGACGACGGAAGGGCTGAGGAAGAAGAAGGCGTGGGTAAAAAGATGGGTCCTTATCCCCTTATAAAGGCAGTGAATATCAAGCACCCCCTCACAAGCCTTAAAACTCGCCTATTCCCAAGGGGTCGTGCGAACGACACGGTTGGAATACCCAAACCCGTATTGATGAGAATCCCGCAATAAGGGGACACGATCTCTGCTTTGACAAGACGTGTCAATAGAGGCTGCGCCTCGAAACGCGAAGCAGGAGGCCACAAAACGGTTCAGAATAGTAATAAGGCCAGACATAACGTCTCGCCGAAAAAGCTGTCAGTGGACATGACTTTTTTTAAAAAATATTTTGCCCTTGTGGTTCAGGGTTGTAGCTGTTATACAGAGCCGGATATAGTTCTCTTGTTCAACTGCTCTGAACAATTCGGAGGAGGAACCCGCCTTGCAATGCCGAAGACAATCCGCGCGCCGGACACATCGTCATTGAAGCCTGGTTCAGGGGCTACTGAGGGAGTCCTGGATTAGGGGGTCCCCAGACTTCCGGGCTATGTGACATGGGCTGGACTGATGGGCCGTGAAGATACAAGATAGAAGGCCTTCCCCCGTGTTCGGATGGGACTCTCCTTTGTGTGGATGGCAAGCTTGGCGTTCGGATAAGAAGTTTCCTTTCTCTGTAAACCGACTCTGTACAACCCTAGGCCCCTCTGGTGTCTATATAAACCAGAGGGTTTAGTCCGTAGAGGCAATCACAAATCATATAGGCTAGACATCTAGGGTTTAGCCATTACGATCTCGAGGTAGATCGACTCTTGTAACCTCTATACTCATCAAAGTCAATCAAGCAGGAAGTAGGGTATTACCTCCATTAAGAGGGCCCGGACCTGGGTAAACATCGTGTCCCCTGCCTCCTATTACCTTTGATCCTCAGACACAAAGCTCGGGACCCCCTACCCGAGATCGGCAGGTTTTGACACCGACACCCTACCCCACAGCCAGAGGATCACAATCGCGACGGAGACCCTGGCTTTCACGAGGATCCGGATATATACATAGAGTTCGATGATGGGGTATTTTATCAAGCGGTCCTGGACGGCTCGGAAGTGGCTATCACCGCCAACTACCCCCGCCCCTACCCTTTCTCCATCGTAAGTATTTGGACAACCCTCAAAAAGAAGTCCCTACTTGCGCTTTTATCCACTGTACTAATCTGTACGTAACAGGATCGGCGCTCGGCAGACCGCACCTCCTCAAGGGCGGCCCCCTCGTAGGGTAGTTGTTCAAAACGAAAGGAGGTTGGGGGCGCCGTAGAACCCTCACTGTCTTCCAAAAGGTATGTTTATTTAATACATGCCTAGGCATGAGTTCGGATTATTGAAGTTCCCTTCTATCTTTGATTCAGGAGGAGCACGCGGCAAAACAGTGGGAAAGCGCCCCGCTAGCCGAATGTCAGCCAATCCGGCACCGGACTCGTCAGCTAGGACGAGGGCTGATGCAGTGCCAATTCCGCCGCCTCATGAGGATTCGGATGACGTATCTGTCATGAATTCCAAGGTGGAGAGCGTAATGAATCACCGTCGTCTGAAAGAAGCCATGCGCGCTCCAGCTTTTTCTGAGCAGGAATTCACCGCACTCAGTTTGGTGGATGCATATATCCGAGCCGCTCGAGATGGACTTGCCGGAGTTACTCAGCTGTTCTCGACGGATATATAGGTAAGAGTTTGTGCAATCTTGATAGACATACACCAGTAGCCCCCGAGACGTAAAGCGGTGAAGCTAACCAATTTAAGGATCGATATTACCCGCAGGTTCTCAAAGAGAAGAACACTGCGCTAGCCCAAGAGCTGAAAACAACCCAAACGCAGCTGAATGCCGTCACCGCCAAACTAGCTGAGATGAAGAAGGCTGCAATGAGCACATCCAAGGGGAAAAAACACGAGGAGTAAAAAGACAAACAAGCCGAAGAGATAGAGAGCTTAAAGGCTCAGTTATTGGCCGCTCAAAAATAAAATGAGAAGTTGAGAGGCGACATATTCGGTATGTCTTTTGAAATCACAATAGAGACCCATGTTTAGTCCACAATTCGACATGTCATAATTCTGTGGCAGCAGGTCTATTAACTGGTCAGCCGGAAGAGGAAGTATCCGGATTCCAAGGCAACGTGCTGAAGGAGCTGTCTGTGGTACATGCGCGGGCCCGGAAGGCCATGAGGAGTATGATCAAGGCCTTATGGCCGTCTGACACCCCTCCAGAAAGTATGGAGGGTTTGGCAAGCCTGTTGAAAGGTGCCCGGCGCCGCTTTGAGCTATGGAAGACACATGCCTCCCGTGAAGGTGCACGAGAAGCCTGGGCGGTGGTGAAAACCCGCTTTGCCAAGCTAGATCCGAATCATCTGGTCTGAGTGGGACCGCAGGGACCAGATGGGAAAGAAATTCCTTTGAACTTGTTGTATGACCAAGTAATGATAGCTGCGAAATATTCGCAGGAAGACTGTAGGTTAGACAGACTGATAGATGGAATAGATAAGGAATAGGCATTTGATTCAATGTGTACTTTATGATCAACCTGTATCCTTCAGCCGAACATATGAAAAATTTGTCATCGCAGACCTTCGGCTTTGACCTCTAAACCAAAAAAGGTGGAGTGTTTTCGGATACTATAACAAAGGAAACATTCAATATGTCCCGAAACGAGGCAACCCAGTCATTATGCTCGAACAGACAATTTTTTTTAGTTCGGGAGGTATGTTATATTACGTATGTAAGAAACATCTTCCAAGGAAAATAGTTCCGTTAAGGGTTCCTTTCCTTGGGTCGGCATGCCGTACTTGTGCGTGCCTGGGCTTTGGTCCGTATGACGGAAAAGCTGTCCCGTGGTGTTAGAAGGGTTACAAGAATGTAACAATCTGTCGTTGGATTGCCGACCAACTATTCTCTTAAGAACGCTAGTTTTCGGCTTCACCCGTCTAAGGTACATGTCCGGATGACCCTGTTGTAACAATCGCAGAGGTGCTCCCTTTACGCCCTAGCCGAACAATCGGGAACGTAGGGCATAAACACAGGAGCGAGGCAACCCAGCTTGGCAAAAACTTAAGTCATAGAGGTGCATATAATGGCAAAAGAGTGTATATAAACAAACGACATATAAATGTTGAGCTCTAGGCTCTGAATTAATAAGCTTCGGTTTAAAGAAGCCCCAGTCATGGTGGGGTGTATACATTTTAAGATGTGTACCACTTAAGAGTTCGGCCTATCCAAACATATCCTGGGAAACGTATAAGAACGAGAAAACCAAAACATAAGGAGAAGGAAGGAAAAAGGGGCGGATAATGTCGAGGGGCACTCGAGGTGAGTCATGGATAATGTCGCAGGGCAAGACAACCTCTACGCTGTACATCATGAAAAAGGGGGTGTACCCGGTCGTGCGATTGGGCGTGGTCCGCAATCCCCAAAGTACGGAATCGAGTTCCTCGACCAAGTGTTTATCTGACTCCCGTAGGGATCGCACTAGTCTGGGTTTGATGCCGCTCATTATCAGGCCATTTGCCCGTTCGACTTGACCATTTGTTTGAGGGTGGTATACAGAGGCGTAATCGAGCTAGATACCCAAGTTAGCACACCAATTTTTTACCTCATCGGCTATGAAATTGGAGCCATTATCAGTGATGATGCTGTGTGGGACACCATAACAGTGTTCCACACCGGATATAAAGTCGATCACGGGCCCGACTTTGGCCATTTTGACTGGTTTGGCCTCTATCCACTTAGTGAATTTATCCACCATAACCAGCAAATATTTCTTCTTGTGGCTTCCCCCTTTAAGGGGTCCGACCAAATCCAGCCCCCAGACAGCAAAGGGCCAAGTGAAGGGGATTTTTCTTAAGGCAGTGGGCGGCATATGACTTTGATTGCGAAAAGCTGACATCCCTCACAACGCTGTACAAGGGCCTGTGCGTCTGCTCGGGTCGTTGGCCAAAAGAAACCTATACGGAAGGCCTTGTTTACGAGGGCCCGAGCTGCGGCATGATGGACACCAAGACCAGCATGTATTTCAGCCAAAAGCTGTCGTCCCTCCTCTTCGGAGATGCATCTTTGAAGGACTCCAGCAGTACTTTTCTTGTAGAGTTCACTGTCGTGAACTTTGTAGGCTTTAGAGCATCGAACTATGCGACGGGCCTCATTCTGATCATTAGGGAGTTCCTGCCTATTAAGGTAGGCCAGGAACCGTTCGGTCCATGGAGCAATGACGGCCATGATTACATGAGCGGAAGGTGTCATTTTGGTGCCCGAGTCCCCGATGATATTAGATTTGTCTTCGGCAACTGGGGGTATGATCGGGTCCGGACTGGTATTTCCGCTCTCGTCCTGCCATACCACGGATGGCTTGAAGAGCCTCCCCACAAAGGTGTTAGGTGGGACGGGATCACGCTTAGCACCCATTCGATCAAGGATGTCCGCTACCTGATTACTGTCTCGAGCAACGTGATGGAACTCAAGCCCCTCAAACCGAGCTGATATTTTTAGTACAACATTTCGATATGCCGCCATTTTTGGGTCTTTTGCGTCAAACTCTCCATTTATTTGGGATATTGTGAGGTTCGAATCCCCACGCACCTCTAGGCGTTGTATGCCCATAGAGACAACCATTCAGAGACCATGTATAAGTGCCTCATATTCGACCACATTGTTGGAGTCCATATACATGATTTGTAAGACACAGCGGACTGTGTCCCCAGTAGGGTATGTTAAGATGACACCAGCCCCCAGTCCGGCTAACATTTTAGAGCCGTCGAAGTACATGACCCAGTTGGAGTATGTGTTGTACTCTTTAGGGAGTTCGGCTTCCGTTCATTCGGCTACAAAGTCGGCCAACTCCTGAGATTTAATAGCTCGGCGTGGCTTGTATGTTATTTCAAATGGTAAGAGCTCGATGACCCATTTGGCTATGCGGCCAGTGGCATCCCGATTATTTATGATGTCATTGAGTGGTACTTCGGATGCCACCATGATCGAACACTCTTGAAAGTAGTGCCGCAGTTTCCGGGATGCCATGAAGACAACATACGCTATCTTTTGATAGTGCGGGTATCGATATTTGCATGGTGTAAGGACCGCCGATACATAGTACACTGGTTTCCGGACTGGGAATTTGTGTCCATCTTCCTCTCGTTCGACGACGAGTACGGCGCGTACCACCTGGTGAGTCGCAGATATATAAAGCAACATAGGCTCACCAACACCTGGTGTGGCTAGGATTGGGTTGCCTGCTAACAAGGTCTTTATTTCTTCCAATCCAGCTATAGCCGCATCCGTCCATTCGAAGTGGTCGGTGCGCCGGAGCAGTCGATAAAGTGGCAGCGCCTTTTCTCCTAGTCTGGAGATAAAGCAGCTCAAGGCTGCCACGCACCCAACTAGTTTTTGGACCTGCTTTACGTCTATTGGTATTGCCAATTGTGACAAGGCTCGGATTTTGGCGGGGTTCGCTTCAATTCCTCTGTTGGAAACAATGAACCCGAGCAGTTTCCCACCTGGGACGCCGAAAACACATTTTTCTGGATTGAGTTGTATGTCATATGTTCGGAGGTTGTCAAATGTGAGGCGTAGGTCGTCCACCAGTGATTCGACGTGTTTAGTCTTGATGACCACGTCGTCCACATATGCCTCCACTGTTTTGCCAATTTGTTTTTCCAGACATGTTTGAATCATGCGTTGGTAGGTGGCACCAGCATTTTTGAGTCCGAAGGGCATAGTGTTGAAGCATAAAGGCCCGTACGGGCTGATAAATGCCTTTGCGGCTTGATCGGACTCCTTCATCTTAATCTGATGGTAACCGGAGTAGGCGTTGAGGAAACACAATGAATCGTGTCCTGCAGTTATGTCAATGATTTGGTCAATGCGCGGCAGCGGGAAGGGGTCCTTAGGGCAAGCCTTATTGAGGTCTTTGAAATCGACACACAAGCACCATGATTTATCCTTCTTCGGCACCATGACCAGGTTCGCTAGCCAGTCCGGGTGTTTGATTTCTCTGATGAACCCAGCTTCAAGTAGTTTGGCTAGCTCCTCCCCCATAGCTTGTCGTTTGGGTTCGAAAAATCGTTGCAGCATTTGCTTGACTGGTTTGAACCCCTTTATTATGTGGAGGCTATGTTTGGCCAGTCTGTGTGGGATTCCTGGCATATCCGAAGGATGCAAGGGAAGATGTCCCAATTTTTGCGCAGGAACGCCCATAAGGCGATGTTGACCGTCGGATCCAGCTGTGCTCCAATGGATGTTGTCTTGTTAGGATCCGTCGGGTGCAGTTGAAATTTGACTATTTCATCTGCTGATTTGAAAGAGGTGGACTTGGGCCTCTTGTCAAGGATTACATTGTCTTTGTCCACTATGGAACGCAGAGTGGTTAATTCTTCGGCCACGAGTGTCGGTGTCAAAACCGGCGGATCTCGGGTAGGGGGTCCCGAACTGTGCGTCTAAGGTCGATGGTAACAGGAGACAGGGGACACAATGTTTACACAGGTTCGGGCCCTCTCTATGGAGGTAATACCCTACTTCCTGCTTGATTGATCTTGATGAATATGAGTATTACAATAGTTGATCTACCACGAGATCGTAATGGCAAAACCCTAGAAGTCTAGCCTGTCTGACGATATATCCTCTACGGACTAAGCCCTCCGGTTTATATAGACATCGGAGGGGACTAGGGTTACACAAAGTCGGTTACAGAGAAGGGAATCTTCATATTTGGTCGCCAAGCTTGCCTTCCACGCCAAGGAGAGTCCCATCCGGACACGAGTAAAGTCTTTGGTCTTTGTATCTTCACAGCCCATTAGTCCGGCCCATGTCCAACAGACCAGACACCCGAGGACCCCTTAGTCCAGGACTCCCTCAGTAGCCCCTGAACCAGGCTTCAATGACGAGGTGTCCAGCGCGCAGATTGTCTTCGGCATTGCAAGGCGGGTTCCCCTTCCCGAATACTCCAAGATAGTCTTCGGACGTAACGAACGTGTCCGGACCTACAACACAAGTACCACACACACAACCCCAGAGAGTATAATAGTCCAATCCGCTGACAACTTTTTGTAATGTGACATCACATCTGCCCGACCATTATTTCGAGCCGTTCCATGTTTCGAGACGCGGTTTTCATTGGCACGTCTTGTTGAAGCAGAGATCGTGTCCCCTTATTGCGGGATTCTCATCAATACGAGCGTGGGTAATCCAACCGTGTCGTTTGCACAACCCTTGGGAATAGGCGAGTTTTAAGGCGAGTGGGGAGGCGCTTGATATTCACTGCCTTTATAAGGAGATAAGGATTCCCCTTCTTCACTCACGCCTTCTCTTTCTCTGCCCTTCCATTCTCGAGCTCCAGCGCCCAAGTCTTCATCCTTTTCGCTTCCAGAAAGCACTCAACCATGTCCGGATCTGGAGGCCAAGGCAAGTGGATGGCCTCCTCCGTCAAGGAGAAGGACATCACTGAGCTTCGGGCGCGCATCCAAAGCATGGTGGATGAAAACATCAAGCTCGTCCACGTGATCCAGGTGATGCTAGTTCGCCGGATCCTACCATGCCAGAGCCGAACATGCCCTTTATGGGAATTTGATCCGGAGAAGCACCCGACCTTGGAGAGGCTCTTCGGAACCACCCATGAAGACGCGTGGAAGTTGCTCTTTAAGGGCAACGAGACGCCGCCGGCCATAGACTCAGACCGCGGGCACGATCTTGCCCATCCTGCTAGTGCGGTAAGACTTTCTTGTCTCACGGTGCATCCTCTACTTGCTTGTTCAAGGAAGATATCTAAAACTTCACTATTTACTTTTTCAGGTATGGACAGAGAAAGCGGAGCGGATTCGGTGTCCGACTCCGCTGCCCGAAGAACCAGTCATCCCGCTCCTGGCGAAGATGTTGGTTCCGGCGCCCTACAAGGCGCCGGAGAAGAAGGCCAAGAAGAAGGCGAAGGGGGCCAAAGGTGGCCCTCGCCGCAAAGGAGCTTCAGACGTGTCGTCCGAAGACAAGACTCACTCCTCCGCCGCCGAAGACAACGATGGGGAGGAGGAAGAAAGCAACTCTTCCCCTGGTGGGGGAAGGAAGAAGAGGGCGGCCTCCACGAATCTGGAGGTGGAGGTGCCCAAGAGGGGGAAGGGTCCCCTCGCGGATAACACCGCGTGGGACGTCGGCGGCAGCCCCGAGCGACGCCCCCGAAGCAAGCCCCTGGCCGCATCGTAACTACTAAAACCCGTGTATGTCCATGTATCCGACCTCTCCTCTTCATGGTATTAACATGTTGAATTATGTCGTTGCAGTCCGACCCGCGACAGCTCCTCGCGATCCTCATTAGGATGTTCGCTGCATTCAAAGGCGATGGCCAGTAAGTCACCGCCGGCCGCTGACTCTCCCAAGGCCAAGGGTGTAACACCCCAGATGTAACTTTCCATATTTGTAACTCCAACTCTTGCCATTTTCGGCTATGTGTTATGATATTCTCTCCGTGGTTGGGTTTTTGTCTTTCGTTTTGCATTTTGTTCATGTCATGCATCTCATATCATGTCATCATGCGCATCTCATTTGCATACGTGTTCGTCTCATGCATCCGAGCATTTTCCCCGTTGTCCGTTTTGCAATCCGGCACTCCCACATGCACCGGCGCACCCCCTCTTCTCTCTTTTCGTGAGCGGGTGTTAAACGTTTTCGGAATGGACCGAGGTTTGCCAAGTGGCCTTGGTACACCACCGGTAGACCACCTATCAAGTTTCGTTCCATTTGGAGGTCGTTTGATGCTCCAACGGTTAACCGGGTAACCGCAAAGGCCTTTTGTGTGTTGCAGCCAAACACCCCGCCAAAACAGCCCAATAACCCATCTAAGTCACCTCCATGCTCTTGGTCATTCGATCACGATCGTGTGGGCGAAAACCGCACTCCATTTGGAGTCTCCTAGCTCCCTCTAGCTATAAATATGTCCTCCTCGTCCAAATCCGGGTCCAAACCCTAGTCTTCCCCTTCCTCCACGCGCCGGACACGTCCGCCCGGCGCCGGACGAATCGCCGCCGCCGCCTCGAGCCAACGGGCACGCGCCACATGGCCCCGCCCGCGTCCCCGCCGCCGAAGCTCGCCGGGCCCGAGGCCGGCCCCCGAGCCCGGGCGCTCCCCCGCCGCCCGCGCCCTCCCACGGCTCCCCCGCCGCCCGCGCCCTCCTGCGGCTCCCCCGCCGCCCGCCGGTCGCCGCCGTTTGCCGCACCGTCGCCGACCACCGCCGCCTCCGCCGCTCCACCTGCGCGCCCCGACCCCGCGGCCGCACCTCCTCCGGCCGGCCTCCTCCCTCTCCGGCGCTCGTCCTCGTCCCCGCCGGCGCCTCCTCCTCCCTCTCCGCCCCGATCTCCGGCGAGCCGTCGCTGCCTCGGCATCCGCGCCCGAAGAACCCTAGATCTGGGAAGAAGGTTGACTCCGAAATCCTCTAAGTCCCGTGTTGTTCACATTTTGTTGCTCTGTTCATTGCATCATATCTCATTGCATACTACTCCGTTTTGCTTGAATGATATATCGAAATGTTTATCACGAGATGCTATTCATCTTGTTCCATTGTGCCATGCTCGTTTGAGTCCATCTTGAGGCCCAAATCCCTGGTGCAAGAGTGTTATATGATGTTTACTGCTGTTACTTATCAGAACTTGGTGTTTTGTTATTTTTGCTACATTTGATGTGTGCATCTTTTGGGCATGAGCTCTACAGGTGTTTTGATCTATGCCGTGCCATCTTTATAGAGGTGTATGCCATGCATTTTTGTGATCTATGTGGTGACTAGCACAAGCATGCAAACTACGCTTCGTGATGTTTCTGTTTTCAGGGACTTAGAATGTTGCAGTCTTTTACCTGATGTTATTTTGTTGCCATGTATCCATGTGTCTACAGTGAGATCCATGTTTCTTTTGGGTATGTTCAGTAAGTATGTTTTGGACATATGGTTATGCAATTATGGAGTGCCATAGAATGTCTTAATCTTGCTCTACTTTTGGTATAAAATGTTCCTGGCAGAATGTTAATATGATATTCAATTTTGCCAAGGTTGTTGTAGTTGATCCTTACACGCTATGAACTTGATCTTGCCATGGTTAGCTTCATAAACATTCCATCTTGCTGTAGGTATGCTTGTTTTGTCATGAATTGCTTTGTGATGAGTGAATCGAGCTCACAAAGATGCCTTCATATTTCTGTTAATGCCATGCTCTGTTTTCTGCCAAGTCTGAAACCTGTTAACGAAACTTGCTATGTTTACATGGGTGCCATCATATCTTCTGATCCTTTTTGGCTCATGGCTATGAAGGGACTTTTGTTCTATGCATTTACTAGATTCATTTCATGCCTTGTTGTGCTATGTTAAGTTCCTGTAGCATATTGATTGCTTGCTCTGAACATTGCTACCTGATGCTGTTTCAGCCATGTTCTGTATTTTCACCAAGTCTGTGAAGCTGATATCTTTTGCACTTTTGCCATGCTTGTTTGAACCAGTTATATTGTGATCTAGCCGTAGCTCAGTGTTCATCTTTTGTCAAGCATCTCCTGTAGATCACTTCCATATGCTTTGTTGCTATGTTGGGGTGCTGTAGCATAGTTACTTGATGTATTCTAAGTGCTATCATGCTGTTAATCGCAGAATCGTGTCATTCTTGTTTTGCTTGCCATTTGCAAACCGTGCATCCGTTTCCGGTGATCTTTATATCGATTTCGACCGAAATCATCTCATCTTTCCAGTCGCATACTTGGTTTTCCAAGTTTCTGCCTTGTTCATCCTTTTTTCTTCCGGAGCACGCATACGCATCGCATATTATATCTCGCATATCATGCATGTATTGCATCATGTTGCTTGTGCATTTCCCGTGATTGATTGTGGTTCCATTGCTTGTGTTCTTGCTGTGGGTAGAGCTGGGAGACGAGTTCGTGAACGAGGAACCTGTTGAGTACGCTTACGAGGATCAAGCTTTTGACAACTCTGAGAACCTTGCAGGCAAGATGACCATACCCTCGAAATCACTTCTATCTTTGCTTTGCTAGTTGTTCGTTCTATTGCTATGCCGCGCTACCTACCTTGCTATATCTTGCCTCCCATATTGCCATGTCAAGCCTCTAACCATCCTTTCCTAGCAAACCGTTGTTTGGCTAAGTTACCGCTTTTGCTCAGCCCTTCTTATAGCGTTGCTAGTTGCAGGTGAAGTTGAAGTAGATTCCATGTTGGAACATGGATATTTTGGCATATCACAATATCTCTTCTTTAATTAATGCATCTATATATTTGGTAAAGGATGGAAGGCTCGGCCTTATGCCTGCTGTTTTGTTCCACTCTTGCCGCCCTAGTTTCCGTTATACCGGTATTATGTTCCTTGAGTTTGTGTTCCTTACGCGGTTGGGTGATTTATGGGACCCCCTTGACAGTTCGCTTTGAATAAAACTCCTCCAGCAAGGCCCAACCTTGGTTTTACATTTGCCTACCTAAGCCTTTTTCCCTTGGGTTTTCGCGAGCCCGAGGGTCATCTTTATTTAACCCCCCCCCCCCCCCCCCCGGGCCAGTGCTCCTTCGAGTGTTGGTCCGAACCGAGCAGCCTTCGGGGCCACCTCGGGGAAACTCGAGGCCTGGTTTTACTCGTAGCTTGACTTATCCGGTGTGCCCTGAGAACGAGATATGTGCAGCTCCTATCGGGATTTGTCGGCGCATCGGGCGGCTTTGCTGGTCTTGTTTTACCATTGTCGAAATGTCTTGTAAACCGGGATTCCGAGACTGATCGGGTCTTCCCGGGAGAAGGTTTATCCTTCGTTGACCATGAGAGCTTATAATGGGCTAAGTTGGGACACCCCTGCAGGGTATTATCTTTCGAAAGCCGTGCCCGCGGTTATGAGGCAGATGGGAATTTGTTAATGTCAGGTTGTAGAGAACTTTACACTTGACTTAATTAAAATACATCAACCGTGTGTGTAGCCGTGATGGTCTCTTCTCGGCGGAGTCCGGGAAGTGAACACGGTTTGAGTTATGCATGAACGTAAGTAGTTTCAGGATCACTTCTTGATCATTTCTAGCTTCGCGACCGTTGTGTTGCTTCTCTTCTCGCTCTCTTTTGCGTATGTTAGCCACCATATATGCTTAGTGCTTGCTGCAGCTCCACCTCATTACACCATCCTTTCCTATAAGCTTAAATAGTCTTGATCTCGCGGGTGTGAGATTGCTGAGTCCTCGTGACTCACAGATTCTACCAAAACAGTTGCAGGTGCCGACGATGCCAGTGCAGATGACGCAACCGAGCTGAAGTGGGTGTTCGACGAGGAACGTGGTCGTTACTATGTTTTGTTTCCTGATGATCAGTAGTGGAGCCCAGTTGGGACGATCGGGGATCTAGCATTTGGGGTTATCTTATTTTCATTTGGATTTGACCGTAGTCGGTCTATGTGTGGATTTTGGATGATGTATGAATTGATTTATGTATTGTGTGAAGTGGCGATTGTAAGCCAACTCTCGTTATCCCATTCTTGTTCATTACATGGGATTGTGTGAAGATAACCCTTCTTGCGACAATACCACAATGCGGTTATGCCTCTAAGTCGTGCCTCGACACGTGGGAGATATAGCCGTATCGTGGGCGTTACAAAGGGAGACGACGAGGTGCTGTCCCAAAGGACCTTCCCAGGCCAGGGAGAGGTTCGGGAGGCCGTCAAGGTGGCGCCGGAGGGCGAAACCTCGGTCACCGAACACCTGGGGGAGCAGGTCCCCATGGAGACTGGCGATGGGGGCCGTATTCAGTTCGGCCCCCAGCCAAACATGGTTCTAGAGACCCATATGGCTCCGGAATCCGGCGAGCAGCCTCCTTCAAAAGAAGGAGGTGTGCCTGTCCCGCCAGTGACCTCTGTCCAGCCAGAGGCACCGGATAATCTGCTGGAAGTGCTACGAGGCGCTTCCATTGTGGAGGAACACTGTATCCTTATGGGTACGGTGATTGAGAGGGTTCAGTCCATCAATAGCGGACTGACCGAAGCCTGCAACAGCCTGCTGACCGGCTTTGAGGTAAGCGACGTGAAAGAAAAAGTCCTAGTATAGATAGTAGCCCCTGAGACACTGTCCAGTGTACGAAAAGAAATGCCGGACAGAGGATCAATTAATTTTCGCAGGAAACTAACTAAATATGTCTTATGTGAATAAGCAGGCATCGTTGCTAGCTGCAACCTCTCAAGCAGCGGAGGTCTCCGGACTAAAGTTGAGTCTGGAGCGGGCCGAAGAAGAGCTCGGCCTTGTAAAAAGGCATCTTGAGGACAAGCAAGGTATGTTGTGGCTAGCTGTTTACTCAGAAAGAATGAACGGTGTGTAATGACCGTAATGTCATGGTATTTGTAGGGGCGGCAACCGAGGTCAAGGTCCTGAAAAAGGCCCTGGTCGAAGCCGAGGAGAAAGCTGCCAAGGAACAAGCCACCCGTAAGAAGCTCGAGGCCAGGCTTAATGAGGTCTAACAAGAGCTCTAGGATGCTGTGAAAAAATGCGAGACCTTGGAGTGCGATGTTTTGGCTCGAGAAACTGAACTCACCAAGGCTCGCCAAAACGCGGAAGAGGCCCGGGTTGAAGCCCAGGGTGCCCTCCAGGAGATCTAGGAAGCCAAGAAAATCGCGGCGGGTAAGGCGTTTAGTATGCAAAGCAAGTATGTGAAGAAGAAGTATTTCTTACTAACCCGTATTCGGAGTTCTCCAGGGGCGTTTGCGGATCTGCCGCGTAGTGTGTCTGACGCTGCGGAGTTCTTCCGAGCCGAAGAAGGAGCTCAATGGAGAAACTGTTCTGGTAGCAATATCTTGCGCCAGAACATCCAGGGCCCTTTAGCGATCAGCTAAAACAGCTGGTCGAGCTGCATAGGGTGGCCGAGCTAGCCATGAAGGATTTGATAATCCGGCTGTGGCCTGCCGAAGCTATACCCAGCAGCTACTTCGGTCTCGTGAAGCGGCTGGTAGATGCCTACCCTCGGCTAGACGTCGTCAAGCGGTCGGCCTGCATCGAGGGCACGCGCATGGCCTTCGCCCGCATCAAGGTGTGGTGGGCGAAGATGGATGCAGTCAAGCTTGTGACCGAGGGGCCACCCGAAGGCAAGGAGCACCGCACGCCCGAGCAGTATTTTGAAGACGTCCTGGAGGGGTCTCGCATTGTGGCGACGCAATATGCGCAAGACATTATCTTTGAATGAATATATTCATGTTGTCTCTGCCTTGTATGATGAAACAAAGTTTTTATGTAATATAATGTTTGCTTTTTTAAAAAAAATTACCTCCTGTGTGGCCGTGTTGTATGAAATCTGAGAGTTGGCCAGTCATCGGCTTCTGCCCCCACGTAGGTAGTACGGGGGTGTTCGGGATGGAATCTAGACACTCTTGATCCAATTGTTTGGTCCTTGAAGGAGGTGTTTAGCGCAACGAACTAGGCAATCAGACTATGCGGCTTGAACACCCTCACTTAGCCATAGGAGTTTGACAATAAAAAATTTAGGCGTAGCCCCTAGTATCCGAACTAGGATGCTGTAAACACCTGATCGGGCAAGTACCAATCCTTCGTGTAATGCGGAAAAAATATCTAAAGATTTGATACCTCCGAAGAGCTGACCGACTCTCGCCGCATCATAACAGTCAGTTTTCGGCTTTCTCTACTGAGGTGCTCATCCGGGTAAACCAGGGCACAATCACAGTAGTTCTCCCTTTACTACCTTAGCCGATATAGCGGAACATAAGGTAGCAAGCACAGGAGCCGGGCAACCCAACTATTGACCAAAGACATGATTCGGAGCCAATGCATATAGTGCTAAATTCGGGGTGCCGAACTGTACTATAAAAAGTGTTCGGACTTTGTTGCCATAGTGCGGGGCGCTATGAAGCCCCTGGCAAATGTGAAACGTACCAAAGTGTAAGGGTGCTATCTGATAAGGTTATCAACAGAAAAAGGAAAACAGAAAAGGAGCAAGGGTAATGAGCCAGGGCCGCAGAATTTGGGCCGCAAACTGTTTCCATTATAATTTGATTAATACTTCAAAGCGCATTGATACAAATAGTGCAATAAGCAGCGGGCTAAGCGAAAACCAAGGGAGAGCTGCGTGTGGGTCCTGAAAACAGGTAGAGTGACCGTTAAAGAAACCACCTAGAAATTCCCCTATAAGTCTGTGTTGCTTGCCATCTTGGTGTATTTATCCTTCGAAAGGACCGGTGATCAGGCCATCAGGGAAGGTATGTGGAAAAGAAACCTGAAAAGGAGAAAAAAGAAACAATGAAAGTATATGTGTCCTGGGGCGGTCGAGCCGTATTGTGGATCACAAGCTAGTTATGCCTCCGTCTATGCCCATGGTATTTTGAGTGCGTAGTTATGTACGCACGGTGCGAATGCCGCCACTTGATCGGGACATGGACGGAGGCCAAATTGCTAGTCGAGCTCTTGACGAGCCGAGCTGTCCTGCTGTAGAATAGTCCGGACCCTCTTGATAGTGTTCGGGAGCTCGGCCACCGAATTAAGGTTCTGCTTAAAAAGGCCGCTCTATACTTCTACTGCTAAGGCAACGGTGTGCTCCTTGGTGCGGAGGCGTTCCGTGTTTCCATTAACTGTTATGATGCCGCGTGGTCCGGGCATCTTGAGCTTGAGATAAGCATAGTGAGGCACCTCATTGAATCGAGCAAATGCGGTTCGTCCGAGCAGTGCGTGATAGCCGCTGCGAAAAGGGACGATATCAAAAATTAGCTCTTTGCTTTTGAAGTTGTCCGGAGATCCGAAGACGACCTCTAGTGTGATTGAGCCCGTACAGCAGGCCTCTACACCTGGTATGAGTCCTTTAAAGGTAGTCCTTGTGGGCTTGATTCGTGATGGATTGATGCCCATTTTGTGCACTGTATCCTGATAGAGCAGGTTCAGGCTGCTGCCGCCGTCCATGAGGACTTGCGTCAGGTGGAATCCATCAATTATTGGGTAAGGGACCAATGCGGCTTAGCCGCCATGACAGATACTGGTCGGATGATCCCGGTGATCGAAGGTGATCGGGCATGACGACCATGGATTGAATTTTGGGGTGACTGGCTCTATCGCATAGACGTCCCTGAGTGCGCGCTTGTGCTCCTTCTTGGGGATGTGGGTAGCGTATATCATGTTCACCGTTTTGACCTGAGGGGGAAACTTCTTCTGCCCCCCTGTATTCGGTGGCCAGGGCTCCTCGTCATCGTCCTCGCTTTGCGATCCCTTCTCCTTGTTTTCGGCATTTAATTTGCCTGCCTGTTTAAAAACCCAACAATCTCTGTTGGTATGATTGGCTGGTTTGTCTGGGGTGCCATGGATCTGGCACGGACGGTCGAGTATGCGGTACAAACTGGATGGTCCCGAATTATTTCCTTTATATGGCTTCTTTCGTTGACCGAACTTGGGGCCGCTGAATCCGGCGTTGACTGCAGTGTCATCGGTGTTATCACCATTGCTTCGACGTTTGAACTTATTGTGTCGGAGCTTGCCGTTGCTGTTTTTGACTTCGGAGGTGCCCGCTTTGCTTGCCGTGTTTTTGCTATGGGCCAGCCAACTATCCTCACCCACACAAAAGCGGGTCATGAGTGCTGTGAGGGCTGCCATGGACTTCAGCTTTTCTTGGCCGAGGTGGCGGGCGAGCCATTCGTCGCGGATGCTGTGCTTAAAGGCCGCTAGGGCTTCGGCATCCGGACAGTCGACGATCTGGTTCTTTTTAGTTAGGAACCTAGTCTAGAATTTCCTGGCTGACTCTCCGGGCTGTTGAACTATGTGACTTAGGTCATCGGCATCTGGTGGCCGGACATATGTACCTTGAAAGTGTTGGGCAACGTAGTAATTTCAAAATTTTCCTACGCACACGCAAGATCATGGTGATGCATAGCAACGAGAGGGGAGAGTATTGTCCACGTACCCTCGTAGACCGTAAGCGGAAGCGTTCTGAGAATGCGGTTGATATAGTCGTACGTCTTCACGATCCGACCGATCCAAGTACCGAACGCACGGCACCTTTGAGTTCAGCACATGTTCAGCTCGATGACGTCCCACGAACTCTAATCTAGCAGAGCTTCGCGAGAGAGTTCCGTCAGCACGACAACATGATGATGGTGATGATGTTGCTACCGACGCAGGGCTTCTCCTAAGCACCGCTACGATATGATTGAGGTGGATTATGGTGGAGGGGGGCACCACACACGGCTTGGGACAATCAGCTTGTGTGTCTTTGGGTGCCCCCCCCCGCCCCCGTATATAAAGGAGCAAGGGAGGAGGCCAGCCGGCCCTTGGGGCGCGCCAAGGAGGGGGGAGTCCTCCTCCTAGTAGGAGTAGGACTCCCTCTTCCTAGTCCAACTAGGAAGAGGGAAGGGGGAAGGAAAGAGAGGGAGAGGGAGAGGGAAAGAGGGGTCGCGCCCCCCTCCCCTAGTCCAATTCGGACTCCTCATGGGAGGGGGCGCGCCACCTCCTGGGCTGCTGCCCTCACTCTCTCCCCTCAGGCCCACTAAGGTCCAATACTTCCCCGGGGGGTTCCGGTAACCCCTCCGGCATTCCGGTTTTCTCCGAAACCACCCGGAACACTTCCGGTGTCCGAATATATCCGTCCAATATATCAATCTTTATGTCTCGACCATTTCAAGACTCCTCGTCATGTCTGTGATCACATCCGGGACTTCGAACTACCTTCGGTACATCAAATCACATAAACTCATAATACCGATCGTCACCGAACTTTAAGCGTGCGGACCCTACGGGTTCGAGAACTATGTAGACATGACCGAGACACGTGTCCGGTCAATAACCAATAGCGGAACCTGGATGCTCATATTGGTTCCTACATATTCTACGAAGATCTTTATCGGTCAAACCGCATAACAACATACGTTGTTCCCTTAGTCATCGGTATGTTACTTGCCCGAGATTCGATCGTCGGTATCTCAATACCTAGTTCAATCTCGTTACCGGCAAGTCTCTTTACTCATTCTGTAATGCATCATCCCGCAACTAACTCATTAGTCACATTGCTTGCAAGGCTTATAGTGAAGTGCATTACCGAGAGGGCCCAAAGATACCTCTCCGACAATCGGAGTGACAAATCCTAATCTCGATCTATGCCAGCTCAACAAGTACCATCGGAGACACCTGTAGAGCACCTTTATAATCACCCAGTTACGTTGTGACGTTTGGTAGCACACAAAGTGTTCCTCCGGTATCCGGGAGTTGCATAATCTCATAGTCATAGGAACATGTATAAGTCATGAAGAAAGCAATAGCAATATACTAAACGATCAAGTGCTAAGCTAACGGAATGGGTCAAGTCAATCACATCATTCTCTAATGATGTGATCCCGTTAATCAAATGACAACTCTTGTCTATGGCTAGGAAACTCAACCATCTTTGATTCAACGAGCTAGTCAAGTAGAGGCATACTAGTGACACTCTGTTTGTCTATGTATCCACACATGTACTAAGTTTCTGGTTAATACAATTCTAGCATGAATAATAAACATTTATCATGAAATAAGGAAGTAAATAACAACTTTATTATTGCCTCTAGGGCATATTTCCTTCAGTCTCCTACTTGCACTAGAGTCAATAATCTAGTTCACATCGCCATGTGGTTTAACACCAATAGTTCACATCACCATGTGATCATCGCCATGTGACCAACACTCAAAGGGTTTACTAGAGTCTGTAATCTTAGTTCACATCGCCATGTGATTAACACCCAAAGAGTACTAAGGTGTGATCATGTTTTGCTTGTGAGAGAAGTTTAGTCAACGGGTCTGCCATATTCAGATCCGTATGTATTTTGCAAATTTCTATGTCAACAATGCTCTGCACGGAGCTACTCTAGCTAATTGCTCCCTTTTTCAATATGTATCCAGATTGAGACTTAGAGTCATCTGGATTAGTGTCAAAACTTGCATCGACGTAACCCTTTACGACGAACCTTTTGTCACCTCCATAATCGAGAAACATATCCTTATTCCACTAAGGATAATTTTGACCGCTGTCCAGTGATCTACTCCTAGATCACTATTTTACTCCCTTGCCAAACTCAGTGTAGGGTATACAATAGATCAGGTACACAGCATGGCATACTTTATAGAACCTATGGCTGAGGCATAGGGATTGACTTTCATTCTCTTTCTATCTTCTGTCGTGGTCGGGCTTTGAGTCTTACTCAATTTCACACCTAGCAACTCAGGCAAGAACTCCTTCTTTGACTGTTCTATTTTGAACTACTTCAAAAACTTGTCAAGGTATGTACTAATTGAAAAAACTTATCAAGCGTCTTGATCTATCTCCATAGATCTTGATGCCCAATATGTAAGCAACTTCACCGAGGTCTTTTTTGTTTGAAAAACTCCTTTCAAACACTCCTTTATGCTTTCGATCAACAATATGTCTTTCACATATACTTATCAGAAAGGCTGTAGTGCTCCCACTCACTTTCTTGTAAATACAGGCTTCACCGCAAGTCGGTATAAAACTATATGCTTTGATCAACTCATCAAAGCGTATATTCCAACTCCGAGATGCTTGCACCAGTCCATAGATGGATCACTGGAGATTTGCACACTTTGTTAGCACCTTTGGGATCGACAAAACCTTCTGGTTGCATCATATACAACTCTTCTTTAAGAAAACCATTTAAGGAATGCACGTTTGACATCCATTTGCCAAATTTCATAAAATGTGGCAATTGCTAACATGATTCGGACAGACTTTTATGCATCGATACAAGTGAGAAAATCTCATTGTAGTCAACACCTTGAACTTGTCGAAAACCTTTTGCGATAAGTCGAGCTTTGTAGACAGTAACATTACCATCAGTGTCCGTCTTCCTCTTGAAGATCCATTTATTTTCTATGGCTTGCCGATCATCGGGCAAGTCAATCAAAGTCCACACTCTATTCTCATACATGGATCCCATCTCAGATTTCATGGCCTCAAGCCATTTCGCGGAATCTAGGCTCATCATCGCTTCCTCATAGTTCGTAGGTTCGTCATGGTCTAGTAACATGACCTCCAGAACAGGATTACCGTACCACTCTGGTGCGGATCTTACTCTGGTTGACCTACGAGGTTCGGTAGTAACTTGATCTGAAGTTAGATGATCATCATCATTAGCTTCCTCGCTAATTGGTGTAGAAGTCACAGGAACAGATTTCTGTGATGAACTACTTTCCAATAAGGGAGCAGGTACAATTACCTCATCAAGTTTTACTTTCCTCCCACTCACTTCTTTCGAGAGAAACTCCTTCTCTAGAAAGGATCCATTCTTAGCAAAGAATGTCTTGCCTTCGGATCTGTGATAGAAGGTGTACCCAACAGTCTCCTTTGGGTATCCTATGAAAACACATTTCTCCGATTTGGGTTCGAGCTTATCAGGTTGAAGCTTTTTCACATAAGCATCGCAGCCCCAAACTTTAAGAAACAAAAACTTTGGTTTCTTGCCAAACCACAGTTCATATGGTTTCGTTCCAACGGATTTAGATGGTGCCCTATTTAACGTGAATGCAGCTGTCTCTAATGCATAACCCCAAAATGATAGTGGTAAATCGGTAAGAGACATCATAGATTGCACCATATCTAATAAAGTACGGTTACGATGTTCGGACACACCATTACGCTGTGGTGTTCCAGGTGGCGTGAGTTGCGAAACTATTCCGCATTGTTTCAAATGAAGACCAAACTCGCAACTGAAATATTTGCCTTTACGATCAGATCGTAGAAACTTTATTTTCTTGTTACGATGATTCTCTACTTCACTCTAAAAATCTTTGAACTTTTCAGATGTTTCAGATTTATGTTTCATCAAGTAGATATACCCATATCTGCTCAAATCATCTGTGAAGGTCAGAAAATAATGATACCCGCCGCGAGCCTCAACATTCATTGGACCGCATACATCAGTATGTATTGTTTCCAATAAGTCAGTTGCTCGCTGCATTGTTCCGGAGAACGGAGTCTTAGTCATCTTGCCCATGAGGCATGGTTCGCAAGCATCAAGTGATTCATAATCAAGTGATTCCAAAAGCCCATCAGCATGGAGTTTCTTCATGCGCTTTACACCAATATGACCCAAACGGCAGTGCCACACATAAGTTGTACTATCATTATTAAACTTATATCTTTTGGCTTCAATATTATGAAGATGTGTATCATTATGATCGAGATCCAACAAACCATTTTCATTGGGTGTATGACCATAGAAGGTTTTATTCATGTAAACAGAACAACAATTATTCTCTGACTTAAATGAATAACCGTATTGCAATAAACATGATCAAATCATATTCATGCTCAACGCAAACACCAAATAACATTTATTTAGGTTCGACACTAATCCCAAAAGTATAGGGAGTGTGCGATGATGATCATATCAATCTTGGAACCACTTCCAACACACATCGTCACTTCACCCTTAACTAGTCTTTGTTCATTCTGCAACTCCCGTTTCGAGTTACTACTCTTAGCAATTGAACTAGTATCAAATACTGAGGGGTTGCTATAAACACTAGTAAAGTACACATCAATATCATGTATATCAAATTTACCTTTGTTCACTTTGCCATCCTTCGTATCCGCCAAATACTTGGGGCAGTTCTGCTTCCAGTGACCAGTCCCTTTGCAGAAGAAGCACTTAGTCTCAGGATTAGGTCTAGACTTGGGCTTCTTCACTTGAGCAGCAACTTGCTTGCCGTTCTTCTTGAAGTTCCCCTTCTTCCCTTTGCCCTTTTCTTGAAACTAGTGGTCTTGTCAACCATCAACACTTGATGCTTTTCTTGATTTCTACCTTCGTCGATTTCAACATCACGAAGAGCTTGGGAATCGTTTCTGTTATCCCTTGCATATTATAGTTCATCACGAAGGTCTAGTAACTTGGTGATAGTGACTAGAGAACTCTGTCAATCACTATCTTATCTAGAAGATTAACTCTCACTTGATTCAAGTGATTATAGTACTCAGACATTCCGAGCACATGCAAACTAGCTGAGCTATTCTCCTCCATCTTGTAGGCAAAGTACTGTCAGAGGTATCATACCTCTCGACACGGGCATGAGTATGAAATAACAATTTCAACTCTTCGAACATCTTATATGCTCCATGGCGTTCAAAACATTTTTGAAGTCCTGGTTCTAATCCGTAAAGCATGGTGCACTAAACTATCAAGTAGTCATCATACTGAGCTTTGTCAAACGTTCATAAAGTCTGCATCTGCTCCTGCAATCGGTCTGTCACCTAGCGGTGCATCAAGGACATAATTCTTCTGTGCAGCAATGAGGATAATCCTCAGATCACGGATCCAATCCGCATCATTGCTACTAATATCTTTCAACTTAGTTTTCTCTAGGAACATATCAAAAATAAAACAGGGGAGCTAAATGCGAGCTATTGATCTACAACATAGATATGCTAATACTACCAGGACTAAGTTCATGATAAATTAAAGTTCAATTAATCAAATTACTTAAGAACTCCCACTTAGATAGACATCCCTCTAATCATCTAAGTGATCACGTGATCCATATCAACTAAACCATGTTCGATCATCACGTGAGATGGAGTAGTTTTCAATGGTGAACATCACTATGTTGATCATATCTACTATATGATTCACGCTCGACCTTTCGGTCTCAGTGTTCCGAGGCCATATCTGCATATGCTAGGCTCGTCAAGTTTAACCCGAGTATTTCTGCGTGTGCAAAACTGGCTTGCACCCGTTGTATATGAACGTAGAGCTTATCACACCCGATCATCACGTGGTGTCTCGGCACGACGAACTTTGGCAACGGTGCATACTTAGGGAGAACACTTGTACCTTGAAATTTAGTGGGAGATCATCTTATAATGCTACCGTCAATCAAAGCAGAATAAGATGCATAAAAGATAAACATCACATGCAATCAATATAAGTGATATGATATGGCCATCATCATCTTGTGTCTTTGATCTCCATCTCCAAAGCACCGTCATGATCACCATCATCACGGGCGCGACACCTTGATCTCCATTGTAGCATCGTTGTCGTCTCACCAACTATTGCTTCTACGACTATCGCTACCGCTTAGTGAAAAAGTAAAGCAATTACAGGGTGATTGCATTGCATACAATAAAGCGACAACCATATGCCTCCTGCCAGTTACCGATAACTCTGTTACAAAACATGATCATCTCATACAATAAAATATAGCATCATGCCTTGACCATATCACATCACAACATGCCCTGCAAAAACAAGTTAGACGTCCTCTACTTTGTTGTTGCAAGTTTTACGTGGCTGCTACGGGCTGAGCAAGAACCGTTCTTACCTACACATCAAACCCACAACGATATTTCGTCAAGTTAGTGCTGTTTTAACCTTCAACAAGGACCAGGTGTAGTCACACTCGATTCAACTAAAGTTGGAGAGACTGACACCCGCCAGCCACCTGTGTGCGAAGCACATCGGTAGAACCAGTCTCGCGTAAGCATACGCGTAATGTCGGTCCGGGCCGCTTCATCCAACAATACCGCCGAACCAAAGTATGACATGCTGGTAAGCAGTATGACTTGTATCGCCCACAACTCACTTGTGTTCTACTCGTGCATATAACATCTACGCATAAACCTGGCTCGGATGCCACTGTTGGGGGACGTAGTAATTTCAAAATTTTCCTACGCACATGCAAGATCATGGTGATGCATAGCAACGAGAGGGGAGAGTATTGTCCACGTACCCTCGTAGACCGTAAGCGGAAGCGTTATGAGAACGCGGTTGATGTAGTCGTACGTCTTCACGATCCGACCGATCCAAGTACTGTACGCACGGCACCTCCGAGTTCAGCACACGTTCAGCTCGATGACGTCCCACGAACTCCGATCCAGCAGAGCTACGTGGGAGATTTCCGTCAGCACAACAGCGTGATGACGGTGATGATGTTGCTACCGATCCAGGGCTTCGCCTAAGCACCGCTACGATATGATTGAGGTGGATTATGGTGGAGTGGGGCACCGCACACGGCTTGGAACAATCAACTTGTGTGTCTTTGGGTGCCCCCCACCCCCACCCCCGTATATAAAGGAGCAAGGGGGGAGGCCGGCCGGCCCTCGGGGCGCATGAAGGAGGGGGGAGTCCTCCTCCTAGTAGGAGTAGGACTCCCCTTTCCTAGTCCAACTAGGAAGAGGGAAGGGGGAAGGAAAGAGAGGGAGAGGGAGAGGGAAAGAGGGGCCGCGCCCCCCTCCCCTAGTCCAATTCGGACTCCTCATGGGAGGGGGCGCGCCACCTCCTGGGCTGCTGCCCTCTCTCTTCCCTCAGGCCCACTAAGGCCCAATACTTCCCCGGGGGGTTCCGGTAATCCCTCCGGCACTCCGATTTTCTCCGAAACCACCTGGAACACTTCAGGTGTCCAAATATAGCCGTCCAATATATCAATCTTTATGTCTCGACCATTTCGAGACTCCTCGTCATGTCCGTGATCACATCCGAGACTCCGAACTACCTTCGGTACATCAAATCACATAAACTCATAATACCGATCGTCACCGAACTTTAAGCGTGCGGACCCTACGGGTTCGAGTACTATGTAGACATGACCGAGACACGTCTCCGGTCAATAACCAATAGCGGAACCTGGATGCTCATATTGGTTCCTACATATTCTACGAAGATCTTTATCGGTCAAACCGCATAACAACATACGTTGTATCCTTTGTCATCGGTATGTTACTTGCCCATGATTCGATCGTCGGTATCTCAATATCTAGTTCAATCTCATTACTGGCAAGTCTCTTTACTCGTTCCGTAATGCATCATCCCGCAACTAACTCATTAGTCACATCGCTTGCAAGGCTTATAGTGATGTGCATTACCGAGAGGGCCCATAGATACCTCTCCGACAATCAGAGTGACAAATCCTAATCTCGATCTATGCCAGCTCAACAAGTACCATCGGAGACACCTGTAGAGCACCTTTATAATCACCCAGTTATGTTGTGACGTTTGGTAGCACACAAAGTGTTCCTCCGGTATCCGGGAGTTGCATAAGCTCATAGTCATAGGAACATGTATAAGTCATGAAGAAAGCAATAGCAATATACTAAACGATCAAGTGTTAAGCTAACGGAATGGGTCAAGTCAATCACATCATTCTCTAATGATGTGATCCCGTTAATCAAATGACAACTCATGTCTATGGCTAGGAAACTCAACCATCTTTGATTCAATGAGCTAGTCAAGTAGAGGCATACTAGTGACACTTTGTTTGTCTATGTATCCACACATGTACTAAGTTTCCGGTTAATACAATTCTAGCATGAATAATAAACATTTATCATGAAATAAGGAAATAAATAATAACTTTATTTTTGCCTCTAGGGCATATTTCCTTCAGAAAGTTGTCGCGGAAGGCGTCTTCCAAATCCTCCCAGCTGCCAATAGAGTTTTCAGGCAGACTGTTTAACCAGTGCCGAGCTGGCCCTTTAATTTTTAACGGGAGGTATTTGATGGCATGGAGATCATCTCCACGGGCCGTATGGATATGAAGAAGAAAATCCTCGATCCACACCGCGGGATCAGTTGTTCGATCGTATGATTTGATATTCACGGGTTTAAACCCTTCTGGGAATTCATGCTCCATTACTTCGTCAGTGAAGCAAAGGGGGTGTGCGGCGCCTCTATATCGGGCCACATCGCGACGTAGCTCCGATGGAGTCCGTCTGCGGTTTTCGGCCTGGGCGTGTCTAGGCTTGTCACGTCCGAATAGATAGCCGTCGTCACGTGTCGGGGCATGTCCTTGCGATCCGTAGATTGATCTGGTATGTCCTGCTCTAATGTCCAGGTTCTGCCGAAGGTCATATGTATAACCCCGAGCTGTTTTTTCTCTGCCTTTACGGCGAGGTGGGGCGGTCTGGTGTTCGGCTTGAGTTGTCGCTTTGTCCCGACCACGTGGTGGTCGGTCAGCCGCATTGCGCGATGATGGTACGGGCTCCGGTGCCTCATCATCGAACTGAGGTAGCAATTTGCGCTTTGGGTAACTTTTGGCTGGGTGCTTAAGGCTGTATTCTTCGGCTGCCAGGACATCAGTCCATCTATCATTTAGCAGATCTTGATCAGCTTGAAGTTGCTGCTGCTTCTTTTCAGGCTCCTTGCAGTGGCTATTAGCTGGCGCTTAAAGTGCTCCTCCTCGAGGGGTTCCTCAGGCATGATAAAATCCTCGTTGCCGAGGCTCGCCTCCTCCTCGGAGAGCGGAAGATAATTACTGTCCTCCGAGTCTTCGTTTATGGCCTGTTCATCGGGGCTAACTTGCCCATCTTCCCGTTCTTCTTGTTCGGAAGTTGCTTTAACGGGGTATTCATTGTCTTCGGCACCGTCCGGAGTATTATCTTCTCCTGTACCGGTGTTACTATCTTTGCTGCGGCGTGATTTTGAGCGGCGCCATTGACGCCGGCGCTTTGGTGGTATCTCAGGAGGTTTATCCTTGATTGGATCCTTCTTGTTATCGCCCTTGTTCTCTTCAGGTGTGTCCACCATGTATACGTCATACGAGGAGGTGTTGGACGGCGGGTTTTGGGCCTCCTCTTCTCCGGCATCGTCGTCCATGCCGTCGATGTCTTCGGAGCCGTAATCGAGCATGCCAGTTAGGTCTTCAACAGTGGCTATGAAGTGGGCGGTGGGTGGGAAGCGAAATTCCCCGCCATGGTTCGGACCGGATAGTGTTCGGCTGCGAGCCCCCCGCTAAGGATAGTGCTCTTAACGAGTTTAACACGTCGCCCAAAGGCGAGTGCCGAAAAATGTCCGCGGAGCTGAATTCAACGATCGATGACTGATCGAGCTCGACGCTTGTGGACGCACATGGTTCGGAGCCTGTAACCGGAAACGAGTCCAAGGCTCCGGTAACATGGATTCCACTCGAGGTTGGGTATGTGTGCGGCTCTGACGCCGCTAGGACTGCGGCATCCGTGGCGGGGTTGAGCTTCCTGTCTTCGGATGACGCGATCTGCTCCGGATCTAAGGCCAGAGCAGTCACAGGTACTATCTCCTGGGTATGGTCCGATGACAGATTTAAGTCATGTTCATCGTGGTGACGGGAAGCGGCTGCCGAGGTCTCAAATCCGTCGAAGATAAATTCTCCGCGGATATCCACGACATAGTTCAAGCTCCTGAATCTGACCTGACGGCCGGGGGCGTAGCTGTCGATCTGCTCCAGATGGCCAAGCGAGTTGGCCCGCTGTGCGAAGCCACCGAACACGAAGATCTGTCCGGGGAGGAAGACTTCCCCTTGGACAGCATTGTTGTAGATGATTGAAGGAGCCATCGAACCTTTTGAGGACAGCACAGTGGAACTCTCAATGAAAGCACCAATGTCGGTGTCAAAACCGGCGGATCTCGGGTAGGGGGTCCCGAACTGTGTGTCTAAGGTCAATGGTAACAGGAGACAAGGGACAATGTTTACCCAGGTTCGGGCCCTCTCTATGGAGGTAATACCCTACTTCCTGCTTGATTGATCTTGATGAATGTGAGTATTACAAGAGTTGATCTACCACGAGCTCGTAATGGCTAAAACCCTAGAAGTCTAGCCTGTCTGACTATAATTGTATATATCCTCAACGGACTAAGCCCTCCGGTTTATATAGACATCGGAGGGGACTAGGGTTACACAAAGTCGGTTACAGAGAAGGGAATCTTCATATTTGGTCGCCAAGCTTGCCTTCCACGCCAAGGAGAGTCCCATCCGGACACGGGTAAAGTCTTCGGTCTTTGTATCTTCACAGCCCATTAGTCCAGCCCATGTCCAACAGACCGGACATCCGAGGACCCCTTAGTCCAGGACTCCCTCAATGAGGGCCTCGGATAGTGCCTCGAGGGCCAGGGATGCGGTTTTGTTTTCGGCACGGAGTGCTATATCCGGATCGCTGGTGATAGTGATTACTCCATTGGGCCATGGTGTTTTGAGCTTCATGTACCCGCAATGGGGTATGGCTTGAAAGTTCGCAAAGGTGTCCTGCCCCAAAAGGGCGTGGTATCCGCTATTGAAAGGGGCCACGTGGAAGAGCAACTCTTCGGACCTGTAGTTTTCAGGCGTGCTGAATACTACGTCGAGTTTAATTTTTCCCGAGCATCGCGCTTCTCGACTGGGGACAATACCTCGAAAGGCAGTACTACTTTGCTCGATGCGGCTCTTGTCCATTTGCATTTTGTCGAGCGTGTCTTCGTAGATGAGGTTAATGAAGGAAATATGCCCTAGAGGCAATAATAAAGTATTATATATTTCCTTATATCATGATAAATGTTTATTATTCATGCTAGAATTGTATTAACCGGAAACATAATACATGTGTGAATACATAGACAAACAGAGTGTTACTAGTATGCCTCTACTTGACTAGCTCGTTAATCAAAGATGGTTATGTTTCCTAGCCATAGACATGAGTTGTCATTTGATTAACGTGATCACCTCATTAGGAGAATGACGTGATTGACATGACCCATTACGTTAGCTTAGCACCCGATCGTTTAGTATGTTGTGATTGCTTTCTTCATGACTTATACATGTTCCTATGACTATGAGATTATGCAACTCCCGTTTACCGGAGGAACACTTTGTGTGCTACCAAACATCACAACGTAACTGGGTCATTATAAAGGTGCTCTATAGGTGTCTCCAAAGGTACTTGTTGGGTTGGCGTATTTCGAGATTAGGATTTGTCACTCCGATTGTCGGAGAGGTATCTCTGGGCCCACTCGGTAATGCACATCACTATAAGCCTTGCAAGCATTGTGACTAATGAGTTAGTTGCGGGATTATTTATTACGGAACGAGTAAAGAGACTTGCCGGTAACGAGATTGAACTAGGTATCGAGATACCGACGATCGAATCTCGGGCAAGTAACATACCGATGACAAAAGGAACAACGTATGTTGTTATGCGGTCTGACCGATAAAGATCTTCGTAGAATATGTGGGAGCCAATATGGGCATCCAGGTCCCGCTATTGGTTATTGACCGGAAAGGTGTCTCAGTCATGTCTACATAGTTCTCGAACCCGTAGGGTCCGCACGCTTAAAGTTACGATGACAGTTATATTATGAGTTTATATGTTTTGATGTACCGAAGGTTGTTCGGAGTCCCGGATGTGATCACGGACATGACGAGGAGTCTCGAAATGGTCGAGACATAAAGATTGATATATTGGAAGCCTATGTTTGGACATCGGAAGTGTTCCGGGTGGAATCGGGATTTTTCCGGAGTACCGGGAGGTTACCGGAACCCCCCGGTAACTTAATGGGCCTTATTGGGCCTAGGTGGAAGAGAGGAGAGGAGGCTAGGGTAGGGCCGCGCCCCCCTTCCCCCCAGTCCGAATAGGACAAGGAGAGGGGGCGGCGCCCCCCCCCCTTCCTTCCTCCCCTCCACCTCTTCATCCTTCCACTCCTAGTCCAACATGGAAAGGGGGGAGTCCTACTCCCGGTAGGAGTAGGACTCCTCCTGGCGCGCCTCTACCTCCTAGGCCGGCGGCCTCCCCCTTGCTCCTTTATATACGGGGGCAGGGGGCACCTAAGAACACACTTGATATACGATATTTTAGCCGTGTGCGGTGCCCCCCTCCACCAGATTACACCTCGATAATACCGTCGCGGAGCTTAGGCGAAGCCCTGCGTCGGTGGAACATCATCATCGTCACCACGCCGTCGTGCTGACGAAACTCTCCCTCAACACTCGGCTGGATCGGAGTTCGAGGGACGTCATCGAGCTGAACGTGTGTAGAACTTGGAGGTGCCGTACGTTCGGTACTTGATCGGTCGGATCATGAAGACGTACGACTACATCAACCGCGTTGTGATAACGCTTCCGTTGTTGGTCTACGAGGGTGCGTGGACAACACTCTCCCCTCTCGTTGTTATGCATCACCATGATCTTGCGTGTGCGTAGGAATTTTTTGAAATTACTACGTTCCCCAACAGTGGCATCCGAGCTTGGTTTTATGCGTTGATGCTATGCACGAGTAGAACACAAGTGGGTTGTGGGCGATATAAGTCATACTGCTTACCAGCATGTCATACTTTGGTTCAGCGGTATTGTGAGATGAAGCGGCCCGGACCGACATTACGCGTACGCTTACGCGAGACTGGTTTCACCGTTCGGAGCACTCGTTGCTTAAAGGTGACTGGCGGGTGTCTGTCTCTCTCACTTTAGTTGAACCGAGTGTGGCTACGCCCGGTCCTTGCGAAGGTTAAAACAGCACCAACTTGACAAACTATCGTTGTGGTTTTGATGCGTAGGTAAGAACGGTTCTTGCTAAGCCCGTAGCAGCCACGTAAAACATGCAACAACAAAGTAGAGGACGTCTAACTTGTTTTTGCAGGGCATGTTGTGATGTGATATGGTCAAGACATGATGTGATATAATGTGTTGTATGAGATGATCATGTTTTGTAACCGAGTTATCGGCAACTGGCAGGAGCCATATGGTTGTCACTTTATTGTATGAGATGCAATCGCCATGTAATAGTTTTACTTTATCACTAAGCGGTAGTGATAGTCGTAAAAGCAATAAGTTGGCGAGACGACAACAATACTACGATGGAGATCAAGGTGTCGTGCCGGTGACGATGGTGATCATGACGGTGCTTCGGAGATGGAGATCACGAGCACGGTGCTTCGGAGATGGAGATCACAAGCACAAGATGATGATGGCCATATCATATCACTTATATTGATTGCATGTGATGTTAATCCTTTATGCATCTTATCTTACTTTGATTGACGGTAGCATTATAAGATGATCCCTCACTAAAATTTCAAGATAAAAGTGTTCTCCCTGAGTATGCACCGTTGCGAAAGTTCTTCGTGCTGAGACACCACGTGATGATCGGGTGTGATAAGCTCTACGTTCAAATACAACGGGTGCAAAACAGTTGCACACGCGGAATACTCAGGTTAAACTTGACGAGCCTAGCATATGTACAGATATGGCCTCGGAACACAGAGACCGAAAGGTCGAGCGTGAATCATATAGTAGATATGATCAACATAGTGATGTTCACCATTGAAACTACTCCATCTCACGTGATGATCGGACATGGTTTAGTTGATTTGGATCACGTAATCACTTAGATTATTAGAGGGATATCTATCTAAGTGGGAGTTCTTAAAGTAATATGATTAATTGCACTTCAATTTATCATGAACTTAGTACCTGATAGTATCTTGCTTGTCTATGTTAATTGTAGATAAATGGCCCGTGTTGTTGTTCCGTTGAATTTTAATGCGTTCCTTGAGAAAGCTAAGTTGAAAGATGATGGTAGCAATTACACGGACTGGGTCCGTAACTTGAGGATTATCCTCATTGCTGCACAGAAGAATTACGTCCTGGAAGCACCGCTAGGTGCCAGGCCTCCTGCAAGAGCTACGCCAGAAGTTATGAACGTCTGGCAAAGCAAAGCTGATGACTACTCAATAGTTCAGTGTGCCATGCTTTACGGCTTAGAACCGGGACTTCAACGATGTTTTGAACGTCATGGAGCATATGAGATGTTCCAGGAGTTGAAGTTAATATTTCAAGCAAATGCCCGGATTGAGAGATATGAAGTCTCCAATAAGTTCTATAGCTGCAAGATGGAAGAGAATAGTTCTGTCAGTGAGCATATACTCAGAATGTCTGGATATAATAATCACTTGGTTCAACTAGGAGTTGAACTTCCGGATGATTGAGTCATTGACAGAATTCTTCAATCACTGCCACCAAGCTACAAGAGCTTCGTGATGAACTATAACATGCAAGGGATGGATAAGACAATTCCCGAGCTCTTCGCAATGCTAAAAGCAGCGGAGGTAGAAATCAAAAAGGAGCATCAAGTGTTGATGGTCAGTAAAACCACTAGTTTCAAGAAAAAGGGCAAAGGGAAGAAGAAAGGGAACTTCAAGAAGAACAGCAAGCAAGTTGCTGTTCAGGAGAAGAAATCCAAGTCTGGACCCAAGCCTGAAACTGAGTGCTTCTACTATAAGCAGACTGGCCACTGGAAGCGGAACTGCACCAAGTATTTGGCGGATAAGAAGGATGGCAAGGTTAACAAAGGTATATGTGATATACATGTTATTGATGTGTACCTTACTAATACTCGCAGTAGCACCTGGATATTTGATACTGGTTCTGTTGCTAATATTTGCAACTCGAAACAGGGGCTACGGATTAAGCGAAGTTTGGCTAAGGACGAGGTGACGATGCGCGTGGGAAATGGTTCCAAAGTCGATGTGATCGCCGTCGGCACGCTACCTCTACATCTACCTTCGGGATTAGTTTTAGACCTAAATAATTGTTATTTGGTGCCAGCGTTGAGCATGAACATTATATCTGGATCTTGTTTAATGCGAGACGGTTATTCATTTAAATTAGAGAATAATGGTTGTTCTATTTATATGAATAATATCTTTTATGGTCATGCACCCTTGAAGAGTGGTCTATTTTTAATGAATCTCGATAGTAGTGATACACATATTCATAATGTTGAAGCCAAAAGATGCAGAGTTAATAATGACAGTGCAACTTATTTGTGGCACTGCCGTTTGGGTCATATCGGTGTAAAGCGCATGAAGAAACTCCATACTGATGGAATTTTGGAATCACTTGATTTTGAATCACTTGGTACTTGCGAACCGTGCCTTATGGGCAAGATGACCAAAACACCGTTCTCCGGAACTATGGAGAGAGCAACAGATTTGTTGGAAATCATACATACAGATGTATGTGGTCCGATGAATATTGAGGCTCGTGGCGGATATCGTTATTTTCTCACCTTCACAGATGATTTGAGCAGATATGGGTATATCTACTTAATGAAACATAAGTCTGAAACATTTGAAAAGTTCAAAGAATTTCAGAGTGAAGTTGAAAATCATCGTAACAAGAAAATAAAATTCCTACGATCTGATCGTGGAGGAGAATATTTGAGTTACGAGTTTGGTCTACATTTGAAACAATGCGGAATAGTTTCGCAACTCACGCCACCCGCAACACCACAGCATAATGGTGTGTCCGAACGTCGTAATCGTACTTTATTAGATATGGTGCGAACTATGATGTCTCTTACTGATTTACCGCTATCGTTTTGGGGTTATGCTTTAGAGACGGCTGCATTCACTCTAAATAGGACACCATCGAAATCCATTGAGACGACGCCTTTTGAACTATGGTTTGGCAAGAAACCAAAGTTGTCGTATCCTAAAGTTTGGGGTTGCGATGCTTATGTGAAGAAACTTCAACCTGATAAGCTCGAACCTAAATCGGAGAAATGTGTCTTCATAGGATACCCAAAGGAGACTGTTGGGTACACCTTCGATCACAGATCTGAAGGCAATATATTCGTTGCTAAGAATGGATCCTTTCTAGAGAAGGAGTTTCTCTCGAAAGATGTGAGTGGGAGGAAAGTAGAACTTGATGAGGTAACTGTACCTGCTCCCTTATTGGAAAGTAGATCATCACAGAAATCAGTTTCTGCGACACCTACACCAAGTAGTGAGGAAGTTAATGATAATGATCATGAAACTTCAGATCAAGTTATTACTGAACTTCGTAGGTCAACTAGATCAAGATCCGCACCAGAGTGGTACGGTAATCCTGTTCTGGAGGTCATGTTACTGGACCATGGCGAACCTACGAACTATGAAGAAGCGATGGTGAGCCTAGATTCCGCAAAATGGCTTGAAGCCATGAAATCCGAGATGGGATCCATGTATGAGAACAAAGTATGGACTTTGGTTGACTTGCCCGATGGTCGGCAAGCCATTGAAAATAAATGGATCTTCAAGAAGAAGACTGACGCTGATGGTAATGTTACTGTCTATAAAGCTCGACTTGTTGCGAAAGGTTTTCGACAAGTTCAAGGGATTGACTACGATGAGACCTTCTCACCCGTAGCGATGCTTAAGTCTGTCCGAATCATGTTAGCAATTGCCGCATTTTATGATTATGAAATTTGGCAAATGGATGTCAAAACTGCGTTCCTGAATGGATTTCTGGAAGAAGAGTTGTATATGATGCAACCGGAAGGTTTTGTCGATCCAAAGGGAGCTAACAAAGTGTGCAAGCTCCAGCAATCCATTTATGGACTGGTGCAAGCCTCTCGGAGTTGGAATAAATGCTTTGATAGTGTGATCAAAGCATTTGGTTTTATACAGACTTTTGGAGAAGCCTGTATTTACAAGAAAGTGAGTGGGAGCTCGATAGCATTTCTGATATTATATGTGGATGACATATTACTGATTGGAAATGATATAGAATTTCTGGATAGCATAAAGGGATACTTGAATAAGAGTTTTTCAATGAAAGACCTCGGTGAAGCTGCATATATATTAGGCATTAAGATCTATAGAGATAGATCAAGACGCTTAATTGGACTTTCACAAAGCACATACCTTGACAAAGTTTTGAAGAAGTTCAAAATGGATCAAGCAAAGAAAGGGTTCTTGCCTGTACTACAAGGTGTGAGATTGAGTAAGACTCAATGCCCGACCACTGCAGAAGATAGAGAGAAAATGAAAGATGTTCCCTATGCTTCAGCCATAGGCTCTATCATGTATGCAATGTTGTGTACCAGACCTGATGTGTCCCTTGCTATAAGTTTAGCAGGGAGGTACCAAAGTAATCCAGGAGTGGATCACTGGACAACGGTCAAGAACATCCTGAAATACCTGAAAAGGACTAAGGATATATTTCTCGTTTATGGAGGTGACAAAGAGCTCATCGTAAGGGGTTACGTTGATGCAAGCTTTGACACTGATCCGGACGATTCGAAATCGCAAACCGGATACGTATTTACATTGAACGGTGGAGCTGTCAGTTGGTGCAGTTCCAAGCAAAGTGTCATGGCGGGATCTACGTGTGAAGCGGAATACATAGCTGCTTCGGAAGCAGCGAATGAAGGAGTCTGGATGAAGGAGTTCATATCCGATCTAGGTGTCATACCTAGTACATCGGGACCAATGAAAATCTTTTGTGATAATACTGGTGCAATTGCCTTAGCAAAGGAATCCAGATTTCACAAGAGAACCAAGCACATCAGAAGACGCTTCAATTCCATCCGGGATTTAGTTCAGGTGGGCGACATAGAAATTTGCAAGATACATACGGATCTGAATGTAGCAGACCCGTTGACTAAGCCTCTTCCACGAGCAAAACATGATCAACACCAAGACTCCATGGGTGTAAGAATCATTACTATGTAATCTAGATTATTGACTCTAGTGCAAGTGGGAGACTGAAGGAAATATGCCCTAGAGGCAATAATAAAGTATTATATATTTCGTTATATCATGATAAATGTTTATTATTCATGCTAGAATTGTATTAACCGGAAACATAATACATGTGTGAATACATAGACAAACAGAGTGTCACTAGTATGCCTCTACTTGACTAGCTCGTTAATCAAAGATGGTTATGTTTCCTAGCCATAGACATGAGTTGTCATTTGATTAACGGGATCACCTCATTAGGAGAATGACGTGATTGACATGACCCATTACGTTAGCTTAGCACCCGATCGTTTAGTATGTTGCTATTGCTTTCTTCATGACTTATACATGTTCCTATGACTATGAGATTATGCAACTCCCGTTTACCGGAGGAACACTTTGTGTGCTACCAAACGTCACAACGTAACTGGGTGATTATAAAGGTGCTCTACAGGTGTCTCCAAAGGTACTTGTTGGGTTGGCGTATTTCGAGATTAGGATTTGTCACTCCGATTGTCGGAGAGGTATCTCTGGGCCCACTCGGTAATGCACATCACTATAAGCCTTGCAAGCATTGTGACTAATGAGTTAGTTGCGGGATGATGTATTACGGAACGAGTAAAGAGACTTGCCGGTAACAAGATTGAACTAGGTATCGAGATACCGACGATCGAATCTCGGGCAAGTAACATACCGATGACAAAAGGAACAACGTATGTTGTTATGCGGTCTGACCGATAAAGATCTTCGTAGAATATGTGGGAGCCAATATGGGCATCCAGGTCCCGCTATTGGTTATTGACCGGAGAGGTGTCTCGGTCATGTCTACATAGTTCTCGAACCCAAAGGGTCCGCACGCTTAAAGTTACGATGACAGTTATATTATGAGTTTATGTGATTTGATGTACGGAAGGTTGTTCGGAGTCCCGGATGTGATCACGGACATGACGAGGAGTCTCGAAATGGTCGAGATGTAAAGATTGATATATTGGACGACTATATTCGGACACCGGAAGTGTTCCGGAGAAGTTTCGGATTAAACCGGAGTGCCGGAGGGTTACCGGAACCCCCCGGGGAAGTATTGGGCCTTGGTGGGCCTTGAGGGGAGAGAGAGGGCAGCAGCCAGGAGGTGGTGCGCCCCCTCCCAAGGGGAATCCTAGTTGGACTAGGAGAGGGGGCGCAGCCCCCTTTCCCTCTCCCTCTCCCTCTCTTTCCTTCCCCCCTTCTTTCCTAGTAGGACTAGGAAAGGGGAGTCCTACTCCTACTAGGAGGAGGACTCCCGCTCTCTCCTTGGCGCGCCTAGGGCAGCCGGACTCCCCCTTGCTCCTTTATATACGGGGGCAGGGGGGCACCTAAGAACACACTTGATATACGATATTTTAGCCGTGTGCGGTGCCCCCCTCCACCAGATTACACCTCGATAATACCGTCGCGGAGCTTAGGCGAAGCCCTGCGTCGGTGGAACATCATCATCGTCACCACGCCATCGTGCTGACGAAACTCTCCCTCAACACTCGGCTGGATCGGAGTTCGAGGGACGTCATCGAGCTGAACGTGTGTAGAACTTGGAGGTGCCGTACGTTCGGTACTTGACCGTTCGGATCGTGAAGACGTACGACTACATCAACCGCGTTGTGATAACGCTTCCGTTGTCGGTCTACGAGGGTACGTGGACAACACTCTCCCCTCTCGTTGTTATGCATCACCATGATCTTGCGTGTGCGTAGGAATTTTTTTGAAATTACTACGTTCCCCAACAGTTAAGTCCGCTTCCGTCGTCCATGAGCCCTTTGGTGAGTCGAAAGCCGTCCACAATTGGATTTAAGACCAAGGCGGTTGGTGCTCGAACTGATCGGGCCCTTGGTTCGTCGTCTGCGGCGAAAGTTATGGCCGTATCGCTCCAAGGGTTTGTTGCGGTTACTTGGTTGCCTTCGGCGAGGTTGCGGAGCGCCCGTTTGCGCCGATTATTTGAAGAAAAGGTCTCAAAGACTGTAAAGACGTTGAAATCGTCATCCTCCGAAGAATGCTTCTCTGGAGTAGTGTTGGTGAGGATAGCCTCACTGCTCTTAGCCACCTGCCGGGAGTACCCAACATGCCCGAAGGCTATGCGTTGGTTCGGTGCTTGGCGTCGTATGTTTCTGATAGGGCTTGTCGAGCAGTTCGTCAAGGACGGTTCTATATACCGTAAAGGGCTTGTTTTTCTTGTCAATGGGCTTGTGGTCGGATGTTCTGTAGGGGTGCATCCATTTTTCCCGTATGGTGGTTTGCTTAAAGGCCGGAGGTTCCCACCGGGCTGTCTGGGCCTTCCATGCGCTTTCCATCGTGCATTACTTCTGTACGATGTGTGTCAAATCTGCGAAGTGCTGTATGCAGCGGCGGTTGAGGGCATTGAGGATTCCCTCGTCCGTACAGTTAGGGAAAAAAACTGAAACCGCGTCGTCGGCGCAACAATCTTTAATCTTGTTTTTAACAAGGAGGAATCTGGCCTAGAAGTGATGAACCGTTTCCTGAGGTTGCTGCCGAACATACATTAGGTCACATATGTTAGGAGGCCCTGAATTGCTTGGGGAATATTGCTTGTGGTGGGTGGGCGGGCTAAAATCTGAACCCTGACCCACGATTGGATCTGAAGTTTGAAGAATCTCCTAGGTCACTAGTTCAGGATCAGCGAGGTCCTGAAGACTTCCGGGATTAATGCTTGATTCTATGTTCGGGGGACATGAAGTCTCCTCCTGAAGATAGGTATTCGGCTCGCAGGGCTCAGAAATCCGAACATAGCTGGTGCTTAACTTAGGGGGAGAAGCGTTCTCCGCTCGTTCCTCAACGACCGCTACCAAATGGGTGATCGGCGGGGACTTGATTTCCCTCTGATCGGGTTTAAGCCCAATCCGATCATAGTCTGTTGCGACCCCCAGGGCGGCGATGCGATCTAGCAGCTCGTTCAAGGACGAGACATCTACGGATCCATCTTTTCGGAGTGTTCAAGGCTGACGCGGAGATGATGTTTGGCGATCGTGGGGGCCGCTGTTGGCTTGACGGCCGAGCGAGCGCCCATGGTAAAACCGCCGAGCTGGAGGACCTGTCCTGGAGTTAGGGCCCTTCTAGAAGTAATATCGTCATTAATGACAAGGCGAGCCATCGATCCTTCTATCGACAACACAAAGGAACTCTCAATGAAAGCACCAATGTCGGTGTCAAAGCCGGCCGATCTTGGGTAGGGGGTCCCGAACTATGCGTGTGAGGATCGAAGGTAACAGGAGACAAAGGGGACATGATGTTTACCCAGGTTCGAGACCTCTTAATGGAGGTAAAACCCTACTTCCTGCTTGTTTGACTTTGATGAGTATATGGGTTACAAGAGTTGATCTACCTCGAGATCGTAATGATTAAACACTAACTGACTAGCCTATGTAAATTCTAATAGCCTCTACAGACTAAACCCTCCGGTTTATATACACACCGGAGGGGCCTAGGGTTGTACAAAGTCGGTTCACAGGGGAAGGAAATTACATATCCGGACACCAATCTTGCCATCCACGCATAGGAGAGCCTTATCCGGACACGGGAGGAAGGCCTTTTGCCTTGTATCTTCACAGACCATCAGTCCGGCCCATACAGAATCGGCCGGTCACCTGAGGACCCCCAAATCCAGGACTCCCTCACACGCCGCAACACCCCGTATGGGTGTTCTTCAAGTGCACAAATGATGTGGTATGTGCTTGTTTTGATTCGATTGTTCACCGGATTCGACGCAATTTTGGTAGCTCATCTGTGTGCTTATTTGCTCATCTATGTGTGTAGAATGGATGCAAGTTTTGGTATTGGGAAGAAGAATGCATCGATCTATTGATAGCACGAAAATTGATAGATGTTTGTGCACTCGTTGCAAGAATTGAAGCTTGAGAAAAGGCTAGAGATGAGACTAGAGATGAGGTTACTAAAGAGGCAACGTCTACTTCTTTAGAATCGAAGAAGAAAGAAGTGTTGAATATCAAGAATCCACAGATCAACAATGAAGACATAGAGAAGATATTAATCCAACTAGTAGGAACAGTTAGGGAAGTTGAAAATCTTCTAAAATGTCTAATTGTCGTTCTTGTTTTTTTGGTCTTGCTCTAGTGGCGAAGAATTGGTGAATTATTTACTCCAATGTCGTTGAATGAAATAAAAAAAGTAAGAAAATGTGTTTCGGTGGTTGAGTATGTGACGCAAATGGGAATTTTATTTTATTCCGTTAAATTTAGGGGATCGGCTAGAAATGGCCAAAACTTAGTGGAGTAAATTTACTCCGCCGTTTTACTCCTCTATTTATAAGGGATCGGTTAGAGTTGCTCTAAATGAACTCGATAGTTCAAACTTTTAGAACATGACAATTCTTGATAGTTTGATGGAATGTAGATGAATCCCCTCCGCTATATGTGATCTAAATGAACTACGTGTGTTTATTTTTACGTTGCGTTGCGTGTGTTTATTTTACATTGCATGTTTATTTATATCGCTGCGTGTGTTTGTTTTACATTGCATGAGAGTATGAATTTAAGGATTTGCTACGAGGAAGACGGTTGTAGACGTGGACATTTGAGATTTGAGGGGCAACTCACTTTTGACGGGTCCGGTTGTAGATGCTTTAACAGGCCACCCGTAGTATAGTGTGGTAGTAGGATCATGAAAAATGAATCAAGGCACACAAGAACAAGTACAGAACTGATGGACAAATTGCCAAATTTCTCCTTTTCAATTCAATGCTCATGTCCCGTCTCCAACACACGAATGAACTCAACATAAAACATCTCTATTTCCACCACGGGCACCACAGGAGAAAATCTCGAATTGGAACAGAATTACAAAATGAAAGGCAAGCTAGAGCTTAATCTGCGGCCCATTCCATCCTTCACCTTAGGAGCAGCTTCTCAGGACTCGAATGGGCATATACCAGAACCAAGAACAGGAGTAATTTTCATACTAGTAGAAGCAGCAGTAGTACGTAGTATAGTTCGAGAAGAAGAGCGATGATTTGATAACCGGCCATTGATCGCGGAGCGCGCAGCTGCAATCCAACGACGAGGCTAACTCGTCGCCACCGTCGCGGATGCCGACATGATGGTCTTGCTGGACGTGGAGCTCGTCGGCCTCAGCGCCCTCATGGGGCTCGCCAGCGCCCACGCCCAGCCCCGGTGGCTCCGTGTGCCAGAAACCCTCGCGTTGCCGCTGGCGCCGGCGCCGCTCCCGGCGTTGGGCGCGGAGAGCCAGTAGGAGGACGAGGCCGGGGGCGCGGCGCCGATGCCGCCGAAGAACCCGGCGCACTTGATCCTGTGCTGCTGCGTGTACTCGTAGTCCTCGTCGCCGTCGCCGGCGTCGCGGGCGCGGCCAAGGTGGCCGAGCGCGCTTCCCTTGGGCTTGGGCTCGCGGTGGGACTCAACGCGCCGGAGCGCGCAGTCGCCGAAGCCGGTGGAGAGGCGCTCCAAGAAGTCCCCCGAGAAGCTGCGGCTGCCGCAGCCCACGGAGCGCGAGCGCGCCACCTTTCTCCCGAACGACGAGGACGACGATCCCTCGCTGCGGCGGCCGGGGCTCTCGGGCTCCTCGATCGCCTCCAGCCTCCGCCCCAGCGACGCTGACGTCGCCGAAGCCACCGACACCGACTTCCTCCTCGCCGACGCGGCGCCTTCCCCACTGGCCAGAGACGACGACCCGCTCCGGTGGCCGCTGGACGAGGAGGAGGGGTAGAGGAAAGACCAGAAGCTCTTCTTGCGGGGGCTGTCAGCGGTGATCCCCGACGACAGCGGCGGCTCCTCCGGCCGCGGCGCCACGGACTTGCTCCTCCTGAGCCCGCTGGCCACCGGGGCGGGCGCCGAGGACGAGGTCTTGCCCTTGTGCGGAGGGATCGCCATGGCAGAGGCGGTGGAAGAATAAAGATTCTCAGTGGCGAGCCTGTTGGGCGGAGGGGTGGTCGGGGTGAGGGAGGAAGGCGGCGGGTGAAAGGGGCTGGACTTGGAGGAGGAGACCAGCATGCCAAGCTTCTCCTGCAGGCAGAAGGCGCAGATGCCACTGCCGGCAGCCACCCCCGCGGCCGCCGCGGCGCCCGGCGGGTAGGGGTGCTCGCTGCAGTACGCCACTTCTTGATCCACCGCAAGTACCGCCGCCGGGGCCGCCACCGTCTCCGGCGCTTTCTCCTCCATGCTCGCTCTCCTCGCGCTCTTGGTAATGCTGTGCCGGATCTGGGACGCGAGCAGAGCGGCTCAGTTGCTCTCTTGATGGCGATCTGCCGCGGCGGCCGGTCCGAAGGTGGAGGCGCGCGGATGGGAGGGGGGAGCTTGGGGGATGGAGAGGGGCACGAGCGCGCAAGCGGATGCGGATGCGGTGGCAGAGGAGAGCATCGATGGGAGGAGCGGAGTGGCAGGGGGCGGCGTGGGGGTGCGCCTTATTTTAGCGCCACTCCCGCCTGCGTCTTTTTGTCCGGTTCGTGCGGCCCTAGCCGTGACAAGGCTCGGTCATCGCATCGCACGTACTAGAAGAAGAGAAAAAAAACAAGGCTGGGTCAGGGCGGGCACGTGGGGCTGGGCAACCCTCTGCGACCGCGCGCGTGGCTCCACTCCACTTGATGCGCGCTCTGTCTCTCTGGAGTATAGTAACAACGGATCTTAAGCAGAGTGTCAAGTAAAAACAACTCGAAATTACTGGTGCCGTGCCACTGGGACGAGACAAGACCATGCGTGATTGCACGTGCGATGTACTAGTACATTTATCCTGCTTGATGAAAATTACCACTAGTGGATAATCGTGGTGCACAGTGGGAAAAGGTTTGCGTTGCGCTTCCCGCCAAAGCATATTACACGGCACGCGATGCCGAATCAGGAGCCGCGCCCCTGTTCCATTGACATTGTTCATTCATTGGTGTCGTGCGTACGTATGTTTCTGCGTTGCAGCTAGCCGCCACCGTCGTCGTCGGTCGATGCCCTTGCCTGTTTTAACCGGCAGTGATTGGTACACATATGATGGTCATGGTTTTTGTCCATGATTCCGTTTTCTAGTGCGACAGACGGTGTTTCCCCTGTTCCGAAGAGAATGTACAGCCAGCTACTCCGCCATGGTAGATCTAGCACAAACTCAGCAGCGTCCCATGCCTGCTGTTTGCAAACAGTGATCAGAGCACGACGGACGGCACATGAGGCGTGTAGTAGTTTTGTTCTTAACTCTCTCCACATCACAGCTGGTGTCTGGTGATGGTATGTAACGCGCAACAACCGGCCAAGTTGCTGTGAGTGAGGAGTGGATCGATGAACCATGTGCCAGCATGAGCATCCTAGGGTCACTCTCACTGGCTTCATTTAGAAATCTCAAGTTCAAGAGTATACTAACTCATCTCCGTAACTGACGGCAATACATTGTGACAGAGGGGCGGCTTCCTCTGATCAAGCAGATGATCTGGAATGGAAACGTCTAGTCTATCATCCTTGGTCAAACATACGCGCCTAAAGAATCTCCAGCTCGGGGGAGGGTTTTATCTCTCGGTAGCACCAGGGTGGCAGATCGATCGATCGACCAATCCCATCACTTTGGTACCTACTAGAGCACTCGTTAACATGTTCATTCAGTCTTGCATGGATGGGCATGGACGATGGGCTGTTGGAGGCCGCGAGTAATTTGCGGTCGGCACGCCGCAACCGCAAATCCATGCCATGGCACGACGCGCGCACATGGCTCCGCACGGCGTCCATCCATGCTCCGCCTGTTCGCATCAAATGCACCTGTACCTTGTACACATCGCCTGCATTTTATACTTGGTGAGGATGGGTGCTACGCGCGGATCTGATTGAAGCGGCCCATGGCTCCATGCACATCGGGGGAGGCACCCGTTTGATGGACTTGTCGTTACCGCCGGGGGAGTACCTCCACTACCTGCTGCCGCGGCGGCACCGCACCGGCGTACGTGCACTCATCATGCCTGCTGGGCTTGCACTTGCACTTGCACGCACGCGGGAGCCCGCCGTGCGTCCACTCTTCCCGGTGCGGTCAGCTCCTGCAAACATTTTTGTGGATCTTGGCAGGGATCTTGCATGCATGGCTCCGCTCCAGGTGACAACAGCGTAAAAGTAAGCAGCAGGAGTGCAGGATGGCAGGTAGCAATTTGAATTCAATTCAATTCAATCCAGTGGTCTGCTCTGACATATGGATAACCAGCAATCATAATCTTTCCCTTTAGAGTACAAGAGAAAAATAGTGATGAATAACCCGCCTGCTTACGATTGAGCACCGGCAATTGTTGCGTTATACAAGGGCATGTATAGCTGGACTCCGCAAATTTAGCCCCTCAAATGTCCGCGAACAAATTTGATCAATGTTTGGACATGTCCATTTTAAACCTTTGTTTGTCTGTGCACGACTTTTCTCCCTATATGTCCAGCCATATGCATCTTTTGGTGCGATGGAGGGAGAAAAAGAAAGAGAAAATATTGTCTGCGGTGGGCCAATCCTATGTGCCACATTGATTGGACACGCCCGGTCATCCCATATCAGCTGGGTACGATGGTTACATATTTCGTCTATGGAGTGCCATTCACCAAACAGGAACAATTTTCAAGTTGTTACGTTTCACTATTAACATTTGATTGGATTTAAAACGTCATTACAAGTGTGTAGCTTAAGTTGGAAAGTACTCCCTCCGTAAACTAATATAAGAGCGTTTAGAATACTAAAATAGTGATCTAAACGCTCTTATATTAGTTTACAGAGGGAGTATATCTGCAGTTGTGATCAAAAATTTTAATGTTATTTGACACATCAACTGAAAGGTTTTTCGATGATTAGTTCGACCCAAGTGAGGTTTCCCACTTGATTGTACACTTAAATTATTACTAAACCTTCTTCCAATTTAGTATGCATAGCACCGCTATAAATTTGATTTTCCAATGGGCAATCTTGTCTTATCTATCATTGATTGAAGAAGGATTTGCATCTGAACCGTATCATTGACATTTCTCAGTTGCATATTTTTTTGCTGTTTATGTGGATTCCTGGTATCTGTTGATGTAAATGCGCTATGAACTAGTGTGAGTTTGCCCTTACATGTACCCCCGATTCGCATCAATACTAATTCTACCAAGTGCATACTGAAATACTCCTTTAGTGATCTAAAACGTCTTATATTTGTTTACAGATGAAGTATGTAACTACTGTATTTCGGGAGAAGGTGCAGATACAACTGATTTTTTTCACTGGTCAAGACGTCTCGACTGTTGTCACAAGAGATTTAAATCTTACAAACACAATAATGCTGTTACTTTATTAAATGGCGGTCAGTTTGAACATGGACCTGCTATCTAACACTTTGTTTAGTGTAAATAATACAAATAAGAGTACTAACACTTGTATTCTGCCAACTGTATGAACATTAAGCAACTCCTTATAGTACACCTCTTTAAAGAAGTATAAGAGCGTTTAGATCACTAAAGTAGTGATCTAAACGCTTTATATTTCTTTAAGGGGGGAAAATGGTTAGCAGAACATCAACAAATCAGAGGTGGCATAAAACAAACAAAACAGGTTTATTCAGTCTAGTTTGACGGTGATCTTGCAACAAATGTCTTCCCAGTATTGCACAGTTTAAATCTTACCCCGGGCGACAAAATCTAGGACCATATTCATTTTCAAATTAAGAGCTCACACGCAACGAGGATAAATGTTCTAACTCAAGGATCTTAGTATAAACCTACAACCTTTACCATCATTACTGCAGGCCAAAAATAAGATCTGATGAGTCAGGAAAGAATTCTTGCCTTCGCCACTGTGGTAAGGTGACTTGTTCGCCAGCGCTCCCAGAGGTACATTGAGCTGTGTAGCCTTCCTCTGCATGAGGCGCAGTGCTCCAGTCGGCATTCTTGCTAGCCGTCGTTAGCACAACAGAGCTTAATGCATTTTCGAAACAAAACACACCACACAAGCTGAGAATGATAACCACAGATAATACACACGTCAGGCAGTATATCTCGGCACAGAAGCATGCATTTTGTGCACATGCAATTGCTACAAAAAAGAAAGAAAACAACAACAAGGCAACAAGATAATTCGTAACAATTAGTGGCTCAGCGCAAGCATAATGTATATGACCCTCGAAGTTCTTTTAATTTATCTTCAATGTTCTTATAATACTCCTGCATACCCCTCATACTTGATTTCCCTGGATAGTACGAATCTCAGCAATTAGAATATAGCCCTGACATGGGACCCAAAATTTCAATTACTCATAATTCGTCAGTAGTCAGTAAACCCTGCGGTTCTACAGTGTTATTTACATCCCCAAGCATTGTTGGTGATCATGAACGAAGTAGTTTTGGGCCAGAATTTGAAGCTATCCATGAAACAATTACATCCACAAGTGCATTGACATCCTCAGGGGCCTGTGCTCGCAGAACGTCAGAGTCAGTGCCAAAAGTGGTACCTACCTCCTTAGCAACAGCCTCCCATGGTGTGCCTGTTGTGAGATTTGCCAGGAGTTCACCTCCACGGCTTACTGCATCAGCCATTCCTGGTGGAACGTCAGGAAGTACCTGAATCAACAACACACAATTACTTTGCTGAAACAAGAGCAACAACTCATACATCGACTTCTAGTCTTCAGCAGAACTATTAATATTTCTAGCACTATATGGCTTTGTCGAGGAGTCCAAAACAGTACTTGTGTGAATCCCGACAGAGAAAAAAAGCACCTGTTGCAATGGAAGGCCATGATCCCCAGGAAGTGAGCGAATCGACATATCAAGCAGTGAGCTAATGGCAGATTCAGAGCTTAGCACTTGTGCAATGATAGAGGTTTCATCAATTTGATCATCTTCGAACTTTACTAGGAGATTTCGAGATATTCCGTAGTAGGATTTTATCTGTCCAAAATAGTGGTGAATCAGCAAGTAGATAGCAGTTGTAAAATGACGAGTTCAAACATCTACGTAGTACGTACAACATATCATGTAGTTTACTAAAAGTAAAATTCGAAGTTTCAGACTTAACAAAATGTCCAACTCAAACTTCTGGATATTGTATATTAGACAAATGCTAAAATTAGGACCATCATTTTGGAGAATTGTTGATTCCTTGTAAAAGTTTCTGGACACTATATATGTGGCCTACATTGTACATTGTTGTAAACAAAACTTCTTCTGCTTACTGCTAAGATAATAAATTTAATGTTTTGTCAGATAGTTCACAATTGCAAATCGACAGCTACTGATAAGGATGCCTCCAGTGTCATACAACACCCGAGACATTACGAAATAATGTTAGCAAATTTCATCTCTACGTGATGTAATTTACGTATTTCTATGAAGTATAAAGTTAATAAAAAGCATCATGTTAGAAGGGACTTACTATATACTTTTCACTACCTAACCTAAATTTAATGCAAACAGTTCAAATGCTATAACAGAAGAGTTTGAACATACCAGCCGGCATGTCTCCTCTGGTTTTGGGATGAAGTCTTCTCGGCCCTTTACCAAGTCCATATACAGTGGAGGAAGTTGTTGAATTAAGGGAAGAAGTTGTTTAACAACAGGAGGGCCTAGATTCTCAATTTGCTTAATAGCCGCTTCAGCCTGTTGTGTAAGAATTATGATCAGTTTAGCTCACACGTTTAGAAAGAGGGAATGACATGATATCTACCCAACTATTCTTAATGTGAAAAAGCAGCATGTGTTCCGTATTTGGGAGTGTGGCACTAATAAAAATATTTAAGAAAATAGCTCAAATGATACATACATCATCATGCTTATTATAATATTCTTGATTCCTTGTTAATTGTTTAGACTTCCTGTGTTAGCATATGCTATTCCTATTCTTGTACTTCCTTAGTACGATGACCTTCACGGTAAGGAAGAAAAGTTTACTTTCCTCAAAACAAATATAAGGTCATCATAAGTCCAGAATATAGGAGACTGTTGTACTAAAACTTGTGAAATACATAAAACCATGTTGGGTGATGTGGCATCTTAGTCGCTGCCACATCGGCCTGACATGTAGGCCTGAGCTGAATATGCCCAAACCATCTCAGACGATGTTGGACAAGCTTCTCTTCAATTGGTGCTACCCCAATTCTATCTCGTATATCATCATTCCGGACTCGATCCTTCCTCGTGTGGCCAAACATCCATCTCAACATACGCATCTCCGCCACGCCTAACTGTTGAACATGTCGCCTTTTAGTCGGCCAACACTCAGCGCCATACAACATTGCGGGTTGAACCGCCATCCTGTAGAACTTGCCTTTTAGCTTTTGTGGCACTCTCTTGTCATAGAGAATGCCAGAAGCTTGGCGCCACTTCATCAATCCGGCTTTGATTCGATGGTTCACATCTTCATCAATACCCCCATCCTCCCGCAGCATTGACCCCAAATATCGAAAGGTGTCCTTCTGAGGCACCACCTGCCCATCAAGGCTAACCTCCTCCTCCTCCTCACACCTAGTAGTACTGAAACCGCACATCATATACTCGGTTTTAGTTCTACTAAGTCTAAACCCTTTCGATTCCAAGGTTTGTCTCCATAACTCTTAACTTCCTAGTTACCCCCATCCGACTATCGTCAACTAGCACCACATCATCCGCAGAGAGCATACACCATGGGATATCTCCTTGTATATCCCTTGTGACCTCATCCATCACCAAGGAAAAAAGATAAGGGCTCAAAGCTGACCCCTGATGCAGTCCTATCTTAATCGGGAAGTCATCAGTGTCGACATCACTTGTTCGAACACTTGTCACAACATTATCATACATGTCCTTGATGAGGGTAATGTACTTTGCTGGGACTTTGTGTTTCTCCAAGGCCCACCACATAACATTCATGGTATCTTATCATAGGCCTTCTCCAAGTCAATGAACACCATACGCAAGTCCTTCTTTTGCTCCTTGTATCTCTCCATAAGTTGTCGTACCAAGAAAATGGCTTCAATGGTCGACCTCCCAGGCATGAAACCAAACTGATTTTTGGTCACGCTTGTCATTCTTCTTAATCCCATAGCTTCATTGTATGGCACATCAGCTTAATTCCACGGTAATTAGTACAACTCTGAACATCCCCCTTGTTCTTGAAGATTGGTACTAATATACTCCGTCTCCATTCTTCTGGCATCTTGTTTGCCCGAAAAATGAGATTGAAAAGCTTGGTTAGCCATACTATCGCTATGTCCCCGAGGCCTTTCCACACCTCAATGGGGATACAGTCAGGGCCCATCGCCTTGCCTCCTTTCATCCTTTTTAAAGCCTCCTTGACCTCAGACTCCTGGATTCGCCGCATAAAACGCATGCCGGTCTCATCAAAGGAGCCGTCCAGTTCAATGGTAGAACTCTCATTCTCCCCATTGAACAGCTTGTTGAAGTACTCCCGCCATCTATGCTTAATCTCCTCGTCTTTCACCAGGAGTTGGTCTGCTCCATCCTTGATGCATTTGACTTGGCCAATATCCCTCGTCTTCCTCTCTCGGATCTTGGCCATCTTATAGATGTCCCTTTCGCCTTCCTTCGTGCTTAACCGTTGGTAGAGGTCCTCATACGCCTGACCCCTTGCTTCACTGACAGCTCGCTTTGCGGCCTTCTTCGCCATCTTGTACTTCTCTATGTTGTCTGCACTCTTATCCAGGTATTGGCGTCTGAAACAATCTTTCTTCTCTTTAATCGCCTTCTGGACATGATCATTCTACCACCAGGTATCCTTATCTTCGCTTCTCCTTCCCCTAGACACTCCAAACTCTTCCGAGGCCACCTTACGAATGCAAGTTGCCATCTTCATTCACCCATTGTCCGCATCCTCTCCGTCCTCCCAAGGGCCCTCCTTAATGGCCCTCTCCTTGAAACGCCTGAGCTACCTCCCCCTTGAGTTTCCACCACTTTGTTCTAGCGACTTTGGCATGCTTATCCCACTGGACACGAATCCAAAAGCGAAAGTCAGCAACCACCAGCTTATGCTGAGGTACAACACCCTCTCCAGGTATCACCTTACAATCTAGGCACGCACGCCTATCTTCTCTTCTCGAGAGGATGAAATCAATCTGGCTAGAGTGTTGTCCACTACTAAAAGTCACCAGATGCGATTCTCTCTTTCTAAAGAGGGTGTTAGCTACAATCATGTTGTAGGCTAGAGCAAAGCTTAAGACATCTTCTCCTTCTTGTTTCCCGATGCCATAGCCAAAGACCCCATGCACCCCTTCAAAACCTGTGTTAGATGTACCCACGTGGCCATTGAGGTCTCCTCCTATGAAGAGCTTCTCGCCAATCGGTACACTCCTAACCTGTCTTCCAGGCCTTCCCAGAACCCCCTCTTGGTGTTCTCATTGTGGCCTACTTGCAGGGCATACACACTGATAACACTGAGAACCAAGTCCCCAACTACCAGCTTAACCAGGATAATCCAGTCCCCACGTCTCTTGACATATACCACTCCATACTTGAGGCTCTTGTTGATCAAGATGCCTATGCCATTTCTATTTGCAGCCGTCCCGTGTACCACAGCTTGAAGCCTATCCTCCACCTCCTTCGCCTTCTGTCCCCTCCATTTGGTTTCCTGGACGCAAAGGATATCAACACCTCTCCTCACCGCTGCACCAACTAGCTCCCGAAGCTTCCCTGTTAGAGACCCTACGTTCCAGCTACCTAAGTGAATCCTCCTAGGCTCGGCTAGCTTCCTTACCCTTCGCACTCGTTCAATGTGTCACAAAAAATATATCTGATTCAGGGCGTGTTTGGTAACCCTCCACTACCTCAAACTCCACAACTCCACAACCCAAAACCAGCAGCCAGCTTCTCGTTAAAAATCCTGGAGTTAGACATACGTTCGCCTCAACAGCTTCTACTTCTGGTCGCTAAACCTGGCTGAAAGCCAATTTACGTGATTGGCCCATTAGTGTTGCAGCCCATTTATGCCACTGGCCCATGAAGGGATGAGGTCATGAGGAGACGAGGGGAGGAAACAGAGCGAACCGGTATCTTGCAATTCACTTGGCGGTGGCATTACACTGTAATATTTGACAACTCCAGCTTCCCTGTTTTGGTGGAGCGCCGATTTCCCAGCTCCTCGACTCCTCACATTTTGTACTGAGAAAATAGTCAGCTTCTCTGAGGAAACTCCAGGAGTTTGACCGTTCGGTTCAACTCTGGACGTGGAGTCGGAGGAGCCAGGAGCTGGAGAGCTCCCGAACACGCCCTCAAACTCCTACAGGGCGGCAACTATGTGGTTCAGAGTCAAATTTACTCAAAAGATAAAAATACAGTGGTATGCGGCCATGATGAAGCTGGATGAATCAATATATGCAAACTCTATGTATATATGGTAGTATATGTGTCGGATGAAAGTCACGCACACTTGAAGCCATGCATGTATACACATACAAGAAAGTATTTTGCTTAAATAGCTGCTTACATCAAGAAACAGCTACTTAAAAAGGTCCGTGGAGCTTGTTCATATGAGATGCCGATAGTAACATAGGCAGTGGGTCTCCAAAACAATACAGTGATGACGAGGTGGCAATTGACAGTGTAAACATGGAAATAAAACAGTGCAATGTATGTAATTCCGTAGACATACAAGAAAAGATTGACTTGAAAAACAGGAACATGTCATACCCCAAAACGGATTGTTGGAGATGATGTCAGCTGGGATAATATTGGGCCAAAACTCTGTGCCATGGGAACGATTACAGGTGAAAATAATGGAATCGCCAGGCTTGCCTCCTGTAAAGGAATAATAGCAATATTACAGGCAGTTAGTTTTTTTATTTGAGTGGCAGGATTTTACAGAATGACAGATTGAGAAGAACAAAAACACTTGGCACCACCTTCGTTGATTTTAAGTAGGAAAACGAGATGCCATCTGACGTGAAGTGGTTTGTAGCATTAAGATTTGCATGCCATGTTCAAGTAACTCATCACACACTAAACATCTGATATGCCACGTTCTCACTTAAGTTTGGCATTTGCATCTCTTGATGGATGACTAGCCAGTAGAAAATAGGCAGGACAATGTTGTCAAGTAAAATGACTAAATCTGGAGTATCTGCGTAACTTATGAATAGTTTCAAACTATTGCCGAAAAAAGGATTTCAGGTCGAATGTCTATGGCCCTACACTCTAAACTTATGGAGATTTCTTAGGGAAGGACGGGTAGACTGAAAAAACTATGTGTCATATTAACGCACCTTGTTATTGAATGACATCAGTATGTTTCCACTTCGCTGCACAGCATATCTTGATCCTGGAACAGGAAGGAGCGTAAGCCACATAATGTACAATTAATTGAACAACAAAGGGAATAAGAGTTCACGGTTGAATGAGTGTTACTTCATAGACAATCATCAGATTAATTGAAGTTCAATCCATGCTAAACTCTTACCAATCAGAAGATGGATGACAGATCCCAACGAGTGCCCAACACCAAATGTGGGAAGGTCATTCACCTGAACAAAATTTCACGTGCTTAGAATGGTGGAAAAAACCTTGAGTTGATAGTTGAAGTGTACTACTTACAGGTTCTACCAAGTTTCTCAAGCACCTGTCAAACTTAAATTGAACTTGGTCTGCGATGAAGAAATGATCAAAGCCACTAGCATATGGTGTAGCGATCACCAAAGCTCCCCTGAATTTGAAACTGATAAATCAGCATTTGCAGAAGTAGGATACCAAGCCAAGGGAAAGTATACAGCAGACAATAACTGCAGTCTGCAGATGTAGGATATCAAGCGCTAGTACTGAAGTATAGTTCAGAATTACATCATGACAACAGGTAACTGGAGTTGAATGTCTAATGAGATTGTCGCCTGGGTGTATTTCAAACATGAAAATGCGTATTTCTTTTGGAACTACAGGATACTGATATTTACAAATCAAATGTCGCTCTGCCTTCAAGAGTACAACTAAGCATCTCAGTAATTTATGCGTTGAACAGAGTAAGTATATGTTTGCTGAAGTAAATTTGATTCATTATACAATGCTTATGAACGTACTTGTCTGCGAGACGCTCAAGGAAGTAGCGGTACGTGACCTGCGGCGCAGCCCCGACGAAAATCCCACCAATGAAATGAACGACAAACGAGGGCTCCGAGGACTTGGGCCTCAACACCCACGCCCCCTGCAAGCAATCACCAGGGATCAACCCAATCCAACTAAACACAGACAGAAGGCAGTCGCAATTCGCAATAGAGGTGAGAGCCTACCGAAAGGTACCTCGATTTCGGTCCAATCTCCGGTAGAGCTCCAACCCTGGTTGGACTGCTTCGCCGCCTCCGTGATCACCCTGCACGCCAGCCGCCGCCGCAGCGAAATGTTACTAGACTAAGAAGAGAGTCCGTGGTGAAGAGATAGGAACGACGGGAATTATCGACCACCTACTTCTCGATCTGGGAATAGAGCTGTATCGATCCGTCGGAAGGAGCCGTGGGAGCCGGAGCCGGAGGCGCCGCGCCGCGGGCCCCCTCCCGGTCGTCGGACGCGCAGCAGGAGATAGCGTTCCTCCTCCTCCTCCCACCTGTCGCCGCGACTCTACTTCCGGACCCCCTCGCCCTGAAGGGGGACGCCGAGGAGGAGGAGGAGGCGGCGGAGCTGCGTAGCTGCACGGCGGACGGAGGCCGCGGAGACGCCGCCCTTATCATCTCTCGCGCTCGTCTTCTCCGGTTCTCCCTCGCACTGTCACACCCAGACACACACACACACACAAGAGAGAGTTCCGTAATACGGGACTGCTGTTCCGTCTCCGCTTCAACTACCGCGAGTGCGCGGCTATCACGCGGCCCACGCCTGCAACCGGCCAAGCCTGAGAGCCGCACGATGCCGCACACGACCACGGGCGCGGGCCGTTGGATCTATCGGTCAAACGTGTTCGTGCCCGTTGGGCGTTGGCCGTTGGCTTACGACGCACACCAGTGGGCAGTACTCGAGTACTCCTCCACCTCTGGCCCCCACGCGCTTATAACTTGCTTGCTTGCCTCGTTTCTGCTCGTTGCTTGCGCTCCCTGCGCAGCGCACCGACGAGTCGAGAGCAGCAGCACATCAGCGATGCGGCCGTGGGAGCGCCGGGACCGGGACACGGACGAGGGGGAGGAAGACGACGAGGCTGCCTGCTCCAACGCGGGCGCTAACACCAGTAGCGCGAATGCGAGCACGAGCTCGAGCACCGCTCCTAGCAGCGGCGGGAGGAGGACCGGCGGTGGTGCGGCGGCGGCGGGCGGGTGGGGGAGCAGCCCCGTGTCGGGGGCGACCATCAACCTCAGCCAGGAGTACACGCTCGCCATCCAGACCAGCTCCTACAACGAGATCTGGGGCAAGATCCACGTCATCGTGGACGGCGAACGGGTTGACGGCGGCGACCAAGACGAGGACGAGGAGGACAGGGGCACCCTCGCCGGCGTGCTCCGTCCGGAGGACGCGGTGGTGGAGCGCGCGCTCGGGGACGCGCCGGACACGGAGCTCACCCGCCTCGCCGCGGACTACCTCCGCAGCACGCACAACGCGTCGCTGCACTGCCTCTTCCTCCGCCGGGCGCTGCGCCGCGCGCGGGCGCTGTACGGGCCCATCACGGACGTCCTCGCGCTGATCCCGCACGCCACGCCGCTCGCCGTGCCGCACTGCGACTGCGCGTTCGACGCCTTCCTCCTGTTCGACAAAATACCCAACCCGTTCCTGCCCCCCGCGGCCAGCTTCCAGGGCATGCATCGGAGCTTTGCTGGCCTCAAAACCCATCTCGACCTCCGCCTCCTCAAGGCCCGACGGAGGCGCCGGCTGTTGCGGTGCGCAACGCGCGGGTCTGGCATCTGCCTCATCGGCTGCGCGACGGGGGCCGCGATCGCTGGCCTCGTCATCGTCACCCACGCCATTACCGCGTTGTTGGCCGCGGCTCCTGCCTGCGCAGCGTCGCGTGGCTCCTGCTGCTCAACCCCCGCTTGGATGAAACGCCTGCAGCAACACATGGACCGGCTTGACGCCGCGGCCAGGGGCGCCTATGTGCTCAACAATGACGTGGACACCATTGAACGGCTGGTGGGCAGGCTCCACGCCACTGTCGAGAGTGACAAGATCTTGGTAAGGCTAGGGCTTGAGCGCGGGAGGGGGCAGCACCACACCATCGAAGAGGTGGTGCGGCAGCTCAGGAAGAACCATCCTAGCCTGCTACGCCAGCTCGCCGACCTCGAGGAGCACATCTGTCTCTACTTTGCAGCCGTTAACCGTGCACGGCTGTTCCTTGTGCACTACCTCGATGCTCAGTCTGATCCCAACGCTGAGTTGCCTCTCTAGCGATTTACTGATTTATTAGTCAACAACAGTTCACAATTCAAGAATAGTTTCATTTTTCATGTCGGCGACCCCTTTGTAAGGCGCCACAAGTGAATTATACTGCAGCAACTCTGCTGCATTTTTTCTTGTTTCGAGCAAGGTATTATGCATTCATTGTCTATTGCTTGACATGATTTGTTAGCAAATTTACTCAGTTTAACACTAGTTTTTTAGATGAAAGGCACTCAGTGCCTGACTTTAACAGTCTTACACGTAGCCATATTTTTACTTTCACAATCATTACTATAGTGGGATAGTAAATCTATGATTCTGAATTCATTGTGCTCGTTCTAGTCTTTAATCTGTAAAGTTGAACTCCTGCTGTTAGAGAATCATGATGCTTAAAGTTAATTACTTCTGGAAAACTTTGGGAAGTTCTATTTTGGCCCATGATTGATATATTCTCTGATCAAAATTGAATTGATTTGGAATTAGAACGATTGCTTGCATACCACAGTTAAGATACACAAGAAGCAATGTGTTGCGTGCAACTACTGGCAGCTGCCACAAAATACTTTAATTTTGATGCTGAAACGTGAAATTCAACATCGATAATTGTGGGAAGTTTATTATGGAAAACTCAAGGTCGCTTAGTATTCTAACGAATCGCCTGAGACCATTCTTGCAAAGATTGTTTTAACCGATAAAGGTTTGGTCCAAGTTCGATATTACTTTATTTTTCACACATGTATCCTGTTGTTTCTTTCTTTATGGCAGGCACACCTGATTCTATAAACAACAGGAAGGACTTACGCTGATATGGTTCCAAATGATGCTTTGATGGATTTGACTGCAAAACATGGCCTTGGAAACAGCAGTATGCTATCTTTATAATTGATACTCAAAGTGTTATCTCTGTGATTATCTACAAGTCTTGTAATGATTTAAAGGTTGAACGTTATTGCTGTTAGTTGGAAAGAGGAGATTGCATGCATCGATAATTCATTGATCGTGTGGATGATGCATATATACGAGGGGGAGAGAGAGAGAGAGAGATACAACGGCATAAATACAGACCCAAGTTCTATACACATGCGGTGGACAACGTATGCTCAACCCCCCCCCCCCCCCCCCCCCCCCCGCAGTCGAAGCGTCGCCGGAGACACAGAGACTGGACCGAAACTCCTCAAAGACTGGGGTCGGTAGTCCCTTAGTCGTAACATCGGCAAACTGCTGAGTGATAGGAACGTGCATAACACGAACCTTCCCAAGTGCGGCAATGATGATCGGGGGTGGCGGACAGGTAGACGACAGAGACGTTGCCGTAGTAGACGATCATGGCCTTAGGGACCACACAAAGCAACTCCTGCAGCAGCTGACGGAGCCAAGAGCACCCAGCAACGGCGTTAGCCACTGCCCGATACTCCGCCTCAACACTCGAGCGAGAGACCGTCGGTTGTCGCTTGGACGACCACGAAATCGGCGATGGCCCGAGGTAGACACGGTAGCGTGACGTAGAGCGACGAGTGTTCGGGCAGCCAGCCCAGTCGGCGTCAGAGTAGGCGACCATGTCGATGGAGGTGGAAGCCGTCAGAGTGAGTCCCAGGGTCATAGTGCCGCGTATGTACCGAAGAATACGCTTCACCAGAGTCCAGTGGGAGTCACATGGGGAGTGCATGTGAAGGCACACTTGCTGGACTGCATACTGCAAGTCAGACCGAGTGAGGGTGAGGTACTGCAGGGCAACGACGATGGAGCGGTAGAACGCGACGTCGGGTGCAGGGGAACCCTCCAAAGTAGAGACCTTCGCCTTAGTGTCAACAGGCGTGGGGGCGGGCTTGCAGTTAAGCATACCCGCGCGCTCAAGAAGCTCATGAGCGTACTTCTACTGATGCAGAAAGAACCCATCGGCATGGCGAACAACCTCAATGCCAAGGAAGTAGGGCAACGCTCCCAGATCCTTGAGGGCAAACTCATCACGGAGACGAGTCGTGAGCTGTTGAAGAAGCCCAGGGGAGGATGCCGTCAGGATGATGTCGTCAACATAGAGCAGCAGATATGCAGTGGCAGTGCCCTGATGATAGACGAAGAGGGAAGTGTCGGAGCGAGTGGTGTGAAACCCGAGCTGTTGCAAGAAGCCGGCCATACGCTGGTACCACGCCCGGGGTGCCCGCTTTAGGCCATAGAGAGACCGAGAGAGCAAGCACACGTGGACAGGATGCTCGGCGTCGACGAAGCCAGTCGACTGCTCACAAAATACCCGTTCGTGAGGTGGCCGTGCAAGAAGGCGTTGGAAACGTCCAACTGATGTACAGGCCAGGCACGGGAGATAGCCAGCTGCAGCACAGTACGAATCGTGCCCGGTTTGACGACCGGGGCGAAGGTGTCGGTGAAGTCCACGCCGGCGCACTGGCGGAAGCTGCACACCACCCAGCGAGCCTTGTAGCGCTCGAGAGAACCGTCAGGGTGGGTCTTGTGGCGAAACACCCATTTGCCACTGATGACGTTGGCATGAGGGGGCCGCAAAACAAGATGCCACAAGGCGGTTGTGCTACAATGCATCAAACTCCCCGCGCATCGCAGCAAGCCAATGTGGGTCATGAAGGGATGTGCGTGCGGATGAGGGGATGGGCGATGGTGGAGAGGACAAGATTGACACCGCGCACGCATACTCGTCAGAGGCGTAGCACGTGCTGGGCCGGTGGATACCGGTGCGAGACCGAGTCATCATGCCGGCAGGTGGCAGGTCGACTGCCGAGGGAGCGACGAACAAGGGTGGTGATGAGTCTGTCGCAACCGGCGTCGCAGAGGGGGAGGCCAGTGCAGTGCCCGACGCAAGAGAGGCTGCTGCAGCCGTGCGCGGGGGATCCGTGACACCCAAAGGGCCCGAGGCAGAGGCGGCCGCCCCCGTAGAGGCCGATGCAGAGGGGGCCGCGCCGGGGCCACGTCCAAGGCAGCCACGCCCGAAGGGGCTACGAGGGGGCGCGCTGGGGCCGAGGTGGGAGCACCGTCGAGAAGTGTCGAGTCCTCTGCAAAAGGTGGTACCTGGTGAAAAGGAAATACCCGCTCATCGAAGTACACGTGTCGGGAGGTGTACACACGATGGGAGACAGGATCGTAGCACCGGTAACCTTTGGTGTTAGGGGGATATCCTAGGAAAATGCACGCTACGGAACGAGAGGCAAGTTTGTGTGGTGTGGTGGAAGCAGTACTAGGATAACAAATGCAACCAAAGATGCGGAGACCATCGTAGGATGGAGGGGAACCGAAGAGAAGGTGATGTGGATTGTAGTCCCAACGGGGACGACACGGCCTAATGTTAAGAAGAAGTGTGACGGTGGCGAGAGCATCAGGCCAAAACCGAGGGGGTACATTGGAGTGAAACAACAACGTACGGACGCAGGCGTTGAGAGTGCGAAGAATGCGCTCGGCACGACCGTTTTGCTGGGACGTGTAGGGGCATGTTAGGCAAAGGTGGTGTCGTAGGATGCGAGAAGCTGGCGAATGGCGGCATTGTCAAACTCTTTTCCGTTGTCAGTTTGTAATGCAAGAATAGGGCGCCCGAAATGGGTGGTGATGTAGGAGTAAAAGGCCGTGAGAGTGGTAAGGACATCGTACTTGCGACGGAGTGGAAACGTCCATGCAAAGTGAGAAAAATCATCAAGTAAAACAAGATAACATAGATAGCCCGTGTTGCTTGCAACGGGAGATGTCCATACATCACTATGAAGTAACTGAAACAGAAAAGTAGAAATGGTCTTTGACACGCTAAAGGGTCGACGAATGTGCTTGCCGAGACGGCAATCATGACAAGTGTGCTCGTCGAATTTATTACATGAAAAGGAAAAACTCTTAAGAATCTGACGAAGGACAGTGGAGTTGGGATGACCCAAACGTGCATGCCAAAGACCGACGCTGGCGGAGAGGGCGACCTGAGAGGCGGTGGTGGCTGTGGCGATGGAGGCAGAGTGCACCGGGTACAGGTCATCGGGGCTGTCACATCGGTGGAGAACCATCTGTGTACGGGCGTCCTTTACAGAGAAAGCAAGACCATCAAATTCAACAATAAGAGGATTGTCACGGGCAAGACGACGAATGAAGACAAGATTTTTAACTAGGTCAGGTGAAACAAGAACATTAGTCATATTAATCGGCATGGAATTAGAAGGAAAGAAACTATGACCGACATGAGTAATGTGCATGGAAGAACCATCACCGAGGGTGATGCGGTTCGAGGTGGTGACCGGAAAGGAAGAAGCTAGGTTACCTGGATGCGATGGCATGTGGGCGGTAGCCCTCGTGTCCATGTACCAATCACCGCCGCCTCCGTAGTTAGAGGGGGACGGCACCGAGTGTAGCACGGCGAGGAGAGCGGGATCCCATGGGGCCGGCGCAGGGGGACGACACAGAGCCACCGGGCTGCGGGTAGCCACTGGTCGGGTGAGGGGCCAACAGTGGCGGGTAGCCACCCCCACCCGCCTGGTAGGGAGCGGCGACCAGGTGCGCCTATGGCCCGGTGGGGTGAGGGCCGAGAACGCCCGAGGCCCGTGGGATCGGCATGTGGTAGGCGTGGACCACGCCGGTCCACGGGTTTGCGCCGACGGTCCAGGGCGGGGACGGCTGGTGACGGCGTGGCCCCCTGTACCCTGGCTGCTGCTGCTGTTGTGGCCCGGAGCGGCCGCCTCCACAGCGCCGGTTGCGGCGACCGCCGCCCTGCTGCTGCTGAGGGGCGGGTGGTGTGTATGGCGCGCGGGGGGGGGGGGGGGGGGGGGGCAGGTGGGAGGGGAAAGTACCCCGGCGGCTCGGGTTGGCGCGGATGTGGCGGTGCGGGTGTAGGTGCCCCACGAGACGTCCCGACGGTGAGGGCGGTGTGATGAACACGAGCCTTGACCTTCTTCATCCGACGTTCCTCCAAGCGTAAGTACGCGGCGACGGATTGGAAGGTCGGATTTGGCAGCAAGGTGAGTGTTGGGGATATAATTACTGGGTATGACCCGCCCAGGTGGGGCCAGGTCATGCCACTGGCGGCCTAAGATGAGAAGGCCCGATAAGATGTGAAGATGATGGTCCATGGAGCAAGCTTATTGAAGTCCCAAGACTCGGGGCGATTTGAGGCCCACGGGTGTGAACCGCCATATGTTTAACTTGTATTGTAAGGCAAGCTTAATTAGTTTCCGAGCCGGACATGTCTTGTATGAGCCGTCCGGGACTCTGTAAACCATCGAGTATCAACCTGTGTATATAAAGGGGTGACCCGGCGGCGGGTTAACTCAAGAAACAACTCATCGAGAACTAGGTCAAGCATATTCACTCCTTGGTAATCGAAACCCAAGCAATACAACCTAAAGCAGGAGTAGGCTTTTACCTTGTTGAGAGGGGCCGAACCTGGGTAAAACTCTCTATGTCCTTTGTCCCGTTTAACCCCTTCAAGCTAACCTAGTTGCGATGGCTCCACACCTAAGTCCTTTTGCTAGGGCATCTACCATGTTAAGTCCACCACAGTTGGCACCCCTCGTGGGGCCAGCGCATGATGGTTTTGAGTTCTTGAAGGGTAGCTTCATAGGGATCAAGGGATACGCAGTGGGCTGGATGACCAAGAGTCATCGCGGCAAGCTCTACATCGACGATGCTGGCTGGGGCCCCTAGGCCGGCTCAATTGAGTACGGGTACCGGGTCCCCTTCGACGGAATCCATGTCTTCATCGGCAAGATCGGCGAGTCGGGGCCTGAGCCGGACACCTGCAGCGACATCGTCGAGATGGCTCAGCGCGCACGACCCGCCAAGGTTCAAGCCGCCGTGAAACACGCCTTTGTTGGTTTCATCCATGGGGCGGATCTTGAGGAAGGATCTGTGTCCAGGGGAGAGACGGTAATCTGCTCTGATGGCGAGTCTTCCACTGGTGAGACCGATTCAATGTATCAATTGCAAGATGGCGGGCTTGGGGCTGTTTCGATGGCGCCAGTATTCCGGACCGCTATGAGCCGCCGAACCGGGTTGCGATCTTCATGGCTGGTGCGCAATGAGTGCTCAATTCATCAACTGCTGCGGCCATGACTTCCAGTTTAACAGTTGCGGGGACGGCTGGAGCAAGCGGCTCTGCGCGCCCGCCGGCTCAGGTTTTGACCGAGCTGTTGGATGCTTTGGCGACTTTGATGGGGGCAGAGGTGTAACGCCCCGAGATCGACGCTACAGAAGACTTCCAGATGCTCTGAGTTTCGTCATGTGATTTGTTTTGTTTGTTGCATCTCTTGCATTGCATCATGCCATCATGCAACCCTTTTTTAAAAAAACTCAGATAAATAAATTGTATGGATCTTTGGTACATTTAAATTGAGGGAACTCACATGGTGGTTTCTCTTTAAAACATATCCTCCTAATATTTAGGGAGCTATATTAAACCATTCCATTGGCTTGGAATCACCCATAACACATATGCACCGTTCTTCAAATTTCCTTTTATCCTACTCAACTTCTTTTCTTCCTTTGGGGCCTTTTAGTAAAATTGAGTTGCAATTTTACTCTACCCATTAATGTTCCAAATCTGCCCATAAATCACATCTATTGTGTAGGGTCATCTCCTATAATTTCAACCCATTTGAAGTTCATTTGAATGGGTTTCGAAATTCAAACTTGCCAAGTTAAATCCAACGCGTGTGGATTTTACTTCCTCTAAAAATCCTCAGGCCATGTTTGTCAAATTCTGCGCATTTTTATGAGCCCGGGAAAATTATCCCCATGTCCAACTTCTTTCCCTAACCCTCTCTTTCTTTTCTTCTCTCTAATTCTTTTCTGTTAAAGAAAGTATGAGAGGGAGAGAGGAGAGAGGCAGCCCAGGCCGGCCCATCCTTCCTCCGAGCAGCCCAGCCGGCGCCCCCACCAGCTCTAACCCTAGCCCCTCACCACACTCTCTCCCGATCCCCATCTCTTCCTCTTATTCCCGTGCCCGCCGCCATACCTGCCTCGCGCCTGATCCCCATCTCTCCCTCCTCTCGCTCTCTTCCTCGTGCCCGATCCCCATGGCCCCGACGCCCGCACCTCCTGCTCGCCGGTCGCCTCCGCCGCTGTCCTCCATGGCCGCTGCCGGCTGAGCTCGAAGCTCCGCCGCTGCACCTCGTCGCCGGAGTCCCGCTCCTCTACCTCCCTGCTTCGTCCGCCGTGACGTCCGGCCGCCGTGCCGTCATGCTGCAGCGCCACCGGCCTCGACCTCCCCCCTCGCCGTGGCTACACCCTGCAGGAGCTCCGCCTCCTCTGTTTCGCGCCACCCCGGCAAGCTCCGCCGCCCCTTGTTTTGCCCACGCCGGCGACCAGCAGCAGGTCGCTGCTCCGCACCGTCCCTGTCGTCTCCGTCGCCGGACTGCTGGCCCTCGCTGCCGAGAGCCTCGTCGTTGGCCTCCTCCTTGCCTCTGCACCTCCGGATCCCTGTTGTTGCTGGACGCAACTTTGTCCACGATGAATACGCCAAGACCCCGAGATCGACTTCGCGGACTGACAAGTACCACGACGACCATCGAGACCGCCCAGTTCCACTACCGGTGAACGTTTTGGAATCGCCAAGTCAGACTACAATGCGAAGACCATGTACAACTACGGATCCCGTGGATTTCACCAAGTACCTCTACCGACGACCCGAACATCTACAGAACGTGTACAACTGCTTCCACTTCGAACCCGTCCGCCCCGAAATGCACGCTTCAAAGGTATAACCGCCGTTGTGACCGCCATGAACAAATGCATGTGATGTGTTGTATGAGATGCCCATGGTTGCACCATGTTCGAATCGCTGCTTGATCGTTCCTCCTCGTTTGCCATGCCGTCGACTCGTGGGACACCCGGTTACCGGGATCACTCCCCGTCACTCTTGCATGTTTCGCACACTTGTTCTTTTGCACCGGCATTTCCACGAATTGCCGGATCATCGGAATGTTGTCGTTGCACCATTCCCGTTATTGTCGCCATGGCACCCTTTCATTCCGTCATGGCGACAAATGCTCTTATCATGCTTCAAAACATGCTCATGTCAACATTTTCATAAATTGCATAAAACTTGCATATGTCATCCGCATCATGTTAACAACATTTAAAATTGTTGTTTGCTTTAAATTGCTAAATATGCATATGGGGATTTTTCGGAATTGTTGTTACTTGTTTCCGGTCTCACTTAAACTTGCCTAAATAGTTAGTTCAATTATGCTTCACCTCTTGCCATGTTTAATAACATTTAATATTGTTGGGTACATAAACGAGAGAGAACTAAATAATTGATGTGGTGCTTCGTCAATATGCAACTCGTTGCATATTGAGCTCCACTTAATTTGTAGTGTTGTTTGTTGCACTTTGCCATGCCATGCTCTTTGAATCGGACATGCATCATACTTGATTGTGCATCATGTCATGTTTATGTGATGGATTTTTACTATGTTGTTTTCTTCTTTCCGGTTTGCTTCTCTCGTTAGCTTTGGTTTCGTTCCGGAGTTGTGAGGATTTGTTCGACTTCGTCCGTTTGTCTTCTTCATGGACTCGTTCTTCTTCCTAGCGGGATTTCAGGCAAGATGACCATACCCTCGAAATCACTTCTATCTTTGCTTTGCTAGTTGTTCGCTCTATCGCTATGCTTGCGCTACCTACCACTTGCTTATCAAGCCTTCCAAATTGCCATGAACCTCTAACCTTTGTCACCCTTCCTAGCAAACCGTTGTTTGGCTATGTTACCGCTTTTGCTCAGCCCCTCTTATAGCGTTGCTAGTTGCAGGTGAAGTTGAAGATTGCTCCATGTTGGAACATGTTTATGTTGGGATATCACAATATCTATTATCTTAATTAATGCATCTATATACTTGGTAAAGGGTGGAAGGCTCGGCCTTATGCCTGGTGTTTTGTTCCACTCTTGCCGCCCTAGTTTCCGTCATACCGGTGTTATGTTCCTTGATTTTGCGTTCCTTACGCGGTTGGGTGATTTATGGGACCCCCTTGACAGTTCGCTTTGAATAAAACTCCTCCAGCAAGGCCCAACCTTGGTTTTAACATTTGTCACCTAAGTATTTTTCCCTTGGGTTCTGCAGACTCAAGGGTCATCTTTATTTAAACCCCCGGGCCAGTGTTCCTCTGAGTGCTGGTCCAAACTAGAGCACCGTGAGGGACCGTCCCTTGGCAACTTGGGTTACGTTGGTACCTGTACGCTTCGCTTATCCGGTGTGCCCTGAGAATGAGATATGTGCAGCTCCTATCGGGATTTGTCGGCACAGCGGGTGGTCTTGCTGTCTTGTTTTACCATTGTCGAAATGTCTTGTAAACCGGGATTCCGAGACTGATCGGGTCTTTCGGGAGAAGGTTTATCCTTCGTTGACCGTGAGAGCTTATAATGTGCTAAGTTGGGACACCCCTGCAGGGTATAAACTTTCGAGAGCCGTGCCCGCGGTTATGTGGCAGATGGGAATTTGTTAATATCCGGTTGTAGAGAACTTGACACTCGACTTAATTAAAACGCATCAACCGCGTGTGTAGCCGTGATGGTTTCTTTTCGGCGGAGTCCGGGAAGTGAACAAGGCTTTTGAGTTATGTTTGACGTAAGTAGGAGTTCAGGATCACTTCTTGATCATTGCTAGCTTCACGACCGTTCCGTTGCTTCTCTTCTCGCTCTTATGTGCGTATGTTAGCCACCATATATGCTTAGTGCTTGCTGCAGCTCAACCTCACTACCTTCTCCTACCCATAAGCTTAAATAGTCTTGATCTCGCGGGTGTGAGATTGCTGAGTCCTCGTGACTCACAGATACTTCCAAAACAGTTGCAGGTGCCGACAAGACCAGTGCAGATGACGCAACCGAGCTCAAGTGGGAGCTCGATGAAGCTCTTGTTCGTTGTGTTGTTTCGTTTCCTGTTGATCAGTAGTGGAGCCCAGTTGGGACGATCGGGGATCTAGCATTTGGGGTTGTCTTCTTTTTTTTGGGTTCCGTAGTCGGACCTATGTGTGTACTCTGAATGATGTATGAATTTATTTATGTGTGAAGTGGCGATTGTAAGCCAACTCTTTATCCCATTCTTGTTCATTACATGGGATTGTGTGAAGATGACCCTTCTTGCGACAAAACCACAATGCGGTTATGCCTCTAAGTCGTGCCTCGACATGTGGGAGATATAGCCGCATCGTGGGTGTTACAAGAGGTAACCCCTGAGACTCAAGAACAACACAAAGTGGATGTCGCAAAGCTGCGAGATGAGATGGCCCAAGCCAAGGAAGAACTTGCTGCTGAGAATGCTAGGATGGCGACAGAGCGGGCCGCCTTGGACGCACAATCACAACGGATTCAGGCGGAGTCGTTCCGGCTCACCTTAGATCAGAATGCTTCAAACGCTATTGTGAGGAGGAGGCACCAGACCCGTTTACCCACAGAGTTTGAGGCTAGGAACCTTTTCAACACGCCTGGGGCAGGGACCAGTGACTCGCCCGTGGTAAACCAGGCCGTTGAGACACCCGTGACCGGAGCACCGGTTCAGCCACGTGCTGCAGACCCGCCTCATTTGAATTTGACTCCGCCTCAGCATGTTCCGACACCACCGGGTGATTATTCTAACCCTCTGGACAATACGATTGCCGCAGCTACAAGATTGGCGGCTCTCCCCTTTGAAGGCAAGTCTCCAGCCGCGATGGAGATACGAAGGCCCGGAGAGCTTCTTCAGACAGCGGTGGCTCAACAGGCGGCTTATTCGTATAGCCGTGAATGGATCCATTCAACCCCTCGTCCAAGCCGGAGTTATAGTAGGCATATTGACTCACTAGCGGTTTCAAGCAGTGAGCGGCACCATAACCATCCTCGTAGGCATGACCCACCGCGTGCTGGTAACGATGCTCAAGCTTTGGTGGATCAGGGCAGGGCACGTCGGGAGGCTAAGCTGACGGCTCAGATACCGACTCATCAACAACCCCCAGTTTACCCATCGGTGTCTGTGGAGGCAGGAGTGACCTCTAGGACCCTGGGTGTGCCATGTTTAGTGGCGGCTCTACATAATGAGCGCTTGCCTAAGGATTTCAAGGGCCCCCACATGGTGCCTAATTACATAGCGGATCAGCCCCCAGAGGCCTGGATTGAGAGCTATGAGATGGCTATGGAGATGTTGGATGTTAGTGATGCTGCATGTGCTAAGTACTTCACCATGATGTTGGATGGACTGGCACGCACTTGGCTGAAAGGATTGCCCCCTAACTCCATCAGATCATGGGCTGAATTGAAGACGTGTTTTATTCAAAATTTCAAAGACACGTGCAAGCAGCCTATGTCGATTCTTGATCTAGACTCTTGCATCCATGGTGAGGGTGAGTCCACAACCAATTGGGTGCGCCGGATCTCGGCCGTTATACACTCATCGGATAGTATCAACACAGTTTCAGCCGTCCTAATGTTGGAAAAGAATTGCCGTTTCCTTCCACTTAAGTAGAAGCTGGGCCGGCTTATGCGCCACTGCAATGATATGGGAGAGCTCATGGCGGCTCTTGTCAAATACGCCGACTCTGATAGTGCTAAAGACCCCGAGTATGATGAGGAGAAGGCTAGCAAGGGGAAGAAGAGTGGCAATGCGAAGGGACAACAACATAATACGGCGTGTCAAGGTGGCAACGGTAAGCGCAAAGCCGACGACGGTTTAGACTTTGTGGCTAACACCAATACGCAGAATAATAATCAGCATCGTAAGGGGAAATCATCAGTGCCTCGGTTTGGTGGGCCAAAATTCAAGCTTGAGGCGATGATGAATCAGCCTTGTCCAAAGCACGGTATGCAAGAGAAGCCGGCCAGACATCTATGGAAGGATTGCTTCATCATGAGGGAGTACAGAAATTCCAGTTTTTTCCAGAATAATCATGGCCTGAATGGCGGCTCGGGATCCGGCTCTCACGAACCTGGCTTTGGGGGTGGCGGCTCAAGCTCCGGTTTTTAGAGTCAAGGCAATCAAGGTGGGTTTAATCAGCAATATGGTCAAGGGAATCAGCAGCAGCAGTCTTGTCGTGGATTTGTCACGGTAGATGTCCTAGTGGAAGGACTTAGTTGCGGAGCCATCGTGACGAGGTTAGCTTAAAGGGGTTAAACGGGACAAAGGACGTGAGGAGTTTATACTGGTTCGGCCCCTTGCGGTGAAGGTAAAAGCCTAATCCAGTTTGAGGTGGTATTGCTAGGGTTTCGGTTACCAGGGAGCGAATACGCTTAGCCTAGCTTTCCATCTGTTGTTTCTTGCCCTAAGCCGCTGTCAGGTCGTCCCCTTATATACATGGGTTGATGCCCCGCGGCTTACAGAGTCACGGCCGGCTCATACAAACGTGTCCGTCCCGACGACTTATCTTACATGCCTTATAATACAAGTTACATATACATGGCGGTTTACACTTTACGGGCCTTAGTCGCCTTTGGGTTTGGGCCCTTTAACAAGCCTACTTCATGAACTGCCATTGGGATAACCCGGCCCCTCCTGGGCGGGTCATATTCGATAGTCATATCCCCAACATTAGGCCCCAGGTTGATTTGAACTTGTTCATGTCAATCTTCAACACTTAGAAAAAATCCTTCTTCATCTTCCTGTGAGATGTTGTAACCCGCCATGACGTCACCTGTTACTAATACCACATACGACCCAAATCTTAATAAATCTTCTCTTTTAATGAACCTCCAAAAATTGAGGCGCTCGTGCCGTCACATATCCATTTCCTTGTCTCCTTGATTCCCGCGCCTGCCACTTCCTATAAATAAGTCCATGGGTCCTCTTTCCATTCTCCCCCTTTGCCTTCTCATCTTCGTCTTTCTCCTCGCAACGCTCCAGCGCGCTCGAGCTCCGCCGCCGTCGACCTTCGTCCAGTACCTCAACTCCGGCCGCTGCATCGCCCTGAACGAACCAGAACGCCGCGGTGCCCCTCCGCTGTCCATCATCGTCGGTAAGCCTTCACCTTTCCTCTTAATAGATCTGTCTTAGGGTTTCCTTGTTCGTCGGCGTTCATCACCATTCCTCCTTCTCCTTCCTAGATTGCATAGCTTTGATTCGAAAAACAACATAGGTCTTGCGTGGTAGCAGTTTTAGCACTTGTTTTTTGATATCAGAATATATCCTCATTGCAACAGATCTCATCTGGGCACCCCCACTTTTCTGCTGCCGCCACCTTAGGTTTATATTTTATTTCTTTTTTCTGAACTGCCACAGATCCAATCTTATAGCTATAATCTGCAAAACCTGTTTGTCCCAACACTTAGTAAAATTCACTCCTGTCAGATCTTAAATACCAGTGCTTATCATGGCGGCTTAGATCACATAATTACGCACATATCATTAGGCCCCATTTAAGCCGTCATTCTGAATATATACTGTAGCTTTTACTTCCGGCTTAATGAATCAATTTGAACCGGGAAAATTTTTCTTTCCTTTAGGCTTCTTCACAATGCCGCCAAAGACAGTCACTTCATGTAACTGGGTTCCATCCATTGTCACTGAGAACACATTCAGAGATTTTGTCAAAATTGGGTACTTGCCAACAAAAAATGTCATGCACTACCGCGCCCCTGATCCAGGCGAAGAAAGACCTCAGCCAAAGGATGACGAAGTCATTGTTTTTACTGATCACATGAATCGGGGCTTCTCACCGCCCGGTTCTAAATTTTTCCGAGACGTTCTGCACTTCTTTCAACTCCATCCTCAAGACATCGGACCCAATTCCGTGTCAAACATCTGCAACTTTCAAGTCTTCTGCGAAGTATACCTTCAAGAGGAGCCCATCGTCGAACTCTTTAGGGAATTTTTTTATTTAAACTGCCAAAACGAGTTTACGAACGGACCCAGCTTGGAACTTGGCGGAATCTGAATCCAACGAAGAAGAAATGCCATCTTCACTTATGCTTGCCTGCTGAGTCACCCCAAGGATTGGAACCAGACATGGTTTTACTGCAAAGTTACCTCTCCGGCTGACGAGAATCCACTTCCGGGTTACTGTGTCGAATGCCTGGACCCAAAGCATAATCTTCCTGAAAAACTTACCACTGCCGAACGTGCAAAGCTTGCTCCCACCCTTGCAAAGGTTAAAGCTCTGCTAGGAAACGGGTTAACTGGCATTGATTTCGTCAGGTGCTGGGTTTCTTGGCGGATTATACCCTTGAGTCGCCGGTCCGGCTTAATGTGTACTTACACTGGTGGTGTAAAGGATCCACTGCGCCACAACTCTGCGCAATTAACTGACGAGGCAATTAACGAAATGACCAAGTCCCTTCTGAATGAAGATCCGGAAGATTGCAGTAAAGTGGGCCTGAACCCTTTCTGCAAACTTAACCTGCCACCGGATGTAAGTCTCTGAACTCACTTACTTTTACCTCATTATTCAAATACTTTATTAACTCAACCTTTGATGACCTTTATAGGCTGAATCTGACTTTTGGAAAAAGAAATATGATCATGAAGCTGCCAAGAAGGTCAGGGCTGCCAAGAAAGCCGCCAAGAAAACCACTAAGAAGAATAAGAAGAAACCAAGCGCCTCTGATATGTTTGAACTGAATGACAGCTCTGAGTCGGAGGTAGCCCTTGACTCCCTTGGCTCCTTTTTCAATCACCTTATTGACATTGACTATTATCAGGATGACACGGGGGCCAGCCAAGCAGTTGAAGAAGAGGTAACTATTATTTCCTCCGGCTCAGAACCTTTGTCAAGACAGAAACTTCGACAAGTAACCCAGAAAGTAAGGTTTTCACACCCCTTGGCTCATTTAGATCCTCACTTTATTTTGAAGCAATAGTAGCACGAGAATCGGCGACAAACCCGGACCAGTGGAGGTGAAGAATTGTCCTCCGGCTTACCGAACACTCCAACTCCACGAAAACGTCGAAACGAGGTTCTTCCAAACTTAAACTATTTTTACCCGCTGGCGGGTCTCATTCACCAGCCACTTAACTCTACCGATTCAATTGACCAAGAGGTTTCTCGTTCTTCCTCTGGCGACTCATCGCAGACCGAGCTGCCGGCTTTTAAAACTGCCCCTGGGTAACAACAGTTACTTTTGTTCTGTACCTCCTTATGCTTTCATAACTGTACTGACGTGTCATAACCCATGCAGTGGCCAAGCAAAGCCTAGTAAAAAGACAAAGGTGACCAAGCCGACTGAAGATCCTAAAGTCATTGAACCGGAGCAGCAAGTTCCAGCACCAGATGTCTCTGAAAAGCAACCGGAAGACCCTGCATATGATGTTCCGCCAGAAATTCCTGACCTCTCTGGCGACCAAACAAAACTCAATCCTTTGAATGCTGAATCATCAAGCCTAGTTAAGCCGTCGGAGACTCATACTGATGATGTTATGATCACTGGCACCGGTTTTACAGAACCGGAAAATCCAACTGCTTTGGCCAAGCACTCTGCCAAACAAGAGGTTATTGAAAGGCGGAAAGTGAGGTTTGATGTCTCCCATTATGCGCAACTGAGCAGCAGTGAAGTACTCTCTGGCTACCTCAGCCAAGTACACTCCAGCCGTGATCTTGAAATTGATATGGTGAAGGAGATGCATCAGAAGTATGAGGTATGACTTCCTGCTTAAATAAATTATGTCCATCTTGCCAGCCCCCAAGTCTACTAGGTATGATTAATTTAAATATACTATAGACTTTAGAAGAATCATGAACATATTTGAAAAATGCTTCCAAGACCGGCTTTCGTCTGTATAATTGAAACAGATTTTTAAACAATTAACTTTGCATCCGTAGCCCCCAAGGGCCGGTTTAATCAGCATGAATGAGCCGGTCCTGTTCACCATTGTTTATAAAGAGAGCTTACCTGTATAGCCCCTATAACCCGGCTGTGATTGTTTACGACACAACCGGGTTATCATAAAGCAATAAGGAGACACAAGCGATATGCATTAGCCCCCAAGTGCCAAGTACTCTTGCTTGCAAAGTGCTTTGGACTTACTGTCATGAACCGTTGTATAAAAAATATTTCGGCAGGCATTAGCCCCCAAGTGCTGAGTGTTGTTGCTTGCAAAAGACTTGGGACTTATATTCCTGTAATCCGGATATGAATGTTGTTGCAATTTTGTGCTTGTACAAGATGCCACTGCTGATCTTCAATCACAATTGTCTGATGCAAAGACCCGGCTGAAGAATTAAGAATCTGAGACCCGGAAAGCTGAGGCAAAATTCCAATTTAGTGTGGCTGAAACGGAAAAGCTGAAGACCAGTTTTGAGGCGGAGAGAAACACTTGGGCTGAAGAAAAGACTGCTTTGACGCAGCGAGCTGAGAAAGCGGAGACGACTCTTCAAGAGGTGACCACTGAGCTCACCGGTTTAAAACACCGTGTATCCCAGATGGTTTCTGCTATCTTTGGTGAGTCGCCTTGCTTTCCATCAAAAGTGAATCTTTTCTTTGATGATATAAACCGTCTCTAACCAATATATGACTTACTCAGGACCCAGGAGCAGCAATCTTAACCAAGATATGCTTGTGAAGCTCAAAGCTGTCTACACACTTGTCGAACAGCTATACACTGGAGCTTGATACTCTTCATTGTATCTACTTTTCCAAACACTTTTGCCCTTGTTTTGGACTCTAACTTGGATGATTTGAATGGAACTAACCCGGACTGATGTTGTTTTCAGCAGAATTGCCATGGTGTTATTTTTGTGCAGAAATAAAAGTTCTCGGAATGACCTGAAACTTCACGGAGAATATTTTTGGAATTAATAAAAAATACTGGCGAAAGAATCAAGGCCAGAGGGCCCACACCCTGTCCACGAGGGTGGGGGGCGCGCCTACCCCCTGGGCGCGCCCCCTGCCTCGTGGGCCCCCTGGTGCTCCACCGACCTCAACTCCAACTCTATATATTCACGTTCGGGGAGAAAAAAAATCAGAGAGAAGGATTCATCGCGTTTTACGATACGGAGCCGCCGCCAAGCCCTAATCTCTCTTGGGAGGGCTGATCTGGAGTCCGTTTGGGGCTCCGGAGAGGGGAATCCGTCGCCATCGTCATCATCAACCTTCCTCCATGACCAATTTCGTGATGATCACCGCCGTGCGTGAGTAATTCCATCGTAGGCTTGCTGGACGGTGATGGGTTGGATGAGATTTACCATGTAATCGAGTTAGTTTTGTTAGGGTTTGACCCCTAGTATCCACTATGTTCTGAGATTGATGTTGCTATGACATTGCTATGCTTAATTCTTGTCATTAGGGCCCGAGTGCCATGATTTCAGATCTGAACTATTATGTTTTCATGAGTATATGTGAGTTCTTGATCCTATCTTGCAAGTCAATAGTCACCTACTATGTGTTATGATCCGGTAACCCCGAAGTGACAATAATCGGGACCACTCCCGGTGATGACCGTAGTTTGAGGAGTTCATGTATTCACTAAGTGTTAATGCTTTGGTCCGGTACTCTATTAAAAGGAGGCCTTAATATCCCTTAGTTTCCAATAGGACCCCGTTGCCACGGGAGGGTAGGACAAAAGATGTCATGCAAGTTCTTTGCCATAAGCATGTACGACTGTATTCGGAATACATGCCTACATTACATTGATGAATTAGAGCTAGTTTTGTGTCACCCTATGTTATAACTATTGCATGAGGAATCGCATCCGACATAATTCTCCATCACCGATCCAATGCCTACGAGCTTTTCACATATTGTTCTTTGCTTAGTTACTTTACCATTGCCACTGTTACAATTACTACAAAACTGCTACTGTTACTTTTATCACCGTTACCGTTACTTCCATACTACTTTGCTACTAAATACTTTGCTGCAGATACTAAGTTATCCAGGTGTGGTTGAATTGACAACTCAAGTGCTAATACTTGAGAATATTCTTTGGCTCCCCTTGTGTTGAATCAATAAATTTGGGGTGAATACTCTACCCTCAAAAACTGTTGCGATCCCCTATACTTGTGGGTTATCAAGACTATTTTCTGGCGCCGTTGCCGGGGAGCATAGCTCTATTCTTTGAGTCACTTGGGATTTATATCTGCTGGTCACTATGAGGAACTTGAAAGACGAAAGAACTAAGATTTTTCCCTCAACTACGAGGGGAGGTAAGGAACTGCCATCTAGCTCTACACTTGATTCACCTTCTGTTTTGAGTAAGCTTGCGACACCTAAACCTGCTTCTGCTATTAATTCTGATATGTCGCATGTTATTGATGATGCCACTTCTGCCATGCATGATACTTATGATGAAACTACTTCTATGCTTGATACTACTGTGCCACTAGGTGAATTTCTTGATGAACAACTTGCTAGGGCTAGAGAGAATGAAATTATTGAAACTGATAATATTGATGAAAGTGATGATGAAGATTCTCCCCCTAGATATGAATTGCGTGTTGTGCCTGAGGGTTATGTTATGGATGAAGAAACTGCGAGAGACTTTCTTGCTTGCAATGATAGGAATGATCTTAAGAAATTATTAGCTAAGCTGAAGGAAAATTCTTTGAATGCTAGAATGAAATATGACCCTGCTTTTGCTACTTCACCTATCTTTGTAACTGATAAGGATTATGATTTCTCTGTTGATCCTGAGATAATTACTTTGGTTGAATCTGATCCTTTTATGGCTATGAATCTGAAACTGTTGTGGCACATCTTACTAAATTAAATGATATAGCTACCCTGTTCACTAATGATGAGAAAACTCGCTACTATTATATCCTTAAGTTATTTCCGTTCTCATTAAAGGGAGATGCTAAAACATGGTTCAATTCTCTTGATCCTGGTTGTGTGCGTAGTCCCCAGGATATGATTTATTACTTCTCTGCTAAATATTACCCCGCTCATAAGAAACAAGGTGCTTTAAGGGAAATATATAACTTTGTGCAAATTGAAGAAGAGAGTCTCCCACAAGCTCGGGGGAGGCTTCTCCAATTACTTAATGCTTTGCCTGATCATCCTCTCAAGAAAAATGAAATACTTGATATCTTTTACAATGGACTAACCGATGCTTCCAGAGACCACCTAGATAGTTGTGCTGGTTGTGTTTCCAGTGAAAGAACTGTTGATCAAGCTGAATTGCTATTGAATAATATGTTGACTAATGAAAATAATTGGACACTTCCTGAACCAACTCCTAAGCCAACTCCGAAGAAAAGGGGTATTCTATTTCTTGGTCCTGAACATACGCAAGAGGCAAAGAAATCTATGAAAAAAAAGGTATTAAAACTGAAGATGTTAAGAATTTACCTCCTATTGAAGAAATACATGGTCTTAATTTGCCGCCTATTGAAGAAATACATGGTCTTGATAACCCGACACAGGTAGTAAAGGTAAATTCTCTCTATAGATTTGATGAAGGTGATATTCCTCGTTATAAGTCTGCTAGCCAATGCTTAGATGAGTTTGATAATTTTATTGTTAAACAAGAAAACTTCAATGCTTATGTTGGTAGACAATTGAAACGAAATGCTTATATGATTGAACACTTGAGTGATTATATGTCTAGAGTTAAAGGTGAACTTAAACTCATTAGTAAACATGCTTCTATGGTTACCACTCAAGTAGAACAAGTGCTTAAAGCTCAAAATGATTTGCTCATTGAATTAAATAATAAGAAAAATGATAATGTTGTTAGAGTTATGACTAGATGGGGTAAAATGACTCAGGAACCTTTGTATCCTGAGGGCCACCCTAAGAGAATTGAGCAAGATTCTCAGAGAACAAATGTTGATGCACCTAGTCCTTCTAAGAGGAAGAAAAAGAAAAATGATAGGACTTTGCATGCTTCTAGTGAACCTATTGTAGACACACCTGAGAATCCCAATGATATTTCTATTTCTGATGCTGAAACACAATCTGGTGATGAACCTAGTGATAATGTTAATGATGATGTTCATGTTAATGCTCAACCTAGCAATAACAATGATGTAGAGATTGAACCTGCTGTTGATCTTGATAACCCACAATCAAAGAATCAATGTTATGATAAGAGAGACTTCGTTGCTAGGAGGCACGGTAAAGAAAGAGAACCATGGGTTTAGAAACCCATGCCTTTTCCTCCTAAACCATCCAAGAAAAAGGATGATGAGGATTTTGAGCGCTTTGCAGAAATGATTAGACCTATCTTTTTGCGTATGCGTTTGACTAATATGCTTAAAATGAATCCTTATGCTAAGTATATGAAATATATTGTTACAAATAAAAGGAAGATACCGGAAGCTGAAATTTCCACCATGCTTGCTAATTATACTTTTAAAGGTGGAATACCAAAGAAACTTGGAGATCCAGGAGTACCAACTATACCATGCTCCATTAAAAGAAACTATGTTAAAACTGCCTTATGTGATCTTGGAGCCGGTGTAGTGTTATGCCTCTCTCTTTATATCATAGACTTGATTTGAATAAGTTGACACCTACTGAAATATCTTTGCAAATGGCCGATAAATCCACTGCTATACCTGTCGGTATTTGTGAGGATGTGCCTGTTGTGGTTGCAAACGTTACTATTTTAACAGACTTTGTTATTCTTGATATTCCCGAGGACGATAGTATGTCAATTATCCTTGGTAGACCCTTTTTGAATACTGCAAGGGCTGTTATTGATTGCAACAAAGGCAATGTCACTTTTCATGTTAATGGTAATGAGCATACAGTACACTTACCGAGGAAACAACCTCAAGTCCACAGTATCAATTCTATTGGAAAAATTTCAACGATTACTATTGGATGTTTTGAATTTCCTCTACCTACCGTCAAGAAGAAATATGATATTCTTATTGTTGGGGATGTGCATATCCCCGTTGAGTTAACCTACTGTTATTCGAAATTTCTCCGGTTCCATGTTATTCGGAATGAGTTTGTTAACAAGACTTGATCAACCTTGTTAGTGGATTCCTTTTGATGAGCATGAGATGGATGAAGTTAGAAAGCACAACCTTCTGTACCCTCCTTTTACTTTCTGTTATTTAGATTAAATAAAGCGAAAAATAGTATTATTCTGTCAGTTTTCTGAATTTTCCGTGCAATAAAAAATACCCCAAAAATAAAAGTTCTCCAAATGCCCTGAAAATGAAATATGATTTTTTTCTAGAATATTTGAGAATATTTGGCACTGAGAACACATCAGGGGGAGCAGGCACCTGGCCACGAGGGTCCAGGGCGCGCCCCCTGCCTCGTGGGCCCCTGGTGGTCCCCCTGCACTTATTCCAGCCACCACACACTCCTTCCTCCCAAAAAAATCACCAACCAGCTCAAGCACGAGTTCTAGCTCATCTTGCTGCCATTTTCGATCTCCTAGCTCAAAGCTCCACTCACAAAACTGCTTTGGGGGATTGTTCTTTGGTATGTGACTCCTCCAATGGTCCAATTAGTTTTTGTTCTAGTGCTTTATTCATTGCAAATTTTTGCTGCCTAGGTGACCCTGTTCTTGAGCTTGCATGTCAAATTTATATGGTCCCAAGTAGTTCTAATGCATGATATATTCTCTAGGCACTTGTGGGAGTAGTTGCTATCAATTTTGTTGAGTTTGGTTCACTTTTATTTTGAGTCACTAAAATTTCAGAAATTTTCAGAAATTGATGAAGAGATTTTTGAGGGGCTCTTCTAGCCGAAGCTCGAAGGATAAGCAAAGTGAAGAGCTCGCACCGCGGAGGTTCGGCCGTGTGAATGGCCTTGTAATGAGTTCTTGACAGCAGCCGGGATTCATGATGATTTTTATTATTTGGCTGAGAATGCGGGCCTCACCGACTTCCTCCTCGACCAGCGCGAACAGTATCTCCTACTCACTAATATTTTTGTGCAAAATTTTCATTTCCATGCTAGGAGATCACCACCCTCGGTGGATTTTTATTTATATGATGAGTATAAGGAGATGTCCCTTTTTGATTTCTGCCGGGTCTGTAAGATACCCTTTACGGGCAACATATAGGAACCACATCGTAATGATGTGGAAGGGTTTATTGATATGATTGCTGTAGGGGAAACGAGGAAAGTTTCCAATGCAAGAATTACTAGCATACACTTTCCTGTTCTGCGTTACCTTGCAATATTTGCTAGTAGATGTTTAATTGGTCGAGGAAACTGTGGAAACCTTAGTGCCCCTGATATTGTTATTCTGTGCCATGCCCTGTTTCGTGATAACACTTTTAGTCTAGGCGCTATTATTGCCAAGCGGTTAAATTTGAACCGTACAAAGGGTCCCATCTTGGGAGGTATCTTCGCCTCGCGCCTCGCTGCACACTTTAACATACCTATTAGGCATTATGAGAAAGAAGAAAAGTTGCTGCCTCCTGTTTTCCTAGACTATAAGAGTATGGTAGCACATGATTTTATTGTTAAGAATAAGAAAAAGATGCTTAACTATAGACTGATATTTGATAAAAATCACCCTGAGACTATTACTTTGCCTGCTCCTTCTGTGTTTAACTTATTTTCAGGCAAGTATCTTGTTCTGCCGGAGGCATTTCATGCCTACCAAAACCTCTCATCAGCTCCAGAGCCAGAGGCGGAGCCACAACCTGATTCTCCCCGTCAGTCTGTTTATTAATGGGATCCGGAGGAGATTGCCAATCAGTGGCACCCCGAGGTTCCATCTCAGTACGACCCCAGCTACAACTTCGGATATCCGCCAGGCCAGCCGTGGCCCTAGACCAACTTAGGCCAAAAGCCTAAGCTTGGGGGAGTACGTACTTCTCACCGACATTACATTCATGTTCACACACTCATTCTAGTTGTCGGTGCTCATACTTTTTCACTGTAATATCCATGCTAGTTTATTTCCTTTTTATGCTTTCTTCTTGTGTGTTTGATAAACCTTAAGAAAAACCCAAAAAATTAGTTGTAGCTTTTAGCTAGTTTACTTTCCATGTCTGTAGTAGTAATAATTAAAAGAAAACTGAAAAAGATTTCTTGTTCTTCTTTTGCTTGTTGGGAGCTTTCCCGTGTAAATATTTTTATTTCTTTTCTTGTTCTTTGGGGGTCGAGAGGAGAAGACCATAATGAAAATGTCGAAGTGGCTCTTATATGCATTATTGTTGATTTAACAAAGAGCCCATATTACCTTGTCTTCTCCTTGGTATTAGATGCTTGCAGATTCCAGCTTAGTCCAATGCACGTGCACTATTATTATTATCCACACCGTTCGGTCATGCAAGTGAAAGGCAATAATGATGATATATGATGGACTGATTGAGATGAGAAAAGCTGGTATGAACTCGACCTCTCTCGTTTTTGTAAATATGATTAGTTCATCGTTCCTGATTCAGCCTATTATGAATGAAACATGTTTGCAATGACAATTAGAGATTATAGTTGCTTAGGCCATGCTTAATTAGCTAGGAGTTTATAATGGTTTACCTTGCGTGCCAACATGCTATTAAAATGGTTGTGATGTGGTATGATAGGGTGGTATCCTCCTTTGAATGATTCGAGTGACTTGACTTGGCACATGTTCACACATGTAGTTGAAACAAAATCAACATAGCCTTCACGATATTTATGTTCATGGTGGATTATATCCTACTCATGCTTGCACTCAATGTTAATTAATTTTAAAGCATGTTTATGACTGTTGTCGCTCTCTAGTTGGTCGCTCCCAGTCTTTTTCTAGCCTTCACTTGTACTAAGCGGGAATACTGCTTGTGCATCCACTTCCATAAACCCCAAAGTTATTCCATATGAGTCCACTATACCTTCCTATATGCGGTATCTACCTGCCGTTCCAAGTAAATTTGTATGTGCCAAACTCTAAACCTTCAAACGAAATTCTGTTTTGTATGCTCGAATAGCTCATGTATCAACTAGGGCTGTCTGTATCTTCCATGCTAGGCGGGTTATTCTCAAGAGGAGTGGACTCCGCTCCTCACTCACGAGAAAATGGCTGGTCACCGGGATGCCCAGTCCCATGCTCTAAGCAAATCAAATCGAAATAATTGCTAAAAAACTCCCCCAGGGCTGTTGCTAGTTGGAGGCACTCGTTATTTCGAGCAAGCCGTGGATTGATGCTTGTTGGTGGTGGGGGAGTGTAAACATTATCATTCTGCTTGGGAACCGCCTATAATGTGTGTAGCATGGAAGATATCGAGATCTCTCGGTTGTTATGTTGACAATGAAAGTATGCCGCTCAAAATATTATTTATCTCTGCCTTAAAATCGAGCTCTGGCACCTCTACAAATCCCTACTTCCCTCTGCGAAGGGCCTATCTATTTACTTTTATGTTGAGTCATCACCCTCTTATTAAAAAGCACCAGCTGGAGAGCACCGCTATCATTTGCATCCATTACTATTAATTTTTGGGTATGACTGGATCTCTTTTACCATGAATTACAATGTTTAGTCAGTCCTTGATCTTCAGAGGTGCTCTGCATTTATGTTTTGCCGACTCAGAAAGGGCTAGCGAGATACCATCTTGTTATATCATATTATGATTGTTTTGAGAAAGTGTGGTCATCTGAGATTTATTATTATTGCCCGCTAGTTGATTATGCCATTGATGTGAGTAAACATGAGACCTAATGTTATTGTGAATATGGTTAGTTCATAATCTTTGCTGAAAACTTGAATGCTGGCTTTACATATTTACAACAACAAGAGCAAACAGAGTTTGTAAAAGTTTTTCTTTATCACTTTCAGTTTATCAACTGAATTGCTTGAGGACAAGCAAAGGTTTAAGCTTGGGGGAGCTGATACGTCTTCATCGTATCTACTTTCCCAAACACTTTTGCCCTTGTTTTGGACTCTAACTTGCATGATTTGAATGGAACTAACCCAGACTGACGCTGTTTTCAGCAGAATTGCCATGGTGTTATTTTTGTGCAGAAATAAAAGTTCTCAGAATGACCTGAAACTTCACGGAGAATATTTTTGGAATTAATAAAAAATACTGGCAAAAGAATCATGGCTAGGGGGCCCACACCCTGTCCACGAGGGTGGGGGGCTCGCCTACCCCCCTGGGCGCGCCCCCTGCCTCGTGGGCCCCCTGGTGCTCCACCGACCTCAACTCCAACTCTATATATTCATGTTCGGGGAGAAAAAAACCAGAGAGAAGGATTCATCGCGTTTTACGATATGGAGCTGCCGCCAAGCCCTAATCTCTCTCGGGAGGGCTGATCTGGAGTCCGTTCGGGGCTCCGAAGAGGGGAATCCGTCTCCATCGTCATCATCAACCTTCCTCCATCACCAATTTCATGATGCTCACCCCCGTGCGTGAGTAATTCCACCGTAGGCTTGCTGGACGGTGATGGGTTGGATGAGATTTACCATGTAATCGAGTTAGTTTTGTTAGGGTTCGATCCCTAGTATCCACTATGTTCTGAGATTGATGTTGCTCTGACTTTGCTATGCTTAATGCTTGTCACTAGGGCCCGAGTGCCATGATTTCAGATCTGAACCTATTATGTTTTCATGAATATATGTGAGTCCTTGATCCTATCTTGCAAGTCAATAGTCACCTACTATGTGTTATGATCCGGTAACCCCGAAGTGACAATAATCGGGACCACTCCCGGTGATGACCGTAGTTTGAGGAGTTCATGTATTCACTAAGTGTTAATGCTTTGGTCCGGTACTCTATTAAAAGGAGGCCTTAATATCCCTTAGTTTCCAATAGGACCCCGCTGCCACGGGAGGGTAGGACAAAAGATGTCATGCAAGTTCTTTTCCATAAGCACATATGACTATATTCGGAATAGATGCCTACATTACATTGATGAATTGGAGCTAGTTCTGTGTCATCCTATGTTATAACTATTGCATGAGGAATCACATCCGACACAATTCTCCATCACCGATCCAATGCCTACGAGATTTTCACATATTGTTCTTTGCTTAGTTACTTTACCGTTGCCACTGTTACAATTACTACAAAACTGCTACTGTTACTTTTATCACCGTTACCGTTACTTCCATACTACTTTGCTACTAAATACTTTGCTGCAGATACTAAGTTATCCATGTGTGGTTGAATTGACAACTCAAGTGCTAATACTTGAGAATATTCTTTGGCTCCCCTTGTGTCGAATCAATAAATTTGGGTTGAATACTCTACCCTCGAAAACTGTTGCGATCTACTTGTGGGTTATCAGAGCTCAGCGTGCACTGGCCACAGTTTCTCCAACTAATCAAGCACCTAGTCTCTTGATAGATGTCTTGAAAAAATTGTCTATGCTGCCTGCCAGGATTGATGAGATGATGCAGTCTTCTGCAAGAGACGGTGCCATGACAACTTTGAGCCAAGCCAAAGCATGGGTACCAGAGCTAGACCCGTCTGAGGTAGCCACTGGATACCCAAGCTTGAAATAAGATGGCACTCCATTTGATCAAAAAGACTTCGCTGCTTGTGTGAAGGAAATACGCCCAATGGCGACTCTGATTGCAAATGACTCGACCTTTCAAAGTACCATCCGGCTTATAACAGGGAGAATCAGAAGATGCCTACACTGGCTTATAGAGTGATGGATCTAATCCCTCCAATCCGTAAGCATACTTTTGCCCCTGAAGTTGAGCCTTCTGAACTTATAGATGATGAAGCTGAATTTCAAGCTTTATGTGGCATCGATTGGTCATCACCAAATTTCCAGACGTCGGAAAAAGATGAAGAACCAGAAAAGGATGATCCAGAAGCCTCAAGTCAGCAAGGCCAAGAAGAGTGAACCGCCGGGCGGTTTATATATGTGATCCTTGGAAAAACACTTGATCTTATTTGGCTCATGGAGTCATGTAATAGGGTAGTGAAACTTTAATCTGTCGTGCCATCGTGCACGTTTCTGTTTTGCGCAATACCGATGATCCGCTAGTTTAAGAAACCATCAGTTTATGCTTATGACAACGTCAGACTGTTTATTACCCTGCACTCAAACAGATCACAAGTGCCCTGGCGGTTCACCGTCGGGCGGGTCATGATACCCAATTGAAGCCAGTGGGGACGGATAGTCCGTAACCAAGGCCGGTCTAACCACAATGCTGACACAATTATAAAATACAAATCATACCTATGTTGTGTGCTGAAACTATCGGTTTATCAGCTCCACGCAACTAGAGTTTTTAGAGCTATAACTCTAAAACATAAGATTATTATCCTCTGGCGATTTAGAGTTTGCCATCCTGGCAGGTTACAGAGACCCGAAGATGCTTCAAATATGAGACATAAATAGGGCAGCTTGGCCCGGTTTGCAAAAACCAAATGGCAAGAAAAATATATTATATACAAAGGAAAAAATAAGAAATCAAAAAATTTGAGGCTTTTGCAGGCCGCCAAGCCAAAGTTTCTTCTTCAATGAAACTAGCCTGATGGCCACTAGAAGGTACGCACTTTCCGTGAGCCGGCACTCACATTACCCAATCGACATTTGAACCTAGATAAGTTCAGGTCTTATTGAAAGATAGACTTATCAGGAGTACGCGGGGTCAGAGTAGCATCATGCATCACAGGCCGATTTATCCAAGTTTCAAGGAAGGCGTCTTATGAGCCTGGGTCTATCCTGACTATCTGTAAGCCATGCTCTCACATGAAAAACCAGCATTTTAACCTTAACAAGCTCAGGATCTTTGGTGAATACACCGTAAAAGATTGATTGTTAAGAGTTCGGGGGGTCAATCAGGATTACCTGGTGAAGAAGCAGCTGGTATATAGGTAGGATGACCCAGTAAGGTTATGTCCTCTTTGGTGAATACACCTATGTTTGAACAAGATAACCTGGTCAAGAGGGTAGTAACGCTATGTTCTCTTTGGTGAATACACCTATGTTTGAACAGGAAGCCCCCAAGTGACATACTTACGAGTTGTGTTTGTCGGGAATCTATGATTGAGCTATGTTGTGCATCCAAACTCTCTTTGATCCCTGTAATTTGGGCGTCAAGCCTCTTAAATGAACATGTAAGACGATGATAAAGACTCAGCTTCGAAGAAGTGAAATGATAGAGGCCCTGCATTATCAGGGATGCCATCTTTGTTATACTGTTTATAATATATACATCATCAAACTATGTACATCATGAGAGCCGGTGGCTCAAGTATAGTAGGGCCAGAGATGAGAAATATTCCACGGCCGACAGGTCTCCTCCTCCGATTTGCGTGAGTCCTTGTGGTCTCGAACGTCGATAAGATAGTACGACCCATTATGTAGATTCTTGCTGACCACAAAAGGTCCTTCCCAAGGCGGGGACAGTTTATGCATATCAGTTTGATCCTGGATAAGCTGGAGCACCAAGTCGCCTTCTTGAAAGGTTCTGGTTTTGACTCGGTGGCTGTGATAACGACGTAGGTCTTGCTGATAAATCATTGAACAAGCCGCCGCGAGGTCACGCTCCTCATCCAATAGGTCAAGTGCATCCTGACGTGCCCTTTCATTATCAGCTTCCACATAAGCCGCCACACGAGGTGAATTGTGACGGATGTCACTAGGGAGAACCGCCTCTGCTCCATAAACCATGAAGAAAGGTGTGTAACCCGTAGATATGTTGGGGGTTGTATTGATACTCCATAACACTGAGGGTAACTCCGCCACCCAACAGCCCGGTGTTCTTTGCAAAGGAACCATTAAGCCGAGGCTTGATGCCTCGCAGAATCTCTTGATTAGCTCGTTCCGCTTGACCATTAGACTGAGTGTGAGCCACGGAGGAAACATCAAGTCGAATATGCTCTCGTTGACAAAATTCTTTCATAGCACATTTGGACAGATTAGTGCCATTGTCCGTTATAATGCTGTGTGGAAAGCCAAAACGGAAGATCACCTTCTTAATAAATTGAACCGCCGTTGCTGCATCACACTTGCTAACCAGCTTTGCTTCAACCCATTTAGTAAACTTGTCAACTACCACCAAAAGGTGGGTCTTCTTATCTTTGGACCTCTTGAAAGGCCCAACCATATCGAGCCCCCAGGTCGCAAACAACCAAGTAGTTGGAATCATCCTCAACTCTTGAGCCGACACATGAGCTCGTCGTGAAAACTTCTGGCAACCATCACATTTACTGACCAGATCCTCAGCATCAGCATGAGCCGTCAACCAATAAAACCCATGACGGAAAGCCTTAGATACAAGAGATTTAGAGCCGGCATGATGACCACAATCTCCTTCATGAATCTCTCGCAGAATCTCACAGCCTTCTTCAGGAGAGACACAACGTTGAAACGCCCCTGTGACACTGCGATGGTGCAACTCCCCATTGACAATCGACATTGACTTAGACTGTCGGGTTATCTGCCTAGCCAAGATCTCATCCTCCGGCAACTTGCCCTGGGTCATGTAAGCCAAATACGGAACTGTCCAATCAGGAATAGCATGAAGAGCTGCCACCAATTGTACTTCCGGGTCAGGAATAGCGAGATCCTCCTCTGTAGGTAATTTGACAGAAGGGTTAAGCAGAATATCCAAGAACCTGTTAGGTGGCACCGGCTTACGCTGAGACCCTAACCAGCTTAAAGTATCAGCCGCCTCATTCTTCCTACGATCAATATGCTCAATTTGGTAACCCTTGAAATGACCCGCAATAGCATCAACCACTCGATGATAAGCCGCCATGAGTGGATCCTTGGAATCCCAAGTGCCAGAAACCTGCCGAGCTACCAGATCTGAGTCGCCGAAGCACCTCACCCGACTTTAGTTCATCTCCTTAGCCATCCGAAGACCGTGGAGCAAGGCCTCATACTCAGCCGCATTTTTAGTACAAGGGAACATTAACCGGAGAACATAAGAAAATTTGTTACCTCGTGGGGAAGTTAAGACAACTCCAGCCCCCGAGCCTTCCAACTGCCTGGATCCATCAAAGTGAATAGTCCAATATGTGTTTTCCGGCTTTTCCTCAGGCGTCTGCAACTCTGTCCAATCATTGATGAAATCCACGAGTGCTTGTGACTTAATGGCCATACGAGGCACATACTTTAAACCACGAGGTCCAAGCTCAATGGCCCACTTGGCTACCCGACCTATGGCTTCTCTGTGTTTGGATGATATCCCCCAAAGGAGCAGAACTAACCACAATAATGGGATGACCCAAAAAATACTGCTTGAGTTTTCGACTCGCCATGAAAACCCCATACACAAGCTTCTGCCAGTGCGGATACCTCTGCTTGGACTCAATAAGTACCTCGCTGATGTAGTAAACCGGCCATTGAACCGGATATTCTTTGCCTGTTTCTTTCCTCTCCACCACAATAGCAACGCTAACAGCTCGGCTATTGGCAGCCACATATAACAGCAAAGGCTCTTTATCAATGGGAGCAACAAGAACAGGCGGTTCAGCCAACTGTCTCTTCAGATCCTCAAATGCTTGATTGGTAGCATCACTCCAAACAAAGTGATCTGTATTCTTCATCATCTGGTAAAGAGGGATATCCTTCTCACCTCACCGGCTTATGAACCGGCTTAAGGCTGCAATACGACCCGCCAAACGCTGAACATCATTGACACATGCTGGTTTAGCCAAGGAAGTAATAGCCTTGATCTTCTCCGGGTTAGCTTCAATGCCTTTGTTAGAGACCAGAAAACCCAAAAGTTTACTCGCCGGTGCCCCAAAGACGCACTTGGCCGGGTTAAGCATCATTTTATAAACTTGGAGATTGTCAAACGTCTCCTTCAAATCATCAATCAGGGTCTCCTTCTTCCTGGATTTCACCACAATGTCATCTATGTAAGCATGAACATTACGCCCGATTTGATTGTGAAGGCAATTCTGCACGCACCACTGGTAAGTCGCCTGGGCACTCTTGAGCCCAAAAGGCATAGACACATAGTAGAAGGCTCCAAACGGAGTAATGAAAGCTGTCTTCTCCTGGCCCTTAACTGCCATCTTGATCTGATGATAACCAGAGTAAGCATCCAAAAAACTCAAACGCTCACAACCCGCCATATCATCAATGATTTGATCAATACGAGGGAGAGCAAACGGATCAGCCGGACAAGCCTTGTTTAAGTCCGTGTAGTCCACACACATTCGCCAAGTGCCGTTCTTCTTAAGCACCAACACCGGGTTAGCCAACCATTCAGGATGAAAAACTTCAACGATAAACTCGGCCGCCAAGAGCCGGGCCACTTCTTCACCAATGGCCTTCCGTCTCTCCTTGCTAAAACAACGAAGAAATTTCTTGACCGGCTTAAACTTCGGATCAATATTAAGAGTGTGCTCAGCGAGTTCCCTCGGTACACCTGGCATGTTAGAAGGCTTCCATGCAAAGATGTCCCGGTTCTCACGGATGAACTCGATGAGCGCGCTTTCCTATTTTGGATCCAGGTTAGCACTAATGCTGAACTGCTTAGATGAGCCGCCAGGAACAAAATCAACCATTTTAGTGTCATCTGCCAACTTAAACTTTAGCGAAGGATCATGCTCTGTAGTTGGCTTTTTCACGGACGTCATGTCCGCCAAGTCAACATTATCCTTGTAAAATTTCAGCTCCTCCGTTGCACAAACAGACTCAGCATAAGCAGCATCGCCTTCTTCACACTCCAAGGCCACCTTACGACTCCATGCACTGTGATGGTGCCCTTGTAACCTGGCATCTTAAGCTGCAAGTAAACATAGCAAGGCCTCGCCATAAATTTAGCATAAGCCGGCCTCCCAAACAGAGCATGGTAAGGGCTTTTGATTTTAACCACTTCGAAGGTTAGGGTCTCAGATCTAGAATCATGCTCATCTCCAAAAGCGACCTCCAACGGTATCTTACCCACTGGATACGCTGACTTACCAGGCACCACACCATGAAAAACGGTGTTTGACGGCTTAAAATTTTTGTCGATCAGTCCCATGTGACGGAAGGTTTCATAATAAAGTATATTAATGATGTTGCCTCCATCCATGAGTACCTTAGTAAATTTATAGCCCCCAACCTGAGGCGCCACCACCAGAGCCAAGTGACCCTGATTGTCAACCCGGGGCAGGTGATCCTCACGGCTCCATACTATAGGCTACTCCGACCACCGCAAGTAACGTGGTACTGCCGGCTCAATAGCATTCACTGGCCTCTTATGAAGGTTTTTATCCCGCTTACACAAGCTAGTAGTGAAGACGTGGTACTGCCCACTATTCAATTGCTTCGGGTTGCTCTGATAACCGGACTATTGCTGTTGCTGATTCCCCTGATTATTCTACTGGTTGTATCCACCTTGATTGCTTTGTCCGTGAAACCCAGAATTTGAGCCGCCACCTCCATGACCCGGACCATGAGAACCGGACCCTGAACCGCCGTTCGGGCCATGGTTGTGCTGGAAAGACTCCCTGAAGTGTCTCATGATACTGCAATCCTTCCACAGATGGGTAGATGGCTTCTCCTCCGTTCCGTGCTTGGGACATGGCTGATTCAGTATTGCTTCAAGGTCAAATTTTGTCCCTTGAGCCGGCCTCCCCTTACGATGCTGGTTATAATTCTGTGCACCGGTGTTAGCCACAAAATCATCAGCTTTGCGCTTACCGTTGCCGCCCTGATTGGCAGGGTTGTACTGCTGTCCCTTCATGCCGCTACTCTTCTTTCCCTTTCCCGATCTTTCATCCTCAGAGTCGGGGTCCTTGGTACCATCAGAGTCAGCATACTTGACAAGAGCCGCCATAAGCTCCCCCATGTCGTTGCAATGACGCTTAAGCCGCCCAAGCTTTTGCTTGAGTGGAATGAAACGGCAATTTTTCTCCAACATTAGAACCGCTGAGCCGACGTTGATGTTATCTGAAGAATGTATGATAGTCGAGACCCGGCGCACCCAGCTAGTCGTTGATTCACCCTCAGCTTGAACACAAGAAACCAAATCCACGATCGACATAGGCTGTTTGCACACATCCTTGAAATTCTGGATAAACCGGGCCTTCAGCTCTGCCCATGACCCGATGGAGTTGGCCGGCAGCCCCTTCAACCAAGTATGAGCCATCCCTTCCAGCATCATGGTGAAATACTTAGCGCATGCAGCATCACTAACATCCAGCATCTCCATAGCCATCTCATAACTCTCCACCCAAGCCTTAGGGGGCCGATCTGCTGTGTAATTAGGCACCTTACGAGGGCCCTTGAAGTCCTTGGGCAGACGCTCGTTTCACAGAGCCGCCGTTAAGCACGGCACACCCCAAGCTCTAGAGGTCACACCTGCCTCCACTGAAGCTGTCGGGTAAACCGGTGCGTGCTGATGAGCCGCCAGCTCGGCCTCCCAACGCGCTCTGCCCTGGTCCACCAAGTTCTGTGCATTGGCACCATTGCACGCCGGGTCATGCCCATGAGGTTGATTACGGCGCTGCTCAGTACTCGAAACTGCTGGCGAGTCAATGTGCCTACTGTAGCTCCAGCTTGGACGAGGGGTCGAATGAATCCGGTCACGACTGTAAGAATAAGCCTGCTATTGTACCAAAGCTGTTTGAAGAAGTTCCCTGGCCCTTCGGGTTTCGACCGCCGTCGGAGTCTCGCCCTCGACTGGCAGAGCCGCCAATCGCTTGGCTGTAGCAATCATATTGTCTAAGGGGTTGGAATAATGACCCATTGGTGTTACCATATGCTGAGGCGGGGTGTTATTCATATGCGGAGAACCTGTCACGTGTGGCTGAACCGGTACTCCACCCCTGGCGCTTCAGTCATCTGGTTTATCATTGGCGGGTTACTGGCCCTCGCTCCGGGTGTGTTGAAGAGGTTCCTTGACTTATAAACCGAGGGCAGACGACTCCAGTGTTTTCTCCTCAAGACTTCGTTTGAAGCGTTCTGATCCACCATGAGCCGGTATGAATCCGCTTGAATCCGCTGCGCTTGGGCGCTCAGAACGGCTCGCTCTGCAGTCATCCTAGCGTTTTTTGCCTCCAGCTCTACCTTGGCTTGCGCTATCTCATCACGTAGCTTAGCCACATCCACCTTATGCTGTTCCTGGTTGTCTGGGGTTACCTCCACCCCCATCAGCGTTGCCAGATCCTCCAATAGATCCATTAAAACCTCAACCGGCGCGCGTGCTGACCCGACAGCGCATGCTGCCATAACCGCCGCTGCACTAGAAGTCATAGCCGCGGCGGCTGTCGAACCGAGAATCGGCTGGGTGCCAGCCATGAAGATCGCTACCCTGTTCGGCGGCTCACGGGGATCCGGAATACTGTCGCCATCAGAACAGCCCCCAATCCTTCCGTCTTGTAGTTAATACATTGAGTTGGTCTCGCCCGTGGACGATTCACCATCAGAGTAGACATCCGTCTCACCGCCAGACATAGAGCCTGCTAATTCAGCCCCGTGGAAGAATCCAACAAAGGCACGCTTCACGATGGGTTGAACCCGGGCGGGTCGTGCACGTTGAGCCATCTCGATGATGTCGCAGATGTCCGGCTCAGGGCCCGGTTCACCGATCTTGCTGATGAAGACGTGGATTCCGCCGAAGGGGACCCGGTACCCGTACTCAATTGAGCTGGCCTCGGGGCCTCAGCCTGCATCGTCGATGTAGAGCTTGCCGCGATGACTCTTGGTCATCCGGCCCATAGCGTATACCTTGATCCCTTCAAAGCTGGCCTTCAAGAACTCAAAACAACCATGCGCAGGCCCCTCGGTGGGCGCCAACTGTCGTGGATTTGTCATGACAAATGTCCTAGTGGAAGGACTTAGTTGCGGAGCCATCGCGACGAGGTTAGATTAAAGGGGTTAAAAGGGACAAAGGACGCGAGGAGTTTATACTGGTTCGGCCCCTTGCGGTGAAGGTAAAAGCCTAATCCAGTTTGAGGTGGTATTGCTAGGGTTTCGATTACCAGGGAGCGAATACGCTTAGCCTAGCTTTCGATCTGTTATTTCTTGCCCTAAGCCGCTGCCAGGTCGTCCCCTTATATACATGGGTTGACGCCCCGCGGCTTACAGAGTCCCAGCCGGCTCATACAAACGTGTCCGGCCCGGTGACTTATCTTACATGCCTTATAATACAAGTTACATATACATGGCGGTTTACACTTTACAGCCTTAGCCGCCTTTGGGTTTGGGCCCTTTAACAAGCCTACTTCATGAACCGCCATTGGGATAACCCGGCCCCTCCTGGGCGGGTCATATCCCCAACAAGTCAGGTTATCAGAGCAATCCAAAACAACTAAATAGTGGTCAGTATCATGTGTTTACCACAAGCTTGTGCAAACGAGATCAGAAGATTCATAAGCAAACGGTGAACGCGGTTGAGCCGGCAGTCCCTCGATACTTACGATGGTCTAAACATCCTATTCTATGGAGCCGCGAGGATCACCCGCCCCGGGTTGACAATCCGGGTCAGTTAGCTTTGGTGGTTGCACCTCAGGTTGGAGGGTACAAGTTCACTAAGGTGCTTATGGATGGAGGCAACAACATCAATATCCTTTATTATGATACTTTTCGCCGTATGAATTTGACTGACAAAGATCTTAAGCCGTCTTCTACTGTTTTTCATGGGGTGGTGCCCGGTAAGTCGGCGTACCCAGTGGGTAAGATAGCTTTGGAAGTGGCTTTTGGAGATGATCGTGATTTCAGAGCTGAGACATTGACTTTTGAAGTATTCAAGATCAAGAGCCCTTATCACGCCCTGTTTGGACGGCCGGCTTATGCTAAATTCATGGCACAGCCTTGTTATGTTTATTTGCAGCTTAAGATGCCGGGTCATAAGGGCACCATCATAGTACACGGCAACAGGAAGATAGCTTTGGAGTGTGAAGAGGGCGATGCTGCTTATGCTGAGACGGCTTGTGCAACGGAGGAGTTGAAGTTCTACAAAGATAATGTTGACCCGGAAGATATGACACCTTTGAAAAAGCCAACCACAGAGCATGACCCTTTGTTGAAGTTTAAGTCAGTAGATGACACTAAGCTGGTTGACTTTGTTCCTAGTGACTCATCCAAGCAGTTCAGTATCAGTGCTAATATGGATCCGAAATAGGAAAGCACGCTCATTGAGTTCATCCGTGAGAACTGGGACATCCTTGCATGGAAGCCTTCAGACATGCCAGGTGTACCGAGAGAACTCGCTGAGCACACTCTCAATGTTGATCCGAAGTTCAAACCGGTCAAGCAATTCCTTCGTCATTTTAATGAAGAGAGGCGTAAGGCCATTAGTGAGGAAGTGACCCGGCTCTTGGCGGCTGGATTCATTATTGAAGTTTTTCATCCTGAATGGTTGGCTAACCCGGTGATGGTACTTAAGAAAAACGGCACCTGGTGCATGTGCATGGATTACACAGACCTTAATAAGGCTTGTCCGGCTGATCCTTTTGCTCTCCCACGTATTGATCAGATCATTGTTGCTACGGCGGGTTGTGAGCGTTTGAGTTTCTGGATGCTTATTCTGGGTATCATCAGATTAAGATGGTAGTTAAGGACTAGGAGAAGACGACTTTCATCACTCCCTTTGGAGCCTTCTGCTATATGTCCATGCCTTTCGGGCTCAAGAGTGCCCAGGCGACTTATCAGCGGTGTGTTCAAAATTGCCTTCATGACCAGATTGGACGCAATGTTCATGCTTATGTGGATGATATTGTTGTGAAATCAAGGACGAAGGAGACCTTGATAGATGATTTGAAAGAAACCTTTGACAATCTCTGGGTCTACAAGATGATGCTTAACCCGGCGAAGTGTGTCTTCGGTGTGCCAGCGGGCAAGCTCTTGGGTTTTTTGGTTTCTGAAAGATGCATTGAAGCTAACCCGGAGAAGATCAAGGCTATCAGTTCTTTGGCTAAACCGGCATGCATTCATGACGTCCAGCGTTTGGCGGGTCGTATTGTGGCGTTAAGCCGGTTTATAAGCCGGTTGGGCGAAGAGGCTATCCCTCTGTATCAGATGATGAAGAAAACAGATCACTTTGTGTGGAGTGATGCTGCTAATCAGGCGTTTGAGGCATTGAAGAAACAGTTGGCTGAGCCGCCGATCCTTGCAGCTCCTATTGATAAGGAGCCCTTACTATTATATGTGGCTGCTAATAGCCGAGCCGCCAATGTGGCAATTGTTGTGGAACGGAAGGAATCGGGCAAGGAATATCCAGTTCAGCGGCATGTTTACTATGTCAGTGAGGTACTCATTGAATCTAAGCAGAGGTACCCACATTGGCAGAAGCTAGTTTATGGGGTGTTCATGGCTAGTCGTAATTGAAGCAGTATTTCTTCGGTCATCCCATCACTATGGTCAGTTCTGCTCCTTTGGGGATATTATTCAAAACAGAGAAGCCACAGGTCGGGTAGCCAAATAGGCCATTGAGCTTGGACCCCATGGTTTTAAGTATATGCCTCGGACAGTTATCAAGACTCAAGCACTTGTGGATTTCATCAATGACTGGACAGAGTTGCAGATGCCTGAGGAGAAGCCGGATAGCACGTATTGGACTATTCACTTTGATGGATTCAGGCAGTTGGAAGGCTCGGGGGCTGGAGTTATTTTGACTTCCCCACGAGGTGATAATTTTGTTATGTCTTAAGGTTGGTGTTCCCTTGTACTAATAATGCAGCTGAGTATGAAGCCTTGCTCCATGGTCTTCGGATGGCTAAAGAGATGAATCTAAGCCGGGTGAGGTGTTTTGGCGACTCAGATTTGGTGGCTCAGCAAGTTTCAGGAACTTGGGACTCCAAAGATCCACTCATGGCGGCTTATCGCCGAGAGGTTTATGCTATTGCTGATCATTTCAAAGGCTATCAAGTGGAACATGTTGATCGCAGGAAAAATGAGGCGGCTGATGCTTTAAGCCGGCTAGGGTCCCAGCGTAAGCCGGTACCACGTAATGTTTTCCTTGATATTTTTCATAATCCTTCAGTTAAATTGCCTACGGAGGAAGATCTTGCTGTTCCTGACCCGGAGGCACAGTTGGTGGCGTCTCTTCATCCTATTCCAGATTGGACAGTTCCATATTTGGCTTATATGACCCGGGGTGAGTTACCTGAAGATGAAACTTTGGCCAGGCAGATAACCCGGCGGTCTAAGTCAATGACTGTTGTCAATGGAGAGTTGCCCCGATGCAGTGTCACAGGGTGTTTCAACATTGTGTTTCTCCTGAGGAGGGTCGTGAGATTCTACGAGAGATTCATGAAGGAGATTGTGGTCATCATGCCGGCTCTAAGTCTCTCGTGGCTAAGGCTTTTCGTCATGGGTTCTATTGGCTGATGGCTCATGCTGATGCAGAGGATTTGGTCAGTAAATGTGATGGTTGTCAGAAATTTTCAAGATGAGCTCATGTGCTGGCTCAAGAATTGAGGATGATTCCAATAAATTGGCTGTTTGCAGTCTGGGGGTTGGATATGGTTGGACCTTTTAAAAGATCCAAGGACAAAAAGTCTCACCTCTTGGTGGCAGTTGACAAGTTTACAAAGTGGGTTGAGGCAGAGCCGGTGAGCAAGTGTGACACGGCAACGGTGGTTCAATTCATCAAAAAGGTGATTTCCGTTTTGGTTACCCTCACAACATCATCACTGATAATGGCACTAATTTGTCTAAAGGTGCTATGAAAGAATTTTGTCAACGTGAACATATTCGTCTTGATGTTTCATCTATGGCCCACCACCAGTCCAATGGTTAAGCTGAAAGAGCCAATCTAGAAATCTTGAGAGGTATTAAACCTCGGCTTATGGTCCCTTTGCAGAGGACGCCGGGTTGTTGGGTGGAGGAGTTGCCGTGAGTGCTATGGAGTATCAATACCACTCCCAACAGATCTACGGGTTACACGCCTTTCTTCATGGTTTACGGAGCAGAGGCGGTTCTCCGTAGTGACGTACGTCACGACTCGCCCCGTGCGGCGGCTTATATTGAAGCTGATAATGAAAAAGCACGTCAGGATGCCCTTGACCTTCTGGATGAGAAGCGTGACTTTGCGACGGCTCGCTCGGCGATTTACCAGCAAGATCTGCGTCGTTATCATTGCTGCCGGGTTAAAACCCGGACCTTTCAAGAAGGCGATTTGGTGCTCCGACTCATCCACGATCAAACAGACATGCACAAGTTATCCCCACCTTGGGAAGGGCCCTTTGTGGTCACCAAAAAATATGAACAACGGGTCATACTACCTTATCGATGTTTGAGACCACAAGGACTCACGCACGTCAGAGGAGGAGACCCGCCGGCCGTGGAATATTCCTCATCTACGGCCTTATTACACCTGAGCACTAGCTCTTGTGATGTACATACTTCTACCAATGTATATATTATGTTTAGTATAATAAAGCCGGCATCCCTGATAATTCAGGGCCTCTGTCGTTTCATTTATGAGAATCTGAGTCTTTATTGTCAATTCATCAGGTCACTTGGGGGCTTCCTGCTTATTGAGCATAGCTATGACTGCCCTCTTGATTCGGCTTGTACGCCTTGATTGCAAATTACTTGGGGGCTTCCTGCACATTGAGCATAGCTATGACTACCCTACTGATCCGGCTTATACGCCTGGATTAAAAATTATTTGGGGGCTTCCTGTTTAATGAGCAGAGCTTTGTTTACCCTTTTAATTGGCTTGGATGCCAGGTGTATTCACCAAAAATCTGGGTTATCTCGCCTTTGTATGCCTGCCACTCCGACCAGGTAATCCTGGAATGACTCGTCGTACTCTTGACAGTTAATCTTATAAAGACCCGGAACTTGTCAATGCTAAAACAACGATTGGTCATGTGAGGCCCGGCTTACAGGTTTGAATTAAGGATTAACTCAGTGGCTGTGCGGCCCTTTGAATAGCACTTGATACTGAGGTTTGTTAGCCAGTGAAGGCCTTGTTTTTTCCAATTTGTATTTGCTTTGAACATTTTTTGAGGTTCATCTTTTGTACCGTATTGATATATGGTTTAAAATTAATTCTGGCCATGTTGCCTTGATCCTTATGGTTCATATTTGAATCTCTCCAGAGTTTTGATAACCCGGCCTAGCTTTGGACGATAAGTCGTCAGTGTGCTTTGATTATGCGCTTGGAGTTTCTGCGCTCTAAGTATTTGGGATGTTACCCTTGCTGCATATGGCGTTGTAAGCTAGCAGTACAAATATATTGCATAGGGTGCTGCGCTCTAAGTCTTTGGGCTGTTACCCTTACTGCCTATGGCATGGTAAGCCGGCAGTATGAACAAATATCACATGTATGTTATTTACTTGTTATGAATAAACGAGGTTTTGATAAACTCGCCCTGGTTATGGACTATACAGTCACCAGTGATACGTCTCCAACGTATCTATAATTTTTGATTGTTCCATGCTGTTATATTATCAATCTTGGATGTTTTACAATCATTTATAGTCATTTTATATCATTTTTTGTACTAACCTATTGACATAGTGCCAAGTGTCAGTTGCTGTTTTTTTCCATGTTTTTTACATCGCACAAAATCAATATCAGACGGAGTCCAAATGCCCCGAAACTTTACGGAGAATTTTTATGGGCCAGAAGGAACACAACGGGGCCTGGCTACGCCTGGGGGGTGCCCCGAGGGGGGCACAATCCACCAGGGCATGCCAGGAGGCCCAGGCGCGCCCTGGTGGGTTGTGCCCACCTCGGGTGCCCCCCAGACCGCCTCTTTGCTCTATAAATACCCCAATATTCCAGAAACCCTAGAATGATCGACGAAATATTCATCCAGCTGCCACAGAGTCCAGAACCACCAGATCCAATCTAGATACCATCTCGGATGGGGTTCACCACCTCCATTGGTGCCTCTCCGATGATGCGTGAGTAGTTCTTTGTAGACCTTCGGGTCCGTAGTTAGTAGCTAGATGGCTTTCTCCCTCTCGCTGGATTCTCAATACAATGGTCTCTTGGAGATCCATATGATGTAACTCTTTTTGCGGTGTGTTTGTTGGGATCTGATGAACTTTGAGTTTATGATCAGTTATATCTTTTTATATCCATGAAAGTTATTTGAGTTTCTTTGATCTCTTATATGCATGATTGCTTATAGCCTCATATTTCTTCTCTGATATTTGGGTTTTGTCTGGCCAACTTGATCTATTTATCTTGCAATGGACAGAGGTGCTTTGTAGTGGGTTCAATCTTACGGTGCTTGATCCCAGTGACAGAAAGGGAAATGACACGCATGTATCATTGCTACTAAGGATAAAACGATGGTGTCTATCTCTACATAGATAGATCTTGTCCAAATCATGTTATCGTTATTATTGCATTACTCTGTTTCTCCATGAACTTAATACACTTGAAGCATGCTGGATAGTGGTCGATGTGTGGAGTAATAGTAGTAGATGCAGGCAGGAGTCGGTCTACTAATCTTGGACGTGATGCCTATATAATGATCATTGCCTGGATATCGTCATAATTATTTGAAGTTCTGTCAATTGCCCAACAGTAATTTGTTTACCCACTGTTTGCTATTTTTCTCGAGAGAAGCCACTAGTGAAACCTACGGCCCCCGGGTCTTCTTTCTCATATATTTGCCTTTGCGATCTACCTTTCTCTTGCATTTATTTTCAGATCTATTAAACCAAAAATACCTTGCTGCAATTTTTCTTTGTTTATTTTATTTAGCGTTCGATCTATCAAATTACTACAAATTTATCTCACGTCCGTTTGCCACTTGAGGCGCCGTACCCCAGAAGGGATTGACAACCCCTTTAACACGTCGGGTTGCGAGGATTTGTTATCTGTGTGCAGGGGCTGTTTACATTGTGTTGCTTGGTTCTCCTACTGGTTCAATAACCTTGGTTTCATATCTGAGGGAAATATCTACCGCCGATGTGCTGCATCATCCCTTCCTCTTTGGGGAAATACCGACGTAGCTACAAGCGACATCAAAAGGAATTTCTGGCGCCGTTGCCGGGGAGGATCTTCAACATATACCAGGTTCCTAATCACAAATTTCATCTCCTCGCAATTTACATTATTTTCCATTTGCCTCTCATTTTCCTCTCCCCCGCTTCACAAAAATTTGCCGTTTTATCCGCCTCTCTTTTTTGTCCGCTGTTTTATTTGCTCTCTAGTCTTGATGGCTAGCGTTCCTACTCCTCCTCTGTCACCAGATTTTGAAGTTCTTTACTTCAAGCAAAGACAAGGAGAAAATTTGAAAGATGCCTGGTATAGGCTTATGGAATCTTATCGTATTTCCAATTTAAAGGGGGACGTTAAAGTTTTGCTTCGTAACTTTTACATAGGATTGGCTTTGCATCATAGACAACTCCTAGATTTTGCCGGTAAAGGGAATTTTATTGAGCTTGATGCCAATGCTGCCTATGAAATTTTAGAAGGAATTTTGGGGATTCCGCCTCAAAAGAAGGGGTTTTCTTTAACCCCTGAGGGAGTCCAAATGTTGGACAAACTTGGTGATTTACATAAACACATGGTTGAAATACAGAAATATAATGAACCCCTCAAACACCTCAATGGTAGTATCAATCGCATGAATACCTTGATTACTCTTTGCAATAAGCGATTGGATATTTTGGATCTTAAGATGGTTCCTTTCTCGGAGAATTTAGGGAAGCGTAAAGAGCCTCCCGGTTTTGAAAAAATGCTTACAAAAATTGCCAAAACTTCGGAAGACAAAACTTAGATCCTTGCCTTATGCCTAGCTAAGGGCGTAAAACTATAGCGCTTGTTGGGAGGCAACCCAATGAATAAATTTTATTTTTGCCTTTTGCTTTCTGTTCTTGAGTGTTAGCACAATTATGCTACTGTTATGATTGTGTTTTTTTTATGTTTTAACCAGTGTTTGTGCCAAGTAGAACCGATTGGATCTTCTTGGGTGATAGTTGTTTGATCTTGCTGAAAAAGACAGAAACTTTGCGCTCACGAAAATAATTCTCATTTTTTATCGGAAAGTGCTTTTGCCGTGATTTGTTTTGTGGAAGATTAATATACAAAATTCTCAGGTCGTCCTATTTTTTCAGATTTTTTGGAGTTCCAGAAGTTTTCGTCTAAGTCAGATTGCTACAGACTGTTCTGTTTTGACAGATTCTGTTTTCTTTGTGTTGTGTGCTTATTTTGATGGCTCTATGGTTTTCTTTGATGAGTTTTTGCCATAGAAAAGTTGGAATACAGTAGATATAATACAGAAACAAAATATGAATTGGTTTGATATAGTACTTATAGTAGTGGTTTGCTTTCTTACACTAACGGATCTCACGGAGGTTTTGTTGAGTTTTGTGTGATTGAAGTTTTCAAGTTTTGGTTTATCTTACGATGGATGAAGGAAGGATAGAAGAGCCTAAGCTTGGGGATGCCTCGACATCCCAAGCTATTATCCAAAAATGAGCAACCAACTAAGCTTGGGGATACCCCCGAGTGGCATCCCCTCTTTCTTCTAACAACCATCGGTATTTTACTCGAAACTATATTTTTATTCGTCACATGATATGTGTTTTGCTTGGAGCGTCTTGTATGATATGAGTCTTTGCTTGTTTAATTTTGTGTTTTAAGTCATCAATCCTTGCTGGACACACCTATTTCAGAGAGCCAAAATTATGACATGACTTGTTAGAATTGCTCTCTATGCTTCACTTAAATTTTTATGAGCAATGGACTTGCTCTAGTGCTTCACTTATATCTTTTTGAGCATGGCGTGCTTTAGTATTTTGAAGAAATGCTCTCTTGCTTCACTTAGATTTATTTGAGAGTTAGTAAAATTTTCAAGAAATTCTCTCTTGCTTCACTTAAATTAATTTGAGAGAAAGAAAAAAAATTATGCTCATGATCTTCACTTATATTTGTTTGAGCTTGTCAAAAGCAACACATGAAAAATTAGTCCCAAAGTGATAGATATCCAAGAAGGATATAATAAAAACTTTCATGAAGATCGTTGGACAAAATAAACTTGATTCTTAGTAATAGTTTTGAGATATGATGATGTGATATGTGAGTTATGTTGGTGAGTAATTATGCTTTAGTAAGAATATTGGTGTTAAGGTTTGTGATTCCCTATGCAAGTACGAAAGTCAATAGTCATGCAATGAAATTATATCCTACTTGTTTCGGTGTTATTTATGCTTAATGCTTGCTTATGAGATTATCTGTTTCTTGGTTGGTCGCTTCTCAATCTTTTGCTAGCCTTCATTTTGCACTAAGTATGATCTCTACTTGTGCATCCAAAACCCTTAAACCAGTTTTGCCACATGAGTCCACTATATCTACCCATATGCGGTATTCTTTTGCCGTTCTAAGCAAATTTGTATGTGCCATCTCTAATTTTCAAAATAAACTTCTCTTTTGTGTGTTTGTTTTTCTCGCGGAGCGGTGAGGGGTGGCTAATATTTTCCATGCTAGATGTGTTATTCTCAAGATGGATGTTTATTCACATGTCATTGCACGAGAGTAAGGCAAAGGTATTAGGGATGCCCAGTCCCGAAATGCAAAAAAATTGAATTTACTTTATGTTGTCAAATAATAAATTCCTTGGAAAGTATTGGTATGGAGGGCACCTGTGGATACGGTTAGCCAAGGAAAGTGAAAGTATGGTGGAAAAAGGAATAAACTTATTTTCTGTTTGGGAACCGCCTATGATATATCTAGCATAGAAAGTGTTGGGAACTCTAAGTCGTTTTCATTGGTGGGATGGATACACCTCCCAAAATGTTTTTATCTCTAAGTTTTTCGCTTTGAGCTCTGGCACCTCTACAAATCCCTACTTCCCTCTGCGAAGGGCCTTTCTTTTACTTTATGCAATTTTTTAGTCTCCATCTTCTCTTATAAAAGCACCAACTAGGAGGCAATATGATCGTACTTAAGTATTGGGTGTAGCTAATATTCGAGTGTGTTTCATGAATGGATCAATGTTTCAGCATGATGGGTGTCGGTGTCAAAACCGGTAGATCTCGGGTAGGGGGTCCCGAACTGTGTGTCTAAGGATCGAGGGTAACAGGAGGCAGCGGACATAATGTTTACCCAGGCTCGGGCCCTCTTGATGGAGGTAATACCCTACTTCCTGCTTGATTGACTTTGATGAGTATAGGGGTTACAAGAGTTGATCTACCACGAGATCATAATGGCCAAACCTTAGATGTCTAGCCTATATGATTATGATTGCCTCTATGGACTAAACTCTCCGATTTATATAGACACCGGAGGGGGCTAGGGTTGTACAGAGTCGGTTTACAGAGAAAGGAATCTTCATATCCGCATGCCAAGCTTGCCTTCCACACCAAGGAGAGTCCCATCCGGACACGGGGGAAAGCCCTCCGTCTTGTTTCTTCATGGCCCATCAGTCCGGCCCACGTCACATAGCCCGTACGCCCGAGGACCCCATAATCCAGGACTCCCTCAGTAGCCCGTGAACCAGGCTTCAATGACAATGTGTCCGGCGCGCAGATTGTCTTCGGCATTGCAAGGCGGGTTCTTCCTCCGAACACTTAAAAGTAGTTGATCACCAGTACTATATCCGGCTCAGTACAATACTCAGAACCCTGAATCACAAGGGAAAAATACTTTAAGCAAAAATAAGTTTTGCCTTCTGACGATTTTACTATTGAGACGTTACATCCGGCCACTTTATTATTTCGAATCGTTTTTCGGCCTCCCATTTCGAGTTTCAAGACGCAGCCTCCGGCGACACATCTTGCCAGACTAGAGATCGTGCCCCCTTATTACGGGATTCTCATCAATAAGGGTTTGGGAAACCCAACCGTGCCATTTCGCACGACCCCTTGGGAATAGACGAGCTTTAAGGCTCGTGGGGGACGCATGATATTCACTGCCTTTATAAGGAGATAAGGTTCCCCCTTTTCACCCCATGCCTTCCTCTTCCTCAGCCCATCCGCCCTCAAGCTCCACCGCTCAAGCTTCAATCCTCCCCGTTCCCAGAAAGTACTCCAGCCATGTCCAGATCCGGAGCGCAGGGCAACTGGATGGCTTCCTCCGTCATAGAGAGAAACATCAAGGAACTACGAGAAGCAGGGTACCTCGCCAAGGTGATCGCCCACCAGCTCCCGGCCAAAAAGCAGATCATCCCCACACCAAAGCCCAATGAGACGGTAGCTAGTATTTATCCCTCATTTCCTTCGCAGGCTAGGGTTTCCCCTTCATCCTTTCGTCCGTGGCCTCATGTTTTACTACGGCCTAGATTTCCATGATCTAGCCCTGAATTCCTTCCTCAACATTTCGGCGTTTATCGTCGTATGCGAGGCATTCCTCCGCATTTCCCCCCACTTCGGCCTATGGCTCAAGGTCTTCAACGTGAAGCCGAAAGTGGTGGACGGCCAGCACGCGGATTGCGGAGGCGCTATGGTGAGCAAGATTCCCAACGTCACTTGGCCCAAGGGCACCTTCGTGGAGACCGTGAAGGGATGTCAGCAGGAGTGGTTCTATGTCATAGATCCCCGTGACTCCACATGGGCCACTCCTACTGAGTTCAAGTCTGGACCTCCAATGCGACTGGCATCCTGGCTCAACAAGGGCCTAGATTGGGCGTCGTCTGACGAGGTGATGATGCTGCAGAAGCATATCAAGAGCATGGTAGACAGGAATACCAGCCTCGCCAGTGTGATCCTGTTGGGGAACGTAGTAATTTCAAAAAAATTCCTACGCACACGCAAGATCATGGTGATGCATAGCAACGAGAGGGGAGAGTGTTGTCCACGTACCCTCGTAGACCAAAAGCGGAAGCGTTAACACAACGCGGTAGATGTAGTCATACGTCTTCACGATCCGACCGATCAAGTACCGAACGTACGGCACCTCCGAGTTCAGCACACGTTCAGCTCGATGACGTCCCTCGAACTCCGATCCAGCCGAGTGTTGAGGGAGAGTTTCGTCAGCACGACGGCGTGGTGACGATGACGATGTTCTACCGATGCAAGGCTTCGCCTAAGCTCCACTACGATATTATCGAGGTGTAATATGGTGGAGGGGGGCACCGCACACGGCTAAAAGATCGTAGATCAATTGTGTGTAGAGAGGTGCCCCCTGCTCCCGTATATAAAGGTGCAAGGGGGAGGCCGCCGGCCTAGGAGGTAGAGGCGCGCCAGGAGGAGTCCTACTCCTACCGGGAGTAGGACTCCCCCTTTCCATGTTGGACTAGGAGTGGAAGGAGGAAGAGGTGGAGGGGAGGAAGGAAGGGCGGTGCCGCCCCCCTCTCCTTGTCCTATTCGGACTGGGGGGGAAGGGGGGCGCGGCCCTGCCCTAGCCTCCTCTCCTCTCTTCCACCTAGGCCCAATAAGGCCCATTAAGTTACCGGGGGGTTCCGGTAACCTCCCGGTACTCCGGAAAAATCCCGATTTCACTCGGAACACTTCCGATGTCCAAACATAGGCTTCCAATATATCAATCTTTATGTCTCGACCATTTCGAGACTCCTCGTCATGTCCGTGATCACATCCGGGACTCCGAACAACCTTCGGTACATCAAAACATATAAACTCATAATATAACTGTCATCGTAACTTTAAGCGTGCGGACCCTACGGGTTCGAGAACTATGTAGACATGACCGAGACACCTCTCCGGTCAATAACCAATAGCGGAACCTGGATGCTCATATTGGTTCCACATATTCTACAAAGATCTTTATCGGTCAGACCGCATAACAACATACGTTGTTCCCTTTGTCATCGGTATGTTACTTGCCCGAGATTCGATCGTCGGTATCTCGATACCTAGTTCAATCTCGTTACCGGAAAGTCTCTTTACTCGTTCCGTAATACATCATCCCGCAACTAACTCATTAGGATTACTTTGGTACCTCCCTGCTAAACTTATAGCAAGGCACACATCAGGTCTGGTACACAGCATTGCATACATGATAGAGCCTATGGCTGAAGCATAGGGAACATCTTTCATCTTCTCTCTATCTTCTGCAGTGGTCGGGCATTGAGTCTTACTCAATCTCACACCTTGTAGTACATGCAAGAACCCTTTCTTTGCTTGATCCATTTTGAACTTCTTCAAAACTTTGTCAAGTGTGCTTTGTGAAAGTCCAATTAAGCGTCTTGATCTATCTCTATAGATCTTAATGCCTAATATATATGCAGCTTCACCGAGGTCTTTCATTGAAAAACTCTTATTCAAGTATCCCTTTATGCTATCCAGAAATTCTATATCATTTCCAATCAGCAATATGTCATCCACATATAATATCAGAAATGCTACTGAGCTCCCACTCACTTTCTTGTAAATACAGGCTTCTCCAAAAGTCTGTATAAAACCAAATGCTTTGATCACACTATCAAAGCGTTTATTCCAACTCCGAGAGGCTTGCACCAGTCCATAAATGGATCGCTGGAGCTTGCACACTTTGTTAGCTCCCTTTGGATCGATAAAACCTTCCGGTTGCATCATATACAACTCTTCTTCCAGAAATCCATTCAGGAATGCAGTTTTTACATCCATTTGCCAAATTTCATAATCATAAAATGCGGCAATTGCTAACATGATTCGGACAGACTTAAGCATCGCTACGGGTGAGAAGGTCTCATCGTAGTCAATCCCTTGAACTTGTCGAAAACCTTTCGCAACAAGTCCAGCTTTATAGACAGTAACATTACCATCAGCGTCAGTCTTCTTCTTGAAGATCCATTTATTTTCAATGGCTTGCCGACCATCGGGCAAGTCAACCAAAGTCCATACTTTGTTCTCATACATGGATCCCATCTCGGATTTCATGGCCTCAAGCCATTTAGCGGAATCTGGGCTCACCATCGCTTCTTCATAGTTCATAGGTTCATCATGGTCTAGTAACATAACCTCCAGAACAGGATTACCGTACCACTCTGGTGTGGATCTTAATCTGGTTGACCTACGAGGTTCAGTAATAACTTGATCTGAAGTTTCATGATCATTATCATTAACTTCCCCACTAATTGGTGTAGGTGTCGCAGAAACTGGTTTCTGTGATGATCTACTTTCCAATAAGGGAGCAGGTACAGTTACCTCATCAAGTTCTACTTTGCTCCTACTCACTTCTTTCGAGAGAAATTCCTTCTCTAGAAAGGATCCATTCTTAGCAACGAATGTCTTGCCTTCGGATCTGTGATAGAAGGTGTACCTAACAGTCTCCTTTGGGTATCCTATGAAGACACATTTCTCCGATTTAGGTTCGAGCTTATCAGGTTGAAGTTTCTTCACATAAGCATTGCAACCCCAAACTTTAAGATACGACAACTTTGGTTTCTTGCCAAACCATAGTTCATAAGGTGTCGTTTCAACGGATTTCGATGGTGCCCTATTTAGAGTGAATGCAGCCGTCTCTAAAGCATAACCCCAAAACGATAGCGGTAAATCAGTAAGAGACATCATAGATCGCACCATATCTAGTAAAGTACGATTACGACGTTCGGACACACCATTACGCTGTGGTGTTCCGGGTGGCGTGAGTTGCGAAACTATTCCGCATTGTTTCAAATGAAGACCAAACTCATAACTCAAATATTCTCCTCCACGATCAGATCGTAGAAATTTTATTTTCTTGTTACGATGATTTTCAACTTCACTTTGAAATTCTTTGAACTTTTCAAATGTTTCAGACTTATGTTTCATTAAGTAGATATACCCATATCTGCTCAAATCATCTGTGAAGGTGAGAAAATAACGATATCCGCCACGAGCCTCAATATTCATTGGACCACATACATCTGTATGTATGATTTCCAATAAATCTGTTGCTCTCTCCATAGTTCCGGAGAACGGTATTTTAGTCATCTTGCCCATGAGGCACGGTTCGCTAGTACCAAGTGATTCATAATCAAGTAATTCCAAAAGTCCATCATTATGGAGTTTCTTCATGCGCTTTACACCGATATGACCTAAACGGCAGTGCCACTAATAAGTTGCACTGTCATTATCAACTCTGGATCTTTTGGCTTCGACATTATGAATATGTGTGTCACTACTATCGAGATTCATTAAGAATAGACCACTCTTCAAGGGTGCATGACCATAAAAGATATTACTCATATAAATAGAACAACCATTATTCTCTGATTTAAATGAATAACCGTCTCGCATCAAACAAGATCCAGATATAATGTTCATGCTCAACGCTGGCACCAAATAACAATTATTTAGGTCTAATGCTAATCCCGAAGGTAGATGTAGAGGTAGCGTGCCGACCGCGATCACATCGACTTTGGAGCCATTTCCCACGCGCATCGTCACCTCGTCCTTAGCCAATCTTCGCTTAATTCGTAGCCCCTATTTCGAGTTGCAAATATTAGCAACAAAACCAGTATCAAATACCCAGGTGCTACTGCGAGCATTAGTAAGGTACACATCAATAACATGTATATCACATATACCTTTGTTAACCTTGCCATCCTTCTTATCCGCCAAATACTTGGGGCAGTTCCGCTTCCAGTGACCAGTCTGCTTGCAGTAGAAGCACTTAGTTTCAGGCTTAGGTCCAGACTTGGGTTTCTTCTCCTGAACAGCAACTTGCTTGCCGTTCTTCTTGAAGTTCCCCTTCTTCTTCCCTTTGCCCTTTTTCTTGAAACTAGTGGTTTTACTGACCATCAACACTTGATGCTCCTTTTTGATTTCTACCTCCGCTGCCTTTAGCATTGCGAAGAGCTCGGGAATTGTCTTATTCATCCCTTGCATGTTATAGTTCATCACGAAGCTCTTGTAGCTTGGTGGCAGTGATTGAAGAATTCTGTCAATGACGCTATCATCCGGAAGATTAACTCCCAGTTGAATCAAGTGATTATTATACCCAGACATTTTGAGTATATGCTCACTGACAGAACTATTCTCTTCCATCTTGCAGTTGTAGAACTTATTGGAGACTTCATATCTCTCAATCCGGGCATTTGCTTGAAATATTAACTTCAACTCCTGGAACATCTCATATGCTCCATGACGTTCAAAACGTCGTTGAAGACCCGGTTCTAAGCCGTAAAGCATGGCACACTGAACTATCGAGTAGTCATCAGCTTTGCTCTGCCAGACGTTCATAACTTCTGGTGTTGCTCTTGCAGGAGGCCTGGCACCTAGCGGTGCTTCCAGGACGTAATTCTTCTGTGCAGCAATGAGGATAATCCTCAAGTTACGGACCCAGTCCGTGTAATTGCTACCATCATCTTTCAACTTTGCTTTCTCAAGGAACGCATTAAAATTCAACGGAACAACAGCACGGGCCATTTATCTACAATTAACATAGACAAGCAAGATACTATCAGGTACTAAGTTCATGATAAATTCAAGTTCAATTAATCATATTACTTAAGAACTCCCACTTAGATAGACATCCCTCTAATCATCTAAGTGATTACGTGATCCAAATCAACTAAACCATGTCCGATCATCACGTGAGATGGAGTAGTTTCAATGGTGAACATCACTATGTTGATCATATCTACTATATGATTCAGGCTCGACCTTTCGGTCTCCGTGTTCCGAGGCCATATCTGCATATGCTAGGCTCGTCAAGTTTAACCTGAGTATTCCGCGTGTGCAACTGTTTTGCACCCGTTGTATTTGAACGTAGAGCCTATCACACCCGATCATCACGTGGTGTCTCAGCACGAAGAACTTTCGCAACGGTGCATACTCAGGGAGAACACTTTTATCTTGAAATTTTAGTGAGAGATCATCTTATAATGCTACCGTCAATCAAAGCAAGATAAGATGCATAAAAGATTAACATCACATGCAATCAATATAAGTGATATGATATGGCCATCATCATCTTGTGCTTGTGATCTCCATCTCCGAAGCACCGTCATGATCACCATCGTCACCGGCGCGACACCTTGATCTCCATCGTAGTATCGTTGTCGTCTCGCCAACTTATTGCTTTTATGACTATCGCTACCGCTTAGTGATAAAGTAAAACAATTACATGGCGATTGCATTGCATACAATAAAGCGACAACCATATGGCTCCTGCCAGTTGCCGATAACTCGGTTACAAAACATGATCATCTCATACAATAAAATATAGCATCATGTCTTGACCATATCACATCACAACATGCCCTGCAAAAACAAGTTAGACGTCCTCTACTTTGTTGTTGCAAGTTTTACGTGGCTGCTACGGGCTTAGCAAGAACCGTTCTTACCTACGCATCAAAACCACAACGATAGTTTGTCAAGTTGGTGCTGTTTTAACCTTCGCAAGGACCGGGCGTAGCCACACTCGGTTCAACTAAAGTGAGAGAGACAGACACCCGCCAGTCACCTTTAAGCAACGAGTGATCGCAATGGTGAAACCAGTCTCTCGTAAGCGTACACGTAATGTCGGTCCGGGCCGCTTCATCTCACAATAGCGCCGAACCAAAGTATGACATGCTGGTAAGAAGTATGACTTATATCGCCCACAACTCACTTGTGTTCTACTCGTGCATAGCATCAACGCATAAAACCTGGCTCGGATGCCACTGTTGGGGAACGTAGTAATTTCAAAAAAATTCCTACGCACACGCAAGATCATGGTGATGCATAGAAACGAGAGGGGAGAGTGTTGTCCATGTACCCTCGTAGACCTAAAGCGGAAGCGTTAACACAACGCGGTTGATGTAGTCGTACGTCTTCACGATCCGACCGATCAGGTACCGAACGTACGGCACCTCCGAGTTCAGCACACGTTCAGCTCGATGACGTCCCTCGAACTCCGATCCAGCCGAGTGTTGAGGGAGAGTTTCGTCAGCACGACGGCGTGGTGACGATGATGATGTTCTACCGACGCAGGGCTTCGCCTAAGCTCCGCTACGATATTATCGAGGTGTAATATGGTGGAGGGGGGCACCGCACACGGCTAAAAGATCGTAGATCAATTGTGTGTAGAGAGGTGCCCCCTGCCCCCGTATATAAAGGTGCAAGGGGGAGGCCGCCGGCCTAGGAGGTAGAGGCGCGCCAGGAGGAGTCCTACTCCTACCGGGAGTAGGACTCCCCCCTTTCCATGTTGGACTAGGAGTGGAAGGATGAAGAGGTGGAGGGGAGGAAGGAAGGGGGGGGGCGCCGCCCCCTCTCCTTGTCCTATTCGGACTGGGGGGAAGGGGGGCGCGGCCCTACCCTAGCCTCCTCTCCTCTCTTCCACCTAGGCCCAATAAGGCCCATTAAGTTACCGGGGGGTTCCGGTAACCTCCCGGTACTCCGGAAAAATCCCGATTCCACCCGGAACACTTCCGATGTCCAAACATAGGCTTCCAATATATCAATCTTTATGTCTCGACCATTTCGAGACTCCTCGTCATGTCCGTGATCACATCCGGGACTCCGAACAACCTTCGGTACATCAAAACATATAAACTCATAATATAACTGTCATCGTAACTTTAAGCGTGCGGACCCTACGGGTTCGAGAACTATGTAGACATGACCGAGACACCTCTCCGGTCAATAACCAATAGTGGAACCTGGATGCTCATATTGGTTCCCACATATTCTACGAAGATGTTTATCGGTCAGACCGCATAACAACATACGTTGTTCCCTTTGTCATCGGTATGCTACTTGCCCGAGATTCGATCGTCGGTATCTCGATACCTAGTTCAATCTCGTTACCGGCAAGTCTCTTTACTCGTTCCGTAATACATATCCCACAACTAACTCATTAGTTACAATGCTTGCAAGGCTTATAGTGATGTGCATTACCGAGTGGGCCCAGAGATACCTCTCCGACAATCGGAGTGACAAATCCTAATCTCGAAATACGCCAACCCAACAAGTACCTTTGGAGACACCTATAGAGCACCTTTATAATCACCCAGTTACGTTGTGACGTTTGGTAGCACACAAAGTGTTCCTCCGGTAAACGGGAGTTGCATAATCTCATAGTCATAGGAACATGTATAAGTCATGAAGAAAGCAATAGCAACATACTAAACGATCGAGTGCTAAGCTAACGGAATGGTTCAAGTCAATCACGTCATTCTCCTAATGAAGTGATCCCGTTAATCAAATGAAAACTCATGTCTATGGCTAGGAAACATAACCATCTTTGATTAACGAGCTAGTCAAGTAGAGGCATACTAGTGACACTCTGTTTGTCTATGTATTCACACATGTATTATGTTTCCGGTTAATACAATTCTAGCATGAATAATAAACATTTATCATGATATAAGGAAATAAATAATACTTTATTATTGCCTCTAGGGCATATTTCCTTCAGATCCAGGTGATGCTCTTCCGCCGTATTCTCCCCTGTCAGGCGCGTCAAGAGTTCATGTGGGAGTTCAATCCGGCCGGTCCCCGGACCCTGCAGTGGTTCTTTGGTACGAAGCACGAAGACATGTGGAAGCTGCTTTTCAAGACCTAGAAGTCGTGGCCGGAGACTACCAAAGACCTCAGCTACGACTGCGCCCACGCTACGACCCCCGTAAGTCCTTTGATAACCTTACTTTGCAAGTCCAAGGAGCATACTAAAATCCCCATTTTCTCCGCAGGGCTGGACGAAGAAAGCGGAACGGATTCACTGTCCGGATCCACTGCCCGAAGACCCAGCTACTCCTGTGTTGACGAGGATGCTGGTCCCGGCGCTGTACCAGGCACCGGAAAAGAAGGCCAAGAAGAAGGGCAAGGAGGCCAAGAGTGGCCTCCGCCGTAAAGGTGCTAAGGACATAGTGTCTGAAGACACGAAACTCTCTCCTCCCCTGACGAAGAGGAAGAGGAGGAGGAAGAGAGCAACCCCCCGCCCCCTAAGGGGGAGAAGAAGAAGAGGGAAGCTTCCGCTGATCTAGAGGCGAAAGCGTCCAAGAAAGGAAGAACCTCCCTTACGGGTGACTCCGAGTCGGACACCGATGAATGGCGCCCCAGGCCGAAGCCCCTGGCCGGATCGTAAGTATTCAAAGGTACTGTATATATATCCGGGTTTTTCCCTTGTGGTTGTAACACGTTTAACTTGCATGCTGTAGTCTGGTTCAGGACCTCCCCTAGCGATCCTCAACTACTGGGAATTCGCTGGGTCCAAACATGATGGAGAGTGAGTCACCTCCACCAGCCTCCTCCCCCACTGCTGCGGATAACACCGAGGTGTCGTCCTGAAGGACCCTTTCGGGACAGGGAGAGGTGTAGGAGGCTGCCAAGACGGCGCCGAAGGGTGATACCCCGGCTGTCGAGAACATGGGGGAACCGACCCTCATGGACACTGGAGACGGGGCCATGTCAAATTTGGCCCCCAACCAAATGTTGTTCCGGAAACCCACACGGTTGTGGAGTCGGATGAGCAACCCACTTCGCAAGAAGGGGGCGTGCCTTGCTCACCGGCGACCTCTGTCAATGCGGGGGCGCCGGACACTCTGGCGAGAGCGCTTCAGAGCGCCACCATTGTGGAAGAACATCGTACCCTTATGGGTACTGTGATTGAAAAGGTTCAATCCGCGAAAAGCGGATTGAACGAAGCCTACACTAGCCTTTTAAGAGGCTTTGAGGTATGTGCTTTACAATGCCTTTTAGCTGTATAAGAGGAATGCCTGTGTATAGATAGTAGCCCCTGAGACTCTATTCAGTGTTTGGAAAGAAAGACCGAACAGAGGATCTAATAACTCACGCAGGAGGTTAACATACATATCTGTTGGAACAAACAGGCCGCGATGCAGGCGTTAGCTGCCCATGCCGCCGAAGCGTCCGAGCTAAGGCAAAAGTTAGAGGAAAATCAAGGTATGTGATACCGAAACATGTCTGAAATGATGTCAGCTCTGATGTGTTATCTGAATGAGTTTTATAATTATGCTTATAGCTGACACGTCTGAGGTCGAGACCCTCAAGAGCGCGCTAGCCGAAGCCAAGAAGGGGGCAGAGGAGGAACGAGCCGCCCGCCTGAAACATGAAGCAAGGGTGGAGGAAGTCCATCAAGAGCTCAAGGATGCGATAAACAAATCGGAGTTCTTAGAGCGTAAGATTTTGGATCAAAACTCCGAACTTGCTAAGGCCATCCAAAGTGCACAGGAGGCCCAGACTGAAGCCCAAAGCACTGTCTAGGAGATCCAAGAGGCAAAGCAGATTGCGGCGGGTAAGGCCTTTAACATGCAGAGCGAATTCGTGAGAAAAAGGTATATCTTGCTAACCTAGATTTGGAGTTCTCCAGGAGCGTTTGCGGACCTGCCCCGGAGTATTGCTGATGCTGCAAAGTTCTTCCAGGCCGAAGAGGGGAGCTCAATGGAGAAGCTGTTCTGGTCGCAGTACCTTGTGCCAGAGCATCCCGTGCCCCTCAGCGATCAGCTGAAGCAGTTGACCTAACTGCATAGGGTAGCCGAATTGGCCATGAGGGATGTTATAATCCGTCTTTGGCCCGCCGAACCCATGCACAGTAGCTACTTCGGTCTCGTGAAGCGTTTGGTCAGTGCCTGCCCTCGGCTTGACGTCGTAAAGCGGTCGGTCTGCATCGAAGGTGCACGGATGGCTTTTGCCCATGTCAAGGTGCAGTGGGAGAAAATGAACGCCGTCAAGCTTGCAACCGAGGGATCGCCCGCCGGCAAGGCACACTGCACGCCGGAGCGGTATTTCGACGATGTCCTCGAAGGATCCCGCATTGTAGAGGGCCAGTGATCGAAGGATATTATGTTTGAATGAATGTAACTTGACTGTCTGAACTATGTATTATGAAACAAGCTTATGTATAATATGTTGTTTGTCTTACCTTAAATTTTTTCCTCCCGTGCGGCTGTTCATAATATCTGAGAATTGGCCAATCGTTGGCTTCAACCCCCACGTAGGTAGTACGGGGGTGTTCGGAATAGCACCTAAACACACTTGACCCATCAGGATTGGTCCTTGAAGGAGGTGTTAGTGCGGCAAACCAGGCAATCAGACTATGTGGCTTTATCGCTCTCACTTAGCCATAAGAGTTTGACAATGAGGTTGTAGGTGCAGCCCCTGGTGTGATTCAATTATCTGAACTTGGGTGCTGTGGATGCCTGACCGGGCGAAGACCGGTCCCTCGCGTAATGCAGAAAAATCGCAAGAGATTTGTAATTAGTCTCCGAATAGCTGACCAGCTCTCGCCGCACCATGACAGTCAGTTTTCGGCTTTCTCTACTAAGGTGTTTGTCTGGATGAACCGGAAACACAATCTCTGTAGTTCTCCCTTTACTACCTTAGCCGAACAAGCGAAACGTAAGGTAGTAACCACACGAGCCAGGCAACCCAACTATTGACCAAAGACATGATTCGGAGCCGATGCATATAATGTTATATTCGGGATGCCGAATTGTACTATAAAAGTGTTCGGACTTTATTTAGTATTTAGGAAATGTACGTGGATCATTAGAGCCCCTGGCGATTTAAGTAGTACCGAGGTGTACATGACAATCGGACAAAAACAAGGAAATAATGATGAAGAGGTAGGCCAGTACCGCATAGGTTGGGCTAGAAACCGTTTCCATTATAGTCTGATTGATACATCAAAACGTATTGGTACAAATAGTGCAGTAAGCAACAAGGCTATTTTACATGCCGGGCACAAGGGAAAGCTGTGTATGTGTCCTGAGAACGAATGAGGTGATCTTTAAAGACCCTTTAGGTGCTCTACCACGCATCTCCGCTGCCTTTCTCGTTGGCGTATTGTCCTTCGAGAGGATCATCGATCGGTGTTTTTATCATAGGCCATGAAAAGAGGCCTTGGTACCATCGAAAAGGTGATGTGGGTTGTAAGGAACCTGGAAAAATAAAAAGAAGGGAAAAAAGGAAATATGAGTGTCCTGATAGGGTCTAGCCATATTGTGGACCTTATCTTTATTATGCCTCCATCCTTTCCCATGGTATCTTTAGTGCGTAATTATGTACGCATGGTACATACGCCACAATTTGGTAGGGCCTGAGATGGAGGCCGAATTGTGACGAGCTGGGCTGTCGTACTGTGGGGAAGTCCGAACTCATTTGACAGTGTCCGGGGACTTGGCCGCCGATGTAATAGTTGACTTGATAAGGCCACCCTGTACTTCTGCTGCCAGGGCCGCGGTGCGCTCCTCGGTATGAAGGGAACGTTCCATGTTTCCATTGACTGTTATAACACCGCGTGGTCCGGCCATTTTGAGTTTGAGATAGGCATAGTGCGGGACCGCATTGAAGCGAGCGAACGCGGTTCGTCCGAGCAGTGCCTGGTAGCCACTGCGGAAGGGGATGATGTTGAAGATCAAGTCTTCGCTGCGGAAGTTGTCCGGCGAACCGAAGACGACCTCCAATGTGATTGAGCCTGTGCAGCGGGCCTCTACACCAGGTATTACTCCTTTAAAGGTACTTTTAGTGGGCTTGATTCTTGATGGATCAATACGCATCTTGCGGACTATGTCCTGATAGAGCAGGTTAAGGCTACTGCCGCCATCCACGAGGAATCGCGTAAGGTGGAATCCATCGATGATTGGGTCGAGGACTAATGCAGCCGAACCTCCGTGACAGATACTGGTCAGATGGTCCCTGCGATCGAAGGTGATCGGACAGGCCGACCATGGGTTGAATTTTGGGGCGACTGGCTCTATCGCATAGACTCCCCTTAGCATGCGCTTGCGCTCCCTCTTGGGGATATGAGTGACGTATATCATATTCACCTTTTTTACTTTGGGGGGAAATTTCTTCTGTCCCCCTGTTTTTGGTGCGCGAGGTTCCTCAACGTCATCCCCGTTGGGTGACCCTTTCTCCTTATGTTCGGCATTTAACTTGCCGGCCTGTTTGAAGACCCAACAATTTCTGTTGGTATGGTTGGCATGCTTGTCAGGAGTGCCGTGGATCTGGCAAGGCCGATCAAGTATTTGATCCAGGCTTGATGAACCGTCTTTGTTTCGTTTGAATGGCTTCTTCCGTTGACCGGATTTGGAGCCACTGAATCCGGCGTTGACCACCGTCTCCTCTGTATTATCATTGTTGCCTCGACGCTTATGTTTGTCGCGTCGGGGCCTTCCGTTGTCGTTTCTAGCTTCGGAAGTGCGAGGGTCGCTGGTACTCTTGCTGCTGCGGGCTAGCTAGCTATCTTTGCCCGCACAAAAACGGGTCATTAGTGTTGTAAGGGCTGCCATGGACTTCGACTTTTCTTGGCCAAGGTGTCGGGCAAGCCATTCATCGTGGAGCTTGTTTAAAGGCCGCTAGGGCTTTGGCGTCCGGACAGTCAACAATCTGGTTCTTTTTAATTAGGAACCTTGTCCAGAATTTTCTGTCTGACTCTCCGGGCTGCTGGACTATATGACTGAGGTCATCGGCATCCGGAGCCGGATATAAGTGCCTTGGAAGTTGTCTCTAAAGGCATCTTCCAAGTCTTCCCGGCTTCCAATAGAGTTTTCTGGGAGGCTGTTTAACCGGTGCTTAGCTGGCCCCTTAAGTTTTAGGGGAAGGTATTTGATGGCGTGTAGATAATCACCGCGAGCCATGTGAATGTGGAGAAGAAAATGTTGAACCCATACTGTGGGATCTATGGTGCCGTCGTATGATTCAATGTTCTTGGGTTTGAACCTTTCTGGGAACTGGTGCTCCATTACCTCATCGGTGAAGCATAGGGGGTGTGCGGCGCCTCTGTATCGGGCCATGTCATGACGCAGTTCGAATGAAGTCTGTATGTGGCTTTCGGCCCAGGCATGGTTATGCTTGTCGCGCTAGGCTTGATAGCCGTCTTCTCGCGCCGGGGCATGCCCCGGCGATCCGTAGATTGATCTGTTCTGACCTGCTCTATTTTCTAGGTCCTATCGTAGGTCATATGTGTATCCCCGAGCTGTTGTTTCTCTGCTTTTACGGCGAGGTGGTGCGGGCTGGTGTTCGGCTTGAGTTGCCGTTCTGTCCCGGCCACGGGGTGGTCGGTCGGGTCCGTCAGCCGCGTTACACTCGGGTGGTATAGGCTCCAGCGCCTCATCGTCGAGTTGGGGTAGCAGCTTACGCTTCGGGTAACTCTTTGTTGGGCGTTCGAGGCCGTATTCCTCGGCTGCCAGGACATTAGTCCATCTGTCGTTGAGCAGATCTTGGTCATCTTGAAGCTTCAGCTGTTTCTTTTTTAGGCTTCTTGTCGTGGCTATTAGCCGGCGCTTAAAGCGCTCTTGTTCGAGGGGTTCCTCTGGCACGATAATATCTTCGTCGCCGAAGCTCACGTCATCCTCGGAGAGTGGTAGATAGTTTCTATCCTCCGAGTCTTCGTTCCCTGCTTGCTCGTCAGGGTCGACTTGCCCGTCCTCCCGATCATCCTATTTGGATGTTGGTTCGATGGGGGCCTTCTTGGTCTTCAGCATTATCCGGAGTATCATTGTCTCCGGTGCCGGTATTGCTGTCTTTTCCGCGACGCGATTTAGAGCGGCGCCGCTGACGTCGATGTTTCTGTGGTATCTCAGGAGGTTTATCCTTGACTGGGTCCTTCTCCACATTGTCGTCGCCTTCTTTTGGTGTGTCCACCATGTACACGTCGTATGAGGAAGTGGCCGTCCAGCGTTCGGTGAATGGCGGATTTTGGGCCTGCTCCTCTCTGGCATCGTCATCCATACCGTCGATGTCTTCGGAGGAGTCAAGCATGTCGGTTAGATCCTCGACAGTGGCTATAAAGTGGGTGGTGGGTGGGAAGTAAAACTCCCTATTTTCAGCCCCTAGTACGGGTTGGGCGCAATTCGGAAGCGGTTCCTCTGTGATGGCGAAGGATCACATTAAGTCCAGAGCCTTGTTCAAGAGCGAGGTTTGGACGGGGACCGAAGTTCCCTGGTCGAGCTTGCATGACGCGGACTTCGAGGGCTCGGAGCTAGTGTCCGGAGAAGAGCCTGACTTTGTAATAACTGCCGGTGGCGCTATCCTCTTCGATTCTCCAATGTAGAGCTCTATAGCCGCAGAGAGTCCGGCGGGCTCTAGCCTCCCGTCTTCGGACCGGGTGACGTGCTCCGGATCTAAGGCCGGACCGGTGGTTGAAGCCGCGAACCCTTGGAAGATCAAGTCTCCTCGGATATCAGCGACATAGTTTAGATTTCCAAAACTGATCTGGTGACCAGGGGCGTAGCTGTCGATCTGCTCCAGGTGGCCAACCGAGTTGGCGCGCAGTGCAAAGCCGCCGAATACGAAGATCTGGCCGAGGAGAAAAATCTCCTTCCCGGCAGCGTTGTGTAGATGATCGATGGAGCCATCGAGCCTTTCGACGATGGCATAGTGGAACTCTCAATGAAAGCACCAATATCGGTGTCAAAACCGGCAGATCTTAGGTAGGGGGTCCCGAACTGTGCGTCTAAGGATCGAGGGTAACAGGAGGCAGGGGAAACAATGTTTACCCAGGTTAGGGCCCTCTTGATGGAGGTAATACCCTACTTCCTTCTTGATTGACGTTGATGAGTATAGGGGTTACAAGAGTTGATCTACCACGAGATCGTAATGGCTAAACCCTAGATGTCTAGCTTCTATGATTATGATTGCCTCTACGCACTAAACCCTCTAGTTTATATAGACACCGGAGGGGGCTAGGGTTGTACAGATTCGGTTTACAGAGAAACGAATCTTCATATCCGCATGCCAAGCTTGCCTTCCACGCCAAGGAGAGTCCCATCCGGACACGGGGGAAAGCCCTCCGTCTTGTTTCTTCACGGCCCATCAGTCCGGCCCACGTCACATAGCCCGTACGCCCGAGGACCCCATAATCCAGGACTCCCTCAATGGGCTAGGGATAACTTATTTTAGCATTGATATTTTGAAAGACATGGTTGCTTGTTGATATGCTTGAGGATTTAAATTATCATGTCAAAACTAGACTGTTGCTTTGAACAACTAAAAGTCCAAATGTCCATGCTATAAAGAAAAGAAATATGATATGACATGTTAGGCAACATTCCACATCAAAAATTCTGTTTTTATCACTTACCTACTCGAGGACGAGTAGGAGTTAAGCTTGGGGATGCTGATACGTCTCCAACGTATCTATAATTTTTTATTGTTCCATGCTATTATATTATCAATCTAGGATGTTTTACAATCATTTATAGTCACTTTATATCATTTTTTGGTACTAACCTATTGACATAGTGCCAAGTGCCAGTTGCTGTTTTTCCATGTTTTTTACATCACAGAAAATCAATATCAAACGGAGTCCAAATGCCCCGAAACTTTACGGAGAATTTTTATGGCCCAGAAGGAAAACAGCGGGCCCTGGCTGCGCCTGGGTGGTGCCTTGAGGGGGGCACAACCCACCAGGGCGCCCCAGGAGGCCCAGGCGCACCCTGGTGGGTTGTGCCCACCTCGGTTGCCCCCCAGACCGCATCTTTGCTCTATAAATACCCCAACATTCTAGAAACCCTAGAACGATCGATGAAATATTCATCCAGCCGCCGCAGAGTCCAGAACCACCAGATCCAATCTAGACACCATCTCGGATGGGGTTCACCACCTCCATTGGTGCCTCTCCGATGATGCGTGAGTAGTTCTTTGTAGACCTTCGGGCCCGTAGTTAGTAGCGAGATGGCTTGCTCTCTCTCGCTGGATTCTCAATACAATGGTCTCTTGGAGATCCATATGATGTAACTCTTTTTGCGATATGTTGTTGGGATCTGATGAACTTTGAGTTTATGATCAGTTATATCTTTTTATATCCAAGAAAGTTATTTGAGTTTCTTTGATCTCTTATATGCATGATTGCTTATAGCCTCGTATTTCTTCTTCGATATTTGGGTTTTGTTTGGCCAACTTGATCTATTTATCTTGCAATGGGAAGAGGTGCTTTGTAGTGGGTTCGATCTTATGGTGCTTGATCCCAGTGACAGAAAGGGAAACGACACGTACGTATCGTTGCTACTGAGGATAAAACGATGGTGTCTATCTCTACATAGATAGATCTTGTCTACATCATGTCATCGTTCTTATTGCATTACTCCGTTTCTCCATGAACTTAATACACTAGATGCATGCTGGATAGCGGTCGATGTGTGGAGTAATAGTAGTAGATGTAGGCAGGAGTCGGTCTACTAATCTTGGACGTGATGCCTATATAATGATCATTGCCTGGATATCATCATAATTATTTGAAATTCTATCAATTGCCCAACAGTAATTTGTTTACCCACCGTTTGCTATTTTTCTCGAGAGAAGCCACTAGTGAAACCTACGGCCCCCGGGTCTTCTTTCTCATATATTTGCCTTTGCGATCTACCTTTCTCTTGCATTTATTTTCAGATCTATTAAACCAAAAATACAAAAATACCTTGCTGCAATTTTTCTTTATTTATTTTATTTAGCATTCGATCTATGAAATTACTACAAATTTATCTCACGTCCGTTTGCCACTTGAGGCGTCGTACCCCGGAAGGGATTGACAACCCCTTTAACACGTCGGGTTGCAAGGATTTGTTATCTATGTGCAGGGCTGTTTACGTTGTGTTGCTTGGTTCTCCTACTGGTTCGATAACCTTGGTTTCATATCTGAGGGAAATACCTACCGCCGTTGTGCTGCATCATCCCTTCCTATTTGGGGAAATACCGACGTAGCTTCAAGCGACATCAACCAGTGGATTTTATATGGGGCATTATGACCCGCCCTGGGGTAAACCACCAGGGCACATGTTATCTGTTTGTGTGTAGGGAATATGATAAACATGGTCTGCATGATTGATGACATTGTAAGCATAAGTAGTCGATCTTCAACATCAGATCGGCGATTCAAAAGTATTATGCACATAAGCATGCATGATGGCATGGCAGATCATGGTTTTTCATCTAGCCTATTACATGGCTCCCCGAGCCCAAATGATTATGTGTTTAAAAAAGCACAGTACGGTGATGTAGATTAAAGAACCGCCCCATGGATCAAGTCTCCTGGTCTTGGCGGGTTGAGGCTTCCGGGTCATCCTGCGCCAGTTCTTTTTCTTCCTCCGTCATCTGGAAGTTAGGCGATGACCAACTGATCCTAGTCAAAGCTTTGAAAATAGCTTCATTGTCTATAAGGGTTGACGGGTCAATGTCAGGAGCAAAGGTGTGCTTACGTGTTGGCGGGATAAGGTCCATGGCCTCATGAACCGGCGCCTTCACTTTGGTTTTCTCAGCGTCGTAACCCGGGTGGTACTTGGAGAGGTCTGTCTCTTCAGCCAGTTTGCTTGCCCAAGGACACATCTCCCTTACTATGTTGGTATAGTCATTAGCAGTGAAGGGAGACCCATCTTCTTTAAAACTGGGACAGTCGGTTGATATTTCTTCCGGGTCAAGCTCTGCTTGCTACGCCTTTGCCCGGCTCAGGGCGGTGATGGCACCGGCTCCGGCGGCTAATCGCTTTAGCTGTTCAACCCTTTGTGGCAGCACAGACAACTTTTCCAACGTTTCCTTGATGAGGGAAGGGGGTTGCTTGTTATGGGAGGCAGCAGAGATAGCTCGTTGAGCACCAATGTATAATTGCTCTACAAGAGTGTAGGCGGCTTTCAGCTTCATGCGCATGTCGAAGCCCAAGTAGGAAACTCTGGGGCCTGCATTACCAAAGAAATTGATAAGCCGGATGCATGATTATTCAAGGTATTCTTGATGAAAGAAAGAAGTACGGTATTACTTACGAAAGATGGCGGCTGTCATGCTAATAATTTGATGTTTTAAACCGGACAACTCATCAGTTACCGGTTTAAGGGCAGCTTCGGCATCTTCTGCTCTTTTCAATAGACCTGCCTTGTCGGTATCCTAGCCGGTTTTATCAGCACTGAAGTCCTGTTTTAGCTTCTCAATGTTTTCCAAAGCAGTCTTTAGCTGTGATTTGGCCTTTGAAGTCTCAGATTTTTGGGTTTGAATGTTGGCCCTCAGACCATTGACTTGGGATTCCTTCATATTTAATTCAGCCTGCAACATGAACAAGATAGGAAGCATTATGATCATCTTATTTGAAGTCACAAGCACAATACAAGTATTTTACTTGGCACTTGGGGGCTAATGCACATTGCTCTTTTTGAAGAAAATTCTATGATGACCCGGATAAATTTCTAGGATTAAAACTGGTTCATGGGGGCTGCATATTTGGAGTTTATCCATAATTATGGTGATTAGTCCCAGCTTAGCCATACTGATTAAGTCAGCCCTTGGGGGCTACAGGTGCAAAATTAAGCACTACTATTTGAAGTTCCGGCTTAACTCGTTAGTTTAAGTCAGCCCATGGGAGCTACATGTGAAAGTAAGAGCTACATCTTTGAAGTCCCGGCTTAACCATGCTGATTAAGCCGGCCCCTGGGGGCTACTTGTGTTAATTCTGCAGTTCTAAACGTGCTATGACATGGATATCAAGATCAACAAGGATATTTAAAGTCTACAACATATTCAAGTTTATCATATCCAGTAGACTTGGCGGCTGACAGATATATATTTGTATGAGACAAGTTTTTGCTTACCTCAAAACAATCTTTCATAAGATTAAGGAAGCCGGCCTCAAAGTCACGGCTAGTGTGGAGGCGGTTCAGGTAACCCGCGTGAAGCTCCTGGGCGTTGAATTGAGCGTAGCTTTCCAGATCTAGTTTCCACTTGCCTTTGTCAACAACGGAGAATTCCTCTTTGGCGCTGTGCTTGGACAAGATGGTGGGGTTACCTAGTGCTGTGAAAGCCATACCAGTAACTTTGATGCCTTTGGTTTCTTGAGCCGGCTGAGCGGGGCTGGGCCGCTTAGCATTCTCCGGGTCAATGTTCATGGGTTCCATGGTGATAGGGTGCTCTTCTGGTGGCGGATCATCCATGGCTACTTCAGAAGTTTGGTGCAAGGATTCAGACACTTTTTGCTTCTCTGGGTCAGCACCTTTGGGATATTCGGCCGATTTATCAACCTTCAGCTTCTTGCTGGGCTTGGCCATAGCGCTGGAAAAAACAACATATGATGAGATTAGTATACCAATTGAATACGGAGTTAAAACAAGCAGGCTTAAGTGTTCTTACCCAGGTACAGTCTTGAAAAGAGGGACCTGAGTCCTAGTTGAGTCGCCAGAAGAAGAATGAGAGGTTCCTTGATAGTTTGAATCACAAGGGTTAAGAGGATGTCAAAACAGAACCACCTTGGAACGAGCTAAGTCGGAAATTTGTGAAACCTCTACACGGTGCTTGCGAGGACCCGGCGTGTTGGGTAAGCCAGAGGACAGAACCCCACCGCCGCTATTCTGGGTTGTGCGGCGGGCTTCATGTTGTTGTTTCTCCAAAATAAAGTTAGGATCCAAGTAAGCTATAGGGTGAGAAAACCTTACTTTACGGCTCGCTTGACGAACTTCCTGTCTTGGCAGAGGTTCTGAGTCAGAGGAAAGGATAGTTACCTCTTCACCATCTGCGTGGCTGCCTTCCGCGTCATCCTGATAGTGATCATTCTCAATAAGATGTACAAAAAATTGAGCCAAGGGAGTCAAGTTCTACCTCCGACTCATCATCATCCAAGTTAAATAACTCAGAGGGGGTGGTCTTCTTCTTGGCAGGCTTTTTCTGAGCCTTGTTCTTCGTCCGGGTCTTCTTGGTCGGCTTATCCCGTAGCTTCCTATTCCAGAAAGGAGAATCGGCCTGCAGAAATCAAATGGGAATAAGAGGACAATTTAAGTAAAGAAATGATTAAACCGGAAATTGTCTAAAGCTTACAGCTGGCGGCTTGTTGAGAGCACAGAAAGGATTCCGTCCAGTTTTGCTGCAATCTGCCAAACTATCGTTCGGCAAAGACTTGGTCATATCATTGATGTCATCATCAGTCAGTTGTATCTGGCAGTGACATTGCGGATCTTTTAAGTCACTGGTGTACTCGCACAGCAAACCGGAGCGGCGGCTTAAGGGCAAAATTCTCCAGGCGACACAACATCCAACCATGTCGGTTCCGTTCAAATCATTAGCCGTTAAGGCTCTAATCTTCGAAAAGACATGCATATACTTGCCCCGCTCTTCTGTGCTGATACGTTCTGGAAGAGGGTGCCTGATGCTAAGCCGGTTTTCACGATAACCCGACAGAGGATTTTCCCCTTCTGGAGAGGTGTCTTGACAGTAAAACCAAGTTTGGTTCCAGTCCTCGGGGTGACTGGACAGTTTGGCGGCTGGGAAGGTGGCTTCTTTTCGCCTCTGAATTGAAATACCGCCTAACTCTAGGCTGGGCCCATCCGGAATTCAGTCTGGCAGTTTAAGTAGTAGAACTCCCTGAATAGTTCTACAGTGGGTTCCTGCTGAAGGTATACTTCGCAAAACACTTGAAAATTGCAGATATTTGTGACATAATTGGGTCCGATTTCTTGAGGATGGAGTTGGAAGAAGTGCAGCACATCACGGAATTTTTTTGAATCGGGCGGAGTGAACCCCCGGAGCATGTGATCAGTGAAGATGACAACTTCGCCCTCTTTGGGTTCGGGGATGGTTTCTGTTCCCGGGGCTCTCCAATGAATGACATTCTTTGTGTCTAAAACGCCTACTTGAACATGTTCATCCAACGCTTGCTTGGTAACCCGAGAAGCGACCCAGTTGCATGAGGTGACAGTCTTGGTCATTTTTGAGGAGGAAGGTCTAAAAATAAAATATTGCTGGTTTAAGATTATGCTGTTAAGCCGGCCATTGATTCAAAAGTAAGTGCTATAAAGAGCCAACATGTTAAGCCGGAAGATAAGACTGAGTTATGCAGATACATATATTGGCGGATTAATAAGGGGACTACTGGTACATGGCGGGTTACGCTTTATGAGTTAAGCCGTCCGAACAGTTGCCATATTTTTGCTAAGTGATGGACAAACAGATTCCACAAATTGGTGCTGTAATTTTGGATCTACAACAATTTAGAAATGAAAATAAATTTTAAACCTAAGGTGGTAGCAGCGGAAGAACTCCTATGTTCAGAGGAGATTTTTTCTACAAAAGGAAGATCTTCTTTGATTGAGAAGGGATGCTAACTGTTGCCGCACAACTTTGGTACCGTATTCAGATCCAACTATGCAATCTAAAGAGGAAAAAATGAAGAATGGCGAAGAACTCCAATGTACTGGGCAAACCCTAGTATGGATCTGGTGTAAAGCAAAGCGGGTACCTGTCGATGCCGATGAACAGCGGGAGCGCGCCGCGTTTCTCTGGTCCGTTCAGGTTGATGCAGCGGCCGGAGTTGGAGACGCTGGAGGAATATGGCGGCGGCGGAGCTCGGGCGCTGTGGAGTCACAAGAAGGAAGAAGACGCAGAGGCAGGGGTAAAAAAACGAAAAGAGGGACCCCCTGTCCCTAGTTATAAGGTGGTGGATAGATGGCATGCGCGGGAATCGAGGAGGCCGAAAATAATGATTATGTGGCTACACGAACGCCTCGATTTTTGGGAGGTCCATTAAAGATAAAGATATACTGAGATGTTCTGGGCTTCGTGCAAAGTTAATGCGAGATGACGTAATGGCGGGTTAATACAATTCTGTGAGCTGAGGTCATGGCGGGTTATAACAATTTCATAAAAGTTGATGATGGAAGATTTTGTTAAGTCAAGCACTGAAGATTGATGTGAACAAGTTCAAATCAACTTGGGGCCTACTGTTGGGGCTATAGCTACTGGGTATGACCCGCCCAGGAGGGGCCGGGTCATGCCACTGGCGGCTTAAGATGAGAAGGCCCGGGAAGATGTGAAGATGACGGTCCATGGAGCAAGCTTATTGAAGGCCCAAGACCCGGGGCGATTCGAGGCCCACGGGTGTGAACCGCCATATGTTTAACTTGTATTGTAAGGCAAGCTTAATTAGTTACCGAGCTGGACACATCTTGTATGAGCCGGCCGGGACTCTGTAAACCGCCGGACATCAACCTGTATATATAAAGGGGTGACCCGGTGGTGAGTTAACTCAAGAAACAACTCATGGAGAACTAGGTCAAGCATATTCGCTCCCTGGTAATCAAAAGCCAAGCAATACAACCTAAAGCAGGAGTAGACTTTTACCTCGTTGAGAGGGGCCAAACCTGGGTAAAACTCTATGTGTCCTTTGTCTCGTTTAACCCCTTCAAGCTATTGCGATGGCTCCACACCTAAGTCCTTTTGCTAGGGCATCTACCGTGTTAAGTCCACGACAGTGAGGTTGGAGGCCGCGTTGCCCAAATCCTCATTGAGGCCGGTGGTGAGGGTGCTAAGCATGAGATCGTCAGACACCTTGGCGCCAATGTCACGAAGCTCATCAACAAGTCACTTGAGGCGCATGTAGTAGTCATCAATGGAGGAGTCATCTTGGTGGCACCCAAAAAATTCTTGCTGCAAAAAAACGAGACGTTGAAGCTTGTTGTTGGTGAAGAGGGCATTGATCTTAGTCCACACGCCACATGCATCGTCATCCTCTGAGACGACCATGTGGAAGATGTCCGACGAGACGGTGAGGTAGAACCACCGGATGAGGGAGGCCTCAATGCTCGTTGATAACCCACAAGTATAGGGGATCACAACATTTTTCGAGGGTAGAGTATTCAACCCAAATTTATAAATTCGACACAAGGGGAGCCCAAGAATATCTGAAGGTATTAGCAGCTGAGTTGTCAATTCAACCACACCTGGAGATTAATTATCTGCAGCAATATGATCAGTAGCAAAGTAATATGATAGTTTTGATAATAGTGATAACAACAATAGTAACGGTAACAGTGATAGCAGTAGTTTTGTAACAAGTGCAACAGTAACGATGGAAGTAGTAACTTAGCAATAACAATATAAGATAAATTCGTAGGCATTGGATCGGTAATTTGTTGGATGATATTCATCATGTGACAGTCATAACCTAGGGCGACATGACACTAGCTCCAGTTCATCAATATAATGTAGGCATGTATTCCGTAAATAGTCATACGTGCTTATGGAAAGAACTTGCATGACATCTTTTGTCCTACCCTCCCATGGAAGTGGGGTCCAATTGGAAACTAAGTGATATTAAGGCCTCCTTTTAATAGAGAACCGGAACAAAGCATTAACACAAGGTGAATACATGAACTCCTCAAACTACGGTCATCACCGGGAGTGGTCCCGACTATTGTCACTCCAGGGTCCTGACTATAACTTGCAAGATCAGGTCTAGGACATGGATATAATGGTGATAACATAAACGGTTCAGATATGAAATCATGGCACCCGGGCCCAAAGTGACAAGCATTAAGCATGGCAAAGTCATAGCAACATAAATCTTAGAACATAGTGGATACTAGGGATCAGGCCCTAACAAAACTAACTCGATTACATGATGAAGATCATCCAACTCCTCATCGACCAGCGAGCCTACGAAGGAATTACTCACTCCTGGTGGGGAGCATCATGGAATTGGCGATCGAGAAGGGTTGGTGATGACGAAGTACGAAGATCCCCCTCTCTGGAGCCCCAAACGGACTCCAGATCTGACCTCCCGACGAAGAACAGGAGGTGACAGTGACTCCGTCTCGTGGATCGCGATAATTCTTTCTCCCTCATTTGTTTCTGGAAAAATAGGATTTTATAGCATCGGTTTCAGGGTCAGCGAGGCAACCAGGTGGGGACAACCCACCTGGGTGCGCCTGGGGGGCAGGCGCGCCCTGGTTGGTTGTGCCCACCCAGGTGCCCCCCTTAGGTGACTCTTGGCTCCAGAAATTCTCTTTTATTGTATAAAAAAATCCTCGCAAAGTTTGGCTCCATTCCGAGAACTTTTATTTCTACACAAAAACAACACCATGGTAGTTCTGCTGAAACAGGGTCAGTCCGAGGTTAGTTTCATTCAAATCATGCAAATTAGAGTCCAAAACAAGAGGAAAAGCATTCGGAAAAGGAGATACATTGGAGACGTATCAACTCCCCAAGCTTAAACCTTTGCTTGTCCTCAAGCAATTCAATTGATAAACTGAAAGTGAAAAAGAAAAACTTTTACGAACTCTTTTGCTCTTGTTTGCATAAATAAGCTTAAAAAACACCCAGGTTTTCAGCCAACATTATAACTAACCATGCCGACAATAACTCTTAAAAATTATATTAACTCGTATCAATGACGTAATCAGCTAGCGAGCAATAATAAGGTATCTCAAACGGCAACACGTTATCAAAACAACCATGATATAATATGACAATAGTGGTATCTCTCTAGCCCATTTTGAGACCGCAAAACATAAATGCAGAGCACCTCCAAAATCCAAGCAACGACTAAACATTGTAATTCATGGTAGAAAATATCCAGTCGTGATGCACCCAACATAAGCTACACACAATGCATAAGCATGCAGCAGTGCTCTCAGGTTCTGGTGCTTATTTTAGAAGGTGATGACACAACATAAAAGTAAATAGATAGTCCCTTCGCGGAGGGAAGCAGTGATTTGCAGAGGTGCTAGAGCTCAAGTTTTTAAACAGAGGTAAATGATATTTTGACACATGCACCCTTCTTGTTTACTTCACGACCATCAGTTATCAATATCTTCCATGCTAAGCATGCTAGTGGCGGTTCCCAAGCAATAAAAGTAAAGGTTTTGACTCCATTGGGAGTTTTTGTTTGATTATTTGTAAGCTTTTTCTGTTTGTAGTTTGGGACTAGAGATCCCTATTACCGCCCTTTTCTCGTGCGATGACGAGTGAATAAACACTCGACCTGAGAATAACCCGCTTAGCATGGAAGATACCGACCACCTCCTGTCGTTCCATAAACGATCCAGGCACACAAAAAGGATATTTATTAGAAGTTTTTAGAGGTGGCACATGCAAATTTACTTAGGACGGCAGGGTAATACCGCATATAGGTAGGTATGGCAGAATCATCTGGAATAACTTTGGGTTCAAGGTTTTTTGATGCACAAGCAGAATTCCCACTTAGTACAGGCAAAGGCTAGCAAACAGGTTGAGAAGCGGCCAGCTAGAGAGCAACAACGGTCATGAACATGCATTACGCATAAGTAACATTGGACACTAGCATGAGTAGGATATGAACACCATGAACATAAATATCATAGAGTCTATGTTGGTTTTGATTCAACTACATGCATGAACATGCGCCAAGTCAAGCCACTCGAACATTCAGAGGAGGATACCATATCATCATACTACATCACAATCATTTTAACGCAATGTTGATATCCAAGATGAATCATTATCCACTCCTAGCTACTTATGCATGGCATGAAAAACTATAATCTCTAATTGTCATTGCAAACATGTTTAATCATAATGGGCTGAATCATGGATACTAGGTTAAACATATTTACAAAAACAGAACAAGTCGAGTTCATACCCGTTTCTCTCTGCCACGGCCAGTTCATCGAATGTCATCATTATTGCCTTTCACTTGCACAACCGAACTATATGAAAATAATAATAGTGCAAGAGTGCCGTGGACTAAGCTAGAATCTGCAAACATTTTATTCAACAGGAGAAGACAAGGTAAAATGGGCTCTTTATTAGATCAACAATTATTCATATGAGAGCCACTCAACATTTTCATCGTGGTCTTCTCCTTGGTACGACTCGAATAAAAAGAAAAGAAAATTAGAGAAACACACTAAAATATTTTTTGAGTTCTTAGTTTTCTTGAACAAGCAAATAAAAGGGAAAAGAAAAAAAATGAGAAAAACTATTTACATGGGAAAGCTCCTAACAAGCAAAAGAAGAACAAGGACATCTTTTTGGGTTTTCTTTTTAGTGCAACAGCTAAGCATGCACAGAAAGTAAACTAACAACAACTAATTTTTTGTTGGTTTTTCTAAGGTTTCTCAAACACACAAGAAGAAAGCGAGAAAATAAATTTAACATGGATGATACAATGAAAAAGTGTGGACACCGACAACTGGAATGAAATGTGTGAACATGAATGCAATGTCGGTGGAAAACACGTACTCCCCCAAGCTTAGGCTTTTGGCCTAACTTGGTAATCGATCAGTAGCCTGGATAGTAGTCGGAGTGCTGAGGAGTAGGCATCCACGGATCCCACTGCTGAAGATCCTCCTCTGCTGCTGCCCGGTCGTTCTGGTAGGCGATGATGTCCGCACGCATAATCCTATATCCGCCCTCGACAACAGGATCAAACAAAGCAGGAGCAGGCAATGGAATAATATCATGAGTCCTCACACTAAAAACCAGGTTATATGGAATAGGGATGTTAGGAGAATCGATATCAGTAAAATGGTGGTGATCCATGGCTACGCGATCTAGGTAAACCTTGGTCAGAGGGTAATCATGAAGGCGTATTTCAACATTAAAGTGAGCCGCCAAACGAGTAGCAAAAATTCAACCATGTATTTTACCCTTGGACATATTAACATGGAGTCGATGTGCCACAATAGCTCCCAAGCTATAAGTGTTGTCGCCCTCTAGTGCACGACGTAAAACAACAAGGTCTGGTGAACTGAGTGAACCCACCTTCTCTCTAGCAAGCAAGCATTTTGCAATGAAAAGAGCAAAGTAATGAACATCAGGAAAATGCAAGCCAGTGGCAGTGATAGCCGACACCCCTCTCTCATCCCCCACTGTCAAGGTACGATAAAAGGCCTCAAACTCTGCCGGCCTAAGCTCAACTAAGCTCCCGTCAAAAGGGATGATGCATATGTCACAAAATTCAGGAAGTGGTATCTGACAGGTTTCAGCATATAAATTAAACTGCACTGAAGTGGGATTATTACTAGGAAGGTAATTAAAACTTTGAACAAAGATGTTTGTGAGGAGATGATACTATTCACATTCAGCTGCAATGAAGTCGGTGAGGCCGGCATTTGCAGCATATTGTGTAAACTCTTGAAGGATTCCAGCCTCTTCCATGAACGGGGTATGCGGCCATTCGCAAGGCCGTACTTCCGCCAACCTCCGGGGATGGAGATCACTGTCAGACGACTCCCCAATAACTCCCTTGGAGTTCTTCTTAGAAGCAAACTTCCTAAAGATATTCATCCTTTTCCTCTGAACAAAAATTCTAAAAAATTTAGTCCACAAATTTTTCCAACAAAACTTCACAAAAATGATAGCAACTACTCATAGGGATACATAGAGACCATAGCAACCATTCAAACTACTTAGAACTCTAAGAATTCAGCATGCAAGCTCATCTACAACAGCATCAAGAGTAGTTAATTATTCAAAATATAAACCACTAAAACAAAAACTAATTGGACAAACGGTGGAGTCACCTACCAAGCAACAATCCCCTGAAACAGTTTCAGAAATGGAGCTTCGAGCAAAGAGATCAAAATCCGAGGGTTTGAGAGCAAGAACACGGGAGAGAGAGCAAAGGTGAATTTGTTTTGGAGGTAGGTGATGATGTGGTGTGAAGAGATAAGTGAGGGGGCCCACGTGGGGCCCACAACCCACCAGGGCGCGCCCAGGTGGGTTGTGCCCACCTGGTGCACCTCCCTCTGATATTATTTGCACCAGAAATTCTTAAATATTTAGAAAAAATCATATTAAATTTTCAGAGCATTCTGAGAACTTTTATTTTTGGGTCATTTTTTATTGCACGGGAAATTCAGAAAATAGACAAAGCATGGCATTTTATTTTATTAACTAATAAAAACAGAAAACAGAAGGTAGGGACAGAAGGTAGTGCTTATTAAATTCATCAACGTCATACCTCTCAAAAATGATCCATTAATAAGGTTGATCAAGTCTTATTAACACCCACATTCGATTAGGATGAAACCGAAGAACTTTCGTAAATCACTAAGTTACCTCAATGGGGATATGAATGTCCCCAACAATAAGCATATCATATTTCTTTTTGATAGTAGGTAGAGGTATTTGAAAACTTCCAATAGTGATTGCCGGAGATTTTTCAATAACATTAATACCATTCACTTGGAATTTTTTCTTCGGAAAGTGCACCGTATGCTCATTACGATTGATATGAAAAGTGACCTTGCTTTTATTGCAATCAATAACAGCCCCTGCAGTATTGAAGAAGGGTCTACCAAGGATAATCGACATGTTGTCGTCCTCGGGCATCTCAAGTATAACAAAGTCAGTCAAAATAGTAACATTAGCAACAACAATTGGCACATCCTCACACATACCGATAGATATGGCAGTTGATTTGTCAGCCATTTGCAAAGATATCTCAGTAGCTGTGAGTTTATTCAGATCAAGTATTTTATATAAAGAGAAAGGCATAACACTAACACGAGCTCCTAAATCACATAAAGCAGTTTTCACATAATTCCTTTTGATGGAGCTAGGTATAGTTGGTATTCCCGGATCTCCAAGTTTTTAGGTACTCCATCCTTAAAAGTATAATTAGCAAGCATAGTGGAGATTTCAGCTTCCGGTATTTTTCTCTTATTGGTGATGATGTCTTTCATATACTTTGCATAAGGAGGCATTTTCAAGATATCAGTCAAGTGAGTACGCAAAAAGACTGGCCTCAGCATTTCAGCAAAGCGTTCAAATTCTTCTTCATCTTTCTTTTTAGTTGACTTCGGTGGAAAGGGCATAAGTTTTTGAACCCATGGTTCTCTTTCTTTACCATGTTTTCTAGCCACAAAGTCACTTTTATCATACCTTTTATTCTTAGGTTGTGGGTTATCAAGACCAACTGGTGGTTCTATCTCAACATCATTGTCTGGTTCTTTATTATTTGTTTGAGTATTTCCATGATCCTCATCATTATCGTTTTCATTATCAAAAGGTGAGTGTTCATTACCAGATTGAGTTTCAGCATCAGAGATAGAAACTTCATTATCATTATCAGGAGATTTCTCTATTTCAGGTTCACTAGAAACATGCAAAGTCCTATCATTTTTTCTTTTTCTTTCTAGAAGGACTAGGTGCACTAGTGTTATTTATTTTTGAGTCTTGTTCAATTCTTTTTGGGTGTCCCTCAGGATAAAATGGTTCCTGAGTCATTTTACCTCCTCTAGTTGCTACTCTAACAGCAAAGTCATGTATATTGTTATTCATTTCATCTAGCAATTCTCTTTCAGATTTAGCAACTTGTTCTAACTAAGTTTGAACCATAGAAGCATGCTTTATTACACCTCTAACATCATTTGAGATTCTAAATAACAAGTACTCAAGCAAGCAATCATATCATAATTGTATTTCAATTGTTTCATAACATTTGCATTGAAGTGATCTTGTTTACATATGTAGTTTTCAAACTCATAAAGGCATTGACTAGGGTGCATATTGTGAGGATTGTCATTATCATTGAACTTCATTAGAGAATTTACCTCTACCACCTTAGGCAGTGGTGCTGTATTAAGCCCATGTATTTCTTCAATAGGAGGTAAATTTTTAACATCCTCAGCTTTAATACCTTTTTCCTTCATAGATTTCTTTGCCTCTTGCATATTGATACGTCTCCAACGTATCCATAATTTTTTATTGTTCCATGCTGTTATATTATCATTTATAGTCATTTTATATCAATTTTTGGTACTAACCTATTGACATAGTGCCAAGTGCCAGTAGCTATTTTTTGCATGTTTTTACATCGCAAGAAATCTATACCAAACGGAGTCCAAACGCAGTGAAACTTTTTGTGGATTTTTTTGGACCAGAAGACAACCAATGGGCCGAAGAAGCACCCCGGGGCTGCTCCGAGGGGAGCACAACGCACCAGGGCGCGCCTGGGCCTCCAAGCGCGCCCTGGTGGGTTGTGCCCACCTCGGGTGCCCCCCGGACCGCCTCTTTACTCTATAAATACCCCAATATTCTAGAAACCCTAGGGGAGTCGACGAAAATCAATTCCAGCCGCCGTAGAGTCCAGAACCACCAGATCCAATCTAGACACCATCGCGGAGGGGTTCACCACTTCCATTGGTGCCTCTCCGATGATGCGTGAGTAGTTCTTTGTAGACCTTCGGGTCCGTAATTAGTATCTATATGGCTCCCTCTCTCTCGTTTGATTCTCAATACAATGGTCTCTTGGAGATCCATATGATGTAACTCTTTTTGCGGTGTGTTTGTTGGGATCGGATGAACTTTGAGTTTATGATCAGATCTATCTTTTTATCCATGAAATTTATTTGAGTTTCTTTGATCTCTTATATGCATGATTGCTTATAGCCTCGTATTTCTTCTCCGATATTTGGGTTTTGTTTGGCCAACTTGATCTATTTATCTTGCAATGGGAAGAGGTGCTTTGTAGTGGGTTCGATCTTACGGTGCTTGATCCCAGTGACAAAAGGGGAACCGACACGTATGTATCGTTGCTACTAAGGATAAAACGATGTGGTCTATTTCTACATAAATAGATCTTGTCTACATCATGTCATCGTTCTTATTGCATCACTCCGTTTCTCCATGAACTTAATACACTAGATGCATGCTGGATAGTGGTCGATGTGTGGAGTAATAGTAGTAGATGTAGGCAGGAGTAGGTCTACTAATCTTGGACGTGATGCCTATATAATGATCATTGCCTGGATATCGTCATGATTATTTGAAGTTCTATCAATTGCCCAACAGTAATTTGTTTACCCACTGTTTGCTATTTTCTCGAGAGAAGCCACTAGTGAAACCTACGGCCCCTGGGTCTCTTTCTCATATAATTTGGCTTTGCGATCTATTTTCCTTTGCTTTTATTTTCAGATCTGTTAAACAAAAAATACAAAAATACCTTGCTGCAATTTATTCTTATTTGGCGTTCGATCTATCAATCTACTACAATTTATTCACGTCTGTTTGCCAATTTCTGGCGCCGCTACCTGAAAGCGATTGACAACCCCTTTAATATGTCGGGTTGCGAGTATTTGTTATTTGTGTGCAGGTGTCATTTACGTATTGTTTCTTGGTTCTCCTACTAGTTCAATAACTTTGGTTTCATCACCGAGGGAAATACCCACCATCGCTGGTGCTGCATCATCCCTTCCATTTTGGGGAAATAGCAACGTAGCTTCAAGCCGGATCACATATCTTCAGGACTAAGATATAAGATAACCCTCTTCTTCAGAGTGGGTTTAGCCGGTGATTCAGGAAGAGTCCAATCATCATATTTTTTCAATATGTTATTCAATAATTCTTCACCTTGCCTAATAGTTCATTCCCTCAAAACACAACCAGCACAACTATCTAGGAAATCCCTAGAACCATCGGTTAGTCCATTATAGAAGATATCAAGTATTTCATTTTTCATAAGAGTGTGATCAGGCAAAGAATTAAGTAATTGGAAAAGCCTCCTCCAAGCTTGTGGGAGACTCTCTTCTTTAATTTGCACAAATTTAAATATTTCCTGTAAAGCAGCTTGTTTCTTATGAGCAGGAAAATGTTTTTCAGATCATATCCTGGGGACTACGCACACAACCAGGAGCAAGAGTATTGTAGCAAGCTTTAGCATGACCCTTTAATGAGAACGAAAATAATTTGAGAATAAAGTAATAGCAAGTCTTCTCATCATGAGTAAAAAGGGTGGCTATGTCATTCAACTTAGAAAGATGTACCACAACAGTTTTAGTTTCATAACCATGGAAAGGATCAGATTCAACCAAAGTAATTAACTCTGGGTCGATAGAGAATTCGTAATCCTTATCATCAATAAAGATAGGTGAAGTAGCAAACTTAGGAGCATATTGCATTCTAGCATTCAGAGATTTCTCTTTATACTTGCATAATAGTTTCTCTAGATCATCTCTATCTTTACAAGCAAGAATATCTCTAGTTGTCTCCTCATTCATAACATAACCTTCCGGCACCTTAGCAATTCATATCTAGGAAGGCTAGTTCTAGCAGATGTTTCAGGAGTTTCAGTTTCAAGCTCATCATCAGATTCAACAACATCATGCTGTATTACTCTAGCAATTTGTTCATCAAGAAAATCACCAAGTGGCACATCATTATCATCAAGCAAGGTACTAGTATCATCATAAGTATCATTCATAGCAGAAGTAGCATCATCAATAACTTGCGACTTATCGGGATTAATAGCATGTGGTGGTGTTGCAAGTTTACTTATAACAGAAGGTGAATCTAAAGCAGAACTGGATGGTAGTTCCTTACCTCCCCTCGTCTTAGAGGGATAAATCTTAGTCTTAGCATCCTTCAGATTCTTTATAATGATAAATTGGTAATAATCCCAAGTGACTCAACAAATATAGCTATGCTCCCCGACAACGGTGCCAGAAAAAGGTCTTGATAACCCACAAGTATAGGGGATCGCAACATTTTTCGAGGGTAGAGTATTCAACCCAAATGTATAGATTCGACACAAGGGGAGCCAAAGAATATTTGAAAGTATTAGCAGCTGAGTTGTCAATTCAACCACACCTGGAGATTAATTATCTCCAGCAACGTGATCAGTAGCAAAGTAATATGATAGTTTTGATAATAGTGACAGCAGCAATAGTAACGGTAACAGTGATAGCAGTAGTTTTGTAACAAGTGCAACAGTAACGATAGCAGTAGTAACTTAGCAAGAAAAATATAAGATATATTCATAGGCATTGGATCGGTAATTTGTTGGATGATATTCATCATGTGACAGTCATAACCTAGGGCGATACGGCACTAGATCTAGTTCATCAATATAATGTAAGCATGTATTCCGTAAATAGTCATACGTGCTTATGGAAAGAACTTGCATGACATCTTTTGTCCTACCCTCCCGCGGCAGCGGGGTCCAATTGGAAACTAAGGGATATTAAGGCCTCCTTTTAATAGAGAACCGGAACAAAGCATTAACACACGGTGAATACATGAACTCCTCAAACTACGGTCATCATCGGGAGAACTTTTATTTCTACACAAAAACAACACCATGGTAGTTCTGCTGAAAACAATGTCAGTCCGGGGTTAGTTTCATTCAAATCGTGCAAATTAGAGTCCAAAACAAGAGGAAAAGTAGATACGTTGGAGACATATCAGCCGCCCAATCCAGATCGCCCGCCATGAGGCCGCCATCAACGGACCCGTCGACGTGCTCGAGGAGGTGGTACTCGCGGAAGAGAAGGTTGAAGTATGTCTTCCACATGTATTACGAGGAGTTGGGTTGGTCGAGCTTGATGGGGACGGGGGTGTGGATGTCAAGATCGCGAATAGCGGTGGCATCAGGCTCGGGGCCGGCCATGGGATTGGAATTGCTGGAGAGAGGGGACGCCATGGAGCTGCGGCGGCGAAGGTAGGGTGGTGACTCGGGTAGGGTTTGGGTTTAGCGGCGGCTATGCGGGTTAGGGTTAAGGTGGAGGACGCGCGACGGCTAAGGTGGGAGGAGGAGGGCAGCGGCGGCAGAGAGGTGCGGTGGCTGCGAGAGGAAGGTGGTGCAGTGGCGGAGATCGTGCAGCGGCGGTGGCGGCGACGGCTGAAGGGCGGCGGTGGCATGGTTAGGCGGAATCGAGGAAATGGATCGGCGTGCTATCTGATACCATGTTAGTTGGAAAGAGGAGATTGCATGCATCGATAATTCATTGATCGTGTGCATGATGCACATATATAGGTACAAGGTGGACCGGCCTCTACTTGTCTCCCAAGATGTACAAATATATGAGGGGGAGAGAGATACGACGGTATAAATACTGACCCAAGTCCTATACACATGCAGTGGACAACGTACGCTCAACAATTACTTGCTGCTTAGCTAGTACAACAGACTTCTCTAATTGCTGCCAAAATAAACTGATGGGAGTAGAAATGTTATGTTCTTGTTATGTCCCAAACTCTGATGATACAATGTTCATTTCCATGTACAAGTAGGTTTATCTTTCGGCTCATTGGAGATTGGCAGCTAGAGCACAATGTTATTTTGGTATTCATTTGAGTTACGTCTCCAAAGATAAGATTTACACTTGGAATTTCCATGTCATTGATTATGAATGATAAATCGTAACCAGATACTACTCCCTCGTCACAACATAAGAGCGTCTCCACTCGCCCCCCAACAGCCCCCAAGCCTCTTTTTTATCGCCGGCTCGAAAAAATCGGCCCACTTGCGCCCCCAGAAGCCCAATTTTCCTGGTTAGGGCCGAAATTGGCGTCAGCGGACCCAGGCCGAACCCGGGGCGCTGGGGGCACCCGGGGGCACTGGGGAAACATTTTTGGCGTGAAAGCCTGGTGGACCCGCTAAGTCAGCGACTGGGCGACACCGAGAATCTTCGTCGTCCTCATCGCCTCGGTTCCCCGCAGGAATCAATGCAAAGGCTACCGTCGGTTGGCCTTCCATTGATTCATGGGCAGCGCAGTGAAGGCGCGCCACCACCGCGGGTCCCGCCCCTCCCACCACGCGTCCACACTGCCGTCGCCCGCTCGCCGCCCACTCGCCGCTACAAAAGCCACACACCCATGCCGTTGGCCGCACACTTGCTCGCTATAGCCTCTCTATCTTGCCGCCAATGCCCCTCCCTTCTTCGCTGCCGACTCCCTCTCTCTCCCCATCTCAAGCCATGATCATGGCTGAGTGCTTCCTCGGTGATGAAGTGGCAGCCAACAGCTTCGGCCGTTGCCACTTGCACGAGGCAGAGGCTCGTCTCCTCTACGAGGTGGACTACTCGGCACAGCCTGACATGTGGGTAACCGGCTCGTGGAGGCTCAGCGCCGGCGGAGTCCCGGTGCCACCGCCGCTCTCTGGTGCTGAACGGCGTGCCGAGATCACGCGGATCTGGTGGTCTCTGCCGGAGAACGCGCGACAGCAGCCAAGGCACGCCCTCGACGACCACAATTTATGGACGGCGTACTTCAAGCACCGCCACACTGAACAACTCGCCTCAGCGAACAGTGCTCCGGCATCTGGCGGACGCCACAACTTCAAGGGCCGGCGGCAATGGTGGGGCGTCCCCGAGCACACTCTTGAGGCCGTCCTCGAGCACATCGAGGGCGGCAACTCGTTGCAGATGGAGTATCCGGTGCCGTCCTTCTCGCGCGGGAGCGGTGCCTCGTGGCAGCCGAGGCGCATTGCGGGCACGTCGTCTTCATCCTCTAGCGCACGGACGCCGCTCGCCTCCGTGAAGGCCGAGCCCCAAGATACGCCAGAGCGTCAGCGTAGCGGCAAGCTCGTCATAAACGAGGGCTGCCGCCGCCAACCTTCCCCCCTCCCCGTGGCCATCTTCCCCTAGTCAGGCCGGAGAAGGAGCCAACGACGTCGCCAGTCGTCGTCAAGCAGGAGCCCCTCGACATGGCCGCCTACGAGGAGACCAGCCTCAAATGGGCGTGGGACGACTACGTCCGGGAGGAGATAGAGCGCCAGCGCCGCGCCCTCGAGGAAATCGCCACTCGGCGCCGCGGTCACGATGAGGGCGGTGCCGTCATCCTTGACGACAGCGACGAGGAGGTGCCCATGCCGTCCAACCCCGTCCGCCATGGCGACCCAGGGCAGGGCTGCAGCAAGGATGGCAGCAGCGTGCAGGACGACGATGACGATGATGACGGTGACGACGACGGCAACGACTACACCAACTTCTACAGGCTCCTCGGCATGTAGTTGTCTCAAGGCGGCGGCATAGTAGTAATTTTAGGTTAGTTTTTAAATTATGTTTTGAGTTTGTACAAATATCAATGAAAACGCCTAAATTTTCTCCAAATTTGTGTCATTTTGTACGAAGTTTGGCTGAATTTGGTTTTCAAAAAGCGGCGTCTGGGCCAGCTTGGGGCGGCGGTTGGGAACCCGACTGCCCCACGCAGATTTTATCACCGGTTGGCCCCCAGGCGGCGTATTTCAAGCCCCTGGGGCCGCCAAACGGTTGGAGATGCTCTAAGTGTCGTTCATTTAGTACCAAGTTGTACTAAATCGGCGACACTTATTTTGAGACGGAGGGAGTAATAAATATTTGACATGGTTTTGTCTGTTGTTCCTCCATGTATTGTACGGTTGCTGGTATATAATGTTGTCACTTTGTAGTTCTCAATTTCAAAAGATTTTACTTACATATGCAATTGAGATATACTTAAGCGAACACATATCCCCCTTGCACTCGAGGCCTAGGGTTTTCCTGTCCTCTAACTCTCCTGCCGTCGTGAGTACTCCCCGTTGCTGATAGACCCCAACAGTTAGCTAGGCAGACGAAGGGAGCACTACAAAAAAAGACACATCCGTGACATTTTTGGCCGAATGAATTTTTTTTATATCATGCTTATGACACTTCTACGACGATAATTGTGACAAAAACCGGTATCATCATAGATGTGATGGGGTCCTACTTCTATGACAAAAAATCATGACAGAAAATGGGTTTTTCATCCTGGGCAGGCCGGAGACGCATCTGCATGACATTCTTTGGGCTGTCCATGACGGAAAAAACCGTGGTAAAAGCGAGGGCGAGGAAAATATTGGGGGAGTTTCCGGTTACGGTGAGTGGTCGGCGACCGAGCGATGCGCGTTTCTCTCATACGTACGCGCGTGTGTGCAAGGCGTTGGACTCTAACTGAACTCGAGCGAGGCATTGGGCTCGAATTGAACCCGAGCGATTGCACTGCAGGCTACGATTACTGAACCCGAGCGATCGATCGATCCCTTGTTGTTAACTGAACCTGAGTGATTCCTTCGCTACTGCTACTAACTGAAGCCGATCGATGCTGCCTTTGGTGAACTGTGAGCTTTGTTGGGGGGGGGGTTGGATGAACAGTTCCTGGTGGGGGGTTGGATGAACAGGACCCCATGGTAGTAGATGCCGTTGCCGCTGGATGAACAGGACCCCGATCGATCGAGCCGGTGGATGAACAAGACCCCGTGGAGGGGTGGATGAACAGGACCCGTGGAGGGCTGGTTGAACAGTAGCCGGTGGAGGGCTGGATGAACAGCAGCCCGTGGAGGGGTGGTTGAACAGGACCCCGTGCAGAGGGCTGGTTGAACAGTAGCCGGTGGGGGAGCGCGCGGTGGAGGCTGGATGAACAAGAGCCCGTGGATGAACAGTCAGACGTGGAGGCTGGAGGAGGTCGACGGTGGATGAACAGTAGCCCATGGAGGCAGTCGACGGTGGAGATGAACAATATCCCGTGGAGCCCCGTTTTGCGGTACGCCACACCCCTCCTATCGTGGTTTTGTCACGGCAGATGTTCTAGGGAAAGGACTTAGTCGTGGAGCCATCGCTACGGGTTAACTTAAAGGGGTTAAAGCGGACAAGGGACGCAAGAGAGTTTATACTGGTTCGGCCCCTTACGGTGAAGGTAAAAGCCTACGATCCAGTTGTTGTGGGATTGCTTGTGTTTCGATGACCAGGGAGCGAATACGCTTTGCCTGAGTCTCGAGTTGTTGTCTATTGTCCTTGAACCGCCGCCGGGTCGTCCACTTATATACATGGGTTAACGCCCGTCGGTTTACAGAATCCCGAGGCCGGCTCATAAACGTGTCCGGCTCGGTCTCCGCTCTTTCTATCTTACAACACAAGTTTACATATCAATACCGGTTTATGTCTACAGGCCCTAAACCGGTTTTGGGCCCTGGGCCTTCATAAAACGTCACCGTCTGTCTTCATGGGCTTCAGATATAATGAACTACTGATCGGGTTAACCCGGCCTCTCCTGGCCGGTTTACGCCCAGTGCTAATATCCCCAACATTAGGCCCCAGATTAATTTGAATTGGTTCATGTCAATCCTCAATACTTAAGAAAATTTCTTCTTCAACATCTTCACATAATCTTGTAAACCGCCGTGACATCACCTTCCAGGACTATGGTAAACCGCCATGACGTCATCTGTTATTTTAAACTGTGTATAACCCATTTTCATTAATGGGCCTCTGAGGATCGAGGCAACAAAGCAGTCACACACCCCATTTTTCGGGCTCCTCGATTCTCGTGCCTGCCTTTTATCCATTCATCTTATAAATAGGGCGAGGGGTTACCTTCACTTTTCCCCCTCGTGCCTCTTCGCGTTGTCGTCTTCCTCGCGCCGACCGACCCTCGAGCTCTGCCGTCGCCGTCATCCTTCGCCTCTGCTTCGGCAAAGGCCGCTGCATCAACCTGACCGTATTAGAGAAACGCGGTGATCCTCCGCTGCTTCCTCCTGCACCAGTAAGTTCCTCTTCTCCTCGCCCTGGATCCGCCATTAGGGTTCGGTGTTCTTCATAGCTTGAAGCTGTTCTTCCTTCTGTAATACCAATGGCTAGCTAGATCTGACTGTTTTCAGCGTCTTTTGTAGTTTAAACTCCTTTCTTCTTGTTAAGGCATCTGCTTGATATCAAACTCATTTGAACTTACTAAACTTTTTTGAGCGCTTGATATTAGACCAGAATATATTTTGATTATCCAACGCACGGCAGATATGAAATTCTCATGCCAAACTGTGAAACTTGTTTCTTCCTTCACTTATACATCTTTATACTTATACCTTTAATACCAGATTAGGCGGTTTAACTTTTACAGAAAAAATGATGACCCAGTAGATACCATTAGTCCCCTGTTGAACAGCCAATGCCTTCATCATTGTACTGTTTCCATTGTCAAACTCCGATTTACGAAAGCCAAATCCGGTTTAACAATATGCTTGCATCCTTATACCGCTGTATAGTTGTCCACTGTAAATCTTAAACCGGCTATAATCATATTTCAGATCTTCATTGCCATGGCCAAGCAAGTCTATGAATGCAATTGGGCTCCTTCTCGAATAACCGAGGAGCAATTAAACAACTGTGTTAAAACAGGCGCTTTAGCCAAGAAAGATGTCATCCACTGGAGGGTCCCTGGCCCGGAAAATCCTCCTATACCCAAGGATGGAGAGGTAGTTGTGTTTGTTGATCACCTGAGTCGAGGTTTTAGCCCTCCCGGTTCAAGTTTTTTCTGGGATGTACTGGCCAGTTTTCAACTGCGCCCTCAAGACATCGGTCCAAATTCTGTGACCAACATCTGCCACTTCCAAGTCTTCTGTGAGGCTTACCTACAAGAAGAACCTACAGTCGAACTGTTTAGGGATTTCTTTCACTTAAACCGTCGCACAGAATTCATGGACGGACCCAACACTGAATTGGGCGGAATGGCGGTTCAGAAAAGGAAGGAAGTCACCTTCCCTCATCCTAAGCTCCACAGTCACCCTAAAGAGTGGAACCAGACCTGGTTTTACTGCAAAGATACATCTCCACCTGATGAAAACCCCCTTGCTTACTTGGACCCAAACTTTCTTTTGAAGACACAGCAGCACGAAGCTCGCCGCACAACCCGGCACAGCGGCCAGGTAGTTTCCTCCGCCGGTTTACTGAACAGCCTGGTTCGGAAACGCCGATCAGAGGTCTCTTATCCCCTTGACACTTCATGCCCCAAAGCAGGTTGTTTCCGCCAGCCTCTTAACCCATCTGATTCAAATTATCAAGGCACTTCTCACTCATCTTCTGGCGAGTCATCGGCCACAAAACTTCCACCCCTCAAAACAGTTCTTGGGTGAGCTATATACTTGTTTTTATCCTTGATCTGTTATTTTTATATACTGTACTGATCCTCATGTTTATTTTCCTCAGCGCCAAGCCTAGACCCAGCAAGAAGGCTCGGTTGAATAAACCGGCTGATGATGACGTGGCTGTTGAACCGAAAAAACTCCAGATCCTGAAGAGACCAACGTTGATGCCATACTGAATAACCCACCGCCTCAAGATCATGACTTTGTTGCTGAGCAGGTAGAAGTTGACACCACAAGCCATGCTGACCAGCCTACCAGTGTGACACCCAAAAATTTTATTTGGCTTTATCAAAATCTTTAATTGATTTGGAGGAGGCTATTTAAAATTTTCTTTTAAAGGACTCTCCTTCTCAAAAAATTTCTTTTATAACAAGTATTTTCCTTGAGTTCATCCAAAACTTGATCTCTGGTCTTGGAGATACAATGTATCAAATCTGGAGATACAACCCACCCTAATGGAACAAATTAAGAAGGCTCAGCATGGACATCCCAGCATCGAAGGTATAAAGAGAAAAATGAGCCTTGGCAAGGCTTCAGAGTTCGTCATAGACAATGAGGGAGTATTATGGTACGGGGACAGACTTTGCATACCAAACATTGAGGACCTCAAACAGCAAATCCTAACCGAAAGTCACACCGCCCCATATTCAATCCACCCTGGAGGAACCAAAATGTACAAAGACATTCAGGAAAGATTTTGGTGGCACGACATGAAGAGGGATATAGCCACATTCATTGCATGTTGTGATTCATGTCAGCGCATTAAAGCCGAGCACCAAAAACCCGTAGGGCTGCTACAGCCAAACAAGATACCTGAGTGGAAATGGGACGAAATTGGAATGGATTTTATCGTCAGACTACCTCGATCACAACGCGGAAATGATGCCATATGGGTCATCACAGATAGGCTAACCAAGGTAGCACATTTCATTCCCATGAAGACAACCTACTCCACTCAGAAGCTTGCTAAGCTTTATCTCTCCCGCATAGTTTGTCTGCATGGAGTCCCAAAGACCATAATATCCGACCGGGGCACTCAATTTGTCTCAAAATTTTGGGATCACTTACAACAAGCTCTGGGCACTCAACTAGCATTCAGTACAGCATACCACCCCCAGACTGATGGACAAACTGAACGCGTGAACCAAATCCTAGAGGACATGCTGAGAGCTGTGTTCTCACCTATGGAACCAGTTGGGAGGAAAGCTTGCCATATGCCGAGTTCGCATACAACAACAGTTACCAAGCCAGCCTACAAATGGCACCTTTTGAAGCATTGTACGGACGGAGATGTCGTACCCCATTAAATTGGTCAGAAACCGGTGACAGTCGTATCTTCGGCCCAGGCATGCTCAAGGAAGCCGAGGAGAAAGTTAAACAAATCAGGGACCGACTCAAGACAGCTCAAAGCCGACAATAGAGCTATTACGATCGAAAACATCGTGAGGTCAGCTTTGAACCCGGTGACTATGTATACCTACGAGTGTCTCCTATGAGGGGCCTGCAATGGTTCAAAATTAAAGGGAAGCTAGCCCCGAGATTTATTGGACCCTTCTGTGTAGTTGTACGAAGAGGCACAATAGCCTACCAGCTAGACCTACCCAAAGAGCTGTCAGACGTCCACGACGTGTTCCACGTCTCACAGTCGAGGAAATGTGTGAACAACCCGGAAAAGCATGTATCTCATGAGAGCATTGACGTGCAACCAGACCTCACCTATAGAGAGCGACCAATAAAAACATTGGAAGAGTCTGAAAGGAGGACCCGTCAGAAAACAATTAAATTTTTCAAGGTTCAGTGGAGCAATCACACCGAGGATGAAGCAACATGGGAAAGAGAGGATTTTCTTCAGGCAGAGTACCCACATCTATTTGAGGATCAGCTGAAATCTCGGGGACGAGATTTTTCCTAAGGGGGTAGGTGTTGTGACACCCAAAAGTTTTATTTGGCTTTATCAAAATCTTTAATTGATTTGGAGGAGGCTATTTAAAATTTTCTTTTAAAGGACTCTCCTTCTCAAAATATTTCTTTTATAACAAGTATTTTCCTTGAGTTCATCCAAAACTTGATCTCTGGTCTTGGAGGTTTTTCATCTTGTGTTGATTCAACACAAATGTTTTTCATTGGGAAAGTTTTTGAAAATCTTTTCTTTTTAAATAGCCCTATGGCATATGGAGTGATCCTTTCCCTTTGAAAATTTCCCCTTGCCATGACCTAAGTGGAAATCTCCCTCCCAAAAGCCATCTCCCCTCTTTGTGTCCAGATAAACTTCAAATCCAGCAAGTTGAACTCCCCCATGATTTTATTTCCATTTATTTCTTATCAAAAACCTTTTCTGCCCTCTACTTTGACCCTTGGAGATTTACAAAGGAACCACTATTTCTCCTTTGAGTTTTGCCTCCAAACAAATTTCCCTGGCTAGTCTTTAGGACCCTCAACCAAGATCCAGGAAGATCCACTGATCTCCAGTTCAAAATTTTCAAAATGAGCTTGCTGCAAGTTTGGGCCATATTTGCAAAATTTGGTGAAATTCAATTGTTTTCTCCTCCTAAAAATCTGAGAAAATTCAGGCAGCCTCTGGATGCATCAAGAGGTCACCTCACCAAGTCCCAGCTCCAGAAATATTTTGCTCGTGCTCAAATCATATCGTCGAACACCTGGAGGGCACTGTACCTGTCAAAGTTCAGTGTTCAGTAAACAGTTTCAGAAGCCAGTGTCATTTTCTTCAGAAACTTACCTCGATCTCGCCAGTAGCCGCGGTGGCGCCTTGCTCCCTGTCCCCCCTTCTTATCCACTGCGCCGCACGATCGCCTGGACGCTTGCGGACGTCGGCGGCGAGCTGGCAGTGGTGCGCCTCCCCGTGAGCGGCGGCAGCAGCGCCCGCTGTGGCTGCCAGAGAGGCGCAGCGAGGGACGGCGCCATCCAGCACCGCCCAAGCCACTAGAGGTCACCGTGTGGCCGTCCCCTCCCCTGTGCATGTTGCAGAGCAGTCGTTGTGAACTGGAAGGCGTGGAGCGCGCTCCCTACCGCCGACGTGCCCGTACGGCCGTTCCGTCGAGGGCCAGAGCATTACCCCAATCCGGCCGAGGTATTAGCGGGGAAACGGTGCCAGTGGAACACCACGATGATGCCAAACCACCTAAACCCCCTGCCAAACCTCTGCCTCGCCGTAATTGCTCGCCGGCATTATCCCGTTCACGGCCACCTCCTCGGATCGCCTATAAAAGGAGGTCCCGAGCTCAAACTCGAACACGCACCATCCCTACATCCCACAAGTACCACGCCAAGCCACTGGGAAGACCTCGAGGAAGTCTTCTTCCCCAACTCCGGCCGCCTCGACCCGCTTCGGGATCCAGCACGATTCACTCCAGTGCGTGCACCCCTGCCTCTCAACTCATGCCAGTAGTCTCCTAGTGCATCCACATCTCTGACCCGCGCACCAATTTGAAGTTTGCAGCACCCACCGGAGAGTTCCACCCTCGCCCGAACCACCGTCCGCCGGAGATAAGGTCGCCGTCGCCGTGGTGCTCGCCGACGGCCAAGTCCACCACCCACCAACATGGAAGGACACCCTGAACCCGTAGGTACCCTCCGATCACCCTACCTCGCCGTGGATCAACGCCGGCGACCACCGCAGCCTTCGGGCGCTGGCGAGCTCTGTTGGAGTTTGAACCTGACGGGTGGGACCCCCCGTCAGCCTCTCTTCTTTCTCCTTCGAACCGTTTTCTGAAGGCGCCTTCGGGCTGAGTGTGTTTTCTCTCTGGGCTGGCGTATTTCATACCGAAGCGTTTTCTGCTTTTTCAAACAAGCCCCTGGATCTTTTCTGTTTCATCACAGATTAGTCCTTGGACTAAAACCCTTATATCTTTTAAACAAAAGATGCTTTTTGATTGATTCTTTTTCTGTCAGTCTTATATTTTTGTCTAGTTTTTTATGGTATTTATTTGGAAATTTTTTGGAACAATTTTTATACACGTAACGATATTCACGTTAGTATACGGTTTCTTTATACCGTAGATTCCGGAAGAGGTGACGGAGCCGCGAACTTTGCCGAGCTAGACTCCGACTTCTCCGAACCAGGCAAGCATGTTTGAACCTTTGATATGATGAGTGTTTTGCATGTTTGCTTGAATAGTTTGTGCATGGCATATGAGCATCGGTGAGTGTTTCGTTGCATGCAAGGCAACTACCCGTGTGCTTCAGAGTTTGATGTGATCTTTTGATGAGAGATGACCTGATCATGTCGTGACATGAGAGGTAATAAGATGGTATTGTTGTAGCATGCCAGTCTTATGTCATCCGATAAACTCCGACGTTAACGTGGACCGAGCCACGTTACCGTTCGTCCCCTTCCGTGCTGCCACATGTTTTCTGCAAAGAATACGGTTTAGTAAGTTGCAAACCTCTTTCCTTGTACACACCAAATAGAGGGGCCGGGATGAGGGTTCCATGGCCCTGGATTAAAGCCAGTCATCTGGTCAGGGGGCATGGGTGTTTCCGGTTGGGACCGAGAGGGGGCACCCCTTAGAGCGCACGGTATAAATTTGATCCCATGCTACGCGAGGTTGTAGCCTCCCCGTCTCAAAGTTTTTACTGAACGTTGCTTGGGGTGATTCCTGGCAACGGAATGTGGAATGGGTGTGTACTGGTTAGATGTGTTTCTCCTAAAATACCGTAAACGGAACTAGTCCCTTGTGACTACTAAAATCCGTTGGCTGTGGTTAAGAGTACAAACTCTGCAGAGTCAAATCCTTCCAAGTCATCGTGTCCATGGTCAAGGACCGGGGTCAATGTATCCAAACAGTATCCATATCAGTCTCAGTGTCAGTCCTTGTGTCAGTCTCCGTGGAAATCCCTGGCGAACAAGCTTGAGTGGTAAACCCGGTTGAATGTTATTCCTGTGGATGGACTAACCATTTTATTATCTCGTACCTGAGTATTGCCTTGAAATGATTTAACTTCATGAGCTACTGGTATGAAATATAAGCCCTTTATGTGATGTCGCTCAAACGTCCGACTGTGGCCCCCTTGTTATTTACTTTTGATATAAGCCCTTTATGTGATGTCGCTCAGACGTCCGACTGTGGCACTCTTGTTATTTACTTTCGATATAAGCCCTTTATGTGATGTCGCTCAGACGTCCGACTGTGGCACTCTTGCTATTTACTTTCGATATAAGCCCTTTATGTGATGTCGCTCAGACGTCCGACTGTGGCACTCTTGTTATTTACTTTCGATATAAGCCCTTTACGTGATGTCGCTCAGACGTCCGATTGCGGCATGCACTATCTTTTATATTCCATTATAAGCCCTTTATGAGGTGTCGCCCTGACGCCCGACTGCGACATTGCTAATTTATTTGTACCCTTTCGAGGAGTCATTTCAGACACTTGATTGGCCTTCAGTATTACATTGGGATTTCGGGAGGACTACCGCCCGACTTCCTTTTTATTTCCCATGCATTGCTATTTTATTGTCTGAGTGCGCATTATTAATCTGTTCATATGCATCATGTTTGCATTTGTTATATCTTATGTCCAAACTGTCTTGCGAGTACTTCCATAGTACTCACCTGGCTTGTTGATTTGGCCAGATATTGACGAAGGCGATCTCATGGATGATGAGTTTGATAGCGAGTCCGACGCCTAGAGGAGTCCCAGTCAGTCCCGTGCGACCCTGGATTTGGTCACTTGTTTTATATACGCTTCCGCCACCTAAATTAGAGTCCTCGAGCCTCACTCCGACGCTCGATGATGCTGTAAGATTTAGGAGTCATGTCACCCACTTCACTGTGACATATCCACCACCACCTTTATTACGAGTCAGTAGTTATGCCACCCTACCCCTTGTGTCATATCCGCCTTTATGTATAATATCGGCGTGCTTGTAATAAATTGTTGAGCAGCCCCCGCTCAACCTTGTATTATATTTAGTACTCCTGGACATTTCTGTAATCAAGAATTTGTCTACCAGTAAGAAGGATTCTTCTCTACTGGTCCGTTAAAGGGATTGGTTTCTCAATAAATGTTTTATTGGAAAGCCGGTCGTGACAACCAGCCATGTCCGAACTGATGACAAACCGGCAAGCCCAATTAAAAATACTGACAAACCGCCAACCCCAGTAACGGCTGTTGATGACAAAGATGATGACATTATGATTACTGGCACTGGCCATACCACTCCTGGCAATCCTGTCGCTTTATCCAAGCATACTTCCAAAGACGAGCTCTCTGCAATTGGCAAAGGCAAATGGAACGCTGATTTGTCAAATTATGCCCATCTGAATGCTCAAGACCTTCACTCCGGCTTCTCGAACCGTCTGTACACCAGCCGTGACTATGAAGCTGGTTTGGTAAATTTGATGAAGGACCGATATGAGGTAACTACATAAATGTGTCTCTTACATTCAATTGTAGCTTATCAACTCCAGTAGCCCCCAAGTGACGGTTTAAGATACCAATCTAAACCGGGACTTAGTATCAAATTCATGTTTGCAACAATGCATTTTAACTTGACTGATGTAGCCCCCAAGGGCCGGTTTAACTTTATAAAGATGAACCGAGACTTTGTAGAAGAATTCCCATATCAGCAATTATGAGCAAACACACATTAGCCCCCAAGTGCCAAGTTTAATACTTGTATTGTGCTTGGGACTTGTAGAAATTTCTGATAAGGAGCAAATATGCATTAGCCCCCAAGTACCAAGGGCATAACTTGTTATGTGCTTGGTACTTCAAATATGTACTGTCAACTCATTATATATCTGTCTCTTTATAGGCTGAACTGAGCAAGAAAGAAAGTCAAACCGCTGATCTGCAAGAGAACCTAAAATCCCAGCTAGCCGAAACCTCCAAAGCCAGGGAGGAGTTGACCAGCGCTCTAGGCGCTATGGAAAAACTGAAAGAGGGCTTCAACAAGGAGCGAGCGGATTGGGAGACTGAAAAATCTGCTTTGATAAAAAGAGCCGAGAACGCAGAAGCAGCTCTTCACCGATGGTTGATGAACTGACCGGCGTAAAGCGGCAGATTCATGCCATGACTGCTGTTGTGTTCGGTAAACATCTTTTCCTTAATACTTTCAACATATTTTCTCATGTGTTGTCGGTTTACTGATGTGGACAATGGTGCAGGAACTCGTATTAGCCACCTGGGCTCTGATGTACAGAAGAAGCTGAAGGCTGCTTACACTCTAATAGAACAGTTGTACACCGGCGCGCAGCGGATCATCTATACTGCTTCACACAATAATCCTCCTCCCACCTTGATCAAGGATACCTTAGAAAGGTTATCTATGCTTCCTGCCCGGGTAGACGAGCTAAAAAAGTCTGCCGCAAGAACTGGCGCTTTGACCGCACTAACCCGGGCAAAAGCATGGGTACCTGACTTTGATCCAGTGGAAGCGGCCCAAGGCTATCCCAGCTTGAAGGAAGATGGAACGGAATTTGGCAATGATGATCTCCGAATCATAATCCGGGAAGTACGCCCATTGGCTTGTCAACTGGTTGAAGAAGCGGATCTCTCGTATTATCAGGCGAGTTATGATCATAAGAACAGACAGGTTGCTGCACCAATTCCAGAAGCGCAAAATCTTATCCCACCCATCCATAAGCACACTTATGCCCCTGACATTGAACCGTCCACGCTTATAAGTGATGAAGCTGTATTCCAAGCCCTAACTGGGATCGACTGGGCAACTGTTGACTTCCAGCCACTGGGTAGAGAGGAGGGAGTTGAACCGGTGCGAGATGATCCGCAGCCGTCAGGCCAAGTTGGTGACCAATCATGAACCGGAGGCCGGTTTAGTCTTCTACATGCTGCAACAAGTATTTGAGAAAATAATTATCCTTTTGGGCACTGAAACGCCTTGTAATAGGCTAGTTAAAATACTTGGTCTGGTATGCCTTCGTGCATATTTATCTGCGACTGATGCTTGCTTAATCCGACATGCTTAAGATATGATGTTCATAATCCATAGCCATTTATTCAAGTTGTTCCTGCAGATAAGAAGCTTAAAGCGCCCTGGCGGTTTACCCCCGGGCGGGTCATGATACCCAACTATATATATATATATATATATATATATATATATATATATATATATATATATATATATATATATATATATATGACCAAGGTTTATAACCAAGATTGTAAAAGATAAGTAACTCCTGTTATATGATGCCGGTTTACAATAAAACCATTCTGGGTTGTGATAAAACACCGGTTTATTTCATACTGGTGACTTTGAGTCAAAACCAGACCGGGCTGATAGTCTCCGGATTATAATTTGATCGTGTACTGACAACTTGTAGTTGACAGCCTAACCGGGTTGATAAACACCGGTTTGAAAACATCACAAATCTTATCAAAAAGAAAGAAAAACTTAGCAAAAGGCAAATAAAAACCATTGTAGTCGAGGCTTTTCACGGGCTGCCAGGCCCCAAATTCGAGGCTTTTCATGGGCTGCCAGGCCACTGAGTTAAACCATTTTTGCAAAGCCTTTTAAGATGGCCCTCAATCCTTCACCAATCATCATTTTAACTTGACAAGTTCAGGGTCTTTATTTTATAGTAACTTGTCAAAGTTCGAAGGGTCATACCAGGTTTACCTGGGCGGAGTGACTTACTTAAATAGGCAGGTTAACCCGGGGTTTTAGGTGTATACACCAGGCTTCCAAGCCATGGCTTGATAGCCTATTACAAGTGTAGATTCTAAGTTCATTTCGACAGCAAAGAATCCCCAAGTAACATTTTGAGCTGTGCTCAGTGGGTGCCTATGTTTGAATTATTGCTTTACAACGCTCTCTTTGGCCCCGGATTGATTTTGCTTTGAGCCGATTAAGAGGTGTGACTATGGTTCGAATACGACCAAGCCCCCAAGTGATGATGTGGCATTGCGCCGATCAAGAGGTGTAGCTATGGTTCGGATACGACCAAGCCCCCAAGTGATGTAATATAAAGCTTTGAGAAGCTGAATCAAGGGGTAAACCGGACGCTGCTTTATAAACAGAAGCTCCATGTAACCACACATGATGTAAGAAAAACAGCAGATACCCCGCTTTAGCTGAGGCTCCGGTTTATTATATTGATCATAATATATACATTGTCATAATATGTACATAAGCAGAGCCTATGGCTCAGTATAGTAAGGCCGAAGATGAGCGATATTCCACGGCCGGTGGGTCTCTTCCTCCGATTTACGTGAGTCTTTGCGGTCTCGAACATCTATAAGGTAGTATGACACGTTGTGCAGATTCTTGCTGACCACAAAGGGTCCTTCCCAAGGAGGGGATAACTTGTGCATATCCGTCTGATCTTGGATGAGCCGAAGCACCAAATCGCCTTCTTGAAAGGTTCTGGTTCTAACCCGGCGGCTATGATAACGACGCAGATCTTGCTGATAAATCGCCGAAGGGGCTGCCGCCATGTCACGCTCCTCATCTAACAGGTCAAGAGCTTCCTGCCGTGCCTTCTCGTTGTCAGCTTCAACATATGCCACTACACGAGGTGAGTCATGACGGATGTCACTAGGAAGAACCGCTTCCGCTCCATAAACCATGAAGAACGGTGTGTATCCTGTCGATCTGTTGGGTGTGGTATTGATGCTCCATAACACAGAAGATAACTCCTCAACCCAACAACCCGGCGTCCATTGCAAAGGAACCATAAGCCGGGGTTTGATGCCTTTCAAGATCTCTTGATTGGCCCTCTCCGCTTGACCATTGGACTGGGGGTGAGCCACTGATGACACGTCAAGCCGGATGTGCTCTCGTTGACAGAACTCCTTCATGGCACCCTTTGATAGATTGGTACCATTGTCTGTTATAATGCTGTGTGGAAAGCCAAACCGGAAGATCACCTTTTTGATGAATTGAACCGCCGTAGCTGCATCACATTTACTAACTGGCTCTGCCTCCACCCACTTTGTGAACTTAACCGCCACCAATAGGTGGGTCTTCTTGTCCTTGGATGTCTTGAAAGGCCCGACCATGTCCAGCCCCCAAGTTGCAAACGGCCAGGTGATTGGAATCATCCTCAATTCTTGAGCCGGTACATGAGCGCGCCTTGAGAATTTTTGACATCCATCACATCTTTTGACCAAGTCCTCGGCATCAGCATGAGCTGTCAACCAATAGAATCCGTGACGAAACGCCTTGGCCACCAAAGAATTTGAACCGGCGTGGTGACCACAATCTCCTTCGTGGATCTCACGCAAAATTTCACGGCCTTCTTTAGGAGACACACATCGTTGAAACGCCCCTGTCACACTGCAATGATGTAACTCTCCATTGAGAATAGTCATGGACTTGGACCGCCGGATTATCTGTCTGGCCAAAGTTTCATCCTCTGGTAACTCGCCCCGGTTCATATACGCCAGATATGGAACCGTCCAATCCGGGATAACATGAAGAGCCGCCACCAACTGAGCTTCCGGATCAGGAATAGCCAAATCCTCTTCACCAGGGAGCTTGACGGACGGATTATGCAGAACATCTAGGAAGACATTAGGTGGAACCGGTTTACGTTGGGAACCCAGGCGGCTTAAAGCGTCCGCCGCTTCATTCTTCCGCCGGTCCACATGATCCACCTGATAACCTTTAAAGTGACCTGCAACAATATCCACCTCACAAAGATATGCTGCCATGAGTGGGTCCTTGGAATCCCGAGTGCCGGACACTTGTTGAGCCACTAGATCCGAGTCACCGAAGCACTTAACTCGGCTTAGGTTCATCTCCTTAGCCATCCGAAGACCATGGAGTAAAGCCTCATATTCAGCTGCATTCTTAGTGCAAGGGAACATTAAATGGAGAACATAACAAAACTTATCACCTCGTGGGGAAGTTAATACGACTCCAGCCCCCGAGCCCTCCAATTGCCTGGACCCATCAAAATGAATAGTCCAATAAGTATGATCCGGCTTTTCTTCTTCTGGCGCTTGTAGTTCTGTCCAATCATTGATGAAATCCACAAGTGCCTGAGATTTGATCGCCGTTCGGGGTATGTATTTCAACCCATGAGGCCCGAGCTCGATAGCCCACTTAGCAATCCGGCCAGTTGCTTCCCTGTTCTGGATTATATCTCCCAAAGGAGCAGAGCTGACCACCGTGATGGGATGACCTTGGAAATATTGTTTAAGCTTCCGGCTTGCCATGAAAACCCCATACACCAATTTTTGCCAATGCGGGTACCTCTGCTTGGACTCAATAAGCACCTCACTGATATAATAAACCGGCCGCTGAACCGGATATTCCTTTCATGCCTCCTTGCGCTCCACCACAATAGCCACACTAACAGCTCGAGCGTTAGCTGCCACATATAGCAACAACGGCTCTTTGTCAACCGGAGCAGCAAGAACCGGCGGATTAGCCAGCTGCCGCTTTAAGTCCTCAAACACTTCATTAGCGGCGTCACTCCAGACGAAGTTATCCGTTTTCTTCAGCATCTGATATAAAGGGATGGCCTTCTCGCCAAGGCGACTGATGAACCGGCTCAACGCGGCAATCCGGCCTGCCAGGCGTTGAACATCATTGATACACTTCGGTTTGGCCAAGGAGGTGATGGCCTTGATCTTTTCCGTATTAGCTTCAATGCCCCTGTTAGACACCAAAAAGCCCAAGAGCTTGCCTGCAGGTACACCAAAGACGCACTTGGCCGGATTAAGCATCATTTTATAAACCCGCAGGTTATCAAAGGTTTCCTTCAAGTCATCAATTAATGTCTCCTTCCTTGATTTCACCACAATATAATCCACACAGGCATGAACATTGCGGCCGATCTGTTTATGAAGACAATTCTGCACACATCGCTGATAAGTCGCCTGGGCACTCTTGAGCCCAAAGGGCATGGACACATAGCAGAAGGCTCCAAAGGGAGTTATGAAGGCTGTCTTCTCCTGGTCCTTAACTGCCATTTTGATCTGATGATAACCAGAATATGCATCCAAAAAGCTTAAACGCTCGCAACCCGCCGTAGCATCAAAAATTTGATCAATACGGGGGAGGGCAAAAGGATCTGCTGGACAAGCTTTGTTGAGATCTGTGTAGTCCACACACATACGCCAAGTGCCGTTCTTCTTAAGGACCAGCACCGGATTAGCCAACCACTCAGGATGAAATACTTCAACGATAAATCCGGCTGCCAAGAGCCTGGCTACTTCTTCTCCAATAGCCTTGCGTCTTTCTTCATTGAACCGGCGGAGAAACTGCTTGACCAGTTTATACCTGGGATCAACATTGAGAGTGTGCTCAGCGAGTTCTCTCGGTACACCTGGCATGTCAGAAGGCTTCCACGCAAAGATGTCCCGATTCTCACAGATGAACTCGATGAGCGCGCTTTCCTATTTCGGATCCAAGTTGGCGCTGATGCTATACTGCTTGGACGAATCGCCGGGCACGAAGTCAACAAGCTTAGTCTCATCAGCCGATTTAAACTTTAGGGCCGGATCATGCTCTGTAGTTGGTTTCTTCAATGAAGTCATATCTGCCGGATCAACATTGTCTTTGTAAAACTTCAACTCTTCTGTTGCACAAACCGACTCGGCATAGGCCGCATCACCTTCTTCACACTCCAGAGCAATCTTGCGGCTCCCATGCACTGTTATAGTTCCCTTGTGACCCGACATCTTGAGCTGCAGATATAACAAGGTCGTGCCATAAACTTAGCATAAGCTGGCCGTCCAAACAGGGCATGATACGGGCTTTTGATTTTCACCACTTCAAAGGTCAAAGTTTCTGATCTCGAGTCATGCTCATTTCCAAAAGCCACCTCCAGAGCTATCTTACCGACAGGATATGCCGATTTACCAGGCACCACACCATGGAACACCGTATTGGACGGTTTAAGATTTTTATCGGTTAACCCCATGCGACGGAAAGTTTCATAATAAAGGATATTGATACTACTCCCTCCGTCCATGAATACCTTGGTGAACTTATAACCTCCCACCTGAGGTGCTACCACCAACGCCAGATGACCCGGATTGTCAACCCGAGGCGGATGATCCTCTCGACTCCACACAATAGGCTGTTCAGACCAGCGTAAGTATCAGGGGACCGCTGGTTCAACGGAATTCACTGCCCTTTTATGAAGCTTCTGATCGCGCTTATCCAGGCTAGTGGTGAAGACATGATACTGCCCGCTATTCAACTGCTTCGGGTTGCTCTGGTAACCCGACTGCTGCTGCTACTGGTGCTGATTGCCCTGATGATTATAACCACCTTGGTTGCCCTGATTACCTTGATTGTTATGTCCACCCTGATTACCGTGGAAGCCTGAACCGGAATTTCCTCCGCCATAACCCAGCCCATGAGATCCGGGGCCTGAACCGCCACCTGGTCCATGATCATACCGAAAAGAATCAGAATTTTTGAACTCTTGCATGATGTAACAATCTTTCCAGAGGTGCGTGGACGAGTTCTCCTTTGTCCCGTGCTTTGGGCAAGGCTGGTTCAACAGATAAGACAGGCGATCCGGGTTAGGACTTGGCCCTCCACCGCGCTGGGGCGGTTTACCCTTACGCCGCTGGCCTTTGTCATGTGTTTTGGTATTAGACACAAAGTCTAAGCTGTGGTTCGCCTTACGCTTGCTGCCGTTTCCATGACCCGCCGGGTTGTGGTGTTGCCCCTTGGCGTTGCCGCTCCTTTTTCCCTTCCCTGTCTTATCATCGTCAGACTCGGGATCCTTGGTACTATCAGAGTCGGCATACTTCACCAGAGCGGCCATGAGGGTTCCCATGTCATTACAATGACGTTTGAGCCGTCCCAACTTCAACTTCAGGGGTTCAAACCGGCAATTGCCTTCCAATGTTAAAACTGCGGTATCAGCGTTGATACGTTCCGATGAATGCAAAATTTCCGAAACCCGGCGCACCCAACGGGTTGTTGACTCTCCTTCCTCCTAGACACAGGCAGCTAAGTCCACAATTGACATGGGTTGCTTGCATGTATCCTTAAAATTCTGGATAAACCGGGCTCTCAACTCGGCCCATCACCTGATAGAATTAGCCGGTAAGCTCTCCAGCCAACTGCGGGCCATCCCTTCTAGCATCATGGTGAAGTACTTCGCACACGCCGCATCGTCCAAATCCAGCATCTCCATGGCCATCTCATAGCTTTCGACCCATGTCTCGGGGGATAAATCGGCGGTGTAATTCGGCACTTTGCGCGGGCCCTTGAAATCTTTGGGCAGACGCACATTGCGCAGCGCTGGGATGAGACACGGTACCCCCAAAGAGCTAGAAGTAACCCCTGGTTCCACGGACGTGGTTGGACGAACCGGAGTTAGCTGACGGGCATCATGCTGCGCCGCTAACTCGTCCTCTCTTCGTGCCCGAGCCCGGTCCACCACCTACTGAGCATCACCAGCACCACCCGCCGGGTTATTGCCACGGGGCGGATCACGGTTCCGCGCGTTGCTTGACACTGCCGGTTCATCCATACGCCTACTGTAACTCCGGCTTGGACGGGGAGTGGAATGGATCCGATCGCGACTATATGAATAAGCCTCCTGCTGAACCAAGGCTGTCTGAAGAAGCTCCCTAACCCGACGCGTCTCAACCGCCGCTGGAGACTCGCCTTCGATCGGGATGGCCACCGGCCGTGAAGCGGCAGCGACAATGTTGTCCATCGGGTTAGAGTAATGACCCGGTGGTGTTGGGACATGCTGTGTTACAATGTTGTTCTGACGAGGCGGATCCACCAAACGTGGCTGAACCGGCGCCCCCGCTCCAGGTGCCTCCGCCCGGTTTACCACTGGCGGATTACTAGTCCCTGCTCCTGGCGTGTTAAAGAGGTTTCTAGCGTCATAAACCGGCGGCGGGCGAGATCGATACCTCCTCCTGAGGACTTCGTTTGACGCACTCTGATCCAACATAATCCGATAAGCCTGTGCATCCAATGCAGCCCGCTCTGCGGCCATCCTGGTATCCTCAGCTGCCAAGTCGGCTTTGGCCTAGGTGATCTGATCCTTCACCTTCGCGATTTCCGCATTGTGCGCATCCTGATCCGTTGGGTTAACCTCCGCCATCAGCGTTGCCAACGCGTCAAACAAATCAGATAGAACCTGAGCCGGCGGTCGCACAGGGCCTCCTGCCCCGGCTGCTGTCGCTGCTACTGATCCGGAAATCATCGCCGCTGCAATCGAAGAGTGGAGCGCTGGTTGCGTACCGTCCATGAAGATCGCAACCCGGTTTGGCAGATCAAAGGGGTCCGGAATACTGTCGCCATCGGAACAGCCCCCAATCCAGCCATCTTGCAACTGATATAACGACTCGGTCTCTCCGGTTGATGACTCGTCGCCGGAATAAACGACGGTTTCTCCACCAGATTCCGATCTATCCTCAGATTCCACTCCGTGGATGACTCCCACGAAGGCATGCTTCATAACAGGCTTAACCGGGCAGGTCTTGCACGCTGAGCCATCTCGACGAGGTCGGTGCAGGTGTCCGGCTCAGGGCCCGGTTCGCCGATCTTGCCAATGAAAACATGTATGCCGCCGAAGGGGACCCGATACCCATACTCGATTGAGCCAGCCTCGGGGCCCCAGCCTGCATCGTCGATGTAGAGCTTGCCGCGACGACTCTTGGTCATCCGGCCCACAGCATAACCCTTGAGTCCTTCGAAGCTTCCCTCCAAGAACTTGAAACCATCGTGCGATAGCCCCACGGTGGGCGCCAACTATCGTGGTTTTGTCACGGCAGATGTCCTAGGGAAAGGACTTAGTCATGGAGCCATCGCTACGGGTTAACTTAAAGGGGTTAAAGCGGACAAGGGACGCAAGAGAGTTTATACTGGTTCGGCCCCTTACGGTGAAGGTAAAAGCCTACGATCCAGTTGTTGTGGGATTGCTTGTGTTTCGATGACCAGGGAGCGAATACGCTTTGCCTGAGTCTCGAGTTGTTGTCTGTTGTCCTTGAACCGCCGCTGGGTCATCCCTTATATACATGGGTTAACGCCCGTCGGTTTATAGAATCCCGAGGCCGGCTCATAAACGTGTCCGGCTCGGTCTCTGCTCTTTCTATCTTACAACACAAGTTTACATATCAATACCGGTTTATGTCTACAGGCCCTAAACCGGTTTTGGGCCCTGGGCCTTCATAAAACGTCACCGTCTGTCTTCATGGGCTTCAGATATAATGAACTACTAATGGGGTTAACCCGGCCTCTCCTGGCCGGTTTACGCCCAGTGGTAATATCCCCAACACCTCCCGATGAACAGGACCCCCCTTTCGACCGTAGTGCTCCAACACAAGTCCGTTTCCTTTGTTTGCGGTACGCCACACCCCTGCCAATCAACAGGACCCCGTTTCCTCCATAGGAGGTCCGTTTCCTCCATTTTGCGGTACGCCAGACCCCTTCCGATGAACAGGATCCCGTTTCGACCGTGGCCGGTCAAACACAAGGCCGTTTCCTCCATTCTACGGTACGCCAGGCCTCGTTTCCATCGGCTGTTCCATCCAAGCCGGTTGGCTCCCGATGAACACGACGTATTCCGTTGCCTCCCGATGAACACGATGTTGTTTCTCCGTTCCGACCCAGTCGGTTCACTGCCCGATGAACACGATGCCGTTGCTCCCGTCCGTTGCCTCTCCATGTACATAAGCCCTAGTCGTCCGCGAGTACGCGCTCGAGACCCCGCCCGTATGTACGTACGTGGTCGTATTTTGCCCTGTGGCTATACGTACGTGTACAGGACTTAGACGGGACTGCGTGAACTGCTATGTCGGGTGCTCTACAATGACACACGTGCCGCTACTTACTCGGCCATGGTTCATACTTGCAGAGAGACCGATCGACCAGTATGTACGTACACGTTCCGACAAGACAGGCAATGGTACGTACGCTTTGACCGGGTGGGTCCCAGCTGTCACGGCGGATAAGGACGCACTTCCTTGCGTGCGAAGATATAGCTGCTGGGTCCCAGCTGTCAGGGGGGATATTTTTTTTGCCCGTAATAAGGACACACTTGCATGCGAAGATGTAGCTGGTGGGTCCTAGCAGTCAGGGGGAGAAAACATTATTTTTCAGGGTAAAAAGGATGCAGTTGCATGCATGCGTCCATGGGCATGGTGCGTCCCCACTGTCAGCCTCTCACGTACAGTCATCTTATGATGACTCTCGGTTGTTGACCACGTTGACCACACCGTGCCGAGCGCACCAAGGCCGATGGACGACGGCGAGGCCCCTGACTGGAACGACCCGGAGATGGGGAAGACGCGGCAGTGGAGTCGCAGACAGAGATGAGTGGGAAACTTGACTGGTTCGGGTGCGGGGTGGGCCTACACTCGGCGGAGAATAACGGGATGTGCGGAGTGGAGGGATGGCCTAGTCGTCGGCGGGGTAGCGTTTCACTGAGGCGCGCAAAACAACGCCGCTGGATGCCGGAGGCTGGAGCAGGCGGTCCCGGCAGCGCTGGGGGAAGAAGGCGGGAGATTGAAGAAGAATGTCGGCCGTTGGATGTAAATCCAACGCCTTGCTTAGGCTTCGACCTACGGGCCCACATGTCAGCCAGTCCATTTGTATTTTTAGTCCATTTGGTGGGCTGGGTGAAACAATGATGTAGCATCTATGCAGCCCGTTTATATACATGGTAGAATTTAAAGCCCATTTGCATTTTTCTCGAAATCCGCAGACTTGCTGGGCTGGGTGAAAATATCATGTTGGGTTTGACGGAGAAATGTTATAAAAACATAAAAACATGATTGCACGTCTATTACTGCATTGGTTAGTAAAATCTTTGCAAGCTTATGTATGCAATCACTAGGAGTTAACTTGCCAAGTTATATATAGACAATTATTATTATTATTTTGTAAGAAATTTCAATTTACGAAATAAAATATCATTTTAATTTGATGAGTTAATAGGACGTGGGGTATTATTATTTTTTAGGCTAGACGTGGGACAGTTGAGTTGGTTCTAGGGAAAAGTACTGGGAGAAAACTCAGTTTACATCGAAAAAGAAAGTGGGAGAAAATTCAGATATAGGATTAATGAAAACGAAAAATAAAGGAAGTGGGAAGGTCTATAATATGGTTGGACGAACGACAGGTTTAACGGAACCTTATGCTGTTTCTATATATATATATGTAACAAAATAAGATATAAATATAGGTTTAGTTTTGCATTCTTATAGAAAACATAGGTTCAGTTTTGCATTCTTATAGAAAAATAGAACTGAGCTGTGCGTCGTCTTGAAAAAACAAACATAACTTGGGCTGCTGATGTTATAGACAGGCTAGGTTGGGAGGCCCAGAGGCCGCTTGATACCTGCTGGATTCAAAAAATGTTGGAACATGTCGTGGGCTGCCCATGTTAAAAAACAAAACCTAGGCCATGGACCTGGTGGGCCCGGGACTGTCAGCCTCTCGACGAACAGTTGTCTCCCGATTCCTCTTGTTTTGCTGACCATGTTGGGAACGACAAACGGCGGCGGCACGGCGAGAGCACCAAGGCAGAGGACGATGTCGAGACCTCGGACCGAACGAACCGGAGCGAGGGAAGACGCAGGCGGAGGGGAGTACGAGGGTTGACTTGTTCGGGTGCAGGGTGGGCTAGTGGAGATGCCGCTGCTGGACAATGTTTGGGAGTAGAGGGATGGCCTGGCCAACGCCATAGGCTATGATGGCCAGCCGCTGTATAGGAAGAGGGTGAAAGATTGAACAAAATAAAGAAATACAAATGGATAGGTGGTTGGTCCCATATGTCTGTGTACGAGACCTGCTAGGTCCACCTGAGAAGGGGAATATGTTGGGAGGAAGGAGATTCGAAGCATGGCAGCCAAGTGAACTAGTTTTTTTAAACGGACGAGTGAACTAGTTACATACATAAGCAAATAGCCACTAAAAAAAGCAAACAGGTTAATGGGTTCTTAAAAGAAATATTTTGGACAACATAGATAATTACGACACATAGGCTAATGCATGAAACACTCGGATGATAAAGGTGCTTATAAACAGATAAAGTATAACATCTAGACCTTCCTGGCACGCTTGATCATGACGCTGCGGCTGTCCGTGTACTCGTCGGTTACGGGAAGCGGACACGCGCTGATGTCCAAGATCCGCCTGTACATGTCGTAGCATGCGTATGCGTCCTTGGCCGCGTAGGTTATGTAGGCTAGATACAGAGGTACCTCCCACGTGTTCAGGTCCTTTGGTATCGTTGTCTTATTTCATGTTGGTGTATCAGGGGTCGATGATGGTCTCGGCGAGGTCAACCACGGAGTCCTTCTCCTTCCCATTGCCGATGATCTTGTATTGCTTCTGGATGTCGACAAGCTTGTTGCACCAGATGGCCGAATCGTCGCGTTCTTCCTTCTCTCCATCGTAGCGAAGGTGCATTCGGCGCTACCGATGAAAAGGGCGAATGCTCCAGAACCTCTAATGGCCCTACAGGAGTGGTTGACGAGAACCTCGTCCCGCACACATACCTGGGCGACGGCGATCCGCTGGTCCCTATCAGGAGACGAATGGATGGGCACAAGGTCTAGTCCTGGGACCTTGTGCTTTCTCGTCCTGTAGGTACTGCTTGAACTCGGCGAGGTAGAGCTTCACCGAGTCTGGATCGCTGGTGTACATCACATTCAACTTGGTGCAGCCATAGGACTGAACGGCGAACCCAAAGGGGAACTCCTTGCTGAAGTCCATATCCAGCAGGCTCACCCCTCGGATCGCCATTGGAGTCTCTTCAAGTGAACGAGTGGCTAGGCGGCGGCGGCAGTTCGTTTTTTAGCTCTTGGGGAACTGGATTCAATAGTAAACCGAGTGTGTACAGGCAACAACAGTTACTACCCCTCCCTCGCCCACTGCATGCCCGACAGAAGATGCACCCTCAGCGCATTCAAACGCCTCCATTAAGAAACCTACTCCGGCCACACGTCGATTCACGAGCGGGTCTGTATTGGTACTATAATAACGAGAGTTACTGGTCACTTTACTTAAATTTAATTAGCTTTAATAGAAATTTATACTTAAAACAAGCAATGCATTGTCTCGTTCTATCAGTGCCACGGGATCAACATGCACAACAATTAGAATTATTATTCTCAAGACGCACACGATCAACACATTTGTCGCACTTTCACACAGATAATACTACCAAGTTTGAACTGTTTGTTATGGTTGTTGTCCTTTGCATCATCATGCTGTGTTTCCCAGCTTGCAAGATTCAGAACCAACAAATAAGATCCAAATAATAAGTACAACAAAGATGCCTACACATCTCATTGATTCCTAGCTTGCAAGATTCAGAACCAACAAATAAGATTCAAATAATAAGTACAAGAAAGATGCCTACACATCTCGTTGATTCCCAGCTTGCAAGATTCGGAACCAACCCATTAGAGCCTTTTGATAAAGTGAATATCGGGATTAAATCCATCTTGGCTAGCCATGTCATACAACCGAAGAACTTGGCGAATGCTCTTGACCATCACAACATCTGTAGTTGAGTATTCCTGTTTGCACAACACAAATAAGAAGAGCATGATTACTATAATAATGGCACTCCTTGAAATCAACATGTGGCTCCACTCGGATGAGGCCAGCCTGGAGTTCCATGATTCAATTCATGCACCTTTTTCTGCAGTTCACCTGAAATGAAGCAAAGATTGCATCATTCAGCTAGTAAGAAGTACTTGCTCTCATGAGCTAGCAGGTTCTTCTTTAGTAGTTGCACTAAAATTGAGGAACATTAAGGTTGGTTGTCCGGCTCATGCAAGGTGCAACTATAATTTGCTTATCCTTTTGTGCGGTTCCACTAAAATAAAGTGCCATTGTGGTGACAGTGACAGCTCATCTTGCAAAGGCTAATAAAATGTTGCACGAGATTACCAGTAGAATTTGACGGAGATTTTGGAAACTCCAATCACCATTTTGTGCAGTTCCACCAAAATTGAGAGATGTTGCCCACGTGACATTTTAGTTGAACTGCACAAGACACTCAAGTGTTTTGTGTAGTTCACCAAAAGGTCACAATAGCAACAAGGTGAAATGGATATCCCTATCTGCACAAAAAGATAGAAAGTAAACAGTTGATGGTCAATAAGAATATGCGAAACATACACGAAATGAAAAGAAGCATCTTAATTATGTTCATGGCAATCACGGAAGGACAGTAGAAATTTTAAAATGTCAGCAATGCTTCATGTTACCGGAAGCATTAGGATCAACAATGACATTCATCAAATATGGGATTACTCTAATGGTGGCATTGCTTGTTTACCAGATACAGTAAATCAACAGCAGCTAAAGAGTTGGTTTAAGGGCATGGGACCGTGGGGACACCAGGACACTCAGCAGCGTAAAGGAGCAACTTATCATACTGGGGAAAACAGTAGAAGTACCATTTGTAACACAGTTTAACTGCATCATATCACTGGAGGCATTAGATTAACAATAACACTGGTTAGACATGTCCTTAAGATAACAGTGTGATCGCTTCATTTTACATGCGCCCTTACATTAACAACAGCAAAAGGTTGGTATAAGGACATGCGACAGTGGACGCATCAGCACAATGTACCTACAAGGAGGCATAAAGTGGTGATGTCGAGTTTGTTCATGCTCTATGAGGGCAGCAAATCTAATCATGGAGACATTTTACTATGTGGGGGCAGAAAATCTAATCCTGGAGACCTTTTACTATGTGAGGGCAGCAAATCTAATCCTGGAGACATTTTACTATGTGAGGGCAGCAAATCTAATTCTGGAGACCTTTTACTATGTGAGGGCAGCAAATCTAATCCTGGAGACCTTTTACTATGTGAGGGCAGCAATTCCAATCCTGGAGACCTTTTACTATGTGAGGGCAACAAATCTAATCCTGGACATACTCTGTTGACTTGTCCACTAGCCGCCACTTTCTATCCTTTTTTCAACCAATAATAGATCTGTTCCTTATCTAGTTTGTATTGTGTTTTCCCATTATTTCCCTTTTCAACCAAGAGATCGGTTGGGTATCCGGTCTCTAGTACTTTCACCATATTATTTCATCTTTGAATCAAGTCCTAGATTCATGGTACAACTTTCCCCCCTTTCTTTGTTGTTTGAACCAAGTCCTAGATTCGAATGCATGAAGTAGCTTTACCTCTAATAATACAAAAAATTTAGGTGGCTTTGGAAGAGCTGATGGGGGTAGAAAAAGATGCACATGCAGACACGTGGGGAGCTGGGGTAGTAGAGCAAGGCCGCTTTCGAAGAACTTATACCTGAGGGTCGTCGGGATGTCGGTGGCGGCAGGTCGGATCTGCGCATAATACGGCAGGGAGGAAGAAGGGTCGGAGGACCTCCCGAGCCGGTGCTGTGTCGGAGAGAACGACACGAGCAGAGGATCGGGCCCCTCCGGCAGCTGTGGGTTTCCTCCCTTGCCGGCGATGACCGCGTGAACGATGCACCTAGTCCTCTACACACACCAGCCGAAGGGATCCGGCCGGATCTGTGATCAGCGGTGAGCAGAGAGAAAATGTCGCTACCGTTGTCTTGTTTAGATCTGGAGAAGATGAGAGAATGAAGAGAGCAACCCTAGTAAAGCAAGCGCTCAAGCCCCTGCGTACATATATAGTGGAGTGATTATCTTTTTCTCTCCTCAACAAGCGTTTCAATTTGTGTACGTGGCATTAAAGAAAAGAAACTCTCTATTTAAGGTGAGTAACTGTATGACTCCTACTTACTACTAGTAGTAGTAGTATTGTTCACTTGTGCTCCCCGGCCCTCCATTCATTGAACAACCCCACGGGTGAATAAACATACAGTACTAGTATTTATATAGAACGAACAAGCTCAAACTATTTTCGCGTAGTTAAAAGTTGAGGGCGGGGCTTTTCCCAGGCAGTATGCGCGGCAGTTTTCGCGTAGCCGGTTTGACAGAGAGGCGAGGAGGGTGAGGGAGTAGCGGATTCAACTTACTTACTGCTGGAAAGGTTGGGTTGTGCAAATTGACGGCGCGTTACTACTGGAAAGACTTGTGACTACTCACTATAGTCACGAATTACTGGCGGTACGACCGGGGTGGTGCCCCCTTCCGTTCCGCACTCTAATCTAGTGCATGACACGTCGACTCGGATGCTGGCTCTCCCACATGTCGGCGAAGTACGTAGTAGTAAGAAGGACCAAAGAATCATGCGGTATATACTAGTAGTAGTACTACTCACATCGGAGGAGTGCAAACCACGGCAGCCCAGTGAACCAGCAGTAGAAAACAATGTGGTGATATGGCCATAAAAGACAATGTGCTATGGTCGAGACTGTAGCATGTACAGTACTACTCCTCTTTGTTTGGATCCCTGAGTTAGAGCTAGTTTGGGTTGAAATAGCCTCAAATTATCCAAACGGGAGGGGTTAGTTTGAGCTAGTTGCTCTAACCCAACTAAAAAAACTAGCCCGGTGGAGAGGTTCTAATTGGGTTAGTTCTCCTCAGGCCCACTAAAAGAGAACTAAAAAAATCTCCCCTGCCCGCACTTGATCGCTCCCTCTGCCCCCCCTCGTACGACTCCTCTCTGTTCCCCATCGGGCCGCCCGCCCAAGCATCGCTCCGCCGCTCGCCCTCTCTCTCCTTCGGCCGCCCTCTCCCTCCGGCCTTCGAGGCTCGCCCCGCTCCCCCTTCACCGGTCGTTTTTCTCCCTCTGTCATGCGCGGCGGCGGCACATCTACCAGGGAGGCCGCGAGAGGGGTGAGTTTGTTCGTTCCTTCTCCGTCTCACATCCATATCATTGATCTTGCTCGCTCTAGAGCTAATTCTGATTTGGAAAAGTAGATCCTGATTATACTTGGTATAGATTTGTTGTGCACGCATGGAATTGTTTGATGGTGCTTGAGGAGGTAATAAATCTTTCTAGAGGCCCAAAGATTCAGTTCACCTTTCTAGGTATTTCAGTTTGCAGGCTTGCATTATTTCTAGAGGCCCAAATAATCAGTTCACCTTTCAAGGTATTTCAGTTCCAGGCTTGCATTATTTCTAGAGGCCCAAAGATTCAGTTCACCTTTCCAGGTATTTCAGGTTCGGGCTTGCATTACTTCTAGAGGCCCAAAGATTCTGTTCACCTTTCTAGGTATTTTAGTTTCAGGCCTGCATTATTTCTAGAGGCCCAAAGATTCAGTTCACAGTCATCGGCAAGTGGCCCTGCTACCCATGCCGTTGTCGACCTCAACTCGCAAGCGCCAGCGTCCGAGGGGTTCTCGGGGCTTGGGCTCTACAGAGCCTTCCTCCAGAGCGACGATGGCGAGCTCCTCCCTGGGTGCGTGAGGGGCTCCGGGCTCCCTCCCTATCATGAATGACTTCCGTGATGAGTTAGCTCATGCTTTGTTTCATGGAGTGCATTGTTTTTTGTGAAGCTTGATTGAGGACTTGTATGTTTAAGTGGGATATCTCATTTGTATGGACAAAGTAAAATTTATCATGTTTTGCATGCTTGATTTGTAAAGATGGTTCATTTATGTCAATTGTGAGTGGGAGGAAGCCACACAAGAGCCGGCCACACCAAATCCGGCAGGAAATAGGGTCCAAAGTAGTCAAATGATTGAGAAAGAACATTTATTGTCAATCTAACCCTGCCACCCATACACCTCTTTGGTTTAGAGTTAGTTCAGGGTTAGAATCTAACTCTAACCTCTAACTGAGTTAGAATTCTCCTCGTCTTGGTTCATCGCCATCATACTTTCCCCATTCATGTGTTTTCAGTATCCTGCGAATCAAAGAGGCCCTTAGACTGGTTTAGGTCCGGTAGTTTTTTATAAACATGTTATGTCCAAAATTTAATGAACGTGCTCCGGTTTCTACAAAAATAATCCGGTTTCATGTAGTAATTCATTTATTTATTTATTCTTCTGCGGGGGGTTTCCATGTAATTCGTGAGGTCTGAAATGTAAAGTACTCCAGCATATGCTCCGAGTTGTGCATGCACTACGACCCAGATGCTCTATGTCCCACATGTCGGCGAAAGGGAGCGCGTGGAAATAGCCTAGGAATACATATAGCTATAGGAGGATAAATGCGTGAGAAAATATGTACGATGAAGCGTAGCCGCGGTTCGAAAAGGAGACCTAAAGTGATGACAGGTATAGGTCGCACACACGCAACTAGTGGTAGTACTAGACATACGACTACTTTTTCCCTAAAAAAAAGAGGTACGAGTGCTCAGTACTCCTATTCTATCAACACGAGTCCCATCTGACAACAGCGTCCGTGCTACAGCTAGCTCTTCTCCCTCGTTTCTCTCTTCTACTTCTAAACTCAGCCGACGCCCGATGGGCGGGGTGGGGATTTGCCGATGGTCCGTTTGCTCAACTGCGGCCCCACCTCACAGTGAAAACGTTATGACTGGAATAAAAATGCCATATACACCCTCCGTTCCTAAATATAAGCCTTTTCAGATATTTCAAATGGAATACAACATACGGATGTATGTAGACATATTTTAGAGTGTAGATTCACTCATTTTGCTCCGTATGTAGTCGCTTGCTGGAATCTCTAGAAATACTTATATTTGGTGTCGTGGGGTTAACACGGCAGATGTCCTATTGTGAGGACTTAGTCGTGGAGCCATCACACTAGGTTAGCTTAGAGGGGTTAAACGGGACAAAGGACACAAGAGTTTATACTGGTTCGGCCCCTTGTGGTGAAGGTAAAGGCCTAATCCAGTTTGAGGTGGTATTGCTTATGTCTCGATTACCATGGAGCGAATACGCTTGACCTAGCTTTCGATCTGTTCTCTCTTACCCTAAGTCGCCACCGGGTCGTCCCTTTATATACTCAGGTTGACGCCCGACGACTTACAGAGTCCCGGCCGGCTCATATGCAACGTGTCCGGCTCGGTATCTAACTGTGTATGCATTATAATACAAGCTACATATACATGATGGTTTACACCTATTTGGGCCTTAAGTCGCCTTTGGGCTCCAGGCCCTTGAAGAGTCTGCATAAACACTACCGCCTTAAACATCTTTAGGGGCTTTATCACAATAAGCTGCCAGGGACTTAACCCGGCCCCTCCTGGGCGGGTTAACCCAATAGTTATATCCCCAACATTAGGCCCCAGGTTGGTTTGAACTTGTTCATATCAATCTTCAACACTTGGGAAAAAATTCCTTCCTCATTACCTTTGCAAAATCTTGTAACTCACCGTGACGTCATCTTCTAGGTTTTTGATAACCCGTCATGACGTCATCTGCCATTAATATTACACAAGGCACAAATCTTAATAAATCTTCTTTTTAATGAACCTCCGAAAAATGCGGCATTTGCACCAGTCACATTTTTTTTTCAGCCTCCTCGATTCCCGCATCTGTCACTTATCCATCTGCCTTATAAATAGGGTCGGGGTCCCTTTTTCCTTTTCCCCCTTGCCTCTTCATCTCCGTCTTCTTCCTCATGACGCCCGAACCCTCGAGCACCGCTGCGACCGTCGACCTTCGCTTCTGCCTTAACAACGGCCGCTGCATCAACCTGACCTTGTCCAGATTTCGTCTGCGCACCTCTGCTGTGCATCAGCCCTGGTACATCTTCCTCTCCTCCTTTCTTATAGATCTTGTTAGGGTTTTCCGTCGTTCATCAAGGTTCGTCCTCGTTCTTTGCTACAACCCTCCTTTTTGATTTGAACTCGGTACCCCCCATATGCCGTAGCGGGCGTAGCATCCTTTGTATTACTTAGAATATCTCCTCTGTATCAAAAAACCAATATGGACCATGAACTGCTCAAGCACTGATATTTTAGGTCTAAATATTTTTGTATTAACAGAAATGCGGTAAATCCGACATCATGGCATTAATCTGCGAAACCTGTTTTTCTCAGTACTTAGATTTTTCATCCCCAGATCTGTCCTTTCAATATTTTGTATGGGCGATTTAACTCAGAAATAATAACCCGCCAGGTATCATTAGTCCCCTTTTTAAGCCGCCAATGGTTCCTTGTAACTCTGTAATGTCAGTCTCTGGCTTAACGCCTATATACGCTCTTTATTGTTTCTTTGTCAACCATAGACCGGCTTAATCATGTAACCTTGAACCGGCTTAACCTTCCTTTCAGAGCATTGGTAAGATGGCTAAGACATATACGTCTTGCAATTGGGTCAAATCCCGGGTTACTGAAGAAGATTTAAACAACTTTGTCGCCACTGGCGCTTTAGCCAAGAAAGAGATCATCCATTGGAGAGTTCCTTGTGGAGAAGTTCCTCCTCAACCGAAAGATGGAGAAGTGATTGTTTTTGCTGACCACTTAGGCCGAGGATTCAGCCCACCTGGCTCAAAGTTTTTCCGTGATGTGCTTCACTTCCTTCAACTTCACCCTCAAGACATCGGACCTAACTCCGTGTCCAACATCTGCAATTTCCAAGTATTCTGCGAAGCTTACCTTCAGGAAGAGCCCACAGTCGACTTATTCAGGGAGTTATATTACTTAAACCGCCAAACAGAGTTTGTCGACGGGCCATGCCAAGAACTTGGTGGGGTTTCTATTCAGAAAAGGAAAGATGTTACTTTTCCCCATGCCAAGTTCCACGGTCGCCCCAAAGATTGGGACCAAACCTGGTTCTATTGCCAAGATACATCTCCAGCTGATGAGAATCCTCTGCCGGGTTACCGTGAACACCGACTTAGTAGCACACATCCACTCCCCCAATGGCTCAATTCGAGGGAAAGGGCCAAATACTCACCAGCCTTTTCAAAGCTCAGAGCTTTTATGGCCAATGGCTTAGCTGGTGTCGACTTTTCCCGGTGCTGGATATCTTGGAGTATTTTGCCATTAAGCCGCCGCTCTGTCTTAATGTGTGAACATACTGGTGATATAAACCATCCTCAACGTCATTGTAACATTCAGCTGTCTGATGCGGAAATCACTGAAGCCACCAAGAAATTACTGAATGAACCGGTGAAAGAGTGCAGCAAAACCGGGCTTAGTCCGTTCTGTTCTTTCAACAAGCCGCCAGCTGTAAGAATTTCCCATATTATGCTTCATCCATATTTTGATATTTGCTTATGATCTTTTCCATCTTCGCAGGCTGATGATCCATTTTGGAAGAGGAGAACACAGGATAAACCGGAAAAACCGACTCGTGTGAAAACCAAGGCCATCAAGAAAACCACCAAGAAGACTACTGAGTCCGCTGATGACAACGAGGGTAATGAGTTAGAGGTAGAACTTGACTCTCTTGGCTCCTTTTTTATACATCTCATTGATAACGATTGTTATCAGGATGATGCCGAGGCCAGCCGTGCAGGTGACGCAGAGGTAATTACTCTTTCTTCCGGCTCAAAACCTCTGCCAACACCGAAAACCCGACAAGCAAGCCGAAAAGTAAGCTTTTCTCACCCCCTAACTCACTTGGATCCCAACTTTCTTTTGAAGAAACAACAACACGAAGCTCGCCGAGTTACCCGGCATAGTGGTGGGCAGATCACTTCTTCCGGCTTACTGAACACGCCAACTCGCAAACGCCGCCCAGAGGTCTTTCAAATTTCTGACATATTTTACCCCAAGGCAGGTCACTTCCAACAACCTCTTAACCCGTCTGATTCAAACTATCAGGGAATTTCTCGTTCTTCCTCTGGCGAGTCATCAGGGACACAAATCCCAGCCTTTAAAAATGTACCTGGGTAAGGATACCTTTTAACAATTCATACCTTATGCCTTGCTAATTATACTGACCTCTTAACACTTCTTATTCTCAGGGGCCAAGCTAAACCCAGCAAGAAGGCCAGGCTAGTTAAGCCAGCCAACGAACCTAATCTGTCTGAACTGGAGAAACAACCAGAATCTCCTCATCCTCATCCATCTGCAGAAGCCATCATTGATAACTCACCTCTGGAAGATCATGAAGCTTCCATGGACCATGTGGATGTTGAACCGACTGTCCTAAGCTGCCAAGCCCAATCAAACCTGCCGAGGAAAAGACGGATGATGTTGTTGTCACCGACTTTGGATTCACAGCTCCGGGTCAACCTAACGTCTTATCCAAACATAGCGCAAAGGAAGAAATTTCTGCTGAAGATAAAGGCAAGTGGAAAACCGACTTGGCAAGCTATACTCATTTCAATGCTCAAGATCTCCACTCGGGCTATTTGAATCGTCTGTACACCAGCCGTGACTTTGAAGCCGGCTTAGTGAACCTGATGAAGGAGCGCTATGAGGTAAACACTGCAACTCCTTGTTACATGTATATCCTTTCCCTTAGCCGCCAAATTTACTGGACATGATTAAAATAACATGTGATGTGAACGTCAATAGCTACATAGATCAATTTATGTAGCCCCCAAGGGCTGGTTTATGCTTGTAAGATAAACTGGGACTTTACAACATCAGCGCCTCAACTTTGCCTCTGTAACTCCCAAGGGCCGGCTTAAGAAATATGTTAAGTCGAGACTAATCATCTTTCTAGAAATCCATAATCCCATTCATAGCCTTCATAAGATGGATCATCATCATTTGTCCGGCTCAACAAATAAAGCCATGTTTGAAGAGCAACATACATTAGCCCTCAAGTGTCAAGTATAATACTTGTATTGTATTTGGGACTTCATGATGTTTTTAACAAGCAAATAGACATTAGCCCCCAAGTGCCAAGTGTAATACTTGTATTGTGCTTGGGACTTTAGAGAAATTCCTTGTAATCTCATTTATTGTTTATCTTTTGCAGACTGAGCTTAGCAGTAAAGAATCCCAAGTCACCAACCTCCAAGAAAATATCAAGTCGCAACAAGCAGAAACATCCGAGGCCAAGGATGAACTGACTAGTGCCTTAGCAGCCATGGAAAAATGAAGGAAAGCTTTAAGGCAGAACAAGCAGGTTTGGAGACAGAGAAGGCAGCTCTGCTAAAAAGGGATGAAGATGCTGAAGCGGCCCTTGAGCCGGTATCTTCAGAGCTTGCCGGCTTAAAACAGCAAATTAATGCCATGACTGCTACTGTCTTTGGTAAAATAACTTTTTTAATTTCTGAACATGTACTTATTTCCTTATACTCCCGGCTTACCACATTCTTGATGACACAGGATCCCGGGTTACCCATCTGGGCTCAGATATGCGGAAGAAGCTGAAAGCTGTTTACACGCTCATAGAGCAGCTCTACACTAGCACACAACGAGTCATCTGCACAACTGCTTACAACAAACCGGCTCCAACCCTTATCAAGGATACATTGGACAAACTGTCTATGCTGCCTGCACGGATTGAGGAGTTGAAAATATTAGCTGCTAGAGCCGGTGCCCTTACCGCACTAACCCGGGCCAAAGCATGGCTAGTTGATCTTGAGCCGGCAGACTTGGCCAACGGCTGCCCAAGCATAAAAGAAGATGGGTCACCCTTTACTGCAGATGACTTTGCCGCTCTTACGAGGGAAATGCTTACTTTAGCTAGCAAACTGGCTGAGGAAACTGATCTTTCACATTACCAACCGGTTTATGATGCCAACAATAAGAAGGTGAAGGCGCCGACTCATGATGCTCCAGACCTGACTCCCTCGATTCGTAAGCACACTTATGCCCCTGATGTTGATCCATCCACACTTATAAGTGATGAAGCTGTATTCAGAACATTAACTGGGATCAACTGGTCGACCATCAACTTCCAGCCATTGGGTGAAGAGGAGGCAGATGAACCAGTGCTGGATGAGCCACAACCTTCAACTCAACAAGACCAGGAGTCGTAAGCCGTTGGCCGGCTTAACATCTGCTTTTATGAAAAATTGCTGAAACAATTATTCTTGTGGGGCACTTGGTGCCGTTTGTAATAGGCTTAAGTTAAACTCTTGATCTACCATGCCATCGTGCATGTTTTGTTCTGTGTGATACTTTTAAGCCGGCAATATTTGAAGATCTGCCACATGTGTTTATGATTTCATCAACTGTGTGTGTCAGCCTTATTGATAGTACCTGCACACAAACACATGACAAAGATCCTGTAATATGTGAGTAAACTGCCAGCTTAGCTTACCAAAGCTGTTAGGGTGATAACCCAAAACTTTAGAAGACAATACTTCTTATGACTTAACATCATCTGCTAGCGATATATCGTCGAAAGCCAGGCCGGGTTGTCATGACCCTCAGAGGTGCTCAAATGAGCTGTAATAATTGAGGCTACATGGCCGGAATCTTTGTTAAATCATACGTCAAGATAAATCAAAAAATGTTCAAAAAACAAATCAAGCAAGAAAATGAGGCCTGCAAAGGCCACCAAGCCAAATATAAGCCGGACAAAGAAAGATATTCAAAGCCATAAGTGTTAGTATTGAGCCGGTTAAAAGGGATGTTTTTACAGCTATGCTTCGAATACGAGCAGGAAGCCCCCAAATAACCGTAATTGTGGCATTGCGCCGATCAAGAGGGATATTCACAGCTATGATTCGAATACGATCAGGAAGCCCCCAAGTGACCATAATTGTGGCGTTGCACCGATCAAGAGGGATATTCACAGCTATGATTTGAATACGACCAGGAAGCCCCCAAGTGACCATAATTGTGGCATTGCGCCGATCAAGAGGGATATTCACAGCTATGATTCGAATACGATCAGGAAGCCCCCAAGTGACCATAATTGTGGCATTGCGCCAATCAAATGGGTAGTAATGCTATGTTCTCTTTGGTGAATACACCTATGTTTGAACAGGAAGCTCCCAAGTGATTTGTGAGAACGGCGTTGCACCGGATCAAGAGGGTAGTAATGCTATGTTCTCTTTGGTGAATACACCTATGTTTGAACAGGAAGCCCCCAAATGATCTTTCTGTAATAAAAAAGACTCATTATTCTTTAAATGAAACGACAGAGGCCCCGATTTATCAGGGATGCCGGCTTTATTGTAATCATCATAATATATACACTGTCAAGATATGTAAGAGCCGGTGGTTCAAGTATAGTAAGGCCGAAGATGAGCATTATTCCACGGCCGGTGGGTGTCCTCCTCCGACTTACATGAATCCTTGTGTTCTCGAACATCGATAAGGTAGTATGAGCCATTGTTCAGATTCTTGCTGACCACAAAAGGTCCTTCCCAAGGTGGGGATAACTTGTGCATATCCGTCTGATCCTGGATAAGCCGGAGCACCAAGTCACCTTCTTGAAAGGTTCTGGTTTTAACCTGGCAGCTGTGATAACGGCGCAGATCTTCCTAGTAAATCACCGAACGAGCCGCTGCGAGGTCACGCTACTCATCCAACAAGTCAAGTGCATCCTGACGCGCCTTCTCATTATCAGCTTCAACATAAGACGCCACTCGAGGCGAATCATGACGGATGTCACTGGGGAGAACTGCCTCTGCCCTGTAAACCATGAAGAAAGGCGTATAACCTGTAGACCTGTTGGGGGTAGTATTGATGCTCCATAACACAGAAGGTAACTCCTCCACCCAACAACCCCGCGTCCTCTGCAAAGGAACCATAAGCCGGGGCTTGATGCCTCTCAGGATCTCTTGATTGGCCCTCTCAACTTGACCATTAGACTGGGGGTGAGCCACTGATGACAGATCAAGCCGGATATGCTCACGTTGACAAAATTCTTTCATAGCACCCTTGGACAAATTAGTGCCATTATTAGTTATAATGTTGTGTGGGAAACCAAAACGAAAAATCACCTTTTTAATAAATTGAACCACCGTCACCGCGTCACATTTACTGACCGGCTCCACCTCAACCCACTTTGTGAACTTGTCAACCGCCACCAAGAGGTGTGTCTTTTTATCCTTGGACCTTTTGAAAGGTCCAACCATATCAAGCCCCCAGACTGCAAATGGCCAAGTAATTGGAATCATCCTCAATTCTTGAGCCGGCACGTGAGCTCGTCGGGAGAATTTCTGACAACCATCACATTTATTGACGAGATCCTCAGCATCAGCGTGAGCCGTCAGCCAATAAAACCCATAACGAAAAGCCTTAGCCACAAGGGACTTAGAACCGGCATGATGGCCACAATCACCTTCATGAATTTCACGCAGAATCTCATGGCCCTCCTCTGGAGAAACACAACATTGAAACACCCCTGTAACACAGCGATGATGCAACTCTCCATGAACGATAGTCATTGACTTAGATCGTCGGGTTATCTGCCTGGCCAAAGTTTCATCCTTAGGTAACTCTCCCCGGGTCATGTAAGCCAGATATGGGACTCCAATCAGGAATCGCATGAAGAGCAGCCACGAGTTGTGCTTCCGGGTCAGGAATGGCCAAATCTTCCTCTGTAGGTAATTTGGCAGAAGGGTTATGCAGAATATCCATGAAAGTGTTAGGCAGTACCAGCTTACGCTGAGACCCTAACCGGCTTAAAGCATCGTCTGCTTCATTTTTCCTGCGATCAACATGTTCAACTTGATAACCCTTAAAGTGACACGCAATAGCATCAACCTCTCGACGGCAAGCCGCCATGAGTGGATCTTTCGAATCCCATGTGCCAGAAACTTGCTGAGCCACCAGATCCGAGTCGCGAAAACACCTCACTCGGCTTAAACTCATCTCATTAGCCATCCAAAGACCATGGAGCAAGGCCGCATACTCAGCTGCATTGTTAGTACAAGGGAACATAAGCCAGAGAACATAAGAAAATTTATCACCTCGTGGGGAAGTTAATACAACTCCAGCCCCCGAGCCTTCCAACTGCCTGGATCCATCAAAGTGAATAGTCCAATATGTGTTATCCGGCTTCTCCTCAGGCATCTGCAACTCTGTCCAATCATTGATAAAATCAAAAAGTGCTTGAGACTTGATGGCTATACGGGGCACGTATTTTAAACCATGAGGCCCAAGCTCAATGGCCCACTTGGCTACCCGACCAGTGGCTTCTTTGTTTTGAATGATATCTCCCAAGGGGGCAAAACTAACCATAGTGATAGGGTGACCCAGAAAGTACTGCTTAAGCTTCCGGCTAGCCATGAAAACCCCATATACAAGCTTCTGCCAATGTGGATATCGATGTTTGGACTCAATAAGAACCTCACTGATATAATAAACCGGCCACTGAACCAGATATTCCTTGTCTGTCTCCTTCCTCTCTACCACAATAGCTACACTGTTAGCCCGGCTGTTGGCAGCCACATATAACAACAACGGTTCTTTATCAATGGGGGCAGCCAGAACGGGTGGGTCAGCCAACTGTTTCTTCAAATTCTCAAATGCTTGATTAGAAGCATCACTCCAGACGAAGTGGTCTGTTTTCTTCATAATCTGGTACAGTGGTATAGCTTTTTCACCCAACCGACTTATGAACTGGCTTAAGGCTGCAATGCGACCTGCCAGACAGTGAACATCATTAATACACGCCGGATTAGCCAGAGAAGTGATGGCCTTAATCTTCTTCGGGTTAGCCTCAATGCCTCTGTTGGAAACCAGAAAACCCAAAAGCTTACCAGCTGGCACACCAAAAACACACTTGGCCGGGTTAAGCATCATCTTATAAACCCGGAGGTTGTCAAAGGTCTCCTTCAAATCGTCAATCAGGGTTTCCTTTTGTCTGGATTTCACCACAATGTCATCCACATAAGCATGCACACACCGCTTGTAAGTCGCCTGGGCACTCTTGAGCCCAAAAGGCATGGACACATAGCAGAAAGCTCCAAACGAAGTGATGAAAGTTGTCTTCTCTTGGTCCTTAACTGCCTTTTTGATCTGATGATAACTAGAGTAAGCATACAAAAAACTCAAACGCTCACAACCCGCCGTAGCATCAATAATTTGGTCAATATGAGGGAGAGCGAATGGATCAACTGGACAAGCCTTATTTAAGTCTGTGTAATCCACACACATATGCCAAGTGCCGTTCTTCTTAAGCACCAGTACCGAGTTAGCCAACCACTCAGGATGGAAAACTTCAATGATGAACCATGTCGCCAAGAGCCGGGCTACTTCCTCACCAATGGCTTTTCGCCTCTCTTCATTAAAACGACGAAGAAACTGTTTGACCGGCTTAAACTTCGGATCAATATTAAGAGTGTGCTCAGCGAGTCCCCTCGGTACACCTGGCATGTCAGAAGGTTTCCATGCAAAAATGTCCCGGTTCTCATGCATGAACTCGATGAGCGTGCTTTCGTATTTTGGATCCAGATTAGCACTGATGCTGAACTGCTTGGATGAATCGCCAGGAACGAAATCAACCAGCTTAGTGTCATCCGCCGACTAAAACTTTAAGACCGGGTCATGCTCTGTTGTTGGCTTTTTCAAAGATGTCATATCTATCGGGTCAACATTGTCTTATAAAACTTCAACTCATCTGTTGCACAGACATACTCAGCATAGGCTGCATCACCTTCCTCACATTCCAAAGCAATCTTTCGGCTTCCATGCACCTTAATCGTCCCCTTGTGGCCTGACATCTTGAGCTGCAGATAAACATAACAAGGCCTTGCCATGAACTTAGCATAAGCCGGCCGTCCAAACAAGGCATGATAAGGGCTCTTGATCTTCACCACTTCAAAGGTCAATGTCTCAGACCTGGAATCATAGTCATCTCCAAATGCAACCTCCAGAGCTATTTTACCAATCGGGTATGCCGACTTACCAGGCACCACACCGTGAAAGACAGTATTTGATGCCTTAAGATTTTTTTTCAGTCAACCCCATACGCCGGAAGGTTTCATAATAAAGGATATTGATGCTGCTACCCCCGTCCATGAGTACCTTAGTGAATTTATATCCTCCGACCTGAGGTGCTACCACAAGGCCAAGTGACCCGGATTGTCAACCCGGGGCGGGTGATCCTCATGACTCCACACAATGGGCTGCTCAGACCATCATAAGTAACGGGGAACTGCCGGCTCAACGGCGTTTACAGCCCTTTTATGGAGCTTCTGATCCCGCTTGCATAAACTTGTGGTGAAGACGTGGTACTGCCCACTATTCAACTGCTTCGGGTTACTTTGATATCCAGACTGCTGTTGCCGATTCCCCTGACCGGACTGTTGATGATAACCGCCCTGGTTGCCTTGATTTCCTTGGTGACCCTGAAAACCGGAATTAGAACCGCCACCACCGTGGCCCAGTCCATAAGAGCCGGAACCCGAGCCGCCGCCTGGTCCATAATTGTCTTGGAACAAGTTGGAATTTTTGAACTCTTTCATAATATGGCAGTCCTTCCAAAGGTGACTGGACGATCGTTCCTGCGTGCCATGCTTTGGGCAGGGCTGATTCAGCAGCCGCTCAAGGTTGACCCCTGACCCTCTCGTCCGACGAGGTGGTTTTCCCTTACGACGATGGCCATTATTCTGCATATTGGTATTAGCAACAAAATCATAATTATTACCAGCTTTGCGCTTACCATTGTTCCCTTGAATCGTCGGGTTATTGGGCTGCCCCTTGGCGCTGCTACTCTTTTTCCCTTACCCGGCTTTTCCTCGTCAGACTCGGGGTCCTTGGTACTGTCAGAGTCGGCATATTTAACCAGAGCCGCCATGAGCGTCCCCATGTCATTGCAGTGGCGCTTGAGTCGCCCTAATTTCTGTTTCAAACGTATGAAACGACAATTGCTTTCCAACATTAGGACTGCCGAATCATCCTTGATACGGTCCGACGAGTGCAGAATTGCTGAGACCCAGCGCACCCAATGGGTTGTCGACTCACCCTCTTCTTGAACACGGGAAGCCAAGTCTACGATTGACATAGGCTGCTTGCACGTGTCTTTAAACTGCTGGATAAACTGGGCCCTTAACTCGGCCCATGATCCAATGGAGTTGGCTGGTAGTCCCTTTAACCAGGTACGAGCTGTTCCTTCCAACATCATGGTGAAATACTTAGCACATGTAGCATCATCGACGTCCAACAACTCCATCGCCATCTCATAACTTTCAACCCACGTCTCGGGGGGTAAGTCAGCTATGTAGTTAGGCACTTTACAAGGACCCTTGAAATCCTTGGGCGGACGTACGTTACGTAGAGCCAGCACTAAACATGGTACTCCCAAGGATCTGGAAGTCATGCCTAACTCCATCGAAGTTGTCGGATAAACCGGAGACGGTTGACGAGCCGTGTTCTGGGCTGTCGGCTCAGCCTCGCGGCGTGTTCTTTCCCGATCCATCAGGGCCTGAGTGTTACGGGGCGGGTTATGTCCACGGGGCGGGTTACGACGCTGCTCGCTGCTTGACACCGCCGGGGAGTCCATGTGTCTGCTACAACTCCAGCTTGGGAGAGGGGTTGAATGGATTCTCTCACGGCTGTAAGAATAAGCCTCCTGCTGTACCAATGCTGTTTGGAGAAGCTCTCTAGCCCTCCGCGTTTTGACCGCAGTTGGAGACTCGCCTTCAACTGGGAGAGCCGCCAATCGTGACGCCACAGCGATCATGTTATGCAAAGGGTTAGAGTAATATACTAATAAAACATTAAGGCCACGAGGCGATGCAGTGCTGGTTACAGGAGGCAAGAAGAAGAAATGCATCCATCGACGACGTCCACCTCCTCGACTCAGGGCGCCGGCCCATCGAACGGCGGCTAAGTAGCGGCCGCTTTTGTGGCCAGGTCGATGTGCTTCTGAACAATGGCGTCCAAAGATTCCAGCCGCTGGAAGAAGGCCAACATCTTTCTGTCCTCACTGGCCTTGTAGTGGCCTATGTAGACGATTTCCTCGTAGACGTGGATGTGCAGGTCGACAGTTTGTTGCATGGCGAGGCGCTGCGCGGCGAGCGCGACCTCGAGGTGCACATTCTTCCTCGCGACCTCCGGCACCTGCAGGGCCACCAGGGCTTGAAGAGTTCGTCACCATGGAGGCTGATGAGGGTGGCAGGCAATGAGGAGCCTGGGCGCGCGGGCTGGAGCAGTACGGCAAGGTCGTCCGCGCGCTTCTTGACGGCGGTGAACTTGCGGATGGAGTTGACCATCATGTCATCCATGCGAGAGGCGAAGCCGGTGTCGGTGAGGGCTACAACGCCGGTGGTCGCCAGCATCGTCTGGAAACGCTGTGCGGTGCGGGGCCGAAGGCGGCGCCTTAGATGATTTGGCACAGCCGACTGCCGCTCGCGTCCATCGCCTCCATAGGTGCTTGTGGCTTCTGGTCACTTGGTCTTGGATTGGAGTGAGCAGTGTTGCGCAGAGACTAGGAGTAGATGGATTGGAGTGGTGGGGCGCCTTTATATGAGAGTCCAAACTCTGTTGCATTAACATTGTGCTGGCTCTATTCTGCTTCTGCAATTAATACCCTCTGCATGTAAATTAGGATGCATCATTGACCGTTCAACGTCTCGGGAACCGCTACCCTCTCCCTCCTTGGCATTCAAGCACCTATGGAGGCGACTGCCGCTCGCGTCTATCGTGTGTCAGGAGACGTTCCTGTCAACGACGAGGTGCCTATGGTGACTTCGTAAATTTCAAGATGATAGTACTAGTATACTCAATATTGTGCACCGCGACCAAGGCGGAGAGGAAAATGAGAGAACTACCTATTTATTTACGGTGTAGATTCACTCATCTTGGTGTAGTCTAGTCACTTGTTGAAATCTCTAGAAAGGCAAATACTCCTTTCTGGTTTACAAGGCTATACTAGCAAGTACTACAATAGTGGGCTCACATAGCAATTTTGTCTCATGCAAGAGCCTGGCTATATGCGTGCTCCAAGGTTCGCAACTGCCATGTTCGGGTTGTGCTTGGCTCTTCGCCTCTTCGAGAAGACGAACAATGATGTTACTACTACTGCTTCTACAATATCGAATCCACTACTGCATGTCCATCCACCGCGAGCGGGAGGCATAGCTTGTTGTAGTAGTCCCTCCGTTTCTTTTTAGTCCGCATATAAGGTTTGGTCAAAATCAAGCTTTGTAGAGTTTGATTAACTTTATATTAAAAATATAAACAATCACGATATGAAATCAATATTATCAGATGCACCATGAAACGTATTTTCATACTATATAGTTTTAGTATTGTAGATGTTCATATTTTTTAATATAAATTGATCAAACTTTGTGTAGTTTGACTTTGACCAAATCTTATATGCGGAGTAAAAAAACAGAGGGAGTACAATAAGCAAAAGCATGTCCTTGTCTGCGAGCCACCGCACGCATGGACGAGGGAGAAGGCGTGTAGTAGTAAAATCAAGCTTCTCCTCGTTGTACGAGTTGACGCGACACATCATAGCACTGGCCCCACATGGTTGCCTCTAAACATGGCTGAAAGACCCGCAGTGTACAATATATTTGCTGCAACCTCTAACATTTACCCCACCACAAATTAAAATATATATTCCTGTCTTGACCAGATGAGCGTGCAAACTACAATCACCAGGATGACAAGTAGGGCCAGAAGATTATTTTAATAGAAATAACATGGAGCCGACCCCAACGATTTTAAGCTTACAGGCACGATACACGCTATCCTAGACTACTCTACACATGAAACTGCCACACGAGCATCTGGGCTGCGCTTGGCTCTTCGCCTCTTCGGGAAGTCGAACAATGATGGAGTACTACTGCAGTGGAGGAGTACTACACTATGCTTTTGGCCATCTGACACCGATTGAACTGCTGCATGTCCACCGCGTGCGGGAGGGAGAGCGTGTAGCGAACGAAAGCTTCTCCTAGTCCTGCCAGCCACCATGCTCATGGGCAAGGGAGGGACGCAGCTTCATTGACTTACTGCTCCTGCCTTTGCGTGTATGACAGGTGGGCCCAATAGGTGGGTGGCCCACCTTTCATGCAGCCAAAGGCAGGTGCAGTTAAGGCACCGGAGCTCAGTCCGCGAGGGAGAGGGCGTTGGAGTAATCAAACTTCTCGGTCTTGTACGAGTTGATGCGACACATCAAAGCACTGCACTCGATATATTTCAATAATTTGTGTTTACCGATGCATTAATTACAACGCATGCATGCATGCCATGACTCTCCTTTTGATACTTGCATGTGTTTATTTAATGCACCTTGAAGTAGTATGAATATGTGACGGTAAAGCTTTGTAATGCCCTGGCCCTAATAAAGCGAGAGATGGTTGTGCACGAGGAGGGCGAGATCATCCATACGGGACAAGACAACACGATGGAGCTCTCTATGGTCTCGATGGACCTCACCTTGCTCCACTGCCCCTTGTGCCTCTGCCCCTTGAAGCCTCTAGTGTATGAGGTTCGAATACACCTCGTCCATTCGGCTGATGGACCAAGGTGCAGGTTTCTTGATTGATGTGTTGTTTGATTGATTTGTGCAGTGCAAGGGAGGGTACCTGGCCTGCGCGGACTTCCGCGTCGAGCGCCCCGGGAACCAGCGGCAGTGCCAGAAGTGTGAGCGTGGCGGTGGCTTTGACGTGCGGAACAGGGCGGTGGACGCCGTCCTCTCCTCGGTGAGGGTGGAGTGCCCGCACGAAGGCTGTGGGCTCTACGTCACTTACCACAAGCTCGCCGATCACCAGAGCGTGTGTCCACTCGCGCCCTGCAAATGCCCGTGCCCGTCTGCGGCTACGAAGGACCACCGCAGGCGCTCTCCCACCACATCAGCACCGTGTATTGCATGCCCGTGCATAGGATCCAGTACGGCAAGGCTCTCCAGCTGCAAGTGCCACTGTCGGAGCAACGGCTCTTGCTGTTCGCGGAGGAGGACGGCTGCGCGTTTTTCTTGGTCGGCGGCGTGCTCGACATCGGTGCACCTATCATCGTGTCAGTCGTCTGCATCAGAGCGGGGGCGTCCCCACTGCCGCACTACGTGGCCAAGCTATGGGCGACCAGCCGCCGGGGGAGCCCAAAGGCAGGACCGACGCCGTCAAGGCGGAAATGGAGGTGACAAGCAGCAAGGATCCCGGCGACGTCGTCGTGCAGGATCTGACCTTCTTCACATTTCCGCCCAAGCTGCTGGTCGGGGCTAAGCTTGTGTCCCTCCACATTCAGATTGACAAGCTCACGTCCTAAATGATTCTACAGTGCCTTCTGTTTATCTTAGTAATATGCTAATATAGGGGTTAGCTCAGTCTACTTTAGCTTAAGAGATGGTGGGTTTTGGTGGCGATGCAGCAATTACTACGACATCAGATCAGCAGTTAAAGTAATTTCCAACAGTCGAACAAATATTTTGTGTCTGTTGGATATAAAGATCCTTTGGGTAAGAAGTATAACTGCTTATATGGTTGTTTGTTCAGGAAGCGTTGCGTACTTGTGCGAGTTGACGTGACACATCAAAGTAGTACTACTACTAGTAGTAGTAATCTCTCCGATCCTAATTTCTCTGCGCATAAGTCAAGGCGCATATACCAAGGAGGGCCTGGTTGTGTCTATACTTGGGCAACCCACCCGACTACGCACCAGGCAGACGAAGCTCGTGTCGTGTTGGTGCCGTGTGCGGCCCGCACATTAACCGAAACCTCGCGCCTCCAGCTTAGCCTCCGCGTTTTAAACTTCTCAATCTCAAGGCCAAGGAGCAACATGAAACCTATGATAGAGCCAATCGGATGGTTGAGAACACTGCAATTCGTAGCTACAGATGCGTGTGTGAGAGAGGACGAGTGCGTGCGTGCACCTCTTCTCTTCATGTATAAGGTACTAAACTCAGAGTACAAGTGTATGTGGGTGGCATCGACCTAGGGAGCTAGAGATGGTGCGTGTGAGAAGTCCTGAGAGATAGGTGTGTGCGTGGGAAAGAGGGAGAGAGATGATATGTGTCGATGTAATGTGTGTGGAAAAAAGACCAGTCTATAGCTCGCCACGAGGCTATTCCTGTCGAACACCCCAATAACCGTAAGATATGTATCCGATGGTGCCAGTTATTGCATGTACACAGCAGTAGAAAAAGAAGTACTACCATGGCATATGCTACACCACGGCTGAGAACACGTGCCCACGTTACGCCATCCGGGAATAGTGCCTTCGAAACTAGAACCGTCAATAAATTTTGAGCATGTGTCTCGTCGCATTCCAAATTACTTACACGCTATATTTAATTGCAAACCTGTTCACACCGATCACAACATAAACGGTTTCCCACTTAGGAGTGTATTAGTTGTACTCGGTTATAAATACTACTATGCCAAGATGACTGCACATTCCTCCTCAACTCCTCATCCACAAAAAACAATCAAGTCATTCAGCATCGTTCCTTTGCGTCTGCCATAGCCAGCGTGAGTTCTGGGTCGAGAGATTTCCACCAGGGAGAGGCGAGCATGGAAGAGGAGCACGAGAAATGTCCCGCCTCGCCGCGAAAGCAGCCTACATGTCCGGCCGCGCAGCAGTAGCAACACAGACGTCCCACCGCGCCGCCGAAGCAGCACGGAGGTCCCGTCACGCCGTCGATGTAGCAGACTGGTCCGGCTGCGCTGCGGAAGCAGCAAAGATGTCCCGCCGGGCCGCCGAAGCAGCACGGAGGTCCCGCCGCGCCGTGGCGGCCTAGGAGAATTTCTCATGGGCAGGCAAGGACTCTTACAGACGCATGCATGCGATCGTCCATAGCCAGAGAGATCAGATCTCCGGCTGGGCGAGGTTGCAGGACGAGGCTACTGGAGTCATCCGGCAACTAGGGGAGGGCAATGCAAAGCTCCGAGCCAAGCGTGACCTGCTGAGGGCAAAGATCTCCAGAGCGAAGCAGGCGGAGGAGACCGATGCCTTGTTGCAGAGGACGGGCGTCATTGTCAAGAAACTTATGGACGAGAATGCCATGCTCCGCATCGAGCGCAAAAGGCTGGTGGAGGAATCCGTGGATGCTGCCAAGCAGCGTATGAAGGACATGAAACTGATGAAAGAGATCATCGCCGCTCGCCGCGAGAACTAGTCTCCGCGACCTGCAGAGAATAAACAAAGTAGAGATCAGTGAGCCAGAGTGTTGTATGTGTCTTCCTTCTTCTTTTGCCCTTGTGTATTCCGGGCGTAGCCGCATGTGGCTTTTTAAATTATCTTCCTAATTATGTAAGACAATTATTATCCACTCTCGTCGTCCTTATATATATTCATCAGCCTTGCTATAAGTCGCGGTAGATGCTATATAGGTCCGTCGGATCTTACATCAAGATCCGTGCAAAATTTTCTTTTTAGATTTTCTTTTTTCTCTCTTAAATCTCAGTCGAGTGAGACATAGCCACGCCATTAAACAGAGGCTCAGGCACCATTAATGGAGACCTTGGCAGAGAGGTGGACGGCAGATGGAGGTCAAAGGGCTATTCTCCCGATAAGCACGCGCAGGGGTCTGATCGCACGCCTCCCGTACTCAAATAGCTACCCTGCACGGCGCCTCCTAGCAAATAACAAAAGGGGATGCGTGGCGGCACGTAAATGGTAAATAGAACGCCCACAGTTTCAATAATACTTGTGTTTCCGAATGTAACGTGACAGCACTTGTTCCAAAATGACTTTGTTGATTGTTAATGTGTGCGCCTTCGCAAATCGGATAGCAAAACTACCACAGCATGTTGGTGCCATGTCATGACACCAAGCCAAGTTTCATGATTTTCATGCGTGTTTTGGATTTACAGGAATTAAAAAACCAAGTTTCTCAATGTTTCCAGCTGAGCCACGACGCCCAGATGTTTGAATTTCATTCCCATTTCTTGCATGGGACCTAGAAATTTACCCGAGGACACACATGTGATTTTTCAATCAGCTTTGGTGCACTGGAGCATGTGCTTGTATTTCAAATTTGAATTATGCACACAAAGGTGACATGTTCCCTCTCAGAACCACGAGCCTTCTTGAGAGAAGCTCGGTTTGCAAGAAACTTATACCAAAACTTGTTCCTATTCTGCCAATTTTTTTAACACAGCATGGTAGTACCATGACATGACACCATGCCAAGTTTCATGATTTTCAGGCGTGTTTTGGATTTACAAGAATTTTAAAACCAAGTTTCTCAATGTTCTCGGTCGAGCCACGATGCCCAGATGTTTGAATTTCATTCCCATTTCTTGTATGGGACCTAGAAATTCACCCGAGGACACACATGTGAATTTTCAACCAACTTTGGTGCACAGGAGCATGTGCTTGTAGTTCAAATTTGAATTATGCACATTAAATGACCAGAAACTCAATTAATGTATAAAAAAGGCCAAACGAACCCAGAATAATTCCAAAATTTAACATGGCACTCATGTAGTTCTATGTTGCCTCTATAAAGAAACTCAAGGGGGGCAGCGTATATTGTTTCGCACCCAAAGGTGACACGTTCCCTCTTAAAACCATGAGCCTTCTTGAGAGAAGCTCCAGTTTGCAAGAAGCTTATACCAAAACTTGTTCCTATTCGACCAAAAAATTTACAACAGCATGGTAGTACCATGACATGACACCGTGCCAAGTTTCATGATTTTCAGGCGTGTTTTGGATTTACAAGAATTTTAAAACCAAGTTTCTCAATGTTCTCGGCCGAGCCATGATGCCCAGATGTTTGAATTTCATTCTCATTTCTTGCATGGGACCTAGAAATTCACCCGAGGACACACATGTGATTTTTCAACCAACTTTGGTGCACGGGAGCATGTGCTTGTAGTTTAAATTTGAATTATGCACATTAAATGACCAGAAACTCAACTAATGTATAAAAAAGGCCAAACGACCCAGAATAATTCCAGAATTTAACAGGGCACTCAAGTAGTTCTATGTTGCCTCTATAAAGAAACTCAAGGGGGCAGCGTATATTGTTTCACACTCAAAGGTGACATGTTCCCTCTCAGAACCATGAGCCTTCTTGAGAGAAGCACCGGTTTGCAAGAAGCTTATACCATAATTTGTTCCTATTCGGCCAATTTTTTTACCACGACATGGTAGTACCATGACATGACACCATGCCAAGTTTCATGATTTTCAGGCGTGCTTTGGATTTACAAGAATTTTAAAACCAAGTTTCTCAATGTTCTCGGCCGAGCTACAATGCCCAGATGTCTGAATTTGATTCCCATTTCTTGCATGGGACCTAGAAATTCACCGGAGGACACACATGTGATTTTTCAACCAACTTTGGTGCACGGGAGCATGTGCTTGTAGTTCAAATTTGAATTATGCACATTAATTGACCAGAAACTCAATTAATGTATAAAAAGGCCAAACAAACCCGGAATAATTCCAAAATTTAAGAGGGCACTCATGCAGTTCTATGTTGCCTCTGTAAAGAAACTCAAGGGGGGCAGCGTATATCATTTCACACTCAAAGGTGACATGTTCCCTCTTAGAACCACGAGCCTTCTTGAGAGAAGCTCCGGTTTGCAAGAAGCTTATACCAAAACTTGTTCCAAATCGGCCCAATTTTTTACCACAGCATGTTAGTGCCATGACATGACACCATGCCAAGTTTCATGATTTCCAGGCGAGTTTTGGATTTACATGAATTTAAAAACCAAGTTTCTCAATGTTCTCGGCCGAGTCACGACGCGCAGATGTTTGAATTTCATTCCCATTTCTCGCATGGGACCTAGAAATTCACCCAAGGACACACATGTGATCTTCAACCATCTTTGGTGCACCGGAGCATGTGCTTGTAGTTCATATTTGGATTATGCACATTAAATGTCTAGAAACTCAATTAATGTATAAAAAAGGCCAAATGAACCCGGAATAATTTCCAAATTTAACAGGGCACTCATATAGTTCTATGTTGCCTCTGTAAAGAAAATCTTGGGGAGGCAGCGCATATCGTTTCGCACACAAAGGTGACACGCTCCCTCTCGGAACCACGAGGCTTGTTGAGAGAATCTCCGGTTTTGCAAGAAGCTTATACCAAAACTAGTCCCAATTCAGCCAAAAATTATATACATATGAAAACATGGTTTAGATTATCCCGAACATCTCGCCACCTAGACCAATGTACTCTGATTTGAATTCAACATAAAATGGATACAAATATTTGAATTGGAGATCTTATGTTACATGTAGTTCATAGTGAAATATGATTACTGCTATATGCATGTTTTTCGTTATCAAGATAATATTTAAATGATTGTATAACTTGACAACAATCGTGTTCAAATAAGGAAAATTGATTCAAATTTAGTCCATATGGTAGATGACAATATATATGTTCATAGTGTGGAGTAAAATGTTCATATATGATGGAAGATCAAAATGTAGGACTACATCCATTATAAACCGCAAGGTCACCTAACGATATATTCGAATTCAACATAACGTGGATTCAAAAATTGAAATTCGATATCCTGGCATTTGTAATCATATAAAAAGGGACATGACTCTTTCTTTTGGTGGGAATTTATTTGTTTTTTGTTGTTGTTGAGGGAAGTGCGAATCGATTTGGTACTGTACAGGGTAATCTTGTTCTCCCGATTTTTTTACATTTTCGTAGTTTTTTCAATGATATTTATAGCAATATAGTAAAAGGGGACATGACTCTCTTGTGTCTTGTATGAATTGTTTTTTTGTACATGTTAAGTTTCACTACTGCAGGATGCTGCTAACGCGACACTACGATCAAAGACCCTTTGATGAAACTGTGTGCGATGCATTAATCGCAAACGATGATATAAAAAACCGTCAAAAAATATGCAAAACGTTTGTGATGAATGACACATCAAACACGGTTCAGATTTTAGTTGCGTGTGCGATGAGGGGCATACGGTTGATCCGTACGAACTGTTTGCAATGAGACAGAACAATAGAAACGGGTAACCAGATCAAGGTGCTTGCGATATATGGCATACAGTTCACTCCGATGAACCGTTTGCGATGAGTGAGGTGAACACAAACGATTCGGCGTAACATGATGTGTGTGATATCCGACAAACAGGTCGGTAATCAGAATTGTGTGCGATCATTATAGACAGCCCATACGGCCTTTTTTGTGAATTGTGTGCTTGTCAGGGCACACAGTTCAACAAACCTACCTGTTGGCGATAATGTAGAAGATCTCTGTCGAATAAATATTACTAACCGCCTGCGATGTGATTGACAGGATAAACAGAGATATATACAGTCTGCTTAATTTAGTCCTTCTTCTTGTTGTTCTTGTTGGATGGCCCCGCGACATCGTCTTGGCAAGGACGCTTCTTGCCGCTGACCATTGGCTTTTCACCGCCGCCGCCGTCGTCATCGTTGTTGCTGTCGTCCTCCTCCTCCTCGTTTGACCATTCCTCCTCATCATCATTGTCGTCCTCTTAATTATTCCTCCTCCGACGGCTCCTCGTCCGTCTGGTTGTTGTCTGACGACTCCGGAGGCGGCGTCCCTTCCATGAACCGGATATAATCGAGGTATGGGCTCGACGCCGGACTCATGGAAGAGGAGCGGGATGATTCCGATGTTGACCTATCATCGGGCGCCAGACTGCTGGCCGAACTGTCGTCCTCGCTGTCGCTCGACATGGCTGCAGAGTGTGTGCCAGTGTGTAGCGTGGCCTGCCGGGGACGATGAAGATGGTGGACACTTAAGCGGGGTATGCAGAGAAGAGGAACTGCCAATTGAAGCAGGGATTGAAGCGGGGGTTGACGTATTATCTAACTGCTGATATAATTAACCGCAATTATTTGTACCCAGTCGCTCCAAATTCCCGGGGTTGCGCAGGACTCCTACTGGCTATTTGGCTGGTTTCCTTTTTCAGGACAAAAACAAGGAACGAGTTTTGGGATTATGCACCGGTACCGGTACGAAGGGAGTAGGACAGTTGGCAAGCAATACATTGAGCTCTTCTTATTGATAAAGCCAGTAATAATCAAACTAGAAAGGAAAAGAAAAAAGACAAAGAAAAATATCTGCACGAATCTTCGCGTAACATCAATGGCATAGGACCTAGATGTGCATTACTTAGAGCACATCTAGATGTGCTTTAGCAATACTGTCAAACAAAACCCCTAATCATCATTGCAAACAGCGCATAGAACATGGCTAATGCGACAACCACAAGTACACATGCTAGTTCCTTCTTGTCTCTTGCTTTCATCTGTTGCCTGTGATTGATTCTTTCTTGCTTCATCGTACTGATTGTACATTCCAGATCAGCCAGTTTCTTCTTCAGCTTTACATTATCTTCTGCGAGCTTGGTGATAACACTCCGAGCCCTGCCATGCCATTCTTCATCCAACCAGTTAACAAAGGCACAAGCCTCATATCCCTGCCAATGTTAAATAGTATTCTGGATGAGCGGTGGCATTAACTGAAGTAAAATATTGAACTTAATTAGCACTAACCTCTAAGGGGCAACTGAGAAACTGCATGCCAATGTCGAATCCCTCCGTGCATACACGTCGAGCGGGAGTGTGCCCGTGCACACAACTCAGCTTTTGGTACTTCTCGGTGGCGCAAAACTCGGAGTCGAACTCGTGTTGCGAGAGTCTGGAGTCAAGCTCCGGATCCGGCGGCAGATCGCTTTCCTTGGGGGGGGGTCATTCAGGACGGATTCAGCAAGGAGCTATACATTGGACATGCTAAAAAAGATCGGGATAGATTGGAACCTGACAGGATGATTCGGATCCGTAGTACACCTGCCTTCTGATGACCTTAGGAAAGTGCTCAGCGGCAATACGAGCAGAAGCAGCCGCACCGAAACCATCAGCACCACTCGTCCGCATTCCCCCAATGTCAGCGCCTTGTGAGGGAATTTGGAGGCTATGTAGGGATTTGGGGGAAATGGGGAAACTATGGAGATAAGCTAATGGTCGGGAACTACTAATGGCACTATATATATGTTGTATACGACACACTGTTTGTACATGTCGTTTGTGTTAGGTATTACAACGTCACACACGATTTCCGCACCAAACCGTGTGAGAAGACAACGTAGGTTAGACACGGTTGTCGTTACATAACCGTATGTGATGTACTACCATGTCCATATAATTGAGTTACGGTGAGATACCGTGTAAACAGCCGCTCCACGGATATCCGTAAAAAAACAGCCGCTCTGCATATAGAGATGGCGGCAGCGGCCTAGGCAGTCTCGGTCGGTGGGCGGTGGCAGCGTCATAGGAGGTCAATCGTCGGTCTGCGGCGGGAGATAGGAGGAGCTCAACCATCGAGGTCGGCGGCGGCATGATTCGAGCACATCCATCGCGGTCGATGGCGGGATAGTGGAGGTCGAACTTCAGGCAGCAACCGCACTAAGCTTTGCTCCTCGACCCTGCTATCTCGGCGTGCCGCCGCATCGCACTTGTCTGTCTGCTGGGTGAATTTGATGAGTTGCTAGCCAAGGGATCACGCACCCGTGTAACAGAGCAGCGTAAAATCATCAAAAACCCCAAGTTCATTCGGGGTCAACTTAATGATCCCAGTTCCCCCATGTACATGGGAATTAAGATGTAAGACTAGTCTTTATGCCTACCCTGCAACTTAATTCGTTCAATTTAGAACTATCACGTGTACTGAATTTGTGAGTTATGCCCGGTTCTCTATTGATGTAAGAACCGTTAATATGTTGACCTTGATATGCTGTCAGCTCAGGCAATGAATATGAACTGTTTTTGTTAGTATTATTATTACTATTATATCATACAGGTAGCACACTCAATTGATCTCACTACAGTATGTGTGAACAAATATATGCAATCTAGTTTGCGAATAGCACACGGTTCGTTGATGAAAGCCGTGTGCCGGCCAAACCCCGCCACCCCACCCACGATCTGATTTGTGCTTTCTGATTGGCCAGAACCCAAACCCCACGGATCATACATCTGCATCGTTGGATGTTCCCAGATCGAACGGCAATCCTCATCCCTTTCGACAACACATGCAGTTCTGGTTGTAATTTTATTTTTATGCACAAAATGCACGTTAATCTCCAAAAATGTCTTAAATATAGCTAACGATACCTCAAATGCACCAGAAAATCAAACACGTGGTATATTGGTGATTGCGTACCATAGGGAAATTTTTATCAGGCCAAACAATGAAGTCACCGGCCACAGGAGTTTGAATTGACATGTATACTTTTGGGAAACCATGATCCTTCATGTGAGATGCTTTGGTTTGGAAGGAGCGGTCATCAAAACTTGTGCCAAACTTTACCATTTTTTTTCCACGGGGTCGTAAGAGCACGCCACAGGCACACATCGATTTTGATGATGTCCGAACTCCATCTGAATTTCCTGTAATTAAAATACCAACTAGGCCTACGCTAGTGGCCGCACCTCACGGCTGAAATGTTTGAAACTTCTCCCCGCTTCTCGAACAAACGGATGAAACTCACAAAGCGACGCACAAATGATCTGTGCACCTTTGCTAGGCTGATAGTAAGGGGGTATCATAGCTAGTATCATGCATGCGAACTAGGCAATTTTGACGAGCTGTCATAGAATTAATTAAATGAAGAAAGAGAGGGTTAAGTATCATATCATGAAACCGCATCATAATAAATGCTATGCTACTATGTGTCATGCATGACAATATAAATAAAGTACTACATATGATACTAGCTACTCTATGATACTATGCATTAGAGCAAGTACACAATAGAGTGACATAATTAAGACTAGCCACAATGGGTAGTAACATCGAATGTTACTACCTCTATCGTGGGGAGTAACATATGTGTAGTAACATGCAACACTTCATTTATTAGGCTATAGACTCATCTTGCCTTGAGATGTGTGATGTTACTCATACTACTAGTAAGACTAGCCACAGTGGGTAGTAACTTAGACTAGTAACATGCATATGTTACTAGTCTATGTTACTACCTCTATAATGAGGAGTAACATATGTGTGCTGTCATGCAACACTTCATTTATTAGGTTATAGACTCATCTTGCCTTGGTATGTGCGATGTTACTCATAGTACTAGTAACTAGCTATGTTACTACATGCCTCTCTTTCTTCATTAATTGCTTGCCACATCATCTATTTTATCTAGATATGTGTGATGTTACCATCTATGTTATTCCCGCTGTGGGTAGTCTAAGACTAGACACAATGGGTAGTAACATAGACTAGTAACATACCCATGTTACTAGTCTATGTTACTACCTCGAGTAACATATGTGTGTGGTAACCTGCAACACTTCATTTATTAGGCTATAGACACATCTTGCCTTGATATATATGTGATGTTACTCATACTAGTACTCCCTCCTTTCCTGTTTATAGGGCTCAATTCAAAAAACCCACGAACCAAGGTAGATGGTGAGTGGTGGAATACTTTTTGTAGTTTGCAAAAGCACCTAATTAATGCTCTTGTTTTCCTCAAAGTACATGCATTGGTCAATTCTCTCTTAATACTTGCATGCAATGATTTAATGCACCTTGGAATCTGAACATGTGATGGGAAACAACCAAATTGAGCCTTATAAAATTGAAAAACTAAAATTTTGAGATAAGCCCTATAAACCGGAAAGGAGGGAGTAGTAACTAGCTATGTTACCACTTTCATCTCTTTCTTCATTTATTGCATGCCACATCATCTATTTAACCTAGATATGTGTGATGTTACTACCTATGTTACTCCCACTTACTAGTAGTATGAGTAACATCACACACATATCAAGGCAACATGAGTCTATAGCCTAATAAATGAAGTGTTGCATGTTACCACACATATGTTACTCCCCACTATAGAGGTAGTAACATAGACTAGTAACATGTGCATGTTACTAGTCTATGTTACTACCCATTCTGGCCAGTCTAACTAGCTATGTTACCACTTTCCTCTCTTCCTTCATTTATTGCTTGCCACATCATCTATTTTATCTAGATACATGTGATGTTACTACCTATATATGTTACTCCCACTGTGGGTAGTCTAAGCAGGCTATAAGGAATAGAATAATATATATGTGCTTATTAGTTGGAGGAAAGAGAAGAGAAGCAGGCTCTTGGTTAGTAGAGCCAGCTGCAACACGAGACCCAAGACACTTTGTGAGGATGTAAGATGGGCCAACTATTGATAAACTAGTACGTATATAAAACTTATTATTGTACATGCCCGCTAAGAGATTGGCTGTATATGACATGGCAACTTCTTATAGCCGACCCTTGGCTGTATTATTAACCATGCTCTTAGTGAGGTAGCTAGTATATCATAGATGACTAGCTAGTATCAGATCACTAGCCTCAGTGGGAGTAACTTCAGCAGTAACATTGAATCCAACTCAGCAAACTTACTTAGGTGGCAATAAGTTAATGAGGAGAGAGATAGTTTCAATAACTTAGCTAGTTACTGTAACATCACATGTCCCAATGCAATATGAGTCTATAACCTAATAAATGAAGCTTTGCATGACACTACACTTATGTTACTACCCACTATGAAGGTAGTAACATATATGTCTAGGGATATGTGTATGTTACTAGTGTACTCTCCGTTGTGGCTAGTCTCATACTCCCTCCTTTCCGGTTTAGGCTGGTTGTAATGGTATTATCATAAGCGGTATCATGCATGCCAACTAGACTTTCTGGATGATGTGGCACACAACTAAATGAGGAAAGAGAGGATGTGGTATCATATCATGATACCGTGTCATATTAAATGTTGTACTACTACTTTGTGTGATGCGTGACAATTAGTAAGGCAACCTAAGATGCTAACTTATGATACTATGCATTACGGAAGTAGTATCCTAAACTATCATATGCATGATACTAGTATATGATACTCCCCATTACAACCAGCCTTATAGTGCTCAATTCAAAAATCTCACCAACCAAGGTAGATGGTGAGTGGTGGAATACTTTTTGTAGTTTGCAAAAACACCCAATTAATGCTTTTGTTTTCCTCAAAAAATTATGTTTTCCAATGTATTAATTGCAATACATGCATGCATATATAAAGTACATGCATTGGTCAACTTTCTCTTAATACTTGCATGCAATGATTTAATGCACCTTGGATCTATATATTATACTATACTCTATGTATTATACTATGCGCTATAATTAATTAAAGATAGTATCATACACTAGTATCATATATACTGTATATTCATGATACTAGTATATGACACTCTCCACTATACTCGTGATTTCTTACCGTGGAAAAAAATTGGAGGCGAAACGATGAACTCATGTTTTCATTCGAACAAAAATATGATGTTAGGTAATGTAAATGTTTTCAAAGAGAACACGGTTCACTGACGAAAGCCGTGTGTCCACTAAATCGTGGCTGATGCACCCCCCCACCCCTCTGCCATGCGCGCGATCTAAGTCCTGCTTTCTGATTGGCCAGAACCCAAACCCCACAGATCATACATCTGCATTGTTGCATTCTCCTTGATCGAACGACGATCCTCATCCCTTTTGACAACACATGTCACCACAAAAAAAGACACATCCGTGACATTTTGGGCTGAACGAAAGAAAAATCTGTCATACTCATGACACTTCTATGACGATAATTGTGACAAAACCTGGTATCATCATAGATGTGGTGGGGTCCTACTTCTATGGCAAAAAATCATGACAGAAAATGGGCTTTTCGTCCTGGGCGGGCCGGAGACGCAGCTGCATGACATTCTTTGGGCCGTCCATGATGGGAAAAACCATGGTAGAAGCGAGGGCGAGGAAAATATCGGGGAGTTCCCCGTTACGGTGGGTGGTCGGGGGCCGAGCAATGCGTGTTTCTCTCGTATGTATGCGCGTGTGTGCCAGGCGTTGGGCTCTAACTAAACCCGAGCGATTTCACTGCAGGCTACGCATTATTGAACCCGAGCGATCGATCGATCCCTTGCTGTTAACTGAACCCGAGTGATTCCTTTGATACTGCTGCTAACTGAAGCCGATCGAACACTGTTGCCTCCTTCCCATGATGAACAGTGAGCGTTGTTGAGGGGGTTTGGATGAACAGTTCCCGGTGGGGGGTTGGATGAACAGGACCACGTGGTCGTAGAGGCTGTTGCCGCTGGATGAACAGTACCCCGATTGATCGAGCCGGTGGATGAACAGGACCCCGTGGAGGGCTGGATGATCAGGACCCCATGGAGGGCTGGTTGAACAGTAGTCAGTGGAGGGCTGGTTGAACAGTATCCGGTGGAGGGCTGGATGAACAGTAGCCCGTGGAGGGGTGGTTGAACAGGACCCCTTGGAGAGGGCTGGCTGAACAGTACCCGGTGGAGGAGCAGTGGAGGCTGGATGAACAGGACACCGGGGATGAACAGTCGCAGGTGAGGCTGGAGGAGGTCGACAGTGGATGAACAGTAGCCCGTGGAGGCTGGAGGAGGTCGACGGTGGAGATGAACAGTATCCCGTGGAGTCCCGTTTTGCGGTACGCCACACCTCTCCCGATGAACAGGACCCCCGTTTCGACCATAACGCTCCAACACAAGCCCGTTTCCTCCTTTTTGGGGTACGCCACACCCCTCCCGATCAACAGGACCCCGTTTCGACCGTAGGAGGTCCGTTTCCTCCATTTTGCGGTATGCCAGACCCCTCCCGATGAATAGGATCCCGTTTCGATAGTGGCCGGCCGAACACAAGGCCGTTTCCTCCGTTCTGCGGTACGCCAGGCCTCGTTTCCATTACCTGTTCCATCCAAGCCGGTTGGCTCCCGATGAACACGACGACGCATTCCGTTCCGACCCAGCCGGTTGCCTCCCCATGAACACGACGACGGTGCAGCTTCTTCGTTCCGACCCAGCCATGTACATGAGCCCTGGCCGTACGTATGCGCGAGTAGGCGTTCGAGACCCCGCCCGTATGTACGTACGTGGCCGTATATTCTTTCTTGCACCCTGGCCGATGTACGTATGTGTACATGCTACGTGCGCGCCTGTACTACGACACGTGCACGCCTGTACTACGACACGTGCGCGCCTCTACATCGACCAGTATGTACGTACACGTCCGCGACCAGAATGACAACGCTACATACGCTTTGACCAGGTGGGTCCCGATTGTCAGGCACTTCCTTGCGTGCGAAGATGTAGCTGGTGGGTCCCAGCAGTCAGGGGGGCGAATCATTTTTTTTGCCCGTAATATGAACGCACTTCCTTGCGTGTGAAGATGTAGCTGGTGGGTCCCATCAGTCGGGGGGAAATATATTTTTCTATGATGGCCCGTCCGGTGGGTCCCTGCTGTCAGATGGAGGAATCGTTATTTTGCGCGTAATGAGGAGGCACTTCCTTGCTGCGGCCGTGGACCCAGCTGTCAGCGTCTCCACATACAGTACTCTTCCGATGGAAGTCGTTCTTTGACCACATTGACCACGCCGCGCCGAGAGCACCAGGGCAGTGGACGACGGCGATGCCTAGGAAGGGGACAACACAGAGCCGGGGAAGACGCGGCAGTGGATGCCCACGCGAAGAGGAGTACGAGGGTTCACTAGTTCGGCTGCGGTGTGAGGATACCGCCGCAAAAGGGCCTGGCCAGCAGTGGGAGTGGTAGGGGCGGTGAGGCCGCCGCGGCAGCACAGCCGGCCACGGGAGACAGGAGCAGGCGGCACGACCAGCGCTGCTTTGGGCGGCTGGAGCAAGAAGACCAGAGGTTGAAGAATCACGACGGCCGTTGGATGGACATCGTACGGTCACTGCAGCTAGAATCGTTTATATTGACTAAGTTGACAAAGCCCTTGGTACGCGTCAACTTAGTAGGCCCATAGGTCAGCCTCCGAAACGGTACGCTCCAGATGTCAGGGGGGAGGAATCATTTTTTGGGCGGCTGAAGCTAGAATATCCGGGATTGAAGAAGAAGCACGACATCCGTTGGATGGACATCCAACGGACGCTGCTGCTAGAACCGTGTGTTGACTATAAGTTGACAAAGCCTTGCATACGCGTCAACTTAGTACGCCCACAAGTGTGTGGCACAGAACTTATAGCCCATTTGCGATTTGTAAGAATGTATAGCCCATTTTTGAATTCTAATGGAATTTACTAACCCATTTACAGTTTGTTAAAAGTACAACCCATTTTCTAGCTAGGGCAACGATTAATAATTTCAACCAACCCTTCAAAACAGAATTAAATAAAATTTCCCACATTTTGATGGGATCCGAAATATTTTTGTCTCGAAATTTCTAGTCAGATTAAATACAATTTCAATATAAATTTGTATTACGTAAAAATCCAACGCGCGCAACAATTAATGAAATAAAAAATTTCAAAATCCAAAAGTAATATTTTATAAACTACTTATGTGTTTGGTGCATTTTTTATAGTTACTGCCCAGTTTTTATAATTACATCCCATTTATTATTTCTTAAAGCTCATTTTCTTGTTAAGCCTAATGCATCCCTCCTAGGAAAGATTTGCAGCCCAGCAGGGCGGAGAATAACAAGTTGACCCGGATTGTGTACAACTGTCGGCCCAGGTGCATTGCTGATGTTGAAAAAAAGGCCTGTGTAGTACAGTACAACCTTACATGGCTACTCAGCCCACGTTCAGCGACGCCGGAAAGGCCCAAACAAGGCTTCTGTACAACTTCTTGAAGTCACTGAGCTCAATTAATGCAGGAGTCAAAAAATGAAACAAGACACTGAGGTAACCACGAAGGAATTGGACAGACTGAAATTTGTGCTATCTGAATCCGGCCAATCCTATTTCCCGAAGAGACTATAGTTCAAATGGTAAGTTCTGTTGATGCGTGTCCATGATGTATGAGATTTATTTGTCCAGTGTATGTAATTTGCTGTTTGTGTACGCTTTATTATCACTGGTGCCGAATTATAATGCCCAGTGGGTATATTCAACTGTAATTTCTTTATTGTATAGTGTAGGATTATTCTACGTTTCTATGCCTTATTCTTTTTATTGTATAGTGTATGTTTTTTAGAGGCGATAGTATAGAGTACGATAATTCTTGAATATGCTATATCGTTGAAACGGGGGCCCACACGCCCAAACATTTCTTGGACGCCATACAAACGAACAAACATGTGTAGTCAAAGCAGGCCTTAATTGGGCTGGTCAAAATAATATTAAGTGGATCCTAAAAGATGTGGCCCACTGTAACAACGGCTCTTAGCAGGCCGTTAACAGGCCAAAAGCTCGATAGGGCCGCATAAATGGAAATGGCCCGCGGGCCTCTAGCAGGCCAAAATAGATGTCAATTTTGTCTCGGCCCTTTTACTTTACGGGCCAGTAAGAGGCTGAAAGTGTTATGGGCCATAGGAGGCCCAATTTGCAAACTAGGCTTTTAACAGGCCGAAAGTCACGCTGGGCTGAAATGATGCCCTGCAGAACGTGGGCCCCTAATGGACCTAAAGTCAAAGGCCCAACTATTGTGTGGGCTGTTAATTGGCCGAGAGAGAAAATGGGCAAGGAATGGCCCATTTACCGAATGGGTCGATTACAGGCCTAAAGTCACAGTGGGCTAGAATTGGCCCAACTGCAGAATGGGCCGAGAAAAGGCCGAAAGACGTTCCGGGCTGTTAACGGGCTGGAACTGACGATGGGCCGTTAACAGGACGAAAGAAACTCGGGCCGCAATTGGGCCCAAAGACGTAGCGGGCCGTTAACGGGCTAAAACTGGCGATGGGCTGGAAATTGTCAAATGTATAATGGACCTTTGCTGGGCCGATTCTATGTAACTTGTATGGGCCGTGCTTGTAAATGGGCCTGACTCAAGTAGGCCGGTAATGGGCCGGCCTGCATATTTTGACAGGCCCGGCCTTTTAACCTATATGGGCCACTGTTGGGCTGGTCCACGTGTCGACATATCATAGGCGCCTCCTGTCCAATGAATGGATGACATATGTCCCAACGCTGAGCCAACACGTGTTTCCGTCGGCCAATGAGAATTTTACACGTGGAAAGTCGTCATTGGTCGTGGCTGTTAACGGGTTATCGGATTCAAAACCGGACCCGATAGCTTAACAGCGACCCGTTATGGTGGATGCCACGTGTCGGTCACCCTTTACGAAAGCACTTCCATGACGCGGCATTTATCATCATGGAAGTGGACACTTCCGTGATGATATTTTTGGTAATGTCATGGAACACTTCTATGACAGCACAGGTATGACTATCTTGATTCTGTCATAAAATTGTCATGGATGTACATGCATGACAGAAAACATGACCTACTGTGACAAACACGTATCATCACGGAAGTGTCTTTTTTTTGTAGTGTGTACATGTTTTCAAATAGCCCCTCCCAAAAAATGTTCTCAAATAGCACACGGTTCACACACGAAAGCCGTGTGCCTACCAAACCGTGGCCGATGCCCCCCCCTCGCTGCACGTGCAATCTAAGTCATGCGTTCTGATTGGCCAGAACCCAAACCCCACGGATCATACGTGTGCACCGTTGGATGCTCCCAGATCGAACGGCAATCCTCATCCCTTTCGACAGGAAATGCAGTCCGGCTAGGAATTGATTTATATGCCAACATGCATGGTAAATGCCAAAAATGTCTTACATATAGCAAACGAGACCTGAAATGCGCCAGCAAATCAAACCCGTGGTAAATTTTTGATTGGTTTACGTGGGAAAAATTTAGAGGCGAAACGATGAACTCAAGTCTTCATTTCAAAATTAGTACGTCTTCATTTCAAACGAAATTATTCTGTTTGTGCACACGAGCGCTTAGAGGCAGCCGTTTGCATAGGCCTTTTCGCACGCGCGGCGACCGGGGATATTTTTCACCCTTTTCACCTAGGCCGCTAACACCCCCTACTGTCTGCCCGCGTTTCACTCAACTAGTCCACCCAATCTCCTTCGCCAGCTCCCCCCTCCCCCAGATCCACAGCAGAACCCTCTCCGGCGCCGCCGTGCTCACCCCGGCCGTGTGCCCGCTCTTCGGCGTCAAGCCTACCTCCACTGTCGTTCCCAACACACGGCGGCCCGCGCCTCGCCGTCTTCGTTTGCTCGCCAGCCACCCTTGAGCATATCGATGCAGTAACCCTCGCCTCTCCTATGGTCCGGCCGGGTTTGCATTAAGAAGCCTGTTAGTTACTGCTCTCCATCACGGTGAGGCATATTTCCTAGCAATCCCTCTTCCAATTTCGTTCTGTATGTTCCCAAATTGGCTATAAAATAATAGAGAGCCTATATATGTTCATTATCTACCTTCCTTACTACATATAAGTTGTATTTGTTCCAATAAGTTACTGCCTATTTATAGATCACGGGCGCCCGAGTCACACAAACTTAACAAATTAGCCGTACATTTTCTAAATTATTGCATGGCATGTTTAGAAAGCTTGATACCAAGTTGTTAGTTTTATGCTTATCCTCCTTTCCTGAGTTTCGCATGTGTTCTCTATAGATGCTGAGTAGCAGCGACAGCACTCATTCCGGCCATGTATCTTCATCTGATTAGAACAACACTAGGTCTTCAGCAGATTGTGAGGGATCAAGTAGTCTTGAACGGGATAGAGCTGCAGCAATTACTCTTCCGGTCAGGACACGGAGGAACGCTCCAAGGAAGCCCACACACCAGCCTAAAGGTGTATATGAAGTAACCAAGATTGATTTAAAGTCCTGGGCTCCAACTAAACCAGATAAAGCACGCATGAGGTTCAGGAGTGTGTGTGGATTCGTTGGCAGGGCAAGGCTCAACATTAATCTGCCGGAGTTTCGGAAGGCTGACACAGAAACACAGCGAAGGATAGTCCGGGAGATCATGGATCACTTCGATGTTCCAGAGCAGTGGAGAATGCAGGTGAAACACGCTGCACTGAAGAAGGCTAGGGATTCTTGGAGAAACTGGAAGCACGTGATGTACAAGAAGTACTTGAGTGAAGGCAAGGACCCAATCCCCGCATAGCCCCAAATTACAAAGGCAGACCGGGCAGAATTTTAAAGGGTCAGGGCAACTCCAGAGTTTGTTGAGAATAGTTTCAAGCAATCAGAACTTCAGAAGAAGAACATACACCCCCACCGTATGGGTGTGGCAGGATACTACGGCATGAAACTGATATGGGAATAGGAGGACAAAGAAGCAATAGCGGCGGGTGGGAATCCGGCCTTTAGTGAAATCAGGGGCGAACGCGCCAGAGACTACTTGCGGGCACGTGCAAAGAGGTGTGATGACAGAACTTATTACTTTGAAAATGCACGTGACGCCAAACTGTATGAAGTGATGGTAGAGGCTTCCAAGATCCCTGGAAGGTTCTACAAGAACATATGGCCATGTGATATTCTGTCCATTGCTCTGGACACAAAAGAGCCCCCTGGCCGTGCAAGGGGTATAGGTGTTAATGTCCCGCACAAGAGGGCTTTCACACTCAGCAAAGAAGAGAGGCTCAGCATGAAAAAAGCGAGGAGTGAAATAAAGCAGAATGCATTGTTTGAAAAGTTGAAGAAGGAGATTTATCCGGCTGTTCGAAATGATGTTGAGGAGTCAATGATGATGCAGAAGACTCTAACACTAATAGATAGCCAGCAAATGGGAGGGGAGGCAGGCATGGATGATGCTGCTTATTGCGCGACAACACTGCACAAGAGTAGCTGTGCATCAGCTGACCCCAGCGACACTGAGACTGCAGCTGCTCGTGATGATGCTATATCTCATCTATCTGGAATGAAAGATAGACTGAAGGGCGTGCTTACACATTATGAAGGTACATTAAAATGTGCAACAGCCTGGGTTTGCCCACCCTTCTTGGAAGATGGCCTCTTCTTGGACAATGTGCCATTGAAGTTGGGCTGTGTGAAGTGCTACATGACTGAAGTAAAGCATGGATTCAATGAATTTGCCCTGAAGAATGTCCTAGGAGACTTCGATGAGCAAAGGAAACACTGTTACATCACATCCAGTGGCCACGAAAGAAAATAGAGTTCATCGATGAGATTCCTGAAGCCCCGCCAAGATCAACCACTGTCACCCCTCAACTGGTGACGCTCTCCTTGCCACATCAGCTCTCGCGGGTTGATGCATCAACCTGTGATCAGCCGGACCGACTTTGTGGCGTACAGGCCATGTCACCCTCCACCCCAAAGCAGCCAGTGGCAAGGCCTACAACTGCTGATGATGCACCACCGGTTCAGATGCCGGCCGCTGAAGCAGCGGGGGGAGACACACCTGCAGCACGTGTTCAGCAGACCAACCTGGTGGAACAGACTGCTAAGCAGTCTGATGCTTTGGAACCGCCTGCTAAGCAGTCTGTAGGTCCAGAACTGATTGCTCATCAGTCCGTCAGTCCGCAGGCGTGTGATCAGCATACCAATGCGTCAGCACTTCCTGCTCAGCAAACCAACGTGTTGGCATGGCCTCCTCAGCACACCGAGAAGTTGGCACCACCTGCGCAAAAACCCGACATAGCTTCAAAGCATGGTCAGCAGTCCGATGCCTCTACTCCTACAGCCCAGCAGTCCGTCACAGCAGCACCGCCAGCTCAGTGGTCCGGCATAGATAAACCGTCTGCTAAGAAGTCCGTCCAAGCTTCACCGTCTGCTCTGCAATCTACCTTGCAGGCAACCAGACGTTCTGCCAGAAATGCTTCAAGTGCCAAGAAGGAAGTGACGAAAAAGGCTACACCCACAACCACGAGGAAGCGCAGCGGGAAAGTGAAGAGGAAAGCGAATGATTGCCTCTTACTTAAAGCACTCATCGCCCAGAACCAAATTAACAGCAGCTTGTTCAAATCGGGGAGTAATATTATTTCTGACGCCATGGATGATGAAGAAGTAGAATTGTTGCTTGCTAAAAGAAAAGCAGACGTACTTGAAGCACGCAATTACGTCCATGGCCAGCCATTTCTTGTTGGCGAATACTTTGGTGAGTGCAGCTCCAGTTGCCGCGAGTTACATGAATATTGCATGGATCAAATGTCAGCAGGTTATCATGCTTTGCTAGTCCACTACAATAGAGATCATTTCCGACACAATGCTGGTTCTGTCAATGTGATTTTCGAGGACTTACATCTCTTCTTCAACCTCAACGTGCTCGATGCCACTCTTGTTAGATGCCTGATTTTGTAAGTACTTAACAAACTCTGATCAACTTCTCCATACAAAGCTGTAAATGATAAATAACTAACTGCATTTTATTCCTCTCAGGGGATTGAACACGCAGAGAAGAAAAAGGGAGAGTGTGTATTTCATAGATCCTGCATTAGCAAATGGCACAACATTAGATGGTAAGGACCGACGGGACTGGGCCATTAACACGGTCCTCCGTATCTTCGAAAACACGTCCCATGCAGAATCATTTCTCTGGCCATATCATGAATGGTAAGTCAAGTAAACAACCACGCATACACAGATTGGCTTTCAGATTTCGACATCATTCATAAGTTCATGGCTTTCTTAATATGTAGAAATCACTGGATATTGGTATTCATTGTTCCAAACAAGAACACAGTTTACTACATCGATTCTCTTAGAGAGTCAACAAACACTCAGGATCTGATGCATGTTCAGCAATTCTTGGATAGGTATTGAATTCTACGATGTTGAAATTAATTTGCATTCATATCTGGTTCAATAATGTGTTGTCAAAATTCATCATCATTTGCAGTGTGCTCGCATTTTGGAAAACTAAACCAGGGAACCTGTTCAAGATGAAACAACCCGTGCAGCATGGGATCGTTTCTCTGGTAACACACCAAAATCTGTTATTTTCGAAAAATTTATCCAACAGTCTGCAAATACCTTTCCTTATGCTAGTCAAATGTTCAAGCTTCTAAATAAACCTCTTTCTATTTTGTCCAAAGAGAAAATAATACATCTAACACCGGTTAGGTTGTTCCTAACAGGACAAATACATGACTAATTTTGTACAAAAAATTTCAGCGTCCTCAGCAAGAAGCAGGGACCAACCTTTGTGGATACTATGTTTGCAGACACATGATCTCCATCTGCAAATCTGCTGATAGTTGTGATAATCCTCGCGAATTAGTACCAGTAAGTCTATCTTAATTAATATCTTCTACTCCACTCATATGGCACATTCTGATCTTAAAAATACTGCTGCTCGTCTTAAAACCGAGGACCCCTGAACCGCTCCCGGCTGGTGAATTGCTGATGGTTCGGAGATTTATCAACGACTTCTTCCTGGATCACTACATCAATCCCACTGGTGATAATGAAAATTCAGCATGCGTTCTCCTGAAACATTGAGTAAGAGTTAGCCGCTAAACATATAACGCATGGATCCATTGTTTTCCATCTGATGAGGTCTTCGTATTTCGTACACTATGATTAATTATGTAATGCATATATGTGTGGACAAATCATTGGAATTTAGCTACCATATATTCAATTGCAATTTTTGCGAAATCTGATGAATGTTCTTCCTGTGGACACTATTTGTTCAATTGAATATTGTGGTGAATTTGCTTTTTGCGTGCCGATTCAAAATGGGATATTTTTGTTTATTTGTTCAATTGAATATTGTGGCAAATTTGCTTTTTGCGTGCCGATTCAAAATGGGATATTTTTGTTTTAACCTGGCAATTGCTCCACACACGGTTCAACTAAATGAGTGTGTGCGATCCACATCGAAAAGCATACGTCAATCGTAGCGGAACCGCCGGCGATACACAGCAGATCGCAAACGATTTGCAGTGCTACTACGTGTGCGTAGGTTCTCCGGAACCGTTTGTGATATCACGTTATCGCACACGAGAGCTGGGAGTAAACCGTGCCCAATGCAAAATACAATCCCAGTCATAATTTTTTCAGGAAACGTGTGGGATCCCAAATGAAAAGCACACATCACTCTTGAGGCAACCGTCGAAGATACCTAACAAATCAAAAACGGTCTACGGCACTTGTATGTGCGCGAAGGGGCTCCTGAACCGTTTGCGATAGAACATTATCACAAACGGTAATTGTTGGAAAACGGGTGCGATGGAGTCTAGCATGGCAGACGGGTTACGCAGAAAACTCGTGTGCGATGGGGCACAAATTGCACACAATTCATATGTTGGCCCGTGTGCCTTACATATGGTTTCCCAAACGGTTCGTTATGATCGACCGTATGGTTTTACCGCGTCATTAGAAACGCTTAATCACCGATACCACACGTCCGAAAGAATTTAGTGTGTTTTGCATCGCACACGATTACATTTTGGAAGGCCTCTGGATCACTGCTCCATATCCCCGACGGTTTTTGGGTCGTGTGGGAAGGACACCCTATCGCACACACTCACTTGGCGATGGTTCCAAATGCCGTAATGGAAAGGGGTTAAAAACCGTTTGTTTAGGACCGACGCGCACCAGTGTTTGTTCTGTCGAACAAGGAATCCGCGCCTTGTTATCCCGAAATTTTCAAGCTCGAGTATCTTTTGTCTCATCTGTTTTGAAACTCCCGCCTCTTCAACCCGCGCCCGTGCCTTGTTATCCCGAAATTTTGACGCGCGCGAGAACTCCCTCCTCATCCGAAATCGGTCCCGCAGCCCAGACACGCGAAATCCCCCTTCTACCCCTCACCAGAAATGTCGGCTTGACGTTGCGATGTCAAAACCGGTGGGGGTACGCTGGTAACTTACCCTACATTTCGGACAAGCGCGTCCCTAAGCCATGGCTCCCCCTACCTTCCCCTTCGTCCCCCGCATTCGTACACCGAGGCCGCCAAAACCCATGAAACCCCACGCTCCTTGGTCGGCCTCCCGACCGCCGCCCAGCCGGAGACTCTTCCCCGTCGATGTCGTCCACCGCAACATCTCACCGTCCCCCATCCATCGCACTGGATGAGGATCCGTCGTTGATCTCATCGTCCCGCCAGATCAGCCGCCCCATCCTCCACCTCCAAGGAGCTGCCCCGACATTCGCCTCATCTATCGCACCACCTCCATCCCCACAGCGCCGTCTTGACCTGCCCCACCAGAACCGCAGCACCCTCACCAATTCCTCCAATCAAGTCGAGGCCAACTCGGAGCCACCAAGGAGGTTCTGCACTCACCGCTGCATTTTATCTTTTATTCCACTCACGGGGCTGCCGGTGCTCGATACCGAGCAGCCATGGCGGGTCTCCATCGACGGCGCCGTCGCCGGCCACTTCATCCATGGCGTCTCTCCCCCATGTCGTTGCTTCCTCGGCGGCGACTTCCACACCGGCATTAGCTGCAGCTGCTCCGGCTCTCGCTCGCGCTGCTGCTGCTGCTCCGGCTCTCGCTCACGTTGCGGCTCTGTTCTTGCTGTCGGTCGCGCTGCTGCACTGCTCTTGCTTTCGTTCGTGCTGCTGCTCTGCTCTGTTATTGCTGTCGGTCACGCTGCTGCTCCGCTCTTGCTCTCGTTCATGCTGTTGCTCTGCTCTTGCTCTCGCTCACACTGCTGCTGCTGCTGCACGACCTCCGGCAGCTACGGGAGTTGCTGCTTTAGCACTCGCTCGCGGTTCTGTGGCACGACTTGCTCTCTGCTAGTGTGTTCCCTGCTCGAGCGTCTGCTGATTTAGATCACTGCTTCTCTGCTACTAGTGCTCGAACGCCCTAAACATATATTGCAATGCTCTTCTACTAGTTCAATCAGTTTTGACAGTAAAATTCCGTTTCGACTATAAATTTTAGTTTCTTCAGTTAAGTTCAGAGTAAATAGTATTTACAGCATCTGTCGGAGCGGCCGTGACGCGGCTGATGCGTTTTACATCTAGCACTTTTTGGTGATGTATTTTAGATCATGCAGATGATATTAGAGTCCCACTTCAGATTAACGTTGTCTGTCTTGTCCTGCTTCAGCCTCGCCGCCGTACACCTCACTAGAGCTGCTCCAACGACGGAACCGTCCATCGCAATGGAGCAGTACCCTCGACGATGTTTCCAAAGGCCTTAGATCTTCTTCCCTGCCTCCGACAGTCACACCAGCATCACCATCCTCCACGTCCAACCCAATGATGCTGAGGTCGACAAGGCTATGCCAAAGAGGTTGTACACTCGTTGCATCAGTTTGTTACTCTGCATTCATGTCGATCCCTCAGGGATCCTTTGCTATGGAACTACTATGGTACTACTATTCGTGCATTTGGTTAGGAGTGGAGCAAAGCAAAACTAGAGGATTTTTTCCCTTTGGTGTCTCTTTCAAAGAAAAATGGTAGGAATTTTAATATCCAGTTGGACGTCCTTTTCAAATTAATATGCATGAAGAACAACACTAATTGCATTACTGGCATAATAATATTCTTATTTTTTTCATTTTCACGTGGTTTAACTTTAATTTGACCATGTTTCTCCATTCCTGTGTTCTTCCAATTCATGTGAACCAAACACCGAGGTTCACAGAAATCCTATGTTTCCAAATGCTCTGTTTTGCACGTGCATTCCTATCCTATTCCTACATTTTTCCTGTCCTTGCTTAATAGGATCCTCCAATTCTAAGGAGCCCTTACGGATTTACTTCATTTTCAGATAGGCGTCAAAGAAAACTCTATGTGTTATGTCCTGCTCCTGCCGTGCCGTCATCCACCCCACCTGAGGTGCACCATCGACAGAAGCGTTCACTACAGCAGAGATTCCCCCTGCAAACTTTCTTTCGCCGCCTCAGATCATCTTCCCCGTTGCCGGAAGCCACGCCAACTGCATTACCATCATCGACTGAGCAGATGAACCTAAGGACTACACAGTTCCAGAAGAGAGGTCGCAGTCTTTCATGTTTGCTTACGTTATACATCGGTTATTATTACCTGCTACTTTATCGTTCAAACTTGAGTTTTAAAATGCCCGTGGGTCTCATATCGAGGCAGCAACGAATAGTATATGTCTACTATCTGGTTCATCTGGGGTCTTCTATCTGGTTCATGTTGGCTGGGCAACAGACAGTAGATGATCCATTGTCTACCTTTTTAAACTGAAGCTATAATCTACATGCTATCATTAGTTTTGGGTCTATCCATTCGTTTGCTACCATCAATCTTGATTTCTGCATGCACCCCTTAGGCCTTACAAAATCTAACACTTTTTTTATTATGCATGTCAGTTATTGTACACAATCGTACTGAACATGTAGAGAAAAAGAGAAGACCGTTGTGTGGGAATATAATGTCATGCAGACGCCGCTCCATTGCGGGCGGAGTGCCCCCCCTCCCGCCATTCCAGATTGTATTCCAAAGGAAGATAACTGTTCATATGGGGATTCAGAGGGAGCCGACCACTCCTATTTACCACCTGAGGTGTTTTCTCTAACCTGGCATGCTGATGTTGGTCATATCATGCATATGGCGCCTCGCATTGCTTACATTATACATCTTATACGTCATCAGCTTAGTTTAGATTTGCTTTGTGTGAATGCCACCTGTTTGGTTTCTATATCATACTCCACCGTTCCTAAATATTTGTCTTTTTAGAGATTTCAACAAGTGACTACATACGGAGCAAAATGAGTGAATCTACACTGTAAAATATGTCTATATACATCTGTATGTGGTAGTCCATTTGAAATCTCTAAAAAGACAAATATTTAGGAACGAAGGGAGTATATGGGAATTATGCAATGCCATCTTCTTTAGCCAGGCATCATATACATGAATCATGCAATGCCATCCTGTTTAGCCAGTCATCGTATATGTGAATTGTATCGTGCCATATTTTTTTCATAATGTATTCCATTTTTCAACAATGTTTATACATTCACCTACTCTTCCTGTGCATTAGACATTTGAGTTGGTCATGGGAAAATCTGGAGTGAAAACAAGGTCTTTTGAGCAGTCAGTGCTACCTGTCAATGCAGATTTCTTGCTGGTTACAGATAGCTCCTCAGAGGAGGATTCAGAGACAGATGACCAGTCGTATTCCCCCCCCCCCCCGAGGTGCATGCTCTAACTTGGCAAGGTTATATTGCTCATATCATGCATATGGTGTCTTGCATTGCCATGCCATCTGCTTAGACTAGACATGCTTTGTGTGAATGCCTCATGTTTGCTTTCTATATAAGATATGTGAATTATGCAATGCCATGTTTTTCAGCCAGTTATCATATATGTGAATTATGCACCGCCATGTAGCCAGGCATCATATATGTGAATTATCTCATGCCATCTTTTTTTTCATTACGTATTCCATTTGTCGACAATATGTGTATATTGAACTACTCTTCATGTGTATCAGCCATTTGAGCCAGTTATGGAAAAATCAGGAGTGAAAACAAGGTCTTCAGAGTAGGCAATGGTACCTGTTGAAGCATATATCTCAATGGTTACAGGGAGCTCCTCAGAGGAGGATTCAGAGACAGATGACCAGTCCTATATCACACCTGAGGTGTATGCTCTAAGTTGCAATGTTTATATTTCTCATATCATGCATATGGTGTCTTGCATTGCTTAGTTTAGACATCATATGCACAATATTGAATTCCATCTGCTTAGTTTAGAGATCATACATGCGAGTGCCAGCTGCTTAGTATATGAATCAATTATGTCAATTATATCATGTCATCCTGTATACTTAGACAACATTTATGTGAATTATTTCATCCCAACCTATTTTAGAAAGACATCATATAGTTTTGTCATGTCATCCTGTTTAGATACTCATCATATGTTGAATTATGCCATTATATCCTGTCAAGTTATCCATCATATATCTGAAACTGTGTCATGTTGTCCTGTTTGGTTAGACAACATATATGTGAATTACCACATCTGTCTATCATACAATTTCTGTACGTTCAATTTATTTTCTTGTTTATTAGCCATTTGAATTGGAGTGGGCGATGGCAGTATCTAAGGGAGCAAAAACCCGTTCTTCACAAAAGACAGTGCTACCCGTGGATGCAGATAGAACCATGGTTGCACTGGCCCACAAACTAGCCCCACCACACATAATCAAGACTCTTCCAGATTGCACACTTACACCGTTGGGCAGAGAATCAGCTACAGCCCATCTAACCCCAACCCCGGCGGATAGTAACCCACTTCTAGTTGACAAAGCACCATGTCCAGCACAAAGTACGCCCACACGAGCAGTTTGTAAAGCAACTGCAGTGCCCAAAGCACGAAGACCACCACAGCGAACCCAAACTCCACGTTTAAAGCAGAAGAGAAACTGTTCTCAGGTCAGATTTCGTAGCTATGGTCCATACTCCTTTGTTGTTGCATCACTGTATTTACTCATACCAACTACTTTCGAATTTGAAAGATCCAATTGAAACTCCAATGGTGCAACAGGTATGTTTTAAACCTATTTCTTTAACTGGATTGTTGTTCTAACTTCTTTCTCTATGTTGATTTCAGTTTCAGTTGTATAAAAAGTTATGTTCTCATGTGATGCACATTACAAGTGTTGCCAATGTTGTGTAGTTTCTCACACTTATATTCTGTCTATGCTGTTGTGTCTTAAAAAATATGAGTTGAACCGTGTCTCTATCTTGATTTGGCAACATAAACTAGAATGATATGGACAATACAATGACCATAGTACATGGATATATGTTTGTTTCATGTTGTTATCCTGTCCACCTTACTACTAAACCAGTTTACCAAAATGAGTTTGGTATACTACATTCTAAACCTGTGATGTGTCTGCTTGTTTCTCTTGTAGTATGCGAACAGAATATTGGAGAAGAGCACCCCACTATGCAATGGTAGAGAAAGTAATGCAGATAAGGTTCAAGATAGTAAGACAACCCTGTTGGTCTCCAAGAAAGGTGGTAAAAATGATCTTGTAGACAGTGAGAAAACCCCACAGTCCTGTGTTGATGTAGTGTTCGAGTTACTGGGCAGTACTGCTGGCACAAGCTCTTTGACCTCGCTGCCTGAATCACTTCGGCTTCTTCAGTCTCAACTATAAGCTGAAAGGCATCAGTCAGTTGTGTTGCGGCAAGAAGCCGAAGGACCGAGGAAGTCCCTACACAATTTAGATGCATACTTTCTTGTGCAACAGCAAGCGATGGAGGATTTAAGCGCCAAACAAGAGAAAGTTACTAAGCTTGCTAAGCATCTTGCCAGCATTATGGGTACCCAGGATATTGTTTCTGGAGCTCTTCTGAAGTGGTTTCAGTTCTGGACTTGTTTTGCTGTGGCGTTTATTTGCACTGGTCGCCAACTTTGACAACCAGTGTATATGATATGATGCTGTGTTCCCTATATTTGCACTGGTGGCGAACTTTGATGCCCAGTGGACGTAATATGTGTAATAGTTGTGATAGCCTAGCGTAAGTTTCTTGCTTATTTATTTCCTTGTTGTCTTGTTTATTTGTTTGCTTGTAGTCAGTGCAGTTCTTTTTCCGCGGTTTGGCCGCAATAACCTATTTTTTAAAACTAAGCCACAATAACCGTGGGCTACATATTTACTGTAGTTACCATGGGCCTCCTACGGGCCGTAGAAACAATGGGCGGGCCATAGAAACAATGGGCCTTCTACAGGCCGTAGCATCAATGGGCCTTCTACGGGCCGTAGCATAAATGGGCCTTCTACGGGCCGTAGCATAAATGGGCCAAACATGGGTCAATAACAGACCGCATTATGGGCCGTAAATGGGCTAGATTTGGAATCGTCCGTTCATGGGCCAACAATAACGGGCCATCGTTAATCGGCCGTATTTGATGACGCTATGAAAATGGCCCAACCGATTAACCGGCCGCAAACGGGCCGATTGTAACCACGGGCTGAATTTGGCCCACAAGCAGAAAAGGCCAGTAACGGGCCGTAAGTAACCGAATGCTGGAATTAAGCCCAAGAATAAATGGGCCCTGAGAAGGCCAAAAGATAACACGGGTTGGAAACGGCCCAATGGAATAATGGGCCGTTAGTGGGTATGAAGTGATACATTGTTCATTGCGGGCCAAATTCACTACGGGCCATTAATGGGCCAAGAATTACAAATGGCCTCATGTGGGCCGAAAGAAATCATGGGCCATACATGGGCCGAAAGTTACAACGGGCTGGAATCATATTGGACGGCCCAGATGAAGCTACTGGGCTTAATTCCGATAGGCCGTAACGGGCCGTGAGTTAGCGGGCCGTAAATGGGCTATATAGGACCAGGCTTTCCGTGGGCCGGCCTGTTACATTTTGCCAAGTCAAACGGGCTGGCCTTATCACCGGAATGGGCCTCTGTTGGGCCATGCCACGTGTCGACCTATCATAGGCGCCTCCTGTCCAATGAATGGATGACATCTGTCCCAACAGTGAGCCAACACGTGTTTCCTCCGGCCAATGACAATTTTACACGTGGAAAATCCTCATTGGTCCGGGCTGTTAACGGGTTATCGGATCCAAAACCGGACCCGATAGCTTAAGGCGACCCGTTACGGTGGATGCCACGCGTCGGTCACCCTTGACGAAAGCACTTCCATGACGCGCGATTTATAGTCATGGAAGTGGACACTTCCGTGATGATAATTTTGGTAATGTCATGGAACACTTCTACGATAGCACAGGTATGACTATCTTGATTCTGTCATAAAATCATCATGGGTGTACATGCATGACAGAAAACGTGACCTACTGTGACAAACATGTATCATCATGGAAGTGTATTTTTTTAGTGGAGCTGTCGGTTGAACCACCAGTCGGCAGCTACCTAGGATACCTCTCGCCCATGAATAATGATTACAGTTATCCAACGATGCTATAATCTAGTTAAATATGGCAATTACCAGTAGTAAATGCCATGAAGTAGTCGGCCACACCTGAGGCCATTAAAAATTAATATCAACCATTATGCACCCCCTCCTGGCGCACTCCATATAAGTCAGGAGGGAAGCTCTGGGCTGAAGGTTGGACACATCCATACATTGTACCTTACACCAAGAGCTAAGAGCATCGTAGGACTAGGGTATTACCTCCACCGCAGAGAGTCCAAACCGGTATAAATCCTTGAGCGTACTCCCAATTGCACCGTTTGGTAGATACGCTTGCCTATACATTCCTACCCTCCTAGTATTGTCAGGATTATATCCACGACAAATGGTCAGACTAATCTCTTGGGTGCTCATGTCCTACAATGGTTAGGATCAGTACCAGTTCATACCACAGGCATAGAGTGCTATGATATGTTTCCAACGTATCTAATTTTTTTATTGTTCCATGCTATTATAGTATCAATCTTCGATGTTTTATATGCATTTATAAGTAATTATATATCATTTTTTGGACTAACCTATTAACTTCGTGCCCAGTGCCAGTTGTTGTTTCTTGCCTGTTTTTTATTTTTTAGAATATCAGTACCAAACGAAGTCCAAATGCCACGAAACTTTTTGTGGATTTTTTCTGGACATAAGAGACCCTAGAAGCTTCGGGAGAGGACCAGAAGATGGAGTATCTTGGGAAACGTAGCATGCAATTTCAAAAAAATTCCTACAATCACACAAGATCTATCTAGGAGATGCATAGCAACGAGAGGGGGTGAGTGTGTCCACCTACCCTCGTAGACCGAAAGCGGAAGCGTTAGCTTAACGCGGTTGATGCAGTCGAACGTCTTTGCGATCCAACCGATCAAGCACCGAACGTACGGCACCTCTGAGTTCTGCACACGTTCAGCTTGATGGCGTCCCTCAAACTCTTGATCTAGCAAAGTGTCGGGGGAGAGTTTCGTCAGCACGATGGCGTGGTGACGGTGATGGTGATGTGATCTGCGCAGGGCTTCGCTTAAGCACTACGACAATATGACCGGAGGAGTAAACGGTGGAGGGGGCACCGCACACGGCTAAGAACAATTGATGTGTTTTGGGGTGCCCCCCTGCCCCATATATAAAGGAGGAGAGGGAAGGAGGCCAGCCCTAGGGGCGCGCCAAGTGGGGGGAAACCCACTAGGACTCCTAGTCCTAGTCGACCCCCTTCCTTCTTTCAGAGGGGGAAAAGGGAAAGGAGAGGGAGAGGGAGAAGGAAAGGGGGGTCGCACCCCCTCCCCTTGTCCAATTCAGACTGCCCATGGGGGGGCGCCACCACTTGTGGGCTGCCATCTCTCTCCCCTATGGCCCATAGTGGCCCATACTTTCCCCGGAGGGTTCCGGTAACCCCTCGGTACTCCGATAAATATCCGAACCACTCCGAAACCATTCCGGTGTCCGAATACTATCGTCCAATATATCAATCTTTACTTCTCGACCATTTCGAGACTCCTCGTCATGTCCGTGATCTCATCCGGGACTTCGAACAATCTTCGGTCACCAAAACACACAACTCATAATACAAATCGTCATCGAACGTTAAGCGTGCGGACCCTATGGGTTCGAGAACTATGTAGACATGATCGAGACACATCTCCAATCAATAACCAACAGCGGAACCTGGATGCTCACACTACAAAAAAAAGGCACATCTGTGACATTTTGGGCCGAACAAATATTGTTTCTGTCATACTTATGACACTTCTATGACGATAATTGTGACAAAACCCAGTATCATCATAGATGTGGTGGGCTCCTACTTCTATGACAAAAAATCATCATAGAAAATGGGCTTTTCTTCCTGGGCGGGCCGGAGACACAGCTGCATGACATTCTTTGGGCCGTCCATGACGGAAAAAACCGTGGTAGAAGCGAGGGCGAGGAAAATATTGGGGAGTTCCCGGTTACGGTGGGTGGTCGGGGGCCGAGCGATGTGCGTTTCTCTCGTATGTACATGTGTGTGTGTGAGGCATTGCGCTCTAACTAAACCTGAGTGAGGCGTTGGGCTCTAACTGAACCAGAGCGATTGCACTGCAGGCTACGCGTTACTGAACCCGAGCGATCGATCGATCCCTTGCTGTTAACTGAACCCGAGTGATTCCTTTGCTACTGCTGCTAACTGAAGCCGATCGATGCTGCCTCTGGATGAACAGTGAGTGTTGTTGGGGGGTTTGGATGAACAGTTCCCGATGGGGGGTTGGATGAACAGGACCCCGTGGTAGTAGAGGCAGTTGCCGCTAGATGAACAGTAACCCGATCGATCGAGCCAGTGGATGAACAGGACCCCGTGGAGGGCTGGATGAACAGGACGGCCCCGTGGAGGGCTGGTTGAACAGTAGCCGGTGGAGGGCTGGATGAACAGTAGCCCGTGGAGGGGTGGTTCAAAAGGACCCTGTGGAGAGGGTTGGTTGAACAGGAGCCGCAGGAGGAGCGCGCGGTGGAGGCTGGATGAACAGGAGCCCGTGGATGAATAGTCCCAGGTGGAGGCTGGAGGAGGTTGACGGTGGATGAATAGTAGCTCGTGGAGGCAGTCCATGGTGCAGATGAACAATATCCCGTGGAGTCCAGTTTTGCGGTATGCCACACCCCTCCCAATGAACAGGACCCCCGTTTCGACCGTAGCACTCCAACACAAGTCCGTTTCCTCTGTTTTGCGGTACGCCACACCCCTCCCGATCAATAAGACCCCGTTTCCACCGTAGGAGGTCCATTTCCTCCGTTTTGCGGTACACCCGACCCCTCCCGATGAACAGGATCTCGTTTCGACCGTGGCCGGTCGAACACAAGGCAGTTTTCTCCGTTCTGCGGTACGCCAGGCCTCGTTTCCATCGGCTGTTCCGTCCAAGCCAGTTGGCTCCCAATGAACATGACATTTCTGTTGCTTCCCGATGAACACGACGCATTCCGTTGCCTCCCCATGAACACGACGACGGCGCAGCTTATCCGTTCCGACCCAACCTTGTACACGAGCCCTGGCCGTACATATGCGCGAGTAGGCATTCGAGATCCCGCTCGTATGTACGTACGTGGTCGTATTTTCTTTCTTGCACCCTGGCCGCTGTACGTACGTGTACATGTTACGTGCGCGCCTCTACTACGACACGTGCGCGCCCCTACATCGACCAGTATGTATGTACACGTTCGCGACCAGAATGACAATGCTACGTACGCTTCGACCAGGTGGGTCCCAACTGTCATGCACTTCCTTGCGTGCGAAGATGTAGCTGGTGGGTCCCAGCAGTCAGGGGGGAAATGTTTTTTTTCGTGAAATACGGTGGCCTGTCTGGTGGGTCCCTGCTGTCAGGTGGAGGAATCATTATTTTCCGCGTAATAAGGAGGCACTTCCTTGCTGCGGCTATGGACCTAGCTGTCAGCCTCTCCACGTACAGTACTCTTTCGATGGAAGTCGTTCCTTGACCATGTTGACCACGCCGCACCGAGCACCAGGGCGGTGGACGACGACGCGGCCTAGGAAGGGGACGACACGGAGCCGGGGAAAATGCGGTAGTGGTTGCCCACGTGGAGAGGAGTACGAGGGTTCACTGGTTCGACTGTGGTGTGAGGCTGCCGTCACTGCAGAATAACTGGGGGTGTGGGTGAGTAGAGGATGGCCTGGCCAGCAGTGGGAGTAGTAGGGGGTGGTGAGGCCTCCGCGGCATCACAGCCGGCCACGGGAGGCAGGAGCATGCGGCACGACCGGCGCTGGTTTGGGAGGCTGGAGCAAGAAGATCAGAGGTTGAAGAAGCACTACGGCCGTTGGATGGACATCGTACGGTCACTGGAGCTAGAATCGTTCATATTGACTAAGTTGGCAAAGCCCTCCATCCCCGTTAACTTAGTAGGCCCACAAGTCAGCCTCCCGCTATGGTGGGTCCCAGCTAGCAGGGGTATTCATTTTTTTTGTGCGTAATAAGGAGGCACTTCCTTGCGTGCGAAGATATAGCTGGTGGGCCCGACCTGTCAGCGGGGGGAACATTTTTTCACGAAATACAGAGGCTCTTCTGGTGGGTCCCAGCTGTCAGGTGGAGGAATCATTATTTTATGCGTAATAAGGAGGCATTTCCTTGCGTGCGGCCGTGGACCCAGCTGTCAGCCTCTCCATGCACAATCTACTTCCGATAGATGTCATTTGTTGACCACATTGACCACTCCGCGCCGAGCGCATCCAAGGTGGTGGACGATCGCGAGGCCCCGGACAGCAACGAGCCTGAGATGGGAAGACACGGGAGTAGAGTCGCAGATGGAGAGGTGTACGAGGGTTAACTAGTTCTGGTGCGGTGTGGTTCGGCAGTCGGTGGAGAAGAACAGGAGGTGTGGAGGGGTCGAGGGATGGCCTGGCCAACGGTGGGGTAGCGCTTCACAGCGAAGCGTGCTAAGCAGAGATGCTAGCAGCAGGAGGCGGGAGTAGGTGGTCTCGGCGGCGCTGGAGGAAGAAGACGAGAGATTGAACATGGATGCCGGTCGTTGGATGTAAATCCAACGGCTAACGATGTCAGAATCATTTGTTGACTAAGTTGACAACGACTTGCGTTGGCTTCGACCTATTGGCCCGCATTTCAGCCTCCAAAAATGTGGCACGTATTCAACCCATTTTTCCAGAATTTACATTCAATTTGATCTTTTTTTTAGAATTACAGTCCATTTGCTGGCTTGGGTAAACAAATAATGTAGCGTACATGCGGCCCATTTATTTTTTTCCTAAAAAATTACAGGCCATTTGCACTTTATCGAAATACACGATTTTGCTGGGTTGATTCTAATTATAATGTTGGGTTGGGCGCGGCAATGTTATCAAAAAATAAACAGGGGCTGAGCAATTTGTTATAAATATATTTAAATAATAAGTGATTTATTATTACATTGGTCCTTAAATCTTACCAAGCTTTTGTACACAATCACCAGGATTTTCGTTGCCAAAAAAATCCAGGATTTTATTGTTAAGAATTTATTTTTATAAGTTGATAAGATGTGGGATATTGTTCTCTTACATATGCAAGTATCTATTAAATATATGATGACAATAACAATAATATATAATAACATATAAAATAATTTAAATATATATAATATAGTTAGAAGGGAAACAAAAGTTGGACCTGGCGTTCCTATTCTTATATAGAAAAATAGAACAGACCTCTCCATTTTCTTCAAAAAAAACATAAAGTGGGTTATCGATGTTTCAGGAAAAATAAAACATCGGATGGAGGTCCATAGGCCAGTCGATACATGACGGCCCTCAAAAAAATACATACCGGAATGTCGTGGGCTGCGCATATTAAAAAAGAAAGCCTAGACAGGGCAGCCCAAAACCCAGCTGATACTTGCTGCCCCAGTGATAATAAATGATACCTGCCAGCTCCCCGGCTTCGTTGTGAATTTATCTCCTATAGTAACTACATTGAAGCACCTAAAAAATGTAACTATGTTGACAAACCCGTGGGCCCCAACGTTAGTATAGCATTAGGAGGAAGTATTTTTTCGATGAGGCACTTGCTTGCGTACGGCCATAGACCCGGTGGGTCCCGACTGTCCGCCTCTCCATGTACAGTCCTCTCCAGATTCCTCTCATTTGTTCAGCGTGTTCACAACGGCGGACAGCGGCGCCGCGGCGAGCGCACAAAGGCGCAGGAGGAGATCGGACCACCTGAGGCAGTGCCTTATTTGTAATGGAAATATCTCCAAATTTTTTGCCTCTGCCATTATTGACATGTGTGTCCCCACTGTCATCTACGCACACCCCGTCCAACACTTGCCAAAACTCTGTCCCTCGTTTTCTCTGTTTTCCGCACACTCGACATTGTGTGGGCATTTTGAAAATAGCATACCTTTTTGACTGTGCATCATATGAATGTTGATCAGCATGATGTTAACTGGCTGGTAGTTCCATTTTCGACCATGAATAAAACTTCCAACATGATGTTAACCCTGTTTGAAAAGGTCATGTTAATATAAATGCTCTGCCTCTGAAAGTTGTAGTTTCTTATCTGAAACTGAACTTGCGGTTTCTTATCTGAAACTGAAACTTGCAGTTTCTTCTCTGAGAATCACACTGTCTGCACGTTTATACTCCTATGAAACTACATTTTTAAGTGCTAAAAATAGATCTCTAGAATTCATAAAATACTTCATATGATCAATACTGCAAATCTGAAATTCAAAAGACATTCATATCTGAAAGTACTCCCAAAATACACAACGCAAAACACAATTCACAACCTGCAAATACTGACAACCCTAAGCTCCTCCTGATAATTCACAACCTGCCCGACTATTGGGCTGGGGGGCAGTCCCCTCCTATTCCTCGGCGGTAGACAGCCGCCCCGTGAGACGATGTCAACGGCGAGGGAGAGGATGGCGGGGAAGCGTCGTCGGGCCAACTGCTTTTCTCCTCTTGCAGTTGGGTTCGGTCGACGAAGACTCCACCGGCTCGCTCTGGCACGACACCCTCACAAACGGCACCCTGTAGATGCTCGATCCTTCAATCTCTGGTGGATGCTCCATCTAGGATCGATACTCCCACCACCGCTCCCTCAAGATCGGGTTTGGTGAATCTGTTTGCTCCATGGCCCAGAGGAGCAGCTCTATGTACTCCCGCGTGACTCCCTTCGGGAGTATCGCCGCCTTTTCATTGTGTTGTAGATATTTGGCCATGGATGTCGTCGTCGCCGCTAGTTGGTCCTTGTTGTCAAACTAAGACTATGTCTCCAACATCCTAGCTAGCTTCACAGGGTCGCCCTCTGCGATCCTCATGTATCGGTTGTACTCCTCCATTGATCTACTTCTCCACAGCACCTTCACTCGCCGGCGGTGGTTTTCGAATGGAAGAGGAGAGGGGCGGTGCTGGTTTTGGATTAGAACGGGAGAGGAGCGACGCTGGTTTTGGATTGGAACAGGAGAGGAGGGGGCAGTGGTTTTGAAATGGAAGAGGAGAGGAGTGGCGCTGGATTTAGATTGGAACAGGAGAGGAGCAGCTGTGGTTTAAGAGGAGAGGAGCGGCGCTGGTCTTGGAAGTATTTTTTTTGTTTTGCGTATTTTGGGTCAAAGTTTGACCACGTACTGTATTTGACAAGCAAAATGTGAATGCATGTCACCAAAAATTGTATAGTTTGGTTCGTATCTGAATGTAGTTTCAAATTATATTATTTTTGCAACATATAACATATATTTTATTTGTGAAAATCATGGTCAATTATGACCCAGAATAAAAGGGAGACTAGTTAATGTGGGGTCGCTTTATTAATTGAAGGGTAAATTGATTTTGATTTTGATCCAGTCACAGCGTGCCGGCCCTCTCGTCCAATCCTAAATCGCTGCCGCATGCTCCTCTCCCTCTTCTCCATTGCAAAACCACCTCCTTTCCTCTCCATCATCTCCATTCCAAAACCACCGCCTCGCCTCTCCCTCTTATCCAATGCAAAACCACCTCCTCTCTCCTCGGACGAGGATCCCCTGACGTAGCCCATCCTGCCATTGAGACACTGACACATGGGTCCCACCAAGCGCGGGGCCCACCTGTCAGCGACTGAAAGGCAGGGAAACCTCTCCTCTCCATCATCTCCATTCCAAAACCACCGTCTCGCCTCTCCCTCTTCTCCATTGCAAAACAACCCCCTCTCCTCTCCATCATCTCCATTCCAAAACCACTGTCTCGGCTCTCCCTCTTCTCTATTGCAAGACCACCGTCTCTCCTCCCATCTTCCAAAGCTAGCACCGGACCACTCAGAAGGACATCTATGGAGAGTATGCAGCAGCGAATCAGGCAGATCACCGACGGTGACCAGGCAAAGTTAGCCAGGTTGAAGGAGATCCTTACTTGGTTTGACAATGAGTGGGAGATTTCGAGGATGATGAGGGCCATGTGGCAATGTATGCGAAAGAGCGAGACGGCGGCAATGAGGGCGGCGATGTACTCCTCGGCGGAAGTCACGCCGCAATCCTTTGAGTTCATCGAGTATCTCCTCTGGGTGATGGAGCAGACAGATTCGCCCGAGGCAAAAGTCAGGCGGAGGTGGTGGGCATACAGGTCGAAGGTCGAGCACCCAGAGGATAACGAATCGATTGAGTACGGTGTGCCGTTCGTGAGAGTACAGAGCCAGCCGGAGCCACATGAGTATTCGTTTTACCACCGCAAGAGGAGGCCATATGGCGCGACGGCGCTTCCCCGCCGTTCTCCACGGTTCCCTCGACGCTCGCCTCATTTCAACGGCGTCGGTAGGGTTTAAGGTAAGCTTCTCACTAACCTAATATTCCATCTACTCATCCTTACAATCAGTGTGACAGCTAATAAAAATCATGCTTACAATCAGTCTCTGAGTACTACGCCAATCACCCTAAAATAGCTCTGGACCTTTGGGTCAAAGTTGTGACACTGTGTACAAATAAAGAAAAATAGATTGGTGCTTCTTTCAGAAAAGAGTACTCCCTAGAAAACTGCCAATATAAGCTACTAGTATTTTTTTGAAGTCTAAGCTACTAGTATTTGGTTAGAGGATTTGCTGCCGAGAAAGATTCGTCCACAATGAGCGCCACACATCCCACTGGTTGTGGTGGATGCCAATGCTTAGATGGAGTAGGGTTGGTGTCGGTAATTTTTACTTGGCACCTCGCACTCTGCATATATGTTGTTTCCATCCGTACATTTGTGTAGTTCCACCAAAATGCAGCTGAATAACCATGTTTGCACAGATAATGAAAAAGCGTGATTACATTATAGTGGCACTAGTTGATGAAACATACACTAATAAATAGAAGAAAATATTGTGATAGTATCATAGTATGCCATGCTGCGAGGGCGAGATGGGCCCTGCGACGCCTCATACGGTAAGCCTCATACCGGAAATCGACCCAAGTCTCCCCGATACACCTTCTGCCAGTGATGAACATCAGTGTACAGCGGTAGTACAAGGAGGGGCCTTGAGACATTCTTTCAGCGTTCTGGGAATGGGGGTCCCCAGCCTTGCCTGCCTGCGGCCCACGGCGTGGCTCTGCTGGTGGGCCCGTGCGGCCCATCTTCACCAACAAGCATTCAAGACCCTCACGAGGGGCCAAGCCTCGCGAGGCGGACGACACAAGACCTCCTCGGGAGCGACCTCACCAGGTTGGCTCGCGAGGGGCGGAGAGATCAAGGCAAGGCAAACCTCGTGAGGTTCTCATGACGTGAGCCATGAAGACCGAGACCAGGCGGGCGCCAACGCGCACAGTCTCCTTGTTTCCTCTTTGGTGCTAAGGAGGCAAGCGCAGGCGCGGAGTACTGAGGCGTCAAGCACAGATTTCCATATTAGTGCACCGATACCAAGACCAGCAGGACGGCAAGACGGAGGTCACCATGGAGCCCAAGGCGGCGTCACCACCAGAGCCTTTGGCAGGCCAAGACTACTTTTGTCAGGATAGGCTGTACTAGCTATCCCCTTTCAAATTGGCCATTGTTGGCTCCCTTCCCGCTCAATATTTGGGGAGAGGACCAGGGCCTCTATAAATAGGACTACCACCACAGTAGGAGGCATATGATCTTGAGCCAATCCTCACAAGAACACCTCAACCTCAGGAGGCTGTTCTTCCCCTTGTAACTGTTCATCTTCAGCCCGAGAGGCAATCCACCACCACCACACTGGAGTAGGGTATTACACCACAACGGTGGCCCGAACCAGTATAAATCTTGTGTTCTTTGTGTTGCAAGTTCGTTGAGTTAGCCCTTGAGATCTTAGCAAAGCTAGGACGTGGATAGGTAGGGGGAGAACTTCGCGCGCACCCCAGAGTTCGAACCTTAAGGGTTTTGCCGGAACCCGAGATCCGACATTTGGCGCGCCAGGTAGGGGTGCGCCGGAGCCTCTTCCCCATCAGCTGATCCACCGACGCTCCACGGTTCCGATGTCCTGCGACCCGATGGCAGCGACCGTTGGGCAGCTTGGCCCGCCCGGATGGTGCGGCCTGCCCAGGAAGACCTCAACCCCGCGCTCCAGGCGGCACGGGCGCCACCTAACGCTGCTGGGCGCGGGCGGCGCGGCCAGGCGCCGTCCACCCTTACTCCACGACAAGCGCGAGCCGCTGCAAGGGCCGCAAGCCACGCCGCGGCAACGGCACCACACACCCGGCGGGAGCAGGCGAACATGCGGGCTGCACTTACGGTGGTGCGGGAGCTGCTGCGGTGCCGACTGATGGAGAGCGGCCGGGATGCACTGCTGGAACGCGTCGCCGAGCTACTGGACGCAGCGGCTACGGGAGTGCCGCCCTTCTACTATCAGCTCACGCCTTAGGTGGCGGCTGGATCCCACGGCGGGCCTCGCCGCGCCCGCGAGCTCCCGGGTGCGCCCGGGGGCCTCGTCGACATCAACACGATCCACAGTGGAGGGCGCCCTATCGCGCCCGCACCACCCCAGATGGGTGCGGGCACGAGCGTTGCCACATATGGCCCCATCGGAGCACTGCCCTGCCATCCTCAGGACGGCATGACAGGCCGGGCGACATGGAGCGTGGGGCACTTCGGCGAGGTCCTCGAGGCAGCGGCCTTGGAGGCCTACGTGCCCCGCATGATGGACCAGGAGTACACGCCAGAGGATGACCCCGGCTCGTTCCTCGGACCAGGTTGGGAGGAGGAGGCATTAGGAGCTGAAGCCTTCCAGGAGCCGCCAGAGAGCCCCACCACCGGCGCCGTCAACAACAGATATAGGGTACCACTAATCCCTCAGGGGCAAGCTTACGCTAACCATGAGTCACAGGTGAACCAGGTCACAGCACCAGGCGATGGTTCCGGCACGGCGATGTCCGCCCCATCAGGAGAGGCCCACTGGGGGCTGTGAGGGAGGAGCCAGGAGCAAGGCCCTCCCCGCGTCGCATGGAGCAAGGCATTACCCGGAGGTAGGCCCTCTGTCGGGGAGGCACCGGGGAGCCCTACCCCGGCAGAGGACCCGTGGTCACCGAGGGCACCGCTGGCGTCCCCTTTGCCCCTTTGGTGGCGTCCTGGTTTCCGGTCACCCCCAACGGTGGCCGAGGGAGGCGCAAGGCGGGGCCCTTGTCTGGCGATATGAAGTAAGGCTCACGCCTGTGAAGATCGCCGCCTGTGACACTCTCACGTAATAACGAGTCAGGCTGTACACGCCCCGGAGCCTCAGGAGAGCCGCCCTCGGGCCTCGGGGGCTCCCTCCCACGTCCTAGTGGCAGCACTTAGCTCCACGCTGGTGAGAAGACTCGAAGACAAGAAGACTAGACTAGGTGTCGGACACGGCCATTTGCTTTGGATCCCTTTTCTATAGCCTTGCCTTCTGGATTTGGATTTAAGTTGAAGTTGAATTTTCATTGATGCGCGCGGGGGGTGCCTTTTCTCGTTCAAGCGATTTCTTGCTATCTGGTTCTTGCCTTATTCCAAAGCTTGCACTCGCTGCCTCCCCCTCGCGGGCCCCTCGCGAGCGGGGCTGGGCACGGCACACACACCGCGCGCCCCGATTGGCACTTGATCCTCGCGAGGCCTTCTCGGGCGAGTCAGCAGACCCTTCAGGAGCTCAGCGGGAACTCACGACCTCACGATCTGGTTCGGGGCTTGCCTCGGCTAAGGTAAGCCGCAACAACAAAACTTGCCACCAGACTCATGATCCACAAAGGCGCACACTCAGCTTGGCATAGAAGAATAAAAACTGCAAATTGTTTACATGAGGGGCTCCCCCTCCCAAAATGCTCTTACAATCTTTATGGGCCACGCCCAAGTTCTTGCATATAGAGTTAAACTGCAGGGGAACATGGAGTCAGCCGGATATGTCGCTCGTCGCGTCCCCCAAGTCATCTTCAAACGCGCCGCTGGCGTCGCTGTCGCCGTCACTGGCGTTGCCTCCACCTTCGCCGGCCCCGACATCGCCGTCGTCAACCACGTTGCCTTCGTCTGCTGTGACTACCATCGCGTCATCTTCAGAGGCGAAGGCCTTGACCAGCGCATCCACGTTGTCCTCCACCCACCGTGCGAGGTCGCCCCGGATGGCCGCGGGTACGGGGGCAATGGCGGCATCGAAGTCGAAGACGGGGAAGGTGTTCTGAAGATGGCTGAAGATGCCGGAGAACGCGCGCCCGAGCAGGCCACGACTCCTCTCTTCCATGAGCTGGCGAGCTCTATCGGATCGAGCTTCCAGGCGCGTCACCACGTCGGAGAAGAAGCGAAGGTGGCTGGCGTAGTCGTCCGTATGGGGATCGGGGGCATTCTCGTCGCAGATATGGCCCAGCGTGGTGTTGGCCCTGTTCCTAAGACTCTGGAGCATGGGGGCGTTCTCGCGCTCCAATGTCCGCCGCTGAAGCACTTCCTCCCTGTTCTGCCGCGCGATGGCCTCGACATCGGCAACCCGCTTCTGAAGAGAGAGCAGCTCGGCGCCGGCGGAGGCCAGATCCGCCTGCGCCGTAACTAGGGCGGCTGCCGTGGCCTCCTCGCGCCTCTCTACCTCAGCTAGCCTAGGCCTAAGGGCAGCAGACCTACCTGCAGCCTCCGTCTCCGCAAGCTGCAGCTTCAGGTCATGCCTACCCTCAAGACCCGCGCAAACCTCGGCCACTCGGCGATTGACCTCCTCCCGAGCCTTGGCCTCGCATGCACCAACGGCATCTTCCGCTTGGGCAACTTGGCGCTCCCTCATCTCCAACCGCTCAAGCTCGAGGCTACGCTCCACGGCTTCTAGTGCCAACGCCTCCTCGCGCCTCCGGACCTCTTCTTCTTCGGCGGGCGTCCCCCTCAGCGACGCAAGGGCGGCGTTGCACACCTCCACCTGCTGCTCCAGGGACGCACTCCAGGCCTGGAGCTCCCACGCGCGCTTCTCCGCAGCTTCGCGACGGTGGTCGGCCTCGCGAGCCTCATCCAAAGCTTGGGAGCAAGCCTCACGAGAGACCTCAAGAGACGCATTGGCCTTCGTGTTGTCAAGATCGTGCTGATGGCAGCCAAGGTTGATATCCACCTTCAGCTTACGTCGTTCCTCCGCCAGCCGAAGACACTCAGCCTTAAGGCACGCGTCGACATTCGTGAGTTCACCACCGAGCCGATTCATCGCGCCCATCGCCTCCTGGAAGAGCTCATGGCGAACGATGCTTCGTTCGTGGTCAAACTCAAGTGCACGACCCATCTCGTCCTCCACCACGGGGGCTGCGGGCGAGGCCTGATGCGGTGCGCCCCCTCTCGGCAGGGGGCTGGGGGCTGGCGCTGCCTCAGGCGCCAGCCAGGCCTCGCGGGGGGGGGGGGGCCCAAACTAGACGGGGCCCGCTGCTTGAAGAGGAGCTGAAGACCGAAGCCAACCAGCCACCGTCCATGACCAGAGGGGGGGTCCTTGGCACGCCCGCCAAGCTCCAAGCGAGGCCGCAAAGGAGGGGCGACGAGGCCGTGGGCTCAAGGCACCATGGAGGTGAGCGCGCCTCCCCAACCGACCCCGCACCAAGAGCGGCGTGCGGGCTCGGGGTGCTCAAGGCCAGCGGGGGAGTCGAAGAGGGAGGAGACTGCTTCTCGGAAGAGTCAGCGGCTGTGGCGGAAGGGACCCTGAAGAACCAACGTCAGGATGGAAGGCAGCACTTACGAAGCCACAGAGATACAGCACTTACTCATCAATGGCGATGTACTTCCTCCGCTTCAACGGCCCGAAGATGCCACCGCTGCCGCTCGGGTACCTCTTCCTCTTCCGGAGCTCCTCGAAGTCCACGCAGAGCCGACCAAAGCGCTGGACATGGCGGGCAGCACGAGGTGCAGTAGGAGAAGCGCTTAAAGGGACAGCCTCAGGGGCGTCAAGCTGAGGAGAATTGCCGGGCGCCACCTCGCAGTGACCTGCCAAGGTCTCAAGAGCTTCGGCCTCAGGAGTCACGCGTTGTGTCGCCCCCACAACGTGCCATCCTAGGAAAAGAATCACGGACTCCGGAGGACGACGCCTCGGGAGCCCCAGGCCGCATCAGCACCTCGGTGCTAGGGCCACCGACCCCGGATGGTGCTTGCCCCCCTGCATCCACACTCGGGGTGAGCTCGGCACCCACAGCGAAGAGGGGAACCACATTGACGGGGTTCTTGCGGGGCCCCACCAGGCCATCTAGGCGCAGCCCCCACTCGTCAAAGGAAGGCATGTGCTCCGGGAATTCCTCCTTGTTCAAGCAACGGTACAACAAGCAACTCTTCCCAGGCATGTCGTTTGGCAACGGAACGCCCGCCAAGACCTCAAGCACCGTCTTCCGCGTCTCAGGAGGGAGCCCGGACTCTTGAAGCCTCATATGGTCCTTGCTGTTGAGCAAGGCCCACATCGGTCGAGAATGGCGCTGGAGTGGAGCGACTCGGCGCCTGCCGAACTCCTTCACCACCATAGGCGCAGTCACACCAAGGTCTTTCAGCTTCTTCAGCCTGAGCCAGACGGGGACAAGGCAAGGGCTCACGAGCTTCTCATGGCCCCAGCCGGAGTTGGGGACGGCAAGCGACGACAGAGGCGAGAGCAGGGGCTGAGCACCCCTACGTCCACGTACACCCAGCGCGTCCGAAATCTGCCCGCGGGCGGCGGGAGGTCAAAATCAATCCCCGAGCCGGCTGTCTCGGCCACGGCATGGAAGCTCACGCACCCCGAGCTCTGCCGGGGATCCACCAGATGCAACGAGAAGAAGTGGCGGAGAAGGGCCACAGAAGGGGCAATGCCCACCATGGCCTCGCAAACGAAGGCGAAGACGGCGAGAAGAGTCACAGATTGGGGGTCGAGATGCAGCATGTGGATCTGGTAATGTTCAAGCACCGCGTTGGAAAAGGCGGAGAAAGGAGGGACCAGGCCGGCCCAAAGAGCATCGATGAAGATTGGGACCTCGGTGGCAGCCCGGTCAGTGCGAGCACGAGACGCAGGCCAAGCCACCGTCTTTCCCCACTCATTAAAGCTGGAGGCGAGCATGGGACGCACCTTGCCCATGGCCTCATCGTTGAGCACCAGCGACCGGCCAACTGCGGGCTCGGCGGCCGGTGGCGCGCTAGCCAAAGACAGGGGTTTCTTCCCCTTATCCGCTTGTTTTGGCGCCATGACGATGGAGTAGGCAGAGCTCAGGTCAGATCGGAAAGAGGAGTGGAGTCCCGGGGAAGCAGAGGAATTGCAGGAGTATGGCGCAGGCGATGGAAGAATAACTGTGTAGGTTGTGGTGGCCGCCTAGCCAGGCGGGTATCAAGGCAGCATGGGGAAGCGGAGACGCCCACGTCCAATCAACCGCCACATGTCGACCAAGGCCGCAGGCTATTGGGGCCCGCGGCGCTCCACACTTGACCTTTGGCTTCGCCTTGAAGCCAAGCCCGAGCGCGCCTTGGGCCCAGGGGCCACTGTCGGCGTTCTGGGAACGGGGGTCCCCAGACTTGCCTGCCTGCGGCCCATGGTGTGGCTCTGCTGGTGGGCCCATGCGGCCCATCTTCACCAACAAGCATTCAAGACCCTCGCGAGGGGCCAGGCCTCGCGAGGCGGACAACACAAGAGCTCCTCAGGAGCGACCTCACCAGGTTGGCTCGTGAGGGGCGGAGAGATCAAGGCAAGGCAAACCTCGCGAGGTTCTCGTGACGTGAACCATGACGACCGAGACCAGGCGGGCGCCAGCGCACACAGTGTCCTTGTTTCCTCTTTGGTGCTAAGGAGGCAAGCGCGGGCGTGGAGTACCGAGGCGTCAAGCAAAGGTTTCCATATCAGTGCAACGAGACCAAGACCAGCAGGACGGCAAGACGGAGGTCACCATGGAGCCCAAGGCGGCGTCACCACCAGAGCCTTTGGCAGGAGAAGACTACTTTTGTCAGGATAAGTTGTACTAGTTGTCCCCTTTCAAATTGGTCGTTGTTGGCTCCCTTCCCGCTCAATATTTGGGGAGATGACCAGGGCCTCTATAAATAGGACTATCCACCACAGTAGGAGGCATCTGATCTTGAGCCAATCCTCACCCGCACACCGAGCACAAGAACACCTCAACCTCAGGAGGCTGTTCTTCCCCTTGTAACTGTTCATCTTCAGCCCGAGAGGCAATCCACCACCACCACACTAGAGTAGGGTATTACACCACAACGATGGCCCAAACCAATATAAATCTTGTGTTCTTTGTGTTGCGACTTCGTCGAGTTAACCCTTGAGATCTTAGCAAAGCTAGGACGTGGATCGGTAGGGGGAGAACTTCGCGCGCACCCCAGAGTTCGAACCTTAAGGGTTTTGCTGGAACCTGAGATTCGACACATTCTAATCTCTATTTTTGTGCAGATCAACTAAAATTAAGCACCCCAGTTTGCAAAAACGCTTAAACATTAACAATGGGACTAGTTGATGAAACATATACTAACAAAGAGAAGCACTTTCTTTATCTACATTGGAAATGAAATGATAGAGAGGACACTCGCTCTATTTTAACTGTATTATTACTTCATTTTATCAGTGGCACTAGGGTCGAGCAGGTGGCAAATGAGGTGTACCGTGCGTCGCAAGGATGGAGGCCGGGGGTGCTTAGATTGGGATGCTGAAGCTGGCTCTATCTTCCCCCCTGATGTTTCTGTGGTAGCATTTGGGTTGTAATCCAAACTTGGTCGAGCTGGTGCTGCATCCCCCTACCTGCCTAGCTTATGTGGTGAACTTGTCTCCTGCTAGTACTCAGTCTGGTCTAGTAGTAGTTGCATAACTGCCCGTTTACACTGAGATGTTGTCGGATAATGGTTCTCTATGGTAGGGTTTCTTTAATGAAATCGAAGGAAACCCCCTCTTTCGATATATAAAAAATCAGTGGAACTAGCGGTGCCAAAACATTGCCTCAAATTAATAGTGCCACTAGATTAAGGTTCAAAATAATAACATTACTGCTTTATCATGGCAGTGCCAAAAGAGTAGCACAAGAGCAGACTCAACATGTAGGATCTTTGGCAAACGGTCAGACCAAAAAGGAACATACCTCGTGATGGGAACCATATCTGCAGTCAACGCCATCGTAGAAGGATGACACCAGTCACCAGCATGGATGATTCAATTCATGGGACCTTTTGGTGCAGTTCACCTAAAATGAAGCAATGTCCTAAAGTGCAGCTCCAGCCCCGGTTCCATTTCCATCAGAAACGAAACCCACAGAGCTTCTTCTTCATTAGTTGCAATAAAATTGAGCAATATCAAGGTTGGTTGTGAAGCTCCTGGAAAGTTCAACTATAATTTGGATATCATTTGTGCAGTTCAACAAAGATCAAGCGTGAAATGTATGTCTCTGTTTGCACAAAAAAGGTGGAAAGGAGGGTGACAAACAAGTGATGAAACATACATCAAATGAAAAGAAGCATGTTCCTTATCTGAATGGCAATCCTACAAGGACAGTAGCAACTTCTAAAGCATCAGCATTGCTAGATATTAGTGTGGGCATTAGGATTAACTATGACAACCGTTAAATACGACATTACTTTAATGGTGTCATTGCTTCATTTTACCAGCCACATTACATTAACAGCTGCTACAGAGTCGGTATTTGGGCACGGGAGAGTAGGCGGACCAGGACAGTTGCATTTCTAATGAAAAGAAGTAACTTATCTTAATGGGAAATTTAGCAGGACATGAAAAAAGTGCCATTGATTCATATCACTGGAGGCATTACATTGAAAACAACATTGGTTTAACGTGCCCTTACTTTTAACAGTGCGACTGCTACATTTTACCAGTGGCATTACATAAGAGTGGCTCGGGGCAACAAACATCAGAACAGGATATCTGGGTTGGTCCCATTTTTGTTCGGTATACACTAGTACAGCGAGGTGCTAAACAAACAGTTTTTAACCCCTTTCCGCGACGGCATTTGGAATCGTCGCCAAGTGAGTGTGTGCGATAGGGTGTCCTTCCCACACGACCCAGAAATTGTCGGGGATATGCCGTCCTGGGACCCAGGCTGTGGCCGTGTGTGATCGGGCGAGGCATCGAAACCCAATCATTTCCGTAGGTATGTACATCCCACACGGTAATCCGAGAAAATCATTTCCGTAGGTATGTACATCCCACACGATGAATCCTAGAAAAACATTTCCGTAGGTATGTGTATCACACACAGTCAATCCAAGGAATTCATTTATGCTCTTATGTACATCCCACACAGTCAATCCAGGGAAAACGTTTCCGTTCGTATGTATATCACACACAGTTCTTTGTGTGGAAACGTTTGTGCAAGGTGGCCTAACGCAAATAGTTTGCTGCCGGAAGCCGTGTTTGTTTGTTAGTTGATCGAACACGCCTACTTTCTAGAAACCATGCGGGTTGTTTGAGTTCATCGCCCACGGTGCTGTCTGAGTAACCGTCTGCAATAGAAAACCCCAATAAGCAGGGTAATTAGCCTATTATTGATAATCCATGTACTAATCAAACTGACATTTCTTATAAAACATGCCAAATATTTCATATCCGTATAAAAGCAACTAGGATTTCACAATCGAATTACACCAGATAGCTTCGGCACTCAGTTACGCCATTACACAAAAGCACCAAGTTTCACATGCAGCATCAAAAACCTTTGGAAAGTAGCATCATACACGGTAAATAGACAGATGAATCTCACCTGGGAAACTGCAGAAGCGGAAGGCAAATATTGAGCCTTCAGTGATGTTGAATGTCCTTGCAACTTTAGGCCAGTGGCTATGGATAATTGCCCGCCCAACCTTCGTCCTCTTCAGCAAGACTTCAATATTGTACTGTGGGTGTTGAATGAATACCTTCCTCGCCTCTTGACCATGCAGGTGGTTTGAGAGGTAATCATCGGTGAACTGCTTTGAAAACTACTAAAAACAAAGCTATGCATAAATCGCTGTTGTAAATTTCGAAATGGCGCAAGGGGTAAAAACAAGGTAAAAGAGTTGGTACCATCCTATAGTTGACTGATGTCTTCTTCATTGTGCAAACAAAGATCTTGCTGTTATTCGTCGCAAGTTTCTTCATCCTAACAATCTTTCTGAGTTTCTTGACTTGACTGATATTCATGGACATCTCATTTCCCATATGCAAAATGGGTCGAACAGTGGGTCTAAGCCTGTGACAACAGGACCTACATGTGCAAGACCAAATTGTAAGAAACCTAAATATTAGAATGATTCCTGCAACTGCACAATAATGTGCTATTAGCCACAGGACCCTTCTTGAACAAACCTCGATGGTAAACCGCAGTGTCTCCCATTGTTTCCTTTCAACACACATAAGGAAGATCTTGATCAGGTTAACTAAGAGTTTCCATACTATCAGTAGAATATGTATTGAGTACAGCCAAATTTGATTGGTGTCACATGCATAACAATACAAAATTGTACCCACAGCAAATGAAAATCAAATTGCGGAACTGAACCAAACAGTTAAATGGATAGCAGACCAAATGAACCAAAATAGTTAACTAAGCACGACATTGCAGAATAGAAACATGTACTAGAAGATAAGACAGTTAACAAAACAAAGAATTCTTGAGAACAGTACTACAAAATGTAACAATTGTTGGACCAAAGTGTTAACTGAACATTACATTTTAGAGGACCAAACTATTACTGAACATCAGATTGCATATTAACATTAGAGAGGACAAATCACTAGAAGGCATTGGTGGTGGCCTCGAGAAAACATCACGAACTGTATTTTAAAGTAGACAACCGCGCGGCGGTGTCGACGGTGGCCTCGAAGACGAGGTGCTCCTCCAAGATCTGGCGGTCGACACGCATGGCAGCCATAGCGACCTCGTTCGCGCGTGCGGCCGCATGCTACTCAGCTCCATGTTATACTGCGTGTAAAATGGCTGTGGGAGTGCTTAATTGGAGGAGGGGGCAGTGATTTCGGTGGAAGGTGTCGCTCCGTCAGTCCGGGCATGTGGGCCGGGAAAGGAGGAGGATGGTGTGGGTGGGGCGTGGATTACCTGACCATATAGATGAGGCCACGCAGCAAGAAGGGTCGGTGGCGAGGAGGCCGCGCAGCAAGAAGAAGGGTCGCCGGCGAGGAGGCGGCGCTGCAAGAAGAAGGGTCGCCGGCGAGGAGGCTGAGCTGCCAGTAAGCAGCAGTGAAGGTTTGAACTTGGAAAGCAAGGAGGAACAGTGGAAATGTGGATTTTGGTAGGAGGGAGGGGGCGGGGAAATAGATATTTCCGCGGTGGCAAAAAAATTTCGCTCGGTGCCGCGAGAAACTGGCGCGCAAGTGTGGTTCAAGCGGGGCCGGTGGACTGTAGACGACGAAGCTTCCTGCATAAGCCAGACAAGACGGTGCACCAAGATATTTTATATCGCATCCCACACGATTCTTTCTAGTAAACTGTTTGTGGTATACCTGATTTTTTCATTATGTTTTGAAAGACAACAGGGTGTTACGGAGGGAAAGGATGGTGTTTGAATTGCTAGCACATTTACATACATTGAACATGCAACTAGTACATGAGCGTCGTGTTTAAATTTGGAATTATTCCGGGTTCGCTTGGCATTTTTATGCATTAATTGAGTTTTTGGGCATTTAATGTGCATAATTCAAATTTGAACTACAAGCACATGCTCCAATGCACCGAAGTTTGCTAAAAAATCACATGTGTGTCTTTGGGTGAATTTATAGGTCTCATGTAAGAAATGGGAATAAAATTCAAACATCTGGGTGTCGTGGCTCGGCCGGAATGATTGAGAAACTTGGTTTTTTAATTCCTGTAAATCCAAAACACGGTTGAAAATCATGAAACTTGGCATGGTGTCATGACATGGCACCAACATGCTGCAATAATTTTTTTGGCCGAATTGGGACAAGCTTTGGTGTAAGCTTCTTGCAAACCAGAGCTTCCATCAAGAAGGCTCCTGGTTCCGAGAGGGAACGTGTCACCTCCGTGTGCGAAACGACATACATACACTGCCTTCTCCCACCTTAATTTTTGTACACTGGCAGATTAGACCAAATAGAAGTATCATGCTAAATTTTGGAATTATTCCGTGTTCGTTTGGCCTTTTTATACATTGATTTAGTTTCTGGGCATTTAATGTGCATAATTCAAATTTGAACTACAAGCACATGCTCCAGTGCACCAAAGTTGTTTGAAAAATCACATGTGTGTCCTAGGGTGAATTTCTAGGTCCCATGCAAGAGATGGGAGTGAAATTCAAACATCTGGGCGTCATGGCTCGGCCGGAAAGATTGAGAAACTTGGTTTTTTAATTCCTGTAAATTCAAAACACGCCTGAAAATCATGAAACTTGGCATGGTGTCATTACATGGCACCAACATGCTGCGGTAATTTCTTTGGCCGAATTGGGACAAGCTTTGGTGTAGGCTTATTGCAAACCGGAGCTTCCCTCAAGAAGGCTCCTGGTTCCGAGAGGGAACGTGTCACCTCCGTGTGCGAAACGACATACGTACACTGCCTTCTCGCGCCTTAATTTTTTTACACAGGCAGATTAGACCAAATAGAAGTATCGTGCTAAATTTTGGAATTATTCCGTGTTCATTTGGCCTTTTTTATACAATAATTGAGTTTCTGCGCATTTTGTGTATAATTCAAATTTGAACTACAAGCACGTGCTCTAGTGCACCAAAGTTGTTTGAAAAATCACATGTGTGTCCTTGGGTGAATTTCTTGGTGCACCAAGATATTTTATATCGCATCCCACATGATTCTTTCTAGTAAACTGTTTGTGGTATACTTGATTTTTTCATTATGTTTTGAAAGACAAAATGGTGTTACGGAGGGAAAGGATGGTGTTTGAATTGCTAGCACATTTACGTACAGTGAACATGCAACTAGTACATGAGTGTCGTGTTTAAATTTGGAATTATTCTGGGTTCATTTGGCATTTTTATGCATTAATTGAGTTTCTGGGCTTTTAATGTGCATAATTCAAATTTGAACTGCAAGCACATGCTCCAATGCACCAAAGTTTGCTGAAAAATCACATGTGTGTCTTTGGGTGAATTTATAGGTCCCATGCAAGAAATGGGAATAAAATTCAAACATCTGGGTGTCGTGTCTCGGCTGGAATGATTGAGGAACTTGGTTTTTTAATTCCTGTAAATCCAAAACACGGCTGAAAATCAGAAACTTGGCATGGTGTCATGACATGGCACCAACATGCTGCGGTAATTTTTTTGGCCGAATTGGGACAAGCTTTGGTGTAAGCTTCTTGCAAACCAGAGCTTCCATCAAGAAGGCTCCTGGTTCCAAGAGGGAACGTGTCACCTCCGTGTGCGAAACGACATACGTACACTGCCTTCTCCCGCCTTAATTTTTGTACACTGGCAGATTAGACCAAATAGAAGTATCATGCTAAATTTTGGAATTATTCCGTGTTCGTTTGGCCTTTTTTATAAATTGATTTAGTTTCTAGGCCTTTAATGTGCATAATTCAAATTTGAACTACAAGCACATGCCCTAGTGCACCAAAGTTGTTTGAAAAATCACATGTGTGTCCTTGGGTGAATTTTTAGGTCCCATGCAAGAGATGGGAGTGAAATTCAAACATGTGGGCGTCGTGGCTCGGCCAGAAAGATTGAGAAACTTGGTTTTTTAATTCCTGTAATTCCAAAACACGCCTGAAAATCATGAAACTTGGCATGGTGTCATGACATGGCACCAACATGCTGCGGTAATTTTTTGGCCGAATTAGGACAAGCTTTGGTGTAGGCTTCTTGCAAACCGGAGCTTCCCTCAAGAAGGCTCGTGGTTCCGAGAGGGAACGTGTCACCTCCGTGTGCGAAACGACATACGTACACTGCCTTCTCCCGCCTTAATTTTTTACACAGGTAGATTAGACCAAATAGAAGTACCGTGCTAAATTTTGGAATTATTCTGGGTTCGTTAGGCCTTTTTTATACATTAATTGAGTTTCTGGGAATTTAATGTGCATTATTCAAATTTGAACTACAAGCACAGGCTCCAGTGCACCAAAGTTGTTTGAAAAATCACATGTGTATCCTTGGGTGAATTTCTAGGTACCATGCATGAGATGGGAGTGAAATTCGAACATCTGGGCGTCGTGGCTCGGCTGGAAAGATTGAGAAACTTGGTTTTTAATTCCTGTAATTCCAAAACACGCCTAAAAATCATGAAACTTGGCATGGTCTCTTGACATGGTACCAACATGCTGCGGTAATTTTTTTGGCCGAATTGGGACAAGCTTTGGTGTAAGATTCTTGCAAACCGGAGCTTCCCTCAAGAAGGCTCGTGGTTCCGAGAGGGAACGTGTCACCTCCGTGTGCGAAACGACATACGTACACTGCCTTCTCCCGCCTTAATTTTTTTACACAGCCAGATTAGACCAAATAGAAGTACCGTGCTAAATTTTGGAATTATTTCAGGTTTGTTTCGCCTTTTTTATACATTAATTGAGTTTCTGGGCATTTAATGTGCATAATTCAAATTTGAACTACAAGCACAGGCTCCAGTGCACCAAAGTTGTTTGAAAAATCACATGTGTGTCCTTGGGTAAATTTCTAGGTCCCATGCAAGAGATGGGAGTGAAATTCAAACAACTGGGCATCGTGGCTCGGCCGGAAAGATTGAGAAACTTGGGTTTTTAATTCCTGTAATTCCAAAACACGCCTGAAAATCATGAAACTTGGCATGGCCTCATGACATGGCACCAACATGTTGTGGTAATTTTTCTGTCCTATTTGCGAAGGCGCACACATTAACAATCAACAAAGTCATTTTGGAACAAGTGTTGTCATGTTACAAATCGGAAACACAAGTATTATTGAAACCGTGGGTGTTCGACTTACCAATTACGTGCGGCCACACGTCCCCTTTTTTTATTGGCTTAGAGGTGCCATGCGGGGTAGCTATTTGATTACGGGAGGCGTGCGATCAGACCCCTGCGCGTGCTCATCGGGAGGAGAGCCCTTTGACCGCTACCGGTCGCGCACCTCCCTCCCAACGTCTCCATTAATGGCGCCCGAGCACCTGTTCTATGGCGTGGCTATATGTCTCACTGGACTAAGATTTAGGAGAGAAAAATGAAAATCTGAAAAGAAAGTTTTGCACGGATCTTGATGTAAGATCCGACGGACCTATATAGCATCCACTGTGACTTATAGCAAGCATGATGAATATAAGGACAATGACAGTGGATAATAATCATCTTACATATTTAGAAACATAATTAAAAAGCCACATGCGGCAATGCCCGAAATACACAAGGGCAAAAGAAGAAGGAAGACAACGATCTGGCTCGCTGATCTCTACTTTCTTGATGCGTTGCTGCAGGCCGCGGGAACTAGTCTCCACGGCGAGCGGCGACGAGCTCTTTCTTGTCCTCAAGATGCTGGTTGAGAGCATCCACGGATTCCTCCACCAGCCTTCTGCGCTTGATGCGCAGCATGGCATTCTCGTCCATAAGTTTCTCGATGATGACGCCGGTCCTCTTCAACAAGGCAGTGGTCTGCTCCTGCTGCTCCGCACTTCCGACGATCTTCGCCCTCAGCAGGTCGTGCTCTGCCCAGAGCTTCCCATTGCTCTCATTTAGTTGTCGGATGACGTCGGTAGACTGTTCAAACGAGGCTTTCAGGTCATCCTGCAACCTCGCCCACCTGGAGATCTGATCCATCTGCCTAAGGACGAGGGCACGCATGCGCCTGTAAGAGTCCTTGCCTGCCCGCGAGGCATTTTCCTAGGCCGCCGCGGCGCGGGAGGACATCTCTGCTGCATTCGCGGCGCGGCGGGACATCTCTTCTGCTTCCACGGCGCGGCCGGACCAGTCTGCTGCATCGACAGTGCGGCGGGACCTCTCTGCTACTACGGCCGTGCGGCGAGACATGTTGGCTGCTTTCGCGGCGAGGCGGGACATCTCTCGTGCTTCCGCTTCCAGGCTCGCCTCTCCCTGGTGGCAATCTCTCGACCCAGAACTCACGCTGGCCATGGCGGGCGCAAGGGAACGATGACGAATGACTTGTTTGTTTTTGACTTTTTGTGGATGAGGAGTTGAGGAGGAATGTGCAGTCATCTTGGAGTAGTAGTATTTATAACCGCGTAGTAGTATGCTCCTAAGTGGGAAACCGTTTAGGTTTTGATCGGTGTGAACAGGTTTGCAATTTGGAATGTGACGGGACGCGGCCTCCCTGTTCTTCTAAAAAAATTGTGACGGGACGCATACTCAAAATTTACTAACGGTTATAAGTGCGACACTATTCCCGGAAGGCTAACGTGCACGTCTTATTCCAACAACCGTGCGCGCTCATTATTACCATCGCACACGCTTCTTTTAATTAGAATGGGTGTGCCCGTCTAGCGCACACACGTTGATCTATCTAATTGTTTTGGTTTGTTGTGGCTAATCGCAAACAGTTCATCCATGTGAAGTGTATGCCATCAATCGCAGACACTTTGATCTGGCTTACCCGTTTCTGTTTTGTTGCCTAATCGCAAACAGTTAATCCTTCTGAAGCCTATGCCCTCAATCACACACACCTTGATCTGCCTGACCATTTCTTTTGTGTTGGCTAATCACAAACAGTTCATCCGAGTGAACCGTATGTTGTATATCGCACACACCTTCATCTGGCTGCCCGTTTCTTTTGTGTTGCCTAATCACAAACGATTCATCCGAGTGAACCGTATGCTCTATATCGCGCATGCCTTCATCGGGCTGCCCGTTTCTTTTGTTCCGCCTCATCGCAAACAGTTCATTGGACTGAACTGTATGCCCTGGATCGCACACGCAACTAAAATTTGAACCGTGTTTGATGCATCCTCCATTGCAAACGTTTTGCACCTTTTTTGATGGTTTTTTTACATCCCCGTTTGTGATTAGTGCATCGCACACAGTTTCGTGAAAGGGTCTCTGATCGTAGTGTCGCGTTAGCAGCATCCTGGAGTAGTGATAGTCACCTTATACTGTGTGAGGCTAGCAAATCTAATGCTGGACTTACTCTGTTGACTTGTCCCCTAGTCCCCACTTTCTTTCCTTTTTCAACCAATAGATCAGGTTTATATTGAGTTTGTACTGCGTTTCCCTTTATTTCCCTATTAGACCAAGAGACCAGTTGGATAGCCAGTCTCTGCTACTTTTCGCCCCCATTATTTCCTCTTTCGACCAAGTCCTAGATTCAGGTAACAGATCTTCCCCCACCCCCCACCCCCACCCCCTTTCTTCCTTGTTTGAACCAAGTAGTACTAGATTCAAGTGCATGAACTACTTTTACCTCTTAACAATCAAAAATTAGGTGGCTTTCAACCAGCCGATCGATCCTATCTATGAGGGGGCCTGGGAAATAGTAAAAGATACAAATGCAGCAACGTCAGGAGCTCGGGAAGTAGAGCAAGGTCGGTCTCGAAGGAAGTTATACCTGAGGGTCGCCGGGATGTCGCTAGGTGGGCGGCGGGAGGCCGGATCTGCCCACACTACGGCAGCAAGGAAGAAGGGGTCGGAGGCCCTCCCTAGCAAGCGGTGCTTGGGAGAGAACGGCAAGGCACGCTGATCGGGACGCGCTGACAGTGGGTAAGAACCGTCACCGAGGACAACCGCGTGAACATTGCACCTTCTCACCTTCCACGGCAGAGAGGATCCGGCTGGATCTGTGACCGGCAGTGAGCAGAGAGAGAGAGTGTGTGTGGCCACCACTGTCGTGTTTAGATCTGGAGAGGATGAGACAGTGTGAAGAGAGCAACACTAGCAAGCAAGCGCGGAGGCTCCTGCCTATATAGTGGAGTACTAGTTTTCTTTTGTCTACCGGAGCTGGCTTGACCTCGTCAATGACTGTGGAGAAGTCTTCATGCACGTGCCCCGGAGGCGCAGTTGTCGTCATTTTGATCTGAAGCACCGGATTATAACATATAACACGAAAAAATGCCACATGACAAGAAACCATAACCTCACTGCCCAAAGGAGAGAACATGAATCCCGACAGACAAACTAGACAAGGATCAAAGCTCAAATTAAAGATAAACTCATAGAAAAGGGGTCTGTCGATAGATGTCCTAATTAACATAGCCGGCTTGACATAGATGGCAGTCGAGTAGTCTTCGTGCATGTGCCCCCAATGACCAGCGCCTTGGAGGAACTCAGTTGTCGTTGTTTAACCCTCGCAGTGATCTGAAGCACATGACACCTAATATTGCGAGATGACAAGAAACCTTTTTTAGATTTCTCATCAGAACTACAGCACTGTACAACACAGCCTGCACGATATGTAGACGATAGCCAATCCAGGCGTGTCTGCTGGAGTCTGGTCACATGCATGGACGAACTGATCTTCCGTGTCATGCAGGGATCGTCCAAGCACCAACGTATGTACAACACTTCTCTAGTACTATCGCTCGTCTCTCTCTTCTATTAACTCACCCGACTTGCGGGGTCAGGGAGTGTGCCTATGGTCGGTTCTTGATTGCGGTCCCACATGTGTGTGCAAACGCAATATGACGCGTGTTCCATTTGGAGAGCGGCTTGCCAGACCGACCGACCGTCTGGGGTGCCACGCGAGCGCGACGGGCGTGTTGTATACTCCGTACATGTGTACCGCCGTTTTCTTGAGGCTTTGCTCCATGGCGCAATCCATGGATACAATATTAGTATACTGTACTATTTAAAAGTCGAGGGCGGGGCTTTTCCCGCGCGGTAGGCGGGGCAGTTCCGCCTAGTCGGTTCAACAGAGACGCGAGAAGATGAGGGAGTAGGCTGCTGCAAACGTAGGGCTGTGTGGTTTGACAGCGAGTTACTGCTGGACAGGTGGGGCCCCGTGATTTGACTTGCCATTTTATCATTTTAACTGCGGTGCTACGACCGGCGTGAGTCTCCCGATTCCTGACCACCTCCATGGTATACAGGTGCCTCTCCCAATGCTCCACCTAGTAGAGGCCGGCTCTTGCATGAGAGCCCACTCCTCCACTTTTTCCTTGCCTCTTTCCTCCACATATGCAAAAATGCCATGTAAGCGGGCTTATAGCCCACTATTGTACTTGCTCGTACAGGTGCTAAGCCTGCCACATAGGCATAAAGTCTGATGTGGCAAGTTAATTACTCCCTTTGTCTAGGTGTGCAAGTCATCTTACGAAAACCAAATAATCCCAAAACACTTAGGCACGGTGCATTAACTTCTACTCCCTCTTTTCTGGTTTATAAGGCTCAAATCTGAAATCTCATCAATCAAGGCATTTTGTGAGTGGAGGAATGTATCTCGTACTTTACAAAACTACCCCAATTAAACTCATGCATTAAATTGGATTAATTGCAGTGCATGCATGCTTGGCCACTAGATAAGTAGAAACATTACATGCATTGGTGTGTTCCTTTTTAATTCTTACATGCAAAGATTTAATGCGTCTCAGAAACTAAAATTGAGATGGAGATGAGCCCTATAAGAGCATGGTTTTTTTTTTGAAAAACAAACATCAACTTTATTAATTAGAGATAATGGTTACATCGTCTATAAGAAAAGATACAATATTTTCCATGGGCTCCTCAAACCAATCCCTAGTCATGGAACATTTTGCCATTCTAGCAAGCTCATGGGCAACTTTATTCGCTTCTCTATTACAATGCTCAAAACTAGTAAGAGGAAAATCACAAGCCATAAGAAAGCAATCCTCAAAAATTGCAGCCGCCGCTCTAGCAGAATGACCTCCATTCTTCATTGTGTCAATGACTTCTAAGTTGCCAGAATTGATTATGAGACGATTACACCCCGCCTTTTGAGCCAGCAATAATCCAAACCTAAGTGCTAACTGTTGGCTAATAGTATAGCCAATTGTTGGCTATAAGAAAGTGCCATGTCATCTATAGCCAACCTTATAGCCAACATGTATAACAATTAGCTATAAGTATGTGCTACTTTATTAATACATGGCCCACCTTTCACTCTCACATAGTGCCTAGGAGCACGTGCTGCAGCTGACTCTTGCATGAGAGCCCGCTTACATCCTCTCTCCTATACTCTCTCTTCCAACTAAGCATAGAAATATTATTTTACTCCTTACAACCTGCTGACTGTACCTTATTGTACTTGCTCTAAATTGGAAAAACGAAAAAGTTGAGATAAGCCCTATAAACCGGAAAGGAGGGAGTACATCGTTTCTTGTTTCTTGACATATCAACCAATAAGAGATGTGGGGTGTGCATGCTTTTAATGACTTGAGACTACCATTTCATTGGAAGAGGTCACTCCTTGGCAAATGCTATAAATACTACGAAGAAAGAGATAGAGAGAAGTAAAAAATACTCTTATAGCCAACCTTATAGCTAGCCTTGTTGTATGAGTGACTAAGTGATGACTGTGTATGACATGCCAACATCAGATAGCCTAACGCACCGTGTTAAATCTCCAAGGGCGCGACCGCGCGAGCGACGCGGCGGTCGTGGTAGGCGCGACCATGATATGGGCTGCTGGCAGCCCTTGGATCTGAGATCGAACGGCCGCATGCTAAGTTGCTGAAAATTTGCAGAATAACCCTCCAAGATAGGATATTCACCCATAGGTCTAGAATCACGCCATGCAACCTTTCGATCTCAGATCCAAGGGCTCTCGGAAGCCCGTATCATGGGAGAATGGAAAGCTTCGTATCACCTGTAATTTTCCCGACGCTTGACATGACATCGAAAGCCATTTAATTGGGCGTCGAGTAGACATGACATCTAATTGGAGCCCCATAGTAGTGTGCATGATTCCATTTATCCAAGAGGCAAGCCACAACCCTGCCGTTCGCATGCCCCACTCAGCATTTTTACAAAAACCGCTGGCAGTTCGCTCCTACTCGTCCCCGGTCCTTTAACATTACGGCAGTTCGCTCCTAGTCATCTCGTCCTTTCACATTACGGCAGTTCCACTAATCCTAACCCTCCTCCCAATTCCTTGGCGTCCCAAATCTCCATGATCAGCGGTGAGTACAAGGTTAGAACCATCACCGGCGATGAGTTCGACGTCATCTACACTCGTTCTTCCGTGACGGTGAAAGGATGCCTTGCTCGCTTCAGACGCATGTTCAAAAACTCAAAGTATGAGTGGGTCGTTGGGCTAGATGTTGAGTACACCACAGTCCTGGAAAGCGAGAAGAATCTAAAGGAGGCAGAGAAGAAGAAGCCCGCCGTGATCCAGGTTTGTGTGCATGACTTATGCTTGGTCTACCACATATGCCATGCCGATGTTGAGTGCGAGGAATTTAAGAACTTCCTCAAGGGCGCCCGAGTCAAATTCATTACTGTGGACTTTAGGAACGACTGGATGTCCTGGATCGGATAGGCCTCATTGTAGCCAACCCCTTCGACCTCCAGAAGAAAGGGCTGGTGCCCTCCCGTGATCAGCCTTCAATGCTGACCCTGGCAGGAGCCATGGTTCATCCTTCATACGGTACACTGAAGAAACCTCCGTTCAAGTTTCATCATGCATGGGAGTGGAATGTACTAGATATAGACCACATCCACTACGCTGCAATGGATGGCTACCTTTGTTTCAATATCTACAACGGTTGGATGAAGAGCAAGAGCCAAGTGTGCGGTTCAAGCAAAGAAGTATCGCCCAAGAGGAAGAGGGACAAGGACGAAGTCGAGCACGTGGACGAGGAGTCCGAGTAAGGTGCCAGTGTCGTTGCTCATGGTGGTTCTAATGCAGTGTCTACCGGATTAGTTGCTTAGTTCAATTTCAGGTGTGCTTAGTTTTATTTGAGGGGTGTGTTGTGCTGAGTCCCCAGCAGAACTATGTTATGTTCCTTCTCGTTACTTTAACTCTTCAGTACGTACATACTATTATTTCTTACAGTTCATCTTTTAGTTGGTATAGTACTACCACTCGTTTCTTCACATTATATACGTACAATATATATGGCCAACATCATATAGCAAGCAGTTTAGTTGTCAAAGAATTTCAGGGTGCTTAGTTTTATTTGAGGGGTGTGTTGTGCTGGACACCATTATTGTGACTCAAATCTCTTTGGCCATGTTATAATGACATAAATACCGATGGACCAACATGCCAGCTCTCCCTCTATCTCACTGCAGTAAAATAAAGTGTGGGGCCTACTTGATCCCAACAGCGTTCTTATTTTCCTGTAAAATTATTCGCTTGGTTAGTCCTGACAAGCGGGGCCACACTTATCATTGTGAGAATCGGCTTATTTTTGTCATATAACATGGTCAACGGGTTTAACGTGAAAATAACAATGTCTAATGGCATTTTTGAGCAAACATCTAACTTAACGTTGGCATTTTTTAGATATCTATTGCATTATTGAGCAGGCATCTCATGGATCGATGGCATTTTTGAGTAGTTGTAACTTCTAATGGCAAAACTAAGTAGTGATACACAACTAGTGGCATAAATAATAAGAACCCAAGAATTAAATAGGTATGCTAATTTCTTTAATATAATTTAGCACCCCATCTAAGCACGTACTAGCTTTTTTAATAGTACTATGTGCATAAGTTGGCGACGAGCGCTCTCTATATGTACCACCTTTTTTCTTTAATTTCATCTTGTTAGTTTTGCTCCATGGCGCAATCCATCGATACTACTACTGTACAAAAGTATACACTTTTTAAAAGGCTAGAGGGTGGGGCAGTCTAGCTTGGTCGGTTTCAAGAGAGGCGAGGGCCTTTGTGATTTGAGGGATCATTACTGCTGGAAGGCGGAGCCTTGTGATTTGTGTGCCAACGACCTGAGGAGGAGCAAAGAACCGTGTGGTATACTCAAGTTTTCCACTGGAGTAGTACGACGGAGGAGCACGAAACACGGCAGCCCAGTGCCATATGGCGATAAAAATGATCTAATTTGCTAGTCATCTCATTGTTAGCATTGTTCTATTCATGCCTTGCAGAGAACATGACACGTGCGGCGAAACACCCGAAGCAAAAGAAGAAACACAGGAGCAAAAGAAGAAGGAAGATTATCACCCCCAAAAAAGAAGGAAGACGCACACACAAGTCTGGGGCGCTGCTCTCTACTACATGAAGGGTTGCTGGCCGCGGAGTCGTAACTGCTTCTTCATCGCCTCCACGACCTCCATCTCCTTGTGCGTCTCCTCCGCCATCTTCTTCATTCTATCCATGACGCGGGATTTCTCGACGCGAGCCTTCATCATCTGTTCCACGGCCGCATTATGTACCTTGACAGCAGCCGGGTGCTCGATGCGGAGCTTCGCCAACTCCTCCTTTTGTTCCATGACGAGGGCCTGCAGCATCTTCATCGAGGAACTACTATTCTCATGTAGCTTCTTCCAGCCGGTGTTCTCCTCCTTCAGCAGGTCGAGCTCATGGCAGAGCTTCGCCTTGTCCTCCTGAAGTTGCAGGATTTCGCCGGTCACCTTCTTCTCTGAGGCAATGCTCTTCTTCAGCAGCATCACCAAGCCGGCGGTCAACTCCCCCTGCTCATTGAGCTCAGCGGGCATGTCGCCGAGGCTCTCCTTCAGCAGCTCCACCAAGCCGTGGATGAACTCCTTCTGCTTAGAGGTGATTATTGAGCTGATCAGGCATGCCGTTGAGGGATAACAACTCCAGCGCCGCCAGCTCGGCATGTTTGCCTCCGCGGCTAGGGCGCTCCTGGGAGCCATCGCCTGCCCGTGAGAGATCTTTCGAGGTCTCTGCATGGCGGCGAGCCCTCTTTTTTTTCTGCAGCCTTGGTTGTCGCTCCCTTGTTACGAGTAGTTCTCGACCTATAGCTCTGCACACCGACCATGGCAAGGACGGACGAAGAAGGACTTATGAGGAGGAAGGTAGAGTAATTTTCGGTTAGGTAGTTCCCCTTTTTATAACCTAAGTACTAGCACTAGTACTAAAACCTGCATAGTGGGAACACGTTCAGGTTTGGTACGTACTAGTAGGTGTGAGCAGGCTTGCACTTAATTGTAGCACTAGTACTTTGGAATGTGATGGGAACAAGGTAAAGATTAATTGATGGTTTTGGTTTCGAGGCCCGAAACGGCTCCCGATGAGTTTAGTGGAACATAAATTTCAAGTACTCCCTCCATCTCAGTTTACAAGGCTTGCACGTGTATCTATGTCGTCAATGTAACTTATATAAAATAAGTTGTTTAACATAAAAATATATCATTAAAAAATAGAATATTTGAAGTTTGTAATGATATATTTTTCGTAATGTATGCCTCTTATTAAGTTGGTCAAATTAATGACCTAGGTACACGTGCAAGACTTGTAAACTGAGATAGAGGGAGTACTACACTGCTCAAATGCGGTCACACAAGTCAGTGATGTAACTGGTCGTACATGTCAGACCAAGCCAATGCATGTCCCTTCGGTGAGACGCGGGTCCGACCGACAGTCTGTTGGTGCGACCGACCATAAAGTATTACGTGATGGAGACTTCTGGTTGTGGCTTCGGTTGATTGTCATGACCAAGCATTCTAAAACTAGTGATAAATCAATTACCATCTTTTTCCAAACGACCAAGTATTTTCACAGGAATACAATACATATAGATGGAGTGATTGTCAAGGTTGCAAACCGACATGGCGTTGCAAGTTCACTGCAGCAGCAATCGACTAGGTCACTGCATCGCTGGCGGGGAAGGAGGGTAGCTCACCTCGCCTACGATGCATGCCCAGCGGCGCCGCCGCAACTGGTCCCGGGATTTGGCTTCTCCTACCGCCCATTTGAAAAGTTGCACCCGCTGCTCATGCCATTGCTCAGGCATGCGCGTTCTTTCCTCCGCGGTCGACTCCGTGAATATGATCTCTACCATTAGCCCTAGCTCGAAATCAACGCGACGCTGCCAGATGCTGACATCCCTCAGCATCTCTCCCCTGAGATCGACTTGCGCCTCCGCCTTGTGCTGCGCCAGGCGCAGCTCCTTGGAACTTCTCTCCAATCGATGCGACGCTTCCTCGATCTGATTTGCCCTTGCTGCCCGCCACCTGAAACGCAGCCCTGGCATGTCCTCCGGTGCCACCGATCTGTGATTCCAGAGCAATGGATCCCCTCTAAAACACATGTGGGTTTCGCTCAAAGGCGGTAGTGCTACGGGCCGCAGTGAGAGGGCAGCCCACGGGATCCTGGGATCTAAGGGATTATCCATGGCGGGATCCTCCATGGCAGGATCCGGTGGGCGAGGCGGGGAGGCGAGCCTAGGCGCTAGGAGAGACCTACGAGGCTAAGATAAAGATAGTACTACTCCACTCCGTCCATATTTAAATACAAAGGCCACCAACAGTAGCCCTGGCAAAAATTGATCATGCTGCTTGCGTCCTGGTTTATTGGCCCCCTTTTTTGTGCCACTTTTTATGACATGCATAAATATTATGTTACTTACAAATATGGTCAAAAATTGGCCCAAAATACGAAGGAGACCAATGGAAGTACTAGCAACCCATGATTTAACTACTTACATGCGCGCAATGGAGTAGTAATGTCTTTCTTCCGCCCTCACGTCCACTCAATTTGCATGAGCTGTATTAATTGACCATCAACGAAGTGAAGGACTTTACACGCGTCAAATTATCACCTGGGGTGGATCTTCGTACAAAAATGCGTCCCCCCGTGTACCCGCGTGTGCGTGCGAGGGAATGAGTGTGTGGCGTGCGTGCACATCTTCACTTCGTGCATGTACCGCCAGTGTGGCTCAGAGAGGACGAGTACATTCTTCTGGAACAAGCAGCACGTCACTGTGATCAATCCACACAAGGAGGTCGCGACAACGTCTCCACATGTGCCACGTGGCTTCATGAACTGTAAGAGAGACACTGTGTAGCATGCCATTGGAATTCTAATTTACGTGTTTTGCACATACTCGAAGTACTAGTAAGGTACACGTGCATTGCACACATCAGATTTGGCAACCAAATTATGAATAAATACCACACTATAGCATGTAAGCTCTGAGTCATATATGCCTGATGTAGACCTTCGTTTAATTCTTATAGTTCATCTCATTCAAAATAAATTAGTTTTTATAAAAAAGCTAGGCCCTCTTTGATTCGTAGGATTTCCAAAACGCGGGAATAGGAAAAACATGGGATTAGAGTGGAATGTCATCTTGAATCCTACAGGATTGTACGAGTGTTTGATTGTGCATAGAAAAAACACAGGATTCTTTCAAACAGGTTTGAGTGGATGGGATGTTTCCTATGAAATCTAGTGCAAATGAATCCTATGGAAAAATTCCTATGGTTTACAATCCTACGAATCAAACAACCAAGATAGGAAAAATTCCTAAGGATTAGAATCCTCCAAAATTCCTTTGAGAATCGTTTGAATCAAAGAAGCCCTTAATCAATTTTATGATTCATGGAATTGTGCATTGTAAAGCATAAAGTAAAAACAAATAATGGCAATTCAACTAGAAAAAAAGTTTGGGTAGTTATGATGCGGAAGATTCTAGAATAAAGGAGAAGCACTTGTGTTTTGAGGTTTGTGCATTATGCTTAAGTTCAACCATGGAGTCTGCTAGATTGTACAGGTGGCAAAATTCGGTGGGGGCTAGTAGATGGTACGAGGGGCCAAGTGGAGGGAGACTATGAAGGAGTGCACAAGTGCGAGATCGATATTTAAATAGAGGGGGCGAGAACGTGCGCTGTTGCGCGCAGTGGCGGAGCCATGAAAAATAAATGAGCTAGGGGGCCAAGCATTGCTAATCCTTTACGAGGAGGGCCAATTCATCAACTTAAACCATTTTACCAGCAATTGTCTAATGATCACATTCATATTAGCCTTGATATATAGTGATGTTAGGGGGGGCAGGGCCCTTGCTGCCCCCTGTTTTCGCCATTGTGCGCGCGTCTGAGAGATGAAGCGGAAGGCATGGATGATGAGAGGGGGACGTTGGATATATAATTAATGTGTGTGTATTAGCTATGTAATCCTATATAGAGAGGTATAGATTGATCGATGTGGATGTGGGAAAGAGGGTGAGACCTCACTAGATATATAGATTGGCCGGTTTGTGTGGGAAACTGTGAAAGACCTAGCTATATATACACACACAGAGGAACATCGATCATTGTGCATGCATGTGAGAGATAAATAATGCCCGATATGATGGAGAGGGGGAGGTGTGTGTGTGCATGCATGCATGGGAGACCGACCTGAAGAAAAATATTGCATGTGTGCGATGGATAATGCCGACTGGTACTGTGTGTGCATGCATGCACGAGAGAAAGTTAGTGGTACAATTATAAAAGAGAAGACGACTGTGTGGGTGTAAAAGACTAGGTGAGGTCATAATCAATGTAAAGTTGAATTCAAATATTTGAATAAGAGATCATGATGTTTGAAACCCATGCATGCATGAATATAACTGAGATATGCGTGGTGTGATTTGGAAACGAGCATGTTGTACTGTATACACATTGAACAAGGTCAGACTGATTTGAATTTGAGATATCGATGGCAGACATCGTTTGGCCACATTGCATCCGTGCATGGACACACTATTCTAATTGGAGATGATGGGTGGCTTTCGCATATCACATATCTATATCTATACCCCTATATATATTATATTACATTTTTTTATATAGTGTGCGGATAACTTTAACTTTGAAAGATGGTCGTTGGATGAGGCCAATCCGATGGTGCAGAGATGGCAAATTTGAGCACTACTGGCCGTTGGATATCATCTAGATTCCACCAGATTTTGCCACATGTACAATCTAGAAGACTCCATGGTTGAACTTAAGCATAATGCACAAACCTCAAAACACAAGCACTTCTTCTTTGTTCTAGAATCTTCCGTGTCATAATTGCCCAAAAGTTTTTCTACATGATTTGCCATTATTTGTTTTTACTTTATGCCTTACAACGCACAATTCCATGAATCTTAAAATAGATTAGCTTCCTTATAAAAACTAGCTGATTTTGAATGAAATGAACTGTAAGAATTAAATAAACATCTACATCATGCATATATGACTCAAAGCTTACATGCTATAATGTGGTATTTATTCATAATTTGGTTGTCAAATCTCATGCATGCAATGCACGTGTACCTTACTAGTCTAAATGGTGTTTGTGTGTGTGTTGTGCTTGTTAAACACATTATACGTAGTATATCATACATGGTTTAGATTCCGAACATCTATCTAGAGCATACATGTACCATGATTTGAATTCAACATAAAATGGATACATATATTTGAATTTGAGATCGTATGTACATGTAGTTCGTATTTATATAGGAATTTACTTCTCCTATATTCATGCCATGTGTTGTGAAGATAATATTTAGATGGTTGTATAACTAACCCGAGTACAATCCCATTCAAACAGGGAAAATGTACTCAAATTTAGTTCATATGCTAGACAACACACATTTTTTTATTGTTGAGGGAAGTGCAAATTGTTTTGGTACTTTACAGTTATGTTTGTTGTCCCGATTTATTTAGTTTTTTTTGTTGTATTTGAATGCATTTCTAGTAATATAGTAAAACGGGACATGGCTCTCTCTAGTGATGAGGTGCGAATTGTCTTTTTTTTGGGTACACATTAAGCTTGTTCTCCCGAAATTTCAAGCCGCGCCTTGTTATGCCGAAATTTCAAGCTAGCGTCTTTGTCTATCGTGCTGCGAAACTCCCGCCTCTTCAACCCGCGCCTTGTTACCCTGAAATATTTAAGATATATCCTTGTCTCGTTGTGCTCCGACAACTCCCTCCATCTCAACCCGCGCCTTGCTATTCCAAAATTACAACGCGCGCGAAAACTCCCACCTCCTGTGAAATCCCGACGCGCGAAATGCCCGTCATACCCCTGAACCGAAAGAACCGCCTAGCTCAAATCGGTGGGGGTTGATACGTCTCCAACGTATCTATAATTTTTTATTGTTCCATGTTATATTATATTCTATTTTGGACATTATTGGGCTTTATTATACACTTTTATATTATTTTTGGGACTAACCTATTAACCGGAGGCCCAGCCCAGAATTGCTGTTTTTTGCCTATTTCAGAGTTTCGCAGAAAAAGAATATCAAATGGAGTCCAAACGGAATGAAACCTTCGGGAACGTGATTTTCGGAACGAACGTGATCCAGAGGACTTGGACCCTACATCAAGACTTCAACCAGGAGGCCACGAGGTAGGGGGCGCGCCAACCCGCCCCCCAGGCGCGCCCTCCACCCTCGTGGGCCTCCTATTGCTCCACCGACGTACTCCTTCCTCCTATATATACCTACGTACCCCCAAACTACCACATACGGAGCCAAAAACCTAATCCCACCGCCGCAACCTTCTGTACCCGTGAGATCCCACTTGGGGCCTGTTCCGGAGCTCCGCCGGAGGGGGCATCGATCACGGAGGGCTTCTACATCAACACCATAGCCTCTGCGATGAAGTGTGAGTAGTTTACCTCAGACCTTAGGGTCCATAGTTCTTAGCTAGATGGCTTCTTCTCTCTTTTTGGATCTCAATACAATGTTCTCCCCCTCTCTCGTGGAGATATATTCGATGTAATCTTTTTTTGCGGTGTGTTTGTTGAGACCGATGAATTGTGGGTTTATGATCAAGTTTATCTATGAACAATATTTGAATCTTCTGAATTCTTTTATGTATGATTGGTTATCTTTGCAACTCTCTTCGAATTATCAGTTTGGTTTGGCCTACTAGATTGATCTTTCTTGCAATAGGGGAAGTGCTTAGCTTTGGGTTCAATCTTGCGGTGTCCTTTCCCAGTGACAGTAGGGGCAGCAAGGCACGTATTGTATTGTTGCCATCGAGGACAACAAGATGGGGTTTATATCATATTGCATGAGTTTATCCCTCTACATCATGTCATCTTGCTTAAAGCGTTACTCTGTTCTTATGAACTTAATACTCTAGATGCATGCTGGATAGCGGTCGATGTGTGGAGTAATAGTAGTAGATGCACGCAGGAGTCGGTCTACTTGTCTCGGACGTGATGCCTATATACATGATCATACCTAGATATTCTCATAACTATGCTCAATTCTATCAATTGCTCAACAATAATTTGTTCACCCACCGTAAATACTTATGCTCTTGAGAGAAGCCACTAGTGAAACCTATGGCCCCCGGGTCTATTTTCCATCATATTAATCTCCCGACAACAAGCTATTGCTGGCGCTGTTTTTATTTTTACTTTCTTTACTTTGCATCTTTATCATAAAAATACCAAAAATATTATCCTATCATATCTATCAGATCTCACTCTCATAAGTGACCGTGTAGGGATTGACAACCCCTTATCGCGTTGGTTGCGAGGATTTATTTGTTTGTGTAGGTGCGAGGGACTCGTGCGTGGCCTCCTACTGGATTGATACCTTGGTTCTCAAAAACTGAGGGAAATACTTACGCTACTTTGCTGCATCACCCTTTCCTCTTCAAGGGAAAACCAACGCAGTGCTCAAGAGGTAGCAAGAAGGATTTCTGGCACCGTTGTCGGGAGTCTACGCAAAAGTCAACATACCAAGTACCCATCATAAACCCTTATCTCCCGCATTACATTATTTGCCATTTGCCTCTCGTTTTCCTCTCCCCCACTTCACCCTTGTCGTTTTATTTGCCCTCTGTTTTCCATTTGCCTCTTTTTGCCCGTCTCTTGTTTGCTCGTGTGTTGGATTGCTTGCTTGTCACGACGGCTCAAGATAATACCAAATTATGTGACTTTACCAATACCAACAACAATGATTTCCTTAGCACTCTGATTGCTCCTCTTACCGATACTGAATCTTGTGAAATCAATACTGCTTTGTTGAATCTTGTCATGAAAGATCAATTTGTCGGCCTTCCTAGTGAAGATGCCGCTACCATCTAAATAGCTTCGTTGATTTGTGTGATATGCAAAAGAAGAAAGATGTGGATAATGATATTGTTAAATTGAAGCTATTTCCCTTTTCGCTTAGAGATCGTGCTAAAGTTTGGTTTTCGTCTTTGCCTAAAAATAGTATTGATTCTTGGAATAAGTGCAAAGATGCTTTTATCTCTAAGTATTTTCCTCCCGCTAAGATCATCTCTCTTAAAAACGATATTATGAATTTGAAGCAACTTGATCATGAACATCTTGCACAAGCTTGGGAGAGGATGAAATTAATGATACGTAATTGCCCTACTCATGGTTTGAATTTATGGATGATCATACAAAAATTTTATGCCGGATTGAATTTTGCTTCTAGAAATCTTTTAGATTCGGCCGCGGGAGGCACTTTTATGGAAATCACTTTAGGAGAAGCTACTAAACTCCTAGATAATATTATGGTTAATTATTCTCAATGGCACACTGAAAGATCTACAAATAAAAAAGTGCATGCGATAGAAGAAATTAATGTTTTGAGTGGAAAGATGGATGAACTTATGAAATTATTTGCTAGTATAAGTGTTTCTTCTGATCCTAATGATATGCCTTTGTCTACTTTGATTGAGAATAATAATGAATCTATGGATGTGAATTTTGTTGGTAGGAATAATTTTGGTAACAACGCGTATAGAGGAAACTTTAATCCTAGGCCTTATCCTAGTAATTCCTCTAATAATTATGGTAATTCCTACAACAATTCTTATGGAAATTTTAATAAATGCCCTCTGAATTTGAGACTAGTGTTAAAGAATTTATGAATTCGCAAAAGAATTTCAATGCTTTGCTTGAAGAAAAATTGCTTAAAGTTGATGAATTGGCTAGGAACATTGATAGAATTTCTCTTGATGTTGATTCTTTGAAACTTAGATCTATTCCTCCTAAGCATGGTATCAATGAGTCTCTCAAAGCCATCAGAATTTTCATTGATGAGTGCAAAGAAAGAATCGCTAGGATGCATGCTAAGAAAGATTGTTTTGTGAAAGCGTGTTCTTTAATTTCTATGAAAATAAAGATGAAGATCTAAAAGTTATTGATGTGTCCCCTATTAAATCTTTGTTTTGCAATATGAATCTTGATAATTATGGGACTGAATATGATCCACCTTTACCTAGAAGGCGTTCCAGAAATTCGGAGTTTTTAGATCTTGATGCTAAATTTGATAAAAGTGGGATTGAAAAGAACAAAACTTTAGATATTAATGAACCCACTATTTTGGATTTCAAGGAATTTAATTATGATAATTGCTCTTTGATAGATTGTATTTCCTTGTTGCAATCCGTGCTAAATTCTCCTCATGCTTATAGTCAAAATAAAGCTTTTACCAAACATATCGTTGATGCTTTGATGCAATCTTATGAAGAAAGACTTGAGTTGGAAGTTTCTATCCCTAGAAAACTCTTTGATGAGTGGGAACCTACTATTAAAATTAAAATTAAAGATCATGAATTCTATGCTTTGTGTGATTTGGGTGCTAGTGTTTCCACGATTCCAAAGACTTTGTGCGATTTGTTAGGTTTCCGTGATTTTGATGATTGCTCTTCAAACTTGCACCTTGCGGATTCCACCATTAAGAAACCTATGGGAAGAATTAATGATGTTCTTATTGTTGCAAATGGGAACTATGTGCCCGTAGACTTTATTGTTCTTGACATAGACTGCAATCCTTCATGTCCTATTATTCTTGGTAGACCTTTCCTTAGAACGATTGGTGCAATTATTGATATGAAGGAAGGGAATATTAGATTCCAATTTCCATTAAAGAAAGGCATGGAACACTTCCCTAGAAAGAAAGTTAAATTAACTTATGAATCTATTATGAGAGCCACTTATGGATTGCCTACCAAAGATGGCAATACCTAGATCTATCCTTGCTTTTATGCCTAGCTAGGGGCGTTAAACGATAGCGCTTGTTGGGAGGCAACCCAATTTTATTTTTAGTTTTTTTCTTTTTGCTTCTGTTTAGGAATAAATTTTTGATCTAGCCTCTGGTTAGATGTGTTTTTTATGTTTTAATTAGTGTTTGTGCCAAGTTTAACCTATAGGATCTTCTTGGATGATAGTTATTTGATCTTGCAGAAAATTCCAGAAACTTTCTGTTAACGAAAATAATTGTTAAAAATAACCAGAACGTGATAAAATATTGATTCCAATTGCTTCTGATCAATAAACAAATTGTCTAGGTCTTCCTATTTTGGCTGATTTTTTGGAGTTCCAGAAGTTTGCGTTAGTTACAGATTACTACAGACTGTTCTGTTTTTGACAGATTCTGTTTTTCGTGTGTTGTTTGCTTATTTTGATGAATCTATGGCTAGTAAAATAGTTTATAAACCATAGAGAAGTTGGAATATAGTAGGTTTAACACCAATATAAATAAAGAATGAGTTCATTGCAGTACCTTGAAGTGGTGTTTTGTTTTCTCTCGCTAACAGAGCTCACGAGATTTTCTGCTAAGTTTTGTGTTGTGAAGTTTTCAAGTTTTGGGTGAAAGATTTGATGGATTATGGAACAAGGAGTGGCAAGAGCCTAAGCTTGGGTATGCCCATTGCACCCCCAAGATAATCTAAGGACACCTAAAAGCCAAAGCTTGGGGATGCCCCGGAAGGCATCCCCTCTTTCGTCTACTTCCATCGATAACTTTACTTGGAGCTATATTTTTATTCATCACATGATATGTGTTTTGCTTGGAGCGTCTTGTATGATTTGAATCTTTGTTTTTTTAGTTTGCCACAATCATATTTGCTGGACACACCTTTTGAGAGAGACACACATGATTTAGAAATTATTAGAATACTATGTGCTTCACTTATATCTTTTGAGTTATATAGTTTTTGCTCTAGTACTTCACTTATATCTTTTAGAGCACGGTGGTAACTTTTGTTTTATAGAAACTATTGATCTCTCATGCTTCACTTAGATTATTTTGAGAGTTTTAAATAGCATGGTAATTTGCTTAAATAATCCTAATATGCTAGTATTCAAGACTAGTGAAAACTTTCTTATGAGTGCGTTGAATACTAAGAGAAGTTTGATGCTTGATGATTGTTTTGAGACATGGAGGTAGTGATATCAAAGTTGTGCTAGTTGAGTAGTTGTGAATTTGATAAATACTTCTGTTGAAGTTTTCAAGTCCCGTAGCATGCACGTATGGTAAACGTTATGTAACAAATTTGAAACATGAGGTGTTCTTTGATTGTCCTCCTTATGAGTGGCGGTCGGGGACGAGCGATGGTCTTTTCCTACCAATCTATCCCCCTAGGAGCATGCGCGTAGTGCTTGGTTTTTGATGACTTATAGATTTTTCCAATAAGTATGTGAGTTCTTTATGACTAATGTTGAGTCCATGGATTATACGCACTCTCACCTTCCCATCATTGCTAGCCTCTTCGGTACCGTGCATTACCCTTTCTCACATTGAGAGTTGGTGCAAACTTCGCCGGTGCATCCAAACCCCGTGATATGATACGCTCTTTCACACATAAACCTCCTTATATCTTCCTCAAAACAGCCACCATACCTACCTATTATGGCATTTCCATAGCCATTCCGAGATATATTGCCATGCAACTTTCCACCGTTCTGTTTATCATGACATGTTCATCATTGTCATATTGCTTTGCATGATCATGTAGTTGACATAGTATTTGTGGTAAAGCCACCGTTCATAATTGTTTCATACATGTCACTCTTGGTTCATTGCATATCCCGGTACAACGCCGGAGGCATTCATATAGAGTCATACTTTGTTCTAGTATCGAGTTGTAATCATTGAGTTGTAAATAAATAGAAGTGTGATGATCATCATTTTCTAGAGCATAGGCCCAAAAATGAGAGAAAAAGAGAGAAGGGACAATGCTACTATCCTTTTTCCACACTTGTGCTTCAAAGTAGCACCATAATCTTCATGATAGAGAGTCTCTTGTTTTGTCACTTTCATATACTAGTGGGAACTTTTCATTATAAAACTTGGCTTGTATATTCCAACAATGGGCCTCCTCAAGTGCCCTAGTTCTTTGTGAGCAAGCAAGTTGGATGCACACCCACTTAGTTTCTTTTGTTGAGCTTTCATATATTTATAGCTCTAGTGCATCCGTTGCATGGCAATCCCTACTCCTTGCATTAACATCAATCGATGGGCATCTCCATAGCTCATTGATTAGCCTCGTTGATGTGAGACTTTCTCCCTTTTTGTCTTCTCCACATAACCCCCATCATTATATTCTATTCCACCCATAGTGTTATATCCATGGCTCACGCTCATGTATTGCGTGAAGGTTGAAAAAGTTTGAGATTACTAAAGTATGAAACAATTGCTTGGCTTGTCATCGGGGTTGTGCATGATGAGAGCATTCTTGTGTGACGAAAATGGAGCATGACTAAACTATATGATTTTGTAGGGATGAACTTTCTTTGGCCATGTTATTTTGAGAGGACATAATTGCTTAGTTAGTATGCTTGAAGTATTATTATTTTTATGTCAATATTGAACTTTTATCTTGAATCTTTCGGATCTGAATATTCATACCACAGTTAAGAAGAATTACATTGAAATTATGCCTAGTAGCATTCCACATCAAAAATTCTGTTTTTATCATTTACCTACTCGAGGACGAGCAGGAATTAAGCTTGGGAATGCTTGATATGTCTCCAACGTATCTATAATTTTTTATTGTTCCATGCTATATTATATTATGTTTTGGACATTATTGGGATTTATTATACACTTTTATATTATTTTTGGGACTAACCTATTAACCGGAGGCCGAGCCCAGAATTGCTGTTTTTTTGCCTATTTCAGAGTTTCGCAGAAAAAGAATATCAAACGGTGTCCAAACGGAATGAAACCTTCGGGAACGTGATTTTCGGAACGAACGTGATCCAGAGGACTTGGACCCTACATCAAGACTTCAACCAGGAGGCCACGAGGTAGGGGGCGCGCCAACCCGCCCCCCAGGCGCGCCCTCCACCCTCGTGGGTCTCCTATTGCTCCACCGACGTACTCCTTCCTCCTATATATACCTACGTACCCCCAAACTACCACATACGGAGCCAAAAACCTAATTCCACCGCCGCAACCTTCTGTACCTATGAGATCCCATCTTGGGGCCTGTTCCGGAGCTCCGCCGGAGGGGGCATCGATCACGGAGGGCTTCTACATCAACACCATAGCCTCTCCGATGAAGTGTGAGTAGTTTACCTCAGACCTTCGGGTCCATAGTTATTAGCTAGATGGCTTCTTCTCTCTTTTTGGATCCCAATACAATGTTCTCCCCCTCTCTTGTGGAGATCTATTCGATGTAAGCTTTTTTTGCGGTGTGTTTGTTGAGACCGATGAATTATGGGTTTATGATCAAGTTTATCTATGAACAATATTTGAATCTTCTGAATTCTTTTATGTATGACTGGTTATGTTTGCAAGTCTCTTCGAATTATCAGTTTGGTTTGGCCTACTAGATTGATCTTTCTTGCAATAGGAGAAGTGCTTAGCTTTGGGTTCAATCTTGCGGTGTCCTTTCCCAGTGACAGTAGGGGCAGCAAGGCATGTATTGTATTGTTGCCATCGAGGATAACAAGATGGGGTTTATATCATATTGCATGAGTTTATCCCTCTACATCATGTCATCTTGCTTAAAGCGTTACTCTGTTCTTATGAACTTAATACTCTAGATGCATGCTGGATAGCGGTCGATGTGTGGAGTAATAGTAGTAGATGCAGGCAGGAGTCGGTCTACTTGTCTCGGATGTGATGCCTATATACATGATCATACCTAGATATTCTCATAACTATGCTCAATTCTGTCAATTGCTCAATAGTAATTTGTTCACCCACCGTAAATACTTATGCTCTAGAGAGAAGCCACTAGTGAAACCTATGGCCCCCGGGTCTATTTTCCATCATATTAATCTCCCGACAACAAGCTATTTCTGGCGCCGTTTTTATTTTTACTTTCTTTACTTTGCATCTTTATCATAAAAATACCAAAAATATTATCCTATCATATCTATCAGATCTCACTCTCGTAAGTGACCGTGTAGGGATTGACAACCCCTTATCGCGTTGGTTGTGAGGATTTATTTGTTTGTGTAGGTGCGAGAGACTCGTGCGTGGCCTCCTACTGGATTGATACCTTGGTTCTCAAAAACTGAGGGAAATACTTATGCTACTTTGCTACATCACCCTTTCCTCTTCAAGGGAAAACCAGTGCTCAAGAGGTAGCAGGGGTACTTTCGTAACTTACCCCACATTTCGGACAAGCGCGTCCCTAAGCCATGGTTCCCCACTCCCATCCCATCCGCCCACCCATTCGTACACTGAGGCCGCAAAAACCCGCGAAGCCCCACACCCTCCTCCGTCCGCCACCCAGTCGGAGCCTCTTCCCCGACGACGTCGTCCACAGCAACACCTCGACGTCCCTCATCCACCGTACCGGATGAGGATCTGTCGTCGATCTCTTCGTCCCGCCGGTTCAGCCACCCCATCCTCCACCTCCAAGGAGCTGCCCTTACATTCCCCTCGTCTTTCGCGCCACCTCCATTCCCACACCGCCGTCTTTACCTGCACCACCAGAAGAGCATCATCGTCACCGTTTCCTCGGATGAAGCTGAGGCCTAATCGGCGCCACCAAAGAGGTTGTACACTAATCGCCGCTTTTTTCTTCTTGATTCGATCTCACGGTGCTGCCGGCACTCGGTCCCGAGCCAACACGGCGCGGCTCCATCCACGGCGACGTTGCCAGCCACTTCCTCCACGTCATCGCTCCCTCGGCGGTGACGTCCACACCAGTAGGAGTTGCTGCTGCTTTAGCTCTCGCTCGCGCTGCTGCTTTGCTCTTGCTCTCTGTCCCCTACTTGATCTGCTCTTGCTCGCGCTGCTACTCTTGCTCTTGCTTGCGATGCTGCTCCGATTTAGCTACACTTCAGTCGACTGAATTGACTTTTGGGTCAGTCGATTTTCAGGGGGTGGGGGGCTCACCGGAGTTAAGAAAGAACCAGCTGTATCGGGGAGGGGGGCTCGCCGGAGAGGTACCCCACTATCTATCTTAGGGTTCAGGGTGGGGGCAGTGGTCACTGGCGGTGGTGGGGCGGTGGCGTGGGGATCGCCGGAGAAAAAGCTCGGCACGGGGGGCCTAGAGGGATGGCCGGGGCGGCGGCGGACCGGCAGTGGGGAGTGGTTTCGGGGCGGGCGGGGTGGCGCACCACCGGCCACAGGCGGCGGGGGGCATTTGTTTGGCCGGTGGTGGCTGGCGGCTTAGGGGGGTGGAGGTTGAAGATGAACTGCAGACCCTTGATTTCGTATCCAACGGCTGAAAAATCGACTGACCAGAGATGAAAAAGTCAGTCGACTGATGTGTAGCCTCACCTAATGCTGCTACACGACCAGCGGCCCCGGATCTCGCACGCGCTGCTGCTGCTGCTACTGCTTTTCTGCTACTAGTGTGTTAAGTTTCGACAGTAAAATTCAGTTTCGACAGCAAAATTCAGTTTCGACAGTTAAGTTCAGTTTCGACAGTTAAGTTCAGTTTCGACGGTTAAATTCAGTTTTGATAGTAAAGTTCAGAGATGAGCGGCTGATGTATCTTACATCTTGAACTTTGTGGTTATGTATTTTACATCATCTATTGGAGATGCTATTAGAATTCCACTCAGGTTAACATTGTCTCTCTTGTCCTGCTTCAGCCTCGGTGTCGTACAACTCACCGGAGCTACTCCAACGATGAAACCCTCCATCACAGTGGAGCAGGACCACGGGCTCCATCTCCAGACGCCTAAGATCTTCTTCCCCTCCTCCTACAGCCAAGTCAGTCGGAGCATCCTCACCGACCAACCCAATCACGCTGAGATCGACATGGCTTCGCCAAAGAGGTTGTACACTTGTTGCATCTCTTTTTTACTCTACATGTTATATATATTGTCCACCGAGCACGCATAGTAACGTGAAATACGATTATTTATCCTACTATATGACAAGCAGTGAGGTACCAAGCAACTTAGCTATCCGTGATGGACTCTCTTGAACGCCATCATTATTTATCTCTGCGCGTTTGAGCTGTGCATTTGTCAATGGGCCTGGGAGTTGAGCTAGTAGGGCAGTGGCCTGGGTCCAAAGTAATAGAAGTAGCACAAAAACATTTTTTGAGTGTAGGCTTTTCCTTGCTCAAGCCTGCCTACTAGAATCGCCAGTGCTTGAAAGGAAAAGTGAAGGAAAAACAAAGGAATTGGAAAGTTTCCTATGGTACTACTATTCATGAATTTGGTTCAAAGGAATGGAGCAAAGAAAAACTGTAGCATTTGTTCCTTTAGTGTCTCCTTGAAAGAAAAATCATAGGAATTTTAATTTCCACTTGTCCTCCTTTTCAAATTCCTATTCATGAAGCACAAGATTAATAGCATAATAGCATTATAACCGTACATTTTCTTATGGTTTGACTTAATCTCAGCATGCTGCTTTGCATCCTGTGATCTTCCAATTCTTGTGAATCAAACACCCAGATTGGCAGAAATCCTGTGTTTTTAAATTCTCTGTTTTGCACATGCATTCCTATCATATTCCTGTCTATTTCCTATCCCTGCATTGTTAGAATCCTCAAATTCAAACAAGCCCTTACACAATTACTTCTGTTACAGATATGTGTCAAAGAAAACCTTCTGTGGTTTGTCCTGCTCCTGCTGCGCTGTGTTCCACCCCAGCTCAGCTGCTCCAACGATGGAAGGGTTCACCACAGCAGGGATCCGCGCTCCAGACTGTCTTTCACCGCCTCAGATCTTATTCCCCGCTACCGGCAGCCACGACAACTGCATTACCATCATCAACTGAGCAGATGACCTTGAGGACTACACGGGTCCGCAAGAGAGGTCACACTCTTCCGTGTCTGCTTACGTTATGCATCGCTTAATATGATGACATGCTACTTTATCTTCGTGTTCACCTATTAGACTCCGAGTCAGGTCCAAACTAATGCTGAAACTTGAGTTTTTAAATGGTTGTGGGGTACATATTGGGGCAGCAATCAGTACTATCTGTCTACTATCTGGTTAATCTCGGGTGTCTACTATGAGTTTCATGTTGGGTGCAAACAAACATTAAAGGAGCCATTATCTGTATTTTTTAACTAAAGCTATTATCCGCCTGCTATCATTGGTTTTGGGTCTATCCACAGTTTGCTACCATCAACTATGGATTTGTGCATGCACTCCTTACATAATCTCACTATGTTCTATTCCTATGCATGTCAGTTATTGTACACAATGGAACTGAACATGTAGAGCAAAAGAGATGAGCCTTGCGTGGCAATAAAATTTCATGGAGACGTCGCTCCATGGTGGGCGCAAAGGCAGGCCCCCTCCACCCATTTCGGATCGTAATCAAGAGGAAGATAACTGTTCCGAGGGGGATTCAGAAGGAGAAGACCACTCCTATTTACCCCCAAAGGTCTTCGCTCTAACTTGGCATGCTGATGTTGGTAATATCATGCATATGGTGCCTTGCATTGCTTACTGTATACATCAAATATGTCATCTGTTTAGTTTAGACATGCTTTGTGTTAATGCCATCTGTTTAGTTTCTTTATCGTATATGTGAATCATGCAATGCCATCTTGTTTAGCCAGGCATCATATATGTGAATTTTGCAATGCCACCCTGGTTAGCCAGTCATCTTATATGTGACTTTTATCATGCCATCATTTTTTCTATTACGTGTTAAATTTGTCAACAATTTTAGTACATTCAATTACTCTTCCTATGCATCAGCCATTCGGCACGGTCATGGAAAAATCTGAAGTGGAAACAAGGTCTTCAGAGTAGACAATGCTATCTGACGAAGCGCATGTCTTGCTGGTTACGGATAGCTCCTCAGAGGAGGATTCAGAGACAGATGACCAGTCCTATTCCCCCCCCCCCCCCCGAGGTGCATGCTCTAACTTGGCAGGGTTATGTTGCTCATATCATGCGTATGGTATCTTGCATTGCTATGTCATTTGCTTAGTTTAGACATGGTTTGTGTGAATGCCACCTGTTTAGTGTCTAATTACCATATATGTGAATTATGCGATGCCATCTTGTTGCAAGACATTATATATGTGAATTATGCAATCCTATCTTGTTGCAAGGCATTATATATGTGAATTATGCAATGCCCTGCTGTTTAGCCAAGCGTCATATATGTGAATTATATCATGTCGTCCTTTTTTTGTATTTCTCATTGCATTTGTCGACAATGTTTGTATATTCAACTGCTCTTCCTGTGCATCAGCCATTTGAATTGGTGATGGAGAAATCTGGAGTGAAAACAAGTTCTTCAGAGCAGACAATGCTACCTGCTGAAGCAGATATCTTGCTGGTTACAGATAGCTCTTCAGAGGAGGATTCAGAGGCAGATGACCAGTCCTATTATCCCCCTGAGGTGTATGCTCAAACTTGGCAGGATTATATTACTCATATCATGCACATGTTGTATTGAAATGCTTAGTTTTTACATCATATACACAAATATTGAATGCCATCTCCTTAGTTGACACATCATATATGCAATTGTCCTCTGCTCACTTGCTTAGTATATAAATCATATATTTGAATTATATCATGCCAAGATGTTTACATAGACAGCATGTATCTGAATTATGGCATGCCAACCCATTTTCTAAAGACATAATATAGCTATATCATCTCATCCTGTTTACATAGTCATCATATTTTGAATTATGTCATTCTATCCATGAATTATACCATGCCATCATGTTTCCATCGACGGCATGTTTGTGATTTATGGCATGCCAACCACTTTAATAGACACATCGTATAGTTATATCATGTCATCATGTTTACATAGTCATCATATTTTGAAGTATGTCATTCTATCATGTTTAGTTAGCCATCATACATGTGAAATTGTGTCATGCTATCCTATTTAATTAGCCATCATATATGTGAAATTATGTCCTGCTATTCTGTTTGGTTAGACAACATAAATGTGAATTATTTCATGCCCTATTTTCTTCCCTACTATCCATTGCACCTGTCTATCTTACAATGTTTGTACATTCAATTACTTTTCTTGTTTATCAGCCATTTCAATTGGAGGGGGTGATGGCAGTATCCGTGGGAGTAAAAACACGGTCTTCAGAAAAGATCGTGCTACCTGTCGATGCAGATAGAACCACGGTTGTACTTGCCCAAGAACCAGCCCCACCACACATAACCCAGACTCACATAGATTGTACCCCTACCCAGTTGGACAGAGAACCAGCTACACCCCTTACCCCAACCCTAGCAGATAGTAACCCAGTTCCAGTTGACACAGCACTGTCTCCACCACAGAGCACCCGAACACGAGCAGTTAGTAAGGCAACTGCAGTGCCCAAAGCACGAGGACCGCCACTCCGAACCCCAAGTCAACGCTTAAAGCAGAAGAAGAATTGTTCTCAGGTCAGGTTCCGTAGCTATGGTTCATACTACTTTGCTCTTGCATCACTATATTTACTCATACCAACTAATTTCAAATTTGAAGGATGCAATTGAAACTCCAACGGCGCAACAGGTATGTTTAAAACCTGTTTCTTTAACGTGTTTGCTATTGTAACTTGCTCTATGTTGATTTCAGTTTCAATTGAATAAACAGTTATGTTCTCATGCCATGCACATTACAAGTGTTGTTATTGCCATGTAGTTTCCCACACTTATATTCTGTCTATGCTGCTTTGTCTTAAATGGATATGATTCGAACTGTATCCATCTTGATTTGGCAACGTAAACTAGAATTATATAGACCATACAGTGACCATACTACAAAGATATATGTTTGTTTCATGCTGTTATCTTGTCCACCTTACTACTGAACTGATTTACCAAAATGAGTTTCATATACTACATTGTAAACATGTGATGTGTTTGTTTGTTTCTCTTTTAGAACGCGGATAAAATATTGGAGAAGAGTGCCCCGTTATGCAATGGTAAAGGAAGTAATGCAGATAAGGTTCAAGATAGTGAGACATCCCTGTTGGTCTCCAAGAAAGCTGATAAAAACTATATTGAAGACACTGAGACAACCCCAAAGTCATGTCTTGATGTAGTGTTCGAGTTACTGGCTACTACTGCTGGCACCAGCTCTTCGAACTCGCTGCCTGAATCAGTTCGGCTTCTTGAGTCTCAACTTCAAGTTGAAAGACATTGATCAGATGTTATGCGACAGGAAGCCGAAGGACTGAGGAAGTCCCTGCAGAATTCCGATGCATACTTTCTGGTGCAACAACAAGTGCTGGAGGATTTAAGCGCCAAACAAGAGAAAGTTAATAAGCTTGCTAAGCATCTTGCCAGCATTATGGGTACCCAGGATATTGTTTCTTGAACTCTTCTGAAGTGGTTTCAGTTCTGGACTTGTTTTGCTGCGGCGTTTATTTGCACTGGTCGCCAACTTTGACAACCAGTGTATATGATATGCTGCTTTGTTCCCTATATTTGCACTAGTGGCAAACTTTGATGCCCAGTGGATGTAACATGTGTAATAGCCGTGATAGCCTAGCGTAAGTTGCTTGCTTATTTATTTCTTGTTGTCTTGTTTATTTGTTTGCTTGTAGTCAGTGCAGTTCTTTTTCCACGGTTTGCTAGTGGCCGCAATAACCCATTTTTTAAAACTAGGCCACAATAACCATGGGCTACATATTTACTGTAGTTACCATGGGCCTCCTACGGTCGTAGAAACAATGGGCCTTCTAAGGGCCGTAGAAACAATGGGCTTTCTACGGGTCGTAGCATCAATGGGCCTTCTATGTGTCGTATGATCGATAGGCCAAACATGGGCCAATAACAGACCACATTATGGGCCGTAAACGGGCTAGATTTGGAATCGTCCGTTCATGGGCCGACAATAACGGGCCGTCGTTAATCGGCCATATTTGATGACGCTATGAAAACGACCCAACGGATTAACGGGCCGATTGTAACCGCATGCTGAATTTGGCCCACAAGCAGAAAAAGCCAATAACGGGTCGTAAGTAACCGAATGCTGGAAATGAGCCCAAGAATAAATGGGCCCTGAGAAGGCCGAAAGATAACACGGGTTGGAAAACGGCCCAATAGAATAATGGGCCGTTAATGGGAATAAAGGGGTACACTGTTCATTGCGGGCCAGATTCACCACGAGCCGTTAATGAGCCAAGAGGTACAAATGGCCTCGTATGGGCCGAAAGACATCATGGGCCATACATGGGCCGGAAGTTACAATGGGCTGGAATAATATTGGACGGCCCAGATGAATCTATTGGGCTTAATTCCGATAGGTCGTAACGGGTCGTGAGTTAGCGGGGCGTAAATGGGCTATATACGAACAGGCCATTAACAGGCTTTCCGTGGGCCGGCCCGTTACCTTTTGACCAAGTCAAACGAGCCGGCCTTTTCACCGAAATGGTCCTTTGTTGGGCCGTGCCACGTGTCGACGTATCATAGGCGCATCATGTCCAATGAATGGACGACATCTGTCCCACCGGTGAGCCAACATGTGTTTCCTCTGGCCAATGAGAATTTTACACGTGGAAAATCCTCATTGGTCCGGGCTGTTAGCGGGTTATCGGATCCAAAACCGGACCCGATAGCTTAACGGCGACCCGTTACGGTGGATGCCACGTGTCAGTCACCCTTGACGAAAGCACTTCCATGACGTGCGATTTATCGTCATGGAAGTGGACACTTCCGTGATGATAATTTTGGTAATGTCATGGAACACTTCTACGATAGCACAGGTATGACTATCTTGATTCTGTCATAAAATCGTCATGGATGTACATGCATGACAGAAAACGTGACCTACCGTGACAAACACGTATCATCACGGAAGTGTCTTTTTTTGTAGTGTCATATTGGTTCCTACATATTCTACGAAGATCTTTATCGGCCAAACCATATTGACAACATACGTCATTCCCTTTGTCATCGGTATGTTACTCGCCCGAGATTCGATCGTCGGTATCTTCATACCTAGTTCAATCTCGTTACCGGCAAGTCTCTTTACTCGTTCCGTAATGCATCATCCCGCAACTAACTCATTAGTCACATTGCTTGCAAGGCTTATCATGATGTGCATTACCGAGAGGGCCCAGAGACACCTCTCCGATACTCGGAGTGACAAATCCTAATCTTGGTCTATGCCAACCCAACAAACACCGAGAGGGCCCAGAGCATCTTTATAATCACCCAGTTATGTTGTGATGTTTGATAGCACACAAGGTGTTCCTCCGGTATTCGGGAGTTGCATAATCTCATAGTCAAAGGAATATGTATAAGTCATGAAGAAAGCAATAGCAATAAAACTTTAATGATCATTATGCTAAGCTAACGAATGGGTCTTGTCCATCACATCATTCTTCTAATGATGTGATCCCGTTCATCAAATGACAACACATGTCTATGGTCAGGAAACTTAACCATCTTTGATTAACGAGTTAGTCAAGTAGAGGCATACTAGGGACACTTTGTTTTGTCTATGTATTCACACATGTATCAAGTTTCCGGTTAATACAATTCTAGCATGAATAATAAACATTTATCATGATATAAGGAAATATAAATAACAACTTTATTATTGCCTCTAGGGCATATTTCCTCCAGAGTAGTGGCCCACGAGGCACCAGGGCGCGCCCAGGTGGCTCGTGGGGCCCACGTGGCTCCGTTTGACCTAACTCCGCCTCTATAAATTCTCTAAAATCGGGAAACCAACAGAGAGCCAGCCAAAATACTTTTCCCACAGCCGCAAGTTCCTGCTCTCGTAAGATCCCATCTGGAGGCCTTTTCTGACACTCTGTCGGAGGGGGATTCAATCACGAAGGGGATCTACATCAACCTTGCTGCCCTTCTGATGATGTGTGAGTAGTTTACTACAGACCTACGGATCCATAGTTGGTAGATAGATGGCTCTCTCTCTGTTTTTGATCTTCAATACAATGTTCTCCTCGATGTTCTTAGAGTTCTATTTGACGTAATCACCTTTTGCGGTGTGTTAATTGGGATCCGATGAATTGTGAGTTTATGATCAGATTATCCATGAATATATTGTGTTTTCTCGGAACTCTTTTATGCATGATTGTTATAGCTTCGTATTTCTCTCCAATCTATTGATTTAGTTTGGCCAACTAGATTGATTTATCTTGCAATGAGAGAGGTGCTTTGTAATGGGTTCGATTTTGCAGTGCTCAATCCCAGTTACAGAAGGGGACATGGCACGTATTTGTATCGCTGTTATTAAGGATAAAAAGATGGGGTTTATTCATGTGTGAGTTTACTTTATCTACATCATGTCATCTTGTTTAAGGCGTTACTCCGTTCTTTATGAACTTAATACTATAGACGTAATAGTAGTAGATGCAAGTAAGAGTCGGTCTACTTGTCTCGGACGTGATGCCTATATAAATGATCATTGCCTTGGATATCGCCATGATTATTTGCTTTCCTATCAATTGTCCAACAGTAATTTGTTTACCCACCGTATGCTATTTTCAAGAGACAAGCCTCTAGTGAAAACTATGGCCCTCGGGTCTACTTTTATCATATATAAAATCTTAAAAATACTTTGCTGCAATTTTACTTTATTTATTTTATTTTGTATTTTTGTTTGATTTATCTATCAATTACTACACAATTTAATCTTGCGCATAGCTGCCGAGGGATTGACAACCCCTTGTTCTCGTTGGGTTGTAAGGATTTGTTATTTGTGTGCAGGTGTTGCGTGGTTTTCCTACTGGATTTATAACATTGGTTTTTAACTGAGGGAAATACTTATCTCTATTGTACTGCATCATCCTCTCCTCTTCGGGGAAATCCCAACACAGTTCACAGGTAGCATGCTACCAATGAGTTCAAAGCATTAAACTAGCACCCTAGCATCCTACGGGAGTGCACATGCTCAGATTTACATGTCATGACCAGATCTACTATATAGTATCATCGAACCTGAACTGGAAAACAACATGAACGTCATAGAATCGGACTACCAAACCCTACTGTTCTAGCGATTCATCATCACTATCTACCACAACATCACATAGTCACAGATCGACACTCTGCAATGCTACTAGTTCTCATAAATCTATCCTTAGCACATGCTCACAAATCAAAGTTACAATGAATAGGGAAGGGCTGATAGAACTTACATCCATCAGGGAGCAGGGAGTTGACGAGAAAGTCGTCGAAGAAGAGAAGAATGAGAAGTGCTGTCGTCTAGTGCCGATCGAAGAAGATGCACCGCTTACCTGTTGGTCGTCGACGAAATCGCCCGGGACGGAGAGCGCGCAGAGGGAAATGGTGGCGGGGAAATCAGATGTGATCCGATGGGAGCCAAATAGGGCGTCTAATTCGGCGGGAGCTGGCCTAATTCTTCCAGCCGCTTTTTCGCGCATGCGCGTGAGCTCACACCATCCCCTCCTCGCATCAGCTCGACGCGTCGTTCCTCTCCTCTGCACACTGCGAGCCTGGATGGGAGAAAACAGTCGATTCGGCCGTTCCGGCTGGGCCTAGCTCAGAGGTGTTTTAATAAGCATGCAATGCGGGCCAAACAGTGAAAACGGGAAACCAAACGGGCCAAATTTGCATCCACCAAGCTTAGTTGAGCCTAATGAAGATAACCAAACACATCATTAGTGTGCCCGATTTGGGGTACGCCGATTGAAGATGCCCTGAGTGGAGTTGTGCACCAAAACAAATAAAAGAAAGCAAAGCAAAGAAATATTATCTTCTTCTCGGCTTATTGGCCCCCTCGTATTTTTTGCCAAATGTTGACCGTATGTAAACTATCAAAATATAAATTATATGATACAGTAAGTATATTATTGGATTTGTATTTGGAATAGGTTTTCGATAGTATAATTTTTGTGACTTATAGTTTACATTTTATTAGAAATTAATAGTAAATTTTTAGCATAAAATAAGAAGGGCCCCACAAATACCTGACGGAGGTAGTACAAAATAAGAACTGACTGCATATGTACTCCCTTTGTGCTTGAAAAAGTGTACTTTCAACTTTGTTGAAAAATTAAACTTTTTTATATCTGACCATATTTATACAATAATACACCAACGTTTATGCCATCAAATTAGTAGCATTAAATTCATAATAAAATATATTTTCAGCATATACCTATTTGGTTTCACAAACATTGATATATTTTTGCACAAACTCGGTCAAACTTTAAGATAGTTTGACTCTGCAATAAAGTTGAAAACACACTCTTTGAAGGACGGAGGGAGTAGGTGTTTTCCTTTTTGCAATAGGAGTAGATTTTTGGGTCTTTCGGACCAGCTCAAATTTCAAACTTCAAACGGGCCTGATGAAACGGTACTTCAGTCTGCCTGCCACTCACAGTGATCGCATTGGACCGACCTGTGTGGGTCCGCTTCGCTTTTTTCCGGGAAGAAGGGGCCCACTCCGCGGCAACGTGTAACGCGGCAAGGTCACGGAGCCGTGAGCGAGCCGTAACGGTTCCGTGGGTCGCGCCCGTTCCCCATCACCATAACCTGCGTACCACCGGCACCCACCCCCAGCGGCCAGCGAGCGGGGGTAACGTCGTCACCCTAACGCCGCCGCCGTGGCCGGGAGCGGAGCCCGCGGCGCAGCCCTAACGCCGCCACCCCATGGCCTCCTGCGACGACGACTTCGGCCTCCTCGGTGACGACGCCCACCCCGCTCCCCAGCCTTCCGCCCAGCCGGCCCCGCCGCAGCAGGCCCAGGGCTTCTGCTTCGTCGAAGCCCCGGCCGCGGGCTCCGGCGCCGGCCCCGGCCCCTTCGCGCCGGCCCGGGAGGAGGGCAACCACAGCTCCGACCGCGGGAAGGCGTCGCACCACACCAAGCGGCGGAGGGACCGCGCGGAGGAGTTCAGCGATGGGGGCGAGTACTGCTCCTACATCAGCGGCGGGGGGAGGAAGGGCCGTGGCGGCGCCGTCTCGTCGGACTACCGGAAGGATCGGGAGGAGTGGACGGACGGCGCCATCAGCAGCCTCCTCGACGCATACATGGACCGGTTCGAGCAGCTCAACCGAGGGAATCTCCGGGGGCGGGACTGGGAGGACGTCGCCGCTGCCGTTACCGACGGGCAAGGCAAGAGCAGCGGGGGCAAGAGCGTGGAGCAGTGTAAGAATAAGATCGACAACCTCAAGAAGCGGTACAAGGTAGAGTGCCAACGCATCGCCGGCTCCGCCTCGGCCAGCCTCTGGCCCTGGTACAAGCAAATGGAGCAGATTATGGGCAACTCCCCATCGCCCGGCACCCCCAAGCCGCCGGCGGCCACCAACGACGACAAGCCGCGGCAACAGCAGCAGCACAGCAACAAGAGGTGGCTCATTTTTACATCTTTGCTCTCATTTGTTTGGGGATCTAATGGTCGAGAGTCTAGAGATGAGCTGATGCTTATCTTTGCTTGCAGGTACCCTTCTTCCGGCACTGGCCACACTACCACCATGGTTCCTTATTCCAGATCGACTCCTCTCTCGAATCCGAAATGGAAAAGGGTACTTCTGAAGATTGGGGGGACTGCATTGGCTGGAGAAGCTCCTCATAATGTTGACCCTAAGGTAGTACTCCCTCCGTTTCCTAATACAAGACCTTTTAGGTTTTTCTTGACTCATATGTATCTAGACACATTTTAGTATGTGTGTTCACTCATTTTAGTATGTATGTAGTCGATATGTTGAAATAGCTAAAAGGTCTTATATCAGGGAACGGAGGAAGTATTTGTTAGATATGCGCAGATCTTGTTCATTGCTCTCCTGAATTTTTCACACAGAGCCTTGTGACCTTGCCAGGTGATCATGCTGATTGCCAGAGAAGTTCAAGTGGCATGCCGCCATGGTGTTGAGGTAAATAGAATACATTCATTCTACTATTCTAGACATACATTTTGTAAATATCAAGCGATACAGGCCAAGCTAATATTGCATTTTGTCCAATCAGGTGGCTATTCTCATGGGAGGCCGGAATGTATTCTGCGCTGACTCTTGGGTTGCTGCCACTGGCACTGATAGAGCTTCAACGCATCCAATTGGGTAATTATCTCGGAATCATGTCATTGTTAGCTTTCTCAAATCTAAAAGAGTTAGGCTGCTTGCATACCAAGATGAGAAACAGAGTAGTATATGGAGCCAGCTATATTAGGGTAATTATGTTAGAATTAAGCCGGATGATAGCTTTTCCTTGGGTTTTGTTCCAGTGCACAGATTGGTTGAGGCTGGTCCAATCTGTGTGTCAATAAAACTACTTTGGAACTATTCTTCACATGCTCGTTTTAATGTATCATGGATTTGCAACCAGGCATATATATTGCAAGTGCCAGTATGAATTATACATTACACTGAAGCTACAAATGTTTACTGACATAGCCAGAGCCTCAGTGACTCACCAAGCTTAAGAACTGGAAGTAGTTGTTTTAGTTTAAAGTATATTTATTATTACGTTGTATAGAGTTTTGCTTCAGCAATCCCCCCTAAAAGTATGCATGAATCTTGAAATTAATTAAAAAGGGTATTCTCGTACAGTCACGATCAACTAACTCTAACCCGTATTCCCCCAATGGATCAAACAAGATATCAGAACAATCTAAACTCCACCTTTAATCCGCGTCGAAATCTGTAAACTTTTCGGGGGGAGGGGGCAGTACCAAACAGTCCTCTCTGGTAGGTGATCCTGAGCAAGCTGCCAGGCTAGGTTAGACCTTTTATCCCATTATTTTTTTAAGTTGGGCAATTTCATGTGCCGCTGATCCCAAATAATATATATGAGAATTGTGGTTTGCTCTTTTGATCTTTACTACGTATAATCCTTAGCTGTAGACTGACAACTACGGTACAGACTATTGTTTGATCTTCTTCATTTCAATCCCCATCATTATTTCAGTGCATCAGACTTGGTAGCTTTTGTTTGAGTGTTTCAATAGACAATCAATCATTCACATCTGTGATTTCCTACTAAACAGCGACCAATGGAGCTCAATTTTCATATGGTTTGTTCTTATTTTCTACATCTTTAGCTAGAAAACATGAATTCATGCTGACCATCAGGCTTGCATTACACTTTTCCTGTGGATCCTAGCTTTCCTTCCGTGGTTGGCCACATGTGTATGTATTTATGGTGCTCTTTGAAATTTTTTTTCAGAATGATGGCAGCAGTGATGAATGCAGTATTGCTCCAAGCGTCACTAGAAAAAATAGGTGTGGAGACACGAGTCCAGACTGCACTGATGATGCAAGAGGTTGCAGAACCATACATAAGGCGGCGAGCTATCCGCCATCTGGAAAAAGGAAGGGTTGTTATCTTTGGTGGAACTGGTGCTGGTACAGGAAATCCACTTTTTACAACAGATACAGCTGCTGCACTGAGAGCTTCTGAAAGTATGTCGGTTAATCCTCTCCCAAACTCCATCCTGTTATTTCTAACAGGCCTGTTCAGTATTTAGCTTGCGCTAACATCTTTTCTTGCCTAAATGTGTATTTTGTTTTGCTGTTTTTATTTTCTATGAGAAAGAGAACATCAGCTTTTATGGAGAGGAAATCTAACCAGATGTGCTGTCAACCAGTCAATGCAGACGTTGTCCTTAAAGGTGTCATTGGAGATGATGAATATGGTTGTCCTCCTAGGAGCAACGGTAGTGCACCATTTGAGCACATCTCATTTAGGGAGTTGGCAGCAAGAGGAACCAGCAAAATGGACATGACAGCAATTACATGTTGTGAGGAGAACAATATTCCTGGTTAGTTTCTCTATGAATCTTTCATTTCAAAGTTGTGTTTAGCGCCTCCTCTGGCAGTATACATAAGATGATTTGTGTGTGTTCATTTCTTGCAGTTGTCATCTTTAACATGTTAGAGCCTGGTAACATGTCCAGAGCTATTTGTGGCGACCAAGTAGGTACGTTAGTTGACCAGTCAGGAAGGATAACTTAATTCACAAGGGGGGTTAACTTTGTTGTAGCATTGGGACATTCTTATTCTCTCACGGCAGCGTGCATCTTCGTTGATTGCATGGATCTTTGTGGATGGGAGAGATGGTAATGTTCCTCGGAGAGAAGGCTCACACCTTGATTTGCATCGGGTGCTCGTTGTTTGTAGCGGCTCTGCCATGAGAAGTTGTTTGTTTGTAGTATCTGTCTGTAATGTGATGGTTAGACTAGTTGAAGAGCCTTGTATAAAGTCGTATTTATGCCTGCGTATGGCGTTAGGTCAGGTCAACAGAATGTTGTATTGTGCTCTAGTAGTAACTTGTAACGCTGTTGTTGAGCTGTAGTGTTGTACTGTATTGGAGAAAGGCATTTTTCTTCCTTCCGTGCTCTAATGAGTGATGGCTGTCCAGCAAGTGTGCTGTGCGATGTTGTCATTTCTTTTTCGCATCAAACATTACCAGCTAGAGAACCGGATGATGCACTACTGTGGAACTGTGTCCTGCTTAGAATCGAATATTGTTTGACGGAGAACGCCTTACTGAATGCAACCTGTTTTGTTACCTTTGTTGTGGCCGCAGGTGGTTCATTACATAGTAGGCATGTAGTCCCAGTCTGGCATTCCGAACTCCTGAACCTTAATGTGTTGCTGCTGAGATTTGTCAACAAAATGCGAGAGATGATTTCAGATGTTCTTTTAATCTTTCGTTAGCTGTCTCGTGTTCTGACGATTAAGTAGATTTGAGTATTCGTCGATTTTGGTCCAGAAGAATGTGCCGACGGTGGCATCTGCAACTGTATCTTTCTTCACGCAAGAGGGTGGGGGGGGGGGGGGGGGGGGGGGGGGTCAAGAGCAGCCAGTAGTACGTAGTTTCCTGCCCACTTGCATATGTGATCCGTCCATACATGGCCGGTCAATCTCCTCTACTTGCATCCATAATCAGATACAAAATTCAATAATTACACATCATGCTTCCTGTAGTCTATAACAATCTTAATTGCCCGGGCACGGTCCCGGGAACTGTCCTAATCACGCACCTGATATTTCCTACTATCTGAATCTGGCGTGGCTGAGCCGAGTGGATCATGACGTTTCCGCCTAAACAACGAGATACTATCAGGCACCAGCACGCTACGGTCTTATCCCCTGAAGCTCTGCGTGCCAAACCAATTCGAGACATGGACCGAGGGTGGGCAGTGATCATCATGGATGATGAAGTGTGCCCGCTCGCTACATGGTCGGCCAGAACGGCATGTAGCGCAGCCAGGCCGGCGGTTCGCCCGCTGACGTAGGCGCCTCCCCGGCGTTCCTGACACCGCTTGCTCCGGCGGAGGAGCAGGAGGACGAGGAGGTCTGGACGGCGGCCGAAGAGGACCTGGGGCACAGGAAGAAGCTCCGGGACCCTAGCTCCATCACCTTCTCCCTCGGGTCCAAACCTGACCAATGAGTCCACAACATTTACATGATCAGTGAATGATCCTTCACTTACTGAACGATGCAGATCATGCTCACTAAAGGATCAATGGTTGACTTGATACTGTCAGTGGGGCTAACGAGTAAGAGAAAGGGAAAACAGACCATTGACACATGGGCCCATGCATTGCTTGTTGAATAAGTTCAGGGGTTTTCTGAGGAAACAAATGGTCTGATTCATCTCGCCGGCTATTCTCGAACCAAGTTCATGCCGGCATATGGCCAGCTTGGCCAATACTGACTACTTGGGCTTGTGCTGGCTTTCCACTTTGATAGTTGTGTGGTGCAATTCTGGAATGAAAAACAGAGGGTGCTGTGGACTTCAGGTGCAACAGACTTACTTTCCAAGCTGAACTGGGAGTAGTGTAGGCCGAAGGTCGACGGGTCGGTCGCCGGCAGCAAGGGCCGCCTGCCCTCCTTGACGTAGATCCCCACGGAGGCGGCCACGAGGTCCGCCACGCTCCACTCCGCCGACGCCATGACGTGCAGCGGCCACAGGCTCCTCTGCACGGTCACGTTCACCAGCACCTTGCTCGGCGTCCTCCGGACCGCCAGCTCCGCCAGCGGCTCGCCGCCGTCCGCGGCGCGGAAGCTCCTGCCCCTCACGCCGGCGAGCAGGTCCGGCTGCGTCTTGGGCCTCTGCTTTGGCAGCTGGTGCCGCTGCTCCGCCCCGCGCCCGTGGAACGACGCCGACCGCTGCCCCGGGCCTCGCAGCAGTTGCCCTCCTGCCTCCTGCCTTTGCCGGTCGCCGGAGCAGCTCTTCTCGAAGGAAGGCGCGTGAGGAGGCATCGCCCTTGCTGGCGGTGACCCGCAGGCACTGCCGCAGAAACAGCTCCAAACACCCGGGCGATCAGACGGCGCGCGCAAGGATCACGGCTGCCGGCGGCAACGTGCACGGGAGCCGGACGGCGAGGTTGTCCATGCAGAAACAGAGCATGCCGTATGCAGCTGCAGCTGGTCCTATGGCCATATAAGAGCCAGCCGAGACGAAGGCGAAACAGGGCACAATTAAAGCAAGGAGAACCGAATTTTCAAAGGTGGGAAGCACAATCAAAGCCAGAAGCAACTGGGAAGTGACTTGTACCGGAGAAAGGTGAGATGAGAACGGCACGGCAGACATACACATGGAATCATTGTAACCATTGGTGATTGGCTTGTCAATTATTGGAGCACGATTGCCTCTCCTCCACAAATTAAGTACTACGTTTATATTTATTTATTAAAGTCGCCACTAAGGGCAAAACACTCTTACATACTAACTCAAAAGAAATTTGGTAATTGCAAAGTCATGCCCATTTGATTTCTATTGCATTGACTTTGCACCACGCTTTGGTTGATGCACTATATATAAAAGACGAAAGAACCTTTCAAAAAAAATGTTATGGAAAGTAGTGCGAAACAGAACCCTTGAACTTGCAAGATTCAAGCTTACACTGAGGAGCATATGGATAGAGGACTTCAGGGACTTGGAGTGGTGAGGTTTTTTTCGACAAAGGGTGAATTTTATTGGCTCAAAAGAAGCATCAAGAGGATACAATATAATGAACATACACCCGGCCTCTGCATAACTAGGATGCACACAGCCAACCCAACACAAACGCTAAAACACACCAACGACTAGCAAAGTCATAAGACCAAAAGCTATGAATAGGTGTGAAAAGGAAAAAAGAAATAAAAAAGCCCCAAAGCGATCAGATCAGCGAACGACAAACTAGAACTGCGACCATATCCGCACCAACCATTGACACCACATTGACGACGAGGATCTTCAACAACAACGCCTTCAAGAAGGAAGCGACACTCAAGCGCCGCCGTCGCCGGATCCAACCAAAAAGGCTAGAATCAAAGTTTTCACCCTGAAGAAACAGTCTGAACGTATCCGAGCAATGCCTCCAACAAGGTCACGATGTAAAAAAAACATCGCCATTGCCAGGGATGACCACTCGGGTCTGACCTAGGCTTTCGCCCCGGAGCTCGAGACCGGGTGCTCGCAGCACCACCATCAAAGTCACACATGTGTTGTCGCCGCCGCTTTTCCACAATCCAAGCAGCTGCAATTTAACCGCCGCCACTCCAACAACATTCCTTTGCGTCAAGTCATTGTCCATAATTTGTACCTCACCACCGAAAGTCATTCACCGGATCAAGAGATAAAAACTCCCGAATTCACTTTGATGACCCCCGATGTCGTGGATCCATAGAAAATCATTCATCGCATCTGATACACCTTGCCGTCAACGCTTCAAGATCTCCAATCGCATCCGCCATGACTTCCTCCATCTCCATCGATGCCTTGGGAATCTTAACTTAGACATGTCCCATGACTCCGATAAGAAAACGAAGCTTCGCGGCACGCCCTCTTGAAACCGTGTTGGCTGATAATGTGAGCGCGCGCGACCCGAATCTTTCCGATGTAGGTATCAAGGGGCGACATACGCCAATCCGTATAAATATCTGACATGGAAGATCCGAGAAATCATGTCACCTCGGCCTGTAGTACTCCCAAGCGGTGGCACCACACCCGAGACTAGTTTGTACGTCGATCGGGAGGTGCCGAACCACGGAAGAGGATCACCAATAGCACACCCTGCAGTGCACGGTGTCAGCACCGAGGTGTGATGCGCCGGAAGGCTAGCCGGTCGCTCATCTTCTCCACGCTCTTGTGCTCAGCCCAGGCACAACATGCATGCGCATGTGCATGACCCTGGTAGTGGAGCGACATACATCCAGCCCAATATTGGCAGATGCGTTGGTTGCTTGGCATGCACGAGGCGTGGACTTGAGAGATCTTGCCGAACACATCTTGCTCGACGTAGCCGATCCATGGAGACAATTGCAGATCCAAAGGTCGGCGTCCTGCCAGATCGGGAGGCTATTGGCGACCAGATCGCGATGCCGCCCAAGTAGGACAGTCGCAGCCAGATCGGCAGACCTGGGATATAGAACGACGACGGCCAGATCGGAAGACCATCAGACTAGAGAAAGAAAAAAGACGAGCGGACATGCCCCGCCGCCGCCGTCCGCCGTGGTACGGCGTCCTCCGGCGGCGGCGTGGTGAACGGGGAGCTGGGGACGGGCCTTCTAAGGTCCCGGCGGCGGCGCCTCCGGAGTCGCCCTAAGCGACCCGGGAGGCAGTTATGGAATAATCCTGCAGGTGATGGAGTGGTGAGGTTGAACACATGTGTAATGAAAGTAATGATCATTCAAGTATGTTTAGATGTGTCTCAAAAGATGCAACTACGAAGATGGTTGGTGACCCCCAATTCTTCAATGACAAGTATTGGCAGGGCTAAGGACATAGATTTTATCTTTTACTGATCCAAGATCACATTGAGTCCATAGCTATGATAATACTATTAACAAGGATCAAGTATGAATGGTGATACTCTTTTTTGCTAAGTGCTTAGAGAACAAACTCCAACATCATGCAAAACATCGCAACCATTTTCCACTATCTATAACTCCATTTCTGCTATTCGGAGCCACCGAGCCAAATCCATTTGGATCCTCTGATCCATTCCAGAGATAGTCGTTGCGATACTATCAAGGTGGGAAGCATGATATGGTGAGGAAGAAAGAGAAAAAGGGGCCACAATGCTACCATTGTAGGAACCGGGGACACATAAGGAAGAACTGTCGAACATGGAGGAATATCGATGGAACCAAAGTGTGCCAGTGTCCTCTACGAGAAGTGATTCAGATGGCTGCCTTCTTACCCTATCAAGTGGGTTATGTGAGGAAGCGTGAATAATAGATATAGCGAACTCTTATCACATGACATCTAACAGAGAGTAGATCACCTTCTACAAATCTAGTAACTTTTACTGATCTATCAAGGTGGCGATGTGCCTCAGTGCACTATGACATTGGAGATGTCAAGATCCAAACTTAAGATGGAATTGAACATGGGATATTAGAGACGTGTCAAGGGTTCAGAGAGAGATGAATTCACTTGGTAAACTTCATGGCAATGGTTATGTCTACAAAGTGGACAATCACAAGAAGACCAGGAGAGTTAAGAAGAGTAAGAAGAAGCTTGTGACGAAGGGAAAGAGAACCAAGAACAACTTGCACAAAGTGTGAATAAACATTGTTGAAGATGCAGCCGAGGAGAAGCCAGATGTGGATTATGTTCAATCAAGGTGACCAAAATGAAGGGGCTAAACTTGGCGGCACTAATGAGAGTGAGCAACAAGGGAAGATCCAAATTCAAGCGTTGAAGATGATAACCACAAGATGATGAGAGCATATTCGTTAAGGTGAAGTTTGGTGGATGACCGTCAAATATGTATATAGGGCTATAGTTGGACTTATTATGTGTAGGGGTTGAACACATGTAAAGCAAACCTATGCATGGCATGGTAGATAATTTTTTTTGCGGGAAGTAGTTAAACTATTTTAACGAAACTAGTAGGTTAGACACAATATCACGAAGGGGTGCTTTGGACGCCCGAGGAAGGGATGACTGAATCGACCATGTTGCAATTTTCAAAAATGTGCCTCATGGGCTCGGTGTGATTTGTCATGGATTATACTTCGTTGACTTAGTATATGAGAATGACCTTTTTTCCTGAGAATTGGGAATGATGTTTATGCTTCCAAGATGTAGGCATAAATTTACCTGTCTACTTTTCTTAATGTTCTAAGCACGTAAATTATAACATAATTTGCAACGATTGTAATACCTGTTCACAAACATATGTTTTTTGGTCCCCTACATAGAAGATAAGACACGCTTTACAACTATTATTTTAAAAATAAAATAGTTCCTGCACCTTTTCTTTTTTTCTTCCATAACCCTAGACAGTTAGGGTAAACTCTCCCCTTTATTGAATTCATGCTCTAGCCACCGATGAAAAGAGACGGACAATTTTTTTCGAATTAATGAAGAGAGACGGACAATATATTTTAACACTCCTACCATATTAAATTCATGTTCCAGCCAGTTGCTCCAAAAGTCCGAACTGATGGAGAGAGGCGGGCAATATATCTCAACACCCTCCAGACTTCATCCCGAGCCCATGGATTTGCCTTCCCTCTGCCTGCCGCTCTGGCAGCCTGTGGCGGGAAGGAGAATCCCGGTGTCTTCGCTCGGTTAGTAGTTTAGGTTGTTTTTTTAGTCCTCGCAGGTGCAACACTCAGGCGGATGGCGATGCTTCTTCCTTGAGTTTGTCTTCCAGGCACCGATCATCCTCGACTTCGTCTGTCTGGACGTAGTCGACGGAGCTCCGACATAGATTCCTCTTATCTCCTCGCGGCAGTGAGATTTGGGTTTCTCGTCATGTGGCGAGGTTTGGTGTCAGGTGCTTCAGATCTACGCAAGGGTTCGACGTCGATGACTGCGGCTTCAGGACACTGGTACTTAAGGGCACGTGTGTGAAGACTTCCGGACTGCCATCGACCATGTCAAGACGGCCCAGTGGTGGAGCGGCGACAACGGCGCATCAGCGACTAATTCTGACGGTAATAGTGGTTGGTCGGTGGTTTCGAAATCTCATTGTAATTTATATCATGTTTGAAATGCTTTGTACTTTTGCTGAACTTTTATAATAGATATTCCTGTAAAAACTTAAATAATACTCCCTCCGTAAATTAATATAAGAGCGTTTAGAATACTAAAGTAGTGATTTAAACGTTTTTATATTAGTTTACAGAGGGAATACTAGATATGATCCTTTTAAAAAGATAGATCCCGCAAAAACAAAGGCTCACCCGCAAAAAAAGAATAAGAACTGAAGAAGGCTAGCGTGCTTTCAAGGAAAAGAAAAGGGCAAGTGGACACCGGAGCTCTAAAAATGCGTCTTCCCTGGCTTGGTAGCTACGTGCGACTCCGCGTGCAGGAGAGCGGAGAGCTACCGCGGCGTTGGGCACGCCTGCGAAAGCAACGGACGAGGGCGACCGAATCAGTGAACTCACCATGGATTCCCATCCCCGTCCATTGACGCAAAAATTTCCGTATAAATCACGACAGATTCCCCTGATCCTGATACGACGCTCGGAATTAGTTCCCCTGTCGTGTGCAAAACTCCGTCCTTGGGTTGTTTAATTTGGCGGCTTGGAGCACAACGGATTGGATTGGACTGGAGTCTTCCGGTCGCGGCCGGGCGGCGCCGGAAAGCGAAGGGACGTACACGGTGGAGCTCGCTACTGGGGGCGGTCTCTCGGGCGGGCTGTGAATGATGGATGGCCTGGTGACGGTGACGTCGACGACAGTGGCAATAATAATGCGCCGACCGCATCTCCTCCTCTCGTCGCGGGCGGCCGAGGGACGGATCCGTTGTGCCCGTGGTGCCGTGGTGGCGCACGTGCCCCCCCGTTGGATTAAGAACTGACGATTTGGATTAGCAGTTTCTAGGATATTGGGATGGACGTCACGTGGAATTGTCTTAGCACTGTTTGATCATGGTCTCGCGAATCTCATCTCCAGATGAGGTGATAGGATATTGGGATAGGGAAGTGGATGGCCGGCTGCTCACACACTCAGGAAACGTCACTAGTAGGATAATTAAGAAAGATTCATCATCGATCATTGCCTAGTGGATTATTGGTGAGACTGTTGCTGCAGGACGAGGCATCTCATCCTTAAGCTCTCCCTCGCGGTCTCGCCCATCATTTCCTTGGCTCCTTCCCCTTTTCGCCCTTCGCGTCCATCACCAAAGCCACCTGCTGCTCCGGCTTTTGGCAACGCTTCGCTACTCGATACGCTCATCCGGTGAAGGTCTTATCTTGCGTTGATGTGGCCGACCGTTATCAAGTATTTGGTTTGGCACCCATTATTAATTTTAAATTTTATAGGATGGTAAAACAACACCTAATTACAGCTCTGTCACGCATCCGTTGCTTTTCGCCGTTGGATCTAGGTCTGCAAATGAGTCAAGTTCGAGTGAGTTGTATTAGGCTCAACTCAAGTTATACTAAAATTCAAGCGAGCTCAAACTAAACGAAGCTTGAGGTCGAGCTATAGAAAGTGGCTAGTGCTCAACTTGTAACGATCTCGAGCTAAATAAGATGATTTCATAAATAATCTATAAGAAAATTTATTAAACAAGGCATGCATAAACACAATATAAGAAACCATTATATAATTTAACTTATTCTCTCTCAACCAACATGGGTGAACTAGCAAGAGAAGAAAACAAAGGTGCGCCTAATCTCAAACTTTGATCAAAATAACATGATATTTTGCACATGGCTGACCACATAGCAGATTGGGAACTTAAATTTCTCCAGACTTAATTAAGCTTCCATGTATGTAGCAGGTAAAATGGAGAAAAATCGCACACAACATATATGATAATGTTTTTTGAATGTCCATGTGGTAATAATTTTCCAATTTTTTTAAATATATATCAGAATTATGCAATACCCACCCACCTGTGTTCTCAAGCAGCACGGAGCCGATTGTCGCAGATGACTGGCTCCGCAAGATAGGAAGAGAGCTGACCACCGCAAGATGCACTGACACAGAGAAAGTGAGGTTTGCCACTCACGAGTTGGATGGACAGGCAGCCGCATGGTAGGAGAACTATACCACCACATACCCCATGTAGAATGTGACTTGGGAGCAGTTCCAGCAGGCGTTCCGTACCACTCATGTTTCAGCTGGAGCTATGAGCCTCAAGAAGGAAGAATTCTGTAACTTGTGCCAGGGAGGACGTTCAGTTTTTGAATATATTGATGAGTTCAACAGGTTGTCTCGTTATGCTCCAGGAGACGTGGCCACCGATTCAGCTAAACAGGAGATTTTTTTGGAAGGTTTGAACGATGAACTTGAAGTTCAATTGACCGTTATTCACTTTGAGAACTACCAGGAGATGGCTGATAAAGCTATTATCCTCGAAGCCAAGCACCAGCAGGTTGAGAACCATAAAAGGAAGTCTGGACTGGGAAAGTTTAGCTCTGGAGTTCAGCAGAAGCCCCGCTATACCCCTTACCTAGGGAACCTTGGATCTGGAAATAGAAAATCTGGAGGATGCAACCATCCTAACCATGGAGTTTATTCTTAGCATGGAATCATTGGACACCACCCCGGTGGCCACATGCATGACAGTGGAACTGGAGGAAATAGAAACCAACATCTGAAGGAAATATGCCCTAGAGGCAATAATAAAGTTGTTATTTATATTTCCCAGTATCATGATAAATGTTTATTATTCATGCTAGAATTGTATTAACCGGAAACTTGATACATGTGTCGATACATAGACAAAACACCATGTCCCTAGTAAGCCTCTACTAGACTAGCTCGTTAATCAAAGATGGTTAAGTTTCTTAACCATATGCATGTGTTGTCATTTGATGAACAGGATCACATCATTAGGAGAATGATGTGATGGACAAGACCCATCCGTTAGCTTAGCATAATGATCGTTAAGTTTTATTGCTATTGCTTTCTTCATGGCATATACATATTCCTTTGACTATGAGATTATGCAATTCCCGGATACCGGAGGAATACCTTGTGTGCTATCAAACGTCACAACGTAATTGGGTGATTATAAAGATGCTCTACAGGTATCTCCGAAGGTGTTTGTTGGGTTGGCATAGATCAAGATTAGGATTTGTCACTCCGAGATCGGAGAGGTATCTCTGGGCCCTCTCGGTAATGCACATCATAATAAGCCTTGCAAGCAATGTGACTAATGAGTTAGTTGTGGGATGATGTATTACGGAACGAGTAAAGAGACTTGTCGGTAACGAGGTTGAACTAGGTATGAAGATACCGACGATCGAATCTCGGGCAAGTAACATACCGATGACAAAGGGAATAACGTATGTTGTCATTACGGTTTGACCGATAAAGATCTTCGTAGAATATGTAGGAACCAATATGAGCATCCAATTTCCGTTGTTGTTTATTGACCAGAGAGGTGTCTCGGTCATCTCTGCATAGTTCTCGAACCCGTAGGGTCCGCACGCTTAACGTTCGATGACGATTTTGTATTATATGAGTTATGTGATTTGGTGACCGAATGTTGTTCGGAGTCCCGGATGAGATCACAGACATGACGAGGAGTCTCAAAATGGTTGAGAGGTAAAGATTCATATATAGGACGATAGTATTTGGACACCGGAAGTGTTTCGGGGGTACCGGGTACGTATCGGGTCACCGGAAGGGGTTCCGGGCAACCCCCGGCAAACTATATGGGCCTAATGGGCCAAGAGAGGGACAGACCAGCCCCTAAGGGGCTGGTGAGCCCCTTATAGGCCGAAATAAGGGGGAAAGGAAAGGAGGGAAGGGAGAAGGAAAGGGGAGGATTCGGCCTCCCCCTTTCCTTCCCCTTCCCCCTCTCTTTCCTTCCCCTTCCGACACTTATGGAAGGGGGGGAGGCCGACTTGTAGGAGGCGCCCAAGTAGGATTACTCCTACTTGGGGCGTCCCTTGCTGGCTTGCTGCCCCTCTCCCTCTCCCACCTATATATATGTGGGGGGGGCACAGCTAGAACACACAACATTGATTCCTAGCCGTGTGCGACGCCCCCCTCCACAGTTTACGTCTCCGGTCATATTGTCGTAGTCCTTAGGCGAAGCCCTGCGCGGATCACTTCACCATCACCATTACCATGCCGTCGTGCTGACGGAACTCTCCCTCGACATTTTGCTGGATCAAGAGTTCGAGGGACGTCATCGAGCCGAACGTGTGCAGAACTCGGAGGTGCCGTACGTTCGGTGCTTGATCGGTCGGAACGAGAAGAAGTTCGACTACATCAACCACGTTGTCAAACGCTTCCGCTTTTGGTCTACGAGGGTACGTGGACACACTCCCCCCCTCTCGTTGCTATGCATCTCCTTGATAGATCTTGCGTGAGCGTAGCATTTTTGTTGAAATTGCATGCTACGTTCCTCGACAGTGGCATCCGAGCCAATTCTATGCGTAGATGATATGCACGAGTAGAACACAAAGATTTGTGGGCGGTGATCATCATACTGCTTACCACCAATGTCTTATTTTAATTCGGCGGTATTGCTGGATGAAGCGGCCTGGACCAACCTTACATGATCACGTTCATGAGACCGGTTCCACCGACAGACATGCAACTAGTTTTGCATAAAGGTGGCTGGCGGGTGTCTGTTTCTCCAACTTTAGTTGAATCAAATTTGACTGCGGCCGGTCCTTGTTGAAGGTTAAGACAACAAACTTGATAAATCACCGTTGTGGTTTGGATGCGTAGGTAAGAATGGTTCTTACTAGAAGCTCGTAGCAGCCACGTAAAACTTGCAACAACAAAGTAGAGGACATCTAACTTGTTTTTGCAGGGCATGTTGTGATGTGATATGGTCAAGACATGATGTGATATATGTTATTGTATGAGATGCTCATGTTTTGTAAAAGTTATCGGCAACTGGCAGGAGCCTTATGGTTGTCGCTTTATTGTACGAAATGCAAACGCCATGTAATTGCTTTACTTTATCACTATGCATTAGCGATAGTTGTAGAAGCAATAGTTGGCGAGACGACAATGACGCTACGATGGAGATCAAGGTGTCAAGCCGGTGACGATGGAAATCATGACGGTGCTTTGGAGATGGAGATCAAAGGCACAAGATGATGATGGCCATATCATGTCACATATTTTGATTGCATGTGATGTTTATCTTTTATGCATCTTATTTTGCTTAGTATGGCGGTAGCATTATAAGATGATCCCTTACTAAAATTTCAAGGTATAAGTGTTCTCCCTCAGTATGCACCGTTGCGACAGTTCGTCGTGCCGAGACACCACGTGATGATCGGGTGTGATAAGCTCTACGTTCACATACAACGGGTGCAAGACAGTTTTGCACATGCGGAATACTCGGGTTAAACTTGACGAGCCTAGCATGTACATACATGGCCTCGAAACACTAGGGACCGAAAGGTCGAACGCGAATCATAGAGTAGATATGATCAACATAGAGATGTTCACCATTGAAAACTACTCCATCTCACGTGATGATCGGACATGGTTTAGTTGATATGGATCACGTGATCATTTAGATGAATCGAGGGATGTCTATCTAAGTGGGAGTTCTTAAGTAATATGATTAATTGAACTTAATTTATCATGAACTTATTCATGATAGTATTTGCATATCTATGTTGTAGATCAATAGCTCGCGTATAGCTCCCCTGTTTTATTTTTGATATGTTCCTAGAGAAAACTAAGTTGAAAGATGATAGTAGCAATGATGCGGACTGGGTCCGTGATCTGAGGATTATCCTCATTGCTGCATAGAAGAGTTATGTCTTTGATGCACCACTAGGTGACGAACCTGTTGCAGGAGCAGATGCAGACGTTATGAATGTTTTACAAGCTCAATATGATGACTACTTGATAGTTTAGTGCACCATGCTTTACGGCTTAGAACCGGGGCTTCAAAAATGTTTTGAACGCCATGGAGCATATGAGATGTTCCCAAAAGCAGAAAATGATATTTTAGACTCATGCCCATGTTAAGAGGTATGAGACCTCTGACAAGTACTTTGCCTACAAGATGGAGAAGAATAGCTCAGCTAGTGAGGATGTGCTCAGAATGTCTGGGTACTACAATCGCTTGAATCAAGTGGGAGTTAATCTCCCAGATAAGATAGTGATTGACAGAGTTCTCTAGTCACTGTCACCAAGTTACTAGAACTTTGTGATGAACTATAATATGCAAGGGATGACGAAAACGATTCCCAAGCTCTTCGCGATGCTGAAATCAGCGAAGGTAGAAATCAAGAAATAGCATCAAGTGTTGATGGTTAAAAAAACCACTAATTTCAAGAAAAAAGGGCAAGGGAAAGAAAAAGAAACTTCAAAGAGAATGGCAAGAAAGTTGCCACTCCCATGAAGAAGCCCAAAACTAGACCCAAGCTTGAAACTGAGTGCTTCTACTACAAAGGAAATGGTCACTAGAAATGGAACTACCCTAGATACTTGGCGGATAAGAAGGATGGCAAAGTGAACAAAGTTATATTTGATATACATGTTATTGATGTGTACTTTACTAGTGTTTATAGCAACCCCTCGGTATTTTATACTGGTTCAATTACTAAGAGTAGTAACTCGAAACAGGAGTTGCAAAATAAACAGAGACTAGTTAAGGACGAGGTGACGATGTGTGTTGGAAGTAATTCCAAGGTTGATACGATCACCATCGCACACTACCTCTACCTTCGGGATTATAATTGAACCTAAATAAATGTTATTTGGTGTTTGCGTTGAGCATTAATATGATTAGATCATGTTTATTGCAATACGGTTATTCATTTAAGTCAGAGAATAATTGTTGTTCTGTTTATATGAATAAAACCATCTATGGTCATACATCCAATGTGAATGGTTTGTTGAATCTCGATCGTGGTGATACACATATTCATAATATTGATGCCAAAAGATGCAAAGTTGATAATGATAGTGCAACATATTTGTGGCGCTGCCGTTTAGTTCATATTGGTGTAAAGCGCATGAAAAAACTCCATGCGGATGGACTTTTGGAATCACTTGATTATGAATCATTTGATGCTTGCGAACCATGCCTCATGGGAAAGATGACTAAAACTCCGTTCTCCGAAACAATGGAGCAAGCCACTGACTTATTGGAAATAATACATACCGATGTATGCGGTCCGATGAGTGTTGAGGCTCGCGGCGGGTATCGATATTTTCTGACCTTCGCAGATGATTTGAGCAGATATGGGTATATCTAATTAATGAAATACAAGTCTGAAACATTTGAAAAGTTGAAATAATTTCAGAGTGAAGTGGAGAATCATCGTAACAACAAAATAAAGTTTCTACGATCTGATCGCTGAGGCGAATATTTGAGTTACGAATTTGGCCTTCATTTAAAACAATGTGGAATAGTTTCACAACTCACGCCACTTGGAACACCATAGCGTAATGGTGTGTCTGAACGTCGTAACCGTACTTTATTAGATATGGTGCGATCTATGATGTCTCTTACCGATTTACCACTATCGTTTTGGGGTTATGCATTAGAGACAGCTGCATTCACATTAAATAGGGTACCATCTAAATCCGTTGAGACGACACCGTATGAACTATGGTTTGGCAAGAAACCTAAACTGTCATTTCTTAAAGTTTGGGGTTGTGATGCTTATGTGAAAAAGCTTCAGCCTGATAAGCTCGAACCCAAATCGGAGAAGTGCATCTTCATAGGATACCCAAAAGAAACTGTTGGGTACACCTTCTATCGCAAATCCTAAGGCAAGATCTTTGTTGCTAAGAATGGATCCTTTCTAGAGAAGGAGTTTCTCTCGAAAGAAGTGAGTGGGAGGAAGTAGAACTTGATGAGGTAATTGCCTTCTCTCGAATTGGAAAGTTGCTCATCATAGAAAACCATTACCGTGATGCCTACACCAACTAGAGAGGAAGCTAATGATAATGATCATGAAACTTCAGATCAAGTTACTACCAAACCTCGTAGGTCAACCAGAGCACGTTCCGCACCAGAGTGGTACAGTAATCCTATCCTGGAAGTCATGTTACTAGACCATGACGAACCTACGAACTATGAGGAAGCGATGATGAGCCCAGATTCTGATAAATGGTTTGAGGCCATGAAATCTGAGATAGGATCCATATATAAGAACAAAGTGTGGACTTTGGTGGACTTGCCCGATGATCGGCAAGCCATTGAGAATAAATGGATCTTCAAGAGGAAGACAGACGCTGATGGTAGTGTTACTATCTACAAAGCTCGAATTGTCGCAAAAAGTTTTTCAACAAGTTCAAGGTGTTGACTACGATGAGTTTTTCTCACTCGTATCGATGCTTAAGTCTGTCCAAATCATGTTAGCAATTGCCGCATTTTATGAAATCTGGCAAATGGATATCAAAACTACATTCCTTAATGGATTTATTAAAAAAGAATTGTATATGATGCAACCAGAAGGTTTTGTCAATCCTAAAGGTGCTAACAAAATGTGCAAAGCTCCAGCGATCCATCAATGGACTGGTGCAAGCATCTCGGAGTTGGAATATACGCTTTGATGATTTGATCAAAGCATATAGTTTTATACAGACTTGCGGTGAAGCTTGTAAAGTGAGTGGGAGCACTACAGCCTTTCTGATAAGTATATGTGAATGACATATTATAGATCGAAAATGATGTAGAATTTTCTGGGAAGCATAAAGGAGTGTTTGAAAGGAGTTTTTCAAAGAAAGACCTCGGTGAAGCTGCTTATATATTGGGCATCAAGATCTATAGAGATAGATCAAGACACTTGATAAGATTTTTCAATGAGTACATACCTTGACAAGATTTTGAAGTAGTTCAAAATGGAACAGTCAAATAAGGAGTTCTTGCCTGTATTGCAAAGGTGTAAAGTTGGGTAAGACTCAAAACCCGACCATGACAGAAAATAGAAAGAGAATGAAAGTCATTCCCTATGCCTCAGCCATAGGTTCTATAAAGTATGCTATGATGTGTACCAGACCTATTGTGTACCTTGCCATGAGTTTGGCAAGGGGGTACGATAGTGATCCAGGAGTGGATCACGGGACATCGGTCAAAGTTATCCTTAGTTACCTAAGAGGACTAAGGAAATATTTCTCAGTTATGGAGGTAATAAAGAGTTCATCGTAAAGCGTTATGTCGATGTAAGCTTTTACACCGGTCCGGATGATTCCGAGTCTCAGTGTGGATACATATTGAAAGTGGGAGCAATTAGCTAGAGTAGCTCCCACTACAAAAAAAAGACACATCTGTGACATTTTGGACCGAACGATTTTTTTTTCTGTCATACATATGACACTTCTATGACGATAATTGTGACAAAACCCGGTATCATCATAGATGTGGTGGGCTCCTACTTCTATGACAAAAAATCATGACAGAAAATGGGATTTTCGTCCTGGGCGGGCTGGAGACGCAGCTGCATGACATTCTTTGGGCCGTCCATGACGGAAAAAACCGTGGTAGAAGCGAGGGCGAGGAAAATTTCGGGGAGTTCCCGGTTACGGTGGGAGGTCGGGGGCCGAGCGATGCGCGTTTCTCTCGTACACGTACGCGCGTGTGTGCGAGGCGTTGGCTCTAACTGAACCCGAGCGAGGCGTTGGGCTCTAACTGAACCCGAGCGATTGCACTGCAGGCTACGCGTTACTGAACCCGAGCGATCGATCGATGGCTGTTAACTAAACCCGATCGAGCGATTCCTTCGCTACTGCTGCTAACTGAAGCCGATCGATGCTGCCTCTGGGATGAACAGTGAGTGTTGCTGGGGGGTTTAGATGAACAGTGAGCGGTGGCGTTGCCTCTGGATGAACAGGACCCCGTGGTGTGGTGGAGGGCTGGATGAACAGTAGACGGTGGAGGGGTGGTTGAACAGGACCCTGTGGTGTGGAGGGCTGGATGAACAGTAGACGGTGGAGGGGTGCCCGTGGAGGGGTGGTTGAACAGTAGCCGGTGGAGTAGCGCGCGGTGGAGGCTGGATGAACAGGAGCCTGTGGAGGCTGGAGGAGGTCGACGGTAGCCCGTGAAGGCTGGAGGAGGTCGACGGTGGAGATGAACAGTATCCCGTGGAGTCCCGTTTTGCGGTACGCCACACCCCTCCCGATGAACAGGACCCCCGTTTCGACCGTAGGAGGTCTGTTTCGTTCGTTTTGCGGTACGCCACACTCCTCCCGATCAACAGGACCCCCGTTTCGACCGTAGGAGGCCCGTTTCGTCCGTTTTGCGGTACGCCACACCCCTCCCGATCAACAGGACCCCCGTTTCGACCGTAGGAGGTCCGTTTTGTCCGTTTTGCGGTACGCCAGACCCCTCCCGATGAACAGGATCCCGTTTCGAACGTGGCCGGTCGAACACAAGGCCGTTTCCTCCGTTCTGCGGTACGCCAGGCCTCGTTTCCATCGCCTATTCCGTCCAAGCCCTCCCGATGAACACGACCACGCATTCCGTTCCGACCCAGCCGGTTGGCTCCCACGCGTTCCGTTTCCTCCCGATGAACACGACGCATTCTGTTGCCTCCCCATGAACACGACGCATTCCGTTTCCTCCCCATGAACACGACGACGACGCTGTTTCTCCGTTCCGACCCAGCCATGTACACGAGCCCTGGCCGTACGTATGCGCGAGTAGGCGTTCGAGACCCCGCCCGTATGTACAAATACGTGGCCATATTTTCTTTCTTGCACCCTGGCCGCTGTACGTAAGTGTACATGCTACGTGCGCGCCTCTACTACGACACGTGCGCGCCTCTACTACGACACATGCGCGCCTCTACATCGACCAGTATGTACGTACACGTTCGCGACCAGAATGACAACGCTACGTACGCTTCGACCAGGTGGGTCCCGACTATCAGGCACTTCCTTGCCTGCGAAGATGTAGCTGGTGGGTCCCAGCAGTCAGGGGGGCGAATCGTTTTTTTTTTGCCCGGACGCACTTCCTTGCGTGCGAAGATGTAGCTGGTGTGTCCCAGCAGTCAGGGGGAAACTTTTTTCGCGAAATACAGTGGCCCGTCCGGTGGGTCCCAGCTGTCAGGTGGAGGAATCATTATTTTCCGCGTAATAAGGAGGCACTTCCTTGCTGTGGCCGTGGACCCAGCTGTCAGCCTCTCCACGTACAGTCCACGTCCGATGGAAGTCGTTCCTTGACCACGTTGACCACGCCGCGCCGAGAGCACCAGGGCGGTGGACGACGACGAGGCCTAGGAAGGGGACAACAGGGAGCTGGGGAAGACGCGGCAGTGGAAGCCCGCGCGGAGAGGAGTACGAGGGTTCACTGGTTCGACTGTGGTGTGAGGCTGCCGTCGCCGCAGGGCCTGGCTAGCGGTGGGAATAGTAGAGGGCGGTGAGGCCTCCATGGCAGCACAGCCTGCCACGGGAGGCAGGAGCATGCGGCACGACCGGCGCTGCTTTGGGCGGCTGGAGCAAGAATACCAGAGGTTGAAGATGCACTACGGCCGTTGGATGGACATCGTACGGTCACTGGAGCTAGAATCGTTCATATTGACTAAAGTTGACAAAGGCCCCCGTCCCAGTCAACTTAGTAGGCCCACAAGTCAGCCTCCCACCATGGTGGGTCCCAGCTAGCAGGGGGAGTATTCATTTTTTGTGCGTAATAAGGAGGCACTTCCGGTGGGTCCGAGCTGACAATGGGGGGAACGTTTTTTTCACGAAATATGCTGGCCCGTCCGGTGGGTCCCAGCAGTCAGGGGGGAAACGTTTTTTTCGCGAAATAAGGTGGCCCGTCTGGTGGGTCCCTGATGTCAGGTGGAGGAATAATTATTTTGCGCGTAATAAGGAGGCACTTCCTTGCGGCCGCCTGGACCCAGCTGTCAGCCTCTCCACGTACAGTACTCTTCCGATGGAAGTCGGTCGTTGACCACGTTGACCACGCTGTGCCGAGAGCACCAGGGCGGTGGTCTGGACGACGGCGAAGCCTAGGAAGGGGACGACACGGAGCCGGGGAAGACGCAACAGTGGAAGCCCGCGCGGAGAGGAGTACGAGGGTTCACTGGTTCGGCTGCGGTGTGAGGCTGTCGTCACCGCAGAATAGCAGGGGGTGTGGGTGAGTAGAGGGATTGCCTGGCCAGTGGTGGGAGTAGTACGGGGCGGTGAGGCCTCCGCGGCATCACAGCCGGCCACGGGAGGCAGGAGCACGCGACACAACCGGCACTGCTTTGGGCGGCTGGAGCAAGAAGACCAGAGGTTGAAGAAGCACTACGGCCGTTGGATGGACATCGTACGATCACTGCAGCTAGAATCGTTTATATTGACTAAGTTGACAAAGCCCTTGGTACGCGTCAACTTAGTAGGCCCATAGCTCGGATTTGGCAGAGAACATATAGCCCATTTGCGATTTGTAAGAATGTACAGCCCATTTTTTAATTCTAATGGAATTTACTATAGCCCATTTACAGTTTGTTAAAAGTACAGCCCAACCTGTAGCTAGGACAACGATTAATAATTTCAAACAACCGCTCAAAACAGAATTAAAAAAAATTCTTATATTTTGATGGGATCCGAAATATTTTTATCCGAAATTTCTAGTCAGGTTAAATATAATTTCAAAATAAAGTTGTATTACGTTAAAATCTAACGAAGTATTGCGCACGCAACAAGTAATGAAATTAAAAATTTCAAATTCCAAAAATAATATATTTTTCAAACTAATTACGTGTTTGGTGCATAGTAACTGTCCAGTTATTATAATTACATCCCATTTATTATTTCTTAAAGTCCATTTTCTTATTAAGCCTAATGCATACCTCCTAGGAAAGTTTGCAGCCCAGCGGGGCGGAGAATAACAAGTTGACCCGGATATTGTGTACAACTGTCAGCCCAGTTGCATTGCTGATGTTGAAAAAAAAGGCCTGCGTAGTACAGTACAACCTAACATGGTTACTCAGCCCACATTCAACGACGCCGGAAAGGCCCAAACAAGGCTTCTGTACAACTTTTTGAAGTCACTGAGCTCAATTAATAACTTAAGAAAAAAGTTAGATTACAGTGGAACCTAATTAAAAGCTGCCACGAGCAAATAAATAATTTAACGGATCCCACTTGTGCGTGTGCGCGTGTGTGCGTGTGTGTGTGTGTGAGAGAGAGAGAGACCCATCGGTCGATGCTCGTAAATACATCTTTCAGCCATATGCATTGCTGATGTTCAGTAAAAACTTATATAGTTGACACAATCATATAGAACATCATAGCACACTGAACTTGCATACAAAAATTTCACGCAGGCGGCACAATCAGGATGGAAGCAGTGGATCGCTACGGGAAGGGCTATGTTGAAACCAACGAAGTCGTACATAACGGTTCATCGTCTTTATCAATGACGGGGAAATATCTTGAATGTTGTGCAAAGAAAACAGACAGACAACACAATAAGTTCTGCTAGCACATTAAGTTGACGTACAACCCTTTCTAAAAAAAGTTCAGGTACAAAATTAGAACAGGTCACAATCAAATGTACTGGCATATCAGTGCTTCACACCCATAGCTCGGATTTAACTAGTATCTGACAAGATTCAGTTGTTACCTCAAATTAGAGCACATCCAGGCAGCCAGCCCTGCCTCTTCTCCCAAAGAAGCAGTGGCCTCCGCCGCGCGATGGAGTAGGCCCTGTGCCATCCATCGTTCCGAGCAACACGGGGAAAGTCTGACGTTGACTCCTGTAATGGACGTTGTCGACGGACCCTGGCACCAGCGGCGACGGCAGGACTTCGATTGATGGATTGACCACTTCTTCGACATGCACGAACACTCGATACAGGTACATCCCTAACGTGGTCCGCGACGGCCTTGGTGGCGACGAATAGTACAACCCCGGTTCCTGCACTGGTATCTCAACACCAATCACCTTCGGTATGGTGGACGGCTTCTTCATCCATGCCATAAACGTCAGAGCCCAGCTGTCTGGAGGAACAAACATACTTACGAGCTCACCTCCAAGGTTGTTGATAAGCTCGTTCATGGACTCGCTGTTCCAAGCACGTCGAGGCATGCCGTGGAAGGTAAGCTTTGTTAAAAACTCAAGCTCAGAGGGCACTGAGCCCCATCCTGGGTGCCACTGATCAAACCTCATCAGCGCGCCATCGCAGAACAAACGCCGGGAAGATTCGAACACACGACTATAGTCGAAAGTTGTCCGGAACCTGACGAAGAAATCAGCCGGTGGCGGACAGACTTCGACGAGCAAGTCACTTATTTGGATGCCGTGCGCAATGCCAAGAGCTTTGACAAGGTCGTCCGGCGAGACGGGAGGCCGGTCGCCGTTGATGGTTACCATCAGCACTTTGCCGACAAACTGGTCGTCAAGTGCCGCCATGCCACTGTTGAGCGACAGCACGCAGCGATCGAAGGCAGGACGGACCTCAGGATCTCCGGCTCGGAGATCCGCGTTGACCGGCGACATGATAGTGCGCTTGAGTACAGGGAGTACAGGAGGGGGATTTGGGGGAACTGGAGTAGGAATCGAGATTCCAGAGGTGGGGGAGGGGCGCGAGACTGGGGATGAAAAGGTAGCATGAATTTCGAGCACGCGCCAATATGCTCTCGGCGCGCAAGCGCACGAAAACACCGATGGCGCCCACATGTCGGCCTAAGAGTCCTTATTCTTTCTTTTTTGGAGAGCCCGACCTTTTTTTCAGGATCTTTTGAGAGCCCGGCCTGAGAGTCATAATTGACATGTTTGGCATTGCGTTACTACTCGGCCCATATTCAACGACACCTCACTGGCCCAAACAAGTGTACATCATCGAAAAGACACTGAGCTCAAATTATATAACTTGAAAAAAGGAGATATACTCTGAACACTGGAGAATGGTGATGCCCTCATTTAGCCCACCAGTAGTTCGAGACAATAAATAGTTCGAAACAACGATATATACAACATTCAAACACTGACTAGTGACTACTACTGACATAAACAGCAAGACATGATAGTTCATAAGAAGTCTTGCTACACCACCAAAACGCACCCATCTGCAGCGCTCAGACTCTCGTGATCCAGACGAGAATGACATTCTAAACAGAAGCAACTATTACATAGTAAGAGTGACATAGACGAGGATGATCAAATGACAAGGAATATGCATAACAAAAGAAAGAACTACCCATCCAGAACCAGTAGCAAAGACAACAAAGTCATTCGAAGAGATGATCCAACACCATCATAATTTGCAGCCCCGCTTCAGCGACCAGTGATCCGGAGACACCAGTACTCCACCCTTTCGATGCAACAACCGAATTACCTATCAACCTGAAGGCTTGAACCACATCACTGCCTGTCATAATTGAGACATCCAAGGATCAAAGTTAATCCGGATGCCTTTGTCATTCTCACCTTCTTTTGGCTACAGGCTGTATCATTGACAATCAGGGGAGTTTGCTCCCGAACTCCTAGGGCTCGCCGTGTAGACACAGTTTTCCATAGCAAACAGAGCCTCTCTGCCATCAAGGTCCTTGCCAACGGTGATCTCCTGGTTAATCGGATAATTGAGTCCGAGAAACAGAGAGTGTGAACCAAGGCTGTTTACCTGCCTCCAACTAAAAAAATCCTAAAGGCCCCAACAAGCTGGTATCCTGCTCATAGACGTAACAACCACTGTCCGGATACTCACGTATTACACGGTGCTTGTATACAGTGGGGTTTTTGCAATATAACTTTTCCGGCTCATGTGTCCGAATGATCATCAGTCTTTTGCCGTCGTCTGATCGAGCGAGGAACCAGTTGTGCTTCCCTGTTTTTGGCAAAGGTGGTGTGATTACAAAGGGCAGTAACTGTAGGGACGCCGCATCATATCAAAAAGGACAGGCATTGTTAATGTAAGATCAGCATTGTTCAGAGTATGAGTAGGATAATGCAAGAAACAGCATTGATATGTCCCTGTTGGAACTGGGAGGAAAATACAGGGACATGTATACTGGGTTCGAAAATATAGAAGTGCCATGCATGGTTATACTCATGTTATCTCGCAATCGATTCTTCATAGGAAACTACCATGTCATGCATGTTATGTACTCCCTCCGTTCCCAAATATTTGTCTTTCTAGGCATTTCAAATAGACACAACATACGGATGTATGTAGACATATTTTAGAGTGTAGATTCACTCATTTTGCTCCGTATGTAGTCACTTGTTAAAATCTCTAGAAAGACAAATATTTGGGAACGGAGGGAGTAATCATGTTCTGTCCTCACAAACAAATTCTTCAAGGTAACTAACAGACCATGCATTGTTATATACTCGTGTTCTGTGGGCAAAAATTTTGTGAGGATATTATTCTAGCCATTGATTGCTGAAGGGCGAATATAGGTATGTACACATGGTAAGCATTGCAGGATTTCACTACTTCCAAATATAGAGTTCTCCATATGCACATTTACTTCCCTAATGTATGGTTAGATGAAACCAACAGTGTGGTGCATGTTTCTACATCATGAAAATGAGGAAACTAACATGGCCATTGATACACACTCATATTTAGTAGTAGTATATAGATTACTGTAAAATAAGGATAATATCCATATATTCCTAACCGTTTGATTATTCAGGGTACAAATTGGCTGTAATGACATGGTCACAATCGCATGAATTAACTCATTCCAAATATAGCTGATTTACGGCGTCTCTAATATATTGCCATAGTTCTACTCAAATTCTGCTCAAACAGGGATATGCCAATCATCACAAAAAGTTCAAGCAGTGTCATGGCGTCATCATTAACATGAGACGGAAACAACTTACACGCGCCGTCCCAGCAATACGTGGTGCCATCTGCTTTGTCGATCACGTAGATGATGCCATTGTGTTCAATAGCATCACAGAAGTGTGTATCAGCTTTGACGATGATCCACTGCGAGCCGAGTTGTCTCCAGCTAAAGAAGGCACCGGCGTAAAGATAGGCGAGTCCGCGGTCGAACAAGGCAATTAGCTTGTAGTCTGCGTAATTCGCATGTCGTGTGGGCACTTGGCAGATTACAATCTTCTGCAAAACAAGGTCCGTCCAACTGACGTAGTCATCTAGATGACTTGGACCGCGATGGTAATACTCTATATAATCCAACGGAGGAAGGATAATCTCATGGGAGGTCTGGAAGTTCACAAGCACCAACTTTTTACCGTCTTCTCTGAAGGCAGCCATCCAGTGGGAGTTCATGCCGACCCAGTACATACCTGCCAAGAAGTTTCGGGCGATGGTGATCGGATCGATGTCGAGGGAAATGATGTACGACGACCCACTACATACCTGCAAAGAAGTTTCAGCTAATGGAGATCGGATTGAAGTCGAGGGGCATCATGCACGCCTCCGTATCATGGTGAGCCAATCTTGCAAGACCAGATAGCAGCAAGCAGGGTGTCTTGAAAAGCTTAGGCCTCGCTTCGACGATGGCCGTGTGCATGTCCCTCGAGCATGCAGCCAGCCGCAGGGCGCTCAACATATCCATACACGAACAACAAAGGTCGAGGATGTCACTGGGGAGATTGCTCCAATCGTGGCTCATATGGATGCTGCGCGGTTCGCGTTCGGCCATGGTGGAGTTTGGAAGGGGGCTTGATTTACGGGGGAGAAGGATGTCGGTGCTAGAGCGGCTAGCGAGGGAATAGTGGTACTGGGGGAGGCGAGTGAGGCGACGGTACACGGGGGCACAGTGAGATGGAGACGGAGAAGGAGATGGAGATGGAGTGGTGCTATGGGAGCGGAGAGGGAGACGAGGCGAGGTGCCAATGTGCTGTACAGCAACGGTGACAGACTGCACAGTGCACAGGGTGAGGCTGACTTTGGTAACCTGAACACGCCGCCTTGACTAGTGTCAGGCGCAGGGTGTTGTCACTTCACTGTGACGACCGGATGAATAGTATTTTGACCATCAAGTGTACCACAGTTGTACTACTACTACTACTAGTAGGAACATGAGTACTCCAGTATTGTATAGCGGAAATAGGTCTCCCGTGCTAGCATGCCTGTTCACTTCATCGTTCAGGTATCATCCATATTGCGAGCAGAACCAAATTCTCGTGCATGCCCAATCAATGCCCTGCCGCGATGCATGCAGTGGTCGTTCTGGTGCATCAAGGACGGCATGCAAATCGTTCCACACTTGAGAAGAGGAAAAATGGAAAGGTAGAACACGGCAGCAGAGGAAGAGAACACTGGCTAACGAGGCTGGGAGGGGATCGAGCAGGAAGTTAATGCTCCACGCCTAAAGGTTTTGGGAAAACCTGATTTTCATAAGGTGACTTATACTCACCTAAACGGAGGGAGTATTCCTTAACCAGAGAATGTTGTGTCTCCCACTCACGCGCTCAAAAAAAACTACGACACATTTTTTATCTGTTTGCATAGGTCCCACCTATCAGGAAGGATGGGCACGTACACGAACAGGTACGACTCATCAGTCTACCCGCATAGCCTTTTCGTTTAGTCTACCTAGCCGTCTAATCAACTGCCTGCACACCACTTCTCCCATTTACTTCTCCATCGGGAACCGATTCTCCTCGGCTTCTTCACCTCCCCTTCGTCTTCATTTGCATCCAAACCCCACCGCGTTCACATTGTTTTAACCTCTTTAAATAATCATCTACTACTTCAATTAGACTAGCCATCTAATCCTAATTCTCCAAACCATAGCAATCCGTTCCAGCGGTTCCAAATGGCGAAAGAGATCGAGATGCAGGTTTTTAGCGTCCAACATGTCCTCGTCGAAGGCTCGATGCGCATAGTTGCCACCGTCACCGTCCACCCAAGGGTTGTTCGGCAGTGGATCAACAATGTATCCAACTCCCTCGAAAAGGTAGAGACGAGGGTCATCGGTCTCGGCGCAGAGTACACGGAGCGTGCCCCTGGGAAGATCCAGCGCGCCGCCATCCTTCAGCTGTGCCTCGAAGATGATGTTTTGGTGTACCACATCATACACTCGCCCTCCATACCAGGTGAGCTTCACGATTTTTTGTCTCCGGAGGACGTATACTTTTGTGGGGCAGCCATCGAAGGGGACAAACAGAAGCTGGAGCCGTACAACCTTGATTTGAAAAGCATCGCTGACCTACAAACCAGAATCCAAATTCCTGTAGAAGATTGTGATAAACAGACACCATCCCTATTCGACGTAGCAAATTTTGTGCTCGGTACAAATCTTCAGAAGGGTGACGAGACGGTGGCATTAAGGTCGTCTGGATGGGAGAATTATCCCTTGACGTACGAGCGGATAAAATATGCTGCCCTCGATGCCCGTGTGAGTTTCGAGATAGCTGCAAGGTCCAAAGAGCTTGTTGCGAAGCCGTCTCCCACAGAGAATGAGAACAAGAAGAAGAAGAAGAAGAAGAAAAGGATGCACCAGCAGGAGGGCATTATGGATGGATGAACTATTTCCTCTCTTGTAAAAAAAATTATTCCCTCTCGGTGTATATTGATATAGATGGACTATTTCGATGGTGTGCATGTCTTTGGAACAGAGTAGTAGCGTGGGTACGCTTGACTATAAGGAACTATTTATCCACATATATAGCTTTCTCTGCTACTCCTTCCAGTGATCGGTATGCAGTGCATGTGTCCGTACACATGACAGCTTGTCCATGGAAGTTCAACTACGGCGACCATCACGTTTCATCTCGCGATTCCCGCGATGCCTCTCCAACCCACGGCACCACGCCCCCCGACGTGCGCCTCACCCCTCTTGGCCGCACCGCCCCTCTGCCTTTGTGTGCATGACATGTGGGCCACCTAAAATGCGGCGAGCATCAAGTTTCTACCACAGCCACCCGCGATTCCCACGATGCCGCTCGAACCCATGAAACCACACGTCCCCCGACCTGCGGCTCACCCCTCTTGGCCCCACTGCCCCTCTGCCTATGGGAGCATTACATGTGGACCAGTCACCTATTGGGTCCACATGTTATTGACTCAAAGGTAGGTGTAGTAAGGCGCTGAAGCTCAGTCCCGACGGCCCTGAGAGGGAAATGTAACTCCTGCGCCAGGGCTTGTGGTGCTCCCGCAGCACGAACTCGTGCCAAACTCGAGATTTGTTTCTTTACTATACATGCACGCAACGATTTAATGGACATTGTAATCTCAACATGTGATGGGGAGCTCTAAATTTGAATTTGAAACATATAAAACGAAAAGATTCAAAACAAATAAACTGGGAGAGAGGGAGTATATCGTAGGATGTGTCCCATACAAAATAAGTCCCCTGGTTTGTCACCGCGAAGATGCGGTTAGAAAGGAGCACAGCGTCTTCCTACTCGTACGACAACAAATCGGCCGCAGACAGCATGGTCCGCCTTTGACCGCCATGTGCAAGGTTCGTGCTATCTTATTCAATCTCACCGTAGTTCCATCGTACCAATTCATGCGGTGGCCTGTTGCATGGCTGATCCCAATGTTGGACAAAGGTTCTACGGGAACGGTGTCACCGTTGTAAATGTTGTGCAAATTGATGTTGGTACCCTCCCGTACATATGCAAGCCAATCTCCACTCGCTCCGAGCCTAACCTGTGAAACAGTGGGCAGGGGGAGAATTAGGAAATGGACACGGAAGTAGTCTTTAGAATGCATTTACTACGTGATCAAACTCATCTTACCTGCTCATCGGAGGAAATCCGAGTGCCCCTCAACGTCGGCATCTCAGGGGGCGTCAACTTGCAACTACGGCCACGCCGCGCTGGAGAGACCGCCAAGGAAACATCCTCGTGCGTTCCACGGAACATCAAGATGCATTTGTATGAGTAGTTTATCTTGTGAGAGAAAAGGATGAACGAGGGAAGGCCTCTAGAGATAGAAATGGACACTACTACTACCAATGTGCTGGCCCGTGCGTTGCAATGGATCCAAAGTAGTAGAATAATACTTGTTCACGTGCTTGAAATATAAACACTCTAGTTTTGATATACATGTGTCAGCAGACATGACAGCTTGTCCATGGAAGTTGAACCACGGTGACCATCACGTTTCTTGTTTCTACCACTGCCACACCCACACGCGATTCCCACGATGCCGCTCCAACCCACGGCACGACGTCCCCCGACGTGGACATGGATCCTTTGACGTGGCTATCACTGCCTTGCCCTGCCTTTCCTTCGCTGATAGGTGGGACCCACGCTTATGGGTCCCACATGTCAGTGACAGAATGGTAGGATTGTTCGCGTTAGGGGATCCTCATCCCCCCGACGTGCCCCTCATCCCTCTCGGCCCCACCGCTCCTCTGCCTTTGTGTGCATGACATGCGGGCCAGCTGAACTGCGGCGACCATCAACTTTCTACCATAGACACACCCGATTGGACGCGGTTTGCCTGCTCCGCTGCTGTGCTCCGATCCGTACTCCCGCACCATCGAATTTTCATCCAGCGGCCGTGACACATTTCGTCCCGGGCATCAATCCTCAGCTGGAGTACTTATGTACTACATGTAGTACCCGCCGGTGTGGCCATCTATGCCTCGTAACACCCCGACGCCCAGCTGTGGCACCCTCGCCACGGCCACGCCACCACCGGCCGGTTCATCTCGAACGAGTGAGTCGCGAACCACGCCACCACCATGAGAATGACATGTGGGCCAGCCGCATTTAAGGTCCGCATGTCATTGACTCATAGGCCGGGCACTAAGCCACTGAAGTTCGGTCCCGTGGGCCCCTAGAGGGAAATGTAACTCCTGCGGCAGGCCTTGTGGTGCTCCCGCAGTACGAGCTTGTGAAAAAACTGGAATTTGTTTCTTACTACTACCAACTAGTACTAGTAAGGTACACGTGCATTGCACGCATGAGATTCTGGTGGTTTGTGCATTATGCTTCTACATGTGGAGCTTTATGGAATCTAACATGTGGCAAAATCTGATGGAATGTAAGGTTAGGCAAGTTTGATTAACTTAGGTGAGTGTTTGGTTCAAGCCACACCTTAGGCAAGCCACACTAAGGCCCCACATGACATACACACAAAAAATGTGGCAAGATTCCCTTAGGCTTGCCAACTTGTGGCTCTCATTTTGAAGAACTAATAACTTTGCCTAAGCTTAGTTGTGGCAAAGTTAGTCATGAATTAAGTTCAACCATGGAGTCTTCTAGATTATACAGGTGGCAGAATCTGGTGGATGATATCCAATGGCCAGTAGTGCTCGGATTTGCCATCTTTGTACCGTCGGATTGGCTTCATCCAACGACCAACTTTCAAAGTTTTTCACACACTATATAGGGGGTATAGATATTGATGTGCCGGTCCGTTGCAATGGATCCAAAGTATATCTATTTAGTGGAGTGCACTCTAAACACATTATCTATTTATTTTTCTCTAACCTTCCGTAGCCATGCAACCAAGCCACATAAGCTTCATGGGTGCCCCCCACATCATATTATTCATACTACGTTGATTAAAAAAAGATAAATCACCCAAAACAAGATCTTCCCGTTTTTTGTTCCTACGATGTTGTGCCGTGCACGTACCTACTAGTTGTATAGTGGTAGTACTAGTAATATAGTATTAGGAGTACAAACTTGGTACTAGTAGGAGTAGTACTAGTACGGAATGCTCCTACTCTATCAACGAGCCCCGTTTGACACCAAATTTCTTGGCTTCCGTGCTACAGGTAGATCTTCCCCTCGTTTCTGTTTTCCAACCTGGCGGCGGGCGGGGTGTCGGTTTGCTCAACAGCGGTCCCACATGAAAGTGAAAATTCTAGGCAACACGCCTTCCCTAAGCTATGTGTCGTGCCGGACGGGCCGTGTTGTACTCCCGATTCCCGGGCGTGTGGGGGTGCGACGCGAACGCGGCAGGCCTTTTCCTTTTACCAGCAATGTGCCAGTGCGTTGCGACGGATCCAAAGTAGTAGAATAGTAGTATTTGTTCACAAACTTGAAAGAAATCACTCTTGTTTTGATATACTCCTAATATATTACTCCCTCCGTACCTAAATATTTGTCTTTTTTGAGATTTCAAATGGACTATCACATACGGATTATGTAGACATATTCTAGTGTTTCTAGCAAGATGCCCGCGCGTTGCACGAAGTTGATGGAAAAGGTAAGCACAACTTATAAATTGACGGATGGAGTACTAGTTACAGTGATGCATATAATTAAGCAAAGGGATCACACATGTCGGTATTGACTGGAACGAGAATGCAACAACACAATAAGAATTAAGGCCACGATGATGTGATTGCAGTGGTGGTTACAGAAGGCAAGAAGAAAGATGGATCCACGAACGTACGACCTCCTCCTCCTCAACTTAGTGCGCCGGGCCACCGACCGGCGGCTAAGGAGCGGCGGCTTTTGTGGCGAGGTCGAGGTGCTTCTCAGCAAAGGCATCCAAGGCTTCCATCCGGTTGAGGAAGGCCAACGTCGTAGCGTCCTCACTGGCCTTGTAGATACCTATGTACACGATTTGCTCGTACACGTGGATGTGTAGGTCGACGAATTCTTGCAGGGCGAGGCACCTCGCGGCGAGCGCGACCTCCAGGTTGACATTCTTCGTGGCGTCGGCGGGCAGTCGCAGGGCCACCAGTGCTTGAAAGAGGTTCCGGCCATGGAGGCCGATTAGGGTGGCAGGCAATGAGGAGCCCGGGCGCGCGGGCTGGAGGAGTACGGCGATGTCGTCCGCGAGCTTCTTGAGGACGATGAACTTGTTGCTGGTGGCAACGATCATCTGGTCCAACTGAGCGTCGTAGTTGGCGTCGACAGCGGCCATCCACCAGCCGGTCTCCAACACCGTCTGGAGACGATCCTCGGCGCCATGCTGCAGGCCGGTGTCGTGGACCATCTGGCGTAGCCGCTGGCCGCTCACGTGCATCGCCGCCATGGGTGTGGAGTGAGCTCTTTTGCGCTTAGTGTAGGTGCTTAGGCAAATGCTTAGGTGCATACGATGTGGTAGGTGCATTGGAATGGAGGGGCGTCTTTATATGAGGGCAATGAGGGAAAACTGCGTTGCATCCACATCGTGCAGCCTCTTTTCCCGGACCTCCTCCCATTACTTCCCTCATGCATTAATTGAAGGAGGATGCATTGGCCGTCCAACATATCGGGAACCGCTACTCCCTCCCTCGTCTGCATTAAAGCCGTATCGGGAACTGCGCCGCCCGCTGTCAAATCGAATACTCCCTCCGTCTAGGTGAGTATTAAGTCATCTTACGAAAACCAAATAGTAAACACATAGGCGTGGTGCATTAACTCTCACGTTGTTTCTTATTTTTTGATATAAATAGAGGAATCAACCAAGAAGAGATGTGGGGCTTGTATGCTTTTAATGACTTGAGACTATCAAACATGACATGTAGTGGTCAGTTCGTTGCACAAGAACAAATACAACCCACGTCATCACACACGCATCTTATATAGCATCACATCCAATGGCTATAAAAGATGAATGAGACCAAATTATATCTCATCTAGATGAGTTCTAGCAAAACTGTATTAATAATACTTAGTACTCCTGCGCCATGTATCATATATTAGTATCATGTAGTACTTTATTTATTGCCATGTATGACACATAGTACTCAACTCTCTCTCTTTCTTCATTTAATTCTATGACACCTCATCAAAATTGCTAAGGCTAGTACCATTACAACCAGCCTTAGCAAATACTACTAAACATTAAGTTCTCTTGTTTTCCTCTCCACCTTGGTCACCTAGACGGAGGGAGTATACTGCGCGGGCTTTTCCTGCGCGGTAGGCGGGGCAGTTCCGCCTAGTCGGTTCGACAGAGACGCGAGAAGACGAGGGAGTAGGCTGCTGCAAACGTAGGGCTGTGTGATTTGACAGCGAGTTACTGCTGGACAGGTGGGGCCCCGTGATTTGACTTTCCATTATCATTTTAACTGCGGCGCTATGACCGGCGTGAGTCTCCCGATTCCTGACCACCTCCATACAGGTGCCTCTCCCAATGCTCCACCATGTAGTAGAGGCTGGCTCTTGCATGAGAGCCCACTTCTCCACTTTTTCCTTGCCTCTCTTTCCTCCACATATGCAAAAATGCCATGTAAAGCGCACTATTGTACTTACTTGCTCCTACAGGTGCTTAAGCTTGCCACATAGGCATAAAGTCTGATGTGGCAAGTTAATCAAGAAGAGAGAGACTAGTTTGGTGACCCAAGGAAGAAATGGTGCTAAGCACGTGTACCTAGGTGAAAAGACAATTTTGAGTCTATAGCTAATTAAATGAAGCAAACTTAGCAACACCATTTCATTGGAAGAGGTCACTCCTTGGCAAATGCAATAAATACTTGTACTCCCTGTGTCCCATAATATAAGAACGTTTTTGGCACTACACTAGTGTAAAAAACGTTCTTATATTATGGGACGGAGGGAGTACGAAGAAAGAGATAGAGAGAAGTAAGAGAAATAAATACACTTATAGCCAACCTTATAGCCAAAACCTTGTTGTAGTATGAGTGACTAAGTGATGACTATGTATGACATGCCAACATCAGATAGCCTAACGCACCGTGTTAAATCTCCAAGGGCGCGACCGCACGAGCGACGCGACGGTCGTGGTAGGCGTGACCACGATACGGGCGGCTCGCAGCCCTTGGATCTGAGATCAAACGGTCGCATGCTAAGTTGCTGAAAATTTGTAGAATAACCCTCCAGGATAGGATATTCACCCATAGGTCTAGAATCACGCCATGCAACCGTTCGATCTCAGATCCAAGGGCTCTCGGAAGCCCGTATCATGGAAGAATGGAAAGCCACTACCCTGCCGTTCGCACACTGGCAGTTCGCTCCTACTCGTCCCCGCACGTCATTCAATACTACGGCGGTTCGCTCCTAGTCGTCCCGTCCATTCACATTACGGCAGTTCCACCAATCCTAACCCTCCTCCCAAATCCATGGCGCCCCAAATCTCCCCGATTAGCGGTGAGTACAAGGTTAGAACCATCACCGGCGATGAGTTCGACGTCATCTACACCCGTTCTTCCGCGACGGTGAAAGGATGCCTTTCTCGCTTCAGACGCATGTTCGAAGACTCAGATGATGAGTGGGTCGCTGGGCTAGATGTTGAGTACACCATAGTCCTGGGACGAGAGAAGGATCTAAAGGACGAAGAGAGGAAGAAGCCCGCCGTGATCCAGGTTTGCGTGCATGACTTATGCTTGGTCTACCACATATGCCATGCCGACGTTGAGTGCCAGGATTTTAAGGACTTCCTCGAGAGCAACCTAGTCAAATTCGTTACTGTAGACTTTGGTAACAACAAAGAAGTCCTGCGCCGGATAGGCCTCGTTGTAGGCAACACCTTCGACCTCCAGAAGAATCGGCTGGTGTCCTCTCGTCAGCCTTCAATGCTGACCCTGGCAGGAGCATGGTTCATCCTTCGTACGGTAAACTGGAGAAACCTCCATACACGTTTCATCGTCATGCATGGCAGCGGAATGTACTAGATATAGACCACATCCACTACGCTGCAATGGATGGCTACCTTTGCTTCAATATCTACAAGGGTTGGATGAAGAGCAACAGCCAAGTGTGCGGCTCAAGCAAAGAAGTATCGGCCAAGAGGAAGAGGGACAAGGACAAAGTCGAGGACGTGGACGAGGACTCCGAGTAAGGTGGCAGTGTCGTTGCTCATGGTGGTTCTAATGCAGTGTCTAACGGAATAGTTGCAAAGTTTAATTTCAGGTGTGCTTAATTTAATTTGAGGGTGTGTTGTGCTGAGCCCCCAGCAGAACTATGTTATGTTTCTTCTTGTTACTTTAACTCTTCAGTACGTACATACTAGTATTTCTTACATTTCATCTTTTAGTTGGTATAGTACTACCACTCGTTTCTTCACATTATATACGTACAATATATATGGCCAACATCATATAGCCAGCAGTTTAGTTGTCAAAGAATTTCAGGGTGCTTAGTTTTGTCGAAGAATTCCAGGGTGCTTAGTTTTATTTGAGGGGTGGGTTGTGCACTTGTGCTGGACACCATTATTGTGACAAGCCTTTTTAATAGTACTATATGCATAATTTGGCGACGAGCGCTCTCTATATGTACCACCTTTTTTTTAATTTCAAGTTTTGCTCCATGGCGCAATCCATCGATACTACTACTGTACAAAAGTGGAGTATATACATTTTTTAAAAGGCTAGAGGGCGGGGCAGTCTAGCTCGGTCGATTTCACGAGAGGCGAGGGCCTTTGTGATTTGACGGCTCATTACTGCTGTCAAATCGAATAGTACTGCGCCGCCTGCTGCACGCCCGGTGCCTCCCTTAAAACCCTCCGTTAAACCCGCATGCAAACCGAGAATCCTACTCCTGCCACACGTCCGTTCATGAGCGGGCCGGAATTAAACGCAACATCGGCCGAGCTCCTCCCGTCCGCCCTCAGTTTAAACGAGGCCAGACGCCGGCCAAGCTCCTACCGTCCGCCCTCTATTTACACGAGGCCAGACAGACAGCGGGCAAGAATCGCACCCCTCCGCCGCTCCCCCATCTCCTCCTTCACCATTTTCTCCACTCTTCCGATGGCTTCCGATGAGCTGTTCTCTGGCATATTACCCGGCTGGGTGGCCCGCCGAGCCCTCCGGATACGGGCGAGGCCGCTCGGTGCTTCACCAACCTCGCTTGGCCCGACGGAGCCAGTTGCTGCCCCAAGCAGGCGCGTGGTTCAGCAACTTGCCGCTCCAGTTCAGCTCGATGAGGAGTGGCGAGTTGCTCCACGCCGGCACGGCGGCTAGCACGCCGGTACGGGTGTCATCGCTGCCGCGTCGTACTGCGCCACCAGTGTCTGCAGTGGCTGCGCCTCCCGTGTCTGTGGGCGCGCCTCCCGTGCCTGCGGCAGCGCCATGCAGGCAGAGACTAAAGCCGGGTGTGTGGAGAGCGATGAGTCGGTGGCCAACTTCTCCGTGTCCGCCGCCATCATCGAGGAGAAGTAGAACACGGGAGGCCGCCGCCACTTGGGACCCATGAAGGCCACCGCCGAGGCGACGACCGCGGATTCAGGTGGTTTCTTTGCTGCTTCGTCTCTTCCGAGGACCTTCGTCGACCCTGCAAGTGTCTGATGGACATGAGGAAGACAAAGGGATCCGCGGGTGGCCATTTAGAACTAAAATAAGTCTAGATACATCCATTTCTAGGACAAGTATTTCCGGATGGAGGGATATTAATTATACAAGAGAGCCGGATTGGCACCTCTTAGTTCATGTAAATGTAATGAAATCCATCATGTTTATATGACGATCCGGCTTTTTTATACGAAATCCTTCATGATTATATGAAATCAGTCCGTGTTTGCACGAATTTCATCTGGTTGGTTAGAGTTTTAAAAATGTATGCCGCTGGCGTTTGATGTCGTCCTCCGCTTAAGGAAGCGGGAGGAAATTTGCCGGCTGCCGTTGGAGATGCTCTTTATGCTGGAAATAATAGAGTGACATCCAATCCATTTGAGTTAATTGCCTGTATGATTGTCCCTCTATAAAAAGTTAATTGCATGTACAGTGTACACATGACTTGCAGGGTGGCTACAGCTTCGTACAGAAAGTTAAAAAGAAACAAGTCCATCCTTAATCTTGTATTCTAAGTACTCTGTGGGTTCCACTGTCAGTATGGTAGCGAAAGAAGTATATATTAAATAAGTAGAGTAATATATAATATAAAAATATAAAGTTAAAAGACAGAATTCGAACTCATGTCATCGCGTTGCGAGTATCCGGCGCTAACCAGCCCAGCACATTTTTGTTGTAGACCATGCTGGAGATATATCTCCATGTCTACTCTTATATATACTCCATTCGTTCCTAAATATTTGTCTTTTTCAGATTTCAAATGGACTACCACATACGGATGTGTATGTAGACATATTTTAGAGTGTAGATTCACTCATTTTGCTCCGTATGTCTTTTCAGGAAGGGGTCAGATTTGTCCTTGATTTATTTATGAGGTATCCAGATGGCATTGCACCGCCAAGAAAAGAGGGTAACATCAAAATTATGGACTACTTTTTTGAGTATGTTGGTAAGGTCCGGTCATAGTCACTTGTTGAAATCTCTAAAAAGACAAATACTCCCTCCATCCGAAAATACTTGTCATCAAAATGGATAAAAGGAAATGTATCTAGACGTATTTTAGTTTTAGATACATCTCTTTTTATCCATTTTGATGACAAGTATTTTCGGATGGAGGGAGTAGAAAACAGAGTTGGTGATGATGGTGTGCATGCCATCCTGCAATATAGGCCGTCGGATTTATATCTAACGGATAGGAAAGAAACTATGGCAATTTTGCAAAAATATACCCACACGTCTCTCCACGTTCGCAAATAAGGCCTTCCCTCGTTCAACCTTTTCTCTCACAAGATAAACTACTCATACAAATGCATCTTGACGTTCCGTGCAACGCACGGGCAGCTAGCTAATTTCTTTTAAAATAGTTGCTGCGATAATTGGGTTGAAGTGATATATTTTATGTCTGCCCCGAATGATTTCAGATTCACTAGTAGTAACAAAGAAAAGGTTGCCTTTTTAATTAACAGAAAACAGGGTGAAAACTATCACATGAGGCCGGTAAAAACAAGGCACACTGGGTTCAGCGTCATCGTCACTACAGCTGTGCGCGCGCGAGAAGTCTACATATCGAGGGGGCTACCGAGCGAGGCACCGAGACACAATGTTTGAGAGAGAAACCAATTGACAAATTATGATCAGATCGAGTTGTCACCCTTCTGCTGTCATTGTTGGGGGGGGGAGAAAGACGTATCGAGAGTGTGCGTGGTAGGCACAGAGGCACAACTAGCGAGTGTGTGTGTGTGTGTGTGTGTTTGAAAGAGGAGTAGATAGATTATTATCAAGATCGATGTGCCACCCTACTCCTTCGGTGCCGGGTAGTGTGTGTGTGTGTGTGTATGTTTGAGAGAGAAGCTAGTCGATAGATTAGTATCAAGATCGAGGTGTCACCCTACTCCTTCGGTGTTGGGAAGTGTGGGTGTGTGTGGGGGGGGGGCAGTGACACTCACATATCTCTACTCTTATGAAAAAACAGAGTTGGTGATGATGGTGTTCCTGCCATCCTGCAATATAGGCCATCCAATTTATATCCGACGGACAGGAAGGAAACTATGGCAATTTTGCAAAAAGATACCCACACCCCTCTCCGCATTTGCAAATAAGGCATTCCCTCGTTCATCCTTTTCTCCCACAAGATAAACTTCTCATACAAATGCATCTTGATGTTCCGTGCAACGCATGGGCATCTTGCTAGTAGGGAGAAGGAGTTTGTGTGACACATATCTAGCTATATTAAGGGATAGGTAGATAGCATATGTGTGAGAGACATTATTATACTTTGAGACATTAGTGGCTGTGGGTGGGCGGAATTAAAGGGGTGGGCGTGTTAGACATAGAGAGCGTGTGTGTTTCTGTGTGAGAGACTTGTAGGACGGGGTAGAAAGACGAATTTAACCCTGACAGAGGGAGAGAAATACACGAAGTGCGCGTGTGTGATTCCGATGCCCACAGGGAAATGAGATATGTATGCGTATGAGAGAGATTGCACAATTCATTCACGTATCACTATCTAGCGATCGTGGACGTGCATCGCTTGAACATAAGTCAATATCTACTTCGTATCGTGGCCAAAGGCACAATATCGATTCAACGCTATAAAGATTGGACACTCACATATCACATTTTTTCTATTTAAATAAACCTTTTCAGTTATGCATGCCAAAGTTACAGTGATGTTTCTTCAAACAACCAATGTAGCTATCATTTATATGCACCATTGTTACTCTTGCATTCAAATCCATTAGTCTTGGATGATTTAAGTTTCTATTTTGAAGTAATATATGTAATATTCATATATGAATTCAATGGGTACGCAATTTATGAAATGGAGGCTATGTAATCATATGAGGTAACACTTTTAAGTAGCTGACTACAATATCCATTTATTTTTGTGCGCCTCTACACTAACACGTCAATGCATTATGTTAAAGTAAATAACCAATGGCACTAAATTATCTATTTACACGAGAAATACATAGGCTGAGCGTTTGATCCCTTTTTTTGTGAACGCGCCACTACACCCGTACGATTGGCCGCGCCCGTGTGAACGTCCAAGTTATCGGCGCATCATCCCGAGTTATTGTTTTTTTTTCTGGGGTGGACTTCACACCAGTTATTAACTGCTGACGCGTGCCCCGTGTACACAGTCTAGCATGACCTTCCCGCTAGCACGGTCCAAAATTAGTTGAAACTGGATACGAACGATCCCGCGGGCGGCAAAATCTCCCGCCTCCTTCTAAAATTTCCGCCACCTTAGTCTTTAGCATGCGAAATCCCCCTTTTGTCCTTGGTGCACGGAGACCAACAGTTACAATACCGCCCTCATCTACATGATAGGTCGGGGCTGCTTTGGTAACTTCCGGTTCCCCCACTACACGGCACCCCCATTTCCTCTCCCCCTCCCGCAAAAACGACTAACTCCACAACACCGGAGCATCTTACATCACGCCGTCCGTACTTCATCGCCCTTTCTCCAATCCCCTCTCGAAACCCTAGACTGCTCATCCACCGGCGTACCATAGCCCATTCACTGCCAGCGGCGTCCACCTCGCCGAATCTGCTTCTGCGGCCGCATCTACCCCTCCCACCTCCCCTAGAAACAAGTAGACTGCTCATCCACCACTGTACCACATCCCATTCAGTGCCGGCCTTGTCCACGGCACCGGATCTGCTTCGTCGGTACTCTCGTCAACCGCCGCGCATCTGCAGCGGCTCATTCGTACTCCCCACCGGAGACGCTTCGTCCACACCCCCCGGAGCCGCCCCACCGACACCCCCGTCGACGGCCTCTGATCCTCTTCGCCGACACCTTCCTCAACCCTACCGGAGCCGCTTCGCCGACACCTTCCTCAACCCTACCGGAGCCGCTTCACCGACACCATCGTCAACCCTACCGGAGTAGCTTCGCCTATACCATTCTCAACCCTACCGGGGCCGCTTTGCCAACTCACAAGTCCACGGCCTCAGATCCGCTTCCTCGCACCCTCATCCAACCTATCGGAGCAGCTTCTGACGCCCCGTCCACGGCCGCAGATCCGCATCGTCGACACCACCCTTAACCCAACCACCGGAGCAGCTTCTGATGCCCCGTCCACGGCCGCAGATCCGCATCGTGGACACCATCCTTAACCCAACCACCGGATCAGCTTCTGACGCCCCATCCACGGCTGCAGATCCGCATTGTCGACACCATCCTTAACCCAACCACCGGAGCAGCTTCTGACGCCCCGTCCACGGCCACAGATCCGCGTCGTCGACACCATCCTTAACCCAACCACCGGAGCAGCTTCACCTACGCCCTCGTCCACGGCCACAGATCCGCTTCGCCCACACCATAGTCCACCCTACCCACTGAAGCCACTCCACAAACACCCTACTCGACGGTTCTAGATCTCCTTACCGGACCCCGACAGCCCTCGACGTTTCTAACCTGATTCCCACTGTCTGGAGAGATGCCAAGCACCCGCCACGACCTAGGTACTTGTCACCTTTAAACCCGTCCAGCATTACCTGCCCGATGTACTTCAAATATACTAACCGGTCGCTGTTACCTGTTATGCAGCTGGCAAAAACTACAAGGACGATGTTTCTTCTGGATCTAACAGCTTGGCCAACCAAGATCCTGGACTGAGGCATTGCTATGGTCTTGTAAGCGCGTCTCTCTCTCTTGTATTGTTCTGTGCCTGCCAGCGTGCTTTGCTAGGATTTTCGACCAGTAATCCCTTTGTGCAGACAATGATTTCTACTACTGGCTGCTAAATTAGATATGTAGATGTCATACATGATACTACCTCGTACCTCCGTTCCTAAATATAAGTCTTTCTAGAGATTCCACTATAAGCTACATACGGAGCAAAATGAGTGAATCTACACTCGAAAATGCATCTATATACATCTGTATGTGGTCCATACTGGAATCTCTACAAAGACATATATTTAGGAACAGGGGCAGTACATTACACAAAATCGTAGGTGGCATGTAGGAATTCCAGTGCACTACATTAGGCTCCCTTAGAGTGCCTGCTAGTCCAGCATACAGAGTCATGGCTAGTTTATGGTACGCACACAATCGTTAATTGGTGGTTTAAATATGCGCAAGGGATATGCAATGTAGTATCATGTAGAGATGTCTGAAATTAGCCGTGTCAACTTGCAGATAGGGTTACACAATGAAAAAATACAAGATGTATGTGGCAATTTCATGGAACATCGCAAAAAAAGGAGAGGCAGCGGTGAGCCTATACTGTGTGCTATGGTACGTCACTCCTCCATTGCAATCATCGTGACATGTTATTTGTATGCCAGTTCTATTAGCCAAGTTTCTTAGGGACAGTTATTACGAGTTATCCTAAGAAAATAAGCACCTGTGAATATAAGCTCCATGTAATAAGCCAACCAGTTATTTTCATTGCGTTTTCAGCTTATCTTTGGTATGAACAGTGGAAAGTCTAGATTGCATTATATTTTTTTCATTTTGCTTCCCATATGGAAATTAATTTGACTTGCAAACATCACAAATTGAACCCAGTGCAGTAATTAATATGTAGGAAAACAGACCATCACTATTTGCTCAAAATGCAAATACAAAGATACCATCTACTTGGCACAATCTACTTTGGTCAATGTTTTCCATAGAGATCCCATTGCCTAATTTAAACGAAGAACGCATGACCCACATTTAAACGAAGAACAATTATTTATTGAAATTCGATGGTCCAAGTAGCTGGTTATTATCGTATAGCAGCACCACCTGAAAGCATCATATAGCAGCAGCAGCAGCTCATAGCAACTCATCATACAGCAGCAGCAGTCTGCAATTCATCATATACCAGCAGCAACTCATAGCAATTCATCATATAGCAGTAGCAGGAGCAACTCATAGCAATTCATCATATAGCAGCAACAGGAGCAGCTCATAGCAATTCATCATATAGCAGCAGCAGGAGCAGCTTGTAGCAACTCATCATATAGCAGCAACAACTCATAGCAATTCATCATATAGTAGCAGCAGCTCATAGCAACTCATCATACAACAGCAGCAACTCATAGCAATTCATCATATAGCAGCAGCAGGAGCAGCTCATAGCAATGCATCATATAGCAGCAGCAGAAGCAGCTCATAGCAATTCATCGTATAGTGGATCAGAATGAAAATTTGGCAAAAAATCAGAGGAGATCCTCACCTTGTTGGATGAGCTCATCCTTCAACAGCACCTCAAGGCCATGGCCTGGGAGGAGGGGAGGGGGAATAAGGTGCCTTTTGCCGCAGTGTGGCATCGGCCGTAGTTGTGCAGCACCCGCCGGAGTAGTGCGTTGGACGAACCACAGTGGAGCAGCTGCTGGAGACCATGAGATTGAGGGGCGGCGCCAGAGGGAGGAGCAGCCAGAGAGATTTGCCCCTACCCGCCAGCCATGTAGCCTAGCTGGACATAGCATCGTCGAGGACCAGGCCAGATGGGACCAGTGGCGACGGCTCGCTGGAGGAACCCTAGTGCTGCAGGCAGGGGATCGAGGTAGAGGGAAAGGGGAGAGGAGATGCAAGCGGGCAGGGCAATGAATGCTTGCGTGTTTGTTTTTACTTGAGGGTCAGGTGTGACACGGGCGTCAACAGTTGCATATTGAGTGTAATATAGGCAGACAACAGAGTCATTTCACTATTCCCCTTCCCTTCAATTTTTAGTGAGGTTCTACCCGAAACACCCCCCCTCCAAAGCAAAATTAGTTAAGCCCAAGCCCATAACTCAAAAATGACTTCTTTACATCTTTTATGGCTTATTTTGACAATATGCCCTGAAAAGGCGGAATTGAACTGGCCCTTAACCTGCAATTCAATTGTGCGTGCAATGATGAATCACTCCTGCCTGCTATCTGTTCATTTAGGCATCATCATACATGGCATAACCTAATACATGTGCATTCCATTGTAGAATCTGGAATATGCAATGTTTATGTTAGTTCATACGTTGCACATGATGTTTAAATGCCCCTTAAATCTGGTCAGTCAAGTGATGGTCTTTAAGCCTCCTTCTTTGCTTCTTTTCTTGATATGTAAGATTTGCTCACACATCTGTTCAATTGCTTGTTTGCATCAGCCAGCCATACTAGGACTGTTTGCTTTGATTACTTGCTGTTCTTGACCTAACACTCTAACAGAGCTTGTCAACGATTTAAACACTAAGGGCTGATTAGTGGGGCCTTGTCTAACTCATAGGTGACATAAAGGTTTGGCTGTACACTACAGTAGGCTCTCCAAGAGTACCTGGAGATCCAGTTTGAAGGTATGCCTAGTTTTTACATAGTGCAGACATAGTAAATGCTCATTTCATTGTGTGCAAGTGCAAGAGATGCGGCATGTTTCATTATGTGGTGTTGTTTTGTTATAATCTCATCCTTTTGTGTTCACAGACTGGAAAGTATGCATATTTATCTTCCAAGGAGACGAGTAACTAGTTTGTGTCACCTTGCAGAGGGGGTGCAATGAAGATAAGATTGAGGATTTCCAAGTACAAGATGTTAGGAAGGAGCCTTGCAAGAGAAGTAGGAGCTGCGCTGAGCCTCTTCAACCTGCTAAGGTAAGTCACTGTATGCAACTCAACAGTTCAATTCCTTGTTTGTTTCAGGCATAGTTAATTTTCTCTTTTCAATTGCTTTATTTGTCCTCAGTTAATGAGATGCCCAAATAATCATGCCTCATGTTCGGTACTTGTATCACTATTAGTTGACATAATTAAAGGCCTTACTATTTAATTACTCTGCCGAAGTGTGCCTGAAGCTTTGAAGTCTATTAACCAACTATTATTGCATGAGGCTCACAATCTAGTTTATACTACGCTAATGATTGCATAGTTTTGCCTGCTGTAGTATGTTTGTATGAAACCCTCTGCTGTTCATTATGCTCCCTAAGACTTTAATTGAGCCACAGAATGGCCAACTGCTTGCTTACTTATACGCAACGTGCTGTCTAAATTTGTAACTTGTCTGTGTTTTTGATTGGGCCCCAACATCATGCTCCTCTGGTGAGCTAAGAGGGATTTCTGTATGCAGGCTGCGCAGACTATCTTTTTTATAATTTTTAAAATATCACCTGCTTATGCTTCATGACGTGTAACATTTTTTTTGAAAGTGACGTGTAACATTATTGTTAGTCCTGTTTTGCCATGTAGTACAAAATAGTGTCTTGTTCGCTTCACTGTTGTAACTATATTTTTGCCCTAGTCATGTGTACTTACAGAAACATTTCAGGATGAAGTGACATCAACACAAAGATATGCGAGCAGTGCGGCATGGTCGTTACCAAATGATTATGGATTGGAATTGGAATGTGTTGATGTTCTCGAGCATCAACTAGAGGTGGCAAGACAACGTGTACATGATTGTCAACGTATAATCAACAAGTTGAGACTGGACATGCAGGTATTAGATGTAGGAGTCAAAAAAATGAAACAAGACACTGAGGTAACCATGAAGGAATTGGAGATTTTGTAGACTGAAATTTGTGCTATCTGAATCCGGCCAATCCTATTTTCTGAAGAGATTATAGTTCAAATGGAGTTAAGTTGATGCGCGTTCATGATGTATGAGCTGTATTTGCCCAGTGTATGTAATTTGCTGTTTGTGTATGCTTTATTATCACTTGTGCCGAACCATAATGCCCAGTGGGTATAATCGGCTATAATTTCTTTATTGTATAGTGTAGGATTATTCTACCTTTCTATGCCTTGATCTCTTTGTTGTATAGTGTATGCTTTTTAGAGGTGATAGTATTTGGTGATGCTATGAAAATGGCCCAACAGACTAACGGTCCACAAACGGGCCGACTGTAACGACAGGCTGAATTTGGCCCACAAGCAGAAATTGACAGTAACGGGCCATAAGTAACCGAATGCTGCAAATGAGCCCAAGAATAAATGGGCCCTCAGAAGGCCGAAAGTTAACTTGGGCTGGAAATGGCCCAACGGAATAACGGGCCGTTAATGGGTATAAAGTGATACACTATTCATTACGGGCCAGTTTCACCATGGGCCATTAATGGGTGTGAAGTAATACACTGTTCATTACGGGCCAGTTTCAGCACGGGCCGCTAATGGGCCAAGAGTTACAAAGGGCCTCATATGGGCCGAAAGACGTCATGGGCTATACATGGGCCAGCAGTGAAAACGGGCTGGAATCATATTGGATGGCCCAGATGACGCTACTGGGCCTAATTCGGATAGGGCGTAACGGGCCTTGGGTTAGAGGGCTGTAAATGGGCTATATGCGAACAGGCCGTTAACAGGCTTTCCATGGGCCGGCCCGCCAGCTTTTGACCAAGTCAAACGGGCCGGCCTTTTCACAGGAATGGGCCACTGTTGGGCCGTGCCATGTGTCGACGTATCATAGGCGCCTTCTGTCCAGTGAGTGGATGACATCTGTCCCAACGATGAGTCGACACGTGTTTCCTCTAGCCAATGATGATTTTACACATGGAAAATCCCCATTGGTCGGGGCTGTTAACGGGTTACCGGATCCAAAACCCGACCCGATAGCTTAACGGCGTTCCGTTACGGTGGATGCCATGTGTCGGTCACCCTTGACGAAAGCACTTCTGTGACGCGCGATTTATCGTCATGGAAGTGGACACTTCCGTGATGATAATTTTGGTATGTCATGGAACACTTCTACGACAGCACAGGTATGACTATCTTGATTATGTCATAAATTTGTCATGGATGTACATGCATGACAAAAAACACGACCTACTGTGACAAACACGTATCATCACGGAAGTGTATTTTTTTGTAGTGTCCATGCAGAACATTGTAGACATAGAAAATTTGCAAAAATACATACGGCTCTGAATGTGGCAGACCCGTTGACTAAACTTCTCTCACAAGCAAAACGTGATCACACCTTAGCACTACTAGGGAAAACCTTATACACAGAATCTTAGCAGCAGCACGGTTTAAAAAGAGACGCTACTGCTAATTAGCAGTAGCGAGCTCCATAAAACCACGCTACTAATAGCACGGTAGCAGTAGCGGTCTAGGTGAAACAAGCGCTACTACTATAATTGCCACAACGTTGGCCCCAAGCTAGATATAGTAGTAGCGCCCTTCCTAGGACGCGCTACTGCTAAAGTACTTAGTAGCAACGTCTTTCTTCAAAACACGCTACTGCTAAGTATTGCACCTAATTAAGTTTAGTCCCATACTGCTAAGCGAACAAGGTGTTTACCACCTTAAATATGTTACTTCTCAAACTATCTCGAGCACTTGGTCTTCGTTGAACTATATGTGTAGGATTTGTGGCTGCAATATGAATCTTCATTAGTGCCTATACAGGTAATGTGAGGATTCATGTTGACTATTTAGATTCTACACAAAAAGATCAATGATGACCAATGTATATTTTTGAAGTTTTTACATGCTTAGACTTAGCAGTAGCGTTTTTTCAGGGCAAAGCGCTACTGATATTATAAAACAGAAAGGAATAGCTGTAGCGCGTTTCGCTTGACACGCTATAGCTAACTTAGCTATAGCGCGTTCCGGCAAAACGCGCTGCTGCTAGTTTGACTTAACCCCCGGCCCCGCGGGCTCAAAATTTCGCTTAGTCCTTCCCCTCCACTTCCCCCTCTCCCCCAACTGCTCCATCGCCGCCGTCGCCCTGCCGCTCTCGACCTCACCGCCGCCGCCCTCAACCTCACCACCGCCGCCGCCCGCCGCACACCCTCGAGGCCGCCCCGACCCCGACCTCGACGCCGCCCCCGACCCCGACATCGACGCCGCCATCCGCCGCGCGCCCGAGCCCCGACCCCGTCCTCGACGCCGCCTGCCCCTTCCTCGCTGCAGTCACCGTAAGGCTTTGCCTCTCCTCTCCCCTACCCTCCTCTCTCTCTGCTAAGGCAATTCATATATGTGTTGATGCTGTGGTGATGTTCATGTGAACCCTAGGTGTTCATATGAACCCTAGATTTGTTTAGGGCAATACGCATTTTTTAGCATTTAGGAAAAATGATTAGCAATTTTTTTAGGAAATTAGCTAGGGATTTTTTTATGAAAATGCCTAAATAGTAATTTCATTCAAAAAACAAAAAACATAATTGTTTTTCTTTCAAAAACTTGGTTAAACTAATTGTTGCTATGTAAACAAAAAACAAGATTGTTGTTATATGATATACTCCCTCCGGTCCTTTTTACCTTGTGTGTAACTCATAGCCCGGATACCAAGGAGGGCATTTTCTGGTTTGTTTTGGACTGTTTTGCCCCTAAGATGGACCGAAGTGCATGGCTGAAAAGAGTTGCAAGTAATCAATGTGCGTGCATGCTATTGGCCATCCAGCTCGCTCGTCTCCTCGTTTTCTGCCTACGCGCGCATGCGCCGCTGCATGTGTGGTACTATTGGAGGCTGGCTACTCGATACAAGCGAAAGGTTAGGGGCATACCAGGAAAGATCAACGAATCTACTCCAACGCGCAGAGCAATCCGGGAAAAACGGGAAAAAATTATACGCAAACAAAAAAGGATTGGAGGGAGTATGTCATTGATGTTCATTTGCATATTCCATTATTGAAGTGGTTCGATTGTGCCCAAGTGGCTTTGTTGTTTCCAGGGAATGAAGTCGAGTGGCCTATGTTTTGCCGGAATGTTGATTCATTTCCGTTCCGGCAAATTTCAGGTTCTCGATTTGTCCACTTTTTAGTAAAAGTCATGCCGAAATTTTCCGTGAATTTCGGCATGACTTGTGCTACAAACTAGGACATATCGAGTGCCCGGGATTTGCCGCACCGGGAAGGAGTCAACATTCCTGCAAAGCATAGGCCTTTTTTATGTCATTATTCATTTTATTAGGTATAGAATTAATTGACTAGATTTAATCATAAGAACTAGTTGAATATGTCACATTTGTAGTTATTTTTTTAGTTAAAGCAATTTTTCGCGCATCGACGTCGACGATGCCTATCCCGCATCCTCGTCGTCGAGTCGGCGGAGGACACCTGCGTCACCAGATGGGCCATGTCCGGGACTAGGCTCCGCCGGGGTGGTACTGGGAGGCGCTACCTACTGGGGGGCGCGGGTTGGTGAGGAGCCAGCCTGTCGTTGACCCGAACCTTCTTTGGTGGCAGTCGCGTGGGCCAGTGATGGTCCAGAGGCTCGAGGACCCCGCGGAGGTGGTGCGTCACCGTGTCAGTGAGGAGGACGCGCACGTCCGTCGCTACTTGTTTGCGTTGGAGCACAGGTTCTCCAGGGATCTCACTGGAGCTATGATCATGTGATGGTTCCTTCTCTTTGGGTGTCCACCGCCCACGCCGATACCCGTCGTGTGCTAGGGTTTTAGTTGTATTAGTGATGTTATATGTATGATACTATTCGGGATGTATTAGTGATAATATTCGACGATGTACGAACGCATGAGATGATTTACTTTTGCTTATTGAATGCATGCTAATTTGAATATTTATTTATTTTATGATTTGGTTTTGCTTATTGAATGCTCATGTCAATATGAGTCCTATAAGATATTTTGAGTATCCTGGTAGTTGTCTTCGATCGATTTTCAATTAATGTTTCAACTATGAACATAGGAAATGTCTGACAACGAAAAGGATTTCGGTATTTGCAAATACTGCGAAGACGAGCGCGGCCTGTGCGACGGAATCTTCCTAGATGATGATAGGCGCTTCAGCATCAAGCTGGACGTGAACTTCGAAGTGGATACAGTAAGTCACAACGACAAGTCCTTTTTCATAATTAAGCATGACATCTGCTTCATTTGCTTCAACTTATAATTTAATTTTTTACTATTCTACTAGCGTATCCCCTGCCATGCAAGAGTTTTTGTCTTGGATAAGATAGGTTTCAGTCGTACTATGGAGGTAAAGAAAGTTTACTTGAAGACCGAGCATGGTTATGTTTTCCACGCAAAATTATACAACGCAGACGACTACACCTATTTTGGATGCAAAACTTGGCGAGCACTATGCAAGACTTATGCATTTGAGCCTGATATGGTTATCACCTTTGATATTCGTCCGGAAGATGATATTCAAGGTAATACCGACATCTGGGTCGATGTGCAGACGCCTCCAATTATACCATTATGTGAGTTTCTCAACCATATTTATGTCTTTGATATTGTTTATTCAAAAATAGTTGACAACTAATTTCTATTGTCAGCTTATTTCCATTCAAGCAAACATGTCCAACGCTTGGTAGACATGACCTACTACTGTCCCGGGGCTGAACTAAACTGCGAGGAGCTAAGTCATTATGTTTCATGGCTTGAGGATCTTGATACTGTCAAGACAAATTTTCTTCCTTGCACTTAGAAATGTTAGTACTGAAAACGTGCGACCAATAGTGTTCGTAATGAACTACGGTCACATCTATTTAGGAAAGATGGTAAGATTTTTACTATTTGTCCTCAGTGAATCTTTTGCATACATTATTTTTTAAGCTAAACTTCATTGCTAAGTATGTTACTATACGATGTTCTTCAACAGGGACTCCCGATGAATGTTGTGCCTCATGGGATCGAGACTAATGGTACCATGAGTATTGTTAGCTTACAGCCAAGATATCCTACAATGCACTTTAGTGCATTCAGGATTTCTAAGAGTGAGTAAGTCTTAATAGTGAAAGACTGGACCAAATTTGTGATGGAGGAGTGCAGAGAAGTACTAGGGGTAGCGATCAGAAGTGCAGCCCACGATTAGGAGACAGGTTCATCTGCATGCTCCAACTTGATGAAGGAGGAGAGCTACACATGTTTTATGTTATTTTACCTGAGAGAGAGCAGCAGGAGTGATTAGCTAGCTAGAAATGAGTTTGAAGATGATGATGTGCTACACTATGACTATGATGATTAAATAGCTAGTGTTGGTGGTAATGACTATGATGATTATTATTAGCTAGTGTTGGTGGTGATTAGATAGGTATCGCATCTAGTGTTGGTGGTGATTAGCTAGCTAGAATGAGTTTGAAGATGATGATGTGCTACACTATGACTATGGTGATTAAATAAATACTGTTGGTGGTAATGACTATGATGATGATTAAATAGCTTGTGCTGGCGGATTAGATTCAAGTGGAGGCAACATGTGGTGCACATCGAAAGTACTACTAGTCCAAACTAGATCAAGTTTGGATTAGTAGTATACTTTTGACATGCACCACATATTGCCTCCACTTGAACCTAATCCACCTTCATTTGACACACTATTATGGACATAATGATATAAACCTCATAATTGGTATTGTACCAAAATTTGTATAACGGTGTATAAATACACTAAAAATGAAAAAAAAGAGTACTAGTAGCGATGGATAGTAAACACGCTGCAACTAGCTAGATTAGCAGCAGCGCAGGATAGAACAAGCGCTGCCGCTATGTGTCTTAGCAGTAGCGCTTGTCGCACGCGCTACTGCTAAGTAATAGCTGTAGCGCCTTATTGGTAGCGCGGCTGCCCGCGCTACTAGTGGGCATTAAACCCGCGCTACTACTAGGGTTTTCCCAAGTAGTGTAGTACTCTTTGGGTGTTAATCACATAGCGATGTGAACTAGATTATTGACTCTAGTAAACCCTTTGGTGTTAGTCACATGGCGATATGAACTAACGACATAAAGATGTGAACTGTTGGTATTAAATCACATGACGATGTAAACTAGATTATTGACTCTAGTGCAAGTGGGAGACTGAAGGAAATATGCTCTAGAGGCAATAATAAAGTTGTTATTTATACTTCCTTACATCATGATAAATGTTTATTATTCATGCTAGAATTGTATTAACCGACAACTTGATACATGTGTGGATACATAGACAAAACACCGTGTCCCTAGTGAGCCTCTACTAGACTAGCTCGTTAATCAAAGATGGTTAAGTTTCCTAACCATAGGCATGTGTTGTCATTTGATGAACGGGATCACATCATTAGGAGAACGATGTGATGGACAAGACCCATCCGTTAGCTTAGCATAATGATCGTCAAGTTTTATTGCTATTGCTTTCTTCATGGCATATACATATTCCTTTGACTATGAGATTACGCAACTCCCAGATACCAGAGGAATACCTTGTGCGCTATCAAACGTCACAACGTAACTGGGTGATTATAAAGATGCTCTACAGGTATCTCCGAAGGTGTTTGTTGGGTTGGCATAGATCGAGATTAGGATTTGTCACTCCAAGTATCAGAGAGGTATCTCTGGGCCCTCTCGGTAATGCACATCATAATAAGCCTTGCAAGCAATGTGACTAATGAGTTAGTTGCGGGATGATGTATTACGGAACGAGTAAAGAGACTTGCCGGTAACGAGATTGAAATAGGTATGAAGATACTGACGATCGAATCTCGAGCAAGTAACATACCGATGACAAAGGGAATAACGTATGTTGTCATTACGGTTTGACCGATAAAGATCTTCGTAGAATATGTAGGAACCAATATGAGCATCCAGGTTCCGTTGTTGGTTATTTATCAGAGAGGTGTCTCGGTCATGTCTACATAGTTCTCGAACCCGTAGGGTCCGCACGCTTAACGTTTGATGACGAATTTGTATTATATTAGTTATGTGATTTGGTGACCGAATGTTGTTCGGAGTCCCGGATGAGATCACGGACATGACGAGGAGTCTCGAAATGGTTGAGAGGTGAAGATTCATATATAGGACGATAGTATTTGGACACTGGAGTGTTCCGGGGGTACCGGGTACGTATCGGGTCACGGGAAGGGGTTCCGGGCAACCCCCGGCAAACTATATGGGCCTAATGGGCCAAGAGAGGGACAGACCAGCCCCTAAGGGGCTGGTGCACCCCCTATGGGCCGAAATAAGGGGGAAAGGAAAGGAGGGAAGGGAGAAGGAAAGGGGAGGATTCGGCCTCCCCCTTTCCTTCCCCTCCCCCTCTCTTTCTTTCCCCCTCCGACACTTATGGAAGGGGGAGGCCGACTTGTAGGAGGCGCCCAAGTAGGATTACTCCTACTTCGGGCGCCCCTTGCTGCCCCTCTCCCTCTCCCACCTATATATATATATATGGGGGGGCACCGCTAGAACACACAACATTGATTCCTAGTCGTGTGTGGCGCCACCCTCCACAGTTTACGCCTCCGGTCATATTATCGTAGTCCTAGTCGTGTGTGGCGAATCCCTGCGAGGATCAGTTCACCATCACCGTTACCACGCCGTCGTGCTGACATAACTCTTCCTCGACACTTTGCTGGATAAAGAGTTTGAGGGACGTCATCGAGCTGAACGTGTGCAGAACTTGGAGGTGCCGTATGTTCGGTGCTTGATTGGTCGGAACGAGAAGAAGTTCAACTACATCAACCGCGTTGTCAAACGCTTCCGATTTTGGTCTACGAGGGTACGTGGACACACTCTCTCCCTCTCGTTTGTATGCATCTCCTAGATAGATCTTGTGTGAGCATAGGATTTTTTATTTGAAATTGCATGATACGTTCCCCAACAACATCGTCCCAACCTAGCTGCACCAATAAATAAGGATAATAGTCATATTACCTGTTATGAGTGCAAGAACACATGACATTATGCCAACGACTGTCCAGAAAAGAAGCAAAGAACCCAAGGAACCTATGGAGGCACAAGGAAGCCAGGGAATTATCAGAAGCTAATTGTTTTCGCTGCAATGTTGCAGGACATTATGCCATTGACTATCCACACCTAAAGAAAGCCGGAGCTGAGTAGCTAAAATTTTAATGAGTGTAGTAGGAAGCACTCTTATTTTCATATGGAGTTGAATTATGTACTGGAAATACCAAAGATTGTAAAGAATTCATGAATCTGTGGAATAAATGTGTCATGATTTCATATGTGGAATTGTATGAGTTGTTTCTCTATGAATCAGATTCTGACCATTTTCGAGGATACGAGAAATATGGTCAAAGGATGAATTTCTGCATTTCATTTTAATGGTGATATTTCTCTGTGTGAACACTAGACCAATGGAAAGGAAAATTTTGTTCCATAGGGTAGAGTGTGGATAAAATAAGTTGGAGTATTGTTATGATGGTTACCCCGAGAGTATGAATGAATGAAATATTATTGGATTTAAATGAGGTGTAATGTTGGAATATATGTCGGTGTCAAAACCGGCGGATCTCGGGTAGGGGGTCCTGAACTATGCGTCTAGGATTGATGGTAACAGGAGACGGGGGACACGATGTTTACCTAGGTTCGGGCCCTCTCTATGGAGGTAATACCCTACTTCCTGCTTGATTGATCTTGATGAATATGAGTGTTACAAGAGTTGATCTACCACGAGATCGTAATGGCTAAACCCTAGAAGTCTAGCCTATGAGTATATGGTAATGAATCTCCCCTATCCGGACTATGCCCTCCGGTTTATATAGACACCGGAGGGATCTAGGGTTACATGGAGTCGGTCACATAGGAGGGAATCTTCATAGTCGGTCGCCTAGCTTGCCTTCCATGCCAAGGAGAGTCCAATCCGGACACGGGTATAGTCACTTCACAGCCCATCAGTCCGGCCCATGGATAACTGGCCGGACGCCCGAGGACCCCTTAGTCCAGGACTCCCTCAGTAGCCCCTGAACCTGGCTTCAATGATGAGGAGTCCGGCACGCAGATTGTCTTCGGCATTGCAAGGCGGGTTCCCCTTCTTCCGACCTCTAATATAGTCTTCGGATGTGATGATTGTATCCGGACCTGTGTACATAATTGCAGAAAAAACAATACTCCACGAGTCCAATCAGTCGACAACTGTTACGACGTTGCATCACGCCTGTCCGGTTATTATTTCCAACCGTTGGCTATCCTATCGCCCCACGTCTCGGGAAGCGGTTTTATTGGCACATCTTGTCAAAGCAGAGATCGCTACGATTTTCGGACCGAGCGTGCTCGGGTCTGTTGTGTCCGAATAGATAACCGTTATTACTGGCCGGGGCATGTCTCCGCGATCTGTGTGTCAATTTTGTGTGTCCGGTTCTACCCTCCGGGTCTTGCTGGGTGTCGCGAGTGTTCCCCCGAGCCTCTTTATTCTTGCTTGGACGACCGGATGGGTTGGTATGGTGCTCTGCTGGGGCTGCTGCTTTGCCCGGACCGAACTGTGGTCGGCCTACCGGCTTATTCGATGGTGGTGTGGGCTCCAAAGCCTGGCCATCGTATTGAGGGAGCCACCTACTGTTGTGGTGGCTTTTGTCTGGGACGATAAGGCCGTATTCTTCGGCGGCCAGGACCTCGGTCCATCTATCGTTGAGCACATCTTGGCTCACTGGAAGCTACAGCTGCTTCCTCCTTAGGCTCGTTGCAGTGGCTATGAGCCGGCATTTGAAGCGCTCCTGTTCTAGAGGTTCCTCAGGCACGCTGAATTCCTCGTTGCCGAGGCTCTCTTCTTCCTCGGAGAGTGGAAGATAATTACTATTCTCCGAGTCTCCGTATGTGGCCTGTTCATCAGGGCTATCTTGCCCGCTTTCCTTGTCCTCCTGTTCGGATCCTGTCTCAACAGGGTCTTCATTGTCCGAAGTACTATCACCTCCGATGCTAATATTGTTTTCCCTTGAGTGACGTGACTGAGAGTGGCGCCGGGGGCACCGCTGTTCGGACCGTGTACAAGGAGGCTTATCCTCGACTGGATCCTCCTTGTCATCGTTGAGATCGTTGTTGGGTGTGTCCACCATACATACGTCATACCAGGAAGTGGTCGCCCCATGTCTAGCGGATAGTAAGCTCTGGTTTTGCCCCTCATCGTCGTCCAAACCGTCGATGTCTTCAGAACAGGGGTCAGGCGTGTTGGTTGGTTCTTCGACGGTGGCTATGGAGTGGGTGGCGGGTGGGAAGCAAAATTCTCCATCATCCGCCGTAAGGTCGAACCGAACATAGTTCAGCGACGAGCCGTCTGCCAGGGATAGGTTTTTTAGTGAGTTTAGTAGGTCGCCCATGGGAGAGTGTTGGAGGATATCCGCGACGCTGAACTTGAAGATCGATAGCCGATCGAGTTCGGTATCCGCGGGCTCACAGGGTTCGGAACTCGATATCAGAGACAAGTCCGGGGTTCTGTTGATGCAAGTATCGTACGAAGTGGAATCTGCATGCGGCTCCACCGCCGCCGAATTGGTAGCCCCCATGATGGGGTTGAGTTTCCCATCTTCAGACGACTTGATCTGCTCCGGATCTAAGGCCAGAGTTGTTATAGGAGCTATCTCCTGGATGCGGCCCGATGATAGGTTTAAGCCATGTTTATCGGGGCGAAGGGGAGCGGTTGCCGCGGTCTCGAATCCGTCGAAGACCAAGTCTCCACGGATGTCCGCGACGTAGTTCAGGCTTCCGAATTTGACCTGATGGCCAGGGGCGTAGCTATCGATCTGCTCCAGATGGCCTAGCGAGTTGGCCCGCAGTACGAAGCCACCGAATACAAAGATTTGTCCGGGGAGGAAGGTTTCTCCCTGGATCACGTCATTACTGACGATCGAAGGGGCCATCGAATCCTTTTGTCGACGGCACAACGGAACTCTCAATGAAAGCACCAATGTCGGTGTCAAAACCGGCGTATCTCAGGTAGGGGGTCCCGAACTGTGCGTCTAGGATTGATGGTAACAGGAGACGGGGGACACGATGTTTACCCAGGTTCGGGCCCTCTCTATGGAGGTAATACCCTACTTCCTGCTTGATTGATCTTGATGAATATGAGTGTTACAAGAGTTGATCTACCACGAGATCATAATGGCTAAACCCTATAAGTCTAGCCCATGAGTATATGGTAATGAATCTCCCCTATACGGACTATGCCCTCCGGTTTATATAGACACCGGAGGGATCTAGGGTTACATGGAGTCGGTTACATAGGAGGGAATCTTCATAGTCGGTCGCCTAGCTTGCCTTCCACGCCAAGGAGAGTCCAATCCGGACACGGGTATAGTCTTCGGTCTTCGTGTCTTCACAGCCCATCAGTCCGGCCCATGGATAACTGGCCGGACGCCCGAGGACCCCTTAGTCCAGGACTCCCTCAGTAGCCCCTGAACCTAGCTTCAATGACGAGGAGTCCGGCACGCAGATTGTCTTCGGCATTGCAAGGCGGCTTCCCCTTCTTCCGACCTCCAATATAGTCTTCGGATGTGATGATTGTATCCGGACCTGTGTACATAATTGCAGAAAAAACAATACTCCACGAGTCCAATCAGCCGACAACTGTTACGACATTGCATCACGCCTGTCCGGTTATTATTTCCAACCGTTGGCTATCCTATCGCCCCACGTCTCGGGAAGCGGTTTTATTGGCACGTCTTGTCAAAGCAGAGATCGTGTCCCCTTATTCACGGGATTTTCAATAATGTTGGTATGGGTAACCCAACCATCCCCTGGGTACAACTCTTTGAGGATAGGTAAGTTTCGAGACCCAGGAGGGGACGCTCGATATTCTGGGCCTTTATATAGGGACACGGACTTGTCTATCTCTTCCGCACTTGCTTCTTCCTCAATCCCAGCCTCCTCGAGTTCTAGCCCTTGAGTTCCAATCACCAGCTGCCCCAATCATGTCCGGGCCCAGCCGTTCAGGCCGGTGGGTGGCCTCTTCCGTCACGGAGGAGGATATTGCGAAGCTCCGCGTAGCGAGGTACCTGACCCCAGAAATCCTTCATCGGCTTCCTGCCGAGGGGCAGATTATTCCCACCCCCAAATCTGGCGAGAGGGTAGTATTTGTGTCCCACTTCCTTCATGGGCTAGGGTTCGCACTTAGCCCCTTTGTCCGGGGGCTCATGTTCTCCAATGGGCTAGACTTTCACGATCTGGCCCCGGGCGCCATTCTTCTCATCTCAGCATTCATCGTCACGTGTGAGGCCTTCCTCCGGACTCCTCCGCACTTCGGTTTGTGGCTCAAGACTTTTCATGTGAGACCGCAGGTGACAGAGGAGGAGCAGGCAGAGTGCGGCAGCGTTGCTATAAGCAAGCTTGCCAGCGCGGTTTGGTTTGAAGGATCTTTCGCCGAGTCTTCTGAACTATGGCAGCAGGGATGGTTTTATGTCAATGAGCCGCGGGGCTCCAAGTGGATGGCTACTCCTGCTTTCCGACCCGGCCCTCCAATTCAACTCGCTTCATGGATCAACAAGGGATTGAACTGGGGATCCGTTAATGAGGTGCAGACTCTGCAAAGTCGCATCCGAAGCCTTACCGAGAGAGGCATCAAGCTTGTGAACATTGTTCAAGTAATGCTAGTCCGCCGGATCCTGCCATGTCAGCGGCGGCCTATCCGTATGTGGGAGTTTAATCCAGAAGGGCGGCGGACTCTTCAGCACTTCTTCAGCACTACGCACGAAGGAATGTGGAAATTATATTTCGGGGAGCGAGAGCAATGGCCGGACACCACCGAAGATGCTGGCCTTGACTGCAATCATCCGGACACTTCGGTAAGTATTCAACACCTTTTATTCCAACATCTTTTGACAAGATAGTGAGCAATCCGTCCCTACGCAGGAATGGATAAAGAAAGCGGTATTAATCTGGAGTCCAGCGCCCCTTCCCGAAGATCCCACGTCCACCCTGCTGACGCGGATGTTAATTCCGACACCGTACCGGGTGTCTGCAGAGGGGGGTGAGAGCGGGGAGCTCAAAGGAGATGCCTGCCACGGCAAGAAGCGGGCTGCTTCTGGAGGCCAGGAGGGGAAACTTTCCAAGAAAGGAAAAATGCCATCATCGGTCGGCTTGAGCCGGGCAAGCGATGTCAATGTAGAGCCTGATGATGAGGACGAACCTCCGGCCAGACCGTAAGTGGAGCGGGGTACTTTAACCATACCTCATTCTTTTCTTATTACTGAAGTAGTTCTCCGACATATGCACGTCCTCGCAGGTTAACACCTGGTGTTTCTCAATCGCCCTCCTCCTCGGGGGACCTTCTTCCAGAGATGATGTAGAGTGACACGCCTTCTCCGGCCTCCTCGCCCAATAGGGCGGATAATCCTGAAGTGTCGTCCCGGAGGGCCCCTCCCGACCGGCAAGTAGCACAGGAAACGAGGAAGGAGTTACCCGAAGGTGGTGCCTCTGTCACTCTGGGTTCGGGGGTCAAGAATGGCGGCCCCGAACTGTCCGGCTTACAACCGGAGATGATTCTGGAGGCAGGTAAGCAGATTCCTTTAAAGGAATGTCGTGCTCCGGCAACGGTGTCCGAAGACCCAGGAGTGCCGGAGACGCTGACGGACATGCTGCGACAGGCGTCCGTTTCAGAGGAGCACCATGCCTTAATGGTTACAGTGGTCGAAAAGGTTCTCTCCGCGAAGAGCGGGTTGAATGAGGCCTTCATAAGCCTTCGAAGGGGTTTTGAGGTTTGTGATGTAATTTTGTCAATGGAATATTATTGACTGAATGCACCTGTTGTATATGTAGTAGCCCCTGAGACTTGGATTGCCTTCCAAAAGAAGCGATCGGAGGATCAAAAAGACACGCTCAGGTACTGACCTTGGTTTAACTTGGAATGCAGAATGTCTCGTTTCCTGCGGCTACCCGTGGTACGGAAGTGGATGAACTGCAGCGAAAGCTGGATACTGCGGAGGATGACATTGCATTGATCAACAGGCGTCTTGACGACTCGCAAGGTATGTTTTGTGGGCATTCCTTACACCAGTGTGCTTGTAATTTAAGCCTGACTCTGAAAAGAGTTTTATATGGAATATGCATGAATACAGATGGTGCTGCCGCCGTGGAAGCCCTTCGGGCGGAGCTAGCCCGGGCCAAGGAGCAGGCCCGGTTTAGTAATGTGGCCACCGAAAAGGCATCGGCCGAGTTGAAGGCCGAACAAGCCGCGCGGTGCCAGGACAAGGAGGCCATGTCCACCATGGCGCGCGAGTTAGAAAATGCAGCTGGCCGCTGTAAACTTCTTGAGAAGGAAAATGAAGCCAAAACGGCTGAACTTGACAAGGCCTTACGAGAGGCGAGAGAAGCGTGGTCTGAATCCAGAGCAGCCCATGAGGAAATCCGGCAAGCTGGGGATATTGTGGCTGGCAAGCCCTTTTTGCTACAGGCTAAGTTTGGCGATCCGAACTATGCTCAGCTTAACCAAGTATGGAGTTCTCCGGACAATTTTTTAGACTTGCCGAAGAGTTCTTCCGATGCGGCGCAGTTTTATCAGGCGCAAGAGGGGTATGCAACGGAGAAGCTTTTCTGGTCGCAATTCGGCGTGTCGAAGCGCCCTCTGTTGCTGAATGAACAGATGTCCCAGTGGGTCGAGCTGCATAGGATATCCGGCGCTACCATGAAGAACGTCGTAGTCCATTTGTGGCCGACTGAACCTATTCCGAGTAGTTAGTTCGGCCTGGTGCAGCAGCTTGCTGACGCGGTGCCGCGTATCGACGCTATGAAGCGGTTGGCGTGCATTGAAGGTGCACGGATGGCCTTCACCCGAGTCAAGACGTTCTGGGGGAAGATGAAGGCCATAAATATTGCGACGAAGAGTCCACCCGAAGGCAAGGACCGTCCGGAACCGGAGCATTATTTTGGAGACGTCCTAGAGGCCGCCCGCTTAATAGAGGGTCAGTGCTCAAAAGACATAATATTCGAGTGATGTGTACAAGGGTTGTAACAGACAACTTTATAGTTAATCTATTTTTTGCTCGAAAGCTTGTATTCCTCCTGTGCGGCCGTTTTAATGTAATTTGAAAGTTTTCCAGTCGTCGACTTCAACCCCCTCGTAGGAAATATGGCGGTGTTCGGAAAAGCATTAAATCACTCTTTATCCAACGTCTTGGTCCATAAAGGAGGTGATAATGCGGCGAACCAGGCAATCGGACTATAGGGCGTTAACACTTTCACTTAGCCATAGGAGTTTTATGGTGGGGCTACGACATAGCCCCTAGTATGTATGCGGCGTATCGTAATATTGTGCCTTACATGTTTTGATCTGAAAAAGACCCTTCATGTGACACGGAGAATCGCTAAAGATTCGAATAAGTCGTCAAGTGGTTGACCAGCTCTTGCCGCATCATGACAGTCAGTTTTCGGCTTTCTCTACTGAGGTGCTCATCCGGTCAAAGCCAGGGCACAATCGCAGTAGTTCTCCCTTTACTACCCTAGCCGATAGAGCGGAACGTAGGGTAGCAAACACAGGAGCCGGGAAACCCAACTATTGACCAAAGACAATGATTCGGAGCTGATGCATATAAGGCCAAACTTGCGACGCCGAAGTATGCTATAGAGTTGTTCGGGCTTTTATTGGCGACTCATTTGTTCCCAAACCGAGCCCCTGGCCGGTTATGCCGAGGTGCGTCTTGTAACACCGCCGTTGCGGCCGTACTCATTGTAAAAGGAGTATAGAAGATTAGTTCGAATGAAGTTTACTGGGAGTGGAGCAATAAGCCAATGATAAATTCATATATAAAAAAGGAAAAATCCACAACCCCGCCATTTGACAAGCTCAGGGTCAGGAACGGAGGAAAAATGCATAGTACAGGCTCAAAATAAAGAGTGTGGTCTACAAAAACTATTTTGGACCTCCTGTCGCACGTCTGCGCCGTCCGTCCTCTGGGGGGGGAGTCCTTATGTGAAGTAACCCCTTAGGTGAGTGTGCGGATCCAAACTCCGACAGAGTCCGTTGTATATGCAGTCATGTCGGTCACCTGTTTATAATAAAGAAAAGTAAAGAAGAATGGATAAAAAGCTTTATGGGAATGCTTGCAGGGTTGTCCGTATTGTGCTTCCGCCGATGCCCATGGTATCTTGAGCGCGTAGTGATGTACGCGTGGTGTAAATCCTGCCATCATAGTGGGTGGGTGGCGGAAGCCGAACTGCTATTTCCGCTCCGGTAGTGGTCGAACGTCGGAGGGAAACTGCTTCTGGCTCCCGGTGTTCGGCCGGTGAGCCTTGCCGTCGTCTTTATCGCTTGGTGGCCTTCTCCCCTTGTATTCAGCATTAAGCTTGCCTGCCTGCTTGAAGACCCAACAGTTTCTGTTGGTATGATTAGCTGGCGTATCAGGGTGGCCGTGAATCTAACAAGGTCGGTCCAATATCCTGTCAAGGGCGGATGGTCCGTCCTGTTTGGCCTTAAATGGCTTCTTCCATTGACCGGGTTTCGGATTGTGAAATCCGGCGTTGACCGCTATGTCACGCAATCTTTCATTATTGCTGCGACTGTTATGCTCGTTTAGTCATGGCTTGCCGTTGCCGTCTCGGATTTCGAAAGTGCCCGGGTCGCTGGCGTTGTTGCTTTTGCGAGCGAGCCAGTTGTCTTCTCCCGCACAAAAGCGAGTTATTAGAGCAGTAAGGGCTGTCATGGATTTAGGTCCTTCATGGCCGAGGTGACGTGCTAGCCATTCATCCCGGACGCTATGTTTGAAGGCCGCTAGGTTCCGCGTCCGGACAGTCAACAATTTGGTTCTTTTTGACTAAGAACCTAGTCTAGAGTTCCTGGCTGACTCGCCGGGCTGTTGGACAATATGACTTAAGTCATCGGCATCTGGTGGTCGGACATATGTTTCTTGGAAGTTGTCACGAAAGGCATTTTCCAGATCTTCCCAGCTGCCAATAGAATTTTCTGGCAAACTGTTTAGCCAGTACCGTGTTGGCCCCTTAAGCTTGAGAGGCGGGTATTTAATGGCATGAAGGTCGTCTCCGCGAGCCAAGTGGATATGGAGGAGGAAGTCCTCAATCCATACTGCGGGACCTGTTGTTCCATCGTATGATTCGATGTTGATGGGTTTAAACCCGTCTGGGAATTCATGCTCCATTACCTCGTTGGTGAAGAAAAGAGGGTGTGCGGCTCCTCTATGTTGGGCCACACTGTGACTCACATCCGATGGACTCCGCTTACGATTTTCGGACCGAGCGTGCTCGGGTCTGTTGTGTCCGAATAGATAACCGTTATTTCTGGCCGGGGCATGTCTCCGCGATCTGTGTGTCGATTTTGTGTGTCCGGTTCTACCCTCCGGGTCTTGTTGGGTGTCGCGAGTGTTCCCCCGAGCCTCTTTATTCTTGCTTGGACGGCCGGATGGGTTGGTATGGTGCTCTGCTGGGGCTGCTGCTTTGCCCGGACCGAACTGTGGTCGGCCTACCGGCTTATTCGATGGTGGTGTGGGCTCCAAAGCCTTGCCATCGTATTGAGGGAGCCACCTACTGTTGTGGTGGATTTTGTCTGGGACGATAAGGCCGTATTCTTCGGCGGCCAGGACCTCGGTCCATCTATCGTGGAGCAAATCTTGGCTCACTTGAAGCTGCAACTGCTTCCTCCTTAGGCTCCTTGAAGTGGCTATGAGCCGGCGTTTGAAGCGCTCCTGTTCTCGAGGTTCCTCAGGCACGCTGAATTCCTCGTTGCCGAGGCTCTCTTCTTCCTCGGAGAGTGGAAGATAATTACTATTCTCCGAGTCTCCGTATGTGGCCTGTTCATCAGGGCTATCCTGCCCGCTTTCCTTGTCCTCCTGTTCGGATCCTGTCTCAACAGGGTCTTCATTGTCCGGAGTACTATCAGCTCTGATGCTAATATTGTTTTCCCTTGAGTGACGTGACTGAGAGTGGCGCCGGGGGCGCCGCTGTTCGGACTGTGTACCAGGAGGCTTATCCTCGACTGGATCCTCCTTGTCATCGTTGAGATCGTCGTTGGGTGTGTCCACCATACATACGTCATACCAGGAAGTGGTCGCCCCATGTCTAGCGGATAGTAAGCTCTGGTTTTGCCCCTCATCGTCGTCCAAACCGTCGATGTCTTCGGAACAGGGGTCAGGCGTGGTGGTTGGTTCTTCGACGGTGGCTATGGAGTGGGTGGCGGGTGGGAAGCAAAATTCTCCATCATCCGCCGTAAGGTCGAACCGAACATAGTTCAGCGACGAGCCGTCTGGCAGGGATAGGTTTTTTAGTGAGTGTAGTAGGTCGCCATGGGAGAGTGTTGGAGGATATCCGCGGCGCTGAACTTGAAGATCGATAGCCGATCGAGTTCGGTATCCGCGGGCTCGCAGGGTTCGAAACTCGATATCAGAGACAAGTCCGGGGTTCCGTTGATGCAAGTATCGTATGAAGTGGAATCTGCATGCGGCTCCACCGCCGCCGAATTGGTAGCCCCCATGATGGGGTTGAGTTTCCCATCTTCAGACGACTTGATCTGCTCCGGATCTAAGGCCAGAGTTGTTATAGGATCTATCTCCTGGATGCGGCCCGATGACAGGTTTAAGCCATGTTTATCGGGGCGAAGGGGAGCGGTTTCCGCGGTCTCGAATCCGTCGAAGACCAAGTCTCCACGGATGTCCGCGACGTAGTTCAGGCTTCCGAATCTGACCTGATGGCCAGGGGCGTAGCTATCGATCTGCTCCAGATGGCCTAGCGAGTTGGCCCGCAGTACGAAGCCGCCGAATATAAAGATTTGTCCGGGGAGGAAGGTTTCTCCCTGGATCACGTCATTACTGACGATCAAAGGGGCCATCGAATCCTTTTGTCGACGGCACAACGGAACTCTCAATGAAAGCACCAATGTCGGTGTCAAAACCGGCGGATCTCGGGTAGGGGGTCCCGAACTGTGCGTCTAGGATTGATGGTAACAGGAGACGGGGGACACGATGTTTACCCAGGTTCAGGCCCTCTCTATGGAGGTAATACCCTACTTCCTGCTTGATTGATCTTGATGAATATGAGTGTTACAAGAGTTGATCTACCACGAGATCATAATGGCTAAACCCTAGAAGTCTAGCCCATGAGTATATGGTAATGAATCTCCCCTATCCGGACTATGCCCTCCGGTTTATATAGACACCGGAGGGATCTAGGGTTACATGGAGTCGGTTACATAGGAGGGAATCTTCATAGTCGGTCGCCTAGCTTGCCTTCCACGCCAAGGAGAGTCCAATCCGGAGACGGGTATAGTCTTCGGTCTTCGTGTCTTCACAGCCCATCAGTCCTGCCCATGGATAATTGGTCGGACGCCCGAGGACCCCTTAATCGAGGACTCCCTCAATATGGAACATTTGTAACTCCAAGGATAAGTTAAAATTTTACACAAAATGAAGTGGGCCCATAACCCACAGGACCCATGAGTTGATAAGGAAACAAGCACAGTCTTGTTGAAGAAAAGAATCCTGAAGAAGTTACGATTTCATCAGCAGACGTTTCATAGGAAGTTACGTAAAACCCCGAGAGTTGTCAAGAAATGATATATGTTTTGGTTGGCTTGCATAATCGATGGATTTCTCCGAACTTCGTTCGTGGATAAAAGAAATTTTGCTATGCTTGTGAGAATGCCCGAGTGTTAGCAAGCGAGATTCACTAAACCTTATACAGGGTAATGATTCTGGAGCGACATGGCTTGGCCACCATGACGACTTACTCTCATCATTCGCTCTCGTTATTTGGAATGGTAAATCTGGAGTGACTTACCTGCAGCAGAGAGACAACTATCGTTCAAACCTTGATTAAGCCTTCGAATGGTATGTTGAGAAACCCATGTACAAGGCAGTTGTTGCCAAGCGTAGGTTAATACGGTGAGATTCAAGCCAGGCCATTTTTCTGCAGGAACCCTTAATTGTTGACCGCCATGAGATTAACGAAAGTTGTTTAGTATTGGCGACATACCTGTCAGCTAAGAAGACCCAGTCTCAGAAGAAGCATACCATAATGAAAGGACACAAGATTCTGAGGAAAAGGTTAAGCCCTACCGGAAGAGCCTTAGAGAAAGCATTACCCCGAAGATACGAGAAGACTGGCATTGTCAGCATTTAGGATGGAGTATAGGAGTTTTGATGGAACCGTAACCATGCTTCTAAGGGTGGTAGCACCCGAGGCCTTTGTGATGATCAATGTATTTTCAAGAAGAGCCTCCAAACCTAACCTTCTTTCTAGCCTCTCCGAATCTCGAGGAGGAGATTCATTTTAAGGGTGGTAGTTTGTAACATCCCAAAATTCTAAATTTTGGAATGTTATATTAAATAAATAATTATGTTTGTTTGTTTGATTGTTGTGTGATTGATTTTGTGTGAAATTGAGTGAAATTTGAAACTTTTGAAAGTTGAATGAGAGGGAATAAAAGGACTTTCCCAAAACTTCCATTCTTGCATTCGATCTCCATGAATTCAAATTCAATTAAAACACAAAACCCTAGAGCGAAGCTGACATGACTTCTTCCATCAAAGAAATGAAATTGGGTTTTTGAAAAGATTTGGATTCCATTTGAAAATATTTCAAATTCAGAAATTTATGCAACTCAAAGATTTTCATGAGAGAAGATAAAATGACTTCTTCAAATTATAAGAAAGAGAGTTGGAAGTTTAAAAGAACGGATTTGAAAGGCCCTTTAGTTCCCTTTGAAATTTCACTTTTTTCTTTTAGTTGTAATGGAGTTTCGAGTTCAAATCCTCTAGAAACTTATTCAAAAGAGAGAAGCAATGTGACCCTTCAAAATTTTCAGAAAAATTTGAAATATATTTGAATAAGGGAAAACATGAAAGATTTGAAAGTGGTTTGAAATTCAAATCAAATCCAATTATGACTTATTTGGGTTTTATTCAAATTCTTTTGCTCCTAAAAATAAATATTTGGAAATAAGGGTAAAATGATTAATTTCAATAAAAAAATCAGGATAAAATAAAATTAAAGTCATTTTCGTATTTTAAAAGTGATTTTTATTGGCTTTTAATGCAACTGTAGCAATATTTGAATTTTGAGATTTTATAGTTACTTTATTTGAAAACTGAAAATTTGTTCATATTATTCCTTGTATTTTTATGAAAATTTTGATATATTATATGCCTATATAGTAGTTTTATTACATTTGTTTCTTGTGAATTTTCTTTTCTGTGTTTATAAAAAAACAGGAAACGCTATTCATCTGTACACTGTTCATGCGGGCGACCCGCTACTGTTCGTCGCACATATGCGCAACATAGCAGCAGCAGCACTCCGCCCAACTATAGTGCGCCCCAGTTTTTTTTTCTCATGGGCCAAGCCTAGCTGGTCACTTCCCTTCGTTATTTTCCTCTCTTTTCTTTTATTTCACAGTTTTCTTTTCTCTTGGGCCGAATTGCACGCGCGCGTGCGCCCTTCCTTTTCCCCTACGCTAGTAGTCTTTCTTTATGTTTTCGTTTAGTCCCACATTGTCTAACTATAGACCTCCGAGCCTACCTTCAACCTATAAATAGAGACCAATGTATAAAAAAAAACATCCAAGCCGGGTTAAATCAATCTTTTGGTTTAACTAGCTTCACACAAACCCTGAAGTTGTCTCTTCTCTACGTTCGTATTTTCCTTTACTCTTGTACTTTAGTTCCTGTAGTTTATTATTCCGAAACTAGTATAAGGTAGAAATATAGTCTAAATTATTTATTTTGTTCCATGTAGGGTCTTATATATAAAATAGTTAGATTATTAATTAGTCTCTGTATTTATACATTGGCCCTAGAATTCCTTCAAACATAGTGTTTTGGTCTGTAAAACAGCTTGGCCCTGATTTTTTCAAATGATCATAACTTTTTACTTGTTTATCCAAATTAGATGAAACCAACGACTAGATTTTTGTCTTGATCCCACCTATCCAGTAAAACTATCAAACCAACTTTTTGCAAATTCCAAAATTTCAAAAAAATTCAGGTTCATATTCAAACTTCTTTTGATCATACCGTTTATTCGTAGCTCCATTTTCGATGAATCCAATTGCGTCACATTTGTATAGAATAAATCTTTTCGTTCGTACAATTAGTGTTATCCTTTCAACATAAGCTTATACAGCGATAGTTGATCATCCATTTACTCTTTTGAGTTGATTCTTTCACCTTTTCACCTTATCCACCATAAGAACATATCTTATCTATGAAACTTTTTTGCGTTGTTCTTGTTTGCGCTATGCCACATATTGTTTTTATGTTCTTTTGGTTCTTCTTTTTGGCGTGGATGTTTATTTTATTTTATTGTTACGATAGATATCTCGGAGTGTGACGAGTAGAACTATCAGGATTTGTGAGAGCGATACAACTCACCAACTACTACCAGGCAAGTTCACTTTGATCATATTTTGAATACTTATGAATTTATTGCATTAGTGTCATTTTTCCTCTTGCCTTCAATAGGAATATTGAAACTTGTAGCTTGAGTAGAATCATGAGGTAGGAACCCATACCCTTGTCACCAAGCCCCGAGAATCATTGTTAAGTTAGTTGCAGCTATGCTTCAGTAGACGGGGATTGGCATGAGTGTTTCATGTGAGATGTGAGTGTGATAATAATATTTGGATCAACTTCAAAACTACAAGACTTCAAGAATTCAATACACCTCTCGGTGGACGACTTGCAAGAAGAGGGGATCCTAGGGATTGACTAGTAATCATCCGGTTCTATAGATTCAAGAGGGGATCCTAGGGAGTGACTATTGATCCCCCGGTTCTACATGGGATCCTAGGGAGTGACTAGTGATTACCCGTGTCTGCAGGGGGGGTCCTGGGGATTGACCAGTGATCACCCAGTTTTTACCAAGGGATCCGGGGGATTGACGAGTGATCACCCAGTTTTACGGAAGGCCACCCAGGCTCAAAGAGATTGATGGATATTTCAAGACCAGAAGCTTCCATGTGGAGAGGCAAGCTATTATGGGCTCTAGCATATTTGAGTACTTCGGAAAGACTGTGTCTCAGACATCCTGTTCTCAAACACCAGGCAGTGCGAGGACTTCAAAGGAGGCGATCGAGTCTTGCGGGTAAAGTGCACAAAACTTTGCAGAGTGTCAAAATAATCGATTAGCCGTGTCCCCGGTTATGGACAATTTGAGCGACTGGAATTGGATGGTTAGGATATTCTCAACACTGTTACTGATTAAATGAATTTTGGGTTTATTAGTAATTGGGATATGAGAATTTGTTGGCGGAACCATCTCATTAACAACCAACTTTTGTAGTAATTTTGCATCAGACTCCTTGGTTGTAGGAAAAAAATCAGGTTTTCGCAAAAATTATAAACTTAGAGCTACCACAAAAACCATATTGCATATAGTATAGTCTTCTCATCTGATTTCTATTATGATCTTGCCGGTACATACAATGTACTGACCTACATTGCTGCAACGTCTCATGTTGCAGATACTTCTTCGACGAGTAAGAGTTACGATGTAGGGTTATGGTCTACACTCAACTTGCCGTTGGCGTTGATGGGACTCCTCACCCGTTTGACGGTTTTCGCTGAGACATATGAGGTATATATCAGTTTTATGTTACTTATACATGTGATTGCACTTTGATGTATACATTGATGTACTGTGTGTGCCAGCATACTGATCCAGGGATGACACAGATACATAGAGATTTGGCCATTTTTGGGTCAGGTCGCTACATGCTCTAAAATCCCAAAAACCCTAGGGGAGTCCACCAAATACTTTTTCCGCCGTTGCAAGTTCCAGAACCACGAGATCCAATCTAGAGGCCTTTTTCGGCACTCTGCCGGAGGGGGCAACGATCATGGAGGGATTCTTCATCATCCTTGCTGCCCCTTCGATGATGCGTGAGTAGTTTACCACAGACATACGGGTCCGTACTTAGTAGCTAGATGGCTTCTTCTCTCTTTTTAATCTTCAATACAACGTTCTCTTTGATGTTCTTGGAAATCTATTTGATGCAATGACTTTTTGCGGTGTGTTTGTTGGGATCCAATGAATTATGAGTTTATGATCAGATCTATCTGATGAGGACATAGACCTGGGGTAGGGTAATAGGCCTGACCTATGCGTCCTACCCAAGGTCCTTGTCTTAGAAGCAAAGAAGTTCAAGAGACAATAGGGAGGGCCCAAAAAGGGTGTCGAGTGGCGATCCACTCGACCTACCATTCACTCGGAGACCCCTCCTTCTTTAGGTCACTCGACCACACAATCATTCGACCATGCAAGAGACCACTCGACATACAGAAGACCTAAAGTCGTTCAGCACAGAAACGATCGGGCGTTTATTCTTAGACTTAATAGTCATTTATAACACTTTATTGCGGACATTACCTGTAACGCTCCATCTTTATGTACCTTAAACCCTATGTAACTGAGGGCGGGAGGGGTCTGGCGAACTCTATATAAGCCACCCCCTCCTCAGGGACAAGGGTTCGCACCCCCTGTAACACACACACACACACACACACACGCATAATCCAGTCGACCGCCTCCGGGCACCGAGACATAGGGTTATTACTTCCTCCGCGAAGGGCCTGAACTCGTAAAACTCGTGTGTACAACTTCGCCATAGCTAGGATCTTGCCCCCTCATACCTACCCCCCATTCTACTGTCAGTCTTAGATCCACGACAGTTGGCGCCCACCGTGGGGCAGGTGTCTTAGCGACTTGTTGGAGAAGTTGCGATTTTTCCGATTCCCATTATCATGGTTTCCGGCGGAGGATTGGCTGAGGGCCGCGAGATCCGTCTTAGTGCGCTCGTGTTCGTCGCTGACGACTCTGCTTGGCTCCAAGAGGCTCCACTCGACGTCGAGGCGCTTCCCGTCCGCGGGGCAACACACTTTCGCGCGTGCGTCCGCGGCGTCCTTCTTCGACAGCCGTCGACTCAGTATCGGTCGGCTCCTGTGACGTCTTCGCTCCCCGCTGTTCGCCGGCGCAAGTGTTCCGGTCGGTCGCGGCTCCAGCGGTGGGTGAGGCATGCGGTGGCCCGCCAATCGGCCACCCCGCAAGTCGCGGCAATCGAGCCCGACAAAACTCTCTACGGCCTGTTTGACCTGTCGACTGGCTCTGTCGAGACTGCATTCGAGTGCGACAACAGTGACCCCGCGGTGGAAGTCCTGATGGTCAATGGACCGCGCAGTCCTCCTGGCTTCCCCCGTGACGACGGTGCCGACGGCGGCGGCAATCCGTCGCGCGTCCACGAGGAGTACCGCCCCGAGCCCCTCTCTTCGCAGCAAAGAGAAGAGCTTCGCCGCCGCAACATGGATGCACTTCACACTCCTATCGTTGGAGAAACCCCCGAGGCCTGGGCCTTGGAGGAGGCGTGCCTGGCCAACTTGGCTGAGCACACTCGACTGGAGAACCTCCAGCACGCACTCAACGAGCATGCTCGGCAGCGGATTCCTGAGTCCAGTCGACGACAGCTTTTTCCGGCTCCAACCCAGGTGTACCGAACCCCGATTTAGAATCTCATAGCTGCAGCCCGAATAGCAGAGTCGATTCAGCCTTCCTAGTCGGAAGCTGGCAGAGGTTTGATGCAGATCCGGGCTTTATTCCAGGCAGCAGGAGAGCAGAACACAGCAGTATCTCAGTCGCGGAATAGGATTCATACAGATCTGTGATGGCAGTACAGAAACCGAGAGCAGTATGATCACCGACTCGACCACGATGAGACCGACGAGATCAGTACAGAAACCGAGAGCGGTATGATCACCGACTCGACCACGATGACCGTCGTCGAGTGCCCACGCCTCCCCCGAGGAGTGGGTCATATGTGCCTCGGCAGCACGATGACAGGCGCCCTCACAGTGTCGGAAGGAGAATTCCAGTCGACTCCAGAGAGCCGGGCCTTGATACGAGATATATTCTCGTTCAAGGTCTGGTTGACAGGAACAGGGCACACAGAGAAGGCCATGACAGAGATTATCCGACTGGCAGCAGAGTGCATGTTTCAGGTCCAGAGTGCTTTAGCAGAGCCATCAGGGCAGCAGTGATTCCTCCCAACTTCAGGTTGGCAACTGGAGTCAGCAAGTTCACTGGTGAGTCCAACCCTGACACTTCGCTTGAGGACTACCGAGTGGCTGTTCAGATCGGCAGCGGTAATGATGAAGTGGCCATGAAGCACCTTCCTCTGATGGTGGAAGGCTCGGCCAGAGCGTGGTTGAATCAGTTGGCGCCTGGCAGCATATATAGTTGGGAGGAACTTGCCCGAGTGTTTGTTAGAACCTTTGAAGGTACATGCAAACGACCAGCAGGGTTAACAGAGCTGCAATCCTATGTGCAGAAACCGAATGAGACCTTGAGAGATTATATCCAGAGATGGATCACGTTGCACCACACGGTGGAGAATGTGTCAGATCATCAAGCAGTTTGTGCCTTCAAGGAGGGTGTTAAGTATCGAGAATTGAACCCGAAGTTCGGTCGGACTGGAGATATGTCTCTAAGTCAGATGATGGAGATTGCCACCAAGTACGCTAATGGTGAAGAGGAAGACCGACTCCGGAGTGGCAAGCACAAAACAGTCGCCCAAGAAACTGGAGGAGGGAATTCCAATCGGAAACAGAAACGCAAGGCCGAACCAGCGGCTCCTGGTGAAGCCTTAGTTGTGTCTCAAGGAAAGTTCAAGGGGAAGCCCAAAGGGTCGCGGAACCCCAAGAAAGTGAAAGATCAAGATGGAAATGATGTGTTGGATTTACCATGCCACATTCACACCAAAAACGATGAAGAGGGTAATCTCATTTACCCTAAACACACAACTCGACAGTGTCGGCTCCTGATCCAGCAGTTCTGAGAGAAACAACCCAAGGAGAAGGAAAAGGAGTCGGACAAGGGTGAGGATAGAGAAGAAGATGATGATGGTTTTCCCAACGTCAATTCCACTCTGATGATTTTTGCTGATGTTGAAAGCAAAAGTCGGCTGAAAGTTATCAACAGAGAGGTGAACATGGTTGCTCCGGCAACACCAAGTTATTTGAAGTGGTCCCAGACTGCCATCACATTCGACCAGTCTGACCATCCGGCACATATAGCCACCCTTGGGAGGCAAGCGCTGGTGGTCGACCCAGTTGTTGAAGGCACTCGACTGACTAAAGTGCTGATGGATGGTGGTAGGGGCCTGAACATCCTGTATGCTGAAACCTTGAAGGGAATGGGCATTCCGATGTCCAAGCTTAGTGAAAGCAATATGAGTTTCCATGGTGTCATACCTGGCAAGAAGGCTGAATCACTCGGCCAGATTGCCCTTGATGTGGTTTTTGGTGATTCCAAGAATTACCGCAAAGAAAAGTTGACATTTGAAGTAGTGGATTTCCAGAGTGCTTATCATGCTATTCTGGGTAGGCCTGCCTATGCACGTTTCATGGCCCGACCATGTTACGTGTATCTCAAGTTGAAAATGCCTGGTCCCAGAGGAGTGATCACTATCACTGGCAATCGGCAAAAGGCAGAAGAGTGCTTCCAGGAAGGCTCAAAAATCGCCGATGCACAAATGGCAGCAGTCGAAATACAAGAATATCAGAAGAACGCAGATCCGAGTGATTTGTTGCGCTCCAAGAAGCCTGCCACTGATTCTGCATTTCAGTCGTCCGGTGAAACCAAGCCGATTCATATTCACCCGACCGATCCTAGTGCTGCTCCTACTCATATTTCAAATTCACTCGACGACAAATAGGAAGAAGCGCTCATCCAGTTCCTCCGTGAGAACTAGGACATCTTCGCATGGAAACCTTCTGACATGCCGGGTGTACCCAGGGGACTGGCTGAGCATCGTTTGCGAGTCGACCCGAAAGTAAAACCAGTCAAGGAACATCTTCGATGGTCCGCCGTATAGAAGAGAAAGGAAATTGGTGAGGAAGTGGCTCGGCTCCTTGCCGCCGAGTTCATCCGAGAGATTTACCACTCCGAGTGGCTCGCCAATGTTGTCATGGTCCCCAAGAAGGACGATTCACTTCGCATGTGCATTGACTTCAAACATATCAATCAGGCCCGCCCGAAAGATCATTTTCCTCTCCCCCGCATCGACCAAATCATCGACTCAACTGCGGGATGTGAGCGATTGTCTTTTCTGGATGCCTATTCTAGGTATCATCAGATCCGACTGTATGGACCCGATGAGATAAAAATGGCTTTCATTACTCCATTCGGATGCTTCTGTTATGTCACCATGCCATTCGGCTTGAAGAACGTCGGAGCCACATTCATGAGGATAATTCAGAAGTGTTTGCTCACTCAAATCAGTCGGAATGTGGAAGCATACATGGATGACATTGTGGTCAAGTCACGTAAAGGTTCCGACCTACTGGCTGACCTTGCTAAAACTTTTGCCAACCTCAGAAGGTATGATATCAAGCTTAATCCATCAAAGTGCACATTCGGATTTCCTGGCGGAAAGTTACTCGGTTTGCTCGTTTCCGAACGAGGGATCGACGCTAACCCAGAGAAAGTTGGTGCTATACTCCGGATGAAACGTCCTGTGCGTGTGCATGATGTCCAGAAACTTACTGGTTGTTTGGCCGCCTTGAGTCGATTCATTTCTCGCCTCGGTGAAAAGGCATTGCCTCTTTACCGACTGATGAAGAAGTCTGATAAGTTCGAGTGGACTCCTGAAGCTGATGCAGCGTTTGCAGAGCTCAAAGCCCTGCTTTCCACCCAGCCGGTGCTCGCTGCTCCAATCAGCAAAGAGCCTTTGCTGCTTTACATTGCAGCCACTGGACAATTTGTCAGTACAGTACTCACGGTCGAGCGGTATATTATGTTTCTGAAGTTCTGACTCCATCAAAGCAAAGATATCCACATTATCAGAAGCTTGTTTATGGGATTTACATGACCACGAAGAAGGTTGCACATTATTTCTCTGATCACTCCATTACAGTCGTCAGCGACGCACCATTATCAGAGATTCTGAACAACAGAGATGCAACTGGTCGAGTGGCAAAGTGGGCGATTGAACTCCTTCCCTTGGATATCAAGTTTGAGGCAAAGAAAGCTATCAAGTCCCAAGCAATAGCAGATTTCCTCGCCGAGTGGATCGAACGGCAACTTCCGACTCAGGTTCACTCGGAGCATTGGACCATGTTCTTCGATGGATCCAAGATGCTGAATGGTTCTGGTGCTGGGGTGGTGTTGGTATCCCCCCGAGGTGACAGACTCAGCTATGTTCTCCAGATTCACTTCGACTCCTCCAACAATGAAGCTGAATACGAAGCACTTCTGTATGGGTTGCGTATGGCCATTTCACTCGGCATCCGTCGCCTCATGGTCTATGGCGACTCGGATTTAGTGGTCAATCAAGTGATGAAGGAGTGGGACGTCAGAAGCCCAGCTATGACTGGCTATTGTAATGCAGTGAGAAAGTTAGAGAAGAAGTTTGAGGGGTTAGAGCTCCATCACATACCCCGACTGAAAAATCAGGCAGCCGATGATCTGGCAAAGATAGGTTCCAAGAGGGAAGCCATTCCCAGCAACGTGTTCTTGGAGCACATTCATACACCTTCGGTTCAAGAAGATCCTTTCACTGAAGAGCCACTGATTTGACTAAAGTCGAAGTCCCAGCCGTGGTCAACTTGATCATGGAGGTTTTGGTCATCACTCCCGACTGGACAGTGCCATACATTTCATACATTCTCAGGAAGGAACTCCCAGAGGATGAAGAAGAGGCTCGACAGATTGTCCGTTGATCCAAAGCATTTACTGTGATAAGAGGACAATTGTTCAGAGAAAGTGTGACTGGAGTCTGCCAGAAATGCATAACACCAGAAGAAGGTCGAGTGATCCTCAATGACATCCACTCGGGGACCTGTGGTCACCATGCGTCCTCTCGGACTATTGTGGCCAAAGCATACCGAGCAGGATTTTATTGGCCACGAGCAAATGAGATGGCAAAACAAATAGTCGACAAATGTGAAGGTTGCCAGTTTTACTCCAACATGTCTCACAAGCCTGCATCAGCCTTGAAGACCATCCCACTCATCTGGCCCTTTGCTGTTTGGGGATTGGATATGGTTGGACCTCTGAGGACTGGTAGGAGCCGCTTCACTCATGTGCTCGTAGCAGTCGACAAATTCACCAAATGGATTGAAGCCAAACCTATCAAAAACCTTGAAGCCAGTACTGCTGTCAGTTTCATCAGAGAGTTAACATTCAGATATGGTGTTCCGCACAACATCATCACTGACAATGGGTCGAACTTTGATTCTGATGAGTTCAGAGCCTTCTGTGCTTCCCAAGGCACTCGAGTCGATGATGCTTCAGTCGCCCACCCCCAGTCGAATGGACAAGCTGAAAGAGCAAACGGACTGATTCTCAAAGGACTGAAACCCCGACTGATGCGTGATCTCAAGCACGCAGCAAGCGCCTGGGTCAATGAACTTCCATCAGTGCTTTGGGGATTGAGGACAACTCCCAATCGGTCGACTGGCCGAACTCCATTCTTCTTGGTCTATGGAGCTGAGGTTGTACTCCCGAGTGACTTGCTTCACAATGCACCCCGAGTTGAGCTTTTCTCAGAAGATGAAGCAGAACAGGCACGGCAAGATGCAGTCAATCTCCTGGAAGAGGAAAGAGAGATGGCCCTGATCCGGTCGACCATTTATCAGCAAGACTTGCATCGATTCCACGCTAGAAACGTGAGGGGTCGAGCATTTCAAGAGGGAGACTTGGTTCTTCGAGTGGATCAGCAGAAACCACACAAGCTCGCTCCTGCTTGGGAAGGCCCCTTCATCGTCACAAGAGTGCTCCACAATGGAGCGTACCACCTTTACAACGTCGAGCACAAGAAAGACGAGCCACACGCTTGGAATGCGGGGTTGCTCTGCCCCTTTTATACTTAAGCATTCAGATGTAATAAGAAATACCTTCTAGTTAAGACAAGAGTTTTACAGTCTTCTAAAATGATTGTCATTGCTTATATTTGTGTCTGAAATCCCCCAGTGGGTGACTTAGCCGCGAATCCGTTTCATCTAAGTTTTAAAAAATCCTACCGAGTGGTGAGCAAGCCTCCCACTCGGGGGCTTAGCCGCGAATCCGTTTCGCCTAAGTTTTAAAAATCCTACCGAGTGGTGAGCAAGCCTCCCACTCGGGGGCTTAGCTGCAGTCCAGTACTCGCCTAAGTTTGAAAAATCCTACCGAGTGGTGAGCAAGCCTCCCACTCGGGGGCTTAGCTGCAGTCCAGTACTCGCCTAAGTTTGAAAAATCCTACCGAGTGGTGAGCAACCCTCCCACTCGGGGGCTTAGCTGCAGTCCAGTACTCGCCTAAGTTTGAAAAATCCTACCGAGTGGTGAGCAAGCCTCCCACTCGGGGGCTTAGCTGCAGTCCGGTACTCGCCTAAGTTTGAAAAATCCTACCGAGTGGTGAGCAAGCCTCCCACTCGGGGGCTTAGCTGTAGTCCAGTACTAAGTTTGAAAAATCCTACCGAGTGGTGAGCAAGCCTCCCACTCGGGGGCTTAGCTGCAGTCTAGTACTCGCCTAAGTTTGAAAAATCCTACCGAGTGGTGAGCAAGCCTCCCACTTGAGGGCTTAGCTGCAGTCCAGTACTCGCCTAAGTTTGAAAAATCCTACCGAGTGGTGAGCAACCCTCCCACTCGGGGGCTTAGCTGCAGTCTAGTACTCGCCTAAGTTTGAAAAATCCCACCGAGTGGTGAGCAACCCTCCCACTCGGGGGCTTAGCTGCAGTCCAGTACTCGCCTAAGTTTGAAACACATCCCTATCCGCAAGGACGACGAGGTGCAGGTCGACTACAACCTTCTCCTCGGAGCTACGCCACAAGTAGAACCTACGCTCCATCCTCATCCGCAAGGACGACGAGGTGCAGGTCGACTGCAACCTTCTCCTCAAAGCTGCGCCACAAGTATAACATGCGCTCCATCCTCATCCGCAAGGACGACGAGGTGCAGGTCGACTACAACCTTCTCCTCGGAGCCACACCACAAGTACAAGGTACGCTCCATCCTCATCCGCAAGGATGACGAGGTGCAGGTCAACTGGAATCTCCTCCTCAGAGCTGCATCTCAAGTACAAAGATTATTCCGAGTGAAGGCCAAAATCCACTCGAAGGAAAACGCAAGCATATTCAAAAATAAACCAAGTTCAAATAAATCCTAAGGTTCTGGACCGCGGATCAAGATTACTCGAGCAGCAAGCCCGAAGAAGTTTAACGATTACACAATCACTCGGCATTCCGAGGCAAATAAAGGTGGAGCATAATGTTTTTTGGTCACTCGTCGGGAGAAGGACTGGCTGGGTCGCAGAAACTGTCAAGGTCTATGCTGTCTGCGATGCGAGTGGCGGCGTCAAGGAAAGTGTCCATGAATGACTGGAAAGTGTGCCTTTTTGTGTTAGCAACCTTGAGCTCTGCTAGCTTGTCTTCTTTGACATCTTTGCAGTGCACTCGGACCAGAGACAGGACGACGTCAGCACCGTAGCGAGCGGATGATTTCTTCCATTCTTGCACTCGGTCAGGTATTTGGTTTAGTCGGACCATCAGGGACTCGAGGTCTTGAGACAGTTCCGCCTGAGGCCAGAGTTCAGCATCAACCCGAGTCATCGCCGCCTTCAGGCGGGCAAGATAAGCAACCGTGCTGTCTATGCGAGACTCCAACCGCAACACATTCATTGCAACATCATCCTTGACTGGGCAATTTATGGGATCGAGACCCGTCTCGACCCATCCAGTTTCCGCTTCAAAGTCCTGGCAAAGTTCTGCACAGTCAAGTGAATGGTGAGTCGACAATTTAAAAAGACCTGTCAATCGACCATAACAGAGTCAGTAGAACATCGGTACCTTCAAGCTTTAAGACCAGTTTCGCAGCAAGCTGGCCCAGATATGATTCCAACTCGCCTTTCTTGGCTTTGAGGCTCCCAATCTCGTCAGTCAGCTGGTCCTTGTCTTTCTTCAGTCGTTCGACCTCCCGATTGGCGTCAGAAACATCATCTTCATTTTGGAGTTCTCTTCTTCTAACTTGCCGACTGAAGCAAGCTTCTTGTCAGCAAGTGCAGTTTTCTCTCGTGCTTCCTTCTGTGCGGCAGCAAGGTCCAGATCCTTCTTCTCCAGAGTCTGCTTCATTTTCTCTAAAGAAATAACATTCTTCAGACGAGCTTGGAGTTGACGATTTTCACTACATACATCTGCTCGAGTGGAGTCACTCGGTTCAAAAAATGGAAAGGAAAAGTGCCAGTCGTAAGATGGACAATTGACGATTGGTTACCTCCCATGGCAGCTACTTCATCACGAGCAGTCTTGAGATTCTTCCTGGCCAATTCCAGATCAAGGTTGAGGCTAATTTGTTGCTTGTTCAGTGTAGAAAGCTGAGCCCCAAGATCACAAGATTTCTGCAGTCAATGTATAAGCCATATCAGTCGACAGAAACAAAAGAACATCACAGTGAAAGTTACTCTAAGACTGCCGCCGAATCAAACATTCAACGGCAGTCTCGGGGACTACACCCAGTGGGTGCACTTAGCGTGCCCCCACTGGTTTGATTAAACACTCGGCATGGTCTGCCCAGCGCGAGTCGCAAAAAAAAGTCGTTCTCAGACCATAGTCGACTGCCTGCAGTCGACCACGGTCTCGGGGACTACACCTAGTGGGTGCACTTAGCGTGCCCCCACTGGTTCCGGTTCCACCCGACCTGGCCCGCCCAGGGCGAGTGACAAATTCAGATTTTCAGACCACAGTCGACTGCCCGCAGTCAACTATGGTCTCGGGGACTACACCCATGGGTGCACTCAGAGTGCCCCACTAGTTTTAAGACTCAATCGACTCAAATTGATTTGTGCAACTTTAAAGCGGTCACACCCCAGTGGATGATCGGATGAGAAGTAAGATCAGTCGGAAATCAACTAACCTGGACATTGGTCTGCAGAGCAGCACCAGCGTTGAAGGCCACCTGACTGGCCTCATGCACCACTTTCATTTGCCCCATCATAAGATTCAACTGAAGAAGAGCTTCCTTGGCGGCACTCGGTGGGTCTTCTGGAGTCTGATATGCGGTGAAAAGCGACGATGGCAGAGCAGTCGAAGCAACCGTTGGGTCTGATGCGTGGAGTTGTATTGGAGCAGCAGGGGTCTGAGCAGCTGATCCTGATGGGTAATCAGTCGATAGCGGGATAGCGAAAGTGACGTTGGTGCGAGCCGGATCTGTCGATCGCTCGACCGCCGTCCCAGGCGCCAGTGTTGACTGAGGAACCTGAACCTCAGGCGCCTTCCCGCTCAGTCCCTTGTCCCTCCTCCTCCTTTCCCTCAGCGGCACTTCTTATTCATCGTCCGGAAGCACAACAACGTCTCATGGAGCTGCAGCAAACAAAAAAAATCAGAGAGACAACTAACGGATAATCCAGTCGACCTAATAAATTCGAGTCAGGCAGACTTACTGGCTTTGGAGGTAGCTACGTCATCGGTTTCCTCATCGTCTGGGACCTTGTCGATATCCATATCAGTCGCGGCAGAGGCCAGGCTGGAAAAGTTCATCATCCACTAGGTCAGGATGGGAGAATCAGTCGGAGCAAGAAAACACAGGAAAAACGTTTACCCAGAAGCAACAGGAACATCCATCTTGATCTTACGCAAGGTCTTCCGGGCCTTCGAGGGGTTGATCTTGGGATGCTTGGTGACTTTCTCAGCCAGTTCTAGAGTCGAAGACTGAGCGCGCTTTTGAGATGGAGCGCTCGAGGCCACAGCCTTACCGCCCCTGCCCGCGGGATCATGATGCTGCTTGGATCGACGTTCTGAGCGTGGTGGTGAGTCGGCTACCTCGTCGTCGTTTGACTCGTCGCTCTCGTCTTCATCATCGTCTTCTGGCGACTCCCATTCACCACTCTCCTCTGCGTTGTCCTCGCCCTTGTGGCCCTGCTCCAGAGCTTGTTCACCGTTGGGCATTGAGTACATCTCTGTGTAAATCTACAAGATAAGAAGTCGAGTGGAAATCAGTCAGATTAGCAAAAAGACGGAAAACACATCCAAGTACAATCAGTTACAGCGGTCAAACCTTGTCTGGCTGGTTGCTGTCGCTGAAAGGGTCGACTCTCCTGGCACCCCTGGGGTTGTCCTTGTTCCCGGTGATGCTCCTCAGCCATTGGGCCACTGTTTTGGCTGGCACCTCCTCTAGATGAACCCGAGCAGTGTCGCCGGCACCTGAGTACATCCACATGGAGTGGTCACGGGCCTGGAGCGGTTGGATGCGCCGACTGAGGAACACCTCCAGCAGATCCATGCCGGTGACACCTTGATTGATCAGCTGAACCACCCTCTCGACCAGCATGCATGTTTCCGCCTTCTCCGCGGTGGTCACTTTCAACGAAGATGGAGTCCGAACACAATCGAAAGAGAAAGGAGGAAGTCCAGTCGACTGGCCTGGGGTCGCGATGTCCTGGCAGTAGAACCAGGTCGACTGCCAGCCCCTGACCGACTCAGGAAGAGTCATCGAAGGAAAAGAACTCCTCTTCCTCTTCTGGATACCCAGGCCCCCACACATCTGGATAACATGGGTTTTCTCGTCGTTCGAGTTTGCTTTCTTCACTGTTTGGGAACGGATGGTGAAAATGTGCTTGAAAAGACCCCAGTGCGGTCGACACCCCAGGAAATTCTCGCACATGGACACGAATGCAGCAAGATATGTGATGGTGTTGGGAGTGAAATGATGGAGTTGGGCCCCGAAGAAATTCAAGAAACCTCAAAAAAGGGGTGCGGAGGAAGCGAGAAACCGCGGTCGACATGGGTGGCGAGCAGAACACACTCACCCGGTCGCGACTCCGGCTCCGTTTCCCCCTCCGGCAACCGCGCAGCTTCATGGACGATCAGCCCTAACTCGGCCATCTCATCCAAGTCTTCCTGTCGAAGCGAAGATCGGATCCAATCTCCTTGGATCCAACCCGACGGCAGCCCCGAGCGTGATGAAGATCCCCGATTCGTCTTCTTGCTTTTCGCCGCCCCCGTCGCCTTCTTCACGCGTTCCAGCGCCGCCGTTTTTTCCTTCCCCATCACGGCAGAGCGGCGGCGTCGAGAGTGGGGAAGCCGGATGAGGCGAAAGAACAAGAGGAAGAAGAAGGAGAATGGGCACGCACAGTGCGGACGCCTCGGCCTCACCGCTTTTAAAGGCCCACTCCTGAGTGGCTAACGCGTGGGTCCGGGTGTCCTATCAAATCCCTCAACAGTCGCACACGGGATACGTGGCGAAAAAGGTGGCGCAGAAATCGAAACGCCCTGTTTATCCACTCCGCTTACCACGGCACGCTCCGCCTGGCGCGCTTCCCCCGAAATTTCAAATCCCGCGAAATCCGGGATCCTTTGCTACCGATCACGCCAAAGATTTCGCATCAAAGATAACACTCGACGGGTGATGTTATAAAGACCAATCGACAATTTCTGAATCGATCAAGGCGACTGAAACGAAGCCGAAGTTCCAACGCCGGCCTCCGTTCAGAGGTGAATAGCTGAGAGATACAAGAGTCAGAGCAAGATCAACTTCAACCTTCTTTTCACTCGAACCTCAATCCATTCGGGGGCTAATGATGAGGACATAGACCTGGGGTAGGGTAATAGGCCTGACCTATGCGTCCTACCCAAGGTCCTTGTCTTAGAAGCAAAGAAGTTCAAGAGACAATAGGGAGGGCCCAAAAAGGGTGTCGAGTGGCGATCCACTCGACCTACCATTCACCCGAAGACCCCTCCTTCTTTAGGTCACTCGACCATTCAATCATTCGACCATGCAAGAGACCACTCGACATACAGAAGACCTAAAGTCATTCAGCACAACAACGGTCGGGCGTTTATTCTTAGACTTAATAGTCATTTATAACACTTTATTGCGGACGTTACCTGTAACGCTCCTTCTTTATGTACCTTAAACCCTATGTAACTGAGGGCGGGAGGGGTCTGGCGAACTCTATATAAGCCACCCCCCTCCTCAGGGACAAGGGTTCACACCCCCTGTAACACACACACGCATAATCCTGTCGACCGCCTCCGGGCACCAAGACGTAGGGCTATTACTTCCTCCGCGAAGGGCCTGAACTCATAAAACTCGTGTGTACAACTTCACCATAGCTAGGATCTTGCCTCCTCATACCTACCCCCATTCTACTGTTAGTCTTAGATCCACGACACTATCCACGAATATTATTTGAGTTTTCTCTGAACTATTTTATGCATGATTGTTAGTCTTGTATTTCTTATCCGAATTATTGGTTTGGTTTGGTCAACTAGATTGGTTTTTCTTGCCATGAGAAGAGTTGCTTTGTGATGGGTTCGATCTTGCGGTGCTCAATCTCAGTGACAGAAAGAGACATGACACGCATGTATCATTGCTATTAAGGGTAACAAGATGGGGTTTATTCATACGTGAGTTTATCTTGTCTACATCATGTCATCTTACCTAGTGCATTACTCGGTCTTTCCATGAACTTAATACACAAGATGCATACTGGATAGCGGTCGATGTGTGGAGTAATAGTAGTAGATGCAAAATCGTTTCGGTCTACTAATCTTGGACATGACGCCTATATACATGATCATTGCCCACAGTAATTTATTTACCCACCATATGCTATTTTTATCGAGAGAAGCCTCTAGTGAAAACTATGCCCCTGGGGTCTATATTTTATCATATAAAAATCCTAAAAATAACTTGCTGCAATTTTCTTTTATTTATTTTATTTTGTGTTTTCAGATCTATTTATCAAATCCTATACAATTTAATCTATCTCAATACCGTTGAGGGATTGACAACCCCTCGACGCGTTGGGTTGCAAGTGTTTGTTGTTTGTGTGCGGGAGCTATTTACATAGTGTTGCTTGATTCTCCTACTAGATTGATAACCTTGATTTCGTAACTGAGGGAAATACTTATCTCTATTGTACTGCATCATCCCCTCCTCCTCGAGGAAATCCCAATGCAGCTCACAAGTAGCAACAAGCTTCTTGTGATGTTGTATTACCGAGAGGGATCAGAGACATCTCTCCGCCACAAGGAGTAACAAATCTCAGTCTCGATCCATGCAACCCACCAAATACCTTCAGAGACACCTGAAGAGCACCTTTATTATCACCCAGTTACAAAGTGATGTTTGATTGCTCACAAAGTATTCCTCTGGTATCCGGGAGTGGCGTGATCTCATGGTCTAAGGAATAGATACTTGACATTACGAAAGTTGCGGCAAAGTGAACTTAGAGGTCTCATGATCTCAGATGCTAAGCTTACGGTTGGGTCTGTCCATCACATCATTCTCCTAATGATGTGATCCCGTTTATCAAATGATAACTCATGTCTATGGTTAAGAAACCTTAACCATCTTTGATGAACGAGCTAGTCTACTAGAGGCTCACTAGGGGCACAATGTTGTTTATGTATCCACGCATGCATTTAAGTTTCCAGTCAATACAATTCTAGCATGGATAAACATTCATCATGAACGGGAAATGTGATAATAACATCTTTATTATTGCCTCTAGGGCATATTTTCAATAGAAAATCCCACGCTCCTCGAGTCGCCTCCCTAGGGCGATGCCAGGTGACGGTTTCCTGGACTAGGGGGTACTCATCACATCGTCTCCCGACCAGCTGGATTGGGCCGAGGACCCCCATGGCGGTTCACTCATGGGCCACTTCGGGCAGCCCATGCCGAATACAAGGAGGATTCCACAAGACTTGGCGCACAAGACAAGGACTCCTCTAGACCCTAGGCCTACGGTTCATATATAAACCGAGGCCAGGCTAGTCAATAGACAATCTCATATTCATTACTACAATCTCGTGGTAGATACATGTACTCTATACTACACCCATATGAATACAGTCAAAAGCAGCATGTAGGGTATTATCTCTTCAAGAGAGCCCGAAGCTGGGTAAAATCCCGTGTCCATGTTACCATCGCTCCAAGACGCCTAGCTTAGGACCCCTACTACCGGATATTCCGGATATAGAACCGACATTGGTGCTTTCATTGAGAGCCGGCTGGGTGATCGTTATGGTTCGATGAGTTGTTTTCATCCACATCTGTTTCGAGCTTGCCGATCAAGATCGAAAGAATTTCAACGGCGGCGTAATCAGGTTCTACCTTTTCAGATCCGTCCCATACAAATTTTCCTTGTGAGTTGGTACCGCGGTTCGTACGTATTTGTTGGCAGATCGGAGTCCATGTCGCCGCCGCATCTTTCACGGTTGAAGCCCATCCATCAAATTGTCTTGTCGGCATCAGGCGGACGTGTGCAACCGGCCGACCTTGGAGATCCCTGAGCATCACGGGCGTCCAGTAAAATCTATTTACTGCTGGCCGCACATGCAGTACACAGCCACGGGCACATAGCGACCGCGGCGAGCCTACAGCTGCCGTACTCTTGCGTCACACAAGGAGAATTCTTCTTCTCTCTTTTAATTCAGCGCCTTGTCGGCTGTCGTTCCTCTACTTTGCTGAAAGTTGTTTACCCTTAAAGTACTACTTCTGCTAATCTAATTGAATGTTAGCTTTGCACGACGGAAACCAAGACATGGTCAATGAATTATGATTGAACTAGCACTACTAGTCCACGTGGTGGATCATGCAACGATCAAAGTGAACTGATCCTTGTCGCTGGTTCAGTATGGATCAGCTAGTATGTTTGCGTTGTTGCCGTCAAACATGTTTAATTTTTCCTGACTATTCGTTTATCACGTGAAATTATTACGCAAAGAATATTTTCTGTTCCTTTGTGCTGCATTATTTTTGCAGAGAAAATTTACCGACCCTCGTACATGGCGTCGGTCTGACCAATCTCAGCACAGTCACAGGGAGATTTGATCTTTCTTTTCTCCATTATTTAATTAAGTTTGGAGGCCGTCTACACTTTCACTAACGGTTTCACTTTCATGTGCTTCCCTGATGCAATTAGCACTACCAGTTGCTTCACGTCCATCGAGATTGGATTGATGCGACAAGCAACTTATGTGGTACCTTCCACATGAAGTTGCATGAGTACTTCGGGGGCGTCTTTTTCACAACAATTGCTACATGCGGATTAGGCCAACAGCCACCGCACCGACCGACACCTCCGCACAATGAGTTTGGATCATACCAGGCCGATGTTGTCGCCCCGCACATGCCGACCTGCATCGACGGGTCTGTGCTGCCACTCCGTCAAACCAACCCTGGCGCACAGGCCAAACTTACCTCATGATTCGCTTCGCATATATTAATTATGCAATTTTTTCTTTCAATTATTATTGTTTTTTGCTTGCAGCATTTTATGTGTGCAGGTAATCGATTTTGACTGCGTTACACGGTCACTTCGGTGTCACCAGCCGATCTGCTTCCACACCTCGGCTGTCATGAGACTTCGGCGTCACCAGCCGACCTGCATGAGACTTCGGCATCCGCCGATCACAGCTTCGCCATGTTAACTGGACCGAGAACTTCATCTCGCCACATCGGCCGCGCAGCATCGTCGCTTCATCAAACTGACGTCCACCATGCCGAACAGGTCGACTGGCGTGGCGACTTCATTGTCACCTTGCCGACAAACTCCGCCAGCTCGGTTAGACTAGGGGCTTCGCATTACCACATCGGACGAGCCGTGTCACTACTCCGGAGTGCCGAACTCCTTGCTCGGACACCTCGGGCTTGGGGGCTAGGACCTCGGCCATGCCAAGGACTGCGAACCTTGTCGGATCTGTCACAGATCAATGGCCGTCTTTGTCCCGCCACAAGCCCGAATCGCATCATCAACACCGAGCACATTAACCAGCTAAGTCGCTTTCATGCTCAAAAACTTTTAGTTTTAAATTTTGTTCGGTTCAACCAAGCATTATACTTTTTGGCAAAAAGTTGTTTGTGAAAAAAGTTCCTTGTCAAAACTTTGTTTGTGACACACAAATTCAAATACCCCGTTTATTTGGGGGCTTCCTTTATGAAGCCTTTCCTCTTGCATATGATTATACTTGTATGGCTTCGTTCCTTGTTCGTGTATTACGCCACAATATGCACCATGTTGACTTAAGTGTTCCGCAAGCTGGGTTGCCTTACTCCTGTGTTTACCCCTACGTTCCCGATTGTTCGGCTAGGGAGTAAAGGGAGCACCTCTGCGATTGTCACGATCGGGTCATCCGAGCTCGGACCTCAGACTGGGTGAAGCCGAAAGCTAACGCTCTTATTGTTTTCAACCATGGTCGGCACACAACGGAACTCATGAGTACAAAAAATCTATTGCACAAGTCTCATAGTAACAGTGAGCAACCGAAGAAAGGGATCGGTGGGGGTACTATTTTCTTATGCTTCTTACACTTCGTCAGTAATATAGCATAAGTTCCCTGAGCGCGCTTTATCTGTTACAGCCTTATGGCCTGATTGCCTGGTTATCGGAAACACCGTCGATATTCTCGACAGGTGGAGTACATAACACTTTTCGGCCCTTGACCGAAGAGGGAGAAGCCGACGGTCGGTTAGGACACGTTTAAAGTTCGGGTGAACACAGATATGATATAAGTACTTCGGTACATACAATCGTCATACATAAAATTCTTTTACCCAAGTCACTTGGGGGCTCTTAAATTAGTATGAGCCCGTTTTATAATAAGTGTTTTCTTCTTGGTCGTTGCAAAATCTTTTTCTATCACTCCTTTTTTCGACGCGAGTGTGTGGTCAATAGCTGGGGAGTCTAGTTTCTATCTCAAAGTCGTTCAAATTTAGTTCGCTAAACTGGACTAACAAGCAGTACTCCGCTTTCGGGATAGGAGGTTACAGCCATGGGCTGACCCACTTGAGGTCTTGAGATCAGATGTGTCATATTAAAGCACGACAGAAGCACAAATTTTTAACACCAATTTCGGATTGGAACCAAACACTTGACCTAGTTCGGACGTCAAGTTTTTACTGAAGATTTTTGGTTTTCCAAGCCTATGGCACTTTTAAACTATTTATGTGTTTCTAGCATAAGTTTCACAGTGCAACGCCGGACACCTTTAGATATTCGGCAAAAAACATTCTCGGATATTTCTATATATGCATCGGTTTTGAATTGTGTCTTCGGTCAATAGTTGGGTTGCCTGGCTCATGTGCTTGCCTCCTACGTTCCGCTTTGTTCGGCTAGGTGTGCAAAGGGAGAACCACTGCAATTGTGCTTCCAGCTCGCATGGTTAAGCGCCTCAGTAGAGAAAGCCGAAAACTGACTGTCGCAATAAGCGTAAACTGGTCAGCGATCCGATGACCGTGTTAAATTATAAGATTGATGGAGGTCACCCCGTGTTAAGCGACAGACCGTTCATAATATTGGCCGAAGTGTTAACGGCTTGACCTCGGCTGTCGCCGAACATTAACCGGGGGCTAATATTTGGCCTCCCAACTTTAAGCTGCCATGACTAAGTGAAAGTTATAAAGCCCGCATATCTGATAGCCTCGTTTCCACTAACACAACCGCCTTCGGGCACCGAGACGTCGGCTAAGGGTTGTTTGTTATTGCGGAGACACCCTGCGTAGCATCTACAAGGGGGTGGAAGCCGACGGTGAGATACTTTCAATGGATAAACGGTCGCAACAGAGTCAAAATAAATATATCATCGGTATTTGTATTTAATATACAATGGCTGCCTTCCGTAATCATCGTTATAAAGCCATAAATATGCATCAATTTGACTTAAGATTTCGGCCGAGCTGGGTTGCCTGGCTCCTGTGATTACCCCTACGTTCCCGATTGTTCGGCTAGGAGGTAAAGGGAGCACCTCTGTGATTGTTACATCCGGGTCATACGTGTTAGTACCTCAGACTGGGAGAAGCCGAAAGCTAGCCATCTTAAAGAATATAATTGGTCGGCAACGACGGAAGTGAAAATTTTGGTTCATTAATACCATAGAGTTCGGAAACTTTCCACGAACTAAATCCTCAATATTTTTCTCCCACATTGATCGGAGGTGAGGTTTCATGATCATGATAAGCATGACGACCCAAAGAAAGGAATCGATAGCGGGACTATTTTTTTGGAAGATGTTTCTTACGTTAAAACGTAATATAACATATCTCTCCGTGTACCTTTGTTTATAAAACCGTATGGCCGGATTGCCTTGTTTTCCATAAATCTTTGCCCTTATAACGGCTTTATAAAGTAGGAAAACACTCCTCGGCTACTGGCCGAAGAGGTTGAAGCTGATGGTCGGTCAACAAAGTTTTGTACAATACGGATCTGAGCATTAATGATGTAAAGTTCCTGGGTACATAGAGTCATTACACATAAATTGTGAGCAAAAATCAATTTTTTCGCAGCCAATCTTTTAAAGAGTCAATGGCACAGTCTCTTTAAGACAACCGATCAGCTGACATAACGCTCTCATAGTTCCCTATTGGCATTGATTTCCTATCTATTAAGCCCCTTAAGGCCGAACTTGGCGAGCTCAACTTTCGTTAGCTTTAACTCCTTTTTGAGATCTTTATTCTCTTTCCGAGAAGTTTGTGTTAAACACAACAAAATTTTCTGTCAAACGGATACCGATCCTTAATTCGCCCACCCGTGCCCACATTAAGGATTGGGGGATACTGGGCTTCACGCTTACTATTTACAAATATTACAGGGGCACATCGATCCCCTGATCTGGTGTTGCCACCCGACCAGTGTCTCGGGGGCTACTGCATTGCCTATTCAATGCAGAAAATTCAAAGTGCTTAGTGTTCGGCTTGACCGAACTATGGGCAAACGCGTCTTCGGACAACAATAGGTACCATCTGGACCTATCCCGCATCAAGCTAATATATTACGGCAACTTCTCAAGACCCTCTCAAGGGCCCGTTCGCCAATCACAATTATCTCTAATACATTACACTGCGTTTCTATTCCTACGTATGCTGCCGAGCTAGGAGTCGATTCTCAGGCCGATTTCGCACATCGACCTGAGTCTCAGCGGCTACTAGGGTCAGCGGTTCCATGTTTTTTTTCAGGTGCATCTCGGGTTTTAGGCCGACACACACCTTGAGGGCTACTGGTTATACATATTGACAACAAATAAATTTACACGCATCGGAAATAAAATCCGTAAACAATCATCCCAAGCCCGAGGTGGTGCATCACCTCGGAAGCAGTACGGCATAAAGCTCGGATGCAAATGGCTGGCTCTATAGAGGGCATTTCCGGCATTAAGCTCGGCAAACCTCCTTTAAAACTTCTTCAAGCCAAGGTGATCTATAACACCTCGGATACAGTCCGGCGTTGGAGCTGGGATGCAGTCCACCGTTGAAGCTCGGATACAGTTCGGCGTTGGTGCTCGACTGCAAAAGATACCTCAAATGCAGTCCGGCGTTGGAGCTCGGACGTGAGAAGACACCGCCGCACGGGAAACACTTTAAACCCGAGGTGGGAATAAAATTAACAAGGCATTGATAAAGGCCGATAACTTAAAGGGGCTCCTCGGATACCCGACGTGTAAACTCTTCGGATTCACTTCGGCGATCCTCAAGATCGAAGATGAGAAGATTTGTTGAACCAGTTTTCAAGACCGACGACCGAAGATGAAGAACAGTTCGGAAGAATCGAGGAGCGTCCCCAACTTGAAGACCGGTTCAGGGGGCTACTGACGGTGTCCTGGACTAGGGGGTACTCATCACATCGTCTCCCGACCAGCTGGATCGGGCCGAGGACCCCCATGGCGGTTCACTCATGGGCCACTTCGGGCAGCCCATGCCAAATACAAGGAGGATTCCACAAGACTTGGCGCACAAGACAAGGACTCCTCTAGACCCTAGGCCTACGGTGCATATATAAACCGAGGCCAGGCTAGTCAATAGAAAATCTCATATTCATTACTACAATCTCGTGGTAGATACATGTACTCTGTACTACATCCATATGCATACAATCAAAAGCAGCATGTAGGGTATTATCTCTTCAAGAGAGCCGAAGCTGGGTAAAATCCCGTGTCCATGTTACCATCGCTCCAAGACGCCTAGCTTAGAACCCCTACTACGGGATACGCCGGATATAGAACCGACACCAGGGGCCCCAAACCCTAGTGCCGCCAGCTTCCTTCTAAGCAGAGCTCTTGTCGCTGTCGACATTGGCCGTAGTAGCGCCCCACGCCGCAGGTGCTCGGGCGGGAAGTTTGCGGCGGATTCCCCCTTAGGTGGCTGGGGCAGCTCTTGCGAGATGGCCGCGTGCGACAGTCGGGGTGGCGACCCTTGGCTGTGTGATGGTGGCCGACGACTCCCTGACCGACGATCTGATCCGCTGGGCTGCCCTACCTGGTGATGGGCGACGACGGTGGTCACGGATCTGGTATCCCATCCAGATTCGTAGCGACACATAGAGGGGCCGGTGAGGGGCGACCGAAGGATTATAGAGCGTGCGTATGCGGTGCATGCTGATGGTTTGCTAGACCGGTTGGTGCTCCTGGCTCGATGAATTCTTGAATATTTTTTAATGTTCGCAAACTTTTCAGATGCTTGAACTTTTTTTCTTAGTTTCCAAACTATTTTCAAAATTTATGAACTTTTTTCAAATTTAAGAACATTTTTAAAAATAATGAACCTTTTCAAATTCATATTTTTGATTTCGTGTTTTTTTCAAATTCATGAACTTTTTAAAAAATTATTTTTAAAAAATTCATGACATTTATCAAATCCACTAATTTTTATAAATTCGCAAATATTTTTACAAATTCATGAAGTTTTTCCAAATTTGTGAACTTTTTTCAAATTCATCACTTTTTTTGAATCCACAAACTTTTTTTGAGTTCGCTCACTCTTTTTCGAATCATAAACTTCTTCAAATATGTGGTCCATTTTCAGTTTGTGAACAGTTTATAAATTGAAAATGAGCCGAGAAAAAAAGTGAGCAAATAAAAACAAAGCGAGCGGATGCACGCGAGGGCAAAGTGAGTGAGCGAGTCGATCTGTCCAGCCTAGGGAGAGAGGGAGCAAACCAGCCACAAATGTGCCACGGCCTGCGTGAACGCCGAGAGAGAGCTGCACGCTGATTCAATTTTTTTTTTTGAGCAAACGCTGATTCAGAAATGAGATAAACTAGTTACAAAACCCAAAAAGTGCAGCCCATGGGCCTACAAATTCCATCCCTGGGCCCTTCCGTCCAGAATAATTAGTAAAAATGAAAATTCCATCGCTGTGCTTTTCTCGCGAATGTTATATCTTGCTTATAGCGAGGATAGCATCCGTCTCACCCGCAACCCTGCAAGTGACGCGTATGCGTTGGCCCACTAACATACGCGTTTGTACGTTCTGTTTTTCCTTTTCGATTGTCTTTGCTTCTTCTTCGGTTTACTCCGGATTTATTCGTTTATTTTTTTTCCACCAGTTTTCATTGTTTCTTTCTCGGTTTACACATAATTTTTGCTTTCTTTCTTTTTTAATTCTTTTCGTTTCTTTTTTTGAATTTTTCCAGTTTTCTTGTTTCCTTTTTGTTTGCACTGTCATTTCTCCGGTTTTCTCGTTTACCTTTTCTCTTTGCTTTTCTCTGTTTCTTTCTTTGGTTTTCTTTTTCTGTTTCTCCTTTTCTTTTGTTTAACACATGTCTACGCATTTGTTACACATTGTACATTTATCGTACTATGTCAAGAACATTATTTTAATAAAAGGTTTAATATTTTTTAAATACGTGATTAACATATTTTAAATAAATGTTTTGATGTCTACTGTCTTAATATACATTCTACATTTTTGGCATACATCTAACACATTTTTTAATACAGGTCTAATATTTTTCATCTAGATGATTAGCATTTTTAAAATATTGGTACTAATGTCTACTTTTCTTCGTACACACCGTTCATTTTTCGTATTCATCCGTTACTTTTTTGTACATATTTAATTTTTTATATATAAATGTTTAACATTTTACAAATACATGATTAACCTTTTTAAAATATATTTTTTGGAGGTCTACTTTTTCATACATATTGTACATGTTCTGTATACACTAGAAACATTTTTTATATACATGTTGAAAAGTTTCCAAATACATGATTAATTATTTTGAAAACTTATACTACTTACATTTTTGTATACATTTTTCAAATACATTGGAAATATTTTTGTATACACATTTAACATTTTTTAAATGCATGAATAACACTTTGCAAAAATTTATGTTAACTATTTTTTATTATATATATATATATAATATTTGGAAGTATAACAAAATTTAGAAAATAAAGCAAAAGTGAAAACGAAAAAAAGCTGAAAAACTGAAGAAAAAAAAACCCGAGAAAGTGGCCTCCCGCACGCTGGACCTCCTGTTTTTCCCTCAAAAGGAAAAAGTTCATGGTGTGTTTGTATCCTCTTTTGATTAATGAATAAAACACATTTGTTAGACTAAAAAAACACGCAGATCTCCAATCAGATCAGATGGTTTTGGAGGTTGACCGAGAAACTGAAATGTCAGTTCTGATTACGAAATTATAGTTTTGTCACACAAAAAATACTTATGTCGTGAATCAAAATGCGTATAAGTTTGTCTCCTGATCGGCAGTAGATGAGATCCATACAAGTGCTGTTTTATAGTGTGGAGTGCTGTTAATTAATTTGGCATCCACCTCTCAGTTTATTGTTTAATTTTGTATAAGCATTAGGACAGTCCCAATGGATCGTATGTCATCTTGTACTAGCATTTCATAGGTGTATGGATATAATTCTCCCTGTGGATCGTATTTTACTCAGCGAAGGACAGGGGTTCATCTATCTCGCAAGTCACAAGTATATTTACTGAGGTCTAATCAGCTCAACTGGCACTATTACACGTACTGTGACAAGAAAATGAAGAACACGATTAATTACTCGATGGAGATCTTAATTAACTCTATCGAATCCATTCAAGAAGACGAATAAGCCGACGAGGATTCAGATGAGGCAACGCCGGCAGCCATAGGTGTCATGTCCATGGGGTAGCTCCCGAGCACCCGCAAGAATGACGTGAACTCCTGCACCTCAGCGAGTGCATTCTGCACGCGCGGGTCGGCGAGGGAGGCCTGGAAGTCCACGTAGAACATGTACTCGAACTGCTTCGGGGCGGTGCTGCTGTCGGCAAGGCGGATGGGCCGGTGCGGCCGGCTCTCGATCTTGGTGAGGCTGATGTCACGGAAGGCGAAGGCGGATAGCACCTTGAAGAGCACGGAGGTGCCCTCCTTGTCGTGCGCGAACACGATGCTGGTCTTGAAGGGGCGGTCCATGCGCGGCACGATGGGCTCCCGGGCCAGCATCACGAACCGCGTGACGTTGCCGGAGTCGTCCTGGATGCCGTCGGCGAGCACCTCCATGCCGTACAGCTCGGCGGCGCGGGAGGACGCGATGGCAGCCGTGTCGCGGAGGCCGTTGGCTGCCACGTACTCGGCGGCGCCGGCCGTGTCGTCGAAGGCCTCGCGGGCAGCGTTGAGGCCGGGCATGCGGGTGAGCGTGTGCTCGCACTGCGCCAGCGCCTGCGGGTGGCTGATGACGCGGGTGATGTCCTCCCTGCGCACGCCCGGGAGCGCGAGGAGGCAGTGGTGCACGGGGAGCTGCACCTCGCCGACGATGTGCAGGCGGTGGCGGAGCAGGAGGTCGTAGTTGCGGTGGATGCTGCCGCCGAGCGAGTTCTCCACGGGGAGCACGGCGCGGTCCGCGACCCAGTTCTCCACGGCCTGGAAGGCCACCTCGAACTGGTCGCACGGGATGGCGTCGGAGCCCGGGTAGGCTTTTGCGGACGCCTTCTCGCTGTACGCCCCAGGCACGCCCTGGTACGCCACGCGCAGCTCCGAGCCGTGCATGGGCGCCGGGGACAGGTCCGCGATCCGCAGGGGCGCCGGCAGGCTGCGTGCGCTGCCATCAACAGTCTTCACAGGGACCAAGTCCAGCACCGCCCCGTTCGAAGCCGCCACCGCCAGCGCGAGGTGTCCGTTGGTGGAGTGGGGGGCGAGCGCGGCCACCTTGCTGGAGAGCACCGCGCAGCTGGTCAGCCACTCCGCCCTGTTCCCGACGACGGCGCCCTGCAGCGAGCTCCTGACCACGCCGCTGCCCCTCCTCGGAGTACGCCCCTGTAGCTTTGGGCTCTGCCCAATGTGCGGCTTGACAAAATTCACGACAGCCATGACTAACCGACCGCACCAATTAGCTCTTCCTCCTCTGTTGCTATTGCTGGTAGAGTGACTAACGAGAAAACTGAAACTGGTTGATGGAGCAGCTTCAAAAGCGAGAAGCTGAGAGGAGAATGGGATGTAGAAGGGCATATTTATAGGCAGCCCTTTGTTTGGTGTGGGTCTCCGGTCCTTTGTTTATTCGAATGATTCAATCCACTCATGGGTGATGGCCCCCCGCGAGGCCGTGACAATGCATCTGCCCTGGCCCTGCTTCCAGGAAATAGGACAAAACATTTATAATTCATGCATACCCCACGTTTTATCCAAGACCCCCACGTTTGTGCATACGTTTGCTCCGGTGTAGAATTATGTAGTGTTTCGACTTGTATATACCTGTAAACCACACTGAGCTTCAAACCAGTTTGGCGTTTCTGTGCCGGAAACGTACAATTTAGGAGACGTTGTGTGTTTGTAGTCTTAGAGAATGAAGGATCCCAAGCCGTTCATGTAGCACATGGTCGATGATAATACTTTTTGTTATGGGCCAAAGTTTAGATTTGACCACTTATGTTAATGCCAGTGGACCTCTTAATTCAGCAATTGCAACCTGATTCAAACTTTACATTAGGTACGGAATTGATTTAGTCAAAATTGTGTGAAAACGACGTGGCACCAATCTCACACACTTTGCACACAAAATGAAAAACTGAAGATACTTGTTAGAGCAGGTCCAGCGACCGTGTCCTCCTCGGAGCCGCGTATTCTGCCACTTAGAGCCATGTCCGACCTGCAAAGGAGGTGTGAGTCTGCAGTGAGGAGGTCGAGGAAGATGGTGGCACCCGAGAGACAGGAGGGAGTCGAGGAGGTTGAGGAAGATGGTGGTGTCGGAGAGATGGGAAACGCCAGGGAGGAGGAAGATTATAACACTAGTCAGTGGGAGGAACAGAGTCCGAGAGAGGAATAGCGAGATACAAAGGTGGAGAGAGATTGAGGTGAGCATTGCGTATGAATATTTTGATTATGTGAATTATTGTTTTGTATCAAATTCTGTTGTGTAGATGTTGTGCCAGAACTAGTGGGGGAGCGAGATTTAGAGAGTGGGTTGGAGTACACAAAGAAATAAATGGGAGGATCATTTGGTGCGTGCAATCAAATGAGAATTGGATGAGTGGTATTTGAGGATTGGATTGGACTTGTTCTTTAATAGAAACAAAATACATTGATATTTTTAAAGGAAAACAGGGGAACACAAGGGAATTGTTTTAAATTGTTTGTGAGCTTTTTTGATTTCATTAGTTTTCTTGTAATGTTTTTTTAATTTCCTTACTTACTACATTTTATTGATTTCCCTTTTTAGAGTCTTCTTTATTGATTTGCTTCTCGGTCACTACATCAGGCATATTTTAATTTAGTGAAGAAAAGAGGTATAAGGACACGAAACATGCGTTCCAGCTGAGAGCAACTCTAGCAGAATAACGAAAATCGGACACTTGTGTACTTATCCCCAATGGTTTGACCTAGGGTTCTTTAATCCTCTCGGCGCGCCGTCGTGAGTTCCCTTCCTCTGGCTTATACCCGATTATCCCCATAATCCTCACTCGCTCCCTCCCTTGCTGAAAGTGCGTTAAGTCGACTAGAGGGGGGTGAATAGGCGATTTTTATGAATTCTTCACTGAGGAATTTCAGGGTGAGGAAATTCCTAAGCAAAGAACTACTTGCAGCAGAATAAGTACTCAGATGCAGACATAACATAACATAAGCACAGTCATCATGATGAAATGAAAACAAACACATAGTATAGAAAGCGTAAGCACGGGATAAGCAGGCTGAAGACAAACTGCTGAAGAAATTGAACTGAGGAGATTGAGAAATTTTTTAGTCAAAGTCTTCAAACAGTAACGATCAAGTACACAACACAGTAATGAGGAAATGGAAGGGTTGAGGAAATAGACCCAGTAGGCTCGGTGAAGACAGTGATTTGGTAGACCAGTTCCAACTGCTGTGACAGTTGTACGTCTGGTTGGAGCGGCTAGGTATTTAAACCGGAGGACACACAGTCCCGGACACACAGTTCTCACCGTATTCTCCTTGAGCTAAGGTCACACAGACCTCGCCCAATCGCTCGTGGTAAGTCTTCAGGTGACTTCCAAACCTTCGCAAACCTTGTCACTCGGCGATCCACAATTTCCTTTTGGATGCTCTAGACCATGACGCCTAACCGTCTGGAAGATGCACAGTCTTCAAAGGTAACAAGCGTCGGATCCACACAGGATCAATCTCTTCAGTGATGCTCAATCACTTTGGATTTGTAGGTGTTTGGGTTTTGGTTTTCCTCACTTGATGATTTTCGCTCAAGGTCCTCGGAGGATGGGATGCTCTCAATGACAAGTGTCAGTTTCTCTCGGAGCAGCCAACCAGCCAGTGGTTATAGGGGGCGGCTATTTATAGCCTAGGGAGCAGCCCGACATGATATGACCGTTAGGTGGGTAGATATTTTCGGACAGTTGGCGCGTAGCACAACAGCGGTCGGAAATTTGAGGCTCAAAATCCTCAGGGCTATCATGTTCCTCACTTGTAGGTAGTCCGCACTGGCGAATTCCTAACTCCTCAGTCAAAACAAATTCCTCGGAGACCAGAAGAGCTTCGTCTCTGTCACTGAAGAAATTGACTGAATTGCATGAGATTTCCAATGGCTTCACTCGAAAGGATTGGTAGGTGTAGGATTTTGAGATGAGCATCACTTGGAAACTTTTCCTTAGTTTTCTCGACCCCCTTTAACAGTACGGTGTTTCCTATGACTCAAGAAAGAGAAAATGAAACTACGAAAACAAAAGTCCTCACGCTTCATATTCCTCGCATGAATATCAAATATTCACGGTCACACCAATTTCTTCACTTTCAAAGTCTTTAGAAAGTCTTCAGAAATCCAAAGTCTTCAGTTGAAGACATTCATTTTTAGGGGTCGACTTTCTCTGTAAATATGAAACTCCTCATAGACTTATAGACCTGTGTACACTTACAAATGCATCAGTCCCTTAACCAATAAGTCTTCAATACACCAAAATCACTAAGGGGCACTAGATGCACTTACAATCTCCCCCTTTTTGGTGATTGATGACAATATAGGTTAAGTTTTCAACGGGGATAAACATATGAAGAGTAAATACTGATATTGAGGAATTTGATTGCAAGATATAGAAGAACTCCCCCTGAAGATGTGCATAGTGAGGAATTTGCTTTTGAAGCAATGCACATTTAAAGAGTAGAATCATGGAGATCTCCCCCTACATCTTGTAATTCATTCATGCATTTAACATATGGTATGAAGAATTTGAAATGCATGATGAAATATGGTGACTGATGTAATTCAGCATGCGTGCATTAACATATATGAGGAAATAGCATGCAGAAGAACATAGCAAAAGTATCAGACCACCACCGGGTTTAAGTTTACAACTCGACCCAACAAAATCTTCAAAAAGAACGAGAGTTGTAACTTAGCAAAAAAAAACGCTCATATATAGAGAGACCCGTTTGAAGACTAACTCAAATTTCTCCCCCTTTGTCATCAAATGACCAAAAGGGACGAAAAATGAGGACTAACGCCCCTGAAGAATATCACGAAGTCGATGAAGGAGCGCCAGCGTTGTTGGGGTCGGTTGTTGAAGTAGGGCCTACTGCAGTGTCGTCCAAATCTTCATGCTCATCAGTCTCGTGCGATGAAGAATATGAGCTGGCCACCAAGAAAGGAACTTTGACTTTCTTGAATTTCTTCGACGGTGGTCGAGACCAGTCAAAGTCCTGCTTGAAGCCCATCTGCTTGAGATCTTCTTCACCATAAAGGTGAGACAGAACAGCCCAGGTGCGATCGAATACTTCATGGAGGTAGTAATGGTTCTTCTTCACTGAATTGTGTGTAGCAGTCATGTTGTGAAGAATTGAAGCAAACTGACGCTTGACCCTTTTGTGGTTGCGATCGACCTTCTGATGAAGACTGAGGAGAAGCTCACGATCAGTCATCACCCTTGGACCTGTGCCTTGAGGATTTTGCTTTGAAGCATTTGCGGCAGAGTCATGAGTGGCAGAGTCATCATTGGTGGAGTAAGATGCAGCTTTGCGGAACTGACCATCCAATGGACGAATGCCTTCATCAATAACAGCAGTCGCCTTGCCCTTCTCATCAGCTGAGGAAAATTTCCGCTTGAGGACTTCAGTGGGGGGCAAGTAGCTGCCATGGTTGAGTGTGTCAGCCTTGTAATTGATTGAAGATCTTGATATGAGGAATCTCATAATCCAGGGAGCATAAGGCTTCAACTCAAAAGTTCACAATGCAACATTGGCCAGAGCCCTCATGAAGAAATCATGGTAGTTGACAGAAACTCCATGCATGATGTTGAAAAGCAAATTCTTCATGATGCCAACGACCTCTTCTTCATTAGAGTCGTGGCCTTTGATTGGACTCGGTGTCTTGGTCAGAATGCGATAGACAGTCCGTGGCACATACAACAATTCCTTCATGAGGAATTTGGTTCTTGGGGCTTGACCAGGCTTCAGTGGTTTCATCAATACTTGCATGTAATGGTCAGATAGCTCAGGTTCATGGTAGATGAGCTGCGCACCTTCAAGGGGAGGACTGTCAGGCAGGGCATGAAGCAATTCAGAGGCCGGTGCTTTATAGTGCGTGTTCTCTGTCATCCAATTCAGCACCCATGAATTCACATCTTCAGCATTGCCGGTGATGTGCAGTGTGGCGTAGAATTGAAGAATTAGTTCTTCATTCCAGTCAACGATATCGGTGCAGAAGTTCAGCAGCCCATCATCATGAAGAACACTGAGGACTGGGCCAAACAAGGCAACGATTCCATGTCCACATGAGGAATATGCTCATGGTCAAAGATCTTGTCCTTATCAAAAAGCAGTGAAGAGTAGAAGTTTGCTTGGCTGGCTGTCCAGAAACGCTTCCTTCAAAGACGAGCAGAATCATAAGGGTTGTAATCTATGAAGAACACATGCTCATGGAAGAAGTCATCAGCCTTGAATTTTTTGTTTCTTGGAGAAGAGATTCTTCGGCTTGGGCTGAGGAGTATCAGTCAATGCCATCATAGCTTCAGGAATCACAGGCTGAGGAATTTTAGTTTCTGCTTCAGTAGCAGCCTGGGTCTTCAACTCTTCATCGACATTAACATCAGCACTAGTGGCTGGAATTTCTTCAGGAATGAAAGAAGTGGCTTGAGGTTCGTCAGAGCCCATTCGAACTTCTTCAGTCTGAACTCGGGAATGAGGAATCTGTTGCAGTGGCATGAACATGAGAGAGTTGGGGTGATGACTTTCCCAATAGTCATCATTCAGCACGAGAGTGGTGCTCCCAATGTCCACATCCTCATTTTCTTCATTCAATTCTTCAACACCGGCCTCTTCAGCTGTGAACTGAGACATGGGCGATGAGACAACTGGGGTTGAAGGGATATTATCCACTTCAATTTCTTCGTCCAACTGCTCTGAAGAAGCAGCAGAAGGAACATCTTCATCAGATCCGCTTGGGATCTCATAATCTTCACCAAAAGGAATGATTTCCTTTGATGGCATACTTGAGACTAGAATAGCATCAATGGGATTCTTAAAAGAGCTTGTCAACGTCTTCATCTTCTTCGGTACTGAAGACTCTGATGAAGCAGATGCTTTCCTCTTCTCCACTGCTGCTTGCTCCATAGCCTTGGTTTTTTTCGCTTCTGATATAGAAGGAAGAATGGGACTTGGCGTTGGTGCAGGAGGAGCAGAGGAAATTGGTTCATTTTCTTCAGGCACAACTGATGCAGTTGCCCTGGTTGGTTCAGTTTCTTCAGGCACAATGACAGATGCTTCAGCTGGCCTGGCTTGTTCTTCAGGCACAACACTAGTGGTTGCCCTGGCAATGTCATCAGCGGCTGGAATAGCTTCATCAGCCCTGGTACTTGCAGATTCATCAGCAGCCTGATTTTCATCAGCGGTGCTGGCATGTTCTTCAGTGGGCTGAGCAGATGCTTCACCCCGAGGATATTCAATGTGCATTAGAGTAGCAACATTTGAAGTAAATCCTTTCGCCAATTTTACGAATCTGACTTTGACTCCTAGCCAGTATGCACGGTAGGTATCAAATTCATCACTGAAGTTTTTGATCTCAGCTTGTGTAGCAATAAGTTCATCAGTTGTCATTTTCACAATGTTCTTTTTTAGAAGTCGCTCCTTCTTGTACTGAGCTTTCTTCAGCTTCCTGGCCTTCTCAAACTTCCATTGTTCCTCGCCTATGAAGGCGGTCAGCATGTGACTTTGACCAGGAGTGAGCTTGAAGTCAGGCATAGGAGTGTTGGTGTCCTTGTGCCAGAGATCAATGTACTCAAGGATCAACTTTGGATCCAGCAGAAGAGGCACTTCACTACCTTTGGCTCTAGCGGCCCTGTGCTGTCTATCTCTGATGATTTTGGCGAGTTCTTCATCATCAGCTTCGTCATCACTGGACGGTACATGAAAGGCAACCTGCTTCTTGTGAGGACTTGGTCTAGAGCCTTGTCCAGCAGTGGCCTTGGTCTTCAGCAGAGTGGGGCCGGTTGAGAATTGCAGAGGAGCTGAAGAACTTGCAGAGGCTCCTGAGGCAATTGATTTGCCTATGGTCCTTTGACACGAGGCGAGATGCGCAGGTGCTGAGGACTTTGCCGGAGGAGCTGGAGTAGCATGAGGAATTTCCTGTGAGGGCTTTGCAGAACTGGGCCGTGAGGGCATTGCTGAGGTTCTTGGCCATGAGGGCATTGAAGAAGAGGCATTGGGCTTGTGTGTTGGCTTCTTGGGCATGGCCTTCTTAGGCTTGCTAGCAGAGGCCTCAACAGTGGCAGCAGCAGAGTCCTCATTGAATTTCTTCACTGCCTCTTTTGCCATTTTGACTAGTTTAGCTTGACGCTTGGCCCATTCCTTGGGGAAATCCTCACCTCTTCTGATGCTAGAGGGATCAACAACTTGGCGTAGTTCCAATGGAGGTCTTGGGCATGGAGGATGTACTGCGAATTTCTTCATGTACTTGGGAGTCACATATCTGTACTCCCTCCATTCTCTGGCCCATCTCCTTTCTATCTTCTGAATGCGCACTTTGCGCTCGTTATTTGTTTCATGAGGAGGTGTGCAGTACCCTGCATAGATGTCTTCGGGTATCTCAAAAGCATTGTTGACTTCCAATTTCCTCCCTCCCTTCTGAGGTTTCTTGCCGTCAGCCATTTTCTTCATCTGAGGATTTTGAACGATTGAGTTTTCTGAAGAGGCATGCAACTTTTCTTCAAGGAATGCTGCAAATGAGTTAAGTTAATGAGAACCTAGTGATTCAGCAGCGGACATGTGTACCTGCGAACAGAGTATAGGTGCGAAGAATTTGGAAAGGTCATATGCGTTCTCAGAAGTTTTTGCAAAAAGAACAAGTTGAGGAATTTGACCAGATGTGTCTTGAGGAATTTCACTAAGTGTTCTTTGACTTAGGTACCAGAGTTGTATAGATTGAAAATCCACACAATTGAGGAATCTTAAAGAAAAATGTTGCTTAGAGAAACAGATCAAGAACAAATGTTTGTGTGAGGTGTTTAGAGTGTGAAGATTGAAGAATAAACACCTTTTGAAGATTTTATGGAAATCATCAGAATCAACAAGGGCAGTAAAAGTAACTTTTAATTACCCTTGACGAGGAACACGACGAACTGAGAGGTGTAGATTTAGAAGTTCGTTTGTCCAGATCTTCCACACCCTAACTTGGCAGAGGAAGACGGCTACGGTGGCGGCAGAGAGAGGAAATCCGCGGCTGGCGCGAGTACGACGACGACGAGGTCGAGGCAGCGAAGCTCTTCCTCACCGCCAACGATGGAAGTAGCGGCGGCGCTAGGTTTTGAGAGCTCAAGCGAAGGAGTGAGGTCGAGCGGAGTAAAAACAGTCTGAGGAGGGTGAGGGGTATATATAGCCGAGGTGAAAAACCGCTCGCCCGAGGAATATGGACGAATGTGCCCCTGACCCTTCTCATCCTTATGACATGTGTCACCCACGTACTGAGAGGTGGAGATCGTGTGAGATCGTGGGTGAATAAGATAATCATATCGTGGGATGTGGAACGGTTTGAGCGGCAAAAGCCAAAAATTCAGATATGAAAATTTTAAGGTTTCGTTCGCAAATTCTTCAGGAACGGGTTTCAAATAGAACGCACATGAAGAATTTGTGAACAGACTGGGTTGAATTTAACATAGAGGGGGAAGGGTCCGATCACATTCACTTAGCAGAAAAAGCAAATTGAAGATTTAGCAATAAGTGAATGCTGTAGAGGACATAAACTCATATATATATATATGGGATAATTAGATTTATGCCCCTAGTTGTGTCCCACTCGTCTGTTTTACCCCTAATTCCCAAAAGTCACCGGTTCTGTCCATGTCACTTTGCTCCTCTTATGCTTTTGCCCTTTGACCGTTTGACCGTCAGTTTGAAAACTTCATAACTAATTCATACTAAATCAGAAAAATGCAAATAAGATACCAAAATGTTCAGAAAAACATCACCTATATGTCAGTGTCATTTGCATTCATGAAAAAGGTTTTGGAAAGTGCACATCCGAGTTTTAGCTCTTTTGATACCACCATGAATAGTAAACTCTAAAAAAATTCAAAAAATATATGCTGGCAAAAAACGACAAATGTTCTAAGTGCTTGCCAAGTTTCATTAGGGAACGACATTCGTGGAAGTCGTGGCAAGAAAATAATCTATTTTGGAGTGCTGATTGTTTTTTTTGCCGCGGCACCCATGGATGTTATTCCCTGATGAAACTTGGCAGGCACTTAAAACATTTTTCATTCTTTGCCACCAAATTTTTTTTCAATTTTTTTGAACTTTTTTAGATTTTACTATTCATGGTGGTAGCATAAGAGCAAAAACTCGGATGGGCACTTTCCAACACTTTTTTCATGAATGCAAATGACACTGACATATAGGTGATGTTTTTCTGAACATTTTGGTATCTTATTTGCATTTTTCTGATTTAGTATGAATTAGTTATGAAGTTTTCAAACTGACGGTCAAACGGTCAAAGGGCAAAAGCATAAGAGGAGCAAAGTGACTTGGACAGAACCGGTGACTTTTGGGAATTAGGGGTAAAACAGACGAGTGGGACACAACTAGGGGCATAAATCTAATTATCCCTATATATAGCCAATGAAGGAAAATGACGGAAACAGTGGGATAATGCAAAGTTGAAGAAATTGAACAACCGAGGAATTTCAGAAACCAAAAAAAACTCAAATTGAAGATATTCAACTTTCGTTGGTGGCGTGACCCACCGTATAAGAATGATGATTTCAGACGCCGCGTACAATTGTCGTAGGGCTCTAAGAATCAAATTCTTCGTTATTTTCTTCACACTTAGAGTGTTAGTCTTCATTGATTGAAGAAAAATGTTACTTCGTGTGTTGCACATCTAAGTCATCAATTTTGCATAAGTGTTAGGATGTGTGTCCTTTTCAAAGGACATTCGAAGATTCTAAGATATTTAGCTCACACCGCAACTTGCTAAATATCTTCTCCTCCAAGGGCTTTGTGAAGATATCGGCTAGCTGTTCTTCAGTCTTCACGTGCTCGATGGAGATGTCGCCCTTCAACACATGATCACGAAGAAAATGATGACGAATCTGAATGTGCTTTGTCTTCGATTGCTGAACTGGGTTATGAGCAATCTTGATGGCACTCTCATTGTCACAGTAGAGAGGCACATTCTTCATGTTGATGCCGTAGTCCTTGAGGGTTTGCTTCATCCATAGCAATTGAGCACAGCACGAACCAGCAGCAATATACTTAGCTTCAGTAGTAGAAAGTGATACGCGGTTCTGTTTCTTCGAGGACCAACAGACCAAGGATCGTCCGAGGAAATGGCATGTGCCAGATGTTGACTTGCGGTCCACACGATCACCAGCATAGTCAGAGTCTTAATATCCAATGAGATCAAAAGCCGAGCCCTTGGGATACCATAATCCAAGTGTTGGTGTGTGAGCTAGATATCGAAGAATATGCTTCACAGCCTTATGGTGTGATTCCTTCGGTGTAGCTTGAAAGCGGGCACACATGCAAACACTAAGCATAATATCTGGCCTAGATACACATAAATACAATAAAGAGCCAATCATGGAGCGGTATACCTTTGGATCGAAGTCAATACCATTTTCATCAGTGCATAGATGGCCATTTGTGGGCATAGGGATTTTGACGCCTTTGCAATCTTGCATGCCGAATTTCCTCAATACATTCTTGAGGTATTTCTCCTGAGATATGAATGTGCCATTGCGCTGTTGACGAATTTGAAGACCTAAGAAGAATTTCAATTCTCCCATCATAGACATTTCATATTCCTCCCTCATCATATAACCAAATTCGTTAGTATAACGTTGGTCAGTACAGCCAAAGATAATATCATCAACATATATTTGGCACACAAATAATTCATCATCATAAGTTTTGGTGAAATGAGTTGGGTCAAGTGAACCGGGTTTGAAGCCTTTCTTCATGAGGAATTCCTTCAAAGTATCATACCACGCCCGAGGGGCCTGCTTGAGGCCATAGAGGGCCTTATTGAGTCTGTAGACTTGGTCAGGATGCTTTGGATCTTCAAAACCTGGGGGTTGAGCAACAGATACTTCTTCCTCAAGCTTACCATTGAGGAATGCACTTTTCACATCCATTTGATATAAGATGATGTCATGATGGTTAGCATAAGCAAGTAATATGCGAATAGCCTCAAGTCTAGCAACAGGTGCAAAAGTTTCATCAAAATCAATTCCTTCAACCTGTGTGCAGCCTTGAGCTACAAGTCGTGCCTTATTCCTCACCACAAGGCCATTTTTATCTTGCTTGTTGCGGTAGATCGACTTTGTGCCGATGATATTGTGCTTGCAAGGGTCTGGTCGCTTGACAAGTTCCCAGACATTGTTGAGCTCGAACTGATGTAATTCCTCTTGCATAGCTTGAATCCACTCAGGCTCCAGAAATGCTTCATCTACCTTAGTGGGCTCTGTGATAGAGACGAAAGCAAAGTGCCCACAAAAGTTAGACAAATGTGAAGCTTTTGAGCGTGTGAGAGGACCTGGTGTGTTGATGTCGCTGATGATTTTCTCAATCTGCACTTCATTTGCAACGCGAGGATGAGCGGGTTGACGACGAGGAATTGGATCAGCATTTTCTTCAGAGCCATTTTCCTCAGGTGCACCAGCATGATGTTCTTCACGGTCTGGAATGACTTCTTCAGCAGATTCTTTGGTAGGAATGACATCCTCAGTAGCCTTGAACTTGATGATTACCCCAGGTGACTTTTCATCTAGCACAGGAGGTAGGTGCTCTCTTTGCGAGCCATTAGTTTCATCGAACCGCACATCTACAGTTTCAACAACCTTGTGATGAACGTTGTTGAAGACTCTGTAGGTGTGCGAATACTTTCTGTAACCAAGCATAAAACTTTCATGTGCTTTCGGTGCAAATTTAGAATTGTGATGAGGATCTCTAATCCAACATTTTGCACCGAAGACTTCGAAATAACTCACATTGGGTTTCTTGTCAGTGAGGAGTTCATAGGCAGTCTTCTTGAAGAATTTGTGAAGATATACCCTGTTGATGATGTGGCACGTAGTATCAATTGCCTCAGTCCAGAAATGACGAGGCGTCTTGTATTCATCAAGCATAGTGCGAGCCATCTCAACAAGAGTCCTGTTCTTGCGCTCCACGACGCCATTCTGCTGAGGAGTATAAGGAGCAGATAACTCATGAGTAATACCAAGTTCATCAAGATAGTCATCAAGACCAGCATTCTTGAACTCAGTTCCATTGTCACTTCTGATGTGCTTGATCTTCACACCAAAGTTGCTTGAAGCCCTTGAGTAAAATCGTTTGAAGACTTCCTGCACTTCACGTTTGTAAGTGACGATATGCACCCATGTGTAACAAGAGTAATCATCAACAACGACAAAGCCATATAGAGATGCTTCATTAGTGAATGCAGAATAATGGTTAGGACCAAAGAGATCCATGTGAAGCAATTCAAATGGACGAGTGGTAGTCATGATAGTCTTCGCGGGATGCTTGGCCTTGGTCATCTTTCCAGCTTCACAGGCTCCGCACAGGTGATCCTTGAGGAATTTGACATTCTCAATGCCAATGACATGCTTCTTCTTCACGAGCATGTGCAAGTTCCTCATGCCAGCATGACCGAGTCGTCGATGCCATAGCCAGCCTTCTGAAGCTTTTGCAAGTAGACATATAGCAGGCTGTGGTCCTGTAGATAAATCAACAATATACAGATCTCCTCTCCTAAAGCCTTCGAAGACTTTGGAATTGTTAGCTTCCATGATCACAACACAACGATACTTGCCAAAGATAACAACCATATCAAGATCAAAAATCATTGAGACTGACATGAGGTTGAATCCTAAGGACTCGACAAGCATGACTTTGTCCATGTGTCGATCCTTTGAGATTGCAACCTTACCTAGACCCAATACCTTGCTTTTGCCTTTGTCAGCATAGGTGATATGCTTCAGATGTGATGGAGATAAGGGAGCGTCCATCAATAAGCTCTTGTCACCAGTCATGTGATTTGTACATCCACTATCGAGGACCCACTCAGTGGCTTTGGGTTGATCATCTTGCAGATGAATTAGAGCAACTTACGAACTCATATACTTCGTTAGTGAAGAATATGATATCAAATTCGTCAGATCAATTTCATCAAGCAAGAGAACAGATAAAGCAGTATGAGGACGTGGGAAATGAAAATCCATTTCTTCATTGATTAGCTTGCGTCCTTTCAAGCATATTCAGGTCTCCAGCAAGTTCTTCAAACGTTTTAAGTTCGTCTGGAGACCTGACCCTGCATAAGAGATTAGTTCTTTTTCTTCACCACCCACATCTAAAGGGGTGGCAAAGAGTTCATCATTCTGCAAGCTCCATAAGAGAAAGGTGGCATAGAAGCCAGTCCACTTCGTTTCACATAAGAGGAGTTAGGGTAAGCATATGAATAAGCAGAGAAATTCTTCGAGGACTTATGAACATAATGGTGTGAAGAATAATGCACATATTCATAGTCCTTAGATCTTCCCTGCGAAACAGAAGTGTTAGCATGATGATGTTCATATGAGGACTTTGATCCTTTTGAGGAATTTGATCCATGTGAGGAATTTGGTCCGTATGAGGATTTGGATCCACATGAAGAATTTGGTCCATATGAAGAATTTGATCTAGGGTTCCTATTTTTCACAGGTGGTGTCATGATGACATTCACCTGAAGACTTTCAAGGCACCTTTTGGGAGCCCAGATTTTCTTCATAGGGGAACCGTTTCTGCAGTTAGTGCCAACATATCTAGCAAATACTTCACCATTCTGATTTTTGAACAGCTTGTAGTTGGAGTCAAATGACTCATCAGAAGAATGAGGAGATTCACATGTAAAGCCAGATAGAGAAGATGGATCTACTGGAGGTCCCTTTGCAGCAACCCATGAGGTTTTGGGATACTGCTTAGGCTTCCAGTATGTTCCATCAGCATTGAGTTTCCTCTCAAAGGCAATACCCTCTTTCCTAGCGTTCCTATGGAGGATCTGCTTTTTAAGCACATCACAAAGAGCCTGATGCCCTTTGAGGCTTTTGTACATGCCTGTCATATACAATTCCTTCAGCCCTGCATTGTTAGTGATACTAGCAATATCCTCAAATGAGGAATTAGTGATAGCAGAGACAGGTGAAGAATTTGCAGCAATAGAAGTATTTGAACATTCAGGTGAAGAATTAGCGGATTCACGTTCAATGCACTTCAGACATGGAGGAATAAATTCTTCCTGAGAAGCGCTGATTTGTTGAGCAAGTAATGAATCACGCTCCTTCTGAAGATCTTCATAACTCTCCCTTAGCTTCTCAAGATCTTGCTTTCTTTGAAGAAATTCATAAGAAAGCTTCTCATGATCAGATAAGAGAGTGTTATGATGACTCTGAAGATTGTCAAACTTGGATTGAAGTCTCTGAAGATTTCCAGTCAAAGTTTTGGTGCGATCCATTTCTTCACCCAACATATCATCGCTCTCATTAAGCATATTTTGAACTTTTTCCAAAGCTCTTTGTTGTTTAGTGGCCAGGGAAGCAAGTTTGGTATAGCTAGGCCCAAATTCGTCACCAGATTCATCATCACTGGATTCAGATAGGTAGCATTCAGTTACCTTGGCACCTTTTGCCATAAGGCATGGTGCAAAGGATGATGATTCAAGTCCGAAAGTCATTGTTTTGAGAGATTCCTTGAATTCCTCAAACCAAGGTTCATGACAAGTTTGATGACCTTCATAGACATCGGAGAGACGGTCCCAGATAAGCTTCGCATGACAGAGATGCTTGATGTTCCTGAACTGGTTTCGGGATAAGCATGAGCAGATGACATCCTTCGCTATGATGTCAATGTTGGGGAACACAATAATTTCAAAAATATTCCTATGATCACGCAAGATTTATCTAGGAGAAGCATAGCAATGAGCGGGGAGAGTGTGTCCACGTACCCTCGCAGACCGAAAGCGGAAGCGTTATATCAACGCCGTTGATGTAGTCGTACGTCTTCACGATCCGACCGATCCTAGCACCGAACGTACGGCACCTCCGTGTTCAGCACACGTTCAGCTCGATGACGTCCCTCGCACTCTTGATCCTGTTGAGGCCGAGAGAGAGTTCCATCAGCACGACGGCGTGGCCATGGTGATGATGAAGTTACCGGTGCAGGGCTTCGCCTAAGCACCACGACGATATGACCGAGGTGTGTAACTGTGGAGGGGGGCACCGCACACGGCTAAGACAAATCTTGAGTGCCTTTCGGGTGCCCCCTGCCCATGTATATAAAGGAGGGAGGAGGAGGAGGCCAGCCTAGGAGGGGGCACGCCAGGTGTGGGGAATCCTACTAGGACTCCCCAGTCCAAGTAGGATTCCCCTCCTCTTTCCTATTCGGAGTAGGAGAGAAGGAAAGAGAGGGAGAGGGAGAAGGAAAGGGGGGCCACGCCCCCACCCCTTGTCCAATTCGGTTTGGGCAGGGGGGAGGCATGCGCCACCTCTTGACCCTTCTCCTCTCTCTCCACTAAAGCCCAATAAGGCCCATTACTTCTCCCGGCGAATTCCCGTAACTCTCCGGTACTCCGAAAAATACCCGAATCACTCGGAACCTTTCCGATGTCCGAATATAGCCTTCCAATATATCGATCTTTACGTCTCGACCATTTCGAGACACCTCGTCATGTCCGTGATCTCATCCGGGACTCTGAACAACCTTCAGTACATCAAATCACATAACTCATAATACAAATCGTCATCAAACGTTAAGCGTGCGGACCCTACGGGTTCGAGAACTATGTAGACATGACCGAGACACGTCTCCGGTCAATAACCAATAGCGGAACCTAGATGCTCATATTGGCTCCCACATATTCTACGAAGATCTTTATCGGTCAAACCGCATAACAACATACGTTGTTCCCTTTGTCATCGGTATGTTACTTGCCCAAGATTCGATCGTCGGTATCTCAATACCTAGTTCAATCTCGTTACCGGCAAGTCTCTTCACTCGTTCCGTAATGCATCATCCCGTAACTAACTCATTAGTCACATTGCTCACAAGGCTTATAGTGATGTGCATTACCGAGAGGGCCCGGAGATACCTCTCCGACAATCGGAGTGACAAATCCTAATCTCGATCTATGCCAAATCAACAAACACCATCGGAGACACCTGTAGAGCATCTTTATAATCACCCAGTTACGTTGTGACGTTTGATAGCACACTAAGTGTTCCTCCGGTATTCGGGAGTTGCATATTCTCATAGTCAGAGGAACATGTATAAGTCATGAAGAAAGCAATAGCAATAAACTAAACGATCATAGTGCTAAGCTAATGGATGGGTCTTGTCCATCACATCATTCTCTAATGATGTGATCCCGTTCATCAAATGACAACACATGTCTATGGCTAGGAAACATAACCATCTTTGATAAACAAGCTAGTCAAGTAGAGGCATACTAGGGACACTCTGTTTTGTCTATGTATTCACACATGTACCAAGTTTCTGGTTAATACAATTCTAGCATGAATAATAAACATTTATCATGATATAAGGAAATAAATAATAACTTTATTATTGCCTCTAGGGCATATTTCCTTCAGTCTCCCACTTGCACTAGAGTCAATAATCTAGTTCACATCGCCATGTGATTTAACACCAATAGTTCACATCACCATGTGATTAACACTCATAGTTCACATCGCCATGCGACCGATACTCAAATGGTTTACTAGACTTAGTAATTTAGTTCACATCGCCATGTGATTAACACCAAAAGAGTACTAAGGTGTGATCATGTTTTGCTTGTGAGAGAAGTTTATCCAATGGGTCTGCCACATTCAGAGCCGTATGTATTTAGCAAATTTTCTATGTCTACAATGCTCTGCATGGAGCTACTTTAGCTAATTGCTCCGACTTTCAATATGTATCCAGATTGAGACTCAGAGTCATCCGGATCAGTGTAAAAGCTTGCATCGACGTAACTCTTTACGACGAACTCTTTATCACCTCCATAACCGAGAAATATTTCCTTAGTCCTCTAAGGATAATTTTGACCGCTGTCTAGTGATCTACTCCTAGATCACTATTGTACTCCCTTGCCAAACTCAGGGCAGGGTATACAATAGGTCTGGTACACAACATGGCATACTTTATAGAACCTATGGCTGAGGCATAGGGAATGACTTTCATTCTCCTATCTTCTGCTGTGGTCGGACTTTGAGTCTTACTCAACTTCACACCTTGCAACATAGGCAAGAACTCCTTCTTTGATTGTTCCCTTTTGGACTACTTCAAAAACTTGTCAAGGTATGTACTCATTGAAAAAATTTATCAAGCGTCTTGATCTATATTTATAGATCTTGATGTTCAATATGTAAGCAGCTTCACCGAGGTCTTTCTTTGAAAAAATCCTTTCAAACACTCCTTCATGCTTTCCAGAAAATTCTACATCATTTCGGATTGACAATATGTCATTCACATATACTTATCAGAAAGGTTGTAGTGCTCCCACTCACTTTCCTGTAAATACAGGCTTCACCGCAAGTCTGTATAAAACTATATGCTTTGATCAACTTATCAAAGCGTATATTCCAACTCCGAGATGCTTGCACCAGTCCATAGATGGATCGCTGGAGCTTGCATATTTTGTTAGCACCTTTAGGATCGACAAAACCTTCTGGTTGCATCATATACAACTCTTCTTTAATAAATCCATTAAGGAATGCAGTTTTGTTTATCCATCTGCCAGATTTCATAAAATGCGGTAATTGCTAACATGATTCGGACAGACTTAAGCATCGCTACGAGTGAAAAAAACTCATCGTAGTCAACACCTTGAACTTGTCAAAAACCTTTCACGGCAAGTCGAGCTTTGTAGATAGTAACACTACCATCAGCGTCCGTCTTCCTCTTGAAGATCCATTTATTCTTAATGGCTTGCCGATCATTGGGCAATTCCACCAAAGTACATACTTTGTTTTCATACATGGATCCTATCTCAGATTTCATGGCCTTAAACCATTTTGTGGAATCTGGGCTCATCATCGCTTCCTCATAGTTCGTAGGTTCGTCATGGTCTAGTAACATGACTTCCAGAACCGGATTACTGTACCACTCTGGTGCGGAACGTACTCTGGTTGACCTACGAGGTTCGGTAGTAACTTGATCTGAAGTTTCATGATCACCATCATTAACTTCCTCACTAATTGGTGTAGGCATCACTGGAACTGATTTCTGTGATGAACTACTTTCCAATTCGGGAGAAGTTACAGTTACCTCATCAAGTTCTACTTTCCTCCCACTCACTTCTTTCGAGAGAAACTCCTTCTCTAGAAAGTATCCATTTTTAGCAACGAATATCTTGCCTTCGGATCTGTGATAGAAGGTGTACCCAACAGTTTCCTTTGGGTATCCTATGAAGACACATTTCTCCGATTTGGGTTCAAGCTTATCAGGTTGAAACTTTTTTCACATAAGCATCGCCGCCCCAAACTTTAAGAAACGACAGCTTAGGTTTCTTGCCAAACCACAGTTTCATACGGTGTCGCCTCAACGGATTTAGATGGTGCCCTATTTAACGTGAATGCAGCTGTCTCTAATGCATAACCCCAAAACGATAATGGTAAATCAGTAAGAGACATCATAGATCGCACCATATCCAATAAAGTACGGTTACGACGTTCGGACACACCATTATGCTGTGGTGTTCCAGGTGGCGTGAGTTGTGAAACTATTCCACATTGTTTTAAATGAAGACCAAACTCATAACTCAAATATTCACCTCTATGATCAGATTGTAGAAACTTTATTTTCTTGTTACGATGATTTTCTACTTCACTCTAAAATTCTTTGAACTTTTCAAATGTTTCAGACTTATTCATCAAGTAGATATACCCATATCAGCTCAAATCATCTGTGAAGTTCAGAAATTAACGATACCTGCCGCAAGCCTTAACACTCATCGGACCGTATACATTAGTATGTATTATTTCCAACAAGTCTGTTGCTTGCTCCATTGTTCCGGAGAACGGAGTCTTAGTCATCTTGCCCATGAGGCATGGTTCGCAAGCATCAAGTGATTCCAAAAACCCATCAGCATGGAGTTTCTTCATGCGCCTTACACCAATATGACCTAAATGGCAGTGCCACAAATAAATTGCACTATCATTATTAACTTTGCATCTTTTGGCTTCAATGTTATGAATATGCGTATCACTACGATCGAGATCCAAGAAACCATTTTCATTGGGTGTATGACCATAGAAGGTTTTATTCATGTAAACAGAACAACAATTATTCTCTAACTTAAATGAATAACCGTATTGCAATAAACATGATCAAATCATATTCATGCTGAACGCAAACACCAAATAACATTTATTTAGATTCAACACTAATCCTGAAAGTATAGGGAGTGTGCGATGATGATCATATCAATCTTGGAACCACTTCAACACACATCGTCACTTCACCCTTAACTAGTCTCGGTTCATTTTGTAACTCCTGTTTCGAGTTACTACTCTTAGCAACTGAACCAGTATCAAATACCGAGGGGTTGCTATAAACACTAGTAAAGTACACATCAATAATATGTATATCCAATATACCTTTGTTTACTTTGCCATCCTTCTTATCCACCAAGTTTCTAGGGTTGTTCCACTTCCAGTGACCATTTCCTTTGCAGTAGAAGCACTTAGTTTCAGGCTTGGGTCTAGCTTTGGGCTTCTTCATGGGAGTGACAACTTGCTTGTCATTCTTATTGAAGTTCCCTTTCTATCCCTTTGCCCTTTTCTTGAAACTAGTGGTCTTGTAAACCATCAACACTTGATGCTCTTTCTTGATTTCTACCTTCGCCGATTTCAGCATCGCGAAGAGCTCGGGAATTACTTTCGTCATCCCTTACATATTATAGTTCATCACGAAGTTCTAGTAACTTGGTGATAGTGACTAGAGAACTCTGTCAATCACTATCTTATCTGGAAGATTAACTCCCACTCGATTCAAGCGATTGTAGTACTCAGACATTCTGAGCACATGCTCACTGGTTGAGCTATTCTCCTCCATCTTGTAGGCAAAGTACTTGTCAGAGGTCTCATACCTCTCGACTCGGGCATGAGTCTGAAATACCAATTTCAGCTCTTGGAAAATCTCATATGCTCCGTGACATTTCAAAACATTTTTGAAGTCCTGGTTCTAAGCCGTAAAGCATGGTGCACTAAACTATCAAGTAGTCATCATACCGAGCTTGTCAAACGTTCATAACGTCTGTATCTGCTCCTGCAATAGGTCTGTCACCTAGCGGCGCATCAAGGACATAATTCTTCTTTGCAGCAATGAGGATAATCTTCAGATCACGGACCTAGTCCGCATTATTGCTACTATCATCTTTCAACATAGTTTTTCTCTAGGAACGTATCAAAAATAAAATAGGGAAGCTATATGCGAGCAATTGATCTACAACATAGATATGCAAATACTATCAGGACTAAGTTCATGATAAATTTAAGTTCAATTAATCATATTACCTAAGAACTCCCACTTAGATAGACATCCCTCTAATCATCTAAGTGATCACGTGATCCATATCAACTAAACCCTGTCCGATCATCACGTGAGATGGAGTAGCTTTCAATGGTGAACATCACTATGTTGATCATATCTACTATATGATTCACGCTCGACCTTTCGGTCTCAGTGTTCCGAGGCCATATATGCATATGCTAGGCTCGTCAAGTTTAACCCGAGTATTCTGCGTGTGCAAAACTGGCTTGCACCCATTGTATGTGAACGTAGAGCTTATCACACCCGATCATCATGTGGTGTCTCAGCACGAAGAACTGTCGTAACGGTGCATACTCAGGGAGAACACTTATGCCTTGAAATTTTAGTAAGGGATCATCTCATAATGCGACTGTCGTACTAAGAAAAATAAGATGCATAAAAAATAAACATCACATGCAATCAAAATATGTGACATGATATGGCCATCATCATCTAGTGCCTTTGATCTTCATCTCCAAAGTACCGTCATGATTTCTATCATCGCCGGCATGACACCATGATCTCCATCATCTTGATCTTTATCAACGTGTCGTCACATGGTCGTCTCGCCAACTATTGCTATCGCATAGCGATAAAGTAAAGAAAATATATGGTGCTTGCATCTTATGCAATAAAAAGACAACCATAAGGCTCCTGCCAGTTGCCGATAACTTTAAAAAATCATGATCATCTCATACAACAATTTATATCTCATCACGTCTTGACCATATCACATCACAACAAGCCTTGCAAAAACAAGTTAGACGTCCTCTACTTTGTTGTTGCAAGTTTTACGTGGCTGCTACGGGCTTAGCAAGAACCATTCTTACCTACGCATCAAAAACCACAACGATTTTTCGTCAAGTGTGCTGTTTTAACCTTCAACAAGGACCGAGCGTAGTCACACTTGATTCAACTAAAGTTGGAGAAACAGACACCCACTAGCCACCTGTGTGCAAAGCACATCGGTAGAACCAGTCTCATGAACGCGGTCATGTAATGTCGGTCTGGGCTGCTTCATCCAACAATACCGCTGAATCAAAGTATGACATGCTGGTAAGCAGTATGACAATTATCGCCCACAACTCTTTGTGTTCTACTCGTGCATATAACATCTACGCATAGACCTGGCTCAGATGCCACAGTTGGGGAACACAGTAATTTCAAAAAATTTCCTACGATCACGCAAGATCTATCTAGGAGAAGCATAGCAACGAGCGGGGAGAGTGTGTCCATGTACCCTCGTAGACCGAAAGCGGAAGCGTTATATCAACGTGGTTGATGTGGTCGTACGTCTTCATGATCCGACCGATCCTAGCACCGAACGTACGGCACCTCCATGTTCAGCACACGTTCAGCTCGATGCCATCCATCGCACTCTTGATCTAGTTGAGGTTGAAGGAGAGTTCCATCAGCACGACGGCATGGCGACGGTGATGACGAAGTTACCGACGCAGGGCTTTGCCTAAGCACTACGACGATATGACCGAGGTGTGTAACTGTGGAGGGGGGCACCGCACACGGCTAAGACAAATTTTGAGTGCCTTTGGGGTGCCCCCTACCCATGTATATAAAGGAGGGAGGAGGAGGAGGCCGGCCTAGGAGGGGGCGCGCCAGGTGTGGGGAATCCTACTAGGACTCCCCAGTCCAAGTAGGATTCCCCTCCTCTTTCCTATTCGGAGTAGGAGAGAAGGAAAGAGAGGGAGAGTCAGAAGGAAAGGGGGGCCGCGCCCCCACCCTTTGTCCAATTCGGTTTGGGCAGGAGGAAGGCGCGCGCCACCTCTTGGCCCTTCTCCCCTCTCCCCACTAAAGCCCAATAAGGACCATTACTTCTCCCGGCGAATTCTCGTAACTCTCCGGTACTCCGAAAAATACCCGGATCACTCGGAACCTTTCCGATGTCCGAATATAGCCTTCCAATAAATCGATCTTTACGTCTCGACCTTTTCGAGACTCCTCGTCATGTCTGTGATCTCATCCGGGACTCCGAACAACCTTCGGTACATCAAATCACATAACTCATAATACAAATCATCATCAAACGTTAAGCGTGCGGACCCTACGAGTTCGAGAACTATGTAGACATGACCGAGACACGTCTCCGGTCAATAACCAATAGCGGAACCTGGATCCTTATATTGGCTCCCACATATTCTATGAAGATCTTTATTGGTCAAACCGCATAACAACATACGTTGTTCCCTTTGTCATCGGTATGTTACTTGTCCGAGATTCGATCGTCGGTAACTCAATACCTAGTTCAATCTCGTTACCAGCAAGTCTCTTTAGTCGTTCCGTAATGCATCATCCCGTAACTTACTCATTAGTCTCATTGCTTGCAAGGCTTATAGTGATGTGCATTACTGAGAGGGCCCAGAGATACCTCTCCGACAATCGGAGTGACAAATCCTAATATCGATTTATGCCAACTCAACAAACACCATTGGAGACAGCTGTAGAGCATCTTTATAATCACCCAGTTACGTTGTGACGTTTGATAGCACACTAAGTGTTCCTCCGGTATTCAGGAGTTGCATAATCTCATAGTCAGAGGAACATGTATAAGTCATGAAGAAAGTAATAGCAATAAACTAAACGATCATAGTGCTAAGCTAACGGATGGGTCTTGTCCATCACATCATTCTCTAATGATGTGATCCCGTTCATCAAATGACAACACGTGTCTATGGCTAGGAAACATAACCATCTTTGATAAACAAGCTAGTCAAGTAGAGGCATACTAGGGACACTCTGTTTTGTCTATGTATTCACACATGTACCATGTGTTCCGGTAAATACAATGCTAGCATGAATAATAAACATTTATCATGATATAAGGAAATAAATAATAACTTTATTATTGCCTCTAGGGCATATTTCCTTCAGTCAAGACGAGTGTACTTGCGAATATCATCAGCTTCCGGCATCTTGCAGAGATCAGTAACACCAATCTCAGTGACGGTCCACAGTTCACTATCCATTTCCATGAGTCACTTCTTCGTCGTGGCCTTCCACTTGGGATAATCATGACCGTCAAAGATGGGGCAAGCCACATACTTCATTCCTGCGGTCGACATAACTAAAACTCCAGACGGTTAAACCAAAATCACACAGAACAAAGGAGTACCTTGCTCTGATACCAATTGAAAGTGCGTTAAGTCAACTAGATGTGGGGTGAATAGGCGATTTTTATGAATTCTTCACTAAGGAATTTCAGGGTGAGGAAATTCCTAAGCAAAGAACCACTTGCAGCGGAATAAGTACTCAGATGCAGACATAACATAACATAAGCATAGTCATCATGATGAAATGAAAACAAACACAGAGTACAGAAAGCGTAAGCACAGGATAAGCAGACTAAAGACACACTGATTGAAGAAATTGAACTAAGGAGATTGAGAAAGTCTTTAGTCAAAGTCTTCAAACAATAACGATCATGTACACAACACAGTAATGAGGAAATGGAAGGGTTGAGGAAATAGAACCAGTAAGCCCGGTGAAGATAGTGATTTGGTAGACCAATTCCAACTGCTATGACAGTTGTACGTCTGGTTGGAGCGGCTAGGTATTTAAACCTGAGGACACACAGTCCTCACCGTATTCTCCTTGAGCTAAGGTCACACAGACCTCGCCCAATCACTCGTGGTAAGTCTTCAGGTGACTTCCAAACCTTCACAAACTCGGTCACTCGGCGATCCACAATTTCCTCTTGGATGCTCTAGACCATGACGCCTAACCATCTGGAAGATGCACAGTCTTCAAAGGTAACAAGCGTCGGATCCACACAGGATCAATCTCTTCAGTGATGCTCAATCACTTTGGGTTTGTAGGTGTTTGGGTTTGGATTTTCCTCACTTGATGATTTTCGCTCAAAGTCCTCGGAGGATGGGATGCTCTCAATGACAAGTGTCAGTTTCCCTCGGAGCAGCCAACCAGCTAGTGGTTGTAGGGGGCGGCTATTTATAGCCTAGGGAGCAGCCCGACATGATAAGACATAAATGCCCTTCAATGATATGACCGTTAGGTGGGTTGATATTTTGGGACAGCTGGCGCGTAGCACAACAACGGTCGGAAATTTGAGGCTCAAAATCCTCAGGGCTATCATGTTCCTCACTTGTAGGCAGTCCGCACTGGCAAATTACTAAATCCTCAGTCAGAACAAATTCCTTAGAGACCAGAAGAGCTTCGTCTCTGTCACTGAAGAAATTGACTGAACTACATGAGATTTCCAATGGCTTCACTCGAAAGGATTGGTAGGTGTAGGATATTGAGATGAGCATCACTTGGAAACTTTTCCTTAGTTTTTCCTCGACCCCCTTTAACAATACGGTGATTCCTATGACTCAAGAAAGAGAAAATGAAACTACGAAAATAAAAGTCTTCACGCTTCATATTCCTCGCATGAATATCAAGTCTTCACGGTCACACTAATTTCTTCACTTTCAAAGTCTTCAGAAAGTCTTCAGAAATCCAAAGTCTTCAGTTGAAGACATTCATTTTATGGGTCGAGTTTCTCTGTAAATACCAAACTCCTCATAGACTTATAGACCAGTGTACACTTACAAACGCATCAATCCCTTAACCTATAAGTCTTCATCAATACACCAAAATCACTAAGGGGCATTAGAAGCACTTACACTTTCCCGGTCGGGTTTCTATCCAACCTTGGTTGGTGTCTCGGACGGCCTAGGGTTTTGGGGTTTGAAGTTGTATCAAGATCGTGGGATCAGGGCGAGTCCCGCGGAGAGTTCCGGATCGCGTGGGATTGTTGATGAAGATCCAAGCAAGCTCCTGGAGCGACTGCACCTGTAGGACGAGGAGATTGACGATATCATGTAGGAAGATGGAGTAGATACAACGGGGGAGAAGCCCAAGTGGCTTGCCCTGGCCATATTGCTGGAGGGAAATAATTTTAGCCAGAGTCCTTTGATTGCTATCATGAGGGGGCTTGGAACCCAACTCAGGATGTTGTGTGGAGAAGGATCAATCAAAACCTTTACTAGTTCAGCTTCATTGCTTGGCAGATTGGAATAAAGCTATGCACCAATGACTGCAGAATTTAAAAGGATTGTCCCTTGTGATTTCTATGTATGATGGATTTACGAACCCTGAGAAGGTTAAGCTATATTGGCTAGTGGTTACTTCCTTTGGTGATCCAGAAAAGGAGCAGAAAGGATTCTCGCCTTTTCCCAAGAGGTGACCCTGAGTTATCAAACGCACGGGAGGACGGTGCCCTTTAAGCTAGAGTCCCAAACAAGCTTTTGCTAAAGAATTAAATCCAGCTTTGTATAGGATCGTAAATGAAGTTGACACTAAAAGAACACTTATAATTAAAATAGGCATGGTTATGAGGTCTATGCTTAAAACCATATATTTGTGTCGGGACCAGATATGGTCTTAATTTGTGCTCTAGAAGTCACCCATTAAGACATTCTAGTTACGTATAGAGGTGGGGGTGTGTCCAAATTACGTCTTGACCGTCACACGTCCTGCATGAAGAGTCATTTGTCCAATCGAGGGCCCTATCCGTTACGCGGGGTTGCCTCAGTAATTAAGATTAATTATCAGATAAATGCATTGGGTGTTTAATGACTACACCTATTGAATCCCCAGGGATAGGATCCGTGTTACCGTACTAAACATTTCTTTTCCTGGTGTTTAGAATAACACTTCATGGTCTCCCTACCCTTAGCCTCTCCGTGGCTCGTTCTCTATGATCCTGGGTGCCTATAGGGATGAAGAATGCGAACGAGCCAAGAGACACTACAAAACAATTTTATGTTACACATACGAGACATTAATTAAAAGTCCTTCCATTGACACCTCCAACAAATACATCGTGTTGCAAGGCCCTTGCCTCAACCCATACCTTACAGAACTACTCACACATGGAGATCTGATCACACAAAGAACATATCATGAAGATAGATTGATTGGTAATATGTCTTACAATGGATGTCGTGTGTGATACACATATACAAGTATGACTAGATTGCTGAGAACTATGGTGGTGGTGAAGGTTGTGTCTATGGAGCTGGGAAAATGGCGGCATCTAGGGTTGATGGAGATGGCTATGGTAATGGTGTTCCGCGATCCCTTCTCTCTTGTTATGTTATCCATTTGGAGTCGGAGCCTTTATAAAGTTTGTTTAGGGGGGCGAGAGGCTTCGGTTTCCACGCCATACAAAATCTCATACGAGCAGGCGCAGTCCCATGGAACGCCGTCTTTTGCTTTGTTTCTTCTGGTGTGCCTTCCACTTGATCCCCTCTATCTCCACTTTACTCCTTTTCCAAGTATTGGCTTGATTTCGTCCATAAATCGCCCATTTCCTTTGGAAACAAAATAAAGAAAGGATTTTTGGAATCCTATGCATTCATTAGTCATTAGTGGCAATATTGGAGCGAATATATCAGTTTAATGAAATACATCTGTTTAAACTCAAGTTAGGGGAGTGTAAAAATTAACACCCATCAACTCCCCCAAGCGTAAAATGGTTTGTCCTCGAGCAACATAGAGAGAAATCCGAATCATAGGGAACTCAGTTGTTTAAACTGAAATAATGAGAAGGTTTTGGTTCACTTACGATCACTACACCTAGATAGCCCTCCATTTCTTGACCTGAAAACTTAGTATAGTTGTAGCGGTGGCATGGTTATTATGCAAGTGTTAGTGAAGCGAAGATAATCAACTCAAAGGTTTTGCTAAACTAGATAAAATAACATGGTAGCACTTAATTCTGTTTCCTCTAGTTAACACTTGCTTGCCAAGAATACAAGGAAGAGTTTTTATTTCTTTGAGCAATGAAAACATAAATTAGGGAGTGAAAGGTATGTAAATATAACATGATTCTAGAGTAACCCGTTAAACACACCCACGAGTGTCTCATCGTCAAGGCTCGCAGTCTGTTTGTTTCAATCATTATTTGCTGAAACTTTTGTCGTCACATGAAGAGATTATGCCAAATAAGTGATTGTGCATAAGGTTTTGCAGTGGCTTAATTTTTAGGAACTATGGACCAATATGTTATTTCTTGTGAGCTCGTGTGATCAGTTCCCGGTATTTACCGCATACACACATTCAAAAGAAAGGTGAATAATATTCAATGTAGTGTTGCCACTACATACAGTAACAAACTCATAGCCGAAAATGCGAGCTGAAAATCTGGTGGATCGTTCATTGCTAGTAGAGTTCTCAGCATAACATCAAGAAAGGTGACTAAGCCACATTTACACACGTACACGTGCATAGAGTAATAAGTAATAGCACCAGCAAGAAGCTGAAGCACCATGTAAGAATACAACATAGATTTTTGGCATAATCTCATTCACCCTTTGATGTCTACTATGCAACCTTCTTGTTGTAGACTCATGTTGGGCCTCCAAGCGCAGAGTTCTGTAGGACAGTATCAAATTTCCCTCAATTGGATGACCTAAGGTTTATCAATCCGTGGGAGGCGTAGGATGAAGATGGTCTCTCTTGAACAACCCTGCAACCAAATAACAAAGAGTCTCTTGTGTCCCCAACACACCCAATACAATGGTAAATTGTATAGGTGCACTAGTTCGGCGAAGAGATGGTGATACAAGTGCAATATGGATGGTAGATATGTTGGGTAACGTAGCATGCAATTTCAAAAAAAAATTCTACGATCACCCAAGATCTATCTAGGATATGCATAGCAACGAGAGGGGGAGAGTGTGTCCACGTACCCTCGTAGACCGAAAGCGGAAGCGTTAGGTTAACACGGTTGATGTAGTCGAACGTCTTCACGATCCAACCGATCTAGTACCGAACGTACGACACCTCCGAGTTCAGCACACGTTCAGCTCAATGACGTCCCTCGAACTCTTGATCCAGCAGAGGGTCGAGGGAGAGTTTCATCAACACAACGGCGTGGTGACGGCGATGGTGATGTGATCCGCGCAGGGCTTCGCCTAAGCACTACGACGCTATGACTGGAGCAGTAAACTGTGGAGGGGGGCACCGCACATGGCGAAGAGAATAACTGTTGTGCTTTGGGGTGCCCCCTGCCCCCGTATATAAAGGAGGGGAGGAGGAGGCCGGCCACCAAGGGGGCGCGCTAAGGGGGGGAGTCCTACTAGGACTCCACTCCTAGTAGGATTCGACCCCCCTCTTTTTCCTTTCTCATCGGAGGGAAAAGGGAAGGAGAGGGAGAGGGAAAGAGGAAAGGGGGCCGCGCCCCCTCCCCCTTGTCCAATTCGGACTCCCTTCGGGGGGGGGGGGCACCCTGCGGGCTCCCCTCTCTTTCTCCCCTATGGCCCATGAAGGCCCATTACTTCCCTGGGGGGTTCCGGTAACCCCTCAGTAATCCGATAAATATCCGAAACATCCCGAAACCATTCTGGTGTCCGAATACTATCGTCCAATATATCAATCTTTACCTCTCGACTATTTCGAGACTCCTCGTCATGTCCGTGATCTCATCCGGGACTCCGAACAGACTTCGGTTAGCAAAACACATAACTCATAATACAAATCGTCATCGAATGTTAAGCGTGCGGACCCTACGGGTTCGAGAACTATGTAGACATGACCGAGACACATCTCCGATCAATAACCAAAAGTGGAACTTGGATGCTCATATTGGTTCCTACATATTCTACGAAGATCTTTATCGGTCAAACCGCAATAACAATATACTTTATTCCCTTTGTCAACGGTATGTTATTTGCCCGAGATTCGGTCGTGGTATCCTCATACCTTGTTCAATCTCGTTACTGACAAGTCTCTTTACGCGTTCTGTAATGCATCATCCTGCAACTAACTCATTAGTCACATTTCTTGCAAGGCTTATAGTGATGTGCATTACCGAGAGGGCCCAGAGATACCTCTCCGATACTCGGAGTGACAAATCCTAATCTTGATCTATGCCAACCCAACAAACACCTTCGGAGACACCTGTAGAGCATCTTTATAATCACTCAGTTACGTTGTGACATTTGATAGCACACAAGGTGTTCCTCCAGTATTCGGGAGTTGCATAATCTCATAGTCAGAGGAATATGTATAAGTCATGAAGAAAGCAATAGCAATAAAACTTAACGATCATTATGCTAAGCTAACGGATGAGTCTTGTCCATCACATCATTCTCTAATGATGTGATCCCGTTCACCAAATGATAACACATGTATATGGTCAGGAAACTTAACCATCTTTGATTAACGAGCTCGTCAAGTAGAGGCATACTAGGGACACTCTGTTTTGTCTATGTATTCACACATGTACTAAGTTTCCGGTTAATACAATTCTAGCATGAATAATAAACATTTATCATGATATAAGGAAATATAAATAACAACTTTATTATTGCCTCTAGGGCATATTTCCTTCAAGATATAGGTTTTTGTAATCTGAAAATATAAAAACACCAAGGTAACTAGTAACGAAAGTGAGCGAAAACGGTATTGCAATGCTTATAAACAAGGCCTAGGGCTCATACATTCACTAGGGCAAGTTCTCTCAACAATGATAACATAATTAGGTCATATAACAATCCCTCAACGTGCAACAAAGAGTCACTCCAAAGTGACTAATAGCGGAGAACAAACGAAGAGATTATTGTAGGGTACGAAACCACCTCAAAGCTATTCTTTCTGATCAATCTATTGGGCTATTCCTATAAGTATCACAAATAGCGCTAGAGTTCGTACTAAAATAACACCTTAAGATACACATCAACCAAAACCCTAATGTCACCTAGGTACTCCAATGTCACCACAAGTATCCGCGGGTTTGATTATACGACACGCATCACACAATCTTAGATTCATCTATTCAAACCAACACAAAGAACTTCAAAGAGTGCCCCAAAGTTTCTACCGGAGAGTCAAGACGAAAACGTGTGGCAATCCCTATGCATAAGTTCACAAGGTCATAGAACCCGCAAGTTGATAACCCAAACATACATCAAGTGGATCACGTGAATATCCCATTGTCACCACAGATAAGCACATGCAAGACATACATCAAGTGTTCTCAAATCCTTAAAGACTCAATCCGATGAGATAACTTCAAAGGGAAAAATAAATCCATTACAAGAAGGTAGAGGGGGAGAAACATCATAAGATTTGATACGTCTCCAACATATCTACTTTACCTAACGCTTTTCCTCTTGTTTTGGGCTCTAATTTGCATGATTTGAATGAAACTAACCCCGGACTGACGTTGTTTTCAGCAGAACTATCATGGTGTTGTTTTTGTGCAGAAATAAAAGTTCTCGGAATGGAACAAAACTTTGCGAGGAATTTTTACCCAATAAAAGAGAATTTCTGGAGCCAAGAACCACCGAAAGGGGGCACCTGGGTGGGCACAACCCACCAGGGTAGGCGCACCCTGGTGGGTTGTCCCCACCTGGTGGCCCCACAGACCCTGAAACCGACGCTATAAAATCCTATTTTCGGAGAAAAAATCAGGGAGAAAGACATGAAGAATATGTATAAGTCATGAAGAAAGCAATAGCAATAAAACTTAATGATCATTATGCTAAGCTAACGAATGGGTCTTGTCCATCACATCATTCTCTAATGATGTGATCCTGTTCAGCAAATGACAACACATGTCTATGGTCAGGAAACTTAACCATCTTTGATTAACGAGCTAGTCAAGTAGAGGCATACTAGGGACACTCTGTTTTGTCTATGTATTCACACATGTACTAAGTTTCCGGTTAATACAATTCTAGCATGAATAATAAACATTTATCATGATATAAGGAAATATAAATAACAACTTTATTATTGCCTCTAGGGCATATTTCCTTCAGTCTCCCACTTGCACTAGAGTCAATAATCTAGATTACATACACTACAAAAAAAGACACATCCGTGACATTTTGGGCCGAACGAAAATCTTTTCTGTCATACTTATGACACTTCTATGATGATAATTGTGACAAAACCCGGTATCATCATAGATGTGGTGGGGTCCTACTTCTATGACAAAAAATCATGACAGAAAATGGGCTTTTCGTCCTGGGCGGGCCGGAGACGCAGCTGCATGACATTCTTTGGGCCGTCCATGACGGAAAAAACCATGGTAGAAGCGAGGGCGCGGAAAATATCGGGGAGTCCCCGGTTACGGTGGGTGGTCGGGGGCCGAGCGATGCGCATTTCTCTCGTACGTACGCGCGTGTGTGCGAGGCGTTGGGCTCTAACTGAACCCAAGCGAGGCGTTGGGCTCTAACTGAACCCGAGCGATTACACTGCAGGCTACGCGTTACTGAACCCGAGCGATCGATCAATGCCTGTTAACTGAACCCGATCGAGCGATTCCTTCGCTACTGCTGCTAACTGAAGCCGATCGATGCTGCCTCTGGATGAACAGTGAGCTTTGCGGGGCGGGGGGGGGGGTTGGATGAACAGTTCCCGGTGGGGGTGGATGAACAGGACCCCATGGCGTTGCCTCTGGATGAACAGTGAGTGTTGCTGGGGGGTTTGGATGAACAGTTCCCGGTGGGGGTGGATGAACAGGACCCCGATCGTTCGAGCCAGTTGGGGCTGGATGAACAGGACCCCGTGGAGGGCAGGATGAACAGGACCACCCCGTGGAGGGCAGGATGAACAGTAGACGGTGGAGGGCTGGATGAACAGTAGCCCGTGGAGGGGTGGTTGAATAGGAGCCCGTGGAGAGGGCTGGTTGAACAGTAGCCGGTGGAGTAGCGCGCGGTGGAGGCTGGAGGAACAGGAGCCCGTGGATGAATAGTTGCAGGTGGAGGCTGGAGGAGGTCGACGGTGGATGAACAGTAGCCCGTGGAGGCTGGAGGGGGTCGACGGTGGAGATGAACAGTATCCCGTGGAGTTCCGTTTTGCGGTATGCCACACCCCTCCCGATGAATCGGACCCCCGTTTCGACCATAGCGCTCCAACACAAGTCCGTTTCCTCCGTTTTGCGGTACGCCACACCCCTCCCGAGCAACAGGACCCCCGTTTCGACCGTAGGAGGTCCGTTTCCTCTGTTTTGCGGTACGCCAGACCCCTCCCGATGAACAGATCCCGTTTCGAACGTGGCCGGTCGAACACAAGGCTGTTTCCTCCATTCTGCGGTATGCCAGGCCTCGTTTCCATCGGCTGTTCCGTCTAAGCCGGTTGGCTCCCACGCGTTCCGTTTCCTCCCTATGAACACGACGCATTTCGTTGCCTCCCCATGAACACGACGACGACGCTGTTTCTCCATTCCGACCCAGCCATGTACACGAGCCCTGGCCGTACGTACGCGCGAGTAGGCGTTCGAGACCCCGCCCGTATGTACGTACGTGGCCGTATTTACTTTCTTGAACCCTGGCCGTTGTACGTACATGTACATGCTACGTGCGCGCCTCTACTACGACACGTGTGAGGGAGTCCTGGATTAGGGGGTCCTCGGACAGCCAGACTATATACTTTGGCCGGACGGTTGGACTATGAAGATACAAGATTGGAGACTTCGTCCCGTGTCCGAATGGGACTCTCCTTTGCGTGGAAGGCAAGCTTGGCAATTCGGATATGTAGATCTCCTCCCTTGTAACCGACTCTGTGTAAGCCTAGCCCCCTCCGGTGTTTAATATAAACCGGAGGGTTTAGTCCATAGGACAACAACAAGCATAATCATAGGCTAGCTTCTAGGGTTTAGCCTCTACGATCTCGTGGTAGATCAACTCTTGTAATACTCATATCATTAAGATCAATCAAGCAGGAAGTAGGGTATTACCTCCATCGAGAGGGCCCGAACCTGGGTAAACATTGTGTCCCCCGCCTCCTGTTACCATCCGCCTTAGACGCACAGTTCGGGACCCCCTACCCGAGATCCGCCGGTTTTGACACCGACATTGGTGCTTTCATTGAGAGTTCCACTATGCCGTCGCGAAAAAGGCTTGATGGCTCCTTCAATCATCGGCAACGATGCAACAGGGTGAGGTTTTTCTCCCCGGACAGATCTTTGTATTCGGCGGCTTCGTACTGCGGGCCAACTCGTTTGGCCATCTAGAGCAGATCGAGAGCTACGCCCCTGGCCGTCAGGTCAGGTTTGGAAACTTAAACTATATCGCCGACATCCGCGGAGACTTGATCTTTGAAAGATTCGAGCCCATGTCAGGTGCGCCGCACAGTCACGACGAGCATGACTTAGCTCAGCCGCCGGACGGTGTTCGGGAGATCACACCTGTGGCTACTCCGGCCCTTAATCCGGAGCAGATTGCGCCGTCCGAGGACGGGTGGATGGACCCCGCCACGGAGGCCGCACACTCAGCGGCGTTAGAGCCGAATACTGACTTCACCTCTTATGAGACCTTTGTTGCCGAACCCTTGGATTCGTCCCCGGCCACGGGCTCCGAACCGCTTGCGTCCGTGCCTATCGAATCTGATTGGGCGCCGATCATGGAGTTTACCTCCGCGGATATTTTCCAGCACTCTCCCTTGGGCGACGTGCTAGATTCATTAAGGTCTCTCTCCTTGTCAGGAGACCCTTGGCCGAACTATGTCCGGCTCGAGTGGAAGCGGACGACGAAGAAATTCGTTCCCCACCCACCACCCACTTAATAGCCACTGTCGATGATTTAACCGACATGCTTGATTTCGACTCCGAAGACATCGACGGTATGGACGACGATGCAGGAGAGGAGCAGGAACCACCGCCCACAGGGTGCTGGACAGCCACTTCATCACACGATATATACATGGTGGATACACCCAAAGAAAACAATGACGAGGAACGGAAGAATGCAGCGAAGGATAATCCCCTCGAGAAGCAACCAAAGTGACGACGTAGGCGCCGCTCCAAATCCCGCCTTGGCAAAAACAGCGATAACAGCGCAAGAAAGAATAACACCCCGGTCGACTCCAAAGGAAACGATGACCACACGGACCCAGCGATAGAGCAGGATGAGCCAGCGGACGGCGAACATAGTACGGAGCCGCTGTTCGATCACGGTGATGCCGAGGGTAAAGATCATCAACCCGTCTCCGGAGAGGAGAACGACCCGGAAGACGATGCACACATCATCTCGGAAAGGCATTTGGAGCAAGAGAACCTCCATAGAAGGCTTATTGCCACCGCGAGGAGTCTGAAGAAGCAAAAGCAAAGGCTTAAGGCTGCGCAAAATACACTCAACAGTAGATGGAACAAAGTGCTAGACACTGAAGAAAAGTATGGTAGCAGTCACCACACAAAGAGCTATCCAAAGCGCAAGCTGCTGCCTGAATTCGATGACGAGGCTTTAGAGCCCATACAGCCGAAAAATAAAACGGCCGATCAGCCGGATCGACCACCGCGTGGCCGCGATAGGGCGGCTAACGATGGCGCACATAAGTCAGCATGCGATTTACGTAAGGACTTGCACCAAAAAGCCGGTATGACCAGGTCCATCTACGGATCTAGGAAGCGCGCACCGGCACGGAATCAAAACCGAGCACTACAACCGTCAGAATGCCATGACACATCCAAATACAGGGGTGCCGCGCACCCCCTATGCTTCACCGATGAGGTGCTGGATCACGAATTTCCAGAGGGATTCAAACCCATGAACATAGAGGCATACGACGGAACGACAGACCCTGGGGTCTGGATTGAGGACTTTATCCTTCACATCCACATGGCTCGCGGAGATGATCTCCGTGCCATCAAATACTTGCCCCTCAAGTTGAAAGGAGCAGCTTGGCACTGGCTAAAAAGCCTCCCTGAAAACTCAATTGGAAGTTGGGAAGAGCTTGAGGATGCTTTCAGGGCTAATTTTCAAGGGACTTATGTCCGACCTTCGGATGCAGACGATTTAAGTCATATAATTCAGTAGCCCGGGGAGTCAGCCCGAAAGCTTTGGAACAGATTCCTCACTAAGAAGAATCAAATCGTCGACTGCCCGGACGCCGAAGCCTTAGCGGCTTTCAAACACAGTGTCCGGGACGAATGGCTCGCCAGACACCTCGGCCAGGAAAAACCGAGGACAATGGCAGCGCTAACAAGCCTTATGACCACTTTTGCGCGGGCGAGTGAAAGTGCAACTATCCCTGGGTGGTTTTGGTAATTCCTAACAACATATAGCTCATTGAGCTAATGCTATTCCAAGATAAATATTTCAGGAAAGCTCAATGATTGGCATGGCACGTATGAGAAAGTGGACCCTTCAAAATGCTAAGGACAAAGGATTGGCTCAAGCTCAAAGCACAAGACTCTACATTTTCTATTTTAGTGATCCAAGATCACATTGAGTCTATAGGAAAAGCCAATACTATTAAGAAGGGATGAGGTGTTGCTTAATGAGGATCTTGCTCAAAGTGCTTAGTGATATGCTCCAAAACCCTCCACTACTTTCTCATATCCACATATGTCCTAAACCAAAAAGTCCAACTCGGCCCCACTGAAATTTCATATCCGGAGCCACCGAGTTCATTTGTCATAGCCACTGCCAGAAACCCTAATCAATTCGGTCTCACCGATAGGGATCTCGGTCCCACCGAGATGGGGTTGTAATCTCTTTGTTTCCTTTCCGTAACGTTTCGGTCAAACCGAGATGAGCGATCAGTCCCACCTAGATTGCAATGCAAACTCTCTGTTCCCCTTTCGTAACATTTCGGTCCAACCGAGATGAGCGAATCGGTCCCAGCGAGTTTGCCTGACCAACTCTCTGTTTGACTATTACCAAAATCGGTCTCACCGAGTTTGTGTAATCAGTCTCACCGAGATTACGTTATGCCCTAACCCTAATGACATCGGTCCCACCAAATTGATCCAGTCGGTCCCACCGAGAGTCCTAACGTTCACATTTTGAACTAAATCGGTCCGACCAAGTTTCATGATTCGGTCCCACCGAGTTTGGTGATTTGTGTGTAACAGTTAGATTTTGTGTGGAGGCTATATATACCCCTCCACCCACTCTTCATTCGTGGAGAGAGCCATCAGAACATGCCTACACTTCCAACACATATTTTCTGAGAGAGAACCACCTACACTTGTGTTGAGGTCAAGATATTCCATTCCAACCACATAAATCTTGATCTCTAGCCTTCCCCAAGTTGCTTTCCACTCAAATCTTCTTTCCAGCAAATCCAAATCCTTTGTGAGAGAGTTGAGTGTTGGGGAGACTATCATTTGAAGCACAAGAGCAAGGAGTTCATCATCAACACACCATTTGTTACTTCTTGGAGAGTGGTGTCTCCTAGATTGGGTAGGTGTCACTTGGGAGCCTCCGTCAAGATTGTGGAGTTGAACCAAGGAGTTTGTAAGGGCAAGGAGATCGCCTACTTCATGAAGATCTACCCGAGTGAGGCAAGTCCTTCGTGGGCGACGGCCATGGTGGGATAGACAAGGTTGCTTCTTCGTGGACCCTTCGTGGGTGGAGCCCTCCATGGACTCGCGCAACCGTTACCCTTCGTGGGTTGAAGTCTCCATCAACGTGGATGTACGACAGCACCACCTATCTGAACCACGGATAAAAAATCTCCGTGTCAACTTGCGTTTGCTCCCTAAATCTCATCCCCTTTACCTTCATATGCAATTGTTTTACATTCCGCTGCTATACTCTTAGAATTGCATGTGTTGGTTGATTACTTGACTTGTGCTAAGTTGCTAAAATCTGCCAAGAACTAAAATTGGGAAAAGGCTAGATTTTATTTGGTCAAGTAGTCTAATCACCTCCCTCTAGACATACTTCCGATCCTACAAGTGGTATCAGAGCTTTGGTCTCCATTTGCTTTGATTTCCATAGCTTTTGGTGGTCATTGCCTTGGTTTCACAACCTAGGAGAGTATGGCGTCTAGCGAGGGAAATTACCACCGTAGAGGTCCTTACTTTGATGGTACTAATTTTGCTAGTTGGAAGCATAAGATGAAAATGCATATTCTTGGAAATAACCCCGCCGTTTGGGCCATTGTGTGTATTGGCTTGCAAGGTGAATTCTTTGATGGGAGAGAACCGAACCGTGAAGCTACCGCGGAAGAATTGAAGAAGCTACAATACAATGCTCAAGCTTGTGATATTCTCTTCAACGGATTGTGCCCCGAAGAATTCAACAAAATCAGCCGTCTTGAGAATGCAAAGGAAATTTGGGATACTTTGATTGATATGCACGAAGGTACCAACTCCGTCAAGGAATCCAAATTGGATGTGCTTCAAAGTCAACTTGACAAGTTCAAAATGAAGGATGGTGAAGGTGTCGCTGAAATGTACTCTAGGCTTGCTCTCATCACAAATGAGATTGCCGGCTTAGGAAGTGAAGAGATGACTGATAGATTCATCATCAAGAAGATCCTAAGAGCCTTGGATGGAAAATGTGATACCGTGTGCACATTGATCCAAATGATTCCCCATTACAAAGATCTCAAGCCAACGGAAGTCATTGGAAGAATTGTTGCTCATGAGATGTCACTCAAGGACAAGGAAGAGCTTCACAACAAGTCAAGTGGTGCTTACAAAGCCTCATGTGATGCTCCCACATCATCAAGTGAGAAGCAAACCTTCAATGAAGAATTGAGCTTAATGGTGAAGAACTTCAACAAGTTCTACAAGAGTAGAAGCAAAGAAAGAAGCTCCAAGTCAAGGTCCTACAATGACAAAAGATCTTCTAGTCGTGAGCGAAATTGTTACAATTGTGGAAGACCCGGACACTACTCCAATGAGTGTACGACCCCCTACAAAAGAAGAGAAGATTCTCCCAAAAGAAGACGTAGAAGAGAAGCATCACCACCAAGAGAAAGGAGGAGTAGGGATGATCGTTATGAACGAAGACCCTCTCAGAGAAGCAAGGATTCGGAAAGGAAGGAAAAGTCATCAAGGAGCTACACAAAAAGAAGACATCAAGCTCATGTTGGTGAATGGGTATCCGGCTCTGACTCCGATAATCACTCCGAAAGAAGTTATCACTCCGACTCCGAATATACTCAAGATGAAGGTGTTGCCGGTCTAGCACTTGTGTCAACCAACTCCTACGACATATTTGACTCACCAAATGAAGGAATTGGAAGATGTTTCATGGCCAAAGATCCAAAGGTGACACATCCCGAGTATGTTGATTTCAATAGTGATGAAGATGATTTGCTAGGTGATGACGATTTACTTGTTGACAACTCTAGTGATGAAAACTATGATGAAACGTCAATTAATCATGCTAATCAAGATAAAACGAATGATGATGATAAGAAGGAGATTGAGCGTCTAACTCAAGAACTAAACACTCTTAAGTTAGCTCATGAAACTACCTTGGAAAATCATCGAGAACTTTTAAAGACTCATGATAAGCTACGCTTTGAAAAGCTCAACCTTGAGCAAGAGCATGAGTATTTAAAGGCAATCAATGATGATCTTCGCAAGAAAAGTTCTTCTTACATTGCCAAGCGTTTACTCTTGTCTACTTACATTCCACAAGTTAAATCTAGCAACAAGAACAAGAAAGATTCTTCATCTAGTAGTAACAACAATCATGCTAAATCCAATGTTGATGCTTCTAGTAGTTCTCTTGATTCCACTAATGATTCTCTTAGCCAAGTTACACTTGAGCAAGAAAATAGCTTATTGAAGGGAATCATAGAGAAAGGTGTTTACAAGAGTCTTGCCGGGAGTAAGGAATTTGAGGAAATTGTGCGCAAGCAAGGAAGACACCGGAAGAATCAAGGTGTTAGTTTTGAACGAAAGTTCAATGCCAATGGAGTTGAGTGGGAAGAAGATCAATACCCCAAGACGAAGTTTGTTCCTCAACAAGAGAAGTATGATCCTACTTCTTTCAAAGGAACACAAGATCAAGATGATCTTCCACCACAAGACCACAAGCAAAAAGGGAAGGACAAGCTTCAAGAGGAAATTGATGCATTTGAAGAACCACCTAAGGCTTTGGTCAAGTGGGTTCCCAAGACTACATCAAGTTCTACTTCATCAAGCACTACTACGATTCCAAGGATTCCCATCAAGATGATGTGGATACAGAAGAAGAAGAACTAGAGAGTTCTTGAGGGTGACTCCGCCAACATACTTCACTCTTATCATTTTGGCGAGGACAAGTGCAAACAACTTCCATATCTTGCACAAGTTCAAGGAGTCACAAATCCTCTTGTTGGTAAGACAAGGGACAAGGTAACCTAATGCTTTCATGGACATCATCTTGTGCATGCATCACTCTATGTCTATGGATATCCTTGTTCGTTCCTTGTGGGACTAACCCATGTAGGTATTGAAAGTGCAACTCACTCCAAAGGATTGCTCCGAATGATCTACATCAACATTGAGCATCTACATCTTCAACACCTATATGAAGTCATCATTGACAAAACCCAAGTTTAGTTCATCCCTCTTAGGGGGGATATCGCATCTAGGGGGAGCTTTACTCAAATCAATGAGCTAAAGCAACTCTAATGGCGTGATCACAACAATGCTTTATGTAAAAGTGGTAACCCACTTGTGCTTAAACGATGAGTATGACCTATGATCTAGTGTTCTCATTTGACTCCTAAGTCAATATACTCATATATAGATGACCTAGTCATCGCCAATTGCTTGATAGATGCTAGAATGTTTGTGCATGCTTTGTCACATATTTCATTTGCCATTTTATTGTGTGAGTATGTTGGTTGCATATTTTACTCATTTGAGGACATCCATTTGTTGCTTTGATTGTTTGGCTTTTTCTCTTTTTGCCAAATGGATGGAAAAGAATGCCTAAGAACACCCTCTAGCTATCTATGCTTTTCTCGTCTCAAACTCTATTCATACTACATCATAAAGTTTGATCAAGTCAGATTCGAACCACTCTGTGTGAGGAGCACTCGGAGATCCGATTCGTCATAGACTTAAACCTCCAAAACCTCTTTGTGCATCTCGGTTTGACCGATTCATCCTTTTCGGTCCTACCGAGTCACCAAGTTGATCTAGGGTTTTCAATCTCGGTGCAACCGATTAGAACTTTTCGGTCACACCGAGTTTCAATAACTGCTTGCAGTTTTGTATCTCGGTGCCACCGAGTCGTTCCACTCGGTCACACCGACAGGGTCGGGTTATATATACCACCGGGCCAAATTTTGGAAATTTCTTCGAACCCCTTTCACCCGCGCGTAACCTACTCTGCCTCCTCTAGTCTCCGGATCGTCCCCTCATCGCCAGGGACCTCCCGCCGCTGGTCTCCGCCGCCGTCAACGGAAACCTCCACCACCGTTGCCGCAGTAGCAAATTCGTCGCCGAACTAGGGTACGAACTTGATCATTGTGCTAATCCTTAACTCCGATTCTTAGCACATTGCTTTGCCATGATTGAAATCATCATGTCCAGCGAAAATATCCCGTAGATTAGTTTTGATTTGAAAATTTAGGGTTAGGTCTCCGCTGAATTCATCTCGGCCCGACCGAGTTGTAGAAATCGGTCTCACCGAGTTTGGCTTAGGCCAGAGCACACGCGTTTTCGGTCTGACCGAAAATTGCAAATCGGTGTGACTGAGTTCGATTCTCTGTGAAACCCTAGCAGTCTCGGTACCACCGAACTGTGACTCGGTCTGACCGAATTCACTAGTTTAGGTTCCAAAAGCTACTTCGGTATCACCGAGTTTACAAATCGGTAGATCCGAAATGCTTTCTATGAAGAACTAAAACTAAGTTTTAAGTCATCAGTTTTGCAAAAACTCATGTACTTTGTGATGCTCATCTACTCTACCTCTTCTATAACCTATTCACAGGGTGTGCTGACAGTTTGCCTGCAAGATGTCTGACCAAAGTGACAGCCAGAACAAGTCAGAGGAACAGGTTCAGTTAAGTGAGGGCACTAGTCCCTCTAGCAGCTATGATGAAGGTAGCAGGAGCACTCCAAGCAATCTACCAAAGGCTGCTACCAGGACAAGGAAGAAGAGGACTTCTGACTCTGAAGATGAAGATTATGTGGCTGTTGAAGATGAAGCCACTTCAAAGAAGAAAGTGCTGAAGAAAGAGTATGGCTCAGCTGCTGCAACTAAGCCAGGTCTGAAAACAAAGATGCCAGCAAGAAGACAACCCATGTCTAAGCCAAGAAAAGTTGCCACAGGAGAAACAATGGAGTTCACTCTTGAACCCAAGGAAACTGGAGATGGCAAGAAGAGGAAAGAAAGGGTCAAGAAGACCATTGCCAGAGTTATTGGCAAACCATCAATGATGAGAGATTCTGAAGAAGAGGAAGAGGATGCTGCACCAGCACCCAAAGCTCAAAAGCTTATGGGAGATGCAATCAAGGCAGGGGCTGCTCCATCAAAGCCCAAAGCTGCTCCCAAGGCTGCTGCTCCAGCTCCAAAGCCAAAACCCAAGAGGAGCACTAGGAACATACCTGCTGAAGAGAAAAACAAGGCCCCAGTGCCTCAAGCTGCTCAAGAAGAAGAAGATGATTTTGTTGTTTTGAGAAAGCTGAAGCCCAAGATCCCTGATCACAATGATGCACACCCAGTTGCACAGAACATGAAAATCAGGAAGGATTCAGGATTGAGACTATGGAGAGACTCTGATCCATATGCTACCAGGAGAAGGACTGTTGTTGACTACAGATTCCACACTAAGGAACAACAGGACTTCTATGAGACAATTCTGCTTGACAAGAAGCCCATAGTGTGTGACATGAGATGGGTTGACTGGGAATTCATTAAGGAGAATGAGGATCACTTCCCTGGCGTGCTTGACAGCTTCAAGGCATGTGGAGTTGATAAGTTTGTGGCTCAGAAGTTCACCAAGTGGAATGATGAGCTCATTGTGCAGTTTTACTCCACTGCCCACTTCTATCCAGATGGAAGGATTGTGTGGATGTCTGAGGGTACCAGGTACCAGTCTATAGTTGAAGAATGGGATCAATTGATCAGTGCTCCTGAAGAACATGAGGATGACTTGGATATCTATGCAAAGAAGAAGAAAGACCACAACTCTATCGCCAACATGTACAAGGAGATCCCAGATGATGCTCTGGATATACATAAGTTTGGATCTGTCCATTACCTGTTGTCTGGTTTGCCAACAATCAACTGGATCTTAAGGCACACACTGCTACCCAAGTCAGGTGATCACAAAATGATCAGAGGACATGCTATCAACTTGCTGCACATATTTGATGTCCCACAGAAGTTCAAGGCTATGAGCCTGATTGTGGAAACAATCAAGAGGACTGCAGCTGATCAGAAGAGAAGTTGTGGATATGCCCCACACATCCAGGAGCTCATCAACTCAAAGATGGGCAAAGGCAAGTATATCTTGGACAAGGAGCACCTGCCCATCTACCATGAATTTGAGGACAACATAGTTGTCATGACTGAGAATGAACCATCATCTGTGCAAGCACAAGAGAAGAAAGCCAAAGCTAAAGCTGAGAAGGCTGCAAAGATGCCAACTGTGGAAGAGGCATCTCAGGTATTCTTGAAGAGCAAGCTAGACCAGCTTGGATATCTGATCCAATCCTGGCCACCCTGACCAAGAACCAGGGGAGCTTGGAAAGGATTATTGAGACAAAATTCTATGACCTTGATGTCAAGGTAACTGAAATCCAAACTGCAGTTGAGCAACTTCAGGAGGAAGCAGAGGAGAAGAAGGGCAAGTCTACCACAGATGCATTTGCTAGAGTGCCCAGAGGACAGAGGTCTGCTGCAGTGCTAGTGACTGACACCAGAGCTACAGCATCAGCACCAGCAGCTACAACTCCAATTCCAACTCCAGCAGCTACTCCACTAGCTCCAGCTACTTCATCAGAAGCCTTCGTCCTTGGAGTTCTCTCAACACCACCTCCCGAAGATCAAGCCTGAGAGTTGTTTAGCACTATGAATTTTCAAACTTTTTGGTAACTTGTTGCCAAAGGGGGAGAAAAATGTATAGATCATAGGCTTCGAGAGAGTGTGTTGCTTTTTATCTCTCTTTGCACTTATTTGGTTTGTTTTGAAACTTTATTGCGTGCTTGTGTGATACTACTTTGTGTCCTTGTGAGATACTTGTTTGATCATGTGTTTGATCATATGCTACCCTTAATGCTTGTCGGATGATATTATCTCTTATATTCTAGATGATCATTCACTTGTTTTGGTGATGAGTGCATGTTTTTAATCTCTATCATTTTGAGCGCTCCACCAAGATGTATGTGACATGGAAGAGTAACCCATGATCCTAATCGATTGTGCATTTTCATTCAAAAGCAAATCTTAAATAATGCACAAATTTAGGGGGAGCTCTTGCTTATCACATACTTCTCAAAGCGACGATGTTTTTCAATACTATTTATCATTTGTCGAAGCTTTGATCTATATGTTGTCATCCATTACCAAAAAGGGGGAGATTGAAAGTGCAACTATCCCTGGGTGGTTTTGGTAATTCCTAAAAACATATAGCTCATTGAGCTAATGCTATTCCAAGATAAATATTTCAGGAAATCTCAATGATTGGCATGGCACGGATTAGAAAGTGGACCCTTCAAAATGCTACGGACAAAGGATTGGCTCAAGCTCAAAGCACAAGACTCTACATTTTCTATTTTAGTGATCCAAGATCACATTGAGTCTATAGGAAAAGCCAATACTATTAAGAAGGGATGAGGTGTTGCTTAATGAGGATCTTGCTCAAAGTGCTTAGTGATATGCTCCAAAACCCTCCACTACTTTATCATATCCACATATGTCCTAAACCAAATAGTCCAACTCGGCCCCACCGAAATTTCATATCCAGAGCCACCGAGTTCATTTGTCATAGCCACTGCCAGAAACCCTAATCAATTCGGTCTCACCGATAGGGATATCGGTCCCACCGAGATGGGGTTGTAATCTCTCTGTTTCCTTTTCGTAACGTTTTGGTCAAACCGAGATGAGCGATCAGTCCCACCTAGATTGCAATGCAAACTCTCTGTTTCCCTTTCGTAACGTTTCGGTCCAACCGAGATGAGCGAATCGGTCCCATCGAATTTGCCTGACCAACTCTCTGTTTGACTATTACCAAAATCGGTCTCACTAGTTTGTGTAATCGGTCTCACCGAGATTACGTTATGCCCTAACCCTAATGACATCAGTCCCACCAAATTGATCCAGTCGGTCCCACCGAGAATCCTAACGTTCACATTTTGAACTAAATCGGTCCGACCAAGTTTCATGATTCGGTCCCACCGAGTTTGGTGATTTGTGTGTAACGGTTAGATTTTGTGTGGAGGCTATATATACCCCTCCACCCACTCTTCATTCATGGAGAGAGCCATCAGAACATGCCTACACTTCCAACACATATTTTCTGAGAGAGAACCACCTACACTTGTGTTGAGGTCAAGATATTCCATTCCAACCACATAAATCTTGATCTCTAGCCTTCCCCAAGTTGCTTTCCACTCAAATCTTCTTTCCACCAAATCCAAATCCTGTGAGAGAGAGTTGAGTGTTGGGGAGACTATCATTTGAAGCACAAGAGCAAGGAGTTCATCATCAACACACCATTTGTTACTTCTTGGAGAGTGGTGTCTCCTAGATTGGCTAGGTGTCACTTGGAAGCCTCCGTCAAGATTGTGGAGTTGAACCAAGGAGTTTGTAAGGGCAAGGAGATCGCCTACTGCGTGAAGATCTACTCGAGTGAGGCATGTCCTTCGTGGGCGACGAACATGGTGGGATAGACAAGGTTGCTTCTTCGTGGACCCTTCGTGGGTGGAGCCCTCCGTGGACTCGCCCAACCGTTACCCTTCGTGGGTTGAACTCTCCATCAACGTGGATGTACGATAGCACCACCTATCGGAACCACGGATAAAAAATCTCCGTGTCAACTTGTGTTTGCTCCCTAAATCTCATCCCCTTTACCTTCATATGCAATTGTTTTACATTCTGCTGCTATACTCTTAGAATTGCATGTGTAGGTTGATCACTTGACTTGTGCTAAGTTGCTAAAATCTGCCAAGAACTAAAATTGGGAAAAGGCTAGATTTTATTTGGTCAAGTAGTCTAATCACCCCCCTCTAGACATACTTCCGATCCTACAGCGAGGATAGTTGGCTGGCCCATAGCGGCACCAGCGACCCAGGCACATCCGAAGTCAGGAATGGCAATGGAAAACTGTGACACAATAAAAGCAAGCGTCGAAACAATGGAGACAGCCCAGACAACACGGCGGTAAACGCCGGATTCAGGGGCTCTCAACCCGGTCAACGGAAAAAGCCATTTAAAGGCATCAGAGATGGACCGTCCAGCCTAAACAAGATTCTAGATAGATTATGTCAGATTCATGGAACCTCCGACAAACCTGCAAACCACACCAACAGAGAATGCTGGGTCTTCAAGCAAGCCGGCAAGCTAAACGCCAAACGCAAGGGGGGGGAGACACCAAGTGAAGACGAGGATGAGACTCGCGAGCCAAACACTGGGGGACAGAAAAAATTCCCACCAGAGGTCAAAACAGTGAACATGATTCACGTAACGAAGAGGAGGAGTAAACGCGCACTCCGAGACATATGCGCCGTGGAGCCCGTCACCCCCAAATTCAACCCTTGGTCGGCCTGCCCGATCACTTTTGATCGCGAGGATCACCCGACTAGTATCCGGCAGGGAGGATCGGCTGCCTTGGTACTAGACCCAATAATTGACGGATACCACCTCACCCGAGTCCTTATGGACGGCCACAGTAGTCTTAATCTGATATATCAGGATACCGTCCGCAAAATGGGGATAGACCCGACAAGAATCAGCCAAAGCAATACTACCTTTAAAGGAGTAATACCAGGCCCAGAGGCCCGCTGCACGGGCTCTCTAGTTCTAAGAGGTTGTATTCGGTTCTCCCGACAACTTCCGAAGCGAAGAATTAATCTTCGACATCGCTCCATTCCGAAGCGGCTATCACGCACTACTCGGAAGAACGGCCTTCGCTTGTTTTAATGCAGTACCGCATTATGCTTATCTTAAGCTTAAAATGACCGGGCCGTGGCGTAATGTCACGCTATGAAATTTGTCAGCAGATTGGATTTGTGGAATATTATACTCTCTACGGTGGTATGTGGAATTTGTTTTGCAGAGCCGGACACGATCTTTGTGTTCAAAATCTTCTATGGAGTATTCGGAGGAGGAACCCGCCTTCCAATGCCGAAGACAATCTGCGCGCCGGACTCATCGTCATTGAAGCCTGGTTCAGGGGCTACTGAGGGAGTCCTGGATTAGGGGGTCCTCGGACAGCCGGACTATATACTTTGGCCGGACTGTTGGACTATGAAGATACAAGATTGAAGACTTCGTCCCGTGTCCGGATGGGACTCTCCTTTGCGTGGAAGGCAAGCTTGGCAATTCGGATATGTAGATCTCCTCCCTTGTAACCAACTCTGTGTAACCCTAGCCCCCTCCGGTGTCTATATAAACCAGAGGGTTTAGTCCAGAGGACAACAACAATCATAATCATAGGCTAGCTTCTAGGGTTTAGCCTCTACGATCTCGTGGTAGATCAACTCTTGTAATACTCATATCATCAAGATCAATCAAGCAGGAAGTAGGGTATTACCTCCATCGAGAGGGCCCGGACCTGGGTAAACATTGTGTCCCCCGCCTCCTGTTACCATCCGCCTTAGACGCACAGTTCGGGACCCCCTACCCGAGATCCACCGGTTTTGACACCGACAACGTGCGCGCCTCTACATCGACCAGTATGTACGTACACGTTCGCGACCAGAATGACAACGTACGTACGCTTCGACCAGGTGGGTCCCGACTGTCAGGCACTTCCTTGCCTGCGAAGATGTAGCTGGTGGGTCCCAGCAGTCAGGGGGGCGAATCGTTTTTTTGTTTTTTGCCCGGACGCACTTCCTTGCGTGGGAAGATGTAGCTGGTGGGTCCCAGCAGTCAGGGGGAAACATTTTTTTGTGAAGTACGGTGGCCCGTCCGATGGGTCCCCGCTGTCAGGTGGAGGAATAATTATTTTGCATGTAATAAGGAGGCACTTCCTTGCTGCGGTCGTGGACCCAGCTGTCAGCCTCTCCACGACAGTACTCTTCCGATGGAAGTCGTTCCTTGACCATGTTGACCACTCCGCGTCGAGAGCACCAGGGCGGTGGACGACGGCGAGGCCTAGGAAGGGGACGACGCGGAGCCGGGGAAGACGTGGCAGTGGAAGCCCACGTGGAGAGGAGTACGAGGGTTCACTGGTTCGGCTGCGGTGTGAGGCTGTCGTCGCCGCAGGGCCTGGCCAGCGGTGGGAATAGTAGGGGGCGGTGAGGCCTCCGCGGCAGCACAGCCGGCCATGGGAGGCAGGAGCATGCGGCATGACCGGCGCTGCTTTGGGCGGCTGGAGCAACAAGACCAGAGGTGGAAGAAGCACTACGGCCGTTGGATGGACATCGTATGGTCACTGGAGCTAGAATCGTTCATATTGACTAAGTTGACAAAGCACTCTGTCCCCGTCAACTTAGTAGGCCCACAAGTCAGCCTCCCACCAAGGTGGGTCCCAACCAGCAGGGGGAGTATTCTTTTTTTGTGAGTAATAAGGAGGCACTTCCGGTGGGTCCGAGCTGACAGCGGGGGGAACGTTTTTTTCACGCAATACAGTGGCCCGTCCGGTGGGTCCCAGCAGTCAGGGGGCAAACGTTTTTTTCACGAAATACGGTGGCCCGTCCGGTGGGTCCCTGCTGTCAGGTGGAGGAATCATTATTTTCCGCGTAATAAGGAGGCACTTCCTTGCCGCCGTCGTGGACCCAGCTGTCAGCCTCTCCACGTACAGTCCACGTCCGATGGAAGCCGTTCCTTGACCACGTTGACCACGCCGCGCCGAGAGCACCAGGGCGGTGGACGACGGCGAGGCCTAGGAAGGGGACGATGCGGAGCCGGGGAAGGCGCAGCAGTGGAAGCCCACGCGGAGAGGAGTACGAGGGTCCACTGGTTCGGCTGCGGTGTGAGGCTGCCGTCGCCGCGGAATAACAGGAGGTGTGGGTGAGTAGAGGGATGGCCTGGCCAGTGGTGGGACTAGTAGGGGGCGGTGAGGCCTCCGCGGCATCACAGCCGGCCACGGGAGGCAGGAGCACGTGGCACGACCGGCGCTCCTTTGGGCAGCTGGAGCAAGAAGACCAGAGGTTGAAGAAGCACTCCGGCCATTGGATGGACATCGTATGGTCACTGCAGCTAGAATCGTTCATATTGACTAAGTTGACAAAGCCCTTGGTATGCGTCAACTTAGTAGGCCCACAGGTCAGCTTCCGAAACGGTGCGCCCCAGATGTCAGGGGGAGGAATCATTTTTTGGGCGGGTGAAGCTAGAATATCCAAGATTCAAGAAGAAGCACGGCATCCGTTGGATGGACATCCAACGGCCACTGCTGCTAGAACCGTGTGTTGACTATAATAAGTTGACAAAGCCTTGCATACGCACAACTTCTTTTTTTAGGGGACGCGTCAACTTAGTAGGCCCACAAGTGTGTGGGAGAGAACTTATAGCCCATTTGCGATTTGTAAGAATGTACAACCCATTTTTGAATTCTAATGGAATTTACTACAACCCATTTATAGTTTGTTAAAAGTACAACCCATTTTCTAGCTAGGACAACGATTAATAATTTCAACCAACCGTTCAAGACAGAATTCAATAAAAATTTCCCACATTTTGAAGGGATCCGAAATATTTTTATCCCAAAATTTCTAGTCAGATTAAATATAAGTTTGTATTACGTAAAAATCTAACGAAACATTGCGCGCGCAACAATTAAAAATTAAGATTTTCAAAATCCATAAATAATATTTTATAAACTAATTCCGTGCTTGGTGCATTTTTTATAGTTACTGCCCAGTTTTTATAATTACATCCCATTTATTATTTTTTAAAGCCCATTTTCCTGTTAAGCCTAATGCATACCTCCTAGGAAAGATTTGCAGCCCAGCGGGCGGAGAATAACAAGTTGACCTTGCGTGGGTATTCCTCAAAAAAACGTATAGCTGGGCTAGCCATTTTCATCTTGAAAAAAATTAATATCTGGGCTGGATATCTGTCCTGGGCTAGACGGGCCACAGCCCGCCCAGTTAATACCCTGCTCTCCTCTGAACAACAACGAAAACATCGCCAAGAAAAACTCTGCAGTGCTCATGCCTCAAAAACACAAATACTGCTCGAGCTGCTTGGTCCCAGCTGTCGGCCGCACCTTGTGCAATTCTCTCGTTTATTGACTACATAGGTTGACAATGGTGTGGGACCGTGATGTCAGGAAACCAGGAGGAAGCAAAAAAAATATAGTTGTACATAATAAGGAGGGACTTGCTAACGTACGGCTATGGCCCTAGTGGGTCCCTACTGTCAACCAGTCAAAATAAAGTCATCTCATGAATCCTCATGTTCATTGACCATGTTAACAATGCTCGGCGCCACGGCGAGCGCAACAACTCGAAGGACGACGAAGAGGGCCTCGCGGGCCCTACGGATGGTCTGATACAGCGCCCGCTGCTCATTCAGGAAGCCAGGATCATCGGACACCTATGAGCACCTTCGAGAGACTGAGACGGCTTGAAACGGTAAGGCCGCGCTTGGGAGCTCTGGTTTATTTCACAACTGTATTAAGATACAAGTGTAATTTACTCGTCATCGGAAACAACGCGTAAAATACAGGCGTAATGAAACCGAGGGCCCGAGGTCTGTAAGTAAAACCGGTGGGTTATTCGTGTAATTTGAGAGACCGGTGTATATTTTACTAGTCAAAATCGACCAACCAAGCGCTTCGCCCGAGACAATCTGCTTTTATTTACAAGCGTCAGTTTTACAAGCGGTTTTGGTTGGAAAACGATGATCCAATCACGGCCTAAGATGATGAGTTGGTCGGAAGATCATATGGTTTCACGTCTAACCTACCCGACTTGTCGTATAGGCTATGAATGAAACATAAGACGATGAACTTCTTAAGCACGGAAACAACAGAAGAGGATGATGTTCCTAACAAGCAAATCACTGGCATTAGATCGACATGCAAAACAATACGAAGCATTATTCTCAGGAGGCATGGTGAACAGCTCGTGATGCCGCATGCCACAACATTCCAAGCTCAACTTTGCAATCAAACACAAGGCCTGGCATTACATAGACAATATTCAGAACAAACTCTTAAAATATCTTACATAAGTCAACATTCATGTGACTATGCATCTCAGCAGAGTAAATATTTACTTCTGAACTGAAGACAGGAATAGGAAAAAATGATCGACGTTGCTCATAGCAAAGGGCATCCCACTCAAAATTATCAAATGCATGTCTTCTGGCTAACATCAATCAGCAAAAATTGACAAGGTTTTCCAATTCCAATATATTAACCTAATGTCAACTTTGACAAGCTTTTCCCATTCAAAATATGTAATGCCTATGATTGTGGAACGGGCAGGGTTTGTCATCAGTTTGTCATCTGATAGTTCGGTGGCTCAAGGTGACGACGAATGATTAGAGAACCATTTGGTGTACTATGCATGATGAAGTATTATTATGGAGGACACGAACCATCTGAATATTTTGTGCAGTTCCGCTAAAATCAAGTTGAGCATCCCTGTGGATTTCGTATTTATATGCTGCCAGAAAACAAAGACACAGCAGCACACACATGAATATTGGCCCCAATGTCAACCCACCAATCGGTGGACTAACGAACTAAAAGTACGGTAAACAGATTTCCATACCTAGATGCCCCATCATTGTTGCTTAGAGTGACATTGATAGACTTGGAGTCCTGTCCTGGCTTCTTGATACTTGTTTGGGCACTTGTTTGCCCAGTGTTCCTCCGAACCACAAGTAAAGCAGCCATCTCTACAGACTAGTCATGTCACCAGCGTCTACTAATACTCTGTAAAGCTTCACGATCATTCCTTGTGTAATGTAGCACAAACAGTGACTGCTTCTTTCTGCAAAGTGGTAAGACCAACTGGACCCACTAATGCAGCAGTTTGCCTTAGACACATTGGCTCCTTTTGTGCAGTTCAACTAAAATCAAAGTCGGAATAAAACCGAGCTTTAATTTTGATATCCCTGTAAGCAACAAAAGGTATAAGGGAAACAATTACTGAGAAATAACGGTTGATGACTTGTACTCCCAGAAGAAAAACATCTACTAATCTACCTTATCTTAATGGGAAACAAAGCAGGAGAGTAGCAATTCTCAATCAGTGTGATTCATTCATATTAACTGAGACATCATCTTAACAATGCCTTGTTTCAACATGTATAAAGAACGACAAAGCAGAAAAGTATCATTCCTAAAACAATGCGACTGATTCATTTTAACAGAGACATTATCTTAACAATACCTTGGTTAAACATGTAGAAAGAACTACAAAGCAGGATAGTACCATTTGTAAAACACTGTAACTGATATATAATAACAGAGACATTATCTGAACAATACATTTCTTAAACATGTACTCCAGCCGATCCCTAGCAGAAATGGTACTCCCGCCGATCCCTAACAAGTGTTGCAGTTTTGAACTAAGATTCAGTAGTTAATTCTGAGGAAAGTCGGTACTGACCTTTCAAGACCAAGATTTGAAATAACTCGTGAGGAAGACCTTAGAGAGATCTCAACACATATATGGAAATCCGGTCTCATTTTGTGCAGTTCCACCAAAATTAAGCGAAGCAAAATGTCGCAATAGCAACAAGTTGAATAGATATCCATGTTTTAACAGAGGCAAAGAAGGAATCAATTACTGGCCAATAAAGGAGGATGAAACATGCGGCCACAAAAATGGTAATCCCGCCAATCCCTAACAAGTGTTGCAGTTTTGAAATAAGATTCAGTAGTTAATTCTGAGAGTGGCATTGCTTAATTTTACCAGCGGCATTAGATTAACAAAAAGCATAAACAGTTCCAGGGGAGAGTGGGCGCAACAACAACATGTGCTTCCATCTACTTATAAAGGGGGTGATGCAGAGTTTGTTGTAACAAAGCAACAAGCATCATGTCTGGGTTGGTCCCATTTTTGTTCACTACTTAATGGGAAAAGACAGCAATACAATAGCTTCAATTCAACATTTATTTAAAACAATACCAATACAAGTAGCACAACATCTCAAAACACACTGCACGATCATGTGGATGAAGGCAAGTACCAACCTGTCATGACGCACACAAGATCACGTACGAATCTGCCAACACGAATAGGAAATCCAATCTCGTTTTGTGCAGTTACTCTGAAATCAAGTAAAGTCGCCGGTGAGACATTTAAGTTTGCTATATCAGCAAGTTGAATAGATATCCCTGATTTAACAGAGGCAAAAAAGGGAACAATTACTGCCAATAAAGGAGGATGAAGCATGCGGCCACAAAAAGAAGCATCTACCTTATCTTAATGGAAAACAAAGTATAGGACAATAGCATTTCTAAAACGGTTGCATTGATTCATATTAACAGAGAAATTCTCTTAAAATAGTTCAGTAGTTAATTCTGAGAGTGGCATTGCTTAAAATACAATAGCTTCAATTCAACATTTATTTAAAACAGTACCAATACAAGTAGCACAACATCTCAAAACACACTGCACAATCATGTGGATGGGACATGGGACATGCCAGCACCATGTGCGTCCACATGTATAAATGGGTGATGCAGAGTATGTAGCCAAGCAGCATATCTGCGTTGGTCCCATATCTGTTCTCTTTGAAACTTTTTCCGATGTGAGGGCAGCAAATCTAGTCCTGCACAAACTACCCGACCCCCCAGTTTCTTTCCCTTTTCAACAAAGAGTTGGGTTCCTTACAGATGTGTGTACTGGGTTACCCCTTTTTCCCTTTTCGACCAACAAAGCGGCTGGATAGCTAGTCTATACTACTTTCCCTCCCTCCTTTCCTCATTGAACCACGTCCTAGGTTCATGCTCCACCCCACCGCACCCTTCTTTCCTCTTTGAACCAAGACCTAGATTCGACTATAGAATCGAAAAAGATCAACATGCAGCTAGACCAATGACGGTTTCAAAGAAACTTATACCTTAGGGTCGTCGGGATGTGGCAAGGCGTGCGGCGGGAGGTCGGATCTGCTCACACTACGTACGACAGCGAGGAAGAAGGGGTCGGTGGCCCTCCCGCACAGGCGCTGGGTGAAAGAGAAAAGCGCAGCCGGCAGTGGATTGCCTCCCTCGCCGAAGGCGATAGAGTGAACGTTGCACCTCCTCCCCTTCCCGGTGCGACGGGATCCGGACGCCTCCTTCGCCAGCTGTCTGCGAGGGGGGGGGGTGAGAGAGATAGAGGCCACAACGCAGTATTGTTTAGATCTGGTGAAGAGGGTGAGAGACAGTGAATATAGCAAACCCTAGCAAAGGAACGCTGAGCCTCCAGCGTGTATATATATATATGTAGTGCGGCGAGAGTGTGGAGAGTGCAAACCCTAGCGAACAAGCGCTGAGGCTCCAGCTTATATATATACTGTAGTACGGACTGAGCTCCGGTGCCTTAACTGCACCTGCTTTTGGCTGTATGACAGGTGGGCCAGCCACATTTTGGGCCCACCTGCCATAAACCCAAAGGCAGGTGCACTAAAGTCAATGAAGCTGCGTCCATATAGTACTCGTGTATACGACTAATATATAGTGGAGTGGTTTTCTTATTCTCTCCATAACAATCGTTTTAAATTGTGTAAGTACGAAACGAAACTCTTTATTTATCGTACCAGTGAAGAAAACTACTACTCCCTCTGTTCCTAAATATTTGTCTTTCTAGAGATTTCAACAAATGACTACATATGGAGCAAAATGACTGAATCTACACTGTAAAAAATGTCTATATACATCCGTATGTGGTAGTCCATTGCAAACCACTTGAAAGACAAATATTTAGGAACGGAGGGAGTACTTCCGATGAACTAACGATCCACGCGTCCTGGTCGCACTTCCTGTCCTTCACGTGCGGTACACTACCCTCCCTTAAGTGAACAACCACACATGCGCCAAATTATCGGAAACGTGTGAGAGTGTGTACAAATAAAAAAATTTAATTTCAATCATCGGAAAGGTTTGAGAGTATGTACAGTTTGCCCTCTCTAATAATTATGGTTTGTTGTGTTCGGCCTAAACTTGGTCAAAATTTACAAAGTTTGACTTAGTGAAATCTAATATGCGAAGTAAATAAAAATGGAGGGCTACTACGTCCATCCGGGTTTTTAGTCCACACCATTTTTTAATCAAGGTTAATAGCTGGACAAAGAAAATTACAGGGGTGCTGGAGAAAAAGTTGTGAGAAGGCTTAGAAATCAATACAAAACTTATGCTCTTAGTACCAACGTCGATCCTTCTTCGAGGAAACATTTGGTTCATAGCCAATTGTGTGATAAAATTGCACCAACGTGAAAGACGACTGCGTCTCCAACGCAACCAAGGTGAACTGACGAAGGATATCATCTTTGTGGGTAACAAGCAAAGAGCACTGATGGAAGACAACTTGTTTTTCATTGAAAATCGATCAGCTTCACCAGCCGACGCAACCATGAGGCGCAACCATGAGCATCAATAGGTCATCGTGGTGATGCATCATCCATTTGGTATCAAGTTTGGGTGAGGCACCTATGAAGTTCGACAAATCCTCACTGTGGTTTGTTTCTTCTCAGTAGTCAAGCTCGAGGAAGGAGGAACCACGTGGTAGAGGACAGTGAGGCGGAACAACAATGGCCATCTAATTTTGTGCAGTTCCACTAAAATTGAGGAAGACATGCCCGGGTATGGCGATACGCATCGCTGTTTCCAAAAATATAAAAAAGGGATATAGTGTTGTTACTTTGTTTTACAAGATTAACAACGACATCTCAATTGTCAATAAGAATTATGAAAAGTACACCAACAAATAGAAGCAGCATGATTATCTTGATGGGAACTAAACCAGGATACCCGAGAAAAAAAGTATTTCTTCATTTAACCAGTGATAGTATTAGATTAGCAGCAGCAATAGGAGCATATGGACAATGACTGCACAACCACCATGTACTTTTTGTCGAAACAAAATGTATACCTCCACCGAGGCATAAATCAGGACAACATTTCGAGTGGCATTTCCTCTATAATAGTAGGTGATGTTGGACCAGCTGACGAACCCTAGCTACTATACATGGGGAGCTGGGGAGTAGTCGCATAGAAGAAAACCCGCATGCAGCGACCTGGGGAGCTGGACCAGTACAAGAAGTTATACCTTAGGTGGCTGAGATGTCGCTTAGGCGGGCGGGCGGGATCTTCCCACATGACGGCAACGAACAAGGGTGCGGAGGACCTTCGTCCGCGCCAGCGCCAGCTCCGAGAGGACGGTGCGCATCGGCTTCCTCCATCACTGATGGTGACAACGTCAACGCTGCACCTCCTCACCTCCCGCAGCGGACAGGATTCGGCCGGATCTGTGACCACCGGTGAGGAGAGAGATAGTGTGGACACTGTCATCTTGTTTTGATATGGAGAGGGTGAGAGAGCGAGATGCGAGAAAATCTATCAAACAAGAGGCTATAATGGAGTAAAACAATCTCTCCATAGCAGTGGTTTTAAATAGAATACGCGCGTTCTCGGAAAAAAGAAACGAAAACTGGCAGACAATTTTTTAACGTACCAAGAAAGAAAACTCGATCAAAAACACGCCCCCGCTTCCAGGTCGCGAGAGTCGTCGCGCACACACACATAGACATAGACATGCATATCTGTGTTTACGTAAAATTCCATTTCCATCTCCATCTCCAATCATATTTGCTGGCACATTATTTACGTTGTTAATTATATACGCGGCAATATTAACGTACATCATCTCTTGTTTGCGAGCGTCCGGACCGCTGCCACGGCCGCTCCTGACCAACCCAAACCCTCTTCATCACCCGCGCGTGCTTCCTGCCCGAAACGGTCAGTGCCGCATTCATGCCCGGCCAGAGCGGACGCGACCTCCCACTGGCGCCGGCATTGAAGCGGCGCGCCGGCCGAGAGAGCGTCGCCCACGCTGCTTCCTAGTGCACGCGACTGCTTCGCGTTCAAAGGTCGCAATACCTAGCCACAACATGCATGTAAAAAGTTCTTGGGAGTCCGTGCTACTGCTAGCTGTCCTTCCCAACTCGTCAATCTCTTCCAGTAGTAATAGTACTCCATGGCGTGATCCATCGACAAGCAGGCGGGGAAGTTATCGTATACTCGGTTTGCGGTGAGTGGCATGCCGAGCGACCGTGTGGGGTCGAGCCGTGGAGGAGGGTGAGACACGAACACGACATACGTGATTTAAACGTTGGTTTTGCTCGATGGCGCGATCCAACGAAACGAAACGTTGGTTTCTCTCCGTTTCCATTTTTTCTCCGGAAAAACGGAAACTTTCGACTCCATTTTCATTCCTACTCCAAGGTTGCCCCGTTACAACATTCCATCAAATACAAAGGAAAACTAACACGCATGCTGATGCATCTCAATGATTCACAGATCGTAGCCAATATTTACTTCACAACTAAAGACAAAAGTTGGGAGAGCGTGTACGAAAGAAAAAACTACTGATGGGGTCACTACGACTCAAACCCTAAACCCTAAACAGGATTTAATTTCCTGGCCAGGTAGAACCTGTCGAAGGAAAGACGGTTGGCACCCTCGGATCATACGATTCTTTTGTGTAGTTCCACTAAAATCGAGCTGAGCATCCCTGATGGCAAAGATATTGAAGAAGTGTGATTAGAATAATAGTACTGGCACTAGTTCATGAGATATAAACTCATCACAAGTAGAAGCCGGTAGAAGTAGAGAAAGATCGACATGGAGATGGAGCTACATGGGGAGCTGCGGCAGTGGAGCAAGCCGGCTCCAAAAGGAAGATGGACTAACTGGGACGTCGGGCTGTAGCTAGAAGGGCTGTTGGGACGCGGCATTGGCCCATACCGCGGTGACCCCCGATTGGGACGCACCGACTATGGATTTTCTCCCTCGTCGATGTCAACCGCGTCTAAGCAGAAGATTGTTCCCTTCCCCCAGCCGCGGGATCAGGCCGGATATGTGACCAACGGCGTGGCCACCGTCGTTTGATGCTTGTGAAGAGAGCAACCCAAGCAAGCAGGCTTGTAGCTTAGGCTCCTGCTAGTGTATATATAGTGGTTTTCTTTTTCTCTCCATATCAACCATTTTATATTGCGTACGTGTCATTGAAGAGTGAAATGATGGTTGCTTCTTCCGACTAACTTACTGTGTGATTTGACTGCTCCTTTAGTGGCCCCTACACATACTCCCCCTACGTGTATGCAACAGTCACACGTACACATGGACGCAAAAATGCGCGCGACGCCCTAATGCATGCATGTCCGAGCACACGACGGAACACACATGGTCACGCTCAAGTGCTCAACCTACACGTGCATGCACACGCATACTCAGCCAGGGTGAGCTAGTGACCGTATAAACACCTGAAAATGTATATATTGAGCGCATGAGCATATTATGAAGTCCACTGATTGTATTTTTACAAATATACAGTGACAGACAATGTATTTATCTCGTTTGAAATTAAGCCATATTAACCGGAGAGGAGGCAGTATGGACTAGCATTACTTTGCTGTGTCCCGTCAACTTGCCGAACGAGAAGAAGCTTGCAGGACGGGAGAAGCTTGCGTGCGGTGGCTCGCAGGACAAGGATAAACTTTTGACTAATGCAAGTTGTCCTTCGCTCAGGCGGTGGACGTGCAACAGTTAATTCGGTGTCAGATTGCCAGAAGCATACACTATACTAATACTATTATTGTTGCACTTCCCGAAGAGGCGAACAACCAAGCGCAAAGTTTACTAGTACTACTACTATAGTCTATAGAGGTACTATACTAGTACTAGGAACCGGATGGAGGAGCGTCTGCACTCTTATTATATTTTTAAAATGTGATAAAGCAATCTTCAACACATTTGGTTCTCTTCGAGGGTTCTCACATGTGATAATGGAAGTTGATTGCATGGAACACTCGCCACAATTCTCGCTTAATTCTGGCTCATATCCTGTTACAAATAGGAGCGCTCGGTAATATTTCCTCCCTTTTTTGTTATTCAGCATGTAAACAGGCCAGCAAACCTTGCGGCGCATCTTTGTGCGAACCGTGCTTGCTGCACTTTGAATGTGGCCGAGAGCTGGCTTGATGAAACACCTTGCTTCCTACTTCTTTTTTTGTGGGGTACCTCGCTTCCTAGTGACCAGTGTCTTGGCTGATCGTCCTAAGAATGCTTATATATGAATAAAGATCTCTCATTTACCCGCAAAAAAGATTAAGGCATATTAACCGGAAAGGAGGGAGTATGGACTAGCACTACTTGTTGGTGTGTCCCGTCAACTCGCAGAACGAGGAGAAGCTTGCAGGACAAGGTGAAGCTCGCTTACGCCTTTTGACTAATGCAACGTACCTCGCCCAGGCGGTGGACATGCATCAGTTCATTCGGTGTCAGATTGCCAGAGGCATACACTGTAGTACCGAACATGCGGAGTACCATCATTGTTTGACTTCACGAAGAGGCGAAGAGCCAAGCGCAAGGTTTAGTAGTACGAGTAGTACTACTACTAGAACCGCATGGTGGAGCCTCTATACTCTTATTATTATTAATATTTGATAAAGTACACATTTATTCTGGAGAAGGGAGGAAAACGGCAGCCCAACATGTAATGATGATATCGATCAACCATGCTCGAATATATCTTGGCCTCCGTGCGAGCCCGTCTGTGTGTTCTCGCTCCTCATCTCTCTCAAGGAACGGTGGGTTGGCCATTTTGCCGTCAATTGAGATCGGTTTGCTCACACTCCGGTCCCACATGTACTTGGTTTTGCACCTTCATACTACTCCTCCCTCCGTCACAGTTTATAGGGCGCGCTTCATTATGATGCATTTCTCTCAATGCATTTCCACCACAGAGAGACTTTAGACGCGTTTGGTTTAATGCTCAATTAATTAGGGCATGGTAACCGCAATTTTCTCTCGAAGTAGTACTACGGAGTGGAGTACGTGCATGCATGTGTCTACCCGGGGTGGAAGCACTGCATGCATGTGTGTATGCATTATTTCCTCTAGTAATAGACGCCGTGCTATAACTACCAATGCTATTTTTCATGCCGACCGCTAGTCGCCTTGGTCCCAGAGATTTTCTCTTTTTCTGAAGCGCGCTCTATAAACAGTGACGGATGGAGTAGTATGAGCGGATTCAAAGAAGAGCGTATTGATGGTTGCTTCTTCCGAGCAACTTACAGTGGGAAAGGTGGGGCTTATGATTTGACTGCTGATTACTCACTATTAATGTGGCGCAACGACCGGTCTGAGTCTCCCATGCGGCTGTGCACTACCCCCTCGATTCTTAAATATACTCCGAAGTATTTGTCTTTCTAGAGATTTCAACGAGTGACTACTCAAATATTTGTCTTTTAGAGATTCAAATGGACTACTACATACCGATGTATATAGACATATTTTAGAGTGTAGATTCACTCATTTTGCTCCGTATGTAGTCACTTGTTGAAATCTCTAGAAAGACAAATATTTAGGAACGAAGGGAGTACACATATGAAGCAAAATGAGTGAATCTACACTCTAAAATGTGCCCATTTGAAATTTGTAAAAAGACAAATATTTAGGAACGAAGGAGTATAATTTTGTGCATGGCACATGGACCCGGATGCCGAAGAGGCTTCTGGCAATGCTATCAAGCTTCCAGCATTTGTTTACATAATTGACGTACTAAGCAAATAATTTTCCAGTGACATGAAATTGTACAATGGTGTGAGCTTTCAGCTTTTGTTTCGTGTGTCTTGCCATCAATGCTCTTTCGGAAACAATAAAAAACTAACTTCCTTGCTAATCAGAGCTAATATTTACATCACAACTAAAGACAGTTGTGAGAAGGTGTTAAATTAAAATTGATCCATGCTTTCATTGGCAGCAACGTCCCCCAGCTCTGTCTAAATCAGCAAGGCATATTGGGAGAAAAGTAGCTGTCTGGAGCATGCAACATTCCGATCATTTTGTGCAGTTACACTAAAATAGAGCTGAGCGTCCCTGTTCCAAAGATATTAAGTGTGATTATGATAATAGAGGACTGCTGATGAAACAATAAACACACAAATAGAAGCCGGTCACCTTTGCAGTCTCTCTTGAGACTAACTAGTTGGAGAAGATTAGGCTCGGAGTTGGAGGATAGAGCAAAACCAATCTCCCTTTGTGCAGTCGCAATGAAATGTAGAGACGTTGCCCGTGTGACATTTTGGCAGAACTGCACAAAACACTCTTAAGAAAAAAGTGGTGCAGTTCACCAAAAGGTCGCAATAGCAACGAGGTGAAATGGATAGCCCTATTTGCAAAACGAGGTAGAAAGGAAACAATTACTGGCCAATAACAGTTGATGACACATGCGACGACAAAAAAGAAGCATATTCCTTGTCCTAAGGGAAGATAACAACACGGTTGTGTTTGTCTAAAACGGTGTGAGGACGAGATTGCAATATGGAAAGTACGCCGGACGAGCTACGTTTTGGGCAAAGAACTATGGAAGATCCACATGCAGCAACGTGGGAAGATGGGCAGTGGAGCAAGGCCGGAGGGGATACCTGGAGGTCGTCGGGATGTAACTAGGTGAGCGGCGGCGGGCGGAATCTGCCCATACTGCGGCAGCGAGCAGGTGGCGTAGGCCCTACCACGCCGGAGCTTGGTCAGAGAGAACGGCGTGTGCGGCAGATCGGGAAGTGCTGCCTCGGCGGCGTCGAACGGAGAAACGATGCACGTCCTCCCTTTTCGCCGGCGGATGGGATGCAGCCGGATCAGTGACCAACGGTGAGAGAGAGAGAGAGGCCACTGCAGCCTTGTGTGAGATACTCTGAAGAGAGACAAACCAGGCAGGCAGGCTCCATTGTATATAGTGGAGCTGACTACCTTTTTCTCCATAAAAATCATTTTATATTCTGTGTACGTGCCATTGAGTGATATAACTTTATTTAAATATAACGCGCCAACGCATCAAGCCGAACTTTGTTTCGTGCACGCGTGGTACACGACCTCCGTAGGTAAACAACCGCTACACGCGTTCAAATTAGCACGTGGGCTGCCATTTCATACAGAAATGAGCTCCACCCTGTACCCGCGCGGGTGTGGCTGGTTACGAAGCGTGAGTACGTGCACGGTGCACCTATTCTCTTCTTTTATACGTACACCACCTACGTGGGGCTGTGTGAGAGAGATACAAACGTAGAGAGATATAGTGTGTGGGTTCATGAGAGTTTTTTTTGGGGGGGGGGAGGGGAGGGTGGGGTCAATCAAAAAATGTAACATATGCAATGTGTGTGAAATAGAGTCCTGGATATATCATATATATAGAGGGGGCGATCCACGAGAAGAGAGTGGAGGTATCATCTGCTTGAGGTGTCCATAGAATCGAAGAGAGGGATGATGTGTGTGTGCGCGCGTGCGCGATCGATAAAGAGTGCCATCGAATTTGTGTGTGCCCATGTCAAAGATATAGAGTGGCTGGCCTACTGGAACATGAGGGGACATGTGCAGTTTGTCTCTGTGGCATGGATACCTACCTACAGCGCTCGACTATCGGCGTGTGGTGGGGGGGGGGGGGAGGGAGGCCTAATTAACTATAGAGGTACAATGGCTGGTATATGTGTGGAGGAGGAGAGAGTCCTACCTCATGTATTAAGGGAGATCGATCTACCTCATGTATTAAGGGAGATCGATCGTCATCCATGCATATGTGTAGGAGAGGAATAAGGTTGGGAGAGAGACAGAGCTAGAGTGTTGGAGGGGGTGGTAGTGGAGTTGCTTCTAACAAATGGTGGGATAGGCTTGCTAGACAACCGGAGGGCACGCCTGCAATATCAATACGAGAGGGGATGGCTGCCTGTCTGTGCACGTGCGTGTGAGAGACGGGTTAGGAGGCATGCACGAATGATGGGGGGGCGATATGGATGTGGTAAGCAGACATACCTACATAGGAAGATCAATCGTCCTTTGTCAGAGAAAGGAGAGACATAACTTGTGAGGTACGTCGATCGATGGGGGGGGATAGTTAAAGTCGACCTAGGTATATGTTGGGAGATCGATCGGTATACATGCATGTGTGTTAGAAGCAAATGAGGCATGGGGAGAAGGATAGAGAGAGAGGGATGCATCTAGGAGGTGGTGCGAGAGTCATACTATATCGAGGGGAGAGAAGTATGCGAGTACGAGATCGATGAAAAGAGTGGTGGGAGTGAGGCATGGACGGTGATAAGAGAAGAGGGGAAGCTTGTGTTTTGTGCTAGGCACAACTGGCTAGAGAGGCATATCGATCGATGTGTGCCGTAAAGAAGGAGCTGGGGGGCCTACACACACCGTGGGTGAACGACCTAAAGTGAAAAGACGAATTTGCGCGATGGAGCTAGAGAATGCTGAGGGAGGGTTAGAGGGATGCGGGCGTCTGCATGCACGAGAGAAAGTTAGTGCTAGCTAGCTACAAAGATAAGAGGATTTTGTGGGTATAAAAGACGAATAGAGATCATACTTCATTATAAAAAGCGAATTCAGATATTTGAAGAATTTATCATAGTGTTTTAAACCGACGCATGTGTGAATATATATAACGGTGATACACATGGTGTGGTTATGAACATGTTATACTCCATATAATATATTTTATCTCTACTCTTATAAAAAAATGGAGTTGTTGATGATGGTGTGCCTGCCATCCTGCAATATAGGCCGTCCGATTTATATCTGACGGATAGGAAGGAAACTATGGCAATTTTGAAAAAAGATACCCACACCCCTCTCCATATTTGCAAATTAGGCCTCCCCTTGATCATGTTGATGTTCTGTGGAACGCATGGGCATCTTGCTAGTACTACGTATAACATATAGAACATTGATCATAATTTGGGCTAATGTGTGGCTTTTGCAGCTCAGGTCTAAATACTTGTCATAATGTAGGGGGCGGGGCACTATACTATGTGTGATAAACACGGTGTACACATATGGAACATGGTTTAGATTATGAATTTATAGTTAGTACATCAAATGTACTATTATTTGGAATCAACATCAAGTGTATTCAAAAAATAGAATTCGAGTTCATGTAGTACACATAGTTCATATCTATCTCTATAGTAATCATGTGGTGTGTTATTAAGGTAATACACGAATGATGGTTGAAGTTGGCAACAATCATGCTTGTAGATTTTTTATTGAAATAGAGAAACGAATTCAAATTCAGTTCGAATTGCAGCGGTAGTATAGACATTTGGAATGCACTAAAATGTTGGTATGAGTAGGTTACATGCATTATACAGCAAGCGAAAAAATTTAATTGGACATAACATGGATTCATACTACCGAATAACATTTAATTGCACTAAATTGTTGGTATGAGTAGCTTTAAATAGCATTTTTATAGTAAAACGGGGCAAGACTCTCTCTTTGTGTGGTGTGAATAGTTTTTTTTCGTTTTCTTTTTGGTTGAGGGAAGTGCGAATTGATTTGGTACGTACAAGTACAATATTACACGTTAGGCTTGTCCCTAAAATTCAACCCGCGCCATGTTATATCCCGAAAATTCAGATATCGTGTTCCCAAAACTGGCGCCTTCACAACTCGTGCCTTGCTATCCCGAAATTACAACGCGTGCAAAAACTCCCTCCAGCTGCCAAATCCCGACACGCGAAAAAGGGCCGCTAGTTCAAATCGGTGTGGGGTACTTTTGTAACACACCCTACATTTTGGGCAAGCGCGTCCCTAAGTCATGGTTCACCCCCTCCCATCGCCTCCTTTTTGCCATTCGAAATCCCAGGCCGCCATAACCTCTCCGCTCAAGCCGCGAAACCCCACCCTCCTCCGTCCGCCACCTCACCGCTGCCCAGCCGGAGCCTCTTCCCCGACGACGTCGTCCACCGGAACGGCTCGACGTCCCTCGTCCACCTCCCTGGATGAGGATCCGTCGTCCATCTCGTCATTCCGTCGGTTCAGCCGCCCCGTCCTCCACCTCCCAGGAGCGGCTCCGACGATCGCCTCGTCTATCGCGGCTGCTCCATCCCCACAGCGTCGCCTTAACCTGCTCCACCAGAACCGCAGCATCCTCACCGACTCCTCGGACGAAGCCGAGGCCTACTCGGCGCCACCAAAGAGGTTGTACACTCATCGCATCGCACCTTCTCCTTAGCTCGACCTCCCGGCACCAAAGGTGCTCCATCCTGCACCCCCATGGAGCGGCTACCTTGAAGTCGGCACCACGGGCGACATCTCCACGGCGGCTCTCCCCCAGTGCGAGGCCCCTTCGGCAGCGGCGGCCATACCAGCCGGATATGCTGCAGCTGCTCTGGCTCTCGCTCACTCGCTCGCGCTGCTGCTGCTGCTGCTCCGGCTCTCGCTCGATCGCTCGCTCGCCCAGCTGCTGCTGCTCCGGCTCTCGCTCGCTCGCGCTGCTGCTGCTCTCCCCCTCGCTCGTGTTGCTGCTCTGCTCCTATTTAGCTACACTTTAGTCGACTGAATCGACTTTTGGGTCAGTCGATTTTCAGGGGGTGGGGTGGGGGGGCTCGCCGGAGTTAAGGAAGAACCACCCACAGCGGGGACGGGGGCTCGCCGGAGAGGTACCCCACTATCTATCTTAGGGTTCAGGGTGGGGGCGGGGGGCCTATAGGGCTGGCCGGGGCGGCGGCGGACCGACGGTGGGGAGTTGTTTCGGGGCGGCGAGGCGGCGCTGGGGCCGGCGGTTCGGCCGGTGGTGGCTGGCAGCTCAGGGGGTGCAGGTTGAAGATGAACTGCAGGCCCTCCCTAAACTACATGTCAAGTGCCTCTCTGCTACCATTGCATTCAGTTTCAACTATAACATTCAGATTCCACAGTAAATTTCAGTTTCGACAGTTAAGTTCAGTGTCAACAGTATTACCTCATCTGTTGTAGTTAGGTGGTTTTTGGTGATGTAAATTTTACATCTATTTTACATCATCTATTGGAGATGCTATTAGAATCCCACTTGAGATTGACGATGTCTGTCTTGTGCTGCTTCAGCCTTGACGTCTTACGCCTCACCGAGGCTGCTCCAACGATAGAATGATCTATCACAACAGAGGAGTGCCCTGGACGCCGTCTACAGATTCCTCATATCTTCCTCCACACCTCCGACAGCCACCTCTGCCTCAACTGCTTCAGCGACCAACCCAATGATGCTGAGGTCGACACGGCTACGGCAAAGAGGTTGTACACTTGTTGCATCACTTATTACTATACATTCATGTCGATCCATTAGGGCTATTTTGGTTCAACGGAAAAACATAGCAATAGGGAATTTTCCAATGGCACTCTACTATTCAATTATTCATGCATTTTGTTGAAAGGAATGAAGCAAAACATGCACCTGGACCTACTTTTCAAAATCCTATGCATGAAAACATGACCAAGTGCATTAGTGGCAGAATAACATTCTAACTGTACACGCTTTCATATGGTTTCACTTTATTTTGGCCATGTTTCTTTGCATTCCTCTGCTCTTCCAATTCCTGTAAACCAAACACTCAAGTTGACAGAAATCTTGTGTTTACAAATGCTCTGTTTACCATGTGCATTCCTATCCTATTCTGATGTTTTTCCTATCCCTGTGCTTTTAGAATCATGCAAGCCAAATGAGCCCTTATAGAATTACTTCAGTTACAGGTAGGTGTCGAAGGGAACTTTGTGTGGTTTGTCCTGCTCCTGCCGCGACGTCGTCCACCTCAACTGAGCTGCTCCATCGACAGAAACATCCACCAAACCAGACATCACGACTTCTGACCGTCTTTCGCCGCCTCAGATCTCCTTCCCTGCCGCCGGCACCCACCGCAACGGCATCACCATCATCGACTCAGCAGATGAACCTGAGGAGTACACGGGTCCACAAGAGAGGTCGCACTCTTTTGTTTCTGCTTATGTTATGCATTGCTTAAAATTACCTGCTTCTTTATCGTCCTGTTCACCTCTTGGACTCCAAGTCAGGTCCAAATTAATGTTCAAACTTGATTTCTAAATTAGTTGTGGGGCACATATCGAGGAAGCAATGAATAGTATCTCTGTCTAATATCTGGTTCACCTAGGGTATGCCTATGTTGTTCATCTTGGGTGGGAAACAAATAGTAAAGCAATCATCATCTGTCTTTTTATTAAATTAAAGCAATCATTAGCCTGCTATCATTATTTTTGGATCCATCCACTGGTTGTTACCATCACCCTAAATTTCTGCATGCTCTCCTTACATAATCTCACCATAGTTTTTTCGTATGCATGTCAGATATTGTACACAGTCATGCTGAACATGTAGAGAAAAAGAGAAGAGTTTTGCGTGGCAATACAATGTCATGCAGACATCGCTCCATGGTGGGTTCAATGGCAAACCCTCCCTACCCCTCTCCAGATTGTAATCTAGAGGAAGATATCTGTTCTGAGGCGGATTCAGACGCCGCTGACCACTCCTATTTACCGCCCAAGGTGTTTGCTCTACCTTGGCATGATGATGTTAGTCATATCATGCATATGTTGCCTTGCAGTGCCTACTTTTGACATCATATATGTCATCTGCTTAGTTTAGACATGTTCTGTAATGCCACCTATTTAGTTTCTATATCATATATGGGAATTGTGCAGTCTCATGTCTTTTAGCCAGCCATAATATACGTGAAATGTGCAATGCCATCCTGTTTAACCAGGCATCATATATTTGAATGATATCTTGCCCATCCTTTTGTTCATTACATTTCCATTTGTCGACAATATTTGTACATTAAACTACTCTTCCTATGAATCAGCCATTTGGGTGGGAGATTGAAAAATCAGGAGTGAAAAAAGGCCTTCAGCGCAGACAGTGCTACCTGTCGAAGCAGATCTCTTGTTGGGTCCTGATAGCTCCTCAGAGATGGATTCAGAGACAGATGACCAGTCCTATTCCCCCACCGAGGTGTATGCTCTAACTTGGCACGGTTATACTGCTCATATCATGCATATGATGTCTTGCATTGCATAGATTAGACATCATATACACAATATTCAGCACCATGTTCTTACTTCAGACATCATATCTAATGCCCTTTGTTAAGCATATAAATCACATATGTGAATTTAATTATGCGATCCTGATTACTTAGATAACATGTAGGTGAATTATGTCATGCGATCCTGTTTAGTTATTCATCATATCTTTGAATTATGTTATGCTATGCTATCCAGTTTAGATAGACATCATATATGTGAAATTATGTCATGCTATCCGTTTTAGTTAAACAATATACATGCCAACTATTTCATGCCCTCTTTTTTCCACACTATCTATTGCATCTGTCTCTCATACAATGTTTGTACATTCAACTATGTTTCCTGTTTATCAGCCATTTGAATTGGAGCGGGTGATGCCAGCATCTAGCAGACTAAAAACACAGTCTTCAAATAAAACAGTGCTACCTCTTGGTGGAGATAGCACCCCGGTTGTACATGCACGAGAACCAGCCCTACCACACATAACCCAAACTCTCGCAGATTGTACCCCTACTGCGATGGACAGAGAACCAGCTTCACCCAATCTAACCCCAACCCCAGCAGATAGTAACCCAGTTCCTGTTGACACAGCACCATCTCCACCACAGAGCTCCCAAACAAGAGCAGTTAGTAAGGCAGCTCCAGTGCCCAAAGGGCCAGTACTACCACGGTGAACCCCAACTCCACCAGTTAGTACGCCTATTCCTGTGGAGGAAGCACAACCAGCTAGTCGTAGTTTAGCATCTATCGCATTTGATGTTGTTAAATCGTATGTGCGTATCTTCCCATCTTGGAAATATTATACTGAAGATGAAGGAAAATGCCAGTTGCAGGTGTTTGTCCAGGAGTTATGTGTAAGTAATGTTATTCATGACAATTACTTTGCTTTGTCCCGTACATCCTACCTCCATGATGGTTATAATACAGCAAATTTTCCCATTTTCCTCTATAGAGAAGGACCGATTTGGAAACTCGGGATGAGGTAACCTGTGCTAATACCTCTGCTATCTTCAAGAATGCTTGCTGGCAGTATCGGAATTACCTGAAGAAAACGTACTTCACCGGCAAAGAAACTCATCAAATTCCCTTACGTTCTCCTAAGACACATTTACTGGACGATTTACTGGGAACGCCTTGCTCTGTACTGGTCCCGAACCAAGAATGTGGTAAGGTATATGAGCTCATTTTCTATTTTAAGTACTATATTCTTGCGTCTTACTGTACTCTATTCATGTAGAACAAGTGCCTAAACCTGAAGAACAACTGTTCTAATTTAAGATTCCATTGCTATCATAGTTCAAAAAAGCGCTAGGCATTAATTGTGCGTTTTCCCACCGCCTTGCGCTTTACTGACCAAAGCGCATACTTATGCGCAGTTATGCACAGATTAAGCGTAGTTATGCGCAATGTGTTTCGCCAATGCCTAGAGCCTAGGCGCGCTTAAGCGCTCGCTTAGGCGCGCCTTTTTTAACTATGATTGCTATCGTGCATACTGCTTTGCTCTTGTATCATTGTATTTACTCATACAAACTTATTTTTAAATTGAAGGATCCAATCGAAACTTCAATGGCACAGCAGGTATGTTCACGCATGTTTCTTTAACAGGCTTGCTCTTATCAATAGCTCTGTTGATTTCAATTTCAATTGTGTATACAGTTGACTTCTCATATCATGCACATTACTAGCATCACAACAGAGCCAATAGTGTTGTTGTACATGTAGACCCGTGGTACCCATCTGAAATCTTGTTGTGCCATGTAGTTTCCCTCGCTTTGTATTCTTTCATAGCTGCTTTGTCTTGAACTAATATGATTTGAACCGTGTCTCTATTTTGATTTGGCAAGACAATGCAGTGACCATAGGACATAGACATATGTTTGTTTGATGCTTTTATTATGTACTAGTACTTGGCAATAGAAGACTTGGTAGTTTAATCCTGTCCACCTTACTAATGAACTGGTTCACTTAAATGAGTTTCATATACTAGTACATGCTAAACTGTTATGTGTCTGCTTGTTTCTTCTTTTAGAATGCTGACAGAATATTGGGGAAGAGTGCCTTATTAAGCAATGGTAAAGGAAGTAATGCAGATAAGGTTCAGGATAGTGACACATCCTCGTTGGTCTCCAACAAAGCTGATAAAACAGCTAAGGAAGACTATCTCGAAGACAGTGAGACAACCCCAAAGTCCTGTCTTGGTTTAGTGTTGGAGTTATTGGCCACTACTGCTTGCACAAGCTATTCAAACTCACTGTGGTGCGACAAGAAGCGGAAGGACTGCAGAAGTCCCTGGAGCGTTCATATGCATACTTTCTGGTGCAATAGCAAGCGTTGGAGGATTTTAGCCCCAAACAGGACAAAGCTAATAAGCTTGCTAAGCTTATTGCCATCATGGTGGATACCACGTTTCTTGAGCTCTTATGAAGTTGTTTCAGTTATGCTCTTGTTTTGCTGCCGTGTTTATTTGCACTGGTGGCCAATTTTGACGGCCAGTGTGTGTAATATGCTGCTTTGTTCCCTATATTTGCACTGGTGGCGAACTTTGATGCCCAGTGGATGTAATATGTGTAATAGCGGTAATAGGCTAGCGTTAATTGCTTGCTTATTTATTTCCTTATTGTCTTGTTTAGTTGTTTGCTTGTAGTCACTGCAGTTCTTTTTCTGTGTTTTTCTAGTGGCCACAATAACCTATTTTTGGAAACTAGGCCAAAATAATCATGGCAACACACGGACTGTTGTAACCATGGGCCTCCTGCGGGCCGTATGATCCATGGGCCTTCTACGGGCCGTAGGTCCATTGGCCTTCTATACGGGCCATATGATCCATGGGCCTTCTACGAGTCGTACGATCCATGGGCCTTTTATGGGCCGTACGATCCATGGGCCTTCTACGGGGCGTATCATCATTTCGCCAATCATGGGCCGTACTATTCATGGACAATAACGGGCCATTTATTGGCCGTATTTGATAACTCTATGAAAACAGCCCAACGGGTTTTTTTCGACATGAAAACGGCCCAACGTATTAACGGGCCGCAAACGGGCCGACGGTAACCACGGGCTGAATTTGGCCCACAAGCAGAAAATGACAGTAACGGGCTGTAAGTAACCGAATGCTGGAAATGAGCCCAAGAATAAATGGGCCATGAGAAGGCTGAAAGATATCATGGGCTGGAAACGGCCCAACGGAATAATGGGCCGTTAATGGGTATAAAGTGATACACTGTTCATTACGGGCCAGTTTTACCACGGGCCGTTAAGGGGCCGAGGGTTACTAAGGGCCTCATATGGGCCGAAAGACGTCATGGGCCATACATGGGCCGGAAGTTAAAACGGGTTGGAATTATATTGGACGGCCCAGATGACGCTACTAGGCCTAATTCGGATAGGCCGTAAACGGGCCCTGGGATAGCGGGCTGTAAATGCGTTATATGCGAACATGCCGTTAACAGGCTTGCCGTGGGCCGGCCCGCCACCTTTTGACCAAGTCAAACGGGCCGGCCTTTTCACACGAATGGGCCTCTGTTGGGCCGTGCCACGTGTCGGCGTATCATAGGCGCTTTGGGTCCAATGAGTGGATGACATCTGTCCCAACGGTGAGCCGACACGTGTTTCCTCCAGCCAATGATGATTATACACGGGGAAAATCCCCATTGGTTGGGGCTGTTAACGGGTTATCGGATCCAAAACCGGACCCGATAGCTTAACGGCGTTTCGTTATGGTGGATGGCACGTGTCAGTCACCCTTGACGAAAGCACTTCTGTGACGCGCGATTTATCGTCATGGAAGTGGACACTTCCGTGATGATAATTTTGGTAATGTCATGGAACACTTCTACGACAGCACATGTATGACTATCTCGATTCTGTCATAAATTTTTCATGGATGTACATGCATGACAGAAAACGTGACCTACTGTGACAAACACGTATCATCACGGAAGTGTATTTTTTTGTAGTGATAGTAATGATTCTAACACTCATGGAGTCTTGGTACTGATCATGTTTTGCTCGTGGAAGAGGCTTAGTCTTGGTACAAAAGATTTTCATTGGACCCGATGCACTAGGTATTACACCTAGATCGGATATGAACTCCTTCGTCCAGACTCCTTCATTTGCTGCTTCCAAAGCAGCTATGTACTCCGATTCACACGTAGATCCCGCCACGACACTCTGCTTGGAACTGCACCAACTGACAGCTCCACCATTAAATATAAATACGTATCCGGTTTGTAACTTAGAGTCATCTGGATCAGTGTCAAAGCTTGCATCAACGTAACCATTTACGACAAGCCCTTTGCTACCTCCATAAATGAGAAACATATCCTTAGTCCTTTTCAGGTATTTCAGGATGTTCTTGACCGCTGTCCAGTGATCCACTCTTGGATTACTTTGGTACCTCCCTGCTAAACTTATAGCAAGGCACACATCTGGTCTGGTACACAGCATTACATGCATGACAGAACCTATGGCTGAGGCATAGGGAATGACTTTCATTTTCTCTCTATCTTATGTAGTGGTGGGCATTGAGTCTGACTCAACTTCACACCTTGTAACACAGGCAAGAACCCTTTCTTTGACTGATCCATTTTGAACTTCTTTAGAACTTTACCAAGGTATGTGCTTTGTGAAAGTCCAATTAAGCGTCTTGATCTATCTCTATAGATCTTGATGCCTAATATATAAGCAGCTTCACCGAGGTCTTTCATTGAAAAATTCTTATTCAAGTATTCTTTTATGCTATCCAGAAATTATGTATTGTTTCCAATCAACAATATGTCATCCACATATAATATTAGAAATGCTACAGAGCTCCCACTCATTTTCTTGTAAACACAGGCTTCTCCAAAAGTCTGTACAAAACCATATGCTTTGATCACATTGTCAAAGCGTATATTCCAACTCCAAGATGCTTGCACCAGTCCATAAATGGATCGCTGGAGCTTCCACACTTTGTTAGCACCTTTAGGATCGACAAAACCTTTTTGTTGCATCATATACAACTCTTCTTTAAGAAATCCATTAAGGAATGCGGATTTGACATCCATTTGCCAAATTTCATAATCATAAAATGCGGCAATTGCTAACATGATTCGGACAGACTTAAGCATCGCTACTGGTGAGAAGGTCTCATCATAGTCAACTCCTTGAACTTGTCGAAAACCTTTCGCAACAAGTCGAGCTTTGTAGACAATAACATTACCGTCAGTGTCAGTCTTCTTCTTGAAGATCCATTTATTCTCTATGGCTTGCCGATCATCGGGCAAGTCAACCAAAGTCCACACTTTGTTCTCACACATGGATCCCATCTCAGATTTCATGGCCTCAAGCCATTTCCCGGAATCTGGGCTCATCATCGCCTCCTCATAGTTCGTAGGTTCTTCATGGTCTAGTAACATGACTTCCAGAACTGGATTACCGTACCACTCTGGTGCGGACCGTACTCTGGTTGACCTACGAGGTTCGGTAGTAACTTGATCTGAATTTCATGATCATCATCATTAACTTACTCACTAATTGGTGTAGGCATCACTGGAACTGATTTCTGTGATGAACCATTTTCCATTTCGAGAGAAGGTACAACTACCTCATCAAGTTCTACTTTCCTCCCACGAGAGAGACTCCTTCTCTAGAAAGGATCCATTCTTAGCAACAAATGTCTTGCATTCGGATCTGTGATAGAAGGTGTACCCAATAGTTTCTTTTGGGTATCCTATGAAGACGCACTTCTCCGATTTGGGTTCGAGCTTATCAGGTTGAAGCTTTTTCACATAAGCATCGCAGCCCCAAACTTTAAGAAATGACAGCTTAGGTTTCTTGCCAAACCACAGTTCATATGGTGTCGTCTCAACGGATTTAGATGGTGCCCTATTTAACGTGAATGCAGCCGTCTCTAAAGCATAACCCCAAAATGACAGTGGTAAATCGGTAAGAGACATCATATATCACACCATATCTAATAAAGTACGGTTACGACGTTCGGACACACTATTACGCTATGGTGTTCCAGGTGGCGTGAGTTGCGAAACTATTCCACATTGTTTCAAATGAAGACCAAACCCATAACTCAAATATTCCCTCCGCGATCAGATCGTAGAAACTTTATTTTCTTGTTACGATGATTTTCCACTTCACTCTAAAGTTCTTTGAACTTTTCAAATGTTTCAGACTTATGTTTCATTAAGTAGATATACCCATATCCGCTCAAATCATCTATGAAGGTCAGAAAATAACGATACCCACCGCGAGCCTCAACACTTATCGGACCGCATACATCAGTATGTATTATTTTCAATAAGTCAGTTGCTCGTTCCATTGTTCCGGAGAACGGGGTCTTAGTCATCTTGCCCATGAGGCATGCTTGACAAGCATCAAGTGATTCCAAAAGCCCATCAGCATGGAGTTTCTTCATGCGCTTTACACCAATATGACCTAAACGGCAGTGCCACAAATAAGTTGCACTATCATTATTGACTTTGCATCTTTTGGCTTCAATATTATGAATATGTGTATCACTACGATCAAGATTCAACAAAAAATAGACTACTCATCAAGGGTGCATGACCATAAAAGATATTACTCATATAAATAGAACAACCTGTCGGTGTTCTGGGAACGGGGGTCCCCAGACTTGCCTGCCTGCGGCCCACGGCGTGGCTGTGCTAGCAGGCATGTACGACCCATCTTCATCGACAAGGCATTCCAGACCCTCGCGAGGGGCCAAGCCTCGCGAGGCGGGCGACTCAAGACCTCCTCAGGAGCGGCCTCACCAGGTTGGCTCCCGAGGGGCGAAGAGATCAAGGCAAGGCAAACCTCGCGAGGTTCTCGTGACGTGAGCCATGACGATCGAGAACCAGACGGGCGCCAGCGCGCGCAGCGTCCTTGTTTCCTCTTTGGTGCTATGGAGGCAGGCGCAGGCGCGGAGTACCGAGGCATCAAGCAAAGGTTTCCATATCAGTGCAATGAGACCAAGACTAGAAGGACGGCAAGATGGAGGTCACCGTGGAGCCCAAGGCGGCGTCACCACCAGAGCCTTTTGCAGGCGAAGACTACTTTTGTCACGATAAGCTGTACTAGCTGTCCCCTTTCAAATTGGCCGTTGTTGGCTCCCTTCCCGCTCAATATTTGGGGAGAGGGCCAGGGCCTGTATAAATAGGACTAGCCACCACCGTAGGGGAGAACGGATTAAGAGGCATCTCATCCGATCCTTAGCCACACACCAAGCACAAGAACACCTCAACCTCAGGAGGCTGTTCTTCCCCTTGTACTGTTCATCACCAGCCTAAGAGGCAATCCACCACCACCACACTGGAGTAGGGTATTACACCACAACGGTGGCTCGAACCAGTATAAATCTTGTGTCCCTTGTGTTGTGAGTTCGTCGAGTTCGTCCGAAAGATCTTAGCTAGTTAGGACGTGGATCGGTAGGGAGGAAATCTTCGCGCACACCCCAGTGTTCGAACCTTAAGGGTTTTGCCGGAACCCGTGATCCAACATTTTGGCGCGCCAGGTAGGGGTGCGCCGAAGCTTCCTTTCCATCGCTCCGCGTCCGGTTGCTCCGTCGTCTCCATGGCGGACGCTCGCCGCGCTCGTGCTGAGCGTCGGCTGCCCTCGCCACCCGCGTCGCTCAGACGGCTCCCATCGGCGGGTGATACGTCTCCAACGTATCTATAATTTTTAATTGCTTCATGCTATATTATATTCTGTTTCGGATGATTAATGGGCTTTGTTATACACTTTTATATTATTTTTGGGACTAACCTATTAACCGGAGGCCCAGCCCAAACTGCTGTTTTTTTTCCTATTTCAGAGTTTCGCAGAAAAAGAATGTCAAACGGAGTCCAAACGGAATGAAACCTTCGGGAACGTGATTTTCGAAACAAACGTGATCCAGAGGACTTGGACCCTACGTCAATAAAGCAACCAGGAGAGCACGAGGTAGGGGGCGCGCCTACCCCCCGGGCGCGCCCTCCACCCTCATGGGGCCCATGTTGCTCCACCGACGTACTTCTTCCTCCTATATATACCTACGTACCCCCAAACCAACGCAATGCTCAAGAGGTAGCAAGAAGGATTTCTGGCGCCGTTGCCGGGGAGTCTACGCAAAAGTCAACATACCAAGTACCCATCACAAACTCTTATCTCCCGCATTACATTATTTGCCATTTTCCTCTCGTTTTCCTCTCCCCCACTTCACCCTTGCCGTTTTATTCGCCCTCTCTTTTCCGTTCGCCTCTTTTTCGCTTGCCTCTTGTTTGGTCGTGTGTTTGATTACTTGCTTGTCACATGGCTCAAGATAATACTAAATTGTGTGACTTTACCAATACCGACAACAATGATTTTCTTAGCACTCCGATTGCTCCTCTTACCGATATTGAATCTTGTGAAACTAATGCTGCTTTGTTGAATTTTGTCATGAAATATCAATTCGCCGGCCTTCCTAGTGAAGATGCCGCTACCCATCTAAATAGCTTCATTGATTCGTGTGATATGCAAAAGAAGAAAGATGTGGACAATGATATTGTTAAATTGAAGCTATTTCCTTTTTCACTTAGATATCGTGCTAAAGCTTGGTTTTCATCTTTGCCTAAAAATAGCATTGTTGAGGAAATCGTTAACTGGTAACTGCTCGGTTGGCTGGCGTGTAGGGGATTAATAGCCTAATCGGAAGTTAATCGGCCATTTAATCAATTAATCGGACGATTTATCAGTTTATCGGCTACTTGGTGACCCTATGAGTAGGGATTAATCGGCAAGTTAACTGGTTAATCCGATGAATTCTTGAACAGGGAAAAATAGTATTGATTGTTGGAATAAGTGCAAAGATGATTTTATCTCTAAGTATTTTCCTCCCGCTAAGACCATCTCTCTTAGAAACGATATTATGAATTTTAAGCAACTTGATCATGAACATGTTGCACAAGCTTGGGAGAGGATGAAATTAATTATACGTAATTGCCCTACACATGGTTTAAATCTTTGGATGATTATACAAAAAAATTATGCCGGACTGAATTTTGCTTATAGAAATCTTTTAGATTCGGCCGCGGGTGGCACTTTTATGGAAATCACTTTAGGAGAAGCTACTAAACTCCTAGATAATATTATGGTTAATTATTCTCAATGGCACACCGAAAGATCTACTAATAAAAAAGTGCATGCGATAGAAGAAATTAATGTTTTGAGTGGAAAGATGGATGAACTTATGAAATTATTTTCTAATAAAAGTGTTTCTTCTGATCCTAATGATATGCCTTTGTCTACTTTGATTGAATATAATAATGAGTCCATGGATGTGAATTTTGTTGGTAGGAATAATTTTGGTAACAATGCGTATAGAGGAAACTTTAATCCTAGGCCGTATCCTAGTAATTCCTCTAATAATTATGGTAATTCCTACAACAATGCTTATGGAAATTTTAATACGATTCCCTCTGAATTTGAGACTAGTGTTAAGGAGTTTATGAATTCACAAAAGAATTTCAATGCTTTGCTTGAAGAAAAATTGCTTAAAGTTGATGAATTGGCTAGGAACGTTGATAGAATTTCTCTTGATGTTGATCCTTTGAAACTTAGATCTATTACACCTAAGCATGATATCAATGAGTCTCTCAAAGCCACGAGAATTTCCATTGATGAGTGCAAAGAAAGAACCGCTAGGATGCGTGCTAAGAAAGATTGCTTTGTGAAAGCGTGTTCTTCTAGTTTCTATGAAAATAAAGAGGAAGATCTAAAAGTTATTGATGTGTCCCCTATTAAATCTTTGTTTTCCAATATGAATCTTGATAATGATGGGACTGAATATGAGCCACCTTTACCTAGAAGGCGTCCCAAAAATTCGGAGTTTTTAGATCTTGATGCAAAAATTGGTAAAAGTGGGATTGAAGAGATCAAAACTCTAGATATTAATAAACCCACTATTTTGGATTTCATGGAATTTAATTATGATAATTGCTCTTTGATAGATTGTATTTCCTTGTGGCAATCCGTGTTAAATTCTCCGCATGCTTATAGTCAACATAAAGCTTTTACCAAACATATCGTTGATGCTTTGATGCAAACTTATGAAGAAAAACTTGAGTTGGAAGTTTCTATCCCTAGAAAACTTTATGATTAGTGGGAACCTACTATTAAAATTAAAATTAAAGATCGTGAATGCTATGCTTTGTGTGATTTGGGTGCTAGTGTTTCGACGATTCCAAAAACTTTATGTGATTTGCTAGGTTTCCGTGATTTTGATGATTGTTCTTTAAACTTGCACCTTGCGGATTCCACCATTAAGAAACCTATGGGAAGAATTAATGATGTTCTTATTGTTGCAAATAGGAACTATGTTCCCGTATATTTCATTGTTCTTGATATAGATTGCAATCCTTCATGTCCTATTATTCTTGGTAGACCTTTCCTTAGAACGATTGGTGCAATTATTGATATGAAGGAAGGGAATATTAGATTCCAATTTCCGTTAAAGAAAGGCATGGAACACTTTCCTAGAAAGAAAATAAAATCACCTTATGAATCTATTATGAGAGCCACTAATGGATTGCCTACCAAAGATGGCAATACCTAGATCTATCCTTGCTTTTATGCCTAGCTAGGGGCGTTAAACGATAGCGCTTGTTGGGAGGCAACCCAATTTATTTTTAGTTTTTTGCTTTTTGCTTCTGTTTAGGAATAAATCTTTGGTCTAGCCTCTGGTTAGATTTTTTTATGTTTTAATTAGTGTTTGTGCCAAGTTAAACCTATAGGATCTTCTTGGATGATAGTTATTTGATCTTGCTGAAAATTGCAGAAACTTTCTCTTCACGAAAACAATTGTTAAAAATCACCAGAACGTAATAAAATATTGATTCCAATTTCTTCTGATCAATAAACAAATTGTATAGTTCGTCCTATTTTTTATGAATTTTTGGAGTTCTAGAAGTTTGCGTTAGTTACAGATTACTACAGACTGTTCTGTTTTTGGCAGATTCTATTTTTCGTGTGTTGTTTGCTTATTTTGATGAATCTATGGTTAGTAAAATAGTTTATAAACCATATAGAAGTTGGAAATACAGTAGGTTTAACACCAATATAAATAAAGAATGAGTTCATTACAGTACCTTGAAGTGGTGTTTTGTTTTCTTTCGCTAACGGAGCTCACGAGATTTTCTGTTAAGTTTTGTGTTGTGAAGTTTTCAAGTTTTGGGTAAAAGATTTGATGGATTATGGAATAAGGAGTGGCAAGAGCCTAAGCTTGGGGATGCCCATGGCATCCCAAGATAATCTAAGGACACCAAAAATCCAAAGCTTGGGGATGCCCCGGAAGGCATCCCCTCTTTCGTCTACTTTCATCGGTAACTTTACTTGGAGCTATATTTTTATTCACCACATGATATGTATTTTGCTTGGAGCATCTTGTATGATTTTAGTCTTTGCTTTTTAGTTTACCACAATCATCTTTTCTGTACACACCTTTTGAGATAGACACACATGATTCGGAATTTATTAGAATACTCTATGCGCTTCACTTATATCTTTTGAGCTATATAGTTTTTGCTCTAGTGCTTCACTTATATCTTTTAGAGCACGTCGGTGGTTTTGTTTTATAGAAACTATTATTCTCTCATGCTTCACTTATATTATTTTGAGAGTCTTAAACAGCATGGTAATTTGCTTAAATTGGGAAATTAATCCTAATATACTAGGTATTCAAGACTAGTAAAAACTTTCTTATGAGTGTGCTGAATACTAAGAGAAGTTTGATGCTTGATGATTGTTTTGAGATATGGAGGTAGTGATATTAAAGTTGTGATAGTTGAGTAGTTGTGAAATACTTGTGTTGAAGTTTGCAAGTCCCGTAGCATGCACGTATGGTAAACATTATGTAACAAATTTGAAACATGAGGTGTTCTTTGATTGTCTTCCTTATGAGTGCCGGTCGGGGACGAGCGATGGTCTTTTCCTACCAATCTATCCCCCTAGGAGCATGCGCGTAGTGCTTGGTTTTTGATGACTTGTAGATTTTTGCAATAAGTATGTGAGTTCTTTATGACTAATGTTGAGTCCATGGATTATACGCACTCTTACCCTTCCATCATTGCTAGCCTCTTCGGTACCGTGCATTGTCCTTTCTCACATTGAGAGTTGGTGCAAACTTCGCCGGTGCATCCAACCCCCGTGATATGATACGCTCTTTCACACATAAACCTCCTTATATCTTCCTCAAAACAGCCACCATACCTACCTATTATGGCATTTCCATAGCCATTCCGAGATATATTGCCATGCAACTTTCCACCGTTCCGTTTATCATGACACGTTCATCATTGTCATATTGCTTTGCATGATCATGTAGTTGACATCGTATTTGTGGAAAAGCCACCGTTCATAATTTTTCATACATGTCACTCTTGATTCATTGCCTATCCCGGTATACCGGCGGAGGCATTCATATAGAGTCATACCTTGTTCTAGTATCGAGTTGTAATCCTTGAGTTGTAAATAAATAGAAGTGTGATGATCATCATTCATACAGCATTGTCCCAAAAAAAGAGAAAGGCGAAATAAAAAAAGAAGGCCCAAAAAGAAAGAGAAAAAAAAAGAAAAAAGGGACAATGCTACTATCCTTTTTTTTCGCACTTGTGCTTCAAAGTAGCACCATGATTTTCATGATAGAGAGTCTCTTGTTTTGTCACTTTCATATACTAGTGGGAAATTTTCATTATAGAACTTGGCTTGTATATTCCAACAATGGGCTTCCTCAAATGCCCTAGGTCTTCGTGAGCAAGCAAGTTGGATGCACACCCACTTAGTTTCTTTTGATTGAGCTTTCATGCATTTATAGCTCTAGTGCATCCGTTGCATGGCAATCCCTACTCCTCACATTGACATCAATTGATGGGCATCTCCATAGTCTGTTGATTAGCCGCGTCAATGTGAGACTTTCTCCCTTTTTGTCTTCTCCACATAACCCCCATCATTATATTCTATTCCACCCATAGTGCTATATCCATGGCTCATGCTCATGTATTGCCTGAAGGTTGAAAAAGTTTGAGATTTCAAAAGTATGAAACAATTGCTTGGCTTGTCATCGGGGTTGTGCATGATGAGAGCATTCTTGAGTAACAAAAATGGAGCATGACTAAACTATATGATTTTGTAGGGATGAACTTTCTTTGGCCATGTTATTTTGAGAAGACATAACTGCTTAGTTAGTATGCTTGAAGTATTATTCCTTTTATGTCAATATTAAACTTTTATCCTGAATCTTTCGGATCTGAATATTCATACCACAATTAAGAGGGTTACATTAAAAAATTATGCCAAGTAGCATTCCGCATCAAACATTATGTTTTTATCATTTACCTACTCGAGGACGACAAGGAATTAAGCTTGGGGATGCTTGATACGTCTCCAACGTATCTATAATTTTTGATTGCTTCATGCTATATTATATTCTGTTTTGGATGATTAATGGGCTTTGTTATACACTTTTATATTATTTTTGGGACTAACCTATTAACCGGAGGCCCAGCCCAAACTGCTGTTTTTTGCCTATTTCAGAGTTTCACAGAAAAAGAATATCAAACGGAGTCCAAACAGAATGAAACCTTCGGGAACGTGATTTTCGAAACAAACGGGATCCCGAGGACTTGGACCCTACGTCAAGAAAGAAACCAGGAGAGAACGATGTAGGGGGCGCGCCTACCCCTCTGGGCGCGCCCTCCACCCTCGTGGGGCCCATGTTGCTCCACCGACGTACTTCTTCCTCCTATATATACCTACATACCCCCAAACCAATGCAGTGCTAAAGAGGTAGCAGCGGGCCATCTCGCTGTTCTCCGTCGCCTGCCACCAATGCCGCCACCGGCCTGGCGGGGAACGAGCAGCAAGCGTCCTCGCGGCACCCCTCGGTGCGGCGGGACGGCCGCACCGCCACTCCATCGCTGACCCTGGCCGGTTCCTCATCCCATGCACGTCGCGCTCCCATGGACACGCGGGCCGTGCTCCTCATGGCGCACGAGCTCCTGCGCTACCGCCCAGTCGACGACCTCTACGAGGACTGGCTCGACCGCATCGCCGAGCTTGTCCGAGCCGCAGGGGGCTCCCCTGCGTCGTCCCTCTCTCCGCCTCGCCCTCCGCCAGCTACGGGCGATGTAGCTCACGGAGCACCTCCACCACCTCTGCCCCAAGACGGCGCCCTGGCACCATGGCGCGCGGCTCCGCGGCGTGACCCGCCGCGTCCGGTGCCTGCGCGTGAAGAAAGATGTTGTCAAGAAGTCCCTCGACCGCAAGAGAACGCTCCGCCACTCCTCGCACCGCCGCGCCAGGATTGTTTGCCGCGGCAAGGCCCCGCGCCGCTTGCCATAGCGGCGCGCGGGCGCCAAGACCAAGCTCCAACCCCAAGGCGGGCCCCGGTGACCACGGCCGGCTGCCGCGCCTTCACCCCCGAGCTGCGTAGCTTTGCCTGGCCGGGCAAGTTCAAGCCAGATCTGCCTCCTCGCTACGACGGCACCCCCGACCCCGCGGAGTTCTTGCAGCTCTACGAGCTGAGCATCGAGGCGGAAACGGCGACGAGAAAGTCATGGCGAACTGGTTCCCCATGGCTCTCAAGGATGGCGCCCGCTCCTGGCTCCTGAACCTGCCCCCAGGCTCGATCTCCTCCTGGGACGAGATGCGCAACCGTTTCATTGCCAACTTCCAGGGCACTCGCGACTGCCTGCCGACCGGGGGTGACCTGCACCGCGTCAAGCAACAACCAGGAGAGACCCTCCAGAAGTACATCCAGCGCTTCAACAACGTCCGCCTCAAGATCCCCAAAGTATTGGACGAGGCCATCATCTCCGCGTTCTCTGATGGCGTCCGCGACGTCAAGATGAAGGAGGAGCTCGCTATCCACGAGGAGTTGTGCATGTCTCTGGAGCTGTTCAACCTGGCGACCAAGTGCGCAAGAGCTGAGGATGGGCGCCTTTCCCTCCTCGAGCTCCCAGCTGCGGACCCGGAGGAGAAGAAAGCCAAGTCCAAGGACGTGAAGCGCAAGGGAGCAGCCGTGCTCGCGGCGGAACCAGACACCAAGCGCGGCAGGGACCAGCCCGAGTCATCCAAGGGCAGCCGACCGTTCTGCGCCTTCCATAACCTGCATAACCACAACACCAGTGACTGTCAAGAGCTTAGAGCCATTCGAGAAGGACGCTTCGGTCGAGGCCCCGAGCACAGCGACCGGGGCTACGGCCGGGGAGGAGCACGTGGCGGCGGACGCTGGGACGACCGAGGCCTGTGCCAGTAGTGGCGCGACCGGCCTCGTGAGGACCGCTAGCAGGATCAGCCTCGCGAGGGTGCCTGGAGGGACCATCCTTGTGAGGATCGTCCTCAGGGCAACGCCGGTCTCCCTCCACTACCGCCACCGCCAAGAAGGAATGACGACCAGCATCAAGATGAGGGGGCTGGGGGCTTCAGGAGCCGCGTGCTATCGCCTGCATCTTGGGCGGAGCTCAAGCCCCAGCCTCACAGCGTATCTTCAAACAGTTTGCTCGTGAAGTAAATGCAGTCCTCCCCAAGCTCGAGGCCACACGCCCGCTCAGGTGGTCCAAGTGCGCCATCACCTTCAGTTCGGCAGATCAGCTCAGGTGTGCAGCTACCGCTGGCGCCCTCCCAATGCTTTGTTCACCAGTCATCAGCAACATGCAAGTTACCAAAACCCTCATCGACGGTTGCGCAAGGCTCAACGTCCTGTCCGTCGACACATTCGACAACCTCCAAGTGCCATATGACCAGCTTCGGCCTACCAAGCCTTTCTCAGGAGTGACCGACGGTTCCACCACACCGATAGGGCAGGTCCGCCTTCCTGTCACCTTCGGAGAACGCAACAACTACTGCACCGAGCTCATCGAATTCGACGTCTCCTACATCCGCCTGCCATACAATGCGATCCTCGGGTACCCAGCCCTGGCCAAGTTCATGGGGGTGACCCATAATGGCTAGAATGTCCTCAAGATGCCAGGAAGCGGCGGAATCATCACGGTCCCGTGCGAAGAAAGAGATGCGGTGTGCTCCCTCGAGCGTGCCTTCCAAGCCGCAGCAATCGACGACCCCGACAGCAAGGGCGAGTGCCCTCCTGAGGCCGCCCCCAAGAAGAAGCAGTTGCGCCGTGCAGGACCTCAGGAAGGTGGCGACGCAACTGGAACCTCGTCAGGATCAGCGCCCGCGCCAGGGGCGTCTCCCTCCATCGCATAGGAAGGCGCGCCCGACGCCCTCCTCAGGCAGGGCTCGGGGTCTCTCTTCTAGAGGGCCCCAGACCTTGCCAACATCACGAGGGAGGCGCTTGGGCACCACTTGGAGGCGTGCTTCATGGCACGTTTCCCTTAGGAGGAGACAGGGCAAGGAGTGCCCACCGATCAGGAGTTCATCACGAAGACCACTCAGGAACTGCAAGATGCAAGGGCCATATGCGGCGGCCGCCGCTCACCGTGCGCAGCTCCCCATCCAGGCAAGGATGCCGGGCTGCACGTCTGCATCGACGTCCCAGGGCTCAACAGGGCCGCCTCTCAGGAGCTTTTCTGGCCTTCGCTCGTGGGACGCTGCGAGGGCCCACCTCACAGATACGTTCGCATGCCTTTTGCCCTGCCGAGCGTGGCGACCGCCTACCAGCGCAACCTGCAGAGCGTCCTGGCGGCTCAGGAGGCCAGGCACCACGCTGCGCTAACGGAGATGGAGACGGTCCTCAAGGAATCACCTGGACCCCCAGAGCCTCCCGAGGCTCAGGGCCCCGGTGGCTCATGAGGAGCAACCCCTTCGCCGCGTACCTTCAGCTGCCCCGACTCGCCTTCGTCAATAGAACCAGGTGACATTTTCCAAGTTCATTTAGCTGGGAGCGCCCATCAGGCTGCATCATTCCCAGGCCGCGTGGGTCCGTCCCTGTGGCATGTATCCCTATTTATGCCTTTAGCTTACCTTGTTGGGGCCGCCCCTCGGGCTGCATCATCCCTAAGCCGCTCGGGCCTGACCCAGTGGCATGTACCTTTCCCGCATTTACTTAAGCCAGTATGCTTTCCATGCTTAACCTACCTATGGCTACTACTTCTTCGATCGTCACCTCCCACGGGGGCTACTCACGCCGGCACGGCGCTGGTGCACGGGTCCGTCCCTGCCACGTTGACAAACCTGAGCGGCCGAGCTCTGGATCGCGGCACGCCCCGTGCACGTCACCTCACCAGGCCCTCAGTGCCTTCGTCTCCTCGCGATGCAGCCAACGGCGGACTGGCAACCATAATGGCAAACTGTGTTCCTCCTTGTGCTGGCTTGCAAGAATCTCATGAGGATAACTGCAAACGGCACTGCGAGCCCCCACTTCTTCCATGTAATCCGCTTGCGCGTTAAAAGGGGGGCTCCTGAGCATCGCGACTCAGAGCTCTTACTGGCTCTCCAGCCCTCACCCCCTGGCCTTGACCACGGCACGCGACCTGGCATACCAGCGGCGGCTGAGCTCGCTCGAGGGCCGGGACCGGAGGACGTAGAGCACAAAGGAGAGGGTGTGAGAGGGGGAAACTCGTATGGGCCAGACCTAGCTACGGTGCGGACGCCAACACACGAGCCTGGCGCGTCCCGAAGAGTTAACCCCGAATCGACAAGATAAGTCCCGCACTCGAACCAGCTAATTGTTTGAGTCTAGGAGTCGTGCTCGCCGCAATCCTGTTACAGCAACGCCGCCTCCCTTTCTTACCTTACCACGGCTGCTTGAGTGCTAAAGGGGACCCCCTGAGCATCGCTGTTGGTGTCAAAACCGGCGGATCTTGGGTAGGGGGTCTCGAACTGTGCGTCTAAGGTTGATGGTTGCAGGAGACGGGGGGACACGATGTTTACCCAGGTTCGGGCCCTCTCTATGTAGGTAATACCCTACTTCCTGCTTGATTGATCTTGATGAATATGAGTGTTACAAGAGTTGATCTACCACAAGATCGTAATGCCTAAACCCTAGAAGTCTAGCCTGTATGACTATGTTAATGAGTATCTCCTATCCGGACTACGCCCTCCAGTTTATATAGACACCGGAGGGATCTAGGGTTACATAGAGTCGGTTGCATAGGAGGAATCTTCACAGTTGATCACCAAGCTTGCCTTCCACGCCAAGAAGAGTCCTATCTGGACACGGGTACAGTCTTCGGCCTTCATGTCTTCATAGCCCATCAGTCCGGCCCATGGATAACAGGCCGGACGCTCGAGGACCCCTTAGTCCAGGACTCCCTCAGTAGCCCCTGAACCTGGCTTCAATGACGAGGAGTCCGACGCGCAGATTGTCTTCGGCATTGCAAGGCGGGTTCCCTTTTCTCGAACTCCAAGATAGTCTTTAGATGTAATAATTGTATCGGACCTGTATACACAACTGCAGAGGATATATAATATTTTCACGAGTCCAATCCGCTGACAACTTTTTGGTAACATGACATCACGCCTACTCGGCCATTATTTTCGAACCGTTAGCTAGCCCGCCGTCCCACATCTCGAGACGTGGTTTTATTGGCATGTCTTATCCCAGCGAAGATCGTGTCTCTTCCTTTTTCAAGGGATTCTTATCAACCCAGACGTGGGTAACCCAACCGTCACTTGGGTACAACTCCTAGGGAATAGGCAAGTTTTGAGGCCTAGGAGGAGACGTTCGATATTCGCGGCCTTTATATAGGGGTACAGACCCGTCTTTTTCTTTCACGCTTGCTTCTTCCTCAACCCCTGCTACCCCGAGTTCCAACACCGGGGTTCCAATCGCCACAAGCTCCAATCATGTCCGGATCCAGCCGTCAAGGCCGGTGGGTGGCTTCTTCTGTCACGGAGGGAGATATTGCAAAGCTTCGGGCGGCGAGGTATCTGACCGCGGAAATCCTTCATCGGCTTCCTGCCGAGGGGCAGGTTATTCCCACCCCCAGATCTGGCGAGAGGGTCGTGTTCGTGTCCCACTTCCTCCGCGGGTTAGGGTTTGCACTTAACCCCTTCGTCCGAGGGCTCATGTTCTATTATGGGCTAGATTTTCACGATCTGGCCCCGGACTCTATTCTTCTTATCTCGGCGTTTATCGTCACGTGCGAAGCCTTCCTCCGAACTCCTCCGCACTTCGGCTTATGGCTCCAGACCTTTGAATGTGAAGCCGCAAGTGATAGAGGGGAAGCAGGCAGAGTGCGGTGGTGCCATAGTGGGCGAGCTTGCTAGTGCTGTTTGGTTGAAAGGATATTTTGCCAAATCTTTCGACTTATGGCAGCAGGGGTGGTTCTATATCACCGAGCCCCGTGGCTCCAAGTGGGCAGCAGTGCCCGAATTTCGATCCAGCCCCCCCAATTCAGCTGGCATCATGGATTAATAAGGGGTTGGACTGGGGACCAGCGGACGAGGTGCGGACTTTGCAAAGTCGCATCCGAAGCCTTATTGAGAGGGACATCAATGTCGTCAATGTTGTTCAAGTAATGTTGGTCCGCCGGACCCTGCCGTGCCAGCGACGGCCTCTCCGCATGTGGGAGTTCAATCCAGAAGGGCCGCGGACTCTTCATCACTTCTTTGGTGCTACACATGAGGGAATGTGGAAATTATTTTTTGGGAAGCGAAAGCAATGGCCGGACATCAACGAAGATATCAGCCTCGACTGCAACCATCCGAACACCCCGGTAAGTACCCGTTCGTCGAACACCTTATATTCGGATACACAGTGGAAAGACAGCGACCGAATCATCCTTTTTCAGGGCTGGATAAAGAAAGTGGAACGGATTAGGTGGTCGGCTCCCCTTCCCGAAGACTCAGCCAGTCCTATGATAACAAGGATGTTGGTCTCGGCACCATACCAGGCGCTGGCAAGGGAGGGTAAAGAGGAGAGCGAGAAGACCCAAGATGACCTTGATTCCGGAGGTAAGTCGGACACTGAGTCCGGAGAAATCGACCTTTCCCCGCCTGACAACATAGGCGGAAGGGGACCCAGTATCCCTTCTCCAAGCAGCAGGAAAAGGGCCGCCTCTGAAGATTGGGAGGGGCGGTCTTCCAAGAAGGGCAAGATGCCACCGTCGAGCGGCTTGGGTTTGGAAAGCGACACTGTTGAACAGCTCCAGCAAGGGGACAAGCCCTTGGCTAAGCCGTAAGTGAATCCGGAGTACTTTGACAGCGTCCCGCTCCGATGCTGTTACCGAAGATATACGTAACGCATTCGTGCATTTTTACAAGTCAGCACAGAGTTTTCCTAGGCGATCCTCTTCTTCGGGAAGTCTCCTCCCAGAGATGATGGAGAGCGAGACGCCTCTCCAACCTCCTCGCCCAATAAGACGGATGACTTTGAACTGTCATCGCGGAGGGTCCCTCTTAACCAACAAGTTACGCAGGGGACAAAAGAGGCAGTACCCGAAGGTGGATCTCCGACCATCCGGGATTCTGGGGCTGATGATAACAAAGGCCCCGGACTGTCTGGGTTGCAGCCGACAGTGATTCTGGAGATGGGTGAATAGATTCCTTCAAAGGATGGTTACGCTCCTAGAGCGGCTTCCGGAGACCCGGAGACTCCGGATATATTGCGGGATATGTTGCGGAAAGCATCAGTCTCGGGGGAACAGCGTACCTTGATGGGTACAGTGATTGAGAAGATTTCGTCCGCGAAGAGCGGATTAAATGAAGCCTTCGTGAGCCTACTGAAGGGCTTCAAGGTTTGTGACATAATGTTTTCAGCTATGTTTCATTTGCAAAGATGCGCCTGTGTATAGGTAGTAGCCCCTGAGACTCGGGTTGTCTTCCACTAGGAAGCAAACGGAGGATCAAAAAGGATCGCTTTGAGGACTAACCTGATGAATTTGAACACACGCTCCTTCCCCCTTGGCCACATCCCAGCCTATGGAAATTGCCGAGCTGTAGTGGAAGCTTGATGTGGCAGGGGATGATCTTTCATTAATCAATATGCATCTTGACGAGTCGCAAGGTATGTATTCAGGGCAATCCCCATACATTTTTTGTGGTATAAGCATGATGCTAAAATATGTATGCTGAAATATACGTGGCTGCGGATGGTGCTGCCGCCGTTGAAGTTCTTCGAGCGGAGCTGGCCCGGGCCAAGGAGCGGGCCCGGCATAGCAATGCTGCTGCCGAAAAGGCATCGGCTGAGCTAAAAGCCGAACAAGCTGCACGGCGCCAAGACGAGGAGAAGATGTCCACGGTGGCGCTCGAACTGGAAAATGCCACTAGCCGCTATGAATTTCTGGAGAAGGAGAATAAAGCCTTAACGGCTGAACTGGACAAGGCCTTACAAGAGGCGAGGGAAGCGCGATCGGAATCCAGAGCAACCCGTGAGGAGGTTCGGCAGCCTAGGGAGATTGCGGCTGGAAATCCCTTTCTGCTGCAAACTAAGTTCGGTGACCCGAACTATGCTCAGCTTAACCAAGTGTGGAGTTCTCCGGACGAGTTCTTGGACTTGCCGAAGAGTTCTTCCCATGCGGCGTAGTATTACCAAGCGCGAGATGGGTATGCAACGGAGAAGCTTTTTTGGTCGCAGTTTGGCGCATCAAAACGCCCTCTGTTGCTCAATGAACAGATGTCCCAATGGGCCGAACTTCATAGGATATCCGGCGCTACCATGAAGGATGTCATAATCCGGTTGTGGCCAACTGAGCCTATTCTGGATAGCTACTTTGGTTTGGTACAAAGACTTGTTGACACGACGCCGCGAATCGATGCTGTGAAGCGGTTAGCATGCATTGAAGGTGTACGGATGGCCTTTGCCCGAGTCAAGACATTCTGGGGAAAGATGAAGGCCATCGATGTCGCGGCTAAGAGTCCACCCAAGGGCAAGGACCGTCCTGAACCGGAGCGTTGAAGACGTCCTAGAGGCCGCCTGCTTAATAGAGGGTCAATGCTCGAAAGACATAATGTTCGAGTAAGGTGTATGATAATTGTAAAAGACAATTTTATAGTTAATCTATTTTTATCTCTTGCTTGAAAGCTTGAATTCCTCCTATGCGGCCGTTTTATTGTAATCTGAAAGTTTTTCAGTCGTCGGCTTCAGCCCCCTCGTAGGAAGTATGGGGGTGTTTGGAAAAGCATTTAATCACTCTTCATCCAATGTCTTGGTCCATAAAGGAGGTGATAATGCGGCAAACCAGGCAATCGGACTATAGGGCGTTAACACTTTCACTTAGCCATAGGCGTTTTATGGTGGGACTACGACATAGCCCCTGGTATGTATGCGGCGTAAGGTGCCTTACATATTTGATCTGAAAAAAGATCCTTCGTGTGACACGGAGAATCACTAAAGATTCCAAGAAGTCGTCAAGTGGTTGACCAGCTCTCGCCGCATCATGACAGTCAGTTTTCGGCTTCTCTACTGAGGTACTTGACCGGATGACCCGGAAGCACAATCGCAGTAGTTCTCCCTTTACTACCCTAGCCGATAGAGCGGAACGTAGGGTAGCAAGCACAGGAGCCGGGCAACCCAACTATTGACCCAAGAAAATGATTCGGAGCTGATGCATATAAGGCCAAACTTGTGACGCCGAAGTATGTTGTAGAGCTGTTCGGGCTTTTGCTGGCAACTCATTTGTTCCCGTACCGAGCCCCTGGCTGGTTATGCCAAGGTATGTTTGTGAAACAACCGTGGGAGACGTATTTAGTGGCGAAACAACACGGATGATTAATTCGGATACTTTTTGCTGGGAGCTGAGCGATATGCTAGTGATTATTTATTATATATACAAAAGCCATCCTCCCGGCTATTTGCCCTGCTCGGGGTCGGAGGTGGAGGAACAGGCATAATACAGGCTCAAAATAGAGAGTGCGGTCTACAAAAAGTTATTTTGGACCACCTGTCGCACGTCTACGCCGCCCGACCTCGGCAGGGGGAATCCTTGATGGAAATAGCCCCTCAGGTGAGTGTATGGATCCGAACTCCGATAGAGCCAGTTGCAGATGTTTGTCCTGTTCGTCACCTGTTTTTAAGGGATAGTGAAGGAAGAAATAAAAAGAAAATGGATAAATAAATGTTACGGGGATGCTTGCAGGCTTGTTCGTAGTGTGCCTCCGCCAATGCCCATGGTATCTTGAGTGCGTAGTGATGTATGCGCGGCACAAATTTTGCAGGTGTACGAGGTGGGCGGCGGAAGCCGGACTGCTATTTTCGCTCCGGGAGTAGTTGATCCTTGGGTGGAAATTGCTTCTGGCCCCCGGTATTTCTTTGGTGAACCTCTTCGTCGTCCCTGTCGCCTGGCGGCCTTCAGCCCGGAGACCCAGCAGTTTCTGTTAGTATGATTAGCTGGTTTGTCGGGGTGGCCGTGAATCTGGCAGGGTCGGTCCAATATCCTGTCTAGTTTGGATGGTTCGTCTCGTTTTGCCTTAAATGGCTTCTTCCGTTGACCGGGCTTAGGATTGCTGAATCCGGCGTTGACCGCTGTGACGCGTGATCTTTCATTATCATTGCGACTGTTGTATTTGCTTCCTCGTGGCTTTCCGTTGCCGTCTCAGATTTCGGGAGTGCCCGGGTCCCTGGCGCTATTGCTTCTACGAGCGAGCCAGTTGTCTTCTCCCGCGCAAAAGCTGGTCATCAGAGCAGTGAGGGCTGTCATGGATTTAGGTCCTTCTTGACCGAGGTGGCGTGCAAGCCATTCATCCCGGACACTGTGTCTGAAAGCCGCAAGTGCTTCCGCATCCGGACAGTCGACGATTTGGTTATTTTTGACTAAGAACCGAGTCCAGAGCTTCCTGGCTGACTCTCCGGGCTGCTGGACAATGTGACTTAGGTCATCGGCATCCGGTGGCCGGACATAAGTTCCTCGGAAGTTGTCGAGGAAGGCCTCCTCCAAGCCCTCCCAGCTGCCTATGGAATTTTCAGGCAGACCGTTTAACCAGTGCCGAGCTGGCCCTTTTAGCTTTAGTGGGAGGTAATTAATTGCGTGGAGGTCGTCCCCACGGGCCATATGGATGTGGAGGACAAAATCTTCTATCTATACCGCAGATCGGTTGTTCCATCGTATGATTCAATATTGACGGGTTTGAATCCTTCGGGGAATTCATGATCCATTACTTCATCGGTGAAGCAAAGCGGGTTTGCGGCGCCTCTATGTTGGGCCACACTGCGACATAACTCCGAAGGAGTCCATTTGCGGTTTTCGGCTCGGGCGTGTCTTGGTTTGTCACGTCCGAATAGGTAGCCGTCGTCGCATGTCGAGGTATGCTTTCGCGATCCATAGATCGGTCTTGCGTGTCCTGCTCTACTGTCCAAGTCCTGCTGCAGGTCGTCTGGACAATCGTGAGCTGCGTTATTCTTGCCATTACGACGAGGTGGGCGGTATGGTGTTCGGCTTGAGTTGCCTCTTTATCCGGACAGAATTTTCGGTGACCTACCGCATTTTGTGATGATGGTATGGGCTCCAACGCCTCGTCATCGAACTGATGTAGCAATCTATGCTTCGGGTAGCTTTTGGCCAGGCCCGAAGGCCGTATTCTTCGGCGACCAAGACTTGGGTCCAATTATCGTTGAGTAGGTCTTGGTCAGCTTGAAGCTGCAGCTGCTTCTTTTTCAGGCTCCTTGCCGTTGCTATGAGCCTGCGCTTGAAGCGCTCCTGCTCGAGGGGCTCTTCGGGTACGATGAAGTCTTCGTCGCCGAGGCTTACCGCATCTTCGGAAAGCGGAAGGTAATTGTCGTCCTCCGAATTGTCGCTAGGCAGGGCCTGTTCATCGGGGCTAGCTTGCCCGTTTTCCTGTTCCTGCTATTCAGATCTTGCTCCAACAGGGTCTTCATTGTTTTCGGCGTTGTCCGGAGTATTATTTTCTCCGGTGCCATCTTTGCGTGCTTTTTTATGTGTGTCGGCTATGTACATGTCGTACGAAGTGGTGGCCGTCCCACGTCCAGTGACTCGCGGACTTTGGCCTTGCTCCTCGTCGGCATCGTCGTTGATACCGTCAATGTCTTCGGAGCCATAATCAGGTATGTCGGTTAAGTCCTCGACAGTGGCTATGAAGTGGGTGGCGGGTGGGAAGCAAAATTCCCCATCAGCTTCTAGCTCGAACCGAAAATAGTTCGGCTGTGAGTCCTTCTCCAAGGACAAATTCTTTAAAGAGTTTAGCACATCACCCAAAGGTGAGGGCTGGAAGATGTCTGCGGCGCCGAATACAAAGATTTGTCCGGGGAGGAAGGTTTCTCCCTGGATCACGTCATTACTGACGATCGAAGGGGCCATCGAATCCTTTTGTCGACGGCACAACGGAACTCTCAATGAAAGCACCAATGTCGGTGTCAAAACCGGCGGATCTTGGGTAGGGGTCCCGAACTATGTGTCTAAGGTCGATGGTTGCAGGAGACGGGGGACACGATGTTTACCTAGGTTCGGGCCCTCTCTATGGAGGTAATACCCTACTTCCTGCTTGATTGATCTTGATGAATATGAGTGTTACAAGAGTTGATCTACCACGAGATAATAATGGCTAAACCCTAGAAGTCTAGCCTGTATGACTATGTTAATGAGTATCTCCTATCCGGACTACGCCCTCCAGCTTATATAGACACCGGAGGGATCTAGGGTTACATAGAGTCGGTTACATAGGAAGGAATCTTCACAGTTGATCGCCAAGCTTGCCTTCCACGCCAAGAAGAGTCCTATCCAGACACGGGTACAGTCTTCGGCATTCATGTCTTCACAGCCCATCAGTCCGGCCCATGGATAATAGGCCGGACGCCCAAGGACCCCTTAGTCCAGGACTCCCTCAATCGCGCCTCAGGAGCTCTTACTGGACCTCGGGCCGCTCACCTCCTGGCCTTGACTACGACGCGCGACCTGGCATACCAGCGACGGCTGTAGCTTGCCTGGGGACCGGGACCTGTCAGCGTAGAGCAACAAGCCGTCGCGAGGTTGGAAAGGGGAGACCGAGCCCAAACAGGACTTGCGCTCACAGGTTTCCTTAATCAGGATAATATCAACAAAAGACATTACAGAGCCTTTACACGCCCCCACGGGGTACTTCTTGATTCCTTGCAGGGAACAAAGGACGAGAACCTAGTTGAATCCTATCTACACACCCCCGTGGTTGACGCCATCATCAACAGTGGGCCGCGGGAGGCCTACGCCAACCCCATCCAGATCAGCGACGACGGCGGCCGGACGTTGCGGCCCTGCTCCGGGCGCGGCGAGAGCTCGGGGGCACATAGCTGTCGTCACTCATCTCTGGAGTCTCATAGAGCTCGGGAGAACAACTAGACTCCCAAGGGTCGCTGCTGCTGGAGTAGCCGCGAGCGGAGCGCGCATCATCCTTGTGCGCCCCTCTAGGGCAACACTCCAAGCGGCGACCCTCCAGGTCGAAGACCTTGAAGAACAGCGTGGAAGCGCCGTCATACTCGAAGTGGATTGCGAGGGCGCCCTCCGCACGGCAAACCCGCGCGACCTCGCCCCAGCCGCGAGTCATGAAGATCTTGTCGAGGGAGACCGCTTCGACCTCTGCTACGGTCGCCGGAGCGTCGCAGTCAGCATGCTGCAACCAGAGCTCGAGGGGTCCCCTCGGCGGCATCACGTCAGAGAAGAACCGAGGGAAGCGGATCCAAGAGCTTGGGGGCATCGCCGCCCACAGCACGAGCTCGCTCGAGGAATCCGTGGCGTGGACTCTAGGAGCGACGGCGCGCGTCGCCGCGGTACGTCGACCTTGGCCACGGCGCGCGCGCCGACGCTCGTCGCTCCTTCCTCCTGAGCCCCCGGCTTGGGCATACAAGGGCAGCGGATACCCCGGAGGAGGCTGCTCACACCAAGGCCTCGTCACCACTTGCATCGCTGCTGTGTCGCGGCGGTGAACCGACCTCTTCTTCGGCGGGAGCGGCGCCGGCACATCGAGGGGAGTCTTTCCCTTCTCCGCAGCAGAAAACCTTCGGATGGGCGCCATTGCTACTAGTAGAGGATTGAGGAGGAAGAAGCAAATAGGATGGGAAGAAATGGGCGACGGGGGCTCTGCCCCCCTCCTCATTTATAGCAGGAGAAGGCCAACCAGTGCCTCCCACGATCACAGGTAATGATGGTTTTCCTTGCATGTCGCAGGGACTTGTCAAGTCGGGCAGTTGTCGAGGCTGTGTTGGGAAGCGGAGACGCCCACGTCCAATCAACCGCCACACGTCGACCAAGGCCGCAGGCTGTTGGGGCCCGCGGCGCTCCGTACTTGACCTTTGGCTTCGCCTCAAAGCCAAGCCCGAGCGCGCCTTGGGCCCGGGGGCTACTGTCGGCGTTCTGGGAACGGGGGTCCCTAGACTTGCCTGCCTGCGGCCCATGGCATGGCTGTGCTAGCAGGGCTGTATGGCCCATCTTCATCGACAAGGCATTCCATACCCTCACGAGGGGCCAAGCCTCGCGAGGCGGGCGACTCAAGACCTCCTCAGGAGCGGACTCACCAGGTTGGCTCACGAGGCGCGAAGAGATCAAGGCAAGGCAAACCTCGCGAGGTTCTCATGACGTGAGCCATGACGATCGAGAACCAGGCGGGCGCCAGCGCGCTCAGCGTCCTTGTTTCCTCTTTGGTGCTAAGGAGGCATGCGCAGGCGTGGAGTACCGAGGCATCAAGCAAAGGTTTCCATATCAGTGCAACGAGACCAAGACCAGCAGGACGGCAAGACGGAGGTCACCGTGGAGCCCAAGGCGGCATCACCACCAGAGCCTTTTGCAGGCGAAGACTACTTTTGTCAGGATAAGCTGTACTAGTTGTCCCCTTTCAAATTGGCCGTTTTTGGCTCCCTTCCCGCTCAATATTTGGGGAGAGGACCAGGGCCTGTATAAATAGGACTAGCCACCACCGTAGGGGAGAACGGATTAAGAGGCATCTCATCCGATCCTTAGCCACACACCAAGCACAAGAACACCTCAACCTCAGGAGGCTGTTCTTCCCCTTGTACTGTTCATCACCAGCCCAAGAGGCAATCCACCACCACCACACTGGAGTAGGGTATTACACCACAACGGTGGCCCGAACCAGTATAAATCTTGTGTCCCTTGTGTTGTGAGTTCGTCGAGTTCGTCTGTAAGATCTTAGCTAGTTAGGACGTGGATCGATAGGGAGGAAATCTTCGCGCGCACCCCAGTGTTCGAACCTTAAGGGTTTTGCCGGAACCCATGATCCGACACAACCATTATTCTCTTATTTAAATGAATAACCATCTCGCATCAAACAAGATCCAGATATAATGTTCATGCTCAACGCTGGCACCAAATAACAATTATTCAGGTCTAAAACTAATCCCGAAGGTAGATGTAGAGGTAGTGTGCTGACGGCGATCACATCGACCTTGGAACCATTTCCGACGCGCATCGTCACCTCGTCCTTAGCCAATCTTCGTTTAATCGGTAGCCCTTGTTTCGAGTTGCAAATATGAGCAACAAAACCAGTATCAAATACCCAGGCGCTACTACGAGCATTAGTAAGGTACACATCAATAACATGTATATCAAATATACCTTTCGCTTTGCCAAACTTCTTATCCGCCAAATACTTGCGGCAGTTCCGCTTCCAGTGACCAGTCCCTTTGCAGTAGAAGCACTCAGTTTTAGGCTTAGGTCCAGACTTGGGCTTCTTGCCGGGAGTAGCAACTTACTTGCTATTCTTCTTGAAGTTCCCCTTCTTCCCTTTGCCCTTTTTCTTGAAACTAGTGGTCTTGTTAACCATCAACACTTGATGATCCTTCTTGATTTCTACCTCCGCAGCCTTAAGCATCGCGAAGAGCTCGGGAATTGTCTTTTCCATACCTTGCATGTTATAGTTCATCACGAAGCCTGTATAGCTTGGTGGCAGTGATTGAAGAACTCTGTCAATGACACTATCATCAGGAAGATTAACTCCCAGCTGAGTCAAGTGGTTATGGTACCCAGACATTCTGAGTATGTGTTCACTGACAGAACTATTCTCCTCCATCTTGCAGCTATAGACTTGCTGGAGACTTCATATCTCTCAACTCGGGCATTTGCTTGAAATATTAACTTCAAATCTTGGAACATCTCATATGCTCCTTGACGTTGAAAACATCTTTGAAGTCCCGATTCTAAGTCGTAAAGCATGGCACACCGAACTATCGAGTAGTCATCAGCTTTAGTTTGCCAGACATTCATAACGTCCGGAGTTGCTCCTGCAGCGGGTCTTGCACCTAGCGGTGCTTCCAGGACGTAATTCTTCTGTGCAGCAATGAGGATAATCCTCAAGTTACGGACCCAGTCCGAGTAGTTGCTACCATCATCTTTCAACTTAGCATTCTCTTGGAACGCATTAAAATTCAAGGGAATGGTAGCATGAGCCATTGATCTACAACAACATAGATATGCAAAAACTATCAGGACTAAGTTCATGATAAATTAAAGTTCAATTAATCATATTACTTAAGAACTCCCACTTAGATAGACATCTCTCTAGTCATCTAAATGATCACGTGATCCATATCAACTAAACCATGTCCGATCATCACGAGAGATGGAGTAGTTTTCAATGGTGAACATCTCTATGTTGAACATATCTACTATATGATTCATGTTCGACCTTTCGGTCTTAGTGTTCCGAGGCCATATCTGCATATGCTAGGCTCGTCAAGTTTAACCGAGCATTCTGCACGTGCAAAAATGTCTTGCACCTGTTGTATGTGAACGTAGAGCTTATCACACCCGATCATCACGTGGTGTCTCGGCACGACGAATTGCAACTGTGCATACTCAGGGAGAACACTTATACCTTGAAATTTAGTGAGGGATCATCTTATACTGCTACCGCCGTACTAAGCAAAATGAGATGCATAAAAGATAAACATCACATGCAATCAAAATATGTGACATGATATGGCCATCATCATCTTGTGCCTTTCATCTCCATCTTCAAAGCACCGTCATGATCTCCATCGTCACCGGCTTGACACCTTGTTCTCCATCGTAGTGTCGTTGTCGTCTCGCCAACTATTGCTTCTACAACTATCGCTATTGCATAGTGATAAAGTAAAGCAATTACATGGCGATTGCATTTCATACAATAAAGCGACAACCATAAGGCTCCTGCAGTTGCCGATAACTTTTATAAAACATGAGCATCTCATACAATAACTTATATCACATCATGTCTTGACCATATCACATCACAACACACCCTGCAAAAACAAGTTAGACGTCCTCTACTTTGTTGTTGCAAGTTTTACGTTGCTACTACGGGCTTCTAGCAAGAACCGTTCTTATCTACGCATCAAAACCACAACGATTTTTCGTCAAGTGTATTGTTTTAACCTTCAACAAGGACCTTCCGTAGTCAAATTCGATTCAACTAAAGTTGGAGAAACAGACACCCGCCAGCCACCTTTATGCAAAACAAGTTGCATGTCTATCAGTGGAACCGGTCTCACGAACGTGGTCATGTAAGGTTGGTCCGGGCCGCTTCATCCAACAATACCGCCGAATCAAAATAAGACGTTGGTGGTAAGAAGTATGACTATTATCGCAACTAACTCATTAGTCACATTGCTTGCAAGGATTATAGTGATGTGCATTACCGAGAGGGCCCAGAGATACCTCTGCGATAATCGAAGTGACAAATCCTAATCTTGATCTATGCCAACCCAACAAACACCTTCAGAGTCACCTGTAGAGCATCTTTATAATCACCTAGTTACGTTGTGACGTTTGATAGCACACAAGGTGTTCCTCCGGTATTTGGGAGTTGCATAATCTCATAGTCAGAGGAATATGTATAAGTCATGAAGAAAGCAATAGCAATAAAACTTAACGATCATTATGCTAAGCTAACGGATGGGTCTTGTCCATCACATCCTTCTCTAATGATGTGATCCGGTTCACCAAATGATAACACATGTGTATGGTCAGGAAACTTAACCATCTTTGATTAACGAGCTCGTCAAGTAGAGGCATAGTAGGGACACTCTGTTTTGTCTACGTATTCACACATGTACTAAGTTTCCGGTTAATACAATTCTAGCATGAATAATAAACATTTATCATGATATAAGGAAATATAAATAACAAGTTTATTATTGCCTCTACGGCATATTACCTTCAAGATATAGGTTTTTGTAATCCGATAATATAAAAACACCAAGGTAACTAGTAACGAAAGTGAGCGAAAACGGTATTGCAATGCTTATAAACAAGGCCTAGGGCTCATACTTTCACTAGGGCAAGTTCTCTCAACAATGATAACATAATTAGATCATATAACAATCCCTCAACGTGCAACAAAGAGTCACTCCAAAGTGACTAATAGCGGAGAACAAATGAAGAGATTATTGTAGGGTACGAAACCACCTCAAAGCTATTCTTTCTGATCAATCTATTGGGCTATTCCTATAAGTATCACAAACAGCGCTAGAGTTCGTACTAAAATAACAGCTTAAGATACACATCAACCAAAACCCTAATGTCACCTAGGTACTCCAATGTCACCACAAGTATCCGCGGGTTTGATTATACGACACGCATCACACAATCTAAGATTCATCTATTCAAACCAACACAAAGAACTTCAAAGAGTGCCCCAATGTTTCTAATGGAGAGTCAAGACGAAAATGTGTGCCAATCCCTATGCATAAGTTCACAAGGTCATAGAACCCGTAAGTTGATCACCAAAACATACATCAAGTGGATCACGTGAATATCCCATTGTCACCACAGATAAGCACATGCAAGACATACATCAAGTGTTCTCAAATCCTTAAAGACTCAATCCGATGAGATAACTTCAAAGGGAAAAATCAATCCATTACAAGAAGGTAGAGGGGGAGAAACATCTTAAGATTTGATACGTCTCCAACATATCTACTTTTCCTAACGCTTTTCCTCTTGTTTTGGACTCTAATTTGCATGATTTGAATGAAACTAACCCCGAATGACGTTGTTTTCAGCAGAACTATCATGGTGTTGTTTTTGTGCAGAAATAAAAGTTCTCGGAATGGAACGAAACTTTGCGAGGAATTTTTACCCAATAAAAGAGAATCTCTGGAGCCAAGAACCACCGAAGGGGGGCACCTGGGTGGGCACAACCCACCAGGGTAGGCACGCCCTGGCGGGTTGTCCCCACCGGGTGGCCCCATAGACCCTGAAACCGACGCTATGAAATCCTATTTTCGGAGAAAAAATCAGGGAGAAAGAATTATCGCGTTCCACGAGACGGAGCCACCGTCACCTCCTGTTCTTCATCGGGAGGCCAGATCTGGAGTTCGTTTGGGGCTCCGGAGAGGGGATCTTCGCTCTTCGTCATCACCAACCCTTCTCCATCGCCAATTCCATGATGCTCCCCACCGGGAGTGAGTAATTCCTTCGTAGGCTCGCTGGTCGGTGAGGAGTTGGATGAGTTTCATCGTGTAATCTAGTTAGTTTTGTTAGGGCCTAATCCCTAGTATCCACTATGTTCTGAGATTGATGTTGCTATGACTTTGCGATGCTTAATGCTTGTCACTTTGGGCCTGGGTGCCATGAATTCAGATCTGAATCGTTTATGTTATCATCATTATATCCATGTTCTAGATCCGATCTTGCAAGTTATAGTCACCTACTACGTGTTATGATCCGGCAACCCCGGAGTGACAATAGTCGGGACCACTCCTGGTGATGACCGTAGTTTGAGGAGTTCATGTATTCACCATGTTTTAATGCTTTGTTCTGGTTCTCTATTAAAAGGAGGCCTTAATATCCCTTAGTTTCCAATTGGACCCCGCTGCCACGGGAGGGTAGGACAAAAGATGTCATGCAAGTTCTTTCCATAAGCACGTATGACTATTTACGGAATACATGCCTACATTATATTTATGAACGGGAGCTAGTGTCGTATCGCCCTAGGTTATGACTGTCACATGATGAACATCATCCAACAAATTACCCATCCAATGCCTACGAATTTATCTTATATTGTTCTTGCTAAGTTACTACTGCTATCATTACTATTGCACTTGCTACAAAACTACTGCTATCACTGTTACCGTTACCATTGTTGCTGCTACTATTATCAAAACTATCATATTACTTTGCTACTGATAACTTGCTGTAGATAATTAATCTCCAGGTGTGGTTGAATTGACAACTCAGCTGCTAATACTTGCAAATATTCTTTGGCTCCCCTTGTGTCGAATCTATAAATTTGGGTTGAATACTCTACCCTCGAAAACTGTTGCGATCCCATATACTTGTGGGTTATCAAGACCTTTTTCTGGCGCTGTTGCCGGGGAGCATAGCTATATTTGTTGAGTCACTTGGGATTATTATCAATTTATCACTATGAAGAATCTTAAGGATGTTAAGACTAAGATTTATCCCTCTAAGACGAGGGGAGGTAAGGAACTGCCATCTAGCTCTAATTTAGATTCACCTTCTATTATAAGTAAACTTGCAACACCACCACATGCTATTAATCCTGATATGTCGCAAGTTAATGATGATGCTACTTCTGCTATGAATGTTACTTATGATGATGCTAGTACCTTGCTTGATGATGATGATGTGCCACTTGGTGACTTTCTTGATGAACAAATTGCTAGAGTAAGACAACATGCTGTTGTTGAAACTGATGATGAGCTTGAAACTGAAAATCTTGAAACACCTACTATAACTAGCGCTCCTAGATATGAATTGCCTAAGGTCCCAGAAGGTTATGTTATGAATGAGGAGACAACTAGAGATATTCTTGCTTGGAAGGATAGAGATGATCTAGATAAATTATTATGCAAGTATAAATAAAAATCTTTGAATGCTAGAATGCAATATTATCCTAAGTTTGCTACCTCACATATCTTTATTGACTATAAGGATTATGAATTCTCTGTCGACCAAGAGTTAGTTACTTTGGTTGAATCTGATCCTTTCCATAGTTATGAAATTGAAACGGTTGTGGCACATCTTACTAAGTTGAATGAGATATCCAACCCTTTTTACTCATGATGGGAAGACTCGCTATTACTATATTCTCAAATTATTTCTGTTCTCATTAAAGGGTGATGCTAAATCCTGGTACAATACTCTTGCTCCTGGTTGTTGATATCGCTTGAATCTACGTCGGTATTTCCCCAAAGAGGAAGGGATGATGCAGCATAGCGGCGGTAGGTATTTCCCTCAGATATGAAACCAAGGTTATCGAACCAGTAGGAGAACCAAGCAACACAACGTAAATAGCCCCTGCACACAGGTAACAAATCTTCGCAACCCGACGTGTTAAAGGGGTTGTCAATCCCTTCCGGGGTACGACGCCTCAAGATAGGCAAACAGACGTGAGATAAATTGTAGTAGATTGATAGATCGAACGCCAAATAAAATAAATGACGATAAAACACAACAAGGTATCTTTGTATTTTTGGTTTAATAGATTTGAAAATAAATGCAAAGGAAAAGTAGATCGCAAAGGCAAATATATGAGAAACAGAACCGGGGGCCGTAGGTTTCACTAGTGGCTTCTCTCGAGAAAAATAGCAAATGGTGGGTGAACAAATTACTGTTGGGCAATTGATAGAACTTCAAACAATCATGACAATATCCAGGTAATGATCATTATATAGGCATCACATCCAAGATTAGTAGAACGACTCATGCCTGCATCTACTACTATTACTCCACACATCGACCGCTATCCAGCATGCATCTAGTGTATTAAGTTCATGGAGAAACGGAGTAATGCAATAAGAACGATGACATGATGTAGACAAGATCTATCTATGTAGAGATAGACCCCATTGTTTTATCCTTAGTAGCAACGATACATACGTGTCGGTTCCCCTTCTGTCACTGGGATCAAGTATCGTAAGATCGAACCCACTACGAAGCACCTCTTCCCATTGCAAGATAAATAGATCAAGTTGGCCAAACAAAACCCAAATATCGGAGAAGAAATACGAGGCTATAAGAGATCATGCATAAAAGAGATCAAACAAACTGAAATACTTTCATGGATATAAAAAGATATAACTGATCATAAACTCAAAGTTCATCAGATCCCAACAAACACACCACAAAAAGAGCTACATCATATGGATCTCCAAGAGATCATTGTATTGAGAATTCAGCGAGAGAGAGGAAGCCATCTAGCTACTAACTACGGAGCCAAAGGTCTACAAAGAACTACTCACGCATCATCGGAGAGGCACCAATGGAGGTGGTCAACCCCATCCGAGATGGTGTCTAGATTGGATCTAGTGGTTCTAGACTCTGCGGCGGCTGGATCAATATTTTGTCGACTCCCCTAGGGTTTTGGGAATATTGGGGTATTTATAGAGCAAAGAGGCAGTCCGGGGGGCACCCGAGGTGGGCACAACCCACTAGGGCGCGCCTGGGCCTCCTGGAATGCCTTGGTGGGTTGTGCTCTCCTCGGAGCACCCCCTGGCGCAGCCAGGGCCCATTATGTGTGTTCTGGTCCATATAAATCTCCGTGGAGTTTCGTTGCATTCAGACTCCGTCTGATATTTATTTCCTGCGATGTAAAAAACATGCAGAAAACAGCAACTGGCACTTGGCACTATGTCAATAGGTTAGTACCAAAAAATGATATAAAATGATTATAAAACATCCAAGATTGATAATATAACAACATGGAACAATAAAAAGTTATAGATACGTTGGAGACGTATCAGTTGTGTGCGTAGTCCCTAGGATATGATTTATTACTTCTCTGAAAAGTATTTCCCTGCTCATAAGAAACAAGCTGCCTTGAAGGAAATATTAAACTTTGTGCAAATTGAAGAAGAGAGTCTCCCACAAGCTTGGGGGAGGCTTTGCCAATGACTTAATGCTTTGCTTGATCATCCTCTTAAGAAAAATGAAATACTTGATATCTTCTATAATGTACTAATCGATGCTTCTAGGGACTTCCTAGATAGTTGTGCTGGTTGTGTTTTCAGGGAACGAACTATTGGGTAATCTGAAAAATTATTGATTAACATATTGAAAAATTATGATGATTGTACTATTCCTGAACCACCGCCTAAACCCACTCCGAAGAAGAGGGGTATATTATATCTCAGTCCTGAAGATATGCAAGAGGCAAAGAAATCTATGAAGGAAAAACGTATTAAGGCTGAGGATGTTAAAAATTTACCTCCTACTAAAGAGATACATGGGCTTGATACACCACCACTGCCTAATTAAGGTGGTATAGGTAAATTCTCTAATGAAATTCAATGATAATGACAATCCTCACAATATGCACCCTAGCCAATGCCTTTATGAGTTTGAAAATTACATTAGAAAGCAAGAGCACTTCAATGCAAATGTTATGAAACAATTGAAATACAATTCTGATACGATTGCCCGCTTAAGTGACTTGTTATTTAGACTCTGAAATGATGTTAGAGGTGTTGGGAAGCATGCTTCTATGGTTCAAACTCAGTTAGAACAAGTTGCTAAATCTCAAAGAGAGTTGCTTGATGAAATGAATAATAATATAAGTGACTTTGTTGTTAGAGTAGCAGCTAGAGGAGGTAAAATGACTCAAGAACCACTTTATCCTGAGGGACACCCAAAAAGAATTGAACAAGACTCTCAAAGAGTTAACACTGATGCACCTAGTCCTTCTAAAAAGAAAAAGAAGAAGAAAAATGATAGGACTTTGCATGCCTCTAGTGAACCTGAAGTAGAAAAACCTCCTCATAATGATAATGAAATTTCTATCTCTCATGCTGAAACTCAGTCAGGTAAAGAACACTCACGTTCTGATAATGAAAAAGATAATGATGAGGTTCATGAAAATACTCAAATAAATAATAAAGAACTAGACAATGATGTTGAGATAGAACCTGCAGTTATATTGATAACCCACAACCCAAGAATACAAGATATGATAAAAGAGACTTTATTGCTAGAAAACATGGTAAAGAAAGAGAACCGTGGGTTCAAAAACCTGTGCCCTTTCCACCTAAGTCAACTAAAAAGAAAGATGATGAAGAATTTGAACGCTTTGCTGAAATGCTGAGGCCAGTCTTTTTGCGTACTCGCTTGACTGATATCTTAAAAATGCCTCCTTATGCAAAATACATGAAAGACACATCACCAACTAGAGAAAAATACCGGAAGCTGAAATCTCCACCATGCTTGCTATTTATACTTTTAAAGATGGAGTACCTAAAAAACTTGGAGATCTGGGAATACCAACTATACCTTGTTCCATGAAAAGAAATTATGTAAAAACTGCTTTCTGTGATTTGGGAGCTGGTGTTAGTGTTATGCCTTTCTCTTTATATAACAGACTTGATTTGAATAAACTCACACCTACTGAAATATCTCTGCAAATGGCTGATAAGTCAATTGCCATACCTATCGGTATTTGTGAGGATGTGTCATTGTTGTTGCTAATGTTACTATTTTGATTGACTTTGTTATACTTGAGATGCCCGAGGACGACAACATGTCGATTATCCTTGGTAGACCCTTCTTAAATACTGCAGGGGCTGTTATTGATTGCAATAAAAGCAAGGTCACTTTTCATATAAATGGTAATGAGCATACGGTGCACTTTCTGAAGAAACAATTCCAAGTGAATGGTATTAATGTTATTGAAAAATATCCGAGAATCACTATTGGAAGTTTTCAACTACCTCTACCTAATGTTAAAAAGAAATATGAAATGCTTATTGTTGGGGACATTCAAATCGCAGTTGAGGTAACTGATACGCCTCCGCCGTACCTATAATTTTTTATTGTTTCATGCCAATATTATACCACTTTCACATACGTTTGGCAACTTTTTATATGATTTATTGGACTAACCTATTGATCTAGTGCCCAGTGCCAGTTCCTGTTTTCTGCATGTTTTTTGTATCGCAGAGTATCCTGTCAAACGAAGTCCAAATGCAATAAAATTTCACGGAGAATTATTTTGGAATATTTGTGATTTTTGGGAGTTGGAATCACCGCAAACAGAGGCCCACACAGCCCACAAGACACCAGGGCGCGCCTGAGGCCCCTGGCGCGCGGTGGTGGGTTGTGCCCTCCTAGAACGTCGGTTGGGGCTCTACTTTGGGTGCAAGGAAGCTTATATCCGGGAAAAAACCATGTTCAAATCTCAGCGCAATCGGAGTTACGGATCTCCCGGAATATAAGAAACGGTTTTCGGTCAGATCTGCGGAACGTGAAACAGAGGAGAACAGAGAGGGAGATCCAATCTCGGAGGGGCTCCCGCCCCTCTGCCGCCATGGAAACCAAGGAACAGAGGGGGACCTCTCCTCCCCATCTAAGGGGAGGCCAAGGATGAATAAGAAGTAGGGGGCTCTCTCCCCCTCGCTTTCGATGGCGCGGGAGTGCCACCGGGGGCAACAATCGGGACGGCGATCTACATCAACAATCTAGCTACCATCAACACCAACTTTCTCCCCCTCTATGCAACGGTGTAACACCTCTCCCCCTGTTGTAATAGCTACTTAAACATGGTGCTCAACTCCATATATTATTTCCCAATGATCTATGGTTATCCTATGATGCTTGAGTAGATCCGTTTTGTCCTGTGGGTTAATCGTGATCTTGGTTGGTATGTGTCGGTGTACAAAAGTAGGGGCTCTCCTTTTGACCCCTTTACTTGTGCACGGGCAGTCAGAGCCGCGCGCCGCGGCCGCACTTAGCAGGGCAGAGGAGGGAAGCCGGAGAGAAGCGGAAGCACAAGACAACCGAGGCAACGCAAAACCAGAAACACAAAGAGCAAAGGGGCGAGGTGGACCCACCTGGCAAGACCCTTGCCGGGACGACCTCCTCGGCCCCGGCAAGAGCTTTGCCGGGGCAACTTGCCCAATGGTAGCAGAGCGAGCCACCCTTGAGCCCAAAGGTTGCAAACGCCATCAACAACTACATTGGAACCAGGGCTCGGGAGGCACCTCCGTGGTGGCATGCAGATCTTTGTCAAGATCATAAATACACATGATTAGATGAGGACCAGAAGACGGTGACCCTCGGCGGGGTCCTAGCCGAGGAAATCCACAAGACCCCCAGCAAGCGCCTTGCCGGGGACGACTGCAACGCCACGGCAAGACCCTTGCCGGGCTCCCGGCAAGACCCTTGCCGAGGGCATCAGCGGGACCACAGCGAGGCCCGCGCCTGCCAAGACTCCACCACCGTGCCCAAGCAGCTGTTAGCTCAACCAGCTGGGCAGGCACCTGCGTGGCGATGGGTGGCCTCTACACCGACTCAGCAAGCACCTGCGTGGTGGCATGCGACCCTTCGTGAAGGCTCTACCACCGCGCCAGCCCAGCAGCCAGCCAACGTGGCGCAGCAACGCCTCGTCAGCTCAGACGCGCGTCAGAACCGGGCAAGGCGGTGACAGCTGGGATGTGCTTCCTTGCCGTCCCCGATAAAGTGAGAGGGGCACGTCGGCAGCGCATTAAATGCGTTTGTCCGACGGTACCAGAGGATAGGCTTATCGACTGTAGACCTTTCCACCTCCTGTGTGCCACTGTGGCAACCCCTTTTTCCTATAAAAGGACGCCCGAGGCGACCAGGAGAACGATTCAGATCTTTTGGGCAAGTTACACCCTGTAGCTAGCTCAAGAACACAAGAACGCTCAAATACATCCACCAAAGCAGGACTAGGGTATTACGCATCTCCGCGGCCCGAACCTGGGTAAACGCTTCGTGTGCTTCCTGTCAGACCCGCTCTTTGCACAACCTCGCTCCCGTCAACCGTAGAAGGAGTCCCAGTGATTCCATAGGTGTCGATTTCCCCCGACATCTTTGGCGCGCCAGGTAGGGGGTGCGCAGTGGTGGAAATCTGGTCTGATCGAAGCGGCGGCTTCATCGCGGCTGTTGTTCCAAGGAAGAAGACGACCAAGCTTGACAGCACCATCTGCAGATGCGGTGGACGCCCGTGCAACTACAGAAAAGCTAAGTTGTGTGAAACTTTAAGCAATTTCTTTTTATATATAAGGTTAATATCCTCGAAGGTCCGGCCCTATGTATGGAAAACGTACACGCAGAGGGGCCCTTCCGCAATTGGCAACGCCCTTGTTCTGTTTCGAGTCTGCTCAACAGCTCAAGCGGTCGCGTCGAGAGCGGCAGGGTAGCCTTCCGCAATTGGCAACGCTCTCGATTCTGACTCGAGTCAAGCTTGATAGTTCGAGCGGCCACGTTCAGAGCAGTAAGGTGGTTCGCCTGGCAGCAAGCACACCCGCGGGCCATTGAGGATCCATCCTCAAAGCGCCGTGGCCTGGGTTTACGCGCCGTCAAGCCTACCCCAATTAACGTAGGGTGGACATACAAAGGAAGATCAAACAGGAAAATAACATGCGCTGATTCAAAAGTACTGCAGAGTTATATTGCATCAATTGTTGCTGCGATTCTAACTAAAGATAGAAATTGTCTTGGTCATGAACCTGCAGCGGCAATAAGAAACGGGGTGCCTAATCCCGGCGCTGGCCCTCCACCCTCTGAATTCCGTCGACACGGCTGATGATGGACTTGATACACTCCTTGAGTGGCGCGAGGTCAGCATCCTCCAGCAAGCTCTCCAGCGCGGCGTCGAAGTCGAGGGTGGGGTTCCAGTACGACACCTTGGTGAGGACCTTGGTCATGGCACCCCGGCAGAGCTTCCGGGCCTTATCGGCCAGCGAGGCCGCCCTAGTGGTGCGAAGATGCTCCGGGGCTCTGAGGACACCCTCAAAGAACAGGGTCAGCTTGGCGTTGGGGCTCGTGTTGCGCTCCGGGGTGTACCTCACATTTGGCATCCCCATGGTGGCCAGCTGCGTGGTGATCCTGCCGGTGACGTCTTCGAGGCGGCCGATCTAGCGATTCTCACCATCCACAAAATCCCTGTGGTTGGCGGCGTCGTTCTTCCGCTGCTGCTTCTCGGCCTCCAGATCCTTGGCCAGGGTCTCCTCCCGGACATTGGCCTCCGAGAGCGTCTCCTCAAGACCCTCCAGCTTCCACTTCAGGTCTTTGATGGAGTCGTTGGCCTTGGAGAGTTTCTCAGCCTTGCCAAGGACTACGCCCTACGCCTCCACCAGGGCACCGTTGAGCGTGTCCTTCTCCTTGGACAGCTTCCGGACCTGGTCCTTCAGCTCGTCCCGCTCCACCTCCAGCTCCTTCACCTTGCCAGCGTGAACCAGAGCCTAGGCATTGAGTGCCTCCTTGTGCCTCTACTCCAGCTCCTGGGTCCACTGCACAACGAGTTTCTCCACCTCTGCGTCCTTACCGTGGAGCGTTGTGGTGAGCCTCACCTCGCGCGTGGCAAGGTCCTCCTCCTGGGAGTTCAGTGCAGCCTGCTGCTGGTGCCGAGCGGCCTCCTGCTTCGCCAGTTCCTGGGCCTTCTCGATGTCGGCCTGCTTCATGACGAGCGCCAGGTCGCGCTCAGCCAGCGCGTCCTGGGCGGCCTTCAGGTCCTTGTGGGCCTGGCAGAACCAAGCCTGCGCCTCGGCAACATGCCCCTCGAGGTCCGCCTCCGCCTTGTCCACCACCGCCATCCTGGACTTGGCCTTGTCTAGGCGAGCGCGGTGAAGTGCCCGGAGCTTCTGGAAGTTGGCGCCCATGGCCTGGAGGAGCCGCTCTTCCTGGGAACCGCCGCCACCGGCGGTCGGCTCGTCAACGACCTCAAGCCCGGCGGCGGCGAGCACTTCATCATCGAACACCTCACCTTCGACGGGTGCCCCGGTGCTCGCCGTCCCTGGGAGGTGGACGAGCAGGTCGTTGCTCACCCTCAGGTACCTGCCTGAGCCAGAGGCAGTGGAGGAGGAAGGTTGGTCGTCAACCACCTCCTCCTCGGCAGCGGCCTTGCCGGCCTCCTCGGCAGCAGCCTTGCCAGGTTCCCCGGCGGGCCCCTTGGTGGCATCTTCAGCAGTGCCCCTGGCGGCCTCCTCGGCGGCGATCCTGTCGGCCTCCACCGCGGCGTCCTTGGCGACATCCTCGATGACGGTATGTATGTCCTCCGGATCCGCCGAAGGAGGATGTGGATACCGAGAAGGGGATGAGGCGAAGCCGAGACCAAGATTAAGAAAGAACAGAAAAAGAACAGGGACGGAATGCAAGTGACTTACCCATGCCGGGCTGGGAAGCAGAGGTTCCCTCCCCGCCAACATTTGGCGCTGAGGCGAAACCACCAGCGCCCGAGTTCGCCTCCTCCTCCTCCTCCGTGTGCATGGGCTCGATGCTTGGCGCCCTTGCCAGGGACGCCCCTCGAGGCAGCGTTGTTGATGGGGGCGGCGTGTTGGGGGTAGCCCTCTGTGGCTCCTCCTCCTGCTGTCCTCCTCCTGCAATCACGGCAAGGTCAGCACCAAGGGATCGTGCCCAACACACGTTGATGAAGGGCGAGTAATGAACTTACGCTGGGGGCTGTGCCGGGGGCTGCTGTCCGGGCTGCTCAACACCACCAGCAGTGTGCCGAAAGTGCCTGCCGGGGGCTGGCCGCCCGCCGAAGCCCTGGCCCTTTTCACCCTCTTGGCCAGCGTCTCCGCATCCCTGCAAAGATGAAAATGAATCAAGATAAGTGGCAGAGTCTGAGGGGATGGAGATGACAGAAAGGGACAAGATACTTACTCGTCCTCCACCTCCTCCTCAGCTGCCTTCCTCTTCCTCCTTGGGCCGAGGGACCCGAATTCGAAGACGACCTCCGTGTCAACATCTACCGGAGGGGGGGAGGAAAGTGGGGTCTGAACACGCTTGGACGAAGAAGAGGCAGCTGCCTTCTTCTTCGCCACCGCGGCCCTCACCAACTTCTTCGCCGCCGCGACCCTTGTTTGGCGCGCGGACCCCTCCTGGGCTTGCCACGGTTGCACGGCCCTGCCAGGACAGACCGGCTCGCCAGAGGTGGCCCGCCGCAGGACTCACCCTCTCCCCGTGACCGGAGAGTCGACAGCCTCGGCCTCCTCCTCCGATGACTCGTCGACCATATCTTTGACGAGAGGGGCCCCGGTGCCGGCGCTGCTGGCTTCCCCAGCAGACTCCGCCCACTGGGCAAGCTCCTTCTCCTCCGCGGCCTCCGCGGCCTTATCCTCCACGCCGTCGGCGCTGCCAGCCTCCTTGGCGAGCTCCGCCTCCGCCGCCCTGGCGGCAATGTAGTCCATCTCCGCCTGGGTGGTGTCCTGGACGAGCCGCGGCTCATCGGGGACGTACTTCTCCTCCAGGGTGTCAAAAAACTCCTGCACCTGATCCTCCGGCGGCTCAGCCCAATTTGGGACGAGGCCGTGCACATTGAACTCCGGCATCATGGCGATGATGTCGTTTCGATGTGAGTTGTTGCTCAGCGGGACCACCCCCGCCGGCAACTTAAACAAGGGCCCCTTGGCGACCTTGCCGGCCTTTGTGGCGGCCTTCTCGGCCTTACCGGACCGCTCGACCTTGCCGTCGCGGTTCACGTCGAGCTGGAAAAGCCGCTGGTAAAAGTGGGTGTGCCCCATCACCGTTAGGTTGTGGTCGAGGACAGGGCGAAGCCTCATGATGTCAGCCGCATTCGTGAAAAGCCAGGCCGGCCTCCCCTTGTTGTGCAGCGGGGCGATTCGGCGGCGGATGAAATCCGCCCCGATCATCTCGAGGGTAAGCCCGGCCTCGGTGAGGCGAAGAATCATGGTGGTGGCGACTGTGAGCTTCGCATCGTCGCTCCAGTCACTTCGGCGAACCGGCGCCGCCTGGCGAACCACGCAGAATGCTGGTGGATCCTCCTCCTCAATGTAGCACCACTGGCCCCACCACTCCTCCCACCGGGTATGTCCCCTTGGACCTTGGGATCCAGGCGACACAACCGGAGATGGCGCCCCCCTTTTGGATCCGAGGGAAGAAGTAGTGGCGGAAGAGCACCGTGTTGGGATGCACCCCGATGAAGCCCTCGCAGAGGTGCGCAAAAAGAGCCATGCACGCCACGGCATTTGGGGTAAAATCCAGAAGGTGGAAGCCGTAGGTGTGCACGATGTCGCTGAAGAAATCAGAGAAGGGGGGCAGAGGCCGCAAGAAAAGTAGTCGACGAAGAACGGGTACCAATTCGGGTCGGCCTCAGCGAAGGCAGCAGGGATGACGCGCGTGGCCGGGTGCCCCGTCGTCTCCCCCCCCCCCCCCCCCCGTCTTGCACTCCCACAAGTGCTTGAAGTAGTCCCGGAGGTGGGTTGCGTCGACCGCCGTGGGGAATTAGGCGGACTGCGTCCGCCGCACGGCCAACTCGCTCTCCGGCGGCTCGTTCGTCCCGGCATCATTGGCCACTCCCTTGCCTCTGCTGGTCTTGGGTGCCATGGCGGCTGCGGGAGGCGAGGAATGAAGGATGGCGAAGGCGCGGCGGCGGCGAGCGAAGGCAAGAGCTTGAGAGGGAGGAAGAAGGGGACGGCGGTTCCGAGATTGGGGAAAGCACGGAGGGTAAATGAGCAGCGCGCCCGCGATTATTCCTTTTTACGGGGAAGGCGCAGGCCGCCTCTTTTCCCATTAACTGCGATGTGACGCATGCGTGCGGGAACCGCCCCACGCATGACCCGCACGTCATGCACGACTCTCCATGTCGCGCGTTCAACGCGGGTCATGGGGAAGCGCAGCAGACGAAACAGTTACTACGGTAAAAATCCGCCCCACCTGCCCGCGCACCGTTCTGGGCCTAGCCCAACAACGCGTCGCACTTATGTGTGGCCCAGACCCGGGGGCTCCTGTCGGTGTACAAAAGTAGGGGCTCTCCTTTTGACCCCTTTACTAGTGCACGGGCAGTCAGAGCCGCGCGCTGCGGCCGCACTTAGCAGGGCGGAGGAGGGAAGCCGGAGAGAATCCGAAGCACAAGACAACCGAGGCAACGCAAAAACCAGAAACACAAAGAGCAAAGGGGCGAGGTGGACCCCCCCGGCAAGACCCTTGCCGGGACGACCTCCGCGGCCCCAGCAAGAGCTTTGCCGGGTCAACTTGCCCAACGCCAGCAGAGCGAGCCACCCTTGAGCCCAAAGGTTCCAAATGCCATCAACAACTACATTGGAACCAGGGCTCGGGAGGCACCTCCGTGGTGGCATGCAGATCTTTGTCAAGATCATAAATACACAGGATCAGATGAGGACTAGAAGACGGCGACCCTCGGCAGGATCCTAGCCGAGGAAATCCACAAGACCCCCGGCAAGCGCCTTGCCGGGGACGACTGCAACGCCACGGCAAGACCCTTGCCGGGCCCCCAGCAAGACCCTTGCCGAGGGCATCAGCGGGGCCACAGCCAGGCCCGTGCCTACCAAGACTCCACCGCCGTCCCCAAGCAGCTGTTAGCTCAACCAGCTGGGCAGGCACCTGCGTGGCGATGGGCGGCTCTACACCGACTCAGCAAACACCTGCGTGGTGGCATGCGACCCTTCGTGAAGGCTCCACCATCGCGCCAGCCCAGCAGCCAGCCAACGTGGCGCAGCAACGCCTCGTTAGCTCGGACGCACGTCGGAACCGGGCGAGGCGGCGACAGCTGGGAGGTGCTTCCTTGCCGTCCCCGATAAAGTGAGAGGGGCACGTCGGTAGCGCATTAAATGTGGTTGTCCGACGGTACCAGAGGATAGGCTTATCGACTGTAGACCTTTCCACCTCCTATGTGCCACTGTGGCAACCCCTTTTTCCTATAATAGGAGGCCCGAGGCGACCAGGAGAAGGATTCAGATCTTTTGGGCAAGTTACACCCTATAGCTAGCTCAAGAACACAAGAACACTCAAATACATCCACCAAAGCAGGACTAGGGTATTACGCATCTCCGCGGCCCGAACCTGGGTGAACGATCCGTGTGCTTCCTGTTAGACCCGCTCTTCGCACAACCTCGCGCCCGCCAACCGTAGAAGGAGTCCCAGTGATTCCATAGGTGTCGATTTCCCCCGACAGTATGATTGTATATTTTATTTCTTGTGCTGTCCTACGGTGCCCTCCGTTCTCGCGCAAATGTGAGGGACCCCGCTGTAGGGTGTTGCAATATGTTCATGGTTCGCTTATGGTGGGTTGCGAGAGTGACAGAAACTTAAACCCGAGTAGGTGGGGTATGATGTATGGGAATAAAGAGGACTTGATACTTAATGCTATGGTTGGGTTTCACGACCTTAATGATCTTTATTAGTTGCGGATGCTTGCTAGAGTTCCGATCATATGTGCATATGACCCAAGTTGAGAAAGCATGTTAGCTCATGCCTCTCCCTCATATAGAATTACAAGAATGATTACTGGTACTTGTTATCGATTGCCTGGGGACAAATAACTTTCTTGTTGACAAAAACTCTCTACTAAAACTAACTTAGTTGTGTGTTTATCTAAACAACCCCTAGATTTTATTTACGTTCTCTTTATAATTTTGCAAACCTATCCTATCACACCTACAAAGTACTTCTAGTTCGTACTTGTTCTAGGTAAAGCAAACGGTAAGCGTGCATAGAGTTGTATCGGTGGTCGATAGAACTTGAGGGAATATTTGTTCTACCTTTAGCTCCTCGTTGGGTTCGACACTCTTACTTATCTAAAGAGGCTACAATTGATCCCCTATACTTGTGGGTTATCGACCTTTTTCTGGCGCCGTTGCCAGGGAGCAATAGCGTGGGGTGAATATTCTCGTGTGTGCTTGTTTGCTTTATCACCAAGTAGTTTTTTTCTAAGTTGTTCTCTATCTTTAGTTCTTGATATGGAACACGAAACACCCGAAAAATTAGTGGTACTTGCTACTCATGGACATGGGGAACCTCCTAAAACCCTCGATGATCGTTATGTAAAAGATATTATGCACTACTTTGATAATCCTGAGAAAACCCCATTCAACTATATAATGGGAGTAACGTTGGATCAACGTGAATACTTTAGGGATTATCGCTTGACTCATAAAGGGAAATTTTTATGGGATCCAATTCATATGTTGCATTGGTATGCTCGGAATTTATGCCAGAGATATGATTATACTTTTTGCTCTAGGATGAATGCTCCATATCTTCCCTTTTCATGTGAATTTAATGATAATGAAACCTTGGCTTCTTATGCTAATGGTATATATGATTACTATGATGTGGAATGGATAGAAGAATTTGTTGCTTTTAAGGGTGCATATGAAATTGAATCTTTGTTTGAAAAGTTTGAAGATTTTGATGATTCAGTTTATAGACCTGAAAATCTTGCTATCCTTAAATATTGCTATGATAATTATAAATACAATTATGATATTGATGTATTTATTGAGAATAACTCCGTTGTCCAAGAAAAGACTAATATTCTACAAGAGTTTATGGAAGAAGAAATTGATGAAACTGCGAGCTCATTGGATGAAAAACATGATGAGGAGAGCGAAGAAAAAATGGAGGAAGAACGGATTGATCACCCGTGCCCACCTTCTAATGAGAGTAACTCTTCAACTCATACATTGTTTAATGTCCCTTCGTTCTTACCGAAGGATGAATGCCATGATAATTGCTATGATCCCGTTGATTCGTTTGAAATATCACTTTTTGATGAACTTGATGCTTGTGGCCAAGATACCAATATGAATTATTCTTATGGAGATGAACTTGCTATAGTTCCTTATGTTAAGAATGGAATTGTTGCTATTGCACCCACACATGATAGTCCTATTATCTTTTTGAATTCTCCAAACTACACTATATCGGAGAAGTTTGCTCTTATTAAGGATTATGTTGATGGGTTGCATTTTGCTACTACACATGATGATTTTGATGAATATAATATGCATTTTCTTGCTGATCCTACTTGCAATTATTATGAGGGAGGAACGATGTCTCCGCTTCTTTATGTTTCCAACACGAAAAAGTTGCAAGAAACTGCTTATGCTATGTATTGGCCTTTACTTGATGTGCATGAACTGTTCTGGTATGACATGCCGATGCATAGGAAGAGAGTTAAAATTCTTCATTGCTTGATATATGTTGCTTTGTGCTCACTACTAAATGCTAAATCATTGTTGATTCAAATTGGCTTTGATATACCTTGGGATCCGGGTGGATTCATTACTTGAGCACTTTATGCCTAGCTTAATGGCTTTAAAGAAAGCGCTGCAAGGGAGACAACCCGGAAGTTTTAGAGAGTCATTTATTTCTGTTGAGTGCTTTTATAAAGTTTAAAAACAAAAAAATATAGAGGGGAACTTAAAACTTCACAAAAAGAAAAGTGAAAGTGAGAAGGATGAGCACCGTGCAAGCGGGAGCATGCCTTGAACTTTGTTCATGCCCATGTAAACTTTGTGAATCTTGAATTGCAGAAACTTTTCAACAAAAATAATTATTCCCTTGTCAAAATCCATTGTATTATAAAAATAATGTGCCAAGGTTTGCCTTTAGGATGTTTAAACTGCTTGTTGGTTTGTGCGGTGCAAAACAGAAACTTTGGCTGTAGTGCATGATTTTACATTTTTTTACTGGAACGTCAAATGGTTATGAAACCTTTTGCACTGTCTTGCTATATAAAATGTTTATTTTTTCCTAATTTTTCAGAAATTTTGGAGTACCAGAAGGATGGTGAATGTTCAGATAGCTATAGATTGTCCTGTTTAAGACAGATTTTGTTTTTGATGGATTGTTTTGCTCGTTTTGATGATACTATCGATTTTTATCGGTGGTATAAGCCATGGAAAAGTTATATTACTATAGCTACAATGCAAAAAAATATGAATTGGTTTGCAACATTATTTAGAGTAGTGATTTGCTCTATTATACTAACGGATCTTACCGAACTTTCTGTTGAGTTTTGTGTGGATGAAGTGATCAAAAATCGAGGAGGTTTCGATATGAGGAGAAGGAGGAGAGGCAATAGCTCAATCTTGGGGATGCCCAAGGCACCCCAAGTAAATATTCAAGGATACTCAAGCGTCTAAGCTTGGGGATGCCCCGGAAGGCATCCCATCTTTCTTCAACAAGTATAGGTATGTTTTCGGTTTCGTTTCGTTCATGTGATATGTGCAGATCTTGGAGCGTCTTTTGCATTTAGTTTTCTTTTTTCTTTTATGCGCCATGCTGGTATGAGATAGTCCATGGTTGATTTATAGAATGCTCATTGCACTTCACTTATATCTTTTGAGTATGGCTTTATAGAATGCTTCATGTGCTTCAGCTATATCATTTGAAGTTTGGATTGCCTGTTTCTCTTCACATAGAAAACCGTTGTTTGAACAATGCTCTTTTGCTTCACTTATATTTATTAGAGCATGGTCTTTTATAGAAAGGATTAAACTCTCATTCTTCACTTAGATCTATTTAGAGAGTCAACAGGAATTGGTCAATTGCATGGTTAGTCAAAAAATCCTACATAAAATTTATGGATCACTAAATATGATATGTTTGATTCCTTGCAATAGTTTTGCGATATAGAGATGGTAATATGTGGGAGGTACTAGTGAATGGTTGTGTTTAGTAGGAATATTGGTGTTAAGGTTCGTGATTCCCGAAGCATGCACGTATAGTCTCTCGTTATGCTATGAATTTGGAGCATGATTTATTATTGATTGTCCTCCTTATGAGTGGCGGTCGGGGACGAGCGATGGTCTTTTCCTACCAATCTATCCCCCTAGGGGCATGCGTAGTAGTTATTTGCTTCGAGGGCTAATAAACTTTTGCAATAAGTATATGAGTTCTTTATGACTAATGTGAGTCCATGGATTATACGCACTCTTACCTTTCCGCAATTTGCTAGCCTCTACGGTACCGTGCGTTGCCCTTTCTCACCTCGAGACGTGGTGCAAACTTCGCAGGTGCATCCAAACCCCGTGATATGATACGATCTATCACACATAAGACTTATTATATCTTCCTCAAAACAGCCACCATACCTACCTATTATGGCTTTTCCATGGCCATTCCGAGATATATTGCCATGCAACTTCCACCGCTTCTGTTTGATGACTTGAGCATTCATTTTCATATTGCTTTGCATGATCATATAGCTGACATAGTAGTTGTGGCTCAGCCACCTTTCATCTTTTTTCATACATGTTACGCTAGATCATTGCACATCCTGGTACATGCCAGAGGCATTCATATAGAGTCATATTTTTTCATAGGTATCGAGTTGTAATTTTTATTTCTTTTGAGTTATAAGTAAATAGAACTGTGATGATCATCATTATTCATTTTTAGAGCAGTGCCCCAGTGAGGAAAGGATGATGGATACTATGATTCCCCCACAAGTCGGGATGAGACTCCGGACAATGAGAGAAAAAAAAAGAAAAAAAGAAAGAAAAAGGAAGAAAAAGAAAAAAAGAAGAAAAAAATAAACAAAGAGAGAAGGGGCATTGTTAGTATCCTTTACCACACTTGTGCTTCAAAGTAGCACCATGTTTTTTTATATGGAGAGTCTCCTATGTTTTCACTTTCATATACTAGTGGGAATTTTTTATTATAGGATTAGATGCACACCCACTTAGTTTCATACTGAGCTCTCATACACTTATAGCTCTTAGTGCATTCGTTGCATGGCAATCCCTACTCCTCACGTTTATATCAATTGATGGGCATCTCCATAGCCCGTTGGTTAGCCACGTTGGTGTGAGACTTTCTTACTTTTTGGTCTTCTTTATATTTACCCCTATCATCATACTCTATTCCACCCGTAGTGCTATATCCATGGCTTGCGCTCATGTATTGCGTGAGGGTTGAAAAAGCTGAAGCGCGTTAAAAAGTATGAACCAATTGCTCGGCTTGTCATTGGGGTTCTGCATGATAAATACTTTGTGTTAAGAAGACAGAGCATGACAAGACTATATGATTTTGTAGGGATAGCTTTCTTTAGTGTTGATATTTTGAAAGACATGATTGTTTGTTGGGATGCCTGAGTATTGATGTCTTTATGTCAAATTATAGACTTGTCTTAATATTCATGCCATGATTAGATATATGATCAAGTTTATGCTAGGTGGCATTCCACATCAAAAATTATCTTTTTTATCATTTACCTGCTCTAGGACGAGCAGGAATTAAGCTTGGGGATCCTGATACGTCTCCGTCGTATCTATAATTTTTTATTGTTTCATGCCAATATTATACCACTTTCAAATACTTTTGGCAACTTTTTATATGATTTATTGGACTAACCTATTGATCTAGTGCCCAGTGCCAGTTCCTGTTTTCTGCATGTTTTTCGTATCGCAGAGTATCCATATCAAACGAAGTCCAAATGCAATAAAATTTCACGGAGTATTATTTTGGAATATTTGTGATTTTTGGGAGTTGGAATCAGCGCAAACGGAGGCCCACACAGCCCACAAGACACCAGGGCGCGCCAGAGGCCCATGGTGCGTGGTGGTGGGTTGTGCCCTCCTCGAACGTCGGTTGGGGCTCTACTTCGGGCGCAAGGAAGCTTATATCCAGAAAAAAATAGTGTTCAAATCTCAGCGCAATCGGAGTTACGGATCTCCCAGAATATAAGAAACGGTTTTCGGTCAGATCTGAGAACGCGAAACAGAATAGAACAGAGAGGGAGATCCAATCTCGGAGGGGCTCCCGCCCCTCCGCCGCCATGGAGACCAAGTACCAGGGGGGAACTCTCTTCCCCATCTAGGGGGGAGGCCAAGGATGAAGAAGAAGTAGGGGGTCTCTCTCCCCCTCGCTTCCGGTGGCGCCGGAGTGCCACCAGGGGCAACGATCAAGACGGCGATCTACATCAACAATCTTGCTACTGTCAACACCAACTTTCTCCCCTCTATGCAGTGGTGTAACACCTCTTCCCCCCGCTGTAACCTCTACTTAAACATGGTGCTCAACTCCATATATTATTTCCCAATGATCTATGGTTATCCTATGATGTTTGAGTAGATCCGTTTTGTCCTGTTTGTTAATCGTGATCTTGGTTGGTATGATTATATATTTTATTTATGGTGATGTCCTACGGTGCCCTCTGTTCTCGCGCAAACGTGAGGTGCCCCCGCTGTAGGGTGTTGCAATATGTTCATGGTTCGCTTATGGTAGGTTGCGAGAGTGACAGAAACTTAAACCCGAGTAGGTGGGGTATGAGGTATGGGAATAAACAGGACTTGATACTTAATGCTATGGTTGGGTTTCATGACCTTAATGATCTTTAGTAGTTGCGGATGCTTGCTAGAGTTCCAATCATAAGTGCATATGATCCAAGTAGAGAAAGTATGTTAGCTCATGCCTCTCCCTCATATAAAATTACAAGAATGATTACCGGTACTTGTTATCAATTGCCTTGGGACAAATAACTTTCTTGTTGACAAAAACTCTCTACTAAAACTAACTTAGTTGTGTCTTTATCTAAAAAGCCCCTAGATTTTATTTACTTGCTCTTTATTATCTTGCAAACCTATCCTATCACACCTACAAAGTACTTCTAGTTTCATACTTGTTCTAGGTCAAGCGAATGGTAAGCGTGCGTACAGTTGTATCGGTGGTCGATAGAATTTGAGGGAATATTTGTTCTACCTTTAGCTCCTCGTTGGGTTCGACACTCTTAGTTATCGAAAGAGGCTACAATTGATCCCCTATACTTGTGGGTTATCAATAACTTAGTGATTTACGTAAGTTCTTCGGTTTCATGCTAATCGAAAGTGGTTGTTAATAAGACTTGATCAACCTTATTAATGGATCATTTTTAGAGGTATGAAGTTGATGAATTTAGTAAGCACTACATTCTGTCCCCACCTTTTGTTTTCTGTTTTTATTAGTTAAATAAAATAAAATGTCATGTTTTGTCTGTTTTCTGAATTCCCCGTGCAATAAAAAACTGACCCAAAAATAAAAGTTCTCAGAATGGTCTAAAAATTTAATACGATTTTTTCTAATTATTTAAGAATTTTTGGTGCAAATAACATCAGAGGGAGGTGCACCAGGTGGGCACAACCCACCTGGGCGCGCCAGGACCCCTAGGCACACCCTGCTGGGTTGTGGTCCCCACGTGGGCCCCCTCACTTATCTCTTCATACCACTTCATCACCTACCTCCAGAAAAAAATCACCATTGCTCTCTCTCTCTCTCTCGTGTTCTTGCTCTCAAACCTGTGGATTTCGATCTCTTTGCTCAAAGCTCCGTTTCCAAAACTATTTCGAGGGATTGTTGCTTGGTATGTGACTCCACCATTTGTCCAATTAGTTTTTGCTTTAGTGGTTTATATTTTGAATAATTAGCTTCTCTTGGTGCTGCTGTAGATGACCTTACATGTTGAATTCTTAGAGTTCTAAGTAGTTTGAATGCTTGCTATGGCCTGTATGTATCCCTATGAGTAGTTGCTATCAATCTTGTAAAGTTTTGTTGATAAATTTTTGTCACCCAAAATTTTTCAGAAATTTGTACACGAAGATGATGAACCTCTTTGGAAGGAGGTCTTTGAACAGGAGATCCTCGGAGGCATCTTCTAGTGAAAACTCCGTTCGTCGGTCTTATGTTGAACCGAGTGAAAGTTCCATACGAGATGCTGCCACCAAAACATGCTTATGGCCTTGCGATGATTATATGGTGCGTGTGGGCATTAAGGAGGAATTTGAGAAATATATTCACAATGCCGGTCTCGGTCCCTACACTTCAGATAAGTGCAGTCAACACCACACTCTCACTGAATCATTTGTCAAGGGATTTAAATTCCATCCCGATGAGTCTTGGGTGTCCTTTAAATTGTATGAAAATTCATTACCATATCACTAGAGAGATTTGCTTACCACTGGTTCGCTTGACGAACCACCAAGGTCTGAGTTCCAAGCTTTTTTGACTAGCCTTTGCTATGGTGAGACGAGGGGTGTGACGCAAGGTAGAATAAAGAGTATTCATTTTCCCGCAATTCCGTACTTTGCTTTATTTAATGGGAAATGTATTGTAGGCAAACAAGATTGTAGTACACTTTGTGCTCCAGACTTGAGCCACATATGCACCACTCTCACCGGTGACAGAAGTTATAATCTTGGAGCGATTGTTGCACGCAGGTTGCAACAAAATGCTAATAGCGGCTATTTCTATGGCGGACTTTAGCCACACGTTTAGCAAGAGAGCTGGGTGTTTCACCTTTGCCCTTCGACCCTATCCTACCCACGCAGTATTTAGATTTTGATGCTATGAAACATCACACGGTCCTTAAAGGAGATATCCATAATTTCACCTATAAATTGATGTTTAATCAAGAATCCGTGGAGTACACATATTTGCCCGCACCTGCTCTCTTCGATTATCACAGCAGGGGAAGATATTTTGTTCTTGAGAGCGAGGCTCGAGCTCACAACGCGGCGGTTGCGGCCGCACGGCAGGCTGAGACGTCGGCACCGAGAGCCTCCGTGAGCTACCACCACGACTATCATCCAGGCTACTGACTGATTACCAAGTTAGGCCAAAAGCCTAAGCTTGGGGGAGTACGTGTTTCCCACCGACATTACATTCATATTCACACATTTCATTCCAGTTGTCGGTGTCCACACTTTTTCATTGTATTATCCATGTTAAATTTATTTTCTCGCTTTCTTCTTGTGTGTTTGAAAAACCTTGAGAAAATACAAAAATATTTCCTCCTTCTTTTTTATTTTCCTTTCTAGAGTAGTTAGCCGTATTTTTTCTTCTTTTGCTTGTTGGGAGCTTTCTCGTGTAAATAGTTTTTTCTCATTTTTGCTTTTCCCTTTTTTTTGCTTGTTCAAGAAAACCAAAAACTCCAAAAATATTTCAGTGTGTTTCTCTGAATTTCTTTTATTTTTATTCGAGTCGTACCGAGGAGAAGACCACGATGAAAATCTTGAATGGCTCTCGTATGCATAAATATTGATCTAACAAAGAGCCCATATTACCTTGTCTTCTCCTGTTGAATCAAATGTTGCAGATTCCAGCTTAGTCCACGGCACTCTTGCACTATTATTATTTTCACATCGTTTGGTCATGCAAGTGAAAGGAAATAATGACGATATTCGATGAACTGTCCATGGCAGAGAGAAACGGGTATGAACTCGACTTGTTCTGTTTTTATAAATATGTTTAACCTAGTATCCATGATTCAGCCCATTATGATTAAACATGTTTGCAATGACAATTAGATATTATAGTTTCTCATGCCATGCATAAGTAGCTAGGGTTTGATAATGATTTATCTTGGATATCAACATTGCGTTAAAATGATTGTGATGTAGTATGATGATATGGTATCCTCCTCTGAATGTTCGACTGGCTTGACTTGGCACATGTTCATGCATGTAGTTGAATCAAAATCAACATAGCCTCTATGATATTTATGTTCATGGTGTTCATATCCTACTCATGCTAGTGTCCAATGTTACTTATGCATAATGCATGTTCATGACCGTTGTTGCTCTCTAGCTGGCCGCTTCTCAACCTATTTGCTAGCCTTCACCTGTGCTAAGTGGGAACTCTGCTTGTACATCAAAAACCTTGAACCCAAAGTTATTCTAGAAGAGTCCACCATATCTACCTATATGCGGTACTACCCTGCCGTCCTAAGTAAATTTGCATCTGCCACCTCTAAAAACTTCAAATAAATATCCTCTTTGTGTGCCTGGATCGTTCATGGAACGACGGGAGGTGGTCGGTATCTTCCATGCTAAGCGGGTTATTCTCAGGATGAGTGTTTATTCACTCGCCATCGCACGAGAAAAGGGCAGTAATAGGGACTCCCAGTCCTGAATTCATAATTGCAAATAATTAAACAAAACTCCCCCGGGACTGTTGTTGGTATGGACGGCACCTTTTGTTTTGGACAAGCCATGGAGTGTGATTGTTGGTGGAGGGGGAGTAAACCTTTACTTTTATCGCTTGGGAACCGCCACTAGCGTGCTTAGCATGGAAGATATTGATAACTGATGGTCGTGGAGTAAACAAGAAGGGTGCATTTCTCAAAATATCATTTACCACTGCTTTAAAACCTTGAGCTCTGGCACCGCTGCAAATGACTGCTTCCCTCTATGAAGGGACTTTCTATTTACTTTTATGTTGTGTCATCACCCTCTAAAATAAGCGCCCGAACTTGAGAGCACGGCTGTCATACTAATTTATTGTGTGTAGCTAATGTTGGGTGCATCATGACTGGATCTTTTTCTACCATGAATTACAATGTTTAGTCGCTGCTTGAACTTTGGGGGTGCTCTGCATTTATGTTTTGCGGTCTCAGAAAGGGCTAGCAAGATACCACTATTGTCATATTATATCATGGTTGTTTTGATAATGTGTTGATGTTTGAGATATCTTATTATTGCTCGCTAGCTGATTATGTCATTGATATGAGTTAATATAATTTTTAAGAGTTATTATCGGCATGGTTAGTTATAATACTAGCTGAAAACCTGGGTGTTTTTAAGCTTATTTATGCAAACAAGAACAAAAGAGTTTGTAAAAGTTTTTCTTTTTCACTTTTAGTTTATCAACTGAATTGCTTGAGGACAAGCAAAGGTTTAAGCTTGCGGGAGTTGATACCTCTCCAACGTATCTACTTTTCCTAATGCTTTTCCTATTGTTTTGGACTCTAATTTGCATGATTTGAATGAAACTAACCCCGGACTGACGCTGTTTTCAGCAGAACTACCATGGTGTTATTTCTGTGCAGAAATAGAAGTTCTCGGAATGGAATGAAACTTTGCGAGGAATTTTACCCAATAAAAGAGAATTTCTTGAGCCAAGAACCACCGGAGGGGGCACCTGGGTGGGCACAACCCACCAGGGCGCGCCCAGGTGGGTTGTCCCCACCTGGTGGCCCCGCAGACCCTAAAAATGATGCTATAAAATCCTATTTTCAGAGAAAAAATCAGGGAGAAAGAATTATTGCGTTCCACGAGACGGAGCCGTCGTCACCTCCTGTTCTTCATTGGGAGGCCAGATTTGGAGTCCGTTTGGGGCCCGGAGAGGGGGATCTTCGATCTTCGTCATCACCAACCCTTCTCCATCGCCAATTCCATGATGCTCCCCACCGGGAGTGAGTAATTCCTTCGTAGGCTCGTTGGTCGGTGAGGAGTTGGATGAGATTCATCATGTAATCTAGTTAGTTTTGTTAGGGCCCGATCCCTAGTATCCACTATGTTCTGAGATTGATGTTGCTATGACTTTGCCATGCTTAATGCTTGTCACTTTGGGCCCGAGTGCCATGAATTCAGATCTGAACCGTTTATGTTATCCTCATTATATCCATGTTCTAGATCCGATCTTGCAAGTTATAGTCACCTGCTACGTGTTATGATCCGGCAACCCCGGAGTGACAATAGTCGGGACCACTCCTGGTGATGACCGTAGTTTGAGGAGTTCATGTATTCACCATGTGTTAATGCTTTGTTCTAGTTATCTATTAAAATGGGGCCTTAATATCACTTAGTTTCCAATTGGACCCCACTGCCACGGGAGGGTAGGACAAAAGATGTCATGCAAGTTCTTTCCATAAGCACGTATGACTATTTACGGAATACATGCCTGCATTATATTTATGAAATGGAGCTAGTGCCGTATTGCCCTAAGTTATGACTGTCGCATGATGAATATCATCCAACAAATTACCGATCCAATGCCTACGAATTTATCTTATATTGTTCTTGCTAAGTTACTACTGCTATCGTTATTGTTGCACTTGCTACAAAACTACTTCTATCAATGTTACCGTTACCATTGATGTTGCTACTATTATCAAAACTATCATATTACTTTTCTATTGATCACTTGTTGCAGATAACTAATCTCCAGGTGTGGTTGAATTGACAACTCAGCTGCTAATACCTGCAAATATTCTTTGGCTCCCCTTGTGCCGAATCTATAAATTTGGGTTGAATACTCTACCCTTGAAAACTGTTGCGATCCCATATACTTGTGGGTTATCAAGATCCAACTATAATAGCAAAGCTCGTGATACATCAAGATCGTGCCAAATCAAGAACATGAGAGAGAGAGAGATCAAACACATAGCTACTGGTACATACCCTCAGCCCCGAGGGTGAACTACTCCCTCCTCGTCATGGAGATCGCCGGGGTGATGAAGATGGCCACCGGTGATGATTTCCCCCTCCGGCAGGGTGCCAGAATAGGGTCCCGATTGGTTTTTGGTGGCTACAAAGGCTTGCGGTGGCGGAACTCCCGATCTAGGTTTCTTTTCGGGGGTTTCTTTATATATAGGAATTTTTGGCGTCGGTTTCACGTCAGGGGGCCCACGACGAGACAACAAGGATGGGGGGCGCCCCTAGGGGGTAGGGGCGCCCTCCACCCTTGTGGAGCCCCTGTGGCTCTTTTGGCCCAACTCTTTTGCTTCGGGGGCTTCTTCTGGTCCACAAAAAATCACCGTAAATTTTCACGTCATTTGGACTCCGTTTGATATTCCTTTTGTGTAGAACTCAAAAACAAGGAAAAAATAGAAACTGGCACTGGGCTCTAGGTTAATAGGTTAGTCCCAAAAATCATATAAAATAGCATATAAATGCATATAAATGCATATAAAACATCCAAGATAGATAATATAATAGCATGCAACAATAAAAAATTATAGATACGTTGGAGACGTATCACCCTTCAACTAAGTTCTTCTAGACAATCTAATCCACAGGTGCTATTGAGTCTATTAAAATTAACAATATGGGGTTGAGTATCTCTAACATCATCTTCTCCATAATTTTTCTCAACATCCAAGTCTTTGAAGACTTTCTCTTGTGCATGGTTATTCCTCATTAAGATAAATTTTCTTTTCAGAACAGTACCACGGCAAGTCTTAGTTATCTAGATTAAATAGAACAAAGGCTACAAAATTATGTCAACTACTAGAACAAAACCTTCATTTTAATTATCAAGACTTACTCCAACTTGCACACATCACACATACTACTACACCTATTCTAAGTAATTCAAGTGCAAAAGACAAGAGTCACATGACATACCTTCACTATCATGCATGTACACACTTCTCTTCCTTAGGCTTGCATTCCTCGTTGTTCGACGTAGATCAGCTCCTCTAGATATAAACAAGAATGCAAACAAACTCCAAGGGCAAAAAGAAAAGAAAAGAGAAAAACAAAACTTATTCTATTTTTTGTTTTTAGATTTTTGAAAACTAACTTGCAAACGTAAAATCACAATCAGCAAAAAGAAAAACGAAAGCAAATAAAAAGAACAGTGTTGGAACAAACCAACACGAGTGTTTGAAGCTCAACGAGTTGAAGTACAACCTCATTAAAACTTATAAATAATACCACCACATCTAGAAGTACATTTGGTAGTGACCTCCCCCAAGCTTAAGCTTTTGCAAGCCCGAGATGGTGAGATCATTGTGCCGGTGGCTGGTCGGGAGCCCATCCTTGCTCCAGTTGGAGAAGCTTGTGTTCATGTAGACGGACATGCTTCGAAGGGACTCGGCGAGGTTGCTCATCTCATTCCTGGAGCCCTGAAGACTGTAGAGGTCCGTGTAGGTGGTGTAGGTTTCTTGTTGTGGCTGCTCCTCTTGGGGCTTCTCCTATTCTTCGTCGGCGAGATATTCTTCATCAACTTGTTCTGGCTCGGGGGCCTCTTGGCCAAAATCTGCATCTCCTTCCTGTGGCACATAATGCGGTTGTCCAGTTTCTATGGAGAAACAGCTAGGCATACGAGTAGGCCAAGTACCTGCATCTAGGAATTCGAATACAATGATTACCACGGCGAACTACTACCATTCCAGCGCTAGAAAAAACTCAAATATTAACAAAGTTTTTACCGACAATGGCGTGGAGATGATTATAGTTTAAGCCAGGGGAGTTGGCCAACATGGTGATGACTCCCACACACGCGATATCCCCTTGTGCATGATTTCCTTGGTGCGCAAGGTGTAGCAAAAGTATTGCCCCTAGGCTGGGCGAATAACCAACATCAAGGTTAGTTGCTTTCCTCAGAATTTGCATATTCTCATCATTCACCTTGGAAACTTCTCCTTGTGCCCGCAACAAGTTAGTGATAACATAATAAAAAATATTGTATATCAGGACTTTCAAGCAATTGGCCCTTTGTTTGGAACCATGGTAACTCATCTGATGGAAGGCTTTCCTCGAGTGCGGTTCGGTAAAATCATAAACATAGCGGATGTCTTCATTGTTGCTGGCGAAGCCAAAGTGAGTAAACCACTCATCTAGAGTGATGTTGAAATCTTGGTCCATGAGACAAAAAGTGACCCGCTCATCCTCATAAGCATTTGGCATGAGACAACATTATGCGAGAGAGTACTAAGAAACTCAAGTGCCAACCATTCATATGTATCACATCCCTAATAAAAAATGAAGCAACCCGACATTATGACAAAACAAATTAAAATCATTACCGATGCCCAATTTCGCTAATGTGGACTCGCAAGCCAAGTTGGTAGTCTTCATTTTCCATGGATGAAGCTTCTTGTATTTCCTCATTGCTTCATGGTTGGTGAAGACGATCAATGATACGTCTCCAACATATCTATAATTTTTTATTGTCCCATGCTATTATATTATCAATCTTGGATGCTTTATATGCATTTATATGCTATTTATATCATCTTTTGGGACTAACCTATTAACCTAGAGCTGAGTGTCAGTTCCAGTTTTTTACTTATTTTTCGCTCGTGAGAAAATCAGTACCAAACAAAGTGCAAATGCGATGAAACTATACGATGATTTTTTCTGAACCAGAAGGGACCCTTAGAAGGTTCGGGAGGAGGCTAGAAGAGCTATGGGAGAGCCACAAGCTCACAGGCGTGCCCTCCTAGCTTGTGGGCCCCCCCCCCCGTAGCACCCCTTGACCTAATTCCACCTCTATAAATTCAGAAATATTTCCAAACCAATAGAGAGCCAACAGAAACACTTCCCGCCGCCGCAAGCTTCTGTTCTTCTGTGATAGCATCCGGTGGCCTTTTCTGGTACTCTGCCAGAGGGGCAATCAATCATGGAGTGCTTCTACATCATCCTTGCTGCCTTTCAATGATGCGTGAGTAGTTCACCACAGACATACGGGTCCATAGCTAGTAGCTAGATGGCTTCTTCTCTCTCTTTGATCTTCAATACCATGTTCTCCTCGGTGTTCTTGGAGTTCTACCGATGCAACCTTCTTTTGCGGTGTGTTTGTTGGGATCCAATGAATCGTGGGTTCATAATCTGAATATTCATGAGAAGTAATTGAATCTTCTAAACTTTACTATGCATGATTGTTATAGCTTTGTATTTCTCTCCGATCTATCAGTTTGGTTTATCCAACTAGATTGATATATCTTCAGTGGGAGGGGTGCTTTTATGATGGGTTCAATCTTGCGGTGCTCTATATCCTAGTGACAGAAGCGGACAAGACAAGTATTTGTATTGTTGCCATTAAGGGTAAAACGACGAGGATTATTCATATTGATTGGGTTTACTTTGTATACATCATGTCATCTTGCTTAAGGCGTTACTCTATTTTTCATGAACTTAATACTATGGATGTGATGTCGCTTGAAGCTACATCAGTATTTCCCCAAAGAGGAAGGGATGATGCAGCACAACGGCAGTAGGTATTTCCCTCAGATATGAAACCAAGGTTATCGAACCAGTAGGAGAACCAAGCAACACAACGTAAACAGCCCCTGCACAAATATAACAAATCCTCGCAACCCGACGTGTTAAAGGGGTTGTCAATCCCTTCCGGGGTACGGCGCCTCAAGATAGGCAAACGGACGTGAGATAAATTGTAGTAGATTGATAGACTGAATGCCAAACAAAATAAATAGAAATAAAATGCAGCAAGGTATTTTTGTATTTTTTGTTTAATAGATCTGAAAATAAATGCAAAGGAAAAGTAGATCGCAAAGGAAAATATATGAGAAAGAGACCCGGGGGCCGTAGGTTTCACTAGTGGCTTCTCTCGAGAAAAATAGCAAACGGTGGGTGAACAAATTACTGTTGGGCAATTGATAGAACTTCAAATAATCCTGACGATATCCAGGCAAGGATCATTACATAGGCATCACGTCCAAGATTAGTAGACCGACTCCTGCCTGCATCTACTACTATTACTCCACACATCGACCGCTATCCAGCATGCATCTAGTGTATTAAGTTCATGGAGAAGGAGTAATGCAATAAGAACAATGACATGATGTAGACAAGATCTATCTATGTAGAGATAGACCCCATCGGTTTATCCTTAGTAGCAATGATACATACGTGTCGGTTCCCCTTCTGTCACTGGGATCAAGCACCGTAAGATCGAACCCACTACAAAGCACCTCTTCCCATTGCAAGATAAATAGATCAAGTTGGCCAAACAAAACCCAAATATCGGAGAAGAAATACGAGGCTATAAGCAATCATGCATAAAAGAGATCAAAGAAACTCAAATACTTTCATGGATATAAAAAGATAGATCCGATCATAAACTCAAAGTTCATCGATCCCAACAAACACACCGCAAAAAGAGTTACATCATACGGATCTCCAAGAGACAATTGTATTGAGAATTCAGCGAGAGAGAGGAAGCCATCTAGCTACTAACTACAGACCCGAAGGTCTACAAAGAACAACTCACGCATCATCGGAGAGGCACCAATGGAGGTGGTGAACCCCATCCGAGATGGTGTCTAGATTGGATATGGTGGTTCTGGACTCTGCGGCGGCTGGATCAATATTTTGTAGACTTCCCTAGGGTTTTGGGAATATTGGGGTATTTATAGAACAAAGAGGCGGTCTGGGGGGCACCCGAGGTGGGCACAACCCACCAGGGCGCGCCTGGGCCTCCTGGCGCGCCCTGGTGGGTTGTGCTCTCCTCGGAGCACCCCCCCCAGGCGCAGCCAGGGCCCATTATGTTCCTTCTGGTCCAAAAAAATCTCCGTGAAGTTTCGTTGCGTTTGGACTCCGTCGGATATTGATTTCCTATGATGTAAAAAACATGCAGAAAACAGCAACTGGCGCTTGGCACTATGTGAATAGGTTAGTACCAAAAAAGGATTAAAAATGACTATAAAATGATTATAAAACATCCTAGATTGATAATATAACAGCATGGAACAATCAAAAATTATAGATACGTTGGAGACGTATCAGCATCCCCAACCTTAATTCCAACTCGTCCTCGAGTAGGTAAGTGATAAAGACAATTTTTTTGAAGTGCAATGCTGCCTAACATGTCATATCATATTCTTTTCTTTATAGCATGGACAATTGGACTTTTATGTGATTCAAAGCAATAGTCTAGTTTTGTCATGATAATTTAGATACTCAAGCATATCAACAAGCAACCATGTCTTTCAAAATATCAACGCTAAAATAAGTTATCCCTAGCCCATCATGCTCAGCCATTGATCCATTCATGAAACACACTCGCATATTAGCTACACCCAATACTCAAGTACGATCATATTACCTCTTAGATGGTGCTTTTATAAGAGAAGATGGAGACTCAAATTCAAAATAAAAATTGCATAAAGTAAAAGAAAGGCCCTTCACAGAGGGAAGTAGGGATTTGTAGAGGTGCCAGAGCTCAAAGCAAAAAATTAGAGATAAAAACATTTTGGGAGGTGTATCCATCCCACCAACAAAAACGACTTAGAGTTCCCAACACTTTCCATGCTAGATATATCATAGGCGGTTCCCAAACAGAAAATAAAGTGTATTCCTTTTTCCACCATACTTTCACTTTCCATGGCTAGCCGTATCCATGGTTGCCCTCCATACCAACACTTTTGTGACGCCCGGATAATTAAGCTACAGTAACCATCTACTAATGATGCCACGTCACCTCGATTACTGTTGCTAATCTCGCATTAGTTCGAAACCGATTCAAATTCAAATTCAAAATCAAGCAAACAATAAAAGTTTTCAAATGTTAAGACTAAAATGTTCCTGGTGAGCCAAATAATGCATAGATAAGTATGGTGGAGAAACCACACTTTTAGAAAAGGTTTAATACTCTAAAAATATTTTAAACGGTAGCAAAAACAATTAGTTGAATGCCTTTTACAAAAAATAAAATATTACACTATTTTATTTAGTTGCCCAAACTTATGTGGCAGTAGCCTATTTACTAACACTAAATTAGGGACTACTTTTATAGTTTACAAGACTAAAATAAAAGAGGAACTAAAGTAAAACAGAAAACAGAAAAGGAAAATTAAACAAAAGTAAAATAAAGACAAAAGAAAGAGAAAACCCCCTCCCTCGCTGGGCCACGGCCCAGCTAGCCATCGGGCCAACCAGGCCGGCCCAGCCGCCCCCTATAACCCCCTGAGCCACCCCGAAACCCTAACCGCACCCACTCCCCCCGATCCCCCCACTCCTCTCGCTCGATCCCTCACCTTCCCCCTCGCGCCGCCGCACATCGAGACCAGAGGCGAGGCGCCTCATGCCCGACTCCCCCCTCACAGCCTCTCCTTCCTCCGTTCGCTCCCGCTTCACCCCTGGACCTCCACCGTGGCAGCAAGCAGCAGGCGCCGTCCTCGCCTTCTCGGACCTCTCCCACACCACGGCTACCGCGCCTCCGACCAACCTCGTGCCGCGCCTGAAGCACCACCGGCCGCCGCCATCATCGCCCGGATCGCCCGCCGCCTCGCATCTCCGACCTCGTCGCCCTCCTCCCCGCCGCCCTCGTCGCCGGCGGCCCGGACGCCGCCCTGTCCACATCACCGACGCCCTTCCGCTTCCTCGAGCCCACGGCCATGCCCTACAGCTCCTCTGTGAGCACCCCGTCAGGCCCATCTCCTCTCTCCCTCGCACACCGTCCCTACCCGACCGCGCTTCGCGCCGCCCCGGCCGCGTCTTGCGCTCTGCCCTGCCCTCCGCTCCTCCCGTGGCACTCGTTGCCGCCCAGCACGTGCGGGCCAGCGCCTGGCTCCGCCCCGGCCCCGCCGCTCACCGTGCCACCTCGCTCTGCTGTGGCTGCGGCCACCTCCGGCGACGCGCTGTCGCCCGCTCGGTCCTCATACGGGTCGGGTGCCCGCAGCGCCTAGTCGGGTGCGCCCCTGCTGGCCGCACCCGTTTGCCCATACCCAACGCCCGTTAAGGCCCCTGGGCCTATGACAAGGGGGCCCACCCTAGAACGATTTTTAAAAAGGAGAATAAAAAGAATAAAAGAATGCTAGAATAAATAAATTAGTAATTAATTAATTAACTAGTTAATTAAGTTAATTAATCCTGGTTAACTAATCTAATTAAAACAAATTAGCCTAATCACTTAGTTAGTCTATTTAACCCGGTTTAGTTAACCTGAGTCTATGACCAGTGGGACCCACGTGTCAGCTTGACCAGTCAACGGTCAGAGTTGACTGCTGATGTCATGTTGACGTCATGATGGCGTCATGAATGCAATTTCGAATTAAAATAATCTGTTAATGCTAGAAAATGTTTTAAAACTTTAACAATTAATATAAAATAATCCGTAACTCGGATGGAAAAACTTTGTACATGAAAGCTCAGAACGACGAGGCGATTCCGGATACGCAGCCCGTTCGTCCGCCACACATCCCTAGCATAGCAAACTCGTAACTTTTCAACTCCGATTCATCTGTCCGAAAACGCGAAACACCGGGTACTTTCCCGGATGTTTTCCCCCTTCGCCGGTACCACCTCCTACCGCGTTAGGGCACACCTAGCACCGCGCATTGTCATGTCTTCCATCGTCATGCTTATGTTTGCATTATATTCATTGTTTCTTCCCCCTCTTCTCTCCGGTAGACTATGAAACCGACGTCGCTGCTGGTGCCCCGACCGACTACGCTGTTGACGACCCCTACTTGCCAGAGCAACCAGGCAAGCCCCCCCCCTTGATCACCAGATATCGCCTATTCTTCTCTATACAGCTTGCATTAGAGTAGTGTAGCATGTTACTGCTTTCGGTTAATCCTATTCTGCTGCATAGCCTGTCATTGCTCCTACAGTTGTTACCTTTACCTGCTATCCTAATTGCTTAGTATAGGATGCTAGTGTTCCATCAGTGGCCCTACACTCTTGTCCGTCTGCCATTCTATACTACTGGGCCGTGATCACTTCGGGAGGTGATCACGGGTATATACTATATACTTTATATACATGACACATGTGGTGACTAAAGTCGGGTCAGCTCGTTGAGTACCCGCAAGTGATTCTGATGAGGGGGCTGAAAGGATAGGTGGCTCCATCCCGGTAGAGGTGGGCCTGGGTTCCCGACGGCCCCGGACTGTTACTTTGTGGCGGAGCGACATGGCAGGTTGAGACCACCTAGGAGAGAGGTGGGCCTGGCCCTGGTCGGCATCCGCGGTTACTTCAAAATAACACGCTTAACGAGTTCTTGGTATTTGATGTGAGTCTGGCCATTTGGTCTATACGCACTAACCAACTACGCGGGAACAGTTATGGGCACTCGACGTCATGGTATCAGCCGAAGCCTTCGTGACGTCAGCGACGGAGCGGCGCGCGCCGGATTGGACTGGAACGCCTGCTAGGCTAGGTCTACTTCCGGCCGCCCTCGCAACGTGCAGGTGTGCAATGGCGATGGGCCCAGATCCCTGCGCCATAGGATTTAGACAGGCGTGCTGACCTCTCTGTTGTGCCTAGGTAGGGCTGTGGCGTGTTGATCTTCCGCGGCCGGGCATGACCCAGAAAAGTGTGTCCGGCCAAATGGGATCGAGCGTGTTGGGTTATGTGGTGCACCCCTGCAGGGAAGTTTATCTATTCGAATAGTCGTGTCCCTCGGAAAAAGGACGACCCGGAGTTGTACCTTGACCTTATGACAACTAGAACCGGATACTTAATAAAACACACCCTTCCAAGTGCCAGATACAACCCGGTGATCGCTCTCTAACAGGGCGACGAGGAGGGGATCGCCGGGTAGGATTATGCTATGCGATGCTACTTGGTGAACTTACCATCTACTCTCTTCTACATGCTGCAAGATGGAGGTGGCCAGAAGCGTAGTCTTCGACAGGATTAGCTATCCCCCTCTTATTCTGGCATTCTGCAGTTCAGTCCACCGATATGGTCCTTTACACATATACCCATGCATATGTAGTGTAGCTCCTTGCTTGCGAGTACTTTGGATGAGTACTCACGGTTGATTTTCTCCCTCTTTTCCCCCTTTCCATACTACCTGGTTGACGCAACCAGATACTGGAGCCCAGGAGACAGACGCCACCGTCGATGACGACTCCTACTACACCAGAGGTGCCTACTACTACGTGCAGGCCGCTGACGACGACCAGGAGTAGTTAGGAGGATCCCAGGCAGGAGGCCTGCGCCTCTTTCGATCCGTATCCCAGTTTGTGCTAGCCTTCTTAAGGCAAACTTGTTTAACTTATGTCTGTACTCAGATATTGTTGCTTCCGCTGACTCGTCTATGATCGAGCACTTGTATTCGAGCCCTCGAGGCCCCTGGCTTGTATTATGATGCTTGTATGACTTATTTATGTTTTAGAGTTGTGTTGTGATATCTTCCCGTGAGTCTCTGATCTTGATCGTACACGTTTGCGTGCATGATTAGTGTACGATTGAATCGGGGGCGTCACAACTTTCCAAGGAATTTATTATTTGACAACATAAAGTAAATTCATTTTTTTCATTTCGGGACTGGGCATCCCTAAAATCTTTGCCTTACTCTCGTGCGATGACAAGTGAATAAACACTCATCATGAGAATAAAACATCCAGCATGGAAAATATTAGCCACCCCTCACCGCTCCGCGAGCGAAACAAACACACAAAAGAGAAGTTTATTTTGAAAATTAGAAATGGCACATGCAAATTTTCTTAGAACGGCAAAAGAATACCTCATATAGGTAGATATAGTGGACTCATGTGGCAAAACTGGTTTAAAGGATTTTGGATGCACAAGTAGAGATCATACTTGGTGCAAAATGAAGGCTAGCAAAAGATTGAGAAGCGACCAACCAAGAAACGAATAATCTCATAAGCAAGCATTAAGCATAATTAACACCGAATAATGCACCATAAGTAGGATATAATTTCATTGCATAACTATTGACTTTCGTGCTTGCATAGGGAATCAAAAACCTTAACACAAATATTCTTACTAAAGCATAATTACTCATCAACACAACTCACATATCACATCATCATATCTCAAAACTGTTACTAAGAATCAACTTTATTTTGTCCAATGATCTTCATGAAAGTTTTATTATATCCTTCTTGGATATCTATCTCTTTGGGACTATTTTTCATGTGTTGCTTTTCATAAGCTCAAACAAATATAAGTGAAAATCATGAGCATAATTTTCTTTCTCTCGAAAATAATTTAAGTGAAGCAAGAGAGAATTTCTTCAAAAAATTTACTACTCTCAAATAAATCTAAGTGAAGTAAGAGAGCATTTCTTCAAAAATACTAAGCACACCGTGCTCAAAAAGATATAAGTGAAGCACTAGAGCAAGTCCATAGCTCATAAAAATTTAAGGGAAGAAAAGAGAGAAATTCTAACAAGTCATGACATGATTTTGGCTCTCTCAAATAGGTGTGTCCAGCAAGGGATCAAGACTTAAAACACAAAATAAAACAAGCAAAGACTCATATCATACAAGACGCTCCAAGCAAAACACATAGTATGTGACAAATAAAAATATAGCTTCGAGTAAAATACCGATGGTCGTTAGAAGAAAGAGGGGATGCCACTCGGGGGCATCCCCAAGCTTAGTTGGTTGCTCATTTTTGGATAATACCTTGGCATGCCAGGGCATCCCCAAGCTTAGGCTCTTCTATCCTTTATTCCTTCATCCATTGTAAGATGACCCAAAACTTGAAAACTTCAATCACACAAAACTCAGCAAAACCTTCGTGAGATCCGTTAGTATAAGAAAGCAAACCACTACTATAAGTACTGTACCAAACCAATTCATATTTTTTTACATTATATCTACTGTATTCCAACTTTTCTATGGCAAAAACCTCATTAAATAAAACCATAGAGCCATCAAAATAAGCACACAATGCAAAGAAAACAGAATCTGTCAAAACAGAACAGTCTGTAGCAATCTGACTATTTCGAATACTTCTGTCACTCCAAAAATTCTGAAAAACCAGGAAGACCTGGGTAATTTGTATATTAATCTTATGCAAAAAGAATTTGAATTTTATCACGTTCTGGTGATTTTTAACTATTGTTTTCGTGAGCGCAAAAGTTTCTGTTTTTCAGCGAGGTCAAACAACTATCACCCAAGAAGATCCTGTCGGTTCTACTTGGCACAAACACTAATTAAAACACAAAAAACACAATCATAACAGTAGAATAATTGTGCTAACACTCAAGAACAGAAATAAAAAGGCAAAAATAAAATTTATTCATTGGGTTGCCTCCCAACAAGCGCTATAGTTTGACGCCCTTAGCTAGGCATAAAGCAAGGATCTAAGTATTGTCATCTTTGGTTCGAGATCCATAAGATGCCCTCATGATTGATTCATAAGGTGGCTTAATTCTTGTTCTAGGAAAGTGTTCCATACCCTTCCTCAAAGGAAATTGGAACTTAATATTGCCTTCTTTCATATCAATCATGGCACCGATAGTGCGTAAAAATGGTCTATCAAGAATAATTGGACAAGACAAATTGCAATCAATATCAAGAACAATAAAATCTATCGGCACATAATTCCAATTTGAAAGAATAAGAACATCATTAATTCTTCCCATAGGCTTTTAATAGTAGAATCCGCCACGTGCAGATTCAAAGAACACGATTCAATATCGGTAAGACCAAGCACATCACATAAAGATTTCGGAATTGTAGAAACACTAGCACCCAAGTCACACAAAGCAAAACACTCATAATTTTTAATCTTGACTTTGATAGTAGATTCCCATTCATCATGCAATTTTCTAGGAATTGAAACTTCTAATTCCAATTTTTCTTCAAAAGCTTTCATCATAGCATCAATAATATGTTTAGTAAAAGCTTTATTTTGTTCATAGGCATGGGGTGAATTTATCATGAATTGCAACAAAGAAATAGAATCAATTAAAGAGATACTATCATAATTAAAGTCTTTGTAATCCAAAAGAGTGGCCACATCACTAGTTAAAGTTTTGACCTCTCCAAACCCACTTTCATCAATTTTATCAATAAGATTCTCACCCTCCGAATCATCGAGACGCCTTCTAAATAAAGTGACTCTTCTCCAGTCCCTTTTTCATCAATCTTAACTTTACTAAACAAGGAGTAAATAGAAGAAACACCAATCATTTTAAGATCTTCATCACTTTTATGAAAGTAATCACTAGAGAATGCTTTTTCTAAAAATTCTCTTTTAGCTCTAAGCATAGCGGTTCTTTTTTTAATTTCATCCATAGAAACATAAAGAGCTTTAGTTGATTCATCAACCTTAGGCACAAAAAATTTCATCTTGAGATTTTCCACATCATGAGCAATTCTATCAACACTTCTAGACAAATCATCAATCTTACTCAACTTTTCTTCTATGGAAGTGTTGAAAACTTTTTGCGTGTTCATAAATTCTTTAATATTATTCTCAAGATAAGAGGTGTTCCTATTATTATTATAAGATTTATTTCCATAGGAATTACCATAATTATTAGAGGAATTACTAGGAAAAGGCCTAGGATTAAAATTACCTCTATAAGCATTGTTATTGAAATTATTTCGAGAGATAAAATTCACATCTATGGCATCACTATTTTGCTCAATCAAAGTAGACAAAGGCATATCATTAAAATCAATAGGAGCACTTTTACTAGCAACCAATTTCATAAGAGCATCAACTTTTTCACTCAAAGAAGAAATTTCTTCAACCGAATTAACTTCTTTACTAGTAGGAGCCCTTTCGGTATGCCATTTTGAATAATTTGCCATGATATTATCAAGCAATTTGGTGGCTTCACCCAAAGTAATTTCCATAAAAGTACCACCCGCGGCGGAATCTAAAAGATTACGAGAAACAAAATTCAATCCCGCATAATTTTTTTGCATGATCATCCAAAGATTTAACCCATGAGTTGGGCAATTCCTTAGCATCATTTTCATCCTTTCACAAGATTGTGCAACATGCTCATGCTAAAGTTGCTTGAAATTCATGATCTGGGTTCTAAGGAAAATAATTTTTTTGGGTGGAAAATACTTAGTGATAAAAGCATCTTTGCACTTACTCCAAGAATCGATACTATTGCGAGCCAAAGAAGAGAACCAAATTTTTGCAGAATCACGCAAATAAAACGGAAATAATTTCATCTTGACCTCATCATTGTCCACCTATTTTCTCTTTTGCATATCGCATAATTCCACGAAGGTATTAAGATGGGATGCGACATCCTCATTAGGAGTACCGGAAAATTGATCTTTCATAACAAGATTCAGCAAAGCAGTATTAATATCACAAGACTTCGCACTAGTGGCGGGAGGAGCAATCGGAGTGCCAATAAAATCATGGGATTTTTACATCTATGCCCCTGGTTCCTTAGCCATACTCATTCATCCCCACACTCTTAACTTTTGCTCACTTTTCCCCACTCCCTTGCCCGAAACCCTCAGAACTGGTCACAAACGGTGGATGCCGTCAGGTCAGTATTTTGACCATTAACTCTGAGGAGTGGGGCCGCGCTAACTGTGTCGCCCGTTGGACCTGATGAGTGGGGTCGTGTCGGACGGTGCCGCTGTTCGCCCGTTGGGCCGTTGTTAGACTGTTGGGCCGTGCACGGGCCGCCACGCCAGAATCTTGTTATGCATGCACGACATGTCTAGCTAGCCTACTATGCATGCACGTAGCTAGCCTACCTACATGCGCCTCTGCCCGCTGCCACGATGCGCTGACTGGCCTCTTTTTCAGGGAGCCGCCACGGACGCAGGGACGGTTGCTGCCGTTGGTTCGTCTCATCTCCCACGCATGTCTCCTCAATGTAGATCATTGTTTCACACTTTTCAATCCACCCGCATCTATTCAACGTGGCAATTAAAACCTGTTGGCAATTAAAGTGGCATATCGATCGATCGACGCGGCTTGTTTGAACATAAGTGCGGCCGGTGCCACTCCCCTTCCCTTCCCATTTCCCTATTTGAACCACCACCCCTCCACCTATTCTCCACACATCCATTTGTGCCGCCCCCTTCTCTTCTTCACCCAAACCCAGAGCACTCTCAAAGCGAGGCGAGGATGCAGTACAATGGCCCCACCTTCCAGCTCCCACCAACCGTGCCGGAGAGACGGTATCCGGCCGGCATCGTCGTGGAGAGGACGCTCTCACGCTGGAGGGGTGCAAGGGGGTTTGCCCAGTGGTGCCTCGGTGCGGGCTTCGCCCACCTCCCGGCGGGCTCGCCGGTGATGTTCCGACTGGAGGAAGTGCATCCAAACTCCAGGACTCCGCCGATAGGGCTCACAGTCACCTTCACCAACAGATTTGATGCGTTCTACCTCCTTGGCAAGGTGTTTTGGTGTGGATACGGATTCATCGCATTCACAACCCACAACATCTTCACAAACTTCGAATGCATCTTCCCCACCTGCGACGGTATGCACAGCCTCCCCTACTACATCGGTGAGGACAGCATGGAGAGGAGGAGCAGTGAAGAGGAGGCGCAGTGAAGATGGTGGTGAAGGCCCGGTCTCGTGAGCTTGTCATGCCCTAGGGTGTTAGGGCTTTTTATCTTTTATATATTTCTATCTTAATTATGTCATTGGTTGTACCGTGAACTTGTTATCTCTGTCGTGTTATTCCCTAAGAACTATGTTATGCTTGCTACCCTTTTTTGATATGTCGTTGGTTATCTGTGTTTTACTTGCTATTTCTATCTTATTTGACGTGAGATATCGCTAGATGGATATGGTGCCGTACACGAGCCGTTATGCTAAATCAATCAATGAAAGGGTATCGCTCAATGAAAACCAGCAAGTTTTAGGGTTAGCCTTGTAAAAATGGTTGGAGGGTAGCCCATTCGTCTTGTTATATTCATGGTGTGTACTTGTGTAGGTCAAGTTTAAATGGCCCATTTAGAGTAGGGTCAAGTTTTCGCACGCGCGGATAATGGACTAGTTGATGTGTCAAAAAGGAAACTAAAGCTAGAAAAATGAGCCATGTTGATGTTCAAAAGAAGAAGAAGAAAAGCTAATTTTTTCTGAATTGTTGGTAGCCCTATTCCGTATATTGTATGAACAAAAACAAGCTAATTTTTGAATAGTTTGTGGCCTGTGCAATGGTTTAGGGAACCCTCTGTTTTATGTAAGAAGTATGCTATGGTTGCTACTTTATATGTTATGGATGTATGCTTGCTACGTGGGATATCGGTAGATGGATATGGTGCCGTAGCCGAGCCCTAGACATGCTCTCTAGATGGATATGGTGGCTAATGGTGCCACGAGACTTTATTTTAGACGTGGTTTCAGATGCATATCATGATCTACATAATTAAGTCTGACATGCTCTTAATAACAATAACAAAAAAATCGTGTATACAATATTTGTATTTTTATTGCAACAAAAACATGTTTATAGTACCTGCATGTCAAAAAATCAAAGTGTTGTGCCGTAGGCTATATACAGAAGGAAAATTCCATGATATGTACAAATAAATTTGACATCGGCAAGTCCAACAATAAAAGGGGATTTACCATGGCAATAATCAAGGAAAAAAACAGAGCCAGCGCATGCACTATTTTCTAGGCCTCTTTTAACTTTGTGGGCCTTCGACACTCAACGCAATGATACGACCCAACCACAGCTTAGTTTCGATTTGGGCCCTAGAACTACGTTTTTTTCTGTGGTCTGTGTTGTCTGACGAAACTGAAGAAACTGAAAGTGTACAAAAATGATGAAACTGACATGATCCACAAATTAAGCAACACGGAGCATAGAGGACATGATCCACAAATTAAGCAACACAGAGCATAGAGCACATGATCCACAAATTAAGCAACACAGAGCATAGAGCACATGATCCACAAATTTAACCAAATCCTAGAGCACATGACACCACACTAATAACACCTCTCACGAGTGATAACCAGCAAGTAAGCAAACCCTAGAGCAACTACACAAAATAAAAGGGATAAAATCCTAAAGCTATCAGATTCGCCTGCTTGTTCAATTGAATCATCTGCTTCAAGTTCTTGTTCATCTTATTTAATCCCCCCTTCAGATCTGCATCCCCAACTGTCAGAGCAGCACTTTCAGAGACCAAATTCGTTGGTGCTGACGGCAGATTGACCTCCCGGGTTGGGGCCCCATTGAATTGAATCCGCTTAACATAGTCATCCAGCCATTCAAAATGTGTGCATTTCTTCACGATCTGAAACGAAAACATGAACCCTAAATCCCAGATCGAAAAAGAATTAAAAGCAAATAGAGAAAGAAATCAGAGAAAAATCATGAGATCTAACCTGCCCCTCTGGCTTGCTCTCGCATTTCATGAACTCGCGCCCATAGTTGCCATTCTTGACCTCCTTCGAAGTCAACTGTATCAGTGGCGCGCTGCGTGGACAGTCAGGACATCGCTCCATGGGAAGTGGACCATATTGGGTCCACCAGGGTGGGAGGATGAACTGGAGCTCGACATATCGCCCAAACTCGCTGGAGAAGAAGCAGAGGAGTGGCTCCTCTCGTCGACGGAGAAGAAGAAGCAGAGGAGGAGTGGGTCCTCTCGTCGCTGCAGAATAAGCACCAGAGGAAAGGGGAGGCACAACCAACAAGTCTCGTGGATCGCCCCACGATCCAACGATGTGGAGCCGTCCATGTGATCCAACGGCGCGGAGCCTGCACGCAGCCTGCCCTCAGAATTCCTTCTAGAAGACCACATCCGAGGGCTGTCGCTTGGCGCTAGGGTATGATCGGACGGCTGACGTTCGGAGCTAGGGTTAGGCGAAACCCCGTGGGGTTTAGAGGGGTTTTGAGCTGGTCAATGGGGTTTCCAAGGCTTTGACTGAGCATAACTAATTTTAAAAAATCGAAAAATTATGAAACCTTCGTCGTTCGTCGTTTTATAAGACACACTAATGAGGAAAAATACTAAACTTGGTATACGGACATTTACAAAAAAAACTAGCTAGCACGATCGAGGTCAAATGAGCACCATTAATTTAAAAAAATCAAAAAAATACAAAACCTGCGCACAATGTTGTTTTGTGTGACATGTTACCCACTAAAAATCATAAACTTTGTCTATGGACATTTTCATGAAAAAACCTTCACACATATGAGCTATCACGTACAACGTTTCATAGAGACCAAGGAGAGGAGGTAGGGTTCCCTTCGGTTTTTCAAAATAAAAAAAAATAAAAAAAATCACCAAAGTGATTTCAAAGTGAATAAGAAGGATCTGAACTTAGTTTTCCATTTTCATATTTTAAACGTGTTTTTTTCATGGTTTTCTATTAAACTATATTTGTTTCAAAAAATGTAAAAATAGACAGATTAATTCAATAAATAGTGATTCTTCGAATCTACACTATATAGATTGAAGGGATAATTAGATTTATCCCCTAGTTGTGTCCCATTCGTCTGTTTTACCCCTAATTCCAAAAAGTCACCGGTTCTGTCCAAGTCACTTTGCTCCTCTTATGCTTTTGCCCTTTGACCGTTTGACCGTTAGTTTGAAAACTTCATAACTAATTCATACTAAATCAGAAACATTCAAATAAGATACCAAAATGTTTGGAAAAACATCACCTATATGTGAGTGTCATTTGCACTCATGAAAAAAAGTGTTGGAAAGTGCCCATCTGAGTTTTAGCTCTTATGCTACCACCATGAATAGTAAAATCTAAAAAAATTCAAAAAATTCAAAAAAATTTGGTGGCAAAGAATGACAAATGTTTTAAGTGCCTGCCAAGTTTCATCAGGGAATAACATTCGTGGGTGCCGTGGCAAAAAAAAACAATCAGCACTCCAAAATAGATTTTTTTTGCCGCGACTTCCACGAATGTCGTTCCCTGATGAAACTTGGCAGGCACTTAGAAAATTTGTCGTTCTTTGCCACAATATTTTTTTTGAATTTTTTGAATTTTTTAGATTTTACTATTCATGGTGGTATCAAAAGAGCTAAAACTCGGATGTGCACTTTCCAACACTTTTTTCATGAATGCAAATGACACTGACATATAGGTGTTGTTTTTTGAACATTTTGTTATCATATTTGCATTTTTTGATTTAGTATGAATTAGTTATGAAGTTTTCAAACTAACGGTCAAAGGGCAAAAGCATAAGAGGAGCAAAGTGACTTGGACAGAACCGGTGACTTTTGGGAATTAGGGGTAAAACAGAGGAGTGGGACACAACTAGGGGCATAAATCTAATTATCCCTAGATTGAATAGGTGTTAATAAAAAAATATTCGGCTCATTTGGAGTAGGTCCAAAAAAAACTTGATTACAAATGGGGTTGTTTACCCTAGCTTGGGAGCTCATTTGGAGCACATTCTCATGACTACAAGTTTTACCATGCAAAAGAGATCGAATTGATCACCTAACGTTTATAATAGTTCAACAAACTTTGCAACTCACGCCACAGGGGAATGGACTTCAAGTGTTGGTTCAAATTCAAAGTTTGCCTAATATTTAAATTCTACCTCAAATTTCGCATCAAATTACAAATAGAATTATTACACCTTAGAAGTTTTCACCCTTATTACAAATCCTTAAATTTCAAAGTTTATGACTTCCATTCAAGTTCAAATTCAAATCTTTGCCCTTCTCCTTGTGTTCCGGGATGGGTTAACCGTCTTGCTTCTGGTTTCCCTGGCTGGGATATTTTGTGATTTTGAAAGCTTTGTCTTGTTGCTTCTGATCTTCACTTCTGGTGGTGGCGGTTTTGTTGAGCTTTGACTGGCCGAGCAAGTGATGACTAGTTGACGGTCATTTGTGGGTTCACTCATCCTTAAAGGAACTTCAGACAAAATAACTTCCTCCTCTCTTATAGCTTCAAAACCGACATAAGCCATGGTTTCAAATTCTGCATCAGATGATGGTTCAACCGATGAAGTTTCTTCCTCTCTTGGTCTTTTCTGTCCTGTGCCTCTAATTAACCTAAACCTGGGTCAAATTGAGCTTAGTCATCGATAAAAAATAGAACAAATGCAAAAAAAGGGAAATGTTGCACACATACCTCGCTGCTACTTCAGTTGCTTCATTCTCCTCTCCTGTTGCATTCTCCTCTAAACTTGCTGCATTCTTCTCTGCTGCTGCATTCTCCTCTAAACTTGCTGCATTCTCCTCTGCTGCTGCATTCTCCTCTGCATTTTCTGCTGCCCATTGTTCCTCTTCTCCAAATGATGCATCAACTGGATTGGTACAATGCCTAGCAATATGCCCTAGGATACCACATCTTTTGCACTTATGTTGTTTTTTTACGCGGCCCTCTTCACCAGCTCTTATCCTATTTTTCCTTGGTCTTCCTGGTGGTCTAGTCAGTACAAGAGAACAGAGTTTGAACCCTGGGTCTACTATGTTCCATTGGTCTTTTCCCAAGAGTGCGGGCACATTTTCAGCATAAGCAGCCCTAAATTTGGCAACAGAGAAATATTCAGAGCAATACTGATCAACTTCACCATCTTCACCTCCAATAACAGTCATGAGATGTAGGGCATGTATGCACGGCTTCCCACGGATCTATCATTGGCTACAATAGCATTCATTAGTTGCAAGGTTCACTTGATATCTCCATTCCCTATTTTACTGTCTGTGTATGTCACCTCAGTCTCGTATGTCGACGGTCGAATGCATTTCATCCTTAGTCCTCTTGCCTTGGCATGCAATGCCTTAATCAGAGATGGGAGCATAAGATGGCCAACATATTATGTTTTTGCAATTCTCTTACGAAGAGCCATCTTTATCATGATCATCTGCCTAATCTTATCAAATGCTTGCCACAACAAAAGCCCTTTCACTGACTTGAACTTTGCATTGAAAACTCAGCGAGGTTATTGGTCACATAGTCAACTTTGCAGATTTCATTGAATTTGCTTCTTGACCACAAATTTCCATGATGTTCATCCATGTACTCCTTCACCAAAGGATTGTGAGCATACAACACTCTCAAATGGTGCTCATGCTTCCTCAAGCTGCATGTGTATGATGCTGGCCATAGGTTCTCATCATAAACTTTGCCTCTGAATTTCTTTTTAAAAATCTGCGCTAGGTGTCGCATACATTCCCTATGTTCCACTCCAGGGAATACAATTTCTACTGCAGTTTCTAAACCCTTCCAAGCATTTGTGTGTATAACTAAACCTGAGGGTGTACCTATAATGTTGCGCAACTGCTGCAGAAACCAGACCCAACTCTCCTCGGACTCTACCTCCAACACACCAAATGCAACTGGGAACAGCCAGTTGTGTCCATCAACTGCAGAAGTTGCTGCTAGCTGGCCTATCCATCTTCCATTCAAAGCAGTTGCATCAACAGCTAAATAGGGCCTACAACCATTCAGAAACCCCTGCCAGCAAGCCTTGAAACAAACAAAAGCCCTCCTGAAGCACTCCTTCTCTAGTGCCTTCCCTTTTATTGTGTACTTAATTGTATGATTGTCAATCTCTACAACACTCCCTGGACTAGTTGTCTCCAATTCAGCTTTGAAGGTGTAAAGCAACTGAAAACGCTCATTCCATGGACCATTAATCTTATCAAGAGCCCTTTCCTTAGCATAGAAAATCTTCATGTAAGATATATTAATCTTGTACTTCTCAAATAGCTTCCCATGGAGTGCTATTGGACCAATTGTTGGTGTTTCCCTCACCCAATCCAAGATTGCATCTGCCACCCACCTAACCTTTGCAATCTTAGATTTGTCCTTTCCCCCTCCCCCTCCAGGTGGGCAAGTGTGCCCGTGTGGGTTGCTTTTTATCTAAAACAAAATGAAAAATGATGTCAAATACAATTAAGAAACAGTACAGATGATCTGAATATAGAATGAATAAATAATCTGATAAAAAGATTCGGTTGTAATACCTGAATCAATTTGCTCTTTAGCATAGTGGATGCATGCAACCTCCACCTCCACCTATCATAAGGGCAATGAACAGTGAATCTTCTAGGCTCACTCCTATCAACCTCATAGGAGTTTTCAGTGAGAATGCAATATGTAGTCACTGCATTACGACAGTCCACCATCGATTCGAATACAGTTCCTGGAGTAAGCTCAGGATTCTCCCTGTTCCACTCAATTGTTGGCATGTCCTCACCATCATATTCTTGTAAAACTAAGGAGTCGATGTTCTCCTTCCTCTCTTCATCGTCAGTGTCATCAAATCTAGCACGGCTGCTAGGCTCCTCTGCATATTCATCTTCCACTGCCTGTTGGCTAACTCTATCTACCAGTTCAGGGAATAGAATCTCATCCTCATTATCATATCGAGGCACTTCCTCGTCAGGCTCTGCATCTACTTATACATCAGGTGCAGAAGGGAGAGGAGAAGTGGCAGAATTAGCGGCAGCCGACATGTTGTGGCTTTCAGAACCACTAGGTTTACTTGGTCTCGACCTACAAGGAGTGCGAGGACGCTCGCTATTAGTAGAGACAGATGATGTCTGAACACCCTTCCCCTTCGGGACACGTTGTCTGCGTGCTTGAAGCACACCGATATGGATTTTACCGAAACGGCTGTCAGCATTCAAACTAAATAGCAATCCCAGATGCTCATCACAAGTTAATGGGACAAATCTCTGCTCGGTACTGTCGAAATATCTCAGTTCAACAGCATCGGCAGAGCTCCACGGATAGTCACAATAGAGTGCCTCGCAAAAATCTGTGAATGAAACGCTGGTTTCTACCACTTTAGGATAGACAAACCCAGAAATCAGACACGGTTTAGTTCCACGCAGCTCGCTAGTTTCCATTCTAACCACCAGCCAAAAAGCAAGTGCAGGATCAACCCTATTCGATTGAAATAAGATAAAGGGCGCAGTTAGGCCAAAAAAATTCAGATAAATTGCACTGATTCACGCTAATGATGGTCAAATACAGCCTAATTTACGGATCTCCTAATCAATTTGAGAGCAAAACGATGCTTACCCAGGTGGAATCCATGAATTATCCGCCTGTGATTCGACCCAATCATCTCCACGGTCAATGGGCCAGACGGGTGCTCCCCCAACATCGCTTCCTAATCCTAGATGGGGAGAGAGGGTAGATGCGGCGGAGGCGGCACGACTATGGCGGAGGCGGCACGACGGCGACAGATGTGGCACGACGGCGGCGATGGGGCGGCGCGGAAGCGACTCGATCTGATTCAGGTTACAGTGAGGGGAACCTACAGTGAGTGTCAGTTTCGCGGCCCCACTGGTTAGCACGTAACGGTCAAAATGCGGACTCGGCCCTACGCGGCCCCACTCGTCAGAGTTAACGGTCAAGCCATTGACCCGACGACAATGTCTGCTGTGACCAGTTCTGAGGGTTTCAGCCAAGGGAGTGGGGAGAAGTGAGCAAAAGTTAAGATCCTGGGGATGAATGAGTAGAACTAAGGAACCAGGGGCACAGAAATAAAAAACCCTAAAATCATTGTTGTTGGTATTTGAGAAATCACACAACTTGGTGTTCTCTTGAGTCATGATGACTACACAACAAGATTGCACTCAAAAACAGATCCGACAAGAAAACGGCGAACGGAAAAAGAGAGCGAATAAAACGATAAATTTTTGTGAAGTAGGGGAGAGGAAAACGAGAGGCAAATGGCAAATAATGTAAATTGCAAGGAGATGAGATTTGTGATTAGGAACCTGGTATATGTTGAAGATCCTCCCCGGCAACGGCGCCAGAAATTCCTTTTGATGTCGCTTGAAGCTACGTCGGTATTTTCCCAAAGAGGAAGGGATGATGCAGCACAGCGGCAGTAGGTATTTCCCTCAGATATGAAACCAAGGTTATCAAACCAGTAGGAGACTAAGCAACACAACGTAAACAACCCCTGCACACAGATAACAAATCCTCGCAACCCGGCGTGTTAAAAGGGTTGTCAATCCCTTCTGGGGTACGACGCCTCAAGATAGGCAAACGAACGTGAGATAAATTGTAGTAGATTGATAGATTGAACGCCAAACAAAATAAATAGAAATAAAACGCAGCAAGGTATTTTTGTATTTTTGTTTTAATAGATCTGAAAATAAATGCAAAGGAAAAGTAGATCGCAAAGGCAAATATATGAGAAAGAGACCCGGGGGCCGTAGGGTTCACTAGTGGCTTCTCTCGAGAAAAATAGCAAACGGTGGGTGAACAAATTACTATAGGGAAATTTATAGAACTTCAAATAATCATGACGATATCCAGGCAATGATCATTACATAGGCATCACGTCCAACACTAGTAGACCGACTCCTGCCTGCATCTACTACTATTACTCCACACATCGACCGCTATCCAGCATGCATCAAGTGTATTAAGTTCATGGAGAAACGGAGTAATGCAATAAGAACGATGACATGATGTAGACAAGATCTATCTATGTAGAGATAGACCCCATCATTTTATCCTTAGTAGCAACGATACATACGTGTCGGTTCCCCTTCTGTCACTAGGATCAAGCACCATAAGATCAAACCCACTACAAAGCACCTTTTCCCATTGCAAGATAAATAGATCTAGTTGGCCAAACAAAACCCAAATATCAGAGAAGAAATACGAGGCTATAAGCAATCATGCATAAAAGAGATCAAAGAAACTTAAATACTTTCATGGATATAAAAAGATAGATCTGATCACAAACTCAAAGTTCATCGATCCCAACAAACACACCGCAAAAACAGTTACATCATATGGATCTCCAAGACACCATTGTATTGAGAATTCAGTGAGAGAGAGGAAGCCATCAAGCTACTAACTACGGACCCGAATGTTTACAAAGAACTACTCACGCATCATCGGAGAGGCACCAATGGAGGTGGTGAACCCCATCCGAGATGGTGTCTAGATTGGATCTGGTGGTTCTGGACTCTACGACGGCTGGATCAATATTTCGTCGACTCCCCTAAGGTTTTGGGAATATTGGGGTGTTTATAGAGCAAAGAGGCGGTCCGGGGGCACCCAAGGTGGGCACAACCCACCAGGGCGTGCCTGGGCCTCCTGGTGCCCCATGGTGGCTTGTGCTCTCCTCGGAGCACCCCCCAGGCGCAGCCAGGGCCCATTATGTTCCTTCTGGTCCAAAAAAATCTCCGTGGAGTTTTGTTGCGTTTGGACTCCGTCTGATATTGATTTCCTGCGATGTAAAAAACATGTAGAAAACAACAACTAGCACTTGGCACTATGTCAATAGGTTAGTACCAAAAAATGATATAAAATGATTATAAAACATCCAAGATTGATAATATAACAGCATGGAACAATAAAAAATTATAGATACGTTGGAGACATATCAGGATGCATGCTGGATAACGGTCGATTGGTGGAGTAATAGTAATAGATGCAGGTAGGAGTCAATCTAGTTGTCTCGGACGTGATGTCTATATACATGATCATTGCCTGCAATATCGTCATAACTATGCGATTTTCTATCAATTGCCCAATAGTAAGTTCACTCACTGTATGCTTTGTGTTCAAGAGAGAAGCCTCTAGTGAAAACTATGGCCCCCGGGTCTACTTTAATCATATATAGAAAACCAAAATATTCTTACTGCAATTTTTTTCTTTTTATTTTGTTTTGCAATTTATCCATCTACCTATACAAGATTTGATCGTTGCAAGTAACGAGTTCAAGGGGATTGACAACCCTTTACTTGCACAACAAAATAAAAATAAATAAAGTTGCAGCAAGAATATTTTGATTTTTTATATATGATTAAAGTAGACCCGGGGCCATAGTTTTTAGTAGAGGCTTCTCTCTCGAACACATAGATCCAGGGGCCATAGGTTTCACTAGAGGCTTCTCTCTTGAAAGAAAACATACGGTGGGTGAACAAATAACCGTTGGGCAATTGATAGAACAGCGCATAGTTATGATAACATTTAAGGCAATGATCACGTATATATGCATCACGTCCGAGACAAGTAGACCGACTCCTGCCTACATCTACTACTATTACTCCACCAATGGACCGCTATCCCGCATGCAACTATGGTATTAAGTTCATGAAAAACGGACTAATGCCTTAAGAAAGATGATATGATGTAGACAAAGTAAACCCAATCAATATGAATAAACCCCACAGTTTTACCCTTAATGGCAACAATACAAATACGTGTCTTGTCCCCTACTATGTCACTGGGGTATAGAGAACCACAAGATTGAACCCATTGCAAAGCAGCTCTCCCATTGAAGATAAATAATTCTAGTTGCCATACCAAACAGATAGGCCAGAAAGAAATACAAAGCTATAAAAATCATGCAAAATAAAGTTCAGAAAAGACTCCATTACTTATCATAAATATTCAGATCATAAACCCACAATTCATCGGATCCCAACAAACACACCGTAAAAGAAGATTACATCGGATAGAACTCCAAGACATCGAGGAGAACATTGTATTGAAGATCAAAAAGAGAGAATAAGCCACCTAGCTACTAGCTATGGACCCGTAGGTCTGTGGTGAACTACTCACGCATCATGGGAAGGCAGCAAGGATGATGTAGAAGCCCTTCATGATCGATTCCCCATCCGGCAGAGTACCGAAAAAGGCCTCCAAATGTGATCGCTGAGGAACAGAAACTTGCGGTGGCGGAAAAAGGTTTTTGGGTGGCGCTCTGTTGGTTTCTCGATTTTAGAGAATTTATAGAGTTGAAATTAGGTCAGACGGAGCCACGAGGGGTCCACAAGGTAACAGGGCGTCTCCCCAGGGCGCGCCCTGTTGCCTTGCCGTCTCCTCGCTTGTCGTCTGGTCTCCTCCCGAAACTTCTAGGATCTCTCTTGTGCAAAAAAAAGACGGTCAAAAAGTTTTGTAGCATTTGGACTCCGTTTGGTACTGATTTCCTGGAAAACCAAAAACAAGCAAAAAACAACAACTGGCACTAGGCACTGGGTTAATAAGTTAGTCCCAAAACATGATATAAAATAGCACAAAAAATTAGATAAAATACCCAACATTGATACTATAATAGCATGGAGCAATAAAAATTTATAGATACGTTGGAGATGTATCAGTACCAAACGAAGTCCAAACACAATGAAACTTTACAATGAATTTTTCTGGACCAGAAGGGACCCTAGAAGGTTCTGGAGGAGGCCAGAAGAGCTACGGGAGAGCCACAAGCTCACAGGGCACGCCCCCGAGCTTGTGCCCCCCCCCCCCCATAGCACCCCTTGACCTAATTCCACCTCTATAAATTCAGAAATATTCCCAAACCAACAAAGAGCCACCCGAAACACTTTTTTCGCCACCGCAAGCTTTCGTTCTTTCGTGATCCCATCTGGAGGCCTTTTTCGATACTCCACCAGATGGGGAATCGATCACGGAGGGCTTCTACATCATCCTGGCTACCTTTCGATGATGCATGACTAGTTTACCACAGACCTACGGGTCCATAGCTAGTAGCTAGATGGCTTATTCTCCCTCTTTGATCTGCAATACCATGTTCTCCTTGGTGTTCTTGAAGTTCTATCCGATGTAATCTTCTTTTGCGGTGTGTTTGTTGGAATCCGATGAATTATGCATTTATGATCTAAATATTCATGAGAAGTAATTGAGTCTTTTCTGAACTTTATCATGCATGATTATTATAGCTTTATATTTCTCTTCGATCTATCCGATTAGTTTGGCCAACTAGATTCATTTATCTACAATGGGAGAGGTGCTTAGTGAATGGTTCAATCTTGCGGTGCTCTATATCCAAGTGAAAGAAGGGGACATGGCACGTATTTGTATTGTTGTCATTAAGGGTAAAACGACGGGGTTTATTCATATTGATTGGGTTTACTTTGTCTACATCATGTCATCTTGCTTAAGGCGTTACTCGCATGAACTTAATACCATATATGCATGCTGGATAGCGGTCCATTGGTGGAGTAATGATATTAGATGCAGGCAGGAGCCGGTCTAGTTGTCTCGGACGTGATGTCTATATACATGATCATTACCTTGAATATCGTCATAACTATGCGCTTTTCTATCAATTACCCAATAGTAATTTGTTCACCACCGTATGTTATGTGTTCGAGAGAGAAGCCTTTATTGAAAACTATGGACCCCGGGTCTTCTTTTATCATATTATAAAATCCAAAATACCTTTGCTGCAATTTTATTTCTTTTATTTTGTTTTGCAATTTATCTATCTACCACGTTCAACGGAGATTGTGGCGGGCGATTACGACTACGATGGTATAGTGACGACTCTTGGTGCATTGTTTGGGGGGGGGGGGGGGGGGGGCGAGGGGCGGTGGCCATGTCCCGATTCACCACCAATATTCACTTGCATCAGAGTTGTGGGATCGTCGAAGCGTCTCCTATGTGAGATTTTGGCGGTACCATCTCCTCTTGTTGGTTTGATCTCCGACCGTTATCACAGTGCATCGATAGATCTTTGCTCTGCAGACAACTTTTGGCAGCTGGGTTGCTGGCCTGCTGAGTGCATGGTTTCCACTTCATGTGGTTGTGTCCACATTTGAATTGTGTGCCCTTCATTCATCTGTTCGCTCAGTTGCTAGGTCTGGATCATCGTTACTCTTTTTCTCTTTAGTTTTTGTTTACTACGCCTAGACATAACTACGGTCTTGTACGGTTTTCTTGTTTGCCGGAGTGATTCTTGTGCGAGTGCGCTCGAGTTAGTTATATGCATCCTAATCACGCACAGGTTGGATGTATGCTTATTGTATCCTTGATGCTACATTATAAAAAATAGTGGCCTTGATGAAAAAAAGAGTAGAGAAATGAGTGCAGCTATTTTGCACCCAGGTGTAGATGCTCCCGGCTATGAATAGTAAATCATTTAAAATAGGAAAAAATCAAAAAAAAATATGGTGCAAGATGGTTGAATGCGTGATGTCCGTGCCAAATTTGTTAGAGTTTGGACATTCAGGGAGTTCGTGGGGAAAAAGACAAATTTTGGGCATGTTAGAAAGTTTGAAAGAAACGCATCGTTCATAGCTGATTTTATCTCTTTTGACGCGAGCTCCTCAAATGTCATTTACCCATGAATTTTTGCACCCACTCAAGCATCTTGCATGCAAAAAAAGTTTCTGATTTCTTTTTATTTTTTCTGTTGTTTTTTTATTGTTCGCCGGGTGCAGATGAGCCCAGACACTGTTTCAAATTATCATAGAGAACACTAAAATATTCCTCCGTCTCAAAATGTTCAACATTTTTTGACACAATGGTAGTGTCAAAAAATGTCTAACATTTCGAGACAGAGGAGGAGTATATACTTGGAAACCTCAAGAAGAAACTCAATTTATTTTGACTGTAGAAAACAAGAGTGAGTACAAATGTACAACACATTGTATAAACCCTCCGCCAACCTAACCTTCCCCTTTTTTACTAAAGATGTAGTTCGTTTTTAGTCAATAGCCATATTTTTCACGCTTGCCGCTAACTGTGTCAATCTATAAGAAGGTGTTCAGAAGAAACTGGTCAGGAAAAATGTAACATAGTTTGATAAAAGAACAAGCCTGCGACCGAACGAGACAATCTGCTAATAAAGTACTATAACGTGTCACATCGGAACAATAAAACAAACAGTACTACTAACCACAAACACCAATCATCACTTATGCCAGAGTTTGACGGTTGAGACATTTTTTTTAGAAGGAAGGCTCAATAAGAGCCCGGCTTTGAATTACAAAACCATCAATCGGCCAGGATTATAAGATCACCAACTTACAAGGAAAAGCAAATAGAAATAAGCGGTTGATACAAGGAGCAAAGCAAAACACACTCAAAGGCAGCAGCGATAGCAAGCAGAGGAACGCCATGCTGCAGCAATCACCCTACAGGACGACCTACACCAACAGGGCTAACTACAGACTTGAGAGGATGCACCACCGCGCAAGCTTCGTGATCGTAGCCAAACTCGAAGGCAGTAATGGACCGAAACTCCTCTGGAACTGTTGCTGCAAAGGGCCCCTGCCCTCTCATCCTGGCTCGAAGGATGCCGCACCGGCAGCCGGCAGCTCGGTTCACCCTAGAACCCAGAAGGAAGACGTCCAAGCTGCGCATGGAGAAGGAACTAGGAGCAAACCTGCAAGCTCAGAGCACACCACTCCGAGCACCGTCATCATCCGCGGTTAAGCCACACCGAAGGGCAAGAGCTGTCGGCCACAGTCGCAGCAACAAGGGTAACCGCGATGAGCCACTGAAGAAAAGGCAATGAAGCGTAGAGCCAAGCTGCCACCCGCCTCCATCACACCCACAACCCGACTCTCTCGCCGCCCCTGCGATCCCCGGACTGCGCCTCCAAGAAGGAACACGACACGGATGTGTCGTCGCCGCCCGAATCAGGGGACCTAGGCTTTCACCTAGCAGGGGACGGAATGAGGGGGAGAAGGATCCACACCACAGCATCCAAGGAGGGGAACGACGCCGAGGGCGTCGCCTACGATGTGGTTGCGCCGGCCAGGGGATTCCCCCGGATCCAACCCCGCTCGACGAGATCCGCGCTGCCGGTGCTCGGGAAGAACGGCCTAAGCCACTGGAACCCGGATCTGGCGATGGAAGGAGCAGATCGGGGCGGAGAGGATGGGATGCATCTGGCGGCGGCAACCGCGTGGGGGATGCCGCACACCAGCGACCGGGGACCGACGCCTCCTCGGTCCCTCGAGACGGAGGGAGGCGCCCCACCAGCTCCGGCAGGAATGGCCCGCCGCCAGGGCCACCCCGCGCTCTCCGCTCGGGGCCGCCACCCCGGATGCCGAGGCCCTCCACGGTACGTGGAGCCGCCGGAGCCCCCGCTGCCACCTTCATCGGTGTCGAGCGCACGCCGGCGCACACCTCTGGCGGCGGCGGAGGGGAAGGAGGGGGAGGGGGGTGCGGCGGCGGCGGCGGCGGTTAGGGTTTCCCCCGAGTCACCTCGGTGGAGACGACGCGAGGGTGCGGGGGAGGGGGGGTTGAGACATTAATGGGTCAAGTTTTGTTAAAATCACTCATTTAGGCAGTTAAGGCAAGGCAGAAACGAGGACTATTATGTGTGATCCCATGCAAGCCAAGTATTTTCTTCTTCTTCTTCTTAGTAACGTAAGGATAAACATATCAATTTATCCATTTTATATTTATATATTTTTTGAAACCGAGGCAAATTAGCCTCATGTATTAGTTAAGACGAGAATAGAGTGTTTGTTAAATGCCTAGAATTATAAAAGTTGTCACTCTCTCAGAATGATGGTCCCTAATTTTTTGGCTCCCACGGCCACCCAAAAAGATGCTTCAAGTTTGATATTGTTGAGCAAAATTGTTGGCGGTGAGTACTTGTTGTGAAAGATGTGCATTTCTTTTACTTCAAATAGACCAAGAAATTAGCATGGCTAAGCGATGCACAAGCTTTACAATTTTGGATGTTTTGCCGAAGCGGTTGATCCACCAATCCTTCACCCTTTGCTCAAGATCCATCAATCTTATTTATAAAATAGTTGTAGCTAGTTAAATATGTACCGGAGTATGTGCGATCCAACGCAAAAATCGTGGCTCGCCGTATAGCCAGTGAAGAATTGGGGCCATGTTCACGATCAAACCGTAAACTTAAGCACATCCGCTACGACAACAGGTTGTATAAACATGCGTCCACCACTTGATCCAACTAATCTTGCTTGTCTTCGCCATCAATGATAGCCGTGCCAAAAACCGTCAAGTTACGGCAAAAATACCCATGAGTCCGTCTCCACTTGCTTAAGAGGTAGTCTCTCTATTAAGAATAAATCTCCAAAAGCCTGTTATTTTGAACTTGTGATTGAAACCCTACGAAACTACCAATTGTCGTAAAAAAAAAATTACTCCCTTCGTCTCAAAATAAGTGTCTCCATATTAATACAACTTTGTACTAAAGTTAATATAAAGTTAAGCCACTTATTTTGAGACGGAGGGAGTACTACAGAAGTGACTATGCTATCCATCAATACCCCACTTTAGTATCAATCGTGTTTGCTATGCTACTTTATCTCTATATCTCTGTATCTCTATATCTACTACTTAAAAAGAATGTAAGATCCTCATTTCACTTTTCTTCTCATCGCTTTTTCGTCCAACTTTTCATGTATATGATAATCAGTTACCTTATACTTACCTTCTGAACCAATTTCACTTTAATTTACTTACCAAACTTCTAATCAAAATATAAGATAATTCGCGGCTAGAATTTGATGAACATTTATTTACACAATTGCATTATTATTGACAGGTAAATCACAAGCTAACATACTAAAATATTTATATCCCGTTGCGACGCACGGGTATTGTTCTAGTATACTACTTAAAAAAACACAAGGTTCACGTTTCACCTTTCTTCCCATCAACCCTTTGTCCAACATTCCTCGTATAATAATCAATCACCTTAAATTACTTACCTTTTGAACCAATTTCACTTTAATTTACTTACCAAACTTCTGATCAAACATAAGGTAAATCACGAGCAGAATTTGATAAACACTTATTTACACAATCGCATACTATGGGCAGGTAAATCACTTCTGATCAATTGCAAATTATGGGCATATTATGGGCAGGCATAAGGTTAATCATGAAAAAGAAAAGATGAACATTCATTTACTCAATTGCATATTATGAGCAGGCATATCCCGCGCAACGCACGGGCATTGCTCTAGTTATTATAAATATATCCAATTCGGAGCTCGAGCTCATCTACACCTTGTGAACAGTAAATCAAAATAAATACTAAAAAATTCAAAAATTATGATTTTTTGTGGCGAAAGATGTTTGAGTGCGTGAGTGTATGCGAAGTTTCATCGTATTTAAACATCTGAATAGCTCTCGGCAAAGAAAAATCAGGTCCGAACAACACAAAACAGTAAACCCTTTCACATCAAAGAAATTTGTTTTTTTTCTAAGAGTTACTCAAATGTCCAAATGCTCTGAAAATTTGGCACGAACATCACACACTCAGTCATCTTTCACCACAAAAAACAGAATTGTTTGAATTTTCTAGTAATTTAAACAAATTTGTTGTTTACTCCTGGGCTAATCTGAGTCCGTGAGCCAAAACGCGATGAGCCCGGGAGCCAAAACGCCCTAGAAGGCCGTTCTACATTGGGCAGTTTTTTTTTTTTTTTTTTTGCTTTGTATGACATCTGATTCCGCTTTGTAACAAACTATGCAGTATTATCTGAATTGGTTGCCTTGCGCACTACCCACTCACGGTTGCTTTTCATTCCTTTGTTAGATCGACTACTTTCTAAATATGTATGATACTGTATCTTTTCCTCTCTTTTTTCCCTTAGAGCATCTACAACCACAAGTCCTCCTATCAAATTTCGGTCCCAGTCCGCGGGCACTGAACAGATAAAAAAATAGCTCCTTCACAACCGGATGCATCTAAACCGAATATTCAAATCGGTATTAGCTCATGCAACATTGTATGTAGCTAAACATAAATCATCGGACTACCAAAAGTGGACATGTCGTGTTAACTACGAACAAAACGATGACAAGAGAAGTTCACCCATGGTCGCCCTTTATCTTCCTGTCTTCATTGCCGCAGTAGCGGTCAAAGAAGCAGTACGGATCGAGGCAGATGTGCTCTTTGTCGGAGTTGTCTGACCCACCGTCGTCCTCGTCTTTCTCCTCCTTGGGCGGCAGTCCGGCCATGGCGCGGACTGCCCATGTTTGGTCTTTTGCCATTGCCTTGACCGCTCTCCTCCGTCGCTACTCAGCTATGAAGGCATGAAGGAATTCCTCCGCGCCGCATCACGGGCTGCCGAAGCCTCCTCCGCGCCACGAACTGTCGTGGCCGCCTGCGTCCCGAGGGCTGAGACAGTCGCCTCCACTTGAAGCCGAGCCCGAAGCCTCGCGTGGCGGGCACGCCGCGCCTCCTTTTCGGATTCGTGTCGGTTCATGGAGGCGCAAATGGCCTCCGTTTCGATGCCTGACACCGGGAAGGGGGGCAAGGTGCCACCTAAAATGTTCCGCGGCATGGCAGGGTTGTGCCTTGCAGCCGTGATGACCGTTGTCGGCAACGCGGGACGAGATATTTGGGCCCCGGATCCGGCCGTCAGTTGGGCAACGAATTTCCACCAGCTCGTTGAAGACCGCGGGAGGGTGCACTCCTCCAGGGAGCGTCAGAGAGCAGCGCGGACAACCATCTGCTCCTCGAGGCTGCAAGGGATGAGCTCCCAATGCTCGGATCCGGACATGTCGGAGTCAGATCCATGCGCCGCCATGTAGGAGAACGCCGGAGCTGGTCGGAGAGGGGCTTGGTAGTGCAGGAGGGAAGGGGGGAGGGTAGGGAAGTGGAATGTGGCTAGGGTTTCGATCAGAGTGCGGATAGGGTCCATTTTATGTGGGCTCGTGTGGGCCAGTGTGGGCCGGATCAGACGTGGCAGGCGTGCCTCGGCGCGTCCGGGCGTCCCCATATCTGCCCCGGATTTGGGCTGGATATGGGGAGTACCGGTTAGGTCTCTGTTTCCGGACAGGAATGTTTGGTCTATGGGTGTATACATCCTATATGGGAAAAAATAGTAACTAATAAAAAGTTGAAAAAATCTGAAAATATTTTTAAAGTGAACTTGACCTTCCGTTGTACTACTAAAAAAATTCACAAAAAGAAAAACCTTCGTTGACTTCTTAAAAAAACAAAATTTTCGTCCAAAATAGTGTGAATTGTGATCTATAATAGCAAAAAAAATTGCCTTGAAGTGAACGCTTGTTTTTTATTTGTGAAAATTTCTATACAGATGCAAAAGAAAGTCAAGTTTATTCTAAAAAAAACTTCTAAACATTTTTGAATTTTATTAATTATTGAAACTTTTTCCATATCAGGTGTATATACACCTAACGAAAGAGCATTTCCCCTCTGTTTCCCATGGTATGTATCTGTAGTTGTATCTCGACCGGTACATTAATACTATCAATACATAAAAAAACCTTAATATTTTCTACAAAGAAATGAATTGATGTTAGAGTATGCTTCAGATACTAGCTACTTCGATTGGTTGAACTAAAATTTCCAAAAGAAATTTCTATTATAATATATATTTTTAGTTCATTTGGTTGAACTAGTTAAGGTTAGAGGGTACCCTTTTTTGAACAAAGACATTTTATTGAAATCAACAACATTTTGCAGAAAGAAGTGTGAAAGGATTTAGAGAAAGATTAGAGAGGATATCTTTGCCTGGGTAAAGACCTACATGTTTGCATATGCATCTTATAGCTAGAGATATAGAGTTAATTCTAGTAGTTAATCTAGCTAGATAATGAGCTTTAACACTCAAGCTTTTGGAGATGTGGTTGACCCTGTTTGCTTGAAAAGAAGAGGATGCATGTATGGTTGCCAACATGGGTCTGATCTCCCAATTACCTGGAGCAGATAAGATGTTGGGAAACATAAGAAGAACAGGGGCGCTTGTATCTGGATAACAGTAGCCAGTTTTATAGCAAGAACAAGAGCTAGAGCTTTAGCCTGAAGGGGGTATGCTGCAGGTGGACATGGTTGCAGTATGCAACTATTTGAAATGCTAGTTATTATTCACCTGTATATAAATTCCAATCCCAACAGGAGCTTGTTGAGCATTGCCACCAACCTTCCATGCTGCATCGCAATAAATGTAGCAACATGCATCAAAAGGGGGGACATGCGTCGCCGTAATGATAGGGTGAAGCTACTGCAATTGATCCTTACACGGGTGAGAGTGGTCTGCATGATGCAACATTCCTTCTAGATTACTTCCTTAGAAGATGGCGTTAAATATAGCAAACACTTGTGCAGGATTTGATTTTTTACAAAAAAAGAGTATCATTTATGGCTTTCCAAAGGCACTACAAGAAAGTATACAAATTTGTAGTATTTATCCATGGGTTGCCAGAGGAAAACAAAGCATTAATCATGTCAGGAATAGAGTGGTGAACAGCAGCAAGCAACTCAATTTTAATTAACCGAGGATTGCTAAACCAAGCAGCTTTGGAAAATGGACAAAGAAAGATCATGTGCACCTCATCTTCCACACCTCCACACCTAGAGCAATATTCATCTATATGTTTGGATAGTCTACTAGCACCCTTACTAACGGGGAGAGCCTTACGAAGAGGTCTCCAAGTAAAGTTTTGCACACGAGGCACCATCTATTTGTCCTGTCAAACCTGAGTGAGCAATGAAATGACTTGTTGTGGAATATTCTTGGGTTGCTGATTTGGAGGGAGAGTGAGGTTGTTGAAGCAGTGCTTGTAAGAACTCTTGGAGGAGCAGGTACCTGCAGGGGTTAGCTTCCAAACTAAAGTGTCTTTCTCATTTGCATCAATGATAGGAGTTTGAAGAATTTCATTAGCTGTCTGAGGATTGAAAATGGAATGAACTAAATTTTCGTTCCAAGCTTTCTGGTTTGAGTGTCGAAGATCTTTTACTACAGCTGGATACACGAAAGGAAGCTGAATAATTAGATTATCGTAGATGGTTTACTAGCCCTTAAACCAAGGAGAGCTCCAAATTGAGCTATTGCCAACAAAATTTTGATAAAATGAACTTGAGATTAAGACAGGACGAACCTTATACTTTCCATAATGCAGATTTGGGCTTGTTCGGCTTACCTCTCCAAATTGAAGTGTCATCATGATATTTTTTTCCTTTAGGATTTGAGCTAGCTGGCAATCAGACTCCTTTGCCAACCTCCATGACGCGGAGAGAATAAGCCCCTGGTTGATCGCCTGCAATTTTTGTATGGCCACCCAATTTTTTTGTCTACACAAATATCAGCCCGTGCCCTAAGGCACAAGCATTTTGTAGAGGGCTCTTCTTTCACAGCAGTCCGCCAAAAGTTTCTAATAATTGCCATGAGCTTGGTAAGAAGTTTTTTCAAAAAAAGAATATTGGACATGTAGAAGACGGAGGGTACCCTTTATGTCATCCATTTTACCATTTGCACGCCTAACTCTCTCGCTAGTTCTCACTTTGTACCACTAATAAAGTTAGAAAACAAAATCGCTTAAGATAGGTTAGAAGTAGTGCACATGCTTAGTTTTCTTAGAAAAGATAAACGTGTAAATGTTTGATCAAATTTGTAGAAAAATATATCAATATCTACATTATCAATTTTATATCATTTGATCCATCATGGAAAGTATTTTCATATTTTATCTATTAGCTATTGTGCACGTTGATATTTTATTCCATAAACTTGGTAAAACATACAAAGGTTTGACTTCCATGAAAATTGATACTCCTTATAACCTGGAACAGTGGGTATAACAAAACATCCAATAAGCATGGTTTCTATGGTGTTTATAGTGTAGTCAATTTTTTTTTCTTTTGTCCTTTTGCAAGGCGCAATCAGTTTCCGAATGCAACATGGATAATTTTGCATAAAGGTTTCACAATAAAGGCTTGTATGCAGATTTTGTGACGTTCCTCTTTGATTGTTTATATTTTTCAAATCTTGATTGACTAGCTCTTGATATAGTGTTACTACAAAGTTTAAGTTTAACGGGTTCTTCTGATATTAGCATACCACACTTTTTTTGGAAAAAATGCGCTTACTAGAAGATAATAGTCTTGATGTACATTTCACGGTATATCGTCGTGGTTTATCCATAGAATTTTTCCAGTAATGGATCTCCTTCTATACTTGTTCTTTTGACTATTTGAGTGTCCACGTCCCCCCTCCCCGCGTCATCCGCTCCTTGCCGAACGGGGGTGAAACTCTAGCTTCGGTTTTTCCCCCTCACTTCCTTCCTTCTACCTCTGCCATCTCTGACGACCGCCACAGGATTCACCTGGTGGTTGTTGGTAGCGACGGGGCTTCCCTGCCTGCTCCCCTCTCCAAGTTCGTGTGCTCCCATCTACCGCTCCCATCATCAACTGATCTTCCTCGTCAACACACCTCTTATCGGAATTCCCTCTTGGATCTAGCACTGCTGATTTTTCGCCATGTTGCTCATGTTCTAGGCGTTTGTCCTTGGTGATGTAGGCTAAGCTCTTTTTTCTATCTTGTGTTTGCGTGTATCATTGCTATGATGTATGCTGTCACAACTCTGTGTATCTTTCTTGTTTCCTGTTTCTTCCATGTCTAACTGTTTCATTGTATCCTGACCAGTTTATGGCTTTGTTAATCTTAAATCGGACTAGGTTTGAGCCTTTTCTCGGGCTTGGCCTTATGTAGTGACGAATGCAGGAAAATGTCTTCTTTCTAAAAAAATGTCTTAAAAGTTGTTGTGGTAACAGGATCCTGTCTTTCCACATCGGTCGTACCAAGTTGGCAAAAATAGGTTTTATACGAAAAGATGTGTAAGAAAAGGGTCTTATCAATCAGACAGGTATAACACCCGTACAATATCGATGGCTTACAACATCTTCAAAGGAGACCCATAAACTCCCGTGTATGTTCGGACTGTGGTGTCCGGATCGATTTTGACCACTTTAGCAATCCAATGTGGACCCTATACGTTCACGGAGTAGTCTGCATATCCGAATTCCGTTATCATAGAGTAGATAGATGATTTGCGAGAGTGCGGACAACATGCGGAGGTCTGCTTGGCCCAGTATGAGTTAGACCACATGTCCTCATGGCCCATGTGCTTTGTTCTCTAGCTTCGTCTGACACACCTCTGCCGTCCAGATTTGATGCTTATTTGAGGGACAAGATTGGATGTCTGACTCTTGTATTCTGCCCACGTACACGTGCTCCGTGAACGGATAGTGTGTCTGTTTTTTGTTTTTGTTTTTTTAGGATGATAGCGTGTCTGTTTTAGGGATATCTTTGGAGATGACTTTACCTCTCCCTTCCTTCTGTCGTGGCTCCTCCCTATTTTCCGGTGGAGTATCACAGATTCACAGGCAGCTACACAAGCAATTGAAAGAATTGCAAATCCACATTGAAAATCTCTTGGACCAGGAGGAACTCATTTGGCTGCAGCGTGGTCGTACCAACTGGCTGCTCCATGGTGACCGAAACACCTCATTTTTTCATAACGCGGCCACGGCGCGTAAGAAACGAAACTGCATCAAACGGTTACTTGATGACACTGGAGTGTGGAAGGAGGATATTGATGACCTGAATAGAATTATCTCCGGATACTTTAAGGACTTGTTTGCATCTAGTGTCCAAGCACCAGATATCAACGTGTTATCTAAGGTCCAGCACAGAGTTACGAGGGCGATGAATGGCGCGCTTATGGCACCATACTCACCCGAGGAAGTGAAGAAGGCATTGTTTTCTATTGGGGATTTTAAAGCTCGGGGACCGGATGGGCTACACGCTATCTTTTATAAGAGGTTTTGGTCAATGTTGGGACATGATTTAATCTCGGAGGTGCTCACAGCTATAAATTCTAGGGTTATGCCCCATGGATGGAATGACACTATGATCGTTATGATTCCAAAGATAAATACCCCCGAAAAAGTCACACAATTTAGACCAATCAGTCTCTGCAATGTTGTTTACAAGGTCATATCCAAGATGATTGCTGCTAGATTAAAGTTGCTATTGCCGTAGATTATCAGTCCAACTCAAAGTGCCTTTGTTCCAGGGAGGCTTATTACTGATAATGTACTCATTGCTTACGAAAGCTTGCATGCATTAAAACAAAAGAAGGTGGGCAAGGAAGGCTGGTGTGCTGTGAAACTCGACATGCTCAAAGCTTATGACAGAGTCGAGTGGGTGTTTTTAGAAGCAATTATGTTGAAGCTTGGTTTCCATGCTGACTGGGTTAAGTTGATCATGCTCTGTGTATCGTCAGTTGAGTATAGAGTCAGATATAACTCAGTCGAGACTGAGTCCTTTAAACCCTCCAGAGGCTTGAGGCAAGGGGACCCACTATCCCCGTATTTATTTCTTCTCTGCACGGAAGGATTAATTGGCCTACTATCTCATGCAGAACATAACGGGGAATTGGAGGGTGTTAAGGTATGTCGAGATGCACCTACAGTAACCAACCTATTGTTTGCTGATGACTCTTTGATCTTGATGAAGGCCAATGTTGCGAATGTGGGTTGCTTGAAATCAATTCTTGATCTATATTGTGCGGCCTCTGGGCAACTTGTGAGTGTGGAAAAGTCAAGTATATTCTTTAGTCCAAGTACAGAGGTGAACATGAAGGCCCAAGTATGCGAATGCCTTAATATTTTGACTGAGGCTCTGAATGACAAATACTTAGGACTACCGGCTACTCTGGGTCTTGATAAGAGTGACAGTTTCCAATACTTAATTGACCGTCTTATTGATAGGCTCATGGGATGGAAGGAAAAATGCCTGTCGTCGGGGGGCGGGGGGGAAGAAGTGCTCCTAAAGTCAGTGGCACAAGCCATACCTACTTACGCGATGTCCGTCTTCAAAATTCCTAAAAGAATTTGCAAAGGAATCACATATGTGATGTCTCGTTTTTGGTGGGGTGATGATGCGACGCATAGGAGAATGCATTGGTTTGCGTGGTGGAAAATGTGCATACCAAAGAAAAATGGTGGGATGGGTTTTAGAGATATTCATTGCTTTAATCTCGCCCTATTGGCCAAACAAGCTTGGTGTTTAATTGATAACCCTGATTCCCTTTGTGCTGTGATTTTGAAGGCTAAATATTTCCGGATGGTGATCTCTTGAGGGCTACTCTAAAAAAGAAAGCTTCTTATACCTGGCAGAGTATTATGGCATGAGTAGAGACCCTGCGGCGTGGACATATTTGGAGAATCGGAGATGGGGGAAAAGTTAAAATATGGGAGGATGCTTGGGTTCCTCACTCTCCATCTAAAAAGGTAATCACGGTTAGAGGGAACAATTTGCTCTCTCGGGTCTCTGACTTGATTGACCCGGCATCTGGAGATTGGGATATACAGATTGTGAACCAAACTTTCTGTCAAGTGGATGCCCAGAGAATTCTCGCCATCCCTCTTCCGGTTCATGGAATGTCAGACTTTGTGGCTTGGAGTCTGACTAAAACTGGGGTGTTCTCTGTACGGTCTGCGTACCATGCGGAGTGGGACTTTCAGTATGGACATAGGCTCCAAAATAATGCAAGCGCATCGATACCAAAAGATATTTGGGGGTCGGTCTGGAATTTGTTGTGCCCATCAAAGATCAAGATATTCATTTGGAGAGTGTTACACAGTGCTATACCTTGCCGCTCAATACTTGCAAATAAGCACATGAAGGTGAAAGATCATTGCCCGGCTTGTAATTTGGGGCCGGATAACATCCGTCATTTGCTGTTTGAGTGCCCCAAGGCTGTTGAGGTATGGAAGCTCCTAGGAATATATGATGTTTATTAAAAAGGCAATCGCGGTTGATAGGGCAGGAGTTGTTGTTTTGGAGCACTTACTCTTTCTTCCAGAGAATGAGGTTCTTGTGTTGGCACTACCAAAGCTGGGAGAAACGGTGGCTACTGCAGCTTGGTATTTATGGTTCGAGTATCGAAAGTTAACGCATGGAGAAACAGTTCAGAATGCAGCTCAGATCAGCTTAGCAGTGAGGGGGCTTGCGGCTAATTTTATACTCTCCTTCAGCCCAAAAGTGAAAGTGAAACCCAATGGGTGGATGAGGCCAAGGCTCGGCTATGCAAAGCTGAATGTTGATGCAAGTTTCGATGTTGATTCACTTGCAGGTTCAGTTGGAGCAGTACTACGAGACTACACCGGAAAATTCTTGGCTGCTGCTAACGAAAGGATTGAAATATGTCTTGATTCTTTCACTGCTGAAGCTATAGCAGTGAGATTTGGTATAAATCTGGCCCGTACAATTGGCTGCAACAAGATTGAGATCAACTCGGACAATTTGGAGGTGGTCTCAGCGTTGAACGAGGGCTACTCTTTTCAGTAGCAAGTGCTATTTTTGACGACTGCTATTTTATGTCTTTAGATTTAAATCATGTCATCTATGAGCATTGTAATAGAGAGAACAATATGGTGGCTCATGAATTGGCTAGAATAGCTAGTTTCTCCCCTCCTAGTATTTGGTTGGAATCACCTCCTGTTGAGGTGATACCTTTGATTGTAAACGACACAACCCTTGTGACAATTGAGTAAAGGAGGATGATGTTTATAAAAAAAGAGAACGAGGGACGCGCGGTAGTTGGACGACGACAAAATTGCGTGGACGCCAGATAGCTTAAACAGCGATACACCTATCACAGGCGAACACGATTACACGATGCAGCAGTGCGCAGTGAGGCTTGTGGCTTGAGCTCTGCGGCAAGGAGCTGCTGCCTGTGGGCTCGACCGCCGTGGTAGTTAGCCGGCCGGCCGTCCCATAGGACGAACACGCGCCACGTATCGCTGCAGTGGCAATGGATGTAGGTATGAGGGCGCGCACCGGAGCAGAGCCCGTCGCCTCCTGCCACGAGCTAGCTTGGCTGGCCGGCTGCTGAGCTTTCGAGCAGCGACCTGACCCCGCATGCCTCGGTGTCTCGATCAGACGCCTCTCCGACGTGTATTAAAGTAGCTCCGGCCTCCGAGTATGATTGCTGAGGCCTTGGTATGCGGCGACCGCTCTGTTCCTGCTCGGTCGGTCGTTGGGTCGTGCCACATGGTTTTGTGCGTTCTCATCGGCACCCGGCTCAGTGGCTCCACTCGACTTCCAAGGACGAAGAGAAAAAACTTCACCTCTCTGGTTCTCGACCTGGATAGCGGTCGGGTATCTTTTCATTTTAATGTTGCGGTCAGGCATGTTTTAGAACACGCGAGCCCTCTTCTCGCGGGGAACGCACTCAGTCGTGGCAGGTGAAAAAGTTGGTAATAAGCGACGTGATCATTTGAGGCCGTGGAAGGTGGACGACTTGATCACTACTCGTGCAGTGCCACTGTGGCCTGCAGTACATCCGCTTGCTGGACAGAACTAAAAATTCCATTGCAAGGGGGAATAAGACTAACCATGTAGTATGAAAATAATCACACGCCTTTACCATGTTCAGCACCCATATTCACCGTGTTTTCCTGGAAGATACACGTGCGCTGAGCTGGGCAGTTCATGTGATCCTCCACTAACCCCTCAAAAGAAAAATGCGATCCCCCACTTGTGATGTTTTCGTCAACTACACATGCTAGAAAAACTATAATCCTATGAAGTATACATACCTCCCACTTTCACCAAACGGGGCAATGTCATTTCCAAACCATAGAATGACACATAAAACACTACTCCTGTATGTATTTAATGTAACTTAATGTAAGATAATCTAATAATTTAGGTTTGACTTCACATCCGATCTATCCTCCACCACAAAATCATCTAAATTACATGGAGGGGAAATGAGGATTTCAAGTAAAATTATGAGTGAATTTTAGTTTTTACCTTGATATTTTCGGCACTAATTACGCCACTTAACAGTTTTTCATCCAGATTACCTCATTTAGCGAAATCTTGCCAGTCTTAAGCCCATTTAATTTTTGTGAGAGCGATCTGCCAAGTGGGCAAAAAGTTTTGCTACATTGGAATTTGAATGGCGGGTAATTAGCCTCCACAATAATAACAGGCCAGTGATACTCACTGGCTCAAAGTAGAAGTAGTCGAGCACATAATCCATGAAGCTCTACTTCCGTGTCACTGAAAAAAAATATTATTGACAAAAAGATAACTAACCTCAACATTATAAGTACAGGTAGTACTAGTTGTGACAATGATTTGTTAGAGCATCTCCAGCCGTTGCCCCCCCCCCCCCCCCCCCCGACGCATAAAAATCGCCCCCTGGGGCGAGCCGGCGATCCGTTCGGCGCTGGAGGCGGTTTTGCGCCCAGTCGTCGCCCCCAGTCGCTGATTTTGGCCCACTTTAGAAGCCCCATTTCAGCGAAAAAGGCCCATATGGGCGAGAATAGGCCCATATTCGGTGTGGTTCGCCGTGGCTCGGCGTTCAATTATCAACATAAATATTTTTTTATCACATATTTCATCACAGAAAATTCCTCGTCATCCGAGTCCATCGCCGAGGCAGGCAAATCGCCGAACACCTTGCGCGCGGTGGGCGTGCACCCGCCGCTAAACTGCCCCTCCGCGGCCGGAAACGCCCAGCTGGTGTCGGAGGGGCTGCCACGGCGAACCTCTATTATTTTTCCGGCAGGGAATGGCTATCTACCGGTGAAGGGCGGCGGGGCGGCGCCGGGATATACCTAGTGACGGCCGAGAGCGCGGGGGGTGGGAGGCGAGTCGGGAAAGAAAATCTTGACTTTTCACCTGACAGCGTGGGCCAGCCGCGCTTTTCCCTTGCGCCGGAGCCCCCAAGCGCCCCCAGCGCGCCGGGTTCGGCCTGCGGCCGCCGGGCGGAAAAAAGGGCCGAATCAGCGCTTTTCGTCGTCCTGGGGGCGCGACTGGGCCTTTTTTGGCGCCGGCGCCGAAAAAATCGTCTGGGGGGGCCTGTTGGGGCGCGGCTGGAGATGCTCTTAGCCTGGTTGTAATGTGAGTATCATAAGCGGTATTATGCATGCCAACTAGACTTTTTTAATGATCTGGCACATAATTAAATGAGAAAAAAAGATGTGATATCATATTATGATACTGTATCATATTAAATGTTGTACTATTTTGTGTCATGCACGTCAATTAACGAACTACTAAACAGACGACACTCCACGCACGATGCATGCATGATTCACAATCAGACAGATGTGGATCACTTTATTCTATGATTGAATGGCTGGATGTGGAGCATCGTTCATGCATCGATTCAAAAACGCCGTGTGCATAGCAGCTCTCGTCAATTAATAAGGCAACCTAAGATACTAACTTATGATACTATTTATTACGGAAGTAGTATCATACATTAGTATCATATGCATGATACTAGTATATAGTATATGATATATACTCCCATTACGGACAACCTTAACACACATATTCAAGAACTATACTTCTACAGTTTTGCTTCAGTACGCCCCCCCCCCCCCCATCCCACCCCCTAAAGTTTGCACGGATCTTAAACTTACTTAAAAAGGTTATCACCATAGTATGCAGATCAAGCGTATTAAATAAATTGATTTGGATACAAAAGACTATATTATTCTTTTTAATTGAAGGGGTACCTTTTAGCCTTCACCTGCACCAAAATCCGTAAACTTTTCTAGGAGGGGTGTACTGAAGCAAAGTTCATACTTTTATATCATTGTTGAAGCACTAAACCAACGGCCACTTGGTAGACCAATTTCACACCTTGTATTTTGAAAGTAGTATTTTTATGTAAATCGAATAGTAATATCACTTCCATGTAGAAACAAAATCTGAATAGGTTCTTTATCTATAAACTGGGAATAGGTTCAACAGGGTGATTCAGCTCCCAAGCTAATCTGCTCCCTTGCATGGACAATAAATTCAAAATAAATACTAGACAAATTAAGAAAACTGAATATTTTTAACCTAGAAGATGTGAGTGCGTGAAGTCCGTGCCAAATTTAGTGGTGTTTGGCTCTCAGAAAAAAATGGGTTATCAGAAAAAGTTTACTATTCACGCACTATTTGGACCGATTTTCTCTTTTTTGCCACAAGCTCCTCAGATGTCTAAACACGATGAAATTTTGCTCGGACATCACACATTTGACTGTCTTGGTTGAAAAAAATATAGAGTTTTTGCATTTATCTAGCATTTGCATTTTGAATTTATTGGTCATCGGGAGTAGATGACCCTGGGCTCAAAAAGGAATATTCAGAACAGTTTTTTCTATTAAGACAAAAAGGTTTCGAAACATTGACCACGTGCATCTTGAAATTAATAGCACATAAAACATTGTGTACATGAACTAGATTAGTGATCATACTAGGAAATCCATTTTTCACTAGTGCTAACTAAACTAAACTGCACTGGGGACACCACATGTACCTGATGGTTGGGACCGACCTGATAGATCGCCCTCTAAAATTTAAAAGGGGTAAAAACAGACAAAACTTTTTATAAATGCGATAATGCATATAAAATTTTGTTAAATGGGGTAATTAAAGTAAAAAAATTGCCAATTTACTCTTAAATTGTTGATTCTCATTTTATTTGTTAAGTTAGATTTAAATATGAATTCAAATTCAATAGGAACAAATAATCAAAAAAATATGCAGCATAATGTAATCAACAAATAATCAATAAAAGAAAACCCATGTTTAATCCCCTTGCCACCCCCTTCTCATGACATTATCTCTAGTTGAAATAATATTCCTAAGCATTGACCAAGAAAAAACATTTCTAAGGAATTTACAATGATTGTCCGTACAAGGACCTAACAATAAGTTTACCATCAGCCATGAGTGTCCAACATACAATATCTCTACCATCAGTCAAAGTTACATCCTCACATAAGCTTTTGATGCTATTCCAAAGGCCTAATGTACCCACACACACAAACACACAAAAGGTCCTCCTAAACATGTTGTTGTCAAGGTGACTCACAAAAACATTAAATATTGAAATGCCATGATCAAACTAAAAATTGTACAATGTAGGGTTTAACTGTTGTGGTCGTTTATAACCTACCCACCAGTCTTCACAGAATCTAATATGGTGTACAATCTAGTTTTTACAATATTTATAAAAGGTGTCTTTCACCTTCATAATACAAGACCATTTTTGAGAATCCCCATGTCTTTTCTTAGCACAAAAATATTAGTTCTAGCTCACTTATTGAGGATCACTGAATGCCAAAGACCATGTTCGTTTTCCAACCTCCAAAACAATTTAGGTAGGCAAGATTTATTCTTTATATCTAGGTTGAGGACCTGAAGCGCCGTTGGGTTAACAAACTGTCATCCAATTGACCAAAGGAAATTTCTTCTTGTCCTCATCCCCTTTCCAAAAAACCAAGCTCCAAAAAGAGACATATTTTTCTCACGCCCACACACAGACGATAAAAGTGCATCATATAAAGAGGATGTTGCTAAGGCAAGCTTTCACAAGTTTCAGCCTACCAGTAATACTCAGTAGCTTGCCTTGCCAACAAGAGAATTTGTTTTTTTTAAACCTACATTTTTCTAGTGTTTGTTCCTGATCCTAACATTAGAAACAAACATCCCTAGATACTCTACTTCAAGGCTAGATCACCAATAACTGACATGCCATGATTTCTTTATATAGCCTAGACTTATTTCTTGTTCCACCCAAAAGAAATAATTTACTCTAATGTGGATATGGCCGTTAATCTGGAGGGCTAATATTCCTCAGAAGATTAGGACTTTTGTGTGGCGTGCTGCTATGAATAGCTTGCCGGTCCAGATGAATAGAGTTAAACACCATCAGACTATCTCATCTCCTCTATTTGTGGTGTGGAAGATGACAACACTTTTCATGCTCTGGTGAGGTGTTCTAAAGCTGCTATGTGGTTGGCCTTGCGAGATTTTTGAAATATTCCAGATGAAGATATTCAAATGCCCGGGACCGGACTAGCTTTTGAGTTTGCTGGATCAGTTGAGTTTGTAGCAGCGGGAGCGAATCTTATTCCTTTTCTGGCGAGCTTGGTATCTAAGAAATGATTTCATTTTCAGAAAGGGTAAGGAATGTTGGAAATATTCCCTAGAGGCAATAATAAAATGGTTATTATCATATTTCCCGTTCATGATAAATGTTTATTATTCATGCTAGAATTGTATTGATCAGAAACTTAAATACATGTGTGAATACATAAACTACACCGTGTCCCTAGTAAGTCTCTACTAGACTAGCTCGTTGATCAAAGATGGTTAAGGTTTCCTAAGCATGGACATGAGTTGTCATTTGATAATGGGATCACATCATTAATTAGGAGAATGATGTGATGGACAAGACCCAACCGTAAGCTTAGCATATGATCGTATCACTTTAGTTTTTGCTACAGCTTCCTTCATGTCAAGTATCTATTCCTAAGACCATGAGATCATGCAACTCCAGGATACCAAAGGAATGCCTTGTGTGCTATCAAACGTCACTTCAAAACTGGGTGATCATAAAGGTGCTCTACAGGTATCTCCGAAGGTGCCTGTTGAGTCGCATGGATTGAGACTGGGATTTGTCACTCCGTATGACGGAGAGATATCTCTGGGCCCTCTCAGTAATACAACATCATAAAGAGCTTGCAAGCAATGTGGCTAATGAGTTAGTCACGGGATCTTGTATTGTGGAACGATTGAAGAGACTTGTCGGTAACGAGATTGAACTAGGTATGGAGATACCGACGATCGAATATTGGGCAAGTAACATATCGCTGGACAAAGGGAATTGCATACGGGATTGCCCGAATCCTCGACATCGTGGTTCAACCAATAAAAGATCTTCATGGAATATGTGGGAACCAATATGGGCATCTAGGTCCCGCTATTGGTTAATGACCGGAGAGGTGTCTTGGTCATGTCTACATGATTCTCGAACCCGTAGGGTATGCACGCTTAACATTCAGTGACGCTAGCATAGTATTGGGATATGTGCATTGGTGACCGAATGTTGTTCGGAGTACCGGATGAGATCCCTAACATCACGAGGAGCTCCGAAATGGTCCATAGGTAAATATTTATATATATGAAGTCCTGTTTTGGTCGCCGAAAAAGTTTCGGGCATTATCGATATTGTACCAAGAGTCCCTAAAGGGGTCCCGGGTCCACCTGACCCCGGGGCCCACATGGGCTGTAGGAGGGGCACCCTAGCCTACATGGGCCAGGGGCACTAGCCCCAAGAGGCCCATGCGCCAAGGAGAGGTGGAGGAGGAAGAGTCCTAAGGGGGGAAGGCTCCCCCCTAGGTGCCTTGGGGAGGGAGAACTCCTCCCTTGGCCGCCTCCCTCCTTGGAGGAGGGGCTAGGGCTGTGACCCAGCCCTCCCCCTTGCCTCCTATATATAGTGGATAAGAGGAAGGGGCTGAACACACCAATTCCCATGCCCCGGCGGCAGCCCTACCTCTCCCATAGCTCCATTTTCTCCTCAGATTGGTTCCGGCTGCGTTTGGTGAAGCCCTGCTGGCACTACACCACCACCATCTTCACCACACCGTTGTGCTGGTTGATATCCCATCTACTTCTCCACCCTTGCTTGCTGGATCAAGAAGGATTTTGGTGCCGTCCATTCGGTACTTAATCGGATTTTATCGCGATTGGATCGTGAAGAGTACGACTACATCAACCGCGTAATATACGCTTCCGCTTAATGGTCTACGAGGGTATGTGGACACACTCTCCCCTCTCATTGCTATGCTTCTCATAGATAGATCTTGGGTGATTTGTAGGAATTTTTTTGATTTTCATGCAACGTTCCCCATCAGTGGCATCATGAGCTAGGTCTGTACGTAGATGTATATGCATGAGTAGAACACAAAGAAGTTGTGGAGTTGATGTTCTGATTGCTTACCTCCCTTGTCTTATTTGGATTCTACCGTATTATGGGATGAGGCGGCTCGGACCAACCTTACATGTCCTCGCACATGAGACCGGTTTCACCGACTAACATGCAACTTGTATTGCATAAGGAGGCTAGCGGGTGTCTGTCTCTCCTACTTTAGTTGAATCTGATTTGATAAAGGCGGTCCTTGTAGAAGGTTAAAAGGCAACTTGATTATCACCGTTGTGGCTTTGCGTAGGTAAGAACATTTCTTGCTAGTTGCTGATAGCAGCCACGTAAAATTTGCAACAACAAAGTAGAACTAACTTGTTTTTGCAGGGCATGTTGTGATGTGGTATGGCCAAACCGTGATGTGATATATGTTGATGTATAAGATGATCATGTTTTGTAATAGGTCCACGACTTGCATGTTGATGAGTACAGCAACCGGCAGGAGCCATAGGGTTGTCTTTAATTAATTATCTGACCCGCATGTCAACTAATAATGACATGTATTGCTTTACTTTATTGCTATGTGTTAGCAATAGTTGTAGAAGCAATAGCTGGCGAGACAACCACGTGACGACACGATGATGGATATAATGATGATGGAGATCACGGTGTCATGCCGGTGATGATGGAGATCATGCCGGTGCTTTGGAGATGGAGATCAAAAGCATAAGATGATAATGGCCATATCATGTCACGTATTTTTTGATTGCATGTGATGTTTATCTTTTTCTGCATCTTATTTTTCTTAGAACGACGGTAGCATTATAAGATGACCCCTTTGAGGGAGTCCTGGATTAGGGGGTCCTCGGACAGCCGGACTATATACTTTGGCCGGACTGTTGGACTATGAAGATTGAAGATTGAAGACTTCGTCCCATGTCCGGATGGGACTCTCCTTTGCGTGGAAGGCAAGCTTGGCAATTCGGATATGTAGATCTCCTCCCTTGTAACCGACTCTGTGTAACCCTAGCCCCCTCCGGTGTTTAATATAAACCGGAGGGTTTAGTCCGTAGGACAACAACAATCATAATCATAGGCTAGCTTCTAGGGTTTAGCCTCTACGATCTCGTGGTAGATCAACTCTTGTAATACTCATATCATCAAGATCAATCAAGCAGGAAGTAGGGTATTACCTCCATCGAGAGGGCCCGAACCTGGGTAAACATTGTGTCGCCCGCCTCCTGTTACCATCCGCCTTAGACGCATAGTTCAGGACCCCCTACCCGAGATCCGCCGGTTTTGACACCGACATTGGTGCTTTCATTGAGAGTTCCATTGTGCCGTCACGATAAAGGCTTGATGGCTCCTTCGATCATCGGCAATGATGCGATCCAGGGTGAGGTTTTTCTCCCCGAATAGATCTTTGTATTCGGCGGCTTCGTACTGCGGGCCAACTCGCTTGGCCATCTAGAGCAGATCGAGAGCTACGCCCCTGGCCGTCAGGTCAGGTTTGGAAACTTAAACTATACTGCCGACATCCGCGGAGACTTGATCTTCGACGGATTCGAGCCCATGTCAAGTGCGCCGCACAGTCACGACGAGCATGACTTAGCTCTGCCGTCGGACGGTGTTCGGGAGATCACACCTGTGGCTACTCCGGCCCTCAATCCGGAGCAGATTGCGCCGTCCGAGGACGGGTGGATGGACCCCGCCACGGAGGCCGCACACTCAGCGGCGATAGAGCCGAATACTGACTTCACCTCCTACTAGACCTGTGTTGCCAGACCCTTGGATTCGTCCCCGGCCACGGGCTCCGAACCGCCTACGTCCGTGCCTATCGAATCTGATTGGGCGCCAACCATGGAGTTTTCCTCCACGGATATCTTTCCGCACTCGCCCCTGGGAGACGTACTGAATTCATTAAGGTCTATCTCCTTGTCAGGAGGCCCTTGGCCAAACTATGTCCGGCTCGAGTGGGAAGCGGACAACGAAGAAATTCGTTCCCCACCCACCACCCACTTAATAGCCACTGTCAACGACTTAACCGACATGCTCGATTTCGGCTCCGAAGACATCGACGGTATGGACGACGATGCAGGAGAAGAACAGGAACCACCGCCCACAGGGCGCTGGACTGCCACCTCATCATATGATATATACATGGTGGACACCCCCAAAGAAAGCGATGGCAATAAGGCAACAGAGGATAATCTTCTCGAGAAGCAAGCTAAGAACCGGCGTCATCGGCGCCGCTCTAAGCCCCGCCATAGCAAAAGCAGCGATACCGGCACAAGAGACAATAACGCTACGGATAGTGCCGAAGACGAAGACAATCCCCTCCAGCCAGGCTTCGAGCGGGAGGATGGGCAAGCTAGGCCTAAAGAACAGGCAGCAGACAGAGAATCAGAGGATGACAATTACATGCCTTTCTACGAAGACGAGGTGAGCCTCGGCGACGAAGAATTTATCGTGCCTGAGGATCCCGTCGAGCAGGAGCGCCTCAAGCGCCGGCTTATAGCCACAGCCACAGCAAAAAGCCTGAAGAAAAAGCAACAGTAGCTTCAAGCTGACCAAGATCTGCTAGCGGATAGATGGACTTAGGTCCTGGCGGCCGAGGAATACGAACTCGAGCGCCCAACCAAAAGTTACCCAAAGCGCGGGTTGCTACCCCAACTAGAGGAGGAAGCATTAAAGCCTACGCTTCCAGCGTATGATGCGGCTGACCGGCCACCTCGTGGCCGAGACAAAGCGGCATATCAGGCCGAAGTCCAGCCCGCACCCCGTCGCCAGTTAAACAAAAATACCAAGGCCCGGGGTAACACGCAGGACCTGCGAGACGTATTGGAAAACAAAGCAGGACATGCAAGATCGATCTACGGATCACGAGGGCACGCCCCAACGCGTGACGATGACCGTCACGCCGGATATACTAAAAGCAAATCCGGCAGGGCCGAATACAGCAGACAAGACTTGTATGAACTGCGTCGCGACATAGCCCGGCACAGAGGCACCGCACACCCCCTATGCTTCACTGACGAAGTAATGGATCACGAATTCCCAGAAGGGTTTAAACCCGTGAACATTGAATCATATGATGGCACTACAGACCCCGCGGTATGGATAGAGGATTTCTTCCTCCACATTCACATGGCCCGCGGTGATGATTTACACGCCATCAAGTATCTCCCGCTAAAACTCAAAGGGCCGGCTCGGCATTGGCTGAATAGCTTGCCGGCAAACTCCATCGGAAGTTGGGAGAACCTGGTAGACGCATTCCTGGACAACTTCCAGGGCACTTATGTGCGACCACCGAATGCTGACGATTTAAGTCACATAACACAATAGACCGGAGAGTCGGCCAGGAAATTCTGGACTCGGTTCCTAACTAAAAAGAACCAAATTGTCGACTGTTCGGATGCCGAAGCCCTAGCGGCCTTTAAACATAACATCCGCGACGAGTGGCTCGCCCGACATCTCGGCCAAGAGAAGCCAAAATCCATGGCAGCCCTCACGACACTCATGACCCGCTTTTGTCCGGGCGAAGATAGTTGGTTGGCCCGTAGCAACAACACGGCAAGCAACCCTGGCACATCAGAGGCCAGAGATAGCAACGGCAAACCCCGACGCAACAAACACAAGCGCCGCAAAAATGGTGAAAATGCCGAAGATACGGCAGTCAATGCCGGATTTAGTGGCTCTAAGTCCGGTCAGCGGAATGGGCCACTCAAAAATGACAATTCGGGTCCGTCCAGTCTGGACCGCATACTCGACCGCCCATGCCAAATTCATGGCACCCCAGGAACACCAGCCAATCATAACAACAGAGAATGCTGGGTCTTCAAACAAGCCGGCAGGTCAGGCGCCAAAAACAAAGATAAGGGGTCTCAAAGCGATGATGGCGACGAGGAGCCCAGATCACCGAATGCAGGAGGGCAAAAGAAATTTCCCCCGCAAATCCAAACGGTGAACGTGGTAAACAGCACCCACACTCCCAACCCGGACCGGATGCGCACCCTTAGGGATGTCAACTTAACGGAACCAGTCATCTCACTATATAAACTAGGGCCGATCACCTTCAACCGCACAGATCGTCCGGTTAACACCAATCAGGGCAATCCAGCCGCACTAGTCCTCGACCCAATAATTGACGGGTTCCACCTCACACGAGTCCTTATGGACGGAGGCAGCAGTCTAAACCTGCTTTACCAGGACACAGTGCGCAAGATGGGCATCGATCATTCGATGATCAAGCCCACTAAAGCCACCTTCAGAGGTATTATACCAGGTGTGGAGGCTAGCTGTACAGGCTCCATCGCCCTTGAGGTAGTCTTCGGATCACCAGACAATTATCGTGCCGAAGATTTAATCTTCGACATCGTCCCCTTCCGCAGTGATTATCAGGCACTGCTCGGATGAACCGCGTTCGCTCGATTCAACGCGGTGCCACATTACGCCTACCGTAAGCTCAAGATGCCCGGTCCACGCGGCGTCATCACGGTTAATGGCAAGGCCGAACTTTCCCTCGGCACCAAGGAGTATACCGTTGGTTTAACAGCAGAAGCAACGAGTGGCACCTTCCAATCGAACCTCGAGTCGACGGCCAGGCTCCCGGACACCGCCAAAGGACTCCGAACTACTTCACGGCAGGATAGCCCGGCTCGTCCAGAGCTCAATTAAACACTCCGGCGAAGGCCAGGACAGGCCGCATACCGTGGCTCAACCGCTCTCCGGCACACAAACATTTGTTACATTCCCTTTGCAGGTTCACCCTTGCGCCGACTAGGACTGGCGATTTGGAAGCAGCTCGAACGTGCAAGGGAATCCTTAGATATTCCCCGCAATGACCATCCGACTATACTCCGGATCCGCACACAGCTTCTTCCCCCTAGTCTCAGCAGGTTCCACAGCCATATCTCTTTTTTATCACATTACCTGTACTCATGCGCATCGACGTACCATTCAAATACAACATGTGGATTTATATGACGCTTATCTACTGTTATTTCTTATTGAAATTCTTTTGTCAAGTAGCATCCGTACGCCGCGATATGCCTTAAATGTGCCAGGGGCTTCGTTTCACCCATAACACGGTAATAAAGTCCGAACACCTTCATGGAAGTTCGGCACCCCGAACTTATAGCATTATATGCATCAGCTCCAAATCATGTCTTGGGTCAAATGTTTGGTTTGCCCGGCTCCCATGTTTTGCTGCCTTACGTTCCGCTATATCGGCTAAGGCGGCATAGGGAGAACTACTGCGATTGTGTCCCGATTCTTCCGGACGAGCACCTCAGTAGAGAAAGCCGAAAACTGACTGTCATGATACGACGAGAGCTGGTCAGTTGTTTGAGAGGTTGTAAAATCTTTAAGGATTTCTCCCGCATAATGCCATAACCAATGTAGCGTGCGATGGATCGGTTTTTCTTCCGATCAGGTGCTTATAGAGCCCCTTGTGCGGTCTTCCGAACACCAGGGGCTGTGCCTACCTTCCTTTTCTAAAGCACCTATGGCTAAGTGAGAGTGATAAAGCCCTATAGTTCGATTGCCTGGTTCGTTGTGCTGAACACCTCCTTCGAAGGACCCAAAACTGGGATAAAGAGTGATCAGGTTTATCCCGAACACCCCCGTACTTCCTACGTGGGGGCAGAAGCCGACGACTGGCCAACTCTCAGGATTAATATATAAAACGGCCGCGTAGGAGGATAAACTCTCATATAACAGGCAATAAATAATAGAAATGACCTTGTTCAACATTACAAAGGACAACATGATTGTATTCATGGAAATATAACGTCCTTGGTGCATTGCTCCGCCGCAAGGCAGGATCCTTTCAGGACACATTCATAATATAATTCGGGCTTGCGGTGCTCCTTCCCCTCTGGCGGTCCCTCGGTCATCAGCTTTTCAGCATCCATCTTCCCCCAGTGCAACTTTGCGCGGGCGAAGGCCATTCGCGCACCCTCTATACAGACCGACCGCTTGATGACGTCAAGTCGAGGGCAGGCACTTACAAGCCGCTTCACGAGCCCGAAGTAGTTGCTTGGAATCGGCTCGGCGGGCCATAGCCGGATAATCAAATCCTTCATGGCTAGTTCGGCCGCCCTATGCAGTTCGAGCAGCTGTTTCAGTTGATCGGCAAAAGGCACCGGATAATTCGATGCCAGATACTGCGACCAGAAGAGCTTATCCACAGTCTTCCTTTCTTCGACTCGGTAGAATTGGGCGGCATCCGATATGCTGCGGGGCAGCTCCGCAAATACCCCTGGAGAAATCTGAATTCAAAATTAGAAACATGATTTTCTCCTCAAATACTTGCTTTACATGGAAAAAAGCCTTACCCGCCGCGATCTTGCTCGCCTCTTGAATCTCCTGCCGGGTGCTTTGGATTTCCCCCTGGGCATCGCTCGCGGCCTGGTGAGCCCTGGTGAGTTCGGATTCCTTCTCCGTTAAACTCTGCTCCAAGGTCTCGCATTTCTTCATGGCCTCTTGAAGCTCCTGCTCAGCTCCAATAACCCTGGCCTCATGCTTCTCACGAAGAGCCTGCTCTACGGCTGCCTTTTTCTCGGCCTCGGCCACAGCCTTCTTAAGAGCCTCGACTTCGGTCATCGTCCCTAGCACAAATCATGAAACATATTTTATCATACTGGAAATTCGTTCCCAATGAACGCGAACAGGGCTTGTGCATACCTTGTTTATCTTTTAACTGTCTTTTCAACTGGCCAGGTTCTTCTTTGGCCCGCTCCAGACTTTGATTTAGTCCGGAGACCTCCGCAGTATGAGAGGTAGCAGTCGCTACAGACGCCTGCTTATAAAAGAAGAGAGATAGTTGTCATCCACAGAGTCTTTCTGCGAACATAAATTTGATCCTCTATCCGGTTCTTTCTTTCACCGAACAGTGTATCAGGGGCTACTGTCCATACCATGACACTCTTCGAAAACTCATAGAACATACCTCAAAGCCTCTTATAAGGCTCATACAGGCTTCATTCAGTCCACTATCAGCGGACTGAATCTTCTCAATCACCGCACCCATAAGGGCGCAGTGTTCATCGACGATGGAGGCGCTCTTCAGCGCCGCCAACAAAGCGTCCGGCACCTCTGGTTGGATAGCGGTTGCCGGTGGAATAGGCACACTCCCTCCAGCCGAGGGAGGCTGCCTGCTTGATTCTGGAGCCGTATTGGTCTTCGGAATTGCGTCCGGCCGGGGGCCGAATTCAAGATGGCCCCCGCCGTCGACTCCTATGGGAATCTTCTCCCCCATGCCTTCGGCCCCTAAAGTTTGACCTCTAGGCGCCGCCTTCACGATCTCCCCCCCTCCTTGGCTTGGGTCCTTCTGAGACGAAGCCTCGGTGTTATTCACATATTTGGGGGAAGGGGCCTTCGGGGGCGTCCCGCTCTCCATAGCATCCGAGCTCAGCAAATCCTCTAACAAGGAGTGTTCGGTGCGGGACCTCGCCGGACTACAAAAAGTATGGCTCAGGTTAAAATATTATGCTGTGATGAGTCTGGACGCATAATCGTGTTCAGATACTCACGAGTTCACCAGGGGCTGGGCCCTGGGATCCCACTCCGGGCCGCTGTCGGCGGCGGCAGTGGACTCCTCCGGAAGAGGAGTTTTTCCCCTTTTATGCGACTCGGCCTCCAAGTGTATGGAGGCCGTCCTCTTCTTTCTTCCCCCCGCTGGGGATTCACCTTCCTCCTCCTCCTCGTCCTCTTCGGAGGCAGAACGGGCATTGGAGCCTTCGGATATTATGTCCGAAGTTCCGCGGCGACGAAGGCCGCCCCGGGTCTTTTTGGCCTCCTTCTCGGTCTTCTTCTTCGGCGCCTTGTAAGGCGCCGGGACCAGCATCTTCGTCAGAAAGTGGGCTGGCTGGTTCTTCGGGCAGCGGGGCCGGACAGTGGATCCGCTCCGCCTTCTTCGTCCAGCCCTAGGAGAGTTGTGAAAAACACATTAAGCATTTCCCTTGGGTGATGCGGACAAAACGTATGATAACTTACCGAGCTTGCAGGGCGGGACAGTTGGTACCCGCGGTCCTCAGCTAAGTCCGGCCATGATTTTCCGGACTTGAAAAGCACCATCCAGATGTCTTTGTGCGAGGAGCCAAAGAGCTCTCGCAGGGTCTGGTGCTTGGTCGGATCGAATTCCCATAGATTGCAAGTCCGGTGTTGACAAGGCAGGATCCCGCGAACTAACATCACCTGGACTACATTGACAAGTTCGATGTTCTTGTCTTCCATATCTTTAACGCGCGTCTGGAGCACCGACAGTTCGTCGGACGAAGACCAGTTCAGGCCCTTCTTGGGCCAGGACGTAAGCCGTAGAGGGGCTCCGTATCGGAACTCGGGAGCAGCGGCCCATTCCGTGTCGCGCGGCTCAGTGATGTAAAACCACTGCTGTTGCCACTCTTTGACGGAATCATTAAAAGTACATGTTGGCCATGTGACGTTGGGCGTCTTGCTCACCATAGCGCCCCCGCACTCGGCGTGCTCGCCGCTCACTACCTTGGGCTTCACATTAAAGATCTTTAGCCATAAGCCGAAGTGTGGTGAGATGCGGAGAAAAGCCTCACACACGACGATGAATGTCGAGATGTTGAGGAAGGAATTGGGGGATAGATCATGAAAATCGATCCCGTAATAATATGTGATGCCACGAACGAACGGGTGGAGGGGAAACCCTAGCCCGTGGACAAAATGAGGGACGAATACAACCCTCTCGTGGGGTTCCGGAGTAGGGACGATCTGTCCCGCCTTCGGAAGACGGTGGCTGATTTTCTTGGCCAGGTACCCGGCCTCCCAAAGCTTTTTGATATCCTTCTCCCGGACGGTAGAGGCCATCCACTTGCCTCCTGCTCCGGATCCGGACATTTTCGGAAGGCCTTTGTGGGCGGAGAAGACGAACGCTCGGGCGCTGGAGCTCGAGCGAAGGGGAATGGATCGGGAAGAAGAAGGCGTGGGCGAAAAAGAGGAGTCCTTGTCCCTTTATAAGGGCGGTAGAAACTGTGCGCCTCCCCACTTGCCTGGTAAAATCGCTTATTCCCCAAGCGCCGTGATTGATGGCGCGGTTGGGTTACCCACACCCGTATTGATGAGAATCCCGTGATAAGGGGACATGATCTCTGCTTCGACAAGACGTGCCAGGAAAACCGCCTCGCAATATGTGTAGTAGCTGGTTGAGAAAAACGGTTCGAATAATGACCGGGCCATGGCGTGATGTCACGCTATGAAAGTTGTCAGCAGATTAGATTTGTGGAATATTATACTCTCTACGGTGGTATGTGGAATTTGTTTTGCAGAGCCGGACACGATCCTTGTGTTCAAATCTTCTATGGAGTATTCGGAGGAGGAACCCGCCTTGCAATGCCGAAGACAATCTGTGCGCCGGACTTATCGTCATTGAAGCCTGGTTCAGGGGCTACTGAGGGAGTCCTGGATTAGGGGGTCCTCGGACAGCCGGACTACATACTTTGGCCGGACTGTTGGACTATGAATATATAAGATTGAAGACTTCGTCCCGTGTCCGGATGGGACTCTCCTTTGCGTGGAAGGCAAGCTTGGCAATTTGGATATGTAGATCTCCTCCCTTGTAACCGACTCTGTGTAACCCTAGCCCCCTCCGGTGTCTATATAAATCAGAGGGTTTAGTCCGTAGGACAACAACAATCATAATCATAGGCTAGCTTATAGGGTTTAGCCTCTACGATCTTGTGGTAGATCAACTCTTGTAATACTCATATCATCAAGATCAATCAAGCAGGAAGTAGGGTATTACCTCCATCGAGAGGGCCCGAACCTAGGTAAACATTGTGTCCCCCGCCTCCTGTTACCATCCGCCTTAGACGCACAGTTCAGGACCCCCTACCCGAGATCCGCCGGTTTTGACACTGACACCCTTCACTAAATTTCAAGAGAAAAGTGTTCTCCATAAGTACGCACCATTGCGAAAGTTCGTCGTTTCGAAGCACCACATGATGATCGGGTGTGATAGACTCTACGTTCGCATACAAGGGGTGTAAGCTAGTTTACACATGCAGAATACTTGGGTTAAACTTGACGTGCCTAGCATGTACAGACATGGCCTCGGAACACGGAGGACCGAAAAGTCGAACATGAGTCATATAGTAGATATGATCAATGATACGTCTCCAACGTATCTATAATTTATGAAGTATTCATGCCACGTTTACAACAATTTTATATGATTTTGGTATGATTTGATTAGAAATAACCCGGACTGATGATGTTTTCAGCAGAACTACCGTGGTGTTGTTGTTTGTGAAATAGAAGTTCTCGGAATGAGCTGAAAATTTACAGAGAATATTGTTGGAAAATATAAAAAATACTGGAATGAAAAGATATCGGAGAGGAGTCCCAAGGCCACCACAAGGGTGGAGGGTGCCTCCCCCCCAGGCGCGCCCCTGCCTTGTCGTCACCTCGTGGCCCCCCTTGACTTGTCCCCGATGCCAACACCTCCTATAAATCCCAAAACCTCCAGAAATAAACCTAGATCGGGAGTTCCGCCACCGCAAGCCTGTGTAGCCACGAAAAACCAATCGGGGGCCCGTTTTGGCACCCTGCCGGGGGGGAACCATCACCGGTGGCCATCTTCATCATCCTGGCGGTCTCCATGATGAGGAGGGAGTAGTTCACCCTCAGGGCTGAGGGTATGTACCAGTAGCTATGTGTTTGATCTCTCTCTCTCTCTCTCGTGTTCTTGATATGGCACGATCTTGATGTACCGCGAGCTTTGTTATTATAGTTGAATCATATGGTGTTTCTCCCCCTCTATCTCCTTGTGATGAATTGAGTCCTTTCCTTTGAGGTTTTGTTATGTCAGATTGAATCTTTGGATGTGAGAGCACTTGATGTATGTCTTGCGATGGGATAACCGTGGTGACAATGGGATGTTCTGTTGATCCACTTGATGTATGTTTTGGTTATCAACTTGCGGATTCCCGTGGTGACATTGGGGTAATCTATGCATAGGGGTTGGTACGCGTTTTCACATTCCTTTCTCCAGTAGAAATCTTGGGATACTCTTGAAGTTCTTTGTGTTGGATTAAATATTATGAATCTGAAATTGTGTGATGCATATCATATAATTGACCCACAGATACTTGTGGTGACATTGGAGTATCTAGGTGACATTAGGGTTTGATTGATGTGTGTCATGTGGTGTTATTTTACTACAAACTCTAGGGTTGTTTGTGACACTTATAGGAATAGCCCAATGGATTGATCGGAAAGAATAACTTTGAGGTGGTTTCGTACCCTACAAGCAATTTCATCTTATGTTCTCCGCGATAGGAACTTTGGAGTGACTTTTGTCGCACGTTGAGGGATTGTTATATGATCTAATTATGTTATCATTGTTGAGAGAACTTGCACTAGTGAAAGTATGAACCCTAGGCCTTGTTTCCGAGCATTGCAATACCCTTTTCGCTCACTTTTATTACTTGCTACCTTGCTGTTTTTATATTTTTAGATTACAAAAACCTATATCTACCATCCATATTGCACTTGTATCACCATCTCTTCGCCGAACTAGTGCACCTATACAATTTACCATTGTATTGGGTGTGTTGGGGACACAAGAGACTCTTTCTTATTTGGTTGCAGGGTTGTTTGAGAGAGACCATCTTCATCCTACGCCTCCCACGGATTGATAAACCTTAGGTCATCCACTTGAGGGAAATTTGCTACTGTCCTACAAAACTCTGCGCTTGGAGGCCCAACACGAGTCTACAAGAAGAAGGTTGCGTAGTAGACATCAATCAACATGGAGATATTCACCATTAATTACCACCCCATCTCACATGATGATCGGACATGGTTGGTTGATTTGGATCATGTAACACTTAGAGAACTTGAGGGATGTTGATTTAAGTGGGAGTTCATTAGTAATATGATTAATTGAAACAATTATCATGAATATAGTCTTATTGTCTTCGCAAAATTATCTTGTAGATCAATGGCTCGCGCTGTAGCTCCCCTGAATTTTAATGTGTTCCTAGAGAAAGCTAAGTTTAAAGATGATGGAAGCAACTATGCAGACTGGGTCCGTAATTTGAGGATTATCCTCACTGCTGCACAGAAGGCTTATGTCCTCGAAGCACCGCTAGGTGTGCCACCCGCTCCCGCAAATCAGGACGCTATGAACGTCTGGCAGACTAGAAGTGATGACAACATGATAGTTCAGTGCGCCATGCTTTACGGCTTAGAACCGGGGCTCCAAAGACGTCTTGAGCACCACGGAGCATATGAGATGTTCCAGGAGCTGAAATTGGTATTTCAGGCTCACACGCGGGTTGAGAGGTATGACACCTCCGACAAGTTCTTTAGCTGCAAGATGGAGGAGAATAGCTCCGTTAGTGAGCATGTATTCAGAATGTCTGGATACTACAACCGCTTGAATTAGTTGGGAGTTAATCTTCCAGATGAAGTAGTGATTGACAAAGTTCTCCCGTCACTGCCACCAAGCTACAAGGGTTTCGTGTTGAACTATAATATGCAAGGGATGGAGAAAATGATCCCTGAGCTCTTCGCGATGCTTAAGGCCACGAAGGTAGAAATCAAGAAAGAGCATCAAGTGTTGATGGTCAATAAGACCACCAGTTTCAAGAAGGCCAAGGGAAAGAAATGGAACTTCAAGAAGAATGGCAAGGCAGTTGCCGCTCCCATGAAGAAACCCAAGGCTGGACCAAAACCCGAGACTGAGTGCTTCTATAGCAAGGGGAAGGACCACTGGAAGCGAAACTGCCCCAAGTATTTGGCAGATAAGAAGACTGGCAACATCAGTAAAGGTATATTTGATATACATGTTATTGATGTGTACCTTACTAGTGCTCGTAGTAGCGCCTGGGTATTTGATACTGGTTTGGTTGCTAATATTTGTAACTCGAAACAAGAAGTGTGGAATAAACGAAGACTAGCTAAGGACGAGGTGACGATGCGCATCGGAAATGGTTCCAAGGTTAATGAGATCGCCGTCGGCACGCTCCCTCTATGTCTGCCTTCGGGATTAGTTTTAAACCTAAATAATTCTTATTTGGTGCATGCGTTAAGCATGAACATTATATCTGGATCTTATTTATTGCGAGACGGTTATTCATTTAAATCAGAGAATAATGGTTATTCTATTTATTTGGATAATATCTTTTATGGTCATGCACCCCTTGTGAATAGTTTATTCTTGTTGAATATTGATCGTAGTGATACACATATTCATAATATTGATGCCAAAAGATGCAAAGTTAATGATAATAGTTCCATATACTTGTGGCACTGCCGCTTAGGTCATATTGGTGTAAAGCGCATGAAGAAACTCCATGCTGATGGACTTTTAGAATCACTGATTATGAATCATTTGAGACATGCGAACCATGCCTCACAGGCAAGATAACTAAAACCCCATTTTCTGGAACAATGGAGCGGGCTAGTGACTTATTGGAAATAATACATACCGATGTATGCGTATCGTTATTTGATAACCTTCACAGATAATTTGAGTAGGTATGGGTATATCTATTTAATGAAACACAAGTCTGAAACATTTGAAAAGTTCCAAGAATTTCAGAGTGAAGTGGAGAATCATCGTAACAAGAAAATAAAGTTTCTACGATCTGATCGTGGAGGGGAATATTTGAGTTACGAGTTTGGCGCTCATTTAAGACAATGTGAAATTGTTTCACAACTCACGCCGCCTGGAACACCACAGAGTAATGGTGTGTCCGAATATGTAACCGTACATTATTGGATATGGTGCGTTCTATGATGTCTCTTATCGATTTGCCACTATTGTTTTGGGGTTATGCATTAGAGACAGCCGCATTCACTTTAAATAGGGCACCGTCTAAATCCGTTGAGATGACACCATATGAACTATGGTTTGGCAAGAAACCTAAGCTATCAATTCTTCAATTTTGGGGATGCGACCTTTATGTCAAAAGACTTCAGCCGGATAAACTTGAACCCAAAGTGGAGAAGTGCATCTTCATAGGATACCCTAAAGAGACCATTGGATATACCATCTACCATAGATCTGAGGGAAAGACCTTTGTTTCCAAGAATGGGTCCTTTCTAGAAAAGGAGTTTATCTCGGAAGAAGTGAGTGAGAGGAAAGTAGAACTTGATGAGGTAATTGTACCTTCTCTCGAACTGGAGAGTAGCACATCACAGAAAGCAGTTCCCGTGATGCCTATACCAACCGGAGAGGAAGCTAATGATGATGATCATGAAACTTCATATCAAGTTACTACTGAACTTTGTAGGTCCACCAAGACACGTTCCGCACTAGAGTGGTACGGAAATCCCGTTCTGGAAGTCATGTTGTCAGACAACGACAAACCTACGAACCATGAAGAAGCAATGATGTGCCCGGATTCTGACAAATGGCTTGAGGCCATGAAATCCGAGATAGGATCCATGTATGAGAACCAAGTGTAGACTTTGGTAGACTTACCCGATGACCGGCAGGCCATCGAGAACAAGTGGATCTTTAAGAAGACAGACGCGGGTGGTAATGCTACCATCTATAAAGCTCAACTTGTCGCAAAAGTTTTTCGACAAATTCAAGGGGTTGACTACGATGATATTTTCTCACTCGTAGAGATGCTCAAGTATGTTAGAATTATGTTAGCAATTGTCACATACTATGATTATGAAATCTGGCAGACGGACGTCAAACCATAAGGTTTTGTCCACCCTAAAGATGCTAACAAAGTATGCAAGCTCAAACGATCCATCTATGGACTAGTGTAAGCAACTCAGAGTTGGAATATACACTTTGATGAGGTGATCAAAGCTTATGCTTTTATACGAACTTATGGAGAAGCTTGTATTTACAAGAAAGTGAGTGGGAGCTCTGTAGCATTTCTAATACTATATGTGTATGACATATTGTTGATTGGAAATGATATAGAGTTTCTGGAAAGCATAAAAGATTATTTGAATAAGAGTTTTTCAATGAAAGGCCTAGGTGAAGCTGCTTACCTATTGGGCATTATGATCTATAGAGATAGATCGAGACGCTTGATAGGACTTTCACAAAGCACATACCTTGACAAGATTTTGAAGAAGTTCAAAATGGACCAGTCAAAGAAGGGGTTCTTGCCTGTGTTGCAAGGTGTGAAGTTGAGTCAGACTCAAAGCCCGACCACGGCAGAAGAAAGAGAAAGGATGAAGGTCATCCCCTATGCCTCAACCATAGGCTGTATAATGTATGCAATGTTGTGTACTAGACCTGATGTGTGCCTTGTCGTAAGTCTGGCATGGAGGTACCAAAGTGATCCAGGAGTAGATCACTAGACAGCGGACAAGAATATCCTTAGGTACCTAAAGAGGACTAAGGAAATGTTTCTCAATTATGGAGATGATAAAGAGTTCGTCGTAAAGGGTTACGTCGATGCAAGCTTTGACACCGATCCGGATGACTCTAAGTCGGAAGCCGGATACGTATAGTGGGGCAGTCATTTGGAATAGCTCCAAGTGGAGCGTGGTAGCAACATCTACAATATGACATAGATATTTGCAAAGTACACACGGATCTGAATGTGCAGACCCGTTGACTAAAACCTCTCTCTCACAAGAAAAACATGATCAAACCCCAGAACTCATTGGGTGTTAATCACATAGCGGTGTGAACTAGATTATTGACTCTGGTGCAAGTGGGAGATGCTACTTCTTGAGCTTGCGTTGATTTTTTCCTTGAAGAGGAAAGGGTGATGCAACAAAGTGGAGATAAGTATTTCCCTCAGTTAAGAACCAAGGTATCAATCCAGTAGGAGGCACAAGCAAGTATCCAATATATGCACCTGCACAAACTAACAAACACTTGCACACAACGCGAAAAAGGGGTTGTCAATCCCTTCACGGTCACGAACAAGAGTGAGAGAGATAGGTATAAAATATAAATAAAAGAGCAAACTAAAGTAAATATAAATAAAGTGCAGCAAGGTATTTTTGTATTCTTTGTTTTATAGATCTGAAAATATATGATGGAAAATAGACCCGGGGGCCATAGGTTTCACTAGAGGCTTCTCTCTTGAAGAAAGCATACGATGGGTAAACAAATCACTGTTGAGCAATTGATAGAAAAGCGCAAAGTTACGATGATATCTAAGGCAATGATCATGAATATAGGCATCATGTCCGTGACAACTAGACCGAAACGATTCTCCATCTACTATTATTACTCCACACATCGACTGACTCTGCCTGCATCTAGAGTATTAAGTTCATAAGAACAGAGCAACCTTTAAGTAAGATGACATGATGTAGAGGGATAAACTCAAGCAATATGATATAAACCCCATCTTTTTATCCTTAATGGCAACAATACAATACGTGCCCCGCTACCCCTTCTGTCACTGGGTGAGGACACCGCAAGATTGAACCCATCACAAAGCACCTCTCCCATTTCAAGAAAAACCAATCTAGTTGGCCAAACCAAACCGATAATTCAAAGAGAAATACAAAGCTATCTCAATCATGCATAAAAGAGTTCAGAGAAGACTCAAATAATTTTCATAGATAATCTGATCATAAATCCACAATTCATCGGATCTCAACAAACGCACCGCAAAAGAAGATTACATCAGATAGATCTCCAAGAACATCGAGGAGAACATTGTACTGAAGATCAAAGAGAGAGAGAAGAAGCCATCTAGCTACTAGCTATGGACTCGTAGGTCTGTGGTAAACTACTCACACATCATCGGAAGGCCAGCAAGGTTGGTGTAGAGGCCCTCCATGATCGAATCCCCCTTCGACGGAGTGATGGAAAGGGCCCAAAGATGGGATCTCACGAGAACAGAAGCTTGCGGCGGCAGAAAATTATTTTTGTGGACGCTTCTGGTGTAGAGGGAATATTTGGGTATTTATAGAACGAAGATCAGGGTTGGAAGGTTTACGGGGTCCCACAAGCCCTGGGTCTCCTCGTGGGTCTTCTGGCCTCCTCTCCAAGTCTCGCGGGTTTCTTCTGGTCCAAAAAAATCATCGTAAAGTTTTATTCCGTTTGGACTCCGTTTGATATTCCTTTTCTGTAAAAGTCAAAACCGAGGAAAAAATAGAAACTGGCATTGGGCACTAGGTTAATAAGTTAATCCCAAAAATAATATAAAATAGCATATAAAACATCCAAAAATAATATAATAGCAAGGAACAATAAAAATTATAGATGCGTTGGAGACGTATCAAGCATCCCCAAGCTTAATTCATGCTCGTCCTCGAGTAGGTAAATGATAAAAAAAATTGATGTGAAAGGCTACCTAACATATTTATCAATGCAATTCTCTTTATTGTAGCATGAATGTTCAGATCCATAAGATTCAAAACAAAATTTTAATATTGACATAAAAACAATAATACTTCAAGCATACTAAATAAAGCAATCATGTCTTCTCAACATATCATGGCCAAAGATAGTTATCCCTACAAAATCATATAGTCTGACTATGCTCTATCTTCATCACACAAAATATTTCATCATGCACAACCTCGATGACAAGGCAAGCAACTGTTTCATACTTTTAATGTTCTCAAGCTTTTTCAACTCCCACGCAATACATGAGCGTGAGCCATGGATATAGCACTATGGGTGGAAAAGAATATGGTGGAGGTTGTGAGGAGAAGAAAAAAGGAGAAAGTCTCACATCAACTAGGCAGATTAACGGGCTATGGAGATACCCATCAATTGATATCGATGCAAGTGAGTAGGGATTGCCATGCAACGGATGCACTAGAGTTATAAGTGTATGAAAGCTCAAAAGAAAACTAAGTGGGTGTGCATCCAACTTGCTTGCTCATGAAGACCTAGGGCAATTTGAGGAAGCCCATCATTGGAATACACAAGCCAAGTTCTATAATAAAAAATTCCCACGAGTAATATATAAAAGTGACAAAATAGGAGACTCTCTATATGAAGAACAGGGTGCTACTTTGAAGCACAATGGTGGAAAAAGGATAGTAACATTGTCCCTTCTCTCTTTTCTCTCATTTTTTTGTTTGGGCTCTTTGGCCTGTTTTTTTTATTTTTCATCCGGAGTCTCATCCGACTTGTGGGGAAATCATAGCCTCTATCATCCTTTCCTCACATGGGACAATGCTCTAATAATGATGATCATCACACTTCTATTTACTTACAACTCAAGAATTACAACTCGATACTAGAACAAGATATGACTCTATATGAATGCCTCCGACGGTGTACCGGGATGTGCAATGATCAAGAGTGACACGTATAAAAAATATGAACGGTGGCTGAAAGATCATGGATGTCGCCTAGAGGGGGTGAATAGCCGCTTTAAAATAATTACGGTTTAGGCTTGAACAAATGCGGAATAAACCTAGCGGTTAATTTGTCAAGCACAAAACCTACAACAACTAGGCTCACCTATGTGCACCAACAACTTATGCTAAGCAAGATAAACAACTAAGTGATATTAAGATATATAACACGAAACACTATGGCTATCACAAAGTAAAGTGCATAAGTAAAGGGTTCGGGTAAGAGATAACCGTGGCACGCGGAGATGACGATGTATCCCGAAGTTCACACCCTTGCGGATGCTAATCTCCGTTTGGAGCGGCATGGAGGCACAATGCTCCCAAGAAGCCAATAGGGCCACCGTAATCTCCTCGCGCCCTCGCACAATGCAAGATGCCGTGATTCGACTAAGGGGCCCTTGAGGACGGTCACCGAACCCGTACACTTTGGCAACCCTTGGGGGCGGTCACCAAACCCGTACACTTTGGCAACCCTTGGGGCGGTCACCGGAACCCGTCAAATTGCTCGGGACGATCTCCACATTCGAATTGGAGACCCCAACGCTTGCGTGGAGCTTTACACCACAATGATTGAGCTCCGAACACCACCAACCGTCTAGGGCGCCCAAGAACCCAAGAGGAACAAGCTCTAGGGTACCAAGCTCCCAAGTTAATAAGCTTCTCAACTTGTAACTTCCACGTATCACCATGGAGAACACAAACCGATGAAACTAATGCAATGTCAAGGGCACACAGAGTTCCCAAGTCCCTCACTCTCAAATCGCACCAAAGCAACGAAAGCTATGGAGGAAAAACAAGAAGGAGAACACCAAGAACTCCAAGATCTAGATCCAAGGGGTTCCCCTCACATAGAGGAGAAAGTGATTGGTGGAAATGTGGATCTAGATCTCCTCTCTCTTTTCCCCCCAAAACTAGCAAGAATCCATGGAGGATTGAGAGATAGCAAGCTCGAAGAAGGTCAAAAATGGGGGAAGAACACAAGATAGAAGGATAAGGTTCAATGGGGAAGAAGACCCCCTTTTATAGGTGGGGGAAAATCCAACCGTTATGTGCTCAGCCCACACACAAGCGGTACTACCGCTCGGGTGGTAGTAACAGGAAAAATAGAGCAACGGCTAGAAACCTTGGGTGGTATAGAGCGGTACTACCGCTCATCCGAGCGGTACTACCGCGGGAGAAGTAGAACACAAGAGCAGACGAGGCAGGGCAGAGCAGAGCGCGACGACGGTACTGCAGTAGCGGTACTACCGCCCGACTGGGGTGGTACTACCGCTTATAGGCGGTACTGCCGCACACAGTGCCGCCCTACTACCACTGAACCTGACACAAAAAACAGAACCCCGAGAATAAGCAGCGGTAGAAACCGCGGAACTGGGCAGCTAAAGTACCGCTTATAAGCGGTACTACCGCCCGACAGGGAAGGTACTACCGCCCGACAGGGACGGTACTACCGCTTACAAGCGGTACTACCGCTGCCCAGAGCGGTACTACCGCAGGGGTGCATCAAGCAAGCCCCAAATCCAGAACTGCCAAAACTTCTGCATATGAGCTCCGAATTGAGTAAACTCAAGCTTGTTGGATTGAGCAAACTCAAGCAGCTCCAGAACTGCCAAATCCAGAAATACAAAGCTATCTCAATCATGCATAAAAGAGTTCAGAGAAGACTCAAATAATATTCATAGATAATCTGGTCATAAATCCACAATTCACCGGATCTCAACAAACGCACCGCAAAAGAAGATTACATCGAATAGATCTCCAAGAACATCGAGGATAACATTGTATTGAAGATCAAAGAGAGAGAAGAAGCCATCTAGCTACTAGCTATGGACCCGTAGGTCTGTGGTGAACTACTCACACATCATCCAAAGGGCAGCAAGGTTGGTGTAGAGGCCCTCCGTGATCGAATCCCCCTCCGGCGGAGTGCCGAAAAAGGCTCCAAGATGGGATCTCATGAGAACAGAAGCTTGCGGTGGCGGAAAAGTATTTTTGTGGACACTTCTGGTGTAGAGGGAATATTTGGGTATTTATAGAATGAAGATTAGGGTTGGAAGGTCTACGGGGGGGCACAAGCCCTAGGGGCGTGTGTCGGTTCTATATCCGGTGTATCTCGTAGTAGGGGTCCTAAGCTAGGCGTCTTGGAGCAATAGTAACATGGACACATGGTTTTACCCAGGTTCGGGCTCTCTCGAAGAGATAATACCCTACATCCTGCTTTTGATTGTATTGATATGGGTGTAGTACAGAGTACATGTGTCTACCATGAGATTGTAGTAATGAATATGAGATGATCTATTGAGTAGCCTTTCCTCGATTTATTTAACACACCGGAGGCCTAGGGTTTAGAGGAGTCCTTGTCTTGGGCGCCAAGTCTTGTGGAATCCTCCTTGTATGCAGCATGGGCTGCCCGAAGTGGCCCATAAGTGAACCGCCATGGGGGTCCTCGGCCCGGTCCAGCTGGTCGGGAGACGACGTGGTGAGTACCCCCTAGTCCAGGACACCGTCAGTAGCCCCCTGAACCGGTCTTCAAGTTGGGGACGCTCCTCGATTGTTCCGAACTGTTCTTCATCTTCGGTCGTCGGTCTTGAAAACTGGTCCAACAAATCTTCTTATCTTCGATTTTGAGGATCGACGAAGTGAATCCGAAGAGTTTACACGTCGGGTATCTGAGGAGCCCCTTTAAGTTATCGGTCTTTATCAATGCCTTGTTATTTTTACACCACACCTCGGGTTTGAAGTGTTTCTCGTGCGGCGGTACCCTCTCGCGTCCGAGCTCCAATGCCGGACTGTATCCAGGCTCTAATGTTGGACTGCATCCGAGGTGTCTTTTTGCATCCGAGCTCCCACGCCGATCTGCATCCGAGCTCCAACGCCGGAGAGTATCCGAGCTCCAATGCCGGACTATATCCGAGGTGTCATAGATCACCTTGGCTCAAAAAGTCGAAAAAGTTTAGCCAAGCTTAATGCCGGAAATGCCCTCTATAGAGCCAGCCACTTGCATCCGAGCTTTATGTCGGACTGCTTCCGAGATGATGCACCACCTCGGGCTTGGGCTGATTGTTTGCGGATTCTATTTCTGATTGATGCAATTTATTTACTGACGAGATATATAGCCAGTAACCCTCAAGGTGTGTGTGTCGGCCTAAAAACTGAGATGCACATTAGAGGATATAGTGATTGGCGAATGAGCCCTTGAGAGAGGGTCTCGAGAAGTCGCACAAATTGTAGGCTTCTTTCCTAAAAGCGGTGGTTCTCGCCTCCCCGTGCCCCGTAATATAATTAGCTTGACGCCGGATAGGTCCTAGATAGTTCCTATTGTTATCCGAAGATGCGTTTGCCCATAGTTCGGTCAAGCCGAACACTGAGCACTTCGAATTATCTGTATTGAATAGGCAATGCAGTAGCCCCCGAGACACTGGTCGGGTGGCAACACCAGATCAGGGGATCGATCTGCCCCTTTAATATTAGTAAATGATAAGCCTGAAGCCCAGTAGCCCCCGAGCCTTAATGTGGGCACGAGTGGCCGAATTAAGGATCGATGTCCAGAGTAAAATCACAAATTATGTGTAATGATTCTATGTATCCAAGTACTCTACATCATTAATGCTTAGATCTGCACTGTACAAAACTTTGTTGACCGACCATCGGCTTCAACCTCCTCGGCCAGTAGCTGAGGAGTGTTTGTCCCACTTTATAAAGCCTTTATGAGGGCAAAGATTTACGACAAACAAGGCAATCCGGCCATACGGTTTTATAAACAAAGGTATGCGGACAGAATGTTATATTAGTATTTAATGTGAGAAACATCTTCCAAAGAAAATAGTTCCGCTATCGGTTCCTTTCTTTGGGTTGTCATGCCGACCATGATCATGAAACCTCACCTCCGATCAATGTGGGAGAAAAATATTGAGGATTTAGTGTGGGGAAAGTTCCCGAACTATGTGGTCTTTAGCGAACCTAAATTTTCACTTCCGTCGTTGCCGACCAATTATATTCTTAAAGCTAGCTTTCGGCTTCACCCAGTCTGTGGTACTAATCCGGATGACCCGGTAGTAACAATCACAGAGGTGCTCCCTTTACCCCCTAGCCGAACAATCGGGAACATAGGGTTAAACACAGGAGCCAGGCAACCCAGCTTGGCCAAAATCTTAAGTCAAATTTGATGCATATTTATGGCTTTATAATGATAATTACGGAAGGCAACACTTGTATAATGAATACAAACACTAATGATATATACTTATTTGGACTCCGTTGCGACCGTTTATCATTTGGTAGTGGCCCATCGTCAGCTTCTACCCCTTTGTAGATGCTACGCAGGATGTTTTCATAGTAACAAGACAACCCTTAGTCGACGCCTCGGTGCCCGGAGGCGGGTGTGTTAGCGGAAACAAGGCAATCAGATATGCGGGCTTTATAACTTTCACTTAGTCATAGGAGCTTTAAACTGGGGAAGCTAGCTATGAGCCCCTGGTTAGTGTTCGGCACCGACCGAAGTCTAGCCATTAACACTTCGGCCAATGTTATGAAAGGCCCATTGTTTATCACGGGGTAATCAGTATCGATCTAAAGTTTGACACCATCATCGGATCGCTCACCAGTTTACGCCCATTGTGACAGTCAGTTTTCGGCTTTCTCCACTGAGGTGCTCAACCATTCGAGCTGGAAGCACAATCACAGTCGTTCTCCCTTTGCACACCTAGCTGAACAAAGCGGGACATAGGAGGCAAGCACAGGATTCGGGCAACCCAAGTATTGACCGAAGACACAATTCGAAACCGATGCATATATAGCAATATCCGAGAATGTTTTTACAGAATCTCTAAAGGTGTCCCGCGTTGCACTGCGATACTTATGCTGGAAACACACAAATAGTTTAAAAGTGCCATAGGCTTGGAAAACCAAAAAACTTCAGTAAAACTTTACGCCCGAACTAAATCAAGTCATTTGGTGCCAATCCGAAAATTGGTCTTACTTTTGTGCTTCTGTCGTGCATTAATATGACACATCCGATCTCAAGACTTCAAGTGGGTCAGCCTATGGCTGCAACCTCCTATCCCGAAGGCGGAGTACTGCTTGTTAAGCCAGCTTAGCAAACTAAACTCGAGCGGCACTAGAGAGAAAACAGGCTATCCGGGTATTGACAACACACTCGAGTCGAGAAAGGAGTGGTAGAAAAAGACTTTGCAACGACTTAGAAGAAGAACACTTATTATAAAATGGCTCATATAAATTTAAGAGCCCCAGTTAACACGGGCAAAGAAAAGTGGTTTTTAACGAACCTCGTTTTTGACAAACATATTTTAGCATAAATATAATGTTTGGTCGAACCAAACAAGAATTAAAAAAACTGAGCATGGAAGCGACTTAGTGATAATCCCCAAGTGCAAGGAATCATCGTAGCAATTTCCAAAGGTGGAAGTGATAAGTATGGAGTGTCGAACCCACAAGGAGCTAAAGGTAAGATCAATATTCTCTCAAGCCCTATCTGCCACTGATATGACTCTACGTACACCGAACATTTGCTTCCAACTAGCAACGAGAAATAAAACTACGTTGTGGGTATGAAGAGGATAACTTTGTATGGTATCGGAGAGCTAAAACATAAAAGTAGGTGCTGTTATCATAAGATTAGAATATATTACTAAATATTATAAATAGCGAGTGTGGAATAATGGTGGATCGGTGTGCGGAATTGTCCTAGGCAATTGTTAACAAGACCGGTAGTCATCATTGCAATTTCATATGAGGGAGAGGCATAAGCTAACATACTTTCTCTACTTGGGTCATATGCACTTATGATTGGAACTCTAGCAAGCATCTGCAACTACTAAAGATCAATAAGGTAAAACCCAACCATAGCATTAAAGCATCAAGTCCTCTTTATTCCCATACGCAACAATCCCTCTTACTCGGGTTTGTGTTTCACTCACTCACCAACCCACTATAAGCGAATCATGAACGTATTGCAACACCCTACAGCGGGAATCCCCCACGCTTGCACGACATGGAGGGCACCATAGGACAGCACCAAAATAAAACATACAACTCATACCAATCTAGATCATCAATCAAACCCAAAGACAAAAGATATCTACTCAAAACATCATAGGATGGAAACACATCATTGGATCATAATATGTGGCATAAAGCACCATGTTCAAGTAGGGATTACAGCGGGGTGCGGGAGAGTGGACCGCGTAAAAGAGATGAGGATGGTGATGATGATGGTGATGTTGATGAAAACGATCACCGTGGCGATGATTCCCCTCCCGATGGCACTCCGGCGCCACCGGAAGAGAGGAGGAGAGGTTCTCCCCCTTGTGCTTCCTCCTCCATGGCCTCCACCCTCTGGTCCTTGGCCTTCATGGTGATGATGGCCCCTCCGGAATACTCCTCCATGGCCACCGGTGATGATGGCCCCCTCCGGCAGGGTACCGGAGAGGGCCTAGATTGACTTCTCGTGGCTACAGAGGCTTGCGGCGGCAGAACTCCCGATCTAGGTTTCTTTCTGGAACTTTGGGTATATATAGAAGAGTTTTGCCTTGATTTCACGTCAGGGGGGCTCCGGGCTGTCCACGAGGCAGGGGCGCGCCCTAGGGGGGTGGGTGCGCCCCCACCCTCGTGGGCAGCTCGGGACTCTTCGGGCCTGCTTCTGGTACTCCGTGGGCTTCTTCTGGTCCAAAAATGATCTCCGTCAAGTGGCACATCAATTGGACTCCGTTTAGTTTTCCTTTTCTGTGATACTCTAAAACAAGGAGAAAACAAAAACTGGCACTGGGCTCTAGGTTAATAGGTTAGTCCCAAAAATCATATAAAATATCATATAAATGCATATAAAACATCCTAGAAGGATAGTATAATAGCATGAATACTTCATAAATTATAGATACGTTGGAGACGTATCACTTAGCTGGTTAATGTGCTCGGTGTCGATGCGCGGCCCGATCTTACGGCGGGACGAGGTCCCGGCCCCCAAGCCGGTCCCGAGGTGGCGGAGCGAAGAGCTCGGCACTCCGAAGTGGCGACATAGCACGACTAATGTGGCGGGGTGGAACCTCCAGCCCGACTGAGGCGACGGAGCAGGCCGGCCGTATGACGCCAAAGTCCGTGGTGTGGGTTAATGAAGTGATGACGAATCCCCGGTCCAGCCGAGTTGACGTGGTACGTCGGTACGCCGAGGTGACAGCGCTGCCCAACCCGGATCATTTACCTGTGCACAGAAAATAGTGCAAGCCGGAGATAATAGTAATAATAATAAAATAAAATAAAAATTTGTTGCATAATTAATAATTTATGCAAAGTGAGTAATAAAAGAAATATGGCCCATGTGCCAAACACTCGATGAGGTAAAGCTCTCTCAGCGATGCCAAAGTCCCCGAGGCAACCGAACATGTTGGTATGGCAATTCGACCAACAAGGTGATCACGCAAGCCGATTTACGCCGATTGGACGACGGCGTCGGCTTGCCAAAGTGACCGCGTGACGCAGTCGAAGTCGATTACCTACACATGTAAAATAGTGCAGTCCAAAAAATAATAATATAAATATAGAAGAAAAACATTGCATAATTAATTTACACAAAATATTTTTTTAAAGAGATGTGGCCTGGCTTCGAAGCCAGTGTCGGTGCAGGGCGCTGGTGTGACAAAGCCTGTATTCACAGGGCGGTCCGGGTCCCCGATGAGGCGTTCGCCGAACTGCGGACGGGAAACTGACCGAAGCATCACGCAACCATCGTTAATGCGGCCATCACTTGACAGACCTGTGTACAGATGATGGAACAAACCAAAGTAATAATTCCTCGGAAAAAGTAAACCCAAGCAAGAAAAAATTACTAGGATTAATAGCACCTGGTTTATCTGTTGTAGCAATCTGAAGAAAGGTTACTCCCAAAATTGGGACTCGATCCGCACACCCATTGTCTGATGGGCGATAAAGCGACGGCATGGCGATGTTGGCAAAGGTTGGCTCGCCGAGGCAAAGCCCCCGGTCCAGCTAACATGACGAAGCTGGTCGGCTGGTGACGCCGAAGTCTCTAACATGATGAAGCTGGTCGGCTGGTGACGCCGAAGTCTCCGGAGTAGGTTGATGAAGAGATGGCGAAGCCCCCGGTCTAGCCGAGGTGACGGAGCGGGTCGGTAAGGAGATGTTGCAGCTGCCATGTCAGCCGAGGTGTTGAAGCAGTTCGGCGTGATGGACATTGGCTTGAAGAAGCAACAGTGCGGCCATGCCAACGCAGGTCGTGACTTGTGACGCGGTCAATGTTGGCACTATGAAGTGACCGTGCGACGATGCCGGTGTGCCCGCTCCGTGTAATCCGTGGGGCGGCAATGTTGGTGATGATTTATCCTTCGTGATGCCGAACTCTTGTTCGGCTTGCCGAGATGATGATCCGAAGAAGTTGAGGCCGGCTCAACAAAGCGACGACGTGTCTAGCGCAGGTCGGCAGTTGTGGAACAATGTTGCCGGACTGGTTTGACACCAGCATGATGGTGAAGAATACCGTAGAGAAGGCTTAAAATTTTATGGGCACGTGTTTGAGAACAATGCACAATACCCTGAAAAGAGATTCTTCCAAAAAGGTTGTCCAATATCCCGTTCATGAAGAAAGATGAACTCAGGTTAGATTCATATTCGCGCAGAAAACAGATACGAAAAGTGATGCACTAATCGGAAGGTTCCCGGAGTTTGAACAGTTGGATCGAGCTGAAATTTTGAGAGGTGGTAGATATGGAAATTCCGCAGAAGATAAACGGTTGAATCTTCCAAATAACCTCCGAGCTAGGCTCTGGAGACCACGCCCTAAACTCGTCCAGATTCCCGTCCAAACTCGATAGGCCCCCGGGATATCATAGATCTCCGGAGATTCCTCCATCGGAAGGCGACGGAATTTTACAGGGTTGTTGTATACTCAATTTCGCACAATTCCACCAAAGGGTTCATCAAATCGACTTTCGAGGAGACGGTGGCAGCGAAAACAAGTCTGTTGTACAGGAAAAACTGTGCGATCGCACAAGGGCAATGTTGACGATGAGCTCCCAGGCTCCATGGACGACTTTTCCATGGTATCGGTTGAGATTTGAGCTGATGATGATGAAATTAACCGTCTGGTCTTGATGATCTGACGTGGAGCGCGGTCCTCGGTCCAGCCGAGGTGACCAGTCGAGCCGGCGACAAAGATGCCGACATCGACCATAAAGCTCGGCTCCGATGCGTAGATCGCGCCGGAGACGATCCGAATTCCCATCGCACCGTGGCGACTGCCAGCAGGCTCTCAATGAAAGCACCAATGTCGGTTCTATATCCGGCGTATCTCGTAGTAGGGGTCCTAAGCTAGGCGTCTTGGAGCGATGTTAACATTGACACAGGGTTTTACCCAGGTTCGGGCTCTCTCAAAGAGATAATACCCTACATCCTGATTTTGATTGTATTGATATGGGTGTAGTACACAGTACATGTATCTACCACGAGATTGTAATAATGAATATGAGATGATCTATTGACTAGCCTGGCCTCGATTTATATAACACACCAGAGGCCTAGGGTTTAAAGGAGTCCTTGTCTTGGGCGCCATGTCTCGTGGAATCCTCCTTGTATGCGGCATGGGCTGCCCGAAGTGTCCCATAAGTGAAGCGCCATGGGGGTCCTCGGCCCGATCCAGCTGGTCGGGAGACGACGTGGTGAGTACCCCCTAGTCCAGGACACCGTTAGTGTGCCCCCCTGGGAAGCCCCTACAGCCTGTGGCCTCCTCATGGGTCTTCTGGCCTCCTCTCCAAGTCTCGTGGGTTTCTTCTTGTCCAACAAAAATCATCGTAAAGTTTTATTCCGTTCAGACTCCCTTTGATATTCCTTTTCTATAAAAGTCAAAAACAAGGAAAAAACAGAAACTCGCACTGGGCACTAGGTTAATAAGTTAGTCCCAAAAATAATATAAAATAGCATATAAAACATCCAAAAATAATATAATAGCATGGAACAATAAAAAATTATAGATACGTTGGAGACGTATCAGGGAAATATGCCCTAGAGGCAATACTAAAATGGTTATTATCATATTTCCCGTTCATGATAAGTGTTTATTATTCATGCTAGAATTGTATTGATCAAAAACTTAAATACATGTGTGAATACATAAACTACACCGTGTCCCTAGTAAGCCTCTAGTAGACTAACTCGTTGATCAAAGATGGTTAAGGTTTCCGGACCAGACATGAGTTATCATTTGATAACAGGATCACATCAATTGGAGAATGATGTGATGGACAAGACCCAACCATAAGCCTAGCATATTGATGACCCACAAGTATAGGGGATCAATCGTAGTCCTTTCGATAAGTAAGAGTGTCGAACCCAACGAGGAGCAGAAGGAAATGACAAGTAGTTTTCAGTAAGGTATTCTCTGCAAGCACTAAAATTATAAGTAACGAGTAGTTTGATAGAAAGATAATTTGTAACGAGCAGTAACGGTAATGGTGACAAAAGTGCAGCAAGGTAGCCCAATCCTTTTGAGGCAAAGGACAGGCCAAAACGGTCTCTTATGATAAGCAAGGCGTTCTTGAGGGTACACGAGAATTTCATCTAGTCACTTTCATCATGTTGATCTGATTTGTGTTCGCTACTTTGATAATTTGATATGTGGGTGGACCGGTGCTTAGGTGCTGTTCTTACTTGAACAAACCTCCTACTTATGATTAACCCCCTCGCAAGCATCCGCAACTACGAGAAAAGTATTAAGAATAAATCTAACCATAGCATTAAACTTTTAGATCCAAATCAGTCCCTTGCGGAATAGCACATAAACTAGGGTTTAAGCTTCTGTCACTCTCGCAACCCATCATCTAATAAGTACTCCACAATGCATTCTCTTAGGCCCAAATATGGTGAAGTGTCATGTAGTCGACGTTCACATGACACCACTAAGGGAATCACAACATACATACCATCAAAATATCGAACACATATCAAGTTCACATGATTACTAGCAACAAGATTTCTCCCGTGACCTCAAGAACATAAGTAACTACTCACAAATGATAATCATGCTCAAGATCAGAGGGGTATTAAATAGCATAATGGATATGAACATATAATCTTCCACCGAATAAACCATATAGTAATCAACTACAAGATGTCATCAACACTACTAGTCACCCACAAGCACCAATCTATAATTCCGGTACAAAGATTGAACACAAGAGATGAACTAGGGTTTGAGAGGAGATGGTGCTGTTGAAGATGTTGATGGAGATTACCCTCCCCAAGATGGGACAGTTGTTGGTGATGATGATGACGATGATTTCCCCCTCCGGGAGGAAAGTTCCCCTGGCCGAATCGCTCCGCCGGAGGGCAAAAGTGCTCCTGCCCAAGTTCCGCCTCGAGACATCGGCGCTTCGTCCCGAAAGTCCTCCCCTTATTTTTTCTAGGTCAAAATGACTTATATACCAGAAGAGGGGCACCGGAGGTGGGCCGAGGAGGGCACAACCCACCAGGGCGCGCTTGGGCTCCCTGGCGCGCCCAGGTAGGTTGTGCCCACCTGGTGGGCCCCCTCTAGTACTTATTGGCTCCAATATTTCTTATATATTCCATAAAAAATCTCCGTGAAGTTTCAGCTCATTTGGAGTTCTGCAGAATAGGTAGCCCGACGTAGCTTTTTCAGGTCCAGGTTTCCAACTGCCAGTATTCTCCCTCTTTGTGTGAACCTTGCATATTATGAGAGAAAAGGCATTAGAAATACTCCAAAAATCATTATTATCCATAAAAACAATATAAATAACAGTAGGAAAACATGATACAAAATGGATGTATCAGATATTATCGTATCACTTTACTTTTTGCTACAACTTTCTTCATGTCAAGTATCTATTCCTAAGACCATGAGATCATGCAACTCCCGGATACCGAAGGAATACCTTGTGTTCTATCGAACATCACTTCATAATTGGGTGATCATAAAGGTGCTCTACAGGTATCTTCGAAGGTGTCTGTTGAGTTGCATGGATTGAGACTGGGATTTGTCACTCCGTATGACAGAGATATCTCTGGGCCCTTTCAGTAATACAACATTGCAAAGAGCTCACAAGCAATGTGGCTAATGAGTTAGTCACGGGATCTTGTACTATGGAACGGGTAAAGAGACTTGTCTGTAATGATATTGAACTAGGTATGGAGATACCGACGATCGAATCTCGGGCAAGTAACATATCGCTGGACAAAGGGAACTGCATAGGGATTACCCGAATCCTCGATATCGTGGTTCAACCAATAAAAGATCTTCATGGAATATGTGGGAACCAATATGGGCATCCAGGTCTTGCTATTGGTTATTGAACGGAGAGGTGTCTCCGTCATGTCTACATGATTCACGAACCCGCAGGGTTCGCACGCTTAACGCTCGGTGACGCTAGCGTAATATTGGGATATGTGCATTGGTGACCGAATGTTGTTCGGAGTCCCGGATGAGATCCTGGACGTTACGAGGAGCTCCGGAATTGTCCGGAGGTAAAGATTTATATATAGGAAGTCCTGTTTTGGTCGCCGAATAAGTTTCGGGCATTATCGGTATTGTACCGGGAGTGCCAAAAGAGGTCCGGGGGCTCACATGAGCTGTAGGGGGCTCCCTAGCCTACATGGGCCAGGGGCACCAGCCCTAAGAGGCCCATGCGCCAGGAGAGGTGGAGGAGGAAGAGTCCTAAGGGGGAAGGCACCCCCCAGATGCCTTGGGGAGGGAGAACTCCTCCCTTGGCCGCCTCCCCTCCTTGGAGGAGGGGCTAGGGCTGCGACCCATCCCTCCTCCTTGCCTCCTATATATAGTGGGGGAGAGGGAGGGGCTGAACACACCAATTCCCATGCCCCGGCGGCAGCCCTACCTCTCCCATAGCTCTGTTTTCTCCTCGGGTTGGTTCTAGCAGCGTTTGGTGGAGCCATGCCGGCACTACACCACCACCATCTCCACCACGCCATCGTGCTGGTTGAGATCCCATCTACTTCTCCACCCTTGCTTGCTGGATCAAGAAGGAGGAGACGCCATCGAGCTGCACGTGTGGTGAACACGGAGGCGTCGTCCGTTTGGTACTTCATCGGATTGGATCATGATTGGATCATGAAGAGTACTACTACATCAGCCGCGTAATATACGCTTCCTCTAAATAGTCTAAGAGGGTACGTGGACACACTCTCCCCTCTCGTTGCTATGTTTCTCATAGATAGATCTTGGGTGATTCGTAGGAAAATTCTTGATTTTCATGCAACGTTTCCCATCAAGGAATCCATTACTAACTCAACATTTTTTTGAAAAATTATGTGTACTCTTACACGGCCACCACAACGCTATTCAGTTGGACTCTCGCAACAAAGGTAATAAAAAGGTGGGAGGTGTTATTGTGGATGCACCGGTGAAAGAGCATGTGGTGTGGAAATCGCCTCCTGCAGATTATATCGAGATCAATGTCGATGCTAGTTTCGTGGAGAGTATTAACGTTGCCGGTGTAGGGGTTGTTGCTAGGAATTCTTCTGGCATAATTATAATGTCATCGTGGGATTTTATTGTTCAGTGTACTTGTGTCAGTGAAGCTGAGCTTCACTCCTGCCTAGCAGGTCTTTATATCGACATTACCCTTTACCAGTCTATTATTTTGGAGACTGATTGTGCTTTTATACATTCTTTCCTTACAAATGAGAAGCTTGATAGATCCGCTCTTGTTGATCTTAAGAAAGAGGCTCTGAGTATTGCCAAGGTGTTCCGAAATTTGAGTTTTTCGAAAATAAATCAGCATGCCAATGAGGTGGCACATGAGATTGCTAAGTTTAATTTTAATAGTAGATCCGACATGTTGCTCGTTAACTCTGTCCCGCCTTGCATGGCGTATGTTGTAATGAATGATTGTAATAACCTTTTGTTTAATTAATTAATATATGGGGGGTTCAAAAAAAGACTCTAATGGAAATATATGGTCAACCCATACAATTTCTCAAAGAACATTAATGTAAATTGTGTGTTTAGCGCTTTCTATGTCATCATGCATCGAGAATATGATGTCATCTGCATATTGCAACATATTGACGCCATGGCTAATAACCTCTCCAAACAACCCTTTTACCACACCATGCAGTCTAGCCCTATCCATGATAATGACTAAGACACTGAATGTTAAATAGAAAAGGAGAGGAGATATAGAATCCCAATGTCTTAGCCCTTATATGATTTGAAATAGGGTCCATGTCGTTGTGTGAAATCTAAGAGTGAGATAGGGGCAGGAACGAGGCCTGATCAAGCGAGACGCAAGGGGTGGCGCAAGGATGTATATAGGTTCAACCCCCTCGCAGTGTAGGTAAAAAAACATAGTCCTGTTCTCTGGGGAGAGAGTTCTTGCATATGAGTTTGTGAGTACAGATATCCAAACCCGTAACCGTGTGCTGGTAGGGGTGCTTCTACAGAGTTCACTAGCCCCAGCCTCCTTCTACGTCACGGGTGAGTTTAAGTCCAAATAATTACATCTGGGTTATTACTAGGAACTGACGATATAAAGCTAAGGTAACGCCAAGATTGAAGGCTTGGAAACATCCTCTAATGCCTCTAGCGGTTGAACTGCTTCTATCCAAGTGAAGACACGTTCCTTTTGACCAGAGTCAAGTGATGGGAATCTTCACTCGGGCAATGTGCCTTGAGTGACTAAACCTTCATCACATTGGTTGCAACATTTGTACCTGGAGAATGTGGGCTTGGCCCCCCATGGGTTTCTATTGGGTTTAGGTCACCATGGGCATACCTAGTGGGAGATGACCTTGTCGGTCCAATCTGATCATTCACTTTAACGTCCACATGCCCACCCCTGATGTGGTCACAATCCAATCACACCACTTTGGGGGGGGGGCTTCCAAGGTTAGCATTTTATGGATAAAGAGCAACTTGATTTTATTATATTTTTTCAAAATCCACTTTGAATAACAAAGCATGATATTTTTCATGATGTATTTTACTTGAAGCTTCACGCAAGACCACAACACCCTCCATGATGTATGTTCCCTTAATGAAGGAAGTTTGGACATGTGGCACTACAGGAGAAACCACCCAACTCAAGATATTCTTAAGGATATTTGTAATAATTTTGGAACTAGCATTTAAGAGCATATATGGCTAAAATTATGGATTTGCTTACCATCCTTGGTTTTAGGTATTACGGACTGAATCCTATGGTTAAATCTAGAGATTTTCTTTGAGGGGTAGTTAAGTCTAGAGATGTTAATAATCCACAGGTGATGGATTTGATCAAATCCGAAGTCTTTTCTTTCTCCTTTGTACAATTAACAAAAGTATCTAAAAATATGCAAGAGGAAGTCCTATTCTTTGCTTCGGAAAGAACTTTCTACTAAGTAGTTCCTTTTTCAGCGGGGGTTTACGAAGTCGTTTCTAACTAGCTCATGAGCATAAAGTTCACTATGCATATGTATACTTACAATAGAACCACATGTCAGTTTTCCATTCGGCACTAATGGTGAGCTATCTCAAAAACAATGAACCAAATGTTAGTTCGGAGATACAGAGTAAGGGGGGGGGGGGGGGGGGGGGGGAGGAAATCATGTGCTAATTTGAAGAAAGTAAATATCTAAATGGATACCCGGGAAAATATCTATTTATATGGATGGATAACATAATGTCCATGAATTATTACCCCTCGCCATGTTTAATGTTTTGTTGGAGGGATTCATCGTCTGAAATTAATAAAGAAAAATATCTGCCTCATCCCAAGAGAACAACACAAGGCAATCTAGATAAGCATCCGATCCAGCGCAGCGCAGTCTTCACTGTACTTGGCACGCACCTGGCGCCGTGATTCGCCGGGCGATCCAAGAAGCAACGGCGAAAAGGGAAGGCAGGCGGGCGCGGCTACAAGCAGCCGGCGCACGCGACCACAAGGGGAAGGGGGGATGCACACCACGTTCTCCTTCAGTTTCTTCTAGTTCTACCCCTGCCCCTCGGTCGGGCTCAGTTGGTTGGTGAAGCAGGCCAAGACGTCTCGATATTTTTTACCGGAAAAGATACACATTTTGATTTGACGCTGACCCAACCAACCCCCCTGTGGTATCAGTCCTGAGTCGTGAGCCCACGCGTCCCCACCAGGCCACCACACCAACCCCCCTCCCTCCAGCTCAAGTCTTGAACACAAACCAACCAATCGCCACCTATATATCCCCTTCAGCCCTCCCCTTCCCCTCTCAGCTTCCCCCATCGAAGCTTACTCAATTACTACCTGCTAGTTTTAGTTTCTCGTTTATTTACCTTTAGTTACCCGGCGCCATCGGCATCGACAGATTTCCAAGCCAAGAAACGGACCAACAGCTAGCTAATCGGCGCCGTTACTGGTCATGGCTGCCGCGAGTTTCATCAAGGCGCCCGCCGGGCAGAATCCCAGGCTGGCAATCCACGCTCCGGGGAGGAGCGGCCGCGTGGTCAGGTGCTCGCTTGGCGCGGCCGTCGGCGGCCGGACCGAGTGGCTCAGCAGCTGCGCCGTCCTCTCCAGCAAGGTGGCCGCGCTCGGCCCCCACTCCGTCAACGGCCACGCCGCGCCGGCGCCGGCCCCCAACGGGGCGGTGCTCGATTTGATCCCCGTGAGCGGTGTTAACGGCGTTGCCAAGAACCTGCCGGCGCCGCTGCGGATCGCCGACCTGTCCCCGGCGCCGATGCACGGCTCGGAGCTGCGCGTGGCGTACCAGGGCGTGCCGGGCGCGTACAGCGAGAAGGCGGCCGGCAAGGCCTACCCGGGCTGCGACGCCATCCCCTGCGACCAGTTCGAGGTGGCGTTCCAGGCCGTGGAGCTCTGGATCGCGGACCGCGCCGTGCTCCCCGTGGAGAACTCGCTCGGCGGCAGCATCCACCGCAACTACGACCTCCTGCTCCGCCACCGCCTCCACATCGTGGGCGAGGTGCAGCTCCCCGTGCACCACTGCCTCCTGGCTCTCCCGGGCGTGCGCAAGGAGAACATCACCCGCGTGATCAGCCACCCGCAGGCGCTGGCGCAGTGCGAGCACACCATCACCCGCATGGGCCTCAACGTCGTCCGCGAGGCCTTCGACGACACCGCCGGCGCCGCCGAGTACGTGGCCAACAACGGCCTCCGCGACACGGCCGCCATCGCGTCGTCCCGCGCCGCCGAGCTGTACGGCATGGAGATCCTCGCGGACGGCATCCAGGACGACTGCGGCAACGTGACCCGGTTCGTGATGCTGGCCAGGGAGCCCATCGTGCCGCGTACGGACCGGCCGTTCAAGACCAGCATCGTGTTCGCGCACGACAAGGAGGGCACCTCCGTGCTCTTCAAGGTGCTCTCCGCCTTCGCCTTCCGCGACATCACGCTGACCAAGATCGAGAGCCGGCCGCACCGCCACCGCCCCATCCGCCTGGTGGACGACGCCAACCGCGGCACGGCGAAGCATTTCGAGTACATGTTCTACGTGGACTTCCAGGCGTCCCTGGCGGAGCCGCGGGCGCAGAACGCGCTGGCCGAGGTCCAGGAGTTCACGTCGTTCCTGCGGGTGCTCGGGAGCTACCCGATGGACATGACCCCTATGACCGCCGGCTCCTCCTCCACCGTCACATCGTCCGACTCGTAGCTCCCTAGAGGTACCGAGGAGAATCGGTGGAGCAGTAGGGACGTCGGTTAATTTGTGGTCATGTCGTCCCGCTCCTCCCTCGTTGGCAGCTGGGGTAATTAGTTTTGTTCTTCGTGTTCTTGTTGTCATAATACATGTAAAATCGTGCCATTTGAGCCAGTCAATACGCAGTGCAGTGGAATAGTACCCTGTGAGATACAAGATGAACTCATGTCGTTGCCTGTGTCGTGCCGAAACAACTTGTCGGGCTCAAACGAAAGCTGCAACGAATTTGTGGGGCAAATTTGACAACTTTGACCTATAATCGAAAGCAAATCACAGAATGAACTGGTTCCGAAACTATTTCACACCCCTAACCCTTTTGTGTAGCGCCCGCCACGCCGGCGCCACACCCTACGGTGCAGCGCCTAGCTCCGGGGCGTTGCACCACTGTCCACCGTGGCAGCCCACGGGCCCGCACCCAGCCGTGCAACGCCTCCGAGCTAGGCGCTGCACCTGCACTGTGACTTATCCAGCCACTTGGCTGGGCCCCCTCCCCCACCCCCCCCCCACCACACACTCTCTCACTCTCTCCCCGAGCTTTGCCCCCTCTCCCACTCTCCCCCCCTCTCAAATCTTCTTCCAAATCTTGCAAATTTGAAGAATTTGTCCGTGGATTTCGAAGTCAAACCCTCCCTCAAGGTAATAATCTCCGATCCCCTTGTTTTGATCGAAGTAAAGTTCTCCCATTGCTCATTTGTTGGTAGTTTGGGGAAACCCTAGTTTAGTTTGGATCTAGAGATTTGCATGGAGATGTGAGATGTTTGTTTGCCAATTTCTATGATTAGGTTTTGTTAGTATGCTAGGGTTATTCTTATGGGTGTTCTTATGTTGGTGCTAGGTTTAGGTTTAGGGCTAGGGTTATGGTTAGGGTTAGGTTTAGGGTTAGGTTTAGGGTTAGGGTTAGGGTTGTTGTTTTATATATATATATTAGGGTTTGTATTCGGTGTTAATCCATGGATTAGTACTCATGGAAGCAATGTTACCTTGTGTTCATTGCTTATAGGGATGGGAAGAACATGTGTGTTTGTTCATCATGGGGACAAAGACGCCTTTTTGAAAGGCAATAAAGAACCGGACCCGGATGAGCTTGACATTGTGTTTGATAGTAGTCCTAGCTATGCGGAGCTCTTGCAACAAGTTAGGAAAGATTTGAATTGGATGGACCCTAGTGATATCATTGAGTTGGAGGGAAGGCATAATGTTGGTTTTGGAATGCACATCCGTTGGAAGACAATGCGTGTAAACTCGGAGCAACGTTGGGTTGCATACAAGGAGACGTTGGGTTGCATCATTTTTCTTGGACCTTTTTCTTGGTTTCGTACATTTTCTTTTGTTGTGGCCATGACCTTTGCACTCCCCACAACGGGAGCTCTCACGAGGCTCTTGGAATTGGTCGTTGCCCGCTTCGCGGCGCCCACCATGGCCCCATCCATCCATGTCGCCTCTAAGACGCTTTGTCTTACGTCTACCCCGTTTAGCAACCTTCAACTCCGGATCCGGCCATAGTTGAACTCCATGATACTCCGGCCATTGTGATTGGTCAAAGTATGGGTGAAAGCGGGGAGCCCATGTTTTCTTGACCGTCATGATTGAGAACTGGGACTCCCTCACGGTGCGTGGGTGATTGATGTCCACATTCCTAACGCGGCCGGCGGCATACAAATGTGAGCATGGGAGATGAAGCAACAATGGCCTCCTGCAAGTGCAATCACATTGTGTTAACGACACCTTGAAAGCCCGACCTCCATGTTGCCGGCCATCGTTTGTGGTTCCTCCTGACTCTTTCACTTCGTACTTCCACTCCTCATTGTCATATAATATAGCTTCTTCTGAGTCCGCCTTCCGTGATTGAAATAGCAACCATTCATCAACTTTGGGTGGGAACTTGTACTTGTACTTCCGTGGGTTCTCACCCGCTATCTGTGCATCGGTTTCCATCGAGTACTTTACAAAGTACGCATTCATCTTGTCAAATGTGTATTGAACTATTGCCGTCACGGGTAATCCACGTGCACCTTTGAGCACCCTATTGAAGCATTCGGCCATATTGCTTGTCATTTGACCGTATCTCCGGCCATCTTCATCAAAAGCACGTGCCCACTTGTTCCGGTATTGAATGTGCCTATTGAGAAAGTCTTGACCCCCGGGATCAAGTTTTTTGTGTGCGAGCAATTTGTTGTACAAAGTGGCGAAGCGCTTATCGGAGAAAGCGAGACAACAATCTTGAAGATCATCGGCCAACTCCTTAAGGCCACATGCCCTATAGAAGTTCGAACAAAAGTGCCTCATGCACCATCGATGGTGCAACGGAGCATGCCCGGGAATGTCAATCTCCACGGCGTTAAGAATTCCTTGATTCCGATCCGATATGACATAAATTTCCCTTTGAGCGGGTAATACCTTCGTCCTCAAAAGATGCAGAAACCACTCCCAATTGTCATTGTTTTCCACCTCAACCAAAGCAAATGCCAATGGCAACACCCGGTTATTGGCATCACTTGCTATTTCAACCAACAAGGTTCCCTTGTATTGTCCAGTCAAGAACGTGCCATCAATTGCGATGACCGGCCTACAATGTTCGAAAGCCCTCACACATTGCTCGAACGCCCAAAAAGCACGGCCAAATACTCTGACTTTCCTTCCTTCATGAACCGTTGTTTGGTGCCCATGAGGCTCGACCACATGAACCATGCCCGGGTTTGTCGCGGCCATGGCTAACAACAACCTAGGGATTCGGTTGTATGCTTCCTCCCATGTACCATACAACATCTTAAATGCGGCTTGTTTCGCCTTCCATGCCTTGCCGTATTTCACTTGGTAATGAAAGATGGCTTTCACAAGGTCAATGACATGTTGGACGCTCATTGTTGGAAGTGTGGATATTGAGTTCGAGAGCCTGTAAGCGATGAACTCGGACGTGAGTTGTTTGTGGTCTTGGGACACAATCTTGCCATCCACCCTTTTGCCTTGGCACATGTGAGTTGGCACACAACTCACTACATGCCAAGTAGGACCTCCTTTTCATGGTCTTGCACGCACAATCCACGGACAACCGCCACGGCGTCTTGCCACTCCTTGTTGGACCTCCTTTCCACGACCTCTACCACCACCACGGCCTCTTTTAAGTCCAAGTTGGACCTCCTTTTCATCTTCACATGCACATGCAACCGTGTAGCGCACATTGACGTCCGAGTGCACCACCTTGTGTGGACGATAATGCGTAACCGAGTAGTTGTCAAGCCACATCTTCAAATCCAACAAGCTGTCGAACTTAGAACCTTTAGCAATCCGGTTCTGGTCCACGGAGGGTTTGACTTCGAAATCCACGGACAAATTCTTCAAATTTGCAAGATTTGGAAGAAGATTTGAGAGGGGGGAGAGTGGGAGAGGGGGCAAAGCTCGGGGAGAGAGTGTGTGGTGGGGGGGTGGGGGAGGGGGAGGGGGGCCCAGCCAAGTGGCTGGATAAGTCACAGTGCAGCGCCTAGCCGCTAGGCGCTGCACATTACACGTGCAACGCCTAGCGGCTAGGCGCTGCACATTACAGATGCAGCGCCTAGCTCGGAGGCGTTGCACGGCTGGGTGCGGGCCCGTGGGCTGCCACGGTGGACAGTGGTGCAACGCCCCGGAGCTAGGCGCTGCACCGTAGGGTGTGGCGCCGGCGTGGCGGGCGCTACACAAAAGGGTTAGGGGTGTGAAATAGTTTCGGAACCAGTTCATTCTGTGATTTGCTTTCGATTATAGGTCAAAATTGTTAAATTTGCCAATTTGTGGCTACGTTGACGTGCTGTGACGAAACAAAGCGGGTAGGTGGCGGGGGCACGTTCGTCCTTGCTCCTGGGCTTTGCCTTTCCTTGTAGCCTTTTGTTTTGGTAGTTTGTTGCACGTCCCCGTGGCGTGCCTCGTCTCCAACGCACACGCACGCACGCACGAACTTTTCTTGGAAATGGAGTGGTTAGGGAAACAACCTGGGAGTGAATGGGTAGATGCGGTCAGGGCCTGGGTGGGTTGCTTTTCAAAGAAAGAGGATGAACGACTCCCGGAAATAACATAGTACTACATGAGTACTACTCACAATGTCATTTACCCACGTGTTTGTGGTGACCCAAACGAACTAATCACTCTTCTGATGTACTTATAAAAACGAAAGGATCACTGGTTAATTAACCGGCTGGACCCCAAGGACAGGGACGCGCCATCTGCACCACGCCCGCGCAGCCCAACAACAACGGCAGCCACAATCGTGGACCATTTCGCCACACAGCAGACACCAAACGGCCACCATATCGAAACTAGTACACATTTCTGAGCAGACTTTGAAAGATACTCCCTCCGCTTTCTAAATATAATCTAAGCAGGAACGAAAACTATTGAATCTCGTAAAAAAACTATTGAAAAATACCACACCACAAGGTAAGCTCTTTTTTTTTTTGAAAGATCCAGCTTTTCGCTGGCTTTCCATTGATAAGCAGGAAGCCCTCGGATCCAGGGGATCCGAGGGCTTGCCACAAATCGGCAATCCTCAAGCGACAAAAATCTAGGGTTTATATCTCATGGTGGTTCCCTGAAGGGGCTCTCAATGCAGGTTGCATCCGCGGCTCGCCATAGCTCGATGCAGTCCGTGATCCTTCTGATGATGTTGGAGACCCTTGGGGTGCTTTTCCTGAAGGTGACGTTGTTCCGTTCCTGCCATATCTCCCAGCAAACCAGCAGTAGAAGCGTGTTGGTGCCTTTTTGCCATCTTGGTGCGGACCTGTCCAGGGCGGCCAGCGCAATGGAGGAGTGCTGGAGATCTTGCGAGCTCGCAGCTGGAGCTAGTGGGGCGCAGCCCGTCCATGAGCTTATCGTTTCCCAGACACCCTTGGCCATTGGGCACTCCAAAAACAGATGCTTCGAGGATTCAAGGTTTCGAGTGCACAGCTGGCAGAAGTACTCGTTCTTCCAGCCGCGGCGTTGAAGTCTGTCGTTGCACCACAGCCTGTTTTACAGCATGAGCCATGCAAACATCTTGATCTTCCCAGGGGCCCAAGCACACCATATGATCTTGCCGAAAACCGAGGACGTCATGCCCTGGAATTGCACCCGATAAGCTGATCTTGCTGAGTATTCGCCCGTCCGCTCAAGGATCCATCTGATGGAGTCGGGGGTGCCCGCATGCAGTTCGCCGACTGCGCCATGAAGCCGTCTATGCAAGACCAGGACGTCGTGGATCAGATGTTCAGTCCGGCCATGGGCTAGGTCTTTGATCTAGGTGTCGTCCGCCAGGGCCTCCTTCACCGTCCTGTTCTTTCTCCGGGCATGCAGGACCAGCCGCGGGAATTGCTGGGCGAGCGTGCCCGGCCCCATCCAATGGGAGTGCCAGAAGGACGCCGACGCGCCGTCCCCGATGCTGACCAAGGTTGCCGCCATGAAGAGGGAGAGGTCGTTGTCGTTGCAAGGAAGGACCGAGCCCACCCATGGGCACAGGGTGGCGCCATGCGAGCCAGGGCCAGCGCAGGTGAAGAGCACGTCCAAAGCGCGAAAGGTCAGGGACTCCCAGGCCTCCATTTTCCGTTGGATTGCAAACCGCTGCCCAGCTAACTTTGCAGCTTGCGCCGGAGATTTCCTCGTCTTGCTTCCAAAGGAAACGGCGGCGACACTTGTCTATTTCTTTGAGGATCTTTTTTGGCACCTTCAGCACGGTGAGCGCAAAGGTAGGCATGGCGCTGAGGACGCAGCGGACCAGCACGCGTCGTCCCGCGATGTGGATTATGTTCCTCTTCCAGCCCGCCAGTCGGGCCTTGATCCTATCGATGATGAACTGCAGATGCACTAGTCAAAGCCGGCCGGTGATGAGTGGCAGGCCCAGGTATTTGATCGGGAAAGGGGCGATTGAGCCGCCAAAATTGTTCAGCACATGTGCGAGGTCTAAGTCGTTGCAGCCGACCGGCGATGCCGTGGATTTTTCTGTGTTTATGCATAACCCTGTAGCGCGTCCGAATTGACGTAGGATGCCCAGTAGAGAGTCGACCTCCTGACGGATTGGGTTGATGAAGACAACTGTGTCGTCGGCATAGAGACTCACCCTGAGCTTCAACTCGGGGCCTGGTATCTGCTGTAGGAGTTGTTGCTCGACCGCCTTCGCCAACAGTTGGTGCAGAGGGTCTATGGAGAGAATGAAGAGAAACGGTGAGAGCGGGTCGCCCTGGCGAAGACCACGGCGGTGAGCAAAGTGGCGGCCCGGCACCCCGTTCAAAGAAACCGCCGAGGACGCCGGGGAGAGGAGCAGGGCCACCCAATCTCGCCAGCGCGCGCTAAACCCTAGCTGCTGCAGCAACTCTAGCAAGTAGTCCCACGAGACCGTGTCGAACGCCTTCTCGATGTCGAGCTTCATGAGCAGTGCCGGGGTTTTGCGACGGTGGAGGTGGCGAATGGTGTTTTGCACATATAGGTAGCTATCAGGGATGCATTTGGTTTTGAGGAATGCCGTTTGCGCCGGAGAAATGATAGTGTGGATCACCTTCGCCAGCCTCATGGAGAGGACCTTGGAGATTAGCTTCGCCATCGAATGGATCAGACTAGTCGGACGATAGTCCGTGATCGCGGCCGCTCCGTCCTTTTTGGGGAGGAGAACGATCATTGCCCGGTTGATGCGGCCACGTCTCCTCCTGCTAGGTGATAGAACTGGTGGAAAACTGCCATGACATCGAGCTTAATGACCGACCAGCATGCTCGGAAGAAGGCTCTGTTGAAGCCATCCGGCCCAGGCGCTTTTTCCTGCGGAGAAGCACAAATCGCCTGCCAAACCTCCTCCTCCGAAAACGGGTTATCTAGACCTACAGCCGGCAGCGATGGAAGATTGAGCGAGCTCCAGGCAATGGTGGTGTCTCTGACTGGCGCCGCCCCAAGGGAGGAGCCGAAGTGGTCGTAGATAGCGCTGGCCTTGTCGCTGTGCGACTTGACGATGGAATCAGACGTGTGGATGGCGTGGATGAAGTTTTTCTGTCTCCTAGAATTGTTTTTTGCCTCGAAAAAGGCCGATCGGGCTTCTCCAGCCCGCAGCCATGTGATGCGTGAGGCCTGGCGCTTCCTGGCCCTCTCGATCGCCGCCAGGCCCAGGACGTGGAGCTTGAGCTTCTTCCGGAGAGCAAGCTCGCCGCTAGATAGCTGTCTATGTTCATTTGCGATCTGCAGCTGTAGGCGAGTGTTGCTGAAAAAACCCTTTGCCCAGATTTTGAGATCCTTTGCCGCCCTATCTAGTTTGACATGGATGCGTTTGAATGCACAACTAGAGGCAACGGGGCGATCCCACGCATGTTGCACCGTTTCGTGGAATCGGGGGAAACGTGGCCAGAAGGATTCAAACCGGAAACGAGTCGGTCGGCGTGATGCGGTTGCTGCAGCGAGCAGAAGGGGGCAGTGGTCGGAGCAGGACGTTGAAGCGGCGTGCAGGAGGAAGGTTGGGAAGAGGGTGTCCCAAGCGTTGCTGCAGAAGAATTTGTCGATGTTGACAAGGGTCAGATCGTCGCGCTCGTTACTCCAGGTGAAACGGCGGTTTTTGCATCTAATCTCCCGGAGTCCTGCGGCGTCGATCGCCGCACGGAATTTGCCCATCATTCTACGGTTAATGTTGCTATTGTTCTTGTCACTAGCCTTGTATATGAGGTTGAAGTCGTCGTTGATGAGCCAGGGGTCGTTTGGTGGCGGCGTCGTCCTAGCTATTTCTGACAGGAACTCATCCTTTCTACTATCGTTGACGGGGCCGTACACCGTGGTCAGCCAAAACGTTGTTGAGGTTGACCTCAGGGTGACGCGGGCAGTGATGGAGAAGAGGCCGATAGCATGCGATTGCACATCTACTACAGAGCTGTCCCAGAAGATTGCAGCACCTCCCCTGGTGCCGGAGGCGGGGAGCACAACGCAATCAGTTAGCCTTGCACCGCCGACGTCCTTGACCAGGGGGCGACTCCAGGTTTCGATTTTAGTCTCATGGAGGCAGAGGATGGCTAGCCTATGAGCTTCTGCCGTTTCACAGACAACTGCGTGTCGCGCCGGCGTGTTTAAACCACGGATGTTCCAACTCATGATGGGGCAATTTGTGTCAATCATTAAACACTATGAAGCTGCTCCGACGACTACGAATTTCATTAAGAAAAGACGGGTACACCTCCTCACGGTCCGGGGGCTGCCGGCGGCCACCAATAGGCCCCAATATCCGCCGGCACACGGCAGCGCCTCTACACCTACTACAAGGACTGCAACGAACTAGACCTAGCTCAACCCAGCGGAACGCTGGGCGTCGCCGGAGCGAACTACAACATGAGTGCACTAACATGGGGAAAGCATGGCCTCCGGGGCCTCTCCGTCAGGGCCCTGCATGCCGGCCGCCACCCGCAGCGCGGCCGGGTCGAGGTTGGTAAGCCTGGTGATGGCGTGGATGTCGGTGTCGGACAGCGGCTCGTTGAAACGCTTGATGAGGGCCTCGGCTGCCTTCGCGGTCATGGCTTCCTTCGGGCCGAGGATGCCGAGGCCATGAACGATGCGGAGAGTGGCGCGCTGGCTGACGGGAACCATGGAAGGGTTGCTAGCTTGATGTGCGCTGTGGCGGATCGCCGCAGGCCTGGGGCGAAGCGGGGTCTTGGAGCGGGGAGGTGCCCGGCTAATTACACGGGTCGGGGTTTCGGAGAAGAGCTGCTTGGTCGCGTCCTCGACGCCCTCTTCGCCGATCTGCAGGTGGCAGACTTTGCTGGTCACGACGCCGAGCTGTAGGGAGTGAGTGTCCGCCATCGCCGGGGTGTGCCTGACGAGGGAGAGGGCAGGGCCCATGTCGATGACGTCCGTGTCACCCTCGGTGCCCTCCTCGCGCTCGGAGAAGGAGAGAGGCTTGTCCAACTTCTTTGCCGCTGCCGCGTCCACCGCGGCGGCCCTGGGGTCCGGGCGTGGTGGGGGCGGGAGCTCTTTGCCAGCTTCCTACTCGGCCATCGGGTCCGCTTCCGCGGCCGCCGCGGGGGGAGGCGGCGGGCGCGGCGGAGCAAGGAGCGGGTTTGCTGCGGGCGGAGCGGTCCTTGAAGACTGACCGCGCTCAAGGCGCTTGGAGCCGCCCACACCCTTCCCGCGTTGCGAAGCGCGTGGGCGTAGCCGTTGCCATTGCCGTTGCCGTGGTGCTTGCCTTGGTGATCAGAGCTGCTGCGGCGCCCTCGGGGCGCCCCTTGACGGTGGCGGGAGCTGGACGTGCGGCTGCGATGGCGCTCGGGGGGCGGGTCCACGGCTGCCGCAACGTGCTCCTTTCCGCGTCCCCGCCCCAGCAGGGTGTCCTTCCAGGACCGTCTCTGGCTGTCGCCGTCCTCGCCGTCGTGGCCGCGCCTGGAGCCCGCGGATGGCATGCCCCGGCAGCCCGTGGACACCACCGGCGCCTGGGGGCGGGCACGGCCCGCGCCAGCGCCCGGGGCTAGCACCGTGCGCTCTGCGCCTGCGCCCAGGTCCTGCATAGAGCGCCCGTCCTCGATCCCGTGGGTCCAGCCGCCGGCAGGAGGGCGACGTGGGAACGGGACAGAGGGGCCTCCCCTCCTCGGACGAAGCTCTTTCATAAAAGAGATGATAAAATCCTACGGGTATAGTAGCATATAACTTTGAGAATAATAAAGGTCACAAGGAATGAAACCAAAATTGCCAGCATAGGTGATATTGTGCACACAACATAGAAAATAAACATACACATTACTGAGAGATGTTCATCTGACAGACTAAGTTGGATAACTAAGTAGATTTAGATGAGCAGATGAACATACAGACAAATAACCTTGACAACAAAGAACACAAATATGCCACATAACACTGTCATAAACCAGATAAATTTGCTCCAAGGATAATGAGGCGAAGTTAAATTGAAGAACAACACAGAAAACACTACTTGGTCGAGAGAGAATTGCACAAGATGAATGCGAACAAAGAAGTAACCAATGGTGCTTGATGGCGACAAATGATTTGGTAGTAGTTCACTCTTCTGCAAAAGAGCTACGTCTGCTTGGAGAGACTTGTGAATGAACACACGAGCTAGCCTCTCACCGTCCTATTCTCCTCAACGTAAAGTTGATCAAACTTCAGTTAATTTTACTCGTGGTAGATTCTTCTTGGCGATCTCCAAACAGTTAATAGACTTGCTTCGACAACCACAATGACTCTTGGTTGCTGAAGACTTTGACTCGGTGATGACAATTACTCTTCTCTACGCGAGTAGACGCCTAACCATCTAGAGAGTTGCAGCTATCAAGAGTAATAGGTACAAGAACTCTCAACTCAGATCTACTATGATGCTCAACCACTCTCTAAGTTTCGATTCTTGGTTTTCTCTCGATGGATTTAACTCAAATCTTTCACACAGGGTGCTTAGTCAATCTTCTCAAAATCTCAAGCGGAGCAGCCAACAAACAACATTGGTATGGGGTGACAATTTATAGCCACAGCATCCCAAATGGGAAATGACCAATAAGGACACGCGGTTCAGCCAATGGCCAACCGACACATTTTCAACGATCGGATTTCAAACACACCCGGCAACTTTACTTGAGGAACAAGTAAAGCTGACTCCTCTACTGAAGCATTTCTCTCGCAGCTCAAAAGAACATCGTTCCTAGCTGGCGAGTAAATGTTTCGAAGCAAGAAGAGATTTCTCTCAACCCTTATAGGATAGGTTACAGTTAAGCACCACAACAAACAAAAGTCTCGAAATACTTATACCCCTCATAATAGTATGGTGGTCCTATGACTCAAGGAAGAAAATGAGATGACGAAACAAATGCTACGTCTTCACTTTGTCTTCATTCTTCTCTACTGGAGCCATTTCTTCTCAAACACCTTACGTACGAATTGCTTTTATGGGCCATCTCTGACATGCAATCTTCACGATATTGAACTCCTCAAAATCTATTAATCTTCTCTGCTTCACAGAAGAATTTTCTGAAGTTTATAGCAAACTTCTCAGAAGATTATAGCAATCTTATCGACACTCCATGGACTATTTGTCTCTCTGTGCACTAGCAAACACCCTCATTATTTCTGATAACAATCTCCAAAACAAAAGGGGAAAGAATTGCACCAACAATCTCCCCCTTTTTGAGTGATTGTTGACAAAATAGATAATCATCGATGAGTAGATAAGTTTGTAACCAGTAACGTGCAGAAAGTAATAACAATCAATAATCTCAAATATAAAATACCCCCCTCTGCCTAAATGTATGCAGCCTCTGAAAGATTTGTTGTCCGATAACTTGCATATATTAGAATAAAACCTCAGAGAGATATTTCATATCTTCGAGAATAATGGATTTCATTGAGAGAGAAATATCAAGTAAGAATATTTCAATGCAACCATAGTGAACTTTGATAATAATGTTTCCAACAAAACAATTTTTTCGAGAGGTAGTGTGGCAGGAATTCAAAACAGTTATATCACAGAGATTCATACAAGCTCCAGAGTGATCTCTAATAGAAATTTCACCTGCAAAGTAGATGAGATAGAAATTTCACCTGCAAAACAGATGTATTAACGTTACAACCTGTTGGGAAACGTTGCATGGAAAACAACAAAATTTCTACGCACACGCAATGATCTATCCATGGAGATGCATAGCAACGAGGGGGAGAGTGTGTCTACGTACCCTCGTAGACCGTAAGCGGAAGCGTTTCTCAACACAGTTGATGTAGTCGAACTTCTTCGCGCTTCAATCGATCAAGTACCAAACGCACGACACCTCCGCACACATTCAGCTAGGTGACGTCCCTCGCCTTCTTGATCTAGCAAGATGTCAAGGTAGTAGATGAGTTCCGTCAGCACGACAGCGTGGTGACGGTGATGTGCTCCTCGCAGGGCTTCGCCTAAGCACTACGAAAATATGACCGAGGGTGTAAACGGTGGAGGCGGGCGCCGCACACGGCTAGGCAATTGTCTGGTGTGTGCTAGGGGCGCCCCCCCACATATATATATATATATAGGTGAGAGGGAGAGGGGAGAGTCCTGGAGGCGCCCCAAGTACGACCGAATCCTACTTGGGTTCCTCCTAGGCCGCCCCCCTCCCCGCTTCCTTATTTACTGGGGGGAGGAAAGAGGAGGGAGGAGGGAAGGAAGCGGGAGGCTGCTACCTCTTGAGCATGCGTTGGTTTTTCCCTTGAAGGGGAAAGGGTGATGCAGCAAAGTAGCATAAGTATTTCCCTCAGTTTTTGAGAACCAAGGTATCAATCCAGTAGGAGGCCACACGCAAGTCCCTCGTACCTACACAAACAAATAAGAACCTTGCAACCAACGCGATAAAGGGGTTGTCAATCCCTTCACGGCCACTTGCAAAAGTGAGATCTGGTAGAGATGATAAGATAATATTTTTGGTATTTTTATGATAAAGATTGAAAAGTAAAGATTGCAAAATAAACGGCGAAAGAAATAGCTAGTTGACGGAAGATTAATATGATGGAAGATAGACCCGGGGGCCATAGGTTTCACTAGTGGCTTCTCTCAAGATAGCATAAGTATTACGGTGGGTGAACAAATTACTGTCGAGCAATTGATAGAAAAGTGCATAATTATGAGAATATCTAGGCATGATCATCTATATAGGCATCACGTCCGTGACAAGTAGACCGACTCCTGCCTGCATCTACTACTATTACACCACACATCGACCGCTTGATACGTCCATTTTGCATCATGCTTTTATATCGATATTTATTGCATTATGGGCTGTTATTACACATTATGTCACCATACTTATGCCTATTCTCTCTTATTTTACAAGGTTTACATAAGGAGGGAGAATGCCGGCAGCTGAAATTCTGGGCTGGAAAAGGAGCAAATATTAGAGACCTATTCTGCACAACTCCAAAAGTCCTGAAACTCCACGAAAGTTATTTTTGGAAATAATAAAAAATATTGAGCGGAAGAAATACGTCAGGGGGGCCTCCACCTGTCCACGAGGGTGGGGGCGCGCCCTACCCCCTGGGCGCGCCCCCTTGCCTCGTGGGCCCCCTGTTGGCCCTCCGGTGCCCATCTTCTACTATATGAAGTATTTCTTCCGAAGAAAAATCATAAGCAAGCTTTCGGGACGAGACTCCGCCGCCACGAGGCAGAACCAATCTAGGGCTCCGGCAGAGCTGTTCTGCCGGGGACACTTCCCTCCGGGAGGGGGAAATCATCACGAGAGGGCAATCTCCATCAACATCTTCACCAGCACCATCTCCTCTCAAACCCTAGTTCATCTCTTGTATCCAATTCTTGTCTCATAGTCTGGGATTGGTACCTGTAGGTTGCTAGTAGTGTTGATTACTCCTTGTAGTTGATGCTAGTTGGTTTATTTGGTGGAAGATCATATGTTCAGATCCTATATGCATATTAATACTCCTCTGATTATGAACATGAATATGCTTTGTGAGTAGTTATGTTTGTTCCTGAGGACATGGGAGAAGTCTTGCTATTAGTAGTCATGTGAATTTGGTATTCGTTCGATATTTTGATGAGATGTATATTGTCTATCCTCTAGTGGTGTTATGTGAACGTCGACTACATAACACTTCACCATTATTTGGGCCTAGAGGAAGGCATTGGGAAGTAATAAGTAGATGATGGGTTGCTAGAGTGACAGAAGCTTAAACCCTAGTTTATGCGTTGCTTCGTAAGGGGCTGATTTGGATCCATATGTTTCATGCTATGGTTAGGTTTACCTTAATACTTTTGTTGTAGTTGCGGATGCTTGCAATAGAGGTTAATCATAAGTGGGATGCTTGTCCAAGTAAGGACAGAACCCAAGCACCGGTCCACCCACATATCAAATTATCAAAGTACCGAACGCGAATCATATGAACGTGATGAAAACTAGCTTGACGATAATTCCCATGTGTCCTCGGGAGCACTTTTCTCTATATAAGAGTTTGTCCAGGCTTGTCCTTTGCTACAAAAAGGATTGGGCCACCTTGCTGCACTTTATTTACTTTTGTTACTTGTTGCTCGTTACAAATTATCTTATCACAAAACTATCTGTTACCTATAATTTCAGTGCTTGCAGAGAATACCTTGCTGAAAACCGCTTATCATTTCCTTCTGCTCCTCGTTGGGTTCGACACTCTTACTTATCGTAAGGACTACGATAGATCCCCTATACTTGTGGGTCATCAAGACTCTTTTCTGGCACCGTTGCCGGGGAGTAGGGCGCGCCTTTGGTAGGTGGAATTTGGCAAGGAAAAAATTTATATAGTGTGCTGAAATTTACTGTCACTCGTTACTATGGAAAGTAATCCTCTGAGGGGCTTGTTCGGGGTATCTTCACCCCGACCAGTAGAGCAAAGAGTTGCTCCTCAACCTACTGAACCTACTGAAGATGAAAATGTCCACTTTGAGATTCCTTCGGGTATGTTAGAAAAACTGCTAGCTAATCCTTTTGCAGGAGATGGAACAAAGCATCCTGATGAGCACCTAATCTATGTGGATGAGGTTTGTGGATTATTTAAGCTTGCAGGTATACCCGGTGATTTTATTAAGAAGAAGGTCTTCCCTTTATCTTTGAAGGGAGATGCATTGACATGGTATAGGCTATGTGATGATACGGGATCATGGAACTACAAACGATTGAAATTGGAATTTCATCAAAGAAATTATCCCATGCATCTTGTTCATCGTGATCACAATTATATATATAATTTTTCGCCTCGCGAAGGAGAAAGCATCGCTCAAGCTTCGGGGAGGCTTAAATCAATGTTATATTCATGCCCCAATCATGAGCTCCCAAGAGAAATAATTATTCAAAATTTTTATGCTCGGCTTTCTGATAACAATCGCACCATGCTCGATACTTCTTGTGCTGGCTCTTTTACTATAAAGACGATTGAATTCAAATGGGATTTATTGGATAGAATTAAACGCAACTCTGTAGATTGGGATCTCAACGAAGGTAAGGAGTCAAGTATGACACCTAAGTATGATTGTGTTAAATCTTTTATGGATACCGATGTTTTCCGTAAATTTAGCACTAAATATGGACTTGACTCTGAGATAGTAGCTTCCTTTTGTGAATCCTTTGCTGCTCATATTGATCTCCCTAAGGAGAAGTGGTTTAAATATCATCCTCCCATAGAAGTAAAAGTAGCTGCACCTATTAAAGTTGAAGAAAATACTATCACTTATAATGATCCTATTGTTCCTACTTCTTATGTTGAGAAACCACCCTTCCCTGTTAGGATAAAGGATCATGCTAAAGCTTCAACTGTGGTTCGTAAAAGCAATATTAGAACTTATACACCTCCTGAGCAAATCAAAGTTGAACCTAATGTTGCTATTGTGAAAGATCTCTTGGCTGATAATATTGATGGGCATGTTATTTATTTCTGTGATGAAACTGCTAGAATTGCCAAACCTTGTGCTAAAGATAAACATAGACCTGTGGTAGGCATGCCTGTTATTTCTGTTAAAATAGGAGATCATTGTTATCATGGCTTATGCGATATGGGTGCCAGTGCTAGTGCTATACCTCATGACTTATACAAAGAAATTATGCATGATATTGCACCTACTGAGTTAGAAGAAATTGATGTCACCATCAAACTTGCTAATAGAGATACAATATCACCCATTGGAATTGTTAGGGATGTTGAAGTCTTGTGTGGGAAAACTAAATATCCTGCTGATTTTCTTGTTCTTGGTTCCCCACAAGATAGCTTTTGTCCCATTATATTTGGTAGACCCTTCTTGAACACTGTTAATGCTAAGATAGACTACAAAAAGGATGTTGTTACTATTGGTTTGGGCGATATGTCTCATTAGTTTAATTTCTCTAAATTTCGTAGACAACACCGTGAAGAGGAATTGCCTAGTAAGGATGAAATTATTGGTCTTGCTTCTATTACCGTACCTCCTAATGATCCTTTAGAACAATATTTGCTAGACCATGAAAATGATATGTTTATGAATGAAAGAAGGGAAATAGATGAAGCATTCTTTAAATAGGAACCTATCCTGAAACACAATTTGCCTGTTGAAATCCTAGGGGATCCTCCTCCACCCAAGGGTGATCCCATGTTTGAGCTTAAACCGTTGCCTGATACTTGTGACGCCCCCGATTTGACAGTACACTAATCATGCACGCAAATGTGTACGATCAAGATCAGGGACTCACGGGAAGATATCACAACACAACTCTAAAACATAAATAAGTCATACAAGCATCATAATACAAGCCAGGGGCCTCGAGGGCTCGAATACAAGTGCTCGATCATAGACGAGTCAGCGGAAGCAACAATATCCGAGTACAGACATAAGTTAAACAAGTTTGCGTTAAGAAGGCTAACACAAACTGGGATACAGATCGAACGAGGCGCAGGCCTCCTGCCTGGGATCCTCCTAACTACTCCTCGTCGTCGTCAGCGGGCTGCACGTAGTAGTAGGCACCTCCAGTGTCGTAGGAGTCGTCGTCGACGGTGGCGTCTGGCTCCTGGACTCCAGCATCTGGTTGCGACAACAAGGTAGAAAGGAAAGGGGAAAAGAGGGAGAGAAGCAACCGTGAGTACTCATCCAAAGTACTCGCAAGCAAGGAGCTACACTACATATGCATGGGTATACGTGTAAAGGGCCATATCGGTGGACTGAACTGCAGAATGCCAGAATAAGAGGGGGTAGCTAGTCCTGTCGAAGACTACGCTTCTGGCAGCCTCCATCTTGCAGCATGTAGAAGAGAGTAGATTGGAGTCCTCCAAGTAGCATCGCATAACATAATCCTACCCGGCGATCCCCTCCTCGTCGCCTTTTAGAGAGCGATCACCGGGTTATATCTGGCACTTGGAAGGGTGTGTTTTATTAAGTATCCAGTTCTAGTTGTCATAAGGTCAAGGTACAACTCCGGGTCGTCCTTTTACAGAGGGACACGGCTATTCGAATAGATAAACTTCCCTGCAGGGGTGCACCACATAACCCAACACGCTCGATCCCATTTGGCCGGTCACACTTTTCTGGGTCATGCCCGGCCTCGTAAGATCAACACATCGTAGCCCCACCTAGGCACAACAGAGAGGTCAGCATGCCGGTCTCAATCCTATGCGCGCAGGGGTCTGGGCCCATCGCCCATTGCACACCTGCACGTTGCGAGGGCGGCCGGAAGCAGACCTAGCCTAGCAGGCGTTCCAGTCCAATCCGGCGCGCGCCGCTCCGTCGCTGACGTCAAGAAGAGCTTCGGCTGATACCACGACGTCGAGTGCCCATAATTGTTCCCGCGTAGCTGGTTAGTGCGTATAGACCAAATGGCCAGACTCAGATCAAATACCAAGATCTCGTTAAGCGTGTTAAGTATCCGCGAACGCCGACCAGGGCCAGGCCCACCTCTCTCCTAGGTGGTTTCAACCTGCCCTGTCGCTCCGCCACAAAGATCCACTTGCGGGTACTCCTACGAGCCAACCCGACTTTAGTCACCACATGTGTCATGTATATAGTATATAAGTATATACCCGTGATCACCGCCCAAGTGATCACGGCCCGATAGTATAGCACAGTAGACGGACAAGAATGTAGGGCCACTGATGGAAAACTAGCATCCTATACTAAGCATGTAGGATTGCAGGTAAAGGTAACAACAGTAGTAGCAAGGACAGGCTATGCATCAGGATAGGATTAACGGAAAGCAGTAACATGCTACACTACTCTAATGCAAGCAGTATAGAGAAGAATAGGCGATATCTGGTGATCAAGGGGGGGCTTGCCTGGTTGCTCTGGCAAGTAGGAGGGGTCGTCAACTCCGTAGTCGAACTGGGCAGCAGCGTCGGTCTCGTAGTCTACCGGAGAGAAGAGGGGGGAAGAAACTGTAAATACAATGCAAACATAAGCATGACGATGCGTGACATGACAATGAGCGGTGCTAGGTGTGCCCGAACGCGGTAGTAGGTGGTACCGGCGAAGGGGGGAACATCCGGGAAAGAATTCCCGATGTTTCGCGTTTTCGGACAGACGGACCGGAGGGGGAAAGTTCCATGTTCGCTATGCTAGGAACGTGTGGCTGACAAACGGACTACGTATTCGGATTCTCTCTTTCTGAAAGAATATATAAAAAGAATAAGAAAAAATACTGAAATTCTTAATTTTTCCAAAATTTATCTCATTGAAATAATTAAAAATTAAGAATGGGTTTAGTTGGTTAAATTAAAAAAGTTAATAAAATAACTTCGTTACCTAGTTATTTTATTAACTAAATAAAGATATTTATAAAAATAAAAAAAAGTGGCGTCTCGTCGTTCTAAGCAACTTTCATGTACAAAGTTTTCCCATCCGAGCTACGGTTTATTTTATATTAAATTTTAAAGATTTAAATCATTTTTAAAATTTAATAAATTAATTTAATTCGAAATTTATTTAATGCATCAGCATGACGTCAGCAGTTGACCGTTGACCTGGTCAACCTGACAGGTGGGACCGTTAGCTAATTAACAGTAGTTGATTAGGTTAATTAGTTATTAGGTTAATTAATCTTAATTAGTTAATATTAACAGGATTAATTAAGATAATTAATTATCTTTATTATTTATTTATTTATTTTTATTTATTTAAAAAAATTTAAACCTTTTTTTAACGTTCTCTGGGCGTAGGGCCCATCTGTCATAGGCCCCAGGGGCCACAGTGGATCGGGCGTGCGGGCGACGGGCGCCCGCCTAGGCCAACAGGGGGAACGGCGTCGGCGTCAGCCGGGCGCCGAAGTGGCACGGCGGCCAGCGAGGGGGCCACGGCGGCGGCGAGGCCGACCGCCAGTGGCCGGAGCGAAAGGGAGCTCCGAGCGGCGCCGGAGCGGGGTAGGGCGAGGCCAGGGCGGTGAGCACGACGGGGCACTGGGCGCGGCCAGCAATCCCAGGAGCACGGGCGACGACGAGCCTGGGCGAGGGGGAGAGACCCGACGAGGCAGGGCGGAGTGCGGCGGCCGAGCGCGGCCACGGCGGGCGCGCGTGGTCGCAGGGGGAGCCGGGGGAGGGGGGTGCGCCGCCCGCAGCGACGGCACCGCGCGGTGAGAGCGGACGGGACGAGGGAGCAGCGGGACGGTGCGGCGACGAGCGTGGTTGTGGCCGCGCCGGCGCGCGCGTGCACGACTGCGCGAGGAGCTGACGCGGGCAGGGGGAGAGAGGAGGAGAGGCCGGGGCCTCACCGGCGGTCGTGGGGACAAGGCAGTGGGGCGCGAGGGAGAGACGGGGACGACGGCGTCGGAAAGGTAGCAGGCCAGCGAGGACGAGGAAGAGGAGGCAGGCCGGCGAGGATGCTCCGGGCGGCGAGGTGACGACGACCACAGCGGGGCGGCGTCGGGCGGCTTCGAGTCCTCGCCCCGATCTCGATCCAGATCGGGGGAGGGGAAAAGCGAGCGAGTGGGGGCGGGGAAGTGGAAGAGTGTGGGGGTTAGGGTTATGGGACCAGGGGTTATGGAGGGAGTGGGGGGCCGGATGGGTCGGCCGGCTGGGCCTTGGCCCAGTTGGCCAGGGGGAGGGGGGTTGTTTCTTTTCCTTTTTCCTTTTTTTTGTTTTCTCTTTTGTATTTTCTTTTCTTTTTATTTATTTTCTTTTCTGCTTTAAATCATCTTAAATTATCTAGGCATTTTATAAAAATGTGTTTATTACACCATATTTACTTATGCAAAATATGGCACCTCCCGAACATTTGTTTTAAATTTTGAAAATGTTTTATTGTTGACATTAATTGAATTTAAATTATGAAACGGTTTTGAATCATCATACGGTTAACAACAGTAACCAAAGTGACGTGGCGTGATTAGCATGGGATTACTGTAGCATGATTATCCGGGCGTTACAAATCTCCTCCACTACAAGAAATCTCGTCCCGAGATTTAGGAGGTAGAAGGAAACAGTGCGGGGTATTCATCGCGAAGACGATCCTCGCGTTCCCAAGTGGCTTCATCTTCAGAATGGTGCGACCACTGGACTTTGAGGAACTTGGTCGCCTTCTAACATGTGCGGCGTTCAGCTTGGTCGAGAATGCGGACCGGATGCTCCTTATAGGAGAGGTCCTGCTGCATTTCGAGCACTTCATGATCCACTGCTCGGATTGGGTCCTTGAAGCAACGGCGAAGCTGTGACACATGGAACACATCGTGAACCTGAGAAAGGTTCGGCGGAAGCTCCAGTTGGTATGCCACTTTTCCACGCCTTTCGAGAATAGTGAATGGGCCAATATATCGAGGAGCTAGTTTGCCCTTGATTCCAAAGCGGTGAGCACCCTTCATTGGTGTGACTCGAAGATAAGCCTTTTCGCCAGGTTGATAGACCATGTCTTTATGATGACGGTCATACTGACTCTTCTGACGTGACTGAGCAGTCTTGAGATTCTCACGAATAATGCAGACTTGTTCTTCGGCATGTTGGATAATATCCGGACCAAAGAGTGGACGTTCCCCGGTTTCTGACCAGTTCAAAGGGGTTCGACACTTTCGTCCATATAACACTTCGAAGGGGGGCCATCTTCAGACTAGCTTGATAGCTATTATTATAGGAGAACTCGGCATACGGGAGAGATTCCTCCCATTTCTTGCCAAAAGAAATAACACAAGCTCGAAGCATGTCTTCGAGAACTTGGTTGACGCGTTCAACTTGCCCTTGCGACTGAGGATGAAACACACTACTGAATGACAGATGAGTTCCCATAGCTTCTTGGAAACTTGCCCAGAATCTTGAAGTGAATAAGCTGCCACGGTCTGAGCTGATAACCAATGGAATACCGTGGAGTGAAACAATCCTGGACATATAGAGCGTTGCCAGCTGACTAGCAGTGATCGTTTCTTTGACCGCCAGGAAATGTGCAACTTTGGAAAGCCGGTCAATGACGACAAGAATAGCATCATTACCTTTCTGTGATTTGGGAAATCCAGTGACGAAGTCCATCTCAACATGGTCCCATTTCCATTCAGGAATAGAGATAGGTTGCAGAGTTCCAGCAGGCCTTTGATGTTCTGCTTTGATACGACGACAAACGTCACACTCAGCAACATAACGAGCAATGTCTTGCTTCATATTAGACCACCAGAATCTCTGACGAATGTCTTGGTACATCTTGGTGCTACCGGGATGAATAGACAGAGGCGTATCATGAGCTTCTTTCATAACCTCCTGAGTCATATCCAGGTTTTTCTCTACGCATGGCACCACTAGGCGGCCCTTGAAGTACAAAGTGCCATCTTCAGCAATAGTGAAGAATGAGGGCTTTCCTTCAGCGAGGTAGCGCTTAATCTTATGGGCTTGAGAGTCATACTTCTGTAGCCTTTTGATGCTGTCCACGAGATCTGGTTTAGCAACTAGGGTATTGAGGGAACCTTGGGTAACAACATGGAGGTTCATCTTGCCAAACTCCTTAGGAGGGGGAGCGAGTGCACCCGGAGGAACAATATGGAGGTTCAGCTTTCTGAATTCTTCAACAAGCGAGGGTTGAACTTTGTGAACCTGGAGGTGGTTGCAGTAAGACTTGCGGCTCAAGGCATCAGCCATTACATTAGCCTTGCCTGGCGTATAGGAAATACCCAAGTCAAAGTCTGCAACAAGCTCCATCCATCTCTGCTGACGAAGGTTCAGGTCTGGCTGAGTAAACAGATACTTTAGACTTTGGTGGTCAGTGAAGATCTCGCAACGATTACCGAGAAGGTAATGTCGCCACTGCTTCAGCGCATGAATGACAACAGCAAGTTCGAGGTCGTGAACTGGGTAGTTCTCTTCGTGAGGGCGCAATTGCCGAGAGGCATAAGCAATCACTTTGCGGTCTTGCATTAGGACACAGCCTAATCCTTGACGGGAAGCGTCGCAGTAAATGACGAAGTCCTTCTTAGTATCAGGTGGAGCTAGAACTGGGGCAGAAGTCAACTTGTCTTTGAGTGCCTGGAAACTTTCCTGACATTTGTCTGTCCATTGGAACTTGACGCCCTTATGCAACAGGTTAGTCAGAGGCCTGGCGATCTTGGAGAAGTTCTCGACGAATCAACGGCAATAGCTGGCGAGACCGAGAAAACTTCTGACTTGCTTAACGTTCTTGGGAGGATTCCAATCAAGGATAGCCTGGACTCGTTCAGGGTTGACGGCAATACCATCCTTAGAGATGACATGCCCAAGATAGGTTACTTCGGGTAGCCAGAATTCACATTTGGAGAACTTGGCATATAGTTGATGCTCTCGTAGCTTTTCCAGCACAAGACAAAGATGTTCAGCATGTTCTTCTTCGTTCTTGGAAAATACCAGGATATCATCCAGATAAACCACGACGAACTTGTCGAGGTAATCCATGAATATATAGTTCATCAGACGAGAGAAGGCGGCTGGAGCATTGGTTAAACCGAAAGACATGACGGTGTACTCGTATGAACCATATCGAGTCACGAAGGCGGTCTTTGGGATATCCTCTTCGCGAACACGGATCTGGTGGTAACCCAACCTCAAGTTGAGCTTAGAGAACACTGATGAACCCGCCAGTTGATCATATAGATCATTGATCCGAGGAAGAGGGTATTTATTCTGAATGGTAGCTTGGTTTATAGGTCAGTAGTCTTGAACTAATCGGTTTGTCCCATCCTTCTTCTTGACAAAGAGAGAAGGTGCTCCCCAAGGAGAGCAACTTGGGCGAATAAATCCTTTGCGAAGAGATTTGTCGATTTCCTCCTTAAGCTCAAGGAGTTCATGCGGCAGCATCTTGTAGGGTCGCTTGGCTATAGGAGTGGTGCCTGGTTTCAAGTCGATGATGAATTCGACAGCTCTAGCAGGGGGAATCCCTGGAAGTTCTTCAGGGAAGACGTCGAGGAATTCACGCATGACGGGAATGTTTTCAATGCCCTCGAGTGGTGCAGCGTTCAATGCATTCAATGCATAGAGCCTTGCCTCGGCATTTTGCACCAGATGAGCTTGGTAAGTAACTATTTCATCTGAAGGGTGTAGCAGATGGACGGTCTTAGTGGTGCAAACAATTGAAGCAGTATGCGCTTTTAACCAATTCATTCCCAGAATGAGATCAATGCTACAGGACTTCAGTACGATGGGAGAGACAAGAAATTCCAGTCCTTCGATTTCAATGGGGGCGTCGTTGCAAATCATGGAGGTTCGACATTGGCCCACAGGGGTGTTACTAATAGTGAAGCATTCATGTCTTCGCTTTTAATGCCATGCATGAATGCAAAATCTTCTGACATGAATGAATGTGATGCACCTGTATCAAATAAAACGGATGCTGGTACTGAATTTACGAGGAGTGTACCCATCACAGTAGCAGGCTGGTCTTGAGCTTCGTTGAGATCAACGTGGTTGGCATGAACCCGACCATAAGACTTGGCCTTGTTGCTGCGGGGCTGGTTGCTTCCATGGCCAGTTGCTGGAAGGGCCAGTTGATTCTGGTTCTGGTTGCATTCTCTAGCACGGTGTCCTGGTTGACCACAGCTGAAGCACAAGCCATTATTGGGAGTGGGAACAGGAGCTTGGGATGGTGGAGCTGGAAGTCTTGACTGCCTAGATGGTGGTGGAGGCAGACGAGGTGCAGCATAGGTCTGCCTTGGGGCAGATGCATTTGGACGGTACATGCTGTTCGGGATCCATATCTTACGCTTCTGTGAGGGCGGGCCCGAAGATGAGCCCGTGTCACGGTTGCGCCTGTGAGAGCTCTGGTATTCCTGCAGACCAGTTTCGACATTGATGGCCTTGTTCACCAGGGTGGCGAAATCAGCAAAGTCATGCACTAGAAGTGCGAGCTTGATGTCAGCTTGAAGGCCATCACGGAACTTCTCCTGTCTGCGTGCATTAGTTGCAATGTCCTCTTCAGCATAGCGAGACAAGTCCAGAAACTCCCGCTGATAAGCTTCAACGGTTTTGTTGCCTTGGGTGAGGTTGCGGAACTCACGCTTCTTCCGGTCCATGACTCCCTGAGGAATGAAGCGGGCACGAAAAGTAGCTTGGAAGTCTGGCCAGGTGATGATTGTTCCAGCTGGCAGAGTACGCCTGTGGCTGTCCCACCATTGAGCTGCGGGTCCCTTCAGGAAGAAGGAAGCAAAGGTGACATAGCTGGCAGGGGCTCCATCGGCAGACTCCATCTCATAGGTGATGTCATGGAGCCAGTCATCAGCATCCAAAGGCTGAGTTGAGCTGCGGTACACAGTTGGATTGAGGCGCATGAAATCCTGCAGAGTTACTGGGGTTGGTTGCTAGTCCATATTGGGGCGAGGAAACTGAGCCATCATATTTTCCATGAATTGGCGGTTCAGTTCGAACTGTTGGATCATACCAGCCATGTACTCAGGTGGTGGTGGGGCATTGCCACCACTACCACGACCACCTGGTCTAACCATCCTGCTAATATATAACAGGGGTTCAGCATTGAGAAATTTGCAAAGACAAGAATCATTCATGATGAAACATGCATAATGAAAGGAGCACGATAGCTACTACATAGTAGTCGGCATAACTTACAAAAGGGGTCATGCATAGAGTTTAGTACACAGAGTTCAGTACATAGACTAAAACAACATAGGCGGCACACAGGCTCGCGGCGAATGCATCTAACACTAATAAGCAAGCCTACATCAGTCCCAAGAGGTACTGTGGAGGTAGGTGTAGCCTGAAAGCTGGTAGTGTCGAATCGGGAACTCCACGTCAGCAACCTGGGGTCCGCGAATACTCTGGTGCAGAACCTGACGCTCAGGTGGTAGAAGAGGTCCAAGTGCGGGAGAGTGGCCTCCCACATCTGGCCAGCCGACACCCTGGGGCATCACAGTCCTGGCTGGGTTGATCGCAGAACGGGGCAGCTCCCTAGATCGGACAAAGTGGTCCAACAGCGTCAGAGCACGGTAAAGGTGCTGACGGGTGGTGTACAACTCGTGGCGAAGAGCTCGGTTAGCTTGATCCAGCCCATCAGCATGCAGAACCAGGTTCTGATGGTAGAAGGGCTCTCGGGTGACAGTGGAGTAGGCAGCAGTATAGTATCCCTCCGCACCAACATCAGATGCGATAGCAATGTGCCTGAAAGGGGAGGTGTCCAACTCCCGATACTCTCCACGAAGACGTGTCAGAGCAGCATAAGCAGCATCGTGGACAGCCATATCGATGGTCACTCCAACACCATGAGCGGTGTGCAGCACAGTAGTGGAGTCATACTCTAGCGAGTAGAGGTGGACGATGGCACGGTACTGCTCCTGGTTAAAGTCCTGGTACTCCTCGTAGACGGTGTACTCAGGGTGCCAGCGATAACCCAGATAGGTCATCATCTCAGCTAGCACAGCAGGTGATCCCGAGGCACCAATGGCCGTCGTGTGGCGCACGACCTGCCTCGTGGGTTCCATCTGAAAGCAAAGATATTTCAAAGGAGTCAAATGACAGTGCGTGAATTTTTCAAAATACTATTCTAAGAAATAACTATGGCTTATCCAACTTTGGGGTGAATGCGGTCACGGGATCCTAGTGTTAGAGTTAGTAAATTCGTTTAACCCGAGTAGAAGAGAGTTCAGAGTCCCAGAGTAAAGGTCGAGGAGTAAAAGATCCTAGTACCACCCAATGGCGACGTGGGCCCGTAAGACACACAGCCATGTTAGTAAAAGTTTTGTAATGTCTAGACTCGACTTCGGCCAAGGAGTGTGGGAAGGGGGATTCCTACAGGCAGTCGGCTCTGATACCAACTTTGTGACGCCCCCGATTTGACCGTACACTAATCATGCACGTAAATGTGTACGATCAAGATCAGGGACTCACGGGAAGATATCACAACACAACTCTAAAACATAAATAAGTCATACAAGCATCATAATACAAGCCAGGTGCCTCGAGGGCTCGAATACAAGTGCTCGATCATAGACGAGTCAGCGGAAGCAACAATATCCTGAGTACAGACATAAGTTAAACAAGTTTGCCTTAAGAAGGCTAACACAAACTGGGATACAGATCGAACGAGGCGCAGGCCTCCTGCCTGGGATCCTCCTAACTACTCCTCGTCGTCGTCAGCGGGCTGCACGTAGTAGTAGGCACCTCCAGTGCCGTAGGAGTCATCGTCGACGGTGGCGTCTGGCTCCTGGACTCCAGCATCTGGTTGCGACAACCAGGTAGAAAGGAAAGGGGAAAAGAGGGAGAGAAGCAACCGTGAGTACTCATCCAAAGTACTCGCAAGCAAGGAGCTACACTACATATGCATGGGTATATGTGTAAAGGGCCATATCGGTGGACTGAACTGCAGAATGCCAGAATAAGAGGGGGGTAGCTAGTCCTGTCAAAGACTACGCTTCTGGCAGCCTCCATCTTGCAGCATGTAGAAGAGAGTAGATTGGAGTCCTCCAAGTAGCATCGCATAGCATAATCCTACCCGGCGATCCCCTCCTTGTCGCCCTGTTAGAGAGCGATCATCGGGTTATATCTGGCACTTGGAAGGGTGTGTTTAATTAAGTATCCAGTTCTAGTTGTCATAAGGTCAAGGTACAACTCCGGGTCGTCCTTTTACCGAGGGACACGGCTATTCGAATAGATAAACTTCCCTGCAGGGGTGCACCACATAACCCAACACACTCGATCCCATTTGGCCGGTCACACTTTTCTGGGTCATGCCCGGCCTCGTAAGATCAACACGTCGCAGCCCCACCTAGGCACAACAGAGAGGTCAGCACGCCGGTCTAAATCCTATGCGCGCAGGGGTCTGGGCCCATCGCCCATTGCACACCTGCAGGTTGCGAGGGCGGCCGGAAGCAGACCTAGCCTAGCAGGCGTTCCAGTCCAATCCGGCGCGCGCCGCTCCGTCGCTGACGTCAAGAAGAGCTTCGGCTGATACCACGACGTCGAGTGCCCATAACTGTTCCCGCGTAGCTGGTTAGTGCGTATAAACCAAATGGCCAGACTCAGATCAAATACCAAGATCTCGTTACGCGTGTTAAGTATCCGCAAACGCCGACCAGGGCCAGGCCCACCTCTCTCCTAGGTGGTTTCAACCTGCCCTGTCGCTCCGCCACAAAGATCCACTTGCGGGTACTCCTACGAGCCGACCCGACTTTAGTCACCACATGTGTCATGTATATAGTATATAAGTATATACCCGTGATCACCGCCCAAGTGATCACGGCCCGATAGTATAGCACAGCAGACCGACAAGAATGTAGGGCCACTGATGGAAAACTAGCATCCTATACTAAGCATTTAGGATTGCAGGTAAAGGTAACAACAGTAGTAGCAAGGACAGGCTATGCATCAGGATAGGATTAACGGAAAGCAGTAACATGCTACACTACTCTAATGCAAGCAGTATAGAGAAGAATAGGCGATATCTGGTGATCAAGGGGGGGGCTTGCCTGGTTGCTCTGGCAAGTAGGAGGGGTCGTCAACTCCGTAGTCGAACTGGGCAGCAGCAGCGTCGGTCTCGTAGTCTACCAGAGAGAAGAGGGGCGAGAAACAGTAAATACAATGCAAACATAAGCATGACGATGCGTGACATGACAATGAGCGGTGCTAGGTGTGCCCTAACACGGTAGTAGGTGGTACCGGCGAAGGGGGGGAACATCCGGGAAAGAATTCCCGATGTTTCGCGTTTTCGGACAGACGGACCGGAGGGGGAAAGTTCCATGTTCGCTATGCTAGGAACGTGTGGCTGACAAACGGACTACGTATTCGGATTCGTCTCGTCGTTCTGAGCAACTTTCATGTACAAAGTTTTCCATCCGAGCTACGGTTTATTTTATATTAAATTTTAAATATTTAAATCATTTTTAAAATTTAGTAAATTAATTTAATTCAAAATTTAATTAATGCATCAGCATGACGTCAGCAGTCAACGTTGACCGTTGACCTGGTCAACCTGACACGTGGGACCGTTAGCTAATTAACAGTAGTTAATTAGGTTAATTAGTTATTAGGTTAATTAATCTTAATTAGTTAATATTAACAGGATTAATTAAGTTAATTAATTATCTTTATTATTTATTTATTTATTTTTATTAATTTAAATTTTTTAAACCTTTTTTTTAACGTTCTCTGGGCGTGGGGCCCATCTGTCATAGGCCCCAGGGGCCACAATGGATCGGGCGTGCGGGCGACGGGCGCCAGCCCGAATGGGCGCCCACCCAGGACAACAGGGGGAACGGCGTCGGCATCAGCCGGGCGCCGAAATGGCACGGCGAGTGGGCGGCGGCCAGCGAAGGGGCCACGGCGGCGGCGAGGCCGGCCGCCAGTGGCCGGAGCGAAAGGGAGCTCCGAGCGGCGCCGTAGCGGGGTAGGGCGAGGCCAGGGCGGTGAGCACGACGGGGCACTGGGCGCGGCCAGCAATCCCAGGAGCGCGGGCGTCGACGAGCCTGGGCGAGGGGGAGAGACCCGACGAGGCAGGGCGGAGTGCGGTGGCCGAGCGCGGCCACGGCGGGCGCGCGTGGTCGCAGGGGGAGCCGGGGGAGGGGGGTGCGCCGCCCGCAGCGACGGCAACGCGCGGTGAGTGCGGACGGGACGAGGGAGCAGCGGGACGGTGCGGCGACGAGCATGGTTGTGGCCGCGCCGGCGCGCGCGTGCACGACTGCGCGAGGAGCTGACGCGGGCAGGGGGAGAGAGGAGGAGAGGCTGGGGCCTCACCGGCGGTCGTGGGGACAAGGCAGTGGGGCGCGAGGGAGAGACGGGGACGACGGCGTCGGAGAGGTAGCAGGCCGGCGAGGACGAGGAAGAGGAGGCAGGCCGGCGAGGATGCTCCGGGCGGCGAGGTGACGGCGACCACAGCGGGGCGGCGTCGGGCGGCTTCGAGTCCTCCCCCGATCTCGATCCAGATCGAGGGAGGGGAAAAGGGAGCGAGTGGGGGCGGGGAAGTGGGAGAGTGTGGGGGTGGGGTTAGGGTTACGGGACCTGGGGTTATGGAGGGAGTGGGGGGTCGGATGGGTCGGCCGGCTGGGCCTTGGCCCAGTTGGCCAGGGGGGAGGGGGTTGTTTCTTTTCCTTTTTCCTTTTTTTTTGTTTTCTCTTTTGTATTTTCTTTTCTTTTTATTTATTTTCTTTTCTGCTTTAAATCATCTTAAATTATCTAGGCATTTTATAAAAATGTGTTTATTACACCATATTTACTTATGCAAAATATGGCACCTCCCGAACATTTTGTTTTAAATTTTGAAATTTTTTTATTGTTGACATTAATTGAATTTAAATTATGAAACGGTTTTGAATCATCGTACGGTTAACAACAGTAACCAAAGTGACATGGCATGATTAGCGTGGGATTACTGTAGCATGATTATCCGGGCGTTACAATACTCTTAAATATGCTTATCTTAATGAGAAAAAGATATATCCTGTTATTATTAGTGCTAACCTTTCAGAGCATGAAGAAGAGAGATTATTGAAAACTCTGAAGAAGCACTCTGCTGCTATTGGATATACTCTTGATGATCTTAAGGGCATTAGTCCCACTCTATGTCAACACAAAATAAATTTGGTGAAAGATGCCAAACCAGTTCGTGATCACCAACGATGGCTGAATCCTAAGATGAAAGAAGTGGTAAGAAAGGAAATACTAAAGCTCCTTGAGGTAGGTATAATTTATCCCGTTGCTGATAGTCAGTGGGTAAGTCATGTCCATTGTGTCCCTAAGAAGGGAGGTATTACCGTCGTTCCTAATGATAAAGATGAATTGATTCCGCAAAGAATTATTACAGGTTATAGGATGGTAATTGATTTCCGCAAATTAAATAAAGCTACTAAAAAAGATCATTACCCGTTGCCTTTTATCGATCAAATGCTAGAAAGATTATCCAAACATACACACTTTTTCTTTCTAGATGGTTATTCTGGTTTCTCTCAAATACCTATGTCAGCCGAGATCAATCAAAGACCACTTTTACTTGCCCATTCGGTACTTTTGCTTATAGACGTATGCCTTTTGGTTTATGTAATGCACCTGCTACCTTTCAAAGATGCATGATGGCTATATTCTCTGACTTTTGTGAAAAGATTTGTGAGGTTTTCATGGACGATTTCTCCGTCTATGGATCCTCTTTTGATGATTGCTTGAGCAACCTTGATCGAGTTTTGCAGAGATGTGAAGAAACTAATCTTGTCTTGAATTGGGAAAAGTGACACTTTATGGTTAATGAAGGTATCGTCTTGGGGCATAAAGTTTCTGAAAGAGGTATTGAAGTTGATAAAGCCAAGGTTGATGCTATTTAAAAGATGCCATGTCCCAAGGACATCAAAGGTATAAGAAGTTTCCTTGGTCATGCCGGTTTTTATAGGAGGTTCATTAAGGACTTCTCTAATTTCTCGGGCTCTGACTAATTTATTACAAAAAGATATACCATTTGTCTTTGATGATGATTGTGTAGAAGCATTTGAAATACTTAAGAAGGCATTGATTTCTGCACCTATTGTTCAGCCACCTGATTAGAATTTACCTTTTGAAATTATGTGTGATGCTAGTGATTATGTTGTAGGTGCTGTTCTAGGGCAAAGAGTTGATAAGAAATTAAATGTTATCCAATATGCTAGCAAAACTCTAGACAATGCTCAAAGAAATTATGCTACTACTGAAAAAGAATTCTTAGCAGTTGTATTTGCGTGTGATAAGTTCAGACCTTATATTGTTGACTCTAAAGTAACTATTCACACTGATCATGTTGCTATTAAATATCTTATGGAAAAGAAAGATGCTAAACCTAGACTTATTAGATGGGTTCTCTTGCTACAAGAATTTGATTTACATATTGTTGATAGAAAGGGAGCTGAGAACCCCGTTGCAGACAACTTGTGTAGGTTAGAAAATGTTCTTGATGACCCACTACCTATTGATGATAGCTTTCTGGATGAACAATTAAATGTCATAAATGCTTCTCGTACTGCTCCATGGTATGCTGATTATGCTAATTATATTGTTGCTAAATTTATACCACCTAGTTTCACATACCAGCAAAAGAAAAAGTTTTTCTATGATTTGAGACATTACTTTTGGGATGACCCACATCTTTATAAAAAAAGGAGTAGATGGTGTTATTAGACGTTGTGTACCTGAGCATGAACAGGAACAGATCCTACGCAAGTGTCACTCCGAGGCTTATGGAGGACACCATGGTGGAGATAGAACTGCACATAAGGTATTGCAATCCGGTTTTTATTAGCCTACTCTCTTCAAGGATGCCCGTAAGTTTGTCTTGTCTTGTGACGAATGTCAAAGAATTGGTATTATTAGTAGACGTCAAGAAATGCCTATGAATCATTCACTTGTTATTGAACCATTTGATGTTTGGGGCTTTGATTATATGGGACCTTTTCCTGCTTCTAATGGATACACACATATTTTAGTTGCTGTTGATTACGTTACTAAGTGGGTAGAAGCTATTCCAACTAGTAGTGCTGATCATAACACTTCTATTAAGATGCTTAAAGAAGTTATTTTTTCGAGGTTTGGAGTCCCTAGATATTTAATGACTGATGGTGGTTCACATTTTATTCATGGTGCTTTCCGTAAAATGCTTGCTAAGTATGATGTTAATCATAGAATTGCATCTACTTATCACCCGCAGTCTAGTGGTCAAGTAGAATTGAGTAATAGAGAGCTCAAATTAATTTTGCAAAAGACTGTTAATAGATCTAGAAAGAATTGGTCCAAGAAACTTGATGATGCATTATGGGCCTACAGAACTGCATATAAAAATCCTATGGGTATGTCTCCGTATAAAATGGTCTATGGAAAAGCATGTCACTTACCTCTCGAACTAGAACATAAGGCTTATTGGGCTATTAAGGAGCTCAACTATGATTTCAAACTTGCCGGTGAGAAGAGGTTATTTGACATTAGCTCACTTGATGAATGGAGAACCCAAGCCTACGAGAATGCCAAGTTGTTTAAAAAAAGTTAAAAGATGGCATGACAAAAGAATACAAAAGCGTGAGTTTAATGTAGGTGATTATGTATTGCTATACAACTCTCGTTTAAGATTTTTTTCAGGAAAACTTCTCTCTAAATGGGAAGGCCCTTACGTTATCGAGGAGGTCTATCGTTCCGGTGCCATAAAAATCAACAACTTCGAGGGCACAAATCCGAAGGTGGTGAACGGTCAAAGAATTAAACACTATATCTCAGGTAATCCTATAAATGTTGAAACCAATGTTATTGAAACCGTAACCCCGGAGGAATACATAAGGGACACTTTCCGGAACGTTTCAGACTCCGAAAAGGAATAGGTATGTGGTACGGTAAGTAAACCGACTCCAAAACAGTTTTTATGGCAATATTTCTCCGTTTTGGAATATTTAGAAAAATAGAAAAATAAGAAGCAGTCCAGGAAGGACACGAGGCCTCCACGAGGGTGGAGGGCACGCCCTACCCTACTGGGCGCGCCCCCTACCTCGTGGGCACCTCGTGTGCTCTCCGGACTCCGTTTGCTTGCACGTTACGTATTTTGGTCGGTAAAAATTCATTATATAATCTCCCAAAGGTTTTGACTCCCGTATCACGCAATTGTCTTATGTTCTTGTTTCGAGTTGTTGCTGCTGTAGATTAGAGCAAGATGTCTTCTCAAGAGTCAGTCGGGGAGAGCCGGGTGTCTCATCGGGCATCGAGACCAAGGACAAACAGCGATGCTGACCACTTTGGGCCAGCAACGGAGGAAGAAATGGAGGCTGATTTGATGAGGATAGATGCCATGGAGGAGGATCAAGAAGTCACTTCTCGCTTCCGAGCTGGATTCACGATGGGGGAACTACAGAGCTCAACTATTCCAAACTCGGTTATCCCTTCCAATGTTAGATTTATTTCTTATGAAAATATGAAGAAGAGTGTCACTTGTTCCCCCGCAGCTATGCAACACCCTTGGGTGCAAGGAGCTTTAGCCGTTACAGGAAAGCTTCGTAAGGAAATAATGGACCTCAAGCAGCAAGTCTATAAGCTCAAGGAGGAGAATCGTATCCTGAGGGGCATCATCGCCAAGAATATTACACCATCACCGAAAAAGGAGATATAATCACATGGGTATGGGTACTCCCCTTGGCAACTGCCAAGCTTGGGGGAGATGCCCTGATATCGTATCACAACCACATCTCCTATCTTTACCGTTTTTCTTAGTTCGATCCTATTAGTAGTATCTTGATCTAGTAGAATAAAGTTTTGGTATGATCTAGTTTTGAGTTTTGCTTTATGAACCCTCTATGTAATCGAGTTTGTGAGCTATATAATAAAGATTAGTGTTGAGTCAAGGGCTTGATTATTTTGCCATGATCTTGAGTGAATAAAAGAATAGAGAAAAGAATAAAAAAGAAACAAAGAGATCATATTGATCTTATTGAGAGTAATGACTTCACATAGAAAGAGTATGATGATTAAAAGTTGTTGGGAGTTGACAAACATAGCTTTGGTCATCGTTGCAATTAATAGGAAGTAATAAAGAAAGAGGGGTTTCACATATAAATATACTATCTTGGACATCTTTTATGATTGGGAGCACTCATTAAAATATGACATGCTAAAGAGTTGATGTTGGACAAGGAAGACAACGTAATGGGTTATGTTTTCTTATATCTGAGATAAAGTATATTGTCATGGATCATCCAACATGTTGAGCTTGCCTTTCCCCCTCATGCTAGCCAAATTCTTTGCACCAAGTAGAGATACTACTTGTGCTTCCAAAAAACCTTAAACCAGTTTTGCCATGAGAGTCCACCATATCTACCTATGGATTGAGTAAGATCCTTCAAGTAAGTTGTCATCGGTGCAAGCAATAAAAATTGCTCTTTAAATATGTACGATTGATTGGTGCGGAGGAAATAAGCTTTATACGATCTTGTGATGTGGAAGAAATAAAAGCGACGGACTGCATAATAAAGGTTCATATCACAAGTGGCAATATAAAGTGACGTTCTTTCACATTAAGATTTTGTGCATCCAATCCTGAAAGCACATGGCAACCTCTGCTTCCCTCTGCGAAGGGCCTATCTTTTATTATTATCTTCTACCTTATGCAAGAGTCATGGTGATCTTCACCTTTCCTTTTTATATTTTATCCTTCGGCAAGCACAGTGTGTTGGAAAGATCCTGATAGATATATCTAATTGGATGTGGGTTAGCATGAACTATTATTGTTGACATTACCCTTGAGGTAAAAGGTTGGGAGGCGAAACTATAAGCCCCTATCTTTCTCTGTGTCCGATTAAAACTCCGTAACCACAAGTATTGCATGAGTGTTAGCAATTATGAAAGACTAAATGATAGTTGAGTATGTGGACTTGCTAGAAAGCTCTGACATAGACTCTTTCTGATGTTATGATAAATTGCAATTGCCTCAATGACCGAGATTATAGTTTGTTAGTTCTCAATAAAGTTTCCGATTCATACTTTGCATTGTGAATAGATTATTACTTGAGTATAAGAAGTCATATGACAATATCCATATATGTTGCTGTTATGAGAATAATCATGATGCCTTCATGTCCGTATTTTATTTTTTTCGACACCTCTACCTCTAAACATGTGGACATATTTATCGTTATCGGCTTTCGCTTGAGGACAAGCGAGGTCTAAGCTTGGGCGAGTTGATACGTCCATTTTGCATCATGCTTTTATATCGATATTTATTGCATTATGGGCTGTTATTACACATTATGTCACCATACTTATGCCTATTCTCTCTTATTTTACAAGGTTTACATAAGGAGGGAGAATGCCGACAGCTGGAATTCTGGGCTGGAAAAGGAGCAAATATTAGAGACCTATTCTGCATAATTCCAAAAGTCCTGAAACTCCACGAAAGTTATTTTTGGAAATAATAAAAAATATTGAGCGGAAGAAATACGTCAGGGGGGCCTCCACCTGTCCACGAGGGTGGGGGGCGCGCCCTAGCCCCTGGGCGCGCCCCCTGCCTCGTGGGCCCCCTGTTGGCCCTCCGGTGCCCATCTTTTGCTATATGAAGTCTTTCGTCCGAAGAAAAATCATAAGCAAGCTTTCGGGACGAGACTCCGCCGCCACGAGGCGGAACCAATCTAGGGCTCCGGCAGAGCTGTTCTTCCGGGGACACTTCCCTCCGGGAGGGGGAAATCATCGGCATCGTCATCACCAACGCTCCTCTCATCGGGAGAGGGCAATCTCCATCAACATCTTCACCAGCACCATCTCCTCTCAAACCCTAGTTCATCTCTTGTATCCAATTCTTGTCTCATAGTCTGGGATTGGTACCTATAGGTTGCTAGTAGTGTTGATTACTCCTTGTAGTTGATGCTAGTTGGTTTATTTGGTGGAAGATCATAAGTTCAGATCCTATATGCATATTAATACTCCTCTGATTATGAACATGAATATGCTTTGTGAGTAGTTACGTATGTTCCTGAGGACATGGGAGAAGTCTTGCTATTAGTAGTCATGTGAATTTGGTATTCCTTCGATATTTTGATGAGATGTATGTTGTCTATCCTCTAGTGGTGTTATGTGAACGTCGACTACATAACACTTCACCATTATTTGGGCCTAGAGGAAGGCATTGGGAAGTAATAAGTAGATGATGGGTTGCTAGAGTGACAGAAGCTTAAACCCTAGTTTATGCGTTGCTTCGTAAGGGGCTGATTTGGATCCATATGTTTCATGCTATGGTTAGGTTTACCTTAATACTTTTGTTGTAGTTGCGGATGCTTGCAATAGAGGTTAATCATAAGTGGGATGCTTGTCCAAGTAAGGACAACACCCAAGCACCGGTCCACCCACATATCAAATTATCAAAGTACCGAACGCGAATCATATGAACATGATGAAAACTAGCTTGACGATAATTCCCATGTGTCCTCGGGAGCGCTTTTCTCTATATAAGAGTTTGTCCAGGCTTGTCCTTTGCTACAAAAAGGATTGGGCCACCTTGCTGCACTTTATTTACTTTTGTTACTTGTTGCTCGTTACAAATTATCTTATCACAAAACTATCTGTTACCTATAATTTCAGTGCTTGCAGAGAATACCTTGCTGAAAACCGCTTATCATTTCCTTCTGCTCCTCGTTGGGTTCGACCCTCTTACTTATCGAGAGGACTACGATAGATCCCCTATACTTGTGGGTCATCACCGCTATCCAGCATGCATCTAGAGTATTAAGTTCATGAGAACAGAGTAACGCATTAGGCAAGATGACATGATGTAGAGGGATAAACTCAAGCAATATGATATAAACCCCATCTTTTTATCCTCGATGGCAACAATACAATACGTGTCGTTTCCCCTACTGTCACTGGGATCGAGCACCGCATGATTGAACCCAAAGCTAATCACTTCTCCCATTGCAAGAAAGATCAATCTAGTAGGCCAAACCAAACCAATAATTCGAAGAGACTTGCAAAGTAACCAATCATACATAAAAGAATTCAGAGAAGATTCAAATATTGTTCATAGATAATCTTGATCATAAACCCACTATTCATCAGATCTCGACAAACACACCGCAAAAAAGAGTGACATCGAATAGATCTCCAAGAAGATCGAGGAGAACTTTGTATTGAGATCCAAAGAGAGAGAAGAAGCCATCTAGCTAATAACTATGGACCCGAAGGTCTGAGATAAACCACTCACACATCATCGGAGAGGCTATGGTGTTGAGGTAGAAGCCCTCCGTGATCGATGCCCCCTCCGGCGGAGCACCGAAAAAGGCCCCAAGATGGGATCTCACGGGTACAGAAGGTTGCGGCAGTGGAAATAGGGTTTCGTGGTGCTCCTGGATGGTTGTACGTAGGTATATATAGGAGGAAGAAGTAGGTCGATGGAGCCACGAGGGGCCCACGAGGGTGGAGGGCGCGCCCAGGGGGGTAGGCGCGCCCCCCTGCCTCGTGGCCTCCTCATTCGTTTCTTGACGTCCACTCCAAGTCGTCTGGATCACGTTTGTTCCAAAAATCACGCTCCCGAAGGTTTCATTCCGTTTGGACTCCGTTTGATATTCCTTTTCTCCGAAACACTGAAATAGGCAAAAAAACAGCAATTTGCACTGGGCCTTGGGTTAATAGGTTAGTCCCAAAAATAATATAAAAGTGTATAATAAAGCCCATTAAACATCCAAAACAGAATATATAATATCATGGAGCAATAAAAAATTATAGATACGTTGGAGACGTATCAAGCATCCCCAAGCTTAATTCCTGCTCGTCCTCGAGTAGGTAAATGATAAAAACAGAATTTTTGATGTGGAATGCTACTTAGCATATTCTTCAATGTAATTTTCTTTATTGTGGCATGAATGTTCAGATCCAAAAGATTCAATATAAAAGTTTAGTATTGACATAATAATAATAATACTTCAAGCATACTAACCAAGCAATTATGTCTTCTCAAAATAACATAGCCAAAGAAAGCTCATCCCTACAAAATCATATAGTTTGGCCATGCTTCATTTTCGTCACACAAGAATGCTCTCATCTTGCCCAACCCCGATGACAAGCCAAGCAATTGTTTCATACTTTAGTAGTCTCAAACTTTTTTCAACTTTCACGCAATACATGAGCGTGAGCCATGGATATAGCACTATGGGTGGAATAGAATATAGTGATGGGGGTTGTGTGGAGAAGACAAAAAAGGAGAAGGTCTCACATTGACGTGGCTAATCAACGAGCTAGGGAGATGCCCATCAATTGATGTCGACGCAAGGATTAGGGATTGCCATGCAACGGATGCACTAGAGCTATAAATGTACGAAAGCTCAACAAAAGAAACTAAGTGGGTGTGCATCCAACTTGCTTGCTCACGAAGACCTAGGGCATTTGAGGAAGCCCATTGTTGGAATATACAAGCCAAGTTCTATAATGAAAAATTCCCACTAGTATATGAAAGTGACAAAACAAGAGACTCTCTATCATAAAGATCATGGGGCTACTTTGAAGCAGAAGTGTGGAAAAAAGGATAGTAGCATTGCCCCTTTTTATTTCTCTTCTTTTTTTCCTTTTTTTGGGGGGGGGGGCTTCTCCTTTTTTATTTGGCTTTCTCTTTTTTTGGGACAATGCTCTATTAATAATGATCATCACACTTCTATTTATTTACAACTCAATGATTACAACTCGATACTAGAACAAAATATGACTCTATATGAATGCCTCCGGCGGTGTACCGGGATGGGCAATGACTCATGAGTGATATGTATGAAAGAATTATGAACGGTGGCTTTGCCACAAATACGATGTCAACTACATGATCATGCAAGGCAATATGACAATGATGATGCGTGTCATAATAAACGGAATGGTGGAAAGTTGCATGGCAATATATCTCGGAATGGCTATGGAAATGCCATAATAGGTAGGTATGGTGGCTGTTTTGGGGAAGATATAAGGAGGTTTATGTGTGATAGAGCGTATCGTATCACGGGGTTTGGATGCACCGACGAAGTTTGCACCAACTCTCAAGGTGAGAAAGGGCAATGCACGGTACCGAAGAGGCTAGCAATGATGGAAGGTTGAGAGTGCGTATAATCCATGGACTCAACATTAGTCATAAAGAACTCACATACTTATTGCAAAAATCTACAAGTCATCAAAAACCAAGCACTACGTGCATGCTCCTAGGGGGATAGATTGGTAGGAAAAGACCATCGCTCGTCCCCGACCGCCACTCATAAGGATGACAATCAAAGAACACCTCATGTTTCAAATTTGTTACACAACGTTTACCATACGTGCATGCTACGGGACTTGCAAACTTCAACGCAAGTATTTCTCAAATTCACAACTACTCAACTAGCACAACTTTAATATCACTACCTCCATATCTCAAAACAATCATCAAGCATCAAACTTCTCTTAGTATTCAACGCACTTATATGAAAGTTTTTACTAATCTTGGATGCCTATCATATTAGAACTAATTTTATAACCAAAGAAAATTACCATGCTGTTCTAAAGGACTCTCAAAATAATATAAGTGAAGCATGAGAGATCAAATATTTCTATAAAATAGAACCACCGCCGTGCTCTAAAAGATATAAGTAAAGCACTAGATTAAAACTATATAGCTCAAAAGATATAAGTGAAGCACAAAGAGTATTCTAATAAATTTCGAATAATGTGTGTCTCTCCCAAAAGGTGTGTACTGCAAGGATGATTGTGGTAAACTAAAAAGCAAAGACTCAAATCATACAAGATGCTCCAAGCAAAACACATATCATGTGGTGAATAAAAATATAGCTCCAAGTAAAGTTACCGATGGACGAAGACAAAAGAGGGGATGCCTTCCGGGGCATCCCCAAGCTTAGGCTTTTTGGTGTCCTTTTATTTTACCTTGGGGTGCCTTGGGCATCCCCAAGCTTAGGCTCTTGCCACTCCTTGTTCCATAATCCATCAAATCTTTACCCAAAACTTGAAAACTTCACAACACAAAACTCAACAGAAAATCTCATGAGCTCCGTTAGCGAAAGAAAACAAAACACCACTTCAAGGTACTGTAATGAAATCATTATTTATTTGTATTGGTGTTAAACCTACTGTATTCCAACTTATCTATGGTTCATAAACTCCATTACTAGCCATAGATTCATTAAAATAAGCAAACAACACACGAAAAACAGAATCTGTCGAAAACAGAACAGTCTGTAGTAATCTGTATCTAACGCAAACTTCTCTAACTCAGAAAAATCTACCAAAATAGGAAGACCTAGATAATTTTTTTATTGATCTACTGCAATTGGAATTTGTATTTTATCACGTTCTGGTGATTTTTAACAATTGTTTTCATGAGCAGAAAGTTTCTGACTTTTTCAGCAAGATCAAATAACTATCATCCAAGAAGATCCTATAGGTTTTACTTGGCACGAACACTAATTAAAACATAAAACCACATCTAACCAGAGGCTAGATCAAATATTTATTCCTAAACAGAACCAAAAATCAAGAAATTAAAATAAAATTGGGTTGCCTCCCAACAAGCGCTATCGTTTAACGCCCCTAGCTAGGCATAAAGGCAAGAATAGATCTAGGTATTATCATCTTTGGTGTTGGGAAAGAAAAGAGAAAATTTATTATCTATAGCATTTATATTTGTATTTTGAGAAAGCACGTGGCCATTAATGGTAGAAGAAAGATTAAGCATGCTACGGAAATTTGCATCTAAGCCAGCCTTCATCTCTTTGATAATTTCGTTTTGGTAAAAGCACAAAAGAGAGGTGGATTCAACTTTCTCACTCATGGGGTGCCCAAATATAGTTTTTCATCTTTTCATAGGTATCTATGGGATCCCCTTCAAGAAAACCCTCTTCAAAAATAGAATCTAAAACTTGCTTGAACGAAGCGGGCAACCCAACATAAAAGATTTTTAAGTATATCTCAATTTGATATTGGGGTACATAGCTAGCTCGGATCCTTAAGAGCCTATCCCAAGCATCTTTCAAACATTCATCAAGTAAATAACGAAAATTTCCAGGATCATCTTCATCGAAATTATTCAAACCCTCATTGATAACCCCGGTAGGTCTTTCCATAGCATCATTATTTATGAGCTTAGAGAGGACAGAGGGACTATCCAAAGTAAAACCCTGGAGAGAACCCTTAGCCATTTTTGATTCGGCCATGGCACAAGGAAAACAACGGGAGAGAGGCGAATAAAACGGCAAAGGTGAAGTGGGGGAGAGGAAAACGAGAGGCAAATGGAAAATAATGTAATGCGAGGGATAAGAGTTTGTGATGGGTACTTGGTATGTCTTGACTTGTGCGTAGACTCCCCGGCAACGGCGCCATAAATCCTTCTTGCTACCTCTTGAGCATGTGTTGGTTTTTCCCTTGAAGAGGAAAGGGTGATGCAGCAAAGTAGCGTAAGTATTTCCCTCAGTTTTTGAGAACCAAGGTATCAATCCAGTAGGAGGCCGCACGCAAGTCCCTCGTACCTACACAAACAAATAAGAACCTTGCAACCAACGCGATAAAGGGGTTGTCAATCCCTTCACGGCCACTTGCAAAAGTGAGATCTGGTAGAGATGATAAGATAATATTTTTGGTATTTTATGATAAATATTGAAAAGTAAAGATTGCAAAATAAACGGCGAAAGAAATAGCTAGTTGACGGAAGATTAATATGATGGAAGATAGACCCGATGACCATAGGTTTCACTAGTGGCGTCTCTCAAGATAGCATAAGTATTACGGTGGGTGAACAAATTACTGTCGAGCAATTGATAGAAAAGTGCATAATTATGAGAATATCTAGGCATGATCATGTATATAGGCATCACGTCCGTGACAAGTAGACTGACTCCTGCCTGCATCTACTACTATTACTCCACACATCGACCGCATCCAGCATGCATCTAGAGTATTAAGTTCATGAGAACAGAGTAACGCATTAGGCAAGATGACATGATGTAGAGGGATAAACCCAAGCAATATGATATAACCCCCATCTTTTTATCCTCGATGGCAACAATACAATACGTATCGTTTCCCCTACTGTCACTGGGATCGAGCACCGCATGATTGAACCCAAAGCTAAGCACTTCTCCCATTGCAAGAAAGATCAATCTAGTAGGCCAAACCAAACTAATAATTCGAAGAGACTTGCAAAGATAACCAATCATACATAAAAGAATTCAGAGAAGATTCAAATATTGTTCATAGATAATCTTGATCATAAACCCACAATTCATCGAATCTCGACAAACACACTGCAAAAAAGAGTTACATCGAATAGATCTCCAAGAAGATCGAGGAGAACTTTGTATTGAGATCCAAAGAGAGAGAAGAAGCCATCTAGCTATAACTATGGACCCGAAGGTCCGAGGTAAACTACTCACACATCATCGGAGAGGCTGTGGTGTTCATGTAGAAGCCCTCCGTGATCGATGCCCCCTCCAGCGGAGCGCCGGAAAAGGCCCCAAGATGGGATCTCACGGGTACAGAAGGTTGCGGCGGTGGAAATAGGGTTTCGTGGTGCTCCTGGATGGTTTCGGGGTATGTATGTATATATAGGAGGAAGAAGTAGGTCGGTGGAGCCACGAGGGTGGAGGGCGCGCCCAGGGGGTAGGCGCGCCCCCCTATCTCGTGGCCTCCTCATTCGTTTCTTGACGTCCACTCCAAGTCCTCTGGATCACGTTTGTTCCAAAAATCACGCTCCCGAAGGTTTCATTCTGTTTGGACTCCGTTTGATATTCCTTTTCTGCGAAACGCTGAAATAGGCAAAAAAACAGCAATTTGCACTGGGCCTTGGGTTAATAGGTTAGTCCCAAAAATAATATAAAAGTGTATAATAAAGCCCATTAAACGTCCAAAACAGAATATATAATAGCATGGAGCAATGAAAAATTATAGATACGTTGGAGACGTATCAGAGGCCGAATCCCCCCTTTCCTTCTCCCTTCCCCTCTTTCCTTCTCCTTTGGTTCAGCCCATATGGGGAGCACACCAGCCCCTCGTGGATAGTGCGTTTCCCCTCTTGGCCCATTAGGCCCATATCTTTTGCCGGGGGTGCCCGAAACCCCTTCCGGTGACCCGATATGTACCCGGTACCCCCCCCCCCGAACACTTCTGATGTCCGAATACTATCGTCCTATGTATGAATATTTACCTCTCGATCATTTCGAGACTCCTCGTCATGTCCGTGATCTCATCCGGGACTCCGAACAACATTCGGTCACCAAATCACATAAATCATATAATACAATATCGTCATCGAACGTTAAGCGTGCAGACCCTACGGATTCGAGAACTATGTAGACATGACCGAGACACCTCTCCGGTCAATAACCAATAGCGGAACCTGGATGCCCATATTGGCTCCTACATATTCTACGAAGATCTTTATGGTCGAACCGTTATGACAACATACGTTATTTCCTTTGTCTATCGGCATGTTACTTGCCCGAGATTCGATCGTCGGTATCTTTATACCTAGTGCAATCTCGTTACCGGCAAGTCTCTTTACTCGTTCCGTAATACATCACCTCGTGACTAAACTCCTTAGTCATTTGCTTGCAAGCTTATGATGTGTATTACCGAGAGGGCCCAGAGATACCTCTCCGATACTCGGAGTGACAAATTATAATCTCGATCTATGCCAACTCAACAAACACCTTTGGAGATACCTGTAGAGCATTTTTATAATCACCCAGTTACATTGTGACGTTTGATAGCACACAAGGCATTCCTCCGGTATCCGGGAGTGCATAATCTCATTGTCGAAGGAATGTGTATTTGACATAAAGAAAGCAATAGCAATAAAACTGAACGATCATAATGCTAAGCTAACGGATGGGTCTTGTCCATCACATCATTCTCCTAATGATGTGATCCCGTTATCAAATCACAACTCATGTCCATGGTCAGGAAACCTTAACCATCTTTGATCAACGAGCTAGTCAAGTAGAGGCTCACTAGGGACACGGTGTTTGTTTATATATTCACACATGTATTTAGGTTTCCGATCAATACAATTCTAGAATGAATAAAAAACCTTTATCATTAATAAGGAAATATAAAATAACAACTTTTTTATTGCCTCTAAGGCATATTTCCTTCACAACCTCAGAGTATCACGAGACATACTTCAGAGTTTTACAACATGATAAAAATTCAGATACAAAACCAAATGTTTGTAAACTCGCAGAAGAACCAAATAACAAATACCCAACCCTGGCAAATGTTCCCACATCTAACTCTCTCGATATCATCTCCCACTTTTTGTCAACAAGTGGCAAATAGAAAGAGAAGAAACATGAGGATAAATTACACGCCCGAAGAAGATGAAGAACTGGAGCTGCTTGACGAAGAAGATCCAGCCTTCTCAGATGAAGTAGCTCGCGGAGAAGAATCGGCAGCAACATCTACTCCTGCAGCTCTATCTTCGGGAGCGGTGTGAGTATATGGACCTATAGGTTGATCTTCGGCATCATTTTCTTCGCCTTTCTTGAACTCAAGAGAATTCGCCTCAGAATCAACATCAAGAATGTCATCCGGCTCAACAAAGATTAAATCTGTCGATGTAGACCTGGCTGGAAGAGCTGGGTTGTCCCTGCGCTGGCGATTAGTCTCAAAAGCAACGATGTAGTCATACTTCTTGTGAATGCCTTTAGCTTTGAGCGGATCCTTGGTATACCATTTCTGAAGAAGTGGCCATGAGCGGTGCTTTTCTTCCTTCATTACCAGCATTGGCTGGCCAGCAGTCTCTGCGACATGATTTAATTCAGCCGCGAGATGTTCTTTCTCCTTACGGTTCAGCCTGACATGCTTGTCAAGAGTTTGTTGAGTGTGAAGACAAATCTCATATAGTGAGGGATTTTCTTCTCAGGGTATCTAAAACGTTGTCTTCTTAATATTCTTGGATTCTAGAGCCATATTCTTCTCAGGCTCAACAACCGATTTCCCTCATTGTCCTTGATAACTCGAAGAGTATCGCGGGCAGGTGGTATGAAAGGTTTCTGAGCACAATGACCGAAATACATCTTGACTTGCACCATGTCAATACGAATTTGAATCCTTGGTGCATATATGTTAGGGCACCTAGGATATTCCGCCGTAGTGACAAGATTGCGAAGAAATAAATCTTCGATGTCAATTGTTTCTACAAGGGAATATCATACTGTGTGTTCCTGAGCACATATTCATTCATTGGCGGCCTCTAAATAGGCACGAGAGCGTTGCATATGATATGGAAGAGAGTCTGATTTTCGAAATTAAAATCCTTCAGATCCTGTTTAGCTGAGACAACATCTCCAACTTTCGGATCCATCAGAAGATGGAGTTGTGCATTTGACACATCCCAGAAGTGCATTTTGTTCTCTCTTTCTTCATCAATTTCAAAGCGGGGAAAATTCAGCCTCTCCAGCATCCTATCAGCAGCACATGTGATCTTGTCATGCTCAGACATCCACTTAAACGTCCATGTCTTGATGTCCATCCTGTCTCCTGAAACATACAATGTTGCATACAGCTGGAGAATTAAATCTCGGTTCCAACCATGATTGAACCTCAGAAACCTTTTCAGATGAGTTCATCAAACTGGTTGAGGACATTGTTGAAGCAGGGTAAATCTTCCATTGAAGCAATATCCAGAAACAAGGGGATAGAGACGTTTTACTCTTAGTGTACGGGCTCTTTCCTAAGAAGGCAAGCATGGAGCGGTGAATATTTTGATTGAAGGGTGGACCATTTGGACCCATTCCATCACGAAAAGCAGGAATGGCCTCTCTTGGGTTTAGATGACGTACATCCTCATCCAAGTGGCCAGCAGCTCTTTGTGTCATCTGGTGCAGCCTGTTTTCATCAATCGGAGGCAGGATTGGGACAAATGATGATTGTTTTCTCCTTGCGAGTTTGCTTGGAGGAGCTAGAAGGCACATCAACCTTTTTAGCTTGCTTCTTTTCAACTTTCTCAAAAGCACTGGTTTTTGGCTCTAGAGCCTTTTCTTCACTGGCATCAGCTAGAGGCACTTGGGTCGAAACAACATCTTTCTCAACAACGATTTCTTCTTGAGCCTCGGACTGAGCAGCATTCTTCTCGTCCCCCATATCAATGTCCTAGGGACGAGGAACTTCTTCTGTGTCAATATCCATCTAAGCATGTGTCTCAGTGGATGGTTGTTGCACTGCTTCTCGGGCAGCGCTAAGCTCGCGCCTTAGGTTTCTATTCGTCATCCATGCCTGACTTCGAGGGAATATCATTTGCATTCCTTTGTGGAGATGGAGCGACTTCCTCGGCGCTCCAGACCATATTGGATCGCTTGCCACGTGATCGATGCATTGCCTGAGAAAACTGTGCCCTCCAAACGCCCTTCCAGGTAATATCGAGCTTTTAATACCTGCGAACAAAGACTCCCAGGTTTAGTGAGAAGTCTCGAAGCCTGCCGAGCCAACAGAGTCTAATTAAACACCCTGAAGTCATGGAATTCCAGGCCACCACTGAGCTTGCGCCTCTGAATTTTCGACCATGCCTGCCGTTTGACATCCGATATATCCCGTTTGAGTCCATGTTTTCATGTCCAAGGGAACCTAGAAGCGAGAGAAGAGCGCCGAACTACGGTCCATGGAGCGAAAATGATGTGCGTACGACACTGCTATGGTGCCACAGCATTAATATGAACCATATAAAGATTGAAAAACAAGAAGAGAAAAAAAATCAACAGTCCATGTCATCCATCGTGTAAAGACTGGACAGTTTTTGATCGTACGTGTAGCATCACTCCTCCTTGTACCTCACCAAAAAAAACAAGACATCACTCCTTGTACACACCTCCGTAATCTTAACTTAGGCTTCTGTTCCCTCACAAAAAAAACTTAGGCTTCTGTACTTTTTCTAGTTCCGGGAGAAGGTTCTGGTAAATTTGGCGTCTAGGAACCGAGTATGAAAATGCAGTATCTTAGGCGTGAAGTCAACGAGGACCTCTTCTCTTCTCCAGCACGACAGCGCTGCACAGCGAGCCTGAGATGTTGGTGTCAGGGTCACCATCCAAGATGAACCATGTTTTTGGCTTCTATTATGGTGATCTCCATCGCGAGGTCCCATAATCAGCTGCTCGGTCTGCAATGTAGTAGTCCAATACTACAGTTCCGGGGGACCTCTCTCATCGATGAGAGAGAGAGAGAGAGAGAGAGAGAGACTATGCAACAGCTTTCCCAACTCTCAACGCACAAGGGACTATGCTCACAAGTTTATTCATTTAACAGATCGACATAAGTAGCATTATTCCATGAAACAGCTTCGTATTCTTCACCTTAAACTCTGGCAAGTTCCATCCGATAAAAATGAAGAAAAATATCAGTCCCCAAGCATCAAATAGACTGGCACAACAGACCATGCTAACAGTTTACACAGTTACAGTGGCTTCGACCTCTTGCAGTCTGAGGGTAACAGCTCGCTTGTGCGCTTCTAGCCCTTCGACTTCTGCCATCTTTGCGACGTAGGGGCCCAGCCTTCTCAGCCCTTCTTCAGTCAGGGATTGAACAGTGATGTACTTGAGGAAAGAGTTCAGCGACACACCGCTGTACATCCTCGCGTAACCGTAGGTTGGGAGGACGTGGTTCGTCCCACTGGCGTAGTCACCCACGCTCTCGGGGGTCCATTGTCCCAAGAAAACTGACCCTGTAGTTGGAAGATCAAACATTGAGCAGGTCGAAGTATGCAAGGAGAGTTGGATACGAATCAAGATGTGTTTGGGGGCAACTAAGCTCTGGTAGCTATGCCTACCTGCGTTCTCGATGAGCTCCTCCCATTGCTCAGCATCCTTTACGTTGATGATCAAATGCTCAGGAGCATACATATTTGAGAACGATAATGCCTGGAAAGGGGGACAAACAGGGGAGGTCAATGAATCCTTGAGAACAGGAAGTAACCAGATGGATCTTAATTCGCGACTTCAAATTTCTACGATGCATACTGATAGCGTACTCCTTTTAGAAGCAAGCATCTGAGGACAAGGGCCACAAAACGATAGTTTTTTTGCATCGCAAACGAGCTGCATCGATGAACCAGGTGCAGGCGGTATAGGAAGGAATGACATGAACGAATAATTACCTCAACCATATCTCTGGCAAACACAGTGAAACTGTGGCCAAGTGCTTTGGAAGCAAAGTCGCCTCTAGGAAGAGCATCGCACTGCTTGCTAACTTCTGCTTCAATGGCACCTAAATCAACACCATCTCCAGCAATAACTAGAACAACCTGACTATCTGGGCCATGTTCTGCCTACAAGATAGACCAAACAACTGTGATCTAACATACATGGAAATGCTTGGTGAACATCAATATTATCCTATCTTTATCTGTTATCCTCAAGTTTGATATCAAAAATAGTGGACAATAGTCAATTCAACATATACTCTTGGCATTACAGAGCAGAGTAACAGGACGAGAACATACCTGAGATAGCAGATCAGCGGCAACATGAACTGGGTTGGCATATTTGTCAGCAATTACCAGAACTTCTGAAGGGCCAGCAGGCATGTCTATAGAGACCATAGCTTCGCTGTTCTGCAGTCAAATAAGAATAAGAACCACAGAAAGGAATGCACACAGAGAAGATGCCGAGCAGATACTGGTCATGATTTACACAGAAAGAACAGAATAGACCTGAAGAATCATTTTAGCAGCTGTGACATACTGGTTGCCAGGACCAAATATTTTCTCAACCTGTCAAGCGAGTAACAAAAGATGGCAAATGAGAAACAATCGTTGCATCTAACGAGTGCACGCGCCTATATTCGCAGACATTTGGAACAGGTTATGAGCTGCTAAGAGCATGACACGACTCCACAAAAGTGCTTAACTCAATTTTACAGTCCTTTAACAAGTGCATGTCAATACAACATTCTACAAGTTTCGTGATAAAGACAGAAAATGCCCCTACTGATTTTGAACAAGTAAATCATAGTGGTATAGATCTTGAGCACCTTTGGGCATGATGCGGTTCCCCATGCCATAGCGGAGATTGCCTGAAAGTAAAGAACATTTAAAAAAATAAAGGACATTGATAACATTGAACTACATAGCAGCAAGCAATATCTCAAAATATCCTTCTACCTGAGCTCCCCCAGCTTTTAGTATGTGTGTAACACCAGCTTTTTTGGCACAGTAAAGAACCTCCTGCACGAAATAGGACTAATGTTCAGATTTCCTCAATTTCACCTTACAAAAACAGAAGCATTTCCATGTCCCACAAAGCGTACCTTACATATGCTACCATCACAACTAGGGGGTGTGGCAAGAACTACAGTTTTGCATCCAGCAATCTGTGCAGGCTGTTAAAAAAGAGAATCAACATGAGAAATTCAAAACAACGAATAACTGCATGTAACTTAGTTTAGAGGACTTGAATAAACATGAGCATACCACAGCAAGCATCAATGCAGTTGAAGGCAAGACTGCAGTGCCCCCTGGAACATACAGCCCGACAGAACCAATGCATCTTGTTATCCTTTTACATCTCACGCCCTTCATACATTCGGGAATACACAAATAAATAAGCACAAGCATATAGAAAGGCCAAAGCGTAAATGGGGGCATCAAAGCATTCTCTTACTTTCATATTCTCAACTGTCTTTTCTGGCGACTTTTGTGAAACATGGAAGGCATAAATGTTGTCATACGCCACATCAAAGGCTTCCTTAACAGCTGGATCAAGCTACAAATTTGATGAAGGTGAGACAGCCAAAATCATCTAGCAGATAAAAAAACTATTTGAGGACCATCTGAATCTAGACACAAAATATACTAACATCAGGTGTACTTATTTCTAAGGGTTGAAAGCATCTGAATGCAAGTAGATAAAGCCTAGAATGGGGAGCTGCAACTGAAGAAATAAGTAATCAAACAAGCCATGTATCAATATGGTGCGTGGAGAGAAAAAGCCTGAAATTTATCTGCTTGTGACTTTGGTTAAATTAACAAGACAAACAACATAATTTAGATGCACATCACAAGATGAGTACCTCTGCATCTGGGAGATCGCTAACACGCACAACGGCATTATCGAGAGTGACCTTGTCAAACTTTTCTGTATAACTGAATAGACCATGTACAGCAAAGTAAGAAAAACTCTGCAATAGGCCATGAACAGAGCGATGAACGATCAAATAGTACACAACACTTACTCCTTAACCGCAGCATCACCTCTGACGCGCACATCTTCAACAATCGGATTCACCTAATCCCACAAATCCACAAATCCAAATCCTATGGATGTCAGGCTAGGGCAAAATTTCAACTCCATGACCATGAATAATATCACTATTATCTTACCGTGCTGAAAATGGAGGTGAAGTCAATGCGAGGGCGCGCCTTGAGGCCGCTAACCTCGGCATCGCTGAGATCGGACAGCCTATAGGACTTCATCGGGCAGCTAACACTCAGCACTGAAACCACCAAGTAGGCATATCACAATTCCGAGAATCTTATCCAACAAGCTTTATTAGGAAACAAAGGCTACAACAACAGAATACGCAAGTCAAAAGCTCGCACCTTTGGATTTGGGGACCCCGGAGGAGGCAAGACAGGGCCGGTAACCGCGACCAAGGCTGGTACCGCCGGCGAGCTGAGGCGGAGCGCGCAAGCTGCCCATCAACAGAGCCCGATTCAATTCTGTTTCTGAGGCGTTGGAGAATCAGAAGCATGGGGGAAGATGCGCTATGGTTAAGCCGACGGCTAAACCATGACCGACGAATAATACGGAAGGTAGAGAGACGAACCGAAACCAAACGGCGGCGGTGCAGGGTTTCTACGGCCGGCGGCAAAGCGACGCTGTGAAGGAGGTCGCCGCTGTCCGTGACCGTGGTCTACTGTACTGAGTGCTCCGGCAAAGGAGGCGCCGTCTCAAGGGATGGGGAAAACGAGAGACCGGCGGCGCTGAATGGGCCGTAGGTGGCGATGCTTATTTTGATGGGCCCGAGCCTAGGCTGCCCGAGTGCTGCCACACATTTGCAGTTCGGATCGGAGGCCCGATATTATGCCTAAAAAAAGAGAAATAAATCCCCTAAAAAAACTTCAAAGTAAATAATTTTCGCTAAAAAATGCTTTAAAATAAAGTCCTAAAAGATAGCCTTATAAAAACATGAAATAGGAGAAAACTGACTTATACAAAAGATCACATCAACAATGTTCTACGGCGCGACCATCATGTGGTTGGATAGTTAGGAGGACTCTGATATCCCCTGTCCACCGGAGTTCAAAGTCCCAGACTTACATTGTTGCCCGCATTTTACTCTCAAGATAATGTGCCGGCTCAGTTTCTTGGAGATGTTCATAAGGGTAGGGTGTGTATGCGTGCGTTCATAGGGATGAGTGTATGTGTGTATGTATGGCCGTTTGCATCCGTAGTAAGAAAAACATAATTTTATCTTAAAAACAACTTTTATGGTGTTTATCTTGACACAATATACGGTCTAGGTTTAGGGTATTTTGGCATCTTCGCAAAAAATTACCCTATTTGAAACAAGTTTTGGTAGAATATTTACATTTTTTTCTCACAAAGTTTACCAGACTCAAAATGATTAAAAGAACATGATTTATCTATACTCCTGGACATCAACCAATGACCCTCTCTCTTTCCCATAGAAAATTTCCACTGTCGCTCTCTTGTGTGCCCTCGTTGCGAAATACTCCCTCCGCCCCATAATATAGAGCAACGCTCGATATTAAGTGGCGGAGGGAATAACCCTTTCACACCAAGGTCCTACATAACCAGTCGCCGCTGCTCCATGATGGCCTCAGACATGTCCTTCCCTGCTCGGCTCACACCACTGTTAACTACCTCCAAATTTGTGGTGGGAGCTGGTGTGAGGGGGTTGTGGTAATGGTTTAGAGTGGGGTGAATGGATATACTAGAAACTTCTACTCTAATTTTAATGATGGTAGTTATAAAGCACTAATGAGGTTGCCTAACATGCAATTCGAAAACAAGAGAAACGATTAATCAAGTGGAAGGAAGATATGACATGAAGGTAATGAGTGGTGTTGAAGGATGCAACCATAGAGAGACTTGATGAAGATTTACCAAAGTTCACATAGTTAGCGTTGTTCTACACCTGACTGATGAAAGCTTCGAAGCTTTAGTAGTTGAAACTCGATGAAGTTTTAAAAAATTGTCAAAACATATTTAAAAGTGAGCTTGTTTCAAAGCCCACGTCAAAGAAACACAAATATGCAAAATGAAATATAAAAGTCAAAAAGAAAAATATGGGAGACGGGGTGGATGGCACCGGCGGAGCTACAACAAAGCCAGATGGGCCGTGGCCCGCCCAACCCATTGAAAAAACAATGAAGAGTATAGGTAAAGTGGGCCTTTTGAGAGAAAAAATATGTGCTTTCTTTAGCTCCGTCCACCTTTGGCCCGCCCAACCAATTTTGGGTAGCTCCGGCACTTGTGGATGTGGCATGCAATCTCTGCCAAAGAGTGTACCAAAAGCTACATGCATGAAATAATTAAGCTCTAATTGTAAAACAAGTTCGTAAATCTTGGCGAAATCATGTGGCTGCATGCGTGCGTGCTGCAAATCGTCTTCACTGCTGCGAAGGAGTAAACCAAATTTGCGGTTAGTGAGTGTAATAACAAATAAACAGTTGCTTCGTACTGCGATTAGTGTGTTTGAAATGATATATCGAGGCCGTACAACCAATGGACATTTCACCAACATGACACATGGTCAGTATCTTCTGCTGTTCCCGACTAACAATTAACAAACATCCGTTTGTTGGATGAACAGCTAATATTTCTAGATCGCTGGGTCACTCCATGAGGATGCCAGTTACGTACTAAAAGGTTCTTTCCTGTATAAATTTGTCAAGGCCACTGGCAGGAGGGCTCCATCAACTGACAGCCTCACGGACCCGTATGCGCCACGGCCCAACCGCCAGCGACGGCCCAACCCAAAGGTGCATGGACCAGAGTGGGTGTGATCTGCAACCGCTCCCTATACCTACACGCTGGCGTAGAAGCGAAGACTCATCCAGTGGATCACCGAACCCGGCGGCGGCGGCTCTTGTTCTTTCCCTTCCTTCCTTCTCAATTCGTGTATTCCTAAATTGTACCCTGAACCACCACTGAATTCGTATGAGAAGCAATAGATCGAGAGGACTACTACTGGGCTGCTAACATCTGGTATTCAGAGCCTCTGATCCGCGTCCTGGCGCACTTGATCGAGACCAGACTGCAGAAATCGATCAAGGACCGGATCTCTGCCATGGAACCGTCTTTCAAGGACTACTTCGACAAGCTCACGGGTTCCCTAGACGCGATCCATGCCGACATCCGCGGCCACACCGCCAAGCTCGACGATCTGGCCCAGTGGCGGCCTGATCTGGAGAAGCGCGTGGACCAACTCGCGGTCGCGATCGCCGAGCTTCAACAGGCGCGACCGGCTCCGACTGCAGAAGGGCAGTCCGCGGCGGCACGCGCGCCGCGACCACCTACTCCACCGGCGCCTCTGCGTGACCACGTCGGCACCAGCAAGAGCGCGGAGGGCGACGCCCTCGGGTCAATCGACCACGGCATCGACGTCATACCTCGGGGCCTGGCACCGGCGTTCGCGTCGGTGGCCACCCCGGCCAACGGTCAGTTTTCGTTGATCTCACCTTCCATCACGTCTCCTTACGCGCACGCCAGCCAGTTGCTTGCGGGGATCGGGCAGACCCATCCTTCGATAGGGTTTCCCCAGTTCACCGGAGAGAACCCCCGATTGTGGAAGACACTGTGCGAACAATACTTTCATATGTTTGGAATTCAGGAGAGGTACTGGGTTCCTATGGCGTCTCTGAACTTCACGGGAGCCGCGTTGTGGCTGCAATCAGTTCAGAAAAAACTTTCTGAATTTGATTGGGAGTCGTTTTCGTCGTTGTTGTGTACGCGCTTTGGATGTGATCGACACCACTTACTGATTCGTCAGTTTTATTCCCTGGCGCAGAAAACTACCGTAGCTGAGTATATTGAGCAGTTTGAGTTGATTATCAGCCATTTGTTTGCTTATTCTGAATCAATTCACCCTTACTATTATCTCACTCGTTTTGTGGAGGGACGCCGACATCCGTGCAGTGGTGCTGGTGTTGGGTAACGTAGCAATAATTCAAAATTTTCCTACGTGTCACCAAGATCAATATAGGAGATGCTAGCAACGAGAGAGAAGGAGTGCATCTTCATACCCTTGAAGATCGCTAAGCGGAAGCGTTACAAGAACGCGGTTGATGGAGTCGTACTCGCAGCGATTCAAATCGCGGAAGATCCGATCTAGCGCCGAACGGACGGCGCCTCCGCGTTCAACACACGTACAACCCGGGGACGTCTCCTCCTTCTTGATCCAGCAAGGGGAGAGGAGAAGTTGAGGGAGAACTCCAGCAGCACGACGGCGTGGTGGCAATGGAGCTCGTGGTTCTCCGGCAGAGCTTCGCTAAGCACTACGGAGGAGGAGGAGGAGGAGGAGGAGGAGGTGTATGAGGAGGGAGGGCTGCGCCAGGGAAGAGGTGCGGCTGCCCTCCCACCCCTCCACTATATATAGGGGAAAGGGGAGAGGGGAAGGCGCCCTAGGGTTTCCCCTAGGGGGCGGCGGCCAAGCAGATTGGATCTCCCTAGGGAAAATCCTAGGGAGACTTGCCCCCCAAGCCAAGCAGGTGGAGGCTTGCCTCCCAAGCCAGGTGGAGGCGCCCCACCTCCCCAAGTAACGTGGGAAAGATTGTGGGGGTGCACCACCCCTTAGTGGGCTGGTTTGCCCCGTCCCCTTTGGCCCATGAGGCCCTCCAACACTTGTCGGGGCTCCCGAAACACCTTTCGGTCATGCTGGCCATAGCCTGGTACCCCCGGAACACTTTCGGACTCCAATACCCTTCGTCCAATATATCGATCTTCACCGCCGGACCATTCCGGAACTCCTCGTGATGTCCGGGATCTCATCCGAGACTCCGAACAACCTTCGGTAACCACATACTATTTCCCATAACAACTCTAGCGTCACCGAACCTTAAGTGTGTAGACCCTACGGGTTCGGGAACCATGCAGACATGACCGAAACACCTCTCCGGCCAATAACCAATAGCGGGATCTGGATACCCATATTGGCTCCCACATGTTCCACGATGATCTCATCGGATGAACCACGATGTCGGGGATTCAATCAATCTCGTATACAATTTCCTTTGTCTATCGGCATGTTACTTGCCCGAGATGTGATCGTCGGTATCCCAATACCTCGTTCAATCTTGTTACTGGCAAGTCTCTTTACTCGTTCCGTAACGCATGATCCCGTGGCTAACTCCTTAGTCACATTGAGCTCATTATGATGATGCATTACCGAGTGGGCCCAGAGATACCTCTCCGTCATACGGAGTGACAAATCCCAGTCTCGATTCGTGCCAACCCAACAGACACTTTCGGAGATACCTGTAGTGCACCTTTATAGCCACCCAGTTACGTTGTGACGTTTGGTACACCCAAAGCATTCCTACGGTATCCGGGAGTTGCACAATCTCATGGTCTAAGGAAACGATACTTGACATTAGAAAAGCTCTTAGCAAACAAACTACACGATCTTGTGCTATGCTTAGATTGGGTCTTGTCCATCACATCATTCTCCTAATGATGTGATCCCGTTATCAATGACATCCAATGTCCATGGTCAGGAAACCATAACCATCTATTGATCAACGAGCTAGTCAACTAGAGGCTTACTAGGGACATGTTGTGGTCTATGTATTCGCACATGTATTACGGTTTCCAGTTAATACAATTATAGCATGAACAATAGACAATTATCATGAACAAGGAAATACAATAATAACCATTTTATTATTGCCTCTAGGGCATATTTCCAACAGTTGGTTCAGAGACCATCGGACCTCGACACGGCCTGCGCTCTGGCGCTACTTCAGGAGGAGGTGGCGGACGGGGTGGCTCGGGAGCGTGTGCGCACTCCACCAGCGAGGCAGAACACCACCGACTGGGCGGGGCGGGGCAACGCAAGCACGCCCATGGTATTGCCCCCGCCTCCACCTCAAGGGCGCCCGCCTACTCCAACGACAGCCACCGACCGGCGGGCGATCGACGCCAACCGCGCCGAGGGAACCAAGCTCAAGGCCCTGCGTGAGTATCGGCGCGCTCGCGGTCTATGCTTCAAGTGTGGCGAGCGCTGGGGGCAAGAGCACACCTGTCCTACCAGCGTTCAACTTCACGTGGTGGAGGAGCTCCTGGAACTCTTCAGCATTGACAGCCCGGACGGTCCACCCACTCCAAGACGCGAAGAACAACATACAGAGACAGCAATGGCAATTTCCCGTCACGCTCTCACTGGCAGTTCAACCCCGAAGGCAATTCGTCTACACGCGTGGCTGCAAGGGCGCGAGGTCCTCGTTCTAGTGGACTCGGGGAGTTCAACTTCCTTCCTCGATGCGGGCCTCGGTTCCTCACTGTCAGGCGTGGTACACTTGCGTCGGCCCTGCCGTGTCAAGGTAGCCGACGGAGGCGAACTCTGCTGTGTATCTCACATTCCCAAGTGCTGTTGGACAACACAGGGCCAAGAATTTGTTGGGGAACATAGTAATTTCAAAAAAATTCCTACGAACATGCAAGATCATGGTGATGCATAGCAACGAGAGGGGAGAGTGTTGTCCACGTACCCTCGTAGACCGAAAGCGGAAGCGTTAACACAACGCGGTTGATGTAGTCGTACGTCTTCACGATCCGACCGATCAAGTACCGAACGTACGGCACCTCCGAGTTCAGCACACGTTCAGCTCGATGACTTCCCTCGAACTCCGATCCAGCCGAGTGTTGAGGAAGAGTTTCGTCAGCACGACGGCGTGGTGACGATGATGATGTTCTACCGACGCAGGGCTTCGCCTAAGCACCGCTACGATATTATCGAGGTGTAATATGGTGGAGGGGGCACCGCACACGGCTAAGAGATCAATAGATCAATTGTTGTGTCTATGGGGTGCCCCCTGCCCCCGTATATAAAGGAGCAAGGGGGAGGCCGGCCGGCCCTTGTTGGCGCGCCAGGAGGAGGAGTCCTCCTCCTAGTAGGAGTAGGACTCCCCTCTTTCCTACTCCTACTAGGAGGGGGAAAGGAAGGGGGGATGGAGAAGGAAAGGGGGGCGCCGCCCCCCCTCTCCTAGTCCAATTCGGACCAGAGGGAGAGGGGGGGCGCGGCCCCTCCTGGCTGCCCCTCTCTGTCTCCACTAAGGCCCATAAGGCCCATTACTTCTCCCGGGGGGGTTCCGGTAACCCTCCGGCACTCCGGTTTTCTCCGAAATCACCCGGAACATTTCCGATGTCCGAATATAGTCGTCCAATATATCAATCTTTATGTCTCGACCATTTCGAGACTCCTCGTCATGTCCGTGATCACATCCGGGACTCCGAAAAACCTTCGGTACATCAAAACATATAAACTCATAATATAACTGTCATCGTAACGTTAAGCGTGCGGACCCTACGGGTTCGAGAACTATGTAGACATGACCGAGACACGTCTCCGGTCAATAACCAATAGCGGAACCTGGATGCTCATATTGGCTCCCACATATTCTACGAAGATCTTTATCGGTCAAACCGCATAACAACATACGTTGTTCCCTTTGTCATCGGTATGTTACTTGCCCGAGATTCGATCGTCGGTATCTCAATACCTAGTTCAATCTCGTTATCGGCAAGTCTCTTTACTCGTTCCGTAATACATCATCTTGCAACAAACTCTTTAGTTGCAATGCTTGCAAGGCTTAAGTGATGTGCATTACCGAGAGGGCCCAGAGATACCTCTCCTACAATCGGAGTGACAAATCCTAATCTCGAAATACGCCAACCCAACAAGTACCTTTGGAGACACCTGTAGAGCACCTTTATAATCACCCAGTTATGTTGTGACGTTTGGTAGCACACAAAGTGTTCCTCCGGTAAACGGGAGTTGCATAATCTCATAGTCATAGGAACATGTATAAGTCATGAAGAAAGCAATAGCAACATTCTAAACGATCAAGTGCTAAGCTAACGGAATGGGTCAAGTCAATCACATCATTCTCCTAATAATGTGATCCCGTTAATCAAATGACAACTCATGTCTATGGCTAGGTAACATAACCATCTTTGATCAACGAGCTAGTCAAGTAGAGGCATACTAGTGACACTCTGTTTGTCTATGTATTCACACAAGTATTATGTTTCCGGTTAATACAATTCTAGCATGAATAATAAACATTTATCATGAAATAAGGAAATAAATAATAATTTTATTATTGCCTCTAGGGCATATTTCCTTCAGAATTTACCACCGATATGAAGATATTACCGCTTGGAGCTTATGATGCCATTGTGGGCATGGACTGGCTAGAAGAACACAGCCCCATGAACGTGGACTGGCGTGGCAAGCATATGTTGATTACCACACCGCAAGGGCCGTCTCATTTGCAAGGTCACTCAGATGGCGTCGCTCCATGTTCAGAAATCAACGGCCTGCAACTGTACTCTCTTCAGCGACAGGGGGCTTTGTCCCAGGTCATTCAGCTCTGCCAAATCACAGAGGGGGATGAAATTTATGCACCAACTCCTGACAACATCCAGGCCGTCATCGACAAGTTTTCAGATGTCTTTGGTGAGGATTCGTTCCGGAGTTGTGAGGATTCGTTCGACTCCGTCTGCTTGTCTTCTTCATGGACTCGTTCTTCTTCCTCGCGGGTTTTCAGGCAAGATAACCATACCCTCGAAATCACTTCTATCTTTGCTTTGCTAGTTGCTCGTTCTATTGCCATGCTGTGCTACCTACCACTTGCTATATCATGCCTCCCTTATTGCCATGTCAGCCCCTAACCTTTTCACCCTTCCTAGCAAACCGTTGTTTGGCTATGTTACCGCTTTGCTCAGCCCCTTCTTATAGCGTTGCTAGTTGCAGGTGAAGATGAAGATTGCTCCATGTTGGATTATGTTTATGTTGGGATATCACAATATCTCTTATTTAATCAATGCATCTATATACTTGGTAAAGGGTGGAAGGCTCGGCCTTATGCCTGGTGTTTTGTTCCACTCTTGCCGCCCTAGTTTCCGTCATACCGGTGTTATGTTCCTTGATTTTGCGTTCCTTACGCGGTTGGGTGATTTATGGGACCCCCTTGACAGTTCGCCTTGAATAAAACTCCTCTAGCAAGGCCCAACCTTGGTTTTACCATTCGCCTACCTAAGCCTTTTTCCCTTGGGTTCTGCAGACTCAAGGGTCATCTTTATTTACCCCCCGGGCCAGTTCTCCTTCGAGTGCTGGTCCAAACCGAGCGATGTCTGGCGCCCCCGGGCAACCAGGGTCTATGCCAACCCGACGTCTTGCTCATCCGGTGTGCCCTGAGAACGAGATATGTGCAGCTCCTATTGGGATTTGTCGGCACATCCGGGCGGCTTTGCTGGTCTTGTTTTACCATTGTCGAAATGTCTTGTAAACCGGGATTCCGAGACTGATCGGGTCTTTCCGGGAGAAGGTTTATCATTCGTTGACCGTGAGAGCTTATGATGGGCTAAGTTGGGACACCCCTGCAGGGTATTATCTTTCGAAAGCCGTGCCCGCGGTTATGTGGGAGATGGGAATTTGTTAATATCCGGTTGTAGAGAACTTGGCACTCGACCTTAATTAAAACGCATCAACCGTGTGTGTAGCCGTGATGGTCTCTTCTCGGCGGAGTCCGGGAAGTGAACACGGTTTCTGGGTTATGTTTTGACGTAAGTAGGTGTTCAGGATCACTTCTTGATCATTGCTAGTTCACGACTGTTCCGTTGCTTCTCTTCTCGCTCTCATTTGCTTATGTTAGCCACCATATATGCTTAGTCGCTGCTGCAACCTCACCACCTTACCCTTGCCTACCCTTAAGCTTAAATAGTCTTGATCTCGCGGGTGTGAGATTGCTGAGTCCTCGTGACTCACAGATACTTCCAAAACAGTTGCAGGTGCCAGGGATACCAGTGCAGGTGACGCAACCGAGCTCAAGTGGGAGCTCGATGAAGATCTTGTTCGTTGTGTTGTTTATTTTCATGTTGATCAGTAGTGGAGCCCAGTTGAGACGATCGGGGATCTAGCAGTTGGGTTGTCTTCTTTTATTTTGGTTCCGTAGACGAACCTATGTGTGTACTCTTGAATGATGTATGAATTCATTTATGTATTGTGTGAAGTGGCGATTGTAAGCCAACTCTTTATCCCATTCTTGTTCATTACATGGGATTGTGTGAAGATGACCCTTCTTGCGACAAAACCACAATGCGGTTATGCCTCTAAGTCGTGCCTCGACATGTGGGAGATATAGCCGCATCGTGGGCGTTACAAGTTGGTAATCAGAGCCATCCCCGACTTAGGAGCCCCCTGCTTGATCGAATCGCTGGCGTTGTTGAGTCTAGAACAAAAATGTTTTGAGTCTTAGGATTATATATATCGGAGAGTAGGATTCTTTTTACTCCTCAGTCCCTTCGTCGCTCTGGTGAGGTCCCCTGACGTAGAAGTTTTGACTATTCTCTCCTCAAATTTCACTAAAAAAAATTTAGGATCACGCGGGTATCTTGGAATCGTTCCGATGGTTTTGTGACGAGAACATTGTTCTTGGTGCCTCCTGACATTTAGGGGTTGTGGCAGTGTCCCGGGGAGTTGAGCTCCGAGGTGTTGTCGTCACAATTTTATCGTTGCAGTTCTGGAATACCTGAGTTTCGCCGACATCGAAATCTCTTTTATGCAGTTGTTGGTGAGATCACCTCGACGCCACCCAGTACTGGGGCGGGAGTTCGGGAGTATTGCCATAACTCATATAACAGATGTTTTTCGAAGGTTGAGGTAAACGATTTTCGAAGGTTTCTTGGTTATGTGTTGACGGATGGATACAGCTGGATCTAGGGATTGCTAGTTTGGGTGATATATTTTGTGTCCCCTGTATCCCCAACACCAGATTGCATAACCAGAAAGTTTCGGGAGTTTATAAGTGGGAATTCAAGTAGCTCTTAGGATATCTTTCCGACAGATGCATGATATGAGATTGGGGTTCGACGTCTAGTGGTCCGCCTGTACACAGTTGGTTTTACAGTGGTCTCGTAGTGTCTTAAAGAGTCCTTGGCTATGCCGACTCGGGGACGCTTCGTATGTCATGTGCACTGCCTTGTACATGATGGTGCTGTACGATCGAGCCCGTGTGGGCCCCACCACGAAAACTTCAGACGAAATCTCTATCATATGTTTGTTCCGGCTTATTCTGCGAGCCAATCCTTTGTTTTGTATTTATTTGTGGTATTCGAGTTGCTTCGAAGTCAAATGTTGAATCCATACTTTTCCTAAACGGTGTTCTCATATTGCTATGTGAATACTAATCCTTCTTGATCATCGAGGTCGTCATGGTAATTTCTTTTCCAACCGGCGTGCTTCTCTTCAAGTGGATCCAATCATTTCAACATTCGCAAGATCACCTCTCAGTTTCCCAACATTGTTCGTTTCATCCGTTTCCAAGTTGTCTTTGTTTTCCCGCCCTCCCACCCTTCTTCCTTCAAGGAATCAGATTGCTTAATCTAGTATCCATTTTATTCATGTGAAGTCCCTTCATTCTTTTCAATCAATGTTCTTACCCGGTGGTTCTCATGAAGTTGTTCTTCAAGTTCATCATTCTTCATTCTTTTTCTTCTCCGGTGGATTCAATTCAAGCTTTGTCGATCATACCCTTTCCTCGTTTCAAATACTTTCTCATGTCGGTGCATCTCTTAATCATCCACCTCTTGCTATTCATGTTATCTGGAGTGTTGAAGATATCTATGAAGATTCGCATTTCCATTCCAAATCCATTCAAGCTATTTCGAGGTTGTTATCACATTCAAGCCATGTAATTCAACCGGCGTGATCTTTCTTTTAATCATTTCAACGGTGTTTCTTTTGAGTGGGCCTTAACCCACAGGTCTTTTTCCAGGATCTTACCTGACTCTTCTAATTTTCCCGGAGTTTCTAAAATTCATTGCAAAGTTTGACGTAAGAATGAATTATCATCAGTCAAATGTCTTTCTCCTAGATCTTTCAAATTCTTTTCGTCATTGGTTCAACCTTTCCAATTTTCGTTCCGGAGTGCCTCAATAATTCTTGATGGTGTTTCTTATCATCATTCTCAACATTTGAAGACCGAAGAAGAATTTCTCCTAAATCTTGGTCCGTTCTCTTGAAGATTCATAGTTCTAACTTGATGCCATCCTCTCATAATTGTTTTCGATTGCGAGAATTCTTTTCATACCCATCCGGAGAATCTCATGAGTTGTTTTCGCTTCTTGATCATCCAAAGGCCATCATTTCAGAAGATTTCTTCCTTCTAAGTTTTCAGCTTCGTTCTCCAATTATTCTAAATTGATGTCTCTTCGTTCTTCTCCATATTCTCCTGGTGCATCACTCAAATATCCTCTAATCAGTTCATGATCTCTTCGTTTCACTTGTATCTAAATTCTGTCTAGTATCTTCATTCGTTTTTCCAATTCTTCCCGGTGAATTGCACCTTTGCTACTTTGTTTTCCAATTCTTACGGTGATTCGTTCTCTTTTCTTCATTCATTTTAAATTCTTACGGTGGTTCGTTCAAGAGTTCTCTTCCTTGGTTATCATATAAATTTATTCGTTCTTTCCAATCCTACCGGTGGTTCGATGAAGACCTTCCCAAGTTTTCGCTATATCTATCTTAATCCTTTCTACGAGAATAAGTAGTATGCAAAAATCCGTTGCTTGTCATCAATTTATATTGGTGAAGGATAAGCATAACATAATTCTTATCCTTGTTTCCTCCAAGTGATTAATTCCTTCTTCCGGAGTTCGTTCATGATATCGAACTATCGGTTCCAAGTTGTTCATCTTTCTTTCCGGAGTTCCATGTTATTTCAATTATATCATTTCAAAGCTTCATCTAATCATTGCAAGGCTTCTCCCGGAGTTCTTTTCTACTTTCCATTTCGTTTGATCATTCTTTTATTACCGGAGTTCTTCATGGAGGCTCTACATGGTGGCTCATCAAGGATTCGTTTCATTCTTCAATTGTTCTTCAAGATTTCTCTCGGAGTTAAGATCCGCCAGGCTATACTCAAAAAATTAACATGGTGTTCAACACATGTCTTGTTTTGAGGAGTTCAAGTATTCTTCATCTTGCATTCCGAAGTGCAATTCTTTCTACCTCATTTTGAGATGGTGTTATGTCCTTCTTGAAAATTTCCATTCATGTTCCATGTTTCACTTGTTGTTAAGAATGAGGTATTTTAAATCCATCAATCTCGTCGTTGGATTTATCTTGTGTCATGTTTCACCTAAAGCTTTCCCTAAGGATTTTGCTATTTATGGTGCTCATAAATGACCCAAGTTCTTCATTTGTCCTCCCGGTGAAATAAGTTTCTCGTCTCCTTGTTGATATCAATCTAATCATTTGTTTCCGTTGGTGGCAGAAGCTCACCTCATAATTTTGAGAAAGTGTTTCCATAAGCCCACTACAAGCTTATTCTTTTCGTTGTTGGTTTTTCCAACAAACTCCGTTCTAATCTTCTTGGAACGGTACTTTCCAAGCTCATTTGTGGCAGAAGTTGGCATTTTCTTCTCCATTCTTACTTCAAGGATCTATCTTCTATTATTTATTTCTTCCGAAGGCATCGTGATGTTGCTCTCTTCACTCATCTTCTCGGTTTGTGAGGACCGTGTTTTTTCCATGCTTATCCATTTAACCGGAGTGTCGTGTTTTCATTCGAGTTCTCTCATCTTATCAAGTTTTGTCTCCTCCCTCAACCGGAGTGCGATCTGAAATCTTTTTTTCCCCTTGTGCCATTCTTGCATTAGTTCCGGAGGCAATGTGTTGTTAATTTCATCGAGTATCCCCTCATCTTGTCAAATTCATGTTCAATTCCTTCCAGTTACAGTCGGAGTGCTGCCCAAATTATATCACTCTTATTCCTTCCCTATCTTGTTTTAACCGGAGTGGTTTAAATATCTATCGTGTCAATTAACCTCAAGGTTCACATGGTGTTCCTTGTCTCTCTTTTCTACCGGTGTGCTGTCATATTCCTTTTGATCCGTTAAGCTCTCGTTTCATATTCTTCAACCTATAAAGGTTCTTGTAATGGTCCTTGTTCCTCTTGCTGAACGGAGTGTTGTAAATTTTGTTCACCTTCGTCGTGTCATTTCTTCGAGCTTTGCAACATCTCAAGGTTCAATGGGTTCACTCATTTGTCAAAGAAGCAATTTGTTTTACCTCTTCCTCTTCCGCTTTTCTCCGGTGCCATCCTAGATCTCGGGACGAGATCCTCTTGTAGTGGTGGAGTGTTGTAAGGCCCCGAGGCCGACGCTTCAGAAGACTTCCTTATTTTCGTGATCACCGCGTGTTTCTTTTGGTGCTTGCTCTTTTATTTTTTTGCATTGCATCATGTCATCATGCCATCATGTCATTAATCTTTGCATCAACTCAACTAAATAAATTGCATGGATCTTCGATCCATTTAAAATCGAGGGAATTCACATGGTGTTTTCTCTTTATAACATATCCTCCCAATATTATTAGGGAGCTATTAAAAATATTCCATTCTTTAGGAATAAACCATAACACACTTACAGTTTAAGTTTCATGCCTTTTCCTTCTCAATTCCCGGCCTCCATCCTTGCTATAAATTCTTTTGTCACCTTCCCAAGCTCCTCCATTAATGTTCATCTTCTACCCATAAATCTTGCTACATGTCCCGAACCTCTCTGCCTAATTTCACCTCTATTGAAGTTCTTTTGGTCAGGTTCAAAAATGACCCAAGCTTGAATTAATTCAAACTTGTTTAAATTTTCTGCCTCTAAAATTGCCCAACTCAATTTTATCAAATAGTGGGTAATTCCAGGAGCTCGAGGATATTTTTATATCTGCAAAACTCCTCTCCTAGCCCCCTGGCCTTTTTATTTTTCCTTGCAGCTGCTTGTTAGTTCTAGCAAATAAAGGAAAGGGAGCCCAGCAGCCAGGCCGGCCCATTTGTGTCATGCCCATCCATCCCTCCTAACCCTAGCCCGATCCCCTCGCAGCATCTCTTCCTCTCGCTCCCGTGCCCGCCGCCACACCCGCACGCAGCCCCGATCCCATCTCTCGATCCCCTGGCCACTCCTGCATTCCCCGCTCGTGCTGCCGCCTCCTTCCAGCAAGCGCGCCCGCCGGCGTCGACCACCACCACCAGGAGCTCCGCCGCGCCCGGCTCCGGCCACCCTCGAGTGTCGCCCCGCGCCGCAGCCGTCGTCATCCACGCTAGCAGGAGCATCGCACCGTCCTCGCACGGTTCCCCTTCGCCATCCACAAGGCCCTGTGCCAAGTCCTGCTGTCGGGCGCCTCCTTCTCCTCCCCGTAGCTCCTCCGCCGTGGCTGCACCTTCACCACCACATGCGCGTCGCTGCCCGCACCACAACCAAGCTGGCCTCCTGCTCCGACGTGGTTGCGCTGCAGCGCGTCCTCCCTTGCCGGCGTGAAGCCTCGCCTGAGTCCGCCCTGCCTTGCCTCTGCGCCGCTCCGCCCCTCGTCTCGCCGCGTCCTCCCTCTGCCTCCTCGCCATGGCCCTCGCGAGCTTCCTCGCGCTGCACCCTCGCGCTGCGCCCTTGTCCCGATTCCCTCCTACCCGTGCTCCTCGTCCGGCCCCGCCGTCCAGCCGCGCCGCGCCCTCAAGCGCCTCGCCTCGCCGCTGCCTCCCCGCCACCCCGCAGCATCTCGTCTACCGTCGCCGTGGGTTTTCCATCAAGTTCGGCTACAGCACAAGGATATGTACAACTACGCGTAGTCGCCGAGTACGATTACTCACGGGACTCGTCAAGTTCATCTACGTGCGTGCACGACTACACATCCGGGATGCGTCCAGTACCTCTACGGAAGACACGAACGTCTATGAACCGTGTACGACGAACATTGCCAAAGACCGTCGAGTACCACTACGTTGGCCAAGTACACCTTCGTCAAGACCGATGCCCGAACAAGCACCGTTGGCATGGATTGCGTCAAGTACCTCTACCGATGACCCTGAACATCTACGGAGTTTGCACGATTGCGAGATGTGAACCACTACTTCTAATACCGTCCCCGTGAACAACTACTTCCACTTCGAACGCGTTCCGCCCCGAATGCACGCTTCGAAGGTATAACCCCGAGACGACGTCCGTGGACCGAATGCATGTGTGTTGTATGAGATGCTCGTGGTTGCACCGTTTCCGAGTTGTCATTCCATGTTCCTCCTCGTTGTCATGCCATCGTCCCGTGGGAACCCGGTAACCGGGATCACCCCACCATCTTTTGCATGTTCCGCACATCCACATCTTCGTTTGCACCGGTCGCTCAACGAGTTATCGGAACCGGGACGTTGCCATGGCATCGTTTCCGTTTTCATCGCCGTGGCACCCAATTCTTTCTGCCATGGTGACCAAATGCTCCTAATCATCTTCATGTTAACATTTTCATAAAATTGCATATAACTTACATCTGTCATTCGCATCATGATAACAACATTTAAAATGTCTAAAATTGATGTTTGCATTAAAATTGCTAAATGACATATGGGGTTTTCCGGTATTGTCGTTTGTTATTTCCGGCCTCATTTAAACGTGCCTAGATAGGTTGTTTAATTATGCTTCACCCCTTGCCATGGTTAACAACATTTAATATTGTTGGTTACTTAAACAAGAGCGAACTAAATAATTAAATGTGGTGTTTCGTCAATATGCAACTCGTTGCATATTGAGCTCCACTTAATTTGTAGTGTTGTTTGTTGCACTTTGCCATGCCATGCCTCTTTAAACCGGACATGCATCATACTTGTTTGTGCATCATGCCATGTTTCTGTGGTGGTTGTTTACTATGTTGTTTGTTTCTTTCCGGTTTGCTTCTCCCGTTAGCTTCGGTTTCGTTCCGGAGTTGTGAGGATTCGTTCGACTCCGTCCGCTTGTCTTCTTCATGGACTCGTTCTTCTTCCTTGCGGGTTTTCAGGCAAGATGACCATACCCTCGAAATCACTTCTATCTTTGCTTTGCTAGTTGCTCGTTCTATTGCCATGCTGCGCTACCTACCACTTGCTATATCATGCCTCCCTTATTGCCATGTCAGCCCCTAACCTTTACACCCTTCCTAGCAAACCGTTGTTTGGCTATGTTACCGCTTTGCTCATCCCCTTCTTATAGCATTGCTAGTTGCAGGTGAAGATGAAGATTGCTCCATGTTGGATTATGTTTATGTTGGGATATCACAATATCTCTTATTTAATCAATGCATCTATATACTTGGTAAAGGGTGGAAGGCTCGGCCTTATGCCTGGTGTTTTGTTCCACTCTTGCCGCCCTAGTTTCCGTCATACCGGTGTTATGTTCCTTGATTTTGCGTTCCTTACGCGGTTGGGTGATTTATGGGACCCCCTTGACAGTTCGCCTTGAATAAAACTCCTCCAGCAAGGCCCAACCTTGGTTTTACCATTCGCCTACCTAAGCCTTTTCCCTTGGGTTCTGCAGACTCAAGGGTCATCTTTATTTACCCCCCCGGGCCAGTTCTCCTTCGAGTGTTGGTCCAAACCGAGCGATGTCCGGCGCCTCCTGGGCAACCAGGGTCTATGCCAACCCGACGTCTTGCTCATCCGGTGTGCCCTGAGAACGAGATATGTGCAACTCCTATCAGGATTTGTCGGCACATCCGGGCGGCTTTGCTGGTCTTGTTTTACCATTGTCGAAATGTCTTGTAAACCGGGATTCCGAGACTGATCGGGTCTTTCCGGGAGAAGGTTTATCCTTCGTTGACCGTGAGAGCTTATGATGGGCTAAGTTGGGACACCCCTGCAGGGTATTATCTTTCGAAAGCCGTGCCCACGGTTATGTGGCAGATGGGAATTTGTTAATATCCGGTTGTAGAGAACTTGGCACTTGACCTTAATTAAAACGCATCAACCGTGTGTGTAGCCGTGATGGTCTCTTCTCGGCGGAGTCCGGGAAGTGAACACGGTTTCTGGGTTATGTTTTGACGTAAATAGGTGTTCAGGATCACTTCTTGATCATTGCTAGTTCACGACCGTTCCGTTGCTTCTCTTCTCGCTCTCATTTGCGTATGTTAGCCACCATATATGCTTAGTCGCTGCTGCAACCTCACCACCTTACCCTTGCCTACCCTTAAGCTTAAATAGTCTTGATCTCGCGGGTGTGAGATTGCTGAGTCCTCGTGACTCACAGATACTTCCAAAACAGTTGCAGGTGCCAGGGATACCAGTGCAGGTGACGCAACCGAGCTCAAGTGGGAGCTCGATGAAGATCTTGTTCGTTGTGTTGTTTATTTTCATGTTGATCAGTAGTGGAGCCCAGTTGGGACGATCGGGGATCTAGCAGTTGGGTTGTCTTCTTTTCTTTTGGTTCCGTAGACGAACCTATGTGTGTACTCTTGAATGATGTATGAATTCATTTATGTATTGTGTGAAGTGGCGATTGTAAGCCAACTCTTTATCCCATTCTTGTTCATTACATGGGATTGTGTGAAGATGACCCTTCTTGCGACAAAACCACAATGCGGTTATGCCTCTAAGTCGTGCCTCGACACGTGGGATATATAGCCGCATCGTGGGCGTTACAGCTTTCTTGTTCCATCTTACTGAAAATGAGGCCTTTCAGTCATCTTGCCCATGTGGTATGATTTGCATGTCTCAAGTGATTCAAAATCAAGTGAGTCCAAACGATCCATCTGTATGGACTTTCTTCATGCATATATACTAATAGACATGGTTCGCATGTCTCAATCTTTTCAAAAACGAGTGAGTCCAAAGATCCATCAACATGGAGCTTCTTCATACGTTTTATACCAATATGACTCAATTGGCAGTGCCACAAGTATGTGGTACCATCATTACTATCTTATATCTTTTGGCATGAACGTGTGTATCACTACGATCGAGATTCAATAAACCATTCATTTTAGGTGCAAGACCATTGAAGGTATTATTCAAATAGACAGAGTAACCATTATTCTCCTTAAATGAATAACCGTATTGCGATAAACATAATCCAATCATGTCTATGCTCAACGCAAACACCAAATAACAATTATTTAGGTTTAACACCATTCTCGATGGTAGAGGGAGCATGCGATGCTTGATCACATCAACCTTGGAAACACTTCCAACACATATCGTCATCTCACCTTTAGCTAGTCTCCGTTTATTCCGTAGCCTTTTATTTCGAGTTACCAACACTTAGCAACCGAACCGGTATCTAATACCCTGGTGCTACTAGGAGTACTAGTAAAGTACACATTAATATACTTCTGTCGACCTTGCCTGCCTTCTCATCTACCAAGTATCTAGGGTAGTTCTGCTTCAGTGACCGTTCCCCTCATTACAGAAGCACTTAGTCTCGGGTTTGGGTTCAACCTTGGGTTTCTTCTCTGGAGCAGCAACTGATTTGCCGTTTCATGAAGTATCCCTTCTTGCCCTTGCCCTTCTTGAAACTAGTGGTTTTACTAACCATCAACAATTGATGCTCCTACTTGATTTCTACTTTCGCGGTGTCAAACATCGCGAGTTGCTCAAGGATCATCATGTCTATCCCTGATATGTTATAGTTCATCACGAAGCTCTAATAGCTTGGTGGCAGTGACTATGGAGAACCATCACTATCTCATCTGGAAGACAACTCCCACTCGATTCAAGCGATTGTAGTATCAGACAATCCGAGCACATGCTCAACGATTGAGCTTTTCTCCCTTAGTTTGCAGGCTTAAGAAACTTGTCAGAGGTCTCATACCTCTTGACGTGGGCACTAGTCTGAAATCCCAATTTCAGTCTTTGGAACATCTCATATGTTCTGCGACGTTTCAAAAACATCTTTGGTGCCACAATTTTAAACCGTTAGCATCACACACTGAACTATCACGTAGTCATCAAAACATGTATGTTAGATGTTTCGCAACATCTACAGACGACGCTTGAGGTTCAACACACCGAGCGGTGCATTAAGGACATAAGCCTTCTGTGCAGCAATGAGGACAATCCTCAGTTTACGGACCCAGTCCGCATAATTGCTACTATCAACTTTCAACTAAATTTTCTCTAGGAACATATCTTTAGTAGAACTAAAGCGTAAGCTACGACATAATTTGCAAAGACCTTTTGACTATGTTCATGATAATTAAGTTCATCTAATCAAATTATTTAATGAACTCCCACTCAGATAGACATCCCTCTAGTCATCTAAGTGATACATGATCCGAGTCAACTAGGCCGTGTCCGATCATCACGTGAGACGGACTAGTCATCATCGGTGAACATCTCCATGTTGATCGTATCTACTATACGACTCATGTTCGACCTTTCGGTCTCTTGTGTTCTGAGGCCATGTCTGTACATGCTAGGCTCGTCAAGTCAACCTAAGTGTTTCGCATGTGTAAATCTGGCTTACACCCGTTGTATGCGAACGTTAGAATCTATCACACCCGATCATCACGTGGTGCTTCGAAACAACGAACCTTCGCAATGGTGCACAGTTAGGGGGAACACATCTCTTGAAATTTTAGTGAGGGATTATCTTATTTATGCTACCGTCGTTCTAAGCAAATAAGATGTAAACATGACAAACATCACATGCAAATCATAAAGTGACATGATATGGCCAATATCATCTTGCGCCTTTTGATCTCCATCTTCGAGGCGCGGCATGATCACCTTCGTCACCGGCATGACACCATGATCTCCATCATCGTGTCTTCATGAAGTTGTCTCGCCAACTATTACTTCTACTACTATGGCTAACGGTTAGCAATAAAGTAAAGTAATTACATGGCGTTTTTCATTGACACGCAGGTCATACAATAAATTAAGACAACTCCTATGGCTCCTGCCGGTTGTCATACTCATCGACATGCAAGTCGTGATTCCTATTACAAGAACATGATCAATCTCATACATCACATATATAATTCATCACATCCTTTTGGCCATATCACATCACATAGCATACCCTGCAAAAACAAGTTAGACGTCCTCTAATTGTTGTTGCATGTTTTACGTGGCTGCTATGGGTTTCTAGCAAGAATTTCTTACCTACGCAAAAGCCACAATGGTGATATGCAAATTTCTATTTACCCTTCATAAGGACCCTCTTCATCGAATCCGATCCAACTAAAGTGGGAGAGACAGACACCCGCTAGCCACCTTATGCATCAAGTGCATGTCAATCGGTGGAACCTGTCTCACGTAAGAGTACGTGTAAGGTCGGTCCGGGCCGCTTCATCCCACAATGCCGCCGAATCAAGATAAGACTAGTAACGGTAAGAAAATTGAACAAATCATCGCCCACAACTACTTTGTGTTCTACTCGTGCATAGAATCTACGCTTAGACCTAGCTCATGATGCCACTGTTGGGTAATGTAGCAATAATTCAAAAATTTCCTACGTGTCACCAAGATCAATCTAGGAGATGCTAGCAATGAGAGAGAGGGAGTGCATCTTCATACCCGTGAAGATCGCTAAGCGGAAGCGTTACAAGAACGCGGTTGATGGAGTCGTACTCGCAGCGATTCAAATCGCGGAAGATCCGATCTAGCGCCGAACGGACGGCGCCTCCGCGTTAACCACACGTACAGCCCGGGGACGCCTCCTCCTTCTTGATCCAGCAAGGGGAGAGGAGAAGTTGAGGGAGAACTCCAGCAGCACGACGGCGTGGTGGCAATGGAGCTCGTGGTTCTCCGGCAGAGCTTCGCTAAGCACTACGGAGGAGGAGGAGGAGGTGTATGAGGAGGGAGGGCTGCGCCAGGGAAGAGGTGCGGCTGCCCTCCCACCCCTACACTATATATAGGGGCAAGGGGAGAGGGGGATGTTGGGGAACGTAGTAATTTCACAAAATTCCCTACGAACACGCAAGATCATGGTGATGCATAGCAACGAGAGGGGAGAGTGTTGTCCACGTACCCTCGTAGACCGAAAGCGGAAGCGTTAACACAACGCGGTTGATGTAGTCGTGCGTCTTCACGATCCGACCGATCAAGTACTGAACGTACAGCACCTCCGAGTTCAGCACACGTTCAGCTCGATGACGTCCCTCAAACTCCGATCCAGCCGAGTGTTGGGGGAGAGTTTCGTCAGCACGACGGCGTGGTGACGATGATGATGTTCTACCGACGCAGGGCTTCGCCTAAGCACCGCTACGATATTATCGAGGTGTAATATGGTGGAGGGGGGCACCGCACACGGCTAAGAGATCAATAGATCAATTGTTGTGTCTATGGGGTGCCCCCTGCCCCCGTATATAAAGGAGCAAGGGGGAGGCCGGCCGGCCCTTGTTGGCGTGCCAGGAGGAGGAGTCCTCCTCCTAGTAGGAGTAGGACTCCCCTCTTTCCTACTCCTACTAGGAGGGGGAAAGGAAGGGGGAGAGGGAGAAGGAAAGGGGGGCGCCGCCCCCCCTCTCCTAGTCCAATTCGGACCAGAGGGGGAGGGGGCGCGCGGCCCCTCCTGGCTGCCCCTCTCTCTCTCCACTAAGGCCCATAAGGCCCATTACTTCTCCCGGGGGGTTCCGGTAACCCTCCGGCACTCCGGTTTTCTCCGAAATCACCCGGAACATTTCCGGTGTCCGAATATAGTCGTCCAATATATCAATCTTTATGTCTCGACCATTTCGAGACTCCTCGTCATGTCCGTGATCACATCCGGGACACCGAACAACCTTCGGTACATCAAAACATATAAACTCATAATATAACTGTCATCGTAACGTTAAGCGTGCGGACCCTATGGGTTCGCGAACTATGTAGACATGACCGAGACACGTCTCCGGTCAATAACCAATAGCGGAACCTGGATGCTCATATTGGCTCCCACATATTCTACGAAGATCTTTATCGGTCAGACCGCATAACAACATACGTTGTTCCCTTTGTCATCGGTATGTTACTTGCCCGAGATTCGACCGTCGGTATCTCAATACCTAGTTCAATCTCGTTACCGGCAAGTCTCTTTACTCGTTCCGTAATACATCATCTTGCAACAAACTCTTTAGTTGCAATGCTTGCAAGGCTTAAGTGATGTGCATTACCGAGAGGGCCCAGAGATACCTCTCCGACAATCGGAGTGACAAATCCTAATCTCTAAATACGCCAACCCAACAAGTACCTTCGGAGACACCTATAGAGCACCTATATAATCACCCAGTTACGTTGTGACGTTTGGTAGCACACAAAGTGTTCCTCCGGTAAATGGGAGTTGCATAATCTCATAGTCATAGGAACATGTATAAGTCATGAAGAAAGCAATAGCAACATACTAAACGATCAAGTGCTAAGCTAACGGAATGGGTCAAGTCAATCACATCATTCTCCTAATAATGTGATCCCGTTAATCAAATGACAACTCATGTCTATGGCTAGGAAACATAACCATCTTTGATCAACGAGCTAGTCAAGTAGAGGCATACTAGTGACACTCTGTTTGTCTATGTATTCACACAAGTATTATGTTTCCGGTTAATACAATTCTAGCATGAATAATAAACATTTATCATGAAATAAGGAAATAAATAATAACTTTATTATTGCCTCTAGGGCATATTTCCTTCAGGGGAGGCGCCCTAGGGTTTCCCCTAGGGGGTGGCGGCCAAGCAGATTGGATCTCCCTAGGGAAAATCCTAGGGAGACTTGCCCCCCAAGCCAAGCAAGTGGAGGCTTGCCTCCCAAGCCAGGTGGAGGTGCCCCACCTCCCCAAGTAACGTGGGAAAGGGTGTGGGGGCGCACCGCCCCTTAGTGGGCTGGTTTGCCCCTTCCCCTTTCGCCCATGAGGCCCTCCAACACTTGCCGGGGCTCCCGAAACACCTTTCGGTCATGCTGGCCATAGCCTGGTACCCCCGGAACACTTCCGGACTCCAATACCCTTCGTCCAATATATTGATCTTCACCGCCGGACCATTCCGGAACTCCTCGTGATGTCCGGGATCTCATCCGGGACTCCGAACAACCTTCGGTAACCACATACTATTTCCCATAACAACTCTAGCGTCACCGAACCTTAAGTGTGTAGACCCTACGGGTTTGGGAACCATGCAGACATGACCGAGACACCTCTCCGGCCAATAACCAATAGCGGGATCTGGATACCCATATTGGCTCCCACATGTTCCATGATCTCATCGGATGAACCACGATGTCGGGGATTCAATCAATCCCGTATACAATTCCCTTTGTCTATCGGCATGTTCCTTGCCCGAGATGTGATCGTCGGTATCCCAATACCTCATTCAATCTTGTTACTGGCAAGTCTCTTTACTCGTTCCGTAACGCATGATCCCGTGGCTAACTCCTTAGTCACACTGAGCTCATTATGATGATGCATTACCGAGTGGGCCCAGAGATACCTCTCCGTCATACGGAGTGACAAATCCCAGTCTCGATTCGTGCCAACCCAACAGACACTTTCGGAGATACCTGTAGTGCACCTTTATAGCCACCCAGTTACGTTGTGACGTTTGGTACACCCAAAGCATTCCTACGGTATCCGGGAGTTGCACAATCTCGTGGTCTAAGGAAACGATACTTGACATTAGAAAAGCTCTTAGCAAACAAACTACACGATCTTGTGCTATGCTTAGGATTGGGTCTTGTCCATCACATCATTCTCCTAATGATGTGATCCCGTTATCAATGACATCCAGTGTCCATGGTCAGGAAACCATAACCATCTATTCATCAATGAGCTAGTCAACTAGAGGCTTACTAGGGACATGTTGTGGTCTATGTATTCGCACATGTATTACGGTTTCCAGTTAATACAATTATAGCATGAACAATAGACAATTATCATGAACAAGGAAATACAATAATAACCATTTTATTATTGCCTCTAGGGCATATTTCCAACAGTTGGTTCAGAGACCATCGGACCTCAACACGGCCTGCGCTCTGGCGCTACTTCAGGAGGAGGTGGCGGACGGGGCAGCTCGGGAGCGTGTGCGCACTCCACCAGCGAGGTAGAACACCACCGACTGGGCGGGGCGGGGCAACGCAAGCACGCCCATGGTATTGCCCCCGCCTCCACCTCAAGGGCGCCCGCCTACTCCAACGACAGCCACCGACCGGCGGGCGATCGACGCCAACCGCGCCGAGGGAACCAAGCTCAAGGCCATGCGTGAGTATTGGCGCGCTCGCGGTCTATGCTTCAAGTGTGGCGAGCGCTGGGGGCAAGAGCACACCTGTCCTACCAGCGTTCAACTTCACGTGGTGGAGGAGCTCCTGGAACTCTTCAGCATTGACAGCCCAGACGGTCCACCCACTCCAAGACGCGAAGAACAACATACAGAGACAGCAATGGCAATTTCCCGTCACGCTCTCACTGGCAGTGCAACCCCGAAGGCAATTCGTCTACACGCGTGGCTGCAAGGGCGCGAGGTCCTCGTTCTAGTGGACTCGGGGAGTTCAACTTCCTTCCTTGATGCGGGCCTCGGTTCCTCACTGTCAGGCGTGGTACACTTGCGTCGGCCCTGCCGTGTCAAGGTAGCCGACGGAGGCGAACTCTGCTGTGTATCTCACATTCCCAAGTGCTGTTGGACAACACAGGGCCAAGAATTTGTTGGGGAACGTAGTAATTTCAAAAAAATTCCTACGAAGACGCAAGATCATGGTGATGCATAGCAACGAGAGGGGAGAGTGTTGTCCACGTACCCTCGTAGACCAAAAGCGGAAGCGTTAACACAACGCGGTTGATGTAGTCGTACGTCTTCACGATCCGACCGATCAAGTACCGAACGTACGACACCTCCGAGTTCAGCACACGTTCAGCTCGATGACTTCCCTCGAACTCCGATCCAGCCGAGTGTTGAGGAAGAGTTTCGTCAGCACGACGGCGTGGTGACGATGATGATGTTCTACCGACGCAGGGCTTCGCCTAAGCACCGCTACGATATTATCGAGGTGTAATATGGTGGAGGGGGGCACCGCACACGGCTAAGAGATCAATAGATCAATTGTTGTGTCTATGGGGTGCCCCCCTGCCCCCGTATATAAAGGAGCAAGGGGGAGGCCGGCCGGCCCTTGTTGGCGCGCCAGGAGGAGTCCTCCTCCTAGTAGGAGTAGGACTCCCCTCTTTCCTACTCCTACTAGGAGGGGGAAAGGAAGGGGGAGAGGGAGAAGGAAAGGGGGGCGCCGCCCCCCCTCTCCTAGTCCAATTCGGACCAGAGGGGGAGGGGGCGCGCGACCCCTCCTGGCTGCCCCTCTCTCTATCCACTAAGGCCCATAAGGCCCATTACTTCTCCCGGGGGGGTTCCGGTAACCCTCCGGCACTCCGGTTTTCTCCGAAATCACCCGGAACATTTCCGGTGTCCGAATATAGTCGTCCAATATATCAATCTTTATGTCTCGACCATTTCGAGACTCCTCGTCACGTCCGTGATCACATCCGGGACTCCGAAAAACCTTCGGTACATCAAAACATATAAACTCATAATATAACTGTCATCGTAACGTTAAGCGTGCGGACCCTACGGGTTCGAGAACTATGTAGACATGACCGAGACGGGTCCGAGAACTATGTAGACATGACCGAGACACGTCTCCGGTCAATAACCAATAGCGGAACCTGGATGCTCATATTGGCTCCCACATATTCTACGAAGATCTTTATCGGTCAGACCGCATAACAACATACGTTGTTCCCTTTGTCATCGGTATGTTACTTGCCCGAGATTCGATCGTCGGTATCTCAATACCTAGTTCAATCTCGTTATTGGCAAGTCTATTTACTCGTTCCATAATACATCATCTTGCAACAAACTCTTTAGTTGCAATGCTTGCAAGGCTTAAGTGATGTGCATTACCGAGAGGGCCCAGAGATACCTCTCCTACAATCGGAGTGACAAATCCTAATCTCGAAATACGCCAACCCAACAAGTACCTTCGGAGACACCTATAGAGCACCTTTATAATCACCCAGTTACGTTGTGACGTTTGGTAGCACACAAAGTGTTCCTCCGGTAAACGGGAGTTGCATAATCTCATAGTCATAGGAACATGTATAAGTCATGAAGAAAGCAATAGCAACATTCTAAACGATCAAGTGCTAAGCTAACGGAATGGGTCAAGTCAATCACATCATTCTCCTAATAATGTGATCCCGTTAATCAAATGACAACTCATGTCTATGGCTAGGAAACATAACCATCTTTGATCAACGAGCTAGTCAAGTAGAGGCATACTAGTGACACTCTGTTTGTCTATGTATTCACACAAGTATTATGTTTCCGGTTAATACAATTCTAGCATGAATAATAAACATTTATCATGAAATAAGGAAATAAATAATAATTTTATTATTGCCTCTAGGGCATATTTCCTTCAGAATTTACCACCGGTATGAAGATATTACCGCTTGGAGCTTATGATGCCATTGTGGGCATGGACTGGCTAGAAGAACACAGCCCCATGAACGTGGACTGGCGTGGCAAGCATATGTTGATTACCACACCGCAAGGGCCGTCTCATTTGCAAGGTCACTCAGATGGCGTCGCTCCATGTTCAGAAATCAACGGCCTGCAACTGTACTCTCTTCAGCGACAGGGGGCTTTGTCCCAGGTCATTCAGCTCTGCCAAATCACAGAGGGGGATGAAATTTATGCACCAACTCCTGACAACATCCAGGCCGTCATCGACAAGTTTTCAGATGTCTTTGGTGAGCCTACGGAGCTGCCCCCGCGCCGCGCGTGCGATCATCGGATACCTCTCATGCCCGGCGTGCAACCGGTGAACTTGCGGCCGTATTGGCACAAGCCAGAGCACAAGGATGAGATAGAAAAACAAGTGCGAGAGATGCTGAAGGCTGGAATTATACAACGCAGTCATAGCCCTTTCTCTTCGCCGGTGATCCTAGTCAAGAAAAAAGATGGAACGTGGCGACTGTGCGTTGACTACAGACACCTTAACGCAATGACAATAGTGGGCAAGTACCCGGTGCCAGTGATTTAGGAGCTGCTTGATGAACTACACGGCGCCCAGTGGTTTTCCAAACTAGACTTGCGCGCCGGGTACCACCAGATAAGATTGGCAGAGGGAGAGGAATTCAAAACAGCTTTCCAAACGCACTTGGGGCACTTTGAGTTCAAGGTGCTGTCATTCGGGCTAGCAGGAGGGCCAGCCACTTTCATCGAAGCTGTGACTGATACTCTACAGCCACTACTGCGTGAGTGTGTGTTGTCATTCTTCGACGACATATTGGTGTTCAGCAAAACATTGGAGGCACATGCAGAACACCTCCGACAGGTCTTCACCCTCTTGCGCCGTGATCAATGGAAGGTGAAGCTGAGCAAGTGCGCTTTTGGGAAGCAGCGGATCTCTTATCTAGGGCATGTTATCAGCGTGGAAGGCGTTGCCACGGATCCAAGCAAAATCAAAGATGTGGTAGCTTGGCCGACTCCGACCAATGTCAAAGAAGTGAGACAGTTCTTGGGTCTAGCTGGGTACTATCGCCGCTTTGTCAGGCAATTCGGTATTCTGGCACGTCCCCTTTTCAATCTCCTCAAAAAAGGGACACCATTTGTGTGGACGGATAACACTGAGCAGAGCTTTCAACTCCTCAAGACGAGCCTGACATCCGCCCCAGTCCTTGCCTTACCCAATTTCCAGAAATAGTTTACAGTGGAGACAGATGCGTGCGATACAGGAATCGGCGCGGTATTGCAGCAAGAGGGGCACCCTATCGCGTTCATGAGCAAAGCACTCTGCCCAAAATACCGAGGCTTATCTACCTATGAGAAAGAATATTTGGCTATTATCGCTGCAATCGATCAATGGAGACCGTACCTGCAGTCTGCAGAGTTTGTGATCAAAACAGATCAGCGCAGCTTGGTGTATCTGCAGGAACAGTGACTCAGCACACCGTGGCAACAGCGTGCATTTACAAAGCTGTTGGGGCTCCAATACAAGATCAGCTACAAGAAGGGAAGCGAGAACAGCGCGGCAGACGCCCTTTCTCGCCTTCAGCAAGCAGAACAAGTCTTGGGCATCTCAAGTTGTCAGCCATCCTGGCTTGACGACATTGTGGCCAGTTACAATGCCAATCCACAAGCACAACGCCTACTCGAACAGCTAGCTGTTAAGCCAGACCCCAAGGGGCATTTCGCTCTGTCCCAGGGAGTGCTGCGATTTCGCGACCGCATCTGGCTTGGCGGGAGCACCTCTCTACAACAACGAATCATCTCTGCTTTTCATGACAGTCCCGTCGGCGGGCACTCGGGTTTCCCTGTCACCTGCAAACGCATCCGGCGGCTCTTTGCTTGGCCCAAGATGAAGCATCACATACTCCAGTACGTCCAGTGTTGCACAATTTGCCAACAAGCGAAATCTGAACGGGTTGCTTCCCCGGGGCTGCTACAACCTCTCCCAGTTCCTTCTGCACCATGGGATATGATTACAGTGGATTTCATTGATGGACTTCCCCAATCAGGTCAGGCAAACTGCATTTGGGTTTTGGTCGACAAAATGACCAAATTTGCTCATTTCCTTCCACTCACCCACCCATATACTGCTTCTCGAGTGGCTTTTCTCTACATGCAACGCATCTATCCCATCCATGGGTTTCCTCAGTCCATTGTTTCCGACCGTGATCCGGTCTTCACAAGCCATTTTTGGCAAGAACTTTTCCGCCATGCTGGTACTGAGCTTTGGATGAGCACTGCCAACCACCCACAGACCGACGGGCAATCCGAGCGCGTCAATCAATGTCTTGAAACTTTCCTCCGGTGCTTCACTCACTCATGTCCAAAAAGATGGAGCCACTGGTTTCCTTTGGCGCAATTTTGGTATAATGCTGCTCCACACACAGCCATCCAAATGACTCCGTTCAAAGCCATGTTCGGCCATGAACCACGCCATTGGGGAATTAGTGCTACCAATGCTTGCTTCGTCCCAGCACTACAGACTTGGCTGGACGAGCGCACTCTTATTCAAGAATTGTTCCAGCAACATCTTCAGTGAGCGCGCCTGCGCATGAAATAGCAAGCAGACAAGAGGAGGTCTGAACGAACCTTTGAGGTCGGCGACAAGGTTTTTCTGAAACTCCAACCGTACGTTCAGACTTCAGTGGCCAAAAGAGCAAACCACAAGCTCTCGTTTCGCTACTATGGACCGTATGAGATTGTCGCCAAGATCAATGAGGTGGCGTATAAGCTTGCGCTGCCAGCGCACGCCTCCGTACACCCGGTCTTCCACGTATCCATGCTCCGGCGAGCTGTTCTACCAAGTACGCAAGTTCAACAAACACTGCCAACACCTTCTGATGTACCTGCAGTTCCAGCTGCTGTCCTAGATACACGTTGGCGCCGCAAGAGAGGAGCAATGGTGGAACAGGTACTGGTTAGGTGGTCGGACCCTGCTGTGATCGCCGACACTTGGGAAGACAAGCAAGAACTTCAAGCCCGCTTTCCAGAAGCTGAGGCTTGGGGGCAAGCCTCATCACAAGAAGGAGGGGGTGTCAAGGCCACTGGCAGGAGGGCTCCATCAACTGACAGCCTCACGGACCCGTATGCGCCACGGCCCAACCGCCAGCGACGGCCCAACCCAAAGGTGCATGGGCCAGAGTGGGTGTGATCTGCCAACCGCTCCCTATACCTACACTGTGACGCCCCCGATTTGACCGTACACTAATCATGCACGCAAATGTGTACGATCAAGATCAGGGACTCACGGGAAGATATCACAACACAACTCTGAATCATAAATAAGTCATACAAGCATTATAATACAAGCCAGGGGCCTCGAGGGCTCGAATACAAGTGCTCGATCACAGACGAGTCAGCGGAAGCAACAATATCTGAGTACAGACATAAGTTAAACAAGTTTGCCTTAAGAAGGCTAGCACAAAAGTAGCAACGATCGAAAAGGCAAGGCCTCCTGCCTGGGACCTCCTAACTACTCCTCGAAGTCGAACTCCATGTAGAATCATCCTCGGGATCTCTAGCTCCTGGACTCCAGCATCTGGTTGCGACAACCAGGTATAGAAAGGGGAAAAGAGGGAGAAAAGCAACCGTGAGTACTCATCCAAAGTACTCGCAAGCAAGGAGCTACACTACATATGCATGGGTATATGTGTAAAGGGGCATATCAGTGGACTGAACTGCAGAATGCCAGAATAAGAGGGGGATAGCTAATCCTGTCGAAGACTACGCTTCTGGCCATCTCCATCTTGCAGCATGTAGAAGAGAGTAGACTGAAGTCCTCCAAGTAGCATCGCATAGCATAATCCTACCCGGCGATCCCCTCCTCGTCGCCCTGTTAGAGAGCGATCACCGGGTTATATCTGGCACTTGGGAGGGTGTGTTTTATTAAGTATCCAGTTCTAGTTGTCATAAGGTCAAGGTACAACTCCGGGTCGTCCTTTTACCGAGGGACACGGCTATTCGAATAGATAAACTTCCCTGCAGGGGTGCACCACATAACCCAACACGCTCGATCCCATTTGGCCGGACACACTTTCCTGGGTCATGCCCGGCCTCGTAAGATCAACACGTCGCAGCCCCACCTAGGCTCAATAGAGAGGTCAACACGCCGGTCTAAATCCTATGTGCGCAGGGGTCTGGGCCCATCGCCCATTGCACACCTGCACGTTGCGAGGGCGGCCGGAAGCAGACCTAGCCTAGTAGGCGTTCCAGTCCAATCCGGCGCGCGCCGCTCCGTCGCTGACGTCAAGAAGAGCTTCGGCTGATACCACGACGCCGGGATACCCATAACTACTCCCGCGTAGATGGTTAGTGCGTATAGACCAAATGGCCAGACTCAGATCAAATACCAAGATCTCGTTAAGCGTGTTAAGTATCCGCGAACGCCGACCAGGGCCAGGCCCACCTCTCTCCTAGGTGGTCTCAACCTGCCCTGTCGCTTCGCCACAAAGTAACAGTCGGGGGCCGTCAGGAACCCAGGCCCACCTCTACCGGGATGGAGCCACCTGTCCTTTCAGCCCCCTCATCAGAATCACTTGCGGGTACTCAACGAGCCGACCCGACTTTAGTCACCACATGTGTCATGTATATAAACTATATAGTATATACCCGTGATCACCTCCCGAAGTGATCACGGCCCAGTAGTATAGCATGGCAGACGGACAAGAGTGTAGGGCCACTGATGGAACACTAGCATCCTATACTAAGCAGTAGGATAGCAGGTAAGGGTAACAACTGTAGCAACAATGACAGGCTATGCAACAGAATAGGATTAACCGAAATCAGTAACATGCTACACTACTCTAATGCAAGCAGTATAGAGAAGAATAGGCGATATCTGGTGATCAAAGGGGGGCTTGCCTGGTTGCTCTGGCAAGTAGGAGGGGTCATCAACTCCGTAGTCGAACTGGGCAGCAGCAGTGTCGGTCTCGTAGTCTACCGGAGAGAAGAGGGGGAAGAAACAGTAAATACAATGCAAACATAAGCATGACGATGCGTGAGATGACAATGAGCAGTGCTAGGTGTGTCCTAACGCGACAGTAGGTGGTACCGGCGAAGGGGGGGAACATCCGGGAAAGTATTCCCGCTGTTTCGCGTTTTCGGACAGACGGACCGGAGGGGGAAAGTTGCGAGTTCGATAGGTTAGGGAGGTGTGGTGGACAAACGAACTGCGTATCCGGATTCGTCTCGTCGTTCTGAGCAACTTTCATGTACAAAGTATTTCCATCCGAGTTACGGATTAAAAGATATGATTTTCAAAAGAATTTATTAATTTCTGGAATTTAATTAATTAATTAATTTAATTCGAAATTTGGATTTATGACATCAGCATGATGTCATGCTGACGTCAGCAGTCAACAGGGGTTGACTGGGTCAAACTGACGCGTGGGTCCAGTGGGACCCACGTGTCATACTCTGTTAGGTTAATTAGGGTTTAGTTAAACTAATTACTGTTTAATTAAACTAACATGTTGATTAGATTAATTAATTAGGATTAATTAACTTAATTAACTTAGTTAATTAATTAATTATTTAATTATTATATATATTTATTCATTTATTATTATTATTATTATTATTCCTTTTTTGTTATTATTCATTTATTCATTTTTATTAATTAATTTAATTATTTTAAATCATTTTTTTATTAAAACGTTCTCTGGGGGTGGGGCCCCTTTGTCATAGGGCCCTGGGGCCAACAGGGTTAACGGGCGCGGGGTGTGGGCGTGGGCGCCCGTGCACCCGAACGGGGCAACAGGGGGCGCCGGCGGTGGCCGTAGCCCGGCGCGGCGGGGCGAGGCTCGTGGGCCGGTGCGGGAGGAGCGGTGCGGGGCGGCGGTGAGCGCTGCCGCGGCGAGCAGGGCGAACACGGGGCGTATGGCGGAGCGCACGGCGAACGCGAGGGGCGGAGCCCCGGGGCGGCCACGGCGGAGCAGGGAGGCGCGGTGGTCGGCGTGCGATAGAGGAGAGACGGAGGGGGGTTCCTCACCCTACGTTGCAGGGGATCGGGCGGCGAGGGTCGATGGCGCTCGTTGGGGAGGAGGATGGGGATGAGCGGCGGAGACGGGGAGCGGTCCGGCGACGATGTGGCGTCCGCGAGGTGGTGGCGGGACGAGGCAGCGACGTCGGGGGCGACGGTGACGAAGAGGAAGCAGTCCGTCGAAGGCGGAGGCGCGTCGAGCTCCAGGCGGCGAGGGACGGCGACGGGCCGTCGGGGGCGACGCGGCAGGCGTGGCGAGGGGCGCCGCTGAGGGAGAGGGGACGGGAGCGCGAGGATGAGGGCGGGGGCCGGCGAGGTGGAGGAAGCAGGCCGGTGATGGAGCTCCGGCGACTGGTGGCGGCGGCGTCGACGTGCAGGAGGTGGCGAGGCGTCGGCGTTAGTAGGCGCCGGGTCGACGAGGGAGGAGCTGCGAGGAGGCCGGGAGGGGCGGCGATTGGCGCGGAGATAGTCCGGCGAGGGGGTCCGAGAGGCGACGGGGTTCGGCGTCGATCGGCGCAGGGGCGCCCGATCTGGATTGAGGCGAGAGAGGAGCGGGCGTGAGGGGAGAGTGGGGATCGTGGGGGGATAGGGTTTCCCCAGGGGGTTATGGAGAGGAGATGGGTGGGCCGGCTGGGTTAGTGGCTGGCCGGCTGGGCCGTTTGGCCCAGTTGGCCGGGGGTTCTCTCTCTCTCTTTTTATTTCCTGTTTTATAAAATATAAATACAACTCCTAAATTAATGTTATAATTTATTCTACTGCCCCAAAAAGTTTGACACCTAATTAAAGTAGTTTGCATCATTATTATTTTTAAAAGGCATTTAATTAATTGTCATAGCTGCTGTTTTAATTACTTTAGAGCCTTTAAACATTTTATAAAAGTGTGGTTTCTCCACAATAATTACCTATGCATTATTTGACAACACCCCAACATTTTAGTTTTAATATTTAAAAATCTTTACCGTTTGACTTTATTTTAAGTTTGAATTTCGAATCGATTTTGAACTAACACGAGATTAACAACAGTAACCGTGGTGACGTGGCATCATTAACGTGGGATTACTGTAGCCTAATTATCCGGGCGTCACACGCTGGCGTAGAAGCGAAGACTCATCCAGTGGATCACCGAACCCGGCGGCGGCGGCTCTTGTTCTTTCCCTTCCTTCCTTCTCAATTCGTGTATTCCTAAATTGTACCCTGAACCACCACTGAATTCGTATGAGAAGCAATAGATCGAGAAGACTACTACTGGGCTGCTAACAAAATTATAGTACTCTTTCTAGATCACGGGTTATACTTGCTCTTTTTTAGGGCTACACTTGCTTGTTATTGTACTATCTCTACCTTTCTCAGAAGGATTCCTGATCAAGGCTTGCACATGCACTGCAGCAAGGCGCTGTGATTTCAGTTGAAATTATTTAACATGTACTCCTATATGTGTGTAGTAGAAAAGAAAGGACCCTGCTACATATCTGATGCCAGATTTTTTAAAACGGCAATCGAACATTTTTATGGCAAATTACGTGTCACGAGGCTAGAAATTCCCTTAAGCAAGAATGACAAATTCTGGAATGCTTATTTTATTTTTTCTGCTAGGATTTGTCATGTTTGCTGAAGAGAATTTTCATGCTCGGCACATAATTGTCATCTAAAATGCTCTATTTGCCATGCTTAAAATCTGATGTCGGATTTTTAGCATTGCCAAAAAGAAAGCATGATCTATGCATATGAAGCTAATTTGAAAGGACATGTGTTGTGCTTGTTCCGGGGAAAGTCACCTTCTTAGCATGAGCTCAAATGTTTTAAGAATTTCATCCTGAAATAACATTTGTGGAAGTCGAGGCAAAAAAAAAAGAAACAAAATCGATGCTCCAAAATACTTTCGAAAGTACCATTGGCTTTCAGGAATGTTATTTTATAATGAAATTTTGCAAGCTCTCAGAGCATTTATCAATGCTTGTCATAAAAAAATCAGTTCTTTTTTGAATTTACTGTTCATCCGAGCTGATTTGAGCTCGGATTGAGAAACTCCACTTCGTTGAAGAAACTAGTCAATATACAGAAACCTATACAGACGAGAAGGTGCATCTGGTTGTTGGAGTAGAAAAGACTAATTACAGTCAGCGCTCGTGGGTCAATGACTATGGTAGATCGAGCGATGGATGATTCGATCGGGGAGCAGGACAAGAACATACAGTATTATGGAGTATCGTACTTTGCCTAGATGCTGACTTAATTTATTGTGTTGCAAGTGCACATGAATCTTGCGTGTCCCAACGGCCCGGTTAGGCAGCCCAGGCATGGTGTTCATTGGTGTTTGGTTCCGGCGCTGATTTGGCAGGGGCAAAAGCCGTTCCGTGGCCGCACTTGTTTACCCGATGATGAAGCGTGCCGGCTTCATGCCTGCCTCGGGCGGTTGAAGGAAAGGCCAAGAAGAGAACATGCCCGCCTCGCCGGCCGAAACCGAACTCCGCGCCGGAATGTACCATCCAAATGCGACGCGATGGATGGTCCATGGACGGACAGCGGCACTGTTGCGCCGTTGAGCGGCGGCGGAGGAAGAGGAGGAGCGCCCTCTGTCTGTTCCCTGCGCCACAAGCAACAGCACCGCTCCCAATTTATTTACCCGCCGGCCAGGGCGCTTCGCTCCGAGATCTGCAGAAGCACAGTTCCCGATTTTAATTCCGCGCAGGCACATGCGGGGCCGACGCGGCAGGGGAAGGTCCCGGTCTCGGCTCTGACGCCTGCGAGATCGCGAGCTGCGACCGTACGCCGCGGGTTTGCTTGCTCGGCTGCTTTGGCCTTTTCAGCCTTGGGGGCCCGAGTCCCGGGTCAGTGCAGTTATAGTGTACCACAGGCCGCAGCCGCACAGACGCCATCTCCTCATGTTTGAACGAGCGTGGCCGTGTAGGCGTACGTGCGAAATGGTCTGCGTTGGGAGGGACCGCCTGCTTGCTGTTGAACGCAGACTGCCCGGTCGGTCGTGCCTGCGGACACCAGATTTTGTAATGATTTCTTGCTGTATCCGATCATTCATTCCATCACGCGATTCGATTTCGACCATGCACGTCTTCTCAAAACAAAAGAAATCCACCGAGTTTGTTTGTGGTCTCGACACCACCGTGGCAGTGCGCCCCTTCCATTAACGCGTTCGCGTGCGCCAAAATAATACTCCTATATACTTCGTTCCTAAATATAAGTCTTTGTAGAGCTTCCATTATGTTATATAGATGCATTTTAAGTATAGATTCATTCATTTTGCTCACCTAGTGGAATCTCTACAAAGACTTATATTTAGAGACGGAGGGAGTACTTACTGTACATACAAAATCTGCAAAGCCTGCAGCCCCGCAGGTCAGTCGCTGCCGAGGCAAAGGAAGATCTCACGTGTCGCTGTTGGACCCAGTGGCTTGCTGCATAGAGTAGCGCATGGCCGCGACACGATTTTGCCCTGGCTGGTGGGTCCGTACAGGGCGTTCCTAGTGCATGGACATCTCGGACTAGTCGGCTGCCCTCCCTTTCCGTTTCGCCCCTACAGATAGGTGCCCACCGTTTCGTTTCGGAAGTTTCAGTGGCCATTTAGGAAAGCAGTAAAGACCACCTCAAGAAGAAGATGCGTTTTTTCTCTCCCTGCCTGACTGCTATGCCTCCTTCCGTTTACCCATGTTTTATAGGCCTTCTTTTCCGTTTCCGTTCGTTCGCAGTTGGAAGCCTCCCATCCCAACGAACGAAATACAAGAACATGACGCAAACATGATTGAATTTGCTTTGCGCGGACCGATCGAATTTGTTCTCCACTAGCGACCTACTACTACTGATAAGAACTACTCCTACTACTAAAGCAGAAGGAAGCATACTACTACTAGGAGGGAATACAGTACAGTACTAGAGTACTAGTTGAGGTCGAGCACAAGCACAAGAGGCATTGGAGTTGGAGGGGAAACCCCTGCAGAAAGTGAAGATCTTATACCTAGCTTGCGAGCACCAGCCTATTGCCTGTCAGGCTCAGGCTCAGGCTTCCCGATTAAGAGATACCTTTCTCCTGCCATTACCGAACTTGCTTCATTCCCTCCCTTCCTATTGCCCGTCGCCCTCTGCAAAATGCCATCCGCGCGCTAGCTACCAAAGCGGTTAGTCGCCAAACCCCGAAGCGATTCCTCCTCCTCGTGCTCCTGGCGTGTCCTGCCTGCACGCACGTAACTCCTCCGCCGACTGGGCATGAAGGACCTGGTGTCGTGCTTCAGCGAGCACGCCGTCAGGATCTCCGACGTCGCCTGCTCCGGCTCCGCCGCCGCCAATGCGGCCGCGGCAGCGCCGACGGGGCCAGCGGACGGCGGGGGCAGGGCGGCGGGGATCAGCGCGGTCACCACCGTGTACCGCTCGCGCCTCTCGGCGTCCGGCAAGGACCTGCTCGTCGACGTCACGTGGGCGCGCTCGCCGGACGGCCCCGCGCTCTCCGTCGCCGTCCACGACGCCGGCACCCCGCGCCACCGGGCCGCCGCCCCGCGGCACCTGCACAGGCGGAAGGGGAGCGGCACCTTCACCGCGGGCAGCTGCGTGGTGGGCGTCTTCTGGGACTACGCGGCGGCGCGGTACGGCGCGGGGCCCGAGCCCGTCTCCGGGTTCTACGTCGCCGTGGTCGCCGACGCGGAGTTCGTCCTCCTGCTCGGCGACATGAGCAAGGGCTACGTGGAGCGGCTGCACGGCGGGATACCGGTGGCCGAGTCGCGGATGGCGCGGCGGCGGGAGCGGTTCGTCGGGTGCGGGTGCTGGTCCACGAAAGCGCGCTTCTTGGAGTCCGGCGCGGAGCACGAGATCGGCGTGGGGCTGGAGGGCGACACGGAGGCGTGGGTCACCGTGGACGGCCGGAAGGTGGTGCAGCTGCGGCGGCTGCGGTGGAACTTCCGCGGCAGCCACACCCTCATCCTGGACGGCGGCGCGCCGGTGGACATGACGTGGGACCTCCACGGCTGGCTCTTCCACGCGATCGACCCGTCCGCCTCCTCGTCCAGCGCCGTCTTTACGTTCCACGCGCGGGGCGCGTCGGAGACGAGGCTGTGGATGGACGACGACGGCGCCGCCAGCAGCGGCGACAGCGACAAGGAGCACGAGAAGCCTCTGGCGCCGGCGCGCGGCCAGCGACAGAAGCAGGGGCCGTCAGGGCAGGGGTTCTGCCTGCTCATCCAAGGCTTCAGGAGCTCCTCCAAGATCACCTGATCTGTACATTCCGCCACAGGATTTCACCAATCTTTTTCGACTTCTTCTTGGTTTGTGTGCTTGGAAATGAAATTTACTAGGATGGATGTACTGATTGATGCTGGTTGTGAATTGATCCGATGCTTCACAGAATCACACGAGCGTGAAGCTGTGAATGGTAGGTAGACGTGCGTGCGGAGGTTCATGTTGACATAGTAGCAGAAGAAGGCGTTGGTTTTCCGTTTTTTGCTTGCTGATTTGATTGATACCTGACTGTGAATGTGTTGTGGATTTCAGAAATATACAGCAAAGGACAAAGGTTGCAACATTTTGTTTTAACCGTTTGCTCCTTTTCATTACACATAGCCACAGCATTTTGTTTGAGCATGTTTGTATGGGTCGTGTAAGCTGATTTGCACCCTTAAAACCGCAATATTTGGGATGCTGACACGTGCTAATCAAGCAAGTTAAGAAAACTTTATGGATATGTCAAGCCGGGTGGAGATGGGCATGAAAACACTTTTTCTCCACAATCCTTGTCATTCTCTAGCTTTGAGTAAGCCGCGCACACAACCATAGCCATCGCCGACGTCGATTGTGAGCTTTAAACAAAACTTGTGTTTGTCATATCAACTCTTCTTCTAATCTAAAATAGAATTGGGTCCCTCTCAATTATTCCAGGACATGACTGCCACTCTAATGAATCCGAGAGGTCCCGAAGAGAAGAAGCAAATGAAGCATGGTCCAGCCTTACAATCGTGGAATTCTGAAATGAAACATGGCCCCTACTCAAATGAAACATTGTGGGATTCTGAAAAACAAAACCAATCAGATATTATATTGATTGCACAAAGATTTGGGGACGTTTATCCGATGCAATGATGGCATAAATTCAGGATTCGCTCGGAAACCAGAGTCGCTAGTGGCTATTCCTTCCTCCCTCTTGATCAAGATAAGCTTTGCTAATTTGTTGACCTACTGCTTGGCTTCGCTGTGGCCAACTTATGCCATTCACCTGCCGCGAAAGGTCAACATGTTAGGCTAGTGACAAGAGAACTAGCCCAACTAACCGGCCATTCATGGGATTCACAGTAACACAAGAGTACCCACTTCAGCAAAGTCTCCTAGTTTTAACTGTACTAGGTGTTTTCTTGGTTAATTCACACTCCCTCGGCTTCGAAATGCTTGAAGTTCTAGCTTTGTCCCAAGCCAGACATCTTAAAGTTTGGCAAGTCTACTACCAGTATCTACAACATCAAATTAGTTTCATTAGATTCATCATAAAATATATTTTCATACTTTATATAGTTGATGTTGTACAATGTACATGTTGACATTATTTTCTGCAAACTTGCTCAAAATTAAAAAATGTTTGAGTTAGGACAAACTTAGAACTTCAAGTATTTTGGAACGGGAGGATAGGATATCGCAACATAGAAAACATGCACACAATAAATCTGTAATTCCGGTACATGGAGGATACCTCTCAGCATCCAATGACCAGTTGGAAAAGGGGTGTACTACTTAAGCTGCTATACATTATTGCTTTATAAAGCTGATGATTCACGCAACAGTAGGTTGCGCAATACATCATCTTCAGACGTCAGCTCCTACGCTGAACTCACATGAACACAACAGACGCCATGACCATCACGCAGAGGCAGTACCTGTAGCTTCAATCAGGGCATGAGTGATTGGTTTATGCCAGCAGATTACATGTGGTCCAGGACACGTACAGGCAGCAATCTTCATCTTCCATTACTGCTGGGCGGCCACCATGCCTTCCTCTTCCTGAATAGAGGACAGCAACACTGATGAACAGACATCCGATCCAGGAGGACGGTATAACATGTGAATTGCGTACTGAACAAGACAATGATTCCAAATGAGGTACAATGGTACAAACTAGAGTTGAGTTTGTAATCAATGGGAAAAAAATAAGGAATCAAGGAGGGAAATGCCGATTTGGCAGCGAGCAAAATGACAGCAGGGACTCCTATCATATTTGAGCAGGAGCCTTGGTGTTTGTTCAGTGATCATGCCAAATGTTTGTCGGAGACAGGCGTGGAAGATGACAGTAACAAGTGTGAGTGATAAACATGCTAAGGCTTAAACATTATGGATCGCCAAGTCCAGTTGAGGTAAGGATCGATCCACTTTCTCCATAGTGCTGCACAGATGCTGTCACTTTTCAAGGAAACCGCACAAAGCCATAGCAATCACAGATGTTGATTACTCATTTTGTAAGAAAACAACTTAAGTTTGACTGATCAACTACTGCTGTAAAATGGACCTATGTGCGTTATACCACATAGTACACAATCTATGACATTATCAATTTACCAGTACAAAGAAATGTGCAGGCTAGAGAGTGGTCATTTAACAAAATAGAACAAACCAAATAAAAATTTCTTCAAGCTTAAGGTCTTAATCATTGCTTTAACATTCCAGGCATATTGGACTGGCTTTAATCACGTCGGAATTATGAAAAATTATTTACCCAGACATGTCCACAGATTTTGTTCATGCACTGGTTCCAGAAAGGTATGGAATTTATACATGTTTTGTCAACTCTATAAGTAATTTTAAAAAATGTCGAAGTTAGGGCTTGTAAGGCACCCTGGTGTTGCAGTCCCCAGAAAAATGTCGATCACCTCTTTCTTGATCATGATAGCTTTGCTAATTTATTCAGCTACTAGCCCTAACCATGCCAAGAACTTTATGAAAACCTGCTTCACAACGCAACTTTACCTGCCTGCTAGGTCAGCATGTTAGGTTAGTGAAAACTAGCGACCTAGTCAGCCATTTATGGTACGACTGACACAAGAGTACCCACATTAGAAAGGTCTCCAATTTGATTGTGGATGGTTTATTTCACCGTCACAGCTGATTGCAAATGCACCTCTGGGTGGTCCGCTTTAAATTGCAACAGCAAAAACATGCACACAATTAAGTGGTAATTCCAGGACATTTTTTCCTTTCAAAAAGGATAATTCCAGGACATGGATGATACCTCCCAGCATCTGATGTCCAATCATCCATGGAACTTCGAGTGACCAAGAGACATGAGTGTGCTTCAGTTGGTAATCCACACGAACAGGACAGCAGTAGGTTGCAAAATACATCATCTGCAGACGCCAGGTCATCTGTTGAAGCGTCAAATTGACGATACAGAAGTCATGAGGCAGTACCTGTAACTCAAATCAGAACATGAGTCATGCAAGCAGATTACTTGTGGACCAGGAAACATACACCAATCTTCTTCCATTACTGTCAGGCAACCATATGCCTTTCCGGATAGATGGTAGCAAGATGGACGAACGTCTGAGAGCTACAACGCTTTCAAGAGGACAACAAAATATAAATCGCGTACCGAACAAGACAATTATTCAGGAGGAGGTACAAGGGTACACACTAGAATTGAATTTGGAACCGATGAAGAAAATGTATTCACTGTTGAGTATCAAATCAATGAAGAAAATGTATCCCCTTCGCTGTGTTTCCTGTCTTTTGATTGTCATCATTAGATCATCTGTACTAGGACATTAAATCGACATGAAAAGAAGAACCAGTGAGGAAAATGATAACTCGGGCTTGAATCATGGTTCAGTGATATCACAGATACTTGTTTAAGAAGATAGTCACATATTAGCCTTCAGCTCAAAAAAGTAGAAAATATATGCCATCGAACTATGTCGCTATACAAAAACTATCCCTAAAAAAAAACTATACAAAAACTTGATGCTGGAATACAATAATCAGGAAAAGGAAGCCTTCTGCTGCACTGCTAAATTAACATTGAACTAAACAAGTAATTGCATAAAAACTACAATGACCTTCTTGATGATGTTTAGAAAGGCAATCAGGGATGGCACCAAGGTAAGAAAAACAAAACAATGTTAGAATACATGCCACATGATTTCTTATTCCAACTTCCAAGTCTCTATTTGGAAGAAGTGTGATGTTACTCCCCATCAAAGAGCAGATGATTAGTCACATTGATAGTATGCTTAGTGCGGCTCAGTCACCAAGATAACGACGATTTTAGAATAGAGAAATATTGACTTCATCATAACACCAGTTTATTCACAGTGTCAAATTATACTTGGATGGACATGATGGTTTCTGAAGCAAAAGGGCATCTGAAGGTGGAAGCACTATGCACTTGCAGTATGATTTCAGAAGCAAAAGGGCGTTCTTAAGGTTGCAGCAGTATGCACTTGCAGTATGATTTCTGAAGCAAAAGGGAGTTCTTAAGGTTGCAGCAGTATTGCTTACAGTTCGTTGGGGTCTCATTTCTAGAATAAGGAGCACTATCTAAGGAATCCTTAAGCATCATTTGACACGCAGGCCCACATAACCCTACAGAGTGACGCGTGAGATGACTGGGTGGAAAAATAGTGTTCTGGGAACACCAAATCCACAATTTACGTAACACCAAATCCACAGTTTACATACTTGTGTTTCCCATGTCTTGAGGGAGATGTTGGGAAGCAATACTATGATTTTGAATACTGAACTATTGGGTGTATCTTTTTTCTTCTTCTCAACTCCTGTTTGGCTTCCTACCCTCTATTTTCTACCAACTTCTAGGCCAGTCTGTTGTACATTGTTAAGTACATTGACATCTCCTTTTTTTTTTTAGAAGTCCAATCTGTTTTAGATCTACGATGAACCTACAAACCTCAGTTTCAAACATCTGCAGCGCGTCCACAGAAAATGCAGTTATACAATAACTGAGATGGCATTTTGACACACCCTACTATACTGCGATGAGAGAGCATCCTGATCTTCCTTCTCAGCTATGAAATGGTTTTTATCAGGTGTAAACATGCAGCACATAACATGGTGGCAAATGAAGGCGTTGTTATTGTTAAGAACTTTTATTCCTAAGATTAACCGAACCAATGATTTGGTATAGTAGTTTCTATGTTCTTTTCACCAAGTTTTATCTACTTTATTGAGTCATTAAGCATTGAGTTCACATTCTATTTATTGTGCAATCGTATCACTTTTCGCACTTGCTAAGTTGTGCTTGTTTAACCCCATAAGGATCAAGTAAACGGTTGAGTTAATTCATGCACAGTTGACTTCAAATTCTATTTATTGAATTCTTTTGTGTAGAACAATTGGCAGCAATGTAGTTGATTTATCTGCATTTTCATGCGGTGAGGTAGCTGATTCAACTGTATTTTTCGTGCAATTGACTGGATTTAAGTTCAGCTGCATTCCCCATGCAGCTGACTTGACTGAACTGCATTTTTTGGTACAGTTGAGAGCATTGCGGTTGATTCGACCGCATGTTTTTGGGTGCAGTTGACTTGATTTAACTGCATTTTACGTGTAGTTGACAGTTATGCAGTTGATTCCACAGAATCGTGTCTCAACTGCACTGTTTGCTAGTTAAGAAATTGTAAACATTTTCTCCAGAGTTATGCCCTACTTTTTTACATATGCCCAGTAGTTACAAAACCTGCTTTTCAGAATTGAATGGATTGAGTTGCCAAGCTAGTCACGCAATAACCAATCCGAAGCTACAATCCTTTTACCATACAATTGTTCTGCTACTTCCCAACTGGTAAAACCTAGCATCAAGGAAACAACATCTGGCGCCATTATCCAAACATACTGCATCTTTTTGGGGAGCACTCCGATATTTCACTCATACTAGCTAAACGAAATAACCTACAAAATTAATTACAGGGGATCATCCCCTAGACAGTAGACTAGGGCAGCCAAAAAATGGGTGGTGGAATGGCCCCGCCTCGCCTCTTTACGGCGGGTCGCACTCCCAACACTCCTAATCTCAAGTGCAACCAAGGAACAAAGATAACTGGGCAGACGCGCACATACAGAAAAAGTAATCAACAATTGTACGAGACGAACCGCGATGAAAACATTTTCTTAAAACCCAAATAGTTTTTGAAAATCCTTAATTTATGAAAAAAACATGAGAATTTTTTTTCAAATTCCCAAAAACACTAAAAGCAAAAACATTTTTAAAATGTTCGGACATTTTTAAAAAACATGAACATTTCAAGCTTGCAAACATTTTTCGAAATTCCTGAATACTTTTTGAATTTGAGAACAAAATTTAGAGAAGCTGAATATTTTTCGAATTTGTGAATAAAATTTGAAAAAGAAGGGATTTTCTTGAAGTTGTTAACAAATTCGAAACTTTGATTAATAATTGAAAATAGGAACGTTATTTGAACTTATTAATAAATAATGAAAAGCGCAAACATTTTTAGATCCCCGAACATTTTCTGAATTCCTGAAAATATTAGAAATAGGGTCAATTTTGAAGTTTGAAGAATTTGTGAAAAAGCAAATATTTTTGAAATTTACAGTTTTTTAAAATAATCAAGAACACTTAAAAAATGTAAAAGTAATCTTGAAAAAAGGGGGGGAAAGAAAAAAGAGAGATGATAATAATAATAATAATAATAATAATAATAATAATAATAATAATAATAAAGAAGCAGGAAAAAAGGAAAAATGAAGAAGAAACAAAACAAACCTGGTTTAGGAACCTCCCAGAATTTCCCCAAACCAAAAAACAGCTTGGACCCTTCCAGAAGGTTCCTAAAATCAGGATCATGTATCCCTGCTGTGGGGTCGTTCGCCTCTGCGAAACCCCGACAACTTGACGCAGTGACCGTCCAATAGGGATTTCTGAAACACTAAAATCAGACGTCAGATTTTAGGCATGGCAAATCAAACTTTTTTATGGCAATTTATATTGGTGCGATAATGGCAAATTTAATTTGCAAGCACGGCAATTTCATCGCAAAATATTGAATTGAGACGGATTTACCATGCTCGCCAACTAAAGTTGTCATCCTCGATGAACATAATTTGCCATGAAAAATGTTCGATTTGGCACACCTAAAAATTTGAAGCGTTCGCGAATTTTTTTGAACTCTTGAACTTTTTTAAATCTACAAACTTTTTTTGAATCAATGATTTTTTTAATTGGTGAAACTTTAAAATCCATGATTTTTTGAATTCCTTTTTTATGATTTTTTTTGCATTTCCCCAAAAAGTCAACAGTCAACTACGAACCGAGCAAGCTGGCTCACCACACTGTTAGGCCGGCCCACTGAGCGACGGTATGAGCGTTGGTTCTCCTATCTCACAAGAAGGCCTAATTTGGACACCCCCGCTTCGAAACGTTGCAAGCACATCTTGATGATGACTTCGCACAAACGAATATCATGATGATCCCGTTCGTAAATATATGGTTGTAAGAGTAAGTCGTCATATCCATGCCTATTTTTATGGGTTTTTACATCTGTGTCCCTGGTTCCTTAGATGTACTCATTCATCCCACGCTCTTAACTTTTGCCCACTCCTTACCCGAAACCCTCAGAACTGGTCATAGCGGACGTTGTCGTCGGGTCAATGGCTTGACCGTTAACTCTAACGAGTGGGGCCGCGATGGACTGTGTCGCCCGTTGGACCTGAGAGCGGGTTGGACCTGACAAGTGGGGCCGCGTTTGGCGGTGTCGTTGTTTGACCGTTGGGCCGTGGTCTCGTTGGACTGTTGGGCCTTTGCATGAAACGCCTGCGTGCGCCGCCACGACAGAAGGCTGTTATGCATGCACGACGTATCCAGTTAGCCTGCTATGCATGCACCCAGCAAGCCTGCCTGCATGCGTCGATGCGCGTCGGCACGATGCGTTGACCGAGCCTACATGCGCCTACCGAGCCTGCATGTGCCGATGTGCGCCACCACGATGCGCTGACCGAGCTGCTTTCCTGCACATGAGCCGCCACGGACGCAACGACGGTCGCTGTTGCTGGTTCTCTCTTGTCGCACACGTGTCACATCGATTTAGCGTGGCAATTAAAACCGGTTGGCAATTAAAGTGGCATATCGATCGACGCGGCTCGTCTGAACATAGCAAATGCAGAGCGCGGCCGGTGCCCTTATTTAAACCACCCCACCGCTCCACCTATTCTGCACACATCCATTTGCGCCGCCTCCTTCTCTTCTTCACCCAAATCCAGATCACTCTCCGAGCGAGGTGAGGATGCAGTACTACGGCCCCACCTTCCAGGTGCCACCCACCGCGCCGGAGAGGCGGTACCCCGCCGGCGTCGTCCTGGAGACGATGCTCCGTGTGTGGGCGATCTCACGCTGGAGGGGTGCCAGGGAGTTTGCCCAGTGGTTCCTCCGTGCGGGTTACACCCAGCTCCCGGTGGGCTCGCCGGTGATGTTCCGACTGGAGGAAGTGCGCCCAAATGCCAGCTCTTCGCCGTCAGGCCTCATCGCCCACTTCACCAACAGATTCGATGCGTACTACCTCCTCAGCAAGGTGTTTTTGTGTGGGTGGGAGTTCATCGCATTCACCACCTACAACATCTTCACAGACTTCGATAGCATCTTCCCCACCCGCAACGGCATGCACAACCTCCCCTACTACCTCAGCAAGGACGGCATGGAGGAGGAGCACTGAAGAGAAGGTGCAGTGAAGATGGTGATGAAGGCCCGGCCGGTCTCGTGAAGCTTGTCTTGCCTGTTAGGGCTTTTTTGTTGTTGGTTGTACCGTGAACTCTTTTATGTACAACGTGTTATATATTTTTATGTTATGTCGTTGGCTACCCTCGAAGCTGAACTATGTGCGTGTATGGAGGGTTTGTCATTATCTCTTCCAGTTATGATCCAGATGGACTCCCTTGTTGCCGTGAAGTTGACCCAGGCAAAAGAGGTGGATAGATCTATCTATGCATCGCTTATTAAGGAGATTAGATACTTTATGTCTCTTCATGAATCTTGTATTACTCATATCAATCATAGCCAAAATAAAGTTAGTGATAGCTTAGCTAAGTTTGCTCATTTAGAAGGCAGAACTATGACTTGGATAGGGTCGGGGCCTTTAGTAGCGACAAAGCTAGCTGTCATTGATTGTTTGAACCTTTCGTGATGAGTAATACATTATTTCACCCACAAAAAAATGTTTTAGGGAACCCTATGTTTTTTGTAAGAACTACGCTATGCTTGCTACTTTCTATGTTATGGATGTATGCTTGCTACGTGAGATATCGGTAGATGGATATGGTGCCGTAGCCGAGCCCTAGACATGCTCTCTAGATGGATATGGTGGCTAATGGTGCCACCGGACATTACTTTAGACGTGGTTTCTGATGGATATCATGATCTACATAATTAAATCTAACATGCTCTTAATAATAAATTTGCCATGTTCTACAAAAAAATCGTGAATAAAACAAAAACAAAAACAAAACCAAAAAATTGTGTATACAATATTTTCTTGCAACAAAAACATGTTTATAATACCCGCATGTCAAAAATCAAAGTGTTGTGCCATAGGCTATATATAGAAGGAAATTGCCACGATATGTACAAATAAATTTGACATGGGCAAGTACAATAAATAATTTGTCATAGTATCTACACTAACAATGACATGGAAAAAGTTATTCTTAAGTTCGCCATGGCAATTATCTGTACAAAAATGCCATGGGACAAAAGTTGTACTGCTAACAATAAATCGATTTACCATCATGCACTATTTTTGTTCGGCATGGCAATAAATGGATTTACCATGGAAATAATCAAGAAAAAAACAGAGCCAGCGCGTGCACTATTTTCTAGGCCTCTTTTATCTTTGTGGGCCTTCGACACTCAACGCAAGGCGACAGCCCAACCAGAGCTTAGTTTCAATTTGGGCCCAAGAAGTACGTTTTTTTCCTTCTGCGATCGGTGTTGTCTCACGAAACTGAAGAAACTGAAAGTGTACAAAACTGACATGATCCACAAACTAAGCAACATAGAGCATAGAGAACATGATCCACAAATTTAAGCAAATCCTAGAGCACATGATCCACAAATTTAAGCAAATCCTAGAGCACATGATCCACAAATTAACCAAATCCTAGAGCACATGACACCACACTAATAACATCTCTAACGAGTGATGACCAGCAAGTAAGCAAATCGTAGAGCAACTATACAAAAATAAAATCCTAAAGCTATCAGATTCACTTGCTTGTTCAATTGAATCATCTACTTCAAGTTCTTGTTCATCTTCTTTAATTCCCCCCTTCAGATCTGCATCCCCAACTGTCAGAGCAGCACTTTGAGAGACCAAATTCGTTGGTGCTGACGGCAAATTGAGCTCTGGGGCTGGGGCCCCATTGAATTGAATCCGCTTAACGTAGTCATCCAGCCATTCAAAATGTGTGCATTTCTTCATGATCTGAAATGAAAACATGAACCCTAAATCCTAGATCCAAGGAAAAAGAATTAAAAGAAAATAGAAAAAGAAATCAGAGAAAAATCATGAGATCTAACCTGCCCCTCTAGCCTGCTCTTGCATTTCACGAACTCGCGCCCGTAGTTGCCAGTCTTGACCTTCTTCGAAGTCAGCCGTATTAGTGGCATGCTGCGTGGGCAGTCAGGACATCGCTCCATGGGAAGTGGACCATACTGGGTCCATGAGGGGCGGGAGGCTGAAGTGGAGCTCGACATATCGCCCAAAGTTGTCGGAGAAGAAGAAGCAGAGGAGTGGCTCCTCTCATCGCCAGAGAAGAAGCAGCAGAGGAGTGGCTCCTCTCGTCGTCGCAGAATAAGCAGCGGAAGAAAGGGGAGGCAAGGGTGGGCAAGCACAACCAACAACTCTCGCGGATCGCCCCACGATCCAACGATGCAGAGCCATCCATGTGATCCAACGGCGCGGAGCCTGCACGCAGCCTGCTCTCGGAATTCCTTCTAGAAGACCACATCTGAGGGCTGTCGCTTGGTGCTAGGGTATAATCGGATGGCTGACGTTCGGAGCTAGTGTTAGGCGAAACCACGCGGGGTTTAGAGGGGTTTTGAGTTGGTCAACGGGGTTTCCAAGGCTTTGACTGAGCATAACTAATTTTAAAAAAATCGAAAAAATATGAAACCTTCACCGTTCGTTGTTTTATAAGACACACTAACGAGGAAAAATACTAAACTCGGTATACAAACATTTACAAAAAAAACTAGCTGGCACGATCGAGGTCAAATGAGCACCATTAATTAAAAAAATAAAAAATAAAAATAAAACCCGCGCACAATGTTGTCTTGTGTGACATGTTACCAACCAAAAATCATAAACTTTGTCTATGGACATTCTCATGAAAAAACCTTCACATATATGAGCTATCACGTACAACATTTCATAAGTCCAAGGAGAGGAGGTAGGGTTCCCTTCGGTTTTTGAAAATTAAAAAGAATCAAAAAAATCACCAAAGCTTGATTTCAAAGTGAATAAGAAGGATCTGAACTTAGTTTTCTATTTTCATATTTTAAACGTGTTTTAATGGTTTTCTATCAAAGTATATTTTTTTTCAAAAAAATGTAAAATATGAAGATTAGTTCAGTAAATAGTGATACTTCGACTCTACACTATATAGATTGAATAAGTGTTAATAAAAAATATTTGGCCCATTTAGTGTAGGTCCAAAGAAAACTTGATTACAAATGGGGCCGTTTACCCTAGCTTGGGAGCTCATTTGGAGCATATTTCTCATGACTACAAGTTTTACCACGCAAAAGAGATCGGATTGGTCACCTAATGTTTATAATAGTTCAACAAACTTTGCAACTCACACCACAGAGCAATGGACTTCAAGTGTTGGTTCAAATTCAAACTTTGCCTAAAATTCAAATTTTGCCTCAGTTTTGTATTCTACCTCAAATTTCACATCAAATTACAAATAGAATTATTACACATTACAAGTTTTCACAGTAGTTCAAATTGATGAAGAATCCTTATTACAAATCCTTAAAGTTCAAAGTTTATGACTTGCATTCAAGTTCAAATTCAAATCTTTGCCTTGCTCCTTGTGTTCCGGGATGGGTTAATGTAAGTGCAGCTAGTGCCCCTTAGTGATTTTGGTGTATTGAAGACTTATAGGTTAAGGGACTAATGCGTTTGTGAGTGTACACAGGTCTATAAGTCTATGGGGAGTTTGATATTTACAGAGAAAGTCGACCCCTAAAAATGAATGTCTTCAATTGAAGACTTTGGCTTTCTAAAGACTTTGAAAGTGAAGAAATTGGCGTGACCGTGAAGACTTAATATTCATGCGAGGAATATGAAGCGTGAAGACTTTTGTTTTCGTAGTTTCATTTTCTCTTTCTTGAGTCATAGGAAACACCGTACTGTTAAAGGGGGTCGAGGTAAAACTAAGGAAATGTTTCCAAGTGATGCTCATCTCAAAATCCTACACCTACCAATCCTTTCGAGTGAAGCCATTGGAAATATCATACAGTTCAGTCAATTTCTTCAGTGACAGAGACGAAGATCTTCTGGTCTCTAAGGAATTTGTTCTGACCGAGGAGTTAGGAATTCGCCAGTGCGGATTGCCTACAAGTGAGGAACATGATAGCCATGGGGAATTTGAGAGCTCAAATTTCTGACCGTTGCTGTGCTACGCGCCAGCTGTTCCAAAATATCTACCCACCTAACGGTCATATCATTGAAGGGCATTTATGTCTTATCATGTCAGGCTGCTCCCTAGGCTATAAATAGCCGCCCCCTACAACCACTAGCTTGTAGCGATCCGACCTCAGACGGTCAAATCTTTGTGCATAAGTGTCATTCCTGGATCGGTAATGCTGACACACACAATACTTGAATGGATTTATAACAGAGTAGCAATCACACACTTATTACATCGAATGTCTCAAGAGAGAACTTATTACAATAAATATGGCTTAAGGCCATGTAAATAAGATAACAGCGGAAGGCTTGGAAGATAAAGTGAGTCCGTCAACTCCAACGGCATAGCTGAGTGCACGACAAATGACCTAGCGCACCTTACTCTTCATTTGAAAAGTCTGCAACATGATATGTTGCAGCCCAAAACGGGCCAGCACATGGAATATGCTGGCAATTTAACACAATAGAGCAATGAACAAATAAATGCTATCACTACATGCATATATGGCTGGTGGAGGCTCTATGGTTATAATGTTTTGCGAAAAGCCAATTTTTTCCTACATCAAAGGAATATATTTTGTTTAACTATCATGGTAGTTGAAACATTGAGAATGGTAAATCCCCATCTCAATCCCAATTAAGAAGTAATTAGCAACCCAACAAATCAATTTAAAGTGATGAGATCAACATGATAATTCAAGAACCAGATACTCAAGATGTCCATAACCGGGGACACGGCTAACCATGATTAGTTTGTACACTCTGCAGAAGTTTGCACACTTTTCCCCACAAGACTCGATCTCCTCCGTTGGATTTCTCGCACTTCATGGTGTTTGAGAAACGGATGACCGAGACACAGTCTTTTAGAAGCATTAACTCTTTACTCTGGATGGACAGTTACACCTACTTTCCCCTACATCTGCTAGCCCACCACTGAAAGAGGTCATGCAAGATACTCAACTATGCTAGAGCCCATAATAGCTTGTGGCTGCACACGGAAGTTTCTAGCATGAATAACCTTATGATCCCTTTGAGCCTGGGTGGCGAACCAAATGGACAGCACTGGTATATCCCCAGGTGCCCGCAACCAATGCACCAGATGTGTGTTTAAGTAGCCACCTTAAGTTAACCATTAATTAACAATCTCACATCTGTCATGGATACACTCAAACACAATCCTCGTCTACGAGCATAGCATGGCAACATGAGCATAGCGTAGAAGTAACTCCCAAGGTTTGATAATAAAAGGGCAATTGGTTCTACCTCATCATCTACTTCCCAAAACCCACATGTTATCAATCCTACTCATGCAATGTTTGAGGGTTGAGACTAATGCATAAAAACTGGGTATGAAAAGAGTATGATCAATGTGTTACTTGCCTTGCTGACGATCCGCAAACCCTTGAGACTCGTAGTAGCACGCTTCGAACTCCGGGAATTCTATCGCAAACAAACAATAGCATACATAAGCACTCAAGCATAGATGCACGGGTAAAACTCAAATAAGAAGATCGAATCTGAAAATTCAACTGAAGAGATTCGATCTGCAAAAAGAATCAATCGAATCGGAGCTACGTAACTGAAACTACGGTCAAAAGAACTTCGAATTCAAATCTGCTTGAAACCAAATTTTAAATTGTCAAAACCTTGTTCAAGTTGACTAAACACAAAGAGGGGCTTGAGACGAAGATTTTGACGTTGGTTTCACTGGATTTGGACAAACGGTTGTAAAGTTACGAGGGTTTAAATATCAGGGGCTAATCTGCAATAAAAATAATCGCGGATAGGTCCCTGGCAGAAAAAGAAAATAAAAAGAAAAGACTAACGAACGAACGTTCGCTGTCTGAACCTAAATGGTGAACATCGTTCGCTAAAACGAACGAACGGACGAACGTCCGCTAAATAAAAGAAAAAACCCGACGAAAACTGATCTAGAAAAAAAACGCATCTAGGGTTAAAAAACCGATCGGTTTACCTAACCGAAAAAAACAATGGCAGCTCGGGAGTCAACGGCTCCGGTGGCTCCGGCGAGGCGGGGCTTCGGCTCCGGCGCGGGGCGGCATGCGGCGGAGCTGGCGGGAAGCGGCGCGCGGGCAACGGCGGCAGGCGGCGGCGCGAGCTGCTGCTGCGGCGGTGCGGGCGGCGATGTGGGGCAAGGGGAGGGCGGTGACGGTATTTAAGGGCAGGGGGTGCGGGTGCTTGGGGGAGGGGGCGGTCGAGGTGGCGGCGGCGTCGGACTCCTCGTGAAGTCCGGCGTCGGCCCAGTCGGTCCGGAACAGTTTTTTTTAAATAAATTCCACCGAGAAAAAAATCCTAATAATCATAAAAAAATCTAAAAATACCAAAAACAATTTTCACCGTCTAAATAAAATATTTAGAACAAAGTGAACATTTTCTTGACCTAAAAATGCAATTTTGAAAAATGCATATTTTTCTAATTCAAATAAAATTATTTATTTGATTTTAACATTTTTCCTCCAATATTTCATTTATTTTGGAGAAGTCCTTTTTTCCCCTCTCATATATTTTTAATATGAAATAATTTTGGAGAGAAAAATAATTAAAACCAAAGTGATCCCCTTTTCAGTATTTGAGAAAAATCAAATATGAAAACAGTTAAATCCCCAACTCTCTCCGTGGGTCCTTGAGTTGCTTAGGATTTTTAGGGTCACAACTGAGATGCAAATAAAATATGATATGCATATGATGACCTATGTATAACATTCCAAATTGAAAATTTGGGATGTTACATAGCTGGTTGGCTGCTCCGAGAGAAACTGACACTTGTCATTGAGAGCATCCCATCCTCCGAGGACTTTGAACGAAAATCATCAGTGAGGAAAACCCAAACCCAAACACCTACAAACCCAAAGTGATTGAGCATCACTGAAGAGATTGTTCCTGTGTGGAACCGATGCTTGTTACCTTTGAGTAATGTGCATCCTCCAGACGATTAGGCGTCATGGTCCAGAGCATCCAAGAGGAAACTGTGGATCGTCGAGTGACCGAGTCTGTGAAGGTTTGGAAGTCACCTGAAGACTTACCGCGAGTGATTGGGTGATGTCTGTGTGACCTTAGCTCAAGGAGAATACGGTGAGGACTGTGTGTCCGGGACTGTGTGCCCTCATGTTTAAATACCTACCCGCTCCAACCAGACGTACGACTGTCACAACAGTTGGAACTGGTCTACCAAATCACTGTCTTCACCGAGCTACTGGTCTATTTCCTCAACCCTTTCATTTCCTCATTACTGTGTTGTTATACTTGATCGTTTCTGTTTGAAGACCTTGACTGAAGACTTTCTCACTTTCCTCAGTCCTAATTCTTCAGTCACTTTGTCTTCAGCCCGCTTATCCTGTGTTTACGCTACTTGTACTCTGTGCTTGTTTTCATTTCATTGTGATGTATGTGCTACTGCTCTGTTAAGTTTGCATCTGAGGATTTATTCCGCTGCTAGTTGTTCATGAATTAGGAATTTCCTGACCTTGAAATTCCTCAGTGACGAATTTGTAAAAATCGCCTATTCACCCCCCTCTAGTCGATATAACACACCTTTAATTGGTATCAGAGTAAGGTACTCCCTTGTTCTGTGTGATTTTGGTTTAACCGCCTGGAGTTTTAGTTATGTCGACTGCAGGTATGATCAAGGTCTCTGCTGGGTGTCCTACCTTCGATGGGATGGACTACCCCTACTGGAAGAATAAGATGCGAATGCATCTTGAGGCAATTGACAATGATCTCTGGTACGTTGTGGAAAATGGCGTTCCCTCTGTCACTCCTACCATCAACGCTGCTGATGTGAAGAGATTCAAGCAACTCGACTCTCAAGCGAAGAACATCATATGTGGCCATCTTAGCAAAGGGAAGTATGGCAGAGTGAGTGCTTTGGAGACAACTAAGCTTATCTGGGATAGGCTGTCCAAGGTCAACGAAGGAGTCTCAACACAGCATGACTCTTGGGTTGACGTTCTTTGCAATCTCTTCAACCGCTTCAAAGACTCGACAATGAAAATATTCAGCAAACCTTCGATCGCCTCACTGACATCTCAAATGATCTTCAAGCACTTGGTGCCACTGACATTACCGACCATGAGGTGGTGAAGAAATTGCTGAGATCGCTTGATTCCTCATTTGACACTCTTGCAGTGATGATACAAGAACGAGGAGACTACAAGTCATTTGATCCCGCTGATATCCTCGAGGCTAAACACTCATGAGTTCCAACTTGCTGAGAAGAGAGATCTCTATGGATCGAGCTATGGTAGATCACGCGCTCTGAAGGCCAAGGCAGTCTCTGAATCTGAAGGTGAGGATTCTGGTAGCAGCCTTGGTGATCCCGAAGAACTGATCCAGGAGATAGCAATGCTTGTGAGGAAATTCCAGAAGTTCTCAAGGCGTGGTCGCTTTGGTAAATCCTCAAAAGAAGTGATGACATGAGATCAGATTCCTCATCCCGTGACTACAAGAAGAGAACTTGCCACAAATGCAAGAAACCTGGTCAGTACATTCAAGATTGTCCACTGTGGGAAAAGAAATCAAAGAAGAAGAAATACAAGGATTGCAGTTCTGAGGACTCAAAGAAGAAGAAGAAATCTTCAAAGTCCTCATGGTCAAAATCCTCGAAGTCTTCATCTCACAAGAAGAGCTGCTCCAAAAAGGCTCGGGCATTCATTGGCAAGGAAATGGAATCTGAAGCTGAATCTGAAGAAAATGAGGAAGAGGAGGCATCTGAGGAGTCAGAATCTGGTGTGGCGAGCCTAGCCCTCGCTACTGCTTTTGTCAGCAAGTCCATCTTCAACTCTGAGGAAAATGACTTCCCCAACACGGCTGACAACGGCGACGATGACTACGCTCCCAGCTATTGCTTCATGGCAAAGGGTTCCAAAGTACTCAAATATCCCTCCTCCGAATCAAGTGAGGATGAATCTGATGAAAACCTCAAGCCTAGCTACTCTAAACTTGCTAAGATTGCTGTGAAACATCAAAAGGCTTTTGAAAAGGTTCAAAATATGCTAGACAAAAGCGATGATCTGTTGGGTGAAGAAATGGATCACACTCAAACCTTGACTGATAATCTTCAGAGACTTCAGTCTAAGTTTGACAATCTTCAAAGTCATCATAACACTCTCTTATCTGGTCATGAGAAGCTTTCTTATGAATTTCTTCAAATAAAGCAAGATCTTGAAAAGCTAAGGGAGAGTTATGAAGATCTTCAGAAGGAACGTGATTCATTGCTTGCTCAACAGATCAGTGCCGCTCAGGAAGAATTCATTCCACCGTGTTTGAAATGCATTGAATGTGAATTTGCTAATTCTTCACCTGAAAGTTCAAATGCTTCTATTGCTGCAAATTTTTCAACTGTCTCTGCTATCACAAATTCCTCATATGAGGATGCTACTAGTATTACTGACAATGCAGGGCTGAAGGAATTGTATGTGACAGGCATGTACAAAAGCCTCAAAGGGCATCAGGCTCTTTGCGATGTGCTTAAAAAGCAGATCCTCAACAGGAACCCTAGGAAACAGGGTATTGCCTTTGAGAGGAAACTCAATGCTGATGGGACCTACTGGAAACCTGAGCAGTATCCCAAAACCTCATGGGTTGCTGCAAAGGGACCTCCCGTAGATCCATCCACTTTATCTGGCTTTACATGTGAATCTTCATATTCTTCTGATGAGTATTTGACTCCAACTATAAACTGTTCAAAAATCAGAACGGTGAAGTATTTGCTAGATATGTTGGCACTAACTGCAGGAACGGTCCCCCTATGAAGAAAATCTGGGTTCCCAAAAGCTGCCTTGAAAGTCTTCAGGTGAATGTCATCATGACACCGCCTGTGAAGAATAGGAACCCCGGATCAAATTCTTCATATGGACCAAAGTCTTCATATGGATCCAAGTCCTCATATGGACAAAATTCCTCACGTGGATCAAATTCCTCATATGGATCAAAGTCCTCATATGAACATCATCGTGCTAACACTTCTGTTTGGCAGGGAAAGCCTAAGGGCTATGAATATGTGCATTATTCTTCAAATCATTATGTTCATATGTCCTCGAAGAATTTCTTTGCTTATTCATATGCTTACACTACAAAAAAAATACACTTCCGTGATGATACGTGTTTGTCACAGTAGGTCGCGTTTTTTGTCATGCATGTACATCCATGACGATTTTATGACAGAATCAAGATAGTCATACCTGTGCTGTCGTAGAAGTGTTTCATGACATTACCAAAATTATCATCACGGAAGTGTCCACTTCCATGACGATAAATCGCGCGTCACAGAAGTGCTTTCGTCAAGGGTGACCGACACGTGGCATCCACCGTAACGGAACGCCGTTAAGCTATCGGGTCGGGTTTTGGATCCGATAACCCGTTAACAGCCCCGACCAATGGGAAATTTCCACGTGTAAAATTCTTATTGGCCGGACGAAACACGTGTCAGCTCGTCAGTGGGTCAGATAGGCGCCTATGATATGTCAGCACGTGCCACGGCCCACCACTGGCCCATTTAGCTTACAAAGCCGGCCCGTTTGACTTGGTGAAAAGTTAACGGGCTGGCCCATGAAAAGCCTGTTAACGGTCTCTTCGCAAATAGCCCATTTTACGGCCCGTTAACTCACGGCCCGTTAGGCCCTAAAGGAAATCGGCCCAACAACGTCATGTGGGCCGTCGAATATAACACCAGCCCATTTCACTTTCGGCCCATGTATGGCCCACGACGTCTTTCGGCCCATATGAGGCCTTCGTATCTTTCGGCCCTTTACAGGCCCACGGTGACTCTAGCCCATAATGAACAGTAATTTTCTTTATACCCGTTAACGACCCGTGATTTACATGGGCCGTTTCCAGCCCGTGTTAGCTTTCGGCCTATTGACGGCCCATACGTTCTTGGGCTCCTTTTCGGCCCTCGATTACTTCCGGCCCGTTACTGGCCTGTTCCCCTAATGGGCCAAATTCGGCCCATGGTAAGAGTCGGCCCGTTACTGGCCTGTTCCCCTAATGGGCCAAATTCGGCCCATGGCAAGAGTCGGCCAGTTACTGGCCTGTTACCCTAATGGGCCAAATTCGGCCCATGGAAAGAGTCGGCCCGTTTCTGGCGTGTTAACCCGTTGCGCCGTTTCCAGCCTGTCCTATATTCTGGCCCATTAACGACCCGTTATGCCTATGACATAATTAAGCCTTTGCTGTCCTACGACCTGTTACCGTGCTGGGCCGATACCAATTACGCCCGATTACGGCCCATGTAGACCCATTTATCCGACGGCCCGAGGCCCACCGATTACAGGCCCATTTATCGACGGCCCGTAGGAGACCCATGGATCCTACGGCCCGTATATGGCCCATGGTAGTTGCGGCCACTAGCAAACCAGGGAAAAAGAAGACTAGGAAATAAATAAGGCCGAAACTAACGCTAGGCTATTAAGGCGATTGCACAGATTACATCCACTCAGCATCAAAGATCGCCACCAGTGCAAATATAGGGAACACCCTACACTATACAAAAATGGCTTGCTGTTTTCTTCAGCCGGTGGCTGCACGTTAAGAATAAATTTTGTATCGCACCAAAACAAATTACAACTATATAACAAAAGGAAGGTTGGCATAAAACTTAATAGTCTAGCAGATAAATGCACCACTAGAAGTTCAGAAGCTCAGTTCATTTGACCTGACTGTTACGTTTTCATGCTGTATTGTCCGATGGAGCACCATAACCCTCGCCTTCATTTCCCCTAGGCTCCTGAACAACATAGCAAATGTCTGATAGTCTGGTTTCAGAACCATGCATATCTTGACGACATTGAGCAATGTTTCTCCTTGTTTCACAAAGGGTCTCTGTTAGGGAATGGACTTGTGTCTGGAGCGCAGATACAACATTGCTTTGAGCTTGCATATCTTGATCATGAGGCAGTTTGGACGATATTGCCTTAACAACCAACCCAGTATTACGCAGGAACGTGCTTTTGGCACTGTTAGTGGACAGGTACTGACCCACTGCAGCAAGAGCTGACATTGCGGTTATAGTTGCCTCGCCACCTTCAGAAGGTGGCGGTTCCACCATTTTTTGCATAGCTCGCTGAAAAGTTGAGGTTTTACATTAGTAGTACCAGAACAGAAGATATTAAGGAGGCAGCAAAACCAAACAAAATAGCTTTGGTCTATATACAGAACTTATTGTAGTGAACCCATGTAAAATATTAGTTGTATTTTATTGCAAAGTACATAATAAAACCAGGTTCCAAATATATGACCATGTACCATCGCTAATGTATTGTATATTTCTTCACATTGTATTGAGGGCTAAGGATAAAGAGACGAAGTTTATAATACGGTAAGCATAGTATGACATCATTCATATCACAAAACAACTGAGAACAGACAAACAGGCAATTGTAATGTTGTGTGGGCAAGTCCAGCACGGAACTAGATTACGGTTCAAGATCAAAGGAACATCACTCCTCTCTTTTAAACCTTGTAAGGTGCAATGATACGCTAAGACAATTGTGTATAAAATTGAAAAGAGTAATAGACATTGGCTGCAAACCATGCAGTTCAAGGCACAAGTCAGAGTAAGTAGTAGTTAAAAGGCATGAGGATTAAGGACTTACAACAGCGGCTTTGACTGGTGTAGTCATGCCCTTCTTCTTGCTGGTGTGACAGTCCTTGAAGATTTCCACAACATTTGGTTCAGGTACTTTTTGGTCCTTGCGGGCTTTCCTCTGCATTTCGAACAAGTCAATATAGATCTGATAATATGGTACGGCGAAAAGAGTGAAACAGCAGCTAATTACAAGAGCCTCGCAGTGTGCAATATAGCTACGAGATCCTATCGTCTGTTGGAATTTCACTTTCGTACGGTTGGCCTTGTTCTTTGAACAGTTCACCTACAAGAAGATAGATTTGTGTGGCACATGCATAAATAGGACTTCAACATGTGATCTGATCACATATATATAATGTACCTGATACTTCGGATCAGACCAGTGTTTAGCAAGGCGCCTCCAGTCTTCATCCGATATATTTTCCACTGGAGATGTTTGGGAAAGTTCATTGTTAGCCTTGCCTTCAAAGTGAGTTTTCCTCAAGTTATACCGATACTGTCGCAGAGCAGACTTGAAAACATGGGTGCAAGCTTGTCTGGTTGCATCATCTTGGCTATCCAACTTGAACCTCATCTGTTGAAATTATGGGAGTCTCATTATCAGCAACCTAGAAAGTATGGGACAGAGCAAGACGATATTACTAGTTTCCATACATAACCATACTTACAGATAAATGGTCGAGGAAGGTGTTGAACTGGGTTTCGTCTTTGTCATTCTTGTACTGAATCCATGTTGGGAGGATACGTACATGACACCTAACGGCAACCGCTGCCTCTGATACTAACTTGGCTGACTCTGTAGCATCACGTGGCCTTTTTAAACCTGCCTCAAAATGGATCTCCATTCTTCCTCCTCTAGATTTAGTTAACCTATCGAGCATTATCCTGGATGTTTGTTTCCTCTTGCGCCTAGGTGCTAGTCCAACAACGAACATATGAAGTGTTAGTGTACATCAAACTGTGAGACTACATATAAAGAAGCATGCAATTGTAACTTGACTCCAACAACTACCTTCTTGTTGTTGAAGCTCACAAGGTTGATCTGATATTGCCAACTCGTCTTGTGTCAAGAGTGCTTGGGAAGTAGTGTCAGGTGGCAAGGGAGCTTGGGAACGTGCTGCTAGCTCAGTTGACGCACGAGTAAGTCATGCAGCTGGTAGTACTGTGGTAGGTGTTGCAAGAACTAGGGCTGTCTCTGCTTGTTTGGTGGCAGCTATTTGTTTCTGTTTGGCTTTTTTTGCAACTCGTGTAGCATGGGATGCCGTGTTTGTAGAATTTTCCGCTGGACTTTGACCTTCTATTGCACCATCAGTACCAGCAGAATCTGCATGATTCATCCGCTTCTCATTCCCTGCCATTCTGTGTTTCTTCCTCTTTCTCTGTGCCATGTTAAGTCAAGCCGACAAGAAAAACGAATAACAATTTAGTTCTTCAGAACAAATTGATGTGTGATGCAGACAAACTGAACTTTGATGTTAGACAACCACATGATAGGAGGATGTAATATGTATGAAAAACGGGACGGAAGAGATAACCAGAACTATGATGTGTAAACTAAGAAGAAGACATTTCACCAAATTAGAAGCAATGCAATGGGGCCAAGTTAACAGTGTCTCATCATAAATGGCGTTTAAACAAATGTGAAGCAGTACAAGAAATAAATCATATGCAAGATGCAAACAACATCACACTACCATGTTAGAGGTCTCTCGTCATTAGTGCCATTGCATATTCACAGCATTGCATATTCACAACTTATGATGTGTAAACTAAGGAGAAGGCATTTCAACAAATTAGAAGCAATGAAAGCTAGACACCATATGAAAGATGCAACGAATATCACTCTACCAAGTTAAAACTGTCTCGTCATAAGTGCCATTTCAACAAATTAGTAGTACAAGCTAGAAAAGAATGTGAGATGTAACCTATATCACACTTCCAAGTCAAACGTGTCTTATGATAAGTGATTGTTGCAGGTTACACAACAATAGTAATTTGATGTAAGAACATGGTGTGATAGACAGATATTGTATGTTCTAGAAACAGGAACACGTGTCTTATTCAAGTATAATGTGTAAAGTAAGCAGATGGAATTCAAAAAAATTAGAAGCAATACAAGCTAGACATCACACATAACATGCAACCACATATAACAGTGCCAAGTTAGAGGGAGCACCGGTGATGCTGCACTAGGGGAGACGTGCTCATCATAAACACAGCTTTGTTGAGTGTCTATGCATGTGTTGTCTTGGAAATCATCTTGGGGGTGTGGAGGAGTAGAAACTATAGAGGCCCTCCATTCGGAAGGAGCACCTTTATCCGCTGCCTTGCTAACTTCCTTCCGCTTTATTGATTTTGAATTGTCAAGTAAAACCGACAAGAAAAAGCAATAAAATTCTCTCTTTAGAACTCACTTATGCATGATACTGACAATCACTACTTTGATGTAAGGCAAACACATGATACCAGGATGGAACATGTACGAAAACAGGACGACATGGCATGTTCACAACTCTTTGTGTAAACTAAGCAGAAACCATTCCAGCAAATAAGAAGCAATGCAAGCTAGACACCACATGAAAGATGCAACTAATATGACTCTGCCAAGTTAAAAGTGTCCCATCATAAATGGAATTTCAACAAATTAGAAGTAGCGCATGCTATAAATCATATGAAAGATGCAACTAATATCACACTGCATATACTAAAGGTGTCTCGTCATGTTGATTGATGCAGGATACAAAAAACAATAGTTTTATGTAAGGACATGCTTAATAGACAGATGTACTATGTACTAAACACAGGAAGGCATGTCACATTAACAGGTATAATGTATAAGCTAAGCAGACTAGCACATGCAGTTTAACCAGATTGGAAGAATTACAATCTAGACACCATATGCAACATGCAACCACATATCACGCTGCCAAGTTAGAGCAAGCACCTGCGATGCTAGTGTAGGGGAAATGCTGTTATCCACTACAGAGCTGCGTTCACTATCTTCATCTAGCATTTTTGTTTCTTGAGAATCATGTCGGGAGGCTGACGCTGCATTCTTTAAATGAGGAGTAGTCCCCTTGCCTGCCTGCCTCGTCATAAGTGATTGATGAGGGATACACAAGAACATTAGTTTGATGTAAGAACATGGTTAATACACAGATGTACTAGTATGTACCAAAAACAGAAAGGCATGTCATATTGAAATGTATAATGTGTAAGCTAAGCAGATGCAATTTAACCAAATTGGAAGCAATACAAGCTAGACATCCGGCTGGAGTGGTGAGCATGATCATCTAGGACCTGAGAGCCTGGTGGGAGGCGGGCTGCTTTGCCACCATCGCAGATTTTTAGTTGGCTTCCAGGTGATGCCTATCTTTGCTGGGCTTGTCACTAGCTCGGCCAGTGCCCTGACTAGCTATTTGTCTTCTGGTGCTCACGGGATGGTTCATGTAAAAAAATATCTTTCCTTATCTTACCGACTTCGGCCTTTCGAATACAAGCTAGACACCATATGGAACATGCAACCACATATGACACCGCGAAGTTAAAGCAAGCACCTGGGATGGTGGTTCATTGCGAGCGAGGTCATCAACTCCAGAGCTACGTTTACCGTCTCCATCTGCTGACACTGCACCCTTTATAGCGCTGTAACGTGTCTTGCCTACCCGCATACGAAGCTGGAGCGACTTCTCTCTTCTTTTTGGCTTCTCTCATGGTAGCAGAGTCTGAAATACCCTTGCATAAAAACACAATAGTGAGAGTAAGGGTGAAGTGTGTGCAGAACTAGTGCACTGTAAAAGTAGGAGATAGCAGGTGGCTGAAAAATAAATGACAGGAGACATATGATAGCTCTACAGCATTGCATGGCAAACAAAATTAGATTCTACTCCGTATGATTTTGTAATATATGAGCACAGGAAATGCAGGTACTCCTCCAGCACACCACCACATGTGGTCATATCTAAGATAACAGTCGACTGAAAATAAATAGGTCAGTCGATTTTTTTTAATGAACCGTCCGATCTATAAGGAACGGGCAGATGGCCTTCGTCTACCTCCCGCCAGTCACTGTTGACGATCTTTCTCGAACCGCCAGCGACCACCGGCCCAGACCCCTGCCTCCGCCGCCCCGCCCTCCTATCGACCTCACGCCACCGCCGTGCTTGGCAGCACCCCCAGGCCATCCCTTTAATCCCGGCCGACCTCCAGATCGGGCGCCAGTAGCTCTAGGCCGCACACGCCCCTAAGATAAACACCAAGGCGCTGCTTCCCCGGCGTAATAGGCGTACTAGCGCCTGTTACGCCGGGGAATGCTTCCGTTAATTGGGAATCAACTGGCCAGAAATTGAAATTCAGGGGGGCGACGGACCTCTAGCTAAGGTGAAATAGTATATGAGGAGAAACCTTGTGCATCACGAGTTACTAGGAACATCTAGTATCAAGAAGAAGTGGTCAACTAGTGTCTTCTGTGGGATGAATACCGTGCAATCAGAGATGTATGATTTGCACGAATAAGGGAAGAGGAGTACCTTTTTCGGTTGCCGGTGTGGTCACCTCCACATGTCGCGCCGATCTTCTTCTTTTTACCGGGGAAACCGATGTTCTGGAGGGTGTAGGCTTGGACGAACCCATGGCCAAATTGTTGACTGTGTTGCCATGGCCGTATGTCGACGGAGGGGAAGCAGATCCGAGGCGGTGAAGGACGGCGTAGCAGGAACAGCTCCGGTGCGGTGGAGGGTGGCGAAGTTGGAGCGGCAGTGGTGAGGCGCAGGACGGCGTGGTTGAACTGGCTCGGGTACGGACGGCTCAGCCTCAGCTTCAACTACTAGCCGTGGAGGGCGTTGCGGTTGAGGTTGCGGTGGACGACGACGTCGGGGTATCGGCTCCGGCGTGATGGAGGAGGGCGGCGGTTGATGGGTGGGATGGGGTGGCGGACGGAGGACGCCGGGGTTTCGCGGCTGGTGGAGAGGTAGTTTTGGCGCCCATGGAGTACGAATGGGGAATCGGACGGGTGGGGGGGGGAACCATGTTTCGGTCTGGGCCGCGCTTGTTTTTGGCTTTTTTGAACAGAAGATGGGACGCGCTTGTTGAAATTTGGGGAAAGTACAAACTTTGCCCTCCTCTTAAATTTCGGACCTACTGCGGGTCGGGGTAGGATGGTAATCCCAGGTGTCCCAAATAGTGGGCGGGAGCAATTTTGGCCGCGCGCATGTGTGCTTAGGCGGCCATTGTGTATGAATGTTTTTCGGATGCGGTTGCGTGGCGTCTAGATGAAGCTACAAACCTACCCCGTTTTAGACCTTTGGACGTCGGGCCGGTAGGTTTCACGGGTCGGAGTTATTAGAAAAGTAATTTCCTTGTACTACCAAACATTGGTCTCACGCGGTTTCGGGTGAGTAGAGGCTCTTTTGGCGCTTCGTTCGAAATTTAGAAACACAAGCACTCACGTTTAGAGTACTCTTGAACTATGAGGATTGACCTAAATAGACAACGTTATATTTGACCTTGTATGTTTGAAAACCTCATTAAATTATCCGCTTCTTTTTGAAATTTTGACACTTGAAAATCCTATAACTACGATTATTTTGGAATGGAGGAGCTAAATTTGAATCTATTTTGTACACGACTACATATGCTATTATGTACAAAATCAGAGCAAAGATTGGTGCCCCCATAATTTAGGTATGGTTTACAAATGCCATGATATCAAATTCAAATAATTGAATGGACTTCATGTTGAATTCGATTTTTTAAACCACCTTAAGTTGAAGTCAAATGTATGCTAGTTCATAGGTAGCTATTTATAATGTCCATTGTGTAACTTTCATATGTGCTTTACACACACAACATGAACTATACTCACGTTTATATTCGATTGCTAAAGCGATGCATTGTCTGGAGTTCAAAATACTAACTATGTGGATCAATTGTGTCGAATAATAACATAGACATGCTCAAATTCGATAGAATCTAGATGTCTGATGGATCAATGACCGCTCCTTACGCGAATTGCAAATATCATGATCCCATCCTCATATTTGGATACAATTTATATCTTTAATCAATGTGTAGAGCAGTCTTTTACGTGTAGTTTCACTCTCCATCGGTGGTCTCTCACACATGCTCACACACTCTCTCCCAAGGTGTCTTTCTCGCACACATGCTCTAGATATAACCCTCCCTCCCTCTCGTAACCATTTACAACTGTTTTCACTAACCTTTATCACAAGCACTCTTCCTCTCGCAAACATACACACGCACAATCCTCATCGACCCTTTCTATATACATGGACCTGCCTACGTGTCTCATGTACGCACATTATCTTTACACCTGTCTCTCACGCATTGTCTCACACCTCTCTTCCTAATCGACGAGTATGATTCTAGCAGAGCATTCTGTAGGATGCCCCTTAAAGTTAGGTTGGATGAATAGTAATATCAGAGATAAAGGGGTTACCTTAGTCCGAGAACCTTGGGTTACAAATCCTAGCCGGCTTTGTCAGTGGACACAGAGTCCTTCACAATTCTGCTATCTTTGTCTTGTATGACTAGTCATCCATGGGTCTTCCTAAATGCGTCACGGGCCGACCAATGTGGCGCAGGACGGAACCGAACGAAGGGCCTCACCTCGACCCACCGGACCTCACGCGGTGACACACCCTCTGCCCCCACGTCTCATTATCTTCTCACACCCACACATACGAACACAAACACCACACACACAGAAAATTTCTCCTGGTGCCTCTATTCCCTCCCCCCTTGCATATACACACTCAAGGGAATGGAATCTCTTGTCGTGATGTCATATTCGTCTCTCTCTCTCTAGACCACTCTCATTTCTCGTGCTATCTCTCCCACGCCCCCCGTCGGCCCCTCTATCCATGCCTCTCTTGAATACGTAATACACACACATACATCTCTAGGCCCCGCCAAATGCATCAACTACACATTCACACATGTTACATCACGTACCCCATTGATCTAAAAAGCCCTCTCTTCACGTTTATTTCACATATAACATTCCTTTTGAATAAAGTGTGGCCAAAAAATTATTTTAGAGTTTCTACATATATACAACATTACAAAGTTATGTGGAGGAGTACGAACGCTAATTTGCATTGCATGGTGCCCACAATGATATTTATTCCGCACTGTGAATTTGTATATTTTATACTATATACAAAGTTAGTCATAATAAAGAGAAACGAAGAGCATCTCTCTCCATCACATACCCCCCTGTACGCCCCTTTCACGTATGCACACAAAACTATCTCCAGGTCCTCTAAAAGTAAGCCCCCAGAAAATTCATGCATGTTTCATCTTTCTCTCGCGATATATGCAATGACGATCATTGTATTTGAAGCGAAAGCACGATACGTACATTGGACTTCAGAATCCACTCCTTACGGTCACCATTTACGTTTAGTGGTTATATACAGTCACGGGCTCACCGTACAACTCTGTATTTGCTCATGACATGACTAGTTGACCAGTTAAACGCTCCACATGGCACCTCTAGTGTTGCATCACATTATCTCACTACCATCGTGCCCACCTGTCGACTTGTATGTACTCTACATCTACACTCTTATAAAATACATAAAATACACTCTTATAAAAAACAGAGTTGGTGATGATGGTGTGCGTGCCATCCTGCAATATAGGCTGTCTGATTTATATCTGATGGATAGGAAAGAAACTATGGCAATTTTGCAAAAAGGTACCCACACACCTCTCCACATTTGCAAATAAGGCCTTCCCTCATTCATCCTTTTCTCTCACAAGATAAACAAGTCATACAAATGCATCTTGATGTTACGTGCAACGCACGGGCATCTTGCTAGTAAGAATGAAAACAAACGACAAAAAAAATATTTGGACGGTGGTTCGAAGTCATGACCGCGGGCACAGCGGACAAGGTGGCCTTGTATTGGTATGCTGAGCCGTCTGTTTTAACACACAGGAGCTGGTGTGGTGATTATACACACATGCACGCATGCACACGAATTGCATCCACCCAACACTCACACAAACACATGCACCCACGCACGCACGCAACACTCACACGTACACACGCAGCCACGCACGCACGCAACACTCACACGCACGCACGCAACACTCACACGCACACACGCACGCATGCATGCACACACCAGTACACCACACGACCAACACACACTCTCACGCTCAAGTGCTCAACCTACACGTGCATGCGCACACATCAGGCCCTGACAGACACATACACAACCAGGTGATTCCCGCGCACGGGTTGGAGCCTTGTCGCGCCTGCATAAATTTGTGTTTATCTGACCTTTTGCCTATGCGAAATGACAGGTGGGACCCACAAGGAACGTGGTCAATTTAACTAGTCAACATGGCGCCACGCAAACTATTTGGCCGGTCAACAGAGTGCAATCCGGTGCTGAACTGTGAGCAAGTGACCGTATAATCACCGCAAAACGTATATAGTGACCGTAATCAGCTTATTCTGAAGTTCGGTGACCGTATTACGCTTTTCTCTCTGTAGGCCCTCCAAAACTACATCTCTACATGTTCTCGCATGTTACATCTAACAACTATGCAATACAGCACTACTACTACACTCTAACACAATAAATCATGTGTTTTTAGTTTTACTAGATATCATATTGTTACTTATAATTATTCAGTTTGCATACATTAAAATTGCCTTTGAAATGTATGGCCAGTATCATCTACCGTGCGGGAAAAATCCCGCGCTTTCCTGTTTAATCGGGTTTGTATCAATGGACCGTGCGAAACAGCAAAACTATAGTACTATACAGTACTACAAGTGACAGTTCACTGGGCCGTCGTGTCGTCTACTCCTCCGTCGTAAGAGTGGAGCGCTCGCTTTCATAAAGCTACCGGGTCCACGTGCCATACCGGAATACAGTGCAGAGCAGCCGGGGTGAAGCACCCCAGTCATGGCGCCGGCGTAGTAATGAGCAATGAGGCGTCAAATCACAAAGCTGCACCTTTCCCGCAGTTAAGTTGGAGGGACGAAGCAACCATCATTTCACTCGTTGCCGAATCCGCTTCTCCCTCATCTTCTTCAACTTAACCACGTGTTGCTTCTGCCGTTGTTCTGCCTCATGTGGGACGCAGATCGGCTTGGTAAAGCACTGACATGTGGGACTGCATGTTAGCAAACCGCCAGGACAACGTCCTCCGAAAATAAGAAGCCTAATCCTAGACTTACAAAGGGCTACGTAGCTGCTACGTATACTTTCCATCTAATCTATATATGCCCCCCTGATTTTCAGGTGGGGTGGGCCTAATCCTCTCCTTTAATCCAATCAAATAGTCCCACATCACATCAGTTCGTAACTTTACGTAAACCATTACGTGGATGTAGCATTGCTCAAATAAGAAACCTCCCCCGCCATCCGCGCGGCAAAATCACCTCCTTTTTACTAATCTTGATTCTATAATTTTTTAGATCAATATAATTGAGATTTGTATAGATAGCACACAGGAGCAAAACCAAGTGGTACGGTTAAGGGCATCCACAATGTGTAGCCAAATGTGAAAATAGCTTTTGGCATCGTGGGAACCATTGTGGACGGTGTTGCCAAAGCCAAAAAGATGGAACCGAAGCTCCCTGATTGATTGATTGAAGGAATAGAAAAATGCAACGTCTCTCCTCTTTCTCCCATGCTTGGACGCATGTAGTACAGTATAGAGCATAGAGTCTACTCCCCTGTCCCTTCTATCACAAATCACAAAGCAGTGAGGCGTCAAATCACAAAAGCACGGACGAAGCAACCATCATTTCACTCTTCGCTGACTCCGCTTCTCCATCGTCTTCTTCGAGAAACCATCTCACCGCACTAGTACTCCTAGTAGTACTAGTAAAGGACTTCCTGGATGCAAATAAGGCGGTTGTCTCGGCTTGCAGGCGGCACTTGCGAACGACTTACCGTGGTCTCCCTCAATGGTGTTCTCCATCGAACGCACTTCGCCAAACCACCCAAAAAAAGATATCGTCGACGTCACCGCAATGGGGAAGGAAGTCAAATATAGTTACTACCTCCATTTTTTTGTACACAAGGCTAGTATATCAAAATTACAATTTGCAAAGGGCCACTAACACTAATCGAGGAAAAATTGATGGGGTTAGCAACCAAGGACATTAATATCCCCTGCATGCATGCGGAAGTGAGAAGGTTGGTTTGCATGGCGCTGCATTAATCAAGCGATGAGGAGTGAGATGGTTAGCTCTTTGGTCTTTGGAGAAAAAAATACGCATTAATTGACACGTGAAACGAGGATTTGTATCGATTAAATCCCGCGAAGGAAAACCCCGCCTTTCTTTTTTAACACTAGTACTCCTAGTACGTACGTACTTATCCTGTTTGGGTCTAGGCCTTGCATTGCCAAACTTCGTCACACATTTTTGTCAAGCTTGCCTAAAGTTTTCAAAATGAGAAGGAGGTACACTTGCGCACGGCTGTTGCGGTCGCACCGCATCCTCACACGGTCGCTCCTGCACGCCGCGGTCGCACCGCACCCTCACACAGTCGCTCCTGCACGCCGCAAACCCAACCAAGGGAACGCACCCTCACTGACACGTGCAGTCGCATGTGAACAAACCAAACTCAGCCATCCTATCGCTGACACATAATTTTCGTTCATAGAGTATGTTTATCCAACCGCATGTTGGGGAGTATCCGTACGGCCTGTGCGGTGGTCTGTTGGGGAAGAAGAAGAGGTGAGGAAGAAGGAAAGAAGGGTTAGGAGACGTAGGATATTCATCCAACCGCCTGGAACGGTAGACTGACCCAAGTCAGGCGACTTGCATAACAAATATATGTTTTTACACAGCAAAAGATCCATAAAAACAACAACATAAAGAAAAACTATCACTGCTCGCGGAAAGAGACAGCCTCGTCGTCTTTGGCTGCCGGCGTGAACCAGCCGTCGCTGCCGACGTGTGTCTCCGCACCGTGGTTGTCCTCGGCCTCCAGCTACTCGTTCAAGCGGAGCGTGCGGGCGCTCTGCACGGACGAGAGCACAGCCCGGTTCAAGTCGAGGACGTCCGGTTCCGCCTGCAGGAGGGCCTCGATGGCAGCGGCATCCGCGCGCTCCGCGTCGAGTCGAGCCTCCGCCGCCCGGTTCAAGTCCAGGACGTCCGGTTCCGCCTGCAGGAGGGCGTCGATGAGAGTGGCATCCGCGCACTCTGCGTCGAGTCGAGCCTCTGCCGCCCGGTTCAAGTCCAAGACGTCCGGTTCCGCCTGGAGGAGGGCCTCGATGGCAGCGGCATCCGCGCGCTCCGCCTCAAGTTGAGCCTCCGCCGCCCGGTTCACATCCACGACATCCGGTTCCGCCTGCAGGAGAGCCTCGATGGCAGCGGCATGCGCGCGCTCCGCGTCGAGTTGAGCCTCTGCCTCCCGGTCCTCCTTTAGTATCGCCATGTTGAACCGCTGGTCCGCCTGCACCATGGGGGACTCGGACGCCGGCACGAAGTCGACGTCCATCGTCTCATACCCATCGGGGGCCTTCTATGCCGCGACCTCCGCCATGAACATTGGATCGTCTTCCTCCTCCTCGTAGCTTGGCTCCAGAGAACTCGAGGATTGGCCCGCCGCAAAGCGAGCTTGGGAACGGAGGTCTGTGGCGCCGACCGCCGCCGCGATTTCTGCGCGGCGCTCCGGCGTCAGCATCTTGTAGTAAGTGATCTTGCGGCGCACCATGGCTTTCCGGCGAACTAGGGGATGCTTGATGCGGGCTAGGGGATCGAAAGGTGGGGGAATGGGCTGGAGATTTGGTGTGGTTTTAGGGCAGTGGCTGGCGTAGGCCGAGCAGCGAAGGTTCTGGTGTGAATAGTGGTTCCGGTGACGACCGGTCAATCGGTTTTGACTATACATCGCTCTTGTTGCGTTCGCGTTGCAGCCCGGCACGCTGGACCCTCCACGTCGCTCACCGAATGGAACGCGCTTCGTCTTGCGTTTTCGCTCGCTTGTGGGACCGCAGTTGAGAGCAAACCGACGTCCCTCCCCCTCCCTCGCCCGCGTCATTTATTATACCACCACTCCCTCCGTTTTATGCGGAGTAAATAAAAACAGAGGGAGTATACTACGGATGAGGATCCCCTGACGTGGCCGAACCCATTGAGTAACTGACATGCGGGGCCTAGCAAGCATGGGGTCCGCCAGTAAGTGACCGAAAGGGAGGGTAAGGCAGGGATACCTACGTCAGAGGATCCACTTCCACTATACTACTTTGACCAAATGTTAGAGTAATAATATATGACATGCAACTTACACAAAGCATACAGGGTCTAATGTGTTTTTCGAGGCTAACTTTGACCAAATGTTAGAGTAATAATATATGACATGCAACTTACACAAAGCATACGGTCAAATTCGTATGTGAAAGGAGTTTCCAATGATATAATTTTCACATTATACATCTCATGTACTATTAATCTTGTCAATAGTGAAATTGGAAACCATCTCGAGTACAAATCTAGGAGTACGTACAAATCTAACAATATTGATTGGGCGTTGTTGAATGTTGATACCTTTTTGATCAAAGTAGAGATACTTTGACTACACATAAAACTTATATGTAAACTAGAAAGGATAGGGGGGGGGTATATTGTACGTTCAAAAACGAAACGAACATTGAATACCCTTTATATATGATTTGTGGATGCTATGATCACCGGTTCAAAATTTTGAATCCGCCTTAGGTATAACGTGCCCCCACTCGTTCCCTCTTGATTTCATCTCGGGGTCCGGAGATCTATTGAAAGAGGACTAGGGTGGGTACATGCGAATGATACTCGGCGGAATGTTCAAATGAGGCATGCGGGAGGATGGACTCGACTGGAGGGCGACATGATCGATGGAGAAGAGGGTTGGAGAGGAATGAGAAATAAGCAAACGCCACATGATTATACTTGAACAGCTCAAATAAACAATAAGTTGTCTCGCTTGGCCTACATAGTGAAAGGCCTAATGCGGAACGTGGAGCACTGACACTTGAATATGGCCGGGAAAACAGGGAAACCGACATGTGGGGCACATCCGTCGGGACGACGTAGCGCAGACTAGTCCAATGGAGGAGCTGTCCCACGACCTCCTCGCCACCGACAACCGTTCATGTGGGTCATTGGGGCCAACAACGGGGCGCAGCTCCAGCACCGCCTCTGGACACGGCGACCGCGGTGAGCGACACGCTCATATCGTCGCTAGACACGGTTGGTTTCAGTGTGCCGAGGGTGGCGTTAGTGCTGTGGCACGATCAACGGTATGTTTGGTTTGTGCCCAAGGTTGCCCCATCAAAGCATTGGGTAGCCAAAATTTTGGTTGAGGTATTGGTTGCCCATGATTTGGCCGACATTGGCAAGAAAAATGAACTAGAGTTGGCTAGAGTTCATTGGCATGCCAAAGAAATGGCTGTTGGAAATATGCCCTAGAGGCAATAATAAATGGTTATTATTATATTTCTTTGTTCATGGTAATTGTCTATTGTTCATGCTATAATTGTATTGTCCGGAAATCATAATACATGTGTGAATACATAGACCACAACGTGTCCCTAGTAAGCCTCTAGTTGACTAGCTCGTTGATCAACAGATAGTCATGGTTTCCTGACTATGGACATTGGATGTCATTGATAACGGGATCACATCATTAGGAGAATGATGTGATGGACAAGACCCAATCCTAAGCATAGCATAAAAGATCGTGTAGTTTCGTTTGCTAGAGCTTTTCCAATGTCAAGTATCTTTTCCTTAGACCATGAGATCGTGCAACTCCCGGATACCGTAGGAGTGCTTTGGGTGTGCCAAACGTCACAACGTAACTGGGTGACTATAAAGGTGCACTACGGGTATCTCCGAAAGTGTCTGTTGGGTTGGCACGGATCGAGACTGGGATTTGTCATTCCGTGTGACGGAGAGGTATCTCTGGGCCCACTCGGTAATGCATCATCATAATGAGCTCAATGTGACTAAGGCGTTAGTCACGGGATCATGCATTGCGGTACGAGTAAAGAGACTTGCCGGTAACGAGATTGAACAAGGTATTGGGATACCGACGATCGAATCTCGGGCAAGTAACATATCGATTGACAAAGGGAATTGTATACGGGATTGATCGAATCCTCGACATCGTGGTTCATCCGATGAGATCATCGTGGAACATGTGGGAGCCAACATGGGTATCCAGATCCCGCTGTTGGTTATTGACCGGAGAGGCGTCTCGGTCATGTCTGCATGTCTCCCGAACCCGTAGGGTCTACACACTTAAGGTTCGGTGACGCTAGGGTTGTAGAGATATGTGTATGCGGAAACCCGAAAGTTGTTCGGAGTCCCGGATGAGATCCCGGACGTCACGAGGAGTTCCGGAATGGTCCGGAGGTAAAGAATTATAAATAGGAAGTCAAGTTTCGGCCACCGGGAAAGTTTCGGGGGTTACCGGTATTGTACCGGGACCACCGGAAGGGTCCCGGGGGTCCACCGGGTGGGGCCACCTATCCCGGAGGGCCCCGTGGGCTGAAGTGGGAAGGGAAACAGCCCCTAGTGGGCTGGGCGCCCCCCCATGGGCCTCCCCCCATGCGCCTAGGGTTGGGAACCCTAGGGTGGGGGGCTTCCCACTTGCCTTGGGGGGCAAGGCACCCCCTGGCCGCCGCCCCCCACCCTAGATGGGTTTGGCCGGCGCCCCCCCTCCCAAGGGGGCCTATATAAAGGGGGGGAGGGAGGGCAGCAAGATAGACAGCTTTGGGCGCCTCCCTCCTCCCCTGCTACACCTCTCCCTCTCACAGAAGCTCGGCGAAGCCCTGCCGAGACCCGCTACATCCACCACCACGCCGTCGTGCTGCTGGATCTCCATCAACCTCTCCTTCCCCTTGCTGGATCAAGAAGGAGGAGACGTCGCTGCACCGTACGTGTGTTGAACGCGGAGGTGCCGTCCGTTCGGCACTCGGTCATCGGTGATTTGGATCACGGCGAGTACGACTCCATCATCCACGTTCATTGGAACGCTTCCGCTCGCGATCTACAAGGGTATGTAGATGCACTCCTTTCCCCTCGTTGCTAGTATACTCCATAGATGGATCTTGGTGAGCGTAGGAAAATTTTAAAATTATGCTACGATTCCCAAGAGTGGCATCATGAGCCAGGCCTATGCGTAGTTACTATGCACGAGTAGAACACAAAGAAGTTGTGGGCGTTGATGTTGCCAATTCTTCTTGCCGCTACTAGTCGTTTCTTGTTTCGGCGGCATTGTAGGATGAAGCGGCCCGGACCGACCTTACACGTACGCTTACGTGAGACAGGTTCCACCGACTGACATGCACTAGTTGCATAAGGTGGCTAGCGGGTGTCTGTCTCTCCTACTTTAGTCGGAACGGATTCGATGAAAAGGGTCCTTATGAAGGGTAAATAGAAATTGGCAAATCACGTTGTGGTCATACGTAGGTAAGAAACGTTCTTGCTAGAAACCTACAAACCACGTAAAAACTTGCAACAACAATTAGAGGACGTCTAACTTGTTTTTGCAGCATATGTTATGTGATGTGATATGGCCAGAAGATGTGATGAATGATATATGTGATGTATGAGATTGATCATATTCTTGTAATAGGAATCACGACTTGCATGTCGATGAGTATGACAACCGGCAGGAGCCATAGGAGTTGTCTTTATTATTTTGCATGACCTGCGTGTCATTGAATAACGCCATGTAAGTTACTTTACTTTGTTGCTAAACGCATTAGCCATAGAAGTAGAGGTAATCGTTGGCGTGACGACTTCATGAAGACACAATGATGGAGATCATGATGATGGAGATCATGGTGTCATGCCGGTGACGAAGATGATCAAGGTGCCCCGAAGATGGAGATCAAAGGAGCATAATGATATTGGCCATATCATGTCACTATTTGATTGCATGTGATGTTTATCATGTTTTTGCATCTTATTTGCTTAGAACGACGGTAGTAAGTAAGATGATCCCTTATGATAATTTCAAGAAAGTGTTCACCCTAACTATGCACCGTTGCGAAGGTTCGTTGTTTCAAAGCACCACGTGATGATCGGGTGTGATAGATTCTAACGTTCGCATACAACGGGTGTTGACGAGCCTAGCATGTACAGACATGGCCTCGAAACACACGCAATACACTTAGGTTGACTTGACGAGCCTAGCATGTACAGACATGGCCTCGGAACACGGAGGACCGAAAGGTCGAGCATGAGTCGTATAGAAGATACGATCAACATGGAGATGTTCACCGATCTTGACTAGTCCGTCTCACGTGATGATCGGACACGGCCTAGTTAACTCGGATCATGTTTCACTTAGATGACTAGAGGGATGTCTATCTGAGTGGGAGTTCATTGAGTAATTTGATTAGATGAACTTAATTATCATGAACTTAGTCTAAAATCTTTACACTATGTCTTGTAGATCTAATGGCCAACGTTGTCCTCAATTTCAACGCGTTCCTAGAGAAAACCAAGCTGAAAGATGATGGCAGCAACTATACGGACTGGGTCCGGAACCTGAGGATCATCCTCATAGTAGCCAAGAAAGATTATGTCTTAGAAGCACCGCTAGGTGAAGCACCAATCCCTGAGAACCAAGACATTATGAACGCTTGGCAATCATGTGCCAATGATTACTCCCTCGTTCAGTGCGGCATGCTTTACAGCTGAGAACCGGGTCTCCAAAAGCGTTTTGAGAAACATGGAGCATATGAGATGTTCGAGGAGCTGAAATTGGTTTTCCAAGCTCATGCTCGGGTCGAGAGATATGAAGTCTCCGACAAGTTCTTCAGCTGTAAAATGGAGGAAAATAGTTCTGTAAGTGAGCACATACTCAGAATGTCTGGGTTGCACAACCGCTTGTCTCAGCTGGGAGTTAATCTTTCGGATGACGCGGTCATTGACAGAATCCTTCAGTCGCTTCCACCAAGCTTCAAGAGCTTTGTGATGAACTACAATATGCAGGGGATGGAAAAAACCATTCCCGAGGTATATTCAATGCTGAAATCAGCGGAGGTGGAGATCAGAAAAGAACATCAAGTGTTGATGGTGAATAAAACCACTAAGTTCAAGAAGGGAAAGGGTAAGAAGAACTTCAAGAAGGACGGCAAGGGAGTTGCCGCGCCCGGTAAGCCAGTTGCCGGGAAGAAGTCGAAGAATGGACCCAAGCCTGAAACTGAGTGCTTTTATTGCAAGGGAAGTGGTCACTGGAAGCGGAACTGCCCCAAATACTTAGCGGACAAGAAGGTCGGCAACACCAAAGGTATATGTGATATACATGTAATTGATGTGTACCTTACCAGTACTCGTAGTAGCTCCTGGGTATTTGATACCGGTGCGGTTGCTCATATTTGTAACTCAAAACAGGAACTACGGAATAAACGGAGACTGGCGAAGGACGAGGTGACGATGCGCGTCGGGAATGGTTCCAAGGTCGATGTGATCGCCGTCGGCACGCTACCTCTGCATCTACCCACGGGATTAGTTTTAAACCTCAATAATTGTTATTTAGTGCCATCTTTGAGCATGAACGTTGTATCTGGATCTCATTTAATTCGAGATGGCTACTCATTTAAATCTGAGAATAATGGTTGTTCTATTTATTTGAGAGATATGTTTTATGGTCATGCCCCGCTGGTTAATGGTTTATTCTTGATGAATCTCGAACGTGATGTTACACATGTTCATAGTGTGAATACCAAAAGATGTAAAGTTGATAACGATAGTCCCACATACTTGTGGCACTGCCGCCTTGGTCACATTGGTGTCAAGCGCATGAAGAAGCTCCATGCAGATGGACTTTTGGAGTCTCTTGATTACGAATCATTTGACACGTGCGAACCATGCCTCATGGGTAAGATGACCAAGACTCCGTTCTCTGGAACAATGGAGCGAGCAACCAACTTATTGGAAATCATACATACCGATGTGTGCGGTCCAATGAGTGTTGAGGCTCGCGGAGGATATCGTTATGTTCTCACTCTCACTGATGACTTAAGTAGATATGGGTATGTCTACCTAATGAAACACAAGTCTGAAACCTTTGAAAAGTTCAAGGAATTTTAGAGTGAGGTTGAGAATCAACGTGACAGAAAAATAAAATTCTTACGATCGGATCGTGGTGGAGAATATTTAAGTCACGAGTTTGGTACACACTTAAGGAAATGTGGAATAGTTTCACAACTCACGCCGCCTGGAACACCTCAGAGAAATGGTGTGTCCGAACGTCGTAATCGCACTCTATTGGATATGGTGCGATCTATGATGTCTCTTACCGATTTACCGCTCTCATTTTGGGGCTATGCTTTAGAGACTGCCGCATTCACTTTAAATAGGGCACCATCGAAATCCGTTGAGACGACACCATATGAATTATGGTTTGGGAAGAAACCTAAGCTGTCGTTTCTAAAAGTTTGGGGATGCGATGCTTATGTCAAGAAACTTCAACCTGAAAAGCTCGAACCCAAGTCGGAGAAATGCGTCTTCATAGGATACCCTAAGGAAACTATAGGGTACACCTTCTACCTCAGATCCGAAGGCAAGATCTTCGTTGCCAAGAACGGGTCCTTTCCGGAGAAGGAGTTTCTCTCGAAAGAATTGAGTGGGAGGAAAGTGGAACTTGATGAGGTGATAGTCACCCCTTCCGAACCGGAAAGTAGCGCAGCGCGGGAAGATGTTCCTGTGGTGCCTACACCGACTGGGGAGGAAGTTAATGATGATGATCATGAAGCTTCGGATCAAGTTACTACTGAACTTCGTAGGTCCACAAGGACACGTTCCGCACCAGAGTGGTACGGCAACCCTGTCCTGGAAATCATGTTGTTAGACAACGGTGAACCATCGAACTATGAAGAAGCGATGGCGGGCCCGGATTCCGACAAATGGCTAGAAGCCATGAAATCCGAGATAGGATCCATGTATGAAAACGAAGTATGGACTTTGACTGACTTGCCCGATGATCGGCGAGCCATAGAAAACAAATGGATCTTTAAGAAGAAGACGGACGCGGATGGTAATGTGACCATCTATAAGGCTCGACTTGTCGCTAAGGGTTATCGACAAGTTCAAGGGGTTGACTACGATGAGACTTTCTCACCCGTAGCGAAGCTGAAGTCCGTCTGAATCATGTTAGCAATTGCCGCATACTATGATTATGAGATATGGCAGATGGACGTCAAAACGGCATTCCTTAATGGCTTCCTTAAGGAAGAGTTGTATATGATGCAGCCAGAAGGTTTTGTCGATCCTAAGAATGCTAACAAAGTATGCAAGCTCCAGCGCTCAATCTATGGGCTGGTGCAAGCATCTCGGAGTTGGAACATTCGCTTTGATGAGATGATCAAAGTGTTTGGGTTTACACAGACTTATGGAGAAGCCTGTGTTTACAAGAAAGTGAGTGGGAGCTCTGTAGCATTTCTCATATTATATGTGGATGACATACTATTGACGGGAAATGATATAGAATTCTTGGAAAGTATAAAGGCCTATTTGAATAAGTGTTTTTCAATGAAGGACCTTGGAGAAGCTGCTTATATATTAGGCATCAAGATCTATAGAGATAGATCAAGACGCCTCATTGGTCTTTCACAGAGTACATACCTTGACAAGATATTGAAGAAGTTCAATATGGATCAGTCCAAGAAGGGGTTCTTGCCTGTATTGCAAGGTGTGCAATTGAGCACGGCTCAATGCCCGACCACGGCAGAAGATATAGAAAAGATGAGTGTCATCCCCTATGCCTCGGCCATAGGGTCTATTATGTATGCCATGCTGTGTACCAGACCTGATGTAAACCTTGCCGTAAGTTTGGTAGGAAGGTACCAAAGTAATCCCGGCATGGAACACTGGACATCGGTCAAGAATATCCTTAAGTACCTGAAAAGGACTAAGGATATGTTTCTCGTTTATGGAGGTGACGAAGAGCTCGTCGTAAAGGGTTACGTCGACGCTAGCTTCGACACAGATCTGGATGACTCAAAGTCACAAACCGGATACGTGTATATTTTGAATGGAGGAGCAGTAAGCTGGTGCAGTTGCAAGCAAAGCGTCGTGGCGGGATCTACATGTGAAGCGGAGTACATGGCAGCCTTGGAGGCAGCACAGGAAGCAGTCTGGATGAAGGAGTTCATTACCGACCTAGGGGTGATTCCCAATGCGTCGGGCCCGATGACTCTCTTCTGTGACAACACTGGAGCTATTGCACTTGCGAAGGAGCCCAGGTTTCACAGGAAAACCAGGCATATCAAGCGTCGCTTCAACTCCATTCATGAAAGTGTTCAAAATGGAGACATAGATATTTGTAAAGTACATACGGACCTGAATGTAGCAGATCCGTTGACTAAACCTCTCCCTAGAGCAAAACATGATCAACACCAGGACGCAATGGGTGTTTGATTCATCACAATGTAACTAGATTATTGACTCTAGTGCAAGTGGGAGACTGTTGGAAATATGCCCTAGAGGCAATAATAAATGGTTATTATTATATTTCTTTGTTCATGGTAATTGTCTATTGTTCATGCTATAATTGTATTGTCCGGAAATCGTAATACATGTGTGAATACATAGACCACAACGTGTCCCTAGTAAGCCTCTAGTTGACTAGCTCGTTGATCAACAGATAGTCATGGTTTCCTGACTATGGACATTGGATGTCATTGATAACGGGATCACATCATTAGGAGAATGATGTGATGGACAAGACCCAATCCTAAGCATAGCATAAAAGATCGTGTAGTTTCGTTTGCTAGAGCTTTTCCAATGTCAAGTATCTTTTCCTTAGACCATGAGATCGTGCAACTCCCGGATACCGTAGGAGTGCTTTGGGTGTGCCAAACGTCACAACGTAACTGGGTGACTATAAAGGTGCACTACGGGTATCTCCGAAAGTGTCTGTTGGGTTGGCACGGATCGAGACTGGGATTTGTCATTCTGTGTGACGGAGAGGTATCTCTGGGCCCACTCGGTAATGCATCATCATAATGAGCTCAATGTGACTAAGGTGTTAGTCACGGGATCATGCATTGCGGTACGAGTAAAGAGACTTGCCGGTAACGAGATTGAACAAGGTATTGGGATACCGACGATCGAATCTCGGGCAAGTAACATATCGATCGACAAAGGGAATTGTATACGGGATTGATTGAATCCTCGACATCGTGGTTCATCCGATGAGATCATCATGGAACATGTGGGAGCCAACATGGGTATACAGATCCCGCTGTTGGTTATTGACCGGAGAGGCGTCTCGGTCATGTCTGCATGTCTCCCGAACCCGTAGGGTCTACACACTTAAGGTTCGGTGACGCTAGGGTTGTAGAGATATGTGTATGCGGAAACCCGAAAGTTGTTCGGAGTCCCGGATGAGATCCCACACGTCACGAGGAGTTCCGGAATGGTCCGGAGGTAAAGAATTATATATAGGAAGTCAAGTTTCGGCCACCGGGAAAGTTTCAGGGGTTACCGGTATTGTACCGGGACCACCGGAAGAGTCCCGGGGGTCCACCGGGTGGGGCCACCTATCCCGGAGGGCCCCGTGGGCTGAAGTGGGAAGGGAACCAGCCCCTAGTGGGCTGGGCGCCCCCCCATGGGCCTCCCCCCATGCGCCTAGGGTTGGGAACCCTAGGGTGGGGGGCTTCCCACTTGCCTTGGGGGGCAAGGCACCCCCCTGGCCGCCGCCCCCCACCCTAGATGGGTTTGGCCGGCGCCCCCCCTCCCAAGGGGGCCTATATAAAGGGGGGGAGGGAGGGCAGCAAGATAGACAGCTTTGGGCGCCTCCCTCTCGCAGAAACTCGGCGAAGCCCTACCAAGACCCGCTACATCCACCACCACGCCGTCGTGCTGCTGGATCTCCATCAACTTCTCCTTCCCCTTGCTGGATCAAGAAGGAGGAGACGTCGCTGCACCGTACGTGTGTTGAACACGGAGGTGCCGTCCGTTCGGCACTCGGTCATCGGTGATTTGGATCACGGCGAGTACGACTCCGTCATCCACGTTCATTGGAACGCTTCCGCTCGCGATCTACAAGGGTATGTAGATGCACTCCTTTCCCCTCGTTGCTAGTATACTCCATAGATGGATCTTGGTGAGCGTAGGAAAATTTTAAAATTATGCTACGATTCCCAACAATGGCAACCATCCAAACAAAGACCAATCTTTGGGTCATGACCAAAATTTTGGTTGAGGTATTGGTTGCCCATGATTTGGCCGACATTGGCAAGAAAAATGAACTAGAGTTGGCTAGAGTTCATTGGCATGCCAAAAGAATGGCAACCATCCAAACAAAGACTAATCTTTGGGTCATGACCAAAATTTTGGTAAGGTTCACTTTGGCCACAATCCAAACACACCCCAACACCCGGCTCGTCGAGGATGCATGGGGCGCCGCAACGCGTCCGCGGAGTGGTGTAGCGCGACCAACTGCATCCTCTGGACCTGAGACCATGCCGGGTCGTCTTGCTTTTTCAGTGACATGCGGGGATCGCATGTGAGCAAAGGGCATCTCCAACGTTGCCACGACCGCAGCTGACTACCCTGGCACACCAAAACCCTTGTCCCTCGCGTCGTCGCGCGGTGCGTTCCCAGCCGGCGCCAGCTGCCCGCATTCATGCCGTCCGTTCGTATGTCGTCGTTAAGAGGCTCGGTGCCCGAGGAACCAACTCCGGCGACTTAATGAGTAAGGTGGCATGACACCAAATGAACTCTAGCATCAAGGTGGTGTGTCATGCAAGAAAATGGAGATATGCAGTGCGTAAGTGAGTCATGCACTTCGATGGCACCTAGTACTACGCAATATTTTTTCTCCTCGATGGCACGTGAATAGTGCACGTACTCAATGACAGAGCACGGGATGGTAGCCATGGACATGGTCGGCCCTTTTTGAAGAGAGTACTAATAAATAACTTTGATGTGTCCCGTCAACTCGCAGAACGACGAGAAGCTTGCTTACTATGCCTTCTCCCTCGCCAACGCGTGCACGGTGGCTCGCAGCACGAGGAGAAACTTTTGCTTACAAGCGGTGGACGTGCAGCAGTTCATTTGGTGTCAGATTGCCAAAAGTATTACTGTAGTACCATAATTATTGTTCGACTTCCGGAAGAGGAGAAGAGCCAAGCGCAAGGTCACCTACTAACCTAGTACAGTACTACTATAGCCAAAGTTGGTCCACCTTTTTAGAGCATGGTTAATTAATATAGGCGGCTCTTGCAGCGGCACATCATTTAGAGCAAGTACTCTCTTCGTAGGAACAAAGGAAGTGAAACAAAAGTTGGAGTGGATGCTAGATTGCCAATTAAAACATGATTACATAGAAAAAAAATCCTATAGCATTTCCTATGAATCAAACGACCAATGTAGGAAAATTATGAGGGGGGTCTCTCCAACAGTGTTCCTTGGCTCGCACCTAGCATCACGGTGGTCGAACTTGGAGTCATTCATCTGGTACACGTGGCATCTCAGATCTCGACACAAGGTGACGTGACCTCTCACTTCCTCCGCCATTTGAAGCGGCGCGCCGGTGGAGGGCTAGCATACTCCAATATTAGGTTGGCTCTATGTGATGTGGCAACTTCTTATATTAACCGGATGCTGACTATACTACTACGGTACTCACACTCCAAGAAGTGACTCGAAAACCATTCATAAATTGAGTCTATGACATGCATTCGCAACTGAAATGTACCATTCATTAAATACAACAAGTCATCAACACACAACGACAACGAGGATACATGTTGGATTATAGATTATTTCCAACAAAACATTCTAGCAAATACTAAAGTTTTCATCACACAACAAATAACAAGCAATGAAATGAACTTCAACTCAACCAATCCTCGGCGTTGGATCGCCTTTCACCATCATTGGATAGTTTTGTCCAAGGAAGAGCGAGTTTGCTCCAAGACTATCAATACTGAACCAGGGAGAAGGTGTTGGCGCTAGCACACTAGTATCCGTCCTGAATACCATGCAACGGGTGTTGGAATAGGTCAGGAGAGGGCGACCATGGGAGACAACACATGCTTCCTCAGTAGTAACAGTCTGAGTGCACTGTATACAGACAAGAAGAGGTGATCCATCGGAATTAGTTGTCAGGCACCACCGAGTATATAAGTTCTGCTCCTCCTCATGCTCGTGATCATCACCATCGTCATCTCCCCCTTGCTTATAATTTTTTTCAAGTATAGGTGGTGGAATGTTCACAGGACCTTGGAAACACAAGAAGAAGGTTAATTAGTAAAGGGAAACTTGCTAACCCGCATGCATGTGGATGAAACAATTATAATTACGGTGGAAGACAAACATACTGAAACTACGAGGATCCCATGCAAAAACAGTGCCACGAGTGGTGGCAGCAAACACAAGATCCTCGTATTCAATTGCATCACAGTACACATCCGTGTATAGAAACTGATTTTTAAGCAATATCCATCCAGTCGAACCACGAAGGACGGCAACAAGCTTGTCGAAGATAGCAACAACTTGATAGTTCTTGTAATTCCAAGAGCGGTTGGGAACTCGACAAATTGCTATCTTCAGTAGACGACAGTCACCATGATCGTATTTGAACGTACGTAGATCATCTGTGTGCTCAACCTTAGGGCACTCTGAGATTTTTGGAAGTGGAATCCGCTGACGAGTGTACACATTCACAAGTTCCCACTCGAAATTGTACCCAATAAAAACAACCCAATCTCCATTTGCGCCAGCCCAGGACTTACCCTTAAGCGATGGCATCTTGACATCACACGTATCATTATCAAGAGGCATCAACTTGCAAGGCGAGGCCTCCGTCGTCCGCGCCCATGCGAATAGGCTTATAGCAAAGAAGATAAGGGAGATCAAACCGCTCCTGGACCCTTGGGTTCCTTGTAATGATGTTATTAGTTGAGTCGAGAATGGGCTTGAACGAACCAGCCATGCTAGCCGAGGTGATGACGTCGCACCGATCAATGAGTTCCCTCACCACGTCATCTTTCAGATCGGGGCAAGAATAACGGGGACGTTTCCGGCTTGTTCCCTCCATGGAGAAGACGATCGAACAATGGCAGAAGGAAGGGTGAAGGCAAATGGAGGAGGGAGGAAGAGCGTGCGACAGCAGTTCCAAATCAAGAGGGAAAGGCGAAGAGTCGGTGGACGGTTGCCAGTTTGCCACGGTACACGAAGAGGCGCCCCGGCCTACACGTCCTTTCGGAAATTGTACAAAGGACTCGCCGTCGTCTCACTGCATGTTGGAACGGGACCACATGTCAACGAAACATCGTGTGTAATTTCTCGTGCAAAATGCGACCTGGCCACGTTGGCCCGAGGTGCCGCATTATTTCTCGACTTTATTTTTTTAATGGCGTGCCGTTCAGTTTTGAAGCACGACTAACTGGTACTGTTTGCAGAGAAAATATAAACTACTCTACCACTACTCCACCTCTAGTACTAGTAGTATAAAAAAGATATATAGGCTGGAGCTTCAGAGCTTTCTTGCTAAGGGCTGCCCACTTGCTTCTCACACTATCACCCTCTCTCCAGATCTAAAAAAGACGGCCTCTCTCTCCCTCCTCACCGGTGGTCACAGGTCCGCCGGGGAATAAAAGGACGTGCAGTGTTGACGCACTCGTCGTCGACGAGCGAGGTCACGCACTGACGACAAGGCCGTCCTCTCAGACCTAGCGCCCGCGCGGGATGGCCTCCGTCCCCAAGCTCGCTGTCGTAGTGCGTGTGGAGGACGATGACCACGAGCGAAGCCACTTCCCGCTGACCCTCAGGTATGCTACCTCTTTTCGAACCATACCCTTGTTCTATTGCCCCATCTGCCATGTCGCTGCATGTGGATCTTTTTCCACTCCACCATCTTCCCAATTTGCTATCCCCTGCTCTACTGGTCACGCAGACGAAAACCTTAATTTGCACTATTAAAGGAAACCCTACTTCATGCAGACTAATCCATATCTGGGTTGAATAAGGAAAGGAAGGGAGACTGTACTGTCCAAGAGAGTAGGCATCGAACCCGCATCTAGGTTGAGAAGGGGAAAATCAGTAGCTAAGGAACGAGTCTCGTGTCTCTTGGTTGAAGAAGGGTAGAAAGGCATGACAACGCAATAGAGAATGACCAGGTCGATCGGTTTGTTGTCCTCACATAGGAAAAAGGTGGCTAAACATAACAAAAATGGGACGTAATCCACATATGCTACCTGGATATTTGTTGCTCTGGGCAACCATACCTCCCTCACCACTCTATGCGTCCGTGGAGGTACATCGTACTGGTGCGCCCACTGTCCGAATGGGCCTCGCATGCTCTTAGTCTAACTTTTTTGCTGTTAGTATAACGCCAGCAGTCAAGTCAAGCAATGCTACTGCTAAAGTGATGCCACATTTAACTAATGCCGCACTCAGTCTAATGCCACCGATAAATTTAAGCAATGCCATTTAATGTCACTGGATTATTTCAGTGTTAGCTGTTGATTGTGGATGTATTAAAGATTTTTCAACTAAGGCATTCTAATGATGTTGCACAGCCAGTATACCAACGATGAAACTTGTTACTACCTTCAGATTTTTGCACTGTTAATGCTTATAGATTACATGCCTCACTTTCATGAGATAATTTAATTTTTTTGTACAATGTCACCAAAATGCCAAGGCGCTGATGTCATTTTATTTTGGTTAAACTGCACAAAAAATTATGAAGACCAGAGGAAAGGTTAAGAGTGGGCACCTCCTCCTCCGGCTGTTCTCTTGATTCGTTCGATCAAGTTTTTATGTTTATCGATTATCAAGATTGGGATAGCAATTTTTAAGGTCCGCCCTAGTTTGAAATGATATTTACCTTGGAGGTACATGGTTTGCAATTTTTTTATACTGTCATTAGTTAATAATGCTAGTTACCTTCAGACTTTTGTATTTGGTTTAATGCTCATGCACAGCTAGTATACCAATGCTGAAACGTGTTACCTTTACATTTTGTATTGTTAATTCTTATAGAAATCTTCCAGTGCCAGAGTTTATTGAAATATGTTCAGTAAAACCATTGTACTGTACCCTGTAATAAAATAACTACTCTACTATTGCACTAGCCACTGGATTAGTGTATATTTGTAGTATTCGAAATTTCGAATGGTGTTGCATTAGCGTATGGACATAAATAAAGGGTGGCAAGCTTTCCCAGATATGTGCTCAAGAAAACTACTACCTGTTTTTCTAAATACTAGTAGACGTTTGGGTACTTTAAACTGAACCGGAAAAACCTCTTATATTAAGGAACAGAGGGTGTAGAGTTCACTCAAATTATCCCAGTAAAGCTAGTCACACCTTTGTTAAAATTAATGTTCATTATGTTATCGGAGGAGGTCTGTAAGTTTGTCTCTAATGCCTGTCGACTACATACCTGACATCATGATGTAATGTTAAGTTATTTCGTTTTGTACAGTATCACTGAATTGTCAAGGCGGTGATGGCATTTTATTTTAGTTGAACTGCACAAAATATGCTTAAAAGAAGAGGAAAGGTCAGGAATCGATCATTCTTTCAGAAAGAACTATATATGCCTTTCTGACATCAGCCTCTGTTGCCTTATTTATTCCTTCAAAAAGGTGGTTGGAAACAGTCTTGCTACCTTTTCCCATTAAGAAATTGGAATGCTTATATTTGTGAGTCTATGCTTAACCTAGTGCCACTTTTATAGTAATCACACTTTCAATATCTATGCAAACAGGGATGCTCGAGTTTAGTGGAACTGCACAAAAAGTCCAACTGGTTCAACATTAGGAGCATGTTTTCTCCCAAACCTTTATATCCAATTGGTGGCACTATGAGCTGTTCATTAAGAAGGTACATGGTTTGCTACTATCTTGCTACTCTTTTTGTACTGTCATTAGATAGTAATACTAGTGGTTTGCATGTGAATTTATTGGCAGGGTGGACCTACATTGGAGGTGCAGGACATGATTCAATGACTGGATGCTCAATTTCGGTTGTATCGATTTCACCTCTTCCATCACTGCGAACATGGATATCCTTGGTCTGATGAAGAATAGGCGCTATATTTCTGCTCTGAACAAGCAAATCAATTCAGTATGAAATTGTCCAGGGCAAAACATGACTGTATCAAATTGTCCAGTGCAAAACATGACAGATCTAAGCGGAAGAGACATGTTTAAACCGAAAATACAAGGTGGGGTATATGTTTACTAGCTGCTTGATATTTGTGCAGACAGAGATGTCTGCCCGTTGCTATTTAGCAAACACACAAAGTGACCGCAATTTTGGTTGAACTGCACAAGAGAATAGTATAGTCACTGCATGCAGTGCCATTTGAAAATAGACACAGAAAGATTGGATAGTCACTTCATGGACTGCAGAAAAGTAGTACTGTACTATTTATTGGCCAACACTAGGTGCTTCATTACTTTGGTCTGATTATACAATGGGCATCATTTTTCCTAAGTTAAAGTTTTTATTCCGAAAATAGTCTCGCCGTGTGATCAAGAGAAGACCAAATCATATTGCAGTGGATGTTCCTCCATCATGTGTGGTTCATTCCCATGGTTCCAGCTGTTGGTGAAACCACTTACTTTTGCAAGAGGAATTGTAGACTTCACAAACAAATTTGTCATTCAGTCTGTACTGAATGTTGGCCAAGAGAAGCATCCATGTTAGTAGGAAGAACATATGTTTTTTCTAGATCTTTGCTTTTGGAGCTACATATTTGTATATGATCTGTGAATCATTGAGATGCATTAACATGTTGATCTTATGTATGGGAATCGTACTAGTTGGTTTTAGTTGTGGCTGATCTTTGCTTTTGGAGCTACATATTTGTATATGTCTGTGAATCATTGAGATGCATTAACAGTTCCTTATATCTGTTCGCTCAGTGTTTACAAGTTACCGATCGATCACTAGCTAGCCTACTAATGCGCTTCTGGCTGTTTTAATTGCGACGCAAGATCCAAAGTGGTAGTTTTTTGAATAAAAATGCCTACCTCTGAAGAAACTGACAAGCATCTCTGAAGAAAATGCCACGCGAATCTGAAGAAACTGCTAGCAAAAACGTTCGCAAATGCCTTATCTCCCAGCTAAAGTTCATCAATTAATGCCCTCGGCTGCGACTCGTTGCATGCTGCTCCGCGTACTGGCTGTGAGCGATTTTGAGTGCCCGCATGCAGCCGGCCGTAATTAAGGCAGCTAACTGATGCGAAAAAAGATGCGCTTTAATTGTTGCGGGCCTTTTAAATCCGTGGAATCATTATTGACAAGGAGGGAGATGATTCGAGTGCACTCGTTTGACTGTAATGCCGGCGTGCGACCCAGCACGGACGGGACGGGACGGCATAGTCAGAATTTCAGTTTCTCTAGTTTTCCACGGCAAGCTGGCGCGCTAAGCCATGCCTGCTTCATTATGCATTGAATTCCGATGACCGTCGCGCTACCTTCCGCTTATAAGTACTGTTTCTCGACCTTCTATGGTGGCACCGTGACCCAACTCGCCCTATCCTCATAAGCCCCCACCGGCCCGACATTGCTCGCCACTTATCCTCGCTCTCGCCACATCCGCCATGCCCCCGCCCGTCCGTGATAGGCGTGGCCGGAGGCGGTCACCGCCGGAACTAGTGTTCGGTTTTTCACCGGAAGGCAGACGGAGGGAGGAGGCATTCTATCGGTCTTTAGATGGCAATGCGGAGATCGAGGAGTTGTTGGAGCGCGACCGCCTGGCGAAGGAGTAGGAGTTGTTGGAGCGCGACCGCTTGGCGGATGAGCAGCGTATCGCCGATTTGCGCCGCCAGCGGGACATGGAGCAGCAGCGCACCGACGCTCTGAGTCGCAAGCAGAGCGCTCGCACGTGGGCCGACTACGTGGAGGCCGGCGCCCGACAAATAGCCCTGGAGGCTGTCGGGCACGCACGCGTTCGCGACGCCGATTTTTACTACCAGCTCGTCAAGTGGGTTTCCCGCTTAGAAGCCGAAGCTTCGGTGGACCACGCCGGCATGGAAAGGGCCAACGCGCGCGAGCAACGCGCCCTATCGCACCTCTGGCAAGTCCGAGGTGAGGCGGAGGACGCCGGTGCCGGCGTTTAGCGTGTACCGCAGATGGCGGCCGGCATCGTCTAGTTAGCTAAGAGTAAGTTAGTACTTGTACGCTACTAGAGTATTAGTGGAAGTAGATAGTTAACTTGGCTATGATGGTTGTCAACGTGGAAGTTCAGTACTCTATATGTGGATCAGACCTGTTACTTTGCTCTGAATGTTGAACTTTCTATTTGAACATATGGAATGGGCTGTTATTTTTTTAAATGGGTTGTATTTGTCCTCCACGGGTTTAGAGGCTGACTTGTGGGCCTACCAAGTTGACGCGTACACAACCAGGAGATGATTGTACGTGGAGAGGATGACAGCAGGGACCCGCCAAGGTCATGGCAGTACGCAAGCAAAGTGCCTCCTTATTTCAATCCAATAAAAAAATGGCTCCTCGTACTGGATTTCTGACATCTGGGTCCCATGCCATTGTCAATGTAGTCAATAAACGAGAGAGTTGCACAACGAGCGGCTGACTCAGGGACCCAGCAGCTCGCCTAGTTATTTTTGTTTTGGGTTAAGTTGATAAATGCCACTCCAAATCTGGTGTTTCTAAGAAATGCCATTGCAATTTCCAAACTTTGAAAAATGCCATTTCATGCCATCCCCAGTGGCATTTTTCGAAGTCTGGAGTGGCGTTTTTCAAAGTTTGCAAATTGCAGTGGCGTTTTCCAAAGTTCGCAAAAATTGCAGTGGCATTTTTCAAAGTTTGGAAATTGCAGTGGCATTTTTATGAATCGCCATATTTGTTGTGGCATTTATCTAATTTTTTTTTGAGACGGAAGCAGGGTGTCAACTGGGCTGTGCGGGGCACTCTGGCATGTCTAGACAGCCTTCTCTTTTATGTTTACCACAGACCAGCCCAGTAGTTTTTTTTCTTTCCGAAAATGGCTAGCCCAGTTTTTTTGTGATTTGCCAAGTAAGTCGCTTTGTCAGGCCTATTGGGATGCAAATCTTTCAAGACGAGGAGCTTCATTCGGCTGGACGAGAAAATGGCCTATCAGTAATGAGAAATGGGCTGTACATTTTTAAAACACATCAAACCGACAATTACTTTCAAATTTCTTTTTTTCATTTCAAGATTTTAAATTACATTAATTTTAATGCGTCGACAATTTGTTGGATTTTATATTGATATACATTTATTTTTAAAATCAGTTTGAATGTGACTCAAAATTTCGGGATTAAAAACAGTTCGGACCGCACCGAAATATGCAACATTTCATATAATTTTTTAACCGTGGCCACAATATGGGCTGTAATGCTAACAAAGAGAATATGGGCTCCAAAAAAACCTTCAGAATTAGCAAATGGGCTGTAAATTATTAGAAATAATGGCAGATGGGTTGTATGCTATTTTCCACAGATTTGAGGCTTTCCTAAAAAAAGGTTGACGCACAAGCAGTGACTGTTGGATGTCCATCCAACAGCCGTCGTGCTTCTTCAATCTCTGCTCTTCCTGCTCCAGCCGCTCAAACAAGCGCCGGCGGGACTGCCTGCTCCCTCCTCCCCGCGGCCGGCTGTGCTACCACGCAGGCTTCACCACCCCATCGTACTCCCATCGCTGGCCTAGCCATCCCTCTACTCACCCACACCTGTTGTTATTCTCCGGTGACGGCAGACGAACCAGTAAACCCTCGTATAGTCGTACTCCCCTCCGCGTGGGAAACAACTGCTGAGTCTTCCCTGCCTCCGTGTCGTTCCCTTCCAAGGCCTCGCCGTCGTCCACCGCCCTGGTGCCCCAGCGCGGCCTGGTCAACGTGGTCAACGACCAACATGCATCTGAAGTGGACTGTACGTGGAGAGGCTGACAGCTGGGTCCACGGCCGCACGCAAGGAAATGCCTCCTTATTACGCGCAAAATAATGATTCCTCCACCTGACATCTGGGACCCACCGAAAGGGCCTTTGTGAAAAAAACGTTACCGCCGCTGACAGCTCGGACCCACCAGCTATATCTTCGCATGCAAGGAAGTGCATCCTTATTACGCACAAAAAAATGAATACTCCCCCTGCTAGCTAGGACCCAGTATAGTGGCAGGCTGACTTGTGGGCCTACTAAGTTGACGGGGACGGAGGGCTTTGTCAACTTAGTCAATATGCACGATTCTAGCTCCAGTGACCGTATGATGTCCATCCAACGACCGTAGTGCTTCTTCAACCTCTGGTCTTGTTGCTCCAGCCGCCCAAAGCAGCGCCGGTCGTGCCGCATGCTCCTGCCTCCCGTGGCCGGCTGTGCTGCCGTGGAGAACTCACCGCCCCCTACTATTCCCACCGCTGGCTAGGCCCTGCGGCGACGGCAGCCTCACACCGCAACCGAACCAGTGAACCCTTGTACTCCTCTCCGCGCGGGCTTCCACTGCCGCGTCTTCCCCGGCTCCGCGTCATCCCCTTCCTAGGCCTCGCCGTCGTCCACCGCCCTGGTGCTCTCCGCGCGGCGTGGTCAACGTGGTCAAGGAACGGCTTCCATCGGACGTGGACTGTACATGGAGAGGCTGACAGCTGGGTCCACAGCTGCAGCAAGGAAGTGCCTCCTTATTACGCGCAAAATAATTATTCCTCCACCTGACAGCGGGGACCCACCAGACGGGCCACCGTATTTCGCAAAAAAAACGTTTCCCCCTGACTGCGGGGACCCACCAGCTACATCTTCGCACGCAAGGAAGTGCGTTCGGGCAAAAAAAAAACGATTCACCCCCCTGACTGCTGGGACCCACCAGCTACATCTTCGCAGGCAAGGAAGTGCCTGACAGTCGGGACCCACCTGGTCGAAGCGTACGTAGCATTGTCATTCTGGTCGCGAACGTGTACGTACATACTGATCGATGTAGAGGCGCGCATGTGTTGTAGTAGAGGCGCGCACGTAGCATGTACACATACGTACAGCGGCCAGTGTGCAAGAAAGAAAATACGGCCACGTACGTACATACGGGCAGGGTCTCGAACGCCTACTCGCGCATACATATGGCCAGGGCTCGTGTACATGGCTGGGTCGGAACGGAGAAACAGCGTCGTCGTCGTGTTCATGGGGAGCCAACCGGCTGGGTCAGAACGGAATGCGTCTTCGTGTTCATCGGGAGGGCTTGGATGGAACAACCAATGGAAACGAGGCCTGGCGTACCGCAGAATGGAGGAAACGGCCTTGTGTTCGACCGGCCACGTTTGAAACGGGATCCTGTTCATCGGGAGGGGTCTGGCGTACCGCAAAACGGAGGAAACGGACCTCCTACGGTCGAAACGGGGGTCCTGTTGATCGGGAGGGGTGTGGCGTACCGCAAAACGGAGGAAACGGACTTGTGTTGGAGTGCTACCGTCGAAACGGGGGTCCTGTTGATCGGGAGGGGTGTGGCGTACCGCAAAACGGGACTCCACGGGATACTGTTCATCTCCACCGTCGACCCCTCCAGCCTCCACGGGCTACTGTTCATCCACCGGCGACCTCCTCCAGCCTCCACCTGCGACTGTTCATCCACGGGCTCCTGTTCATCCAGCCTCCACCACGCGCTACTCCACCGGCTACTGTTCAACCAGCCCTCTCCACGGGCACCACCCCTCAACGGGCTACTGTTCATCCAGCCCTCCACCGTCTACTGTTCATTCTGCCCTCCACGGGGTGGTCCTGTTCATCCTGCCCTCCATGGGGTCCTGTTCATCCAGCCCAAACCGGCTCGATCGATCGGGGTCCTGTTCATCCAGAGGCAACACCACGGGGTCCTGTTCATCCACCCCCACCGGGAACTGTTCATCCAAACCCCCCAGCAACGCTCACTGTTCATCCAGAGGCAGCATCGATCAGCTTCAGTTAGCAGCAGTAGCGAAGGAATCGCTCGATCGGGTTCAGTTAACAGCCATCGATCGATCACTCGGGTTCAGTAACGCGTAGCCTGCAGTGCAATCACTCGAGTTCAGTTAGAGCCCAACGCTTCGCTCGGGTTCAGTTAGAGCCCAACGCCTCGCACCCACGCGCGTGCGTGTACGAGAGAAACGCGCATCGCTCGGCCCCGACCACCCACCGTAACCGGGAACACCCCGATATTTTCCTCGCCCTCGCTTCTACCACGGTTTTTTCGTCATGGACGGCCGAAAGAATGTCATGCAGCTGCGTCTCCGGCCCGCCCAGGACGAAAATCCCATTTTCTGTCATGATTTTTTGTCATAGAAGTAGGACCCCACCACATCTATGATGATACCGGGTTTTGTCACAATTATCGTCATAGAAGTGTCATAAGTATGACAGAAAAAATTTTGTTCGGCCCAAAATGTCACGGATGTGTCTTTTTTTTGTAGTGTTACTCTAACCCCTCTTATGTGAAACAAAGTGGACTGGCCTCTATGCCACCTTTCTCATATGGAGATTGCAGAATGATGAACTCTTTGCCACCCCTCCAGATGTGGGTGGTAAAGAAAAAGAACTAATCTCTTATGCAGGGTCAGGTCTCCAGACGAACCTAATCATCTAAAGAATTTACTGGAGACCTGAAAATGCTTGATAGGACGTAAGCTAATCATGAAGAAATGAATTTTCATTTCTCACGTCCTCATACTGCTATAATCTGTTCTATTCCTTGATGAAATCGATCTGATGAATTGAATGTCATATTCTTCACTGATGAAGTATATGAGTTTGTAAGTTGCACTAATTCATCTGCAGGATGATCAACCAAAAGCTACTGAGTGGGTCCTCGACAGTGGATGTACAAATCACACGACTGGTGACAGGAACTTATTGATGGACACCCCTTTATCTCCATCGCATCTGAAGCATATCACCTACACTGACAAAGGCAAAAGCAAGGTATTGGGTCTAGGTAAGGTTGCGATCTCAAAGGATCGACACATGGACAAAGTCATGCTTGTCGAGTCCTTAGGATTCAACCACATGTCTGTCTCAATGCTTTGTGATCTTGATATGGTTGTTGTCTTTGGCAAGTATCGTTGTGTTATGATCATGGAAGCTGACCATTCCAAAGTCTTCGAAGGCTTTAGGAGAGGAGACTTGTATATTGTTGATTTCTCTACAGGACCACAACCTACTACATGTCTACTTGCAAAAGCTTCAGAAGGCTGGCTATGGCATCGACGACTTGGTCATGCTGGCATGAGGAACTTGCACACGCTCGCGAAGAAGAAGCATGTCATTGGCATCGAGGATGTCAAATTCCTCAAGGATCACCTGTGTGGAGCTTGTGAAGCTGGAAAGATGACCAAGACCAAGCATCCCTCAAAGACTATCATGACTACCACTTGTCCATTTGAATTGCTTCACATGGATCTCTTTGGCCCTATGAGGGAGTCCTGGACTAAGGGGTCCTCGGGCGTCTGGCCTGTTATCCATGGGCCGGACTGATGGGTTGTGAAGATACAAAGGCCGAAGACAATACCCATGTCCGGATTGGACTCTACTTGGCGTGGAAGGCAAGCTACGCGACCTGTTATGAAGATTTCCTCCTATGTAACCGACCTCATGTAACCCTAGATCTCTCCGGTGTCTATATAAACCGGAGAGCATGTAACACCCCGAGAATCATGCTACAGTAATCCCCTTCTAATGATGCCTTGTCATCATTGTTACTGTTGCTAATCTCACTTTGATTCTAATCCAGCCCATATCTCAAATTCAAATTAAAGTCAAAATTCAAACTTCTCAAATATGCAAACTAAAATGTTCATTTTTGTGGGAAATTTTTCATTTGTTAATATTGGTGGTGAACCATTTTTTGCAAAGTGGTTAATGCCCTAATCTAAAGAAAACAGGGAAGGTTAAATAAAAAAGAACCCCCTACCCTTGGGCCTCGGCCAACTAGCCGGCCCGGCTGGCCACCGTACCCACCCCCCTGGGCCAACCAAGTCGCCGGCCCACCCCTGCTGCCCCCTGGCCTTTTAGGCCACCCCACTCCCTGAACCCTAACCCCTCCCGATCCCCACTTCCCCCCACTCGCTTCCCCCGCACGCCTCTCTCCCCTTTCCCTGCCTGGATCGGGGCAGAGGACCCCGACCCCTTCGCCACGCCGTCGCCGCCCGACGCCTCCGACCACCCCTCGCCGGCGTCCGCTTCTCCGTCTCCTCCCGCAAGGCGCCCGCCCCACCTCGACCCAAGATTTATCGGGATCGACCCTGCTGCCCTGACGACCGCGCCCCGCCGCCCGGTGCTGCTCGACGCCATCGTCCACGACCACGCCATCGTTGGACCTCGCCCGAAGCTACCTGACTCCGCCTCCCCGACGCCGCGACGCTGACGCCCCGTCCTCAGCCTCCTCCCCGCCGGCCTCCTCAACCCTCGCCGCCCCCTGCACCTCCCCGAGTCGCCCCAACCTCCCCTGTGAGCTCCCGCGGCTGCTCCCCCTCTTCCTTCCCTCGATTATTGTCGTAGGCCGTCGTCCACGCCGCCCATTCTTCTGACCGAAGCCGTAGTCGCCGTGTGCCCTCATCACGGTCGCCGCGGTGGTTGACGCGCCCCCACGTGCCTGCGGTCCCGCTTGTTGTGCACCGGATATGCCCGGGCTGCGCCGCGTGCGTGCGCCCGCGCCTGCCCGCGATGCTGCCTACTGCTGCCTTGCCGCTGAAGCTCTGTTGCTCCTCTTGCTAGTTGCTGCTGCCCTGCTATAGCTGCTGCTGCTGATGGGCACGACCATGGCCATGGCCATGGGTGTGTGTTGTGTGTGCGTGTAGTGTGTGCGCGTGCGTGTGTAATTAGCTTAGGGACTAACTACTAGTTAGTTTAACTACTAGCCTATGACAAGTGGACCCCTAGACTAATTAATCTAGTTAACTAGAATGTGTTAGTTGCTGCCTATGACATGTAGGCCACACCCTCCCCATTTGACCAGTCTAGTTGACTTGGTCAACTCGAATTAAAATAAATCCAGAAATTCCAAGGTACAAGTGTTCTCCCTGAGTATGCACCGTTGCGAAAGTTCTTCGTGCTGAGACACCAAGTGATGATCGGGTGTGATAGGCTCTACGTTCAAATACAACGAGTGCAAAACAGTTGCACACGCGGAATACTCAGGTTAAACTTGACGAGCCTAGCATATAGCAGATATGGCCTCGGAACACTGAGACCGAAAGGTCGAGCGTGAATCATATAGTAGATATGATCAACATAGTGATGTTCACCATTGAAACTACTCCATCTCACGTGATGATCGGACATGGTTTAGTTGATATGGATCACGTGATCACTTAGAGGATTAGAGGGATGTCTATCTAAGTGGGAGTTCTTAAGTAATATGATTAATTGAACTTTAATTTATCATGAACTTAGTACTGGTAGTATTAGCATATCTATGTAGATCAATAGCTCGCGTTTAGCTCCCCTGTTTTATTTTGATATGTTCCCAGAGAAAACTGAGTTGAAAGATGTTAGTAGCAATTATGCGGATTGGATCCGTGATATGAGGATTATCCTCATTACTGCACAGAAGAATTATGTCCTTGATACACCGCTAGGTGACAGACCTATTGTAGGAGCAGATGCAGACGTTATGAACGTTTGGCTAGCTCAATATGATGACTACTTGATAGTTTAGTGCACCATGCTTAACGGCTTAGAATCGGGACTTCAAAGACGTTTTGAACGTCATGGATCATATGAGATGTTAAGGAGTTGAAGTTAATATTTCAAGCAAATACCCGGGTTGAGAGATATGAAGTCTCCAACAAGTTCTATAGCCAAAAGATGGAGGAGAATAGCTCAAGCAGTGAGCATGTGCTCAGATTGTCTGGGTACTACAATCGCTTGAATCAAGTGGGAGTTAATCTTGCAGATAAAATAGTGATTGACAGAATTCTCTAGTCGCCATCACCAAGTTAGTAGAACTTAGTGATGAACTATAATATGCAAGGGATGACGAAAACAATTCCCAAGCTCTTCGCGATGCTAAAATCGGTGTAAGGTAGAAATCAAGAAAACATCAAGTGTTGATGGTTGACAAGACCACTAGTTTCAAGAGAAAGGGCAAAGGGAAGAAGGGGAACTTCAAGAAGAACGGCAAGCAAGTTGCTACTCAAGTGAAGAAGCCCAAGTCTGTACCTAAGCCTGAGACTAAGTGCTTCTACTGCAAAGGGACTAGTCACTGGAAGCGGAACTGCCCCAAGTATTTGGCGGATTAGAAGGATGGCAAAGTGAACAAAGGTATATTTGATATACAGATTATTGATGTGTATTTTACTAGTGTTCGTAGCAACCCCTCGGTATTTGATACTGGTTCAGTTGCTAAGAGTAGTAACTCGAAACGGGAGTTGCAGAATGAACAGAGACTAGTTAAGGGTGAAGTGACGATGTGTGTTGGAAGTGGTTCCAAGATTGATATGATCATCATCGCACGCTCCCTACACTTTTGAGATTAGTGTTGAACCTAAATAAGTGTTATTTGGTGTTTGCGTTGAGCATGAATATGATTTGATCATGTTTATTGCAATATGCTTATTCATTTAAGTTAGAGAATAATTGTTGTTCTATCTACATGAATAAAACCTTCTATGGTCATACACCCAATGAAAATGGTTTGTTGGATCTCGATCGTAGTGATACACATATTCATAATATTGAAGCCAAAAGACGCAAAGTTAATAATGATAGTGCAACTCATTTGTGGCACTGCCGTTTAGGTCATATTGGTGTAAAGCGCATGAAGAAACTCCATGCTGATGGGATTTTGGAATCACTTGATGCTTGCGAACCATGCCTGATGGGCAAGATGACTAAAGACTCCGTTCTCCGGAACAATGGAGCGAGCAACTGACTTATTGGAAATAATACATACTGATGTATGCGATCTGTTGATTGTTGAGGCTCGCGGCAGGTATCGTTATTTTCTGACCTTCACAGATGATTTGAGCAGATATGGGTATATCTACTTGATGGAACATAAGTCTGAAACATCTGAAAATTTCAAAGAATTTCAGAGTGAAGTTGAAAATCATCGTAACAAGAAAATAAAGTTTCTATGATCTGATCGTGGAGGAGAATATTTGAGTTACGAGTTTGGTCCTCATTTGAAACAATGCGGAATAGTTTCGCAACTCACGCCACCTGGAACACCACAGCGTAATGGTGTGTCCGAACATCATAACCGTACTTTATTAGATATGGTGCAATCTATGATGTCTCTTACCGATTTACCACTATCGTTTTGGGATTATGCAATAGAGACAGCTGCATTCACGTTAAATAGGGCACCATCTAAATCCGTTGAGACGACACCTTATGAACTTTGGTTTGGCAAGAAACCAAAAGTTGTCGTTTCTTAAAATTTGGGGTTGCGATGCTTATGTGAAAAAGTTTCATCCTGATAAGCTCAAACCCCAATCGGAGAAATGTGTCTTCATAGGATACCCAAAGGAGACAGTTGGGTACACCTTCTATCACAGATCCAAAGGCAAGATATTCGTTGCTTATAATGGATCCTTTCTAGAGAAGGAGTTTCTCGCGAAAGAAGTGAGTGGGAGGAAAGTAGAACTTGATGAGGTAACTGTACCTGCTCCCTTATTGGAAAGTAGTTCATCACAGAAATTTGTTCCTGTGACTCCTACACCAATTAGTGAGGAAGCTAATGATAATGATCATGTAACTTTAGATCAAGTTACTACCGAACCTCGTAGGTCAACCAGAGTGAGATCCGCACGAGAGTGGTACAGTAATCCTGTTCTGAAGGTCATGTTACTTGGCCATGACGAACCTACGAACTATGAGGAAGCGATGATGAGCCCAGATTCCGCGAAATGGCTTGAGGCCATGAAATCTAAGATGGGATCCATGTATGAGAACAAAGTGTGGACTTTGGTTGACTTGCCCAATGATCGGCAAGCCATGGAAAATAAATGGATCTTCAAGAGGAAGACGGACGCTGATAGTAGAGTTACTATCTACAAAGCTAGAATTGCCGCAAAAGGTTTTCGATAAGTTCAAGGTGTTGACTACGATGAGAATTTCTCACTCGTATCTATGCTTAAGTCTGTCCGAATCATGTTAGCAATTGCTGCATTTTATGAAATCTGGCAAATGGATAAACAAAACTGCATTCCTTAATGGATTTATTAAAGAAGAGTTGTATATGATGCAACCAGAAGGTTTTGTCAATCCTAAAGGTGCTCAAAAAATATGCAAGCTCCAGCGATCCATCTATGGACTGGTGCAAGCATCTCGGAGTTGGAATATACACTTTCATAAGTTGATCAAAGCATATAGTTTTATACAGACTTGCGGTGAAGCCTGTATTTACAAGAAAGTGAGTGGGAGCACTACAACATTTCTGATAAGTATATGTGAATGACATATTGTTGATCGGAAATAATGTAGAATTATTCTGCAAAGCATAAAGGAGTGTTTGAAAGGAGTTTTTCAAAGAAGACCTCGGTGAAGCTGCTTACATATTGAGCATCAAGATCTATAGAGATAGATCAAGACGCTTGATAAGTTTTTTGAAATGAGTACATACCTTGACAAGATTTTGAAGTAGTTCAAAATGGAACAGTCAAAGAAAAAGTTCTTGCCTGTGTTACAAGGTGTGAAATTGAGTAAGACTCAAAGCCCGACTACGCCAGAAGATAGAAAGAGAATGAAAGCCATTCCCTATGCCTCAGCAATAGGTTCTATAAAGTATGCCATGCTGTGTACCAGATCTATTGTATACCCTACACTGATTTTGGCAAGGGAGTACAATAGTGATCTAGGAGTAGATCACTGGACAGCGGTCAAAATTATCCTTAGTGGAATAAGGATATGTTTCTTGATTATGGAGGTGACAAAAAAGGTTCGTCGTAAAGGGTTATGTCGATGCAAGTTTTGACACTGATCCAGATGACTATAAGTCTTAATCTGGATACATATTGAAAGTGGGAGCAATTAAGCTAGAGTATCTCCGGCAGAGCATTGTTGACATAGGAATTTGCAAAATACATAGGGATCTGAATGTGACAGACCCGTTGACTAAAATTATCTCACAAGCAAAACATGATCACACCTTAGTACTCTTTGGGTGTTAATCACATAGCGATGTGAACTAGATTACTGACTCTAGTAAACCCTTTGGGTGTTGGTCACATGTCAATGTGAACTATGGGTGTTAACCACATAAATATGTGAACCATTGATGTTAAATCACATGACGATGTGAACTAGATTATTGACTCTAGTGCAAGTGGGAGACTGAAGGAAATATGCCCTAGAGGCAATAATAAAATTATTATTTATTTCCTTATATCATGATAAATGTTTATTATTCATGCTAGAATTGTGTTAACCGGAAACATAATACTTGTGTGAATACATAGACAAACAGAATGTCACTAGTATGCCTCTACTTGACTAGCTCGTTGATCAAAGATGGTTATGTTTCCTAGCCATAGACATGAGTTGTCATTTGATTAACGGGATCACATCATTAGGAGAATGATGTGATTGACTTGACCCATTCCGTTAGCTTAGCACTCGATCGTTTAGTATGTTGCTATTGCTTTCTTCATGACTTATACATGTTCCTATGACTATGAGATTATGCAACTCCCGTTTACCAGAGGAACACTTTGTGTGCTACCAAACGTCACAACGTAACTGGGTGATTATAAAGGTGCTCTACAGGTGTCTCCAAAGGTACTTGTTGGGTTGGCGTATTTCGAGATTAGGATTTGTCACTCCGATTGTCAGAGAGGTATCTCTGGGCCCACTCGGTAATGCACATCACTATAAGCCTTGCAAGCATTGCAACTAATGAGTTAGTTGCGGGATGATGTATTACGAAACGAGTAAAGAGACTTGCCGGTAACGAGATTGAACTAGGTATTGAGATACCGACGATCGAATCTCGGGCAAGTAACATACCGAAGACAAAGGGAACAACGTATGTTGTTATGCGGTTTGACCGATAAAGATCTTCGTAGAATATGTGGGAGCCAATATGAGCATTCAGGTTCCGCTATTGGTTATTGACCGGAGACGTGTCTCGGTCATGTCTACATTGTTCTCGAACCCGTAGGGTCCACACGCTTAAAGTTCGATGACGGTTATATTATGAGTTTATGTGTTTTGATGTACCGAAGGTAGTTTGGAGTCCTGGATGAGATCTGGGACATGACGAGGAGTCTTGAAATGGTCGAGACGTAAAGATCGATATATTGGACGACTATATTCGGACATCGGAAAGGTTCCGAGTGATTCGGGTATTTTTCGGAGTACCAGAGATTAACGAGAATTCGCCGGGGAGTATATGGGCCTTATTGGGCTTTAGGGGAAAGAGAGAGGAGAGGCTGCGCGCCCCCCTAGGCCTAGTCCGAATTGGACTAGGGGGAGGGGCTGCGCCCCCTCCTTCCTTCTCTTCTCTCTCCCCTTTCCTTGACTCCTACTCCTACTACTTGGAAGGGGGGGGGAATCCTACTCCCGGTGGGAGTAGGACTCCTCCTAGGGCGTGCCATAGAGAGGGCCGGCCCTCCCCCTCCTCCACTCCTTTAAATACGGGGAGGGGGGCACCCCTTGGAGACACAACAATTGATCGTTTGATCTTTTAGCCGTGTGTGGTGCCCCCCTCCACCATAGTCCACCTCGATAATACTGTAACGGTGCTTAGGCGAAGCCCTGCGTCGGTAGAACATCATCATCGTCACCACGCCGTCGTGCTGACGAAACTCTCCCTCAACACTCGGCTGGATCGGAGTTCGAGGGACGTCATCGGGCTGAACGTGTGCTGAACTCGGAGGTGCCGTGCGTTCGGTACTTGATCGGTCGGATCGTGAAGACGTATGACTACATCAACCGCGTTGTGCTAACGCTTGCGCTTTCGGTCTACGAGGGTACGTGGACACACTCTCCCCTCTCGTTGCTATGCATCACCATGATCCTGTGTGTGCGTAGGAATTTTTTTGAAATTACTACGTTCCCCATCATGCCTACCTGTTTGAAGCTTCTTATTGCACCTTCTTACCTTGCTCTCCATGACTTCCTTGAATTTCAACTCGAGATATGCCTCTTTGCAACATTCACTAAGATAGTCCCCAGGTAACTATCTTGTGTTGAGCTCTGTCCTTCCCGAGTCTTTCCCCCTTACTCCACCCCTTAAATCTCGGGACACCCCGAGAATCAAGCTACAGTAATCCCCTTCTAATGATGCCTTGTCATCATTGTTACTGTTGCTAATCTCACTTTGATTCTAATCCAGCCCAGATCTCAAATTCAAATTAAAGTCAAAATTCAAACTTCTCAAATATGCAAACTAAAATGTTCATTTTTGTGGCAAATTTTTCATTTGTTAATATTGGTGGTGAACCATTTTTTTGCGAAGTGGTTAATGCCCTAATCTAAAGAAAACAGGGAAGGTTAAATAAAAAAAAGAACCCCCCTACCCTTGGGCCTCGGCCAACTAGCCGCCCCGGCTGGCCACCGTACCGACCCTCCCTGGGCCAACCAAGCCGCCGGCCCACCCCTGTGCCCCCTGGCCTTTTAGGCCACCCACTCCCTGAACCCTAACCCCTCCCGATCCCCACTTCCCCCCACTCGCTTCCCCCGCACGCCTCTCTCCCCTTTCCCCGCCTGGATCGGGGCAGAGGACCCCGACCCCTTCGCCACGCCGTCGCCGCCCGACGCCTCCGACCACCCCTCGCCGGCGTCCGCCTCTCCGTCTCCTCCCGCAAGGCGCCCGCCCCACCTCGACCTGAGATTTATCGGGATCGACCCTGCTGCCCCGACGACCGCGCCCCGCTGCCCGGTGCTGCTCGACGCCATCGTCCACGACCACGCCATCGTTGGACCTCGCCCGAAGCTACCTCTACTCCGCCTCCCCGACGCCGCGACGCTGACGCCCCGTCGTCCTCCTCCTCCCCGCCGGCCTCCTCAACCCTCGCCGCCCCCTGCACCTCCCCGAGTCGCCCCGACCTCCCCTGTGAGCTCCCGCGGCTGCTCCCCCTCTCCCTTCCCTCGATTACTGCCGTAGGCCGTCGTCCACGCCGCCCATTCTTCTGACCGAAGCCGCAGTCGCCGTGCGCCCTCATCACGGTCACCGCGGTGGTTGACGCGCCCCACGCGCCTGTGGTCCCGCTTGTCGTGCATCGGCTATGCCCGGGCTGCGCCCCGTGCGTGCGCCCGTGCCAACCCGTGATGCTGCCTACTGCTGCCTTGCTGCTGAAGCTCTGCTGCTCCTCTTGCTAGTTGCTGCTGCCCTGCTATAGCTGCTGCTGCTACTGATGGGCACGACCATGGCCATGGCCGTGGGTGTGTGTTGTGTGTGCGTGTAGTGTGTGCGTGTGCGTGTGCGTGTGTAATTAGCTTAGGGACTAACTACTAGTTAGTTTAACTACTAGCCTATGACAAGTGGACCCCTAGACTAATTAATCTAATTAACTAGAATGTTTTAGTTGCTGCCTATGACATGTGGGCCACACCCTCCCCATTTGACCAGTCTAGTTGACTTGGTCAACTCGAATTAACATAAATCCAGAAATTTCAGAATATTGCTAAAACTTAAAAAATTAATATAAAATAAACCGTAGCTCGGATGAAAATGTTTTTTACATGAAAGTTGCTCAGAACGACGAGACAAATCCGAACGCGCGGTCCGTTTACCTGTCAGATGCCTCTAACTATCTGAACATGGAACTTTCCCCCTCCGGTCATCTATGTGACACAGGTCCGGAACCGGGAAAACATTCCCGGTTGACTTCCCCCTTCATCGGTATCGTGGAGCACCGCGTTAGAACACGTCTAGCTCTACCTGTTGTCCTGTTATGCACTTGCTTGCTATGTATTTACTGTTTCTCCCCCCTCTTCTCTTCGGTAGACCCCGTGGCGGCTGCCGATGCCGCTGTGATCGACTACGTCACCGACGACCCCTCCTTCTTGTCTGAGCAACCAGGCAAGCCCCCCCCTTTGATCATCCCGATATCGCCCATTCCATTCTCCCATGCTTGCATTAGATTTTGCTGCTGTTATTGTTTGCTCCTATTCTGATGCATTGCCTGCTTTTGTATCTGCTATTGTACCTTACCTGCTTATCCTAAACTGCTTAGTATAGGTTGGATAGTGATCCATCAGTGACCCCCACCTTGTCCTTGTTGCCCCTGCTTCATCATCGAAGACCCGATCAACGGGATTGAAGACCAAGCCCCGACACCGCACATCACTTTCCCCTTAGTTGCTCGACACTACTGGGTTACTATCGAGTGCCGAGGGTGAGACCTCTACAGCACTTCTGATGTTAACCCCGTAGTGTAGCTATTCGGTCGTGGTCATCGAGGGTGATTCCGCCTTAACCACTTCCGATACGACTCTGTCGTGCAACCCCTCAAGTGTGAACCTCGGGGTGGTTCCTCTTACGTTCACCTTGATGATTACATCGAGTGGAATTCACCGGGGGTGATTCCTCGGGTTTTCCCCTTGACGTTTGGACACACAGTTACACGGATACTTGGAATTTACAACTGTTACTTGGAATGGCGGGTCGACCCTGAGGGGTACCCGCAAGTGATGTGGAGACAGGTTGACCTGGAGGGTGCCCGCGAGATAATTACGAGGCGTGGCCGGGCATTCCTAGCCCTTGCCGCAAGTCCTCGAGACGGGGCAACGGGGTCACATCTTTCGTGAGTCTCCACTTGTTACCGCACGTTCCTAATCCACTACGATTTGGATATTTGATCCGAGGGGCCTCTGGCCTGATAGCACTAACCATCATGTGGGCATAGTATGGGCGTTCTGCGTCGTATGCATCAGCCGAAGCTTAATAGACGTCAGCGACTGAGCGGCGCGCGCCGGGTTGGACTGGTAAGCTCCTGCCTTTTTAGGGAGGTAGCTAGGTCTGCTCACCGGCCGCGTACGCAACGTGCAGGAGTTCCCGGGGCGATGGCCCATGACCCCTGGGGGCATAGGTTTAGTCCGGCGTGCTGACCTCTCTATTAAGCCTAGGTCGGGTTGCGGCGTATTGTTTGGCCGAGGCCGGGCATGACCCAGGAAAGTGTGTCCGGCCGGAGTTAATCGAGCGTGGTGGGTAAGTTGGTGCACCCCTGCAGGGAAGAAAACATCTATCGATAGCCTGTCCTACGGTAACAGACACTTGGAGTTGTATCCCGATCGATACAACTAGAACTGGATACTTGTGATGAGAACTGGATGGTGATGAGAATTGGATTGTGATGACACTTGGATAGTATGGCTCTGGGATTGCTTTCTTGCAGGAAGTCGAGAAAGGATCTCTGGCTGAGGTTGATAACACTACTACTACTTTACTTTATGCTACTCTACTCCCTCCTGTTGCTGCAAGATGGTGGTTTCCAGAAGATGCTAGTCTTCGATAGGACTAGCTTCTCCCCCTCTCTTCTGGCATTCTGCAGTTCAGTCCACATATACATCCCATTTCTTTGACACTGATGCATATGTAGTGTAGATCCTTGCTTGCGAGTACTTTGGATGAGTACTCACGGTTGCTTTGCTCCCCTTTTCCCCCTTTCTTCTTCTTTCTGGTTGATGCAACCAGATGTCGGAGCCTAGGAGTCAGATGCCATCGCCGATGCATACTACTACGTGGAGACCGCCGACGACCAGGAGTAGTTAGGAGGCTCCCAGGCAGGAGGCCTTGCCTTTTCAATCGTTGTTGCTTTTGTGCTAGCCTTCTTAAGGCAAACTTGTCTAACTTATGTCTGTACTCAGATATTGTTGCTTCCGCTGACTCTTATGTTTTCGAGCTTATGTATTCGAGCCCTCGAGGCCCCTAGCTTGTAATATAAATCTTGTATTATTTTCAATTTGTGTCTAGAGTTGTGTTGTGATATCTTCCCGTGAGTCCTTGATCTTGATCGTACACATTTGCGTGTATGATTAGTGTACGATTGAATCGAGGGCGTCACAGAGCATAGTCCGGATAGGACAGATTCATTACCATATTCACATAGGCTAAACTTCTAGGGTTTAATCATTACGATCTCGTGGTAGATCAACTCTTGTAACACTCATATTCATCAAGATCAATCAAGCAGGAAGTAGGGTATTACCTCCATAGAGAGGGCCCGGACCTGGGTAAACATCGTGTCCCCCGTCTCCTGTTACCATCGATCCTAGACGCACAGTTCGGGACCCCCTACCCGAGATCCGCCGGTTTTGACACCGACATTGGTGCTTTCATTGAGAGTTCCACTGCGCCGTCGACGAAAGGTTTGATGATCCCATCAACTATCAATAATGATGCTGTCCAGGGAGGGACCTTCCTCCCCGGACAGATTTTTGTGTTCGGCAGCTTCGCACTGCGGGCCAACTCGCTTGGCCATCTGGAGCAGATCGGTAGTTACGCCCCTGGCCACCAGGTCAGGTTCAGAAGCTTGAACTACGTCGCGGATATCCACGGAGACTTGATCTTCGAGGGATTTGAAACCGCGGAGATCGCTCCCCCTTTCTCCGATGAACATGACTTAAATTTGTCATCGGAGCACACCCAAGAGATGGATCCTGTTGGTGCAACGACCTCAGTACCGAAGCAGATCATCCCCTCCGAGGCCATAAAATCCACGGCGTTGAAGCCGCACACGGACTCGACATCCTGCAAAGCTGGCGTCAATGGAACTCCGGACTCGTCTCCAGCTACATGTTCCGGATCAAGTGCGCGTGCGGACACCGAGCTGGATCGGTTATCGATTTTCGAATTTAGCGCCGCAGACATCTTCCAGCATTCGCCTTTGGGTGACGTACTAAATTCTTTGAAGAACTTGTCCTTGGAGGAAGACTCACAGCCAATCTATGTTCGGTTCGAGCTAGAGGCGGACGACGAGGAATTTTGCTTCCCACCTGCCACCCACTTCATAGCCACCGTCGACGATTTAACCGATGTGCTTGACTATGGCTCCGAAGACATCACCGGTATGGACGACGATGCCGAGAATGAGCAAGGCCAAGACCTGCCATTTACTGGACGTTGGACGACCACCTCTTCGTACGACGTATACATGGTTGATACACCCAAAGGATCTGGCGACGACAAAGAAGCGCCAGATTAGAATAAACCTTCTCAGACGCAGTCCAAGCGTCGGTGCCCCAAACGCCGTTCTAAGCCTCGCCGCTCAAAAGATAGCAACACTGGTACCGGAGAAAATAGCACTCCGGGCGACGCCGAAAACAATGAAGACCCTGTCGGTGATGCATCCGAACAGGAGGAACATGACGACAGGCAAGACAACCCTGATGAGCAGGCCATAGAAGATGACTCGGGGGACGATAGTTACCGTCCACCCTCCGAAGAGGAGACAAGCCTCGGCAACAAAGATTTCATCGTGCCTGAGGACCCTCTGGAGCAAGAGCACTTTAAGCTTCAACTCATAGCCACTGCAAGAAGCCTGAAAAAGAAACATCAGCAACTTCAAGCTGAACAAGATCTGCTCGTCGACAGATGGACTAACGTCCTAACAGCAGAAGAATACGGCCTCAAACGCCCAGCCAAGAGCTACCCGAAACAAAGACTGCTACCTCAATTCGATGAGGAGGCACCAGAGCACACATCTCCCTCGCATAATGCAGAACGACCACCACGTGGTCGCGATAGGGCGGTTGACCGGCCACCACGCGGTCGGGATAAAGCGGCAACTCATGCCGAACAACAGCCTGCCCAACCGCCCCGCAAAAATAAAGACGGAAGAGTCCGGGGTCACACGTATGACCTCCAGCAGACCCTGGACAATAGAGCAGGACATACAAGATCGATCTATGGATCACGAGGACGTGCCTCGAGCCACGAAGACGGCTACCTATTCAGATGTTACAAACCTAACCACGCCCGGTCCGAATGCCGCAGACGGACTCCATCAGAGCTACGCCGCGACACGGCCCGGTACAGAGGTTCTGCACACCCTCTCTGCTTCACAGACGAGGTACTGGATTACGAATTCCCCGAGGGATTCAAGCCCGTCAATATCGAATCATACGACGGCACAACCGATCCCGCAGTATGTATCGAGGATTTCATTCTCCATATTCATATGGCTCGAGGAGATGACCTCCACGCCATTAAATACCTCCCACTCAAGCTCAAAGGGCCAGCTCGGCACTGGCTTAACAGCTTGCCTGAAAATTCTATCGGCAGCTGGGAGGACTTGGAAGAAGCTTTCCTTGACAACTTCCAAGGAACCTCTGTCCGGCCACCAGACGCCGATGACTTAAGCCACATGGTTCAACAACCTAGAGAATCAGCCAGAAAATTCTGGACTAGGTTCCTAACCAAAAAGAACCAGATCGTTGACTGTCCAGATGCCGAGGCCTTGGCAGCCTTCAAGCATAGCATCCGGGACGAATGGCTCGCCCGCCACCTCGGCCAAGAAAGGCCGAGGTCCATGGCAGCCCTCACGGCACTTATGCCCCGCTTTTGCGCGGGAGAAGATAGTTGGCTGGCTCGAAGTATAAACACGGCCAACGAAACAAGCCCCTCCGAGGCCAAAAATTGCACCGGAAAGCTCCGGCGCAACAGAAAAAAACGCCGAAGCAATGGCGATAACACCGATGACACAACAGTCCACGCCGGATTCAGTGGCTCCAAGTCCGGCCAGCGAAAGAAGCCCTATAAAAGAAGCAGTGGAAAACCATCCAGCTTGGACCGCATACTCGACCGTCCTTTCCAAATACATGGCACCCCAGACAAACCAACCAACCATACTAACCGAGATTGTCGGTTCTTTAAACAAGACAGCAAGGTAAATAGCAGAAACAAAGAAGGGGAATCGCAGAGCGAGGACGATGACGAAGAGCCCCGACAGCCGAACACCGGGGGGCAAAAGAAATTTGCCCCTGAAGTCAAAACAGTGAACATGATATACGCTACACATATCCCCAAAAAGGAGCGCAAACACGCACTCAGGGACGTCTACGCGGTAGAGCCCGTCGCCCAAAATTTAATCCATGGTCATCATTCCCGATCACATTCGACCGCCGAGACCATCCAATTAGTATCCGGCAGGGCGGTTCAGCCGCACTGGTCCTCGACCCAATCATCGACGGATTCCACCTGACTCGAGTCCTAATGGACAGCGGTAGCAGCCTCAACCTGCTCTATTAGGATATAGTACGCAAAATGTGCATTGACCCCTCACGAGTCAAGCCCACAAAGGCTACCTTTAAAGGAGTCATACCAGGCGTAGAGGCCCGTTGTACGGGCTCAATAACGCTGGAGGTAGTATTCGGTTCCCCGGATAACTTCCGAAGTGAAGAACTAATCTTCAATATCGTCCCATTCCGCAGCAGCTATCACGCGCTGCTCGGACGAACCGCATTCGCTAGATTCAACGCGGTGCCACAGTATGCTTATCTCAAGCTAAAAATGCCCGGTCCACGGGGAATCATCAAAGTAAATGGAAACACGGAATGCTCCCTCCGTACAGAGGGACGCACCACCGCCCTAGCAGCAGAAGTACAGAGTGGCCTTCTCAAGCAACACTATAATCCGGTTGCCGAGCCCCTGGACATCATTAAGAGGGTCTGGACTACACTGCAGAAGGATAGCTCGGCTCGTCACGAGCCAGTCTAGCAAATTCGGCCTCCGTCCCAGCCCCGACGAGAAAATGGTATTAGTAGCGTGCGCATTTAAACTACGCACTCATGGGGTGCTGACGGAGGCACAACTCGCTCGCAAGCCACAGTACGGCTTGATATACCCTGGGATTTGCACGTTTATGCTTTTTCTTTGTACAGGTCTTCCTCTCTTTTCAAGGGCTATACGGACAACCTGCTGGCAGAACACACCAAGGAGACAAGGAGCTCTGGCGTACAAGGGAACCCCCCAGGTGGTTTCTAATAAACGATTACTATACTTGTTTTACATACCCGCACGCAGCTCGCCCTTGGTTACGACATTTTCAATAGCCTTACTTGCTTATCGCATCACTTGTACAAAGTACGCCTTGACGTACTGATTACACCACAACGGTGAATAAATGGTGGCGTCAGCCCATCACTTCATTTTTTCCGTTTCCTCACCTCTGTATTTATTACTCATTGCACACGTACACCATGGTACGTACTAATACGCCAGGGGCTTAATAACACCTGCATCACGGCAATAAAAGTCCGAACACTTTTACAGTATAGTTCGGCACCCCGAACTTATAGCATTATATGCATCGGCTCCGAATCATGTCTTTGGTCAATAGTTGGGTTGCCCGGCTCCTGTGCTTACTACCTTACGTTTCGCTATATCGGCTAGGGTAGTAAAGGGAGAACTACTGTGATTGTGTCCCGGTTCTTCCGGATGAGCACCTCAGTAGAGAAAGCCGAAAACTGACTGTCATGATGCGGCGAGAGCCGGTCAGCTGTTCGTGAGGTTCTAAATCGTTGGAGATTTTTCCCGCTTCTTGCGACGTGTGTAGCACCCCTAATTCGGCCTTCCGAACACCAGGGGCTTCGCCAACTTTATTAATTGTCAAACTCCTATGGCTAAGTGGGGGCGGTAAAGGCCGCATAGTCTGATTGCCTTGTTCGCTGCGCTAAACACCTCCTTTAAGGACCAGAATGTGGAGTAAAGAGTGTTTAGATTTATCCCGAACACCCCGTACTATCTACGTGGGGGCAGAAGCCGACGACTGGTCATCCCTCAGATTAATAAACGGCCGCACATGAGGTAAAATTTAAAATCATAAACATTACACTACATAACATCTCTGTTCCATATTATAGGGAAGATATTACACATGTTCTTATGGGAATATAATATCCTTCGAACATTGCTCCGCCGCAAGGCGGGACCCCTCCAGGACACCATCAAAATAGTGCTCGGGTCGACGATGCTCCTTGCCCTCCGGCGGTCCTTCAGTCATTAGCTTCTTGGCATCCAGCTTCGCCCAAGGCGTCTTGACGCGGGCAAAAGCCATACACGCACCTTCAGTGCAGACCGACCGCTTCACGGCTTCGAGCCGCGGACAGGCACTCACAAGCCGCTGCACAAGTCCGAAATAGCTTCCAGGTGTAGGATCGGCAGGCCACAGCCGGACTATCAGGTCCTTCATGGCCAGCTCTGCCAACCTGTGCAGCTCGACCAACTGCTTTAGCTGATCGCTGAAGGGCACCGGATGTTCGGATCCCAGATATTGGGACCAGAACAGCTTCTCCGTAGACATCCCTTCTTCGGCTCTATAATGCTCGGCCGCGTCCGACACACTGTGCGGCAAACCTGCAAATGCCCCTGGAACCAAAATTCAGGACAAGTACAAGGGACGTTTTCTCTACATACTTGATCGACATGGTGAAACACTCACCCGCCGCAATTTTCTGGGCCACTTGAATCTCCTGGAGGGCGCCCTGGGCTTCGGCTCGTGCATCCTGCGCGCTCTGGCGAGCCTTCGCCAATTCGGACTCCTGCGCCTTAAAATCGCGCTCCAAGGACTCAAATTTCTCTATCGCGCTCAGGAGCTATTGCTGCGCCTCGCCAACCCGGGCCTCGTGCTTCTCGCGCAAAGCGCGTTCCTTGGCCACTTTGTCCTCGGCCTCAGCTAGCGCCTTCTTAAGGGTTGCCACCTCGGTCGTGGCCCCTAATAAAGTTTATGACACTTTCAGTCCGGTCGGACTATTCATTTTCTCGAAATGCACCCGCGGGTTACTGCATACCTTGGCTATCCTCCAACTGCTTCTCCACGCGGCCGAGCTCCTCCTCGGCCCACTCCAATTTCTGCTTCAGTCTGGAGACCTCCGCAACATGAGCAGTGGCAGCCTGCAGCGATACCTGCTTATTCACATAGACAACTTATGTTAGACTCCTGCGATTTTTTGATCCTCTGTTAGGCTTTTCTTACCGAACACCAAACAGAGTATCAGGGGCTACTGTCTATACTGTGATATTTTCCTATAATCACATTACTTACCTCAAAGCCTGTTAGAAGGCTAGTACAGGCTTCGGTCAGTCCGCTTTTAGCGAACTGAACCTTCTCTATTACCGTGTCCATAAGGACACGATGTTCATCCACGATAGAGGCACCTCGCAGCGCCTCCAGTAGATTATCCGGTGCCTCTGGTTGGACAGAGGCCACCGGTGGAACAGGCGCGCTTCCTCCTTGGGGGGAATGCCGTTCGCTGGACCCCGGAGCCGTATAGATTTCCGGAATGGTATCCGGCTGAGGTCCGAAGGGAACTCGGACCCCGTCACCAGCCTCCATGGGGGCTTTTTTCCCCGTGTGTCCGGCGTCCGAGGAGTCATCCTGGGGCGTCACCCCGATGATCTCCGGAACCTCCCGCCAGCCTGGGAAGGCCTTTTTGGACACCACCTCGTCATCACCCCTGGGTGAGACGGAATGAGCAGGTGGCGGAGATATGCTAGCCATCTCCTCTGTGTCCAGCGAATCCTCCGTCGAGGATCGCGGGGAGTCACCGCGCGCCGGACTGCAATGACAAAAGTTTACAATATGTCAATATTACGAACCAGGAAGGCCAGAATTTTGCGAGTTCTGGTACTTACGAAGCGGCCCGAGGCTTGGTCCGGCAAGGTCGTTCTGGACTGCTGTCAACATCCCACGCGGAGTTATCCGCGAGGGAGCCTTTAACCCTCTTAGGCGCTTTCGCCTCCGGGCTTGTGGAGGCCGCTCTCTTCTTCCTCCCCGCTTCGGGTGGGGAGTCGTTTTCCTCTTCCTCTTCATCATCGTCATCAGCAGACGAAGAGGAAGTCTCGCTTCTGGACGTCGCGTCCGGAGTGCGTTTTCGGCGAAGGCTCTTCTTGGCCCCTTGGGCCGCCTTCTTGGCCGTCTTCTCCGGCACCTCATAAGGTGCAGGGAATAGCATCTTCTCCAATAATGGAAATTCTTGGTCCTCGGGCAGCGGAGCCGGACAGTTAATCTCATCGGCCAACTTAATCCAGGCCTGAAAATAGGGGAAGGAAGCTTAAAATTCCTCTCAAAATATGCTAATAGGGGATACTCCTTGAAAACTTTAAAGGAGCTTACCGGGTTGGGCTGGTGCTTCAAGCTAAGCCCGCGGCCTTCGGTCGTAGGCGGTGGCGCCTCGCCGGCCTTGAAGAGCACCTTCCAGATTTCTTCGTGCGTCGTGCCGAAGAGCTCCAGTAGCGTCCGGTGCTTGGCCGGCTCGAACTCCCACAAATTACAAGTTCGGCGTTGGCATGGAAGGACCCGACGAACAAGCATGACCTGGACCATGTAAACAAGCTTGATTTTCCTTTCTATCATGTTTTGGATGCACGTCTGGAGCCCAGTCAACTCATCCGAGGGACCCCAGGTTAGGCCCCTCTCTTGCTAGGAGGTGAGCCGCATCGGGATTCCGGATCAGAATTTGGGAGCCGCCAACCAGTCAGCGTCGCGTGGCTCGGTGATGTAGAACCTCCCCGATTACCACCCTTTACCGTCTCCGCAAAGGAACCTTCAGGCCAGGTGACGTTGGGCATCTTGCCCACCATAGCGCCTCTGCATTCCGCTTGTTGACCGCACACTACTTTCGGCCTCACATTGAAGGTCTTCAGCCACAGGCCGAAGTGAGGCGGGATGTGGAGAAAAGCCTCACAAACGACGATAAACGCCGAAATATTGAGGATGAAGTTAGGGGCCAGGTCATGAAAATCCAGCCCATAGTAAAACATCAACCCGCGAACGAATGGGTGAAGAGGGAACCCAAGCCCGCTGACGAATGTGTAAGGAACACAACCCTCTCATGGGGCTCGGGAGTGGGGACGATTTGTCCCTTGGCCGGGAGTTGATGAGCGATCTCTTTGGCCAGATATCCGGCCTCCCGGAGCTCCTGGATGTCCTTCTTTTTGACGGAAGAGGCCATCCACTTACCTCCAGCTCCGGATCCGGACATCTTTGGAGTATTTTCTCGAACGAGAGAGAAGCTAAGTCTTGGGCGCTGGAGCTCAAGGACGGAAGGGCTGAGGAAGAGAAAGGGCGTGGGTAGAAGAAGGGAGTCCTTACCCCTTTATAGAGGCCGCGAATGTCAAACGCCTCCCTACTCGCCTTAAACTCGCCTATTCCCAAGGGCCATGTAAACGACACGGTTGGGTTACCCATGCCCGCATTGATGAGAATCCTGCAATAGAGGGACACGATCTCTGCTTCGACAAGACGTGCCAGTAGCAACCGCGTTTTGAAACGTGGGATGGCAGAAGAAAAACGGTTCGAAATTATGACCGAACGGGCGTGATATCACGTTGTAGGAAGCTGTCAGCGGATAGAGCTCGTGTGAAATATATATATTCTCTCCGCGGTGGAATATGGTGTGTAACAGGTCCGGATACAATCATCACGTCCGAAGACTATCTTGGAGTTCGGAAGGAGGGGAACCCGCCTTGCAATGCCGAAGACAATCTGCGCGCCGGACTCCTCGTCATTGAAGCCAGGTTTAGGGGCTACTGAGGGAGTCCTGGACTAAGGGGTCCTCGGGCGTCCGGCCTGTTATCCATGGGCCGGACTGATGGGCTGTGAAGATATGAAGGTCGAACACAATACCCGTGTCCAGATTGGACTCTACTTGGCATGGAAGGCAAGCTAGGCGACCTGTTATGAAGATTTCCTCCTATGTAACGACCTCATGTAACCCTAGATCTCTCCGGTGTCTATATAAACCGGAGAGCATAGTCCGGATAGGACAGATTCATTACCATATTCACATAGGCTAGACTTCTAGGGTTTAGCCATTACGATCTCGTGGTAGATCAACTCTTGTAACACTCATATTCATCAAGATCAATCAAGAAGGAAGTAGGGTATTACCTCCATAGAGAGGGCCCGAACCTGGGTAAACATCGTGTCCCCGTCTCCTGTTACCATCGATCCTAGACGCACCCCTACCCGAGATCCGCCGGTTTTGACACCGACACCCTACTCATTATGCCACATTCACAAATGTTGCATCTTTATATGGCTTTGTTATTGTTGATGACTATTCTCGTTACACATGGGTGCATATCATCACGTACAAATATGAAGTGCAAGAAGTCTTCAAACGATTTTCCTCGAGGGCTTCAACCAACTTTGGTGTGAAGATCAAGCACATCAGAAGTGACAATGGGACCGAGTTCAAGAATACTGGTCTTGATGATTATCTTGATGAACTTGGTATTACTCACGAGTTATCTGCTCCTTATACTCCTCAGCAGAATGGCACCATGGAGTGCAAGAACAGGACACTTGTTGAGATGGCTCGCACTATGCTTGACGAATACAAGATGCCTCGTCATTTTTGGCCTGAGGCAATTGATACTGCGTGTCACATCATCAACAGGGTATATCTTCATAAATTCTTCAAAAAGACCTCATATGAACTCCTCACTGACAAGAAACCCAATGTGAGTTATTTCAAAGTCTTCGGTGCTAAATGTTGTATTAGAGATCCTCATCACAATTCTAAATTTGCACCGACATCACATGAAGGTTTTATGCTTGGTTACGGAAAGGACTCGCACACCTACAGAGTCTTCAACACCGTTCATCACAAGGTTGTTGAACTGTAGATGTCCGGTTTGATGAAACTAATGGCTCGCAAAGAGAGCACCTACCTCCTGTGCTAGATGAAAAGTCACCTGAGGAAACCATCAAGTTCAAGGCTACTGAGGATGTCATTCCTACTGAAGAATCTGCTGCAGAAGTCATTCCAGAACATGAAGAACAGCAAGCTGGTGCACCTGAAGAAAATGGCTCTGAAGAAAATGCTGAGCCAACTCAGCGTCGCCAACCCGCTCATCCTCGCGTTGCAAATGAAGTGCAGATCGAGAAAATCATCAGCGACATCAATGCACCAGGTCCTCTCACATGCTCAAAGGATTCACATTTTTCTAAATTTTGTGGGCACTTTGCTTTTGTCTCTATCATAGAGCCCACCAAAGTAGATGAGGCATTTCTGGAGCCTGAGTGGATTCAAGCGATGCAAGACAAATTACATCAATTCGAGCTCAACAATGTTTGGGAACTTGTCAAGCGACCAGACCCACTCAAGCACAATATCATCAGCACCAAATGGATCTACCACAACAAGCAAGATGAAAATGGCCTTGTGGTAAGGAATAAGGCATGGCTTGTAGCTCAAGGCTACACACAGGTTAAAGGAATTGATTTTGATGAAACTTTTGCACCTGTTGCTAGACTTGAGGCTATTCGCATATTGCTTGCTTATGCTAACCATCATAATATCATCTTATATCAAATGGATGTGAAAAGTGCATTCCTCAATGGTAAGCTTGAGGAAGAAGTATATGTTGCTCAACCCCCAGGTTTTGAAGATCCAAAGCATCCTGACAAAGTCTTCAGACTCAATAAGGCCCTCTATGGCCTCAAGCGGGCCCCTCCGGCGTGGTATGATACTTTGAACGAATTCCTCATGAAGAAAGGCTTGAAACCCAGTTCACTGGACCCAACTCTTTTCACCAAAACCTATGATGATGAATTATTCGTGTGCCAAATATATGTTGATGACATTATCTTTGGCTGTACTGACCAACGTTACAGTGACGAATTTGCCTATATCATGAGTGAGGAATATCAAATGTCTATGATGGGAGAATTGAAATTCTTCTTAGGTCTTCAAATTCGTCAACAGTGCAACGGCATCTTCATATCTCAGGAGAAATACCTCAAGGATGTGTTGAGGAAATTCGGCATGCAAGATTGCAAAGGCGTCAAAATCCCTATGCCCACAAATGGCCATCTATGCACTAATGAAAATGGTATTGACTTCGATCAAAAGGTATACCGCTCCATGATTGGCTCTTTATTGTATCTATGGGCATCTAGGCCAGATATTATGCTTAGTGTTTGCATGTGTGCCCGATTTCAAGCTATACCAAAGGAATCACACCATAACGCCGTGAAGCATATTCTTTGATATCTAGCTCACACTCCAACACTTGGATTATGGTATCCCAAGGGATTGGCTTTTGATCTCATTGGATGTTCTGACTCTGATTATGCTGGTGATTGTGTGGACCGCAAGTCAACATCAGGCACATGCCATTTCCTCAGACGATCCTTGGTATGTTAGTCCTTGAAGAAGCAGAACTGCGTATCACTCTCTACTGCTGAAGCTGAGTACATTGCTGCTGGTTTGTGTTGTGCTCAATTGCTATGGATGAAGCAAACCCTCAAGGACTACGGCATCAGTGTGAAGAACGTGCCTCTCTACTGTGACAATGAGAGTGCCATCAAGATTGCTCATAACCCAGTTCAACACTTGAAGACAAAGCACATCCAGATTCGTCATCATTTTCTTCGAGATCATGTGTTGAAGGGCGACATCTCTATCAAGCACGTGAAGACTGAAGAACAACTAGCCGATATCTTCACAAAGCCCTTGGATGAGAAGAGATTTAGCAAGTTGCGGTGTGAGCTAAATATCTTAGAATCTTTGAATGTCCTTTGAAAAGGACACACATCCTAACACTTATGCAAAATTGATGACTTAGTTGTGCAACACACGAAGTAACATTTTTCTTCAATCAATGAATACTAACCCTCTAAGTGTGAAGAAATTAACGAAGAGTTTGATTCTCAGAGCCCTACGACAATTGTACGCGGCGTCTGAAATCATCATTCTTATACGGTGGGTCACGCCACCAACAAAAGTTGAAAATCTTCAATGTTAGTTTTTCTTCAGTTTTTGAAATTCCTCAGTTGTTCAAATTCTTCAACTTTGCAGAGTCTTCACTCTTTCCGTCATTGTTCTTCGTTGGCTATATTTATTTGAGTTTTCTGTCCTCTACAGCATTCACTTATTGCTAATTCTTCAAGCTGACTTTTCTGCTAAGTGAATGTGATCGGACCCGTCCCCCTCTATGCTAAACTCAACCCAGTCTGTTCACAAATTCTTCATGTGCGTTCTATTTGAAACCTGTTCAAAATCTTCACTGTGTCCTTGTCAGCTGAAAGAATTTGTGAACGAAACTTTAAAATATTCTTATCTGAATTTTCGGTTTTTGCCGCTCAAACTGCTCCACATCCCACGATATGATTATCCTATTCACCCACGATCTCACACGATCTCCACCTCACTGTACGTGGGTGACACATGTCTCTAGGATGAGAAGGATCAGGGGCACGTTCGTCCATTTTCCTCAGACGAGCGGTTTTTCACCTCGGTTATAAATACCCCTCACCCTCCTCAGACCGCATTTACCCCGCTCAACCTCACTCCCCTTGCTCGAGCTCTCAGACCTGGCGCCGCCGCTACTTCCATCGTTGCCGGTGAGGAAGAGCTTCACTGCATCGACCTCGTCGCCGTCATACTCGCGCCGGCCGCGGAAATCTTCACTCCGCCGCCGCCATAGCTGTCTTCCTCCGCCAAGTTAGGGTGTGGAAGATCTGAACGGACGAACCTCCCATCTACCACTCCCAGTTCATCGTGTTCTTCGTCAAGGGTAAATAAAATTTATTTTTACTGCCCTTGTTGATTCTGATGATTTCCACAAAATCTTCAGAAGGTGTTTATTCTTCAACTTCCACACTCTTAAACACCACAGTTGCATCTGTTCTTGATTTGTTTCTCTAAGCAATGTTTTTCCTCAAGATTCATCAATTGCATGGATTTTCAATCTATACAACTCTGGAACCTAAGTCAAAGACCGCTTAGTGAAATTCCTCAAGACATTCCTGGTCAAATTCCTCAAACTTGTTCTTTTGAAAAACTTCTGAGAACACATATGACCTCTCCAAATTCTTCGCACCCATACTCTGTTCACAGGTACACATGTCCGCTGCTCAATCTCTAGGTTCTCATCAACTTAACTCATTTGCAACGTTCCTTGAAGACAAATTGCATACATCGTCAGAGAATTCCATTGTTCAAAATCCTCAGCTGAAGAAAATGGCTGATGGCAAAAGACCTTAGAAGGGAGGAAAGAGACCAGAAGCAAACACTGCTTTTGAGATCCCAGATGACATCTATGAGGAATATTGCACTCCTGATGAAGCCAAACATGGCAAGGAAAACAAAAATCAGCGCAAGGTGCGCATGCAGAGGATAGAGAGGAGATGGGCCAGAGAATGAAGGGAGTACAGATATGTGACTCCCAAGTACATGAAGAAATTCACAGTACACCCTCCATGCCCAAGACCTCCATTGGCACCAGGCCAAGTTGCTGATCCCTCTAGCATCAGAAGATGTGAGGAATTTCCCAAGGAGTGGGCTAAACGGCAAGCCAAGTTGGCCAAAATGGCCAAAGAAGCAGTGAAGAAATTCAATGAAGATTCTGCCGCTGCCGCTGCTGAGGCCTCTGCTAGCAAGCCCAAGAAGGCTATGCCCAAGAAGCCAGCCCACAAGCCCAGTTCCTCAAAAATGCCCTCACGGCCAAGCTCATCCAAGCCCTCACAGCATATTCCTCAAGCAGCTCCAGTTCCCCCTATTGCAAAACCTTCAGCTGCTCCTGCAAATTCCTCGGCACCTGCGCATCTCGCCTCTTGCCAAAGGACCAATGGTATCTCTATTGCTTCAAGAGCATCTGCAAGTTCTTCAGCTCCTCCTAAGACATCAACAGACCCAACTTTGCTAAAGACTAAGGCCACTGCTGGACGAGGCACAAGGCCAAGTCCTCACAAGAAGCAGGTTGCCTTCCATGTGCCGTCAAGTGAAGACGAAGCTGATGATGAGGAACTAGCTGAAATCATCAGAGACAGATAGCAAAGGGCCACTAGAGCCAAAGGTAGCAATGTGCCTCTTCTGTTGGATCCCAAGTTGATCCTTGATTTCATTGATCTCTGGCATAAGGACTCCAACACTCCTATGCCTGACTTCAATCTCACATCCAGCCAAAGTCATATGTTGACTGTCTTCATAGGCGAAGAAAAATGGAAGTTGGAGAAGGCCAGGCAACTGAAGAAATCTTAGTACAAGGAGCGATTTCTGAAGAAGAATGTTGTCAAAATGACAACTGATGAACTTATTGCCATCCAAACTGAGATCAAAGCACTCAGTGATGAATTTGACGCATACCGTGCAGATTGGCTAGGAGCCAAGGTCAGATTCGTTAGAACGGCAAAGGGATTCACGTCAAATGTTGCAGCCTCAACGCAACGTGAAATTCCTTAGGCTGAAGCATCTGACCAGCCTACTGAAGAACATGCAAGCACAGCTGATGACAATCATGCTGTTGATGATTCTGAAAGCACCAGGACTGATGAAGATATTCCAGCCGCTGAAGAAACTGCCAGGGCAACCTCTAGTGTTGCGCCTGAGGAACAAGCTAGGCCAGTTGAAGCATCTGCTACTGCGCCTGAAGAAACTAAACATGCCAGGGCAATTGCATCAGTTGCGCCTGAAGAAACTGAACCAAATTCCTCTGCTCCTCCTTCACAGACGACAAGTCCTACCCTTCCTTCTGCATCAAAAGTGAATAAAACCAAAGTTGCAGAGCGAGCAGCTGTGAAGAAAAGGAAATCATCTGCTTCCTCAGAGCCTTCCGCTCCAAAGAAAGTGAAGACTTTGACAAGCTCCTATGCAAATCCCATAGATGTTGTTCCTCTATCAAGCATGCCATCAAAGGAGATTCTTCCCTTTGGTGAGGATTATATGATTCCAAGTGAATCTGATGAAGATGAACCATCTGCTACTACGTCAGAGCAGATTGATGAAGAAATTGAAGTTGACAATGTCAGTTCAACTCCACTGGTATCATCGCCCATGCCTCAGTTCACAGCTGAAGAGGCAGGCATTGAAGAATTAGATGAAGAAGAAGAAGAAGTGGATATTGGGTGTTCAATGCAAATTCTGAATGATGACTACTAGGACAGTCATCACCCCAATTCACCACTTTACACTCTGCAACAGATTCCTCAGTCCCTGGTTCAAACTAAAGAAGTTCACACGGGCTCTAAAGAACATCAAGCTTCTCTTATCACTATTCCTGAAGAAGTTCCAGCCACTAGTGCTGATGTAAATGTAGCTGAAGAAATGGAGACCCAGGCTGCTGCTGACGACACTGTTCCTGAAATTCCTCAGCCTGCGGCTCTAGAGTCTGTGTGCTGTGAAGACTTCGACTAACAATCCTCAGCCCAAGCCACAGAATCCTTTCTCCAAGAAACAGAAGTTCAAAGCTGAAGATTTCTTCAATGAGCACATTTTTTTCACTGACTACAATCCCTATGACTCTGCTCATCTTCGACGGAAGCGTTTTTTGGATTGCAAGCCAGATGAACTTCTATTCTTCACTGCTATCCGATAAGGACAAGATCTTTGACCATGAGCAAATTACTCATGTGGACATGGAGTCTCTACCCTGCTTCACCCCAGTCCTCAGTGTTCTTCATGATGCTAGGCTGCTCAACTTCTGCACCGACATCTGCGACTGGAATGAAGAACTCATTCTTCAGTTCTATGCCACGTTGCACATCACTAGCAACGTTGAAGATGTGAGTTCATGGGTATTGGACTGGATGACTGAAAATACTCACTTCAAAGCACCGGCCATTGAATTGTTTCATGTCGTCCCAGTCAGTCCTCCCGTTGAAGGTGCAAGGCTCATCTATGCTGACCCTGAACTATCTGATCATCTGATGCAAGTGCTGATGAAGCCTTTGAAGCCAGGCCAAGCTCCAAGGACCAAATTCCTCGTCAAGGAATTGCTCTATGTGCCAAGGACAGTGTACAAGATACTGACCAAAACCCTCAGTCCTATCAAGGGCCACAACTCTGATGAAGAAGAGGTTGTTGTCATCATGAAGAATCTGCTTTTCAACATCATACATGGTATTCCTATCAACTACCACGATTTCTTCATGAGGACTTTGGCCAATGTAGCTCTGTCACCATTTGAAATGAAGCCTTACGCTCCCTGGATCATGAGATTCATCAGATCAAGGTCTTCAATCAACTACAAGGCTGACATTCTCAATCATGCCAGCTACTTGCCCCCAATAGAGGTCCTCGAACGACCTATTTCCTCAACTGATGAAAAGGGCAAGGCTGCTGTTATTGATGAAGGCACTCGTCCATTGGATGGACAGTTTCGCAAAGCTGCATCCTACTCCACCAATGATGACTCTGCCACTCATGACACTGCTGCAAATGCTTCAAAGCAAAATCGTCAAGCCACTGCTCCAAAGGTAATGAATCATCATGAGCTTCTCCTCAGTCTTCATCAGAAGGTCGATCACAACCACAAAGTGGTCAAGCGACAGTTTGGTTCAATTCTTCAGAAAATGACAATCACGCAAAACACTGTGAAGAACCATTACTATCTGCATGAAGTTTTTGATCGCATCTGGGCTGTATTGTCTCACCTCTATGGTGATGAAGATCTCAAGCAAATGGGCTTCAAGCAGGACTTTGACTGGTCTCAGCCACCGTTGAAGAAATTCAAGAAGGTCAAAGTTCCTCACTTGGTGGCCAGCTCATATTCTTTATCGCGCGAGACTAATGAACATGAAGATTTGACAACACCGCGGCAGGCCCTACATCAACGGACGACCCCAACAACACTGGCGCTCCTCCATCGACATCTTGATGATATTCTTCAGGGGCGTTAGTCCTCATTTTTCGTCCCTTTTGGTCATTCAATGACAAAGGGCATTTATGTCTTATCATGTTAGGCTGCTCCCTAGGCTATAAATAGCCGCCCCTACAACCACTAGCTGGTTGGCTACTCCGAGAGAAACTGACACTTGTCATTGAGAGCATCCGATCCTCCGAGGACTTTGAGCGAAAATCTTCAGTGAGGAAAACCCAAATCCAAACACCTACAAACCCAAAGTGATTGAGCATCACTGAAGAGATTATTCCTGTGTGGAACCGGCGCTTGTTACCTTTGAGGACTGTGCATCCTCCAGACGGTTAGGCGTCATGGTCTAGAGCATCCAAGAGGAAATGTTGGATCGCCGAGTGACCGAGTCTGTGAAGGTTTGGAAGTCACCTGAAGACTTACGACGAGTGATTGGGCGAGGTCTGTGTGACCTTAGCTCAAGGAGAATACGGTGAGGACTGTGTGTCCTCAGGTTTAAATACCTACCCGCTCCGACCAGACGTATGACTATCACAGCAGTTGGAACTTGTAGCGACCCGACCTCAGACGGTCAAGTCTCTGTGTTCAGCGTCATCCTTGGATCGGTAATGCTGACACACATAGTACTCGAAGGATTTATAACAGAGTAGCAATCACACACTTATTACATCGATAGTCTCAAGAGAGAACTTATTACAATAAATATGGCTTAAGGCCATCTAAATAAGATAACAGTGGAATGCTTGGAAGATAAGTGAGTCCATCAACTCCAACGGCATAGCTGAGTGCACGACAAATAACCTAGCGCACCTTACTCTTCGTCCGAAAAGTCTGCAACATGATATGTTGCAGCCCGAAAACGGGCCAGCACATGGAATATGCTGGCAATATAACACAGTAGAGCAATGAACAGGATAAATGCTATCACTACATGCATATATGGCTAGTGGAGGCTCTATGGTTATATTGTTTTGCGAAAAGCTGATTTTTCCCTACAACAAAGGAATATATTTTATTTAACTATCATGGTAGTTGAAACATTGAGAAGGTACCCCCAACTCAATCCCAATTAAAAGTAATTATCAACACAACAAATTAATTTAGAATGATGAGATCCACATGATAGTCCAAGAACCAGATACTCAAGATGTCCATAACCGGGGACACGGCTAACCATGATTAGTTTGTACGCTCTGCAGAGGTTTGCGCACTTTTCCCCATATAAGACTCGATCTCCTCCGTTGGATTTCTCGCACTACATGGTGTTTGAGAAACGGATGACCGGGACACAGTCTTTCAGAAGCATTAACTCTAACCCCGGGTAGACAGCACCAACCTATATCCCCTACATCTGCTAGCCTACCACTGGAAGAGGTCATGCAACATACTCAACTATGCTAGAGCCTATAATAGCTTGTGGCTGCACACGGAAGTTTCTAGCATGAACAATCTTATGATCCCTTTGAGCCTGGGTGGCGGACCATAGGAGGATCACACGGTATAACCCCGGGATCTACTAGGACAACACTGGTATAACCCCAGGTGCCCAAACCAACAATCCACCCAGATGTGTATTAAAGTTTCCACCTTAAGTTGAACCATTAATTAACAATCTCACATCTGTCATGGATACACTCAACCCCAATCCACGTCTATGGGCATAGCATGGCAATATAAGCATAACGTAGAAGTAACTCCCAAGGGTTTGATAATAAAACAGGTAATAGGTTCTACCTCATCATCTACTTCCCAATACCCACATGTTAATCACATCCTAATCATGCAATGTTTTAGGATTGTAACCAATGCATAAAACTGGGTATGAAAAGAGTATAATCAATGTGTTACTTGCCTTGCTGACGATCCGCAAAACCTAGTGACTCGTGGTAGCACGCTTCGCACTCCGGGAATTCTATCGCAAACAAACAATAGCATACATAAGCACTCAAGCAAATATGCACAGGTAAAACACAATAAGAAGATCCGATCTAAAAACTCAACTGAAGATATTCGATTTGCAAATAGAATCAACCAAATCGGAGCTACGGAACTAAAACTACGGTCAAAAGAACTTTGAAAACAAATCTGCTTGAAACCAAATTTTAAATTGTCAAAACCTTGTTCAAGTTGGTTAAATAGAAAGAGGGTTTCGAGACGAAGATTTTGGCGTTGGTTTCACTGGATTTGGACAAACGGTTGAGAAACAGCGAGGGTTTGAAGATCAGGGGCTAATCTGTGATAAAAATAATCGTGGATAGGTCCCTGGCCGAAAAAGAAAATAACAAGAAAAGACTAACGATTGAACGTTCGCTGTCTGAACCTAACCGGTGAACAGCGTTCATTAAAACGAACGAACGGACGAACGTCCGCTAAACAAATAAACCGACGAAATGAACCGAACCGATCTAACAAAGAAAAACCGATCTTGGGTTTTTTAAGAAAACCGGAGTTTTACCTAAAAACTAAAAAAAACTGGCGGACGAGATCCGACAAAAGGCTGCTCGATCCGGCGAATGGGGTGGCTCCGGCGGCCTAGCGCGGCGGTTGCGCGCGGCGCGGGGCGGTGCGCTGCGGGCGGCGGCGAGCGCGCGAGGCGGTGTGGCAAGCGGCGGCGGCGGGGTGCGGCGGCTCCGAAGTGGGGCTGCAGCGGCGGCGGCGCTCGGGAGGCGGGGCGGCTCGGCGAGGGCAGGCGGCGGCGGCTTGGGGCTCCAGGGGGGCCCCGGGTCTGCTTATAAAGGGGGGCGAGGTGGCGTGCGGGAGGGGGCGGCGAGGCGCGGCGGCGTCGGACTCCCTCGAGGAGTCCGGCTCGGGGACGACGATGGCAGCGGCGCCGGAGTGGGCCGGCCGGGCTTCGGCCCAGTCGGTCCGAAACTTTTTTTTTAACCGATTCCATCGAGAAAAATCCTAATAAAATAAAAATAAAAATCTAAAAATGCCAAAACAAATTTTCACCGTCTAAATAAAATATTTAGAACATGATGAACTTTTTCTTGGCCTAAAAATGCTATTTTGAAAAATGCATAATTTTTCTAATTCAAATAAAATAGCTATAAAATGCAAATAAAATTACTTATTTGATTTTAAAAATTTTCCTCCAATATTTCATTTATTTTGGAGAAGTCATATTATCTCCTGTCATATATTTTAATTTGAAATATTTTTGGAGAGAAAAATAACTAAAACCAAAATGATCCTTATTTCGATATTTGAGAAAATTCAAATATGAAAACGGTGAAATCCCCAACTCTCTCCGTGGGTCCTTGAGTTGCTTAGAATTTCGAGGATCGCAAAACAAAATGCAATAAAATATGATATGCAGGAATGACCTATGTATAGCATTCCAAATTGAAAATTTGGGATGTTACAAACCTACCCCCCTTAAGATGAATCTCGTCCTCGAGATTCGGGTTGGCTAGAAAATAGGTGTGGGTGGTCTTTGCGTAGATCATCCTGTCGTTCCCAGGTGGCTTCATCCTCGGTATGGTGGCTCCACTGAACTTTGCAAAACTTGATAACCTTGTTGCGTGTAACTCGGCTGGCAAACTCGAGAATCTTGACTAGTTTCTCCTCATAGGTCAGATCACTATCCAACTGAATTGCTTCCAGGGGAACAATATCTCTTAGAGGAATATCGGCCATCTCAGCATGACACTTCTTCAACTGGGAAATGTGAAACACATCATGAACTCCTGACAGTCCTTCGGGTAACTCCAACTTGTAGGCCACTTCTCCCATACGTTCCAAAACTCGGTATGGGCCTACAAATCTCGGGGCTAACTTTCCCTCGACTCCAAAACGTTTAAGTCCTCGCAGAGGTGATACACGAAGATATGTTTTGTGTCCGACTTCATAGACTACCTCCTTGCGTTTCGAGTCTGCATAACTCTTCTGCCTGGACTGACCTAACTTCAGTCTATATCGAATCAGCTTAACCTTCTCTTCTGACTTTTTGATCAAATCTGGTCCAAACAACTGATGGTCTCCAACTTCATCCCACATCAACGGCGTTCTGCACCTCCTTCCATACAGGGCTTCAAAAGGTGCCATCTTCAAACTGGCCTGGTAGCTATTGTTGTATGAGAACTCTGCGTAAGGTAAATTATCATCCCAACTAGATCCATAATCTAGCGCACAAGCTCTCAACATGTCCTCCAGAATCTGATTGACTCTCTCGGTCTGTCCATCTGTCTACGGATGAAAGGCTGTACTAAACTCTAGCCTGGTCCCCAAAGTCTGGTGCAGCTGATGCCAAAACTTTGAAGTGAACTGTGTTCCTCTATCTGATACGATGGTCCTCGGAACTCCATGCAGACATACGATCCTGGTCATATATATCTTTGCCAACTTCGCACTTGTATAAGTGGGTTTCACTGGGATAAAGTGAGCCACTTTGGTCAAACGATCCACTACTACCCAAATAGAATCATATCCCGATCGGGTCCTGGGTAATCCGGTGATAAAATCCATGCCAAGCTTATCCCACTTCCATTCGGGTATCAGCATAGGCTGCAGTAATCCTGCTGGCTTCTGATGTTCCGCTTTCACTCTCTGACATACATCACATACGGCTACATACTCGGCAATATCCTTCTTCATACCTGTCCACCAGAAACGCTCCTTCAAATCCAAATACATCTTGGTGTTCCCGGGGTGTATCGAGTATGGCGAGTCATGAGCTTCCTGAAGTATCAACTTCCTGATCTCTGCATTATTGGGCACATAAACACGGTCCTCGAACCACAAGGTGTCGTGCTCATCCTCACGAAAACCCTTGGCTTTTACTTTGCTCATTCTCTCCTTTATCTCGGCAATTTCCTTATCATCCTTCTGAGCCTCTCGAATCTTTCCCAATAATGTTGACTGAACCTCCAATGCTACAACAAAACCTCTAGGGACTATCTCCAAACGAAGCTCCCTGAGATCCTCGGCTAACTCCTTTGGCAATCCTCCGCTTACGAGGGTATTGGCATAACTCTTCCAGCTCAAAGCATCTGCTATGATATTGGCCTTGCCTGGATGATAGTGCAGCTTCATGTCATAATCCTTTATAAGTTCCAACCATCTCCTTTGCCTAAGATTCAGCTCCTTCTGTGTGAAAATGTACTATGATCCGTGTACACATCACAACGATTTCCAATAAGAAAATGTCTTAAGGTCTTGAGTGCATGCACTACAGCTGCTAACTCCAAATCATGTGTGGCATAATTCAACTCATGTGGTCGAAGTTGTCGCGAGGCATATGAAACAACTCTTCCGTCCTGCATAAGCACACCTCCAAGTCCTAAGCGAGAAGCATCGCAATACACTTGGAAATCCTTGCGTATATCTGGCAGAATCAACACTGGGGCTGTAGTCAAACGTTTCTTCAACTCCTGAAAACTTGCCTCACATTCTTCTGTCCATTTGAACTTGGTGTCCTTCTTCAACAATTCCGTCATGGGCTTCGCAATGTCATAGAAATTCTCGATAAATCTCCGATAATATCCCGCGAGTCCAAGAAAACTGCGGATCTCTCCAACTGAGGTGGGTGATAGCCAATCCGTGACTGACTTAACCTTGGTGGTGTCTACTGCTATACCTTCTCCTGATATAACATGTCCAAGGAATCCAACTTCCTTCAACCAAAACTCACATTTGTTGAACTTGGCATACAACTGATGTTCCATGAGCTTCTCGAGAACTAAGCGCAAATGCTCCTTGTGCTGCTCTTCATTCTTCGAGTATACCAAAATATCATCAATGAACACCACAACAAACTTATCCAAGAACTCCATGAACACCTAATTCATCATACTCATGAAATAGGAAGGGGAGTTAGTCAATCCAAATGACATAACCGTATACTCATATAGCCCGTACCTTGTGGTGAAGGATGTCTTAGGTATATCCTTTTCTCGAATCTTCAGCTGGTGGTATCCTGATCGCAGATCGATCTTTGAAAACACTTTAGCTCCTTGGAGCTGGTCAAACAAATCATTGATCATCAGCAGCGGGTACTTGTTCTTGATCATCACTTCATTCAATGCACGATAATCAACAAACATTCTCAAATATCCATCCTTCTTCTCAACCAAGAGCACTGGGGCTCCCCACGGTGATGAACTTCGTCTAATGTACCCTTTCTCCAATAACTCCTTAATCTGCTTCTTGATCTCCTCCAGATCATTTGCGGGCATCCGGTATGGTCTCTTCGATATCAGTCCGGCGCCTGGCAATAACTCTATCAAAAACTCAATGTCTCGATCCGGCGGCATGCCTGGTAATTCCTTTGGAAATACATTCGGATAATCCTTCACTACAGGCACTTCCTCCTGAACAACTCCCGTGAGAGAATTTACTTGGGTCCTCCTCGGCGAATGCCTGGATATATACTTGATCCTTTTCCCCTCCGGGATAGTGAGTAGAATTGGCCTACTAGCACAGTCAATGTTTCCTCCATACTTCAATAGCCAATCCATTCCTAGTATCACATCCAATCCTTGCGACTCCAAAATTATAAGGTTTGAGGGAAAAATATGGCTACCAATGGTTAAGGGTATCCGGTCGCACCATCGGCTGGCCATATACTCTGCTCCGGGTGAGCTTACTAGCAAGGGTGTCCTAAGGGCTAAGGTGGGTAACTTAAACTTGTCCACAAATCCCCTTGAAATGTATGAATGCGATGCGCCAGTATCAAAAAGAACGAGAGCGGTAAATGACTTAACCAAAAACTTACCGATAAATGCATCTGGCTGCTCTTCAACCTCCTCCACGTTAACGTGGTTCACTTGTCCCCTGTTGAAAGGGTTGGGCTTCTTCCCAGAGCTTCCATTCCCATTGCCATTCTTCAACTCAGGACAATCATTGGCGTAGTGTCCAGTCTTCCCGCACTTGAAACAAGTAATTTGACTTTGATCCTTCTTGGCGGGTGTGGCTGGGTTAGAGCGGTTCTGATTGCTGCCTGCTCCATTCCCGTTTCCATTCTTGGGGCCACTGTGGTTATGCGAACTTCCTCCATTGTGGGTATGGCCTCCATGGTTATGGGTATATCCTCCTGAGTTCGGGGTTAAACGAGGCTTCTGCTGAGCTCCAGAATTGTGCTTCCCTTGTCCATACTTCCTCTTGCGGCTATCTATCTACTGTTGCTTCCCTTCAATCATAAGAGCCTTGTCTACCAACTCCTGGTAGTTGTTAAATGTTGCCACAATCAACTGCATACTCATCTCATCGTTTAGCCCTTCCATAAACTTCTCCTACTTCGTGGCATCTGTGGCCACATCATCAGGGGCATAGCGAGATAACTTACTAAACTCATCCACGTACTGAGCTACAGTACGGTTCCCCTGGCGTAAGTTGCGAAACTCACGCTTCTTCATGCTCATAGCTCCAGTTGAGACATGAGCAGTGCGGAATGCCTGCTGAAACTGATCCCAAGTGACATTGGCTATAGGGAAGGTGGTTGTGTAATTCTCCCACCATGCGGCTGCGGGTCCATCCAATTGGTGTGCGGCAAAACGCACCTTCTCCACATCTGTGCAACCTGCGGTGGTCAACTCCCTTCCTATCCTGCGTAGCCAGTCGTCAGCAACTATTGGCTCGGTGCTACTAGAAAACACCGGCGGGAACCTTAGAAAATGGGCTAAGTTGTCAACTGGAGGTGGTGGCGGCGGGTTGTTGTCGTTGTTGTTGTTGCCTTGGTTCTGAACTAGTAGCTGCATCAAGGCATTCTGCTGTTGGATCAACTGAGTGATCTCCGGTGGGAAGACAAATCTGGTGTCACGTCTCGGAGGCATCTGATGGGTTTAGAGGGGAGAGATTATAATAGAATGAGGTCTAATGAGAAAGCACTACCCATATGCACATGAGACAAACACAATCATATCACACCAAATCAATTCAAGCAAGGGCATACAATCGATCTAACTATCGTTATAGTGCTCGGACTACTACTATATACATGGGGGAATACTACAGATCGTATGGTGGTCTACTAGAAATAGATCGTATGGTGGTCTACTAGAAATTTTGATCAGTGGAAGACTCCATGATATCTTCTCCAGCTTCGTCTTCATAATCATCATCACTATCATCTGGGTCGGAGTCGGTGTCGTCGATGATGATGTAGTCTTCAGAATGAACTTCCTTGGGTTTGTCGTCTTCTCCTCCTAGCGCGGGGTCTCCCATGAATACTCCTAGCTTCCTTGTCAGGTCGTCATTCTTCTCCACTAGTATTGCGATTTCCTCCTCATATCCGTCGCGTGTAGACTTGAGTTCCTCTTCTAGCTCCGTGTTCCTGGTCATCGCCTTCTTCAAGTCTATCATGCTTGCGCACATCTGGTTCTCCTGTCAATGAATGTGCTGGTTTAACTCCTGGATGAAAGCTGCAATGGACCTGTCTCTCCTGGTGCTAATCATCTCCCATTGCTCATCTCGGCACCCACATATCTGGTAGATAGTGTCCTTAAGCTCCTTGTGATAGACTTCGCCGATGCGTCCCATCACGATGTGGGCTGCCATGCTCTTTCCTAGACTCCAGGTTGGTGCATCGAAGGAAAACTCTATGGGCTCAGTAACTGGCGTGAATGTCCTTCCTAGAACTTGAACTCGAATCATCCATCGCTCCTCTTCTGGTAAAGTGGCAGTGTTGGTCCCGGTGAAGCTTGGTATTCCAATGTTCGAGTACCTAGTGACTTCCTTCAAGTGTCGTCCAAAGGGAGTGTCTTCATCCGGTTGTGCAAACTTGTTCCTTGAGTCCGCCATCCTAAAGAGTAGAAAATGGAGAGGAGTTAGAAATGAGTAGAGAAGAGTGACTTATGGCTTAACCTAGTGGTCGTGTCCTACATTCAGCGTGTGCTCTGATACCATCTTGTAGCGACCCAACCTCAGACCGTCAAGTCTCTGTGTTCAGTGTCATCCCTGGATCGGTAATGCTGACACACACAGTACTCGAAGGATTTATAACAGAGTAGCAATCACACACTTATTACATTGACAGTCTCAAGAGAGAACATATTACAATAAATATGGCTTAAGGCCATCTAAATAAGATAACAGCGAAAGGCTTGGAAGATAAGTGAGTCCATCAACTCCAACGTCATAGCTGAGTGCACGACAGACGACCTAGCGCACCTTACTCTTTGTCTGAAAAGTCTGCAACATGATAGGTTGCAGCCCGAGAACGGGTCAGCACATGGAATATGCTGGCAATATAACACGGTAGAGCAATGAACAGGATAAACGCTATCACTACATGCATATATGGCTGGTGGAGGCTCTATGGTTATATTGTTTTGCGAAAAGCTGATTTTTCCCTACAACAAAGGAATATATTTTATTTAACTATCATGGTAGTTGAAACATTGAGAAGGTACCCCCAACTCAATCCCAATTAAAAGTAATTATCAACCCAACAAATTAATTTAGAGTGATGAGATCCACATGATAGTCCAAGAACCAGATACTCAAGATGTCCATAACCGGGGACACGGCTAACCATGATTAGTTTGTACACTCTGTAGAGGTTTGCGCACTTTTCCCCACATGACTCAATCTCCTCCGTTAGATTTCTCGCACTACATGGTGTTTGAGAAACGGATGACCGGGACACAGTCTTTCAGAAGCATTAACTCTAACCCCGGGTAGACAGTACCAACCTACATCCCCTACATCTGCTAGCCTACCACTAGAAGAGGTCATGCAACATACTCAACTATGCTAGAGCCCCTAATAGCTTGTGGCTGCACACGGAAGTTTCTAGAATGAACAATCTTATGATCCCTTTGAGCCTGGGTGGCGGACCATAGGAGGATCACACGGTATAACCCCGGGATCTCCTAGGACAACACTGGTATAACCCCAGGTGCCCAAACCAACAATCCACCCAGATGTGTATTAAAGTTGCCGCCTTAATTTGAACCATTAATTAACAATCTCACATCTGTCATGGATACACTCAAACCCAATCCACGTCTATGGGCATAGCATGGCAATATAAGCATAACGTAGAAGTAACTCCCAAGGGTTTGATAATAAAACAGGTAATAGGTTCTACCTCATCATCTACTTCCCAATACCCACATGTTAATCACATCCTAATCATGCAATGTTTGAGGATCGTAACTAATGCATAAAACTGGGTATGAAAAGAGTATGATCAATGTGTTACTTGCCTTGCTAACGATCCGCAAAACCTAGTGACTCGTAGTAGCACGCTTCGCACTCCGGGAATTCTATCGCAAACAAACAATAGCATACATAAGCGCTCGAGCAAAGATGCACGGGTAAAACTCAAATAAGAAGACTGAATCTGAAAACTCAACTGAAGAGATTCGATTTGCAAAAAGAATCAACCAAATCGGAGCTACGGAACTGAAACTACGGTCAGAAGAACTTCAAAAAAAATCTGCTTGAAACAAAATTTTAAATTGTCAAAACCTTCTTCAAGTTGGTTAAATAGAAAGAGGGCTTCGAGATGAAGATTTTGGCGTTGGTTTCACTGGATTTGGACAAACGGTTGAGAAACAACGAGGGTTTGAAGATCAGGGGTTAATCTGCGTTAAAAATAATCGCGGGTAGGTCCCTGGCCGAAAAAGAAAATAAAAAGAAAAGACTAACGATCGAACATTCGCTGTCTGAACCTAACCGGTGAACAGCGTTCGTTAAAACGAACGAACGGACGAATGTCCGCTAAACAAATATCTAACTAAAAAATGAACCGATCTAGGGTTTTTAAAGAAAACCGGGGTTTTTACCTAAAAACCAAAAAAAACGGCGGACGAGATCCGGCGAACGGCGGCTCGATCCGGCAAACGGGGCAGCTCCGGCGGGCTAGCGCGGCGGTGGCGCGAGGCGGTGCGCTGCGGGCGGCGGCGAGCGCGCGAGGCGGCGCGGCAGGGAGCGGCGGCTCGCGGTGGGGCTGCAGCGGCGGCGGCGCTCGGGAGTCAGGGCGGCTCGGCGAGGGCAGGCGGCGGCGGCTTGGGGCTCCAGGGGGCCCCGGGTCTGCTTATAAAGGGGGGGCGAGGTGGCGTGCGGGAGGGGGCGGCGAGGCGCGGCGGTGGCGGACTCCCTTGAGGAGTCCGGCTCGGGGACGACGATGGCAGCGGCGCCGGAGTGGGCCTGCTGGGCTTCGGCCCAGTCGGTCTTAAACTTTTTTTAAACCGATTCCGTCGAGAAAAATCGTAATAAAATAAAAATAAAAATCTAAGAATGCCAAAACAAATTTTCACCGTCTAAATAAAATATTTAGAACATGATGAACATTTTCTTGGCGTAAAAATGCTATTTTGAAAAATGCATAATTTTTCTAATTCAAATAAAATAGCTATAAAATGCCAATAAAATTACTTATTTGATTTTAACATTTTTCCTCCAATATTTCATTTATTTTGGGGAAGTCATATTATCTCCTCTCATATATTTTAATTTGAAATATTTTCGGAGAGAAAAATAACTAAAACCAAAATGATCCTTGTTTCGATATTTGAGAAAATTCAAATATGAAAACGGTGAAATCCCCAACTCTCTTCGTGGGTCCTTGAATTGCTTAGAATTTCGAGGATCGCAAAACAAAATGCAATAAAATATGATATGCAGGAATGACCTATGTATAACATTCCAAATTGAAAATTTGGGATGTTACAGAACTGGTCTACCAAATCACTGTCTTCACCGAGCTACTGGTTCTATTTTCTCAAACCTTTCATTTCCTCATTACTGTGTTGTTGTACTTGATCATTTCTGTTTGAAGATTTTGACTCAAGACTTTCTCAATTTCCTCAGTCCTAATTCTTCAGTCACTTTGTCTTCAGCCTGCTTATCCTGTGTTTACGCTACTTTACTCTATGCTTGTTTTCATTTCATTGTAATGTATGTGCTACTGCTCTGTTATGTTTGCATCTGAGTACTTATTCCGCTGCTAGTTGTTCGTGACTTAGGAATTTCCTCACCTTGAAATTCCTAACTGACGAATTTGTAAAAATCGCCTATTCAACCCCCTCTAGTCGATATGACGCACTTTCAGTTAACCGTCTTGCTCCTGGTTTCCCTAGCTGGTATATTTTGTGCTTTTGAAAGCTTTGTCTTGTTGCTTCTGATCTTCACTTCTGGTGGTGGCGGTTTTGTTGAGCTTTGACGGACCGAGCAAGTGATGACCAGTTGACGGTCATTTGTGGATTCACTAATCCTTAAAGGAACTTCAGACAAAATAACTTCCTCATCTCTTATAGCTTCAAAACCTTCATAAGCCATGGTTTAAAATTCTACATCAGATGATGGTTCAACCGAAGTTTCTTCCTCTCTAGGTCTTTTCTGTCCTGTGCCTCTAATTATCCTAGAGCTGGGTCAAACAGAAATAAGCTTAGCCATCGATAAAAAAGAGAACAAATGCAAAAAAGGGGAAATGTTGCACACATACCAAGCTGCTACTTTAGTTGCTTCATTTCCCTCTAAACTTCCTGAATTCTCCTCTGATGCTACATTCTCCTCTAAACTTGTTGCATTCTCCTCTGCTGCTGCATTCTCCTCTGCATTTCCTGCTGCCCATTGTTCCTCTTCTCCAAATGATGCATCAACTGGATTGGTACAAAGCCTAGCAATATGCCCTAGGATACCGCATTTTTTGCACTTACATTGTTTTTTTACACGACCCTCTTCACCAACTCTTATCCTGTTTTTCCTTGGTCTTCCTGGTGGTCTAGTTAGTACAGGAGAATGGAGTTTGAACCTTGGGTCTACTATGTTCCATTGGTCTTTTCCCAAGAGTTCATGCACATTTTCAGCATAAGTAGCCCTAAATTTGGCAACAGAGAAATGTTCAGAGCAATACTGATCAACTTCACCATCTTCACCTCCAATAATAGTCATGAGATGTAGGGCATGTATGCATGGCTTCCCGCGGATCTGCCATTGCCTACAACTGCATCCCTTAGTTGCAAGGTTCACTGGATATCTCCATTCCCTATTTTTACTGCCATTGTATGTCACCTCAGCCTCGTATGTCGACGGTCGAATGCATTTCATCCTTAGTCCTCTTGCCTTGGCATGCAATGCCTTAATCAGAGATGGGAGCATAAGATGGCCAACATATTGTGTTTCTGCAATTCTTTTACGAAGAGCCATCTTTATCATGATCATCTGCCTGATCTTATCAAATGCTTGCTGATACGGCTTGAACTATGTCGGTATTTCCCCAAAGAGGAAGGGATGATGCAGCACAGCTACGGTAGGTATTTCCCTCAGTGATGAGACCAGGGTTATCGAACCAGTAGGAGAACCACGCAACACCACGTAAACAACTCCTGCTCATAAAGAACAAATACTTGCAACCCGACATAAGAGAGGGGTTGTTAATCCCTCACGGGTAAAAAGATAGGTAAAACTGTAGTAGATTGGATAAATAGATCTCGCAGGAACGCGAGATAAAATAAATAACAATAAATTGCAGCAAGGTATTTTTGTATTTCTGGATTAATAGATCTGAAAATAAAAGCAAATAAAAATAGATCGTGAAGGCAAATATAATAAAGAAGAGACCCGGGGCCGTAGATTTCACTAGTGGCTTCTCTCGAGAAAAATAGCATATAGTGGGTAAATAAATTATTGTTGGGCAATTGATAGAACTTCAAATAATCATGACGGTATCCAGGCAATGATCATTATATAGGCATCACGTCCAAGATTAGTAGACCGACTCCTACCTGCATCTACAACTATTACTCCACACATCGACCGCTATCCAGCATGCATCTAGTGTATTAAGTTCATGGAGAAACGGAGTAATGCAATAAGAACGATGAGATGATGTAGACAAGATCTATTTATGTAGAAATAGACCCCATATTGTTATCCTTAATAGCAACGATACATACGTGTCGGTTCCCCTTCTGTCACTGGGATCAAGCACCGTAAGATCGAACCCATCACAAAGCACCTCTTCCCATGGCAAGAAAAATTGATCTAGTTGGCCTAACTAAACCAAAGATTCGAAGAAGAAATACAAGGCTATAAGTAATCATGCATATAAGAGATCAAAGAAACTCAAATAACTTTCATGGATAGAAACATAGATCTGATCATAAACTCAAAGTTCATCGGATCCCAACAAACACACCGCAAAAAGAGTTACATCAAATAGATCTCCAAGAGACCATTGTATTGAGAATCAAAAGAGAGATTGGAAGCCACCTAGCTACTAACTACGAACTCGTAGGTCTACAATGAACTGCTCACGCATCATCGGAGAGGCACCAATGAGGATGATGAACCCTCCGTGATGGTGTCTAGATTGGATCTGGTGGTTCTGGAACTTGCGGCGGCTGAAATTGGTTTTCGTCGACTCCCCAGGGTTTCTGGAGTATTGGGGTATTTATAGAGCAAAGAGGCGGTGCGGGAGGCCACCGAGGTGGGCACAACCCACCTGGGCACGCCTGGGCCCCAAGGTGCGCCCTGATCGGTTGTGCTCCCCTCGGAGCACCCCTCAGGTACTTTCTTGGCCCAACAGGAGTCTTCTGGTCCTGAAAAATCCACAAAAAGTTTCGCTATATTTGGACTCCGTTTGATATTGATTTCCTGCGATGTAAAAAACAAGTAGAAAACAGCAACTGGCACTAGGCACTATGTCAATAGGTTAGTCCCAAAAAATGATATAAAGTTGATATAAAATGATGGTAAAACATCCAAGAATGATAATATAACAACATGGAACAATAAAAAATTACAGATACGTTGGAGACGTATCAGCATCCCCAAGCTTAATTCCTGCTCGTCCTCGAGTAGGAAAATGATAAAAACACAATTTTTGATGTGGAATGCAGCCTAACATGTTCATGACATATTCTTTTCTTTGTAGCATGGACATTTGGACTTTTATATGGTTCAAAGCAATAGTCTAGTTTTGACATGAGGACTTTAATACTCAAGCATATCAACAAGCAACCATGTCTTTCAAAATATCAACACTAAAGCAAGTTATCCCTAGCCCATTATGCTCAATCATTGATCCATTCATGAAACACACTCGCATATTAGCTACACCCAATGCTCAAGTACGATCATAGTGCCCCTTAGTTGGTGCTTTACAGGAGAAGATGGAGACTCAAGTAAAAATAAAAATTGCATAAAGTAAAAGAAAGGCCCTTCGCGCAGGGAAGTAGGTATTTGTAGAGGTGCCAGGAGCTCAAGGCGAAAAAGATAGAGATAAAACATTTTGGTTGGCATGACTTTCCTGTAAACGAAAACGATCGAGAAGTTTCAAATACTTTCCATGCTAGATGTATCATAGGCGGTTCCCAAATAGAAAATAAAATTTATTCCTTTTTCCACCATAGTTTCACTTTCCATGGCTAATCGTATCCACGGGTGCCTTCCATACCAACACTTTCCAAGGAATTTATTATTTGACAACATAAAGTAAATTCATTTTTCATTTCGGGACTGGGCATCCCTAATACCATTATCGTGCTCTCGTGCAATGACAAGTGAATAAACACTCATCTTGAGAATAACACATCTAGCATGGAAATATATCAGCCACCCCCCTGCCGTTTCATGAGCGGTACGAACACACAAAAGCGAAGTTTATTTTGAAAATTAGAGATGGCACATACCAATTTGCTTAGAACGACAAAAGAATACCACTTATAGGTAGGTATAGTGGACTCATGTGGCAAAAACTGGTTTGAAGGATTTTGGATGCACAAGTAGTGATCATACTTAATGCAAATGAAGGCTAGCAAAAGATTGAGAAGCATCCAACCAAGAAATGAAAAATCTCATAAGCGATCATTAAGCATAACTAACACCGAATAATGCACCATAAGTAGGATGTAATTTCATTGCATAACTATTGACTTTCGTGCTTGCATCGGGAATCACAAACCTTAACACCAATATTCTTACTAAAGCATAATTACTCATCAACATGACTCACATATCACTATCATCATATCTCAAAACTATTACAAAGAATCAAGCTTATTTTGTCCAATGATCTTCATGAAAGTTTTATTATATCCTCCTTGGATATCTATCACTTTGGAACTAGTTTCATATGTTGCTTTTAATAAGCTCAAACAAATATAAGTGAAGAACATGAGCATCATATTTCTTTCTCTCAAATTAATCTAAGTGAAGCAAAAGAGAATTTCTTCAAAAATATTACTAACTCTCAAATAAATCTAAGTGAATCATGAGAGAATTTCTTGAAAAACAAAAAAGCATACCATGCTCAAAAAGATATAGTCAAGCACTAGAGCAATTCCGTAGCTCATAAAGATTTAAGTGAAGCATAGGACCAAGCATAGCATAATTTGGCTCCCTCAAATAGGTGTGTCCAGCAAGTATACTTATTAAAAATTAAAAAGAAAAACAAGCAAAGAGTCATATCATACAAGACGCTCCAAGAAAAACTCATAATATGTGATGAATAAAAATATAGTTTCAAGTAAAATACTGATGGTTGTTAGAAGAAAGAGGGGATGCCACTCAGGGCATCCCCAAGCTTAGTTGCTTGATGCTTCTTGAATATTATCTTGGGGTGCCTCGGGCATCCCCAAGCTTAGCCTTTTGCTAATCCTTATTCCTTCATCCATCACGATCTCACCCAAAACTTGAAAACTTCAACCACACAAAACTCAACAAAACTTTGTGAGATCCGTTAGTATAAGAAAGCAAATCACCACTTTAAGTGTTGGAAAACGTAGCATGCAATTTCAAATAAATTCCTACACTCACGCAAGATCTATCTAGGAGATGCATAGCAACGAGAGTGGGAGAGTGTGTCCATGTACCCTCGTAGACCGAAAGCGGAAGCGTTTACTTAACGCGGTTGATGTAGTCGAACGTCTTATCGATTCAACCGATCAAGTACCGAACGTACGGCACCTTCGAGTTCTGCACACATTCAGCTCGATGACGTCCCTCGAACTCTTGATCTAGCAAAGTGTCGAGGGAGAGTTTCGTCAGCACGACGGCGTGGTGACGGTGATGGTGAAGTGATCCGCGCAGGGCTTCGCCTAAGCACTACATATGATCGGAGGAGCAAACTGTGGAGGGGGGGCGCCGCACACAGCTTGGAACAATTGATGTGTCTTTAGAGGCGCCCCCACCCCCATATATAAAGGAGGAGAGGGGAGGAGGCCGGCCCTAGGCGCGCCCCAAGTGGGAGGAGTCCCACTTGGGCACCTAGTAGGATTCGCCCCCCCCTTTCCTTTTATCGGAAGGGGAAAGGGGGAAGGAGAGAGAGGAGGAGAAGGAAAGGGGCACCGCCCCTCCCCTTGTCCAATTCGGACTCCTCCCTTGGGGGGGGCGCCACCCCCTTATGGGCTGGCTTGCCTCCATCCTATGGCCCATATGGCCCATATCTTCCCTCGGGGGGTTCCGGTAACCCCCTCGGTACTCCGATATGTACCCGATATATTCCGAAACAATTCCGGGTCCAAATATTGTCGTCCAATATATCAATCTTTAACTCTCGACCATTTCGAGACTCCTCGTCATGTCAGTGACCTCATCCGGGACTCCGAACAACATTCGGTCACCAAATCACATAACTCATAATACAAATTGTCATCTAACGTTAAGCGTGCGGACCCTACGGGTTCGAGAACTATGTAGACATGACCGAGACACATCTCCGGTCAATAACCAACAGCGGAACCTGGATGCTCATATTGGTTCCTACATATTCTACGAAGATCTTTATCGGTCAAATCATAATGACAACATACGTGATTCCCTTTGTCATCGGTATGTTACTTGCCCGAGATTCGATCACCGGTATCTTCGTACGTAGTTCAATCTCGTTACCGGCAAGTTTCTGTACTCGTTCCGTAATGTGATTAACACCCATAGTTCACATCGCCAATAGTTCACATCTTTATGTGATTAACACCCATAGTTCACATCGCCATGTGACCAACACCCAAAGGGTTTACTAGAGTCAATAATCTAGTTCACATCGCTATGTGATTAACATCCAAAGAGTACTAAGGTGTGATCATGTTTTGCTTGTGGGAGAAGTTTAGTCAACGGGTCTACCACATTTAGATCCGTATGTATTTTGCAAATTTCTATGTCTACAATACTCTGCATGGAGCTACGCTAGCTAATTGCTCCCACTTTCAATATGTATCCAGATTGAGACTCAGAGTCATCCGGATCAGTGTCAATGATTGCATCGATGTAACTCTTTACGACGAACTCTTTGTCACCTCCATAACCGAGAAACATTTCCTTGGTCCCCTTTAGGTACCTAAGGATAATTTTGACCGCTGTCTAGTGATCTACTCCTAGATCACTATTGTACCCCCTTGCCAAACTCATGGCAATGTATACAATAGGTCTGGTACACAGCATGGCATACTTTATAGAACCTATGGCTGAGGCATAGGGAATGACTTTCATTCTCTCTGTATCTTCTGTCGTGGTCAGGTTTTGAGTCATTGTCGGGGATATCTTGCCACATATGCCAGGGGGTGGCTTATCATGGTGGGGGACAAGAGCACGTCGCCGGTGCCTGGAAACGGGGTGAGGCGTAAACACGTACGCCGACGCATCTTACCCAGGTTCGGGGCTCTCCTAGGAGATAACACCCCTAGTCCTGCTCTGCGAGGTCTCCGCATCATCACTATGTCAATGGAGCGGTTACAAGGTTGCTCCTTGAGCTATTTAGCTAGAGGAGGAAGAAGAACTAGGCTTGCTCTACTCCACTCTCTCTATGTGTGGGTGTAGTAACTTGGGTGCTGAACCCTTTGCATGGGTGCCCTGGGGGGTTTATATAGGCCTACCCCCTAGGGGTACAATGGTAATTTGGCCGGGTGTGGGACCCGGCTATCAGTGTCTCTGGGCGCCGGCTTCTCCGCTGGCTGCTGGGGCCCGCCGCCTGGTGGGTCTCGCCGACTGTCGGTCTCTTGGCTGACAGGTAGGGCCCGCCGCTTGTCGGTCCTGTCGGCTGCTCTGCACTGTAGCCTTGCCTCTGATGATGGAGGATTTGTCGGGGGGAGCGTGGCTACAGTCCCGCCGCCTGGCGGGCGCTCAATATAGCCACACCCCGTCTTATCTGGTTAATGGCGCACAAACTCCAAGGGGGGGGGACGGCCGCCTGTTAGGAGTCGGCCTTCCCCGTGCCGACTGGTCAGGGCTTGCCGCTTTCCGGCATCTCACGGACAGGTGGGGCCCACCGCCTGCGGGCCGTACTGACAGTCCGTCATGGGAGCATGGCCTCCTCTGCCACTGATGATGTCACGGGCGGCGTGGCAACAGTGCTCCGCCGGGCAAGGGATGTTCGCCTGGTACGATGCATTGTGGCCACGTTCGGCCCTGGATTCGGGGGTGGCAGGCTGCACTGTAGCCACGCCCCATCTCGTCGTTGTAATGAGGCGCTAACTTCAAGGGAACGAGGGGGCCGCCTGGTAGGAGCCGGCCTCTCTGGAGGCCGCCTGCTAGGAGTCGGCCCACCTCATGGCCGTCTTTTGGGCTCCGCCGCCTTCTAGCAGCCGGCCGCTTGGACCAGCCGCCCCCAAAAAGGCGGTCCTTTGTCTTTGATGCTTGCGGGGCGCAGCCGGCCCCGATGTCTTGAAATACCATGGGGGGCTGATGAGGCTACCCGTGGTTATTTACTCCGACAGTAGTCCCCGAAGCTGGTGGGGCGCCGTGGCTGAAAAGGCGAGAAGCGTCAGCAGCTTCCTACTCCGAGTGGTCTGGTAGTCTTGCTTCGTCCGTCTTTCGAACTACCGACTGCTGGGAGCCGGCCGTGACGAGGCAGGCTGCCTGGTGATTTTGAAACGTCGTGGCGGGGGCCAGGTGGCACGTCAGGCTTGCCGCCCGTTGCCCACACGACACATGGCGCCAGCAGGCCAGGCCGGCCTGCCAGCCCACGCGCGCGACGGGACGTCGCTGCAGGCTGGGGCCCGCCACTACAAGGCCTCGGCATGCGCGCGGATCTGCTGCGGCCGAGCCAGACGGTTGAGCTTCTGTGGCGCAGTTAATACACGCTGTTATGGCCCGGTAAATGGGGGGCCGTGGGCGCAGTTAATCCCACGATCCCTCATGTTCCGCCCCCTCGGCTCCGCCGCTAGGGGCTATAAGTAGGGGGGAGGGGGGCGGCAGACGCACGCGCGTCCTCCTCTCCATTTGCCTTCGCCATTCCTCTGGTCCCTCTCCTTTTTTCTGCCGCCGCAGCGCCCCTTCCTCCTGCCGAGGCGCTGCCGCAGCCCACCGTCGCCGGGCTTCTTCTCGCCATGGCTTCGCCCGTTCGCCGCCGCGCCGCGCCTCCGACGAGCTCCTACGTCCATGGTGCGCTTACGGGTCGGCAACTGGTACGGCTCCAATGTTCATGAGGGTCACCTCTCCTTCCTTCGCAAGACACGGCGGCTGCCCTGGGAGACGAACGTGAAGGTGCGTGTCCCCCCCCCCCGAGGCAGAAATCTCGATGGCGCCAGAGGACGACGAATGTGTCGTCTTTTGGTCCCATTTTCTTCGCGGCTTCGGCCTTCCGGTGAGCGGCTTCTTGCGCTCCTTCCTCAACTTCTATCGATTCCAGCCGCACCACCTCATGCCAAACATGGTGGTGCTGCTGGCCGCCTTTGTCACCCTCTGTGAAGGCTACCACGATGCTCTCCCCACCCTCGAGCTCTGGGGAGAGTGCTTCTACCTCAAGCTTGGCACCGCCGCCAAGGGCACGGCGGCCCAGTGCGAGGCCTGCGTAGCGGTGCGGCGTCCGGGTGCCGGGAACCGCTTCCCGCCCGTCTCCAAACTGTGGCAAAAGTCCTACTTCTACGTCAAGAACATACATCCAACGAGGGACTACATCAACTTGACGGCTTACGTAGCCGGCCTGCCTGTTGAGTAGCGCGCCAACTGGCAGTATAAGCCGAGCTCCCTATCGGCCGCCTCCTCCGCTGCCCTTGCCCAACTTCAGGTGATGACGGAGTCAGAGGGCCTCAAGGGCTCGGACCTGCTGGCCGCCTATGTGGCGCGTCGAGTGCTTCCCCTCCAAGCCCGGCCCCACATCATCAGCAGCATGAGCGGGCACCGGGACCCATGCCGGATGTGCACATGGGAGCTGCCGGATGTGGAGGTGGTCCAGCTGGTCAACTGCTTCTCCAACTACAAGTTGTCAGAGGAGGAGTGGCAATTCGGCAAGCGGGCGTACGACCGCGCACACCCGCCGCATGCGGTGAGTCTTGTAATTCTTTTTCTTCTTTGCTTGTCCGAGTTCTTGTTTTGTCGACTGATCAGTCGGCCATGGCACAGGTCTTCTCGACCCAGTCAGCCGCCGACGCTTTGGAGCCAAGTCACCAGTACATGCCGGACCGGTCGAGAAGCGACGTGGACGACCCCGACTTGTGGGCGGCCGCCATGGAAGAGGACGACGCCACATGTGGCGGTGGTGGAGCAGGCGGCTCTGGAGGAGGCGGCCTTGAGGACTGGCCGAATGACGATGTAGAGGAGAACGAGCCGCGCCGCACGCACGGCACTGACAAGGCGGGCGCGAGTTCATCAGCCGCGCCATCTGCACCAGGTGGCGGACCGAAGCACCGAGCTGACTCGTTGCTGTTCGGCAGCTGGCCAAAGAAGCCGAGGAACACGGCCGCCGCGACCAAGCGGCAGGAGGCCGCCGCGAAGGCGGCCCAATTCCAAAGGGCCCCGGAGCGGCTCCCGCCAGTGTCCAGGTGAGTACTTCGGCTTTTCCATTGTTGCCTTCACGTTTGCTTTTCTTCTTTCTTCTAGTCTTCTTACTGGTTTCATGTCGCCGTGCCTTCATAGGACCCCGCTCTCTCTTTCGCGGGACCTGGCCGCCTAAGTGATTGGGGCGGTGGACGGCTCTGCAGAGCCCCGCCGTGTGGACCCGCGCGCCGAGCTCCAGGAGGCGACAGAGCGGAACGCGAGGGAGGCGGGCGAGGAGCGGGAGAAGGCGGAAGCCGATGCCACCGCCAAGGCTCAGGCCAAAGCCACGGCCAAGGAGCAGGCGGACGCAGCCGCCAAGGCGCAGGAGGCGGAGGTGGCCCGCAGCTGGGCTCCGCTGCTTGTCGTCCCGCTGTGCGCCGTGCCACCGGTGCCGGAGAGCCAGGCGCCGACTGGAGGAGCCGGCGACGACCAGCCGGTCCTGGAGAGGGGAGGGGGCGACCCCGTCATCTTGAGGGCGGAAGTGCCCCCGCCTACACCGACTGCCGACGCCCAGACCAGTCGGCCTAACGCGCCGCAAGCGCCGCTAGTCGGTGGTGAGTTGGTGGTGGGCCCGACTCCCGCAGTCCGCACTCCGGTGTGCCATCGTGCGGCGAAGGCGGCTTCAGCACCGCGGGCGTGGAGATCGGGACCGCAAGCTCATCGGCCCCTGACGCCGAGGCCAGCAGTGCCCCCCCCTCCGGAGTGGACTCTTGGGGCGGAACGGGCGTCCTGAGCAAGGCCGCACAGGACGTTCAGGCCCAACTTCAGCCCCAAGGCGCCGCCATCCAGCAGTACATGAAGGCGTTCTTGGCGACGCGAGCGGCCGTCCGGGTATGTTTCTTGTGCTTTGCTTTTTGGTTCTTGTAATCTTCCGTGGAGGCGCGCCAGCGCACCCACTGGGTGTAGCCCCTGAGTTCCGGGCCGGCTGCTGAGCAGGCGGCTCAGAACTTAAAGGTAAGTTCCGAGTGCTAACTTTTTTCATTTCTTCTGTTGTCTTCGTTGCAGGATTACCACAACATCTACGCGGCCGCCTTCAACTCCCATGTCCGGCCCGTGGCACGTGAAGAAACTCGCACCCGTCAAAATATCCGCTGATTTGCTGGACGAGGAAGCGGTAGCTCGCCATGTTTGCATCCTTGGCGTCCCAGTCGCCAGATGACTATTGGACCACCAAGTCCGAGTCGCCGTAGCACAGGATCCGGCGGATGCCGATCTCTTTGGCCAGCCGTAGTCCGTGTACTAGTGCCTCATACTCGGCCACGTTGTTGGAGGCGGCAAAGTGGATTTGCAGTGTGTATCTGAGCTTGTCGCCTTTGGGAGAGGTGAGGACGATGCCGGCTCCCAAGCCGGTGCGCATCTTCGAGCCATCAAAGTACATCCGCCAATGGGTGGAATCCGGCGCTGGCGGTAGGTACTGGGTCTCGGCCCAGTCGACGAGGAAGTCAGCCAGCGCTTGGGACTTGATGGCAGTGCGAGGCTGGTAGAAGATGGTGTAGGGGGGCAGCTCGATGGCCCACTTGGCCAGTCGGCCTGATGCATCTCTGCTGCCTATGATATCAGCAAGCGGGGCGGTGTAGACAACCGTGATGGGGTGCTCTTGAAAGTATGGCTTGAGCTTCTTGGCGGCAAAGTGCACGCCGTAGCACATCTTCTGGTAGTGGGGATAGTTCTGCTTTGACGTTGACAGCACCTCGCTCAAGTAGTACACAGGCCTCTGGACAGGCTGTGCCTTGTCGTCCTGTGGGCGCTCTACCACAATGACAGTGCTGACCAGCCGGCTAGTGGCGGCGATGTACAGGAGCATGGGCTCCTTAGCAGCCGGAGCCGTCAGGACAGGCGGCATGGTCAGCATCTTCTTCAGCTGGAGAAAGGCCTCGTCCGCCTTGTTGTTCCACTCGAAGTGAGTGGTTTTCTTCATTAACTGGTACAGGGGAAGAGCCTTCTCTCCCAGCGGACTGATGAAGCGGCTAATGGATGCCAAGCACCCAGTGAACTTCTGGACGTCTCGTAGTCGGGCAGGTCTCTCCATCCTCTCGATGGCCTTGATCTTGATAGGGTTGCACTCGATGCCGCGCTCTGAGACAAGGAAACCAAGGAGCTGGCCGGCTAGTACTCCGAAGACACACTTCTCTGGGTTGAGCTTCATTTGAAAACAACGTAGATTATCAAAAGTCTCCTTGAGATCTTCCAAGAGGGTGCCGCGCTTCTCCGTCTTCACCACAATATCGTCTACATAGACGTGGGCATTTCTTCCCAGTTGCTTAAGGAGGCACTTCTGCATGCAACGCTGAAAGGTGGCACCGACATTTCTCAAGACGAATGTCCTGGTCAGGTAGCAGAAGGCTCGGAATGGTGTGATGAAGGCGGTCTTCAGCCGATCGGACGGGTTCAGCTTGATCTGGTGGTAGCCGGAGTAAGCATCAAGGAAAGACAGCAGCTCGCATCCGGCTGTGGAGTCTATCACTTGATCTATCCGGGGCAGAGCAAACAGATCTTTGGGGCAGGCTTTGTTGAGGCTGGTATAATCAATACCCATACGCCACTTGTTGTTCTTCTTTAGTACAAGGACTGGGTTGGCAAGCCATTCTAGAAAGAACACTTCCATAATGAAGCCGGCTGCTAGAAGCCGAGCTATCTCTTCACCAACAATTGTTCTCTTCTCCTCTAATAGGCGGCGGAGGGGTTGCTTGACTGGTTTGGCATCTGCCCTAACATGTAGCTTGTGCTCGGCGAAATCCGTCGGAACACCCGGCATGTCTTTGGGAGACCATGCGAAGATGTCCCGATTCTCACGGAGGAAATCGACGAGCTCAGTTTCCTATTTGCTATCGAGGTTGGTCCCCACGATAGCAAACCTCTCCGGGTGGTTCGGGTCCAAGGGAATCTTCTTGGTTTCTTTGGCCGGCTGGAAGGAGCCCTGGGTCTCTGACTCCTTGGGATCTGGTGACAGGTCTGGCTGCTTGCTGGCCATGGCCACAACCCGGTCAAGGAGCTTCTTCTCGGCGGCAATCACAAGAGACTCGGCCAGCCGACTACTAGCTGCAGCACAGGCGGCCGACTTCTTGTAGTCTCTGGCTACGGTGATGATGCCCTTGGTTCCTGGCATCTTCATCTTGAGGTAGGCATAATGTGGTACTGCCATGAATTTGGCCAGAGCAGGCTGGCCACGCAGTGCATGGTAGGGGCTCTCCAGGTCAACCACCTCAAACCAAATTGCTTCGCGGCAGAAGTGATCTTTATCTCCGAAGAGGACATCTATCTTGATCTTGCCGATTGGTGAGCAGGAATGGCCGGGCACAATGCCATGGAAGACAGTCTGACTGGGCTGGAGCTGCTTCTCTTTGATGCACAAGTTCTCCATGGTGTCGCAGTAAAGGATGTTGATGCTGCTACCGCCGTCTATCAGAATCCGAGAGAAATGAGCAGCTCGCCTCTCTGTTGCAAAGGTGGCATCCAACACCAAGGCATCGGAACCCGGAGAAGGCATCACCTCCGGGTGGTCAGCTCGGCTCCAACTAATGGGCTTCTCGGACCTGTGCATGAACTCTGGGGCTTCTGAAGCGACAACATTCACCTCTCGGTGCTGCTGACGTCGGCTATGCTTGTCGTCAGCCATGCTGGTGAAGACGACGTAGGCTCCATGTTCTTCAGGGAATTCGTCTTGGATGGCGGCGACTGGACGGGCCGGCTGCTGCTGAGCAGGAGGCGGCGCCGGCTGGCCAGCAGACGGAGGAGGCAGCAGTCCTTCGCCCTTGGAGATTCGGGTGAGCCAGTGCCACTTCCGGGTGGTGTGGTTGGACGGCTTCGTGCCGCTATGGAACTTGCAAGGAGCATCGAGGGTTTGCTCATAGGAGAAGGCGGGCAACCAGGCAGGCTTGCCGCCCTTCTGACGCTTGGGGCCGGGTTGTCCTTCCGACTGCTGATCCTCAACTGTCGCCGCCTGCCGGCTGGTGGAAGTCGGCTATGGGGCCTTGCGCTTGTTGTCGTTCTGTTGTTGGCGCCAACTGTTGTCACCAGCCGGCGTCCGAGGAGCCGGAGGGAGCACCTTCCCAGACGCGTCCACCTAGAGCTCCGACTTCATGGAGGAGTCGGCAGTGGCGTACTTGTCTGCTATGATCAGCAGTTCGTCGAGTGTGCCGGCTCGTCGCAGAGGAGTCGGTGCTTGAGCAGGGTGCCTTCTTTGCACCCGGCGGTGAAGTACTCTATGGCTTGCACCTCGTGCACCCCTTTGCAGGAGTTACGCAGTTTAGCCCACCGTGTCAAGTAGTCGCGGGTGGACTCGGTGGGGCCTTGGATGCACAGAGAAAGCTGGCGAGGCTTGGGTGGCCGCTTGTAGGTGCTGGTAAAGTTGCGATGGAGACTTCGGTGAAGTCCAGCCAGCTATTGACGCTGTAGGGCTTGAGGCTGTTCAGCCATGTCCGGGCCGTGCCCTGAAGCATGAGGGGGACGTACTTCACGGCAACGCGCTTGTTGCCGTTTGCTATGTTGACCATGATGGAGTAGTCCACCAGCCAATCCTCCGACTTCATGGAGCCGTTGTACTTGGGCGTGTCTCGAGGGAGCGAGAACCCTTTGGGGAAGGGCTCGTCGCGAATGCGGGGCTGAAACAAGGCAGACCGATTGCATCTTCTTCTATCGCCAGGGACCGAGCCAGTCGGTCGATCCAGTGGAGGGCGTCTTTTTTCTGACTCCTTCACGGGGGCCCAGCCGGCCTCCGAGAGTCGGGTGCTCAACAGGTGGCGGGGAGGCGCGCCTCTCCCTGCGCGGGGGAGGCGGGCGGTCGTCCCGTCGTTCCACTGCTCGTGGGCGGCCGTCCTGGTCGCGCTCGATGGTGAGACGTGTCCGGCTGCGGCTAGCAGCCGGCTCTCGATCTCTTTGGTCGCGGACGCCGCTCGTCGGTGTCCGGGAGGTCGCGCCGTGCTCTCGGCGAGGGGGAGGTTCTCAACTTGCAGGCCGGGTTCCACCATGCAGTGACCGGCTTCTTGTTGCGCGGTGGCCGTATCGAGGAGCTGTTGAACGCGCTCCGTCATGCAGCGACGCTCGTCGCCCTCCAGGTGGTCCAGCTCGTCTGCTGCTGCCTGGGCAGCACGTAGGTTCTCCATGGGCGTGGCGTAGACAGGGCGGTCTACCCTGAACATGCTGGCGACGGCAGCGCCGCGTTGTCGGACCGTGCCCACACGGTTGGGCTCGCCCACAGCCGGCGTGCCGCCGACGGCGCGGTCCATCTCACGCTGCTAGCCCTGGAGAGGCGTCTCATGGTGGCCAACTTCTTGGCGCTCTCGACGAGCGCGACGTGGCAGGCCTCTAGTGTCTCGGTGTTGGCGTCTGCCGCGATGGGCGCGGACAGGTCCCGCAGCGCCGCTTGCAGTGGATCCTGGCTGGCTCCGGCAGATGCTTCGTCGTGGCTGATGACGAGCACCTCCGTGACGGTGCTACCGCCGCTGTTCGCACGAGGGAGTGGGTCGACAATGACCACCACGTTGGTGGGGAAAGCGTCGAGGGATGCCGTGTCGGAGTCAACAAGCATCGGGTCGGTGGAGCCAATCGACTCTAGGTCAGAGGCCGGCTCGTTGGCGATGTGGAGCTTGCCAAGGAGGTCGACGAGGCTGCACTCAGAGCTGGCTGCTCCTGCGCCGGGTGCGGGCTCGTCGGAGAGGCGGATCCCGCCGATGAGATCGATGAGGCAACTTGCCGCGCAAGCGGCTTCCACGCCATGCAGCGCGTCGTCACATACGCTGATACGTCTCCAACGTATCTACTTTTCCAAACACGTTTGCCCTTGTTTTGGACTCTAAGTTGCATGATTTGAATGGAACTAACCCGGACTGGCGCTGTTTTCAGCAGAATTGCCATGGTGTTATTTTTGTGCAGAAATAAAAGTTCTCGGAATGACCTTAAAATCCACGGAGACACATTTTGGAAATAATAGAAAATACTCGCGAAAGAATCAACATCAGGGGGCCCACACCCTGTCCACGAGGGTGCAGGGCGCGCCTACCCCCCTGGGGCGCGCCCCCTGCCTCGTGGGCCCCCTAAGACTCCACCGACCTCAACTCCAACTCCATATATTCACGTTCGGGGAGAAAATAATCAGAGAGAAGGATTCATCGCGTTTTACGATACAGAGCCGCCGCCAAGCCCTAATCTCTCTCGGGAGGGCTGTTCTGGAGTCCGTTCGGGGCTCCGGAGAGGGGAATCCGTCGCCGTCGTCATCATCAACCATCCTCCATCACCAATTTCATGATGCTCACCGCCGTGCGTGAGTAATTCCATCGTAGGCTTGCTGGACGGTGAGATTTATCATGTAATCGAGTTAGTTTTGTTAAGGTTTGATCCCTAGTATCCATTATGTTCTGAGATTGATGTTGCTATGACTTTGCTATGCTTAATGCTTGTCACTAGGGCCCGAGCGCCATGATTTCGGATCTGAACCTATTATGTTTTCATGAATATTGAGTTCTTGATCCTATCTTGCAAGTCAATAGTCACCTACTATGTGTTATGATCCGGAAACCCCGAAGTGACAATAACCGGGACCAGTCCCGGTGATGACCGTAGTTTGAGGAGTTCATTTATTCACTAAGTGTTAATGCTTTGGTCCGGTACTCTATTAAAAGGAGGCCTTAATATCCCTTAGTTTCCAATAGGACCCCGCTACCACGGGAGGGTAGGACACAATATGTCATGCAAGTTCTTTCCCATAAGCACGTATGACTATATTCAGAATACATGCCTACATTACATTGATGAACTGGAGCTAGTTCTGTGTCACCCTATGTTATAACTATTGCATGAGGAATCACATCCGACATAATTATCCATCATTGATCCATTGCCTACGAGCTTTTCACATATTGTTCTTTGCTTAGTTACTTTTCCGCTGCCACTGTTATGATTACTACAAAACTGCTACTGTTACTTTTGCCACCGTTACCGTTACTTCCATACTACTTTGCTACTAAATACTTTGCTGCAGATATTAAGTCTTTCAGGTGTGGTTGAATTGACAACTCAGCTGCTGATACTTGAGAATATTCTTTGGCTCCCCTTGTGTCGAATCAATAAATTTGGGCTGAATACTCTACCCTCGAAAACTATTGCGATTCCCTATACTTGTGGGTTATCAAGACTATTTTCTGGTGCCGTTGCCGGGGAGCATAGCTCTATTCTTTGAGTCACTTGGGATTTATATCTGTTGATCACTATGAGGAACTTGAAAGATGAAAAAACCAAGATTTATCCCTCAACCACGAGGGGAGGTAAAAATCTGCCATCTAGCTCTGCACTTGATTCACCTTCTGTTATGAGTAAACTTGTGACACGTACTCCTGCTATTGATTCTGATATATCGCATGTTATTGATGATGCCACTTATGCATTGCATGATACTTATGATGAAACTACTTCTATGCTTGATAATACTGTGCCATTAGGTGAATTTCTTGATGAACAACTTGCTAGGGTTAGAGAGAATGAAATTATTGAAACTGGTAATATTGATGAAAGTGATGATGAAGATTCTCCCCCTAGATATGAATTGCCTGATGTGCCTGAGGGCTATGTTATGGATGAAGAAACTGCTAGAGACTTTTTTGCTTGGAAAGATAGATATGATCTTAAGAAACTGTTAGCTAAGCTGAAAGAAAAATCTCTGAATGCTAGAATGAAATATGACCCTGCTTTTGCTACTTCACCTATCTGTATCTCTGATAAGGATTATGATTTCTCTGTCGATCCTGAGTTAATTACTTTGGTTGAATCGGATACTTTTTATGGCTCTGAATCTGGAACTGTTGTGGCACATCTTACTAAATTAAATGATATAGCCACCCTATTCACTCATGAGGAAAAATTTTGTTACTACTATATCCTTAAGTTATTTCCGTTCTCATTAAAGGGTGATGCTAAAACATGGTTTAATTCTCTTGCTCCTGATTGTGTGCGTAGTTCCCAGGATATGATTTATTACTTCTCTGCTAAATATTTCCCCACTCATAAGAAACAAGCTGCCTTAAGGGAAATATATAATTTTTTGGAAATTGAAGAAGAGAGTCTCCCACAAGCTTGGGGGAGGCTTCTCCAATTACTTAATGCTTTGCCTGATCATCCTCTCAATAAAAATGAAATACTTGATATCTTTTATAATGGACTAACCGATGCTTCCAGAGAACACCTGGATAGTTGTGCTGGTTGTGTTTTCAGGGAGAGAAATGTTGAGCAAGCTGAATTGCTATTGAATAATATATTGAGTAATGATAATGATTGGACACTTCCTGAACCAACTCCTAAGCCAACTCCGAAGAAAAGGGGTATTCTATTTCTCAGTCCTGAATATATGCAAGAGGCAAAGAAATCTATGAAAGAAAAGGGTATTAAAGCTGAAGATGTTAAGAATTTACCACCTATTGAACCTTTTCATGTTAATGGTAATGAGTATACGGTACACTTTCCGAGGAAACAACCTCAAGTCCACAGTATAAATTCTATTGGAAAAACTTCAACGATTATTATTGGAGGGTTTGAATTTCCTCTTCCTACTATCAAGAAGAAATATGATATTCTTATTGTTGGGGACGTGCATATCCCCGTTGAGGTAACCTAGTGTTATTCAAAAATTCTCCGGTTTCATGCGATTCAGAAAGAGCTTGTTAACAAGACTTGATCAACCTTGTTAGTGGATTCCTTTTGATGAGCATGAGAAGGATGAAGTTAGAAAGCACAACTCTCTGTACCCTCCTTTTACTTTCTGTTATTTAGATTAAATAAAGTAAAAATAGAATTTTCTGTCTGTTTTCTGAATTATCCTCGCAATAAAAAATACCCCGAAAATAAAAGTTCTCCAAACATCTTGAAAATGAAATATGATTTTTTGTAGAATATTTAAGAACATCTGGCACTGAGAACACACCAGGGGCCCCCACCATTTGGCCACGAGGGCACAGGGCGCGCCCCCTGCCTTGTGGGCCCCACGTGGACCCCCTCCACTTATTCCTGCACCCACTCACTTTGTCTTCCTCCAGAAAAAATCCTCCCATAGCTCAAACCCGTGTTCTAGCTCATCTTGCTGCCATTTTCGATCTCCTTGCTCAAAGCTCCATTCACAAAACTATTTTGGGGGATTGTTCTTCGGTATGAGACTCCTCCAATGGTCCAATTAGTTTTTGTTCTAGTGCTTTATTTATTGCAAATTTTTGCTGCTAAGGTAACCCTGTTCTTGAGCTTGCATGTCAAATTTATATGGTCCAAAGTAGTTTTAATACATGATATAGCCTCTAGGCACTTGTGGGAGTAGTTGCTATCAATCTTGTTGAGTTTGGTTCACTTTTATTTTGAGTCACTAAAAATTTCAGAAATTTTTCAGAGAAAGAAAATGATAAAAAGATTGTTGAGGGGCTCTTCGAGCCGAAGCTCGAAGGATAAGCAAAATGAGGAGAACAAAAAGCCCAAATACAATCTTCCTCGCACCGCGGAGGTTCGGCCGTGCGAATGGCCTTGTGATGCGTTCTTGAGAGCCGTCGGAATTTATGATGATTTTTATCACTTGGCTGAGAATGCAGGCCTCACCGACTTCCTCCACGACCAGCGCGAACAGTATCCCCTACTCACTAATATTTTTGTGCAAATTTTTTATTTCCATGTGTAGAAATCCCCACCTTCAGTGGAGTTTCACTTATATGATGAGGTTAAGGAGATGTCACTCCATGATTTTTGTCGGGTCTACAAGATACCCTTTGTAGGCAGCATCGAGGAACCACACCGTAGTGATGTGGATGGATTTATTGATAGAATCGCTGTAGGGGAAATGAGAAAAGTTTCCGATGCGAGATTACTAGTATACACTTTCCTTTTCTACGTTACTTTGCAATATTTGCTAGTAGATGCTTAATTGGTCGCGGGAACAGTGGAAATCTTAGTGCCCCTGATCTAGTCATTTTGCTCCATGCTTTGTTTCGTGATACAACTTTCAGCTTAGGCGCTATTATTGCTAAGCGATTAAGTTTGAACCGTACAAAGGGCCCCATCTTTGGAGGCATCTTTGCTTCATGCCTTGCTGCACACTTTGAGATACCTATTAGGCATTATGAGAAAGAGGAAACGTTGCTGCCCCCTGTTTTTCTAGATTATAAGAGTATGGTAGCACATGACTTTATTGTTAAAAATAATAAGAAGAAGCTTAAGTACAATCTGATATTTGATAAAACTCACTATGAGATTATTACCTTGCCTGCGCCCTCTTTGTTCAATATACTTTCAGGCACGTACTCATCTTGCCAGAGGCCATTTATGCATACTGGAGCCTGGCACAAGTTCCAGAGCCTGAGCCTGAGCCACCACTTGACCCTTATCGACAGTCTGTTTACCAGTGGGATCCAGAGGTGATAGCCAACCAGTGGCACCCTGAGGACCCTCCTTAGTACACCGGAGAGGGTAGCTTCGATCCGTGGCCATAGACCAACTTAGGCCAAAAGCCTAAGCTTGGGGGAGTACGTATTTCTCACAGACATTACATTCATATTCACACACTCATTCCACTTGTCTGTGCTCATACTTTTTCATTATACTATCCATGCTAGTTTATTTTCTTTTCTAAGCCTTCTTCTTGTGTGTTTGAAAAACCTTAAGAAAAACCAAAAAAATTAGTTGTAGTTTTTAGCTAGTTTACTTGCCATGCCTGTAGTAGTAGTAATTAAAAGAAAACCCAAAAAGATTTCTCGTTCTTCTTTTGCTTGTTGGGAGCTTTCCCGTGTAAATAGTTTTATTTCTTTTCTTTTCTTTGGGGGTCGAGAGGAGAAGACCATGATGAAAATGTTTAGTGGCTCTCATATGCATTATTGTTGATTTAACCAAGAGCCCATATTACCTTGTCTTCTCCCTTATATAAAATGCTTGCAGATTCCAGCTTAGTCCAGTGCACATGCACTACTATTATTATCCACACCGTTCGGTCGTGCAAGTGAAAGGAAATAATGACGATATATGATGGACTGATTGAGATGAGAGAAGCTGGTATGAACTCGACCTATCTTGTTTTTGTAAATATGATTAGTTCATCGTTCCTGATTCAGCCTATTATGAATGAAACATGTTTGCAATGACAATTAGAGATTATAGTTGCTCATGCCATGCTTAATTTGCTAGGAGTTTATAATGGTTTACCTTGCATGCCAACATGCTATTAAAATAGTTGTGATGTGGTATGATGGGTGGTATCCTCCTTTGAACGATTCGAGTGGCTTGACTTGGCACATGTTCACGCATATAGTTGAAACAAAATCAACATAGCCTCCACGATATTTATGTTCATGGTGATTTATATCCTACTCATGCTTGCACTCAGTGTTGATTAATTTTAATGCATATTCATGAGTGTTGCCATTCTCTAGTTGGTCGCTTCCCTGTCTCTTTCTAGCCTTCACTTGTACTAAGCGGGAATACTGCTTGTGCATCCACTTCCATAAACCCCAAAGTTATTCCATATGAGTCCACCATACCTTCCTATATGCGGTATCTACCTGTCGTTCCAAGTAAATTTGTATGTGCCAAACTCTAAACCTTCAAATGAAATTCTGTTTTGTATGCTCGAATAGCTCATGTATCAACTAGGGTTGTCTATATCTTCCATGCTATGTGGGTTATTCTCACGATGAGTGGACTCCGCTCATCACTCACGAGAAAATGGCCGGTAACAGGGATGCCCAGTCCCATGCTCAAATCAAAACAATTGCAAACACAACTCCCCCAGGACTGTTGTCAGTTGGAGGCACCCGTTGTTTCGGGCAAGCCATGGATTGATGCTTGTTGGTGGCGGGGGAGTATAAACTTTACCATTCTGTTTGGGAACCACCTATAATGTGTGTAGCATGGAAGATATCGAGATCTCTTGGTTGTTATGTTGACAATGAAAGTATGCCACTCAAAATATTATTTATCTCTGTTTCAAAACTCGAGCTCTAGCACCTCTACAAATTCCTGCTTCCCTCTGCGAAGGGCCTATCTATTTACTTTTATGTTGAGTCATCATCCTCTTACTAAAAAGCACCAGTTGGAGAGCACCGCTGTCACTTGCATGCATTACTATTAATTTACATTAAGTATGACTATGACTGGATCTCTTTTACCATGAATTACAATGTCTAGTCAGTCCTTGATCTTCAGAGGTGCTCTGCATTTATGTTTTGCGGTCTCAAAAAGGGCTAGCGAGATACCACCTTGTTATATCATATTATGATTGTTTTGAGAAAGTGTTATCATCCAAGATTTATTATTATTGCTCGCTAGTTGATTATGACATTGATATGAGTAAACATGAGACCTAAATGTTATTGTGAATATGGTTAGTTCATAATCTTTGCTGAAAACTTGAACGCTGGATTTACATATTTGCAACAACAAGATCAAACAGAGTTTGTAAAAGTTTTTCTTTATCACTTTCAGTTTGTCAACTGAATTGCTTGAGGACAAGCAAAGGTTTAAGCTTGGGGGATTTGATACGTCTCCAACGTATCTACTTTTCTAGACACTTTTGCCCTTGTTTTGGACTCTAACTTGCATGATTTGAATGGAACTAACCCAGACTGACGCTGTTTTTAGCAGAATTGCCATGATGTTATTTTTGTGCAGAAATAAAAGTTCTCCGAATGACCTTAAAATCCACGGAGACACGTTTTGGAAATAATAGAAAATACTCGCGAAAGAATCAACATCAGGGGGCCCACACCCTGTCCACGAGGGTGCAGGGCGCGCCTACCCCCTGGGGCGCGCCCCCTGCCTCGTGGGCCCCCTAAGACTCCACCGACCTCAACTCCAACTCCATATATTCACGTTCGGGGAGAAAATAATCAGAGAGAAGGATTCATCGCGTTTTACGATACAGAGCCGCCGCCAAGCCCTAATCTCTCTCGGGAGGGCTGTTCTGGAGTCCGTTCGGGGCTCTGGAGAGGGGAATCCGTCGCCGTCGTCATCATCAACCATCCTCCATCACCAATTTCATGATGCTCACCGCCGTGCGTGAGTAATTCCATCGTAGGCTTGCTGGACAGTGATGGGTTGGATGAGATTTATCATGTAATCGAGTTAGTTTTGTTAGGGATTGATCCCTAGTATCCATTATGTTCTGAGATTGATGTTGCTATGACTTTGCTATGCTTAATGCTTGTCACTAGGGCCCGAGTGCCATGATTTCAGATCTGAACCTATTATGTTTGCATGAATATATGTGAGTTCTTGATCCTATCTTGCAAGTCAATAGTCACCTACTATGTGTTATGATCCGGCAACCCCAAAGTGACAATAATCGGGACCACTCCCGGTGATGACCGTAGTTTGAGGAGTTCATGTATTCACTAAGTGTTAATGCTTTGGTTCGGTACTCTATTAAAAGGAGGCCTTAATATCCCTTAGTTTCCAATAGGACCCCGCTGCCACGGGAGGGTAGGACAAAAGTTGTCATGCAAGTTCTTTTCCATAAGCACGTATGACTATATTCGGAATACATGCCTACATTACATTGATGAACTGGAGCTAGTTATGTGTCACCCTATGCTACTAAATACTTTGCTGCAGATATTAAGTCTTTCAGGTGTGGTTGAATTTACAACTCAGCTGCTAATACTTGAGAATATTCTTTGGCTCCCCTTGGGTCGAATCAATAAATTTGGGTTGAATACTCTACCCTGAAAACTGTTGCGATCCCCTATACTTGTGGGTTATCATACGCCATCGGGCGTGCCGGGCTGGCTGCGTTCGCCAGGAAGGAAAAGGGTTCCCGTCCAGAACAGGTCTCCGGACGACGGTGCACCTAGCCCCATGGTGGGCGCCAAATGTCGGGGATATCTAGCGACATATGCCAGGGGGTGGCTTATCATGGTGGGGGACAAGAGTACGTCGCCAGTGCCTGGAAACGGGATGAGGCATAAACACGTACGCCAACGCATCTTACCCAGGTTCGGGGCTCTTCTAGGAGATAACACCCCTAGTCCTGCTCTGCGGGGTCTCCGCATGATCACTATGTCAATGGAGCGGTTACAAGGTTGCTCCTTGAGCTGTTTGGCTAAAGGAGGAAGAGGAACTAGACTTGCCCTACTCCACTCTCTCTATGTGTGGGTGTAGTTGTAACGCCCCGAGACCGACGCTCCAGACGGCTTCCATATTTTTCGTTATCGTTGGGTGTATTTATTTGTTTGTTGCATTCATCATCGCATCATCCGCATTGCATCCGCATGTTTTCATAAAACTTGCATCTGCTCGTAGTTGCCGCTCCTCGCTTTGTCTCCGTTGACCTTTTGTCAGGCCCCTAGTCTTTGTCGACCTCTCTCAGACCCCCTCTCGTGCGCGTCCAAAAACTTCCCCGAACTCGATCCGGGCGGTCGTGACCGTTGGAGTCAGATCATCCCCAAACATCTATAAAACATCTCCGTTTTCTTAATTGGACTCCCTAGCCTATTTTTTCTCGACCGTCCGATTTAATCGGAGGGTCCAAACTTAGCCCTCCTGTTCTATATATATGGTCCTATTGGCCTAACCCTAAAACCTAGGCTTCTTGTCCCATCGCGCCGCCACCCGCTCAATCCCCATCGGGATCACCCACAGCCAACCACCATCCTCCCATGCCTCCCAGGTTTTCCTCGGCGCCGCCGCCACCCCGATCCTCTTCCTTGGGATCCATCCCCGTCCTCTGCTCGATCCACCCCATCCCTCGAGCCAGGAGCTCGTCCTCGACCCGAGCCACTTCTCCCGCCGGAAATCAAAGCCGCCGTCCAGGACCCCTTCGTCCTCCAGCAGCAACCAGGAGCTCAAGCCCCCTCCACTCTGTCCATGGCGCCCTCGCCCCGAGCACACAGGAACGTGCCCTTCCTCCCTGCTCTTCCTTCCCTCCTCACGCTGCTCCTCCCTGACCGTGCCTTCCCCGTCCGTTGTTCCTCGCAGAGAACCATGGCTGCCGCCTGGAGCAGCAGCAGCGCCCGAGCGCTCCTCCACCTCGCACCGCCGTCCTCGCCGCCCTGGCAACCACGGCCACGCCTTCGCGCCTCCGACGACCGTCCTCATTGTCGCCGGCAACCCCAGGCCGGCCCCGTCGCGCCCATGCCATCTCCCTTGCCGTCTCCTTCTTCTTCACTTCCCCGTTTTCTTCTTTGAATTCCCTTGTCATCGTTCTGCAGGCAACAGCGAACGTCGTGGACACCAACCGCCAAGCCGTCGCCTTCCTCCGCCGACCTTGCCTGTTCTCGGCCGATCCTGCCGCCAGGGCCCCGTCCCTGCCGCCGGCACCCCCAAGTCCAGATGTCGCTGCCGTTCCCCTGCCATGGCGCCTCGGCCTCCTCTGCTTCCCGCTCGCCCGCTCGTTGACCGCATCGACCTCCCCCGCTCCATCTCGTGGACCGCAAGGCGTGCCCTTGCAGCGCGTCTCCAGATCCGGCCCAGCTAGCCTGGCTTCGGCCCAGCGCCCCCCCTTCCGGCCTCACGTCACCTCCGACTGGGCCTTGCCCCATGGTGAGAGCCCAGCCCAGCGCCCAGCTATTCAGCCCGTCATGTTTTTTTTTCCTGTCCAGTGCTTTTAGCATTTATCCTGAGATAACAGATTTACAGTTTGGACCCCCGAGATTCATGCATATAATAACTCATGATCTATGCAGCATATGTAAAAACTTCATATGTGAAACTTTCTTAGAATTTTGCCTAGTTTCATAATATACCACTTTCATCCATGTTAAAATGTTTAAATTGCTGTTTGTTTAAATTTGCTCAAATGTCATGCTAAAATGATTTATTTCATAACTAATTAACCATAGCTCCGAATTTAATGAACTTTATATGTAAATGGGGTGAAAAAATGCATAGATTAACATGGTAGCATTACTTTGCATGTTTAACAACTCTAAAATATGCTTTAGGACAGAACAGTACCAAATCTAAAATATGGACATGAGGATTTTCCGGAATTGTTGTTTGTTGTTCCGGCCTCATTTAAACTTGCCTAGATAGGTAGTTTTCATATGCTTCAACCCTTTGCCATGTTTAATAAAATTTAATATTGTTGGGTACATAAACGAGAGAGAACTAAATAATTGATGTGGTGTTTCGTCAATATGCAACTCGTTGCATATTGAGCTCCACTTAATTTGTAGTATTGTTTGTGCACTTTGCCATGCCATGCTCATTAAATCAGACATGCATCATACTTGATTGTGCATCATGCCATGTTTATGTGATGATTGTTTACTATGTTGCTTGCTTCTTTCCGGTTGCGCTTCTCCTTGATAGTTCCGGTTATGTTGCGATTGTGAGGATTCGTTCGACTGCGTCCATTTGTCTTCTTCATGGACTCGTTCTTCTTCCTAGAGGGATCTCAGGCAAGATGATCATACCCTCGAAATCACTTCTATTTTTGCTTGCTAATTGTTCGTTCTATTGCTATGCCGCGCTACCTACCACTTGCTATATCATGCCTCCCATATTGCCATGTCAAGCCTCTAACCATCCTTCCTAGAAAACCGTTGTTTGGCTATGTTACCGCTTTTGCTCAGCCCCTCTTATAGCGTTGATAGTTGCAGGTGAAGTTGAAGGTTGTTCCTTGTTGGAACATGGATATTTTTGGGATATCACAATATCTCTTATTTAATTAATGCATCTATATACTTGGTAAAGGGTGGAAGGCTCGGCCTTATGCCTGGTGTTTTGTTCCACTCTTGCCGCCCTAGTTTCCGTCATACCGGTGTTATGTTCCTTGATTTTGCGTTCCTTACGCGGTTGGGTGATTTATGGGACCCCCTTGACAGTTCGCTTTGAATAAAACTCCTCCGGCAAGGCCCAACCTTGGTTTTAACATTTGCCACCTAAGCCTTTTTCCCTTGGGTTCTGTAGACTCAAGTGTCATCTTTATTTTAGACCCCCCGGGCCAGTGCTCCTTCGAGTGTTGGTCCGAACCGAGCTGCCTGCGGGGCCACCTTGGGGAAACTTGAGGGATGGTTTTACTCGTAGCTAGACTCATCCGGTGTTGCCCTGAGAACGATATATGTGCAGCTCCTATCGGGATTTGTCGGCACATCGGGCGGCATTGCTGGTCTTGTTTTACCATTGTCGAAATGTCTTGTAAACCGGGATTCTGAGACTGATCGGGTCTTCCCGGGAGAAGGAATATCCTTCGTTGAACGTGAGAGCTTATAATGGGCTAAGTTGGGACACCCCTGCAGGGTATAAACTTTCGAGAGCCGTGCCCGCGGTTATGTGGCAGATGGGAATTTGTTAATGTCCGGTTGTAGAGAACTTGACACTTGACTTAATTAAAATACATCAACCGTGTGTGTAGCCGTGATGGTCTCTTTTCGGCGGAGTCCTGGAAGTGAACACAGTCTAGGTTATGTATGAACATAAGTAGTTTCAGGATCACTTCTTGATCATTTCTAGCTTCGCGACCGTTGCGTTGCTCCTCTTCTCGCTCTTATTTGCGTATGTTAGCCACCATATATGCTTAGTGCTTGCTGCAGCTCCACCTCATTACCCCATCCTTTTCCTATGAGCTTAAATAGTCTTGATCTCGCGGGTGTGAGATTGCTGAGTCCTCGTGACTCACAGATTCTACCAAAACAGTTGCAGGTGACACAACCGAGCTCAAGTGGGAGTTCGACGAGGAACGTGGTCGTTACTATGTTTCGTTTCCTGATGATCAGTAGTGGAGCCCAGTTGGGACGATCGGGGATCTAGCATTTGGGGTTATCTTATTTTCATTTGGATTTGACCGTAGTCGGTCTATGTGTGGATTTTGGATGATGTATGAATTAATTTATGTATTGTGTGAAGTGGCGATTGTAAGCCAACTCTCTTTATCCCATTCTTGTTCATTACATGGGATTGTGTGAAGATGACCCTTCTTGCAACAATACCTACAATGCGGTTATGCCTCTAAGTCGTGCCTCGACACGTGGGAGATATAGCCGCATCATGGGCGTTACAAGTTGGTAATCAGAGCCATCCCCGACTTAGGAGCCCCCTACTTGATCGAATCGCTGGCCTTGTTGAGTCTAGAACAAAAATGTTTTGAGTCTTAGGATTATATATATCGAAGAGTAGGATTCTTTTTACTCCTCAGTCCCTTCATCGCTCTGGTGAGGCCTCCTGACGTAGAAGTTTTGACTTTTCTCTCCTCAAATTTCACTAAAAAAATTTTAGGATCACGCGGGTATCTTGGAATCGTTCCGATGGTTTTGTGACGAGAACATTGTTCTTGGTGCCTCCTGACATTTAGGGGTTGTGGCAGTGTCCCGGGGAGTTGAGCTCCGAGGTGTTGTCGTCACAATTTTATCGTTGCAGTTCTGGAATACCTGAGTTTCGCCGACATCGAAAATCTCTTTTATGCAGTTGTTGGTGAGATCACCTCGACGCCACCCAGTACTGGGGCGGGAGTTCGGGAGTATTGCCATAACTCATATAACAGATGCTTTTTGAAGGTTGAGGTAAATGATTTCCGAAGGTTTCTTGGTTATGTGTTGACGGATGGATACAGCTGGATCTAGGGATTGTTAGTTTGGGTGATATATTTTGTGTCCCCTGTATCCCCGACACCAGATTGCATAACCAGAAAGTTTCGGGAGTTTATAAGTGGGAATTCAAGTATCTCGTAGGATATCTTTCCAACACACACATGATACGATATGGGTTCTATCATATGTTTGTTTCCGGCTTATTCTGCAAGCCAAATCCTTTGTTTTCTTTTGAATTGTGGTATTCGAGTTGCTTCATTGCCAAGTGTTGATCAATACCTGCCCTAACCGGTGTTCTCATATTTCTATGGGAGTGCTAATCCTTCTTGATCTCTGAGGTTGTCATGTCAACTCTTTTCCAACCGGCGTGCTTCTCTTCAAGTGGATCCGATCATTTCAACATTCGCAAGATCACCTCTCAATTTTCCCAATGTTGTTTGTTTCATCCGTCCCAAGTTGCCTTTGTTTTCCCGCCCTCCCACCCTTTTTCTTCAAGGACTCGGATTTCTTAATCAAGTATCCATCTTATAGATAGGAAGTCTCTCCATTCTTTTCCGTAAATGTTCTTATCCGGTGATTCTCAGGAAGATACTAACGGAGCCTTAACTTCATCATTATTTGTTCTCTTTCTTCTCCGGTGGTTTCAATTCAAGCTTGCGGTGTTGATCATATTCATTTCCTTGTTTCAAATGCTTTCTCATGCCGATGCAGCTCGTAATCATTCAGCTCTCGCTATTCATTTGTTCCGGAGTGTTGAACATATCTCAGAAGATTCGTGCTTTCCATTCTCAATCCGTTCAAGGGATTTTGAGGTTGTTATCTCATTCAAGCCATTTAATTCAATCGGTGTAATCTCTCTTTCAAGTAATATTTTCAACGGTGTTTCTCTTGAGTGGGCCCTAACCCACAGGTCTTTTTCCAGGATCTTACCTGACTCTTCTAATTTATCCGGAGTGATTCTCAAATTCTTTCGAAGTTTGACGTAAGAATGAATTTTCATCAGTCAGATGTCTTTTTCCAAGATCTTCCAAATTCTTTTCATTGTTGGTTCAACCTTTCTTATTTTCATCCCGGAGTATCTCAACAATTCATGGTGGTGTTTCTCGTCGTCATTCTCGGATTTTGAAGACCGAAGAGGAGTTCCTCTTAAATCCTTACCCGTTCTTCCAAAGATTCATGGTTCTAGCTTCATGCCATCCTCTCATAATTGTTTTCGATTGTGAGATTCTTTTCACCCATCCAGAGCAATTCAGGAGTCTTTTCATTTTGATTCTCCAGAGCCCATCATCTTAGAATTATTCATTCTCAGCTTTCAGACATCCTCTAATCAGTTCATGATCTCTTCGTTCTCATGTATCTTAATCTCTCAAGTATCTTCGTTCATTTTCTAATTCTTCCCGGTGTTTCTTTATCTTTTCTTCGTTCATTTTCAATTCTTACGGTGGTTCATTCAAGAATTCTCTTCCGTTGTTATCGTATCAATTCATTCATTCTTTCCAAATTCTCTTCCGTTGTTACCGGTGGTTCGTTGAAGACCTTCCCAAGTTTGCGCCATATCTATCTTAATCCTTTCTACGAGAATAAGTGGCATGCCAAATCCATTGTGGGTCATCAATTTAATTGATGATTATTCTTGTTTCATCGAGTAAATTCAATTCCTTATTCCGGAGGGTCATCAAAATTCTTGATTTCATTTGTTCATCTTTCTTTCCGGAGTTCCGAGTTTTCTCGGTTATATCATCTCAAAGCTTCATCTTATCACTGCAAGGCTTCACCTTGTGTTTTCAACTTCTATTTCTTTCTATCATCCTTTTTTTACCAGAGTTCTTCATGGAGTTTCTTCATGGTGGTTCATCAAGGATTTAATCCATTCTCGAAGTGTTCTCAAGATTCTTGTTGGAAGAGCTCAAATATTCTTCTTCCTACATTCCAAAGTGCAATTCGTTCTACCTTGTCATTTGAGGTGGTGTTATGTCATTCTTGACAATTTGAGTTCGCGTTTCATGGTTCACATGTTGTCAAGAATGAGATATTTTAAATCCACCAATCTCTTCGTTGGATTTATCTTGTGTCATGTTTCACCTAAAGCCTTCCCTAAGGAATGTTGCTAATATGGTGCTTATCAATGATCCAAGTTTTCTCCTATCCTCTTGGTGAAAGAATTTTTTCATCGCCTTGGTGCTCTCACTCAAATCAATGGCTTCCTTTAGTGGCCATTTGTCACCTCATAATGTTGAGATGTTTCCATAAGTCCACTACAAGCTTATTCTTTTCGTTGTTGGTTTTCCAACAACTCCGTTCAATCCTTCTTTTTAAGGAGGCTCTTTTAAATTCAATTGTGATAGAAGTTGTTGTTCTCTTCTCTGTTCTCTTGATTCCACTCTTTTCATTTGTCCCGAAGGCATTGTGATGTTTTCTTCGACCCATCATCTCGTTTTGCCAAGATCATATTCTTTTCTTGCTTATCCATTTAACCGGAGTGTTGTATGAAATCTTTCTTACCCCTTGTGCCATTTTTCAATAGTTCCGGAGGCAGTGTGTTGTTGATTTCATCAAGTATCATCCCATCTTCTCAAGTTCATGTTAATTGCTTCCATTTTCAGTCGGAGTGCTGTCCAAATTATATCATTCTTAATCCTACTCTATCTTGTTTTAACCGGAGTGGCTTCAAAATCTATCTTGTCCCTTAACCTCTTGGTTCTCGTCGTATTCCATGTTCCTCTTATGTAATGGAGTGTTCTCAACTTCATTCATCTCCGCCGTATTCTTTCCTTGAAATTGGTTAACCTCTCAAGGTTCGTGGTTTCACACTTTTGTCAAGAAGCAACTTAGCTTTACCTCTTCTCTTCCTCTTCCGCTTTTTGCCGGTGCCGTCCTTAGATCTCGGGATGAGATCCTCTTGTAGTGGTGGAGTGTTGTAACACCCCGAGACCGACGCTCCAGACGGCTTCCATATTTTCCGTTATCGTTGGGTGTATTTATTTGTTTGTTGCATTCATCATCGCATCATCCGCATTGCATCCGCATGTTTTCATAAAACTTGCATCTGCTCGTAGTTGCCGCTCCTCGCTTTGTCTCCATTGACCGTTTGTCAGGCCCCTTGTCTTTGTCGACCTCTCTCAGACCCCCTCTCGTGCGCGTCCAAAAACTTCCCCGAACTCGATCCGGGCGGTCGTGACCGTTGGAGTCAGATCATCCCCAAACATCTATAAAACATCTCCGTTTTCTTAATTGGACTCCCTAGCCTATTTTTTCTCGACCGTCCGATTTAATCGGAGGGTCCAAACTTAGCCCTCCTTTTCTATATATATGGTCCTATTGGCCTAACCCTAAAACCTAGGCTTCTTGTCCCATCGCGCCACCACCCGCTCAATCCCCATCGGGATCACCCACAGCCAATCACCATCCTCCCGTGCCTCCCTCGTTTTCCTCGGCGCCGCCGCCACCCCGATCCTCTTCCTTGGGATCCATCCCCGTCCTCTGCTCGATCCACCCCATCCCTCGAGCCAGGAGCTCGTCCTCGACCCGAGCCACTTCTCCCGCCGGAAATCGAAGCCGCCGACCAGGACCCCTTCGTCCTCCAGCAGCAACCAGGAGCTCAAGCCCACTCTGTCCATGGCGCCCTCGCCCCGAGCACACAGGAACGTGCCCTTCCTCCCTGCTCTTCCTTCCCTCCTCACGCTGCTCCTCCCTGACCGTGCCTTCCCCGTCCGTTGTTCCTCGCAGGGAACCATGGCTGCCGCCTGGAGCAGAAGCAGTGCCCGAGCGCTCCTCCACCTCGCGCCGCCGTCCTCGCCGCCCTCGCAACCACGGCCATGCCTTCGCGCCTCCGACGACCGTCCTCGTTGTCGCCGGCAACCCCAGGCAGGCCCCGTCGCGCCCATGCCATCTCCCTTGCCGTCTCCTTCTTCTTCACTTCCCCGTTTTCTTCTCTGAATTCCCCTATCATCGTTTTGCAGGCGACAGCGAACGTCGTGGACACCAACCGCCAAGCCGTCGCCTTCCTCCGCCGCCCTTCCCTATTCTCGGCCGATCCCGCCGCCAGGGCCCCGTCCCTGCCGCTGGCACCCCCAAGTCCCGATGTCGCTGCCGTTCCCCTGCCATGGCGCCTCGGCCTCCTCTGCTTCTCGCTCGCCCGCTCATTGACCGCATCGACCTCCCCCGCTCCATCTCGTGGACCGCAAGGCGTGCCCTTGCAGCGCGTCTCCAGATCCGGCCCAGCTAGCCTGGCTTCGGCCCAGCGCCCCCCCTTCCGGCCACACCTCACCTCCGACTGGGCCTTGCCCCATGGTGAGAGCCCAGCCCAGCGCCCAGCTATTCAGCCCGTCATGTTTTTTTTTCCTGTCCAGTGCTTTTAGCATTTATCCTGAGATAACAGATTTACAGTTTGGACCCCGAGATTCATGCATATAATAACTCATGATCTATGCAGCATATGTAAAAACTTCATATGTGAAACTTTCTTAGAATTTTGCCTAGTTTCATAATATACCACTTTCATCCATGTTAAAATGTTTAAATTGTTGTTTGTTTAAATTTGCTCAAATGTCATGCTAAAATGATTTATTTCATAACTAATTAACCATAGCTCCGAATTTAATAAACTTTATATGTAAATGCGGTGGGAAAATGCATAGATTAACATGGTAGCATTACTTTGCATGTTTAACAACTCTAAAATATGCTTTAGGACAGAACAGTACCAAATCTAAAATATGGACATGAGGATTTTCCGGAATTGTTGTTTGTTGTTCCGGCCTCATTTAATCTTGCCTAGATAGGTAGTTTTCATATGCTTCAACCCTTTCCCATGTTTAATAACATTTAATATTGTTGGGTACATAAACGAGAGAGAACTAAATAATTGATGTGGTGTTTCGTCAATATGCAACTCGTTGCATATTGAGCTCCACTTAATTTGTAGTATTGTTTGTGCACTTTGCCATGCCATGCTCATTAAATCGGACATGCATCATACTTGATTGTGCATGATGCCATGTTTATGTGATGATTGTTTACTATGTTGCTTGCTTCTTTCCGGTTGCGCTTCTCCTTGATAGTTCCGGTTACGTTGCGATTGTGAGGATTCGTTCGACTGCGTCCATTTGTCTTCTTCATGGACTCGTTCTTCTTCCTAGCGGGATCTCAGTCAAGATGATCATACCGTCGAAATCACTTCTATTTTTGCCTGCTAGTTGTTCGTTCTATTGATATGCTGCGCTACCTACCACTTGCTATATCATGCCTCCCATATTGCCATGTCAAGCCTCTAACCATCCTTCCTAGCAAACCGTTGTTTGGCTATGTTACCGCTTTTGCTCAGCCCCTCTTATAGCGTTGATAGTTGCAGGTGAAGTTGAAGGTTGTTCCTTGTTGGAACATGGATATTTTTGGGATATCACAATATCTCTTATTTAATTAATGCATCTATATACATGGTAAAGGGTGGAAGGCTCGGCCTTATGCCTGGTGTTTTGTTCCACTCTTGCCACCCTAGTTTCCGTCATACCGGTGTTATGTTCCTTGATTTTGTGTTCCTTACGCGGTTGGGTGATTTATGGGACCCCCTTGACAGTTCGCTTTGAATAAAACTCCTCCGGCAAGGCCCAACCTTGGTTTTAACATTTGCCACCTAAGCCTTTTTCCCTTGGGTTCTGCAGACTCAAGGGTCATCTTTATTTTAGACCCCCCGGGCCAGTGCTCCTTCGAGTATTGGTCCGAACCGAGCTGCCTGCGGGGCCACCTTGGGGAAACTTGAGGGCTGGTTTTACTCATAGCTAGACTCATCCGGTGTTGCCCTGAGAACGAGATATGTGCAGCTCCTATCGGGATTTGTCGGCACATCGGGCGGCTTTGCTGGTCTTGTTTTACCATTGTCTAAATGTCTTGTAAACCGGGATTCCGAGACTGATCGGGTCTTCCCGGGAGAAGGAATATCCTTCGTTGACCGTGAGAGTTTATAATGGGCTAAGTTGGGACACCCCTGCAGGGTATAAACTTTCGAGAGCCGTGCCCGCGGTTATGTGGCAGATGGGAATTTGTTAATGTCCGGTTGTAGAGAACTTGACACTTGACTTAATTAAAATACATCAACCGTGTGTGTAGCCGTGATGGTCTCTTTTCGGCGGAGTCCGGGAAGTGAACACGGTCTAGGTTATGTATGAACGTAAGTAGTTTCAGGATCACTTCTTGATCATTTCTAGCTTCGCGACCGTTGCATTGCTCCTCTTCTCGCTCTTATTTGCGTATGTTAGCCACCATATATGCTTAGTGCTTGCTGCAGCTCCACCTCATTACCCCATCCTTTTCCTATGAGCTTAAATAGTCTTGATCTCACGGGTGTGAGATTGCTGAGTCCTCGTGACTCACAGATTCTACCAAAACAGTTGCAGGTGTCGACGATACCAGTGCAGATGACACAACCGAGCTCAAGTGGGAGTTCGACGAGGAACGTGGTCGTTACTATGTTTCGTTTCCTGATGATCAGTAGTGGAGCCCAGTTGGGACGATCGGGGATCTAGCATTTGGGGTTATCTTATTTTCATTTGGATTTGACCGTAGTCGGTCTATGTGTGGATTTTGGATGATGTATGAATTAATTTATGTATTGTGTGAAGTGGTGATTGTAAGCCAACTCTCTTTATCCCATTCTTGTTCATTACATGGGATTGTGTGAAGATGACCCTTCTTGCGACAATACCTACAATGCGGTTATGCCTCTAAGTCGTGCCTCGACACGTGGGAGATATAGCCGCATCGTGGGCGTTACAGTAGTAACTTGGGTGATGAACCCTTTACATGGGTGCCCTGGGGGGTTTATATAGGCCTACCCCCAAGTGGTACAATGGTAATCTGGCCGAGTGTGGGACCCGGCTGTCAGTGTCTCTGGGCGCCGGCTTCTCCGCCGGCTGCTGGGGCCTGCCGCCTGGTGGGTCCCACCGGCTGCCGGTCTCTTGGCCAACAGGTAGGGCCCGCCGCCTGCGGGTCCTGTCGGCTGCTCTGCACTATAGCATTGCCTCTGATGACAGAGGCTTTGTCGGGGGGAGCATGGCTACAGTCCCGCCGCCTGGTGGGCACTCATTGTAGCCACACCCTGTCTTATCTGGTTAATGGCCCACAAACTCCAAGGGAGGGGGACGGCCGCCTGCTAGGAGTCGGCCTTCCCCGTGCCGACTGGTCAGAGCTTGTCGCCTTCCGGCATCTCACGGACAAGTGGGGCCCGCCGTGGTATGCTGCACTGTGGCCATGTTCGGCCCTGGATTCGGGGGTGGTAGGCTGCACGGTAGCCACGCCCCGTCTCGTCGTTGTAATGAGGCGCTAACTTCAAGGGAATGAGGGTGCCGCCTGCTAGGAGCCGGCCTCTCTGGAGGCCGCTTGCTAGGATCGGCCCACCTCATGGCCGTCTTCTGGGCTCCGTTGCCTTCTAGAAGCCGGCCGCTTGGACCAGCCGGCCCCAAGAAGGCGGTCGTTGTCTTTGATGATTGAGGGGCGCAGCCGGCCCCGATGTCTTGAAATACCATGGGGGGCTGATGAGGCTACCCGTGGTCATTTACTACGATAGTCTTACTCAACTTCACACCTTACAATACAGGCAAGAACTCCTTCTTTGACTGATCCATTTTGAACTTCTTCAAAATCTTGTCAAGGTATGTGCTTTGTGAAAGTCCTATTAAGCGTCTCGATCTATCCCTATAGATCTTGATGCCCAATATTTAAGTAGCTTCACTAAGGTATTTCATTGAAAAACTCTTATTCAAGTATCCTTTTATGCTATCCAAAAATTCTATATCATTTCCAATCAACAATATGTCATCCACATATAATATTAGAAATGCTACAGAGCTCCCACTCACTTTCTTGTAAATACATGCTTCTCCAATAGTCTGTATAAAACCATATGCTTTGATCACCTCATCAAAGTGTATATTCCAACTCCGAGATGCTTGCACCAATCCATAAATAGATCGCTGGAGCTTGCACAATTTGTTAGCACCTTTAGGATGGACAAAACCTTTTGGTTGCATCATATACAACTCTTCTTTGAGAAATCCATTAAGGAATGCAGTTTTGACATCCATTTGCCAGATTTCATAATCATAAAATACGGCAATTGCTAACATGATTCAGACATACTTAAGCATCGCTACGGGTGAGAAAGTCTCATCATAGTCAACTCCTTGAACTTGCCTAAAACCTTTTGCAACAAGTCGAGATTTGTAGACAGTAACATTACCATCAGCGTCAGTCTTTTTCTTGAAGATCCATTTATTCTCTATGGCTTGCCGATCATCGGGCAAGTCAACCAAAGTCCATACTTTGTTCTCATACATGGATCCCATCTCAGATTTCATGGCCTCTAGCCATTTTGCGCAATCTGGGCTCAGCATTGCTTCCTCATAGTTCGTAGGTTCGTCATGGTCTAGTAACATGACTTCCAGAACAGGATTACCGTACTAGTCTGGTGCGGAACGTACTCTGGTTGACCTACGAGGTTCGGTAGTAACTTGATCTGAAGTTTCATGATCATCATCATTAGCTTCCTCACTAATTGGTGTAGGCATCATGGGAACGGTTTTCTGTTATGAGCTACTTTCCAATTCGAGAGAAGGTACAATTACCTCATCAAGTTCTACTTTCCTCCCACTCACTTCTTTTGAGAGAAACTCCTTCTCTAGAAAGGATCCATTCTTAGCAACAAATATCTTGCTTTAAGATCTGTGATAGAAGGTGTACCCAACAGTTTCTTTTGGGTATCCTATGAAGACGCATTTCTCCGATTTGGGTTCGAGCTTATTAGGCTGAAGCTTTTTCGCATAAGCATCGCAACCCCAAACTTTAAGAAATGACAGCTTGGGTTTCTTGCCAAACCATAGTTCAGACGGTGTCGTCTCAATTGATTTAGATGGTGCCCTATTTAACGTGAATGCAACTGTCTCTAATGCATAACCCCAAAACGATAGTGGTAAATCGGTAAGAGACATCATAGATCGCACCATATCTAATAAAGTACGGTTACGACGTTCAGACACACCATTACACTGTGGTGTTCCAGGTGGCGTGAGTTGTGAAACTATTCCACATTGTTTTAAATGAAGACCAAACTCGTAACTCAAATATTCGTCTTCGCAATCAGATCGTAGGAACTTTATTTTTCTTGTTACAATGATTTTCCACTTCACTCTGAAATTCTTTGAACTTTTCAAATGTTTCAGACTTGTGTTTCATTAAGTAGATATACCCATATCTGCTCAAATCATCTGTGAATGTCAAAAAATAACGATACCCGCCGCGAGCCTCAACACAACGGACTGCATACATCGGTGTGTATTATTTCCAATAAGTCAGTGGCTCGCTCCATTGTTCCAGATAACGGAGTCTTAGTCATCTTGCCCATGAGGCATGGTTCGCAAGCATCAAATCATTCATAATCAAGTGATTCCAAAAGTCCATCTGCATGGAGTTTCTTCATGCGCTTTACACCAATATGACCTAAACGGCAGTGCCACAAATATGTTGCACTATCATTATCAACTTGCATCTTTTGGCATCAATATTATGAATATGTGTATCACCACGATCGAGATTCAACAAAAATAGACCACTCTTCAAGGGTGCATGACCATAAAAGTTATTACTCATATAAATAGAACAACCATTATTCTCTGATTTAAATGAATAATCGTCTCGCATCAAACAAGATCCAGATATAATGTTCATGCTCAACGCTGGCACCAAATAACAATTATTCAGGTCTAAAACTAATCCCGAATGTAGATGTAGAGGTAGCGTGCCGACGGCGATCACGTCGACCTTGGAACCATTCCCGACGCGCATCGTCACCTCATCCTTAGCCAATCTTCGTTTAATCCGTAGCCCATGTTTCGAGTTGCAAATACGAGCAACAGAGCCAGTATCAAATACCCAGGCGCTACTACGAGCATTAGTAAGGTACGCATCAATAACATGTATATCAAATATACCTTTGTTCATCTTGCCATCCTTCTTATCCGCCAAATAGTTGGGGTAATTCCGCTTCAAGTGACCAGTCCCTTTGCAGTAGAAGCACTCAGTTCAGGCTTGGGTCTAGACTTGGGCTTCTTCCCGGGAGTGTCAACTTGCTTGCCATTCTTCTTGAAGTTCCCCTTCTTTCCCTTGCCCTTTTTCTTGAAACTAGTGGCCTTGTTAACCATCAACACTTGATGCTCTTTCTTGATTTCTACCTCCGCTGCTTTGAGCATAGCGAAGAGCTCGGGAATTGTCTTATCCATCCCTTGCATATTATAGCTCATCATGAAGCCTTTGTAGCTTGGTGGCAGTGATTGAAGAACTCTGTCAATAACACTATCATCCGGAAGATTAACTCCCAGCTGAGTCGAGTGGTTATGGTACCCAGACATTCTGAGTATGTGTTCACTGACAGAACTGTTCTCCTCCATCTTGCAGCTATAGAACTTGTTGAAGACTTCATATCTCTCAACTCGAGCATTTGCTTGAAATATTAACTTCAACTCTTGGAACAACTCATATAGTCCATGACGTTCAAAACGTCTTTGAAGTCCCGATTCTAAGCCGTAAAGCATGGCACACTGAACTATAGAGTAGTCATCAGACCACGTCTGCCAGACGTTCAAAGCGTCTACATTAGCGGGAGGGGGCTTGTCACCTAGCGGTGCATCAAGGGCATAATTTTTCCGTGCAACAATGAGGATAATCCTCAAGTTACGGACCCAGTCCGTGTAGTTGCTACCATCATCTTTCAACTTAGCTTTCTCTAGGAACGCATTAAAATTCAAGGGAACAGTAGCACGGGCCATTGATCTACAACATAGATATGCAAAAACTATCAGGACTAAGTTCGTGATAAATTAAGTTCAATTTAATCATATTACTTAATAACTCCCATTTAGATAGACATCCCTCGAGTCATCCAAATGATCACGTGACCCATATCAACTAAACCATGTCCGATCATCACGTGATCTGGAGTAGTTTTCAATGGTGAACATATCTATGTTGATCATATCTACTATATGATTCACGTTCGACCTTTCGGTCTCTAGTGTTCCGAGGCCATGTCTGTACATGCTAGGCTCGTCAAGTTTAACCCGTGTATTCTGCACGTGCAAAACTGTCTTGCACCCGTTGTATGTGAACGTAGAGCTTATCACACCCGATCATCACGTGGTGTCTCGGCACGACGAACTGTCGCAACGGTGCATACTCAGGGAGAACACTTGTACCTTGAAATTTAGTGAGAAATCATCTTATAATGCTACCGCCATACTAAGCAAAATCAGATGCATAAAAGATAAACATCACATGCAATCAAAATATGTGACATGATATGGCCATCATAATCTTGTGCCTTTGATCTCCGTCTCCAAAGCACCATCATGATTTCCATCATCACCAGCTTGACACCTTGATCTCCATCGTAGCGTCGTTGTCGTCTCGCCAACTATTGCTTCTACAACTATCGCTAATGCATAGTGATAAAGTAAAGCAATTACATGACGATTGCATTTCATACAATAAAGCGACAACCATAAGGCTCCTGCCAGTTGCCGATAACTTTTTACAAAACATGATCATCCCATACAATAACGTATATCACATCACGTCTTGACCATATCACATCACAACATGCCCAGCAAAAACAAGTTAGACGTCCTCTACTTTGTTGTTGCAAGTTTTACGTGGCTGCTACGGGCTTTTAGTAAGAACCGTTCTTACCTACGAATCAAAACCACAACGATGTTTCGTCAAGTTTGTTGTTTTAACCTTCAACAAGGACCGGTCGTAGTCAAATTTGATTCAATTAAAGTTGGAGAAACAGACACCCGCCAGCCACCTTTATGCAAAACAAGTTGCATGTCTGTCAGTGGAACTGGTCTCATGAACGTGGTCATATAAGGTTGGTCCGGGCCGCTTCATCCAACAATACCACCGAATCAAAATAAGACATTGGTGGTAAGCAGTATGACTATCATCGCCCACAACTCTTTGTGTTCTACTCGTGCATATCATCTACGCATAGACCTGGCTCTGATGCCACTGTTGGGAAACATAGCATGCAATTTCAAAAAAATTGCTACGCTCATGCAAGATCTATCTAGGAGATGCATAGCAATGAGAGGGGGAGAGTGCGTCCACGTACCCTTGTAGACCGAAAGCGGAAGCGTTTACTTAATGCAGTTGATGTAGTCGGACGTCTTCTCGATTCAACCGATCAAGTACCGAACGTACGACACCTCCGAGTTCAGCACACGTTCAGCTCGATGACGTCCCTCGAACTCTTGATCCAGCAAAGTGTCAAGGGAGAGTTTTGTCAGCACGACAGCATGGTGACGGTGATGGTGAAGTGATCCGCGCAGGGCTTCGCCTAAGCACTACGACAACATGACCGGAGGAGAAAACTGTGGAGGGGGCACCGCACACGGCTTGGAACAATTGATGTGTCTTTAGAGGCGCCCCCACCCCTGTATATAAAGGAGGAGAGGGGAGGAGGACGGCCCTAGGCGCGCCCCAAGTGGGAGGAGTCCCACTTGGGCTCCTAGTGGGATTCGGCCCCCCTTTCCTTTTACCGGAAGGGGAAAGGGGGAAGGAGAGAGAGGAGGAGAAGTAAAGGGGGCGCCGCCCCCTCCCCTTGTCCAATTCGGACTCCACCCTTGGGGGGCACCCCTTATGGGCTGGCTTGCCTCCCTCCTATGGCCCATATGGCCCATATCTTCCCCCAGGGTGGTCCGGTAACCCCCCGGTACTCTGATATGTACCCGATACATTCCGTAACACTTCTGGTGTCCGAATACTATCGTCCAATATATATCAATCTTTACCTCTCGACCATTTCGAGACTCCTCGTCATGTCCGTGATCTCATCCGGGACTCCGAACAACATTCGGTCACCAAATCACATAACTCATAATACAAATCGTCATTGAACGTTAAGCGTGCGGACCCTACGAGTTTGAGAACTATGTAGACATGACCAAGATACATCTTTGGTCAATAACCAACAACGGAACCTGAATCTCATATTGGTTCCTACATATTCTATGAAGATCATTATCGGTCAACCGTAATGACAACATACGTAATTCCCTTTGTCATCGGTATGTTACTTGCCCAAGATTCGATCGTCGGTATCTTCATACCTAGTTCAATCTCATTACCAGGAACTCTCTTTACTCGTTCCGTAATGCATCATCCCGCAACTAACTCATTAGTCACATTGCTTGCAAGGCTTATCATGATGTGCATTACCGAGAGGGCCCAGAGATACCTCTCCGATACTCGGAGTGACAAATCCTAATCTCGATCTATGCCAACCCAACAAACACCTTCGGAGATACCTATAGAGCATCTTTATAATCACCCAGTTATGTTGTGACGTTTGATAGCACACAAGGTATTCCTCCGGTATCCGAGAGTTACATAATATCATAGTCAAAGGAATATGTATAAGTCATGAAGATAGCAATAGCAATAAAACTTAACGATCATTATGCCAAGCTAACAGATGGGTCTTGTCCATCACATCATTCTCCTAATGATGTGTTCCCGTTCATCAAATGACAACTCATGTCTATGGTTAGGAAACTTAACCATCCTTGATTAATGAGCTAGTCTAGTAGAGGCTCACTAGGGACACTGTGTTTTGTCTATGTATCCACACATGTATCAAGTTTCCGGTTAATACAATTCTAGCATGAATAATAAACATTTATCATGATATAAGGAAATATAAATAACAACTTTATTATTGCCTCTAGGGCATATTTCCTTCATTAAGTACTGTTGCAAACCCATTCATATTTTATTTTTGCATTATATCTATTGTATTCCAACTTTTATATGGAAAAAACTCTTCAAATAAACCATAGAATCATCCAAACAAGCACACAACGCAAAGAAAACAGAATCTGTCAATAACAGAATAGTCTGTAGCAATCTGAATATTCCGAATACTTCTGTAACTCCAAAAATTATGAAAAATTGAGACAACATGGGCAATTTGTATATCAATATTCTATAAAAAATTCAGAATTTTTCGTCGCTTCTATGGTTTTTAAAAATTATTTTACTGGACGCAAAAGTTTCTGTTTTTCAGCAAGGTCAAATCAACTATCACCCAACATGATCCCGAAGGCTTTGCTTGGCACAAACACTAATTAAAACACAAAATACACAATCATAAGAGTAGCATAATTGTGCAAACACTCAAGAACAGAAAGAAAAAGAAAAAAATATTATTCATTGGGTTGCCTCCCAACAAGCGCTATCGTTTTATGCCCCTAGCTAGGCATAAGATTTCAACGATGCTCACACGAAAGATAAGAGTTGAAACACAAAGAGAGCATCATGAAGCATGTGGAAAACATATTTAAGTCTAACGTACTTCCTATGCATAGGCATTTTATAAGAAAACAAATTATCATGGCAAGCAAAAACTAGCATATGCATAGAAGTGGAATAAAACATTGACGATCCCAACATAACGAGAGGTAATCTAGTAACATGAAAATTTCTACAACCATATTTTCCTCTCCCATAATAATTAAATGTGGGATCATATTCAAATTCAATAATATAACTATCACGTAAAATATTCTCTTGATGATCCACATGCATGCAAAGTTGACACTCTTCCAAAATGGTGGGATTATCATCAAATAAAGTCATGACCTCTCCCAACCCACTTTTAGCAAAAAATTCATAAGATTGAACACTCTCCAAATATGTGGGATTATTTTTACCTAGAGTTGACGCTCTTCCAAACCCACTTTCAATATTATTGCAAACATTATTATCAATTTCATATTCATCATGAGGCTTAAATAAATTTTCAAGATCATAAGAAGAATCACCCCAATCATGATCATTACAATAAGTAGTGGACATATCAAAATTAGCATCCCCAAGCTTGGGGTTTTGCATAAAATTAACACAATTGACATCAATAGAATTTATAATAACATCATTGCAATCATGCTTTTCATTCAAGGAGCTATCATGAATCACTTTATAACTTTCTTTGTTTAACACTTCATCACAAATTTCAGATTCATAGATCTCAAGCAAAACTTCATAAAGATAATCTAGTGAACTCAATTCACTAACAATTGGTTCCTCATAATTGGATCTTTTGAAAAGATTAGCAAGTGGATGAGGATCCATATCAATAATTTTTTAGCAAGCGAAGATGCAAGCAAATAGAAGACACATGGCAACACAAGCAAAGATAGGAAACAAGATTGCACACGAAATTAGATCTGACGCGAAAACGGTAAACAAAAAAGAGGGCGAATAAAACGGCAAATTTTTGTGAAGTGGGGGAGATGAAAACAAGAGGCAAATGGCAAATAATATAAATTGCAAGGAGATGAGATTTGTGATTAGGAACCTGGTAGATGTTGATGATGTCTCCCCGGCAACGGCGCCAGAAATTCCTTTTGATGCTGCTTGAACTACGTCGGTATTTCCCCAAAGAGGAAGAGATGATGTAGCACAACTACGGTAGGTATTTCCATCAGTGATGAGACCAAGGTTATCGAACTAGTAGGAGAACCACGCAACACCACGTAAACAGCTCCTGCACACAAAGAGCAAATCTTGCAATCCGACGTAAGAGAGGGGTTGTCAATCCCCCACGGGTAAAAAGATAGGTAAAATTCTAGTAGATTGGATAAATAGATCTCGCGGGAACGCGAGATAAAATAAATAACAATAAATTGCAGCAAGGTATTTTTGTATTTTGGGATTAATAGATCTGAAAATAAAAGCAAATAAAAATAGATCGCGAAGGCAAATATAATAAAGAAGAGACCCGGGGCCGTAGATTTCACTAGTGGGTTCTCTCGAGAAAAATAGCATACGGTGGGTAAACCAATTACTATTGGGCAATTGATAGAACTTCAAATAATCATTACAATATCAAGGCAATGATCATTATATAGGCATCACGTCCACGATTAGTAGACCGACTCCTACCTGCATCTACAACTACTACTCCACACATCGACCGCTATCCAGCATGCATCTAGTGTATTAAGTTCATGGAGAAATGGAGTAATGCAATAAGAACGATGACATGATGTAGACAAGATCTATTTATGTAGAAATAGACCCCATCTTGTTATCCTTAATAGCAACGATACATACGTGTCGGTTCCCCTTCTTTCACTGGGATCAAGCACCGTAAGATCGAACCCATCTCAAAGAACCTCTTCCCATGGCAAGAAAAATCGATCTAGTTGGCCTAACTAAACCAAAGATTCGAAGAAGAAATACGAGGCTATAAGTAATAATGCATATAAGAGATCAAAGAAACTCAAATAACTTTCATGGATAAAAACATAGATCTGATCATAAACTCAAAGTTCATCGGATCCCAACAAACACACCGCAAAAAGAGTTACATCAAATAGATCTCCAAGAGACTATTTTATTGAGAACCAAAAGAGAGAGAGGAAGCCATCTAGCTACTAACTACGGACCCGTAGGTCTACAATGAACTACTCACGCATCATCGGAGAGGCACCAATGAGGATGATGAACCCCTCTGTGATGGTGTCTAGATTGGATCTGGTGGTTCTGGAACTTGCGGCGGCTGGAATTAATTTTCGTCGACTCCCCTAGGGTTTCTAGAATATTCGGGTATTTATAGAGCAAAGAGGCGGTGCGGGAGGCCACCGAGGTGGGCACAACCCACCTGGGCGCGCCTGGGCCCCCAGGCGCACCCTGGGCCCAGGCGCGCCCTGGTGGGTTGTGCTCCCCTCGGAGCACCCCTCAGGTACTTTCTTGACCCAACAGGAGTCTTCTGGTCCAGAAAAAATCCACAAAAAGTTTCACTGCATTTGGACTCCGTTTGATATTGATTTCTTGCGATGTAAAAAACAAGCAGAAAGCAACAACTGGCATTGGGCACTATGTCAATAGGTTAGTCCCAAAAATGATATAAAGTTGATATAAAATTATGGTAAAACATCCAAGAATGATAATATAATAGCATGTAATAATAAAAAATTATAGATACGTTGGAGACGTATCACTTGCCACAACAAAAGCCCTTTCACTGACTTGAACTTTGCATTGAAACACTCAGCCAGCGAGGTTATTGGTCACATAGTCTACTTTGCAGATTTCATTGAATTTGCTTTTTGACCACACCTTTCCATGATGTTCATCCATGTACTCCTTCACCAAAGGATTGTGAGCATACAACACTCTCAAATGGTGCTCATGCTTCCTCAAGCTGCATGTGTATGATGCTGGCCATAGGTTCTCATCATAAACTTTGCCTTTGAATTTCTTTTTAAAATGCTATGCTAGGTCTTGCATACATTCCCTATGTTCCACTCCAGGGAATAAAATTTCTACTGCACTCTCTAAACCCTTGCAAGCATCTGTGTGTATAACTACACCTGAGGGTGTACCTATAATGTTGCGCAACTGCTGCAGAAACCAGACCCAAGTCTCCTCAGACTCTGCCTCCAACACACCAAATGCAACTGGGAATAGCCAGTTGTGTCCATCAACTGCAGAAGCTGCTGCTAGCTCGCCTCTCCATCTTCCATTCAAAGCAGTTGCATCGACAGCCAAATAGGGCCTACAACCATTCAGAAACCCCTGCCAGCAAGCCTTGAAACAAACAAAAGCCCTCTTGAAGCACTCCTTCTCCACTTTCTTCCCTTTTAACTTGTAGTGAAATGTATGCTTGTCAATCTCTACAACACTCCCTGGACTAGCCGTCTCCACTTCAGCTTTGAAGGTGTAAAGCAACTGAAAACTCTCATTCCATGGACCATTAATCCTATCAAGAGCCCTTTCCTTAGCATAGAAAATCCTCATGTGAGGTATATTAATCTTGTACTTCTCAAATAGCTTCCCATGCAGTGCTGTTGGACCAATTGTTGGTGTTTCCCTCACCCAATCCAAGGTTGCATCTGCCACCCACCTAGTCTTTGCAAGCTTTGATTTGTCCTTTCCCCCTCCCCCTCCAGGTGGGAAAGTGTGCCCATGTGGTTTTTTTATTTGAAACAAAATGAAAAATGATGTCAAATATAATTAAGAAATAGTACACATGATCTGAATATAGAATGGATAAATAATCTGAAAAAAGGTTCAGTTGTAATACCTGAATCAATTTGCTCTTCAGCATAGTGGATGCATGCAACCTCCACCTATCATAAGGGCAATGAACAGTGAATCTTCTTGGCTCACTCCTATCAACCTCATAGGAGTTTTCAGTGAGAATGCAATATGTAGTCACTGCATTACGACAGTCCACCATCGATTCGAATACGGTTCCTGGAGTAAGCTAAGGATTCTCCCTGTTCCACTCAATTGTTGGCATGTCCTCACCATTATATTCTTGTAAAACTAAGGAGTCGATGTTCTCATCCCTCTCTTCATTGTCAGTGTCATCAAATCTAGCACGGCTGCTAGGCTCCTCTGGATATTCATCTTCCATTGCCTGTTGACTGACTCTATCTACCAGTTCAGGGAATAGAGTCTCATCCTCATCATCATGTCGAGGCACTTCCTTGTCAGGCTCTGGATCTACTTCTACATCAGGTGCGGAAGGGAGAGGAGAAGTGGCAGAATTAGCGGTAGCCGACATGTTGTGGCTTTCAGAACCACTAGGTTTACTTGGTGTCGACCTGCAAGGAGTGCGAGGATGCTTGCTATTAGCAGAGACAGATGATGTCTGAACACCCTTCCCCTCTGGGATACGTTGTTTGCGTGCCTGAAGCACACCGATATGGATTTTACCGAAACGGCTGTCAGCATTCAAACTAAATAGCAATCCTAGATGCTCATCACAAGTTAATGGGACAAATCTCTACTCGGTACTGTCGAAATATCTCAGTTCAACAACATCGGCAGGGCTCCACGGATACTCACAACAGAGTGCCTCGCTGAAATCTATGAATGAAACGATGGTTTCTACCACTTTTGGATAGAAAAATCCAGAAATCAGATACGTTTTAGTTCCATGCAGCTCGCTAGTTTCCATTCTAACCGCCAGCCGAAAAGCAAGTGCAGGATCAACCCCATTTGATTGAAATAAAGGGCACAGTTAGGCCGAAAATTTTCAGAAAAAATGCACTGATTCACACCAACAGTGGTCAAATACAGCCTAATTTACAGATCTCCTAATCAATTTGAGAGGAAAACGATGCTTACCCAGGTGGAATCCATGAATTATCCGCCTCTGATTCGACCCAATCATCTCCACGGTCGATGGGCCGGATGGGGTGCTCCCCCGACATCGCTTCCTAATCCTAGATGGGGAGAGAGGGTAGATGAGGTGGAGGCGGCACGACGGTGGCGGAGGTGGCACGACGGCGGCGGAGCGGGCCGGCGCATAAGCGACTCAATCTGATTCAGGTTACAGTGAGCGTCAGTTTTGCGGCCCCACTCGTTAGCACGTAACGGTCAAAATGTGTACTCGGCCCTACGCGGCCCTACTCGTCAGAGTTAACGGTCAAGCCATTGACCCGACGGCAACGTCCGCTGTGACCAGTTCTGAGGGTTTCAGGCAAGGGAGTGGGGAAAAGTGAGCAAAAGTTAAGAGTGCGGGGATGAATGAGTAGAACTAACGAACCAGGGGCACAGAAATAAAAATCCCTATTTTTATTTATAAGTGTTCAATTGTGCAACTTTTTTTGACAGAAAGACTGTAAGGGAACCCCCTACAGTATAATTGGTGCAACAACCCCAAATTGCAAGTACCATGCCTTGAACCTGGGTGGGTGGGAAGGCATCAGCCCCTTCCCACCACTAGGCTATGACTTAGTCTGCTTCAATTGTGCAACTTGATATCGATCCGGTTAAAAACTGGAATTTAATACTCTTGCAAAGCTTAGTAGAAACCCTTATCTTAAAGATGCACTTCCTCTCGTGTGTTTGACAGCTCAGGGTCATGTCTGGGCAAAAAGGCGAGAATCATTTCTGCTCCTTTACTGGATCACTAAAGGGACTCATCACATGTTCATGCAATTTTCTTACACGAGTGGCCCTAGATAGTCCCGAGTGGCCTCGGTTGTTTTGAGTAAGTGTCCTCGGTTCTGACAGTTTAGGTCATGTGTCATAAGTTCTTATGGTCGTTTTTTTATTGATCCGGTTATTGGGTTGCCCCGGCCGACGAAAGAAGAACATGGGAAATGATCATCGATGTACGCCTTTCATTGGCAAATTTACATGCTAGACATAAACACGATATAACATAATCACTTGCAGTCAATTCATGTTAAACATCCTCAAGTGTATTCGTCACAAACTCCTCAAAAAGCGAGACAAAATCGACATGAAAAATGGCCCCCATGTTGTTGATATCTTTGTAGCGGGCGAATAAGTACAATGGCCAGAGCACACCCGACTGGCCGTTTTGCTTGGGTCCGCCCTGCTCGGCTGGCGCGTGATAATTGTTCATCACTAATCCTCGTATTTGGTAGTCGGTCATTTGTATTTGCTCAAATGTTATTCGAACGATTTTTCATGTTGCTCAACGAGAGTGTGTGATAACCCACAAGTATAGGGGATCGCAACCATTTTCGAGGGTAGAGTATTCTACTCAAATTTATAGATTCGACACAAGGGGAGCCAAAGAATATTTGCAAGTATTAGCAGCTGAGTTGTCAATTCAACCACACCTGGAGATTAATTATCTGCAACAACGTGATCAGTAGCAAACTAATATGATAGTTTTGATAATAGTGATAGCAGCAATGGTAACGGTAATAGTGATAGCAGTAGTTTTGTAGCAAGTGCAATAGTAACAACAACAGTAGTAACTTAGCAAGAACAATATAAGATAAATTCGTAGGCATTGGATCGGTAATTTGTTGGATGATATTCATCATGTGACAGTCATAACCTAGGGCGATACGGCACTAACTCCAGTTCATAAATATAATGTAGGCATGTATTCCGTAAATAGTCATACGTGCTTATGGAAACAACTTGCATGGCATCTTTTGTCCTACCCTCCCATGGCAACGGGGTCCATATTGGAAACTAAGGGATATTAAGGCCTCCTTTTAATAGAGAACCGGAAAAAAGCATTAACACACAGTGAATACCTGAACTACTCAAACTATAGTCATCACCGGGAGTGGTCCCGACTAATGTTACTCCGGGGTCCCTGGGTCATATCATGTAGTAGGTGACTATAACTTGCAAGATCGGATCTAGAACATGGATATAATGGTGATAACATAAACGGTTCAGATCTGAACTCATGGCACCCGGGCCCAAAGTGACAAGCATTAAGCATGGCAAAGTCATAGCAACATCAATCTCAGAACATAGTGGATACTAGGGATCAAGCCCTAACAAAACTAACTAGATTACATGATGAATCGCATCCAACTCCTCACCGAACAGCGAGCCTACGAAGGAATTACTCACTCCCGGTGGAGAGCATCATGGAATTGGTGATGGAGAAGGGTTGGTGATGACGAAGAACGAAGATCCCCCTCTCCGGAGCCCCAAACGGACTCCAGATCCAGCCTCCCGATGAAGAACAGGAGGTCACGGCAGCTCCGTCTCGTGGATCACGATAATTCTTTCTCCCTGATTTTTTTCTGGAAAATTAGGATTTTATAGGGTCTATTTTAGGGTCTGCGGGGCCACCAGGTGGGGACAACCCACCTGGGCGCGCGTGGGGGGGCATGTGCACCCTAGTGGGTTGTGCCCACCCAGGTGCCCCCTCAGGTGACTCTTGGCTCCAGAAATTCTCTTTTATTGTATAAAAAATCCTCGCAAGTTTCGTTCCATTCCGAGAACTTTTATTTCTGCACAAAAACAACACCATGGTAGTTCTGCTAAAAACAACGTCAGTCTGGGGTTAGTTTCATTCAAATAATGTAAATTAGAGTCCAAAACAAGACGAAAAGCGTTAGGAAAAGTGGATACGCTGGATACGTATCAACTCCCCCAAGCTTAAACCTTTGCTTGTCCTCAAGCAATTCAGTTGATAAACTGAAACTGAAAAAGAAAAAACTTTTACGAACTCTTTTGCTCTTGTTTGCATAAATAAGCTTAAACAACACCCATGTTTTCAGCCAACATTATAACTAACCATGCCGACAATGACTCTTAAAAATTATATTAACTCATATAAATGACATAATCAACTAGCGAGCAATAATAAGATATCTCAAACAACAACACATTATCAAAACAACCACAATATAATATGACAATAGTGGTATCTCGCTAGCCCTTTTTGAGACCGCAAAACATAAATGCAAAGCACCTCCAAAGTTCAAGCAGCGACTAAACATTGTAATTCATGGTAGAAAAGATCCAGTCATGATGCACCCAACATTAGCTACACACAATGCATAAGCATGACAAAAGTTGTCTCAGGTTCTGGCGCTTATTTTAGAAGGTGATGACACAACATAAAAGTAAATAGATAGTCCCGTCGCAGAGGGAAGCAGTGACTTGCAGAGGTGCCAGAGCTCAAGTTTTTAAATAGAGGTAAATGATATTTTGAGACATGCACCCTTCTCATTTACTTCATGACTATCAGTTATCAATATCTTCCATGCTAAGCACGCTAGTGGCGGTTCCCAAGCGATAAAATTAAAGGTTTTGACTCCATTGGGAGTTTTATTTGATTATTTGTAAGCTTTTTCTGTTTGCAGTTTGGGACTGGGCACCCCTATTACCGCCCTTTTCTTGTGCAATGGCGAGTAAATAAACACTCGACCTGAGAATAACCCGCTTAGCATGGAAGATACCGACCACCTCCTGTCATTCCATGAACGATCCAGGCACGCAAAAGGATATTTATTAGAAGTTTTTAGAGTTGGCACATTCAAATTTACTTAGGACGACAAGGTAATGCCGCATATAGGTATGTATGGTGGACTCATCTGGAATAACTTTGGGTTCAATGTTTTTGATGTACAAGCAGAATTCCCACTTAGTACAGGCGAAGGCTAGCAAATAGATTGAGAAGCGGCCAGCTAGAGAGCAACAACGGTCATGAACATGCATTATGCATAATTAACATTGGACACTAGCATGAGTAGGATATGAACACCATGAATATAAATATCATAGAGGCTATGTTGGTTTTGATTCAACTACATGCATGAACATGTGCCAAGTCAAGCCACTCGAACATTCAGAGGAGGATACCATATCATCATACTACATCACAATCATTTTAACGCAATGTTGACATCCAAGATAAATCATTATCCACTCCTACCTACTTATGCATGGCATGAGAAACTATAATCTCTAATTGTCATTGCAAACATGTTTAATCATAATGGGCTGAATCATGGATACTAGGTTAAACATATTTACAAAAACAGAACAAGTCGAGTTCATACCCGTTTCTCTGCCACAGCCAGTTCATCGAATATCGTCATTATTGCCTTTCACTTGCATGACCGAACGATGTGAAAATAATAATAGTGCAAGAGTGACGTGGACTAAGCTGGAATCTGCAAATATTTTATTCAACAGGAGAAGACAAGGTAAATTGGGCTTTATTAGATCAACAATTATTCATATGAGAGCCACTCAAGATTTTCATCGTGGTCTTCTCCTTGGTACGACTTGAATAAAAAGAAAAGAAATTCAGAGAAACACACTGAAATATTTTTGGAGTTTTTGGTTTTTCTAGAAGAAAGCAAACAGAAGGAAAAAGCAAAAACGAGAAAAACTATTTACACGGGGAAGCTCCCAACAAGCAAAAGAAGAACAAGGAAATCTTTTTGGGTTTCCTTTTTAGTGCTACAGCTAAACATGCATAGAAAGTAAATTAACTACAACTAATTTTTTTTGGTTTTCTAAGGTTTTTCAAACACACAAGAAGAAGAAAGCAAGAAAATAAATTTAACATGGATAATACAATGAAAAAGTGTGGACACCGACAACTGGAATGAGATGTGTAAACATGAATGTAATGTCAGTGAGAAACATGTACTCCCCCAAGCTTTAGGCTTTTGGTCTAACTTGGTAAGCAGTCAGTAGTCTGGATAGTAGTCGGCGTGGTAGCTCACGGAGGCTCTCGGTGCGGATGCCTCGGCCTGCCGTGCTGCCTCCACCGCCGCGTTGTGAGCTCGGGCCTCGCTATCAAGAACAAAATATCTTTCCTTGCTGTGATAGTCAAAGAGAGCAGGCGCATGCAAATATGTATGCACAACGGAATCTTGGTTAAATAGCACATTGTAAGTAAAATTATGAATTTTTCCTTTGAGGATCTTATGACTTTTCATAGCATCAAAGTCTAAATACTGCGTGGGTAGGATAGGGTTAAAGGGCAAATGTGAAACACCCAGCCCTCATGCTAAACGCGTGGCATAAATTCCACCATAGAAATAGCCACTATTAGCGTTATGCTGCAGTCTGCGTGCAACAATCGCTCCAAGATTATAACTCCTACCACCAGTAAGAGTGGTGCGTATGAGGCTCAAGTCTGGAGCACAAAGTGTACTACAATCTTGCTTGCCTACTATACATTTCCCGTTAAATAATGCAAAGTACTGAATTGCGGGAAAATGAATGCTCTTTATTCTACCTTGTGCCACTCCCCTCGTCTCACCATAGCGAAGACTAGTCAAGAATGATTGGTACTCAGCCCTTGGCGGTTCATCAAGCGAACCCCAGAATGGGAGTTTGCAGTGGTGAGCAAAACTCTCTAGTGAAATAAATGGATTTTCATAAAGTTTAAATGACACCCTAGACTCACGGGGATGGAATTTAAATCCTTTGACAAATGATTCAGTGAGAGTGTGGTGTTGATCACACTTGTCTGAAATGTAGGGACCGAGACCAGCATTGTGAACATATTGCTCAAATTCCTCCTTAATGCCCACACGCACCATATAATCATCACAAGGCCATAAGCATATTTTGGTGGCGGCATCTCGAATGGAACTTTCGCTTGGTTCAACATAAGACCGTCGAGCGGAGTTGTCTAAGAGCTCCTTCCAAATAGGTTCATCATGTTTGCGTACAATTTTCTGAAAAAATATTAGGTGAAAAAAATTTATCAACAAAACTTCTTACAATCGATAGCAACTACTCATAGGGATACATAGAGGCATAGCAAGCATTCAAACTACTTAGAACTCTAAGAATTCAACATTCAAGCTCATCTATAGCAGCACCAAGAGTAGCTAATTATTCAAAATATAAACCACTAAAACAAAAAATAATTGGACAAATAGTGAATACATGAACTCCTCAAACTACGGTCATCACCGGGAGGGGTCCCGACTATTGTCACTCCGGGGTTGCCGGATCATAACACGTAGTAGGTGACTATAACTTGCAAGATCGGATCTAGAACATGGATATAATGGTGATAACATAAATGGTTCAGATCTGAATTCATGGCACCCGGGCCCAAAGTGACAAGCATTAAGCATGGCAAAGTCATAGCAACATCAATCTCAGAACATAGTGGATACTAGGGATCAAGCCCTAACAAAACTAACTAGATTACATGATGAATCTCATCCAACTCCTCACCGACCAGTGAGCCTACGAAGGAATTACTCACTCCCGGTGGGGAGCATCATGGAATTGGTGATGGAGAAGGGTTGGTGATGATGAAGAACGAAGATCCCCCGCTCCGAAGCCCCAAACGGACTCCAGATCTGGCCTCCCGATGAAGAAGAGGAGGTGACGGCGGCTTCGTCTCGTGGATCGTGATAATTCTTTCTCTCTGATTTTTTTTCTGGAAATGTGTGATTTTATAGCGTCGGTTTCAGGGTCTGCGGGACCACCAAGTGGGGACAATCCACCTGGGCGTGCTTGGGGGGTCATGCGCGCCATGGTGGGTTGTGCCCACCCAGGTGCCCCCCTCAGGTGACTCTTGGTTCCAGAAATTCTCTTTTATTGTATAAAAAATCCTCGCAAAGTTTCGTTCCATTCCGAGAACTTTTATTTCTGCACAAAAACAACACCATGGTAGTTCTGCTGAAAACAGCGTCAGTCCGGGGTTAGTTTCATTCAAATAATGCAGATTAGAGTCCAAAACAAGAGGAAAAGCGTTAGGAAAAGTGGATACGTTGGAGACGTATCAGTGTGAAACTGAGATGCATTCATGCATCATTGTTTTTCTCGAGAAGGTAAGCAAAATATTTGAAACTGTAGGCAAGTTGAGTGAACCACTTGAACAATTGTTTTTCTTTGTTGTCTGTAGATGATTACATTTGTTGTATATCTGTATTTGTCTTGACGATTATCGTTCACGGTGGTCGGCAATGAGATCGACCACCAGGGCACCGCCAAACAAACAAATAGAATAAGAAATGACATTCCGCTGCTACAATAGCGATTTTTTTGCTCGAAGCAGAACAGGAAAAAGCTGCAACCAACAACTGCCAAAAGTGGAGATAACGGTCTCCGATGCTACAAACGGCAAGTGTTTTTGCTGGAAATGGCCGGCAAAAAGCTGCATCCACACATGACCGGTGCTGGAACCAGATGATCGTCGAGTTGTTTTGCTGGCACCGGTTTTTTTGCTACAACCGGCAAAGTATTTGTTGGATCCGGTGAGATTATTTTGTTTGCAACCATAGGAGACGGCTCATTTTTGCTGGAACCATGATGTTTTTTAGCTGGAACAATTTTTTTGCTACCACCAATGAAACATCGTTTTGTTGCTGAGTTTTTTTGTTGCACACAGTGGTGGGAGCCTACGTTGATGGAAAATAGAGGCGGTGACGGCGGGGGTGCTGCAACCATGATGCTACATGTTGGAACCACTTGATGAAGAGCTGCAAACGACAGAAGTTGGATTTCACAGGTAGCCGTGTTGCAATACTGACGGCCGCACCGGGAGAGGCGGCAAGCCGGCAGTGCCGGCGGCGCATGCGACGGTGCTATAATAGGAGGACGAGGAGGGAAGGCGAGGCGGTCGTCACGCTGGGGTCGGTGGCCATGAGCAGGGGAGAGAAAGGGGGACGCATGGTGCGTTGACCCAGCGAGGTGGAAAGAGACCGATTCCAGGTTGCATCCAACGGCTCGGAGAGGGGCAATCTGCCGGCGGACCGGCCGGAATTTGGGCCATCACCTAGCATTGGCCTAATTAAAAACATTATGCACTACGCGGAGGAAAAGGCATGTTTGTTCGAATATTAGGCAAATTCATGATTAATTTCAGTAAATAATACATGACTATGACAGAAATTAACATGCAACAATCTAGCATATTAGGTGAGCAGGAAAACATGCACAACAACATCGCACCTGAAACAATAACTACATATAGAGACATGAACCAATCATGATGGATGTATAGTTCGTTAGCTACTGCAGGAGCGACGGTATTGATGAAGGTGTTAGCGATGACCTGTTGTTGACGGCAATGGAGGCGACGATGAGTAGCACTGCCTGACTTGAACGGAAGACGACCCGTGATGATGAACTTTAGTAGTCGTGTAGAGCTCTTCCTAGAAACCTAATTGGTCCTCTCCCGGTGCAGAATCGTAAAGACGAATGGTTCCGGAGACCTGCTCTCCCGCATGCCATTGCATGCCTACGTCCAGGATAGAGTAGGCTGCGGTGGCGGCGCAAGTTGCGAGATGAGGCAAACCCATGGTGTATTTCGATCTGTCTTTGCCGTGGTCGGTCGCACTATATATAATTGGACCAGAGGTGGTATCATGTTGCTGAAGGAAATATGCCCTAGAGGCAATAATAAAGTTATTATTTATTTCCTTATATCATGATAAATGTTTATTATTCATGCTAGAATTGTATTAAACCGGAAACATAATACATGTGTGAATACATAGACAAACAGAGTGTCACTAGTATGCCTCTACTTGACTAGCTCGTTAATCAAAGATGGTTATGTTTCCTAGCCATAGACATGAGTTGTCATTTGATTAACGGGATCACCTCATTAGGAGAATGACGTGATTGACTTGACCCATTCCGTTAGCTTAGCACTTGATCGTTTAGTATGTTGCTATTGCTTTCTTCATGACTTATACATGTTCCTATGACTATGAGATTATGCAACTCCCGTTTACCGGAGGAACACTTTGTGTGCTACCAAACATCACAATGTAACTGGGTGATTATAAAGGTGCTCTACAGGTGTCTCCAAAGGTACTTGTTGGGTTGGCGTATTTCGAGATTAGGATTTGTCGCTCCGATTGTCGGAGAGGTATCTCTGGGCCCACTCAGTAATACACATCACTATAAGCCTTGCAAGCATTGTAACTAATGAGTTAGTTGCGGGATGATGTATTACGGAACGAGTAAAGAGACTTGCCGGTAACGAGATTGAACTAGGTATCGAGATACCGACGATCGAATCTCGGGCAAGTACATACCGATGACAAAGAGAACAATGTATGTTGTTATGCGGTCTGACCGATAAAGATCTTCATAGAATATGTGGGAACCAATATGAGCATCCAGGTTCCGCTATTGGTTATTGACCGGAGAGGTGTCTCTGTCATGTCTACATAGTTCTCGAACCCGTAGGGTCCGCACGCTTAATGTTACGATGACAGTTTTATTATGAGTTTATGTATTTTGATGTACCAAAGGAGTTCGGAGTCCCGGATGAGATCGGGGACATGACGAGGAGTCTCGAAATGGCCGAGACGTAAAGATCGATATATTGGACGACTATATTCGGACTTCGGAAAGGTTCTGAGTGATTCGGGTATTTTTCGGAGTACCGGAGAGTTACGGGAATTCGTATTGGGCCTTAATGGGCCATACGGGAAAGGAGAAAAAGGCCCCAAAGGGTGGCCGCACCCCTCCCCTTGGTCTAGTCCGAATTGGACTAGGGAGGGGGGCCCCCTTCCTTCTTTCTCCTTCTCCCTTCCCTTCTCCTATTCCAACAAGGAAAGGAGGAGTCCTACTCCCGGTGGGAGTAGGACTCCCCCCTTGGCGCGCCCTCCTCCTAGGCCGGCCGCCTCCCCCCTTGCTCCTTTATATACGGGGGCAGGGGGGCACCCCATGGACACACAATTGATATACGATATTTTAGCCGTGTGCGGTGCCCCCCTCCACCATATTACACCTCGATAATATCGTAGCGGAGCTTAGGCGAAGCCCTGCGTCGGTAGAACATCATCATCGTCACCACGCCGTCATGCTGACGAAACTCTCCCTCAACACTCGGCTGGATCGGAGTTCGAGGGACGTCATCGAGCTGAACGTGTGCTGAACTCGGAGGTGCTGTGCGTTCGGTACTTGATCGGTCGGATCGTGAAAACGTACGACTACATCAACCGCGTTGTGTTAACGCTTCCGCTTTCGGTCTACGAGGGTACGTGGACAACACTCTCCCCTCTCGTTGCTATGCATCACCATGATCTTGCGTGTGCGTAGGAAATGTTTTGAAATTACTACGTTCCCCAACAGTGGCATCCGAGCCTGGTTTTATGCGTTGATGTTATGCACGAGTAGAACACAAGTGAGTTGTGGGCGATATAAGTCATACTGCTTACCAGCATGTCATACTTTGGTTCAGCGGTATTGTGAGATGAAGCGGCCCGGACCGACATTACGCGTACGCTTACGCGAGACTGGTTTCACCGTTGCGAGCACTCGTTGCTTAAAGGTGATTGGCGGGTGTCTGTCTCTCTCACTTTAGTTGAACCGAGTGTGGCTACGCCCGGTCCTTGCGAAGGTTAAAACAGCACCAACTTGACAAACTATCGTTGTGGTTTTGATGCGTAGGTAAGAACGGTTCTTGCTAAACCCATAGCAGCCACGTAAAACTTGCAACAACAAAGTAGAGGACGTCTAACTTGTTTTTGCAGGGCATGTTGTGATGTGATATGGTCAAGACATGATGCTATATTTTATTGTATGAGATGATCATGTTTTGTAACCGAGTTATCGGCAACTGGCAGGAGCCATATGGTTGTCGCTTTATTGTATGCATTGCAATCGCCATGTAATTGTTTTACTTTATCACTAAGCGGTAGCGATAGCCGTAAAAGCAATAGTTGGCGAGACGACAACGATGCTACGATGGAGATCAAGGTGTCGCGCCGGTGACGATAGTGATCATGACGGTGCTTCGGAGATGGAGATCACAAGCACAAGATGATGATGGCCATATCATATCACTTATATTGATTGCATGTGATGTTTATCTTTTATGCATCTTATCTTGCTTTGATTGACGGTAGCATTATAAGATGATCTCTCACTAAAATTTCAAGATAAAAGTGTTCTCCCTAAGTATGCACCGTTGCGAAAGTTCTTCGTGCTAAGACACCACGTGATGATCGGGTGTGATAGGCTCTACGTTCAAATACAACGGGTGCAAAACAGTTGCACACGCGGAATACTCAGGTTAAACTTGACGAGCCTAGCATATGCAGATATGGCCTCGGAACACGGAGACCGAAAGGTCGAGCGTGAATCATATAGTAGATATGATCAACATAGTGATGTTCACCATTGAAACTACTCCATCTCACGTGATGATCGGACATGGTTTAGTTGATATGGATCACGTGATCACTTAGAGGATTAGAGGGATGTCTATCTAAGTGAGAGTTCTTAAGTAATATGATTAATTGAACTTGAATTTATCATGAACTTAGTCCTGATAGTATTTTGCAAATTATGTTGTAGATCAATAGCTCGCGTTGTTGCTTTCCTGTGTTTATTCTTGATATGTTCCTAGAGAAAAATTATGTTGAAAGATCTTAGTAGCAAAGAAGCGGATTGGATCCGTGATCTGAGGATTATCCTCATTGCTGCACAGAAGAATTATGTCCTTGATGCACCGCTAGGTGACAGATCTATTGCAGGAGCAGATGCAGACGTTATGAACGTTTGGCTAGCTCAATATGATGACTACTTGATAGTTTAGTGCACCATGCTTAACGGCTTAGAATCGGGACTTCAAAGACGTTTTGAACGTCATGGACCATATGAGATGTTCCAGGTGTTGAAGTTAATATTTCAAGCAAATACCCGAGTTGAGAGATATGAAATCTCCAACAAGTTCTATAGCTAAAAGATGGAGGAGAATAGCTCAAGCAGTGAGCATGTGCTCAGATTGTCTGGGTACTACAATCGCTTGAATCAAGTGGGAGTTAATCTTCCAGATAAAATAGTGATTGACAGAATTCTCTAGTCACCATCACCAAGTTAGTAGAACTTCGTGATGAACTATAGTATGCAAGGGATGACGAAAGTAATTCCCGAGCTCTTCGTGATGCTGAAATCGACGAAGGTAGAAATCAAGAAAAACATCAAGTGTTGATGGTTGACGAGACCACTAGTTTCTAGAAAAGGGCAAAGGGAAGAAGGGGAACTTCAAGAAGAACGGCAAGCAAGTTGCTGCTCAAGTGAAGAAGCCTAAGTCTAGTCCTAAGTGTTGGAAATATGCCCTAGAGGCAATAATAAATTGGTTATTATTATATTTCCTTGTTCACGATAAACGTTTATTATCCATGCTAGAATTGTATTGATAGGAAACTCAGATACATGTGTGGATACATAGACAACACCATGTCCCTAGTAAGCCTCTAGTTGACTAGCTCGTTGATCAATAGATGGTTACGGTTTCCTAACCATGGACATTGGATGTCGTTGATAACGGGATCACATCATTAGGAGAATGATGTGATGGACAAGACCCAATCCTAAGCCTAGCACAAGATCGTGTAGTTCGTTTGCTCAGAGCTTTTCTAATGTCAAGTATCATTTCCTTAGACCATGAGATTGTGCAACTCCCGGATACCGTAGGAATGCTTTGGGTGTACCAAACGTCACAACGTAACTGGGTGACTATAAAGGTGCACTACAGGTATCTCCAAAAGTGTCTGTTGGGTTGGCACGAATCGAGACTGGGATTTGTCACTCCGTGTAAACGGAGAGGTATCTCTGGGCCCACTTGGTAGGACATCATCATAATGTGCACAATGTGACCAAGGAGTTGATCACGGGATGATGTGAGTTACGGAACGAGTAAAGAGACTTGCCGGTAACGAGATTGAACAAGGTATAGGGATACCGACGATCGAATCTCGGGCAAGTAACATACCGATGGACAAAGGGAATTGTATACGGGATTGATTGAATCCCCGACATCGTGGTTCATCCGATGAGATCATCGTGGAACATGTGGGAGCCAACATGGGTATCCAGATCCCGCTGTTGGTTATTGACCGGAGAACGTCTCGGTCATGTCTGCATGGTTCCCGAACCCGTAGGGTCTACACACTTAAGGTTCGATGACGCTAGGGTTATAGGGAAAGTATGTACGTGGTTACCGAATGTTGTTCGGAGTCCCGGATGAGATCCCGGACGTCACGAGGAGTTCCAGAATGGTCCGGAGGTAAAGATTTATATATAGGAAGTATGGTTTTGGCCACCGGAAGTGTTCCGGGCATCACCGGTAGTGTACCGGGACCACCGGAGGGGTCCGGGGGTCCACCGGGAGGGGCCACGGGGCCCCGGAGGCATACATGGGCCAAGTGTGAGAAGGGACCAGCCCCTAGGTGGGCTGGGGCGCCTCCCCACCAAGGCCCATGCGCCTGGAGAGAAGAGGGGGCAAACCCTAGGGCAGATGGGCCCTAAAGGCCCATGCCTGGTGCGCCTCCCTCTCCCCCCCACTTGGCCGCCACCCTAGATGGGTTTTGGGGCTGCCGCACCCCTTGGGGTGGAAACCCTAGAGGGGGCGCAGCCCCCTCCCTCTCCCCTATATATAGTTGAGGTATTGGGGGCTGCAAACACATGAGTTTTCCTCTCCCTGGCGCAGCCCTACCTCCTCCTCCTCCTCTCCCGCGGTGCTTGGCGAAGCCCTGCGGGATTGCCACGCTCCTCCATCACCACCATGCCGTTGTGCTGCTGCTGGACGGAGTCTTCCCCAACCTCTCCCTCTCTCCTTGCTGGATCAAGGCGTGGGAGACGTCACCGGGCTGTACGTGTGTTGAACGCGGAGGCACCGTTCTTCGGTGCTTAGATCGGAATCAACCGCGATCTGAATCGCTACGAGTACGACTCCCTCATCCGCGTTCTTGCAACGCTTCCGCATCGCGATCTACAATGGTATGTAGATGCACTCCCCTTCCCCTCGTTGCTAGATTACTCCATAGATTGATCTTGGTGATGCGTAGAAAATTTTGAATTTCTGCTACGTTCCCCAACAGTGGCATCATGAGCTAGGTCTATGCGTAGTTTCTACGCACGAGTAGAACACAAAGTAGTTGTGGGCGTAGATGTTGCCAATTCTTCTTGCCGCTACTAGTCTTATCTTGTTTCGGCGGCATTGTGGGATGAAGCGGCCCGGACCGACCTTACACGTACGCTTACGTGAGACAGGTTCCACCGACTGACATGCACTAGATGCATAAGGTGGCTAGCGGGTGTCTGTCTCTCCTACTTTAGTCGGAACGGATTCGATGAAAAGGGTCCTTATGAAGGGTAAATAGAAATTGGCAAATCACGTTGTGGTTTTACGTAGGTAAGAAACGTTCTTGCTAGAAACCTATACAAGCCACGTAAAACTTGCAACAACAATTAGAGGACGTCTAACTTGTTTTTGCAGCATGTGCTATGTGATGTGATATGGCCAGAAGATGTGATGAATAATATATGTGATGTATGAGATTGATCATATTCTTGTAATAGGAATCACGACTTGCATGTCGATGAATATGACAACCGGCAGGAGCCATAGGAGTTGTCTTTATTTTTTGTATGACCTGCGTGTCATTGAATAACGCCATGTAAATTACTTTACTTTATTGCTAAGCGTGTTAGCCATAGAAGTAGAAGTAATCGTTGGCGTGACAACTTCATGAAGACACAATGATGGAGATCATGATGATGGAGATCATGGTGTGATGCCGGTGACAAAGATGATCATGGTGCCACGAAGATGGAGATCAAAGGAGCAAAATGATATTGGCCATATCATGTCACTATTTGATTACATGTGATGTTTATCATGTTATGCATCTTATTTGCTTAGAACGACGGCAGCATAAATAAGATGATCCCTCACTAAAAATTTCAAGAGACGTGTTCCCCCTAACTGTGCACCGTTGCGAAGGTTCGTTGTTTCGAAGCACCACGTGATGATCGGGTGTGATAGATTCTAACGTTCGAATACAATGGGTGTTGACGAGCCTAGCATGTACAGACATGGCCTCGGAACACATGCGAAACACTTAGGTTGACTTGACGAGCCTAGCATGTACAGACATGGCCTCGGAACACAAGAGACCGAAAGGTCGAACATGAGTCGTATAGCAGATACGATCAACATGGAGATGTTCACCGATGATGACTAGTCCGTCTCACGTGATGATCGGACACGGCCTAGTTTGACTCGGATCATGTATCACTTAGATGACTAGAGGGATGTCTATCTGAGTGGGAGTTCATTAATCAGATGAACTTAATTATCATGAACATAGTCAAAAAGGTCTTTGCAAATTATGTCATGCGCTTTAGTTCTACTGTTTAAGATATGTTCCTAGAGAAAAAATTTAGTTGAAAGTTGGTAGTAGCAATTATGCGGACTAGGTCCGTAAACTGAGGATTGTCCTCATTGCTGCACAGAAGGCTTATGTCCTTAATGCACCGCTCGGTGTGCTGAACCTCAGCGTCGTCTGTAGATGTTACGAAACATCTGACATACACGTTTTGATGACTACGTGATAGTTCAGTGCTTATTGCTAACGGTTTAGAATTGTGGCACCAAAGATGTTTTTGAAACGTCGCAGAACATATGAGATGTTCCGAAGACTGAAATTGGGATTTCGGACTAGTGCCCACGTCAAGAGGTATGAGACCTCTGACAAAGTTTCTTAAGCCTGCAAACTAAGGGAGAAAAGCTCAATCGTTGAGCATGTGCTCAGATTGTCTGAGTACTACAATCGCTTGAATCGAGTGGGAGTTAATCTTCCTGATGAGGTAGTGATGGTTCTCCATAATCACTGCCACCAAGCTAGTAGAGCTTCGTGATGAACTATAACATATCAGGGATAGTTATGATAATCCTTGAGCAACTCGCGATGTTTGACACCGCGAAAGTAGAAATCAAGAAGGAGCATCAATTGTTGATGGTTAGTAAAACCACTAGTTTCTAGAAGGTCAAGGGCAAAAGGGAAACTTCATGAAACAACAAATCGTTTGCTGCTCTAGTGAAGAATCCCAAGGTTGAACCCAAACCCGAGACTAAGTGCTTCTGTAATGAGGGGAACGGTCACTGAAGCAGTACTACCCTAGATACTTGGTAGATGAGAAGGTAGGCAAGGTCGACAGAAGTATATTGGATATACATTATATGAATGTGTACTTTACTAGTACTCCTAGCGGCACCAGGGTATTAGATACCGGTTCGGTTGCTAAGTGTTAGTAACTCGAAATAAAAGCTGTGGAATAAACGGAGACTAGCTAAAGGTGAGATGACGATATGTGTTGGAAGTGTTTCCAAGGTTGATGTGATCAAGCATCGCATGCTCCCTCTACCATCGAGATTTGGTGTTTGCGTTGAGCATGATTGGATTATGTTTATCGCAATACGGTTATTCATTTAAGGAGAATAATGGTTACTCTATTTATTTGAATAATACCTTCAATGGTCTTGCACCTAAAATGAATCTCGATCGTAGTGATACACATGTTCATGCCAAAAGATATAAGATAGTAATGATAGTTCCACATACTTGTGGCACTGCCATTTGAGTCATATTAGTATAGAACGCATGAAGAAGCTCCATGTAGATGGATCTTTGGACTCGGTCGTTTTTGAAAAGATTGAGACATGCGAACCATGTCTATTGGTATATATGCATGAAGAAACTCCATGCAGATGGATCGTTTGGACTCACTTGATTTTGAATCACTTGAGACATGCAAATCATACCACATGGGCAAGATGACTGAAAGGCCTCGATTTCAGTAAGATGGAACAATAGAGCAACTTGTTGGAAGTAATACATTTTGATGTATGCAGTCCAATGAGTGCTGAGGCATGCAGTGGATATCGTTATGTTCTTACTTCACAGATGATTTGAGTAGATGCTGAGTGTATTTACTTGATGAAACACAAGTCTGAATTATTGAAAGGTTCAAGTAATTTCAGAGTGAAGTTGAAGATCGTCGTGACAAGAGGATAAAATGTCTGTGATATGATCATAGAGATGAATATCTGAGTTACGAGTTTGGCACACAATTAAGACATTGTGGAAAGTGCTTCACAATTAATACCGCCTGGAACACCATAGTGTGATGGTGTGTACGAACATCATAACTGCACCCTATTGGATATGGTGCATACCATGATGTCTCTTATCGAATTACCACTATCGTTTATGGGTTAGGCATTAGAGATAACCGCATTCACTTTAAAAGGGGCACCACGCAATTCCGTTGAGACGACACCGTTTAGAGAAACCTAAGTTGTCGTTTCTTAAAAGTTTGGGGCTGCGATGCTTATGTGAAAAAGTTTTAGGCTGATAAGCTCGAACCTAAAGCGGATAAATGCATCTTCATAGAAAACCCAAAACAGTTGGGTATACCTCCTATTTCAGATCTGGAAGCAAAAGTAATTGCTTCTAGAAACGAGTCCTTTCTCGAGGAAAAGTTTCTCTCGAAAGAATTGAGTGGGAGGATGGTGGAGACTTGATAAGTTTATTGAATCGTCACTTCAACTAGTGTGTAGCAGGGCACAGGAAGTTGTTCCTGTGGCACCTACACCAATTGAAGTGGAAGCTTATGATAGTGATCATGAAACTTCGGATCAAGTCACTACCAAACCTCGTAGGACGACGAGGATGCGTGCTACTTCAGAGTGGTACGTGATCCTGTCTTGGAAGTGATGTTGCTAGACAACAATGAACCTACGAGCTATGGAGAAGCGATGGTGGGCCCATATTCCGACAAATGGTTAGAAGCCATGAAATCCGAGATAGGATCCATGTATAAATGGATCTTTAAGAAGAAGACGGACATGGACGGTAATGTTACCGTCTATGAAGCTCGACTTGTGGCAAAGAGAATTTTCACAAGTTCAAGGAGTTGACTACGATGAGATTTTCTCATCCGTAGCGATGCTTAAGTCTGTCGGAATCATGTTAGCATTAGCTGCATTTATGAAATCTGGCAGATGGATGTCAAAACAAGTTTCCTTACCAGTTTTCGTAAGGAAAGGTTGTATGTGATACAATCAGAAAGTTTTTTTCGATCCTAAGGATGCTAAAAGGTATGCTAGCTCCAGCGATCCTTCCATGGACTAGAGCAAGCATCTCGGAGTCAGAATATAAGCTTTGATGGAGCGATCAAAGTTTTTGGGTTTATACAAAGTTTGTTAGAAACTTGTATTTACAATAAAGTGAGTGGGAGCGCTACAACATTTCTGATAAGTATATGTGAATGACATATTGTTGATCCGAAATGATGTAAAATTTCTGGAAAGCATAAAGGGTTGTTTGAAAGGAGTTTTTCAAAGGAAGACCTGGATAAAAACTGCTTACATATTGGGCATCAAGATCTATAGAGATAGATCAAGACGCCCGATGATACTTTCAAAGAACGCACACCTTGACATGATTTTGAAAGAGTTCAAAATAGATCAGCAAAGAAGGAGTTCTTGGCTGTGTTACAAGGTGTGAGTATTGAGTAAGACTCAAGACCTGACCACAGCAGAAGAGAGAGAAAGGACGAAGGTCGTCCCCTATGCTTTAGACGTGGGCTCTACAGTTTGCTATGTTGTGTACCGCACTTGAAGTGTGCCTTGCCATGAGTTGGTCAAGGGGTACAATAGTGATCCGGGAATGGATCACATGACAGCGGTCGAACTTATCCTTAGTGGACTAAGGAATTTTCTCGATTATGGAGGTGAAAAGGAGTTCGTCGTAAAGGGTTACGTCGATGCGAACTTTGACGCTAATCCGGATGACTCTGAGTAGTAAACCGGGTTCGTATAGTAGAACAATTATTTGAAATGGCTCCAAATAGCGCGTGGTAGCATCCACAAGATGACATAGATATTCGTAAAGCACACTCGGATCTGAAAGGTTCAGACCCGTCGACTAATAACCTCTCTCACAAGCATAACATGATCAAACCAGAACTCATTGAGTGTTAATCACATAGTGATGTGAACTAGATTGTTGACTCTAGTAAACTCTTTGGATGTTGGTCACATGGTGATGTGACCTGTCAGTGTCAATCACATGGTGATGTGAACTAGATTATTGACTCTAGTGCAAGTGGGAGACTGTTGGAAATATGCCCTAGAGGCAATAATAAATTGGTTATTATTATATTTCCTTGTTCACGATAAACGTTTATTATCCATGCTAGAATTGTATTGATAGGAAACTCAGATACATGTGTGGATACATAGACAACACCATGTCCCTAGTAAGCCTCTAGTTGACTAGCTCATTGATCAATAGATGGTTACGGTTTCCTAACCATGGACATTGGATGTCGTTGATAACGGGATCACATCATTAGGAGAATGATGTGATGGACAAGACCCAATCCTAAGCCTAGCACAAGATCGTGTAGTTCGTTTGCTCAGAGCTTTTCTAATGTCAAGTATCATTTCCTTAGACCATGAGATTGTGCAACTCCCGGATACCGTAGGAATGCTTTGGGTGTACCAAACGTCACAACGTAACTGGGTGACTATAAAGGTGCACTACAGGTATCTCCAAAAGTGTCTGTTGGGTTGGCACGAATCGAGACTGGGATTTGTCACTCCGTGTAAACGGAGAGGTATCTCTGGGCCCACTTGGTAGGACATCATCATAATGTGCACAATGTGACCAAGGAGTTGATCACGGGATGATGTGAGTTACGGAACGAGTAAAGAGACTTGCCGGTAACGAGATTGAACAAGGTATAGGGATACCGACGATCGAATCTCGGGCAAGTAACATACCGATGGACAAAGGGAATTGTATACGGGATTGATTGAATCCCCGACATCGTGGTTCATCCGATGAGATCATCGTGGAACATGTGGGAGCCAACATGGGTATCCAGATCCCGCTGTTGGTTATTGACCGGAGAACGTCTCGGTCATGTCTGCATGGTTCCCGTAGGGTCTACACACTTAAGGTTCGATGACGCTAGGGTTATAGGGAAAGTATGTACGTGGTTACCGAATGTTGTTCGGAGTCCCGGATGAGATCCCGGACGTCACGAGGAGTTCCAGAATGGTCCGGAGGTAAAGATTTATATATAGGAAGTATGGTTTTGGCCACCGGAAGTGTTCCGGGCATCACCGGTAGTGTACCGGGACCACCGGAGGGGTCCGGGGGTCCACCGGGAGGGGCCACGGGGCCCCGGAGGCATACATGGGCCGAGTGTGAGAAGGGACCAGCCCCTAGGTGGGCTGGGGCGCCTCCCCACCAAGGCCCATGCGCCTGGAGAGAAGAGGGGGCAAACCCTAGGGCAGATGGGCCCTAAAGGCCCATGCCTGGTGCGCCTCCCTCTCCCCCCCACTTGGTGTAACACCCTGGGAATCATGCTACAGTAACTCCCTGTGATTAAGCTAATCATGTTGCTAAACAGGGCTTGATCACATTGGAATCACCTTCCTTTTCTAACTCCTAGTTCAAACTTCAAATATAATTAAAGTGAAAAATAAAAGTTTTCAAAAACTCAAACAAAAATGTTCTGTGGGTGCTAAATAATACACTGGCAATTATGGTGGAGAAAACTCCTTTTTATAAAATGCCTAAATATTTTAAATGAAATAAAACAGAAAAGGAAATAAACAAATAAAAGGAAAACAGAAAACAAAACAGAACAGAAAAAGAAAAAAAGGAGAAGGCCCGTTCCCCCACGGCACCCCGGCCCAAACTGGGCCACCACCCCCGAACCCCCCCGGCCCAGTCGCCCCAGCCCACTCTCCCCCCCCCCCCCCCGCGTCCCCTTCCCTGTTCCCCCGACCGGGTCGGAACAGGGGCGCGCGCTCCCGCCCGACCACCTCGCCGGCACCGACGCCGGAGAGGATAAGGGCGCCAGCGGCCCCCGCCCCCTCGGGTCTCTCTCCCACTCACCCCGCTCACTCCCTCGGCCTCTGCGCCTCTTCCCCCGCCAGATCCACCTCTCTCTCCCCTTCGATCCCCTCTATCCGCGCGTGCTCGCCGCCGTTCACCGTCGAACTCGCGGCCACCGTGCCCCGATCGCCCCGACGACGTGCCCGAACGACTTCCCGCCGTCGACTACGTCGACTACGCCCTCGGGAACGAGTCGAGCGCCTCTGCACCGGCCTCCCCGAGCTCGTCTTCAACCTTCGGCCGCCGTCGTTCGTCGCCGATTCCGGCTACCCCGCGCCCTCCCCGAGCTCACTGCCACTCCCTACAGCCTCGCAGTGAGCCTCTCCTTCTCCTCCCCCTCTCCGTTAGCTCGCTCGCGCTCCGTAGCTGCTCCCCCACGCGCGCCCGAACGCCACGCCGCGGAGCTCGCCGCCGGCGTGTCTCCGGTGACCAAATGGTCACGGGCGTAGGCCCGCTAGCCTGACCGCACCGTGCCGCACCCGCCTAGGTAGTTAGTTCGGCCGTTCGCGCGCTCTAACGCAGCTTCCGTCGGGCACCCGTAGCACCTCGCCGCCGGCGAGCTCGTAGCGGTCGTCCCCGGCCGTTCCAGCCCCTCCGACCACCGCCGTTGGACGCGCGACGTCGAGCCGCGTCGAACGCGCCCAGCCCCGCCCCCGCAAACCCACTGTGGGTGAAACCCGCGCCCCTCCCGCGCGCGCCGCCGTGCGTTTTGGTCGCCGGCGTTGCTCCGGCGCCGGCCGCCGACGTGGCAGGCCTGGGGCCACCCCAGTGCCCCTGCCAGTGGCCCCCACGGGCCCCAGTTGACTGGGTTGACCCAGTCAACTGCTGACTGGGCAGGCCCAGTCACTGACATGCGGGCCCCGCCGCAAAAATAAAAGAAAAAGAAAATGTTTTATAAATAAGAATAATTATTTTAACTAATCACTCACTGACATGTGGGGCCCACCCCTCTAATTATACTGTTAGATTAGTTTAAATAGATATTAGAATAACAGAGACTGACATGTGGGTCCCACTGGACCCACCTGTCTGGTTTGACTGGTCAGCCGACCTGTTGACTTGCCGACGTCAGCATTGCCTCATGCTGACGTCATAATTCATTTTTCTTAATATAAATAATTCCAGAAATTCAAATAAACTTTGAAAATTCATATCTTTTAAACCGTAACTCGGATGAAAATGTTTTCTATATGAAAGTTGCTCAGAACGACGAGACAAATCCGGATACGCAGTCCGTTCGTCCACCACACCTCCCTAACCTATCGAACTAGCAACTTTCCCCCCTCCGGTCCGTCTGTCCGAAAACGCGTAACATCGGGAATACCTCCCGGATGTTCCCCCCCCCTTCACCGATACCACCTGCTGTCGCGTTAGGACACCCCTAGCACCGCTCATTGTCATGTCACGCATCGTCATGCTTATGTTTGCATTGTATTTACTGTTTCTTCCCCCTCTTCTCTCCGGTAGACTACGAGACCGACACTGCTGCTGCCCAGTTCGACTACGGAGTCGACGACCCCTCCTACTTGCCAGAGCAACCAGGCAAGCCCCCCCCTTGATCACCAGATATCGCCTACTCTTCTCTATACTGCTTGCATTAGAGTAGTGTAGCATGTTACTGCTTTTCGATATCCTATCCTGATGCATAGCCTATCCTTGCTACTACTGTTGTTACCTTTACCTGCAATCCTACATGCTTAGTATAGGATGCTAGTTTTCCATCAGTGGCCCTACATTCTTGTCCGTCTGCTGTGCTATACTATCGGGCCGTGATCACCTGGGCGGTGATCATGGGTATATACTTATATACTAAATACATGACACATGTGGTGACTAAAGTCGGGTCGGCTCGTTGAGTACCCGCAAGTGATTCTGATGAGGGGGCTGAAAGGACAGGTGGCTCCACCCCGGTAGAGGTGGGCCTGGGTTCCTGACAGCCCCCGACTGTTACTTTATGGCGGAGCGACAGGGCAGGTTGAGACCGCCTAGGTGAGAGGTGGGCCTGGCCCTGGTCGGCGTTCGCAGATAAACAACACGCTTAACGAGTTCTGGGTATTTGATCTGAGTCTGGCCATTTGGTCTATACGCACTAACCATCTACGTGGGACTAGTTACGGGTATCCCGAGGTCGTGGTATCAGCCGAAGCTCTTTTGACGTCAGCGACTGAGTGGCGCGCGCCGCATTGGACCGTAAGCTCGCGCTTGTATTAAGGGGGGTAGGTCTGCTTCCGGCCGCGTACGCAACGTGCAGGTGTGCATAGGGCGATGGGCCCAGACCCCTGCGCGCATAGGTTTAGACCGGCGTGCTGACCTCTCTGTTGAGCCTAGGTGGGGCTGCGACGTGTTGATCTTACGAGGCCGGGCATGACCCAGAAAAGTGTGTCCGGCCAAATGGGATCGAGCGTGTTGGGTTATGTGGTGCACCCCTGCAAGGAAGTTTATCTATTCGAATAGCCGTGTCCCTCGGTAAAAGGACGACCCGGAGTTGTACCTTGACCTTATGACAACTAGAACTGGATACTGAATAAAATACACCCTTCCAAGTGCCAGATACAACCCGGTGATCGCTCTCTAACAGGGTGACGAGGAGGGGATCGCCGGGTAGGATTATGCTATGCGATGCTACTTGGAGGACTTCAATCTACTCTCTTCTACATGCTGCAAGATGGAGATGTCCAGAAGCGTAGTCTTCGACAGGACTAGCTATCCCCCTTTTAATTCTGGCAATCTGCAGTTCAGTCCACTGATATGCCCCTTTACACATATACCCATGCATATGTAGTGTAGCTCCTTGCTTGCGAGTACTTTGGATGAGTACTCACGGTTGCTTCTCTCCTTCTTTCCCCCTTCCTATCTATCTGATTGTCGCAACCAGATATTGGAGTCCAGGAGCCAGACGCCACCGTCGACGATGACACCTACGACACTGGAGGTGCCTACTACTACGTGCAGGCCGCTGACGACGACCAGGAGTAGTTAGGAGGTCCCAGGCAGGAGGCCTACGCCTCGTTCGATCTGTATCCCTGTTTGTGCTAGCCTTCTTAAGGCAAACTTGTTTACCTTATGTCTGTGCTCAGATATTGTTGCTTCCGCTAACTCGTCTATGATCGAGCACTTGTATTCGAGCCCTCGAGGCCCCTGGCTTGTATTATAAAGCTTGTATGACTTATTTATGTTTTAGAGTTGTGTTGTGATATCTTCCCGTGAGTCCCTGATCTTGATCGTACACATTTGCGTGCATGATTAGTGTACGGTCAAATCGGGGGCGTCACACTTGGCCGCCACCCTAGATGGGTTTTGGGGCTGGCGCACCCCTTGGGGTGGAAACCCTAGAGGGGGCGCAGCCCCCTCCCTCTCCCCTATATATAGTTGAGGTATTGGGGGCTGCAAACACATGAGTTTTCCTCTCCCTGGCGCAGCCCTACCTCCTCCTCCTCCTCTCCCGCGGTGCTTGGCGAAGCCCTGCGGGATTTCCACGCTCCTCCATCACCACCATGCCGTTGTGCTGCTGCTGGACGGAGTCTTCCCCAACCTCTCCCTCTCTCCTTGCTGGATCAAGGCGTGGGAGACGTCACCGGGCTGTACGTGTGTTGAACGCGGAGGCACCGTTCTTCGGTGCTTAGATCGGAATCAACCGCGATCTGAATCGCTACGAGTACGACTCCCTCATCCGCGTTCTTGCAACGCTTCCGCATCGCGATCTACAATGGTATGTAGATGCACTCCCCTTCCCCTCGTTGCTAGATTACTCCATAGATTGATCTTGGTGATGCGTAGAAAATTTTGAATTTCTGCTATGTTCCCCAACACTAAGCCTGAGACTAAGTGCTTCTACTGCAAAGGGACTGGTCACTGGAAGCAGAACTACCCCAACTATTTGGTGGATAAGAAGGATGGCAAAGTGAACAAAGGTATATTGGATATACATGTTATTGATGTGTACTTTACTAGTGTTTATAGCAACCCCTCGGTATTTGATACTGGTTCAGTTGCTAAGAGTAGTAACTCGAAACGGGAGTTGCAGAATAAACAGAGACTAGTAAAAGGCGAGGTGACGATGTGTGTTGGAAGTAGTTCCAAGATTGATATGATCATCATCGCACACTCCCTATACTTTCGGGATTAGTGTTGAAACTAAATAAGTGTTATTTGGTGTTTGCGTTGAGCATGAATATGATTTGATCATGTTTTTTGCAATACGGTTATTCATTTAAATTAGAGAATAATTGTTGTTCTGTTTACATGAATGGTCATACACCCAATAAAATGGTTTGTTGGATCTCGATCGTAGTGATACACATATCCATAATAATGAAGCCAAAAGATGCAAAGTTAATAATGATAGTGCAACTTATTTGTGGCACTGCCGTTTAGGTCATATTGGTGTAAAGCGCATGAAGAAACTCCATACTGATGGGATTTTGGAATCACTTGATTATGAATCACTTGATGCTTGCGAACCGTGCCTCATGGGCAAGATGACTAAAACGCCGTTCTCCGGAACTATGGAGAGAGCAACAGATTTGTTGGAAATCATACATACAGATGTATGTGGTCCGATGAATATTGAGGCTCGTAGCAGGTATCATTATTTTCTGACCTTCACAGATGATTAGAGCAGATATGGGGATATCTACTTAATGAAACAGAAGTCTGAGACATTTTGAAAAGTTCATATAATTTCAGAGTGAAGCGGAAAATCATCGTAACAAGAAAATAAAGTTTCTACGATCTGATCGTGGAGAAGAGTATTTGAGTTACGAGTTTGGCCTTCAGTTAAAACAATGTGAAATAGTTTCACTACTCACGCCACCTGGAACACCACGGTGTAATGGTGTGTCCGAACATCGTAACCGTACTTTATTAGATATGGTGCGATATATGATGTCTCTTACCGATCTACCACTATCGTTTTGGGGTTATGCATTAGAGACAGCTGCATTCACGTTAAATAGGGTACCATCTAAATCCGTTGAGACGACATCTTATGAACTGTGGTTTGGCAAGAAACCAAAGTTGTCGTTTCTTAAAGTTTGGGGTTGCGATGCTTATGTGAAAAAGTTTCATCCTGATAAGCTCAAACCCAAATCGGAGAAATGTGTCTTCATTGGATACCCAAAGGAGACAGTTGGGTACACCTTCTATCACAGATCCGAAGGCAAGACATTCGTTGCTAAGAATGGATCCTTTCTAGAGAAGGAGTTTCTCTCGAAAGAAGTGAGTGGGAGGAAAGTAGAACTTGATGAGGTAACTATACCTGCTCCCTTATTGGAAAGTAGTTCATCGCAGGAACCAGTTTCTGTGACGCCTATACCAATTAGTGAGGAAGTTAATGATGATGGTCATGGAACTTCAGATCAAGTTATTACTGAACCTCGTAGGTCAACCAGAGTAAGATCCGCACCAGAGTGGTACGGTAATCCTGTTCTGGAGGTTATGTTACTAGACCATGACGAACCTACGAACTATGAAGAAGCGATGGTGAGCCCAGATTCCGCAAAATGGCTTGAGGCCATGAAATCTGAGATGAGATCCATGTATGAGAACAAAGTATGGACTTTGATTGACTTGCCCAATGATCGGTGAGCCATTGAGATTAAATGGATCTTCAAGAGGAAGACGGACGCTGATAGTAGTGTTACTATCTACAAAGCTAGAATTGTCGCAAAAGGTTTTCGACAAGTTTAAGGTGTTGACTACGATGAGAGTTTCTCACTCGTATCTATGCTTAAGTCTATCCGAATCATGTTAGCAATTGCCGCATTTTATGAAATCTGGCAAATGGATAAACAAAACTGCATTCCTTAATGGATTCATTAAAGAAGAGTTGTATATGATGCAACCAGAAGGTTTTGTCAATCCTAAAGGTGCTAACAAAATATGCAAACTCCAGCAATCCATTTATGGACTGGTGCAAGCATCTCGGAGTTGGAATATACGCTTTGATAAGTTGATCAAATCATATAGTTTTATACATACTTGCGGTGAAGCCTGTATTTACAAGAAAGTGAGTGGGAGCACTACAACATTTCTGATAAGTATATGTGAATGACATATTGTTGATCGAAAATAATGTAGAATTATTCTGCAAAGCATAAAGGAGTGTTTGAAAGGAGTTTTTCAAAGAAAGACCTCGGTGAAGCTGCTTACATATTGAGCATCAAGATCTATAGAGATAGATCAAGACGCTTGATAAGTTTTTCAATGAGTACATACCTTGACAAGATTTTGAAGTAGTTCAAAATGGAACAGTCAAAAAAAGAGTTTCTTGCCCGTGTTACAAGGTGTGAAATTGAGTAAGACTCAAAGCCAAACCACGGCAGAAGATAGAAAGAGAATGAAAGTCATTCCCTATGCCTCAGCCATAGGTTCTATAAAGTATGCCATGCTGTGTACCAGATCTATTGTATACCCTACACTGATTTTGGCAAGGGAGTACAATAGTGATCTAGGAGTAGATCACTGGACAGCGGTCAAAATTATCCTTAGTGGAATAAGGATATGTTTCTCGATTATGGAAGTGACAAAAGGTTTGTCGTAAAGGGTTATGTCGATGCAAGTTTTGACACTAAACTAGATGACTCTAAGTCTCGGTCTAGATACATATTGAAAGTGGGAGCAATTAGCTAGAGTAGCTCCGTGCAGAGCATTGTAGACATAGAAATTTGCAAAATACTTACGGATCTGAATGTGACAGACCTGATGACTAAAATTATCTCACAAGCAAAACATGGTCACACCTTAGTACTCTTTGGGTGTCAATCACATAGCGATGTGAACTAGATTATTGACTCTAGTAAACCCTTTGGGTGTTGGTCACATGACGATGTGAACTATGGGTGTTAATCACATGGTGATGTGAACTATTGATGTTAAATCACATGGCGATGTGAACTAGATTATTGACTCTAGAGCAAGTGGGAGACTGAAGGAAATATGCCCTAGAGGCAATAATAAAGTTATTATTTATTTCCTTATATCATGATAAATGTTTATTATTCATGCTAGAATTGTATTAAACCGGAAACATAATACATGTGTGAATACATAGACAAACAGAGTGTCACTAGTATGCCTCTATTTGACTAGCTCGTTAATCAAAGATGGTTATGTTTCCTAGCCATAGACATGAGTTGTCATTTGATTAACGGGATCACCTCATTAGGAGAATGATGTGATTGACTTGACCCATTCCGTTAGCTTAGCACTCGATCGTTTAGTATGTTGCTATTGCTTTCTTCATGACTTATACATGTTCCTATGACTATGAGATTATGCAACTCCCGTTTACCGGAGGAACACTTTGTGTGCTACCAAACGTCACAACGTAACTGGGTGATTATAAAGGTGCTCTACAGGTGTCTCCAAAGGTACTTGTTGGGTTGGCGTATTTCGAGATTAGGATTTGTCACTCCGATTGTCGGAGAGGTATCTCTGGGCCCACTCAGTAATACACATCACTATAAGCCTTGCAAGCATTGTAACTAATGAGTTAGTTGCAGGATGATGTATTACGGAACGAGTAAAGAGACTTGCCGGTAACGAGATTGAACTAGGTATCGAGATATCGACGATCGAATCTCGGGCAAGTACATACCGATGACAAAGGGAACAACATATGTTGTTATGCGGTCTGACCGATAAAGATCTTCGTAGAATATGTGGGAACCAATATGAGCATCCAGGTTCCGCTATTGGTTATTGACCGGAGAGGTGTCTCGGTCATGTCTACATAGTTCTCGAACCCGTAGGGTCCGTACGCTTAACGTTACGATGACAGTTTTATTATGAGTTTATATATTTTGATGTACCGAAGGAGTTCGGAGTCCCGGATGAGATCGGGGACATGACGAGGAGTCTCGAAATGGCCGAGACGTAAAGATCGATATATTGGACGACTATATTCGGACTTCGAAAAGGTTCCGAGTGATTCGGGTATTTTTCGGAGTACCGGAGAGTTACGGGAATTCGTATTGGGCCTTAATGGGTCATACGGGAAAGGAGAAAAAGGCCCCAAAGGGTGGCCGCACCCCTCCCCTTGGTCTAGTCCGAATTGGACTAGGGAGGGGGGTTGCCCCCTTCCTTCTTTCTCCTTCTCCCTTCCCTTCTCCTATTCCAACAAGGAAAGGAGGAGTCCTACTCCCGGTGGGAGTAGGACTCCCCCCTTGGCGCGCCCTCCTCCTAGGCCGGCCGCCTCCCCCCTTGCTCCTTTATATACGGGGGCAGGGGGCACCCCATGGACACACAATTGATATACGATATTTTAGCCGTGTGCGGTGCCCCCCTCCACCATATTACACCTCGATAATATCGTAGCGGAGCTTAGGCGAAGCCCTGCATCGGTAGAACATCATCATCGTCACCACGCCGTCGTGCTGATGAAACTCTCCCTCAACACTCGGCTGGATCGGAGTTCGAGGGACGTCATCGAGCTGAACGTGTGCTGAACTCGGAGGTGCCGTGCGTTCGGTACTTGATCGGTTGGATCGTGAAGACGTACGACTACATCAACCGCGTTGTGTTAACGCTTCCGCTTTCGGTCTACGAGGGTACGTGGACAACACTCTCCCCTCTCGTTGCTATGCATCACCATGATCTTGCGTGTGCGTAGAATTTTTTTTAAAATTACTACGTTCCCCAACAGTCGCGATCACGATCTCAAACAATTTGGATTCTAAGTCGTATACTTACCGGGCAAGAAATAATTAATGTCTGCCAAGCCATCAAAAAATAAAACGACAAAAGTAAGCTGCGCCCCTCAAGGCATCAGACCGGATTTTGGCGGACAATTTACCCGCATGTTGCATGCGCGCGCCACCCCGTGCCATTTTTTCACTGTATAAAGAGGTCCACTTAACTAGCAGTATGGGACTAAACTTTAGCACTACCATCTGGCGTTTTTTTTCTCATGTGCCACTTTGAGGTTCATAAATTGTTAATGAGCCAAGCTCATTTACTTTTAACAGAGGCGACTGCAGGTTACGCATCTCCGGCAAATAGGAGGGTTTTGATGGCGATCCCTATTTGACGCTTCAGGCGCCACTTCCCATTGTTTTCGCAAACAGGCACTCACAGCGCGTCTAGTTGAGCTCGGCCCATCTTTTTTTACTGTTTGTAAAACAAAAAATAGGGTGTACGCCCGGATTCAAACCGGCGACCTCCTGATAGATGGCTTGCTGCTCTAACCACCCTACTGCGTTAACCTTATATGCTCAATAAGAATTTCTTCTCTCTTTTCTTCTGAAAGTCCTTTTCCTTTTTCTATTTCTTTTTCTATTTTCACATTTTTCTTTTTTATTCAGAACGGTCTTGTTTGGCTTTTTTATGCTAATTGAATGAACATTTTTTTAAGTTGATGAACTTTTTCAAAGATGTTGAACCTTTTTTCAAAATTGATGCACTTTTTTTTCAAAATGAACAAACTTTTTTGAAAATAAATGTACATTTTTTTAATTTAGTGAACCTTTTCAAATCTGATTTTTCTTTCAAATTTTGTGAACTATTTTTCAAAATCGATATTTTCTTGAAATTTTCGAACTTTTTACGTAAAACGATGAACTATTTTCAAAATTGATGTACATTTTCCAAATTTAACAAACGTTTTCAAAATCAAATGAACTTTTTTTCAAAGTCAATGATTTTTTTCGAATTTGATTTTTTGAAATTTGTGAACTATTTTTCAAAATTGATGATTTTTTTTCAAATTTGTGATTTTTTTTGTAAAACGATGAACTTTTTTCAAAATTGATGAACTTCTTTCAAATTTGTGAACTTTTTTGAAAAATGATTATATTTTTTCTAATTCGTGAAATAATTTTGAATTCATGATTTATTTGTGAATTTTCAAATTTTCTTCACTATTTTTCAAAAAAAATCATGTTTTTCTAAAATCTATGTGTAATAAATAATGCGGCTACACTTATTCTTAAAAGTTCGTGCTGGTATCATTGACTAGTGGCTAGTTGCCTTACTCTAGTGGTAACGCAACCTACACTGTTGCTAAACGGCGCAAGATTGATAACTTATCGGAGCAATATTTTATGGGTTTTTTGCGCTACAGATAAATTTACGCTGCGCTACGTGTTGGGGGCCGGCCCACCTGGCGTGGCAGTGAGTGCCAGCTGCCTGAGCGGAGCTCTTCAGACTGCCAAAGCAAACAGAAAAATAAGCATACCTAAAAAATAGAAAAATCTTTACTTCTAAATGGGAGTTGGTAGTCTCGCTTCACCTCCATCAACCTCTCGACAAACCCTAGATTACGCCCTCGAGCGTCATACATGCGACCTTTCGCTGGAGCGCATCCAATTTGGCCGGCCCAATTGATGCGTGCATTAAGTCAATCAAATCAACACTTATCCAAATCAACGTCGTGCATTAACTTATTCAAATTTTCGTTTTTTCTGTGTTCTATGTTTTTTCTATTCCTTTCCCTTTCTCTTTTTTCATTTTTGCCTTCCAATTTTAGTTTTTTTTCTTTTTTCGTAAATCTAGAATTTTAAAATAAACAAATAAATAAGAATTTCAATTTTTTTGTTCAAAATTTAGGGAAAAAAATCAGAATTCTAAAATTTAGTTCCTCTTTTGAAAAATGTTTGAACTTTAAGTTTTTATAGCACAAATGCCCGTGCATTGCAACGGGAGAAAATTTATGCATCACCTGTGCTCGTGCGTTGCAACGGGAGAGAACTGACCTATAATCAAATTTAGTGAGAACTGTATATGCAAAGATAACACCACGTGCTTCATACAAAGAAACCGCTAGTTCATGAAAATGTCCACCAGCGCAGATATATCAAGAATCAAAACAACTCACTGAAAATGTCCGTCGCTGCAGCCATGGGGATCGCTCTCGCCGGGCTACGCCGACGGCGACGCGCACGGTGAGTTCAACCCAAACGTCACCTTCCCCCCATGGACACCCGGCCCAGCGCACGCCCTCGCTCGCCTTCGCCGGCGTGCAGTACCCTCCATACAACTACTCGCCGCCCACCTACGCTTCCTCCCCGACGCCCCCACTCCGCCGTGGCGCGCTGCCCTTCTCGCACCTCGGCGACACCGACGAGACCGAGGCCGACATGGACGACATCATCGCGGCAGGTTCGGCCGCGGCCGCCGCGTCTCCCGGGTTCGTCACCCAGGACGAGACGGTGGATCTCAGCGGCGGCATGGACGGCGAGCTCGGCTACGTCTACGGCGAGGACGAGCAAGAGGAGCAGGAGCAGGAGCAGGAGGAGGACGAGGAGGAGGAGGAGGAGCCGGCGCCTATTCCGGCGAAGGGGCGCAAGAAGAAGAAGCGGGCAGCCAGGTTAGGCGAGCCGCGCATCAAGTGGGCGTCCAAGGAGGAGGAATGCCTCGCCGAAGCATGGAAGGTCGTCTGCCTCGACCCGACCACCGGCACGAACCAGAGCATCGAGACGTACTGCACACGGCGACTTCACCGACGCCTGAGGCCGACCCCGCCGAGTGATGCGTTGCGCAGGCGAACTTGTGGCACTCTGTTTTTTGTACGCCATACTACATCCGATCGCCGAACTGTGACTTGTGATCGCCGGACTTGTGGCGTCTTTTGTGATGAGCGGGAACGAGCAAGTTCGAATTTTCCGCATCCTGGGGGCGGCGCCTGGGGGCGTGACTGGGAGCTAGGTCGCCCCCAGGGGCCGAGCTAGCGCCGGTTCGCCCCAAGGCCGCTTTTTTTAGGCGCCCTGGGAGGCCGAACGGCCGGAGATGCTCTAAGTTTCAAGTGTTGAAACTTAACATTTAATTTTAAAATCCATCCAAACATATTTAAGATGGATCTTATTTGAAAGCCCTTGTCACGAGAAATACGGATTTGAAAAAAAACTTAATTTAAACTTTTCATTTAAAAGATATAAAAGTTTAAAAATCGAAAGCCCGAAATAAAATCACATCCGAGGGACCGCGACACAAATCCTCACCCGCTCCTGCCGCATTGCTTTTGGTTCTAGAGTCGCTAGTGCTGCGGCAAATTAGCTCTAAGTTTCTGTCATTACCATATGATCAGTTGGAGGCCTATTTTAGCCTCCAGTGAGGAAAGAAAGCAGTTCCAGGCTATGCTTTTAAGCCTGCCGTCGAAGACCAAGCAAAATCCTGCTTAGTAATTAGAAACCAATTAAGGCATCATCATGTAGCAATGTAGTACATTCATTATTCTACGGATGAATCCACTGAATTTGGCCACGTCGTGCGCCCTTCTTCCTAATCTCCTTTAATTCTCTTTTATTAGGGATGAATCCATTTAATTTGCCCACATCGTGAGTCAACCTTCCTAAATTTTTTTAATTACGAATGAATTCGCTTAATTCAAGGATGCCATGCGCCGGAGGCCCGGAGCCTTGCCTTCCTAATACTCCTTTAATACCGTCCGTGTGTCATGTTAGAAGGGAGAGAGGATTGATGGAATATGATGGATGTATTATTGAGCCTCGAGGACGAGTATATATTGAGTACAAGACTTGGAGGGTAAGACGCCTCTCCTAGAGATAAGGCAGGAATCCTAAACTACCAAATACATGTAAGCCAAATATATCTCTAACATCCCCCCGCAGTCGTAGCGGTAGCGTTGCGAACAACATGAGCGTCGCGGACGGTCAGACTGGAGAGAGTAGCAGCCAACGGGCTGACATCCCCCCGCAGTCATAGCGAGAGCGTCGTGGACGGTGTCGTGTTGCGGACGCGTTGACTGTAGAGGAAGCCGACGAGTTGCTCAAGCGGATGAAAACCCTTTGTGTCGTTGTCGAGGTAACCGAGTGCGTGGGTGGTGTAGCCGTGTCGAGGTAGCCGTGCGAAGAATACCGTGGTCGATGTCGAGTCGGGGAGCCGGTGTCGAGGATGTTGTCGTGGAGCCGCGGGCGCAAGAGGCGCCGAGTTAGCATGGGCGCAGTGGTGTCGAAGTAGGGGTGCGCCGGGGAAAAGATGTTGTTGACGACGTGTCGCGGCGGGTTTGCCAAGCCCGGGGACACATCGTAGACGAGGGCACGCACCGGTGTTGCCAGAACCGGGCATGCGTAGACGGACGAAGACGAAGTTGACGAAGCGCCGACCAGGCTTGCCAGGCCCGGGGACACGTCATGGATGAAGGCACGCATCGGTGTTGCCAGCACCGGACATGCGTAGACGAGGGACCTGCACGAGCTGTACGCCATGTCGGAGAAGTCGGAGGGGCCAGCAGAGAAGGACTCGACGACGATTGCGGCGTCCATCGGCGCGGGGCCAATGTCACCAACGGTGGTCGGAGTAGACGAAGTGGTCGGGGTAGATGATAGCGACGCTGGCGACGGGCTCGTGCTTGGACGAAGACGAATGGGGAGGACGGGCGGCGGCGGCTAGGTTAGGAGTGCGGCGACGGTGCTCGAAGTAGGCGAAGAACCCTGACAGCGTGACGAAGACCGGCGCGGACGGTGGCGTTCCCGCGCCAAGGGAGACGGCGCGGCGCATACCACGGGAGGTCGACGCGCTGTGACGGCGGAGTGGAGCGCGGGCCGCGGCGCTACGACCCGAAGGGGCAACGCAGCGGCGGCAGGCGGGTCGGGGCGACGGCGGGAAGACCTCAGGGCGGCGGCGGGGACCGCGGGCCGCGACGCTGCGGCCCGAAGGGGCGGCGCAACGGCAGTTCGCGAGTCGGTGCAGCCGCGGGGACGTCCACGGGGCGGCGGCGGGGACCGCATATCGCGACACTACGGCCCGAAGGGGCGACGCACGAGTCGATGCAGCCGCGAGGAGAACCACAGGGCGGCGGCGCTGCGGCCCGACGGGGAGACGCAGCGGCAGCCCTATGCTCGATCGGTGGAGAGGCGCGCTGAACTCGGGGACGATTTTCACGGGGCCTGCGGAGGCGCGCGCAACCGACGGGCCAGGTCGGTCGCACGGCGTAGATGAGGCGGATCGCAGCGGCGGGGGGTGATCAATCCGATCGCACGCGAGATCAGGGACGCCGCTCGGTGGAGGCGCGGTGGCGGCGGAGTCCGAGATGAAGCCGGCGGCGGCGGGCGGCAGGGCGGCTATGATTGGCCGCCGCATGGCGCGAGGCCGTCGGGTCGGGGTGATGCAGGAGTCTCGGTCGGAGCAGGGCGGTGACGGCCGGCGTAGATTGACGGGCGGGCCGTCGCGCGAACGGCGGCGGTGAAGGGCCGCCGCATGACGCGAGGCCGCCGGGTCGGGGCGACCGGCGGGCCGACGCGCGGACGACGTGCGAGGCCGCCGAGTCGAGGCGGTCGACGGGCAGACGCACGAGGCCTCCGGGTCGGTGAAGAAGCCGGTCAATCGCGCCGGTGTTGGAGTAGAGGCGCACGGGGTCGACGGCGGCGGTGGGCAACGCAAACTGGATCACATAGACCGGAAAACCAAAAAGTAGACGCCGATCAAAGCGACCGGCGAGAGAGAGAAAACCCGGATCAAAGAATCGGAAAAAAAAAGACTCTCTAGGGCAGCCGGCCAACACGGCCGGCTGACGAACCCTAGGTACGGGCGGCGCGGCCCCCGGCGGCGGTCATGGAGGCCGATCGCCCCGGGGGCGGCGCGCAGGTGCGGAAGCGGCGGCGGCTAGGGTTTAGGATCGACTTGTGATAGATACCATGTTAGAAGGGAGAGAGGATTGGTGGAATATGATGGATGTATTATTGAGCCTCGAGGGCGAGTATATATTGAGTACAAGACAAAGATAAGACGCCTCTCCTAGAGATAAGGCAAAAATCCTAAACTATGAAATACATATAACCCAAATATATCTCTAGCATGCCAGACCCTTCATCGTCCTCCTTTAATTCCATTTAGTTTACCCTTCCCTCGTTATCTCACATGTCCGTGTACATTAGTACTTTGGAGATCGCTAGTTCGATTCTGGAGAGCAAGTTTTTTTTTCCTTCTATTTTCCTAGACTGCAGTCAGCCCGCCGGGGTGTGTGATTTAAATGGGCTACAACTAAGATATAAGATGGGCCACAGCGACACAACTCGGGTTGTGCTCGACGGACGTGCGTGCGTGTGTCATATGTCCCTGAATTAGTACCATCTCGCATATATCTTAAATAGAAAATAAAATCACCGCGGGATGAAACCAAAAATATCATCTTGGTTTATTAGTAGGTAATAGATATAGATATAGATATAGATTCTCATTCCAAAATTTGTTCAAAATTCAAAAAAAAATCCCATTTTTTCCAAAAATGTTGTGCCCCCCCCCCCCCCTAAAATCAAGATTTTCATAATAAAATTGCATTTTAGAAAATATTCTAGATTGTAAAAATATTTCTGTAGTAGTGACATGTTAAAAAAATCAAAATAGTGTTTGCGGTTAAAAAACATATTTTCTGAAAATACATGACCCCACCACTATCAAGATCTCGCGGGCTAAACATGACCCGCAAGAAGACCACATCTCCTCACTCGGTCACCCCAACGCCGCGGAGACCATTTTTTTGTGGACATAACAATTATCTCTCTCGTTGCTTCTCAAAAAATATCTCTCCCATTGTATCGCACGACCATATGTGCTAGTGAAATCTTTAACAAAAATCTCAACTAAATCCAAACTTTCCTTGCCTTCCACTACTTATACCCAAATTAAATCAAATCTTAACATAACATCAACTAAAATCAAAGTTGGCTGGCACATTTGATGCGTGTGTGCATTTTTTTCCTATGTTTCATTTTTTTGGTTTCATTTTTTTATGAGCAACCTGTTATTTTGTGCTCGACAAACTATTAGAATCGATACTTCCCCAAAACGAAATCCAACCAAATCAGCACTTTTCTAAAACCACGCCATGCATTTACTCAACCAAATCAAATCTTAAAAAAAGCTCAACTAAAATCAAACTTTCTGTGCTTCCACTACTCATACCAAATGAAATCAAATCTTATCAAAACATCAACTGTAATCAAAGTTGGCTGGCCCATTTGACGCGTGCACGCGTTTTTAATTTCTGTTTTTTCCTAAGGTTTGTTTCTTGGTTTCTTTTTTTGTATTCACTTTTTTTAAGACCAACCTATTATTTTAATCTCGGCATACTAACAGAATCGGCATAGACTTATACTCCATGGTTAGTTGGTAGCGTGCCCCCATTCCGAATAAACCTCCCCCATTGACTTCTTCTATCCCACCAATTTATTTAAACCGGTTTATTAGCCCACTGATCTACTTTTGGTTTTTATTTGTCAAATCAACACAAATCATGCATATCGATCTTCGGTATATTTGATAATGTTTTTATGGAAAGGAATCAATCACGGTGATCTCTAATCAATCTTTAATGACTAAATCTATGAAAAGAATCAATGTCTTGTAACGCAAGGCAACACTTGTGTAAAGGAATCAATCACATGTCTATAATTTATCTGTATTATTAAAGGGCAATCTATGATTAAAAAGAAATCCGTAGTAGTCCTTGTTGCTACCCACCATTCCCACTGATTTTCCACTCCCATCGGTTTTACTGAAAAACATTATTTCTGATTCAGCTCGTACCGCACGAGTCTCTTCTCTCTCTCTCTCTCTCTCTCTCTCTCTCTCTCTCTGCTGATTCCCCTCCGTGTAGGGATCCTCCTATAGAATGAGGTTGCGCCTTCGCCGCTCAACTCCTCCCCTCCCCTTGACTAGGGTTTCTATATCAAGTTGCCAGCACCACGATGCGCACCTACCTATGGATGTCACCCTTCTTCCACCATGGTGAGCGACCCCGATCCCGGCATCAACTTGTGCCTGCTTTGCGGTAGTTCGAGGACCATGCGCAAAGGATGAGGTGTGGTGTCATGCTCTCCCCGACGATTTAAAGTCGTCTACCCTGCAGCACCGGCTCGATTCGGCTCCTCCACAGTTGGTCCTTAAATTGTTGATGTGTCACAGGAGCCTCGACGAAGGCGGCCGACGAATATGAAATTTGATGTTGACGGTAATAGAATTGTTGTCGATTTGTGTTTCTTGAAATTAAATGGTTTGCCATAGAATATGAAATTTCAATATGACACTTGTTGAACTAAAAATAATCTGGCAAGCAATAATAAAATAAAGAATTTCTCGGACATTCCTCGTGGTGGTGGAGTCCACAATGGCATCGCGAAGTAGTGGGTGGCGATATCGTAGGCCACAACATCTCGGACCGGTAGGTGGGGGCGGCCCAGGGCTAGCGCGTGAGCGGAGATGCTCCTCACAACCGGCATATGGATCCGCTCCATTCAGCCATGCCCGAGCTTCTCGACTGTTCCTCGTGATGGAGGCAGCGACCGCGGCGTCGCGGAGCGATGGGTGGCGGCGTCCCAGGCCCTGCGCGCGGGCAGACATGCTATTTAAGACGTTTTTTCGCGGGATGTTATTTAAGAGTGATGAGGACATAACTACCTTAGATACGACCAAAAATATTGCATACATGCATATTTTTCAGGTGATTTCTAGTGCAAACTATTCAATAATCTATTTATGTTATCCAGAACAAAAATACTTCACAGATTTTTGTATTTTGTCTAATTGCAGGTGTATGGGACATTTGTACAATCCACATATGAAGATAAGGCAAAAGGAGAAGTTTAGGTTCTGTTCAAAAAGTCCTCTCACGTCACTTTTGGGCCAAGAGAAGATAGAGTCCAAGTCTCTCACGTTCTGGATTCAGATTCAGACTGCACAGACATACCTGACTAAAAACGCCAACAACTTTTTCATACGGACTTCGAATTGGGTGATTCTTTTTTTGTTGGAAAGTAGATTTCGTCCTCTTTCCAACCCAATTGGATTCACCTTTAAATTCGTCCGGAGCGTTGAGATATGGACGAAACAATCTGACGCTGCAGTAGAATCCGAGTCAAACAACAAGTCCAAAGGTGTTGCATCACCTCCACTTGGGCCCATGAGCCTTGTACGACCTAGGGTTGGTTTTAGGCTGCCTTGGGACGTCCTCCCACCTCCTTGGCCGCCACCCCTTGCTCCTATATAAGTAGATCCATCTAGTAGCTTTTTCCTTGGGATTTGTTTAGTTAAAAGTTAGCCAACGCAACTTCGTGTACTTCGTTTGTGTCCAACGACCAGACCAAGACCGCTTTCGGATCCCCACCATTATCAATACTTCATCCATATTCGCAATATTCAGATTGCTTCATCATATTCTTGCATGTTCTTCGGGCTTGCAGGAATAGACCTTCGTGGTCAGGCTGATCGTGCTTCCAGCATCGTCAGTAACCTCGGGAGATTGATTTAGCGATTGCTAAGGCGCAACGTCGTGCACGTTTGTAGTCGGATCGTCAAAGTCATCTCCACCAAATCGATAGTTATCATCTCATCGAAAGATCGGGACACCCTCGCCTCTATCAAGTGGTATCAGTTTTCAGGTTGCTCGGTGAGAATTTCCAGTTATCCCTAGGTTAGATTTATTTTATTACCTATTGTTCAAGAAAAAGCCACAAAAAAAAGTTAGATCTATTCATCCTTTGTCCAAGCCAGTTTGGGCCTTTGCAGTTTTCTTTTCATTGTTTGCATTATTGAATTATCGGTTGCATCGTCGTGTCGAGTTGCTGGTCTTAGTGTCTAGTTCCTTTAGAGTTTCGAGTTCTGTTCACATTAGTCACGCCGCCGCTGCATCATTATTCCTTTCGCTGTCCACCATCCCATTCATCAATTTCCACCACGTGCTACCCACCGTTCATTGTCTTCATCATAGTTGAGGTTGTTCACATCTTCGTTTGATCCAATCTGCATCTTATCTATTTTGTTTTGGAAAGAGGGAGAGAAAAAAAAAGAGAGAAAAAAAGTTCAGAAAAAAGAGAGAAAGAAAAAGAGAGAAAGAAAAAGAAAAAAAAGTGTGAGGAAAAAAGAGAGAAGAAAAAAAACAAAATTTGGATCTATCTAGACTCAATCTCGTAGTTGAATTCGGATTGGAATCTGTTTTGTGCACTGTTCAGTAAAACAGACATAACTTCCTCATACGAAGTCAATTTTGGCTCCACGAGTACTCAAATGTAAGCTAGCGACGAGCCACATCTAAATAGTTGTAGAGACTAGTTCACTATTTGACACCTCAAAATCGGCTTATAAATAGGTCTTTTTGCCCTCCGAAGTTCGTGGACACAGCTTATTCCAGTTTTTCAGGCCAGTTTTAGAATTTTTTGACTCCTCATATCAATTCGGAATTCAGTGATTCTTTTTGCATTGGAAAGCTTGAGTTAGTAGCATTCTTTGAAAAAATATATCAGAAAATTGGCTCAAACTTTTCAAGAGGAAAGTTGGAGAGAGGGTTGTTGTATATCCTGCTTGGCAATTGTTTTTCATCATTATCTTTACTGCCGTTGTGATCTTCACTTATATCTTGCTTTCCAGAGCTACTTAGTATTCTTCATTGATGCTAGTTGTGCTACGTCGTGACCTCATTAGTGTTCTAGGCTCGCGTCTCTAGTCCGGTCTAGCCTAGGACCAGCACAGTACCGTCGTTGAGCGTTTATTCAATATTGCATCTCTGAATTGATTATTGCTAATATTTTGCTACCATATATAGCCAACCCAGCTCCACATATTTCTCCACCGTGTATACGTACGTTCCCCTGGCAATCGCTTTACACAATCTTCAGAGTTATTTGACACCGCTGGTTGCCTGTCACCACCTGCTGCTTGGTAAGAACTTGTAAGATATTGATATTTGCTTTACTGTGAGCGCTTTACCACCACATCCTAGTAGTTCATAGGAACATTATTCTTGAATTTTGTTTCTTGTTTCTACTAATCATGACAGGATCTAGAGTCAATTCATGGGGTTTGTCGATCGTGGGAGACGTGCCATCACCTATGCAAATACCACAACCGTCACGAGAGGTGCACAAACACCCAATTGCACATGATTAGGTTAATGTTTCTATACCACCATTTAATGGTCGTTTTAGACCTGCTTTATATATTGAATGGGAGTTTGACATAAATAATATATTTGCTTCCAATAATTTTGATGTACGTAAAAAAATTAAGGTTGCGGTTGGTTCTTTCACTGGTTATGCTGTAGTTTGGTGGAGTGAATATTGTCGGTTGCACCCTAATGATATACCTACTACTTGGGATGATTTCAAACTTGCCATGCGACATACATTCGTTCCCGCTTATTATACTCGTGACATGATTACAAAGTTGCAACATTTAAAACAAGGTAGTGACACCGTAACGAAATATTATGATACTTTACAAACTACCTTGCTGCATTCCTCTTTAGCAGAAAGTGAAGAAGATTTTATGGATAGATTTTGGGGAGGATTAAATCGTGACATTCAGGAGATACTAATTCATGAAGAGTGTTATCCTATGGACCATTTGTTTCATCTTGCTTGCAAAGCTGAACAGGAAATAAAACGACGTGTTGCCCACAAGGAGAACAAGCACGAGATGCACATTCCAAGAGTTGATACGGTTGTCCCTTCCACTACTAGGCATACTATGATAACCACATCCGTTGTTGTGAGGACTACATCACCTCCACCATGTGACACATCATCACCGAGAGTGCCTACATCATCTGAGTTGATCATAAGAGGTAATGACAAAGGTACTAATCTTCCACCTCCACATGAGTATGATGAATGTCTTGTCAATTTAAATGCACCATGCGGTGAGCTACCCACTACTTTGATCACACCAGCTACTTTAGAGGACTATGTTGATGATTTGACTTTGCCATGTGATCAAACAATTTTGAGTGAACCCATTGAATTAACTAGCGATGCAAAAGAATCAAGTGAATCAGGGAATAAATCAGATTTGGCTCAAATATGTTTGAAAATAATTGTGCCAATGTTTAATCATTTTGATATGACCTCTAATCTTGGTGATGGTTCATCAATGTTGGGACTGTTTAATGATAAGCATTGTCAATCTTTTGATATGAATAAGAGCTTCACTTATATGTGCAAACTGAGTTGCAATATTTTCATGCCTTTGACTTCTTGTGATAATATATTGGCTTTACAATTCACGACTTTTGAAGGGTGCTTTTGTATAACTGTGTCACATGTGCACCAAATGAGATCAGTAAAAACGGATGACATATACATATACAACGTGTACACCTTGTCTCTTGTGTTAGCCGGATTTCAGATTAAGCAACGCCGAGGACGGCTTTGTTTTCAAGAAGGGGAGGATGATGAGGACATAACTATCTTGGATACGACCAAAAATATTGCATACATGCATATTTGTCACGTGATTTCTAGTGCAAACTATTCAATAATCTATTTATGTTATCCAGAACAAAAATACTTCACACACTTTTGTATTTTGTCTAATTGCAGGTGTATGGGACATTTGTACAATCCACATATGAAGATAAGGCAAAAGGAGAAGTTTAGGTTCTGTTCAAAAAGTCCTCTCACGTCACTTTTGGGCCAAGAGAAGATAGAGTCCAAGTCTCTCACGTTCTGGATTCAGATTCGGACTGCACAGACATACCTGACTAAAAACGCCAACAACTTTTTCATACGGACTCCGAATTGGGTGATTCTTTTTTTTTGGAAAGTAGATTTCGTCCTCTTTCCAACCCAATTGGATTCACCTTTAAATTCTTCCGGAGCGTTGAGATATGGACGAAACAATCTGACGCTGCAGCAGAATCCGAGTCAAACAATAAGTCCAAAGGTGTTGCATCACCTCCACTTGGGCCCATGAGCCTTGTACGACCTAGGGTTGGTTTTAGGCTGCCTTGGGACGTTCTCCCACCTCCTTGGCCGCCACCCCTTGCTCCTATATAAGTAGATCCATCTAGTAGCTTTTTCCTTGGGATTTGTTTAGTTAAAAGTTAGCCAACGCAACTTCGTGTACTTCGTTTGTGTCCAACGACCAGACCAAGACCGCTTTCGGATCCCCATCATTATCAATACTTCATCCATATTCGCAATATTCAGATTGCTTCATCATATTCTTGCATGTTTTTCGATTGCTTGCAGGAATAGACCTTCGTGGTCAGGCTGATCGTGCTTCCAGCATCGTCAGTAACCTCAGGAGATTGATTTAGCGATTGCTAAGGCGCAACGTCGTGCACGTTTGTAGTCGGATCGTCAAAGTCATCTCCACCAAATCGATAGTTATCATCTCATCGAAAGATCGGGACACCCTCGCCTCTATCAAAGAGGGTCTATTTTTCTAAAGAAAAAAGAATTTATTCTTTAAGAGGGTCTATGTTTCATTTTAGTTAGTTGTGAGTGGTGTTGTTTAAGTTTTCTTTCAACTAATTGAATTCCATCGAAGAAAGGCCATTATGACTCTCTTGCATTATTTATGAGATTACATCAAAGAAAGGGGTTCATCGACCCAATATGATGTTTCTTATAATTAAATCAAAATACATCTAACTCTTGGGACACGGATTTGGTGAACATGGGTGCGCGCGCACCCTTTATGAATAGTAAATTCAAAAAAATGCTAAAAAATCAAAAAAATCTGAATTTATTTTTTAAATATACATAGTCAACCGGTATACTCGCATATGAAGTTTCACGAAGAAATCACATCCGTGGTAATCTGGGCAAAAATGACAAAATCGAAGCTATATTAAAAAACATTGTTTACTGAATAATATGATCGCATTTGTATTTTCTTCACTAAGAATACCATGGGTGTTAATACATCATGAAACTTCACACGATGAGTAGAATGATCGATTAAGATTCATACCGCGAAATTTCAGAATTTTTTAAAATTTTCTAGTATTTTCTATGAATTTACTATTCACATGGGTGCGCGCGCACCCATGTTCACCTTTGTATTTCCGTAACTCCTGCACCATAAAATTTGCTTCTCTTTGGGAGTGCTTTAATTTGGCCTTCCCATTTGATTGTCAGTGGTCATTGGAAAGGCGGGATATGGGAGAAGCGCGCACCCATGTTCACCTTTGTATTTCCGTAACTCTTGCACCATAAAATTTGCTTATCTTTGGGAGTGCTTTAATTTGGCCTTCCCATTTGATTGTCAGTGGTCATTGGAAAGGCGGGATATGGGAGAAGAACATTAGCGCTTGTTGTAACGTGCTTGTGGCATTTCTCGCCTTCTGCCGATAGTAACGTGCGAGCATTTCTTTGCCACTATAGACCCATGGTGAAGATGAGGTGGGAGTCGTCCAGTTTTAAAGGGCTGCAACGAGAAATGTCCTGCTACGTTGGAAAACTGGGCGGAAAGAGGAGAGTCCGATAGAAAAAGAGAAAGGTGCGTCGTAGTGTGGGTTTTTTGCGTGGGGTCCTTATGTTGATGATAACATGGCGGATAGTCCAAACAACCACATTTCTCCATCACATATGGTCTTGATTTGAAGGAACCCAGACTGTCCGGATGGTTGGAATTTGGAGAGGCTGCTCGGCACCCGTACATGCCTGGACATATGAGGGAGAAATGAGTTTCAACCTTGAAGACGAACTTTATATTTGTTTGATTCATTTATATGCATTGTAGTCTCTAGCAACTCACAAACGTTAAACTAGTAAGCATTGGTGGACGACTCTTCGAAATGACTATTTGGTGCAAATTATAAGTACGCATCTTCCGGTAGAGGCGACCTGTGATGAGATGACGGACAACGGCCAGTACAAGTACATTCCGCTTGTTGATTGATTTGTGAGATTACATTCCTCTTGTTTAGCAGATGAGGGAGAGTTCCATTCCATCAAACCGCCCTTCAGGACCAATGAAAACATAACATAAGTACAATTTGGCAGGGAACCAGACCGGATTAACAAAGCGCGCAATCGATTAGCTAGGTATACCAACATGCACTCGCACCCGGACACTATTCAACAGTTATGGCGCACACCAGCACAGGTACGCCGGCCATCGCCGCTCCCGACCGGCCGGGGCCGCCAGCTTCTAGAAGCTCTAGTAAATTCTTCTGCTCTCACCATAGGACTTGTGGAGCAACACGAAAACATCTACAGCGGTTTTTCAATTTCGGTTGGCCCAGGCCGTACTGCGGGCAAGGCGGGGGCACTCTGTTCTGACCCGGCCGCGGATGGAACGCCGGTTGGCCCAAGAAAGGCGGCGAGTAATTGTTGGCAAGCGGGTCTTTCCCGATGCAGGCAACCCGCGCCCTCCGCTGCCAACCGAATTGCTGTCGCCATTGTGATGAGAGAACGGAATAATCTACGCAAGTACTGGGCCTGGGATCTGGAGGCGGTGCCGCCGTGGCCCGTGGGTCACGCCGACGAACAGTCGCCGAGCATGCTTATTTTTCTGTTTGCTTTGGCGGTCGAATCGCAGAGCACGGTGCGGTGCAAGCCGACGAATCGGTCATCACTGGTATGTTTATGCGAATGAATAGGGACGAGTATGATCCAAAAGCCTTGATTCGAGAGCACGTGCAAGGTCGTCAAGAGTTCAAATCTGAAAAGATTGTTCTAATACAGTGTAGAATCTCAAAAGAGAAATAATGCTACCGCCAACAATATGCTCAATGTGTCGAGGCTTAACAAGTGAGACTGGGGATCATACACGGTTGGGGATCGACCAGTGTTTGTTTCCTGTCACAGAGAAGAACATCAAGGTGTCAGGCTAATTAAGATGAGACATCGCTTTTGTCGCTGCATTTTCAGGGCGCACAATGACGGATACCAGCAATTTTTATCTAGGTGGTGCGGAGCAAACATCATTTTCCTCTTTTCCTGCGGGAAAGATCAAACACCATTGACACTGACTTCGCCACCTTATTTCGATATTTCGTTTGTAAATATAAATACGGATAGAGATGTCAAATGCATATGCAATGTTGTCTCGGTTAAGTACAAGAGTGGATACCCGCTCAAGGCGACCAGGTGTGAATATTTCGTAAAGAAAATCAGGCGTCAATATGCTCAAGTTTAGTGGCAATTTTTTTGTAAAATAAGTGTGGTTTCAGTCATGGCTAATAGGGGTACTAGGGAGTATTCGATTTCTTCAAAGTAGTTTCTTCAAAGTATTTGTTGACACCAGATTTTGGCACGACAAAACCGCAATTATGATTTCCTCAAATGAAAAAAAGCAACAACATGAGAAGCCTTAGTAGGGTTGAAACGAAAAACTTTGATGTTTGAGTCATCTCTATTGGAGCTCATCTCGGAGGCCGAAATAATGCTCAGGCGCTGGTGCTCAAGGTGTTTGGTGCTCAGAGTGCTGCCTATTCGGCTTCTAAAACGACTACAAACGAAAAAGTGTTCAACACAAAATCTATTTGTCTCATCAAAATGAATATTCTTGCTGTTTGGGTCATCTCCATCCGAGTTCATCTCGAAGACCAAAACAGTGCCCGGGATGTTGGCCCTTGAAGAGTTGTGCTCATAGTGCTGAGAGTTGATACTCGTGGTACTGTTCTTCCGATTGTGCCCCCAAGATGACATCAGATGAGAAGGTGTTCTACAGAAGAAAAAAATCATCTCATCGAGGGGAACGGTTTTGCTTTTTTTACATCATCTTGTTCTGAGGTCGTATGTGGATTCTACAGCCAACGCAGTGTGGCCTGACCATGACTAAAATATGGCACCCGACCAGACACCCATGTGCACTCATGTCTAATACATGGCGCCGGCCATAACTTTTTTAGCGCGAGTGATTCGGACCTCAAGATGGCCTCAAATGAAAAAAATTTAACATGAAGTTTCTTCGTCTCGTCGAGACGAGCTTTTCCTTTTAGATCATTTCGATTCGAGACAATATATGGGTTGTGGGTCCCAGAAACCGAACTGGTGTATCTGGCCCACAAGTAATCCTTGTTCGGATAATTTTGAAAAGATTTGTAGAGGATTTGGAGTCCTTTTCTTATAGGGGAGTTCAGCCGCCTCATATAGATGGAGGTGATAGTCGTTGAACAAACACAATTGATCTATCAATCTATCACTTTTATGTTGTATCTTTTCTCCTTTATCCTAGTTCTTCTTCTTCGCGTTCTTTGGTGTACTTCTTGTTGCAGGGCGGCGAACCTCAAGGCCCTAGGGGTGATTAGCTGGACCTAGGGCAGCTCATAGCCGCCGCACGCCCTGACGGGGTCCGTCTTGGGCGCATGTGGTTTCAGATCCTCAAAAGACCTTACTGACGTGTCTTGCGCATCGCGATCCCGGCGAGGCCCCTCCCGCGGTGTTTCCTGCGTATCGCGCTCGACACCGGGTGTGCACGGTGACGTATGCATGCACGAGCCCACTTTTTGATGACTCTGTTGGAGACGAAGTTTAGATAGATCCATTGTGATTATTCTTTCTGTGAAGAGATCATCATCAAGGGTTTGCAATCTACAAAGGTAATCTGAATACCCAATCCCCTTGAGTAGATGAAAATAATTCATATGGTGTTACTAGATCGTTCAATGAGTATACTTTATTAGCAAACCCTAGTTTTTTCAATCATGCATCTAATTATGTGCAAGAGCCGATTCAAAGTAATTTACATGCTTCAACTTCTTATAATACTAGTAACGTGCACCATGTGTATTTCAACTATCATGCATCGGTAACCCTACAAATCTTTATGCCGATGAACAACATGATGAGTTCGGTTAATCAACTTGAAACACTCCATGTTAGGACTTCCAATAGCATGCAAGAAATGTCCCACCTTTTTATTCATTAGCAACTAATTTGCAATATACTAGCCAAAACATGCGGATGGATAGGGGAATTGGCCATGTTACTATTAGTTATTCAGCCAATTACTATCAATCGTCATATGTTATGCCTTATGTTACTAATTTTTTAGCACCATATACAATTTTAGATGTTTGTAATTTACATCCGCACCTTGTCCATAGTCGAATAAGTGAAAAAATTGCAAGAGAGCACATGCCTTCACATAATATTATAGCATATTATGCATCCTCTACGCAATTGCAAAATTCGGCAACACCCACAAATCATTGCCAAAAGATTCAAAAAGTGTTGTGGAGCAATCCTTCCAAAATGGGAAGTGGATGCATTAAAAATTGATATAACCCGAAACAAGATTAGTGTTCTTTTCTTTGAACAACGTGATAACATGGTGGTTCTTTATTATGCTGCAATAAAAGCTAGAGTTTTGTAAGAAGGGGAAACCTTGTCGGTTGATAGAATTGGCAAGAAAAAAAGATGGCTCTACAATAGTGCATATGCCTTCACCTAGTACCACAACATATTATACAACCCCTACACAACTACGAAGTTTCAGCAACAACCATGCTTCATTACCAGAATTGTCTAAAGCCTCGAGGGCAATTCTATCTAGAGCGGGCTTAAATTGAGAGAGGAGTTAAAGCTTTACAGGATACGGTACAAGTTCTTCGCTGGGAGCAAATTGAAAGAATACTAGCTCGAAAAGAATATTTGCCAAATAATGAAATTGGCAGTAAGAAGAATGATTTGGATAATAAAAATAATTCGGTTATTGAAAAATGCAAATAAAATCCTATACGTGCCAAATCTACTAAAGACTAGAACGCCTTGCCCGTTGGTAGAATTGATGAAAAGAAGAATGATTCACAGAGTGAAACTGCTTCGGTTGAAAATGCTGAATCAAATAGTGTACTTTCTGAATCCATCAATCCAAAGAGCCAAACACCATTAATGAAGGGCATGGAAAGCATAGCAAAATAACTGCGCTTGATTCTTCTGAATTTAATGGAACCTACTTCCTGCCCTATGAGCTCCGTGCCATAGAAATTGAAGAGTATCAACGACAATAACAAGTAGACTGAAAAAGTTCGATTAACAAAGATCTTCGAAGTGATGCGGCACGAAATAAAAAAATAGGGCGACAAGGCATTGAAGAGCCATCCAAAAGCGGAGCAAGGTATTGTTCAAGTGATACAGCTATCATGCTCCCCCAACGTATTTGAAGAGGTATGTCTAGCAGGTAATTTACCTATATTCTGGTTTGGTAATAACTTTGTTGTTGATGCGTCTGTTAGAAAAAAAATCCTTATAAGCAATATTGAGAGACTAGTGAAGAAGGGTAGTTTATTTGTTAGCAATACAAATTTTACAGAGCATATCGGTTAACACATTATACCTACAATTTATTACGATTGCAAAATTTCCCATTATTTCAATTAAAGCTATATCTAAATGGGTAACTTTGTTTGTTTCATACTTGGATTGTATTTGGTCTCAAATTAGACATGTTTGTTCTAACTATTTTTTTTCTCAGAAACATAAAGCCAAGGTTTGAATCTTTTGAGGAAACTAATTCTAGTATAATATCTTATCCAAGGACATCAGAGAAAAATTGCAAAAGACAATTCATAGCCGAATCGAAAGATGTCAAATCCGAACCATTCGTTTTCTTAGCTCCAAAGATGTTCTCACAACAAGATTGGCTAAAAAATAACACTTATGCCTTCAATTCAAGCATATGTGATCAAATCTTTGATTGGTTGATGAAGAATCATTATATTAGAATTCTTGATCACCATGTCAAGCCATCAATCCAAGGAAGAATGTATTTAAAATGAATGATTCGTTTGATTATAATTTTGAGGCTTGCGACATGTTTCATCAAATACTTAAATAGGCCATTGATGAAGGACAATTGAAACTTGTTGAAATACCAATGGATGACCAGTCTATTATGATTGATCTTGATGGCAAAAGGTTTTTGCATCAACTGCTTTAAACCAATCCATTTAAACACGAGAAGGTAAAATCATCAAGTGATGTGATCAAACTTTCAAGTAAAGAGACTGATCAAGAGTACAATGAAGATATTCTCGAGAGCGAGAATTCCATAGAAGTTATAATGAAGACACAAAGCACCAAGGGAAATAGGAAAACCCAAAGATCAATGCAGACAAAGCCAAACAAGACGAAGGCCTCAGTAGTAGAAGCGCAAAAGATCAAAGTCACTTTCACACAGTTATTAGATAAATGTCAAGAAGTATGAAGAGAAAAATGCTTATCGGGCAAATAATGTAAAGAATTCAAGATCATCCACTAGGCGCCAGTTTCATGATCAGTATTGGCAAATGAAGAATTTTAATGCAGCATATTCATATCCTCTTTTGTGGAGCCAACGACAATGTTATGGATACTTCCCTATGCTGATTTTAACCCATATGCATCATGGGATAGGTATGATTCAAGGGCACATTCTCCATCTTATTTTAGTCCATCTCTCCAAAATTATGCAGCTCCAAGAAGATCAACATTTGATTCAAAATCACATGTCAAAGACCGTTTTAATAAAAAAGAATCGGTCTGGAGCTCAAGGATGGAGAAAGAGGTGGTCAAGCAAGTCTATCATGTAAAAAGAGATGGTCAGAAGTGACTTCATATTTTATTTCAAATGCTAAAAAGTCAGTCAAGGATTTAAATTGGCTACTAATGGCAATGCGATGAAGTAAGCAATTATTGAAAGTCAAAGTGCCAAATCCGAAGAAAAGAAAGTGAGAGTGCACAAGGTCAAAAAAGAATTACCATTGCTTGAAACGGAGTCATAGCCGAGGTGCCTAATCGGCTTATCAATTTGACAAAAGAAGAGATTATGAAAGCTTAGTGCAAAAGAACATAAAAAATAAGAACATTGCATGGGTTACCAAGATGAAAGCTCGAAAAAAGAATGATGTGCACGCTTCTATTGCAACAAGTGTTACAAAAGTGAAGAAGAAGAAGAAGAAGAAGAAGAAGAAGAAGAAGTGAAATAGAAGCAATAAACAACTAAGCCAAAGGTTTGCATCCACCCACCAAAATCTTCGGTTGGCTGATGGCCTACAAGACACACAGGGTAACGTAGTACCTTTGTGTAAGTATCCCAATAGTTATCGTCACAACAAAGAGTGGAGGAGAGTATTACGTGAAGCATTTCGGTAGCACATAAGTTGTCACCGGTCTTGTGTGAAGTAACTGTCTGAAAATCTATAAATATTGTCACCAGTGTAGAAACCACTTATAGGATTTTCATATTAGCAACATGTGAGTAAAATTGAACGTCGTGGCCATTAAGACTAAGTACTAGCTGCATGTGCCGGTAGGACGAACGCTGCTAATGCGGGAGTACTTGCGGCGTGCGGAAATATTGCACACCACGAGTGTAGGCTGCCCAGAAGCTTTCATGGATGAAACTAGTAGCCTTGCACAAAATAAGGTACGTCGCAGGTGTGTGAAGTACTACCAGCGTTCCGCTATGTAGCGTGCTGCTCAACTTTTAGTTCCTAGCACACCTATGGAGCCTGCGCATTAGCAGTGTGCGGGACGGGCGCACACTGGTAATCTTATCACTTGTAGTGCCGTGTGATTTTCTGGCACGCCTCTAATATATACGATAGGGGCAGCCCTGTCCACTTAGATCAAAGGGGTCTCCCCCACTTTCTTCTTCCCCCTCTCCTCTCCCTCACTTCTTCCTCTCCCACTTCTTTGTAGCTAGCTAGTTATTCTCTCTCACTCCACACACCTTATTAGATATATAAGATTACTTAATGTCTCTCCCATCCTTTCCATGCAATAAATTAAGTATCTCTCTCTACTGTATACCCTCCCCGTGTCCTTTTGAGATATCTCCCTCTTCAGTAGTAACTATGTCACACTATATGAATGCATAGGGCCGGGGCGCCTCAGTCTTGATCAAGCCATACATATCTAGCTTGAACGGTCTCCTTTTTGGTGAGTAACCTCACTCTTGAATGTAATGAAACCGTATATATAAAACAATTAAAGTGGCTAAGCTAGGGCTGCTATGGTGCATTTGAAGTGTATTGCATGAGTCATCTCCTAGCTGACACGTGTTTCATTTTCTATTTGGTTCATTGCTGATTTTTCTTCTTCTGTGTTTTGCTACTAATTTTTTAACGCAGTAAAACACATATGCCCACATACATTCACATAAACCACACCTATAAACGCACCCACGCACACCCTACCAGTATGAGCACCCTTAAGATACCGAGCCAGTAAAATACAGATGCTCACATACACTCATACCTATAAACGCACCCACGCGCACCCTACCAGCATGAGCACCTTTGAGATACTGAGCCGGCAAAACATCTTGAGATTGACAAAGTCACTGCAAGTGTCTTCATAGTCGACATCGATGCCCACATACACATACATACACACACCCATATGAACGTGCACCAACACATAGTACCTCTATGAGCAAGATACTGAGCCGACACAATATTTTGAGATTGACGAAGTCACTGCAGGCGTCTTCATAGTCGATGTTGATGCCCACATAAACGCACATACACTCACCCCTATGAACACACACATGCACACCATACCTCTATGAGCACTTCCGAGATAGCGAGCCAGCACAACATCTTGAGATTACGAAGTCAACGCAAGCGTGTTCGTAGTCGATGTTGATGCCCACATACACACATAGACTCACCCCTATGAATGCATGCACGCACACCCTATCTCTATGAGCACCTCCGAGATACTGAGCTGACACAACATCTTGAGGTTGACGAAGTCACAACAGACATTTTCGTAGTCGACGTTGATGACCACGTACACACACACACACACACACTCACCCCTATGATCCACATTTCATCTTCATCTCTCTCTCTCTCTCTGTGTGTCTCTCCAAGTTGATTTATAATTACCCATTTGAAGTGTATCTACCTTTATATATTTCACCAGTATTTTTGAATAAATTAGGATTTATGGGACTTAGAGATGCATTGTCTGTGTGCTTGCTTGCCACTCTTCCTCCAGACCCCAGATTTTTATTTCCCAATGTCTTGTCTGCGGGTCTACGGCAAGGAGGAGGAGTCGTTTAGGACACTTCTGCTGCTTCGTTGATTAATCTTTTCATGGTGCCCTTTATTTTTTCATCTTTAGATCTCGGAGTCTTTTGTCGCATGTTTTTTCGTTCAACCCAAGATCGTCATCCCTGAAGTCAAGGATCAACCGATGATAATCATGCCACACACCTCAGATAATTCATGTGGACAGGTCATGTAGTCGCGAATGATATTTTGTAGTACAAAGTACACTGATCTACTGTGGAGCTAATTAGCCAATAAGCAAGTCAGTTTAAATTTAGATGGTTATTTAGTTTACCTTTTTTTACATTTTATGCAGTTGCAAGTAGCCCAGTAGCAAAGCTGCTAGCTTTTAGTTTACTTAATTTTTTTCACGTGGTTTAGAAGTACCTCTTTTTAAAAATAGTTATCTTTAGGACGACATTATACTTTTTACAAATTATATTTGTTTATCTCGGTCTGGTTTATCCAATTCTTTCTTAAACATCGACTTCACTGTATATGAAGAAAATCCCATTCTCTTCTTGGGAATAATTACTTTTAGTTATCAATTTTCTAATTTTAATTCGTCATGTTTCCGCCATGCAAAAGAACTACATATGCAAAGTTGTACCCTATGTAATAATACAAATAACACAATTTATTTTCTCAGATTAGAAATGTATAGATGAATTGCTTTTCAAGTTATCGGTGATCCGATGACAATTCCAGATCTTAAGGGTGTACCAACACATTGTTTTGATGCTCCATGTAAGTTTCCCCATCCTTCCTTCCACATGTTGTCAACAAGCATTTTCACTTCAAAGATGAATATTCTTGGATTGATCAAGCAAACATATGCTTCAGTTCAGAAGTTCTTTCTAGCATTGTCCTATAGTTAGCTAGGCATGTATGTTTGGCACTTTCCAACATTTTTTATATGATGTCTTTGTCATGTGTATCCGTTGGAAAGAATTGAGTATATTGATTATCATCTACCGTGGAAAAGGACAAATCTTGCCTGTTTGTCCATCCGAGTATTATTGTGGCAATTTTTGTGTGTGCCCCCTTTTCTTACATGGAATGACAATATTCTAGTACTAGCCTCGGTTCATTTCTATTAAACACCATTGCTAGCATCTAAATCAGTAAGTTTTGGGGGGGGGGGATCTCTTTATGTGGGTCAAAGAAAAAATCGAATTAGCATAAGGTTGGTTCTTTGGCAGTCAAGCAAATTTGACTTTTTGCAAAAAGAACTCTTTTTGGTGTTAAATTGCCTTGGATAATGAGTTGTTTCCAGTTTGGTGAGTTTAACTATTAGTTTTCCTTCTTTTATCTCTCAGTGGTTCGAAGCGACCAGTAATATTTTGAGATGCCATAAGCTCGCTTTATCATGGCACTATAATTGGACCTAACTTCCCTATTTATTTCGGACTTGTGATTAATATAAATTTGATGTTTTGGTTCAATAAGTCATAAACAAAACCATGGCTTAATATAGTTTTGCTCAAATATAGAGCCATAGAGAATGTTTAAATGATAATCAGAACACACTGATTTGTATGACATAAGATTATATAAGGACCGTGTTGTGAGCCCCTGTTCTCTGATTATGGTGTCATTTGTGTGAAAAAATATCTTTTTTACCTATTAGAGCTCCAGAAAATGTGATGAGAAGGCAACGTAAAGCTGACTTTTTAATGTCATTGCATAGGGTACCTCCAACATTTATAAACATGAGAGGAGCTTCTCCATGGTCGGCTTCGTACTTGGGAGTAGCTATTTGAAGATTTTAGTATAAATGAAAAAACAAGAATGTACTATCTGAAGGAAATATGCCCTAGAGGCAATAATAAAGTTGTTATCTTATATTTTGTTATTCATGATAAATGTTTATTATTCATGCTAGAATTGTATTGATCGGAAACCCAAATACATGTGTGAATACATAGACAAACACTGTGTCCCTAGTGAGCCTCTACTTGGCTAGCTCGTTGATCAAAGATGGTTAAGGTTTGCTAAGCATGGACATGAGTTGTCATTTGATAACGAGATCACATCATTAGGAGAATTATGTGATGGACGAGACCCATTTGTTAGCTTAGCATATAGATCGTTCAGTTTTATTGTGATTGCTTTCTTCATGTCAAACACATATTGCTTCGACTATGAGATTATGCAACTCCCGAATACCGGAGGAATGCCTTGTGTGCTATCAAATGTCACAACGTAACTGGGTGATTATAAAGATGCTCTACAGGTATCTCCGAAGGTGTTTGTTGGGTTGGCATAGATCGAGATTAGGATTTGTCACTCTGAGTATCGGAGAGGTATCTCTGGGCCCTCTCGGTAATACACATCATAAGAAGCCCTGCAAGCAAAGTGACTAATGAGTTAGTTGTAGGATGATGTATTATAGAACGAGTAAAGAGACTTGTCGGTAACGATATTGAACTAGGTATATAGATACCGACGATCGAATCTCGGGCAAGTAACATACCGATGGACAAAGGGAATAAGGTATATTTTCATAACTGTTCGATCAATAAAGATCTTCGTAGAATATGTAGGAGCCAATATGAGCATCCAGGTTCCACTATTGGTTATTGACCGGAGAGGTGTCTCGGTCATGTCTACATAGTTCTCGAACCCATAGGGTCTGCATGCTTAACGTTCGATGACGATTTAGTATTATATGAGTTATGTGATTTGGTGACCGAATGTTGTTCGGAGTCCCTGATGAGATCACGGACATGACGAGGGGTCTCAAAATGGTCGAGAGGTAAAGATTGATATATAGGATGATAGTATTCGGACACCGGAAGTGTCCCGGAGTGTATCGGGTATTTATCGGAGTACCGGGAGGGGGGGTTACAGGAACCCCCGGGGGGAAGTGGCCATATGGTCCATAAGAGGGGAGCACACCAGCCCACAAGGGGTGGCGCCCCCCCCCTCATGGAAGGAGGCCGAGTGGGAGAAGGGAAAGAGGGGGTTCGGCCCCCCTTTCCTTCTCTCCTTCCTCTTCCCCTTTCCCCTCCGGCAATTATGGAAGGGGGAGGCCGAATTGGGGAAGACCCCAAGTAGGATTCGGCCTACTTGGGGCGCCCCTTGGCTGCCTCTGCTCCCCTCCCACCTATATATATGTGGGGAGGGGGCACCTAGAACACACAACATCAATTGTTAGCCGTGTGCGGCGCCCCCCTCCACAGTTTACACCCCCGGTCATATCTTCGTAGTGCTTAGGCGAAGCCCTGCACGGATCACATCACCATCACCATCACCATGCCGTCGTGCTGACGGAACTCATCTACTACCTCGACATCTTGCTGGATCAAGAAGGCGAGGGACGTCACCGAGCTGAACGTGTGCAGAACTCGGAGGTGCCGTACGTTCGGTACTCCATCGGTGGAGCGCGAAGAAAGTTCGACTACATCAACCGTGTTGTGAAACGCCTCCGCGTACGGTCTACGAGGGTATGTACACACACTCTCCCTCTTGTTGCTATGCATCTCCATGGATAGATCATTGCGTGTGCGTAGAATTTTTTTTCCATGCAATGATTCCCAACAGTGGCATCATGAGCCAGGTCTATGCGTAGATGATATGCACGAGTAGAACACAAAGAATTGTGGGCGGTGATAGTCATACTGCTTACCACCAACGTCTTATTTTGATTCGGCGGTATTGTGGGATGAAGTGGCCCGGACCAACCTTACATGTCCATGCACATGAGACCGGTTCCGCCGATAGACATGCAACTAGTTTTGCATAAAGCTGGCTGGCGGGTGTCTATTTCTCCTACTTTAGTTGAATCAAATTTTACTGTGGCTGGTCCTTGAAGAAGGTTAAAACAACAAACTTGACGAAACACCATTGTGGTTTGATGCGTAGGTAAGAACGGTTCTTGCTAGAAGCCCGTAGCAGCCACGTAGAACTTGGAACAACAAAGTAGAGGACGTCTAACTTGTTTTTGCAGGGCATGTTGTGATGTGATATGATCAAGACATGATGTGATATACATTATTGTATGAGATAATCATGTTTTGTAAAAGTTATCGGCAATCGGCAGAAGCCTTATGGTTGTCTCTTTATTGTATGAAATGCAAATGCCATGTAATTGCTTTACTTTATCACTATGCGTTAACGATAGTTGTAGAAGAAATAGTTGGCGAGACGACCACGACGCTATAATGGAGATCAAGGTGCCGAGCCGGTGACAATGGAGATCATGACGATGCTTTGGAGATGGAGATCAAAAGCACAAGATGATGATGGCCATATCAAGTCACATATTTTGATTGCATGTGATGTTTATCTTTATGCATCTTATTTTGCTTAGTACGGCGGTAGCATTATAAGATGATCCCTTAACTAAAATTTCAAGGTATAAGTATTCTCCTTGAGTATGCATCGTTGCGATAGTTCGTCGTGTTGACACACAATGTGATGATCGGTTGTGATAGACTCTACGTTCACATACAACGGGTGCAAGACAGTTTTGCACATGCGAAATACTTGGGTTAAACTTGACGAGCCTGGCATGTACAGACATGGCCTCGGAACACTGGAGACCGAAAGGTCGAACGTGAATCATGTAGTAGATATGATCAACACAGAGATGTTCACCATTGATGACTACTCCATCTCACGTGATGATCGGACATGGTTTAGTTGATTTGGATCACGTATCATTTAGATGACTTGAGGGATGTCTATCTAAGTGGGAGTTCTTAAGTAATTTGATTAATTGAACTTAATTTATCATGACCTTAGTCTTGATAGTTTTTGCATATCTATGTTGTAGATCAATGGCCCGTGCTACCGTTCCCTTGAATTTTAATGCGTTCCTAGAGAAAGTTAGGTTCAAAGATGATGGTAGAAACTACACAGACTGGGTGCGTAACTTGAGGATTATCCTCATTGCTGCACAGAAGAATTATGTCCTTGATGCACCGCTAAGTGAAAGGCCTGCTGCAGGAGCAGATGTTGATGTTATGAACGTCTGACAAGCTCGATCTGATGACTACTCGATAGTTCAGTGTGCCATGCTCTACAACTTAGAATCGGGACTTCAAAGATGTTTTGAACGTGATGGACCATATGAGATGTTCCAGGAGTCAAAGTTAATATTTCAAGCAAATGCCCGAGTTGAGAGATATGAAGTATCCAACAAGTTCTATAGCTACAAGATGGAGGAGAACAATTCTGTCAGTGAACACATACTCAAAATGTCTGGGTATCACAATCACTTGACTTAGCTGGTAGTTAATCTTCCACATGATAGTGTTATTGATAGAGTTCTTTAATCACTGCCACCAAGCTACAAAGGCTTCATGATGAACTATAATATGCAAGGATGGACAAGACAATTCCTGAGCTCTTCGCAATGCTCAAAGTTGCGGAGGTAGAAATCAAGAAGGAGCATCAAGTGTCGATGGTTAACAAGACCACTAGTTCAAGAAAAAGGGCAAGGGAAAGAAGGGGAACTTCAAAAAGAATGGCAAGACAGTTGCCACTCCCGGGAAGAAGCCCAAAGCTAGACCCAAGCCTGAAACTAAGTGCTTCTACTACAAAGGGACTGGTCACTGAAAGCGGAACCGCCCCAAGTATTTGGCGGATAAGAAGGATGGCAAAGTGAACAATGGTATATTTGATATACATGTTACTGATGTGTACCTTACAAATGCTCGTAGTAGCGCCTGGGTATTTGATACTGGTTCGGTTGCTCATATTTGTAACTCGAAGCAGGGGCTACGGATTAAACGAAGATTGGCTAAGGACGAGGTAACGATGCGTGTCAGGAATGGTTCCAAGGTCGATGTGATCGCCGTCGTCACGCTACCTCTACATCTACCTTCGGGATTAGTTTTAGACATGAATAATTGTTATTTGGTGCCAGCGTTGAGCATCAACATTATATCTGGATCTTGCTTAGTGCGAGATAATTATTCATTTAAATCAGAGAATAATAGTTGTTCTATTTATATCAGTAATATCTTTTATGGTCATGCACCCTTGAAGAGTGGTCTATTTTTGTTGAATCTCGATTGTGGTGATACACATATTCATAATATTGATGCCAAAAGATGCAAAGTTGATAATGATAGTGCAACATATTTGTGGCACTGCCGTTTAGGTCATATTGGTGTAAAGCGCATGAAGAAACTCCATGTAGATGGGCTTTTGGAATCACTTGATTATGAATCATTTGATACTTGCGAACCATGCCTCACGGGCAACATGACTAAAACTCCGTTCTCCGGAACAATGGAGCGAGCTAATGGCTTATTGGAAATAATACATACCGATGTATGCGGTCCGATGAGTATTGAGGCTTGCGGCGGGCATCGTTATTTTCTGACCTTCACAGATGATTTGAGCAGATATGGGTATATCTACTTAATGAAACACAAGTCTAAAACATTTGAAAAGTTCAAAGAATTTCAGAGTGAAGTGGAGAATCATCGTAACAAGAAAATAAAGTTTCTACGATCTGATCGTGGAGGCGAATATTTTATTACGAGTTTGGCCTTCATTTAAAACAATGTGGGATAGTTTCACAACTCACGCCACCTGGAACACCACAGCGTAATGGTGCGTCTGAACGTTGTAACCATACTTTATTAGATATGGTGTGATCTATGATGTCTCTTACCAATTTACCACAATCATTTTGGGGTTATGCATTAGAGACAGTTGCATTCACGTTAAATAGGGCACCGTCTAAATCCGTTGAGACGACACCGTATGAACTGTGGTTTGGCAAGAAACATAAGTTATCGTTTCTTAAAGTTTGGGGTTGCGACACTTATGTCAAAAGGCTTCAGCCTGATAAGCTCGAACCCAAATCGGAGAAGTGCGTCTTCATAGGATACCCTAAGGAAACAATTGGGTACTCATTCTACCACAAATCCGAAGGCAAGGTATTTGTTGCCAAGAATGGAAACTTTCTAGAGAAGGGGTTTCTCTCAAAAGAAGTGAGTGGGAGGAAAGTAGAACTTGATGAGGTAATTGTACCTTCTCTCAATTTGGAAAGTAGTGCATCACAGAAACCTGTTCCCATGATGCCTACACCAACTAGAGAGGAAGCTAATGATGATGATCATGAAACTTCAGATCAAGTTACTACTTGACCTCGTAGGTCGAACAGAGCATGTTCCGCACCAGAGTGGTACGGTAATCCTGTTCTGGAAGTCATGCTGCTAGATCATGACGAACCTACAAACTATGGCACTAGTAGAAAACAGGGCTTTGGTTCAGGCCTGGCTAGCCCATTAGTCCCGGTTCAGTCAAGATGCATACGTCCCGGTTCGTGAGCCCAGGGGGCCGGCCGGGCCTTGTGGGGCATTGGTCCCGGTTCGTCTGGACCCATTTGTCTTGGTTCCAGGCAGTAACCGGGACCAATGGTCCTCGCTCCTGGCCCATATCCATTGGTCCCGGTTCGTGGCTGGAACCGGGACACAAGGGGGCCTTTAGTCCCGGTTCCAGCCATGAACCGGGACCAATGAGGTGCCTATATATACCCCATCGCCGGCGAGCAGAGCACTCCACACTGCTCTATTTTTTCTGGCCGGCGAGGGGAGAGCTTTGTGGTGCTCTAGCTCACCTCCTATGCACATGAGGTGTTCGATGAAATGGCCGAGCCATACTAGTTAAGTTTTCTCCTCTCAAAGCTCGACCTCCAAGCTCCATTTTCCTCGAGATTTGTCTAGGCTTAGCGGTCCGTCAGTCCCGTCCCCATCTTCACGCCGTCGATCGCCCACGCCGATCTCGTCGCCGGCACCACCATGGTGAGCCTCTTGTTCTTATCTTCTTTCTAAAAGAAAAAATTCTTACTTGTATGATTAGATAGATACTTGTCTAATTTTCTTACTTTTATTATTGCTTGTTATTATATAGTGCGATGGTTTTGGTATCCGCCCCCGTCGGCCCTCGTCCTGTCTATGATTCGGATGTGGTATATATTATCTTTTATAACTATTTGGTTCATTTATTGTTTATGACGATTATGCCGACCAACGTGACATAGATTTTATTTATCTAGGAGGTATGTGAATCGGAAATTCCAACCGACCCTATTGTCGAGAGGTTAAATTTAGTTGAAGAAGAAAACAATTACTTGAAGGAAAAAATTAAAAAAATTGAGGAGGAGAAGATGATATTGGAGTTGCATGTTGAGGATGTCGTCGATGATCACAAGATCAAGATGGATGCAATGCGCTTGAAGATTAGAAAGATTAGAAAATATGCCATTCATACTGATGCTTGGTATCATTATGCCGTTGGATCAATTGTTACCTTGGTTGCGATTATGATCGCATTTGTTGTTGCATTGAAAAGTTTTACATAGTTTCAATGTATGGTTTAATTAGATGCTTTGGAGAGCTATATGTTGTTCAATGAGAACTATGTATGTACTTTGGTTTTAATGTGATGATGAACTTCTATTAATTTGGTCACTTATCTATTCATGATGTTCTGTAATGGTTTTTGACACACTTAATTATATATAATGCACGCAGATGAACCGGCAACGGATGTACGGTGATAGACACACCTCTGAGTACATTAAGGGCATGCATAATTTTCTCGAAGTGGCTGAGGCAAACAAGCAGAATGGTTTTATGTGATGTCCATGCCCTATATGTGGGAATACGAAGTCTTACTCTGACCGTAAAATCCTTCACACCCACCTGCTTTATAAGGGTTTCATGCCACACTATAATGTTTGGACCAAGCACGGAGAAATAGGGGTTATGATGGAAGACAACGAAGAAGAAGAGGACGATGACAACTATGTGCCCCCTGAATACGGTGATGCTGCAACGGGGGAAGCTGAAGATCAAGAGGAACAAGACGATGTGCCCGATGATGATCTCCGCCGGGTCATTGTTGATGCAAGGAGACAGTGCGAAAGTCAAAAGGAGAAGCTGAAGTTTGATCGCATGTTAGAGGATCACAAAAAAGGGTTGTACCCCAATTGCGAAGATGGCAACACAAAGCTCGGTACCATACTGGAATTGCTGCAGTGGAAGGCAGAGAATGCTGTGTCTGACAAAGGATTTGGGAAGCTACTGAAAATATTGAAGAAGAAGCTTCCAAAGGATAACGAATTGCCCGACAGTACATACGCAGCAAAGAAGGTCGTATGCCCTCTAGGATTGGAGGTGCAGAAGATACATGCATGCCCTAATGACTGCATCCTCTACCGCGGTGCGTATGAGGATTTGAACGCATGCCCGGTATGCGGTGCATTGCGGTATAAGATCAGACGAGATGACCCTGGTGATGTTGACAGCGAGCCCCCCCAGGAAGAGGGTTCCTGCCAAGGTGATGTGGTATGCTCCTATAATACCACGGTTGAAACGTCTGTTCAGAAACAAAAAGCATGCCAAGTTGATGCGATGGCACAGAGAGGACCGTAAGAAAGACGAGAAGTTGAGAGCACCCGCTGACGGGTCACAGTGGAGAACAATCGAGAGAAAGTATCGGGATGAGTTTGCAGGTGACCCAAGGAACGTATGGTTTGGTTTAAGCGCGGGTGGCATTAATCCTTCCGGGGAGCAGAGCAGCAATCACAGCACCTGGCCCGTGACTCTATGTATGTATAACCTTCCTCCTTGGATGTGCATGAAGCGGAAGTTCATAATGTTGCCAGTTCTCATCCAAGGCCCTAAGCAACCCGGCAAAGACATTGATGTGTACCTAAGGCCATTAGTTGAAGAACTTTTATAGTTGTGGAATGGAAATGGTGTACGTGTGTGGGATGAGCACAAACAGGAGGAATTTAACTTGCATACGTTGCTGTTTGTAACCATCAATGATTGGCCTGCTCTCAGTAACCTTTCAGGACAGACAAACAAGGGATACCACGCATGCATGCACTCTTTAGCTAACACCGAAAGTATATACCTGGACAAATGCAGGAAGAACATGTACTGATACGTCTCCATCGTATCTACTTTTCCAAACACTTTTGCCCTTGTTTTGGACTCTAACTTGCATGATTTGAATGGAACTAACCCGGACTGACGGTGTTTTCAGCAGAATTGCCATGGTGTTATTTTTGTGCAGAAACAAAAGTTCTCGGAATGACCTGAAACTTCACGGAGATTATTTTTGGAAATAATAAAAAATACTGGTGAAAGAATCAAGGCCAGGGGGCCCACACCCTGTCCATGAGGGTGGGGGCGTGCCCCCCTGCCTCATGAGCCCCCTGGTGCTCCATCGACCTCAACTCCAACTCTATATATTCGTGTTCGGGGAGAAAAAATCAGAGAGAAGGATTCATCGCGTTTTACGATACGGAGCCGCCGCCAAGCCCTAATCTCTCTTCGGAGGGCTGATCTGGAGTCCGTTCGGGGCTCCGGAGAGGGGAATCCGTCGCCATCGTCATCATCAACCATCCTCCATCACCAATTTCATGATGCTCACCGTTGTGCGTGAGTAATTCCATCGTAGGCTGGCTGGACGGTGATGGGTTGGATGAGATTTATCATGTAATCGAGTTAGTTTTGTTAGGGTTTGATCCCTAGTATCCACTATGTTCTGAGATTGATGTTGCTATGACTTTGCTATGCTTAATGCTTGTCACTAGGGCCCAAGTGCCATGATTTCAGATCTGAACCTATTATGTTTTCATGAATATATGTGAGTTCTAGATCCTATCTTGCAAGTCAATAGTCACCTACTATGTGTTATGATCCGGCAACCCCGAAGTGACAATAATCAGGACCACTCCCGGTGATGACCGTAGTTTGAGGAGTTCATGTATTCACTATGTGTTAATGCTTTGGTCCGGTACTCTGTTAAAAGGAGGCCTTAATATCCCTTAGTTTCCAGTAGGACCCCGCTGCCACGGGAGGGTAGGACAAAAGATGTTATGCAAGTTCTTTTCCATAAGCACGTATGACTATATTCGGAATACATGCCTACATTACATTGATGAATTGGAGCTAGTTCTGTGTCACCCTATGTTATAACTGTTACATGAATGATCGCATCCGACGTAATTATCCATCACCGATCCAATGCCTACGAGCTTTTCACATATTGTTCTTCGCTTATTTACTTTTCCGTTGCTACTGTTACAATCACTACAAAACTATCACTGTTACTTTTGCCACCGTTACCGCTACTATCATACGACTTTGATACAAAATACTTTGCTGCAGATATTAAGTTATCCAGGTGTGGTTGAATTGACAACTCAACTGCTAATACTTGAGAATATTCTTTGGCTCCCCTTGTGTCGAATCAATAAATTTGGGTTGAATACTCTACCCTCGAAAACTGTTGCGATCCCCTATACTTGTGGGTTATCATGTACCTAGGGCATCATCAATTTCTTCCGACCAACCATCAACGTCGAAAGAAAGGCAAGCTTTCAAAGGCGAGGCAGATCACCGGAAGAAGCCCACCACATGTACCGGTGATCACATACTTGCTATGGTCAATGATTTACACATAATCTTTGGAAAGGGTCCCGGGGGACTATCTGTTCCGAATGACGCTGAGGGACGCGCACCCGTGTGGAAGAAGAAATCTATATTTTGGGACCTACCCTACTGGAAAGACCTAGAGGTCTTCTCTTCAATCAACGTGATGCACGTGACGAAGAACCTTTGTGTGAACCTGCTAGGCTTCTTGGGCGTGTATGGGAAGACAAAAGATACACCGGAGGCACGGGAGGACCTGCAACATTTGCATGAAAAAGATTGCATGCCTCCAAAGCAGTATAAAGGTCCTGCAGCTACGCTCTTACCAAAGAAGAGAAGGAAATCTTGTTTGAATGCCTGCTCAGTATGAAGGTCCCATCTGGCTTCTCGTGAATATAAAGGGAATAATAAATATGCCAGAGAAAAAGTTCCAGACCTAAAGTCTCATGACTACCACGTGATTATGACGCAACTTCTTTCGGTTGCATTGAGGGGGCTTCTATCGGAAAACGTTTGATTAGACATTGTGAAGCTATGTGCATTCCTCAATGCAATCTCTCAGAAGGTGATCGATCCAGAAATCATACCAAGGCTAAGGAGTGATGTGGCGCAATGTCTTGTCAGTTTCAAGCTGGTGTTCCCACCATCCTTCTTCAATATCATGACACACGTCCTAGTTCATCTAGTCGACGATATTGTCGTTCTGGGCCCTGTATTTCTACACAATATGTTCCCCTTTGAGAGGTTCATGGGATAAGCTGAAATCCCGCCTACTAAGTTTGCTAGCCAATGCTTAGATGAGTTCGATAATTTTATGGTTAAGCAAGAAGATTTAATGCTTATTTTGGTAGACAACTGAAACGCAATGCTTATATGATTGAATACTTGAGTGATTATATGTCTAGAGTTAAAGGTGAACTTAAACTCATTACTAAACATGCTTCTATGGTTACCACTCAAGTAGAACAAGTACTTAAAGCTCAGAATGATTTTCTCAATGAATTAAATAATAAGAAGAATGATAATGCTGTTAGAGTTATGACTAGAGGGGGTAAAATGACTCAGGAACCTTTGTATCCTGAGGGTCACCCTAAGAGAATTGAGCAGGATTCTCAGAGAACTAATGTTGATGCACCTAGTCCTTCTAAAAGGAAGAAAAAGAAAAATGATAGGACTTTGCATGCTTCTAGTGAACCTATTGTTGACACACCTGAGAATCCCAATGATATTTCCATTTCTGATGCTGAAACACAATCTGGCGATGAACATGAACCTAGTGATAATGTTAATGATGATGTTCATGTTGATGCTCAACCGAGCAATAACAATGAAGTAGAAATTGAACCTGATGTTGATCTTGATAACCCACAATCAAAGAATCAACGTTATGATAAGAGAGACTTTGTTGCTAGGAAGCATGGTAAAGAAAGAGAACCATGGGTTCAGAAACCCATGCCTTTTCCTCCCAAACCATCCAAGAAAAAGGATGATGAGGATTTTGAGCGCTTTGTTGAAATGATTAGACCTATCTTTTTGCGTATGCGTTTTACTGATATGCTCAAAATGAATCCTTATGTTAAGTACATGAAAGATATTGTTACTAATAAAAGAAATATACCGGAAGCTGAAATTTCCACCATGCTTGCTAATTATACTTTTAAGGATGGAATACCTAAGAAACTTGGAGATCCAGGAGTACCAACTATACCATGCTCCATTAAAAGAAACTATGTTAGAACTGCTTTATCTGATCTTGGAGCCGGTGTTAGTGTTATGCCTCTCTCTTTATATTGTAGACTTGATTTGAATAAGTTGACACCTACTGAAATATCTTTGCAAATGGCCGATAAATCAACTGCTATACCTGTCGGTATTTGTGAGGACGTGCCTGTTGTGGTTGCAAACGTCACTATTTTAACGGACTTTGTTATTCTTGATATTCCCGAGGACGATAGTATGTCTATTATTCATGGAAGACCCTTTTTGAATACTGCAGGGGCTGTTATTGATTGCAACAAAGGCAATGTCACTTTTCATGTCAATGGTAATGAGCATACGGTACACTTTCCGAGGAAACAACCTCAAGTCCACACTATCAATTCTATTGGAAAATTTTCAACTATTACTATTGGAGGTTTTGAATTTCCTCTTCCTACTATCAAAAAGAGATATGATATTCTTATTATTGGGGATGTGCATATCCCCGTTGAGGCAACATAGTGTTATTCGAAATTTCTCCGGTTCCATGTTATTCGGAATGAGTTTGTTAACAAGACTTGACCAACCTTGTTAGTGGATTCCTTTTGATGAGCATGAGATGGATGAAGTTAGAAGGCACAACCTTCTGTACCCTCCTTTCACTTCCTGTTATTTAGATTAAGTAAAGCAGAAATAGTATATTCTATCAGTTTTCTGATTTATCCGTGAAATAAAAAATACCCCGAAAATAAAAGTTCTCAAAATGCCCCAAAAGTGGAATATGATTTTTTTTCTGGAATATTTGAGAATATCTGGCACTGAGAACACAACAGGGGGAGCAAGCACCTGGCCACGAGGGTCCAGGGCGCGCCCACCCCACCTGGGCGCGCCCCCTGCCTCGTGGGCCCATCGTGGCTCCCCTCCACTTATTCTAGCCACCACAAACTCCTTCTTCCTCCCAAAAAAATCACCAACCAACTCAAGCACGAGTTCTAGCTCATTTTGCTGTGATTTTCGATCTCCTAGCTCAAAGCTCCACTCACAAAACTGCTTTGGGGGATTGTTCTTCGATATGTGACTCCTCCAATGGTCCAATTAGTTTTTGTTCTAGTGCTTTATTCATTGCAAATTTTTGCTGCCTAGGTGACCCTGTTCTTGAGCTTGCATGACAAATTTATATGGTCCCAAGTAATTCTAATGCATGATATAGTCTCTAGGCACTTGTGGGAGTAGTTTCTATTAATTTTGTTGAGTTTGGTTCACTTTATTTGAAGTTACTAAAAATTTCTGAAATTTTTCAGAGGAAGAAATATGTTTAGGAAAATGTACCAAGGTGGTTCTTCAAGGAAGCAAGGACCCAGGCCCGCAATACGCGATGCGGACGATGAACCACCGAGGGAAGATCAAGTGCGGCCTTATGAATGGCCGTCAGACGATTTCATGGTCCAAGCAGGAATTAAGGAGGAATTTGATGCATATGTGCGTAATGCTGAACTCGAGGGCTTCATGCTAGATAAGTGCCCTCAATACTATCACCTAACTGATTCCTTTGTGAGAAGGTTCATATTTTCATCTTCACGTAATTCTCACACTGTCCTATTTGATATCTATGGCCAATCTTACACTATGGACTTAGAGGATTTTAATACTGCTTGCAAACTTCCACAATGGGGTAGTGCTAGTGAACCTCGCAAATCTGAGCTTAGAGATTTTCTTTCTAGTATTACAGTGGGGGAGTCTAGAGATATAACACAAGCTACCATAGGGAGCATTCATTTTCCTGCTATACATTATTTTGCTCTCTTCATAGGTAGGTGAATAAATGGTAAGGATGAAGCATGTCACATGTGTGTCCCTGACCTTAGTGTTCTCAGGAGTGCTGTTTTAGGAGATAAACACTATAACTTGGGGGCCATTGTTGCACGGAGGTTGCATAATAATGGTTTAAGTGGAGACCTTTTTGCGGGAATTTATGCAACCCGTGTGGCTAATTTTCTTGGGATACCCATACATTAGAGTGATATGGAATTGCCTCCCACTTATCTAGGATATGAGGCTATGGTTCACCATCAGTTTATTGAGAGGAATGAACAACCTCTCCAGTACCGACTAATGTTTGACAGGCGCAACATTTTCCATGTTGCTCTCCCTGCTCCTACTTTCTTTGACTTTCAGACAAAGGGAGATTTATTATAACCAGGGAGGAGGCGAACGAGTATAAGAGGAGGATGAAGACGGCTCATCTCCAAGTGGCAGCTCATGAGGCAATAGCTGCTGCATCACAGTACGACCCCAACTATAACTTTGGATATCCGCCAGGCCAGCCATGGCCATAGACCAACTTAGGCCAAAAGCCTAAGCTTGGGGGAGTACGTATTTCTCACCGACATTACATTCATATTCACACACTCATGCTAGTTGTCGGTGCTCATACTTTTTCACTGTAATATCCATGCTAGTTTATTTTCCCTTTTTATGTTTTCTTCTTGTGTGTTCGAAAAAAACTTAAGAAAAATAAAAAAATTAGTTGTAGCTTTTAGCTAGTTTACTTTTCACGCTGTAGTAGTAATAATTAAAAGAAAACCCAAAAAGATTTCCTGTTCTTCTTTTGTTTGTTAGGAGCTTTCCCGTGTAAATAGTTTTATTTCTTTTCTTTTCTTTGGGGGTCGATAGGAGAAGACCATAATGAAAATGTTGAAGTGGCTCTTATATACATTATTATTGATTTAACCAAGAGCCCATATTACCTTGTCTTCTCCTTTGTCTTAAATGCTTGCAGATTCCAGCTTAGTCCAAAGCACGTGCACTATTATTATTATGATTGTTCGGTCATTCAAGTGAAAGGGGATTATGACGATATATGATGGACTGATTGAGATGAGAGAAGCTGGTATGAACGCGACCTCTCTTGTTTTTGTAAATATGATTAGTTCATCGTTCCTGATTCAGCCTATTATGAAGAAACATATTTGCAATGACAATTAGAGATTATAGTTGCTTATGCCATGCTTAATTAGCTAGGGGTTTATAATGGTTTATCTTGCGTGCCAACATGCTATTAAAATGGTTGTGATGTGGTATAGTAGGGTGGTATCCTCCTTTGAATGATTCAAGTGGCTTGACTTGGCACATGTTCGCGCATGTAGTTGAAACAAAATCAACAGAGCCTCCATGATATTTATGTTCATGGTGGATTATATCCTACTCATGCTTGCACTCAATGTTTATTAATTTTAATGCATGTTCATGGCTGTTGTCACTCTCTAGTTGGTCGCTTCCCAGTCTCTTTCTAGCCTTCACTTGTACTAAGCGGGAATACTGTTTGTGCATCCAATCCCTTAAACCCCAAAGTTATTCCATATGAGTCCACCATACCTTCCTATATGCGGTATCTACTTGCCGTTCCAAGTAAATTTGTATGTGCCAAACTCTAAACCTTCAAATGAAATTCTATTTTGCATGCTCGAATAGCTCATGTATCAACTAGGGCTGTCTGTATCTTCCATGCTAGGCGGGTTATTCTCAAGAGGAGTGGACTCCGCTCCTCACTCACGAGAAAATGGCTGGTCACTGGGATGCCCAGTCCCATGCTTTAAGCAAATCAAATCAAAATAATTGCAAACAAAACTCCCCCAGGATTGTTGTTAGTTGTAGGCACCCGTTGTTTCGGGCAAGCCATGGATTGATGCTTGTTGGTGGAGGGGGAGTATAAACTTTACCATTCTGTTTGGGAACCACCTATAATGCGAGTAGCATGGAAGATATCGAGATCTCTCGGTTGTTATGTTGACAATGAAAGTATGCCACTCAAATTATTATTCATCTCTATTTCAAAAATCGAGCTCTGGCACCTCTACAAATCCCTGCTTCCCTCTGCGAAGGGCCTATCTATTTACTTTTATGTTGAGTCATCACCCTCTTATTAAAAAGCACCAGCTGGAGAGCACCGCTGTCATTTGCATCCATTACTATTAATTTATATTGAGTATGACTGGATCTCTTTACCATGAATTACAATGTTTAGTCAGTCCTTGATCTTCAAAGGTGCTCTACATTTATGTTTTGCGGTCTAAGAAAGGGCTAGCGAGATACCATCTTGTTATATCATATTATGACTGTTTTGAGAAAGTTTTGTCATCCGAGATTTATTAATATTGCTCGCTAGTTGATTATGCCATTGATATGAGTAAACATGAGACCTAAGTGTTATTGTGAATATGGTTAGTCATAATCTTTGCTGAAAACTTGAATGCTGGCATTACATATTTACAACAACAAGAGCAAATAGAGTTTGTAATAGTTTTTCTTTATCACTTTCAGTTTATCAACTGAATTGCTTGAGGACAAGCAAAGGCTTAAGCTTGGGGGAGTTGATACGTCTCTGTCGTATGTACTTCTCCAAACACTTTTGCCCTTGTTTTGGACTCTAACTTGCATGATTTGAATAGAACTAACCCGGACTGACGCTGTTTTCAGCAGAATTGCCATGGTGTTATTTTTGTGCAGAAACAGAAGTTCTCGGAATGACCTGAAACTTCACGGAGATTATTTTTGGAAATAATAAAAAATACTGGCGAAAGAATCAAGGCCCGGGGTCCCACACCCTGTCCACGAGGGTGGGGGCGCGCCCCTGCCTCATGGGCCCCTTGGTGCTCCACCGACCTCAACTCCAACTCTATATATTCGTGTTCGGGGAGAAAAAAATCAGAGAGAAGGATTCATCGCGTTTTACAATACGGAGCCGCCGCCAACCCCTAATCTCTCTCGGGATGGCTGATCTAGAGTCCGTTCGGGGCTCCGGAGAGGGGAATCCGTCGCCATCGTCATCATCAACCATCCTCTATCACCAATTTCATGATGCTCACCGCCGTGCGTGAGTAATTCCATCGTAGGCTTGCTGGACGGTGATGGGTTGAATGAGATTTATCATGTAATCGAGTTAGTTTTGTTAGGGTTTGATCCCTAGTATCCACTATGTTCTGAGATTGATGTTGCTATGACTTTGCTATGCTTAATGCTTGTCACTAGGGCCCGAGTGCCATGATTTCAGATCTGAACCTATTATGTTTTCATGAATATATGTGAGTTCTAGATCCTATCTTGCAAGTTAATAGTCACCTACTATGTGTTATGATCCGGCAACCCTGAAGTGACAATAATCGGGACCACTCCCGGTGATGACCGTAGTTTGAGGAGTTCATGTATTCACTATGTGTTAATGCTTTGGTCCGGTACTCTATTAAAAGGAGGCCTTAATATCCCTTAGTTTCCAGTAGGACCCCGCTGCCACGGGAGGGTAGGACAAAAGATGTTATGCAAGTTCTTTCGATAAGCACGTATGACTATATTCGGAATACATGCCTACATTACCTTGGTGAATTGGAGCTAGTTTTGTGTCACCCTATGTTATAACTGTTACATGAATGATCGCATCCGACGTAATTATCCATCACCGATCCAATGCCTACGAGATTTTCACATATTGTTCTTCGCTTATTTACTTTTCCGTTGCTACTGTTACAATCACTACAAAACTATCACTGTTACTTTTGCCACCGTTCCCGCTACTATCATACTACTTTGCTACTAAATACTTTGCTGCAGATATTAAGTTATCCAGGTGTGGTTGAATTGACAACTCAACTGCTAATACTTGAGAATATTCTTTGGCACTCCTTGTGTCGAATCAATAAATTTGGGTTGAATACTCTACCCTCGAAAACTATTGCGATCCCCTATACTTGTGGGTTATCATGTACCTGGGGCATCGTCGATATCTTCCGACCAACCATCAATGTCGAAAGAAAGGCAAGCATTTCAAAGGCGAGGCAGATCACCGGAAGAAGCCCGCCATGCGTACCGGTGATCACATACTTGCTATGGTCAATGATTTACACGTAATCTTTGGAAAGGGTCCCGGGGGACTATCTGTTCCGAATGACGCCGAGGGACGCGCACCCATGTGGAAGAAGAAATCTATATTTTGGGACCTACCCTACTGGAAAGACCTAGAGGTCCGCTCTTCAATCAACGTGATGCACGTGATGAAAAACCTTTGCGTGAACCTGCTAGGCTTCTTGGGCGTGTATGGGAAGACAAAAGATACACCGGAGGCACGGGAGGACCTGCAACGTTTACACGAAGAAGACGGCATGCCTCCAAAGCAGTATAAAGGTCCTGCAGCTACGCTCTTACCAAAGAAGAGAAGGAAATCTTGTTTGAATGCCTGCTCAGTATGAAGGTCCCGTCTGGCTTCTCGTCGAATATAAAGGGAATAATAAATATGCCAGAGAAAAAGTTCCAGACCTAAAGTCTCATGACTGCCACGTGATATGACGCAACTGCTTCCGGTTGCATTGAGGGGGCTTCTACCAGAAAATGTTCGATTAGCCATTGTGAAGCTATGTGCATTCCTCAATGCAATCTCTCAGAAGGTGATCGATCCAGAAATCATACCAAGGCTAAGGAGTGATGTGGCGCAATGACTTGTCAGTTTCGAGCTGGTGTTCCCACCATCCCTCTTCAATATCATGACACACGTCTTGGTTCATCTAGTCGACGAGATTGTCGTTCTAGGCCCCGTATTTCTACACAATATGTTCCCCTTTGAGGGGTTCATGAGAGTCCTAAAGAAATATGTCCGTAACCGCGCTAGGCCAGAAGGAAGCATCTCCATGGGCCATCAAATAGAGGATGTCATTGGGTTTTGTGTTGACTTCATTCCTGGCCTTAAGAAGATTGGTCTCCCTCAATCGCGGTATGAGGGGAGATTGACTGGAAAAGGCACGCTAGGAGGGGACTCAATAATATGCAGGGACGGGCATTCTTGGTCTCAAGCACACTACACAGTTCTACAAAACTCTACCTTGGTGACCCTGTATGTCGATGAACACAAGAACAGTCTGCGCTCCAAACACCCGGAGCAGTGTGATGACTGGATTACATGTGAACACATCAGGACTTTCGACAGTTGGTTGGAAACACGTCTCAGAGGTGACAACACTATTTGTGATGAGTTGTACTCGTTGTCCAGGGGACCATCTTTGACTGTATTGACTTACAAAGGATACGAGATAAATGGGAATACATTTTACACGGTCGCCCAAGATCAAAAGAGCACCAACCAAAACAGCGGTATGCGCTTTGATGCAGCAACCAAGAGGGGAAAGGACACATATTATGGTTACATAGTGGACATATGGGAACTTGACTACGGACATGATTTTAAGGACCCTTTGTTTAAGTGCAAATGAGTCAATCTGTCAGGAGGCGGGGTACAGGTAGACCCACAGTACGGAATGACAATAGTGGATCTGAACAATCTTGGGTACACAGACAAACCATTCGTCCTAGCCAATGATGTGGCGCAAGTTTTCTATGTGAAGGACATGTCTACCAAACCGAGAAAAAGAAAAGATAAGGAAGCAAACACATCATACGATGAGCCAAAGCGCCACATAGTTCTTTCAGGAAAAAGAGACATCGTGGGAGTGGAGGGCAAGACAGAGATGTCCGAAGATTATGAAAAGTTTCATGAAATTCCTCCCTTCAAAGCCAAGGCTGACCCAAGCACCCTGTTAAACGATGAAGACTATCCATGGTTACGACGCAATAAGCAAAGGACACAAGCGAAGAAAAATTGAAGACTTTCTCTCCACAACTATTATGATGATGCCTTTCATCTAGAATATCCATGTAATAGACGAGTTTCCGTATGAAACCCTGATACTTCAAAAGAGATTGTCCGTTTTGTACACGAAGTGCATCCAGTTTTTGCCGTAACCCTCTCAACTTTTTAGCACATGCTATGTGGGTGAAATGATGATACCATGCCAATTTCAACCTTTTTAGAGTTCATTTGTAGTGCTTTTCATTTTCAGGGTCATATAGCTCAAAAAAATCAGTAAATGCATGAAAAATAACAAATGAAGTCAGAAAGGGTTGAAAATTGATGATGTGGCTTTGAATGGTGCATTTTGAACACACAAAAACTCTAGAGTTCAAATAAGTTCAAAAAAATCAAATCCCTTTATAACAGATGAGCTTTCGTTCAAAACCCTGATACTTCGAAAGAGATTGTCCGTTTTGTACACGAAGTGCATCCAGTTTTTGCCGTAACCCTGTCAACTTTTTAGCACATGCTATGTGGGTGAAATGATCATACCATGCCAATTTTCAACCTCTTCAGAGTTGATCTGAAGTGCTTTTCAATTTCAGGGTCATTTAGCTCAAAGAATGAACTAATATAAAAAGAATGAACTAGAAAACTTTTATGAACTCCAATAGCAAAAATAATAAACTAAAAGATGAACTAGAAAACTTTAATGAAACTCTAATAAAAAAAGAATGAACTAGAAAACTTTAATGAAACTCTAATAGCTAAAGGAATCAACTAAAAAGCTTTTATAAACCTCTAGTATTATTGAAACTAAAATTATATAAAATTTATGCAACTAAAATTATCAAAGTAGTTTCTGTTCAAAACATTAAAAGCAAAAAGAATTTTCATAAAATAAATAAAAAAGCAAAAAATAAAATAAAATAAATAAGTAGAAACAAAATAAAATAAAATAAAATTTAATAAAATAAATAAGTAGAAACAAAATAAAATAAAATAAAATAAACTTTGATAAAATAAATAAGTAGAAACAAAATAAACTTTAATAAAGTAAAATAAATAAACTTTAATAAAATAAATAAAAATAGCAACAGTAAGTATTTTGTTGTAAGTAGAAACAAAATAAAATAAATAAAGCAACAATGAAAATAAAAAAAGTGCCACCTATTGGGCCACCATGGCCTGAATACGACTAGAAACCCAACCATGGGCCAGGATTCAGGCCCGCAGCAGGCCTAGTAGGCCCACAGGCACATAGTGACAGATTAGGCCCGAAAGCCTCCAGTTGAGAGGAGCTCGAGAGGGTGGGCGCAACAGCGCTTATAAACCACTCTCGAGCTCTCTCAACTAGCAAGGTGGGACTAAACTTTTGGCCGCGACGCGGGCAGCACCAGGCCTTCTGTCCCGGTTGGTGCGGAAAGGTCCCTGCTTCCCGACAAAAGGTCCCTGCTTCCCGCCATTTGGGCTGCTGAAAAGAGACCTTTGGTCCCGGTTGGTGGCACCAACCGAGACTAAAGGGGAGCATTGGTCCTGGTTGGTGCCACGAACCGGGACCAATGCTTCGTGTATCTAAGTAAGACTTGTGAAAATTTTCAGTTTCATCGCAGTTCCCCTCCGACGGCCCCGACCTCCTCGACGCCGCCAGGCTGCACGACGCCGTTGCCCGTGCCCCGCCACCGAACCCACGCCGATGCCGTCCGCCGCCCATGCCTCGTCGCCGTCGCCAACTCCCCTGCGCCCCGACGCCGCCCGCTCCTCGTCACTGTTGTCGCCCCCGTCGCCACCCGCTCCTCGTTGTCGTCGCCGTCGCCGACAGCCTCCCGAACCTCCCTGTCGCCCCCCCGCGCCGGCCCCTGCCCTGCCCCGCGCGCGCCGCCTCTGCCTCTGCCTGGCCCCGACCTCGCCGTCACCGACGCCGCCCCCAGTGAGCCCCCGCGCCCCTGCAATGCCCCTCCCCCCCCCCCCCCCCCCCCCCGCCGTCGCCGTCGCCGCCGTAGACGTGGCCGCCGTGGCCCTCGCATATATGTTTTTTTCTGCATATATATATGATGTTTTTTGCATATATGTTGATGTATGGATATATATGTATGCATATATGATGATTTTTTGTTCAGCGTCATATATGATGTTTTTTTCTGCATATATATATGATCATATGAATTTTTTTGTTCATAGATGTGATTTTTTTGTTCATATATCATATGATGTTTTTATTGTTCATAGATGATCGATCATATTTGTTCATATGTATGCAAGCGAAGTCGTAGTCGTTAGTTGTACTGTTTAGGGTTAGGGTCGTCGAGGAAGAAGGAAAATAAGGAAAAAGAAGAAAAGAGGAAGAAGGAAGAAGAAGAAAAAGAAGGAGAGGAAAAAGGAAAATAAGAAGAGGAAGAAGGAGAAAGAAGAAGGAGAAGAAGAGGAGAAAAAAATAAGAAGAGGAAGAAGAAGAAAAAAAGGAGAAGAAGAAGGAATAGAGGAGAAGAAGAAAAAATAGAATTTTTTTCTATTTTTTCTTCTTATCCTCTTTTGTTTTCTTCTATTTTTTCTTCTTCTTCTTCTCCTCTTTTTTCTTCTTCTTCCTCTTGAGGGGGTCGAGGGTCGTTGACGGGTCGAGGGTCGAGGATCGCCGAGGGGTCGACAGGTTGCCTTGTGTCAAAGTATTGAAGAAATCCATGGCTTCATCATTAGCCGGAAGTAACTGGGGCATGATGGTACGAAGTTTTGCAAATTTGTTCTGGAACAGAGTCCCGGAAAGGATAATTCGCCTTTTGGTACAAATTTCAGCAAAGGCCTTCCAAATAGCGATATTCGGAAGGCTCTTGCTGAACTTTGTACCAAAAAGTGAATTATCCTATCCGGGACTCCGTTCTAGAATAACTTTGCAGAACTTCGTACCATCATGCGCCTATTACTTTCGCCTAATGATGAAGACATGGTTTTGTTGAATCCTTTGACACTAGACAAATGTGACATGAGGGGGTCAAGGGTTGGGAACTAGGGTAGAGGGTCGTGGATCGCCGAGCGGTCGAGGGTCGTGAACTAGTGTAGAGGGTCGTGGGTCGCCGAGGGGTCGAGGGTCGAGGGTCGTCCAGGGGTCGAGGGTCGTCCAGGGGTCGAGGGTCCAGATTTATCAAGAATGCCCCCATTATGGACGTGCACAAGTTGATCCAATTTTTTTTTCTGATCTCATATATATATATATATATATATATATATATATATATATATATTCTTCTATATGTCACGTTGTCTGTCAAAGTATTGAAGAAATCCATGGCTTCATCATTAGCCGGAAGTAACCGGGGCATGATGGTACGAAGTTTTGCAAAGTTGTTCTGGAACGGAGTCCCGGGTAGGATAATTCGCCTTTTGGTACGAATTTCAGCAAAGGCCTTCCAAATAGCGATATTCGGAAGGCTCTTGCTGAACTTTGTACCAAAAAGCGAATTATTCTATCGGGAACTCCGTTCCAAAACAACTTTGAAGAGCTTCGTACCATTATGCGCCTGTCATTTTTGGCTAATGATGAAGTCATGGTTTTCTTGAATTCTTTAACACTAGACAACGTGACATATAGAAGGGTAGATGAGATCAGGAAAAATACGGACCATTTTCTGCACATCTAGAATGGCACCATTTTGTTAAATCCCTTGTCGGTCCGGACGTCGGACAATCATGAGAGAGGCGGTCCGGCCCAAACCCTAGAAGCGCTACAGAGGCCACCCAAATTTACCAAGTTAAAAGAGCGTTGTCGTCGAGGCCACCCCAAACCCTAGAAGCGTTGCCGTGGCCACCCCAAACCGTAGAAGCGTCGAGGCCACTAATATGATTCCTTGTTGTGATTAGCTAGCTAGATCTACGTTTGCCACTAATATATCCATCTGTCATGTTTGTATATTAATTGCCATGTTGTAATATTTGCACAAACTATGGAGCACCGATACTTGGAAGCAGAACAGGTGTTCGGGGGACATAATCCTTGCCGGAGGTGATCTCTTGTCATATCTCAATGACACCGATGGTCTGGAAGGAGAGGGTGAAGCAAGCTACCGTGATCGAACAATGGAGGGGGAAGGACATGATTATGATGGCTCCGGTGACCGAATGTCGGTGGAAGAAGGAGACTGTCATGACGGCTCCGGTGACCGAATGGAGTCCGGCCAGGTATATATATTAATTAAGCCTGTGCTGACTAGCTAATTGATGCATTTATTGTTTTGGTATGTATACATATTAACTCTCTTCTTTCTTCTTTTCTAGCCCTCCGAATCGAGCAAAACTTCAGTAACGAGACGAGGCCCGAAGAAAAAGTTGCACCAGGATGAAAGGTTCACGATCACAGCAATCACGCACGATGGCCAACCGATTGAACCCATCCGGACCAAGGAAGCATTTTCTGCCTAGTGTGGGGTTCTTGTTAGGGACATGATCCCGATCAGCATCCAGCAATGGTATAAGCCTAAGAACGAAGACTATCAGGTGTCTTATGTCAACGATAGGCAGAAATATGATCTTTAGACCGCGCTGAAGGCAAATTTCACCCTACCTCCAGAGGAGGATCCGGAGAAGCCAGCTATAGAGCCATTGGTCAAGGCTCATGCTCTTAAGAAGATGGCAGATCTATTCAGGAGGTGGAAGAATGAGTTGAAAACAATGTTTGTCGACAAAGACAAGACTCCAGAATTCACCGGCCGATTTGAGAAGATAAGATATCACTAGGACACATTTGTGGCCCACAAGACATCGGAGAAGAGTAAGAAGATGTCAGTGACAAAAAATAAAATTCTGCAAAGAAGGAGCTTCACCATCGCACGGGGTGAGGTGGCTACCTCAAAGCCCGGCCGTTGTGGGACAAGGCTGAGAATGACCTGCTTGATAAAGGGGTCGAACCAGAGACATTGCACTGGCCAGACCGTTCAAGGACTTGGTTCTTCGGGGTTGGGGGAACGTTGGACCCTGAAACAGGGAAGTGCGTTTGGACGAACCAGCAACTAGGAATACCCGTCACGAAGCTTCATGTAAGTGCATCTAGTGCCCCTTAGTGATTTTGGTGTATTGAAGCCTTATAGGTTAAGGGACTAATGTGTTTATGAGTGTACACAGGTCTATAAGTCTATGAGGAGTTTGATATTTACAGAGAAAGACGACCCCTAAAATGAAGTGCTTCGACTGAAGACTTTGGATTTCTGAAGACTTTCTGAAGACTTTGAAAGTGAAGAAATTGGTGTGACCTTGAAGACTTGGTATTCATTTGAGGAACATGAAGCGTGAAGACTTCTATTTTCTTAGTTTCATTTTCTCTTTCTTGAGTCATAGGAAACACCGTACTGTTAAAGGGGGTCGAGGAAATACTAAGGAAAAATTTCCAAGTGATGCTCAACTCAAAATCCTACACCTACCAATCCCTTCGAGTGAAGCCATTGGAAATCTCATACAGTTCAGTCAATTTCTTCAGTGACAGAGACGAAGTTCTTCTGGTCGCTGAGGAATTTGTTCTGACTGAGGAGTTAGGAATTCGCCAGTGTGGATTGCCTACACAGTGAGGAACATGATAGCCCTGAGGAATTTGATACTCAAATTTCCGACCGTTGCTGTGCTATGCGCCAGCTTTCCCAAAATATCTACCCACCTAACGGTCATATCATTGAAGGGCATTTATGTCTTATCATGTCGGGCTGCTCCCTAGGCTATAAATAGCCGCCCCCTACAACCACTAGCCGGTTGGCTGCTCCGATAGAAACTGACACTTGTCATTTGAGAGCATCCCATCCTCCGAGGACTTTGAGCAAAAATCATCGAGTGAGGAAAACCCAAACCCAGACACCTACAAACCCAAAGTGATTGAGCATCACTGAAGAGATTGATCCTGCGTGGATCCGACGCTTGTTACCTTTGAAGACTGTGCATCTTCCAGACGGTTAGGCGTCATGGTCTAGAGCATCCAAGAGGAATTGTGGATCGCCGAGTGACCGAGTTTGTGAAGGTTTGGAAGTCACCTGAAGACTTACCACGAGTGATTGGGCGAGGTCTGTGTGACCTTAGCTCAAGGAGAATACGGTGAGGACTGTGTGTCCGGGACTCTGTGTCCTCGGGTGTAAATACCTAGCCGCTCCAACCAGATGTACAACTGAGACAGCAGTTGGAACTGGTCTACCAAATCATTGTCTTCACCAAGCCAACTGGTTCTATTTCCTCAACTCTTTCATTTCCTCATATCTGTGTTTGAAGACTTTGACTGAAGACTTTCTCAATTTCCTCAATTCAATTTCTTCAGTCTGTTTGTCTTCATCCTGTGTTATCCTGTGTTTACGCTTTTTGTACTATGTGCTTGTTTTCATTTCATCATGATGACCATGCTTGTGTTCTGTTATGTTTACTTTTGAGTACTTATTCCGCTGCTAGTAGTCCTTCGCTAAGGAATTTCCTCAGCTGCAAATTCCTCAGTGAAGAATTCATAAAAATCGCCTATTCACCCCCCTCTAGTCGATATAATGCACTTTCAATTGGTATCAGAGCAAGGTATACTCCCTTGTTCTGTGTGATTTTAGTTTAACCGCCTGGAGTTTTAGTTATGTCAACCGCATGTATGAAGAAAGTGACATGCCCCATCTTTGACGGTCATGATTATCCCAAGTGGAAGGCCATGATGAAGAAGCGCCTCATAGCAATGAACAGCGAGCTATGGACCGTCACCGAGATTGGCCTTACCGATCTGTGCAAGATGGCAGACACTGATGATATTCGCAAGTACACTCGACTTGACATCATGGCGAAGGATACCATCTGTTCCTGCCTATCCAGAGATGAATTCAGGCGCATTATGCATCTTTGCAATGCGAAGCTTATCTGGGACCGAATCTCTGACGTCTATGAAGGTCATCGAACTTGTCATGATCCCAGGTTTGAGGATTTCAAGGAATCACTCAAAACAATGACTTTCGAACTTGAACCATCATCTTCTGCACCATGCCTCATGGCAAAAGGTGCCAAGGTAACCGAATGTTCCTCATCCGAGTCTAGTGATGATGAATCTAATTATGACTTTGGACGTAGCTATACCAAGCTTGTTTGTATTGCCACTAAACAACAAAAGGCCTTGTAAAAGGTTCAAAACATGCTAGACAAGAGCGATGATATGTTGGGTGAAGAAATGGATCGCACTAAAACTTTGACTGAAAATCTTCAGAGACTTCAGTCTAGGTTTGATAACCTTCAAGGTCATCATAACACTCTCTTATCTGATCATGAGAAGCTTTCTTATGAATTTCTTCAGAGAAAGCAAGATCTTGAAAAGCTAAGAGTGAGTTATGAAGATCTTCAGAAGGAGCGCGATTGATTACTTGCTCAACAAATCAATGCTTCTCAGGAAGAATTTGTTCCTCCATGTTTGAAATGCATTGAACGTGAATCTGCTAATTCTTCACCTGAATGTTCAAATGCTTCTAATGCTACAAATTCTTCAACTATCTCTTCTATCACTAATTCCTCCTCTGAGGACATTGCTAGTATCACTGATGATGCAGGGATGAAGGAATTGTACATGACAGACATGTACAAAAGCCTCAAAGGGCATCAAACTCTTTGTGATGTGCTTAAAAAGCATATCCTCAACAGGAACCCTAGGAAAGAGGGTATTGCCTTTGAGAGGAAACTCAATGTTGATGGTACATATTGGAAACCTGAGCAGTACCCCAAAACCTCATGGATTGCTGCAAAGGGACCTCCAGTTGATCCATCCAATTTATCTGGCTTTACATGTGAATCCTCTCATTCTTCTGATGAGTCATTTGACTCCAACTATAAACTGTTCAAAAATCAGAATGGTGAAGTATTTGCTAGATATGTTGGCACTAACTGTAGGAACGGTTCCCCTATGAAGAAAATCTAGGTTCCCAAAAGATGCCTTGAAAGTCTTCAGGTGAATGTCCTCATGACTCCACCTGTGAAGAATAGGAACCCCAGATCAAACTCTTCATACGGACCAAATTCTTCATATGGATCCAAGTCCTCATACGGACCAAATTCCTCACGTGGATCAAATTCCTCAACAGGATCAAAGTCCTCATATGAATATCATCGTGCTAACAACTCTGTTTCACAGGGAAGAGCTAAGGGCTATGAATATGAGCATTATTCTTCTAACCATTATGTTCATAAGTCCTCGAAGAATTTCTCTGCTTATTCATATGCTTATCCTAGCTCCTCTTATGTGAAACGAAATGGACTGGCTTCTATGCCACCTTTCTCGTATGGAGCTCGCAGAGAGATGAACTCTTTGCCACCCCTTCAGATGTGGGTGGTGAAGAAAAAGAACTAATCTCTTCTGCAGGGTCAGGTCTCCAGACGTGCTCAAACGTCTGAAGAATTTGCTGGAGACCTGAAAAGTGCCTGAAAGGACGCAGGCTAATCATGAAGAAATGAACTCTCATTTCTCACGTCCTCATATTGCGTTATCTATTCTGTTGCTTGATGAAATTGATCTGATGAATTGTGATGTCATATTCTTCACTGATGAAGTATATGAGTTCGTAAGCTGCACTAATTCATCTGCAGGATGATCAACCCAAAGCCACTGAGTGGGTCCTCGATAGTGGATGTACAAATCACATGACTGGTGACAAGAATCTATTGATGGATGCTCCCTTATCTCCATCTCATCTGAAGCATATCATCTTCGCTGACAAAGGCAAAAGTCAGGTATTGGGTCTAGGTAAGGTTGCGATCTCAAAGGACCGACACATGGACAAAGTCATGCTTGTCGAGTCCTTAGGATACAACCTCATGTCTGTCTCAATGCTTTGTGATCTTGATATGGTTGTTGTCTCTGGCAAGTATCGTTGTGTTGTGGTCATGGAAGCTGACAATTCCAAAGTCTTCGAAGACTTTAGGAGAGGAGACTTGTATATTGTTGATTTCTCTACAGGACCACAACCAGCCGTGTGCCTACTTGCAAAAAATTCAGAAGGCTGGCTATGGCATCGACGACTTGGTCATGCAGGCATGAGGAATTTGCACACGCTTGCAAAGAAGAAGCATGTCATTGGCATTGAGAATGTCAAATTCCTCAAGGATCACTTATGCGGAGCCTGTGAAGCTGGAAAGATGACCAAGGCTAAGCATCCAGCGAAGACTATCATGACTACTACTCGTCCATTTGAATTGCTTCATATGGATCTCTTCGGTCCTAACCATTATTCTGCAGTTTCAAATGATGCATCTCAATATGGCTTTGTTATTGTTGATGATTACTCTCGATACACATGGGTACACATTGTTACTTACAAACATGAAGTGTAGGAAGTCTTCAAACGATTTTCCTCGAGGGCTTCAAGCAACTTTGGTGTGAAGATCAAGCACATCAGAAGTGACAATGGAACTGAGTTCAAGAATTCTGGTCTTCATGACTATCTTGATGAACTTGGTATTACTCATGAGTTATCTGCTCCTTATACTCCTCAACAGAATGGCGTCGTGGAGCGCAAGAACAGGACTCTTGCTGAGATGGCTTGCACTATGCTTGATGAATACAAAACGCCTCGTCGTTTCTGGATTGATGCAATTGATACTGCGTGCCACATCATCAACAGAGTATATCTTCTCAAATTCTTCAAGAAGACTTCCTATGAACTCCTCACTGACAAGAAACCCAATGTGAGTTATTTCAAAGTCTTCAGTGCTAAATGCTGGATTAGAGATCCTCATCACAACTCTAAATTTGCACCGAAAGCACATGAAGGGTTCATGCTCGGTTACAGAAAGGACTCGCACACCTACAGAGTCTTCAACAACGTTCTTCACAAGGTTGTTGAAACTGTAGATGTGCGATTCGATGAAACTAATGGCTCGCAAAGAGAGCACCTACCTTCTGTGATAGATGAACCAGCACATGAGGAATCTATCAAGTTCAAGGCTACTGAGGATGTCATTCCTACCAAAGAATCTGCTGAAGAATTCATTCCAGAACGTAAAGAACGTCGAGCTAATGCACCTGAAGAAAATACTGAAGAAAATAGTGCTAAAGAAAATGCTGATCAAATTCCTCGACGACAACCAGCTCATCCTCGCGTTGCAAAAGAAGTGCAAGTTGAAAAGATCATCAATGACATTGAAGCACTAGGTCCTCTCACACGCTCAAGAGCTTCACATTTATCTAACTTTTGTGGGCACTATGCTTTTGTCTCTATTACAGAGCCCACTAAGGTAGATGAAGCATTTATGGAGCCTGAGTGGATTCCGGCCATGCAAGAAGAATTACATCAATTCGAGCTCAACAACGTCTGAGAACTGGTCAAACGTCCAGATCCTCGCAAGCACAATATCATTGGCACAAAGTGGATCTACCGCAACAAGCAAGATGAAAATGGCCTTGTGGTGAGGAATAAGGCACGTCTAGTAGCTCAAGGCTACACACAGGTTGAAGGAATTGATTTCGATGAAACTTTTGCACGTGTTGCTAGACTTGAGGCTATTCGCATATTACTTGCTTATGCTAACCATCATGATATCACTTTATATCAAATGGATGTGAAAAGTGCATTCCTCAATGATAAGCTTGAGGAAGAAGTATATGTTGCTCAACCCCCAGGTTTTGAAGATCCAAGGCATCTTGACAAAGTCTTCAGACTCAATAAGGCCCTCTATGGCTTCAAGTAGGCCCCTTGGGCGTGGTATGATACTTTGAAGGTATTCCTCATGAAGAAAGGCTTCAAACCCGGTTCACTCGACCCTACTCTTTTCACTAAATCTTATGATGGTGAATTGTTTGTGTGCCAAATATATGTTGATGATATTATCTTTGGCTGTACTGACCAACGTTATAGTGACGAATTTGCCTATATGATGAGTGAAGAATATCAAATGTCTATGATGGGAGAATTGAAATTCTTCTTAGGTCTTCAAATTCGTCAGTAGCGCAATGGCATATTCATATCTCAGGATAAATACCTCAAGGATGTACTAAGGAAATTCAGCATGCAAGATTGCAAAGGCGTCAAAATTCCAATGCCCACAAATGGCCATCTATGCACTGATGAAAATGGTATTGACTTCGATCAAAAGGTATACCGCTCCATGATTGGTTATTTATTGTACTTATGTGCATCTAGGCCAGATATTATGCTTAGTGTTTGCATGTGTGCCCGATTTCAAGCTACACCGAAGGAATCACACCATAAGGCTATGAAGCATATTCTTCGATATCTAGCTCACACACCAACACTTGGATTATGGTACCCCAAGGGCTCGGCTTTTGATCTCATTGGATATTCTGACTCTAACTATGCTGGTGATCATGTGGACCACAAGTCAACATCTGGTACATGTCATTTCCTCGGATGATCTTTGGTCTGTTGGTCCTCGAAAAACAGAATTGCGTATCACTGTCTACTGCTGAAGCTGAGTACATTGCTGCTGGTTCTTGCTGTGCTCAATTGTTGTGGATGAAGCAAACTCTCAAGGACTATGGCATCAACGTGAAGAATGTGCCTCTCTTCTGTGACAATGAGAGTGCCATCAAGATTGCTCACAACCTAGTTCAGCACTCAAAGACAAAGCACATTCATATTCGTCATCATTTTCTTCGTGATCATGTGTTGAAGGGCGACATTTCTATTGAGCATGTGAAGACTGAAGAACAGCTAACCGATATCTTCACAAAGCCCTTGGATGAGAAGAGATTTAGCAAGTTGTGGTGTGAGCTAAATATCTTAGAATCTTCGAATGTTCTTTGAAAAGGACACTCATCCTAACACTTCTGCAAAATTGATGACTTAGATGTGCAACACATGAAGAAACGTTTTTCTTCAATCAATGAAGAATAACACTCTAAGTGTGAAGAACTTAACGAAGAATTTGATTCTCAGAACCCTACGACAATTGTACGCGATGTCTGAAATCATCATTCTTATACGGTGGGTCACGCCACCACCAAAAGTTGAAAATCTTCAATTTGAGTTTTTCCTCAGTTTTGAAATTCCCCAGTTGTTCATTTTCTTCAACTTTGCATTGTCTTCACTGTTTCCGTCGTTTTTCTTCATTGGCTATATATATATATATATATGAGTTTATGTCCTCTACAACATTCACTCATGGCTAATTTTTCAAGTTCGTTTTTCTGCTAAGTGAATGTGATCGGACCCTTCCCCCTCTATGCTAAACTCAACCCAGTCTATTCACAAATTCTTCATGTGCGTTCAATTTGAAACTCGTTCAAAATCTTCACTGTGTCCTTGTCAGCTGAAGAACTTGCGAACGGAACTTTTACCTTATCTTATCCAAATTTTTGGCTTTGCCGTTCAAACCGTTCCGCATCCCACGAAATACTTATCTATTCACCCACGATCTCACACGATCTCCACTTCTCAGTACGTGGGTGACACATGTCAAGTGAATGAGAAGGGTCAGGGGCACGTTCGTCCAAATTCTTTGGGCGAACATTTTTTCACCGTGGCTATAAATACCCCTCCCCTTCCTCACTTCTCTTTTACTCCGCTCGACCTCACTCCAGCTCGAGCTTCTCAAACCCTAGTGCTGCCGCTACTTCATCGTCGCCAGTGAGGAAGAGCTTCACTGCCTCGACCTCGTCACCATCGTACTCGTGCTGGCCGCAGATTTCTTCACTCCGCCGCCGCCGTAGCTATCTTCCTCAGCCAAGTTAGGGTGTGGAAGATCTGCACTGACGAACTTCACATCTACACTTCCCAGTTCGTCATGTTCTTCGTCCAGGGTAATTAAAAGTTACTTTTACTGCCCTCTTTGATTCAAATGATCTCTACAAAATCTTCAAAGGTGTTCTTATCTTCAAATCCTCACACACAAAACACCTCACATGTCATCTGTTCTTGATTCATTTCTCTAAGCTGCGTTTTTCTTCAAGATTCCTCAATTGTGTGGATTCTCTATCTATACAACTCTGGAACCTAAGACAAAGAACGCTTAGTGAAATTCTTCAAGACTCATATGGTCAAATTCCTCAAACTTGTTCTTTTTACGAAACCTTGTGAGAATGCATATGACCTCTCCAAATGTCTCGCAACTATACTCTGTTCACAGGTACTCATGTCCGCTACTGAATCACTAGGTTCTCATCAACTTAACTCATTTGCAGCGTTCCTCGAAGAAAAGTTGCATACATCTTCAGAGAATTCCATTGTTCAAATTCCTCAGCTGAAGAAAATGGCTGATGGAAAGAAGCCACAGAAAGGAGGAAAGAGGCCTGAAATCAATACTGCCTTTGAGATCCCTGATGACATATACAAAGACTATTGCACTCCTGATGAGGCCAAGTTTGGTAAGGAGGACAAAAATCAGCGCAAGGTGCGCATACAGAGGATAGAGAGGAGATGGGCAAGAGAATGGAGGGAGTACAGGTATGTTACTCCCAAGTACATGAAGAAATTCGCACTCAATCCTCCATGCCCAAGACCTCCATTGGCACCTGTCCAAGAAGCAGATCCCACCAGCCTCAAGCGCGGTGAGGATTATCCTAATGAATGGGCCAAGCACCAGGCCAAGTTGGCTAGACAAGCCAGAGAAGCAGTGAGGAAATTCAACGAAGACTCTGCTGCTGCTGCTGAGGCCTCTGTAAAACCGAAGAAGGCCATGTCAAAGAAGCCTGCTCACAAGCCAAGTGCTTCTTCTTCAATGCCCTCACGGCCGAGTTCCTTAGCTATACCCTCACGGCCAGAATCCTCTATGCCCTCACGGCCAGATTCCTCAAAGCCCTCACGGCCAACTCCTCAAACTGCTCCTGCTCCTCCAAAGTCCTCAGCTCCTCCGCCAAAGTCTTCGGCTGCTCCGTCCAAATCCTCAGCACCTGTGCATCTCGCCAAGTGCCAAAGGACTACAAGCATCTCTATTGCCTCAGGAGCTTCTGCTAGTTCCTCAGCTGCACCGAATTCTTCAACTGGCCCCTCTCTGCTGAAGACAAAGGCCACTGCTGGACGAGGTTCTCGCCCAAGTCCTCACAAGAAGCAGGTCGCCTTCCAAGTGCGGTCTGATGAAGACGAAGCTGATGATGAGGAACTTGCCGAAATCATCAGAGACAGGCAGGTCAGGGCCGCTAGAGCCAAGGGCACAAATGTGCCTCTGCTTTTGGATCCAAAGTTGATCCTCGACTACATTGATCTCTGGCACAAGGACCCAAACACTCCTATGCCTGATTTCAAATTGACTCCTGGCCGAAGTCATATGCTAACTGCCTTCATACAAGAAGAGAAATGGAAATTTGAAAAGGCCAGGCAGATCAAGAAAGCACAGTACAAGAAGGAGGGTTTTCTGAAGAAACACGTTGTCTCTATGACAACTGAAGAACTTGTCAATGTTCAATCTGAGATCAAGAAACTCAGTGATGAATTTGACGTATACCGCGCTGACTGGCTTGGAGCCAAAGTCCGTTTTGTGAAGTTGACAGAAAAGTTCACTCCAAATGTTGCAGCTCCATCGCAACCAGAAATTCCTCAGGCTGAAGCATCTGCTCAGCCGACTGAAGAACATGCCAGCACCGCTGATGACATTCAGGCTGCTGAAGAAAATGTGAGTTCCAGGGCTGATGACTGCATTCTAGCCGCTGATGAAATTGCCAGGGCATCCACTAGTGGTGTGCCTGAAGAAAATGAAGATGTCAGGGAAACTGCATCAGTTGTGCCTGAAGAAACTCAACCAAATTCCTCTGCTCCTCCTGCGCCTACCCCAACTCCGATCCTTCCATCTGCTTCAGATGTGAAGAAGACTAAGGCTGCAGAGCGTGCAGCAGTGAAGAAAAGGAAAGCATCAGCTTCATCAGATTCTTCAGCTCCGAAGAAGATGAAGTCTTTGACCAGCTCATTTGCAAATCCCATTGATGATGTTCCTATCTCAACCATGCCATCAAAGGAAATCGTCCCTTTTGATGAAGATTATGTGATTCCTAGTGAATCCGATGAAGACACTCCCTTTGCTGCTTCCTCAGAGCAGATGGATGAAGAAATTGAAGTGGATGCAATCCCTTCAACTCCAGTTGTTTCCTCGCCTATGCCTCAGTTTACTGCTGAAGAGGCCGGCGTCGAAGGAATGGAAGATGAGGATGTGGACATTGGCTGTACCACACCTGTGCTGAATGATGACTTTTGGGAAAGTCAACACCCCAACTCTCCACTGTTCACACCGTTGCAACAGATTCCTCAGTCCCCAGTAACTACAGTTCAAATGGGATCTGATGAACCACATGCCACATCGTCTGTCCATGAAGAAATTCCAGCCACTAGTGCTGAAGAAAATGTAAATGAAGAATTGAAGACCCAGGCTGTCACTGAAGAAGAAGCTGAAATTCTTCAGCCCGTGGAGCCTGAGATTGCGATTCCTGAGGTAATAATGCAATTGACTGACACTCCTCAGCCCAAACCAAAGGATCCATTCTCAAAGAAGCAGAAATTCAAGGCTGATGATTTCTTCGGCGAGCACGTGTTCTTCACTGACTACAATCCCTATGATTCTGCTCGTCTTAGAAGGAAGCGCTTCTGGACCGCCAGCCAGGCCAACTTCTATTCTTCACTGCTCTTCAACAAGGACAAAGTCTTCAACCATGAGCATATTCCTCATGTGGACATGGAATCACTGCCATGCTTCACACCTATCCTTAGTGTGCTTCATGACACATGCCTCCTCAACTTTTGCACAGACATAGTTGATTGGAATGACGAGCTCATTCTTCAATTCTACGCAACACTGCACATCACAGGAGATGCTGACGATGTGAACTCCTGGGTTTTGGACTGGATGACCGAAAACACTCACTACAAAACACCGGCCTCTGAATTACTTCACGCCCTGCCCATCAGTCCTCCACCCGAAGGAGCTCGTTGCATGTACCAAGAGCCTGAGCTTACAGATCACTATATGCAAGTGCTGATGAAGCCATTGAAACCTGGTCAAGCCTCAAGGACAAAATTCCTCGTGAAGGAATTGTAGTATGTACCAAGGACAGTCTATCGCATTCTGACGAAGACTATGAGTCCAATCAAAGGCCACGACTCATTTGATGAGGAAATTGTTGGCATCATGAAGAATCTGGTATTCAACATCATTCATGGCATACCCATCAACTATCATGATTTCTTCATGAGGACTCTGGCAAATGTTGCACTTTCTCTGTTTGAGCTGAAGCCTTATGCACCTTGGATTATGAGATTCCTCAGGACAAGGTCTTCACTCAACTACAAGGCTGATTTTCAGAATCACCTCAGCTACTTGCCCCCGATTGAAGTCCTCAAGCGGACCTATTCCTCGGCTGATGAAAAGGGCAAGGCACCAGCTGTTATTGATGAAGGCATTCGTCCATTGGATGGTCAGTTTCGCAAAGCTGCATCTTATTCCACCAATGATGACTCTGCCACTCATGATTCTGCTGCCCATGCCTCCAAGGCAAATCCTCAAGCCACTGCTCCTCGTGTGATGACTGACCGTGAGCTTCTGCTAAGTCTTCACCAGAAGGTGGATCGAAACCATAAATGGGTTAAGCGTCAGTTTGGTTCAATTCTTCACAACATGACTGCTACACATAATGCAGTGAAGAAAAATCATTACTACCTCCATGAAGTCTTCGGTCGCACCTGGGCTATTCTGTCACATGTATATGGTGAAGAAGATCTGAAGCAAATGGGTCTCAAGGAGGACTTTGACTGGTCTGCACCTCCACTGAAGAAATACAAGAAGGTCAAGGTTCCTTCCTTGGTGGCCAGCTCCTATTCTTCATTGCACGACACCAATGAGCATGAAGACTTCGACGACACTGCGGCAGGCCCTACATCAACAAATGACCCCAACAACGCTGGCGCTCCTTCATCATCTTGATATTCTTCAGGGGCGTTAGTCCTCAGTTTCGATCCTTTTGGTCATTCGATGACAAAGGGGGAGAAATTTGAGTTTGTCTTCAAGCGGGTCTATCTTATATGGGCGTTTTTTTCTTAAGTTACAACTCTCGTTCTTCTGATGACTTTGCTGGATCGAGTTGTAAACTTAAACTCTATGGTGACCTGATACTTTTGTTGTAGTTTTTCTGCATGCTTATTCCTCATAAATGTTTATGCACGCATGCTGAATTACATCAGTCACCATATTTCATCATGCATTTCAAATTCTTCATATACTATGTCAAATGCGTGTATGAATTACAGGATATAGGGGGAGATCTCCATGATTCAACTCTTCAAGTGTGCATTGCTTCAAAAGCAAATTCCTCACACATCTTCAGGGGGAGTTCTTCTATATCTTGCAATCAAATTCCTCAATATCAGTATTTACACTTCATATGTTTATCCCCGTTGAAAACTTAACCTATATTGTCATCAATCACCAAAAAGGGGGAGATTGTAAGTGCATCTAGTGCCCCTTAGTGATTTTGGTGTATTGAAGACTTATAGGTTAAGGGACTAATGTGTTTATGAGTGTACACATGTCTATAAGTCTATGAGAAGTTTGATATTTACAGAGAAAGTCGACCCCTAAAAATGAAGTTCTTCGACTGAAGACTTTGGATTTCTGAAGACTTTCTGAAGACTTTGAAAGTGAAGAAATTGGTGTGACCTTGAAGACTTGGTATTCATTTGAGGAACATGAAGCGTGAAGACTTCTGTTTTCGTAGTTTCATTTTCTCTTTCTTGAGTCATAGGAAACACCATACTGTTAAAGGGGGTCGAGTAAATACTAAGGAAAAATTTCCAAGTGATGCTCAACTCAAAATCCTACACCTACCAATCCCTTCGAGTGAAGCCATTGGAAATCTCATACAGTTCAGTCAATTTCTTCAGTGACAGAGACGAAGTTCTTCTGGTCGCTGAGGAATTTGTTCTGACTGAGGAGTTAGGAATTCGCCAGTGTGGATTGCCTACAGTGAGGAACAAGATAGCCCCGAGGAATTTGATACTCAAATTTCCGACCGTTGCTGTGCTATGCGCCAGCTGTCCCAAAATATCTACCCACCTAACGGTCATATCATTGAAGGGCATTTATGTCTTATCATGTCGGGCTGCTCCCTAGGCTATAAATAGCCGCCCCCTACAACCACTAGCTGGTTGGCTGCTCCGAGAGAAACTGACACTTGTCATTTGAGAGCATCCCATCCTCCGAGGACTTTGTGCGAAAATCATCGAGTGAGGAAAACCCAAACCCAAACACCTACAAACCCAAAGTGATTGAGCATCACTGAAGAGATTGATCCTGCGTGGATCCGACGCTTGTTACCTTTGAAGACTGTGCTTCTTCCAGACAGTTAGGAGTCATGGTCTAGAGCATCCAAGAGGAATTGTGGATCGCCGAGTGACCGAGTTTGTGAAGGTTCAGAAGTCACCTGAAGACTTACCACGAGTGATTGGGCGAGGTCTGTGTGACCTTAGCACAAGGAGAATATGGTGAGGACTGTGTGTCCGGGACTGTGTGTCCTCAGGTGTAAATACCTAGCCGCTCCAACCAGATGTACAACTGAGACAGCAGTTGGAACTGGTCTACCAAATCATTGTCTTCACCAAGCCAACTGGTTCTATTTCCTCAACTCTTTCATTCCCTCATATCTGTGTTTGAAGACTTTGACTGAAGACTTTCTCAATTTCTTCAGTTCAATTTCTTCAATCTGTTTGTCTTCATCCTGTGTTATCCTGTGTTTACGCTTTCTGTACTCTGTGCTTGTCTTCATTTCATCATGATGACCATGCTTGTGTTCTGTTATGTTTACTTTTGAGTACTTATTCCGCTGCTAGTAGTTCTTCACTAAGGAATTTCCTCACCTACAAATTCCTCAGTGAAGAATTCATAAAAATCGCCTATTCACCCCCCTCTAGTTGATATAACTCACTTTTAATTGGTATCAAAGCAAGGTACTCCCTTGTTCCGTGTGATGTTGGTTTAACCGCCTGGAGTTTTAGTTATGTCGACCGCAGGTATGAAGAAAGTGACATGCCTCATCTTTGACGGTCATGATTATCCCAAGTGGAAGGCCATGATGAAGAAGTGCCTCATGGCGATGAACAGCGAGCTGTGGACCGTCACCGAGATTGGTCTTACCGATCTGTGCAAGATGGCAGACACTGATGATATTCGCAAGTACACTCGACTTGACATCATGGCGAAGGATATCATCTGTTCCTGCCTATCCAGAGATGAATTCAGGCGCATTATGCATCTTTGCAATGCGAAGCTTATCTGAGACCGAATCTCTGACGTCTATGAAGGTCATTGAACTTGTCATGATCCCAGGTTTGAGGATTTCAAGGAATCACTCAAAATGATGACTTTCGAACCTGAACCATCATCTTCTGCACCATGCCTCATGGCAAAAGGTGCCAAGGTAACCAAATGTTCCTCATCCGAGTCTAGTGATGATGAATCTAATGATGACTTTGGACCTAGCTATACCAAGCTTGTTTGTATTGCCACTAAACAACAAAAGGCCTTGGAAAAGGTTCAAAACATGCTAGACAAGAGCGATGATATGTTGGGTGAAGAAATGGATCGCACTAAAACTTTGACTGAAAATCTTCAGAGACTTCAGTCTAGGTTTGATAACCTTCAAGGTCATCATAACACTCTCTTATCTGATCATGAGAAGCTTTCTTATGAATTTCTTCAGAGAAAGCAAGATCTTGAAAAGCTAAGAGTGAGTTATGAAGATCTTCAGAAGGAGCGCGATTGATTACTTGCTCAACAAATCAATGCTTCTCAGGAAGAATTTGTTCCTCCATGTTTGAAATGCATTGAACGTGAATCTGCTAATTCTTCACCTGAATGTTCAAAGGCTTCTAATGCTACAAATTCTCCAACTGTCTCTGCTATCACTAATTCCTCATCTGAGGACATTCCTCAAAGTCAAGGCGGCTGTCGGCTCTGTTCCACCTCCTGAACCCGGCACAACTTTTCACTGCCGTCCGATTCCAGAAGGATATGCTGTTGTGATGGTGGATGAAATAACGGAGGGATTTGAGGAGCTCGAGCTTGACCACCCTACCGGTGAAGGGGAGACTCGGATGGGTCTTGCTCTGAAGACTCCATGTCTATGGAGGAAGGAGCTCATCAACCTTTCAAATTGGACGCCTCCGCCTCCTCCTCCTCCTCCTTCGGCGAGTCAGGGCACTCCGCCTCCTCCTCCGGCGAGTGATCAGGGCACTCCGCCTCCTTCTCCGGCGCGTGGCATCACTCTGCCTCCTTCTCCGCCTGCGCCGGCGTGTCCGAGCAGCCCGCCTCCTCCTCCGCCTTGTCAGCAAGGGCGGAAGAGAGCCGACGCCGCTCCGGCTGCTCTGGCGCGTTGTAGCACTCCGCCAACTTCTCCGCCTCGTAAGCAACAAAGGAAGATAGCTGCTGCCACTCCGGCCACTCTGGCGTCTAGCAGTACAGCCAGAGGCGGGAGGAAATACAGATTCGGTCCATCTCTCAAGCCTCTAGAGAAGTTACCATACGAGAGGACCATGGAGGAAAACACGGAGATCTGTCAAGCCTATGTGAAGGACTTATTTGAAATGCAAAGAGCTAAGAAAAATCCACCTCCGGAGGAGAAGATAGATCCAGTGAAATTGAAGCGCACTTGGGATGCCCTAAAGCGACCAGCACCGCCTCCGCCGGATGACAACCATGTCCGGGCTCTTAAAAAGGCAGCGCAAGAAGCGCGCTAGTCGGGAACTACTTCAAGTGACAAAAGGTTACAAGAACGAAGAAGTGGGAAAAAATTCCCCAGCTCGGCGAACAGGCGAACCAATCGTGCCCCCCGCTGAAGGTGTCTAGCGATATCGTTGCAAATCTTCCGGGGATGCTGCCTGGTACCAATCCTGGTGATTACATGCCCGACTCTACACATTTTGATACAATGGAGGTGGATGAACACAAATACTGGTTCGGGAAGCCTCTCGTCAAACCTGGTCATCCTCCTCTAACAACGATGATGCGAAGATTCCATAAGTGGTACATGGACACCTGCAAGTCTGGGAAGGATATTTTGATGCTAAGAGTTAAAGAGGAGCACGATCTCGTTGGAATTGATCTGTTGTCTGTTCCATTTGAGGAGTTCTTCCAGTTTTTCAATCAAAAGGCCCTCGATAAAATAATCATCACTTGTTACTGTCTGTAAGTACTACTTCTGTAATTAAGTCTCTACATATAGCTCAGCTCTTTCATTGCATGTATATATAATTATCCTCACTATATTGTGCAGATTGAAGATCGCCGAATGCAAGAAAAGACAAATCTATGATATTGGGTTCATTAACACAAATCCCATAGATAAATGGATGGTTAAACATGATGCCAAAGAAGCTGAGGCCAACTTGCTAAAATTGTTGCTTCAAAATCAAAACAAATATAAAATACTCTTTCCTTACAACTTCAAAGTGAGTGTTACTATCTTGTGCATATTCGGTTTCCCTTATTACTCGAGGTTATAGTAATGTAATTGATGAGTTATGCATGCGTGCGCAGCTTCCACTTTATTCTCCTAGAGATTGAGCTTGAGCAGGGACTAGTAACCATCTTAGACTCAAGATGAAAAGATCCCAAGGAGTATGCGGCCATGACTGAAATGCTCGAGAAGTAAGTTCAATCGATCATTATCGCACCATATCGGCAACTTTGTTCATTTCCTCATATCAAGTAATAATTATTTTCTTTGTCTCGCAGGGTTTGGAAAGTGTTCACCGCAAAAGCTTCGAGACTGCCGGGAAGCTGCGATTTACACACCCGAAAGTAAGTACTACTAGCTAGTTTCGCGCATCTCCTATTGATTCTAGCTAGTTTCATCAATACCATTTATAATGCTTGATTATCAGTTTGATTGACCTCTATTTCTCGTAAAGTGGTTGTGGCAGGAAGGCGGGAATAATTTTTGTGGATACTACGTTTGCGAGTACATCTACAACGCGACGACCTCTAAGCGGGGCTACTCTAAAGAAGATTATGAAGTTTGTAAGCAATAATATTCACAATTTTATTTTATTACCGTCATTTGTGTTCAGTTTCATTCATATATATGTATTGACCCCCTTCTTCAGATTAGCTTTGGCAGCTGCGGGATGAACTCCTACCACAGGATCGCATAAAAGCAATTCAAGTGGAATTGGCGGGATTCTTTCTTGACCACGTCATAGATAAAGACGGAGAATACCATGTGGAACTTGACATCGGATGCTAGGGATTGTAAGAGATCTTATATTGTATATGTGTAGCTAGTAGCGTCGGATAGATGTATGAAAACTTGTTGTTCGACCAATCTCTCAGAGAAAGAGAGGTCGGTCACTTCTCTTTGTATCTGTTCATGACGATCTTGTGTACTTAATGGTTTCCTTCATTTGCTTACTAGCTAGCGTGTCGAGTCCTCTCTATACGTATAGTACATAGCATCGACCAAGCACGTAGATATGAGAGGACACTTCTCTCTATTAGCTAGCTAACACAATATATGAAACCCCTAAATTAACCCTACAAAACCCCCAACCCCCCCCCCCCTTTCAGAAAAAAACAAAACCCCAGCCCCTGAACTGCTGACGCGTGGATGCTTATTGGTCCCGGTTGGTGCTACCAACCAGGACAAAAGGCCCCCCTGCCTGGGCAAGCCGCAGTGGCCACGTGGAGCCTCATTTGTCCCGGTTCGTATAAGAACCGGGAATAAAGGTATTGGGCTTTAGTACCGACCCTTTAGTCCCGGTTCCCGAACCAGGACAAATGGGCCTTATGAACCGGGACAAATGGGCCTTTTTCTACTAGTGTGTAGAAGCTATGATGAGCCCAGATTCCGATAAATGGCTTGAGGCCATGAAATCTGAGATAGGATCCATGTATGAAAACAAAGTGTGGACTTTGGTGGACTTGCCCGATGATCGGCGAGCCATAGAGAATAAATGGATCTTCAAGAAGAAGACTGACGCTGATGGTAATGTTACTGTCTACAAAGCTCGACTTGTCGCAAAAGGTTTTCGACAAGTTCAAGGAGTTGACTATGATGAGACTTTCTCACCCGTAGCAATGCTGAAGTCTATCCAAATCATGTTAGCAATTGCCGCATTTTACGATTATGAAATCTGGCAAATGGACGTCAAAACTGCATTCCTTAATGGATTTCTTAAAGGAGAGTTGTATATGATGCAACCAGAAGGTTTTGTCGATCCTAAAGGTGCTAACAAAGTGTGCAAGCTCCAGCAATCCATCTATGGACTGGTGCAAGCATCTCGGAGTTGCAATATATGCTTTGATGATGTGATCAAAGCATATGGTTTTATACATACTTTCGGAGAAGCCTGTATTTACAAGAAAGTGAGTGGGAGCTCTGTAGCATTTCTAATATTATATGTGGATGACATATTGTTCATTGGAAATGATATAAATTTTTTGGATAGCATAAAAGGATACTTGAATAAGAGTTTTCAATGAAAGACCTCAGTGAAGCTGCTTATATATTAGGCATCAAGAATTCAAGATCTATAGAGATAGATCAAGACGCTTAATAGGACTTTCACAAAGCACATACCTTGAAAAAGTTTTGAAGAAGTTCAAAATGGATCAGTCAAAGAAAGGGTTCTTGCCTGTGTTACAAGGTGTGAAGTTGAGTCAGACTCAATGTCCGACCACTGCAGAAGATAGAGAGAAAATGAAAGTCATTCCCAATGCCTCAACCATAGGTTCTATCATGTATGGTATGCTGTGTACCAGACCAGATGTATGCCTTGCTATAAGTTTGGCAGGGAGGTACCAACGTAATCCAGGAGTGTATCACTGGACAGCGGTCAAGAACATCCTGAAGTACCTGAAAAGAACTAAGGATATGTTTCTGATTTATGGAGGTGCGACAAAGAGCTCGTCATAAATGGTTACGTCGATGCTAGTTTTGACACTGATCCAGATGACTCTAAGGCACAAACCGGATACATATTTATATTAAATGGTGGAGCTGTCAGTTGTGCAGTTCCAAGCAGAGCGTCATGGCGGGATCTACGTGTGAAGCAGAGTACATAGCTGCTTCTGAAGCAGCAAATGAAGGAGTCTGGATGAAGGAGTTCATATCCGATCTAGGTGTAATACCTAGTGCATCGGGTCCAATGAAAATCTTTTGTGACTATACTGGAGCAATTGCCTTCGCGAAGGAATCCAGATTTGACAAAAGAACCAAACACATCAAGAGACGCTTCAACTCCATCCGTGATCAAATCAAGGAGGGAGACATAGAGATTTGCAAAATACATACAGATCTAAATGTGGCAGACCCGTTGACTAAGCCTCTTCCACGAGCAAAACATGATCAACACCAATACTCCATGTGTGTTAGAATCATTACAATGTAATCTAGATTATTGACTCTAGTGCAAGTGGGATACTGAAGGAAATATGCCCTAGAGGCAATAATAAAGTTGTTATTTTTATATTTCCTTATTCATGATAAATGTTTATTATTCATGATAGAATTGTATTGATCGCAAACCCAAATACATGTGTGAATACATAGACAAACACTGTGTCCCTAGTGAGCCTCTACTTGGCTAACTCATTGATCAAAGATGGTTAAGGTTTCCTAACCATGGACATGAGTTGTCATTTGATAACGGTATCACATCATTAGGAGAATGATGTGATGGACAAGACCCATCCGTTAGCTTAGCATTTTGATCGTTCAGTTTTATTGCTATTGCTTTCTTCATGTCAAATACATATTCCTTCGACTATGAGATTATGCAACTCCCGGATGCCGGAGGAATGCCTTGTGTGCTATCAAACGTCACAGCGTAACTAGGTGATTATAAATATGCTCTACAGGTATCTCTGAAGGTGTTTGTTGGGTTGGCATAGATCGAGATTAGGATTTGTCACTCTGAGTATCGGAGAAGTATCTCTGGGCCCTCTCGGTAATACACATCATAAGAAGCCTTGCAAGCAAAGTGACTAATGAGTTAGTTGCAGGATGATGTATTACGGAACGAGTAAAGAGACTTGCCGGTAACGAGATTGAACTAGGTATATCGATACCGACGATCGAATCTCGGGCAAGTAACGTACCGATGGACAAAGGGAATAACGTATGTTGTCATAACGGTTCGACCGATAAAGATTTCGAAGAATATGTAGGAGCCAACATGAGCATCCAGGTTCCGCTATTGGTTATTGACCGGAGAGGTGTCTCGGTCATGTCTACATAGTTTTCGAACCCGTAGGGTCCGCACGCTTAACGTTCGATGACGATTTAGTATTATTTGAGTTATGCGATTTGGTGACCGAATGTTGTTCGGAGTCCCAGATGAGATCACGGACATGACGAGAAGTCTCGAAATGGTCGAGAGGTAACGACTGATATATAGGATGATAGTATTCGGACACCGGAAGTGTTCCGGAGTGTATCAGATATTTATCGGAGTACCGGGGGGGTTACCGGAACCCCCGGGGGGAAGATATGGGCCATAAGAGGGGAGCACACCAGCCCACAAGGGGTGGCGCCCCCCCATGGAAGGAGGCCGAGTGCGAGAAGGGAAAGAGGGGGTTCCCCCCTTTTCTTTTCTCCTTCCCCTTCCCATTTCCCCCTCCGGCAATTATGGAAGGGGTGGAGGCCGAATTGGAGAAGACCCCAAGCAGGATTCGGCCTACTTGGGGCACCCCTTGGCTGCCTCTGCTCCCCTCCCACCTATATATATATATATATATGTGGGGACGGGGCGCCTAGAACACACAACATCAATTGTTAGTCGTGTGCGGCGCCCCCTCCACAGTTTACACCCCCGGTCATATCTTCAAAGTGCTTAGGCAAAGACCTGCACGGATCACAGCACCATCACCGTCACCACACCGTCGTGCTGACGGAACTCATCTACTACCTCGACACCTTGCTGGATCAAGAAGGCGAGGGACGTCACCGAGCTGAACGTGTGCAGAACTCGGAGGTGCCGTACGTTCGGTACTCGATCAGTGGAGCGCGAAGAAAGTTCCACTACATGAACCGCATTGTGAAACGCTTTCTCTTACGGTCTACGAGGGTACGTAGACACACTCTCCCTCTCGTTGCTATGCATCTCCATGGATATATCTATTGGAAATATGCCCTAGAGGCAATAATAAAATGGTTATTATTATATTTCCTTGTTCATGATAATTGTCTATTGTTCATGCTATAATTGTGTTATCCGGAAATCGTAATACATGTGTGAATACATAGACCACAACATGTCCCTAGTGAGCCTCTAGTTGACTAGCTCGTTGATCAACAAATAGTCATGGTTTCCTGACTATGGACATTGGATGTCATTGGTAACGGGATCACATCATTAGGAGAATGATGTGATGGACAAGACCCAATCCTAAGCATAGCACAAGATCGTGTAGTTCGTTTGCTAGAGCTTTTCCAAATGTCAAGTATCATTTCCATAGACCATGAGATTGTGCAACTCCCGGATACCATAGGAGTGCTTTGGGTGTGCCAAACGTCACAACGTAACTGGGTGGCTATAAAGGTGCACTACGGGTATCTCCGAAAGTGTCTGTTGGGTTGGCACGAATCGAGACTGGGATTTGTCACTCCGTATGACGGAGAGGTATCTCTGGGCCCACTCGGTAATGCATCATCATAATGAGCTCAATGTGACCAAGTGTTTGGTCACGGGATCATGCATTACGGTACGAGTAAAGTGACTTGCCGGTAAGGAGATTGAACAAGGTATTGGGATACCGACGATCGAATCTCGGGCAAGTAACGTACCGATTGACAAAGGGAATTGTATACGGGATTGATTGAATCCTCGACATCGTGGTTCATCCGATGAGATCATCGTGGAACATGTGGGAGCCAACATGGGTATCCAGATCCCGATGTTGGTTATTGACCGGAGAGTCGTCTCGGTCATGTCCGCATGTCTCCCGAACCCGTAGGGTCTACACACTTAAGGTTCGGTGACACTAGAGTTGTAGAGATATTAGTATGCGGTTAACCGAAAGTTGTTCGGAGTCCCGGATGAGATCCCGGACGTCACGAGGAGTTCCGGAATGGTCCGGAGGTAAAGATTTATATATGGGAAGTCCTATTTTGGCCACCGGAAAATGTTCGGGATTTTTCGATATTGTACCGGGAAGGTTCTAGAAGGTTCCGAAGTGGGGCCCACCTGTATGGGGGGACCCACATGAACGTGGGTAGTGGGGGCAAGGCCCCACACCCCTGGTCAAGGCGCACCAAGATCCCACCTTAGAAGGAATAAGATCATATCCCGAAGGGATAAGATCAAGATCCCTAAAAAAGGGGGATAACAATCGGTGGGGAAGGGAAATGATGGGATTTCTTTCCCCCACCTTTGCCAACGCCCCAATGGACTTGGAGGGCAAGAAACCAGCCCCCTCCACCCCTATATATAGTGGGGAGGCGCATGGGAGCAGCACCCAAAGCCTCTGGCGCCTCCCTCTCCCTCCCGTGACACCTCTCCCTCTCGCTGAGCTTGGCGAAGCCCTGCCGAGATCCCCGCTGTTTCCACCACCACGCCGTCGTGCTGCTGGATCTCCATAAACCTCTCCTTCCCTTGCTGGATCAAGAAGGAGGAGACTTCTTCCCCAACCGTACGTGTGTTGAACGCGGAGGTGCCGTCCGTTCGGCGCTCGGTCATCGGTGATTTGGATCACGACGAGTACGACTCCATCAACCCCGTTCACTTGAACGCTTCCGCTCGCGATCTACAAGGGTATGTAGATGCACTCTTTTCCCTCTCGTTGCTGGAAGACTCCATAGATTGTTCTTGGTGATGCGTAGAAATTTTTTAATATCTGCAACGATCTCCAACAGTGGCATCATGAGCTAGGTCTATGCGTAGTTTCTATGCACGAGTAGAACACAAACTTGTTGTGGGCGTAGATGTTGTCAATTTTCTTGCCACTACTAGTCTTATCTTGTTTCGGCGGCATCGTGGGATGAAGCGGCCCGGACCGACCTTACACGTACGCTTACGTGAGACAGGTTACACCGACTGACATGCACTAGTTGCATAAGGAGGCTAGCGGGTGTCTGTCTCTCCCACTTTAGTCGAATCGGATTCGATGAAAAGGGTCCTTATGAAGGGTAAATAGAAGTTGGCATATCACGTTGTGGTTTTACGTAGGTAAGAAACGTTCTTGCTAGAAACCTATAGAAGCCACGTAAAAACATGCAACAACAATTAGAGGACGTCTAACTTGTTTTTGCAGCATATGCCTTGTGATGTGATATGGCCAAAAGGATGTGATGAATGAAATATATGTGATGTATGAGATTGATCATGTTCTTGTAATAGGAATCACGACTTGCATGTCGATGAGTATGACAACCGGCAGGAGCCATAGGAGTTGTCTTTATTTTATGTATGACCTGCGTGTCATTGAATAACGCCATGTAAATTAGTTTACTTTATTGCTAAACACGTTAGCCATAGAAGTAGAAGTAATCATTGGCGTGACAACTTCATGAAGACACGATGATGGAGATCATGATGATGGAGATCATGGTGTCATGCCGGTGATGAAGATGATCATGGCGCCCCGAAGATGGAGATCAAAGGAGCAATATGATACTGGCCATATCATGTCACTATTTGATTGCATGTGATGTTTATCATGTTTTACATCTTATTTGCTTAGAACAACGGTAGCTTAAATAAGATGATCCCTCGCAATAATTTCAAGAAAGTGTTCCCCCTAACTGTGCACCGTTGCGAAGGTTCGTTGTTTCGAAGCACCACGTGATGATCGGGTGTGATAGATTCTAACGTTCGAATACAACGGGTGTAAGTAAGATTTACACACGCAATAATCTTAGGTTGACTTGACGAGCCTAGCATGTACAGACATGGCCTCGGAACACGGAAGACCGAAAGGTCGAGCATGAGTCGTGTAGAAGATACGATCAACATGAAGATGTTCACCGATGTTGACTAGTCCGTCTCACGTGATGATCGGACACGGCCTAGTTGACTCGGATCATGTTTCACTTAGATGACTAGAGGGATGTCTATCTGAGTGGGAGTTCATTGAATAATTTGATTAGATGAACTTAATTATCATGAACTTAGTCTAAAATCTTTACAATATGTCTTGTAGATCAAATGGCCCACGCTAATGTTGCCCTCAACTTCAACGCACTCCTAGAGAAAACCAAGCTGAAAGATGATGGCAGCAACTATACGGACTGGGTCCGGAACCTGAGGATCATCCTCATAGCTGCCAAGAAAGATTATGTCCTAGAAGCACCACTAGGTGACGCACCCATCCCAGAGAACCAAGACGTTATGAACGCTTGGCAGCAACGTGCTGATGATTACTCCCTCGTTCAGTGCGGCATGCTTTACAGCTTAGAACCGGGGCTCCAAAAGCTTTTTGAGCAACACGGAGCATATGAGATGTTCGAAGAGCTGAAAATGGTTTTCCAAGCTCATGCCCGGGTCGAGAGATATGAAGTCTCCGACAAGTTCTTCAGTTGTAAGATGGAGGAAAATAGTTCTGTCAGTGAACACATACTCAAAATGTCTGGGTTACACAACCGCTTGACTCAGCTGGGAGTTAATCTCCCGAATGACGCGGTCATTGGCAGAATCCTTCAGTCGCTTCCACCGAGCTACAAGAGCTTTGTGATGAACTTCAATATGCAGGGGATGGAAAAGACCATTCCTGAGGTATATTCAATGTTGAAATCAGCGGAGGTGGACATCAAAAAGGAACATCAAGTGTTGATGGTGAATAAAACCACTAAGTTCAAGAAAGGCAAGGGTAAGAAGAACTTCAAGAAGGACGGCAAGGGAGTAGCCGCGCCCGGTAAGCCAGTTGCCGGGAAGAAGCCAAAGAATGGACCCAAGCCTGAGACTGAGTGCTTTTATTGCAAGGGAAGTGGTCACTGGAAGCGGAACTGCCCCAAGTACTTAGCGGACAAGAAGGCCGGCAACACCAAAGGTATATGTGATATACATATTATTGATATGTACCTTACCAGCACTCGTAGTAGCTCCTGGGTATTTGATACCGGTGCGGTTGCTCATATTTGTAACTCAAAGTAGGAGCTGCGGAATAAACGGAGACTGGCAAAGGACGAGGTGACGATGCGCGTCGGGAATGGTTCCAAGGTCGATGTGATCGCCGTCGACACGCTACCTCTACATTTACCTACGGGATTAGTTTTAAACCTCAATAATTGTTATTTAGTGCCAGTTTTGAGCATGAACATTGTATCAGGATCTCGTTTAATTCGAGATGGCTACTCATTTAAATCCGAGAATAATGGTTGTTCTATTTATATGAGAGATATGTTTTATGGTCATGCCCCGCTGGTTAATGGTTTATTCTTAATGAATCTCGAACGTAGTGTTACACATATTCATAGTGTGAATACCAAAAGATGTAAGGTTGATAATGATAGTCCCACATACTTGTGGCACTGCCGTCTTGGTCACATTGGTGTCAAACGCATGAAGAAGCTCCATGCAAATGGACTTTTGGAGTCTCTTGATTACGAATCATTTGACACGTGCGAACCATGCCTCATGGGTAAGCTGACCAAGACTCTGTTCTCCGGAACAATGGAGCGAGCAACCAACTTATTGGAAATCATACATACTGATGTGTGCGGTCCAACGAGTGTTGAGGCTCGCGGTGGCTATCGTTATGTTCTCACTCTCACTGATGACTTGAGTAGATATGGGTATGTCTACCTAATGAAACACAAGTCTGAGACCTATGAAAAGTTCAAGGAATTTCAGAGTGAGGTTGAGAATCAACGTGACAGAAAAATAAAGTTCTTACGATCAGATCGTGGAGGGGAATATTTGAGTCACGAATTTGGCACACACTTAAGGAAATGTGGAATAGTTTCGCAACTCACGCCGCCTGGAACACCTCAGCGAAATGGTGTGTCCGAACGTCGTAATCGCACTCTATTGGATATGGTGCGATCTATGATGTCTCTTACCGATCTACCGCTCTCATTTTGGGGCTATGCTTTAGAAACTGCCGCATTCACTTTAAATAGGGTTCCATCGAAATCCGTTGAGACGACACCGTATGAATTATGGTTTGGGAAGAAACCTAAGCTGTCGTTTCTAAAAGTTTGGGGATGCGATGCTTATGTCAAGAAACTTCAACCTGAAAAGCTCGAACCCAAGTCGGAAAAATGCGTCTTCATAGGATACCCTAAGGAAACCATTGGGTATACCTTCTACCTCAGATCCGTAGGCAAGATCTTTGTTGCCAAGAACGGGTCCTTTCTGGAGAAAGAGTTTCTCTCGAAAGAAGTAAGTGGGAGGAAAGTGGAACTTGATGAAGTACTATCTCTTGAACCGGAAAGTAGCGCAGCTCAGGAAGATGTTCCTGTGGTGCCTGCACCGACTAGAGAGGAAGTTAATGATGATGATGATGATCAAGTTACTTCGGATCAAGCTCCTACTGAACTTCGTAGGTCCACAAGGACACGTTCCGCGCCAGAGTGGTACAGCAACCCTGTCTTGGAAATCATGTTGTTAGACAACGGTGAACCTTCGAACTATGAAGAAGCAATGGCGGGCCCAGATTCCGACAAATGGCTTGAAGCCATGCAATCCGAGATAGGATCCATGTATGAAAACAAAGTGTGGACTTTGAAATACTTGCCCGATGATCGGCGAGCGATAGAAAACAAATGGATCTTTAAGAAGAAGACAGACGCGGATGGTAATGTTACCATCTATAAAGCTCGACTTGTCGCTAAGGGTTATCGACAAGTTCAAGGGGTTGACTACGATGAGACTTTCTCACCCGTAGCGAAGCTGAAGTCCGTCCGAATCATGTTAGCAATTGCCGCATACTATGATTATGAGATATGGCAAATGGACGTCAAAACGGCATTCCTTAACGGCTTTCTTAAGGAAGAATTGTATATGATGCAGCCAGAAGGTTTTGTCGATCCTAAGAATGCTAACAAGGTATGCAAGCTCCAGCGCTCCATCTATGGGCTGGTGCAAGCATCTCGGAGTTCGAACATTCAATTTGATGAGATGATCAAAGCGTTTGGGTTTACACAGACTTATGGAGAAGCCTGTGTTTACAAGAAAGTGAGTGGGAGCTCTGTAGCATTTCTCATATTATATGTGGATGACATACTGTTGATGGGAAATGATATAGAATTCTTGGGAAGCATAAAGGCCTACTTTGAACAAGTGTTTTTCAATGAAGGACCTTGGAGAAGCTGCTTATATATTAGGCATCAAGATCTATAGAGATAGATCAAGACGCCTCATTGGTCTTTCACAAAGTATGTACCTTGACAAGATATTGAAGAAGTTCAATATGGATCAGTCCAAGAAGGGGTTCTTGCCTGTATTGCAAGGTGTGCAATTGAGCACGGCTCAATGCTCGACCACGACAGAAGATAGAGAAAAGATGAGCGTCGTCCCCTATGCCTCAGCCATAGGGTCTATTATGTATGCCATGCTGTGTACCAGACCTGATGTAAACCTTGCCGTAAGTTTGGTAGGAAGGTACCAAAGTAATCCCGGCATGGAACACTGGACAGCGGTCAAGAATATCCTGAGGTACCTGAAGAGGACTAAGGATATGTTTCTCGTTTATGGAGGTGACGAAGAGCTCGTCGTAAAGGGTTACGTCGATGCTAGTTTCGACACAGATCTGGATGACTCTAAGTCACAAACCGGATACGTGTATATTTTGAATGGCGGGGCAGTAAGCTGGTACAGTTGCAAGCAAAGCGTTGTGGCAGGATCTACATGTGAAGCGGAATACATGGCGGCCTGAGAGGAAGCACAAGAATCAATCTGGGTGAAGGAGTTCATTACCGACCTAGGAGTTATTCCCAATGCGTCGGGCCCGATGACTCTCTTCTGTGACAACACTGGAGCTATTTCCCTTGCCAAGGAGCCCAGGTTTCACAGGAAGACCAGGCATATCAAGCGTCGCTTCAACTCCATTCGTGAAAATGTTCAAAATGGAGACATAGATATTTGTAAAGTACATACGGACCTGAATGTAGCAGATCCGTTGACTAAACCTCTCCCTAGAGCAAAACATGATCAACACCAGAGCTCTATGGGTGTTCGATTCATCACAATGTAACTAGATTATTGACTCTAGTGCAAGTGGGAGACTGTTGGAAATATGCCCTAGAGGCAATAATAAAATGGTTATTATTATATTTCCTTGTTCATGATAATTGTCTATTGTTCATGCTATAATTGTGTTATCCGGAAATCGTAATACATGTGTGAATACATAGACCACAACATGTCCCTAGTGAGCCTCTAGTTGACTAGCTCGTTGATCAACATATAGTCATGGTTTCCTGACTATGGACATTGGATGTCATTGATAACGGGATCACATCATTAGGAGAATGATGTGATGGACAAGACCCAATCCTAAGCATAGCACAAGATCGTGTAGTTCGTTTGCTAGAGCTTTTCCAAATGTCAAGTATCATTTCCTTAGACCATGAGATTGTGCAACTCCCGGATACCATAGGAGTGCTTTGGGTGTGCCAAACGTCACAACGTAACTGGGTGGCTATAAAGGTGCACTACGGGTATCTCCGAAAGGGGCGTTGCTAACTCGCGCGCGCTCGTCCCAACGCGCGATTTCCGACCGGCCAGGTATTCCCGATTTGGAAAGTGGCCAGCATTTTTTTAGATGATTAAATGAAGGGTTATGGGGTAATTGCGGTGGGCCCCCCTGAAAATCAGGGGGGAGAGATTATATGTTGTTTAATGGGTGGGCATCAACACTTGTATGCGATCGCTGGACTTTGCATGTACGTGGTGGGTCCCTATACGCTATAAGAAGAAACCTGTCCCTGGACTTTTCGCTGTTGATAGCTTCGATCGCTGCGACGAGCGAACGCGAAGGAGCTTTTCCGCTCCGAAAGTGTCTGTTGGGTTGGCACGAATCGAGACTGGGATTTGTCACTCCGTATGACGGAGAGGTATCTCTGGGCCCACTCGGTAATGCCTCATCATAATGAGCTCAATGTGACCAAGTGTTTGGTCACGGGATCATGCATTACGGTACGAGTAAAGTGACTTGCCGGTAAGGAGATTGAACAAGGTATTGGGATACCGACGATCGAATCTCGGGCAAGTAACGTACCGATTGACAAAGGGAATTGTATACGGGATTGATTGAATCCTCGACATCGTGGTTCATCCGATGAGATCATCATGGAACATGTGGGAGCCAACATGGGTATCCAGATCCCGCTGTTGGTTATTGACCGGAGAGTCGTCTCGGTCATGTCTGCATGTCTCCCGAACCCGTAGGGTCTACACACTTAAGGTTCGGTGACGCTAGAGTTGTAGAGCTATTAGTATGCGGTTAACCGAAAGTTGTTCGGAGTCCCGGATGAAATCCCGGACGTCACGAGGAGTTCCGGAATGGTCCGGAGGTAAAGATTTATATATGGGAAGTCCTATTTTGGCCACCGGAAAATGTTCGGGATTTTTCGGTATTGTACCGGGAAGGTTCTGGAAGGTTCTGAAGTGGGGCCCACCTGCATAGGGGGACCCACATGAACGTGGGTAGTGGGGGCAAGGCCCCACACCCCTGGTCAAGGCGCGCCAAGATCCCACCTTAGAAGGAATAATATCATATCCCGAAGGGATAAGATCAAGATCCCTAAAAAAGGGGGATAACAATCGGTGGGGAAGGGAAATGATGGGATTTCTTTCCCCCACCTTTGCCAACGCCCCAATGGACTTGGAGGGCAAGAAACCAGCCCCCTCCACCCCTATATATAGTGGGGAGGCGCATGGGAGCAGCACCCAAAGCCCCTGGCGCCTCCCTCTCCCTCCCGTGACACCTCTCCCTCTCGCTGAGCTTGGCGAAGCCCTGCCGAGATCCCCGCTGCTTCCACCACCACGCCATCGTGCTGCTGGATCTCCATCAACCTCTCCCTCCCCTTGCTGGATCAAGAAGGAGGAGACGTCTTCCCCAACCGTACGTGTGTTGAACGCGGAGGTGCCGTCCGTTCGGCGCTCGGTCATCGGTGATTTGGATCACGATGAGTACGACTCCATCAACCCCGTTCACTTGAACGCTTCCGCTCGCGATCTACAAGGGTATGTAGATGCACTCTTTTCCCTCTCGTTGCTAGAAGACTCCATAGATTGTTCTTGGTGATGCGTAGAAATTTTTTAATTTCTGCAACGATCTCCAACAATATCATTGCGTGTGCGTAGAATTTTTTTTGTTTTCCATGCAATGATTCCCAACACTATCACAACGAGAGAGTCAAACCACCTGTGTTACTAAATGATCTCACTGTTTTAGCATCTCAATCTTCTATTCCACATTTTCTTATGATAGCTTAGCCTGAAGGAGGCCAGAAGGAGGCCTCCCCCCATTTATAGCCAGAAGGAGGCCAACCGCCGGCCTCCACGATCGCACGCAATGATGGTTTTCCTTTGCATCCAGCTGAGTCTCGTCAAGTTGAACAGTTGTCGAACCGGCATGGGGAAGCAGAGATGCCCACGTCCCATCAGTCGCCACACGTGAACCGAGGCCGCAGGTGGTTAGGGCCCGCGGCGCTCTGCACTTGCCCCTTGCCTTCGCCTGGAAGCCAAGTTCGAGCGCGCCCTGGGCCCGGGGGCTACTGTCGGCGTCCTGGGACCCGGGGTGCCCAGACTTGTCTGCCTGCGACCCATGACATGGCTCCATCAATGGCCTGGTACGGCCCGGCTTCAGGATCAACAACCCAAGACCCTCGCGAGGGGCCAAGCCTCGCGAGGCGGACGACACCAAGACCTCCTCGGGGGATGGCCTCCTCAGGCTAGCTCCCGAGGAGCGGAGATTTCTATGCAAGGCTCACCTCGCGAGGTTCAGATGACGTCAGCCATGACGATCAAGGCCAGGCGGGCGCCAGTGGGCGCAGTCTACCAGTTTCCTCTTTTGTGCTAAGGAGGCAAGCGCAGGCTCGGAGTCCCGAGGAATCATCCAAAGGTATCCATTTCGGTGCAACAAGACCAAGACCGCCAGGACGGCACGACGGAGGTTATCGGCGAGCCCACCGGCGTCACAACCAGAGGCTTTTGCAGGCGAAGACTACTTTTGTCAGGATAACATGTACTAGTTGTCCCCCTTCAAATTTGGCAATTGTGGGATGATACGTCCATTTTGCATCATGTTTTCTTACAGTTATTTATGATGTTTTTATCCATAATAATGCTTTTTGGAGTAGTTCTAATGCCTTTTCTCTCATAATTTGCAAGGAACACACCAAGACGGAGAATTCCGGCAGCTGGAAATCTGGACCTGGAAAAGCTACGTCAGGCCACCTATTCTGCACAACTCCAAACAAGCTGAAACTTCACGGAGATTTTTTATGGATTATTTAATAATTATTGGAGCAAATAACCACCAGAGGGGGCCACCAGGTGGGCACAACCCACCTGGGCGTGCTAGGGCCCCCAGGCGCGCCCTGGTGGGTTGTGGCCTCCTCGGCCCACCTCCGGTGCCCATATTCTGGTATATAAGTCATTTTTACCTAGAAAAAATAAGAGGAAGGCTTTCGGGACGGAGCGCCGCCATCTCGAGGCGGAACTTGGGCAGGAGCACTTTTGCCCTCCGGCGGAGCGATTCCGCCAGGGGAACTTCCCTCCCGGAGGGGGAAATCATCGTCATCATCATCACAAACAACTCTCCCATCTTGGGGAGGGCAATCTCCATCAACATGTTCAACAGCACCATCTCATCTCAAACCCTAGTTCATCTCTTGTATTCAATCTTGTTACCGGAACTATAGATTGGTGCTTGTGGGTGACTAGTAGTGTTGATTACATCTTGTAGTTGATTACTATATGGTTTATTTGGTGGAAGATTACATGTTCAGATCCAATATGCTATTTAATACCCCTATGATCTTGAGCATGATTATCATTTGTGAGTAGTTACTTTTGTTCTTGACGTCACGGGAGAAATCATGTTGCAAGTAATCATGTGAACTTGATATGTGTTCGATATTTTGATAGTATGTATGTTGTGATTCCCTTAGTGGTGTCATGTGAACGTCGACTACATGAAACTTCACCATATTTGGGCCTAGGGAATTCATTGTGGAGTATCAGTTAGATGATGGGTTGCGAGAGTGACAGAAGCTTAAACCCCAGTTTATGCGCTATTTCGTAAGGGACCGATTGGACCCAAAAGTTTAATGCTATGGTTAGAATTTATTCTTAATACTTGTCTCGTAGTTGCGGATGCTTGGGGGAGGGTTAATCATAAGTAGGAGGTTTGTTCAAGTAAGAACAACACCTGAGCACCGGTCCACCCACATATCAAATTATCAAAGTAGCGAACACAAATCAAACCAACATGATGAAACTGACTAGATGAAATTCCCGTGTACCCTCAAGAACGCTTTGCTTATCATAAGAGACCGTTTTGGCCTGTACTTTGCCTCAAAAGGATTGGGCTACCTTTCTGCATACTTGTTATTATTATCGTCACTTTCTCGTTACAAATTACCTTGCTATCAAACTACTCACTACTTACAATTTCAGCACTTGCAGACATTACCTTACTGAAAACTACTTGTCATTTCCTTATGCTCCTCGTTGGGATCGACACTCTTACTTATCAGAAAGAGCTACAATTGATCCCCTATACTTGTGGGTCATCAAGGCTATTTTTTGCGCCGTTGCCGGGGAGTGAAGCGCCTTGGGTAAGGAAACATTTATATAGTGTGCTGAAATTTATTGTCACTTGTTACTATGGAAAAACAATCCTTTGAGGGGTTTGTTCGAGGTATCTTCACCTCGTACGGAACCACAATTAGCTACCCCTCAACCTACTGCACCTGCTGAAAATATTGAATATGAAATTCCATCGGGTATGATAGAACAACTGCTAGCTAATCCTTATGCAGGAGATGGAACCGAACATCCTGATATGCACCTAATATATGTGGAACAAATTTGTGGATTGTTTAAGCTTGCAGGTTTACCCAGGGATGAGGTGATGAAAAAGGTTTTCCCTTTATCTTTGAAGGGAAAAGCATTGGCATGGTATAGGCTATGCAATGATATTGGATCATGGAATTGGAATCGTTTGAAATTGGAGTTCCACCAAAAAAATTATCCAATGCATCTAGTTCATCATGATCAGAATTATATATATAATTTTTGGCCTCGTGAAGGAGAAAGTATCACTCTAGCTTGGAGGAGGCTTAAGTCAATGTTATATTCATGCTCGAATCATGAGCTTTCAAGAGAAATTATTATCCAGAACTTTTATGCTTGGCTTTCTCGTAATGATCAAACCATGCTTGATACTTCTTGTGCCAGTTCTTTTATGAAGAAGACTATTGAATTCAGGTGGTATCTTTTGGAAAGAATTAAACGCAACTCTCAAGATTGGGAACTCGACGAAGGTAAAGAGTCAGGTATTAAACTTAAGTATGATTGTGTTAAATCTTTTATGAATACCGATGCCTTTCAAAAGTTTAGCACTAAATATGGGCTTGACTCTAAGATAGTAGCCTCCTTTTGTGAAACATTTGCTACTCATGTTGAACTCCCTAAGGAGAAGTGGTTTAAATATCAGCCACCTATTAAAGAAGAAATTAAGGAACCGGTCCCAGTTAAAGAAGAAACTATACTTTATAATGTTGATCCAGTTGTCCCTTCTGCTTATACAGAGAAACCACCTTTTCTTGTTAGGAAGGAACATGCTAAGGTTTCAACCGTGGTTAACAAAAGCTATATTAGAACACCTAAACCTGATGAACAAATTAAAGTAGAACCTAGCATTGCTATGGTTAAAGATCTCTTGGAAGAAGATATTGATGGGCATGTTATTTACTTCTGTGAAGAAGCTGCTAGAATTGCTAAACCTGATAGAAAAGATAAACATAGACCTGCTGTTGGCATGCCTGTTATTTCAGTTAAAATAGGAGATCAATGTTATCATGGTTTATGTGACATGGGTGCTAGTGTGAGTGCTATTCCTTACACTTTATATCAAGAAAATATGAAAGACATAGCACCTACTAAGATAGAAGAAATAGATGTTACTATTAAACTTGCTAATAGAGACACTTTACCACCAATTGGGATTGTTAGAAATGTTGAAGTCTTGTGTGGGAAAATAAAATACCCTACTGATTTTCTTGTTCTTGGTTCCCCACAAGATGACTTTTGTCCCATTATCTTTGGTAGACCTTTCTTGAGCACAGTTAATGCTAAGATAGATTGTAAGAAACAAACTGTTGGTGTTAGCTTTGGTGATAAGTCTCATGAGTTTAATTTTTCCAAGTTTAGTAGAAATCTTCATGAAAAAGAATTGCCTAGTAATGATGAATTAATTGGTCTTTCTTCTATTGTTGTGCCACCCACTGATCCTTTAGAACAGTATTTGCTAGATCATGAAAATGATTTACATATGCATGAAAGAAATGAAATAGATACGATTTTCTTTGAACAACGTCGTCTACTTAAACACAATTTGCCTATTGAAACTCTAGGAGGTCCTCCTCCACCTAAAGGTGATCCTGTGTTTGAATTAAAACAATTGCCAGACACTTTGAAATATGCTTATCTTGATGAAAAGAAAATATATCATGTTATTATCAGTGCTAACCTTTCAGAACATGAAGAAGAACGACTATTGAAAGTTCTAAGGAAGCACCGGGATCCTATTGGTTATACTCTAGATGATTTAAAGGGCATTAGTCCCACTCTATGTCAGCACAAAATTAATATGGAACCTGATGCTAAACTCGTTGTTGATTACCAATGTCGGTTAAATCCGAAGATGAAAGAAGTGGTAAGAATGGAAATATTAAAACTCCTGGAAGCAGGTATAATCTATCCTATAGCTGATAGTAGATGGGTAAGTCCTGTTCATTGTGTTCCTAAGAAAGGAGGTATAACTGTTGTTCCCAATGATAAGAATGAGCTTATTCCACAAAGAATTGTCACAGGCTATAGAATGGTAATTTATTTTAGAAAATTAAATAAAGCAACTAGAAAAGATCATTACCCTTTGCCTTTTATTGATAAAATGCTTGAAAGATTATCTAAGCACACACACTTTTGCTTCCTTGATGGATATTCTGGCTTTTCACAAATACCTGTTTCTCAACCTGATCAAGAAAAGACCACTTTTACTTGTCCTTTTGGAACCTATGCTTATAGACGTATGCCTTTTAGTTTATATAATGCAGCTGCTACCTTTCAAAGATGTATGTCTGCTATATTCTCTGACTTCTGTGAAAAGATTGTTGAGGTTTTCATGGATGACTTTTCTGTTTATGGGAAATCTTTTGATGATTGTTTAAGCAATCTTGAGCGAGTTTTGCAGAGATGTGAACAAACAAATCTTGTCTTGAATTGGGAGAAGTGCCAGTTTATGGTTAATGAAGGCATTGTCTTGGGTCATAAAATTTCTGAAAGAGGTATTGAAGTGGACCAAGCTAAGGTTTATGCAATTGAGAAAATGCCATGTCCTAAGGACATTAAAGGTATTCGTAGTTTCCTAGGTCATGCTAGTTTCTATAGGAGATTTATTAAAGACTTCTCTAAAATTTCTAGGCCTCTTACTAATCTTTTGCAAAAGGATATTCCCTTTGTTTTTGATGATGATTGTCTTGAAGCCTTTGAAACACTCAAGAAAGCCTTAATTTCTGCACCTATTATTCAACCACCTGATTGGAACTTGCCTTTTGAAATTATGTGTGATGCTAGTGATTATGCTGTTGGTGTTGTTCTAGGACAAAGAGTTGATAAGAAATTTAACGTTATTCATTATGCTAGTAAAACTCTAGACGGTGCTCAAAAAAATTATGCTTTTACTGAAAAAGAATTATTAGCAATGGTGTTTGCTTGTGATAAATTTAGACCTTATATTGTTGATTCCAGAGTAACTATTCACACAGACCATGCTGCTATTAAGTATCTTATGGAAAATAAAGATGCTAAACGTAGACTTATTCGATGGGTTCTCTTGTTACAAGAATTTGATTTACATATCATTGATAGAAAAGGAGCTGAGAACCCCGTAGCTGATAACTTGTCTAGGCTTGAAAATGTGCTTGATGACCCACTACCTATTGATGATAGTTTTCCTGATGAGCAGTTAGCTGCAATAAATGTTGCTAATAGTACTCATTGGTATTCTGACTATGTTAATTACATTGTTGCTAAATATTTACCACCTAGCTTTACTTACCAACAAAAGAAAAAAATTCTTCTATGATTTAAGACACTACTTTTGGGATGACCCACATCTTTATAAAGAAGGAGTCGATGGTATTATTAGACGTTGTGTACCTGAGCATGAACAGGGACAAATCCTACGGAAATGTCACTCTGAGGCTTATGGAGGGCATCATGCTGGAGATATAACTGCTCATAAGGTATTGCAGTCTAGATTTTATTGGCCTACTCTCTTCAAGGATGCCCGTAACTACGTCTCATCTTGTAATGAATGTCAAAGAATAGGTAATATCGGTAAGCGTCAAGAAATGCCTATGAATTATTCACTTGCTGTTGAACCATTTGATGTTTGGGGATTTGATTCCATGGGACCTTTTCCTTCCTCTAATGGGTACACATATTTTGGTTGTTGTTGATTATGTTACTAAATGGGTAGAAGCTATTCCAACCAGTAGTGCTGATCACAACAACTCTATTAAAATGCTAAAGGAAGTTATTTTCCCAAGGTTTGGAGTCCCTAGATATTTAATGACTGATGGTGGTTCACACTTTATTCATGGTGCTTTCCCTAAAATGCTTGCCGGGTATGATGTTAACCATAGAATTGCATCACCCTATCATCCTCAGTCTAGTGGTCAAGTTGAACTTAGCAATAGAGAAATAAAAATATTTTTGCAAAAGACCGTCAATCGGTCCAGGAAGAATTGGTCTAAGAAATTAGATGATGCACTTTGGGCTTATAGAATAGCATATAAAAATCCTATGGGTATGTCTCCTTATAAAATGGTTTATGGAAAAGCTTGTCATTTGCCTCTTGAGTTAGAACATAAAGCATATTGGGAAGTTAAAGAACTCAACTATGATTTCAAACTTGCTGGTGAAAAGAGGTTATTTGATATTAGCTCATTAGATGAATGGAGAACCCAAGCTTATGAAAATGCAAAGTTATTCAAAGAAAATGTTAAAAGATGGCATGACAAAAGAATCCAAAAGCGTGAGTTTAAAGTCGGAGAATATGTTCTTTTGTACAACTCTAGATTTTTTGCAGGAAAGCTCCCCTCAAAATGGGAAGGCCCATATGTCATCGAGGAGGTTTACCGGTCTAGAGCCATCAAAATAAATAATTCCTAAGGTACTAACCCGAAGGTTGTCAATGGGCAACGAATAAAGCATTATATCTCAGGTATCTCTATTAATGTTGAAAGTAATATTATCCAAACTTTGACACCGGAAGAACACACAAAAGAGTCCTTCCGGAACACTCCAGAATCGTGAAAATAAGGAGGTACGTGATACGATAAGTAAACGAACTCCGAAAAATCCGCAAAAATATTTTTTATCAGTTTTGGAATATTTTAGAATTTTGGAAATATAGAAACTTCCAGGAAGCGTCCCCTGGTGGGCACAAGACACCTGGGACACCTCCCGTACTCCATTTTTCTTCCATGTACTTGTCCTCCAAGATAAAAAAATCTATATATACTTCCCGAACCTGTTAACCACCGTATCGCGGAGAAATCCTCTGTTCTCTTTTTCCTTGCTATTTTCTGTCAGATTCCATCTACATGGCCTCTTCAAGCTCCTCCAAGGACAAGTTCTTCAAGAACGTCATCAACCCATATCTGCGGGAGGTGGTGCAGCACCCTCAGGTCATCCAGATGCATGAGGGGTTGCTTCATCTCCGCAATGTGCCATGTCCCAAGGGGACGGGAACCGTGGAGGACAGGCTTGAAGCTGTGGAGCAAGACGTCTTCCGGTGCAAGGGGATGGTGGAGCGTGGACTCAACACCAATCACCCTATGATCACGAACCTCTCCCGTGATCTCAAGGTGGAGAGCAATCCCATGAAGGACATCATCTTCACCCTGAACGAGCAAATCAACTTCCTCCAAAGCCAGATCTACGACCTTCAGAACCAAATTTTTGAATATGAGGCGAGGTTTAAAGGTATGAGTTTGGCTGCTAGTTGCAGGACCCGTGAGACTCACTCTTCCTCTTATGATGGTGGACCACTACCATGGAAATCTGAGGACAAGACTTCTTCTTCTTCACCACCGAAGGAGAACTAAGTATCGGGTATGGGCACTCCCCTTGGCTTCCGCCAAGCTTGGGGGAGGTGCCACGGTATCGTATCATCCCTCTATCTTTTTGCTTTTACTTATCTTAGTTTAATCTTTTGCTTTAGAATGAATAAAAGTTTAGTTCGATCCTTTCTTCTTTGAGAGTTTGCTTAGTGATCTATCCTTGTAATCGTGTGCACAGTGGCGGAGCCACCGCCCAGCGACCCTAGGCACTTGCCCGGGCTCGCTGTGTCTTAAAAACAGCGATCGCTATACCAACAAGGGGTAAAACTGATCGCTAACTTGCTATTTACCCGGGCAAAAAACATTGGGCCTTCGTTTTTCAGAGACTCATAGCCCAACTAGGCAACTGTAGCCCAGGCTGAACTGAAAAAAAAAGACAACGCGGGGGCGAGAATCGATCGCTCCAACTCCCTCCTGTCTTTTCGCGAGCGCAGGGACTGAGCGACGGAAGGGGCTGGTGGTGGCGGCAGGCCTTGAGGCTGAGCCCTAGACGGCTAGACGCATGGTCAGCGGGGAGCGGACGCGAGGCTCCCAGGCAGTCTACTGGTCCGGTCGTCCAATCAGCCCCTCCTTCCTCTCTTCCGGCTTCAGCTTCAGCTTCTTTTGGTAAGAAATCTCTCGTAATTAGGGCTAGGCATTCCTCATCTCTGAAGTGTGAAACTCTGAATAATTGATCGGGGCAAGGGGTTGATCAGGTGATGCATGGTACTGTTCGAGCTAATTATACATATGCAGCGTATGCTATGAGAGTTCAAGGTCGGGGTTAGGGGTTAGGGCTTAAATTAATTTGGGAAGAAAAATTCGTTGGGGTGATCATGAATTCATGATTAGAGAAATATTGTATGAACATGTAGTTCTAGTTGATGCAAGTAGTTCCGTACTATGCAAAATAGATGCAAGTAGTTCTGTAATGTGCGAAATTGTAGCTCATTTTCTTACTTGTGTTGTGTAACAACTAACTTAATTTTCTTATTTGGTATTTCCATTGGTATACAAACTTATGGAGTTGGCTTTGATATTGCCGGTGTCCACGACATCTGTTGATAGAGCTTTTTCAGCAATGACGATTATCAAGAATAAAGTGTGTAGCAAGATCAATAATGAATGGCTCAACGACTTGATGATATGTTACACCAGGCGGGAGTTATTCAAGTCAGTTGATGATAAGGACATTATTTGAAAATTTACTGGAATGAAGACTCGGAAAGGGCATTTGCCTCATGATTTTATTTAGTGCACTGTCGGTATGTTCCATCCCACCATCTCTATTATTGCAAGTTTTCTATTTTAATATATTCACATCTCACAACTAAATTTCTTTCATTACAAATCCATTTTTTGTCTTGTAGTGCCTTTTAGGACTTTGACAACATCGCCAGTTTGCCTCTATGCAACACTGGTTATATGTCTTTCTTCTGGGAAAAAATGAACAACCGAGAGATGCTTTTGATTGTGGTGGAAGAAATTTCGCAATGACATCCGGTGGCATCTGGTATGGATAGATTTACTTTTGTAGGGAACATGACGAGTTTGCCTCTATGCAAGTCTGGTTATATATCTTGTGTTGTCAAGTCTCAACTTTATTTGGTCAATCAAAGGGATAATGATATATTATATATTTGTTCACTTAAAAATTAAAATTTGTGGTATTATTATGTTTATGTTTTCACTTGATTACTAATTTCAATTTGTGGTTCAGAAGTTCGGTGCTATATTATATGTTGTGTATTCGAATACCCGGATTTTTATTTCTAGATTATACACTTAGGCTCAACTTGCCCAGGCTCCACAAAAGTTCTGGCTCCGCCACTACGTGTGCAAGTTATATAATAAAGTTTAGTTTGAGTTTTTGCTTTCTTTACTTTCTTGTTGCAAATAAAGAAAAGAAATAAGAAAGAAAGAAAAAGAGAAAGGGAACAAATGAGAGAAAGTAAATAAATCAATAAAATCATATACTAATCCTATGGTAGGTGATAGCACCACATAAGGAAAAGTATAAGTAGGAAATTTCATTAGAGATTGACAAACATAGCATTAGTCAATGATGCAACTCATGAAAGAATTAATAAGGGAAGAGAAGATTCACATATAAATATAATATCCTAGAAATCTTTTGTGATTGTGAGCCCTCATCAAAATATTATATCCCAAAATTGTTGACATTGGGCAAGGAAGACAACTTAATGGTTTATGTTTGTTTATATTCACATAGAAGTCATATTGTCATAGATCCTTTAACATGTGATGCTTGCCCCCTATCTTTGCTAGCCAAAAATTCTGCACTAAGTAGAGATACTACTTGTGCATCCAAAAACCCTTAACCCCAAATCTTTTTCAAGTGTCCACATACCTACCTAGGGATTGAGCAAGATCCCTCAAGTAAGTTTTCATCGGTGCAAAAAGGCAATAAAAATTGCTTCTAAAAGTGTGAGATCATTTAGTGTAAGAGAAAATTGAGCGTTGTACGAACTTGGATGACAAAGAATAAAAGCGACAGTCTGCATAATAAAGGTTGTCATCTTAAGGGGCAATACAATGTGACGTTCTCTTGCACTAAGGGATTGAGCATGCAAACAAATAAGCGCATGGCAACTGCTGCTTCCCTCTCCGAAGGGCCTATCTTTTACTTTTATGTATTTACTTTTATGCAAAGAGTCAAAGATTTCCTTCTATTCCTTTTTATTTTTATCCTTTGGCAAGCATCATGTGGTGAGGAAAGATCTAGGCACATATGTCTAGTTGAATATAGATAGCATGAGTTATTATTGTTGACATCACCCTTGAGGTGAGTATGTTGGGAGGCGAAACTATAAGCCCCTATCTTTCTATGTGTCCGGTTGAAACGTTTTGCTCATGGGTACGCGGTGAGTGTTAGCAATCATAGAAGACTATATGATGGTTGAGTATGTAGACTTGCCTAAAGGCTCCGACACGTGACTCTTCCCGAAAAGATGATGAATTGTAGTTGCAAAGTTGACTGAGAACATAGTTTGTTGGCTTCTAATAGAGTTTTTGCTTTATACTTTGATTGTGTGATGAACTATTACTTATTCATGAGAAGTATATGATAAAAATTCTATGATAAAAGTCTTATGTTTAAATTTGTTGATGTTATAATAATCAACATGATGCTTCTATGTCCGTATTTTGTTTTTATCGACACCTCTCTCTCAAAGCATGTGGACATGTTTTTCGATTTCGGTTTTCGCTTGAGGACAAGCGAGGTCTAAGCTTGGGGGAGTTGATACGTCCATTTTGCATCATGTTTTCTTACTGTTATTTATGATGTTTTTATCCATAATAGTGCTTTCTGGAGTAATTCTAATGCCTTTTCTCTCATAATTTGCAAGGAACACACCAAGAGGGAGAATTCCGGCAGCTGGAAATCTGGACCTGGAAAAGCTACGTCAGGCCACCTATTCTGCACAACTCCAAACAAGCTGAAACTTCACGGAGATTTTTTATGGATTATTTAATAATTATTGGAGCAAATAACCACCAGAGGGGGCCACCAGGTGGGCACAACCCACCTGGGCGTGCTAGGGCCCCCAGGCGCGCCCTGGTGGGTTGTGGCCTCCTCGGCCCACCTCCGGTGCCCATCTTCTGGTATATAAGTCATTTTTACCTAGAAAAAATAAGAGGAAGGCTTTCGGGACGGAGCGCCGCCATCTCGAGGCGGAACTTGGGCAGGAGCACTTTTGCCCTCCGGCGGAGCGATTCCGCCAGGGGAACTTCCCTCCCGGAGGGGGAAATCATCGTCATCATCATCACAAACAACTCTCCCATCTTGGGGAGGGCAATCTCCATCAACATGTTCAACAACACCATCTCATCTCAAACCCTAGTTCATCTCTTGTATTCAATCTTGTTACCGGAACTATAGATTGGTGCTTGTGGGTGACTAGTAGTGTTGATTACATCTTGTAGTTGATTACTATATGGTTTATTTGGTGGAAGATTACATGTTCAGATCCAATATGCTATTTAATACCCCTATGATCTTGAGCATGATTATCATTTGTGAGTAGTTACTTTTGTTCTTGACGTCACGGAAGAAATCATGTTGCAAGTAATCATGTGAACTTGATATGTGTTCGAGATCTGACAAGAGCAAATTTTACTAAGTATTGGGACAAACAGGTTTCACAGATTGAAGCTATGAGATTGGATCTGTAGCTGTTCAGAAAAATGAAATAAAATCTAAACCTAAGGTAGCGGCGGCAGAAAAATGGAAATGCCTAGATGGGATTATATTATGGTATTGCAAAATAAGTGCTAAAACTGCTACCGCGCAAGGTTTATATCGTCTTCAGATCAAAATTAGGCAATCTAAGAAGGAGAAGGAAGAACGGTGATGAACACCGACAAACAGGGAAACCCTAAGACAGATCTATTAAAGAGAAAAGGTGAGGGTTTACCGACACTGATGAACAGCAGAGGAGTGTCGCAGGGTTCTGGTCCGTTCAGGGTGATGCAGCCGCCGGAGTCGAAGCAGGGGACGAAGGTCAACGGCGGCGGAGCTCGGGCATGCTGGAGCGTTGCGAGGAGGAAGAAGAAGGCGAGAAGGCAAAGGGGAGAGTGAAAAGAGGCCTCATGGCCCTATTTATAATGCTGGAAGGATAAGTGGCATGCGCGGGAATCGAGGAGACAAGAAAATGGATATGTGACGGCGTGGACGCCTCGATTTTTGGAGGTTCAGTAAAGGAAAAGATTTATTAAGATTTGGGCCATATGTAATATTAATAACAGGTGACGTCATGGTCGGTTACCGCAATTTCAGGAGATGACGTCATGGCGGGTTACAGATAACACAGGAAGATGAAGAAGGATTTTTTCTAAGTGTTGAAGATTGACATGAACAAGTTCAAATCAACCTGTGGCCTAATGTTGGGGATATGACTATCGGGTATGACCTGCCCAGGAGGGGCCGGGTTATCCCAATGGCGGTTCATCTAAATGAAGCCCAAGAGTATAACGAAGATGGCGGTTCATAAGACAGGCTTGTTAAAGGGCCCAACATGAAGGCGGTTTAAGGCTCGTAAGTGTAAACCGCCATGTATATGTAAACTTGTATTGTAAGGCATGTAAGATAAGTCACCGAGCCGGACACGTTTTGTATGAGCCGGCCAGGACTCTGTAGGCTGCAGGGCGTCAAACCGTGTATATAAGGGGACGACCCGACAGCGGCTTAGAGCAAGAAACAACAGATCGAAAGCCAGGCAAAGCGTATTCGCTCCCTGGTAATTGAAACCCTAGCAATACCACGTCAAACTGGATTAGGCCTTTACCTTCACCGCAAGGGGCCGAACCAGTATAAACTCCTCGTGTCCTTTGTCCCGTTTAACCCCTTTAAGTTAACCTCGTCGCCATGGCTCCACAACTAAGTCCTTTCACTAGGACGTCTGCCATGACAATTCCACGACAGGATCCCTTCCCGCCTTGCATTTGGGAAGAGGACCAAGGCCACTATAAATAGGACTTAGCCACCACAATAGAGGGGGCGGATCATTCAGATCATCCCCACACCCACCAGGTCATCGAGCACAAGAATACCTCACCTCCCGAGGCTGTTCTACCGTTGTACTAGTTCATCCTCAGCCCCTCGAGGCAATCCACCACAAAGCTGGAGTAGGGTATTACACCGCAAGGTGGCCCGAACCAGGATAAACTGATGTGTCCCTTCTACATCCAGTTCATCGAACTAGGCAGTGAGATTAGCGAGTAGGCAGACTGGGGAGGACGAGTTCTTCGCACGCACCCCAGAGTTCGAACCTCTCAAGGGTCTGCGGAACCCTGAATCCGACATAGTGTGGTTGGATGCATTTTTAGTTATATATGCATGAGTGGCCAATGTTTTGACAAATGTCGACTCTTCATCATCTTGACAAATTTGTGGAAAACACAATTGTGTCATTTATTAGCAAAGGTCATGCCAAAAATTTCTATGAGTCATATCCATTAATGTACATTGGTTTTAACTTTCTTCCTTAGATAATGCATGTTAGGGATTAAGAGACATAATAGACCGAAGTATAAAAGGGTTCTTAGTGTTTCCTTTGAAACACATGAAGCAAGGGCTCAGAGTTATGTTGTCCATGTTATAAATGTGAAAACATGTATCGCTATACGATCAATTCTTGTGAAGTGGAGGCTCATCTGCAAATGTATGGTTTCATGAAGAATTAAACACAGTGGACACATCGCGGAGAGGAGGATGTTGGCGACGTAAATTATGATGAAGCAGGAAATGAATAACAAGGGATGGATCATGATCAGGCCAGACAGGATGGAGAGGTTGGCTATGATGACGAGGCTGAACATGGGGAGGAGGCTGAAGCAGAGGGCATACATGAGACGTTGGCCACATGCTGCAGGACCAACAATTTCTGAAGCTGCTTCGCAAGAAGGTGACTAACGATGGAGCGGCACATAAAAATATTGGAGAAAAACCGGCGATAAAAAAATAAGTAAGCATCAATGAACAAAGACATATACTAAATAAAATAGAAAACCGGCCCTTTGCAACCATAAAATAGAAACCCACGAGATAGTTAGGCTTGCTTTGAAACATAACTGAAACTGGCCCAATACGTAGTAAGACACAAGACAAAAAAAATAAAGAAAAAAAGATTACTAAGGAAGAATGAATTAGTGACACTGATATTACCCTTTAAGAAAAAATAAAAATACAAAATTTGTGCATAATTTACATAGAAATTGCACTTTTTTATAATATGCAAGATTCAACATGTAACAGTGGAATTTCAGGAAAAAAGTAGTTTCCTAAGACGGAATGAACTAACGGCATTTGTATTACCCTTAGGGAAGGAAGAAAATAGAACTAAAAATAAAACAGAACAAATAATGAAGTTTTTTAAGGAAAAATGAATTAGTGGCATTGGTATTACCCTATTATAAAATATAAAAAAATAATGACAAAATTTGCACGCAATTTACATAGAAATTGCAATTCTTATAATATGCAAGAACAAGAATATAATGGCGAGTTTCGGAAAAAGTAAGTTTCCCAAGAAGGAATGAATTAGCATTATTGGTATTAGCCTTCATGAAAAAAATATGAAATAAAAACAAAATAATAAAGTTTCTAAAGAAGAATGAATTAATGGCATTGATATTACCCTTTAAGAAGAAAGAAAATGAAAAAAAGACAAACAAGACAAACTTTGCACACAATTTACATAGAAATTGTGCTTTTTTATAATATAAAATTATAAGCATATAATGGTGGCATTTAGGAAAAAATAAGTTTCCTAATAGTTTTGAAGTTGCAAACTCCAGCTTCAAAGCTGGAGTGCTTTAGCCCTTTTTTAAGCAAGAATCACCGTCTTGAGCGCCTTGCGCGCACAAGAACAAGCAAGGGATGAGCGCTTTGTTGCTAAAGCGGATAAAAAGGAATAAGTTAGTAACATTAGTATTACCCTTAGAGAAGTCAGAAAATGGGACAAAAACTGAAACATGAACAAAAAATGTAGTTTCTAAGGAAGACTAAATTAGTGGCATTGATATTAACCTTTAAGAAGAAAGAAAATAAAAAACAAATAATGAAAAGATTACACATAATTTACACAAAAATGTGTTTCTTATAATATGCAAAAAAATAAGAATATAATAGTGGAATTTTGGAAAAAGTAAGTTTCCTGAATGAATGAATTAGTGGAATTGTATTATTCTTAAATAATAAATAATATAAAAACACAATAATAAAGTTTTCTAACGAAAAATGAATTAGTGGCATTGGTATTACCCTTTAAGAACAAAGAAAATAAAAAATATTGAAAAAATGTGCACACAATTTACAAAATTAAAATAATTAAGTTTCCTAAGAAGGAATGAATTAATGACACTGGTATTACCCTTTAAGAAAATGGGAAAAAATCTAAAAAAATAACTAAAAAATTTGCACAAGATATACACAAAATGTGCGCTTTTTGAAAATATGCAAGAATAAACATATGATTGTGGAATTTTCATAAAAGTATGGTTCCTACGAAGGAATGGTTTTGTGTCATTTGTATTACCTTCAAAGAAGAAAGAAAAAAACTAAACCAATTCAAATAATATATTTTTATAAGGAAGAATGAATGAATAGCATTGGTATTACATTATTACTATTTAAGAAGAAAGAAAATGAAAAAAAACTTGCAGACCAATTTGCACTAGAATTATGATTTTTTATTTATGCAAAGGTTAATTATATAATAGTGCAATTTTGGCACTTATTGTGTAGTATGTGTGTGAATATATTTACACTTACCCAACATCCAAAAATACACAAAACAGAAAACTAAAAATCAACTAATAAAGAAAACTAAAGCGGATAAAAGAAAAAGTGCAAAAATAATAAAATGTCAACTAATAAAGAAAAAGAAAAAATAAAGGCAGAAAGGGATAAAAAAGAGAAATCCAGAAGGAAAAAAACAAAGGAAGAAAGGGGAAAGCTGGGTCGCACGTGATAATGTGCTTCAGCCCGTTAAGAATTGACTAGCCCAAATATGTCGTCAGTATATTTAACACAACCAGAACAAAATAACTACACGAATGGTAAAGCAAGATCAATGGCACACAAAATCGACTGGCCCAAAATAAAATTGCAGACGACTTACATGCAGCTAAATTGTTACTTCAAATCTTTCATAGGTGCACGTAGACATATGATTACGGAAAATGTTAGTCCCTCCATTCACAAACATAAGATGTCTAACTTTTTTCTAAATCGAATGTATATAGATATGTTTTAAATTTTTGAACTTATTTCATTCTGTATGTGGTCCAAGTATACGTGTCCAAGTATACTAGTATGTGTGAGCAACTGAGCATTGCAGCATCGTGACGCGGCACCGAGCAACTCAGGCTCCTCGAGTCAAGCATGGTCGGTCGGCTAACTAGGCGCCCAATCGCCTCATGAGGTCATTGAATTCTCCAACGACATTTGCCACCCCGCATTTACTCCGGTCCTCTCTCCGGCCTTCCTATAATATCTGCTACAAACTCAAATCCTACTCAAATAGCCACGCACCGGGCCTCTCCATCTCGTCGAGCACTTCATTAATCGCGCCCATGTCCATGCAACAACAACAGCAACAACCGGCGCTTGCCAACCTTCTCGGCGCAATGCCTGCGGCCTCCATGATCAGCCTCGCCTTCACGGCCGCCGTGGCTACCGCGGCCTTATTCGTGGCCGTCGCTGTGGCGAGGTACAACCGCAAGTACCGGGGGCTGAGGCTCCCACCCGGCCCGCCCGGGTGGCCCATCGTCGGGAACCTCTTCCAGGTCGCCTTCTCCGGGAAGCTCTTCATCCACTACATCCGCGACCTCCGGCGTGAGTACGGGCCCATCCTGACGCTGCGGATGGGGGTGCGCACGCTCGTCGTCATCAGCAGCGCCGAGCTCGTGCACGAGGCGCTCGTCGAGAAGGGCGCGGAGTTCGCCAGCCGCCCCGCCGAGAACACCACGCGCAACATCTTCTCCTCCAACAAGTTCACCGTCAACTCCGCCGTGTACGGCGCCGAGTGGCGGTCGCTTCGTCGGAACATGGTGTCCGGGATGCTGAGCACGTCGCGCCTCCGGGAGTTCCGCCCGGCGAGGCTTCGAGCCATGGATCGGTTCGTGGCGCGGATGCGCGCCGAGGCCGCGGCGTCCGCCGACGGGGCCTCCGTGTGGGTGCTCCGCAACGCGCGCTTCGCGGTCTTCTGCATCCTGCTCGATATGACCTTCGGCCTGCTCGACCTGGACGAGGAGCACATCGTGCACATCGACGCCGTCTTGAAGCGCGTGCTGCTCGCCGTCGGCGTGCGCATGGACGACTACCTCCCGTTCCTCCGCCCCTTCTTCTGGCGGAAGCAGCTCCGGGCGCTCGCCGTTCGCCGCGAGCAGGTCGACACGCTCCTCCCACTCATCAACCGCCGCCGCGCCATCCTCCGCGACATGCAGAGCTCGCCGCCAGATCCCAACGTCGCTGCGCCCTTCTCTTACCTCGACTCGCTGCTCGACCTCCATATCGAGGGCCGCGAAGGCGCAGACGACGAGCTGGTCACGCTGTGCGCGGAGCTGATCAACGGCGGCACCGACACCACGGCCACTGCCATTGAGTGGGCCATGGCGCGCGTCGTGGACAACCCGTCCATCCAGGCCCGGCTCCACGAGGAGATCATGCAGCAAGTCGGCGACGCCCGGCCAATCGACGACAAGGACATCGAAAGCATGCCGTACCTCCAGGCCTTCGTCAAGGAGCTCCTCCGGAAGCACCCGCCCACGTACTTTTCGCTCACCCACGCCGCCGTCAAGCCTGGGAGCAAGCTCGCCGGCTACGACGTGCCCACGGACGCGAACCTGGACATCTTCCTCCCGACCATCTCGGAGGACCCCAAGCTGTGGGACCGGCCGACGGAGTTCGACCCGGACAGGTTCCTAACCGGCGGCGAGACCGCGGACATGACAGGGTCCGCGGGCATCCGGATGATACCGTTCGGGGCGGGGCGGCGGATCTGCCCGGGCTTGGCCATGGGGACGACGCACATCGCGCTGATGGTGGCGCGGATGCTGCAGGAGTTCGAGTGGCGCGCGCACCCGTCGCAGCCGGCGGTGGACTTCAAGGATAAGGTGGAGTTCACGGTGGTGATGAACCAGCCGCTGCTGGCCACGGTGAAGCCCCGGAAGATGTCGCTCTGATCCATGTGCATGCATGCGGATCGGGGTGGCCGGCAGTCGTACGTACTCGATCGTACCTACGTCGAATGCATGCATCGCAACCACTCCGCTCGTTAGGTCAGCACGTAAGCCGCATGTGCCAGTACCATACCTACTGTTACCGATTCCAGCATTATGAGAAAGTATCTAGTGTGCTATAGATAGCTTCTCTAGTCGTTTATCTATGTGCACGGTATACACACCTGTATTATGTGCGCGAAGTAGCACAGTCACAAATGCATCAAGCGAGTTTGTATGATTTTAAATTGAAGAACTTATTTCTATGTGCATGGATTGCTCCTACCAAGATTTTCCTAATATACTGATCTTTTATTTCGAGGAGCCGGGTAAGAGCGCTGCCAAACGATTAAGAAAGGATTAGCAGACATCTTTTCTCAGGGATGCATAAATTTGATGTTATGCTTGTTTTTTTTCGTACCGGTCGGATGCTTTTTCTTTAATGAAAGGCCTTCTGGTCAGCTTTATTAACATCACTTACATCGCTGCTAAAAATTTAATCAGAAAACCGGGGAGGCCATCCACCAAACCAAGGGGGAATTGATTCTCAAAAAAAAAAAAACCAAGGGGGGGGGGGTTAACACGACTTAACAAAAGTGATCTTTCAATTGTAATAGGAAAACCTCCATTTCTTCTCTAGATCAACTTCCTACACCCATTCTTTTTTTTTTAAAGTGGCCAGCGTAGCTGGTTTTCGTTTCATTTAGCAGGGAGAAAGTTACAGAAACTGATCAAGCGATCATGGAAAAAAGAGGCAATCCATGTTACTACGGGCCCCAAAGGAATCAGGCCATCTGGGAAAACTAAGCTAAAACTAAGCTAAAAATCGACATGGAGATATCTCACGTCACTTCCCCAAAGGGCTGCTGGATGCATCGTGCACCGGCGAGTCGCCATTGCTCCATGTCGCTCTGGCATGCTTTGATGATGTGCCTAGCGTCAGCTTGTTTGCCCCTGAAAATGCATGCATTTCTTTCCAGCCAGATCTGCCAGGAAATGAGGGCGATCATGGTCTTCGTGCCCTTCCTGTGTTCTGGGGCAGCGGAAGCCACAATCATCTGAACTTTGTCCGTTGTCGTTGCAGCACTGCTCCACACTTGCTGGTTTAAAGAGCTGCACCCCGTCCAGGAGGCCGCGGTGTTCCAGGCCTGCATTGCCACTGGACATTCCCAGATCAAGTGCGGCGATGTCTCCAGGTTGCGCAGACACATGGGGCAAAAATAACCATTCGTCCACCCTCTCCTTTGAAGGCGATCGTTGCACCAAAGCCTGTCGAGGTGCAAAAGCCAGAGGAACATCTTCACTTTCCCCGGAGCCCAAATCTTCCAAATGATAGTTTTGAAACTGCATGTATGATTGCCTTCGAATTGTGCGTTGTACGCCCGCTTGTCGAGTAGTTGCCCGAGCTGTTGAGCTTCTATTTGATCGTGTCCGGGGCCTCCGGATCTAGAGTGATTTGAGCTAGCCTGATCTCTCTTGCCAGCTGCACCACTTGATGCAGAACGTTGTTGTAGTCGCCGTTGCGAAGGTCGAGGATCCACCGATCATCAGTCAAGGCCTCCTTTACGCTTCTGTTCTTGCGGATGGCTCAGGCGAACAAGTCGGGGTATGCCGAGCAGAGTTGCCTCCCTCCCAGCCAGGAGCAAGACCAGAAAGACGCGGTAGCGCCGTTCCCGATGGTCACCACCGTGGAGGCCGCGAAAAGGGCCCGATTAGCAGCGTCGCATGGCGTCCCGGTGCCAACCCAGGGCCTGGTTGGCTGCCTCCAGGAGAGCCATAGCCAGCGCATCCGTAGAGCCCGGGCGAAACGGCTGAGGTCAGGGATGCCCAGTCCGCCCAGTCGCTCCAGCTTGGTCACTGAGGCCCAGCGAACCTTGCATTTGCCGCCCGAGATTTCTTCGTCTCCCGCCCAGAGGAAGCGCCGTCTTGACTTGTCGATCTCCTTTATGAACTTCTTTGGTATTCGCAGCGCCGTGAGCGCGAAGGTTGGCATGGCAGATAGCACGCAACGTACGAGAACGCGGCGGCCTGCCAGCGGCAAGAGCTTCCCTTTCCACCCCGCAAGCTGCGCTCTAATTCTATCAAGGATGGTCTGAAGGTGAACTAGCTTGATGCGCCCTATCGTTACAGGAAGCCCTAGGTATCTAAAAGGGAATGCCGCCGTTGCGCCAGCGAAGTTTTGCAGAATATCCTGAACATCTATGTCGTCGCATCTAATGGGGATCATAGAGGATTTTGACAGATTAACACGCAGTCCTGTCGCATCGCCGAACAGTTGCAGCAGTTGTAGAAGGTTATCTATTTCTGCGCGAGCGGGGTTTATGAAGATGATGGCATAGTCGGCGTACAGACTTGTGCGCATCCGCGCCGCCGCGCCTGGGATGATACTCAGCGCGCCTGATCTGGTAGCGGCCTCCAGCATCCGGTGAAGGGAGTCGATGCAGAGAATGAAGAGCAGCGGCGAGAGAGGGTCGCCCTGCCGTAGCCCCCGCATGTGCAAAAAGCTTTTGCCTGGGACACCGTTCAGTAGGCAGGCCGAAGATGAAGTTGACAAAAGGAGCGCTATCCAATCTATCCATTGATGCGAGAAGCCTAGTTTCTGAAGAAGCTCGATCAAATACTCCCATGATACACTATCAAAAGCTTTGGCAATGTCTAGCTTGAGTAGGAGGGCCGGTGTTCTAGTTCTATGCAGTGCCCGGACTGTATTCTGAACATACAGGTAGCTGTCGTGTATACATTTCTTCCTCTGAAAAGCAGTTTGCGCAGGAGAGATGATCCGGTCAATGACAGTAGCCAATCTCATGGATAAAACCTTGGTGATGAGCTTTGCTACGGAATGTATTAAACTGATGGGCCTGAAGTCGGAAATTCTGGTTGCCCCATCCTTTTTTGGGAGAAGAGCGATCATGGCCGTGTTGAGCTCGGCGAAATTCCCATCAGCCAGCCTATAAAAGCTGTCAAAAACTGCCATAACATCGTCTTTGATCGTGGCTCAGCATGATCGGTAGAAAGTACCCGAGAATCCATTGGGACCTGGCGCTTTTTCTGCTGGGGAGGCCTGAATTGCAGCCCAAACCTCCTGCGCAGAGAAAGGGTTGTCCAGCCCTTCGTTTTGCAACGTTGGCATGTCAAGCTCGTCCCAATTGAGTGTTCCTCCTCTATTCTCCTTGTTGCCCAACAGATTAGAGAAATGGTTGTGGATAGCCGAGGCTTTGTCTTCATGGGCAGTGGCAGTGATTGTATCAGTCTGCAGGGAGTGGATGAAGTTCTTCCTTCTCCTTGAGTTGATCTTTGCTTGGAAAAAGGCTGTGCGTGCATCTCCGGCTTTGAGCCAAGTAATCCTGGAGGCTTGCCTTTTCCTTGCTCTTTCCACAGCCGCCAGCCCAAGTGTTCTCATTTTAAGTTGCTTTATCAGAAGGAATTCGCTCTCTGACAATCTTCTGCTTTCTTGTGCAATATCAAGTCTAAGAATAACTTGGCAGGCCAGGTGGAACTGGAGTCTTGCATCGCTGAATTTTTGCCCAAATTTTCAGATCAGCTGCCGTCCTCTTCATCTTCTTCTCTAGGCGGATAAACGGGCAGCTGTGATTGACCGGCCGTTGCCAAGCCCGGGCGACAGTCTCCTGGAAGTGCGGGAAACTTGGCCAGAAGTTTTCAAATCGGAAAACCGGCTTTCTGAGCGGAGCAGCAGTGTTTGCCAGGAGTAAGGGATACTGATCTGAGCAGGCCGTTGATTCTGCCATCAGAATGTATGAGGGGAAAAGGGCCTCCCATTCCAGGTTGCAGAACACTTTGTCAATACTGACCAAAGTCGGGTTTTCCCTCTCATTTGACCATGTAAATCTTCTGTTTTTGCACTTAATTTCTCTGAGGCCTGCCCAGTCAATAGCTGTTCTGAACATGCCCATAATCCTCCTGTTCAGATTGAGGTTGTTCTTGTCACGAGCTTCATAGATAATGTTAAAATCCCCATTGATCAACCACGGCTCGCTAGACGGGGGCGCAGCATGGGCAAGCTCAGCAAGAAAAGCATCTTTGCGCGTATCATCCACTGGACCATAAACAGACGTCAGCCAGAACCAGGAGCCGTCGTGCAGCACCGTGACTTTGCCTGTGATCGAGAAGCATCCGACTGCTTGAGAGACAAAAGTAACGCTCCTCTTGTTCCAAAGGATGGTGGATCCTCCTCTAGTGCCCATGGCTGGGAGGACAGCGCAGGCCTCCAACATGTTTCCTCCCAGTTCTCTGATGGTGGGCTGTTGCCAGCCCTCCAGCTTTGTTTCCTGAAGGCAGAGGATGGATACGTGCAGCGCTTCAGCGACTTGGCGCACAACAGTCCTCTTTGCTGGCGAATTCAGCCCTCGTACATTCCAGCTCAAGATTGCAGGTGTTGTGCTATTCATTGGGCACACGCATTATCTCCATCAAGAACAAACACAAGGTCCAGCGGCAACCACATCCATTCCGACAGCTAACACTTGCATTACTAAACAGAAACGCAGATCGATACACATCCGGGCTCGTCGGGGGGCGTCGTCGACCACCAATAGGCCCCAGCTCTCGACGGCGCCAGACATGCCTCCTACCACTACTGAAACAGAGAAGAACTAAGCCTATCTCGAGCCACCCGAATGGCAGCCGCTGTCGGAGACTACAGACGTAACAGAAACAGCAATGTCGTCCTAACATGACTACACGACGGCCTCCTCGGCAGCAGCGTCAGGACCAGCCATCCCCACGGCGACGCGGAGCGCGTCCTTGTTGAGCCTGGTCAGCTTGGCGATGATGCTGATGTCGTCGTCGGTGAGGGGCTCGTCGAACCTGCGGATGAGAGCCTCCGCCGCCTTGGCCGTCATTTTCTCCTTGGGCCCCAGCAGGCCCAATCCCTTCACCAGCCTCAGCGTGGCGCGCTCGGCCACCAGGGTTGTATTCTTCTGCGCCGCCTGACGTGCGCTCTGACGGGGTGGTGGCACTGATGTCGCGCGTGTCTTGAGCGGGGCAGAGTTGCATTTGGCAGGTGGCAGGGGCAGGAGCGCCGGCGGGGGGTTGACGAAGAGGCGGCGAGGAGCAGCAGCGGGTTCTTCTAACTCCAGATGGCTGACTTTCTCAGTCACTTCTCCTAGGTGCAGCGCCACCGTGGATGCAGCTGTGGGCGTGCGGCAGTTGAGGTTCACCGGGTTTGGCCCGGCGAGGGTGGGGCCGAAGATGTCTGGGGCTGCTTCCTTGGTGACGCCCTCTGCTGCCTTCCCCTTGCCGGCGAAGTTGAGGGGTGCCGCCAGCATAGCTTCAATCTCTGCATCGATGGCCGCATCCTCAGCGCGGCCCTGGCCCATGGGCGTGATTGGCTTCTTTGCGTTGGAGAAGAACTGCTCGATGTCGTCGTCACGCGCCTGAATGGGGGGCAGGGCGGGCGGGGGAGGAAGGGGAGGGGCACCTTGCACACTGGCGCCACCCCTCTTTCTACCGTGGCGCGCGCCGGGCCGCTTGTTGCCCTTGGAGCTGCTCGAGCGGTGGCGCGCCGGGGGAGAGTGGCTGCGGGCGGGGCGTTCCTTAGAGGAAGCCTCGCCCCGCTCATGGTGGCTGCGGCCACGCCCCAGCAGCGTGTCCTTCCAAGATCTCCTTCCCGCACCGTCGTTGTCGTGGTCGTGCCTGGGACCGCCACGGGGCATGCCACGGCAGCCCGTGTCCGCCACCGGGGCACGGGCCTGGCGCTTGTGGTGCTCTTCGCGCTGGCCATCCTCGACGTGCATGGTCCACGTCCCCGGATAGGTGCGCGGAAGCGCATCGTCATCGTCGGAGCCTGAGGAGGGCAAGCCGCTCTGCGCTGAGTCCGAGGAGCGCGGCGACCGCGGCGACCAGTCTTCAATGCGGTCGACGTGGATGAGAAGATCGAACCGCGTCGCGCCCGGAGGAAGAGCCACCCGGCGATCTGGCGGCGAGAAGCCGTCCATCTACTCGACGCGCCCCGCGCCACGGGGTAGCTTCCAGTAGGTGTGCCTCGTCGGGATGAACGCCATGTCCCGCACCCAGACCCAGCACGCGAAGGTCTTGGTGTGGCCGCGCTCCAGAGGGCGGCTGTCGAGACGGTCGACGCACACCTTGTCGCCGAGCACCTCTTGCGCCCCCTCGATGGACCAGTACTGCATGGGCATATGCTCGATGACGCAACGTACGTGCAGGTTGAAGTTGGCGAAGCCGGCATGATCATCTTCGCGCCACGGCAGAATGGTGAAGCTGGCGTTGTCGACGCGGAGCGTGCCACAGCGCACAGCGTTGGCGTGGTGGGCCGGCTGGGTGAAGACAACAAGGAAGTCCTCGGGGTAGTGCGCCGTCACCCGCAGCTGGTGGGGCGGAACGCAGAGCTGGGCCTCCAGGGCGCGCCCGACAGCCATGGGCGACGTGGCCGGTACTTCCTCAAAGGCGCGAAGCGTGATGGCATGCTGCGTGAGGAAGAAGACCGCCTGCTCCACCTCCAGCGAGGAGACGCCGACCTTGTGGCTGGTGCAAGGGCGGCGTGCCGGATCGGCGAGGCTAAGTTCCGCCATGGGAGGGGCGACGGGAGCCGGCGAGGAAGCAGCGGGCAGGGGCAGGAACAGCAGGCGAGAGGCGATGGGGATGCGCGGGGCGAGTGGTCCTAGCCTAGCTGCAGCAGGGCCGCCCGGGCCATTCTTTGGATTTTGAGGACACTCGCGCCGAAATGACCAGGGCGCTCGCAGATTATACAATGGAGAGGATCGCGGCAATCTTTCCGGCGGTGGAACTTGCTGAGGCATCTGAAACAGCGGCCTCTGAAACGGCTTAAAAAGGCCTCGCGGCCATCTACCGCATTGAACGCGGGCCGGCGATCCCGGCGAGGAGGAGGAGGGAGCCCGCTACGGACCGGCGGATCGGAGCGGCGCCCGCGGTTCTTCTTGGAGGAGACCTTCGTCCACCCACCGTCCATGCCGGAAGAGGAAAGCGTATCCGCGTGGGACGGAGCAACGATGATGGACTGCAGGCGATGGAGTGGGGGCGAAGGAGAGACCGCTGTGCCGGATGCAGGACCTACGATGATGGACTGAAGCCGATGGGATGGATGCGCCCTCAGATCCGACGCACTAACGGCCTCCTCACCCCTTGAGCATTCGCCCCGGAGCAGCAGACGCGGCGGAAAAGGAAGATCTTGAGGGGGCGGAGACGCATCTGACGGACCAGGAGGAGAAGCCCGTTCCCCCCCTCCGCCGACCGATCCACAACTGGATCCAGATCGTGGGGAGCGCGGCGCGCCCATGCCGCTAGGCGCTATAGCTGGGGTGTGGCCGCCGCGGCCGGAGTGGCCAGCGGCGCGGAGCGAGGAGCGGGCGAAGGAGCGAAGCTCAGTTTTCCTACACCCATTCTTATCTCTTCTCTAGAAAGGTATTGTTTGCACGCGTCGGTTAGTTAAGAAGGTCGTGCGTATCAAGAATGAACCTTTCTATTTTGATTGCACGGTTGCTTGCTAGTACAAAATTTGTAGGTTGCCAACTTGCCATCTCGTATAGGGAAAACTCGCAGGGGCGACGCACCTGTTCAACCGTGCTGGACCGCTCGTTTGCCTCACGTTTCGTAAAGTTTTTTTTTGAGACAAATAGAAATGGTAAAGTTATTGGACCCTATACTAATGCATACTAAGTTTTAAGTTTCAGTTTCTAAAACTTACGATCTTATCATTCGTTCGCATCAAGTTTCACGATTCCATCGTTCGCTCATACCAACGAAGGTTTTAAAACGAGTCAATAAGTGACCAAGAGGCGCTCTCTATGCCGATGGACAAAATCCGGACGACGGCGTCTCAGTTATGTAGACAAGAGCAAGATGCTTGATTGTTTCTTTTGGGCTGGATGCTTTAGCTCTAGTTGGATCTTTCTCTTCCGGCCTGCGTGCCGTGTACTGGCGAGGGAGCCATGTACCTCACTTTATCCTCCGTCGTCTTGCCCAGCGTTGGGGCTTGGGTGTGTCTGATACTTATCTGTGATGTTGTTGCTACCTTGCCTTATGGCTTTTATTTATAAAGTCGGGCGTATGCCTTTTCTCTAAAAAAATGAATTTTATTTGAAAGCACTCATCAGAAGAAATGAAATTAATTTGGACTTGTGGTATATAAGAGATTGGAAATCAAAATCTAAAAAAAAGGATCGGTGCCCTCGTGCCACAAAGTGTCTCCGAGTTGAATAGCATGTCCAATCGTTTGAAAATACTAAAATGTCGTATATATGTTGGCCGCCCCTCTCCTCGACCCCCTCCCCCCCGATCTGATATAGGGCTTCGAGCCCCACCCCCTCGCTATCGCCGGAGCTCCACATGGCAAAATCGGGATGCGGTTGTGGTGGAAATTCGCGCGGGTGTCCTGGACGTGTGCGTAGTCCGACATCAGTGGCGCATCGGTGACAGCCCCTCCACCGTCGATGGCTCACCCAGGCGGGGCGGCGGTTTCGGTCGGCGGTACGGCTCCGTTTGTGCGGTTTCCCGGCAGTAGACGTCGCCCATGGGCGTAATGGATGACGTGGAGGTCGATCTAGGGGGTCCAGCCGGGGATGGGCACAAGTTTTCCAGCAAAAGCTTGGTTCGACCTCGGCCAGAACTGTCAACGGCGACGCCCACGGGTGTCGTTACCTCGTTGGAGGCATTGTGAGGCGATTCGCGTTCCCTGTATGCCCTGGGCGAAACCCCAGATTCGGACTTTTTGGATCGGATGATGGTGAGGTTCTTGAGTCGTCACCCCCATGGGGGCATCGTCTTTGGCGTTGTACATCGGTTGGACGGGCAAGTGTTTGGCTTGGTGGCTCGGCGCAGATCTCCGTATGCTTCTCGTGCGGTGACGAAGATGGAGGGGTGTGCCATCTACAGTATCCACGATGGCGATTGCGTGTCTTGGCAGCAAGGTGCAACAGGGTCTAGGTGATGGATACCGTTTGATGGGCAAGCGCGGGAGACTGGTGCTGTCCGACGTCGTGGTGGCATCGACAGTCGAAGGCTAACAAGATCAGCGCATTGGTTGCTCCTGAAGATGAGACTACGGAAGAAGGCGGCTACAAATTGTACAGCATGCGCATGCGGTGCATGCTGAAGGTTTGCTAGACCGCTTATTGTACAGCATAAACCTTTCCATCTTCTTCCTTAGGCGTTATCATGTACCGCATGCGCCAGCGATATTGCTTCCCTGGCAACTGAACATCAAATCAGAGAGAAAGCCACATCTAGAGGGAGTGTGGTACTCACGGTGGGCATTGTAACATGTAAAGTGCTGCTTTAAGCTATGTACTCCTCCCGTATCCTGACGTACCGCCCAACAAAAATTAACTGGATAATTACGAAGCCAGATGGGGCTTGCTAACTTATGCACGTGGCAGGACCATTTAATGATCTCCATCCTGTGTCAACCATATTTTCAAGCGCACGGTCGACCGATGGGGCTACATGGTACCTCCGTTTTCCCGGAGCACGATGAGCTCAACACGGATCGTGCTGCCCTTTCTCCTTCAGCACTAACATAAAAGGTCCACATGTATGGAAATGCTGCCCACGTTTAGGCCCCGAGGGGTAAGAGCATCTACAGCCCACGCTTTATACCGGTCTCAGACGCCCGAATGGCCCGCTCGGAAACTGACAGATCACGTTTTTTTATTCAGTCGGGCGTCTCAAACGGTCCTCAAACGCCTGGGCTGTCCGGCACGCTCATATTCAGCCTAGATACGGGATGGATATGGGGCGTCGGGGCATGCCCGTCACGTCACGCAGGCCCACCCCTACCCCACTCCGTCCCCACAAATATCCCAATCTGGAAACCCTAGCTCACTCCACTCTCGATTCGTCTCTTCTTCTTCCCTCCGATTTCTCCGTTTCGATCCACTCCGACCACTCTTGTGACTGCGGCCACCACGTCAAGCACCGTTAGCCGCTCCTTCTCCGACTCCGACGAGGATCTACCCCTCCGCATTGCCCTCAAGAGGTCCAAGGTGGAAACGGGTGGCAGTTCCGGATTGGCCTCGCCTCTCCCCCGCCGCCGCAACGAGGAAGCCAGCGCTGGCTCCTCCTGGCCTGCGCTTGGCTCCGCGCGGGCTGCGCAGTCCGCGCCTCCCCCATGCCGTCCCCTTGCCCCGCCGCCTGCTGCTCCTCCACGCGGGCAGCGGTGGGTGCTTGTCCCCGCCTCCGCCGCGCCGGCCCGGACACGCACGCCGGAGTCAGAAGCGCGAGCTGCCCGCCGCGAGAGGCAACGGGCAAGGGAGAGCGACGCGGCGGAGAGCTCTATCCGCCGTCGCCGCGGGTTACCCGCGGAGCCCGACGAGGACGAGCGGCTCCTCGCATGGATCTACCGCCGGTCGCTTATGACGGCGGAGACGGACGCTCGGCAGCTCCGCCGGAAGAATGCAAAGGCTCTCCGGCTAGCTATCGAGCAGTCCGAGCGCGAAACCAAGGAGAAGGCGATGGAAGCGGCTCGACTGGCCAAGCTCAAGCGGCAGCAGGACCGGACCTGGCCGTCCGGCGCCTCAAGGGCCTCATCATCGTCTCCTCCTCTTCCGACAACGACGACGGCTCCTCGTCCGACGAGTCGGACGATCCTCCACCAGCTGCCAACCGCTACAGGTGTGCCGGCGACCGGAAGGGGAAGGGGCCGTCCTGGAAGTGATGAAGATCCGCTTTGCTTCAATTTAATTTCAAGTTTTGGATGTAGTTTCAAGTTGTCCGTCGTTTGAACTTTGGTGGTCGTTTTGAAGGAAAAATGCCATAGAGGCAATAATAAAGTTGTTATTTATATTTTCTTATATCATGATAAATGTTTATTATTCATGCTAGAATTGTATTAACCGGAAACTTAGTACATGTGTGAATACATAGACAAAACGGAGTGTCCCTAGTATGCCTCTACTTGACTAGCTTGTTAATCAAAGATGGTTATGTTTCCTGACCATCGACATGTGTTGTCATTTGATGAATGAGATCACATCATTAGAGAATGATGTGATGGACAAGACCCATCCGTTAGCTTAGCATTATAATCGTTGAGTTTTATTGCTATTGCTTTCTTCATGACTTATACATGTTTCTTTGACTATGAGATTATGCAACTCCCGAATACCGGAGGAACACCTTGTGTGCTATCAAACGTCACAACGTAACTGGGTGATTATAAAGATGCTCTACAGGTGTCTCCAAAGGTGTTTGTTGGGTTGGCATAGATCGAGATTAGGATTTGTCACTCCGTGTATCGGAGAGGTATCTCTGGGCCCTCTCGGTAATGATCATCACTATAAGCCTTGCAAGCAATGTGACTAATGAGTTAGTTACGGGATGATGCATTACGGAACGAGTAAAGAGACTTGCCGGTAACGAGATTGAACTAGGTATGATGATACCGACGATCGAATCTCGGGCAAGTAACATACCGATGACAAAGGGAACAACGTATGTTGTTATGCGGTTTGACCGATAAAGTTCTTCGTAGAATATGTAGGAGCCAATATGAGCATCCAGGTTCCGCTATTGGTTATTGACCGGAGATGTGTCTCGGTCATGTCTACAGAGTTCTCGAACCCGTAGGATCCGCACGCTTAACGTTTGATGACGATTTGTATTATGAGTTATGTGATGTGATGACCGAAGCTTGTTCGGAGTCCCCGATGAGATCACGGACATGATGAGGAGTCTCGAAATGGTCGAGAGATAAAGATCGATATATTGGAAGGCTATATTCGGACATCGGAAAGGTTCCGAGTCGAGTATTTTTCGGAGTACCGGAGAGTTACGGGAATTCGCCGGGGGAAGTAGTGGGCCTTAATGGGTCATATGAGAAAGGAGAGAAGGGCCTCAAGGTGTCGGTGGAAACGACACCTATGGGATCACTGGAATCCCTTCTACGATTGGTGGGCACGGGGTTGTGAGAAGAGCAGGTCTAACAGCAAGCACACGGATCGTTTACCTAGGTTCGGGTCGTGAGGATGCGTAATACCCTAGTCCTGCTTTGGTGGATGTATTGAGTGTTCTTGTATTCTTGAGCTAGCTACGGGGTGTAACTTGCCCAAAAGAGCCGAATCCCCTCTCCTGGTCGCCTCGGGCCTCCTTTTATAGGCAAAAGGGGTTGCCACGGTGGCACACAGGAGGTGGAACGGTGTACAGCACGCGAGTTTATCGCCTGGCATTAGGGGACAAAGCGCATTAAATCTGCTACTTAGGTGTCCATTAGCTTTATCGGGGACGGGAACGAGGCCCGTCCCATCCGTCGCCGCCCCGCCTTGCATCGACACGCGCCCGGGCCAGCGAAGCGTGCAGTGCCATGTAGGCAGGCAAGCTACTGAGGTGGCGCGGTGGTGGAGCCTTCACGAAGATCTGCATGCCACCACGCAGGTGCTTGCTGAGTTGGCGTAGAGGCCGCCCGTCGCCACGCAGGTGCCTGTCATGCTGGTTGAGCTAGCAGCTGCTTGGGGACGGCGGTGGAGTCTTGGTTGGTGCGGGCCTGGCAGTGGCACTACTGGCGTCCTCGGCAAGGGTCCTGCCGTGGCATCGCAGTCGTCCCCGGCAAGGCGCTTGCCGGGGGTCTTGTGGATTCCCTTGGCTAGGATCCCGCCGAGGGTCGTCGTCTTCTGGTCCTCATCTGATTGTGTGTGTTTATGATCTTGACAAAGATCTGCATGCCACGACGGAGGTGCCTCCCGAGCCTTGGTTCCAATGTAGTTGTTGACGACGCTTGGAACCTCTGGGCTCAAGGGTGGCTTGCTCCACTGGTGTTGGGCAAGTTGCCCCGGCAACGCTCTTGCCGGGGCCGCGGAGGTCACCCCGGCAAGGGTCTTGCCGGGGGAGTCCACCTTGCCCCCTTGCTGTCTTGTGTTTCTGGTCTTGGTGTCGCCCTGTTTGCCTCGTGCTTCGGTTTCTCTCCAGCTTCCCTCCTCTGCCCTGCTAAGTGTGGCTGTGGCGCGTGGCTCTGACTGCCCGTGCACAAGTAAAGGGGTCAAAAGAAGAGCTCCTACTTTTGTATACCGACAGGAGCCCCCGGGCCTGGGCCACACATAAGCGCGACGCGTTGTTGGGCCAGGCCCAGAACGGTGCGCGGGCAGGTGGGGCGGATTTTTACCGCAGTAACTCTTCGTCCGCTGCGCTTCCCCACGACCCGCGTTGAACGCGCGACGTGGAGGGGCGTGTGTGACGTGGGGGTCATGCGTGGGGCGGTTTCCGCACGCATGCGTCACATCACAGTTAATGGGAAAAGAGGCGGCCCGCGTCTTCCCCGTAAAAAGGAATAACCGCGGGCGCGCCGCTCATTTACCCTTCGTGCTTCCCCAATCTCGGAACCGCCGCTCCCTTCTCCTTCCTTCACAAGCCTTCGCCCTTGCTCGCCGCCGCTGTGTCTTCGCCGTCCTCTGCCCTTTGCCTCTCACAGCCGCCATGGCCCCCAAATCCACCAAGGGCAAGGGAGTGGCTAAGGATGCCGGGGCGTTGGAGCAGCCGGAGAGCGAGTCGGCGGCGCGGCGGACGCAGCTCGCCTACTTCCCCTCGACGGTCGACGTGTTCGAACTCCGGGATTGCTTCAAGCCCCTATGGGGGTGCAAAACGGGGGGGGGGGGGGGGGGGGAGACGACGGGGCATCCAGCCACACGCGTCATCCCCGCCAATTGCGCCGAGGCCGCCCCGAATCGGTACCCGTTCTTCGTCGATTACTTTTCTTGCAGCCTTTGCCCCCCTTTCTCTGATTTCTTCAACGACATCATGCACACTTTCAGCTTCCATCTTCTGGATTTTACTCCAAACGATGTGGCGTGCATGGCTCTGTTCGCCCACCTCTGTGAGGGCTTTGCCGGAGTTCTTCCCAACACGGCGCTCTTCCGCCATTACTTTTATCCTCGCATCCAGAAGGGAGGTGCCATCTCTGGTTGCGTCACTTGGATCCCAAGGTCCAAAGGGACGTACCCGGAGGGGCCCAGAAGGAGAGGTGGGGAGAATGGCGGGGCCGGTGGTGCTGGATTGAGGAGGACGATCCACAGGAGTTCTGCCGGGTCCGCCTAGCGCCGCCGGTTTGTAGGAATGACTGGGGCGACGTCGATGCCCAGGATGACAAGCTCGAGATCACCACCACCAGGATCCTCCGCCTCACCCTTGCCGGGCTTACCTGGAGATGATTGGGGAGGATTTCCTCCGCCGCTGAATTGCTCCTCTGCACAACAAGGGGAGGCCAGCCTGGCTCTTCCAAAACGCGGCCGACATCATGAGGCTTCGCCCTGGCCTCAACCAGAACTTCACGGTTATGGGGCACGCCCACTTCTGCCAGCGGATCTTTCAGCTCGACGTGAACCACGAAGGCAGGGCCGAGAGGTCCGGCAAGGTAGCGAAGGCCGACGCGAAGGCCGGCAAGGTCGCCAAGGGGCCCCTGTTTGGGTTGCCAGCGGGGGTGGTCCCGCTGAGCAACAACTCGCGCCAGACTAACATCATCGCCATGATGCCGGATTCCAACGCGCACGGCCCCGTCTCAAGTTGGACCGTGCCGCTGAAGGAGCAGGTACAGGAGTTCTTCGACACCTTGGCGGAGGTGTATGTCCGCAACGAGCCGCTGCTCATTGAGGACACCACCCAGGTCGAGTTGAATTACATCGCCGCCAGGGCGGCGGAGGCGGAGCTCGCCAGGCAGGCCGGCAGCGCCGGCGACGTGGAGGACGAGGTCGCGGCAGCCGCGGAGGAGAAAGAGCTCTCCCAATGGGCGGAAGCCGCTGGAGAGGCCAGCGGCGCCGGCACTAGGCCTCCTCCCATCGAAGATGTGCCCGACGAGTCGTCGTCTTCGTCGGAGGAGGAGGAGGAGGAGGCTGAGGCCGTCGACCCTCCACCCACGGGGAGAGGGCGAGTCCTGCGGCGGGCCACCTCTGGTGAGCCGGTCCGGCCCGGCAAGGCCGTACAACCGCGGCAGGCCCAGGAGGGGTCCGGGAGCGAGACCAGGGCCGCGGCGGCGAAGAAGTCGGTGAAGGCCGCGGTGGCGAAGAAGAGAGCAACTGCCTCTTTTTCGTCCAAACGCCCTCGGACTCCATCAGCTTCCCCTCCTCCGGCAGATGATGATGTAGAGGTCACCTTTGACTTCGGGTCCCTCAGCCCAAGGAGGAAGAGGAAGGCAACAGAGGAGGAGGTGGAGGATGAGTAAGTATCTTGTCACTTTCTGTCATCTCCATCTCCTCAGACCGTGCCGCTTATCTTGACTTGTTTTTCTTCTTTGCAGGGATGCGGAGACACTGGCCCAGAGGGTGAAGAGGGCCAGGGCTTCGGCGAGCGGTCAGCCCCCAGAAGGCGCTGCTGGCACACCGCTGGTGGTGTTGAGCAGTCCAGACAGGAGCCCCCGACACATCCCCCAGCGTAAGTTCATCACTCACCCCTTGTTGACGTGTGTTGGTGGTGCGATCCTTCGGCGCTGACCTTGCCATGGTCGTAGGAGGAGGACAGCAGCAGGAGGAGCCACAGAGGGCTACCCCCAACACACCGCCCCCATCGACCACGCCGCCCCGAGGGGCGTCCCCGGCAAGGGCGCCAAGCACCGAGCCCATGCACACGGAGGAGGAGGAGGCGAACTCGGGCACTGGTGGCTTTGTCTCGGCGCCAAACGTTGGCGGGGAGGGGACCTCTGCTTCCCAGCCCGGCACGGGTAAGTCGCTTGCCTTCCGTCCCTATTCTTTTTTCTGTTCTTTCTGAATCTTTGTCTTGGCTTCGCCTCATCCCCTTCTCGGGATCCAGATCGCCCCTCGGTGGATCCGAAGGATGTGGACACCGTCATCGAGGATGTTGCCAAGGATGCCGAGGCGGAGGCCGAGAAGATTGCCACCGAGGAGACCGCCAAGGACACTGCTGATGACGCCGCCAAGGGGCCTGCCGGGGAGCCTGGCAAGGCTACTGCCGAGGAAGTCGATAAGGGGCCTGCCGGGGAGGCTGGCAAGGCCGCTGCCGAGGAGGAGGTGGTTGATGACCAGCCTTCCTCCTCCGCTGCCTCCAGCTCCGGCAGGTACCTGTGGGTGGGTGACGACATTTTCGTCCACCTTCCAGGGGCGTCGAGCTCCAGGGCGCCCGTCGAGGGAGAGGTGTTCGATGAGGAGGTGTTTGCCGCCGCCGGGCTCGAGGTTGTTGACGAGCCGAGCACCGGTGGCGACGGCTCTCAGGAGGAGCGGCTTCTCCAGGCCATGGGTGCCAATTTTCGGAAGCTCCAGGCGCTCCACCGCGCCCGCCAGGACAAGGCCAAGTCCAGGATGGCAACGGTGGACAAGGCGAAGGCGGACCTCAAGGTGCGCGTCGCCGAGACGCAGACTTGGTTCCGCCAGGCTTGTGAGGAGCTGAAGGTCGCCCAGGGTGAGCTGGCCAAGCGCAACGTGGAGCTCACCATGAAGCGGGCTGACATCGAGAAGGCCCAGGAGACGGCGGAGAGCCTGGCCACCGCAGCCGAAGCTGCTCGGACCCAGCACCAGGCCGCGCTGAACTCCCAGGAGGAGGACCTTGCCGCGCGTGAGGAGAAGCTTGCCGCAACGCTCCGCGGGAAGGATGAAGAGGTGGAGAAGCTTGTCGTGCAGCGGACCTAAGAGCTGGAGCAGAGGCACAGAGAGGCGCTCGAAGCCCAGGATCTGGTTCACGCCCGCAGGGTGAAGGAGCTAGAGGTGGAGCAGGACGAGCTGAAGGACCAGGCCCTGAAGCTGTCCAAGGAGAAGGACACGCTCAACGGCGCTCAGACGGAGGCGCAGGGCGCGGACGTTAGCAGGGCCGGGGAGCTTTCTGAGGCCAACAACTCCATCAAAGACCTGAAGCTGAAGCTGGAGGGCCTTGAGGAGATGCTCTCAGAGGCCAAGGCTCGGGAGGAGATCCTGGCCAAGGATCTGGAGGCCGAGAAGCTGCAGCGGAAAGACGAAGCCGCCAACCACAAGGATTTTTTGGATGGCGAGAATCGCTGGATCAGCCGCCTCGAGGACGTCGCCGGCAGGATCACCACGCAGCTGGCCACCATGGGTATGCCAAACGTGAGGTACGCCCCGGATCGCAGCACGACCTCCAACACCAGGCTGACCCTATTCTTTGAGGGCGTCCTCGAGGCCCTGGAGCAGCTTCACTCCGACCGGGCGGCCTCTCTGGCCAATGAGTCCCGGAGGCATTGCCAGGGTGCCATGACCAAGGTCCTCGCCAAGGTGGCGCACTAGAACCCTGACCTCGACTTCGAAGCCGCGCTGGAGAGCTTGCCGGAAGATGCGGACATCGCGGCGCTCAAGGAGCGTATCAAACCCATCATCAGCCGCATCGACGGAATCCAGAGGGTGGAGGGCCAACGCCGGGATTAGGCACCCCGTTTCTCATTGCCGCTGCAGGTTCATGACCAAGACAATTTCTATCTTTAGTTAGAACCGCGGCAACAATTTATGTAATATAACTCTGCAGTACTTTTGAATCAGTGCATGTTATTTTCCTGTTCAACCTCTCTCTCTGTATGTCCACCTTACGTTAATCGGGTAGGCTTGCCGGGGCGTAAACCCAGGGCGGTGTCTTGAGGACGAATCCCCAATGGCCTGTCGGGTGTGCTTGCAGCCGGGCGAACCACCTTACCGCCCTCAACGCGGCCGCTTGAACTGTCGAGCTTGACTCGAGTCAGAATCGAGAGCGTTGCCAGTTGCGGAAGGCTACCCTCCCACTCTCGACGCGGCCGCTTGAGCTGTTAAGCGGACTCAAAACAGAACAAGGGCGTTGCCAATCGCGGGAGGGCCCCTTTGCGTGCAGGTTTTCCATACAAAGAACGAGATCTCCGAGGGGAATAACCTTATATAAAAAATATTTAAAGTCCGGCGTGACTTAGCTTTCCTGTCACCGTACTGGCGCCCTTCATGCTTGCAGGCGACACCATCCTCTTGGCCGTCTTCTTCCTTAGGAACCATGGCCATGAAGAACCGCTAGGCTAACTGCTAGATCAGATTCTCACAACTGCGCCCCCCCTACCTGGCGCACCAAAGATGTCGGTGGAAACGACACCTATGGGATCACTGGAATCCCTTCTACGGTTGGCGGGCGCGGGGTTGTGAGAAGAGCAGGTCTAACAGCAAGCACACGGATCGTCTACCCAGGTTCGGGCCGCGAGGATGCGTAATACCCTAGTCCTGCTTTGGTGGATGTATTGAGTGCTCTTGTGTTCTTGAGCTAGCTACAGGGTGTAACTTGCCCAAAAGAGCCGAATCCCCTCTCCTAGTCGCCTCGGGCCTCCTTTTATAGGCAGAAGGGGTTGCCACAGTGGCACACAGGAGGTGGAAAGGTGTACAGCGCGTGAGCTTATCGCCCGGCATTAGGGGACAAAGCGCATTAAATGCGCTACTTAGGTGTCCATTAGCTTTATCAGGGACAGGAACGAGGCCCGTCCCATTCGTCGCCGCCCCACCTTGCATCGACACGCGCCCGGGCCAGCGAAGCGTGCAGTGCCATGTAGGCAGGCAAGCTGCTGAGGTGGCGCGGTGGTGGAGCCTTCACGAAGATCTGCACGCCACCAAGCAGGTGCTTCCTGAGTTGGCGTAGAGGCCGCCCGTCGCCACGCAGGTGCCTGCCCAGCTGGTTGAGCTAGCAGCTGCTTGGGGACGTCGGTGGAGTCTTGGTTGGTGCGGGCCTGGCAGTGGCCCTGTTGGCATCCTCGGCAAGGGCCTTGCCGGGGGCCCGGCAAGGGTCCTGCCGTGGCGTCGCAGTCGTCCCCGGCAAGGTGCTTTCCGGGGGTCTTGTGGATTCCCTCGGCTAGGATCCCGTCGAGGGTCTTCGTCTTCTGGTCCTCGTCTGATTGTGTGTGTTTATGATCTTGACAAAGATCTGCATGCCACCACGGAGGTGCCTCCCGAGCCTTGGTTCCAATGTAGTTGTTGACGGTGCTTGGAACCTCTGGGCTCAAGGGTGGCTCGCTCCGCTGGTGTTGGGCAAGTTGCCCCGGCAAGGCTCTTGCCGGGGCCGCGGAGGTCACCCCGGCAAGGATCTTGCCGGGGGAGTCAACCTCGCCCCCTTGTTGTCTTGTGTTTGTGGTCTTGGTGTCGCCTTGTTTGCCTCGTGCTTCGGTTTCTCTCCGGCTTCCCTCCTCTGCCCTGCTAAGTGTGGCCGTGGCGCGTGGCTCTGACTGCCCGTGCACAAGTAAAGGGATCAAAAGAAGAGCCCCTACTTTTGTACACCGACACAAGGGGTGGCCGCGCGCCCCCCATGGGCTGGTCCGAATTGGACTAGGAGGGGGCGGCACCCCCCTCCTTCCTTCTCCCCTCTTTCTCCTTCCCTTCCTTCTCCTAGTTGGAATAGGAAAGGGGGGGCGAATCCTACTTGGACCGGGAGTCCAAGTAGGACTCCCCCCTTTGGCGCGCGCCCCCTTGGGCAGGCCTCCTCTTCCCCCCTCCTTTATATACGTGGGGGGGGGCACCCCAAAGACACGCAAGTTGATCTTTAGTCGTATGCGGTGCCCCCTCCACAGTTTTACACCTCAGTCATATCGTCGTAGTGCTTTGGCGAAGCCATGCGCCGGTAACTTCATCATCACCATCACCACGCCGTTGTGCTGACGAAACTCTCCCTCGGCCTCAACTGGATCAAGAGTTCGAGGGACGTCACCGAGCTGAACGTGTGCAGATCACGGAGGTGCCGTGCATTGGTACTTGATCGGTTGGATCGTGAAGACGTTCGACTACATCAACCGAGTTACTAAATGCTTCCGCTTTCGGTCTACGAGGGTACGTGGACACACTCTCCCCGCTCGTTGCTATGCTTCTCCTAGATAGATCTTGCGTGATCATAGGATTTTTTTTTGAAATACTACGTTCCCCAACACGTTTGAACATCTGATCTTTTGGTGAAAGTAATGTGTTTGATTGTGTCTGTTTGCTGATCTACGTATTTTGTCGACGTTGCATGGTTTAATATGGATATAGGGGATCGAATATGAGATACACGGATGTGGACGACGCTATTTAAGAGTGCTCGGTCACTGCCCGTGAACGCGTTCGGACGCGTCCGCGGGCGTTTGAGGGGTCATATTTGTCCTCTTCGGCTGTAGATGCTCTAAGCTAGATGCGAACAACTACTGCAATTGTTTTCTTTTACTCCCTCCGTACCATAGTACAAGACGTAAAACTGTCTTATATTATGATAGAGGTAGTATCTTATAACAACTAACATGATCAACTTCAAAAAAAAACAACTACCATGATCTTAGAGGATATTCGGCTAGGCTTAACATTTTTAGCAGAACCTTGTCAGAAGGACGGAAGCTCCCGCGTTACGAGGATTGTGCTTAACTTTGACTTTTGGAGTTTGAGTTTTTTTGAGCAACCGATAGGCACAACCTTTTCATTAAAAAGAAAAAAATTAATTAGTTCGTAAGAAAAATGACCAAAAATTGATCCACATCGACAAACCCCAACACCATAGCCCCGACCATGGGAATTGACTGTCCGGACCTTTTTACAATTAATATTGGATCAGATCCACGGAGCAACATCAACTTCACCAATGGTGTCATCTCATCAACACCGTCGGCTCCTTCGGCATGGAGAGCAACTTCGCCTCACACCGATAACTGCCACACGTGTGGCATCTAGGGGGTTGTGCCGCACGCCCTGTGTGGCATAGAGGCAGCCCCGCCCGCACGACGGCGTCCGGGCGCACCCAGCCACAACCCGCACGTCTGGTGTGTGGCACAATCGCCCACACGTATGGGCGAGCGACCCCGCAGCCCGCACAACCTCTCGCGCCCATCGTCCCTATCCGACTTCGAACCACACCGCGACCTGCCGCCGTCGTCTCCTACCTCTCGATCGGCCAATATTCCCCTACCTCCATCGTCTTCCTTCTCTAGTTGCCATGGCAACCAGACCATATCTCTAGCGCCACCCCAACCCCACCCCCTCCCGATCGACGGAAAACACGACAACAAGCAAACAGGTCATTCTCCGATCTCCTCCTCCTTCTCCTGTCCCAAATAATTGCACTTCCAGATTGCCCACGAAGATGGCGACTAGATCCACACTGTCATGGCAAAACACACCACGGATTTGTGTTTATTCCCCTTTGCCAACCAACGTACGCAATATCTGCCATGTTCTATCCTAGATCTGATGTAAGCTTGTAGATTGGGTTGCTGCTAGTAGGTGCTCCAGAAGGATGTGTAGGATTCACTAAAATCAGGGAAGAGAAAAGGAGCAATTTGGGTGGTACATAAGGAGGGAGAAAATTAGTTGCCACCTATCTTTGTTGTTGGTTGCCACCATGTTATGTTGTTACTTGCCATCATATTATGTTGGTTGTTGCCGTCGGTTCAAAATGATAGTTAGCATCCAGATTATAGAAAAGAGAATGAATGTGCATGTCCTACTTGCCATGATGTATTGGTTGTTTATGCAAGAAATGTGATAAGATTGTCGTGTTTCCTTTTATTTGGAAACAGCAAAAATGCATTTCGAGTAGTCATGCGTTCTTGTTCATGCGGTGATTGAAAACAAAGTGGGAGAAAAGCAGAAAAAATGAATCATGAAGATGACACTGATCCTTGGTTTTCTCAAAGGCCGCAAGCGCCCCCTTGGGATGTAGTAGAGTACAATCAACTCATTTCCGCAGGACCGTTGCTGCCACTACTAGAGCAGTACGCGAACATAGGTACGATGCATGTTCAAAAAGGGATAGTTGACATGTTTGTGGGCATGAAAATGGCATTCTACTTATGTGCTACAATGTCCTTGTTCGCAGGTTCTTATGACACAACAACACAGACAGGGATACCATGGCAAGTTCCAACACATGGCGCTATCGCTGATAGATGTACGAGAGACCAACTTCAAGTAGCAAATGTGGCAAATCAAGGTAATGCATAGAAAATAGCATAATGATGTGGTCAAAAAAGAACTCTTGCAAGGATGGCAAGACTTACGAGTTTTTTGAAAATACGCAGGACCATCATGCAGCACGTGGCAACAGGCGGCAACCGGGTACCTGCCATCAATGTCGTACGCATGTGAGTCGTATGAAGTGATCTTGCGGACAGTGCATAAGAAAAAGGAACCTAGGTGACATTCGTGTTTACGTGGTGTGACGACAAAATTCAAAAAAAAGTATGACATTGCCGTTTGCTGCTTGTTAGAAGTAGGAAAAAATGATGGAAAGTGCATCTGCCAAGTCTGGTCACCTATAGTTGCCACATGTGGACAATCTGCATGTGTCAGATTGAATGTATGAGTGACAGTGGTAGTACGTGAATGCACGCAGTTGCCATGTCTGGACAAACGCAGTTGCCATGTCTGAACAAATGTATTTGCCATGTCTAGGCAACTGTAGTTGCCATGTCTGGACAACTGTAGTTGCCATGTGTGAACGACTCTGGTTGCCATGGTTGAACCACTACATATGCCATGATATAGAAACTACGGTTGCCGTGCATTGACCAACTCCTCATGATCACAGGTTGTTACGGTGGAAACACAACAGCAATGGTATCGTGGCAAGCTTCACCGTTATAGACCATCGGTATTGCAGATAGAGCACAGCAAATTGAAGTGACAGACCAGCTTCGATTAGCACATGTGGCACAACAAGGTAAAAATATGTGAACCAACAAAAAAAGTGCATTTTCTGTTGTGGAACAGCATGGGGGAAAGTGGATTTCTCATGATGGTGGCGGCAAACTACAAATGCTACCAACTGAATGTGTCCAATAGTCGTATATGGTCTTAAGGATTTGTCAATTATTGTCTGCGTGTAAACGCCATTTGTGATTAACTCCATTTGCATCATGGGCTCATATCTAGAATGCAAGTTTTGATGTTAAAGATGCTGGTTGCCATGACTTGGCAGCAAGAGCTGCCATGTTTGGTCAATTGTAGCTGCCATGGCTGAAAAACAGCAGTTGCCATGCATGGCCAGATGCAGATGCTCAAGGCTTGCTGTATGAATGATATCATGCCAGATCAGATGAAGTTGCTATATTTCATTACGATAAACATGTCATTCAAGCAATACTGCTTACACACGTACCTGTTTTTTTGCAGGAGCTTCAACTACAATCAATAGCGGTGCGATAACTTCTACTACGGGGACCTCGGAGCACACGGAAGGGGCGTTCCACGAGAAAGTCACCAATGCTGCCACAAACAATGCAGAATCAGTGTCAGAACTGGCAATCGTTGCAGCAATGACGACAAGCACGCCTGTGCACGCCAGCACAAGCAACACTCAAGCAGATGAAACAGCCTCCAATACTGAAGTGAATGATGAAACTGATAACGAAGCGCAAGGGGGAGAAGAAGATGGGCAATCGGAAATCGTGATACCTCAACCACCATATGTTGGGCAGAGACTTGGTACGTTTGAAGATGCCAAGGAATTCTACCAGAGATATGCAATGTTACATGGGTTTGCGGTGAACACAGAATACCATAGGAAAATAAAAAAACTAACGAGTATAGCAGAGGTGAGATAAGGTGCTACAAGGCACGAAGGAATAAGAAGGGTAAAGGTGTTGTGCCTGTCGTGCCGGAACGAAAGAGAGGCATCGTTCTCAAGACGGAATGCCCTGTCCGGTTGAAGCTAAACGCAAATGGAGCGTGGTGGGTGGTCACAGAATATTTCGACGAACACAACCACGAACTCATAAGAAGTTTGACCTAGTAAAATTTCTGAGCGCCCACAGAGGATTCAACCCCCTCAAGAAGAAATTCATAAAGTTGCTACATGATTGTAACGTCGGTCCATGAAGAATGGTCCAAATACTATCCCTGATCCACAGCGGAGATGGTAGTCTGAGTAGCATGCCCTACATACCAGCAGACATCACGAACCTAAAGGCAAAGTACCGTAGAGAGAGCAGGTTGCCTGACATAGAAGACACAATAGCCTACTTCGAAGAGAAAGCAAAAGCAGATACTGATTTCTTCTACATGATAAGATTGGACGATGATGACCGTGTCAGAAACATGTATTGGGTGGATGGTGCTGCAACAAGAGCCTACAAACATTTCCGTGATTGCATTTTGTTCGACGCGACATATCTCACGAATATGTACAAGATGTCCTGCGCTCCATTCATAGGAATAAATAACCACAATCAGTCATTGCAGTTTGGTTGCGGACTCGTTCGGAAGAAGATACAGATGGTTACACTTGGCTGTTCAAAACCTTCTTGGAGTGCATGGGTGGACTTGCTCCGATGAACATAATGACCGACCAGGATTTTAGCATGCGTGCAGGCATAGAGGAGGTCTTTCCGTTGGCAGTGCACAGGCACTGTAGGTGGCATATTATTAAGAAGGCTGAGGAGACGCTAGGACCATTCTTTGCTGACCGTCCAGAACTACACAAGGCATTCGAGCTGTGCGTGGACCACAGCTTGACGGTGGAGGAGTTTGAACGGAGCTGGACGGCTATGATTGAAACATACCAATCCAAGACAACAAGACACTTAATAGTCTGTGGGAGAAGCGAATATACTGGGTGCCGGCCTACTTCATGCAGTGCTTCTTTCCATTTCTGCAGACTACGCAATGCAGTGAGGGGTTCAATGCTGTTTTGAAGCGATACGTGAGCCCTGGCAACTCATTGCTGTAGTTTGCCAAGCAATACACAGCTTTGCAACAGAAAATACTAGGATCTGAGCTACAGCAAGAAGTAAACACCGCACTCAAGAAGCCTAAATTGCTAACATATTTACCGATGGAGAGACAGATGAGCAAGATATACACCAATAGGATTTTTAACAAGTAAGTGGATTATCTTACCGTCTTATTTGCACTACCATGAAGATAGTAGTTGCCATGTAGAATGCAATGTAGTTGCCAACTTTTTTGACATGCTGGTCTATTGAAAAATAGCCACTGATTACATTATAAGCAAAAATTGTAGTTGCCATGTGTAATGGACTGTAGTTGCCATGTGAAATGAACTGTAGTTGCCATGTGTATTGAACTGTAGTTGCCATGTGTAATGAAATGTAGTTGCCATGTGAAATGATATGTAGTTGCCATGTGAGACAAAACTGCATTTGCCATGTGAAATGAACTACAGTTGCCATGTGAAATAAACTGCATTTGCCATGTTAAATGTTATGCAATTGCCATGTTAAATATCATGCAGTTGCCATGTGGAAACAAACAATCCAAAAAAATGTGTAAAAAAAGAGGCTTTCCATGCCATCATTGATTTTAAATACATTTGATATGTTATGACCTACCTCAACAGAAGGTGCTAAAAACATCATTCAAGAATTTAACGAGCACAAAAACATGCAAATTCCAGGAAGAAATAAAGCGTGCCAGCATGTACACAGCTTACCAGGTCGACGAACATACATTCAAGGTGTGTTCTCTCTTGGGCATGTTTGATTCAGAACCTGAAGGCCCGGACAAGGGAAGAAACTACTTTGTGAAGGCCTCGATAAACGAAGGTGAATACTGCTGCCAATGCTGCAAATTCGAACGGGACGGGATTGTGTGTTGTCACATACTCAAATTAATGGACATGCATGCGGTCACGCGATTGCCCCGCCATTTCATACGACGGCGATGGACTTGGGACGCTGACAATGCGTTGGGGCCACAAACATCAAATGCAGTTTTAGCTGTGCATGATGACAGACCAGAGGCAACCATGGACGCCGTGAGGCATGTTGTATTGACCAAGAATTATGCTGAACTAATAGATGAAGCATGCAAGAGTGATGAGACAGCGAGGGTGGCAAAAAAACACAGGAAGGCCCTGAAAAGAGAGCTTGATGAGATCAAAAAGAGGAAGGCTGAAGAAGCCTTACACAGCTTCCCCCGTACCTCAAGTGTGCCTTCGTCCACAGGTCCATCATTTGAAAACTCGGAGGTAGGGTCTAGAACAACAAGCACGCAAACCCAGGTCAGGAACCCGCCCCATTCCATCACAAAATGGCGTCCAAAAGAGGTGAGATACAAATCGGGGTTGGAAATTCAAGCAAAGCACAAGAAAACAAAGAAAGGGACAGGCAATCCGTAAGCAACTTTGGAGGATTGTAACTTAGGTGTTGGTGACAATTTTGTAAAGTAGATGGGCAAGATTTTAAAAAATGCGAGAATGACTATTGGTGGACAACAGAATTTGAAGAAAATGCCATGTATGCATGACTAAAATTGCTACGTACGTGCTACTAAATCTGCCATGCAGCTTCCATCGAATCTGCCATGTAATTGCTACTGAATCTGCCATCGCGTAGATTTCCGTTTTCAGTCCACGGATTTTGTTTTTCACACATATTGTATTGTATACATACTCTGAACGAACTAGTTGAAACAATCAAGTGCAAAAACACGAGAGAACGGTTGCTTATGAACTACCATGCTAACCAATACAGTTATCAATGCAAAAAACCCAAAAACAAAAATGGAACGATTACTTTCCCTGACCGTGCCTAATCAACTATATTTGCCATGTTTCAGGCATCATAAACACATTCAAACTCGCAACTGGTACTCACAATCACAAAACACATAATAGTAGTGAACATAAAGGTAGTTGTTGTCACACCTAAGCAGGTTCATATCCACACTTATATTACAAATATTCAATGGCACACACACGCCACCACTATGTACTAGAGCTACGGGGGATGCAGTCATAACATAGCACACAGACATAGTTTAAAGAACAAGGTGATACCTTACATTCCTCAGCCACAGAATGTAAGGTAGGCATGCGTATGGAGCATCACATGATCACTTGTACTTCTTGTTGGCAGTTTTGACAGCTCCCTCTATGAACTCTCGTGCTGAAGCACGTGTGTTGAAATCTTCATTCATCAACTAGTTCCATGTATATATTTTACGGAGCTCAACGACCATTGCAGCTGTGATCACAGGGACCCATCGACCTTCCCACTTTGCAAGGTATTCCAACATGTGAAAGCCGCAGTCATGCCTATAACGAAAGAAACAGGTGAACTCGTGCCAATAGAAAATATGATAAACTTCAATGCAGAGGTGATAAGGTTTCGGATTGATGTGGAGGACACATGAAAAAAGATAGTAATTATCCGTTTCCTTGCTTCACAGTCATGACATACTCGATTGGAAAATGACTGATCTGGACCTTTGAGTTTTCGTAATGACGGCTCCATGTCTCTTTCAGGTTGTTGATAAAGAATTCAGCATGTGTAGTAAGGTCTTCATCATCTCCTGAACGGATTGAATCAAGCACCTCAAATCGTTGGTTCTTCAGGTCAAGGCAAATCGCGTAGTGGTGACCACACTTGTCATCTGGGTTGTCTGATGCAAGCTCCGGGAATATGACCTGCAAGTAAACAAGAGGAAAGAACAAACAGAGTTCACATCAAAACAGAATGATGTAGTTGGAAAAATGATATGTAAAAAATATTTCCAGTTGCACTAAGAGATACATGAATAACCAAGCATCAAGGGGCCGAATGCACGCACAGAAAAATGTTTATTTGCCATGTGTAATCGAAGGAAGTTGCCATCCATGTATAAACAAAGTTGCCCAATACTGTAAGTGGCGTTGCCACATAAATTGCATTGAAAAGGTCAAACTTATTTTACATGGCAGCTGTTGCCACATGAAACGTCTGTCATGAACAGTATGTAACCCACATATGAAGTATAACTACTGACAAAACATACCATGGAAAAAATATGTACAACGAGAAGAAACAACACATATTTCTTCAGTGTGAGCTTGAATTCACCATGCGCGGCAAAATGCTTCCTCAGGATTTTATGTGGAAGTCACTATCCCATAGTTTACAGGTCACGCTGTACTGCATGATCGTCTTGTCAGGACAAATGTCCATATGTCTGTTGATGAAGTCAATCCCACACGCAACTACATTCTTCGACATATTTACCAGTGGGCCTCACAGACACGGCAAGATCACCCAGGTCGACATATGTCGCATCACATTGTATGATTTTGGTTCTGTCGCTATATGAAAATGATATAACATGAAAGAATCATGTCTACTAAAAAAATAAAAATAAACATAAACAACACATGGCTAGAAAGGGTAAAAAAATATCAAAGAAAAGCAAGTGAGGGGTTATGTGGTGTAGACATTACGCTTTCAGCTCCTTCATGTGCTTGCTGTTCAACCTCGCATTTCCGAAACGCTTGACAATATCGTACAGATGGTTCTGCTCTTTTGTGGCCTTAACATCGGGCTCATAGTCATCCACGGGTGGTGCATGAACTATCCTATTCTGCCTCACAGATCCAGGGGTGGCACTTCTAACGGTATCCTCGAATACTGACTCAGCAGGCATGTTAGAACTTGATTGCCCCTCACCCCGTGAGGACCTCTTCTCCAATGCTTCCTCCTCAATCCTACGGTAAGCTTCATCGAGTGAGGGCGAAATCTCCTCAGGGGTGGCTGTAAGAATAAAACAGTGGGTTAGGAACCTTGGAAACAACAAGTTATTGTGAAAAAAGTTTAGACTGGGAACTGAGGTGCTAATAAGAGAGTGTCTATGTCAAATTTTACTTGGTAGCCAAAATATTTCGCAGGTGAAAAGTGCACTGGAGTTGCCATGTGGCAACAACTCCAGTTGCCATGTATGTTGCACTGGAGTTGCCATGTGGCAACAACTCCAGTTGCCATGTGCATTGCACTGGAGTTGCCATGTGGCAACAACTGTAGTTGCCATGTGCATCCCATGAGATTTGCCATCACCATTAAGAAACCAAAAAGCTTGTGACAAACATCAGACAAAAAATGTAGAAACAAAATGATAAACATGCAAAAAATGTACCTTGCACTATCGGCTCTGCAAACTTCACAGCTTTCCTGCCATCAGCCATTGGCTGCGCCATCATTGGGGCCGTGCCTGCCGGGAAAGCAAAGGCAATAGGCACAGGATCATGCGCCACTGGTTCATCCTAAGTGCGATCTTACCAAGACTAAAGCTCGGTGGGGTGAAAGCCATCGGGTGCCTCTCCTGCCTACCAGTCGGATCGCGAACAAATTGTTTGGCAGAAATATAGAGGTGACAGATCAACAAACATGTTTGCCTCGTCTGCTGTAGGATCATCAGGCTTATTAGTAGGGCGGGGCGTGCTGTCAGCGGTCTCAATCACAACTTTCTTGCCTATTTTCCTGTTTGGGCTATAGGGAACACCAATGTTGACAGGAAGCTTAGAAGTGCGCAGATTTAAGCTGGTGTTCTCCACGGCGGTGAAAGACACAGTCTGCTCTGAACGTTCACCACCTTCAGTCGTGCACGGCTTACCACCTGCGTCTGTTGTATTCCGGACTTTCGTTTTCTCCATAACATTGCTTTTGGCAGGAGGTGGGAACAGTGTGAAAGCAGGCACGTAACCAGAGTCACCTTTGCTGCTCTTAGCAACCTCTGGTGCATTGGATATCTGTGCAGGATGCTTGCGGGGGCTACGCCGCCTAGGTGGCAGACCAGCTCGCGCAACGGTCGCAGTAGCAGCCTTTGGACCACCAGCCGCTGGAGCCGTTGTGCAATGAGTCTCGTCTGTGGATGGCCTATCATTCTGAAATGTGGCCGCAGCCCCTTCTTTTTTGGACACAGAAGTGCCACCGGCCACACGCTTGGAATCCGTATCAGATGAGCGTGAATCTTCCTTGTTTAGGTTGAGCTCGAAAGCGTCCACTTCAACACTTGCTGATTTGGTGGCATGGGTCACAATAGCATCCCTCATTGCCACCAGGGTGAGCAGTATCTCAGCAGTCCTGACAGATACTGACTCGTCACTCCCAGATATACGGATGGTTGTTGTTGTGGTCTGCACATCTGCAACCGGCGGAGATGGGCGGCCGCTTGAATCAGAGCTAGTGGGAACAATGGACGGTGCAGCAACAGTTTTGTCGACTGGCGGCTCATTAATATCTGCATTACCACTTGTCGACAACTTAGAGTGAATGCGTTCAAGTGGGTCTTTGGTAGTGCGTTTGGTTGAGCGTGTAGTAGTCTTCTTCACCCTACAAGAGAAAACGCATGAAGAGTTCAAAAAGGTGAGCAAAATAATTGCCATAGTAGTCATCATAAAATGAAAATGTGTGATATGCCAAAGCTGCTATTTGAAAACAAAGTATGGATGAACACACATGAAATACAGGTGGTTGAAGTTAGTGGAAAGCTACCAGTTGCCATATGAGTGAAAATTATTTGCCATGTGGCCTAGTAAGCAGTTGCCATGCAGGAAATTTAGATCATGAAAACAGCAATTGCCATGTGGCAAGTTAGACAGCTGCCATGAGAAGCAGGCAATAGTTGCTATAGAAGTGGATCAAGTAAAAGGTTGTATATGATTTAGAATGCATCAAACAAAAAATAGCATTAGGACAATAAAAAATAAGGAGAACCCACTTCTTGATTGTCTTCCTCAAGTCTTGCAGCACGACAGGATCCCCGGTGTTGGACATTGATGTGCGAGGAGACGACCTAGTGGAAGTGGTGGCACCAGCAGTGGGAGCCCCCTTGTTCAATCGGGCAAAAACACGGGTTGGCGTGGGTGCTTGTTTCTTAACTGATCGTCCACCAGCTGTCGCCTCACTGCACGTAGGAAAAATGACAAAAAGATACCAAGTGTGAGACACAAAATTCATGGCGCACTTAGAAAAATGAAAAAAGGTCGGGCTATTAAAAAGGAAGGACAAACAAAACGCTAAATAGACGTCAAACCTCCTCCAAGAAGCTACGAGATCGGTCCTACACCTCTTGCCAACAGAGCCTTGGCCATCATCGTCTGCAGCCCTGCCCCTCTTTGAGAGCGAAACCCCCGTGTCTCTCACAATAGTTGGATCAATGCCTCCTTCCGATGCAGAACTTTTGGTGCAACCTTATCGTTCTTACCCCCTACACGAACTTCATCATGTTCATCATCGTCGATGTCATGTGGCACATACTCCATGTCATCGTCACCGTCCTTGTCGAGACCAGCATCCACGCCACCAAGACCATCTCCATCTAGCTCATCTTGCGTGTCAGGGAGTTCCTGAGAGCTGTTGTAGTCGTATCGGCCACGGCAACCAGTTGGTCGATGTGTCTGTTCTCCAACAAATGATGTGAACTGCCTTACAACCGCGTCGCTATCAGAACCATTAAGTGACGTCCAACCATCAACCAACTTCCCAAGCAAGTTAGTCATGCCGAAAGCAAACTGCCCGACTAGGTGCTCAACAGGTGCCCTCGCCTAAGCAGAAAACAAAAAAGTAACAAGAACAAAACATATTAGAGTCACGTGCGTAAGAAAAATAAGCCAAAACGGCAAAACATATTCTCTACCTAATAATAAAAGGGAACTGCTTCTACCCGTCCGTCCGTCTGGTAATTCTTCGTACGTCGTGTTCGATTTTCTGGAACGCCGCTTGGTTGGGCTGCCGCCTGGGTACTTCCGTCGCTCAGATGGGCCTGGCTGGGCATGACCCCATGGCAAAAATTATGTGCGTTGGTGAGGATCAAACGCACCACCTTTCTTACGATCAAATTCTAATCAATCAAGGTAGCCAAATTGACCTGTAGCATACGCCTGTCATGAAAAAAAAGATGCATGGTTATTTCATGTGGAATAGTCCCACCTTGCTCCATTGAACGAATTCACACCAATTTAAATATGTTTATAAGTTGTCAACAATATCAACCAGGCTCCTCATGAATCAACAAACAGACGTGAGAACTTTAGAATGGAAAAGAGGCCAAAGAGCAGAATTGTTGTGTGAGCTAATTATTGAATAGAAATACATGACCATTCGGCCACAGCCACCGGAATTGACGACGTCCACGAACATAAATAGGCTGAAGATGATGAGGAAAAGAAATAACTAAATACATGTGACGACAGCACACGAGGTACTCAGCTCCAAGCCGAGCCTTGGCGTGAGGCATGGCCGGCCGCAGCCACCTACATTGAACATAAGTAGGCTGAAGATCTTCTCTTGAGGAAGAGGAATAAGCTAAATACAGTCCAAGCTGAGCATGGCCGATTGGCGGAGCTCACTCATGAGGAAGCAGGGTCGTAGTGACGCGGGTGGACGGGGATGTGGCCAAGCTAGAGGCATGGCCGGCGGCTCCATGCACTTGCTGCAATTGCGAGCGGCCAGGAACCACTCCGACTGTGCCGAACGACCTATGTGTGTTGGTGGCCAGCGATGTGCCCGACGAGTAATGGAATCCAGAGGTTCCTGTTATCCATTAGAAAGATTATCATGATATATATCAATCAAGATTTGGGATAAAACACCCAAATCAGAATTTATCTCGGTTGGACATCGGGCTCACCATCCAATGACCACCACGAAGTGCCTCGATAGGGGGGTTAGTCAATGGTTGTCCGACCATGACTAACGCGTCCCATCAAAACCGACACTCCCACCACGGGTAAAGGGAGAGATGCGACTGGTGGTAACCCCAACCCGACCATAGCATCAAACCACGGCCCTCACAATTCACTTATTTGTTTCCATGTTAATTAATCCAAGTTAATGTCATGACCCGTTGATCATGAACAGCAAGCAACTCCTAGCCATGTCAAACAAAGCTAAGAATATGATGTCATACAGTAAGATGAAAATGAAGATACTGAAATTGGCAACAACATTTTCTAATGCAAGTTGTGAATTTTTACCAGATCTAAAGACATGTTGTTAAAGTACATGATCTTTTACTTCCAAGTAATAATATTGATTATGTTCATATTTTCCGTTGCTACAGTACAATTTAAACCAGCCAACTCCATATCAGTACTACTCCAAACAGAAACTGGAATGATTTTTATGGATTATCCAAGTTCAGCAGGTTGAGCATTTTTCTGAAACTTTTATGCACAGGAAAGACTAGCCTTAGTCTGACAGTACGACGAACAAGTAAATTAAACGGTACTGAAACATGGCCATTTCTAGGTGAATCTAAATACGACCATCTCCCTATACAAATGTAAAACTTCCTTTCTTGCTCTCATTTACCGGCAGCTCAAGGCCAGCAGCAGCAAGCAACAAAAGCAAGCAGCAGCGGCAAGCAAAACAACCAGCAGCATCAAGCAGCAAAGCAAGCATCCAGCAGCGGCAACAACAGCAAGCCAACAGCGAGCAGCAGCAGCAGGAAGAGATGGCTCCTCACCTTGCTGTTCGTGGCGGGGTCGGACGGAGCAGGGAGGCGAGAGGACGGACGGCAGCAAGTTTCGGACGGCGTGAATGGCGGTCAGCGGTCGAGGAAGAAGTAGGAGGGACCCACGGCTTCGAGTCCGTGGTCCAGAGGAGACGCGGACGACGCGGAGCCCGTCACGGCCCCTAGAGCTGCTCGGGGAGGAGGATGACCGCGGCAGCGTCGCAACAGCGGCCAACGGACCGAGAAAGGCGACCTTGGTTCAAGACGTACCTGCACGCCGGCACCAGGAATCACCATTAAAGGGACGGCAAGAGCAACAATCGAGCTAGGGAACTACGTAGGAGCAAGAGCGCACCGGAGAAGCGAGGTGGTTCACGGCGGCGTCCAACGGGCGTGCATGTCGGAGCCGGAGGCGTGAGCGTCGATCCGGACCGACGGCTGGCGGATCCCGCCGGTGCCAATGGCTGGCGTTGCAACGGCAAGCAGCGGCGTCCCCGGCGAGCTTGACAAGAAAGGGGATCCAGGGGAGGAAAAGAGTGAGGAGTGGAGAGGAGAAAAGATGAAGAGACAGCCGGGCAGGGTGCTGCGGCCCTTGCCGGCGCGTGTCCCTTGGAGTTGAGTAGCTGACGCTGCTGGAGTGCTGGACTGACCTAAGAGATCCACTGGTCAGTGGCAAAAGAAGGGGTTGAAAGAAAATAAAAATAAAGAAATTGGTTGGAATATCTCTTTCTTCTCTACTCCTTCTAAGCTTCTCAGGATTAGCATAAATCTAAATATTTTGGTGCTCAAAACTCTACAAAATGTCTTGAAAAATTTCATAGATGCATATATATAAGTAGTAATCTATATTGTTGTGTCTAAAATGAAAATTCCAAACAAAAACAAAGTCACAGTTTGTATCTCTATGATGAATAACGGAAGTTTCAATTGCTAAATTTAAACTAAGATTTTTAGAATAAATTGTGGACTCTAAACTTCTCGCATGTAATCTATCAACTAAATGTATTATATTCTTATAAGTGTAACTAGCGCTCAATTTTACTGGATTTTGGATTAATAAGGTGGGCTATACATTATATGTTCTCAATTGCTTGATTGGAACGTCATAGTTTTGCTAACCCATTGCAACACACGGGCATTTTACTAGTAGAGATATCAAATGCAAGAAAATGTAATTTCAAAAAAAATAAACATCCTTGATTACCTTAGCAGGACAAGATGAAGCTGAATGCACATCCATCCACTTGCCAAAGTTTTGTGGGCCCACCAAACACACTGTAGTCTATAACATGCTTGGCCATCAGCTGAAAAACGGCAAAACCCACTATGATGTCAAAAGAAATAAGGAGAAGTGACTACAATTCATGGATTGCAAAAACGAAAAAAAAGGAGTTTCGACAGGGAACGGCTGAGTTGCCGTATGGTGTCAAACATGGTTGCCATGTGCAGACAACCATGGTTGCCAAGGTATTTATGACTTGTTAGCCATAAATGGTTGTTGTATGGGGATTTTTTCATATTATATCCAACATCAAAATTCAAGAATGTCGTGCAAGAAAGAAGGCGGAACTAACCTGCATTTTCCCATATTTCGTATCAGTTATCCTGTCTGCGGCAAGCACAACCTTGACAGCATCGTACGTCCACGCAGAGACAGCAAACTTATGTGGAGGCGGCGGGCCTCCTATCTCAGTAAAGTCGACAGTGGACAAATCAAGATGATCGACGTACATGAGCTGGTTTACACAGTAAAGCAAGCTATGTTAGTTGCCATCATGCTATGTTGAAAAAAAGCTTATGCAGTCTCCCTTGAGTCACAAGTTGAAAAAAAGGGAAGAAAGATTTGCCATCTATCTATGTTAGTTGCCATCATGGTATGTTGGCAGTTGCCAACTTGTTATGCTGGTAGTTGCCACCAGCTCAACATGATGGTTGCCATCCAGATTGTATAAAAAGAATGAATGTAGGAAGTGAACACTATGTGTGTTGTAGAAAAATGTAATTGCCTTGTAGGCAGCAACTACAGATGCCATGGAACAAACAAAATTCACTTGGACATGTAAAAGAGTCACAGAAAATGAAACAAAAGGGTTGCCCTGCACGATCCCCTACGGTTGCCATCAAAAAAAGGAAAAACAATATCCATTTAAAAGCTCAGTCAAAATTGTTGGTTGTCACATTATGGCCAAACAGAGATACCGAAAAATGCAAAACAATTTGGTTCACACTTATGAACAGTTGTAATGTTGATTTAGGAAAGAATGAACCATGATAAGAGCATTTGCATAAGAGTAGGGAAAAATACCATTAGGTGCAAGCGACAGCCCTTCTGGTACATCTTATTTGAGAATGCATCATGCATGAAGTCAGCGATGAATTTACACCAATTCATGTTCTTAACGTCTTTCAGCTTCGCCTGCACAACACAAATTCAGGACAAAAAAGATACCGCATCAGCATTCAACAAAAACATCAAAACTGGCAGTGACTAGCTTCTGCGTGACATCAAAATCAAAAGATTGTATGGAAAAAGAAATAGAGAGAGAGCATTCACCAGGGTAGGGAAGCACTTGTGATACGTCTCCAACGTATCTATAATTTTTGATTGTTCCATGCTGTTTTATTATCAATCTTGAATGTTTTATAATTATTTTATAGTTATTTTATATCATTTTTTGGTACTAACCTATTGACATAGTGCCAAGTGCCAGTTGCTGTTTTTTCCATGTTTTTACATCGCAGGAAATCATTTTTTGGACTTGCTCTAGTGCTTCACTTTATATCTTTTTGCGCACGGTGTGCTTAGTATTTTTTGAAGAAATGCTCTCTTGCTTCACTTAGATTTGTTTGAGAGTTAGTTAAATGTTGAAGAAATTCTCTCTTGCTTCACTTAAATTATTTTGAGAGAAAGAAAAAAAATTATGCTCATGATCTTCACTTATACTTGTTTGAGCTTATGAAAAGCAACACATGAAAATTAGTCCCAAAGTGATAGATATCCAAGAAGGATAAAGTAAAAAATGTCATGAAGATCATTGGACAAAATAAACTTGATTCTTAGTAATAGTTTTGAGATATGATGATGTGATATGTGAGTTATGTTGATGAGTAATTATGCTCTAGTAAGAATATTGGTGTTAAGGTTTGTGATTCCCTATGCATGCACGAAAGTCAATAATCATGCAATGAAAATTATATCCTACTTGTGGTGCATTATTCGGTGTTAATTATGCTTAATGCTTGCTTATGAGATTATTCGTTTCTTGGTTGGTCACTTCTCAATCTTTTTGCTAGCCTTCATTTTGCACTAAGTATGACCTCTACTTGTGCATCCAAAATCTTTTAAACCAGTTTTGCCACATGAGTCCACTATATCTACCTATATGCGGTATTCTTTTGCCGTTCTAAGCAAATTTGCATGTGCCATCTCTAATTTTCAAAATAAACTTCTCTTTTGTGTATTTTGTTTCGCTCACAGAACGGTAACGGGTGGCTAATATTTTCCATGCTGGATGTGTTATTCTCACGATGAGTGTTTATTCACTTGTCATTGCACGAGAGTAAGGCAAAGGTTTTAGGGATGCCCAGTCCCGAAATGCAAAAATGAATTTACTTTATGTTGTCGAATAATAAATTCCTTGGGAAGTGTTGGTATGGAAGGCACCCGTGGATACGGTTAGCCATGGAAAGTGAAAGTATGGTGGAAAAAGGAATAAACTTCATTTTCTGTTTGGGAACCGCCTATGGCATATCTAGCATGGAAAGTGTTCGTAGCTCTACGTCGTTTTTGTTGGTGGGCTGGATAAACCTCCCAAAATGTTTTCATCTCAATTTTTTCGCTTTGAGCTCTGGCACCTCTACAAATCCCGACTTCCCTCTGCGAAGGGCCTTTCTTTTACTTTATGCAATTTTTATTTAGAATTTGAGTCTCCATCTTCTCTCATAAAAAGCACCAACTAGGAGGCAATATGATCGTACTTAAGTATTGGGTGTAGCTAATATTCGAGTGTGTTTCATGAATGATCAATGTTTGAGCATGATGGGCTAGGGATAACTTATTTTAGCATTGATATTTTGAAAGACATGGTTGCTTGTTGATATGCTTGAGTATCTAAATTATTATGTCAAAACTTGACTATTGCTTTGAATCACATAAAAGTCCAAATGTCCATGCTATAAAGAAAAGAATATGATATGACTTGATAAACATCACTCCACATCAAAAATTCTGTTTTATCACTTACCTACTCGAGGACGAGCAGGAATTAATCTTGGGGATGCTGATACGTCTCCAAAGTATCTATAATTTTTTATTGTTCCATGATGTTTTATTATCAATCTTGGATGTTTTATAATCATTTTATAGTCATTTTATATATCATTTTTTGGTACTAACCTATTGATATAGTGCCAAGTGCCAGTTGCTGTTTTTTCCATGTTTTTTACATCGCAGGAAATCAATATCAGACGGAGTCCAAATGCCACGAAACTCCACGATGATTTTTTTATGGGCCAGAAGGAACACAACGGGCCCTGGTTGCACCTGGGGGAGTTCCGAGGAGGGGACAACCCACCAGGGCGCGCCAGGAGGCCCAGGCGCGCCCTGGTGGGCTGTGCCCACCTCGGATGCCCCCCGGACCGCCTCTTTGCTCTATAAATACCCCCAAAAACCCCAGAACCCTAGGGGAGTCGACGAAATATTCATCCAGCCACTGCAGAGTCCAGAACCACCAGATCCAATCTAGACACCATCTCGGATGGGGTTCACCACCTCCATTGGCGCCTCTCCGATGATGCGTGAGTAGTTCTTTGTAGACCTTCGGGTCCGTAGTTAGTAGGTAGATGGCTTTCTCTCTCTCTCGCTGAATTCTCAATACAATGGTCTCTTGGAGATCCATATGATGTAACTCTTTTTGCGGTGTGTTTGTTGGGATCTGATGAACTTCGAGTTTATGATCAGTTATATCTTTTTATATCCATGAAAGTTATTTGAGTTTCTTTGATCTCTTATATGCATGATCTCTTATAGCCTCGTATTTCTTCTCCGATATTTGGGTTTTGTTTGGCCAACTTGATCTATTTATCTTGCAATGGGAAGAGGTGCCCGGTAGTGGGTTCGATCTTATGGTGCTCGATCCCAGTGACAGAAAGGGAAACGACACGTATGTATCGTTGCTACTAAGGATAAAAAGATGGGATCTATATCTACGCAATAGATAAACGGATCTTGTCTACAGCATGTCATCTTTCTTATTGCATTACTCAGTTTTTCCATGAACTTAATACACTAGATGCATGCTGGATAGCGGTCGATGTGTGGAGTTATAGTAGTAGATGCAGGCAGGAGTCGGTCTTCTAATCTTGGACGTGATGCCTATGTAATGATCATTGGCTGGATATCGTCATAATTATTTGAAGTTATATCAATTGCCCAACAGTAATTTGTTTACCCACCATTTGCTATTTTTCTCGAGAGAAGCCACTAGTGAAACCTACAGCCCGCGGGTCTTCTTTCTCATATATTTTCTTTGCGATCTACTTTTCCTTTGCATTTTTTTCAGATCTGTTAAACCAAAAAAATAAAATACTTTGTTGCACTTTATTTTATTCGCGATCTATTATTTCAATCTATCACAAATTTCCGGCATCGTTACCCGAAAGGGATTGACAACCCCTTTAGCACATCGGGTTGCGAGGTGTTGTTATTTGTGTGCAGGTGCTGTTTACGTTGTGTTGCTTGGTTCTCCTACTGGTTCAATAACCTTGGTTTCATCACTGAGGGAAATACCTACCGTCGTTGTGCCGTATCATCCCTTCCTCTTTGGGGAAATACTGACGTAGTCCTAGCAGACAAGAGCTTTTCTGGCGCTATAGTCAGAGAGCGATCAACTTGTTGCTTGGGCAAAGACATGTGGTAGGCGCAAAGACAGCTGAGATCAAGTACATCAGCAGCTTCATCTTAAATACCTCGCCATGCGTTCTCATGCCCTCTAGCGAAGTTGCAAGCACAGTCATATTAGGCATGAATGCCATTCCAAGAAACAAACGGGCGAACAAAGCTTCCTCAATCTTATTATTCACCTCATACGACACTTTGATTTCTCCACGGGGCACACCCAAAGTGCAGAACACAGATTCCTCATCCAAAGGCAGTCTTCCACGTCCCGGAATCATGAATTCCCTAGACGCAGGCTCATATATCTCACCGAGTCAGTCACATACAGGATTTACTAGGTTCTTGCACCGAACATCCATCAGAGCCTGCATCCCCATCTCACCGCGAGCTCCCTTCTGCTCATCAGTAAATCCCTCGGTCAATATAGTCAGGCGTTCTTGCGAAGCCCTGTTGCGGTGACGTTTCTTCTTCTGCATAACACAAAAAGGATCATTTGTTGCCATGTTCAATGTAGTAAAAATTTAGTTCTAACAGAAGATTGAAAACTCAATGTCAAATTAAAACATAGGGGGAGAGTGACCTCATCGCCATCTTTTGTACGACCAGCCGCACGATTTGCTGGCGGTAACTACATGAAGTCATCATCATCATCTTGATGGTCACCACGAGCCATTGTGCTACAGTAAGAACAAAAACACGTTAGCGTGAAATGAAAACACAGCCGACAGATGCAGACAAAAATGCATGAAGTAACGATTCACTGTATATCATCGATAAACAAAAATGAAAACTCCCATGGTTACCCCAAAGTTTTATCATCTGAAAAGGGAGTAATTGCCATGTGCTGAACATGCACAAATAGGCATGAAAATAATCAAATGAATAAGCAAATACAGAAACATGGCAACTGCTTCATTAAGAAGCACACACATGTCTAGTTGCCATGTTTCTGTATTTGCCATGTAGTTGTTAATGAAGCAGTTGCCATGTAGCAGAATCAAGTTGCCATGTTGGCGCTAATAAAAGTGGCAACTGAGGCAGTACAGAGGAACACCCAACTAGGATTGTCCAACATGTAATGTGGAAACTAACGCATTGGCTTCATAAAAGTACAGGTCACATCTACTAGGTTCAAGTTGCCATGTTAACAAACAAAAGATGTGGCAGCTAAGGCACTTCAAATAGGACAGACAACTTCCAGTCTACAACACATAATGTGGCAACGCACACCCTGACCTCATAAAAAATGAGTTGCCATGTAATGCAATCAAATATGTTGTGCTATCACAAATCAGCATGGCAACGTAGTGAGTCTATTGTACAGTCAAACTGCCATTACTCAGCATATAACATGGCAACTGGCATAGTTGATTCACAAATTTAGTTGCCACTTAGAGGATAGTTGTAGGTAAACAAATGCAATGAAATTGCCGTGACTGCCATTATCACACACTTAAATATGCAACTACCTAGATATAGAAATCATACACAAAAATTACTCCCTGACTTGGATCTCATAAACTAACATTATCCTACAAATGACATGGCAACTGACATAGTTGATTCAGAAAATTAGTTGCCATCAGTGATGATAGTTGGGGGAAAAACAAGGGTGTTGAAATTGCCATGACTGTCATTATCCTACACTTTGAAATGCACCTAACTAGATCTAGGGTTCATTCACAACTATCATACCCTGAATTCAACAACAAAAAACGCCCTAAAAACGGTGATGACCATAGCCTTCGAGGTAAATCAGAACTAACAACTAGAAATCGCTCGCATAGGGCAAATGTAGGAACTAATCTGTCGTATATACAGATGTGGTTGCCGACCGGGCAAACCTCACCGGCATGACTACCACCACGACGGCGACAGAACTGCGCAATGCCGCCCTAAATGGCAAACACGCAACTCCACTGCCGACGGGGACACCGGAGCGCCGCGAATCCGCCGGAATCTCGAGAATACTCGAGGGGAATGTGACCATGGAGGGAGGGGAACAAATTTCGCAGCGAGAAATGTGAGCAGCTTCGATAGCCTTACCTTCTCACTGCGGCTGCTCCGGCGACGACCCTCTGGTCCGGTGAACCCCAGCAACGGCCGCGAATGTTGTCGACTCTTCCGCCGCCGCCTCCTCCTCCTCTCGTCTTCTCCTACAATCGAATGGAACTGTTGTGCATAGTGGGTTGGGGAGAAATGAATGCGAAGGGGAGTAATGAAACCGCAGCGAGGGGAGGGAATGGCGAGTCGTGGGAGACGGCAACCGAAGTCGTGCGCAGCATGCGGGCGCGACGGCAGTTCCACCGCATGCCCTGACTCGCAACCGCTATCGTCCGAGGAAGAAACGGCGTGCGGGCGAACTAACTACACACCACACACCGGCCTTGTCCTACGTGGCACACGAAATCTGCCTTCTGGTGTCAAGATTCGTGCAAAATTGAATCGACGGCGATTCAGGCATGTGTGCGAGTTGGAGAAGTGCCAAACGTGTGGGCGTTAGTGTTTCCGACCTTTTTGGGTGGATCTACATCAACACTTCTAACCCCATCAACGACTTCCTGGACCCAAGCTGGTTGGACCGAGGGTTACACCGGTAACACGCGCTACGACCCCGACTGCTCGATGTATTGCACTGGCATCTACTATGGATCCCCTACAACATACTTCGACTACATTGCAAGGGTGGGGCAGTGTAATTCTCAAAAAAAAGGGTGGGGCAGTGTACTATCAGCAGGGTATTACCCATACTAAGTGCCATGGTATGGGTTAGCAGACAGCTCGGCGGTACCATTCATGTCCTAATTGCAAAGCTATAGATACCCCAGGAGCAGCTACTACCCCTCACCAACTGGGTTCGTAGCTGAGGCATACTCCAAGGGCTCTCTAGCCTACAATTCAAATTCGATCACGTCAGGAAGCAACAAGATCCTGCCAATGTGTGCTATGACAAAGGATGTGGTCGATGGAAGATCGCCTCCCATGATCCCAAGCCCAAGTAAAGAGATGGGTAATGTAGGAACTTCGCCAGCAATGAACGTCTTTGTCATCGAGCTAGGAGCAAATACACATCGCACAGCTCTGCCGAATTCCTCCTAGAAATTGTAACCTTGGAGATAGAAGAGTTGTGAGCGAGGATACCAGCATGAGACGAGGAAGCTAGGGACATCATGAATATGCTTCAAGGGCATCTAAACAGTAGCATCATCCCAGTGGATCCTAATGAAAGGTTCCAGCCTACTCAAAGCCCATGTCGCAATGAGAGTTCAGCATGAGAGAAGGATGTGTCTTCCGGGAAAAATTCCATGCGAGAAGGATTGTGACCGTGTCTTTCTACTGAAAACGGAATGGATCCACCTCCACATAAATGAGTGGTGATAGGTAAACCTGGGCATTGACCGGGCCGGGCTGGGTTTACAAAGCCTGACCTCTAAATCACAAGTCTGGGCCCAACTTGGCCCGAGGCACGAAAAATGTCTGCTTTTCATATCTAAAAATAATAATAGTAGTAGTTTTGGGATTAGATAATGTTATATTATATAAGTTTTGCCTTCAATATCCCAAAAATCACATAATCTCCAGCTTTTCTGGGCATCGGGGTGGGCTGTGGGTGGGAAGGCGAGGCTCGAGCCCGGCCAGAATGCCGGGCTGGGCCACCCATGCCAGGTTTAGTGATGGATCCACACCGAGTGTTGAATATATGTGTTGCATGTATATGTGTATATCCTGGCCCACCTTCTAGTCTTGTATAATTGAGGTTGAGGCCCACTTGTAATACATCGAGTATTGCATTGCCAACCCGTTCTCCAACATGGTATCATCCCTAAAGTTCCTGACCTAGGTCAAGCCGCAGCCGCCGTTCTCCACCGCCACCGCACCCCGCCGCCGCCACGTCCTCCTCCGACGCCGCCGCCGCCTCGTGTCGCCGCCGCTTCCGCTCCTCCCCGTCGCGCCGACCCACAGCCCGCCGCGCTTCTACCTCGCCGCGCTGCCACTGTCCCGTTGCGCCGCCATCTTTCCCTGCCGCCGCAGCCGCCTCTCTCACCCGCAGCCGCTGCCCACCTCCCTCCCCCTCCCTACAACCCTAGCCGCCTCTCCACCCCAACCCTAGACACCGCCATGGACTCCCCGGGCTCTTCCACCACTGCTACCTCTTGAGCAATGCGTTGGTTTTCCCTTGAAGAGGAAAGCGTGATGCAGCAAATTAGCGTAAGTATTTCCCTCAGTTTTTGAGAACCAAGGTATCAATCCAGTAGAAGACTACACGCAATTAGCCTCGTACCTACACAAACAAATAAGAACCTTGCAACCAACGTGATAAAGGCGTTGTCAATCCCTTCACGGCCACTTGCAAAAGTGAGATCTGATAGAGATAATAAGATAAATATTTTTGATATTTTTTATGATATAGATTGAAAGTAAAGATTGCAAAGTAAAATAGATTGGAAACTTATATGATGGAAAATAGACCCGGGGGCCATAGGTTTCACTAGTGGCTTCTCTCAACATAGCATAAGTATTACGGTGGGTGAACAAATTATTGTCGAGCAATTGATAGAAAAGTGCATAGTTATGAGAATATCTAGGCATGATCATGTACATAGGCATCACGTCCGCGACAAGTAGACCGAAACGATTCTGCATCTACTACTATTACTCCACACATCGACCGCTATCCAGCATGCATGTAGAGTATTAAGTTCATAAGAAGAGAGTAACGCATTAGGCAAGATGACATGATGTAGAGGGATAAACTCAAGCAATATGATATAAACCCCATCTTTTTATCCTCGATGACAACAATACAATACGTGCCTTGCTGCCCCTGCTGTCACTAGGAAAGGACACCGCAAGATTGAACCCAAAGCTAAGCACTTCTCCTATTGCAAGAAAGATCAATCTAGTAGGCCAAACGAAATTGATAATTCGAAGAGACTTGCAAAGATAACAAATCATACATAAAAGAATTCAGAGGAGACTCAAATATTTTTCATAGATAATTTTGATCATAAACCCATAATTCATCGGATCTCGACAGACACACCGCAAAAAAGAATTACATCGAATAGATCTCCAAGAAGATTGAGGAGAACTTTGTATTGAGATCCAAAGAGAGAGAAGAAGCCATCTAGCTAATAACTATGGACCCGAAGGTCTGTGGTAAACTACTCACACATCATCGGAGAGGCTATGGTGTTGATGTAGAAGCCCTCCGTGATCGATTCCACCTCCGGCGGAGCGCCGGAAAAGGCCCCAAGATGGGATCTCACGGGTGCATAAGGCTGCGGCGGTGGAAATAGGGTTTCGTGGTGCTCTCGGATGTTTTCGGGGTATATGAGTATATATAGGCGAAAGAAGTCGGTCAGGGGAGCCACGAGGGTGGGGGCGCTCCTACCCCTCTGGGCGCGCCCTCCTGCCTCGTGGCCTCCTCGTTTCTTTCTTGACGTCCACTCCAAGTCTCCTGGATTGCGTTTGTTCCAAAAATCACTCTCCCGAAGGTTTCATTCCGTTCGGATTCCGTTTGATATTCCTATTCTGCGGAACACTGAAATAGGCAAAAAACAGCAATTTGCACTGGGCCTTTGGTTAGTAGGTTAGTCCCAAAAATAATATAAAAGTGTATAATAAAGCCCATTAAACATCCAAAACAGATAATATAATAGCATGGAACAATCAAAAATTATAGATACGTTGGAGACGTATCAAGCATCCCCAAGCTTAATTCCTGCTCGTCCTCGAGTAGGTAAATGATAAAAACAGAATTTTTGATGTGGAATGCTACCTAGCATATTTTCCAATGTAATTTTCTTTATTGTGGCATGAATGTTCAGATCCGAAAGATTCAAGATAAAAGTTTAATATTGACATAAAAATAATAATACTTCAAGCATACTAACTAAGCAATTATGTCTTCTCAAATAACATGGCCAAAGAAAGTTCATCCCTACAAAATCATATAGTTTGGTCATGCTCCATTTTCGTCACACAAGAATGCTCTCATCATGCACAACCCCAGTGACAAGCCAAGCAACTGTTTCATACTTTAGTAATCTCAAACTTTTTCAACCTTCACGCAATACATGAGCGTGAGCCATGGATATATCACTATGGGTGGAATAGAGTATAATGATGGGGGTTATGTGGAGAAGACAAAAAAGGAGAAAGTCTCACATTGACGCGGCTAATCAACGGGCTAGGGAGATGCCCATCAATTGATGTCAATGCAAGGAGTAGGGATTGCCATGCAACGGATGCACTAGAGCTATAAATGTATGAAAGCTCAACAAAAGAAACTAAGTGGGCGTGTATCCAACTTGCTTGCTCACGAAGACCTAGGGCATTTGAGGAAGCCCATTGTTGGAATATACAAGCCAAGTTCTATAATGAAAAATTCCCACTATTATATGAAAGGGACAAAACAAGAGACTCTCTATCATAAAGATCATGGTGCTACTTTGAAGCACAAGTGTGGAAAAAAAGGATAGTAGCATTGTCCCTTTTTATTTCTTTTCTCTTTTTTGGGCCTTTCTTTTTTTATTTGGCCTTTCTTTTTCTTTTTTTATTTTTTTTATTTGGGACAATGCTCTATTAATGATGATCATCAAACTTCTATTTATTTATAACTCAATGATTACAACTCGATACTAGAACAAAATATGACTCTATATGAATGCCTCCGGCGGTGTACCGGGATGGGCAATGAATCAAGAGTGACATGTATGATAAGTTATGCATGGTGGCTTTGCCACAAATACGATGTCAACTACATGATCATGCAAGGCAATATGACAATGATGAAGCGTGTCATAATAAATGAAACGACGGAAAGTTGCATGGCAATATATCTCGGAATGGCTATGGAAATGCCATAATAGGTAGGTATGGTGGCTGTTTTGAGGAAGATATAAGGAGGTTTATGTGTGATAGAGCGTATCATATCACGGGGTTTGGATGCACCGGCGAAGTTTGCACCAACTCTCAAGGTGAGAAAGGGCAATGCACGGTACCGAAGAGGCTAGCAATGATGGAAAGGTGAGAGTGCGTATAATCCATGGACTCAACATTAGTCATAAAGAACTCACATACTTATTGCAAAAATCTACAAGTCATCAAAAACCAAGAATTACGCGCATGCTCCTAGGGGGATAGATTGGTAGGAAAAGACCATCGCTCGTCCCCGACCGCCACTCGTAAGGATGACAATCAAAGAACACCTCATGTTTCAAATTTGTTATACAACGTTTACCATACGTGCATGCTAAGGGACTTGCAAACCTCAACACAAGTATTTCTCAAATTCACAACTACTCAACTAGCACAATTCTAATATTACCATCTTCATATCTCAAAACAATCATCAAGTATCAAACTTCTCATAGTATTCAATGTACTTTACATGAAAGTTTTTATTATACCAATCTTGGATGCTTATCATATTAGGACTAGTTTTATAGCCAAAGCAAATTACCATTCTGTTCTAAAGGAGTCTCAAAATAATATAAGTGAAGCATGAGAGATCAATAATTTCTATAAAATAAAACCACCACCGTGCTCTAAGAGTTATGAGTGAAGCACTAGAGCAAAATTATTTATCTCAAAAGATATAAGTGAAGCACATAGAGTATTCTAATAAATTCCGATTCATGTGTGTATCTCCCAAAAGGTGTGTACAGCAAGGATGATTGTGGTAAACTAAAAAGCAAAAACTCAAATCATACAAGACGCTCCAAGCAAAACACATATCATGTGGTGAATAAAAATATAACATCAAGTAAAGTTACCGATGGATGAAGACGAAAGAGGGGATGCCTTCCGGGGCATCCCCAAGCTTAGGCTTTTGGTTGTCCTTGAATTTTACCTTGGGGTGCCTTGGGCATCCCCAAGCTTAGGCTCTTGCCACTCCTTATTCCATAATCCATCAAATCTTTACCCAAAACTTGAAAACTTCACAACACAAAACTCAACAGAAAATCTCATGAGCTCCGTTAGTGAAATAAATCAAACCACCACTTTAAGGTGTTGTAATGAACTCATTCCTTATTTATATTGGTGTTAAACCTACTATATTCCAACTTATCTATGGTTCATACCCCCCCCCCCCCCCGATACTAGCCATAGATTCATCAAAATAAGCAATCAACACACACAAAACAGAATCGGTCAAAAACAGAACAGTCTGTAGTAATCTGTATCAAACGCAAACTTTCTGTAACTCAAAAATTCTACCAAAATAGGACGACCTAAATAATTTGTTTATTGATCTACTGCAATTGGAATCAGTATTTTATCACGTTCTGGTGATTTTTAACAATTATTTTCGTGAGCAGAAAGTTTCTTACTTTTTCAGCAAGATCAAATAACTATCATCCAAGATGATCATATAGGTTTTACTTGGCACAAACACTAATTAAAACATAAAACCACATCTAACCAGAGGCTAGATCAAATATTTATTACTAAACAGAAATAAAAAGCAAGAAACAATAATAAAATTGGGTTGCCTCCCAACAAGCGCTATCGTTTAACGCCCCTAGCTAGGCATTGAGGCAAGAATAGATCTAGGTATTGCCATAATAATGATAGGGAAAATCGCGAAAACACATCTCATACTCCCTACGTTCAGCAGCAAGTTTTCTTTGTGGCAAGCAAAAGTAATCAAAAGGGCTAAATTTAATGGGACAAAAGTCCCCAAGATCAAGCTCGGGAGGTATGGGTTCCTCCTTTGGCCCCTTATATTGCACAACCAATTCATCATTATAAGCATTCTTTTGGCAAAAAGTCATGAGCCTTTGCTCAAGAGAAAAACCTAACCCATTATTCTGAATAGCAAAATCATCATTGAGTTCAGAAATTCTATCAACTAGAACATCGGTAGGAACCTTCTTTCTAAGGTTTTCATTGTAAGCAACATGATCTAAAGATCGTAAACGCATTAAGTCTTCTTGATTAAAAAGGATAGCTTCTATGGGAGGACGACCAGCGTCCACCCTATAATGCGCAAAAATTTCATTGGCCTCTTTCATTATAAATCTGAACTCATGTGCCAAAAAGATAGTAGCTGCCCGCTTAACAGAAGAATGCTCAATATTGGAAAACTCTAGAAAAATCCTTTGTATGCAAGGATGCATATGAACAAATTTTCTTTCAAGTTCAACTACAAGCAAGGATATAGCATCCGCAAGACTACTAGTTCTATGAAGAATAGACCCACCCATAGAGGGCAAGGTACCGGCACAAGTAAAGAAATCTTGAATAACTCCTTTTCCAATAATATTTCCACTACCAATCCGAAACTTTTTAGTGTGTAAAATAGTAGGTTCTTCATGAGGATCATCAAAAGCATCAAAGTTTTCCATGTTATTACCACTATCCCTATCAACAATAACCTCCCCAATTTCAGACATGATGGCAGCAAAGTGCACAAAGAACGAGTACACAAGAAGCAAGCGAAAAGAGGCGAACGGAAAAAGAGGGCGAATAAAACGGCAAGGGTGAAGTGGGGGAGAGGAAAACGAGAGGCAAATGGCGAATAATGTAATGCGAGGGATAAGAGTTTGTGATGGGTACTTGGTATGTCTTGACTTGACTTGACTTGGCGTAGATCTCCCCGGCAACGGCGCCAGAAATGGCTAGTTGCTGGGAGATCAAATCTTGACTTGACTTGGCGTAAGCCTCCCCGGCAACGGCGCCAGAAATCCTTCTTGCTACCTCTTAAGCACTGCATTGGTTTTCCCTTGAAGAGGAAAGGGTGATGCAGCAAAGTAGCGTAAGTATTTCCCTCAGTTTTTGAGAACCAAGGTATCAATCCAGTAGGAGACTACACGCAAGTCGCCTCGTACCTACACAAACAAATAAGAACCTTGCAACCAACGCGATAAAGGGGTTGTCAATCCCTTCACGACCACTTGCAAAAGTGAGATCTGATAGAGATAATAAGATAAATATTTTTGATATTTTTTATGATATAGATTGAAAGTAAAGATTGCAAAGTAAAATAGATTGGAAATTTATATGATGGAAAATAGACCCGGGGGCCATATGTTTCACTAGTGGCTTCTCTCAAGATAGCATAAGTATTACGGTGGGTGAACAAATTACTGTCGAGCAATTGATAGAAAAGTGCATAGTTATGAGAATATCTAGGCATGATTATGTATATAGGCATCACATCTACGACAAGTAGACCGAAACGATTCTGCATCTACTACTCACTACAAAAAAAGACACATCCGTGACATTTTGGGCCGAACGAATTTTTTTTCTGTCATACTTATGACACTTCTATGACGATAATTGTGACAAACCCGGTATCATCATAGATGTGGTGGGCTCCTACTTCTATGACAAAAAATCATGACGAAAAATGGGCTTTTCGTCCTGGGCGGGCCGGAGACGCAGCTGCATGACATTCTTTGGGCCGTCCATGACGAAAAAACCGTGGTAGAAGCGAGGGCGAGGAAAATATCAGGGTGTTCCCGGTTACGGTGGGTGGTCGGGGCCGAGCGATGCGCGTTTCTCTCGTACACGCACGCGCGTGGGTGCGAGGCGTTGGGCTCTAACTGAACCCGAGCGAGGCATTGGGTTCTAACTGAACCCGAGCGATTGCACTGCAGGCTACGTGTTACTGAACCCGAGCGATCGATCGATGGCTGTTAACTGAACCCGATCGAGCGATTCCTTCGCTAGTGCTGCTAACTGAAGCCGATCGATGCTGCATCTGGATGAACAGTGAGCGTTGCTGGGGGGTTTGGATGAACAGTTCCCGGTGGGGGTGGATGAACAGGACCCCGTGGTGTTGCCTCTGGATGAACAGGACCCCGATCGATCGAGCCGGTTGGGGCTGGATGAACAGGACCCCGTGGAGGGCTGGATGAACAGGACCACCCCATGGAGGGCTGGATGAACAGTAGACGATGGAGGGCTAGATGAACAGTAGCCCGTGGAGGGGTGGTTGAACAGGAGCCCGTGGAGAGGGCTGGATGAACAGTAGACGGTGGAGGGCTGGATGAACAGTAGCCCGTGTAGGGATGGTTGAACAGGAGCCCGTGGAGAGGGCTGGTTGAACTGTAGCCAGTGGAGTAGCGCGCGGTGGAGGCTGGATGAACAAGAGCCCGTGGATGAACAGTCGCAGGTGGAGGCTGGAGGAGGTCGATGGTGGATGAACAGTAGCCCGTGGAGGCTGGAGGGGGTCGACAGTGGAGATGAACAGTATCCCATGTAGTCCCGTTTTGCGGTACGCCACACCCCTCCCGATGAACAGGACCCCCGTTTCGACCATAGCGCTCCAACACAAGTCTGTTTCCTCCATTTTGCGGTACGCCACACCCCTCCCGATCAACAGGACCCCCGTTTCGACCGTAGGAGGTCTGTTTCCTCCGTTTTGCGGTACGCCAGACCCCTCCCGATGAACAGGATCCCGTTTCGAACGTGGCCAGTCAAACACAAGGCCGTTTCCTCTGTTCTACGGTACGCCAGGCCTCGTTTCCATCGGCTGTTCCGTCCAAACCCTCCCGATGAACACGACGACACATTCTGTTTCGACCCAGCCGGTTGGCTCCCCATGAACACGACGACGACGCTGTTTCTCCGTTCCGACCCAGCCATGTACACGAGCACTGGTCGTACGTATGCGCGAGTAGGCGTTCGAGACCCCGCCCGTATGTACATACGTGGCCGTATTTTCTTTCTTGCACACTGGTCGTTGTACGTACGTGTACACGCTACATGCGCGCCTCTACTACGACACGTGCGCGCTCTACATCGACCAGTATGTACATACACGTTCGCGACCAGAATCACAACGCTATATACGCTTCGACTAGGTGGGTCCCGACTGCCAGGCACTTCCTTGCGTGCGAAGATATAGCTGGTGGGTCCCAGCAGTCAGGGGGGCGAATCGTTTTTTTGCCTGGACGCACTTCCTTGCGTGCGAAGATGTAGCTGGTAGGTCCCAGCAGTCAGGGGGCGAATCGTTTTTTTTGCCCAAACACACTTCCTTGCGTGCAAAGATGTAGCTGGTCAGGGGGAAACGTTTTTTTCACGAAATATGGTGGCCCGTCCGGTGGGTCCCCGCTGTCAGGTGTAGGAATAATTATTTTGCGCGTAATAAGGAGCCACTTCCTTACGGCTGCTGTGGACCCAGCTGTCAGCCTCTCCACGTACAGTACTCTTCCGATGGAAGTCGGTCGTTGACCACATTGACCACGCTGGGGCGAGAGCACCACGGCGGTGGACGACGGCGAGGCCTAGGAAGGGGACGACACGGAGCCGGGGAAGACGCGGCAGTGGATACCCACGCGGAGAGGAGTACGAGGGTTCACTGGTTCGGCTACGGTGTGAGGCTGCTGTCGCTGCAGAATAACAGGAGGTGTGGGTGAGTGGAGGGATGTCCTGGCCAGCGGTGGGAGTAGTAGGGAGCGGTGAGGCCTCCGCAGCAACACAGCCGGCCACGGGAGGCAGGAGCAGGCGGCACGACCGGCGCTGCTTTGGGAGGCTGGAGCAAGAAGACCAGAGGTTGAACAAGCACTACAGCCGTTGGATGGACATCGTACGGTCACTGCAGCTAGAATCGTTTATATTGACTAAGTTGACAAAGCCCTTGGTACGCGTCAACTTAGTAGGCCCACAGGTCAGCTTCCGAAACGGTGTGCCCCATATGTCAGGGGGAGGAATCATTTTTTTGGGCGGGTGAAGCTAGAATATCCGAGATTGAAGAAGAAGCACGGCATCCGTTGGATGGACATCCAACGGCCACTGCTGCTAGAACTGTGTGTTGACTATAATAAGTTGACAAAGCCTTGCATACGCGTCAACTTCTATTTTTAGGGGACGCGTCAACTTAGTAGGCCCACAAGTGTGTGGCAGAGAACTTATAGCCCATTTGCGATTTGTAAGAATGTACAACCCATTTTTGAATTCTAATGGAATTTACTACAACCCATTTACAGTTTGTTAAAAGTACAACCCATTTTCTAGCTAGGAAAACGATTAATAATTTCAACCAACCGTTCAAGACAGAATTCAATAAAATTTCCCACATTTTGATGGGATCCGAAATATTTTTATCCCGAAATTTCTAGTCAGATTAAATATAAATTTGTATTACGTAAAGATCTAACGAAACATTGCGCGCGCAATAATTAAAAATTAAGATTATCAAAATCCATAAATAATATTTTATAAACTAATTTCGTGTTTGGTGCATTTTTTATAGTTACTGTCCAGTTTTTATAATTACATCCCATTTATTATTTTTTAAAGCCCATTTTCCTGTTAAGCCTAATGCATCCCTCCTAGGAAAGATTTGCAGCCCAGCGGGGCAGAGAATAACAAGTTGACCTTGCCTGGGTATTCCTCAAAAACGTATAGCTGGGCTAGCCATTTTCATCTTGAAAAAAAAATATCTGGGCTGGATATCTGTCCTGGGCTAGACGGGCCACAGCCCGCCCAGTTAATACCCTGCTCTCCTCTGAACAACAACGAAAACATCGCCAAGAAAAACTATGCAATGCTCACGCCTCAAAAACACGAATACTGCTCGAGCTGCTTGGTCCCAGCTATCGGCCGCACCTTGTGCAATTCTCTCGTTTATATTGACTACATAGGTTGACAATGGTGTGGGACCGTGATGTCAGGAAACCAGGAGGAAGCAAAAAAATAGTTGTACATAATAAGGAGGCACTTGCGTACGTACGACTATGGCCCTAGTGGGTCCCTACTGTCATCCAGTCAAAATAAAGTCATCTCATGAATCCTCATGTTCATTGACCATGTTAACAATGCTCGGCGCCACGGCGAGCGCAACAACTCGAAGGACGACGGAGAGGGCCTCGCGGGCCCTACGGATGGTCTGATACAGCACCCACTGCTCATTCAGGAAGCCAGGATCATCGGACACCTATGAGCACCTTCGAGAGACTGAGACGGCATGAAACGGTAAGGCCGCGCTTGGGAGCTCTGGTTTATTTCACACTTGTATTAAGATACAAGTGTAATTTACTCGTCATCGGAAACAACGCGTAAAATACAGGCGTAATGAAACCGAGGGCCCGAGGTCTGTAAGTAAAACCGGCGGGTTACGCGTGTAATTTGAGAGACCAGTGTATATTTTACTAGTCGAAATCGACCAACCAAGCGCTTCGCCCAAGACCATCTGCTTTTATTTACAAGCGTCAGTTTTACAAGCGGTTTTGGTTGGACAACGACGATCCAATCACGGCCTAAGATGATGAGTTGGTCGGAAGATCATATGGTTTCACGTCTAACCTACCCGACTTGTCGTATAGGCTATGAATGAAACATAAGACGATGAACTTCTTAAGCACGGAAACTACAGAAGAGAATGATCTTCCTAACAAGCAAATCACTGGCATTAGATCGACATGCAAAACAATACGAAGCATTATTCTCAGGAGGCACGGTGAACAGCTCGTGATGCCGCATGCCACAACATTCCAAGCTCAACTTTGCAATCAAACACAAGGCCTGGCATTACATAGACAATATTCAGAACAAACTCTTAAAATATCTTACATAAGTCAACATTCATGTGAAAATGCATCTCAGCAGAGTAAATATTTACTTCTGAACTGAAGACAGGAATAGGAAAAAACGATCGACGTTGCTCACAGCAAAGGGCGTCCCACTCAAAAATATCAAATGCATGTCTTCTGGCTAACATCAATGAGCAAAAATTGACAAGGTTTTCCAATTCCAATATATTAAACTAATGTCAACTTTGACAAGCTTTTCCCATTCAAAATATGTAATGCCTATGATTGTGGAACGGGCAGGGTTTGTCATCAGTTTGTCATCTGATAGTCCGGTGGCTCAAGGTGACGACGAATGATTAGAGAACCATTCGATGTATTGTGCATGATGAAGTATTATGGAGGACACGAACCATCTGAACATTTTGTGCAGTTCCACTAAAATCAAGCTGAGCATCCCTGTGGATTTCGTATTTATATGCTTCCAGAAAACAAAGACACATCAGCACACACATGAATATTGGCCCCAGTGTCAACCCACCAATCGGTGGACTAACAAACTGAAAGTACGGTAAACAGATTACCATACCCAGATGCCCCATCATTGTTGCTTAGGGTGACATTAACAGAGTTGGAGTCCTGTCCTGGTTTCTTGGTACTTGTTTGGGCACTTGTTTGCTCAGTGTTCCTCCGAACCACAAGTAAAGCAGCCATCTCTCTTTTTGTCTTTCTTCTTACCCTTCTTAATGGCCAGTCCGGTGGCTCAAGGTGACGACGAATGATTAGAGAACCATTCGATGTATTGTGCATGATGAAGTATTATGGAGGACACAAACCATCTGGACATTTTGTGCAGTTCCACTAAAATCAAGCTGAGCATCCCTGTGGATATCGTATTTATATGCTGCAAGAAAACAAAGACACAGCAGCACACACATGAATATTGGCCCCAGTGTCAACCCACCAATCGGTGGACTAACAAACTGAAAGTACGGTAAACAGATTACCATACCCAGATGCCCCATCATTGTTGCTTAGAATGACATTGACAGATTTGGAGTCCTGTCCTGGCTTCCTGTACTTGTTTGGGCACTTTTTGCCCAGTGCACTCCACGTGTTGTAGAGTTTCCTATGCTCTCTGCAGACTAGTCATGTCACCAGCGTCTACTAATACTCTGTAAAGCTTTTCGATCATTCCTTGTGTAATGTAGCGCAAACAGTGACTGCTTCTTTCTGCAAAGTGGTAAGACCAACTGGACCTACTAGTGCAGCAGTTTGCCTTAGACACGTTGGCTCCTTTTGTGCAGTTCAACTAAAATCAAAGTCGGAATAAAAACGAGCTTTAATTTTGATATCCCTGTAAGCAAAAATAGGTATAAGGGAAACAATTACTGAGAAATAACGGTTGATGACCTGTACTCCCAGGAGAAAAACATCTACTGATCTACCTTATCTTAATGGGAAACAAAGCAGGAGAGTAGCAATTCTCAATCAGTGTGATTCATTCATATTAACTGAGACATTATCTTAACAATGCCTTGTTTCAACATGTATAAAGAACGACAAAGCAGAAAAGTATCATTCCTAAAACATGCGACTGATTCATTTTAACAGAGACATTATCTTAACAATACCTTTGTTAAACATGTAGAAAGAACTACAAAGCAGGATAGAACCATTTGCAAAACACTGTAACTGATATATAATAACAGAGACATTATATGAACAATACATTTCTTAAACATGTACTCCGGCCGATCCCTAACAGAAATGGTACTCCTGCCGATCCCTAACAAGTGTTGCAGTTTTGAACTAAGATTCAGTAGTTAATTCTGATGAAAGTAGGTATTGACCTTTCAAGACCAAGATTTGAAACAACTCCTGAGGAAGATCTAAAAGAGATCTCAACACATATATGGAAATCCGGTCTCATTTTGTGCAGTTCCACCAAAATTAAGCGAAGCAAAATGTCGCAATAGCAACAAGTTGAATAGATATCCCTGTTTTAACAGAGGCAAAAAGGAATCAATTACTGGCCAATAAAGGAGGATGAAACATGCGGCCACAAAAATGGTAATCCCGCCAATCCCTAACAAGTGTTGCAGTTTTGAAATAAGATTCCGTAGTTAATTCTGAGAGTGGCATTGCTTAATTTTACCAGCGGCATTAGATTAACAAAAAGCATAAACAGTTCCAGGGGAGAGTGAGCGCAACAACAACATGTGCTTCCATCTACTTATAAAGGGGGTGATGCAGAGTTTGTTGTAACAAAGCAACAAGCATAATGTCTGGGTTGGTCCCATTTTTGTTCACTACTTAATGGGAAAAGACAGCAATACAATAGCTTCAATTCAACATTTATTTAAAACAGTACCAATACAAGTAGCACATCATCTCAAAACACACTACATGATCATGTGGATGAAGGCAAGTACCAACCTGTCATGAGGCACACAAGATCACGTATGAATCTGCCAACACGAATAGGAAATCCAATCTCGTTTTGTGCAGTTGCACTGAAATCAAGTAAAGCCGCCGGTGTGACATATAAGTTTGCTATAGCAACAAGTTGAATAGATATCTCTGATTTAACAGAGGCAAAAAAGGAAACAATTACTGCCAATAAAGGAGGATGAAACATGCAGCCACAAAAAGAAGCATCTACCTTATCTTGATGGAAAACAAAGTATAGGACAGTAGCATTTCTAAAACGGTTGCATTGATTCATATTACCAGAGAAATTCTCTTAAAATAGTTCAGTAGTTAATTCTGAGAGTGGCATTGCTTAATTTTACCATCAGCATTAGATTAAGAAAAAGCATAAACAGTTCCAGGGGCGAGTGGGCGCAACAACACCATGTGCTTCCATCTACTTATAAAGGGGGTGATGCAGAGTTTGTTGTAACAAAGCAACAAGCATCATGTCTGGGTTGGTACCATTTCTGTTCCCTACTTAATGGGAAAAGAGATTAATACAATAGCTTTAGTTCAACATTTATTTAAAACAGTACCAATACAAGTAGCACAACATCTCAAAACACACTGCACGATCATGTGGATGGGACATGGGACATGCCAGCACCATGTGCGTCCACACGTATAAATGGGTGATGCAGAGTATGTAGCCAAGAGGCATATCTGCGTTGGTCCCATATTTGTTCTCTTTGAAACTTTTTCCTATTGAGGGCAGCAAATCTAGTCCTGCACAAACTACTCGACCCCCAGTTTCTTTCCCTTTTCAACAAAGAGTTCGGTTCCTTACAGATGTGTGTACTGGGTTACCCCCTTATTCCCTTTTCGACCAACAAAGCGGCTGGATAGCTAGTCTATACTACTTTCCCTCCCTCCTTTCCTCATTGAACCATGTCCTAGATTCATGCTCCACCCCACCGCACCCTTCTTTCCTCTTTGAACCAAGACCTAGATTCGACTACAGAATCGAAAAAGATCCGCATGCAGCTAGACCAATGACGGTTTCAAATAAACCTATACCTTAGGGTCGTCGGGATGTGGCAAGGCATGCGGTGGGAGGTCGGATCTGCCCACACTACGTACGGCAGTGAGGAAGAAGGGGTCGATGGCCCTCCCGCATAGGCGCTGGGTGAAAGAGAAAAGCGCAGCCGGCAGTGGATTGCCTCCCTCGCCGAAGGCGATAGAGTGAACGCTGCACCTCCTCCCCTTCCCGGTGCGACGGGATCCGGACGCCTCCTTCGCCAGCTGTGAGGGGGTGAGAGAGACAGAGGCCACAACGCAGTCTTGTTTAGACCTGGTGAAGAGGGTGAGAGACTGTGAATATAGCAAACCCTAGCAAAGGAACACTGAGCCTCCAGCATGTATATATATATATATATATATATATATATGTAGTGCGGCGAGAGTGTGGAGAGTGCAAACCCTAGAGAACAAGCGCTGAGGCTCCAGCTTATATATATACTGTAGTACGGACTGAGCTCCGGTGCCTTAACTGCACCTGCTTTTAGCTGTATGACAGGTGGGCCAGCCACATTTTGGGCCCACCTGTCATAAACCCAAAGGCAGGTGCACTAAAGTCAATGAAGCTGCGTCCATATAGTACGAAACGAAACGAATAATATATAGTGGAGTGGTTCTCTTATTCTCTCCATAACAATCGTTTTAAATAGTGTAAGTACGAAACGAAACTCTTTATTTAACGTACCTGTGAAGAAAACTACTACTCCCTCTGTTCCTAAATATTTGTCTTTATAGAGATTTCAACAAATGACTACATACGGAGCAAAATGAGTGAATCTACACTGTAAAAATGTCTATATACATCCGTATGTGGTAGTCCATTTCAAACCACTTGAAAGACAAATATTTAGGAACGGAGGGAGTACTTCCGATGAACTAACGATCCACGCGTCCTGGTCACACTTCCTGTCCTTCACGTGCGGTACACTACCCTCCCTTAAGTGAACAACCACACATGCGCCAAATTATCGGAAACGTGTGAGAGTGTGTACAAATAAAGAATTTTAATTTCAATTATCGGAAAGGTTTGAGAGTATGTACAGTTTACCCTCTCTAATAATTATGGTTTGTTGTGTTCGGCCTAAACTTGGTCAAACTTTATAAAGTTTGACTTCAGTCAAATCTAATATGCGGAGTAAATAAAAATGGAGGGCTACTACGTCCATCCGGGTTTTTAGTCCACACCATTTTTTTAATCAAAGTTAATAGCTGGACAAATACAATTACAGGGGAGCTGGAGACAAAGTTGTGAGAAGGATTAGAAATCAATACAAAACTTATGCTCTTAGTACCAACGTCGATCCTTCTTCGAGGAAACATTTGGTTCATAGCCAATTGTGTGATAAAATTGCACCAACGTGAAAGACGACTGCGTCTCCAACGCAACCAAGGTGAACGGACGAAGGATATCATCTTTGTGGGTAACAAGCAAAGAGCACTGATGGAAGACAGCTTGTTTTTCATTGAAAATCGATCAGCTTCACCAGCCGACGCAACCATGAGGCGTAACCATGAGCATCGATAGGTCATCGTGGTGATGCATCATCCATTTGGCATCAAGTTTGGGTGAGGCACCTATGAAGTTCGAGAAATCCTCACCGTGGTCTGTTTCTTCTCAGTAATCAAGCTCGAGGAAGGAAGAACCACGTGGCAAAGGACAGTGAGGCGGAACAACAATGGCCATCCAATTTTGTGCAGTTCCACTAAAATTGAGGAAGACATGCCCGGGTATGGAGATACGCATCGTTGTTTCCAAAAATATAAAAAAGGGATATAGTGTTGTTACTTTGTTTTACAAGATTAACAACGACATCTCAATTGTCAATAAGAATTATGAAAAGTACACCAACAAACAGAAACATCATGATTATCTTGATGGGAACTAAACCAGGATACGCGAGAAAACAAGCATTTCTTCATTTAACCAGTGATAGTATTAGATTAGCAGCAGCAATAGGAGCATATGGACAATGACCGCACAACCACCATGTACTTTTTGTCGAAACAACATGTATACCTCCACCGAGGCATAAATCAGGACAACTTTTCGAGTGGCATTTCCTCTATAATAGTAGGTGATGTTGGACCAGCCGACGAACCCTAGCTACTATACATGGGGAGCTGGGGAGTAGTCGCATGGAAGAAAACCCGCATGCAGTGACCTAGGGAGCTGGACCAGTACAAGAAGTTATACCTCAGGTGGGCGAGATGTCGCTTAGGCGGGCGGGCACGATCTGCCCACACGACGGCAGCGAACAAGGGCGCGGAGGACCTTCATCCGCGCCAGCGCCGGCTCCGAGAGGACGGTGCGCATCGGCTTCCTCCATCTCCGACGGCGACAATGTCAACGCTGCACCTCCTCACCTCCCGCAGCGGACGGGATTCGGCCGGATCTGTGACCGCCGGTGAGGAGAGAGATAGTGTGGACACTGTCATCTTGTTTTGATATGGAGAGGGTGAGAGAGCAAGACGCGAGAAACTCTATCAAACAAGAGGCTATAATGGAGTAAAACAATCTCTCCATAGCAGCGGTTTTAAATAGAATATGCGTGTTCCCGGAAAAAAGAAACGAAAACTGGCGGACAATTTTTTAACGTACCAAGAAAGAAAACTCGATCAAAAACACGCCCCCGCTTCCAGGTCGCGAGAGTCATCGCGTACACACACATAGACATAGACATGCATATCCATGTTTACGTAAAATTCCATTTCCATTTCCATCTCCATCTCCAATCATATTTGTCCAACTGGCACATTATTTACGTTGTTAATTATATACGCGGCAATATTAACGTACAACATCTCTTGTTTGCAGGCGTCCGGACCGCTGCCACGGCCGCTCCTGACCAACCCGAACCTTCTTCATCACCCACGCGTGCTTCCCGCCTGAAACGGTCAGTGCTGCATTCATGCCCGGCCAGAGCGGACGCGACCTCTCACTGGCGCCGGCATTGAAGCGGTGCGTCGGCCGAGAGAGCGTCGCCCGCGCCGCTTCCTGGTGCACGCGACTGCTTCGCGTTCAAAGGTCGCAATAGCCGGCCACAACATGCATGTAAAAAGTTCTTGGGAGTCCGTGCTACAGCTAGTTGTCCTCCCCCAACTCGTCAATCTCTTCCAGTAGTACTAGTACTCCATGGCGCGATCCATCGACAAGCAGGTGGGAAAGTTATCGTATACTCGGTTTGCGGTGAGTGGCATGCCGAGCGACCGTGTGGGGTCGAGCCGTGGAGGAGGGTGAGACACGAACGCGACAGACGTGATTTAAACGTTGGTTTTGCTCTATGGCGTGATCCAACGAAACGAAACGTTGGTTTCTCTCTGTTTCCATTTTTCTCCGGAAAAACGGAAACTTTCCACTCCATTTTCATTCTTACTCCAAGGTTGCCCCGTTACAACATTCCATCAAATACAAAGGAAAACTAACACGCATGCTGATGCATCTCAATGATTCACACATCATAGCCAATATTTACTTCACAACTGAAGACAAAAGTTGTGAGAGCATGTACGAAAGAAAAACTACTGATGGGGTCACTACGACTTAAACCCTAAACAGGATTTAATTTCCTGGCCAGGTAGAACCTGTCGAAGGAAAGACGGCTGGCACCCTCGGATCATACGATGCTTTTGTGCAGTTCCACTAAAATCGAGCTGAGCATCCCTGATGGCAAAGATATTGAAGAAGTGTGATTGGAATAATAGTACTGGCACTAGTTCATGAGACATAAACTCGTCACAAGTAAAAGCCGGTAGAAGTAGAGAAAGATCGACATGGAGATGGAGCTAGTACGTGGGGAGCTGCGGTAGTGGAGCAAGCCGGCTCCGAAAGGAAGATGGACTACCTGGGACGTCGGGCTGTAGCTAGAAAGACGGTTGGGACGTGGCATCGGCCCATACCGCGGTGACCCCCGATTGGGACGCACCAACTGTGGATTTTCTCCCTCGCCGATGTCGACCGCGTCTACGCAGAACATTGTTCCCTTCCCCCAGCTGCGGGATCAGGCCGGATATGTGACCAGCGGTGTGGCCACCGTCGTTCTATGCTTGTGAAGAGAGCAACCCAAGCAAGCAGGCTTGTAGCTTAGGCTCCTGCTAGTGTATATATAGTGGTTTTCTTTTGCTCTCCATATCAACCATTTTATATTGCGTACGTGTCATTGAAGAGTGAAATGATGGTTGCTCCTTTAGTGGCCCGTACACGTACTCCCCCTACGTGTATGCAACAGTCACACGTACACATGGTCGCAAAAACGCGCACGACGCCCTAATGCATGCATATCCGAGCACACGACGGAACACACACGGTCACGCTCAAGTGCTCAACCTACACGTCCATGCACACACATACTCAGCTAGGGTGAGCTAGTGACCGTATAAACTCCGGAAAATGTATATATTGAGCGCAATGAGTGTATTATGAAGTCCACTGACCATATTTTTACAAATATACAGTGACAGACAGTGTATTTATCTCGTTTGAAATTAAGCCATATTAACCGGAAAGGAGGCAGTATGGACTAGCATTACTTTGCTGTGTCCCGTCAACTTGCCGAACGAGGAGAAGCTTGCGCGCGGTGGCTCGCAGGACAAGGAGAAAGTTTTGACTAATGCAAGCTCTCCCTCGCTCAGGCAGTGGACGTGCAACAGTTAATTCGGTGTCAGATTGCCAGAAGCATACACTATACTAGTACTATTATTGTTCGACTTCCCGAAGAGGCGAACAGCCAAGCGCAAAGTTTACTAGTACTAGTACTACTACTATAGTCTATAGAGGTATGTAGTATAGTAGTACTAGGAACCAGATGGAGGAGCGTCTGCACTCTTATTATATTTTTAAAATGTGATAAAGCAATCTTCAAGACATTTGATTCTCTTCGAGGGTTCTCGCATGTGATAATGGAAGTTGATTGCATGGAACACTCGCCACAATTCTCGCTTAATTCTGGCTCATATCCTGTTACAAATAGGAGCGCTCGGTAATATTTCCTCTTTTTTGTTATTCAGCATGTAAACAGGTCAGCAAACCTTGCGGCGTATCTTTGTGCGAACCGTGCTTGCTGCACTTTGAATGTGGCCGAGAGCTGGCTTGATGAAACACCTCGCTTCCTACTTCTTTTTTGCGGGTTACCTCGTTTCCTAGTGACCAGTGTCTTGGCTGATCGTCCTAAGAATGCTTATATATGAATAAATCTCTCTCATTTACCCGCAAAAAAGATTAAGCCATATTAACCAGAAAGGAGGGAGTATGGACTAGCACTACTTTTTGGTGTGTCCCGTCAACTCGCAGAACGACGAGAAGCTTGCAGGACAAGGTGAAGCTCGCTTACGCCTTTTGACTAATGCAACGTACCCTCGCCCAGGCGTTGGACATGCATCAGTTCATTCGGTGTCAGATTGCCAGAGGCATACACTGTAGTACCGAACATGCGGAGTACCATCATTGTTCGACTTCACGAAGAGGCAAAGAGCCAAGCACAAGGTTTAGTAGTACGAGTAGTACTACTACTAGAACCGCATGGTGGAGCCTCTGTACTCTTATTTTTAAATCTCTGATAAAGTACACATTTATTCCGGAGAAGGGCGGAAAACGGCAGCCCAACATGTAATGATGATATCGATCAACCATGCTCGAATATCTTGGCCTCCGTGCGAGCCCGTCTGTGTGTTCTCGCTCCTCATCTCTCTCAAGGAACGGCGGGTTGGCCATTTTGCCGTCAATTGAGATCGGTTTGCTCACACTCCGGTCCCACATGTCAGTGATACGCCAAGAGGAGGTGCGTTGACCGACTGGCCATACGCGTATTTAGTTTTGCACCTTCATACTTCTCCTCCCTCCGTCACAGTTTACAGGGCGCGCTTCATTATAATGCATTTCCACCACCAGAGAGACTTTAGATGCGTTTGGTTTAATGCTCAATTAATTAGGGCGTGGTAACCTCAATCAAGTCCACATTTTTCTCTTGATGTACTACGGAGTGGAGTAAGTGCATGCATGTGTGTACTCGGGGTGGAAGCACTGCATGCATGTGTGTACGCATTATTTCCTCTAGTAATAGACGCCGTGCTATAACTACCAATGCTATTTTTCAGGCCGATCACTAGTCGCCTTGGTCCCAGAGATTTTTTCTTTTTCTAAAGCGCGCTCTATAAACAGTGACGGATGGAGTAGTATGATCGGATTCAAAGAAGAGCGTATTGATGGTTGCTTCTTCCGAGCAACTTACAGTGGGAAAGGTGGGGCTTATGATTTGACTGCTCATTACTCACTATTAATGCGGCGCAACGACCGGGCTGAGTCTCCCATGCGGCTGTGCACTATCCCCTCGGTTCTTAAATATACTCCGGAGTATTTGTCTTTCTAGAGATTTCAACGAGTGACTACTCAAATATTTGTCTTTTTAGAGATTCAAATGGACTACTATATACGGATGTATATAGACATATTTTAGAGTGCAGATTCACTCATTTTGCTCCGTATGTAGTCACTTGTTGAAATCTCTAGAAAGACAAATATTTAGGAACGGAGGGAGTACACATACGAAGCAAAATGAGTGAATCTACACTCTAAAATATGCCCATTTGAAATTTGTAAAAAGACAAATATTTAGGAACGAAGGAGTATAATTTTGTGCATGGCACATGGACCCGGATGCCGAAGAGGTTTCTGGCAATGCTATCAAGCTTCCAGCATTTGTTTACATAATTGACGTACTATACAAATAATTTTCCAGCTACATGAAATTGTACAATGGTGTGAGCTTTCAGCTTTTGTTTCGTGTGTCTTGCCATCGATGCTCTTTCGAAAACAATAAAAAACTAACTTCCTTGCTAATGCATCTCAATTATTAGCAGATGAGAGCTAATATTTACATCACAGTTGAAGACAAAGTTGTGAGAAGGTGTTAAATTAAAATTGATCCATGCTTTCATTGGCAGCAACGTCCCCCAGCTCTGTCTAAATCAACAAGGCATGTTGGGAAAAAAGTAGCTGTCTGGAGCATGCAACATTCCGATCATTTTGTGCAGTTCCACTAAAATAGAGCTGAGCGTCCCTGTTCCAAACATATTAAGTGTGATTACGATAATAGAGGACTGCTGATGAAACAATAAACACACAAATAGAAGCCGGTCACCTTTGCATTCTCTCTTAAGACTAACTAGTTGGAGAAGATTAGGCTCGGAGTTGGATGAGGAGGATAGAGCAAAACCAAACTCCCTTTGTGCAGTCGCACTGAAATGTAGAGACGTTGCCCGTGTGACATTTTGGTAGAACTGCACAAAAGACTCTTCAGAAAAAAGTGATTTGTGCAGTTCACCAAAAGGTCGCAATAGCAACGAGGTGAAATGGATAGCCCTGTTTGCAAAAAAGAGGTAGAAAGGAAACAATTACTGGCCAATAACAGTTGATGACACATGCGACGACAAAAAAGAAGCATATTCCTTGTCCTAAGGGAAGATAACAACACTGTTGTGTTTGTCTAAAACGGTGTGAGGACGAGATTGCAATATGGAAAGTACGCCGGACGAGCTACGTTTTGGGCAAAGAACTATGGAAGATCCACATGCAGCGTCGTGGGAAGACGGGCAGTGGAGCAAGGCCGGAGGGGATACCTGGAGGTCGTCGGGATGTAACTAGGTGAGCGGCGGCGGGCGAAATCTGCCCATACTGCGGCAGCGAGCAGGTGGCGTAGGCCCTACCGCGCCGGAGCTTGGTCAGAGAGAACGGCGTGTACCGCAGATCGGGACGTGCTGCCTCGGCGCCATCGAATGGGAAACGATGCACGTCCTCCCTTTCCGCCGGCGGACGGATGCGGCCAGATCAGTGACCAACGGTGAGAGAGAGAGAGAGAGAGGCCACCGCAGCCTTGTGTGAGATACTCTGAAGAGAGACAAACCAGGCAGGCAGGCTCCATTGTATATAGTGGAGCGGACTACCTTTTTCTCCATAAAAATTGTTTTATATTCTGTGTACGTGCCATTGAGCGATATAACTTTATTTAAAAATAACGCGCCAACGCATCAAGTCAAACTTTGTTTCGTGCACGCATGCGTGGTACACGACCTCCGTAGGTAAACAACCGCTACACGCGTTCAAATTAGCACGTGGGCTGCCATTTCGTACAGAAATGAGCTCCACCGTGTACCCGCGCGGGTGTGGCCGGGCACGAAGCGTGAGTACGTGCACGGTGCACCTATTCTCTTCTTGTATACGTACACCACCTACGTGGGGTTGTGTGATAGAGATACAAACGGAGAGAGATATAGTGTGTGGGTTCCTGAGAGTTTTTTTGGGGGGGGTCAATCAAAAAATGTAACATATGCAATGTGTGTGAAATAGAGTCCTGGATATATCATATATATAGAGGGGGCGATCCACGAGAAGAGAGTGGAGGTATCATCGGCTTGAGGTGTCCATAGAATCGAAGAGAGGGATGATGTGTGTGTGTGTGCGTGTGCGCGCGTGATCGATAAAGAGTGCCATCGAATTTGTGTGTGCCCACGTCAAAGATATAGAGTGGCTGGCCTACTGGAACGTGAGAGGGGACAAGTGCAGTTTGTCTCTGTGGCATGGATACCTACCTACAACGCTCGACTATCGGTGTGTGGTGGGGGGAGGGAGGCCTGATTAACTATAGAGGTACAATGGCTGGTATATGTGTGGAGGAGGAGAGAGGCCTACCTCATGTATTAAGGGAGATCAATCTACGTCATGTATTAAGGGAGATCGATCGGCATCCATGCATATGTGTAGGAGAGGAATAAGGTTGGGAGAGAGACAGAGCTAGAGTGTTGGAGGGGGTGGTAGTGGAGTTGCTTCTAACAAATGGTGGGATAGGCTTGCTAGACAACCGGAGGGCACGCCTGCAATATCAATAAGAGAGGGGATGGCTGCCTGTCTGTGCACGTGCGTGTGAGAGACGGGTCAGGAGGCATGCACGAATGATGAGGGGGGACGATATGGTTGTGGTAAGCAGACATAACTACATAGGAAGAGCAATCGTCCTTTGTCAGAGAAAGAAGAGAGATAACTTGTGAGGTACGTCGATCGATGGGGGGAAATAGTTAAAGTCGACCTAGGTATATGTTGGGAGATCGATCGGTATACATGCATGTGTGTGTTAGAAGCAAATGAGGCACGGGGAGAAGGATAGAGAGAGAGGGATGCATCTAGGAGGTGGTGCGAGAGTCATACTATATCGAGGGGGAAGGAGTGTGCGAGTACGAGATCGATGAAAAGAGTGGTGGGAGTGAGGCATTGACGGTGATAAGAGAAGAGGGGAAGCTTGTGTTTGTGCTAGGCACACCTGGCTAGAGAGGCATATCGATCGATGTGTGCCATAAAGAAGGATTTGGGGGGCCTACACACACCGTGGGTGAACGACCTAAAGTGAAAAGACGAATTTGCGCGATGGAGCTAGAGAATGCTGAGGGAGGGTGAGAGGGATGTAGGCGTGTGCATGCACGAGGGAAAGTTAGCGCTAGCTACAAAGATAAGAGGATTGTGTGGGTGTAAAAGACGAATAGAGATCATACTTCATTATAAAAAGCGGATTCGGATATTTGAAGACTTTATCATAGTGTTTTAAACCGACGCATGTGTGAATATATGTAACGGTGATACACATGGTGTGGTTATGAACATGTTATACTACATATAATATATTTCATCTCTACTCTTATAAAAAACGGAGTTGTTGATTGGTGTGCTTGCCATCCTGCAATATAGGCCGTCTGATTTATATCTGACGGATAGGAAGGAAACTATGGAAATTTTGAAAAAAAATATACCCACACCCCTCTCCATATTTGCAAATTAGGCCTCCCCTTGATCATGTTGATGTTCTGTGGAACGCATGGGCATCTTGCTAGTACTACGTATAATATATAGAACATTGATCATAATTTGGGCTAATGTGTGGCTTTTGCAGCTCAGGTCTAAATACTTGTCATAATGTAGGGGGCGGGGCACTATACTATGTGTGATAAACACGGTGTACGTATGTAACATGGTTTAGATTATGAATATATAGTTAGTACATCAAATGTACTATTATTTGGAATCAACATCAAGTGTATTCAAAAAATAGAATTTGAGTTCATGTAGTACACATAGTTCATATCTATCTCTATAGTAATCATGTGGTGTGTTATTAAGGTAATACACGAATGATGGTTGAAGTTGGTAACAATCATGATTGTAGATTCTTATTGAAATAGAGAAACGAATTCAAATTCAGTTCGAATTGCAGTGGTAGTATAGACATTTGGAATGCACTAAAATGTTGGTATGAGTAGGTTACATGCATTATACAGCAAGCGAAAAAATTTAATTGGACACAACATGGATTCATACTCCCTCCTTCCATCTATATAGGGCGTAATGCGTTTTTTAAGACCGCCTTTGACTATTGACAAGATTAATAGTACATGACATGCACAATGTGAAAATTATATCATTGAAAGAACCTTTCAGAGACGAATTTAACGGTGTGCTTTGTGAAGTTGCATGTCATATATTATTGCTCTAATATTTGGTCAAAGATAGCATCAAAAATGCATTAGGCCCTATATAGATGGAAGGAGGAAGTAGCTTTGAATAGCATTTTTATAGTAAAACAGGGCAATACTCTCTCTTTGTGTGGTGTGAATAGTTTTATTTTTTTCGTTTTCTTTTTCGTTGAGGGAAGTGCGAATTGATTTGGTACGTACAAGTACAATATTACACATTTTGTCCCTAAAATTCAACCAGCGCCTTGTTATATCCCAAAAATTCAGATATCGTGCTCCCAAAACTAGCGCGTTCACAACCCGCGCCTTGCTATCCTGAAATTACAACGCGCGCGAAAACTCCCTCCAGCTGCCAAATCCCGACACGCGAAATCCCCCTTCTAACCCTGAGCCGAAAGGGCCGCTAGTTCAAATCGGTGGGGGGTACTTTTGTAACACACCCTACATTTTGGACAAGCGCGTCCCTAAGTCATGGTTCACCCCTCCCATCACCTCCTTTTTGCCATTCGAAATCCCAGGCCGCCATAACCTCTCCGCTCCAGCCGCGAAACCCCACCCTCCTCCGTCCGCCACCTCACTGCTGCCCAGCCGGAGCCTCTTCCCCGACGACGTCGTCCACCGCAACAGCTCGACGTCCCTCGTCCACCTCCCCGGATGAGGATCCGTCGTCCATCTAATCTTCCCGCCGGTTCAGCCGCCCCGTCCTCCACCTCCAAGGAGCTGCTCCGACGATCACCTCGTCTATCGCGGCTGCTCCATCCCCACAGCGCCGCTTTAACCTGCTCCACCGGAACCGCAGCATCCTCACCGACTCCTCGGACGAAGCCGAGGCCTACTCGGCGCCACCAAAGAGGTTGTACACTCATCGCATCGCACCTTCTCCTTAACTCGACCTCCCGGCGCCGACGGTGCTCCATCCCGCACCCTCATGGAGTGGCTACCTTGAAGCCAGCGCCGCGGGTGACATCTCCATGGCAGCTCTCCCCCAGTGCAAGGCCCCTTCGGCGGCGGCGACCATACCAGCCGGATCTGCTGCTGCTGCTCTGGCTCTTGCTCGCTCGCTCGTGCTGCTGCTGCTGCTCTCCCCCTCGCTCGTGCTGCTGCTGCTGCTCTCCCCCTCGCTCGTGCTGCTGCTCTACTCCGATTTAGCTACACTTCAGTCGACTAAATCGACTTTTGGGTCAGTCGATTTTCAGGGGGGGGGGGCTCGCCGGAGTTAAGGAAGAACCACCCGCAGCAGGGACGGGGGCTCACCGGAGAGGTACCCCACTATCTATCTTAGGGTTCAGGGTGGGGGCGGGGGGCCTAGAGGGCTGGCCGGGGCGGCGGTGGACCAGCGTTGGGGAGTTGTTTCGGGGCGGCGAGGCGGCGCTGGGGCCGGCGGTTCGGCCGGTGGTGGCTGGCGGCTCACGGGGGGTGCAGGTTGAAGATGAACTGCAGGCCCTCCCTAAACTACTCCCTCCGTTCCAAATTACTTGTCGCAAGTATGGATGTATCTAGATGTATTTTACATGTCAAGTGCCTCTCTGCTACCATTGCATTCAGTTTCGACAGTAACATTCAGATTCCACAGTAAATTTCAGTTTCGACAGTTAAGTTCAGAGTCAACAGTTTTTACCTCATCTGTTGTAGTCAGGTGGTTTTTGGTGATGTAAATTTTACATCTATTTTAGATCATCTATTGGAGATGCTATTAGAATCCCACTTGAGATTGACGATGTCTGCCTTGTGCTGCTTCAGCCTTGACGTCTTACGGCTCACCGGAGCTGCTCCAACGACAGAACAATCCATCACAACAGAGCAGTGCCCTGGACGCTGTCTACAGATTCCTCAGATCTTCCTCCACATCTCCGACAGCCACCTCTGCCTCAACTGCTTCAGCGACCAACCCAATGATGCTGAGGTCGACACGGATACGGCAAAGAGGTTGTACACTTGTTGCATCACTTATTACAATACACTCATGTCGATCCATTAGGGCTATTTTGGTTCAACGGAAAAACATAGCAATAGGGAATTTTCCAATGGCACTCTACTATTCAATTATTCATGCATTTTGTTGAAAGGAATGAAGAAAAACATCCACCTGGACCTACTTTTCAAAATCCTATGCATGAAAGCAAGACCAAGTGCATTAGTGGCAGAATAACATTCTAACTGTACACGCTTTCATATGGTTTCACTTTATTTTGGCCATGTTTCTTTGCATTCCTCTGCTCTTCCAATTCCTGTAAACCAAACACCCAAGTTGACAGAAATCCTGTGTTTACAAATGCTCTGTTTACCATGTGCATTCCTATCCTATTCCGGTGTTTTTCCTATCCCTGCGTTTTTAGAATCGTGCAAGCCAAATGAGCCCTTACAGAATTACTTCAGTTACAGGTAGGTGTCGAAGGGAACTTTGTGTGGTTTGTCCTGCTCCTGCCGCGACGTCGTCCACCTCACCTGAGCTGCTCCATCGACAGAAACATCCACCAAACCAGACATCACGACTCCTGACCGTCTTTCGCCGCCTCAGATCTCCTTCCCTGCCGCCGGCACCCACCGCAACGGCATCATCATCATCGACTCAGCAGATGAACTTGAGGAGTAACACCTCGAGAATCATGCTACAGAAACTCTCTGAGATTAGGCTAATCATGTTGCTAAACAGGGCTTGATCACAATTGCATCACATTTCTTTTCAAACTCCTAGTTCAAACTTCAATTAAAATCAAAGTGGAAAATAAAAGTTTTCAAAAATTTAAATAAAAATGTTCGGTGGGTGCCAAATAATACACTGGTAATTATGGTGGAGAAAACACATTTTTATAAAATACCTAAATACTTTTAAATGAAATAAAACAGAAAAGAAAATAAACAAATAAAAAGAAAACAGAAAACAGAACAGACAAAGAAAAAGAAAAAAAGAGAAGGCCCTCCCCCCCACTGGACCCCTGGCCAACTGGGCCGACCCCCGGCCCAGCCCACCTCTCCCCCTCGCCCCCTTCCCTGTTCCCCCGACCGGGGTCGGAACAGGGGCCGGTCCCCGCCGCACCACCTCGCCGGCGACGGGGAGGATAAGGGCGCCAGCACCCCCCCCCCCCCCGCCGCCGCCTCGGGCCTCTCTCCCACTCACCCCGCTCACCTCTCGGCCCCTGCGCCTCCCTCTTCCCCTCCCAGATCCGCGCCGCTCTCTTCTTCCCCACGCCCGACGCGCTCGCCGCCATTCCCGTCGTTCACACGGCCACCGTGCCCCAATCGCTACCTCGCCGTGTCATACGCCGTCGCCACCCTCGACTACACCACCTCCGCCTCTCCGTTGAAGCTCGGAGCCACTGCAACGGCCTTCCCGAGCTCGTCTTCAACTGCGGACGCCGGCGACCCCCTTCTTCCCCGGCGCCGACCTGCTGCTCCTAAGCTCTCACCGGCCTCCGTGTGCCGCGCGGTGAGCCTCTCCCCCCCTCCTCCCCTGTCCTTTCTCTCTCGCGCGCCCCCTAGCTTCTTCCCCGCGCGCGCCCGAACGCCGCGCCGCGGAGCTCGCCGCCGGCGGGTCTCCGGTGACCTTTTGGTCACGGGCTCAAGCCCGCAGCACTCCCCACCGCACGTAGATGCTCCCCAGCTCCTCCGCTTGCCCGATCTCGCGCCGAACCAACGTTGTCGTTGCTCGCCCGAAGCACCTCGCCGCCGGCGATCTCGAAGCGCTCGCCCCCGCCCGTTCCAGCCCCTCCGGCCACCACCGTTGGACGCGCGGCGCCGAGCCGCGTCGAACGCGCCCCGCCACGACCCCGCAGACCCCCTGTGTGTGAAACCCGCGCCCCTCCCGAGCCGCGCCGCCGCGTTTGGCTCGTCGGAGTCGCTCCGGCGCCGGCCGCCGACGTGGCTGGCCTGGGCCCACCCCCAGTGCCACTGCCAGTGGGCCCGTGGGCCCCGTTGACTGGGTCCACCCAGTCAACGTGCTGACTGGGTAGGCCCAGCCACTGACATGCGGGCCCCGCCGCAAAAAAACAGAAAATGTTTTATAAATAAAAATAATTAATTAATCTAATCATTCACTGACAGGTGGGCCCAGTAGTTAATTAACTAAAAATTAATTAATTTAATCTTCTGTTAACCCACTGTCTATGACAGGTGGGTCCCCCGTGTCAGTTTTGACCAGTCAACCGGACTGTTGACCGCTGACGTCACTCATACGTCATGCTGACGTCATATCCCTTTTCTGTTAATTAAATAATTCCAGAAATTCAAATAATCTTTGAAAATTCATATCTTTTAAACCGTAACTCGGATGAAAATGTTTTCTATATGAAAGTTGCTCAGAACGACGAGACGAATCCGAATACGCAGTCCGTTCGTCCACCACACCTCCCTAACCTATCGAACTAGCAACTTTCCCCCTCCGGTCCGTCTGTCCGAAAACGCGAAACATCGGGAATACCTCCCGGATGTTCCCCCCCCCCTTCGCCGGTACCACCTACTGTCGCGTTAGGACACACCTAGCACCGTTCATTGTCATGTCACGCATCGTCATGCTTATGTTTGCATTGTATTTACTGTTTCTTCCCCCTCTTCTCTCCGGTAGACTACGAGACCGACACTGCTGCTGCCCAGTTCGACTACGGAGTTGACGACCCCTCCTACTTGCCAGAGCAACCAGGCAAGCCCCCCCCCTTGATCACCAGATATCGCCTATTCTTCTCTATACTGCTTGCATTAGAGTAGTGTAGCATGTTACTGTTTTCCGATATCCTATCCTGCTGCATAGCCTATCCTTGCTACTACTGTTGTTACCTTTACCTGCAATCCTACATGCTTAGTATAGGATGCTAGATTTCCATCAGTGGCCCTACATTCTTGTCCGTCTGCTGTGCTATACTATCGGGCCGTGATCACCTGGGCGGTGATCACGGGTATATACTTATATACTACATACATGACACATGTGATGACTAAAGTCGGGTCGGCTCGTAGGAGTACCCGCAAGTGGATCTTTGTGGCGGAGCGACAGGGCAGGTTGAGACCGCCCAGGTGAGAGGTGGGCCTGGCCCTGGTCGGCGTTCGCGGTTACTTAACACGCTTAACGAGATCTTGGTATTTGATCTGAGTCTGGCCATTTGGTCTATACGCACTAACCATCTACGCGGGAGTAGTTATGGGTATCCCGGCGTCGTGGTATCAGTCGAAGCCTTCTTGACGTCAGCGACTGAGTGGCACGCGCCGGATTGGACTGGAACGCCACTAGGCTAGGTCTGCTTCCGGCCGCGTACGCAACGTGCAGGTGTGCATAGGGCGATGGGCCCAGACCCCTGCGCGCATAGGGTTAGACCGGTGTGCTGACCTCTCTGTTGTGCTTAGGTGGGGCTGCGACGTGTTGATCTTACGAGGCCGGGCATGACCCAGAAAAGTGTGTCCGGCCAAATGGGATCGAGCGTGTTGGGTTATGTGGTGCACCCCTGCAGGGAAGTTTATCTATTCGAATAGCTGTGTCCCTCGGTAAAAGGACGACCCGGAGTTGTACCTTGACCTTATGACAACTAGAACTGGATACTGAATAAAATACACCCTTCCAAGTGCCAGATACAACCCGGTGATCGCTCTCTAACAGGGCGACGAGGAGGGGATCGCCGGGCAGGATTATGCTATGCGATGCTACTTGGAGGACTTCAATCTACTCTCTTCTACTTGCTGCAAGATGGAGATGGCCAGAAGCGTAGTCTTCGACAGGACTAGCTATCCCCCTTTTATTCTGGCATTCTGCAGTTTAGTCCACTGATATGCCCCTTTACACATATACCCATGCATATGTAGTATAGCTCCTTGCTTGCGAGTACTTTGGATGAGTACTCACGGTTGCTTCTCTCCCTCTTTTCCCCCTTTCCTTTCTATCTGGTTGTCGCAACCAGATGTTGGAGCCCAGGAGCCAGACGCCACCGTCGACGACGACACCTACGACACTGGAGGTGCCTACTACTACGTGCAGGCCGCTGACGACGACCAGGAGTAGTTAGGAGGATCCCAGGCAGGAGGCCTGCGCCTCGTTCGATCTGTATCCCAGTTTGTGCTAGCCTTCTTAAGGCAAACTTGTTTAACTTATGTCTGTACTCAGATATTGTTGCTTCCGCTGACTCGTCTGTGATCGAGCACTTGTATTCGAGCCCTCGAGGCCCCTGGCTTGTATTATGATGCTTGTATGACTTATTTATGTTGTAGAGTTGTGTTGTGATATCTTCCCATGAGTCCCTGACCTTGATCGTACACATTTGCGTGCATGATTAGTGTACGGTCAAATCGGGGGCGTCACAAGTACACGGGTCCACAAGAGAGGTCGCACTCTTTTGTTTCTGCTTATGTTATGCATTGCTTAAAATTACCTGTTACTTTATCGTCCTGTTCACCTCTTGGACTCCAAGTCAGGTCCAAATTAATGTTCAAACTTGAGTTCTAAATTAGTTGCGGGGCACATATCAAGGAAGCAATGAATAGTATCTCTGTCTACTATCTGGTTCACCTAGGGTATGCCTATGTTGTTCATCTTGGGTGGGAAACAAATAGTAAAGCAATAATCATATGTCTTTTTATTAAATTAAAGCAATCATCAGCCTGCCATCATTATTTTTTGATCCATCCACTGGTTGTTACCATCACTCTAAATTTCTGCATGCTCTCCTTACATAATCTCACCATATTTTTTTCGTATGCATGTCAGATATTGTACACAGTCATGTTGAACATGTAGAGAAAAAGAGAAGAGTTTTGCGCGGCAATACAATGTCATGCAGACATCGCTCCATGGTGGGTTCAATGGCAAACCCTCCCCACCCCTCTCCAGATTGTAATCCAAAGGAAGATATATGTTCTGAGGCGGATTCAGACGCCGCTGACCACTCCTATTTACCCCCCCCCCCCAAGGTGTTTGCTCTACCTTGGCATGATGATGTTAGTCATATCATGCATATGTTGCCTTGCAGCGCCTACTTTTGACATCATATATGTCATCTGCTTAGTTTAGACATGTTCTGTAATGCCACCTGTTTATTTTCTATATCATATATGGGAATTATGCAGTCTCATGTCTTTTAGCCAGCCATAATATATGTGAAATGTGCAATGCCATCCTGTTTAACCAGGCATCATATATTTTAATGATATCTTGCCCATCCTTTTCTTCATTACATTTCCATTTGTCGAACATGTTTGTACATTAAACTACTCTTCCTGTGAATCAGCCATTTGGGTGGGAGATTGAAAAATCTGGAGTGAAAACAAGGCCTTCAGAGCAGACAGTGCTACCTGTCGAAGCAGATCTCTTGTTGGGTCCCGATAGCTCCTCAGAGATGGACTCAGAGACAGATGACCAGTCCTATTCCCCCACCGAGGTGTATGCTCTAACTTGGGACGGTTATACTGCTCATATCATGCATATGGTGTCTTGCATTGCATAGTTTAGACATCATATACACAATATTCAACATCATGTTCTTAGTTCAGACATCATATCTAATGCCCTCTATTTAGCATATAAATCACATATGTGAATTAAATGATGCGATCCTGATTACTTAGATAACATGTAGGTGAATTATGTCATGCGATCCTGTTTAGTTATTCATCATATCTTTGAATTATGTTATGCTATGCTATCCAATTTAGATAGACATCATATATGTGAAATTATGTCATGCTATCCATTTTAGTTAAACAATACACATGTCAACTATTTCATGTCCTCTTTTTTCCACACTATCTATTGCATCTGTCTCTCATACAATGTCTGTACATTCAACTATGTTTCCTGTTTATCAGCCATTTGAATTGGAGCGGGTGATGCCAGTATCTAGCGGACTAAAAACACGGTCTTCAAATAAAACAGTGCTACCTCTTGGTGGAGATAGCACCCCGGTTGTACATGTACGAGAACCATCCCTACCACACATAACCCAAACTCTCGCAGATTGTACCCCTACTGCGATGGACAGAGAACCAGCTTCACCCAATCTAACCCCAACCCCAGCAGATAGTAACCCAGTTCCTGTTGACACATCACCATCTCCACCACAGAGCTCCCAAACAAGAGCAGTTAGTAAGGCAGCTCCAGTGCCCAAAGGGCCAGTACTACCACGGCGAACCCCAACTCCACCAGTTAGTACGCCTATTCCTGTGGAGGAAGCACAACCAGCTAGTCGTAGTTTAGCATCTATCGCATTTGATGTTGTTAAATCGTATGTGCGTATCTTCCCATCTTGGAAATATTATACTGAAGATGAAGGAAAATGCCAGTTGCAGGTGTTTGTCCAGGAGTTATGTGTAAGTAATGTTATTCATGGCAATTACTTTGCTTTGTCCCATACATCCTACCTCCATGATGGTTATAATACAGAATTTTTTTCCATTTTTCTCTATAGAGAAGGACCAATTTGGAAACTCAGGATGAGGTAACCTGTGCTAATACCTCTCCTATGTTCAAGAATGCTTGGTGGCAGTATCAGAATTACCTGAAGAAAACGTACTTCACCGGCAAAGAAACTCATCAAATTCCCTTACGTTCTCCTGAGACACAATTACTGGACGATGACTGGGAACGCCTTGTTCTGTACTGGTCCCGAACCAAGAATGTGGTAAGGTCTATGAGCTCATTTTCTATTTTTAAGTACTATATTCTTGCGTCTTACTATACTCTGTTCGTGTAGAACAAGTGCCTAAACCTAAAGAACAACTGTTCTAATTTAAGATTCCATTGCTATCATAGTTCAAAAAAGCGCTAGGCGTTAATTGTGTGTTTTGCCACCGCCTTGCGCTTTACTGACCAAAGCGCATGCTTATGCGCAGTTATGCACAGATTAAGCGTAGTTATGCGCAATGCATTTTGCCAACGCCTAGAGCCTAGGCGCGCTTAAGCGCTCGCTTAGGCGCGCCTTTTTTTAACTATGATTGCTATCGTGCATACTGCTTTGCTCTTGTATCACTATATTTACTCATACAAACTTATTTTTAAATTGAAGGATCCAATCGAAACTCCAATGGCACAGCAGGTATGTTCACGCATGTTTCTTTAACAGGCTTGCTCTTATCAATAGCTCTGTTGATTTCAATCTCAATTGTGTCTACAGTTGACTTCTCATATCATGCACATTACTAGCATCACAACAGAGCCAATAGTGTTGTTGTACATGTAGACCCGTGGTACCCATCTGAAATCTTGTTGTGGCGTGTAGTTTCCCACGCTTTGTATTCTTTCACTGCTGCTTTGTCTTGAACTGATATGATTTGAACCGTGTCTCTATTTTGATTTGGCAAGACAATGCAGTGACCGTAGGACATAGATATATGTTTTTTGATGCTTTTATTATGTACTAGTACTTGGCAATAGAAGACTTGGTAGTTTAATCCTGTCCACCTTACTAATGAACTGGTTCACCGAAATGAGTTTCATATACTAGTACATGCTAAACCTGTTATGTGTCTGCTTGTTTCTTCTTTTAGAATGCTGACAGAATATTGGGGAAGAGTGCCTTATTAAGCAATGGTAAAGGAAGTAATGCAGATAAGGTTTAGGATAGTGACACATCCTAGTTGGTCTCCAACAAAGCTGATAAAACAGCTAAGGAAGACTATCTCAAAGACAGTGAGACAACCCCAAAGTCCTGTCATGGTTTAGTGTTGGAGTTACTGGCCACTACCGCTTGCACAAGCTATTCAAACTCACTGTCTGAATCAGTTCGGTTTCTTGAGTCTCAACTACAAGCTGAAAGACATCGATCAGCTGTGCTGCGACAAGAAGCGGAAGGACTGCGGAAGTCCCTGGAGCATTCAGGTGCATACTTTCTAGTGCAACAATAAGCGTTGGAGGATTTTAGCGCCAAACAGGACAAAGCTAATAATCTTGCTAAGCTTATTGCCAGCATGGTGGATACCCAGGATAACGTTTCTTGAGCTCTTCTGAAGTTGTTTCAGTTATGCTCTTGTTTTGCTGTCGCGTTTATTTGCACTGGTGGCCAATTTTGACGGCCAGTGTATGTAATATGCTGCTTTGTTCCCTATATTTGCACTGGTGGCGAACTTTGATGCCCAGTGGATGTAATATGTGTAATAGCGGCAATAGGCTAGCATTAATTGCTTGCTTATTTATTTCCTTATTGTCTTGTTTAGTTGTTTGCTTGTAGTCACTGCAGTTCTTTTTCTGTGTTTTTCTAGTGGCCACAATAACCTATTTTTGGAAACTAGGCCAAAATAATCATGGCAACATACGGACTGTTGTAACCATGGGCCTCCTACGGGCCGTATGATCCATGGGCCTTCTACGGGCCGTAGGATCCATTGGCCTTCTATACGGGCCGTAGGATCCATGGGCCTTCTACGGGTCGTACGATCCATGGGCCTTTTACGGGCCGTAGGATCCATGGGCCTTCTACGGGGCGTATCATCATTTCGCCAATCATGGGTCGTACTATTCGTGGACAATAACGGGCCGTTAATAGGCCGTATTTGATAACTCTATGAAAACAGCCCAACGGGTTTTTTTTGACATGAAAACGGCCCAACGTATTAACGGGCCACAAACGGGCCAACTGTAACCACGGGCTGAATTTGGCCCACAAGCAGAAAATGACAGTAACGGGCCATAAGTAACCGAATGCTGGAAATGAGCCCAAGAATAAATGGGCCCTTAGAAGGCCGAAAGATAACATGGGCTGGAAACAGCCCAATGGAATAATGGGCCGTTAATGGGTATGAAGTGATACACTGTTCATTACGGGCCAGTTTCACCACGTGCCGTTAATGGGTATAAAGTGATACACTGTTCATTACGGGCCAGTATTACCACGGGCCGTTAATGGGCCGAGAGTTACAAAGGGCCTCATATGGGCCGAAAGACGTCATGGGCCATACATGGGCCGGAAGTTAAAACGGGTTGGAATTATATTGGACGGCCCAGATGACGCTACTGGGCCTAATTTGGATAGGCCATAAACGGACCCTGGGTTAGCGGGCTGTAAATGGGCTATATGCGAACAGGCCGTTAACAGGCTTGCCGTGGGCCGGCCCGCCACCTTTTGACCAAGTCAAACGGGCCGGCCTTTTCACAGGAATGGACCTCTGTTGGGCCGTGCCACGTGTCGACGTATCATAGGCGCTTTGTGTCCAATGAGTGGATGACATCTGTCCCAACGGTGAGCCGACACGTGTTTCCTCCAGGCAATGATGATTTTACACGTGGAAAATCCCCATTGGTCGGGGTTGTTAACGGGTTATCGGATCCAAAACCGGACCCGATAGCTTAACGGTGTTTCGTTACGGTGGAAGCCACGTGTCGGTCACCCTTGACGAAAGCACTTCTGTGACGCACGTTTTATCGTCATGGAAGTGGACACTTCCGTGATGATAATTTTGGTAATGTCATGGAACACTTCTACGACAGCATAGGTATGACTATCTTGATTCTGTCATAAAATTGTCATGGATGTACATGCATGACAGAAAACGTGACCTACTGTGACAAACACGTATCATCACATAAGTGTCTTTTTTTGTAGTGACTATTACTCCACACATCGACCGCTATCCAGCATGCATCTAGAGTATTAAGTTCATAAGAACAGAGTAACTCATTAGGCAAGATGACATGATGTAGAGGGATAAACTCAAGCAATATGATATAAACCCCATCTTTTTATCCTCGATGGCAACAATACAATATGTGCCTTGCTGTCACTTGGAAAGGACACCGCAAGATTGAACCCAAAGCTAAGCACTTCTCCTATTGCAAGAAAGATCAATTTAGTAGGCCAAACCAAACTGATAATTTGAAGAGACTTGCGAAGATAACAAATCATACATAAAAGAATTCAGAGGAGACTCAAATATTGTCCATAGATAATCTTGATCATAAACCCACAATTCATCGGATCTTGACAAACACACCGCAAAAAAGAATTACATCGAATAGATCTCCAAGAAGATCGAGGAGAACTTTGTATTGAGATCCAAAGAGAGAGAAGAAGCCATCTAGCTAATAACTATGGACCCAAAGGTCTGTGGTAAACTACTCACACATCATCGGAGAGGCTATGGTGTTGATGTAGAAGCCCTCCATGATCGATTCCCCCTCCGGCGGAGCGCCGGAAAAGGGCCCAAGATGGGATCTCACGGGTACAGAAGGTTGCGATGGTGGAAATAGGGTTTCGTGGTGCTCTCGGATGTTTTCGGGGTATATGAGTATATATAGGCGAAAGAAGTCGGTCAGGGGAGCCACGAGGGTGGGGGGCGCGCCTACCCCCTTGGTGCGCCCTCCTGCCTCATGGCCTCCTCGTTTCTTTCTTGGCGTCCACTCCAAGTCTCCTGGATTGCGTTTGTTCCAAAATTCACTCTCCCGAAGGTTTCATTCCGTTTGATATTCCTTTTCTGCGAAACACTGAATAGCCAAAAAAACAGCAATTTGCACTGGGCCTTTGGTTAGTAGGTTAGTCCCAAAAATAATATAAAAGTGTATAATAAAGCCCATTAAACATCCAAAACAGATAATATAATAGCATGGAACAATAAAAGATTATAAATACGTTGGAGACGTATCAACCACCCGTTTGTCGAACCCCTTCGCCGGCCCCGAGCCCTCGGCCGCCGCCATTCGCGACCTGAACATCGAGGCCCGGGTCCCCATCCGCCTCGACAGCTCCAGCACCTCGTACTACGCATGGAAGACCTACTTCAACCTTGTCTTCCGCGAGTACTATCTCACCGAGCACATTGATGGCTCCGTGGACGACGACTACATGAAGGGCGATCCGGAGTGGTCCGCCATTGAGGCCACGCTCATCCGATGGTTTTATCAAACCGTCTCGAAAGACATATTCCACACGGTCGTCGCTGAGGACGATGACGCTTGCGCCATGTGGACCAAGATCAACGCGCTCTTCACCGACAACGAACTTCAGCGCCTTGTTTTCTTACAGCAGGAGTTCTTCGGCTGTCATCAGGACAACTCCACCGTCGATGAGTACTGCATGAGGCTCAAGATGCTTGTTGATGAACTTCGTGACATCAGTGCCAAAGTCTCCGACGACCTACCGCCAGCCTCAATGAGGATTTCGGCAACGCGGCTTCTAACCTTACTTTGCTGCCGCAGCCCACCTTTCAGCGCATCGCCGCGTACCTCAAGCTCGAGGAGCGCCGGATGACGAAGGTGAAGCAGCGGGTCCAGCACACCGCCCTCGCTGCCGGCACCACCCGTGGTGACCCCGCTCCACCGGCCGCGCCGACCCAGTCGCGCCCTCCCGCGCCAGCCGGGTATTACCCGCTACCGCCCGCGCCTCCCTAGCAGCCTCAAGGAGGAGGGGCCGATGCAACCCGTGGGGCGGCGGGGGTCACCGCTAGCAGCAGCAGCCGGCCCAGGGCGCAGGGGGGCGCCACGCTACTAGCAGGCCCCCCCCCGCCCCCCCCCCCCCCGCCGTGGGCAGCCGGGCAGAACCCGTGGATGGGCGTCGTGCATGCCTATCATATGCCCGTCCCACGGGCTCCTGCAGCGGGTCTTCTCGGTCCTCGCCCCATGGGCCACCAGGCGTTACTCGGCGCGCCTATCAGCCGGCTGGCGCCGGCTACGGCACCCCCCTCGCGCCGCCGCCTCTCGATGGTTATGGTCCGCCTGCCCCGGCGCCGCCATACAGGAGTCTCCTACCGCCACCGGTACCAGCGCCATGGGACCCCGCCCTCCTGGCCGCCATGCACTCTGCGCCATCGTCAAGTAACTATGGCGGTGGAGGCGACTGGTACATGGACTCAGGTGCTACAACGCACATGACAGCTCATCCCGGTAACCTAACCTCCTCCACTCCCGTTCATACACCCACTCGTATCATCGTTGGCAACGGCTCCTACTTGCCTATTACTCATATCGGTAGCACTAGTTTTCCCTCCACTTCCACACCATCACTATGTCTAATGTTCTTGTTTCACCTAAATTAGTCACGAACTTAGTTTCCATTCGTCGTCTTACTCGTGAGATCCCACTTACTGTTGAATTTGACGGTGTTGGTTTTTCTGTGAAGGACGCCCGTACCCGGATGGTACTTCACCGATGTGACATCACCGATGAGCTCTATCCCGTGCACGCCGGCACCTCCACCTCCACACCCTTCGCCCTTGCCGTCGGCGTCGATCTTTGGCATACTCGCTTGGGCCACCCCAACCCCACCGTTTTGCGTCAAATTATTAGGACTTTTTCTTTCTCATGTAATAAGCTCGACGAGCATACCTGTGAGGCTTGTCGTTTAGGCAAACATGTTCGTCTTCCCTTTAGTGCATCTACAACTGTTTCTACTTTTCCGTTTCAATTACTTCATAGTGATGTGTGGACATCTCCTGTTGCAAGTAACACGGGCTGTTGGAAATATGCCCTAGAGGCAATAATAAATGGTTATTATTATATTTCTTTGTTCATGGTAATTGTCTATTGTTCATGCTATAATTGTATCGTCCGGAAATCGTAATACATGTGTGAATACATAGACTACAACGTGTCCCTAGTAAGCCTCTAGTTGACTAGCTCGTTGATCAACAGATAGTCATGGTTTCCTGACTATGGACATTGGATGTCATTGATAACGGGATCACATCATTGGGAGAATGATGTGATGGACAAGACCCAATCCTAAGCATAGCATAAAAGATCGTGTAGTTTCGTTTGCTAGAGCTTTTCCAATGTCAAGTATCTTTTCCTTAGACCATGAGATCGTGCAACTCCCGGATACCGTAGGAGTGCTTTGGGTGTGCCAAACGTCACAACGTAACTGGGTGACTATAAAGGTGCACTACGGGTATCTCCGAAAGTGTCTGTTGGGTTGGCACGGATCGAGACTGGGATTTGTCACTCCGTGTGACGGAGAGGTATCTCTGGGCCCACTCGGTAATGCATCATCATAATGAGCTCTATGTGACTAAGGCGTTAGTCACGGGATCATGCATTGCGGTACGAGTAAAGAGACTTGCCGGTAACGAGATTGAACAAGGTATTGGGATACCGACGATCGAATCTCGGGCAAGTAACATACCGATTGACAAAGGGAATTGCATACGGATTGATTGAATCCTCGACACCGTGGTTCATCCGATGAGATCATCGTGGAACATGTGGGAGCCAACATGGGTATCCAGATCCCGCTGTTGGTTATTGGCCGGAGAGGCGTCTCGGTCATGTCTGCATGTCTCCCGAACCCGTAGGGTCTACACACTTAAGGTTCGGTGACGCTAGGGTTGTAGAGATATATGTATGCGGAAACCCGAAAGTTGTTCGGAGTCCCAGATGAGATCCCGGACGTCACGAGAGGTTCCGGAATGGTCCGGAGGTGAAGAATTATATATAGGAAGTCCAGTTTCGGCCACCGGGAAAGTTTCGGGGGTTACCGATATTGTACCGGGACCACCGGAAGGGTCCCGGGGGTCCACCGGGTGGGGCCACCTATCCCGGAGGGCCCCGTGGGCTGAAAGTGGAAGGGAACCAGCCCATAGTGGGCTGGGGCGCCCCCCTTTGGCCTCCCCCCATGCGCCTAGGGTTGGGAACCCTAGGGGGGGAGCTTCCCCCTTGCCTTGGGGGGCAAGGCACCCCTTTCCACCCCTTGGCCGCCGCCCCCCAACCCTAGATGGGTTTTGGCCGGCCCCCCCTCCCAAGGGGGCCTATATAAAGGGGGGAGGGAGGGCAGCAACACACAGCCTTGGGCGCCTCCCTCCTCCCCTGCAACACCTCTCTCTCTCTCTCGCAGAAGCTTGGCGAAGCCCTGCCAGAGACCCGCTACATCCACCACCACGCCGTCGTGCTGCTGGATCTCCATCAACCTCTCCTTCCCCCTTGATGGATCAAGAAGGAGGAGACGTCGCTGCACCGTACGTGTGTTGAACGCGGAGGTGCCGTCCGTTCGGCACTCGGTCATCGGTGATTTGGATCACGGCGAGTACGACTCCGTCATCCACGTTCATTGGAACGCTTCCGCTCGCGATCTACAAGGGTATGTAGATGCACTCCTTTCCCCTCGTTGCTAGTATACTCCATAGATGCATCTTGGTGAGCGTAGGAAAATTTTAAAATTATGCTACGATTCCCAACAGTGGCATCATGAGCCAGGCCTATGCGTAGTTACTATGCACGATTAGAACACAAAGCAGTTGTGGGCGTTGAGTTTGCCAATTCTTCTTGCCGCTACTAGTCGTTTCTTGTTTCGGCGGCATTGTAGGATGAAGCGGCCCGGACCGACCTTACACGTACACTTACGTGAGACAGGTTCCACCGACTGACATGCACTAGTTGCATAAGGTGGCTAGCGGGTGTCTGTCTCTCCTACTTTAGTCGGAACGGATTCGATGAAAAGGGTCCTTATGAAGGGTAAATAGAAATTGGCAAATCACGTTGTGGTCATACGTAGGTAAGAAAATGTTCTTGCTAGAAACCTACAAACCACGTAAAAACTTGCAACAACAATTAGAGGACGTCTAACTTGTTTTTGCAGCAAGTGCTATGTGATGTGATATGGCCAGAAGATGTGATGAATGATATATGTGATGTATGAGATTGATCATATTCTTGTAATAGGAATCACGACTTGCATGTCGATGAGTATGACAACCGGCAGGAGCCATAGGAGTTGTCTTTATTATTTTGCATGACCTGCGTGTCATTGAATAACGCCATGTAAATTACTTTACTTTGTTGCTAAACGCGTTAGCCATAGAAGTAGAAGTAATCGTTGGCGTGACGACTTCATGAAGACACAATGATGGAGATCATGGTGTCATGCCGGTGACGAAGATGATCATGGTGCCCCGAAGATGGAGATCAAAGGAGCATAATGATATTGGCCATATCATGTCACTATTTGATTGCATGTGATGTTTATCATGTTTTGCATCTTATTTGCTTAGAACGACGGTAGTAAGTAAGATGATCCCTTATAATAATTTCAAGAAAGTGTTCACCCTAACTGTGCACCGTTGCGAAGGTTCGTTGTTTCGAAGCACCACGTGATGATCGGGTGTGATAGATTCTAACGTTCGAATACAACGGGTGTTGACGAGCCTAGCATGTACAAACATGGCCTCGGAACACACGCAATACACTTAGGTTGACTTGACGAGCCTAGCATGTACAGACATGGCCTCGGAACACGGAGGACCGAAAGGTCGAGCATGAGTCGTATAGAAGATACGATCAACATGGAGATGTTCACCGATCTTGACTAGTCCGTCTCACGTGATGATCGGACACGGCCTAGTTGAATTCGGATCATGTTTCACTTAGATGACTAGAGGGATGTCTATCTGAGTGGGAGTTCATTAAATATTTTGATTAGATGAACTTAATTATCATGAACTTAGTCTAAAATCTTTACACTATGTATTGTAGATCAAATGGCCAACGTTGTCCTCAATTTCAACGCGTTCCTAGAGAAAACCAAGCTGAAAGATGATGGCAGCAACTATACGGACTGGGTCCGGAACCTGAGACTCATCCTCATAGTAGCCAAGAAAGATTATGTCTTAGAAGCACCGCTAGGTGAAGCACCAATCCCAGAGAACCAAGACGTTATGCACGCTTGGCAGCAGCATGCTGATGATTACTCCCTCGTTCAGTGCGGCATGCTTTACAGCTTAGAACCGGGTCTCCAAAAGCGTTTTGAGAAACATGGAGCATATGAGATGTTCGAGGAGCTGAAACTGGTTTTTCAAGCTCATGCCCGGGTCGAGAGATATGAAGTCTCCGACAAGTTCTTCAGCTGTAAAATGGAGGAGAACAGTTCTGTTAGTGAGCACATACTCAGAATGTCTGGGTTGCACAACCGCTTGTCTCAGCTGGGAGTTAATCTCCCGGATGACGCGGTCATTGACAGAATCCTCCAGTCGCTTCCACCAAGCTACAAGAGCTTTGTGATGAACTACAATATGCAGGGGATGGAAAAGACCATTCCTGAGGTATATTCAATGCTGAAATCAGCGGAAGGGGAGATCAGAAAAGAACATCAAGTGTTGATGGTGAATAAAACCACTAAGTTCAAGAAGGGCAAGGGTAAGAAGAACTTCAAGAAGGACGGCAAGGGAGTTGCCGCGCCCGGTAAGCCAGTTACTGGGAAGAAGTCAAAGAATGGACCCAAGCCCGAAACTGAGTGCTTTTATTGCAAGGGAAGTGGTCACTGGAAGCGGAACTGCCCCAAATACTTAGCGGACAAGAAGGCCGGCAACACCAAAGGTATATGTGATATACAATTAATTGATGTGTACCTTACCAGTACTCGTAGTAGCTCCTGGGTATTTGATACCGGTGCGGTTGCTCATATTTGTAACTCAAAACAGGAACTACGGAATAAACGGAGACTGGCGAAGGACGAGGTGACGATGCGCGTCGGGAATGGTTCCAAGGTCGATGTGATCGCCGTCGGCACGCTACCTCTGCATCTACCCACGGGATTAGTTTTAAACCTCAATAATTGTTATTTAGTGCCAGCTTTGAGCATGAACATTGTATCTGGATCTCGTTTAATTCGAGATGGTTACTCATTTAAATCCGAGAATAATGGTTGTTCTGTTTATTTGAGAGATATGTTTTATGGTCATGCCCCGCTGGTCAATGGTTTATTTTTGATGAATCTCGAACGTGATGTTACACATATTCATAGTGTGAATACCAAAAGATGTAAAGTTGATAACGATAGTCCCACATACTTGTGGCACTGCCGCCTTGGTCACATTGGTGTCAAGCGCATGAAGAAGCTTCACGCAGATGGACTTTTGGAGTCTCTTGATTACGAATCATTTGACACGTGCGAACCATGCCTCATGGGTAAGATGACCAAGACTCCATTCTCCGGAACAATAGAGCGAGCAACCAACTTATTGGAAATCATACATACCGATGTGTGCGGTCCAATGAGTGTTGAGGCTCGCGGAGGATATCGTTATGTTCTCACTCTCACTGATGATTTAAGTAGATATGGGTATGTCTACCTAATGAAACACAAGTCTAAAACCTTTGAAAAGTTCAAGGAATTTCAGAGTGAAGTTGAGAATCAACGTGACAGAAAAATAAAATTCTTACGATCAGATCGTGGTGGAGAATATTTAAGTCACGAATTTGGTACACACTTAAGGAAATGTGGAATAGTTTCACAACTCACGTCGCCTGGAACACCTCAAAGAAATGGTGTGTCCGAACGTCGTAATCGCACTCTATTGGATATGGTGCGATCTATGATGTCTCTTACCGATTTACCGCTCTCATTTTGGGGCTATGCTTTAGAGACTGCCGCATTCACTTTAAATAGGGCTCCGTCGAAATCCGTTGAGACGACACCGTATGAATTATGGTTTGGGAAGAAACCTAAGCTGTCGTTTCTAAAAGTTTGGGGATGCGATGCTTATGTCAAGAAACTTCAACCTGAAAAGCTCGAACCCAAATCGGAAAAATGCGTCTTCATAGGATACCCTAAGGAAACTATTGGGTATACCTTCTACCTCAGATCCGAAGGCAAGATCTTCGTTGCCAAGAACGGGTCCTTTCTGGAGAAGGAGTTTCTCTCGAAAGAATTGAGTGGGAGGAAAGTGGAACTTGATGAGGTGATAGTCACCCCTTCCGAACCGGAAAGTAGCGCAGTGCGGGAAAATGTTCCTGTGGTGCCTACACCGACTGGGGAGGAAGTTAATGATGATGATCATGAAGCTTCGGATCAAGTTACTGAACTTCGTAGGTCCACAAGGACACGTTCCGCACCAGAGTGGTACGGCAACCCTGTCCTGGAAATCATGTTGTTAGACAACGGTGAACCTTCGAACTATGAAGGAGCGATGGCGGGCCCGGATTCCGACAAATGGCTAGAAGCCATGAAATCCGAGATAGGATCCATGTATGAAAACGAAGTATGGACTTTGACTGACTTGCCCGAAGAGCGGCGAGCCATAGAAAACAAATGGATCTTTAAGAAGAAGACGGACGCAGATGGTAATGTGACCATATACAAAGCTCGACTTGTCGCTAAGGGTTATCGACAAGTTCAAGGGGTTGACTACGATGAGACTTTCTCACCCGTAGCGAAGCTGAAGTCCGTCCGAATCATGTTAGCAATTGCCGCATACTATGATTATGAGATATGGCAGATGGACGTCAAAACGGCATTCCTTAACGGCTTCCTTAAGGAAGAGTTGTATATGATGCAGCCGGAAGGTTTTGTCGATCCTAAGAATGCTAACAAAGTATGCAAGCTCCAGCGCTCAATTTATGGGCTGGTGCAAGCATCTCGGAGTTGGAACATTCGCTTTGATGAGATGATCAAAGCGTTTGGGTTTACACAGACTTATGGAGAAGCCTGTGTTTACAAGAAAGTGAGTGGGAGCTCTGTAGCATTTCTCATATTATATGTGGATGACATACTATTGATGGGAAATGATATAGAATTCTTGGAAAGTATAAAGGCCTATTTGAATAAGTGTTTTTCAATGAAGGACCTTGGAGAAGCTGCTTATATATTAGGCATCAAGATCTATAGAGATAGATCAAGACGCCTCATTGGTCTTTCACAAAGTACATACCTTGACAAGATATTGAAGAAGTTCAATATGGATCAGTCCAAGAAGGGGTTCTTGCCTGTATTGCAAGGTGTGCAATTGAGCACGGCTCAATGCCCGACCACGGCAGAAGATATAGAAAATATGAGTGTCATCCCCTATGCCTCGGCCATAGGGTCTATTATGTATGCCATGCTGTGTACCAGACCTGATGTAAACCTTGCCGTAAGTTTGGTAGGAAGATACCAAAGTAATCCCGGCATGGAACACTGGACAGCGGTCAAGAATATCCTGAAGTACCTGAAGAGGACTAAGGATATGTTTCTCGTTTATGGAGGTGACGAAGAGCTCGTCGTAAAGGGTTACGTCGACGCTAGCTTCGACACAGATCTGGATGACTCGAAGTCACAGACCGGATACGTGTATGTTTTGAATGGAGGAGCAGTAAGCTGGTGCAGTTGCAAGCAAAGCGTCGTGGCGGGATCTACATGTGAAGCGGAGTACATGGCAGCCTCGGAGGCAGCACAGGAAGCAGTCTGGATGAAGGAGTTCATTACCGACCTAGGGGTGATTCCCAATGCGTCGGGCCTGATGACTCTCTTCTGTGACAACACTGGAGCCATTGCCCTTGCGAAGGAGCCCAGGTTTCACAAGAAGACCAGGCATATCAAGCGTCGCTTCAACTCCATTCGAGAAAGTGTTCAAAATGGAGACATAGATATTTGTAAAGTACATACGGACCTGAATGTAGCAGATCCGTTGACTAAACCTCTCCCTAGGGTAAAACATGATCAACACCAGGACGCAATGGGTGTTCGATTCATCACAATGTAACTAGATTATTGACTCTAGTGCAAGTGGGAGACTGTTGGAAATATGCCCTAGAGGCAATAATAAATGGTTATTATTGTATTTATTTGTTCATGGTAATTGTCTATTGTTCATGCTATAATTGTATCGTCCGGAAATCGTAATACATGTGTGAATACATAGACTACAACGTGTCCCTAGTAAGCCTCTAGTTGACTAGCTCGTTGATCAACAGATAGTCATGGTTTCCTGACTATGGACATTGGATGTCATTGATAACGGGATCACATCATTGGGAGAATGATGTGATGGACAAGACCCAATCCTAAGCATAGCATAAAAGATCGTGTAGTTTCGTTTGCTAGAGCTTTTCCAATGTCAAGTATCTTTTCCTTAGACCATGAGATCGTGCAACTCCCGGATACCGTAGGAGTGCTTTGGGTGTGCCAAACGTCAGAACGTAACTGGGTGACTATAAAGGTGCACTACGGGTATCTCCGAAAGTGTCTGTTGGGTTATCACGGATCGAGACTGGGATTTGTCACTCCGTGTGACGGAGAGGTATCTCTGGGCCCACTCGGTAATGCATCATCATAATGAGCTCTATGTGACTAAGGCGTTAGTCACGGGATCATGCATTGCGGTACGAGTAAAGAGACTTGCCGGTAACGAGATTGAACAAGGTATTGGGATACCGACGATCGAATCTCGGGCAAGTAACATACCGATTGACAAAGGGAATTGCATACGGATTGATTGAATCCTCGACACCGTGGTTCATCCGATGAGATCATCGTGGAACATGTGGGAGCCAACATGGGTATCCAGATCCCGCTGTTGGTTATTGGCCGGAGAGGCGTCTCGGTCATGTCTGCATGTCTCCCGAACCCGTAGAGTCTACACACTTAAGGTTCGGTGACGCTAGTGTTGTAGAGATATATGTATGCGGAAACCCGAAAGTTGTTCGGAGTCCCGGATGAGATCCCGGACGTCACGAGAGGTTCCGGAATGGTCCGGAGGTGAAGAATTATATATAGGAAGTCCAGTTTCGGCCACCGGGAAAGTTTCGGGGGTTACCGGTATTGTACCGGGACCACCGGAAGGGTCCCGGGGGTCCACCGGGTGGGGCCACCTATCCCGGAGGGCCCCGTGGGCTGAAAGTGGAAGGGAACCAGCCCATAGTGGGCTGGGGCGCCCCCCTTGGGCCTCCCCCCCATGCACCTAGGGTTGGGAACCCTAGGGGGGAGCTTCCCCCTTGCCTTGGGGGGCAAGGCACCCCTTTCCACCCCTTGGCCGCCGCCCCCCCAACCCTAGATGGGTTTTGGCCGGCCCCCTCCCAAGGGGGCCTATATAAAGGGGGGGAGGGAGGGCAGCAACACACAGCCTTGGGCGCCTCCCTCCTCCCCTGCAACACCTCTCTCTCTCTCTCGCAGAAGCTTGGCGAAGCCCTGCCAGAGACCCGCTACATCCACCACCACGCCGTCGTGCTGCTGGATCTCCATCAACCTCTCCTTCCCCCTTGCTGGATCAAGAAGGAGGAGACGTCGCTGCACCGTACGTGTGTTGAACGCGGAGGTGCCGTCCGTTCGGCACTCGGTCATCGGTGATTTGGATCACGGCGAGTACGACTCCGTCATCCACGTTCATTGGAATGCTTCCGCTCGCGATCTACAAGGGTATGTAGATGCACTCCTTTCCCCTCGTTGCTAGTATACTCCATAGATGCATCTTGGTGAGCGTAGGAAAATTTTAAAATTATGCTACGATTCCCAACACGGGCTACCTCTACTATTTGGTGATCTTAGATGGTTATTCTCATTATGTGTGGACTTATCCTCTTGGTCGCAAATCCGATGCTTTAGCCACACTCACGTCCTTTTATTCCTATGTCACCACACAGTTCGGTCGCCCTATTCTTGCACTTCAAACCGACAACGGAAAAGAGTTTGATAATGTTGCTCTCCGCAACCTTCTCGTCTCTCAAAACACCATCTTCCATTTAACTTGTCCATACACCTCACAGCAGAACGGTCGCGCCGAGCGCATTCTTCACACTCTTAATGATTGTGTTCGCACGTTCCTCTTTCACTCTAACGTGCCCGCCCGGTTTTGGCCTGATGCTCTTGCCACCACTACCCTTCTAGTTAACATCTGTCTGTGTCGTCCTCGATGGAACTACGCCCCTCACCACCTTCTCTTCGGTGCACCACCGTCCTACGACGGTCTTCGCATTTTCGGGTGTCTTTGCTATCCTAGCACCGCGTCCACCATTCCATACAAACTCGCACCACGATCACTCCCATACGTCTTTCTTGGCTATCCCTCGAGGTCTACTCAGACCGGGCCCCTGGGTCCCCGACTCCCTCCCTCTGAGGTTGAGTCGGACCGCGGCCCCCACCCCGGCGCCTCGGCGGGCACCCCGCCCACCACCCCGATCGCCGCCGCCTCTCCGGTGATGGGCTCGGCATCCTCCTCGCCCGTCGCCGCTCCCGCTGCTGCTGGCCCGGCCGTCGATGCTCGCCCGGCCACCGCCACTGGCCCAGCCGCCTCCGCGGGCCCGACAGACGTTGTTCCGGCTCTTGGCGTGACGACCCGCGCTCGGGCCGGTGTGCATCGGTCGAGCACGCGCTACTCTTTCGACGAGTATGTGTGCGCTGCCTCGACATCGATGCCGTCACCCAACTCCACCTCCGCTCGCGCTGCCCTTCGGGATCCCCACTGGCTCGCAGCAATGCAGGAGGAGTTCGACGCCTTGCAGCGCAACCGCACGTGGCATCTTGTTCCGTGACCCCCTTGTGCCAATGTCATCACTGGAAAGTGGGTGTTCCACCACACGACCCGTCCGGATGGCTCTCTTGAGCGCTACAAGGCTCGGTGGATGGTCCGTGGCTTTAGGCAACGTGCGGGCGTGGACTTCACCAACACCTTCGCTCTGGTTGTGAAACCGGGCACGATCCGCATAGTGCTTCAGTTGGCGGTTTCGCGAGCCTGGCTCCTGCATCGGTTGGATGTCTCCAACGCCTTCTTGCACGGTCATCTTGCCGAGCAGGTGTTCTGTGAGCAACCCACTGGCTTTGTCGACGCCGAGCATCTGGACTTCGTGTGCGTTCTCTCCCGTTCTCTTTACGGGTTGAAGCAGGCACCATGGGCTTGGTACCAGCGTATCGCCGCCTTCCTGCAGTCTCTGGGCTTTCGGTCCACTCGCTCTGATGCCTCACTCTTTGTGTATCATCAGGGAGCTGACACTGCATATCTGCTGCTCTACGTCGACGACATCATCCTCACGGCGTCCGCCCCCGAGCTCCTTCAGCGGCTCACGGCTTGTCTTCGTGATGAGTTCGCCCTCAAGGACTTGGGGCCTCTGCACTATTTCCTTGGCGTCGAGGTTGTCCGTCGGGCTGACGACTTCTTTCTGCATCAGCAGAAGTACGCCCACGAGCTTCTGGAGCGCGCTGGTATGCTTAACTGCAAGCCAGCACCCACTCCTGTGAACACGAAGGCGAAGGTCTCTGCCCCGGAGGGGTCTCCCGCATCCGATGCAGCGTTTTATCACTCCATTGTTGGTGCCTTACAGTACCTGACGCTGACACGCCCCGACCTGCAGTACATTGTTCAGCAGGTGTGCCTCCACATGCACCCCCCGCCTGACTCCCATTGGACCTTTGGTGAAGCGTATTCTTCGTTACATACGCGACACCATGTCCTTGGGACTCACCCTGACGGCCTCCGCCTCCACCGACCTCGTCGCCTACTCGGAAGCCGACTGGGCAGGCTGCCCCGACACCCGGCGCTCTACGTCCGGCTATTGCGTCTACCTTGGGCCCTCGTTGATCTCTTGGTCATCCAAGCGATAGCCCACGGTCTCCTGTTCCAGTGCCGAGGCAGAGTATCGGGTCGTGGCTAATGCCGTGGCGGAATGCTCTTGGATCCGTCAGCTGCTCCAGGAGTTGCTTTGTGATGTTCACAAGGCCACACTTGTCTACTGCGACAACGTCAGCGTGGTCTACCACTCCGCCAACCCGGTGCACCATCGTCGTATGAAGCATATTGTGCTCGATATTCACTTTGTTCGTGAGCAGGTTACACTTGGCTGTGTTCGGGTTCTCCACATTCCAACGACGCAACAGTTTGCTGACGTGATGACTAAGGGATTGCCTACTCCCGTCTTTGAGGAGTTTCGGTCCAGTCTCTGTGTCTCCGGCGACACTTCGACTGCGCGGGGGGGAGGGGGGGGGATTGAATATATGTGTTGCATGTATATGTGTATATCCTGGCCCACCTCCTAGTCTTATATAGTTGAGGTTGAGGCCCACTTGTACTCTTTATATACGTGCACCTGCACCCGATCAATACATCGAGTATTGCATCGCCAAACCGTTCTCCAACACCGAGGACAAGCAGTACATGGACAACATATTCTCTTGTATCCTTTTTGTTGTTCTATTTTTGTACCATTGTTCTTTTTCCCAGATGCATCATTGCTGTAGATGGAAGCTCCATATATATTATATTAAAATAAATTTAGATAGTTTGTATTTGGGTGTGGCTAGATCTCAGTTGACTGAGACTTAACGAGGTCTCACTCAAGTCATGAAACCTATAAAAAAGAAGAAATACTTTTTTTACGTGCATCACCACATAAGATCTGATAAATATAGTATCGACTGAGACTTCGTTGTTAAGTCTCAATCGACTAAGATTTAGCAACCCCGTCTGTGTTTGGGTGCGTCACACTTGTTTGGTCTGCCTGAAAATAACAAATAGCATGATACTCCATCATCTAGGCTAAAGAATATTGATGAAAGATTGAGTGCATGCCACACAATCGTTTGTTTTATGTGCCTTCTACAAATATCCGCTGCAACATGCGGTGTGTCATCATCTAGTTTTTGAGATGTCTTGTATCATCGGAAGTCCTTTTAACATAAATACGAAGCCTTTTCCTGAAGAAGTCGTAGTATCTATATTGCCTGTGATGGCTGAACAATCCACGTACTTTTCGTGTGGTGTCACCTAAAATTAGGAGCACTAGAGACAGCCGACAGCCTGACAACATTATATTGACTTATTGCACGCGGCCGTGTACGTACGTGTGCTAATACGATTGCAGGTCAGTCTCGCCTATCACTTTGGAGCTTTAATATACCTGCTCCTCATGGAAATGGGGACATGCATACGTTGATGCAATGCATAAACGGACCCCGACTCCAGCCAATGCCTTTTGCTACAGTTTTGTTTCGGGTCCAGTACGGCGCGCCAACTATTAACTGGCTTATGAAACTGATGCCAGTGCCAGATCGCTATTACTGCCCTCATCTGCTTCTACGGTGCTACTGTTTCAAGTGCAATAGGCAGCACACACATCTACTTTGCATTGTACTGAATCTGAAGCAAGTGACCAGCACCATCTTGCAGAGAGTGGAGTGAGGAGATGTGTGACATGACAAGGACTGACGATCCGGTGGACGTACAACAAGTACTCACCTTCACCTAAGCATGCACGTACCGTAATTGAACAGCTTATAATGGCGTGATGGCTGGAGCCACAAGTACTGACATTATTCGCCTATTCGGTGATGTAATGTGGTACCATACATACCAGCTGGTCCATACTCACTCATCAGTCCATGCATGCTCCGGGACGGCGAGCATGGAGCCAGCCAAAAGATGGCTTCATGGCTTGGGCCTTTGCGTGCACTAATCACCTGGGGTTCATGTGGCCTGTCTCGTCGATCGCCTACCTATATATCAGCATCATGAGTCATGGCTCCATCTCACTCACTCACTCAGGGACCAGCTAGCCACCTGCATCATGAGTCAGTCTTCTACCAAGAAGCAAGCGCTCATCATTTCCTTTCCTGGGGCTTAATTAAATGTTACCTAGGTCGATCCGACGAAGTTTCGCTGCTAAACGTGACGTTTTAACCCCCGGTTAGTAGCCGCTGGCTCTAGCCACCCACCAGTTCGTTATGGGTGTCAGTCAGGTGGTTGCTGACCAGCAGGATCAGTGCTGATGGTGTTGCAAGATCGACAGTGCTGAGCTGCTGACCTTTCAAGTCGGAAACTGCAAGAGCACCCTTTTTCGGGACAGTACTAGGTGGGCTACTTATAAGCACTAACGGAAGAATCAATGGGCACCTCCCCTCGGCCTCTCTCTAGCATATTAGCTGCCGCTAGCTAACAACGACAACAATGGATGAACGATCAACATTGGCCAAGAATGAATGAACACACACGACACCAATTCCAGCGATGTTCACCCTTTTTTTGTCAGTCTTGTTCCTTGGTCCCTTTCGTTTAAATACGTCAGTTTTACTCGACAACGACAGTGCAACAAGATGGACTCAACAAACCCGTCAATCACAAGGAAGCAAGCAAGAAGAAAGGCGAAAATTAAAGAAGAATCGCTCACGACATGGTGTGAGTTACAAGCTGACACGTACAGATCACATACATTCAAATCCATGGGACGGACGGAGATTGCACAGCGAAATTAAGCTCTCGGGCGTGGTAATTAACATTATTATTACGTCTAACTAATAGAGTGAATCGACTGTCTTGTTGAGCTCTTCAAGCTTCTTCATCCTCATCCTCTCGCTTTCGCTCACCAGCTGCACATGAAGAGCGGAGTAAAGTGATCACTACTAATAATGTGGCAGCTGATATATTTAACTAAGAAGAAGACGAGGTGATGCACCTCTATTAGCCTGTTGACAAGTATGGCCTTCTCCTTGCTCTTCTCGTTGTACGCCTCGAGAATCTCCTTGTATTCTTTCTCCTGTTTTGTTCGTTTTCCCAGTTCAACAACAATAAAATCCACATGTCAATATATATAATGAATGCAGTGAAAGTAAGTAAGTAGAATTTCTATGTCACGTCCAGGAAGTCCTTGTCACCTTCTTGACGCAGCTCTTGCTGAGAGGCTTGAGCTGGCGGTTGACGGTGTCGATCCGCCGCTGTATTGATTCCACCTCCTTCCTCGTAGGATCGGCCATCCCTTCCAGCTCCTACAAACACATCATTTTCGTTTGAGCTGTATGGTTTAGGCTACGTCGTAACCGAAGAGTAGTACTACTATTAGCTAGGAGTACTAGGTAGGTACCTGTCGTATGAATGCTAGGCGCTTGGACTCCTCCTCGACGCGGCCGAGCTGCGCGAAGACCTTGTCCCTGACCTCCATCTTCTTCCTCTCGATCTGCTCCTCCTTGGCCTTGAACACGGAGAGCGCCGACCTGGACGACCCCTCCCCCTCCGACGCCTCCTCGCTGCCGCTGGACAGCGACGACGGGTGCTTCACCCGCAGCACCATCTGCATCGGCGCCTGCTGCTCCACTTCGCCCTGCATCCTATCCTATCCTTGCTTGCTTCCTTCCTTCCTTCCTAGGGATCGATCGACGCACTTCACGTAACGTAATCAATCGACTCTTGAGTTGCTACTAGTTGGCGCAGTGGTATTCTCTCTTCTTCCTATACCTTGTCTTCACGGCCGGGGCGTCTCCCCGCCACTTATATCACCAACCGGCGGCGAGTCCTTGTCGCTTTTAGCCGTCGCATGCTTATCGTCTACGCAACAGGCAGGCTGCAACTATGGCCGCGGAAGCAGTAATGCGATCGATCCGTCGATTCTGTTGTACAGTATAAAAGGGGAGGTCGGGTGAGGTGAAACGGCTGCGTCGCACAATGCAATGCAAGGGGCCCGGGAAACAAAACAAAAGCGGAGGAAATTCAAATCAAAGAACGCAAAGCATCATTTCAGTGGTTTGCATGCATGTGGCCGGGTGATCGATCGTACGTGCGCCGAACCAACCAACGATCGCTTTAGACAGAAGAGAAACCATGTCGATCGTAGTATATTCGTATTGTATTGCTATCTGCCCTGCACCTGTAGTTGGCCCGTGTTAGGTGAGCTGCCATGCCGTCTTGGCTGGCTGGCTGGGGTCGAGTGCAAGTAACTCTTCCTCTCGCTCGCTCTCGACAGGGATCGGACTGTGCAGCCCAGTGCAGTGCGGGGGAAGTGATTCGGGTGAGCCGGCGCATGCATGTCTCATTGTGTATGTCTTTCTTTCTTAGGTAGTACCACCACTTGCACTTTGGCATAGCTTTTGAGTGGCTAAGCTATACTACATACGTAGTACTGGTAGATAGGTAGCTTTGGGTTGCGGCAGCTGGGGATTAGCTAGGAAGACGATCGAGGGGGACAAGCCGTCTGCAACGCGAGGCTTGGAAGACACACAAATGCTGTGGTATGGATGTGGTGGATGCGTGTTGTCGTCCGTCAGCCACTACAGTGGTCACTAGCTGGAGTGGAAGGCAACATGCTAGCTAGCAGATGCTTTGGGACAAGAAGGTCGGTTTTTCTTGTTGGGTTGGTTGCGCTCCTTCAGCTGCAGCTGATCGATGGGTGTGAGCGTGAGACGGACGGGGAAGGAAGGAAGGTGGCCGCTCTCATCTTTTGGTCAAACAGTCCGAGGGGAAGAGGGGGAAAGGAGACAAGCCGGAGCAGATTTTTCAACCAGTGCGAGGTATCTCTTGTGTATGTAGTTAAGGTGTTAACCATGACCATGATAAATCCTGCCGGCCTATAGTACCATTTCCATGTATCATCAGACATTTGGTAGGAAATTTTGCATTGATTCTAGCTTAATGTTTATTTTCCTTTAAAATCTGGAGGATAGAAACCAATCCTATTCATGTAGGAATAGGAATCCATTTCTATGAACCAAAGAGCTCTAAAGGGGAAAATTCCTATAAGAATCAAAGAAGACCTGATCTGAATTCCAATGAAATTCCTTAAACCAAAAGGAAACTGCGGTATGAGCTGGCTCGGTTGAAGAGTCAAACTGTACGCGGTATGAGTTGACATCATTGCCTTTAGTCCATGTACAAAGCTAATTAGAGCCAAAATCATCAACTCTTTGGCACCTCCGTGTCATCTAGGTCCACTTCAGCAAAGACAACGGGGTCGACATAGAAACATGATTGTCACCAAAACAGGCTGTGTGGACCGAACAGTTCGTAAAGCTCATGCTTCGAGTTTGAGGCGCAATGGAGTTTGGATTATGAGAACTTCATAACTTGAGAGGACTCGAGGGGTAAGTACCAAGGGATTACCTGTTTTGCATTCGACATAAGAAATACCTACTTCTTCATATCCCATATAGCAAAGCAAAACCCCAAGCCTTGCAGACAAGCCAAATAATCGCAGGACGATCAATTTTGCACAGGCCATAAAATTGGTCAACATGTTGGAACTGTATAGTGTACCCTAGGCGACACGGGCGGCGACCAAATCCACCACACCTTCGACCCCATCACCAGCTTCTCCCCCTCGCTGCCGCCGGAGGCCAGCGCCAGGCAAAGCCTGTGCGGTGGCGGCGGCGGCGGGGCCTTTCTCTGTTCTGGCGACAAGAAGGCTGTTGGCGGCTCCTTGTGCAGATTGGATCGGCGAGTGGCAGAGCCCCGGCGGCGGCCGTCGGATCTGTGGATGGCGGCGCGTGCAGCGGCTGGAGCGGAGCCTTGGCGGTGGCCGTTGGATTTGCAGACGACAGTGGTTGCGGCGTGCTCTAGTCAGCCATAGCATACGGATCCAACCTGGGCGGTTTGCATGTCCAGGATGTGTGCTCAGATGTTGGATCCAAGCCGTGCTGTTTGCATGTCCAAATCGTGCTTAGATGGTGGATCCAAGCCGTGTTGTTTGCATGTCCAAATCGTGCTCAGATGGATGCAATCGGCTATTGCGTCTGCCGGCGACTCGCACAAGGACGCTCTCAGCCGCCGAGACGAGCACCAGGACGCGCCAGCCTCTCGCTTGGATCCAGCCTGACCGTGCCGGCATCTGTTGATGTGACCATCGTAGGTTCTTCGCAGGCCGGTGACAGTGATATATGCTGTTCGTGCTTCAGTTCAGGCCATGTTATCGGTCCCCTGGCTTGCTGCGCATGCCCCTGACCTCCTCCCCAAGATGGTGTCGTGGTCTGCGGCGGCTGGTGTCGGATAGAGTCGCGGACTGGCAATGGCCATGGTGGCGGCGGGCTGTTTCCCCATGAGCTGCACCTGACGTCTTCCAGGAACCAACTAGCTGCGTACAGTCGCAAATATGCCTCATGCAGGGCGGCCCTCGTCTCTGGCAGCACCCACCTCCCTCGATCTGTGGTGGTGGCTCCGGCGTGGCGGTCGTTGAGGCATCGGTGGTCTTGGCATTGCTCCGGCCACGCGGTCTCTGGATTGTTGGGGCTGCGGTGATGTGCTGGATGGTGGAGGTGATTTTGATCCGATTGGCCGGATGGTGGCGTATGTAGATTGTTTTGCAACGACTTCATACGGATCCACGGCATCATCAAAAAGACTTCGGGAGGTTTTATCTCCTGATCCGGTGGATGACTCCAGTGGTGGGTTACAAATTATGGACAATGACTTGACGCAAAGGGTTGTTTGTGGAGTAGCGGCGATCCAATTGTAGCTGCTCGGATAGCGGAAAAGTGGTGGAGACAACACATGTGAGATTTGGATGGTGGTGCTATGTGCACCCGGTCTCGAGCTCCGGGGCAAAAGCCTAGGACAGACCCGAGTGGTTATTCCTGGCAATGGCGATGTTTTTCACATCGTTACCTTGTTGGAGGCATTGCTCGGATATGTTCGGACTGATTCTTCAAAGTGAAAACTTTGATACTGGCCTTTGTGGTTCGATCCGGTGACGGCGTCGCTTGAGTGTCGCTTCCTTCCTGAAGGTGTTGCTGTTGAAGATCCTTGTCATCCATGTGGTGTCAATGGTTGATGCGGATATGGTCTCAGTTGTAGTTTGTCGATCGTTCACCTGATCGCTTTGGGGCTTATTTCTTGTTTCTTTTTCTTTTTTCCACACCTGCAAACAACTTTTGGTCTTATGACTTTGCTAGTTGCTGGTGTGTTTCTGTGTGTGTGTTGGGTTGGCTGTGTGCATCTTAGTTATGCAGAGGCCGGGTGTGTGTTCAGTGTGATGTATCATCTTGATGCTCCATTTGAGCCAATAAAAACCCTTTGTTGAGAAGGACAGAGAGACGCCAAACCACAATGCAACACAACATACCAAACTGCAAACGGCTACACAAGTTTAACAAGTTTGCCACAGATGATCCCCAGCAAAGTTTTTAATTAAAGAAACTATGACCAGGAGCAGCTTAATTTAGGCTAAGGTTTATCAGTTCACTTAAATAAGGTGTCCAATACCGACGATGTACCACTCAAGACAAGGCTTCTACATAAACAGTCGCTCAACACCGCAGCTCCAGATGGTATATATTTTTTATCAGGTAAAGAGGAGCCCAGCATAAAGCAATCGACATGAGAAATCGATGGATCTCTTCACTCCCCTGGTGCAGAAACCCCTTGCTTCAGCTTTTCCCTCTTGAGCTTCTTCTTCGAGACTGGCTTCTTCTTCTTCGGAGGGAGCGTCTTCTGCGCATACAGGTACAGCGCATAGTTCCCAACAAAGAAAAGCAGCAGGGTGGTCGCAACCACAAGCAGGACTATCATTCCAGGGTTCAGGCCCTTGTTCACCTCTTCGATGATTACATTGTTCTGAAGATAAAGAGATGATCTATCAGAATCTAAAACATATATACTTTTGTGAAAACAAAACAAACGTACGTGCGTAGAGCTTGCACGGATTATACCTTACTAGGTTAGCAAGAAAAAGTCACATACTTCACAGTTTCGCATGCTCAGATTATCAACGATCGTTTCCAATATATAATAATAGACACTTCTAATACAGAGCTGTTGTATGCAGTCACGAGTTTGACAACAGCACAAACTGAAGCTTAATTTCAATAGATTAGTAACCCTGAAGTTTCATATATTTACACGTTTCTACACTCACAGCAGAGACTATTTTAGGAATACAAGAAGTCACAGCCAAAGTGAAGTGAAACAGGATTGGTAAAGCTAAGTGGTCAAAGTGAGAGATGCAGGTTCGCTGGCACAAGGATGCACGGGGATATCCAGAACATCTAGCTTGCAGTGTCTGAAACTACACATTCATTTAAAACAACAAGGCAATTCATGCCGACAGTCAATTTCAGTGGATTCATTAGATAGAAAAATACTCAAAACAGTAAGTTTAGGATGTCGAATTAATCACAGAACACTACAGTCACTAAATGATTTACCTTTCGCAGGCAGATAAGTGTAAAACTCGGCGTCATGTCAAAAACTTGTAAAACACATGGTATAAACAGTTACACTAAACTATCCTCAGGTACTCGTGACACAAGACAGGTAAGGGGGTGCGCCACAAATTAAACAACGAAAACAAGTTGGATCAACTATACAATACTTGAACAGATTAAAATTCACTACCTCAGAGCAGTAAACAGTCGCCAACTTGGCAAGTGAAAAAACAAATCTTTTCAAACAATTCAGCATTTTGCAATCGTTTTTCTATTGTAAAGAACCATGATATGTTGTTACAATTACGACCACCGAGAAGACATAAGATGATTTATTAGTTATTATGCAGATCTAACTATCTACCCACAGAAATACGTATGATGCGCAATGGTCGATGACGATGCCGGCCACCGCGCGTTTCTACTCGCTACGCAAGCCACACGGTGACTAAGTAAGCACCGTCCTTTCACCCGCCGGGGCGGGGAGATAAATGGCAGATCTGGGATGTTAGGGGCAAGGCAGATCTGCAAACAACTCATCTCGCTCTCTCACATCTATAAGCTGCGCACAAAGAAGAGCGATCTTGAAACAACGCACTGAAGAAGAAAGAAGTGGCGGAAAATTCCTTACCGCTGACTCCGCGAACTGCTCCGCCATGGCGGCCACGAGATCTGGACCAGGCACCGCACCCTCCTCGCCTTCTGAACCGAAAGATTGGATGGATTAGGCCAGGGGCGAGTAGAAGATAAGCACTGGAGTTCTTCGAGGAGGATGGCTCGTAAGATCTGTGGGTTCCGAAAAAACTCACCTTTGCGAGCAGCTGGGACCTTTCTGCGGCCTTCTTACGATCTCCCCCCTTTTGTTTGCCCGTATTGACGTCCCCCTCGCGTGGGTCGTATGGGTTGTTTTGTTTGGAAGTTTCTACGCCACGTCAATTGGTTCCGCTTTCTTATCTTGTTTGGACCGTGACAAAATTCTGCTGTTGCCACCGTGCTAAACCTGATCGTGGGCAGCCCGGCCCGACCACCTGGCCCAAAAAAACTGGGTCGGGCTCGAGCTTCATTTGCATCCCGAAAAAAATTCGGGCCAAGCTTCCACGCATCCGCAAAAAAAAAACTTCAAGTCCATTTTTCCAGTAGAGCAACTAGTTAAGGGGTACCAGAAAAATAAAATTACTTAAGGATACCCCTTGCGGAAGCTCCTCAAGAGTCACTTTAATTAATTAAGAGTGTGTCAAGTGGTGCGTCCAACTACCATCAGAGCATCTATAGACGGACTTGGCAAATCCGGCCGCTCAAACGCCCGCGGACACACCCGGGCGCGTCCGGGGGCACTGACTGGGCACTCCTCAAAAAATTCAATCCACATCCGGACACCTCAATTACCATATCTCAAATCCATACAAACTCATGCAACTACATCGACGCACACGCATCGCCCGGCTACTCCATCACACTACACTAAACATGCCATCGGACTATCAAAATTTGGCATGTTTGGCTATGGTGGAGTTCATCCACGGCTGCCCTTGCCCTTCCCGGCGCCCTTGCCGTCCTTCTCGCGGAAGTACCGGTCGAAGACGCAGTACGGATCAAGCCGGATCTGCTCGTCGCCGGAGTTGTCCTCGCCGTCGTTGTCCTCCTTCTCCTCCTTCGGTGGCAGTCCGGCCATGGCACGGACCGCCTGATTCTGCTCACGGCGAGGGCGCGCGTGTTCCTCCGCTGTCGTTTCTTCACAATGCGGGCGCGGATGGCTTCCTCCTCTGCATCCGCCCGCGCTGCCGCAACAGCCGCCTCCGTCACCGCCATTTCCGCTGCGATACGGGCCTCGGCGGCCCTTATCCTCTCCTTCCCACGACGGGCCGCTCGTTCCTGGTGGGACTCATACTCTGCCCGACCGGTGATGGGGAAAGAAAGGTCTTCCGCCCGGGACCGCGAGGATCCAGCACCACAGGACCCAAGTGCCCAATGAGCCGACGTTATGGCGTCGCGGCAAATGGATCCGTCCGTCGGCTGGGCGCTGTCCTCCTGGGAGTGGCGGAGTGCAATGCGGACTGCCATTGCCTCCTCCAACCCACACGGGACGACACACAGTCGACGGATCCGGACTGGTCGGAGTCCGATCCGCTGCCTGCCATGGCGGAGAAGGTCGCAAACCGCCGGAGGTGAGCTCGGGTGGTGGAAGGGAGTGGAGGGGAGTGGAGTGGATTGGCTAGAGTTTGCTCCGGCGAGAGGATGGGGGCGAATATAAGTGGGGTCGGGTGGGCCAGCATGGGCCGGGTCAGACGTGGCGGTGTGTGTGATACGTCTCCATCGTATCTGCTTTTCCAAACTCTTTTGCCCTTATTTTGGACTCTAATTTGCATGATTTGAATGGAACTAACCCGGACTGACGCTGGTTTCAGCAGAATTGCATGGTGTTATTTTTGTGCAGAAATAAAAGTTCTCAGAATGACCTAAAACTTTACGGAGAATATTTTTGAAATAAACAAAAAAATATTGGTGAAAGAATCAACCGAGAAGGACCCACCTGCTGTCCACAAGGGTGGGGGGCGCCCTACCCCCGGGGGCGCTCCCCTGGCTTGTGGGTCCCACGAAGCTCCACCGTCCTCAACTCCAACTCCATATATTCACGTTCGGGGAGAAAATAAATCAGAGAGAAGGATTCATCGCGTTTTACGATAGGGAGCCGCCGCCACCTCCTGTTCCTTCTCAGGAGGGCAGATCCGGAGTCCGTTTTGGGCTCCGGAGAGGGGAAATCGTCGCCATCGTCATCATCAACCATCCTACATCACCAATTTAATGATGCTCACCGCCATGCGTGAGTAATTCCAGCATAGGCTTGCTGGACGGTGATGGGTTGGATGAGATTTATCATGTAATCGAGTTAGTTTTGTTAGGGTTTGATCCCTAGTATCCACTATGTTCTAAGATTGATGTTGCTATGACTTTGCTATGCTTGATGCTTGTCACTAGGGCCCGAGTGCCATGATTTCAGATTTGAACCTATTATGTTTTCATGAATATATTTGTGTTCTTGATCCTATCTTGCAAGTTATAGTCACCTACTACGCGTTATGATCCGGCAACCCCAGAGTGACAATAGTCTGGACACTTCCCGGTGATGATCGTAGTTTGAGGAGTTCATGTATTCACTAAGTGTTAATGTTTTGGTTTGGTTCTATATTAAAAGGAGGCCTTAATATCCCTTAGCTTCCATTAGGACCCCGCTGCCATGGGAGGGTAGGACAAAAGATGTCATGCAAGTTCTTTTCCATAAGCACATATGACTATATTCGGAATACATGCCTATATTACATTGATGAATTGGAGCTAGTTCTGTGTCACCTTAGGTTATAACTGTTGCATGATGAATGCTATCCGACATAATTATCCATCATTGATCCGTTGCCTACGAGATTTTCACATACTACTTTACTTTGTCGTCGCCACTGTTAAAATTGCTACAAAACTGCTACTGTTACTTTTGCCACCGTTACCGTTACTAGAAGGAAATATACCCTAGAGGCAATAATAAAGTTATTATTTATATTTCCTTTGATAGTGTGATCAAAGCATATGGTTTTATACAGACTTTTGGAGAAGCCTGTATTTACAAGAATTTGAGTGGGAGCTCCGTAGCATTTCTGATATTATATGCGGATGACATATTGTTGATTGGAAATAATAAAGAATTTCTGGATAGCATAAAAGGATACTTGAATAAGAATTTTTCAATGAAAGACCTCGATGAAGCTGCTTATATATTGGGCATCAAGATTTATAGAGATAGATCAAGACGCTTAATTGGACTTTCACAAAGTACATACCTTGATAAAGTTTTGAAGAAGTTCAAAATGGATCAGTCAAAGAAAGGGTTCTTGCCTGTGTTACAAGGTGTGAAGTTGAGTCAGACTCAATGCTCGACCACTGCAGAAGATAGAGAGAAAATGAAATTCATTCCCTATACCTCAACCATAGGTTCTATCATGTATGCAATGCTATGTACCAGACCTGATATGTGCCTTGCTATAAGTTTAGCAGGGAGGTACTAAAGTAATCCAGGAGTGGATCACTGGATAGCGGTCAAGAACATCCTGAAATACCTGAAAAGGACTAAGGATATGTTTCTCGTTTATGGAGGTGACAAAGAGCTCGTCGTAAATGGTTACGTCGATGCAAGCTTCGACACTGATCCGGATGACTCTAAGTCGCAAACCGGATACGTGTTTATATTGAATGGTGGAGTTGTCAGTTGGTGCAGTTCCAAGCAGAGCGTCGTGCGGGATCTACGTGTGAAGCAGAGTATATAGCTGCTTCGGAAGCAGCATATGAAGGAGTCTGGATGAAGGAGTTCATATCCGATCTAGGTGCAATACCTAGTGCATTGGGTCCAATGAAAATCTTTTGTGACAATACTGGAGCAATAGCCTTGGCGAAGGAATCCAGATTTCACAAGAGAACCAAACACATCAAGAGACGCTTCAATTCCATCCGCGATCAAGTCAAGGAGGGAGACATAGAGATTTGCAAAATACATATGGATCTGAATGTTGCACACCCGTTGACTAAACCTCTTCCACAAGCAAAACATGATCAGCACCAAGACTCCATGGGTGTTAGAATCATTACTATGTAATCTAGATTACTGACTCTAGTGCAAGTGGGAGACTGAAGGAAATATGCCCTAGAGGCAATAATAAAGTTGTTATTTACATTTCCTTATATAATGTTAAATTTTTATTATTCATGCTAGAATTGTATTAACCAGAAACTTAGTACATGTGTGAATACGTAGACAAACAGAGTGTCCCTAGTATGCCTCTACTTGACTAGCTCGTTAATCAAAGATGGTTAAGTTTCCTGACCATAGACATGTGTTGTCATTTGATCAACGGGGTCACATCATTAGAGAATGATGTGGTGGACAAGACCCATCTGTTAGCTTAGCATAATGATCGTTTAGTTTTATTGCTATTGCTTTCTTCATGACTTATACATATTCCTCTGACTATGAGATTATGCAACTCCCGAATACCGGAGGAACACTTTGTGTGCTATCAAATATCACAATGTAACTGGGTGATTATAAAGATGCTCTACAGGTGTATCTGAAGGTGTTTGTTGGGTTGGCATAGATCAAGATTAGGATTTGTCACTCCGAGTATCGGAGAGGTATCTCTGGGCCCTCTCGGTAATGCACATCACTATAAGCCTTGCAAGCAATGTGACTAATGAGTTAGTTGCGGGATGATGCATTACAGAATGAGTAAAGAGACTTTCCGGTAATGAGATTGAACTAGGTATGATGATACCGACGATCGAATCTTGGGCAAGTAACATACTGATGACAAAGGGAATGACGTATGTTATGCGGTTTGACCGATAAAGATCTTTGTAGAATATGTAGGAGCCAATATGAGCATCTAGGTTCCACTATTGATTATTGACCTGAGATGTGTCTCGGTCATGTCTACATAGTTCTCAAACCCGTAGGGTCCACACGCTTAACGTTCGATGATGATTTGTATTATGAGTTATGTGTTTTGGTGACCGAAGTTTGTTCGAAGTCCTGGATGAGATCATGGACATGACGAGGGGTCTCGAAATGGTTGAGAGGTAAAGATTCATATATTGGAAGGTTATATACAGACACCGGAATGGTTCCGAAGAAGATCGGAGATTTTTCGGAGTACCGGGAGGTTACCGGAACCCCCCGGAAAGTTAATGGGCCTCATGGGCCATAGTGGAGAGGAGGAGGCAGCCACAGGAGGTGGCGCCCCCCCCCCAAGCCCAATCCGAATTGGACAAGGGGTGGGGGCGCGGCCCCCCTTTCCTTCTCCCTCTCTACCTCTTTCCCCTTTCCCCCTCCGTTGGAAGGAAGGAGGGGGCGAATCCTACTTGGACTGGGAGTCCAAGTAGGACTCCCCTCTTGGCGCGCCCCTCCTTAGCCGCCGGCCTCCTCCTCCCCCCTTTATATACGGGGGCGGGGGGCACCCCAATAGCACACCAAGATTTGTCTTAGCCGTGTGCGGTGCCCCCCTCCACAGTTTACTCCTCCGGTCATAGTGCTTAGGCGAAGCCCTGCGCGGATCACATCACCAACACCGTCACCACGCCGTCGTGCTGACGGAACTCTCCCTCGACCCTCTACTGGATCAAGAGCTCGAGGGACGTCATCGAGCTAAACGTGTGCTGAACACGGAGGTGCCATACGTTCGGTACTTGGATCGGTTGGATCGTGAAGACGCTCGACTACATCAACCGCGTTAACATAACGCTTTCGCTTTCGGTCAACGAGGGTACGTGGACACACTCTTCCCGTCTCGTTGCTATGCATGTCCTAGATAGATCTTGCGTGATCGTTGGAATTTTTTGAATTGCTACGTTCCCTAAAAGTGGCATCCTAGCCAGGTCTATGCGTAGATGATATGCACGAGTAGAACAGAAAGAGTTGTGGGCGCTAATAGTCATACTGCTTACCACCAACGTCTTACTTTGATTCGGCGGTATTGTTGGATGAAGCGGCCCGGACCGACATTACATGACCGCGTTCATGAGATTGGTTCTACCGACGTGCTTCGCACACAGGTGGCTGGCGGGTGTCTGTTTCTCCAACTTTAGTTGAATCGAGTTTGACTACGACTGGTCCTTGTTGAAGGTTAAAACAGCACACTTGACGAAAAATCGTTGTGGTTTTGATGCGTAGGTAAGAACGGTTCTTGCTAGAAGCCCATAGCAGCCACGTAAAACTTGCAACAACAAAGTAGAGGACGTCTAACTTGTTTTTGCAGGGCATTTTGTGATATTATATGGTCAAGACGTGATGAGATATAAATTTTTGTATGAGATGCTCATGTTTTGTATAAGTTATCGGCAACTGGCAGGAGCCTTATAGTTGTCGCTTTATTGTATGAAATGCAATCACCATGTAATTGCTTTACTTTATCATTAAGCAGTAGCGATAGTCGTAGAAGCAATAGTTGGGGAGGCGGCAACGATGCTACGATGGAGATCAAGGTGTCAAGCCGGTGACGATGGAGATCATGACGGTGCTTTGGAGATGGAGATCAAAGGCATAAGATGATGATGGCCATATCATGTCACATGTTTTGATTACATGTGATGTTTATCTTTTTTGCATCTTATTTTGCTTAGTACGGCGGTAGCATTATAAGATGATCTCTCACTAAATTTCAAGGTATAGTGTTCTCCCTGAGTATGCACCGTTGCTATAGTTCGTCGTGCCGAGACACCACGTGATGATCGGGTATGATAAGCTCTACGCTCACATACAACGGGTGCAAGCCAGTTTGCACGTGCAGAATACTCGGGTTAAACTTGACGAGCCTAGCATGTGCAGATATGGCCTCGGAACACTAAGACCGAAAGGTCGAACATGAATCATATAGAAAATATGATCAACATAGAGATGTTCACCATTGAAAACTACTCCATCTCACGTGATGATCGTACATGGTTTAGTTGATATGGATCACGTGATCATTTAGATGACTAGAGGGATGTCTATCTAAGTGGGAGTTCTTTAGTAATATGATTAATTGAACTTTAATTTATCATGAACTTTGTACCAGATAGTTTTTGCATATCTATGTTGTTGTAGATCAATGGCCCGTGCTACCGTTCCCTTGAATTTTAATGCGTTCCTAGAGAAAGCTAAGTTGAAAGATGATGGTAGCAACTACACGGACTGGGTTCGTAACTTGAGGAGTATCCTCATTGCTGCATAGAAGAATTACGTCCTGGAAGCACCGCTAGGTGCAAGACCCGCTGCAGGAGCAACTCCAGACATTATGAACGTCTGGCAGAGGAAAGCTGATGACTACTCGATAGTTCAGTGTGCCATGCTTTACGGCTTAGAATCGGGACTTCTAAAACATTTTGAACGTCATGGAGCATATGAGATGTTCTAGGAGTTGAATTTAATATTTCAAGCAAATGCCTGAGTTGAGAGATATGAAGTCTCCAACAAGTTCTATAGCTGCAAAATGGAGGAGAATAGTTTTGTCAGTGAACATATACTCAAAACGTCTGGGTATCATAACCACTTGACTCAACTAGGAGTTAATCTTCCTGATGATAGTGTCATTGACAGAGTTCCTCAATCACTGCCACCAAGCTATAAAGGCTTGGTGATGAACTATAATATGCAAGGGATGGAAAAGAAAATTTCCGAGCTCTTCGTGATGCTAAAGGCTGCGGAGGTAGAAATCAAGAAGGAACATCAAGTGTTGCTGGTTAAAAATACCACTAGTTTCAAGAAAAAGGGCAAAGGGAAGAAGGGGAACTTCAAGAAGAACGGCAATCAAGTTGCTGCTCAAGGGAAGAAGCCCAAGTCTGGACCTAAGCCTGAAACTGAGTGCTTCTACTGCAAAGGGACTGGTCACTGGAAGCGGAACTGCCCCAAGTATTTGGCGGATAAGAAGGATGGCAAAGTGAAAGGTATATTTGAGATACATGTTATTGATGTGTACCTTACTAATGCTCGTAGTAGCGCCTGGGTATTTGATACTGGTTCTTTTGCTCATATTTGCAACTCGAAACAGGGGCTACGGATTAAACGAAGATTGGCTAAGGACGAGGTGATGATGCGCGTGGGAAATGGTTCCAAAGTCGATGTGATCGCCGTCAGCACGCTACCTCTACATCTACCGTCGGGATTAGTTTTAGACCTGAATAATTGTTATTTCGTGCTAGTGTTGAGCATGAACATTATATCTGGATCTTGTTTGATGCGAGACGGTTATTCATTTAAATCAGAGAATAATGGTTGTTCTATTTATATGAGTAATATCTTTTATGGTCATGCATCCTTGATGAGTGGTCTATTTTTGTTGAATCTCGATTGTAGTGATACACATATTCATAATATTGAAGCCAAAATATGCAAAGTTAATAATGATAGTGCAACTTATTTGTGGCACTGCCGTTTAGGTCATATTAGTATAAAGCGCATGAAGAAACTCCATGCTTATGGACTTTTGGAATGACTTGATTATGAATCACTTGATGCTTGCGAACCATGTCTCATGGTCAAGATGACTAAGACTCCGTTCTCCGGGACAATGGAGTGAGCCACTAACTTATTGGAAATAATACATACTGACGTATGCGGTCCGATGAGAGTTGAGGCTTGCGGTGGGTATCATTATTTTCTAACCTTCACAGATGATTGAGCATATATGGGTATATCTACTTAATGAAACATAAGTCTGAAACATTTGAAAAGTTCAAATAATTTCAGAGTGAAGTGGAAAATCATCGTAACAATAAAATAAAGTTTCTATGAACTGATCGTGGAGGTGAATATTTGAGTTATGAGTTTGGTCTTCATTTTCAATGTGGAATAGTTTCGCAACTCACGCCACCTGGAACACCACAGCGTAATGGTGTGTCCGAACGTCGTAACCGTACTTTATTAGATATGGTGCGATCTATGATGTCTCTTACCGATTTACCACTATCGTTTTAGGGCTATGCTTTAGATACAATTGCATTCATGTTAAATAGGGCACCATCTAAATCCGTTGAGACGACACCATATGAACTATGGTTTAGCAAGAAACCTAAGCTGTCGTTTCTTAAAGTTTGGGGCTGCAATGCTTATATGAAAAAGCTTCAACCTGATAAGCTCGAACCCAAATCGGAGAAATGTATCTTCATAGGATACCCAAAGGAAACTATTGGGTACACCTTCTATCACAGATCTAAAGGCAAGACATTCGTTGCTAAGAATGGATCCTTTCTAGAGAAGGAGTTTCTCTCAAAAGAAGTGAGTGGGAGGAAAGTAGAACTTGATGAGGTAATTGTACCTTCTCCCGAATTGGAAAGTAGTTCAACTCAGAAAACAGTCCAGTGATGCCTACACCAATTAGTGAGGAAGTTAATGATGATGATCATGAAACTTCAGATGAAGTTTCTACCGAACCTCGTAGGTCAACCAGAGTATGTTCCGCACCAGAGTGGTACGGTAATCCTGTTCTGGAAGTCATGTTACTAGACCATGATGAGCCTACGAACTATGAGGAAGCAATGATGAGCTCGGATTCTGCAAAATGGCCTGAGGGCATGAAATCTGAGATGGGATCCATGTATGAGAACAAAGTGTGGACTTTGTTTGACTTGCCCGATGATTGTCAAGCCATAGAGAATAAATGGATCTTCAAGAATAAGACTGACGCTGACGCTAATGTTACTGTCTACAAAGCAAGACTTGTTGCAAAAAGTTTTCGACAAGTTCAAGGAGTTGACTACAATGAGACCTTCTCACCCGTAGCGATGCTTAAGTCTGTCCGAATCATGTTAGCAATTGCCGCGTTTTATGATTATGAAATTCGGCAAATGGATGTCAAAACTGCATTCCTTAATGGATATCTTAAAGAAGAGTTGTATATGATGCAACCAGAAGGTTTTGCCGATCCTAAAGGTGCTAACAAAGTGTGCAAGCTCCAGCGATCTATTTATGGACTGGTGCAAGCATCTCGGAGTTGGAATATACGCTTTGATAGTGTGATCAAATCATATGGTTTTATACAGACTTTTGGAGAAGCCTGTATTTACAGAAAGTGAGTGGGAGCTCAGTAGCATTTCTGATATTATATGTGGATGACATATTGCTAATTGGAAATGATATAGAATTTCTGGATAGCATAAAGGGATACTTGAATAAGAGTTTTTCAATGAAAGACCTCGGTGAAGCTGCATATATATTAGGCATTAAGATCTATAGAGATAGATCAAGACGCTTAATTTGACTTTCACACAGCACATACCTTGACAAAGTTTTGAAGAAGTTCAAAATGGATCAAGCAAAGAAAGGGTTCTTGCCTGTACTACAAGGTGTGAGATTGAGTAAGACTCAATGCCCGACCACTGCAGAAGATAGAGAGAAGATGAAAGATGTTCCCTATGCTTCAGCCATAGGCTCTATCATGGATGCAATGCTGTGTACCAGACTTGATGTGTGCCTTGCTATAAGTTTAGCAGGGAGGTACCAAAGTAATCCAGGAGTGGATCACTGGACAGCGGTCAAGAACATCCTGAAATACCTGAAAAGGACTAAGGATATGTTTCTCGTTTATGGAGGTGACAAAGAGCTCATCGTAAATGGTTACGTTGATGCAAGCTTTGACACTGATCCGGACGATTCTAAATCGCAAACCGGATACGTATTTACATTGAACGGTGGAGCTGTCAGTTGGTGCAGTTCTAAGCAAAGTGTCGTGGCGGGATCTACGTGTGAAGCGGAGTACATAGCTGCTTCGGAAGCAGCAAATGAAGGAGTCTGGATGAAGGAGTTCATATCCAATCTAGGTGTCATACCTAGTGCATCGGGACCAATGAAAATCTTTTGTGACAATACTGGTGTGATTGCCTTAGCAAAGGAATCCAGATTTCACAAGAGAACCAAGCACATCAAAAGATGCTTCAATTCCATCCGGGATTTAGTCCAGGTGGGAGACATAGAAATTTGCAAGATACATACGGATCTGAATGTTGCAGACCCGTTGACTAAGCCTCTTCCACGAGCAAAACAAGATCAGCACCAAGACTCCATGGGTGTAAGAATCATTACTGTGTAATCTAGATTATTGACTCTAGTGCAAGTGGGAGACTGAAGGAAATATGCCCTAGAGGCAATAATAAAGTATTATTTATTTCCTTATATCATGATAAATGTTTATTATTCATGCTAGAATTGTATTAACCGGAAACATAATACATGTGTGAATACATAGACAAACAGAGTGTCACTAGTATGCTCTACTTGACTAGCTCGTTAATCAAAGATGGTTATGTTTCCTAGCCATAGACATGAGTTGTCATTTGATTAACGGGATCACCTCATTAGGAGAATGACGTGATTGACTTGACCCATTCCGTTAGCTTAGCACTCGATCGTTTAGTATGTTGCTATTGCTTTCTTCATGACTTATACATGTTCCTATGACTATGAGATTATGCAACTCCCGTTTACCGGAGGAACACTTTGTGTGCTACCAAACGTCACAACGTAACTGGGTGATTATAAAGGTGCTCTACAGGTGTCTCCAAAGGTACTTGTTGGGTTGGCGTATTTCGAGATTAGGATTTGTCACTCCGATTGTCGGAGAGGTATCTCTGGGCCCACTCGGTAATGCACATCACTATAAGCCTTGCAAGCATTGTGACTAATGAGTTAGTTGCGGGATGATGTATTACGGAACGAGTAAAGAGACTTGCCGGTAACGAGATTGAACTAGGTATCGAGATACCGACGATCGAATCTCGGGCAAGTAACATACCGATGACAAAGGGAACAACGTATGTTGTTATGCGGTCTGACCGATAAAGATCTTCGTAGAATATGTAGGAACCAATATGAGCATCCAGGTTCCGCTATTGGTTATTGACCGGAGAGGTGTCTCGGTCATGTCTACATAGTTCTCGAACCCGTAGGGTCCGCACGCTTAACGTTACGATGACAGTTATATTATGAGTTTATATGTTTTGATGTACCGAAGGTTGTTCGGAGTCCCGGATGTGATCACGGACATGACGAGGAGTCTCGAAATGGTCGAGACATAAAGATTGATATATTGGAAGCCTATGTTTGGACATCGGAAGTGTTCCGGGTGAAATCGGGATTTTTCCGGAGTACCGGGAGGTTACCGGAACCCCCTGGTAACTTAATGGGCCTTAGTGGGCCTAGGTGGAAGGGAGGAGAGGAGGCTAGGGCAGGGCCGTGCCCCCCTTCCCCCCAGTCCGAATAGGACAAGGAGAGGGGGGCGGCGCCCCCCTTCCTTCCTCCCCTCCACCTCTTCCCCCTTCCACTCCTAGTCCAACATGGAAAAGGGGGGGAGTCCTACTCCCGGTAGGAGTAGGAATCCTCCTGGCGCGCCTCTACCTCCTAGGCCGGCGGCCTCCCCCTTGCACCTTTATATACGGGGGCAGGGGCGCACCTCTAGACACACAGTTGATCAACGATCTTTTAGCCGTGTGCGGTGCCCCCCTCCACCATATTACACCTTGATAATATCGTAGCGGAGCTTAGGCGAAGCCCTGCGTCGGTAGAACATCATCATCGTCACCACGCCATCGTGCTGATGAAACTCTCCCTCAACACTCGGCTGGATCGGAGTTCGAGGGACGTCATCGAGCTGAGCGTGTGTGCTGAACTCGGAGGGGCCGTGCGTTCGGTACTTGATCGGTCAGATCGTGAAGACGTACGACTACATCAACCGCGTGGTGTTAACGCTTCCACTTTCGGTCTACGAGGGTACGCGGACAACACTCTCCCCTTTCGTTGCTATGCATCACCATGATCTTGTGTGTGCGTAGGAAATTTTTTGATATTATATGTGGATGACATATTGTTGATTGGAAATAATACAGAACTTCTGGATAGCATAAAAGGATACTTGAATAAGAATTTTTCAATGAAAGACCTCGGTGAAGCTGCTTATATATTGGGCATCAAGATCTATAGAGATAGATCAAGACACTTAATTGGACTTTCACAAAGTACATACCTTGATAAAGTTTTGAAGAAGTTCAAAATGGATCAGTCAAAGAAAGGGTTCTTGCTTGTGTTACAAGGTCTGAAGTTGAGTTAGACTCAATGCCCGACCACTACAGAAGATAGAGAGAAAATGAAAGTCATTCCCTATACCTCAGCCATAGGTTCTATCATGTATGCAATGCTATGTACCAGACCTGATGTGTGCCTTGCTATAAGTTTAGCAGGAAGGCGCCAAAGTAATCCAGGAGTGGATCACTGGACAGCGGTCAAGAACATCCTGAAATACCAGAAAAGGACTAAGGATATGTTTCTCGTTTATGGAGGTGACAAAGAGCTCGTCATAAATGGTTACGTCGATGCAAGCTTTGACACTGATCCGGATGACTCTAAGTCGCAAACTGGATACGTGTTTATATTGAATGGTGGAGCTTTCACTTGGTGCAGTTCCAAGCTGAGCGTCGTGGCGGGATCTACGTGTGAAGGGGAGTATATAGCTGCTTCGGAAGCAGCAAATGAAGGAGTTCATATCCGATCTAGGTGCAATACCTAGTGCATTGGGTCCAATGAAAATCTTTTGTGACAATACTGGAGCAATAGCCTTGGCGAAGGAATCCAGATTTCACAAGAGAACCAAACACATCAAGAGACGCTTCAATTCCATCCGCGATCAAGTCAAGGAGGGAGACATAGAGATTTGCAAAATACATATGGATCTGAATGTTGCACACCCGTTGACTAAACCTCTTCCACAAGCAAAACATGATCAGCACCAAGACTCCATGGGTGTTAGAATCATTACTATGTAATCTAGATTACTGACTCTAGTGCAAGTGGGAGACTGAAGGAAATATGCCCTAGAGGCAATAATAAAGTTGTTATTTACATTTCCTTATATAATGTTAAATTTTTATTATTCATGCTAGAATTGTATTAACCAGAAACTTAGTACATGTGTGAATACGTAGACAAACAGAGTGTCCCTAGTATGCCTCTACTTGACTAGCTCGTTAATCAAAGATGGTTAAGTTTCCTGACCATAGACATGTGTTGTCATTTGATCAACGGGGTCACATCATTAGAGAATGATGTGGTGGACAAGACCCATCTGTTAGCTTAGCATAATGATCGTTTAGTTTTATTGCTATTGCTTTCTTCATGACTTATACATATTCCTCTGACTATGAGATTATGCAACTCCCGAATACCGGAGGAACACTTTGTGTGCTATCAAATATCACAACGTAACTGGGTGATTATAAAGATGCTCTACAGGTGTCTCCGAAGGTGTTTGTTGGGTTGGCATAGATCAAGATTAGGATTTGTCACGCTGAGTATCGAAGAGGTATCTCTGGGCCCTCTCGGTAATGCACATCACTATAAGCCTTGCAAGCAATGTGACTAATGAGTTAGTTGCGGGATGATGCATTAAGGAATGAGTAAAGAGACTTGCCGGTAACGAGATTGAACTAGGTATGATGATACTGACGATCGAATCTCGGGCAAGTAACATACCGATGACAAAGGGAATGACGTATGTTGTTATGCGGTTTGACCGATAAAGATCTTCGTAGAATATGTAGGAGCCAATGTGAGCATCCAGGTTCCGCTATTGCTTATTGACCTGAGATGTGTCTCGGTCATGTCTACATAGTTCTTGAACCCGTAGGGTCCGCACGCTTAACGTTCGATGATGATTTGTATTATGAGTTATGTGTTTTGGTGACCGAAGTTTGTTCGGAGTCCCGGATGAGATCACGGACATGACGAGGAGTCTCGAGATGGTCAAAAGGTAAAGATTCATATATTGGAAGGTTATATACGGACACCGGAATGGTTCCGAAGAAGATCGGGGATTTTTCGGAGTACCGGGAGGTTACCGGAACCCCCCGGGAAAGTTAATGGGCCTCATGTGCCATAGTGGAGAGGAGGAGGCAGCCACAGGAGGTGGCGCCCCCCAAGCCCAATCCAAATTGGACAAGGGGTGGGGGGCGCATCCGCCCTTTCCTTCTCCCTCTCCACCTCTTTCCCCTTTCCCCCTCCGTTGGAAGGAAGGAGGGGGGGGGCGAATCCTACTTGGACTGGGAGTCCAAGTAGGACTCCCCTCTTGGCGCGCCCCTCCTTAGCCGCCGGCCTCCTCCTCCCCCCTTTATATACGGGGGCGGGGGGCACCCCAAAAGCACACCAAGATTTGTCTTAGCCGTGTGCGGTGCCCCCCTCCACAGTTTACTCCTCCGGTCATAGCGTCGTAGTGCTTAGGCGAAGCCCTGCGCGGATCACTTCACCAACACCGTCACCACGCCGTCGTGCTGACGGAACTCTCCCTCGACCCTCTACTGGATCAAGAGCTCGAGGGACGTCATCGAGCTGAACGTGTGCTGAACACGGAGGTGCCGTACGTTCGGTACTTGGATCGTGAAGACGTTCGACTACATCAACCGCGTTAACATAATGCTTCCGCTTTTGGTCTACGAGGGTACGTGGACACACTCTTCCCGTCTCGTTGCTATGCATCTCCAAGATAGATCTTGCGTGATCGTAGGAATTTTTTTGAATTGCTACGTTCCCTAACATTACTTCCATACTGCTTTGCTACTAAACACTTTGTTGCAAGATATTAAGTCTTTCAGGTGTGGTTGAATTGACAACTCAGCTGCTAATACTTGAGAATATTATTTGGCTCCCCTTATGTCGAATCAATGAATTTTGGTTGAATACTCTACCCTCGAAAACTGTTGCGAGTTATCAAGACCTTTTTCTGGCGCCGTTGCCGGGGAGCGTAGCTCTATTCTCTAAGTCACTTGGGATTTATATCTGTTGATCACTATGAGGAATTTGAAAGATACTAGAACCAAGATTTGTTTTCCTCTACTATGAGGGGAGATCAGGAACTGCCATCTAGCTCTGCACTTGATTCACCTTCTGTTTTGAGTAAGCTTGCGACACCTACACCTGCTATATGTTCTGATATGTCGCATGTTATTGATGATGCTACCTCTACTATGAATGTTGCTTATGATGCTACTACTTTGCTTGATAAAACTGTGCCACTGGGTGAATTACTTGATGAACATCTTGCTAGAGTTAGAACTATTGATTATGCTGAAGATGATGATATTTTCTGAAACTGATGAAATTATTGAAACAGAAAACTTTGAAACACCTGATAAGACTAGCTCTCCTAGATATGAACTTCCTGTTGTACCTGAGGGTTATATTATGGATGAAGAAACTTCTAAAGACTTTTTTGCTTGTAATGATAGAGATGATCTTAAGAAACTGTTAGCTAAGCTGAAAGAAAAGTCTTTGAATGCTAGAATGCAATATGATCCTAAGTTTGCTACTTCACCTATCTTTGTTACTGATAAGGATTATGAATTCTCTGTCGATCCTGAGTTAATTACTTTGGTTGAATGTGATCCTTTCCATGGTTATGAATCTGAAACTATTGTGGCACACCTTACTAAATTGAATGATATAGCCACCCTATTTGCTCACGAGGAAAAAATCGCTATTACTATATTCTTAAGTTGTTTCCTTTCTCGTTAAAGGGTGATGCTAAGTTATGGTTTAATTCTCTTGCTCCTACTTGTGTGCGTAGTCCCCAGGATATGATTTACTACTTCTTTGAGGCTTCTCCAATTACTTAACGCTTTGCCTAATCATCCTCTCAAGAAAAATGAAATACTTGATATCTTTTATAATAGACTAACCGATGCTTCTAGGGACCACCTAGATAGTTGTGCTGGTTGTATTTTCACGGAACGAACTGTTGAGCAAGCTGAATTGCTATTGAATAATATATTGAGTAATGATAATGATTGGACACTTCCTGAACCAACTCCTAAGCCAACTCCGAAGAAAAGAGGTATTCTATTTCTCAGTCCTGAAGATATGGAAGAGGCAAAGAAATATATGAAAGAAAAAGGTATTAAAGCTGAAGATGTTAAGAATTTACCGCCTATTGAAGAAATACATGGTCTTGATAACTCGACACAGGTAGTAGAGGTAAACTCTCTCTATAGATTTGATGAAGGTGATATTCCTCATAATAAGTCTGCTAGTCAATGCTCGGATGAGTTTGATAATTTTATTGTTAAACAAGAGAACTTCAATGCTTATGTTAGTATATAATTGAAACATGTTGCTCACATCACTACTGCAGGGTGCTGTTAACGCGACACTACGATCAAAGACCCTTCGACAAAACTGTGTGCGATGCCATAATCGCAAACGGTGGTGTAAAAAACTGTCACAAAGGTGCAAAACATTTGCGATAGTTGCGTGTGCGATGCATGGCATACGGTTCAGTTCAATTAACTGTTTGCGATGATGAGGAACAAAAGAAACGGGTAGCCAGATGAAGGTGTGTGCGATATACAGCATACGGTTTACTCGGATGAACTGTTTGTGATTAGGCAACACAAAAGAAACGGTCAGCCAGATCAAGGTGTGTGCGATATACCGCACGCGGTTCACTCGGATAATCTGTTTGCGTTGAGACATGAGAACATAAAAGGTTCAACTTAACAAAATATGTGTGATACGCGGCAAACAGGTCTGTAATCAGAAAATGTGTGTGAAGACCGATAATAACACAGACGGTTGCTGCTAATAAGACATGTGTGTTGTGTGATGGGATTGCATACAAATATGTATATATTATATAGTGGCAATATTCCAATCCTAGGATTAGAATAACTATTTGGATCACGGGGCCCTATATATAGGAGCAGCAGAGGTGTTCCCAAACTCACGAAAAGAAAAAAAAGAAATCCCACCCCGAACCCCACGTTCTCCCACCTCTCCATCGCTCTCTCCGTGATCCCCGCCGCCGCCATCCCCGCCCCCGAATCGCCATCTACCTCTATCCACCCCGCGCGCCGGCGCCGCCGCGACCCTCGCACCTCCCCACGCGCCACCGCCGCTCTACCTCTCCCCCACCCGAGTCTGGCTTCCTACCGCCGCCACGCGGATCTAGCCGCCGCACAGGATCCCACCGCCGCGTTCGTCGCTTGCTGGGCCCGACGACGCGTCGAAAGCCGACCCGTCTGTGATCTCCGGCCAACGAGGCGCGACGGCCACCCCTCCCCCTGTTTCCACGGCGCTCGACCCGGTTGCCCGTCGCCGGCGCTCCTCCTCCCCGACCCCTTCTTCCCTGATCCACCCCGCCTCCACCTCCGGTGACGCGGTCCACTAGCCTCCTTCCCCGGCGTGAGCCACCAGCCCGACCCTCGCCGGCGTGATGCCCCTGCGCGCCGCCGTGGCACAGGCCCCCACAAGGGATCCAGCCGCGACGTACTGCTCAAAAGCGAAGGACAACGACGAGATTCTCTCCTTCGGCGCCAGCGTCGTCGCTCTCGGCTACCTACTGCGTCAAGGACATTCATAGGCCACGAATCCAGCGGGTGCTAGCACGTCGGAAGTGGTGCTGCCACAGTGAGTTACTCCATCAGAGTGAGGACAACGACACTTCTTGCAGCAAAAAAATGCAGCGTTCTTCAGTATATTTCCATAAATATTTGAGGCAATTCGTGTGTATCAGTTCAACAAAAATATTGGCAGCAGTTCCACCGATACATGCCTGGAAGGAAAACTTCGTATGAGCACAAGTCCCACCACCCCTACAGCGAGTCTCCGGCTTCTCAGGGAGTCGACGAGGTCACCTGGGCTCCTGCGAGAAGGATGACAGGGTCAGCAAGAACGCAGATATCATCAAGATGGCCAGGATTGGAGCGGCTTGATCTGGCTCACTCCAGCGGATCCTCTCCTCTGTCGCTCTTGCCGGCCAAGCCAAGCTGGACATGGATGTGTGGGTGTGCATGCTCACTTTGAAGTCCGTTCTGGGCGACTCAATGTGTGTGCTCACTGTGTGGGTCGCCATCTCTCGATCCTGCCAAGCTACACCAGCACTTGTTGTTTCCTCTCCCTGCTACAATCAGTGTTGTGAGCAACGTACAAGATGGAGGCATGGAGCTGGCGTCTGGATATGGGAAGGGAGCTGCTACTGCACTTGGCCTGCTCAACAGCTGCCGTTGTGCCTGTACTTGGACGGCTGCAGATAGTGCAACCGAACGTCCGTGTGTGTTTTTGGAATCCCATTTTTATAGTTGATGCTAATGAACATTCGTCCACGTTCTTTTGTAGTGTTGGTATTTACTGGAAACAATCATTGGTTTTCAATTGGTCATTTCTTGTACTAGAACATCAGGTGTTTGTGCTAATGTCCGTGAGACAAAATCTATGAAACAATATGCGGAGTAGTACTAAATGATGATAACAAGATAAATTAAAATAAATATTGTTCATTGGATTCTGATTTAAGTGGACTTATTATCACAAGTGTTGTTTCAAGTAGATTGGTATCTAAAAAGTTAACGCAAAACGCGATCCTGGAATGATTGAAATCACGGGAAAGTCGTGGAATAAAAATTGCACTCCTCCGTATTTGTTCTACATCTTTTGTTACTTGACAAAAAAAGTTGATGAAGTTCATGTATTACCGTCGCTGAAAAGTCTATAAAAAAGAAACTCGGGGGCATTGGTCAAAAACTAGAAGTTCATGAAAGAAACTCGGGGGAGGTTAAAGATATCTTAGTAGATATGACAACCCTTGCAAGTTCAAATATAAAAACCCTTGAAGTTCAACAACAACAAAAATCATAGAGATAAAAAAAGCAAAAATGTCATGTTCAAACATTTTACAACATGTCCTAGGGAAAAAATGTGATGTTCTAACAAAAAAAACATTAGTCTAAAACATCATGTTGTACAGTTTCTTGTTATGTATTATTTCCTAAAGTTCAACAATATGTATGGATGCAAAAAACTAGTATATGTTGGTTTCAATTCAAAAAATACAAAACAAAGAAGCCCAAGTAAATTCAAATACTAGAACAAAAGGAAGTCCAACAAGGGAGAAAAAGAACACAAAACATACACGCCATGAAAAGTAAGAAGAAAACAAGAAGTTCAATTGTAAAAGGCAGAGCAGTTTGATATTTATTTAAAAAATTGGATTTTCCAGTTACTCAAGAATAAGACCAATAAGTTCAATTTGAAATAAGGAAGAAGTTCGATGTTTCTAACAAAACTCTAATTTTCACATTTCTAAAAATACACAAAAGAAGTTCAAATAAAAAGTTAGAGCGGTTCGATGTCTATGCAAAATCAGTTTTTTTCGTTACTAAAGTGAAATAGAGAGAACTTCAAATTGACAACACACGGAAGTTCACGTACTGCATGGGTGTGTGTTTCATATGAGAAATTAGGAGTAAAAAGGCGAAGTCCAATTTTTTTTGCTAGAAGTACAACTGCACAGACCAGGAAAATTCAAAAAGTTCCTCTTGTTCAACAAGTTTCCACAACGGAAGCTCAAATTAAAATAACAAAAAAAGTTTATAAAATTTAATTAGTAAATGGATTTCCCCGTTTCTAAAAGAAACCTAGAAGTTCAAATTAAACTAACAGGCAAATTGAAAAAACCGAGCTATTCAAAAGTTAATAAAAACACACTTTCCCTCTTCTAAAAAAGACCTAGAAGTTCAACTTCAAATAATTGAGCAGCTCGATATTTATTACATAACTAGCAATTTTCCTGTCGCTAACGAATGACACCAAGAAGTCCAAATTTTTTAAAAATATGAAGCTGTTTGATGTTTATAAAAAACTCAGACTTTCCCCAATACTAAGGAATTAAACCAGGAAGTTCAATTTTAAAAAATGGAGTAGTTCAATGTATGTAAAAAATCAGGTTTTCCCGTTACTAGAGAATAAAACCAAGAAGTTCAATTGGAAAAAGCGGAGCAGTTTGATATTTATTTGAAAAATCGGATTTTTCTAGTTACTAAAGAATAAAACCAATAAGTTCAATTTCAAAAAAGAATAATTTTGATGTTTCTAAAAAACCTCCAGTTTTCACATTTCTAAAAAATACACAATGAAGTTCAAATAAAAAAGGTAGAGCGGTTCAATGTCTATAAAAATCAGATATTTTCACGTAACCGAGAGAAATTCAGATTGATAACTGCCAGAAGTTCACGTACTACACCGTGTGCATTTTTTATTAAAAAAAGAATGAAAAAGCAAAGGCTAAAAGTTTTGTTGCTAGAAGTTCAAGTGCTCGGCCCAAGAAAGTTAAAAGTTTCTTGTGAGAGAGGTTGAACAAAAATACGTGACAGAAGTTCAAGGTGAAAACAGCGGGAAGTTCAACTACTACACGAAATGCGTTTCAGATAAGAATATAAGAATAGAAAACAAAAAGCTTAAAAGGTTTGTTGGAAGAAGTTCACGTGCTCCTCCTAGCATAGTTCAAAATTCATGTGCGAGACATCCGTCGTTATTAAAGAATGGAAACAAGAAGTTCAAAAATAAAAAAAAGAATTTCAACTTTTAAAAATAGAGCGCTTCAAAATTTCATAAAAAAGGATTAAGAAATAAAACCAGGAAGTTCATATTAAAAAGATGGACAAGTTCGGTGATTATAGAAAACTCAGATTTTCCTCCTTATTAAAGAATGGAAACAAGAAGTTCAAAAATAAAATAGCAAGAAGTTAAACTTTTAAAAAATAGAGCGCTTCAAAGGTCATAAAAAAGGATTAATAAAATCAGATTAAAAATTCATAAAAAACTCAAATATATTCACGTAACGGAGAGAAGTTCAGATTAATAACTGCCAGAAGTTCACGTACTACACGGTGTGCATTTTGTATTAAAAAAATAAAAAAAGCAAAGGCTAAAAGTTTTGTTGTTATAAGTTCAAGTCCTCCGTCGGAGAAAGTTAAAAAAATTATTGTGAGAGAGGTTTGTACAAAAGGAATCTCATTTGTATAACACTGGCGGATGGATGAGAAAATTACAAACGAAAATACGTCACAGAAGTTCAACCTGCAAATAGCAGGAAGTTCAACTACTATAGTGAAAGAATTTCAGATGAAAAACTTCTAAAATCGCCGCGAGTATGAAAAAATGATCAACACGGGAAAGTTGCGTGTTTACACCATCTTTCCACCGGTATATCACTTGCTCAATTTTGGTGAGTGTTCCGGTGAGTGGATGGAAAGCTACGGGCAAAAAAACACGTGAAAAACAGAGTGAAGTTCAAGTAGACATGTCGAGAAGTTCAAGCTCTTCACGCGGTGCATTTTCGAAGAATCTGTTCCGCGATAAAGGCAGAACGAGTGATCCCGCCGTTTTCAAAATTACTTGAAAACGGCTAGGAATCAGAGAAAACCATCAACATGAAAAAGTTTTACATTATCCGTAGCTTTTCAACGGTATATTATTTGCCCCATTCCGATAAAGTTCGTAAAAATTACGGCGAAAACACATTTTTAACCATTTTCAAAATTGACTTAAAACTGTAGGGAACTGGGAGAAACAATATATACCAAAAAGTTTCGCATTTCCTCAAGGTTTCCAACGACATATCATTTGCTGCATTCGGACGTACGATTAAAAAATTAGCTCAAAATACAAACTCGGGGGAACCCTTACCATTTTCTAAATTACTTTTAAATATTTCATAATTTAAAAAAAACTTTCAACATGAAAAAGTAGCGCATTTTCATAAGATTTCCAACGCCATATCATTTGCCTCAATTGGATTAGCTGTTTAGAAATGACATCAAAAATACGAACTCGGCTGTTTGGTTTGTGAAATTTCACAATTTTCCAAATTACTCTTTAACCATAAGGAATTAGAGAAAACTTTCAACATGTGGAAGGAGCGGTTTTACAGCAGCTTTCCAACGCCATATTATTTGCCTCATTCCGATAAACGGTTTAGAAATGCGATCGAAAATACGTTTCACATTTTTTGTATGAAGAAAAAACTGTTTTCAATACTGCTCTTAAACCGCTTACATTTTGCAAAAAATTCAACTTGGGTCATGATACTGGTGTCCATAGCTTTCCAACGGTATATAACATTCCGATAAACGGTTTAGAAATGCGATCAAAAATACGATTCACTTTTTTATATGAAGAAAAAACGGTTTTCAATACTGCTCTTAAACCGCTTACATTTTGCAAAAAATTCAACTTGGGTCATGATACTGGTGTCCATAGCTTTCCAACGGTATATCGCAAGCCCCATTTGGGCAATGTTGGCGGAAGTTCAACCTAGCACTGGGAGAAGTTCAGGTCGAACAACTCAGGTAGTAAAATTGCAAAAAACACAATTTCATCACAACTCGAGAGCAAAATCTGCCAACGAGCGAGATTCCTATTTAAAATTGGTATTTAGTTGATAAAAAACGTTTCTAGATTACACTAGCATCATATAGAACACAACTAACAAGAATAATTCGCACGGGGAGACACGGTTGCGAAGATAGCCCGAAGGTCGGGTTCATACAGAGGGAAGTTCAGGCGCGTTACTCAGGCAGTTCAGGTTGTGATCAGAATATTATTCTGATCTCGTGATCAGAATAGTGTTTATGTATACACACACACACACACACACACACACTTACAAGGACATGCTTGCATAACCAAATTAAATATCCACTTACATAGGTGGCTACTACAACCATGGCATTTGCACACACCAAAGTAAACTATTACATGCATAATTACATAGGTGGCTACTACACACATGATATTTCCACACACCAATAAAGTAAACTATATATTACATGCATGATTAACTAGCATAAACGATCATCTGATCATCAACTACTTCTTGTGACGCTTGCTCTGCTTGTGGCTCGATCTGGGCTCGTCGATTTGGGCAATGAGGCACTTCCTCATGTCAACGATCCGCCTGTGCATCTCGTAGCATGTGTACACGCTCTTGGCCGCGAACCTGAGGTGAGGTTCATCCAGTTGCCGCATCCAGGCCCTGTGCCAGGATAGGGGACTTGTTCTCTGGGCATCCTGCTTCATCTTTTCGTAGTAGGGGTCAATGATGGTGGAGGCGAGTTCGACCAGGGAGTCCTTCTTCGTGCTGTCCCAGACCTTGTAGTGGTCACGGATTTTGAAAAGGTTCTTGCAGGCCAAGCCCGTAACACGGAGCGCATTTACATCGTCTTTGGTTTCCACCGTGGCGAACTTGTAGTCGGTGCTGTTGACAAACCTGTTGAAACGGTCGCAAGGCTCTGTAGACATGCAATAGTGGTAGATGAGGACATGATGGCGCACGCACAACTGGGCGACGACAACCTTCTAATCTATGCTGGGACGACCGGCGGTGTACTGGAGGTCGATGCCGACCACCTTGTACTTGTCTCGAGCAAGCAATTGCTCAACGCTGTTGATGTAGTCGTCCACCACGACCGGGTCGATGGTGTACACCACTGAGAGATCCGTCTCCCTCGCGTGGGTCTCCACTCTATGCTCACCGAACTCCATTGGAGCGCCGCTGGACATCCCCTCTATGTCTCGTCGTGGGTGTGCTTGTTGTGTTGTGGGGTGCGATCGAAAGGTTGAAGAGACTAAGGTTATAATGGCCGCGGGAATTAAAGGGGAAGCCGGACGGCCAGGAATATTGGCAGGCCCTGATGGCAGTTCTAATTTGCAGCGCGTAACTCCATCGTGCCACACGTAACTGCATCGCGGCAACGCGCGCGGCGCAACCGCATGCATATGGGGCCCCCGACGTGATCGTGCGCATGCCCAACCGCTGGCAGAGCGCGCACGGAGGGACGCGAGCAGAGCGCTCCGCGGTCGCCTCAACGGCGAGCAACCATATATATATGCATATAGCAGTTGAACGTGCAAGGAAAAGCTGTCCACAAGCCGAGCGCGCCGACGGACGCGAGCAGAGCGTGCCAACGGACGCGACAGAGCGCACCGCAGCGCCTAACGGCGAGCACAGCGCGCTGCGGTGCCTAACGGCGAGCAGAGCTTGCCTAGGGACGCGACCAGAGGCCGGCATAGTGATACGTGGCAAATAAGACGAACTGTGCGAGCGATGTCGGATATAGCAACCACAAATCAGATTAGAGTTGCGTGTGCGATACGTGGCATACAGTTGATCCATCCGAGCTGTTTGTGATGGAATAAGCCATGTGTGTTGCGGGCAAAGCTTGCTAGCATATAACCTTAAATTTAACCAAAAAAGTGTTAATGCATGTTATAAAAATTGTATAGCTAGAAACTATGTCCAAATACGACTCCAACGATATAGTCTTTGGCGACATGCATTCGTATTTTATTAGTTAAATCCTCCTTATAAACTAGGACGAGGGTATAGTAGGTAATTAAATCGCAAACATTTTTTTATTAACAGTATGTGTACGTGTCCTTTCGTCCTCCTCTCGCACGTCTTGTCACCCCGCTGCCGCAGACGACTTACAGCGCAAGCTTGCGCAGTGCGCGGGGGCGTTCTTTTGGCCAAACAGTAGTGCCAATGAATCGTCGGTGAGCCCGTTCCCGCACAACCTCGCAGGTTCCCGCGCAAGTTTCCTGCCCGACTCGGTGAAATCCTCCAAAATCCCAATGCTTACCGGCCTGTTATAAAAACCTCACGGCCTGGGAGTCCCGCGTCGCAGTTTCCCCTCCCTCCCTATAGCTTATCTTGTCTGCTTCTCCCACAATCGCCAATAGCACCGGTCCGTCGTCGTCGCTCAGCCACTCCGCCGTCATTAGAGGACAGCTCCAGCTGGGAGGCTACACCGCGGCGGTGGCGCAGTCCCCGGTGTAGTGTAGTGCGCGTGGCGTCCCTGTTGGGTGTGCGCGGAACACCCACCACACGCTCCGCCGCCGCTGCCTGTCGGCAGCTGTTGCCGGCCGCCGTTGCCGCCACACCATCGTCGAAAACCAGGGACATCTCCCGCTCTGCCGCCGTGGCCCGAAGGCGGGAGGTGGTCGTCGTGGCCGCCACCCCACTGCCGGCCACCGTGGCCATCACCCGCTCCGCCACCACGGCCCGAAGGCGGGAGGTGGTGGTCGTGGCCGCCACCCCATCGTAGGCCGCCATGGCCGCTAGCCCACCGTCGACCGCCGAGATTATTACCCGCTCCGCCTTCGCGGCCCGAAGGCGGGAGGCAGAGGTGGAGGCCCGCACCTGCGTCAGCGACCTTGTGCGCTACATCGAGTTCCTGCGGGAGGAGGAGGAGTGCCTCATCAAGCACGCAAAGAGCCTTACCGCAGCCGTGGCCGTAGCACACGCCGACGCAGAGGCGAGGAATCAGGAGATCTATGAACAGTCTGGCCGCTTCGAGAGGGATCGTCTGGAGCGGCAATGGGCATTCGAGCTGGCGAGCGTCGCTAAACATGCAGCAGCGGTAGGCATCGTATTGCATTTGTCCAGCTCATCGGTAGGCTCCTCCTCCTCCTCTGCCTCTTACTGAGCGCGCTCGGCAGAGGAGAGGCTGCAGGAAGTAGCACAAAGCCCCTCCGTGGTAGTAGTAGTATTTAGGGGCTATTTTGTTCAGTTCATCTGACTATAGATGTGTGGTCAAACTATACAGCGTACTTAAAATTAGCTAGTATATATAGTTGAACTGGCTATTTCAGTACGTGGTTGGCAACAATTGGGGAGAAGTTTGGTCGATTCAGCTTTCGAGTTGAACTGTTTGTATAAATTAAGAATGACTGCTTAATCTATGAATGAAATATATGCTTAATTACTGAATTTTAGTTGCAAAAATTAGATAGTGCTAGTGATTTCTAGCTGCATATTTTGACAAATCGCAGTGTTACAAGCAATGACAAATGGCAATGTTACTAGATCAACAAATGTAAATCTTTCCAGTTTGACAAATGGCAACATACCCAATATGACAGATGCAAATCTTACCAAATTGTTTATACATGGTTGCACATGGGTCATCCAAAACAACCGTTTGCGTTGAAGGGATGCACAAATCCTGCGCTGCGGATTTTCCCTCGACTTAAGGGGAAGACCATAGCTCTCACTTTGCATACGGGTGTTCTATCTAAAACATTTGCGATCAAGAGCTGCACAAATCTTGCTCAGCACATTTTGCCTTGGCTTCCTGGGCAAGCTGTCGGTTTGCATACGGGTGTTCTAACTAAAACATTTGCGATGAGTGTTTTATATTTAAAACCAAATTAAACTGCGGCTTGGGCGCCATTAATGGACAGGATGCGAGCAAGGCGGGCGGCCATGGAACTCAAAGGGCTCTCTTCCTAGTGAGCCTGCACGGCGTACAACTCGCACGCTTCCCATTGAGCCTCCGCATTGGCGTACCGCTCGCACGCCTTCCGTTTAGTCAAGCGCTCAAGCACCTGTCCGCATGGCACCTCCTAGCCATTAAAAGAGTGAGGCGTGGCGTCACGTGAATGGTTAATAGAACACACACAATTTAGATTATACAAAACATTTGAGATGTTATAGTGGCTGCTATTTGTTTTAAAATGCCTTTGTTGGTTGTTATTCGAGTGCGCCTTCTCTCAAAATGGACACAAAAATACCACAGCATGTCGGGTGCCATTCCATTATAGCATGCCAAGTTTCATGAATTTCAGACAAGTTTTGGATTTACTAGAATTTAAAAACAAAGTATCTCAACGTTTTGCCGGCAATCAACAGTGCCCTGGTGTTTGAAATTCATTCAGATTTCTTGCATGGGACCTAAGCATGGCCCGAAGGACACAGATTTGATTTTTCAACCAATTTATATGCACTGGAGCTTGTGCATGTAGTTCAAATTTGAATTATGCACATGAAATGCCTAGAAAACCCAGTTAATGTATAAAAATGTCCAAACGAACCCCGAAAAAATTCAAAAGTAAACACAACACTCCTGTTGTTCTATGTTGACACTAGAAATTTTTTGAAAGCAATAAGAGGCAACGAATATCGTTTCGTCCCCAAAGGTGGCACGTTCCCTACCGAAACCATCACGCTTGATGTGAGAAGCTAATGTTTGTGAGAAGCTTATACCCAAACCTACCCCAAATGGGACACAAATTTTACCACGACATGTTGATGCTACTCCATGATAGCATGCCAAGTTTCATGAATTTCAGACGAGTTTTGGATTTACTAGAATTTAGAAGCCATGTATCTCAATGTTTGCGGCCGAGTGACGGTGGCAGGGTGTTTGAAATTCATTCCCATTTCTTGCATGGGACCTAAGCATGCAACCAAGGACACATATTTGATTTTTCAACCAGTTTATATGCACTGGAGAATGTGCATGTAGTTCAAATTTGAATTATGCGCATAAAATGCCTGGGAAACCCAGTTAATGTATAAAATTGTCCAAACGAACCCCGAAAAGTTCCAAAATTGAACACAACACTCTTGTTGTTCTATGTTGACACTCGAAATTTTTTGAAAGCAATAAGAGGCAACGGATATCGTTTCGTCCCCAAAGGTGGCACGTTCCCTACCGAAACCATCACGCTTGTTGTGAGAAGCTTATACCGAAACCTGCCCCAAATGGGACAAAAATTTTACCACGGCATGATGCTGCTCCATGATAGCATGCCAAGTTTCATGAATTTCATACGAGTTTTGGGTTTACTACAAATTAAAAGCCATGTATCTCAATGTTTGTGGCCGAGTGACGATGGCAGGGTGTTTGAAATTTATTCCCATTTCTTGCATGGGACCTAAGCATGCAACCAAGGACACATATTTGATTTTTCAACCAGTTTATATGCACTGGAGAATGTGCATGTAGTTCAAATTTGAATTATGCGCATAAAATGCCTGGAAAACCAAGTTAATGTATAAAAATGTCCAAACGAACCCCAAAAATTCCAAAATTGAACACAACACTCCTGTTGTGCTATGTTGACACTCGAAATTTTTTGAAAGCAATAAGAGGCAACGGATATCGTTTCGTTCCCAAAGGTGGCACGTTCCCTACCGAAACCATCACGCTTGTTGTGAGAAGCTCTGGTTTGTGAGAAGCTTATACCCAAACCTGCCCCAAATGGGATAAAAAATTACCACGGCATGTTGATGCCGCTCCATGATAGCATGCCAAGTTTCATGAATTTCAAACGAGTTTTGGAGTTACTAGAATTTAAAAACTAGGTATCTCAATGTTTGCGGCCGAGTGACGGTGGCAGGGTGTGTGACATTCATTCCCATTTCTTGCATGGGACCTAAGCATGCAACCAAGGACACATATTTGATTTTTCAACCCGTTTATATGCACTGGAGTATGTGCATGTAGTTCAAATTAGAATTATGCACCTGAAATGCCTACAAAACCAAGTTAATGTATAAAATGTCCAAACGAACCCTGAATAATTCCAATTTTTTTGACGACACACCTATAGTTGCATGTTCACTGCAGATAAAAGTTCTAACAATTCAAACACCATCCTTTGTAGCTGTGACCCCATTACATAATTCTAATCAAGACGATAAATCAAGTAGACCGCACACAATTTATTATCACCAACCGTGTGAGATGCAGCACAAAATATCTTGCAGCACCGTCGGTGTATAGTACGCCTATGGCTTACGCGAGAAGGTGCGTCGGCTACAGTCCACAGCCGGCGTGTCAAGCACACTAGCTCACTCCCCAAATATCATTTCACTGTTCATTCATCGCCGGTGAAAGATGGGGACGTGGACCCACGTCGCGAGGGCAACTTAGGTGGCCCACTCCAATGAGAGCTCGGCCGCAGCCGCCAGGTGCATGCTAACAAGCTTCGTGAGGGCGACTGCAGTCTGCGTCCGGGTGGCCAAGGCAGCCCAAACGGTCGCTGTTGCTTCTCAGGCGGCGGCACCAGCATCTGCCTCGGGGATAGCAACTGGCGAGAGCGGCACAATAGCTGTCCGTTCCGCAACAGCGGCCTTAGCCCTGATGGAGGCCGCCCACTACCATGTCGAGGCCGTCGAAGCCCAGCTCGTGGCGGTCACCGCACAAATCGAACGAAGCTTCTCCGACAACGGTCGACAACCCACGGCCGAAGAGCTGGCAATCGCCGAGAGAGTTCGAGCAGCCGTCCGTTCCTGCGCGGCATACCTTGCCACGATGGAGCCCGCCAGAGCCCAGATCGCGGCCGCCCACGCCCAGCTCGTGGCGGCCTATGCCAAAGATATGGCGGACGCGGATGGCGAGATGCTTGCCGAGTATGGTGCAATTGATGCCATGGAGCCCCTTCCCGAGGAGACCGTCGGGCACGAGCTGGACATGGAGGCGGTGGCGGAGATCGATGAGCACCAACCGTAGTAGTACTCTTTGTTTTGTTTAACTAAGAGCGTCGGTCTTTAATTTGTTAGAGTAATGTTTAGGTCAGCTGGCTCTTTTAATTGCTGAACTTGCTCGATTAAGAAGTTAGTCTCCTTTGTGTACCCAAATTATGCAATGATGTGGATGGCCACTGTAACCAGGGAAATTCGAACCAAAATTTTTGACGTTCAAACTCAACACACAATGTTAAGCTATCTGAATCGTTTGTGATGTTCACATATCGTACACAGTTCTGAATAAGGGACCGTGTCTGATGACACTTTGTGCGCCAGTTTTTTCGCTGAAGCGATTCCAAATTTTCGGCTTCCGCGGAAATATCTACCTCCCCGCCCCCTCCCCCTTAGCAAAAGCCACATTTCCCCTGTTTCCGCCTTCCTTTCCAAGTTGAAACCTTCACTCCTTGCTTGCAGCGCCGCCTCCTCGCCGGCGACCCTCCTTCACGCTGCTCGGCCTCGCCTATCCAAGCAGGTAATCCACACCCGACCCCCATCCTCCTCCTCCTTCCACATCCCACATGCCCCGACCGCCGGCGCGAGCGCGACACCTTCCACCCAAATCACCGACCTCTCCACCAAATAAGCGCTGCCTTAAGCCATGGTGCACGCAGTATAGCAAGGATCTCAAGGAGCATTTGGCAGCGGAGAAGCAAATCGCGGCCGCACGCGCGGATGAGGTAGCGATGGCTGCCATTCGTGCCGACCCCCAGATCTTGGAGGAGCACCTCGCCGTCGAGGCCACCGTTGACGCCTCGCGCCCCGACGCCGCAACGCAGTTGGCTGCTTTAAACAACAGTTCATGGCGTTTTCTCGAGGCCATCGTTTGCTAGCTACTGCCTTTCCTTAACAAATTCTAGTGAATTGTGCTATCTACTTTTACCATGCAATCTTCTACTATAGTGTATATGTTCTATATGTCATGCAATGTGGTGTTCAGTTAACTGCTTGGTTCAATTATGCAAATGTGATGTTCAATTCTTCAGGGTGCAATATTTCCAAGTTGTTAAGCATGCTTGGTTTGGTTAACTGTCTGGTCTTCTATTACGAGTATGTTATATTGTGCAATGTGGTGCTCATTTAACGTTTGGTTCATTTGTTGTGGTGTTTAGTTAAATGCTTGGTTCAATTCTGCAATGCGATGTTCAATTGTCGTGGCTGCATTCTGTTATTGTATACCATGTGAGGAATAAATCGAATTTGGCTATACTAAATACATGAGAAACAAATACAATTGCTATATTTCCAAGTTGTTAACACTACAAAAAAAGACACTTCCGTGATGATACGTGTTTGTCACAGTAGGTCACGTTTTCTGTCATGCATGTACATCCATGAAAAATTTATGATAGAATCAAGATAGTCATACCTGTGCTGTCGTAGAAGTGTTCCATGACATTACCAAAATTATCATCACGGAAGTGTCCACTTCGATGACGATAAATCATGCGTCACAGAAGTGCTTTCGTCAAGGGTGACCGACACGTGGCATCCACCGTAACGAAATGCCGTTAAGCTATCGGGTCCGGTTTTGGATCCGATAACCCGTTAACAGCCAGGACCAATGGGGATTTTCCACGTGTAAAATCATCATTGGCCAGAGGAAACACGTGTTGCCTCACCGTTGGGACAGATGTCATCCACTCATTGGACAGGAGGCGCCTATGATAGGTCGACACGTGGCACGACCCAACAGTGGCCCATTCCGGTGAAAAAGGCCGGCCCAGTAAAAAATAGCAGGCCGGCCCATATAAGGCCTACTTGTGTCAGGTCCATTTAAGCCCACGGCCCATACGAGATGTGCCAATTTGGCCCGTCAACGGCCCTTTAAAGATTTGACACCATTGCAGCCCATCGTCAGTTCGAGCCCGTTAACAGCCTGCTATATATTTGGGCTCAATATCGGCCCGATGAGATTTCGGCCTGTTAACGGCCCATTCAGTGGATGGGCCAATTTTCACGATGTACATCTTTCGGCCTTTTAGCGACCCATTTAAATATTGGGCTAATTTCTGGCCCGGTGTGTCTTTCAGCCTGTTGATGTCCCATAAAGCAGTTGGGCCATTTGTAGTCAGACCTGAGTTTCGGCCTTTTAGCGACCCATTTAAGTGTTGGGCCAATTTCCGGCCCGGTGTGTCTTTCAGCCTGGTGACGGCCCATATATCTGTTGGGCCATTTGTAGTCGGACCTGAGTTTTGGCCTTTTAGCGACCCATTTAAGTGTTGGGCCAATTCCCGGCCCTGTGTGCCTTTCAGCCTGTTAACGGACCATAAATGAGTTGGGCCATTTGTAGTCGGACCTGAGTTTTGGCCTTTAAATGGCCCATGCCCTTCATGGTCCAATACCAGCTCAGTTTCTCTTTCGGCCTGCTAAAGGCCCACACCACAGTTGGGCCATTTACAATACGACCTGACTTTCGGCCTCTTAGCGGCCCATGCTCTACATGGTCCAGTACAAGCCCGCTGTCTCTTTCAGCCTGCTAAAGGCCCACAGTATAGTTGGGTCATATGTAGCCCGAACTTAGTAACAGCCTGTTAACGGCCCGTGAAATCAATTGGGCCCACCTGTTGCCCGCTTCGATGTCAGCCTGTTAACGACCCGGGAGTTAAGAGGGCCGACCATTAACTTTCGGCCTGGTAACAGCCCATTAACTTAATGGGCCCACTAAAGTTCGTACATGTCTTTAGGCCAAATTAGATAATTTGAGCCCTTTACGACGAGCAATTATGCACAGGACCAAAACCGATCAAGCAAAGGTACGGCATAAAGGGAAAAACGTTGCACATCCAACATATATTACAGGAAATTACATCCACTGGGCAATCAAAGATTGATGCCAGTGCAAATAAATGAACAGAACCTAACGATCTACAATGTCACAATTTGCAACCTCAGCGCGAATGATGCCCATAAGCATGTGGGCAAGTTCTTGCTGCTTTATTACACTGTCTCTGAAAACATTGATCAGTTGTTGTGTCGCACGACTCTGCACCTCTGATTCCTCCACCATTTCCATCATTCCTTCAGCCATTAATTGGTTCACAAACATACATTTTTTCCGTTGCATTCGAGACAGAGGATACTGAACAGATTCAGATGGCGATTTTGGCAGGCTTGTATTATTGATAGTGGAGAGTGTCTCGACCACTGCATCATAACATAAATTAGGAGGGGAACCAAACAGATTAATCATGAGTTATTGGCATATTACCTGGCCTAGATTTATCGGAAAGAAACAATGGGGCTGCCTTGCTGTTTTCAGAGTTTGTCTTCTTATCTTCAGCAGCCTGCACCAAATTAAGACACTAGCATTGCTATCATTGGCCAAGTCAGATAATAGGAAAGCAACATTGGCACAACGAACATTTGGGCAACTAGCCAACACCAAATTAACACAATATGGCACAACTATCATCAGCCAGGAAAGGTAATACGAAAGCAACATTGACACAATGAATGAATGGGCAAGCAGAGCAGCACTACAATTCAGTAATGTGCATGATATGAGATAGTACACTCATGCAGCTTAGTATGCAAAACTACCAGACAGTTTTCTTTACAAAAATCAACATTGGGGCCTTTAACATTTTGCTACAACAAATTTTAGATCAGACAAAGGTTGGATTCACGCCGATTAACAAAATACATGCTGATGTAAAAATATAGTGATATAAAACAGGTACTTACATCAGCATTGGAGCACAGAGAATTCCCGCAAGATATTTTCCTCGAATGCAATCCCAATGAAGAAAATCTTCTATCATTTAACCTTATTTTCTAAAAGAGAGGTGGGTAAGAAACATGTAGAAAATATGATCAGAATGCTATAAAATTTCATGATGCGAGGATATGCACACGCTTCTTAGAATGGAGTTGACATTCTTTTGCTGGACTGGAGCGGACTAGTTCTTTGGCCACTGGAATCTGCTTATTATCAGTGGGAGTTGGGTTTCTCTGTGCAGGAGCAGTATCTACGAAAAATGGAGTTGGATTATTATCTCCTGGCGTTTGGATCTTTTGCAAAGACCTGGTTTGTAACTCTTCAGATTCTAACATAGTCGTCTTCCCCTTGCATGCCTTGTATAGAATAATGGTGCTTCAATTATAAAACATGCTACAACAGAGAGATGGAATAGGTACTGAAGAATAGAAAGGCATGACATATTGACATGTATTCCCTCCATCCAAAAAAATGGATGGGTCTAGGCGTATTTCAGTTCTAGATACATCCTTTTTTATCCATTTCGGCAACATGTAATCCGGACGGAGGGAGTATGGTGTAAGAGCTAGGGATACGACAGGACAACACAGTAAAAAAAACACTAGTTGAATGAAAAACTGTATGCTAGCGGAATACGTACAGAAAAAACTAAGGCAGCATACACGTGTATGATTGGGAAACTAAGATGGCATTGCAACAGAGCACTAGAACAGCACTTCAATGTAAAAAAACATGGTATGGTAGACAGATGAAGTACGTACTGATGAATAACAATGCATAAGATATTCAGAAGCATGATGTCCAAATTAAGCATGGCATTGCGATAGAGTAGAATGACAGTACTTGAATTTGAAAACATGTTATCATGAATGTAATAGGTACTGAAAAACAGGAAGGCATGACATATTTACATGCATGATCAGCATGCTAAGCACATGACATTGCAACAGAGTACATACACTCCAGGACATGCATGTTGTACCCATATCACGGGCCAAGTTAGAGCAAGGACCTTGTGGGGTGAAGAGGATTCAACATCTTTCTGCAAGTCTTCTGGAGAACTGCCTTTACATGTTCCATCATATTGGGTATCATTGACATCAAGTTTATTGGCCTTTACATTGCTCCGTGAGGTTCTTGTGGATATATCAGTGTGTGAAATTATATCTGACGTGCATGGAAGACAACTAGTAGTTAGATTTATGTAATGAGTGCCTGCAGGAGACGACATAAATAGTAGGACTGGGGTTAACTAGCAGCAACATGTCTCAAAAACTAAAGGGAGAACACAGATGAAAGCTACAGAATATGTATCGTTTGTACTCGAGATTAACTAGATGGCACACAAAAGTATTAAAGAACAACATAGGTAATACTAGAAGTGGTATAATACTATAATCACCAGCCTGTGGGATAGCATTGGCTGATGGATGATAACTATGGAACAGTGTTACCTAAAGAACAAGTATCTTAGCTGAACTATGGAACATCGTTAACTCTTGAACAAGACCCGTAAGAGATCAGCATGAATATACAGTGAAATGTGATAATCTATTTTCCATGCTTAGATGAATAACAAAGCCATAAATGTTGCACACAAGTAAGATGAGGGTACAACCTAACTGGCCGCCATCCATAGGAGTGAGCATCATGTGCTGACTTGTCGATGGCCCTGCAGTTGTTGTGGCTGTCCATGTCGGGCACGCGCATTCGATGCAGGGAACTGTTGAGTGGGGACTATAGCTCCCTTCTGGTGTATGCTTCCCTTGTTGGAGCACCTGCGGTGAGTCGGAAGACAGTGTGGCTGAAGATGCAGATAACGCACAATGTTAAGAACGACACATCTCTTTGATCTGAAGAAATACACTAAGAGATCAACAGCAAGGTACGAGAGTGGTCACACGTCTGTTGACTAAGACTAAATTGGGGTCACACGATTTTATTTTATTTTGGTACTGTCCGATCTACGCCGGATGGCTTGATGGCCGTCTTGTGCCTCCCGGCTGACACTGTTAGGAATCTTCCCCGAAGAGCCAGCGACCAACAGCAGAGCAGCTTGCCTCCACCGTCCGTGGCCCCAGCCAAAACCCCGCTCCCCGCCCCACCGCACTGCCGTGGTTGCGCCGCCCCTGGGCCAATCCTCAAAGACTCCCCGTCATCCAGATCCGGCGGCAGCAGTACCTTGAACGCACGCAACTCTAAGATAGCCATCTAAGCGTGTTGGGGAACGTGGTAATTTCAAAAAAAATCCTACGCACACGCACGATCATGGTGATGCATAGCAACGAGAGGGGAGAGTGTGTCCACGTACCCTCGTAGACCGAAAGAGGAAGCGTTACCACAACGCGGTTGATGTAGTCGTACGTCTTCATGATCCGACCGATCAAGTACCGAACGCACAACACCTCCGAGTTCTGCACACGTTCAACTCGATGACGTCCCTCGAACTCCGATCCAGCCGAGCTTTGAGGGAGAGTTCCGTCAGCACGATGGCGTGGTGACGATGATGATGTTCTACCGACGCAGGGCTTCGCCTAAGCACCGCTACGATATTATCGAAGTGGACTATGGTGGAGAGGGGCACCGCACACGGCTAAAAGATCCAAGAGATCAATTGTTGTGTCTATGGGGTGCCCCTCTCCTCCGTATATAAAGGGGGGAGGAGAGGGCCGGCCAAGGGGAGGAGGTGCACCCAAGGGGGGAGTCCTACTCCCACCGGGAGTAGGACTCCTCCTTTTCCTATTTGGAGAGGGAGAGGGAAGGAAGAGGAAGGAGGGAGGAAGGAAAGGGGGGCGGCCCCCTCCCAATTCGGATTGGGCTTGGGGGGGCGCCCCCTCCCTTGCTCCTTTCCCCTCCTTTCCACTAAAGCCCATTAAGGCCCATATACCTCCCGGGGGGTTCCGATAACCTCCCGGTGCTCCGGTATTATCCCCATCTCACCCAGAACCATTCCGGTATCCAAATATAGTCGTCCAATATATCGATCCTTATGTCTCGACCATTTCGAGACTCCTCTTCATGTTCGTGATCACATCCGGGACTCCGAACTACCTTCGGTACATCAAAACACATAAACTCATAATATAACCGCCATCGAACTTTAAGCATGCGGACCCTACGGGTTCGAGAACTATGTAGACATGACGGAGACACGTCTCCGGTCAATAACCAATAGCGGAACCTGGATGCTCATATTGGCTCCTACATATTCTACGAAGATCTTTATCGGTCAAACCGCATAACAACATACGTTGTTCCCTTTGTCATCGGTATGTTACTTGCCCGAGATTCGATCGTCGGTATCTCAATACCTAGTTCAATCTCGTTACCGGCAAGTCTCTTTACTCGTTCCGTAATACATCATCTCGCAACTAACTCATTAGTTGCAATGCTTGCAAGGCTTAAGTGATGTGCATTACCGAGTGGGCCCAGAGTTACCTCTCCGACAATCGGAGTGACAAATCCTAATCTCGAAATACGCCAACCCAACAAGTACCTTTGGAGACACCTGTAGAGCACCTTTATAATCACCCAGTTATGTTGTGACGTTTGGTAGCACACAAAGTGTTCCTTCGGTAAACGGGAGTTGCATAATCTCATAGTCATAGGAACATGTATAAGTCATGAAGAAAGCAATAGCAACATACTAAACGATCAAGTGCTAAGCTAACGGAATGGGTCAAGTCAATCACATCATTCTCCTAATGATGTGATCCCGTTAATCAAATGACAACTCTTTGTCTATGGCTAGGAAACATAACCATCTTTGATCAACTAGCTAGTCAAGTAGAGGCCTACCAGTGACACTCTGTTTGTCTATGTATTCACACATGTATTATGTTTCCGGTTAATACAATTCTAGCATGAATAATAAACATTTATCATGATATAAGGAACTAAATAATAACTTTATTATTGCCTCTAGGGCATATTTCCTTCAGTCTCCCACTTGCACTAGAGTCAATAATCTAGATTACACGGTAATGATTCTAACACCCATGGAGCCTTGGTGCTGATCATGTTTTGCTCGTGGAAGAGGCTTAGTCAACGGGTCTGCAACATTTAGATCCGTATGTATCTTGCAAATCTCTATGTCTCCCACCTGGACTTGATCCCGGATGGAGTTGAAGCGTCTCTTGATGTGCTTGGTTCTCTTCTGAAATCTGGATTCCTTTGCCAAAGCAATTGCACCAGTATTGTCACAAAAAAATTTCATTGGTCCCGATGCATTAGGTATGACACCTAGATCGGATATGAACTCCTTCATCCAGACTCCTTCATTTGCTGCTTCCGAAGCAGTTATGTACTCCGCTTCACATGTAGATCCCGCGACGACACTTTGCTTAGAACTGCACCAACTGACAGCTCCACCGTTCAATAAAAACACGTATCCGGTTTGCGATTTAGAATTGTCCGGATCAGTGTCAAAGCTTGCATCGACGTAACCATTTACGACGAGCTCTTTGTCACCTCCATAAATGAGAAACGTATTCTTAGTCCTTTTGAGGTATTTCAGGATGTTCTTGACCGCTGTCCAGTGATCCACTCCTAGATTACTTTGGTACCTCCCTGCTAAACTAATAGCAAGGCACACATCAGGTCTGGTACACAGCATTGCATACATGATAGAGCCTATGGCTGAAGCATAGGGAACATCTTTCATTTTCTCTCTATCTTCTGCAATGGTCGGGCATTGAGTCTTACTCAACTTCACACCTTGTAACACAGGCAAGAACCCATTCTTTGCTTGATCCAATTTCAACTTCTTCAAAACTTTGTCAAGGTATGTGCTTTGTGAAAGTCCAGTTAAGCGTCTCGATCTATCTCTATAGATCTTGATGCCCAATATATAAGTAGCTTCACCGAGGTCCTTCATTGAAAAACTCTTATTCAAATATCCTTTTATGCTATCCAGAAATTCTATATCATTTCCAATCAACAATATGTCATCCACATATAATATCAGAAATGCTACAGAGCTCCCGCTCACTTTCTTGTAAATACAGGATTCTCCAAAAGTCTGTATAAAACCATATGCTTTGATCACACTATCAAAACGTTTATTCCAACTCCGAGAGGCTTGCACCAGTCCATAAATGGATCGCTGGAGCTTGCACACTTTGTTAGCTCCCTTTGGATCGACAAAACCTACCGGTTGCTTCATATACAACTGTTCTTCCAGAAATCCGTTCAGGAATGCAGTTTTAACATCCATTTGCCAAATTTCATAATCATAAAATGCGGCAATTGCTAACATGATTCGGACAGACTTAAGCATCGCTACAGGTGAGAAGGTCTCATCGTAGTCAATCCCTTGAACTTATCAAAAACCTTTTGCAACAAGTCGAGCTTTATAGACAGTAACATTACCGTCAGCTTCAGTCTTCTTCTTGAAGATCCATTTATTCTTGATGGCTTGCCGATCATCGGGCAAGTCAACCAAAGTCCATACTTTTTTCTCATACATGGATCCCATCTCATATTTCATGGCCTCAAGCCATTTTGCGGAATCTGGGCTCACCATCGCTTCTTCATAGTTCGTAGGTTCGTCATGGTCTAGTAACATAACCTCCAGAATAGGATTACCGTACCACTCTAGTGCGGATCTTACTTTGGTTGACCTACGAGGTTCAGTAACAACTTGATCTGAAGTTCCATGATCATCATCATTAACTTCCTCACTAATTGGTGTAGACGTCACAGGAACCGGTTTCTGTGATGAGCTATTTTCCAATAAGGGAGCAGGTACTGTTACCTCATCAAGTTCTACTTTCCTCCCACTCACTTCTTTCGAGAGAAACTCCTTCTTAGAAAGGATCCATTCTTAGCAGCGAATGTCTTGCCTTCGGATCTGTGATAGAAGGTGTACCCAACAGTTTCCTTTGGGTATCCTATAAAGACACATTTCTCCGATTTGGGTTCGAGCTTATCAGGTTGAAGCTTTTTCACATAAGCATCGCAGCCCCAAACTTTAAGAAACGACAACTTTGGTTTCTTGCCAACCCACAGTTCATAAGGCGTCGTCTCAACGGATTTTGATGGTGCCCTATTTAAGGTGAATGCGGCCGTCTCTAAAGCATAACCCCAAAACGATAGCCGTAAATCAGTAAGAGACATCATAGATCGCACCATATCTAGTAAAGTACGATTACGACGTTCGGACACACCATCACGCTGTGGTGTTCCAAGTGGCGTGAGTTGCGAAACTATTCTGCATTGTTTCAAATGTAGACCAAGCTCGTAACTCAAATATTCTCCTCCACGATCAGATCGTAGAAACTTTATTTTCATGTTACGATGATTTTCAACTTCACTCTGAAATTCTTTGAACTTTTCAAATGTTTCAGACTTATGTTTCATTAAGTAGATATACCCATATCTCCTTAAATCATCTGTGAAGGTGAGAAAATAATGATACCCGCCGCGAGCCTCAACATTCATTGGACCACATATATCAGTATGTATGATCTCCAACAAATCAGTTGCTCGCTCCATAGTTCTGGAGAACGACGTTTTACTCATCTTGCTCATGAGGCATGGTTCGCAAGTACCCAGTGATTCATAATCAAGTGATTCCAAAAGTCCATCAGTATGGAGTTTCTTCATGCGCTTTACACCAATATGACCCAAACGGCAGTGCCATAAATAAGTTGCACTATCATTATCAACTCTGCATCTTTTGGCTTCAACATTGTGAATATGTGTATCACTACTATCGAGATTCATCAAAAATAGACCACTCTTCAAGGGTGCATGGCCATAAAAGATATTACTCATATAAATAGAACAACCATTATTTTCAGATTTAAATGAATAACCGTCTCGCATCAAACAAGATCCAGATATAATGTTCATGCTCAACGTTGGCACCAAATAACAATTATTTAGGTCTAAAACTAATCCCGAAGGTAGATGTAGAGGTAGCGTGCCGACGGCCATCACATCGACTTTGGAACCATTTCCGACGCGCATCGTCACCTCGTCCTTAGCCAGTGTTCGCTTAATCCGTAGTCCCTGTTTTGAGTTGCAAATATTAGCAACAAAACCAGTATCAAATACCCAGGTGCTACTGCGAGCTCTGGTAAGGTACACATAAATAACATGTATATCACATATACCTTTGTTCACCTTGCCATCCTTCTTATCCGCCAAATACTTGGGGCAGTTTCGCTTCCAGTGACTAGTCTGCTTGCAGTAGAAGCACTCAGTCTCAGGCTTAGGTCCAGACTTGGGTTTCTTCTCTTGAGCAGCAACTTGTTTGCTGTTCTTCTTGAAGTTCCCCTTCTTCTTCCCTTTGTCCTTTTTCTTGAAACTGGTGGTCTTATTGACCATCAACACTTGATGCTCCTTCTTGATTACTACCTCCGCAGCCTTTAGCATTGCGAAGAGCTTGGGAATCGTCTTATCCATCCCTTGCATGTTATAGTTCATCACGAAGCTCTTGTATCTTGGTGGCAGTGATTGAAGAATTCTGTCAATGATGTTATCATCCGGAATATTAACTCCCAGTTGAATCAAGTGATTGTTATACCCAGACATTCTGAGTATATGCTCACTGACAGAACTATTCTCCTCCATCTTGCAGCTGTAGAACTTATTGGAGACTTCATATCTCTCAATCCGGGCATTTGCTTGAAATATTAACTTCAACTCCTGGAACATCTCATATGCTCCATGACGTTCAAAACGTCATTGAAGTCCCGGTTCTAAGCCGTAAAGCATGGCACACTGAACTATCGAGTAGTCATCAGCTTTGCTCTGCCAGACGTTCATAACATCTGGTGTTGCTCCTGTAGCAGGTTTGGCACCTAGCGGTGCTTCCAGGACGTAATTCTTCTGTGCAGCAATGAGGATAATCCTCAAGTTACGGACCCAGTCCGTGTAATTGCTACCATCATCTTTCAACTTTGCTTTCTCAAGGAACGCATTAAAATTCAACGGAACAACATCACGAGCCATCTATCTACAACAAACATAGACATGCAAAATACTATCAGGTACTAAGTTCATGATAAATTTAAGTTCAATTAATCATATTACTTAAGAACTACCACTTAAATAGACATCCCTCTAATCATTTAAGTGATCACGTGATCCAAATCAACTAAACCATAATCGACCATCACATGAAATGGAGTAGTTTTCAATGGTGAACATCACTATGTTGATCATATCTACTATATGATTCATGCTCGACCTTTCGGTCTGAGTGTTCCGAGGCCATATCTGCATATTCTAGGCTCGTCAAGTTTAACCTGAGTATTCTGCGTGTGCAAAACTGGCTTGCACCCGTTGTAGATGGACGTAGAGCTTATCACACCCGATCATCACGTGGTGTCTGGGCACGACGAACTTTGGCAACGGTGCATGCTCAGGGAGAACACTTTTATCTTAAAATTCAGTGAGAGATCATCTTATAATGCTACCGTTAATCAAAGCAAAATAAGATGCATAAAAGATAAACATCACATGCAATCAATATAAGTGATATGATATGGACATCATCATCTTGTGCTTGTGATCTCCATCTCCAAAGCACCGTCATGATCACCATCATCACCAGCGTGACACCTTGATCTCCATCGTAGCATCGTTGTCGTCTCGCCAACTATTGCTTCTATGACTATCGCTACCTCTTAGTGATAAAGTAAAGCAATTACAGGGCGATTGCATTGCATACAATAAAGCGACAACCATATGGCTCCTGCCAGTTGCCGATAACTCGGTTACAAAACATGATCATCTCGTACAATAAAATATAGCATCATGCCTTGACCATATCACATCACAACATGCCCTGCAAAAACAAGTTAGACGTCCTCTACTTTGCTGTTGCAAGTTTTACGTGGCTGCTACGCGCTGAGCAAGAACCGTTCTTACCTACGCATCAAAACATCAACGATAGTTCGTCAAGTTAGTGATGTTTTAACCTTCTCAAGGACCGGGCGTAGCCACACTCGGTTCAACTAAAGTTGGAGAAACTGACACCCGCCAGCCACCTGTGTGCAAAGCACATCGGTAGAACCAGTCTCGCGTAAGCGTACGCGTAATGTCGGTCCGGGCCGCTTCATCCAACAATACCGCCGAACCAAAGTGTGACATGCTGGTAAGCAGTATGACTTGTATCGCCCACAACTCACTTGTGTTCTACTCATGCATATAACATCTATGCCTAAAACCAGGCTCGGATGCCACTGTTGGGGAACGTAGTAATTTCAAAAATTTCCTACGCACACGCAAGATCATGGTGATGCATAGAAAAGAGAGGGGAGAGTGTTGTCTACGTACCCTCGTAGACTGAAAGCAGAAGCGTTAGCACAACGCGGTTGATGTAGTCGTACGTCTTCACGATCCGACCGATCAAGTACCGAACGCACGGCACCTCCGAGTTCAGCACACGTTCAGCCCTATGACGTCCCTCAAACTCCGATCCAGCCGAGTGTTGAGGGAGAGTTTCGTCAGCACGACGGCGTGGTGACGATGATGATGTTCTACCGACGCAGGGCTTCGCCTAAGCACCGTTACAGTATTATCGAGGTGGACTATGGTGGAGGGGGGCACCGCACACGGCTAAAAGATCAAACGATCAATTGTTGTGTCTCCAAGGGGTGTCCCCTCCCCGTATATAAAGGAGTGGAGGAGGGAGAGGGCCGGCCCTCTCTATGGCGCGCCCTAGGAGGAGTCCTACTCCCACCGGGAGTAGGATTCCCCCATTCCAAGTAGTAGGAGTAGGAGTCAAGGAAAGGGAAAGAGAGAGAGAGAGAGAGTGAAAAAATATCACTAGCCAGCCAACCCTATCGTATGAGCGAATGATATTGGTACCTCTTGATGACACGGCAATCTTATATAGCCAGCTGCTCTAATATGTTCTCTTCTTTTGTAGATAAAAAAGACCCGAAAGTGAAAAATGTGCTGCACTATAACAATCTCATCGAATCCCACATATTCTACGAAGATCTTTATCGGTCAAACCGCATAACAACATACGTTGTTCCCTTTGTCATCGGTATGTTTACTTTACGTGGATGCAGCATTATCGTACAAACTAAAATCCACCGCCCTGACAAGTCACTAATGGGCAAATAAGTTTTCGAGTCTCTGGCCACTTGATGTTTCAAAAACAAATTCAGCTTCTGCGGAGACTTTGTCATTTTGGCTTAGACGCTTGCGGTGATCAGCACGCCATTCATTGTTGTGCCAGAGAACGCCAAACCTCATTACCTTGAGCACACTTGCCTCCAGAACAAAGAACCTGGCTAATTTAATCTCAGATGTGCTGCCTCGGTAGTCGATCAAATCAATTTCTGTAAGATGGAGATCAAGGCATTCGATGAGATTGTTATAGTGCAGCACAGTTTTCACTTTCGGGTCTTTTTTTATCTACAAAAGAAGAGAACATATTAGAGCCGCTGGCTGTATAAGATTGCCGTGTCATCAAGAGGTACCAATATCATTTGCTCATACGATAGGGTTGGCTGGCTAGTGATATTTTTTCACTCTCTCTCTCTTTCCCTTTCCTTGACTCCTACTCCTACTACTTGGAAGGGGGGAATCCTACTCCCGGTGGGAGTAGGACTCCTCCTAGGGAGTGCCATAGAGAGGGCCGGCCCTCCCCCTCCTCCACTCCTTTATATACGGGGAGGGGGCACCCCTTGGAGACACAACAATTGATCATTTGATCTTTTAGCCGTGTGCGGTGCCCCCTCCACCATAGTCCACCTCGATAATACTGTAACGGTGCTTAGGCGAAGCCCTGCGTCGGTAGAACATCATCATCGTCACCACACTGTCGTGCTGACGAAACTCTCCCTCAACACTCGGCTGGACGGAGTTCGAGGGACGTCATAGGGCTGAACGTGTGCTGAACTCGGAGGTGCCGTGCGTTCGGTATTTGATCGGTCGGATCGTGAAGACGTACGACTACATCAACCGCGTTGTGCTAATGCTTCCGCTTTCGGTCTACGAGGGTACGTAGACAACACTCTCCCCTCTCGTTGCTATGCATCACCATGATCTTGCATGTGCGTAGGAATTTTTTTGAAATTACTACGTTCCCCAACACATACAGCCAAAGGCAGGTGCAGTAGAGGGGCGAGGAGTAGATGGCCAACACGCACGTGAATTCAACGCAGTCTGCACTTCTCATATAAAGGCTCCCGCCAGTCCAATCTACGAAATCCTACGCACCTACGCACCCAAGGGCAAGAGTGATCACTCCAATCGCAAGATCAGTTTACTAGAAGCTAGACCCATGGAGGCGATGAGCGCGAGCTTCAGCCGGCTGTGCCAGATGGTCCACGACGCCGGCCTGCGGCCCAGCACCGAGGAATGTCTCCAGGTAGTGCTTGAGGCCGCCAGGGCGAGGGGCCGCTTGGACGACAACTTCATCTCCTTGTTCGACGAGGTCCTCATCGGCTTCCTCGACAAGTTCACCGTCGTCAAGAAGCTCGCGGACGACCTTGACGTACGCCTCCATCCCACGCGCCCAGGCTCTGCGATGCCTGCCACCCTCAACGTCCTCTATGGTGACAACCTCTTCGACGCACTGGTGGCCCTGCGGCTGCCCACCGTCGCGCCGGAGAATGTCCACCTCGAGGTTGCGCTCGCTGCGCAGCGCCTAGCGCAGCAAGACACCATTGACATAATCACCCACTTCTACGTGCAAATCGTCCACAAGGACTACTACATGCAAGAGGAGGATGATAGGACGCTGGCCTTCTTGGACCGCAGGGCAACCTTGGACGGCATTGTTCAGAAGCACGTTGAGCTTGTCGCTAACGCCGCTGCTCCTCACACGTCGGTTGGTGACCCGGTGCACTAGGGCGTGAGGATGTCGTTGATGGATCCGTATGTATCTTTATCTTTCCGTCAAATCCATGTAGTAGTATATGGTACTACTGGTAATTATCTTACCTTTCGCATCAACTTCATAATTTTCCTACGTACTCCATGCATGAACCGTGCCAGAACCAAACTTCTCATTACTCTAGGGAAAATTGTTATTTCTATCTATCGGTCGCCCCATGGAGCAGAACCAAATTTTACAAGTTACAAGTTCAAAAGGAAAAGCCTGTCGTGTTCGCGTCGCACCCCCACACGGTTTGTCCGGCACGCCGCTCAAGGGGGAATGCATGCTGTGTTGCATTTTCACTTACAAGTGGGACCGCAATTGAGCGAACCGACTATCGGCAAACCCCCACCCCGCCCACCGCGCGATGGCTGAGAAAATAGGAGGGAGAAGAGATGGCTGTAGCTAGCACGGACTCCAAGAAAATTGGTGTCGGATGGGACTCGTGTGGGTGGCATGTGCCGTACTGCTAGACATGAATGCTAGTTATGGCCCATGCCACCCCACTATATCGAGGTGCTGGTTAATCCACTATATCGAGTACGTAGAACAAATTTCCTGGAGTCCATGCTCAGCCCTCCTCTATCTCTCTTCTCAGCCAGCCAGCAGACGTGCGGAGCCCATCGTCTGTTTGCTCATATGCGGTCCCACATGTCAGTGAAAACTCAAGAGGACCCACTGAACCTGCACATCTTTCACCTCGACGTGCTGGTGATGAAAAACAAATCCAATAAAGATCTTCCGTGGCCGCTTTTGGAGTTACTCAATAGTAGTAAGATTCTATTTACAGTTTAACCCAAGATGCACATCACGTGGCTTCACCTACCACTCTATTTTCTTGCATGACACGACCTGGATGCTGGATGTCCCACGTGTCGACAGAAGGAGGAAGAACTCGACCAAATCTTCGTTTGTGCTCTCGGATTAGACTAGTTGTGCTAACTTAAAATTTTATTGTGTAGAATGGATGCAAGTTTTGGTATTGGGAAGAAGAGTACAACGATATATTGATAGAGCGCAATTTAGTAGATGTTCTAGTACTTTTAGCTAGCATAGAGGCTAGAGATGAGACTAGTGCACTTGTTGATAGAATAGAGGCTAGACACGTCTACTTCTTTACACTCGAAGAAGAAAGAAGCACGCAAGATCGAGCCTCCGCAGATCAACAATGAATGCATCGAGAAGGCACTAATCCAACTTACAGGAGCAGTTATGGAAGTTGGATATCTTCTAAAATGTATTTTTGTGGTTCTTGTTTTCTTTGGTCTTGCTTTTCTAGTCAAAATTTTGGTGATGTATTTCCATGTACCAAAAAATCAATGATGAAAAAAAGATATGTGTTTGCAAAGAAAAATGTACGCGGCCGGGATGCGGTCGCGCATTCGGCGCACGACCACCGCATCCGAGAAATGGCCCGGACACGACCCCATTGCCCTACCCAAACGGACAGAATCCAGGCAAAACGGAGGTCCGTTTGGGGTCGTGCGTTGGAGTTGGCCTTACAAGTGGGACCGCAGTTGAGGAAACCGACTATCGGCAAACCCCCACCTCGCCCGCCGCACGATGGCTGAGTTAGAGAAACGACTAGGTTGAAGAGATTGTTGTAGCATGGACTCCAAGAAATATGGTGTCAGATGGAAGTTGTGCTGGTGGCGTGTGCCGTACTCCTGGACGTGAATGCTTGTTCTGGCCCATGCCACCCTACTACTCCTAGTACTACTTATAGTAGTAGTATCGAGGATTCGAGGTGCTGGTTACGTACAGCGAACACATTAACATATGGCCCACCTCACACTATGGCCAAATTTCCTGGAGTCTGTGCTAGGTTAAATAGTGTTCTTTGTGAGGATGGGTGGCTGGTCTCAAGTTTAAAACTTGTTGTATTACGTACGTAGACGTAGAGATAGTGCAGCATGTGAAGCTAGTACAAATAGTGTACTATTGTTGATTGGCCTCATCCGATAACCTGTTGCAATGCACGTACAATTATGTATTCGGAAAATATTTTTTTGCCTCGTCGCAGCACCCACTCAGAGAAGCGACTCGATAGCCATTCATAAATTTAGTAAGTTTATCACAGGCATATCATTTCATTACATACAATAGGTCATCAACCCACAATGACAACGGATACATTATAAATACTAAAGTTTTCATCACACAACAAATAACAAGCATGAAATGAACTTCAACTCAACCAATCCTCGGCGTTGGAAATGCTTGCTTTGAACCACAAGTGATTCTCTGGGAAGGGCCAGCTATTGTAAATCTCGAGGCCAACGCAGGACTGATCATCTAGGCTGAAGCGGCCTACTATATCACCACCAGGGTAGGTAACCACCGAAATGTCCGACGTATAGATACAGTTTCTTCTCATAAATGGTAGTAACGTTGTGCCAACAACAGCTGGATCGGCTTTCACCATCATTGGATAGTTTTGTCCAAGGAAGAGCGAGTTTTCTCCAAGACTATCAATACTGAACCAGGGAGAAGGTGTTGGCGCTAGCACACTAGTATCCGTCCTGAATACCATGCAACGGTGTTGGAATAGGTCAGGAGAGGGCGACCATGGGAGACAACACCTGCTTCCCCAGTAGTAACAGTTTGAGTGCACTGTATACAGACAAGAAGAGGTGATCCATCGGAATTAGTTGCCAGGCGCCACTGAGTATATAAGTTCTGCTCCTCCTCATGCTCGTGATCATCACCATCGTCATCTCCCCCTTGCTTATAAAATTTTTCAAGTATAGGTGGTGGAATGTTCACATGACCTTGGAAACACAAGAAGAAGGTTAATTAGTAAAGGGAAACTTGCTAACCCGCATGCATGTGGATGAAACAATTATAATTACGGTGGAAGACAAACGTACCAAAACTACGAGGATCCCATGCAAAAACAGTGCCACGAGTGGTGGCAGCAAACACAAGATCCTCGTATTCAATTGCATCACAGTACACATCCGTGTATAGAAACTGATTTTTGAGCAATGTCCATCCAGTCGAACCACAAAGGACGGCAACAAGCTTGTCGAAGATAGCAACAACTTGATAGTTCTTGTAATTCCAAGAGCAGTTGGAACTCGACAAATTGCTATCTTCAGTAGACGACAGTCACCTTGACCGTATTTGAACGTACGTAGATCATCTGTGTGCTCAACCTCAGGGCACTCGGAGATTTTTGGAAGTTGAATCCGCTGACGAGTGTACACATTCACAAGTTCCCACTCGCAATTGTACCCAATATAAACAACCCAATCTCCATTTGCGCCAGCCCAGGACTTACCCTTAAGCGATGGCATCTTGACATCACACGTATCATTATCAAGCGGCATCAACTTGCACAAGGCGAGGTCTCTGTCGTCCGCTCGCCAGCGAGCAGGGTCATGGCGAAGAAGATAGGGGAGATCAAACCGCTCCTGGACCCTTGGGTTCCTTGTAATGATATTATTAGTTGAGTCGAGAATGGGCTTGAATGAACCTGCCATGCTAGCCGAGGTGATGACGTCGCATCGATCAATGAGTTCCCCCACCACGTCATCTTTCAGATCGGGGCAAGAATAACGGGGTCGTTTCTGGCTTGTTCCCTCCATGGAGAAGACGATCGAACAATGGCAGAAGGAAGGGTGAAGGCAAATGGAGGAGGGAGCAAGAGCGTGCGACAGCAGTTCCAAATCGAGAGGGGAAGGCGAAGAGTCGGTGGACGGTTGCCAGTTTGCCATGGTACACGAAGAGGCGCCCCGGCCTACACGTCCTATCAGAAATTGTACAAAAGGACCCGCCGTCGTCACACTGACATGTTGGAACGGGACCACATGTCAACGAAACATGGTGTGTAATTTCTCGTGCAAAATGCGATCTGGCCGCGTTGGCCCGAGGTGCCGCATTATTTCTCGACTTTATTTTTTTAATGGCGTGCCGTTCAGTTTTGAAGCACGACTAATTGGTACTGTTTGTAGAGAAAATATAAACTACTCTACCACTACTCCACCTCTAGTACTAGCAGTATAAAAAAGATATATAGGCTGGAGCTTCAGAGCTTTCTTGCTAAGGGCTGCCCACTTGCTTCTCACACTATCACCCTCTCTCCAGATCTAAAAAAGACGGCCTCTCTCTCCCTCCTCACCGGTAGTCACAGATCCGCCTGGGAAGAAAAGGACATGCAGCGTTGACGCACTCGTCGACGGCGAGCGAGGTCACGCACTGATGACAAGGCCGTCCTCTCAGACCCAGCGCCCGCGTGGGATGGCCTCTGTCCCCAAGCTCGTTGCCGTAGTGCGTGCGGAGGACGACGACCACGAGCGAAGCCACTTCCCGCCGACCCTCAGGTATGCTACCTCTTTTTGAACCATACCCTTGTTCTATCGCCCCATCTGCAACGAGCGTAGAATTTTGTTTGGGCAAAAACAAATTAATTTGGCAGCACTTAGATCTTGCCCGGGCTGTAAACTTGAGCTGGCTCCGCCACTGTCGCTGCATGTGGATCTTTTTCGACTCCACCATCTTCCCAATTTCCCGTCCTCTGCTCTGCTGGTCATGCAGACGAAAACCTTAATTTGCACTATTAAAGGAAACCCTACTTCATGCAGACTAATCCATGTCTGGGTTGAATAAGGAAAGGAAGGGAGACTGTACTGTCCAAGAGAGTAGGCATCGAACCCGCATCTAGGTTAAAAAGGGGAAAATCAGTAGCTAAGGAACAAGTCTCGTGTCTCTTGGTTGAAGAAGGGTAGAAAGGCATAACAACGCAATAGAGAATGACCAGGTCGATCGGTTTGTTGTCCTCACATAGGAAAAAGGTGGCTAAAGAGAACAAAAATGGGATGTAATCCACATCTGCTGCCTGGATATTTGTTGCTCTGGACAACCATACCTCCCTCACCACTCTATGCGTCCGTGGAGGTACATCGTACTGGTGCGCCCACTGTCCGAATGGGTCTCCCATGCTCTTATTGCCACTATTTTGTTGTTAGTATAACGCCAGCGGTAAAGTCAACCAATGCTACTGCTAAAGTGATGCCACATTTAACTAATGCCGCATTCAGTCTAATGCCACCGATAAATTTAAGCAATGCCATTTAATGTCTCTGGATTATTTCAGGGTTAGCTGTTGATTGTGGATGTATTAAAGATTTTTCAGCTAAGGCATTCTAATGTTGTTGCACAGCCAGTATACCAACGATGAAACTTGTTACTACCTTCAGATTTTTGCACTGTTAATGCTTATAGATTACATACCTCACTTTCATGAGATAAGTCATTTTTTTGTATAGTGTCACCAAAATGCCAAGGCGCTGATGTCATTTTATTTTGGTTAAACTGCACAAAAAATTATGAAGACAAGAGGAAAGGTCAAGAGTGGGCACCTCCTCCTTTGGCTATTGTATTGATTCGTTCGATCAAGTTTTTATGTTTGATCGATTATCAAGATTGGGATAGCAATTTTTCATGTCCACTCGAGTTCGAAATGATATTTACCTTGAAGGTACATGGTTTGCAATTTTTTAATACTGTCATTAGTTAATAATGCTAGTTACCTTCAAACTTTTGTATTTGGTTTAATGCTCTTGCACAGCTAGTATACCAATGCTGGAACTTGTTACCTTTACATTTTGTATTGTTAATTCTTATAGAAATCTTCCAGTGCTAGAGCTTATGGAAATCTGTTCAGTAAAACCATTGTACTGTACCCTGTAATAAAATAACTACTCTACTGTTGCACTAGCCACTGGATTAGTGTATATTTGTACTATTCGAATGGTGTTGCATTAGCGTATGGACATATATAAAGTGTGGCAAGCTTTCCCAGATATATGCTCAAGAAAACTACTACTTGTTTTTCTAAATACTGAACATTTGGGTACTTTAAATTGAACTGCGAAAACGTCTTATATTAAGGCACAGAGGGTGTAGAGTTCACTCAAATTATCCCGGTAAAGCTAGTCACACCTTTGTTAAAATTAATGTTCATTATGTTATCAGAGGAGGACTGTATGTTTGTCTCTAATGCCTGTCGACTACATACCTGACATCATGATGTAATGTTAAGTCATTTCCTTTTGTACAGTGTCACTGAATTGTCAAGGCGGTGATGGCATTTTATTTTAGTTGAATTGCACAAAATATGCTTAAAAGAAGAGGAAAGGTCAGGAATCGATCATTCTTTCAGAAAGAACTATATATGCCTTTCTGACATCAGCCGTTGTTGCCTTATTTATTTCTTCAAACAGGTGGTTAGAAACAATCTTGCTACCTTTTCCCATTAAGAAATTGGAATGCTTACATTTGTGAGTCTATGCTTCAACTAGTGCCACTTTTATAGTAATCACACTTTCAATATCTATGCAAACAGGGATGCTCGATTTTAGTGGAACTGCACAAAAAGTCCAACTGGTTCAACATTAGGAGCATGTTTTCTTCCAAACCTTTATATCCAATTGGTGGCACTATGAGCTGTTCATTACGAAGGTACATGGTTTGCTACTATCTTGCTACTCTTTTTGTACTGTCATTAGATAGTAATACTAGTGGTTTGCATGTGAATTTATTGGCAGGGTGGACCTACATTGGAGGCGCAGGACGGGATTCAATGATTGGATGCTCAATTTCGGTTGTATCGATTTCACCTCTTCCATCACTGCGAACATGGATATCCTTGGTCTGATGAAGAATAGGCGCTATATTTCTGCTCTGAACCAGCAAATCAATTCAGTATGAAATTGTCCAGGGCAAAACATGACTGTATCAAATTGTCCAGTGCAAAACATGACAGATGCTAAGCGGAAGAGACATGTTTAAACCGAAAATACAAGGTGGGGTATATGTTTACTAGCTGCTTGATATTGTGCAGACAAAGATGTCTGCCCGTTGCTATTTGGCAAACACACAAAGTGACCGCAATTTTGGTTGAACTGCACAAGAGAATAGTATAGTCACTGCATGCAGTGCCATTTGAAAATAGACACAGAAAGATTGGATAGTCACTTCATGGACTGCAGAAAAGTAGTACTGTACTATTTATTGGCCAACACTAGGTGCTTCATTGCTTTGGTGTTATTATACAATGGGCATCATTTTGCCTAAGTTAAAGTTTGTATTCCGAAAATAGTCTCGCCGGTGATTGAGAGAAGACCAAATCATATTGCAGCGGATGTTCCTCCATCATGTGTGGTTCATTCTCATGGTTCCAGCTGTTGGTGAAACCACTTAAGTTTGCAAGAGGAATTGTAGACTTCACAAACAAATTTGTCTTTCGGTTTGTACCGAATGTTGGCCAAGAGAAGCATCCATGTTAGTAGGAAGAACAGATGTTTTTTCTAGATCTTTGCTTTTGGAGCTACATATATATATATATATATATATATATATGATCTGTGAATCATTGAGATGCAGTAACATGTTGATCTTATGTATGGGAATCGTACTAGTTGGTTTTGAATTTGGGCTACTAATGTGAACATGTTACAATGCCAGGCCTGTGAGTCTCGTGTGAACATTTTGAACGGATCGGCTCTTACTGTTGTGCACAGCATGATCCTTATTTATGTGTTCACAATGTTTACAAGTTACTAACAGTTCCTTATTTCTGTTCGCTTAGTGTTTACAAGTTACTGATCGATCACTAGCTAGCCTACTAATGCGCTCCTGGTAGTTTTAGTTCCGACGCAAGATCCGAAGTGGTAGTTTTTTGAATAAAAATGCCTACCTCTGAAGAAACTGACAAGCTGCTCTGAACAAAATGCCATGCGAATATGATGAAACTGGCAACAAAAATGTTCGCAAATGCCTGATCTCCCAGCGAACGTTCATCAGCTAATGCGATCGTACACGTACACCATCCAACCTACTCGATCCTACACGTACACTATCCGACCTACTCGATCCTACACGGATAAATAGTGGATCAAGCACGTACTACCTCCTTTCCGGTTTGCAGGGTTCAATTCAAAAAACGACCTACTCGATCCTAAACAAATAAATAGCGGATCATGCATGTACTACCTCCTTTCCGGTTTGCAGGGCTTAATTCAAAAATCTAACCAACCAAGGTAGATGATGAGTGGTGGAATCATTTCTGACAAGGAGGGAGCCCCTCATCTGGATGATTCGAGTGCACTCGTTTGACCGTCATGCCGGCATGCGACCCAGCACGGATGGGACGCACCACTGAAGGGACGGGACGACACAGTCATAATTTCAGTTTTTCTAGTTTTCCACGGCAAGCTGGCATGCTAAGCCATGCCTACTTATGCACTGAATTCCGATGACCGCAATGACCGTCGCGTTTCCCGCGACACGCTAGTTCGCCTACCTTCCGCCTATGATTATTGTTTCCCGGGCTTCTCCGGTGGCACCATCACCCAACTCGCCCTATCCTCATAAGCCCCCACCGGCCCGACGTTGCTCGCCACTTATCCTCGCTCTCGCCACGTCCGCCATGCCCCCGCCCGTCCGCGATAGGCGACACCGGAGGCGGTCACCGCCAGAACTAGTGTTCGGTTTTTCACCGGAAGGCAGACGGAGGGAGGAGGCATTCTATCGGTCTTTAGATGGCAATGCGGAGATCGAGGAGTTGTTGGAGCGCGATCGCCTGGCGGAGGAGCAGGAGTTGTTGGAGCGCAACTGCTTGGCGGAGGAGCAGCGTATCGCCAATTTGCGCCACCAGCGGGACATGGAGCAGCAGCGCACCGACGCTCTGAGTCGCGAGCAGAGCGCCAGCAACTGGGCCGACTACATGGAGGCCGGCGCCCGGCAAATAGCCCTGGAGGCTGTCAGGCACGCACGCGTTCGCGACGCCGATTTTTACTACCAGCTCGTCAAGTGGGTTTCCCGCTTAGAAGCCGAAGCTTCGGTGGACCACGCCGGCATGGAAAGGGCCAACGCACGCGAGCAACGCGCCCTATCGCACCTCTGGCAAGTCCGAGGCGAGGCGGAGGACGCCGGTGCCGGCGTTTAGCGTGTACCGCAGATGGCGGCCGGCATCGTCTAGTTAGTACTTGTATGCTACTAGAGTATTAGTGGGAGAAATAGTTAACTTGGCTATGATGGTTGTCAACGTGGAAGTTCAGTACTCTATATGTGGATCAGACCTGTTACTTTGCTCTGAATGTTGAACTTTCTGTTTGAACGTATGGAATGGGCTGTTATTTTTTTAAATGGGTTGTATTTGTCCTCCACGGTTTAGAGGCTGACTTGTGGGCCTACCAAGTTGACACGTACACAATCAGGAGATGATTGTACGTGGAGAGGATGACAGCAGGGACCCGCCAAGGTCATGGCAGTACGCAAGCAAGTGCCTCCTTATTTCAAGCCAATAAAAAAATGGCTCCTCCTAATGGATTTCTGACATCTGGGTCCCATGCCATTGTCAACGTAGTCAATAAACGAGAGAATTGCACAACGGTCGGCTGACACCAGGGACCCAGCAGCTCGCCCAGTTATTTTTGTTTTGGGTTAATTTGATAAATGCCACTCCAAATCTGGTGTTTCCGAGAAATGCCACTGCAATTTCTAAACTTTGAAAAATGCCATTTCATGCCATTTCCAGTGGCATTTTTTGAAGTCTGGAGTGGCGTTTTTCAAAGTTTGCAAATTGCAGTGGCGTTTTCCAAAGTTTGCAAAAATTGCAGTGGCATTATTCAAAGTTTAGAAATTGCAGTGGCATTTTTATGAATCGCCATAATTGGAGTCGCATTTATCTAATTTGTTTTTGAGAGGGAAGCAGGGTGTCAACTGGGCTGTGCGGGGCACTCTGGCCTGTCTAGACAGCCTTCTCTTTTATGTTTACCACAGACCAACCCAGTAGTTTTTTTTTCTTTCTGAAAATGGCTAGCCCAGTTTTTTGTGATTTGCCAAGTAAGTCGCTTTGTCAGGCCTGTTGGGCTGCAAATCTTTCAAGACGAGGAGAGCTTCATTCGGCTGGACGAGAAAATGGTTTATGAGTAATGAGACATGGGTTGTACATTTTTAAAACACATCAAACCGGCAATTAGTTTCAAATTTCTTTTTTTCATTTCGAGATTTTAAATTGCATTAATTTTTATGCGTGGACAATTTGTTGGATTTTATATTGATATACATTTATTTTTTAAATCAGTTTGAATGTGACTCGAAATTTCGGGATTAAAAACAGTTCGGACCGCACCGAAATATGCAAAATTTCGTATAATTTTTTAACCGTAGCCACAATATGGGCTGTAATGCTAACAAAAAGAATATGGGATCCAAAAAAACCTTAAGAATTAGAAAATGGGCTGTAAATTATTAGAAATAATGGCAGATGGGTTGTATGCTGTTTTCCACAGATTTGAGGCTTTCCTAAAAAAAAGTTGACGCACAAGCAGTGACTGTTGGATGTCCATCCAACGGCCGTCGTGCTTCTTAAATCTCTGCTCTTCCTGCTCCAGCCGCTCAAACAAGCGCCGGCGGGACTGCCTGCTCCCTCCTCCCCGCGGCCGGCTGTGCTGCCGCGCAGGCCTCACCGCCCCATTGTACTCCCATCGCTGGCTTAGCCATCCCTCTACTCACCCACACCTGCTGTTATTCTCCGGCGACGGCAGACGAACCAGTAAACCCTCATACAGTCGTACTCCCCTACGCGTGGGAAACAACTGCCGAGTCTTCCCTGCCTCCGTGTCGTTTCCTTCCTAGGCCTCGCCGTCGTCCATCGCCCTGGTGCTCTCGGCACGGCCTGGTCAACATGCTCAACGACCGACATGCATCTGAAGTGGACTGTACGTGGAGAGGCTGACAGATGGCTCCATGGCCGCACGCAAGGAAATGCCTCCTTATTACGCGCAACATAATGATTCCTCCACCTGACATCTGGGACCCACCGAAAGGGCCTCTATATTTCGCGAAAAAAAGTTACCGCCGCTGACAGCTCGGACCCACTAGCTATATCTTCGCACGCAAGGAAGTGCGTCCTTATTACGCACAAAAAAATGAATACTCCCCCTGCCAGCTGGGACCCAGTATAGTGGCAGGCTGACTTGTGGGCCTACTAAGTTGACGGGGACGGAGGGCTTTGTCAACTTAGTCAATATGCACGATTCTAGCTCCAGTGACCGTACGATGTCCATCCAACGGCCGTAGTGCTTCTTCAACCTCTGGTCTTGTTGCTCCAGCTGCCCAAAGCAGCGTCGGTCGTGCCGCATGCTCCTGCCTCCCGTGGCCGGCTGTGCTGCCGCGGAGGCCTCACCGCCCCCTACTATTCCCACCGCTGGCCAGGCCCTGCGGCGACGGCAGCCTCACACCGCAGCCGAACCAGTGAACCCTCGTACTCCTCTCCGCGCGGGCTTCCACTGCCGCGTCTTCCCCGGCTCCGCGTCGTCCCCTTCCTAGGCCTCGTCGTCGTCCATCGCCCTGGTGCTCTCGGCGCGGCGTGGTCAACGTGGTCAAGGAATGGCTTCCATCAGACGTGGACTGTATGTGGAGAGGCTGACAGCTGGGTCCACGGCCGCAGCAAGGAAGTGCCTCCTTATTACGCGCAAAATAATTATTCCTCCACCTGACAGCAGGGACCCACCGGATGGGCAACTGTATTTCATGAAAAAACATTTCCCCCTGACTGCTGGGACCTACCAGCTACATCTTCACACGCAAGGAAGTGCGTCCGGGCAAAAAAATGATTCGCCCCCCTGACTGCTGGGACCCACCAGCTACATCTTCGCACGCAAGGAAGTGCCTGACAGTCGGGACCCACCTGGTCGAAGCGTACGTAGTGTTGTCATTCTGGTCGCGAATGTGTACATACATACTGGTCATTGTAGAGGCGCGCACATGTCGTAGTAGAGGCGCGCACGTAGCATGTACACGTATGTACAGCGGCCAGGGTGCAAGAAAGAAAATACGGCCACGTACGTACATACGGGCAGGGTCTCGAACGCCTACTCGCGCATACGTACGGCCAGGGCTCGTGTACATGGCTGGGTCGGAACGGAGAAACAATGTCGTCGCCGTGTTCATGGGGAGCCAACCGGCTGGGTCGGAACGGAATGCGTCGTCGTGTTCATCGGGAGGGCTTGGACGGAACAACCAATGGAAACGAGGCTTGGCGTACCACAGAACAGAGGAAACGGCCTTGTGTTCGACCGACCACGTTCGAAATGGGATCCTGTTCATCGGGAGGGGTCTGGCGTACCGTAAAACAGAGGAAACGGACCTCCTACAGTCGAAACGGGGGTCCTGTTGATCGGGAGGGGTGTGGCGTATCGCAAAACGGAGGAAACAGACTTGTTTTGGAGCGCTACGGTCGAAACGGGGGTCCTGTTCATCGGGAGGGGTGTGGCGTACCGCAAAATGGGACTCCACGGGATACTGTTCATCTCCACCGTCGACCCCCTCCAGCCTCCACGGGCTACTGTTCATCCACCGTCGACCTCCTCCACCCTCCACCTGCGACTGTTCATCCACAGGCTCCTATTCATCCAGCCTCCACCGCGCGCTACTCCACCGGCTACTGTTCAACCAGCCCTCTCCACGGGCTCCTGTTCAACCACCCCTCCACGGGCTACAGTTCATCCTGCCCTCCACCGTCTACTGTTCATCCTGCCCGCCACAGGGTGGTCCTGTTCATCCTGCCCTCCACGGGGTCCTGTTCATCCAGCCCCAACCGGCTCGAACGATCGGGGTCCTGTTCATCCAGAGGCAACGCCACGGGGTCCTGTTCATCCACCCCCACCGGGAACTGTTCATCCAAACCCCCCCAACAATGCTCACTGTTCATCCAGAGGCAGCATCGATCGGCTTCAGTTAGCAGCAGTAGCGAAGGAATCGCTCGATCGGGTTCAGTTAACAGCCATCGATCGATTGCTCAGGTTCAGTAACGCGTAGCCTGCAGTGCAATCGCTCGGGTTCAGTTAGAGCCCAACGCCTCGCTCGGGTTCAGTTAGAGCCCAACGCCTCGCACCCACGCGCGTGCGTGTACGAGAGAAACGCGCATCGCTCGGCCCCGACCACCCACCATAACCGGGAATACCCTGATATTTTCCTCGCCCTCGCTTCTACCATGGTTTTTTCCGTCATGGACGGCCCAAAGAATGTCATGCAGCCGCATCTCCGGCCCGCCCAGGACGAAAAGCCCATTTTCTGTCATGATTTTTTGTCATAGAAGTAGGACCCCACCATATCTATGATGATACCGTGTTTTGTCACAATTATCGTCATAGAAGTGTCATAAGTATGACAGAAAAAAATTCGTTCGGCCCAAAATGTCACGGATGTGTCTTTTTTGTAGTGTAAGCATGCTTGGTTTGGTTAACTGTCTGATCTTCTATTAGGAGTATGTTATATTGTGCAATGTGGTGCTCAGTTAATGTTTGGTTCATTTGTTGTGGTGTTTAGCTAACTGCTTGGTTCAATTCTACACTATGATGTCCAACTATCGTGGGTAGAATTTTGTATTGTTGTGCATGTGAGGAATAAATCGAATTTGGCTGCACTTAATACATGAGAAACATATACAAGTGCTATATTTCCTAGTTCTTAATCATGCTTGGTTTGGATAAATGGGTTTTCCATGTGGCTTGAATTAATCTGATGAATCTGCAATGTGCTTATTTTTCATCAACATATTTTACTAATAGCATGCGAACCCTTACTTAACCTGATGACTAACTGTTGGGGAACGTAGTAATTTCAAAAAAACTCCTACGAACACGCAAGATCATGGTGATGCATAGCAACGAGAGGCGAGAGTGTGTCCATGTACCCTCGTAGACCGAAAGCGGAAGCGTTAGAACAACGCGGTTGATGTAGTCGTACGTCTTCACGTCCGACCGATCAAAGTACCGAACGTACGACACCTCCGAATTCAGCACACGTTTAGTTCGATGACGTCCCACGAACTCCGATCCAGCAGAGCTTCGAGGGAGAGTTCCGTCAGCACGACGGCGTGATGACAGTGATAATGATGCTACCGACGCAGGGCTTCGCCTAAGCACCACTACGATATGACCGAGGTGGATTATGGTGGAGGGGGGCACCGCACACGGCTAAAAGATCAATGATCAATTGTTGTGTCTTTGGGGTGCCCCTTGCCCTCATCTATAAAGAAGCTAGGGGGGAGGCGGCCGGCCGGTCAGGAGGAGGGCGCGCCAAGGGGGGGAGTCCTACTCCCACCTGGAGTAGGACTCCAACTTTCCTAGTAGAAGTAGGAGAAGGGAAGGAAGGGAGAGAGGAAGAGAAGGAAAGGGGGTGCCGCCCCCCCTCCTTGTCCAATTCGGACTAGAAAGGGAGGGGGCGCGCGGCTGCCCTCGCCGCCCCTCCTCTTCTCGCACTAGGGCCCATTAGGCAAAATATACTCCCCGGGGGGTTCCGGTAACCCCCCGGTACTCCGGTAAATGTCTGAAACCTCCCGAAACACTTCCGGTGTCCGAACATAGTCGTCCAATATATCGATCTCGACCATTTCGAGACTCCTCGTCATGTCCGTGATCATATCCGGGACTCCAAACTACCTTCGGTACATCAAAACACAAAAACTCATAATACCGATCGTCACAGAACTTTAAGCGTGCGGACCCTACGGGTTCGAGAACTATGTAGACATGACCGAGACACGTCTCCGGTCAATAACCAATAGCGGAACCTGGATGCTCATATTGGTTCCTACATATTCTACGAAGATCTTTATTTGTCAAACCGCATAACAACATACGTTGTTCCCTTTGTCATCGGTATGTTACTTGCCCGAGATTCGATCGTCGGTATCTCAATACCTAGCTCAATCTCGTTACCAGAAAGTCTCTTTACTCGTTCTGTAGTGCATCATCCCGTAACTAACTCATTAGTCACATTGCTTGCAAGGCTTATAGTGATGTGCATTACCGAGAGGGCCCAGAGATACCTCTCCGACAATCGGAGTGACAAATCCTAATCTCGATCTATGCCAACTCAACAAGTACCATCGGAGACACCTGTAGAGCACCTTTATAATCACCCAGTTATGTTGTGACGTTTGGTAGCACACAAAGTGTTCCTCCGGTAATAGGGAGTTGCATAATCTCATAGTCATAGGAACATGTATAAGTCATGAAGAAAGCAATAGCAGTAAACTAAAACGATCAAGTGCTAAGCTAACAGAATGGGTCAAGTCAATCACATCATTGTCCTAATGATGTGATCCTGTTTATCAAATGACAACTCATGTCTATGGCTAGGAAACTTAACCATCTTTGATCAATGAGCTAGTCAAGTAGAGGCATACTAGTGACACTCTGTTTTGTCTATGTATTCACACTTGTATTATGTTTCTGGTTAATACAATTCTAGCATGAATAATAAACATTTATCATGAAGTAAGGAAATAAATAATAACTTTATTATTGCCTCTAGGGAATATTTCCTTCAGTCTCCCACTTGCACTATAGTCAATAATCTAGTTCACATCGCCATGTGATTTATCACCAATAGTTCTCATAACCATGTGATTAGTTCACATCGCCATGTGACTAATATCCAAAGGGTTTTACTAGAGTCAATAATCTAGTTCACATCGTTATGTGATTAACACCCAAAGAGTACTAAGGTGTGATCATGTTTTGCTTGTGAGAGAAGCTTAGTCAACGGGTCTGTCACATTCAGATCCGTATGTATTTTGCAAATTTCTATGTCTACAATGCTCTGCATGGAGCTACTTTTAGCTAATTGCTCCCACTTTCAATATGTATCCAGATTGAAACTTAGAGTCATCTGGATCAGTGTCAAAACTTGCATCGGCGTAACCCTTTACGACGAACCTTTTGTCACCTCCATAATCGAGCAAAATATCCTTATTCCACTAAGGATAATTTTGACCGCTGTTCAGTGATCTACTCCTAGATCACTATTGTACTCCCTTGTCAAACTCAGTGTAGGGTATACAATAGATCTGGTACATAGCATGGCATACTTTATAGAACCTATGGCTGAGGCATAGGGAATGACTTTCATTCTCTTCTATCTTCTGCCGTGGTCGGGCTTTGAGTCTTACTCAATTTTACACCTTGTAACACAGGAAAGAACTCTTTCTTTAACTGTTCCATTTTGAACTACTTCAAAATCTTGTCAAGGTATGTACTCATTGAAAAAACTTATCAAGCGTGTTGATCTATCTCTATAGATCTTGATGCTCAATATGTAAGCAGCTTCACCGAGGTCTTTCTTTGAAAAACTCCTTTTAAATACTACTTTATGCTTTCCAGAAAATTCTACATTATTTCCGATCAACAATATGTCATTCACATATATTTATCAGAAATGTTGTAGTGCTCCCACTCACTTTCTTGTAAATACAGGCTTTACCGCAACTCTGTATAAAACTATATGCTTTGAGCAACTCATCAAAGTGTATATTCCAACTCCGAGATGCTTGCACCAGTCCATAGATGGATCGTTGGAGCTTGCACACTTTGTTAGCTCCCTTTGGATCGACAAAACCTTCTGGTTGCATCATATACAACTCTTCTTCCAGAAATCCATTCAGGTCTGTAGTTTTAACATCCATTTGCTAAATTTCATAATCATAAAATGCGGCAATTACTAACATGATTCGGACAGACTTAAGCATCGTTACGGGTGAGAAAGTCTCATCGTAGTCAACCCCTTGAACTTGTCAAAAACCTTTCGCAATAAGTCGAGCTTTGTAGACAGTAACATTACCGTCAGCGTCAGTCTTCTTCTTGAAGATCCATTTATTCTCTATGGCTTGGCGATCATTGGGCAAGTCAACCAAAGTCCACACTTTGTTCTCATACATGGATCCCATCTCAGATTTCATGGCCTCAAGCCATTTTGCGGAATCTAGGCTCACCATAGCTTCTTCATAGTTCGTAGGTTCGCCTTGTTCAATTAACATGACCTCAAGAATAGGATTACTGTACCACTCTGGTGCAGATCTTACTCTGGTTGACCTACGAGGTTCGGTAGTAACTTGATCTGAAGTTTCATGATCAATATCATTAGCTTCCTCACTAATTGGTGTAGGTGTCACAGGAACCTGTGATGAACTACTTTCCAATAAGGGAGCAGGTAAAGTTACCTCATAAAGTTCTACTTTCCTCCCACTCACTTCTTTCGAGAGAAACTCCTTCTCTAGAAAGGGTCCATTCTTAGCAACAAATGTCTTGCCTTCGGATCTATGATAGAAGGTGTACCCAAAAGTTTCCTTTGGGTATCCTATGAAGACACATTTCTCCAATTTGGGTTTGAGCTTATCAGAATGAAACTTTTTCACATAAGCATCGCAACACTAAACTTTAAGAAATGACAACTTTGGTTTCTTGCCAAACCACAGTTCATATTGTGTCGTCTCAACGGATTTAGGTGGTGCCCTATTTAACGTGAATGCAGCTGTCTCTAATGCATAACCCCAAAACGATAGTGGTAAATCGGTAAGAGACATCATAGATTGCACCATAACCAATAAAGTACGGTTATGACGTTCGGACATACCATTACGTTGTGGTGTTCCGGGTGGCATGAGTTTGTGAAACTATTCCACATTGTTTTAATTGAAGGCCAAACTCGTAACTAAATATTCGTCTCCGCGATCAAATTGCAGAAAACTTTATTTTCTTGTTATGATGATTCTCCACTTTACTCTGAAATTCTTTGAACTTTTCAAATGTTTCAGACTTGTGTTTCATCAAGTAGATATACCCATATCTACTCAAATCATCTGTGAAGGTTAGAAAATAACGATACCCGCCGCGAGCCTCAACACTTATCGGACCACATACATCAGCATGTATTATTTCCAACAATTCAGGTGCTTGCTCCATTGTTCCAGAGAATGGAGTCTTAGTCATCTTGCCCATGAGGCATGGTGCGCAAGCATCAAATGATTCATAATCAAGTGATTCCAAAAGCCCATCAGCATGGAGTTTCTTCATGCGCTTTACACCAATATGACCTAAACGGCAGTGCCACAAATAAGTTGCACTATCATTATTAACTTTGCATCTTTTGGCTTCAATATTATGAATATGTGTATCACTACGATCGAGATCCAACAAACCATTTTCATTGGGTGTATGACCATAGAAGGTTTTATTCATGTAAACATAACAACAATTATTCTCTAACTTAAATGAATAATCGTATTGCAATAAACATGATCAAATCATATTCATGCTCAACGCAAACACCAAACAACACTTATTTAGGTTCAACACTAATCCCGAAAGTATAGGGAGTGTGCGATGATGATCATATCAATGTTGGAACCACTTCCAACACACATCGTCACATCGCCCTTAACTAGTTTCTTTTCATTCTTCAACTCCCGTTTCGAGTTACTACTCTTAGCAACTGAACCAGTATCAAATGCCGAGGGGTTTCTATGAACATTTATATCCAATATACCTTTGTTCACTTTGCCATCCTTCTTATCCGCCAAGTATCTAGGGAAGTCCCACTTCCAGTGACCATTTCCTTTGCAGTAGAAGCACTCAGTTTCAGGCTTGGGTCTAGCTTTGGGCTTCTTCACGGGAGCAGCAACTTGCTTGCCATTCTTTTTGAAGTTCCCCTTCTTCACTTTGCCCTTTTCTTGAAACTAGTGGTCTTGTCAACCATCAACACTTGATGCTTTTCTTGATTTCTACCTTCATCGATTTCAGCATCACGAAGAGCTTGGGAATCGTTTCCGTTATTCCTTGCATATTATAGTTCATCACGAAGTTCTAATAACTTTGTGATAGTGATTAGAGAACTCTATCAATCACTATCTTACCTGGAAGATTAACTCCTACTTGATTCAAGTGATTGTAGTACTCAGACATTCTGAGCACATGCTCACTAGCTGAGCTATTATCCTCCATCTTGTAGGCAAAGTACTTGTCAAAGGTCTCATACCTTTCGACATGGGCATGAGTCCTAAATACTAATTTCAACTCTTGGAACATCTCATATGCTCCGTGGCGTTTCAAAAACATCTTTGAAGCCCCGATTCTAAGCCATAAAGCATGGTGCACTAAACTATCAAGTAGTCATCATATCGAGCTTGCCAAACATTCATAACGTCTGCATTTGCTCCTGCAATCGGTCTATCACCTAGCGGTGCATCAAGGACATAATTCTTCTGCGCAGCAATGAGGATAATCCTCAGATCACGGAACCAATCCACATCATTGCTACTAACATATTTCAACTTAGTTTTCTCTAGGAACATATCAAAATAAAACAGGGGAGCTAAACGCGAGCTATTGATCTACAACATAGATATGCTAATACTACCAGGACTAAGTTCATGATAAATTAAAGTTCAATTAATCATATTACTTAAGAACTCCCACTTAGATAGACATCCCTCTAATCATCTAAGTGATCAGGTGATCCATATCAACTAAACCATAACCGATCATCACGTGAAATGGAGTAGTTTTCAATGGTGAACATCACTATGTTGATCATATCTACTATATGATTCACGCTCGACCTTTCGGTCTCAGTGTTCCGAGGCCATATCTGCATATGCTAGGCTTGTCAAATTTAACCCGAGTATTCTGCGTGTGCAAAACTGTCTTACACCTGTTGTAGATTAACGTTGAGCTTATCACACCCGATCATCACGTGGTGTCTCGGCACGACGAACTTTGGCAACGGTGCATACTCAGGGAGAACACTTTTACCTTGAAATTTAGTGAGATATCATCTTATAATGCTACCGTCAAACAAAGCAGAATAAGATGCATAAAGGATAAACATCACATGCAATCAATATAAGTGATATGATATGGCCATCATCATCTTGTGCTTGTGATCTCCATCTCCAAAGCACCGTCATGATCACCATCGTCACCGGCGCGACACCTTGATCTCCATCGTAGCATCGTTGTCGTCTCGCCAACAATTGCTTCTATGACTATCGCTACCACTTAGTGGAAAAGTAAAGCAATTACAGGGCGATTGCATTGCATACAATAAAGCGACAACCATATGGCTCCTGCCAGTTGCCGATAACTCGGTTACAAAACATGATCATCTCATACAATAAAATATAGCATCATGCCTTGACCATATCACATCACAACATGCCCTGCAAAAACAAGTTAGACGTCCTCTACTTTGTTGTTGCAAGTTTTACGTGGCTGCTATGGGCTGAGCAAGAACCGTTCTTACCTACGCATCAAAACCACAACGATAGTTCGTCAAGTTAGTGTTGTTTTAACCTTCTCAAGGACCAGGCGTAGCCACACTCGGTTCAACTAAAGTTGGAGAAACTGACACTCGCCAGCCACCTGTGTGCAAAGCATGTCGGTAGAACCAGTCTCGCGTAAGCGTACGCGTAATGTCGGTCCGGGCCGCTTCATCCAACAATACCGCCGAACCAAAGTGTGACATGTTGGTAAGCAGTATGACTTGTATCACCCACAACTCACTTGTTTTCTACTCGTGCATATAACATCAACGCACAAAACCTGGCTCTGATGCCACTGTTAGGGAACGTGGTAATTTCAAAAAAATTCCTACGCACACGCAAGATCATGGTGATGCATAGCAACGAGAGGGGAGAGTGTGTCCACGTACCCTCATAGACCGAAAGCGGAAGCGTTAGAACAACGCGGTTGATGTAGTCGTACGTCTTCACGATCCGACCGATCCAAGTACCGAACGTACGACACCTCCGAGTTCAGCACACGTTCAGTTCGATGACGTCCCACGAACTCCGATCCAGCAGAGTTTCGAGGGAGAGTTCCGTCAGCATGACGGCGTGATGACGGTGATCATGATGCTACCGACGCAGGGCTTCGCCTAAGCACCGCTACGATATGACCGAGGTGGATTATGGTGGAGGGGGGCACCGAACACGGCTAAAAGATCAATGATCAATTGTTGTGTCTTTGGGGTGCCCCTTGCCCCCGTATATAAAGGAGCAAGGGGGAGGCGGCCGGCTAGGAGGAGGGCGCGCCAAGGGGGGGAGTCCTACTCCCACCGGGAGTAGGACTCCTCCTTTCCTAGTAGGAGTAGGAGAAGGGAAGGAAGGGAGAGAGGAAGAGAAGGAAAGGGGGGCGCCTCCCCCCTCCTTGTCCAATTCGGACTAGAGGGGTAGGGGGCGCGCGGCTGCCCGGACGCCCCTCCTCTTCACCCACTAGGGCCCATTAGGCCCAATATACTCCCCGGGGGGTTCCGGTAACCCCCCGGTACTCCGGTAAATGTCCGAAACCTCCCGAAACACTTCCGATGTCCGAACATAGTCATCCAATATATCAATCTTTACGTCTCGACCATTTAGAGACTCCTCGTCATGTCCGTGATCATATCCGGGACTCCGAACTACCTTCGGTACATCAAAACACAAAAACTCATAATACCGATCGCCACAGAACTTTAAGCGTGCGGACCCTACGGGTTCGAGAACTATGTAGACATGACCGAGACACGTCTCCGGTCAATAACCAATAGCGGAACCTGGATGCTCATATTGGTTCCTACATATTCTACGAAGATCTTTATCTGTCAAACCGCATAACAACATACGTTGTTCCCTTTGTCATCGGTATGTTACTTGCCCGAGATTCGATCGTCGGTATCTCAATATCTAGCTCAACCTCGTTACCAGCAAGTCTCTTTACTCGTTCCGTAGTGCATCATCCCGTAACTAACTCATTAGTCACATTGCTTGCAAGGCTTATAGTGATGTGCATTACCGAGAGGGCCCAGAGATACCTCTCCGACAATCGGAGTGACAAATCCTAATCTCGATCTATGCCAACTCAACAAGTACCATCAGAGACACCTGTAGAGCACCTTTATAATCACCCAGTTATGTTGTGACGTTTGGTAGCACACAAAGTGTTCCTCCGGTAATCGGGAGTTGCATAATCTCATAGTCATAGGAACATGTATAAGTCATGAAGAAAGCGATAGAAGTAAACTAAAACGATCAAGTGCTAAGCTAACAGAATGGGTCAAGTCAATCACATTATTCTCCTAATGATGTGATCATGTTTATCAAATGATAACTCATGTCTATGGCTAGGAAACTTAACCATCTTTGATCAACGAGCTAGTCAAGTAGAGGCATACTAGTGACACTTTGTTTTGTCTATGTATTCACACATGTATTATGTTTCTGGTTAATACAATTCTAGCATGAATAATAAACATTTATCATGAAATAAGGAAATAAATAATAACTTTATTATTGCCTCTAGGGCATATTTCCTTCACTAACTACCTTATATGTGTTGCAGGCAAACAATGGGAAGCACTGAGGTTTACAATCGAGGTTAGCACGTGCATGGTCTGTTGTCTAATAGCACATTATTGTGCAATTGCAGGAACCATTCTAATATTTAGGTTTTTAACAATTTGGTATTGCACATGTAGGTCCTGCTGTCAGATGTTTTGACCCACTATTCGACCCTTTTTGCATATGGGGAAATGAGTTGTCCATGAATATCAGTCAAGTCAAGAAGCTCAAAAAGATTGTTAGGATAAAGAAATTAGCGACAAAAACCAACAAGATCTTTGTCTGCACAATGAAGAAGACATCAGTTCACTATAGGATGGTACTAACTATTATACCTTGCCTTTTTATTCCTTTGCCCCATTTACAATATAGAGAAGATATTTATGCACATCCTTGTTTTCAGGCCTTTCCAAAGCAGTTCACTGATGATTACCTCTCAAACCACCTGTATGGTCAGGAGGCGAGGAAGGTATTCATACAACACCCACGGTTCAATATTGAAGTGTTCATGAAGAGGACGAAGGATGGACGGTCAATCATCCACATGCACTGGCCTAAAGTTACAAAGACCTTCAACATCAATGAAGGCTCAATATTAGCCTTCTGCTCCAGTAGTTTTCCAGATGAGATACATCTATCTATGTACCGTCTATGATGCTAATTTTGAAAGGTTATATATGTTGCATGTGAAACTTGGTCCTGATGTAGTTGTGTAATGGGGTAGCTGAGTACTAAAGCTATATGATGTTGTACTCTGATGTATTTCAATTATGAAAATGAAATATATTGTGTGCTTAATATGAAATGTCAATTAGATTAATAAATGGATTATGAATAATCGGATAATTAGCCTCCTAGTTGGGTTTTTCTATTGCAAATGGTTATTGAGAAAAAACCGTGTGTGATGCATTCAATAACGCACATAGTTTCTAGGAATAAACCGTGTTAGATTAATGAACAATCACACACGACATCCTCTTGAAAACTGTTTGCGTTGGGCCACCTGGCGCAAATGTTTACCACATAAAAAGTGTGTGTGATGGACAACCCTTGACACACAGTTTCTTCTAGGCACCGTGTGTGATGAATTCAGTAACGCAAACGACAAAATTGTTAATACAGTGTGCAATGGAAACGCTATCACAAACGATTTAACCAGGAAAATTGTGTGTGATGTACTTGCAAACAGAAACATTTTCCTTGGAGCAACTATGTGGGATGTATATACGAACGGAAACATTTAGTGTTGGCTGACTGTGTGGGATGTACCTACGACCGGAAATGATTTCGCATGTATAATTGTTTTTTTAGCACTACTGTTCGTATTTCTGTATTTGAGTGCTCGCCGGTCGCACACGACCTCATTTTGCCGAGCGTGTGTGCCAGGAGGGCATATCCCCGACGGTTTCTGGGTTGTGTGGGAAGGACCCCCCTATCGCCCACACTCACTTGGCGACGGTTCCAAAGGCCGTCGCGGAAAGGGGTTAAAAACCGTTTGTTTAGCAGCTCGCTGTACTAGTGCATGCTTGACTACTTGGATGATTAGATGAGTAGAACTGTTAATGATATTAATCTTATTAGTAAGCATGCTTCCATGGTTAGAACTCAAGTAGAACAAGTACTTAAGGCACAAGATGATTTGCTCAATGAGTTGAATAGTAAGAATAATGATAATGTTGTTAGAGTTATGACTAGAGGTGGTAAGATGACTCAGGAACCTTTGTATCCCGAGGGCCATCCTAAGAGAATTGAGCAAGATTCTCAGAGGATTAATACTGATGCATCTAGCCCTAGTAATAAAAAGAAAAAGAAAACTGATAGGGCTTTGCATGCTTCTAGTGAACCTGTTATAGATACACCTGAGAATCCCAATGATATTTCTATTTCTGATGTTGCGACACAATCTGGTGATGAACATGAACCTAGTGATAATGTTAATGATGATGTTCATGTTGATGCCCAACCTAGTAATGATAATGATGTGGAGGTAGAACCTGTTGTTGATCTTGATAACCCACAATCAAAGAATCAACATTATGATAAGAGAAACTTCGTTGCTAGGAAACATGGTAAAGAAAGAGAACCATGGGTTCAGAAACCCATGCCCTTTCCTCCTAAACCATCCAAGAAAAAGGATGATGAGGATTTTAAGCGCTTTGCTGAAATGATTAGACCTATCTTTTTGTGTATGCGTTTGACTGATATGCTGAAAATGTCTCCTTATGCTAAGTACATGAAAGATATTGCGAAAATTTCCACCATGCTTGGTAATTATACTTTTAAGGGTGGAATACCAAAGAAACTTATAGATCCAGGAGTACCAACTATACCATGCTCCATTAAAAGAAACTATGTTAAAACTGCTTTATGTGATCTTGGAGCCGGTGTTAGTGTTATGCCTTTCTCTTTATATCGTAGACTTGAATTGAATAAGTTGACACCTACTAAAATCTCTTTGCAAATGGCTGATAAATCAACTACTATACCCATCGATATTTGTGAGGATGTGCCTATTGTGGTTGCAAATGTTACTATCTTAACGCACTTTGTTATTTTTGATATTCCCGAGGACGACAGTATGTCGATTATCCTTGGTAGACCCTTTTTGAATATTGCAGGGGCTGTTATTGATTGCAACAAAGGCAATGTCACTTTTCATATTAATGGTAATGAGCATACGGTACACTTTACGAAGAAACAACCTCACGTCCATAGTATCAATTCTTTTGGGAAAATTTCAACTATTACTATTGGAGGTTTTGAATTTATTCTCCCTACTGTCAGAAAGAAATATGATATTCTTATTGTTGGGGACATGCATATCCCCATTGAGGTAACCTAGTGTTATTCAAAAGTTCTCCGGTTTCATGTTATTCGAAAGAAGTTTTTTTAATAAGACTTGATCAACCTTGTTAATGGATTCCTTTTGATGGGCATGAGGTGGATGAATTCAGAAAGCACAACTTTCTGTACCCACCTTTTACTTTATGTTATTTAGAATAAATAAAGCAAAAATATTTTTTTCCTGTCTGACTTTTGAATTATCCGTGCAATAAAAAATGTCCCAAAAATAAAAGTTCTTCAAATGCCCTGAAAATTTAGTATGATTTTTTATAGAATATTTTAGAATTTCTGGCACTCAACATGCACCAGGGGGCTGCACCAGCGAGCCACAAGGGTGGAGGGCGTGCCCTACCCCCTGGACGTGCCCCCTGCCTTGTGGGTCCCACGTAGGCCCCCCTCACTTATTCCAGCACGCATCCACTTCGCCTTCCTCCAGAAAGAATCATCCCGTTGCTCAAACCTGTGTTCTAACTCATCTTGTTGCCATTTTCGATCTCCTTGTGCAAAGCTCCATTTGCAAAACTGTTTTGCGGGATTGTTCTTCGGTATGTGACTCCTCCAATGGTCAAATTAGTTTTTGTTCTAGTGGTTTATTTATTGCAAATTTTTGCTGCTTTGGTGACCTTGTTCTTGAGCTTGCATGTCAAAATTATACGGTCAAAAGTAGTTTTGATGCATGATATAGCCTCTAGACACTTGTAGGAGTAGTTGCTATTAATTTTGTTGAGTTTGGTTCACTTTTATTTTGAGTCGCTAAAAATTTCAGAAAATTTCAGAGGAAGAAAATGATGAGGAGATTGTTAAGAGGCTCTTCAAGTCGGGGTTCTAAAGGAAATGAAACTGAAGAGAAGAATGTCGGTGTCAAAACCGGCGGATCTCGGGTAGGGGGTCCCAAACTGTGCGTCTAAGGCGGATGGTAACAGGAGGCGGGGGACACAATGTTTACCCAGGTTCAGGCCCTCTCGATGGAGGTAATACCCTACTTCCTGCTTGATTGATCTTGATGATATGAGTATTACAAGAGTTGATCTACCACGAGATCGTAGAGGCTAAACCCTAGAAGCTAGCCTATGATTATGATTGTTGTTGTCCTACGGACTAAAACCCTCCGGTTTATATAGACACCGGAGGGGGCTAGTGTTACACAGAGTCGGTTACAAGGGAGGAGATCTACATATCCAAATTGCCAAGCTTGCCTTTCACGCCAAGGAGAGTCCCATCCGGACACGGGATGAAGTCTTCAATCTTGTATCTTCATAGTCCAACAGTCCGGCCAAAAGGATATAGTCCGGCTGTCCGAGGACCCCCTAATCCAGGACTCCCTCAGTAGCCCCCGAACCAGGCTTCAATGATGATGAGTCCGGAGCACAGATTGTCTTCGGCATTGCAAGGCGGGTTCTCCTCCAAATTCTGAGTACCTGTCGAGTAGTGTCCGACTTCCCATGAATGTTGCACTCCTTGGCTTCTGCACCTAATAATGGCTATCCTCCACGTGTCGAGCGAATGCGAGAAGTCGGGGCATTTTTACACTTGCCACCCTAACCATGTAAGTAAATCGTCTATTTAAAGAGGCGGGGATCCTCAGATCCAGATCACACCATCCTCCCACAGCGAGTATCCATCGAAGCGCGCCCGGAAAAGTCCATCCCATCATGGCCGGCCATCGCAGCTCCTCCTCTTGCTCTCGTAGCCCTAAGCCAGGCAATTGGAAGAAGTGTTCCGTCCCTCACACCCAATTAGTAGAGTTACAGACCCAGGGATTCCTCCCTCCAGCGTATATGGTCCCCGTACGAGCCGGACTCGCCACCTACAATAGCGGGGAGGAAGCGGAGAGCTTTCCCAACCCATCCATGGGGGAGCGGGTATGCCTTGTCCCTTACTTACTAAGGGGGCTCGGATTTCCAATCCATCCGTTCCTCCACGGGCTCCTGGAGTTCTACGGCCTCCAGCTGCATAATTTTACTCCCGCCTCCATATTACACATCGCTGGCTATGTCACCCTTTGCGAGCTGTTTTTGGGCTGCGAAGCTCATTTTGAGCTATGGAAGAGGCTATTCTGCCTCATACCCCGTACACAAGAGGGGTCAATATATCAAGTGGGCGGAGCCGAAATATGGCGCATCGCTGTGACCGGATACCTGTCCGGTACTCGGAAGAAGACATCCGAAGACTGGCCTTCGGAGTGGTTTTATATGGAGGACGTCCCCCTTCCGGACCCTATTCGGATGGGCCTTCTTGAGTTCGGCAACGCTCCCTTGAAGATACGCCGCAGCTGGCGCCCTCGGAGCCCCCAGGAGGAAGATAACAGAGAAGTCCTTTACCTGATGGGCCGGATAAAGACACTGGCCAAATCAGGATTGACAATAATCGAGGTTATGTCAATATGTATAATGCGGGGGGTGCAGCCACTTCAATATCGGGGACAGCCCATGTGGCACTTTAATGGAGAAGACGATGCCACCCGCAACGGCCGTAAAGGTCCGGACTCCGTCGCTGCTCTAGCGAAAATACTATCCGATTTGTATAAAGGAGAGGAAGAGGAGTTCATCCGCATCAAGCCACGGGATGGATTCTCCATGTACAACCCCCCAAACTGGGTGAGCTGCTACCTTTTACTCCAGACCTTCCCGTGTTCTTTGTCATAAATATTTACTTTGCTACTTCATAGCAGGAACTGCGAAAACTGTGAGGGAGGTCCACAGCCCGCCTCCACAACCAGAGGACCCTGACCGGGCCCTCGACCCCGGACTCGAAGAAGATCCGGACACATTTGTGGAGCTTATTGACATGACGTTCTATCAATTGAGCTGCGACGATGCCATGGTGGCCATCATAGCCGATTATCCTGGACTACTCCCTGCATCGCATGTAAGTAAAACCGGAGTCCCAACTTCCGAGAAGGATCCCTTTTTCTGCACTTCACCTATCGCACACATATGGTGTCTTACAGGGAAGGCCCTCGGGACGCCATGCCAAACCCGCAGTGACTCACCAACAAAGGGCACCGAAGCCGGGTAGGCTTAAAAGGAAGGCGGTCAGGACTGAGACGCCGTCGCACAGGTATGAAAAAGAACCCCGCTCCGTGGTTTTCATCTTTTTAAAATATAATAACACCCATGTTTCCTAGTAGGAAAAACGATCTCCGGACTATATCTGGAGAGGTTGCCGGCCGCGCCTCCACCAGTCGGGCTCCAGAGCCGGACTTAGAGGCAGACATGGGGCCAACATCGGATGTTCCTCCTACAGAGGATGCGGATAGGTTGTCCGCTACGAATTCCGAAGTGGAGAGCGCCATGAATCACAGGCGTCGTCGGGCCGTACTCCGCGACGCTTGTTTCTCCCAAGAGGCGTTCGATGCCTTCAACTCAGGAGATGCGTACATCCAAGCTGCTCAAAATGGTCTTGCCAGAGCCACAAACCAGTATGTAAAGGATATACGGGTAAGAAAATCTAATAATTATGTATATCAGTAGCCCCTGAGACTTGAAATAGTTGGCACAACTGATTTAAGGATCATTGTTTTGCATAGGTTCTTACGGAGAAGAATACCCGGTTGTCTCAAGAGCTGGAGGAGTGCAAAGCCCAGCTTCAGGCCGCAGTTGCCGCAGTGAAGGAGTCCGAGAAGGCCCCATCTGGTAGCACTTGTTTCTATGACATGTACCAGGTAGTATGCGGTATGCATGCAAATCTAACAATAGATTCTGCAGATGATCCCGAAATGAATCCGAAGGTCGTGCGAGGGGATGAGCAACATGCTCAACGACAGTTAAAGGCTGGTGAGCGCGTGCTTAAGAAGGTTAGGCAGGAGAAAAACGATCTCCAAGATGCCAATATCCGGCTGAGTGTTGAACTGAAAGTTGTTCGGGCCCAGCTCGCTAACTCCGTAAAGGAGAATAAGAGGCTTCGACGCGGCATTTTTAGTAAGTGCTTAAACGAACTTTTTATTGAGTTCGGCGAAGGAACCAGCTAACAGAGTTATGTCTGTAGGTATGCTGACGGGTCGTCCCGCAGAGGGAATGCCCAGGTCAGCAGGTGATCTTCTACCAGAGCTCTCACAACTGCACGAACAAGTTCGGCAGGTGATGCAGGGCATTGCCCAAGCCTTGTGGCCATCCGCCTCCCTGCTAGGAGGCATGAGAGAGCTTGTAGAAAAGCTCAAGGGAGCATGGCGGCGCTTCCGATTATGGAAGATATCAGCCTGCCGACAAGGTGCAAGGGAAGCCTGGGCCATGGTGAAGACGCGATATACCAAGGCTGACCCGAACCACATGGCCGAGGTCGGACCTGTGGGGTCTGATGGGAAAGAGATCCCCGTCAGTTTGGTGTATGACCAGGTAGAATTAGCCGCAAAGTATTCCCAACAGGATTGTAGGCTAGACAGCCTGTTGGATGGTATAGAAGAAGAATTTAGTCAGTCTAAGTGACTGTGTACTTCAAGTGACATATATTGTCCCTAGCCGGATTGTAAATCATTTGTCATGGCGGACCTTTTCGCTTCGACCTCCGGACCCGACAGTCCGGAGTGTATCCGAATACCCGCTTAGTTATGTAAAAACCGACGCATGGAAACCAGGCGTAGGGGTCATAAGTGCTTGAACATACAAGTACCCAACTAGCTATGTTATATTACATGGATAGTAAGAAACATCTTCCAGGGAGAATAGTTCCGTTAAGGGTTCCTTTCCCTGGATACGCATGCATTAATGTGCATGTCCGAACTGCGAAAAGAGACGCAGGATATAAATCTGGGGGCATGTATTACAATAAATAAAGGTCATCTTTTGTTCACTAACCGAATATTCTCTTAAGAATGCTAGCTTTCAGCTTCACCCAGTCTGAGGTACACATCCGGCTGACCTGGCAGTAACAATCGCAGAGGTGCTCCCCTTATGCCCTAGCCGAATTAACGGGAACGTAGGGCATAAACACAAGAGCCAGGCAACCCAGCTTGGCCAAAACATAAGTCATATCGATGCATATAATGGCGAAAAAAGGTACATGTGGAAGAGTAACACATGTGTGGGGCATAGAGCCAGAAAATAGTTATATTAAGCTTCTGTATAAGAAGCCCCCAGGTATAATGAGCGCGGCTAGCGCGTCAAGATTGTGTAGTCACTACACATTTTAACCTTTTAAGGTTGTGAAGAAAAAAGGGGAAGAAAGAAAGAGAGAAAAAGACAGATAACGGATATATAAAAAATTGACGGAGGTAAGGAGACGAACATGTAGTCCGGCACTAGGCGTAGAACCTTCGGAGTCTAGCTGTGTTCCATGGGTTTGGCTCGAGTCGATTGTCCGATGCATCCCGCAGATGGTACGCTCCACCGGTCAGAACTTGGTCAATAACGAAGGGACCTTCCCATTTGGGCTTGAGCTTGTTCTTTTTCTTCTCCGGTAGGCGTAGAACGAGTTTGCCAACGTTATAAGTTTTGGCCCGTACTTCTCTACTTTGATACCTTCGAGCCTGTCGCTCATAGAATGCGGAACGGGCTTTTGCCACGTCACGCTCCTCCTCCAGGGCGTCCAAACTGTCCTGCCGATCAAGCTCAGCTTCTTTCTCTTCATACATGCGCACTCGAGGTGAGTCATGAATTATGTCGCAGGGCAGTACCGCCTCTGCGCCGTACACCATAAAGAACGGTGTGTATCCGGTAGTGCGATTCAGCATGGTCCGCAGCCCCCATAGTACGGAGTCGAGCTCCTCTACCCAGTGCGTATCGGATTCCTTCAAGGATCGCACTAATCTGGGTTTAATGCCGCTCATGATAAGACCATTTTCTCGCTCGACTTGACCGTTAGTTTGCAGGTGATAGACAGAAGCATAATCGAGCTTAATGCCCATGTTGCTGCACCAAAGTTTTACCTCGTCGGCTGTAAAGTTTGAGCCGTTATCGGTGATGATGCTTGGGGAACGCCATAACGGTGTACAACCCCGGATATGAAGTCTATCACTGGTCCGGATTCGGCCGTTTTAACTGGTTTGGCTTCTATCCATTTGGTGAATTTGTCCACCATGACCAATAGGTATTTTTTCTTATGGCTTCCCCCTTTAAGGGGTCCGACCATATCAAGCCCCCAGACCGCAAAGGGCCAAGTGATGGGGATTTTTTGGAGAGCGGTAGGTGGCATATGGCTTTGGTTTGCGAAAAGCTGGCAACCGACGCAACGTTGAACGAGGTCCTGTGTGTCTGCTCGGGCTGTCGGCCAGTAAAAACCTGTACGGAAGGCCTTGCTTACAAGGGCCCGAGCTGCAGCGTGGTGGCCGCCAAGTCCAGCATGGATTTCTGCCAAAAGTTGCCGTCCTTCCTCTTCGGAGATACACCTTTGAAGGACTCCGGTAGCGCTTTTCTTATAAAGCTCACCCTTGTGGACCTTGTAGGCTTTAGACCGTCGCACAATGCAACGTGCCTCGTTTGGGTCCTCAGGTAGTTCCTGCCTAGTTAGGTAAGCCAAGAAGGGTTCTGTCCACAGGGCAATGACGGCCATAATCACATGGGCTGAAGGTGTTATTTCGGTGGCTGAGCCTCCGATTACGTCAATGTTCGGGATCTGGCGTTGTGGCCGGGTCCGGACTATTATTTCTGGTCTCTCCTTCCCATACCACAGATGGCTTAAACAGCCTTTCCAAGAAGATATTAGGTGGGACAGGGTCGCGCTTAGCGCCGATGCGGGCGAGGATATCCGCCGCCTGATTGTTTTCCCGGACCACATGGTGGAATTCAAGCCCCTCGAACCGAGCTGACATTTTGAGGACGGTGTTGCGATAAGCCGCCATTTTTGGGTCCTTGGCGTCAAAGTCTCCATTTATTTGAGATATTGCAAGGTTCGAATCGCCCCGCACCTCTAGGCGTTAAATGCCCATGGACACTGCCATCCGGAGACCATGCAACAGGGCCTCATATTCTGCTGCATTGTTGGAGTCTGTATATAATATTTGGAGTACGTATTGGACCGTATCTCCTATGGGGGATGTCAGGACGACGCCTGTCCCCAGACCAGCCAGCATCTTGGAGCCGTCAAAGTGCATGATCCAATTGGAGTACGCGCCGTACTCTTTAGGGAGTTCGGCTTCCGTCCATTTGGCAACAAAATCAGCCAGTACTTGTGACTTAATGGCTCGCCACGGTTTGTATGTTATGTCGAATGGGAGGAGCTCAACAGCCCATTTAGCAATCCGGCCCGTGGCATCATGGTTATTTATTATGTCGTTGAGTGGTACCTCCGAGGACACCGTAATTGAACACTCTTGAAAGTAGTGCCATAATTTTAAGGATGCCATGAAGACCGTGTATGCTATCTTTTGATAATGTGGGTACCGTGATTTTCATGGAGTGAGGACAGTGGATACATAGTATACCGGCTTTTGAAGCGGGAGCTTATGTCCTTCCGTCTCTCGTTCGACGACGAGTACTGCGCTTACAACTTGGTGTGTTGCCGCTATATATAACAGCATTGGTTCGCCGACATTTGGCGCGGCCAAGATTGGGTTGGTGGCCAGGATGGCTTTTATTTCTTCCAATCCGGCCGTGGCCGCATCCGTCCACTCGAAGTGTTCGGTACGCTGAAGAAGGAGATAAAGGGGTAGTGTATTTTCTCCTAATCGGGAGATAAAGCGGCTTAAGGCAGCCACGCATCCAGTTAATTTCTGGATTTGCTTGAGGTCTGTTGGGATGGCCAACTGTGACAGAGCTCGGATTTTAGCCGGATTTGCTTCAATTCCTCTACTGGAGACGATGAAGCCCAGGAGCTTTCTGGCGGGCACGCCGAAAACGCATTTGTCCGGATTGAGCTTGATGTCGTATGTTTGGAGATTGTCGAACGTGAACCTCAACTCGTTTATTAAGGATTCGACGTGTCCGGTTTTGATGACCACGTCGTCTATGTATGCCTCCACTGTTTTGCCAATTTGTGTTTCCAGGCATGTCTGAATCATGCGTTGATAGGTTGCACCAGCGTTTTTTAGTCCGAAAGGCATGGTGTTGAAACAGAAGGGGCTGTATGGAGTGATAAATGCCGTTGCGGCTTGGTCGGACTCCGCCATCTTAATTTGATGGTATCCGGAGTATGCGTCGAGGAAACACAATGAGTCGTGTCCTGCGGTAGCGTCGATAATTTGATCGATGCGAGGGAGGGGGAAGGGATCCTTGGGGCAAGCCTTGTTAAGGTCCTTGAAGTCGACACATAGGCGCCAGGATTTGTCCTTCTTTGGTACCATCACCAGGTTTGCTAGCCAGTCCGGATGTTTTATTTCTCGAATGAATCCGGCCTCCAGTAACTTGGCTAGCTCCTCTCCCATGGCTTGTCGCTTAGGCTCAGAGAAGCGCCGAAGAGTTTGCTTGACCGGCTTGAATCCCTTTAGAATGTTAAGGCTATGCTCGGCCGGCCTGCGGGGGATTCCTGGCATGTCTGAAGGATGCCAGGCGAAGATGTCCCAATTCTCGCGCAAGAACTCCCATAGTGCGGCGTCTACTGTGGGGTTTAATTGTGCCCCAATGGATGCTGTTTTTGTAGGGTCCGTTGGGTGGACTTGGAATTTGACTATTTCATCCCCTGGTTTAAAAGAGGTGGATTTGGATCTTTTGTCGAGTATCACGTCGTCCCTGTCCACTGTGGAGCGCAGCACCGTCAGTTCTTCAGCCGCGAGGGCTTCGGATAACGCCTCGAGGGCTAGTGCGGCGGTTTTATTTTCGGCGCGGAGTGCTATGTCCGGATCACTAGCTAGAGTGATAATTCCATTGGGCCCGGGCATTTTGAGCTTCATGTACCCATAATGGGGTATAGCTTGGAAGATCGTGAATGCCTCCCGCCCTAAAAGGGCGTGGTATCCGCTACTGAACGGGGCCACTTGGAATGTGATTTCTTCGGACCTATAATTCTCCGGCGTGCCGAATACCACGTCTAGTGTGATTTTTCCCGCGTAGTGTGCCTCCCGACTAGGGATGATTCCTCTGAAGGCCGTGCTGCTTTGCTCAATGCGGCTCCTGTCTATTTCCATTTTGCTAAGAGTTTCTTCGTAGATGAGGTTTAATCCGCTGCCGCCGTCCATGAGCACTTTAGTAAGCCGGAAGTCATCCACAATTGGACGAAGGACCAAGGCAGCTGGTGCTCGGGCTATTCGGAATTTAGGTTCATCACTAGCATTGAAGGTTATAGCCGTGTCGCTCCATGGATTTACTGCTGCCGCATGGCAGACTTCGGCAAGGCTGCGGAGTGCTCGCTTACGCCTATTATTTGAGGCGAAGGTCTCAAAGACTGTCAATACTGTATTGTTATTTTCCACGGACGGTGCTCTGTTGCATTGTTGATGAGGATATCCTCGCCGCTCTTGGCCACCTGCCGGAGTACCCAACATGCTCTAAGGCTATGTGTTGGCATGGTATCAGCTGTATTGTGAATTTTGCATGGCCCATTGAGCCATCCCTCCAATACGGTTCCACGCCCTGTAGTGGGCTTTTGTTTCTTTGTAATTGGATCGGGTGACTTACGAGAGTACACCCTTTTAGTTCGGACAGGGGGTTTAGTGAGAGCCGGAGGATCCCAGAATTTTGTTTGGGTTTTCCAGGCGCTTTCCATCGCACAGTACTTCTGTACTATGGCCGCCAAGTTAGCGAAGTGTGCTATGTCACGGCGACTTATGGCGTTGAGGATTCCCTTGTCCGTGCAATTATTGCAAAAAAATGAAATTGCGTCTTCCTCGCGACAGTCCTTGACCTTGTTCATTACAAGGAGGAATCTGGCCCAATAGTGATGTACTGTCTCTTGGGGCTCTTGTCTAATGTGGGAAAGATCGCTTATATCTGGGTGGGTGGGTGGATTTAAGTCTGAACCCTGACCCAATCTGAGACCCAGGGGCGGAGGAGTTTCCGATCTTGGAAGTTCGGGCTCCGGGATGTTGCCCAATAGGTTTGGCCCGCTGTCTGATTCTGGGTTCAAAGCTTGGGCCATGTCCTCCCGTAGACGGGTATCCGACTCGGAGAGCTCGGGAATCCGGACATAGTTTGTCCTCAAGATAGAGGAAGAATTGCTGCGTTGCTCCTCCACCACCGCTATCTGATGGATGACCGGCGGAGAGTTAATCTCCCTTTGGTCGGGTTTAAGCCCGATCCGATCATAGTCCGTAGTGACTCCCAAGGCGGCGATACGATCCAAGAGCTCGTTCAAGGAAGAGAGCTCCATTGGATCCATCTGCTCGGCGAATTCCGAGCCGACGCGGAGGCTGTTTTCGATGACCCGAGAAGTCATCGTCGGCGCAACGGCCGAGCAGGCGGTCATGACGAAGCCGCCTAGTCGGAGAGTTTGGCCTACAGCCAGGGCTCCCCCAGAGGTAATGCTGTCCTTGACAACGAGACGAGCCATCAAGCCTTATGATGACCACACAGTGGAACTCTCAATGAAAGCACCAATGTCGGTGTCAAAACCGGCGGATCTCGGGTAGGGGGTCCCGAACTATGCGTCTAAGGCGGATGGTAACAGGAGGCGGGGGACACAATGTTTACCCAGGTTCGGGCCCTCTCGATGGAGGTAATACCCTACTTCCTGCTTGATTGATCTTGATGATATGAGTATTACAAGAGTTGATCTACCACGAGATCGTAGAGGCTAAACCCTAGAAGCTAGCCTATGATTATGATTGTTGTTGTCCTACGGACTAAAACCCTCTGGTTTATATAGACACCGGAGGGGGCTAGGGTTACACAGAGTCGGTTACAAGGGAGGAGATCTACATATCCGAATTGCCAAGCTTGCCTTCCACGCCAAGGAGAGTCCCATCCGGACACGGGACGAAGTCTTCAATCTTGTATCTTCATAGTCCAACAGTCCGGCCAAAGGATATAGTCCGGCTGTCCGAGGACCCCCTAATCCAGGACTCCCTCAAAGAAGAAGCCCAAGTACAACCTTCATCACACCACGGAGGTTCGGCTGTGTGAATGGCCATGTGATGCATTCTTGGAGGCGGCCGGAATTTATGAGGATTTCTATTATTTGGCTGGGAATGCAGGCATCACCGACTTTCTCCACGATAAGTGTGACCAGTACCTCCTACTCACTAATACTTTCGTGCAAAATTTTCACTTTCATGCTAGGAAATCACCACCCACGGTAGAATTTCACTTATATGATGAGCATAAGGAGATGATGCTTTATGACTTTTGTGAGGTTTGCAAATTACCTTATGAGGGCAGCGTCAATCAGCCACGTCCTAGAGATGTGGAAGATTTTATTGATGAAGTTACCGTTGGGGAAAGGAGAAAGGTGTCGGAAGCGAGAGTGTCTAGTTTACATTTTCCTTTTTTGCGCTACTACTCATTATTTGCTGGGAGATGTTTAATTGGTCACGGGGAGAGTGGAGGCCTTAGTGCTCCTGACCTTGCTATTTTGCTCCATGCTTTACTTCATGATAGAACTTTTAGTTTGGGCGCTATGGTTGCTCGACGATTGAGCTTAAACCGTTTGAAGGGGCCTATTTTCAGACGTATCTATGCTTCCCGTCTTGCTAGACGCTTCGAGATACACATTAGGCACAATGAAAAAGAGGAGAAGCTGCTACCCACTATATACTTAGATTATGACAGTATGGTAGCACATGATTTTATTAAGAAAGACGATGACAAGAGACTCATCTATAACCTAGTATTTAGCGAGAAGAATTGTCAGATTATTACCTTGCCTGCACCTTCTTTGTTCGATATTCATTCAGACAGGTATCTCATCATGCCCGCAGACATTTATGCATACTGGGAAGGGACGCGATCCCCAGTTCCTGAGCCAGAGCCATCACCTAACCCATATCGGGAGTCTATTTATCAGTGGGAGCCACAGGAGCTTGCTAACCAATGGAACCCCCAGGATCCTCCTCACTACACCGGAGAGGGCTACTTTGATCCATGGGCATGGACCAACATAGGCCAAAAGCCTAAGCTTGGGGGAGTATGTATTTCTCATCGACATTACATTCATGTTCACACACTCATTTCAGTTGTCGGTGTTCGTACTTTTTCATTGTATTATCCATGCTAGTTTATTTTCTTTTTCCTACTTTCCTCTTGTGTGTTTGAAAAACCTTAAGAAAAACCAAAAAAATAGTTGTAGCTTATTTCCTTTCCATGTTTATTTAGTAGTTGTATTAAAGAAAACCCCAAAAGATTTCTTGTTCTTCTTTTGCTTGTTGGGAGCTTTCCCATGTAAATAGTCTTTCTCGTTCCTGTTTTACTTTCTTCAGAAAACAAAAACTCCAAAAACATTTCAGTGTGTTTCTTTGAAATTCTTTTTCCTTCCTTTGGGGGTCGAGAGGAGAAGACCACGATGAAAATGTTGAGTGGCTCTCATATGCATTATTGTTGATCTAACAAAGAGCCCATCTTACCTTGTCTTCTCCTTTGAATAAATGTTTGCAGATTCTAGCTTAGTCCAATGCACGTGCACTATTATTATTATCCACACTGCTCGGTCGTGCAAGTGAAAGGCAATAATGACGATATATGATGAAATGATTGAGATGAGGAAAAGTTGGTATGAACTTGACCTATCTTGTTTTTGTAAATATGATTAGTTCATCGTTCTTGATTCAGCCCATTATGAATGAAACATGTTTGCAATGACACATGCCATGCTTAATTAGCTAGGAGTTTATAATAGTTTACCTTGCGTGCCGACATGCTTTTAAAATGGTAGTGACGTAGTATGATAGGATGGTATCCTCCTTTGAATGATTCGAGTGGCTTGACTTGGCACATGTTCACGCATGTAGTTGAAACAAAATCAACATAGCCTCCACAATATTTATGTTCATGGTGATTTATATCCTACTCATGCTTGCACTCAATGTTGGTTAATCTCAATGCATGTTTATGACTGTTGTTGCTCTCTAGTTGGTCGCTCCTCAATCCCTTGCTAGCCTTCACTTGTACTAAGTGGGAATACTGCTTGTGCATCCACTTCCATAAACCCAAAGTTGTTCCATATGAGTCCACCATACCTACCTATATGCGGTATTTACCTAGCGTTCCAAGTAAATTTGCATGTGCCAAACTCTAAACCTTCAAATAATAATCTGTTTTGTATGCCCAAATCGCTCATGTGGCGACTGGGGGCTGTCAGTATCTTCCATGCATGCTAGGTGGGTTATTCTCACGATGAGTGGACTCCTCTCATCATTCACGAGAAAATGGCTGGTAACCGGGATGCCCAGTCCCATACTCAAATCAAATCGAAATATAATTGCAAACAAAACTCCCCCAGGATTGTTGTTAGTTGGACGGTACCCGTTGTTTCGGACCAGCCGTGGAATGTGCTTGTTGGTGGTGGGGGAGTATAAACTTTACCATTCTGTTTGGGAACCGCCTATAATGTATCTAGTATGGAAGATACCGAGATCTCTTGGTTGTTATGTTGACAATGAAAGCATGCCGCTCAAAATATTATTCATCTCTGTTTTAAAAACTCGAGCTCTGGCACCTCTGCAAATCCCTGCTCCCCTCTGTGAAGGGCCTATCTATTTACTTTTATTGCTGAGTCATCATCCTCTTATAAAAATCCCCAATTAGAGAGCACCACTGTCATTTGTATGCACTCTTATTAATTGATATTGAGTATGACCGTGACTGGATCTCTTTTACCATAAATTACAATGTCTAGTCAGTCCTTGATCTTCAGGGGTGATTTGCATTTATGTTTTGCGGTCTCAGAAAGGGCTAGCGAGATACCATTATGTTATATCATATCATGATTGTTTTGAAAAAGTGTTGTCATCCAAGATTTATTATTGTTGCTCGCTAGTTGATTATGCCATTGATATGAGTAAATGTGAGACCTAAATGTTATTGTGAATATGGTTAGTTCATAATCTATGATGAAAATCTGAATGTTGGCTTTACATATTTGAAACGATAAGATCAGAAAGAGTTTGTAAAAGTTTTTCTTTATCACTTTAAGTTTGTCAACTGAATTGCTTGAGGACAAGCAATGAGTTAAGCTTGGGGGAGTTGATACGTCTCCATCTTATCTACTATTCCAAACTCTTTTGCCCTTGTTTTGGATTCTAATTTGCATGATTTGAATGGAACTAACCTAGACTGACGTTGTTTTCAGTAGAATTGCGATGGTGTTATTTTTGTGCAGAAATAAAAGTTCTCGGAATGACCAGAAACTTCACGGAGAATATTTTTGGAATAAAATAAAAAATATTGGTGAAAGAATCAACCGAGGGGGACCCACCTGCTGCCCACAAGGGTGGGGGCGCGCCCTACCCCCCGGGCATGCCCCCTGGCTTGTGGGTCCCACGAAGCTCCACCAACCTCAACTCCAACTCCATATATTCATGTTCCGGGAGAAAAAAATTCAGAGAGAAGGATTCATCACGTTTTATGATACGGAGCCGCAGCCACCGTCATCGTTTGTTTTGGGCTCCGGAGAGGGGAAATCGTCGCCATCGTCATCAACAACCATTCTCCATCACCAATTTCATGATGCTCACCGTTGTGCGTGAGTAATTCTATCGTAGGCTTGCTGGACAGTGATGGGTTGGATGAGATTTATCATGTAATCGAGTTAGTTTTGTTAGGGTTTGATCCCTAGTATCCACTATGTTCTAAGATTGATGTTGCTATGACTTTGCTATGCTTAATGCTTGTCACTAGGGCCCGAGTGCCATGATTTCAGATATGAATCTATTATATTTTCATGAATATATTTGTGTTCTTGATCATATCTTGCAAGTTATAGTCACCTACTACTCGTTATGATCGGGCAACCCTGGAGTGACAATAGTCGGGACATTTCCCGGTGATGACCGTAGTTTGAGGAGTTCATGTATTCACTAAGTGCTAATGCTTTGGTCCGGTTCTCTATTAAAAGGAGGCCTTAATATCCCTTAGTTTCCATTAGGACCCCGCTGCCACGAGAGGGTAGGACAAAAAATTTCATGCAAGTTCTTTTTCATAAGCACGTATGACTATATTCGGAATACATGCCTACATTACATTGATGAATTGGAACTAGTTCTGTGTCACCCTAGGTTATAACTGTTGCATGATGGATGCCATCCGACATAATTATCCATCATTGATCCGTTGCCTACGAGCTTTTCACATATTGATCTTTGCTACGTTACTTTTCCGTTGCCCCTACTACAATTGCTACAAAACTGTTACTGTTACTTTTGCCACCGTTACCGTTACTTCCATACTACTTTGCTACTAAACACTTTGCTGCAGATATTAAGTCTTTCAGGTGTGGTGAATTGACAACTCAGCTGCTAATACTTGAGAATATTATTTGGCTCCCCTTGTGTCGAATCAATAAATGTAGGTTGAATACTCTACCCTCGAAAACTATTGCGATCCCCTATACTTGTGGGTTATCAGTGTGCTCGGACACCCCCATATCCGCCCCATATTTGGGCTAGATATGGGGGTGCTGGTCAGCCCGGGCGTTTGAGGGTCGTTTGATAGGCTCGTCTGGGTCAAAAAATCATGACCGGGCGGCCTGCCCAGGCGTTTGAGACAGGTTTGAGGGGTCCGGTTGTAGATGCTCTCACGTGTCTCGTGCTGGACGCGCCCTCAGGATTTTGTTTGTTTATTTATTTTTCGCGTTTGGGGTTTTTGATGGTTTTTTTGTCTTTTTATTTTCTCCTAGTTTTTTGTGTCATTTCTTTTTTTTATTCTTCCAGGAAAAGTACATATTTGCTTCTTGTAGAGGCACATATCTGCGACCGCGAGAAGCATAATGTGCCTCTCGAAAAGAAAAAAAACATGTTTTTTTTCGTTCACGAACCTCTCCCGTAAGCAAAAATATATATGTTTTCCTGGCTTCCACGAGAGGCGTGGATTTGCGGGTTTTTTCCTCCACGTGAAACGCATATTTGCTTCTCGTGGAGGCACACATTTTCTTTCGCATGAAGCACAGTTGCGCCTCTGGCAAATAAAAAATGTTTTTGTTTTGCATCGTGAAGTCACACATTTGCTTGCGTGAGAAGCATAGTTGTGCCTCTCGAAAAGGGGAAAACGTGTTTTCTACTCAGGTTTTTTCTTCCAGTTTTTTACTTTTTTCCATGAAAAGAAGATCCATCAACACCTATGAATATGATATCTAATTTCAAAGATCTCAACGCGAGAAATCTAACGGTGGAAACGGTTCAGAATTTGAATGCACGGTTCAAGATATAAAATTCTTTGAATAAACAAATCTACGAAAAAATAAAACTCCTAGGTTGCAACATGTGATGCACATGTTGTGTGTCACTTGTCAGCTCCTGAGAAGGTGTGAGAGTGACATTTCTAAAGGGTGACTCTTAATTAGTGATTTTAATTTTTAGGTTGTGCTTGGCAAAGATATTTTGGGGCTTTTAGCCGGTCTCGACCTTGTAGTTTGGGGTTCTGGCTTTTTCAGGTCTGGCTCAGCATATGTTACACAGTGCTTGCAAAGATGCATGATGTTTTATAGAAAAGAAAATAAGATGGGAACTGAGGGGCAAGCATCCCCCAACATATCTCTATATCTCTTCTCTACTCTCTTGAAAAGATGTAAGGTTTTATGTTTTATTTTTATTTTCATCATCCCTTTGTACAATCTTTCTCGTATGACAATCAATCACCTTAATTTATTTACCTTCTGAATTAGTTTTAATTTAACTTACTTACTCCCTCCAATCCATTATAAATGTTATAGTTTTGAACTAACTTCAATTCAGTGTTAGTAAACCACGACACTTATTTAGGATCGGAGGGAGTACTAAACTTCTCATGAAAATATAAGATAAATCACAGGCAAGATTTGATAAACATTTATTTACACAATCGTATTAATATGGGCAAGTAATCACAAGCTAACATACTATAATATTTATATCATGTTGCAACGCACAAACATTGCCCTAGTCCACATAAAAATGCCTAAAGAGGCGGATCCAACAAACATGTTAATTCCACAAGCTAGATTGCTCCAATGGCAAACCCTCGCCATATTTAGTGTGCACTAAATATCATATCATTTATTGACGCCAATGCTTATCATATAATTATTTTTTGACGAAAGCTAATCATAAAATTAACACACTAAGAATATCCTACCTAATATCTAAATGCAATTAATATACTGCTTTGGAACACTTCATCCCCGTGGGGATCGAACAAAGACTGGCAAGACACGGCAGGGGTGACTCGGGTGTTACTCATGGATGGTATCAAATCGAAGCTAAATCCAGCAGATCTCTATCGAGGTTTACACTCTCACGACCGACAGGCTCAATGGTATTATGTGCGTCATCCAGGCCAACAGCCTCGTTGAACTTGTTGAAGGCCGGCTAGTATTTGTCCTTGGCCAGCTCCCGAAGCCAAGCTGCCATCTCGACTGGTGTCTCATAGTGGCGCGGGTCGCGAGGCACTTTTTTGAAAAAGGAGAAAATCCCTTGGCTTCTGCATGAGAATGATGCATGCAACCATTTTATTGAACTAAAGTATGAAGACAAAGTCTGAGGTTCAATGCTCGCTCACAAAAGGAGCCAAAACAAAGTAAATAAAGTAAAAGATGCCACAACAGGCGAAAAAACAGGCTACGATGACTAAACACTTAGCCTATTATTAACTCGCCATCCAAGTCGGTTGAACATAACCCATGCTACCATCTTTCAGTGGTTGCACTCAGTAACCAAAAGCTTCATGAAGTCTGAATGAGTGAATAACGACCACGTACGGATCCAAGCAGTGGCTCTGTAGATAAACTGCAAAAAATTGACAAAAAAATTCTCGGAAAGATCATAGTTGCATATAGCACAAATAATGCACACATCCCTATCTGAATATGTCTCGCAATATTTTATTCCACTCCATTCAGCCACGTCCCAAATAACATGTTAATACTACTTGGAGGATTAACATTGAAGGCTATATGAATCGTACTCCAAAACCGTTTGGCTAGTGGACAATCGAGAAAGAGGTGTTGTATATTTTCATCCTGGGCGCAAAAACTACATCGAGAAGTACCCACTCATCTTCGCTTTAGCAAGTTATCCTTGGTTAAAATCACTTCCTTGTGGACAAACCACACATGGTTTTTTTTAATTCTAAGCCGAACTTTAATCTTGCAAATATGAAGTGATATCGAGATTGGCCCAGAGTCAATTAGATCCATGTACATAGATTTCACCATGAAACTACAGTTCCTACATAATTTTGAGTGAATGGCATCCGGTTAGTCCGAAAGTTGAACATCCATCAACCTGCGCACCAAGTGTAGCCACGAGTTTCGACGTTCCCCCACCAAAGACCTCCTGAATTGGATATTAAGAGGGGCCGTTTGTAATACTGTAGCGACATAAGCTTCCTTACGTTGTACAATATTATATAAAGTGGGATATTGCAAGGCTAAAGGCGTCTCCCCTAACCATGCATCTTCCCAAAATCTAGTCGTGTTGCCGTTATCAATGATAAATTTTACCCTCTGAAAAAAGACTTCTTTCATCCTCATTAACCCCTCCAAAATAGTGAATCATTAGGTCTAGTGATAACCTGGGCCAATGTCATAGATTGTAGGTACTTGTTACGCAAAATTTGTACCCACGTACCCTCAGTCTCAACAGACAACGAAATAGCCCATCAGCTTAGCCTTTTTTTCTAATCGATCTTCAATGCACTGCCACTCCTTATTCGACAATTTGCGATGATGAATTGGTATCACTAGGTAACTGAACAGTAGGAAGCCCATTTCACATCCGAACAATTGTCTCTATGCATCTTGTTCCTCTTTGGCCCTCCCAAAACAGAACAATTCGCTCTTGTTAAAGTTAAATTTCAGTCCCGGCAATTGTTCGAATAAGCAAAGCAGTAGCTTCATATTTCTAGCTTTTGTGATATCATGTTACATGAAAATAATTGTGCCATTCGTGTATTGTAGTATGGACACTCCCCCATCCACAAGATGCGGAACTAGTCCTCCTACTTGGTCATTCTCTTTAGCCAGACCGATAAGAACTGCCAACATATCTGCAACTATGTTGAATAGAACAAGAGACATCGGGTCTCCCTATCTTAAGCTCTTATGCGTCTAGAAATAATGAACTATGTCATCATTCACCTTAATCCCAACACTACCTTTTTGAATGAAGGAGTCCACATGTTTCCTCCAGGCCTCATCGAACCCCTTCATGCGTAAGGTCTGCTGGAGAAAGGGTCATTTGACCTTATCATACGCTTTCTCGAAATCCACTTTGAAGATAACCCCGTCCGGTTTCTTCGAATGGACTTCCTGAAGAGTTTCATGTAAGACAACAACCCTTCCAGGATGTGTCTCCCTTGTCGGGGAACGTAGTAATTTCAAAAAAAATCCTACGCACACACAAGATCATGGTGATGCATAGCAACGAAAGGGGAGAGTGTTGTCCACGTACCCTCGTATACCGAAAGCGGAAGCGTTAACACAACGCGGTTGATGTAGTCGTACGTCTTCACGATCCGACCGATCAAGTACCGAATGCACGGCACCTCCGAGTTCAGCACACGTTCAGCTCGATGACGTCCCTCGAACTCCGATCCAGCCGAGTGTTGAGGGAGAGTTTCGTCAGCACGACGGCGTGGTGACGATGATGATGTTCTACCGACGCAGGGCTTCGCCTAAGCTCCGCTATGATATTATCGAGGTGTAATATGGTGGAGGGGGGCACCGCACACGGCTAAAAGATCGTTGATCAATTGTGTCTCTAGAGGTGCCCCCCTGCCCCCGTATATAAAGGTGCAAGGGGGAGGCCGCCGGCCTAGGAGGCAGAGGCGCGCCAGGAGGAGTCCTACTCCTACCGGGAGTAGGACTCCCCCCCTTTTCCATGTTGGACTAGGAGTGGAAGGGGGAAGAGGTGGAGGGGAGGAAGGAAGGGGGGCGCCGCCCCCCTCTCCTTGTCCTATTCGGACTGGGGGGAAGGGGGGCGCGGCCCGGCCCTAGCCTCCTCTCCTCTCTTCCACCTAGGCCCACTAAGGCCCATTAAGTTACCATGGGGTTCCGGTAACCTCCCGGTACTCCGGAAAAATCCCGATTTCACCCGGAACACTTCTGATGTCCAAACATAGGCTTCCAATATATCAATCTTTATGTCTCGACCATTTCGAGACTCCTCGTCATGTCCGTGATCACATCCGGGACTCCGAACAACCTTCGGTACATCAAAACATATAAACTCATAATATAACTGTCATCGTAACGTTAAGAGTGCGGACCCTACGGGTTCGAGAACTATGTAGACATGACCGAGACACCTCTCCGGTCAATAAACAATAGCGGAACCTGGATGCTCATATTGGTTCCTACATATTCTACGAAGATCTTTATCGGTCAGACCGCATAACAACATACGTTGTTCCCTTTGTCATCGGTATGTTACTTGCCCGAGATTCGATCGTTGGTATCTCGATACCTAGTTCAATCTCGTTACCGACAAGTCTCTTTACTCGTTCCGTAATACATCATCCCGCAACTAACTCATTAGTCACAATGCTTGCAAGGCTTATAGTGATGTGCATTACCGAGTGGGCCCAGAGATACCTCTCCGACAATCAGAGTGACAAATCCTAATCTCGAAATACGCCAACCCAACAAGTACCTTTGGAGACACCTGTAGAGCACCTTTATAATCACCCAGTTACGTTGTGACGTTTGGTAGCACACAAAGTGTTCCTGCGGTAAACGGGAGTTGCATAATCTCATAGTCATAGGAACATGTATAAGTCATGAAGAAAGCAATAGCAACATACTAAACGATCGAGTGCTAAGCTAACGGAATGGGTCAAGTCAATCACGTCATTCTCCTAATGAGATGATCCCGTTAATCAAATGACAACTCATGTCTATGGCTAGGAAACATAACCATCTTTGATTAACGAGCTAGTCAAGTAGAGGCATACTAGTGACACTCTGTTTGTCTATGTATTCACACATGTATTATGTTTCCGGTTAATACAATTCTAGCATGAATATTATATAAGGAAATAAATAATACTTTATTATTGCCTCTAGGGCATATTTCCTTCAGTCTCCCACTTGCACTAGAGTCAATAATCTAGATTACACAGTAATGATTCTTACACCCATGGAGTCTTGGTGCTGATCATGTTTTGCTCGTGGAAGAGGCTTAGTCAACGGGTCTGCAACATTCAGATCCATATGTATCTTGCAAATTTCTATGTCTCCCACCTGGACTAAATCCCGGATGGAATTGAAGCGTCTTTTGATGTGCTTGGTTCTCTTGTGAAATCTGGATTCCTTTGCTAAGGCAATTGCACCAGTATTGTCACAAAAGATTTTCATTGGTCCCGATGCACTAGGTATGACACCTAGATCGGATATGAACTCCTTCATCCAGACTCCTTCATTTGCTGCTTCCGAAGCAGCTATGTACTCCGCTTCACACGTAGATCCCGCCACGACACTTTGCTTAAAACTGCACCAATTGACAGCTCCACCGTTCAATGTAAATACGTATCCGGTTTGCGATTTAGAATCGTCCGGATCAGTGTCAAAGCTTGCATCAACGTAACCATTTACGATGAGCTCTTTTTCACCTCCATAAACGAGAAACATATCCTTAGTCCTTTTCAGGTATTTCAAGATGTTCTTGACCGCTATCCAGTGATCCACTCCTGGATTACTTTGGTACCTCCCTGCTAATCTTATAGCAAGGCACACATCAGGTCTGGTACACAGCATTGCATACATGATAGAGCCTATGGCTGAAGCATAGGGAACATCTTTGATCTTCTCTCTATCTTCTGCAGTGGTCGGGCATTGAGTCTTACTCAATCTCACACCTTGTAGTACAGGCAAGAACCCTTTCTTTGCTTGATCCATTTTGAACTTCTTCAAAACTTTGTCAAGGTATGTGCTTTGTGAAAGTCCAATTAAGCGTCTTGATCTATCTCTATAGATCTTAATGCCTAATATATATGCAGCTTCACCAAGGTCTTTCATTGAAAAACTCTTATTCAAGTATCCCTTTATGCTATCCAGAAATTCTATATCATTTCCAATTAGCAATATGTCATCCACATATAATATCAGAAATGCTACTGAGCTCCCACTCACTTTCTTGTAAATACAGGCTTCTCCAAAAGTCTGTATAAAACCAAATGCTTCGATCACACTATCAAAGCGTTTATTCCAACTCCGAGAGGCTTGCACCAGTCCATAAATGGATCGCTGGAGCTTGCACACTTTGTTAGCTCCCTTTGGATCGATAAAACCTTCCGGTTGCATCATATACAACTCTTCTTCCAGAAATCCATTCAGGAATGCAGTTTTTACATCCATTTGCCAAATTTCATAATCATAAAATGCGGCAATTGCTAACATGATTCGGACAGACTTAAGCATCGCTACGGGTGAGAAGGTCTCATCGTAGTCAATCCCTTGAACTTGTCGAAAACCTTTTGCAACAAGTCGAGCTTTATAGACAGTAACATTACCATCAGCGTCAGTCTTCTTCTTGAAGATCCATTTATTTTCAATGGCTTGCCGACCATCGGGCAAGTCAACCAAAGTCCATACTTTGTTCTCATACATGGATCCCATCTCGGATTTCATGGCCTCAAGCCATTTTGCGGAATCTGGGCTCACCATCGCTTCTTCATAGTTTGTAGGTTCGTCATGGTCTAGTAACATAACCTCCAGAACAGGATTACCGTACCACTCTGGTGCGGATCTTAATCTAGTTGACCTACGAGGTTCAGTAATAACTTGATCTGAAGTTTCATGATCATTATCATTAACTTCCCCACTAATTGGTGTAGGTGTCGCAGAAACTGGTTTCTGTGATGATCTACTTTCCAATAAGGGAGCAGGTACAGTTACCTCATCAAGTTCTACTTTCCTCCCACTCACTTCTTTCGAGAGAAACTCCTTCTCTAGAAAGGATCCATTCTTAGCAACGAATGTCTTGCCTTCGGATCTGTGATAGAAGGTGTACCCAACAGTCTCCTTTGGGTATCCTATGAAGACACGTTTCTCCGATTTAGGTTCGAGCTTATCAGGTTGAAGTTTCTTCACATAAGCATCGCAACCCCAAACTTTAAGATACGACAACTTTGGTTTCTTGCCAAACCATAGTTCATAAGGTGTCGTTTCAACGGATTTCGATGGTGCCCTATTTAGAGTGAATGCAGCCGTCTCTAAAGCATAACCCCAAAACGATAGTGGTAAATCAGTAAGAGACATCATAGATCGCACCATATCTAGTAAAGTACGATTACGACGTTCGGACACACCATTACGCTGTGGTGTTCCGGGTGGCGTGAGTTGCGAAACTATTCCGCATTGTTTCAAATGAAGACCAAACTCATAACTCAAATATTCTCCTCCATGATCAGATCGTAGATTTTTTTTTTCTTGTTACGATGATTTTCAACTTCACTCTGAAATTCTTTGAACTTTTCAAATGTTTCAGACTTATGTTTCATTAAGTAGATATACCCATATCTGCTCAAATCATCTGTGAAGGTGAGAAAATAACGATATCCGCCACGAGCCTCAATATTCATCGGACCACATACATCTGTATGTATGATTTCCAATAAATCTGTTGCTCTCTCCATAGTTCCGGAGAACGGTGTTTTAGTCATCTTGCCCATGAGGCACGGTTCGCAAGTACCAAGTGATTCATAATAAAGTGATTCCAAAAGTCCATCAGTATGGAGTTTCTTCATGCGCTTTACACCGATATGACCTAAACGGCAGTGCCACAAATAAGTTGCACTGTCGTTATCAACTCTGCATCTTTTGGCTTCGACATTATGAATATGTGTGTCACTACTATCGAGGTTCATTAAAAATAGACCACACTTCAAGGGTGCATAACCATAAAAGATATTATTCATATAAAAGAACAACCATTATTCTCCGATTTAAATGAATAACCGTCTCGCATTAAACAAGATCCAGATATAATGTTCATGCTCAACGCTGGCACCAAATAACAATTATTTAGGTCTAAAACTAATCCCGAAGGTAGATGTAGAGGTAGCGTACCGACCGCGATCACATCGACTTTGGAACCATTTCCCACGCGCATCGTCACCTCGTCCTTAGCCAATCTTCGCTTAATCCGTAGCCCCTGTTTCGAGTTGCAAATATTAGCAACAGAACCAGTATCAAATACCCAGGTGCTACTGCGAGCATTAGTAAGGTACACATCAATAACATGTATATCACATATACCTTTGTTAACCTTGCCATCCTTCTTATCCGCCAAATACTTGGGGCAGTTCCGCTTCCAGTGACCAGTCCCTTTGCAGTAGAAGCACTCAGTTTCAGGCTTAGGTCCAGACTTGGGTTTCTTCTCCTGAACAGCAACTTGCTTGTTGTTCTTCTTGAAGTTCCCCTTCTTCTTCCCTTTGCCCTTTTTCTTGAAACTAGTGGTCTTACTGACCATCAACACTTGATGCTCCTTTTTGATTTCTACCTCCACTGCCTTTAGCATTGCGAAGAGCTCGGGAATTGTCTTATTCATCCCTTGCATGTTATAGGTCATCACGAACCTCTTGTAGCTTGGTGGCAGTGATTGAAGAATTCTGTCAATGACGCTATCATCCGGAAGATTAACTCCCAGTTGAATCAAGTGATTATTATACCCAGAAATTTTGAGTATATGCTCACTGACAGAACTATTCTCTTCCATCTTGCAGCTGTAGAACTTATTGGAGACTTCATATCTCTCAATCCGGGCATTTGCTTGAAATATTAACTTCAACTCCTGGAACATCTCATATGCTCCATGACGTTCAAAACGTCGTTGAAGACCCGGTTCTAAGCCGTAAAGCATGGCACACTGAACTATCGAGTAGTCATCAGCTTTGCTCTGCCAGACGTTCATAACTTCTGGTGTTGCTCTTGCAGGAGGCCTGGCACCTAGCGGTGCTTCCAGGACGTAATTCTTCTGTGCAGCAATGAGGATAATCCTCAAGTTACGGACCCAGTCCATGTAATTGCTACCATCATCTTTCAACTTTGCTTTCTCAAGGAACGCATTAAAATTCAACGGAACAACAACACGGGCCATTTATCTACAATTAACATAGACAAGCAAGATACTATCAGGTACTAAGTTCATGATAAATTCAAGTTCAATTAATCATATTACTTAAGAACTCCCACTTAGATAGACATCCCTCTAATCATCTAAGTGATCACGTGATCCATATCAACTAAACCATGTCCGATCATCACGTGAGATGGAGTAGTTTCAATGGTGAACATCACCATGTTGATCATATCTACTATATGATTCACGCTCGACCTTTCGGTCTCCGTGTTCCGAGGCCATATCTGCATATGCTAGGCTCGTCAAGTTTAACCTGAGTATTCCGCGTGTGCAACTGTTTTGCACCCGTTGTATTTGAACGTAGAGCCTATCACACCCGATCATCACGTGGTGTCTCAGCACGAAGAACTTTCGCAACGGTGCATACTCAGAGAGAACACTTTTATCTTGAAATTTTAGTGAGAGATCATCTTATAATGCTACCGTCAATCAAAGCAAGATAAGATGCATAAAAGATTAACATCACATGCAATCAATATAAGTGATATGATATGGCCATCATCATCTTGTGCTTGTGATCTCCATCTCCGAAGCACCGTCATGATCACCATCGTCACCGGCGCGACACCTTGATCTCCATCGTAGTATCGTTGTCATCTCGCCAACTATTGCTTTTACGACTATCGCTACCGCTTAGTGATAAAGTAAAACAATTACATGGCGATTGCATTGCATACAATAAAGCGACAACCATATGGCTCCTGCCAGTTGCCGATAACTCGGTTACAAAACATGATCATCTCATACAATAATATATAGCATCATGTCTTGACCATATCACATCACAACATGCCCTGCAAAAACAAGTTAGACGTCCTCTACTTTGTTGTTGCAAGTTTTACGTGGCTGCTACGGGCTTAGCAAGAACCGTTCTTACCTACGCATCAAAACCACAACGATAGTTTGTCAAGTTGGTGAACGTAGTAATTTCAAAAAATTTCCTACGCACACACAAGATCATGGTGATGCATAGCAACGAAAGGGGAGAGTGTTGTCCACGTACCCTCGTAGACCGAAAGCGGAAGCGTTAACACAACGCGGTTGATGTAGTCGTATGTCTTCACGATCCGACCGATCAAGTACCGAACGCACGGCACCTCCGAGTTCAGCACACGTTCAGCTCGATGACGTCCCTCGAACTCCGATTCAGCCGAGTGTTGAGGGAGAGTTTCGTCAGCACGACGGCGTGGTGACGATGATGATGTTCTACCGATGCAGGGCTTCGCCTAAGCTCCGCTACGATATTATCGAGGTGTAATATGGTGGAGGGGGGCACCACACACGGCTAAAAGATCGTTGATCAATTGTGTGTCTAGAGGTGCCCCCCTGCCCCCGTATATAAAGGTGCAAGGGGGAGGCCGCCGGCCTAGGAGGCAGAGGCGCGCCAGGAGGAGTCCTACTCCTACCGGGAGTAGGACTCCCCCCTTTTCCATGTTGGACTAGGAGTGGAAGGGGGAAGAGGTGGAGGGGAGGAAGGAAGGGGGGGCGCCGCCCCCCTCTCCTTGTCCTATTTGGACTGGGGGGAAGGGGGGCGCGGCCCTGCCCTAGCCTCCTCTCCTCTCTTCCACCTAGGCCCATTAAGTTACCGGGGGGTTCCGGTAATCTCCCGGTACTCCGGAAAAATCCCGATTTCACCCGGAACACTTCTGATGTCCAAACATAGGCTTCCAATATATCAATCTTTATGTCTCGACCATTTCGAGACTCCTCGTCATGTCCGTGATCACATCCAGGACTCCGAACAACCTTCGGTACATCAAAACATATAAACTCATAATATAACTGTCATCGTAACGTTAAGCGTGCGGACCCTACGGGTTCGAGAACTATGTAGACATGACCGAGACACCTCTCCGGTCAATAACCAATAGCGGAACCTGGATGCTCATATTGGTTCCTACGTATTCTACGAAGATCTTTATCGGTCAGACCGCATAACAACATACGTTGTTCCCTTTGTCATCGGTATGTTACTTGCCCGAGATTCGATCGTCGGTATCTCGATACCTAGTTCAATCTCGTTACCGGCAAGTCTCTTTACTCGTTCCGTAATACATCATCCCGCAACTAACTCATTAGTCACAATGCTTGCAAGGCTTATAGTGATGTGCATTACCGAGTGGGCCCAGAGATACCTCTCCGACAATCGGAGTGACAAATCCTAATCTCGAAATACGCCAACCCAACAAGTACCTTTGGAGACACCTGTAGAGCACCTTTATAATCACCCAGTTACGTTGTGACGTTTGGTAGCACACAAAGTGTTTCTCCGGTAAACGGGAGTTGCATAATCTCATAGTCATAGGAACATGTATAAGTCATGAAGAAAGCAATAGCAACATACTAAACGATCGAGTGCTAAGCTAACGGAATGGGTCAAGTCAATCACGTCATTCTCCTAATGAGGTGATCCCGTTAATCAAATGACAACTCATGTCTATGGCTAGGAAACATAACCATCTTTGATTAACGAGCTAGTCAAGTAGAGGCATACTAGTGACACACTGTTTGTCTATGTATTCACACATGTATTATGTTTCCGGTTAATACAATTCTAGCATGAATAATATATAAGGAAATAAATAATACTTTATTATTGCCTCTAGGGCATATTTCCTTCATCCCTGACATGAAAGCAGCTTGAGTTGGTTGCACCATCGTATGGGCAATCCGCGTCAACCTATTCGTGCCAACCTTGGTGAAGATTATAAAACTCACATTGAGTAGACATATCGGCCTAAACTGCTCAATGCGCACAGCCTCCTCCTTCTTTGGCAACAACGTTATTGTTCCAAAGTTTAGGTGGAAAAGCTGTAAATGTCACAGTCTCCTCCTTCTTTGGCAACCAACATCTCTTGTAGAACTCTACTGGAAATCCATCAGGTCCAGGAGTCTTATTCCGTTTCATTTGTGTTACTGCGTCAAACACCTCTTTCTCAGTAAACGAAGCAGACAAAATCTTGTTTTCGTCTGTGCTAAGTTGAGAAATATCCCGTATTGCGCCCTCATCAAGCGACGCAAAATTATCTTCGGGGCCCCCAAAAAGTTTGGGTCTTATACCTTGATAAATCGTCCAAGGAGCCTCGTCTTTGGGCGGTGGTTGCTATCGATCGTGATGTCGTGAGCTCGATCTGTCGGGAATTCTTATGATTAAATCCCAAGGAGTTTTTAGAGGATTAAAATCCTTGGGATTTTTTTCTATGTTGGTTGTTTGATTCATAGGATTAAATCCTATAGAATTTGTTTCTAAGGATTTATTCATACTATTTTCCATACGATTTCTAGCTTCCGCTCAAACCTTTTTGAAAAAATCATTTGTTTTTCCTGTGATGCAATCAAACAATTCAAAATCATGTAGGATTGACATGGTCATGACATTCCAATCCTATGTTTTTCTTATTCCCGTATTTTTAGAATCATCTGAATCAAAGAGCCCTTACTTTCTAGAAAAGAAGGAGGACCCTCGGTCTTTGCATGGCTTTTGCATCTGGACGATGCGTGCAGCCACTTTATTAATTATTCACACCAGACCTTACAAAGGCATACAACAATAAGACTAAAGTCACCTTCTAGGCAACATCTGTCGCTACTCCTATTCAGTTAATAAAGGGATGCTGATAGTCTGGGCCTAATACCAAACAGACCTCGCAGCCAAACCTAACATCTAAGGCCTGAGGTCCCAACCAGGACTCCTGCCGGGTATGATACACCCACCAGTCCGGCGCACTCCTCAACTAGGACGCCTGCCGGGTATGAGGCCGCCGCAGCCACCTGCCACAAATCCATCTTCAGTGATGTACTGCTGCATCTACCTTGCCCGGTCTAGCTGCCGTCGACGCCACCACGACGCCAGACAACGTCACCCTCCTGCGGTCGTCCATCATCACACGCCCACCGGCGAGACCCTGCTGCTCCATGCCGCTAAGACCCGCCGTTGTCGACGTGCCAGATGCCACGCTGCTCCTCTGTCGCGAACACCACATGTTGCCACTGGTCCCATCCCCTCCGCCTGCAGTTCCTCTAACCGAGCACCCAAACGCCCCAGGCGGCACTTCCAAGAAGGGTACGACACATGCAGTGCCGCCGCCACCCAATCTAAGGAGATTTTGGGTTTTCACCCGGGCATGGGGTCGGGGTGGAGGGCAGGGACCTCGACAACGCCTGCAAAGAGGAGAACGACGACCCTGGTCGTCGCCACCGTCGGGATGAACGAGTCATCCAGAGTTTTCTCCGGCCCGATGGCACCTCTACCAGCCCACGCGATCGCACCGAGGCCGACAACCACGATCCTAAGCCACCATGTGCAGCGGGAGAGAGCATGCAACACGGAGGAGATCCACCGGCAACTCACCACCCACGCGGTCAAGACGTCGTCCATCCACCCCCCGCGAACGTCGCCAGCCGCGTGCGCCGTCGCCATGCCTAACGGGGCCGCCGCCCCAGGTCCAGGTTCCTTCACGATGGCCGGAGTGACGAGATCCGCCACGAGCGACGAGATCCGGCACCGCGCAGCCGACGCCATCACCCAAGACCGCCGTTGACCGATCCCGCCGCCGCCGGGAGCCCGCACGCTGCCGGGAGACCCACACCCATGGATCTAGGCGCCCGTGCACCGCCGCGAGCCCGCCGCCTCCGGGATCCGCCACACCGTCGGGAGGGTCGCACCCCGCGGATCAGAACGCCCGCGCCGCCGCGGATCCGGGAGAGGGAGGAGAGACCCTCTGCCGCCGCCGTCGCACGGACGGGCTTTGCCTGGCGCCGACCATCGAAAACGGCGGAGGGGGAGAAGGGCGCTGGAGGGTTACCAGGCGGCGGCGGCGACTGAGCCCTCCCGAGCCGCCCGCGGGGGAGGTGGCGCGAGAGGGAAAGGAGATAACCTGGGTCTCCTGGAACACTTAGTTGCACTTTTTTTTTTGCTTTATAACTTAACGGCTCTCGGGTAAATCGCCCGAGACACACAGCCACTTGGGCTGGTACATCAGAGTCCCACTCCATAATAGAGTTTTGACTTTTGAGGGCACATGCGCCCAACGCTAGAGGGATAGGGACTTCATTTTGAATCCCGTGTAAGATCAATCAACAGTCATTGTGCACCGGAAAAAAAAGTCATTGTGCAGAGCATGGCGATACATTTCTCAGCTTCTGCAGAATTATGAACTTTTCCGATGTTTAAAAGCCACGCCAAAAATATGCCTAAGGCTGAGAAAAAAATAGGCACATCTAAATTAGTCAAGAACAACACCTTCTTCTCTGCATTAGCATTGCCGCCACAGAATCACTATGATTGCAAGAACACCAATCTAAGGAAAATCTGCCACAGGGAGGCTGGATGCCTTATGCACAGGCTGAGGCACTTCACACTTGTTTATTGTAAGACCACTTAAGCTCTGAGTGGGTTGGGACTTGGGAGTATCTTTACAGTGTGTTTCCGGTATTTGGGGAGCACACAAAAATCACTCAATCCAATTCCAAGCAGGGCCAGAAGAGTGTCAAAATAATTTAGTTCAACAATCAACATGCATTATCAGCAAAGAAGCACAAGGAAAACCACAAGAAGCATGACCAGTGTTCAAGGAAATTCCAGAGTGTGATAAGCAATGTATGCACAAAGTCCATCTTAGATTGGGAGCATGCAGATGCATAGCCTTGAATAAAATCATTCTTGTGTGAGAAACTCAAAAAATGGTACAGCCAAAAATATCAAAGGGATCGATGGATGATAACAGTACAAATAATGTAAGGTACCTATTACAGGTAGGAACTAAACCAAAAGGAGATGCTTTTACAAAATCTCAGTGGTAAAGATTGTAATATTGTCCTATAGCTTACAAGCTTGACACTGATAAGGTTAAAGTATCAGGCAAAATGACAAGGAAAGCACAAAAATAAATTCAACTACTACCTCCGTAACTAAATATAAGACATCTGTATTTCGTTACAGCGGTAGTACAAAATAAGTTGCAACAATCTTCACAGCGAAACCATTAGACTCAGACTAAATCAATGACTACAATAAGTCTTGCCAGCAGCTTCCTATGCAACAATCTTCACAGTGAAACCATTACACTCAGCCTAAATCAATGACTACAGCTCCACATTCAGAAAATTAACTTTAACTAAAGATAAGACAAGCAAAACTAGTCACCTCATAAGTAGTAAACTTCTGCAACATGAAACCTCAAAATTCCGCCCAAATCATAGTCTAGAATCTAGAGTCTGAAATCAACTGAACATAACCAAAAGGCCAGCCAGCGCATCAGGGATGGCGATTATATTCAGAACTATCATACCACAAGAACTCCTGCCAGCAGTGTCACACGCAACAATCTTCACAGTCAAACCATTCAACTCAACCTAAATCAAAGTCTACAACTCCACATGCAGAAAATTGACTAAATATAAGACAAGAGACACTAGCCACCTCATTAGTAGTAAACTTTTTCAACATGAAACCTTAAATTCCGGCCAAAATGAGTCTGGAATCTAGAGACAAAACTCAACTGAACATAACCAAAAGGCCAGCCGGCGCATCATGGATGGCAATTATCTTGAGTGAAACCTCAAGTAAACATTCAGAGTTCGTTTAGTGCCCCAAGATGTTGATGCCCCCGTCAAAGGGGTCAGCTAGAGCATTCACACCTTCTATGGTGAAGTCCTTGCGTTGTTTCATGCCCTCAAACACGACCTCGGCTTCCAGGGAGGCCATGTTGCTTTGGCTGAGCAGATTTTGCTGCTCCGTAACCCATTTTGGGACGTCGCACATCTCGGACTGAATCCTCATGAACTGCAGCACATGTGCTCTTGCAAGGAGAAAACATGCAAATTCAAGCATGCCAGGGTTGTGTTGCTCGCATTCCAGTATAATGCTCTTGAGATATCTCGCAACACACCTGATGGGATAACGCTTCTGGATGTAGTCAGAGACAGTGGTGTAATCCTTGTCTGCACCTGACCTGTAATCCGAGGACTGCACAAAATGATGAATCAGTGGAAGGTCTGATCAACTAAATTTGACAGCTATAGTGAACAAGAAACAAAGCAATGGAACAGCTCAAGTTCTGCAAATTACCTGGAAATGCAAAGTCTCCAAGCAGGGAAAGCTCTCGAGTAAGCTCATCACCTTCTCCATGTCCTTCTTGCTTGAGAACTTCACACTGATAGCCAGGATCTTCACGCTATGGATCGGGGCACGCAGACCCTTGTTGACGCCCTGCAGTGTATGAGCGAAAAATCCCATCGAGTCACTTTGCTGAACTTGCTCTAATTAAGATACTACTCCCTCCGGTCCTTTTTACTCCGCGTATTAGATTTGGGTCAAGTCAAACTTTGCAAAGTTTGACCAAATATATATTTAAAAGTATCAACATCTACAATACCGAATATATATTCCATGAAACTAGATTTCGTAATGAATCTAACAATACCGATTTGGCATTGTGAATATTGATACGTTTTTCTATAAATTTGGTCAAAGTAGGGATGCTTTGACTTCGGACAAAACTTATATGCAGACTAAAAAGGACCGGAGGGAGTACCTGCTGACGCTAACAGAACTACGCAAAATACCTGCGGCGCACGCTCGCCGTGGAACAAATGCGGGATGCTGACCACGGCATAGCCAAAAGCAGTAAGCTTTGGCGCGCCAGTGACGGTAATGGCTGCATTCAGACGCATATTGCCGAGAAGGCGCTCCAGACAAGGGGCATCCTCCACGGTGATCTCGTCGAGCTGCTTGTAGTGCCACACACCGAGCAGAATGAGGCTGCGGCAAGAAGAGACGCGGATGCGCTGAAGGCCGTGGACGTGCTTGAGCACGAGGCTGCGCAGCGCGGGGCAGCCGGAGAGTACGCTCTGAAGGGCGGCCTCGGAAATGCAGGTTTCCGACAGGGTGAGCTCGGTGAGGGCGGCGGCGGCGGCGGCCGAGGCCCCGGCGTCGGAGAGGTGGCACTTGCCAAGGGCGAGGACCCGGAGGGTTGGGCAGCCGAGAAGCGGGTCGGCGAGCGCGTCGTGGCACCACTCGGGCGAGAAGCAGAGGGAGACCTCGCGGGCGCGCTTGGCGGCGAGCTGCCGGAACCAGGCCTCGGCCGCGGGGACGCGGCCGCGGAAGGAGGTCCGGGAGAGGCGGAAGAGCGCGACGGGGCCGGGGTGGGAGTCTAGGGCGCGGGTGACGACGTCGGCGCGCGCCGTCCAGGGCTCGATCGAGGGGACCTTGCCGCGTGCGGGGACGGGGAGCTCGAGATCGTCGAGGCGGAGGGGGGTCGCGAGCCACGCGTCGCGGAGGCGCGTGGAGAGGACGACGGTGCGGGCCGCCTCTGCGGTACCGAGGCGGGAGAGGATGTCCGAGAGGAGTACTTCCGGTAGCTCGTTGATGCGGTCGTCGCTAGCATTGCGCGGTCGCGCGAGGGCCCCTGCCATCTCGCCGGCGTTCGCCGCGGCGCGGTACCTGGGGTTTTTAGAGAGAGAGAGAGAGAGAGAGGGCGCAGGTGTTGCCGCTCGGGCGGTGCTTGCGGTGGTGGTGGATCGGATATTTTGGTGCTTCCATAGTCCATAGCTTAGGTGGCACCATGCTCCCTTCTCATGAAGCTCAAATTTATAAGTTTCAAAATCGTTCAAAAATTGTATGGACATTCACAAGATATGTGTCTATAATCCCTGAACATAATACCAAAATTCAAAAAGACAAATCCAACATAAATAGTGTTACCAAAAAACAAAAGTCAAATGATACTGTCGGATTACGGGTTCCGGCAAAACCCTTAAGGTTCGAACTCTGGAGTGCGCGCGAAGTTCTTTCCCTACCGATCCACGCCCTAACTTCCTAAGATCTCGCGGACGAACTCAACGAACTCACAGCACAAGAGACACAAGATTTATACTGGTTCGGGCCACGTTGTGGTGTAATACCCTACTCCAGTGTGGTGGTGGTGGATTGCCTCTTGGGCTGATGATGAACAGTACAAGGGGAAGAACAACCTCCTGAGGTTGAGGTGTTCTTGTGCTTGGTGTATCTAAGGATCAGCTAAAGATCATATAAAGATCAGATGCCCACTACTGCGGTGGCTAGTCCTATTTATATAGGCCCTGATCCTCTTCCCAAACATTGAGCGGGAAGGGAGCCAACATCGGCCGATTGAAAGGGGAGAGCTAGTACAGCTTATCCTAACAAAAGCGGTCTTCGTCTGCCAAAGGCTCTGGTGGTGACGCCGCTTCGGGCTCCACGGTGACCTCCGTCTTGCCGTCCTACTGGTCTTGATCTCGTTGCACTGATATGGAAACCTTTGCTTGATGCCTCGGTACTCCGCGCCTGCGCTTGCCCCTTTAGCACCAAAGACGAAACAAGGACGTTGCGCGCGCTGGCGCCTGCCTGATCCTGATCGTCATGGCTCACGTCACGAGAACCTCGCGAGGTTTGCCCTGCCTTGATCTCTCCGCTCCTCGCGAGCCGACCCGGTGAGGCCGCTCCTGAGGAGGTCTTGTGTCGTCCACCTCACGAGGCTTGGCCCCTCGCGAGGGTCTTGAACGCCTTGTTGATGAAGATGGGCCGTACGGGCCTGCTAGCACAGCCACGCCGTGGGCCGCAGGCAGACAAGTCTGGGGACCCCGTTCCCAGAACGCCGACAGATACTATTCACATATGGATTTGCCTTTTTCTTTCTCAACGTCTCCTTTTTGGATTTGAATTTTTAGGGATGATAGGCACATATCTTGTAAACATCCACAAATATTTAAAAAACTAAAAATTTAAAATTTAAGTTTTGTGAAACGAGAGCATTGTAGCACATAATCTATGGAAGCAGATGTTTTGCTGCATTGTTGCACAAAGTCATCGAAAAGGAATTTCATAACATGTCGCAAAAAAACACATGATTGGATTTTTCTTGAGTTACAGTTCTTCATAATAAGAATTTGTAAACGACTACCCAAGGGGCGTTCATGTTCTTAGCAAACACAACAGAACAATTCATTTATATTTGTCTCTGTTCAACAAAAAAATGTACATATTTTTATAAATATTTAGCTCATTTAATAACTAACCCAACTTTGAAATTTTCAAGTTCAATCCACAAACTTATTGGCTCAACTCAGAGATTCAACAAATTAAAAGATTGCCACTTAAATTCCTCAACCAACCTCACGCTATAATAACATGTTCCTAATGCAAAGTCCCTACTTTTGTGATGTTTAGAATTTTGTAGTATTACAAAGTTGTCAATTTTTGTAGGATAATGAAAAATACTTCATGCAAAGTAAGTTGGAGCGAGTTATCCAATAAAATATCGATGAGATATGTTCAACATTAACATAACCTACGTCAACTCGGACTAGCCCATGTGGCACCTTATTTATCTTTGGCTTACACACATTGATCTCACAATTTGTAAATGACATGTGTAACCTTTTAGATGCGCATGGTCTATAGAAGATAGTATGCATTTGTTGGCAACATTTGAGCAAAAATCAAGTCACAACTCCAGTCAAACACATTTGTTGTTGTTGTTTGGAGGGGGGTGGGGGTGTCACGGTCCCGAGACGTTCACGACTAACTTGTCATCCTCCCAGATTTCTCTTCCTCGATGTTAGTTTGAGTCGTATTAGATTTCTTTGTCTCGACTCGAGAGCTCCCTAGACTCTTCCTAGGACCTCTTGGACATTCAAGAGTGAATGAATATATGACATGCTCCTGAGGCCTTATATAGGAGAGGATGCTTTGATAAATGACCAAAACTACATGTATTGATGGTAAGTATGAGGGATAGGATGATAAAGCTAGGTCAACGAGTTCATAAAGACTAGCCAAATGTCGGGCATCCATGATATATGGTGCACATTCATTTTCATCAATCCATGAATGGGTTTTTGGCTAGTTGGACCTCTTTCAAACTTGTCTCTATTTGCTTCTTGCCTTCTATGTTGAGGTCCATTTTTTCCTTCTCCGTTGACTTGTTGACAATGACATGCTGGATGAACTTTCATTGACTGAACCGAGTCGTTGACAGAATTGGTTTTTTGTTGAGTACCTAAGGGTTGTTGACTGTGTTGAAAGACAATTTGTACTTATAAAAAATAGTTTAAAAAAACTAGAGAAACAAAATTGAAATGGAAAAGACAGTTTTCCAAAAATAGACAAATGTGTGTGTGCGTGTGTTAGGCCTTGTACAATGGGAAGTGCTTAGGGGAGGTGCTTAGAGAAATAAACCAGACTTTCTTTAAGCACCGGTGTTTATTTATACAGGATAGACGCTTAACTAAGCGTCTCTCCGGTAGAAATAGGCACCGATGCTTCAGAAAATCTCGGTTTATTTTTTTAAGCACCCCTCTAAGCATCTCTCATTGTACAAGGCCTTATGGGCACATTAACCACACCCGGAATCACAACGCTGCCGTTGCCTCGGTCACGCGCCGCCGCCCCGCTTCTCCCCGCCGTCCCTCCCTCCCCAGCCTGCGTTGTTACCATTGCCGTCTCCTCTCCTTTCTCCCCACCTTCTCCCGTTCCTTCCCTGCCATCGGTGGGGTCGCAGCCGCCATCCTTCCCACCGCCGCTGTCTCCGTCCTGCTGCCCCGACCTCATCCAGAACCCTAGCTCGCCCTAGGCCGTGTTTCCGCTGCCGGTTGATCCATCCGTGAGTTGTTTGCTCCCGTTTCCGCGCCGTCATCTATGAGTCTAGCAGCCGAATCGCCGTCGCCGTCCCCGTCGTCGTCGAGTGGCAGCGACGATTTCGCTGCGCTCCTAGACGCGGAGCTGGATCTCGCCTCTGCCGTCGACTCCGCCTCTGCGGGCGACCCCTCCACATCACCCACAAGCAGCGACGACGAAGAGGACGACGACGAAGACGCGGTGGCCGATGTAGAAACCGTGGAGCAGAGCAGGCAAGTGATTTGTAATCCCCACTGCGAATATGATTGTTGGGCTTGGTTGCTTTGGCTGTGCGGTCAGAAGCATGTATTCCACGGTTCTACTGTTGAATGTGCAGCTTCAGTGTATTCATTAGCAGGTTTGGTCCTATTTTATCTGAGTGGCGTGGTAGATTCGGTCAGATAGATGCTTGGGGGTCGAGGTTTCTGTTCTGCTTGCGATGTCGTGACAGCTGGATTCGTGTATATGCGTGCAACACTTGACGGGATAGGAGATTTTTCTTATCTAGGGTTTGTTGGTGTTAAAACCGGTTGTTTACTTAGCAAGTTAGCAGTGAGTGCTTCACTTGATTATGTTTAAAGTATTCCGCTTATTTGAGAATGTGAAATTGATCATTACAACAGATTCAGTCAGATTGCTCTGTGCCTTACAGTTCACATGGAAAATGGGAAATTACCTATTCTGCTGTGGTATGCCAATTTGTTTTTATATTCTTATAAGTTGTTAAGCCTAGCTTCATTCTCACGTTAAGCTTAAGCTAGGACAAGCCATATTAGAATGTTTTGTGGCTTATATAAGCTGCTGAATTGCTGAAGCTTAGGGTTGGCCGATCAGTCACAGGCACTCCATTTGCATGTTGGGGGTGCGGAAGCAAGGTTGGTTTAGTCGCCATCATTTGCTGTTCTTTTCTACATCCATCCAGAATGTGTTACATCATCGATTCACAGCAGAGTAGTTACATCATCGACCAGGCACAGTAATATGGGGATAACTGGCAATATAAAAAATCATCCCTTCGTGAAACCACTGCATGAAATAGTTTAGATGCAGTGAGAGAGTGTAGTTGTTGATGAAGCATCGTAATACTACTTGGTTAAAAGAGGGAACGTGAGGGAAGAATATGGGATAATGCTGTGTTGAGAAAGATCATGATTTGTTTGTAGATTCTGTACTACAGATCTGAAGTATCTGACTGCTGACCCCATGAAAAATGCAGTGCCAAAAGGCGTAAAGTGAAGGTGCAATACCAAGATCGAGAAACGGCAATAAGGCCTGACGAAGACTCCATTGGTATGCTTGTTAGTCTCATTTTTCAAAGCATTAACCATTAGCAGCGCAAGGTTCTGTAAAGTAATTTAGCAGCTCAAGGGGACATTATTGTGCACTAATTTTTGATAGTTCTAAAGACTCAAGTTATTTCCTTCATTTGGATCATAAAAGATGCACATTGCCATTCAGGTTAATAGCGGAATCTGGCTATCCTTATTCGTAGATGTATGTTCATCTATTGATCTATTATCTGTATGAAACACAAACAATTATCTATGTCATGTATGTTGACCCACGTTCAATTTATCCAGTTGCCTAGAAGTCCAGTATGTTTAAAAGCAGTCTTTTCGAAGTTTTCTTTGCTTCAGCTCAATAGATCATAATATTGAATCATTGACATTCACAAGTGTGGCAGATGTGTGAATTATTGGATATATGTTGTGGCAGGTTCATCTGAAGATGCTCAAATCAAGATATGTCCTCCACATCCTGGATATTTTGGTGGACTTTGCTTTAGGTGTGGGAAAAGACAAGACGAGGAAGATGTTCCAGGGGTTGCTTTTGGTTATGTCCACAAGGTACATAGACGTGTGACCTTCTCTTCTCACTAACATGAGAGGTGTAACAGAGTCCCCTTACTGAATTTACCTTCTCATAGGACCCATTTTCTAATATTAGCATCGTATCTCCACTACATCATCAGATATTTGATTTGTTTTTTCTGTTTCCAATTGTGCTTGCACAGTGCCTTCCACATGTTTTTCTGAATACCGGTGCTATTTATATGCAGGGTTTGAGGCTAGGTACAACAGAAATTGACAGATTGCGTGGATCTGATTTGAAGAATTTGCTGCGCGAAAAAAAACTGATACTTATTTTAGACTTGGACCATACACTTATCAACTCGACAAAACTCCATGATATTTCTGCTGCTGAAAATAACCTGGGAATTCAGATTGCTGCATCAAAAGGTAAGTTGTATCTATTTTTATCTAAGTTTTAAGAACTTTTAGCTATTTCTGTACACAGTGTGGCACTACCTCTGGTCCACAATATATAACTGAATCCGTCAATTTCTCTCTTGACCTTTAATATATTTGAAATTATTTAAACTCCATAGGGAAATGATAATAGACTTTCAACTACTTTCACAACAGTTTAAGTTTGCAAAAACCAACATCCATGTTCCAAACTAGTTGTAGTATTTGCAGAAAAATGGCCAAAACAAGTGTTACTATTCATCATCCAGGGTGCAGAATAAGTTATTCTTCACCCGAGGTAATCTTACGATCATATCATAATTAAATTACGTTTGGAATTCAAATAGTTACATTCCTATTGATTCACTACGTAAAATTTGTCATAAAAAAATAAAAATATAGGTCATAAGGCAAGAAAATTTGCAGTTTATGTGTATTTTACACTATGTTTTTACGTTTGTAATTTCACATAACATGAAATATTTTTTACGACGATTATATATATTATTACGGTCTCTTTTTATGTCGGAAATAAGACAAAACTTACGGAACGTAAAATTACGGTGCATTGATGGTAAAATAGAGGGGGGTGAAGAATAACTATTCCTCACCCAGGGTGACGAATAGTCAATCCCTATATATATATATATATATATTGCTGGTTTTTGTAGCTGGAGTTAGCATAATTTTGTGAGAAAAAGCATTGTGGACGCATTAGGGAAGGTATATCAGCGTCAAGCTTGGCAAGATACCAGCAGCAGCCGTGTCGCAGTATCCTATTCAGAGTCCCTAGTATCATAGGCAGAGTCCTAAACAGATTTGGCATGTGTCCCTTAGTAAGTCATATGTAACCGAGCTGTACTAGGAGAGTCAGTCTGCTGCCCATCCTGATTGCATAAGGGTGGCTATTATATAAGTCCAGTCCCTGTAATCTGTTTGGTATGCAATAAGAAAACTTCAAACCCCAAACAAATTTCAGAGCCTGTAAGCTTTGGCTGGGACAAACCAAACAGAAACTTGAATGGCGATTTTACACCTGCCCCTCTGCCCTTTGCAATCGAAACATGTTCCCGATATCGTCTTGTAACTCTGCTAACCCAGTTTCTAAGGCCATTGCAAAGGGGTAGATTTAACTTTGCCATAGTTTGCCACACTATTTTTGCCAAACTTGCCAAAGCTTTTATATGATGGAAGTAGCAGTCTTGTAATACTGGTTCTACTGTATGCAGACTTCTGTTGTACACGGTTATTTTCTTCCACCTAGTGTATCCAGACTTCTACAGTTAACCACTAACATGCCCTATGCAGACGATCCAAATGGAAGCTTGTTCACGTTAGAAGGAATGCAGATGCTTACAAAGTTGAGACCCTTTGTCCGTAAATTTCTAAAAGAAGCAAGCAATATGTTTGAGATGTATATATACACCATGGGCGACAAGGCTTATGCAATTGAAATAGCAAAGCTTCTTGACCCTCGTAATGTCTATTTTAATTCCAAAGTGATTTCAAACTCTGACTGCACACAGCGACACCAGAAAGGTCTTGATATGGTTCTTGGAGCTGAAAGTGTTGCCGTGATTCTTGATGATACTGAGTATGTAAGTGCTTTTCTTTGGTGAGCATGTTTGGCACACACTTATGACACTGTTTTCAGTACTTATCATTGGGCATGAGTTTATTGCTCAAGGTATGTTATTGGGTTTTATACTTTAGTCACTATGCCTTTCTGGGCAGTGATAATGCTTCAATGTCCAAGGCGCTGCTTTTTTTCTTAACCCCTGTGGTTTTGATATTTCCTGTTTTATTAGATTTGTCCATCACCCGTTTGTATCAGCACAATGTGTCTAGCCTGAATGGTAATATTTGTTTCAGGTATGGCAGAAGCATAAAGAAAACCTAATTCTGATGGAGAGATATCATTACTTTGCTTCAAGCTGTCGCCAGTTTGGTTTTAGCGTCAAATCTCTGTCAGAGTTGATGCAAGATGAAAGGGGGAGTGATGGTGCTTTGGCTACTATCTTAGATGTTCTGAAGCGTATACACACGATTTTCTTTGACTTGGTTGGTTACTTAAGTACATGTTTTTACCACAAATTATTGTCCCGCTGCCTTTCCACTGCTGTGCATAAACTTGACTCTAGTAAGCACTGATGTTTTTACCTAATCAATTGTCCTGCACTTCTGTAGGCTGTTGAAACTGCTCTTTCTTCACGGGATGTAAGACAGGTACGCTTCCAGACTTAAGCTGGAAGTTATGTGTATTTTATGCGTAGGCCAACAGAAGTTACTTGTATTTTATGCACCTTGCTTGAGTGGCTTGGCCATTTTGTGGAATGTGGGCAACCCTATCCAATTCTTACTTGTAAAGCTACTTTTGATGGATATATGATCCAGTGGAGATGGAAACGATAACGAAAAAAAACAAGAAGCAAATTCAGTTATGTAGAATTGTAGATAAGTTCTGAATCACTATGAACTAGAGCTCACTAACTAAATCCTTTATAGTGTAGCCTATTGTGCTTCATACATTTCCGCAGTCACTTGCTGTTTCATGTGTGCTTACATACCCCGTTCTGTAGGTAATCAAGAGGGTACGGCAGGAAGTACTGCAAGGCTGCAAATTAGTCTTCAGTCGGGTGTTCCCGTCCAGTTCTCGCCCACAGGATCAGTTTATCTGGAAGATGGCCGAGCAGCTGGGAGCCATTTGCTCCGCGGACGTGGATTCCACGATCACCCATGTTGTCGCTGTGGATGTTGGAACAGATAAGGCCCGTTGGGCAGTTAAGAACAAGAAGATCCTGGTCCACCCCCGCTGGATTGAAGCCTCGAATTTCCGGTGGCACCGGCAGCAGGAGGAAGATTTCCCGGTAAAGGTAAAGAAGAATGAAAAGGATAAGGAAAATGACGTTGCTGCTGCCACTGATGCAGCGAATGGAAAGGTTAAAGAAGATGATGTTGCTGCTGCTGCCACTGATCCAGCGAATGAAAAGGATAAAGAAGACGATGTTGCTCCTGCTGCCACTGATCCAGCGAACGAAAAGGATAAAGAAAACGATGTTGCTGCTGCTGTCACTGATTCAACGAACTCATAAGATACACCCAATGGGTTAACTGCACGTTTTAAGGGGATTAATTAAACTTTTGTGACATGTACTGTAGCTACGAGCAGTGGAACAGAAAGCTCAGCATTTTTGGATATGGTTTTGCTGATCCATTGTGTTAATTTTTGGTACTTGCGAAGTTCGGCAGCTGGTCTGAAAGCTCAATGGGCCTCCGATCAGAGCATCTCTAATAGGGCACCAAAATGGGCTTAGAGCAATAGGGCACCAAAAAACGTATCTCCAATAGGTGTCTTAAAATAGTGCATCAGTGCTCCAACAGCTGCCCTAGCCGCATCATAAATGAATACATATTGCAACCAGATATTCAAATATTATTAAACTTGTCTCAAATCAACTCAAAACAAAAATAACAATAATTTCATCAATCCATGACGTCAAATTATTACATAATTCATCAAATTCACAATATCAAATTCAACACAAATAAACAAAGTTTAGCATACAGTACAATAAAGTTCATCCACGATACAAAAAAAAAACATAGAGATGAAACTAGAGGGGTGTTGTTGCCCACCACTCCATGACATCTTTTTAAAGATCATTATACGTATCAGACTCTCTAATGTCATGGTACACCTGAATAAAGTGTTGAATTCGGTCTTACCTTCTAGTGTTGCACCGGTTTTCCCATGAGGTGATAGAAGGCATAATCAAATTTTGTCAATGCTCGTTCTCAATGATCATGTTGTCATGCAAGCTGTAATGATGTATCAAAGGTTCCCTTGACCCCAAAACCTAACCGGTCCTCAAACAATAGCAAATTAGGGTTTCGAAATCCCAAAAGCCCTCTGCGCGTCTTTCCTAGCTGCCGCTTGAGCATTATGAAAGTAGAGTTCTTTTCTTACATTGGGGGCTTGCAATTAGCTTCAAGAAAGTATCCAAAGTTATATGTACATCCATTTGCTTGGAAGTTCACCGGTGGTGGTTCTTCATTGGCTAACTTAGCAAAGAGAGGTGATCGGAGCACATTGATGTCATTGCAAGATCCGGGCATCCCAAAATATGCATGTCAAATCCATGTCTTCTGATCGGCCAAGGCCTCAAGAATGATGGTGGCAACCACTTCTACCGGGCTTTGTTCATCTAAAAAAGCCTCGCCGTGTCCTAAGCATGGGGTGATCTCAAATACTCTGGACCAACCACTTCTACCATGGACTTTGTAAAAAAATTGACGTAAAAGATTGAAATGCCTTCTCCCATTGCAAGTTATCATCAATGAAATTTGGCGAAACACCATACACCATCATGCTCAATGCGGCAATGACCCTCTACTATCTACTGGAAGGGCCAGTGATGTTGCTTCACAGAATCACAAATGTGAAGAAACAAATACATAGACATTCTAAACTAGTGTCGAAAGTACCTCTCTAGATAAGGCGACCACTAATCCACCTCCAGAAAATGGTGTCGAGCAGTGGGGGCCATCATGGGCCGCGGCGCTCCGGCCAATAGCCGAATAGACCGAAACTCGTCGTCGCGGTGGATCCCAAATCGAAGGGATGCGGGGACTCCCGCGCCCGTTCGGAGTTAAGGGGTAGTGTGGCGGGGTCGTGGCGGAGTTGGCGGAGGGAAGACGAGCGGCGGCCATGGCCTTCGCAACCGAAATTGCCGCCGGTGGTAGGTGGGTGGAGGTGCGGGCTCAGCGCGGGAAGCTTTCGCGTGGCGGTTGGCTACTCGTGCGCGGTCGTTTTTGTTTTGTGGTAGCCGCACAAGTGTTGCAAATTTGCAGCACTTGGTGCTGTATTTTGCAGCTGCCCTAAATTTGGAGTAAACTTTTTTGTAGATAGGGCACTTGTTGGAGCAGCGTTTTCCTCCTGATGCCCTAAAAACGGGCTATGCCCTATTCTAGGGCACCTATTGGAGATGCTCTCACACAATTAAATGTCTTTTTAATGGCCAACTATATCTTTCTCGCACCGCATTGTCTTTTCTTGACATTAGTATGATACTCTTATGGTAAAAACATGATACTCTTACTTATAAATATTTTCCCGCGCATGTCCTCTTCCCCTGGAAGATTTACATGGCGGGTGGGTCCAGTTGTGGTGCCACCTGTTGGTGGCGGGAAGGGGTCAGTTTGTTGAAGTGTGTTCAGGGGGCCACGCGGAAGAGGGGCTTTACTTTCCCTCCATCTCGCTCGGTTTGTGCCTTCCCCTTCCTTCCATATTTTCAACTGTAAGTTTGTGTTTTCGAACTTTGGGAGCATGAAAATAATAGAAGAGAATGCAAATGGCAAGAGAAAAATCATATGATTTGTTGCAAAAAAGTGCCCTGTGGTTTGTGTATCCTGAAAAATTTGAAGTATATTAATTACATAATATTGCAACACTCAACACATGTTGAGTAGTGAAAATATATTTGTTTTTTAGCGTGAATTTTCTGTAGACATTTCAGTGTAACTAATCATGAACTTGGGGTTAAACAATTTAAAGGCCAGAGTTGAACGTGAAAGACAAACCAAAATGATAAGCCTAAATGGCCCACCCTCCTCTCTTCATTCATCTCTCTTGTCGAGCTAGTTGCATTGGGGCGCAAAGACTCTTGCCGAGGGCGGCCTGCTCGACTCGACTGTGCAGTGGGTTGTGAGCATACAACGGTGGGGTCTATAGGTTCGGAGGAAGGCATACTTGCCGCCACTATGGCCAGAATATGCTACTCTTTGCTCGTAGCAGAGGACATAATATTGATAGTTATACTTTCAGGTCATCTCAACATATGATAGTCGTATGATTGAAATTGTGTCACATCAACATGTAAAATACTACAACACCACGTTACGAAACATAAGACTTAAGAGTGACTACGCTGCAAAACCACACCTATCAGTGAGGTACAAAGGGTAGCATTGAGTGACTACAAATCCACACAACATGAGGTACCCAAGGTAGCCATTTGAACAACTCTAGTCGAGTAGCCATATCGATAGCCTCTAAAACATAAATTGGTGGGCGCTCCATTAATTTTGGAGGCTGCGGAGGCTATGCGCAAACAGAGTCCCATTTTTTCTTCTTCTTTTTCTTCTATGTACTCATCGACATCAAACAATTCAACAATATTATTACAAACTGTTAACCCGAATACAACAAATAGCCCAAATTAAAAATAATTCGAATGCAACAGATAATCCAATAAAACAATTTGTTCAAGTAAAAATAAATGAATTAAAGAAATGTAAACATACTATCTCGTAGCTAGCTGCCATCGATCATGGGAGTCATGTTCTTCAATCTTCTTGTATGCTCTAAGAAATTCTTGAATGTGTTTTGTATACCTGCGTGGTCTGGCGGTTGTGCCAAGATTTTCATACAGATGGGGCATGGCTTATCCGTCTCATCCTCGATAATCATGTCGTGTAGGATTACACAACAAGTCATGATCTTTGCCAAGACATCCCTGTTTCAGAAATGTGCAGGGCCTCGTAAAATTGCAAACCTAACTTGCAACACTCCAAATGTTCTCTTAATATCTTTCCTCGATGCATCTTGCACCTTTACAAAATGCTTATGTTTCTTGTGCTGGGGACTAGAAACCATCTTCATAAATGTTGACTAATATGGATAGATGAAATCAGCTAAAGAAACATAAGAATGGAAAGAGAAAAAAAGAACATGAGAAGAGCTTAGTTGGAACTCATAGTAGCCTTGGTCATAATCATGGTCATTCGCCGTGTAGTTGCAGTACCACCCGCTAGCTTGGCAAAAACAGATGAGATCTCTCCAAGATATTGATGTCATTGTGAGATGCAGACAAGCCAAAGTAGCAATTCCAAATTGACAAATCCTCGGAGGCAACCGCTTCCAAAAATAATTTTTGGGTCATGGCAATGTCCGTTGAATTGGTCGTGCCATGTTGTGGGTCAATTCTTCCACTTTCAATGCATACAATCAACACTAATAAGCATTCCAGGCTAGACTCTTGCTTCACTCATTGATAAAAACCTCTATATGTCCTTGGGTTTGGGTGCTCGCAGATACTAAACCCTGACCATAAACACTTTTGCACACTTTATGATTCTATCTTTAACCCCCCCCCCCACACATTATGTTCTCATTACCGGAAATACACGAAATCTGGATCGGGCAAGTGCCCCATGAGTGGCGAGGCGGTTGAGCTGCATCGGGGTAAAGGAGCAACTCTTCTAGTCTCCTTGTTGGCAGCCATTATGGCGCTTTGATGAGCTGGGGGAATCTACCATTGTTGAGGCTCCGAAAGCAGGGCAAGGGGGAAAGGTTGCTAGCGATAAAGGAAAGAAGTAGGCATGATTAAAACAAATCGCTTCCCCCGTCGCCTTTTATTCCCCGTGAGGACGTTTGAGTCCCCAACATTTACTCTGGAAGTTTCCCAGGCATCAGACAATATTTAGGGAGCACGGATCAAGGGAGGATCGTTGGGCGCACCACGTCCCCCGTTCACGGGTATATCGAGACGTGGGGCCCAGATCAAGGGTCGTTACGGGTTCTCGGATAACAAAGCTTGCCTTGCAAGGTATTAACGTCAGAGAATGGCCATCACGTTCTTGAAAAATATCGGGTCGGCCGCACGGTATCCCGAATAGCCGAGGCGTATTAAAACCAAAGAAAGAGGGTCTTGTCAAAGATATCCCGCATTGCCGTGTGAAACACATGGTCGCAATCGGGAAGGCCAAAGAAGACCTCGGAGCCGAGCATAGCGTCGGAACCGAAAGCCAACGTGGAGGATGGAACTCGCCTACGAAGCCTAAGACCTAAAACTATGAAGACATCCCGAGGAAAATACCCATTTCATCGGCTTCAAGACTAGTTCAGGGGCTACTATTGGTGTCCTGGACTAGGGCGTGCTTACGGCGTTGGCCTGCCGGTTATCGGCTGGGCCGAGGACCCACCGAATATTGATGAATGGGCCATGCTAGCCCTAGCCATCGGCGTAATCAAGATGAAGATCTCCTGGAGGCTTGGCGTACACTTCAAGCGTATTCGAAGGATTAGCGTGTTTATCCCTAAACTATAATCGATCATGTGTAAACCCTAGGTTCCCCCTGCGTCTATATAAGCCGTGGGGCTAGGTCTGTAGAGGCTGATAACCCACAAGTATAGGGGATCGTTTGTAGTCTTTTTTGATAAGTAAGATTGTCGAACCCAGCGAGGAGCTAAAGGTAGGATATATATTCTCACCAAGTTCTATCGACCACCGATACAACTCTACGCACACCAAAGTTTGCTTTACCTAGAAACAAGTAATAAACTACTTTGTAGGTGTAATGGGATAAGTTTGCAAGATAATAAAGAACGTGAAAAATAAAAGTTAGGTGCTATTTTAATAAAAAAACAATTAAGTTAGTATAGCGAGTGTGGAAAATTGGTGGTAGGATTTGCGAAATTGTCCTAGGCAATTGATAACTAGACCGGTAATCATTATTGCAATTTTATATGTGGGAGAGGCATGAGATAACATACTTTCCATACTTGGATCATATGCACTTATGATTGGAACTCTAGAAAGCATCCACAACTACTAAAGATCATTAAGGTAAAACCCAACCATAGTTTAAGTGTAAAGTTCCCTTTAATCCCATACGCAACAACTCCCTTACTCGGGTTTAAGCTTCTGTCACCCTCGCAACCCACTATAAGAGAATCATGAACATATTGCAACACCCTACAACGGGAATCCCACGCATGTGCACGGCATGGAGGGCCCATAGGACAACACCAAAATGAAACATGCAACTCAAACCAATCAAGAGCATCGATCAACCCATAGGACAAAAAGAATCTACTCAAACATCATAGGATGGCCATGCATCATTGGGTAATAATATATAGCATAAAGCACCATGTTCAAGTAGGGGGTACAGCGGGTTGCGGGAGAGTGAACCGCTGATAATAGATGAGAGAAGGTGACGGATTTGTTGAGGAAGACGGCAGAGTTGTTGGAGTAAATCGCTGCCACGATGGTTCCCTCGGCGGTGCTCCGGCGCCACTGGGAGAGAGGGGGGAGTACCCCCTCCTTCTTGGTTGGCCTTCTCACTAGATGGGAGAAGGATTCCCCCTCTGGTCCTTGGCCGCCATGGCCCCTGAGGAGCGGGAGCCTGATAACCCACAAGTATAGGGGATGGCAACAGTTTTTGAGGGTAGTATTTCACCCAAATTTATTGATTAGACACAAGGGGAGCCAAATAATATTTGCAAGTATCAGCAATTGAGTTGTCAATTCAACCACACCTGGAGAACTAAATATCTACAGCAAAGTGTTTAGTAGCACAATAGTATGATAGTTTGATAGCAGTAGTAACAGTAGCAATAGTAACGGTAACAGTAACAGTTTTGTAGTGCAATGAAAGTAACTTAGCAAAGATCAATATGCGAAAAGTGTAGGCATTGGATATGTGATGGATATTTGTGTTGAATGACATTCATCATGTAACAGTCACAACCTAGAGCGATACACAATAGCCCCAATTCATCAATGTAATGTAGGCATGTATTCCGTATATAGTCATACGTGCTTATAATAAGAACTTGCATGGCATCTTTTGTCCTACCCTCCCATGGCAGCAGGGTCCATAAGGAAATCTAAGGGATATTAAGGCCTCCTTTTAATAGAGAATCATAACAAAGCATTAACACATAGTGAATACATGAACTCCTCCAACTACGGTAATCACCGGAAAGAATCCCAATTATTGTCACCTTGGGGTATGCGGATCATAACACGTAATAGGTGCATATAACTTGCAAGATAGGATCAAGAACTCAAATATATTTATGAAAATATAAAGGGTTCAGATCTGAAATCATGGCAGTCAGGCCCTAGTGACAAGCATTAAGCATAGCAAAGCCATAGCAACATCAATCTCAGAACATAGTGGGATCAAGCCCTGACAAATCGACACGATTACAAGAGAAATCTCATCCAACTCCATCACGATACAAAGGAATTACTCACTCCCGGTGGTGAGCATCATGAAGCTGGTGATGAAGAAGGGTTGGTGATGATGATGGCGACAAAGCCCCCTGTCCGGAGCCCCGAACGAACTCCAGATCTACCCTCCCGGTGAAGAACTGGAGGTGGCGGCAGCTCCATATCGTAAAACGCGATGAAACTTCTTCTCGTATATTTTCTCGGGGAAAAGGAATTTATAGGCTTGAGATTAGGGTCAGCGGAGCCACGTGGGTCCCACAAGGCATCAGGGCGTGCCCAGGGGGGTGGCCGCGCCTTATTGCCTTGTGGGCAACTGGTGGCCCCTCCCGTGGATCTTCGCTCCAGTATTTTTTATATATTCCATAAAAAGTCTCCAAAAAGTTTCATCCAATTCCGAGAACTTCTATTTCTGCACAAAAAACAATACCATGGTAGTTTTGCTGAAAACAACATCAGTCCGGGTTAGTTTTATTCAAATCATGCAAATTAGAGTCCAAAGCAAGAGCAAAAGTGTTTGGAAAAGTAGATACGACAGAGACGTATCAGAGCCCCCTAGATTGGATCTCTCTATTTTCTTCTCTGTTTCGCGTCTGTTTTCGGAGCCTTTCACCATTTCTTACATTCCTAGAGATCCGTAAGTCCGATTGGGTTGAAAATTGGAGGGAATTTTCTCTGGAAATTATTTTTCTTGTAGCGAAAGAAGGGCTCCAAATGACCTACAATGTTCCCACAAGGCAGGAGGCGCGCCCTGGTGCCTTGTGGGACCCTCGGGCACCATGTTGTATTGATTCTTTCTCCTAAAAGTCACATATGTTCCAAAAACAATTTATGCAAAATTTTATCGCGTTTGGACTTCGTTTGATATGGATTTTTTGTGAAACAAAAACATGCAACAAACATGAACTTGCACTAGGTACTAGATTAATATGTTAGTCCAAGAAAATCATGTAAATTGTTGCCAAAAGTATGTGGAAATAGTATGATATTGGCATGAAACAATAAGCAATTATAGATACGAGGGAGACGTATCGGCATCAATTTTCATTTGTACTCGTCCTCGAGTAGGTAAATGATAAAACAAAGATAATTTTTAATGTGAAATGCTACCTAGCATAATCTTGATCAAATAATCTAATCATGGCATGAATATTTGGATACGAGTGATTCAAGGCAATAGTCTATCATTTGATATAAAGATATCAATACTGAGGCATACTAACAAACAATCATGCCCTTCAAAATAAAGAATGCTAAAGAACGCTATCCCTACAAAATCATATAGGTTAGCCTGCTTAGTCGTCCTAGCATAAATTATAAATCATGAGCACCCCGGTGCCAAACCAAGAAATTGTATGATACTTTTTCTCGCTTCAGCTTTTTAAACCTCATGATAACCCACAAGTATAGGGGATCACAACAGTTTTCAAGGGTAGAGTATTCAACCTAAATTTATAGATTTGACACAGGGGGAGCCAAAGAATATTTGCAAGTATTAGCAATTGAGTTGTCAATTCAACCACACCTGGAGATTAAATATCCGCAGCAAAGTGATCAGTAGCACAGTAGTATGATAGTTTTGGTAGTAGTAGTAACAGTAATAGTGACGGTAACAGTGATAGCAATGATTTTGTAGCAGTTGTAACAGTAACAATAGCAGTAGTAACTTAGCAACAATAATATGTAGGAAATTCGTAGGCATTGGATCGGTGGATTCGTTGGATGATATTCATCATATAATAGTCATAACCTAGGGCGATACAAAACTAGCTCCAGCTCATAAAGATAATGTAGGCATGTATTCCGTAAATAGTCACACGTGCTTATAGAAAGAACTTGTATGACATCTTTTGTCCTACCCTCCCGTGGCAGCGGGGTCCATAAGGAAACTAAGGGATATTAAGGCCTCCTTTTAATAGAGAACCGAAACAAAGCATTAACACATAGTGAATACATGAACTCCTCAAACTACGGTCATCACCGGAAAGTATCCCAATTACTGTCACACTGGGGTTTACGGATGATAACACGTAATAGGTGAATATGACTTACAAGATCGGATCTAGAACATAGATATAATGGTGAAAACATAAATGGTTCAGATCTGAAATCATGGCACCCGAGCCCAAAGTGACAAGCATTAAGCATGGCAAAGTCACAACAACATCAATCTCAGAACATAGTGGATACCAGGGATCAAGCCCTAACAAAACTAACTCGATTACATGATGAATCTCATCCAACCCCTCACCGACCAGCGAGCCTATGAAGGAATTACTCACTACTGGTGGGGAGCATCATGGAATTGGCGATGAAGGAGGGTTGGTGATGACGAAGATCAAAGATCCCCCTCTTCGGAGCCCCGAACAGACTCCAGATCTGGCCTCCTGATGAAGAACATGAGGTGGTGGCGGCTCCGTATTGTGAAACGCGATGAAACTTCCTCCCCCATTTTTTTCTTCCGAAAATAGGATTTTATAGAGTTGGAGTTAGGGTCTGCGGGGCCACCAGGTGGGCACAACCCACCTGGGCGCGCCTGGAGGGGGTGGTGCGCCCTGGTGGGTTGTGCTCAACCAGGGCCCCCCTTCGGTGGTTCTTGGCTCCAGTATTTTTCTTTTATTGCAAAATACCAAAAAGTTTCGTTCCATTCCGAGAACTTTTATTTCTGCACAAAAACAACACCATGGTAGTTCTGCTGAAAACAACGTCAGTTCGGGTTAGTTTCATTCAAATCATGCATATTAGAGTCCAAAACAAGAGGAAAAGCATTAGGAAAAGTAGATACGACGGAGACGTATCAACTCCCCCAAGCTTAAACCTTTGCTTGTCCTCAAGCAATTCAGTTGATAAACTGAAAGTGAAAAAGAAAAACTTTTACGAACCCGTTTGCTCTTGTTTACATAAATAAGCTTAAGTAGCACCCAAGTTTTCAACAAAGATCATGACTAACCATGTCAGCAATAACTCTTAAAAATTATATTAACTCATATCAATGGCATAATCAACTAGCGAGCAATAATAAGATATCTCAAATGCCAACACCTTGTCAAAACAATCATGTTATAATATGACAACAGTGGTACCTCGCTTGCCCTTTATGAGACCGCAAAACATAAATGCAGAGCACCTCCAAAGTTCAAGCAGCGACTAAACATTGTAATTCATGGTAGAAAAGATCCAGTCATGATGCATCCAACATTAACTATACACAATGCATGAGGATGACAATAGTGCTCTCAGATCTGGCGCTTTGATACGTCTCCGTCGCATCTATAATTTTTTATTGTTCCATGCCAATATTATACAACTTTCACATATTTTTGGCAACATTTTATATGATTTATTGGACTAACCTATTGATCTAGTGCCCAGTGCCAGTTCCTGTTTGTTGCATGTATTTTGTTTTGCAGAATATCCATATCAAATGAAGTCCAAATGCGATAAAAAATTATGGAGAATTATTTTGGAATATATGTGAATTTGGGAGGTGGAATCAACGCTAACGGAGGGCCACGGCCTCCACAACCCACCAGGGCGCGCCGGGCACCCCCTGGCGCACCCATGTGTCTTGTGACCTCCCCGTAAGTTCGATGGGGCCCTTCTTCAGGCACAAGAAATATAATTTATGGAAAAAATTCTTGTAAAAATTTAAGCGCAATCGGAGTTACGGATCTCTGGGAATTTAAGAAACGGTGAAGGGCCAGAAAACAGGAACGCGAAACAGAAGAGAACAGAGAGGGAGATCCAATCTCGAAGGGGTTCCTGCCCCTCCGCTGCCATGGAGGCCATGGACCAGAGGGGGAACTCTCCTCCCATCTAGGGGGGAGGCCAAGGAAGAAGAAGAAGGAGGGGGGATATCTCGCCCTCTCTCCCGGTGGCGCCGGAGTGCCGCCGGGGCTAGGATCATGACGGCGATCTACATCAACAACCTTGCTACCGCCAACACCAACTTTCTCCCCCTCTATGCAGCGGTGTAACACCTCTTTCCCCCACTATAATCTCTACTTAAACATGGTGCTCAACACTATATATTATTTCCCAATGATATGTGGTTATCCTATGATGTTTGAGTAGATCCGTTTTGTCCCATGGGCTAATTGATGATCACGGTTGGTTTGAGTGTATATTTTATTATGGTGCTGTCCTACGGTGCCCTCCGTCTCACGCAAACGTGAGGGGTCCCCGCTGTAGGGTGTTGCAATATGTTCATAATTTGCTTATTGTCGGTTGCCGGAGTGACAAAAGCCTGAACACGTATAAGTGGGTTATTGTGTATGGGAGTAAAGAGGACTTGATACTTAATGCTATGGTTGGGTTTTACAACCTTAATGATCTTTAGTTGTTGCGGATGCTTGCTAGAGTTCCAATCATAAGTGCATATGATCCAAGTAGAGAAAGTATGTTAGCTCATGCCTCGCCCTCATATAAAATTGCAAGAATGATTACTGGTCTAGTTATTGATTGCCTAGGGACAAATGACTTTCTTGTTAACAAAAGCTATCTACTTTTATTATCTTGCAATTTATTCATAGTTTTATTCTCGCAAAGTACTCCTAGTTTTATTCTTGTTTTAGGTAAAGCAAACGTCAAGTGTGCGTAGAGCTGTATCGGTGCTTGATAGAACTTGAGGGGATATTTGTTCTACCTTTAGCTCCTCATTGGGTTCGACATTTTTATTTATCAAAAAGGGCTACAAACGATCCCCTATACTTGTGGGTTATTGATACATACATTTTGCATCATGCTTTTATGTTGATATTTATTGCATTATGGGCTGTTATTACACATTATCTTACAATACTTCTGCCTTTTCTCTCTTATTTTACAAGGTTTACATGAAGAAGGGGGAATGCTGGCAGCTGGAATTCTGGACCGGAAAGGAGCAAATCCTAGAGACCTATTCTGCACAACTCCAAAAGTCCTGAAAATGTACGAGAATATTTTGGAATATATAAAAAATATTGGGCGAAGAAATACCATAGGGGGACCTACCAGGTGGCCACAAGCCTGGGGAGCGCGCCCTACCCCCCTGGGCGCCCCCCAGGGCTTGTGGGCCCCCTGGCAGGTCTCCGGTGCCCATCTTCTGCTATATGGAGGGATTTTGACCTAGAAAACAAATCAGAGGATAGCTTTCGGGACGAAGCGCCGCCGTCTTGAGGCAGAACCTGGGCAGGAGCAATCTAGAGCTCCGGTAGAGCGATTCTGCCGGGGAAACTTCCCTCCCGGAGGGGGAAATCGAAGCCATCGTCATCGCCAACGGTCCTCTCATCGAGACGGGGTCAATCTCCATCAACATCTTCACCAGCACCATCTCCACTCAAACCCTAGTTCATCTCTTGTATCCGATCTTTGTCTCAGAACCTCAGATTGGTACCTGTTGCTAGTAGTGTTGATTACTCCCGGTAGTTGATGCTAGTTGGTTTATTTGGTGGAAGATCATATGTTCAGATCCTTAATGATATTCAATACCCCTCTGATTATGAACATGAAACATGCTTTGTGAGTAGTTATGTTTGTTCTTGAGGGCATGGGAGAAGTCTTGTTATAAGTAATCATGTGAATTTGGTATTCATTTGATATTTTGATGAGATGTATGTTATCTTTCCTCTAGTGGTGTTATGTGAACATCGATGATACGTCTCCAACTTATCTATAATTTTTTATTGTTCCATGCTATTATTTATCTATTTTGGATGTTTTATATGCATTAATATGCTATTTTATATTATTTTTGGGACTAACTTATTAACCTAGAGCCCAGTGCCAATTTCTGTTTTTCCTTGTTTTTGAGCTTCGCGGAAAAGGAATACCAAACGGAGTCCAAACGACATAAAACCTTCGCGATGATTTTTCTTGGACCAGAAGACACCGCGGAGACTTGGAGCTCAAGTCAGAAGAGCCGCGAGGCGGCAGCAAGGGGGGAGGGCGCGCCCCAGGGGGGGCGCCCCCTGCCTTGCTGCCTCCTTGGGACTCCTCTGACCTAACCCTTGGCCCTATATATTCACATATATTCCAAAACCACCAGAGGCATCCACGAAAACACTTTTCCACCGCCGCAACCTTCTGTTCCCGTGAGATCCCATCTTGGGGCCTAGGGGGATTCGATCACGGAGGGCTTCTACATCAACTCTATTGCCCTTCCGATGAAGCATGAGTAGTTTACCACAGACCTATGGGTCCATAGCTAGTAGCTAGATGGCTTCTTCTCTCTCTTTGATTCTCAATACCATGTTCTCCTCGATGTTCTTGAAGATCTATCCAATGTAATCTTCTTTTGCGGTGTGTTTGTCGAGATCCGATGAATTTTGGATTTATGATCAGCTTATCTATGAATATTATTTGAATCTTCTCTGAAATCTTTTATGCATGATTTGATATCTTTGTAATTCTCTTCGAACTATCGGTTTAGTTTGGCCAACTAGATTGGTTTTTCTTGCAACGGGAGAAGTGCTTAGCTTTGGGTTCAATCTCGCGGTGTCCTCACCCAGTGACAGTAGGGGTAACGAGGCACGTATTGTATTGTTGCCATCGAGGATAAAAAGATGGGATTTACATCATATTGCTTGAGTTTTATTCCTCTAGATCATGTCATCTTACTTAAAGCGTTACTCTGTTCTTCATGAACTTAATACTCTAGATGCAGGCAGGAGTCGGTCGATGTGTGGAGTAATAGTAGTAGATGCAGGAAGGTGGTGGTCTACTAACACGGACATGATGCCTATATTTCACAATCATTGCCCTAGATATCAATTGCTCGACAGTAATTTGTTCACCCACTGTATTATTGGCTATCTTGAGAGAAGCCTCTAGTGAAACCAATGGCCTCCGGGTCTATTTTCCATCATATTAGTTTCCGATCTACTATTTTGCAATCTTTTACTTTTCGATCTATAAACCAAAAAACCCCAAAAATATTTACTTTATCTTTTATTTAGTTTGATCTATCTCTATGAGATCTCACTTTTGCAAGTGACCGTGAAGGGGTTGACAACCCCTTTACCGCATTGGGTGCAAGTGTTTGATTGTTTGTGCAGGTATTGGTGATTTGTGTGTTGTCTCCTACTGGATTGATACCTTGGTTCTCTAACTGAGGGAAATACTTATCTCTACTTTGTTGCATCGCCCTTTCCTCTTCAAGGGAAAAACCAATGCAAGCTCAAGAAGTAGCAGGAAGAATTTCTGGCACCGTTACCGGGGAGATCTACGGCAAGTCAAGACATACCAAGTACCCATCATAAAACTCTCATCTCTTGCATCACATCATTCGCCATTTGCCTCTCATTTTCCTCTCCCCCACTTCTAAAATGATTTTCAGAAAAATATAAAAAGATTCGCCTTTTTATTCACCCTTCTTTCCGTTCGTCTTTTCGTTTGCCTTTATGTCTTACTTGGTTCGTTCGCTCGTTCGCTTGGTATAATTGTGCGTTTATTGAAAATCAGAAACCAAAAAGTTTATGGATCCTCATCCACTTGCTAATCTTTTTAAGAGATCCAATTATGATGAACCAATTGCTAGTGAGTTGAGTGCACTAGATTATCTTTATGGGGTTTTGCTTGAAATTCGTGAATCTGAAAATTCTGTTGAAGTGTTGAAAGAAGAAAATTATACAGTGATTCACGATAGTGCCTTGAATGAAAAGCATGATTGCAATAATGTTATTATAAATTACATTAATGTCAATTGTGTTAATAATATGCAAAACCCTAAGCTTGGGGATGCTAGTTTTGCTATGTCCACTATTTGTTGCAATGATCATGATTGGGGTGATTCTTCATATGATGTTGAAAATTTATTTAAGACTCATTAAAAATATGTTTGCAATAATATTGAAAGTGGGTTTGGAAGAGTGTCAACTTTATATAAAAGTAATCCCACATATTTGGAGAGTGTTCAATCTTATGATTTTTTTTGATAAAAGTGGGCTTGGAGAGTTCATGACTTTATTTGATGATCCCACTATTTTGGAAGAGTGTCAACTTTGCATGCATGTGGATCATGTAGAGAATATGTTATGTGGTAGCTATATTGTTGAATTTGAGTATGACCCCACATGTAATTATTATGAGAGAGGAAAGTATTGTTGTAGAAATTTTCATGTTACTAAATTACCTCTCTTCATGTTGAGATTGTCTATATTTTATTCTTCTTCCTTGCATATGCTAGTTTTTGCTTGCCTTGATAATTTGTTTGCTTAAAGAATGCCTATGCATAGTAAGTATGTTAGAATTAGATGTGTTTTCGCATGTTTTATGATGCTGTCTTCATGCTTCAATTCTTATCTTTCATGTGAACATCATTGAAATCTCAATGCCTAACTAAAAAGGCTTTAAAGAAAAGCACTTGTTGGGAGACAACCCAATATTTTTCCTTGCTGTTTTCTAATAAATAATTCATATAGCCTCTAGTTAGATGTGTTTTTGTGTTTTAATTAGTGTTTATGCCAAGAAAGACCTTTGGGATATCTTACGGTGATAGTTGATTTGATCTTGCTGAAAAACAGAAACTTTTGCGCCCAGTAAAACAATTTTGAAAAATCACAGATGCGTGCTTTTGATCTGAATTTTTTACACAAGATTTATATACAAATTTCCCAGGTTTTCCTAATTTTTCAGAATTTTTGGAGTTACAAAAGTATTCAAGAGTTACAGATTACTACAGACTGTTCTGTTTTTGACAGATTCTGTTTTCTATGTGTTGTTTGCTTATTTTGATGAATCTATGGGTAGTATCGGGGGGTATGTGTTGGGAATCGTAGCATAATTTTAAAATTTTCCTACGCTCACCAAGATGCATCTATGGAGTATACTAGCAACAGGGGAAAGGAGTGCATCTACATACCCTTGTAGATCACGAGCGGAAGCGTTCCAATGAACGTGGATGACGGAGTCGTACTCGCCGTGATCCAAATCACCGATGACCGAGTGCCGAACGGACGGCACCTCCGCGTTCAACACACGTACGGTGCAGCGACGTCTCCTCCTTCTTGATCCAGCAAGGGGGGAAGGAGAGGTTGATGGAGATCCAGCAGCACGACGGCGTGGTGGTGGATGTAGCGGGATGCCGGCAGGGCTTCGCCGAGCTTCTACGAGAGAGAGAGGTGTAGCAGGGGAGGAGGGAGGCGCCCAAGGCTGTAATTCTCCTGCCCTCCCTCCCCCCTTTATATAGCCCCCCTGGGAGGGGGGGGGCACCGGCCAAACCCCATCTAGATGGGGGCGGGGGGCGGTGGCCAAGGGGGGTGCCTTGCCCCCCAAGGCAAGTGGGGCGCCCCCCCACCCTAGGGTTTCCAACCCTAGGCGCAGGGAGGAGGCCCATGGGGGGGCGCCCAGCCCACTAGGGGCTGGTTCCCTTCCCACTTCAGCCCACGGGGCCCTCCGGGATAGGTGGCCCCACCTGGTGGACCCCCGGGACCCTTCCGGTGGTCCCGGTACAATACCGGTAACCCCCGAAACTTTCCCGGTGGCCGAAACTTGACTTCCTATATATAATTCTTCACCTCCGGACCATTCCGGAACTCCTCGTGACGTTCGGGATCTCATCCGGGACTCCGAACAACTTTCGGGTTTCCGCATACACATATCTCTACAACCCTAGCGTCACCGAACCTTAAGTGTGTAGACCCTACGGGTTCGGGAGACATGCAGACATGACCGAGACGCCTCTCCGGTCAATAACCAACAGCGGGATCTGGATACCCATGTTGGCTCCCACATGTTCCACGATGATCTCATCGGATGAACCACGATGTCGAGGATTCAATCAATCCCGTATGCAATTCCCTTTGTCAATCGGTATGTTACTTGCTCGAGATTCGATCGTCGGTATCCCAATACCTTGTTCAATCTCGTTACCGGCAAGTCTCTTTACTCGTACCGCAATGCATGATCCCGTGACTAACGCCTTAGTCACATAGAGCTCATTATGATGATGCATTACCGAGTGGGCCCAGAGATACCTCTTCGTCACACGGAGTGACAAATCCCAGTCTCGATCCATGCCAACCCAACAGACACTTTCGGAGATACCCGTAGTGCACCTTTATAGTCACCCAGTTACGTTGTGACGTTTGGCACACCCAAAGCACTCCTACGGTATCCGGGAGTTGCACGATCTCATGGTCTAAGGAAAAGATACTTTGACATTGGAAAAGCTCTAGCAAACGAAACTACACGATCTTTTATGCTATGCTTAGGATTGGGTCTTGTCCATCACATCATTCTCCTAATGATGTGATCCCATTATCAATGACATCCAATGTCCATAGTTAGGAAACCATGACTATCTGTTGATCAACGAGCTAGTCAACTAGAGGCTTACTAGGGACACGTTGTGGTCTATGTATTCACACATGTATTACGATTTCCGGACAATACAATTATAGCATGAACAATAGACAATTACCATGAACAAAGAAATATAATAATAACCATTTATTATTGCCTCTAGGGCATATTTCCAACAGTATGAACCATGGAAAAGTTGGAATACATTAGGTATTACACCAATATAAATAAAGAATGAGTTCACAACAGTACCAAAAGTGGTGATTTATTTCTTATACTAACAAAGCTTATGAGATTTTCTGTTGAGTTTTGTGTTGTGAAGTTTTCAAGTTTTGGGTAAGGATTTGATGGACTATGGAATAAGGACTGGCAAGAGCCTAAGCTTGGGGATGCCCAAGTCACCCCAAGGTAATATTCAAGGACAACCAAGAGCCTAAGCTTGGGGATGCCCCGGAAGGCATCCCCTCTTTCGTCTTCGTCTATCGGTAACTTTACTTGAGGCTATATTTTTATTCACCACATGATATGTGTTTTGCTTGGAGCGTCTTGTATGATATGAGTCTTTACTTTTTAGTTTGCCACAATCATTCTTGCTGTACACACCTTTTAAGAGGGACACGCATGAATCGTGATTTATTAGAATACTCTATGTGCTTCACTTATATCTTTTGAGCTAGGCAATTTTGCTCTAGTGCTTCACTGATATCTTTTTAGAGCACGACAGTGGTTTTATTTTATAGAAATTTTTGAACTCTCATGCTTCACTTATATTATTTGAGAGTCTTTTTAAACAGCATGGTTATTTGCTTTGGTTATGAATTTAGTCCTAATATGATAGGCATCCAAGAGGGATATAATAAAAACTTTCATATAAAGTGCATTGAATACTACGAGAAGTTTGATTGCTTATGATTGTTTTGAGATATAGAGATGGTGATATTAGAGTCATGCTAGTGAGTAATTGTGAATTGGAGAAACACTTGTGTTAAGGTTTGTGATTCCCGTAGCATGCACGTATGGTGAACCATTATGTAACGAAGTTGGAGCATGAGGTATTTTTTGATTGTCTTCCTTATGAGTGGCGGTCGGGTACGAGCGATGGTCTTTTCCTACCAATCTATCCCCCTAGGAGCATGCGCGTAGTACTTTGTTTCGATAAATAATAGATTTTTGCAATAAGTATGTGAGTTCTTTATGACTAATGTTGAGTCCATGGATAATACGCACTCTCACCCTTCCACCATTGCTAGCCTCTCTAGTGCTGCGCAACCTTCGCCGGTACCATACACCCACCATATACCTTCTTCAAAACAGCCACCATACCTACCTATTATGGCATTTCCATAGCCATTCCGAGATATATTGCCATGCAACTTTCCACCGTTCCGTTTTATTATGACACGTTCCATCATTGTCATATTGCTTTGCATGATCATGTAGTTGACATCGTATTTGTGGCAAAGCCACCTTTCATAATTCTTTCATACATGTCACTCTTGAGTCATTGCACATCCCCGTACACCACCGGCGGCATTCATATAGAGTCATATTTTGTTCTAAGTATCGAGTTGTAATTTTTGAGTTGTAAGTAAATAAGAGTGTGATGATTTTCATTATTAGAGCATTGTCCCATGTGAGGAAAAAACTAAAAGGGAAGCCAAAGAAGCCAAACAAAAAAATGAAAGAAAAAGAGAGAAGGGGCAATGTTACTATCCTTTTTTCCACACTTGTGCTTCAAAGTAGCGCCATGATCTTCTTGATAGAGAGTCTCCTATGTTGTCACTTTCATATACTAGTGGGAATTTTTCATTATAGAACTTGGCTTGTATATTCCAACGATGGGCTTCCTCAAATTTCCCTAGGTCTTCATGAGCAAGCAAGTTGGATGCACACCCACTTAGTTTTCTTTTGAGCTTTCATAAACTTATAGCTCTAGTGCATCCGTTGCATGGCAATCCCTACTCACTCACATGGATACCTATTGATGGGCATCTCCATAGCCCGTTAATACGCCTAGTTGATGTGAGACTATCTCCCTCTTTTTTGTCTTCTCCACAACCACCATATTCTATTCCACCTATAGTGCTATGTCCTTGGCTCACGCTCATGTATTGTGTGAAAGTTGAAAAGGTTTGAGAACACCAAAAGTATGAAACAATTGCTTGGCTTGTCATCAGGGTTGTGCATGATTTGAATATTTTGTGTGATGAAGATGGAGCATAGCCAGACTATATGATTTTGCAGGGATAAGCTTTCTTTGGCCATGTTATTTTGAGAAGACATAATTGCCTTGTTACTATGCTTGAAGTATTATTGTTTTTATGTCAATATTAAACTTTTGTTTTGAATCTTATGGATCTGAACATTCATGCCACAATAAATAAAAATTACATGGATAAATATGTTAGGTAGGATTCCACATCAAAAATTCTGTTTTTATCATTTACCTACTCGAGGACGAGCAGGAATTAAGCTTGGGGATGCTTGATACGTCTCCAACATATCTATAATTTTTGATTGTTCCATGTTATTATATTATCTGTTTTGGATGTTTTATATGCATTAATATGCTATTTTATATTATTTTTGGGACTAACTTATTAACCTAGAGCCTAGTTCCAGTTTTTGTTTTTTCCTTGTTTTTGAGCTTCACAGAAAAGGAATACCAAACGGAGTCCAAATGGAATAAAACCTTCGCGATGATTTTTCTTGGACCAGAAGACACCCCGGAGACTTGGAGATCAAGTCAGAAGAGCCGCGAGGCGGCGGCAAGGGGGGAGGGCTCACCCCAGGTAGGGGGCGCCCCCTGCATTGCCGCCTCCTCGGGACTCCTCTGACCTAACCCTTGGCCCTATATATTCACATATATTCCAAAACCACCAGAGGCATCCACGAACACATTTTCCACTGCCGCAACCTTCTGTTCCCGTGAGATCCCATCTTGGGGCCTTTTCCGGCATCCTGCCGGAGGGGGATTCGATCACGGAGGGCTTCTAGATCAATTCTATTGCCCTTCCGATGAAGCGTGAGTAGTTTACCACAGACCTACGGGTCCATAGCTAGTAGCTAGATGGCTTCTTCTCTCTCTTTTATTCTCAATACCATGTTCTCCTCGATGTTCTTAGAGAGCTATCCGATGTAATCTTCTTTTGCGATGTGTTTGTTGAGATTCGACGAATTGCGGATTTATGATCAGCTTATCTATGAATATTATTTGAATCTTCTCTGAATTCTTTTATGCATGATTTGATATCTTTGTAATTCTCTTCGAACTATCGGTTTAGTTTGGCCAACTAGATTGGTTTTTCTTGCAATGCGAGAAGTGCTTAACTTTGGGTTCAATCTTGCGGTGTCCTCACCCAGTGACAGTAGGTGTAGCGAGGCACGTATTGTATTGTTGCCGTCAAGGATAAAAAGATGGGGTTTACATCATATTGCTTGAGTTTATTCCTCTACATCATGTCATCTTACTTAAAGCGTTACTCTATTCTTCATGAACTTAATACTCTAGATATAGGCAGGAGTTGGTCGATGTGTGGAGTAATAGTAGTAGATGCAGGCAAGAGTCAGTCTTCTTGACACAGACGTGATGCTTATATTTCATAATCATTGCCTTAGATATCGTCATAACTTTGCGCTTTTCTATCAATTGCTTGACAGTAATTTGTTCACCCACCGTATTATTTGCTATCTTGAGGGAAGCCTCTAGTGAAACCTATGGTCTCTGGGTCTATTTTCCATCATATTAGTGTCCGATCTACTATTTTGCAATCTTTTACTTTCCGATCTATAAACCAAAAAGCCCCCAAAATATTTACTTTATATTTTGTTTAGTTTTATCTATCTCTATCAGATCTCACTTTTGCAAGTGATCGTGAAGGGATTGACAACCCCTTTATCGTGTTGGCTGCAAGTGTTTGATTTTTTGTGAAGGTATTGGTGATTTGTGCGTTGTCTCCTACTGGATTGATACCTTGGTTCTCTAACTGATGGAAATACTTATCTCTACTTTGCTGCATCACCCTTTCCTCTTCAAGGGAAAAACCAACACAAGCTCAAGAAGTAGCAGCCGACTACATGACACTTCACCATGATTTGGGCCTAGGGGAAGGCAATGGGAAGTAATAAGTAGATGATGGGTTGCTAGAGTGACAGAAGCTTAAATCCTAGTTTATGCGTTGCTTCGTAAGGGGTTGATTTGGATCCATATGTTTCATGCTATGGTTAGATTTATCTTAATTCTTCTTTCATAGTTGTGGATGCTTGCGATAGGGGTTAATCATAAGTGGGAGGCTTGTCCAAGTAAGGACAACACCAAAGCACCGGTCCACCCACATATCAAATTATCAAAGTAACGAATGTGAATCATATGAGCATGATGAAAACTAACTTGATAGTAATTCCCATGTGTCCTCGGGAGCACTTTGCTTTATATAAGAGTTCGTCCAGGCTTGTCCTTTGCGGTTATCAAGACCTTTTTCTGGTGCCGTTGCCGGGGAGCAATAGCGTGGGGTGAATATTCTTGTGTGTGATTGTTTGCTTTATCACTAGGTAGTTTTTAATTTTTGTTCTAAGTTGTTCTCTATCTTTAGTTGTGGATATGGAACATGAAACACCAAAAAATTAGTTGTACTTGCTACTCATGGAGATGGGGAACCTCCTAAAACCCTCGATGCTCGTTATGTGAAAAATATTAAGCATTACTTTGATAATCCTCAGAAAACCCCATTCAACTTGATAATGGGAGACACGTTGGATCAACATGAATACTTTAGGGATTATCAGTTGACTCAAAAAGGGAAACTGTTATGGGATCAAATTCATATGTTGCATTGGTATGCTCGGGATTTATGCTCTAGATATGATTATACCCACACCTTCCCTTTTCATGTGAATTTAGCGATAATGAAACCTTGGCTTCTTATGATAATGGTAGATATGATTATTATGATGCGGAACGAATAGAAGAATTTGTTGCTTTTAAGGGTGCTTATGAAATTGAATCTTTGTTTGAAAAGTATGAAGATTTTGATGATTCAGTTTATAGACCTGAAAATTTTGGTATACTTAAATATTTCTGTGAGAATTATAAATATAATTCCGATATTGATGCATTTATTGAGAAAGTCTCCGCTGTCCAAGAAGAGTCTAATATTTTGCAGGAGTCTATGGAAGAAGGAATTGATGAAACTGTGAGCTCATTGCATGGAAAAGATGATGAGGAGAGCAAAGAACAAAAGGAGGAAGAGCGGATTGGTCACCCGTGCCCACCTTCTAATGAAATTAACTCTTCAACTCATACATTGTTTAATTTCTCTTCGTTCTTACCAAGGGATGAATGCTATGATAATTGCTATGATCCCGTTGATTCGTTTAAAATATCCCTTTTTGATGAACTTGATGCTTACTATGCTTGTGGCCATGATGCCAATATGAATTATGCTTATGGAGATGAACTTGCTATTGTTACTTATGTTAAACACGAAATTGTTGCTATTGCACCCACACATGATAGTCCTATTATCTTTTTGAATTCTTCAAACTACACTATATCAGAGAAGTTTGCACTTATTAAGGATTACATTGATGGGTTGCGTTCTACCACTACACATGATGATTTTGATGAATATAATATGCATGTGCTTGCTGCTCCCACTTGCAATTATTATGAGAGAGGAACTACATCTCCGCCTCTCTATGTTTCCAACACGATAGAATTGCAAGAAATTGTTTATACTATGCATTGGCCTTTACTTGATGTGCATGAACTGTTCTTGTATGACATGCTGATGCATAGGAAGAGAGTTAGACTTCATCATTGCATGATATATGTTGCTTTGTGCTCACTACTAAATTATAAATCATTGTTAGTTAAAATTGGCTTTGATATACCTTGGGATCCGGGTGGATCTATTACTTGAGCACTCTATGCCTAGCTTAATGGCTTTAAAGAAAGCGTTGCCAGGGAGACAACCCAGATGTTTTAGAGAGTCATTTATTTCTGTTGAGTGCTTTTATAAAGTTTAAAAACAAAAAAATATGGAGGGGAACTTAAAACTTCACAAAAAGAGAAGTGATTGAAAGGTGATGAACTGGAGAAGTGAGGGTCGACCTTGAACACTTGTGTTCATGCTCATGGAAACAATGTACATTTTTCATGGAAGTTTCTCACAAAATAATTATCCCCTTGTACAAATCCATTGTATTATAAAAATAATGTGCCAAGATTTGCCTTTAGGATGATTAGATTGCTTGTTGGTATGTGTGGTGCAAAAACAGAAACTTTGGCTGTAGTGCGCGATTTTACATTTTTTACTGGAACATTGAAAGTTTCTGAAACTTTTTGCACAGTATTGATATACAAATTTTTTATTTTGTCCTAATTTTTCAGAATTTTTGGAATTACATAAGTATGGTAGATGTTTAGATTGCTACAGACTGTCCTGTTTAAGACAGATTCCGTTTTTGATGCATTGTTTTGCTTGTTTTGATGAAACTATCGATTCTATCGGTGGTACAAGCCATGGAAAAGTTATAATACAATAGCTACAATGAAAAAACAAAATATGAATTGGTTTGCAACAATACTTAAAGTAGTGATTTGCATTATTATACTAATGGATCTCACCAGTTTTCTGTTAAGTTTTGTGTGGATGAAGTGTTCAAAGATCGAGGAGGTCTCGATATGAGGAGAAGGAGGAGAGGCAAGAGTTCAAGCTTGGGGATGCCCAATGAAGGAAATATGCCCTAGAGGCAATAATAAAGTTATTATTTATTTCTTATATCAAGATAAATGTTTATTATTCATGCTAGAATTGTATTAACCGGAAACATAATACATGTGTGAATACATAGACAAACAGAGTGTCACTAGTATGCCTCTACTTGACTAGCTCGTTAATTAAAGATGGTTATGTTTCCTAACCATAGACATGAGTTGTCATTTGATTAACGGGATCACATCATTAGGAGAATGATGTGATTGACTTGACCCATTCCGTTAGCTTAGCACTCGATCGTTTAGTATGTTGCTACTGCTTTCTTCATGACTTATACATGTTCCTATGACTATGAGATTATGCAACTCCCGTTTACCGGAGGAACACTTTGTGTGCTACCAAACGTCACAACGTAACTGGGTGATTATAAAGGTGCTCTACAGGTGCTTCCAAAGGTACTTGTTGGGTTGGCATATTTTGAGATTAGGATTTGTCACTCCGATTGTCGGAGAGGTATCTCTGGGCCCACTCAGTAATGCACATCACTATAAGCCTTGCAAGCATTGTAACTAATGAGTTAGTTGCGGGATGATGTATTACAGAACGAGTAAAGAGACTTGCCGGTAACGAGATTGAACTAGGTATTGAGATACCGACGATCGAATCTCGGGCAAGTAACATACTGATGACAAAGGGAACAACGTATGTTGTTATGCGGTTTGACCGATAAAGATCTTTGTAGAATATGTGGGAGCCAATATGAGCATCCAGGTTCCGCTATTGGTTATTGACCGGAGACGTGTCTCGGTCATGTCTACATTGTTCTCGAACCCGTAGGGTCCGCACGCTTAAAGTTCGATGACGGTTATATTATGAGTTTATGTGTTTCGATGTACCGAAGGTAGTTCGGAGTCCCGGATGAGATCGGGGACATGACGAGGAGTCTCGAAATGGTCGAGATGTAAAGATCGATATATTGGACGACTATATTCGGACATCGGAAAGGTTTCGAGTGGTTCAGGTATTTTTCGGAGTACCGGGGAGTTACGGGAATACGGGGGAAGAAGTATATGGGCCTTATTGGGCTTTAGGGGAGAGGGAGAGGCAGGCCGCGCCCCCCATTGACTAGTACGAATTGGACTAGGGGAGGGGCGGCGCCCCCTCCTGTTGGGGAACGTAGTAATTTCAAAAAAATTCCTACGCACACGCAAGATCATGGTGATGCATAGCAACGAGAGGGGAGAGTGTTGTCCACGTACCCTCGTAGACCGAAAGCGGAAGCGTTAATACAACGCGGTTGATGTAGTCGTACGTCTTCACGATCCGACCGATCAAGTACCGAACGTACGACACCTCCGAGTTCAGCACACGTTCAGCTCGATGACGTCCCTCGAACTCCGATCCAGCCGAGTGTTGAGGGAGAGTTTCGTCAGCACGACGGCGTGGTGACGATGATGATGTTCTACCGACGCAGGGCTTCGCCTGAGCACCGCTACGATATTATCGAGGTGTAATATGGTGGAGGGGGGCACCGCACACGGCTAAAAGATCGTTGATCAATTGTGTGTAGGACTCCCCCCCTTTTCCATGTTGGATTAGGATAGAGAGGGGGAAGAGGTGGAGGGGAGGAAGGAAGGGGGGGCGCCGCCCCCCTCTCCTTGTCCTATTCGGACTGGGGGGGGGGGGGGGGAAGGGGCGCGCGGCCCTGCCCAGGCCTCCTCTCCTCTCTTCCACCTAGGCCCACTAAGGCCCATTAAGTTACCGGGGGGTTCCGATAACCTCCCGGTACTCCGGAAAAATCCCGATTTCACCCGGAACACTTCCGATGTCCAAACATAGGCTTCCAATATATCAATCTTTATGTCTCGACCATTTCGAGACTCCTCGTCATGTCCGTGATCACATCCGGGACTCCGAACAACCTTCGGTACATCAAAACATATAAACTCATAATATAACTGTCATCGTAACGTTAAGCGTGCGGACCCTACGGGTTCGAGAACTATGTAGACATGACCGAGACACCTCTCCGGTCAATAACCAATAGCGGAACCTGGATGCTCATATTGGTTCCCACATCTTCTACGAAGATCTTTATCGGTCAGAACGCATAACAACATACGTTGTTCCCTTTGTCATCGGTATGTTACTTGCCCGAGATTCGATCGTCGGTATCTCGATACCTAGTTCAATCTCGTTACCGGCAAGTCTCTTTACTCATTCCGTAATACATCATCCCGCAACTAACTCATTAGTCACAATGCTTGCAAGGCTTATAGTGATGTGTATTACTGAGTGGGCCCAGAGATACCTCTCCGACAATCGGAGTGACAAATCCTAATCTCGAAATACGCCAACCCAACAAGTACCTTTGGAGACACCTGTAGAGCACCTTTATAATCACCCAGTTACATTGTGACGTTTGGTAGCACACAAAGTGTTCCTCTGGTAAACGGGAGTTGCATAATCTCATAGTCATAGGAACATGTATAAGTCATGAAGAAAGCAATAGCAACATACTAAACGATCGAGTGCTAAGCTAACGGAATGGGTCAAGTCAATCACATCATTCTCCTAATGATGTGATCCCGTTAATCAAATGACAACTCATGTCTATGGCTAGGAAACATAACCATCTTTGATCAACGAGCTAGTCAAGTAGTGGCATACTAGTGACACTCTGTTTGTCTATGTATTCACACATGTATTATGTTTCCGGTTAATACAATTCTAGCATGAATAATAAACATTTATCATGATATAAGGAAATAAATAATAACTTTATTATTGCCTCTAGGGCATATTTCCTTCAGTATCCCACTTGCACTAGAGTCAATAATCTAGATTACACAGTAATGATTCTTACACCCATGGAGTCTTGGTGCTGATCATGTTTTGCTCGTGGAAGAGGCTTAGTCAACGGGTCTGCAACATTCAGATCCGTATGTATCTTGCAAATTTCTATGTCTCCCACCTGGACTAAATCCCGGATGGAATTGAAGCGTCTTTTGATGTGCTTGGTTCTCTTGTGAAATCTGGATTCCTTTGCTAAGGCAATTGCACCAGTATTGTCACAAAAGATTTTCATTGGTCCCGATGCACTAGGTACGACACCTAGATCAGATATGAACTCCTTCATCCAGACTCCTTCATTTGCTGCTTACGAAGCAGCTATGTACTCCGCTTCACACGTAGATCCCGCCACGACACTTTGTTTAGAACTGCACCAACTGACAGCTCCACCGTTCAATGTAAACACGTATCCGGTTTGTGATTTAGAATCGTCCGGATCAGTGTCAAAGCTTGCATCAACGTAACCATTTGCGATGAGCTCTTTGTCACCTCCATAAACGAGAAACATATCCTTAGTCCTTTTCAGGTATTTCAGGATGTTCTTGACCGCTGTCCAGTGATCCACTCCTGGATTAGTTTGGTACCTCCCTGCTAAACTTATAGCAAGGCACACATCAGGTCTGGTACACAGCATTGCATACATGATAGAGCCTATGGCTGAAGCATAGGGAACATCTTTGATCTTCTCTCTATCTTCTGCAGTGGTCGGGCATTGAGTCTTACTCAATCTCACACCTTGTAGTACAGGCAAGAACCCTTTCTTTGCTTGATCCATTTTGAACTTCTTCAAAACTTTGTCAAGGTATGTGCTTTGTGAAAGTCCAATTAAGCATCTTGATCTATCTCTATAGATCTTGATGCCCAATATATATGCAGCTTCACCGAGGTCTTTCATTGAAAAACTCTTATTCAAGTATCCCTTTATGCTATCCAGAAATTCTATATCATTTCCAATTAGCAATATGTCATCCACATATAATATCAGAAATGCTACTGAGCTCCCACTCACTTTCTTGTAAATACAGGCTTCTCCAAAAGTCTGTATAAAACCAAATGCTTTGATCACACTATCAAAGCGTTTATTCCAACTCCGAGAGGCTTGCACCAGTCCATAAATGGATCCTTGGAGCTTGCACACTTTGTTAGCTCCCTTTGGATCAACAAAACCTTCCGGTTGCATCATATACAACTCTTCTTCCAGAAATCCATTCGGGAATGCAATTTTGACATCCATTTGCCAAATTTCATAATCATAAAATGCGGAAATTGCTAACATGATTCGGACAGACTTAAGCATCGCTACGGGTGAGAAGGTCTCATCGTAGTCAATCCCTTGAACTTGTCGAAAACCTTTCGCAACAAGTCGAGCTTTATAGATAGTAACATTACCGTCAGCGTCAGTCTTCTTCTTGAAGATCCATTTATTTTCAATGGCTTGCCGATCATCGGGCAAGTCAACCAAAGTCCACACTTTGTTCTCATACATGGATCCCATCTCGGATTTCATGGCCTCAAGCCATTTTGCGGAATCTGGGCTCACCATTGCTTCTTCATAGTTCATAGGTTCGTCATGGTCTAGTAACATAACCTCCAGAACAGCATTACCGTACCACTCTGGTGCGGATCTTAATCTGGTTGACCTACGAGGTTCATTAATAACTTGATCTGTAGTTTCATGATCATTATCATTAACTTCCTCACTAATTGGTGTAGGTGTCGCAGAAACTGATTTCTGTGATGATCTACTTTCCAATAAGGGAGCAGGTACAGTTACCTCATCAAGTTCTACTTTCCTCCCACTCACTTCTTTCGAGAGAAACTCCTTCTCTAGAAAGGATCCATTCTTAGCAACGAATGTCTTGCCTTCGGATCTGTGATAGAAGGTGTACCCAACAGTCTCCTTTGGGTATCCTATGAAGACACATTTCTCCGATTTAGGTTCGAGATTATCAGGTTGAAGTTTCTTCACATAAGCATCGCAACCCCAAACTTTAAGATACGACAACTTTGGTTTCTTGCCAAACCATAGTTCATAAGGTGTCGTTTCAACGGATTTTGATGGTGCCCTATTTAGAGTGAATGCAGCCGTCTCTAAAGCATAACCCCAAAACGATAGCGGTAAATCAGTAAGAGACATCATAGATCGCACCATATCTAGTAAAGTACGATTACGACGTTCGGACACACCATTACGTTGTGGTGTTCCGGGTGGCGTGAGTTGCGAAACTATTCTGCATTGTTTCAAATGTAGGCAAAACTCGTAACTCAAATATTCTCCTCCATGATCTGACCGTAGAAACTTTATTTTCTTGTTACGATGATTTTCAACTTTGCTCTGAAATTCTTTGAACTTTTCAAATGTTTCAGACTTATGTTTCATTAAGTAGATATACCCATATCTGCTCAAATCATCTGTGAAGTGAGAAAATAACGATATCCGCCACGAGCCTCAATATTCATCGGACCACATACATCTGTATGTATGATTTCCAACAAATTAGTTGCTCTCTCCATAGTACCGGAGAACGGTGTTTTAGTCATCTTGCCCATGAGACACGGTTCGCAAGTACCAAGTGATTCATAATCAAGTGATTCCAAAAGTCCATCAGTATGGAGTTTCTTCATGCGCTTTACACCGATATGACCTAAACGACAGTGCCACAAATAAGTTGCACTATCATTATCAACTCTGCATCTTTTGGCTTCAATATTATGAATATGTGTATCACTACTATCGAGATTCAACAAAAATAGACCACTCTTCAAGGGTGCATGACCATAAAAGATATTATTCATATAAATAGAACAACCATTATTCTCTGATTTAAATGAATAACCGTCTCGCATCAAACAAGATCTAGATATAATGTTCATGCTTAACGCTGGCACCAAATAACAATTATTTAGGTCTAAAACTAATCCCGAAGGTAGATGTAGAGGTAGCGTGCCGACCGCGATCACATCGACTTTGGAACCATTTCCCACGCGCATCGTCACCTCGTCCTTAACCAATCTTCGCTTAATCCGTAGCCCCTGCTTCGAGTTGCAAATATTAGCAACAGAACCAGTATCAAATACCCAGGTGCTACTGCGAGCATTAGTAAGGTACACATCAATAACATGTATATCACATATACCTTTGTTCTCCTTGCCATCCTTCTTATCCGCCAAATACTTGGGGCAGTTCCGCTTCCAGTGACCAGTCTGCTTGCAGTAGAAGCACTCAGTCTCAGGCTTAGGTCTAGACTTGGGTTTCTTCTCCTGAACAGCAACTTGCTTGCTGTTCTTTTTGAAGTTCCCCTTCTTCTTCCCTTTGCCCTTTTTCTTGAAACTAGTGGTCTTATTGACCATCAACACTTGATGCTCCTTTTTGATTTCTACCTCCGCTGCCTTTAGCATTGCGAAGAGCTCGGGAATTGTCTTATTCATCCCTTGCATGTTATAGTTCATCATGAAGCTCTTGTAGCTTGGTGGCAGTGATTGAAGAATTCTGTCAATGACGCTATCATCCGGAAGATTAACTCCCAGTTGATCAAGTGATTATTATACCCAGACATTTTGAGTATATGCTCACTGACATAACTATTCTCTTCCATCTTGCAGCTGTAGAACTTATTGGAGACTTCATATCTCTCAATCCGGGCATTTGCTTGAAATATTAACTTCAACTCCTGGAACATCTCATATGCTCCATGACATTCAAAACTTCGTTGAAGACCCGGTTCTAAGCCGTAAAGCATGGCACACTGAACTATCGAGTAGTCATCAGCTTTGCTCTGCCAGACGTTCATAACTTCTGGTGTTGCTCTTGCAGCAGGCCTGGCACCCAGCGGTGCTTCCAGGACGTAATTCTTCTGTGCAGCAATGAGGATAATCCTCAAGTTACGGACCCAGTCCGTGTAATTGCTACCATCATCTTTCAACTTTGCTTTCTCAAGGAACGCATTAAAATTCAACGGAACAACAGCACGGGCCATCTATCTACAATTAACATAGACAAGCAAGATACTATCAGGTACTAAGTTCATGATAAATTTAAGTTCTATTAATCATATTACTTAAGAACTCCCACTTAGATAGACATCTCTCTAATCATCTAAGTGAATACGTGATCCAAATCAACTAAACCATAACCGATCATCACGTGAAATGGAGTAGTTTTCAATGGTGAACATCACTATGTTGATCATATCTACTATATGATTCACGCTCGACCTTTCGGTCTCAGTGTTCCGAGGCCATATCTGCATATGCTAGGCTCGTCAAGTTTAACCTGAGTATTCCGCGTGTGCAACTGTTTTGCACCCGTTGTATTTGAACGTAGATCCTATCACACCCGATCATCACGTGGTGTCTCAGCACAAAGAACTTTCGCAACGGTGCATACTCAGGGAGAACACTTTTATCTTGAAATTTTTAGTGAGAGATCATCTTATAATGCTGCCGTCAATCAAAGCAAGATAAGATGCATAAAAGATAAACATCACATGCAATCAATATAAGTGATATGATATGGCCATCATCATCTTGTGCTTGTGATCTCCATCTCCGAAGCACCGTCATGATCACCATCGTCACCGGCGCGACACCTTGATCTCCATTGTAGTATCGTTGTCGTCTCGCCAACTATTGCTTTTACAACTATCGCTACCGCTTAGTGATAAAGTAAAACAATTACATGGCGATTGCATTGCATACAATAAAGCGACAACCATATGGCTCCTGCCAGTTGCCGATAACTCGGTTACAAAACATGATCATCTCATACAATAAAATATAGCATCATGTCTTGACCATATCACATCACAACATGCCCTACAAAAACAAGTTAGACGTCCTCTACTTTGTTGTTGCAAGTTTTACGTGGCTGCTACGGGCTTAGCAAGAACCGTTCTTACCTACGCATCAAAACCACAACGATAGTTTGTCAAGTTGGTGCTGTTTTAACCTTCGCAAGGACCGGGCGTAGCCACACTCGGTTCAACTAAAGTGAGAGAGACAGACACCCGCCAGTCACCTTTAAGCAACGAGTGCTCGCAACGGTGAAACCAGTCTCGCGTAAGCGTGCGCGTAATGTCGGTCCGGGCCGCTTCATCTCACAATACCGCTGAACCAAAGTATGACATGCTGGTAAGCAGTATGACTTATATCGCCCACAACTCACTTGTGTTCTACTCGTGCACAACAGCAACGCATAAAACCAGGCTCGGATGCCACTGTTGGGGAACGTAGTAATTTCAAAAAATTTCCTACGCACACACAAGATCATGGTGATGCATAGCAACGAGAGGGGAGAGTGTTGTCCACGTACCCTCGTAGACCGAAAGCGGAAGCGTTAATACGACGCGGTTGATGTAGTCGTACGTCTTCACGATCCGACCGATCAAGTAGCGAACGTACGACAACTCCGAGTTCAGCACACGTTCAGCTTGATGACGTCCCTCGAACTCCGATCAAGCCGAGTGTTGAGGGAGAGTTTCGTCAGGACGACGGCGTGGTGACGATGATGATGTTCTACCGACGCAGGGCTTCGCCTAAGCACCGCTACGATATTATCGAGGTGTAATATGGTGGAGGGGGGCACCGCACACGGCTAAAAGATCATTGATCAATTGTGTGTCTAGAGGTGCCCCCTGCCCCCGTATATAAAGGAGCAAGGGGGAGGCCGCCGGCCAAGGAGGAGAGGCGCGCCAGGAGGAGTCCTACTCCTACCGGGAGTAGAACTCCCCCCTTTTCCATGTTGGACTAGGAGAGAGAGGGGGAAGAGGTGGAGGGGAGGAAGGAAGGGGGGCGCCGCCCCCCTCTCCTTGTCCTATTCGGACTGGGGGGGGGAAGGGGCGCGCGGCCCTGCCCTGGCCTCTTCTCCTCTCTTCCACCTAGGCCCACTAAGGCCCATTAAGTTACCGGGGGGTTCCGATAACCTCCCGGTACTCCGGAAAAATCCCGATTTCACCCGGAACACTTCCGATGTCCAAACATAGGCTTCCAATATATCAATCTTTATGTCTTGACCATTTCGAGACTCCTCGTCATGTCCGTGATCACATCCGGGACTCCGAACAACCTTCGGTACATCAAAACATATAAACTCATAATGTAACTGTCATCGTAACGTTAAGCGTGCGGACCCTACGGGTTCGAGAACTATGTAGACATGACCGAGACACCTCTCCGGTCAATAACCAATAGCGGAACCTGGATGCTCATATTGGTTCCCACATATTCTACGAAGATCTTTATCGGTCAGACCGCATAACAACATACGTTATTCCCTTTGTCATCGGTATGTTACTTGCCCGAGATTCGATCGTCGGTATCTCGATACCTAGTTCAATCTCGTTACCGGCAAGTCTCTTTACTCGTTCCGTAATACATCATCCCGCAACTAACTCATTAGTCACAATGCTTGCAAGGCTTATAGTGATGTGTATTACTGAGTGGGCCCAGAGATACCTCTCCGACAATCGGAGTGACAAATCCTAATCTCGAAATACGCCAACCCAACAAGTACCTTTGGAGACACCTGTAGAGCACCTTTATAATCACCCAGTTACGTTGTGACATTTGGTAGCACACAAAGTGTTCCTCCGGTAAACGGGAGTTGCATAATCTCATAGTCATAGGAACATGTATAAGTCATGAAGAAAGCAATAACAACATACTAAACGATTGAGTGCTAAGCTAATGGAATGGGTCAAGTCAATCACATCATTCTCCTAATGATGTGATCCCGTTAATCAAATGACAACTCATGTCTATGGCTAGGAAACATAACCATCTTTGATCAATGAGCTAGTCAAGTAGAGGCATACTAGTGACACTCTGTTTGTCTATGTATTCACACATGTATTATGTTTCCGATTAATACAATTCTAGCATGAATAATAAACATTTATCATGATATAAGGAAATAAATAATAATTTTATTATTGCCTCTAGGGCATATTTCCTTCACCTCCTTCCTTCTCTTCCCTCTTCCCTTTCCTTGCTCCTACTCCTACTACTTGGAAGGGGGGGAATCCTACTCCCGGTGGGAGTAGGACTCCTCCTAGGGCGCGCCATAGAGAGGGCCGGACCTTCCCCTCCTCCACTCCTTTATATACGGGGAGGGGGGCACCCCTTGGAGACACAACAATTGATCTCTTGATCTCTTAGCCGTGTGCGGTGCCCCCCTCCACCATAATCCACCTTGATTATATCGTAGCGGTGCTTAGGCGAAGCCCTGCATCGGTAGAACATCATCATCGTCACCACGCCATCGTGCTGACGGAACTCTCCCTCAAAGCTCGGCTGGATCGGAGTTCGAGGGACGTCATCGAGTTGAACGTGTGCAGAACTCGGAGGTGCCGTGCGTTCGGTACTTGATCGGTCGGATCGTGAAGACGTACGACTACATCAAACGCGTGGTGCTAACGCTTCCGCTTTCGGTCTACGAGGGTACGTGGACACACTCTCCCCTCTCGTTGCTATGCATCACCATGATCTTGCGTGTGCGTAGGATTTTTTTTGAAATTACTACGTTCCCCAACAGTGGCATCCGAGCCTGGTTTTATGCGTAAATGTTATATGCACGAGTAGAACACAAGTGAGTTGTGGGCGATACAAGTCATACTGCTTACCAGCATGTCACACTTTGGTTCGGCGGTATTGTTGGATGACGCGGCCCGGACCGACATTACGCGTACGCTTACGCGAGATTGGTTCTACCGACGTGCTTTGCACACAGGTGGCTGGCGGGTGTCAGTTTCTCCAACTTTAGTTGAACCGAGTGTGGCTACGCCCGGTCCGTGAGAAGGTTAAAACAACACTAACTTGACGAACTATCATTGTGGTTTTGATGCGTAGGTAAGAACGGTTCTTGCTCAGCCCGTAGCAGCCACGTAAAACTTGCAACAACAAAGTAGAGGACGTCTAACTTGTTTTTGCAGGGCATGTTGTGACGTGATATGGTCAAGATGTGATGAGATATAAGTTGTTGTATGAGATGATCATGTTTTGTTGAAGTTATCGGCAACTGGCAAAAGCTTTATGGTTGTCTCTTTATTGCATAAGATGCAAGCGCCAAATAATTGCTTTACATTATCGCTATGTGATAGCAATAGTTGCAAGAGCAATAGTTGGCGAGACGACCATGTGACGACACATTGATATAGATCAAGATGATGGAGATCATGGTGTCATGCCGGTGACGATGGAGTCATGACCATGCTTTGGAGATGGAGATTAAAGGCACAAGATGATGATGGCCATATCATGTCACATATTATGATTGCATGTGATGTTTATCTTTTATACATCTTATTTTGCTTAGTTCGGCGGTAGCTTTATAAGATGATCTCTCACTAAATTTCAAGGTATAAGTGTTCTCCCTGAGTATGCACCGTTGCGAAAGTTCTTCGTGCTGAGACACCACGTGATGATCGGGTGTGATAGGCTCTACGTTCAAATACAACGGGTGCAAAACAGTTGCACACGCGGAATACTCAGGTTAAACTTGACGAGCCTAGCATATAACAGATATGGCCTCGGAACACTGAGACCGAAAGGTCGAGCGTGAATCATATAATAGACATGATCAACATAGTGATGTTCACCATTGAAACTACTCCATCTCACGTGATGATCGGACATGGTTTAGTTGATATAGATGACGTGATCACTTAGAAGAATAGAGGGATGTCTATCTAAGTGGAAGTTCTTAAGTAATATGATTAATTGAACTTTAATTTATCATGAACTTAGTCCTGGTAGTATTAGCATGTCTATGTTGTAAATCAATAGCTCGCGTTTAGCTCCCCTGTTTTATTTTGATACTTTCCTTGAGAAAACTGAGTTGAAAGATGTTAGTAGCAATGATGCGGATTGGATCCGTGATCTGAGGATTATCCTCATTGCTGCACAGAAGAATTATGTCCTTGATGCACCGCTAGGTAACAGACCTATTGCAGGAACAGACGCAGACGTTATGAACGTTTGGCTAGCTCAATATGATGACTACTTGATAGTTTAGTGCACCATGCTTAACGGCTTAGAATCGGGACTTCAGAGACGTTTTGAACGTCATGGACCATATGAGATGTTCTAGGAGTTGAAGTTAATATTTCAAGCAAATACCCGAGTTGAGAGATATGAAGTCTCCAACAAGTTCTATAGCTAAAAGACGGAGGAGAATAGCTCAAGCAGTGAGCATGTGCTCAGATTGTCTGGGTACTACAATCGCTTGAATCAAGTGGGAGTTAATCTTCCAGATAAAATAGTGATTGACAGAATTCTCTAGTCACCATCACCAAGTTAGTAGAACTTCGTGATGAACTATAATATGCAAGGGATGATGAAAACAATTCCCAAGCTCTTCGCGATGCTATAATCGGCGAAGGTAGAAATCAAGAAAAACATCAAGTGTTGATGGTTGACAAGACCACTAGTTTCAAGAAAAGGGCAAAGGGAAGAAGGGGAACTTCAAGAAGAATGGCAAGCGAGTTGCTGCTCAAGTGAAGAAGCCCAAGTCTGGATCTAAGCCTGAGACTGAGTACTTCTACTGCAAAGGAACTGGTCACTGGAAGCGGAACTGCCCCAAGTATTTGGCGGATAAGAAGGATGGCAAATTGAACAAAAGTATATTTGATATACATGTTATTGATGTGTACTTTACTAGTGTTTATAGCAACCCGTCAGTATTTGATACTGGTTTAGTTGCTAAGAGTAGTAACTTAAAACAGGAGTTGCAAAATGAACAGAGACTAGTTAAGGATGAAGTGACGATGTGTGTTGGAAGTAGTTCCAAGATTGATGTGATCATCATCGCACAATCCATATAACTTTCGGGATTAGTGTTGAACCTAAATAAGTGTTATTTGGTGTTTGCATTGAGCATGAATATGATTGGATCATTGTTTATTGCAAAACGATTATTCATGTAAGTTGGAGAATAATTGTTGTTCTGTTTACATGAATAAAACCTTCTATGGTCATACACCCAATGAAAATGGTTTGTTGGATCTCGATCGTGGTGATACACATTTTCATAATATTGAAGCCAAAAGATGCAAAGTTAATAATGATAGTGCAAATTATTTGTGGCACTGCCGTTTAGGTCATATTGGTGTAAAGCGCATGAAGAAACTCCATGCTGATGGACTTTTGGAATCACTTGATTATGAATCACTTGATGCTTGCGAACCATGCCTCATGGGCAAGATAACTAAGACTCCGTTCTCCGGAACAATGGAACGAGCAACTGACTTATTGGAAATAATACATACTGATGTATGCGGTCCGATGAGTGTTAAGGCTCACGGCAAGTATTGTTATTTTCTGACCTTCACAGATGATTTGAGCAGATATGGGTATATCTACTTGATGAAACACAAGTCTGAAACATTGGAAAAGTTCAGAGAATTTCAGAGTGAAGTGGAGAATCATCGTAACAAGAAAATAAAAGTTTCTACGATATGATCGCAGGGGTAAAATATTTGAGTTACGAGTTTGGCCTTCAGTTAAAACAATGTGAAATAGTTTCACTACTCACGCCACCTGGAACACCACAGTGTAATGGTGTGTCCGAACATCATAACCGTACTTTATTAGATATGGTGCGATCTATGATGTCTCTTACCGATCTACCACTATCGTTTTGGGGTTATGCATTAGAGACAACTGCATTCAAGTTAAATAGGGCACCATCTAAATCCGTTGAGACGACACCGTATGAACTATGGTTTGGCAAGAAACCAAAGCTGTCGTTTCTTAAAGTTTGGGGTTGCGATGCTTATGTGAAGAAACTTCAACCTGATAAGCTCGAACCTAAATCGGAGAAATGCGTCTTCATAGGATACCCAAAATAAAATGTTGGGTACACCTTCTATCACAGATCCGAAGGCAAGATATTCGTTGCTGAGAATGGATCCTTTCTAGAGAAGGAGTTTATCTCAAAAGAAGTGAGTGGGAGGAAAGTAGAACTTGATGAGGTAACTGTACCTACTCCCTTATTGGAAAGTAGTTCATCACAGAAACCGGTTCCTGTGACACCTACACCAATTAGTGAGGAAGCTAATGATGATGATCATGAAACTTCAGATCAAGTTACTACCGAACCTCGTAGGTCAACCAGAGTAAGATCCGCACCAGAGTGGTATGGTGATCCTGTTCTGGAGGTCATGTTACTTGACCGTGACGAACCTACGAACTATGAAGAAGCGATGGTGAGCCCAGATTCTGCAAAATGGCTTGAGGCCATGAAATCTGAGATGAGATCCATGTATGAGAACAAAGTATGGACTTTGATTGACTTGCCCAACGATCGGCGAGCCATTGAGATTAAATGGATCTTCAAGAGTAAGACGGACGCTGATAGTAGTGTTACTATCTACAAAGCTAGAATTGTCGCAAAAGGTTTTCGACAAGTTTAAGGTGTTGACTACGATGAGAGTTTCTCACTCGTATCTATGCTTAAGTTTGTCCGAATCATGTTAGCAATTGCCGCATTTTATGAAATCTGGCAAATGGATAAACAAAACTGCATTCCTTAATGGATTTATTAAAGAAGAGTTGTATATGATGCAACGAGAAGGTTTTGTCAATCCTAAAGGTGCTAACAAAATATGCAAGCTCCAGCGATCCATCTATGGACTGGTGCAAGCATCTCGGAGTTGGAATATACGCTTTGATAAGTTGATCAAAGGATATAGTTTTATACAGACTTGCGGTGAAGCCTGTATTTACAAGAAAGTGAGTGGGAGCACTACAACATTTCTGATAAGTATATGTGAATGACATATTGTTGATCGGAAATAATGTAGAATTATTCTGCAAAGCATAAAGGAGTGTTTGAAAGGAGTTTTTCAAAGAAAGACCTCGGTGAAGCTACTTACATATTGAGCATCAAGATCTATAGAGATAGATCAAGACGCTTGATAAGTTTTTCAATGAGTACATACCTTGACAAGATTTTGAAGTAGTTCAAAATGGAACAGTCAAAGAAAGAGTTCTTGCCTGTGTTACAAGGTGTGAAATTGAGTAAGACTCAAAGCCCGACCACGATAGAAGATAGAAAGAGAATCAAAGTCATTCCCTATGCCTGAGCCATAGGTTCTATAAAGTATGCCATGCTGTGTACCAGATCTATTGTATACCCTACACTGATTTTGACAAGGGAGTACAATAGTGATCTAGGAGTAGATCACTGGACAGCGGTCAAAATTATCCTTAGTGGAATAAGGATATGTTTCTCGATTATGGAGGTGACAAAAAGGTTTGTCGTAAAGGGTTACGTCGATGCAAATTTTGACACTGATCCAGATGACTCTAAGTCTCAATCTGGATACATATTGAAAGTGGGAGCAATTAGCTAGAGTAGCTCCGTGCAGAGCATTTTTGACATAGAAATTTGCAAAATACATACGGATCTGAATGTGGCAGACCCGTTGACTAAACTTCTCTCACAAGCAAAACATGATCACACCTTAGTACTCTTTGGGTGTTAATCACATAGCGATGTGAACTAGATTATTGACTCTAGTAAACCCTTTGCGTGTTGGTCACATGACGATGTGAACTATGGGTGTTAATCACATGGTGATGTGAACTATTGGTATTAAATCACATGGTGATGTGAACTAGATTATTGACTCTAGTGCAAGTGGGAGACTGAAGGAAATATGCCCTGGAGGCAATAATAAAGTTATTATTTATTTCCTTATATCATGATAAATGTTTATTATTCATGCTAGAATTGTATTAACCGGAAACATAATACATGTGTGAATACATAGACAAACAGAGTGTCACTAGTATGCCTCTACTTGACTAGCTCGTTAATTAAAGATGGTTATGTTTCCTAACCATAGACATGAGTTGTCATTTGATTAACGGGATCACTAATGATGTGATTGACTTGACCCATTCCATTAGCTTAGCACTCGATCGTTTAGTATGTTGCTACTGCTTTCTTCATGACTTATACATGTTCCTATGACTATGAGATTATGCAACTCCCGTTTACCGGAGGAACACTTTGTGTGCTACCAAACGTCACAACGTAACTAGGTGATTATAAAGGTGCTCTATAGGTGCTTCCAAAGGTACTTGTTGGGTTGGCGTATTTCGAGATTAGGATTTGTCACTCCGATTGTCGGAGAGGTATCTCTGGGCCCACTCAGTAATGCACATCACTATAAGCCTTGCAAGCATTGTAACTAATGAGTTAGTTGCAGGATGATGTATTACGGAACGAGTAAAGAGACTTGCCGGTAACGAGATTGAACTAGGTATTGAGATACCGACGGTCGAATCTCGGGAAGTAACATACTGATGACAAAGGGAACAATGTATGTTGTTATGCGGTTTGACCGATAAAGATCTTCGTAGAATATGTGGGAGCCAATATGAGCATCCAGGTTCCGCTATTGGTTATTGACCGGAGACGTGTCTCGGTCATGTCTACATTGTTCTCGAACCCGTAGGGCCCGCACGCTTAAAGTTCAATGACGGTTATATTATGAGTTTATATGTTTTGATGTACCGAAGGTAGTTCGGAGTCCCGGATGAGATCGGGGACATGACGAGGAGTCTCGAAATGGTCAAGACGTAAAGATCGATATATTGGACGACTATATTCGGACATCGGAAAGGTTCCGAATGGTTCAGGTATTTTTCGGAGTACCGGGGAGTTACAGGAATACAGGGGAAGAAGTATATGGGCCTTATTGGGCTTTAGGGGAGAGGGAGAGGCAGGCCGCGCCCCCCCATTGACTAGTCCGAATTGGACTAGGGGGAGGGGCGGCGCCCCCTCCTTCCTTCTCTTCCCTCTTCCCTTTCCTTGACTCCTACTCCTACTACTTGGAAGGGGGGAATCCTACTCCCGGTGGGAGTAGGACTCCTCCTAGGGCGCGCCATAGAGAGGGCCGGCCCTCCCCCTCCTCCACTCCTTTATATACGGGGAGGGGGGCACCCCTTGGAGACACAACAATTGATCTCTTGATCTCTTAGCCGTGTGCGGTGCCCCCCTCCATCATAATCCACCTCGATTATATCGTAGCGGTGCTTCGGCGAAGCCCTGCGTCGGTAGAACATCATCATCGTCACCACGCCATCGTGCTGACGGAACTCTCCCTCAAAGCTCGGCTGGATCAGAGTTCGAGGGATGTCATCGAGTTGAACGTGTGCAGAACTCGGAGATGCCGTGCGTTCGGTACATGATCGGTCGGGTTGTGAAGACGTACGACTACATCAACCGCGTTGTGCTAACGCTTCCGCTTTCGGTCTACGAGGGTACGTGGACACACTCTCCCCTCTCGTTGCTATGCATCACCATGATCTTGCGTGTGCGTAGGAATTTTTTTGAAATTACTACGTTCCCCAACACCCAAGGCACCCCAAGTAAATATCCAAGGAGACTCAAGCGTCTAAGCTTGGGGATCCCCCGGAAGGCATCTCATCTTTCTTCAACAAGTATCCGTATCTTTTCGTTTTCGTTTCGTTCATGTGGTATGCATAAATCTTGGAGCATTTTTGTTTAGTTTTCATTTTTATTTTATGCACCATGCTGGTATGAGATAGTCCATGGTTGATCTATAGAATGCTCATTGCACTTCACTTATATCTTTTGAGTATGGCTTTATAGAATGCTTCATGTGCTTCACTCATATCATTTGAAGTTTAGATTGCCTGTTTCTCTTCACATAGAAAACCGTTGTTTGTAGAATACTCTTTTGCTTCACTTATATTTTTTAGAGCATGATCTTTTTTAGAAAGAATTAAACTCTCATGCTTCACTTATATCTATTTAGAGAGTCAACAGGAAGTGGTCAATTGCATGGTTAGTCATGAAATCCTACATAAAACTTGTGGATCACTGAATATGATATGTTTGATTCCTTGCAATAGTTTTGTGATATAGAGATGATAATATGTGGGAGGTACTAGTAAACGGTTGTGGTTAGTAAGAATATTGGTGTTAAGGCTTGTGATTCCCGAAGCATGCACGTATAGTCTCTCGTTATGCTATGAAGTTGGAGCATGATTTATTATTGATTGTCTTCCTTATGAGTGGCCGTCGGGGACAAGCGATGGTCTTTTCCTACCAATCTATCCCCTAGGGACATGCATAGTAGTACTTTGCTTCGAGGGCTAATAAACTTTTGCAATAATTATATGAGTTCTTTATGACTAATGTGAGTCCATGGATTATATGCACTCTTACCTTTCCGCAATTTGCTAGCCTCTTCGGTACTGTGCATTGCCCTTTCTCACCTCGAGAGTCGGTGCAAACTTCGCCGGTGCATCCGAACCCCGTGATATGGTACGCTCTATCACACATAAGCCTTATTATATCTTCCTCAAAACAGCCACCATGCCTACCTATTATGGCCTTTCCATAGCCATTCCGAGATATATTGTGAAAGTTCAACTAATCCCCGGGTGGTTTTGGTAATTTATAACAACATATAGCTCACTGAACTAATATCCATTCAAGTTTAATATTTCAGAAAGTTCAATGAATGGCATGGCATGGACTAGGAATGTGGACCCCTCAAAATGCTAAGGACACATATTGGCAAAGCTCAAGACTCTTCATTTTACTTTTAGTGATCCAAGATCACATTGAGTCCATAGGAAAGCCAATACTATTAAAAGGGGATGAGGTGTTGCTTAATGGCTTGCTTGCTCAAAGTGCTTAGTGATATAGCTCCAAATACCCTCAACCACTTTCTCATTCCAAATATGTCAAAAACCCAAAGTCAAACTCGGCCCCAGCGAATCATCCTATCCGAAGCCACCGAGTTCATATGACATAGCCACTGCCATAAACCCTAAAAGTTTTGTCACACCGATACAGATCTCGGTCTCACTGAGATGGCCCTGCTAGCGCTCTATGACTTGTTGCATTCATTTCGGTCTCACTGAGTTATGCAATCGATCACACTGAGTTGGCTTGACATTCGCTCTATTGCTTATTGCTTCACTTTGGTCTCACCGAATTGATGCAATCGGCACCACCGAGTTGATGTTTGCCCTAAGCCCTAGTACATCGGTCCCACCAAGTTGTTCCAGTCGGTCCCACCGAGATTCCTAACGTTCACATTTTGAACTAGATCGGTCTCACCGAGTTCTTCTATTCGGTCCGACCGAGTTGGGTCAAATGTGTGTAACGGTTGGATTTTGTGTGGAGGCTATATATACCCCTCCACCCCCTTCTCCATATGTGAGAGAGCCATCAGAACGTGCCTACACTTCCAGCATACATTTTTTGAGAGAGAACCACCTACTCATGTGTTGAGGTCAAGATTGTTGTGTTAGTCCCTGCATCAATAGTTGACACGCATAGTTGACGATGAAATACCAAGAATATATCATATGTCCTAGTATTACATCATGGATCCGGTCTCTTTTACAAACGTACCTGCTCTGCTCAGTACTAGTTTACAATATTCATGCAGCAAAAAAGTAATATCTAGTCTTGTGGCGTCCATGCACTCCCATGCAAGAGTTGAGTGTAGCATCATAACCCTACTTCGTATCTCTCCTTCGATACGTAAACTTGCAAGATGATACATTGCAGCCACAAGGGCAATGTATTTAATGTATTGGCAAGCTTCACCATGAATGGCTTATCGGAAATAAACTTGCATTTTGGTGTAAGGCTGGCTTCCATTTTGCACGATATAGTTCTTCCCTACCTTTGTAGTAAGTGTTCTATTCTATTAGCAATACATATTTGGGCCCACTGTTCTCACACAGCTGCCCTTGACCAGCTCCACAGGTTAACCACGATCTCACACCAGGCACCTGGGTTAGTGAGTGGCCCACCATGTTCGAACAGCTGCCCTAGACCAGCTCCACAAGTTAACCATGGATCTCCACACCAGGCACCTTGGTTAGCCAATATTCCCTTATTAAACCCTTCAAATTTTATTAAGAAGAGGTGATGAGATCAAGCTGACAATTCTCAGTAGATTTGCTCAAAAGTTGTCCATAACTGGGGACACGACTAATCATGATCAGTTTTTACACTCTTGCAGAGATTTGTGTACTTTGCCCGTGATTCCCAGTCACACCCTTCTGCTACTAAACTTCACCTTTTAAGTAGCTAGGTATACCAAGATGATAGTTTTGGGAAGTAGTAGCCCACACCCAATGGCAGAGCCAGTCCAATCTACATGCAATAATCTACATCTGTTAATCATGCCGGAGAGGGTTCCCCCAACTTACTTGGTCAAGACATAGCCCATACTAACTCATCGTTACACATGGAAGCTACTCAACTTTGAACTCGTACAATCTCTTTGAGTCTGGGCAGTCGCCCACACAACACGCGACCACCAAAGAAATATCGAAGCACTGCCAAGATGATTCATTAATTAAGTTGTTATTAAGTAGTCATCCATAAAGTAACCTTTAAGTAATGATGTTCCCAGTCCACATAATAGCAAGCAACTACTCGTTGGTTACAAGGCCAGGGTAGCGGGACCTAAGTTTCTTCTATTGGGTTCGTGCCTACTAAAGCAAAATCCTATAGGAGATTCCTAGCTGGAAAAACTACAATGCAAGAAAACATAGGTTATGGTCAAAGATTCCATTTGCCTAGTATTTACAATTCTTCAATCTTACAATCTTGATCAAGTTACTCTTCGTTCTCCATACAATCTAACGTAAGTAAAGAGTAATTGTAAGCAACCATACAATTCAAATCAAACATACAACAAGTGCAGGGCATGGTGTTAGTGTCAATGTGTTGTGAGATCATGTTTCATGTGTTAACTCATAAGAGTTTGGAAAATAACATAGTGGTTGTTAATTGAAATACATGTGACATAAGGGTTCACATGCAAGTTTCAAATTTAAGGGGTTCTTCACATAAGGAGTATGTGATGCCAAGTTGTGGTTGCCAGACTCAATAAAGGAACCTTATAACTAGAGTCAAGGTCTATGAATTCATGTTTAAGTTTGAATGATAATTCAACTTGTTGACCTTTCATGGGCTTGGATACACTAGGCTAGGCTAGGTTTCATTTGAGGTTCACTATTGGTCTTGTCCTGGGTTGATTTCATACTAGACTTGGTTTAAACTCTTGAACTCCACATTTGAATTGGTTTCAGATAATTTGAATTAGGTTCAACTAAGTCAAATAAGCTCATCTAGGTTCAAGTTCAACTATTTCCTAGTTGACAAGTGTTGGTTCATGAATTCACTTGCTTAAGGTTTCATTTGATTTAAATTAAAGGACTTTGTGTTGCATTTAAGCTTAAACTAAATTTAAACTGTGTTTATTATTTCCCTAAAGTCAAATGCAAATCCAAGAATGTTTTCTAACATTTATTTCTAAGTTTCATTCAAGTTTGAACTAAAGTCAAATGTAAATCCAAAGTTATTACTCCCTCCATCCACACACACACACACACACACACACACACACACACACACACACATATATATATATATATATATATAGGGCCTAATACATTTTTTGAGGTTCCATTTGACCATATATAGGTTAGAGCAGTAATATATGACATGCGTATTACACAAAGCATATTGTTAGATTCGTATGTGAAAGGAGTTTCTAATGATATAATTTTTATATTGTACATCTCATGCATTGTTAATGTTGTCAATGGTCAAGCGCAACCTCAAAAACCGTATTAGGCCCCCTCTGACCCATCTTCAATTTATTTTGGTTATTACTTTTTGGGAAATTATTTCCTATTTAAACCCTTTAGGGTTTTATTTTGCTTCCTATCTTCAGTGGCTTGGGTTTCAACTAAGCAGAACTAAGTTCAACTATTTTTGTAGGGTCGTTGACCCTCCTAAGTGAACACTCAAGGTCAAACAAAGTCAATCAAGAAACAATCCTAGGAAAAATTTAGCCAACTAGCAAGCAAGCATAGGTTTTCCTAGAAAAAAATTAATTCCCTATGAAAATTTTGACATACACCAGAGATGGACCACCAACAAGGATCCCGACTGTAGGCCTACCAGGGGGGCCAATAGGCCCACACACACCTAACGACACAAGGGAGCCTGGGGGAAGGATAAGCATTCCCTAATCACCTTGATCCCCAAATTGATGGCGGCGATGACCTAGATCGCATCTCCCTTTGTAAAACCCTAGCCTCCACCATGTATATAAGGGGAGGCTACTAGGGGGCTCTCATTCCCATCTACTCTCTCGTAGAACACTCTGGGTAGTATCATTCACCCCATTGTAAACCCTCGCATGAGGTATTCCATCATCAATATACAAAACAACAAGCAGGGCGTAGGGTATTGCTCCATCATGGAGTCCCGAACCTGGTAAATTCCTCGTGCGACCTCCGACCTGTGACTTCCAACTATGCAAGACAACCTAACGAGGGTACTGATGGAAATCTACACCATCACCCCCTCCCAGTTGGCTCTGGTTCTTGATGGTCTATATATTCTCCAGAAACTCCACCCTAATTATCGTGCATTTTTCTGGCGCCACCACTTCACGATTCTGAGGCTATCTTCGTTTTCAGACTTGATCTGGTACTCTGTCAGAGGGGGAATTCATCTCCACCATCACCAACATTGATCCTCATGCTCCAAGATCAGTTGTGAGTAGTCCACCCCTGGACTACGGGTCCATGGCAGTAGCCAAGTTGTAATCTCTCCTCTTGATATGTTTGAATTTTTAATACAATAGCCATATGAGTTGCCTTTAATGATTATGGTTACTCTAATGTATTCGTAGCGGTGATGTTGATCGTGTGATGAATTATTTATTTGTGTTTAGGTTTATCAATGCCATCTTGGTTGATCTATAGATGTGTATTTCTCTCTGGTTGCTTGTTTACTCTTGGCCAGTTTAGATCTGTAATCAGTAACGAGGAAAGTGTGCATTAGTTGGGTTCAATCTTGCTCGTAAAAGTCCTATATAGAATTGTTTCCACTAAGGGTTAAGCTTTATTAGATGATTCATTGAAATCCCATAAACAATAGTATATCCCCTTGCTCAAAGCAATTACTTGTGTGCACACTTAAAGTACAGATGGTGTAGATGGATCTCGATCTATGGACGAGTTATTTAGCTGTAAGATGTAGAGGATATCTCGATCTAATAGTATTATGGGTGTGCTGCGTATGTTGAATCAACAAGTTTATATGTTTGACATGAGCATGAAATATTTCATTATGTACCTTTTCACATGATTGTGTTACTCACCGCACTTTAATATATTAGAGAGATGCACTTGGTGAACTTATGAACCACATTCCAGTTTTTAGCATAAGAATCACCTTGCAACAACTTTTACACTTACTTTTATTTTCAGTTTTCTTTTATTCTGAAATTACAAAAATATTTGTCGGGGGGATGGACCCCGGGCAGGCAACGGAACCTGGATCCCTTTCAAAAACATCGGGGCTGGCAACGCCCCTCAATTCGGCTCGCCCCTAGCCGGCTTCCCAGTGCAACCCGGCCAGGTTCCACAACCCGGCCAAGCCAGCTGGCACATGCCGGCCAGTTCCCGCAAGACAAACCTCCATCGACAAACAATCATGGCTACAATGCGCCCCCCTTTACACCGGCCCCGGCGGGCGCGCTTGTCATGCCGACCAAGCCACCGCCTGGGGCGGGCGGCGTCTCGGAGGCGCAACCATGTAGCAAGCCGGGACAGCCGTCCAAAAGCGTGTGGCACAACGTGCCTACAGTACCCAGCAGTCAGCCGTACCCGCGCCCGGCGGGCCCGGTACGGCCCGCACCCGACGGGCCCGGCGAAACCCACACCCGGCGGACTCGGCAGACCTGGCGCCCCGGCGGCCCCCACAGTCAGCTCCTAGACACTGACATCCTGGCCCCGCGCCCATGTAACTTTACCATTGTAACCCTGGGGGGTCGGCCTATAAGACCCCCCAGGAGGCATCCATGCACGGAGCGATCACCAGAAGAACACTCACACACACTCACAGAGAAGGAGCAGCCTATGCACTGGCCTGTCTTCCTTCCTCCCGAAAACAGCTCAAGGAGCAAGCTTGTATCCACCTCATATAAACCACACATGGCAGGACTAGGGGTGTTATCTCTCCGGAGAGCCCCCGAACCTCGGTACGTCTTGTGTCTCACGCTCGCTCGTAGCAACCCTGCCTTTGGAGCCCACTAGTTGCCTCTTGCCTATCCCTCTCTTTAGCCACCCCGTGGCATCTGGCGTGAACCCACCATGATAGTTGGCGCCCACCGTGGGGTAGCTTGAGGTGCCGGCCAGAGACATGTTCCAAACGGGGCCCCTCGTCGACACCGGCGAGCTTAGTATGCACGGCCTGGTCCCCGCGCCCGGCACAGTACCAGTCGGCTTCGCTGCCTCGTCCGACGTTCCCTTCGGCGCGCTGTGCACCCCCGATGAGTACCCCAGTGGGGTGCTCGACGTCACCGGCTCGCCTGCCCCCCTCGACAGCAACATCCCTAACGATGTGGCGGACCTCTGCATCCGTATGGAGGTGCTCGTCACCGACTTTGGCTCCACTTCATCTAGCACCGCGAAGAAGGCGCCGCCGCCAGGGCCGCAGTGGAGCGCGCCAACACGGATGACCCGCTGCACGCTACAATGCAGAACCTCGGCGTCCCCATCGCCACTGACATCAACGCCGCCCAGGCCCGGGCCCAGCTAGAGGAGGAGCGCAAGCGCCCGCTGGACGAGGCCGCGACGCTTGCTGCTACGCAGCGCCGGTTGGAGTCCGTCCAGCAGGAGCGCGACACCGCGTATGCCTTCATGCCGGCCGCGGCTGAGCCCAGTCGGGTTGCCGAGGAGCGAACCCGTGGCGCCGCCACCGGCCGCGCGCTGGGCGCGATCCCACCCGTCTACGACACCCCCGTCAAGAACATGCACGCCGCGCAGGCGGCCGCTGTTGGCGTGGAGCAGCTGCAGGGTGAGGAGCTACAGGAGCACCTGCATCGCATGACTGAGCTTCTCGGCGCTACGAACGTGTAGCAGGACCGCCTCAACCATCCCGTGGGTCCGTATCGCCCCGCACCAAAGACCCCGAACAGCCGAACATGGCATCTTCTCCGCCCCCAGCGAAGCTCATTCCGACAAGACCCGGATCCGGCGCAACCATGCCTTGACAGCTGGGACAACCTAGGCAACGAGCCGACTCCAGGAGACCGGCACCGGCAAGACCCTCCCCTGCAAGCCGGCCGGCGTGCCCGTCCGGCTTCAGCCGACCCGGCTCCCTGTGGCCCGGTCGCAAGCCGGCTGGGCCCGCCCGCCATCGACGACACCGACGCTCGTCTCCGCATCAAGCAACTCACCCCCCTCGAGCTGGAAGACGACAACGCGGTCGGTCCGGCTTGTTAAGGCCCACGCATCCGGGATGAGCCCTTCACCAATGGGTTCACACTTCCCCACGACACCCCCAAGTACAACGGGACCGTCAAGCCGGAGGATTGGCTCATCGACTACACCACCGCTATCGGCATCGTGGGCGGAAACCGGCCTGGCTGTGCGCTACACCCCACTCAGGCTCCATGGCTTGTCCCGGACATGGCTGAATAGCTTGCTGGCTGGCATCGTCAACTCGTGGGTTGGCTTCGAGCAGACCTTCATGCGCAACTTCACCGGCACCTACAAGCGTCCTGGCCGTCCCAGTTAACTCTCCATGTGCGTGCAGGGGCCAAGCGAGACCGGCCGTGGGTACCTCGCACGCTAGACCGAGCTCCGGAACAGCTGCGAGGGGGTCCATGAGGTCCAAGCTATCCAGTACTTTGTGAGCGGTTGCCGGGATGGCACCCTCCTTAAGCACAAGCTCCTGCATTCCGAGCCGGCCACCATGGCCGCGCTCGTGGTCACGGCGGACAAGTACGCCATGGCTGACTCCACCGTGAAGATCCAAGTAGTGTTGGACGAAGCCGACAAAGCGCTGTCGGCACCGCCCACCAAGCCGGCTGGCGAGAGCAGCCGCCAATAGAACAACCAGCAGAACAATAAGAGCAAGGCCGAGCAGCAGGCCCCCCGCTACGACAACCGCCTCATCGCGGCCGCCAACCAGGCGCCTGCGGCCGAGCCGGCCGGCAAGCGCCTGCGAACCGACAAGACTGCATGGCAACCCGCCATCAACTTCGAGGAGATGCTCAATGCCCCCTGCAAGCACCAGAGCGGCGCAAGGCCGTCCACACACACACGATTCGGCAGTGCACCATCACCAAGCGCATCATGAGGGGCGACATCCCGCCGCCTCTAGCTCCGGCTCCGGGTGCGGGGCAGCCGCCTCCGCCCCCGACGAATGGTGCCATGCGCGATGAAGTCTACCCCGACCAGAACGCAAGCTATGTCGTCTTCACCAGCTTTGGTGACGACAAGCGTAGCGAGCGCCTGCTCCGGCAGGAGGTGAACACCGTCATCCCGGCCGTGCCAGAATACATGCACTGGTCGGAACACCCGGTCAGCTGTACCCGGGAGGACCACCCGACCGTCATGCCCAACCCGGGTGGCTACGCCCTCGTCTTTGACCCCACCATAGTCGCTCCCAAGCGCACTTTCAAATTCTCACGAGTCCTCATCGACGGCGGCAGCAGCATCAACATCCTCTACCGCGAGACCATGACCAAGCTCGGCATCGAGGCAAAGCATCTGGAGCCATCCCGGATGGTGTTCCACAACATCATGCCGGGTCTCTCTTGCTCTCCCATCGGCCAGATCCGGCTTGACGTCCTATTCGGCACGAGCGATCATTTCCGGCGTGAGCCTATCTTGTTTGAGGTAGTGGACTTGTCCAGCGCGTACCACGCGTTGCTGGACCGGCCTACGCTCGCCAAGTTCATGGCGGTTCCCCACTACGCCTACTTGAAGATGAAGATGCCAGGTCCCAAGGGCCTTATCACTGTTATCGGCGACTACAGAAAGTCCTTGGAATGCGCCCAAGCCGGCGCCAAACTGGACGAGTCGCTGGTCATAGCCGAGGAGCGGCGCCAGCCGGATTGTCACGCTGGCCGGCGAGCAGCTGGCTGTGCCGGCTTCGGCCAAGGAGTCGGCTGGTGAGGCCTCTTTCCAGCCATCCAAGGACACTAAGAAGATCCCGCTCAACCCGGAATACCACAGCTGCAGAAAGTACGTTGTTGTGGGCGCCCGCCTCATCAGAAAATAGGAAGGCGAGCTCGTTGACTTCCTCAGTGAGAATCATGATCTTTGCATGGTCCCAAAGGACATGCCAGGAGTTCCAAGGAAGTACGCCGAGCACAAACTACACATCCGAGAGGACGCCAAGCCCGTCCGTCAACCCTTACGTCGCTTTTCGGAAGAGAAGAACCATTGGTGAAGAAGTAGCCCAGCTGCTCGCAGCCGGCTTCATCATGGAAGTGTTTCACCCCGAGTCGCTGGCCAACCCAGTCCTCATCCTGAAGAAGAACAACACCTAGCACATGTGCATAGACTACACCAGCCTGAAGGAGGCCTGCCCCAATGATCCATTTGCTCTCCCACGGATAGATCAAGTGATCGACTCCACGGCCGGCTATGAGCTCCTGTCCTTCCTGGATGCTTACTTCAGCTATCATCAGATCAAGCTGGACCCGAACGACACCCTGAAGACGTCCTTCATCACGCCCTTCGGGGCATACTGCTACATCACCTTATCGTTCGGCTTGAAGAATGCCGGCGCCATCTTCCAACGCTGCATGCAGAAATGCCTGCTGAAGCAACTCGGCCACAACATTCACGTCTACGTTGACAACATCGTGGTGAAGACCAAGCAGCACCTCACGCTCCTTGATGACCTGAAGGAAACTTTCGCCAATCTGCGCTAATACCAGATCAAGCTCAACCCGGAGAAGTGCATGTTCGGCGTGCCAGCCGGAAAGCTACTCGACTTCCTCATCTCGGAGCGCGGCATTGAGGCAAACCCGGAGAAGACCAAGGCCATCGAGCGCATGCGTAAGCCAACCCGGCTGTGTGATGTCCAGAAGTTCACCGGCTGCTTGGCCTCGGTTAGCCAGTTTCTCAGCCGGTTGGGCAAGAGGGCCTTGCCCCTATATCAGCTGATGAAGAAGACGTCGTCGTTCGAGTGGAACGACCAGGCGGATGAAGCGTTCCGGGATCTCAAGCGCATGCTCTCCACCACACCCATCCTGGCCGCTCCGGCCGACAAAGAGCCGCTACTGCTATACATTGCCACCACCTCGCGGTCGGCCAGCACGGTGTTGGTGGTTAAGCGACCAGAGAAGGGCAAGATCCAGTCCGTCCAGTGCCCGGTCTACTACCTGAGCGAGGTGCTTTCTGCCACCAAGCAGAATTACCCCCAATACCAGAAGATGTGCTATAGCGTATATCTTACCGCCAAGAAGCTGAAGCAGTACTTTCAAGAGCATGCCATCACCATGGTCAGCACGGCCCCCATCGGCGAGATCATGGGCTGCCGGGAGGCCTCCGGCCGGGTTGCCCAGTGGGCCATCGAGATGGCCAGCCACACCATCCTCTATGAGCCCCGCACCACGATCAAGTCCTAGGCATTGGCCGACTTCCTCGTTGACTGGACGGAGACCCAGTATCTACCGCCACCGCCTGACTCGACACACTGGCGCATTCACTTTGACGGCTCCAAGATGTGCTCCGGCTTGGGAGCCGGCATCGTGCTGTCTTTCCCAAAGGGCGACCAGCTACGATACGCGTTGCAGATTCACTTCGCCACCTCCAACAATGTTGCCGAGTATGAAGCCCTTGTGCACGGCCTCCGGCTTGCCAAGGAACTCGGCATCCAGCGCATCCTCTGCTATAGCGACTCGGATCTGGTGGTGCGGTAGTGTTTTTGCGAGTGGGACGCCCGGGATGCCAACATGGCCAGCTACCGCTTCATGGTCCAGCAGCCTTCCGGCAACTTCGACGGTTGCGAGTTCCTCCACGTGCCGGGCACGGAGAACGAACACTACAAAAAAAGACACATCCATGACATTTTGGGCCCAACGAAATTTTTTCCTGTCATGCTTATGACACTTCTATGACGATAATTGTGACAAAACCCGGTATCATCATAGATGTGGCGGACTCCTACTTCTATGACAAAAAATCATGACAGAAAATGGGCTTTTCGTCCTGGGCGGGCTGGAGACGCAGCTGCATGACATTCTTTGGGCCGTCCATGATGGAAAAAATTGTGGTAGAAGCGAGGGTGAGGAAAATATCAGGGAGTTCCCGGTTACGATGGATGATCGGGGCCGAGCGATGCACGGAGAGGTTTGCGCGTTTCTCTCATACATGTATGCGCGTGTGTGCGAGGCGTTGCACTCTAACTGAAATCGAGCGAGGCGTTGGGCTCTAACTGAACCCGAGCGATTGCACTAGCTACGTTACTGAACCCCAATGGATCCCTTGCTGTTAACAGAACCCAAGTGATTCCTTCACTACATCTGCTAACTGAAGCTGATCGAAGCTGCCTCTTGATGAACAGTCCCCAGTGGGGGTTGGATGAACAGTTCTCGGTGGGGGTTGGATGAACAGGATCCCGTGGTAGTAGAGGCCGTTGCCGCTGGATGAACAGGACCCTGATCGAGGAGGTGGGGGTGGATAAACAGTAGCCAGTGGAGGGACCCCGTGGAGGGCTGATTGAACAGGAGCTCGTGGAGGCTGGATGAATAGGACCCCGTGGAGGGCTGGATGAACAGTAGCCCGTGGATGAACAGTAGCTAGTGGAGGCAGGAGGAAGATGCGGTGGATGAACAGTGCAGGTGGAGGCTGAAGGAAGTCGACGGTGGGTGAACAGTAGCCCGTGGAATCCTGTTTTGCGGTACGCCACACCCCTCCGATGAACAAGACCCCCTGTTTCGACCGTAGCGCTGCAACACAAATCCGTTTCCTCCGTTTTGCGGTACACCACACTCCTCTCGATGAACAGGACCCCCATTTCGACCGTAGCGCTCCAACACAAGTTTGTTTCCTCCATTTTGCGGGACGCCACACCCCCTCCTGATGAAGAGGACCCCCGTTTTGACCGTAGCCGTTCGAACAGAAGGCCGTTTCCTCTGTACTGCGGTATGCCAGACCCCGTTTCGGCTATTCTGTCCAAGTCGGTTGGCTCCCGTTGAACAGGACGCATTCCGACCCAGTCTATTGCCTCCCGATGAACAGGATGCTGTTTCTCCGTTCCGACCCAGCCAGTTGGCTACCCGATGAACAGGATGCCATTGCTGCCGTCCGTTGCCTCTCCATGTACACGAGCCCTGGCCGTACATATGCACGAGTACGCGTTCGAGACCCCGCCCGTATGTACGTACGTGGCTGTATTTTTTGGCATGTGGCTGTACGTACGTGTACACTGTTTGGAAGGCACTGCCTGAACTACTACGTCGGGGGATCTACTACTACACGTGCCGCTGCTTGCTCGACCACGGTTCATCATTGCAAGGAGACCGATCGACCAGTATGTACGTACACATTTGCGACCAGAATGACAACGTTACGTACGCTTCGACCAGGTGGGTCCCGACTGTCAGGGAAGATAAGGAGGCACTTCCTTGCGTGCGAAGTTATTGATGGTGGGTCTGAGCTATCAGGGGGAGGATTCATTTTTTTGCACCTAATATGGAGGCACTTTCCTTGCGTCCGAAGATATAGCTAGTGGGTCCCATCTGTCAGAGGGGAAAATGTTTTTTCGCAAAATACAGCTAAGCCAAAATACAGAGGCCCTTCCGGTAGGTCCCTGCTGTCAGGTGGAGGAATCATTATTTTGTGCATAATAAGGAGGCACTTCCTTGCTGCGGCCGTGGGCCCACCTGTCAGCCTCTCCACGTATAGTCCTCTTCCGATGTAAGTCATTCCTTGACCACGTTGACCACGCCGCACCGAGAGCACCAAGGCAGTGGACGACGGCGAGGCCTAGGAAGGGAATGACCTGGAGCCGGGGAAGACTCGGCAGTTGTTTCCCATGCGGAGGGGCGTACGAGGGTTTACTGGTTGGGCTGCAGTGTGAGGCTACCGTCACCGGAGAATAACAGCAGGTCTGGGTGAGTATAGGGATGGCCAGGCCAGTGATGGGAGTAGGGTGGGCTAATGAGTCCTGTGCGGCATCAAAGCCGACCATGGGAGGCAGGAGCAGGCGACACGACCGGCGCTGGTTTGGGCGGCTGGAGCAAGAAGACCAGAGGTTGAAGAAGTAGTATGGCCATTGGATGGACATCGTATGGTCACCGGAGCTAGAATCGTACATATTGACTAAGTTGACAAAGCCCTCCGTCCGTGTTAGTAGGCCCACAAGTCAGCCTCCAACTATGGTGGGTCCCAGATAGCAGGGGGTATTCATTTTTTGTGCGTAATAAGGAGGCACTTCCTTCCGTGCGAAGATATAGCTGGTGGGTCTAAGCTGTCAGCGGGAGGAACGTTTTTTCGTGAAATACAGACGCTCTTCCGGTGGGTCTCTACTGTCAGGTGGAGGAATCATTATTTTGCGCGTAATAAGGAGGCACTTCCTTGCGTGCGGCCGTGGACCCAGCTGTCAGCCTCTCCACGTACAGTCCTCTTCCGATGGATGTCGTTCGTTGACCACGTTGACCACACTGCACCGAGAGCACCAGGGCGGTGGAAGACGGCGAGGCCTAAGAAGGGAATGGCCCGGAGCCGGGGAAGACTCGGCAGTGGTTGCCCACGCGGTGGGGAGTACGAGGGTTTACTGGTTCGGCTGCCGTCACCGGGAAATAACAGGAGGTGTGGGTGAGTAGAGGAATGGCCTGGCCAGCGATGGAGTAGGGTGGGGCGGTGCGGCCTGTGCCGCAGCACAGTCGGCCACGGGAGGCGTGAGCAGGCAGTCCCACCGGCGCTGGTTTGGGCGGCTGGAGCAAGAAGATCATATATTGAAGAAGCAGCACGGCCATTGGATTAACATCCCACGGTCACTGATGCTAGAATCGTTTGTGGACTAAGTTGACAAAGCCTTTCGTACACGTCAACCTAGTAGACCCATAAGTCAGCCTCCAAATCTGTCCCAAATAGCATACAACCCGAAATTTCTAGCCAGATTCAAATTACTTTATAAACTAAACATACCTTAATTTAAATCCAATGAAATTTTACTCGCACAAAAATAATGAAATTTAAAATATCAAAATCCAAAAGAAAAAAGTATTTTGGAACTAATTGCATGTTTGCCGTATTTTTTTCATTTTACAGCCCATTTATTATTACTTATAGCCCATTTCTTAGTACTTATAGCCCATTTTCTGGGCAAGCCCGAATGCATCCCTCCTCGTCTTGAAAGATTTCCGGCCCGCAGGGTGTAGAAAAGCAAGTGGCCTATGTTGGTTATTCTGCAAAAAACAAAATAGCTGGGCTAGCCATTTTCATAAAGGAAAAAAAACTGGGCTGGTCATGTGGTAAACATATGAAATAAAAGCCTAGGCTAGATGGGCCACAGGTCCCGCACAACCCAGTTGATACCCTTCTCCGTCCCAAAAAAAATACTGCGCGCGCTGCTGGGTCCCGGGTGTGCCGCTCCTTGTGCAGTTATCTCGCTTATTGACTACGTTGATAGTGGTGTGTGACCCAGATGTCAGGAAACCATCAGGAGGAACCCTTTTTATTCTTCTAATAAAGGAGGCACTTGCTTGCCTACTGCCATGATCCTGGTGGGTCCCTACTGTCATCCTCACCATGTACAATCATCTCCTTATTCCTCTCGATTATTGACCATGTTGACAACACCGGAGGGCGGCGGCGCGGCAAGCGACCAAGGCGGAGGACGATGGTGAGGCCTCAGACGAGAATGAACAGGAGGTGGGGAAAATGTGCAGAGTTTTAGGGTGCGATGTGGCCATGATGCGTGTGCGGCAGCACAGCCAACCATGGGAGGCGGGAGCAGGCAGTCCCGCCAGCGCTGATTTGGCTTTGGCGGCTGGAGGAAGAAGAGACTGAAGAAACACGACAGACGTTGAATGTCAATCCAACGGTCAAGGTTGGCACAATCGTTTGTTGACTAAGCCGACACCAAGTAGCATACTTTTTTATATATAGGAAGAAAAGAAAAATTGGGCTCGCTCGCCTGATAACATTCCCGAAACTACGACCGTTCGATCTTGCGTCGCAACTAAAACTGTGAGGAAAATGCGTTGTCTGCCGTCCTCCTCCCAGGGAACGTTCGCCACATAAGTGACTAGCACCCTTGGTTTTCAACCGAGAGGTCTTGGGTTCGAATCCTAGGAACCCTCAATTTTGTCCTCCTTCCTTCCTCACAAAAAGAAAGAAAGAAAATCAAAGACTTGAGAAGGCATACAGAACAAGCTAGTGTACCAGTAAAGAGACGTTGCTGAGTTTTAGAAAAAAGAGAGACGTGCTCCTGTAGCTGGTTCGAATCCAAACCTAGACTATGACTATATATGGTTCTATGCTACTCTGCAAGTAATGAAACGGACATATCCAATGTTCGCTTCTCCTCTTCTCTACTTACTTTGCCTACCATCATAAGCTCTAGTCGCAGCAACCATGTCCGCTGGCAGCTCGTCCTCATGCTCTTCAGCAGGCAACAACCAGATATGCCCCAAGTTGCCACGCGTACCATAGCCTGTGGGTCTCATCACACCCCCGCTGGCACACGCACCGCAGCCGGTTGCTCATCGCAACCCGCTGCCGTTGGTGTGGTGCCACTGCTGCAAATCACGCAGAGTCATCCGTCGCGTCTCAACCACAATCCTCAACCATGTCCGAGTCTTCTACAAATGCCCGAATCATGGGGTAATAATATGTTTAAGTATTGTTCTGCTGCTTTCAGTTGCTGATTTTTTTAATAGTTTGGCTGATGATCTTCCAATTTGATTCATGCAGAAAAGGGAAGATTTGTGTGATTTGTATTTCTGGGAAGTTGCTGATGTGGGGGAATGCAACTACGCTGATTATTTGGTTAGCCGAGGAATCCCAATACCGGCAGGTTGAGGTGTTGGACAAGTAACTGAAGGAAAGACGAAGAGGAAGATGCAGAGTAGAAGGTTAAAGATGCAGTTCCTCTGACCATGGCCAAGCAATAGCTGCTGAACGGCCTTGACAGCAATGAGGAGATAAAAGAGCTTGTGAAGATAATGGGCAAAGTCGATGTGCTCTGTAGGATGATTGTCTCTTTATTTGCAGTGTATGTAGCACTCGTGATGTATTCAGTGGCTATGACATGAGCACTTTGCTGAAACTAGTAATGAATGAAACCTGTTTAGCAGGCTGGGCGTAGTGCTGTGAACATCTAATGATTTTTATTAACGGAAATCGGGGGGTATCCCCTTTTGCTCATAAATAAATAAATAGTAGAGGCCCTTTTGCTAATAAATAAATAAATTAGCAGAGTCCCTGTCGGGTCATCTTTGTTCCCATTCGAAGACGTCGAGCAAATTGCAGTCCAACAACAAACTATATCATCAAATACAAGTTTCACAGCCAAATACGAGTACAACTAAACAACAACGTCATTATTTTTAGTTATCATACAATCACCAAACACAAATCAACATACATAATAAGTGATGTTCTCGCAGCAAAATACTAAAACAACAAGTTCATCAGGTTTCAGTTGTCATAGCAAACACAATTTCACATAGTAGATAACAAAACATCTTCTGACAGGCAAATACGACAAAAGCAATCTAATCATCATCCGCAGCAGCAGCGTCAACATCTTCGCCATGTGTATCAGTCTGAATCGCAATTCCCCCCGGTGTCATCTTCTTCTTCATCCTCAATGTCCTCGAATATTGGCGTCTTATTGATCAACTCTTGTATGTCCACAACCCGACAGACAATCTTTTTGCCAGCGTCATTGACGTGATGGTTCTCAAAGATATTAGGAACATCTATGGAATCTTCTACATCAGGAGGAGTGTAAGCATCATCTTGTTGTGCAACTTCATTAAACGAATTCCTCTGCTAAAACCTTTGCAATACTCTCCAGTCATTGCTACGTGCAAATGTGTCTTCCAAGAAAAATATATGTGTTGCTTGATTTGCCAAAATAAAAGGCTCGTAGGTCTGGTAGGCCGCCTTGACATTGATGGATTTGAAATAATCATTAGCTCTGGGTTTTGCGATCCTAGAAAACAGGTTACACCAACGACAGCACAACAGAACCACACACCGATGAACCTCGAAACTGGAGATATACTGCAATTGAACAATGTCTGTTATGTTAGCATACATTTTAGTTGTCTCTTCACCATACTTATCAGTGCTCGTGATGGAACTGTTTTGTGTCTTCCTGCCTTCGTCGCGTGCAAGGGTGTTGTAGCGCACATCTCCAACAACGCAAGATTCATAATGTCTTACCCGAGTATCAGGACCCATTGCTAGTGCGTAAAGGCCATCATTAACTGCCTGCCCATCCTCCCACATCCTCTTAACATATGGTTAGAAAATAGACAAGCTGATCATCTTATGTACTCAATATATTAAAAAAACTGACAGTGCAATTCAAAAGCTTACATGGTTCTTGAACCATTTCGCAAATCCTGCCATAACCACTTTGTCAATCTTTCTTGAATTTTGCGGTAGTAACTCCTTTTTGTAGATGTTGCACAACATAGTGATCGCGTCAAACATCTAAATATATAAGAATGTGATGCAAGTTTAGCAGATTATGATGTATAAGCTGCAGTACTTAGCACTTACTCGATATAAGGTAGAATCTCAGGACAGTTATTCAACACATACCAAACCATTTTGTCCAAATCTTTAGGTTTGTCGTCTTGTCGACTCTTCCCTGTAACTCGAACAGAACAATTGAAAACATTGTGCCCGGGATTGTCATCACCCACCTCTTTGCTAAGCTGATCAGCTATTTCAATGTATTCCGAGCAGAATGTCAACGCTTCTGTAGCAATGTAGGCCTCTGCAATGGAACCCTCGGGTCTAGCTCTGTTCCTAACATAGCCCGTGAAAGTGCCTAGCCGCCTTTCAATAGGGTACATCCAGCCATGCTGTACTGGACCTCTAAGTAGTGCCTCATCAGGTAGATGAACAGCCAAATGCACCATCACATCAAAGAAGGCTGGAGGATACATCTTCTCAAGGTCGCATAGGATAGTTGGTATCTTGTCTCTAAGACGCTCCAAAGCATCTATCCTGATATTTCTACTGCAGAGTTCCCTGAAGAATTGTCCCAACTCTGCAACTGCTCTATATAAGTCAGGGCGACCCAATCCTCTAAGGATAACAGGTAAAACCCTTTGAAGTAGGGCGTGGCAGTCATGAGTTTTCAACCCTTGTACCTTGTTTCCATCTGCATTGACTCTCCTTTCAGGGTTGGAAGCAAATCCATGTGGGAATCTCACACGTGATAGGACCTCGCATAATTCTTTTCTTTTTACCTTGTCCAAGACGTACACAACTGGTGCCATATCCCGTGGTTTACCTTCATCTTCCACCTACAAATCCTTTCTGATACCCAGGTGTGTCAAATCAATCCTAGATTTTAAGGTATCTATCGTCTTGCCTTCAATATTAAGAAGCATGTCAATAATGTTGTCACATATATTTTTCTCGATGTGCATCACATCAAGATTATGTCGCAGATCCAAATCTTTCCAATAATTCAAGTCCCACAAAGTGGACCCGCGGGTAAACAATAATATCTCTTTTGCCCTGCCACGCTTCCTTTTCCCGCTACCATTATCAGGATGGTTTCTTGGTGTAATATGCCTGACCTTCTCTAATTCCACTTGCAACTAATCGGCAGTGAGCCTCTTTGGCGCATCACGGTTTTCATGCTTTGCATTGAACACATATCTTCAGTATTTTGTAGGACATAGCTTGTCCTTGGCAAGGAAACGGCGGTGTACAATGTAACAGATCTTGCTAAGTATTGCGTATGACAGCGGATTCCTGTCACAACGAACTCGTGCATTGTAACCATGTGTCGTTCTCCCTGACATAGTGCCCAAAGCCGGATAATCATCGATGCACCAAATTATAATAGCACACAGAAAGAAATCAGCTAGTGGGATGCTATATAGGTTTTGAGTGAGAACACCCCTCCATAGCTGTTGAAGTGCCTCCACAAGAGGCTCCATGAATAAATCAAAATCCTTTCCAGGACTTTTTGGACCTGGGATGAGCAAGGCCATCATGTAGTTTGATTCTTTGGTGCATACATTTGGAGGCATGTTGTAAGGGATAACAAGCACTGGCCACATGCTATATGTGGCGCTCTGGTGGCCAAATGGGTTAAATCCATCTGAAGCTAAGCCAAGTCTAATGTTTCTCGGGTCAGCAACAAACTTTTTGTGTTTCTGGTTGAAGCTTTTCTAGTCACTACCATGAGATGGATGGCTCATTACATTCTGATCTCTGTACTCCTAGTTTCTAGAATGCCACAGTACATCCTCTCTTGTTTCAGCATCATGAAACAACCTCTGCAATCCTGGTATAATTGGAAAGTATCTCAGAACATTATGAGGAATCCTCTTCACAACATCGCCATCTTTCCATCTTGATGATTTCCATTTTGGGCATTCACTTAAGTTGGCATAATCCTTCTGGAACAGAACACAATTATTCTTACAAACATGGATCATATCATATCCAATTCCAAGTTCACGAAGGAAATTCTTCATTTTACTATAGTTGTGTGGCAGCTCAGGCACATCTGGGAAAGATTTGCGGAAAGTAGCCAACATCGCATTGAATGATTTGTTGGTCATCCACTCAGATGTCTTCACCTGAAGAAAGTGACCACAGCTGAGAATACTGACAGCTTATTTCCTGGGGTGACAGCAACGTTGCATTGTTCCAACATGCGGGCCCACCGTTTTTCTTCTGCACGTGAAAGTTCATGAAATGCACGAGCATTTCGTAGCATTGTTTCAATGTTGGTCAAACTCACTGGCTCTGCCACCACCACCTCCTCCTCCTCTTCCACCTGAGCATCAGGCAGATCAAGATGGTGATCTGCTGCTTCCACATAGTCAGTAACATTGACATTCACAGCTTCACCATGATTAACCCACCTAGTATATGTGACCGACATCCATACAAGTGTAGATGATTTTGCACAGTTGACTGGGGTCTTGTAATTGAATTCATAAAACTACAACACGGGCAGAGCACATCTGATTTTGGACCACCGTACTCAGCTCTGATAAAGTTCATGAAGTTTTCAACCACCTCAACATATGTAGCGGAGAATCTTCGAGCAGAAGTTATCCAAGTCCTGTCCATCTATTAGACATACAAATTAGTTCTTCTACTAGATATTACAGGAAAAACATATATGCTTTTTTATGAAGTCCAGAAAAAATACCTAGGTCGATGTCTAAAGCTATGGCAAGATATTTGGACAAGCATATCTAAGTAACGAAATATATGTAAAGCTAGTTCAGCAAACATATTTGAGTGCTAAATTATGGCAGGCTATTTCAGTAGTCAATGAGGCCGAGCACACATCCATCGAAGGCCATCTCAGCAACAAAGATCGAGTATAAAACGGTGTAGAGCTATTTCACCTAACAGATTGGCTACTAGACCATGGCAATCTACGTCACAATAAATATATGGCAGAATATTTTAGCAACTAATTGGGCATGGCATGCCATCTCAGCTAAGTAGACTGAGTGCAGAACAGGGCAAGGAAGCTTCTTAAGCAGAGCATATTGACTGTAAACTACTTCGGCAAACAGTGAGATTAACAGCGTCTATCAGCTAACATTCAGCGCTACTCCGACATGCACGGGGCCTCAGTCTAGAATGCGCGTACCGTGGGAGAAGCTGACCGCCGTGCGTCTCCACAAGAACGCCGCCAGCGGTGGCGGCGCGGCTAGAGGGCGGCAGTCTACGAGAGTGTACTGTGGGAGCGAGAGGATCGCCGTCCGTCCCCTCGACGAACCGCGGCGCCGACGTATCGGTGCGGCGGGGAGGGCGGCTTTGGTGGAGCGAATGGAGTGGAGGGGGCCGGGGGGAGGGGGTTTGGGGAATATTATTGGCTAGTTGGCCGAAGGGCGGTTGAATTTGGGATTTAGGGGGACTTTGGGGGGGGAGGATTTTCGCGCGATGGGCGGGGGAGTTTGGCGCATAGTCGGTTTCTCCAAGTGTGGTCTCACGTGTCAGTGAAGAGGCAAGCCGAAGCATGTTCCGTTTGCGTGAGCCGTGTGCAGGACTGACCGTGTGAGGGGTGCAATGCGACCGCTACAGGCATGCTGTGAGTGTACCGCCTTTTTTCCTTTTAAACTTGGTGCTTCGCGCGATCCATCGATACTACTACTAGTAATCCGGCATTCCCAACTAAAACGGCGCGGCTGGGTCTTTTCCCGCGCGATATGCTGGGAGGTTGGCTTATTTGGTTTTTTTAGGACGAGTAATACTACACCTACGTAATCCCAGTTACGTAATTAACGTAATGTGAAACTTGTGGGCTATTGATTGGAGATTAGGGGGAGGAAGGGGCCCACCACCATGAAAATCAGGGGGGAGAGAGAGGCAATTTACGTTAACCCTTTCGTAGGTACCTGTAGATGTAGAAAGATGTGAAATGCGTGAATGTGTAGTGGACGTACTATTGGAGTGCCTAAGATAAATTGTGTATGTAGACCCTATGTGTTTATTTACTTCGCATGTTAGCTTTATATCGGGTCAAACCTTCTAAGTTTATACACACAAAAACAAATCATCATTCCATAGATTTTCATACTCCTACAATATATCTTACTATTATTGTGAAAGTTCATATACACCGGACGAGATTCATGCAAACACGGTAGATTTTCATTACATTTCGAACTTCTATAGGACAGGAAAATAAAAGAAACCCGACCCTAAACCTATTCTGCGGCGGCGACCGACGTCCTCCATCTGCGCTCCATGTACGGGGGCGGGGTTCAAGACCCGTGAAGTAAAGGTGCGGTCTCCGGCGAGGAAGAGTAGAACACGGGAGACGGACCAGCCAGTTGGCACACCATGCCCTGCCGCCTCCCCTGCCCTACTCATCCTCGGAGGAGTCCCCGACCTCGGTGGTGCCGGTGGACATGAGGTCGACGATGATGGACGTGGACGGTCTGCCGCTTCACCTGCCACATGTGCCACCGAATGTTGGATGGCGGCAAGTAGGAAGCGTGGCTGACGGTGCTCCCGTTGTCGGCCACAAGGCGTGGCCACCGCTTGTGCGGTCGCGTCCGCATCCGGCTACGCCGCTATTGCGTTGCGAGCGGCGACTTGAGCGAGGGCGGCGACCTCGAGCTTCATCCCCAAAGACAAGCTCTCCCGTAGAGCGTTCGCGCTCGCGGTCATGGCGGATGTGGTGCCAGATAGCAGGAGGATGCACTATGGTGTGGAGTTTAGCTAGGCGTTGCCGCTTTAAGTTGCGCATTCCAGTGAGGCCAAGCGTCCGGGTGCATCATTAAGTCGCCGGAGTTGGTTCCTCGGGCACCGAGCCTCTTAATGACGGCATACGGATGGACACCATGAATGAGGGCAGCTGGCGCCGGCTGGGAACGCACCGTGCGATGGCATGAGGGACGAGGGTTTTTGGTGTGCCAGGGTAGTCAGCTACGGTCGTGGCAACATTGGAGATGCCCTTTGCTCACATGCGATCCCCACATGTCATTGAAAAACGAAGACGACCTAGCATGGTCTCGGGTCTTGGGGTTGCAGTTGGCCGCACTAGAACACTCCACGGACACGTCGCAGTGCGCGCGCACTTTGGCGCATCGTGCATCCTCGACGAGCCAGGTGTTGATCTGCTGGTCGTGCCACAGTGCTAACTCCACCCTCGACACCCTGAAGCCGACCGTGTCCAGCGACAATGAGCGAGTCGCTCACTGCGGTCGCCGTGTCCAGAGGCGGTGCGGGAGCTACGCCATGTTGCTGGCCCCCACGACCCACATGAACGGTTGCTGGTGGCAAGGAGGTCGTGGGCCAGCTCCTCCATTGGACTAGTCTGCGCCACGTCGTCCCGACAGGTGTGCCCCACATGTCGGTTTCCCTGTTTTCCTAGCCAAATTCGAGCGTCAGTGCTCCGTGTTGTGCATTAGGTGCAGAACAAGTGGTTTTTGTGCCCTGGTTCAAATGTGGTACAGTACCAAGTTGTTACCCTAGCCCCAAGTGTGGTGGTTTTGGGTACGGTACCACCCTTTTCCTTTTCAACTAGTGAAGCGTAACACTTGATTTAGTAGCCGGATGGTGTGCTAATGTAGGTGTCCGACTGTTTGAAGGAATAATTGAGGTGTGCCCGATCCGTGCCCGCATTTAGGGGTCCAACTTACCATGTTCCGGCAGTAGTAACTATACTAGTCCCTGCGTACTCCCTCTGTTTTTATTTACTCCGCATTTTAGCTTTGCTCAAAGTCAAACTTTGTAAACTTTGACAAAGTTTATAGACAGAAATAATAACATATACAATAACAAATCAATAACATTAGATTCATTATTGAATATACTTTCACATCATATAGATTTGCTATTGTAATTGTTCATATTTTTTCTATAAATTTGGTCAAATTTTATGAAGTTTGACTTCAGTCAAACCTAATATGCAGAGTAAATAAAAACGGAGGGAGTATCTTACTCCGTGACCAAGATGGAAGGGAAAACGAGACAACTTATTCTTTATTTGAGCCATTCAAGTATAATCATGTGGCGTTGCTTATTTCTCATTCCTCTCCAACCCTCTTATCCATCGATCATGACGCCCTCTGGTCGAGTCCATCCTCCCGCATGCCTCATTTGAACATTTCGCCGAGTATCTGTTGAGGAACGTAGTAATTTCAAAAATTTCCTACGCACACGCAAGATCATGGTGATGCATAGCAACGAGAGGGGAGAGTGTTGTCCACGTACCCTCGTAGACCGACAGCGGAAGCGTTATCACAACGCGGTTGATGTAGTCGTACGTCTTCACGATCCGACCGATCAAGTACCGAACGCACGGCACCTCCGAGTTCTACACACGTTCAGCTCGATGACGTCCCTCGAACTCCGATCCAGCCGAGTGTTGAGGGAGAGTTTCGTCAGCACGACGGCGTGGTGACGATGATGATGTTCCACCGACGCAGGGCTTCGCCTAAGCTCCGCAACGGTATTATTGAGGTGTAATATGGTGGAGGGGGGCACCGCACACGGCTAAGAGATCTCAAGGATCAATTGTTGTGTCTATGGGGTGCCCCCCTGCCCCCGTATATAAAGGAGCAAGGAGGAGGCAGCCGGCCAAGGGAGAGGCGCGCCAAAGGGGGGAGTCCTACTCCCACCGGGAGTAGGACTCCTCCTTTCCTTGTGGGAGTAGGAGAAGGGAAGGTGGAAGGAGAAAGAAGGAAGGGGGCGCCCCCCTCCCTAGTCCAATTCGGACTAGCCCATGGGGAGGGGTGCGGCCACCCTTTGGGGTCTTTCTCTCCTTTCCCGTATGGCCCATTAAGGCCCAATACGAATTCCCGTAACTCTCCGGTACTCCGAAAAATACCCGAATCACTCGGAACCTTTCCGAAGTCCGAATATAGTTGTCCAATATATCGATCTTTACGTCTCGGCCATTTCGAGACTCCTCGTCATGTCCCCGATCTCATCCGGGACTCCGAACTCCTTCGGTACATCAAAACTCAATAAAACTGTCATCGTAACGTTAAGCGTGCGGACCCTTCGGGTTCGAGAACTATGTAGACATGACCGAGACACCTCTCCGGTCAATAACCAATAGCGGGACCTGGATGCCCATATTGGCTCCCACATATTCTACGAAGATCTTTATCGGTCAGACCGCATAACAACATACGTTGTTCCCTTTGTCACCGGTATGTTACTTGCCCGAGATTTGATCGTCGGTATCTCGATACCTAGTTCAATCTCGTTACCGGCAAGTCTCTTTACTCGTTCCGTAATACATCATCCCGCAACTAACTCATTAGTCACAATGCTTGCAAGGCTTATAGTGATGTGCATTACCGAGTGGGCCCAGAGATACCTCTCCGACAATCGGAGTGACAAATCCTAATCTCGAAATACGCCAACCCAACAAATACCTTTGGAGACACCTGTAGAGCACCTTTATAATCACCCAGTTACGTTGTGACGTTTGGTAGCACACAAAGTGTTCCTCCGGTAAACGGGAGTTGCATAATCTCATAGTCATAGGAACATGTATAAGTCATGAAGAAAGCAATAGCAACATACTAAACGATCGGGTGCTAAGCTAACGTAATGGGTCATGTCAATCACGTCATTCTCCTAATGAGGTGATCCCGTTAATCAAATGACAACTCATGTCTATGGCTAGGAAACATAACCATCTTTGATTAACGAGCTAGTCAAGTAGAGGCATACTAGTGACACTCTGTTTGTCTATGTATTCACACATGTATCATGTTTCCGGTTAATACAATTCTAGCATGAATAATAAACATTTATCATGATATAAGGAAATATATAATACTTTATTATTGCCTCTAGGGCATATTTCCTTCAGTATCATTCGCATGTGGGCCTAGACCATGCTTGTATTTCCAATGTTGTAATTTGTCCGACATGCATATAGACAAACAGTTCGTTTAAAGTTTCACTTTGCCTCCACTACGTATCGCTTCCCATCTTAGTTTTGACATCCCATTCGGTTCATGCCCCGACACATCTTGACGAGATCGATTGATGTTGAGAGATCAAGTCACGTGTCGTGCAAGGAGATAAAGGTTTGTTGTGTTTCTATGATAGAAATGAACCGAGGGGGAGTTTGTGGGGATCGGACGGAGTATATTGTACGCTCAAAAGCGAAACGAACGTACTGTACCCACCCTAGTCCTCTTTCAGTCGATCTCCGGACCTCGAGATTAAACCGAGAGAGAACGAGTGGATGCATGTGTGATACCTAAGGCAGATTCAAAATTTTGAACCGGTGATCATAGCATTAGCAAATCATATATAAAGGGTATTTGATACGTCTCCGTCGTATCTATAATTTTTGATTGTTCCATGCCAATATTATACAACTTTCATATACTTTTGGCAACTTTTTATACTATTTTTGGGACTAACATATTGATCCAGTGCCCAGTTCCTGTTTGTTGCATGTTTTATGTTTCGCAGAAACCCCATATCAAACGGAATCCAAACGGGATAAAAACGGACAGAGAATATTTTTGGAATATTTGGAAAATTCCGGAAGAAGAATCAACGCGAGACGGTGCCCGAGGGGGCCACGAGGCAGGGGGCGCGCCCCAGGGGGGCAGGCGCGCCCCTGACCCTCGTGGGCCCCCCGTAAGACGGTTGATGCCCTTCTTCAGCCGCAAGAAAACTAATTTTTAGGAAAAAGTCACGGCGAAGATTTCAGTCCAATCGAAGTTACGGATCTCCATATATATACGAAACGGTGAAAGGGCAGCAGAAGAGAGCGCAGAAACAGAGTGAAACAGAGAGACACATCCAATCTCGAAGGGGCTCTTGCTCCTCCCATGCCATGGGAGCCAAGGACCAGAGGGGAAACCCTTCTCCCATCTAGGGAGAAGGTCAAGGAAGAAGAAGAAGAAGGAGGGGGGCTCTCCCCCCCTCGCTTCCGGTGGCGCCGGAACAGCGCCGGGGCCATCATCGTCACCGCAATCTACACCAACACCTCCGTCATCTTCACCAACATCTTCATCACCTTCCCCCATCTATCTACAATGGTCCACTCTCCCGCAACCCGCTGTACCCTGTACTTTAACATGGTGCTTTATGCTTCATATTATTATCCAATGATGTGTTGCCATCCTATGATGTCTGAGTAGATTTTCGTTGTCCTATCGGTGGTTGATGAATTGCTATGATTGATTTAATTTGCTTGTGGCTATGTTGCTGTCCTTTGGTGCCCATCATATGAGCGCGCGCGTGGATCACACCATAGGGTTAGTTGTATGTTGATAGGACTATGTATTGGAGGGCAAGAGTGACAGAAGCTTCAACCTAGCATAGAAATTGATGCATACGGGATTGAAGGGGGACCAATATATCTTAATGCTATGGTTGGGTTTTACCTTAATGAACGTTAGTAGTTGCGGATGCTTGCTAATAGTTCCAATCATAAGTGCATAGAATTCCAAGTCAGGGATGACATGCTAGCAGTGGCCTCTCCCACATAAAACTTGCTATCGGTCTAGTAAAGTAGTCAATTGCTTAGGGACAATTTCGCAACTCCTACCACCACTTTTCCACACTCGCTATATTTACTTTATTGTGTTTTTATCTAAACAGCCCCTAGCTTTTATTTATGTGCTCTTTACTATCTTGCAAACCTATCCAAAAACACCTACAAAGTACTTCTAGTTTCATACTTGTTTTAGGTAAGGCGAACGCCAAGCGTGTGTAGAGTTGTATCGGTGGTCGATAGAACTTGAGGGAATATTTGTTCTACCTTTAGCTCCTTGTTGGGTTCGACACTCTTACTTATCAAAAGAGGCTACAATTGATCCCCTATACTTGTGGGTTATCAAGACCTTTTTCTGGCGCCGTTGCCGGGGAGCAATAGCGTGGTGTGAATATTCTCGTGTGTGCTTGTTTGCTTTATCACTAAGTAATTTTTATTTGCTGTTCTTAGTTGTTTCCTATCTTTACTTATGGGTAGGAAACGCAAAATACCAAAAAAATTAGTTGTACCTATTGAACCAATGGTTGAAGAACCACTCAAAATCTATCACACTCCTGAGGCTTATTACTTGGATCATCTTTGATCCCTATGTGCTCGTGCTGAAACCCCAACTAGTAGTTGAGGGAAAATCTTTAGATGAGCATGCTTGTTATGTGGGACACCGTATATCTGAAAAAGGGAAACGGTTACTGGATCAAATTCATTGTTTGCAATGCTATGCTTGGAATTTATGTGAAATATATGAAGTTACTTGTTGTTCTGAAAACCCTAAGAAACACCTTCCCTATCAATGTGAGTTTAGTGATAATGGAATTGTATCTTCATATGCTAAGGGTGTTTATAATTACTATGATGTTCAACAAATTGAAGAATTTGTTGCTTTTAAGGGTGCTTACGAAATTGCTTCTTTGATTGAAGTGTATGATGCTACTCTCTACAAATCTGAAAATTTTGCCATACTTAAATATTGCTATGATAATTATGCTTCTAATGCCTATGTTGAACCATATATTGAGGACTACTCCGCTGTCCAAGAAGAGACTAATATTTTGCAGGAGTCTATGGAAGAAGAAATTGATGAAACTGTGAGCTCATTGGATGAAAAAGATGATGAGGAGAGCGAAGAACAAAAGGAGGAAGAGCGGATTAGCTACCCGTGCCCACCTTATAATGATAGTAACTCTTAAACTCATACATTGTTTAATTTCCCTTCATGCTTACCGAAGGATGATTGCTATGATGACTATTATGATCCCGTTGATTATCTTGAAATATCCCTTTTTGATGATGCTTGCTATGCTTGTGGCCAAGATGCCAATATGAATGATGCTTATGGAGATGAACTTGCTATAGTTCCTTATGTTAAACATGAAATTGTTGCTATTCCACCCACGCATGATAGTCCTATTATCTTTTTGAATTCTTCCGACTACACTATATCGGAGAAGTTTGCTCTTATTAAGGATTATATTGATGGGTGGCATTTTACTATTCCACATGATGATTTTGATAGATATAATATGCATGTGCTTGCTGCTCCTACTTGCAATTATTATGAGAGAGGAACTATATCTCCACCTCTCTATGTTCCCAACATGGTAAAATTGCAAGAAACTGTTTATACTATGCATTGGCCTTTACTATGTGTGCATGAATTGTTCTTATGACATGCCGATGCATAGGAAGAGAGTTAGACTTTGTCATTGCTTGATATATGTTTCTTTGTGCTCACTACTAAATGCCAAATCATTGCTAATTAAAATTGGCTTTGATATACCTTGGGATCCGGGTGGATTCACTACTTGAGCACTATATGCCTAGCTTAATGGCTTTAAAGAAAGCGCTGCCAGGGAGAAAACCCAGAAGTTTTAGAGAGTCATTTATTTCTGTTGTGTGCTTTTATAAAGTTTAAAAATAAAAATAATGTGCCAAGGTTTGCCTTTAGGATGTTAACAATGCTTGTTGGTTAGTACAGTGCAGGACAGAAACTTTGGCTGTAGTGCGTGATTTTTCATTTTTTACTGGAACGTCAAATGGTTCTGATTCTTTTTGCACTGTCTTTCTATACAAATTTTTTATTTTTTCTAATTGTAACAGAATTTTTCAAGTATCAGAAGTATGGTGAATGTTCAGATTATTACAGACTGTTCTGTTTTAGACAGATTCTGTTTTTGATGCCTAGTTTGCTTGTTTTGATGAAACTATCGATTTATATCAGTGGATTAAGCCATGAAAAAGTTATATTACAGTAGCTACAATGCCAAAACAAAATATGAATTGGTTTGCAACAGTACTTAGAGTAATGATTTGCTTTATTATACTAACGGATCTTACCGAGTTTTCTATTGAAGTTTTGTGTGGATGAAGTGTTCGATGATCGAGAAGGTCTCGATGTGAGAAGAAGGAAGAGAGGCAAGAGCTCAAGCTTAGGGATGACCAAGGCACCCCAAGTAAATATTCAAGGATACTCAAGCATCTAAGCTTGGGGATGCCCCGGAAGGCATCCCCTCTTTCTTCAACAAGTATCGGTATGTTTTTGGATTCGTTTCGTTCATGCGATATGTGCAAATCTTGGAGCATCTTTTGCATTTAGTTTTCACTTTTATTTTATGCACCATGCTGGTATGAGATAGTCCTTGGTTGATTTATAGAATGCTCATTGCACTTCACTTATATTTTTTTGAGTATGGCTTTATAGAATGCTTCATGTGCTTCACTTATATCATTTGAAGTTTGGATTGCCTGTTTCTCTTCACATAGAAAACCGCCATTTGTAGAATGCTCTTTTGCTTCACTTATATTTGTTAGAGCATGGGCATATCTTTTGTAGAAAGAATTAAACTCTCTTGCTTCACTTATATCTATTTAGAGAGATGACAGGAACTGGTCATTCACATGGTTAGTCATAAAATCCTATATAAAACTTGTAGATCACTGAATATGATATGTTTGATTCCTTGCAATAGTTTTGCGATATAAAGATGGTGATATTAGAGTCATGCTAGTGGGTAGTTGTGGATTAGTAGAAATACTTGTGTTGAGGTTTGTGATTCCCGTAGCATGCACGTATGGTGAACCGTTATGTGATGAAGTTGGAGCATGATTTATTTATTGATTGTCTTCCTTATGAGTGGCGGTCGGGGACGAGCGATGGTCTTTTCCTACCAATCTATCCCCCTAGGAGCATGCGCGTAGTACTTTGTTTTGATGACTAATAGATTTTTGCAATAATTATGTGAGTTCTTTATGACTAATGTTGAGTCCATGGATTATACGCACTCTCACCCTTCCATCATTGCTAGCCTCTTCGGTACCGTGCATTGCCCTTTCTCACCTCGAGAGTTGGCGCAAACTTCGCCGGTGCATCCAAACCCCGTGATACGATACGCTCTATCACACATAAGCCTCATTATATCTTCCTCAAAACAGCCACCATACCTACCTATCATGGCATTTCCATAGCCATTCCGAGATATATTGCCATGCAACTTCCATCATCATCATATCCATGACTCGAGCATTCATTGTCATATTGCTTTGCATGATCGTAAGATAGCTAGCATGATATTTTCATGGCTTGTCCGTTTTTTATATCTTTGCTACACTAGATCATTGCACATCGCGGTACACCGCCGGAGGCATTCATATAGAGTCATATCTTTGTTCCAGATATCGAGTTGTAATATTGAGTTGTAAGTAATTAAAAGTGTGATGATCATCATTATTGGAGCATTGCCCCAGTGAGGAAAGGATGATGGAGACTATGATTCCCCCACAAGTCGGGATGAGACTCCGGACTTTAGAAAAAAATAAAAGAGGCCAAAGAAGCCCAAATAAAAAAAAGAGGCCAAAGAAGCCCACCAAAAGAATATAAAAAAGGAAAAAAAGAGAGAAAAAGAGAGAAGGGGCAATGCTACTATCCTTTTACCACACTTGTGCTTCAGAGTAGCACCATGTTCTTCATATAGAGAGTCTCTTGAGTTATCACTTTCATATACTAGTGGGAATTTTCATTATAGAACTTGGTTTGTATATTCCAACGATGGGCTTCCTCAAATGCCCTAGGTCTTCATGAGCAAGCAAGTTGGATGCACACCCACTTAGTTTCAGTCTGAGCTTTCATACACTTATAGCTCTAGTGCATCCGTTGCATGGCAATCCCTACTCCTCACATTGACATCAATTGATGGGCATCTCCATAGCCCATTGATTAGCTGCGTTGATGTGAGACTTTCTCCTTTTTGTCTTCTCCATACAACCTCCACCATCATATTCTATTCCACCTATAGTGCTATGTCCATGGCTCATGCTCATGTATTGCGTGAAAGTTGAAAAGGTTTGAGAACATCAAAAGTATGAAACAATTGCTTGGCTTGTCATCGGGGTTGTGCATGATTTGAATATTTTGTGTGGTGAAGATGGAGCATAGCCAGACTATATGATTTTGTAGGGACAACTTTCTTTGGCCTTGTTATTTTGAAAAGACATGATTGCTTTATTAGTAGGCTTGAAGTATTATTGTTTTTATGTCAAATGATAGACTATTGCTTTGAATCACCCGTATCTTAATATTCATGCCATGATTAGATACATGATCAAGATTATGCTAGGTAGCATTCCACATCAAAAATTATCTTTTTATCATTTACCTACTCGAGGACGAGCAGAAATTAAGCTTGGGGATGCTGATACGTCTCCGTCGTATCTATAATTTTTTATTGTTCCATGCCAATATTATACAACTTTCATATACTTTTGGCAACTTTTTATACTATTTTTGGGACTAACATATTGATCTAGTGCCCAGTGCCAGTTCCTTTTTGTTGCATGTTTTATGTTTCGCAGAAACCCCATATCAAACGGAATCCAAACGGGATAAAAACGGACAGAGAATATTTTTGGAATATTTGGAAAATTCCAGAAGAAGAATCAACGCGAGACGGTGCCCGAGGGGGCCACGAGGCAGGGGGCGCGCCCCTGGGGGGCAGGCGCACCCCTGACCCTCGTGGGCCCCCCGTAAGGCGGTTGATGCACTTCTTCGGCCGCAAGAAAGCTATTTTTTAGGGGAAAATCACGGTGAAGATTTCAGTCCAATCAGAGTTACGGATCTCCATATATATATGAAAAGGTGAAAGGGCAGCAGAAGAGAGCGCAGAAACAGAGAGAAACAGAGAGACACATCCAATCTCGAAGGGGCTCTCACCCCTCCCATGCCATGGGAGCCAAGGACCAGAGGGGAAACCCTTCTCCCATCTAGGGAGAAGGTCAAGGAAGAAGAAGAAGGAGGGGGGCTCTCTCCCCCTCGCTTCCGGTGGCGCCGGAACGCCGCCGGGGCCATCATCGTCACCGCAATCTACACCAACACCTCCGTCATCTTAACCAACATCTTCATCACCTTCCCCCATCTATCTACAATGGTCCACTCTCCCGCAACCCGCTCTACCCTCTACTTGAACATGGTGCTTTATGCTTCATATTATTATCCAATGATGTGTTGCCATCCTATGATGTCTGAGTAGATTTTCGTTGTCCTATCGGTGGTTGATGAATTGCTATGATTGATTTAATTTGCTTGTGGCTATGTTGCTGTCCTTTGGTGCCCATCATATGAGCGCGCGCGTGGATCATACCATAGGGTCAGTTGTATGTTGATAGGACTATGTATTGGAGGGCAAGAGTGACAGAAGCTTCAACCTAGCATAGAAATTGATGCATACGGGATTGAAGGGGGACCAATATATCTTAATGCTATGGTTGGGTTTTACCTTAATGAACGTTAGTAGTTGCGGATGCTTGCTAATAGTTCCAATCATAAGTGGATAGAATTCCAAGTCAGGGATGACATGCTAGCAGTGGCCTCTCCCACATAAAACTTGCTATCGGTCTAGTAAAGTACTCAATTGCTTAGGGACAATTTCGCAACTCCTACCACCACTTTTCCACACTCTCTATATTTACTTTATTGTGTTTTTATCTAAACAGCCCCTAGCTTTTATTTACGTGCTCTTTACTATCTTGCAAACCTATCCAAAAACACCTACAAAGTACTTCTAGTTTCATACTTGTTTTAGGTAAGGCGAACGTCAAGCGTGCGTAGAGTTGTATCGGTGGTCGATAGAACTTGAGGGAATATTTGTTCTACCTTTAGCTCCTCGTTGGGTTCGACACTCTTACTTATCGAAAGAGGCTACAATTGATCCCCTATACTTGTGGGTTATCAGTATTCAATGTTCGTTTCGCTTTTGAACGTACAATATACTCCCTCCGATCCTTTCTAGTTTACATATAAGTTTTATGTGTAGTCAAAGTATCTCTACTTTGATCAAACTTACAGAAAAAAGTATCAACATTCAAGAACGCCCAATCAATATTGTTAGATTCGTACGTACTCCTAGATTTGTATTCAAACAGAGATGGTTTCCAATTTGTTTGGAAACACGTGAATGTGCTTGTTCTCGCGCATGCTCTTCCTACTAGGATTTTGCCACGTATAGCCAATCCAATAGTAACTTTTTTAAGCTCCCTGTCCAATAGTACTAGTGGAGTACTGACAACATCTGCAGTAGAGTATGCAGTGCTCATAGTACTAGTAGTATACTCCCTCTGTTTTTATTTACTCCGCATAAAACAGAGGGAGTACTAGTAACACTCGGCCGACCTCTCTCTTCTAGTAGTAGTATAAATGACGCGGGCGGGGGAGGGGAGGGACGTCAGTTTGCTCTCAACTACGGTCCCACAAGCGAGCGAAAACGCAAGACAAAGTGTGTTCCATTCGGTGAGCGACATGGAGGGTCCAGCGAGCCGGGGTGCAATGCGAACGCGACAAGAGCAATGTATAGCCAAAACCGATTGATCGGTCGTCACTGGAACCACTGTTTGCACCAGAACCTTTGCTGCTTGGCCTACGCCAGCTACTTGCCGGCCAGTCACCACTGCCCCAAAACCACACCTCCTCTCCAGCCCGTTCCCCCACCTTTCGATCCCCTAGCCCGCATCAAGCGTCCCCTAGTTCGCCGAAAAGCCATGGTGCGCCGTAAGATCACGTACTACAAGATGCTGACGCCGGAGCGCCGCACAAAAATCGCGGCGGCGGTCGGCGCCACATACCTCCATTCCCAAGCTCGCTTTGCGGCGGGCCAATCCTCGAGTTCTCTGGAGCCAAGCTCCGAGGAGGAGGAAGCCGATCCAATGTTCATGGCGGAGGTTGCGGCGCAAAAGGCCCCTCGATGCATATGAGATGATGTACGTTGACATCGTGCCGGCGTCCGGGTCCCCCATGGTGCAGGTGGACCAGCGGTTCAACCTGGTGATCCTAAAGGAGGACCGGGAGGCGGAGGCTCAACTCGACGCAGAGCGCGTGGATGCCGCTACCATCGAGGCCCTCCTGCAGGCGGAATCGGATGTCGTGGATGTGAACCGGGTGGCGGAGGCTCAACTTGACGCGGAGCGCGCGGATGTCGCTGCCATCGAGGCCCTCCTGGAGGCAGAACCGGACGTCCTGGACTTGAACCGGACGGCGGAGGCTCAACTTGACGTGGAGCGCGCGGATGCCGCTACCATCAAGGCCCTCCTGCAGGCAGAACCGGACATCCTGGACTTGAACCGGGCGGTGCTCGTGTCCGTGCAGAGCGCCCGCACGCTCCGCGTGAACGAGTAGCTGGAGGCCAAGGACAACCATGGTGCGGAGACACACGTCGGCAGCTACGGCTGGTTCGCACCGGCAGCCAAAGACAACGAGGCCGTCTCGTTCCGCGAGCAGTGATAGTTTTGCTTTATGTTGTTTTTAGGGATCTTTTGTTGTGTAAAAACATATATTTATGCAAGTCACCTGACTTTCATCATTCAGGTCAGTCGACCATTTCAGGCGGTTGGATGAATATCCTACGTCTCCTAACCCTTCTTCTTCCTCACCTCTTCTTCTTCCCCAACAGACCACCGCACGGGCCGTACGGATCTTCCCCAACATGCAGCTGGATAAATATAATGTATGAACGAAAATTATATGTCAGCGGTAGGATGGCTGAGTTTGGTTTGATCACATGCGGTAGCACGTGTCAGTGAGGGTGCGTTCCCTTGGTTGGGTTTGCGGCGTGCAGGAGCGACTATGTGAGGGTGCGGTGCGACCGTGACAGCCATGCGCAAGTGTACCTCCTTTTCATTTTGAAAACTTTAGGCAATCTTGGCAAAAATGTGTGGTGAAGTATGGCAATGCAAGGCCTAGACCCAAACAGGATACAAGTACATACGTAGGAGTACTACTTGTGTTAAAAAAAAGGCGGGGTTTTCCTTCGCGGGATTGATCGATACAAATCCTCATTTGACGTGTCAATTAATGCATATTTTTTTCTCCAACGCCCAAAGAGCTAACCATCTCACTCCTCATTGCTTGATTAATGCAGCGCCATGCAAACCAACCTTCTCACTTCCGCATGCATGCAAGGGTATATTAATGTCCTTGGTTGCTAGTACGAGGCAAACCGCATCAATTTTGCCTCGATTAGTGTCAGTGGCCTTCTGCAAATTGTAATTTTGATACTGGCCTTGTGTACAAAAAAATGGAGGTAGTAACTATTTGACTTCCTTCCCCATTGCGGTGACGTCGACGATATCTCGAACGTTGTGGTTTGGCGAAGTGCGTTCGACTGAGAACACCATTGAGGGAGACCACGGTAAATCGTTCGCAAGTGCCGCCTGCAAGTCGAGACAACCGCCTTATTTGCATCCAGGAAGTCCGTTGAACCAAAGGACGCGTAAATGTACTAGTACTACACAATAGCGTTGTCCGTCCAGCTTAGTGCGGTAAGGTGGTTTCTCGAAGAAGACGATGGAGAAGCGGAGTCAGCGAAGAGTGAAATGATGGTTTCTTCGTCCGTGCTTTGTGATTTGATGCCTCACTGCTTTGTGATTTGTGATAGAAGGGACAGGGAAGTAGACTCTATGCTCTATACTGTAGATGTGTCCAAGCATGGGAGAAAGAGGAGAGAGGTTGCATTTTTCTATTCCTTCAACCAATCAATTAGGGAGCTTCGGTTCCATCTTTTTGGCTTTGGCAGCACCGTCCACAATGGTTCCCATCGATGCCAAAAGCTATTTTCACATTTGGCTACACATTGTGGAGCCCTTAGCCATACCACTTGGTTTTGCTCCTGTATGCTATCTATAAAAATCTTGATTATATTGATCTAAAAAATTATAGTATCAAGATTAGTAAAAAGGAGGTGATTTTGCCGCGCGGATGGCGGGGGAGGTTTCTTATTTTTAGATGATGTTGGCCTGGCGGTTTGCTAACATGCGGTCCCATGTGTCAGTGCTTTACCAAGCCGATCCGCGTCCCACATGAGGCAGAACAACGGCAGAAGCAACACGTGGTTAACTTGAAGAAGATGAGGGAGAAGCGGATTCAGCAACGAGTGAAATGATGGTTGCTTCATCCCTCCAACTTCTTTTTTTAGCATTATTACTTCATCCCTCCAACTTAACTGCGGGAAAGGTGCAACTTTGTGATTTGATGCCTCATTGCTCATTACTACGCCGGCGCCATGACTGGGGTGCTTCACCCCTCCTGCTCTGCACTGTTATTTCGGTATGGCACGTGGACCCAGTTGCCGTATGTCCCACATGTCGGCAAAAGGGACTAGAACATTTATGAAAGCGAGCGCTCCACTCTTACGACGGAGGAGTACACGACACGGCATCCCAGTGAACTATTACTTGTATTGCAGTACTACTATAGTTTTGCTGTTTTGCACAATCCATTGATACAAACCCGATTAAATAGGCAAGGGCGGGATTTTTCCCGCGCGGTAGATAATACAAGCCATACATTTCAAAGACAATTTTAATGTATGCAAACTGAATAATTAAGTAACAATATGAGATCTAGTAAAACTAAAAACACGTATGATTTATTGTGTTAGAGTGTAGTAGTAGTGTTGTATTGCATAGTTCTTAGATGTAACATGCGAGAACATGTAGAGATGTACTTTTGGAGGGCCTACAGAGAGAAATTGGGCATAAAGTGGATTCAAATATTTGTATTTGTCTTCATAGCATTTGTAACTAATATCTACAGTTTGTACAGTAGACGTGAATGCTTGTTCGCTCTTACGAAACCAGTACAACAATAATGTGGTGGTGTGCGCCAATTTAGGCACTGGCATGTTGGCCTACTCAGCTCCACAGAGAGAGCGAGAGAAGAGATAAATACACGGGCGGTCAGTGTATTTCAAGCGAAAAGCGTAATACGGTCACCAGACTTCAGAATACGCTCATTACGGTCACTATATACGTTTTGCGGTGATTATACAGTCACTTGCTCGCCGTTCAGCATCGGATTGCACTTTATTGACCGGCCAAATAGTTTGCGTGGCACTATGTTGACTAGTTAAATTGACCACGTTCCTTGTAGGTCCCACATGTCAGTTCGCATAGGAAAAATGTCAGATAAACACAAATTTACGCAGGCACGACAAGACTCCAACCCATGTGCGGGAACCTCCTGGTTGTGTATGTGTCTGTCAGGGCCTGATGTGTGCGCATGCATGTGTAGGTTGAGCAGTTGAGCATGAGAATGTGTATTGGTCATGTGGTGTGCATGCATGCGTGCGTATGTGCGTGTGAGTGTTGCGTGCGTGTGTGGCTGTGTGTGTACGTGTGAGTGTTGTGTGCGTGTGTGGCAGCGTGTGTTCATGTGAGTGTTGCGTGCGTGCGTGTGTGTGTGTGTATAATCACCACACCAGCTCCTCTGTGTTAAAACAGACGGCTCAGCATACCAATACAAGGCCAACTTGTCCGCTGTGCCCGCGGTCATGACTTCGAACCACCGTCCAATATTTGTTTATCATTTGTTTTCATTCTTATACACGCCGGCAGGTGGTCCCAATGACAGTGAGATAATGTGATGCAACACTAGAGGTGCCACGTGGAGCGTTTAACTGGTCAACTAGTCATGTCTTGAGAAAATACAGAGCTGTATGGTGAGCCCGTGACTGTATAATAACCATAAAACACAAATGGTGACCGTAATGAGTGGATTCTGAAGTCCAATGTACGTACCGTGCTTCTCTTCAAATACAATGATTGTCACTGTATATATCGCGAGAGAAAGATGAAACATGCGTGAATGTGCTGGGGGCGTACTTTTAGAGGACCTGGAGATAGTTTGTGTGCGTACGTGAAAGGGGCATAGAGGGGCTGTATGCGATGGAGAGAGAGATGCTCTTCGTTTCTCTTTATTATGACTAACTTTATATATAGTATAAAATATAAAAATTTACAGTGCGGAATAAATATCATTGGGGGCACCATGCAATGCAAATTAACGTTCATACTCCTCCATATAACTTTGTAATGTTGTATATATGTAGAAATTCTAAAATAATTTTTTGGCCACACTTTGGTTTTATTCAAAAGGAGTGTTGTATGAGAAATAAACATGAAGAGAGGGCTTTTTAGATCAATGGGGTGCGTGATGTAACATGTGTGAATGTGTAGTTGATGTATTTGGCAGGGCCAAGAGAGGTATGTGTATGTATTACGTATTCGAGAGAAGCATGGATAGAGAGCCGGCCGGGGGGGGGGGGTTGGGGGAGATAGCACGAGAAATAGAGAGGTCTAGAGAGAGATGAATATGATGTCACGGCGAGAGATGCCCTTGAGTGTGTATATGCAAGGGGGGAGGGGATAGAGGCACGAGGAGAAAATATTTTGTGTGGTGTCTGTGTTGGTATGTGTGGGTGTGAGAAGATAACGAGACCTGGTAGCAGAGGGTGTGTCACCGCGTGAGGTCCGGTGGGCCGAGGTGAGGCCCTTGATTCTGTTCCGTCCTACGCCACATTGGTCGGCTCGTGACGCATTTAGGGAGACCCATGGAGGACTAGTCGTACAAGAAAAAGATAGCAGAGTCGTGAAGGACTCTGTGTCCACTGACAAAGCCGGCTAGGATTTGTAACCCTAGGTCCTCAGACTAAGGTAACCCCTTATCTCTGATATTACTGTTCATCCAACCTAATTTTAAGGGGCATCCTACAGAATGCTCTGCTAGAATCATACTCGTCAATTAGGAAGAGAGGTGGAGACAATGCGTGAGAGACGGGCCTAAAGATAATGTGCGTGCAGGAGACACGTAGGCAGGTCTATGTATATAGAAAGGGTCGATGGGGATTGTGCGTGTGTATGCTTGTGAGAGGAAGAGTGCTTGTGATAAAGGTTAGTGAAGACAATCGTAAATGGTTACGAGAGGGAGGGAGGGTTATATCGAGAGCATGTCTGCGAGAAAGACACCTCGGGAGAGAGTGTATGAGCATGTGTGAGAGACCACCGATGGATATACACCGTGTGTGCGTATGTGTGAGAGAGAAAGTCAGCGTATGTGTGAGGAGGGGCCTATGGAGAGTGAAACTACACGTAAAAGACTGATGTAGACATTGATTAAAAATATAAATTGTATCCAAATATTAGAATGGGATCATGATATTTGCAATTCGCGTAAGGAACGGTCATTGATCCATCAGACATCTATATTCTATCGAATTTGAGAATGTCTATGTTATTATTCAACATAATTGATCCACAGAGTTAGTATTTTGAACTCCAGACAATGCATCGCTTTAGCAATCGAATATAAACGTGAGTATAGTTCATGTTGTGTGTGTAAAGCACATTATACATACAAAAGTTACACAATGAACATTATAAATAGCTAGCTATGAACTAGCATACATTTGAATTCAACTTAAGGTGGTTTAAAAAAATCGAATTCAACATGAAGTCCATTCAATTATTTGAATTCGATAACATGGCATTTGTAAATCATGCCTAAATTATGGGGGCACCAATCTTTGCTCTGCTTTTGTACATAATAGCATATATAGTCGTATACAAAATAGATTGAAATTTACCTCCTCCATTCCAAAATAATCTTAGTTATAGGATTTTCAAGGGTCAAAATTTCAAAAAGAAGCGCATAATTTAATGAGGTTTTCAAACATACAAGGTCAAATTTGACGTTGTCTATTTAGGTCAATCCTCAAAGTTCAGGAGTACTCTAAACACATATGCTTCTATTCAAAATTTTGAACGCAGCGCCAAAGGAGCCTCTACTCACCCGAAACCGCGTGAGACCAATGTTTGGTAGAAGGAAATTACTTTTCTAACTCCAACCCTTGAAACCTACCGGCCCGACGTCCAAAGGTCTAAACTAGGGTAGGTTTGTAGCTTCATCTAGACGCCACGCATCCGCCTCCGAAAAACATGCATACACCATGGCCGACTAAGCACACATGCGCTCGGCCGAAATCGCTCCCGCCCACTATTTGGGACACCTGGGATTACCATCCTACCCCGACCCACAGTAGGTTCGAAATTTAAGAGGGGGCAAAGTTTGTACTTTCCCCAAATTTCAAACAAGCGCGTCCCATGTGTTCAAAAAAACCAAAAACAAGCACGTCCCAAACCGAAACATGGTTCCCCCTTAGCTCCCCCACCCCCTCCGATTCCCCATTCGTACTCCATGGGCGCCAAAACTACCTCTCCACCAGCCACGAAACCCCGGCGTCCTCCGTCCGCCGCCCCATCCCACCCATCAACCGTCGCCCTCCTCCATCACGCCGGAGCCGATACCCCGACGTCATCGTCCACCGCAACTGCAACGCCCTCCACGGCTAGTAGTTGAAGCCGAGGCCGAGCTGCCTCCAGGACGCCGACGTGCGCTGTACCCAAGCCAGTTCAACCAAGCCGTCTTGCGCCTCACCGCTACCGCTCCAACGTCGCCACCGTCCACTGCACCGAAACTGTTCCCGCTACACTGTCCTTCGCCACCTCGGATCTGCTTCCCCTCCACTGACAGACGGCCACCGCAACACAGTCAATAATTTGGCCATGGGTTCGTCCAAGGCTCCACCCTCCTCCAAAATGTCGGTTCCCCGGTAAAAAGAAGAACATCACCGCGATATCAGGAGGACACAACACTGGCAACCCGAAATGGTACTCCTCTTCCCTTATTCGTGCAAATCTTACATGTCTGCTTTCATGGTATTCATTCCACAGAAGACACTACTTGACCGCTTCTTCCTACACCTTCTTCCTGATACTAGATATTCCTAGTAACTCGTGATGCACAAGGTTTCTCCTCATATACTATTTCACCTTAGCTAGAGGTCCGTCGCCCCCCTGGATTTCAATTCCTGGTTAGTTGATTCCCAATTAAAGGAAGCATTCCCCGGCGTAACAGGCGCTAGTCTACCTATTACGCCGGGGAAGCAGCGCCTCGGTGTTTATCTTAGGGGTGCGTGGGGCCTAGGAGCTGCTGGCACCCGATCTGGAGGTCGGTCGGGCTTAAAGGGATGGTCGGGTGCGCTGCCAAGCATGGCGGTGGTGTGAGGTCGAGGTGAGGGCTGGGCGGAGGCAGGGGTCTGGGCCGGTGGTCGCTGGCGGTTCGAGAAAGGTCGTCAACAGTGACTGGCAAGAGGTAGACAAAGGCCATCTACCCGTTCCTTGTAGATCGGACGGTTCATAAAAAATTGACTGACCTATTTATTTTCAGTCGACTGTTATTTTGATAGGACCACATGTGGTGGTCTACGTGCTGGAGGAGTACCTGCATTTCCCAGCCATCCCTGTGCTCATATATTACAAAATCATACGGAGTATAATCTAATTTTGTGTGCCATGCAATGTTGTAGAGCTATCATATGTCTCCTGTCATTTACTTATCAGCCACCTGCTATCTGCTACTTTTAAAGTGCACTAGTTCTGCACACACTTCACCCATACTCTCACTATTGTTGTTTTATGCATGGGTATTTCAGACTCTGCCTTGACAGAAGCACGAAATAAAAGAAAGAAGTCGCTCCTGTTTTCTTCGTTGGCAGGCAAGACACGTCTCGGCACTTTAAAGGTTGCATGTTCAATAGATGGAGACGGTAAATGTAGCTCTGGAGTTGATGATCTCGCTCGCCATGAACCACCATCCCAGGTGCTTGCTTTAACTTCGCGGTGTCATATGTGGTTGCATAAACCGACAAGGAAAAAAATAAGGCAGGGACTGATGGAGGTCTTCCGGCGAAACCGGCATCCCAGGTGCTTTCTCTAGCTTGGCAGCATGATATTGTCTTGCATGTTGCATACGGTGTCTCACTTGTATTGCTTGTAATTTGATTAAATTACTTCTGCTTAGTTTACACAAATAGTTGTGAATATGCCATGCCGTTCTGTTTTTCGTACATATTCCATCCTCGTATCATGTGTTTGCCTTACATCAAGGTAGTGATTGTCAGTATCATGCATGAATGAGTTCTGAAGAGTGAATTTTATTGCTTTTTCTTGTTGGTTTTACTTGACAATGCAAAATCAATAAAGCAGAAGGAAATTAGCAAGGCAGTGGATAAAGGTGCTTCTTCCAAATGGAGGGCCTCTACACATTCTACTCGGCCATCCCCCAACAAGATTTGGAAGACAACACATGCATAGACACTCAAAGTAGCTGTGTTGATGATGAGCACGTCCCCCCTTGTCCACCATCACAGGTGCTCCCTCTAACATGGCACTGTTATATGTGGTTGCATGTTATGTATGATGTCTAGCTTGTATTGCTTCTAATTTTGTTGAATTCCATCTGCTTACTTTACACATTATACTTGTGAATAAGACACGTGTTCCTGTTTCTAGAACATACAATATATGTCTATCACACCATGTTCTTACATCAAAGTACTACTGTTGTGTAACCTGCAACAATCACTTTTCACAAGACACATTTAACTTGGGAGTCTGATATAGTTTACATCTCGCATTATTTTCTAGCTTGTACTACTAATTTGTTGAAATGACACTAATGATGAGACAATTTTAACTTGGTAGAGTGATATTCGTTGCGTCTTACATATGGTGTCTAGCGTTCATTGCTTCTAATTTATTGAAATGCCTTCTGCTTAGTTTACACATCATAAGCTGTGAATATGCAATGGCACTAATGACGAGAGACCTTTAACTTGGTAGTGTGATGTTGTTTGCATCTTGCATATGATTTACTTGTACTGCTTCACATTTGTTTAAACGCCAGTTATGACGAGACACTGTTAACTTGGCAGAGCGATATTTGTAGCATCTTTCATATGGTGTCTACCTTCCATTGCATTGCTTCTAATTTATTGAAATGCCTTCTACTTAGTTTACACATCATAGTTCTGATTATCTCATGTCGTCCTGTTTTTCATACATATTACATCCTCCTATCATGTGGTTGTCTAACATCAAAGTTCAGTTCGTCTGTATCACGCATCAGTTTGTTCTGAAGAACTAAATTTTTACTCCTTTTTCTTGTCGGCTTGACTTAACATGGCACAGAGAAAGAGGAAGGAACATAGAATGACAAGGGATGGTGTTAGTACTAAGGACACACGGAAATGGAAGCGGAAGAATTATGCAGATTCTGTTGGTACTGATGGTGCAATAGAAGGTCAAAGTCCACCGGAAAATTGTACAAACGCGGTATCCCGTGCTACATGAGCTGCAAAACAAGCCAAATAGAAACTAATAGCTACCACCAAACAAGCAGCGACAGCCCTAGTTGTTGCAACACCTTCCACAGTACCACCAGCTGCACGAGTTACTCGTTTGTCAACTCAGCTAGCAGCACGTTCCCAAGCTCCCTTGCCACCTGACACTACTTCCAAAGCACTCTTGACACAAGACGAGTTGGCAAGATCAGATGAACCTTGTGAGCTTCAACAGCAAGAAGGTAGTTGCTGGAGTCAAGTTACAGTTGCATGCTTTTTTATATGTTGTCTCACAGTTTGATGTACACTAACACTTCCTATGTTCGTTGTTGGACTAGCACATAGGCTCAATAGGACACAAACATCAGGGATAATGCTCGATAGGTTAACTAAATCTAGGGGGGAGAATGGAGATCCGTTTTGAAGCAGGTTTAAAAAGGCCATGCGATGCTACAGAGTAAGCCAAGTTAGTATCAGAGGCAGCGGTCGCCACTAGGTGTCATGCACGTATCCTCCCAACATGGATTCAGTACAGGAATGACAAAGATGGAACCCAGTTCAACACCTTCCTCGACCATTTATCTGTAAGTATGGTTATGTATGGAAATAAGTAATATCGGCTTGCTCTGTCACTCACTTTCTAGGTTGCTGATAATGAGACTCCCATAATTTTCAACAGATGGGGTTCAAGTTGGATAGCCAAGATGATGCAACCAGACAAGCTTGCACCCATGTTTCAAGTCTGCTCTGCGACAGTATCAGTATAACTTGAGGAAAACTCACTTTGAAGGCAAGGCTAACAGTGAACTTGCCCAAACATCCCAAGTGGAAAATATATCGGATGAAGACTACAGGGGCCTCGTTAAATACTGGTCTGATCCAAAGTATCAAGTACGTTATATATATATATATATATATGTGTGTGTGTGTGTGTGTGTGATCGGATCACATGTTGAACTCCTATTTACGCATGTGCCTCGCAAATCTATCTTCTTGTAGGTGAACTATTAAAAGAACAAGGCCAACCGTACGAAAGTGAAATTCCAACAGACGACAGGATCTCATAGCTATATTGCACACTACGAGGCTCTTGTAATTAGATGTTGTTTCACTCTTTTCGCTGTGCCATATTATCAGATCTATATTGACTTGTTCCAAATGCAGAGGAAAGCCCGCAAGGACCAGAAAGTACCCGAACCAAATGATGTGGAAATCTTCAAGGACTATCACACCAGCAAGACGAAGGGCATGACTACACAAGTCAAAGCCGTTGTTGTAAGTCCTTAATCCTCATGCCTTTTAACTACTACTTACTCTGACTTGTGCATTGAACTGCACGGTTTGCAGCCAATGTCTATTACTCTTTTCAATTTTATACACAATTGTCTTAGCGTATCATTGCACCTTACAAGGTTTAAAAAAGGGGAGTGATGTTCCTTTGATCTTGATCTGTAATCTAGTTTCGTGCTGGACTTGCCCACACAATGTTACAATTGCCTGTTTGTCTATTCTCAGTTGTTTTTTTATATGAATGATGTCATACTATGCTTACCGTATTATAAAATTTGTCTTTTTATCCTTAGCTGTCAATACAATACATTAGCCATCGTACATGGTCATATGTTTGGAACCTGGTTTTATTATGTACTTTGCAGTAAAATACAACAAATATTTTACACGGGTTCACCAAAATAAGTTCTGTATATAGACCAAAGCTATTTTGTTTGGTTTTGCTGCCTCCTTAATATCTTCTGTTCTGTTACTACTAATGTAAAAACTCAACTTTTCAGCAAGCTATGGAAAAAATGGTGGAACCGCCACCTTCTGAAGGTGACGAGGCAACTATAACCGCAATGTCACCTCTTGCTGCAGTGGGTCAGTACCTGTCCACTAACAGTGCCAAAAGCACGTTCCTGCGTAATACTGGGTTGGTTGTTAAGGCAATCTCGTCCAAACTGCCTCATGATCAAGATATGCAAGCTCAAGACAATGTTATATCTATGCTCCGGACACAAGTCCATTCCCTAACAGAGACCCTTTGTGAAACAAGGACATCAATTGTTCGATGTCGTCAAGATATGCATGGTTTTGAGACTAGACTATCAGACATTTGCTATGTTGTTCAGGAGCCTAGGAGAAATGAAGGCGAAGGTTATGGTGCTCCACCGGATAGTACAGCATGAAAACGTAACAGTCAGGTCAAATGAACTGAGCTTCTGAACTTCTGGTGGTGCATTTATCTCCCAGACTGTTAACTTTTATGCCAACCTTCCTTTTGTTTTATGGTTGTAATTTGTTTTGTTGCGATACAAAATGTGTTCTTAACGTGCAGCCACCGGCTGAAGAAAACAGCAAGCCGTTTTTTGTATAATGTAGGGTGTTCCCTATATTTGCACTGGTGGCGAACTTTGATGCCCAGTGGATGTAATCTGTGCAATCGCCTTAATAGCCTAGCGTTAGTTTCGTGCTTATTTATTTCCTAGTCTTCTTTTTCCTTGTTTGCTAGTGGCCACAACAACCATGGGCCATATATGGACCGTGGTAACCTTGAGCCTGCTACAGGCTGTAGGATCCATGGGCCTCCTACGGGCCGTCAGATAAATGGGCCTCCAACGGCCCATAGAATCGGTGGGCCTCGGGCCGTCGGATAAATGGGTCCACATGGGCTGTAAACGGGCGTAATTAATATCGGGCCAGCACGGTAACGGGCCGTTAACCGGCCGGAAGACAGCAGAGGCTTAATTCTGTCACAGGCATAACGGGTTGTTAATGGGCCAGAATATAGGACGGGCTGGAAACGGCGCAAGGGGTTAACAGGCCACAAACGGGCCGATTCTAACCGCGGGCCGAATTTGGCCCATTAGGGGAATAGGCCAGCAATGGGCCAGAAGTAATTGAGGGCCGGAAAGGAGCCCAAGAACGCCTGGGCCGTCAGTAGGCCAAAAGCTAACACGGGCTGGAAACGGCCCATGGGAATCATGGGCCGTTAATGACAAAGAAATTTCCTGTTCATTATGGGCCAGATTCATCGTGGGCCACTAAAGGGCCTAAAGATACGAAAGGCCTCATATGGGCCGAATGACGTCATGGGCCATACATGGGCCGAAAGTGAAATGGGCTGGTGTTATATTCGACGGCCCACATGACGCTATTGGGCCGATTTCGGGATGGCCCTAACGGGCCGTGAGTTACTGGGCCATAAAATGGGCTATATGCGAACAGACTGTTAACAGGCTTTTCATGGGCCGGCCCGCTAACTTTTAACCAAGTCAAACGGGTCGGCCTTTGTAAGCTAAATGGGCCAGTGTTGGGTCGTCGCACATGTCGACATATCATAGGCGCCTATCTGACCCAATGACGAGCTGACACGTGTTTCCTTCGGCCAATGAGAATTTTACACGTGGAAAATTCCCATTGGTCCAGGCTGTTAACGGGTTATCGGACCCAATAGCTTAACGGCGACCCGTTACGGTCGATGCCACGTGTCGGTTACCCTTGACGAAAGCACTTCCATGATGCGTCATTTATCGTCATGGAAGTGAACACTTCCGTGATGATAATTTTGGTATTTTTATGGAACACTTCTACGACATCACACGTATGAGTATCTTGATTCTGTCATAAAATCGTCATGGATGTACATACATGACAGAAAATGTGACCTACTGTGGCAAACACGTATCATCACAGAAGTGTATTTTTTTGTAGTGGAAGCCGCCGACACACTGGCCAAGATCGGCTCCTCTCGGCAAGCCATCCCATTCGGCGTCTCCCTCGAGCACTTGTGCAAGCCATCTATCAAGCCGTCTCCCGATTCCGAGTCCATCTTCATTCCAGACGATCCTGCTACTCCCCCACCCAATCCCGAAGATCTCGGCCCAGTCCCAGGGGCTGCCGGCTCCGGCCCGGGGGCTGCTGGTCCCGGTCCGGGGACTGCCGATCCCGGCCTGGGGGCTGCCGTCTCCAACCCGACGACCATCGACTCCGGCCCAGGGACTGCTGATCCCGGCCCGGGGGCTGTTGTGCTTAACCCGGCCGCCGCCATCCCTGGCCCGGGGGCTGCCGGCTCCGTCTCGGGGGCTGCTGCCCCGGAACCCGCCTTGGTGGTCGTCTTCACCGTGGTGACGGCCCCGTCATGGGCCCAGCCAATCCTGGCTTTCCTGGAGAGCGGAGCACTCCCCACTGACGAGACCGAAGCCCGGCAAGTGCAGCGCCGGGCATCCGCCTACAGCATCATCAACAACGAGCTCGTCAAGCGCAGTGCGATGGGCGTGTTCCAGCGCTGCATTGAGCAAGACAAGGGCATAGAGATCCTCCTCGACATCCACCAGGGCGAGCGCGGGCACCATGCCGCCTCTAGGTCCCTGGTGGCCAAGGCTTTCCGCTATGCCTTCTACTGGCCCACGGCCCTCAAAGACACCGAGTCGCTGGTCCTCAAGTGCGAGGGCTGCCAACGCTTCAGCAAGCGCAGTCACCAATCGGTTTCAGCCCTCCAAACCATCACGGTCACCTGGCCCTTTGCGGTATGGGTGAGGGAGTCCTGGATTAAGGGGTCCTCGGGCGTCCGGCCTATTGGACATGGGCCGGACTGATGGGCTATGAAGATACAAGACTGAAGACTCTCACCCGTGTCCGGATGGGGCTCTCCTTGGCGTGGATGGCAAGCTTGGTGTTCGGATATGAAGATTCATTTATCTGTAACCGACTTTGTACAACCCTAGTCCCCTCCAGTGTCTATATAAACCGGAGGGTTTAGTCCGTAGAGGCAATCATAATCATACAGGCTAAACTTTTAGGGTTTTAGCCATTATGATCTCGTGGTAGATCAACTCTTGCAATACTCATATTCATCAAGATCAATCAAGCAGGAAGTAGGGTATTAACTCCATAGAGAGGGCCAGAACCTGTGTAAACATCGTGTTCCCTGTCTCCTGTTACCATTGACCTTAGACGCACAGTTCGGGACCCCCTACCCGAGATCCGCCGGTTTTGACACCGACATTGGTGCTTTCATTGAGAGTTCCACTGTGTCGCCGTCAAAAGGTTCGATGGCTCCATCCATCATCTGCAACGATGTTGCCCTAGGGGAGATTTTCCTCCCCGGCCAGATCTTCGTATCCGGAGGCTTCGCACTGCGGGCAACTCGCTTGGCCATCTGGAGCAGATCGATAGCTATGCCCCAGGTCACCTGATTAGTTTGGGAAACCTGGATTATGTCGCTGATATCCGAGGAGACTTGATCTTCCAAGGATTCATGACCCCAACCTCTGCCCTGGCCTTAGAGCCAGAGCGCCTTGCCAGGACCGAAGACGGGATTTCTAAACCCGCCGGACTATCCGTGGCCACTAGGCCCAGTACGGGAAACTGAAGGAGGCAGTGTCGCCTGCAACCATTACCAAGCCGGACTCTTCCCCGGACGCTGGCTCCGAACTCTCGGAGTCAGCATCATGTGAGCTCGGCCGAGGAATTCCCTTCTCGCCATGCTCCACGGATTCTTTTCTCCCTCGATAAACCTCGCCTTTAAGCGAGGCTCTGGACTTGATGCCATCCCTCGTGATTACGGAGGAGCAACGTCTGAACTACGCTCAGCCCGGACTAGGGGCTGAGAGCGGTGAATTTTAGGTCCCACCTACCACCCACTTCATCGCCACAGTAGAGGACTTAACTGACATGCTCGATTACGGCTCCGAAGACATCGACGGTATGGACGACGATGCCGGAGAGGAGCAAGCCGAAAACCCACCGTTTACCGGACGCTGGACGGCCACCTCTTCGTATGACATGTACATGGTGGATACACCCAAGGAGGGTGACAGCGATAATGAGAATAATCCAGTAGAGGATAAACCTCCCGAGATACAACCAAAGCGCCGATGGCGCCGCTCTAAATCACGTCGCAGCAAAGACATCAATACCGGCACGAGAGACAACAACACTCCGGATGATGCCGAAGACCAAGAAAACCCCGTCGAGCAAAACTCTAAACAAGACGATCGGGAGGATGGGCAAGTTAGCCCTGATAAACAGGCTGCAAACGAAGACTCGGAGGACAGTAATTACCTTCCACCCCCCGAGGATGAGGTGAGCCTCGGTAACGAAGACTTTATCGTGCCTGAGGAACCTCTCGAGCAGGAGTGCTTTAAGCAACGGCTAATAGCCACTGCAAGGAGCCTGAAAAAGAAGCAGCAGCAGCTCCAAGATGATCAAGATCTGCTCAACGATAGATGGACTAACGTCCTGGCAGCAGAGGAATACGGCCTCGAGCGCCCAACCAAAAGTTACCCGAAGCGTAAACTGCTACCTCAATTCGATGATGAGGCATTCGAGCCCGTACCGTCAACGCGTAATGCGGCTGATCGACCACCGCGTGGCCGGGACAAAACGGCAACTCAAGCCGAACACCAGCCCGTCCTACCTCGCCGTAAAGGCAGAGACAAAACAGCTCGGGGATACACGTATGACCTGCGGCAGGACCTGAAGAATAAAGCAGGTCCGGCCAGATCGATCTACGGATCGCGGGGGCGTGCGCCGACGCGCGATGATGGCTATCAAGCCGAACATGGCAAGCACAATCACGTCCGGGCCGAAAACCGCAGACGGACTCCATCCGAACTACGTCATGATCTAGCCAGATATAGAGGCGCCGCACACCCCCTCTAATTCATTGATGAAGTAATGGAACATGAATTCCTAGAAGGGTTCAAACCCGTGAATATCGAATCATATGATGGAACCACAGATCCCGCGGTATGGATTGAAGACTTTATTCTCCATATTCATATGGCCCGCGGCGATGATCTTCATGCCATCAAATACCTCCCCCTAAAACTCAAGGGACCAGCCCGGCACTGGCTGAACAGCCTGCCTAAAAACTCTATTGGCAGCTGGGGAGACCTAGAAGACGCCTTCTGTGACAACTTCCAAGGCACATACGTCAGACCTCCGGATGCCGATGACTTAAGTCACATAGTCCAACAGCCCGGAGAGTCAGCGAGGAAATTTTGGACTAGGTTCTTAACTAAAAAGAACCAAATCGTCGACTGTCCGGATGTCGAAGCCTTAGCAGCCTTGAAACACAGCAACTTCGATGCATGGCTCGCCTGACACCTCGGCCAAGAAAAGCCGAAGTCCATGGCGGCCCTCACGGCACTCATGACCCGCTTTTGCGCGGGCGAAGATAGCTGGCTAGCCCGCAGCAATAACAATGCAAGCAGACTTGGCACCTCGGAAGCCAGAAATAGCAACGACAAGCCCCGACGCAACAGGCACAAGCGTCGAAACAATGGTGACAATACTGATGGCATGGCGGTCAACGCCGGATTCAGTGGCTCCAAGTCCGGTCAGCGGAAGAAGCCATATAAAAGGAATAATCAGGGCCCTTCCAGCCTGGACCGCATACTCGATCGTCCATGTCAGATCCATGGCACCCCTGATAAACCAGCCAATCATACCCACCGAAGTTGTTGGGTCTTCAAACAGGCCGGCAAGTTAAATGCCGAAGATAAGGAGAAGGGGTCGCAAAGAGAGAATGACGACGAGGAGCCCCGTCCACCGAACACAGGGGAACAGAAGAAGTTTCCCCCTCAGGTCAAAATGGTGAACATGATATACGCTACCCATATCCCTTAGAGGGAGCGCAAACGCGCGCTCAGGGACGTCTATGCGATAGAGCCAGTCGCCCCAAAGTTCAACCCATGGTCGTCCTGCCCGATCGCCTTCGATCGCAGGGACCATCCGACCAGTATCCGTCATGGCGGTTCTGCCGCACTGGTCCTTGACCCAATCATCGATGGATTCCACCTCACGCGAGTCCTCATGGATGGTGGCAGCAGCCTGAACCTGCTCTATCAGGATACAGTACGCAAAATGGGCATCGATCCCTCAAGGATCAAGCCCACAAAAACTACCTTTAAAGGAGTCATACCAGGTGTAGAGGCCCGCTGTACGGCCTCAATCACATTGGAGGTTGTCTTCGGATCCCCGGAAAACTTCCGAAGCGAAGAGTTGATCTTCGATATCGTACCCTTCCGCAGCGGCTATCACACACTGCTTGGACGAACCGCATTTGCTCGATTCAATGCGGTGCCACACTATGCTTATCTCAAGCTCAAGATGCTCGGACCACGCGGTGTCATGACAGTTAATGGAAACACGGAGCGCTCCCTCGGTACCGAGGAGCACACCGCTGCCCTGGCAGCAGAAGCACAGAGCGGCCTTTTCAAGCAGAACCTTAATTCGGCGGCCAAACTCCCGAACACTGTCAAACGAGTCCAGACTACTCTGCAGCAGGACAGTCCAGCTCGTCAAGAGCTCGACTAGCAATTTGTCCTTCGTTCCAGTCCGACCAAATGGCGGCGTTCGTACCGCGCGTACATAATTACGCACTCAAAATACCATGGGCATAGATGGAGGCATAACTAGATTGTGGTCCATAATACGGCTCGACCTCCCCTGGACACACATACTTTCACATTTTCTTTTTCCATCATTTTCAGGTTTCTTTTCCACAGGCCTTTCCTGATGGCCTGATCATCGGTCCTTTCGAAGGATAGATACACCAAGACAGCAAGAAGCATTGACGTATAAGGGAACCTCTAGGTGGACTTTTTGACGATCACTCTACCTGTTTTCAGGACCCGCACGCAGCTCCCCCTTGGTCGTGGCATGTTAAATAGCCCTATTGCTTATCGCACTACTTGTACAAATACACTTTGATGTATTAATCAAACTATAATGGAAATAGTTTGTGGCCCAACTTCTGCGGCGCTAGCTTACTACTTCATTTTTTCTTGATAATCTTATCAATTGCACCCGTACACTTTGGTACGCCTTAATTCGCCAGGGGCTTCATTGCGCCCCATACTACGGCAACAAAGTCCGAACACTTTTTGCAGTATAGTTTGGCACCCCGAATTTAGCATTATATGCATTGGCTCTGAATCATGTCTTTGGTCAATAGTTGGGTTGCCCGGCTCATGTGCTTACTACCTTACATTCCGCTATATCGGCTAGGGTAGTAAAGGGAGAACTACTGCGATTGTGTCCTGGTTTATCCGGATGAGCACCTCAGTAGAGAAAGCCGAAAACTGACTGTCATGATGCGGCGTGAGCCGGTCAGCTGTTCGGAGGTTACAAATCTTTTGCGATTTTTTCCCGCATTATGCGACAAATCGGTCTTTACCCGATCAGGTGTTTACAACACCCTAGTTCGGATTCATGAATACTAGGGGCTGCGCCTAAATTTCTATTGTCAAACTCCTATGGCTAAGTGAGGGTGATAAAGCCACATAGTCCGATTGCCTGGTTCGTTGCGCTAAACACCTCCTTCAAGGACCAAACCTTTGGATCAAGAGTGTTCAGATTCCATCCCGAACACCCCCGTACTACCTACGTGGGGGCTGAAGCCGACGACTGGCCAACTCTCAGATTTAATAAAAACGGCCGCACAGGAGGTAAAATTCCAAAAAATAAATAGGCATTATATTACATATCAGCTCTGTTTCATACTACAGGACAGGATAACATGAATGTATTCATTCAAAAATAATGTCCTTAGCACATTCCTCCGCTACAAGGCGGGATCCCTTGAGGACATCATCAAAATACCGCTCCGGCGTTCGGTGCTCCTTGCCAGCGGGCGGTCCCTCGGTCGCGAGCTTTACGGCGTCCATCTTCACCCACTATATCTTGACACGGGCGAAGGCCATCCGCGCACCTTCGATGTAGACCGACCGCTTGATGGTATCAAGCCGGGGGAAGGCAGTGACCAGCCGCTTCACGAGCCCGAAGTAGCTGTTGGGTATGGCTTCGGCAGGCCATAGCCGGATTATTAAATCCTTCATGGCTAGTTCGGCCACCCTATGTAGTTCGACCAGCTATTTTAGCTGATCGCTAAAAGGCACTGAATGTTCTGGCGCAAGGTATTGCGACCAGAACAGCTTCTCCGTCGAGCTCCCCTCTTCGGCTCGGAAGAACTCCGCAGCGTCGGCAATACTGCACGGTAGATCCGCAAATGCTCCTGGAGAACTCCAAATCTGGGTTAGTAAGAGATACCTCTTCCTCACATATTTGCTCTGCATAATGAAGGCCTTACCCGCCGCAATTTTCCTGGCCTCTTGGATTTCCTGGAGGGCGCCCTGGGCTTCGACCCGGGCATCTTGTGCGCTTTGGCGGGCCTTGGTGAGTTCAGACTCTTGATCCGCAATGTTGCGTTCCAAGGACTCGCATTTCTTCACGGCATCTTGGAGCTCCTGCTGGACCTCATCAACTCTAGCCTCGTGTTTTTCACGAGCGGCTTGCCCCTTTGCCGCTTTCTTTTGGGCCTCGGCCAGTGCCTTCTTGAGGGTCTCCACCTCGGCCGCCGCGCCTACAAACATCATGGCACTCTAGTCAACGAAAAACAACTCGTATCTCTCTATATCTAAATAGGTCATTACATACCTTGCTTATCCTCCAGCTGCTTTCTTGCTTGGCCGAGCTCTTCCTCGGCCCGTTCTAGCCTCTGCTTCAGTCCGGAGACTTCGGCAGCATGAGAGGTCGCAGCCAGCAACGACGCCTGCTTATTTCACATAGACATGTATGGTTAGTCTCCTACGGAAATCATTCGATCCTCGGCCGGCTTTTCTTTCCGAACACCGGACAGAGTATCAGGGCTACTATCTATACTGTGACATTCTTTTCACATAATTGCGTTGCTTACCTCAAAGCCTGTTAGAAGGCTTGTGCAGGCTTCGGTCAGTCCGCTCTTCGTGGATTGAATCTTCTCAATCACCGTACCCATGAGGGTACGGTGTTCCTCAACAATGGAAGCACTTCGCAGCGCTTCCAGTAGAGTATCTGGTGCCTCTGGTTGGACAGAGGTCACCGGAGGAATGGGCACACCTCCTTCTTTCGAAGGAGGCTGCTTGCCGGATTCCGGAGCCGTATAGGTCTCCGGGACCGTATTCAGCTGGGGGCCGAATTGGATATGGCCCCCATCGCCAGTCTCCATGGGGATTCGCTCCCCCATGTGTCCGGCGGCCGAGGTTTCACCCTCTGGCGCCGCCCCAACGGCCTCCTGCGACTCTCCCTGGCCTGGGATCCTTCGGGACAACACCTCGGTGTCATCCATGGCCCTGGGAGAGGAGGCCGCCGGAAGGGACCCGTTGTCCATCACCTTCGGGTCCAGCGAATTCCCCGAAGATAAGGATCGCTCGAGGTCGGAACGAGCCGGACTGCAAGTTCATGATTCAACATGTTAAAACTATGAAGTAAAGAGGCTGATATATGAATGCGTCAGGGTCTTTGAGTACTCACGATTCAGCCAGGGGCTTATCTCAGGGGCGCCGCTCTGGGCTGCTATCGATGTCCCACGCGGAGTTATCCACGAGGGAAACCTTCCCCTTCTTGGACGCCTCTGCCTCCAGATTTATGGAGGCCGCCCTCTTCTTTCTTCCCCCCTCAGGGGGAGAGTTGCTTTCCTCCTCCTCCTCGTCATCCTCGGCGGCGGAGGAGTGAGTCTCGGCGCCTTCGGACGTCACGTCCGAAGCGCCCTTGCGGTGGAGACCACTTGTGGTCTCCTTGGCCTTTTTCTTGGCCTTCTTCTCCGGCGCCTGGTACGGCGCCGGAACCAGCATCTTCGTCAGAAGCGGGATGGCTGGTTCTCGGGCAGCGGAGCCGGACACTGAATCCGCTCCGCCTTCTTTGTCCAGCCCTGAAAAAATAAATAGGGAGGCTTAGGCACCTTCCCTGAAAAAGCAAGTAAAGGATACACCTTGAAATGTGAAAGACTTACTGGACTGGCGGGATGGGCCAGGTCGTGCCCACGGTCCTCGGTCGTCTTCGGCCACGTCTCGTTGGCCTTGAAGAGCACCTTCCAGATATCTTTGTGCGTAGTTCCGAAGAATCGTTGCAAGGTCTGGTGCTCGGCCGGATCGAACTCCCATAGATGGCAAGCCCAGCTCTGGCATGGAAGGATCCGGCGAACTAGCATCACCTGGATCACGTTAACGAGCTTGATGTTCTTGTCCACCATGCTCTGGATGCGCGTCTACAGCGCTATCAACTCGTCCGACGAAGCCCAATTTAGGCCCTTCTCTAGCCAGGAGGTGAGCCGCATTGGGGCGCCGGACTTGAATTCGGGAGCCGCGGCCCAGGTGGCGTCGCGGGGCTTCGTGATATAGAACCAGAGTTGCTGCCACCCTTTGACGGTTTCCACGAAGGTACCCTTGGTCCATATGATGTTGGGCATCTTGCTCACCATGGCGCCTCCGCACTCTGCGTGTTGGCCATCCACCACCTTCGGCTTCACGGTTAAGATCTTTAGTCACAGTCCGGAGTGAGGTGAGATACGGAGGAAGGCCTCGCACACGACAATGAATGCCGAGATGCTGAGGAAGGAGTTGGGGGCCAGATCGTGGAAATCCATCCCGTAGTAGAACATGAGTCCGCGGACGAATGGGTGGAGAGGAAATCCCAACCCGCGGACAAAGTGGGGGATGAACACTACCCTCTCATGGGGCCCCGGGGTGGCGACGATCTGTCCCTTGGACGGAAGCCGGTGGGCGACTTCCTTGGCCAAATACCCGGCCCCCCGAAGCTTCGTGTTGTCCTTCTCCTTGACGGAGGAGACCATCCACTTGCCCTGCGCTCTAGATCCGGACATGACTGGAGTGCTTTTTTGAGGCGGAAAAGATGAGAACTTGGGCGCTGGAGCTCGAGAATGGGGGGGGCAGAGAGAGAAGGCATGGGTGAAAGAAAGGAATCCTTATCTCCTTATAGAGGCAGTGAATATCAAGCGCCTCCCCACTCACCTTAAGACTCACCTATTCCCAAGGGCCGTGTAGACGGCATGGTTGGGTTACCCACGCCCGTATTGATGAGAATCCCGTAATAAGGGGACGTGATCTCTGCTTTGACAAGACGTGCCAATGAAACCGCATCTCAAAACATGGAGCGGCAGGCTAAAAACGGTTCAAAATAATGACCGGATGGTGACGTGGCGTCACGCTACAAAAGTTGTCAGTGGATTGGACTCGTGAAATATTATACTCTCTGCGGTTGTGTGTGGTACTTGTTTTGCAGCCGGACATGTTCTTTGTGTTCGAAAGACTGTTTTGGAGTATTCAGAGAAGGAACCCGCCTTGCAATGCCGAAGACATTTTGCATGCCAGACACCTCGTCATTGAAGCCTGGTTCAGGGGCTACTGAGGGAGTCCTGGATTAAGGGGTCCTCGGGCGTCCGGCCTGTTGGACATGGGCCGGACTGATGCGCTATGAAGATACAAGACCGAAGACTCTCACCCATGTCCGGATGGGGCTCTCCTTGGCGTGGATGGCAAGCTTGGCGTTCGGATATGAAGATTCATTTCTCTATAACTGACTTTGTACAACCCTAGTCCCCTCCAGTGTTTATATAAACCGGAGGGTTTAGTCCATAGAGGCAATCATAATCATACATGCTAGAATTTTAGGGTTTTAGCCATTACGATCTCGTGGTAGATCAACTCTTGTAATACTCATATTCATCAAGATCAATCAAGCAGGAAGTAGGGTATTACCTCCATAGAGAGGGCCCGAACCTGGGTAAACATCGTGTCCCCTGTCTCTTGTTACCATCGACCTTAGACGCACAGTTCGGGACCCCCTACTCAAGATCTGCCGGTTTTGACACCGACACTGGGGACTCGACATGGGGGGACCCTGCAAGACCGCTTCAGGCGGCATGACGCACCTGCTGGTGGCGGTCAACAAGTTTACCAAGTGGATCGAGGCGCGGCCGATCAAAAGCTGGATGGGCCAATAGCCTTCTGGTTCGTCAAGGACATCATGGTGCGCTATGGCGTCCTACACGGCATCATCACAGACAATGGCACCAACTTTGCCAAGGGCACCCTGGCGCAGTACTGCTCCGTCTCCGGCATCCGGCTCGACTTGGCCCCCGTCGCTCATCCGCAATCCAACGGCCAGGTCGACGGGCCAATGGCCTGATCTTGTCCGGCATCAAGCCACGACTCGTCGAGCCCCTCGTCCGCTCACCCGGTAGCTAGCTCGACGAGATGTCAGCCGTCCTCTGGAGTCTCTGGACGACGCCAAACCGGTCGACCGGGTTCACCTTGTTCTTCCTTGTCTACGGAGCCGAAGCAGTCATCCCAACCGACATCGAGTTCGACTCGCCATGAGTCACAATGTACACAGAAGCGCAAGCCAAGGAAGCCCGCGAAGACGACGTCGACCTACTTGAAGAAGCACGCCTATTGGCCCTTAGCAGATCGGCCATCTACCAGCAAAGCCTGAGGCACTACCACGGCAAGAAAATCAAGCCCCTCGCATTCCAAAGGGAGACCTCGTCCTCTGACTTGTCCAGCAGGAAGCCGGCCAGCACAAGTTGGCCTCCCCATGTGAGGGCCCCTTCATCGTCAGCAAAGGCCTGTGTGACCGCAACGCCTACTACCTCATCGACGCACGCAAAGCCTAACAAGCGCAAGAGAGACGCCGGCGGCGAAGAAACAAGCTGTCCTTGGAATGCAGAGCTCCTCCGCCCATTTTACAGTTAGTCGTATGTATCGCTACCTTTTGAAGTTCAATGAAATACAGCAGGACCCCGAACGACACTCGGGGGCTACCTTTTCCTATCAAATTATTGTGTCTCGCACATCCTTGTAAATTTTTCTCAACCTCCGCTGCCGGGTCGGCTCGTCTGGCTCGAGGGCTCAGGGGCTAGCCGGCTTGACCGCGCCCCGCCATCCCCCTTAGTACATTTCGGCGTGTCCGAGTTGCCGAGGCCCTCCACTTCGCCCTAAGCCATAGTCCGGCTTCAGCTGTTGGCCGACAAGAACCATGGGCCAAAGCGCCGGCACGCAGAAAAATTGGATTTGCCGGATCGGTCAATCCGGCCTCACCGCACTAAGTTGCCGCACGACCGGCTGCGCACCAGCCGACTTCGCCGCCAGCCGCCAGCCAGCCCAGTGGGTGTTTCGCTCGCGCTCAACGTTTGAAAAAGCCTAAGTACTGCGCACTCCTTCCAAAAGCTGAACTCCTTGTCACAAACCTAACTCCTTGTCACAAACCGGAAAGCCGAAAGGAGCGGGCAAGAAAAAGCATACAAATGGAAAGCAAAAGCGCAAATACTTGCAAAAATATTTACATTGCAAAGATAAAGGCCCACGTACATTCGTCCTACACCCCCAGTGGGTGGACTTGATACTTAACAAAAGTTCAAAAGGAAAATACATGAGCAGTATGGCTTCAGGCCGCTCCCGCGTCGGGTTGCGCGACCGTCGGCTCCTCCGTGGTGGCCTCCGGGTCCGCCGAGGCGCCGGTGTCGTCCAGCACGGCATCATCATCCACGTAGGGACTCGACTCCTTGGAGCTGCCCGCCGGGTCGTTGAGCACCAGGCCGAAGTTGTCAGGCGGCACCTCCCTGCCGTCTTCAGTCTACTCCACCTAGAACTCATCGTGCGAGGCGAACAAAGCGAGGTAGCTGGCCCGCGCGGCAATCCGGCCTGCCTTCGCCTCCAGCTGGGGCTCCGTGCCAGCTCGCTGCGCCGCCAGCTAGTTCAGGTTCAGGCCTGGGTACCAAGACATGACGAAGCGCAGCGCCAAGTCTGCGCCGGCACGAGCCGCGGAGATGCGCCACGCATGGAGCCGCGCCGGTTCGGCCTCCAACCAGCGCACCAGCCGCGTGAAGCTGTCAGGCGCAACAGCACCCGGCCAGACGGCCTCCACCATGCGCAACCCGGCCTCGCTGTCTGCTGGTCAGGGCCATCAGGTGGGCCTCAGCTGCGTGCACGATCTCTGAAAAAGTCCAGGTGGCATGCGGGTCAACATTGGCGCCCGCATCCGCCTGGGTTGCCCGGTGGGCGTGCACAGCCTCGTCCGTCATGTCCTGCATCTCCGGGAAGTACTCTGACAAAAGAAAAAGGAAAACAGTCAGCCATGTGAGAACCCGGTCGACTCGCAACCCGGCAAAGTAAACAAAGAAATACTTACTGACGAGGAGCTCATCCAGATGTTGCGCCTTGCACAACATACCGTGCTGCTCCAGGTCTCCGGCGCGGCTGCAGGCTTCGAGCGCCTTCTTGAGCTCGGTAGCCTTGTCGACGGCCGCCTTCAGCTCATCTTCTTTGGCGGCGGCCGCCTTCTCCTACTCATCCTTAAGCCGGACGAGCTCCGCCTGGTGGGCCTCCGCCGCCTTGGCGGCCTCCGCCTTCAGCCGGTCCACCTTGGCCTGGGGCTGGTTCTTGTCGCCAGCCAGTTGGTCGCACTGCTGGCCGGCTTCGGCAAGCCGGGTTCGAAGGTCTGGCACCTCAGCCGCGGTGGCTGCGCGGCAAGGCTTCAAGTCAGATGCCGGAAGAAAAGAAGAAAAGAGCATGCAATACATACCTTCGGCAAGACGGAGCTCCTCCTCCTTGGTGGCGAGCTGCGCCTTCACCTCGCGGTGCCTCTCCAGAAGCCGGTTATGAATGCCGACTCGGAGGCCGTCTAGGTGCTGTAGAAAAACAAGAGTCAAGCAAAAACACAAAGACACTTTAAGATTCGACCCAACTACTTCATAGTTGGCCCGAATCTCGGGGGCTACACCCAGTGGGTGCGCTAGCGCGCCCCCACTGACCAGCCGGAAAGACAAGCAAGAAGGAAACTTACAATCATGGAGCGCTCCAGCTCCCGCATCCGCTCCAGCTCACTCTGGGCAAAGGCTTGAAGCCTCTACACGCGCCCGCAGAGATGCTGGTGGACGGCGTCCATTGCCGCCTCTTCCTGGATGCGGGGCCCGACCATGGCCCCGTCGGTTCTGCTTGGGGCTGCTGCGACCCGGCGGCGGATCCGCTTCCCGGCGCCGCGTGTGGCAGCCTGATCACCAAGGCGTGCCCGCTCCCTGCCGGCTCCTCTGCGGCTGGCGTCGACTTCGGTGCTCCGGCCGGCGTCGCTTGCGGTGCTCTGCCGGGGGCGGCGGCCCCCGTGCGCCCCTCCTCCGCCTGCTTGGCCGTGTCGTTCCGGGTGGGGTGTCTACGACCATCTCCTCCACCTCCGGGTCATTGACAGCCGGCTCCGGGTCGCGTCTCTCCTCCGCCGGAGGCTCGACGACCGTCTCCGCCAGCTCCATGCCCTCTGGCATCTCCGGCCAGGCCTGGTCCATGGTGGCCTGCCCCTCGCCTCCACGGCCCTGGCCCAAGCCCGGGCCGAGGCCGCCACCAGCTCCTCCTCGGCCTTGTTCCGGTCCTGCCAAACCATGCGCTCGGTGTCCGTCGGGTCCAGGCCAAGGTCTTCCTCGGGCGAGTGCTCCACCCGGCTGATGGCGCTGCTCCGGGTCCTCTGGAACACGGGGTTGGTCCCCGCCGCGGCCTCCACGGCCGCCAGTGCCAAGTCGAGCGGCATCCTACGCATCGCAAAGAAAACATGAGAAGAATGCGACCAAGCATCGAGCAGAAATTAGCAAAGAAAGCTTACCCAATCACCGCCAGGACGGCCCGCTTTGGCGGCGCGGCTGGAATGACTCGGCATGCCTTCTTGGCGGCGGTCTTGCCACGCGCAAGCGACGCCTCCACCGTTCGTTTCGCCACCGGCTTCGGTGGCACCGTATCCTTCCCGTGCGACCGGCTTGCCACAGCTGGCCCGCGGGATGACCCGACCCCAGCATCGGCCGCCTTCTTCCACCGCCTTGGCGGGTCGACGCTGCCGTCCCCTCCCCCAGCCGGCGTTGCACCACCAACATGCGTCAAGATCTCCTCGTCGTGATCCGTCTAGTCTCGCAAGAGCTCTCGATGCGAAGTCTTACCCGCGCGGCACGGCGCGCCGGCTTCAGTGCCCGCCGGCTGCTGATACGTCTCCAATGTATCTATAATTTATGAAGTATTCATGCCATGTTTATAATGATTTTATATGGTTTTGGTATTATTTGATTAGAACTAACCCAGACTGACGTTGTTTTCAGCAGAACTACCGTGGTGTCATTTTTTGTTCAGAAATAAAAGTTCTCGGAATGGGCTGAAAATTTACGGTGATTTTTTATGGACCAAAAGAGACCCCCGAAGCATAAGAGTTGGGCCAGGAAGTGGATGACGAAGCCACAGGCCTGGGGGGTGCACCCACCCCCTAGGGCGCGCCCTCCGAGCTTGTGGGCCCCTCGAGCACCTCCTTGATGTGAGACCGATGCCAAAAATTCTTATAAATACCCAAACCTCCGAAAAGAACCCTAGATCGGAAGTTCCGCCGCCGCAAGCCTCTGTAGCCACGAAAAATCAATCTTGGCCCTCTTTGGCACCCTGCCGGAGGGGGCCATCATCACCGAAGGCCATGGAGGAGGAAGCCGGAAGGGGCCATCATCACCATGGAGGCCAAGGACCAGAGGGAGAACCTCTCCCCGTCTAGGGGGGAGGCCATGGAGGAGGAAGCACAAGGGGGAGACTCTCTCCCCCTCTCTCTCGGTGGCGCCGGAATGCCTCCTGGGGAACCATCGCCGCAGTGATTGTCTTCATCAACATCACCATCTTCATCACCTTCCTCATCTCTTTTAAGTGGTCCACTCTCCTGCACCCCGCTGTAATCCCCTACTTGAACATGGTGCTTTATGCGACATATTATGATCCAATGATGTGTTGCCATCCTATGATGTTTTGAGTAGATTTCCTTTGTCTTTTGGGTTGATTGATGATCTAGATTGGTTTGAGTTGTATGTTTTATTTTGGTGTTGTCCTATGGTGCTCTCCGTGTCGCGCAAGCATGAGGGATTCCTGTTGTAGGGTTTGCAATATGTTCATGATTCGCTTATAGTGGGTTGCTAGAGTGACAGAAGCTTAAACCCGAGTAAGGTGTTTGTTTACGTATGGGAGTAAAGGGGACTTGATACTTTAATGCTATGGTTGGGTTTTACCTTAATAATCTTTAGTAGTTGAGGATGCTTGCTAGAGTTCCAATCATAAGTGCATATGATCCAAGTAGAGAAAGTATGTTAGCTTATGCCTCTCCCTCATATAAAATTGCAAAAATGATTACCAATCTTCTTAACAATTGCCTAGGACAATTCCGCACACCGATCCATCATTGTTCCACACTCGCTATTTATAATATATTGTAATATATTCTAACCTTATGTTAACAACACCTATTTTTATATTTTAGTTCTCCGATATCATGCAAAGCTATCCTCTTCATACCCACAACGTAGTTTTATTTCTCATTTCTAGTTGGAAGCAAACGTTCGGTGTACGTAGAGTCGTATCAGTGGCAGATAGGACTTGGGAGAATATTGATCTTACCTTTAGCTCCTTGAGGGTTTGACACTCCATACTTATCACTTCCACCTTTGGAAATTGCTACGATGATTCCTTACACTTGGGGATTATCAGCTGCGCGTCGGCCGGCTTCGTGTTCTCGGCAAAGGACTCCGCCTCCTCCGAGCCGACTTGTTGGATGGCCAGTACCTGCGCCCTCGTTCCATCTCGCATTTGTTCGGCAGCGTTCAGCAGCACCTCCTTCGTCGCATCAGGACGGAGAAGAAGCTGGACATTGCAAAAAACGAGGACCAGGGACTCACCGTCGGCGCCGGGTTCGCGTGGTTGTAGGGCGCCTTCACGAAGCGTCGGTCAGCCACCATCCCGGCCTTTGAGATGCTGTTGACCCGGTCGGCGACCTACTCCTACAACAACCCGGTGGATGACGTCCGGGTGGGATCTCATCGGTCCCCCATCTGGCCAATGATATGCGCTCGGTGCTACAGCGGCAGCACCCGGCGCGTGATGAAGGCGGCAATAAGATCCGTCCCGGTGAGCCCCTCCCGCGCCGCCATCTCCGTGACCCGGTCGCTCAAGTTCTGGACCTCCTGCGTGGTCTTGGGGCAGTAGGTCTAGTTCTTCTTGGCCAGCGGTGCCGCGTCGATGAACGGCAGCAAGTTGATGCAGTCCGCGCCGAGATTGCGGATGTAGAAGAAAGAGTTCTGCCACTTCTTAGCAGAATCCTCAAGCGGCATCTTGGGGCACACCCCATGCGGCCGAGTTGAGATGACGGCGGCCCCGCAGGCAGACATCGCCCCGGCTGCCGGCCCCTGCTGCTTCAAGAAGAAGAAGCAGACCCAGAGATTGATGCTGGGCACGATGCCCAGGTAGCCCTCGCACAGGGTGACGAGGCCGGAGAGCTGCAGCACCGCGTTTGTGCCCAAGTGGTGCGGCTGCAGCCCGAAGAAATCTAATAAGGAGCGGAATAAATCGCTAGCGGGGAGGCCGAACCCGCGCTTGAAGTGAGAGAAGAAGACCACGCGCTCGGCCCCCTCCGGTCGCGGCACCGCCTCGTCGCCTGGCGCGCGCGTGGCCACCTCCCTCGACGGCGGTAGCCGCTTGGTGTCGCGCAGATACTGGATATCGTCCTCCGTGGTCTCGGACCTCTCCCATGACCCCTTGGGACACGCCATTGGCAGAGGTGGCTGGGGGCGAGAAGTGCGACGGCGAGCATGAAGTCAAAACAGCAGCTAAGTGCTGCTTGGCGGCGGCGGAGCGTTGTGGCGAGAGATGGGCTCAAGAGTCAGAGGAGGAGAAGGAAAGCAAGACGAGGGGTGCGTGCGTGAGTATTTCCGCCGCCCCTCCCTCTGTTTTTTAACCACGGCAGAGACGTGGGGAAGTGGGATCGGCTGCGCCCACTTTTCCACTTCCCCGCATTATGTGGGCACGTTTCCCCCACGATTTAATTACCTCGAGAAGTGCGACCATCCACGGCGGCCACAATAAATCCTCGCGTGTGGGCCGAGGGCGCGGCGTGGCGGGGCCCAGCCCGTTGTTATGTCCCGTCGCGCGCGTGACCTGGCAAGGCCTCTCCGGCTGCTGTTCACCACGTGGCGCCTGTGTCAGGTCGCGGGAGGCGCGTCCCTTACTCTTCAAGACTCGGCGGATGCCTCGGTTCCCCGCCAATACCAGGGTGCCGCGATCCGGCTTCTGAAAGCCGGCACACAGTGGGTGTTGCCGGACCCGGTGGCCACAAACTTCATCAACCCAGCTGCCTCCTCAAGGGGGTGAAACTGCGAGAGGCCCCCCCTGCTTGAAGCCGACGAGACTTCACAGCTTCGGAGACTACTATCGGGGGGATGGACCCCAGGCAGGCAACAGAACCCGGATCCCTTTCAAAAACATCGAGGCTGGCAACAACCCTCAATCTAGCTCGCCCCTGGTCGGCTTCCCAGCGCAACCTGGCCAGGTTCCGCAACCCGGCCAAGCCGGCTGGCGCATGTCGACCAGTACCCACAAGACAAACCTCCATCGACAAACAAGCATGGCTACAGTGTGCCCCCCTTTACGCCGGCCCCGGCGGGCACGGCTGTCGTGCCGACCAAGCCAACGCCTGGGGCGAGCGGCATCTCGGAGGCGCAACCCTGTAGCCTATGCACTGGTCTGTCTTCCTTCCTCCCCAAAACAGCTCAAGGAGCAAGCTTGTATCCACCTCATATAAACCACACTCGGCAGGACTAGGGGTGTTATCTCTCCGGAGAGCCCCGAACATGGGTACGTCTTGTGTCTCACGCTCGCTTGTACCAACCCCGCCTCTGGAGCCCACCGGTTGCCTCTTGCCTATCCCTCTTTTTAGCCACCCAGTGGCATCTGTCGTGAGCCCACCACGACAATATTATCTACTAATTTAACTTTTAATTTCCTTGTGCAACTAGCAATACTAGTAAGGTTGACACCCTTGTTTGAATTGTTGGGGACACTGTGAAGTTTTATTTGTGTTGCAGAATATTAAACTGTTCCGGGATACCGATGCCTCCATGGATTGATACCTTGGTTTCTCACTGAGGAAAAACTTGTTGCATACTCCAAACTCCTACGCTAGGGAGCCCGGCAAAGGCCATTTCCTGTTAGCAGTCATGCCCATTAGGCCGAGGCATGATCCTTGCCTCCAGTAGTCGGTGCTCCGTTTCAAGGACCGCCAGCTTGCGCGTCGATGCCATCGAGCGTCGCCTTCAACTCCTTGATGGAAACGTCCACTTGCGCCATCCATAACCCCATAGCCCTGATCGTATCTTTCATGGACTTGATGAGGCCGCAACCAACACACCTTGCGTCTTCATCTTGATGATGTCGAGCTGATGTTTCTCAATCGTTCCCCTTCACTGGCACATGGATAGGGACAACCATTGGCCGCCGCCCTATATGTACCCGAACGAGGTCTCCATCACCAAATCGTCACCTGGGAAGAAGAAAATGTGTAGAGAGAAATTTGAGACAAAGAGGAGGATTGGTAGGCCTTAGGTACCAAATGTACAACTCATGGTAGTAGGAAACACTAATTCACTCTCGGAGGTGGATGAATTCCTCGGTGTCACGCCAAGATACAAGATCTGAGTTACAGTCTTGTGGAGGAAGAAGAGAGTAGGTGAGGAAGAGGTCAACGATTGTTGATTACATCACATGCCAACACTGTCTTTGCAAGGACTATTTAACAGAGATCTTGAATTACATGCTTTCTTCGCAATGAGGCTCTTCGTGAACTACAAGGCTTGCTGCTATTCTTGGTTGTAGAATTGGGCAGCTCCCATTTACTTATCTTGGATTTCCTTTGGGAACTACAAGGCCAAGGATCATTGACCTAATGCCTCTAGTTGACAGTCTTGAGAGGAGGTTAACTGCAAGCTCTTCCATGCTGAATCAAGGCTCTCGCTTGCAGCTTCTTACCTCTGTCCTGACCTCTCTGCCAATATACTTTCTATGCAGCCTCAATATTCCACCAGGGATCATTAAGCAGCTAGACAGAATCTTCAGGCAATGTCTTTGGAGGGGCAATAGTGATGCTCCAAAGCAGTCTCTGGCTGTATGGGAGCTAGTTTGCAGGCCAAAAGATAAAGGGGGTTTAGGAGTTATTAATCTGAACATCCAGAATAAAGGACTCCTTATCAAGCATCTTCACAAGTTCTATAACAAGGTTGATATTCCTTGGGTGACCCTGATATGGAACAGCTACTATGATCATGGGGTTCCACAGGCAACAGCTCATGCTGGATCTTTCTGGTGGAGGGATCTTCTGAAGCTGCATGAGGCTTATACTGCTATTGCCTCAGCTCATATCAACATGGGTGACTCTGCTCTGTTCTGGACAGATTCTTGGCACATTGGGGGTTCTGCTAGACCCCTATGTTGGAGATTGCCTAGGTTGTTTTCATTTGTCAATAATGATAAGATCTCAGTGCAGGAATTTCTTCAATCCTAGGATCTCTTCTCCATGTTTTATTTGCCTCTTTCTCATGAGGCTGCTGCTGAGTTACACATGCTGGAAGGTTGGATCATGCAGTTAGACAGAGACCCCACTATACCTGATGTTTGGATATGGCCTGGTAAATCAGGGGAATACACTGCCAAAAGCTTCTACACGATCATGCACTCACACCTACCTACAATACAACCTTGCAAATGGTTGTGGCAGAGTAGGTGCACTATGAAGATCAAGGTGTTTGGGTGGCTGTTATTCTTTGACAGACTAAACACCAAGGATATGCTGGTTAGAAGACACTGGCGCTCAAGCCAAGATGACAATCTCTGTCTCATTTGCAGTGAGCTGGTGTATGAGGATAGAATCCATCTGTTTTTTAACTGCACCTTCAGCTGTAGAGTCTGGAGCTACTTGGGCATTGATTGTCTGGAGGCTCAGATATATTGCAATGTATCATGCATGCTAGGTCCAGCTTCAGGCACACTTTCTTCTTTGAAGTTATGCTTATAGCATCCTGGAATATTTGGATTTTAAGAAATGGCAGAACCTTCAGAGCCGAGAGAGCTACTTTCAGTGCTTGGAAGTGTAAATTCATCCATGATATTTCTTTGCTTGCTCATAGGGTGAAGGATTGTATTAAACCCAAACTCTTGGCTTGGGTTGATTCTTTGTTGTAAAGTAGGTAGGGATGTTTAGCCATAGGTAGACTCTTTTCTTTTTTCCTTGTATAGTCTGTAATTTGTTTGTACAGTTCTGTTTTCTTTAATAAAGGGCTGTGGGGCTTTGCCTCACAGTAAATATTCAAAAAAAATGAGGCTCTTCGTGGGTTGTGGATCCAGTCTGCAGGCCTGAAGATCCTGATTCTTCCTCTTGTCAGCTCGCTTGGCCCATTTAGTCTTCTTCTGTTTGATCCTAAGTGTCTCTTGTCTTCGAGAAGGCCGTGGCAACATGTTTCACGCCTCACCAAACAAACCATATTACCCTTTTGATTTAAGTGGCTTGTTTCAATCATGACCATTGATTTGCATTGAAATCCGTGAACTGTCTACCAAAGCAAACCTCTTTGAAAACTTGTTGAATTGTTTGATATTGAAACATGATAATATTATGTTTGATGCAAAATTGAAGTCAGAAGAGAGTTTATATGCAGACATACATAAGAGAAATAAGGCTGAAAATTGTATAGGCCGAAGTTTGGCGAGTCTGAATTTACGCATTGCTCCGCAGTCTCCAAAACTTGCGCTCCAAACCGATTTTGGAGGGCTGATTTTGAAACATCTTCTAGAGTTGATCTTACCGACATCTCACCCACCGGCCACGATATGCATGTTGTAGTCACAACAAAGGGTTGCAAAGTGAAGTCATCACCCCGAACTGTGGTAGTGAGGCGATGCGAAATGGATTGGACGGCGGCGCAAGGAGGGGACACTAACCAGATGTGGAGAAGGTGGAGATGCACACGAGGAAGCTCAAATACAACATACACCATTGAAGGTCGCCTCAGAATCGCCTATCGCGGCCACGGTGGGGATGGGTAACCATCACACCGTGGCACAATTTACCTTCCCAGGAGGCGCTTTGTTTGAAGGCATGCGTTCACCTCTCGCTCGAATGGGGTAACGAGTTGGTAAGCAAATAATTGCTTACCAAATAAAGTTACTCCCTATCCAGATTAATTGACGCAGCTACTATACAACCTCTATACAATGATGTATAGAGGTTGCGTCAATTAATTCCGGTTCGAGGGAGTACTAAAATATAGGCAGGTAAATCACGGGATAACCTATTAGAATATTTATATGTTCATGTTGAAGCGCACGGGCAATTATTAGTTATATGTACAAAAACAACCGGGAATGTGCAAGATAGGAGGAGGGTTCAGTGCAGCACAACAAACACCCAGGCCCGTCCATTTTCTTTCGAGCGCTCACCAACAAGCTACCTATCCATCTGCTCCTCCTGGCATCTGGGGAAGAGGCACGATCCCCTCCCAGTCATGGCGCTTGGAGCAGCCTCGCGCCGTTGCCCGTCGCTTCGCTCACGATCCACGAGCTCTCTGGAGTTCTCTCTTTGCCTTGTAACAAGCCGCTGCTGGTTCTTACTCTGTAAGGGCATACACGACCGCAGTTCTGCTCGGAGTGTACACCGAGAAAGAGCGCGGCCTGTTGTCATGCGGATGTTCCTGCAAGGGCATCAGCAATTGGGAAGTTGATTCAGATTTGTAAGCAGTTGAGTCAAGACGAGTCAAGTGACGCTTGAGCCCAGACTTACGGTTGTGAAGTAGTCGACATCATGATCAAGCCTGCTGAATCCACCAAAGAGTGCATCGTCGGAGTCCAAGGCCACCTGATTAAGAAATAGCAGAAACTGTCACAACTAACAAAAACCCAGCCAATTGTCCAAATGGGGCTGCTCTAAAACTGCTAGGATGGTTAGGGTAGATTCGGAAAATAGTTCTAGTATTAGACCGAGTCCAACTGAGCATAAAGATTGAAACAAACACTTAAGTAGATAATATGAATGAATGGTATGTGCTTCGGGGCTGTTAAGAACAACCTTCCTATGGCTACAACAGCTCGAGCAAATTCTTTTCTTTACAAATTACCCTATTCTTTATATTGATAGCTGCACGACCAACAAACTCTATCCATGTGGAATTAAAAGTTGTAGAAGCCCCCACTAACCCTACTGGTGAAGGGTGGACAATGAAAAGGCAAGCATACCTTGTACTTCCCAGGCTTGGAACACCCAACACGGTAGTCAAAAAAGCTATTGCTCCAGTGGAAGTTGAAAACAAATACCAAATCTCCTCTTTCGAAGATGATCACCTTATCTTCCTCATGTTTCCGTGAAACATACTGGTGCTCAGATGTCATAAACTGCAGTTACATTGTCAGTGCTGGTATATGTATCAATACACAAGCACTTAAGAAAATAGTTTTGGTGAAAAGCAATTCCAGCTCCGCCTTTGCACAGTTTTCATCTCATTACAGGAATTAATTCTACACTTTTTTTACCACTTGAAGAGACTGACGTTAAACTGTGACTTGTTATGCAACAAAGACAAACCAGTGACATACCCCATATTTTTCCTCAAGATGCTGCATTGCCTGATCGAACTCTTGCATACCACGATATCTAAGAAAATCTGCATCTCCCTGCAAAAAATCATGATATTTTTAATGATCAACAACTCTCAACACATACTTATGTTAACGTCTACAAAACTACAAAAGCAATGTTGATCTTTCCTAACAAACATTATGATTTCATCAAGAAATAAATGGCCAATAAAGATCTAGTGAGGGAATGTAATAGCACAGCTAAAACTTACAAGATCAAATCTACGGCGGCATTTATCATAACTATTGTTATTTCCAGGGAGAACTTTGCCGGTTGGAAGAGTTTGTGGGCCTCTTGGAAAATCTATCCATTCTGCCAAGTAAATAGAAGTTAACTTCCTCCTTGGAAGCAACAGATTACATAATACATACAATGTGAAAGAAAAGCATGGTTCAAATTACAGTAAATCACAATCATGCAGAATGCAATAATGTTGTAAAGACTGACCAGGATGCCCAAACTCATTTCCCATGAAGTTAAGATAGCCTTCACCACCTAAACCCATGGTGACAAGCCTGATCATTTTATGTAATGCTATGCCACGATCAATGCGAGGAGTTGAAGGCCTATCCAGAGCCATGAAATCATACATATCCTGCACAAAGAGAGCTTGATATGTTCATGCTGTTCTATGTCGGATAAATAATTTACAGCACAGTACCAAGTATCAACTGTCCTGGAATAAAACTACACTGGTATAAAAACAACTGTAGTTATAAGCACAATATGAGACACTTTTGTTCCCTTTGGAGTCCCAAAAACTCATAAAATTGGAACAGAATCTTGCTCTTAGTATGGTGGTCCTGATTAGAATGATGTGACCGTTTCCTTTTGAATGTGTTTCCTTACAGGTGCCACTAGTTACAAAGATGGCGCCATAATAAAACCTCAAGGAGCGTGTAGATGCAGACTTGTGACCAAACTTCCCAGAGCTGTTACTAAGCATATCTCCAAAATGTATGTTGTAACGAGGACTCGGCCAGGAATCTATCCAATAAAAATCACTCCTTTAGGCGGCATCCAAGAAACACCAAAACTATTTCAGCCTTCAGGCACTATGGTAATCATCTAAGAAAGAGCCAGGTGACTATACGTCTGTATATTTAAATTCAAGCAAATAATTCGTTGGATTTTAGCCTATTAATAAAATTTGCTCAAGATTCAGATAACAGATCACACAGCTACACGTGACTTTGGCTGGTCTCGGAAAGGAATGAGCAAATGAACGGTAACATAAGCAATCAAATAAATAAGAACAGAAAATTGCAACATAACTGTCAAAGTTCACAAGCCGCCACAGTACCACATGGTACGTTTTCAGCAAATTCTGCTCAAGTAACAGTTGGGAAATAGCTGGTGATGGGTGAGGCAGCCAATCTTTATCACAAGAAAACACTAGCAATCTGATGAGACAAATCAATTATGTACTCCCTCCGTTCCTAAATATAAGTCTCTGTAGAGATTTCACTATGGACTACATACGAAGCAAAATGAGTGAATCTACACTCTAAAATGCATCTATATACTATGTGGTCCATAGTGGAATCTCTACAAAGACTTATATTTAGGAACGGAGGGAGTAATTCTTTTGGTCCAAAAGTAACAGCTAGTACCTTATCCATCAACCAGAATGCAATAGTCTTGTCACCAACTAGTGCTTGATCATGACTTTCTGCATAAGTTACACACTTCTCAAGCCACCTTCTATTTGTTAGGGTGTGCACAATATCGCCCATTTTCCAAGATTCGTCACTTTGCCTGTGTTAAAGAAATGCTAAATTACACTGCAGCATATTTGGACACTTCCAAGAATGTATTAAGTACCAACAGCTCACAGCTTCAAAAAACATGCTTAAACTACTCACACACAAAAATAATGATGCAAAAAACTGAAAACAGCTTTTGTAACGGCAGAGAACAGCAGCAGGAGCACATCATTACTACAAGAGGGCAGAAATCTCTGGTATCCACCAAATTGGTTGAATAGTTAAGTTTATTATTGCCAATGTATCGAGTTAGTATTTAAATCTAAATAGCACAAAGCAGAACACAGATCATGACAGATTGGCAGCTGTGTAGTAGCAATAAGTATTTGAGCTTTAGTCGCGTTCCTGCATATCTATCTGGATCATCATAAAGTTTTTTTTACCGAGCCTTTTGTCAGCCTTTTCATTAATTACAACTAGATATGCTACATGACCCTGTATATTCCTTTTGTAAACCTAATAACGATTTATTTTATCTGGCTAAATTTATTACCTACTGCCCATCCTTAAACAGGACAAAAGGTGAACACAATTAATGACCACAGTTTATATACCTACTTTCCTCATATACGGATATAAATAATATTGTTTCTGAAAATATTGCTAACTGTGTTGACTGGCCTGCTACAGCGCAATGTACACTGCCCAGCATAAAGACACTAGCCATTACATTTCCGAGATTTGCTATTTAAATCATGTATTTGACTTCTCGTATTCAAGCTGATAACAGGCAAATGTCTAGATATTCACATACATATTTTCCTTTTTACCATTTAGAAAATGTAATCTAGATCATTGTGCGCATGTAATCACCAATATTCCTGCACTTACTTGAGGAGTTCAATCCATTTATCTGCTACAGCCATATGCAGGCGGTAGTCAAAACCAACACCACCATCTGGAACAGGGATGCAAAATGTAGGCATTCCACTGACCTGAACAATTTCACAGTTACACAAATTAGAACTGTGAACAGTTAATGCTGGCAGAAGCGGAACCTCCTATTTTCTCATGAGTTGAAAGCTCAGGATTACTTGTTTGTGGATGTGTACACTAACAACATACAGTGAGATTCCATAGCAGTGCAGGAATTTAAGTTAAACCACTATTACAAATACATGTACAGAACACACTGAAGTATAATTCATGTCCTTGGGAATAGCCTCTCATTTCCAAAGCGTTTATGGAATCAAAGTTAGCCTTCTGAAGCAATTGACAAGGTTGCCCATTTCTTCCGCAATTAAATAAATAATACAACATTAGTCACACACTCCCACTTATTGAAAAACCCAAACAAGCATACTATCAAATAAATTACAGCCATCAAAAAATATGCTCGTAAGCTTGAATGCCCTTGCACTTTTCAAATTACCTAAGTGATGCATTATCATACAAGGTATAAATTAGCATTGTTATGAAAAGAGAGATTTTACCCCTAACAAAAAGTGTAACAGACTGATCCCCAAAATAAAACTACTTAACTAGTTAAAAATCATAAATACTGTAAGCACTTACATCTTCACCAATGGATACAGCATCAGGATAAAGTCCATGAATTAGATCGTTGACCAGCATCAAGTAAACTACCGCATCAACATCAGTAGCAAATCCAAAATATTCGCCATAGTTCCCAGTAAATGTCATCTAGAACAAGAAACAAACTTAGAAAGAAAATAAATAATAATCACTTCCAATCTTCCATGATCTCATCAGGTAAAATTGTACAAGCATACTAGGGAACTATCTAAGACTCCGTAGCACAAGTCCTGATCATGATACATGTTATGATGCATAGCAATTGTTTCAGTGCCCTAAAAAAGTTACTGAAACCACTTGATGACTTACTTGTAATCCATGGTGAGTATACATCATGGAGGTCACCCCATCAAATCGAAATCCATCAAACTTATATTCTTCAAGCCACCATCTCGCGTTTGACAGTAAGAATCTCAATACCTGCATAAGAATAGAATATCAACATGTGTAAGAACAGATTAACAGGAACAGTTAGCCAAATATGGTGACAGAAGTCAGAGCTACATACTTCCCAACTCCCATAGTTGAATAGACGAGAATCCCACATCCAATGATGGCCGCGTGGACCACCGTGGAAGTAATGTGTATCAGTGCCATCGAAACCATTCAAACCGTCAAGGGTATTATTTGACGAATGACTGCAGGGTACACAAAATCATTGATGAAGCAATGCAACTGAAATAGAATCAACCAAACCAAGTAGAAGGAAAAGTAGATTAGGTACAAACACATAAATATGAAAGCAAGTGGCTAAAGCAAACAGATGGTCTGATGCATATATGGTGACAAGGTCTGATTTTTTTGTTGAAGTGTTGACATCTATCTATATTATTTGATGTTCCCTCTGATCCAAATTGATTGAAGTTCTAGATTTGTCCTAAGTCAAACTTCTCTATATTTGACCAAGTCTATAGAAAAATGTGATATCTACAACATCAAAGATGTGCTAATATAATAAAATAAAAATTGTTAATCTGATCAAAGTAATTTGGTGTTGTAGATGTTGATATATTTTCCAATAGACTTGGTCAAACTTAAAGAAGTTTGACTTAGGACAAATGAAGAACTTTAAGTAATATGTTCAAATGAATTCAACAGGGAAGTAACATCTAGTATGAAGCTGGCAAGTGGGGCCTGGCCACTTATCAGTGAGGTATTGCTGTCAGTTTTCCAACTTGCAAACTATATGTAGTGCCACGAGTACATGGCCAGTTGATTAATTCTATTGATAGCATCTGAACTTCTCAATCCACATCTATGGCATCAAATTGTGTTGCCATTACAAAACGATATTCTATGGAACTGTCAGTTTACTACATGTACCAAATACATTTCATGTCCAACTGGTTTAATACATCTGAGAAAAAAGAAGTCACGTAGCACAATTATATAGAATGGAAAAATATTCGGCGATAGGGCCCTGCCATTTAGGATGGGAAAATTTTATTTTTGCCACTCTAGTTTTTGCCAATTTTCCTTATGCCACTCTAGATTTTGACATTTCACTTTCGCCACTCTTAGCTTTTGACAATGTATCATAATTGCCTGATTTTCCCTTTAGAATACCAGATAAACAGTAAAACAGCTAAAATTAAATTGGACTAATTACCTATGAACAATATCCATAAGAACAAGCAAACCAAGCTCATGTGCTCTATCGATCAAGGATTTTAAGTCCTCTGGAGTTCCAAAACGGCTACTTGGTGCAAAAAAATTAGTAACATGGTACCTGGAACAAGCCAACAACAATAAAATGATCATAAAAGTCAGAATACTAAGTGTAGTTGTACTATATATCTAATAAAGGATTATATCCAAATATTTTATGTGCATGAAGCATTAGGATGTAATAGCTCCAAATGGGTGAAGAGGTGTATACAGAAAAAAATGGATTGTGTGAATACCCAAAGCTTGCATAGTATGAATGCTCCTGGATTGCCATTATCTGCACTGCATTGTATCCAAGCCTTTTAATTCTTGGCAACACCTCATCCCTAAAATTAGCATATGAATTTATCTTCGGTTCCTGTGCAAGATCACACTAAAATATTCAGATGCATCCTCTAAGTATTGTGATGATAGTATATATTAGCGATGCCTCAAGACTCAAGTTTCCAAGTAGGTTACAAAGAATTAACTATATCCTCTTCATAATGGGAGATCCCTGCAGTACGTACACCTCAGAACAATGGAAGTTTTTGAATCGCTCGCAGAATACAGAACGCTACCCCCCCCCCCCCCCTCTCTCTCTCTCATTAATAAGGTAGGAAATGGCTTGCTGGAGACGCTCCAATGCAATATTTCTTACATCCTAAGTGGGAAATCTTAAGCTAGTAACATGGTTACATTATACCGAGCTATTGCAACAACAATGGAATTCATATAACTATGCTCTGACAAAAAAAAAATAGATATGACTTTCACATGCCCACTGCCTCCAAATGCAATGGAAATCTTACAGAAGACAAAAGAACAAGCAGACAAAGAGGAAGCAAAGTTTTGCACTTGCCAATATGAAGACATTAGAAAATAAAATCGAGGTTGTCAAGTGAATGCACCATGTAATATGTTAACAGTACATAACAGAACTAGAAAATCCATAGAATAAACCATCAGACCAGAAACAGGTGAAATAACTTATTGACATACCGGGCTGCTCATTCCAATGTGTGATTCATAAATCCTTAGTGACTCTGGTCGTTTAGGTTGAGGATGTTGGAAGACATACTTCTCCTGCATTTGCATGTAAATATCCTTAGTAAATGGTCACAAAAGGCCAAAATGGAATATCCTAACCAACAGAGAACACATAAAAGAGCTATAAGATCTTATGTCACACACAAGCATACACACATCACCAAGGTTGGTTGCCCCTTAGCCCTTAGAAGGTGAATTAATGCATATGTCACTTCCAAATTCAAAAGTATTGTCTTGACTCACATGTCAGTAAGAAGTGGGTATTAAAAAACTGTAACACTGGAAATTTCATTTAATAATGTAATGTAGATCGATACTTACCTCTTCAGGTGGATCATAATATATGCCATTGAAAGGTATTTCACCTGGAGCCTGCACAGAGAACTTGATCCAAGCAGAAATTGAATCCTTCACACCGGATGGAGTATCCATCCGTATCTAAAAAACAGAGAGGAAAAGGGACCCTTAGTAGGCAGAGTTCGAAAATGCTACATCCTCGACTAAATAATTGGCCAGCTTACCTTTACACGTGAGCCATGAGGAATAGCTGAGGATCCATCAGCGTTGTTAGGGAGGAAAATCTCCCAAACACCATAATCATCCTGAAAAGACCATATCAAATATCTGCATCAATAGGAGCAAACCTTCACTGATAGCATGGAAATATGCTCATTGTAGATGGAAAAGCACACATAATGCAGATGGGAGTGTTGCACGTATTCATTCATCCTTAATATACTCATTTTCAATCTCAAAAAGATGGACTAAATTCAGTAGAATCTTTGGGCTGAAGCTTAAGACACTGACAAATTATACCATTTTGATATGATGTAGTTGAGGCTCAACTTTAAGGAATGTGCAAACAGCTAAATAAATACAAATAGATGTATCAGTAGTTATGAAGCAAAGGTGGAAAATTGCCAAGCTGTAGACATACTCTGGTCATAGTATCTGCATTTGGATTCCAATTGTTGAAGTCACCTACTAATGCTGCAGACTGTAACAGGGTGCAAAAGCCAGATCATAAATTTATAGTAACTGGTCAGTATTCAGTAAGCTAATTTGTAAGTCCAGTAAGCTAGTTGGTGAATAGTGACCATTAACAATAAATTGGAAGGTGTCTGTTAAGACTTAAAAGACATACATGCGCTCCAGGAGCCCATTCTCGGTAAGTGATACCTTCAGCACTGGAAAATAGGGGAAAACAGGAATATAAATTTTCTTATAAGATATGCAATTAGACGATACCTTCAGCACTGGAAAAAAGAGAGGGGAAAACAGGAATTATAAATTTTCTTATAAGATATGCAATTAGACTAGTGGAGGCGTTTCATAATAATAAAGCTTTAAATTTACCTGCGGGTAAATCCAAGCTTTTCATAACCACGAGAAAATGCTTCCAATCCACCTTCATGTTGGTCAATAGCAGCACGAATTCTCTTGTATTCGCTGTATCTGTTGAATCCACCGAGGTATACCCAAAATCATTCGAATTTAGCAATGTGTTTTCCCCAAAACAAAAAGGCCACAAAGATAAGAAACTAAGTTTCCCAACTGGTAGATTTCCCCCCTAGGAATTTGGTAGAGGAATTAGCAAAGTAAAATCTATAACCCATCCACCACATTTTCATCAGTTTGCCACTCTTTAATTGTAATGATCGGAGACAGTTATTCGTATTGCAATTTTGAGCAAATTGTAGCCATCAATTATACATTTACTTCCCAGCATATTCTCAGACCACGAGGGGATCTGTATGAAATGGTGGTCCCTAGTCTTTGTCTCTTTGATGTTCCCCAAATTTGCATGATGAAAGGACCTTAATTCAAAATGAGCGAAAGCAGCGGGTAGGCATTACCGGTAGTCAAGATGGCTCCGAAAATCTTTCAGTGTTGGGTCAATCTCGTATATTTTCTGCCCATCTCCTGGTTTTGGGACAACTCGCGGTTTCTCCCCCACGACTAGTTCCTTAACTCCTTTGGTTACACCATCAGTGATTGTTTCCACAATGCCCTGAGTCGGTTCTGAAGATTGAAGTTTCTCTGCAGTCCCCCCTGTCATGTTCACTTCCGCCGTTTGCTCCTCGATATCTTCAGGTATCTACAGCACGAAAAATAGCAATTGTAGAGCAGACTGACGAAACCCCAAACGGTGCATTATGTTGTGAAGTTCTTGCTAGAATGCACATCCATCTGATTTTTTCAGTGGCCCAAGAGCCAGCACGGGGCCAAGGCTAACAAAATGAACAAGGCAGTGCAGTACTGCACAATGCTGATAGAAGAAGCTCGAAACCTGACGCATCCGTGGTTGGTTTCATCCGGCATTTGGTAAGTGAATAACGATTGTATGAAGATTTACCGGCACGAGTGTGTGTACCTGTAATTCTTCAGGTTGCGCCGGACTTGCCAAGTCGTCGCTCTCGCCGTCAGGCACCAGGACCTTCCCTGGAGAGGCCGCGCGGCTCAGGACGGCGCCTGCAAAATGCAAGGATGACTACAATAGTGAAAAAACGCCACAACTTGCAGTTACAGCAAGAACAGGAAGAAAAAGAGTGAGAAAATATATATCAGAATGAAACGAGGAATGATCAAAGCCGTGGTAACACCAGGGCCTGGGTGACACTAACGCATTTCCCCGCGGGGGAAAAAATACAGGTTCAGGAAGCGCGATCGCCTAATCCAGCTATCTCTCTCACTCATGGAGATCAATTGGGGAACAGCATCGAACAGGCCATGCGCGCGCAGAGGAGAGAGAAGGGGAGCCAAAGCCAGACGGGGAGATTCGAGAGAGCGAGGCGTACGAGAGGAGTCCTTCTTCCTGAGGAGCAGCGACGGCAAGTCCGCCCCGCCCCTCCGCTCCGAGCCGGCCCGCGCCACTCCGACGCCGGCCCGCGCCACACCGAGAGTCGCGCCGGACACCGCGAACGTCGCCATCCCCGCGTAGTGATTGAGTCAGCCAGTCGCCCAGATCTCACTCAACCCGCCGGCCGAAATGCAGCGCGGAACCCGAGTGATGGAGATATTAATTGAGAAGCGATGAGAAGGGGGAGCAACGTGTGCGGCGGGGGTGGAAGCTGGCGGGTACGGTGCAGTGCATGGGGATGGGCGGGGGAGAGGAGATAGACGCCAAGCCGGAAAGGGGACCCACGGGGAGTGTGCCGTGTGTGAGTGTGTGTGCGGCGTCGTCTTCCTCCCTCGTGCGCGCGCACAGCAGAGGTGGCAGCGACGGACGGACGGTGGAGGCGACGCTGCGTGCGGGAGGACGAGATCGCAAACCAACGGCTGGGAGCGCGTTTACCTGGCCATGCCGTTAGCGGCCTCTAGTACCCTCGTTTATAAGTATTTATTTTGTTTACAAAAAACATTTATTGTCTCCCAGACAAAAGCAGTTGGTGAGTGTCTGATTGTCCGTCGTCTCCGACCGATCATCCGATCTGCACGCATGCGGGCCAGCTATGGCATTTTCGTGTAAAAAAAAAAGACCACACCACTCTGCTCCAAAAAACAAATTGTAGGGTACATTATGTATTTGTACATGTATGTAAATGAAATCGTAATACGCATACTTTCAGTGTCATCCTCTTCTCGACTCGACAACTGGGATGTTGATTTTCAGTTCTTCGTTTCCACCTCGCATGGACTCGTCGGTGCATGGTTTGAGAATTGCATGTCATGGTGGTTTGAGAATTAATTTTCCTTGTTTGAAAATGCATGTGTTTGCCAACTCTTGCTTCCATTAAAAAAAAGTGTGAGCTATGAATTTCCAGAGGGGAAAAGGTGCATGGTTGCTCCCTCCATCAGGCCTGATAGCATCATCATGGTGTTCATGTGCGTCTCTCTTCCTTGCTCCGACGCCCATAGATGACCCCATGTGTCACGCACTCACGTCCGCTGTCAGGCTCAAGCCTGTGGTGCTGGGCTCCTGCGTGAGCGTCTGTCCAGTTCGAATGCGCCTGTTTTGGTGGTCTCGCGCTTAACTTTGCAGCTGGTGATCCTAGCAGACGTTTTGGACTGGTTGAGCCTTTTGTAAAGCAGGGCCTAAATGGCCTGTTCTTTTAAGAAAACTAGACGCTAATCTCTCCACGACCCACCGTCCGAAAAGAACAAAAAAAAAATCTAAAATGGAGGTGTTTCTGAATTCTCTGGCTGCAAAACGGGCATCAAGATCTCACTTCGCCATGGTCATTATGCTACCACCTGAAGCCGTGCAGTCATGCTTATTTTAAGCCCTCGGTGATCCTTTGTTCCTAGATACAGGAGAGATATTTATTAAGCGTCAAGCCTGGTGACCGGTGTGACTGGCGGACGACGGAGGGAGGGACCGGCCGGCCGAGTTATCTTAGCGTCGTGGTCCCTTCCCCGTGGACATGTCCGTTCGCTTTCGCTTGCTGTTCATCAGGAAGAAACAAACGAGAAGTACAAGAGACCTGCCAGGAGGCTCTCTCCCGACCGTTAATTCAACAACTCCCCTGTGACTTGATATCCTCGCACCTTTTGCACTGCCGAATTCGAAAGAAAAAAAAAACTATTGTTCTGCCTTGGACCATGTAGGCATGTACAACCACCGTCCGAGATCTGTTTGTCTATAGAAGGTGCCGTGCAGGATGTATTACTTCGGTTAACAAGAAAAGCTGCTGTTTAAAAACAGGGCCATTGCCGTTCATGATTCATATCGACAGCCAAGTAGCAAGAAGTATAATGATGCTGTCAACTGGCACACAGGAGCTTACTTGTCCTAGTTGTCACATTGCATGCTTAGGAGAAGATCACACATTATTGATTTATTTACTCGACGTTATACATTAAAACCTCAGTTCTGTGTTTTTGGAAATATGATACTCCGTTACGACATTAGCTTGCATTTCCGATGGTGTCTAGATTAATTCTGGGAGGCCGTTCCCTCTGTGCTCCGGATGACTTCCTTCGAAGGGAAAACAACGGCAGCTATAGGTTTATCTGAGTACCCGCCACCTTCGTCGATGATGAACCTGAGACCGTCCACGTGGAGCTTCCCGTGATGCCCACTTACAACGATGGTCTGCTTGCCGGCCAGATCCTGGAAAAGGAAATCCGTGTATCAGCACAACTGCTCATAATCCCGATAAATGTACCGACCATGGACACCAACCATGTAGCCATGAATAAGTTAGTGGCAGTCTATGAGCATGCACCATGTGCTTGCTGTTTCAGCTAAAATGGGCTAAACCATCCGAAGTTCCAGAGTGACAGTCAAACTGGTGTGATTCTGTAACCTAACTTCACCCAATGCACATTGCTGCTAGTTTAAAGCATATTAGAAGCAGGACAGTGGACAGCTGTAATCAAATTTCCTGCATGCCACACTTTTTTTTTCTTTACAGATTACCGACGGTCTGTGCTAAAGAAAACTGGCTCAATAATTTGATAAAAGGAGAAAATGGCACTTGTCAGTACTTGCATCATAGCAAGCAAAGATTATGTGCTCACACATCTGGTGAGAAAACTCTACACCTTCATTCAAACATTGAGTGCAAGAGTCTTCAGATCAGTTAGCAGCATGCCGTGCACCCCATAAGAATCAAGAGCTAGGTGAATTGTTCTGTGGTAGCCGTTGCAAAGCACTTGGGAGCACTAATTTCAGGAGTATATATTTTTAGGGGTTTTCGCCCACCTTGGCCTTTTTGTTGTGTATATATTTATGCCACTGTCCTTCCTATTTAATGAAATGTGACAAAGTGCTTGCCTTTGTTAAAAAAAGCATTTCGCTGGCCTATGGTACTCCGTATATACACTTCTTTACGAACTCCTATGTATATAAATTAGTCCAAACCAAGAAGATGCTGAGGAAAACTGCATACATACCATTTCCACAGTTCAGAGAAGTGACAAATCAAACAATTTTGGGGCTAACAGTGCATGCTTCACTAAGGCTAGTAGTTCTAGGAATAATCACATACCAAACCAATCTTAATATAAGGCTTTAGTGCCAACAGAACTTAGCATGGCGCAATATCAAGCCAATGATGGGTTCACTAGTACTGCAGGTGATATAAAATACGTGACTCCATGTACGTATCACGGAATCTTTAGATGCAATTAGAAAGAGCATTGTGGAGACTATGTTGGTCTCTTCTACAAGGATGGTAGTCTAATGCACTGAACTTTATCTTGTTTGCATCTACACACTACACAAGTGTACTGAGTTAGCTGCGACACCAAATTAGACACAATAACATGGAAAACAAACCGGAGAGTAAATTGTTCGTCTCTGGCAAGATATAGTGCAACAGGATCACATATTAGCTCACCTGTGGTATGCTCCAAACATCCTGCCTCCCGCTAAGCATTTGAACTTTTGGCACCCTTGTGTCTCTAGTTCTCAAAACTCTAAGCTGCTCATTCAAATCCAAGGACTTTTCCAGGCCGGCATGAACCGCGATCAGTTTGCATAGAATCTGGCCTCCATCTGTATCAATACGAACGTCTTCCTGCAATACAACGATAACATGAAACTACAAAAGCAGAAATATGTCTTGCTTCTCTAGTATACTTTGCACTAGAAAAGAATGCACACCTCTTCATGGACCCAAACCAAGTCATGCAGAAACTTCTTGTGCTCCTCAGGCACAGCTTTCATGAGATCTACAGTGTAATTAGAACCGCTGGCAAATTAGAAACTGCTTGGTTAAATTATGGTGGGTGCAATACTCTGAAAGTATGTGGGCATTAGCCATTATAGGAAATAATTCCAAGAAAATATCGAAGGCCCACTATGGTTGCATGTATGGGTGGGAAGTTTAATCTTACATGTAGAGTGCAGGAGTAGAGACCAACATAAAAGGGTCTCTTCCCTAAAAAAATCCATAAAAGGGACTCTCTGTCTCATCCCGGCTTAATAGGAATGATAGACTACTCATATCAACAAGGTACATCTTCTTTTCTGGGAGCCCATCCGAAAGAACCTCAAAATTAAGTGTGCTTGGCTTGGAGCAATTTGAGGATGGGTGACCAACTGGAAAGTTGATCCCGGGTGCGCATGAGTGAGAACAAAGTGTGCAGGAAAAAACTAGTGTTGGTCTGTGTGGCCAGTGTAGATCCTAGGTTGTAGCCAGGCGCAATGTCTAGGAACCGGTGGGTGTGAACCAGTGGGTTTGGCCGGGTGTTACAATTGGTATCAGAGTCGACCCTCGTGGTTACACGGGCATATGCGGGTCCGGTGCGCTGACATGTGGTGCATGACACGTGTGGCCCGTCGTGGCACGTGCTGGACTGGACACGTAGACGTGTGCCAAGAGGAACATCCTGCTGGACCGACGAGGACGTCAGTTCACATCCCAGATTAAATAGGAATCATAGACTACTCATATCAGCAAGGTGCACCTTCTTTTCCGGAAGCCCATCCAAAAGAACCTCAAAGTTAAGCGTGCTTGGCTTGGAGCAATTTGAGGATGGGGGATGAGTGACCGACTGGGAAGTTGATCCCAGGTGCACACGAGTGAGGACAAAGTGCGCAGAAAATACAAGTGTTGGTCTGAGGCCGGTCTAGATCCTAGGTGGTAGCCAGACGCAACAGCCAGGAACCAGTGGGTGAACTGGTGGATTTGGCCGGGGCGTTACACTCTCACTCGAGCTTGAGAAGAGCACTTACACACATGTGCTCGTCCTCCGCCAGCCGCCACGCAAAGCGCGTGCGCGTCAGGTTTCATGAATGAGCTAGGCTCAAACCCATGCCAAGTGTGCGATTTATTTTTGCAGGTTGGAATGGATAATTAATTATTACAAATTACGAGACATAAACAAGCGCATTAAAAATAGTTGTTCCCAATTTGTTCGGATGACTAGGACGTGGGTTGATCCGTACAGACTGACTACATAAAGAGGAGTTTTGCGACCCTAGGCATCACTGATCAGATTGAATATGACTCCTCGCGCTCGAACCATCCCACCATTCCTCTTGTTCTGCTATTCTCAGCTTCCCCTCCTGGTGACTGCGTGCACGGAAGGGCAGGCCTCCGGAACCGCGCCCTTTGCAAAAAGCTACATCGATTGAAGGCTAATAAGGTTTTGGGGAGCGTCTCGACACGACTGCTCGCCTTCGTTCAACGACTTCCACAACTTCATCAACCTCGCTATGCTGAACTAGTTCCACAACTTCGTCGACCTCGACACTGGTGACATCGCTGGTGTTGCGAAGAACGTTACTGCCAGGGTCATTTCGACCTGAGGATAAATTATGTTAATCCTCTCATTGGTTCACGTTCATTTGATGTACATGTGAAATTCATAGATATGTTGGTTCTATGTTTCGTAGGCACTCACATGACTAGTTTATAGTATGCGATTAATATTGTTAGCATTATCGTTAACACACCGAAGTACCGAAGAGACACCAACAAAGAGGCCCAACTCCAGATAGAACTTCGGGGTCCATGGCCCAATAGCTCCACTGCTTGACCCCAAATGCGATGAAACCCTCCTCCTGAACATGCACGCGCCCTAGCCGACATTCTCATCCCTGCCCTGTCTCTAGCCGCCCCTTCTCTGCTCCAATCCTTCATGGCGCAGTCGGCTTGGGCATGCGCCACCGTTGTTTTTCATGGGAGATGTGTTGTGTTTGGTCTCTTGAAGCTCAAATTTTATGCATCAATTGCGTTTTACAGAACATCAACCTTGATCTATGTTAACCGAGCACCGAAATGATGTTTTAATGGGCTTGGGCATGCGCCACCGTTGTTTTTCATGGGAGATGTGTTGTTTTGGTCTCTTGAAGCTCAGATTTTATGCATCAATTGCATTTTACATAACATCAATCTTGATCTGTGTTAACCGAGCACCAAAATGATGTTTTAGTGGACCAAAGTCTCGGTTAGCGTTTTTTGAAGAAACCGATCGGTTAGCATATTCTGAAAACCAAATTTCTCCACACCCAAAGCACCGAACCGATCGGTTCGTGGGAACCGAATGCCCGGCCTGATTAGCAATAATGCATCCGGTGATAAACTTGTCGAGTAGCCCACACCTAAAGAGCTCAAATTTCTTAGCGATCCATTGTATCTCGTGAGCTTGTTCATCCTTAAATCATGGAACTCTCCGTAGCATACAATTCATTGCCTACATCAGTTGCCCCGAACTTAGCTTTGAGTGCATTCCACGGTTCCTTGGCATTACACATATCCAAATACACGTACAACAACTTGTCTCCGGTCACGCCAATGACGGCACCCACAAAGTGTGGCGGCATCCCGTTCAGAAATAAGCATTCTTTCATGTGTGCTAGCCAATAGTCGTGAACCACAAGATTGTTTTCGTTTGCCAACTCTTAAAAGCACACCCGTAAACATGTTCAGATTCAGAACAGGCCTTAAATCAAAATTTGGGTAAACAAATAAAGTTTGGGGATTGTTGGAAATAATCAGCATTTTCCAAATTAATTGTAGCGACCCGACCCGAAAACGGTCAAGTCTCTGTGTATCTGTCGTTAGATTAGCTGAGTGAGCTCCGGTGGAAAGTTAAATCCGAGGTCACGTCTCGAAGGCATCTGATGTTTTAGAGTGGATGAGAACTATAATAGAACAAGGGTCTAAGGAGAAAAAAAAACACTACCCATATGCATGCAACAATCATTAACACACCAATCATTTATTCAACTCAATCATAGTTCAAACTCGGGATACAAATCTTACGACAAATCGAAAACATCGACCTAATTGATCAACGAGAAAATAAAAATAACATGGCGGTCATGACTAAGTGTCCTCCTTAGATATCCTTGTTGTCGCTTCTTGTGGTGCGTCCTCCAGCGGTGCATCTTCCGAGGGTGCATCCTCCGGTGGTGCGTCTCCTCTTGGTGCGTTCTTCAGTGGTGCTTTCCTCGTAGTCCTCATCATTGCTCACTAAGGGTCCATCGTCACCATTCGGATATAGGTCTTCTCCCAGGTTCATCTTCTCTTTCACCGTGGCAATGTAAGTCTTCAAGTTCTGGATCCTCTCCAGAAGGTTCTTGACTTCCTCTTCATGTTCATCGGGATCCTCGCGTGCTTTATCCTCCAATTCCAGTTCACGGAACAGCAGCTTCCTGAACATCTTCGAGCTTCTGCGCGTCTGAACCTCCAGAGTCCTGTTGTGAGCCTCCAGGTCTTGGACAAATGAGATTATGGAGTTGTCATTCACGGTGTGCACTATCTCTCCATCTGCAGTTCTGCGGGAGATCATGGTGAGGTATAGATAATCTTAGGATATTCATATCTCCTAGGATTTTTAGTGTTTTAATTTGATTCTTTTTGCATTAGGTTGTAAATTTTATGAAGTTTCTAATACACCGAAGTACCGAAGAGAACCATGAGAGATCGTGCACACCGTGAATGACGACTCCATCCTATCATTTGTCCAAGACCTGGAGGCTCACATCAGGACTCTAGAGGTTCAAACGCGCAGAAACTCGAAGATGTTCAGAAAGCTATTGTTCCGTGAACTGGAATTGGAGGATAAAGCACGCGAGGACCACGATGAACATGAAGAGTAGTCAAGGACCTTCTGGAGAGGATGCAGAACTTGAAGACTTACATTGTCACGATGGAAGAGAAGATGGACCTGGGAGAAGACCTCTATCTGAATGGTGACGATGGACCCTTAGTGAGCAATGATGAGGACTACGACGAAAGCACCACTGAAGGACGCACCGCCGGAGGACGCACCCCAGCGAAGGACGCACCACAGGAGGCGACAACAAGGATATCTGAGGAGGACACTTAGTCATGACCGCCATGTTATTTTTATTTTCTTGTTGATCGATTAGGCCGATGTTTTCAATTTGTCGTAAGACTTGTGTCCCGAGTTTGAACTATGATTGAGTTGAATAAATGAATGATTGGTGTGTCAATGATTGTTGCATGCATATGGGTAATGTTATTTTTCTCCTTAGACCCTTGTCCTATTCTAATTCTCATCCACTCTAAAACATCATCAGATGCCTCGGAGACGTGACCCCGGATTCAACTTTCCACGGGAGCTCACTCAGCTGATCCAACAACAGATACACAGAGACTTGACCGTTTTCGGGTCGGGTCGCTATATTAATTTAATGTAGGCTAATATCACGATGATAGTGCTATAAATATTAATCACATATTGTAAACCACTAATTTGATTTCAGTGAACATAACTCAATACCTATATGATATTGATTGTGTACTCTTGTATTGCCAAAAACAGGGTGATTTTTTTTTTCCGACAAAGACAGAGTGATTGTTAATCTAAACAAAGTAGGCATTGCAATGTTTCCACAGGAAAAATAATGATCATAGTTCATAAATATGTAAATAACGGCAATGTCAGGAAAGTGCACTATGCATACTTTCTAGAGATGAAACAGGTGATTGTCGGTACTGTGAAGTTTGAAGTGGTCTCTATGCTCCAACACTGTGCACTACAATGTTGTAAGAATGAAAACTAGCCCTTCATACTCGAAGGTGTTCTGTGTTACTACTACTTCACAGTCGATGAGACACTATTCCGTCAATAAAATACTGACAAAGTGGAATATGTAAGGGTTTAACAACGGCTCGACTAGTCTTACTCATACTATGAGTAACATCACACATACCAATACAAGATGAGTCTACAACTTAATAGCATGACACCACACATATGTTACTTCCCATTAGAGGTAGTAACATAGACTAGTGACATATGCATGTTACTAGTCTAAGTTGCTACCCTCGCATCATTTGGGCTCTGTTAATGACTTTGACTTTAATGTCCATATCTCTAGTTTATTATTATGAGCGTTTCTTCGGCAGTGGCAATTCACATCATAAGCAATTGAAGTATGAACACTAGTATTATTTGGGTCGGCATGGAAGCACATGTAACCAAATTGATAGGGGGGAATTCCTAGACTGACCTGGTGATCCATGGGCGACGCCGTAGGACTCGAAGGTGGGCTGCGCATCGTAGATAGAACCCTTGTACGGGAGGCCCTTCTTGGGGTTCCACCTCTCCTTGATGACGCCGCCCCATCTCCTCCCCTGCACGTGCATATCCTCGTGCCCCGGCCCGCGGAACCAGCCCTCGTGGGCCTCGTTATCGATGTATTGGGCCCAGGTGGCGGCGAAAGGGGAGCCGTCGGGGGGCGGCGGCAGCGCTCCGACGAAGGCGGCGAAGGCGAGGTCGTGGTTGCCGCAGAGGAAGACGTGGCGCTGAGCCGGGTGGCGGGCCGGGAGCGCGAGGAGGAAGTCGAGGACGCGGCGGGTGTGCGGGCCGCGGTCGTTGTAGTCCCCGAGGAAGATGACGAGCGCGGCGGCGAAGGCGTCGGCGGGGAGCGCGGACTGGAGGTTCGCCCACAGGCTCTCCAGCTTGGAGATGTAGCCGTGGACGTCACCCACGCAGATCACCGTGCGGGGAGGAGCCATCTCGCCGGCGTCGTTTCCCCGTGCGCGCGAGGACAAGGAGGATGGGAGGAGAAGCGGCAAGGGCAGCAGAGAACCACATACGCGGAGGAGATCGGTCGAAATCGACCTGTTTGGCAGCAATCGCTTGCAATTTTGTTGCCTTGCGAAGGCTGTGGATGTGATCTTGCCGATATTCCCTTGGAGCTTAATCCCGGGAGCGGAAGAAGTAATTACCATCTGTAAACGGCGCCCAGGTCGGTGTTTGCACGTGCCGGCTTGCTGGTTCGACCCGATCGGATCGATCGAATAGGAGCCGGCCAGGAAGAAGGGTACGCAAAGTGCATCCAGAAAAATGCTGACCGAAAAAACAACTTTTTACCAAAAAGATAAAAAAAATAACACGATATAAACATAGACACTCATACATACACGCATACACTCACCAGTATAAATGCATGCACACACTACCCCTACTAATAGAACGTACATGCATTGCCACGGTCCCACAAATGAATTTATTACGACCCGCTCAATTCAGCTCTTTGGTCATTGTGTTATGGACAATGATATTTGGCAAGAGTGTGCTTGATAGGAAATCTGCCATACGATCCTCCCCCTTCTGCGAGTCGATCACCCTCCCGCTTACCAGGTCGATCGCCGTACAAGGCCCAACAGAAAGAAGTCCAACTCACTCAACCATCCACCCACGACGCACTTTCCACATCCCAACTTTTCCCCCACCCCCCTTACCTCCCACGCAAGTATACCCTCTCCCACCCTCCCCACCACCCACACGCCCCTCCCCCCTACCCAGCTGCTCAGATCAACACCAAAATCCTACCACTCCTCCAGATCTGGATCAAACCAGAGGCCTACTACTTTGCATACATCAAACCGGAGGCCTGGACGGGGGAAACTACCAAGGATATGGTGAACAAATCACCAGACAACATCACCCCACCCCTGGTAAGAATCAAGACTCATCTAACATCTCCAAAAAATTCTGCTTAATACAAAGACTTACCCCAGCCCTACCCCACCCCCTCCCAATCTGTGCAAAAATCACCATCCTTCCACCTCATGAAAACAGAATAAGCAAACTTCTCTGATAATTCTGCCTATTATAGTGACTTACCAACCAACTAAGTGCAAAATTACCAACCCCTCGTACTTTTTGTTACCAACTTTATGCAACATAACAGACTACCCACCATATACCCCACTCCCTTGCTACATAAAACATAGATTTTGTGTCTACCATGGAAAAATAAACACAGATAAAGGAAAGAGGAACCTTTATTGATCACAAAAATCATACTCTTCTACAAATGGAAAATGCATCACAATAGGTTCATTTTTTAATCTGCAAAATGCTATACTGCATGAAGTAAACAAGTTATCATCTGTACATAATAAAAGTTATCATCCACTTTAGTTGAGTACTACCATTGGATAAAGAAAAGTGGTGCCTTTTAATGGAGATGCTCGTGTTGTACTGTAATTGTCCTGTTTAATGTTCTTGCCAATCACCCCTGCGATTCTTGCCTTCAAACAACTGTGTAAAGAGTAACCAAAACAATGAGTTTCAAAATAAGAGTGAACACGTGTAAACGTATACTAACGTGCAAACGTAAAAACAATGAAGCAGGAGGAGATAATGGATGCTAGCAGAGGAGATAATGCAGAAGATGCAGGAGGAGGGAGAATGCATGAAGAAGATAATGCAGCGCGCACACCAAGCAACAATTTTGCGTACCCAAACATCATGGAAACAGGTAAAATTACCAGCATTAGTGTTTACATATCATCATGGAATAAAAAACCAGTTTTATACTTTACTATTGAAGTGGGTTTGAAAATTACCAACATTGGTGCTCATATATTACCAAGCTCAAAATAGGCAAATTACCAGGGTTGTTTAGGTAGAAAGAAAAAAAATACATTCACTGAATCTTCAGAAACTACCATGATGGAAAACTGTTATTTATCATGCTATATTCCACTAATCTACCAGGCCAAATTGCAGGTGCTCGGGCAATCAGCGCAAACAACAGCTTGCCCAGTGGTGGAACAAATGCACCTAGTGCTGGAACAAATGCAAGCACATGAGTTGGGAGCCTTGGAGAGCAGACAATAAGCGAACCTGCAACTCCAGAATCTGCTGGGATCGACGCTGCTATAGAAGGCAGCAACATGGAGGCATATTCCACACCTAGGCCACCTTTACAAGGGACAAAATTTGATACTCTGGAGAGCGCACGTGACCACTACAACATCTACGCGTGCAGGACTGGCTTTGCAATTAGGCAGCAATTCAAGAAAGAGAGGGTTGATGGAACTATAAGCAGGGTGCTCCTAGTTTGTACAAAATAGGGCAAACGACGCAGGGACAAGGATGAGCTGCAAGATGTGGAAAACCCAGCCAGCATTGTCAAGAAGAGGAAAAAAAATTGTTAGGACTGAATGTGAAGCGCACATGTACATATCCCACGATGATGCATGGTGGACTGTTGGTTGTTTCGAGGACAACCACAATCACCCCCTGATCAAAAAGTTGTTCCTAAAAAAATTCTTATCATCACATTGTACATTCCGAAGGAGGAGCAGGACTTCTTGAGGGTTCTGCACGGATGCAACATTGAGACTGCGAGACAGATGCAGCTGATGTCATGGTTCTACGGAAGCGCTAAAGACGTACCCTACACGACACAAGACATTGCTAATCAACGAGCTAAGTTCCGCTTAGAGCACCGCCACACGGACGTTGGGAGCACAATTGCGTACTTCCAAGAGATGAGGGCCAAAGATTCATATTTCTACTGGAGAATCAAGCTTGATGATGAGGACAGGGTTGAGAACTTGTTCTGGATTGATCATCACGCAGGGCATATGCAGAGTATAATGATATTTGTCGTTCGACACGACATACATGACAAACATGTACAAGATGTCGTGTGCACCATTCATTGCAATTAATAACCATGGTCAATCCATCCAGTTTGGGTGTGGCTTCGTTCGAAACAAACTAAGGAGAACTTTGTGTGGCTGTTTAACACATTCCTCCATGCAATGGGTGGTGTTGCCCCAAAAACCATCATCACAGACCAGGACTTTGCAATGAGGAGTGCGATCGACAAGGTATTCTTGAACATAATACACAGAAATTGCCGCTGTCATATAATGAAGAAGGCGGAGGAGAAACTTGGAAAGCTTATGGTGATGATAAACCACTAAACAAAGCGTTCAAAGACTGTGTCGACAACAACTTGACTAGTACGTACCTACTCAGTTGACCCATTTTAATTACCATGCAACAAACTTGAGAAGCCATATGAATATGTGTGAAGCACAAGTTACCATGTGTGGGTCTACACAAGCACCATGATCTTGTTGGTTATATTACCAGGGGGTAGTTTCATTGGAACAACATCAAATTACAATGGAAAAAATGTGTGGACATGTAATCACCATCTGGGTGCAAAAGAAAAATAACAAACAAAAACATTTACATTTGATATTAGCAAAAAACGGGTCTGGTTATTTTGTACCAAAAAAACTACATATGTTGATACCAACTATTGGTTTAGAAAGTTACCAGACTAGGTGTAAGACAAACAAAAAAAAAGAAAAGAAAACTTTCACATATGAAAAAGAACAAAAAATATCTGGAAAATTGGTCCCGTGAAGTTACCACCTAATAACTAAGAAAAGTTACCAGCATACTTGTACTTTAATTACCATTGATTGTGTATGATGTTGTAATTGTCTCATGTTTTGTGTATCACAGAGGTGGGCAATGATGGATGAATATGGCCAGAGCGACAACGAACATTTTCACTGGCTATGGGAAAATAGAAAATGTTGGGCCCCGGTGTACTACATGAAGCATTTCTTTCCATTCTTGCAGACAGCTGCAAGGAGCGAGGGATTCAATGATGTGCTCAAGGAGTATGTGAACCCCAACAACTCATTGTTTGAATTCGCGACTCAATACACTGCAATCCAGGAGAAAGTAATGGTGGCTGTGACGAAAGAGCAAGTGGACGCAATTTACAAAGAGGCAGACATGTATTCATTGAACCCAATCGAGTTGCAGATGTGAGGGATATACACGCAAAATATGTTCTCCAAGTTCCAGGTAGAGATGAAGCTAAAGACTGCTTACGGATGCGACACTTTGCAAGATGGAACCTTCAGGGTGTGCTCGCTCCGAGGGATACTACCAAAGTATGGGGATAGGGACTACCATGTGCAGGCGAACAAGGATGAAGGGGCATACTCATGCACTTGCTGCAAGTTTGATCGCGATGGGCTATTGTGCGCACACATACTATGAGTAATGGAACAGATTGGAGTCTACGAGATACTGAGGAGGTATATCCTAGAGAGGTGGACATGGGTGAAGGAAATATGCCCTAGAGGCAATAATAAAGTTGTTATTTATATTTCCTTATATCATGATAAATGTTTATTATTCATGCTAGAATTGTATTAACCGGAAACTTAGTACATGTATGAATACATAGACAGACAGAGTGTCACTAGTATGCCTCTACTTGACTAGCTCGTTGAATCAAAGATGGTTAAGTTTCCTAACCATAGACATGAGTTGTCATTTGATTAACGGGATCACATCATTAGAGAATGATGTGATTGACTTGACCCATTCCGTTAGCTTAGCATGATGATCGTTTAGTTTGTTGCTATTGCTTTCTTCATGACTTATACATGTTCCTATGACTATGAGATTATGCAACTCCCGAATACAGGAGGAACACTTTGTGTGCTACCAAACGTCACAATGTAATTGGGTGATTATAAAGGTGCTCTACAGGTGTCTCCGATGGTACTTGTTGAGTTGGCATAGATCGAGATTAGGATTTGTCACTCCGATTGTCGGAGAGGTATCTCTGGGCCCTCTCGGTAATGCACATCACTATAAGCCTTGCAAGCAATGTGACTAATGAGTTAGTTGCAAATGATGCATTAAGGAACGAGTAAAGAGACTTGCCGGTAACGAGATTGAACTAGGTATTGAGATACCGACGATCGAATCTCGCGCAAGTAACATACGGATGACAATGGGAACAACGTATGTTGTTATGCGGTTCGACCGATAAAGATCTTCGTAGAATATGTAGGAGCCAATATGGGCATCCAAGTTCCGCTATTGGTTATTGACCAGAGAGGTGTCTCGGTCATGTCTACATAGTTCTTGAACCCGTAGGGTCCGCACGCTTAAACGTTCGTTGACGATATAGTATTATATGAGTTATGTATGTTGGTGACCGAATGTTGTTCGGAGTCCCGGATGAGATCACGGACATGACGAGGAACTCCGGAATGGTTCAGAGATAAAGACTGATATATGTGATAATAGTGTTTAGTCTCTGGAAGGGTTCCAGAATTCACCGGAAGGGGTTCCGGATGTTTCCCGAAATGTTTGGGTACGAGAACACTTTATTTGGGCCAAAGGGGAAAGCCTACAAGGTTCTTGGAAAGTGCAAAAGGAAGTTTTGCGGAGTCCAGGGGCCAGACGCCAGGGTCCCTGGCGTCTGGGTCCAGACGCCGGGAACCCTGACGTCTGGCCCTGGAGTCCGAGAAGGACTCTTGCCTTTCGGGTGAAACCGACTTTGTGGAGGCTTTTACTCCAAGTTTTGACCCCAAGGCTCAACATATAAATAGAGGGGCAGGGCTAACACCAAAGAGACATCAAGAAACACCAAGCCGTGTGTCGGCAACCCCGTCCCCTCTAGTTTATCCTCCGTCATAGTTTTCGTAGTGCTTAGGCGAAGCCCTGCGGAGATTGTTCTTCACCAACACCGTCACCACGCCGTCGTGCTGCCGGAACTCATCTACTACTTCGCCCCTCTTGCTGGATCAAGAAGGTGAGGATGTCATCGAGCTGAACGTGTGGTGAACGCGGAGGTGCCGTACGTTCGGTGCTTGATCGGGACGGATCGTGAAGGTGTACGACTACATCAACCGCGTTGATAAACGCTTCCACTTACAGTCTACGAGGGTACGTGGACTACACTCTCCCCTCTCGTTGCTATGCATCACCATGATCTTGCGTGTGCGTAGGAATTTTTTTGAAATTACTACGTTTCCCAACAGTGGCATCCGAGCCAGGTTTATGCGTAGATGTTATATGCACGAGTAGAACACAAGTGAGTTATGGGCGATAATAATCATACTGCTTACCAGCATGTCATACTTTGATTCGGCAGTATTGTTGGATGAAGCGGCCTGGACCGACATTACGCGTACGCTTACGCGAGACTGGTTCTACCGACGTGCTTCGCACACAAGTGGCTGGCGGGTGTCAGTTTCTCCAACTTTAGTTGAATCGAGTGTGGCTACGCCCGGTCCTTGTTGAAGGTTAAAACAGCACATACTTGATGAAAAATCGTTGTGGTTTGGATGCGTAGGTAAGAACGGTTCTTGCCCAGCCCGTAGCAGCCACGTAAAACTTGCAACAACAAAGTAGAGGGCGTCTAACTTGTTTTTGCAGGGCATGTTGTGATGTGATATGGTCAAGACATGATGCTAAATTTTATTGTATGAGATGATCGCGTTTTGTAATGGAGTTATCGGCAACTGGCAGGAGCCATATGGTTGTCGCTTTATTGTATGAAATGCAATCACCATGTAATTGCTTTACTTTATCACTAAGCGGTAGCGATAGTCGTAGAAGCAATAGTTGGCGAGACGACAACGATGCTACGATGGAGATCAAGGTGTCGCGCCGATGACGATGGTGATCATGACGGCGCTTTGGAGATGGAGATCAAAGGCACAAGATGATAATGGCCATATCATATCACTTATTGGCTCTAGTGCAAGTGGGAGACTGAAGGAAATATGCCCTAGAGGCAATAATAAATTTGTTGTTTATATTTCCTTATATCATGATAAATTTTTATTATTCATGCTAGAATTGTATTAACCGGAAACTTAGTACATGTTTGAATACATAGACAAACAGAGTGTCACTAGTATGCCTCTACCTGACTAGCTCGTTGAATCAAAGATGGTTAAGTTTCCTAACCATAGACATGAGTTGTCATTTGATTAACGGGATCACATCATTAGAGAATGATGTGATTGACTTTACCCATTCTGTTGGCTTAGCACGATGATCATTTAGTTTGTTGCTATTGCTTTATTCATGACTCATACATGTTCCTATGACTATGAGATTATGCAACTCCCGAATACCGGAGGAACACTTTGTGTGCTACCAAACGTCACAACGTAACTGGGTGATTATAAAGGTGCTCTACAGGTGTCTCCGATGGTACTTGTTGAGTTGGCATAGATCGAGATTAGGATTTGTCACTCCGATTGTCGGAGAGGTATCTCTGGGCCCTCTCGGTAATGCACATCATTACGGAACGAGTAAAGAGACTTGCCGGTAACGAGACTGAACTAGGTATTGAGATACCGACGATCGAATCTCGGGAAAGTAACATACCGATGACAAAGGGAACAACGTATGTTGTTATGCGGTTCGACCGATAAAGATCTTCGTAGAATATGTAGGAGCCAATATGGGAATCCAGGTTCCGCTATTGGTTATTGACCAGAGAGGTGTCTTGGTCATGTCTACATAGTTCCCGAACCCGTAGGGTCCGCACGCTTAAACGTTCGTTGATGATATAGTATTATATGAGTTATGTATGTTGGTGACTGAATGTTGTTCGGAGTCCCGGATGAGATCACGGACATGACGAGGAACTCCGGAATGGTTCGGAGATAAAGATTGATATATGGGATACTAGTGTTTAGTCTTTGGAAGGGTTCCAGAATTCACCGGAAGGGGTTCCGGATGTTTCCCGGAATATTTGGGTACGAGAACACTTTATTTGGGCCAAAGGGGAAAGCCCACAAGGTTTTTGGAAAGCGCAAAAGTAAGTTTTGCGGAGTCCAGGGGCCAGACGCCGGGAACCCTGGCGTCTGGCCCCTGGACTCCGCAAAACTTACTTTTGCGCTTTCCAAAAACCTTGTGGGGCCGGGAACCCTGGCGTCTGGCCCTGGAGTCCGAGGAGGACTCTTGCCTTTCGGGTGAAACTGACTTTGTGGAGGCTTTTACTCCAAGTTTCGACCCCAAGGCTCAACATATAAATAGAGGGGCAGGGCTAGCACCAAAGAGACATCAAGAAACACCAAGCCGTGTGCCGGCAACCCCGCCCCCTCTAGTTTATCCTCCGTCATAGTTTTCTTAGTGCCTAGGCAAAGCCCTGCGGAGATTGTTCTTCACCAACACCGTCACCACGCCGTCGTGCTGCCAGAACTCATCTACTACTTCGCTTCTCTTGCTGGATCAAGAAGGCGAGGACGTCATCGAGCTGAATTTGTGCTGAACGCGGAGGTGCCGTACGTTCGGTGCTTGATCGGGACGGATCGTGAAGGTGTACGACTACATCAACTGCGTTGATAAACGCTTCCGCTTACGGTCTACGAGGGTACGTGGACTACACTCTCCCTCCTCGTTGCTATGCATCACCATGATCTTGCGTGTGCGTAGGAATTTTTTTTTGAGATTACTACGTTTCCCAACAATGGGATCCAGAGGAGGATCTTGTTGAGCCTGATTACCAACAACCAACAGTTAAGAAGGATATGACAGAGGAAGAAAAAAATATCATGAGATATACATCTATTCTGAATGATTTCAAGGAACAAGCAAAAGATGCTTGCACTACTAATGAAGGGATGGCATTGGCAAGGAAACACGTTAATGCTTTCAGATACGACATGGATGCGCTAAAAAGAGGCAGATAAAGAAAGCAAGAACGGAAAAAGATGAGGGGAAAGAAGCAGAAATGTTTTCTTCACCACCAGGGACTAGTGCCACTGAAGGTGTCCCAGTAGCGCATCAAGGAAGCATTCCTGTCACGCATGTTTCTGGCAATATTTTTCAGTTCCAGGGCTCACATGCCAAGGGATCCCAATCATCAAACACAAGAGTGATACTAGACTGTCGGATTTCAGGTTCTGGCAAAACCCTTGAGGTTCGAACACTGAGGTGCGCACGAAGATCTCCCCCTACCTAATCACGCCCTCAACCTCGCCACGATCTCAAAGGCTAGCTCGACGAACTCGCAACACAAGAGACACAAGATTTATACTGGTTCGGGCCACCGTTGTGGTGTAATACCCTACTCTAGTGTGGTGTGGTGGATTGCCTCTTGGGCTGAGGATGAACAGTACAAGGGGAAGAATAGCCTCCTGAGGTGAGGTGTTCTTGTGCTTGGTGGGTGTGAGGATGGAGTGGATCCAGTCCGAGATGATTTGCCTCCTACTGTGGTGGCTAGTCCTATTTATAGAGGCCCTAGTCCTCTCCCCAAATATTGAGCGGGAAGGGATCCAACAACGGCCAATTTGAAAGGGGACAGCTAGTACAAGCTATCTTGACTAAAGGTGGTCTTCGCCTGCCAAAGGCTCTCGTGGTGACGCCGTCTTGGGCTCCACGGTGACCTCCGTCCTACTGGTCTTGGTCTCATTGCACCGATATGGAAACCTTTGCCTGATGCCTCGGTACTCATCGCCTGCGCTTGCCTCCTTAGCACCAAAGAGGAAGCAAGGACACTGTGCGCGCCGGCGCCCGCCTGGCCTCGGTCGTCATGGCTTACGTCATTGGAACCTCGCGAGGTTCGCCTCGCCTTGATCTCTCCGCCCCTCGCGAGCCAGCCTGATGAGGCCACTCCCGAGGAGGTCTTGTGTCGTCCGCCTCGCGAGGCTTGGCCCCTCGCGAGGATCGTGAGTGTTTGCTGGTGACGACGGGCCGTACTGGGCCGCGAGTGGAGCCACGCTGCGGGCCGCAGGCAGGCAAGTCTGGGGACCCCCATTCCCAGAACGCCGACATAGACCCACCAAAGTCTACTACGAAAGGGCGCCCAAGAGAGAAAAGATTTCAGCACCCATTTGACATTGCAAAACCAAAAAAAGAGAGGAAATGTAGAGTCTGCGGGTCGACAAAACATGATAAACGCAAATGTACCTCACCCATCCCGCACTGAGAAACATGTGAGACCTAAAAATGAGATTGTCAAGTGTTCCGTATGTTACCAGCTAAATGCTAGACAAAATTATCTTCAAGTTTGCAGCAAATAAAAGAACGCAAGGGGGACAAGTTTACCAACTTGAAGTGCAAAAAAGTTAGATGGGCATTGAAGTGCAAGTTATCGCTCTGCTATGTAATTTTACTTATCAATTTTACCCTTTTTATTGTGTAAACGGTGTCGTGACGCCGTGTAATGAAAAGTTATCAACACTGAAACAGGCAAGGTATCGTCCAAAATGTATTCATAACCGAGAATGAGATTAGTTATTGTTCTTTATTTGTGAGCAAAATGTTATGACGCCATGAAATAGAAAGTTATCAACACCGAATAAAATATGTTATTAGCACTGACTAACATAAGTTATCACCCAAAAAATGTACAAAAAAAGACAGTAATCAGCCCAGAAAAAATGTATAAAACTATCATCGTTCTTAAACATAAATTCAAACTTATATTGGTGCAAATTTCTCACCTCAATTACTCCTTATTGAACAAGTGATAGCGCCATTGCGTGCATTTGTTAAGAGGATGGTTCAGCCACATGCTTGTCAATATCTTCCTCGACGCTGGGATCTGCTCCTGAGTTATTGCTGAGATATTTTTACCATCCCAGAACTCCAAGATCTTCAACACAAAGAAACCGCAATCAGTGTTGTAAGGAAAAAACAAAAATGTGTTAAAAGCAAAATAAGATATGCAAAAAGGTGAACGAACTTTTAAAATGCTACACTACTAAGTTACCGGGTATTTAGATGGGAAAAATGATGGAGTACTAGCCAAAAAAACTAACCCATTGTCCTGTTAGAACACATCGATGTACACAAGATCATAGTCTTGGATCTGCTTACTCGAGTCCTTGTACGCAATCAACCAGGATTTTTAAATACCATTCATAAGCTTCCTCGCATGTGTGATGAGAGAAGGGCTATCTTGTGGACGAAGAGAATCAAGAACTTCAAATCATTTTGCCTTGAGATTAAGGCACAAGACATACCAATGCCCGTCCTTTGGTAGAGGTCCCAACTTTTGCAGTGTTGGAAACAAAAGCTGTTTAAAAAATGTGAACACATGAACACAAGAAGTTACCAATGCATTTACAGTTAAAAGGGCAAGTTATCAGATCACTGACAACAAAGGTTACTAGTAGGCATACATGAAAGTTACCATAGAAAAGTAACAAAATTAGGTACTAGCTAATTTTTTTAGTGGTATGATGTGTGACAAAACCAAATTAACAACCTAAAAAAATTGCCTGTTATACCAATTAAAAAACAGCTTGTAGGATTTAAAAGCAAAAAGTATGTAGTTTACATCAAGAAATGTACCTGGTTTTGGTGACTAAGTATGTAGTTTACATCACGACGGAAATGTTTGATTAGGAACTTGCTCATGAAATCACATATGAGAAGATATACTGACAGCAACCATGAAAAGATAATCTTCCTTGGGGGTACAGAATCAGAAAGAGTTCGGATGTGGAGCTCTACAATATTGTTCGAAACATGTCCACCTTCTATTACACTATTAGCAAGCTCCTCCAATGTGACCCACCGCCCATCGATGTCAATAACCCTAATACTGGAAAGCAAAAAAAGAAAAATAGTATATAAGCCAATGTTTTGCCAGTGAGGGGTCAAAATACTAGAGAAAAGGAAAACAGTAAATGTCATTATTGTTTATTCTGGAGTCAACTGAATCAGTGGTGTGCTTGATAACTTCTGCGTAAACAGCCTCTTCGAGTGCAGATGCTGTGAGGCCGCAATATGGAGGCAGTAGGAACTGCGATGGGCGGCTTACCCTAACTTTCCGAATGTACGATTTAGGAGTCACACTGGCTGAATGAATACCATTGGGAGGTTGAATAATTGGTGTAACAAATTCAGGGCTGATGGGGTGGTCTAGAAGAAAGGTGAAGGGAGTTATCAGAGTTGGGATTGGTGAAAGGAAATATTATGGGGAAGCAAAAAGAAAAGAACTTATTAGAGTTTAGAATAGTAAATTATCAACATGAACATAATGATGTTATCAAGGTTGGCAGTAGGAAAAAGTTTGTTACAAAAAATCTTCCTATCAGTACCTTTTACAGATGCGTAATTTGCTTTTGCTCTAACAGTGGCACGTTCGACTTCTTCAACCCACATAATTACATCATCGTCTTCAACATCCACATCATAAACTCGAACTCGGCGCTCTTCAAAAATTTGGGATCAGGCCAGTTTGCGAACCGAAAAAAGGAATGTCAAATATGTGGAAAAACAGCTAAAGAAAAAAGTGATAGATAGTACAGAGTGATGATATAATTACTGTAGAGAGAAAAAGGGAAGAAAATGAGGGGGGTCGGGATAGTTAAAGGGGCAGCATGAATGTATTAGAATGGTGTGTGTGTGTGCAGGGAAAGGAGGGGGTGTATTTCCAGCAACAAAAAAGAAAAAGGGTTGAAGTTATCAGCATGTTCGTAGCAGAAGTTATCAGGGGATTGATGTCGCTTGAAGCTACGTCGGTATTTCCCAAAGAGGAAGGGATGATGCAGCACATCGGCAGTAGGTATTTCCCTCAGATATCAAACCAAGGTTACCAAACTAGTAGGAGAACCAAGCAACACAACGTAAAACAGCCCCTGCACACAAATAACAACCACTCGCAACCCGACGTGTTAAAGGGGTTATCAATCCCTTTCGGGTAACGGCGCTAGAAACGGTGCATGGACGGGAGAAAGTTGTAATAGATTAAATAAATAGATCGCAAATAAAGTAAAGTGCAGCAAAGTATTTTTGTATTTTTGGTTTAATAGACATGAAAATAAATGCAAGGAATAAGTAGATCGCATAGGCAAATATATGAGAAAGAAGACCCGGGGGCCGTAGGTTTCACTAGTGGCTTCTCTCGAGAAAAATAGCAAACGGTGGGTGAAAAAATTACTGTTGGGCAATTGATAGAACTTCAAATAATTATGACGATATCCAGGCAATGATCATTATATAGGCATCACGTCCAAGATTAGTAGACTGACTCCTGCCTGCGTCTACTATTATTACTCCACACATCGACCGCTATCCAGCATGCATCTAGTGTATTAAGTTCATGGAAAAATGGAGTAATGCAATAAGAACGATGACATAATGTAGACAAGATCTATCTATGTAGAGATAGACCCCATCGTCTTATCCTTGGTAGCAACAATACATACGTGTTGTTTCCCTTTCTGTCACTGGGATCAAGCACCATAAGATCGAACCCACTACCGGACACCTCTTCCCATTGCAAGATAAATAGATCAAGTTGGCCAACCAAAACCAAAATATCGGAGAAGAAATACAAGGCTACAAGCAATCATGCATATAAGAGATAAAAGAAACTCAAATAACTTTCATGGATATAAAAAGATAGATCTGATCATAAACTCAAAGTTCATCGATCCCAACAAACACACGCAAAAGTGTTACATCATATGGATATCCAAGAGACCATTGTACTGAGAATCCAGCGAGAGAGAGGAAGCCATCTAGCTACTAACTACGGACCCGAAGGTCTACAAAGAACTACTCACGCATCATCGGAGAGGCACCAATGGAGGTGGTGAACCCCATCCGAGATGGTGTCTAGATTGGATCTGGTGGTTCTGGACTCTGCGGCGGCTGGATGAATATTTTGTCGACTTGTCTAGGGTTTCTGGAATATTGGGCTATCTATAGAGCATATAATTACTAAAATTATCATGCAAACAAAGTTAAACTACATATTGTTCAAATAAAAAACTAAAGTTATTATCATGAAAATAACTACTAAAAGTTACCAGAACACAGGCTTATTGAGGAATAAAAACTTTCCAGACACAGTTACTTCTAATTATCAGAAGGTAGGAGCTAGGAAAAGTTCTAACACAAAAGAGTAACAACATCTAAATATGTAAAAAAATGCAATATAAAAAAGGAAATAAAAAGAACTCGACTAGCAGATGATAAGAAACTCACTTGCGAGGATGTTGCTTCTTCCGCGTGGGATCGACAATTACTGAGTTAATGCCCTTATCAGGGCCTACAATGCCAAGCTCATTGATGACCATTGCCTTGATACAACGATGTGTATCATCCAACGATGGTTGGTCAGAAATTGTTGTACCAGTGGCCATGGGCGGAGAAGGTAGGCGTAATTTCTTGCGACGCCTGGAATATTGCTTATCCAACCGCACCTCTTCACGGAAGCATCAACATCAGCCTCATTTTGAGTATCCGTCATATCTGGCTGCTTATGCAATCCATCACTATTTACATTCCCGGAACGTGCAGTAAGCATAATCTGAGACTCGAGAGGCTGATCGGTTCCTACAGTAGTGGTTCCATCAATTCCAGCTGACCTTACCGACACATTGGTAGTTGCGAACATGGTTGCACCCACATCTGCATTCGCTGCCCCACTACCTGAAGCCTCATGGGCGTTCGGTCCACCACTACCCCCACTACCTGAAGCCTCATGGGCTTTAGGTCCACCGCTACCGAAAGCATCAAAACCACCTAAAGAACCATGGTAATGAATGTGAAAATCTAGATCTTCGTCACAGTGACCATCACCACCACCATCATCATGCTCATGATCAGAATCTGAACCTTCAACAATTTTCTTGCCGGTATCTCTTACTTCACGTGAGCGGGATGCAGGACGGGTGATTGCAGTCTTCCGTTTCTCAAACATCATGTAGTGCGAGAAATCAAACGGAGGAGATCGAGTCTTGTGGGAAAAAGTGCACAAACCTCTGCAAAGTGTACAAACTAATCATGATTAGCCGTGTCCCCGGTTATGGACATCTTGAGTATCTAGTTCTTGGATTATCATGTGGATCTCATCACTCTTAATATAATTTGATTGGGTTTAATGATGATGCTTAATTGGGATTGAGTTGGGTGAACCTTCTCAATGTTTAACAACCACCATGATAGTAAGATAAAAATTTATTCCTTTGTTGTAGGAAAAAATTGGCTTTTCGCAAAACATATTAACCATACAGCCTCCACCAGCCATATATGCATGTAGTGATAGCTTTATTCTGTTCATTACTCTCTTGTGTTACATTGCCAGCATATTCCATGTGCTGACCCGTTTTCGGGCCGCAATGTATCATGTTGCAGACTTTTCAGACGACGAGTAAGGAGCCTTAGGTCGTGGTCTTTCACTCAGTGATGCCGTTGGAGTTGATGGACTCACTTTATCTTCCAAGCCTTCCGCTGTTATCATATTAGATGGCCTTAAGCCATATTTATTGTAATAAGTTCTCTTTTGAGACATTCAATGTAATAAGTGTGTGATTGCTACTCTATTATAAGTCCTTCAAGTACTGTCGTGTCAGCATTACCGATCCAGGGATGACACTGATGCACAGAGATCAGACTGTTTGAGGTCTGGTCGCTACAGTGTTACCCTTGAAATGTCATTTAATTTTAGTTTTTGCTTGCTGTTTTAATAAAGTACTTAGATCTGAAAGTTTTTAAATAAAATAGAGTCCACAAATAGTTGCGAATAAGGCTAAGTAAGCGGCACTCACTTCCCATCAACAAAGCTCTTTTCTATGTCATTTACTCTTGTGCTTCAATTATATCCTATGAGTAAATTGTTGAATAAATTGAATGTCATGAAGTTGAAATCATATCATGCCTAGTGGTAGCTTCACGTTGGGTTTAGAAAGTGAATCTTTTTTAGGCTTGACAATCACAATATTGGTCATACAAGCAATTCACGAATAATTAGTATAAGGAAGAGAACTTTCACATGCAAATACACTATCTTGGAAATCTTTTGTGATTGTGAGCCCCCATCAAAATATTATATGCCAGAATTGTTGAAGTTGGACAAGGAAGACAACGTAATGATTTATGTTTGTTCATATTCACATAGAAGTTATATTGTCATAGATCCTTCAACACATGGTGCTTGCCCCCCATCTTTGCTAGCCAAAAAATTCCGCACCAAGTAGAGATACTACTTGTTCATCCAAAAACCCTTAAAACCAAATCTTATTTTCAAGAGTCCACCATACCTACCTAAGGATTGAGCAAGATCCTTCAAGTAAGTTGTCATCGGTGCAATAAGGCAATAAAAATTGCTTCTAAAAGTGTTAGATCATTTAGTGTAAGAGAAAATTGAGCGTTGTACGAACTTGTGATGGCAAAGAATAAAAGCGACAGACTGCATAATAAAGGTTGCTATCATAAGGGGCAATATAACGTGACATTCTTTTGCACTAAGGGGTTGAGCATACAAACAAATCATCGCATGGCAACCTCTGCTTCCCTCTGCGAAGGGCCTATTTTTTACTTTTATGTATTTACTTTTATGCAAAGAGTCAAAGTTTTTCTCTCTATTCCTTTTTATTTTTCTCTTTTGGCAAGCATCATGTGGTGAGGAAAGATCTAGGCACATATGTCCAGTTGAATATGGGTAGCATGAGTTATTATTGTTGAAATCACCCTTGAGGTGAATATGCTGGGAGGCAAAACAATAAGCCCCTATCTTTCTATGTGTCCGGTTGAAATGTTTTGTTCATGTGTATGCGGTGAGTGTTAGCAATCATAGAAGACTATATGATGGTTGAGTATGTGGAGCTCTTACTTAAACTCCGTTGAATAAGTTGAATTGCAATTGCTTGGTGGCTAACATTACTGCAGGATACTGCTAACGCGACACTACGATCAGAGACCCTTTGCCGAAACTGTGTGCGATGCAATAATCGCAAACGACGGTGTAAAAAACCCGTCAATAAAGGTCCAAAATGTTTGCGATGGCGGAGCCATCAAACATGGTTCGGATTTTAGTTGTCTGTGTGATGCAGGGCACATGGTTAATCCATTCAAACTGTCTGCGATGAGATAGAACAACAGAAATGGGCAGCCATAACAATGTGTGTGCGATGCAGGACACACGGTTAATCCATTTGAACTGTTTGTGATGAAGTAGAACAACAGAAACGGGCAGCCATATCAATGTGTGTGCGATATACGGCATACGATTAACTCACATGAACTATTTTCGATTAGGGAACACAACAGAAACGGTTCAACTTAACAAGATGTGTGTGATATGCGGCATACAATTCACATGGATGAATTGTTTACGATGAGCCAAAAGAACACAAATGAGTCGTGTAAACAAGATGTGTGTGATACGTGGCAAACAGCCGACTCGGATGAACTGTTTGTGATGAGAAATTACAACACAGACGGTTAATACAGTTAGTTCGTGTGCGATTCTGTGTGTACAAAAAAATTAAAAAATGCAAACTAGTTGCTTGCGGTGGCTAGGAGTATCGCACACGATGCATCTGCGAGTACTCGTGTGCGATGATTAGTATGTTACACATACGTTTCCTTATGTTAACATGTGTGTGAATTTGCAATATGGACAGTTAATATGCAAATGCCTTCTGGACATCGGGCACACGCTTAAACTCAATGAAGTGTGTACGATACTTATACTTTCCATGAAAATTTATGAACTTGGATAACAGCATTTGAGTAACATATATATATACATACATATATATATATAGTGGTTACACTATTCGATAAAAGGAGGATCTTCGTAACACGGTTTTGACAACCATATGGTCCAACTACATACTCAACATAGTAACAACTATCACATTTTAAGAGGCTAAGGGCCAACAACCATATGGTCCATATCTACATACTTAACATATATAGTAACAGCTAGCACATTTTAAGAGGCTGAGGGCCAACAACCACAACTATCCACTGGAAGCAGCTTGATCATGACGACTCGACATCTCGTCAATGAAAAGGAAGAGCCCTCCTGTGCCTTGGTAGAGCATGAGTAGAACAGTATTTCCAATTTTCCAATATGGATGCATTGCCACGAGAAGCGAGAACTTGTTAATTTGAATGGTTCCATTTCTGTGGGAAATGCAGTACCTTGCAATCACTTTGGCGTTATTAGCAGGCACAGGTGTAATTCGACCACGCCGGGAAATCGATCCAGGAACTGCTACAGGGGGCAATTTCTGTTGACATGTAGAATAAAAAACAATTGTAACATATCGTTGAAGATATATATATATAGTTTATGAGCATCAACATTAAAATAAGACTTTTTACCAGCGTTTTGTGCACACAATTGGTCTTGTTCAGTGTGTGCACCATAGGTCTAATTAATCCCATCCAAAATCCAGCATTCATACGCTGTGCTATCTCTGTCAGATTATCAACAAAGTTTATGACATGCTTCAAGTCCTTCCAGTGAAATTTGGTACGCTTAGTAACATACAGATCGTTCACTATGCATCCAACATATCCTGCTTAAAAGGTGGAAAGGTATTATTTATTCAGAACATGGCAGAAGAATATATAGTGCGCATAAATTGGTAAATAGAATTTGTTACTGCCTAGGAACGGAGTCAGAATATGATATCACAATTGGTTGCTTAAATAGTGATAATTTGGTTGCTTAAATAGTAATATGACAGCATGGAGAAAGTTGAAAGGACACTAACCTCGATCAGACTTTGATCGGATGATGACATTGGGGAAGTAAACATCCATGTTAATTAGACCAGGCTGTGGTGCACGCACTAGAATTTTATTGCCAGCTTCCAGTTCATAACACTTAGACATTTTTCTCCAAAGGTCCGCATTAAAATAGGAGTGACCATCTTTATCAAGTTTTATGCTAACCGTCATTGTAAATCCATGCTGCGTTGTCAATATGACATCCTGGGAGTTATCAGCAAAGTAAAGCCCAAGATTTCCTTCTACTCCTGTTCTTGCAAAGCAAGGGATGTACTGCTTGAAATGAAAATTAAGATCGTAAATTAGATATATTGAAATAACAGAGCAAGATGAAAATATGGGAGTAACTGATAGAACAGATCAATATATATATAGATGAAAGCAAAGTACAAAAATAAAGAATTAAAAATAGATAATGTAACAAAGGTTTGATGAAAAATATATAGATAATGTAGCAACATACGGTATATGTTCACAAATTTAGGCCATGCCGACCGTGGTAGGTTGAGATTGAACATACCGAGCGCTCCCTGAAGTCATCCGGAATGGTGAGATAGAACTACGTTTCCGACTGGCCACGACCACAGTTGCCCGATTTGTGCTCGCACTGTGGACACATGAATGAACACCCACGAATCAGCTAGAAAAAAAATGATTCCACGGTGATTTTTGCCGTTGATTAACAGCGGCGGGCGGACTGCGATAAGAGATGAGTGAATATTCCGCTAATTAAGTTGATTACCTTCTCCATGAGAAAAATCCCCGGCCCAATCTCGCAGAAAACCCCAGTCGACCAGAGTCTAGAATGTCGGTGCAGATAGGCGGCGGAAAGCGGTAGGGGCGAAATCCGGTGTCATTTGGAGCGCGACCTACGCCCGCTGCCAACAGCCGTCGAGCTTAGGGTGCAGAGTTGCGGAGGAGTCCGCGGCGAGTTAGTGAGGACGAAGTGGGCGAGGGTTTTCTTTTTTCCTTTTGCATGTGTGAGTGAACACACACGGTTCGCAGAGGCGACGGAGATGAATCGTGTGTGATAGTAAATTACCGAGATTGAATGGGAATCCAAATTTCCTTTGTCCTTCATCCATGAGTTTTTTTCTACCATGAACATGAACCCTGCTAATCACCGTGTTCAAATCTGACACTTTTTCGGGTTCATTTACAATATTTAGGGGATTATGTGAATTTTGTAGGCATTAATGCACATAATTCAAATTCAAACAATCGGTGCATGAAAGGGTGCACAAGAACGGTCTGGAAAAGCCATACTCGTGGTGTTTAGTAATTTCTCAAGCCTTTGACAAGGAATGGGTAGAGATTTCAATGGAATGCGTGGCAATAGTCAACCACAAACGCGTCATTTACTGGGTTATCAACTATAGAACAATGAAATATGTGCTTGAAAAACATGACGCCTGGCATGGTGCCATGGTATGGCCTCACCATGCCCTGGTTAAAAGCTGAGAAGGTTTGATTTATGTCTTCATGCACGCCCTTCATAAATCGAACCATCACCGAGGAAGTTCAATGCTTTCGAGAGGGAAATCACCAAGATTGAAGGGGAATCCAAATTTCCGTCCTAGTTTGTCATTCAGTTTTTTTTCCAATGATCAACATACCGCCTCAAATGCAACGTGTTCAAATTTGACATTTTTCTGAACTCATTTACCATATTTAGGGGATTATGTGCATTTTCTAGACATTAATTATGCACATAATTCAAATTCAAACAATCGGTGCATGAAAAGGTGCACAAGAACGGTCTGGAAAACCATGCTCGTGCTATTTAGTACATTCTCATGCCTTTTACAAGGAATGGGCAGATATTTCAAGGAAATGTGTGGCAACAGTCAACCATAAACGCGTCGTTTACTGGGTTAACAACTATACAAAAATGAAATACATGCTTGGAAAACATGACACTTGGTGTGGTGCCATGTTATGACCTCATCGTGCCCTGGTAAAGATGTTGTCATGCACGCCTTTCATAAAACGAACCATCACCGAGGAAGTTTCATGGTTTCGAGAGGGAAATCACCAAGATTGAAGGGGGATCCAAATTTCCTTTGTCCTTTGTCCACGAATTTTTTCTATGATGAACATACAACCTGCAAATCACCGTGTTCAAATTTGGCACTTTTCCGGGTTCATTTGCCATATTTAGGGGATTATGTGCATTCCCTAGGCATGAATGCACATAATTCAAGTTCAAACAATCGGTGCATGAAAGGGTCCACAAGAACGGCCTGGAAAACCATGCTCGTGCCATTTAGTAAATTCTCATGCCTTTTACAAGGAATGGACAGATATTTCGATGAAATGTGTGGTAATAGTCAACCACAAATGTTTGTTTGTTGGGTTTTCAACTATAGAAAAAAATGAAAAAAATGCTTAAAAAACATGACGCCTGGCATGGTGCCATGGTATGACCACCTCACCATGCCCTGGTAAAAATTTGAGAAGGTTTGGCTTATGTCGTCATGCACTCCCTTCATAAATCGAACCATCACCGAGGAAGTTCCATGCTTTCGAGAGGGAAATCCCCAAGATTGAAGGGGAATCCAAATTTCCGTCCTAGTTTGTCATTCAGTTTTTTCCAACGATCAACATACCGCCTCAAATGCAACGCGTTCAAATTTGACATTTTCCCGGGCTCATTTACCATATTTAGGGGATTATGTGAATTTTCTAGGCATTAATGGACATAATTCAAATTCGAACAATCGGTGCATGAAAAGGTGCACAAGAACGGTCTGGAAAACCATGCTCGTGTTATTTAGTACATTCTCATGCCTTTTACAAGGAATGGGCAGATATTTCAAGGAAATGTGTGGCAATAGTCAACCATAAACGCGTTGTTTACTAGGTTAACAACTATACAAAAAATGAAACACATGGTTGGAAAACATGACGCCTGGCGTGGTGCCATGGTATGGCCTCACCATGCTCCAGTAAAAATTGGAGAATGTTTCCTTAAGTCGTGATGCACGCCTTTCATAAATCGAACCATCACCGAGGAAGTTTCATGGTTTCGAGGGGGAAATCACCAAGATTGAAGGGGGATCCAAATTTCCTTTGTCCTTTGTCCATGATTTTTTTTCTACGATGAAGATACAACCAACAAATCACCGTGTTCAAATTTGGCACTTTTCCGGGTTCATTTGCCATATTTAGGGGATTATGTGCATTTCCTAGGCATTAATGCACATAATTCAAGTTCAAACAATCGATGCATGAAAGGGTGCACAAGAACGGCCTGGAAAACCATGCTCGTGCCATTTAGTAAATCCTCATGCCTTTTACAAGGAAGGGACATATATTTCGATGAAATGTGTGGCAATAGTCAACCACAAATGTTTGTTTATTGGGTTTTCAACTATAGAAAAATGAAATAAATGCTTGAAAAACATGACGCCTGGCATGGTGTGCCATGGTATGACCTCACCATGCACTGGTAAAAATTAGAGAAGGTTTGGCTTATTCGTCATGCACGACCTTCATAAATCGAACCATCACCAAAGAAGTTCCACGCTTTCGAGAGGGAAATCACCAAGATTGAAGGGGAATCCAAATTTTCTTCATTCTTTGCCCTGGAGTTTTTTTCTATGATGAACATACACCCTACGAATCACCGTGTTCAAATTTGGCATTTTTCTGGCCTCATTTACCATATTTAGGGGATTATGTGCATTTTCTAGGCATTTAGTGCATATAAATCCAATCCAGCTACAGGTGCACGGGTGTGATGTGAGGGACGTGGATTGCCGTTCGATCGCGGCGCAGCCTACGTTGCACACGCGCGATCCCCGTGGCTGGGATTCCAGCCAATCATAACGAACAAACAATAGGCTCAGCGCACACTGTTTTCGGAAGCGACGGAGATGAACCGTGTGCGATAATAAACGAGCAAAATTGTAAGGGAAGCCAAATTTCTGTTGTCGTTTGTCATTGAGCTCTTGAATACCACCGCACTGTACGGATCCCCGACCCCTCCGTCCCAGAGCTCTCTCTAGGCGTCGTCCATGGCACCGCGGCGCACAGTAACTGGTAAGGAAGCGATGGCATCCCGCCGCGCCGCGTTCCTCGCCGCCCGTGACCGCACACATGGTAAGGAAGCGATGGCATCTCACCGCGCCGAGTTCATCGCCGCCGGTGGCCAGACAGTTACATGGGCGGACTTTGAGGCTGCCATGGCCGAATGGGTGGTGGATCTAGAGGCGGCCAAAGCCGCACAGAAGGAGCAGAAAAGGCAGAAAGCAGTCAAGAAAAGAGAGTCCCGCCGCCGCAAGAAAAAAGAGGCCGCGCGCCATGGTGAGGAGAGCTTGGCGGAAATCGAAGCACGGTGGGCTGCCGCCTACAAGGCCGGGAAGGAGAACACCGGCGTCTGGCCAGCATGCCCCGATGGCAGCATGTGAGAAGTAGTTTAAGTTTGTAGTATTAGAGCAAATTACCAGTAGTACTTTAAGTTTGTAGTATTAACGTACAATGTCGGTAAAAGCATCCTTTGAGGGCTTTGAGCGTTGATTAGCATGTGTGCCCGTGTGCGCTTTTTGCGTTAATCATTAGAAGATCACAAAACACACGGTTTCTATGCCGTACCCATCTGCGTTTTTTGCGTTAATGACCCATAAGTCAGTTACCTGTGCGATGTTTCCTAATAAACCAGGCGTACCATTGACTGGAAAAAATCAAGTACACGTGTACATTTTTTGGAGATGGGATCTTCCAACTTTATTTTTTCTCGCACACGAGTATTTTACGCGCTTCGTCTGCGTTGTGTGTTTCCCCCGCCCAAGTTTCAAGTTTCGCAGCTAAATTTTCATTAGGCGCGCCATTTCTGAATTTATTCCTCCAACCACATCCCCACGCTCAGTATCCCCCCCTCGCGCCTCCCCCTACCGGCATCTCAAACCACCGCGCCACAACCACAGCTTCAACCACATCTACGTTCTGCTCGGATCCAGTCAGGTAACCCATCAATCTCTATCACGGCCCCGTCCTGATTGCTTAAATGGCGCCTGCGAAACATCCTCATGCCTCCAAATGCCCACCGCCTGGAGCTGATGGCGGTCCATGGCGCGATGGCCACTGTGCGTGTTGACCCGGAGGAACACCTCGCCTCCGCCGCCACCGCCGACATGGTGCAGGCTCTGGACCAGATGAAGTCCACAGCGACTACCCCCCAGGACTTAACAGGTAAGATCTGACCAGCTAAATCTTACCAATACCACTTGCAACGGCTATGATTTGTACGGTTGATGTATTAAGCATGTTCGTGCCTTGTTTATTTCAGTACTGCACATTGTGTGATGTTCAAATATTTCCATGTCCAGCTCAATTTCACCAAAACCAGCAACAAACTTACAATACATGACTCAGGATATCACTAGAGATGCTGCCCATTTGCTATTTTTAGTGGATGCTAACCCTGTTGTACTTAACATGCCTATCCATGTACTTACGCAGGGTCATAACGGCCGATGCTTTTGTTTGCCATCGAGGTGAGCTGCATCCCATGTCTTACAGTATTTCACATAATTTGTGCAATTGCAGTTTAACTTCTACCATTTACTGGTTGCCTGTAGGTACACATGTCATTGGCACTGATCCACGCTTCGACCCGGAGGAACAGCTCGCCTCCACCGTCGCTGACTTTGGGCGGGCTCTAGCCAAGATGAAGTGCCCCAGCAACTACCTCTAAGGACTTACCAAGTATGTACTCACCAGTTCAATCTTACCAATACCAGTTGCAATTAATGGCTATGTTCTGTACGGTCGATGTATTAAGCATGTTCTAGTAAACATGCCTAACACATTTTAGCTATTTTCCCTACCTTTTTATAGACAACTGGGCCATTATCTGCTCTGGCAGCACCTGCCCTGTGATGTTTAACTCTGCCAATTGCATTTTTATCAGTACCGGTTTCAATGGCCATTAAACATGTTGCAATTAACAGTTGTATCCATTTTTAAAGAGTTGTATTTCAATGGCTACAAACTTACAAAACATGAATTAGGATGTTGTTAAGCCTGTTGCAATTAACAGTTGTATCCATTTTTTAATCCGTCCCTTTGCTACCGTGCTACTCTTTCGAAATGAAGATATCACTACAGATGCTGCCGTTTTATTACCATTTGCTATTTCTGGTGGATGTTAACCCTGTTGTAGTTAACATTGGCTTTCCATGTACTTACACAAGGCCACAATGGGCGATGCTATTGTTTGTCGTCGAGGTTAGCTGCATCCCATGTCTTACACACCATCTATTTCTAAATATAAGTATTTTCAGAGATTCCAATATAGACTACATAAGGAGCAAAATGAGTGAATCTAGATTCTAATCTAAACTATATCTATAATTCTATATACGTCCGTATGTAGTTCATATTGAAATCTAAAAAAAATACTTGTACTTAGGAACATAGGTATTTGTATTTTACATCATTTGTGCAATCTCATTTTAGCTTCTAACATTTACTGGTTGCTTGTAGGTACATATATGAGTGGTACTGATCCACGCTTCGATCCTTTTGCGTATGGGGCAATGAGATATTCATGAACAAGCGTCAAGTTAGGAAACTAAGAAAGATTGCTAGGTGAAAGAAACGGGTGATTGGAATTAAGCTCTTTATTTACACTTTTTTGAAGACAACAATGAACTTTAGGATGGTAAGTAATGTGTTGCCTTTTCCCCCTGCCCACAACAAGTTACTCTATTAGACCTCAATATCTGATATTTTTCTCTTTTCAGTGGTTTTCGAAGCTATTTACTGATGATTACCTTACAAACTACATGACCGGAGTGGAGGCAACTAAGGTTAAAGTATATAATTCATGCTACCATGATAATGCTCTAGAAGTCTTCCTGAAGGCGGTGAAGGATGGGCGGGTGATCGTCACAAGGGTTGGACAAAATTGGTTTGTGCCTATGGCATCCAGGAAGTCACATTATGGGCATTCCGCTTTTCAACACCATCGGCAGTCAAAATGATTTACACTTGTCTTTTCACCTTTACCGCCTTTAAATATTGTGGTTCATCATAGTTAATTGCTGCCTAATCCTGTAATTATTGAACGTATTGTACTGGCAATTTTATTTATGGATTCGTTGTTGAACCGTTGTGCTGAGAATTTGAATTGCATGTTTCATATTTCAAAATTTCCAATTCGAATAATAAATTACAGGCAAAAATAAAAAGAGAACAGACGGTCATGGAACTTTGCAAATGGTTCTGGCAGTAAAAGCACTTGTGATGGATAGCCCAATGCCACACAGTTTTCTACATCAAATCATGTGTGATGTAGTTAATGAAAGCAAACAGTTAACCAAGGCAGAGCGTGTGTGATAGTTACACCTTTCACACACGAGCGTATACATAAAATGATGTGGGATGTACATACGAACGGAAACGTTTTCCCTGGATTGACTGTGTGGGATGTACATAAGAACGGAAACGTATTTCTTGGATTGACTATGTGTGATATACATACGAACGGAAATGTTTTTCTGGGATTCACCATTGGGATGTACATACCTACGGAAATGTTTTTCTAGGATTACCGTGCGGGATGTACATACCTACAGAAATGATTGGGTTTCGATGCCTTGCCCGATCGCACACGGCCCCAGCCTATGTCCGAGGAGGGCCTATCCCCGACGATTTCTGGGTCATGTGGGAAGGACCCCCTATCGCCCACACTCACTTGGCGATTGTTCCAAATGCCATCGCAGAAAGGGGTTAAAAACCGTTTGTATAGCACCGACGCGTACCAGTGTAAGAACATAGGTTGTTGAGTTTCAAGAGAGTTCATTGTTTGAACCTTAACTTGTGAATTGGTTGCTACTATAACATGAGAGGTTTTATAAGAAAGAATTGTTGTTAAGATGCTAGGAAAAGTGATTGAAATTATCATTGATCAAACTTATGCACTTTGCTAGCATTCACACTTCATAAATTATTTCTTTTATCATTTACCTACTCGAGGACGAGTAGGAATTAAGCTTGGGGATGCTGATACGTCTCCAACGTATCTATAATTTATGAAGTATTCATGCTATTATTTTATCATTCTTGGGTGTTTTACAATCATTTTATAGCAACTTTATATCATTTTTTGGGACTAACCTATTGACACAGTGCCAGTTGCTGTTTTTGCTTGTTTTTTACATCGCAGGAATCAATATCAAACGGAGTCCAAACACCACGAAACTTTTTGGAGATTTTTTTGGACCAGAAGGAACCCAATGGGCCAAAGCTGCACCCGGGGGGGTGCCCCGAGGGGGGCACAACCCACCAGGGCGCGTCAGGGCCCCCTGGCGCACCCAGGTGGGTTGTGCCCACCTCGGTGGCCTCCCGCATCCCCTCTTTGCACTATAAATTCCCAAATATTCCGAAACCCTTTGGGGTTAACCTAGATCAGAAGTTCGGCCGCTGCAAGGCTCTGTAGCCACTGAAAACCAATCTAGACCCTTTCTGGCACCTTGCCGGAGGGGGAATCATCTCCGGTGGCCATCTTCATCATCCCCGTGGCCACCACGATGAGGAGGGAGTAGTCCACCCTCGGGGCTGAGGGTTTGTACCAGTAGCTATGTGTTTAATCTCTCTCTCTCTCTCTCATGTTCTTGAGATGTCACGGTCTTGATGTATCGCGGGCTTTGTTAATATAGTCGAATCATATGGTGTTTTCCCCTCTCTATCTTGTTGTGATGAATTGAGTTTTTCTCTTTGAGATTTTGTTGTTATCAGATTGAATACTTTTATGGATTTGAGAACACTTGATATATCTCTTGCAATTGAATACTCGTGGTGACAATGGGCTATCGTATTGATTAACTTGATATATGTTTTGGCACTCAACTCGCGGATTCCCGAGGTGACATTGGGGTAATCTATGCATAGAGGTTGATGCACGTTCTTGTCTTTGTTTCTCTGGTAGAAATCTTGGGGCACTCTTTGAAGTTCTTTGTGTTAGATTGAGTATTATGAATATGAATTTGCTTTGGTGTTATTTTAGTATGAACTCTAGGATAGATCGAACAGAAAGAATAGCTTTGTGTTATTTTAGTATGAACTCTTGAATAGATCGAGCGGAAATAATAGCTTTGAGGTGGTTTCGTACCCTACAAACAATTTATTCTTATGTTCTCCGCTAGATAGGAACTTTGGAGTGATTCTTCATCGCACTTTGAGGGATGGTTATATGATCCAATTATATTAGCATTGTTGAGAGGTTGCACTAGTGAAAGTACGGACCCTAGGCCTCATTTTCAAGCATTGCAATACCGTTTTTCTGCCACGTAATGTTGACACAAATCCTCCCGACGGCCATCAGGAATCTGATGGACAAAGATATAAGAAACACACTCATTGACCTCTTCAACCAACTATGGCAGAAAGTTGTAGATCCTGAAGAGCTGGATCATATGCAAGATGATATTGCAAGAATATTGTCCAACCTAGAGATGTTTTTCCCACCGTCATTCTTTGATATCATGGTCCATCTCACTGTGCACCTTGTCGATGAGATAACGTATTGTGGTCCAGTGTTTCTTCGCAACATATATCCCTTCGAGAGGTTCATGGGAATCCTGAAGCGCTTTTGTCGGAACCGAAACCATCCAGAGGCAAGCATCCTACAAGGTTATACCGCGGAGGAGGTGGTTGAGTTTTGCACTGAATACATGGAACAAAGACCTATAGGTTTGCCCCTCTCTCGCCACGAGGGAAGGCTGAAAGGTAAGCTAGTTCTTGCTGGCACGCAAATGGCTGCACCCGGAGAATTGGCAGAGAAAGCCCATTTGACGGTACTGCTTAACAGCCCAGTTCTCATCGCTTATGCCGAAGAACACTTGGTGGAGATACGCCAAAGATTCCTACCAATGGTGCCTTCATCAGAGGTGGAGATGAAGGAGCACACTAAGAACTACGCCGAATGGTTGAAGAATCGTTTGGCACAAGGATCCATCGATGACATTGCTACATGGTTGGCACAAAAGCCATCACCTACGGTGCTGACGTACCAAGCATATGACATAAATGGATACACGTTCTACACTGAGGAACGTGATAAGAAGACCTCGTATTAGAACAGCTCTGTTCGAATAGAATGCATGACTGTAAATGAAGCTGATAAAAGGGTATACTATGGAACCATCAAAGAGATTTGGGAGCTTGACTATGTGAAAGTTAAGGTGGCATTATTCAGGTGCGCATGGATCCCTCTTGGTCAGGTAAGGATTGATGAGTACAGGAAGACATGTGTTAATAGGACAACGATGGCATATCACGCGGACCCATTCATTCTTGCCAGCGATGCTACCCAGATTTTCTTTGTGGAAGACCCCTTGCATAAGAACGGCCATTTAGCGATTCATGCGAAGAGAAGGGTACTGGGTGTCGACGATGTTGCCGATAAGGACGAGTACGATGAATTTGATGAGTTGCCAGCCAAGGGATCACGCACCAGTGCAATAGAGAAGAAGTTTAAAATCATCAAAAACCCCAAGTTCATTCGGGGTCAACTTAATGATCCGAGTTCCCACATGTACATGGGAATTAAGCTGTAAGACTAGTCTTTATGCCTACCCTGTAACTTAATTCGTTCAATTTAGAACTGTCGCGTGTACTGAATTTGTGAGTTATGCCCGGTTTTCTGTTGATGTAAGAACCGTTAATATGTTGACCTTGATTTGCTGTCAGCTCAGGCAATGAATATGACCTGTTTTTTGTTATTATTATTATTATTATATCGTAGAGGTAGCACACTCAATCGATCTCACTGCAGTATGTGTGAACAAAAATATGCAATCGATCTCACTACAGTATGTGTGAACAAAAATATGCAATCGATCTCATACAACATTTAATATGATACGGTATCATGATATGATACCACACACCCTCTCTTTCATCATTTAACTATGTGCCACATCATCCAAAAAGTCTAGTTGGCATGCATCATACCGCATGATACTCCCATATTACGACCAACCTTATTAGGGTGGCCATAGTGGGGGTATCATAGCCGGTATCATGCACCCGGGAATAGAAAATATGATGATGTGCCAAAGAAGCAGTAACATAGGTAGATACCGTAACATATATATATATATAATAATAAAAAATGCTATACTACTTTGTGTCATGCATGGCCATAAATACGGTCATCTATGATATATACTCCCTCCGTAAACTAATATAAGAGCGTTTAGGTCAATATTTAGTAATCTAAACGCTCTTATATTAGTTTACAGAGGGAGCTAGTACTACTCTATGATACTATATATGCACTATGAAGGTACGTACGTAGTATCATATGCATGATACTATATATATATAGTACTATATGATACTCCCTATATAAGGCTGGCCATAGTGGTGGTATCATAGCCGACGATGTCATGCACTCGGAAATAGCAAGTATATATGCTGATGTGGCAAATAGTTAAATATATATAAAGAGGGTTAGAGTAACATATAGTAGCTAGACACCGTATCATGTTAAATGCGATGCTAATTTGTGTCATGCATGGCAATAAATATGATCTATATATATGATATACTATACTGTATGTATCATACTAGCTATGCGCTATAATTAATTAAAGGTAGTATCATATGTACTGTATATTCATGATACTAGTATATGACACTCTCCACTACACTCATGATTTCTTACCGTGGACAAAAATTGGAGGCGAAACGATGAACTCATGTTTTCATTCGAACAAAAATATGATGTTAGGTAATGTAAATGTTTTCAAAGAGCACACGGTTCACTCATGAAAGCCGTGTGTCCACTAAACCGTGGCCGATGCACCCCCACCCCTCTGCCACGCGCGCGATCTGAGTCGCGCGTTCTGATTGGCCAGAACCCAAACCCCACAGATCGTACGTCTGCACTGTTGGATTCTCCTTGATCGAACGTCGATCCTCATCCCTTTCGACAACACATGTACATGTTTTCAAATAGCTCCTCCCAAAAAAATGTTTTCAAATAGCACACGGTTCACACATGAAGGTCGTGTGCCTACCAAACCGTGGCTGACTCGTTGCGCGTGCGATCTGAGTCGTGTGTTCTGATTGGCCAGAACCCAAACCCCACGGATCGTACGTCTGCACCGTTGGATGCTCGCAGATCGAACGGTAATCCTCATCCCTTTCGACAGGAAATGCAGTCCGGCTAGGAATTGATTTATATGCAAACATGCACGGTAAATGCCAAAAAATGTCTTACATATAGCACACTAGACCTGAAATGCGCTAGCAAATCAAACCCGTCGTAAAATTGTGATTGGTTTACATGCGAAAAATTTAGATGAGAAACGATGAACTCACGTCTTCATTTCAAAATTAGTACATCTTCATTTCAAACAAAATTATTCTGTTTGTGCACACGAGCGCTTAGAGGCAACCATTTGCATAGGCCTTTCCGCGCGCGCGGCGACCGGGGGTATTTTTCACCCTTTTCACCTAGGCCACCAACACCCCCCCACCGTCCGCCCGCGTTTCACTCAACTAGTCCACCCAATCTCCTTCGCCGGCTCCCCCTCCCCCAGATCCACGGCAGAACCCTCTCCGGCGCCGTCGTGCTCACCCCCGCCGTGTGCCCGCTCTTCGGCGTCAAGCCTACCTCCACTGCCGTTCCCAACACGCGGCGGCCCACGCCTTGTCGTCTTCGTTTGCTCGCCAGCCACCCTCAAGCATATCGATGCAGTAACCCTCGCCTCTCCTGTGGTCCGGCCGGGTTTGCATTAAGAAGCCTATTAGTTACTGCTCTCCATCGCGGTGAGGCATATTTCCTCGCAATCCCTCTTCCAATTTCGTTCCGTATGTTCCCAAATTGGCTATAAAATAACGAAGAGCGTATATATGATCATTATTTACCTTCCTTACTACATATAAGCTGTATTTGTTCCAATAAGTTACTGCCTATTTACATATCACTGTAGGACAGTAGCAAATTTCCCTCAAGTGGATGACCTAAGGTTTATCAATCCGTGGGAGGTGTAGGATGAAGATGGTCTCTCTCAAACAACCCTGCAACCAAATAACAAAGAGTCTCTTCTATCCGCAACACACCCAATACAATGGTAAATTTTATAGATGCACTAGTTCGGCGAAGAGATGGTGATACAAGTGCAATATGGATAGTAGATATAGGTTTTTTGTAATCTGAAATTATAAAAATAGCAAGGTAACTAATGATAAAAGTAAGCGTAAACGGTATTGCAATGCTAGGAAACAAGGCCTAGGGTTCATACTTTCACTAGTGCAAGTTCTCTCAACAATAATAACATAATTGGATCATATAACTATCCCTCAACATGCAACAAAGAGTCACTCCAAAGTCACTAATAGCGGAGAACAAACGAAGAGATTATGGTAGGGTACGAAACCACCTCAAAGTTATCCTTTCTGATCGATCTATTCAAGAGTCCGTAGTAAAATAACACGAAGATATTCTTTCCGTTCAATCTATCCTAGAGTTCATACTAGAACAACACCTTAAGACACAAATCAACCAAAACCCTAATGTCACCTAGATACTCCAATGTCACCTCAAGTATCCGTGGGTATGATTATACGATATGCATCACATAATCTCAGATTCATCTATTCAACCAACACAAAGAACTTCAAAGAGTGCCCCAAAGTTTCTACCGGAGAGTCAAGATAAAAACGTGTGCCAACCCCTATGCATAAGTTCACAAGGTCACTGAACCCGCAAGTTGATCACCAAAACATACATCAAGTAGATCACATGATATCCCATTGTCACCATAGATAAGCACATGCAAGACATACATCAAGTGTTCTCAAATCCTTAAAGACTCAATCCGATAAGATAACTTCAAAGGGAAAACTCAATCCATTACAAGAGAGTAGAGGGGGAGAAACATCATAAGATCCAACTATAATAGCAAAGCTCACAATACATCAAGATCCTACCACCTCAAGAACACGAGAGAGAGAGATCAAACACATAGCTACTAGTACATACCCTCAGCCCCGCGGGTGAACTACTCCCTCCTCGGCATGGAGAGCGCCGGGATGATGAAGATGGCCACCGGTGAGGGATCCCCCCTCCGACAGGGTGCGGGAACAGGGTCCCGATTGGTTTTTGGTGGCTACAGAGGCTTGCGGCGGCGGAACTCCCGATCTAGGTTATGTTCTGGAAGTTTGGGTATATATAAGAGGTTTTGGCGTCGGGAACAAGTCAGGGGGGTCTCCGAGGCGGCCACGAGGTAGGGGGGCACGCCCAGGGGGGTAGGGCGCGCCCCCACCCTCGTGGGTGCCTCGGGACTCTTCTGGCCTATCTCCGATGCTCCGTGGGCTTCTTCTGGTCCAAAAATAATCTCCGTGAAATTTCAGGTCAATTGGACTCCGTTTGGTTTTCCTTTTCTGCGATACTCAAAAACAAGGAAAAACAGAAACTGGCACTGGGCTCTAGGTTAATAGGTTAGTCCCAAAAATCATATAAAATAGCATATAAATGCATATAAAACATCCTAGATGAATAATATAATAGCATGGAACAATAAAAAATTATAGATATGTTGGAGACGTATCAATCACGGGCGCCCGAGTCACACAAACTTAACAAATTAGCCGTACATTTTCTAAATTGTTGCATGGCATGTTTAGAAAGCTTGATACCAAGTTGTTAGTTTTATGCTTATCCTCCTTTCCTGAGTTTCACATGTGTTCTCTGTAGATGCCGAGTAGCAGCGACAGCACTCATTCAGGCCATGTATCTTCATCTGATTCGGACAACCCTAGGTCTTCAGCAGATTGTGAGGGATCAAGTAGTCTTGAACGGGGTAGAGCTGCAGAAATTACCCTTCCAGTCAGGACACGGAGGAACGCTCCAAGGAAGCCCTCACACCAGCCTAAAGGTGTATATGAAGTAACCGAGATTGACTTAAAGTCCTGGGCTCCAACTAAACCAGATAAAGCATGCATGTGGTTTAGGAGTGTGTGTGGATTTGTTGGCAGGGCAAGGCTCAACATTAATCTGTCGAGGTTTCGGAAGGCTGACACAGAAACACGACGAAGGATAGTCCAGGAGATCATGGATCACTTCAACGTTCCAGAGCAGTGGAGAATGCAGGTGGAACACGCTGCACTGAAGAAGGCTAGGGATGCTTGGAGAAACTGGAAGCACGTGCTGTACAAGAATTACTTGAGTGAAGGCAAGGACCCAATCCCCGCATACCCCCAAATTACAAAGGCAGACTGGGCAGAATTCAAAAGGGTCAGGGCAACTCCAGAGTTTGCTACGAAGAGTTTCAAGCAATCGGAACTTCAGAAGAAGAACATACACCCCCACCGTATGGGTGTGGCAGGATACTATGACATGAAACTGATATGGGAACAGGAGGATAAAGAAGCAGTAGCGGCGGGTGGGAGTCCGGCCTTTAGTGAAATCAAGGGTGAATGCGCCAGAGACTACTTGCGGGCACGTGCAAAGAGGCGTGATGACGGAACTTATTACTTTGAAAACGCACGTGACGCCAAACTGTATGAAGTGATGGTAGAGGCTTCCAAGATCCCTGGAAGGTTCTACAGGAATCAGGGCCATGTGACATTCTGTCCATTGCTCTGGACACAAAAGAGCCCCCTGGCCGTGCAAGGGGTATAGGCGTTAATGTCCCGCACAAGAGGGCTTTCACACTCAGCAAAGAAGAGAGGCTCGGCATTGAAAAAGCGAGGAGTGAAATGAAGCAGAATACATTGTTTGAAAAGTTGAAGAAGGAGATTTATCCGGCTATTCGAAAGGATGTTGAGGAGTCAATGATGATGATGCAGAAGACTCTAACACTGACAGATAGCCAGCAAATGGGAGGGGAGGCGGGCATGGATGATGCTGCTTATTGTGCCACAACACTGCACAAGAGTAGCTGTGCATCAGCTGACCCCAGCGACACTGAGACTGCAGCTGCTCGTGATGATGCTATATCTGATCTATTTGGAATGAAAGACAGACTGAAGGGCGTGCTTACACATTATGAAGGTACATTAAAATGTGCAACAGCCTGAGTTTGCCCACCCTTCTTGGAAGATGGCCTCTTCTTGGGCAATGTGCCATTGAAGCCGGGTTGTGTGAAGTGCTACGTGACTGAAGTAAAGCCTGGATTCAATGAATTTGCCTTGAAGAATGTCCTAGGAGACATCAATGATCAAAGGACCTTGGGAGAAACACTGTTACATCACATCCAGTGGCCACGAAAGGAAATAGTGTTCATCGATGAGATTCCTGAAGCCCCGCCAAGAGCAACCACTATCGCCCCTCAACCGGTGACACTCTCCTTGCCAGAGTAGCTATCGCGGGCTGATGCATCAACCTGTGATCAGCTGGACTGACTTTGTGGCATACAGACCTTGTCATCCTCTGCCCCAAAGCAGCCAGTGGCAAGGCCTACAACTGCAGATGATGCACCACCAGTTTAGTTTCCGGTCGCAGAAGCAGCGGGGGGAGACCCAGCTGCAGCACATGCTCAGCAGACCAACCTGGTGGAACAGACTGCTAAGCAGTCTGATGCTTCGGAACCACGTGCTAAGCAGTCTGTAGGTCCAGAACCGACTGCTCATCAGTCCGTCGGTCCGCAGGCGCGTGATCAACATACCAATGCATCAGCACTTCCTGCTCAGCAAACCAACGCGTTGGCACGGCCTCCTCAGCACACCGACAAGTTGGCACCACCTGCGCAGAAACCCGACATAGCTTGAACGCATGGTCAGCAGTCCGATCCCTTTGCTCCTACAGCCCAGTAGTCCGTCACTGCAGCACCGCCAGCTCAGCAGTCCAGTATAGATAAACAGTCTGCTAAGAAGTCCGTACAAGCTTCACCGTCTGCTCAGCAGTCTACCGTGCAGGCAACCAGACGTTCTGCCAGAAATGCTTCAAGTACCAAGAAGGAAGTGGCCAAAAAGGCTACACCCACGACCACGAGGAAGCGCAGCAGGAAAGTGAAGAGGAAAGAGAACGATTGCCTCTTACTTAAAGCACTCATAGCCCAGAACCAAATTAATAGCAGCTTGTTCGAATCGGGGAGTAATATTATTTCTGACGCCATGGATGATGAACAAGTAGAATTGTTGCTTGCTAAAAGAAAAGCAGACGTACTTGAAGCACGCAATTACGTCCATGGTCGGCCATTTCTTGTTGGCGAATACTTTGATGAGTGCAGCTCCAGTTGCCGTGAGTTACATGAATATTGCATGGATCAAATGTCAGAAGGTCATCACCATTTGCTAGTCCACTACAATAGAGATCATTTCCGACACGATGCTGGTTCCATCATTGTGAGTTTCGAGGACTTACATCTCTTCTTCAACTTCAACGTGCTCGACGCCACTCTTGTTAGATGCGTGATTTTGTAAGTACTTAACAAACTCTGATCAACTTCTCCATACAAGGCTGTAAATGATAAACAGCTAACTGCATTTTATTCCTCTTAGGGGATTGAACGCGCAGAGAAGACAAAGTGAGAGTGTGTATTTCATAGATCCTGCATTAGCAAATGGCACAACATTACATGAAAAGGACCGACGGGACTGGGCCGTTAACACGGTCGTCCGTATCTTCGAAAACACGTCCCATGCAAAATCATTTCTCTTGCCATATCATGAAGGGTAAGTCAAGTAAACAACCACGCATACACTGATTGTCTTTCAGATTTCGACATCATTCGTAAGTTCATGGCTTTCTTAGTATGTAGCAATCACTGGATATTGGTATTCATTGTTCCAAACAAGAACACAGTTTACTACATCGATTCTCTCAGAGAGTCAACAAACACTCAGGATCTGACGCATCTTCAGCAATTCTTGGATAGGTATTGAATTCTATGATGTTCAAATTAATTTGCATTCATATCTGGTTCAATAATTGATGTTGTCAAAATTCATCATCATTTGCAGTGTGCTCGCATTGTGAGAAACTAAAACAGGGAACCTGTTCAAGAGGAAACTACCTCTGCAGCACGAGATCGTTTCTCCGGTAACACACCGAAATCCATTATTTTCGGAAAATTTATCCAATAGTCTGCAAATACCTTTCCTTATGCTATCAAATGTTCAAGCTTCTAAATAGACCTCTTTCTGTTTTGTCCAAAGAAAAAATAATACATCTAACACCGGTTAGGTTGTTCCTAACAGGACAAATACATGACTAATTTTGTACAAAAAATTTCAGTGTCCTCAGCAAGAAGCAGAGACCAACCTTTGTGGATACTATGTTTGCAAACACATGATCTCCATCTGCAAATCCACTGATAGTTGTGACGATCCTCGCGTATTAGTACGAGTAAGTCTATCTTAATTAATATCTTCTACTCCACTCATATGGCACATTCTGATCTTAAAAATACTGCAGCTCATCTTAAAACCGAGGACCCCTGAACCGCTCCCGGCTGGTGAATTGCTGATTGTTCGGAGATTTATCAGCGACTTCTTCCTGGATCACTACATCAATCCCACTGGTGATGATGAAGATTTCAGCATGGTTTCTCCTGAAACATTGAGTAAGAGTTAGCCACTAAACATATAACGCATGGATCCATTATTTTCCATCTGATGAGGTCTTCGTATTTCGTACACTATGATTAATTATGTAATGTATATATGTGTGGACAAATCATTGGAATTTAGCTACCATATGTTCAATTGCAATTGTTGTGAAATCTGACGAGTGTTCTTCCTGTGGACACTATTTGTTCAATTGAATATTGTGGCGAATTTGCTTTTTGCATGCCGATTCAAAATGGGATATTTTTTTATTTGTTCAATTGAATATTGTGGCGAATTTGTTTTTTGCGTGCCGATTCAAAATGGGATATTTTTTTAACCTGGCAATTGCTCTGCACATGGTTCAACTAAATGAGTGTGTGCGATCCACATCGGAAAGCATACATCAATCGTATTGGAACCGTCGGTGATACACAACAGATCGCAAATGATTCGCCGCGCTACTACATGTGCGTAGGTTCTCCGGAACCATTTGTGATGTCGCGTTATCGCACACGAGAACTGGGAGTAAACCGTGTCCAATGCAAAATACAATCCCAGTCGTATTTTTATCAGGAAACGTGTGGGATCCCAAACGAAAAGCACATGTCACTCTTGCGGCAACCGTCAGTGATACCTAACAAATCACAAATGGTCTACAACTCTTGTATGTGTGTGAAGGGGCTCCTAAACCGTTTGTGATAGAACATTATCGCAGACGGTAATTGTTGGAAAATGTGTGCGACGGAGTCTAGCATGGCAGACGGGTTACGCAGAAAACTCGTGTGCGGTAGGGCACAAATCACACACAGTTCATATGTTGGCCCGTGTGCCTTACATACTATTTCCCAAATGGTTCATTACGATAGACCGTATAGTTTCACTGCGTCATTAGAAACGCTTAATCACCGATACCACACGTGCGAAAGAATTTAGTGTGTGCTGCATGACACACGATTACATTTTGGAAGGCCTCTGGATCACTGTTCCATATCCCCGACGGTTTCTAGGTCGTGTGGGAAGGACCCCCTATCGCACACACTCACTTGGCGACGGTTCTGAAGGCCGTTGTGGAAAGGGGTAAAAAAACCGTTTGTTTAGGACCGACGCGCACCAGTGATTTCTTGCATGGGACCTTGAAATTTACCCAAGGACACACATGTGATTTTTCAACCAACTTTGGTGCACTGGAGCATGTGTTTGTAGTTCAAATTTGAATTATGCACATTAAATGTCCGGAAAACTCAACTAATGTATAAAAAAAGGCCAAACAAACCCAGGATAATTCCAAATTTTAACACGACACTCATATGTTTCTATGTTGCCTCTCTAAAAAATCGGGGGGGGGGGGTGAAAGTGCATTGTTGCACTTAATTGTTTTTGACATCTATCACAACTTCATTTGTGTTTCTAACCACATGCTCTAGTGTAAACAACACCGATTAAGTTAAAGTGAAGCACGGATGGTTATTCCCTCTCTTATTGAAAAAAGGAAAAGCGGAGTGCCCAAGAAAAGCGGAGTACCATAGTGTTTTCTTGTTTATTGAGTCTTTAGGGCAGCCGCACTATTTAGAGGGGGTGCATCATAAAAACATTTGGGAATCAACTTGTCTTCTCACATTGATCTGAAAAATCTCAGAGTGTAAAGCTTATGTTCAGGCCGGAACTTCCGAGACGGCCGGAACTTCCGGGGACCGGAAGGTCCGGCAGGGGTCCGGGAATCTTCCGGGGTACCCGGAGAAACTGCTCTTTTGTGCAATCTCTCTGTGTAGCCCAGACCCTGGCCGGAACTTCCGTCCCCCGGAACTTTCGTCCCCTGTTTCAACAGCTTCCGGGGTACTACAGAGTGGATGCAAACTCTCTGTGTAGCCCGAAACTTGGCCAGAACTTCCATGCGTGGCCGGAACTTCCGGGATACACAGAAATCTACCTCCAACGGCCAGATTCCATCCCCACATATAAATAGTCTTGTTCTTCCTCACGAAGAACTTGACGACTCCATCTCTCTCACCTCCATTTTCAGACCTTGATTTCTTGGAGATCTCCCTCCTTAGCCACCCAAAGCTCTTGATCTTTTGGGAAGAAAAGGAGAAGTGCTCGATCTACACATTCACCAAAGCGGAAGTTGATTCCCCCTTGTTTTTGTGGTGCATCTTGTTACTCTTGGAGGTTTGAGACTCCTAGGCGGTAGGAGTGCTCCGGCGAGGAATCGACCATTGTGATTTCCCCCGGAAAGTTTGTGAGGGTTTGGAGACCACCCCAAGGTCTACCAGTAGTGGTTGAGAAACGCCTTCGTGGTGTTTTCTCAAAGGGAGAATAGGGTGAGCCTTCGTGGCGTTGGTGTGCCTTCATGGTAACATTCACCTCCCTAATGGTGACGTAGCTTCCCTACAAGGAAGTGAACATCGGCATACATCCTCGTCTCTTGGAGTTGCGGTTATTCCTAACCCTAACTCTCTACTTGTGGTTACTTGTCTCTTAGTCTTTACTTATATCATATTGTGCTTGCTTATTCACTTACTTGTGTTACTTGTTTACCTTGCTTAGCTCTTAGCATCATACTTGCAATTGTTAGGCTCATTTTCATATTCCGCATTATTGCCTAAAATTGCTAAGTAACAATTAAAATTTGTAATTGTACCTATTCACCCCCCTCTAGGTCCATCTCGATCCTTTCAATTGGTATCAGAGCCTCGTGATCTATTCTTGTGGCTTAACCGCCCTAGAGCGAGATGAACCCCGATGGGACTCCCCTTGTTGCAGATCCAAAGGATAAGGGCGAGGCTTCTACGAAAACCAAGTCCTTTACTTCTGAGGATCTAGAACGGGCCCTTGCTAAGCAAAAGGAGGAGCATGATGCTTCTCTTGAGGCCTTGGTCTAAATGATACTAGCCACATTAACCATGATGCTTGCACCACTTTCGGGTTACAATGTTCAACCTCCTCCTCGTGAACCGGTTACAATGAGGGAAATGCCCGCACCTGAGTGGACTGCGCTTCGTCGAGTCAATCCTTATCCCCATGACCGTGACCATGTGGCTAATTCCATGTTTTGGACTCTATTCCAACAACGCAACTATGAGGAGATCTTTTCTCAGTTTGTCAACAAGTGTGTCATTCAGAAGTGTATCAACATTGCTCACTTTGACAAGACTCCCACAAATTCTGCTTACTTTGATGGAATCCAGAGCATGTGTGTCAAGCTCAACCTCCTTCTGCTTATGCGCTTTCAACATGATGTGTCTCCACCTCTTGTGACTCAGTTCTATGACACTGTGCATTTTGGGACAGATATGCAGCGCACTCTTACTTGGATGAGTGGTGAGGAGAAGTGTTCTGCTCCGTTCTTAGTGCTGGCCGGCCTTTTGGGATATGAGTATACTGACACTACTGTTGACCGTGGCTACAAGATCCACGACAAAGGGGTATATCCGGCTCTTCACTTGGTGATTTATATCCTGCACCCGGAAAGGTTGGTGATCTTCTGCCTTTGTATGACATCATGCACCGGATCTTTAGGGAAACTCTTGCTGTCAAAGTGGGTGACAAGAACAAGATTCGTGGCCACCTCATCAACCTTCTTCACTACACTTGTCACAACTCCGAGCAAGGCCCCATTGATGTGATGGACTTTATGTGGCATGAAATGTACAGTGTGGTCATGAACCGCAAGGTTCCTATCTATGCTCCCTATATTACTGCCTTGATTGCTGAGATTGCTCCTGATGCATTTACGGGTCGGCGTCTGACTATTCACTCCAGTGTTAGCTTGTTGGTTAAGAAGGGAAAGGTGACTGCTAATGAGGGAGATGATGATGAGGAAGAGGAGCTACATGCTGGAGACCCACACCACTTTGAGCTTCGCCCCCGCTCTCATGCTTTTCATCGTGGGGAGCCTAGTGACTCCGGGTCAAGGAGGAGCAACAATCTTTGGCATCTTCTCAAGAACATGTTCTGTCTGTAGCAAGATATGCACAAGAAGCAGTGGGAGGAGCACAAGTCTAGGAAGAAGGGTATGAAGGCTCTTAACACTACAAAAAAAAGACACATCCGTGACATTTTGGGCCAAACGAATTTTTTTCCTGTCATGCTTATGACACTTCTATGACGATAATTGTGACAAAACCCGGTATCATCATAGATGTGGTGGGCTCCTACTTCTATGACAAAAAATTATGACAGAAAATGGGCTTTTCGTCCTGGGCGGGCCGGAGACGCAGCTGCCTGACATTCTTTGGGCCGTCCATGACGGAAAAAACCATGGTAGACGCGAGGGCGAGGAAAATATCAGGGAGTTCCCGGTTACGGTGGGTGGTCGGGGGCCGAGCGATGCGCGTTTCTCTCATACACGTACGCGCGTGTGTGCGAGGCGTTGTGCTCTAACTAAACCCGAGCGAGGCGTTGTGCTCTAACTGAACCCGAGCGAGGCGTTGGGCTCTAACTAAACCTGAGCGATTGCACTAGCTACGTTACTGAACTCGAGCGATCGATCCCTTGCTCTTAACTGAACCCGAGTGATTCCTTTGCTACTGCTGCTAACTGAAGCCGATCGATGCTGCCTCTTGATGAACAGTGAGCGTTCTTGGGGGTTTGGATGAACAGTTTCTAGTGGGGGGTGGATGAACAGGACCCCGTGGTGTTGCCGTTGGATGAACAGGACCCCGATCGATCGAGCCGGTTGGGGGGGGGGGGTGGATGAACAGGACCCCGTGGAGGGCTGGTTGAACAGTAGCCGGTGGAGGGCTGGATGAACAGTAGCCCGTGGAGGGGTGGTTGAACAGGGCCCCGTGGAGAGGGCTGGTTGAACAGTAGCCGGTGGAGGAGCGGTGGAGGCTGGATGAACAGTCGCAGGTGCAGGCTAGAGGAGGTCGACGGTGGATGAACAGTAGCCCGTGGAGGTTGGAGGAGGTCGACGATGGAGATGAACAGTATCCCGTGGAGTCCCGTTTTGCGGTACGCCACACCCCTCCCGATGAACAGGAACCCCGTTTCGACCGTAGCGCTCCAACACAAGTCCGTTTTGCGGTACGACACACCCCTCCCGATCAACAGGACCCCGTTTCGACCATAGGAGGTCCAAGAGAAGTCTGTTTCCTCCGTTTTGCGGTACGCCAGACCCCTCCCGATGAACAGGATCCCATTTCGACCATGGCCGATGGAACACAAGGCCGTTTCCTCCGTTCTGTGGTACGCCAGGCCTCGTTTCGATCGGTTGTTCCATCCAAGCCGGTTGGCTACCGATGAACGTGAGCCAGCCATGTACACGAGCCCTGGCCATACGTATGCGTGAGTACGCGCTCGAGACCCCGCACGTATGTACGTACCTGGCCGTATTTTTTGCCCTGTCGCTGTACGTACGTGTACATGACTTAGACGGGACTGCGTGAACTGTTATGTCGGGTGCTCTACAATGACACGTTCCCCTACTTACTCGGCCATGGTTCATACTTGCAGAGAGACCGTCGACCAGTATGTACGCACACTTTCGCGACCAGAATGACAATGCTACGTACGCTTCGACCAGGTGGGTCCCGACTGTCAGGCACTTCCTTGCGTGCGAAGATGTAGCTGGTGGGTCCTAGCAGTCGGGGGGAAACGTTTTTTTTCACGAAATACGATGGCCTATCCGATGGGTCCCGGCTGTCAGGTGGAGGAATCATTATTTTCTGTGTAATAAGGAGGCACTTCCTTGCTGCGGATGTGGACCCAGCTGTCAGCCTCTCCACGTACAGTACTCTTCTGATGGAAGTCGTTCCTTGACCACGTTGACCACGTTGCGCCGAGAGCACCAGGGCGGTGGACAACGGCGAGGCCTAGGAAGAGGACGACGCGGAGCCGGGGAAGACGCGGCAGTGGAAGCCCACGCGGAGAGGAGTACGAGGGTTCACTGGTTCGGCTGCGGTGTGAGGCTGCCGTCGCCGCAGAATAACAGGGAGTGTGGGTGAGTAGAGGGATGTCCTGGCCAGCGGAGGGAGTAGTAGGGGGCGGTGAGGCCTCCGCGGCAGCACAACCGTCCATGGGAGGCAGGAGCAGGCGGCACGACCGGCACTGGTTTGGGCGGCTGGAGTAAGAAGACTAGAGGTTGAAGAAGCACTACGGCCGTTGGACGGACATCGTACGGTCACTGGAGCTAAAATCGTTCATATTGACTAAGTTGACAAAGCCCTCCGTCCCCATCAACTTAGTAGGCCCACAAGTCAGCCTCCCACCACGGTGGGTCCCAGCTAACAGGGGGAGTATTCATTTTTTTGTGCGTAATAAGGAGGCACTTCCTTGCGTGCGAAGATATAGCTGGTGGGTCCGAGCTGACAGCGGGGGGGGGGGGATATTTTTTTTTGCGAAATACAGAGGCCCTTCCGGTGGTGTCGGATTTCGGGTTCCAGCAAAACCCTTGAGGTTTGAACACTGGGGTGCACACGAAGATCTCTCCTCCCTCTAGCTCACACCTCACCGCGATCTCAAGGCTCAGCGCGTCGAACTCGTAGAACAAACGGACACAGGATTTATACTGGTTTGGGCCACCGATGTGGTGTAATACCCTACTCCAGTGTGGTGTGGTGGATTGCCTCTTGGGCTGAGGAAGAACTAATACAGGGGAAGAACAACCTCCTGAGGGGAGGTTCTCTTGTGCTCGGTGAGCTTGTGTGGATGAGGACGATCTGAATGGCCCAAGATTCATTGCCTCCTACTGTGGTGGCTAGTCCTATTTATAGAGGCCCTGGTCCTCTCCCCAAATGTTGGGCGGGAAGGGATCCCACAATGGCCAAATTTGAAGGGAGACAACTAGTACAAGTTATCCTGACTAAAGGTGGTCTTCACCTGCCAAAGGCTCTGGTGGTGACGCCATCTTGGGCTCCACGGTGACCTCCGTCCTGCCGTCCTGCTGGTCTTGGTCTCATTGCACCGATATGGAAACCTTTGCCTAATGCCTCGGGACTCCTTGCCTGCGCTCGCCTCTTCAGCATCAAAGAGGAAACGAGGACACTGCACGTGCTGGCGCCCGCCTGGCCTTGGTTGTCATGGCTTGCGTCATTGGAACCTCGCGAGGTGCCCCTTGCCTTGATCTCTCCGCCCCTCGCGAGCCAGCCTGGTGAGGCCACCCCCGAGGAGGTCTTGCGTCGTCCACCTCGCGAGGCTCGGCCCCTTGCGAGGGTCTTGAGTGCTTGCTGGTGAAGATGGGCTGTACAGGGCCGCTGGTGGAGCCACGCCGTGGGCCGCAGGCAGGAAAGTCTGGGGACCCCCGTTCCCAGGACGCCGACAGTAGCCCCCGGGACCAAGGCGCGCTCGGACTTGGCTTCGAGGCGAAGCCAAGGGGCAAGTGCGGAGCGCCACGGGCCCCAACAGCCTGCGGCCTTGGTTGACGTGTGGTGAATGATTGGACGTGGGCGTCTCCGCTTCCCCACGCTGTCTCAGCAACTACCCAACTTGATGAGTCCCTGCTGCATGCAGAGAAAAATCATCATTACCTGTGATCGTGGGATCTCCGGTTGGCCTTCTCCCGCTATAAATGAGGAGGGGGGCGGAGCCCCCATCGCTCATCTCTTCCTGCTCCACTCGCTTCTTCTCCCTTGCTTCATTGCTAGTAGCGACACCCATGGCGCCGATTCGGAGGTTCTCGGCCGCAGAGAAGGGAAAACCCCCCGTGATGAGCCAGGGCCGCTTCCGCCGAAGAAGAGGCTGGCCCACCGCCGCGACGTAGTCTTGCGACCAGAGGTGTCGAGGCCTTGGTGCGAGCGGCCACCTCCCGTGTATCCGCTGCCTCTGTACGCCCAAGCCGAGGGCTCCGGAGGGAGAGGCGGCGAGCGGCTCCGCCCACGCCGTGGCCGTGGTCGCCGCGCTGTGGTGGCGCACGCCGTCGCCCCAGGAGCCCATGCCGCGGACTCTTCGCGCGAACTCGTGATTTGGGCGGCGATGCCTCCGCGCACTTGGATTCGCTTTCTGCAGTTCTTCTCCACTAAGATGCCGCTGAGGGGCCCCCTCGAGCTTTGGCTGCAGCACGCCGACTGCGACGCCCCAGCGACTGGAGCGGAGGTTGAGGCCGTCTCCCCAGGCAAGATCTTCATGACCCGTGGCTGGGGCGAGGTTGCTCGAGTCTGCCGTGCGGAAGGCGCCCTCGCCATCCATTTTGAGTATGACAACGCCTCCACCATGTTCTTCAAGGTCTTCGACGAGGAAGGCCGCCGCCTAGAGTGTTGCCCCGAAGGGAGCCGTCGGGACGGCACAACGGCCATCACCGAGCCTGCCGCTCGCTTCGCTAGTAGCTCCTCCAGCAGTAGCGGCGACGCTTGGGAGTCCAGGGACTCTCCTAATCCCTACGAGACCCCGGAGATGAGCGACGACAGCTAGGTGCCCCCGAGCTCTCGCCGCGCCCGGAGCAAGGCTGCAGCGTCCGGCCGCCACCATCGCTGATCTGGATGGGATTGGCGCCGGCCTCCCGTGGCCCACTGTTGATGATGGCGTCGGCCGTGCTGGCGTGTATAGATAGGGCTCCTAGAAACTCCCTTCTTTTGTTCCCTACGAGGAATCGAGATGGACCCCGTGGGGGCGTGTAAAGGATCTGTAACGTCTTTTGATGATATTATCCTTATTATGAAAATTTGCGAACACATGTCTTGTTTCGGCTCGGTATCCCCTTTCCAACCCCGCGGCAGCTTGGTGCTCTATGCTAACAGGTCCCGACCCCCAGGCAGGCTGCAGCCGTCGCTGGTATGCTAGGTCGCGATGTCGTGGTCAAGGCCAGGAGGTGAGCGGCCCGAGGTCCAGTAAGAGCTCCTGAGGCGCGATGCTCAAGAGGTCCCCTTTAGCGCGCAAGCAGCCATCGAGAGGTAGGAAAGGGAGGCGACATTGCCGTAACAAGGCTGCAACAAGTGAGAATCCTATGCCGTAGCGCTTGGTCAACCCGGGCGTGAAACTTATCTTGGCAGTCCAGAGTTGGTTCGTTGTGCTGCACCAGACTCGTGCGTCGACGGCTGTAGTGTAGCTAGGTTGGGCCTATGCGAGCCTCCCCCTCTTCTCCCCGCTCCTCTATGTGCTCTCGTCCTCAGGTCCCAGCCCTCGAGCGAGCTTAGCCGCCACTGGTATGCCAGGTCGCGGTGCCGTGGTCAAGGCCAGGGGGTGAGGGCTGGAGAGACAGTAAGAGCTCCTGAGTCGCGATGCTCAGGAGCCCCCCTTTTAACGTGCAAGTGAATTGCATGGGAGAAGAGGGAGCCCGTGGTACCGCCTGCTGTTATCCTCAGAAGGTTCCTACAGGTTAGCGCGAGGAGGGATACAAATTGCCACTACGATTGTCGGTCTGCCGCTGGTCACTCCGCAAGAAGATGAAGGCACTGAGGGCCTGGTGAGGTGACGTGCGCGGGGCACGCCGCGAGTCAGAGCTCGACCGCTCAGATTTGTCGGTGTTGTAGGGACGGACCCGAGCACAAGCATCGTGCCAGCGTGAGTAGCTCCCTTTGCGGGATGAGCATGGGGCAGACCGGCGACGCGGGTGGTCACGATGGGTGACAATCAAGTCGGTGACAACCATAGATAGCTTATGCAAGAAAAGAGAACTAGCTCAGGTAAATGCAAGAACGATACATGCCACTGGGTCGGACCCGAGCGGCCTGGGGATGATGCAGCCCGAGGGGCACACCCAGCAGAGTAAGCTAAAGACGTAAAAGGATACATGCCGCAGGGACAGGCCCACACGGCCTGGGAATGATGCAGCCCGGGGGGCGCTCCCAGCTAAATAAACTTGGAAAATGTCACCTGGTTCCGTTGTCGAAGGGATGTTGGGGTAGCTGAAGATGCGTGGTGAAGGGGTTGCTCCTCATGAGCCACCGGGGCCCTGAGCCTCGGGAGGCTCTGGGGGTCCAGGCGGTTCCTTGAGGACCGTCTCCATCTCCGCCAAGACCACGTGATGCCTGGCCTCCTGGGTCGCCAGGACGCTCCGCAGGTTGCGCTGGAAGGCGGCCGCCATGCTAGGCATGCCGAATCGCATGCGGACATAGTTGTGAGGTGGGCCCTTGCAACGTCCCACGCGCGAAGGCCAGAAGCGCTCCTGATGCGGCCCTGTTGAGCCCTGGGATGTCGATGCAGACGCGCAGCCCGCCATCCTCGCCTGGATGGGGAGCCGCGCCAGGTGGGCGACGGTTGCCGCGCATGGCCCTTGCATCCTGCAGCTCCTGAGTGGTCTTGGCGATGAACTCCTGAGCACCGAGGCTCCTCGCCCGGTGTCTTCCTGAGGGAAACGTGCCACCAGGCACGCCTCCACGTGGTGCCCGAGCACCTCCCTCATGATGTTGGCTAGGTCTGAGGCCCTCCAGAAGAGAGCCCCCGAGCCCTGCCCAAGGAGGGCGTAGGGCACGCCTTCCTATGCGAGGGAGGGAGGCGCCCAGGCGCGGGCGCCAATCCCGATGTGTCACCGCTAGAGGTGCCGCTCCCCTGAGGCCCTGTACGGAGTAGTTGTTTCTTCTTCTTGGGGGTAGCCTCGGGAGGGTACGCACCCTTGCTGTCAGGGTCTTCGATTTCCGCGGCTTGGAAGGCGCGCTCGACGTAGCACACCGCATCTCTTTCTTCGCAGGGGACTGTGATGATCCCGCCGCTCCCTGGCATCTTGAGGACGTTGTAGCCGTGGTGAGTCACTGCCATGAACTTGGCCAAGGCTGGGTACCTGAGGATGGCGTTGTACGGCAAACGGATGTGGGCAACGTCGAAGTCGATGAGCTCAGTGCGGTAGTTGTCACGCTGTCCGAAGGTGACAGGGAGGCGGACTTGCCCTATTGGGGTGGTGGAGCCGTCAGTCACTCGTGAGAAGGGCTTGGTGGGCTAAAGCTGATCGTATGGCACTTGGAGGCTGTCGAATGTCTCGACAGACAGGACGTTAAGCCCTGCGCCGCCGTCAATGAGGGTCTTGGTGACTTGTACGTTGCTGATGACGGGTGAGCAGAGCATCGGGAGGGCGCTAGCAGTGGCCACGCAGTTGAGCTGGTCCACCGAGCTGAAAGTGATGGCGCACTTGGACCACCTGAGAGGGTGCGTGGCCTCGAGCCTGGGAAGGGCTGCATTCACCTCGCGAGAGAACTGCTTGAAGATGCGCTGGGATGCTGGGGCTTGAGCTCCGCCCAAGATACATGCGATGGCGCGCGGTTCCTGGAAGCCCCCAGCCCCCTCGTCTTGATGGTGGTCGTCGTTCCTCTTGGCAGTGGTGGCAATGGGGGAAGCCCGGCGTTGCCCTGAGGGCAGTCCTCCCGAGGCTTATCTCTCCAGGTGCCCTCACGAGGCTGGTCCTACCAGCGGTCCTCGCTAGGCCGGTCGCGCCACTCCTGGCGGGGGCCGCGATCGTCCCAGCGTCCTCTGCCTCGTCCTCCTCCTCGGCCGTAGCCCCGGTCGTTGCGTTCGGGGCGTCGACCAAAGCGTCCATCTCGAATGGCCCTGAGCTCTTGGCAGTCATTGGTGTTGTGGCTGTGTACATTGTGGAAGGTGCAGAACGGATGACTGCTCTTGGACGACTCGGGGTGGTCCCAGCCGCGCTTCGTGTCCGGCTCCGCCGCAAGCACGGCTACCCCCTTGCGCTTCATGTCCTTGGCCTTGGCTTTCTTCTCCTCTGGATCAATAGCAGAGAGCTCGAGGAGGGAATGGCGCCCCTCCTCAGCCCTTGCGCACTTGGTCGCCATGTTAAACAGCCCCAGAGCCATGCACAGCTCTTCGTGGATGGCGAGCTCCTCCTTCATCTTGACGCCGCGGACGCCATCGGAAAACACTGAAATGATGGCTTCATCCATTACCTTGGGGATCTTGAGGCGAACGATGTTGAAGCACTGGATGTACTTTTGCAGAGTCTCCCCCGGCTGCGGCTTGATGCGGCGTAGGTCACCCGCGGCCGGCGGGCGGTCGCGAGTGCCCTGGAAGTTGGCGACGAAGCGGTCACGAATCTCATCCCAGGAGGAGATCGAGCCAGGGGGCAGGTTCAGGAGCCACGAGCGAGCTCCATCGTTGAGTGCCATGGGAAACCAGTTCGCCATGACTTTCTCGTCGCCGTTGGCCGCCTCGATGCTCAGCTCGTAGAGCTGCAAGAACTCCGTAGGGTCGGGGGTGCCGTCGTAGCGAGGAGGCAGCCCCGGCTTGATCTTGCCCGGCCAGACGACGCTATGCAGGTCCGGAGTGAAGGCGCGGCAGCCTGCTATGGCCACCGGGGCCCTTTGCATAGGCGGAGCCTGCTCTTGATGTCCGCGCACCGGCACCGCAGGCGGCACGCGGTCTTGTCGCGGTGGCGCTGGGAGCGCGGGAGCCTTCTCTTGCGGCCGGGGAACCTCTTGGCAGCTTCCTTCTTCTCGCGCGGGTGGCCGGCGCAGTGGGTCACGCCGGGGGGCCGTGCGCCTTGGCGCCAGAGCGCCGTCTTGGTGCGGAGGTGGTGTAGGTGCTTCGTGAGCCACGTCGCCCACAGCTGGCGGAGGATGAGGCAGCGAGAGGGACGGTGCGGGAGAGCCCCCAGCGGCGCTGTCGAGCTCGGCGATGCGGACCAGCCAGTCCTCGTAGAGGTCGTCGATGGGGCGGTAGTGTAGGAGCTCGCGTGCCATGAGCAGCGCGACCTGCACGTCGGTGGGAGCGCGACGAGCATGAGACGATGAGCCGGCTGGGGCCAGCGACAGAGTGGCGGTACGGCCATCCCGCTGCACCAGTGGGATGCAGCGAGGACACTTGTTGCTCGTTTCCTGCGGGGCCGGTGGCGGCGGGTGATGGAGAACGATGGGGAGGCCCGCTGACAGGGGCTGTCCGAGCGACACGGGCGGCGAGGGCGGCCCGACGCTCGGCGCGCGCTCGGCGCGCGTCCGCCATGGATGCGGTGGAGTGACGGAACATGGATCGGCGAAAGGAAATCTTCGGCGCACCCCTACCTGGCGTGCCAAATGTCAGATTTCGGGTTCCGGCAAAACCCTTGAGGTTCGAACACTGGGGTATGCACGAAGATCTCTCCTCCCTCTAGCTCACACCCTCACCGCGATCTCAAGGCTCAGCACGTCGAACTCGCAGAACAAAGGGACACAAGATTTATACTGGTTCGGGCCACCGATGTGGTGTAATACAGTACTCTAGTGTGGTGTGGTGGATTGCCTCTTGGGCTGAGGAAGAACTAATACAGGGGAAGAACAGCCTCGTGAGGGGAGGTTCTCTTGTGCTCGATGAGCTTGTGTGGACGAGGACGATCTGAATGGCCCAAGATTCGTTGCCTCCTACTGTGGTGGCTAGTCCTACTTATAGAGGCCCAGGTACTCTCCCCAAATGTTGGGCGGGAAGGGATCCCACAATGGCCAAATTTGAAGGGAGACAACTAGTACAAGTTATCCTGACTAAAGGTGGTCTTCGCCTACCAAAGGCTCTGGTGGTGACGCCATCTTGGGCTCCACGGTGACCTCCGTCCTGCCGTCCTGCTGGTCTTGGTCTCATTGCACCGATATGGAAACCTTTTCCTGATGCCTCGGGACTCCTTGCCTACACTCGCCTTTTCAGCATCAAAGAGGAAACGAGGACACTGCGCGTGCTGGCGCCCGCCTGGCCTTGGTCGTCATGGCTTGCGTCACAGGAACCTCGCAAGGTGCCCCTTGCCTTGATCTCTCCGCCCCTCACGAGCCAGCCTGGTGAGGCCGCCCCCGAGGAGGTCTTGCGTCGTCCGCCTCGCAAGGCTCGGCCCCTCGCGAGGGTCTTGAGTGCTTGCTGGTGAAGATGGGCCATACAGGGCCGCCGGTGGAGCCACGTCGTGGGCCGCAGGCAGGAAAGTCTGGGGACCACCGTTCCCAGGACGCCGACAGGTGGGTCCCAGCTGTCAGGTGGAGGAATCATTATTTTGCGCGTAATAAGGAGGCATTTCCTTGTGTGGGACCCTACTGTCAGCCTCTTCCGATGTTGTTGTTTGTTGACCATGTTGACCTCGCCGCGCCAAGAGCACAAACACGGTGGACGAGGGCGAGGCCCAGGAAGGGAACAACCTGGAGCCGGTGAAGCCACAACAGCGAATGCCCACGCCGAGGGGAGTACGAGCGCTGACTGGTCGGCTGCGGGGTGAGGCTAACATCGCCGGAAAATAACAGGATGTGCGGGTGGGTAGAGGGATGGACTGGCGGCAGCACAGCCAGCCACGGGAGGAGGGAGCCGGTAGTCCCGCCGGCGCTGGTTTGGGTGGCCGGAGCAGGAAGATCAGAGATTGAAGAAGCACGGCCGCTGTTGGATGGACATCCAACAGTCACTGCTCTCTGTTGACTAAGTTGACAAAGCCTTGCGTACGCGTCAAAAAAAAATTAGGACATCGTCATCATCAACCTAGTAGGCCGAGAAGTCAGCCTCCAAATCTGTGGAAAATAGCATACAATCCATTAGCCATTATTTTCAATAATTTACAGTCCATTTGCTAATTCTTAAGGATATTTGAAGCCCATATTCTTTTTATTAGCATTACAGACCATATATGCTGGGCACTACTAAAAAATTCAATGAAATTTTGCATATTTCAGTGGGGCCTTAACTCTTTTAATCACGAAATTTTGAGTCACGTTAAAAATAATTTTTTAAAAATCATATCAAAATAAAATTCAAAAAACAATTCTCTGCAACAAAAATGAATGAAATTTAAATCTTAACTAGCAAGATGCCCGTGCATTGCACGGAACATGAAGATGCATTTGTATGAGTAGTTTATCTTGTGGGAGAAAAGACGATATTTTAATGTAATTGCCAGTTGGCTTTGGTTTTTATAAGAGTAGAGAGTAGAGAAATCCAGAAAAATGATATTTTAATGTAATTGCCGGTTGGCTTTGGTTTAAAAAATTACAGCCCATTTCTTACAACTTGTAGCCCATTTTCTGGGGAAGCCCATTTCTTACTACTTACATCCCTCCTCGTCTTGAAAGATTTGCAGCCCAGCAGGGCTAAGAAAAGCAAGTAGGCCTCGGTTTTGGTATTCTCCAAAAAAAAAAGAACTGGGCTAGCCATTTTCAGAAAGAAAAAAGATATCAATTGGGCTCGTCATGTCCTTAAATAAAAGCGTAAGCGTGGGCTAGACGGGCCACAGCCCCCGCACAACGTGCAGTTGAGCTCCGTCTCTGAAACTAAAAAACAACTGGGCGAGCTACTAGGTCCCTCGTGTTATCCGTTCGTTGTGTAATTTCTCATTTATTGACTACATTGACAATGGCGTGGGACCTAGGTTTCAAACAATTAAGAGGAAGTATTTTTTGGCTTGTAATAACGAGGCACCTGCTTGCGTAATGCAATGACCCTGGTGGGTCCCTACTGTCAGCCTCTCCACGTACAGTCATCTCCTGATTCCTCTTGGTTGTTGACCATGTTGACAACACCAGACGGCGGCGGGCACAGCGAGCGAACCAAGGTGGAGAACGACGGTGAGGCCTCGAACGGGAACAAACAACAGTCGTGGAAGATGCGGCAGTGTAGTGGCAGGTGGCGGGGAGTACGAGGGCAACAACATGCAACTCAAGCTTACAAACAGTACAAAAAGCCCAAAGATTAATTGTTCATCAAATTTTTAGACAAAACCCAGATTGAACATGGCAGTAACATCTAACCCAACCACTCTTTTTCACAATCAGAAACAAATGGATCGGTCTGATCCATAAAATCAACATCCCGTGCAAAAAAAATTATTTCAGGATGACTACAACTTGTTGTAAATAGAAGCTAAGCACGTTTAGAAGCCCATTTGTCCACCTGAAACTTCTTTTTTTGTTGTTCAACGTGTCCATCCGTGAGAAATCTCTTGCGGTAAAACTTAAGCCTCATGGACAATAGTAACCTCGCATTCAACAGGAAGAATTTGACAAAGCTTCTGTTTGCCTGGTTGGATGCATATCCTGGTGCTTATTATGCCACCGATTGGTTATACGTTTTTCTCCATGTGGTTGCGGTACCTAAGTAGACTTGAAGGTTTGAAAAAAGTTAAGGTCTGGAAAAAGAGTATGTCGAAAGAGCAATAGCTGAACGGTTAATTATAGTACAATATATATGGTCTTTCAATGTGCATGAAATCATCACCTTTATATATAAATTCTCCAAAGACCGAAAGCATCGCAGCAAGCCAATAATTATGTTCAGATCATAACTAAACATGTCGATATATAAGATCTTGACAGAATCCAGCAACATTGATAGGCTATCCATGGACGAACTCTTCATTGAGCATATAACATAATATTAGTACCCAAAGTGTACTCCAAGATGATGTAAAACTTATGCGCACAAATGAAAAATGCAGCTTATGATTACAAATGTGTAGATGATAGTATACGGTACCTGAAAAAGTGTGGAGCCAAACACCAACTTGTTGTGATCATCAAATGGAGCACTAATTAGACCCAAGGTCTCCAGTTTGGGCGAAGAGATGACAGTTATTTGCGAAGGTTTGTAACAATTATCAAGGAGCAACATTTGAAGTGAAGGGGCATCTTCGATGATGAGCTGCTGTCCTTCAAAACAAATTCCAATGCTTTTAAGCTGAGGCGAATTTATTTGGAGACAACTGATAGGGATTTCTATTCCCAAAACAATCAGCAAGCACTCTAGGGTAGGGCAACTGGAGTGGATGATGTTGTGCAGTGAGGCCTCCGACAGATAAACCACCACAAGCGAAAGTTTTTTTAGCAGTGGGAGTCGAAGCATTTGTACCAGATCATCTGGTAGATGGCACCAGGCGAAGGTGACGGTGTGGATAGAGGAGGAAAACCACGAGATGGACAACGGTGGTGTGGGCACGAATTCTTGGTGTGTTCTTTGTATGAAACTTTCGTGGTAATGGTAGAACTCAAACTGCTGGAGTTATCCAAATTTAGGGGATGTTAGCCAAGCGTCTACCGTGCCGGGTATGGACAGCAGGTAGTGTGTCGGGATGCAGAGGCATTGAACGGGGCCCTGCTGGTGAGAGGAGACGATGGATCTGAGGAGATCAAATTCAGGAAGGACAGATATCTGACGACAATCAAGATTGAGGGGCGCGGTGCCACTACAAAAAAAGACACATCCGTGACATTTTGGGCCGAACGAAATTTTTTCTGTCATACATATGACACTTCTATCACGATAATTGTGACAAAACCCGGTATCATCATAGATGTGGTGGGCTCCTACTTCTATGACAAAAAATCATGACAGAAAATGGGCTTTTCGTCTTGGGCGGGCCCGAGACGCTGCTGCATGATATTCTTTGGGCCGTCCATGACGGAAAAAACCGTGGTAGAAGCGAGGGTGAGGAAAATTTCGGCGAGTCCCCGGTTATGGTGGGAGGTCGGGGCTGAGCGATGCGCGTTTCTCTCGTACACGTACGCACGTGTGTGCGAGGCGTTGGCTCTAACTGAACCCGAGCGAGGTGTTGGGCTCTAACTGAACCCGAGCGATTGCACTGCAGGCTACGCGTTACTGAACCCGAGCGATCGATCGATGGCTGTTAACTGAACCCGATTGAGCGATTCCTTCGCTACTGCTACTAACTGAAGCCGATCGATGCTGTCTCTGGGATGAACAGTGAGCATTGCGGGGGGGTTTGGATGAACAGTGAGCGGTGGCGTTGCCTCTGGATGAACAGGACCCCGTGGTGTGGTGGAGGCCTGGATGAACAGTAGACGGTGGAGGGGTGCCTGTGGAGGGGTGGTTGAACAGGACCCCGTGGTGTGGAGGGCTGGATGAACAGTAGACGGTGGAGGGGTGCCCGTGGAGGGGTGGTTGAACAGTAGCCGGTGGAGTAGCGCGTGGTGGACGCTGGATGAACAGGAGCCCGTGGAGGCTGGAGGAGGTCGACGGTGGAGATGAACAGTATCCCGTGGAGTCCCGTTTTGCGGTACGCCACACCCCTCCCGATGAACAGGACCCCCGTTTCGACCGTAGGAGGTTCGTTTCGTCCGTTTTGCGGTACGCCACACCCCTCCCGATCAACAGGACCCCCGTTTCGACCGTAGGAGGTTCGTTTCGTCCGTTTTGCAGTACGCCACACCCCTCCCGATCAACAGGACCCCCGTTTCGACCGTAGGAGGTCCGTTTCGTCCGTTTTGCGGTACGCCACACCCCTCCCGATCAACAGGACCCCCGCGACCGTAGGAGGTCCGTTTCCTCTGTTTTGCGGTACGCCAGACCCCTCCCGATCAACAGGACCCCGTTCCGAATGTAGGAGGTCCGTTTCCTCCGTTGTGCGGTACGCCAGGCCTCGTTTCCATCGCCTGTTCCGTCCAAGCCCTCCCGTTGAACACGACCACACATTCCGTTCCGACCCCGCCGGTTGGCTCCCACGCGTTCCGTTGCCTCCCGATGAACACGACGCATTCCGTTGCCTCCCCATGAACACGACGCATTCTGTTGCCTCCCCATGAACACGACGACGACGCTGTTTCTCCGTTTCGACCTAGCCATGTACATGAGCCCTGGCCGTACGTATGCGCGAGTAGGCGTTCGAGACCCCGCCCGTATGTACACATACGTGGCCGTATTTTCTTTCTTGCACCCTGGCCACTGTACGTATGTGTACATGCTACGTGCGTGCCTCTACTACGACACGTACGCGCCTCTACTACAACACGTGCGCGCCTCTACATCCACCAGTATATATGTACGTACACGTTCGTGACCAGAATGACAACGCTACGTACGCTTCGACCAGGTGGGTCACGACTGTCAGGCACTTCCTTGCTTGCGAAGATGTAGCTGGTGGGTCCCAGCAGTCAGGGGGCGAATCGTTTTTTTTTGCCCGGACGCACTTCCTTGCGTGCGAAGATGTAGCTGGTGGGTCCCAGCAGTCAGGGCCAAATGTTTTTTTCACGAAATACGGTGGCTTGTCCGGTGGATCCCCGCTGTCAGGTGGAGGAATAATTATTTTGCACGTAATAACGAGGCACTTCCTTGCTGCGTCCGTGGACCCAGCTGTCAGCCTCTCCACGTACAGTCCACGTCTGATGGAAGCCGTTCCTTGACCATGTTGACCACGCAGCGCTGAGAGCACCAGGGCGGTGGACGACGGCGAGGCCTAGGAAGGGGATGACGCGGAGCCGGGGAAGACGCGGCAGTGGATGCCCACGCGTAGAGGAGTATGAGGGTTCACTGGTTCACTGCGGTGTGAGGCTGCCGTCGCCGCAGAATAACAGGGGGTGTGGGTGAGTAGAGGGATGGCCTGGCCAGCGGTGGGAGTAGTAGGGGGCGATGAGGCCTCCGCCGCATCGCAGCCGGCCACGGGAGGCAGGAGCACGAGGCACGGCCGGCGCTGGTTTGGGCGGCTGGAGCAAGAAGACCAGAGGTTGAAGAAGCACTACAGCCGTTGGATGGACATCGTACGGTCACTAGAGCTAGAATCGTGCATATTGACTAAGTTGACAAAGCCTCCATCCCCGTCAACTTAGTAGGCCCACAAGTCAGCCTGCCACTATACTGGGTCCCAGCTAACAGGGGGAGTATTCATTTTTTTGTGCGTAATAAGGAGGCACTTGCTTGTGTGCGAAGATATAGCTGGTGGGTCCGAGCTGTCAGCGGCGGTAATGTTTTTTTCGCGAAATACAGAGGCCCTTTCGGTGGGTCCCTGATGTCAGGTGGAGGAATCATTATTTTGCGCGTAATAAGGAGGCATTTCCTTGCGTGCGGCCGTGGACCCAGCTGTCGGCCTCTCCACGTACAGTCCACTCCAGATGCATGTCGGTCGTTGACCACGTTGACCAGGCCGCGCCGAGAGCACCAGGGCGGTGGACGACGGCGAGGCCTAGGAAGGGAACGACATGGAGGCAGGGAAGACTCGGCAGTTGTTTCCCACGCGGAGGGGAGTACGACTGTACGAGGGTTTACTGGTTCGTCTGCCGTCGCCGGAGAATAACAGCAGGTGTGGGTGAGTAGAGGGATGGCTAGGCCAGCGATGGGAGTACGGTAGGGCGGTGAGGCCTGCGTGGCAGCACAGCCGGCCGCAGGGAGGAGGGAGCAGGCAGTCCCGCCGGCGCTTGTTTGAGCGGCTGGAGCAGGAAGAGCAGAGATTGAAGAAGCACGACGGCCGTTCGATGGACATCCAACAGTCACTGCTTGTGCGTCAACCTTTTTTTAGGAAAGCCTCAAATCTGTGGAAAACAACATACAACCCATCTGCCATTATTTCTACTAATTTACAGCCCATTTGCTAATTCTTAAGGTTTTTTGGAGCCCATATTCTTTTTGTTAGCATTACAGCCCATATTGTGGCCACGGTTAAAAAATTATACGAAATTTTGCATATTTCGGTGCGGCCCGAACTGTTTTTAATCCCGAAATTTCGACTCACATTCAAACTGATTTTAAAAATAAATGTATATCAATATAAAATCCAACAAATTCTCCACGCATAAAAATTAATGTAATTTAAAATCTCGAAATGAAAAAAAGATATTTGAAACTAATTGCCGGTTTGATGTGTTTTAAAAATGTACATCCCATTTCTCATTACTGATAGGCCATTTTCCCGGCCAACCAAATGAAGCTCTCCTCATCTTGAAAGATTTGCAGCCCAACAGGCCTGACAAAGCGACTTACTTGGCAAATCACAAAAAATGGGCTGTGGCCGTGGACCCAGCTGTCAGCCTCTCCACGTACAGTACTCTTCTGATGGAAGTCGGTCGTTGACCACATTGACCACGCCGCGCCGAGAGCACCAAGGTGGTGGACGACAGCGAGGCCTAGGAAGGGGACGACGCGGAGCCGGGGAAGACGCGGCAGTGGATGCCCACGCGGAGAGGAGTACGAGGGTTCACTGGTTCGGCTATGGCGTGAGGCTGCCGTCGCCGCAGAATAACAGGGGGTGTGGGTGAGTAGAGGGATACCCTGGGCTAGCGGTGGGAGTAGTAGGGGGCGGTGAGGCCTCCGCGGTATCACAGCCGGCCACGAGAGGCAGGAGCACGCATCACGACCGACGCTGCTTTGGGCGACTGGAGCAAGAAGACCAGAGGTTGAAGAAGCACTATGGCCGTTGGATGGTCATCGTACGGTCACTGGAGCTAGAATCGTTCATATTGACTAAGTTGACAAAGCCCTCCATCCTCGTCAACTTAGTAGGCCCACAAGTCAGCCACCCACTATGGTGGGTCCCAGCTAGCAGGGGGGTATTCAATTTTTGGTGCGTAATAAGGAGGCACTTCCTTGCATGCAAAGATATAGCTGGTGGGTCCGACCTGTCAGCGGGGGGAACGTTTTCTTCGTGAAATACAGAAGCCCTTCCCACGTACAGTGCGTAATAAGGAGGAACTTTCCTTGCGTGCGACCATGGACCTCATGGGTCCCAGCCGTCAGGCTCTCCAAGTACAGTCCTCTTCCGATGACTCTCGTATGTTAACCATGCCGCGCCGAGCGCACCGAGGCGGTGGACGACGGCGAGGCCCCAGACTGGAACGACCCGGAGGTGGGGAAGACGTGGCAGTGGAGTCGTAGACGGAGAGGAGTGGGAAACTTGACTGGTTCGGGTGTGGGGTGGGCCTACACTCGGCAGAGAATAACCGGAGGTGCGGAGTGGAGGGATGGCCTGGCCGTCGGCGGGGTAGCGTTTCGCTGAGGAGCGCAAAACAACGCCGCTGGACGCCGAAGGCTTGAGCAGGCGGTTCCGGCAGCGCTGGGGGAAGAAGACGAGAGATTGAAGAAGAATGCCGGCCGTTGGATGTAAATCCAATGCCTTCTTAGGCTTCGACCTACTGGCCCACATGTCAGCCAGTCCATTTGTTTTTTAGTCCATTTGGTGGGCTGGGTGAAACAATGATGTAGCATCTATGCAGCCCGTTTAAATCCCATTTGCATTTTTCTCGAAATCCATGGACTTGCTGGGCTGGGTGAAAATATCATGTTGGGCTAGACGGAGAAATGTTATAAAAACATAAACACATGATTGCACGTCAGTAAAATCTTTGCAAGCTTATGTACGCAATCACTAGGAGTTAACTTGCCAAGTTATATATAAACAATTATTATTATTATTTTGTAAGAACTTTCAACTTATGAAATAAAATATCATTTTAATTTGATGAGTTAATAGTACGTGGGGTATTATTATTTTTTAGGCTAGACGTGGGACAATTGAGTTGGTTCTAGGGGAAAGTACTGGGAGAAAACTCAGTTTACATCGAAAAAGAAAGTGGGAGAAAATTCAGAGACCTGCTGGGTCCACCTGAGGAGGGGAATATGTTGGGAGGAAGGAGATTCAAAGCACGGCAGCCGAGTGAACTAGTTTTTTTACGGACAAGTGAACTAGTTTACATACATAAGCAAATAGCCACTAAAAAAGCAATCAGGTTAATGGGTTCTTAAAAGAAATATTTCGGACAAAACAGATAATTACGACACATAGGCTAATGCATGAAACACTCAGATGATAAAGGTGCTTATAAACAGATAAAGTACAACACCTAGACCTTCCTGGCACGCTTGATCATGACGCTGCGGCTGTCTGTGTACTCGTTGGTTACGGGAAGCAGACACGCCCTCATGTCCAAGATCTGCCTGTACATGTCGTAGCATGCGTATGCGTCCTTGGCCGCGTAGGTTATGTAGGCTAGATTCAGAGGTACCTCCCACGTGTTCAGGTCGTCTTCTTTCATGTTGGCGTATTAGGGGTCGATGATGGTCTCAGCAAGGTCAACCACGGAGTCCTTCTCCTGCCCGTTGCTGATGATCTTGTATTGCTTCTGGATGTCGACAAACTTGTTGCACCAGATGGCCAAATCGTCGTGTTCTTCCTTCTATCCACCATAGCGAAGGTTCAGTCGGCGCTGCCGATGAAACGGGCGAATGCTCCAGAACCTGGTGCAGCCATAGGACTGAGGCGAGGCAGTGCTTCACCGAGTCCGTATCGTTGGTGTACATCACATTCAACTTGGTGCAGCCATAGGACTGAATGGTGAACTCAAAGGGGAACTCCTTGCTGAAGTCCATATCCAGCAGGCTCACCCCTCAGATCGCCATTGGAATCTCTTCGAGTGAACGAGTGTGTAGGCGGCGGCAGCAGTTCATTTTTCAGCTCTTGGGGAACTGGATTCAACAGTAAGCTGAGTGTGTACAGGCGACAACAGTTACTACCCCTCCCTCGTCCGCTGCACGCCCGGCAGAAGATGCACCCTCGGCCACACGTCGGTTCACGAGCGGGTCTGTATTGGTACTATAATAACAGGAGTTAGTGGTCACTTTACTTAAATTTAATTAGCTTTAATAGAAATTTATACTTAAAACAAGCAATGCATTCGCTCGTTCTATCAGTGCCACAGGATCAACATGCACAACAATTAGAATTATTATTCTCAGGACGCACACGATCAGCACATTTGTCGCACTTTCACAAAGATAATACTACCAAGTTTGAACTGTTTGTTATGGTTGTTGTCCTCTGCATCATCATGCCGTGTTTCCCAGCTTGCAAGATTCAGAACCAACAAATAAGATCCAAATAATAAGTACAACAAAGATGCCTACACATCTCATTGATTCCCAGCTTGCAAGATTCAGAACCAACAAATAAGATCCAAATAATAAGTACAACAAAGATGCCTACACATCTCATACTTGCAAGATTCAGAACCAACAAATAAGATTCAAATAATAAGTACAACAAAGATGCCTACACATCTCACTGATTCCTAGCTTGCAAGATTCAGAACCAACCCATTAGAGCCTTTTGATAAAGTGAATATCGGGATTAAATCCATCTTGGCTAGCGATGTCATACAATCGAAGAACTTGGCGAATGCTCTTGATCGTCACAACATCTGTAGTTGAGTATTCCTGTTTGCACAGCGCAGATAATAAAGAGCATGATTACTATAATACTGGCACAAGTGGAAGTCAACCTGCAGCTCCACTCGATGATTCAATTCATGCCACTTTTTCCGCAGTTCACCTGAAATGAAGCAAAGATTGCATCATTCAGCTACGGCTCATCTTGCAAAGGCTAATAAAGTGTTGCACGAGATTACCAGTAGAATTTGACGGAGATTTTGGAAACTCCAATCACCATTTTGTGCAGTTCCACCAAAATTGAGAGATGTTGCCCATGTAACATTTTAGTTGAAATGCACAAGACACTCATTCCAAAAAAGTGTTTTTGCAGTTCACCAAAAGGTCACAATAGCAACAAGGTGAAATGGATATCCCTATCTGCACAAAAAGATAGAAAGTAAACAGTTGCTGGTCAATAAGAATATACGAAACATATACAAAATGAAAAGAAGCATCTTAATTATGTTCATGGCAATCACGCAAGGACAGTAGAAATTTTAAAACGTCAGCAATGCTTCATGTTACCAGAAGCATTACGATCAACAATGAGATTCCTCAAATATGGGATCACTTTAATGGTGGCATTGCTTGTTTACCAGACACAGTAAATCAACAGCAGCTAAAGAGTTGGTTTAAGGGCATGGGACCGTGGGGACACCAGGACACTCAGCAGCGTAAAGGAGCAACTTACTTATCATACTGGGGAAAACAGCAGGAGTGTCATTTGTAACACAGTTTAATTGCATCTTATCACTGGAGGCATTAGATTAACAATAACACTGGTTAGACATGTCCCTAAGGTAATAGTGTGATCGCTTCATTTTACATGAGCCCTTACATTAACAACAGCAAAAGGTTGGTATAAGGACATGCGACAGTGGACGCATCAGCACAATGTACCTACAAGGAGGCATAAAGTGGTGATGCCGAGTTTGTTCATGCTATGTGAGGGCAGCAAACCTAATCCTGGAGACCTTGTACTATGTGAGGGCAGCAAATCTAATCCTGGAGACCTTTTACTATGTGAGGGCAGCAAATCTAATCCTGGAGACCTTTTACTATGTGAGGGCAGCAAATCTAATCCTGGAGACCTTTTACTATGTGAGGGCAGCAAATCTAATCCTGAGACCTTTTACTATGTGAGGGTAGCAAATCTAATCCTGAGACCTTTTACTATGTGAGGGCAGCAAATCTAATCCTGGAGACCTTTTACTATGTGATGGCAGCAAATCTAATCCTGGACATACTTTGTTGACTTGTCCACCAGCCGCCACTTTCTATCCTTTTTTCAACCAATAATAGATATGTTCCTTATCCAGTTTGTACTGCATTTTCCCATTATTTCCCTTTTCAACCAAGAGACCGGTTGGGTATCCGGTCTCTTCTACTTTCACCATATTATTTCCTCTTTGAATCAAGTCCTAGATTCATGCTACAACTTCCCCCCTTTCTTCGTTGTTCGAACAAAGCCCTAGATTCGAATGCATGAAGTAGCTTTACCTCTAATAATACTAAAAATTTAGGTGGCTTTGGAAGAGCTGATGGGAGTAGAAAAAGATGCACATGCAGACACGTGGGGAGCTGGGGCAGTAGAGCAAGGCCGCTTTCGAAGAACTTATACTTGAGGGTCACCGGGATGTCGGCGGCGGCAGGTCGGATCTGCGGACAATATGGCAGGGAGGAAGAAGGGTCAAAGGACCTCCCGAGCCGGCGCTGTTTCGGAGAGGACGGCACAGGCAGAGGATCGGGCCCCTCCGGCAGCTGTGGGTTTCCTCCCTCGGCGGCGATGACCGCGTGAACGATGCACCTTTTAGTCCTCTACACACACCGGCCGAAGGGATCCGGCCGGATTTGTGACCAGCGGTGAGCAGAGAGAAAATGTCGCTACCGCTGTCTTGTTTATATCTGGAGAGGATGAGAGAATGAAGAGAGCAACCCTAGTAAAGCAAGCGCTCAGGCCCCTGCGTCCATATATAGTGGAGTGATTATATTTTTTCTCTCCACAACAAGCGTTCCAATTTGTGTACGTGGCATTAAAGAAAAGAAACTCTCTATTTAAGGTGACTACTGTACGACTCCTACTTACTACTAGTAGTACTACAGTATTGTTCACTTGTGCTCCCCGTCCCTCCATTCATTGAACAACCCCACAGGTGAATAAACATACAGTAAGTACTGTATTTATATAGAACAAACAAGCTCGAACTATTTTCGCGTAGTTAAGAGTTGAGGGCGGGGCTTTTCCCGGGCAGTACGCGCGGCAGTTTTCGGGTAGGCGGTTTGACAGAGAGGCAAGGAGGGTGAGCGAGTGGGGCTGTGTGATTTGACGGCGCGTTACTGCTGGAAAGACTTGTGATATGACCACTCACTATATTCATGAATTACTGGCGCTCCGACCAGGGTGATGCCCCCCTTCCGTTCCGCGCTCTAATCTAGTGCATGACATGTCGACCCGGATGCTGGCTCTCCCACATGTTGGAGTAGTAAGAAGGAGCAAAGAATGATGCGGTATATACTAGTACTATACTACTCCCTCCGTTCCTAAATATAAATCTTTGGAGAGATTTCACTATGGACCACATACGGAGAAAAATGAGTGAATCTACACATAAAATGCATCTATATACATCCGTATGTGGTCCACAGTGAAATATCTACGAAGACTTATATTTAGGAACGGAGGGAGTACTACTCAGGTCGGAGGAGTGCGAACCACGGCAGCCCAGTGAACCAGCAGTGCGAACCACGGTAGCCCAGTGAACCAGCAGTAGAAAACAATGTGGTGATATGGCCATAAAAAACAATGTGCTACGGTCCACACTGTAGCATGTACAGTAACACTCCTCTTTGTTTGGATCCCTGAGTTAGAGCTAGTTTGGGTTGAAATAGCCTCAAATTATCGAAACAAGAGGGGTTAGTTTGAGCTAGTTTGCTCTAACCCAGCTAAAAAAACTAGCCCGGTGGAGAGGTTCTAATTGGGTTAGTTATCCTCGAGCCCACTAAAAGAGAACTAAAAAAATCTCCCCTGCCCGCACCAGATCGCTCCCCCCTCTCGCACGACTCCTCTCTGTTCCCCATAGGGCCGCTCGCCCTCTCTCTCCTCCGGCCGCCCTCTCCTTCCGGCCTCCACCGCCCTACTCCGACCGCCCTCTCCCTCCGGCCTTCGAAGGTCACCCCGCTCCCCCTTCACCAGTCGTTTTTCTCCCTCTGTCGTGCGCGGCGGCGGCGCATCTACCAGGGAGGTCGCGAGAGGGGTGAGTTTGTTCGTTCCTTCTCTGTCTCATGGCCATATCATTGATCTTGCTTGCTCTAGCGCTAATTCTGATTTGGAAAAGTAGATCCTGATGAAACTTGGTATAGATTTGTGGTGCACGCATGGAATTGTTTGATGCTGCTTGAGGAGGTAATAAATCTTTCTAGAGGCCCAAAGATTCAGGTCACCTTTCTCGGTATTTCAATTTCAGGCTTGCATTATTTCTAGAGGCCCAAAGATTCAGTTCACCTTTCTAGGTATTTCAATTTCAGGCTTGCATTATTTCTAGAGGCCCAAAGATTCAGTTCACCTTTCTAGGTATTTCAGTTTCAGGCTTGCATTATTTCTAGAGGCCCAAAGATTCAGTTCACCTTTCTAGGTATTTCACTTTCAGGCTTGCATTATTTCTAGAGGCCCAAAGATTCAGTTCACCTTTCTAGGTATTTCAGTTTCAGGCTTGCATTATTTCTAGAAGCCCAAAGATTCAGTTCACCTTTCTAGGTATTTTTGTTACAAGCTTGCATTATTTCTAGAGGCCCAAAGATTAAGTTCCCAGTCGGCGGCAAGCGGCCCTGCTACCCATGCCGGTGTCGACCTCAACTCGCAAGGGCCGGCGTCGGAGGGGTTCCCGGGGCTTGGGCTCTACAGAGCCTTCCTCCAGAGCGATGATGGCGAGCTCCTCCCTCGGTGCGTGAGGGGCTCCGGGCTCCCTCCCTATCGTGAATGACTTCCGTGATGAGTTAGCTCATTCTTTGTTTCATGAAGTGTTTTTTTATTTTGTGAAGCTTGATTGACGACTTGTATGTTTAAGTGGGATATCTCATTTGTATGGAAAAAGTAAAAATTGTCATGTTTTGCATGCTTGATTTGTATAGATGGTTCGTTTATGTCAATTGTGAGCGGGAGGAGGCCACAGAAGAGCCGGCCACACCAAGAGGGTGCTTGGATCCAAGGGACTTATTTTAGTCTGACTGAAAATAGTCTCTTTAAGAGGCTAAAGTTCCAAGCACCCTGACTAAAGAGGGGCTAAAACTAGTCTTGAGACTAAAAAATTTAGTCAGGGGTACCCCTACTAAAATGTGGATTAGTCCTCTCTCTCTCCTCATTTAACTCCTCTCCTTTAACACAGGCGAGTTCTGGATTGGAGGGTTTGGAGGATAATAAATGCTCATTAACTTAATTTTAGTCTCTTTAGTATTTGGATCCAAGCATGGGTGAGGCTAGCAAGTTTTAGTCCCACTAATTTTAGTCATGGAACTAAAACATATCCAAGCACCCTCCAAATCCGGTAGGAAATAGGGTCCAAAGTAGTCAAATGATTGACATAGAGCATTTATTGTCAATCTAACCATGCCATCCATACACCTCTTTGGTTTAGAGTTAGTTCAGGGTTAGAATCTAACTCTAACCTCTAACTGAGTTAGAGTTCTCCTCGTCTCGGTTCATCGCCATCATACTTTCCCCATTCCTGTGTTTTCAATATTCTGCGAATCAAAGAGGCCCTTTTTTTGCGGGAAAAATCAAAGAGGCCCTTAGACTGGTTTCGGTCCGGTCATTTTTTATAAACGTGTTATGTCCAAAATTTAATGAACGTGCTCTGGTTTCCACGAAAATAATCCGGTTTCATGTAGTAATTCATTCATTTATTTATTCTTCTGCGGGGGGTTTGCATGTAATTCATGAGGTCTGAAATGTAAAGTACCACGGCATATGCTCCGAGTCGTGCATGCACTACGACCCAGATGCTCTATGTCCCACATGTCGGCGAATGGGAGCACGTGGAAATAGCCTAGGAGTACATATAGGAGGATAAATGCGTGAAATAATATGTACTGTGAAGCGTAGCCGCGGTTCAAAAAGGAGACCTAAAGTGATGACAGCTATAGGTCGCACGCACCCAACTAGTGGTACTAGACATACGACTAATTTCTCCCTCAAAAAAAAAGAGGCACGAGTGCTCAGAACTCCTATTCTATAAACACGAGTCCCATCTGACAACAGCGTCCGTGCTATAGCTAGCTCTCCTCCCTCGTTTCTCTCTTCTAATTCTAAACTTGGCCGACGCCCGGTGGGCGGGGTGGGTTTGCTCAACTGCGGCCCCACCTCACAGTGAAAACGTTACGACTGGAATAAAAATGCCATATACTCCCTCCGTTCATAAATATAAGCCTTTTTAGATACTATTTCAAATGGAATACAACATACAGATGTATGTAGACATAGTTTAGAGTGTAGATTCACTCATTTTGTTCCGTATGTAGTAGTCACTTGCTGGAATCTTTAGAAAGACTTATATTTGGGAACGGAGGGAGTACTATACTAATAAAAACATTAAGGCCACGAGGCGATGCAGTGCTGGTTATAGGAGGCAAGAAGAGATGCATCCATCGACGACGTCCACCTCCTCGACTCAGGGCGCCGGCCCACCGAACGGCGCCTAAGTAGCAGCGGCTTTCGTGGCCAGGTCGATGTGCTTCTGAACAATGGCGTCCAAAGATTCCAGCCGCTGGAAGAAGGCCAACGTCTTTCTGTCCTCGCTTGCCTTGTAGTGGCCTATGTAGACGATTTCCTCGTAGACGTGGATGTGCAGGTCGACGGTTTCTTGCATGGCGAGGCGCTGCGCAGCGAGCACGGCCTCGAGGTGCACATTCTTCGTCGTGACCTCCGGCACCTGCAGGGCCACCAGGGCTTGAAAGAGTTCGTCACCATGGAGGCCGATGATGGTGGTAGCCAATGAGGAGCCTGGGCGCGCGGGCTGGAGCAGTACGGCAAGGTCGTCCGCGCGCTTCTTGACGGCGGTGAACTTGCGGATGGAGTTGACCATCATGTCGTCCATGCGAGAGGCGAAGCCGGCGTCGGCGGGGGCTACGATGCCTGTGGTCGCCAGCACCGTCTGGAAATGCTACGCGGTGCGGGGCCGCAGGCCGGCGCCTTGGATGATTTGGCACAGCCGACTGCCGCTCGCGTCCATTGCCTCCATAGGTGCTTGTGGCTTCTGGTCACTTGGTCTTGGATTGGAGTGAGCAGTGTTGCGCAGAGACTTGGGAGTAGATGGATTGGAGTGGTGGGGCGCCTTTATTATATGAGAGTCCAAACTCTGTTGCATTCACATCGTGCTGGCTCTATTCTGCTTCTCCAATTAATTCACTCTGCATGTAATTCAGGATGCATCATTGACCGTTCAACGTCTCGAGAACCGCTACCCTCTCCCTCCTTGGCATTCAACCACCTATGGACCCGTCGACGACGAGGTGCCTATGGTGACTTCGTAAATTTCAAGATGATAGTGTCGTGCGCGTGTGCGTTCATAGGGGTGAGTGTATGCGCGTGTATATGAGCGCTTGCTTCTGTACTGTGTAAAAAAAACGTAAATGCGTGTCAAAAAGAGACTAGTCAGTATACTCAATATTGTGCACCTCGGAGAGGAAAACGATAGAACTAGTACGTATTTATTTACGGTGCAGATTCACTCATTTTGCTCCATATGTACTCCGTCTCGGTGTAGTCTAGTCACTTGTTGAAATCTCTAGAAGTGCAAATACTCCTTTCTGGTTTACAGGGCTATACTAGCAAGTAGTTGTACGTACTAGTACAATAGTGGGCTCACATAGCAATTTTGTCTCATGCAAGAGCCTGGCTATATGCGTGCTCCAATGTTCGCAACTGCAACGTTCGGTTTGCGCTTGGCTCTTCGCCTCTTCAAGAAGATGAACAATGATGTTACTACTACTGCTTCTACAGTGTCGAATCCACTGCTGCATGTCCGTCCACCGCGAGCGGGACGGATAACTTGTTGTAGAAGTACTACTAAGCAAAAGCCTGTCCTCGTTTGCGAGCAACCGCGCGCAAGGGTGAGGGAGAAGGCGTGTAGTAAAATCAAGCTTCTCCTCGTTGTATGAGTTGATGCGACACATCATAGCACTGGCCCCACATGCTTGCCTCTAAACTTGGCTGAAAGACCCGCAGTGTACAATATATTTGCTGCAACCTCTAACATTTACCCACCACAAATTAAAATATATGTGGCCATATGCATCGTTCTGATGCAGAGGCCGGGGAGTCCCCCCCTTTTCGAAAAAAACAAATTAAAATATATATTCCTGTCTTGACCAGATGAGCGTGCAAACTACAATCACCAGGGTGTCAGGTAGGGCCAAAAGACTATTTTAATTTTTTTAAACTTCGAGACGGCCACATAGCATGGAGCCGACCCCAATGATTTTAAGCTTACATGCACGGTACACGCTATCCTAGACTAGTCTACACATGAAACTGCCACATGAGCGTCCGGGCTGCGCTTGGCTCTTCGCCTCTTCGGGAAGTCGAACAATGATGGAGTACTACTGCACTGGAGGAGTACTACAGTACGCTTCTGGCCATCTGACACTGATTGAACTGCTGCATGTCCACCGCGTGCGGGAGGGAGAGCGTGCAGCGAAAGCTTCTCCTAGTCTTGCCAGCCACCATGCTCATGGGCGAGGGAGGGACGCTCCTGCCTTTGCGTGTATGACAGGTGGGCCCGACAGGTGTGTGGCCAACCTGTCATACAGCCAAAGGCAGGTGCATTTAAGTCCGCGAGGGAGAGGATAATCAAACTTCTCGTTGATGTACGAGTTGACGCGACACATCAAAGCACTGGACTCGATATATTTCAATAATTTGCATTTACCGATGCATTAATTACAACGCATGCATGCATGCCGTGACTCTCCTTTTGATACTTGCATGTGTTGATTTAATGCACCTTGAAGTAGTATAAAATATGTGACGGTAAAGCTTTGTAATACCCCGGCCCAAGTCGAGAGATGGTTGTGCACGAGGAGGGCGAGATCATGCAGACCGAACAGGACCCGACGATGGAGCTCTCTAAGGTCTCGATGGACCTCACCGTGCTCCACTGCCCCTTGTGCCTCCGCCCCTTGACGCCTCCAGTGTATGAGGTTCGAATACACCTCGTCCGTTCGGCTGATTGAGCAAGGTGCAGGTTTCTTGATTGACGTGCTGTTCGATTGATTTCTACAGTGCAAGGGAGGGCAACTGGCCTGCACGGACTGCCACGTCGAGCGCCCCGGGAACCAGCGGCAGTGCCAGAAGTGCAAGCACGGCGGTGGCTTCGATGTGCGGAACACGGCGGTGGACTCCGTCCTTTCGTCGGTGAGGGTGGAGTGCCCGCACGAAGGTTGTGGGCTCTACGTCACTTACCACAAGCTCGCCGATCACCAGAGCGTGTGTCCGCTCGCGCCCTGCAAATGCCCCGTGCCCGTCTGCGGCTACGAAGGCCCGCCGCCGGCGCTCTACCACCACATCAGCACCGCGCATCCCATGCCCGTGCACAGGATCCAGTACGGCAAGGTGCTCCAGCTGCAAGTGCCACTGTCGAAGCCACGGCTCTTGCTGTTCGCGGAGGAGGACCGCCGCGCGTTTTTCTTGGTCGGCGGCGTGCTTGACATCGGCGCGCCTATCGCCGTGTCGGTCGTCTACATCAGAGCGGGGGCATCCCCACTGCCGCACAATGTTGCGAGGCTAGAATGAAGAAAACTCTTGGTGTGGCGACCCTGGCGTTGCTGTTCTTCTAGTTGCTGCTGGGCTTCCTTCAGTTTCCTGGTTTCTTTTGATGTAATAATCAGTTTAGGATGTGGATTGTGCCATCGGTTGTGAAATGTTGGGTTCTAGCGCGGATGTTTGGCCTTTGTTGGCCTCTTGGGATGTTGCGATTTCAATCTGGTAGCTTTTAGTCCTTCGTGTTAGGCTGGAGTTGTGCTGAACTTCTTGTGAATTGTGGTGGTTTTCAGTAATGAAAATCGGAAAGGGCAAGCCCTTCTTTGATCAAAAAAAAATTAATCGTCCTTGTATATTCATCAGTCTTGCTATAAGTCGCAGTAGATGCTATATAGGTCCGTTGGATCTTACATCAAGATCCGTGCTTTCAGATTTTCTTTTTTCTCTCTTAAATCTCAGTCGAGTGAGACATAGCCACGCCATTAAACAGAGGCTCGTGCACCATTAATGGAGACCTTGGGAGAGAGATGGACGGCAGATGGAGGTCAAAGGGCTCTCCTCCCGATAAGCATGCGCAGGGGTCTGATCGCACGCCTCTCGTACTCAAATAGCTACCCTGCACGGCGCCTCCTAGCTAATAAAAAATGGGGACGCGTGGCGGCACGTAAATGGTACTAGTAAGTAGAACGCCCACGGTTTCAATAATACTTGTGTTTCCGATTGTAACATGACAGCACTTGTTCCAAAATGACTTTGTTGATTGTTAATGTGTGCGCCTTCGCAAATCGGACTGCAAATTTACCACAGCATGTTGGTGCCATGTCATGGCACCAAGTCAAGTTTCATTATTTTCATGCGTGTTTTGGATTTACAGGAATTAAAAAACTAAGTTTCTCAATGTTTCCAACCCAGCCACGACGCCCAGAATTTTGAATTTCATTCCCATTTCTTGCATGGAACCTAGAAATTTACCCGAGGACACACATGTGATTTTTCAACCAACTTTGGTGCACTGGAACATGTGCTTGTATTTCAAATTTGAATGATGCACACAAAGGTGACACGTTCCCTCCCAGAACCACGAGCCTTCTTGAGAGAAGCTCCGATTTGCAAGAAGCTTATACCAAAATTTGTTCCTATTCGGCCAATTTTTTTACCACGACATGGTACTACCATGACATGACACCATGCCAAGTTTCATGATTTTAAAACCAAGTTTCTCAATGTTCTCGACCGAGCCACGATGCCGAGATGTTTGAATTTTATCTCATTTTTTGCATGGGACCTACTCCCTCCTTCCATCTATATAGGGCCTAATGTGTTTTTCTAGACAGCCATTGACTATTGACAAGGTTAATAGCACATGAGATGTATACTATGAAAATTATATTATGGAAGCTCCTTTGACATACAAATTTGAAGGTAGGCTTTGTGTAAGTTGCATGTCATATATTATTGCTCTAACGTTTGGTCAAAGTTAGCCTCGAAAAACACATTAGGACCTATATAGATGGAAGGAGGGAGTAGAAATTCACCCGAGGACACAAATGTGATTTTTCAACCAACTTTGGTGCACGGGAGCATGTGCTTGTAGTTCAAATTTGTATTATGCACATTAAATGACCAAAAACTCAATTAATGTGTAAATAAGGCCAAACGAAGCCGGAATAATTCCAAAATTTAACAGGGCACTCATGTAGTTCTATGTTGCCTTTGTAAATAAACTCAAGGGGGACAACGTATATCGTTTCGCACTCAAAGGTGGCACGTTCCCTCTCAGAACGACGAGCCTTCTTGAGAGAAGCTTTGGTTTGCAAGAAGCTTATACCAAAATTTGTTCCTATTCGGCCAATTTTTTTTACCACAACATGGTAGTACCATGACATGACATCCATGCCAAGTTTCATGATTTTCAGACGTGTTTTGGATTTACAAGAATTTTAAAACCAAGTTTCTCAATGTTCTCGGCCGAGCCACGATGCCCAGATGTTTTAATTTTATTCTCATTTCTTGCATGGGACCTAGAAATTCACCCGAGGACACAAATGTGATTTTTCAACCAACTTTGGTGCACGAGAGCATGTGCTTGTAGTTCAAATTTGACTTATGCACATTAAATGACCAGAAACTCAATTAATGTATAAAAAACGACAAACGAACCCGGAATAATTCCAAAATTTAATAGGGCACTAATGTAGTTCTATGTTGCCTTTGTTAAGAAACTCAAGGGGGGGGCAGCGTATATCATTTCACACTCAAAGGTGGCACGTTCCCTCTTAGAACCACGAGCTTCCAAATCGGCCCAATTTTTTACCACAACATGTTAGTGCCATGACATGACACCATGCCAAGTTTCATGATTTCCAGGCGAGTTTTGGATTTACATGAATTTAAAATCAAAGTTTCTCGATGTTCTCGGCCGAGTCATGACGCCCAGATGTTTGAATTTCATTCTCATTTCTTCCATGGGACCTAGAAATTCAACCAAGGACACACATGTGATTTTTCAACCCACTTTGGTGCACCGGAGCATGTGCATGCAATTCATATTTAGATTATGCACATTAAAAGTCCAGAAACTCAATTAATGTATAAAAAGGCCAAATGAACCCGAAATAATTCCAAAATTTAACAGGGCACTCATATAGTTCTATGTTGCCTCTGTAAATAAAATCAGGGGGGAGGCTGCGTATATCGTTTCGCACACAAAGGTGACACGTTCCCTCTCGAAACCACGAGGCTTGTTGAGAGAATCTCCGGTTTTGCAAGAGGCTTATACCAAAACTTGTCCCAATTCAGCCAAAAATTATATGTATGAAAACAGGGTTTAGATTATCCCAAACATCTCGCTACCTAGACCAATAATGTACTATGATTTGAATTCAACATAAAATGGATACAAATATTTGAATTGGAGAGCGTATGGTACATGTAGTTCATAGTGAAATATGATTACTGCTATATGTATGTTTTTTGTTATCAAGATAATATTTAAATTATTGTATAACTTGACAACAATCGCATTCAAATAAGGAAAATTGATTCAAATTTAGTCCATATGGTAGACGACAATATATATGTTCACATGGTGGAGTAAAATGTTCACATATGATGGAAGATCAGAATGTACGACTACATCAACTAGAAACCGCAAGGTCACCTAACGATATATTCGAATTCAACATAACATGGATTCAAAAATTGAAATTCGAGATCATGGCATCTGTAATCATATAAAAAGGGACATTACTCTTTCTTTGGCGGGAATTGATTTGTTTTTTGTTGTTGTTGAGGGAAGTGCGAATAGATTTGGTACTATGCAGGGTAATCTTGTTCTCCCGATTTTTTTACATTTTTCTTGTAGTTTTTTCAATGGCATCTATAGCAATATAGTAAAAGGGGACATGACTCTCTTGTGTCTTGTATGAATTGTTTTTTTACACGTTAAGTTTGTTCTGCCGAACAAGGAATCCGCACCTTGTTATCCCGAAATTTTCAAGCTCGAGTATCTTTTGTCTCACCTGCTTTGAAACTCCTGCTTCTTCAACCCGCACCGCGCCTTGTTATCCCGAAATTTGGACGCGCACGAGAACTCCCTCCTCATCCGAAATCGCTCCCGCAGCCTAGACACGTGAAATCCCCCTTCTACCCCTCAGCCGGAAATGAAGCTCCACGTCGCGGTGTCAAAACCGGTGGGGGTACGCTGGTAACTTACCCTACATTTCGGACAAGCGCGTCCCTAAGCTTGGCTCCCCCTCCCCCCATTCGTACACCGAGGCCGCCAAAACCTGTGAAACCCCACGCTCCTCCGTCGGCCTGCCGACCGCCGCCCAGCCGGAGACTCTTCCCCGACTACGTCGTCCACCGCAATAGCTCACCGTCCCTCATCCACCGCACCGGATGAGGATCCGTTGTCGATCTCGTCGTCCCGCTGGATCAGCCGCCCCGTCCTCCACCTCCAAGGAGCTGCCCGACGTTCGCCTCGTCTATCGTGCCACCTCAATCCCCACAACGCCGTCTTGACCTGCCCCACCGGAACCGTAGCACCCTCACCAATTCCTCCGATGAAGCCGAGGCCAACTCGGCGCCACCAAGGAGGTTCTGCACTCACCACTGCATTTTATCTTTTATTCGATCTCACGGGGCTGCCGGTGCTCGATACCGAGCAGACATGGCGTGTCTCCATCGATGACGCCGTCGCCGGCCACATCATCCACGGCGTCTCTCCCCCATGTCGTTGCTTCCTCGGTGGCGACTTCAACAACGGCACTAGCTGCAGCTGCTCCGGCTCTCGCTCACGCTTCGGCTCTGTTCTTGCTGTCGGTCGCGCTGCTGCACTGCTCCTGCTTTCGTTCATGCTGCTGCTCTGCTCTTGCTCTCGCTTGCGCTGCTGCTGCTGCACGACCTCCGGCAGCTACAGGAGTTGCTGCTTTAGCACTCGCTCGCGGTGCTACTGCACGACTTGCTCTCTGCTAGTGCGTTCCCTGCTCGAGCATCTGCTGATTTAGATCACTTCTTCTCTGCTACTAGTGCTCGAACGCCCTAAACATCTATTGCAATGCTCTGTTACTAGTTCAATCAGTTTCGACAGTAAAATTCAGTTTCGACTGTGAAGTTCATTTTCTTCAGTTAAGTTCAGAGTGAACAGTACTTACAGCATCTGTCGGAGCGGCCATGGCGCGGCTCATGCGTTTTACATATAGCACTTTTTGGTGATGTATTTTACATCATCTATTGCAGATGATATTAGGGTCCCACTTCAGATTAACATTGTCTATCTTGTCATGCTTCAGCCTCGTCGCCGTACACCTTAGCGGAGCTGCTCCAACAACGAAACCGTCCATCACAGCAGAGCAGTACCCTCGGCGCCGTTTCCAGAGGCCTCGGATCTTCTTCCCCGCCTGCGACAGTCACACCAGCATCATCACCATCCTCCACGTCCAACCCAATGATGCTGAGGTCCACAAGGCTATGCCAAAGAGGTTGTCCACTCATCACATCACTTTGTTTCTCCATTCCTCTGTTCCAATTCATGTGAGCCAAACACCCAGGTTGACTGAAATCCTATGTTTCCAAATGCTATGTTTTGCACGTGCATTCCTATCCTATTCCTGTGTTTTTCCTGTCCCTGCGTTTATAGAATCCTCCAATTCTAAGGAGCCCTTACAGATTTACTTCATTTTCAGATAGGCGTCAAAGAAAACTCTGTGTGTTATGTCCTGCTCCTGCCGTGCCGTCATCCACCCTGCCTGAGGTGCACCATCGATAGAAGCGTTCACTGCAGCAGAGATCCCCCTGCAGACTTCCTTTCGCCGCCTCAGATCATCTTCCCCGTTGCCGGCAGCCACGCCAACTGCATTACCATCATCGACTGAGTAGATGAACCTAAGGACTACACAGTTCCGGAAGAGAGGTCGCAGTCTTTCGTGTTTGCTTACGTTATACATCGGTTATTATTACCTGCTACTTTATCATTCAATCTTGAGTTTTGAATTGCCCATGGGTCTCATATCGAGCCAGCAACGAATAGTATCTGTCTACTATCCGGTTCATCTGGGGTCTTCTATGTGGTTCGTGTTGGGTGGGCAACAAACAATAGATGATCCATTGTCTATCTTTTTAAACTGAAGCTATAATCTACCTGCTATCATTAGTTTTGGATCCATCCACTCATTTGCTACCATCAGTCTTGATTTTTGCATGCACCCCTTAGGCCTTACAAAATCTAACTATTTTTTTAATTATGCATGTCAGATATTGTACACAATCGTACTGAACATGTAGAGAAAAAGAGAAGACCGTTGCGTGCGAATATAATGTCATGCAGACGCCGCTCCATGGTGGGCGAAGTGCCCCCCTCCTGCATTTCCAGATTGTATTCCAGAGGAAGATAACAGTTCAGATGGAGATTCAGAAGGAGCCGACCATGCCTGTTTACCACCTGAGGTGTTTGCTCTAACCTGGCATGCTGATGTTGGTCATATCATGCATATGGCGCCTTGCATTGCTTACATTATACATCTTATATGTCATCAGCTTAGTTTAGATTTGCTTTGTGTGAATGCCACCTGTTTGGTTTCTATATCATACTCCCACCATTCCTAAATATTTGTCTTTTTAGAGATTTCAACAAGTGACTACATACGGAACAAAATGAGTGAATCTACACTCTAAAATATGTCTATATACATCCCTATGTGGTAGTCCATTTGAAATCTTTAAAAAGACAAATATTTAGGAACGGAGGGAGTATATGGGAATTATGCAATGGCATCTTCTTTAGCCAGGCATCATATACGTGAATCATGCAATGCCATCCTGTTTAGCCAGTCATCGTACATGTGAATTGTATTGTGCCATATTTTTTCCATAATGTATTCCATTTGTCAACAATGTTTATACATTCATCTACTCTTCCTGTGCATTAGCCATTTGAGTCGGTCATGGGAAAATCTGGAGTGAAAACAAGGTCTTCTGAGCAGTCAGTGCTACCCGTCGATGCAGATTTCTTGCTGGTTACAAATAGCTCCTCAGAGGAGGATTCAGAGAGAGATGACCAGTCGTATTCCCCCCCCCCCGAGGTGCATGCTCTAACTTGGCTGGGTTATATTGCTCATATCATGCATATGGTGTCTTGCATTGCCATGCCATCTGCTTAGATTAGACATGCTTTGTGTGAATGCCTCCCGTTTGCTTTCTATATCAGATATGTGAATTATGCAATGCCATGTTTTTCAGCCAGTTATCATATATGTGAATTATGCACCGCCATGGAGCCAGGCATCATATATGTGAATTATCTCAAGCCATCTTTTTTTTCATTACGTATTCCATTTGTCGACAATCTGTGTATATTGAACTACTCTTCATGTGTATCAGCCATTTGAGCCGGTTATGGAAAAATCTGGAGTGAAAACAAGGTCTTCAGAGCAGGCAATGGTACCTGTTGAAGCATATATATCGATGGTTACAGGGAGCTCCTCAGAGGAGGATTCAGAGACAGATGACCGGTCCTATATCCCACCTCAGGTGTATGCTCTAAGTTGCAATGTTTATATTTCTCATATGATGCATATGGTGTCTTGCATTGCTTAGTTTAGACATCATATGCACAATATTGAATTCTATCTGCTTAGTTTAGAGATCATACATGCGAGTGCCAGCTGCTTAGTATATGAATCAATTATGTCAATTATATCATGCCATCCTGTATAATTAGACAACATGTATGTGAATTATTTCATCCCAACCTATTTTAGAAAGACATCATATAGTTTTGTCATGTCATCCTGTTTAGGTACTCATCATATGTTGAATTATGCCATTATATCCTGTTAAGTTATCCATCATATATCTGAAACTGTGTCATGCTATCCTGTCTAGTTAGGCATCATATATGTGAAATTGTGTCATGCTGTCCTGTTTGGTTAGACAACATATATGTGAATTACCACATCTGTCTATCATACAATGTCTGTACATTCAATTTCTTTTCTTGTTTATCAGCAATTTGAATTGGAGGGGGTGATGGCAGTATCTAAGGGAGTAAAAACCCGTTCTTCACAAAAGACAGTGCTAACAGTCGATGCAGATAGAACCATGGTTGTACTGGCCCACAAACTAGCCCCACCACACATAATCGAGACTCTTCCAGATTGCACACTTACACCGTTGGGCAGAGAACCAGCTACAACCCATCTAACCGCAACCCCAGCGGATAGTAACCCACTTATAGTTGACAAAGCACCATGTCCACCACATAGTACCCCCACACGAGCAGTTTGTAAAGCTACTGCAGTGCCCAAAGCACGAAGACCACCACAGCTAACCCAAACTCCATGTTTAAAGCAGAAGAGCAACTGTTCTCAGGTCAGATTCCGTAGCTATGGTCCATACTCCTTTGCTGTTGCATCACTGTATTTACTCATACCAACTACTTTCGAATTTGAAGGATCCAATTGAAACTCCAATAGCGCAACAGGTATGTTTTAAACCTATTTCTTTAACTGGATTGCTGTTCTAACTTCTTGCTCTATGTTGATTTCAGTTTAAGTTGTATAAACAGTTATGTTCTCATGTGATGCACATTGCAAGTGCTGCCAATGCTGTGTAGTTTCTCACACTTATATTCTGTCTATGCTGCTGTGTCTTAAAAATATATGAGTTGAACTGTGTCTCTATCTTGATTAGGGAAGATAAACTAGAATGATATGGACAATACAGTGACCATAGTACATAGATATATGTTTGTTTCATGCTGTTATCCTGTCCACCTTACTACTGAACCGGTTTACCAAAATGAGTTTCGTATACTACAAGCTAAACCTATGATGTGTCTGCTTGTTTCTCTTGTAGTATGCAAACAGAATATTGGAGAAGAGCACCCCACTATGCAATGGTAGAGAAAGTAATGCAGATAAGGTTCAAGATAGTGAGACAACCCTGTTGGTCTCCAAGAAAGGTGATAACAACGATCTTGTAGACAGTGAGAAAACCCCACAGTCCTGCGTTGATGTAGTGTTCGAGTTAATGGCCAGTACCGCTAGCACAAGCTCTTCGAACTCGCTGCCTGAATCACTTTGGCTTCTTCAGTCTCAGCTACAAGCTGAAAGGCATCAGTCAGCTATGCTGCGGCAAGAAGCCGAAGGACTGAGGAAGTCCCTGCAGAATTCAGATGCGTACTTTCTTGTGCAACAGCAAGCGCTGGAGGATTTAAGCGCCAAACAAGAGAAAGTTAATAAGCTTGCTAAGCATCTTGCCAGCATTATGGGTACCCAGGATATTGTTTCTTGAACTCTTCTGAAGTGGTTTCAGTTCTAGACTTGTTTTGCTGCGGCGTTTATATGCTGCTTTGTTCCCTATATTTGCACTGGTGGCGAACTTTGATGCCCAGTGGATGTAATATGTGTAATAGTCGTGATAGCCTAGCATAAGTTGCTTGCTTATTTATTTCCTTGTTGTCTTGTTTATTTGTTTGCTTGTAGTCAGTGCAGTTCTTTTTCCGCGTTTTGCTAGTGGCTGCAATAACCTATTTTTTAAAACTAGGCCACAATAACCATGGGCTAATATTTACTGTAGTGACACTGGGCCTCCTACAGGCCGTAGAAACAGTGGGCCTTCTACGGGCCATAGAAACAGTAGGCCTTCTACAGTCCGTAGAAACAATGGGCCTTCTACGGGCCGTAGAAACAATGGGCCTTCTACGGGTTGTATCATCAATGGGCCTTATACGGGCCGTATGATCGATTGGCCAAACATGGGCCAATAACAGGCCGCATTATGGCCGTAAACAGGCTAGAATTGGAATCGTCCGTTCATGGGCCGACCATAATGGGCCATCGTTAATAGGTCGTATTTGATGACGCTATGAAAACGGCCTAACGTATTAATGGGCCGACTGTAACCACGGGCTGAATTTGGCCCACAAGCAGAAAATGACAGTAACGGGCCGTAAGTAAACGAATGCTGGAAATGAGCCCAAGAATAAATGGGATCTGAGAAGGCCGAAAGATAACATGGGCTGGAAACGACCCAATTGAATAACGGGCCGTTAATGGGTATAAAGTGATACACTGTTCATTACGGGCGAGTTTCACCATGGGCCGTTAATGGGTGTAAAGTGATACACTATTCATTACGGGCCAGTTTCACCACGGGCCGTTAATAGGCCAAGAGTTACATAGGGCCTCATATGGGCCAAAAGATGTCATGGGCCATACATGGGCCAGAAGTGAAAACGGGTTGGAATCATATTGGATGGCCCAGATGACGCTACTGGGCCTAATTCGGATAGGGCGTAACGGGCCTTGGGTTAGCGGGCTGTAAATGGGCTATATGCGAACAGGCCATTAACAGGCTTTCCATGGGCCGGCCCGCCACCTTTTGACCAAGTCAAACGGGCCGGCCTTTTCACAGGAATGGGCCTCTGTTGGGCCGTGCCACGTGTCGATGTATCATAGGCGCCTTCTGTCCAATGAGTGGATGACATCTGTCCCAACGATGAGCCGACACGTGTTTCCTCTAGCCAATGATGATTTTACACGTGGAAAATCCCCATTGGTCGTGGCTGTTAACGGGTTATCAGATCCAAAACCCGACCCGATAGCTTAACGGCGTTCCGTTACGGTGGATGCCACGTGTCGGTCACCCTTGAAGAAAGCACTTCTGTGACGCGCGATTTATCGTCATGGAAGTGCACACTTCCGTGATGATAATTTTGGTAATGTCATGGAACACTTCTACGACAGCACAGGTATGACTATCTTGATTCTGTCATAAAATCGTCATGGATGTACATGCATGACAAAAAACGCGACCTACTGTGACAAACACATATCATCACGGAAGTGTATTTTTTTGTAGTGTGCACCATAGAGGGCGCCACTGAGTTGAGAGGACTTGTGTGCGGCAGCAATCCTCGGTGGGGAGAAGCGAGATGATCTCCTCAAGGATGACGTCCGGGAGATCGCTGATGCGGTCCACTTGAGATTCTACCGGTTCCTCGGATTCGGGTGGGGGGGCTAGCTGCTTCTCCCCGCGCTGCCGGGTGCGGGATCTACAACCGGCGTCGCCGCTGGCGGGAGCCTCATCTTCTTGGCGTTGGGGCCAGCCGACTCCATTTTCCTTGTGGGCATCACACCGAGCTCACGGGTTTGAGCAGAGTAGCCAGAGATGAGTCTAGTGGCAGTGCGAGTGGGGAAGAAGGAGGGCTGGGGTTTTCTATAGGAGTGGAAGAAGAGGAGCAGGCGTTTTCTGTACGAGTGAGGAAGAAGGTGAGCAGGGGTTTTCTGGACGAGTGAGGAATATGGGGAGCGGGGGGAATTGGAGGGATAAGGAAGCGGGAGAGTGAGCTGCAGTATAAGTGGAAGCGAGGAGGAAGGAGGGTTTTTCTGGGATCGCCTCCTCTTCAAGAAATATGGGCTTCTCCTCGCAAAAAACAAAAACAAATGGGCTTTAAGATGGATAGGATTTTGTATCGGCCCAGTCGGCTGCCCATGTTTAGTACTGGAGGGCCTTGTGCTAGAGGCAGCCCGAGACACTCTCCAGCTTATTGCCCATTCGAAAGAAAAAAAAAGATGCCTCTAGCTTATGGCTACTCATCGGTAACCTTTTTCAACTTGGCATCCACCAAATTAGAGGATGCGGTACTGGATGCAGACACTCACACTGGTTGCGTAGCGCGGCAAAGTGAGGTGTCAAATAACAGGCCTACAATATACTTACTAGATTGTGAAGGTCCACAAGCTAGTCAACATTCACATTAAACTAAGCTTGAGAAGATACAGTATGCATACTAACATTCAGAAGAACAAAAGTTCAGCATGTTTATGCATCTCAATGATTCACCATACTATAACCAGTACAAAGCTGTGAGAAGGTGTGGAAATAAAGAAAATCGGTCGATGCTTCTCTGAGCAAAGGGCCTCCCTGTGCACGCATTAATTTCCTGGGCATGCTTGTTTCTTCTCAATGTTGCGAGCACTTTGAGCATGTTGGCAACTCCACAGCTAGCTAGCTGCCTCATCTTGCAATTGATGCTGACACATTTGCAGCAAACACATGAGGCAACAGAGATGACTCAACATGAGTCCATATTGTGCAGTTCCCCTGGAATCATCTTCATTGTCGTGAATCTAAAAAGATAGGAAAACAATAGCTATACTTAAAAGGTGTTGCAAAACAGTAGCACATATCAATAGCTCGGCATGACAAAAACACGGTCATCTGGACGAAGGGGATACTGACCTGCCTGAGGAAGATTATATATAATTTCATAAGTCCTTAGTTGATTTCCACCTTCGGTTGCACTGCTTGTTTGCTCCTCCACAGATGACAGGATCGTTTCGCACTGCAATCAGCAAGTCAACGTACGAATAAGCTTATTTCATCTTGCGGTGGTCATTGTACCTAGTTACGAATGTAGGAATACCTGGAGCACCATGAGGTTAGCTGACAGGAGGTAGATGCAACCATATAAATTTTTTGCGGTGCTACCAAAATTGAGTTTTGTATCCCTTTCCGTTATGAGAATTCTTCTTGAAGTTGGTAGAATGTGATGGCTTGTTCTTTGCATCAAACTTGCCTTTCCCCTGAGATTTGTCCTTGTTGTTTTGGGGCTAGTTGGGCTAGAAGTTCTTCTCGTGTACCATGTGGGCACTAGAAGCTCCCTCAGCGACCCGATCACGTGTGTCTTTTGCTCTCGCCTTCTCTTCAAAATCAAGAGTGCTAATGAGATCTGAAACGGAAAACTCATGTCTCTTGTTTTTCAGAGAAGCGGCAAAATTGTTCCATGAAGGTGGAAGCTTGGCAATGATGGTCCCAGCAACAAATTTGTCCAGCAACACACACTTAAATTACTCAAGTTCCTTAGCGAGTGACTGTATCTCATGAGCCTGCTGAACAACAGAGCGCTCATCAGTCATCTTGTAGTCACAGAATTGCTCCATGACGTACAACTCGTTGCCAGCGCCCGAGGCCCCAAACGTGGCCTCGAGGGCAGCCCACATGTCTTTGCCGCTGTTAAATGACATATATGAATCCACAATGGAATCATCAAGAACACTCAGCAGGGCGGCTTTGAAGAGGGTATCCATGTTCTCAAAAGCTTCCTGCTGTGTAGGATTAAGATCGCCCTCAGGCTTACCCTTAGTGGCATCATAGTTGTACATGATCTAAAACCAATATACTGCTCTTGTGCGCCACCTTTTATATTGCACCCCCTTAAAAGTAGGCGGCTTCAAAAGCGCAGCAAAACCACTCAGAGTAAATTGCCTATAATCAGGTTTTTGGATTGGATTGTTGAATATATGAGCAATTTACTATGAGATTTAATCCAAATCAAAAGTAAATAGATCATGACGGCAATTGCAAAGATCAAAGTAATGATGCGGACTAAACCAGGAGGACAGAATCACATACTGTACAGCGGGAGCAGAACCGCTGTGGTTGATGTTGTCACTCATGTCGTTGATGAAGAGGTTACCGAGGTCGGGGAAGAAGGCTGTCGTTGAGGAAGTCGTAGCTGGCAGCAGTCACAGGAGTGTGCTCCCCAAAAACCTGATCGTCCCTCTCCCGTACAGGATCACCAAAGGCGCGGTTCAGAGGACTACTGTCCCTTCTCGTGGTGCACGCCGGAAGGAGGGCTGGAGAAGAATTGCGTGGCGGTGCTAAGATCTAGAATGGTACGAAACCATATGATACAGCGGCGGCTAGGGTAGAGCCTGTCAGGTCTGTCGTGCGAGTAAGACCAAGTATAATAGTAGGCCTTTGGCCCAAACCCCACGTCCAAGTCAATAATAGCCCCACTATCCAAAAGAATCAGAAACGGCTGAGTAATTAAGGCATCCGTTAATTATTAATTAATGACTTAATAAATTTTCCGACCAACAAAAATATAGAACACGTGCATAGCTTTTGTCCTTGGACAGCTCATTCCCGAAGAGCGCGCGCGTAGGTATCCTATTATCATGCTCCTGCAAATGCTAGAATAGATCACATTATAAAGTGGTGCAACTCACACTCACCTAGCAGTATGGGACTAAACTTTAGTCCCACTCACACCACACTTAGAGCATGGTTAATAGTATAGCCAACATCCGGCTATATAAAGTTGACACATCATCTAGAACCAACCTAATAGCCTGCTAGTACAATAGTTAGTCCCTTTAATATAATACTATATCATTAATAATGGCCCACCTTTTTCTCACAAAGTATGTTGGAGCTCCTGCTACAACCGGCTACAAGTTTACAACCTGCTTCTCTTGTCTCTCCTCTTCTCTCTCCTTCAACTAAGCACAAATACTATATTTAAATCCTTATAGCCCGTTTATGTCATTTAATTGTAGTACTTGGTCTAAAGTTACTCTCCACTGTGTAGTCTGAAATGCCGGCGTGCAGCGGGCGGTGCCCTCGGTCGGCGCGCCGCTTCAACGGCGGAAGTCGTGAGAGCTCGCGTCGCCCTGACTTGCCATCAATGTGGAGCGGCGGGCTCAGCTGGCGCCGGGCGGGAAGCACGCGCGGGAGGGGGGAGGGGTTTTTGGTGGGCCAAGAAGGTGAGAAGCCAACTTGGGATCGGTCCGGACGGGGAAATATCATGTGCTCCCATACTCACTAGTTTCATGCATATGACGCTAGTCTATGTTACTACTCCCTCCTTTCCGGTTTATAGGGCTTATCTCAAAATCTTAGTTTTTCCATTTTATAAGGATCAATTTGGTTGTTCCCCATCACAAGTTTAGATTTCAAGGTGCATTAAATAATTGCATGCAAGTATTAAGAGAAAATTGACCAATGCATGTACTTTATGCATGCATGCATTGCAATTAATACAATGGTAAACATAAATTTTTGAGGAAAACAAGAGCATTAATTGGGTGCTTTTGCAAATTACAAAAAGTATTCCACCACTCATCATCTACCTTGGTTGGTGAGATTTTCAAATTGAGCCCTATAAACCAGAAAGGAGGGAGTAGTACAGTAATGTTATGATGGCTTCATTTATTAGCTTGTAGACTCATCTTGTCTTGGGAAACACTATGTTGCAGTAACATATTATGTTACCACTTCTCATTAACTACTTGCCACATAAGCAAAATTTTCTTGGAGTGCGCTAAGTTACTCCCACTATAACTAGCCGTACAAAGTGTGGGCTATGTAGAGGGCATAGTAAGCAAGCTTCTCATCGTTCTGCGAGTTGACATGACACATCAAAGTAGTACTTTTTTAAAATGTACATCAAAGTACCAGTGTAGTAGTCCCCAAAAAGGGCCGACCATGTCCATGGCTACCATCCCATCCCGTGCTCCTTCTGAGTATGTGCACGATTCACGTGCCATTCAAGAAAAAAACTGCATACGTTCCATTGAAGAAAAAAAATTAAAAACAAACACGCCACTGCGTCATGGTCGAACTTTGATTCGTCCACGCGTGGTTCCCGACCCTCCACTAAGTGAACAACTACCAAACACGTCAAATTATCACGTGAGCTGCCTCTTCATCCAGAAATGAGCTCCACCGTGTACCCGCACGCGTGTGTTAGGGAATGAGGCACAGAGTACGTGTGCCCGTGCATGCAATTTTTCTCTTCGTGCATGTACTCCTTTTTTTGTGGGTGATTCGTGCACGTACTCGACCTACGTTGGTGACCGTTGGTGAGTCTCACTTATCTCTACACCTCAACATGTACATCTACATCTACATATACCTCTACTATAGTATAGCGAGTTTTAAACATGAGACCGGCCATTTTCTTGCATGACACGACCAGCCCGTATCGCTTCTTGCTCCTCGTCACTCTCAAAGTGCGTCCGACAGGTGATTTAGCCGTCGATTGAGGTCGGCTCGCTCACACTCGGTCCCATATGTTATAAATCTAAAAAGAATACTCTGACCAGCGGACCATTGAAAGAAGTATATTTTTTACCTCAAATGTAAGTTGATGGACAAATAACCCCCAAAGTCAATTTTGGTATGATTTTTACCCTCAAATCTCTAAAACCGGGTATATCACCCCCTTGAGCAGTTTTAGAGTTCACATGTTAGAGTTTAGGCGGTTTTGATTATTGACTAGGAATTGACTAATTATTTACACTATTGAAATGGCAACGACACCGTCGGAAGCCGCGGATGTCGTCGGAGATGTACCCCGACCTTCCCTATGAGGAGAGGAGATCATGCGGGTGCCTTTCAAGCTCAAGGGGTCGTCGGGCTACCTCGTTGGCTCGTCGCCCGCCTACCTCTGGTCCTCCCAGAGCCTCTATCATTGTTGCGCAGCTCACGGTGGCGCTCATTTGCAGGTGGGCGCTGCTAGCTAGGAGACATAGTTGAGTTAATCAAGCCCTACTTGAAAATCAATTGTGTCCTTGGCCTAAGCTCTGCCACTACTAGAAGAAAACTCCTGCAGAGGAGGCCGATGAGAGGCAGCACCGTGCTCCCTACATTGGTCGTTTGATTCATAGGATAGAATGCTATAAGATTTTTCCCATGTAATTATTTGTTAATTGGCAATCTAGCATCCACCCAACTTTTTTTTCACTTCCTTTGTTTTTCCTGTGTCAAACACTCTGTTTTTTAGGGGAACACTGTGTTAATGATATGGGATTCAAGTGGACATGCCACTCCAATCCTTTATTTTTCTTTACGAAGAGAGTACTTGCTGTTGCAAGAGCACTGTGCTAATGATGTGCCGCTGCAAGAGCCACCTATATTAATTAAACGTGCAGCAGTTCATTTAGTAGTACTAGGTTAGTAGGTGACCTTGCGCTTGGCTCTTCTCCTCTTTTGGAAGTCGTACAATAATGATGGTACTACAGTAGTACTTATGGCAATCTGACACCAAATGAACTGCTTCAAGCGGTGGACGTGCAGCAGTTCATTTGGTGTCAGATTACCAGTAGTTCATTCGACTTCCGGAAGAGGCGAAGAGGCAAGCGCAAGGTCAAACATTAAATAGTGGGGAGTAACTTATACTAGTGACCAAGGAGGAGGGGAAAACGAGTGAACTTAATGTTTATTTGCTAATTAATAACATTGCATGCAATGAACTAACCGCTGCATGTCGTGTTTGGTAGTCTCAAGTCATTAAAAGCATGCACACCATCTCTTATTGGTTGATATGTCAAGAAACAAGAAACGCGGTAGAAGTTAATGCACTGTGCCTAAGTGTTTTGGGATTATTTGGTTTTCGTAGGATGACTTACACACCTAGACGGAGGGAGTACTACTAGTTGGCATGCATGATACTACTTATAATACTCCCATTACAACTAGCCTAGTAGAATTAAAATACCTAATATAAATGGTCGCTGCCCGATCTCTTTGTCCTCCTCCAGCATCCGACAGAAGAAGAATCATGCAAGACACCGGTTGTATTCGCTGGCGTCGCCACGGCGGTGGCCTTCATGGGATACAATCAGCGGCGGCCTCCCGTGTTCTACTTCTCCTAGATGATGGCGGAGGGCGGGGACGTGTTGCCGGTCACCTCGTCAACATCCGCGTAGTCGCATCACCTTGTCGACATCCGAGGCGGCTTCTTTCTCTGCCCGCATGTCGCGGCTACGCGCGCGTCGACGGCAGATGGCATAGTCGCAGACACTGGAGGCACTGTACAACGCGGCGGCGTCGAGGGCAGCGACGATGCCCGTGCCGCCGTGCTCCCCGGCAACCCGACGTGGAGCAAGTCGGCACTCTTCCTCGAGCTGTATTGGAGAGGCCAGCTGCGGAACCACACACTGGCTTAGTGCGGCAACTGCCTCCGACGGGCTAGGCGAGATAGGTGGAGAAGCGAGCTGCCTCGCTCGTAACTACCGAGCTCGGCGGGCCACCCAGACGGCTTTTATGCCGAAGAACTGCTCTTCCTGCTCGTCGGATGCCGCCGAAAGAGTGGACAAAATGGTGGAAGGAGGAGCTTGGCCGGCGTCCTGCTCCTGAACAGACGTGTGTGACCGGAGTTGGTTTGCATTCCACGCGGGTTTAAATGTAGGTTTTTGAATGCGGCAAGGAGGCAGGTACAGCTGGTAGTGCAGCGGGCAGTGCCCTGGGCCGGCGCGCCACTTCAAATGGCGGACGCAGTGAGAGGTCGCGTCCGCCCTGACCCCCTTGACCGTGGACCTTGACAGTGTATGTCACCTTGTGTCCAGATCCAAGATGCCATGTGTACCAGATGAATGACTCCAAGCTCGACCACCGTGATGCAAGAGGTGCGAGTCGAGGAACACTGTTGGAGACACCCCCCTCAGACTAGCCACAATGGGTAGTAACATAGACTAGTAACATGCTCGTGTTACTAGTCTATGTTACTGTTGGGGAACGTAGTAATTTCAAAAAAATTCAATGCACACGCAAGATCATGGTGATGCATAGCAACGAGAGGGGAGAGTGTTGTCCACGTACCCTCGTAGACCGAAAGCGGAAGCGTTAACACAACGCGGTTGATGTAGTCGTACGTCTTCACGATCCGACCGATCAAGTACCGAACGCACGACACCTCGGAGTTCAGCACACGTTCAGCTTGATGACGTCCCTCGAACTCCAATCCATCCGAGTGTTGAGGGAGAGTTTCGTCAGCACGACGGCGTGGTGACGATGATGATGTTCTACCGACGCAGGGCTTCGCCTAAGCTCCGCAACGATATTATCGAGGTGTAATATGGTGGAGAGGGGCACCACACACGGCTAAAATATCGTATATCAATTGTGTGTTTAGAGGTGCCCCCTGCCCCTATATATAAAGGTGCAAGGGGGAGGCCGCCGACCTAGGAGGAGAGGCGCGCCTAGGAGGAGTCCTACTCCTACCGGGAGTAGGACTCCCCCCTTTTCATGTTGGACTAGGAGTGGAAGAAGGGAAGAGGTGGAGGGAAGGAAGGAAGGGCGGGCGCTGCCCCCTCTCCTTGTCCTATTCAGACTGGGGGGGAAGGGGGGCGCGGCCCTGCCCTAGCCTCCTCTCCTCTCTTCCACCTAGGCCCACTAAGGCCCATTAAGTTACCGGGGGGTTCCGGTAACCTCCCGGTACTCCGGAAAAATCCCGATTTCACCCGGAACACTTCCGATGTCCAAACATAGGCTTCCAATATATCAATCTTTATGTCTCGACCATTTCGAGACTCCTCGTCATGTCCGTGATCACATCCGGGACTCCAACCAACCTTCAGTACATCAAAACATATAAACTCATAATATAACTGTCATAGTAACTTTAAGCGTGCGGACCCTACGGGTTCGAGAACTATGTAGACATGACCGAGACACCTCTCCGGTCAATAACCAATAGCAGAACCTGGATGCTCATATTGGTTCCCACATATTCTACGAAGATCTTTATCGGTCAGACCGCATAACAACATACGTTGTTCCCTTTGTCATCGGTATGTTACTTGCCCGAGATTCGATCGTCGGTATCTCGATACCTAGTTCAATCTCGTTACCGGCAAGTCTCTTTACTCGTTCTGTAATACATCATCCTGCAACTAACTCATTAGTTACAATGCTTGCAAGGATTATAGTGATGTGCATTACCGAGTGGGCCCAGAGATACCTCTCCGACAATCGGAGTGACAGATCCTAATCTCGAAATACGCCAACCCAACAAGTACCTTTGGAGACACCTGTAGAGCACCTTTATAATCACCCAGTTACGTTGTGACGTTTGGTAGCACACAAAGTGTTCCTCCGGTAAACGGGAGTTGCATAATCTCATAGTCATAGGAACATGTATAAGTCATGAAGAAAGCAATAGCAACATACTAAACGATCCAGTGCTAAGCTAACGAAATGGGTCAAGTCAATCACGTCATTATCCTAATGAGGTGATCCCGTTAATCAAATGACAACTTATGTCTATGGCTAGGAAACATAACCATCTTTGATTAACGAGCTAGTCAAGTAGAGGCATACTAGTGACACTCTGTTTGTCTATGTATTCACACATGTATTATGTTTCCGGTTAATACAATTCTAGCATGAATAATAAACATTTATCATGATATAAGGAAATAAATAATACTTTATTATTGCCTCTAGGGCATATTTCCTTCAGTCTCCCACTTGCACTAGAGTCAATAATCTAGATTACACAGTAATGATTCTTACACCCATGGAGTCTTGGTGCTGATCATGTTTTGCTCGTGGAAGAGGCTTAGTCAACGGGTCTGCAACATTCAGATCCGTATGTATCTTGCAAATTTCTATGTCTCCCACCTGGACTAAATCCCGGATGGAATTGAAGCATCTTTTGATGTGCTTGGTTCTCTTGTGAAATCTGGATTCCTTTGCTAAGGCAATTGCACCAGTATTGTCACAAAAGATTTTCATTGGTCCCGATGCACTAGGTATGACACCTAGATCGGATATGAACTCCTTCATCCAGACTCCTTCATTTGCTGCTTCCGAAGCAGCTATGTACTCCGCTTCACACGTAGATCCCGCCATGACACTTTGCTTAGAACTGCACCAACTGACAGCTCCACCGTTCATTGTAAATACGTATCCGGTTTGCGATTTAGAATCGTCCGGATCAGTGTCAAAGCTTGCATCAACGTAACCATTTACGATGAGCTCTTTGTCACCTCCATAAACGAGAAACATATCCTTAGTCCTTTTCAGGTATTTCAGGATGTTCTTGACCGCTGTCCAGTGATCCACTCCTGGATTACTTTGGTAACTCCCTGCTAAACTTATAGCAAGGCACACATCAGGTCTGGTACACAGCATTGCATACATGATAGAGCCTATGGCTGAAGCATAGGGAACATCTTTCATCTTCTCTCTATCTTCTGCAGTGGTCGGGCATTGAGTCTTACTCAATCTCACACCTTGTAGTACAAGCAAGAACCCTTTCTTTGCTTGATCCATTTTGAACTTCTTCAAAACTTTGTCAAGGTATGTGCTTTGTGAAAGTCCAATTAACCGTCTTGATCTATCTCTATAGATCTTAATGCCTAATATATATGCAGCTTCACCGAGGTCTTTCATTGAAAAACTCTTATTCAAGTATCCCTTTATGCTATCCAGAAATTCTATATCATTTCCAATCAGCAATATGTCATCCACATATAATATCAGAAATGCTACTGAGCTCCCACTCACTTTCTTGTAAATACAGGCTTCTCCAAAAGTCTGTATAAAACCAAATGCTTTGATCACACTATCGAAGCATTTATTCCAACTCCGAGAGGCTTGCACCAGTCCATAAATGGATTGCTGGAGCTTGCACACTTTGTTAGCTTCCTTTGGATCGACAAAACCTTCCGGTTGCATCATATACAACTGTTCTTCCAGAAATCCATTCAGGAATGCAGTTTTGACATCCATTTGCCAAATTTCATAATCATAAAATGCGGCAATTGCTAACATGATTCGGACAGACTTAAGCATCGCTACGGGTGAGAAGGTCTCATCGTAGTCAATCCCTGGAACTTGTCGAAAACCTTTTGCAACAAGTCGAGCTTTATAGACAGTAACATTACCATCAGCGTCAGTCTTCTTTTTGAAGATCCATTTATTTTCAATGGCTTGCCGACCATCGGGCAAGTCAACCAAAGTCCATACTTTGTTCTCATACATGGATCCCATCTCGGATTTCATGGCCTCAAGCCATTTTGCGGAATCTGGGCTCACCATTGCTTCTTCATAGTTCATAGGTTCGTCATGGTCTAGTAACATAACCTCCAGAACAGCATTACCGTACCACTCTGGTGCGGATCTTAATCTGGTTGACCTACGAGGTTCATTAATAACTTGATCTGTAGTTTCATGATCATTATCATTAACTTCCTCACTAATTGGTGTAGGTGTCGCAGAAACTGATTTCTGTGATGATCTACTTTCCAATAAGGGAGCAGGTACAGTTACCTCATCAAGTTCTACTTTCCTCCCACTCACTTCTTTCGAGAGAAACTCCTTCTCTAGAAAGGATCCATTCTTAGCAACGAATGTCTTGCCTTCGGATCTGTGATAGAAGGTGTACCCAACAGTCTCCTTTGGGTATCCTATGAAGACACATTTCTCCGATTTAGGTTCGAGATTATCAGGTTGAAGTTTCTTCACATAAGCATCGCAACCCCAAACTTTAAGATACGACAACTTTGGTTTCTTGCCAAACCATAGTTCATAAGGTGTCGTTTCAACGGATTTTGATGGTGCCCTATTTAGAGTGAATGCAGCCGTCTCTAAAGCATAACCCCAAAACGATAGCGGTAAATCAGTAAGAGACATCATAGATCGCACCATATCTAGTAAAGTACGATTACGACGTTCGGACACACCATTACGCTGTGGTGTTCCGGGTGGCGTGAGTTGCGAAACTATTCCGCATTGTTTCAAATGTAGGCCAAACTCGTAACTCAAATATTCTCCTCCACGATCAGATCGTAGAAATTTTATTTTCTTGTTACGATGATTTTCAACTTCACTCTGAAATTCTTTGAACTTTTCAAATGTTTCAGACTTATGTTTCATTAAGTAGATATACCCATATCTGCTCAAATCATCTGTGAAGGTGAGAAAATAACGATATCCGCCACGAGCCTCAATATTCATCGGACCACATACATCTGTATGTATGATTTCCAATAAATCTGTTGCTCTCTCCATAGTTCCGGAGAACGGTGTTTTAGTCATCTTGCCCATGAGGCACGGTTCGCAAGTACCAAGTGATTCATAATCAAGTGATTCCAAAAGTCCATCAGTATGGAGTTTCTTCATGCGCTTTACACCGATATGACCCAAACGGCAGTGCCACAAATAAGTTGCACTGTCATTATCAACTCTGCATCTTTTGGCTTCGACATTATGAATATGTGTGTCACTACTATCGAGATTCATTAAAAATAGACCACTCTTCAAGGGTGCATGACCATAAAAGATATTATTCATATAAATAGAACAACCATTATTCTCTGATTTAAATGAATAACCGTCTCGCATTAAACAAGATCCAGATATAATGTTCATGCTTAACGCTGGCACCAAATAACAATTATTTAGGTCTAAAACTAATCCCGAAGGTAGATGTAGAGGTAGTGTGCCGACCGCGATCACATCGACTTTGGAACCATTTCCCACGCGCATCGTCACCTCGTCCTTAGCCAATCTTCGCTTAATCCGTAGCCCCTGTTTCGAGTTGCAAATATTAGTAACAGAACCAGTATAAAATACCCAGGTGCTACTGTGAGCATTAGTAAGGTACACATCAATAACATGTATATCACATATACCTTTGTTAACCTTGCCATCCTTCTTATCCGCCAAATACTTGGGGCAATTCCGCTTCCAGTGACCAGTCTGCTTGCAGTAGAAGCACTCAGTTTCAGGCTTAGGTCCAGACTTGGGTTTCTTCTCCTGAACAGCAACTTGCTTGCTGTTCTTCTTGAAGTTCCCCTTCTTCTTCCCTTTGCCTTTTTTTGAAACTTGTGGTTTTACTGACCATCAACACTTCATGCTCCTTTTTGATTTCTACCTCCACTGCCTTTAGCATTGCGAAGAGCTCGGGAATTGTCTTATTCATCCCTTGCATGTTATAGTTCATCACGAAGCTCTTGTAGCTTGGTGGCAGTGATTGAAGAATTCTGTCAATGACGCTATCATCCAGAAGATTAACTCCCAGTTGAATCAAGTGATTATTATACCCAGACATTTTGAGTATATGCTCACTGACAAAACTATTCTCTTCCATCTTGCAGCTGTAGAACTTATTGGAGACTTCATATCTCTCAATCCGGGCATTTGCTTGAAATATTAACTTCAACTCCTGGAACATCTCATATGCTCCATGACGTTCAAAACGTCGTTGAAGACCCGGTTCTAAGCCGTAAAGCATGGCACACTGAACTATCGAGTAGTCATCAGCTTTGCTCTGCCAGACGTTCATAACTTCTGGTGTTGCTCTTGCAGGAGGCCTGGCACCTAGCGGTGCTTCCAGGACGTAATTCTTCTGTGCAGCAATGAGGATAATCCTCATGTTACGGACCCAGTCCATGTAATTGCTACCATCATCTTTCAACTTTGCTTTCTCAAGGAACGCATTAAAATTCAACGGAACAACAGCACGGGCCATTTATCTACAATTAACATAGACAAGCAAGATACTATCAGGTACTAAGTTCATGATAAATTCAAGTTCAATTAATCATATTACTTAAGAACTCCCACTTAGATAGACATCCCTCTAATCATCTAAGTGATTACGTGATCCAAATCAACTAAACCATGTCCGATCATCACGTGAGATGGAGTAGTTTCAATGGTGAACATCACTATGTTGATCATATCTACTATATGAATCACGCTCGACCTTTCGGTCTCCGTGTTCCGAGGCCATATCTGCATATGCTAGGCTCGTCAAGTTTAACCTGAGTATTCCGCGTGTGCAACTGTTTTGCACCCGTTGTATTTGAACGTAGAGCCTATCACACCCGATCATCACGTGGTGTCTGAGCACGAAGAACTTTCGCAACAGTGCATACTCAGGGAGAACACTTTCATCTTGAAATTATAGTGAGAGATCATCTTATAATGCTACCGTCAATCAAAGCAAGATAAGATGCATAAAAGATTAACATCACATGCAATCAATATAAGTGATATGATATGGCCATCATCATCTTGTGCTTGTGATCTCCATCTCCGAAGCACCGTCATGATCACCATCGTCACCGGCGCGACACCTTGATCTCCATCATAGCATCGTTGTCGTCTCGCCAACTATTGCATTCACGACTATCGCTACCGCTTAGTGATAAAGTAAAACAATTACATGGCGATTGCATTTCATACAATAAAGCGACAACCATATAGCTCCTGCCAGTTGCCGATAACTCGGTTACAAAACATGATCATCTCATACAATAAAATATAGCATCATGTCTTGACCATATCACATCACAACATGCCCTGCAAAAACAAGTTAGACGTCCTCTACTTTGTTGTTGCAAGTTTTACGTGGCTGCTACGGGCTTAGCAAGAACCGTTCTTACCTACGCATCAAAACCACAACGATAGTTTGTCAAGTTGGTGCTGTTTTAACCTTCGCAAGGACCGGGCGTAGCCACACTCGGTTCAACTAAAGTGAGAGAGATAGACACCCGCCAGTCACCTTTAAGCAACAAGTGCTCGCAGCGGTGAAACCAGTCTCGCGTAAGCGTACGCGTAATGTAGGTCCGGGCCGCTTCTTCTCACAATACCGCCGAACCAAAGTATGACATGCTGGTAAGCAGTATGACTTATATCGCCCACAACTCACTTGTGTTCTACTCGTGCATAGCATCAACGCATAAAACCAGGCTCGGATGCCACTGTTGGGGAACGTAGTAATTTCAAAAAAATTCTACGCACACGCAAGATCATGGTGATGCATAGCAACGAGAGGGGAGAGTGTTGTCCACGTACCCTCGTAGACCGAAAGCGGAAGCATTAACACAACGCGGTTGATGTAGTCGTACGTCTTCACGATCCGACCGATCAAGTACCAAACGCACGGCACCTCCGAGTTCAGCACACGTTCAGCTTGATGACGTCCCTCGAACTCCGATCCAGCCGAGTGTTGAGGGAGAGTTTCGTCAGCACGACGGCGTGGTGACGATGATGATGTTCTACCGACGCAGGACTTCACCTAAGCTCCGCAACAATATTATCGAGGTGTAATATGGTGGAGAGGGGCACCGCACACGGCTAAAATATCGTATATCAATTGTGTGTTTAGAGGTGCCCCCTGCCCCTGTATATAAAGGTGCAAGGGGGAGGCCGCCGGCCTAGGAGGAGAGGCGCGCCTAGGAGGAGTCCTACTCCTACCGGGAGTAGGACTCCCCCCCTTTCCATGTTGGACTAGGAGTGGAAGACGGGAAGAGGTGGAGGGGAGGAAGGAAGGGGGGGCGCCGCCCCCCTCTCCTTGTCCTATTCGGACTGGGGGGGAAGGGGGGCGCGGCCCTGCCCTAGCCTCCTCTCCTCTCTTCCACCTAGGCCCACTAAGGCCCATTAAGTTACCGGGGGGTTCCGGTAACCCCCCGGTACTCCGGAAAAATCCCGATTTCACCCGGAACACTTCCGATGTCCAAACATAGGCTTCCAATATATCAATCTTTATGTCTCGACCATTTCGAGACTCCTCGTCATGTCCGTGATCACATCCGGGACTCTGAACAACCTTTGGTACATCAAAACATATAAACTCATAATATAACTGTCATCGTAACTTTAAGCGTGCGGACCCTACGGGTTCGAGAACTATGTAGACATGACCGAGACACCTCTCCGGTCAATAACCAATAGTGGAACCTGGATGCTCATATTGGTTCCCACATATTCTACGAAGATCTTTATCGGTCAGACCGCATAACAACATACGTTGTTCCCTTTGTCATCGGTATGTTACTTGCCCGAGATTCGATCGTCGGTATCTCGATACCTAGTTCAATCTCATTACCGGCAAGTCTCTTTACTCGTTCCGTAATACATCATCCCGCAACTAACTCATTAGTTACAATGCTTGCAAGGCTTATAGTGATGTGCATTACCGAGTGGGCCCAGAGATACCTCTCCGACAATCGGAGTGACAGATCCTAATCTCGAAATACGCCAACCCAACAAGTACCTTTGGAGACACCTGTAGAGCACCTTTATAATCACCCAGTTACGCTGTGACATTTGGTAGCACACAAAGTGTTCCTCCGTTAAACGGGAGTTGGATAATCTCATAGTCATAGGAACATGTATAAGTCATGAAGAAAGCAATAGCAACATACTAAACGATCGAGTGCTAAGCTAACGGAATGGGTCAAGTCAATCACGTCATTCTTCTAATGAGGTGATCCCGTTAATCAAATGACAACTCATGTCTATGGCTAGGAAACATAACCATCTTTGATTAACGAGCTAGTCAAGTAGAGGCATACTAGTGACACTCTGTTTGTCTATGTATTCACACATGTATTATGTTTCCGGTTAATACAATTCTAGCATGAATAATAAACATTTATCATGATATAAGGAAATAAATAATACTTTATTATTGCCTCTAGGGCATATTTCCTTCAGTTACTACCTCTATGGTAACATATGTATGGTAACATGCAACACTTCATTTATTAGGCTATAGACACATCTTGCCCTGATATCTGTGATGTTACTCATACTACTAGTAACTAGCTATGTTACTACTTTCCTCTCTTTTTCATTTATTGCTTGCCACATCATCTACTTTATCTAGATATGTGTGATGTTACTACCTATGTTACTCCCACTGTGGGTAGTCTCATAATTTTCCTCGTCATCATCTGAGTCCTAGAAGATCTCACCCACATCATCATTAGGCATGCAGCCGCCTTCATAGACAACGTGCGCAGAAGGAGTAGAGGTTGTCGGTGTCAAAACCGGCTGATCTCGGGTTGGGGGTCCCGAACTGTGTGTCTGAGGATCGAAGGTAACAGGAGACGGGGGACACGATGTTTACCCAGGTTCGGGCCCTCTTAATGGAGGTAATACCTACTTCCTGCTTGATTGACTTTGATGAGTATAGGGGTTACAAGAGTTGATCTACCTCGAGATCGTAATGGCTAAACCCTAGATGCCTAGCCTGTATGATTTGTGATTGCCCCTATGGACTAAACCCACCTGTTTATATAGACATCAGAGGGGGCTAGGGTTGTAAAGAGTCGGTTTACAGAGAAAGGAAACTACACGTCTGGCTGCCAATTTTGCTGTCCACGCAACAGAGAGTCCCATCGGGACTGGGGGAAAGCCTTCTATCTTGTATCTTCGCGGCCCATCAGTCCGGCCCATGTCACATAGCCCGGACGCCCAGGGACCCCCTTATCCAGGACTCCCTTAGTAGCCCCCGAACTTGCCTTCAATGACGACGTAGTATCTGGCTTTATGTCTTCGGCTTTGCAAGGCGGTTTCTCCATTATACTTCGGTTTGACGATAATCCGGCTCCACATTAAATATCATATTATATTGATTCTTTGCTGCCGTCGCCTCGGCTCCCACATGTCAAATGAATGCGAACGGCCTAGGTGTATTTTTTTACAAATAACCCCTCGACCGTGCATGGAAGGTGTCTATTTAAGGAGATTAGATCTCAGATGCCATTCCACACCACGCGGAAATCCTTAGAACTTGTCATAGAAAACTGTCCAAACATGGCCGGCGCTCCTGGCTCTTCCTCACGCCCCCCCGGTCTTCAAAAAGGCGACTGGGAATGCTGCTCAGTATCCCGCGCCCATCTGAATAAACTTCAGACGCAGGGATATCTTCCTCGCGCGGATCTAGTCTCCGTTCGGGCTGGATTAACTTCCCACAATGGTGAAGCCCTGGCGGAGAATTTCCCCAATCCTTCTAAAGAGGAGCGGGTGTGCTTCGTTTCCTTCCTTTTGAGGGGCGTAGGATTTCCTATCCACCCCTTCCTCAGAGGTCTCCAGGAGTATTACGGCCTCCAACTTCACAATCTAACGCCAGGCTCCATCCCACATATCACGGGCTTCGTTGCTCTTTGCGAGCTGTTCCTAGGCTGTGAGGCTCATTTCGAGTTATGGCTGAAATTTTTCTGCCTCGTCCCCCGCTCCCAAAAGGGATCGATATTCGAGGAGGGCGGCGCCGAAGTATGGCGCATAGCCGGAACAGGATACCCGTCCGGTGTCGGATTGCGGGTTCCGACAAAACCCTTGAGGTTCGAACACTCGGGTGCGCATGAAGATCTCTCCTCTCCCTAGCTCATACCCTTGCCGTAATCTCAAGGCCTAGCTCGACCAACTCACAGAACAAAGGGACACAAGATTTATACTGGTTCGGGCCACCGATGTGGTGTAATACCCTACTCCAGTGTGGTGTGGTGGATTGCCTCTTGGGCTGAGGATGAATAGTTACAAGGGGAAGAACAGCCTCCTAAGGAGAGGTGTTCTTGTGCTTGGTGACCTTGTGTGTGTGTGTTTTTGTGGGTTGGATCCAGTCTAAGATGAGATGCACACTATGGTGGTGGCTAGTCCTATTTATAGAGGCCCTGGTCCTCTTCCCAAATATTGAGCGGGAAGGGATGCCACAATGGCCAAATTCGAAGGGGGACAACTAGTACAAGTTATCCTGACTAAAGGTGGTCTTCGCCTGCCAAAGGCTCTGGTGGTGACGCCGTCTTGGGCTCCACGGTGACCTCCGTCCTGCCGTCCTGCTGGTCTTGGTCTCATTGCACCGATATGGAAACCTTTGACTGCTGCCTCAGGACTCCTCGCCTGCGCTTGCCTCTTTAGCACCAAAGAGGAAACGAGGACACTGCATGCTGGCGCGCGCCTGGTGCCCTCCTGGCCTTGGTCGTCATGGCTTGCCTCACAGGGACCTCGCGAGGTGCCCTTGCCTTGATCTCTCCACCCCTCGCGAGCCAGCCTGGTGAGGCCGCCCCCGAGGAGGTCTTGCGTCGTCTGCCTCGCGAGGCTTGGCCCCTCGCGAGGGTCTTGAGTGTTTGCTGGTGAGGATGGGTCGTATAGGGCCGCTTAGTGGAGCCACGCCGTGGGCCGCAGGCAGGCAAGTCTGGGGACCCCCGTTTGCAGGACACCGACAATAGCCCTTGGGACCAAGGCGCGCTCGGACTTGGCTTCGAGGTGAAGCCAAAGGGCAAGTGCGGAGCACCGTGGGCCCAATAGCCTGCGGCCTTGGTTGACGCGTGGAGATTGATTGGACGTGGGAGTCTCCGCTTCCCCATGCTGCCTCCGCGGCTGCCCGCCTGACAAAAGACTGGCACGGGTTGTATTTGACTTCATTGCCTTCCTTCGTCCTACTCCAGATCCCCTTTCTCGCTCCTTGCTTATGGAATCTCTAGATCTGCTTCAATTCCCTTCCGAGCCAGCGACCAATGGCGCCCCGGAAGGTCAAGGCTGCTTCGCCGCCCGCCTGGTACGAGTCGGCTCTGGACACGCCCAATGTCTCAGAGAAGAACCTCGCCGCCACACGTCTGCTGACGTCGAGGGAGAACAACGAGAGGGGGAAGACCGAGCTCTGGGCTGGCTCCGCCGAGCCGGAGGCTTCGAGAAGCACCTTCTACCCCTTCTTCATGAGCAGCGTCGCTGCAGGGCTAGTTCCCCCCTTCTCTGACTACTTCTACGCCATCCTCAACCATTACAGGCTGCAGGCCCTTCATCTTCATCCCAACTCCATTCTTCTCCTGTCGATCTTCGCCTTCTACTGCGAGGCGTACGTCGGGGTGATGCCGTCCGTGGCTCTGCTGCACCACTTCTTCTTCCCCCGGCTCAAGGAGGGCCCCTGCTCAGGGTGCTTCGGCTTCGTCGCGGCTAACAAGACAAATGCCATCTCGAAGGCTGGGAAGAAGGCCGAGGGATTTAGGAGCAAGTGGGTCATGATGGATGCCAAGTGCGTCCACCCACGGTTGATGCTGCCGATGGAGATGCCCCAGTCCGATGACCGCCGACCTGAAGCCGGGCAACACGAAGGCGGCGACGGTATCAGGGGCCATGCTCCTGAGGGAATTCCTGACACTGTGTGTGGCTCCGCTCTAGGCACGCTCATGATACTCCGTCGTATCAACTTTTCCAAACACTTTTGCCCTTGTTTTGGACTCTAACTTGCATGATTTGAATGGAACTAACCCGGACTGAGGCTGTTTTCAGCAGACTTTCCATGATGTTATTTACGTGCAGAAACAAAAGTTCTCGGAATGACCTGAAACTTCACGGAACGTCTATTTGGAAATAATAAAAAATCCTTGCAAAAGCTGAAGACCAGGGGCCCCACACCCTGTCCCCCTAGGGCGCGCCCCCTACCTCGTGGGCCCCCTGGAGCTCCTCCGACCTCAACTCCAACTCTATATATTTGCTTTCGGGGAGAAAAAAAATCAGAGAGAAGGATTCATCGCGATTTACGATACAGAGCCGCCACCAAGCCCTAAAACCTCTCGGGAGGGCTGATCTGGAGTCCGTTCGGGGCTCCGGAGAGGGGGATTCGTCGCCTTCGTCATCATCAACCATCCTCCATCACCAATTTCATGATGCTCACCGCCGTGCATGAGTAATTCCATCGTAGGCTTGCTGGACGGTGATGGGTTGGATGAGATCTATCATGTAATCGAGTTAGTTTTGTTAGGGTTTGATCCCTAGTATCCACTATGTTCTGAGATTGATGTTGCTATGACTTTGCTATGCTTAATGCTTGTCACTAGGGCCCGAGTGCCATGATTTCAGATCTGAACCTATTATGTTTTCATGAATATATGTGAGTTCTTGATCCTATCTTGCAAGTCTATAGTCACCTACTATGTGTTATGATCAGGCAGCCCCGAAGTGACAATAATCGGGACCACTCCCGGTGATGAACATAGTTTGAGGAGTTCATGTATTCACTATGTGCTAATGCTTTGTTCCCGTACTCTATTAAAAGGAGGCCTTAATATCCCTTAGTTTCCACTAGGACCCCGCTGCCACGGGAGGGTAGGACAAAAGATGTCATGCAAGTTCTTTTCCATAAGCATGTATGACTATATTCGGAATACATGCCTACATTACATTGATCAATTGGAGCTAGTTCTGTGTCACCCTATGTTATGATTGTTACATGATTAACCGCATTCGGCATAATTCTCCATCACCGATCCAATGCCTACGAGCTTTTCACATATTGTTCTTTGCTTATTTACTTTTCCGTTGCTACTGTTACAATCACTACAAAACACCAAAAATATTACTTTTGCTACCGTTACTTTTGTTACCGTTACCACTACTATCATATTACTTTGCTACTAAATACTTTGTTGCAGATACTAAGTTATCCAGGTGTGGTTGAATTGACAACTCAACTGCTAATACTTGAGAATATTCTTTGGCTCCCCTTGTGTCGAATCAATAAATTTGGGTTGAATACCCTACCCTGGAAAACTGTTGCGATCCCCTATACTTGTGGGTTATCAAGACTATTTTCTGACGCCGTTGCCGGGGAGCATAGCTCTATTCTTTGATTCACTTGGGATTTATATCTGCTGGTCACTATGAAGAACTTGAAAGACGCTAAGACAACAATTTATCCCTCAACTACGAGGGGAGGTAAGGAACTGCCATCGAGCTCTGCACTTGATTCACCTTCTGTTTTGAGTAAGCTTGCGACACCTAAACCTGCTTCTGCTATTCGTTCTGATATGTAGCATGTTATTGATGATGCCACTTCTGCTATGCATGATACTTATGATGAGACTACTTCTATGCTTGATACTATTGTGCCACTTAGTGAATTTTTTGATGAACAAATTGCTAGGGCTAGAGAGAAAGAAATTATTGAAACTGATTATATTGATGAAAGTGATGATGAAGACTTGCCTGTTATTCCTGAGGGTTATGTTTTTGATAAAGAAGCTACTTTAGCTATTTTAGCTTGCAAAGATAGATATGAGCTCAAGAGGTTATTAGCTAAATGGAATCAGCAATATCTTAATGCTAGAATGAAACCTGACCCTGCTTTTGCTACTTCACCTATTTGTGTTACTGATAAGGATTATGAATTCTCTGTTGATCCTGATATAATTACTTTGGTTGAATCTGATCCTTTTTATGGCTATGAATCTGAAACTGTTGTGGTACATCTTACTAAATTAAATGATATAGCCACCCTGTTCACTAATGATGAGAGATCTCGCTACTTTTATATCCTTGAAATATTTCCATTCTCATTAAAGGGTGATGCTAAGATATGGTTTAATTCTATTGATCCTGGTTGTGTGCGTAGTCCCCAGGATGTGATTTATTACTTCTCTGCTAAATATTTCCCTGCTCATAAGAAACAAGCTGCTTTGAGGGAAATATACAACTTTGTGCAAATTGAAGAAGAGAGTCTCCCACAAGCTTGGGGGAGGCTGCTCAAGTTACTTAATGCTTTGCCTGATCATCCTCTTAAGAAAAATGAAATACTTGATATCTTTTATAATGGACTAACCGATGCTTCCAGAGATTACCTGGATAGTTGTGCTGGTTCTGTTTTCAGGGAAAGAACACTGGATGAAGCTAAATTCTATTGAATAATATGTTGACAAATGAAAATAATTGGACACTTCCTGAGCCAGCTCCTGAGCCAATTCCTGGGCCTATTCCTAAACCAACTCCGAAGAAAAGAGGTGTTCTATTTCTCAGTCCTGAAGATATGCAAGAGGCAAAGAAATCTATGAAAGAAAAGGGTATTAAAGCTGAAGATGTTAAGAATTTACCTCCTATTGAAGAAATACATGGTCTTAATTTACCGCCTGTTGAAGAAACTTGTGATCTTAATCCATTACCTAATGAAGAAACTCATGGTCTTGATAACCCGACACAGGTAGTAAAGGTAAATTCTCTCTATAGATATGATAAAGCTGAAATCCCTCCTACTAAAATTGCTAGCGAATGCTTGGATGAGTTTGATAACTTTATGGTTAAGCAAGAAGATTTCAATGCTTATTTTGGTAGACAATTAAAACAAAATGCTTATATGATTGAACACTTGGGTGATTATATGGCTAATGTTAAAGGTGAACTTAAACTCATTACTAAACATGCTTCTATGGTTACCACTCAAGTAGAACAAGTACTTAAGGCTCAAAATGATTTGCTCAATGAAATGAATAGTAAGAAAAATGATTTTGCTGTTAGAGTGGCTACTAGAACTGGTAAAATGACTCAGGAACCTTTGTATCCTGAAGGCCACCCTAAGAGAATTGAGCAAGATTCTCAGAGAAATAATATTGATGCACCTAGTCCTTCTAAAAAGAAGAAAAATAAAAATGATAGAACTTTGCATACTTCTAGTGAACCTGTTGCTGAAACACCTGAGAATCCAAATGATATTTCTATTTCTGATGCTGAAACACAATCTGGTAATGAACATGAGCCTAGTGAAAATGCTAATAATGATGTTCATGATGATGCTCAACCTAGTAATGACAATGATGTAGAAATTGAACCTGCTGTTGATCTTGATAACCCACAATCAAAGAATCAACGTTATGATAAGAGAGACTTTGTTGCTAGGAAACATGGTAAAGAAAGGGAACCATGGGTTCAGAAACCTATGCCTTTTCCTCCCAAACCATCCAATAAAAAGAATGATGAGGATTTTGAGCGCTTTGCTGAAATGATTAGACCTATCTTTTTGCGTATGCGATTAACTGATATGCTCAAAATGAATCCTTATGCTAAGTATATGAAATAAATTGTTACTAATAAGAGAAAGATACCTGAAGCTAAAATTTCCACCATGCTTGCTAATTATACTTTTAAGGGTGGAATACCAAAGAAACTTGGAGATCTAGGAGTACCCACTATACCATGCTCCATTAAAAGAAATTATGTTAAAACTGCTTTATGTGATCTTGGAGCCGGTGTTAGTGTTATGCCTCTCTCTTTATATCGTAGACTTGATTTGAATAAGTTGACACCTACTGAAATATCTTTGCGAATGGCTGATAAATCAACTGCTATACCTGTCGGTATTTGTGAGGATGTGCCTGTTGTGGTTGCAAACGTTACTATTTTAACGGACTTTGTTATTCTTGATATTCCCGAGGACGATAGTATGTCTATTATTCTTGGAAGACCCTTTTTGAATACTGCAGGGGCTGTTATTGATTGCAACAAAGGCAATGTCACTTTTCATGTTAATGGTAATGAGCATACCGTACACTTTCCGAGGAAACAACCTCAAGTTCATAGTATAAATTCTATTGGAAAAATTCCATCGATTATTTTTGGAGGTTTCGAATTTCCTCTTCCTACTGTCAAGAAGAAATATGATATTCTTATTATTGGGGATGTGCATATCCCCGTTGAGGTAACATAGTGTTATTCAGAATTTCTCCGGTTCCATGTTATTCGGAATGAGTTTATTAACAAGACTTGATCAACCTTGTTAGTGGATTCTTTTTGATGAGCATGAGATGGATGAAACTAGAAGGCACAACCTTTTGTACCCTCCTTTTATTTTTTGTTATTTAGTTGAAATAAAGTAAAAATAGTATTTTCCTGTCTGTTTTCTCATTTATCCGTACAATATAAAAATACCCCGAAAATAAAAGTTCTCCAAATGCCCTGAAAATGGAATATGATTTTTTTTCTGGAATATTTGAGAATATCTGGCACTGAGAACACATCAGGAGGGGCAAGCACCTGGCCACGAGGGTGGAGGGCGCGCCCTACCCCCCAGGGCGCGCCCCTGCCTCGTGGGCCCACGGTGGCCCCCCTCCACTTATTCCTGCACCCATACACTTCTTCTTCCTCCCACAAACACCAATATCCAGCTCTAGCACGAGTTCTAGCTCATTTTGTTGCGATTTTCGATCTCCTTGCTCAAAGCACCTCTCACAAAACTGCTTGGGGGGATTGTTCCTTGGTATGTGACTCCTCCATTGGTCCAATTAGTTTTTGTTCTAGTGTTCTATTCATTGCAAATTTGTGCTGCCTAGGTGACCATGTTCTTGAGCTTGAATGTCAAATTTATATGGTTCCAAGTAGTTCTAATGCTTGATATAGTCTCTAGGCACTTGTAGGAGTAGTTGCTATCAATTTTATTGAGCTTGGTTCACTTTTATTTGAAGTTACTAAAAATTTCAAAAAAATTTAGAGGAAGAAATATGCTTAGGAAAATGTTCCAAGGTGGTTCTTCAACGAAGCAAGGACCCAGGCTTGCAATGCGTGATGCTGACGAGGAGCCACCAAGGGACGCTCCAGTGCGACCTTGTGAATGGCCTTCAGAAAATTTTATGGATCGAGCGGGAATCAAAGAAGAATTTAACGCATATTTCCGTAACGCTGATCTTGTGAGCTTTGAGGCAGACAAATGCCGCCAGTACCACTATCTCACTAGTTCCTGTGTGAGGAGGTTTGAATTTTCATCTTCATGTAATTCTCCAACTGTCCTGTTTGATCTCTATGAAAATCTTATACTATGGACTTAGAGGATTTTACCGCTGCTTGCAGACTTCCACAATGGGGTAGTGCTAGTGAACCTCGCAAATCTGAATTTAGAAATTTTCTTGCTAGCATAACTGTGGGGGAATCTAGAGATATAGCACAAGCTACCATAGGGAGCCTTCATTTTCCTACTATACATTATTTTGCTCTTTTCATAGGTAGGTGCATAAATGGTAAAGATGAAGCATGTCACATGTGTGTCCCTGATCTCAGTATTCTTAGGAGTGCTGTGTTAGGAGACCCAAACTTATAACTTGGGAGCCATTGTTGCACGTAGGTTGCATGATAATAGATTTAATGGAGATTTCTTTGGAGGAATTTATGCAACCCGCTTAGCTGATTTTCTTGGTGTGGACATTCGTGAGGATGATATTGAGTTGCCTCCTACTTATTTAGACTATAATGCAATGGTCCACCACCAGTTTATCGAGAGGAATGAATCACCTCTCCGGTATCGCTTAATATTTGACAAACGTCGTGCTGTCCGTATTACTCTCCCTGCTCCTGCCTTCTTTGATTATTAGGCAAAAGGAAGATATGATAATACCAGAGAGGAGGCAGATGAGTACGAGAGGAGGGCGGAGGCAGCTCGCCGCCACGCTGCAGTTCAGGAGGCAATAACTGCCGTAGCTCAGTACGACCCCAGCTACAACTACGGATATCCGCCAGGCCATCCTTGGCAATAAACCAACTTAGGCCAAAAGCCTAAGATTGGGGGAGTACGTATCTCTCACCGACATTACATTCATGTTCACACACTCATTGCTAGTTGTCGGTGCTCATACTCTTTCACTGTAATATCCATGCTAGTTTATTTTCTTTTTCCTGCTTTCTTCTTGTGTGTTTAATAAACTTTAAGAAAAACAAAAAAAATTAGTGTAACTTTTAGTTAGTTTACTTTTCTTGCTGTAGTAGTAATAATTAAAAAGAAAACCCAAAAAGATTTCTTGTTCTTCTTTTGTTTGTTGGGAGCTTTCCCGTGTAAATAGTTTTATTTCTTTTCTTTTCTTTGGGGGTCAGAGGAGAAGACCATGATTGAATTGTTGAAGTGGATCTTATATGCATTATTGTTGACTTAACCAAGAGCCCATATTTCCTAGTCTTCTCCTGTTTATTAAATGCTCGCAGATTCCAGCTTAGTCCAATGCACATGCACTCTTATTATTATTCACATCCTTTGGTCGTGCAAGTGAAAGGCAATTATGACGATATATGATGGACTGACTGAGATGAGAGAAGCTGGTATGAACTCGACCTCTCTTGTTTTTGTAAATATGATGAGTTCATCGTTCCTGATTCAGCCTATTATGAATAAACATGTTTGCAATGACAATTAGAGATCATAGTTGCTCGTGCCATGCTTGATTAGCTATGAGTTATAATGGTTTACCTTGCGTGCCAACATACTATTAAAATGGTTGTGATGTGGTATAGTGGGGTGGTATCCTCCTTTGAATGATTTAAGTGACTCGACTTGGCACATGTTCACACATGTAGTTGAAACAAATCAACATAGCCTTCACGATATTTATGTTCATGGTGGATTATATCCTACTCATGCTCGCACTCAATGTTTATTAATTTTAATTCATGTTCATGACTGTTGTCGCTCTCCAGTTGGTCGCTTCCCAGTCTTTTGCCAGCCTTCACTTGTACTAAGCGGGAATACTGCTTGTGCATCCACTCCCTTAAACCCCAAAGTTATTCCATATGAGTCCACTATACCTTCCTATATGCGGTATTTACCTGCCGTTCCAAGTAAATTTGTATGTGCCAAACTCTAAACCTTCAAATAAACATTCTGTTTTGTATGCTCGAATAGCTCATGTATTAACTAGGGATGTCCGTATCTTCCATGCTAGGCGGGTTATTCTCAAGAGGAGTGGACTCCGCTCCTCACTCACGAGAAAATGGCTGGTCACCGGGATGCCCAGTCCCATGCTTTATGCAAACTAAATCAAAATAATTGCAAACAAAACTCCCCCTGGGACTGTTGCTAGTTGGAGACACTCGTTGTTTCGAGCAAGTCATGGATTGATGCTTGTTGGTGGAGGGGGAATATAAACTTTACCATTCTGTTTGGGAACCGCCTATAATGTGTGTAGCATGGAAGATATCGCCATCTCTTGGTTGTTATGTTGACAATGAAAGTATGCCGCTCAAAATATTATTTATCTCTATTTCAAAATCGAGCTCTGGCACCTCTACAAATCCCTGCTTCCCTCTGGGAAGGGCCTATCTATTTACTTTTATGTTGAGTCATCACCCTCTTATTAAAAAGCACTAGCTGGAGAGCGCAGCTGTCATTTGCATTCATTACTATTAATTTATATTGGGTATGACTATGAGTGGATCTCTTTTACCATGAATTACAATGTCTAGTCAGTCCTTGATCTTTAAAGGTGCTCTGCATTTATGTTTTGCGGTCTCAGAAAGGGCTAGCGAGATACCATCTTGTTATATCATATCATGATTGTTTTGAGAAAGTGTTGTCATCCGAGATTTATTTTTATCGCTCGCTAGTTGATTATGCCATTGATATGAGTAAACATGAGACCTAAGAGCTGTTGTGAATGTGGTTAGTCATAATATTTTCTGAAAACTTGAATGCTGGCTTTACATATTTACAACAACAAGAGCAAACAGAGTTTGTAAAAGTTTTTCTTTATCACTTTCAGTTTGTCAACTGAATTGCTTGAGGACAAGCAAAGGTTTAAGCTTGGGGGAGTTGATACGTCTCCGTCGTATCTACTTCTCCAAACACTTTTGCCCTTGTTTTGGACTCTAACTTGCATGATTTCAATGGAACTAACCCGGACTGACGCTGTTTTCAGCAGACTTTCCATGGTGTTATTTATGTGCAGAAATGAAAGTTCTCGGAATGACCTGAAACTTCACGGAACGTCTATTTGGAAATAATAAAAAATCCTTGCAAAAGATGAAGACCAGGGAGCCCACACCCTGTCCACGAGGGTGGAGGGTGCGCCCCCTACCTCGTGGGCCCCCTGGAGCTCCTCCGATCTCAACTCCAACTCTATATTTGCTTTCGGGGAGAGAAAAAAAATCAGAGAGAAGGATTCATCGCGTTTTACGATACGGAGCCGCCACCATGCCCTAAAACCTCTCGGGAGGACTTATCTGGAGTCCGTTCGGGGCTCCGGAGAGGGGGATTTGTCGCCGTCGTCATCATCAACCATCCTCCATCACCAATTTCATGATGCTCACCGCCGTGCGTGAGTAATTCCATCGTAGGCTTGCTGGACGGTGATGGGTTGGATGAGATCTATCATGTAATCGAGTTAGTTTTGTTAGGGTTTGATCCCTAGTATCCACTATGTTCTGAGATTGATGTTGCTATGACTTTGCTATGCTTAATGCTTGTCACTAGGGCCCGAGTGCCATGATTTCAGATCTGAACCTATTATGTTTTCATGAATATATGTGAGTTCTTGATCCTATCTTGCAAGTCTATAGTCACCTACTATGTGTTATGATCAGGCAGCCCCGAAGTGACAATAATCGGGACCACTCCCGGTGATGAACATAGTTTGAGGAGTTCATGTATTCACTATGTGCTAATGCTTTGTTCTGGTACTCTATTAAAAGGAGGCCTTAATATCACTTAGTTTCCATTAGGACCCCGCTGCCACGGGAGTGTAGGACAAAAGATGTCATGCAAGTTCTTTTCCATAAGCACGTATGACTATATTCGGAATACATGCCCACATTACATTGATGAATTGGAGCTAGTTCTGTGTCACCCTATGTTATGATTGTTACATGATGAACCACATCCGGCATAATTCTCCATCACCGATCCAATGTCTATGAGCTTTTCACATATTGTTCTTCGCTTATTTACTTTTCCGTTGCTACTGTTACAATCACTACAAAACACCAAAAATATTACTTTTGCTACCATTACTTTTGTTACCGTTACCACTACTATCATATTACTTTGCTACTAAATACTTTGTTGTAGATACTAAGTTATCCAGGTGTGGTTGAATTGACAACTCAACTGCTAATACTTGAGAATATTCTTTGGCTCCCCTTGTGTTGAATCAATAAATTTGGGTTGAATACTCTACCCTCGAAAACTGTTGCGATCCCCTATACTTGTGGGTTATCAGCTCACGCCCCTTGTGGATGCTTAGGGTCGAAGAATATAAGCTTCGCTTGAACCCGGAGGCCTTGTCTGGAGAAGAGCTGGATGTGGCTCTCCGCCTCCTGGTCGGGGACGATCAGGAGTATCCGCCGAGTGCCTTCGTTCCCTTGTTCCTTCGCAAGGACGGGTCGCAGGTTGCGGCCGCCATGCCTACCTTCGACGAGAGCGGGCTAGTGCCACCGGCACCCCCTGGGGTTCCGATGGCGACGACGCCGGTGGTAGTTTCTTCTAGCGATTCCCGTGGGGAGGGGGAAGAGGAGGAGGACGAGGAACGCGACACGGAGGTGACCCCCGAGGGGATGGGGGAGACCTCCCCCTTGCACAAGGCTGACATCCTCTGCACCCTGCCTGATGACGATGACGAGGCCGGTGTCTCCCTGGAAAGGGGGAAGCTGTGTACTGCAGGGGGTTCCTCGAGGTCCGAGGTCAGTCCCCGAAGGAGGCCACCGGTCGGGACTCCGACGAGAGGAAGGTCGGCGCTGGTCTCCCGAGACGACGCCCCTGCCTTGACGCTGCCTGGAGCTGCTTCCAACTCGCCTACTGTCCCCTCTTCGGTGCCTAGAGCCCTTGTGCCCGCGCCTCGGGCTGCGAGGCTCTCAGGCTTCAAGCTCAGGAGGCAGAGGGACTACACCGCGGTGGACCAGTAAGTGTTCTTGTCCTGCCTTGTTCTTGCTTCTGCTGCTTATCCTTGACGCTTCTCCGTTGTGCAATTAGGCCGACGCCCGCGGCGAAGAAGAGGAAGGAGGAAGAGGTGGTACTGGTAGGGACCAGGTCGCCTACGGCGGCCGCGCCCCTCTCCATGGATAAGGGCAGCAACGGCGCTCGCGCTTCTCCAGCCCGGTCATCCTCGCGAGGCTTGGGGGAGCATCCTCGGGAGGAGTCAGCCCCCGTGGCCTCGCTGGCTCCGGTGGTGCCACCGTCCGCTCGGTCGCCGAGGTTCCCAAAGCTCAGGAGCTTCCAGCCTCCCAGGTCATGGTGACGACATCGCTTCCTCCCCCTTATGCCGCACTGCTATCTCCGGGTCCTTCCGCCTCGCCTAACGTCCTAGAGCGCGCTCTTTCTGCCATGACCCTACTGCGAGAAGATCTTCAAGGCGCCAACCCCCGCCTGGTAGCCGGGCGCCTGGAGCTGGTCTCTGGCTGGCTTTACTCACACGTGTCCGTTCGGGCGACGCTGAGCCAAGCGGCAGCAGCCTCCGAGAAGGACAAGAAGGCCGCCGCTCAGACCGCGGCTGCTCAGGAGGTGGCGCTGAAAGATGTCGGGGCCGCCCAGGATTGGTGCCGGTTGCTGGAGGCCGAACTGAAGGCTATGCGCAGCAAGCGTGCGGAAGAAGCTCGTGGCCGCCAGGCGGAGGAGGAGAGGATGAAGGCCCGAGAGGACGCCGTCAAGGGTCGTGATGCCGAGCTGGAGCGGTCGGGGAAGGCGCGGGCCGCGTAGCACAACCGCCTGGAGGAGCTGAAGCGGGAGGTGGAAGCGAAGGAAGCCGAGCTTGATGCCAAGGCGAAGGTCCTGGCCGAGGACCGCGCGGCCTTCAAGCTCCTCGAGGAGAGGTCTCGCAAGGCGCTGCGGTCGCTCTACGAGAAGGGCTTGGAGGAGCCGCTGGCTACCGATGACGAGGGCCCCACCCAGCTGCTTCCTTATCTGGTCACGGCGCTTGAGGAAGTCGTGAGCGGCATCGGCCCCTTGGCAGAGATAGAAACCCGCATTCTTTCCTCAGCCGCGTTGACGCGCGTCTTCAGCCACCTCCATCTTCGCGATCCCACCGCCCACCTTGACGAGCTGCTGGAGCCTGTGGACACCGAGCACTGCGCAGCTGCTGCCGAGGCCGTGAAGGGTCAGGTGGAGGCCCTGCTGAAGAGGTTCCGCGCCTTCGATCCCGCGACCTCGACTGGCGGTGCTGCTGATCCTGCAACTCCGGCGAGTGGTGTAGGTGAGGCCAACGCCGCTAGAGAAGAAGCATCCCTTGCGTTTGGTGGCGGCGGCGTCCGGGGGTGACGAGATGACTTGCTGGTGGCTCCTTTCCTATTTAGTTTCTGCAAAATGCACCATGCCTCGTGGAGGCGTTTAGACTTGCGTTTGGTATTGGGAGAATAATATGTCTTGTAATATTTGCTTGAGATTTTGCGATTTCCTTCCCATTTGCTTTACGTTCTACGTCGGCAGGGCCCGACCCCGCTGATGACCCACAAGTATAGGGGATCTATCGTAGTCCTTTCGATAAGTAAGAGTGTCAAACCCAACGAGGAGCGGAAGGAAATGATAAGCGGTTTTCAGCAAGGTATTCTCTGCAAGTACTGAAATTAGAGGTAACAGATAGTTTTGTGGTAGGATAATTTGTAACGAGCAACACGTAACAAAAGTAAGTAAAGTGCAGCAAGGTGGCCCAATCCTTTTTGTAGCAAAGGAAAAGCCTGGACAAACTCTTATATAGAGAAAAGCGCTCCCGAGGACACATGGGAATTATCGTCAAGCTAGTTTTCATCACATTCATATGATTCGCGTTCGGTACTTTGATAATTTGATATGTGGGTGGACCGGTGCTTGGGTGCTGCCCTTACTTGGACAAGCATCCCACTTATGATTAACCTCTATTGCAAGCATCCGCAACTACAACAAAAGTATTAAGGTAAACCTAACCATAGCATGAAACATATGGATCCAAATCAGCCCCTTACGAAGCAACGCATAAACTAGGGTTTAAGATTCTGTCACTCTAGCAACCCATCATCTACTTATTACTTCCCAATGCCTTCCTCTAGGCCCAAGTAATGGTGAAGTGTTATGTAGTCGACGTTCACATAACACCACTAGAGGATAGACAACATACATCTCATCAAAATATCGAACGAATACCAAATTCACATGACTACTAATAGCAAGACTTCTCCCATGTCCTCAGGAACAAACGTAACTACTCACAAAGCATATTCATGTTCATAATCAGAGGGGTATTAATATGCATAAAGGATCTAAACATATGACCTTCCACCAAATAAACCAACTAGCATCAACTACAAGGAGTAATCAACACTACTGGCAACCTACAGGTACCAATCCCAGACTTGGAGACAAGAATTGGATACAAGAGATGAACTAGGGTTTGAGAGGAGATGGTGCTGGTGAAGATGTTGATGGAGATTGCCCTCTCCCGATGAGAGGAGCGTTGGTGATGACGATGGCGATGATTTCCCCCTCCCGGAGGGAAGTGTCCCTGGCAGAACAGCTCTGCCGGAGCCCTAGATTGGTTCCGCCAAGGTTCCGCCTCGTGGCGGCGGAGTCTCGTCCTGAAAGGTTGCTTATTATTTTTCTTTGGACGAAAGACCTCATATAGCAGAAGATGGCCACCGGAGGGCCAACAGGGGGCCCACGAGGCAGGGGGGCGTGCCTTGGGGGGTAGGGTGCGCCCCCCACCCTTGTGGCCAGGTGGGCCCCCCTGACGTACTTCTTCCGCTCAATATTTTTTATTATTTCCAAAAATAACTTTCGTGGAGTTTCAGGACTTCTGGAGTTGTGCAGAATAGGTCTCTAATATTTGCTCCTTTTCCAGCCTAGAATTCCAGCTGCCGGCATTCTCCCTCCTTATGTAAACCTTGTAAAATGAGAGAGAATATGCATAAGTATTGTGACATAATGTGTAATGACAGCCCATAATGCAATAAATATCGATATAAAAGCATGATGCAAAATGGACGTATCAACTCCCCCAAGCTTAGACCTCGCTTATCCTTAATCGGAAGCCGGTAACGATAAATATGTCCACATGTTTAGAGGTAGAGGTGTCGATAAAATAAAATACGGACATGAGGGCATCATGATTATTCTCATAATAGCAACATATATGGATATTGTCATATGATTTCTTATGCTCAAGTAATAATCTATTCACAATGCAAAGTATGAATCAGAAACTTTATTAAGAACCAACAAACTATAATCTCAGTCATTGAAGCAATTGCAATTTATCATAACATCAGAAATAGTCTATGTCAGAGCTTTCTAGCAAAACCACACACTCAACTATCATTTAGTCTTTCATAATTGCTAACACTCACGCAATACTTGTGGTTACAGAGTTTCAACCGGACACAGAGAAAGATAGGGGCTTATAGTTTCGCCTCCCAACCTTTTACCTCAGGGGTAATGTCAACAATAATAACTCATGCTAACCCACATCCAATTAGATATTTGTATCAGGATCTTTCCAACATCATGTGCTTGCCAAAGGATAAAATATAAAAAGCAAAGGTGAAGGTCACCATGACTCTTGCATAAGGTAGAAGGTAATAATAAAAGATAGGCCCTTCGCAGAGGGAAGCAGAGGTTGCCATGCGCTTTTAGGGTTGGATGCACAAAATCTTAATGCGAAAGAACGTCACTTTATATTGCCACTTGTGATATGAACCTTTATTATGCAGTCCGTCGCTTTTATTTCTTCCACATCACAAGATCGTATAAAGCTTATTTCCTCCACACCAATCAATCATACATATTTAGAGAGCAATTTTTATTGCTTGCACCGATGACAACTTACTTGAAGGATCTTACTCAATCCATAGGTAGATATGGTGGACTCTCATGGCAAAACTGTTTAAGGGTTTTTGGAAGCACAAGTAGTATCTCTACTTGGTGCAAAGAATTTTGCTAGCATGAGGGGGAAAGGCAAGCTCAACATGTTGGATGATCCATCACAATATACTTTATCTTGGATATAAGAAAACAAAACCCATTACGTTGTCTTCCTTGTCCAACATCAACTCTTTAGCATGTCATATTTTAACGAGTGCTCCCAATCATAAAAGATGTCCAAGATAGTATATTTATATGTGAAACCTCTCTTTCTTTATTACTTTCTATTAATTGCAATGATGACCAAAGCTATGTTTGTCAACTCTCAACAATTTTTAATCATCATACTCTTTCTATGTGAAGTCATTACTCTCAATAAGATCAATATGATATTTTTATTCCTTTTTATTCTTTTCTCTTTCTTTTTATTCACTCAAGATCATGGCAAAATAATCAAGCCCTTGACTCAACACTAATCTTTATTATATATAGCTCACGGACTCGATTACATAGAGAGATCATAAAGCAAAACTCAAAACTAGATCATACCAAAACTTTATTCTACTAGAACAAGATACTACTAATAGGATCAAACTAAGAAAAACAGTAAAGATAGGAGTGTGATGGTGATACGATACCGGGGCATCTCCCCCAAGCTTGGCAGTTGCCAAGGGGAGTGCCCATACCCATGTGATTATGCCTCCTTTGCTGGTGAAGGGATTGTTGATGATGTTGGCTTGTCGTCCATCTTCCAAGGCATAGGCTCACCATCATACAAGGATGATCGAGTCTTCGAGATCCTTAAATCTGCAGCCAAACTCATCCTTTTGAATCTATATTCATACTCACAGTTTTGGTTTTGCAGGTCATAGATTTGAGCTTGGAGGTGCTCGATTTTCTCGTGGAGCTTGAAGATGGCCTCTCCAATGTCCTTGGCATCCAGCTTGTGGTTGTTGGTGAACTCCGTGATCATTATGTGATTGGAGTCAAGTCCACGCTCCACCATCTCTTGGCACTTGAAAACTTGTTGCTCCATTGCTTCAAGCCTTGTATCCACTCTTCCGGTCCTCCGTGGTCCCTCAACATCGCAGATGTGCAGCAACCCATCATGCATCTCAATGGTTTGAGGGTGTTGCAGCACCTCCGCGAGGTAGGGGTTGATGACCTTCTCGAAGAACTTGTCCTTGGGGGCACTTGGAGATGTCATGATGATCTAGATCTGTCGGAAAAATAGCTCGAAACAAGAACAGAGGATAATTGCGTGATACAGGAGTCCAAACTTCGGGAGAATATATAATGAATTTTTATCGACCAAAATACGTATCGTGCAAGAAAACGGAGTCCGGAGAGCACACGAGGTGCCCACGAGGTAGGGGGCGCGCCCAGTAGGGTAGGGCGCGCCCTCCACCCTCGTGGAGGCCTCGTGTCCTTCCCGGACTGCTTCTTATTTTTCTATTTTTCTAAATATTCCAAAACGGAGAAATATTGCCATAAAAACTGTTTTGGAGTCGGTTTACTTACCGTACCACATACCTATTCCTTTTCGGAGTCTGAAACGTTCCGAAAAGTGTCCCTTATGTATTCCTCCGGGGTTACGGTTTCAATAATATTGGTTTCAACATTTATAGGATTACCTGAGATATAATGTTTGATTCTTTGACCGTTCACCACCTTCGGATTTGTGCCTTCGAAGTTGTTGATTTTTATGGCACCGGAACGATAGACCTCCTCGATAACGTAGGGGCCTTCCCATTTAGAGAGAAGTTTTCCTGCAAAAAATCTTAAACGAGAGTTGTATAGCAATACATAATCACCTACATTAAACTCATGCTTTTGTATCCTTTTGTCATGCCATCGTTTAACTTTTTCTTTAAATAACTTGGTATTTTCATAAGCTTGGGTTCTCCATTCATCAGCTAATATCAAATAACCTCTTCTCACCGGCAAGTTTGAAATCATAGTTAAGCTCTCTAATAGCCCAATATGCCTTATGTTCCAGTTCGAGAGGTAAGTGACATGCTTTTCCATAAACCATTTTATACGGAGACATACCCATAGGATTTTTATATGCAGTTCTATAGGCCCATAATGCATCATCAAGTTTCTTGGACCAATTCTTTCTAGATCTATTGACAGTCTTTTGCAAAATTAATTTGAGCTCTCTATTACTCAATTCTACTTGACCACTAGACCACGGGTGATAAGGAGATGCAATTCTATGATTAACATCATACTTAGTAAGCATTTTACGGAAAGCACCATGAATGGCGAGCTCCTCCTTCATCTTGATGTCACGGACGCCAACAGAAAACGCAGAGATGATGGCCTAGTCCGTCACCTTGGGGATCTTGAGACGAACGCTATTGAAGCGCTGGATGTACTTTTGTAGAGTCTCCCCTGGCTGTTGTCTGATGCGGCGCAGGTCACCCGCGGCCAGGGGGCGGTCGCGAGCGCCCTGGAAGTTGGCGACGAAGTGGTCACGCATCTCATCCCAGGAGGAGATCGAGCCAGGGGGCAGGTTCAGGAGCCACGAGCAAGCACCATCCTTGAGAGCCACGGGGAACCAGTTCGCCATGACTTTTTCGTCGTCGTTGGTCACCTCGATGCTCAGCTTGTAGAGCTGCAAGAACTCCGTGGGTCGGGGTGCCGTCGTAGCGAGGAGGCAGGTCCGGCTTGAACTTGCCCGGCCAGACGACGCTACACAGCTCAGGAGTGAAGGCGCAACAGCCTGCTGTGGCCACCGGGGCCCTTTGCTGATGCGGAGCCTGCCCTTGATGTCCGCGCACCGCCTCCGCAGGCAGCACGCGGTGTTGTCGCGGTGGCGCTGGGAGCGCGGGAGCCTTTTCTTGCGGCCGAGGAACCTCTTGGCAGCTTCCTTCTTCTCGCGTGGGCGCCCAACGCGGTGGGTCGCGCTAGGGGGGACGCGCGCCTTGGCGCCAGAGCGCCGTCTTGGTGCAGAGGTGGTGGAGGTGCTCCGTGAGCCACGTCGCCCGTAGCTGGCGGAGGGCGAGGCAGCAAGAGGGATGGCGCGGGGGAGCCCCCTGCGACGCTGAGGAGCTCGGCGATCCGTTCCAGCCAGTCCTCGTAGAGGTCGTCGACGGGGCGGTAGCGAAGGAGCTCGCGTGCTATGAGCAGCGCGGCCTGCACATCTGTAGGTGCGAGACGGGCGTGAGACGACGAGCCGGCTGGGGTCAGCGACGGAGTGGCGGTGCGTCCGTCCCGCCACACAGAGGGGTGCAGCAAGGACGCCTGCTGCTCGTTTCCAGCCGAGCCGGTGGCGGCGTTGGCGGCGGGTGACGGGGAACGACGGGGAGGCCCACCGACAGGAGCTGTCTGAGCGACACGGGCGGCGAGGGCGGCCCGGCGCTCAGCGCGGGCTCGGCGAGCGTCCGCCATGGATGCGGTGGAGCCACGGAACGCGGATCGGCGAAAGGAAAGCTTAGGCACACCCCTACCTGGCGCGCCAAATGTCGGATTGCGGGTTCCGGCAAAACCCTTGAGGTTCGAACGCTGGGGTGCGCACGAAGATCTCTCCTCTCCCTAGCTCACACCCTCACCGCAATCTTAAGGCCTAGCTCGACGAACTCGCAGAACAAAGGGACACAAGATTTATACTGGTTCGGGCCACCGATGTGGTGAAATACCCTACTCCAGTGTGGTGTGGTGGATTGCCTCTTGGGCTAGGGATGAACAGTTACAAGGGGAAGAACAGCCTCCTGAGGAGAGGTGTTCTTGTGCTTGGTGACCTTATGTGTGTGTGTTTTGGTGGGTTGGATCCAGTCCAAGATGAGATGCCCACTATGGTGGTGGCTAGTCCTATTTATAGAGGCCCTGGTCCTCTTCCCAAATATTGAGCGGGAAGGGATGCCACAACGGCCAAATTCGAAGGGGGACAACTAGTACAAGTTATCCTGACTAAAGGTGGTCTTCGCCTGCCAAAGGCTCTGGTAGTGACGCCGTCTTGGGCTCCACGGTGACCTCCGTCCTGCCGTCCTGCTGGTCTTGGTCTTGTTGCACCGATATGGAAACCTTTGCCTGCTGCCTTGGGACTCCTTGCCTGAGCTTGCCTCTCTAGCACCAAAGAGGAAACGAGGACACTGCGTGTGCTCGCGCGCGCCTGGCGCCCGCCTGGCCTTGGTCGTCATGGCTTGCGTCACAGGGACCTCGCGAGGTGCCCCTTGCCTTGATCTCTCCGCCCCTCGCGAGCCGGCCTGGTGAGGCCGTCCCCGAGGAGGTCTTGCGTCGTCCGCCTCGCGAGGGTCATGAGTGTTTGCTGGTGAAGATGGGCCGTACAGGGCTGCTTAGTGGAGCCACGCCGTGGGCCGCAGGCAGGCAAGTCTGGGGACCCCCGTTCCCAGGACGCCGACATCCCGCACTCTGAAGAAGGCATCCGAAAAGTGGCCCTCATAATGGTTTTATATCGAAGACGTCATTCTGCCGGACCCAATCCGGCCCAGTCTTCCCGGATTCTCCTACGCTCCTTTAAAGAAGTGCGCCATCTGGCGTCCCCGAAGCCTTGAGGAAGAAGACAATGCGGAGGTCGAGAGGCTAGCAAGCAAGATCAGAGTACTTGCCAACTCCAAGTTATCTATAATCGAGGTAATGGCAATTTTAATAGCGCGGTGCGTTCAGCCGCTCCAATCAAGGGTTTTCCTATGCGGAATTACAACGGGGAGGACGATGCATCCCGTTGTCTACGCCAGGGTCCGGATAATTTTGCCGCCCTGGCCACCATCTTAGCTGACCTTTTCAAAGGGGAGAAGGAATATTTCACTCGCTTGAAATGTCGGGAAGGTTTTTCCATGTATAACCCCATCGACTGGGTGAGTTTTTTGATTATTGGCCTTACTCAACCTTTTTCCAGAGTTATGCTAGTTGAACTTAATCCGGCTACTCTTAATAGGAATGGAGAAAGGTCGTCGAGGGGGTCTACAGCCCCGCTCCGCAGCCAGAGGACCATGTTCGAGACCTGGATCCTGGATATGAAGAAGATCCAGATATATTCATAGAACTTAAGGATGGAGTCTTTTATTAGATGAGTTACGACGGCACGAAAGTGGCTATTATAACCGATTACCCCGGCCTTCTCCCCTCCTCCCATGTAAGTGAAGGAAATATGCCCTAGAGGCAATAATAAAGTAATTATTTATTTCCTTATATCATGATAAATGTTTATTATTCATGCTAGAATTGTATTAACCGGAAACATAATACATGTGTGAATACATAGACAAACAGAGTGTCACTAGTATGCCTCTACTTGACTAGCTCGTTAATCAAAGATGGTTATGTTTCCTAGCCATAGACATAAGTTGTCATTTGATTAACGAGATCACCTCATTAGGAGAATGACGTGATTGACTTGACCCATTCCGTTAGCTTAGCACCCGATCGTTTAGTATGTTGCTATTGCTTTCTTCATGACTTATACATGTTCCTCTGACTATGAGATTATGCAACTCCCGTTTACCGGAGGAACACTTTGTGTGCTACCAAACGTCACAACGTAAATGGGTGATTATAAAGGTGCTCTACAGGTGTCTCCAAAGGTACTTGTTGGGTTGGCGTATTTCGAGATTATGATTTGTCACTCCGATTGTCGGAGAGGTATCTCTGGGCCCACTCGGTAATGCACATCACTATAAGCCTTGCAAGCATTGTGACTAATGAGTTAGTTGCGGGATGATGTATTACGGAACGAGTAAAGAGACTTGCCAGTAACGAGATTGAACTAGGTATCGAGATACCGACGATCGAATCTCGGGCAAGTAACATACCGATGACAAAGGGAACAACGTATGTTGTTATGCGGTCTGACCGATAAAGATCTTCGTAGAATATGTGGGAGCCAATATGGGCATCCAGGTCCCGCTATTGGTTATTGACCGGAGACGTGTCTCGGTCATGTCTACATAGTTCTCGAACCCGTAGGGTCCGCGCGCTTAAAGTTACGATGACAGTTTTATTATGAGTTTATATATGTTGATGTACCGAAGGAGTTCGGAGTCCCGGATGAGATCGAGGACATGACGAGGAGTCTCGGAATGGTCGAGACGTAAAGATCGATATATTGGACGACTATATTCGGATTTCGGAAAGGTTCCGAGTGATTCGGGTATTTTTCGGAGTACCGGAGAGTTACGGGAATACGTATTGGGCCTTATTGGGCCATACGGGAAAGAAGGAAAAGGGCCTCAAGGGTGGCCGCACCCCTCCCCTTGGTCTGGTCCGAATTGGACTAGGGAAGGGGGGCGCCCCCTTCCTTCCTTCTCTTTTTCCCTTCCTCTTTTCCTATTCCATATGGGAGGTGGAATCCTACTAGGACTAGGGAGTCCTAGTAGGACTCCACACTTGGTGCGCCCCCTCCTAGGGCCGGCCTCCTCCTCCCTTGCTCCTTTATATACGGGGGCAGGGGGGCACCCCATAGACACAACAATTGATCTATTGATCTCTTAGCCGTGTGCGGTGCCCCCCTCCACCATATTACACCTCGATAATATCGTAGCGGTGCTTAGGCGAAGCCCTGCGTCGGTAGAACATCATCATCGTCACCACGCCGTCGTGCTAACGAAACTCTCCCTCAACACTCGGCTGGATCGGAATTCGAGGGACGTCATCGAGCTGAACGTGTGCTGAACTCGGAGGTGCCGTGCGTTCGGTACTTGATCGGTCGGATCGTGAAGACGTACGACTACATCAACCGCGTTGTGATAACGCTTCCGCTGTCGGTCTACGAGGGTACATGGACAACACTCTCCCCTCTCGTTGCTATGCATCACCATGATCTTGCGTGTGCGTAGGAAATTTTTTGAAATTACTACGTTCCCCAACAGTGGCATCCGATCCTGGTTTTATGCGTTGATGTTATGCACGAGTAGAACACAAGTGAGTTGTGGGCGATATAAGTCATACTGCTTACCAGCATGTCATACTTTGGTTCAGCGGTATTGTGAGATGAAGCGGCCCGGACCGACATTACGCGTACGCTTACGCGAGACTGGTTTCACCGTTCGGAGCACTCGTTGCTTAAAGGTGACTGGCGGGTGTCTGTCTCTCTCACTTTAGTTGAACCAAGTGTGGCTACGCCCGGTCCTTGCGAAGGTTAAAACAGCACCAACTTGACAAACTATCGTTGTGGTTTTGATGCGTAGGTAAGAACGGTTCTTGCTAAGCCCGTAGCAGCCACGTGAAATATGCAACAACAAAGTAGAGGACGTCTAACTTATTTTTGCAGGGCATGTTGTGATGTGATATGGTCAAGACATGATGTGATATAATGTGTTGTATGAGATGATCATGTTTTGTAACCGAGTTATTGGCAACTGGCAGGAGCCATATGGTTGTCGCTTTATTGTATGAGATGCAATCGCCATGTAATAGTTTTACTTTATCACTAAGCGGTAGCGATAGTCGTAAAAGCAATAAGTTGGCGAGACGACAACGATGCTACGATGAAGATCAAGGTGTCGCGCCGGTGACGATGGTGATCATGACGGTGCTTCGGAGATGGAGATCACAAGCACAAGATGATGATGGCCATATCATATCACTTATATTGATTGCATGTGATGTTAATCCTTTATGCATCTTATCTTGCTTTGTTTGACGGTAGCATTATAAGATGATCCTTCACTAAATTATCAAAGTATAAGTGTTCTCCCTGAGTATGCACCGTTGCAAAAGTTCTTCGTGCTGAGACACCACGTGTTAATCGGGTGTGATAGGCTCTACGTTCAAATACAACGGGTGCAAAACAGTTGCACACGCGGAATACTCAGGTTAAACTTGACGAGCCTAGCATATACAGATATGGCCTCAGAACACAGAGACCGAAAGGTCGAGCGTGAATCATATAGTAGATAGGATCAACATAGTGATGTTCACCATTGAAACTACTCCATCTCATGTGTTAATCGGACATGGTTTAGTTGCTTTGGATCACGTAATCACTTAGATGATTAGAGGGATGTCTATCTAAGTGGGAGTTCTTAAGTAATATGATTAATTGAACTTAAATTTATCATGAACTTAGTCCTGATAGTATTTTGCAAATTATGTTGTAGATCAATAGCTCGCGTTGTTGCTTCCCTGTGTTTATTTTTGATATGTTCCTAGAGAAAAATTATGTTGAAAGATGTTAGTAGCAAAGATGCGGATTGGATCCGTGATCTGAGGATTATCCTCATTGCTGCACAGAAAAATTATGTCCTTGATGCACCGCTAGGTGACAGACCTATTGCAGGAGCAGATGCAGACGTTATGAACGTTTGGCTAGCTCAATATGGTGACTACTTGATAGTTTAGTGCACCATGCTTAACGACTTAGAATCGGGACTTCAAAGACGTTTTGAACGTCATGGACCATATGAGATGGTCCAGGAGTTGAAGTTAATATTTCAAGCAAATACCCGAGTTGAGAGATATGAAATCTCCAACAAGTTCTATAGCAAAAAGATGGAGGAGAATTGCTCAACTAGTGAGCATGTGCTCAGATTGTCTGGGTACTACAATCGCTTGAATCAAGTGGGAGTTTATCTTCCAGATAAAATAGTGATTGACAGAATTCTCTAGTCACCATCACCAAGTTAGTAGAACTTCGTGATGAACTATGGTGTGCAAGGGATGATGAAAGTAATTCCCGAGCTCTTCGTGATGCTGAAATCGACGAAGGTAGAAATCAAGAAAAACATCAAGTGTTGATGGTTGACGAGACCACTTCAAGTGTTGATGGTTGATGAGACCACTAGTTTCAAGAAAAGGGCAAAGGGAAGAAGGGGAACTTCAAGAAGAACGACAAGCAAGTTGCTGCTCAATTGAAGAAGCCTAAGTCTGGTCCTAAGCCTGAGACTAAGTGCTTCTACTGCAAAGGGACTGGTCACTGGAAGCGGAACTACCCCAACTATTTGGTGGATAAGAAGGATGGCAAAGTGAACAAAGGTATATTGGATATACAAGTCATTGATGTGTACTTTACTAGTGTTTATAGCAACCCCTCGGTATTTGATACTGGTTAAGTTGCTAAGAGTAGTAACTCGAAACGGGAGTTGCAGAATAAACAGAGACTAGTAAAAGGCGAGGTGACGATGTATGCTGGAAGTAGTTCCAAGATTGATATGATCATCATCGCACACTCCCTATACTTTCGGGATTAGTGTTGAAACTAAATAAGTGTTATTTGGTGTTTGCGTTGAGCATAAATATGATTTGATCATGTTTATTGCAATACGGTTATTCATTTAAGTTAGAGAACAATTGTTGTCCTGTTTACATGAATAAGAAAACCTTCTATGATCATACACACCAACGAAAATGGTTTGTTGGATCTCGATCGTAGTGATACACATATTCATAATAATGAAGCCAAAAGATGCAAAGTTAATAATGATAGTGCAACTTATTTGTGGCACTGCCGTTTAGGTCATATTGGTGTAAAGCGCATGAAGAAACTCCATACTGATGGGATTTTAGAATCACTTGATGCTTGCGAACCGTGCCTCATGGGCAAGATGACTAAAATGCCGTTCTCCGGAACTATGGAGAGAGCAACAGATTTGTTAGAAATCATACATACAGATGTGTGTGGTCCGATGAATATTGAGGCTCGTGGCGGATATCGTTATTTTCTCACCTTCACAGATGATTTGAGCAGATATGGGTATATCTACTTAATGAAACATAAGTCTGAAACATTTGAAAAGTTCAAAGAATTTCAGAGTGAAGTTGGAAATCATCGTAACAAGAAAATAAAATTCCTACGATCTGATCGTGGAGGAGAATATTTGAGTTACGAGTTTGGACTACATTTGAAACAATGCGGAATAGTTTCGCAACTCACGCCACCCGGAACACCACAGCATAATGGTGTGTCCGAACGTCATAACCGATACTATATTGGATATAGTGCAATCTATGATCTCTCTTACCAATTTACCACTATCGTTTTGGGGTTATGCATTAGAGACAGCTACATTCACGTTAAATAGGGCACCATCAAAATCCGTTGAGACGACGCCTTATGAACTGTGGTTTGGCAAGAAACCAAAGTTGTCGTTTCTTAAAATTTTGGGGTTGCGATGCTTATGTGAAAAAGTTTCATCCTGATAAGCTCAAACCCAAATCGGAGAAATGTGTCTTCATAGGATACCCAAAGGAGACAGTTGGGTACACCTTCTATCACAGATCCGAAGGCAAGAAATTTGTTGCTAAGAATGGATCCTTTCTAGAGAAGGAGTTTCTCTCGAAAGAAGTGAGTGGGAGGAAAGTAGAACTTGATGAGGTAACTGTACCTGCTCCCTTATTGGAAAGTAGTTCATCACAGAAATCTGTTCCTGTGACTACTACACCAATTATTGAGGAAGTTAATGATGATGATCATGTAACTTCAGATCAAGTTACTACCAAACCTCGTAGGTAAACCAGAGTAAGATCCGCACCAGAGTGGTACGGTAATCCTGTTCTGGAGGTTATGTTACTAGACCATGACGAACCTACGAACTATGAGGAAGCGATGATGAGCCCAGATTCCGCAAAATGGCTTGAGGCCATGAAATCTGAGATGAGATCCATGTATAAGAACAAAGTATGGACTTTGATTGACTTGCCCAATGATCGGCGAGTCATTGAGAATAAATGGATCTTCAAGAGGAAGACGGATGTTGATAGTAGTGTCACTATCTACAAAGCTAGAATTGTCGCAAAAAGGTTTTTGACAAGTTCAAGATGTTGACTACGATGAGAGTTTCTCACTCGTATCTATGCTTAAGTCTGTCTGAATCATGTTAGCAATTGCCGCATTTTATGAAATCTGGCAAATGGATAAACAAAACTACATTCCTTAATGGATTTATTAAAGAAGAGTTGTATATGATGCAACCAGAAGGTTTTGATAATCCTAAAGGTGCTAACAAAATATGCAAGCTCCAGCGATCCATCTATGGACTGGTGCAAGCATCTCGGAGTTGGAATATACACTTTGATAAGTTGATCAAAGAATATAGTGTTATACAGACTTGCGGTGAAGCCTGTATTTACAAGAAAGTGAGTGGGAGCACTACAGCATTTCTGATAAGTATATGTGAATGACATATTGTTGATCGGAAATAATGTAGAATTATTCTGCAAAGCATAAAGGAGTGTTTGAAAGAAGTTTTTCAAAGATAGACCTCGGTGAAGCTGCTTACATATTGAGCATCAAGATCTATAGAGATAGATCAAGACGCTTGATAAGTTTTTTCAATGAGTACATACCTTAACAAGATTTTGAAGTAGTTCAAAATAGAACTGTCAAAGAAAGAGTTCTTGCCTGTGTTACAAGGTGTGAAATTGAGTAAGACTCAAAGCCCGACCACGGCAGAAGATAGAAAGAGAATGAAAGTCATTCCCTATGCCTTGGCCATAGGTTCTATAAAGTATGCCATGCTGTGTACCAGATCTATTGTATACCCTACACTGATTTTGGCAAGGGAATACAATAGTGATCTAGGAGTAGATCACTAGACAACGGTCAAAATTATCCTTAGTGGAATAAGGATATGTTTCTCGATTATGGAAGTGACAAAAGGTTCGTCGTAAAGGGTTACGTCGATGCATGTTTTGACACTATTCTAGATGACTCTAAGTCTCGGTCTAGATACATATTGAAAGTGGGAGCAATTAGCTAGAGTAGCTCCGTGCAGAGCATTGTAGACATAGAAATTTGCAAAATACTTACGAATCTGAATGTGACAGACCCGTTGACTAAAATTATCTCACAATCAAAACATGATCACACCTTATTACTCTTTGGGTGTTAATCACATAGCGATGTGAACTAGATTATTGACTCTAGTAAACCCTTTGGGTGTTGGTCACATGACAATGTGAACTATGGGTGTTAATCACATGGTGATGTGAATTATTGATGTTAAATCACATGGCGATGTGAACTAGATTATTGACTCTAGTGCAAGTGGGAGACTGAAGGAAATATTCCCTAGAGGCAATAATAAAGTAATTATTTATTTCCTTATATCATGATAAATGTTTATTATTCATGCTTGAATTTTATTAACCGGAAACATAATACATGTGTGAATACATAGACAAACAGAGTGTCACTAGTATGCCTCTACTTGACTAGCTCGTTAATCAAAGATGGTTATGTTTCCTAGCCATAGACATAAGTTGTCATTTGATTAACGAGATCACCTCATTAGGAGAATGACGTGATTGACTTGACCCATTCTGTTAGCTTAGCACCCGATCGTTTAGTATGTTGCTATTGCTTTCTTCATGACTTATACATGTTCCTCTGACTATGAGATTATGCAACTCCCGTTTACCGGAGGAACACTTTGTGTGCTACCAAACGTCACAACGTAAATGGGTGATTATAAAGGTGCTCTACAGGTGTCTCCAAAGGTACTTGTTGGATTGGCGTATTTCGAGATTAGGATTTGTCACTCCGATTGTCGGAGAGGTATCTCTGGGCCCACTCGGTAATGCACATCACTATAAGCCTTGCAAGCATTGTGACTAATGAGTTAGTTGCGGGATGATGTATTACGGAACGAGTAAAGAGACTTGCCAGTAACGAGATTGAACTAGGTATCGAGATACCGACGATCGAATCTCGGGCAAGTAACATACCGATGACAAAGGGAACAACGTATGTTGTTATGCGGTCTGACCGATAAAGATCTTCGTAGAATATGTGGGAGCCAATATGGGCATCCAGGTCCCGCTATTGGTTATTGACCGGAGACGTGTCTCGGTCATGTCTACATAGTTCTCGAACCCGTAGGGTCCGCACGCTTAAAGTTACGATGATAGTTTTATTATGAGTTTATGTATGTTGATGTACCGAAGGAGTTCGGAGTCCCGGATGAGATCGGGGACATGACGAGGAGTCTCGAAATGGTCGAGATGTAAAGATTGATATATTGGATGACTATATTCGGACTTCGGAAAGGTTCCGAGTGATTCGGGTATTTTTCAGAGTACCGGAGAGTTATGGGAATACGTATTGGGCCTTATTGGGCCATACGGGAAAGAAGGAAAAGGGCCTCAAGGGTGGCCGCACCCCTCCCCTTGGTCTGGTCCGAATTGGACTAGGGAAGGGGGGCGCCCCCTTCCTTCCTTCTCTTTTTCCCTTCCTCTTTTCCTATTCCATATGGGAGGTGGAATCCTACTAGGACTAGGGAGTCCTAGTAGGACTCCACACTTGGTGCGCCCCCTCCTAGGGCCGGCCTCCTCCTCCCTTGCTCCTTTATATACGGGGGCAGGGGGGCACCCCATAGACACAACAATTTATCTATTGATCTCTTAGCCATGTGCGGTGCCCCCCTCCACCATATTACACCTCGATAATATCATAGCGGTGCTTAGGCGAAGCCCTGCGTCGGTAGAACATCATCATCGTCACCACGCCGTCATGCTGACGAAACTCTCCCTCAACACTCGGCTGGATCGGAGTTCGAGGGACGTCATCGAGCTGAACGTGTGCTGAACTCGGAGGTGACGTGCGTTCGGTACTTGATCGGTCGGATCGTGAAGACGTACGACTACATCAACCGCGTTGTGATAACGCTTCCGCTGTCGGTCTACGAGGGTACGTGGACAACACTCTCCCCTCTCGTTGCTATGCATCACCATGATCTTGCATGTGCGTAGGAATTTTTTTGAAATTACTACGTTCCCCAACAGTAAGTACCCAGGAGATGTCTTCTCCAAAAGAGTTTTCCCATTGCGCCTCACCCACCGCACTGTCTCATGCTCCGAAGGGGCGGCGCTCGTCTCGCCGAGCTGTATCAAAGGCGTCCTCTAAGAAGGCGATGCCCGCGCAGGGCGAGTCTTTGAAAAGAAGGGCAACGGTGATACTACCGAGCCCCCGCCTTCACCAAAGAGGTATAGTTTTTAACTCACACTCGGTGGATAGACCGAATTGTGACGTTTTCCGCTGGGCCATTTTTAGGACGAGCATACGCCGGACTATATCCGGGGACCTCGTCGGCCAAGGATCGACCAATCTGGCCCCGAACCCTGCCATAAGGACTAGGGTTGATATGGGTAAAATGTCGGATTGTCATCTCCAAGAGGATTCAGATAATGTATCTGTCACCAATTCCGAAGTGGGGAGCGCAATGAATCATCGGCGACGGAAAGATGCCATGCACGACCCAAATTTCACGGAAGAGGCGTTCAATGCCCTCAGCTCTGCGGATGCATATATCCGAGCTGCTCGGGATGGACTTGCCGGAGCCACTCACCAGCTTTCAAAGGATATGCGGGTAAGAAGTTTGTGTAGATTCAATAATCATGTGCCAGTAGCCCCCGAGACTTGAAGCAGTTGGCCCAACTGATTTAAGGGTCGTTTATATTATCAGGTACTCACGGCGAAAAATGACACGCTGTCCAAGGAGCTCGAAGAATGTCGGACCAAGCTAACTGTTGTCATGCTAAACTGGAAAATTTGAAGAAATCCAAGAAGGCACCAGATGGTAAGCACAACAGTGTCCAGAAAATACGATTATGTGCTATCAATGGTTTTTGAATATTCATTGTTTTGTTCACAGCAGTAGGATCGACAGATCAGTTGGAGGAGAGGCTAAAGGTTGCTCAAGCAGACAAACAACATGCCTAAGGGCAAGAAGCTGCTGGTCAACGTGTATTAACACGGACCATTAATGAGAAGAGCAAACTATAGGATGCCAACATCAAGCAAGCCGAAGAGCTAAAGGACGTAAGAGCCCAACTGTCGGATGCCTTGAAGGAGAACAGAAAGCTGAAAGGCGGCATATTTAGTATGTCCCTGAACCTAACTTTCATAAGATCCCCTGATGGAATTTTTTACGAGATTTGTTCCTGTAGGTTTGTTAACTGGGCGGCCCGAGGGAGAAGTGTCCAGATTTCAAGGCGACTTGCTGCAAGAGTTATCCAAAGTGCACGAGCGAGCTCGGAAAGCAATAAGGAACATGGCTAAGGCTTTATGGCCATCCGATTCTCCTCCAGGAATGATGGGGAGCTCGCGAATTTATTCAAGGGAGCTCGTCTTTGTTTTGAGCTATGGAAGGCATCAGCATGTCGAGAAGGTGCACGAGAAGCCTGGGCCATGGTGAAAACACGGTATACCGGACTTGATCTGAAACATATGGCCCGGGTCGGACCTCGGGGACCAGACGGACAAGAAATTCGGTTAGCTTGGTGTATGACCAAGTAAAGATAGCCGTCAAATTTTCACAACATGACTGTAAACTAGACAGCCTGATAGATGGCATAGAGAAAGAGTAGGCGTGTGATTTCATGTAACAATAGACTTTTATCATCAAACTTATCTTCGGCCGAATTGTAAAAGATTGTCATGGCAGACCTTCCGCTTCGACCTCCCAAACCCAAGGGTTGGAGTGTTTCCGAATACTATACATGTAGGAAACACCAAGTATGTTTGGAAACCAGGCAATCCGGCCATAGTGCTTGAACAGACAAACTGTATTCAGGTAGTTATGTTATATTACTTTTTAATGTAAGAAACATCTTCCAGGGAGAATAGTTCCGTTAAGGGTTCCTCTCCCTGGGTCAGCATGCATTATGTATGCATGCCTAAGCCGTGATGTGAAAGAATCTCAGGAGTCTTTGTATTTTGATAGTTTATATTGCAATGAAGTCAGTTCGTCGTTTGTCCGCCGACCAATTGTTCCCTTAAGAATGCTAGCTTTCGGCTTCACCCGCTTGAGGTACATGTCTGGATGACCCGGTTGTAACAATCACATAGGTGCTCCCTTTATGCCTGATACGTCTCCAACGTATCTATAATTTTTTATTGTTCCATGCTATTATATTATCTGTTTTGGATGTTTAATGGGCTTTAATATGCTCTTTTATATTATTTTTGGGACTAACCTATTAACAGGAGGCCCAGTGCCAGTTTCTGTTCTTTTGCCTATTTTAGAGTTTTGCAGAAAAGGAATACCAAACGGAGTCCAAACGGAATGAAACCTTCGCGATGATCTTTCTTGGACCGAAAGCAAACCAGAAGACTTGGAGATGAAGTTAGAGACGCAACAAGGCGGCCACGAGGCAGGAGGGCACGCCCAGGGAGGGTAGGCGCGCCCCCCACCCTCATGGGCCCCTCGTAGCTCCACCGACGTACTTCTTTCACCTATATATACTCTTATACCCTAAAAACATCAGGGGGAGCCACGAAACCACTTTTCCACCGGCGCAACCTTCTGTACCCATGAGATCCCATCTTGGGGCCTTTTCCGGCGATCTGCCGGAGGGGGAATCGATCACGGAGGGCTTCTACATCAACACCATAGCCTCTCCGATGAAGCGTGAGTAGTTTACCACAGACCTTCGGGTCCATAGTTATTAGCTAGATGGCTTCTTCTCTCTCTTGGATCCTCAATACAAAGTTCTCCTCGATGTTCTTGGAGATCTATTCGATGTAATACTCTTTTGCGATGTGTTTGCCGAGATCCGATGAATTGTAGATTTATGAACTTGATTATCTATGAATATTATTTGGTTCTTCTCTGAATTCTTATATGCATGATTTGATATCTTTGCAAGTCTCTTCGAATTATCGGTTTAGTTTGGCCTACTACATTGATCTTTCTTGCAATGGGAGAAGTGCTTAGCTTTGGGTTCAATCTTGCGGTGTCCTTTCCCAGTGACAGTAGGGGCAGCAAGGCACGTATTGTATTGTTGCCATCGAGGATAAAAAGATGGGGTTTATATCATATTGCTTGAGTTTATCCCTCTACATCATGTCATCTTGCTTAATGTGTTACTCTGTGCTTATGAACTTAATACTCTAGATGCATGCTGGATAGTGGTCGACGTGTGGAGTAATAGTAGTAGATGCAGAATCGTTTCGATCTACTTGACATGGACCTGATGCCTATATTCATGATCATTCCCTTAGATATCTTCATAACTATGTGCTTTTCTATCAATTGCTCGGCAGTAATTTGTTCACCCACCGTAATACATGCTATCTTGAGAGAAGCCACTAGTGAAACCTATGGCCCCGGGGTCTCTTTCTTATTATATTGCATCTCTTTGATTTACATTGCATCTCGTTTACTATTTTGCAATCTTTACTTTCCAATCTATACAATAAAAATACCAAAAATATTTACTTTACTATCTTTATCAGATCTCACTTTTGCGAGTGACCGTGAAGGGATTGACAACCAAAAATATTTTCTGATTGTTTGTGCAGGTACTAGGTGACTTGTGCATTGTCTGCTACTGCATTGATACCTTGGTTCTCAAAAGCTGAGGGAAATACTTATGCTACTTTGCTGCATCACCCTTTCCTCTTCAAGGGAAAACCAATGCATGCTCAAGAGGTAGCAATGCCCTAGCCGAACAAGCGGGAGCGTAGGGCATAAGCACAGGAGCCAGGCAACCCAGCTTGGCAAAAACTCAAGTCATAGAGGTGCATATAATGGCGAAGACGAGACGTATGTGAGCAAATAACACATATATATGGTGAGCTTTATGCTCAAAATGATAAGCTTCTATTGAGAGAAGCCCCCAGTTATGATGGGGTGTGTACATTTAAGGATGCATACCCCTCAAGTGTGCAGCTTACCCGAACACACGCTAGAAATCATAAAAAAAGGAAAAAGGAAATAACTAAAAAGGAGAAAAAGGGAACGAACAAAGGTATGTATCTGGACTTAGGCGTAGAATCTTCGGAGTCGAGTAGCGTTCCATGGTTCGGCTCTAAGCAATTATCGGATGCATTGCGAAGGCGGTAGGCTTCTCCAGTGAGAACTTCATCTATAATGAAGGGACCTTCCCATTTGGGCTTGAGCTTGTCCTTTTTCTTCTTTGGTAGGCGTAGAACGAGTTCACCAACATTATACGTCTTTGCCCACACTTCTCTGCTTTGGTATCTTCGAGCTTGTTGTTGGTAGAATGCGGAACGGGCTTTTGCGACATTGCGCTCCTCCTCCAGGCCATCTAAGTCATCCTGCCGATCGAGCTCGGCCTCTCTCTCCTCATACATGCACACTCGTGGTGAGTCATGAATAATATCACAGGGCAAGACAACCTCTGCGCCGTACACCATGAAGAACGGTGTGCATCAGGTCGTGCGATTGGGCGTGGTCCGCAGCCCCCAGAGTACGGAGTCGAGCTCCTCGACCCAGTGTTTATCTGACCCATTTAGGGATCGCACTAGTCTAGGTTTGATGCCGCTCATTATCAGCCATTGGCCCGTTCAACTTGACCGTTTGTTTGGGGGTGATACACGGAGGCGTAATCGAATTTAATGCCTAGATTAGCACACCAATTTTTCACCTCATCGACTGTGAAATTAGAGCCGTTATCGGTAATAATGCTGTCTGGGACACCATAACGGTGTACGACACCGGATATAAAGTCTATCACCGGTCTGACTTCCGCCGTTTTAACTGGTTTGGCCTCTATCCACTTAGTGAATTTATCTACCATAACCAGCAAGTATTTTTTCTTATGGCTTCCCCCTTTAAGGGGTTAGACCATGTGCAGCCCCCAGACCCCGAAAGGCCAAGTAATGGGGATTGTTCGTAAGGCAGTGGGTGGCATATGGCTTTGATTGGCAAAAAGCTGGCATCCGACACATTGTTGTACGAGGTCCTGTGCATCTGCTCAGGCCGTGGGCCAAAAGAAACCCGTAAGGAAGGCCTTACTTACAAGAGCCCGAGCCGCGGCGTGATGGCCGCCAAGACCAGCATGTATTTCGGCCAAGAGCTGTCGTCCCTCCTCTTTGGAGATACATCTTTGAAGGACTCCGGTAGTACTTTTCTTGTAGAGTTCTCCTTCATGAACTTTGTAGGCTTTGGAGCATCGAACTATGCGAAGGGCCTCGTTCTGGTCATCAGGGAGCTCCTACCTATTGAGGTAGGCTAAGAAGGGTTCGGTCCATGGGGCGATCACCACCATGATTACATGGGCGGAAGGCGTTCGTTCGGTGCCCGAGCCCCTGATGATATCCGAATCGTGTTCGGCATCCGTGGGTGTGATCGGCGCTAGAATGGTATTTCCGCTCTCGTCCTGCCATACCACGGATGGCTTGAAAAGCCTTTCCACGAAAGTGTTAGGCGGTACGGGGCCGCGTTTAGCGCCCATTCGAGCAAGGATGTCCGCTGCTTGATTACTGTCTCGGGCCACATGATGAAACTCAAGCCCCTCAAACCGAGCCGATATTTTGAGTACGGCATTCCGGTAAGCCGCCATCTTTGGGTCTTTTGCATCGAATTCTCCGTTTATTTGGGATATTGCGAGGTTCGAGTCCCCGCGCACCATGAGGCGTTGTATTCCCATAGAAACAGCCATCCGGAGACCATGCAGTAGTGCCTCATATTCGGCTGCGTTATTGGAGTCTGTATACATGATTTGTAATACGTAACGGACTGTGTCCCCTATAGGGGATGTTAGGATGACACCAACCCCCAGTCCGGCTAACATTTTAGAGCCATCGAAGTACATCACCCAGTTGGAGTATGTGCCGTACTCTTTAGGGAGTTCGACTTCTGTCCACTCGGCGACAAAGTCGGCCAACACCTGAGATTTAATAGCTCGGCGTGGCTTGTATGTTATTTCAAATGGTAAGAGCTCGATAGCCCATTTTGCAATGCGGCCGGTGGTGTATCGATTGTTTATGATGTCATTGAGTGGCACCTCGGAGGCCACCATGATCGAGCACTCTTGAAAGTAGTGTCGCAGCTTCCGAGATGCCATAAAAACCGCATATGCTATCTTTTGATAGTGCGGGTATCGGGATTGCATGGTGTGAGAACCGCCGAGACATAGTATACTGGTTTTTGGAGTGGGAATTTGTGTCCCTCTTCCTCTCGTTCCACGACGAGCACAGCGCTCACCACCTGGTGAGTTGCAGATATGTACAGAAGTTAGGTGCGGCAAGGATTGGGTTGTTTGCTAAGAAAGTTTTTATTTCTTCCAATCCGGTTGTTGCCGCGTCCGTCCACTCAAAGTGGTCAGTACGTCAGAGCAGGCGATATAGCGGCAGCGCCTTCTCTCCCAATATGGAGATAAAGCGGCTCAAGGCTGCCACGCACCCAGCTAGTTTTTGGACCTGTTTTAGGTCTGCTGGTATTGCCAACTATGACAGGGCTCGGATTTTGGCCGGATTTGCTTCGATTCCTCTATTGGAGATGATGAACCCGAGCAGCTTTCCGGCCGGAATGCCAAAAACGCATTTTTCCGGATTGAGCCGTATGTCATATGTTCGGAGGTTGTCGAATGTAAGGCTAAATCATCCACCAATTATTCGACATGTTTAGTTTTGATGACTACATCATCTACATATGCCTCTACTGTCTTGCCAATTTGTTTTTCCAGGCATGTTTGAATCATACGTTGGTAAGTGGCGCCGGCGTTTTTTAGTCCGAAAGGCATAGTGTTGAAGCAGAAAGGCCTGTACGGAGTAATGAATGCCGTTGCGGCCTGGTTGGATTCCTTCGTCTTAATCTGATGGTATCCGGAGTATGCGTTGAGGAAACACAATGAATCGTGTCCTGCAGTTGCATCAATGATCTGGTCAATGCGGGGCAGTGGGAAGGGCTCCTTAGGGCAGGCCTTGTTGAGGTCTTTGAAATCGACACAAAGGCACCAAGATTTGTCCTTCTTTGGCACCATGACCAGGTTGGCTAGCCAATCCGGGTGTTTTATCTCTCTAATGAACTCGGCTTCAAGTAGTTTGGCTAGCTCCTCACCCATAGCTTGTCGCTTGGGTTCGGAAAATCGCCGCGACATTTGCTTAACTGGCTTCAACCCCTTTATTATGTTGAGGCTGTGTTCGGCGAGTCTGCGTGGGATTCCTGGCATATTCGAAGGATGCCAGGCAAAGATGTCCCAATTCTCGCGCAGGAATGCTCTTAGAGCAGCGTCGACCGTCGCATCCAGCTGTGCTCCAATGGCTGCTGTTTTATTAGGATCCGTCGAGTGAACTTGGAATTTGACTATTTCGTCTGCTGGCTTGAAAGAAGTGGACTTAGGCCTTTTGTCGAGGATTACGTCATCTCTATCCACTGTGGAACGCAGAGCGGTGAGCTCCTCGGCCGCAAGGGCCTCGGATAATGCCTCGAGGGCCAGGGATGCGGTCTTGTTTTCGGCGCAGAGTGCTATGTCCGGATCACTGGTGATAGTGATAACTCCGTTGGGCACGGGCATTTTGAGCTTCATGTAACCGTAATGGGGTATGGCTTGAAAGCGTGTGAATGCATCTCACCCCAACAGGGCGTGATATCCGCTATTGAAAGGGGCCACATGGAAGATCAACTCTTTGGACATGTAGTTCTCCGGTGTGCCGAATACCACATCAAGTTTAATTTTCCCTGAGCATCGCGCTTCTCGACTGGGGATAATGCCTATAAAGGTTGTACTGCTCTGCTCGATGCGGCTCTTGTCTATTTGCATATTATCGAGCGTGTCCTTGTAGATGAGGTTCAGTCCGCTGCCGCCGTCCATGAGTACTTTAGCGAGCCGAAAGCCGCTGAGGATTGGATTTAAGACCAAAGCGGCTGGTGCGCGGACTGATCGAGCCCTTGGTTCGTCGTTGGCGGTGAAAGTTATCGCTGTATCGTTCCAAGGGTTTATTGCGGCTACTTGGTTGACTTTGGTGAGGCCGCGGAGTGCCCTTTTACGCCGGTTATTTGAAGAAAAGGTCTCGAAGACCATAAAGACGTTGAGATCGCCGTCCTCCGAAGGGTATTTCTCGGAGGTCGTACTGGTGAGGATAGCCTCACCGCTGTTGGCCACCTGCCGGAGTACCCAACATGCCCGGAGGCTGTGTGTTGGTTCGGAATTCGGCATCGTGTGTATCTGACAGGGATTGTTGAGCCATTCATCAAGGAATGTTCTGTGTCCCGTTGAGGGCTTAATTTTCTTGTCCGTAGGGTGATGATCAGGTGCCCCGTGAGGGTGCATCCTTTTTGCCCATCCGGTGGGTGGCTTAAAGGTCGGCGGTTCCCACCGAGCTGTCTGGGCTTTCCAGGCGCTTTCCATGGTGCAATATTTCTGTACTATGTGTGCCAAATCTGCAAAGTGCAGTATGCAGCGTCGGTTGAGGGCATTGAGGATACCCTCGTCCATACAATTGCGGCAAAATACTGAAACCGCGTCGTCGTCGCAACAGTCTTTGATCTTGTTTTTAATAAGGAGGAATCTGGCCCAAAAGTGAAGGACTATTTCCTGAGGTTGCTGCCGCACATACATTAGGTCGCATATGTCCGGAGGGCCGGAATTGCTTGGGGAATATTGCTTGTGGTGCGTGGGCGGGCTTAAATCCGAACCCTGACACACTGTGGGATCCAGAGTTTTAAGAATTTCTGAGGTCACTAGCCCAAGATCCGGAGTATCCTGGGAGTTTTGAGGCTCGACGCCTGGTTCTATGTTCGGAGGACAGGGAGTCTCTTCCCGAAGATGGGTGTCCGGCTCATAGGGCTCGGAAATCCGAACATAGCTTGTTCTCAGCATAGGGGGAGAGTTATCCTTGGCTTGCTCCTCCACAACCGCAACCAGATGGGTGATTGGCGGGGACCTGATTTCCCTCTGATCGGGTTTAAGCCCGATCCGATCATAGTTTGTCGTGACCCCCAGGGCGGCGATGCGATCTAGCAGTTCGTTCAAAGACGAACATCTGCCGGATCCATCTTATCGGAGTGTCGAGGCCAACGCGGAGATGATTTTTGGTGGTTTGGGGGACTGGCTTTGGCTTAACGGCCGAGCGGGCGCCCATGGTGAAACTGCCAAGCTGGAGGATCTGCCCAGGAGCAAGGGCCCTTCCAGAGGTGATTTTGTCATTGACGACAAGGCGAGCCATCGATCCTTCTATTGACGGCACAGAGGAACTCTCAATGAAAGCACCAATGTCGGTGTCAAAACCAACTGATCTCAGGTAGGGGGTCCAAAACTATGCGTCTGAGGATCGAAGGTAACAGGAGACGGGGGACACGATGTTTACCCAGGTTCGGGCCCTCTTAATGGAGGTAGTACCCTACTTCCTGCTTGATTGACTTTGATGAGTATAGGGGTTACAAGAGTTGATCTACCTCGAGATCGTAATGGCTAAACCCTAGATGTCTAGCCTGTATGATTTGTGATTGCCCCTACGGACTAAACCCTCCAGTTTATATAGACACCGGAGGGGGCTAGGGTTGTACAGAGTCGGTTTACAGAGAAAGGAAACTACACGTCTGGCCACCAAGCTTGTTGTCCCCGCAACGGAGAGTCCCACCCGGAAACGGGGGAAAGCCTTGTATCTTGTATCTTCACGGCCCATCAGTCCGGCCCATGTAACATAGCCCGGATGCCTGAGGACCCCCTTATCCAGGACTCCCTCAGAGGTGACTGGGTACGCACCACGTCGTGGGCACTCCGTACGTGCTCGTGTGCGTGCAGCGTGCGTGCTTTTCCATCGGTGCTAGCTCTAAGGCCGAGGATGCGGCCGTCTTCGTCTCCGGCTAGTCGTTGAGCAACGACGGCAAAGAGGTGCTGCAAGAGATGCGTAGGCGTCGTTGTGTGCAAGCTTCACCGTAGCACAAAGAACCGAACGCGCTGCAGATGGCGCACACCTCCATGCAGCCGAGTGTGTGTGCATGCATGTGTTATTCATGTGCATTCTGCGGCCGAGTGTGTGTGCATGCATGTGTTGTGTACGTGTGTTGTGTGCTCCATGTTGTGCGCGTTGTGCATGAGTTGGATCGACATGAGTTAGTGCGTTGGCGTGTGTACATGCGTGGCTGCATGTGTCCTGTACATGCGTGGCTTCTTGTGTGGTTATCAATATAAACTATAAAATATCTTCAACTTAGCATCCTGATGTATCATCTCTAGTGGTTAGCGAAGAGTTCATGTTCTTTTATTTGTTTATAGGTGGGCAGGCGGCAAAAAACAGGGGAAAACGCGCAAGGTTCCTTGCAGACGCTCCACCGCGAGGTTCCTTGCTCCTTCTCAGTCGTCGGGAATCTATGTTCTTCCACTCTTTTTTTACATGAGCTTTGTTCATCCTTTTGCCAACACGCGAGACATCTAGCATCAAGGTGCACGTGTCATGCAAGAAAATGGAGATAATCAGATAAGTAGTGCGTAAGTGAGTCGTGCCCTTCGATGGCACCTACTACGCCATATATTTTGTCCTCAATGGCACGTGAATAGTGCACGTACTCAACGACGGAGCACGGGATGGTAGCCATGACATGGTCAGCCCTTTTTTGGAGAGAGAGTATGTACTAAATAACTTTGATGTGTCCCGTCAACTCGCAAAACGACGAGAAGCTTGTTTACTACGCCTTCTTCCTCGCCAACGCATGCGCGGTGGCTCGCAGCACGAGGAGAAACTTTTGCTTACAAGCGGTGGACGTGCAGCAGTTCATTTGGTGTCAGATTACCAGAAGTACTACTATAGTACCATCATTATTATTCGACTTCTGGAAGAGGCGAAGAGCCAAGCGCAAGGTCACCTACTAACCTTAGGCTAGCCATAGTGGGAGTAACATAAGTAGGAGTGTGCCTCCTTTTTTATTCTAGAAACAACCACACACGAATATTGGACGGTAGCAGCACAGCAACTGAATCAAAAATCAAAACCAACCAATGAACTACTACTACTAGTGAGCATTTGCTAGTATCATGTACTCCGTTTGTCCATGTATATAGGGCTTAATCCGTTTTCTGAGACTAACTTTGGCCCTATTTGGATCCATGGGTTAGAGTTAGTTTGAGCTAGTTGGGGCTCAAATAGCCCTAAAGTATCCAAACATGAGGGTTAAATTGGAGCAAGTTGCCCCAAACCCACCAAAAAAACTATCCCACCCAAAAAGGGTCGACCATGTCCATGGCTACCATCCCGTGCTCGATCATTGAGTACATGCACTATTCACGTGCCATCGAGGAGGAAAAATATTGCGTAGCACTAGGTGCCATCGTAGTGCATGACTCACTTACGCCCTAATTATCTCCATTTTCTTGCATGACATGCGCACCTTGATGCTAGATGTCCCGCGTGTTGGCAAAAGGGTGAACAAAGCTCACATAAAAAAAGAGTGGAAGAACATAGATTCGCGACGACCAAGAAGGAGCAAGGAACCTCGTGGTGGAGCGTCCACTCATAATATTTTATATTATTTAGCGATATAAAATCAACCAATCATCTCCACAGTAGACAGGAAGAGTACGAAACACGGCAGCCTAGTGTAGTTACATCATACTACATGGCTAACCCACGCTATCAACATATTTCTTGGCCTCCGTGTGACACCTAGCTCTAGTAATCCAGCAGCCCGTATCGCTTCTCGCTCCTCGTCTCTCTCAAAGTGCGGCGGGCTGGCGTTTTTGCCGTCTATTGGGGTCGGTTAACTCATCACATGCTAGCGACATGCCAAGAGCATTCTAAAAAAAATTATTGTACTCTATTTGTTATGCCAAGAAGAGGAAGCGCTTTGACCGACGAACCAAACGATACAGGCGTTTCGTGCCGTGAGTGGGTCCAGTTTCTCGTTTTGAACTTGTTTGGTGTAGTAGTAACACTTGGTTTTGACTATTGATAAGATTTTATATAGGGCCTAATGTATTCTTCGAGGATGCCTTTGACTATTGATAAGATTTTATATAATTTGAAAATTATATCATTCTAAGATCCTTTCAAGTTCCGTTTTCAAAAAGAAGAAGATCCTTTCATGTACGAATTTGATTGTATGCTTTGAGCAACTTGCATGTCCTATACTGCTCCTGTTTGGATACTCTAACTTAGCTAGAGGTCAGACTAACTCATGACTGACCCTGAACTAACTGTAGCCAAGGAGGTGTTTGGGTGACAGGGTTAGATTGACAATAAATGCACTTGATGGAGAGAGAAAAGTGATTTTTCAGTGGGCCCAATGGGAACTATCTCCAATTAGCAACTCTTGGGTGGGATAGGTTTTTTTGGTGGGTTCGGTGCAACTTGCTCCAATTTAACCCTCATGCTTGGATACTTTAGGGCTATTTGAGCCCCAACTAGCTCAAACTAAATCTAACCCATGGATCCAAACAGGGCCAAAGTTAGTCTCGGAAAATGCATTAAGCCCTATACATGGACAGACGGAGTACATGATACTAGCAAACGCTGACCATTAGTAGTAGTTCATTGGTTGGTTTCGATTTTTGATTTAGTTGTTGTGCTTCTACCGTCCAATATTCACGTGTGGTTGTTTCTAGAGTAGAAAAAGGAGGTACTAGTACTTACTGTGGGAAAGGTGAAGTGATGGTTGCTTCGCCCGAGAAACTTATTACTCTGGGAATATGGGAGTACCAGCGGATTCAAGGAACAAAGAAATGGTGGTTGCTTCGTCGGAGCAACTTACTGTGGCGAAGGTGGGGCTCTGTGATTTGATTGGTCACTAGTCATTACTATTGCGGCGCAACGACCGAGGTGAAACTTTCCCTATAGTTGTGCACTCAATATTGATGCATGGCAGGTGGAGCCGGATGAAGGATGTCCCACATGTTGGCGAAACGAAGTTGAATTGTTTCTGGCATTGCTATCAATCCTTCAGGATTTGTTTATATGTACGCATAATTTTAATGAACTTGTACTGTGATGCTATGAAGGTTTCAACTTTGGTTCCCGCAGGAAAAAAAGTTTTCAACTTAGGATTCATGTGTCCTCTTGCCTCAAGATTATCTCATTACAACATTCCATCAAATACAAATGAAACTACCATGGCTGCTAATGCATCTCAATGGTTCGCAGATCAGCGCCAATATTCACATCAGAATTGAAGACAAAGTTGTGAGAAGGTGTACAAATAAAGAAAAAAATATAATTGATCGATGTTGTTCGTAGGCATGGCTCCATTTCCTGGGCACAGTGTTCATTGCTTGGCAGCTAGTTTCACCCAGCTCTGTAGCCAAAAAAGAGGTGTATGGAGGACACCACAATGCGATCATTTTGTGCAGCTCCACTAAAATCGAGCTGACCATCCCTGTTTGCAAAGATATCCAGTCAGTGTGATTACAATAATACTGGAACTAGATGATGAAACATAACACACACAAATAGAAGCCGAGCACCTCTGCGATCTCGATTTAGGACTAACTACTTGTTGGAGAAGATTAGGCACGGAGTTGGATGAGGAGGATAGCAAAATCAATCTCCCTTTCTGCAGTCCCACAGAAATGTAAAAACGTTGCCCGTGTGACATTTTGGCGGAACTGCACAAAACACTCTTAAGAAAAAAAGTAATTTGTGCAGTTCACCAAAAGGTCGCAATAGCAACGAGGTGAAATGAATAGCCATGTTTGCAAAAGGAGGTAGAAAGGAAACAATTACTGCCCAATAACACGAGTTGACGACACATACACCGACAAAAAACAAGCATATTCCATGTAATAAGGGAAAGATAGCAGCATGGTGGTTTATCAAAAATGGTTTGAGGATGAGATTGCAAGATGGAAAGTACACCGGCCAAGATACGTTTTAAGCAAACAACTAAAGAAGATCCACATGCAGCAACATGGGAAGATGGGTAGTGGAGCAAGGCCGAAGGAAGCTGTACCTAAGGGTCGTCGGGATGTTACTAGGAGGGCGCTGGCGGCCGGGATCTGCCCATACTGCGGCAGCGAGCAAGTGGTGAAGGTCCTACTGCGCCGGAGCTTGGTCAGAGAGAACGGCGGGTACCGCAGATCGGGACGTGCTGCCTCAACTCCGTCGAACGGAGAAACGATGCACATCCTCCCTTTCTGCCGGCGGACGGGATGCGGACGGATCACTAACCAACGGTGAGAGAGAGAGGCCACCGCTGCCTTGTGTGAGATGGTGTGACGAGAGACAAACCCCGACAGGCAGGCTCCGTTGTATATAGTGGAGCGGATTTTTCCATTTTCCCCACGGCAATCATTTTATATTCTATACGTGCCATTGAGGAATATATAACTTTATTTAATACTAATGTGTCAAGTCGAACTTTGTTCCGTCTAGGCATGGTACCCGACCCTCCTTCGAGTAAACAACCGCTACACGCGTCAAATTATCACGTGGGCTGCCTTTTCGTACAGAACGAACTCCACCGTGTACCCGCGCGGGTGTGGCCGAGAACGAGACGTGAGTATGTGCGTCCTGCGTGCACCTCTTCTTTAGGTGCAGGTACAATACGTGGGTGGGTGTGAGAGAGATGGTTTGTGCGAAACAGAGGCAATGTGTCGATGATATCTCGAATAAAAAAAGTAACATATGCAATGTGTGTGAAACAGAGTCATGGATATATCATATATAGAGGGAGCGATCCACGAGAAGAGAGTGGAGGGATCATCAGCCTGAGATATCAATAGAATCAAAACAGGGATGTAGTGTGTGGATGCGCGGTTGATAAAGAGTGCCATCGAATTTGTGTTTGCCCACGTCAAAGATACAAGGTGGCTGGCCTACTGGAATTTGAGAGGGCAGAGGTGCAGTTTTTCTTTGTGGCATGGATACCTACCTACAATGTTCGACTATCGGTGTGTGTGGGGGGCGGGGGAGGGGGCAGAGACCTAACTATAGAGAGGTAGATCGACTAGTATATGTGTGGAGAAGGAGAGAGACCTACCTATGTATTGAGGGAGATCGATCGGCATCCATGGATATGTGTAGCAGAGGAATAAGGTTGGGAGAAAGACAAAGGTAGAGTGTCGGAGGGTTGGTGGTGGAGTGGCGTCTCACAAATGGGGCAAGAGTCCTACTAGACAAACGGAGGGTACGAGTGCAATATCAATAAGAGAGGGTCAGGCATGTCTGTCTGTCTGTCTATGCACGTGCGAGTGAGAGACGGGTCGGGAGGTATGCAAGGATGACGAGGGTAGACGATATGGTTGTGGTAAGCATATGTAACTACATAGGAAGATCAACCGTTATGTGTTCGAGAAAGGGAGAGACATAACTAGTGAGGTAAGTCTATCGGTGCATGGGGAAAATGAATTATAGTCGACCTGGCTATATGTAGGGACATCGGTACGTTCCATGCATGTGTTAGAAGCAAATAAGGTCCGGAGAGACACACAGGGGGAGAGGGGTGCGGCTAGGAGGTGGTGCGAGAGGCCTACCATGTCGAGGGGGGAGGAGTGTGCGAGTATGAGATCGATGAAAAGAGGGGCGGGAGCTGCACCTACATGGAACCGTATTAGACATAGGGGGCATGGACGGTGAGATGAGAAGAGGGGAAGTATGTGTTTGTGGTAGGCACACTTGGCTAGAGAGGTATATCGACAGGTGTGTGCCGGAAAGAAGGAGCCGGTGGGGCCTACACACACCGCGGGTGAACGACCTAAAGAGAAATAACGAACATGCGCGGTGGAGGGGACGCTGAGGGAGGGTGAGAGGGGGCGGGCGTGTGCATGCACGATAGAAAGTTAGCACTAGCTAGCTACAAAGAGAAGAGGAACGTGAAGGTGTAAAAGACGAACAGAGATCATAATTCATTATAAAAAAGTGGATACGGATACTTGAAGAAGATATCATAATGTAGAACATTGATTATAATTTGGGCAAGTGTGTGGCTTTTGTAGCTCGAGGCTAAATACTTGTCATAATGTAGGGAGCAGGGCACTATACTTTGTGTGATAAACACGGTGTACGTATGGAACATGGTTTAGATTATGAATATATAGTTAGTACATCAAATGTACTATTATTTGGAATCAACATCAAGTGTATTCAAAAAATTGAATTCGAGTTCATATAGTACACATAGTTCATATCTATCTCTATAGTAATAATGTGGTGTGTTGTTAAGGTAATACACGAATGATGGTTGAAGTTGGCAACAATCATGATTGTAGATTCTTATTGAAATAGATAAACAAATTCAAATTTAGTTCGAATTGCAGCGGTAGTATAGACATTTGGAATGCACTAAAATGTTGGTATGAGTAGGTTACATGCATTATACAGCCAACGGGAAAATTTAATTGAACATAGCATGGATTCATACTCCCTCCTTCCATCTATATAGGGCCTAATGCGTTTTTTAAGACCGCCTTTGACTATTGACAAGATTAATAGTACATGACATGCACTGTGAAAATTATATCATTCAAAGCTCCTTTCACACATGAATTTAACGGTGTGCTTTGTGTAAGTTGCATGTCATATATTATTGCTCTAAATTTGGTCAAAGTTAGCCCCGAAAAATGCATTAGGCCCTATATAGATGGAAGGAGGGAGTAGCTTTGAATAGCATTTGTATAGTAAAACGGGACAAGACTCTTTCTTTGTGTGGTGTGAATAGTTTTATTTTTATCATTTTTTTCGTTGAGGGAAGTGCGAATTGATTTGGTACGTACAAGTACAATATTACACGTTAGGCTTGTCCCTAAAATTCAACCCACGCCTTGTTATATCCCGAACATTCAGATATCGTGCTCCCAAAACTGGCGCCTTCACAACCCACGCCTTGCTATCCCGAAATTACAACGCGCGCGAAAACTCCCTCCACCTGCCAAATCCCGACACGGGAAATCCCCCTTCTAACCCTGAGCCGAAAGGGCCGCTAGTTCAAATCCGTGGGGGTACTTTTGTAACACACCCTATATTTTGGACAAGCGTGTCCCTAAGTCATGGTCTCCCCCCCTCCCATCGCCTCCTTTTCGCCATTCGAAATCCCAGGCCGCCATAACCTCTCCGCTCCAGCCGCGAAACCCCACCCTCCTCCGTCTGCCACCTCACCGCTGCCCAGCCAGAGCCTCTTCCCCGATGACGTCGTCCACCGCAACAGCTTGACGTCCCTCATCCACCTCCCAGGATGAGGATCTGTCGTCCATCTCATCGTCCCGCCGGTTCAGCCGCCCCGTCCTCCACCTCCAAGGAGCTGCTCCGACGATCGCCTCATCTATCGCGGCTGATCCATCCCCACAGCGCCGCCTTAACCCACTCCACCGGAACCGCAACATCCTCACCGACTCCTCGGACGAAGCCGAGGCCTACTCGGCGCCACCAAAGAGGTTGTACACTCATCGCATCGCACCTTCTCCTTAACTTGACCTCCCGGCGCCGATGGTGCTCCATCCCGCACCCCCATGGAGCGGCTACCTCGAAGCCGGTGCCGCGGGCGACATCTCCACGGCGGCTCTCCCCGACTGCGAGGCCCCTTCGGCGGCGGCGGCCATACCATCCGGATCTGTTGTTGCTGCTCCGGCTCTCGCTCTCGCTGCTGCTGCTGCTGCTCTCCCCCTCGCTCGTGATGCTGCTCTGCTCCGATTTTGCTACACTTCAGTCGACTGAACCGACTTTTGGGTTAGTCGATTTTCAAGAGGTGGGGGCCTCACCGGAGTTAAGGAAGAACCACCCGCAGCGGGGAGGGGGCTCGCTAGAGGTACCCCACTATCTATCTTAGGGTTCAGGGTGGGGGCGGTGGTCGCCGGTGGTGGGGCGCGGTGGTGGGGCAGTGGCGTGGGGATCGCCGGAGAAAAAGCTCGGCGCAGGGGTGGGCCTAGAGGGCCGGCCGGGGCGGCGGCGGACAGGCAGTGGGGAGTTGTTTTGGGGCGGCGAGGCGACGACAGACCGGCGGTGGGTAGTTGTTTCGAGCCGGTGAGGCGGCGAGGCGGAGCGGGCGCCGGCGGCGAGGCCGGTGGTGGCTGGCAGCTCAGGGGGTGCAGGTTGAAGATGAACTGCAGGCCCTCCCTAAACTACATGTGAAGTGCCTCTCTGCTACCATTGCGTTCAGTTTCGACAGTAACATTCAGATTCCACAGTGAATTTCAGTTTCGACAGTTAAGTTCAGAGTCAACAATTTTTACCTCATCTGTTGTAGTCAGGTGGTTTCTGGTGATGTAAATTTTACATCTATCACTTTTTGGTAATGTATTTTACATCATCTATTGGAGATGCTATTAGAATCCCACTTGAGATTAACGATGTCTGTCTTGTGTTGCTTCAGCCTTGACGTTTTACGGCTCACCGAAGCTGCTCCAACGACAGAACGATCCATCACAACGGAGCAGTGCCCTGGACGTCGTCTACAGATTCCTCAGATCTTCCTCCACACCTCCGACAGCCACCTCTGCCTCAACTTCTTCAACGACCAACCCAATGATGTTGAGGTCGACACGGCTACGGCAAAGAGGTTGTACACTTGTTGCATCACTTATTACTCTACATTCATATCGATCCATTAGGGCTATTTTGGTTCAACGAAAAAACATAGCAATAGGAAATTTTCCTATGGCACTCTACTATTCAATTATTCATGCATTTTGTTGAAAGGAATGAAGGAAAACATCCACCTGGACCTACTATTCAAAATCCTATGCATGAAAACAAGACCAAGTGCATTAGTGGCAGAATAACATTCTAATTGTACACGCTTTCATATGGTTTCACTTTATTTTGGCCATGTTTCTTTGCATTCCTCTGCTCTTCCAATTCCTGTGAACCAAACACCCAAGTTGACAGAAATCCTGTGTTTACAAAGGCTCTGTTTACCATGTGCATTCCTATCCTATACCGGTGTTTTTCCTATCCCTGCGTTTTTAGAATCATGCAAGCCAAATGAGCCCTTACAGAATTACTTCAGTTACAGGTAGGTGTAGAAGGAAACTTTGTGTGGTTTGTCCTGCTCCTGCCGCGACGTCGTCCACCTCACCTGAGCTGCTCCATCGACAAAAGTATCCACCAAACCAGACATCACGACTCCTGACCATCTTTCGCCGCCTCAGATCTCCTTCCCTGCCGCCGGCACCCACCGCAAAGGCATCACCATCATCAACTCAGCAGATGAACCTTAGGAGTACATGGGTCCACAAGAGAGGTCGCACTCTTTTGTTTCTGCTTATGTTATGCATTGCTTAAAATTAACTGCTACTTTATCATCTTGTTTGCCTCTTAGACTCCAAGTCAAGTCCAAATTAATGTTCAAACTTGAGTTATAAATTAGTTGTGGGGCACATATCGAGGCAGCAATGAATAGTATCTCTGTCTAATATATGGTTCACCTAGGGTATGCCTATGTTGTTCATCTTGGGTGGGAAACAAATAGTGAAGCAATCACCATCTGTCTTTTTATTAAATTAAAGCAATCATCAGCCTGCTATCATTATTTTTGGATCCATCCACTGGTTGTTACCATCACTCTAGATTTCTGCATGCTCTCCTTACATAATCACCATATTTTTTTCGTATGCATGTCAGATATTGTACACAGTGATGCTGAACATGTAGAGAAAAAGAGAAGAGTTTTGCGCGGCAATACAATGTCATGTAGACATTGCTCCATGGTGGGCTCAATGGCAAACCCTCCCCCCCTCTCCAGATTGTAATCCAGAGGAAGATATCTGTTCTGAGGCAGATTCAGACACAGCTGACCGCTCCTATTTACCCCCAAGGTGTTTTCTCTACCTTGGCATGATGATGTTAGTCATATCATGCATATGTTGCCTTGCAGTGCCTACTTTTGACATCATATTGCTACCTCTTAAGCACTGCGTTGGTTTTCCCTTGAAGAGGAAAGGGTGATGCAGTAAAGTAGCGTAAGTATTTCCCTCAGTTTTTGAGAACCAAGGTATCAATCTAGTAGGAGGCCACGCTCAAGTCCATCGCACCTACACAAACAAATAAAAACCTCGCAACCAACACAATAAAGGGGTTGTCAATCCCTTCACGGTCACTTACGAAAGTGAGATCTGATAGATATGATAAAATAATATTTTGGTATTTTTATAATAAAGATGCAAAGTAAAATAAAAGGAAACAAAAATAGCTAAGTGTTGGAAGATTAATATGATGGAAAATAGACCCAGAGGCCATAGGTTTCACTAGTGGCTTCTCTCAAGAGCATAAGTATTACGGTGGGTGAACAAATTACTGTTGAGCAATTGATAGAATTGAGCATAGTTATGAGAATATCTAGGTATGATCACGTATATAGGCATCACGTCCGCGACAAGTAGACCGACTCCTTCCTGCATCTACTACTATTACTCCACACTTCGACCGCTATCCAGCATGCATCTAGAGTATTAAGTTCAAAAGAATAGAGTAACGCTTTAAGTAAGATGACATGATGTTGAGGGATAAACTCATGCAATATGATATAAAACCCATCTTGTTATCCTCGATGGCAACAATACAATACGTGCCTTGCTGCCCCTACTGTCACTGGGAAAGGACACCGCAAGATTGAACCCAAAGCTAAGCACTTATCCCATTGCAAGAAAGATCAATCTAGTAGGCCAAACCAAACTGATAATTCAAAGAGACTTGCAAAGATAACCAATCATACATAAAAGAATTCAGAGAAGATTCAAATATTGTTCATAGATAAACTTGATCATAAACCCACAATTCATCGGTCTCAACAAACACAACGCAAAAGAAGATTACATCGAATAGATTTCCACAAGAGAGGGGGAGAACTTTGTATTGAGATCCAAAAAGAGAGAAGAAGCCATCTAGCTAATAACTATGGACTCGAAGGTCTGAGGTAAACTACTCACACATCATCGGAGAGGCTATGGTGTTGATGTAGAAGCCCTCCATGATCAATGCCCCCTCCGGCAGGACGCCGGAAAGGCCCCAAGATGGGATCTCACGGGTACAGAAGGTTGCGGCGGTGGAATTAGGTTTTCGTGGATGCTTCTGTTGGTTTGGGGTACGTAGGTATATATAGGAGGAAGAAGTACGTCGGTGGAGCAACGTGGGCCCCACGAGGGTGGAGGGCACGCCCAGGGGGGTAGGCACGACCCCTTACCTCGTGCCCTCCTGGTTGCTTTCTTGACGTAGGGTCCAAGTCCTCTGGATCACGTTTGTTCCGAAAATCACGTTCCCGAAGGTTTCATTCCGTTTGGACTCTGTTTGATGTTCTTTTTCTGCGAAACTCTGAAATAGGCAAAAAACAGCAATTTGGGCTGGGCCTCCGGTTAATAGGTTAGTCCCAAAAATAATATAAAAGTGTAACAAAGCCCATTAATCATCCAAAATAGAATATAATATAGCATGAAGCAATCAAAAATTATAGATACGTTGGAGACGTATCAAGCATCCCCAAGCTTAATTCCTGCTCGTCCTCGAGTAGGTAAATGATAAAAACAGAATTTTTGATGCGGAATGCTACTTGGCATTTTTTTAATGTAACCCTCTTAATTGTGGTATGAATATTCAGATCTGAAAGATTCAAGATAAAAGTTTAATGTTGACATAAAAGCAATAATACTTCAAGCATACTAACTAAGCAATTATGTCTTCTCAAAATAACATGGCCAAAGAAAGTTCATCCCTACAAAATCATATAGTTTAGTCATGTTGCATCTTCGTCACACAAGAATGCTCTCATCCTGCACAACCCCGATGACAAGCCAAGCAATTGTTTCATACTTTAGTAATCTCAAACTTTTTCAACCTTCACGCAATACATGAGTGTGAGCCATGGATATAGCACTATGGGTGGAATAGAATATAATGATGGGGGTTATGCGGAGAAGACAAAAAAGGAGAAAGTCTCACATCAACGCGGCTAATCAACGGGCTATGGAGATGCCCATCGATTGATGTTAATGCAAGGAGTAGGGATTTCCATGCAACGGATGCACTAGAGCTATAAATGCATGAAAGCTCAACAAAAGAAACTAAGTGGGTGTGCATCCAACTTGCTTGCTCACGAAGACCTAGGGCATTTGAGGAAGCCCATTGTTGGAATATACAAGCCAAGTTCTATAATGAAAAATTCCCACTAGTATATGAAAGTGACAAAACAAGAGACTCTCTATCATGAAAATCATGGTGCTATTTTGAAGCACAAGTGTGGAAAAAAGGATAGTAGCATTGTCCCTTTTTTTGGGCCTTCTTTTTTTATTTGGCCTTTCTCTTTTTTTTGGGACAATGCTCTATGAATGATGATCATCACACATCTATTTATTTACAACTCAATGATTACAACTCGATACTAGAACAAAGTATGACTCTATATGAATGCCTTCGACGGTATACCGGGATAGCAATGAATCAAGAGTGACATGTATGAAAAATTATGAACGGTGGCTTTGCCACAAATACGATGTCAACTACATGATCATGCAAAGCAATATGACAATGATGAACGTGTCATGATAAACGGAACGGTGGAAAGTTGCATGGCAATATATATCGGAATGGCTATGGAAATGCCATAATAGGTAGGTATGGTGGCTGTTTTGAGGAAGATATAAGGAGGTTTATGTGTGAAAGAGCGTATCATATCACGGGGTTTGGATGCACCGGCGAAGTTTGCACCAACTCTCAATGTGAGAAAGGGCAATGCACGGTACCGAAGAGGCTAGCAATGATGGAAGGGTAAGAGTGCGGATCCATGGACTCAACATTAGTCATAAAGAACTCACATACTTATTGCAAAAAATCTACAAGTCATCAAAACCAAGCACTACGTGCATGCTCCTAGGGGGATAGATTGGTAGGAGAAGACCATCGCTCGTCCCTGACCGCCACTCATAAGGAAGACAATCAAAGAACACCTCAAGTTTCAAAAAATTTACATAACGTTTACCATACGTGCATGCTACGGGACTTGCAAACTTCAACACAAGTATTTCTCAATTTCACAACTACTCAACTAGCACAACTTTAATATCACTACCTCCATATCTCAAAACAATCATCAAACTTCTCTTAGTATTCAGCACACTCATAAGAAAGTTTTTTACTAGTCTTGAATACTTAGCATATTAGGATTAAGAATGAGAGAATAAAAGTTTCTATAAAACAAAACCACCGCCGTGCTCTAAAAGATATAAATGAAGCACTAGAGCAAAAACTATGTAGCTCAAAAGATATAAGCGAAGCGCATATAGTATTCTAATAAATTCCGAATCATGTGTGTCTCTCTCAAAAGGTGTGTACAGCAAAGATGATTGTGATAAACGAAAAAACAAAGACTCAAATCATACAAGACGCTCCAAGCAAAACACATATCATGTGGTGAATAAAAATATAGCTCCAAGTAAAGTTACCGATGGAAGTAGACGAAAGAGGGGATGCCTTCCGGGGCATCCCCAAGCTTTGGCTTTTTGGTGTCCTTAGATTATCTTGGGGTGCCATGGGCATCCCCAAGCTTAGGCTCTTGCCACTCCTTGTTCCATAATCCATCAAATCTTTTACCCAAAACTTGAAAACTTCACAACACAAAACTTAACAGAAAATCTTGTGAGCTCCGTTAGCGAAAGAAAACAAAACACCACTTCAAGGTACTGTAATGAACTAATTGTTTATGTATATTGTTGTTAAACCTACTGTATTCCAACTTCTCTATGGTTTATAAACTATTTTAGTAACTATAGATTCATCAAAATAAGCAAACAACACACGAAAAACAGAATCTGTCAAAAACAGAACAGTCTGTAGTAATCTCTAACTAACGCAAACTTCTGGAACTCAAAAAATTCAGCCAAAACAGGAAGACCTATACAATTTATTTATTGATCAGCAGCAATTGGAATCAATATTTTATCACGTTCTGGTGATTTTTAACAATTTTTTTCGTGAACAAAAAGTCTCTGGAATTTTCAGCAAGATCAAATAACTATCATCCAAGAAGATCCTATAGGTTTAACTTGGCACAAACACTAATTAAAACATAAAAACAAATCTAACCAGAGGCTAGATCAAAGATTTATTCCTAAACATAAGCAAAAAGCAAAAAACTAAAAATAAAATTGGGTTACCTCCCAACAAGCGCTATCGTTTAACGCCCCTAGCTAGGCATAAAAGCAAGGATAGATCTAGGTATTGCCATCTTTGGTAGGCAATCCATAAGTGGCTCTCATAATAGATTCATATGGTAGTTTAATTTTCTTTCTAGGAAAGTGTTCCATGCCTTTTTTAAAGGAAATTGGAATCTAATATTCCCTTCCTTCATATCAATAATTGCACCAATCGTTCTAAGGAAAGGTCTACCAAGAATAATAGGACATGAAGGATTGCAATCTATGTCAAGAACAATAAAATCTACGGGCACATAGTTCCTATTTGCAACAATAAGACCATCATTGATTCTTCCCATAGGTTTCTTAATGGTGGAATCCGCAAGGTGCAAGCTTAAAGAGCAATCATCAAAATCAAGGAAACCTAGCAAATCACATAAAGTTTTTGGAATCGTGGAAACACTAGCACCCAAATCACACAAAACATAGCATTCATGATCTTTAATTTTAATTTTAGTATTAGGTTCCCACTCATCATAAAGTTTTCTAGGGATAGAAACTTCCAACTCAAGTTTTTCTTCATAAGATTGCATCAAGGCATCAACGATATGTTTAGTAAAAGCTTTATTTTGACTATAAGCATGAGGAGAATTTAGCACGGATTGCAACAAGGAAATACAATATATCAAAGAGCAATTATCATAATTAAATTCCTTGAAATCCAAAATAGTGGGTTCATTAATATCTAGAGTTTTGATCTCTTCAATCCCACTTTTACCAATTTTTGCATCAAGATCTAACAACTCCGAATTTTTGGAACGCCTTCTAGGTAAAGGTGGATCATATTCAGTCCCATCATTATCAAGATTCATATTGGAAAACAAATATTTAATAGGGGACACATCGATAACTTTTAGATCTTCATCTTTATTTTCATAGAAATCAGAAGAACACGCTTTCACAAAGCAATCTTTCTTAGCACGCATCCTAGCGGTTCTTTCTTTGCACTCATCAATTGAAATTCTCATGGCTTTGAGGGACTCATTGATATCATGCTTAGGTGGAATAGGTCTAAGTTTCAAGGAATCAACATCAAGAGAAATTCTATCAACCTTCCTAGCCAATTCATCAACTTTAAGCAATTTTTCTTCAAGCAAAGCACTAAAATTCTTTTGCGAATTCATAAACTCCTTAACACTAGTCTCAAATTCAGAAGGCATCTTATTAAAATTTCCATAAGAATTGTTGTAGGAATTACCATAATTATTAGAGGAATTACTAGGATACGGCCTAGGATTATAGTTTCCTCTATACGCGTTGTTACCAAAATTATTCCTACCAACAAAATTCACATCCATAGATTCCTTATTATTCTCAATAAAAGTAGACAAAGGCATATCATTAGGATCAGAAGAAACACTTTTATTAGCAAATAATTTCATAAGTTCATCCATCTTTCCACTCAAAACATTAATTTCTTCTATCGCATGCACTTTCTTATTAGTAGATCTTTCAGTGTGCCATTGAGAATAATTAACCATAATAATATCTAGGAGTTTAGTAGCTTCTCCTAAAGTGATTTCCATAAAAGTGCCTCCCGCGGCCGAATCTAAAAGATTTCTAGAAGCAAAATTCAATCCGGCATAATTTTTTTGTATAATCATCCACAAATTCAAACCATGTGTAGGGCAATTACGTCTCATTAATTTCATCCTTTCCCAAGCTTGTGCAACATGTTCATGATCAAGTTGCTTAAAATTCATAATATCGTTTCTAAGAGAGATGATCTTAGCGGGAGGAAAATATTTAGAGATAAAAGCATCTTTGCACTTATTCCAAGAATCAATACTATTTTTAGGCAAAGACGAAAACCAAGCTTTAGCACGATCTCTAAGAGAAAAAGGAAATAGCTTAAATTTAACAATATCATTGTCCACATCTTTCTTCTTTTGCATATCACACAAATCAATGAAGCTATTTAGATGGGTAGCGGCATCTTCACTAGGAAGGCCGGCGAATTGATCTTTCATGACAAGATTCAACAAAGCAGCATTAATTTCACAAGATTCGGTATCGGTAAGAGGAGCAATCAGAGTGCTAAGAAAATCATTGTTGTTGGTATTGGTAAAGTCGCACAATTTAGTATTATATTGAGCCATCATGACAAACAATCAATCCAACACACGAGCAAACAAGAAGCGAGCGAAAAAGAGGCGAACGGAAAAGAGAGGGCGAATAAAATGGCAAGGGTGAAGTGGGGGAGAGGAAAACGAGAGGCAAATGGCAAATAATGTAATGCGGGAGATAAGAGTTTGTGATGGGTACTTGGTATGTTGACTTTTGCGTAGACTCCCCGGCAACGGCGCCAGAAATGGCTCGTTGTCGGGAGTCAAATCTTGACTTGACTTCGTGTAAGCCTCCCCGGCAATGGTGCCAGAAATCCTTCTTGTTACCTCTTGAGCACTGCGTTGGTTTTCCCTTGAAGAGGAAAGTGTGATGCAGTAAAGTAGCGTAAGTATTTCCATCAGTTTTTGAGAACCAAGGTATCAATCCAGTAGGAGGCCACGCTCAAGTCCCTCGCACCTACACAAACAAATAAAAACCTTGCAACCAACGCAATAAAGGGGTTGTTAATCCCTTCACGATCACTTACGAAAGTGAGATCTGATAGATATGATAAGATAATATTTTTGGTATTTTTATAATAAAGATGCAAAGTAAAATAAAAGGAAATAAAAATAGCTAAGTGTTGGAAGATTAATATGATGAAAAATATACCCGGGGGCCATAGGTTTCACTAGTGGCTTCCCTCAAGAGCATAAGTATTACGGTGGGTGAACAAATTACTGTTGAGCAATTGATAGAATTGAGCATAGTTATGAGAATATCTAGGTATGATCATGTATATAGGCATCACGTCCACGACAAGTAGACCGACTCCTGCCTGCATCTACTACTATTACTCCACACATCGACCGCTATCCAGCATGCATCTAGAGTATTAAGTTCAAAAGAACAGAGTAACGCTTTAAGTAAGATGATATGATGTAGGGGGATAAACTCATGCAATATGATATAAACCCCATCTTGTTATCCTCGATGGCAACAATACAATACGTGCGTTGTTGCCCCTACTGTCACTGGGAAAGGACACCGCAAGATTGAACCCAAAGCTAAGCACTTCTCCTATTGCAAGAAAGATCAATCTAGTAGGCCAAACCAAACTGATAATTCGAAGAGACTTGCAAAGATAACGAATCATACATAAAAGAATTCAGAGAAGATTCAAATATTGTTCATAGATAAACTTGATCATAAACCCACAATTCATCGGTCTCAACAAACACACCGCAAAAGAAGATTACATCGAATAGATCTCCACAAGAGAGGGGGAGAACTTTGTATTGATATCCAAAAAGAGAGAAGAAGCCATCTAGCTAATAACTATGGACCCAAAGGTCTGAGGTAAACTACTCACACATCATCGGAGAAGCTATGGTGTTGATGTAGAAGCCCTCCGTGATCAATGCCCCCTCCGGCAGGACACCGGAAAAGGCCCCAAGATGGGATCTCACGGGTACAGAAGGTTGCGGCGGTGGAATTAGGTTTTCGTGGATGCTTCTGTTGGTTTGGGGGTACGTAGGTATATATAGGATGAAGAAGTACATCGGTGGAGCAATGTGGGCCCCGCGAGGGTGGAGGGCGCGCCCAGGGGGAGTAGGCGCGCCCTCTACCTCGTGCCCTCCTGGTTGCTTTCTTGACGTAGGGTCCAAGTCCTCTGGATCACGTTTGTTCCGAAAATCACGTTCCCAAAGGTTTCATTCCGTTTGGACTCCGTTTGATATTCTTTTTCTGTGAAACTTTGAAATAGGCCAAAAAACAACAATTTGGGCTGGGCCTCCGGTTAATAGGTTAGTCCCAAAAATAATATAAAAGTGTATAACAAAGCCCATTAATCATCCAAAACAGAATATAATATAGCATGAAGCAATCAAACATTATAGATATGTTGGAGACGTATCACATATATCTCATCTGCTTAGTTTAGACATGTTATGTAATGCCACATGTTTAGTTTCTATATCATATATGGGAATTATGCAGTCTCATGTCTTTTAGCCAGCCATAATATATGTGAAATGTGCAATGCCATCCTGTTTAACCAGGCATCATATATTTTAATGATATCTTGCCCATACTTTTCTTCATTACATTTCCATTTGTCGATAATGTTTGTACATTAAACTACTCTTCCTATGAATCAGCCATTTGGGTGGGAGATGGAAAAATCTGGAGTGAAAACAAGGCCTTCAGAGCAGACAGTGCTACCTGTCAAAGCAGATCTCTTGTTGGGTCCCGATAGCTCCTCAGAGATGGATTCAGAGATAGATGACCAGTCCTATTCCCCCACCAAGGTGTATGCTCTAACTTGGCGCAGTTATACTGCTCATATCATGAATATGGTGTCTTGCATTGCATAGTTTAGACATCATATACACAATATTCAACACCATGTTCGTAGTTCAGACATCATATATGCAAATGCCCTCTGTTTAGCATATAAATCACATATGTGAATTAAATCATGCGATCCTGATTACTTAGATAACATGTATGTGAATTATGTCATGCGATCCTATTTAGTTATTCATCATATCTTTGAATTATGTTATGCTATGCTATCCAGTTTAGATAGACATCATATATGTGAAATTATGTCATGCTATCTGTTTTGGTTAAACAATATACATGTCAACTATTTCATGCCCTCTTTTTTCCACACTATCTATTGCATTTGCCTCTCATATAATGTCTGTACAGTCAACTATGTTTCCTGTTTATTAGCCATTTGAATTGGAGCGGGTGATGCCAGTATCTAGCAAAGTAAAAACACGGTCTTCAAATAAAACAGTGCTACCTCTTGGTGGAGATAGCACCCCGGTTGTACATGCACGAGAACCAGCCATACCACAGATAACCCAGACTCTCGCAGATTGTACCCCTACTGCGATGGACAGAGAACCAGCTTCACCCAATCTAACCCCAACCCCAGCAGATAGTAACCCTGTTCATGTTGACACAACACCATCTCCACCACAGACCTCCCAAACAAGAGCAGTTAGTAAGGCAGCTCCAGTGCCCAAAGGGCTAGTACTACCACAGCGAACCCCAACTCCACTAGTTAGTACGCCTATTCCTGTGGAGGAAGCACAACCATCCAGTCGTAGTTTAGCATCTATTGCATTTGATGTTGTTAAATCCTATATGTGCGTATATTCCCATCTTGGAAACATTATACTGAAGATGAAGGAAAATGCCAGTTACATGTGTTTGTCCAGGAGTTATGTGTAAGTAATGTTATTCGTGGCAATTACTTTGCTTTGTCCCATACATTCTACCTCCATGATGGTTATAATACAGCAAAGTTTCCCATTTTTCTCTATAGAGAAGGACCGATTTGGAAACTCAAGATGAGGTAACCTGTGCTAATACCTCTGCTATCTTCAAGAATGCTTGGTGGCGGTATCGGAATTACCTGAAGAAAACGTACTTCACTGGCAAAGAAACTCATCGAATTCCCTTACATTCTCCCGAGACACATTTACTGGACGATGACTGGGAACGCCTTTTTTTGTACTGGTCCCGAAGCAAGAATGTGGTAAGGTCTATGAGCTCATTTTATATTTTTAAGTACTATATTCTTGCGTCTTACTGTACTCTGTTCATGTAGAACAAGTGCTTAAACTTGAAGAACAACTATTCTAATTTAAGAATCTGTTGCTATCGTGATACTGCTTTGCTCTTGCATCACTGTATTTACTCATACAAACTTATTTTTAAATTGAAGGATCCAATCGAGACTCCAATGACACAGCAGGTATGTTCACGCATGTTTCTTTAACAGGCTTTCTCTTATCAATAGCTCTATTGATCTCAATTTTAATTGTGTATATAGTTGACTTCTCATATCATGCACATTACTAGCATCACAACAGAGCCAATAGTGTTGTTGTACATGTAGACCCGTGGTACCCATCTGAAATCTTGTTGTGCCGTCTAGTTTCCCACGCTCTGTATTCTTTCACTGCTGCTTTGTCTTGAACTGATATGATTTGAACCGTGTCTCTATTTTGATTTGGCAAGACAATGCAGTGACCATAGGACATAGATGTATGTTTGTTTGATGCTTTTATTATGTACTACTTGGCAATAGAAGACTTGGTAGTTTAATCATGTCCATCTTACTAATGAACTGGTTCATCGAAATGAGTTTCATATACTAGTACATGCTAAACCTGTTATGTGTCTGCTTATTTCTTCTTTTAGAATGCTGACAGAATATTGGGGAAGAGTGCCTTATTAAGCAATGGTAAAGGAAGTAATGCAGATAAGGTTCAGGATAGTGAGACATCCTTGTTGGTCTCCAACAAAGCTGATAAAACAGCTAAGGAAGACTACCTTGAAGACAGTGAGACAACCCCAAAGTCCTGTCTTGGTTTACTGTTCGAGTTACTAGCCACTACCGCTTGCACAAGCTATTCAAACTCACTGTCTGAATCAATTCGGTTTCTTGAGTCTCAGCTACAAGCTGAAAGACATCGATCAGCTATGCTGTGACAAGAAGAGGAAGGACTGCAGAAGTCCTTGGAGCATTCAGGTGCATACTTTCTGGTGCAATAGCAAGCGTTGGAGGATTTTAGCGCCAAACAGGACAAAGCTAATAAGATAGCTAAGCTTATTGCCAGCATGGTGGATACCCAGGATAACATTTCTTGAGCTCTTCTAAAGTTGTTTCAGTTATGGACTTGTTTTGCTGCTGCGTTTATTTGCACTGGTGGCCAATTTTGACGGCCAGTGTATGTAATATGCTGCTTTGTTCCCTATATTTGCATTGGTGGCGAACTTTGATGCCCAGTGGATGTAATATGTGTAATAGCTGTAATAGGCTAGCGTTAGTTGCTTGCTTATTTATTTCCTTATTGTCTTGTTTAGTTGTTTGCTTGTAGTCACTGCAGTTCTTTTTTCGCGCTTTTCTAGTGGCCACAACAACCTATTTTTGGTAACTAGGCCACAATAATCATGGCAACACACAGACTGTTGTAACCATGGGCCTCCTGCGGGACGTAGGATCCATGGGCCTTCTACGGGCCGTAGGGTCCATGGGCCTTCTACGGGCCGTAGGATCCATGGACTTTCTACGGGCCGTAGGATCCATGGGCCTTCTACGGGGCATATAATCATTTCGCCAAACATGGGCCATACTATTCGTGGACCATAACGAGCCGTTCATAGGTCGTATTTGATAACGCTATGAAAACGGCCCAACGGGTTAACGGGCCGAATGTAACCACGGGCTGAATTTGGCCCACAAACGGAACATGCTAGTAACGGACCGTAACTAACGGAATTCTAGAAATGAGGCCAAGAATAAATGGGCCCTTAGAAGGCCGAAAGTTAACACGGGCTGGAAATGGCCTACGGAATAATGGGTTGTTAGTGGGTATAAAGCGATACACTGTTCATTATGGGCCAGTTTCATCTCAGGCCTTTAATGGGCCCAGAGTTACAAAGGGCCTCGTATGGGCCGAAAGACATCATGGGCCATACATGGGCCGGAAGTTACAATGGACTGGAATCATATTGGACGGTCCAAATGAAGCCATTGGGCTTAATTCCGATAGGCCGTAACGGGCCGGGAGTTAGCGGACCGTAAATGGGCTATATACGAACAGGCCGTTAACAGGTTTTTCATGGACCGGCCCGTTACCTTTTGACCAAGTCAAATGGGTCGGCCTTTTAATTGGAATGGGCCTCTGTTGGGTTGTGCTATGTGTCGATGTATCATAGGCACCTCCTGTCCAATGAGTGGACGACATCTGTCCCAACGGTGAGCCAACACGTGTTTCCTCTGGCCAATGAGAATTTTACACTTGGAAAATCCCCATTGGTCCGGGCTGTTAACGGGTTATCGGATCCAAAACTGGACCCGATAGCTTAACGGTGACCTGTTATGGTGGATGCCACGTGTCGGTTACCCTTGACGAAAACACTTCCATGACGCGCCATTTATCGTCATGGAAGTGGACACTTCTGTGATGATAATTTTGGTAATGTCATGGAACACTTCTACGACAGCACAGGTATGACTATCTTGATTCTGTCATAAAATCGTCATGGATGTACATGCATGACAAAAAACGTGACCTACTGTGACAAACACGTATCATCACGGAAGTGTATTTTTTTGTAGTGTAAGGATGGTATGCGTGCATCTGGTGTGGACATATCTCACAGTTCCGAGTCTAATGTGAATCCTTTTGAGAAATACCAGTCCAAGTTTTCCCGGTTTGATGTTGAAGCCAGAGATGAAGCCTCTTCTCACCGCCCTCACGGCCCAGGGTCTTCTGGCGAGTCGTCTGACGACTCCTCTGCGTCCCTCTCCTAGGGGTTGTTTATGGTTGCCTCCATCTTTCCTTTTTTTGCCATCTTGGTGACAACAGGGGGAGATGTTGTGGTGCTTGATAGGGCTTATAATTTATCTTTGTTTATCTCTTGCCTATTTTATGTTGCTTGGTGAACCGTTGAACCTTTGCTCTTATTTGCTCCTATTTGGATCTTATCTTGTTATTTGAACCTATTATGTTCCGTTAACTATCTATCTTTGTGTGAGCATTTTATGGCAAGAGGGTTACATGGAATATTCTATATTATCATATTGTGAGAGACATCTATCAGGCAATGATATATCTATATTTGTCTCGTCACTATGAAAAACAAGGTTGGTAAAACTTTCCACGTCGATATATCATTCTTGTGTGGGTATGCACAGTGATAGGGGGAGTTTCTTCTAACCATGTCATTTAATTCAAATGCAATCCTAAAATAAGGCATGTCTTGTGGGGGAGTACCTACCCTTCATTAAAACTGCTTTATATCTTATATACTTTATGTGATTACCCTCTCAAGCATTGTTGTCATCTATGTCAAAAAGGGGGAGATTGAAAGTGCATTGTTGCACTAAATTGTTTTTGACATCTATGACAACTTCATTTGTGTTTCTAACCACATGCTCTAGTGTAAACAACACTGGTTAAGTTAAAGTGAAGCATGGATGGTTATTCCCTCTCTTTGGAAAAAGGAAAAGCGGAGTGCCCAAGAAAAGTGGAGTACCATAGTGTTTTCTTGTTTCTTGAGT